>NC_047092.1:6847184-12824684 GCF_902459505.1 Geotrypetes seraphini
AAATCAGGTCTCGTAGAATTCCAAGATAGTGGAATTAGGGGTGGGGGGGGGGGAGAATGCCATGCAGGATCTTGAATGTTAAAGTGAACCCTAGAAATTACTGGAAGCTAGTGAAGTTTTGACAGAAGCGGGGAAACATGATCAAATTAGCTGCAGTATTCTGGATCTGCGGAAGTCTTTGAAGACTTTTCTTGGTTAGACTTAGATAGATGGAGTTACAATAGTCTAGCCTGGAAAGAATGATTGATTGTTCAAGGACAGCAAAATGTTGTTGGTGGAAGCAGGATCTCACTTTTCTCAACATGTGAAGACTAAAAAAACATTCCCCCCCCCCCCCCCCGAGAGTTGAGATGGTCATTAAATGAAAGTGTAGAGTCAATAATGATGCCCAAAACTTTGAGAATTCAATCTGCAGTGTGGGACCAGAAGGTAATGAAATGAGCGTGGGTTGGCTACTAAAATGTGGTCTTCATCATTAAGGCGCATGGGGACAGACGTAAATATCTCAATCTGTATACTTTGGAGGAAAGGCAGGAGAGGGGAGATATGATAGAGACGTTTAAATACCTATGTAATGTAAATGTGCATGAGTCAAGTCTCTTTCATTTGAAAGGAAACTTTGCAATGAGAGGGCATAGGATGAAATTAAGAGGTGATAGGCTCCGGAGTAATGAGGGAATACTTTTTTATGGAAAGGGTGGTTGATGCGTGGAACAGAGACTGTGTCTGAATTCAAGAGGGCCTGGGATAAGCACCTGGGATCTCTCAGAGAGAGAAAGAGATAATTGTTACTGTGGTTGGGCAGACTAGATGGGCCATTTGGTCTTTATCTGCTGTCATGTTTCTATGTTTCTAAACTGATGAAGTTATGACCATCGTATTTTGCCACACCATCAGAAGAGAAAGATCACTGGAGGAGGACACCCTGTTTGGGAAAACTGAAGGAACCAGGTGAAGGGGGCGACCTGCAAACAGATGGCTTGAGACGTTAAAAACAACCAAGAAGATGACGCTGGAGGACCTTACGGTGCTAACAGAAAACCGACTTCTTTTTAGATCTGTAATTCATCAAGTAGCTTGGACTCAAGCACGAGTCGATGGTACCCATCAACAACATTTACTGTGGGTAGCTACAGAACCTGACTGGCTGGGTGTGTCCTGAGGACTGGCTGGAGCACCCCTGCTCTAACCAAATGGTAATCGCTCCCAGTCCTTAAGAGCTGCCAACAAGTCAGTCTTACAAGGTATCCCTAATAAATATGCATGGCAGAAAGATTTGCATACATATCTCTCTCGTATACATTCATTAGTCATACCATGGAAACCTAATCAATTGGAGGCCCTTGAGGACTGGGGAGCCATCCCTTGGCTCTAACCCAGGGGTGGGCATCTACTGTCCTCAAGGGCCACAACCCAGTCAGGTTTTCAAGATTTATACAATGAAAGAAGAAACCTGCAAATCGATCTTATGCATATTCATTGTGGAAAAGTTAAAAACCTGACTGGGTTATGGCCCTCGAGGATCATATTTTCCCACCCCTGCTCGAACCTATATCTAAATGTCACCTAAGGATAAGGTCATTCATGTGACTAATTTTTAATTAAACGGATATACAACAGAAGAGCTGTGTACCAAATCTATCTTGTTGGAACTAGGAAGCTTACTTCTTTGGCAACAAAGCATTTCAAAGCTGGTGTCTTTTCCAAGTTACTAGAGGCTGTGCCACCCTTTGGGAGTATAATGATAAAAACGACAGTCAATGAGATTCCCTTCCATTCTACTCAACAGCTAGATGGGTGTTGAGTGAGATATCCAAGAGGCATTTAGAATCTGTATGTCAAAATCATACAAACTAGGAACTAGGTTATAGCCGGGTGGAACGGGATGAAAATAGTACCAATCAAATATCATTTTTGACTGTTAATTCCAACTTTAATAGAAAGCACCTGAGCATCAAGGAAGCCTTTTTAATTTGTCTACACACGACGTAAAAAAATAAAAGGCACAGGCAGTCCTCGGATAATAAACTGAACCATAGGTGGTTTATGTTTCAGCAGCAGATTGTTTTATTATCACAGACTTAGTGAAAAAAGCTGTGGAAAACAGATCCCTCTCCCTTCCCCCCCCCAAATGAAGTCAAAAAATCTTATATCAATCCCTACTGTTAAAGGTTGTTCCAACAGACTGCGCTAGTCCAACCTGTAGCTCCAGCAATACGATCGATCTTTTGGTTCTGTGGGCTCATCTATATAGAAACACAGGGGTTGATATTCACTTATCTCCTACTGAACTAGTGACACATAAATGAATAATGTCGTAGAAAACCCAGGGAGACTACCACAACACCAGGGTGGCTCAGGGCAGACGCAGAAGTTATCCATGGACCAGGAATATTCAGTGCCAATGAACTCCATAAATAGCTGTTCTAACTTCCCCCAGACTATTATCCGAGTACCGATGCTGAATATTACCATACCCCTAACTTCTAGCAGTGAGGCAAGATCCAAATACGGACCACCAAGAGCTGAATATCGGGCCCACAGAATTCCAAGACAAATAAATGATTATGAATCCATTTCATCTGCCCATTTTCCTACAAGGAACTATACCACATACTCCAGTTTTTCCTGGCCTTTTATTGTGGGGGGAGGGGTAACATATCCTGCTTTCTTAAATTCTTTTACTGTTCCAGTCTGTGAAAACATATTTCTCAATGCTGCTACTGAGTTTCTCCTCCTGGAACCTCATATATACCACTGACCTTTCATCGTAACACATTCTCCCCTTGAGTTACTATTGAAAAGACATGCACAAAATCCAGAAACAAATAACAGCTCCGCTACTACCATGTTTCCCCGAAAATAAGAAGTTTCTTATATTAATTTTGGGTCCAAAAACACATTAGGACTTACTTTCAAGAGATGTCTTATTTTTTTTCATGTACAACAATCATCTCTCCTTTCCTCTCCTCCACCCCAATTCTTCCTCTTTCCTTTCTCCTCCCCCCATGCACAGCATATTTCCTCCCCTCTCACCCATCCCCTTGTGCAGCATCTTTCTATCCCTCCTTCCCATCCCCCCAGTGCAGAAGAACCCCACCCACCCTCCTACTGTGAGACTGACATACCTCTACTCTGAGGCCTCCAAAAAGAGTGATGGTAGCAGTGCTCTGAACTGGCTGCTTCGAGGCCTTCCCCGCCGGGACCTTCCCTCTGCCGCCTCACTAGGGCTTATTTTTGGGTAGGGCTTAAATTAGGAACATCTTTAAAAATCATGCTGGGGCTTATTTTCAGGGAAATAGGGTACTAACAAAATGCACATTTCAGAAACAAGGCTCAAGATTTTTATAGAAAACTCGCACATTTTGAAAGACAGCAGAGCAGATTTGTCTTCCTTGATAACCACTGTGATGACCAATTGTGTGGGAAAACTTGCAAAGAGCTTTGGAACTCTGGATTATTTATTTTAAAAAATGTACAGCCCCCCCCACCATCTACAGTTCCAGGCAGGGTACAGTGTGTGTATACATAAAACATAAATCGTACAAAAACATATGCATTGTCATCAATTATAATCACAAATAATATACAATACCAAACGTGTTTACTTCAAAGCTATGTGTTGTACATGACCCAATTTGTCACAGGTGGAAAGGTACATAGTACACTTCACTGACAGACCCCTAACCATTAAGTTCTGACACCCGAATAAGGAAGAGAACGCACTCAGATTTCCTTTATTTACTCCATAGTACATTAGTGATGTGTCTACAGAAGTATTTGGGGAGATAAAAAAGAGGGGACAAGCCAGGTATTTGGGGAGGGGGGGTAGTGCTCAATCCAAAGCAACATTTAAGCACATTTCAGCCCCCCTCCCCACATTTAAATAAGCTATAAAAAGAGACTACAAAAAAAAAAAGGTTGCAACAGCTTTGGAGACCCTTAATTTATTCTAAGTAATATTTTCCTAAATTTAGATGCATCAACAGAATTACCATCCCATTTCCAGCTATTCGGTTGAGCCACTTTATACATGTTAAAAAAATAAACCAAGAAATTTCACTTTAGAATGTACTAAGACTCCAGATTGTGGCAAACAATTCACAGGTCACCAGGGAGGAATTTCTCCATCATGCCGACTTTTAGCAAAATGACTGAGCCTCTTATGTTCACCTGCAGGTGCCGAGAGATTTCCTGAAGGTCATCAGCCTCACCTTCCCATCAAATGATGCTGTACAGAGGTTATCTGTTTGACTACAAATTCTATTAGACGCCTGGATGTCTCCAGGTAACCTCCCTCACTGAAAAACTGTGCTTTTTATTTTCCATTTCAATCACTGAATCTGTGGAATACAAAATGTCACAACAGGAAGCAGGTTAAGCTTCTGCAGAGACAAAAAGGTGTCTTCCAGCATTAGAGTATGAAGCCTTTCACAGGGTGAACTGCTACCAGGAACAGAAAACTATTCACATGCATAATGACTTCCACACTGGTGCTTCCCACTAGAAAACTTTTCGATCACTTTATACAGTATGGACTGGAAAAAAATCCACTTGGAGTACTATTCTGTGAACAACGCTACGAGTAAAATCCACATTGAGTACTGTCCCGTGAACAGCATTACGAGTAAAATCCACATTGAGTACTGTTCCGTGAACAGCATTACGAGTAAAATCCACATTGAGTACTGTTCCGTGAACAGCATTACACGTAAAATCCACATTGAGTACTGTCCCGTGAACAGCATTACGAGTAAAATCCACATTGAATACTGTTCCGTGAACAGCATTACGAGTATAATCCACATTGAGTACTGTTCCGTGAACAGCATTACGAGTAAAATCCACATTGAGTACTGTTCCGTGAACAGCATTACACGTAAAATCCACATTGAGTACTGTCCCGTGAACAGCATTACGAGTAAAATCCACATTGAATACTGTTCCGTGAACAGCATTACGAGTATAATCCACATTGAGTACTGTTCCGTGAACAGCATTACGAGTAAAATCCACATTGAGTACTGTTCCGTGAACAGCATTACACGTAAAATCCACATTGAGTACTGTCCCGTGAACAGCATTACGAGTAAAATCCACATTGAATACTGTTCCGTGAACAGCATTACGAGTATAATCCACATTGAGTACTGTTCCGTGAACAGCATTACGAGTATAATCCACATTGAGTACTGTTCCGTGAACAGCATTACGAGTAAAATCCACATTGAGTACTGTCCCGTGAACAGTGCTATGAGTAAAATCCACATTGAGTACTGTTCTGTGAACAGTTACAAGCAAAATCCATGTGGAGTACTTTTCCATGAACAGCGCTACGAGCAAAATCCACATTGAGTACTGTTCCGTGAACAGAGTTACGAGCAAAATCCACATGGAGTACTGATCTGTGAACAGTGCTACGAGCTGAGCACCATTTACAGAACAGTGCTTGGAGCTGATTTTTGTGCCAAATGTTGGGTGCGAGGATTTACCCCAACTGAAACATGGTGTAAATCCTGGCATGTAATTTAGAGGTGAATCTTTGGGATTCAGAAATATTGCACACTTCCATTATTATTATTATTATTTATTGATTTGATATACTGCCTTCACCAATTAAGGACCTAAGCGGTGAACATAATTACCAAAAACAAGGAATGGAATGGCAATATCATCAGCCAATTCTTCAATCTGTTGTGTTAGCTGGTTTGGACTACTGTAAGTTTGTGCATTTAGGAATGACATCATCCGACATGCGTACGTTACAAGTTTTTCAAAATTCCATTATTCAATCTTTGTTTGGGATTAGTAAGTATGAACGTGTTACTTCATATTTCATATACTGGAGCAGATTGATTTAGTTGGCCCGTTTACTTTGAGTGAACCTGATCTCAGTGAGCCTTTACCAGGTAATATACGAATTTAAGAGTATTTCAAGATCATGATTAAGTTACTACACTGGTATCTACCTAATAGTACTCAGAACTTATAGTTACAAATTAACTCAATTTGATTCTGTTTTAAGAAGTTTGATATTTGTACTTGGTTTGATTTTTCCTTAGTGTCCCTCCCTGATGAAGAGGTGAAACTCGAGTCGGGGGGACGGGATTAGAAGAACGAATGAACACTTTTAGGATTTTATTGGAGCACATGAACTTTATTAGCAAACAGTCATCAATGAGAATTAACGAAATCAACTACCTCCCTACTCAGATAAGTACTTCAAGTTGATCTGATAAAGTTGTTTGAACATCTAGGGAGGGCAGGGGACAGGTGAAGGCGATGATGGTCCCCTTGTTAACCTCATTGTAGTGACTTCACTATATTTTGGGTTACCTGGTCTGAGCACTTCACAACAATATTTAAAATAAATTAAAGAAAGCAATATTATTATTATTAACAAGAGATCATAGCTGTGATTATAATACTACATAGTAATTTTCGCCACAGAATACAAAGTTTCTATCTCTCTATTAAGTAAGCATTTCTTTAATAAGACATTAACTATTTTTTCTGAGGCCCTCCAAGTACCTACAAATCCAAAATGTGGCCCTGCAAAGAGTTTGAGATCACTGCTTTAGAATGTATATTTAGGACTCTCTTTTTCCTAATTTAGCCAATAACTCAAAGGAAGAAAATCTTAATGTCTTAGATTGACCACCATTAACAAAATTACTATTCTCCTGCCTTAAAATCTGTGAATTTCTCTCCGTTTTCTCTCTCTTCATAAGCTTTCAATGCACTTTACCTTTTGCACTTTCTTCTCGGTGCCGACATAAAGGGCCAGATGTGAAATCCCTGAGAGACGGGCTCGGCGAATGCTCTTAACAAGGAGAAATTCTATATCATTGCAATTCTCTGAAAATACATCAATCTGACGCCAGGGATGATCAACAGTGATAAACAGCTCCCGAGACCAGCAGCAGGTTTATAGATTTATTTCAGATCTGACGGCATTTCAGCAGATAAAGAAAGGGGAGAGGAGCTCAACCTTGTTCCTTACAGTCCACCTCAGCCTTGCTGTATATCACCGTGATACGATCTTTGTTGTGAAATAGCAGGTTGGCAAATCAAGTCTTATCATTGTACATGGACAAACTTATATTATCTATTGTTTCAGGATGAATATTGCCTTGTAGTGACTGGAAGAAGCAGCAAGTGAAAGCAGGGCTCAAAGACAGAGAGTGACACGGGGACAAATTTTACCTCATCCCCAGGGGAACTCATTTTCCTGTCCCATTCCCACGACTTCTTTTCCTGTCCCTGCCCCATCCTCATCTGCACAAGCCTCAAACCCTTTAAAATCCTAAGTAGCTGCATTCTAGAGCTCAGATTGTGATGTCATAATGCCTCAGCTCTGCCTCATCTGCACAAGCCTCAAACGCTTTAAAATCCTAAGTAGCTGCATTCTAGTGCTCAGATTGTGATGTCATAATGCCTCAGCTCTGCCTCATCTGCACAAGCCTCAAACGCTTTAAAATCCTAAGTAGCTGCATTCTAGAGCTCAGATTGTGATGTCATAATGCCTCAGCTCTGTCTCATCTGCACAAGCCTCAAACCCTTTAAAATCCTAAGTAGCTGCATTCTAGAGCTCAGATTGTGATGTCATAATGTCTCATTCCACCAATGCCTAAGCTCCGCCCTCATCTGCACAAATCCTAAGTAGCAACATTCTAGAGCTCAGATTGATTGTGATGTCATAATGCCTCATTCCACCAATGCCCAAGCTCCGTCCTCATCTGCACAAGCCTCAAACACTTTAAAATCATAAGTGTTCGAGGCTTGTGCAGTTAAGGCAGAACTTGCAGGAATGGGGGAGGGACAGTGACAGCAACAAAACTCATGGAGATGGAAAGAAGAAACTGAGTCCCTGAGGGGACGGGGACACATTTGTCTCCGTGTCATTCTCTACTCATGAACATAAGAAGAGCTATACTGAGTCAATGGACCATTTAGCCTAGCATCCTGCTTCCAACAGTGGCCAATCCAGTCACAAGTACCTGGCAGAATGCCAAGGAGTTGCAACATTACATGGTACCAATCCCACATCAAGCAGTGGCTTCCCCCATACCAGTCTCAATAACAGATGATGGACTTTTCCTCCAGAAACGTCTCCAAACCTTTTTTTTAACCCAGATTCACTAGCCACTGGCAACACGTTCCAGGAGCTTAACTATTTGTGGTGTGAAAAAATATTTTCTGAGAGTCCCCTTACTCTTTGTACTGTTTGAAAGCGTAAACAATTAATTCACGTTTACCCTTCGTAGACCGCTAACATATCTCCCTCTCAGCCACCTCTTCTGCAAGCTCAAAATCCCTGACCTCTTCTCATATGAGACGTGTCCTTATGCACGCCCTCGTCACCTCTCGCTTAGATTACTGCAACTCGCTGCCCTCGGGTCTTCTGCTCAGCCATCTTTCTCCCCTTCAATCTGTTCAAAATTCAGCTACACGACTTGGATTCCGCGAGAGCCTCTATACTCACATTGCCCCGCTCCTAAAGTCACTTCACTGGCTCCCCATCCATTTCCAAATACAATTCAAACTCCTCCTACTGACCGACAAATGCATTCACTCAGCTGCCCCTCATTATGTCTCTCCACTTCTCTCCTCCTATGCCCCCCTCTGCCCCGTGAGTCCCTCCTGTCTGTGTCCTATTCCTCCGCCAACTCCGGGACTCTGTCCTTTCTGTCTTGCTGTGTTGTATGCCTGGAACAAGCTGCCCGAATTCTTACGGTGGACTCCATCTCTGGAAGTGCTCAAGTCCAAGTTAAAAGCCCACCTCTTCAAGACTGCTTTTGACTCCTAATTCCTTTCACCTGGGGTTCTACATCCCCCAACCCTATATGTCATATCTGTCTGTCCAAGTTAGACTATGAGCTCTTCTGAGCAGGGACCATCTATTAAATGTCAAAATGTACAGCGCGATGTACACCTTTCAGCGCTATAGAAAGTGATAAATAGTGGTAGAGTTCCATCTCCTTACCATTTTGGCCACCCAATATCTTTTTTTAAGGTATTTTTAGACAAAAAGGAAATTTGGAGCTGGGAGGGTGGGTGCACCAGGGGAAAAAGCAACAGGGAAAGAGGGGCTGAATTAGGGAAGAAGAAGACTGTTCTCAGTTCTGCTCCAGGCTCACCCCCTCCCCATCTTATTTCCTGCGGGTTGCCTGGAAGGGAGGGGCCGGAGCAGAACACACCTGCTCCTCTGAAGTCTGAAAAGAAGTGACGGAAACTGTGCCCCCTGGAAATGAAGCCCTGAATTGAAGAAATTTTATTTATTTATTTAAAAAATTTCTATACCATTTACAACTAAATGGTTAACAAGTTATACATACATAATCCTAAAGCATCATAAAACAGACATACAATAAAACCCTAAAACTCATAGCTAAAAAATGCTAGCAAAGCTTTACATAAAAACAAACCTTAAAAGAGATAAACATTAATATCGTGTCAAGGATGCAAATTAATATCATAGCTATGGATCTCAAAGAATTCATCAAGTTTTGCTTACATCAGGGGTAGGGAACTCCGGTCCTCGAGAGCCGTATTCCAGTCGGGTTTTCAGAATTTCCCCAATGAATATGCATGAGATCTATTTGCATGCACTGCTTTCAATGCATATTCATTGGGGAAATCCTGAAAACCCGACTGGAATACAGCTCTCAAGGACCGGAGTTCCTTACCCCTGGCTTACATCAACACATTACATCGAGAGCATTTTCCTACCCAACAGGATATCCTTCAGATTCCTGTATATGGTGCTATCGTCAGGTGAATTGGCTGATAGATACGAGACAAGACATTCCAGGTAGAGTCGAAGAACTCTGAAGGCCAAATAAAAACTAAATCGGATGGCTGGGCGGAGAGCGGGGACTGGAGAGCTCAAGGGAATGGCAACAGGGTTACACAACCTTTCACCTCCAAGCCACCAGTTCAAGTGGTCTGTGAAAAATGAGGTGATAGTCTATGAGGGTTGGATCTATCTGTTGTAGCCCTCATCACCGACATGTGACAAGGGCCCTTGGGGAACAGATACAAATACTGATGAGGAGACGACAATGTTATGTGCTAAAGAGAACGGATATACAGGACAAAAACATTGCTAACTATAGTCGTGACCCCTCCTTTGTCAATCTCAACAGTTGCCAGTGTGCAATTTACCCCTTGGGTATCTCAGCAAGCAAACGACACAGAGTGTGGCGCAGTGGTTAAAACTATAGCCTCAGCACCCTGAGGTTGTGGGTTAAAATCTACAGTGTTCCTTGTGACCCTGGGCAAGTCACTTAATCCCCCCATTGCCCCAGGTACATCAGACAGATTGTGAGCCCACCAGGACACCAGGGAGAAATGCTTGAGTACCTGAATACATTCATGTAAACCGTTCTCACCTCCCCTGGGAGAACGATGTAGAAAATTGAATCTAATATAATAAAACGGTAAGCCGCGCATGCGCACTTCCTATGCGTGCGTCCGTTTTCCGTGAGCTGTAGCCAGCCAAAGCACAGGATCCGACACTGCAAAAACGGCCGATCCCGAAATTAGCCCTGCATGCCGCTCCAACTTCGATAGCCCCGAACACCTCCCATGGCGCCCGATGTACAAAACCAGCCCCGGAGGGAATAGAGAGCTGGCTAGGTCTTTTGCTTTGGGGAGGATAAAGAAGGGGGCCATAGAAAAAGACAAAAGAAAGACAGGCAGGCAAGGGGCCATGGAGAGATAGAAGGACAGCGGACAGGGAGAGAGACAGAAAGAAAGAAAGACAGACAAACAGACAAAGAGGGAGGGAGAGAGATAGAAATAAAGAAAGAGAGACAGCGGGAAGGAGAGAGACAGAAATAAAAAATGAAAGAGACAGGGCCAGGGAGTAGCACAGACAGAAAGAAAGACAGACATACATATATTCTAGCACCCGTTAATGTAACAGGCTTAAACACTAGTAAATAAATAAAAACACAGATGATGTCAGTTATTGGATTTAGGAAATGCCTCCTAGAGATTTGAATCTTCAGGTGGGATTTGAAAAGGATGAACTCTGAAATCTAATGTTCCTTGAATCAAAGATCATCAGTGCCCCATCTCAGAGGTATCTGCAAATTAAGAGCAGAACCACAGGAGGTACATGAGAACCGATGCCTCAAAGCTGACCATTTCCCCCCGTGTCTCAGGGGCTCCCTAATTCCTTAATCGTGACTTGTAAATTCATCCTCTCTGCTCATTTTGATATCAATCACTTGTTAAAGGCATTCCCAATAGTGTATCTAGTTACTCCTCACTAAGGCTATTTCACAAACCTGAATCCCCAAATAATATTAGGCTTTTCAATAATATCCTATTTGAACTAACACGAGAGAGATAAATAGGTTCATATCCTGGGAACATTCTACACCAGAGATAAGAGAATTGTAACACTTTCTGATCACTTATGCAGCATGAACAGCAAATTAGACTCACAATATTGCATAAAATTCTGTTCTCTTATCACTACAGAAAGATATTGAATATAAAGTTAATAGATTACTCAAATTCACCAGGAACTGTGGCAGTTTTTATTCTTTTAACAAACTCTCAGCTGTTTGATGAGTAATTTAAAAATGATTAGAAAAAAAGAAAAAAAAAGGAAGTCATTTTCAGTGCTCTGGGGTTTTTATTTTTTTTCTTTTGTTTAATTTACCCCAATGTTAGGAATGATAAAGAAGGGGATAAAGAAGGGGATCACGAACAGATCGGAGAAGGTTATCATGTCGCTGTACCGGCAGAGGGACTCAACAGCAGGAGAAAGCCGCGAAGCAGCCTGTTTAGCGTGCTGCGGCTGCCAACGCTGGAGGGAGGTTTCTGCCGGTATGTGCAGGAGAAGCGGTATCGCTCTTAATAAATTGAACAGGTGCGTCTCCTTAGTCGGCCACAGCGCTCGAGTGTGGGCCCGTTGTAAGCGCGCATGCGCTCTCCTGCCTGCCACAAACATACGGAACACGCAGGTAGGAATGCGCATGCGCCGCTTAGGGTTTTATTATAAGAGATGGGGCTTAAAATCGCTGAGTTAGGTTAACAAGATGTCAATCTGAGTTTAATAAGTATTTGAGCCCAAGTTATAGCAAGATAAATATCTTGCTTATTTTTCCTTATGTTAATTTTTTGGTTTTTTTTCCTAATCTTCTCACGTGATGTGTGCAGGCAGATATGATTATTGCTTCTAAATATTTGGTCTGTTGTATTAAAGAAATCATTTTCTTACCATTTCTTACTGTGATTTTGGGAAACGTAAATTAAAAATAAATAAATAAATTGCAACAAAAATTTGTAGCAATTGTGCTGAAAAGAGAAGGGAATGATCTTGAGTCGGGAGCACTCAAGAGAATGATGAATTGCAGTCGGGGAATATCACTCGTGGCGTTATCTGAACACAGATGTGGTCAAAGCATATTTTGTTAGCATTGACGGTTAAGATCAATATTGGAGGCCAGGTGCCAGCGGTAAGAGAGTGATGTCAGTCAACATTTCTCTGGCTAACTGCTCTCATGCGTCACAAAGTCAGAACACAGCGGTGACCTTTGCGATCTCTCTTGCATTCTCCATATATCAAACTTGCAAATTTTCAAAGCTGCATTCCGAGGCTGTTGGAGATTTCGAGAGGATTTCTTTAGACTGATCAAGTCTCGTCACTTGGAGGTAAGATTACGCTTTTACTATCTCATCTCTATACCAGAAGTATGGAGTCCATATGACAAAGTTTCCAAAGTTTATTATTTTTCTTGATTAATCGCTTTATCTAATTCAAAGCGATGTACATAGTAAAATATAATTAAAAGAAAACATACAATACAAACTTTAAATACTTACAATGAATAATAAAACTACATTACATTGGGTAAGAGGGGTTTATGAAATACATTTGTCGAATAAAAGAGATACATAGGAAAAACACAAAAGGGGAAACATTAAAACGAATGGTACAAAAATATTGGAATTATTAGTCTGAATATTATTAAATTAAGTATTAAAAGCATCATTAAATAAAAATGTTTTTAATTGTATTTTAAATTTTACCAAGTCTTGTTCATTACGTAAAAAAATTGGAAGAGCATTCCAGGTTTGTGGGGCTGTTACAGAAAATATAAATTGTCGTCTGGTGTTTATAAATTTTAATGAGGGAACCGTCAGTAAATTTTGATCAATAGATCTTAATGTTCTAATTGGTTGGTACGGTATTAGTAATTTATAAATGAAAGCAGGTGTCTTATATAGTAATGTCTTGAATGTAAGTAGACAAAGTTTATACGATATTCGATGGATGACAGGAAGCCAATGAGCGTTTTTTAGCAGAGGGGTAACATGATCGAATTTTTTAGATTTAGTTATGAGTTTTATGGAGACATTCTGGATAATTTGCAAACGTTTAAGTTCAGTTAGTGTTATACCTTTAAAAAGAGCATTACAGTAATCAAGTTTGGCTATTACTAAGGAATGGATGAGAATATTTAATGATTTTGAGCAGAGAAATTTTGAGATAGATCTAATCCGTCGTAATCTATAGAAGGACGTTTTAACAATATAACTAATATGATCATGGAAATTCAATTTAGGATCAAAAATTACTCCTAAAATTTTTATGTTATTAACTATCTGTAATGGAACAACTCTTGGCTCCTCTATTTTTCTACTGTTCAAACCCCGACTTGTATCATGTATGATAAATCTAAAAGAAATCTGATTACAGAAACATAGGCTATGTCTATGTATAACATAAGAACATAAGCCGTGCCTCTGCTGGATCAGACCTGAGGTCCATCATGCCCAGCAGTCCGCTCACGCGGCGGCCCCTCAGGTCCAGGACCTGTATACTAGCCCTCTATCTATCCCCTTCTATCCCCTTTTCCTTCAGAAAATTGTCCAATCCCTTCTTGAACTCCAATACCGTACCCTGTCCTATTACTCCCTCTGGAAGTGCGTTCCAGGTGTTCACCACCTGTTCGGTGAAGAAGAACTTCCTAGCATTGGTTCTGAATCTGTCTCCTTTTAATTTTTCGAAATGCCCTCTCGTTCTTGTAGTTGTCGAAAGTTTGAAGAATCTGTCCCTCTCCACTTTCTCTATGCCCTTCGTGATCTTATAAGTCTCTATCATGTCCCCTCTTAAGTCTCTGCTTCTCCAGTGAAAAAAGACTAATAGAAAAGAAAATGTATTTGAATCAGCAGGTGACCTCATACTGACGTCACCCTAAATTTAAATGCCCACTGAAAAACCTCCTCCTACCAAGCTCTTCATTAATTACGTATATTCTCAATGCAAGACATTGAATTCTATACTGTTTAACTATTTAAAGTTCTTGTTACTTGTCATGAAAAAATTCTCCTATGTTATCCACGTCACATAAGCGCACCATTCAGTACGCTATAGTTTTAACGGTCCTCCGACGATGGCAAGCCAGCATTTTGCTTGATGCTGCATCAGGGATTAGGACTCGATGCTCTGCAAATGAAGTCAAGTAGAATTTTTGTCCATTGGCATTCAGAACACTTGATTTAATAAGTTATATTCCCCTCGCTGCTTTTCGGCGCCTTCCTCCGTGCTCACAGCAGCGGCAAACATGGTTTCAGTCATAAACTGATTGCCTGACATTAGTGGTGAGAGGTCCAGTGTGAAACAAAAAAGCAACCACATTAAGCAAATTTAACGCTGGACCCAAAAGGGTCTGGACTTGGTTTACTCCTCTGAATGTTATTTATGAGAGGTTATATTGGTTTGTAGAAGATTTTGTGTCTCTCTATCTGTTGGTATTTTTTCCTTGGATAAAGTTACTTAATCCCTCCATTGACCCAGTTATATTAGATAGACTATGAGCCCACCAGGACAGACAGGGAAAATGCTTGAATCCCTGAATGTAAACCTAGGTTATAAGTGGTAGATAAATACTAGATAATTAAGGGGTCCTTTTATTAAGGCATGTTAACTGCTAAGGCATCCATTATATTCCATGGGCTCCTTAGCATTTAGTGTGCACTAAATCAGTTAACACGCCTTAAAAAAAGGACCGCTAGGAAATACAAAATATTTTTTTATTTCTTAATTTCATTCTTTAGGGCTGCATTTTGATTAAAACTTGTAATAACAATTAATCACACAATTAAATGTCCCCCCCACTCCCCCCACACAGTGTAGCTACTTCTGACGTTTATTTATTTATTTATTTAGATTTTTATCCCGTCCTCCCAGTAGCTCAGAACGGTCTACAAGTGAACATACAAAATGGAGAGTAATTAGACATATAAGAAGTACGATAGGTTTAAATGTTTGGACATACAAGACTGTGTAGTAATTTAAATACAGGGAGAATACAGCAAATTAAGAGTAGAGTTTAAGTATAAGTAGTTTAGTTTAAGTACAAGTTATTTGAGTTTAGATACAATTTGTCAGAGTATAGACTAAGAGAGGACTATACTGAAATTTAGGGAGAAGATAAGACAGGAGAGAGAGGAGAGAGGTGGGGCTTAAGGGGGGGAGTAGACAGTGTGATCTTTAGTTGAAGAGGAGGCAAATCACTTAACCTTCTAATACCCAGAGTCACAAGGAGCTGTAGTGAGGGGGGAGGGGGGAGAGGGGGGAACAACCAGCCTACCTTTAAATTGTACGATTACATATTTTAATTGAAATGCGGCCCTGAAAACCTTACAGAATATAAAGTAATGAAAAGATAAGAAACACAAGATACAAACTGAAAAATTACAAATTAAAGAATCTCGAACGACGTGCCGAATAGCTTTAAAGAGCCTTAAAGTTCACATATAGCCTAGTTGAGAAAACCCAGCCTAACGAAAAGCCTTAAGTTTCATTTAAAATTTCTTATACCCCCCCTAAGGCGGTGTACAAAATCATAAAAACAAACGCTGGTTAAAATACGGATTTAAAATGACAAGGCATCTCTAAGGATGACAACAACATTTGGAGACATTTAGACAATTGCAAACGGGGACAGAAAGTAAAAAGGCAAGAACTACAATGTTCAAGGTAAAAGATAACATTTAGGGGAAAATAGGGAGAAATACTGAAGGCATAATCATTCTAGGTCGCCCTTACAAGGGCACTTAGGTCTAAAAAGCGTCAAGAAATAGAAATGTCTTAAGCTTTCTCTTTATTACTTTGTTACCATTTCGCTTTCAGCCATTTAAATAAGCAACAGCGTAAGCTCTTAGGGCCGGTTTCTACAAATGGCGCCGATATCAAGTTTCAAGTTTTATTAATTCTTGATAAATCGCCTATTTAATTTCCTAAGCGATGTACATTACAAATTTAAAATATAACAAGTAATACAATAATAAATTAGAAGACAAACTAAAAAAAAACAAAAACAATACACGAATAGGGAGGAAAAAAGGAAGAAGTTACAATTTCTTTTCAAGAGTTAAGGAACATATAAAGGAAAATAACATAAGGGAAATAGGACTTTAAAATAGCAAGTTTAAGAAAATTTTGATTAAGAAAATCATAGATTAAAAGCATCTTTAAAAAGATAGGTTTTCAGGGATTTTTTAAAAGAGACAAGGTCTTTATCATTTCTAATAAATTGAGGAATGGAGTTCCATAGAAGAGGTGCTGTGACCGAAAACATATCCTGTCTTCTGGTTCCGATTATTTTTAAAGATGGAACTGTTAATAAATTATTGGAGGATGATCGAAGAGTTCTAGCTGCGTTGCATGGAATAAGCATCCGTGTAATAAACTGTGGTTCCTTATAAGTTAGGGCTTTGAAAACTAGAAGAAGTATTTTGAATGTGATTCGATGGCTAATTGGTAGCCAATGTGAATCAATCAGTAGAGGTGTAACGTGGTCAAATTTTTTTGCCTTATGTATTAATTTAATTGCCGTATTCTGAATAATTTGTAGCCTTTTTTTTTCCTTTTGTAGAATATTAAAGAAAAGTGAGTTGCAGTAGTCAATTTTGGAGATGATCAAAATAAGTATATTAATAGATTTAGGTTCAAGAAATTTAGCTATAGAGCGTATCATGCGTAATTTAAAGAAATATGCTTTAATTGTGTGCCCTATGTTTTCATGAAATATCCGTGGCTCCTTAAAAAAAATGGCAACCAATTACACGTCAATCACAGGCACTGGACACTTAGGCCAGGCTTTTTGAGGCCTACATTTCCGGCGTCTATGTTTAACGTGAATTGCGTCTAAGAAGGCGCTAAAGACATCTAAGGTCATTTCTGATGTTAGCCATGCCTACTTTGACCTTAGACGTTCTAAGGCATTCCTGTAAACATGACTTGGCCACCCATTTTGAAGGCACCCACATTTTTGCTTTTAAACAATTTTTAACCCTTTATTTGGCCTTGTTGCTCAGAAGCAACATGTGTCTTCTATGGCTCTAATGGAAGATCTGCATCGCCAAATGCCCGTTTACTTGTCACTGTTGCTCTCGTTCAACGTCAAATTACGTAAAGCAGTTTCACCATCTGCCAATTAAAGGGTTAAATCAGTTTTAAACAGCTTTGCCACTTAAGCTTGGTGCCTAACTCAAGACACTGTTTATAGACTACGGGCCTTACTGCCACTTAATATAGGCCGCAGTAAGGGCTCCCCCACACTAATCGTGCACTAATCAGTTAGCACTTAGTAAAAGGACCCTATAATTCCTTGCTGACCACAAAATCACTTATCTTTAAAATTAAGTACTGCTATTTTGTCTAACTCAACAGCAAAAGGTCAGTAATATTTCTCTAGAAGAAATTCAATCTTGTGAAGACTTAAATCTCTGTCAAATTAGAAATGGAAGGGCTTTCTCCCACTTGAGCAGCCTCTAATTGGTCACTCCATAGAATGGTTTTCATCAGTTGTAGCAGTTTATAGACGAGTTTTAAATAAAGAGTCAGCCAGTGTAAAGTAACACAGCACAAGCACCATACACAAGCCTGTGGTGTCAGAATACCACTAAGATAAGAACACATGTTTACGAGTACTTGGCACAACCCTTACGCAATTAGAAGATCATATGCAAGCCTGGCAGAGTGCCTGAAACGCACAGGCCTGTAAACTGATCTTCCAAAGGAAAATCCCAGTTTCTCTTAAAAATTAGTGAAATGAAAAAAAGTTGGAAAGGCAACCAGACCACAAAAAAACAGAAATTGATTGGTCTCAAAAACCAAGACGGTCAATTATTTTGTGAACACTCAAAATAATTATACACCCAACAAAGCCATGTTTCAGCCAAATTGCTGCATCACTGGTAACAAAACCATAAACAAACAACAAATTCAAATCAATAAAGCATAAACAATTATAAATAATGATCAATGCATACATAATCTAATAAATAATAATAATCATAACTTTATTCTTCTATTCCGCCATTGTCGAAAGACTTCTAGGCGGTTCACATTCGAAGAAGGCTGGACAATCAGCGAATTACAGGATGCAAGAAAAGAAAGGTTACATAAGAAATAGGTAGAGGACAACACAATTATACATATCCTTGAGCAAAGAAAGCTAAACACTTGACCACAAAAACACATTTTCTATTTATAAATGAACTATGCCTTATTTAGAGCAATTTGGGGGGAAATATAAAAATTCTTTACAGAATCTGAGATCATCATATTATAAAACAATCAGTTTCACAGTAGCTTTGCTCTACTTTCATTTTTTAGACCATTCTACTATTCTCCTTTAAAATTTAGGGCAGCGGCAGTAAAACTTTGTTTTTTTTAACTGCCAGTGTGAAGATAGCTCAGAAAAATTTTTTTTTTTTTAAAGTGTGTTGCGGTTTGGCAACTACCAATGTCTCCTTCCATCAGGACTCCAGAGCTTACTAGCCTGTGACAAAAGAACGAAGGGCTCATCACTGTCCAACTGTTTGTTTAGTATTAAGTTTAATTTTTAACAGGCTAATAGTATTCTCAAGCTCCACTGTCTAAAATACCAAAACTGCGTCATTGGTTCCAAACATAAATGGGCCTCATAATCCAGTGCCCAAGGCCCATATGACAGGTCTGGTTTTCACACTACCCTAAAATGAATCTAGGTACGTGAACTATTTCATGAATATGGATATAGGAAAATATTCTATTTCTTTTATGCAAATTTGGGAAATCCCTGCCGTTGTATCGGGCGATGGTGCGTCCGCATCTGGAGTACTGCGTCCAATATTGGTCGCCGTACCTTAAGAAGGATATGGCGTTACTTGAGAGGGTTCAGAGGAGAGCGACACGTCTGATAAAAGAGATGGAAAACCTTTCATACGCTGAGAGATTGGAGAAACTGGGACTATTTTCCCTGGAGAAGAGGAGACTTAGAGGGGATATGATAGAGACTTACAAGATCATGAAGGGGATAGAGAGAGTGGAGAGGGACAGAGAGAGAGAGCTAGAAAGAAAGAGAGAGAGAAAGGGAGAGAGACAGAAATAGACAGAGAGAAAAAGAGAGAGAGATATAAAGAGAGAGAGAGAGAAAGATTGGAGAAACTGGGACTATTTTCCCTGGAGAAGAGGAGACTTAGAGGGGATACGATAGAGACTTACAAGATCATGAAGGGCATAGAGAGAGTAGAGAGGGACAGATTCTTCAAACTTTCAAAAAATAAAAGAACAAGAGGGCATTCGGAAAAGTTGAAAGGGGACAGATTAAAAACAAATGCTAGGAAGTTCTTCTTTACCAACGTGTGGTGGACACCTGGAATGCGCTTCCAGAGGGCATAATAGGGCAGAGTACGGTACTAGGGTTCAAGAAAAGATTGGATAATTTCCTGCTGGAAAAGGGGATAGAGGGGTATAGATAGAGGATTACTGCACAGGTCCTGGACCTGTTGGGCCGCCGCGTGAGCGGACTGCTGGGCACGATGGACCTCAGGTCTGACCCAGCGGAGGCATTTCTTATGTTCTTATGTGAGATGGGCATTGAGGATCGAATTGGGAATCTGTGCTCTTTAAGGCTTTACACAAACAGTGGCATTCAGTGGCGTCTTGCAGGACTTCTGACACGTAGAGAAAATAATCCACAGCCCGCTTTCAGAGCAATTGCAAATTCTAGTTATTGCAGAGTGCAACTTAATTAGTAAAATAAACTATGCACCCTATAATTGATTGTTGCAGATGTACGGGTCTCGCCGCGTCTGGTTAGAAAGAACTGACATTTCAAGACAAAGAAAAATCCAACAATTCTGCAGTGGAGAGCAAGCAGCCAAACCAAAAAGAAAACCGGCAGAGGTGATGTACAGGATTCAGGAACTTTATTGAAGACAAAAGACTATCGTTTTCCACAAAGTGGTTCTCAATGATAAAAACCGACACCCGACACGGACCGTGTTTCGATGAAACATCTTCCTCAGGGGTCCTATTGCAAAATATAATAAAAAAAATTCAACTGTGTTGTGTATTGTCACAAATGTGTAATGATATGTGTGAATGTGTGTACTAATGGTGAAGGGTGATCAGATGAAAATGTAAATATAATGTGCCAATTATGAACGTGATTCGTGATCTAATAAGTACATGATGATGTGGTGTAAATTACTGTGCCAAAGAGACAAAGAGGTGCCAGTGAGATAAGAGTTCCGTGAATGACGTAATCAGAGAAAACCGTGAACTCTCAAGTGACTGGGAGAACAACGCACCATAAAATTGACAAATATTGATAGGTGAAGAAAGGATACTCATACCCACCAAAATATCATAAATCTCAATTATGGAAAATCATTAGAGATGCAGCTGAAATGTAACAGCTGCATGAAAAACATGTAAAACAAAGTGAATAATAAACCAAATGAGGATAAAAGCTATACACCAGGGATCTCAAACTCCCTCCTCGAGGGCCGCAATCCAGTCGGGTTTTCAGGATTTCCCCAGTGAATATGCATTGAAAGCAGTGCATGCACATAGATCTCATGCATATTCATTGGGGAAATCCTGAAAACCCGACTGGATTCCGGCTCTTGAGGACCGGAGTTGCCTACCCTTGTGCTAGACCAGGGATCTCAAAATCCCTCCTCGAGGGCCGCAATCCAGTCGGGTTTTCAGGATTTCCCAAGTGAATATGCATTGAAAGCAGTGCATGCACATAGATCTCATGCATATTCATTGGGGAAATCCTGAAAACCCGACTGGATTCCGGCTCTTGAGGACCGGAGTTGCCTACCCTTGTGCTAGACCAGGGATCTCAAAATCCCTCCTCGAGGGCCGCAATCCAGTCGGGTTTTCAGGATTTCCCAAGTGAATATGCATTGAAAGCAGTGCATGCACATAGATCTCATGCATATTCATTGGGGAAATCCTGAAAACCCGACTGGATTGCGGCCCTCGAGGAGGGACTTTGACACCCCTGCTATACACCCTCGACTCCCTCTTCATCATAATCGTTTCATTGTCCCCACTTACCAAAATTTGGACCCGTGGCCACACCCCCCAGGACCGCCCAGTTCTGCCTTCCCTGCCCCGCCCCAGACGGCGTCGATTTTGTCGAGAAGCTTTAAATCAGGGGTGGGCAACTCCATTCCTCGAGGGCCGGAATCCAGTGGGTGTTTCAGGATTTCCCCAATGAATATGCATTGAAAGCAGTGCATGCACATAGATCTCATGCATATTCATTGGGGAAATCCTGAAAACCCGACTGGATTGCGGCCCTCGAGGAGGGACTTTGACACCCCTGCTATACAGTACATAAAATATAAAATGGAACTTGAGCTAATAAAAATTAAAAATATATTTTAAAATATAATTATAATATAAAATCTAATGTAGAGAAGTAATAAAATCTCACATGTACACTGACATTTTTGCCTTCATGCTGTGGCTTTCTTCAGGGTATACTGTGAGCTCTGCAGTTTGACTTTAGACATAGTGAGTCCTCTAACCTGATTGGCTGGGGTTTGAGGTGATTTAAGGCAGGAAAGTCCTTTGGTTTTGACCCGGACAACTGCAACGATCAAGACGCCAGCTGCAGAAGCCTAAAAGAACCTATATGTTGATAGCATTCAGGCCTCATGCTTTATTAAATTTAAGCAAAACTTTCATACTGTAGCTAGGTTTCTCCCATAGGACAGTGTTTCATGGAAAAAGTCTTAGCAATTATTGGGGGGGGGTTTGTCATTGTCAACAAAAAGTAAATGTAGTTAATTAAATGACAGCAGATAAAAGACCTGAATGGTCCATAAGTAATACCCATTAAAAAATACATGATTAGATTAACTTGTCTTTTCTTTGATATTTCTGGGCCGTAGACTGTAAAGTCTGGTATTGTCCTAGGTCCCAAATGCTAAAGTTGCCATCCAGGATCACTCCAGCCTATCCAACCATCCCGTTGTTTGCAGGATATCTACTGTAAAGACTGGCCAGTAACATCCTCATGTTCCAAGTTAGTGGAGTTCCCAATGATGCTCTCCCCAGCCCATCCTACACCGAATTACCATATATATTTTTTTTTAAATTAAATTAAATTTATTTCTTATATACCGCTATACCGTGAGGTTCAAAGCGGTTTACAATAAAGATACATTAAAGATACAATAAAATAAAATAAATAAAGGTAGGTACTTGGAAGTTCTCTAACTGTCCCGAAGGCTCACAATCTAACTAAAGTACATGAGAAAAACAGAATTAAAAATGGTAAAGAAAGAAAAGATAAAAGACAGAGATAGAAAACAAGAGATGAACATCCCAACAATTCCAGTCAGACAATGGGATCTGATATTAGAAGTTCTTAATGACGACATGCCAAGGAGTGAAAGCTGGTAAGCTCCTTGATACTTCATGCATGGAATCCATGAGTTTGGTGAGCTGATAAAAGCGTTGGGAGCTGGTCACAACCCCTTTGTGCTTCAAACCAATGGTTTTGGCCAACTCTAATGTAATTAGCTCTCATCTCGTCGAAGAGGGTTTGGTTTCTGAGACCTTCCAAAGGAACCTGTGGAGTAGGTGGGAGGAGAATGAAATCCGTGGGGTTCTTTGATTAATTATGTCTTGCTGTGCGCTGAGTCTAGATTGTGCGGTTCCTTCGCTAAGGACGCTTCAGAAAAGCGCACAGGTTGGCGTTGCAGATTAAATCTTTTTCTCCCTTTTAGGTCGTGGGAGAGGCGGAGCGGTAACCGCACTCCTCTCCAGAGCCGGCTGGCGAAAAGATGTCGGCCCGCTGCTTGAAAGCAATCTTTTCTTTTTTCCCTGCTGTGTCGTGGGAGAGGCGGAATGGTGCTCACACGCCACTCCTGAGCTGACACTCTTCAATATTAATATGAAGATCTACATGCGGTGGAACTGTGACCAGGTGCCCTGCTGGGGAAGGGCTCCCGATACTGCCGCTGGTCTTGGTGAGCCATTAGCACCGCTTCTTTTAAAGTGTTCTTCCCTGATGGATCGGGGGACGGGTGTAACTGTGATCAGGTGCCCTGCTGGAGAGGGGCTCCCGATACTGCTGCTGGTCTCGGTGAGTCGTTAGCACCACTTCTTTATATGGACACAGACCGTGCAAGTCTGTCCAATACCGGCCTTAGTTCTTTAATTTACATCCTTCATTTTCTAATTAGAGATCCTCTGTTTATCCCACACTGTCATAAGTGCAGAAAAATATGTGCAAGGGTTAACAGTAAGCTGGATTGGGTCTCTGCAGGACATTACTCAGCATAACTCCTCCTATTCAAGGGAAAAGACTGCTTAGTGGACTTGTACTGTGGAACTGGAATAGCAGAAATATTCTGTACGGACCACCTAGTTACAGTTAGAAGGTTAATTTAAGATGTTACTATTAGGTTCCCGATACAGAATAGGGCAGGGGTGGGGAAAACATGGTCCTCAGGGGTGACACATATGACTTTCACACACATTTATGTAACTCTCTCAGAACATATCAATAATGTAGTGCAGGGTAATGCTACCCGATTCGCATCAATCCATCTCGGTGACTTGATTCAAATCGATTCACTTTCTAAAAAAATTGGACTCACTGATTCAGTGACATACTGTACCTCCGGGCCTCCTAAAGTAGGGCAGGTCACAAGAAACTTGTTCATTGCACTGCCTCTGCCAAGTTCGGTCACCGCTGCCACTGCTGCTACTTTTGGAGGCCCAAAAGGTAGTGGGGGGGGGGGGTCGGTTGGGAGGTGCTGCACAGGGGAATAGGTAGGATGGAAAGCTGCTGCACAGGGAGGGAGAAAGGAAGAATTGGTGGAGAGGAAGGGAGAGATGCAACAGAGGCAGAAAGAGGTGAGAGGGAGATATCCTGCATAAGATGGAGGGAAGGGAGACATGCATGGAGAAGAGAGAGGGAGAGATGGTGGAGATAGGGTAGAGGTCAAGAAGAGATGGTGCAAGGGGAGAAAGAAATGGTGCACATGATAATGGAGGGGAGGAATGGTGAGATGCTGCATGGAGGGGAATAGAGAGGCTTGATCCAGGGTACAAGGCAGAGAGAGACAGACGAGATGGTAGACAGTGGGAAAGAAATGTTGGATATGGCGATGGAAGGGAGGGTCCAGAGATGGAAGATAGATGGTGAGCATGGAGAAAGAAGAAAATGTCAAATGGGCAGGAGACCCTGGTAAATGAGCTAATAGAAGACAAACAGAAACCAGAGCCTGGGACCAACATGATTTGAATAATAAAATGACCAGATAACAAAAAAGTAGAAAAAATAATTTCATTTTCTATTTTGTGATTTGTATCCTGCCAGAGCTGGTGTTAAATATCAAGAGTAAGCTAGAACCTAACAGCAAGAAGATGTCTTTTTTTGCTTATTTTATTTACACTATAGCACTGGCATGGGGCTGGGAAGGGCAAAGGAGACTGGGGTAAGTGAAGAGGCTACAAAATAAACCAAAGCCAAGACGTTTGAAAAAACACGCCCTATTGGGCGTGAAAAGTGAATCAAATCGAAAAATCAATTCAATAGGCCGAATCGAATCAAAAAATATTTCCCCTGAATCGGGCAGCACTAGTGCAGGCGTGTCCAATCTCAGAACAAAGGCTGTCGCATTTTCAGGATTTTCCCAATGAATATGCCTGAGATCTATCATATACATTGGCTCCATTGTAGGCAAATAGATCTCATACAGATTCATTGTGGAAATCCTGAAAACCCAACCTGGGGAGGTTAGAAGCCCCTGATGTTCTGCTGAACAAGATGAAATCGATGGGATTAGGAGAGACTCTAACTGCATGGGTTAAAGATTGGCTTAGTGTCAGACTTCAGAGGGTGGTGGTCAACGGTACCCTCTCTAAAATGTCGGAGGTGACTAGCGGAGTGCCACAGGGTTCAGTCCTGGGCCCACTCCTCTTCAACATATTCATTGGGGATCTGACTCAAGGGCTTCAAGGCAAGGTAACCCTATTCGCTGATGACGCCAAATTATGCAATATAGTAAACGGCTATAATCTACAGGATGCTATGGAGCAAGACCTGCGTACTTTAGAAAATTGGTCCCCGATCTGGCAGCTGGGCTTCAACGCCAAGAAATGTAAGGTCATGCATCTCGGTAACGGAAATCCTTACAGAACTTACACCCTGAATGGAGAAACTTTAACTAGGACTACGGCAGAACGAGACTTAGGAGTAATCATCAGTGCTGACATGAAAGCAGCCACTCAAATGGAGAAGGCTTCATCTAAAGCACGGCAGATGATAGGTTGTATCAAGAGAAGCTTCGTCAACAGGAAGCCTGAAGTCATAATGCCATTATACAGAGCCATGGTGAGACCTCATCTGGAATACTGTGTGCAATTCTGGAGGCCACATTACCGTAAGGATGTGCTCAGAATTGAATCGGTTCAGCGGATGACCACCAGGATGGTCTCGGGGCTAAAGGGTCTCCCGTATGAAGAAAGACTGAGAAAATTGCAGCTCTACACTCTCGAAGAGCGTAGGGAGAGGGGAGACATGATTGAGACATTTAAATACATCACAGGACGGGTCGAGGTGGAAGATGAAGTCTTTCTTCTCAAGGGACCTTCGACCACAAGAGGACATCCGCTCAAACTCAGGGGAGGGAAATTTTGTGGAGACGCCAGGAAGTACTTCTTCACGGAGAGAGTGATTGAGCATTGGAACAAGCTTCCAGTGCAGGTGGTCGAGGCACGCAGCATCCCAGACTTCAAGAACAAATGGGATACCTATGTGGGATCCCTACGAGGGTCATGCCAAGGGATAGGGTCACTAGGGTATGACTTGAATGAGCAGGTCAGTAGAGTTACAGTATAATTACAATTATACTTTAGGGGGTCAGTAGACTTAAGAGGGTGGGCAAATGGTGTGGGCAGACTTGATGGGCTGTAGCCCTTATCTGCCGTCATCTTTCTATGTTTCTATGTTTCTACTGGTTGATCTGGACAAATTTCAATGTCCCTAGAGTGCTCTGTAGACCTAAGGCTGGACTAGACTATCCTGAATTTTGGATGATGTCTGCACAGGGTTACATAAGGGCTTCCAGATATTGACACTGAAGGAACCGATATATAGGGTATTTATTGGACCTTTGCTCCATGTCCAAGGATTTCCTTTTCTATTATTATTAATTTGCATATAATAGAAAGTTATTTTTAGTTGGACTAGATTTTAAAGCACAAATCCATCAGATGGGGCTATCTTGATAACTTGCGAAATTATCTCTCTCTTATCTTTGTTAAGTTTCTCTGTAGATGGGGCTAAAGGGGGGGGGGAGACAGAATATGCTCATCTCCCCTCTCTCTGGTTCTCTTTCAGGTTATAAGACAGCTGTTTCCACAGACATATACAAAAAGATGTCTGTTCTCATCTCAAACATGCTTTTTGTCTATATCCACCCTCCTCTGCATATTTTGTTTGGAGCTGCTACAATGCTTCATCTGTCTGCTCAGCGTGGACCTGTAGTATCCTGGCACACCTGTGCTTTTCGTTTCCCCCCCCTCACTGTTGTAAGGAAGGCTGCAATTAAACACCACCCACCTGGACAGTCTGAGTGTCAGAAAGCGAGTACAAGTGTGGCCAGATTATGCGAACAGGGCAAAAACTAATCACATCATGCACCAAAAACAGGGGGCCCTTAACACAGCTCCCTCTCTCCATCAGTTTCCCATATGTCACACTGCAGGGCAACTTTTTTTTTTGGGGGGGGGTGGTGGGGGGGTGGCAGGTGCTCTGTAGTATACAACCAGAATTCAATACCTCAGCTAAAAAAGGATGCCTCTTTTTGAAAAAGGAGGGAGGGGGGGGAAATAAAAAGGTGACGTCCTCAATCAAGGAGCTTTTCCCAGAGGGAGAATTCTCCAAGCAAAAGATTTCAATCAGCCGCTGTTGTCTTTAAAGAGCATTTAGTGATCCTGTAGTTTAACGGAGCAAGACAAGAAAAAAAAAAAAAAAAAAGCAAGCTTAAAACCAACTCCAGCACTCTAATTCCCTTGGGCCTCAAAGGAGCTCTCTTGATCCGAGTTAAACAAACTGAAGGTCGAGTTATACAAACCGAGGGTCGGCCTTTATGTATAATTAACCCGCTGGTACCAGTCGTTTGAGCTTCTGACATTGCAGTTAATGCATTTTGTATTAGCTCATAAAATTAATAAGCCATTAGTCCCTGTCCTCCTACTTCCAGTCTGTGCGTCTGGGAGTTGAGGGGTAAAGATACTCCAGCGTAAAAGGAGGAAGAATCACAACACCCAGTAAACGGCACAGGGAAATATCCTTACTAAACTAGTATTCTATAAAAGCCCTTTACTGAATACTAGCGTGGTACGGATTTCATGGCTTAACTTTATTGAACTAAGGCCAGTAGTGGGCAGACTTGCACGGTCTGTGTCTGCATATGGCCGTTTGGGGGGGAGGATGGGCTGGGGAGGGCTTCAATGGCTGGGAGGGTGTAGATGGGCTGGAGTAGGTTTTGACGGAGATTTCGGCAGTGGGAACCAAAGCACACTACCGGGTAGAGCTTTGGATTCTTGCCCAGAAATAGCTAAGAAGAAAAAATTAAAAAAATTTAAATTGAATCAGATTGGGCAAACTGGATTTGATAAAGACCATTCGGGTCTTTATCTGCCGTCATCTGTCATGTTACTATGTTACTTTTCAGACTCTGACTTTACCCAACTGCTCTATGCTCTAGTACTCTCCCACATGGATTACTGCAATGCGTTATTCAACTGTCTCATGGTGATGAATGTATGACGTCTCCAGCGTGTTCAAAATGCGGCGATCTGGCTTCTGAAAAACCTCCATGCCCGTGACCCTGTCTCCCAGACTGTAGCATTGACTCACAGGCTACCTGTAGCCAAACGTTGTGCGTTTCAAGGGCCTGAGGCTAGCGTTCAAATTCTTGCACGACATGGCACCAGCCTACATGACGACTAAGCTTCCTCTGTACGTGCCAAACCAGCCCCTCTGCTCCCAGGATGAACTACGCCTCAAAATGCCCCCTGGTCATGCCCTTCAACTGCAAACCACATAACAATGGTCCTACTTGCACTTCATACCAAGCCACTGAAATCGACTGCCCCCGCAGATCAGGTCCCTTGAAGGACTCCTCAGCTTTAGAAAAGCAATAAGAACATAAGAAGTTGCCTCCACTGGGTCAGACCAGAGGTCCATTGCGCCTAGCGGTCCGCTCCCGCGGCGGCCCATCAGGCCCATGACCTGTGAAGTGGTTGCTAACTATTCCTATAACCTACCTCTACTTCTATCTGTAAAAACATATCTCTTCACCTAAACCCCTGCCTTTGACCCTAGACTACAAACAAATATATTATTGGTACCAGAACCAGTATGTGCCACATAAGGATAACTTGTATCATACACTAACTTTCTGTGTGTCAAATTAGGATATAACTTGTACTGAAAACCTTGCACCCTAAGGATAACTATAGCAAATTGTAACCAGTAAACTGTATATTATGTAAACCGTGAACAGTTTCAAACCGATCTCCCTCAACAACCTTAAAACCATAATCAACTCCATACGCCCCAAGACCTCGATCCTGGACCCATGTCCCTCCACTACATTCCTGGATACAAACGAGGTATTCCTGGAATCTTTCCTACCCCTAATAAATGAGTCCCTTAAGACAGGTGTAGTTCCACAGAGCTGGAAATCAGCTATAGTAAAACCACTCCTGGAAAAACCAACCATGGACCCTGACAACCCAAGCAGCTTCAGACCTGCAGCAAATCTCACATTCAAGACTTCATGGAGACAAACGTCACCATCTCCAACTTCCAATCAGGCTTCTGGAAACACCACAGCACAGAAACAGTGCTCCTGGACATCTTGGATGACTGCTGGAAAATCCTAGATGAAGGAAACGATGCACTGCTGGTACTATTAGACCTCAGTGCCACCTTCGACACCATCGACCACTCTCTTCTCCTGCCCAGGCTAAATACCATGGTTCTCCTTACTCCTGAACGACAGATCCCAGAGAGTTCTACTAGGGAAATCCTTATCTGAACCCAAACCACTCCACTATGTTGGAGACCTTCTATCAGACGTGAAATCACATCGGTTGCAGTACTGAGCATATATGAACTTTTAGCATGGAGAAAAATAGCTAAGAGACCTTAATTAAAAGATAAATGATGATCCTTTTCTGAATCAATATTTTTAAGATTTGAGCACAAGGGTTACCGTTTTATAGACAATTATCACAGGTGTTACTTATAGATGAGTAGCATCGCAAGGTTATCCCTTGCTATATTAGAACTCTTTTCTCTCTTCAAATCTTTCGTAAATCGATGAAAATGATGCTATTTCAACAGTTCTTGGGGAACAGTGTTAAGGAGTGTTAACAGTTTCCTCTCCTTTTGATTAATTCTTATGTTCAATTTTGTTAACAAATTCTCTTTATATTGAATTTTTATGCAAACCAAGTCGAGCTCCTGATTATCAGGAGATACCGTGGTATATAAATTTAAGACTTAGATTAGATAACACTGGTCTTTTCGCTTTTGGCGCCTAATTTTCAGTAGTTGGGCATGCAAATAACAATATTCTATAACATGGCACCTAGGAATAGTCCCTGACCCACCTACACACACCCCTATTGAACTGCACGCTGGAAAAGGTAGACGCAGATGTTATAGAAAGTGACCAGGGCAGATGTGCATGGAAATCTAAAGAGCTGCCAATCACTGGATTGTTGATGCCTCATTAACTAATGAATTTGTGCTTGCGTCTATCCTGGACACCCGGCAACCTATATAGAATCCAGGGATGGGCATACATAAATGGTATACTTCCACTGTCAAACAGGATATTCTTTCCAGCTGGAGCCACCTGTAAGAATCTGGGATGTTTACTGTATCTAACAGGATGATCCAACACAAGGAATCCAAGGAGAACATCAAAAGAAGGAAGGAGTGCAATTTGACACCAGTATGGCACCCAATAGCATTTATTCGCTGAACAAAGACCAGACGGCCATGGTTTAGCAACTGCCTGCATCAGCAGTGTAATTTCTACTTTTCACAGCACTGAACTAACCAATGTAGATACAGAAAACAATAAGACCTCGGTCTTACACAAAAAAAATCAGCAGTTGCACTGTCGCACTGTTCTCCTTTCCGAACTCCTTGTGTGGGGTCATCATGTTTATCACTGCTCCTGGCTGGCCTCGGTTAGATTTATCACAATACTTAACGCCAACATAGTATATGTATAAAAACACACACAAAAAACACAAAATTTGAAGAAATGTAGCAGAATGAAATGAAGATCCTATTACCAATATTCCTTTTATTCTCCCTTCTCTGAGCCGTCATTTCGTAGAACATAAAAGTGTTCTCTTTAACGACCTGTTCCAAAGTTGCTAGAGCTATCTCGGTATTACAAAAAAAATTGTCTTTCCAGATTACAACTGATCCAGAACACTGGTGCCAGACTGATCTTCAGGAAATGTAAGTTTGATCATGTGACACCATTACTTTATAATCTTCATTGGCTTCCCGTGTCTTTTAGAGTCGAGTTTAAATGCGTCATTTTCAAAATTCTCTTTGGCATCTTCTCTCTGTTAGTCCCTCTATCTTGGAATCTTTATAGATTCTCTTTTGCAAGGGGCGATCAACAATTTAAGCTATCTTGTCCATCTAGTAAAGGTATCAAAAGAAGCAAAGCTTTTGGTCAATCTCTGTTCTTCAAGTTCACCCAACTTTGGAATGATCTTCCACTTTTTTTTGCGAAGTTTTAGTTCTCTTTCATCCTTACTCAAGTCTTTGAAAACCATTCTGTTCACCAAACACTTTGGTAATTAATTCCGCTCCCACTTCTGCTATGTTACTTTTTGCTTAATTTAATTACTGTTCTATATTTTCATTACTTTATCTAACTACTGTAAACCGAGTCGAGCTTTCTTGGATTGAAGACTCGGTATACAAAACTAAGCATTAGATTCGAAATTTTGGTTAAAAGTTATCTTATGCTGTATCTTAAAGTCAATATACATGGGATTAGCTATTTTTTAAAAAAAAAAATAGTGCTACTATACTGTAGAAGGAATTCAAAACCACAAATCCCTGACTGATGCAGCAGTAAGAGAGATGACTAACAGTATCAATGAGTTAATGTAAAGAGTTATTTACACAAATAGCTGTGCTCTTAAAAGATGAAACACTTCAAAGGATAACAAGATACAAGTGAAGAAAATGTAGGATCAAAGGTCAAGTCGTACTCAATATTTAATCTACCCACACCCCACCTCCTTCCCCTGTTGTGTTTCCATTTGATATCCACCTCTGTGTGTTCCTTCAGCTCCTCTGCAATTAATTGCTTTTAAAACTACTCTCTGCTGACCATTAGCCATATGACACTTTTAAGAGCACTGTAGCATTTCAATTAAAGCAAAAAGGCAAAGCTATCGAGCAGTTTGGAAAATAAACTGTCCACTATACACCTGAAATACAAAATCCCCCCTCTGTGGACCACATCCTATAGATATTGCTTAAGCGAATAAACCTCGGTTTGCGAGTGTTTCACAAGATGAGCAAAACAGTCTCACAATTTTTAACTCGCAAAACGAGTGGTGCCTCGATACACGAGCGCCACGCACAAGCACGTCACACACGCACATCGATGAGCGCGATCCTGCCCAGGTTTCCCACCCCGACTCCCCAAAGTCGAGGGAGTAGTGGTGCTCGCACGCCTGACTTATATTTGCATCTTCTGCCGCCAGTGCATTGCTGAGATCTGGGAAAGTGGAGGAGGCGAGAGGACGTTCGCGTGAAAGGCAGCGACAGGACATGCCTCGGTGCCTCTGACTTGTGGACAGAAGAGCTGGGTGAGCAGACGCCGCAGTTTTCTCTTCTTCCCGAGGCCCCTGAAATTCGGCCAAGACGCTGCGCGCCGTGCTTCAAGTGAAAAATGCGGCGGTGAAACTGGCCAAGCCGTCAGCAGAGCCCGGGAGCGCCCCCGGCAGCCTCTTCAAGGAGTGGTCCAAGAGCCCGATCATTCTCTCGGCGTCCTTTGAGGCTCTCGCCATCTACTTCCCCTGCATGAACTCTTTCGATGAGGATGACGGGGGTGAGTGACAGGACCGGGCAAGTTTCAAGTTTCAAGTTCAAGTTTCAAGTTTACCTTTATTTGATGAATCGCTTATCACAGTACCTAAGCGATGTACAATTAAAAACCATCAGGGTGTGGTAATACATTTAGTTTCTAATAATCAAATAATAGACAGACATACATTTAGTTTATAAAAATCACTTAAAAAAAAACGACAAAGATTGACGAACATGAAGGGGTGGGAAGAAAGGGAAGAAGTTACAATTTTGTTATTTATAAAGGTTTAAACATTCAAGGGTAGAGCACATTAGGTAGACATGGGTTAAGATGGAATAGAAGAGAATTGAAAACTTAAAAAGACTATGTTTTATAGATCAAATGCGTCCTGAAATAAATATGTTTTTAAAATTTTCTTAAACGCAACAAGGTCTTTTTCGATTTTGATAAAATTTGGAAGGGAGTTCCACAGTGTGGGCGCTTTTACAGAGAATATATCATTGCGTCTGGTGCCTATAATTCTTAATGAAGGGACTGAAAGCAAATTTAAAGAAGAAGATCTTAAGGAACGAGCAGATTTGTATGGGATAATTAATTTTGCAATAAATTGGGGTTCGTTGAAGCATAATGTTTTGTAAACCAAAAATAATATTTTAAAGGTAATTCGGTGGGTTATAGGAAGCCAGTGAGATTTGATGAGTAAGGGGGTGACATGATCGAATTTCTTCGCATTGAATATTAATTTTACTGCTGTATTTTGGATGATTTGGAGACGTCTATTTTCTTTTTGAGTTATGTTAATAAAGAGAGCATTGCAATAGTCCAGTTTGGAAATAATAAGAGAGTGAATTAAAATATTAAGTGATTTAGCTTCCAGAAAAGTAGAAATTGAGCGTAAGAGACGTAATCTGTAGAAACAGGATTTAACTATTGCGCTGATGTGGTCATGAAAAGATAGATCAACATCTATTATTACGCCGAGGATTTTCAACTTAGATACTGATTCTAGTGGAATGTTATCAAGAATGAATGGTGTTTTTTGAAATATGTCTCCTTTCCAGTTGAAAAGCATGGTTTTTGTTTTTTGGGTATTTAAAGCCAGTTTGTTATTATTTAACCAGGTTTTTATTTTTTCTAATTTATCAGTGATAGTTTTTATTTCTTCGGTGTTTTCTGGATTGAGAGGGTGCAATAGTTGAATATCATCAGCGTATGAAAATGTTGTGAATCCTAGTGACTGTGACATGGTGATAAGTGGGGATAAGAAAATGTTAAATAGTAGAGGGGATAATATTGATCCTTGTGGAACTCCGGAAGATAAAGGAAAGTTTTCAGAATAGGACTCATTAAATTTGACTCTCGAGATTCGGTTTGAAAGAAAGGATGTTAACCACTGTAAGACTTGGCCATCAATCCCTAGTGATTGCAGACGATTAAGGAGAATTTCATGATCTATGGTATCGAAGGCTGCGGATAGATCTAAAGAAAAAAGTGCTACGGATTTATGATGGTCAAGAAAGTAATGAATGTTTGTAACTAGACCAATCATAGAGTATTCTGTGTTGTGATATTTTCGGAAACCTGTTTGGTTGGGGTGTAATGCATTAGTGGATTCGATGAATTCCGAAAGCTGTTCAAAAACCAATTTTTCTGTCAATTTCATTAGGAATGGTAAGTTTGAAATGGGGCGATAGTTAGATGAGTCATCTGGACTGGATTTGAAGTTTTTTAGGATTGGTGTAATAATAGAGGATTTCCAAGTGGTGGGAACAGTAGAAGAAGAAAGGCTTTTTTGTATAAGTGATAGAATAAATGGACCAAAATAAGAAAAATATTTCTTTAAATAGAACGGCGGAATAAGTTCAGTAGGAGTGCTTTTTAAGTTAATTGATTTAAGATGTCTTTCAATGTCGTTTATAGTTGGAGTTCTAAAATTTAAGCATTTGGCTGTTGGTATGAGGTTATCTGTGGTTAAGTTTTCACAAACAGAAGAGGTAGATGTGATGGTCGAGAAAGTTTGTCTTATTTTTGATATCTTTTGGCAGAAATAGTCTGCAAGTTCTTGTGATGTTAGTATCGATTTTTGCATTGATGTGGTTTTATTTTTTTTTTCCGGATTAACTGATTTTAGAATATTAAAGAGAACAGAAGAATTTTTGGTCTTTTGGATTTTGTTGTTATAGTAAAATTTTTTTGCTTGTGAAATTTCACTTTTATAATAAAGAGAAATGTCCTTAAATTTTTGTAAATTAATGGGTGTTTTAGCAGAGCGCCATTTTCTTTCTGCAGCACGAAGTTGAGTTTTTATTAAAGAGAGCTTTTTAGAGTACCACGGGTTTTTTTTTGTGCTGTTGACTACTGTTTTTGTAATTAAAGGTGTTTTAGTGTTTAGTATGGATTCTAGATGAGAGTTCCAGTAATGGAGTTGGTCGTCGATAGATTCAAATGAAGGAATAATAATAGAAGGGCTAAATATAGGTGAGATATCTGAACTTTCTAATTGAGAGAAATCTCTGTATGAGATTGTTTTGGCTTGGGAGAAATGGTTTAATATCTTTTGATGAGGGAGATAGAGGTTTAAAGAGATTAAACAGTGATCAGACCAGGGAATAGAAAGAATATTGGGAGTAGAATGGGGTAAAGAATGAGAAGCCGGGATTAAAATCATATCTAATGTATGTTTGGCTTGATGGGTAGGTTCGTGTATCAGTGTTTGTAGGTCTAAATCTTTGAATAAATTGATGGTATCCAAGGTTTGTGGGTTATTGTGATTATCGAAATGAATATTAAAGTCACCCAGTATAATTGGACAGTTAGCTGCTGAGCAAAATTCAAAGAGTAGATTATGAAGCAATGATAATTTAGAGTAATCCATTGGAGGGGGAATATATAGCAGAAGAAAGTCAGTTTTATTTACTGTATTTATTTTGAAATGTAGGTATTCGATAGTGGAGTTGATAATTGATTGGTCCTGAAGTTTAATTAGATTTTTTTGAAAGATAATGGCTAGTCCACCGCCTTTTCGTTTATGGCGATGGTTCCAAATAAAATCGTAGTTAGGGGGACAGCAAAAGGAAAGATAGGCTTCATCTCCGTCAGATAACCATGTTTCGGTTATACAAAGGATGTGAAAATTTTGTTGAAGAATGGTATCTTTGATGAGGTGATGTTTAGTTTTAAGTGATCTTGTATTAATTAAGCCTAATTTTAAGTTAAGAGACTTGGTATGGGGGAATGATTGGGCCGATTGAGTAGATTGTGGTGTTAAGTCAGTAGAGCGAGGAGAGAAGGTAGAAATAGGTAGGAGTGAGGAAGGGATTGATCTGAGGGGTTTATAGAGAATGGGTCTATTATTTAGTTGAACTTGAATTTGTTGTGGATCCATGTGCCTTGAATCCCTCCTTTCTCAGTCGCACAACCAGTTCACAGCCTATGTGCACCTCTTACGTGCACAACTTCTCCCTCATACCAGCTAGTTTTGGGGACAAATCATCTGAGTTTCCATTACTGTTCTGATATACGAGCTCGCTTCTGGAACAAATTATGCTCGCAAACCAAGGTACTACTGGAATTGAAAACAAATCCTGCTCTCACATGGACTTTAGGATAAAGCAATGTTACTTACCGTAACAGTTGTTATCCAGGGACAGCAGGCAGCTATTCTCACTAGTGGGTGATGTCATCAGACAGAGCCCCGGTACGGACGTCTCACAAGCACGTGTTGCTTGTAGAAACTTAAAGTTTCTAGATGCCCGCACCGCACATGCGCCGGTGCCTTCCTACCCGGAGATCCGGGCGTGTCTCCTCAGTTCAGGTAGCTAGCCTGAGAAGCCAACCCAGGGGAGGTGGGTGGGACGTGAGAATAGCTGCCTGCTGTCCCTGGATAACAACTGTTACGGTAAGTAACATTGCTTTATCCCAGGACAAGCAGGCAGGTATTCTCACTAGTGGGTGACCTCCAAGCTAACCTCAGTGGGATGGAGGGGGGAGTTGGCGACTTAAGAGAATAAATTTTTCAATACTGTTTGGCCAAACTGTCCATCCCGTCTGGAGAGGGTATCCAGACAATAATGTGAGGTGAATGTGTGAACCGAGGACCAGGTGGCGGCCTTGCAAATTTCCTCGATTGGTGTTGATCTGAGGAATGCTACTGAGGCTGCCATTGCTCTGACCTTATGGGCTGTGACCTTACAAGGAAGTGATAATCCAGCCTGGGCATAGCAGAAAGAGATACAAGCCGCCATCCAATTAGAGATGGTGCGCTTTGATACGGGTCTTCCCAACTTGTTAGGATCGAAGGAGACAAAAAGTTGAGGAGTGGTTCTGTGTGGCTTGGTGCGATCCAGGTAGAAAGCCAAGGCACGTTTACAGTCTAGAGTGTGAAGGGCCGATTCTCCGTGGTGAGAATGAGGCTTAGGGAAGAATACTGGAAGTACAATGGATTGGTTGAGATGAAATTCGGAGACCACCTTAGGCAGGAATTTCGGGTGAGTGCGGAGGACCACCTTGTCATGGTGGAATACTGTGAATGGTGGGTCCGCCATCAATGCCTGGAGTTCGCTGACTCTGCGAGCGGACGTAAGGGCTACAAGGAAAAGCACTTTCCAGGTGAGATACTTCAGAGGGGCCCTGTTGAGTGGTTCAAACGGGGGCTTCATGAGGTGGGAAAGGACTACATTGAGGTCCCAAACTACTGGGGGTGGTTTGAGAGGAGGGTTAACATGGAAGAGTCCTTTCATAAATCTGGCGACCACCGGATGGGCCGAGAGGGGTTTCCCTTGTAGAGGCTGGTGGAACGCCGCAATAGCGCTCAGGTGGACTCTTATGGATGTGGACTTGAGCCCAGATTGAGATAGGTGTAGGAGATAGTCCAGCACGGAGGATAAGGAAGCTCGCTGAGGTTCCTTTGACTTAGAAACGCACCATGAGGAGAATCTGGTCCATTTCTGGGAGTAGCATTGTCGAGTGGCGGGCTTCCTGGAAGCTTCCAAGACCTCCCTCACTTCTTGTGAGAATTGGTGAGGGGTTACGTTGAGAGGAACCAAGCTGTCAGGTGGAGAGACTGCAGATTGGGATGAAGTAGTGATCCTTGATGTTGAGTAAGTAGTGAAGGAAACACTGGAAGTGGTACTGGTTCCCTGCTGCTGAGTTGAAGTAGGAGGGAGAACCAAGGTTGTCTGGGCCACCGAGGAGCTATTAGAATCATGGTGGCCCGTTCGAGTTTCAGCTTAACCAGAGTCTTCTGGATCAGCGGGAATGGTGGGAACGCATATAGAAATCGTTTCCCCCAGTTCAGTAGAAAAGCATCTGCCTCGAGGCGATGAGGAGTGTAGATCCTGGAGCAAAACTGAGGCAGTTTGGCGTTGTGGGGAGCCGCAAAGAGGTCTATCTGAGGCGTTCCCCATTGCGTGAAGATTTGGTGAAGGGGGTTGGAATGGAGAGTCCATTCGTGCGGTTGTAGCAGACGGCTTAGTTTGTCTGCTAAGACGTTGTTCTCCCCCTGGATGTATACTGCTCTGAGTAGGGCGTTGTGGCGCACCGCCCAGTCCCAGACTCGTAGAGCTTCCTGGCAAAGGAGGGCCGAGCCCGTGCCTCCTTGCTTGTTGATGTAATACATGGCGGCCTGATTGTCTGTGCGAATGAGGATTACCATGTCGTGGAGTCGGTGTTGGAAAGCTTGGAGCGCATTGAAGATGGCTCTGAGTTCCAATAGATTGATTTGGTGTAGTCTTTCCGCACTGGTCCAGAATCCTTGGGTGCGGAGACCCTCCAGGTGGGCCCCCCATGCGTAATTCGACGAATCGGTTGTGAGAACTTTCTGATGGGGGGGAGTGTGCATCAGCAAACCTCTGGATAGATTCGAAGAGGTCATCCACCAAAGTAGAGACTGCCGAAGAGCAGGTGTGACTACGATGCATTTGGACAGTGGATCGGATGTCTGATTCCACTGTGATGCCAGGGTCCACTGGGGGATCCTGAGGTGGAGTCTGGCAAAGGGTGTCACGTGTACTGTGGAGGCCATATGGCCCAGGAGCACCATCAGTTGTCTCGCCGGTAGGGTTTGGCGAGTAGCCACCGACTGGCAGAGATGAAGAAGAGACTCCATGCGTTGCCGGGGCAGGAATGCTCGGAGTCGGGTGGTGTCCAGGACCGCTCCGATGAAGGGGAGGGACTGGGTGGGTTGTAGATGAGACTTGGAGAAGTTGATCTCGAAGCCCAAATTCTGGAGGAAGTAGGTTGTAGCCAAGGCCGCCGAAGTGACCTCTGGGGCTGACGGGGCCTTGATGAGCCAGTCGTCGAGGTATGGGAACACCTGTAGACCCCTGTCCCGGAGTGCTGCGGCCACTACCACCAGGCACTTTGTGAAGACTCTGGGGGACGAAGATAGGCCGAATGGTAGCACTCGATACTGTAGGTGCAGATTTCCCACCCGAAATCTGAGGAACTTTCGGGAGGCCGGGTGAATGGGGATGTGAGTGTAGGCCTCCTTGAGATCCAGGGAGCATAACCAGTCGTTCTGCTCGAGGAGGGGGTATAGAGAAGCCAAAGTCAACATGCGAAACTTCTCTTTGACCAGGAACTTGTTGAGGGCCCGAAGGTCTAAAATGGGTCGCAGGTCACCCGTTTTCTTCGGGACGAGGAAGTACCGGGAGTAAAACCCTCGGTTCAATTGGTCTGGCGGGACCGGCTCGACAGCCCGAAGCTGAAGTAAGGTTTGGACTTCCTGAAGAAGAAGGGCGGTCTGCGTCGAGCTTGAAGGATACTCTCTTGGAGGATGGTCCGGGGGGACCTGGTGGAATTGGAGAGAGTATCCTTCTCTTATGATGGTGAGGACCCATAGGTCCGTGGTTATGGCCTCCCATCGATGGTAAAAAAGATGGAGGCGGCCCCCTATGGGAGAGGCCGAGGTTATGCTCCCGGGAGGGGCGTCAAAAGGGCTGGGGAGCCTTAGGTACAGCCGGTGGCTGAGGTTTTTGCTGAGACTTCTGGGGAGGTTGTCTCTTTGCAGGCTGTCTCGCAGCAGGCGTTTGTCTGGGCATGTAACGCCGCTGGTAAATCAGGGGTGGCCTGGAAGGTCGGGACTGTTGAGGTTTGGGTTTGGGCCGCAGGATGGATTGAAAGGATTTTTCATGATCCGACAGCTTCTTGGTAACAGTTTCGATAGACTCATCGAACAGGTCAGCTCCAGCACATGGTACGTTGGCGAGTCTGTCCTGTAGGTTGGGATCCATATCGATTGTACGGAGCCATGCCAGGCGACGCATAGCTACCGCGCTTGCGGCGGCGCGTGCCGAGAGTTCGAATGCATCGAAGGAGGATTGCATCAGCTGGAGGCGTAATTGGGAGAGGGAGGCTACCACTTCCTCGAACTCGAATCGAGCTTGGTTGTCTATGAACGGAGTAAACTTGCGGAGAACCGGCAAGAAGAACTCCAGATAGGAAGAGAAAAAGAAATTGTAGTTTAGCACCCGTGACGCCATCATGGAGTTTTGGTAGAATTTTCTACCAAATTTGTCCATCGTTCTCCCCTCTCGGCCCGGCGGTACAGAGGCGTAGACCTGGGAGGGATGAGAGCGTTTAAGGGAGGACTCGACCAGTAGGGATTGGTGTGAGAGTTGAGGGCCCTCGAACCCTTTATGGTGCACGATGCGGTATCGAGCATCGAGTTTGCTGGGGATTGCCGGTATGGAATACGGCGTCTCGAAGCACTGCATGAAGGTCTGGTCCAGTAATTTATGCAAAGGGAGCCGAAGCGACTCCGTTGGAGGGTTAGGTAAATGCATGGTGTCCAGATACTCTTTGGAGTATCTGGAGCCCGTGTCAAGGGTCACATCCAGATCATCCGCCATTTGTCGGAGGAATGATGAGAAGGACAATTGTTCCGCCAGCGTCGGTCTGTGGGACGGGCTGGAGGAGGATGAGGCCTCCAGGTCCGTGGACATCGGGGAGTGACAAGGAGAATCGGGTACCGGTGTCTCCTCGTACTCCGGGCCCCTCGGGGGGGACACCTCTGATGAGGAGTATCCCCTACGTTGCAGTTTTTTCTGCGGTGACACCTCCGAATGGCGTGAGGAGTGCCAGGATGAGTGTCGGGATCGGGATCGTCTGTGCATCGCATGGTCTCCCGAGGCCCCCAAGTGGATAGGGCTGGAAGCGGTGGATCGTAACTGGGTTTGCGATGCGGGTTCTTGCGATGCTACCCAAGTCTGGTAAGGAGTACGGAAGAACTCTTCCTGACTATGCCCAGGGCTTCGAGTATCGATCGGAGGTCTGGTCCCATGTTGGCGTGGAGGCGTAATGGGTTCTAATGGCGGCATATCGGTAAGCGAGGCTTGCCGCGTGGGCATCGCCGCCCTCCCCCGTTCGTCCTCGTCGGTTGTCGAGGTCGAACGGTGTGGGGGAGGGGGAGGGGGCGGACCGCCCCTTTGGATCGGTGCCGGGAGGTCACCCTGTATGGCAGCGATGAGCCCGGGTCCGATGGTCTGCATGAGCTCAACGAATTGAGCTTCCAGCACGGACCGTAGCGAAGCCGATAAGGAGGGATCCGCACCGAAAGGGGGTCCTCCTGCACGGACATCGCGCTCCTTCGAGGCCGAGTGCTTCTGCTTAGTAGCTTTCGGCACTTTGATGACCATTGGTGGCACTGTGGAAGGAAGAGGTACCTGAACCGAGGAGACCGGGGCAGGCACCGACGTCGAGCTCGTGGATGGTGTCGGGGCGAGCGATGCCGGTTTCGCCACGCTCGATGCAGGAGGGGTCGATGCCGGTTTTGCCCGAACCGGGGAGGTATCGGATGAAGTGGAGGCTGAGGGATCCTTAGCTGCGTCCATCTTGAACATCGATTCCCACAATAGGCAACGCCGCTTGAATGAGCGTGCCGTAAGGGTAGAGCAAGGCCTGCACGATTTCGGAATGTGGTCAGGGCCCAAACACTGCAAACAGCGCCAGTGAGGGTCCGTGAGTGAAATCGCGCGTTGGCACTTGCTGCACTTTTTAAACCCGGTGATTGGCCGGGACATAGGCCGGAAAATCTCCGCCGCGAGGTCGAAGCCCGTGGGCCTGAGCCACGTGGCCGGCCCGTTCGACCCGCCGGAGGAAATAATCTTCTTTTTTTTTTTTTTTTTTTTTTTTTACCGAAAAAGAAAAGAACTGTTAACTGTAATTAAAAGAAAGCGAAAACGCGGACAAGGAAGGCAAATTTAACTGAATTCAGCTAGCGCATGATGAAGTTGAACTTCTCAGCTCCGCGGAAAAGAAAGAACTGAGGAGACACGCCCGGATCTCCGGGTAGGAAGGCACCGGCGCATGCGCGGTGCGGGCATCTAGAAACTTTAAGTTTCTACAAGCAACACGTGCTTGTGAGACGTCCGTACCGGGGCTCTGTCTGATGACATCACCCACTAGTGAGAATACCTGCCTGCTTGTCCTGGGATAACATAAGTATCATGCTGAGTCGGACCAAGCACAACTGAGCCCAGCACTTTGTCCGATGGTATCACTGCTCACTCCCAAAATAGAGAGGGGGAAAACAATCAAAAAAATAACTTGCGAAGAAAGTATTCATGAATTTATGGTTTAGAAACTTGTCCAAACTGTTGTGGTTTTTTTTTACAATATTACTATGAAAATTCCATAGTTAAAGCACTGATGGAAAAAAAGAACTTCAAGCCGTTCTTTCGATATATTAAGGGGAAACGACCCACAAAGTAAGTGGTGGGACCGTTGGGTGACCATGGAATAAAGGGAGCACTAAAGGAGGACAAAGCAATTGCTGACAAACTGAACATATTTTTTGCATCTGTATTTACCGAAGAAGATGTACACAGCATACCGGAACCCATCAGACTATATGCTGGAAAAGAAGCCGGAAAGCTGACAGGATTGACGGTCAGTCTAGAGGAGGTATGCAGGCAGATTGATAGGCTTAAGAGCGATAAATCCCCGGGACCGGATGGCATCCATCCGAGGGTCATCAAGGAACTGAAAGGGACCATAGCTGCGTGAGCGGACTGCTGGGCATGATGGACCACCGGTCTGACTCAGCAGTGGCAAGTCTTATGTTCTTAAGACTTCCCTTTTATTCCGTTATTAGTTGGATCATGGGGTGTCCCCCCCAAGGACTGCAGGAAATTTCTGAGTATCTTCATATCTGAAGCAAGTGGAAAGTGCAGGATTGCAGCGTCACAAAATGGCATGTTTCTCCTTCTATTTGCAAACTCATGCACGTCTACGATCATTGGATGCCAAGAGATAGAATAGCTGAATTCTGTATTGGCGGCCCGAAGTTGGGTGCAGATCACAGATCCATGCATAAACTAATTAAGCGCCATCAATAATTATTGGTAACAAGCACTCAATTGGCAGTAACTAAGTTACTCATAGATTTGCCCTAAACCCTAGTCTATAGAATGTTCTCCTAAATGCCATGTGCCACTCTGAAGGAGGAGTGGCCAAGGGAGGATCATTCACAGAAATTAGGCTCAATGTTACGGAATACTTGGAGTTGCACACGAACATTTTAACCAGTTCATAGAAACATAGAAGATGACGGCAGAAAAGGGCCACGGCCCAACAAGTCTGCCCACTCTAATGACCCACCCCCTAATTTCTTCCTTGAAGTGATCCCAACATGCTTATCCCATTTTCTCTCAAAATCCAGCTCACTGCTGGCCTCAATGACCTGCAGTGGAAGACTATTCCAATGGTCAACCACCCTTTCGGTGAAGAAATACTTCCTGGTGCCACTATGAAATCTCCCATCCCTGAGTTTCAACGGATGTCCTCTTGTCGCTGTAGGTTCTTTAAGAAAAAAAGATATCCTCTTCTACCTCAATACGGCCCGTGACATATTTGAACGTCTCGATCATGTCTTCCCCTCTCTCTACGTTCCTCGAGTGAGTACAGCTGCAATTTTCCCAGCCGTTCCTCATACGGGAGATCCTTGAGTCCTGAGACCATCCTGGTGGCCATTCGCTGAACCGACTCAATTCTCCGCACATCTTTTTGATAATGTGGTCTCCAGAATTGTACACAATATTCTAGATGAGGTCTCACCATGGATCTGTATAACGGCATTATAAAATGGGTTCGATACGCACATTAGAGATCGTTTTAGGCAAAAGCACACTTTATAGAAACTTAGCTTAATGTACACCAATGAGAAAAGCCTGTCTTTGGGCATCATTTATAGAATATAACCCATAACGTGTCTCAGTGGTATATCAGGGGCTGTGAGGCTGCATGAGATGACCATGTGGCGAGCACTTGGAGGGAGGGGTGATAAGCACATGGGTGTGTGTGCTTGAATATGGGATGGGGGGGGGGGGGTTCACCTAGGTTCTCAGATACTCTTGGGTCATCCCTGCCCATAATAGATAATATTGCAAAGGCAGAATGTGCCTAAATCGTCTTCCCAGAGAAGCATGAAGCGAGAATCCCTAGTATAGTGCTTCAGAGACCTAACAGTTCACTTAGGGGTAAGTTCAAAACATGGTGCCAAAATTTAGATAAAACTAATATATTACTGGGAGTCCAATTATAAAATCTATGAATAATTTCCACTGTCCAATGTCCTTCTAGGAGTATGTAACTTCATCAGAGGGGTGGCTCAAAGAGGCTTGGCTGAATGTATGCTAGTGGATCATTGGTTGAATGAAACAGACAGCGAATTGTTAGTCCATCATGGAAAAGGAGCTGATTTGAGGTATTGATTGGACAATATTTTGTAATATATAAGAATCAGTTTGAGTTTACGTTGCTACCATCATTAAGTGTGTCTGGTTGTTTTATTTATATATATACAGAGTATATATATATTTTTTAGCGTTCTCTCCAGATGACGCATGTAAAGGGCGAAACTTGAGTCGGGGGGGGAGGGGGCTCGGCTTGAAGGAACCAGCTTCAGGAGAGTGAACATATCTGAGTTCTGACTTTGGATTACTATTTGGAGATCATTCACCGCCCTGTTGATCAAGATAATTGATATCTAATAGTTTTTTATAAGAATATCTACGCAGTTGGAATGGCAGTGTGGGACCGTGAGAGTGCTGTGATGGTCCCAAATGGCAACCTTTGTTTCGAACACTAAAGCACTGAGGTTGAGGGTTTGAGCACGTCACATATATAATTCACATATTTAGTTAAGTAATTTATAACAAACATCTGTGACTGAATTGACAGCCAAAATTTAGATGCCAGGATGATGAATGCTGAGCACAAATTTTATAAAAAAAATTCTACAGAACATCGGTTCTATGAATGGTGCGCCCAGCTGTCGGGTGGGCCCGAGGCAAAAGTGAAGGGATCCAGGCTGGCTCAAGCCCATCCATGGTTACACCCCTTGTACAAGCCTAAGTGGAAACGGCACAGATGTGCTCTGGACTCACAGCAAAGAAAGCACACCACGTTTTATACGGGGAACTGTGCAGGCAACTATGGTATTCTGTTTCAACACTTACGTTAAGTGCTAAGAAAAGAAATATTCAGCTCAGCCTGATTAACCCAGTCCTCATTTAAGATTCCCCTCCAGTGACAAATACTGGTCTTCAAATAAAGCACTGGAAAATGTAAACCTTAAGATGGCCTCTGTGTGCATGCACACTCGTTAAAAATCACTCTCATATATTGTATATGTTAATACAAGGGCCCACTTACTAAGCTTCAGTAAAGCAATAATACACAATATGCATTTGTATACTACACAACACACATCAGGGCCTATGTGCATAAAAATAACATGCTGTGTCTCTTTTGGGATCTAGCTAGGTGGGTTGGCCACTGTCAAAATCAGGATACTGGGCTTGATGAGCCTTCGCTCTGTCCCAATATGGTAATTCTTAGGTTCTTATGTGAGCCAAGTCTAGGACAATCAAGCAGTTGTGACATCACTGGTGAGGTTGGCTCTTAGGCATTGGTGGAATCAAGCATTATGACGTCACAATCTCAGCCATGGAATATTGCTGCTCTTTGGGTTTCTGCCAGGTACTTGGGACCTGGGTTGGCCACTGTTAGAAACAGGATACTGGACTTGATGGCCCTTTGGTCTGTCCCAATATGGCAACTCTTATGTTCTAATGCGGCTTACAGTAACTTTCCAGGAAGAGCACAGCTCACAAAGTATAACACCTCCCCGAGAGACAGTGAAAGGGAAAGGCCTGCTCTAAGCAATAACCACCCTCCTTAAAGCAGCAGTCCCATATGGAGTCAGTGGTGTAGTAAGCAGGGGAGAGGGGCGAGTGGGGCTAACTGCTCTGGGCGTCATGTTGGTGGGGGCACCGGCTCCACTCCTCCTCCCGTCCATGCGCGTACCCCCCTTCCCACATACTCGTTGAAGTTGCTTTTGCGGCACTCAACAACGTGCTCTTTGCGACCCCCATCAGCTCCCCCGCTGATGTCACTTCTGGGTGCCGCACATAGGAAGTGACGTTAGAGGGAGAGCCGCCAGGGTCACGAGGAGCACGCTGTTGACCGCCACAAGCAACAACTTCAACTAGAGGTACGGGAGAAGGGAAGGGAATGGGGGGGGTGGGGCAGCAGACAGGATCAGGGAAGGAGTGGGGCGGGGGGGCACCTCTCATCCTCGCTACGCCGCTGTATGAGGCAAAGGTCATGCTCCCTTCTCTGTGCCCCTCGCCGTTGCTTCCTTAAGCCCCGTCTCTTTTATGGGAAAAAAATAGTGGTTCCTTTTCACTCGCAACTCCATCCCCAACTGATCACTTACCAAGTCACCCTTAGTGGTCCACAAGAAAGCGTGGACAATGTCCAGCCACTCCTGGCCTGGCAGTGCTATTTTTCCAGCCTAGCGGTAGCACCGCAGCGTTAACTAGAGCAGAAACAACTAAAGAACACAGCCTATTAAAAAAAAAAAAAATAAATGCCCGTAGAAGCACTTTTTCTAAAAAAACCAGTCATTTTTGGACTGGGTAGGGGGTATATAAGAATAGTCTGAGTCAGGCCAATGGTACATCTATCCCACTCTTCACAGAGGTCAATCCAAGTCACAAGTAACTGGCAAAAACCCAAAGAGTAGCAGCATTCCAGAGCTGAGATTGTGATGTCATATTGCCTCATTCCACCAATGCCTAAGAGCCAACCTCAACAGTGATGTCACAATGGCTTGACTGTCCTATACTCAGCTCACATAAGAACATAACATCAGCCATACTGGGAAGGTCCATCAAGCCAAGTATCCTGTTTCCAACAGTGGCCAACCCAGGTCCCAAGTACCAGACAGAAACCCAAAGAGAAGCAGCATTCCAGAGCTGAGATGGTGATATCATAAAGCCTCATTCCACCAATGCCTAAGAGCCAACCTCATCAGTGATGTCACAATGCCTTGATTGTCCTAGATTTGGCTCACATAAGAATTGTCTTACTGGGTTAGACCAATGGTCCATCTAGCTCATTAACCTGTCTTCACAAAGGCCAGTCCAAGTCGCAAATAACTGGTGAAACCCCAAATAGTAGCAGCATTCCATGCAGCTTCACTTCCCTCCCAGGTCCTGCAGTCCAGCAAATCCCAAGGTAATTTCTCAGGAAGTAAAATAGCTCTACACACACACATGCATTTGTGCTTAGCTGTAGGTTTATGGAACCTGAAGCACGAATCTGTCTGCTCTTTAATTCACTAAAATGCAAATGCCTCAACACTAATGGAAATGATTAGCTTGAAAACCTTGAATTTAATTTCTTGAAAGAATTCTCGTTATCGTACCAACGGCTTTCGCTCCTCGTTAGTGACTGAATGCACTCCACTCCACTTACCTGGCTATGCATTAGACCGCCAACACTGCAGCTGCTCAAGCTATTAAAATAATGCTCTCCTCTTCTCATTAAATTGCATGTTAGATACAATGCTAATATTTTCAGTTCAATGTTGAGTTGAACTAGGTCTACCGAAAGCTAATCCACCTCAAAGTCATGTTCCATACAGAGGATGACAAATAGAGCTTTCCACTCAAAGAAAAGCAATCTCAGGTCAGCCATCTTTAAGTGTATTCCAAGTTACAGAGATCTGCTCTTTCAGCATTAGTGAATCAGAAAATGAGCTATTTCAGAGGCACTATAAAATAGAAGCCTATAGACCACAGAGAATATGCATTATGCCTAGTTCTCCTTTACCCCGGCACCTCAAAACACTGTCAGCTTCCACAATTAACAATATCTATTTTTTACACTTCAACCAGATTCTACATATGTCGCCCAAATTTGGCTTCCGATCGAAGATGCGCGCAGAAATTAATTGGCTTAGGAGCCGACAAATTGCAATAAGTTGATGCTATCAATTACTGTCGTTAATTGGCATTAATAAATCTTCCAGGGCGCTACTCAAGAACTCCACTCACCTATATCCCTTAGCGCACAACTCAAAAGTATGCGTGGCTAGGGGCAGGGCAGGCGCGTTCTCCCCCCAAATGCATGAGGGGGTTAGAGTACTACCATTCCCACACCCAAATGGCATGGAAGTGAGGGTTTGTGCCTGCCACGTTTAATACATTTTCAGCTAAATAGATAACCGCGCCATGAAGCAGTGATTTGCATTACGAAACGTGCATGTCGGCGACAACGTGCAATTTAAATGACTGCAGACGGCTGTTAAAGTTTTTCTCTACGCCGTGCTGTTCAGACAGGTTGAAAATATAAATATCTAAGTCAGGGGTAGGGAACTCCGGTCCTCGAGAGCCGTATTCCAGTCGGGTTTTCAGGATTTCCCCAATGAATATGCACGAGATCTACTTGCGTACACCGCTTTCAATGCATATTCATTGGAGAAATCCTGAAAACCCGACTGGAATACGGCTCTCGAGGACCGGAGTTCCCTACCCCTGATCTAAGTAGAACATACAAATAAAAGTATTTAATAATTATTCATTTAAGATAAGCACATGAGCCGATGAGGAGCCCAGGGGCAAAGAAACTCTATTAACTTTACATTTAGTGACACTTCTGATGGCTCTAGAATTGTAGGCGATTGACTGAGGGTTAACAATTATGAGAAGATGAGAAAAGAACTATGATTCTTTGTACATTAGAAACAAAAGAATAATTTTGGGGTCTGTAGATGATTGATGTTTTGATATATCACACCTTAACCCTTTCAGGACCAAGGGACATATTTGTCCCATAACTTTAAAATCCTATAAATTTTGATTGGGATAGTCTACAGTTCTAAATTTGATATGTACGGATTCCATAGGATACTGCCTTTATGTAAACAAACTGGTTCCGACATTCATTCATTAGCGTCGTTGCCAGATTGACGAGAAGATTCACTTGCCACACTGTCCATAAGCCAGAAGTGTGATTTTTTTTAAAAAAAAAAAAATGATATTTCACAAAAAAAAATCAATTTTTTGGCATCTGCAAGCCCTTTTTACCATAAAAATGTCGTCAAAACCACAAAAATTGGCCTACGATCCTTATGGTCCTGAAAGGGTTAAGTAAGAACATTTTGACCAGTTTAAGTGGTTCGTCTGAAGAGTTGGGTGCTGGCATTTATAGCAGGTTTCAGCTGCTGTCAAAATACCAGCAATGGAATTTCAGCCCTGGAATGGGCCCTAAGTGCCGCTCTATAAAGAACACCCGACTTGGAGCGCCCTTTCTAAAATAAGAGCTCCGTGTCGATTTTTTCCAGAGCTCAAATTTGGGATTCATTCACTGGATCCGGGCCCACGCCACTTACGCACACCTTTACAGGACAGCACTTAACAGTTCTCCTGCCACTTACATGCATAACACAAGACTATCTCTGCTTCAGGAAGGAGGTGAAAGCTCAGCTCTTCAACCAGGCCTTTAACCCTTTCAGGACCAAGGGACATATTTGTCCCATAACTTTAAAATCCTATAAATTTTGATTGGGATAGTCTACAGTTCTAAATTTGATATGTACGGATTCCATATGATACTGCCTTTATGTAAACAAACTGGTTCCGACATTCATTCATTAGCGTCGTTGCCAGATTGACGAGAAGATTCACTTGCCACACTGTCCATAAGCCAGAAGTGTGATTTTTTAAATAAAAATAATGATATTTCACAAAAAAAATCAATTTTTTGGCATCTGCAAGCCCTTTTTACCATAAAAATGTCGTCAAAACCACAAAAATTGGCCTACGATCCTTATGGTCCTGAAAGGGTTAATGGAAGAACTAACTTGCTAGTCTCGCACACAAGAAGCGACGCTTCGTATCCACGCCTACCCTGGATGAGATTATTTTCAAGCACCAGTCTGAGTGTGGCGCCGTGGTTAAAGCTACAGCCTAAGCACCCTGAGGTTGTGGGTTCAAATCCCACACTGCTCCTTGTGACCATGGGCAAGTCACTTAATCCCCCCCCCCCCATTGCCCCAGGTACGTTAGATAGATTGTGAGCCCACCAGGACAGAAAGGGAAAAATGCTTGAGTATCTGAATAAATTCATGTAAACCATTCTGAGCTCCCTTGAGAGAACAGTTTAGAAAACTGAATAAATTAATTAGTCCCTTATTTAACTTCTGTTACTCTCTCTCTCTTCTATCTATACTGTATATGCCTTCTTTGCTTACACTCAATGCTGTCTATTAAAATGTTTTAGGACACCGGAAAGTTCAAAATAGGGATGAAGACCATCCTCTTCACATAATACTACACTTCCCCCTCCGTATTCACGGGGATTAAGGGCAGAGCCAGCCCCCGAATATGGAAAAACTGTGAATAATATTCGGGCTGGTTTTGCCCTTATCCCCCACTTCCCCTGGCTATTTTTAGCCCTGTGAGCCCTCCCCCCCCTTAAGCCTTTCCTGGTGGTCTAGCGGGTTTTCAGGCAGGAGCGATCTTCCCACGCTCCTGCCCCGTGCAGATTGCTCACAGGAAATGGCTGCCTCTCGAACCACCAGGTAAGGCTTAAGAGGGGGCTTACAGGGCTTAAAATAGCCCATAAAATGAAAGTAATTTTTTTCATTTAAAACCACGAATAAGCGAATCCGTAGATACGGAATTCGTGAATATGGAGGGGGAAGTGTATAGCCAATAAGGCAACAAAGAGGAGATAGTTAGCTAGTCCCCACTAAGAACATCTATAAGATAAGCTCATTAGGGACAGGGGATAAGATAATCATAGCACAGATAACCAGATTTATCAGGAAGTTAGAACATCTAAGATGAACATAGATCACAATACAGACACTAAGTGCGAACTGAAATAGGAGTAGTATGAACACAGTACACAATACTAAATAGGGATGTAAATATTTATATATGTATGTATAAGAAGGTATAATATACGAGTATTTTATGTAGGTATGTATAAGCAGGTAGACTAATTATATATTATAGGCAGAAATACTAAAGAGGATTGATTAAGGTTTAAGACGGCTGTATTGAGAACCAACTCAAAAAATTCTAACTGTATTTGTAACACCTTTACAAAAGTACAAGTATTGATTAAGGTTTAATAATGTATTGCTTATGGTTTGATAATGTCTGTACTGAAACCATCCCAGGCAACGCAAACTCTGTATTATTAACACCCTTACGGAAGCTCATGTCTTGTAACACCATTATAAAGCTCATATAAACTGCTCTGAATTGACTCCCTCAGTCATTAGCAGCGGTATAGAATCTTTCAATAAGTTTTCAAAAAAACACTGTGTTGACATTGTAATGCAACAATCTATGTCATACTTAAGAACATAAGACTAGCTTTACTGGGTCAGACCAATGGTCCATCAAGCCCGTTCTCACGGTGGCCAATCCAAGTCACGAGTACCTGGCCAAAACCCAAAGAGTAGCAACATTCCATATAAAATCTCAAAGAATAGCAAGATTCCGGAATCCCAGAGAGTAACAAGATTCTAGAACCCCAAGGAGTAGCAACATTCCATACAGAATCCCAAAGAATAGCAATACAAGACAAGCTGTGGCTTCCCCCATTTCTTTCTCAATAACAGACTATAGACTTTTCTTCCAAGAACTTGTCCAAACCCTTTTTAAACCAGATACGCTATCTGCTCCTACCACAACCTCTGGCAACGCATTCCAGAGCCTAACTATTGTAATCTGAATTTTTTTTTCTTCTTAATTGTCTTTTGCTCATGTCTGACTTATTCTTGCTGTACACTGCCTTGAACAAACTCCTTTAAAAAGGTAATAAATAAATCCCAATAAATAAATAAGCCCACAGTTAACCGTTTGCTTGCAGGTATTCTGTCCATTCACATGGACAGACTGTTAGCATCAAGTTACAGAATTACCTCCTATAAACGCAAAGCAAAAAAACTTCTAGAACAGGTTATCCTGGGAAATATAGGATTCTTAAGGCTTTCCTCTCATGCCTTTCTGCGGCCATGGGGATAAGCCCAACAACCTGGTGCAAAGCAATAGAGAACTACATTGAATTGCTACTTTGGGTTGCAGAGGTGGGGTTGATGTGGTATGTCACAAAATGCAGCAGGAACAGAACTGAGGTCAACACGAACCACAAACAAGGGCTGGGAGTGTAAGACATAAAACAAAACAAAACAAATCACATCTTGAACACATGAGCAACACCGAACCCTTTTGCCTTCCCTCCACTCAAGGGCACTGAGCGCAAAAAGATGTTTGATAACCTTCTGGCGACGCAAGCAGCAAAACTTAACCACTCCATCTCCACCCTTTTGACGGCAACGGGCGACTTCAAAACTTTTCGAAAAGAAATCAAAACCCTACTTTTCAAAAAATGTATCCAGATATCTTAACCCAACCCTTCCCCCTCCTCCTAGATAAATTCTCCCCCAAAACCTCCACTTAAATAATCTCTTCCTTCCCAAAACACCAACCAAGTATTCAGATCCCTGAAATGTAACGTAATCTTATTTGTACTCTAACTGTAATCTATTTGTTATATCACACAGTAACATACAGTCAATTTAATATCCAATTTGCAAGTTCTTCCGGAATTAATCCAGCTACCTCTCCTACCTTGTAACCCCCCCAAAAAAAACAACCAATACTGTTGTAACTTCACTGGAAATGTCCAGTTAGCTCTTTTGTAATCCGCCTTGAACTGCAAGGTATAGGCGGAATAGAAGTCCCTAATGTAATGTAATCATGCCTTCAACGGTCTGGATATCGATGCAGCCCTATTTTCAGAAAACAGCTTGCCGCTTCTTTTCCATCAGGTACTTCACACACCCTGACACAGGAACCAAAGAAGCATACTGTATATTCCCTCCACACCCCAATACAAACCACTGCCGTTGTCAACAGCCGCAAGGTATCAAAGAACGCACATCTCATTCTTCCCTCATCGGTCACGCCACGCAGCCCAGACACAGCAAACAAAAGGCAATTACAAGTGACAGCATATCCCAACTGCATCTATTTATGATGCCATGCAAATTCCCTAACAGATAAAGAAATTACAGTTAACGTCAATCACCGGCTACTAGCGAGTTCAAAGCACGCTTTTGCACTCCGGCAGCGCACCCAAAAAGCAGACAAAACTGTTCCTACAAGAGAAGAGATAAATGGGGCCACCTCGGTGTCACGTAATGAGACAATGGGCATGCAGAACCCTTTTTTTGTCCAAGCATTTTTACTGAATTTACAAAAAGTTACAGAATGAAAGAAAACATAACCAGCATTAACAAAACAAATGAACAACTTGAAGATGCATTGAGTGGAGGAGTGGCCTAGTAGTTGGAGCAAATGCCTCAGCATCCTCAGGTTGTGAGTTTGATTCCTACTTGCAGCTCCTTGTGACTCTGGGATTTTTTGGCATCTGCAAGCCCTTTTTACCATAAAAATGTCGTCAAAACCACAAAAATTGGCCTACGATCCTTATGGTCCTGAAAGGGTTAACACTTCATTGCCCCAGGTACAAAATTAGAAAATGTGTAAACCGCTTTGAATGTAACCACACAGAAAAGCAGTGTAGCAAGTCCTTTACCCTTTACCATCAAGCTATTGTGACATCATTGATGAGGTTGACTCTTATTGGTGGAACGAGGCATTATGACATCACAATCTCAGCTCTGGTTACCAGAGACAGAAACTCTTCACACTAAGGGAAGCTAGCAACATAGACCACCAGGAGTGGAGGCGGGGCCTAATGGTTAGAGCAATTACCTCGGCGCCCTGAGGTTGTGAGTTCAATTCCTACTGCTGCTCCTTGTGACTCTGGGGAAGTCACTTAATACTTCATTGCCCCTGGTACAAAATAAGTATCTGTTTAAAATATGTAAACTGCTTTGATTTTAACCACACAGAAAAAGTGGTTAAAATGTGATGTATCTCTTTCTGTTAATTGACTTTTTTATATACATAAAGGGGATGGGGTTTGATAGAGATACATCACATTTAAATAATCAGATGAAAAGTCATTGTATTAGCTAAGAGAAAATTCAAGATTAGTGAGGTTGATTACATAATGTTCTAAGCTGGACCAAATATGTTGTTTGTGAAGGACAGTACCTAATTTCTCTACTATGGACATTATATATGAAATTATAGCACCAATTACCACCAAAAATGAACACTTAATAAATGATGTCTTTCCAATTGAGTAATGACCTTAACCACTGCCCCCCCATACCTACTGAAAACCTCCAGTACGCTATTCTGCACTCTGCAAATACCAGAAGACTGGAGGATAGCAAATGTTATCCCAATATTCAAAAAAGGATCAAGAGGTGATCCAGGGAACTATCGACCTGTGAGCCTCACTTCGGTTCCTGGGAAGATAATTGAAACACTGATTAAAGACAACATTGTACAAAATTTGGAGGATCACAACCTAATAAGGGCTAGTCAACACGGATTCAGGAAAGGGAAGTCATGTTTGACGAATTTACTACAATTCTTTGAGAAAGTGAACAAACAAGTGGATAGTGGAGATTCAGTGGACATAGTTTACTTGGACTTCCAGAAAGCGTTTGATAAGGTTCCACATGCAAGACTTATGAAGAAACTACAAAGCCATGGAGTAGGAGGAGAAGTGCACAGATGGATCGGCAAGTGGTTGGAGAACAGAAAACAGAGGGTTAGCATAAATGGGAAATTCTCAGACTGGGAGAGGGTGACTAGCGGAGTGCCCCAGGGCTCGGTTCTTGGGCCTATCTTGTTCAATATTTTTATAAACAACCTGGAAGAGGAAACAACTTGCAATATAATAAAGTTTGCAGACGATACAAAACTATGTCGGGCTGTTGACTCTCAAAGGGTCTGCGAGGAACTCCAGAAGGATCTGAACAAGCTAGAAGCATGGGCAATAAAGTGGCAGATGAATTTTAACATAAACAAATGCAAGGTGATGCAGCTCGGAAAAAAAAACAAAGAACACGAGTATAAGATGTTGGGGGTGACATTAGCAAAATGCGAACAAGAAAGGGATTCGGGGGTACTGATTGACAGAACCCTGAAGCCTTCGGCACAATGTGCGGCGGCGGCGAAGAAAGCAAACAGGATGTTGGGCATGATTAAGAAAGGGATCACGAGTAGATCGGAAGATGTAATAATGCCACTTTATAGAGCAATGGTCAGACCACAGTTGGAATACTGTGTCCAACACTGGTCTCCATACCTCAAGAAGGATATAATTCTACTGGAAAGGGAACAGAGGAGAGCTACGAAACTTGTCAAGGGATTAGAGAATTTGAGCTACAAAGAGCGCCTTAGGAAATTGGGATTGTTTACCCTCGAGCAGAGAAGACTGAGAGGGGATTTAATAGAGACTTTTAAAATAGTAAAGGGATTTGATAAAATCGACCAAGAAGAAGCATTACTAACTTTTTCGGATGTGACACGGACAAGAGGTCACAGACTGAAACTGAGTGGCAGCAGGTTCAGGACGAATGTTAGGAAGTTCTTTTTTACACAGCGCGTGCTGGGAATTTGGAATGCTCTCCCGGAGGATGTTGTGACGGAGATTACTGTTCTGGGATTCAAGCGCAAGTTGGATGCACACCTTCTTGCAAATCGTATTGAGGGCTATGGTATATCTGGGTCTCCAATCAGGAGTACCTAAAAGGGCCGCCGCGTGTGCGGATCACCAGACTGGATGGACCTCGTTCTGATCCGGTGATGGCTTTTCTTATGTTCTTATGCTCCTACAATGGATACAAACTTTACTCACAGATGGTCAGTTCCCACAAGACCTCAGCGAAATCATTATAACTCCGATCCTAAAAGACCCCAAAGGAGCAACAGACCAACCATCCAACTACAGACCCATAGCCTCAATCCCACTTTATGTTAAGCTAATGGAAGGCCTCGTAGCTAAAACCCTAAACTTATACCTAGAAAACCACAACTTACTCCACCCCACACAGTCTGGCTTCAGAACCAACTACAGCACTGAGACTCTACTAGGAACACTCATGGACATCGCGAGACAACACCTCAGCACAGGCAAGAAAATGCTGATCATACAATTAGACCTCTCTGCAGCCTTTGATCTAGTAGACCATGACATCCTTTTACAAACACTAGACTCAATAGGAATTGCAGGCAAGGTACTAACATGGTTTAAAGGATTCCTACAATCCAGAACTTATAGAGTCAAAACAAACAAAGAAAAATCAGAACCATGGTCCAACCCATGTGGAGTACCCCAAGGATCACCTCTGTCTCCCACACTCTTCAACCTATACATTGCCTCCCTAAGCTCCTACCTAGACAAACTAGGCATTACCTCCTATAGTTACGCAGATGACATCACCATACTCCTCCCCTTCGACCAACCAGCTCCCTCCATGGTAGCCACAATACACAGAACACTCAGAGCAATAGCAACATGGATGAAAGAACACAAACTAAAGCTTAACCCTGACAAAACAAACTTCATCCTCCTAGAAAACAGCAAAACTCCAACCTTGACTAACCTAGTAATTAACTCTATCTCATACTCCATTCATCCCAAGCTAAAACTCCTCAGAATGCTGATAGACAGAGGCTGTACCATGCAATCACAAATCAACAAAATAATAAAAACATCATTCGCAACCAAGAGAAACCTAAGACAAGTCCGAAAATTCTTTGACAAAAAACAATTCAAACTAATGGTTCAATCACTAATCCTAGGCCTAATAGACTACTGCAACATACTATATCGCCCCTGCCCTGCAACCACGATAAAACAACTACAAACAATATAAAACACAGCCCTAAGGCTCATCTATTCGCTGAAAAAAATACGACCACATCACAGAGGCATACCACGACTCACACTGGCTCCCAATAGAAGCCAGAGTACACTTCAAATTCCACTGCCTACTATTTAAAGCTATAAACAGAAACAGCCCAACCTACTGGAACAATTGATTAATTCAATCTATCTCAACCAGACACAGGAGAACCCACACAATATTCACACACCCGCCAACCAAAAACGTCAAACGAAGAAAACTGTATGACAACCTACTGGCCACCAGAACAGCGAAATTGGACAGGCAACTCACCAATCTGCTGATTTCGACCACAGACTATAAAACCTTCAAAAGAGAAACAAAAACCCTACTCTTCAAAAAATACATAAAACCAATATAACACAACCAGACATGCCCCAAACTCCTCCTACAATACTATCTACTTCTTAGCAAATTAGAAAATGTTCAAACTATTCCTAAAGAACTTCTTATTACCTTCACAATATGTACTTCTTAATATCATAACAATTCTTATGTAGTCCGCCTTGAACCGCAAGGTAAAGGCGGAATAGAAATCACTATTGTAGAAACATAGAACATAGAAAAATGACGGCAGAAAAGGGCTATAGACCATCAAGTCTGCCCACACTGAAGACCCTCCCCCCAACTTTACCCTCTTAGAGATCCCACATGCGCATCCCTTTTACTCTATCACTTTCAAAGCAATAGAGATAAGTAATGCAAGGCTGCCACTAGAAGTCATAATAGCCATTTTAGGGAAGCTGCTGTTACAGGCTGTTTCACCATGGACCTAACTTCATCCCAGACTGCCCACAAACTAGCAGTTAGAGAGGATAACCAGACTATTTTTCCACCGAGAGCATGCTCATTCCAGAAAGGACACCATTACAACCCTTACAATTCCCAGAGAAATCTACACATGGAATATCAATGTGTCAGTCTAGTATACAGTAGATGACATCTGAACGAGACCATTAATCCATCCAGTCTGCTCTTATTTCTGCCCACTGTACCAAAGATATATCCCAGTTGCCAGGCATGGCAGTGAGACCACACTTAGCACACCTCTGCTAATGCAGGAAAAGTTTTTGTCGTCTTTCTCATATGCAAACCACTATCTTGAGTGGACAAGCAAGCAAGATCTTTCACTTAATTCCAATGAGGTACCCTTCCCATGTCTAAGGCCAAATATTTGACTGAATGTCTACTCTTCTGGATGCTCAGACAGAGCCAGTCATGCAAACCTCTGCATTTCCACCGGGATTCCTAATCATCACAATGTTTTATTTTATTTAAAATGATTTATATTCTGCCTATCAAAAATATCTAAGCAGATATAGCTTCACAAGTTCACGTATAAAAACATTATAAATGAAAAAAACAACAAGCTAAGTTATAAGTATAAGCTACCAAACACTTTGAGCCTGCCAGAGACCCATCTGTGAATTCGGTTTTAGGTCCATCATGTTGCAGCTTCTATACAGCTAAAAATAGTACAGCACTGGTCACTAACTGTGAGATTCAAGGTTATGTCTGAAACCTCACCTTCACTCAGTAAAACGCTTGGAAAATAGACAGGGATGGTGCTGAAGAAGAAAGAACTGAGGAAGATCCCTGGAAATCATTCATAACTTTTGATGTCCACATTCAGCAGATCATTATAATCTTGCAGACTGAACCATTTAAAAAGTGTCTCACTAGGAACTCGATTGTCTACTGAAACAACCCCAAGTAATTGGATCACAGCAAAACCAATATTTGAAGAATTTATATATCGAAACTCATTAATGACAACCTACAACCTAATCCTAGAAGACCTCAACCTCCACCTCGAAAACCAATCCTGCAAACATGTAGGAACCTTACTATCATACCTCGAGGCCTTAACATATAAAATATTAGACCCTCAAACCACACACGAAAAAGGACACCAACTCGACATCGCAGCCTACATGTCCCAACAACCCACACAACCAGAGATCCAAATGTCAAACGGAAAATGGAACCGATCCCTCTGGTCTGATCACTACACATACTCTTTCGAAATCAATTGGATCAATAACAAAAGCACTCCAATTACTAAAAAAACAACATACAACTCACGCAAACACATCGATCCCACCATATTCTGAACAAAAGCAGACTATATAATCCAACACTACACACCCAATGACTTCATCTCACAATGGAACCGACTAAGTACTGCAACCCTGGATGAACTAGCCCCAGAAAAACCCAAAACCAAAATCCACAGAAAATCAGACAAGTGGTTCGACAACAAACTACTCCAATTGAAAAGGCAATACAGACAACTAGAAAGAAAATGGAGAAAAAGCAGCCAAGAATCCACAAAAACAACATGGAGAATAACGAACCGAAAATACAAACAAAAACTGAAAGAAAAAAGAAAGACTTACTACTCAAAGCAAATAGGAGAAGGACCCCAAGATACAAAAAAGCTATTCCAGCTACTAAAAGTTCTCACAAACACCACACCCTACCTAGCCATCAGCAACTTCCCCCCTCCCTCAGCCACTCTCTTAGCCATATACTTCAAAAACAAGATCGCAAACATCGGAACCACGTTCAATGGAATTCCCACTCGGGTAGAAAAGACCTCACTTCCCCCCCCAGAAAAAGAATCAGTTGCAGCAGACAGAACCTGGTCCCACTTCTCACCCATACAATGGTCAGACTTCAATAAACTATATAATAAATACAGCCACGCAACTGCGACCTCAACCACTGCCCCCCATACTTATTGAAAACCTTGAGGACACTATTCCGCTCCCTGCTCCTACAGTGGATACAATCTCTACTCATAGATGGACAATTCCCACTAGACCTCAGCAAAAACATCATAACTCCGATACTAAAAGACCCCAAAGGAACAATGGACCAACCATCCAACTACAGACTCATAGCCTCAATCCCATTGCACGTCAAGCTGATGGAAGGCCTAGTAGCCAAAACCTTAACCTCATACCTAGAAAACCACAACTTACTCCACCCCACACAGTCTGGTTTCAGAACCAACTACAGCACTGAGACCCTACTAAGAACACTAATGGACACAGCTAGACAACATCTCAGTACAGGCAAGAAAATCATGCTCATACAACTAGACCTCTCTGCAGCCTTCGATCTGGTAGACCATAACATCCTCCTAAAAAACGCTAGACTCCATAAGAATCTCAGTAAAGGTTCTCTCATGGTTTAAAGGCTTCCTACAATCCAGAAGCTACAGGATTAAAACAATTAAAGAAAAATCAGAACCATGGTCCACAACCCTTGCGGAGTTCCCCAGGGATCTCCCACACTATTCAACTTATACATAGCCTCCCTCAGCTCCTGCCTAGACAAACATGACATAACCTCATACAGCTACGCAGATGACATCACAATTCTCCTCCCCTTCGACCACCCAGAACCCACCATAACAGGCACAATACACAAAACACTTGAAACAGTAGCAACATGGATGACTGAACACAAACTAAAACTCAACCCTGACAAAACAAATTTTATCCTCCTAGAAAACAGCAAAACTCCAACCTTAACTAACATAGCAATAAACTCGATCTCATACCCCATTCAACCCACACTAAAACTTCTTGGAGTACTGATTGACAGAGGCTGTACCATGCAAACTGAAATCAACAAAGTAATAAAAGCATCATTCGTGACTATGAGAAACTTAAGACAAATCCGAAAATTCTTCGACAAAAAACAATTCCAACTTTTGGTACAATCTCTTATCCTTGGACTAATTGACTACTGCAACATACTATACCTCCCTTGCCCAGCGACCATGATAAAGCAATTACAAACAATACAAAATACAGCCTTAAGTCTCATCTACTCATTGAAAAAATATGACCACATCGCAGAAGCATACCACAACTCACACTGGCTCCCAGTACAAGCAAGAATACACTTCAAATTCTACTGCCTACTTTTCAAAGCTATTAATGGAGAAAGCCCATCCTACTGGAACAACCGACTAACTCAATCCACCTCAATTGGACACAGGAAAACCCACTCACTATTCACACACCCACCAACCAAAAATGTCAAACGAAGAAAACTATATGACAATCTAATGGCCTCCAAAGCAGCAAAACTAGACAGACAAATCACCAATCTGCTGTCCTTGACCATAGACTACAAAACCTTCAAAAAAGAAACTAAAACCCTACTCTTCAAAAAATACATAAAACCTATTTAACACAACCAGTTCCTTCCCAATCTCCACCCACCACACTCACTACCCCTTTCAAATCTAAAATGTTTCTAATTACCCAACATGTATCGCCTCAAGTTCCCGATAATTCATATATAACTCCTATGTAATTCCTATGACAATTCTTATGTAAAGTTACAATTCTTGTAACTCCTGATAAATCTTATGTAATCTGCCTTGAACCACAAGGTATTGGTGGAATAGAAATCACTAATGTAATGTAAACAACAGAAAATCAAAGAAAAAAAAACACCTTCATGAATCAGATTCCAGAGATGCACAGGACTGAATAAATGGAACCAGTCTTTAAGCTCTCATGCTGAACACGGTAACTGCATGTTTGGAAAGGTTATTTTCAATTCAAGAAACATCAGAGCGCTTCACCTCTGCACACTGCTATCGAGCTATACCACAACCCAGCAAAGACCTAAAGACTGCATCTTCTGGGTTTTCCAAGTGGCTCGTGTTTTACAAAACTCTGCTGAAAGAAGGGAAGGAAGTTCGGATTTAGCCGATGCCTTTTTCAGTAATAGCCAAGAGAAGTTATACGGAGGTACACTGCATATTTCCCTGTCCTTGGAGGACCTACAATCTGAGTTTATACTTGAGGCAATGATCAGATGCACTTGCATCCACATCTGAAGTACAAATACCTGGAGCTTAAAAGGCAGATGGGGCTCACTCGAGTACCTAAAATTTATTGTTATAAAGACTATACTAGAAATGCTTCTGAAAACTGTAGGTACATCTCTTGCACTAGATACATGGAAATATTAAGTGAGGGCAGGCTGCATCCAGTATGTGCTGTAGTCAAGAGAAGGTGGTTTCAGAAATGTGACCTCACTCCAAAGAGGACTTAAGCCCTGGCTCTGGGCAGGAAGTTTTGTCTTTTGGGCAGAACTGAGTAGCCCTGATGTACAGACTAACCCACAACTTCTACCATAGGAGCCGAGAAAACAGCTGGGCCAAAATTACCACCAACTGCACATGCTACAAACATATGTCGAGCAAGAACTACCCAACGTTCAGGCTGGTTTCAGAAAAGGTCGAGGAACAAGAGACATTATTGCAAATGTTAGATGGATATTGGCGAAATGCAAAGAATACCAAAAGCCCCTATATTTATTTTAAAATTTTATACATTGCCCACAAACCTACGCAGTTCACAAAGCAAAATACATAATAGAAATAGACATATAAAAGCTTCATCGACTAAATCAAAGCTTTTGACTGTGTGTATCACGATAAACTGTGGCGAACTCTAGCACAAATGGGAATACCCAAACACATAACTCAGATGACAAAGAGCCTGTACGAAAATCAAGAATCTGCAGTGAGAACAGAATATGGCCAACACTGATTGGTTCCCAATAAAACCTGGTGGCAGGCAAGGATGCATCGTATCACCTTACCTGTTCAACCTTTACTGTTAAGTCATCTTCAGAAAAGCTAGTTTGTAAGAAGAGAACACTGGCTTTAAAGTTGGTGGCCAAAAAATAAAGACATGCTGTATCTACTGAGAAAAGTCAAAGCCGAAAGTCATAACATGGGATCAGAATTAACCATAAACAAGAGGAAGGTCATGAACACAGAAAATGATGAAGATTTTGTGCTTGAAGACAACAGAATAGAAGCTGTAAAGAATTTCAATTTTCTGGGCTCTTTTGAACACAAAGAAGAAATTACCAGGGAAGAAATACTCCGCAGAATAGCACTTGTTCGATCTTCAATGAAGTCTCTTGACAAAGTATTCAAAGACAAGGAAATAACACTCCAAACAAAGATCAGACTTGTCCACGCGCTTATTTTCTCAGTGGTTAATTACGAATGTGAAAGCTGGACACTACGGGAACAAGACAGAAAGAAGACTGACTCATTTGAGCTTTGGTGCTGGAGAGGGATTTTATGCGTGCTGTAGACCAGTGGTTCCCAACCCTGTCCTGGAGGACCACCAGGCCAAACGGGTTTTCAGGCTAGCCCTAATGAATATGCATGGTGCAGATTTGCATGCCTATCACTTCCATTATATGCAAATCTCTCTCATGCATGTGCTGAGACTGGAGTCGGTCCAGAGAATGGCCACCCGGATGGTCTCGGGACTCAAGGATCTCCCGTACGAGAAATGGCTGGATAAGTTGCAGCTGTACTCACTCGAGGAACGCAGAGAGAGGGGTGACATGATCGAGACATTCAAGTATCTCACGGGCTGCATTGAGGTGGAAGAAGATATCTTCTTTTTCAAGGGTCTCGCGGCAACAAGGGGGCATCCGTGGAAAATCAGGGGCGGGAAACTGCACGGGGACACCAGGAAATTCTTTTTCACTGAAAGGGTGGTTGATCGCTGGAATAGTCTTCCACTTCAGGTTATTGAGGCCAGCAGCGTGCCTGATTTTAAGGCCAAATGGGATAGACACGTGGGATCTATTCACAGAGAAAGGTAGGGGAGGGCATTGAGGTTGGCAGACTAGATGGGCCGTGGCCCTTATCTGCCGTCTATTTCTATGTTTCTATTCATTAGGGCTAGCCTGAAGACCCAACTGGCCTGGTGGTCCTCTAGGACAGGGTTGGGAACCACTGCTGTAGACCACCAGAAGAACTAACAAATTGATTATGGAAGCGATCCAACTGGCTAAGTCACTTGAAGCCCAAATGATAAAGTTACAACCTGTCTTGTGTTTGGTCAGACCATCAGCAGAGAAATATTGGAGAAGGACATCATGTTTGGGAAGATCGAAGGAACCAGGTGAAAAGGGCAATCTGCAATCAGATGGCTGGACACATTGAAAACAACCACGGGGATGACGCTGTAGGACCTTAGCGGACTAGCACAAAACCGATTTCTTTTTGGATTTTTATTTATTTATTTATTGAAATTTTACATAATTCACAAGAATATTCCTCTTGTACAAGTAAAGCAGAAAAGAAACAAATTAAATAAACTCACAATTACTGCTATCAGGAAAAATTCATTCTTTCTTAGACCACTAACTCAGGAGGGAAAGGAGATGAATATATTGAAGAGATAACAAGCATAAGTAATAACTATATTCTTGAAACCTCTTTTCTTCTTACTCTTAAACATTCCGGGTAGCAAGATTCTTTAACCCTTTCAGGACCATAAGGATCGTAGGCCAATTTTTGTAGTTTTGACGACATTTTTATGGTAAAAAGGGTTTGCAGATGCCAAAAAATTGATTTTTTTTGTGAAATATCATTATTTTTATTTAAAAAAAATCACACTTCTGGCTTATGGACAGTGTGGCAAGTGAATCTTCTCGTCAATCTGGCAACGACGCTAATGAATGAATGTCGGAACCAGTTTGTTTACATAAAGGTAGTATCATATGGAATCCGTACATATCAAATTTAGAACTGTAGACTATCCCAATCAAAATTTATAGGATTTTAAAGTTATGGGACAAATAGGTCCCTTGGTCCTGAAAGGGTTAAATCTAAAAAGGTGCGTAGCTGTTCTGGTGCATAGTAGACATATTTAACCCCTTGATATTTGATTAGACATTTGCATGGATATGCTAATAAGAATGTCGCTCCAAGGGTCAAAGTCTCTCCTCTCATTGCTAAGAATAATTTTCTTCGCTCCTGCGTTCTTCTCGTGACGTCTGGAAAAATCCATACTTTCTTTCCAAGAAACATTTGTTGAGGATTTCGGAAATATAAAGGCATAATTGCATTCATATCTTGTTCGAATACAAAAGATATGAACATTTGTGGCTCTCTCTGTGGATTCGGAAAGAGTAGTTTCTAATAGTTCAGTAACATTTAAAGCGTCTATTGTCAAACGTTCCTCTGCCCCTGGGTCGGTTCCTTCAATTTTCTTTTTTGGCAAATAATAAATTCTATTAAGTGGAGGTAAATGTTCAGGGGAAAACTTTAATACTTCAATTCTTTTTGGATTTTTAATTCATCAAGTCGCTAGAACTCGAATACAACTCGATGGCACCTAACACAAAGCTTAGCCATAACCTAGCACACGCCCCCATGCCCACCCCAGCACAGTGTAGTATGTACTAGAGAATGACACGGTGACAAAATTCATCACCGTTCCCGTCCCCGCGGATAACCGCGGGAAATAATCCCATGTCATTCTGTAGTGTCTGTTTCAACCTCAGTCCTTCTTCAAAGCAAAGCTTGAGGGTCAGTGGTTGTGGCCATTCATACTCTGATTCTTATGGGAGCCATTGTTACATCACTGATGTGATTGGCTCTTAGGCACTGGTGGAATGAGGCATTATGACATCACAATATCTGCTCTGGATACCAGAGACTGTCATTCTTTAGTGTCTGTTTCAACCTCAGTCCTTCTACACCAGCATTCTTCAAAGCAAAGCTTGCGGGTCAGTGGTTGTGGCCATTCATACTCTGATTCTTCCCTCTCTCCTTAAAGAATGACATGAAGATGGTTTACCGCGGTTATCCACGGGGACGGGAACAGTGATGAATTTTGTCACCGTGTCATTCTCTAGTATGTACATCAACAATTTATCTGTTTTAATGCTTTTCTTCATGGTCTTTACATTACAGCTTCCTTTATATATTTTAGCTTAACTAAAGAAATACAGAAAACGTATCATTTTCTGCCTCCATTTGTCTTGGGTCTGACAGATTTCTGGTTTGCGAAATGCAATTCGGCTCAATTTAGTTTATGTGCATGAGGAGAAACAGCAGCTGATTTCTGAAGTTATCTATTAGAAAAGATAATCGGGATTAAAGAGTCCTGTGACACTTTTTCAATACCTGCAGAAATGTATTGCTCGGGTGGCAGACGCTTCTCTTGTGCCGATGCTTTAAGGAAGTCTGAAACATTTACAGAAATACTGGTTGCATACATCTGCCACAGGGAAGGGAAGAATCCCGCAACAGAAAACATGATATTTGGGAGTGAATGATGAATGCCAGACTATGTGACATATACGGTGTCAGGTCAAAAGCGCGCCGGGACAAAGGCGCGCCCAGACAATTGAGCGCAGCGCGGGGGTGTGCGCCGCACAAAATTACTGTTTTTAGGGCTCCGACGGGGGGGCGTGGGGGGAACCCCCCCACTTTACTTAATAGAGATCGTGCCGCGTTGTGGGGGCATTGTGGGGGGTTTGGGGGGTTGTAACCCCCCACATTTTACTGAAAACTTCACTTTTTCCCTGTTTTTAGGGAAAAAGTTAAGTTTACAGTAAAATGTGGACGGTTACACCCCCCCAAACCCCCCATAACGCCGGCGCGATCTCTATTAAGTAAACTGGGGGGGGCTCCCCAACAAAAACCCCCGTCGGATCCCCTAAAAACTGTAATTTTCTTCGGCGCGCGCCTTTGTCTTTCGCGGGGTTGTCTAGGAACCGACATATACACAACACTAAAAGAATAAGTTATGTCCATTCTGGTGATGTTGCATACAAAATGCTTAACAAGTGCACTGGTTTTTTTGTTTCTCTTAGTCTTTAGGGACTATAGGGAGGGAAGGAGTGGCTCAGTGGTTCCAGCTGCTGCCTCAGCACCCTGAGGTTGCGAGTTTGATCATAGCCTGCTCCTTGTGTCTCTGGGCAAGTCACTTAGGCCCAGATTCTCAAAATGGCGCCGTTCTGAAGGTGACTAAGTGTTTTAATTGCCCATTATCGGTGTGGTTAATTGATTGCACCATTAAAAATCAATTTAAAATAATTTAAGAAAACCCCCCCAAAAAAGTAGACGCTGCAAGATGCCTAAATCGTGTGTATGCAGATGCTTACCGATGCCGAACGTCAAGAGCCATGGTTATGGGCGGGGTGGATGTTCGGCAATGCTAAGCAGGATTCTAAGTTGAAGACAGGAGCTGGAAATGTAGGACAGGGGTTTTGTAGGCTTACATTTCTGGCACCTATCTTCAACACAGACCGTGATTCTCAAAACAGCGCCATAGTTCGAGTGACATGTGACTGGCACTGTTTTTTTTCAGGCGCCGGCCAATTCTGGCGTTATTTTGAGAATCTGGGCCCTAATCCCTCCACTGCTCTAGGTTTGATCGTAAGCCTGCTGGGACAGATAGGGATAGGGTTACAAGACGTCCGGATTTACCCGGACATGTCCTCTTTTTTAGAGGGCATGACCAGGCGGCTTTTCGAATTCCAGCACTTTGTCCGGGTTTTGAAAAACAGATCGCATCGCCGGGGGGGGGGGGGGGGGCGGGCTTATGGGTCCCAATTTTACGTACGTAAAATCTGGTAACCCTAGATAGGGAAAATACTTTAGAGTATTACATAAACCACTTTGGGTGAATTTCTTCATGAAAAAAGGTGGCTAATAAATCATAGAAATAATATTAGTTATGTTATTTGGATTATCATTACTTCCTTAAATTCCATACTGGGCTTCTCGGTAGGCGACAGAGCTCGATAAACTGTTAAAAATAATTAAAAAACTGAGTTAATGAAGGCCTTAATATTTTATCAAAAACAAAACTTTATCACATGGTGGGAGAGGGAGTAAATGTTTATGTGTTTATGTTATGTACATAAGAGGGCACAGCAGGATATATTTCTTCTTGAATAACATACAGGAAAGTAATCCTGCCGCAGTGTCCCAAGCACTGTTGCACCAGTTCTCAGAGCAAAAGTATTGGCATGCCTTTCCCCCTTGAAAACTGCCCTGGGATGAAGGTACCCATGAAAATACCCAGCTGTTTACTGTGTGTCATGGAGAATAAAGTGGGGGGATTTTTAAAAAATCTAAAGAACTCTGATTATTGCCTCTCCCAACCTAATTGACACTGTAAGACCATAAGAATAGCCTTACTGGGTCAGACCAATGGTCCATCAAGCCCGGTAGCCCGTTCTCACAGTGGCCAATCCAAGTCCCTAGTACCTGGCCAAAACTCAAAGAGTAGCAACATTCCACACAGAATCTCAAAGAACAGCGAGATTCCGGAATCCCAGAGAGTAACAATATTCTAGAATCTCAAAAGAGCCGCAACATTCCATGCTACCGATCCAGGGCAAGCAGGGGCTTCCCCCATATCTTTCTCAATAACAGACTGCGGACTTTTCCTCCAGGAAATTGTCCAAGCCCACCTATGCCTTTCCCAGGTAAAAAGCAGACATAATGTTGATCCCGCATGGAATTATTTTAGTTCAATCTTTTATTGCAGTGCTAAAATTTAAATAAGAAACCAGTCAAAATTATAAAACATATATAATTTTTAAAAAAACAATCAAGGGGGGGAGGGGAGAGAGCAACTTAACTATAATATACACATTTTCAGGAATACTTCTTTACGTGCCATTCAAAGAGATTTGCTAATGTTGGACCTCCAGATACTATCGCCATTTTCAGACAGCCAAAGTAGCTGGGTACAAAAGTTTTTGAAATTCGTTCCATCCGTATCTAAGCAGGGCCTAAAGCGAAATAAACTCACATTAGACAGAAAAATGAAAGGCAGCTAAAAAGCATATGGGCACTCATTCTGACTGCTACAAGGAAGACATGCCAACATGGCCGGCTAGAGCAGACGCCACACTGAGGCTGTAAAATCCTACCTTGTCAAAACAGGAAGCTGTTTTTATTTAAATAAATATTCATAAGTGAAAACAAGAATGTTGTAGCCAGTCATTCATGTACCTGGGATTTAATAACTAGTGACATTCTCATGCCATTATGCTAAAGCTTTTCAAAGTACACAGCAGCAAAGGCCGTGCGTTTAATAAGCTCCTCCTCTCCCCCTGGCCACGCTCCTTCCCAGGACAATGACAGCGTCAATCAGCTGCGTGCAGCTGCCTATTTAACAGGGCTTCAAGTCCGTTCTGAATTGCCAATTGCTTTTAGCGCTGCTGCAGCCTATAATTTGGGCTTCGTTGTGTCTAGCCCATGGCAGTAAAGAGCACTTATTAGCCACCATCTGCCCTGGCCTCCTCAAAACCTTCTTGTAACTAAGGTGTCATATGGAAAGACACATGGATGTGCAATTCATGATCACAGCACTGGCTAGCATTCTGCAAGGCCCCCACACGACCTATGTCTGATCTGTAAATCCAAAGGCAAGCAGCAAAAAAAAAACAAACCCCAAAACAAAACAAAACCCACACAGGTCTACAGGTCCATTTGGGGAAGTAATCACAGATTTATCTTGTTTATCACTGGATGTTTCTACTTCATATTGATGAGTTTCAAGCATTGTGCCACAGAAAAACACACACCACATTTTGCTGCTAGGGAGGGGGTAGCACAACTTATTTAACCAATTATCCTACAAATGACTCTCCTATTATACAAAACAAGAGGCTTCAAGATGACAAGAATTATTACGCTGACTCTGGGAAAGGGAGCCAAGAGGCTAACTCCTCCCCCCGAAAAAAAAAACAAAACACTGCACAAAAGTAGACAAGCAGAGGAGTTTTCTCTAATGCAAGTCAGCCTCCGTAATGTAGTTCTGTCATTCCCATTTGCTATCCTCACCAAGGACTAAACAGATTCAGAAGCAGAGATGGAATTCAGAGGCAGAGATGGAAAAGGTCACCCTGACCTATGACCCAACCCCTACTGTAAATCATTTAATCAGCATTACCAAAACAATTAAAAGAAAAAAAAAATTAAAGAGGTTTTAACCAAGCAGTGGTAAAATGCACCTTAGCGTGCCCTTATGCGGGTCTTTCCCAAGCGCTAAGGCCATTTTTTGCCGCAGCTGGCCTTAAGTGCTTTTTGCTTTAATAGCCATGCACTAATGTTCCCTTAGCATGTGGCCATTTTTAAATTTTTAAATATTATCTCAGGACCACTTACCACCTCCTGTTCTATATGCAGAAAGGGCTTCTGCGCTATCTCTGCATTAACCAGAAAGTACATGGTAATGTAGATGCACTAACTGGTAAGCACAGGAATGCCTACTCTCTGCCCCTGCCACTAACCCTCAAAAAATATGAATTTTTTTGGTGTGTGTGCATTAGAGAATGACACGGGGATAAATTTTTCCCTGTCCCCATGGGAACTCATTTTCCCATCCCATCCCAGTGAGTTATTTTCCTGGCCCTGCCCCATTCCTGCAAGCTCCGTCCTCATCCGCACAAGCCTCAAACACTTTAACATCCTAAGTAGCAACATTCTAGAGCTCAGATTGTGATGTCATAATGCCTCATTCCACCAATGCCTAAGCTCCGTCCTCATCTGCACAAGCCTCAAACCCTTTAAAATCCTAAGTAGCAACATTCTAGAGCTCAGATTGTGATGTCATAATGCCTCATTCCACCAATGCCTAAGCTCCGTCCTCATCCGCACAAGCCTCAAACACTTTAACATCCTAAGTAGCAACATTCTAGAGCTCAGATTGTGATGTCATAATGCCTCATTCCACCAATGCCTAAGCTCCATCTTCATCTGCACAAGCCTCAAACACTTTAAAATCATAAGTAGGAACATTCAGATCTGGATTACCCAATAGGCCAACTAGGCACGTGCCTAGGGCCCGAAATAGTCAGGGGGGCCCGCTGAAGGACGACTTACCATGCCATTTTTTTTTCAGACAGCAACGGGCCCCCCTCTTCCCTCCCTGCATGGCAATGAGCCCCCACCGGACGACAACAACGTCGACTTCCCCCCAGCATTGACGGACAGCAATGCAGCCAATAAAGCTCCAAGAAGGTACCACAATGACTGCGTCTGTCAGTCCATCCCCTTCCGACATCACTTACTTCTTCCGGCAGGGGCCCTCGAAGAATTAATCCTGCCCTGGCAACATTCTAGAGTTCAGATTGTGATGTCATAATGCCTCATTCCACCAATGCCTAAGCTCCATTCTGATCTGCACAAGCCTCAAACACTTTAAAATCATAAGTGTTCGAGGCTCATGAGGTTAACGCAGCGCTTACAAAAATGGGGCAGGGACAAGGACAGCTACAAAACTCGCAGGGAAGGTGAAATTGAGTTCCTGCCAGGACGGGGACAAATTTGTCCCCGTGCCATTCTCTAGTGTGCACATGACACTGTAGCGCTTCCAATGGCAGTCCAGTTTTTGCTGCACGCTAACTCAGCTTAGTATAGAAAGCCCAAAGAAAACGGAACCAAATTCTGGAGACGAATGCGTGGCTATGTGGATGGCGTCGAGGGCATTTTGGTTTCCTGAACCATGGAATGATTTTCAGAGGGCTGTGGAGCACGGAAGGTATACATCTATCGAAGAAGGGAAGAAGTGTCTTCGGCAGCAGGCTGGCTAATCTACTGAAGAGGGCTTTAAACTAGAAGTGATGGAGCAGGGTGACCAAAGCCCCCGGGTGTGTATAAGCCCTCGGGTACGTAAATCACGGAATACCTCCACATGGATGGGGAAAAAGGGACAATGTCTGGAAAGCAGTATACACTCACGCTCGAAGTATGGGAAACAAGATTCTGGATCTAGAAGCTGTGATGGAAGAAGTGGCGATCACGGAGAACCATGCCTGGGATGTAGTTATGCCGGGCTATAATCTGTTCAGGAAAGACAGGTTAGGAAGAAAAGAAGGGGGAGTGGCGTAATATGTTAAAGATCATTTAAATAATCGCACAATGCACAATAATTAATCCAATTTAAGGGTGCTCTATCTGATATGTCCCCAATCCTGTGGATCTGTGGATAGAGTGGTCGCACATTTTGGCGGTTAAACAGTAAGGGGTTAAGCCTTGATAAAGCTGTAATGCGAAATGTGTCGGCAAACATGTTTCCCCTAGCCAGAGACCACAAGATATAAAGCTAAGTATTGCTTTAATGCTTAAATGCTAAGAAATTATAAATTGTACAAAAGCAAATAAGTTTATATATAAAAAGGACCCGATGAGGAGCTAACACGTAAAGCTTAGAGCAATGAACCAGTTTGAGCTCTGAGTGGTGGCGCTGAGGTTCCTGAACAAGTGAAAAGAAAAAAAAGAAAAATATAAGGATGCAAAATAACTGATAGTAAATTCCACTATCTAGTTGAGGATTGGGGAAAGATCATTTAAAGCCACACAATTGCAGGATCTGTAGGGCAAGGAAGAGGCCCTGTGGATCAATTTGGAAAGAGGGAACGGTGAATATATTTACATTGGTGTGATATACAGGCCTCCTTCACAGACGGAAGAAGTGGACAGAGATTTAATAGTAGACATTCAGAATACAGTATATCTACAAAGGTGATTTTAACTTGCCGGCGTGCATGTTAACAGTTACTAGTTTCATGGAGTGAAGGGAAGGAAAAATTATGTTCTTACCTGTTAATTTTCTTTCCCTTAGACCAGGGGTGTCCAATGTCGGTCCTCGAGGGCCGCAGTCCAGTCGGGTTTTCAGGATTTCCTCAATGAATATGCATGAGATCTATTTGCATGCACTGCTTTCAATGCATATTCATTGGGGAAATCCTGAAAACCCGACTGGACTGCGGCCCTCGAGGACCGACATTGGACACCCCTGCCTTAGACGCAGCAGATGAATCCAGAGACCAATGGGATAGCTCACATCTACTAGCAGGCGGAGATAGAGAAACTGATTAACAGGTGGTCCTATTGGCTGGCACTCCTCCTGTTGATTCAGTATAACTCCTTGCCCAAGCATCCATAACCATCAATAGGCATAGCATGTAAAAAACTTCTTTTCCCATAACAAATCTCAAAATGGAATAATACAGAAAACAACCGGTCATAATAACAAACCGCGCAAGTTGCAAAAGGAAAAACCGAGAGACAATATCCAGAAAGGGTGGGGCTCTGGATTCATCTGCTGCGTCTAAGGGAAAGAAAATTAACAGGTAAGAACATAATTTTTCCTTCCCTAGCAACAGCAGCAGATGAATCCAGAGACCAATGGGATGTAGCAAAGCAATCCTCAATCTGGGTGGGAAGCAAACGCCGCCTCCGCAACAACCGAAGCCCAAAACGCAAAACAAATCTCCTCCAAGGAAAAAGCCTCTGGGCCGAGCCCAAGAAGTAGCCATCGCTCTGGCAGAATGGTCACAAAGTTCCTTCACCAACCACTTCCCTGCCAGCAAGCAAGCATAAAGAATGTCCTCCTGGACCCATCGAGCGATGGAGGCTTCGGACGCCGCCATACGTTTGAGGCGTCCCTTGAAGAATACAAAAAGGAGATATAAACAACTAAAAGTCGTTAGAAACCGAGCTCACGGAGAACGCTACGTACGTATCAAAAAATGCAGCGAATAAAAGCACTGCTCCCAATTTCACCTCCCAGGAAGAAGGAAGGAAAAGCGAGCATGACATAAAAGAAAGGAGACACCCCCCCTAGAACGAAATAGTGGTACCAGCCGAACTGATACCCCATATATCGGAAATCAGAAATAGGAATTCCCGTTGAACAAGGCCTGCAACATAGAAAACTGCAGAGCTGAAGCCAAGGCCACAAGAAACCCCATGTTCAACGGCACAGCCCTTTAGAGTCCCAAAAGACAAGGATGAAATGAAGCCTCGGTAAATTGAGAAGAAGTACGTGAAGATCGTACTCCAAACCGGGCTTTCCAAGAGGCGCATGAACATACCTCACTCTGTTTAGGAACTGGACTACATGAATCTGAGAAGTAACGAAGAGCAATATACCTAGCCCTTGTAACAAGCCAAGAATGGCACTAGAAGCTGAAGGGAATTGAACGCTAAGCCCTCGGCAATACACTTGTGTCAAAAAGGAACTCTGGAGTGGTTCAAATGTGAAGAAGCACCCAAGAAAGGAAAAAACAACCAAAAGGAAGCAGAAGCTACAGGAGAAGACATCCGTAGCACCTGAATAAGAGAAGAAACAACCTGTTCCGCCTAACCCTTACACGTCAGCCAAGGTTATCCAAAAACCCAGGTCGTAATACTACAGTAGTACAAACATCCATGCTGATCGGACCCTAGGCGAGCAAAGCCGGAGATGTCAGGAAACTGCTCAGTCCGGCTATCGAAAGACTCATCAAATCCGCACAGCAAGGATAAGATGGCGCCGCTAATCCAGAGATTCCACAAATGCTGTGCCCGGAAAGCGAGCTCGAGATGGCAAATCCAAGCCATCATCAGCCAGTGGAAACACCGAAAAAGAGAAGGCAAAAGCGAGAAAGGAGCCATGCAGCTACCCCCCTCTAACTCCTCCTTCCTGGACCCGCCGAAGAAGCCAGGAAGCTAGAAATGAGAGACGAGGCCATGAGGTCTAGGTCAAGGAGATCTCACGTCCATAAACAGAGCTAGAACGCCCGAGCCACAAATCCCAATATCCAGGATGCAGAAGATTCCACTATTACCAACATGCACACTTTCCAGCGCGTACCCAGTGCTGTACCCGGTATCATACAAGAAATGGGCCATGCTCAGATTCCGCGGAGCGAAAGTCTTCCCAAACTCTTATCCTGAGCCATAAAAGGATCTGCCACAGAGGATGAAGATGAGAGTCCACCCATTGAAGCAGAACAACTTCACCTGCCAACTGAGTACAACCCTACGGCCCAAGCTGTAGATAAATACCCCCATCCTAATACCGACCAAAGGGACCGTTAGCGGTATTCAGGAAGAATGATCTGGAGCTTCAGAAAGGTAGCCTGACCCTGCTCAAGAGTAGAAAAATGAACAACCACTGAGTCGCCTCTGAAACCCAGACTCCTGGAGCTGAGGATGGAAGCCACCGAGCCCCCCAACCCAGCCCGGGATGGTCGATGGTCATGAGCAAGTCTAGCAAAGACTGAGGCAAGCCTTGAAAAGAGAGAACGTGCTGAGCCACCAAATCATACAGAGCGAAGCAGGAGGAGCATACCAAATAATTGGAATCCTGAGATACCGGGAAATCCCGGAACCAAAGCACTACCGCAGTGTGCTCACGCGAAAGCGAGCCCAAGTTACCAGTGGAGCCAGCACCCAGGAACCCAGAACCTGCATCGAACCTAAGTGTATGGTCGTGGGGCCCTAAGAAGGTGGCAAACCTGAGACAGCAACCCAGCGCCCCAGGCTCCGGCAAGAAACACTACGCTCACCCACATGAACCACCAAATCTCCCTGAAATATCAATAAGTAGGGATTGAGAAAGGAAATCATCCTTGGGAGTCCGTCAGACGGACCTGGCTGGAAGAAGTTCCAACGCAAGCAGGTATCTAATAAAGGAACCCACCTAATCGATAACCTCCTGGAAAGCCATGGATAGGCGAAGAGCATCCATCAAAACCGATAGTGCTGCTCAAAAAGAAGCAAGCGAAGCAAGAGCGGAGTCCGCGACCATAGTGAAAAGGAAAACCTGCTCACAGTGTGTCCTCGGAAAAGACAATGCAGAGAAACTACTGCAACAGAAGGAGATCCAACCCCAGACAGGGAACTCACGTATGAAGAAAGGTTAAAAAAACTGCGGATGTACTCACTGGAGGAGCGAAGAGAGAGAGGGGACATGAATGAGACCTTTAAGTATATTACTGGGCGTATAGAGGTGAAAGATGATATCTTCAGTCTTACAGGGCCCTCAGTAACCAGAGGACACTCGCTGAAAATCAGGGGAGGGAAATTTCAGGGTGATGCGAGGAAGTACTTCTTCACTGAAAGGGTGGTAGATCATTGGAACGAGCTGCCTCAGAGGGTGATTGAGGCCAGCAGCGTGTTAGATTTCAAGAGAAAATGGGATATTCATGTGGGATCTCTAGGAGAGTAAGAATCAGGGAGTGGGTTATTGGTATGGGCAGACTCGATGGGCTATGGCCCTTTCTGCCGTCAATTTCTATGTTTCTATGTTCTATGTTTCTATGTCCCAGGCCCCATGATGTAAATGGAATAACTTCCTTTAGTTCTGGAAGAACCAAAAAACACATAAGGAAGCTCAAGACAAGGGACTCCAAGAAGGAAAGGGAAACCGGAGGAAAATGCAAAGCATCCGTAAAAGCCGTCAACAGCCTGAAAAAATCGTCAAGGCCCTCGACCTGAAATCATAGAATACCCCCACTCACGAGAAATCCTCCAGAGCAGGGAGAGGAAACCAAGACCCCTCTCAGAATGAAAAGCAGAAGGTCGGGGAATGGCTGGACTAGAACCGTAAGATCTGGAAGAAGAAAGGGACCCTTTTATGAAAATTCCAGGTGGCGATCCCCGAAGGATGAGATCGGCACTCCGAAAAGAGTACCATATCCATGCAATGAAAGCGGAAAAAACATACAGCCAAGTAAATGAAGATACACGAGATGTGATCAAAATACTGCAGTTACCGCTCCAGGCAGGTAAGAAACCAACCTCCAGATATCTTACGCCCCTCTCAAAAACCAACCTGCGGCAAAAAGAGAGACAGCATAGAGACCTGGCCCGGGAGTAAAACGGCGAAAGGGGACCCTATTCGAACCGAGCCACTAAGGAATAGTCTCAGTGAAAGAATCGACACCCCCCTTGTCCACCAAAAGGCGGCCCCGGGCCACAAGCAGCTGCACAGCATTTGCTGGCGGCAAGGTGGGCCATCCAATATGATGAAGTAGCAGATGGCGGTCCCAGACCATATCTGAACAGAGTCCGAAACCTGGAGGATCCGCCACCCAAAAAGAAAGGAAGACAGCCCTTTCACAGGAACAGGAGAAGCGCCATCCGGCTGCAACGCAGAACATGCGAAGGAAACAACCACGACAGATTTAGCGAAAGTGTCACCAACCACCTGCAATGACAAGCAGAGATCCAGAGAACAAAAAACCTCCCAGAAGGCAAAGCCCCGAGAGAAACAAGGAGAAACCCGCACCAAGCACGGGCAAACTCCAAACCTAATGGTACTCAGCCGCGATGCGCTGTGGGTCGAACCGGAGTAAAGGGCACATAAACAGGGCAGGCAAACACGAAGAGAAAGTGGCCACACCACACTCTGCCGTATCTAACAAGCCGGGTGCCGAACACAAGCACGCACCAGAAACCCCAAGCAAAATGTACATAAACACTCTCAAGACCAAAGGCCGCATCCATGATGCGTTATTGGTTCCCTGGTGTCATTATTATTATAATTTTTTTGTTGTTGTTGTTGTTGTTGTAATACAGAACAAAAAAGAACAGCGAGCCCATCTATGTCCGACAGCCCAGGCACTTCGGACCCACCGAAAATGAACGCCTTGGCAAACACTGCGGCTCAGGCGACCGGAACGATCCCGGCCCGCCAAAAATAACTGCCACGTGTAGCACTGTGGCACCGCCGACAGCTAAGGAGAACGGCCCACCGAAAAGAAACCGTCTTATGAAGCGCTGCGGCTCAGCCAACAGCGAAACCGCTTGGTCCTAAGGAAATGGACGACGCTGTGGCTTGCCGACAGCGAAGGAGCTAGGTCCCCAGGAAACGGACAACGCTGCGGCTTTGCCGACAGCGTAGGAGCTCGGTCCTGATGAAATGCACAGCCAGAGACCACGCTGCGGCACTGCCGACAGCACAAAGAGCTCAGTCCCGCTTAAAGTACATCCCCGGAAACCTGATTCTGCTGAAGCAGAAGAGCTGAAGTGTACCCCGCCCGCGCGCGGGAAAATGTCAGCCATGCCACGGCTTGCAAGATACAAAACCGGAGGCCTCCAAAAAACACACTTGCAAACTTGAAATACTCAATGTACATAACACCAAACTGCGCACACTTAGCACAATTGAAATACCACATGTCAGTGCTGCCCAAACAAAACCGCAGCGGGGATAACACAAACTACAGCCGTGGTACTCACGCGACTCAGAACCCGCCTTATACGCCGGAACAGACAAGACAAGCACAAGCGGTGGGATAGTGCCGAGTGAAGCCAGTAAACGTCGGTTGTCCAAGCCAAACCTGGCAGAATGCAGTATCCGGGTCTCTTTTTTTTTTTTTAATAAAGGGAAAGAAGAAAAAAATGGAGACCCATGCAGACCCTCTATCAATGGAGGGAGGGTGAGGCAGGGGCAAGGGGGGGGGGGGGCCCAAGTGTAACCTCTAAAGCCGGCACCGTGCAGCCGGACACCCCTGACTCACTGAAGAGAAAATCTCAACAGGAGAAAATAAAGTTCCAGCCACAGCCAGAATTCAGGAGCTAGTTGAATAGCGACATTTTCCTACTGGGAGATAGAGAATGCTGAATCAACAGGAGGAGTGCCAGCCAATAGGACCACCTGTTAATCAGTTTCTCTATCTCCGCCTGCTGGTAGATGTGAGCTATCCCATTGGTCTCTGGATTCATCTGCTGCTGTTGCTAGGGAAAGGGATATTTTTCAATAACTCTCCTAATGGTATGTGCTCAAGGACAATCACTCCGACCTGATCTTAGCACACACCCCCTATGCAAATACAACCCAGAGGCCCATATGACTTTTCCAAGCTGACACACAACGCATTAACAGTTTGTCAGAAGCAAGACAAGTATCTTTCTCACTTTATCAACAGCCTATGGGAACACCTCAGAAATTAAAGATGATATTCTTTTTGGTGTAAACTCAAACTGACAAGAAAGGGAAGGGATTGGGACGTGTATACCACCATTTTGTAGCTCTACAACCACACTCAAAGCGGTTCACATACAGGTACTTCAAGCATTTTCCCCCGTCTGTCCTGGTGGGCTCACAATCTATCTAATGTACCTGGGGGGCAGTGCACAGGGTTTGAACCCACAAACTCAAGGTGCTGAGGCTGAAGCTCTAACCACTGCGCCACATTCTCCTCCAATACAATATTAGAAGTGAGCCAAGTACAGACTAATTAAGCCATTGTGACATCACTGATGAAGTTGGCTCTTATTGGTGGAATGAAGCATTGTGACATCACTGATGAGGTTTGTTCTTATTGGTGGAATGAGGCATTGTGACATCACTGATGAGGTAGGCTCTTACTGGTGGAATGAGGCATTGTGACATCAGGGAAAGGGATTTGTATACTGCCTTTTTGTAGTTACATGACCACACTCAAAGCGGTTTACATGCAGATACTCAAGCATTTTTCTTCTCTGTCCAGGTGGGCTCACAATCTATCTAAAGTACCTGGGGCAATGGGTGGGCTTCTGTCTGATACTTGGGACCTGGCTTGGCCACTGTTGGAAACAGGATACTGGGCTTGATGGACCTTCGGTTTGTTCCAGTATGACAATTCTTATGTTTTTATGCATATGGCACAGACCTCCAAATTCTTTTCATAAGTTTCAAAATGCCCCCCCCAAAAAGTAGTTTTTCAAACAATCCTATCTCCCAGCTTGGCACTGGTTGCTGGTCACATATATAATAGTTTCCTCTGATGGGAACGATGGCAGTTACGTGGGCAGAAATGATAATGGTCTGATTTATCCTTGCTCTAGAGCAGAGGTCGGCAACCTGCGATTCTTCTTGCTTGTGGCTGCAGGTTTCCAGGCCGCACCCCTTTAATCTCCCTCCCAACCCCACGATTCCCCCCCTTCCCCCGGGCCTATCTAGATACCTGGTGGTCCAGCAGGAGTCTTTGTGGCAGGAGCGTGGCCCTTTAGCTCCAGTCTCCTCGCGGCTGACTTCTAAAATAGCGGGTGCGACCTATCGCAGCTGCTCATGCCATTTCCTGTAGTATCACGAGCTGCCGCGAGGGCCATACTCCTGCCACAAAGACTCCAGCTGGACTACTAGGTATCTAGATGGGCCCTGGGGGGGGGGGAGGGAAATTAAAGAGTTGGTTCCAGGAGAGGGGAGAGAACCCTGGCTATGGGTAGAGGAGGGAGGGAGGGATGAAAGGTGTTGAGACCTGGGAGGGGCTGGAGGGGAGAGAAGCTACACCTTGCGGCTCTTTGTAAATCTAGGGTCAAACATTTTGGATAAATTGTCTGTTTGATGTAAAAAGGTCGCCGACCCCTGCTCTAGAGGAAAGCAGCCTAAACGTTGCTATTTTTTTTTTTTTTAGGTCCTGCCAGGAACGTGTAACCTCTATTGGCCACTGCTGGGAAAAAGGATGCTCGTCTGCTTTAGGAGGTTCTCAACCCAGTCCTCAGGACACAGCTACAGGATACCCCCAATGAATATGCATGAGCTAGATTTGCATATAATGAAGGCAGTGCAATCTCATACCTGATTGGCTAGGTTTGTCCCAAAGACTGGGTTGAGAACTCCAAGGTCTAGACAGATCTTTCGTAAAGGCAATTCTTATGTTCTCAGCTATCTGAAGGCGAGAGCAGGCACAGAGGATCTTATTATTAAAACTTAAGATGTCTATTCCATCTTTCCTAGCAAACAGCCAACTCAAAGTAGATCACAAAATGAACAACCCAAATGCATGACCTTGCGTTTCTTAGCATTAAGAAATAGCTCTTGCACATACTCATTGTGAAAATCTTGACCACCATAACCTCGAAGACTGGGGGGCTCCTTTTACGAAGGTGTGCTAAGCGTTTTAGCGCACGCACCGGATTAGCGCGCCCTAGCCGAAAATCTACCGCCTGCTCAAAAGGAGGCGGTAGCGGCTGTTCCGCGCATTAAGGCCCTAATGTGCCTTCGTAAAAGGAGCCCTGGGTTTGAGAACCCCCCCGGTACAAGACATGCCACAAAAATCCTTTTTCAGGTTCATCTGAACAACATTTTGAGGGACTGAAAACAAGGGAAAAGTCAGCCAAATATTCAGGAGAACCCAAGCTTTAGTTGCTATTTATCCACTGAAGGCACAAACCTCCAGGTGTGAACAAGCTCTCGTTTAATAATAATGATTTATTTTTATATTCCGCCTAACCAGCAGTTCATAGCGGTTTACACAATAGGTACTCAGCTTAAAATATAATAAAAACATCATACATAATAAAATTCTAAGTAACTAAAACTAATGAATAAAAAAAACACAATATAAACTAAAATAAGTATAGATAAAAAGATTAAAAGTACATTATAACTGCATGATAATATGAAAATCAATAATGTATATTATATTGTTTTAAGATCTTTTCGAAATTGATAGTAAATAAGAAATGGAGAAACAAGAAGATTCAAACATGAATTCATTAATCCTGCTTGGAATGCTAAGGTCCTATCCAAAATTTTTTTTGTAACGACATGCATTTGCTGAAGGAAATGAAAACCAACTAGATCTATGGATATTTTTCTTAAATAAAAAAACTAAAATGAGAAACAAGGTAAGCCGGTGCTAAGCCAAATAAAACTTTAAAACAAATGCATCCAAATTTAAATAACACTCTAGCCTCAAACGGAAGCCAGTGAAGCTTTTGAATATCCTGTCCAAACATACTGAATATTCTACAAACAAATGCTTTCAGCTCTAATATAAAGTGGAACTTATTATAGTTTGGATTCTAGCCTATGCCTACTATGGAACAACTTCATTCCAACCTCCATTTTGAATTATGATTCAGTTTCATATTCCATAACATAAGAACATAAGAACATAAGCAGTGCCTCTGCCGGGTCAGACCAGAGGTCCATCCCGCCCAGCAGTCCGCCCCCGCGGCGGCCCAACAGGTCATGACCTGCCTTAATCACCAGAAGGGGCCCCCTTGCCCCCTAGGTTTCTCATCGAAGTCCTATCTTCCCATCAATGTCCTAACCCTCCGGCCTTGCACCTGCACGACCTGGTGAGCTGTCTATACTTATGCAACACCCCAGCACCTCCCTCAGTACCCCACGATCCCCTTTTCCCTCAGGAATCTGTCCAATCCCTGTTTGAATCCCTGTACTGTACTCTGCCGGATCACTTCCTCCGGGAGCGCATTCCATTTGTCCACGACCCTTTGGGTGAAGAAAAACTTCCTTGCATTTGATTTGAACCTATCTCCCTTCAGTTTCTCTGAGTGCCCTTTTAGTCTGAAGAACCTGTCCCTGTCCACCCTCTCTATGCCCCTCATACTATTGGTTATATTGAACTGAAAACATCTGTATTTGAATATTATGTTTGTTTAACCTTTTTTTACTGGGGGGTTTTTCTTTCTTACTCTTGCGACATCATCTTATCTATCTATGTGCTCCATCTTTGTTCATTTATTTATTAGGCCTTATCTACAAGTTTTTTGAAGGAATTCACTTGGAAAAGAGACGGCTGAGGGGAGATGTAATTGAAGTCTACAAAATCCTGAATGGTGTAGAATGGGTACAAGTGGATCGATTTTTTACTGCATCAAGATTTACAAAGACTAGGGGACACTCGAAGTTACAGAGTAATACTTTTAAAACCAATAACAGAAAATATTTTTTTCACTCAGAGAATAGTTAAGCTCTGAAACGCATTGCCAGAGGACGTGGTGAGAGGGGTTAATATAGCTGGTTTTAAAAAAGGTTTGGACAAGTCTATAAACTGCTGCTGAGACAGACCTGAGAGAAGCCACTACTTGCCCTGGATCGGTGGCATGGAATGTTGCTATGCTTTGGGATTCTGCCAGTTCCTAGTGACTTGGACTGGCCACCGTGAGAACAGGCCACTGGTCTGACCCAGAAAGGCTATTCTTATGTTCTTAAAGGTGGCGTACAGCAAAACTCAAAACATATGCAATACAGCTTACCTCCTTGAATGAATTCCTTCAAAAACCCGGTAAATAAATAAAGAAACATAAGCACCAATGGTGTCAGGTCAAAAGCGCGCCGGGATAAAGGTGCGCGCAGACAATTGAGCGCAGTGCGGAGGCACGCGCCGCAGAAAATTACTGTTTTTACGGCTCCGACGGGGGGGCGTGGGGGGGAACCCCCCCACTTTACTTAATAGAGATCGCGCCGCGTTGTGGGGGTGTGGGGGTTGTAACCCCCCACATTTTACTGAAAACTTCACTTTTTCCATGTTTTTAGGGAAAAAGTTAAGTTTACAGTAAAATGTGGAGGGTTACAACCCCCCAAACCCCCCACAACGCCGGCGCGATCTCTATTAAGTAAACTGGGGGGGGGCTCCCCAACAAAACCCCCCGTCGGAACCCCTAAAAACTGTAATTTTCTTTGGCACGCGCCTCCGTCTTGCGCTAAGTTGTCGGCGCGCGCCTTTGTCTTTCACGGGGTTGTCTATGAACCGCACCAATTCTCACAATCACAAACGCTTCCTCATTCTATAAATTTGCACACCCAACTTTATGTGGAAAGTTGAGTGGCCAAGCTATAGAATAAGGTCAGCTATGCGGGTATTTTAAATTGAAAAATTCAAGTGGGTAAGGGGAGGGAGGAAAGGGGGGAAGGGGAGTGGGGGGGGTATAAGATGTTTTGCAATGGGTCATTTGGAAAATATTTTGAAGGAATGATAAAAATATGTATGAAAATCTAACGGATTAGCGGTATATAAGAAATAAATTACATTACATTACATAATAATTGTGACTCTAATTCAAATGAAAATCTATGTATATTGTATATTATATTTCCTTCAATAAAATGCTATAAATTAAATTGAAAAATTCAGGGGGGGGGTGTAACTTTACCTCCCCCAAATCTGCCCCAGAATATAATAAAACAACCCTGCTCGTATATGTCGCATTTGTAAAACAGGTGTAACACTTGAGCCTACGCTCGCTCCCTGCAAAGACACCCTGTCACAAAACGGTAATTTACTACCGGAAAGGCAATTCGCCTGCACGGCCCTCACGGCCAGGACAGAATCAAGAAGTTGCAGTGTGTGCACTTTCAGAGAAATTTCTAGAGTGACGGCAAAAAAGCAGCAGCAGCACAACAGGAAGCCAGAAACCACACAAACTCAAAAAGCTGTCAGCATTTCAGAGCTTTTCTTCCTCATATCTGCCATATGAACAAACAGCTTTATCAGGGTTTTTTTTTTTTTTTTTGGTAATGCTTTATATCTTAAGTTTGTGCTTCTGCAGAGCTGCTGAATTAACTCTACACAGACCCCCGGGGGGGGGGGTCTACGGAACAAGGTTATACTTCTCCCTCCATATTTGCGGTTTCAGCATGCGCGGTTTCGATTATTCACGGTTTTTAGCTTGCTGGCTCCTCCCCCCCAAACTACATCAGCTTGCATAGAGAAATCGCTGATTCCAAACGTTTACAGAGAAAATCGCTGATTCCCGGCACTTTCTTCACCGTGTTTTGCCTTTCCTTCAGGAACAGGCCAGGTCTCCTGCCATGTTATTCGCAGTTTCACCATATTCACGATGGTTTTTAATAGAAAACAGCAAATCACATATGAAAAAGTTATTTGTGGTTTTTCTGTATTTGCGGTTCTGTTAATCCCTTTATCACAGCGAATACAGAGGGAGAAGGTTACACTCTCACTGGGAAGGAACAGTACATCAAAATTATAGCATCTTTCTCATCTTCTACCAGCTGCAGACACTGGAGAAGAAAAAGAATCAGGGGAGCTTCTATCAAAACCAGTGTTATCGCAAACTGTGAACCGCGGCGAAATTCTGGGGGTGCCGCAAGACGCCAGTAAAGGAGGAGAGACACCAGTGCCAGCTGACTGCTTACACATCCTGTAGGCAGTCAGCTAGCGCCTCTCCTCTCCCCCCCCCCCCCCACCCACCGGCATAGTCATAGCAGGTTCTACGCATGCGCAGCCATCGACATGATGATGTCGCACACGTGCATTGACATCCGTGCATTTCCAGATGCCCTCCAGCCACGGCACCGAGTTTAGAAAATTAGTAAAAACGAGTTTGTTCAATCGATTTGTAAACTGAGAATCTATACAGCTCTGCTAAGATCTATATAGCTTTCCAGTTCTTGTATTATGTAAGATTATACTGTTAACTTTGATTGTAACTAGAGAATGACATGGTGACAAAATTCATCATCATTCCCATCCCCGCGGATAACCGCGGGAAATAATCCCATGTCATTTTTTAGTGTCTATTTCAGCCTCAGTCCTTCTACACCTGCATTCTTCAAAGCAAAGCTTGTGGGTCAGTGGTTGTGGCCATTCATACTCTGATTCTTATGGGAGCCAAGGATAATGAAGCCATTGTGACATCACTGATGTGATTGGCTCTTAGGCACTGGTGGAATGAGGCATTATGACATCACAATATCTGCTCTGGATACCAGAGACTGTCATTCTGTAGTGTCTGTTTCAACCTCAGTCCTTCTACACCAGCATTCTTCAGAGCAAAGCTTGCGGGTCAGTGGTTGTGGCCATTCATACTCTGATTCTTATGGGAGCCAAGGATAATGAAGCCATTGTGACATCACTGATGTGATTGGCTCTTAGGCACTGGTGGAATGAGGCATTATGACATCACAATATCTGCTCTGGATACCAGAGACTGTCATTCTGTAGTGTCTGTTTCAACCTCAGTCCTTCTACACCAGCATTCTTCAAAGCAAAGCTTGCGGGTCAGTGGTTGTGGCCATTCATACTCTGATTCTTATGTGAGCCAAGGATAATGAAGCCATTGTGACATCACTGATGTGATTGGCTCTTAGGCACTGGTGGAATGAGGCATTATGACATCACAATATCTGCTCTGGATACCAGAAACTGTCATTCTGTAGTGTCTGTTTCAACCTCAGTCCTTCTACACCAGCATTCTTCAAAGCAAAGCTTGAGGGTCAGTGGTTGTGGCCATTCATACTCTGATTCTTATGGGAGCCAAGGATAATGAAGCCATTGTGACATCACTGATGTGATTGGCACTTAGGCATTGGTGGAATGAGGCATTATGACATCACAATATCTGCTCTGGAATGTTGCTGCTCAATCTCGGCATTCTTCAAAGCAAAGCTTGAGGGTCAGTGGTTGTGCCCAATTATACTCTGATTCTTCCCTCTCTCCTTAAAGAATGACATGAAGATGGTTTACCGCGGTTATCCGCGGGGACGGGAACGGTGATGAATTTTGTCACCGTGTCATTCTCTAATTGTAACCTTTTCGCTGATTGTCCAGCGCTTCTTGCTGTAAACCGCCTCGAACTTCCATGGCTTTGGCGGTATATAAGAATAAAATTATTGTTATTATTAGTGTGTCACAGCTTCAGAAAGTTTGCGAGACACTGTATTAAAACTGCGTCCTTTCTGCTTTAACGCCCCTATAACATAGGAACATGCAGTGGAGTGGCGACGGTGAGCAGCGCCCTGCCGTGTGCTCGCACCCCTTCCCCATACCTTTTTAACTTTGGCGCAAGCCGCCACCAACTTACTGACAACATTGGCTTTAGCGCTCTTTCTGAGGGAGAGCGCCAAAGTTTAAAAGGAACGGGGGAAGGGGGTGGCGCACATGCAGCAGGGGGAAGAGGAATGGGAAGGAGGGATGGAGAGGAAGAGGGGTGCCGGCGCCCCGAGCAAGTTGGCACCCAGGGCGGGCCACCCCCCTCATGTCACTGGGAACATGGTCATCTCCTCATGATCTCTTCTCACACCAATTCAGTGTACAGCAAATCCCCACAAATTTGCGGTTTGTGAATCATAGACTCAGTAATTCAAGGTATTTTCCGACCGCCACTGCCTTATACTAGACCAGTGGTTCCCAAACCTGTCCTGAAGGACCCCCAGGCCAGTCGGGTTTTCAAGATAGCTCTAATGAATACGCATGGAGCAGATCTGCATTCCTGGCATCTCCATTATATACAAATCTCTGTCATGCATATTCATTAGGGCTATCTTTAAAACCCAACTGGCCTGGGGGTCCACCAGGACAGGTTTGGGAACCACTGGACTAGACTCTAGGTTACAACAATCAGGAGCTGCTCTGACACACTATCTGGCGTGTCAAAGCAGTTCCTGATTGGTGTAGCCTGACTTTAGCAACAGGAAGAGGCGATCGGAGCACACCGCGAGTGATTTTCTGCACCCGCCAGCGCCCCAGCTGCCCTCTAATGCCTCTTGACAGGCAAAAAACCGTATTCGCGGTTTTTCAAAATTCGCGGGGGTTCCTGGAATGGAATCCCCGTGAATTTCAGTGCTGTTACCCTCCTTTCTGGAATAATATGTCAATCGATGAAGAGCAGGGGTTCTCGAATCAGTCCTCAGGACACACACATAGGCAAGTCAGGTTTTCAAGATAGCTAAAATTAGGGCCGTGGCCATGGGTCCTCCTTTTCCCCGAAGGAAAATCTGGTAACTCTACCTAAAATGAATATGGATGGAATGGAGGTAGCGCATGCATATCCTCTGTGAGAAAGCTTCAGCCAAGGCAAGACAAATGCTGGGTTGCATCAAAAGGAGCTTCACCAGCCAAAAGCCTGAAGTCATTCTACCGTTGTACAGATCCATGGTGAGACCTCACCTGGAGTACTGTGTCCAGTTTTGGAGGCCACATTATCAAAAGGATGTGAAGAGAATGGAGTCGGTCCAGAGAATGGCTACTAGGATGGTCTCAGGACTTAAAGACATCCCATATGAGGAACGTCTGACCAAACTACGCTTATATTCTCTCGAGGAGCGTAGAGAAAGGGGGGACATGATAGAAACATTCAAATACATCACGGGTCGAATTGAGGTGGAGGAAGAGATATTTTTTCTTACAGGTCCCACAGTGAAAAGAAGGCATCCGCTAAAACTCAAGGGGGGAAGATTCCATAGTGACACCAGGAAATACTTCTTCACCGAACGGGTGATTGATCGATGGAATAAACTTACACGCCAGGTGGTCGAGGCCTGTAGTGTAGCTGACTTCAAAAGTCGATGGGACAAACAGGTGGGAGTGCTGCAAGGTTATGCATGACAGAGGAGTACACCAGGGAGGGAAGGTTCTTGAGTGGGCAGACTTGTTGGGCCGCCGGCCCCCTTCTGCCGTCATACTCTATGTTTCTATGAAAATCTGACTGGCTCGCTTTGTCCAAAGGACACAGTTGAGAACCCCCTGATCTAAAGAACTCTTTTTGCAGGTTTCAAGACTTTGCTAAGCACATGGTTCTTCGGGGTCACATTCAAGCCACAATCTTCTAGCTAAGAATTTAGGAAAAACAAAATTAGATTATTGCAGGCCATTAAGCCAAAGTTACAGCGGTCTGCAGCAACTTGGGAGAACGAACCTTCTCTCCTCTCTTCTTGCTGTTAGGTGCCATCGACTCGTGTTCGAGTCCTAGCGACATAATGAACATTATCGAGTTTTTGAGACAGAAGTAGATTGCTGGGCCTTCCTTCTGTGCAATATAAATTTGATGTCACCATTGTCACATCAAACGCGATCATCTGCCCATCTGCTGCCCAGGTGGGTCGTACATCATTAGTCTGACATCTCCGCTGAAACCTGTCTGCCTTGGGAGGGCCTGCTGGTAGTGAAACTACCGATGGCATAGCTTTCAGCTTCTCACATGCGTGCAAGCCCCAGTGGCACAAAAATTCCATGTACCATGACTGGTACTCTAATGGAAAACTTTTATTTAATTGCTAATGTAGCAGGGCAGAAATATCATGCACCAGAAGAGTGGCTAGCAGGTGCATGCGTTTCTTTATCTGCTAAATATTTAGTTGACATCAGGTTATAGCGGTTTAAGAAAAATCATTACTGCTGTTTACAGTCCCAGGTATTGGGGCTGCTGGAGGCATGCCAGTTGGAGCTGGAGTTTCTGCACCTGGACCTGTTGTCATGGAGATGGGTTGGTGTGTGCAGAATTGCTGGCTCCTGGAAACTGCCAGGCTCTATGTTTAGGGTGAGGGACTTGGGAATTTCTGAAGGCCCAAGCACATCAGAAGCCAAGACAGTTCTTGGACTTCCTGGGGATGGTCAAGGAAATCATGGCTTCACTCAGAGGAAATTTAAGACCTAGTTTTTGGTAGTAATTTTCTCTTTCTGAGTGAGCTCCTTCCTGACTGACAAAGATCTATTCCAGGAGGAGGCGCCAGCAGCCAGGGGTGGCAGGCTGAGGTTGGACACTACCAACTGGAGGAAGTGGATGGTTGAGTTAGATGTAGGAGTCATTAGTAATATTTGTGCTAGCCAGATGTTGGAGGGGACCCACATTTTGGAATCCCCACAGGGCAGACAGAAATGTTACCATTGGCCTTGTTGAAACAGTACTCGCTATTTGTCAGAACCCAGTTATACAATTTCCTTAAAAAGAAAAAAAAAGTCTCAACCACCGACTCCATCCCTTTGCCGCTTCCTCCTTTCTGTTGCAGCCAAGTTAACTACTCAAAATGTGATCTTTTTTTGGGGGGGGTGTTGATGCCCTCTCCTGCACGGCTGCCATTCAGTAATGCTTCTTCTTGAAGCCTGTAGGAATTTTTGTCTTGGTGCCCCTTCTCTGAGCTGTTCCTTTCATGCCACTATACATTACATTACATTAGTGATTTTTATTCCGCTTGTACCTTGCAGGGCCTCTCATAATCAATTCTGTTTATCTAAATGGTCTGTCCTTGTTACACCTATATATTATAAGCCATTGCCATGTTTGTAACTTCGCTGTAAATGTACAGTCTCTTCCTCTGTTAACCGCATTAAACTTCCATGGTATTGCGGTATACAAGAATAAAGTTATTATTATTATTATTATTATATTGAAGCCCATCAAATGTTTTTCTTAGTAACTTATTCACACAACTTCAACACCCAGACCTTATGCAGAATGTTAGTTCTATTAGAAAAGAACAATCTTCTCCAAAATCCTGAGTGGAGTAGAATGGGTACAAGTTGATCGATTTTTCACTCCATCAAAAATTGCAAAGACTAGGGGACACTCGATGAAGTTACAGAGAAATACTTTTAAAACCAAAAGGAGGAATTTTTTTTTTTTTCACTCAGAGAATAGTTAAGCTCTGGAACACGTTGCCAGAGGTTGTGATAAGAGCTGATAACGTAGTTGGTTTTAAGAAAGGTTTGGACAAGTTCCTGGCGGAAAAGTCCATAGTCTGTTATTGAGAAAACATGGGGGAAGCCACTGCTTGCCCTGGATCAGTAGCATGGAATGTTGCTACTCTGGGGATTCTAGAATCTTGTTTCTCTTTGGGATTCTAGAATCTTGTTACTCTTTGGGATTCCGGAATCTTGCTAATTCTTTTAGATACTGTATAGAATGTTGCTACTCTTTGGGATTCTAGAATCTTGTTAATTCTTTGAGATTCTGTATGGAATGTTGCTACTCTTTAGGATTCTAGAATCTTGTTTCTCTTTGGGATTCCAGAATCTTGCTAATTCTTTGAGATTCTGTATGGAATGTTGCTACTCTTTGGGATTCTAGAATCTTGTTACTCTTTGGGATTCCAGAATCTTGCTATTCTTTGGGATTTTGTATGGAATGTTGCTACTCTTTGGATTTTGGCCAGGTACTAGTGACCTGGATTGGCCACCGTGAGAACGGGCTACTGGGCTTGATGGACCATTGGTCTGACCCAGTAAGGATATTCTTATATTTAATGCACAACAATTTACATTAATCATACGTAGTATGCACTTAATTCATACCTTAACACCACATACCACTGGGCAAATAATTAGCACTGGAAAAAAAAAAGAAGAAAATTTTGCACTAGACAAAAGCAGTGCCCCAGACATTATCACCATCTGCCTATCTTGTCTGCATCCTGTTCAAGTCAAAAGCCCTGCTCACCAATATCTACTATTTTACTCAACTTTACTGCTCATTGACAAAACACAGAAAATTTTAACGCAACTAATACATGTTGCCTTCCTCTGACAAACCATAGTTTTGCTGGTACCTAAGCGGAGCCACAGTCCCTTCTGGCACCCCAAGCCTCCTCTCCCCCCACCCCCAAGCTCTCTCACAAAATAGCTAACACACAGATGGTCCATGCAGCCTAAAAACCCCTTTTAAATCATGGCACGCACAGAAAGATTCTCCTTGCCGTGCGAGATTGTTCAACTTCCTGCAGAGAACATGGGCTGTCACTTTCTGCTCTGCTAAAGCCATCATAAGTAGCCCAAGCGTAAGAAAGAATCCCCCTTACCGTTCTTCTTGGGAGATGAGACGAAAATCAAGTCCTTGGCAGATTTTTTTTAATACCCCCTTACCGTCGATGTTTATTATTAATTTGTTTCCAAATAAGCTTAAGCTAGGATTGAAAGGCACAGCAAAGGTTTTGCGATCGTTAACCTTGTAGCTCTCTGAAGAGGAAGTGTGTGTGTGGGGGGGGGGGGGGGGGGGGGGGGGGAAGAGAACAGGAAGGGCAACATTCACTTTTTTCTCTCTATGAGCGGTAGACCAGACCCTATAACCCTGAAAGGAATGCCAATCTATAACTAATTGCTTAATTGCTCCTTTAATCCAATACCAAATAATCACTCCGTATTAATAAAAAGTTAAAACCATTAAAAAGCTTACAAGGAGCACTTATTTGACGAATTAAAACCATCTACAACTCAGGCTAAGACAGTTACAGGCCATGCCCTAAAGCTAGATGAATTCATGACTTGAAAATTTTTCAGTGTGGGCAGACAGCCCAGCTCAATCAAGGGGTTGTTATCCGTAGGGCTGAAGGTCACATTATCACAAGAATGAGCTACTGTGGAAGCTTTTTAATTGAGGGCACTTTTAACCCAACCATTGAGTCAGAATAATCAAGAGTCCAGATAACTGCTAAAGCTCTGCCAGCAAGAATTGAATAATTGAGCTTTGTTTCCCTGCTGAGACTCTAGAACCGACTTGTGCTGGGTCTACTTTTGGGTCTGAAAGTTCAGTTAGGCAAGAAGCTCTTTCAGGGTATTCCAGTAGTTGAACACTGCACAAAAAACTGTCCAGCTTTTTAAACTCAAACTTGTAAAATCAAATGTTTTTAGTTTTAAAACATAAAATACATGATGGCAGATAAAGGCCAAATGGCCCATCCAGTCTGCCCATCCGCAGCATCCACTATCTCCTCCTCTCCCTATTGGCTAAGGCTCGTAACATTTGCATCTCCTCTTCCTATAGGCTAAGGCTCTTTACTCCTGCATTGTGAGGTCATAGAGCTTTATGATTATAGAAACATGATGGCAGATAAAGACCAAATGGCCCATTCGCAGCATCCACTATCTCCTCCTCTCCCTATTGGCTAAGGCTCTTAACATTTGCATCTCCTCTTCCTATAGGCTAAGGCTCTTTACTCCTGCATTGTGAGGTCATAGAGCTTTATGATTACAGAAACATGATGGCAGATAAAGACCAAATGGCCCATTCGCAGCATCCACTATCTCCTCCTCTCCCTATTGGCTAAGGCTCTTAACATTTGCATCTCCTCTTCCTATAGGCTAAGGCTCTTTACTCCTGCATTGTGAGGTCATAGAGCTTTATGATTACAGAAACATGATGGCAGATAAAGACCAAATGGCCCATTCGCAGCATCCACTATCTCCTCCTCTCCCTATTGGCTAAGGCTCTTAACATTTGCATCTCCTCTTCCTATAGGCTAAGGCTCTTTACACCTGCATTGTGAGGTCATAGAAACATGATGGCAGATAAAGGCTATCCACAGTAACCATTATCTGTTCCTCTCTCTAAAAGATGCCACGTGCCTATCCCACGCTTTCTTGAATGCAGACACAGTCTCTGTCTCCACCACCTCTTCCGGGAGACCGTTCCACCCATCTACCAACCTTTCTGCAAAAAGATATTTCCCTAAATGACTCCGGAGCCCATCACCTCTTAACTTCATCCTATGCCCTCTCATTCCAGAGCTTCCTTTCAAATGAAAGAGACTCGACTCGTGCGCATTTATGCCACGGAGGAATTTAAACATCTCTATCATATCTCCCCCTACAAAACGTCAGAAAAACTAGATTAGTATCAGCTGAGGCAATTGGTGAAGCAGCTTCAGCCACATTTAGCAATACGGATGGATGATTGCTCCCACTCGGACCCATTTTTTTATTTTTACTTTAAAAGTTTAGTGTTACTAAATGCCCAGTACTTAAGATGTTTTCCTTGCAGCCTCTACGGAACATGGGAAAAGCATACTGTTAATGTAAAAGAAATATCAAAAATATGCAATCGTTTTGCTACACAAAATCTTTAAGACAGAACTGAATTCATAAATGAAGCTTGGGAATAGATACAGCAGTAAGTAAAACAAATACTTCTCTGCTCTTCCCTCAAAGCACAGGCAGCTTATTACTATATATTTTCATCCTTGTTTTCCAATTCCTTTCCTGATAATTCCTAACATTCTATTTGCTTTCTTAGCACATTGAGCTGAGGGTTTCAACGTATCTTCAATGATGACACCTGGATCCTTTTCCTGGGCAGTGACTCCTAACACAGGACCCAGCATCACGTGGCTATAGTTCGGGCTCCTCTTTCCCACATGCATCACTTTACACTTGCTCCCATTAAACGTCATCTGCCATTTTGACGCCCAGTCTTCCAGTCTCACAAGGTCCTCTTGCAATTTTTCACAATCCTCTTGCGATTTAACAGCTTTGAACAACTTTGTGTCATCAGCAAATTTCAATATCTCACTAGTTATTCCTATCTCTAGATCAGTGTTCCTCAACTGTCGGTCCGCAGAAAATTCCTGCTGGTCCACATAGGGCCGGCGATCGGATTGGGGCCATTGGCAGCATTTGGGCTGGAACGGCGATGAGCGGCATCGATGCCCCCCCCCACAATGAATGCAAGATCGGCAACGCCCCCCCCCCCCGGCACTCAAGTTCGGCAAGGGGCCTCCTTCTCCCCCCGGCATCAACAGTACTTCAGATCGGCAACACAGTGCTCAATCCAAAGCTTCCCTCTGACTCAGCTTCCTGTTTCTGCCCAGGCAGTTCGAGTCAGAGGGACGCTTTTAGATTGAGCACCGCGTTGCCGATCTGAAGTGCTGTTGATGCATGGGGGAGAAGGAGGCCCGTTGCTGATCTTGAGTGTCATCGCGGGGGAGGGTTGCCGATCTTGTTGCCAAAATCGGAAAGAAAGGCGAGAGGAAGGGAGAGAGTTGGGCCTGTGGTGGATGGAGAGATTGAGAGAAGGGGGCAGATGATGGAAGTGGAGAGAATAGGGAGCAAATGCTGAATGGAAATGGCGAAAGAGAACACATACTGGATGGAAGGAGGGATAAAAAAAAGGATATATGCTGGATGGGGGAAGAAGATAAAGTTAGTGAGATAGTGGAGGGGTGAAGGAAAAGAGTGGCATGCTGAAAAGAGGGAAACTGAGGACTGCATAGTAAGAAAGAATTTAATTTAGACAGAGGCAGAAAATAAAGAAGGAAGACCAGAGAAGGAAAGGGAAGAGAGAGAGGAGAGAGAGAGAGATGCCAGAGAACGGGGAAGGAGACAGAGATATCAGATCTGAGCGGAGGAAATGAGAAGAGAGAGATGCTAAAAACCACAGGGGGAGGGAAAGAGAGATGAAAGGAGAAAGATGCCAGACCATGAGGGAACAGAGGGAAGATGATGGATGCCAGACCAAAGGGGGAGGGGGTGTCTAGAGGAGAGATGGCAGGGGGAGACAGACAGTTTCTGGAAGGGGCAGACAGTGGATGGAACGGCCAGATGCTGGATTGAAGAGACAGGGCAGACGCTGGAAGGAAAAGAGTGAAAAGAAGATGAAAGCAGAAATCAGAGACAACAAAAGGTAGAAAAAATCATTTTATTTCTATTTTGTCATTAGAATATATCACATTTGAAATATATCCTGCTAGAGACATAACTGGGGACTGCAAAGCCCAGGCAGTGCTTCTTTAGCTTCCAGTTGGCATAGGCCTTTCTCTGACCAGGGGGCACTCCCTTAACACTATTCCTGTCATGTATGACGGAGGTGATCAGTGGAGTGCCACAGGGCTCCGTCCTGGGCCCGATCCTGTTCAACATCTACATAAGGGACTTGGCAGAAGGGCTCCGAGGTAAAATAACATTATTCGCCGATGACGTCAAACTAAGCAATGTAGTGGCCAAGAGTACAACAGACAAAAATTCAATGCCCGACAACATGATGCACGACCTACTACTACTGGAGCGCTGGTCTAGGTTCTGGCAACTCAGCTTCAATGCCAAAAAATGCAAAGTCATGCACCTGGGCAGCCAAAATCCATGCAAGACTTACACCCTAAATGGCGAGATCCTAACAAGAACTGAAGCAGAACGTGACCTAGGGGTGATCGTCAGTGAGGACATGAAGGCTGCCAATCAAGTGGAGCAAGCTTCCTCCAAAGCAAGGCAAATCATAGGTTGCATACGCAGGAGTTTTGTCAGCCGTAAGCCTGAAGTCATTATGCCATTGTATAGATCCATGGTGAGACCATACCTAGAGTACTGTGTGCAATTCTTGAGGCCGCATTACCGAAAGGATGTGCTGAGACTAGAGTCGGTCCAGAGAATGGCCATCCGGATGATCGCGGGTCTCAAGGATCTCCCGTACGAGGAAAGGCTGGATAAATTACAGCTCTACTCACTTGAGGAACGCAGAGAGAGGGGAGACATGATCGAGACGTTCAAGTATCTCACGGGCCGCATCGAAGTGGAAGAAGATATCTTCCTTCTCAAGGGTCCCACGGCAACCAGGGGGCACCCGTGGAAAATCAGGGGAGGGAAACTGCACGGTGACACCAGGAAATTCTTTTTCACTGAAAGAGTGGTTGACCGCTGGAATAGTCTTCCACTTCAGGTCACTGAGGCCAGCAGCGTGCCTGATTTTAAGGCCAAATGGGATAGACACGTGGGATCTATTCACTGCGTTAGGTGGGGGAGGGTCATTGCGGTGGGCAGACTAGATGGGCCGTGGCCCTTATCTGCCGTCTATTTCTATGTTTCTATATTCTGTTAGCATGATATTTCTGTGTAGCATTCCGTAATAACTTGGCTTGTTCAGTTTTCTTGATAGTAGAAGGGATGGATAAATGTGAAGGAGAGGGGAGACAGGGGTTTTGTTGGTCCTTGCTCTGTATATTTGTATTTATAAAATGACAATTGTACAGAATATTGTTTCTTTTTATACTTTAATAAAATGCATTCAGTAGAAAATCATAACTGAGGCTTGTGCGGATGGGATCAGATGGCTTGCGGGGACCGAGCTCGCGGGGGGAAATGGTTTTTTTTAAAAAATTTCAGTCTTAGTAGTTTGCCGATCCACAAAATAATTCTTTTATTTCTGCCGGTCCACAGGTGTAAAAAGGTTGAAAAACACTGCTCTAGATCATGCTAGTCTTCAGTCTTCCCATCTCCTCACCCCAAAAATTCTATGGGCACCTTAGAAGTTAGTGCGCCTTAATAAAAGGACCTCAATATTAATAAAATATAATATATAAGTGAGAAAAAAAAAATTAGTCCTAGGGTGTTGCAATGCTACTGACATACTATCCAATACAGTATCAACATTTATAGGATCTTTTACTAAGGCACACTTGCTGATTTAGCGTGTGCTAAATGCTAGCACGTCCATAGAATATAACAGGTGCGTTAGCATTTAGTAAAAGACCCCATTAATCATTAAATTTAAGGAAATAAGCCCATATTTTCTTAAATTTTCTCAAGCTGCCACTCTTAACTACATATATTTTATCACATTTACTATACAAGCACATTTCATTCTAATATAATTTCCCTAGTGACACTATAAGCTGGCCAGTACTTGTGCTTGAAAACCAAATCACTGCAAATAATCTAGCTTTTTGCATGCCACAAGTCTGATTAAAATGCTGTATCTTCATCATACCCAAAAGAGCCTGGAAATACTTTAGAATTAACCAAATAATATCAAAGCCAGAATTTATCTAATCATTTAAATAATGAAAGACCATATTTTATCTCCAAGCAAACTAAAACTAAAAAGCCGCAGTGCTTTTACAATAGCTGGCTTTGTGCCATATTTGGCCTGACAGCTGATGTCATACTGCCACGGAGAGAATAATTCCTAAGAATTCATCTCAAATTTATGGATTTAAATTTCTGCTAAACATTTGTATCAAAAGCATTTATTTGGCACATCCCGTTCCACCCTCCAGCCCGGCCCCAGAAAACCTCCTCTTTTAACTACAAGCTCTGGCTGCATCTGGAGGGCCCGGAGCATGCGTGGAGGCATGTGATGTCATCCACACATGCTCAGAGGCCCTACAGATGCGACCGGAGCTTATAGGGGCTTTCCAAAACCCAGACAAACACCGGGTTTTGGAAAGTCTATCCGGGAGCCCGAACAGTCCTCTAAAAAGAGGACTTGTCCGACTTTTCCCAGATGTCTGGTGACCCTAATCAGGGCAAGAGTAATCCCCAGTCGCTTTTGCCCATGTCAGCTTTACTCTCAAACTGGCCTACGCGACCTCCTGCCGCAGTCTTGCGAGATTGCCACAACAAGGCAGGCCTTGGAGTCCTCATTTGCCACATATGTTCTATGTTTCTGTCAGCTTGAATTCGCCATCTTAAGTTCAGAAGTGACGACTATCACTACCTTCAGGCAAACAGTGCCTATTAGCTCTTGGGATAGAAATATCAACTGCTAGAAATGGGTTTAGACAGGATCCAGGGATCAAAGTCCTCTGGAATTCTATCACCCAATTAGCACTTGCCTGTTTTAGTTGGGCACAAGTACCGTCACCACCATCCCTGTGATTTTTCTATTTACACGAAACCAAACTCCTCTGAGTGTGATGGAGTGGTTCAAGCTCCAGCCTCAGCACCCTGAGGTTTTGAGTTCAAATCCATGCTGTTCCTTGTGACCTTGGGCAAGTCACTTAACCCCCCCCCCACCCCATTGCCCCAGGTATACTGGATAGATTGTGAGCCCACTACGACAGACAGGGAGAAATGCTTGAGAACCTGAATAAATTCATGTAAACTTTTCCAAGCTCCCCTGGGATAATGGTATAGAAAATTGAATAAATAAATAATACGAAAAGTTTCCGCCTCTGATAACTAGAGCTGGTACTGCGTCCAGCATTGGTCTCCATACCTAAAGAAGGATATAAAACTGCTAGAGAGGGTGCAGAGACGAGCAACGAAGCTAGTGAAAGGTATGGAGACCCTGGACTACGAGGAACGACTTAGGAGACTGGGGTTGTTCTCCCTTGAGAAGAGGAGACTGCGAGGGGATCTGATCGAGACTTTCAAAATACTGAAAGGATTCGACAAAATGGAGCGGGGAAAGCAGTTATTTACAATGTCCAATGTGACACGGACAAGAGGACATAGACTGAAGCTGAGGGGGGACAGGTCCAGGACGAATATCAGGAAGTTCTGTTTCACGCAGCGAGTGGTGGACACCTGGAATGCTCTCCCAGAGGAAGTAATTGCAGAATCCACCGTTCTAGGATTTAAGGGTAAACTAGATGCACATCTCCTTAAGAGTGGCATAGAGTGATACAGGGAAGGGTAAATTAGATGCACATCTCCCTTGAGAAGCATACAGTGATATGGGGACTAAAACTATGCCAGGGTACACCTGGCGGGGCCTCCGCGTGTGCGGATCACCGGACTTGATGGACCCAGGGTCTGATCCGGAGATGGCAATTCTTATGTTCTTATGTATCAAGATTCCATGCAGAATCTCAAAGTGTAGCAAGATTCCAAAACCCCAAATAATAGCAGCATTCCGGAACCTCCAAAGAGTATCAAGATTCCGTGCAGAATCTCAAAGTGTAGCAAGATTCCAAATCCCCAAATAATAGCAGCATTCCGGAACCTCCAAAGAGTATCAAGATTCCATGCAGAATCTCAAAGTGTAGCAAGATTCCAAAACCCCAAATAGTAGCAGCATTTCGGAACCCCAAAGAGTATCAAAGCTGAGGGGGGACAGGTCCAGGACAAATATCAGGAAGTTCTGTTTCATGTAGCGAGTGGTGGACATCTGGAATGCTCTCCCAGAGGAAGTAATTGCAGAATCCACCGTTCTAGGATTTAAGGGTAAACTAGATGCACATCTCCTTAAGAGTGGCATAGAGCAGTGATTCCCAACCCTGTCCTGGAGGAACACCAGGCCAATCAGGTTTTCAGGCTAGCCCTAATGAATATGCATGAGAGAGATTTGCATATGATGGAAGTGATAGGCATGCAAATTTGCTTCATGCATATTCATTAGGGCTAGCCTGAAAACCCAATTGGCCTGGTGTTCCTCCAGGACAGGGTTGGGAACCACTGGCATAGAGTGATACAGGGAAGGGTAAATTAGATGCACATCTCCCTTGAGAAGCATACAGTGATATGGAGACTAAAACTGTGCCAGGGTACAGCTGGCGGGGCCTCCGCGTGTGCGGATCACCGGACTTGATGGACCCAGGATCTGATCCGGAGATGGCAATTCTTATGTTCTTATGTCCATTCCACCAATGCCTAAGAGCCAACCTCATCAGTGATGTCACAATGGCTTCATTGTCCTATACTTGGCTCACTTTTGCCACATTCTAATTTCTAGAGAGGTGCAGTGGTTAAAGCTACAGCCTCAGCACTCTCAGGTTGTGGGTTCCAACCCAAGCTGTTCCTTGTGAACTTGGGCAAGTCACTTAATCCCCCCCCCCCCATTGTCCCAGGTACATTAGACAGATTGCGAGCCCACTGGGACAGACGGAAAAAATGCTTGAGTACCTGATTAATGTAAACCGTTCTGAGCTCTCCCCTGGGAGAACGGTATAGAAAATTGAATAAATAAAGAAATAAAACCAGGCACTGCTGCATAATAGCTTGCAGTTCACCCAAAGCATCCGTTTGTCAATAAATGTAGCAAAATCTTCCTACTCCTACATATACAAACATATTCTCTTTAATTGAGTTAACAATAACCTGAGGGAAGTGTCTTGCCTAAGGCCAAATTTTCTTATAAACATACTGAACATCACACTGCATTTCCACCGTCAGCGTCTCCACAGCTGCAGTCCGAAGAGTAGCGCATTTTCCCATGCTGGGACTGCATTAGCAAGATCTCCCCCCTCCCCAGCACAGCTGCCTTCCCATGCGCATGCATGGAAACGCTCAAGGTTTGATCTGGAATCTGTAAACTCAGGGAGTCCAGGATCTTTAGGCTTTGCTGTTTTGATTCCTCAAGTACCAGGAAGGCACAAAGACCACTACAGAGATGGGGAAACATCTCTCAGCTCCCCCCCCCCCCACTCTTGTCCACCCAATCATCACCGATCAATTCAACGGGCAGAATGAGCCGAGCAGGTGGTATGAGAAAGTAAAGCAGAACTGCTACAAAACCATGGGCTGCTACTTCTGCTCAAGCTCTCGGCCGGGGGAAGGGAGAAGAGAGAAGACTGAAATTTGAGCAAGCGAATAGCAAATTAGGGTGAATAAGGGTGGAGAGGTAGAGGAGAGATTGGAGAAGGAAACAGCAAATCCAGCTTCTGAAAAGCTTACTGGCATGACAGTTTGAACATGTGTTGCTCACGACGAAAGAACATGCACCTAAAAATTTACCATGCACTAAGCCCAGTTACAAAACAATAGCAAGGGTATTAGAAAAGATACAGAGAAAGGCAACAAAAAAGATAAAAGGGATGGGGTGACTTCGCTGTGAGAAAAGGCTAAGTGGTTAGGGCTCTTTAGCCTGGAGAAGAGCCAGCTCAGGGGAGATATGATAGAAACATAGAAACATGATGGCAGATAAAGGCCAAATGGCCCATCCAATCTGCCCACCTGCAACATCCACAAGCTCCTCCTCTCCCTATTGACTAAGGCTCTTAACATTTGCATCTCCTCTTCCTATAGGCTAAGGCTCTTTACACCTGCATTGTGATGTCATAGAGCTTCATGGTTATAGAAACATGATGGCAGATAAAGGCCAAATGGCCCATCCAGAGCATTCACTATCTCCTCCTCTCCCTATTGGCTAAGGCTCTGAACATTTGCATCTTCTCTTCCTATAGGCTAAGGCTCTCTACACCTTCATTGTGAGGTCATATAACTTTATGATTATAGAAACATGATGGCAGATAAAGGCCAAATGGCCCATCCAGAGCATTCACTATCTCCTCCTCTCCCTACTGGCTAAGGCTCTTAACATTTACATCTCCTCTTCCTATAGGCTAAGGTTCTTTACACCTGCATTGTGAGGTCAGAGAGCTTTATGATTATAGAAACATAGAAACATGATAGCAGATAAAGGCCAAATGGCCCATCCAGTCTGCCCATCCGCAGTAACCATTCTCTCTTCCATACTCTAAGAGATCCCACGTGCCTATCCCACAAAGTCTGTCTCCACCACCTCTTCCGGGAGACTGTTCCACGCATCTACCACCCTTTCAATAAATACTGAATGCACTGGAATGGGTAGATGTGAATTGCTTGTTCATTCTTTCCAAGAATACTAGGACTAGAGTTACCAGATTTCTTTGTTTAAAAAAAAAAAAAAAAGAGGGTACATAGCCTGCCACCAGTCAAGCTCCAAACACAGACCTTGTCTCTTCTTCCCGGAGCCATGTCTGGAGAGCCTCCAAGCATGCGTGTGACATCATCGCATCTGCGCATGCTCAGAGGTGCTCCACACGCAGCCCCGAGCTCGGGGCCTTCCAAAACCCAGAGAAACTGCAGGGTTTTGGAAATCTGTCCAGGCACCAGGACAATCCTCTAAATAAAAAAAAAAGGACATGTTTGGGTTTTCCTGAACAATCTGGTAACCCTAACTAGAAACAGGGAGGCACGTGATGAAACTACGTAGTAGCAGATTTAAAACAAACCGGAGAAAATATTTCTTCACTCAACGAGGAACTGAATTCTGGAATTTGATGCTGGAGAACATAGCGAAAAAAAGTTAGATCATCAGGGTTTAAAAGCAGGTTTGGATAATTTCCTAAAACAGAAGTCTATAAACCATTATTGAGATGGCTTGGAGAGATCCACTGCTTTTTCCTAGGATAAGCAGCATAAAATGTGTTTTACTCCTTGAGATCTTGAAATGTACTTGTGACCTACCGTGTTTCCCCCAAAATAAGACAGGGTCTTACCTTAATTTGTGTTCCAAAAAACACACTAGGGCTTATTTTCGGGGAATGTCATATTTTTTCATGTACAACAATCATCTCTCCCTTCCTCTCCTCCATCCCAATCCTTCCTCTTTCCTTTCTTTCCTTCCCCCTCCCCCCATATGCAGCATCTTTCCTCGCCTCTCACCCATCCCCTTGTGCAGCAGCTCCTGAGGCCTCCAAAAACAGCGGCAGTGCTCTGAATGGGCTGCTTTGCTGCCTTCCCTCCCTCTGCCATGTCGCTGATGATGTCGTCAGTGACGCAGCAGGGGGAAGGCAGTGAAACAGCCCGTTCAGAGCACTGCCGCTGTTTTTTGAGGCCTCGGGAGCTGCTGCACAAGGGGATGGTTGAGACGGAGGCGAGGAAAGATGCTGCACATGGGGGGAGGGAGAGGAAGAATGGGGGTGGAAGGGAGAGATAATTGGCAAATCGGGCAGCACTAGTGTCAGGGATGGAGTGGAGTAGGGCTTATATTAGGAGCATCTTTAAAAATCATGTTAGGGCTTATTTTCGGGGAAACAGGGTAGGTTGACCACTGCTGGAAAACAGAATTCTGGGCCTGATGGTCCCAGTATGGCAACTCTTATGTTCTTATTTATTAATACGGTTTTATATCTCACCCTCTCCAAAGAGCTCAGAACTTCACGGTATAGCGGTATATAATAAATAAATTATTATTATTATTTATACAAAGTGATGGCAGACAAAAGATGTCTTCTTTTTAAAGAAGCCTTTAACTAAAAGTTTAATTTTTTGATTAATTCCGAATTTCTTCTTTCTTCAATAAATTCAGATTATTTTTCCCTTTTTAGATTTTCTAGTTCTCAAAAAAAAATTTTTTTTTTCTCTTTCTCTCCTTCTCTTCATACCTCCCCTATGTACTAACCCAACCTGCTTACTTTTTATTTTATTTTTTTTAAATTGTATTTTTTTTTCTTCCCCCTTTCCCATTGTTTCGTGTGGATTGTTTACCCCAGTTTGTTTTTAATTTAAAATAGTTAATTTTAATTACAATGTATTTGTGATTTTAGAAATTTAATTTTATTTCTTTGTAAAACGCTTTGTATTCTGAAAAGCGTTTAATCAAATAATATAATAAACTTGAAACTTAAACTTGAAACATGGCATGGCAGGACATTGTCTGAGAAAGATGGCAAAAACATAGTTAACAAAGCACGACAAAACATTGTAGGGTGAGAGACAGCGTGATGAGCACAGTATGACAATACATATAATGGCATGGCTAACCTAGTATGACACGACAGTGTGACATGTAGCATGCTAGAACCTAGCACGGTAGACACAGAACGGCAAACATCGTGTAGCAGACATAGCGTGAGAAATCGTAGCATGGTAGACATCATATGGCATAGTATGGGGGAGAGTGTGACGCAGGGGTTAAAGCTACAGCCTGGGATTATGGGTTCAAACCCACACGGCTCCTTGTGACTCCGGGCAATTCACTTAATCTTCCACTGCCCCAGGCACATTAGATAGATTGCGACAGGGAAAATGCTTGAGTGCCTGAATAAATTCATGCAAACTGTTCTGAGCTCTCCTAGGAGAACGGAACAGAAAAATGAGTATATAAATAGTGTGATGTCATAATGCCTCAGGCCACCAATAAGAGCCAACCTCATCAGTGATGTCACAATGGCTTGACTGTCCTAGACTTGGCTCACTTTTGCTACATTTTGATTTCTAGAGTGGTGCAGTGGTTAAAGTTACAGCCTCAGCACTCTGATGGGTTCAAACTCACGCTGCTCCTTGTGACCCTGGGCAAGTCACTCAATCCCCCCATTGCCCAGGTACATTAGATAGATTGTGAGCCCACCAGAACAGACAGGGAAAAATGTAAACCGTTCTGAGCTTCCCTGGGAGAACAGTTTAGAAAACTGAATAAATATATAGTGTGAAAGGTTTCAGCCTCTGATAACCAGAGCTGGTATTGTGATGTCATAATGTCTCATTCCACCAATAAGAGCCAACCTCATCAGTGATGTCACAATAGCTTCATTGTTCTATACTTGGTTCACTTCTGATATTGTATCAGAGGAGAGTGTGACATAGTGGTTAAAGCTACAGCCTCTGAGGTTGTGGGTTCAAACCCATGCTGCTCCTTGTGACCCTGGGTAAGTCACTTAATCCCCCATTGCCACAGGTACATTAGACAGATTGTGAGCCCACCGGGAAGACAGGGAAAAATGCTTGAGGACCCACTCTCTAGTAATTTCTCACTTGGACTACTGTAACTCGCTCCTTAACGGCCTCCCTCAAAAAGAACTACGACGCCTTCAACTGATACAAAATACCGCAATAAAACTTATCTATAAAAAAAACAAATATGATCATGTCACTCCTCTCTTAAAGGAAGCCCACTGGCTTCCAATTTCTCATCGTATCACTTATAAAATTATTCTACTCACTTTCAAAATCAAACTCTTACATCAACCTACATTCCTCGATAAACTCCTTATACCTCAAAGTTCCACTCGCACATTAAGATCATCTGACCAAAAACTTCTCTATATTCCATCCCTTAAAGACTTTTATTATACGCGCAAAACAAACTTCTCTATAACAGCCCCCACATTATGGAACTCACTTCCACAACACCTCCGCGACGAATAACAACTAGTCAAATTCAAGATCAATCTAAAGACTTTCTTATTTCGAGATGCCTTTAATCAAACCTAAAAAAATAAAAATTTTTTTTTTTTTTTTTCCTTCTCTCTCTTCTTTCGGCTAGCAAGCTTTCATCATTTTATCGCTCCCCTTCCCTTTGTTCAATCCTCCCCCCCCCATCCTCTCCTTCTCACCTATACAATGTAACTTTTTCCCTTTCCTCTCTTACTGCCCTCACACTCCAGTACGTCAAGTCTTTGTCATTTATGTTTAACTTAGACATCTTTTTGCACAAACCACTATATTTAATTCTTTTTTTTTTTAATTTTATTGTTAACCGGCCAGACAATTGTTTGATGGTCGGGATATTAAAAATCAATAAACTTGGAAACTTGGAATAAATTCATCTAAACCGTTCTGAGCTCCCCTGGAAGAACGGAATAGAACAATGAAAAAATATATAAATTATAGTGTGGAAGATACGATGCATCATGTAGTGGAGTGAGAGAGAAAAGATGACGGTATGACAAAGAGTAGCAAAGCATTGTATGACAAAACACGGCACGGTCAGACACAGTACACAGAATGGAGGGATCTTGCACAGTGGAGGCAATATATTATAGCACCGGAGGGGACTCGGCAGGGTACGTAGAGCATTATACGATGGGCAATACAATGTGCGATAGTGCATGGCACAGTAAGGACGAAGCACATCGGCCTATGACAATTCATCCCTAACCTGCCAAATCTATCTCCTCACAAATGACCTATAAAGATAACATCTTCAAGCCACTTCTCAAGCATCCTTTTCTCCTACAGTTTACTGGCATTATTTGAGTCATGAAACCCCGAAAAGTGTGCTCGTTTGTACCTGGAAACCTTCTTTTGGGGGCTAATTATTACGGTTGAAACCAGGCGATGAGTTTCAGCTGAAGTTTTAACGGGGGGTGGGGGGGGGGGAGAATCAGTTTTGGTCAGCCTTTAGCTTTGTTGTACACTGCAGAAACTCAACTTTTAGAAGGGGGGGGGGGAGGAGAAGAGCAGCAGAGGGTACCAAAGGTTATTCTGGGAATGGATCTGATAGAAGCTTCTTTATTGAGCCTTCAACTATGACTGTTGGTTTTCTATATACACTTCAGCGTATCCAGCAGCAGGGAATAGCATTTCAAGGTGCTTCCATTTATAATTGAAGATCGTGGGCTGTATCTGAAAGGTCAGCCATGCTCTTTGGATTAACACTTATTTAAACAGATTATTTCCCAGAAGGGCATGTCTGGGTTTTGATATGAGCTCCTCAGTGAACAGGTTGTTTATCAAACAATTAACTGGTATTTCTCTCTCTCGCTCGCTCCCTTTTTCAATAGATTTAACACTTAAGTGAAATGAAAAATGTCCTACAATTACCTGGCTGTATTTTCAAGGCATTCGTAAAAATTACAGTTTCCCCGGCAAGAGATTATGCCAGGGTAACACAATAGGGCAGATCTTCTGAAGTCAATTCAATTCACCATATTGAATTACCTCGTATAAAGTCTGTCAGAACAGGAGGAGCAACCACAGCGATACTGAACGATGCCCTAAAGCCGAGGTTCCCAAACCTTGTCCTGGAGGACTACCAGCCAAGCTGGGTTTTCAGGATAGCCCCTAATGAATATGCATGAGAGCGATTTACATTTAATGGGAGGCGACAGGCATGCAAATCTGCCCCATGCATATTCAGTAGGGCTGTCCTGGAAACCTGATTGGCTGGTGGTCTCCAGGACAGGGTTAGGAGAACCCCTGCCCTAAAGAGCATGAAACCCAAAATAAGATTCAGCAACGAGATAAAGAGTTCACATGGCCCACATTGGTAGTAGGTACCACAACAGGGGGGGGGGGGGGGGGCAGTGGCGATTTAAAAATCTCACAGGGACCAGATCCACCCAGTTACAGCTGAATTTGGAATTCTTTACCATCTCATATTAGGGCAGATAATTTTAAGGGAAATTTAAAATGCTTCCTTTTAAAGATGCATATGAATGCTAATCTGGCAGAGAGTATTTGCATTGGTCGATTTGCAATCTGATCTTCTCTTACCTCCCCTTCTGTTTTTGACCCTCTATGTCTTCCTTTCTTTTTAGAAACTGTAGTTCTCCCCACTTTCCTCTTGTTTTGTTACGTTTTGTCCTGTTTTAATTAGTCAAATAAACGTTTCCCCCTGTTTTATTATAAAACGCTTAGAATTTATTATTAGCATTTTATCAAAAATTTTAATAAACTTGGATAAAAAATTTAGTCCAGTAGTTCCAAACCTGTCCTGGGGGCTCCCCAGCCAGTCAGGTTTTTTCAGGATATCTACAACGAATATTCATGAGAGAGATTTACATGCACTCTTTCCACTGCAAACAACTCTCTCTCATGAATATTCATTGGGGATAACTTGAACACCCAACTAGCTGGGGAACCCCAGAACACGTTTGGGAACTACCGATTCAGTCAATTCTCCTGCAACGGACTAGTCTCCTTAACTGGCCAGTTTGAATCATAGGAAATTTCAGCTGCTCTTCTCAAGAGCTGGGGTATAATCGTGTCCCGGTTTCCAAAACAGCAGTGCAAGGGGAATTGTGTGAAGAAGAACCGTCACTGACGTGCAAGATGAACTCCCCCAAGCCTCTTAGTGTTGACACGTCATTCTGATTGCAAGAACAAAGAGAATAGAGCAGAATTAGGTTGGCAAAACTGCTCCAGAGGTAGGGGTCCAGCAAGAGAGAAATAATATTAGCAGTGGGATCAGCGACCAGAGAGTTGAAGAGTGCATGAACAAATAGCATTGAGCCAGTGTCCTCAGAAGAGGCATAGGGGCGACAGCCAAGAACCTTTGTTCTCCAAAACCAAATTTATTAAAGCATGCACACGAGATAAAAGTCCTGGAAGTGGCCTAATAGGGCATGGTTATTTTATTTTATTTATTTAGATTTTTATCCCGTCCTCCTAGTAGCTCAGAACAGTTTACAAGTAAACATTCACAATGAAGTGAATTGGACATACAAGATTATACAGTAGATTTAAATACTTGGACGTACGAGACTGAGCAGCAGTTTAAATATAGGGACTATACAGCAAATTAAGAACAGTAGTTTAAATATAAGTAGTTTAGTTTAGATACAAGTTATTTGAGTATAGGCTGAGAGTGGACTATACAGAAATTTTTGGCAGAAGATTAGAATGGAGAAAGAAGGGTAGAGGTGGGGTTTAAGGGGTTGGGTGTAGACTGAGGGTGACCTTTAGTTGAAGAGGAGGGTCTTTACCATTTTCCGCAATGTCATTCGTGAGTTCTGTAGTCTGAGTTGAGGGGGGAGTTGGTTCCAGAGTTGGGGAATGATGTGGCTGTAGGAGCGTTTGCGGGCGGTTTCTGAGAGGATGGACCTTCCGGGGGGGGGGGAATGCATAGGCGTATCTCCGTTTATGAGCAGAGGGTGCAGATGGGGATGTAGGCAGACTAGATAGGCCATATGATCCTTATCTGCCTTCATTTTTTTCTCTGTTTCTATGTGAGCTTTAGAAATCAGAGGGTTCCTTTCATCTGGTCCTTTCCCAGAGTAGAAAAAGACCCTCTATTAGTCAGCAGGACTGAACTTGTCATGATGGAGGATGTTGACGCATTAAGCCTTCCTGGGCTCAAAATCAAGACTTCCCACATCCTGTAACGCAGTTACACTAGCACGTAGGAGAAGCTCAGCACCCAAGAACCCGGAACAAGTTTACCTAACGATGACATATAACATAGTTTAGAATCAAATGCTTGCATTTACTTATGGGCTTCACGGTGTAGCTACAGCAACATTAAAGGTCTTATTGCACCATATTTTACTCTGCTGCCTATTTCATAAATCCTCATTAAAAGAAGAGTGACTTCTAAACCAAACACTAAGATCTTTTAAAGAAGCAACATTAGAGACTTCAAAATATTATCTCACCTGGTTCTTTGCTCTTATTGCTTTATTTGGTGTCAAATTAGGTTTGTTAGAACAAACAAGGAAATATTTCATTTATCACTTTTATCTTCTAATGAAAATAAAAAATGAGGTTATGAATTTATTTTACCCATTTCTCCTTTGTGTTCCAAATAAATCGGAACTACAGCCACGTTGTGACACCAGGAACATTCCATCCTGAGTTCTCCCCCTATTTAAGAAGCCCCTCCCCAAAACCTACTTAATATGTTCACAACAATGACAGCCTAGGGCTGGCAGGTCGTCCATCACAGCTCCTTCCAGAACCCTGCATCCACAAATCAAATCATGGATATCATGCATGAGCAACAACCATAATGTCCCATGTCTAGCTGCCCCTGGTTGAGGTGAAGGACTGTTCCAGCAATCTACCATACAGTATCCTAGGTATGGACCTTTCTGTTATGGTTCTACAACTCCCAATAATCTTCTTGCTAAAGGGCTGTCAGGTAAGATTTGCCTCTTTGTGGATGATACCAAAATCTGCAATAGAGTAGACACCCCTAAATGGTGTGAATAAGATGAGGAAGAACTAGTGAAGTTTGAAGAACGGTCTGAAATTTGGCGGCTAAGATTTAATTCAAGCAGAATCCAAGCGAGGACAGTGTATCAAGGAGTAAGCAGTGATAAAATATCAAATGCAGCAGCAAAGTCAAGAAGAATGAGGATTGAGTAAAAGCCCTTAGAACAGGGTTGTCAAAGTCAGTCCTCGAGGGCCACAATCCTGCCGGGTTTTCACGATTTCCCCAATGAATATGCATGAGATCTATTTGCATGCAGTGCTTTCATTGTATGCTAATAGATCTCATGCATATTCATGAATATGCATGAGATCTATTTGCATGCAGTGCTTTCATTGTATGCTAATAGATCTCATACCTATTCATTGGAGAAATCCTGAAAACCCGACTGGATTGCGGCGCTCGAGGAGGGACTTTGACACCCCTGATCTATAAGATAAACACAATAGGGACAGGGGTGATAGTTGAAGGGGCAGATAGAGGCCAGCAACGGTTTTTTTGAGAAGCGGCTTAACCATCGCATGTTTGAAGGCATCTGGAATAATTTCATTGGAAATGGATAGGTTGAGGATATGACAGATATCAGGCATAATAATATGTGAGAGGGGGGTCAAGTAGAGGGGTGGGAATATGGTTCAGAGGGGCATGCAGTAGGTATGGCAGAGGACAGAAGTTGAGTTTTTGGGTGAAGGAAGAAGCTGGAAGTTCAGGAGAGAGTGGATGATGGAAAGGGGAGAAGAGTGTGACCAGCATATGCCACAAAAGGAAGACACAGCTACCGCTTTAATCCCTAGGGCCAAAACCTCAAATTGATGCTTAAGGAGCAAGTCCACTTTGCGGTCCTGAGGCAGGGAGGTTCGTTTAGTGACCTGTGCCACCAGCAAATCCACTTTCAGCTCAACAAACAGCTGCTGGAAATCTGGTGCCATCGGATACAGCTTGGCCAAAGTTTTAGCCACTTGAAGGGATCCCTCTGGCGATTCCCAGTGATCAGTGACCAGCTTAATGATGTCTGGATGCAAGGGAAAAAATGCAGTTGCAGCCACAGAACTACTCATAACTAAGCACTGAAAAGAGGAAGCTGGTGGGACTTCCAGCTTTAACTCTTGCAGTGAGGTGAAAATAACATTCAAAAGCACAGAGGCCTTGAACATCAGGCATACGGTAGGGTCTTCCCCCTGATCTAGGGTCACCACCTCTTGACTGCTGTCCTCCTGACGGAAGTAGACTCTGCCAGAGAGACTTCATCCTGGGATAAAAGTGGCATGGAATCGAACTTTCCATCCATCCAGTTCATGACAGACTGAACCTCTTGGTCCAAGTTTGCACATTGGGTGGAAGGTTTCATCGTATTGCCTACAATGACACCCAGAACGTTTTCTTGGATGCTAACCCCCAAGGTGGACCCTAGCATCTGGTAACTGTGATTTGGGTTATTCTTCCCAATGTGCATCACTTTGCATTTGTCCACATTAAATTTCATCTGCCACCAGTCTTCCAATTTCCTAAGGTCTGCATGTGATTTTTCACAATCTGCACGCAACTTTGAACAATTTAGTACTAGTTATGCAGCTGGTCCACTGTTGGTCCTGACTGAACTGGGAAGGAGCCAAACAGCCTGCACTTGAGCTCCTGACTAAATCAGGGATGAGGGCAGTTAGTCAGGGGATGGCCCCTGAGCTCAAAAAATATGTAAGCAGGTTGGCTGGCTAGGAATCCCCAAAACCTGATCCTGCTAGCAGCAGACTTCCGCCATGCGAGTTTGTATCTTCTCCCAGGCAGAGGTCCCACCAAGTGGGAACCTCCGGGCACTGAGCCTCCAAAGAACACCAAGAAACCCCCTCCCCCCCACCAAAAAAAAATAAAACTGCAGAGCAGATCAAAAACACTTCTGAGCAACTTGCACGCAGAAAACAAACTGAGGGGCAGGAGCAGCTCCCTGGGAAGGTGGTGGAGTTGGAAAACATGATTGACAGTTTTCTGCAAGGAACTTGCTAGTTCAGTTACCTAGCGTTCAGGCCCAGTAGACACATTGCACTAGAAACTGGGGTTTATGTTGTTTCAATTGGTAAGTTTCAGTGGGGAAGAAGCAACTGTAAAAAAGTAGTGTTTGTCCTCAGAAGTGGTTTGGCCGCCACAGAAATATACCGTACAGGGATAGGATGAAGTAGGTCATATAGAAATGTATATTGAAGGAATGATAAATTTCATATTTTATTATAAGTTAACTACTTCAATACAATGTGAATAGGAGGGGGGAAGGGAAGTGGGGGTAGTAGGGGGCTTGATATGGGTCTTAAGGAAATATATTTTGGAGAAATGGTAGAAATATGTATGAAAATATCATAATTGTGAATCTATTTGAAATGAAATCTTTTTGTATTATATTACATTGAATTATTTCCTTCAATAAAATGTTATAAATTAAATTAAAATAAAAACAAAACACATCAATCAGGTCCAAAGTACAGAAGAAACTTAGAAAGTTTGAAAGTGAAGGAATATACCAAGAAATAGGCAAATAAACAGCTGGAAACTTTTCAGTTTTCACAACTGTGTAACACACCGCACATTTTCCCCTCACCACTAGTGCAGGCAATCCCAGTGTATCCAAGCCAACTTCTTGCCTCAGTGGGAAGCAGTAATTCTACCTTATGTGTGAGTGGTTAGGAAACATGTTATTAGATTTACCAGGGAAATGTTAACAAAAACATTTTGCTCCCAAGTTAAGATCCGGCTCCAGCTCTGAACCAGCACTTTTCCCCAGAGGCTATGGAAGGAGCAAGTTTTACAGAGAAACACAGATTTAAAATAAAACAACAACAACAAAAAAAAAAAAACCCACCACCAAACAACAAAATCTTCGATAAAGTCTGTCACCCTTGTTTCAGGCAGCACGCCTACAAGGAAAGGAAATCCCGGCATGATGTCCTGTGTCCCTTTCACGCCTGCCCACCGACAAGACATGGCAGACTTAAATAGTCCAAGCAGCTGGATGTTAGCGTTATAACTTTTGATCAAGTTTTATTAAATCTTCGGGTCTGTGTTGCCCAATTGCTAACGTTTTATTAAAAATTTAGTAATAGCTAGGGAAAAAAATGGAGATGGCCTTAAAACAAAATCTGTCCCTCCTCTCGTCTGGGTGTCCAAGATCATACGATCTAGTGTTTTTCAGTATTTTAGCCCCTACCTCCTAAAAAACATTGTGTGGATTTATGTCTATAAATTATAAATATGATTGTAGCAAGTTCATTTTATCTGAAAGCACTGAGTATTCAATGCAAGGTCGTTCCCTCACTAGCAGCTACTGGTTTACCAAAGGGGGGGGGGGGGGGGGAAACATGCTTAAAACTAAATCCATCTAACTAGAATTTAATTTATTCAAATGCCTGTTAGCATCAGAACACTGGTCTTGTACAGTGCATGTAATCCAAACTATGGCAGTCTCAATATTTCTTTATTCATGCATAATTAAATGTATACCAGCCTGGATTAAATTAGGAACATTCCCCATTGCAGTGAGGCTAGCCTTCCAGCTCAGCAGCAGCTCTGCCAGCCGTTTCATATGGTTGAGACCCGGAGGTTTCTCCTCAGTGAATCTGGACAAGAAATGCGGGTGACGTGCCCAGGGTCTGTTTCATAAAATAGCAGTAGAAGCTCTTGTCATCTGAAGGCAAGACTTCCCAAGTCCCAGAGGATATGCGAGTGGGCCATCCGATGCAGCCAGACTGATCACTCAACCGGGAAAAGCAAGTATACAAAGCAGGAAGCAAGACAGGAGCATGTCAAGTCCTGTGCACAGATCGTAACACATCTACAATACAAACTGCAAAAGGCTTCAGCTCCATCCAGAATGCCAAGAAAGTGCATGTGTCTCGTCCTCAATACACATCCAGTCAGTTCAATTCGCAGGATGCCCACAACGAATATTGATGAAACACTGTATTTTTTTTCACTCGGAGAATAGCCAAACTCTGGAATGCATTATCAGAGGATGTGGTAACAGCGGTTCACTTAGATGGGTTTTAAGTTAAAAATTTTTTTATTGAATACCTGTGAAAACATACACGTGTGAGCAATTATAACACTCCTTGCAATGCCAAAAGTACCATTAAAATTATACAGATATCTGATGCTAAGGGGCTCATAATCGAATAAAATCCCACCCAGGTTGGCACTTGGATGATCTAAAAGGCAGGTTGTCCAAGTGCCGATAATCAAAACAGCTTTTCACACGTATCCATGGACTTTTTAGGTCTCAGAAACCTACTGTGTGCCTAGAGCTGAAAAGGGGGTGTTTTTGGAGGAGCAGTTAGGGCGGGATGTGGGACTTAGTTATCCTGCAGCAATAATTGGAGGTTTGACAAGACCACTTAGACGGAACTTATACGTTGTGAGTTAGACGATGGAAAGACACGTATAAGTGCTCAAAAAAAATCCAAAGTAACCAGAGAACTACTACAGGGACAAAGACACCCCACCCCCCTGCGCGTGCACTGACCCCGTCACACCCCCCACAAAGTGCAAAATAAAAACGTGCATACCTGCCTCCAGAACCTCAGCACTTGGCATAGGAAAGCCTAGTAGAGTTGCACAGAGGTGGCTTATATAGTCGGGGGGGGGGGCTAGTAGGTTTTGGGGGTATTTTGGGGAGTTCAACATTACTTATATGAGAGTTCTGGTGAGATGTTTTTGTGGCACCCTTTTTGAGAAGTTCACAGCAGTGCCCTCTAAGGTGCCCCACTGCTCTATTGCCATGTATGAGTGGCCAGTCCATCACATTGCTGGTCCCTCCCACGTCCAAAAGGTCTTGTGCTGGACGTTTGGGAGGTAGACAAATTTTTGATCAAGAATGTGGTATAAAGGCAGATTTACTGGTGGTCTGGACGATCAAACGCCTGTTCTTTTTAACATTTTTTATAAACGATATTGCTGCAGGGCTGTTGGGTAAGATCTGCCCGTTTGCGGATGATACCAAAATCTGCAACAGAGTAGACAACGAGGATGGTGTGAACAACACGAAGAAAGGCCTGGCGAAGCTTGAAGAATGGTCTGAAATTTGGCAGCTAAAATTTAATGCTAAGAAATGCAAGGCCATGCAAATGGGCTGCAAATGGGCTGCAAAAACCTGAGGGAACGGTACAGTTTAGGGGGTGAAAAACTTATGAGCATGACAGAAGAGCGGGACTTGGGTGGGATTGTACGTGATGATCTTAAGGTGGCCAAACAGGTTGAAAAGGTGACGGTGAAAGCTAGAAGGATGCTAGGGTGCATAGGGAGAGATATGGCCAGTAGGAAAAAGGAGGTATTGATACCCCTGTATGACTGGTGAGACCTCATTTAGAATATTGTGTACAATTCTGGAGCACCTTCAAAAAGATTTAAAAAGGATGGAGTCGGTCCAGAGGAAGGCTATTAAAATGGTGTGTGGTCTTCATCATAAGGCGTATGGAGACAGACTTAAAGATCTCAATCTGTATACTTTGGAGGAAAGGCGGGTTCGGGCAGATATGTTTAAATACCTAAGTGGCGTAAATGCGCATGAGTCGAGTCTCTTTCATTTGAAAGGAAGCTCTGGAATGAGAGGGCATAGGATGAAGTTAAGAGGTATTCAGGAGTAATCTAAGGAAATATTTTTTCACAGAAAGGGTGGTAGATGCGTGGAAGTCTCCCAGTAGAGGTGGCGGAGACAGAGACTGTGTCTGAATTCAAGAAGGCCTGGGATAGGCACATGGGATCTCTCGGAGAGAGAAAGAGATAATGGTTACTGTGGGATGGGCAGACAGGATGGGCCATTTGACCTTTATCTGCCATCATGTTTCTATGTCTCTAGGCCATGCATTTCAAAAACAGATATTGCTCCAGGATTTCTGTCACCAGTCTCATTTCTCCTTGAAAACCATCCCATGCATTCCATTATCCTTTCTGTGATGAAATATTTTCTGATGTTGCTTTGGACTCCATGCCCTTTAGAGCCTCATCTTATGTGCTGCAGGAGTCCTCAAATACCACAAGCCCTAGATTTCAGTATTTGTGCAAAGAATTTACAAGAGATCTGTTTGCCTCCATTGAATCCATATTTATTTCACCTATGTTTATTTATTGTGGAAATTCCAAAAGTCAAACTGATTTGGAGCCTCTGTTCTGGTGTATCCTTTAATCTGAAAAATGTTTATCACTTCTGCCTTATTTAAAAATTGACAAGTGTGACAAGGCAGTGGCTGCTGCCAGAAGGATTCTGGGCTGTATAAAGAGAGGCATAGTCAGTAGAAGGAAGAAGGTGTTGATGCCCCTGTACAGGTCATTGGTGAGGCCCCACTTGGAGTATTGTGTTCAGTTTTGGAGACCGTATCTGGCGAAAGACGTAAGAAGACTTGAGGCGGTCCAGAGGAGGGCGACGAAAATGATAGGAGGCTTGCGCCAGAAGACTTATGAGGAGAGACTGGAAGCCCTGAATATGTCTACCCTAGAGGAAAGGAGAGACAGGGGAGATATGATTCAGACGTTCAAATACTTAAAGGGTATTAACGTAGAACAAAATCTTTTCCAGAGAAAGGAAAATGGTAAAACCAGAGGACATAATTTGAGGTTGAGGGGTGGTAGATTCAGGGGCAATGTTAGGAAATTCTACTTTACGGAGAGGGTGGTGGATGCCTGGAATGCGCTCCCGAGAGAGGTGGTGGAGAGTAAAACTGACTGAGTTCAAAGAAGCGTGGGAGGAACACAAAGGATCTAGAATCAGAAAATAATATTAAATATTGAATTAAGGCCAGTACTGGGCAGACTTGCACGGTCTGTGTCTGTGTCTAGCCGTTTGGTGGGGGATGGGCAGGGGAGGGCTTCAATGGCTGGGAGGGTGTAGATGGGCTGGAGTAAGTCTTAACAGAGATTTCGGCAGTTGGAACCCAAGCACAGTACCGGGTAAAGCTTTGGATTCTCGCCCAGAAATAGCTAAGAAGAAAAAAAAAAAAAATTTAAATTGAATCAGGTTGGGCAGACTGGATGGACCATTCGGGTCTTTATCTGCCGTCATCTACTATGTTACTATGTTACTATGTATTTATTCCTTTGAAGCATCCAAGTTGCTTGCTGTACCAACCCCCTTCCTTTCTCTCCTCAAAATTTATATTCCACCTTTCTAAGCAAACTTGAACAAAGTAGATCATGAATCAGAATAAAATTACAAGTTGCAACAGGTTTTCTCAACCCCAACATTCTCCCCAACAGAATACATTAAACACAACTGAATTACTACAAAGAATAACACAATATGATAACATAGGCCAAGTCTTAAATATATTGCAGTCAAAATGCTAGTCCAAATATAAAAATCAGCAACACATTTCAAATCAAATAAATAAGTAAATAACAAAAAATGCTAAACAGATGTTTTCTTAGCCAGCAACGCATTTGGCACATGGACCCGCAGTCATGATGCTTTTAAACTTGGGACCACAAATATTACTGCCTACATAGAGTGAACAGACCATGAAGTTTAATGAAAGAGAAAGTCAAGCGAAAATAAATTAGGCCCATCTGGCTAAGAGTATAAAAAAACACACCAAGACAAAAAGTCTTGTAGCATTGAAAAGTGGAGACCCATTAAAAAAAAACAAAAAAACACCCCCCCACACACACACACACACAAATATGTAATATCTCCACCGCAACAATTTTACATGGCACAGAATTCTAACTTTTCACTAAAACGTCCATAAAAGAGCAGTATCAGGAATGTGATCGGAGGAATCCCTTATACAACACCAGTAATTCAGGGCCAGATTAGACAATTTTTTAAGCGGTTTATCAAATTTTTAATAAACTTGAGATGAGCTAATGAACAGAAGCAACTTGTGAGAGTGTTTGCTATATACCCTGATGCAGGTATGAACCGAAACACAGCTGCATCAGGTTTATGACTTTAACATAAGAACATAAGCAGTGCCTCTGTTGGGTCAGACCAGAGGTCCATCGCGCCCAGCAGTCCGCTCACGCGGCGGCCCATCAGGTCCAGGACCTGTATAGTAATCCTCTATCTATACCCTTCTATCCCCTTTTCCTTCAGGAAATCATCCAGTCCCTTCTTGAACCCCAATACTGTACTCTGTCCTATCACGCCCTCTGGAAGTGCATTCCAGGTGTCTACCACCCGTTGGGTGAAGAAGAACTTCCTAGCATTGGTTCTGAATCCGTCCCCTCTTAATTTTTCTTTTTTTTCAATTGAAAAACTTTTATTGAGAAACCACTTCAAACAATACATAGCAATTGCACATGAGGTACAAGAACAAAGATACAAAGAGCAAAATATCACGTTCCAAAACAACGCACAGCAATACAATCAACTATATAGACATGTGCAAGTCCTACCAACTAAGAATAACACTCTATAATCCCCACCCATATACAACCAATACCCCCCCACCCACCCCCCAGGGACAAACCACAATACCCACAGCAGTTAATAAGGTTGAGAACAGTCCATACTAAACAATAAACCCCCAATTGGGAATAAATAGATATATGGGATCCCCCCCGGCTTCACCCTCCCAGTACAACTCCATGACCAGCTCAGAACCCTCGTCCACCCCTACCACAAACCCCCACAGAGGCCCGAAACTGACACCACACATGGGCATATCCATGCAGTTTACCATGCCTCAAAGCCGTTAAGTGATACAGATTCTGCCAAGAGAGCAGACGTTGTTCCACCACGGCCCACGTGGGAGGAGACCCCTGATTCCACCGAGAGGCAATGGCCAATCGAGCAGCAGTAAAGGCCAATTTACAGAACAAAGAGTCCCCCCGAGCCAGGTCCAATTGATGCCAAAACAACAAGGCGTGTCTCTCTTAATTTTTCTGAATGCCCTCTCATTCTTGTAGTTTTTGAAAGTTTTGAAGAATCTGTCCCTCTCCACTTTCTCCATGCCCTTCATGATCTTGTAAGTCTCTATCATGTCCCCTCTAAGTCTCCGCTTCTCCAGGGGAAACAGCCCCAGTTTCTCCAATCTTTCAGCGTATGAAAGGTTTTCCATACCTTTTATCAAGGGGTCGGTGCTCGGACCGCTGCTATTCAATATATTTATAAATGACCTTGTTTGTTTCTGGATCACTTTGGCACTCCTCTGATCTTCAGCCCACTTAAATGGAAAAACACAGTGATCTAATAAAAACTTAGCTTCAGTTGATTTTTAATTTGCTTATTTGAAATTTACAAGGCGAATCAAAAATCGAAAGTAATCATTAAGTTATGCAATAATTGGAACAGAGCTAACGAAATGCAGCATATGTGCTCGTACATTGCCCGTTGGATAGTTCGCCAACGCACAGTGCAGCGCTCGGCCTCTAGTCTTGTGGCAGCCACGAGGTCAGAAACCGACGCTCCATGGCAAGATTGCACCATCGAAGAACGACGTGCAGTGGTGCGCTTCCTTTGGGCAGAGGGAGTGTAACCTGTGGAAATTCACCATCGGATATCGACTCAGCATAGACATAGCACCATGAATCAATGAAAGGTTTATACCTCAAGACTGTCTTGTGCCCGCCTTGAACGGTGGGAACACAGTAAGCACGGCCTTGGGTGAATCTCTTCATAAAGGCGGTTAATAAGGTCAATTCTTTTATTATTGGACCAGGGTCAGGACTGGTTTAAACCAGGAGGCTGAATAAACAGTTCTTAGACTTAAGATAATACAGATACTCAACAACTCAGCCAACTACAAAGAAATTTATTCAGAACCAACTGTTTACTGAAGTCACTTATCACAACATCCATTCTGGCAGAGAAAACAGAAAACAAATCAGTATTTACAAAGTCTTAGTTATTTTACTCCCTAAACCAACAAAATCCTTCAATCTCCCTCTTACACTTCCCACTACAGGGCACAGCAGAACTCAGATGTCACCCTTATCCTTCCTTGATCCTTCCCCAAGAGCAGACATGACATTTCAGTCACTTTCAGTTCAGAAGACAGTAGCTTTGAGGCTCGGGGACATCTGAGCTGAGGTGCTGGTTCTTTGCTTGGGATCCAGTTCGTAATGCTGGGATCCTCAGGAACCCTGCAGGTCTGAGAAATGATGGATGTCCTTCAGTCTTGAGATGTTCCTAAGCATAACATTTATGGTCAGGGTGTCTTACTGGAATGTACAACAGTCCGGTCTCCCCTTCTCCTTTCTGAAAGCAGAAGGGGTGTAAAGGCATTCTCAAAATCCTCCAGCCCCCAACAGGTCAGCAACTTAAAGCAAATTCTGTTTCCTGTGTACTTCAGAGAAAACAAAAAACAAACAAACCACAAACTCTGTGGAGTGACGATGTTCCTAAATGGACTTTATTTGAAAGTATCAAAGTTCCAAAGGTACACTGAAATCATCCACATAAAATAATTCCATCCACATAAAAATAAATCATCCACTTCCGGCTCACCACACAATTGTTTCCCATGTACTCACCTTTATAGGACCCCCAGGGACCCCTGAAGAACACTTTTTGTCGAAACGCGGACCATGTTGGGTCCTGTATCCCTAGCGGACTAGGTCCTTTAAGGCTCTTATGTGGATGATTTATTTTTATGTGGATGGAATTATTTTATGTAGATGATTTCAGTGTACCTTTGGAACTTTGACACTTTCAAATAAAGTCCATTTCGGAACATCGTCACTCCACAAGAGTTTTTTTTTAATTTTCTCTGGATTTTCTTCTTTGTGGATATTTTGGGGTCAATTCCTTTTGTTTTTTTCCCTGTGTACTTCAGTCTCACTCCTTGGATGACATTATCACACAGGCTGCTAATGCAGGGACCTATACTGCTAAGGGGAAAGCCTAACCAGGTCAGCGGCTAGGGAGAAAATAGAAAGCTAAAGAAATTATTTCAGTATTGAGTTATCCTTTTACAGTCAGAGGAAGGGGATTCCTGCTCATAGTAACATAGTAACATAGTAGATGACGGCAGATAAAGACCCGGATGGTCCATCCAGTCTGCCCAACCTGATTCAATTTAAATTTTTTTTTTTTTTTCTTCTTAGCTATTTCTGGGCAAGAATCCAAAGCTTTACCCGGTACTGTGCTTGGGTTCCAACTGCCGAAATCTCTGTTAAGACTTACTCCAGCCCATCTACACCCTCCCAGCCATTGAAGCCCTCCCCTGCCCATCCTCCACCAAACGGCCATACACAGACGCAGACCGTACAAGTCTGCCCAGTACTGGCCTTAGTTCAATATTTAATCTTATTTTCTGATTCTAAATCTTCTGTGTTCATCCCACGCTTCTTTGAACTCAGTCACACTTTTCCTCTCCACCACCTCTCTCGGGAGCGCATTCCAGGCATCCACCACCCTCTCCGTAAAGTAGAATTTCCTAACATTGCCCCTGAATCTACCACCCGTCAACCTCAAATTATGTCCTCTGGTTTTACCATTTTCCTTTCTCTGGAAAAGATTTTGTTCTACGTTAATACCCTTTAAGTATTTGAACGTCTGAATCATATCTCCCCTGTCTCTCCTTTCCTCTAGGGTATACATATTCAGGGCTTCCAGTCTCTCCTCATACGTCTTCTGGCGCAAGCCTCCTATCTTCTTACGTCCTGCAGTTTTGTTTAAAACTCCTACAGATTAGAAACAAGACACTCCTATAGTATCCTAGTTTCTCTCGGCTTCCTTTCTGGAAAAAGTCAGAAGGTTCATTGGAAACCCTACATTCTGTCGCCTACTACTGAGGTCAGACAGGTTTATTTTCATTGGCAGAGTCTCTGTGGATCTGAGCAGGCATCCCTATCCACCAGAACCTCAGTTTCTTCACTAAAACTTATGAACTCCTTAAATAGTAGTTCAAAGCTCTGGCAGGGTGGAACAGACAGAAGAACACAGAACACTTTCCTGAGGACATTGTAACTTCCTTTTTTTCCTCTTTCTAAAGTGCCCAGAAAAAAAATGGGATCCTCAACATTTTTCCAAATGACCCAAAAGTAAATGTACCATTATTAAAAATGTATTACTATTACTGACAGCTGTTAATGCAAGATGATGCAAAAACTGAATGATCTCCGGTTTCAAAATGTCGTCACTCAGGAAGTGACCAATAACATCTCTTTTAGCAAAATGACGTTTAGTCGGTGGTGTCGAGGACTTCGTCAATTATGTTCAAACTATCCTCCTTGAACCTCGATAAAATTATGAATTAACTACCCCCCATCTTTTACAAAGTGCGAAGGCCATAGGGATTTAAAGGACTTTTGCCGCACAGCAACCGCCAACGCAGCTTTGTTAAAAAAAAAGGGGGGGGGGGAATGGTGATGGTGAATAACATTCAGCACTTTAAGCAGTTTCTAAAAAACATCTTTATTTGTGAAGGCTTTTTTAAATAGATGAAGAATATTGTCTATTAGATGAAGAATATTGTCTATTGGGGAAATAGGGATACAGGGTGAATAATCTGAATGCTGTGTTATTTTTTATTTTAATACTAGTCTAGAATAGATGTGTCTGTCTGTCTGTCTCTCTCCTTGGCCCCCTGCCTGCCTATCTCTCTCTGTTGTGACATGCCTGCCTGTCTCTCTGTGGCCCCCTTCTCTCTCCCCCACCGAGCAAACCAAGATTGCTGCCTGCCCCCCAGCACACCCCTCCTCCAAAGCAGCCCCCTTTCCCTCTCCCCCTCCACTTCCCTGTCTGTCTTTCTTTCTCTTGGTCTCTCTCCCTGGCCCCCTGCCTGCCTATCTCTTTCCGTTGCGACATGCCTGCCTGTCTCTCCGTGGCCCCCTTCTGTCCCCCCCCCGAGCAAACCAAGATTGTTGCCTACCCACAGCACACCCCTCCCCCCCAAAGCAGCCCCCTTTCCTTCTCCCCCTCCACTTCCCTGTCTGTCTTTCTTTCTCTTGGTCTCTCTCCCTGGCCCCCTGCCTGCCTATCTCTTTCCGTTGCGACATGCCTGCCTGTCTCTCCGTGGCCCCCTTCTGTCCCCCCCCCGAGCAAACCAAGATTGTTGCCTACCCGCAGCACACCCCTCCCCCCCAAAGCAGCCCCCTTTCCTTCTCCCCCTACACTTCCCTGTCTGTCTTTCTTTCTATCGCTCTCTCTGTCTCTCTCCCTGGCCCCCTGCCTGCCTATCTCTCTCCATTGCGCCATGCCTGCATGTCTCTCTGTGGTCCCTTTCTGTCACCCCCCCCCCAAGCAAACCAAGATTGCTGCCTGCCTCCCCAGCACACCCCTCCCCCAAAGCAGCCCCCTTTCCCTCTCCCCATCAATTTCCCTGTGCAGCAGTAGCAGCCGGATGCCTCGTAGCACTCGCCCCTTGTCCGCTTCGTCCAGGCCGCACATGACAGAAATCGAACACGGCCACGGAAGCACACAGCATGGCGGCAGGGATCATGGACTCCTAAGTGCGTATGCACGCATAGGGTTTTATTATAGAGGATATTATTAACTCTTTTCCATTTTATGTACGTATTTTGTAACCCACTTAGGTTTTAGGTGGGATACGAGTCTGTTAAACAATAAAATGGTCCAGCAATTACAAAGTATTTTAAAACTTTTTGAGGAGTCCCATTTTTTTCCCCCAAAGACCACATGTATTATTTGTACCCTGATTTTCCGATTTACAATATAGAAGTAAAAAATAAAAAAGTAACATCAATTGGATCATAGTTTCTAAGGCTGAGGGGGAGATACGATTGAAGTCTACAAAATCCTGAGTGGAGTAGAACAGGTACAAGTGGATCGATTTTCACTCCGTTAAAAATGACAAAGACTAGGGGACACTCGATGAAGGTACAGGGAAATACTTTTAAAACCAATTGGAGGAAATCTTTTTTTCACTCAGAGAATAGTTAAGCTGTGGAACACATTGCCAGAAGTTGTGGTAAGAGCCGATAGAGTAGCTGGTTTTAAAAAAGGTTTGGACAATTTCCAGGAGGAAAAGTCCATAGTCTGTTATTGAGAAAGACACGGGGGAAGCCACTACTTGCCCTGGATCGGTAGCATGGAATGCTCCTACTCTGGGGGTTCCGGAATCTTATTAGTCTTTGGGATTCTGGAATCTTTCTATTCTTTGGGATTCTGGAATCTTTCTATTCTTTGGGATTCTGTATGGAAATGTTGCTACTCCTTGGGTTTTGGCCAGGTAGTAGTGATCTGAATTGGCCGTGAGAACGGGCTACTGGGCCTGATGGACCATTGATCTGACCCAGTAAGGCTAGTCTTATGTTCTTATGGCATTGAGACACAAGCTTTCATTTTTAACTTCAACAGGTAGATTTTCTGCTAGGACTTATTCCCCCCTCTGTCATCCGTTGCTTTCTCTCTGTAAATCAGTTCTGGTGACACACAGTAGGTTGCCTCACTGAAAACTGAAGATTTCCCCCTGGACAGACATAGAAGCAGCATCAACTGATATTATAAGTTTTCCCTTCATGCTTCAATGTACAACTGCCTAAGTGTGTCCGCCAAGAGCACTGTCAACCGCATGGCCAAAGCACGGGATACAATAATCTGGGACTCTTTTTTACACCAATTGAGTTTTCTTTGTTTATACTTCAGCTGGCACTCATCTCCAAATGCAATGGCGGCTTTCCAATTATTATAATCAAACCCTCTGTTCTGTAAATATAATGGAATCTGTATCACACGAGAAAGGATTTAATTTGATACATTACAAATGTCCTTATTTCTGAAGAGCACAGACCATGCGTGCATGCATGCGGATACCAGTCCATGCCCTATGGTCGACCCTCTGAAGCAGAAATGCATTCTGCGATGCAATCTTTGAGCTCATTGAAAGTTTATTCTAGCAAGCTCTCAAATGCAACAGACATTACATTTTTGGACACAAGTTACTAGTAAGAGAAATGGCACCTTTTATGTTGTTGTTATTTATTCTAGCACATAACGTACAAGCGTGTAAAGCAGTGGTCTCAAACTCGCGGCCTGCCAGGTCCTATTTTGAGGCCCTCGGTATGTTTATCATAATCACAAAAAATAAAATAAAATCGTTTCTTGCTCATACGTCTCTTTAGCTATAAATGACAATATTATAATTAAGACTTAGCCAAGATTTATAAACTATAAAGAGTTTTACCTCATGCAAAATTGCCATTTCTTTAATAAGACATTAAGGCTCTGATTCTGTATAGGACGTCCGGGAGACCAATCAGGCCTTAGGATTAGTGGGGATGGGCGGAACCGCTATGCCTATGGCCTGATTGGTCCAGGCTTCTAGAGCCTGGGCCAATCAGGCCTTAGACTTAGCGGGGATGGGCCAGGAAGGGGCGGGCCCATCTCATTTCGACAAGGCGGGCCTGTCGGCTGGACAGCAGCAAGACCCGACCAACATTTATAGGTTAGTTGGGGGGGAGGAGGTTAGTTGGGGGGAGGTTAGGGGAGTCATGGGGGGGGGGAGGTCATTAGCATGGGGGGGTCTGGAGGGAGTCCGGCTTTCCGGCAGGAGGGGTTGGGCACCCTCCTGCCGGCGATTGTGAGTTTGGGGGGGCGGCGTTTCGGCAGGAGGGGCTCGACACCCTCCTGCCGGTGATCGGACAGGCGGCCGCGGCCGCTATACTTATTGCGGCAGAGAGATCCCTTGCCACGATAAGTATAGCGGCCGCGTCTACTTACAATGTAGGCCCGCATTTTGCTGGCCTACATTTTAAGCATCTCTTCCTCTACTAGGGAGACGCGTAGGACCGCCTAAGGCCCTTAGGCAATCTTAGGCATCTTGCGGGCCTCCCTAGGGTCCCGGAGGCGCCTTCAATATAGGTGGCCTGCCTGGGGAGCATTTTTTTTAAAAACGTGCATCCCGATTGGTTGATTAGACAGCTGTAGGATGCCTACAGCTGCCTAAAATCGGGATGGCACTTTGCAGAATCAGGACCTAACTCTGTAACAAATTTTTTTTTTTTTTAAAGTGTTTGTTGAATATGGGCTCTTAAGGGGGAAGAGGGGTTCATTTGGAGAATGAATGAAATTTATTAGGATTCTCTCCTTTTTGCGAGCATAATTATGCTCCAAACAGTGGTCTTTATTCAACATTTTATATCTTTTCACTATAAATCATGATCACTGGGTACAAAGCAGATACGATATATATTTAGGAGGTAATTTCAGATTGGTTTTCATATGGTTTCATACCTGGAAGGAGTCGTTTCAAAAATAAGACTTTGGATACACGATATATGTGCCAACAGCTATTGTGCATATACTTAAAAAAAAAAACACAACAACACAACATACCAGTCAATATTCAACCTGCAGCGGTCAGCACTTTTTTTTAAACACCGTCTACAGCAGGCAGATTTAGGCCCCAGTACTCAATTCCAAGGTCACGTCTAGGCTTCAGCATTGAATAGCAGCATCTGACCAGATGTGGTTCTAATTTGGTACCCAGCTAATATTCAGCAGAGACCCACATCAATGGTATGTGTTATATTCCCCCCCCCCCACCCTGCACAAGGACCAGCCCTTCGTACCCCCAATGCCAACCTAAGCTCCTGGTGGTCAAGCGGGATGATGGGGGTAGAAGCAAACGCCACTCCCTCCTTTCCCTAGCAGCTCTATAATAGAAATTGCTGATGCGACCTCTAGTGGGAGTGTCGCACTACTTTTACTGCAAGACTCTCACTAAAAGTTTTGGCCGCCATTCTACTATTGAGCTGCTAGGAGCAAGAGTGATATTTAGGTCACTATGGTCACTCTCCCTATCCTGTCCCCTCCCCGGCCTCTTCTGTAGTAAAAAAAACAAGCAAACCACAAAACGTTCTCCCCACTACTTACAGTATGATGCCTTTTTGCACTCATAGGGGCTTTATAAGCACATGGGTCATTTTAAATATATTGTTTTCCAGAAGCAAAAAGTCCTGTTCTACTCTAGTATGTTGTGAACCTACTGCAAATGACACTAGAAAGCTTGAATGTTTTAAAGGTTTTCAGACTCATGAGCCAACAAATGTGCAATGCTATTGATGTACAGCACAGGTCTGTTGGAAAGCCAACAGCTCAACAAGTGTGATTTCAGTATAAAGTTTTCAAGAAAGATATAGTGGCGCTAGAAAAGGTTCGAAGAAGAACGACCAAGATGGTAAAGGGGATGGAACTCCTCTCGTATGAGAAAAGACTAAAACGGTTAGGGCTCTTCAGCTTGGAAAAGAGATGGCTGAGGGGAGATAGGGTTGAAGTCTACAAAATCCTGAGTGGAGTGAAACGGGTAAAAGTGGAACGATTTTTCACTCTGTCAAAAATGACAAAGACTAGGGGACACTCGATGAAGTTACAGGGAAATACTTTTAAAACCAATAGGCGGAAATATTTTTTCACTCAGAGAATAGTTAAGCTCTGGAACGCGTTGCCATAGGATGTGGTAAGAGCGAATAGCGTAGCTGGTTTTAAGAAAGGTTTGGACAAGTTCGTGGAGGAAAAGTCCATAGTCTGTTATTGAGACAAACATGGGGGAAGCCATTGCTTGCCCTGGATCGGTAGCATGGAATGTTGCTACTCTTTGGGATTCTAGAATCTTGTTACTCTCTGGGATTCTGGAGTCTTGCTATTCTTTGAGATTCTAAATGGAATGTTGTTACTCTTTGGGTTTTGGCCAGGTACTAGTGACCTGGATTGGCCACTGTGAGAACGGGCTACTGGGCTTCATGGACCATTGGTCTGACCCAGTAAGGCCATTCTTATTTCTTAAGTTTATTAAAGTTTTGATGTACTGTCTATTAGAAGTACTTTCTGAGCGGCCTACACTATACTGTATATGAAGAAATGACAAGATAAAGTTAAAAGAAATAGAATAAAACATAAGCATAAATGGAACTATAATGACAAATTAGGAGGAGAAACTAATTACAATATATGGTAAAAAACCAACACAAACAACAAACAGGAAAGATACGATAGGAAGGGGAAAATGTCTGCTAAGAAGAAAAAACCAGAAAGAAGGAAATTAAAAAAGAGAAAAAAATCGGGAAGGGGACGTTAAACAGAAAAGCACCTCTAAATAGAAAAGTCTTAAGATTAGATTTAAAGTTGCTCAGGTTTATCTTCCTTTAAGATCATTTGGAAGAGTGTTTCATAAGCTGGGGGGCTGTAACTATTTAAGACACTGGCTTCACTGGCCTCCGTTTCAGGCTAGAGAGTTATTTAAATTTGGATGCATTTGTTTTAAAGTTTTATTTGGCTTAGCACCAGCTTACCTTGTTTCTCATTTTAGTTTTTTTATTTCTAAGAAAAATATTTGTAATTCTGGTTGGTTTTATTTTCCTTCAGCAAATGCATGTCGTTACAAAAAAAATTTTGGATAGGACCTTAGCATTCCAAGCAGGATTAATGAATTCATGTTTGAATCTTCTTGTTTCTCCATTTCTTACTTACTATCAATTTCGAAAAGATCTTAAAACCCGCTTATTTAAACAATCTAATATACATGACTGATTTTCATATTATCATGTAGTTATAATGTACTTTTAATCTTTTTATCTATACTTATTTTAGTTTATATTGTGTTTTAATGCTTGTATTAGTTACTTAGAATTTTATTATTGTTTGTATGTTTATTTTAACATGTTGCCATTTTAAAATTATGTATGTAAATTATGTAAACCATTTAGTTTCAAACGTATAGAAATTTTTAGAGCGAATGTCAAACTGGAATCGAGTAAGACTCCCGGATAGCGGAAATGGGCAACAGAAGTAAGTTCCCAGAAGAGAAACAGGGTTGCTTGAGCAAGGAAGGCATCTGGCGAGCCAGCACGCCACCGTTTTTTCATGTGGACCATCAAAGCTCTTTTATTACGTTAACGCTTTGAATATTTGTTTCATTTGTACGGTGCAGCTATGGGTCCATCCTTTCATTTCATGAGCGACGGATTGAAGCCATGCTTTAGTTTTATCAAAACACCTGATCAGCCTCAACCACTGGCACATTAGGATGGATTTATGGAACATGTAAACATTATGTACCTATCATGAAGGTAATATAATCTGTCCTCACCTGAAGGGCATCCTTAACCACCCGGGAACTTGGGATAGACTCCAGAAACCTGGCACTATGTAGCAGAATTCGGGTTTGTTTAGACGGGAGCCATATAGTGGTCCAGAGCAGAGAGCCGCACCGAATGGCCCGTGCTGCTCCCGACGCTCATAGAGTTCCTATGAGCGGCGGGAGCAGCGCGTCTCTCTGCGCTAGAAACTGCTAGCGCAGTTTCGTAGATGCGGGGGTTAGAGTACCTGACAAAGAAAAATACATGAACCATTTGACCTTGACTGATAAAGCGGTATATCAAATGAAATAAACTATAAAAACCTTATATTGAGGGAAGAATAATCGTATTCCTTCAGCAAAATTTCAGTTCCACTGCATTTTGTACTTACCTGAAAATGCAATTAGACAGGTTGCCTTCTTAGGTCAGTAGCAAGGAGAGAATGGAGCAAGAGTACATGAAAAACACCTCTCATAAATCATTTCCTCTTAGACTAAAAAGCTCATCTCTTGCCAAAGAGTAAAGGAATCAGGCCTTAGATTAAGTGGGGATGGGCGGACCCGCTATGCCTAAGGCCTGATTGGTCCAGGCTTCTAGAGCCTGGGCCAATCAGGCCTTAGGCTTCGGCGGGATGGGCCGGGAAGGGGCGGTCCCGCCTCATTTCGACGAGGCAGGCCTGCTGGCTGGATGGGCAAGAACCGTCTGGCCTTAAAAAAAGGTTAGTTTAGTGGGGTGGAGGTTTGGGGGTTGTTAGCGCCGGGGGGGGGGGGGGGTGCGTCTTCGGGCAGGAGGGATTGGGCACCCTCCTGCCAGCGATCGGTAGTGTCGGGGTGGGAGGGAGATCGGTAATGTCGGGGGGGGGGAGTCGGTAGTGTCGGGGGGGCATCTTCTGGCAGGAGGGTTTGGGCACCCTCCTGCCAGTGATCGGTCAGGGGGCCGCGGCCCGCTATACTTATAGCGGCAGAGAGATCCCTTGCCGCGATAAGTGTAGCGGGCCGTGTCTAATCTAACCCGATTCTCTAACCAGCGTCTGTAACATGGACGCCGGTTACAGAATTGGGGTTTAGTGTAGGCCGATTCTGAATAGGACGCCTCTCCCGGGCGTCCTATACAAAATCAGGGCCTAGGTATCTTGCGGGCCTCGCCTTCAATATAGGCGGCCTGCCTGGGGAGCATTTTTTTTTTAAAAACGTGCATCCCGATTGGCTGATTAGACAGCTGTAGGATGCCTACAGCTGCCTAAAATTGGGACGCACTTTGGAGAATCAGGCCCTTAGTGTTCATGCAAAAACCATATTTAAAAAATGGGATAAGTATTGTTTCGGTGGATGAATAATGAAAAATTCTTTTTTTTTTAAGGTTTCAACCAAGTTAACCAAATAAAAACGTCTCTGCTGACCTATCAGCTGATGTATCATCATGTTAGACACTCTCTCTGTCTTTCATTGCTATTATTTGTTTGTTTGGGTTTTGTTTTTAAGATAAACGTTCCCACTGGAACACATGCCAGGGATGGCTTTTCTTACGATGATCGGATGGCCCCAGGTCAACAGACATGCTAAGCTACACGAAGCTCTTCCTTCATTCTATTGCAGTCGTGTAATTCCAAACTCCCTAAAAAAAGGCACAGAACAGGAGGTTGAAACCAGGACTCCGGCATTCTGCTTATGGGCTTCTTGGACAGTTTGGGCAAAATGACTAAAAGCTACAGCTGTGCATTTAACATGATTGTCTGATTTAAAAATTTTTTTAAACACAATGAACACGGTTGTCTCTCCTCCACCTATCCAGTTATTCGCTCAAGCCCCACTCCCTCACAATCTAAATTGTGTCACTTTGTCTCCCTTTTCCCCTCCTCCCATTTTCTGCAACTCCGCTCCTTGTTTTCACCACAGCTGAATCAGAACCCAAACACAGGCCGTTAGAGAGTGAGTGAGTGAGTGCGTCCTGGAGCTGCCTTGTCACTTCCCTCCACCTCAGCTGCTCGCCACCTGGCAATGCCGCGGTCCACTATATGCCTCCTCAATCCCCCTCTCTAACCTTTCATAGCCTGCCAGTAGTGCTAGCAAATAAAGCCGAGAACTGCCGGAAAACTAGCTGGCTCCAGTCTTTCGTGGTCTCTTCAGCTTATGCTACAGCAGAACAGGAAGTTACATCAACTGTTCCAGTGTAGCAGGGACTGAAGAGACCATGAAAGACTGGAGCCAGCTAGCTTGCCGGCAGTGCTCTGCTTTATTTGCTAGCACTGCTGGTAGGCTATGGAAGTTTAGAGGAAGGGAGGGAGGGAGAAAGGTATGGAGATACAGCAACCCGATCACAATAGGAGGGGGAGGGAGGAAGGACTAAGACCTGACCCAACCATGGGGGGAGAGGGGAAGAGAGGAAGGAGAGAAAATGAAAGAGAGAGGGGATAGTGAGAAAGAGATGGGGGATAGAGAGAGATACCGGACCATTTGCTGGGAAAAAGAGATGTAGACGGTTGGGGGGGGGGGGGAGTGTAGGGTGATGTTTGAGAGGGCCAGATTCTGGAAATATGGATGGAAAAATATAAGTGAGATGGTGACAGAGGAGGAAAGGATAAAAATGGTGAGTACAGAGGGAGAGGAAGAGGGATGGGAAAGAAGACAGCAGTGAAGAGAGGGTACCATGGAAGGGAACTGAAAGGAAAGAAAGGGGAGGGAGCTAATGATATCCATGAATGGCAGGGAAGGGAAGAGACAGAAACTAGACATTTGAAAAGGAGGATGAAAAATAGAAAAGTTGATTGTGAAAGATGGATACAGGGCAGGAAGAGCAGAAAAAAAAAAAAGGAAGAGCATGGGAAGCAAAACCAGAGAGACGGAACAAGATGATTCGAACGATAAAATCACCAGACAACAAAGGTAAGATAAATGAATTTATTTTTAGTTTAGCAAGGAGATTTGATATACTGCCTTTCTATGGGACAACTGAATTGAAATGTGTCAGTTATGAGAATTTACGTCTGCAATGTTTATATTGCACTATAAGGGGGCATTTTATGCAATTAATCATGAGATTAAAAATCTTTAATCAATGCACAACCCTACTAAAAACACATTCTCCAAATATCAATGTCTCCTTTTTCAGCCTCACATTCTTGCTATTATGCAATGAAAACCCCAATGACTGAATGAATTTGAATATAGTTGCAAACTTAATTCTTTTCAATTTAAACATTTGTAAAAATAAAAGCCAACGCCGATTCTAAAATTATCACTGCCACAAATCAGCACGCCATGATATATTGTTTTCCTGCTGCAGAAGACCGAATTTCAGCTGTTAAAAGGGATATTTGTTTGGCCAAACTAGCAAATTAGCAGTGTTCCCCCGAGAGCTTATAACCACAAGGGAAATCATGTAGTTAGTACATAAAGGTCAATTTTCTAATGTTTTGAAGTACTATGCATAATTTTTTGGAATTACAAAAATCATCAGTATTATGGACATTAAAAAAATTCCTTTCTATCCCCTGGGTCTTCAGAGACCTGGAATTATTATATTAGTCTATAAGAACATCCCTAATTGGCAGCTACATTACAATCTGATTGGTTGAAGAGCTGTGACTCACTGGTAGAAGCTGCTGCCTCCGCACCCAGAGGATGCGAGATTAAATCCCAGTGCTGTTCCTTGTGACCCTGACCAAGTCACTTAAATCCCCCAGTGCCCATCGCTTTGAAATGCCAAAGCCACAAAAAGGCAGTACAGAACTCCTCCAAAATTTGCGGGGGTTCTGTTCCAGGAACCCCTGCGAATTTTGAAAAACAGCGAATATGGTTTTTAGGCAGGGGAGACAGGAGAGGGCAGCCGGAGCACCGGCAAGTGAAGGAGATCACTCGCTGTATACTCCGACCGCCTCTTCTTTGACACGCAGCTCTTAATTGGTAAGGCCCGACTTTAGTACAGGAAGAGGCGGTCAGAGCATACAGCGAGTGATTTCCTTCACTCGCCAGCGCTCCGGCTGCCCTCTCCTGCCTGGTCATTCGCGGTTAGAAAATACCGCGAACCGCTGACTGCAAATTCGCGGGGGAGCACTGTGTACAAATCTCCATTCCCTCTTGTGATGTCACCTCATACTCATGATGTAATAATGGCCCACTTAAGAATACAAAGTCTTATGTCTAACATTGTAAATGAGTACTGGCTGACCAAAACAGAATGTTGCAGGAATGCCCGTGGAAGAAAAGTTCAACGTTTCCCTGAGGTCAGGCGACTAGCACTCTGCTCTCTCCTCATCCCTATGGCATGTATTCAAGTACTTCTGAAATAACTGTAAAATGAAACTGTGCAAACATTCTCAACAGGAGAGCTTCCTGTAAAAAAAGAAGTGCTCTTTAGACAGTCAATATTGTTTTCTTGTGGAGTACCGCCGAGAGGAAATCCTAATGGCCAAAGGACACAGAGAACTGGGATATTTCAGTCACATATGACCGGTTTATCATCTGAATAACCAAGGCTTTAACTCATATTTAGCTAATTTTTCTGCTATGTAACTCTAAGGTCTAGTTGGCCAACCCAAAAATTAAACTCACTCTTAACCGTGCCAATGCATCTCGTGCATACCGTTCTAGGTGCAAGACCAGTGGTTTCCAACTCTGTCCCAAGGGACCACTGGTTTTCAGGATATCCCTAATGAATATGCATGAGAGAGATCTGTCCCATCTAGACTTTTGCCGTTGGGATTATTTAAAATATGCTGAGGCAACAGAGCTGCTTCAGGAAATTGGACTTCTGCCAGACTTATTCCAGTTTATGAATTTTTTTAAATTTTATTCCATTGTTTTTACCCCTATTCTTTTAATTTTATTAACTGAATTCTATTGTTAAACGGTTCCTCCCTTCTATTCCTTTTTACATATTCCTTTAATTCATAGATGGTGCTCCTAATGTAAAGTTAGGAAGTTCTATGACATATTCGATACACTTCTCTCCTCTCCACTCCTTCTTGCCCTCCATAGTCCTCCCTACCCTCCTCTAACCCCTTCCTCTGTAATGTCGTCTAGAGCTTGTATAGGTATGTGCGACACACAAATGGAAGAAATAAATAAATAAAATATGCATATAATGGAAGTGACAGGTATGCAAATGTCTCTCATGCATATTCATTAGGGATATCCTGAAAACCTGGCTGGTGGTCCCCCCAGGACAGGGTTGGGAAAGATGGGTAAACAACTACATGGCAGTCTAGAGCAGCGGTTCTCAATCCAGTCTCCGGCACACACGCAGCCAGTCAGGTTCTCAGGATACCGACACGGAATATGCATGAGAAATCTGAATGCCTTCTCTCGTGCATATTTAGGGTTACCATGTGGCTCCAGAAAAAGGAGGACGGATTGAGACATCCGGGTTTTACTTCCATTGCTTTCAATGGAAAATCCGGATGTCTCAATCTGTCCTCTTTCTGAAGCCATATGGTAACATAGTAGATGACGGCAGATAAAGACCCGAATGATCCATCCAGTCTGCCCAACCTGATTCAATTTAAATTTTTTAAATTTTTTCTTCTTAGCTATTTTTGGGCAAGAATCCAAAGCTCTACCCAGTAGTGTACTTTGGTTCCCACTGCCGAAATCTCCGTCAAAACCTACTCCAGCCCATCTACACCCTCCCAGCCACTGAAGCCCTCTCCAGCCCATCCTCCCCCAAACGGCCATATACAGACACAGACTGTGCAAGTCTGCCCAGCACTGGTCTTAGTTCAATATTTGATATTAATTTTCTGATTCTAGATCCTCTGTGTTCATCCCACGCTTCTTTTAACTCAGTCACCGTTTTCCTCTCCACCACCTCTCTCTGGAGCACATTCCAGGCATCCACCACCCTCTCCGTAAAGTAGAATTTCCTAACATTGCTCTTGAATCTACCACCCCTCAACCTCAAATTATGTCCTCTGGTTTTACTGAAAACCTGAATGTGTCCCAAAGACTGGGTTGAGCACCTCTGATCTAGAGGTTAAATATGCCTAACCTGGGAAAGTTCTAGAGTCACAATTCACCAATTCTGTCAGTTGGGTCTCAAAGTAAGATTGTGACATCTCAACCTGCTTATATCAACAGTAAGATCTGAGACTTTCATACAGTTTATAAGAGACAAATGATTTAAGACAGGCAATGACCTCCTAAGGAGGATGGAGAGATGTGTGTGCCCATTATATAACAGATTAAGAAATATGCCTTAGAAGGGATGTACAAGTACAGTCACTCAAAATAAATATTCCCCATATATCACTACATGTCAATTTTCAAATGAAAACCAGACAGGAAAATAAAAAAGCACAAAGGGCCGGATTCTATAAAACACCCCCATTCTTGGTGGCCGCCCAAAAAACTGCCAGCAATCGCGGGTCAATCATGCAATGGCGCCATTTCTAGAATCATGGCTTTGTGAAAGGTAGGCATCAGAAATGAAGGTCAGGGGTTTTGAAGGTCTACATTTACGGCTGAGAACAAATCAGATCGGTCTTAACTTTAGGACAATCCATCAAGCAATACTACTGCCATACCTAGACTACTGCAACTCTCTATAAAGTGGAATCCCAGAAAAAGAACTAAAAAAAAGAAGCTTCAGAATACAACAGACAGACTAATATTCTGAGTGAGAAAAATAGAGAGAGCCACTCCACCACTGGAAGAACTACATTGGCTACCAATCAAGAAACAAATACAGTGCATGATCCACAAAGCCGTGCGCGGTGAAAGCTCCTTCGGGCGCACCACAAACATCAAGGTCACTCCCGCCTTCGTCAACTCAGGATCAACACAACGATTCAAGATTCCTCTCTCATCTCCTCAACAAGTCCGCCTAAAAATAATGATCGAGTCAACCTTTGAATTACAAGCTCCAAACATCTGGAATAAACTCCCAACATATATACGACAGATCGCCTCATACTTCCACTTCCAAAAGACACTTCAGACATATCTATTTTCCTTATAAGATAATATGGCTCTGGATTGTATAGAAGTCTCCGTCAATCTCTTGTGCCTCAGGCATGGTTCCTACTAAACAGAGTTCACTCCTGCCTCGAAAGCCTGCTAGACTACCAGGTAAGGTCTAGTATGTCGGGGGGAAGGTCCAGAATGCAGCTTTATTAAAAAAAAATAAAAAATCATGAATAACCGAATCCGCAGATACTGAAACCGCAGATTCGGAGGGCTCACTGTACCTGTATGTAAAACTGCTTTGAGTGTGGTTGTAGAACTACAAAAAGGCGGTTTAGAAGTCACAATTCCTTTCCCCTCCCCCCCTCCCCTTTAGTATGTCCTGCATTAAGGCTTTGTAGGCTTGCTGAGCTCATAATCGAGATTAGAACAATTTTGTAAAAGGGCCCCTTAATGTTAGATGTTAGTATTATTTTCCTCAAGCTAAAGCCATGGTCTCCAATGCACAGCCTCCAAAAGGCCTCTATTGCATCCCTCAAACAGCTGGCTGAAATGTTTTTCAGATCCTATAAACGCGTTACTTTCAATCTTGCCCACTCGATGAGAAACCGCAAACAGCCTCTTAAGTGTGTAACTCAGGTGTGTCTCATTTATGGAATTTGCTACCGTTGACAATCCAAAATAAAGTAGGTTTTTAAAATATATCTTTGAACTATTGTAGGATCAATATTAGTTTTAATGCTTAATAACCAGTCTGAACAAGCAGATCCAACGTGGTTGACAAAACTCGTCGTATGTGTAAGCTTGAAATGTTTTGGAGGCCATCAGAGCTTTCTCGTATTCACGCTGTGGCCCTTTTGCATGAAAAAAGGTTGCGTTTCATTATCCCTCTTTACAAGTTCCCCCCCCCCCACCCCCCATAGCTTCACTGCTACAGACATTACAGAATAACATAGTCTTATGCCACAGTCTGTTGAATCCAACTCATTAATCAAAAACAGAGGTTAGATAATGTGCCTAGAACGTAGATTGGCACCGACTTATCTTTCTCTAGAGAGCAATTTCTTCTTAAAATGGACTCCTTACATTCCATGAATTTTTACAACACAACACCCTTTGCATTGTTCCTCTACTCCATCCTTCACGGACAGTTCCTGGAACTTCAGGGATTCATTACTAAACTTGGACTCCTTAGCTAAAATTGCTATAAGAAATAAAACAATTAAAAATACATTGAACCCTAATTGAAATATTTAAAATGTAATGAAACTAATTGTTTTGAGAAACCAGTAATTACCGACTTCTGCTAAGCTCGAGCAGAAGGCAAACAAGAATGAATATTAAAAAGAATTATTGACCCTAGTATACAAGTTGCATTATGCTAACTAACCCCCCCCCCCGCACACACTTTTACAAAATCATAGCGTGTTTTTCAGAGCCGTGGCAGTAACAGCTCCGACACTCTGTGACATTCTGTGAGCGTGGGGGCTGTTACTGCCGCGGCTGGAGCTAGAAACCGTGCTACAGTTTTGTAAAAGTGGGGGAGGGGAACTGTGCTATATGTCAACATTCTGAGAACCAGGCTACTTAGGGCTCCTTTTACTAAGCTGCGATAGCGTTATTAGTGCGTGCAGAATTTTAGCAAGCGCTAAACCCGCGCTACGTAGTCAGAACTCAATGCTGACGTTAGCGTCTGGCCCGCGCTAAAACCGCTATCGCAGCTTAGTAAAAGGAGCCCTTAAACTCATGCCAAAAAGGCCATAATCGAAGACGCAGAACTACGCGTCATTTAAAAAGACCCCTGGTCAACATTACTCTACTATCCACAAAAATCTGCTCTCTAAAATATCGTTACCAATGTTGCCTCTAAGGTGCGCGAGTCTCCTCCAACTGCATTCTTGTGAATGAGGGGGCGGTGCTTCAGTATCAGTACAGTGGAACCTTGGTTTACGAGCATAATTTGTTCCAGAAGCATGCTCGTAAACCAAATTGCTCGTATATCAAAGCAAGTTTCCCCATAGGAAGTAAGGGAAACTGCTTTGATTGGTTCCACCTCCTCCCCCCCCCTCCACGAGGCTACCAGCGCTGCTCCATTCTCCCCCCCCCTTTGAGGAATCCGACGCTGTTCCAAACCCCTCCCCACGATCCAGCTTCCCCCCCCTGCGAACCAGCATCCCCCCCTTCCCCGCTTGCGTTGCCCCCCCTCCACCGCGATCCTACTTGCCCCCTTCCCGAGCAGTCAATGACACCCTTTACCCGACTTGGCACCAGTGCCGGTGCCCGAAGATCCTCCCTCTTCTGGCGCGGCTGGAGATCCTCCTTCTTCTGGTCTGGGCTGGACTGGCTTTGAGCATTTGCGCATACTCAAAGCCTTCTGGTCTCGCTCTCTCCAGAAGAGGGAGGATCTTCGGGCACCGGCACTGGTGCTAAGTCGGGTAAAGGGTGTCATTGACTGCTTGGGGGGAGAGGGGGGGGCAATGCGAGCGGGGGGAGGATGCCGGATCGCCGGGGGGGGGGGGGGGCCGCTCATACAGCGAGGCACCAAGTTTGCGAATGTTTTGCTCGTCTTGCAAAACACTCGCAAACTAGTGCACTCGTAAACCGAGGTACCACTGTAGTTTCAATCGCTAGGGACAGGCGCGTTCCCTAGAACACAGCAGAGGTTGCCTTCCCCCCCACCCCCCCCAAACTGTTGGGGTACACATTCTGTTGTACATGCCTAATGGCTCTTTAAACCAATAACCTTTTATTTACTCATTTCTTACATTTCTATTCTTACATTCAAAGCAGACTTACCCCCTCTTTTACTAAGGTGCGCTATGGTTTTTAACATGCACTAAACACGCCCTAAATGCTAAAGCGTGCACGTTATCCTATGGACTTGTTAGCACACCTTAACAAGAGGGCCTTAGTTTAACTTGAATTGCAATTTCCGACAGGAATTGTACCAGCTTCCCATTAAATTACTTGAAAACAGTACTTCCTCCTCATTATGTCCTAGTATCAAGGAAGAGTGACAGGTATTTTTTTTCCAGGAACACAGGATCGGGACCTGTATCTTTGTGGGATAGTTATAACATATAGACTCTTACAGCAAAAAGGAGAAGACAGACTATTGAAGGCTGCAATCACAGTTTCAATTCTTCACAGTTTTTAGCTTGCTGGCTCCTCCCCCCCCCCCAAAAAAAAAAATTACATTAGCTTGCAAAGAGAAATCGCCACTTCCAAGCGTTTACAAAGAACATCCCCGATTCCCAGCGCTTTCTTCACTGTGTTTTTGCCTCTCCTTCAGGAATGGCCGAGGTCTCCCACCCACGTTATTTGCGGTTTCACCATTTTCACGATGGTTTTTTAAAATAGAAAATAGCGAATAACATATGAAAAAGTTATTTGCGGTTTTTCTTTATTCGCGGGTCTGTTAATCCCCTATCACAGCGAATACAGGAGAAATGTAGTAAAAACAAATAAGGCTTCAAAAGGAAAAATTATGTTCTTACCTGTTCATTTTCTTTCCTTTAGACGCAGCAGATGAATCCAGAGACTAGTGGGATAGCACACATCTACCACTAGTCTCTGGATTCATCTGCTGCTGTTGCTAAGGAACAACGTTTATAATTAACTATTTCAGTACTATTACTAATTAACATTTTCAAAAGCGCTGAAAGGCATATGTGGTGACGTACATTTGATATGTAACAGACGGTCCCAGCTCTGAAGAGCTTACAATCTAATTTGGACAGACAGACAGACAGATAGGGCATATAGGGGTAGAGGAGTTCCTTGCAGAGAAAATGATAGGAAGGACATAGGTACGATAATTATACAGTGAGAGGGAGTTAGGAGCTGAATGCAACCTAGAAAAAGTGGGCTATTAGCTTGGATTTGAATACTGCAAGAGACAGAGACTGACGTAATGACTCAGGAAGTCTGTTCCATTCATACACCACAACAAGATAGAAGGGACGGAGTCTGGAGTTGGCAGTAGAGCAGTGTTTTTCAACTCGGTCCTGGAGTCCCCTCTTGCCAGTCAGGTTTTCAGGATATCCACAATGAATATGCATGAAAGACATTTGCATATAATGGAAGCAGTGAATGCAAATCAAGTTGATGCATATTCATTGTGGATATCCTGAAAACCTGACTGGCAAGGTGGGGGGGGGGGGGGGTCTCCAGGACCAAGTTGAGGAACACTGCTGTAGAGGAGAAGGGTATGGTTTTAGAATTTTGGTACACTTCCCCCTCTGTATTCACGGTGGTTAGGGGCAGAGCTGAACCACGAATAATATTCGAGGCCGGTTCTGCCCTTATCCCCCGGCTATTTTTAGCCCTGTAAGCCCCCCCTTAAGCCTTACCTGGTGGTCTAGTGGGTTTTCAGGCAGGAGCGATCTTCCCACGCTCCTGCCCCGTGCAGATCGCTCACAGGAAATGGTGCCTTGAGCTCCCGTAGTCTCTCGAGCCATTTCCTGTGAGCGATCTGCACGGGGCATGAGCGTGGGAAGATTGCTCCTGTCTGAATACCCGTTAGACCACCAGGTAAGGCTTAAGGGGGGGGGGGGGAATTACAGGGCTAAAAATAGCCGAATCCGTAGATACGGAATTTGCGAATACGGAGAGGGAAGTGTACTGTTTTTGACAGAAATTTGTCATCTAGCTTGGGGGGGCAGGGGTTAATTTCTGCTCTTTACGGTCTCTTGCCAGCAATGAAATGTCGACATCCAATGACGGGAACCGTGGTAATCTCTTACAAAATTATTCTAAACCTTCTTTTTAATATTCCATAAAGAACACTTTTAAAAAGCATTCACCTCCAACCCCCACCTTTTCAATTTCTTCAAGTTCATACTTTAAAGAAGACACCTTTATAATTTCTCAAGTCTGCCTCAGACCAGTTCCAAAGCTGGCTTTAAAAGGCTTTGTGCCTAGACAACATGGCAGGGACTCAGGTTGCTCAATCTGTCCATTACAAATCAAAAAAAGAAATAATAATTGCATTAAATAGTCTTATGAAATGTTAATTACTAGATTTGCTTCAGAAAATCTGTTCCCTTTCTCAAGCTTTTTATCGTCCTATTTCTCCTACTCCCTTCCCTTTTCATCAATGGACGGCAAAACACAATCTTGATAGCGTAAACTACAATTAAACAGTAAATCTCTACAATTACAACTAATACCTCTGACTGCATCAAAGGAGGCACATTATCGTTTCATAATGCCAGGCTGATGAGCTAACAGTTTCATGCATCGGATGACAGAGATAGGCATTATGGGATGTGAATTCCCTGCAAGGGATTTAGAGCAAATCAAGAACTAGGTCATCCTAGAAAACCATAGATCCGTTCCCTGAATTCCAAAGCTCTGTTTACCCACCAATCTCCAGCCCATGGTCTCTCCACTCCTTTGCAGCTTTGCATAGGCATCTCTCCTCTTTAAGGCTGGTCTTGACTCCCAGTCTCCTCTCACCCAAGTCTAAAGGTGGGTTTCTTCAGAGGCAGCCGTCTCCCAGACTCTATGAAACCCTTTATAATTTTCCCGTCTTGTAGAACTCCCTTTCAGCTAATTCTGGAAGCTCTGCAGCATTAAACCCTCAGCGGCTTGCCTTCTAGACAATGCAGCTAAATCCAAATTTATTACAAGTTCAAGATAGTTACTGTATCTGAATGTAACATATTTTCCTGTTCCCCAGAGATCTGCCCAAGATCACAAAGAACTATAATGAACACTCACCTGTAATTACTATGCACAATGCTACATATGTTCCTCCAGCTACATAAATAAATAATCAATTCAAATTTATCTACATTTTCCTCTACCCCTTCTACTGCTCTTAAATCACAGTATAATATTTAATACTCAGTCCAAAGCATGCATTAAAAAAAGGCAATTGCAACTGCTGTAGAAAATATTTTCATAAGGAAATAAGACTGAGATACCATTTGGGCATTTTTATGAAAGCTTCTTGTTTCCTGGTATTTAAAATAAAATCTGACATTTTGAGTCACTATAATGTGATAACAGCTCATATAAAACAAGACTCTGCCTTGCCAATACACTGGCATATATCAAACTTCACTCAAAACTGGTACACTCTAGGAGGTTATGTACAATTTATTTGTTTACTTTTAAATGCATTTAAAACAAGCTACACAAAACAATGCAAAAAGAAGAAAAAAAATCAAAAACCCCACACCACCCATTTAACTGAGTTGGGCCAGAACCCAAGGAGTAGCAACATTCCATACAGAATCCCAAAGAAGCAAGATTCCAGAATCCCAAAGAACAGCAGGATTCTAGAATCTCAAAGAGTAGCAACATTCCATGCTACCAATCCAGGGCAAGCAGTGGCTTCCCCCATGTCTCTCTCAATAGCAGACTATGGACTTTTCCTCCAGGAACTTGTCCAAACCTTTCTTAAAACCAGCTACGCTATCTGTTCTTACCACATCCTCTGGCAACGCGTTCTAGAGCTTAACTATTCTCTGAGTGAAAAAAATATTTCCTCTTACTGGTTTTAAAAAGTGTTTCCCTCTAACTTCATCGAGGGCCCCCTAGTCTTTGTCATTTTTGACAGAGTGAAAAATCGATCCACTTGTACCCCGTTCTACTCCACTCAGGATTTTGTAATGTTGTAGTTGGCAGATCAGTTACAGTAGCGAAAAGGGTTCTTCATATGCTACTGTATGTCTATACAGACACCTAGACTTCAAAATCCTTTAGGGGCTATGTCACATGTTACGACCACTAATGATGACAATTCTCAGGCTTTTATCATCCAACACGAGCAGCATTTCAGTTTTTGAATCATTTCTGTAACAGTGTCATTCTCCCTGTATCAACTTAGCTAAGTCAAGCATAAATTTAGGAGAAGAGAACAGAACCCGGACACTGTCCACGTAGAGATTAAACAAAACAGGGCAAAAGAACTTCAAGAGGTTCTACAACGCCCAAGAGGAGGAAGACCATTCCCTGAGTTAACTACCCGCTTCCTTCCACTCAAGTATGATGTGAACCACTACAATGCTCCCTACACTATTCTTACCAAGGACAAACATGCCAGTAGCCTAGTATATCAGCCATCTTCTTTATATAGTCTTCAATTTCTCAAAAGAGCTAAAGATATCAATATACCACCTCAGATAGCGTTATATTTCACCACTGTGATATACATTAAAGCTAATGTATTTAGGGATTTTCATACTGCCACCCAAGAAGCATGGTGGTGGAGGTCCCCATTAATCCCGGCTTAGCATTTTTAGTATTATCTTAATTATTATTATGTCTCTTTAAGCAGATTCAGTGAAGTCAAGTGACTTAGCTTTTATGCGGTTTATTCCCTTGCCAACGCATTTCGCTTAAACATTTTCAAAGACCTTTTCTTTTTATTTGTCCTCCTTACACATCCAGGGTGGGAGGGAGGGAGATGGGAAAACATTATAATTATTATTCATTATATCTATTTTATTGAAATTATACATGTGGTTTTATTTTCATTAGTTAAGGGGGAGGGGTGTAAAAATGTTTGTTGTTGAAATATCTGTATTGCACTGTTAATAATTGAAAACTAATATAAAGATTTACAAAAAAAAAAACACCAAAAAACAACACACCAAAACAACAACACATTTTCAAGGACGGGGGAAACTTAATTGATTTTTTGCCTAACTTACTCTGCCACTGGAAATCTTAGATTGTTTTTTATCTCCTTTTATTTCTTTTTTCTTATTGATTTTTCTTATAATTATTTATTATTGAATTTTTTTTTTAATATCTTTACTATTTAATAATTCTTTATTCAGGTACTTAAGCTAGATTGTGAGCCTTCGGGACAGATAGGGAAGTTTTTAGTACCTAATTTTATTGGAACCCGTTCTGGGCTCCTGGGAAGGACGGGCTATAAAAATGAACAAATAAATAAATTTTTTTAAAAAATTGTTATTTTCCTTTTTCACGCAGCTCCTTCGAGGCTTATTATACCTCCCCTCCCTATTGGTGGACTAAGGAAGATATTACTTAATTTTACCTTTGTAAGAAATGTTTTCTGGCAGAGTAAGTTAGGCAAAAAATGAATTTAAAAAGTTTAAGCGAAATGCGTCGGCAAGGGGATAAACCGCATAAAAGCTAAGGGCTCTTTTACTAAGGTGCGCACAGAATTACCGCGCGCTACCCTTCTAGAATAACGCCAGCTCAATGCTGGCATTAAGGTCTAGCGTAAGCTATTCCACGCGTTAAGGCCCTAACGCGGCTTAGTAAAAGGAGCCCTAAGTCACTTAACTTCACTGAATCTGCTTAAAGAGACATAATGATAATTAAGATAATACTAAAAATGCTAAGCCGGGATTAATGAGGATCTCCACCACCACAAGTTATGCTACTCGGGTGGCAGTCGGAAAATCCCTAAATGCATTAAGCTTTCATGTATATCACAGTGGTGAAATATAACGCTATCTGAGGTGGTATATGGATCTCAGTAGCCTAGCATGACTGACCACATACATCTGGGAACATTAGAATCCCATAAAAACCTCTTACTTTACATGGCATGGATATCAAAGCCTCTGCCACAATCAGAAGCAGCTGTTCCAAGATAAACAACAGGGGTTTTAAATCACTGGAGCTCATGTAGCAAAGTCACAAGATCAGATGAATTAAAAAGAAACACCGGGAGCACGGGTTGGTTTGTTGCTATGGATGGATCTACAAAAGTGGCTCCCAAAACCGTGCTCCACACACCCCTGCGGGTCCATGAGATGATTACAGAGGTCTGCAGGACACACAGAATTAAAAAAAACAGAAGCTTTGTCATGCTGCTAAAATCTATATGAGTGGAATGCAGAGGCGGCTGCAAAGGCAGGATCAGAAGTGGCTCTGGGGATAGTGGTTGAAGCATCCGTAGCACTGTGGGGGAGGGGGAGGTCGAAAGTTGCAGCAGAAGCCCTGGGGCTGGGATGAGAGGTGACTGCACAGGGTTAAAGCCGTAGCGGTCATGAGGATGGGATGAGAGAAGGCTGTGCAAACTGGAAGGAGCAGCGGTATGGGGTGTGGGTTGCGGTAATAGGTGAGTGAACAGAGGCAGCTGTGAAAACCGGAGGCATGAAGGCCTGAAAAGAGCACGGCAGTGTCAAGGCTTCAGGAGAGACAGAAAATGGTGGGACTGCTACATGGGTGGGAGTGGGACAGAGGCTGGCCATGGCTACTGGGGAGTAAGTGAGAAAGACTGGTTGGGTGCAGGAATAGAAAAAAATGGGAGGGGAGGGAGGGAGGGAAGGGAGGGAAGGAAGGGAAGTTAGGTGTAGATTCACTAAACTCACCGATCGTGTCCCAACCAGTTTGCAATCGTTTCCCGACCCCAACCCAATTCACTAACCCTCTGCCCGATCAATCTCCCACCCGCTCCGATCCGCCCATGCAAATGAGGGGAAATGGCATGCCTATGTAGGAAGCCATCGATTCACTAAGCAGAAAAAGAAACACCGATTGGGTTTGCCGATCCGAAATGAAGCGACTTTTGAGGACCAGTCTCTTACTGTCCTTGCCGACTCTCCCGCCCTGAAATCCCAATATCGAGGCTACAAAACAACCATCAAAATAAAACTATACATCTGCATTCGAACTCCCTTTTTATTCTGCAAAAAGCGCAGTGCGAGCCTGTGGGTTTAAAGCGTGTTCTGTTCCATAACCTGGCTGCATAAATTGAAATTTATTCCTTTTAAAATGTCCACTCGTAGGGCCAGCAAGTAACTGCAGCCACCCCTTTATTCTGAGCTCGCCTGTGCGAAGAGCAAGCACATGCGCAAATCGCATCTACAACCAACAAGGATAATCTGCGCATGCGTCGCGATCTCTCTACAGCGATCCGTGGGATGGCTTGTGGACATGCGTCCGATCAGATCATTTGCACGAAGAATCTGTAGTGAATCGGTCGCTCGACAAAACTCGGCCAAGAATTGGCCAACAACGATCCAGATCGGTGAGTTTAGGGAATCTAGGCCTTAGTGGGGACTGGTTTGGCACTGAAGGAAAGGGGGGGAGGGGGGTTCCAAAGAAGAATGGTGGAGATGAAATTAGGGGTTCCTGAATTTTGGGGGGGAAAAGGGGGATTGGAGGTTTGGAGCTGGCCTAGTGGAACAGTCACAGAGATGCACGTTGCCATGAAATAGCTTTCCACTCCCTGCGTTGGCAAGAGATGCTGTGGAGATATTACCTACCTACCTCCCTCTCCAGTAGAGCAGTGTTCCAGTCACCATTCAATAGCAATGTCCAGCACTTGACCTGGGCCCCATAACGATGATCTTTGTGCATAGCCTTTGGTTGAAAACAGTTATCGTAATTAGTGTAAGAGAAAACTATGGAAAGTTTCCTCAAAGATGATAAAGGGGATGGAACTCCTCTCGTGTGAGGAAAGACTAAAAAGGTTAGGGCTCTTCAGCTTGGAAAAGAGACGGCTGAGGGGGAGATACGATTGAAGTCTACAAAATCCTGAGTGGAATAGAATGGGTACAAGTGGATCGATTTTTCACGCCATCAAAAATTACAAAAACTAGGGGACACTCGGTGAAGTTACAGGAAAATACACTTCTCCCTCCGTATTCACGGTTTTTAGCAATCGTGGTTTTGATTATTCACGGTTTTTAGCTTGCTGGCTCCTCCCCCCCCAAATTACATCAGCTTGCCTAGAGAAATCGCTGATTCCAAGCGTTTACAGAGAAAACTGCTGATTCCCGGCACTTTCTTCACCGTGTTTTGCCTCTCCTTCAGGAACAGGCCAGGTCTCCCACCATGTTATTCGCGGTTTCACCATATTCACGATGTTTTTTTTAATAGAAAACAGCAAATAACATATTAAAAAGTTATTTGCGGTTTTTCAGTATTTGCGGTTCTGTTAATCCCCTATCACAGCGAAGAAGGGAGAAGTGTACTTTTTTTTTTTTTTTTTTTTCAGTTTAAATAATATTTCTTTATTGGGCAAAGACAACAATATATAGTACAATGCAGTACAGGTACAAATCAGTAACACCAAAATACAAACACAACTGGAGTACCCACAAATGCATATAAACACAAGTCCACATCTGCCCAATACGATAGTTTTTCTTAATCCCCCTCCACCCCCCTCCTAGAACCCCCCCTCCCCCTCCCCCGGACCCCCCCCCCCAATCCCAGACCCGTATGGTGTATAAACCTGTCAATAGAGAATAGAGAGAAGGAAAAAGGAAGGAAAGAAAGGAAAGAAAAGAAAAGAAAAGAAAGAGGGAAGAACTGTGACAAAGAGCCAATCTCGTCAGGAACAAGGGGAAAGAGCGCATAATCCCCCATCCAGTGCAGCACGGCCCTAACGATTAACTGTTCAGTAACAAACTCCGCTCCCTATGAGAAAGGGATAACCAGTATCCCTCCCACACATCCTGAAATCTAGTCCAGCGACCCTCATCATGAGTCCCCACCATCCTACGCTCTATAAGCGCTAGCTCAAAAAGGGACCCGTGCCACTGAGAAAAAGATGGTATAGAGGAGACTCGCCAGAGTATCAGGATGGCCTTCTTAGCCAGGAGCAGAGCCTTGAACACAAATAATTGCTGCCCCCCTGAACAACTGGAGAGAGCTTCTCCATCATAAAAAAGCGCAATAGCTGGAGTACTCGCCGGCATCTTGATAGAGAGAGAAGCCAGGAAGGCCCACACTCGCTTCCAAAAAACCTGGATTTGTGGGCAGCTCCAAAACATGTGTCCCAAGGTAGCGGAGCTCGCAGAGCACTTGGGGCAGCACGCATGTTCCGCAAAACCCGCACTGTAAGCCCTCCGTGGGGAGATAAACACTCTCTGGAGGAATTTATACTCCTGTTCTCTGTGTAACATGCTACAGGAAAGAGTGCGCAGGGAAGCAAAACAATGAGAAAGCATTTGGGACGTAATATTGCACCTCAGATCAGCGCTCCATGCCCCAGCCAGCAAGTCAGCCCTCTCTGTTGATAAAGGCATCTGTAGCTCAGTGACATAGTATCGAAGGCGCGGAGCTGTGTCCTCCCATAAAGCCAGACATTGACCCAATCCCTTCGCCACCGAAACACTCCGGGCGGGCTCATCAAGACATAACACATAATGGCAAAGTTGCATATAGCTAAAAACATCCACTCGATCCAATCCATATAGGGACGCCAGTCCAGCGGCAGAGAGAACGGTCCCACGGTCATCAAGTACATCCCCAATCCTACGGATTCCCCGGGATTGCCAGAGTCGAAATACCCGGTTGTCACTGCCCGGGCTAAACTGGGGATTCCCCACAAATGGTAACATGGGAGAAGTCCCATAATTTACTCCCAGATGTTTGCAGATCAATTTCCAAATGAGTCTCATATAAGTCCAGACCACATGTCCCCGTAGTAATGGGTCTAGTAAGGCCGAGGGTGCATGTAGCAGGAACAATCCGGAAACCGGATACAGAAAATCCCTTTCCACCGAGAAAGTCAAGAAGGTGGAGCTCTCCAGGCACCAATCCCGGACGAATCTCATACCACACGCTAGATTATAGGCTCGTAAATCTAGTAGGCCAAAGCCCCCCTGCTCTTCTGATAACATCAAGACCCGCAGGGGCAGTCGGGGCCATCGCCCCCTCCACAGAAACACCCTCAAAGCACCATACAATTCCTCCAGGTCTACCCTGCGCAACCAGATTGGTAAAGTCTGTAGGAGGTATAACCAGCGAGGCACTATCATCATATTGTATATGAAAATGCGACCCGCCAGAGAAACCGGTAGAGCTCCCCACAAGCGGAGGCTCTCAATGGACCGCCGAAGCATAGGTCGTACATTTATCTCATATAGGCGAGATAAAGATGCAGGGATGAGGACTCCCAAATATTTCACCTGTAAAGATGCCTCTTTCATCGGGAAAACTGACCAAAGATGAGCAACATTCAAATAGGCAGTGCCTCAGACTTAGTTATATTGAGCTTAAGACCCGAGAGCTCCCCAAATGCAGTAAACAGATCCAACAAAGGAGAAAGATGCAAGACCGGATCCGTAAGTAGGACCATGATATCATCTGTGAAAGCCATACATCGTAGGGAGGATCCACCAACCTCCACACCTACGATCGAGGGATGAGTACGAATACATAGCAATAGGGGTTCCAAAAATAAAATATAAAGCAATGGCGACAAGGGGCAACCCTGCCTGGTGCCTCGCCGTAGGGAAAAAACCGAGGACGTCCGCCCATTGACCAGCACCGCCGCCTCCGGATTAGAATACAAGGCACGGAGAGCCCCCATAAAGAACCCCTCCACCCCATATCGTTGTAACAGCGGGAAAAGAAAGGCCCACTCAACCCGATCAAAGGCCTTCTCAGAGTCGAAACTAATGGCCAAGGCCTGCTTTTTCCTAGATTCACAATGTGCCAAGGCAATCAAGAGCTTACGAACATTATGTCCCGCCTGCCTCCCCTTCACAAAGCCTGCCTGTTCCACCCCTACCAATGAAGGAACCAATGGGGCCAGCCTATTAGCCAAAATTCGGGCCAAGATTTTTAAATCAACATTGATAAGCGAGATGGGGCGGTAGGACTCCACCAATAGAGGGTCCTTTCCAGGTTTAGGCAGGACTGTGATCAACGCCCTGTTGGATCCAGCTGGGAAACATCCCCCGTCTACAGACTGTTGGAAGTATCGTCTCAGCGGGTCAGCCACGTGTCCCTGCAGTAAGCGATAAAACTCCCCACTATAGCCGTCCGGACCCGGAGATTTGCAAAGAGGAAGACTTTTGATTACCCCAAGCACCTCCTCCCGAGTGATTGGGGAGGCCAGGCTCTCGCTATCTGCCCCCGAGAGGCTAGGTAAGGGAAGAGAGTCTAAGTATTCTTGAATCGATACCTCCCTATCCACCACCTCCGCAGAGTAAAGAGAACTATAAAATGAAACAAAAAGCCGCTCGAGATGGGATTGCGCCGTGACCAACTGCCCCCCAGAGTCCTTAAGAGAGGTAATGGAAGAGAACCCCCTCCGGGCCCTAGTCAACTGAGCCAACATTCTGCCTGGCTTGTTGCCAAAACGATGCAATCTATACTTATAATAAAAAAGGGTTTTTTGGGCACGTTCGTGTAGTAGGGCATGGAGCGCTGATTGTGCCATCTGGAATTCCCGTTTATGGGACCCCGTAGGGGAGCGAAGGGCCAAAATCCTGCTCTCTCGAACCCTACGCTCAAGGGCCAAGATTTTAGCTGCCATTAATTTTTTCCTGCGTGCGCTGTAAGCCAACACTGCACCCCGGAGCACCGCCTTCGCTGCCTCCCAGAAAAGACACCCCTCCGCAACATGCCCACTGTTAAACTCTGCATAGTCTCGCCACTGCTGCTCAAGGTATACTTTGAAATCAGGATCTGTATATAAGGCTACCGGAAATCGCCACCCTCTCCCTCCACCCTGGGTGTCCCCTGTCAGACTCACATCCATCCACACCGGAGTGTGGTCGGAAATGACCAGTGCGCCTATTACAGAGTCATGGACCTCTGAAAAGAAAAAACGGGAGAGGAAAATAAAATCAATTCTAGATGAGGAATCATGCGCTCTGGAAGAATGGGTATAATCCTTTTCTCCTGGGTGCAGAGTTCTCCACACATCCACGAGTTCCAAAGCATCCATCCACGCTTGCAGCCCATTGTCAGATCTACCCGACGGCCGGAGGTCTCCCCTAGTAGAATCCAATACAGGATCCAAAACAGAATTAAAGTCCCCCAGAACTATCAGAGGGACCCCCGGCGTCTGTGAGATAGGCAATAGAACCCCCAAAAGCTTCTTGTAAAAAGCCCTTTGTGCACTGTTGGGGGCATACACTGATATCAAAATCACTGGACGATGGGACAGCGTACCCAGAACTATGACATAGTGGCCCTCTGGGTCAGAAATTACTCGTGACTGTACAAAGGGGATCGCTTTGTGGATCAGCAAGGCCACCCCGGCCTTTGTCTTAGGTGAGGAGGCCGAGTAACACTGGCCTACCCACGATCTTCTCAGTTTGCCATGTTCCGTTTCACTAAGTTTGGTCTCCTGCAACCCCACAATGTCTGCCTGGTGTCTTGCTAAGTGTTGTAAAATCTTGGTCCGCTTAACAGGGGAATTTATGCCTGATACATTCCAAGTCACACAACGCACTCCCCGCTTAGGTAACATCCCACACTAAATTCAAGGTAACCCTCAGAACAAAGGAGAAATAACCCGTTGCCAGGAGTCCCAGCCCTCCCCCCAGCAACCAAACAACTAACCTCTTATCATCCCCATCCATGCCAACACCATACAGGCCTCCCCCCTCCCCCCTCCACTCACTCACCCCAATCCCTCCCCCCACCCATCCCCAACCCACCAGAATCCACCACTCCAACAGAGGGACACCCGACGGCCCAAGCCCCCCCCCCACCCCCGACCCTTGAAACCAGTGTCCCAGCAAGTCATATAACAAAGTCAACAACGCTCCTAACAGGTAACCATGCATGTTGGTAGGTCAATACAGTACCCCATCCCGGCCTGTGATAACAGCCAAAAGAAAACCGGAGCTTCCCACCCCCACAGACCCAGAGGAGGGAAAGCCCACCATTTTATACTCTATAAGCAAGCATTTAGAACTAGGACAAAGTCTCTCTGTCCCTGATGACCAGATATATAACACAGTGCAGAAAAACCATCTGGGAGCCCCCGAAGGGGCTCGCAACTCTCTTCTGCAGCCCTGTAGCCACAGGTAAACATGTGCAGGAAACAGGAATATCCTCTCAAGTGCGGGTCACCAGATCCGGGAACCAGATATTCAGCTGCGCTCGGGCCGCAGCACTCGTGTCAAACACTACCGGTTGTCCATTGTAAAGGACCCGCAGCTTGGCAGGAAATTGTAGAGTAAATCGCAGCTGCTTGTCCACCAAGATTTTGCAGACAGGTGAAAATCCTCTCCGCAGGGCTGCCACTTGCGCCGAGTAGTCCTGGAACAGTAGAATCTTATGGTTCTGGAACAATAGATCTTTCCGGTGTCTAAAGTTTTTCAAAAGCAAATCCTTGATAGCAAAGTTCAAGATTCTTATAATCACTACTCTGGGTTTAGGCAACCCCTCCTGTTTTCTTCCCAATCTGTGGGCCCTCTCAATCCTGAGTGGGCCAAATGCAGGGGACGCCAGCAACTCCTCCGCCAGCCATTTTTCCAGAACAGCAAGTAAGTCCGAGTCCGGCACCGACTCTGGGATGCCCACCAGACGCAAGTTATTACGCCTGGAGCGATTCTCCAGGTCCTCCAGTTTTTCTGATGTGCTCTGTACTGTGCTTTTGAGCTGACGCAGTTCTTCCTGCACCAGAGTGAGAGAATCCTCCGCATTGCTCACTCGATGCTCCACCTCAGTCACCCGGTTATTAAAAGTGGTCACAGAAGCAGATAATGTCGCCAGCGATTCTGTGACTTGATCCAGCCGGGTTCCCAAGGCCAAAACCACCGCCTCCGTGATCCTGGCAACCATGTCCTCGCACGTGGCATCCGCGGCTTCCGTTGCGCCCGCCATCTTGCCGTCGGCCCCGGGTCCCGACCTCAGCTTTTCGCGCTCCTTCCTGCCGCCTTTAGTCGCCATCTCCGTGGTTCCTTTCTGGACAAATTTGTCCATAAAACTGCGGTCACACCGATGTAGATGCTGGGGTAATATCGGTCAAAGATTATTGTTCACAAGGGCCGGTACAGAGGGAGAACAGCGGAGCTCAGGGAAAGCACGTCCTTCCTGCGCTCTGCACGGCCACGCCCCCCAGAAGTGTACTTTTAAAACCAATAGGAGGAAATATTTTTTTCACTCAAAAAACAGTTAAGCTCTGGGTCTGGAACCCTCTCACTGCCAGAGGATGTGGTAAATAGCAGGTAATATAGATGGGTTTAAAAACGGTTTAGACAAATTCCTGGAGGAAAAGTCCATAGTCTGCTAATGAGAGAGACCTGGGGGGAGGCCACCACTTGCCCTGGGATTGGTAGCATGGAATGTTGCTACTATTTCGGGTTCTGCTGGGTACTTGTGACCTGGATTTGGTCAATGTAGAAACAGGATATTTCACTAGATGGACCATTGGTCTGACCCAGTATGGCTAGCCATATGTTCTTAAAACTCAAAATAAGTAATTTTGTTTAATAACTACCTTTATAAAAATATCCTCACAAAGTTTTGATCTTATAATGGTCCTCCTTTTCCCAGATCCAATAGTTATGGTCATCTTGAGGGGCAAAATCCATTCCTCTGACATGGAATGAATGCCAGGTGATGAACTCCGACTGGACAAAAGGAAAGAGTGAGAGAGGCTTTCAAGGTAAGTATGGCTAGGATTAATTGTTTATTAGATAACCCAGTGGCGTTATCATATGATACTGTGCTATTTGGTATGGCAATGAGAGCAAAAAGTCAGATTTCTACAAATAATAACAAATTATTACTTATAATGACTGGGGTTGCCATTCAACAAATTACGTATAATTGGAAAAATTGGAGTAGATTAAATTATAATTTCTGGTGGAATTCCTTATGTCATGTTTATAAAATGGAGAGATTTATTGCAATACAGCGGGGGGTTTTCAGAAAATTTCAAGATGTGTGGGAGCCATTTACAAAGTATTGTACCGATTAGATGACATTTTATTTTATTTTTTTTCCCCCTTAAATTTACAAGTTTGATTGTGAGGGGGGAGGGGAGGGTAAATTTATTGTTACATATTGTATAAGGTATTGATTATGTGATAAGAAAGGGTGGGAAGGGTGGGAGATAAGAGCATATTATTTGTACCATTGATGATTATTAAGTGTTATATTTATTGTTAATTTGTTTGGATATATTGTTACACTTATTGTAAATTTGAAAATGAATAAAGAATTAAAAAAAAAAAAAAAAGTGTGGCTAGGATTAGAATGGACAAGTTTAATATATGTAAGGTTTTCATGGGGGAAACATGGTTCCATCCAAAAACTGAAAAATAACCTATAGTCTTCTGTATCCCTCGGGAGGAGTTTGGGGTCCATTTGCAAAACTCGCAGATTACAGGATCCCCAACTGGACTCTGGAGAGGGTCCATAAAGCTAGCTTAAATGGGAGTGGTAAGGTATGACATGGTGGGTTTGGCTGGCTAACGAAACCCTCTGTGAAAATTCTTTACTTTCTTTTAAGTTGCTTTCTATTCTTTGCAACCCAATAAATGTTGGGGGTGGGGTGGGTGGAAACTATACATAAGAGGTTCAGAATGTCTCTGAAAACGGGACCATATTTGGCAAGGGAGACGGGGAAACCAGTTGAAAGACACACTAAATTTTAAAATACAGTCTGGGGGTTCCAAAGAAGTACAGCTACTCCAACACATAGCCGAATGCAATTGATTGGAAGAAATATTTCTACTCTCCGGAGCCTTGAAGCATCTAGGGAACTGCTCCTTTCAAGCTGCCCCCTCCCCAAACACAAACACACATAAAATACACACAGAGATGAGATTACAAGTAAAACCTTGGATTGCAAGTAACTTGGTTTGCAAGTGTTTTGCAAGACAAGCAAAACATTTTATTAAATTTTAACTTGCAATACAAGTACGTATAATATTTTGAATTAAAGTTTTGGGGTTGTGGAACGAATCGTCTTGAGTTTCCTTTGGTGAAATTCGCTTTGATATACGAGTGCTTTGGATTACAAGCATGCTTCTGGAACGAATTATGCTCGCAAACCAAGGTTTTACTGTAATTCCATGAGAATGCTCCGTACGGCTTTTTTGATCTCACCAAACCTCTCTATCCCAGCCCAGTGCCGCCATACCCTTTTGCTGTCTTTAAATTTTAACATGAAACCTACTGACTGAACCACACTGCTTTCTAAATAGTCACTATGTAAGCAGCCAACTAATACCTATTGCTATGGGATCAGGGCACACTGCTTTAAACTATAAAAGTCCACCGCCAATGGCATCTCATGATTTGATACATAAATCACATTTTGGGTTCATTTTATTATTCTTTCCAAACCAACAGAATATGTCGGACCCACCCCATTCAAATTGCCCTTGCTCTCTCCTCTTCACATGCAGAGGGGGTTGGGAAGCATTTCAAGAGCCACAGTCTACATCGGTATCTCTCGAACTGTGTAACATAGCGGAGTGGTGTGTCCCAGAGAGATTCCAGATTTTTACTTTATTTTATATGGGGACAAATTAATGTTGTGCTTGGGTCATCGACACCACTAACTTACGAAGCTATAATTGGTGGTACTTTATTACATGTTAAACCTTCTTTGGATCGTTATAAAAGCCGATTTTTCTTAATAAAGACGGGAGTGGCCATTCAAATGATAACACGCAATTGGAAATGTTATGATCGACTTAATTATACTTTCTGGTGGGCAAACTTGTGTTCTAGTTATAAATATGAATGAATGCTGAAATTTTAGCTTATACTAAAGTATTTAACATGGTGTGGAGCCCATTGGCATCATTTATTGAGTAACAATAGATGTCATGTACCTTTTCATTTTATCTGACCTCATTACACATCCAGGGTAGTGGGAAATGTATTATTATTTATTATTCCTATTTTATTTAGTGTATGGAAATTATAAATGTATATCTACTTGTATTAGTTAAGGGGGAGGAGGAAGAAAATGAGTGTTTTCTGAATTATTTGCATATTTAAAGTGTGTTTCTTGATTTGTTTATGTTTAAATTCATTGTATTGCACTATTTATATTTTAAAATTAATAAAGACTTACCAAAAAAAAAAAAAAAAATTCCCTTCATAAGTACACACCAGAACAGATGGCATGTACATCGCGTACACAAGAGTCTGTCGATGTTATGAGCGTCTGCGTGCGTTAAGGATACAACCGCCCAGACAAGCATTGTTCTTTGATGCGATTGGTCCTTGAAAACTAACGGCAAGTAATTTTACTTTTTATGCAATAGTTCTCCTAACTTGAGCAACAAAACAATCAAGGCTTTGTTACTGTTTGGATCTTCTTATCTTTGTGAACTTGGATTTTCAGCTCTGACGGAAATTTTTTTATTATTATTTATTTTCATTTTCAAATAAACATACACAAGTATCCACTTGCCACAGAAATTTGGATAACAAAATAAACTTAGGAAAATATTTCTTACAAAGGTAAAATTAAGTAATATCCTCTTTAGTCCGCCAAAGGGGATGGAGGGTGGAGTTATAATAAACCTCGAGCGAGCTCCATCAAAAAGGAAAATAACAATAAATACAATGTAGCCCTAACATTAATACAGCATGCAACCCTATATTTCTGCCATTTAATTTTAATACGGAGTTTATATACCGTTAACTCATCAGATCTATAAAGGCTTTTAACTGCTCTGGATCAAAAAATATATATTTTAAGCCTCAAGTTTTACCAAGCTCCAAGGTCAACTGTCTCTTGCCTATAAGCTAAAAAAGCCCTCCTATGATCTTGTGTTATTTTGGTAACATCAGGATAAATCCAGACCCTTTGGCCATAAAAGGAAGATTTCAAATTACAAAAATATACCGTATTTCCCCATGTATAGGCCGCAGTAAACGCTGATTTAAGTTTTAAAACTCTTAGATAAGCCACCCCATGTTACTAGGCGCGGCTTATCTAAGAGTTTTAAATCATAACTCAGCCTATACAATGGGAAGGGCTATACATCATCCCCCTCGCCGGTAATCCTGGACGGCCGCACCTGCCTCCTCTAAACACGCTGTGCAGGGCAGGAGTGATGTTTGCGGTCTCAAGCCTCGCCCCACGCCCTTCCTGATTGGATGCCGTCAGTTCTCTCGCATAGGAGTGGGCAGGATGCTACAGGCTTGGAGTGTGCAAGGTAGGGTTACCAGATTTTCCAATTGGAAAATCCGGACCCCCTAGACCTGCCCCCCACTGTCTGCTCTTGTCCTACCTGCCTGATGCGATATGAAGAGGCTTTTCAAACCTGGATAAAGTGCCGGATTTTGAAAAGCCTAGTGGACCCCCGGACATGTCCTCAAAAGGAGGACATGTCTAGAGAAACCCTAGTGCAAGGGTGCTAAAGGCCCTGGACACTTTTGTGGAGGAAGGGGGATTCTGGACACTGAGTTGCCTAAAGTACTAGAGATCTTTGGATCAGTCCTGCTTCGAATGCATTAGCAAAAACGACGAATTTCAAGATACTGCCAAATCAGATTTTGCCTAAGTTCCTCTTGGACGAATGAGGACCAACTAATATATGAAAAACAAACACATACGACTAAAGCTGTAAATCTCGACCCAGTCCTCAGGGCGCAGCCGGCTTTCAGGCACGAGATAAATTTCTACGCACTAGTTCCATTGTATGCAAATCACCGCAGGGATTTTCAACCCAGTTCTCAAGGAAGGCCCGGGCTTTCAGGATATCGCCAGTGAATATGCATGAGAAAAATCGTATGCACTACCTCTAACATATACAAATCTTTCTCATGCATATTCATTGGGGATTATCCTGAAAACCTCATTGGCAGGAAGACCCTCCAGCGCAGGGGGTTCTCGGCTCAGTTCTTAAAGAGATAATGTCACATTTTTCTATTTGTTGTAGACCAGTGTCCCCCGGCACACCATAGGTAGTGGCTCGAGGCACCTGGAAGTGCGCAGATATCGCCGTGATGACATCACGTGTGCGTGAAGGCCCTCCAGACAGGCTCTGAGATGCTGGGGGGGAGGGGGGAGGGCAGAATAGAAGAGGGCCAGAGAGAAGGATAGGTGCTGGCGTTGCTCCTTCTCCCCAGTGCCTTGGCACACAGTTTGAGATACACTGCTATAGACAAACAAGAGGCTGAAACTGTATAAAAGGTAAGAGTAACCCATTGACTGATATTTATGTGGTGCACTTATATTTATATGGTGCATTTATCTTGATAGCAACTAAATATTGCCATTTCCAGATAAATATAGACCCCCCCTCCCCCACTAGAATGTCTCTGGCCCTTTCTAAATGCAGATACATACATTTGGGGCAAACTGACGTGTTTTGCAGGCTGGAAAACAAAGAAAAACACTTAGCACTGGCTGCGTAAACACTTTTGAATACTGGCCTGCTAGATTTCAAATTAAGAGAAAGACATGGGAACAAATCTGTCCCCGTCCTCACGGGATCTCAATATCCCTGTCACCGCAAGTTCTGACGCTTGTCCCCTTCTTGCAAGCTCTACCTTAACCACGTAAGCCTCAAAGCACATGATTTTAAAATGTTCGAGGCTTGTGCAGACGAGGACGGATCTTGCAGGAATGGGACAGGGACAGAGCTTGGAAGGGGTTAGAGAGATCCTGCGGGGACGTGTCATTCTCTATTTCAAACTCATTTAAAATTGTATTGTGGAATATATATACGGTATATATAAATTTAGCTATATGCACAATTTATGTACAGTGGTGGAAAATGCGTAGACATAGACAAAACATAAATACTGAGATATGTGCTCAAATTTCAAGTTACAATAGTCCCAGAGTTCCAACATTACTATGGATCCTACACGTCTTTTCTGAAGGGCTAGTTGAGCAGTCAGAAGTCCACAGACAGCTGCCGGATAACAGCTCAGATGTTAATGCGATTTGTCAGGCTGTTGTGAAATCTGTCTCAGTCACTCTGCAAAGTTCTCTCTGGAACCCGTTTTTTTTTTTTTTTTTTTCTCTTTTGACAGGTGTGGGCTCTCAGGGACACCACAAAAGGAAGGATCCATAGGATCTGCAAAGCATGACAGCTGCATTCATTACTAGTCATGGAAGCAGCTCGCAGTGAGGCCACAAAGGCCAAGGTTCAGAAAGCAAAATGTCCCACTCTGCGTGCAAAGAAAAGAGCGCAGCAGAACGCTAAGTTCATCCCCGTAAAGACACAATTCCAGCCGTCTAGCTCTACCCATGCCTTTGACCCAACATCACGGTTTCTAGATTCACGCAGCAAATACGTTGTGAAAAGTTTTAGAGAGACATTATTAAGCAGAAAGACCCTGGCTTAATTATTTAGGGCTCCTTTTACAAAGGCGAGCTAGCCACTACCGCCTCCTTTTTCGGCCAGAGCGCGCTAATCTTGTGCGTGCACTAAAAACGCTAGCGCGCCTTAGTTTGACAAATGATACTTACTAGATGACAAAAGCAATTCAAACTGTGCTGGTCTTCCAGCACTGGACACACTATTCACGCATCACGATACCCGTAATTACATTACATTACATTAGTGACTTCTATTCCGCCTGTACCTTGCAGTTCTAGGCGGATTACATCAGAAGATAACTGGACATTTCCAGGAAAAATTACAGTTTAGTGAGCTGGTTATATAAATTGAGTCTTTGGGACAACTTAAGGGATGGGTAGGATTACATCAGAAGTAAAACTGGACATTTACGGGGAAATTACAATTTAGGGGGCTGGTTACATAGTTGAGTCTATGAAGGGGAGTTACAAGAGGAATAAAAATTTGAGGGGGAATTTTACAGGGGGGGAAGGGGAGGGGGAAGGACGGGGGGGGTAAGATATCTGGAAGAATTTTTTGAATAGCAGGGTTTTGATTTCTTTTTGAAATGATTTGAAGTCGCAAGTTAGAGTCCGATGGCGCACTGAATGTGCAGAGTGAACTTACTTGAGCAACTCAGTATTATGTTAGGCACCAAGGTGCTGCAAAGCCAAAAAAAAACACATGAACACCCGATCGAAGGTGAGTTTGGGGATTCCAAGATCAAATTACATGAACCTCTCTACGTTACAAACCATTCTCGTACTCAAGTCGAAGGATAACGCTTTGTTTGGGCACATGAAATTGAAAATCTACACACTAAAAACAAACTATTCTTAGTGTTAAAATCTACATATCCAGCCATGTTTGCATTTTTTTTTTTTGGGGGGGGAGGATCATTCTGGTCCCCCTATAATTATGTGCTTGCTCTATTTACTTTTATTTCCTTTCTTGTTTATGTCAACTTATTTTAGTCTATTCTTTTCTCTTTAAGGACCCCTGATGAAGGCATTGTATTTGCCGAAACACGAACCGGTATTGGACAGACCTGCACGGTCTGTGTCCCATATAGGGTGATTCGGTGTAGGTTGGGCTGGGGTGGGCATCAATGGGAACTCCACGAATATGGAACATGAGGATGTTACTGGCCAGACTTTACGATAGATATCCTGCAAACAACGGGATGGTTGGATAGGCTGGAGTGAGCTTGGACGGCAACTTCAGCATTTGGAACCTAGGACAATACCAGACTTTACAGTCTACGGCCCAGAAATATCAAAGAAGAGAGAAATTAATCTAATCGTGCATTTTTCAATGAGTATAACTTATGGGCAGACTGGATGGACTGTTCAGGACTTTATCTGATGTATTTTACTATGTTACCTGGCAGAAACTCAAAGAGTAGCAACATTCCAGAGCTGAGTTTGTGATGTCATAATGCCTCATTCCACCAATGCCTAAGAGCCAACCTCAGCAGTGATGTCACAATGGCTTGATTAGATGGCAACTTCAGCAGTTGGAACCTAGGGCATTACCAGGTGGACTTTAGTCTATGGCCCAGAAATATCAAAGAAGAGACAAGTTAATCTAATCATGTATTTTTGAATGAATATAACTTATGGGCAGCCTGGATGGACCGTTCAAGTCTTTATCTGCCGTCATTTACTATGTATGCACCTATATAAATCCTGAGGCTGCTTTGACTTGTTTTTATACGATAATTCGAATTGAGAAATTAATAAACATTTCCTGGACATCCGGAAACTTGTGCTCCACCTTGTGTTTTTTTGTCACTGAAAAGGCTACCTTCTTTTTTTGAGAAGGTACAAGTACCAAGATCACTTTGCTCCAGCCCTACAGAACATCCCAAAGCTGAAATGGGCTGTTTCCAAAGTATAACTGCAAAGAAAGATCTTAGAAGTTCTGCATGAATATTCAGTAAAACTGGGGTAGACACACTGGTTCGGCTTTCCCATTTCTCTCCTGCCCCTAGTCACTGATGTTATCTAGAAAAGCCTAGCTGGCTGGTAGCCCACCCTGCAATAAAGCATTCTATAGTTTCAGATTATGATATTTAGTTTGTGCGATGCACGTCAGAATCCACGGCATAAAAAACAGCAATGTCCAGAGCTACTACGTATGGGGCAAGTGTACCTTTTGGTGTTCCTAATTCAGGATAAGAGAAATGAGGAGAGTTTTGATCCTAGGGGATGCAATGGGTCAGTTGTGGGATTGGCCAGGAGAGAAGGATTCCTGTGACAGGCTCCATGCAGTAAGCTGACAAGTGGAAACTGATCACACTGGTATACCAGACAGTGGGGGACAGATTCTGTAAAGGGTGTCCAAACTACGTGGTTAACCCTTTCAGGACCATAAGGATCGTAGGCCAATTTTTGTGGTTTTGACGACATTTTTATGGTAAAAAGGGCTTGCAGATGCCAAAAAATTGATTTTTTTTGTGAAATATCATTATTTTTATTTAAAAAAATCAAACTTCTGGCTTATGGACAGTGTGGCAAGTGAATCTTCTCGTCAATCTGGCAACGACGCTAATGAATGAATGTCGGAACCAGTTTGTTTACATAAAGGCAGTATCATATGGAATCCGTACATATCAAATTTAGAACTGTAGACTATCACAATCAAAATTTATAGGATTTTAAAGTTATGGGACAAATATGTCCCTTGGTCCTGAAAGGGTTAATGAGTGATTTAAAGGTCTTAACAAGCTACATTTGGCAGATGTACTTCCTAGGGATGTTTCGAGACGTGTCCACAATTCTATGGGCGACCTTCAGGATTCTACAAACTACGTCTAACGAGGACGTCCAAACTACACACAAATGTAGGCGCACTTTGCAGAATTCGGCCCTGGGTGTCCAGTAAGAGGCCTAAGTAAGACACTTAGGGCTCCTTTTACGAAGGCGCGTTAGGGCCTTAACGGGCGCTAAAATGCCGCACGAGCAGGCGGTAGTTTTTCGGCTAGCGCGCGCTAATCCGGTGCGTGCGCTAAAAAACCGCTAACGCACCTTGGTAAAAGGAGCCCTTAGCGTAACAGACTGGGCAATTAGCGGTATATAAGAATTAAATTAAATTAAAAATTGTGAAATTTGCAGAAGACCGCAATGTGGAATGGAATCTTTCCTGAAGGGATGAAAGGCTGTAGCGTCAAAGCATGGAGTCAGAGTCTGGTCTAGTGGACAGCAGTCCCATAGCTTGGAGGAAGCTAAAAAAAAAAAACAAACAACAAAACCCCACCCAGCTCAGGATGTAGCTGGTACAGCTTTATTTTCTTCCTGCTAAGGAAGCCCTATCAGGTTAAAAAGCATTTTAAGGTGTAAGAGCTGCTGAGATGGCACAAGCTCAAACATAAGGAAAAGGGGACGATATCTATTTTCTTTTGCTTTAGAACGTAAGGGTTGCCCCTACTGGGACAGACTGAAAGTCCATCAAGCCCTGCATCCTGTTTCCTACAATAGGTAACCCAGGTCACAAGTACATTCCATTCCATTAGTGACTTCTATTCCGCCAGTACCTTGCAGTTCTAGGCGGAATACAAAAGAAGATAGCTGAACATTTCCAGGAAAATTACAAATTAGGGTGCTGTTTACATGGTTGAGACTTTGAAGGGAAATTTACAAGAGTGGTGATAGAAATTTATTGAATAACAGGATTTTGATTTCTTTTCAAAATGATTTGAAGTCGGTCGCTGTTGTCAGCATGTTGGAGATGGAGTGATCAAGTTTAGCTGCTAGTAGGTTGTCATACAACTTCTTGCGCTGTGTACCTTTGATGGGGGGGGAGGGGGGTAGGTACCTGGCAAGATTGGGGGGTATGTACCTTGTGCTTTGTACCTTTGAATGGGGGGTAGGTACCTGGCAAGATTTCAAAACAGTAAAATAGATTTTATGCTGCTTATCCTAGGAGTAAGCAGTGGGTGTCCCCAAGTCCATCTTAATAATGGCTTGTGGACTTTTGTTTTGGGAAATTATGCAAACCTTTTTTTTTTTTTTTTTAAACTCTGCTAAGCTAACTGCTTTTAGCACATTCCAGAGTTTAATTACACGTTGAGTGAAGAAATATTTTATCAGGTTTGTTTTAAAACTACAACTTAGTAACTTCGTCACATGCCCCCTAGTCCAAGCATTTTTCAAGAGAAGAACCCCACCGATGAACTGAAGTAACTCAATCCCAGAGCTGAGATAGATTTAGATAACCGAGTTCCAAGGGAACAGGTCAGGTACATTAACTGCAGTGACAGATTGTTCCACGAGGAAAGTCCACCAGTGTGGTCCTGGAGAGCAGAGAACTAGGACATGAGTGAAACTGCAAAAGCAAATGGTATATTACATTACATTAGAGATTTCTATTCCGCCATTACCTTGCGGTTCAAGGCGGATTACTAAAAGATATAAAAATGGGGGTTACAATGGAAGAACAATTGTCATTTCTAGAGTTGTAAAGATCATTTTTCATTTCTAGAGTTGTTAAGAGTAAGTGGAGTTAGGACTGTTTCAGGAATTTCTTGAAGAGTATAGTTTTTATTTGTTTTCTGAAAATCTTGTAGTCTGGGGTGGTTAACAGTAGGTTGGAGATTTGGTTGTCTAGTTTTGCGGCTTGTATTGTTTTGTCCGTTTCACTTCTTTGATCGGTGGAGGTGTGAACGGGGAGCGCGTTTTTCTATGTCTGGTTGAGGTTGCTTGGATTAGGCGGTTGTTCAGGTAGGATGGGCTATTTCCATTTAGGGTTTTGAATATCATGCAGTAGAATTTAAATACATAGTAACATAGTAACATAGTAGATGACGGCAGATAAAGACCCGAATGGTCCATCCAGTCTGCCCAACCTGATTCAATTTAAATTTTTTTTTTTTTTTTTCTTCTTAGCTATTCTTTCTTGGATTGGTAGCCAGTGTGAGTTTATATCTATGTATATGTAATTTACTCGGAAGACTTGGGCCAATCATGTTTTTTTTTTTGACAAGTTTACATTGCAGCTTTTAAGCAGTCTAATACAGAAGACCCAATTTACCATCACTGTGGCTGCATAAGAAAAAAAAAAAAAAAAGCCCTGCCTCCATCCTCCTCCCCCCAGGGTAAAGTGGGCAGAAAGAATGTTAAGTGCAAAGCAGATGACAGACCTATCACTCACGCTCAAATTTTATACTCGTCAGCAAACATCTCATGTACCCACTTGCCAAATAAACTGGTCAAACTCCCTCCGATGGGAAAACGCAAAGAAGCATACACGGCAGAATGTGGTCAATTCTTCTCTCTGCAGCCACTGAATTTGCATACATTCGCTTGGCTTTTGCGGTTTATTTTAGGAACAGGTGATCATGCAACGCAGGTTCACCGGAGACAGAATCTCACTGGATGACAGACGGATCAAAAGTGGCAGCCATAAATCTTGAAAGCTATTTCGCCCATCAGCAAAATGTAATGTCTCAGATTAGGCTGTGACAAACTTGCTCCTCACAGCTGCTTTTTCAAACCCCCCCCCCCCCTTTTTTGGTCTCCCTGAAATGTGTTACGGCTGCAGATTCTCTGCCTAGAAACAGACTATTATATTTTGTGGCAAAAGCCAAAGCTCAGAGAACTGACTCTGAACCTATTCACATAAGCATGCAATAAATTATATTATTTTTTAAAATAAATTAATAATAAAAACTTGGCAAACTAAGGGCTCCTTTTACACAGGCACGCTAGCGCCTTCACGTGTGGAATACCGCGTGCTAAATTGCCACAGTAGATTTTTGGCTAAAACGCACCTTCGTAAAAGGAGCCCTAAATGTCTCTGTGTGTCATCATAACCAGACCCCCCCAATCTAGGCTCTGTCAGGACCTTTCCAAAAAAAAAACAACTGCACCTTTTTCACATCAGGCTGACCTCATGCCAATGACTATAACCACCGAAGAGTTAGAAAATTATGAAAGCGATCAAATCACTGAACAGCTGCTAATAGGTTTATGCTGCAAGCGATAATTGTATCTTCATCCCACATTTTTTCATTGGAAAACGATGCATCTAAGACAGCAATCATACTCGTTTGTTCTCTGAAAAGATAAAATGCATCCCAGATGGCTTGTCTACATAAAATTTATATCTAAAAGAAACGGTAAAAATTGCCAGCTCTCTACCGCAGGGAAATCCTGCGACTCAGCCAGTTGTTTCAATCACAGGAACCCTAATGAGGACTGGGATATGGATCCTAAACCTTGCACTGTAAACTCCAATATTGCACTGGCCAAGGCTGAAAATTTGTGCAAACAGGGGGAGAGTGGTTACCATGTCTGTAAAGTCACAAAGCTCCAACATAGGCTGTAAGAGGCTGCAAAGAGAACTATCCATTGCATAGAATCGAAATCAAGGTGATCTGACCTGGGACTGGGGGGACATGCACATCTCGCTGCTGGAACCGCTTTTGCGTTTCAGGGCACCGCTCGCTGGGATGGGACAAAGATGCCCAAGAAACTAAAGTTGAAAGCGATTCCGAAACAGAAGCTTGACCCGGGGGTCACAAAGTCACATTTTCCAGGGAGAGACAGACCCTCTTGCCTCCCCAAATCCACCGCTCATCAATTTCTATGGAAAGTTCCTAAGTGCATTCCAGCTTGCTGGTCCCCAGCAGCAAATTTCTAGAGAGAAATCATTTTTTTTAGGCTCCCATGCTGTTAAACCAGGAAAAAGGCAACAAGGGAGCATAAAAATCCATTTCCTCTGGAGCTAAAGAGCAGCAATGGACAAATTCCCTCTTTTCTAACAATCTGAGTGCGAGGGAGGCTCAAAGCAAATTCCTCTCCCCTCCCCCAACCGTGGGACCCTGCCCAGAAGAGCTGACCAGACCTGGCGCTTCCAGCTGCTGGCTGAACTAGGACAAAGCGCCCCAGCCACCAATTAAGCCTTTCTTCGGGCCTGATATTATTTAGGCGCGCCTCTCGGCTACCCAGCGCTGCACCCCGCTCCCCGCCCCCTACTTACACCCTGTCCGGGAGCAGCAGGCGGCCGTCCACCCTCATCTCGGGCAGAAAATCCAGCTGGAAGGCGGCGGCGGCGGCGGTCATGGTCGTCGTCGTCCTGGTTCGCGCGCGCGGTCTCTCTCGCTCGTTCCTGGCCGCGCAGAGGGACAGAGAAGGCGGACGGGCAGCGCGAGGCTCCTCCAGCTGTCACATTCCAGGCAGCGCGCGAGACTGCCCGCGCGCACGCGCGCGCGCAGAGCCAGGTGCCGGCGATCGGGGGGCGGAGCACCGCCCCCTCCGCTCGCGCACACGTTGGGGAAACTGGCGGGTTTCTTCGCCCCACTGCCGCGCGCTAACAGCAACGCTGGCGACTCGCCACTCTTTTCCTGTCAGGGGTGGGGGGAGGGAAATGTTACAAATTGCACGAAATCGAATGCGTGCACTTCTCTCCTCCCTCCCCCCCCCAAAAAAAATGCAAATGACATCTAACTAGCCAGCAGCGAGCTCCAATGGCTGCCCTCCCCCCGTCCGCGCGGGATCTTGCAGCTTGCTCGCTTCAATTTCCCTCACGTTCGCGGATTCTTTTGCCTGCACGGATCGCTGAAGTTAGCCGGGGGGGGGGGGGGGGAGGAAGGAAGAAAGAAAGGAAAAACAAGCGACCCACCAACCTCCGCCACGATCCACGCCGGGAAGCTCCTGGACAAAGACTTTTTGGCATTGGCTTCCGGTGCATTGTGGGAGTTGTAGTCGTCAGCACTAGAGACGCCAAAATGCACCGGCTGAAGCCCTCTCCCCACTAAAGCAATGAGGGAGTCTGAAGTCACCTTGCAGAAATGTCCCCCCCCCCCCTCCCTCCCCCCGTTTTATTCTGGTTACCTCTTTTTGCCTCCAGGGACCGATGCAAGGGTGCTGGGTGCCCCCACCTCCCCCCCTCATGCCTTTCCAAAGCTGAAAATTGCCCACCTCTCCTGCAGGTAAAAATAGGCACTGTGGTTCTTGCAATTTGTCCGGCTGATGGGCTCCATGGTTCTGGTTGGGTCAGTCCTGCTCCTCTCCCCAGTCAGATCTCAGTAACCAACAGTCTCCTATACTTTCCTGCTTTTCCTCCCCATCTAAAGACCAAACCACTCCCCTGGCCTCCTGTACGGGCAGGCGGGATGTGGCTTCCCAGATTCGGATTCAAGAAGCCATATGAGATGGAAGTCGGTGTTGCCAAAATAATTCAGACTGGCAGCCCCCCCTCGGTGCTGCCCACAGATTTAACAGCTGAAGCAGCACCCCCTTTACTGACCAATGAGGCTTCAAGCTACCCTCCCCATCTCTCACGTCGATGTCCTGTGTCCAGAGCTTCCGTGTTACCTGGGTCCAAGAAGATGATTTTTGGACCAGTCCAGGATTTCTGTCAACCTCATCCTGATGCATTATGGGCCGGGCCGCACTGATTTCGGAGAGGAATATCCTCATCTACAAATACGACACACTGCTACGGGATGCGAGTTCAAAACCAGGACCGGCCAAAAAGTCTCCCTCCTGGAACTGGGTAATTTGGCAACTGTGTTTATGGAGCCATGAAAATCTGAATACTGCCGCGCTAAACCATCACGGTAAGTTTAGAGCACAGGTGTCAAAGTCGGTCCTAGAGGGCCGGAATCCAGTCGGGTTTTCAGGATTTCCCCCATGAATATGCATGAGATCTATGTGCATGCACTGCTTTCAATGCATATTCATGGGGGAGATCCTGAAAACCCGACTGGATTACGGCCCTCGAGGAGGGACTTTGACACCCCTGGAAACTTTAGAGAATCCAGCCCTGAGGTCCTGATGCTCCAAAGATTTCCGTGAGACTCATTAAAGCGGTCTTACTGGCACAGATGTTCTCCTCCAGATGCACAAAACGGTTCGCCTTGGCTGCTACCGATCCTGGTGGCAGCCACCGAGCCCCCTATGCAAATGCATTACAAAGAGCTCATTAGTGATGTTCTTAAAGCAGGGGTGTCCAACCTGCGGCCCCGTGAAGTATTTTGTGCGGCCCCGGTCAAGGGCGATGTAGTGTTTTCCTCTGCTGTCCCTGGGTGTTTACCGTCTTGCCTGCTCCCTCCTCTGTCTTGCTGCAGCGTTTGCGCAGCCCCAGAAAATTTTGGCCAGTGCGGCCCAGGGAAGCCTAAAGGTTGGACACCCCTGTACTAAAGGGAACACCCCTCCTTTTTTTGTTTTTTTACAATCGTAATTTTCCAGCAGTTCTGGAGTTGCCGGTGGCTAGTGTACGGGTATTGTACACTCACACCACAACACACGCACAACAGTTGCGCCCTCCCCCCCCCAAAAAAAAAAAAAGACTTCACCCATTGTTTTCTCCCTCTGCCTAGCTAATGGCAGCTCTGGAGTAGAGAATGACAAGGGGATAAATTTTTCCCCATCCCCATGGGAACTCATTTTCCCATCTCATCCCTTTGAGTTCTTTTCCTGTCCCTGCCCCATTCCTGCAAGCTCCGTCCTCATCTGCACAAGCTGAAAATACTTTAAAATCATAAACAGCAAAATTCTAAAGCTCAGATTGTGACGCAGGGAAAGGGGGGGGACATTATTGAGACATTTAAATACATCACAGGACGTGTCGAGGTGGAAGACGACATATTCTTTCCCAAAGGACCCTCGGTCACAAGGGGGCACCCGCTCAAACTCAGAGAAGGGAAATTTAATGGTGACACCAGGAAGTATTTCTTCACAGAAAGGGTAGTAGATCACTGGAACAAGCTTCCAATGCAGGTGATCAAGGCCACCAGCGTGCTTGACTTTAAGAATAAATGGGACATACACGTGGGATCCCTACGAGGGTAGAGTTAAGGAAATAGGTCATTTTAATGGGGTGGGTCAGAAGAGTGGGCAGACTTGATGGGCTATGCTATAGCCCTTTTCTGCCATCATCTTTCTATGTTTCTATGTCATAATGCCTTATTCCACCAATGCCTAAGCTCCGTCCTCATCTGCACAAGCCTCAAACACTTTAAAATGCTAAGTAGCAACATTCTAGAGCTCAGATTGTGATGTCATAATGCCTCATTCCACCAATGCCTAAGCTCCGTCTTCATCTGCACAAGCCTCAAATGCTTTAAAATCCTAAGTAGCAACATTCTAGAGCTCAGATTGTGATGTCATAATGCCTCATTCCACCAGTGCCTAAGCTCCATCTTCATCTGCGCAAGCCTTAAAACGCTTTAAAATCATAAGTGTTTGAGGCCTGTGCGGTTAAGGAACAGGGTCAGCCACAAAACTTGTGGAGATGGGACGAGGACAAATTTGTCCCCGTGTTGTTGGCTACTCTGGAGCCATGATCAGCTGGCAGAGGGGAGTGTGGTGGCAGCCGGCTTAGCTGATTTGGGGATTCCCCTGATGGTTCCAGAGCCCCAGCTCTTCGGTCAACCCCAACAGGATGATCTAGTGCACCCCTCATAGTTCAGCACCTCCCCTTCCCTAGTGTCCCCCACCCTGTAGTACAGCATCGCTCCTTCCCCGAGCTCCTCAGTAGGGCCAGCCCAAGGGTATCAACGCCCTAGAACCTTCATTTGCTCTTGCTACGGCCACAAAGATTTCGATATGATTGGGGGTGACAAGCACAATGCAAATGACTCCTTCCCTGGACACAATGTAGAAGCGTCCTCAATGCTGGGGGTGCTCAGCCCTCGCTGATATCTACAGAGGTGGCTTTTAAGATATAAATGGCCATTCCTTGGACTCCGTGAAAGACCATACTCAATATCGGGGTGCTTGGCCCCCCCACAGAGTTGGCTCCTAGGTCCTTTCCATAGTCCAGCATCTCTCTTTTTCTGATCCTCCCCACCTCCAGGCATCCAGCATCTCTCCTTCACTCGCCCTACCATGTCCAGCATCTCCCCTCTTCTCTTTCTGCTGCCTCTAAAACACCGACAGGGTCTTTGAGTACCTGTGTGTACACAAGCGTGCAATGTCCTAAACCCTCCTACACAAAGTCTGGGTCAGAGGATGAGTGATAACACGCGTTGAATGTGCACAGCTACTCAAAGACTCACCATTATGCCGTTGCTCCCTTGCTGGTTGTGTGGATGCTACACATTGCTAACAAACACCCTCTCGGAAGTTGCCAGTAGAGAATGACACGGTGGCAAAATTCATCACCGTTCCCGTCCCGCGGATAATCGCAGGAAATAATCCCAAGTTATTTTCTAGTGTCTATTTCAACCTCAGTCCTTCTACACCAGCATTCTTCAAAGCAAAGCTTGCGGGTCAGTGGTTGTGGTCATTCATACTCTGATTCTTATGGGAGCCAAGGATAATGAAGCCATTGTGACATCACTGATGTGATTGGCTCTTAGGCACTGGTGGAATGAGGCATTATGACATCACAATATCTGCTCTGGATACCAGAGACTGTCATTCTGTAGTGTCTGTTTCAACCTCGGTCCTTCTACACCAGCGTTCTTCAAAGCAAAGCTTGCGGGTCAGTGGTTGTGGCCATTCATATTCCGATTCTTCCCTCTCTCCTTAAAGAATGACATGAAGATGGTTTCCTGCGGGGACGGGAACAGTGATGAATTTTGTCACCATGTCATTCTCTAGTTGCCAGCCCATTTTGCCCCCCGGGGTTTATGTGAAGATCCATTTGTCTTTGTAGCCTGAGCAGTGGGCTGAGAACCAGGGAAACCTGCTTCATATCCTACTATGACTCCTTGTGATCGTGGGCAAATCACTCGGAGGAAGATTCTCTAACATTGGTGGTAAAATCCGACAGGTCGCTGCTGGGGCGATAAATGTAACGATTTCCAAAAGATGAGTGATTCTCGATAAACCACACATGCAAATGAGGTTCGCGGAGGGTCGCTGAATTTACATGAGATGAGTCGCCGGTGATAGCGATCGGCCCGCGCGCAGAATAGACCGTGTAAATGTGCGCATGTGCTGGGAGCTACCATTGGTGTACCAGCGCTATCGGATGGAAGGGGAGGGAAAGTGCAAGCGTCGGCTTTCAACATATGCGGATAAGACATGCCTTTAATACGTGCGCTCGAGAAGCGTGTTTTTGAGATCTTTTTTCCCCCAAAACTACTATAATTTATGTGACTGGTGTACTTTAAAAAAAAAAAATAATAATAATTTATGAGCCACAGCCAGAAATGCACCTCTGATAGACACTTTGCACAATACCAGCACCCCTGGACCAGCTGGTAATTTTTGGTTGTCAAAACTACTATATTATACGTGGATGGTGAATTTTTAAAAAATTAATTTTATGATGAGCCAAAGCTAGAAACACTTGCCTGAGGCATGCTATGTGCGGTACCGGCACCCCCCGGATCAGCCGGTAATTTTCAGTCATCAAAAGCCGGTGCTGCGCTTGGAGAATCACCCGGCAACTGATAGAGAATCGCCCGGAGTGCTTCTTTAAATATTTATGACCTCATTATAATACATTTGCATGGCAGGGTCAGAGTCTGCTAGGAAGCTCGGAAAAGACCACGGTGAGCCGTTTTGAAAAATCGTCCGGTAAAATACTGCCATGCTAAACCGGCTGGAGCTGGTTTAGCGGCCATCGTTACAGGCACGGTGAGTTTTGAAAATCTAGCCAAGCAGATCGTGAGCCCTCAAGTAGAGAATGACACGGTGACAAAATTCATCACCGTCCCCGCGGATAACCGCGGGAAATAAACCCATGTCCTTCTACATCAGCATTATTCAAAGCAAAGTTTGCGTGTCATTGTTTGTGGCCATTCATACTCTGATTCTTTCCTTAAAGAATGACATGAAGATGGTTTCCTGCGGTTATCTGTGGGGACGGGAACGGTGATGAATTTTGTCACCGTGTCATTCTCTACCCTCAAGGAACAGATTGCAGAAACTAAAAATAAAGCTTTTAAAATTAAACAAAATGAGAACTTCAATATCACGGCCGACCATGAAGCGAAACGTGGACCGGATCAGCGTACTGAGGTAGACCTGGTTGAAGTTCAACCCTAGCAGACAAATGCTTTTTTTTTTTTTTTATACGACCTGTTGTTGATTTATGATTTGGTAAGGAAGATTGTTGATGCATTTATTAAGTTTATGATCTGTCAGAGGAGATTTATATTGTGTCTTGTCTTATTTTGATGTATTTTGCCTTGAATGCTCAAGATGATAAGCTCAGTCATAAAACTATAAATAGACACAAGTTTAACTCTGGAAGCATGAGCCTTCTGGCAGTGAAACTAAGGTCACTTGTGAGCACACAATGTGCCCGGCAGCAAGAGACACTTGCTCAGGTCACCGGGTCTGGAACGATCTGAAGCTGCCAAGTGACCCAGGTCCTTCAAGGAAGCCTCAGGGCCAGTGCTGGCTTTCCAGACTCCCCTCTGCCCTGTTGCATTGTGGTCCTTGTAGGCCACATTTCAAAAGGGGGTCTTAAAAGTACCAGTATACCATGTGCTGGGAGAAAGATAAAATACAACCCAAACTCTGCCTCCAGTCACTGGGCAACCGGTTTGTTTATGCCTCAGTGAATTCACACAATATTTATTTAAACAACTGATATACCGCTTATCCTACAATTCTAGGCGGGTAACAAAAAACCATACACTGGCAGTGCATTTCCAAACCAGTGTTTAAAAATGGTGAAAGAGGCGACTTGATTGTTTTTCAAATGCACCTAAAAGTGAAGTCTTGCAATTCCATTTGCTACCATTTAAAACATGCCCTGCCGCAGATCTTGCTTCTGCTGTCTTAGATCAGCATTTACCCTAAGAAAATATTTTGGAGATGTAAGCAGAGACCAAAATATATGAAAAAAGAAAGACTTCAACCCATATAAGTGCGTGAATGCCTAACCCCCCCCCCCCCCCCCCCAGCAGAGCATAATGGATCTAGGCTGATCCTCTCCTTGGAAATATTTTTTTTCCTCTTTTAATTGCATATTAATTAGCTGGAAAGTGCTGTGGGGAAGCCCTTTGACCGGCCTAAGCCTTCTCAGCAGTCTGAAATCCCTGGAGGGGGATGTTGGATTCAAAGCTGTTCTTAATCAGCTGGAAAGAGGTCGTGCAAAAAACAAACAAACGCCTTTTCAGAGACCTCCCGGGACAAGGAGGGAGGGATGGTGAAGCCGTCTGGGCGGGGGGGGGGGGGGGGGGAATGAAATCGCAACCTAATCAATTGGGGTTTTCTTGCTTTCTGCTCTCTTGAATGCAATCAAACCTACGAAATTGCAACGGTTCTGGCTTCTTTTTAGTCCTCCTGGGCTGTGAAATCCACAGCGAGCCCTCTTTTAAATCTGCTGACACACTTGTCATTCAGCCAGGGCTGCCTAGGATTGCATCATATGCGCTTCCAGGGATTGTCATCGAATGACCTCATTTTCTGACAAGTTCACGTTGCCCCAGGGATCTCTCTTCATCTCTGGCCTTCTTCTCAGCCACCAACCAATCAGCGGGCTTTCCTGTCTGTCAATCAGCATTCTTAATCCCTGCCCCTTACCTAGAGGCTCAGAAGAAATAGTGAAGTTACTTACCTGTAACGGAGGTTCTCCGAGACAGTTGGATCAGTCAGCCACCCTTGGAGACGTCATACAGATCAGCACCCTAAGATCCAACAATTCTCTGCCCTTCCCTGGTTTGTCCCTCAATTTTTAACAACTAGGGATTTTTTTTTTTTTAACAACTTAACATTTTTTAACGCATGTCTGCATACCTTCCCCTTGTCCTTCTCCTCCTTTGTAAATTCCCCCTCAAAGTCTCACCCTTTCTTGTAACTTTTTTCTCTCCAAAGTATCAACCATGTATACAGCTCCCTAAATTGTAAATCTCTTGGAAATGTCCAGCTATCTTTTTTGTAATCCTAATTCCTAAATTGTTTTTTAAAATGTTGTTTTAAAATTGTTTTAAGATTGTCTGTTTCCCCATAAACTGTTTTTAAATTGTTCATCGCTTAGAATGTTTTATATAGGCGATTTATCAAATAATAAACTTGAACTTGAACTTGTAATTTTCCTGGAAATGTCCAATTAGCTTCTTTTGTAATCTGCCTAGAACTGCAAGGTACGAGCGGAATAGAAGTCGCTAATGTAATGTAATACCTCTTAGGCCTTCTTCTACGAAACTGCGATAGCAGTTTATAGCGTGGTGAGCCACGCTGAATGGCCCCCGCTGCTACCGACGCTCATAGAGTTCCTATGAGCGTCGGGAGCAGCGAGGGCCATTCAGCGCAGTTCTCTCCGCTAAAAACTGCTATCGCAGTTTCGTAGAAGAGGGGGTTCGTACCCATCCCGTCCTAAAGCAAAAGCAAGATGGGGTCAAACAAATCTGAGCGAATTCTTTGATTGGGTTACCAGAGACTTAGATCCAGGGCATGTACTGTGTGCGGAGTAGAGAGTTGTGCGGGGACAGAAATCACACCCGTCCCCGCCAGAATCCTCTCTCTCCCCATCCATCCCCGCCAGTTCCTCTCTGTCCTCACCCATCCCCGCAAGGAATTACCTCCATCCCCGCCCGTCCCCATAAAAAGCAGCAATTACTTCTGACAGGATCATCAATTCCACAGTTTCTTTTGTGTTTGCGCTGCTGTTTTCCTTGTGGAATCTCTTTAGTGGAACCCTTTTTTTGTTTTCTGTTCAGGTAATTAACTTTTAAACCCCCTCTTTTACTAAGGCTGACGTGTCCATTATATTATACCGACGAACCCTGCTTCCAAAGCCTTCCATCCCCGTGGGAGTCCCGTGGGCCAGAGGGGGGTCCCCATGGGAGTCCCGTGGGCCAGAGGGGGGTCCCCGTGGGAGTCCCATGGGCCAGAGGGGGTCCCCGTGGGAGTCCCATGGGCCAGAGGGGGGATCCCCGTGGGAGTTTTGTGGGCCAGAGGGGGGTCCCTGTGGGAGATCCGTGGGTTTGGGGGGGATTCCTGCGGGACACCCGTGGGATCCACGGGATTCCCGCGGTCCCCGTGCAGACCTCTAGTGCGAAGTACTTAGATTACAGCAAAGCAGTGGCGGAGTAAAGGGGGGAGAGGGGTGGTCTGCCTTGGGCGTGGTCTTCCTAAGGGCGTGGAACTCCTCCTCGCCACCCTCCCCACCACTCTCCTTGCCGCGCATGCATGCCCCTTGACTTCTCCCATAACTATTTTACTTCCCCGGTGCGAGGTGGCTGCCCGCGTCAGCATCGGTGCTTTCTCTGACGTCACTTCTATGACCCGCGCCTAGCAAGTGACATCAAAGGGCAAGCCGACACTAACGTGGGCATGCTGCTCATGCCAGAGAACTTAAAAAGGTATGGTGAAAGGGAAGGGGGCGTGCCACCGCCCCGGGCGCCACTCGCCCTTACTACACGATGAATATGCATAAACTTCATTTGCATACACTGCTTCTCTTGTCTGTAAATTACTTTCTTGCGTATTCATTGTGGATATTCTGAAATCCTGACTAGACCCAAGTTGAGAAACACTGGACCCCTGAAGAAGACGTTTCATCGAAACACGGACCGTGTCAGGTTCTGATTTCTCATATTGAGAACCACAATTGTGGAAAACAATACGTTTTGCATCTTCAATAAAAGATCCTGAATCACGTACATCATCTCTGCAGTTCTTTTTTGTTTAATAATTTATTTGTTATTTTCTATGTGGTTTATAGGTAAGAGAGAAGTCTAACTATAAACGCATAGAAGCGCTGTACAGACACACATGAGGACCCTCCCTGAGCCACAGAACTTAAAATTTTCTTGCAAGGCAAATTTATAGTGATCACAACTATAAGAACATAAGAATAGCCTTACTGGGTCAGACTAATGGTTCATCAAGCCCAGTTACCCGTCCTCACAGGTGGTCAACTCAGGTCACTAGTACCTGGCAAAAACACCAAAGAGTAAGCAAGATCTAGAACCTCATATGGTAGCAACATTGCATGCTGCCAATCCCAAGGCAAGCAGTGGTTTCCCCCATGTCTGTCTCAATGACCGACTATGAACTTTTCCTCCAGAAACGTGTCCAACCTTTTTTTTTTTTTTTTTTTTAAACCAGCTACATTAACTGCTCTTACCACAACCTCTGGCAACGCGTTCCAGAGCCTAACCTCTGAGTGAAAAAATATTTCCTCCTATTGGTTTTAAAGCTATTTAAATTCAGATCACTATTATAGAAAACATGAGATGCAAATGATTGTAGGGTTTCAGATTTAAAAGTGATCCTCTCCCTAGCTAAAAAAACAAACACTTGTAAATCACTAAATTCTACAAATGGTGCTTTGAGTTGTATGCCCAGTTTGCATGCACAACTTAATTGATTAATGAGCCAATTAGCACTGATAATTGATTTAAGCAATTGTTGCCGTTAATTGGTTTTAATTTAAATTTGTGCATGTAAATTTAGGCATGCGATCCGTACCTAAAATTTACATATGGTGTCAGAGAGGTGGCGTGGACATGAGAGGGTCATGGGCAGATCAAGGGCCATCCTCCAAGTTATGCGCATAATTATAGAATAAGAGGCATCTGTTAACTTTTAGGTGCAAGCTTTTGGTGACCCGTCAAATGCGCGCATGACAACAGCGCCTCGGTGGAGCTTTGCAGGAGAGGAGACTTTGCCTGTACTTAGACCAGCGTCAGCTATTACTCCCAAGTTTGCCTTAACTACCTTTCCCTGCCATCGGAACTGGTGCCGAATCGGCCAGGCATCAGAAGAGATGGCCAGTGATGTCATCGGGGTCTGTCTCCGTGAAAAAGCGCTGCCACTGCTGCGCACAGCCACAGGGCATGCCCTAAGGGGCACTCCCTGCCCCTTGGGAGCCCGGAGGAGCCGAGAGGTGCCAAGGGAGTATAACATCATTAGAAAGACAGCGGAAGTAAGAAATATTTTAATGGGTAAAAGAAAAGCTAAACCCCAAAATTCAGCCAACCTATGGACCGTCAGTTAATACCAGTGACTGTATCTCAGATTAGTCAAGATCATGCTTCCATCTCGGGTGCATCGCTTAGTCCCCTTGAAAGGACTCCCCTCCTTCCCCCAGCTGATACTTCTGAAGAACCCCGAAAATCATCTATTACTTCCAAACTACAAAGCATGCCATTAACATAAGAAGTGCCTCTGCTGGGTCAGGCCAGAGGTCCATCACGCCCAGCAGTCCGCTCACGCGGCGGCCCAACAGGTTCAGGACCAGTATAGTAACCCTCTATCTATACTCTTCTATCCCTTTTTCCTTCAGGAAATTATCTAATCCCTTCTTGAACCCCAATACCGTACTTTGTCCTATCACTTCCTCTGGAAGCACATTCCAGGTGTCCACCACCCTTTAGGTGAAGAAAGATTTCCTAGCATTGGTTCTGAATCTGTCCCCTCTTAATTTTTCTGAATGCCCTCTCGTTCTTAACAGCAATGCAAACTAATGATGATAATCAGGGATCTTCCGAAGATCCAAAGGATTTATGGTCACAAAATAAGAGAGTGGAAGGGTTATTAAGATCTGTGGTTAAACAAGCTACTGATTTCGCTGTTGAAGTTGTAAAAAAAGTTAGAATTCCAATTTGGAATTAATTGATAAAAGTTGAAACACAGACAAGTACACTGCGCAAGTTTTGGCCTCTGCAGTCAAAGATGTCTGTGTAATGCATTCAAAAATGGAATCCCTGGAGAATTTATCGCATTCAAAAAATCTTAAATTGGTTAATTTAACTATGACACATTTACTATCCCTGGAAATTTTATTAAGAAAATACTTAAAGGAGATATTGGGTTTAGTAAACTCTAATACTTTTCCAATCCAAAATTGTTATTATATCATACAGAAAAAGCGGGAGCAAGGAGTAGACCAGTTGACCTCTACGGAGTTTGACTTAACTCATTTTCTTGAAGACTGTCAAGAGGTTATTCAAACTAGGGCTACCTTATTAATGACTTGCCTAAGTGAACTAGATAAGAACTTAATTATGAGGTTATACTTTAAATATAAAACAACAAAATTCTGTAGGGATAATGTTCTGCTATTTCCAGATGTTGCCAGAGCAACTCAGATGCGAAGGAAGGAATTTTTATTGTTAAAACCTAGAGTTTTGGCTCTGGCAGCTACATTTTTTTCTAAAATTTCCATGTAAGTGCATAATCAAACTGCAGGAGAAAGAATTTATTTGGGGGGATCCCACACAGCTTCAGCAATTTTTAAGTTCTTGTGAATAGGGAAAAGATGTAGAGAAACAGTTTGAAAACAGGTCTTTATTGAGAGTCAAAAAGACAGAGAAAGCACTAAAGAAGATTTAGCTTGAGTTTCTTCAAGTTAACTTAGTTATTTCCTGTATTATCGAAGTAATTATGGCAGTTCCTCCAAATTAATGTGGGCTAGAAAGATTTATGCTAGAGTTAATTATTTCCTTTCTTTGTATGATGTATATCTTTATCCTTTACTGTTCTGAATTGTATTTTGAAAAAGTTTTTGAATGAAAAAAAAAAAAGACAATAGCGCCCCGACAATTGCGTGCAAGACAACTGTGTGCACTGAATGGGAGGTCACCTGCCAAAAGCACCCCAACGGTGGATAGTAGTTTGTGTTTTTGAGGGTTACAAAGTAACCCTCTTTTTTGAGGGGGTGGCGGGGCTCCCCCCACACACTACACTTAAAAACATTCACTTGCTATCCAGCGTTAGGGTAAGGTTTACAACATGATTATGGGAACCATTTACATCAGTGGATACCTGGAAGGCTCTGATTTGCTCACACTCCTCAGGCCCCGTCCCTTGGGAGGGGCTTAAGGCGCCTCACGCTTTAAGACAAGGGACGGGGCCTGAGGAGTCTGAGCAAATCAGGGCCTTCCAGATATCCACTTGTGGCAGATTCAGTCACGGGGCGCAGTTGACGGGCTGCAATTGTCGTCCGCGCACATGTCCGTGCGGGCAACGGTCGGGGCGCGTGTGTCGGAGCGCAATTGTCATGTGTGGATTTGTCGGTGTGTCAAGCTTTTTGCGCCATATATTTCGTTGGTGCAAATGGTCATGCCTAAAGTTAGGCACGGCTCCCGAGCATAAGCGCGGGGGGGGGGGGTGTTTGGCACTGATTTTTTAGAGGCAGTATATAGAATTTGGTACAAAATGTCCTTTTAAATTGTAACAGGATCTGTTTATACCTTTTCACTGCTATGCTTTATACCAGGGGTCTCAAAGTCCCTCCTTGAGGGCCGCAATCCAGTCGGGTTTTCAGGATTTCCCCAATGAATACGCATGAGATCTATGTGCATGCGCTGCTTTCAATGCATATTCATTGGGGAAACCCTGAAAACCCGACTGGATTGCGGCCCTCAAGGAGGGACTTTGAGACCCTGCTTTATACAGTATGTATATACGAGAGGTGCTTGGGATATAAAATTGACTTTATTTAGCTCAAATCAGTAGTAACACAGAACAACAGGTCAGATTAAAAAAAATGTATAGAAACTTACAATCTCTGTGTCTCAGTAAGATGTTATGTTTAATGTTTCCACACAACCAACACTGGGCTTGTTCACCCTGGGGACGAGAAGACTGCGAGGGGATATGATAGAGACTTAAAATAATAAAAGGATTCGACAAAATAGAGCAAGAAACACCGTTATTCACGTTGTCAAATGTGACTCGGACAAGAGGTCATGGACTGGAATTGAGGGGCAACGGGCCCAGGACAAATGTCAGGAGGTTCTGTTTCACGCAACGAGTGGTGGACGCTTGGAACGCTCTCCCGGAGGAGGTCGTGACGGAGACCACCATTCTGGGATTGGACGCACACCTTCTTGCAAATCACGCTGAGGGATACGGGTGGAACAGGGTCTTCATCAGGGAGCACCTGGCTTGGCCTCCGCGTGTGCGGGACGCCGGACTAGATGGACCTAGGGTCTGATCCAGTGAAGGCATTTCTTATGTACATATTTACTCTAGTCTAGCCCTTATTTAGTGAATGGACTTGAAGAGTCTGATTTACACTTCTCACTCCGTATTCACGGTTTCAGCAATCGCAGTTTCGATTATTCACGGTTTTTAGCTTGCTGGCTCCTCCCCCCCCCATGACATCATCTTGCATAGAGAAATCGCTGATTCCAAGCGTTGACAGAGAAAATCGCTGATTCCCGGCACTTTGTTCACCGTGTTTTGCTTCTCCTTCAGAAACAGGCCAGGTCTCCCACCATGTTATTCGCGGTTTTACCCTATTCACGATGGTTTTTAATAGAAAACAGCAAATAATATATAAAAAAAAAGTTATTTGCGGTTCTGTTAATCCCCTATCACAGCGAATACGGGGGGGAGAAGTGTAAATCAGAATTTCACTGTAGCAGCATTTCTCATCTTTGCCCAGGAAGAGATTGTCGGTCCTCCCCCCACCCCCTTCCCGGCAAGGCATCCTTCTCCATGGCACATCTTTCCAATCCCTCTGCCGGGCTGGATGCCACCAGTTCGCTCTCCCAGTCTCATTCTCCTCCTCCTCTTCCTCATTTTCCTTCTCCTAATGGAAGCAAACTTTTTTTTTTTTTTTTTTTGTCCAATACTGATTTAGTTCTTTGGGCTCAGGCACGAGCTACAGCTTTCATCCGTGTGTGAGATTTGTGTGTGCGTGTCTCAAAACAGACGTGGCGCACACATGCATCTGAAACCTCGTCATACGTATTGCGGTAATGGGGTGAAGAGAAGCCTACATGAGGCAGCCAGGATGTGACCAGGTCCGAAATAGACTGTAAAGTCCTGTTTCCATTAACCGGGGGGGGGGGGGGGAGGTGAACTAGGCTTAGCAGTACTTCCTGCAGCTGAGCTACCCACAACCAGTAAAGAAAATTTTATATTAGCACTAAACCTAAAGGAAAAAACACGAAATGCTGCCATTATTTAAAAAAATATATTTTAAAAAATATTTATCGGAAATATGGCTACTACAGTACCCTGTTTCCATTCGTCCTACTCCCCCCCCTCTCTACTGATGAGAAAGGAATTTAATTAGACAAGAGAAGGTGCTACAAATGTCTTTCATTTATTAAGGAAAAGGGGAAAAGCCAATCTTTTCTAAAACGATTAGGTAAGATCTGTAGTGCAAAAGGGAGAGCAACAGCCTCTGGTTTATTTGCCAGCGAATTATGGCTGGCAAACTGTTCCCATCCTTTCAGGTTTTCTTGTTTTGCCTCTCTTCATAGGTACTAGAATCTCCTTTCTGGGGGCTTTGTCCACCCAGAAAAAAAGTACAGACAAGAAAAGCAAAAGCATGGGAGCTCTTCTTCAGTCTAGACAGGGAATCTTTCATCTGCTGGAGGTAGAAAGAAAGGTGGAAGAACAGTGTGTAGAGTGACATCTGTCCTGTACGTAACAGACTGTATGGTTGGCATTCAAGAGTTCTGCTCCCTCCACCAGCCCAGCGAATGTGGGTCAGGAAGAGAAGGAACTGCCCACTGCCCATTCTGCACACGCACAGAAGCAAAATCAAGCAGAAAAAAAGAGCAGACAAACAAAATCATGACAGGGTATGCAACTAAATTAATTAATTAATTAACTTCTTATATATACCCCTGCAAGCCCGAAAGCTACTGAAGCAGTTTATATTCAGGTACAGTAGCTAAATAAATCTTATGGACAAGTTCCTGGAGAAAAAGTCCATAGTCTGTTACTGAGAAAGACATGGGGGAAGCCACTGCTTGCCCTGGATCGGTGGCATGGAATGTTGCTACTCTTTGAGATTCTAGAATCTTGTTGCTATTTGGGGTTCTGGAATCTTGCTATTCTTTGGGATTCTAGAATCTTGTTACTCTCTGGGATTCCAGAATCTTGCTATTCTTTGGGATTCTGTATGGAATGTTGCTACTCCTTGGGTTCTGACCAAGTACTAGGGACCTGGATTGGCCACCGTGAGAAAGGGCTACTGGGCTTGAGGGACCATTACTCTGACCCAGTAAGGCTAATTTATGTTCTTAATCTTTAAAGCACAGCCCTTTCCCCTAGTTCCTGCAAATTTTGGTTGCCATTCAAGCTTTTTAAAGACTTTTGTTCTCCAGACCTCATATCTGAAAAGCATATGGGGAGCTTTGACCCAGTCTCTCCTTAATCTCCCTAAGCAAATGATTCACTAGGCTTTTCTCTCATTCTGAGTCAAGGGGTGGGGGGGGGGGGATCATAGTTAATTAGAGAGACCTACTTCTGATTTGGAGGGGGATATGCATCTCCCCTACCAAGATGCTATCCTTAACATTATGACCACCAAATACAACTCTTCCTTCTCACCAGAAGACAAGAGGAAGAAATGTTTCGAGAGCAGCAACATAATTGGCCTACTAAGTCCTAGAGAACAGTTCTAAACCATCAGGATTAATATCAGTCATTGATTTCATCTCATAGTACAGCAGAACAGGAATTCAACATAGGACCATTGCTGTTTTTAGTTACTATCATCTCTTGCCTTCGATAAAAACACCCTGCTAAGAGGTTTTCAATCCACTGAAGACACTTGGCTTTTACTAGGCAGAATTTTAAAAACACACGGCAGGGAGTCACATTTTGCTCCTCCAAATTGATATTTCTGCCCTAGAAGTCGGCCCTGACACTGTCCTTAGGTTGCTCTCCAAGCTCACTCCAGCCTTTCTAAACCATCCCAAAGTGTAGATGCCGTCGAAGCCCTCCCCAGTCCATCCCAATCATATAGTCGTATACAGTACATTGATCATGCAAGTCTGCTCAGTTCCGGCCCTGGTTCTTCAATTTATACCCTTCACTTTCTGATTAGAGATCCTCCGTGTTCATCCCACGCTTTTTTAAATTCCTTCACCATTTTCCTCTCCACCATCTCCCTCAGGAGATTACTTACATTACTTGTAAGTCTATCGCCCCATAACCTAAATTTACGCCCTCTAGTTTTACCATATTCCTTTCTCTGGAACACACAAGAACATAAGAATAGCCTCACTGGGTCAAACCAATGGTCCATCAAGCCCAGTAGCCCGTTTTCACGGTGGCCTATCCAGGTCACTAGTACCTGACCAAAACCCAAGGAGTAGCAACATTCCATACAGGATCCCAAAGAATAGCAAGATTCTGGAATCTCAGAGAGTAGCAACATTCCATGCCACCGATCGGCAAGCAGTGGCTTCCCCCATGTCTTATAAGAACATAAGAATAGCCTTACTGGGTCAGACCAATGGTCCATCAAGCCCAGTAGCCCGTTCTCACGGTGGCTTATCCAGGTCACTAGTACCTGGCTAAAACCCAAAGAGTAGCAAGATTCCAGAATCCCAGAGAGTAGCAACATTCCATGCCACCGATCCAGGGCAAGCAGTGGCTTTCCCCATGTCTTATAAGAACATAAGAATAGCCTTACTGGGTCAGACCAATGGTCCATCAAGTCCAGTAGCCCGGTCTCACGGTGGCCAATCCAGGTCACTAGTACCTGGCCAAAACCCAAGGAGTAGCAACATTCCATACAGAATCCCAAAGAATAACAAGATTCCGGAAACCCGAAGAGTAGCAACATTCCATGCTACCGATCCAGGGCAAGCAGAGGCTTCCCCCATGTCTTAATAACAGACTATGGACTTTTCTTCCAGGAATTTGTCCAAACCTTTCAAAAACAAGCTACGCTATCTGCTTTTACCACAACCTGTGGCAACGCGTTCCAGAGCTTAAAAATTCTCCTCCTGTGCCTGTGTTTGCCAAGGGAAATCACAGCCCTGTTTCAAAAGTTCAGAGGCTTCATCCTGAACCCTAACAGGGTTCAGATCAAGCAGCTTCCACTGTCCTTGTAAATGGACATCAATGCCAGTGGTGTTTTATCAACAGCTGGCACTGCTGGTCACCTCTCCAAGGAATGACATAAGGAGAGATGTGGAGAAGCAGGAAAAAGAGGCAGGGGTGCCCAGGAAAAGAACTCATAGCTAGGGAACGATAGTCTCCAGTGCCATAGCATGGGGGTGAGAGAGTATCAGTTTTGGAAATAATTTATTTCATTGCTTGCAGCTTGTGGCTGGAGATTTAGCAGGAAATAGCCGGGGATTAAGCTAGACTCCAATGTAACATCCTGACTGCAGAGAATCCCTGCCTGGAAACCCCTTGAGCCCACTAATAACAGAAGCTGTACATTGCCTGGGATTGCACCTGAAATGAATCTCTTGCCTTGCTGTGCTGCTCATTTCAAAACTGAAACTTTCAGAACATTTTCTAAAGAAAGAGGCTCTTTTCACTCTAACTCAGTCAGTTCCTGTTTCCCCACAGAGTGCTTGAACACATCTAAAAAAAAAAAAAAATGGTTTCAGAAGTGGCCCATGCTTCGAACGTCTTTGTACATGTAAAATTAAGGAAATGCTTTCAAACACAAACACTACTACAAAAGCAGAACTGTTCGATTAAAACTAGAACAACAACAACAAAAAAATCTCAACTGGCCTCTATTCAATTCTGGTAGAGAGAAATATAAGGACTTCAAGATTTTAAACTAATAATAATAATAATTTTATTTTTCTATACCGCCACAATCTTGCGACTTCTAGGCGGTTCACAAAGACGAAGAGCTGTACAATCAGCGCATTACAGTAGATGAATACAAGGTGGTTGAAAGGAAAAAAATTATACATAGGTTGAATTATAAGAAACTAGTCATTAAGCCCGTTACATTAACGGGTGCTAGAATACTGTTCACCCTCTATGTTGCCCCTTCCATTCACCGCCCTCTCTTCTCTTTCCATCCAGTGTCCGCCCTCTCTCTCTCTGTCCCATATGGCCTCTCTCCATCTCCTCTTTCCTTTTCCCTTGGTCTGGCATACCTTCCTCCTTCCCTCCAAGCCATTCTCTCCCCCTCTGCTCACTTTCCTCCTTGAACTACTTCATCGGGCAGCAGCAGCATTGACAATTCATTGCTGTTGCTGGCTTCAGGTCTTCCTCTCTGGCGGGTCCTGTCTTCATGAAAACAGGAAGTAGGCAGGACCGGCCAGAGAGGAAGGCCTGAAGCCGCAACAGCAGCGAATTGTAAACGCTGCTGCTGCCTGAAGCACCCAAGGCAGACGCTTCTCTCCCCTCCCAGCCCAACCCCCGCTGACTCTGCGACCCTCCCAGCGAGATGACTTTAATAACAAACCTCCCTCCAGCGTTGGCAGCCGCAGCACGCTAAACATGCTGCTTCGCGGCTTTCTTCTGCCGTTGAGTCTCTCTGTCGCGTCATTGATGACATCATTAGTGACGCGGCAGAGGGACTCAACTGCAGGAGAAAGTCGCGAAGCAGCCTGTTTAACATGCTGCGGCTGCCAACGCTGGAGGGAGGTTTGTGCCGGTATGTGCAGAAGCACTATGTCTCTCCCCCTCCAGTACCTGTGCAGCACTTTGCTGCGGCGCATCCTCCCATCCTGAGTTGGCCACAGCGCTCGAGTGTGTTTCTCCCGCTTTGTCTGGCCGCCGCATACGCACTCTGGCCACGGACCTACAGATCACAGATCAGGGATTACAGATCACGCAGGTCTGAGTGCGCATGCGCGGCTAGCGTTTTATTATATAGGATTAACTATTTTACATCTTACAATTGAAAATAGTCGGACACCAGCAAATATCAGGATACAATTATGAAGAGGGAATTTTAGCAGACAGGGAATGTGGATACCTAGTGTGAGGAAGAAATTCAGAATAAGGTGTTGAAGTTATGTTGGTGGGAGAGTGTCTGGCTAGGACAAGAATTTCTTAAACAAAGAGGTCTTTAGTTCTTTCCGGAAGATGCTGTAGGTCAACCTAGCGGTATCGATGAGATAGCCTAGCCATGATTGCTGTCTACCAGCTTGAAACTTGTCCAGGAAGGTTCGATATCTGCAGCCAGCGATTTTCGGGTGTGCAAACAGGTTGTGGTTTCTGGTAGATCTAATGGGGGGAGTAGAATTCGAAGAGAGGTAGAAGGTAATTGGGGGGCCATTCCCCAGATTAATTTATAGCAAAAGCAGGAGAACTTGAATAGAATTCTTTCTTCGATTGGTAACCAGTGCAGCCGTTTGTAGAAGGGACTAAGGTGATCACTTTTCTTTAGTCCGAATATTAAGCGGACGGCCGTGTTTTGATCTATTCGCAGTTTTCTTACGGGTTTTTTAAAACAATTATGGGGTCCTTTTATTAAGGCGTGTGCTAAATGCTACGACATCCATTATATTCCTAGCATGCGCTAAATCGGTTCGCGCACCTTAATAAAAGATCCCCTATAAACGTTATCAAAACTTTGATTGCACATTTATTAGCCTCTGTATTTCACTGTGATAAATGTCATCCATCCAGCTGATTAGAAATATGGCAAAAATGTAGTGCAATGATACTGTATCCAGTCATATATTATGCTAGTAGATGTCGGATGACAGCGGCAGCCTTGGGAGACCCTTGATAAAACACTCGGTTGTGTGAAACATGTCGGGTCTGACTCCCTTGGTTTTGGCTGAGATAAGTACTATCTACTTTTAAAATGTATATCATGACACTGAGAAGCAAGGTGGTTTTGAAATATTTATTTCTTAAGAATATTTATTAAAGATAAAATCATAAACTATAAACTAAAAGGAGAAAATAACATTCAAAAATCGACAGCCAATGATGAAGCGCCACAATATGCTTCCCGCTGTGTAAAATACTATAGGCGGTGGAGTGGTGGGGCTGAGGCGTCTTTTTTGAAAGTATGCAGAAAAAAGCTATTTAAAGTATCATCATCCATCCAGCTTAAGCAGTAACATATTTTAAATAAAACTTCAGCGTCCTACGTCTACGTTGACGGTCACGTGTTACAAATGGTCTCCAGTGCTCCTAATGGCCTTTTGCAAATTATAATCATCAATACAGCATTTGCTTGAACCATATCCAATAAAGTTTTGTCCTCAAGCATAGACTGTTTTCGAGCCATTCGATGGTTGCAGTCTTTCAGCGCTCTTGACCATCACGTTTGATCACAACGGAGACTCCACTTTTTTGGTTTCTCTCGTCGTTTCTGTGGCGATTTTGTTCTCATACATGCATGTATATCACGTGTGCATGTTCTGCCAAGGAATATCACAGCTTAATCTGTGCTGTATCTGTTGCCGGATAAAAGCTGAAATCTCTCCATGAATGCACTCAGCTACAGCCCCCCCTCCTACTTCAGGTTTCATTAAGCTTAGGTGTTTTCAGAGCTGTAAGCAATGAACTTTTCCCTCAGTAGCATCTTCAGCTAATTAACCCCCCTGATTGCAATAATTAGTATTGATTCACTCCTGAATGACTCTGTACGCTGTTAGACCCAATGTGCACTGGCTGTAAAGTTCCAGATATGAATATTAATTGAATGTTCCTCCTTGTTTTGGATCCCCCAAAGGTATAGTTTGCAATCTTATATACTTCAGTTTGATTAGACTACCACTTCAGTAGTTGGGCATCTATTAATTCTCGTATCACAAAGAGGTATTAAGATAAAAGGGACTTAAACATGTAGAAAGGTATTTTACACTTCTCCCTCCGTATTCGCCGTGATAGGGGATTAACAGAACCGCAAATAAGTTTTTCATATGTTATTCGCTGTTTTCTATTAAAAACCATCGTGAATATGGTGAAACCGTGAATAACAAGGTGGGAGACCTGGCCTGTTCCTGAAGGAGAGGCAAAACACGGTGAAGAAAGTGCCAGGAATCAGCGATTTTCTCTGTAAACGCTTGGAATCAGCCATTTCTCTATGCAAGCTGATGTAATTTGGGGGGAGGAGCCAGCAAGCTAAAAACCGTGAATAACATGGTGGGAGACCCGGCCTGTTCCTGAAGGAGAGGCAACACATGGTGAAGAAAGTGCCGGGAATCGGCTATTTTCTCCATAAACACTTGGAATCGGCGATTTCTCTATGCAAGCTGATGTCATGGGGGGGGGGGGGTGGAAGAAACAACCAGCTAAAAACCGCGAATAACATGGTGGGATACCCGGCCTGTTCCTGAAGGAGAGGCAACACATGGTGAAGAAAGTGCCGGGAATCGGCGATTTTCTCCATAAACACTTGGAATCGGCGATTTCTCTATGCAAGCTGATGTCATGGGGGGGGGGGAGGAGCCAGCAAGCTAAAAACCGCGAATAACATGGTGGGAGACCTGGCCTGTTCCTGAAGGAGAGGCAAATCACGGTGAAGAAAGTGCCAGGAATCAGCGACTTTCTCTATGCAAGCTGATGTAATTTGGGGGGAGGAGCCATCAAGCTAAAAACCGTGAATAATCAAAATCGTGATTGCTGAAACTGCGAATAGGGAGAGAGAAGTGTATACACTCAGGTGGACTCTTGTTGAACTTCCTGGGGGCATCTGTTGCTGTCAGGGGCCATCGACTCGTGTTCGAGTCCTAACGACTTGATGAATTGCGGATCTAAAAAAAAAAAGAAAAAAAAAATCGGTTTTGTGTTAGTCCGGAAAGGTCCTCCAGCATCATCCCCATGGTTGTTTTCAACGAGTCCAGCCATCTATTTGCAGGTCGCCCTCTTCACCTGGTTCCTTCGATCTTCCCAAACGAACAGACTCACAGACGCACAGCACCGGCTTCTAGGCAATATGCACCCACTCCATCAAAAATTACAAAGACTAGAGGACACCCAATGAAGTTACAGGGAAATACTTTTAAAACCAATAGGAGGAAATTATTTTTCACTCAGAGAATAAGTTAAGCTCTGGAACGCTTTGCCAGAGATTGTGGTAAGAGCGGATAGCGTAGCTGGTTTTAAGAAAGGTTTGGACAATTTCCCGGAGGAAAAGTCCATAGTCTGCTATTGAGAAAGACATGGGGGAAGCCATTGCTTGCCCTGAATTGGTAGCATGGAATGTTACTACTCTGGGGATTCTAGAATCTTGTTACTCTCTGGGATTCCGGAATCTTGCTATTCTTTGAGATTTTGTATGGAATGTTGCTACTCTTTGGGTTTTGGCCAGGTATTAGGGACCTGGATTGGCCACCGTGAGAATGGGCTACTGGGCTTGATGGACCATTGGTCTGACCCAGTAAGGCTATTCTTATGGAGAACCTGGATTACGAGGAAAGACTTAAGAGACTGGGGTTGTTCTCCCTTGAGAAAAGGAGACTACGAGGGGATATGATCAAGACATTCAAAATACTGAAAGGAATCGACAAAATAGAGCAGGAAAAAACGTTATTTACAATGTCCAATGTGGCACGGACAAGAGGACATGGGCTGAAGCTAAGGGGGGACAAGTTCAAGACAAATATCAGGAAGTTCTGCTTCACGCAACGAGTGGTGGACACCTGGAATGCTCTCCCAGAAGAGGTAATTGCGGAATCCACCATTCTAGGATTTAAGGGTAAGTTAGATGTACATCTCCTTATGAATAGCATGAAGTGACATGGATAGGGGTAGGCTAGATGCACTTCTCTTTACGAGAAGCTTGGAGCGATATGGGGACCAAAACTATGCCAGGGTACACCTGGCGGGGCCTCCGCGTGTGCGGATCGCCGGACTTGATGGACCTAGGGTCTGTTCCGGAGATGGCGCTTCTTATGTTTTTATGTATTCCTGGGCACAGCTCATACGAGGATCAGGAACAGGACTGGCATATATGCCTAGGAGCTGATTTTCACTGCTACATAATCTGCAAGAATTACACGAGCCTAGGAGCCCTTCTGCAACATGAGTATTTATGTCTCGACAGTCTGTTACCAAATTACACTTTTATCGTATAGGAAAGTGAAAGTGTAATAAACTAGTAAGATAAGAGAAAAGTAGGGGAGGGTCATTAGGGTGGGCAGACTAGATGGGCCGTGGCCCTTATTTGCCGTCTATTTCTATGTTTCTATGATAAAGTATTATCCGCCTGGATTATGCTTCATTTCTCAATGCTCCACAGGTTTGAAACAGAGCACGAGTCCTTCAGCTAGGTAGGACAAGAACCGAAACACTTCCTGGCTTTAACCCTTGAAGATCAGAGTGAAGACCACTGTGAGAGATATAGAGGGTAGCGCTGCTGTAGAAAGAGACGCCGATTTGCCGCTCCCATCACACCAAGCCTTTTCCTTCTTTTCCCTCACCAGCATTGCCGCAGGAAGACAGATATTGTTTCTGAAACTATGAGGGACAGAATAAATTAGACGAGTACTCTTATCCCTGTTTTCCCCCATTATAAAGCCACTAGAGACTTGGAATAATGAACTACACTACTTCCATGCTGCTATCCTTTTGTGAGAAAATAAACCTGTCATGTCCCCCCCCCCCCTTCTCCCCATTGCATGGATCTGAGTTCTTATATTTTTCCTCATTCTATGCACAAATACCTACACCCTAACCAATCCAATCGGTTGTTGACAGCTGGGTTCTGGATGTAATTCAATCCCTAACCAGAGATTCAAAGCAGCTCCAAGATTCCAAACCTCCAGCAAAGTGGAGGCTGGGAAGATTCTGGATAACAGCCAGGGATAAATTAACACGCCAACCTAAAGCCTGTCTCTAGCATTCCAGCTGTGTTTTCACAGCGCTGATGCATGGTTCATTGCTAGCAAGCACTGCTCTGACCTAAATACATAACCTAGCGCTGGAAAATTCAGTGCGCTCAGGAGCATCTTGAAACGACATCCTCTATAGGGGACGCTCCAGTTCATACTGGAAATTTAACTGCTGAGAAATAAGAGAAGGTCTACGGATTGACTGTATGTTTGCCTTTCTTGGGCTCATCCTTCACGCCAAGACCACCTCAAGCACCTTTTTAGTTGCTGACAAAGGAAGGCAGCTGCTGGGATTGAATAAAATGTCTACTCAATTGGGGGGGGGGGATAAGTGGGCTAGTTTACTCCATTTGGAATAATCTGAGCAAAGCAGAACTAGTTATGGGGCAGATGTTAGTGAAAGTATGGAGGTTCATATCTTCAGGGGAATCGGAATCACTCTCCAAGTGATCTTCATCTGTGTTATAACCAGCAAAAGATCCTTACAAACTATTGCACGGACGTCCCATAATTAAGAAATGTAACAGTGGCCCTTGAGAAAACTATTATACCACGTGATAGAATTTGTGCACCCAAAATACAGATTCCCATTTCACATTACTGAGCCAGTATCTAGTAATGCTTTGTTAAGCATCTGCTCTTGAAACAACTTTTTTTTTAATGAGCATGCCAGATGTAGAAAGGAATGATATGTCAACATGTTTCATAATTATGATGATATAGAGAGCACGTAATTTTTTTTAAAGTGTTCTAGGTAAGCAAAAGGAAGTTGGAGAGAGAGCACATCCTTTGTCAGGAGCAGCTTTCTTGAATGAACACTGACATCTCTCTTGAATGAGCACTAATATATCCCTGGCTTAAGTCTGAAATTTCAGGATTTTTGGTTCGTCACCTGTTGTGTGCTAACTTCAGAGTTTAAGGAATGCTCAGGTTACCTTTTCAACTCCGTGCCCAAGAAAGATATTCTCCAGGTCCTAGACAACTTGAAGCAGTTTACAGAAAAATCATTAAAAAAAAAATACACTGACTTTAAAAACAAGATTATAAGGTACCAATCTAACTAGTGCGAACAAAAATCCATTAATTTTAATCATGTAAGAGATACCATGTTAAAAACCATTCTCAAAATGACTGGGATCTACCCGGAGTTGGATTATAGCTACTACAGAAATCAGCTTTCGCTTAATTACTTCCTTAACCATGTCCTATTAAAATAAACAAATCTGTTGTATTCTGTACAGCAAATGTCACGCTTGAAATTATTGAACTTCAAATACTGCAGGGCTTTGCTGGCCACCAAGTTATTGGCTAGATTTATAATCTTATTACAGCCATCCTAAATCAATAAGTTTTGTTGTTTTTTTTTTGCCCAGTAGTTAATGGTGAGGTTGGTTATAAATCTTCTACTCTGTCCAGGAGATGTAATTAACCAGCTGTTAATAACACCCATCTAACCGGAACAAAAATAACGAAGACAAGCAGCGTTTAAAGTCCTTTACGACGTCTAGTCCACAAAAACAAGATTATAGCAGGGTTGAAGATAATGAAAACGAGTCTGGGAAAGAAAAGGGGGAAAAAACATTCCGCTATTAGTCTTGAATTAAAGCTACTTTGACATCCCCATTGTTCTCCCGTCCCATTGTCAGAGCGAAAGATGCATTCAGGGCTACGACATCCTCTCACAGATAAACAAAAGAACTACATTTTTCAAACAAGGCTGCCAATTTCAGAATCATTCTCGGCTTCTCGCTCCTCTTTGCCATCTGAAAAAAAGACTTCGGTGCCAGCCTAATTCTACCCCTCTGTCCCCCCACCCCCAGCCGCAGAAAGCTTAAAAAGTGTTCTGCAAACACAGCACAGATTTTTTGCAAGGTGATCCCCCAACTAGGCAGCGCATTAAAAACCCCATCTAGGCAGGTTAAGTACAGATTAAAGTGGGCATTTGGGATAAGGACCCTAGCGCAGAACCTTCTGGGTGTGTGTTTCAGGATTATTCCGTGGCCAGCGCAGAGTAACAAAGAAGCATCGCAATCAGAGCGCGTGAGATAGAGAAAAAAAGATGAGAGAACCGATTTTGTTAATTCTCCTCCTGACCCATGATGGCTACGCCGAGTTGAGAAGGGGGATGCAAAAATACCCCCTCCCTTCCTACCCCCTCCCTCCCTACCCCCTGAGGAGTTGCAGATGAAGACTCCTGGCCCCCTTAGTCCAACAGAGGCTGGTTCTGATTGATCTCGAAGCCCAAAGGGAGCAGGAGGGAACTGCCGGGCCGAAGAAACCAAAAATCTGCTTGTGCTTCAAAAGCAAATAGTAGAATTTAGCTTGCAGCCGGCAACCTCCCTTTCAGAAAACTATGAACCCAGCGTAGATTTGCAGTCACAAAACAGGCCCATGCGGCAAAAGCAGACCTTAAACACAAAAGAGATTTTTTTTTTAAACGTACCTTAGAAGCAGTTCCTCATGTCTCATAGTAACAGCGGATTTGGGACAGCGCATGCTTTCTGCATGGATATTTTGAACAAAAGCCGGTTCACAACTGCGCTCAAGCATCAGTGTCACAGAAGCTACTTGCTAATGGCTATTCTCTCTCTCTCTCTCTCTCTTTCGCCAAAGCTGAGTGGCAGAAGGAAGGGAGCCCCTGCAGATTCACTATGCAAGAATCATCTCTGACAAGTTAACAAAATCTGCCTAAATCACCTTATTGTACTCGGCTGCCTACGAGGGGCCCCGTTGGCGTTCCGTCTTCCCTTACCTGGTGCTCATTTCTCCAAACCGCCACCCGAAATACATTGAAAAGAGAAGAATCAATGAAGAAGTTTTAACACCAGCCGATGCTTATCATTTTCTTTCTTGCGATTAATTAAAGGCGGTGACAAATGCAGGGTAACTTGCTGAAGGATCTGATGGTGTTAATGCATTTCCCCAAGATTTCTTTTAGGTTTTCTGATCTTGGTGCGGTGACGGTGGGAGTTGTCCTTCCATTGCTGTGCCCTTGGGTTGACCACTAGAGGAGAGTTGTTCAGCGCTGGTCCTCGAGGGCCACAATCCGGTCTGGTTTTCCGTTGCAAGCAAATAGGGTCTCATGCATATTCATTTGGGAAATCCTGAAAACCTGACCAGTTAAGGGCCGAGGTTGGATGCCCCTGCACCAAACTAAGCTAAAACTTAGCTTCATATACCGGGGTCATCAGCCAAAGGAAGCTCGACTCGGTTAACAATAATTAAAAAATTACTAAAAAGATGAACAATCAGGAATTTCAATGGGGCTAATTTCCAAAGTGTTTCGCAAATAAGAAAGTTTTTAAAGATTTGTGAAAAAAATTGAAAAGGACTAGGACCCCTGAAAATTAGAGGAAGTTCATACTTTCTAAAAAAAAAAAAAAAAATCTGCATTTAAAGAGCCATGAACGTATATTTTAACTGTGTTGCCTACATAAACTGGGTGGGTGACACTCACTTTTGTACCAGCTTACAAAGTGGCAAGCACTAAGCTGACAGCCTAATTATGACCTTTGGCCAGTGACATAGTAAGGGGGTGTGCAGGGTGTGTGTGTGTGGGGGGGGGGGGGTTCCATCCTAAAGGCATGGCATCCCTCCTCCTCTCTGCCCCCGTTCCTCTCTTTGCCACGCGTGTGTGCCCCTTGCCTTCCTCCGTTCCTTTTTATACTTCCACATTGTGAGGTTGATGCCCGCATCAGCATTGGCGCTCTCTCTGACTTCACTTCCTGGAACCGCGCCTAGGAAGTGGCGTCAGAGGAAGAGCTGACACCAACGTGGGCATGCTGCTCACGCCACAGAAATTAAAAAGGTACAGGGAAAGGGAGGGGGGACTGGCGAAGAGGGCAGGGGAGGAGCATCGCTGCTCTGGGCACTGCTCACCTTTACTGCGCCACTGCCTTGGGAAGGTCACTTAACCCTCTATTGCCTAAGACACAAACTCAAGGAGAAATTCTATGATATGGCACCCAGAAGTAGGCACCAAATGGGGCATGCATAATGCCAGTTTTATAAGGGCACTGAGGAGTTGGAAGTCAAACATCAATGAATGGTATAAAGTAAGTTGGCATGCCTAGGTGCGCCAATCAGCCCACGCAGCTGACAGCAATCATTACGTTGCGTGTATTGGGCGTACATTTTGGAAGCATGTCCAGCTTGGGTCTTCCAAATCTGGGCACCATATACAGAATCCAGGGGTAAATGCCAAGTTGAGTGTGCAAGTTTAAAGAATGAGGGGTAAAATGCAGGTGTTCATGCTAGCTTCCCGAGCGAAGGAAATGGTGAACGGCCCAATAAAAGAGCGTAGAAGTCCAAAATAATACGAAAACACTTTTAAAGCAATGATTCTAGAGTTTGAGAGGGAAAGATTGCAATTGAGCCAGATCTGGTGCATGCCCATTTTCACAATGATCTGGTTATTTTAGCCCCTGAAGCAGCCATATGATGAAACGTGTCCAAGTTGAGCTCTATGCTCAAAACCCTCCACTAATGTACAATAAAAGTGTTTTTGCATTCATGTGGTCTTTTTGTGGTCTGCTCACAATTTCCTTCGATCTGGATTTTGCAGGCCGCCTGAGAAAAAAAGACACAAATGCATTTCTTCCTGAAAAATATAAACAGCAGATGTAATTTCTCAAAACTGACACAATTCAATCACTAAATTGAAAATAAAATCATTTCCCCTACCTTTGTTGTCTGGTGATTTTGGTTTTCAAACCATCTTTCCCAGTCTCTGGCTGCTCTTCCTTCTGTCTGTGCTCTTAACTGTGTATGAGAGCCACCTTATCCATTTACTGTTTTTCTCTCCTTCACTTTCTGCCATACATCCATCTTTGTTGAGGGGATACAGGGACTTATATATCAGACCTAGTCAGTAAAATGGCTATGATAATAAATAGGAGACTGACTATTATGGTGATAGTTACCAGTGGGGAGAAAGTGGCTGATATTTTAAAAATGCTTAGAGAGATGAAACTCTGAAGAGGAGGTGGAAGCCTCCTCTTAGGAAAAGAGTTTTCCGTCCAGTCATTGCATATATTTCATGTACCAATGCAATGACTGGACGATAAACTCTTTTCCTAAGAGGAGGCTTCCACCTCCTCTTCAGAGTTTCATCTCTCTGAGCATTTTTAAAATATCAGCCGCTTTCTCCCCACTGGTAACTATCACCATAATAGTCAGTCTCCTATTTATATACATCCATCTTTAGCATTAACTTTTAACATTCAACTTTCTTCCATTTTTCTGCTTTCTTCTCAAAATCTATCTACTTTTCCATGTCTTCCCTTCCCATCTATCCATGTGTACCATCTCCTCCCTCTTTCTTCTCCCCTATTCCCATCTATCCATACAAAGCATTTCTTCTTATTGCTTCCCTGCTGCATCCATTGCTATGCACCATCTCCTCCCTATCTCCTCCTTCCCCTCTATCCTTGTGCACCAACTCATTCCTCTCCCATGGTCAGACAACTCTGTCTTCCCCCTTTCCCCTCATATAGTCTGGCATCTTTCTACTCTTCTTCCCATAGCCTGGAATCTCTCTCCTATAGTCTGGCATCTCTCTCTCCTCCCCTCCCTCTTCCAGAGGTCTAACATCTCTCTTCTTCTCTCCTCTCCTTTCTGTGGTCTGGCATCTCTCCTCCCTGCAGTCTGGCATCTCTCTCCCCCCTCCTTCCCTTTCACTTCATGGTCTGGCATCTCTCTCTCTATTTCTCATTCCAGTGGTCTGACATCTCTCTCCTCTCTCACCACCATGTCCAATAATTCTCCCTCCCTCTCTCTGCCCAATTATTCTCCTTTTTCTTCATCTGTTCATGTTACCCATCTCTCTTTCTCTCTCTCAGACACCCGGTTTTCCCTTTCTATTCTCTCCTTCACCTCAGCATCTCTTTCCCTCACTCTCTCCCTCCTTCCATTCTATGTCTCTCTCCTTGCCTTTATTCTATGTCCCAAGTTCATGCTCCCTCCCTTCCTCCCTCCCTCCTATCATTTGTCCGAAGTTTATGCTCCCTCTTTCTTGAGTTCCAACACGTCCCTCTCCCTCCCTCCATTCTTTCCCTCAACTAGGTGCCTCCCTCCGGCAGATGTCTTATGTTTTCATTGCCGCCCCTGGATGTTTTATCTTCTGGCTGACTCCCTCCTCCTCACTGCGGGCAGCAGCTCCTATACGCGCCCTGCGCCTGAACCAGAAACCTTCTCTCTGACGTCGCAATGTCAGAGGGAATGCTTCTGGGTGAGGTGCGGGACGCTGCCCGCAACTTTGTGCACACTGCGGAAATGAAGAGCAGAGAACCGGCCAGAAAACACCCGGGGATGGCAATGAAAATGGCGCATTGCAAAATGTCGCATTGCACCGTGGGCTGCATAAAACTGAAGAGAGCGCTATACTCCACTGGTGAAGGAGGAGGAGCTGAAAGATGGGATCGACAGCCTTCTCCAAGCAACTTGCAACCACTCGCGATAATCACCTCGAGTACAGACTCCTCTGTCTTTGCAACGGAATTGCTTGTTATAGGCACCAATTAAGCTTTTTAAATAATTAAGTTAGGTACCTAGATTGGCTGACCTAGGTGCATAACTGTAGGACCAGGGCCAAAGTTGTGCACAGTTTATAGAGCACTGGGATCTGCCCACAATTTTGGGCATGAGGATTTGCTGAAAGCTAAATTACACTCAGATCTCCCTTATTCTATAAAACTGCATGTAGATTCCAGGAACTCCCTGATCCCCATCCAACACTGAGCCCTCGTTTGGATCCACACACAAAATTTACACACGGATCCCAGCGCCTATTGATGTGTACATACATTTCAATTAATGCTGATTAGTGCTTATTTCTTTTAAAAGTTTATATACTGCATATATCCTAGGTGGTTCACATAAAAATTTGACATAATAGTCATACAGGCAAGTCCTACTTAACTTGAAATAACAGAGTAACCAAGACCTTGACATACTATAAGCCAACTTCTCAACCGCAGTCAAACCCCATCACATAAATGCATTATAGTTCCTCCCCTTTTCCCGTTTGTTCCTGTCCGTCATTGTCTGAGTTTATTATGTAGATTCTATTTGTCAAAGGTTCACCCTTATTTTATATGACGAAAGCTGATTGAGCGGTCTAAGAAATTTTAAATAAACTTGAAACATAGGGCTCTAGTTTTTAATCGTTTCTTAAAGCCTAACCTGGATGGACATAACCGCAAGATACCAGCCAGAGTGTTCCAAAGCTTCACCCCCTCCACAGACACCATCACATCTCCAATCCTTGAATGCACAATTGACCTGCTCTTGTTAGAATTTTAACTGCGTGCTTGTTTCAGATCTCAAAGTTCTTCGCGGGTGACAGATTTCAAACCATCTCTTCAATACAACAGGAGGAACAAGATGCATTATTGATAATACTTTGTGTTGCACCCTATGTTGAATCGGTAACCAAAGGAACCAAATGCTAGGAAGTTCTTCTTTACCCAACGTGTGGTGGACACCTGGAATGCGCTTCCAGAGGACGTTATAGGGCAGCGAACGGTACTGGGGTTTAAGAAAGGATTGGACAATTTCCTGCTGGAAAAGGGGATAGAGGGGTATAGATAAAAGATTACTGCACAGGTCCTGGACCTGATGGGCCGCCGCGTGAGCGGACTGCTGGGCACGATGGACCTTAGGTCTGACCCAGCGGAGGCATTTCTTATGTTCTTATGTTCTTATGTTTAAGAATCGACGTTATATGAGCTGTTCTCGGTGCACCAGTAATCAACCGTGCTGCAGAATTCAAAAGGAATTGCAATGCTCTCAACTTCACCTTCGCAGCCCCCAAATAGAAAGCGTTGCAATAATCCATCTTACTTAAAATTAGCATCTGCACTGCAGTATGAAAATCATAATCCTGCAGCATCGGTTTCAACATTCTCACCTGCATATATCCTACCTGTATTGAATTCAATATTTGACTTTCCACAGATAGAGAACTGTCCAAGCGCACTCCCGGCACATAGATTATTAATGCCCTATCATCAATGCTAGTTGGTCCAATAATCAATTTTGTACAACTATTTGCATGTACAAATTTGAGTGCTATATTTAGAATTAGCCAAACATAGAAACATAGAAACATAGAAATAGACGGCAGATAAGGGCCCACGGCCCATCTAGTCTGCCCACCTTAATGTCCCTCCCCTACCTTTGCCCTGCGAATAGATCCCATGTGCCGATCCCATTTGGCCTTAAAATCAGGCACGCTGCTGGCCTCAATCACCTGTAGTGGAAGACTATTCCAGCGATCAACCACTCTTTCAGTGAAAAAGAATTTCCTGGTGTCACCTCGTAGTTTCCCGCCCCTGATTTTCAACGGATGTCCTCTTGTTGTCGTGGGACCCTTGAAAAAGAAGATATCTTTCTCCGCCTCGATGCGGCCCGTAAGATACTTGAACGTCTCGATCATGTCCCCCCTCTCTCTGCGCTCCTCGAGCGAGTATAGCTGCAATTTGTCAAGCCGTTTTTCGTATGGTAGATCCTTGAGTCCCGAGACCATCCGGGTGGCCATTCTTTGCACCGACTCCAGTCTCAGCACATCCTTGCGATAATGCGGCCTCCAGAATTGCACACAGTACTCCAGGTGCAAACACTTCACAATATGGAGCTCATACAGCAAATTCATTCATTAATCACCCCCTGAAAATCTTCTTAAATAGATTTCTTAAACTTCTTCGGGATCTCAGCGATGCCACCCCTTTGTGATGTAAACTTCTTTGATTACTAGGGTTTTATGCATCTGATCTTCACTGATCCCACTTTCAATATTTCAGTAGCTTACAATCCAGTACTTTCTAAATAAATATTTATTTCATATTTTCAGTATTTCATGAATTTTGCTGAGTAGGGGGACCATTCTACCGACATGAATCATGTTTCCCATAGGCTGCATCAAGGTTTGTCCTCTAGAATAAGATGTTAATTCATTAATTTTTATGCTGAAAGCTCTTTTTATAGAATATATATTCACCCCAAAAACCCTCTCTCATAATTTAGAAGTTGCTAAGATGGCGGCAGCGTTTTTCCAAAAACTTTTATTTAAAGAGACATACTGTGGGGCCTCTTCTATCAAACTGTGCTAGTGTGCCTTAATATAAGGACCCCTATAACATAACTTGCAAATACATTTCAGTCATAAATTGTGTCCACATGCAGCAATCCCGTCTGCTGGACCTCCAGTAGTCTAGGACCATAGTAGAGGTCTGCATGGGAACGGGAATCCTGCGGGTCCCGTGGGAATCCCCCTAACCCATGGGACTCCCACGGGGATCCCCCTCTTGCCCACGAGGCTTTGGAAGTAGGGTTCGTCCATATAATATAATGGACATGTCAGCCTTAGTAAAAGAGGGGGTTTATAAGTTAATTACCTGAACAGAAAACAAAAAAAGGGTTCCACTAAAGAGATTCCACAAGGAAAACAGCAGCGCAAACACAAAAGAAACTGTGGAATTGATGATCCTGTCAGAAGTAATTGCTGCTTTTAATGGGGATGGGCAGGGATGGAGGTAATTCATTGCGGGGATGGGTGGGGAAGGAGAGGATCCTGACGGGGACGGGCGGGGACGGGTGGGGATGGAGAGGATCCTGGCAGGGACGAGCGGGGATGGTGGGATTTCTGTCCCCATGCAACTCTCTAGACCTTAGGCCAGTGTATGAAAGTAAGTCTTTAGGGAATACATAAACTTTTAATGCACAGGTTCAGCTTGAAGTGTTTCAGGAAGACAACAGGTCCCCTCATACTAGCTGATGAATGAGATAGTGTTTGTATAAGGAGTGAAGTAGCCTAATTAGTTTATGCGGAGTCATCATAGAAGACAGATACAATGGAATGTCCATATAGAGTGCATTATGGGCCATAATCAATATTTTGAACTGAATTCTGCATTGGGGGAGGGGGTTCCACATACATAGAAATATAAATGTTGAAATTTTGCATCAGGTAATATTATTATATCTCTCTATAGGACACACACATAGATATTGAGGCCTACAGAAGGGTGTCCATGACATTTTGTTTTAGGCTGATCCCATAATAAATATATTATGAAAGATATTTCATCTTTTTCAGTTGGTATCAAGGTGGCAGATTAGCTTACTTAGGGGTCCTTTTATTACGGCGTGCGCTAAATCAGTTATCGTGCCTTAATAAAAGGACCCCTGAATGCAAGACCCAGCTAACTGATTTTGATCTGCCATCATTGGTCTCTAGTTTTTCACTTAAGAGGTCCTCTCCTGTTTCTCTCTGGCACTCACCATTCACTCCCCTTATTTCTCACTCATTCTATGTCTCCAAACACTTGCAAGCAATCCTATCGATCCATACACTTTCTCATAATTCACAGTTTCTCCCAGGCCTGCTTCTTACTGTCTCAGGATCCTCTTTATCCATTCTCACGCCCATTTTTGTCTCGGACATTCAGCAGCCACCCCCATATTATTCACTCTCACCTTTTCAGGCACTCTCTCCAGGCATCCTCATTGTCTCCTTCCAGGCTGCTTACCGTTCTTTTGACACAGAAGAATATATCCTTTGCACTTAGCATGTGGTCTCGTTCTTTCTCACTCATTTGTCCAGGTTGGTAACAAATTGGTATCAATCTCTCTGAGGCCAGGCTGGCAACTCAGAATTGAAGGGAGAAATGAGGATCAAACTGCAATGTTGTATACTAAGCAAACCGATCGTGTACCGATCAGTTTGCGACCCCTTTGCGACCAGATTTCCCTCCGACCCGATTCACTAACCTGTGTCCCAATCATCCTCCGATCTGCACATGCAAATGAGGGGGAGACAGCATTCAAATGATGACAGGCAGCAATTCACTACCAAAAAACCTGCAACACCGACTGGGCTGGCCGATCGCAAACAAGCGTCTGCTGAGGACCAGTCGCTCAGGTCCTTTCTGCCGCCCTGCTCTCAGCCCTGACTCTCCCACCCTTCCCCGCAGTGCAAGCCCGTGGTTTTAACCTGCGGACTTAAAGCGGGTTAAAACCACGGGCTTGGGAAGGAAAAAAAAAAAGAAATCTCCTGCTCTGCCGAGCACAGAGGGCCAGCGCATGCGCAGACCAAAAATTATATACGGAATAGAAGCTACATTCTGGAACTATATTCCCAGCTGTCCTGTCACTCTTTGTGGGCCTCTTCTCAAAGTCTGTGAAAGGAATGAGAGAATCTATTAATCAAGAGACACCTAACCCCGAAAATACGGATGAAAATAGCCGAAACTAAACTAAAACTCAGGGCTCCTTTTACTAAGCTGTGCTAGCGGTTTTAGCACACGCTAAAAAGTGCGCGCTAGACGCTAACGCCACCATTGAGCTGGTGTTAGTTTTTGGTACGTAGCGTGGGGTTAGCGCGTGCTAAAACCGCTAGCGCAGCTTCGTAAAAGGCGCCGTTCGTTTTATAGACCGAGTCATCAACCAAGAGGAGCTCGAGTCGGTATAAACTTGACAAGGAAAAGTCGACGGAAATAGTTAATTTCCAAAATGTTTAGCAAACAAAAAAGTTTTCAGAACTTTCCGGAATAAAGCCAAAGAACCTAAACCTAAAGCATTCCAGAATTCGGTTCATTTTAAAAGCAAAAGAATAACTTAGGGCCCCCTTTTACAAAGCCGCACTAGCAGGGTTAACGCGTGCGACTTTTCAGCACGCGCAAACCCCCGCGCTGGCTGAAAAACTACCGCCTGCTCAAGAGGAGGCGGTATGCGGTTAGCGCGTCAGGCGGTTTAGTGCGGCTTTGTAAAAGGAGCCCTAAATCTCTTAAAGGTTCTGTTTTTACCACTGAGAGAGGGAACTGTAAGTTTTAATTTTTGAGAACTTTTGGCAAGATGAGATCTATGAACATTCCAGACTAAAGGAATCAAAGTGGCAAAAATGCCAAATAGGATCTTAAATGCAATACAAATTCACTTCAATTGAATTCTGAGATACGCTGGGAGCCAATGTAATTCCTTGAGCAGAGGGGTGACGTCATCAAATTTACTCTTACCGAAGAAAAGTTTGGCTGCAGTGTTCTGTATTAATTGAAGTCTCTGCAGACTGACCTTTGAAAGACCCAAATACGCTGAATTGCAGTAATCCAGCCTTGACAAAATGATTGATTGAACCAATACAGAGAAGTGTTGTTGGCGAAAAAGTGCTCTCACTCTTCTCCGAGCACAGAGGCTGAAAAAACACTTTTTAATAAGCGAGTTTAGTTGGACCTTAAATGTAAGTGAAGAATCCATAACAATACCTAGTATTAACGAGGAAAACTCAATTTGACAAAAATATTATCCTTACAAAGTAAAGGTATCAAATGACTGGAGAGTTTCAACCTAGCAGCTGTCAGTCAGCCATTTTGAAATGCTATTGTAAGCATTCTAAGGCCCTTTATGCTACAGAGATCACAGCAACTGCTTTATTTATTTCTGGGAAATTTATCATACTGAGAATTGCAAAAACAATTTTCAAAACATATGATTCCATAACACTTGAGTGAGTTTAATGAGCTTCACCAATTATTACTAATACCTTGAGTTTTGGAAATTATTGCCAGTGTCCTTAGAGCGATGACTCTGCCCTATATGCTGTTATGTCTGTTTATATTTATTTCAGGCTTTATGCACTGCCGTTCATTATCAAAGTGGTTTATAGCAAAAGTTTAAAAATGCAGGGAAGGGCAGGGAAAATGAAAGGAAGGAGAAGTGTACAAACTAGTTCTCTCAGCAATACTCCAACTCCAAAACTCAGCTCTCTCCAAGAGCCCAACCAAAAGATAAGCCTTTAAGAGCACCTTAAATCTGTGCAAGGAAATTTCCAAGTGAAGGAATTTAGCTACAGAGTTTCAGAGTAGGAGAACAGATTATACAACACAGAATCCTTGGTAGCCCCGTCGGGGGATGAAATGCCAAAAACTTATCGTTATGAGAGTATAACTGACAGGCAGAAAAGCAAGGGCAATAAAGGCCTCAAATAATGGAGCAGGCTGATAGCCAGAGCTTCAAATGTAATAACTAGAATCTTGAATTTGATTCTGTAACTTACTGGAAGCTAGTCATACTGTTGAAATAGTAGAGTAACAGGATTATAATTTTGGTCATGATAGAGTAGCCAAATAGCACTCTTTGAACCATCTGAAAGTAGTGAGATGGACTCCATTAAACAAGGAATTACAATATCCAAGCCTACTGAGAAGGGCATAGTGCAATGTGTGACTGATCGTATCTGTCTCTAAGGGAGACGAAGCGGGATTTTTACCAATGATATTTCGTGATCCTCAAAAGGAAGTTTAAGAATCCAAAATCAGTCCCAGCAGTCAAGGGTACCAATTCTCCCAAGGAAAAGTTTGAGCCTGCGATTAACTGCTCCAGATTAAGAGCCATTTCGTGGGCAAGGAACTAGGCAGACCCCCTTGAGATATGGTCGATGAGTGGAGCTAAATCTGGTTGTATAACCAAGAATTTGAATGTCATCTGTGACAAACATATAGGCTTGGACCAACAGATTGAATAAGTGCAGCAAGAGGACTTAAAAAAAAAAAAGATTGAATAATAACTGGGGCTTACAAGGAGCCCTACAGGAGCATTGGGTTGACTGAGGATTGCTGATGACTCAAAAAGAGCATTTTGAAAGGAAAGAGGTAAACCTTCCATTACAAAAGCTGAAAGCCAAGCTGTAAAGAACGCTACTTAAATATATGTACTATCCTCCTATACGGACTATTAGTATTATACCAATTCTTATATTCATAAATTGTCATCATTAAACAACTCCCAAGACATCCTGAAAAGTTCTCAGCCCAATCAACAAAGCTGGGGCAGTCTCCTTCGAGGGCTCTATACTTTCCCCCCTCTGCTATTAAACTGCACTAGCAGTTTTTAGCACAGAGAGCCGCGATGAATGGCCCGCGCTGCTCCCGACGCTCATAGGAACTCTTTGAGCATCGGGAGCTGCGCGGGCCATTCAGCGTGGCTCCCTGCACTAGAAACTGTTAGCGTAGTTTAATAGAAGAGGCCCTTAATGCCGTGATTTTCCATGTTTTTTTATTCCATCAGAGGGAGGGGGTCTTTTATTTTGCTAATGATTCTGAGAAGTAATCATGTGATATGGTGACTTCAAAAGAGTTCTTATAGATGACTGCTACCCCTCTTCCTCGTTTTTCCTTTCTGCGTAGATGTAGAATTTTATAAGCAGACGGAACAAGGTCTCTTATTATTGGGTCATCTTGTAATTGCAAACGGGTTTCAGTTACTAGTAATAAACTTGATTGGTCTTGCATTAACCAGTCTCCGAAGAGGTCTGTTTTGTTTATCAGGGATCTAGCCTTAAAATAGTAGCCCTGGATTGTGAGCGAGGAGTTGTTTGGGGAGGAGTTGTTGATCGATCTACCGTGGTCTGGTTTCTTGTGTAGTTGGGTTGTGGTTTTTTTTGGGTCTTCGTTTGTGTATGAGAGGTTTACTCTCTGCTCTATCTTCTTTTGGTTATGATGATAGGTAACAAGAGTCCTTAGATTCTAAGTATGATGGCCAGAGAGCATCTTGGGACCGGAATCTTATTGCCCAACCAGATAAACAGAGTAGCTGATCTTTAGAGTTTCAAGGGAAAGGGCACAGAAGCTTCTGGCGTCATCTCTGACTTATACACACAGTTAAGCAGCAGAATCTCATTGTGCATATTTGTAGGTGAGTTATGCCCCGATAAGTGTTTGCTGAGCTTTGAATATAAATTATGGGATCGTAAACACGCATCCATTCACTATCTGATACCTGTCCAACAGAATTTAGATTCCAGACTCAAATGAAACATTCATACTTAGGTCCTCTTTTACAAAGGTACGCAAAGTGTTTCAGTGCGGATTTAGCGCGTGCTAAATCAACAGTGCGCTAACTGCTAATGCTTCCATAGGATAACATGTACGCGTCAGCTTTTAGCATGCGCTAAAAAGCTTAGCGCACCTTTGTAATAGAGGGGGTTAATTTCAAAGTATTATGGATCAGCAGATGACTGGCAGAATGTACAACTCCAAAAACAGCTTCAATCTTCATCGATCCCCCCCTTTTTTTTGGGGGGGGGGGGAAATATATGTATGTGAGCTCTCATCAATCTTCTTCATATAAATACACAAAATTTAATTAATAGTGAAAACTTATCTTAAATACAGCCATCAAGCTCACGGATCAGCCCTCCCGACATCAATTCACGTTTCACTCTCTTCATCAGGGTCGAGGTGTCATATTTATGCTTATTGAAAGCTTCTATATCGCTACTAATGACTGAGGAGTCGGTTCGGAGTGGTTTACATGGGCTTCTATAATGGTGCGACGATACATGAGCTTTAGAAATGGTGTTCCAGCACAATCCAATCCAATCCATGAGCTATGAAATATGAGCTTTCGTAATGACGCTTCTCAGCGAATGTCATTATTTCAGCAACATGACTCCTCGACCCTGATGAAGAGAATGAAACGTGAATTCATGTCAGGAGGGGTGACGGATGAGCTTGATCGCGGTATTTAAGATCCGTTTTCACTGTCTATGAAATGTTGAGTCTGGAATCTAAATTCTGTTGGATTGGTATCAGAGAGTGAATTGATGTGTTTTGAGATACTTAGCCACAGAGCGCTATCATTGAAGGTTTATATACTTACTAATCTTTAAGCCCGTTACATTAACAGGTGCTAGAATAGATGTGTCTGTCTTTCTTTCTTTCTGTCTCTCTCTCTCCTTGGCCGCTTTCTGTCTGTCTTTTTTTTCTTTGTCTCTCTCTCTTTAGCCGCTGTCTGTCTGTCTATCTCCCTGGCCCCCTGCCTGCCTATCTCTCTCTGTTGCGCCATGCCTGCTTGTCTCTCCGTGGCTCCCTTCTGTCCCCCCCTCCCCCGAGCAAACCAAGATTGCTGCCTGCCCCCCCAGCACACCCCTCCCCCAAAAGCAGCCCCCTTTCCCTCTCCCCCTCCACTTCCCTGTGCAGCAGTAGCAGCCGGATGCCTCGCAGCACCTGCACCCTGTCTGCTTCGTCCAGGCCGAGGGACACCCTCCTGCCATTGCTCTCAGCACCACTCAAACCGCCACACGTGCCGCAAGCCGACGCAGGCCGCACACGGCCATGGAGTCACAAAACCCGGAGTCAGGGATCACGGTGTTGAAAGTGCGCATTCGCGCTTAGGGTTTTATTATAGAGGATGACACAAACTATACACTGTTTGACAGTCCAGGGATCAATCATTTTAATTGTCAAGGCGACCTAAGCAGAGTAGAGGAAAAGCTTAACGGCAACTGGTTTCAATTCCCAGTACAGCTTCTTGTGACCCTGGACCCTTAATCTCCCCATTGCCCCAGGTTCAATACTCAGATTGTGAGACCCCTATGGACAGAAAATGCACCTACAGCCTGCTTTGGTTGTACCCCAGAAAGGTGGTATATCAAGAAAGTAAAAAAGCATCTTCTGAAAGATGAACATCTACTGTTGCAAAAGCCTGTTATCCTTTTAGTTAGCAAAATGAGACCCATTCTGTGCATTACATTTGGCTGCAGATGGCAGGATCCTAACCGCAGTTTGTCTACTAGATTGTCGGTCCCATAGTGTACACATTTCAAATTCAGGTGATTTGCCACTGCTGATGTACCTCAAAACCGGCTTAACATTCAAAGACGTAACTAGTTTCAGTGGCCAAATAAATTAATGATGGCATTCTAGAGAGCAAAGTGTAGGGGGTCTCTTGTAAGAAATCCTTCTTGATAATAAACTCTCCTTTGAACAGAGATAGGTCAGGCATTAAAAAAAAAGGTTATTACTGGCTTAGACGTATTCTTTCAGTCACTAGGACCTTAGCTTTTGACTCCATTGACAATTTAATTCATGCCTTTGAAATATCAAGGTTAGATTATTGCAATTTAATATATTGTGGAATCAATGGAACACTTTTATGTAGGTTACAGACATTAGAAAATTCAGCAGCTAGGCTTCTATTCAAAGTTTACACTGTTGATAAGTTTACACTGGTTGCCTATACATTATAGATCTAAATTTCAAATTCTTTAATTTTTTAAAAGCACCACTCGAAAGGGTCCAGAGAAGAGCAACTAAAATGGTTAAGGGGCTGGAGGAGTTGCTGTACAGGGAGAGATTAGAGAAACTGGGCCTCTTCTCCCTGAAAAAGAGGAGACAGAGGGGACATGATCGAAACATTCAAGATATGGAAGGGAATATACTTAGTATATAAAGACAGGTTGTTCACCCTCTCCAAGGTAGGGAGAATGAGAGGACACTCTCTAAAGTTAAAAGGGGATAGATTCCGTACAAACGTAAGGAAGTTCTTCTTCACCCAGAGAGTGGTGGAAAACTGGAACGCTCTTCCGGAGGCTGTTATAGGGGAAAACACCCTCCAGGGATTCAAGAGAAGACTAGCCAAGTTTCTGCTGAACCAGAACATACGCTGGTAGGGCTAGTCTCAGTTAGGGTGCTGGTCTTAGATTAGAGAAACTGGGCCTTTTCTCCCTCGAACAGAGGAGATTGAGAGGAGACATGATCGAAACATTCAAGATAATGAAGGGAATAGACTTAGGAGATAGACAGGTTGTTCACCCTCTCCAAGGTAGAGAGAACGAGAGGACACTCTCTAAAATTAAAAGGGGATAGATTCCATACACATGTAAGGAAGTTCTTCTTCACCCAGAGAGTGGTAGAAATCTGGAACGCTCTTCCGGAGTCTGTCGTAGGGGAAAACACCCTCCAGGGATTCAAGACAAAATTGGGCAAGTTCCTGCTCAACTGGAAAGTACGCAAGTGAGGCTGGGCTCATTTAGAGCATTGGTCTTTAACCTAGAGGCCGCTGCATGAGCGGACTGCTGGGCACGATGGACCACTGGTCTGACCCGGCAGCGGCAATCCTTATGAGCTCCATCATACCTGGCTTCTGTAACCATTCCATATACTCCAACACATACATTCCAGTTAGTTGACTCTCAGAGATTGGCGCTTCCTTCTCCAACAATGGCTCATGAATCAACTCGAAATTCCGTTTTTTTCTATTGATCTCCATCCTTATGGAACGACTTCCATTTCCAAAATTTAAGTCTCTTTTTTTTTGTTTTGTTTAATTTGGCATTCACAAGACCACCACGAAAAGAGATTTGTTTGGTTTTTTTCCTCTTCAATATTTAGATTAGGGGCTCCTTTTACAAAAGTGCGCTAAGCGTTATAGTGCACGCTAAATATTAGCTCACGCTAATCACAGGCTAAGCACTAACGCGTGCACGTTAGTCTGTGGACACGTTAGCGTTTAGTGTGTGCATAGATTTAGCGAGCGCTATAAATGCTTAGCGCACCTTAGGAAAACAGGGGGAAGGTCTGTCCTATTGAGAATGTTTTCCTTTTCTTGTTTTAACTTATTTTCTTGCGTTTTGTAAGCCGCATTGATACCAAATGTTAATAAACATAAATCTTACCTCCTCCCTCATCTCACATCAGAAGACTCAACTCAGAATTAAAAACCAAATCCCTGTCATCCGCTTCAGTTCTTCTTTTCCCTTTCTTTCTTTATTCCTTCCCTCCTTTCGCCTTTGTGTATTTTCGCTGTTGTCCTATTACAATTGGCATTCTTTTTATTTTAATTTTAGATAGGTTTAGGTTTAGGTTTGGTTTAGGTTTAAAAATCTGATATACCGCCTTATCAAAATTCAAAGCGGTTTTACATAATATATAAAAACAAAGAATAGAAAGGCATAAGTTAAAAACAAATTATAGTTATTAAAACAGACAATCAAAACACACAGATAAACATTAATTTACCAAAACAAAATGAAAAAGGGTGGAAATACATTTGTGTAAAGAAAAAGAGAGGGAGAAGGATCAAAACAAAAGGGAGGGGAATAAAAAATAAATAATCTAGCACTTTGTAGAAAAGATTAAAATTAATAACAAAAAGCAAGGAACGAAATTCCATTACAATCCTTAAAAGGACTATTATACTCCAAATGCGTCTTTAAAAAGAAAGGCCTTCAACCTACTTTTATGCTTAAATCTTTTATTGATTTTTCAATTTAAATTTCAAGTATTACACTTGTACAGAAAGCAATAATAGAATAGATATCAATTATACAGTAAATATAATTCACAAATTAACAAATTTTACTATTTATGCTCAAGTCCTCAACTTAGGATCCAAGAGTCAAAGAAAATTGGCGAAAAATAGAAGAAATTAATAATAATACATAAGAAACTGAAAGCTATAGCACTGAAATGAGGTCATCAATAATCAAATTTAGGGTTCAAAGGTTGTTGCATTCAGACGAGACATTGCCACAAAGTTTGTCAATTGGGATGGTTCAAAAAACACATATTTGAGAGTACGGTAACACACAATACATTTACACGGATGTCTCAAATAAAAAGTCGCCCCCAAGGATAAAACCCCAGGTTTCAAAAGAAGAAATTCACGGCGGCGCCTTTGCATCTCCCGTGCCAAGTCTGGAAACATTTGTATTTTGTGACCAAGGAAACTTTTCTGTCTATTTTTAAAGTAAAGTTTTAACAACCATGTTTTATCAATTGGCAAAGCTAAAGTAATAATCATAGTGGCTGATGATGTTAAGTCCTTCTCAGATGTCTCTAAGATTTGTGAAATATTTAAGGGTTCTCGGTCTGGAGATTCTACTTTTTGTTGTTGGTTTTGTTCTTTATCAGGCAAATAATAAACCCGTGAAAATGGTGGTAATGAATCTTCAGGTATTTCCAAAGTTTCCACTAAATATCTCTTAAGCATATCTCTGGGTGTTACCAGATCAAGTCTTGGAAAATTAATTAACCTTAAATTGTTACTACGTGAATTGTTCTCAAGCATTTCAATCTTCTTCCTTAGGTTAATATTATCTTTAACTAAAGTCTCTTGCAATTGTTTCGATGTTATAATTTCCTTTTCTATTTTCTGTATGGATGAGTTAGAGGTATTCATTTCTTTTCTTAAGTCCTTCAATTCTTTATTATGTTCCTTAATTTTCCCTTCGATTTGTTGAAAAGTAGGAGTTATATTTTTAACAAAACCAGCCATTAAGTCCCAAATGGAATCTAAAGTCACTTCAGCAGGTTTAATCAATACAATTGGAGTTTGTGTGAATGTGAAGTGCTCACCGTTCTGAAGATTTCCTTCGGGGCTTGTCTTCTGTCCTTCCCCCTCATATTGAGATGTTACTGCCCCAGATATCTCCATGGGGACCCTTGCAGTGAGAGCCCCAGCCTCCAAGCTCTCCAGAAGATCCTTCCTTGCCTCTGGAGAGGAGAAAACCTCAGAATCCGGGGTTTCTCCACCCCTGGGAGAGCTGGTAATCTGAGGCTGCGGGGGTGGTGCCCTAACATCGGGGCTTAGAGTAGTATCGGGCCCAGGAGTGTTCACCGTGGGTTCACCTCCCTGTGTCCTCAGCAGGCCGCCGTCCGATGTTGCAGTGACCTCCTGCATACGCCGCAGAAGATCTTGGATATTACTAAGAGCGGGGGCTCCAGGACGCCGCGAGGCAGAGGCGGCACTCTGGCCCCGTCTCTTAGGCATCGCGGTAAGCAAAGTACCGCTAGAATTATTCAAAACCGACACTGTTCTGGGACGAGCAACTCAGCGCGTCCTGCTCTCAGTCGCCATCTTGGATCCTCTATCTCAACCTACTTTTAAATTTATCAAGTGATGAACTTTCTCTTATATAATTTGGTGCTGAGTTCCAGATGGTAGGGGCTGTAACAGAAAAGATATTAGTACGCATGGTGCCAATGTGTCTTAAAGAGGGAATGAATAACAGGTTTTGATAAGAAGAACGTAATGTGCGATGGGGTTTTGGGGGATTAATAATCTGTTGATGAAATCAGGTAGACCGGAAGCTATGATTTTATGTATCAGTAACATTATTTTATAAGTAACTAGCTGATGTCCCGGCGTTGCACGGGTATTTAATTATAGCAATAACACTGTAAATGGATTCAAATAAAGATACTTTATAGTGGTGAATGAAATTATTTTTTTACAGCTTAATAAAAAGTACAATATTCAAATTATAATGTGAAATATTTGACAAAATGAATACAATACAACTAACGCAAAACGTGATTATAAACAACAATTTTAGTTTCACCTCCTGGAGCAAGAACATATAAATTCTTGGGTGAACCCAGCCTTGAGCAAGCAACATAGAGTTGTGGGCCGCGAGACCCCCAGAACATATCACCCCAGGTAGTGAAGGATCTGCATAGCAAGTTTCGTTCAAATCGGTCAAGCCGTTTTTGAATTACAGTGAGAATGGCAGCTTTTTACATTTTTTCCATTGACATGAATGGGTGAAATCTGATTTTATGTTTGTAGCTCCGCCCACGTGTGCAGGTGGGCCGGGAAACCCCCAGAACATATCACCCCAGGTAGTGAGGAATCTGCATACCAAGTTTCGTTCAAATTGGTCAAGCCGTTTTTGAATTACTGTGAGAATGGCAGCTTTTTACATTTTTTCCATTGACATGAATGGGTGAAATCTGATTTTCTGTTTGTAGCTCCGCCCATGTGTGCAGGTGGGCCGTGAGACCCCCAGAACATATCACCCCAGGTAGTGAGGGATCTGCATACCAAGTTTCGTCCAAATCGGTCAAGCCGTTTTTGAATTACTGTGAGAATGGCAGCTTTTTACATTTTTTCCATTGACATGAATGGGTAAAATCTGATTTTATGTTTGTAGCTCCGCCCACGTGTGCAGGTGGGCCGCGAGACCCCCAGAACATATCACCCCAGGTAGTGAGGGATCTGCATACCAAGTTTCGTTCAAATTGGTCAAGCCGTTTTTGAATTACTGTGAGAATGGCAGCTTTTTACATTTTTTCCATTGACATGAATGGGTGAAATCTGATTTTATGTTTGTAGCTCCGCCCACGTGTGCAGGTGTGCTGCGAGACCCCCAGAACATATCACCCCAGGTAGTGAGGGATCTGCATACCAAGTTTCGTTCAAATCGGTCAAGCCGTTTTTGCGTGATCGCGGCACATACATACACACATACATACACACATACATACCTCCGATTTTATATATATAGATTCGATGATCTATGGGAAGCCAATGGGCGTTAATCAAAAATGGTGCTCGGTGATCTCCAACCCCCCTCCCCCTGACACGATCCGGCTAGGAGGGAGCCCAAGCCCTCCTGGCCCCGCCGACAATGATCGGGGCAAGAGGGAGCCCAAGCCCTCCTGCCCCATCGAATTGCGACCCCCCCCCCCCCCCCCCCGCTGACATCGGGGCAAGAGGGAGCCCAAGCCTTCTTGCCCTGTTGAACCGCAACCCCCCTGCAGAGTCCGATGGGGCCAGGAGGGAGCCCAAGCCCTCCTGGCCCGGCAACACCCTCTAACCTCCACCCCCCACTAAAATACGGGCTGGAAGGGTCCCAGGCCCTCCTGCCCTCAACGCAACCCCCCTCATGACTGCCCTCCGAACCCCCGATTACCCCCCTGCCGACCTGCAACCCCCCACAGACCCACCGACCCCATGACCCCCCATCCCCACCCCCTTCCCCGTACCTTACAATTGTTGGTCGGACGGACGGGTGCTAAGCCCGTCCGTCCAACAGGCCAGCCATCTCGGGAATGGCTGGCCTTAGGGCCTGATTGGCCCAGGTGGCTCAAACCCCAAAAAATGAAGAGAATAAAAGTGTCCAAAAAAACAGAATCTCAACAAATGGAGAACACAAAAAACCAAGTAAACATAAGTAACCAGACCTTATGTTTCCCAAGGCATTACTTTTAATCAAATACAATTCTGTATTGGTCATTAGGTCAAGTGACTTGTGCTGTGCAAAAAACTCACAAATAAAGTGCTTTAGAGTGCATAAAATGTCCAATGGAAGGCACTTATCATACTCGCCCGACGGCTGCCCAACCGTTTCACATTTTTCATCAGGGGCTGTGCTTCCATGAAGCTATTGCACATAAATCTAAAAGAATACTTGAATGGGAGTGCAAAAACAAGCAAACAGTGCACAGTTGTGATTGTGCTAAACCTCAAAGAGTAATAAATACTAATAAATATTTAAAAAATTTTTTCTTACATGAAAAACATAATTGCAAAACTAAACATACTTGTATGACTCATGATATGAAAACGGAATAAACTTTTTTTTAAAAAAAGAACCTTGTACCTAAAATAGAGTACAAAGCGCTCTTCAGCCCACATAGTGAACCGAAGCCAACATAACTCTGGTAAATTTCCAAATTATTAAACATACTGCTTTAAATACAAATAAACGCCATACGTATAGCTCAATAGAAATACATGACATTTGGAATCAAAACGTACTGTCAATGAAATGTACTACCAATCGCAAACTGCATCAATACAACAAAATGGCGGCGGCGTCTCAAATATTAATTGCTCATGCCGGAATTGGCCCAGTTGTCTTAGGCCCCTCCTGTGGGCGGGGTCTTAGGCACATGGACCCAACCGGCCCATGTGCCTAAGGCCCCGCTCACAGGAGGGGCTTAAGACAACTGGGCCGATTCAGGTTGGCCCAAGCGCCTCAAGCTCCACCTGTGGGCGGGGTTTGAACTGCCTGGGCCAATCAGGCCCTAAGGCCAGCCATTCCTGAGATGGCTGGCCTGTTGGACGGACGGGCTTGGCACCTGTCCGTCCAACCAACAATTTTAAGGTATGGGGAAGGGGTGGGGACATCATGGGATCGCCGAGGGGGGGGTCGCATTGAGGGCAGGAGAGCCTGGGATCCCTCCTGCCTGTATTTTAGTGGGGGGTGGGGGTTAGATGGTGTCGCCGGGCCAGGAGGGCTCATGGCCTCATGGCCCCATCAGACTCGGCGGGGGGGGGGGGGAGGGTTGTGGTTCAACGGGGCAAAAGAGCTTGGGCTCCCTCCTGCCCCGATAGTGTGTGTGGGGGGTGATGTATCGCGGCAGGAGAGATTGGCCATCTCCCCTGCCGCGATGCGATCACTCCTCTACCCGAACTGCTACAACCCGTGGCAGGAGAGATTAGGATTTCTCATGCTGCGGGTCGCGGCAGTTCGAGTAGAGGGGTGATCGCATCGCGGTAGGGGAGATGAGGCATCTCTCCTGCCGCGATGGTTGCGGTGGGGGGGGTGGGTAGGTTGTCGGGCCGCTGAACTGATCGCGCCAGCCGCCATCAGCTCAGCAGCTCCTTTTTTGGCACTTATATCTGTTTTGACTTGGTCTAAGTCAAAACATATAAGTGCAGACTAGGTAACTTTTCAAAATCTTTGGTTATACCTGCTGCATGCCTAGGTGTAGGTCGGCCCACCTCACGCCCACCGCCCGCCCTTTCCCCTCCTCTAAAAACGCCTCTTTTCTCTCTGTGCGTTTAGAGGCAGGGGAAAGGCTTAAGCTGGTTTTAGATACGTCTAAAACCAGCTTTGATTATGGGTACTTGGACAATCAGGCTTTTTGATCATCCAAGTAGCTATTTAGGCCACTTTTTAGATTTTTTTTATTTTTTATTATGAACCCCTTAGTGTCTTTGTTGAAATGTCTAATCGGATTGGATTTTGACGAGAACAAATGTCTTCGATTCATTTACACAGACACATAAGATCCAATATTCAAAATAAGTTAAATGGCCAAGAAAAGTTCCTGGCTGCTTAAATTGCTTATCACAGACATTAACCCCCTCTTCTATTAAACTGCGCTAGCAGTTTTTAGCGTGGTGAGCCGCGCTGAATGGCCCGCGCTGCTCTCAATGCTCATAGCGTCATGGAGCAGCGCGGGCCATTCAGCGTGGCCTCTGCGCTAAAAATTGCTAGCACAGTTTAATAGAAGAGGGGTAAATATATTTTTAATGTAAAAATATAACTTAACTTAAAAATATATATATATATATTTAATGTCTGGGCATTATTTGCATATCTTTATATGTTTATAGTTATAAATGTGTTATTTTTGAATGTAAATGCTTTATTTTGTGTAGCAATGTTTTCGGCTCCCTTTTATCAAGCTGTGTAAAGGTGTGTTTTTTTTTTTTAAATTGCAGACCAATACGGTAAAAGCTCCGATGGGTTGGAGCTTTTACCGCAGCGACCCGCAATACAAAAAATCCTAACGCAGTTTGATAAAAGAGGACCTTAATTAATTGTTTGTAGACACCTGAAGAAGGTACCTTTTGAATACCGAAGATTAACATAGAAACATAGAAAGTGACGGCAGAAAAAGGCCGAGGCCTATCGAGTCTGCCCACACCACTGACCCACCCCCCTATTTAATCGCTCTCTGATGACCTTTCCCTCGTAGAGATCCGACATGAGCATCCCATCTGCTCTTAAAATCCGGCACACTGCTGGCCTCGATCACCTGCACTGGGAGCTTATTCCAGCTGTCAACCACTCTTTCGGTGAAGAAGTACTTCCTGGTGTCGCCGTGAAACTTCCCGCCCTTTATTTTCAGCGGGTGTCCTCTTGTGGCCGAGGGTCCTTTAAGAAGGAAAATATCATCTTCTACCTCGATACGACCAGTGACATACTTAAACGTCTCAATCACGGAAGCGCTCTTCGTCTGTGGTGTTTATATTGCCTGTCTGGGCCTAACCAGGAATTTTCAGCAACACATAACTGGTTAGTGACCAAACTGAAACTGGCTATTTTGTGAGCATTCCAGGGCAGAGTGAGCCCAGTTGGTTACGTACCAGTTTTCTTGGTCTAGGTTAGGGGTGCCCAAAAGGTCGATTGCGATCGACCAGTAGATCGCAAAGGCAACTCGAGTCGATCGCGTTGCCTTTGCGATCTTGTTCTTCCTGCCTCCCCCAGCCAGGCCAGGCGCGTACAAGCGCTGGACCCACAAGCATTCACCTCCAAATGGAAAATCCGGACCCCTAGACCCAGCCCACCCCTCGCTGCCTGCTATCATCGGGCAAGAGGGCATCCGTGCGTATGCGGAGGCGAGGTGATAACGTCACGTGCAAGGCATGCACGAATGCCCTCCTGTCCGATGGCGATTTGCTGGAAGCTTTTCAAAACCTGGACAAAGGGCCGGGTTTTGGAAAGCCGTCCGGACCCCTGGACATGTCCTCAAAAGGAGGACAAGTCCAGAGAAATCCGGATGTCTGTTAACCTTACTATTTATAGACTGTGGGCCATTAAGCCTAATCTCCACGTTCCTTGCCTGTGAGGAATGAGTAAACGTATGTGCAAATCTCACGCCCTATTTACGTTCCCTTTAGCAAAGGGCTGCAAAAGCAAGAAACACCATGGGCATTGTCTTTCTTATCAGGCTGCTTCTCATGACAAAGATTTCCATCTATTGTTGATTAGATCTATACTAGTCTTATAGCCCGTTACATTAACGGGTGCTAGAATATATGTGTGTGTGTGTGTCTGTCTTTATTTCTTTCTCTCTCTCTCTCTCCTTAGCCGCTTTCTTTATTTCTGTCTTTCTTTTTCCTTGGCTGTCCACCCATTCTCCCTTCCTTTTACCTTCCCTGTGTCCACCACCACCCCTTCACTGCTTCCCTTATCCAGCAGCAGCCCTTCTCCCTTTTTTTTAATCTCCCCCCTGTCCAGCGGCACCTCTTTCCTGTCCCCCTGTCCAGCAGTAGGCCTCTCTTCCTTTTTCTCCCTCCCCCCATCTCTTCCCCTGTCCATCAGCACCTCTTTCCTGTCCCCCTGTCCAGCAGTAGTCCTCCCTTCCTTTTTCTCTCCCCCCCCGTCTCTTCCCCTGTCCATCAGCACCTCTTTCCTGCTCCCCCGTCCAGCAGTAGGCCTCCCTTCCTTTTTCTTCCCTCTAGCACCTCTTTCCTGGTCCCCCGTCCAGCAATAGGCCTCCCTTCCTTTTTCTTCTCCCCTAGCACCTCTTTCCTGTTCCCCTGTCCAGCAGTAGGCCTCCCTTCCTTTTTCTCCCCCCCCAGTCTCTTCCCCTGTCCATCAGCACCTCTTTCCTGCTCCTCCGTCCAGCAGTAGGCCTCCCTTCCTTTTTCTTCCCCCCTAGCACCTCTTTCCTGGTCCCCCGTCCAGCAGTAGGCCTCCCTTCCTTTTTCTTCCCCCCTAGCACCTCTTTCCTGGTCCCCCGTCCAGCAGTAGGCCTCCCTTCCTTTTTCTTCCCCCCTAGAACCTCTTTCCTGGTCCCCCGTCCAGCAGTAGGCCTCCCTTCCTTTTTCTTCCCCCCTAGCACCTCTTTCCTGGTCCCCCGTCCAGCAGTAGACCTCCCTTCCTTTTTCTTTCCCCCAGCACCTCTTTTCTGGTCCCCCGTCCAGCAGTAGGCCTCCCTTCCTTTTTCTTCCCCCCTAGCACCTCTTTCCTGATCCCCCGTCCAGCAGTAGGCCTCACTTCTTTTTTCTCCCCCCCTGTCTCTTCCCCTGTCCAGCAGCACCCCTTACCTCGCGTCTGCCCTCCGCCGACAGCCACTACGGCCTGCAGGCACCAAGAGCCGCTGCGGCCGACAGCCTCCGTGCCACCTGAAGCCGACAAAACCCTAAACCGCGCATGCGCACTCCTACCTGCGGGGACCTACAGCGCACGGAAAACGGGAGCACGCAGGTAAGAGTGCGCATGCGCGGCTTAGGGTTTTATTATTAGATGTTATAAGCATTACGGAAAACTTTTGAAGACTTTTCTTTTCTCCAAATTTTTGGCTAGCTAAATTTCTGTGCATCACATTATCTCTATATTTTCCCATAGCATAATCTTTTGCTAACCACATTGAACTAATGGTTATGTGGTCTAGAAATCTGCTGTTATGTTAGGCAAAATCCTGTTTTACCCAAGCAAATTCCTTCTAAAGAGGTCCCCTCCTATGCTGATATGCATCTGTCTCCCGGCCACCTCAGGTGAGCATGTGAGTGGATTTCTGGGCGCACTACCCCACAGCCACAGATGGAAAGCTCTTCTCGAGAAGTAAGACAGTGGTGTGGTTGGTCTGGTGTGCAGCAAAGGGAAAACAGCCCTTCCTAATGCAGAGCTAATGCAATATGGAAGGCTGAGGACACGAAGGCGCCCTCAGGAATTCTCATGCAGCATCAATAAATTAAACTATTTTCTTTATATCTTTTGCTTAGGAAAGAATAGTGACATGTAATTAGAAGCTAAATAGCGTCAGTTTCCTTCTGGTAATTTTCTCCAGCTAATTTTCTTAATAAGATCCATAATTGTTTTCACCTAATGCCGAGACCAATCAAAACCAGCAAATGAAGACTTTCCTCCCCCCCCTTTTTCGAGAAATCAATGCTATTATTAAACAAAGCAAGAACGCAGAGCCAGAGGAGCGCAGATCTCCTGTGGGCCACATGTGCCAGGCACAACTAAGATAAAGGGCGCCTTTTACTAAGGTGCGCTAGCGTTTTTAGCGCACGCAGGAAATTACCATGCGCTACACCGCCCGCTGTGCTTCTAGAATTAACGCCGGCTCAATGCTGGCGTTAAGGTCTAGCGCGCGCTATTCCGTGCGTTAAAACCCTAGCGCACCTTGATGAAAGGAGCCCAAAATTATTATGAGGGACAATTCAAGTGATAATTGGAGGGGGGTGGGGGTGGGGGAGAACAGGCTCTGGTTGACTCCTGCAGATTTCATAGACATGATCCTTCCATTTCATTTGCTTCTGCAGGCATTGGTGTAGTGCTGTGAGGATCATTCGAAAGGGTTTGCAAGCATGAAATGCATTGTCTAACCTCCTTTGCGAGCTGTGCTTGGGGATGGGATTTGATCTACCGCCTTTCTGGGGTTACAATCAAAGCAGTTTACATTTTGTATAAAGAGATGTATTTTGTACCCGGGGCAATGCAGAGAGGCTGTTAAGAGACCATGCAGGTTCCTCCTTCAGGCAGGGTGACTCTTGCCATAAAAGAGGATTTATTGCCTGATCAAACTCTAATTTAGAAAAATGACAATATACACAAAATGTATTCATTCCTGAGACCAATGTTTTCTCTAAATTGACCAGTCAGATGAGCACATTTATTCACACGGAAAACATTATTCTAGCTTCCGTTCTGGAGCCGAGCAGAAGAGTGTATGGTAATCCAAGAGAGTGTCCCAGATAAAAGCGTCCAGTCTTCACAAAGCCACTGCTGCTTACACAATGTGACAGGATAAGGTCAGAGCCATTGACTGCACAAGAATGGGGGAAAGCCATCTGCTCCTACAGTAATAACCATGTTTAAATTCCGCTTTCTGGGCTTCCACACAGCGAGCTCCACGGAGAAAGAAGCCCGGAGACCGAAAATTGGGGCGTTAACTCATTGTGTCGCAGACGGAAATTCTGCTAAATAAGATCTAGAATCACAGAATAAAAAGAGATCATCGTCCCTCATTAGATTGCGTTGGCATCGTGCTAATTGTGCGAATAAACCAGAAGGGGAGCGAAAGCCAGGCGAGAGTAACGTGGAGGAGCATTTTCGAAATGGCATCTGAGAAAAAAAGAAAATGCTCAGCAGAAAATGTACAAAAACACGTCACAAAAGTCCAAAACTAACAGCCATTTTCCAAAACAAAATGTCCAAATTATGAATGCCAAACCCCCCCCCCCCCAGGGACATGGCTACCTTCCTGGCAGCATTTGTACAAAAATGGCCTTGCAGATGCTTATATTAATGATAAAACTTGCTAAACTTGCTAGGGAAAACATTATAATTATTATATTAATTCATTATATCTATTTTATTATATTGGTTTTATTTTTATTAGTTAGGGGGGGGTGAAAATTTTTATTTTTGAAATATTTGTGTATTTAAAATGCTTTTGTTTGATTCGTTTATGTTTAAATTCACTTTATTGCACTGTTAATAATTCAAAACTAATAAAGATTTACAAAAAAAAAAAAAAAAGAATGTCTATGTCTGATTTGGACGCTTCCCGCTAAACATCCAAAGTCGGAAGCACAGAAACGTCCATTTTTGAAAACTAACCGCTAGACATCCCAAAATATATTTTTGGGGAAAATCGTCTAGTTGGACCAACAGGACGTCCAACCCAAAGGACATCTAACTTTATACCCCATTTTCAACCAAAGAAACATCTAAGTTGAAAACATCCGAATCTAGATAATTCGGACATGAGAGTGGCCATCATTGTGATGAACTGGCCACACAAACACCTTAGAGGGCACTGCTGTGAACTTCACATAAAGAGTGCCAGAGGTTCAGCTCCCTATATACCCCTTATATGGTGAGTCCACCAAAACTCCCCCCAAAACCTACTAGACCCACCTATCTACCACATCGATAGCCCTCATGGCTGCAGGTGGCACCTATAGCAGTAGGATTTTGGTGCGTTTTAGTGGGCCTGGGTCCTCCTCTCTATGGTTCACTAGCCATTCCACCAGGTTACTTAAGACACCTGTGTGATCTCCACTAGGCTTTCCCATATCAAGTGCTGTTGTTCTACATGCAGGTATGTATTGTTTCACTCAGATATTTGGAGCTGGGACGGGGATAATGAGCAGTGGGAGAGTGTGAAGGAGGTCAGATCTTCATGTATCCAATGGTCAAATGGTCAATTTGGGTAACTATGTGGCACTTAGATGTTTCTAAAACAGGTCTATCTCCGAACATCTAAGTTCCATCCAGGACGTCTTGGGAAAGGTTCTATTATCGCCACAAGCAATGGTGTAGCTAGGGTGAGAGGTGCCGGGGGGGGTGCCTCTTCCCTGCCCTCATCTCTGCTCCCAGCTCCTTCCCCGATCCCGCTTGCCGTGCGCATGGAGAGGGAAGGAATGGGAAGAGGTGGGGAGGCAGAGAGGAGGAGGGGTGCCAGACCACCCTTCCCCCCCCGTACCACTGGCCGCAAGCCGTCCAAGTTACATATCCCCAAAAGCTGCCCAAAACACACCCATAACACGCCTCCCAACACACACCCTGGAACTCTAGACACACAGCAAGTGAAATGTCTCGCCAGATGTGCAGGAAAATGCTCTCGATTATCGGCACTTGGACTTCCCAGCGATTAGTATGTTCAAGTGCTGACTTAGGCAGTTTTTGGACATTTTCATCTTTTGATTATGCCCCTAGAAAAGCTATAAGTTTCTATGGTACTTTGTGAGTCTAACTGGTTTGAAAATGAGTCTCTAAACCTGTAAAATTAAACAAATATAGTTAAGGAAGGACAAAATTTACACTCGAAGACAAGACTCAAGTGCACTTACAGAAAAACATGAAACCAAACAGACAGGCTTGCCCCCGTCACCATCCTTCGTGAGATCGCTAAGGCTGAAAAAGTGAGATTTTAACAGTGATTCAAAGTATGGAAAAGGTAACTCAGACCTCAGGGACGGTGCACTGGACTTTAATCCCGGGAACGCAGGTCCGTATTCCAGTGCATCTCCGTTATGTCAAGTGATGAGCCCTCCAGAGACAGGGAAATACTACTGTGCCTGAAAGGACACCACCTCATGAGCCCTTAGGCTTGCAGGAGTCTTGAATATTAAAGTACTGTTAGATATATCTCTGTTTCTGGAGGGCTCACAATTTAAAGGGAAACACAGAGAGTTGACGTAGGAATTGAACCTGAGTCCCTTGGTTTATAGTCCACTACACCAGCCACTAATCTACCCTTCAGGTCGGGCACTAACTTTTGAAACCCAAACAGATGCTTTGGTTTAAAAAAGTTCCTTTCTTCTATAAAATCATATTTTGATTTTCTGTCTTTCAGTTTGCTGGTGCAATCTTTGGTTCTAAATATATTGGACTACTGTAATATTATCTACCTTGGTTCCTATAAGAAAACTACCAGGAGAATAGTACTTGCTGGGATGAGAAAATGAGCTCCCATGGGGACAGGGAAAAATTTGTCCCCGTGTCATTCTCTAAGTTGGACATGTACACATGAACACACACACATGTACACGCCTCTCTCTCTCTCTCTCCCTGAATAGTTTTTTGTATAACATACTTATCGCAATACATTGTAGCTATGGACACAAATAATCCGTTGAGTAGTTTGCATACTCTACAGTTTTAGTCTTCCTGGAGGTCTAGAGCAATTAAGATAAAAATTGTGCTAATGGGGGTCTTGTGAGAAACAAATTAAAAAGTTCTACGTAGCTCTATTTGCTCTGAAAGAAGTACAGAATCCAGAGCAAATGTTAGGAGAATGTATTACACGCTGAGTTAATTATCAACTGCAACTTAAATGTACATTTCATGCCCTATATAATGCCTAATTTTCACCTCTAATAGCTATTAAGGGTAGCAAAGGGAAAATAAAATCACATTTTACATAACCCAATATGAAGCTCTATTAAAAAAGACCTAAGTACTAAAAAAAAAACCTGGTTTCCATAGACACAGAATAGAAGAAACCTTTTAATAACATAATACACTCCTCCAATTTTCAGATCTTTTCTAAACGATGAACAATTATTGTTATTCCAAACCCAGAGAGGGCCTGAATTAACACATTTGCCGTGTGTCCAATATGTCTGCATTATTCTTCCTTATCATCACAGGGCATTTCTTCTCCTGTTCAAAGGAGTCCATAAAGCTCAGCCTCCGTTTTCCTGTGGATTAGGGATGTGGCCTTCTATGACTCAGATGCCACAGCTGAGTCTTATTCTAGATCTGGCTAGGCCGACTTATCCTCTCTCTGCTTTCTCTGGGTAAGAAGCTGCAGATGGTGGTTACATAAGAACATAAGAACAAAAGAACTGCCATCTCCGGATCAGACCTTCGGTCCATCAAGTCCGGCGATCCGCACACGCGGAGGCCCTGCCAGGTGTACACCTGGCGTAATTTATAGTCCACCATATCTTTATATGCCTCTCTTAAGGAGATATGCATCTAGTTTGCTCTTGAAGCCTAGGACGGTCGATTCCGCCATAATCTCCTCTGGGAGGGCATTCCAGGCGTCAACCACTCTCTGAGTGAAGCAGAACTTCCTGACATTAGTCCTGAACCTGTCCCCCCTTAGCTTCATTACATGTCCTCTAGTCCGTGTCAAATTGGACAATGTAAATAATCTTCTCTGCTCTATTTTGTCGATTCCTTTCAGTATTTTGAAGGTCTCGATCATATCCCCACGCAGTCTCCTTTTCTCAAGGGAGAACAATCCTAGTGTTATAAGTCTATCCTCGTATTCCAGTTTCTCCATACCCTTCACCAGTTTTGTTGCTCGTCTCTGCACCCTCTCCAGCAGTTTTATATCCTTCTTTAGGTAGGGAGACCAATGTTGGACGCAGTATTCCAAGTGTGGTCTGACCATTGCCCTATAAAGCGGCATTATAACTTTCTCCGATTTACTCGAGATTCCTTTCTTTATCATGCCCAACATTCTATTTGCCTTCTTTGCCGCTGCCGCACATTGTGCCGACGGCTTCAGGGTCCTATCTATCAGTACACCCTGGTCCTTTTCTTGTTCACTCTTCCCCAGAGTTGCACCTGACATTGTATACTCGTATTTCTTATTCTTATTGCCTAAATGCATTACCTTGCATTTCTCCACATTGAACTTCATCTGCCATTTCTCCGCCCATGTTTCTAACCGACACAAGTTGCTCTGGAGTTCCTCTCTATCCTCCTGCGATCTGATTGCCCGGCATAGTTCTTTGTATCACTTGTTCCAATCCTGTCCTGGAGGACCTCTAGCTAGTTGGGTTTTCAGGCTATCCTTAATGAATATGCATGAGAGAAATTTGCATTAAAAGGAAGCGACAGGGAATAGGTAACCTGACTGGCTGATGCTCCCTGTCCGACGTCACTTTCTAGGCGTGGGCCCAGGAAGTGGCGTCAGAGGAAGAGCTGAGGCTGTTGCTAGGAGTAGGTTGGAATGGCTGCTTGCGTGGGGAAGTTCAAAGAGGTACGGAGGAAGGAGTTCATGCACGTGGAGCGGGGAAGGAACTGGGGGCGGAGAGGAGAACAGGCACCCCCCCCCACTAAGACGACGCCCAGGGCGGACCGCCCCCCACGTCCCCCACTCTTACTACACCACTGCCTCCTTCTGTTCAGTTTTTGGAGAATTATTTGTCAATAGAAAAACAAAGGGCTCCTTTTACTAAGATGCATTAAAGAAATTAGCGCATGCATGAAATTCCCGCCTGCGGCAATTCAGCACGCGCTATTCTGCGCGTTAAAGCCCTAATGCACCTTTGTAAAAGGAGCCGAAAGTCTTGACTCGGTTTTTATAATTTTTTCCCAACATTTTGATGGACTAGAAAGAAAAAAAAAAAAAAAGTAGGATAGACCAGCATAAATTTTTCCTGCTGAAACTGAGTGAACTGGCAGGTCTAGTTAACACGAACAGACGACCAAGTCCGACTGCCTCCTCAAAGACTGTGCAAGTAAAATTTAATTCCGGCTAAGTGGACAGGTGGAAGCTGGGCTTTCCTGGCTGCTAAATTAATTTAGAGAAAAACACCCTTTCCCCGTTGCTTACATTGCATTCAGGGAATGAAAAGAAAAAGTATAATGTGATAAAAGTCACTGAGTTAAAATAAAATCTCTGAGCTGGCTGCCTTTGACAAGTAACTCGAGTCTTTAGAGTTTATTGATCTACCAAACTCCTTCCCTCCACCATCTAAACTCTCGATGTGATCTTTCCTAAGCCAGAGAAGATATGTATGACAATATAATTATCCCTCAGTGCGTGGAGTCGCCTCGAAACATGAGCTCCGGAAAACACATTTTTCATATCCGATTTTTAATATAATTTATCAAAATGAAAAGAAAAATTTTTATAATTTAGGAGTCCTTTGACTGAGCTGCGTTAAGGGCTAGCAAGCACTTACCACAGCTTAAAATGGTTTACCGTGGCTTCCAATGGTATCCTGTGGTAAGTTTCAAACTGGTGCATGCTACCCATGCATAAAAAAATGTTTTTTACTTTTTGTTGGAGTGGACAGGCCTGGGGGTAGAAAGTAAACATCCCGGGGCAAATCATTTAGGGCCTCTTCTACAAAGACGTGGCAGCGAGTCCTGGCATGGCCAATGCGATGAGGCCCATGGGAAATGAATGGACTGTGTCGCATTTGACGCATGGGTTCTGTAAAAGGGGTCCTTAGTTTATCTGCATTACTACGCGCCACTGCAGAATTATCTTCTGAGCTCTTACGGCGATATCCTGTAAAGGACACCTACAGTTGCACGTTAACAAAACTGAAGAGTATGACATGGGGACAAATTTGTCTCTGTCCCCGTAGGAACTCAATTTCCTCGTCCCGTCCCCATAAGTTTTGTCGCTGTCGCTGGCGCTGCCCCATTCCTGTAAGCTCTGCCTTAACTGCAAAAGCCTCGAACACTTATGATTTTAAAGTGTTTGAGGCTTGTGCAGATGAGGACGGAGCTCAGGCATTAGTGGAATGAGGCATTATGACATCACAATCTGAGCTCTAGAATGTTGCTACTTAGGATTTTTAAGCGTTTGAGGCTTGCGCAGATGAGGACGGAGCTCAGGCATTGGTGGAATGAGACATTATGACATCACAATCTGAGCTCTAGAATGTTGTTACTTAGGATTTTAAAGCGTTTGAGGCTTGCGCAGATGAGGACGGAGCTCAGGCATTAGTGGAATGAGGCATTATGACATCACAATCTGAGCTCTAGAATGTTGTTACTTAGGATTTTTAAGCGTTTGAGGCTTGCGCAGATGAGGACGGAGCTCAGGCATTGGTGGAATGAGACATTATGACCTCACAATCTGAGCTCTAGAATTTTGCGGGTTTTCCTGTACATCTGGTAACTCTACCACAGCTAGACCATGTGCCTGCCAGGACAGATGGGGAAAACACCTAAGAGTCCCTGATTATTACTCAATGGATTCTAAATCATTTTGGGTGTATCTTTTCATGAAAAAGCAGTTAATAAATCCAAATAAATATGCAAACCAAAGATTAGCACAAATTGCATTTAAATGTACATTACATTACATTAGTGATTTCTATTCTGCCATTACCTTGCGGTTCAAGGCGGATTACATAAGGAGTTTTCTGGACATTTCCCGTGGTATTATGGAGTGGAGTGGGTTGCTGTTGGGGACTGAGATGATTCTTGCTGTGTTAGTTTGTCTTTAAGGATTTCTTGAATAGCAGGGTTTTTATTTCTTTTCTGAAGGATTTGTAGTCTGGGGTCGTGATCAGTAAATTGGAGAATTGGTAGTTTAGTTTTGCTGCTTGAGTACATTTTTTTTTTGTTTGACGTTTCCGATTGGAGGGTGCGTGAATGGAGTGTGGGCAAAAAGATGTAAATGAGGTCATTAGCTACTCCCTCCCAATGCTCAGAGAAACAGGACACAGAAATCCCTGCCCTAGCACTAGAAATCTACTGCTATATCCAAGGTTGCATTGAAGGGTTAAAAGGCAGGAATTTTCATGATTTTGCTTTTAAAATCTGCTGGGTGTGATTTTCTTTGAACGAGGAAGGAAGCCTGTGTAAGCTTTTGAGCACCGCTGGAGAGAAGCAAATGTGTGTGAGCCCAAGCGAAGCTGAAAGTGGGAGCGCACATTGGTGCCCACTCTAAAACTTCTAGGAATGACAATAGACAGATGCTGTACCATGCAACCACAAATCAACAAAACAATACAAAAATCATTTGCGGTCATGAGAAACTTAAGACAAGTTCGAAAATTCTTCGACAGAACACAATTCCAGCTCCTGGTCCAGTCCCTAGTCCTAGGTCTTCTAGACTACTGCAACATCCTATAACTCCCCTGCCCCACATCCATGATAAAACAACTACAAACTGTTCAAAACACGGCGCTAAGACTTATCTATTCGCTGAGGAAACATGATCACATCACTGCGGCATACCTCGACTCACACTGGCTCCCAATACAAGCAAGAGTACAATTCAAATTCTACTGTCTACTATTTAAAGCCATAAATGGAGACAACCCAGCCTTTCTAAACAACCTCCTAATCCAAACTACCTCAACCAGACGCAGGAGAACGCACAAACCGTTCACTCACCCCCCAATCAGAGACGTCAAATGAAAAAAACTGTACGACGGCCTTCTAGCCACTCAAGCAGCAAAACTAGACGACCAATTTACTGATAACGACTCCAGACTACAAATCGTTTAGAAAAGAAATAAAAACCATCCTATTCAAGAAATCCTTGAAGACAAACTAACACCGCAGGACTCATCCCAATTTTCTGAAGCAACTCACTCTACTCTTCAATTCCTCTGGAAATGGCCAGATAACTTCTTTTATAATCTGCCTTGAACCACAAGGAATTGGCGGAATAGAAATCAGTAATGTAATGTAAATATAAGCTTTCCAAGTGAAAACTCTTTTTTTTAAAAGCTTACGGTATGTTAATGGAGCAGAAGAACAGCGCTGGTGTGCGCTTACTGCAAAACCCTTGTGCGCCTGCACCAGGCACGTTCCTACCCCTTGCACAGTGCATATATGATTTGCGTGCTGTTAATATTGGAAAATTATTTTGTGCACTGGTTCTGAGGTATTTTCCAACAGTGAGTGCGTTTAAAAAAGGTTTAGAATCGCCTTCATGAACTGCTGGGTTGGGAGGCCCATTTGGCCTGTTCTTCTCGACGCCGGAGCAGAGACTTTGTTCACACCTGGACTCCGTATTTGAACATTTTGACTCCTGAGAGTCGTAGCCGTGTTTTGAATAGACTTCACCTTTGACTCTGTGTTTATCAGTGTTTTTGTTGATCCCTGCCTACGAGTTTTTGTATCTGTGGGGGGAGGGGAAGGGAGGGAGGGGGGTTGGGGATTCTTTGCTGTGGGGTGGGGGTGGGGTGGGTCCGGGGAGGGCATAAGAGTCCAGCCCTCCGCGGTTGTTTGATGAAAATGCATATCATGGTTGTTCTTACTGTTGTATTTACTCTTGCTTAATAAAATAGATTTGAACAATTAAAAAAGGTTTAGATAATTTCCTAAAAGAGAAGTCCATAGGCCATTATTGAGATGGCTTTGGGAAATCCAATGCTTATTCCTAGGATAAGCAGCATTAAATCTGTTTTTCTTCTTCGGATCTAGCTAGTTACATGGGACTTGGGTTGGCCCTGTTGGAAACAGGATGCTGGGCTTCATGGACCTTCGCTTTGTCCTATAGCAATTCTTATGTGAGTCAAGTGCAGGACAATCAAGCCATTGTGACATCACTGCTGAGGTTGGCTCTTAGGCATTGGTGGAATGAGGCATTATGACATCACAATCTCAGCTCTGGAATGTTGCTACTCTTAGGGTTTCTGTCTGGTACTTGGGACCTGGGTTGGCCACTGTTGGGAACAGGATACTGGGCTTCATGGACCTTTGGTCTGTCTCAGTATAGGACAATCAAGCCATTGTGACATCACTGCTGAGGTTGGCTCTTAGGCATTGGTGGAATGAGGCATTATGACATCACAATCTCAGCTCTGGAATGTTGCTACTCTTTGGGTTTCTGTCTGGTACTTGGGACCTGGGTTGGCCACTGTTGGAAACAGGATGCTGGTCTTCATGGACCTTCGGTCTGTCCCAGTTTGGCAATTCTTATCCCTAAGGTGCCAGAGTTGTGAGCATCAGTCCATTAGACGGGTAGAAAAAGTCACTTTGTTCTAGACACATTAGGGAACTTTCTGAGCAGAGTCATTTTCATACCTAACCCATTTTTTATGGAAAGGACGCCAGTACCAACCAGGTTATCTTAGCAACGCTCACCCTCAGATGCAAGATATTAAAAGGAATAACTCAAGAACGTGACAAAATAGCCCAGCCTCATCTCGAGTTCTGCAGATGGTGCTTGGTTGAACAGGACAGGTATTTCCCCCCCCCCCCCCCAGGAGTTTTTGTTGTGATTACTATATGATAATATCAGTGAAGCTATTACTTTTCCGTTTGTAAATGATGGGTTGCTTTTTGGTCTTCTGCAGGAGGTCACCACTGCAACCTCCACCAGCATGAAATGACTTTTGCCCTTCAGTGCAAAGGAAGCCAGGCTTTGCCGTGCACCTGGGATTTCGGCAACACGCTCTCAGATGACTTCAGTTCATGTTTCCAACATAAATCTTGATGCTCAGTTTATTAAAACGACCCTCTACTGCAGCCATCCTAGTATACTTTGCTGAAATTAGACACCAAATATTTGCTGCCTCACCTGCAATTTCTGGACTTACATGGTGGCTCTTCGTGTGAAAAAAAAGTGGAATCCTTGGCAATGGGGCCTCGGGGAACTTTACAGTTGTTCTTGGATCTCTGGTCCTCTCTTATGAGAACATAAGAATTGTCATATTGGGACAGATCGAAGGTCCATCAAGCTCAGGATCCTGTTTCCATCACTGGCCAACCCAGGTCCCAAGTACCAGACAGAAACCCAAAGAGCAGCAACATTCCAGAGCTGAGATTGTGATGTCATAATGCCTCATTCCACCAATGCCTAAGAGCCAACCTCAACAGTGATGTCACAATGGCTTCACTGTGCTATAATTGGCTCACATAAGAATAACCTTACAGTGTCAGACCAATGGTCCATTAAGCCCAGTATCCTATTTCCAGCAGTGGCCAACCCAGATCCCAAGTACCAGACTGAAACCCCAAAGAGCAGCAACATTCCAGAGCTGAGATTGTGATGTCATAATGCCTCATTCCACCAATGCCTAAGAGCCAACCTCAACAGTGATGTCACAATGGCTTCACTGTGCTATAATTGGCTCACATAAGAACATAAGAATAACCTTACAGTGTCAGACCAATGGTCCATTAAGCCCAGTATCCTATTTCCAGCAGTGGCCAACCCAGATCCCAAGTACCAGACTGAAACTCCAAAGAGCAGCAACATTCCAGAGCTGAGATTGTGATGTCATAATGCCTCATTCCACCAATGCCTAAGAGCCAACCTCACCAATGATGTCACAATGGCTTGATTGTCCTATACTTTGCTCACATAAGAACATAAGAGCTGCCATACTGGGACAGACTAATGGTCCATCAAGCCTGTTTCCAACAGTGGCCAACCCAGGTCCCAAGTACCCAAACAGATTCTGTGCTGCTTATCCTAGGAATAAGCAGTGAATTTCTCCAAGACATCTCAATAGTGGTCTATGGACTTCTCTTTTAGGAAATATCCAAGCCTTTTTATAAACTCCGCTAAGCTAACTGATTTTACCACATTCTCTAGCAACAAGTTTAATTACACGTTGTGTGAAGAAAATCATTTCTCCAGTTTGTTTTAAATCTACTACTTAGTAGTTTCATCCCCTAGTCCAAGTATTTCCGGAAAGAGTGAACAAACGATTCACATCTATCCCTTTCCACTCCACTCAGTGTTTTATAGACCTCTATCATATCACCCCTGAGCCGTCTCTTCTTCAAGCTGAAGAGTATTCAGTCACACCCAAGTCCTGCTCTTCTGTCGTGCACATAAGTTCTTCACCCCCTAAACTGTACCGTTCCGAAGCTCATTCAATTCCTATGAGCATTAGAGCATTTAAGAACATAAGAATAGCCTTTTTTTTTTTTGTTCTAAAATTTTATTGAAATTTTATATAACATACAATAAAGTGACTTACAGATTCAGTAAATGCTAGTTAAGAGCATAAGAATAGCCTTACTGGGTCAGACTAATCCAAGTCACAACTACTTGGCAAAAATCCAAATAGTAGAAGCATTCCATGCTTCCGTCTCATGTCTGTCTCAACAGAAGACTATGGACTTTTCCTCCAGGAACTTGTCCAAACCTTTTTTTTAAAACCAGCTGCATTAACTGCTCTTACCATATTCTCTGGCATCGCGTTCCAGAGCTTAACTATTCTCTGAGTGAAAAAAAAATATTTCCTCCTATTGGTCTTAAAAGTATTTCTCTGTAACTTCATCAAATGTCCCCTAGTCTTTGTAAGTTTTGACCCACTTGTACCCCTTCTACTCCACTCAGGATTTTGTAGACTTCAATCGTATCTCCCCTCAGCCGTCTCCTTTACAAACTGAAGAACCCTAACCTCTTTAGTCTTTCCTCCTACGAGAGGAGTTCCATCCTCTTTGTCGTCTTGTTAGCTCTTCTTTGAGCTTTTTCTAGTGCCGCTATATCTGGCCTGTGGTAAAAATCTCTACTGCTGCTTGATGAAAAAGAGCCCTAGGTAAATAGATTCATGTCAAATGTACAGCGCTGCATTAAAGATAATACTGATTTAAGAAGGAAAATGGAGGTAATGGAAAATTTTTCCCGGAATAACAATCTTAGGCTGATTAATTTTCCTAAGGTGCCTATGATAGCCCCTAGAGAAATGCTTAAGCGTTATATGATTGAAATATTGGAGCTTTCTGAAGAAACATTACCACCATTTACAAAAGTTTATTACCTTCCAAATAAGAAATTGCAACAGCAACAACAACAACAGAATACGGGACAGGACTCTATGGATTTATCTAATATTCTGGAAACATCGGATAAAGAATTGGCGGAACCAGCAACTTTACTAATAACAGTAGCGCTCGCGCCAGATAAAAACTGGTTGCTGAGACTTTTCTTTAAGAATAAACAAAAATAATTTCTAGGTTGTAAAATACAGATGTTCCCAGATTTGGCCAAGGAGACCCAGTGGAGGAGACATGAATTTTTGCTAAGGAAACCTGGTGTTATGGCTCTAGGGGCTACGTTTTACTTGCGACATCCATGTAAATGTGTAATTAATTATCGTTCACATAAATTTGTCTTCTTTGAGCCATCTCAACTGACAAGTTTGGAGAAAGGTGGAACATGAGTGCTTAGATTAAGGAAAGGTGTATTTTCAGTCTACTAGTAATAATTTACTTAATTTAATTTATCTCAGTATTACTTGCCCACCATCCACCTTGGATCCTATTTGTGGACTTGAGTAGAGATTTAGCTTATATTTGATGTTTGATTGAAGTATTATGTTTAATTATTAATTCTTTTGCTGAATTTCCTTTCTGTACAAGTTATGCTAGATTATATTGAAAAAATTCAATAAATATATATAAAAAAAAAAATGTACAGCGCTGCATAAGCCTTTCAGCACTATAGAAATGATAAATAGCCATATTAGTATTTGTACTGTATGATCACCGTACAGGGGACTCGTGTGGTGCGACTCCCACCACACCTCAGAGTTCCCCTTTCAGTAGGTATCGCAGCCTGCCTATTACATTACATTACTTTAGAGATTTCTATTCCGCCATTGCCTTGCGGTTCAAGGCGGATTACATAAGAATTACAAAAAATGTATTACAAGAAGAAGATAGCTGGTAATTTCTAGAGGAGATAAATAATAATAATAATAATAATAATTTTATTTCTTATATACCGCCAAAGCCATAGTAGTTCGAGGCGGTTTACAACGAAAAAGGGCTGGACAATCAGCGAAAATGGTACAATGGTACAAATCAGAGGAAAATAGGTGGCAGAGAAAAAAATGGTACAACAGAGAGAAAAAATGGCACAAACAGAAAGAAAGATGGGTACAATTATGGCAATGAAATGGTACAGGGAAGAAGGTCAAGACAATCTGCGTAAAGGACATAGAGAGATAGAAGGGGCCAGGGTGGGCAAAGGGTCTTAGGGTATGAATCGGGAAGGTAGGTAAGGTTACTTTGGGGAATCGGGAAGGTATTGGGAATTGGGAAGGAGCTAGCGGTATTAAGTCGTTTGCAGGAATTTCTTGTAGAGTCTTTACTTCTGTTCTGAATGTTTTGTAGTCTGGGGTCATAATTAGTAGATTGGAGGTTTGGTTGTTGAGTTTTGCTGCTTGTGTGGCTAGGAGGCCATCATATCGTTTTTTCCCGTTTGACTTCTTTGATTGGAGGGTGCGTGAATAGAGTGTGGGTTTTCCTATGTGGTTTGGAGAAACTGGAATATGAGGATCGACTTAAAACACTGGGATTGTTCTCCCTTGAGAAAAGGAGACTGCGTGGGGATATGATCGAGACCTTCAAAATACTGAAAGGAATCGACAAAATAGAGCAGAGAAGATTATTTACATTGTCCAATTTGACACGGACAAGAGGACATGAAATGAAGCTAAGGGGGGGCAAGTTCAGGACTAATATCAGGAAGTTCTGCTTCACACAGAGAGTGGTTGACATCTGGAATACTCTCCCAGGGGAGATTATTGCGGAATCGACAGTCCTAGGCTTCAAAAGCAAACTAGATGCATATCTCCTTGAGAGAGGCATATAAAGATATGGTTGGCTATAAAATAAGCCAGGTGTACACCTGGCAGGGCCTCCGCGTGTGCGGATCTCCGGACTTGATGGACCGAAGGTCTGATCCGGAGATGGCGCTTCTTATGTTCTTATGTTTGGATGAGGCGGTTGTTCAGGTAGGTTGGGCTGTCGCCTATCAGCGAGCATTCTACGTATAATATACCCTAAAGCAGTGGAAACCAGCTGAGAAACAGAATGTACAGATAAAGTAACAGCACTTCCTTCGAAGCACAGGTTAAAGCAGTGGTTTCAAACTTGCGGCCCATGGGCCACATGTGGCCCACCAGGTACTATTTTGAGGCCTCAGAATAGTGAAAAACTATCTAGACTTCACTTTCTGCATGTTGCACTGCTTTCAGCTGTGTATCTCTGAAATTATCAGATGCAATTAAGGAAAGATTTATAAATTATAATTTGTTTTACCTCATGCAAAGCTGTCATTTCTTTAATAAGACATTAACTTTTTTTCTGCGGCCCTCCAAGGACCTACAAATCCAAAATGTGGCCCTGCGAAGGGTTTGAGTTTGAGACTGCTGGGTTAAAGGGTCTTGTATCATTTCCCAGGTGCCCATACAGACTTGAGAGCTCTGTGCCAGAGATCCATGCAATCATTTCTTTTTTTCATTATTATAAAGTATGTTTGAGTGATAGAGGTTTGTTCTTTGTCTGTTATAGAGTTCTTTTCCTGTAAATTTCTGTTTTTATTGTAAATCGCTCTAAACCGTCGTAAGCTTCGGTGGTATATAAAATTTGAATAAACATAGACATCGGTGGGCTGGACAGCATGGCCTGTGGTCAAGGCACATGGAAGTGATTCAAGAGCTGCACTCTGCACCCATGAACACTGCACTTAGACGTCCACTGCTTGCCCTGGATCGGTAGCATGGAATGTTGCTACTCTGGGGATTCTAGAATCTTGTTGCTCTCTGGGATTCTGGAATCTTGCTATTCTTTGAGATTCTGTATGGAATGTTGCTACTCTCTGGGATTCCGGAATCTTGCTGCTCTTTGGGATTCTGTATGGAATGTTGCTACTCTTTGGGATTCCATATGGAATGTTGCTACTCTTTGGGATTCCAGAATCTTGTTGCTATTCTTTGGGATTCTGAATGGAATGTTGCTACTCTTTGGGATTCTAGAATCTTGTTACTCTCTGGGATTCCGGAATCTTGCTATTCTTTGAGATTCTGTATGGAATGTTGCTACTCTTTGGGATTCCAGAATCTTGTTGCTATTCTTTGAGATTCTGTATGGAATGTTGCTACTCTTTGGGATTCCAGAATCTTGTTGCTATTCTTTGGGATTCTGAATGGAATGTTGCTATTCTTTGGGATTCCAGAATCTTGTTGCTATTCTTTGGGATTCTGTATGGAATGTTGCTACTCTTTGGGATTCCAGAATCTTGTTGCTATTCTTTGAGATTCTGTATGGAATTTTGCTATTCTTTGGGATTCCAGAATCTTGTTGCTATTCTTTGGGATTCTGTATGGAATGTTGCTACTCTTTGGGATTCCATATGGAATGTTGCTACTCTTTGGGATTCCAGAATCTTGTTGCTATTCTTTGGGATTCTGAATGGAATGTTGCTATTCTTTGGGATTCTGTATGGAATGTTGCTACTCTTTGGGATTCCAGAATCTTGTTGCTATTCTTTGGGATTCTGAATGGAATGTTGCTACTCTTTGGGATTCCAGAATCTTGTTGCTATTCTTTGGGATTCTGAATGGAATGTTGCTACTCTTTGGGATTCCAGAATCTTGTTGCTATTCTTTGGGATTCTGAATGGAATGTTGCTACTCTTTGGGATTCCAGAATCTTGTTGCTATTCTTTGGGATTCTGTATGGAATGTTGCTACTCTTTGGGATTCCAGAATCTTGTTGCTATTCTTTGAGATTCTGTATGGAATGTTGCTACTCTTTGGGATTCCAGAATCTTGTTGCTATTCTTTGGGATTCTGTATGGAATGTTGCTACTCTTTGGGATTCCAGAATCTTGTTGCTATTCTTTGAGATTCTATATGGAATGTTGCTACTCTATGGGTTTTAGCCAGGTACTAGTGGCCTGGATTGGCCACCGTGAGAACAGGCTATTGGGCTTGATGGACCATTGGTCTGACCGAATAAAGCTATTCTTATGTTCACAAGCACATTAGTTCATAATTCTAAAACATCTAAGTTTTGCACACGTCAGACACTAGTTTCTTCTTTGCATGTTGGTTTATTTGTTGTTCAGTATTTTTAAGAGAAATGCTCTGGTCGTCACACATGTAAGTGAATTTTAGAAATGCTCTGCGGACAGACTGGCAGGGCAGCTGGTGTGGAGGAGTGATGGAGGAGGAATAGCAGAAGGGTTGAATGAGAAGTCTGGTTTGCATAGGATAACATCTAAATGAATGCCAGCATGGCTCATCGGAAACAATTGATAATTTGTAAGTACTTCTTATAAATTAGTGGCAAAGGTGTTTCTGTTCTCACCACTGGAACACTAAGGTCCACGGCCGTAAGGAACCCATGAAAAAGAAATACTTTTAAAAGAAATAGGAGGAAATATCTTTTCACTTGGAGAATAGTTAAGCTCTGGAATGCGTTGCCAGAGGTTGTGGTAAGAGCAGATAGGATAGCTGGTTTTAAGAAAGGTTTGGACAAGTTCCTGGAGGAAAAGTCCATAGTTTGTTATTGAGAAAGACCTGGGGGAAGCCACTGCTTGCCCTGGATCGGTAGCACGGAATGTTGCTACTCTTTGGGATTCTGGAATCTTGTTACTCTTTGGGATTCCAGAATCTTGGGATTCTGTATGGAATGTTGCTATTCTTTGGGATTCTAGAATCTTGCTAGTCTTCGGGATTCTGCATGGAATGTTGCAACTATTTGGGTTTTGGCCAGGTACTAGTGACCTGGATTGGCCACCGTGAGAACGGGCTAATGGGCTTAATGGTCCATAGGTCTGACCCAGTAAGGCTATTCTTATGTTCTAAACCAGTGTTTTTCAACCTTTTTACACCTATGGACCGGCAGAAATAAAAGAATTATTCCATGGACCAGCGGTTGAAGAACACTGGGCTGAGTTGTGGGCCAGACCCCGCCCATCTCTACCCAATCTCCACTCCAGACCCCGCCCCATAATAGTTCTAATTGCACCTTGCACGTCCCGTGCCTCATCTGGAAGCCTTCCCTCTGACGTTGCAACATCAGAAAGAAGGCTTCCGGTTCAGGCGCAGGACGCTCGTAGGAGTCACTGCCTGTGGCTTTGTGCACTGAATCAGTTAGGAAGAGGGAGCTGGCTCGAAGATAACGCCGCAGGATACTAAGGATGATCCAGAACACCGCTGTCCGCCTCATATTTGACCTGAAAAAATGGGACCATATCACCTCTTTCTACCACAAACTCCACTGGAATCCAGAATCATATTCAAATTCGCCTGTTTTTGCTACAAAACAATATTGGGTTTATCCCCAAGTTACATCACCCCTCACTTCACCCTTAACCACAACTATAAGAACACCCGTAAAATTCAACTCTTTGCATTCCCCTCCCTAAAACTATGCCACTCAATAAAATACCTGGACAAAACCTACGCCTTCCAAGCCGCCAAACTAAACCCCTGGCTAGCCCAAATGGTCCTCAAGGCCTACAACTACCTTGACTTTAGAAAACTACTCAAAACTCACCTATTCCGTGACCAAGACCCTTAATGCCCCTTTTCAATCCTCCTCCTCCCCCCCTTCCGACCTACTCCCCCCCCGTCGCCCTCCTCTCCCCCCTACTCTCTCCTTGCTGTTCGCAACTCCATGATATAATTGATATGTAACCACTTGTACCTACTCTCTCCTTGCTGTTTGCAACTCTATGATCAATTTGATATGTAACCACTTGTAATCTCTGTCTAACTAATGTGAACCGCCTAGAACTCTTCGGGGTATGGCGGTATACAAAAATAAAGTTATTATTATTATTATTATCATCCATCGTACCGTGGACCGGCGGTAGAAGAACACTGTTTTGGGCCTAATGCATGTGCTGCATCAGGCCCAAAACAGTGTTCTTCTACCGCCTGTGGATCGGCAGGAAATTTCTGTGGACCGGCACTGGTCCATGGACCGGTGGTTGAAGAGCACTGTTCTAAACTGTAGCCAGAGCACAAACGGTAAGAGAGGTAGCCCTGTGCAGTCATGAGAAGGACCAGCAGCTATGGCAGGGGTGCCGTGCCACATTGATGGCATGAGAAAACACAGCAGTGGGAGTGGCCATTTGGCCTTAGATTTAGTTCAAGGGCTTTTCATTGTAGGAGATCATCAATTTTATTCAAGCATAGAAGTACAGTATTTCCTTGGGCTTTTGCACACAATTTTATTCCAAGAAACCCACGGTAAGCTTGTTTTGATTTTCCAAAGCTAGGAATATTATGTGCTCTGAGTCATAAAAACACCAAGGAGATGAGGCTGTGCCAAAGTTGGCCACAAATTGTATTTAAACATAGTCAAATGGATGTTAATGAGGTCTTTTGGTATTCCCTCTCAATGCTCAGAGAGCAGCATAGAAACGAAAGCCACCCTTAACCCTGGAAACTTACCACCGGCTTATGGGTGGTCTTGAAGGCTTTGGAGAGGGCTTCTTCAGAATTTCTCACTTTAAACTTCAGTTTTGTCTTCTTTAGTAAGTGGAAGGAAACCCGAGCAGCCTAGAACTACATGTGTGCACGTCCGAGCAAAGAAAAGTGCAAGAACACATTGAAACATGATGGCAGGCAAAGGCCAAATGGCCCATCCAGTCGGCCCATCCACTATATCCTGTCTGTCTGAGGATATAGTGGGTATTAACGTAGAATAACATCTTTTCCAGAGAAAGGAAAATGGTAAAACCAGAGGACATAATTTCAGGTTGAGGTGTGGTAGATTCAAGAGCAACGTTAGGAAATTCTACTTTACGGAGAGGGTGGTGGATGCCTGGAATGCGCTCCCGAGAGAGGTGGTGGAGAAGAAAACGGTGACGGAGTTCAAAGAAGCGTGGGATGAACACAGAGGATCTAGATTCAGAAAATAATAGTAAATATTGAAGAACTAAGGCCAGTACTGGGCAGACTTGCACGGTCTGTGTCTATAGACGCTTCAATGGCTGGGAGGGTGTAGATGGGCTGGAGTGCGCTTTGACGGAGACTTCAGTAGTTGAAACCTAAGAGCTTTGGATTCTTGCCCAGAAATAGCTAAGAAGAAGAAGAAAAAATTTAGATTGAATCAGGTTGGGCAGACTGGATGGACCATTCGGGTCTTTATCTGCCGTCATCTACTATGTTACTATGTATCCTCCTCTCCAAAAGAGATCCTACCTGCCTGTCCCACGCTTTCATGAATTCAGACACAGTCTTTGTCTCCACTACATCTCCCAGAGACTATTCCACACATCTACCACCCTAAATATGGTACGCTGAGTGCTAATTCTACCATGACATCTGGGTGTGTAGCTTCCATTCTAGAAAACTAGCACGTGTTGGTGTCCTCGTGCCACTCGACATTTAGTCTGGGGAGATTATCCCTCATGAACCGTCTAGAACACTAAGATCCTCAAGCTAACATCTTTTTTTTTGGACCCTCATTGAAAAGAACCGGCTCTCGCTGTACAACAGTATTTCCTGTGTTTGCTCCCACAATTTGGAATTCTGCACCTTTACATACTAGATCAGAAACTATCAGAGAAATTCAAAGGCGCCTTAAAATGTTTTTTGTTCAAAGAAGCCTGTGAACACTAGATACCCTTTCTTGTTTAAAGATGTCTAGGAATGCCGGGTATCTTCTCCGAATGCGCTACTTGTCCCTTACAATCTCGTTTTCTTTTTAAAAGAACTACAGCAAGATAACATGTGTCTTTCCATTCCTTGTGTTTGCTCCGTCCTTATACGTTTTCTTTCTTGACTTTATTGCATTCCTTCCCCCTTCCCATGCCGCTGCTGGGTCCATCATGTCCAGCAGTCCGCTCACGTGGCGGCCCTCTGGTCAAAGACCAGTGCCCTGAGACTAGCCCTACCTGCGTATGTTCTGGTTCAGCAGGAACCTGTCCAACTTTGTCTTGAATCCCTGGAGGGTGTTTTCCCTTATAACAGACTCCGGAAGAGCGTTCCAGTTTTCTACCACTCTCTGGGTGAAGAAGAACTTCCTTACGTTTGTACAGACTCGATCCCCTTTTAACTTTAGAGAGTGCCCTCTCGTTCTCTCTACCTTGGAGAGGGTGAACAACCTGTCTTTATCTACTAAGTCTATCCCCTTCAGTACCTTGAATGTTTCGATCATGTCCCCTCTCAATCTCCTCTGTTCGAGGGAGAAGAGGCCCAGTTTCTCTAATCTCTCGCTGTATGGCAACTCCTCCAGCCCCTTAACCATCTTAGTCGCCCTTCTCTGGACCCTTTCAAGTAGTACCGTGTCCTTCTACATGTACGGCGACCAGTGCTGGACTCAGTACTCCAGGTTAGGGCGCACCATGGCCCGGTACAGTTTGTAGTTATCTGTGTTTAAAATTATTATACCCCTTTTTTAAAATCAATATTGTACTCTCGCCTAGAATTTTGATAGGCGTGTGATCACGTTTTAAATAAACGACGAAACTATGAAACTAAACTATGAGAGGGTAAGGACTTGATACACTGCTTGTTCTGTGTGGTTTTTGAAGAGCTGGTCAACTGGTCCGGGCTGAAACCTTCAATTAGGTTTTAATTTGATAAAGATGTGGAAATTTAAGGTTTTGATGTATTTATGGCGCCATTTTTGTCAAGAGAAATATGGATGTGTTCATGCAAACCGTTCCGGGCTACCCTGGGAGATCGGGCTAGGAATCTAACGCCGGCTTTTAACAAGCAGTGGTAGAGAGCTTTACCGTGAGCCGGCGAGGTACAGAGAAACATGACGGCAGAGCATTTACGTCGCTGGGTCATGAAGTGCATACCCAGGCTCACAAAGAGTGACAGTGTGAACTGAGCTCACAAGCTCAGGGTGCTGAGGCAGCTGCTTTAACCATTAGGCCACACCCCCATTCCATATAGAGAACGCATTTATTTATGACATGCAACCATTGATCACATAAGTTACATACAGAATTGGGAGCCCCAGCTATGCCCCGCCCGTGGTTTATACAGCAAGTGAGTTGCATGCGTCAGTTACGGAATGCTACTTTGCAGTCAAATCACACTTACGAGCGTACAAATATACTCGCACATCTTAAGTGCTGGTATTGTACAATTTTAGCATGCAAACAGTGCTTGCATTCAGGTGCTGACTTTTTAGAAAGAGGCGAAATATGGACCGATTGTTCCCCTACCTTTAAAAATGCATGCAGTCCCATCCCTAGGCCTGGGGCTGCCATTTTTCAAGCAGAATCCACCAGGGGTAGGGGCAACCATGGATCACGTCTGTCCCTCACAACCCACTAGTTCAGCATTGGCTGTCTTGTAACCATCCTATTGAAGATTTAAAATATTCAGTGATCGAGGCACCTCAGTTTCCACGAGGTGGCAATCGTACAGCGGTTTTGTGGCAGCGTGAACAAAGGTGGATTTTTTCCGTTTAAATAATGAAATTGAATGGCAAGCTTTTTTGACAGTTCCTGGATGTTAAGCCTATCACCGTTGGGTACGTCATCACGTCTGGCGGTTAGGAATTAAATACCGCTTTCCCGCGGCGTCTTATTGAACTGTTAACAACCATGAGAAGTGAGGCTAAGAAGTTACGTTTGAATAACTAGAAGTATTGTTATTATTTATTTTTAAAATTTCTATACAGGAAAGTAAGGCTTGACAGCTCAGACCACCCCCCACTCCCCAGAAAAAAAAGACACCAGATCTCTCTCTCCCTCCCTCCCAGTCATCCAAAGCCTCCTGACCCTTTCCCGTGACCCCCCCCCCATGCCAGGATTCCCCCTCCTGCTGAGCCTCCCTCCAAGAAACCACACCCCCAAACCTATTTTATGAAGTTCAGCAGGAGCGATGTCCACTACCTCTTGCCACAGGGCCGGGAACCCCCCTCAATACCAGGACACCCTCACCCCCAGAGAACCCCCACCCCCTTACCTGTCTTTTTGAAGTTCAGCAAGAGGGATGCCCACTCCCTCCTGCCAGCAAGCTTGCCTCTTCATAATGCCGGGCCTTCCCCTCCCCAGTGCATCAGAGAGGGGCCATTTTGAAGAGGAGCATCCCTCCTGCCAATTATATTTTTAAGTGCGGGGGTCAGGTTTGGGGGTGGGGTATCCAGGCACAACTTTAAAAAAAAAAGCTGCTCTTCCTGGCCCGGTCAACTGAGCCACAGGACTCCCTGAGGCTGCTAGTGGCTTCGTGGCTTTCCCCGTCACTCAGTTGTTTGGGGCTTCCTTTGCCGGCTCAGCTGAGAAAGCGGCCTGACAGGAGGGCGGAGTCTGTTCCTGGTGCTTGCTTTTCTGAGCATGAGCCAGGCACAGTTCCGCCCTCTTTTACCGTTCTCCGCACGAATAGCATGCATAGAATTTGGCATACTATTGGGCTGAGCATTGCCAATTAAAAATACATGGTCTCTATTTACCGTGCTGTTGGAGCTTTGTGCATCTGGGCCTGAGCGCTGCTTAGTTTTTAATTAGACATCACGAGGAGATGGCACCCATTGTTAAGTCACTTTAAAACTGGAATGATGAAGCAGCTGCCAGAGAGGACATGATGGAGGGGAGAGAAGACAATGGCATTCTACAGTCACCCTGCCTGGCATCGGCTCTGCCAAACCTTCGGAAACATTGTGGTTGCCCTATTACTCTTTTCTCCTCTAAGAAGCCATCTCGTTAGGAAATCTCTCTTCAATTACATTAAAGCACTCGACACCTGCACCCTCCCCCCCCCCCAACCAACTACATTCTGTCAACAATCGTTACGCTGGCCTTCCCCCCCCCCCCACTAGAGAGCAAACAGGCCCCTGTGTTAATCTTATTCTATCATTGCTAGAGCCAGCTCATATAATTGCATTCTGGACAAGTGAATAGGGAGACACTTTTTTTTTTTTTTTTTTCGTTTTCAGAGCAGAAATTCATCAATATCTCATTTTAATCCAAGCCACAGACGTGTGGTGTAGCGGTTAGAGCTACGGTCTTGGCCCCCCTGAGTTTGTGAGGTTGAAACCCTGGGCTGCTCCCTGTGAACTTGGGCAAGTCACCTAATCCTCCACTCTATGGTCACCAGATGGCCAGATTTACCTGGACACGCCCCTTTTCTTGTTCTCCTTAGCGGCCGCTAAGAGAGCGAATAGAATGCTAGGTATAATCAAGAAGGGTATTGCGACCAGAACGAAAGAAGTTATCCTGCCGTTGTATCGGGCGATGGTGCGTCCGCATCTGGAGTACTGCGTACAATATTGGTCACCGTACCTTAAGAAGGGTTCAGAGGAGAGCGACACATCCGATAAAAGGGATGGAAAACCTTTCATACGCTGAGAGATTGGAGAAACTGGGACTCTTTTCCCTGGAGAAGAGGAGACTTAGAGGGGATATGATAGAGACTTACAAGATCATGAAGGGCATAGAGAGAGTGGAGAGGGACAGAGAGAGAGAGATAGAAAGATAGAGAAGGAGAGAGACAGAAATAGACAGAGAGAGAGAGAAAGATTGGAGAAACTGGGTCTCTTTTCCCTGGAGAAGAGGAGACTTAGAGGGGATATGATAGAGACTTACAAGATCATGAAGGGCATAGAGAGAGTGGAGAGGGACAGAGAGAGAGAGAGAAAGGGAGACAGAGAGAAATAGAGAGAGAGATAGAAAGAGAGAGAGAGAAAGATTGGAGAAACTGGGTCTCTTTTCCCTGGAGAAGAGGAGACTTAGAGGGGATATGATAGAGACTTACAAGATCATGAAGGGCATAGAGAAAGTAGAGAGGGACAGAGAGAGAGAGAGAGAGAGAGAGAGAGAGATAGAAAGACAGAGAGAGAGAGAGAGAGAGCTAGAGAGAAAGGGAGAGAGACAGAAATAGACAGAGAGAGAAAGAGAGAGAGATATAAAGAGAGAGAGAGAAAGATTGGAGAAACTGGGTCTCTTTTCCCTGGAGAAGAGGAGACTTAGAGGGGATATGATAGAGACTTACAAGATCATGAAGGGCATAGAGAAAGTAGAGAGGGACAGAGAGAGAGAGAGAGAGAGAGATAGAAAGACAGAGAGAGAGAGAGAGAGAGAGCTAGAGAGAAAGGGAGAGAGACAGAAATAGACAGAGAGAGAAAGAGAGAGAGATATAAAGAGAGAGAGAGAAAGATTGGAGAAACTGGGTCTCTTTTCCCTGGAGAAGAGGAGACTTAGAGGGGATATGATAGAGACTTACAAGATCATGAAGGGCATAGAGAGAGTGGAGAGGGACAGAGAGAGAGAGAGAAAGGGAGACAGAGAGAAATAGAGAGAGAGATAGAAAGAGAGAGAGAGAAAGATTGGAGAAACTGGGTCTCTTTTCCCTGGAGAAGAGGAGACTTAGAGGGGATATGATAGAGACTTACAAGATCATGAAGGGCATAGAGAAAGTAGAGAGGGACAGAGAGAGAGAGAGAGAGAGAGAGAGAGAGATAGAAAGACAGAGAGAGAGAGAGAGAGAGCTAGAGAGAAAGGGAGAGAGACAGAAATAGACAGAGAGAGAAAGAGAGAGAGATATAAAGAGAGAGAGAGAAAGATTGGAGAAACTGGGTCTCTTTTCCCTGGAGAAGAGGAGACTTAGAGGGGATATGATAGAGACTTACAAGATCATGAAGGGCATAGAGAAAGTAGAGAGGGACAGAGAGAGAGAGAGAGAGAGAGATAGAAAGACAGAGAGAGAGAGAGAGAGAGAGCTAGAGAGAAAGGGAGAGAGACAGAAATAGACAGAAAGAGAAAGAGAGAGAGATATAAAGAGAGAGAGAGAAAGATTGGAGAAACTGGGTCTCTTTTCCCTGGAGAAGAGGAGACTTAGAGGGGATATGATAGAGACTTACAAGATCATGAAGGGCATAGAGAGAGTAGAGAGGGACAGATTCTTCAAACTTTCAAAAAATAAAAGAACAAGAGGGCATTCGGAAAAGTTGAAAGGGGACAGATTCAAAACAAATGCCAGGAAGTTCTTCTTTACCCAACATGTGGTGGACACCTGGAATGCGCTTCCAGAGGGCGTTATAGGGCAGAATACGGTACTGGGGTTCAAGAAAGGATTGGACAATTTCCTGCTGGAAAAGGGGATAGAGGGGTATAGATAGAGGATTACTGCGCAGGTCCTGGACCAGTTGGGCCGCCGCGTGAGCGGACTGCTGGGCATGATGGACCCCAGGTCTGACCCAGCAGAGGCATTGCTTATGTTCCCTATCAATAATATAGCTCTTACCATATTCTTCTTCTTCCTATTAAGTTTATGTCATTTATTTTTATTTTATTTAATCCATTTTCTATACCATTCTCCCAGGGGAGCTCAGAACGATTTACATTCAGGTATTCAAGCATTTTTTCCTGTCTGTCCCGGTGGGCCCACAATCTATCTAATGTACCTGGGGCAATGGGGGGGGGGGGGGATTAAGTGACTTGCCCAGGGTCACAAGGAGCAGCATGGGTTTGAACCCACAACCCCAGGGTTGCTGAGGCTGTAGCTTTAACCACTGCACCACACCGTCCTGTTATGAGTCTGTCGGTTTTATGTGATGCTTTTTGCTTTGTTGTAATCCTTCTTAGAAGTTTTGATTTAGCGGTAGAACAAAATTTTAATACACTTGGAAACTTGGGACTGTCCAGGCATCCGAACGGCTTTTCAAAACCCGGCACTGGGGCATATGGGGGCAGGGAGGGATGGAACTAAAGTAAAATCTGGTAACCCTAAATCTTCCGCAATACCACCCCTCACCCAGTGGAGGCATCACCAATGGATCGCTTCCTTCACATAACACTGCAGTTCTGGCAGCAAGTTGCCTTGAAGCACGGACGACTGCCTGCTTCCCTCGGCCGCAGCCTTTTCATGTTCTTCCCGAGACAACGCTTTGATCAGTTAATTCTGTTTAGAGAGGACATCGTGATGGCATTATACATTTCTCCTTCATTTTCTTAAAAGCTCTTTAATGCAATGTGTTGTAATCATCTGCTTGAACGTCCAGGCCCATGGCACCTTTCACCAAATGCTGGACCCTGGCTTCCAATTGCAAATGCACCCAATTACTGACAAAAAACCCCGTAATGTCATATTCCGTTGTTTTTTTTTTCCCAGTTTAATCAGTAAAAGCCCTGTATTCTTTGCCCCTTTATCTGCAGCTCTTTGAAGTTGTTAAATTACAAACCATCTCCCTCTTACAGGTGCAATCGCACTCAATCACTGCCTAATTGAAATCTGCTCTGGGTACGGCGGTGTGGGAGGTTCGCCTCCTCCTTGTGAATCACCAGGTCTGACTTCATTCACTTGACCTTAAACAACACCTTCTGTGAATTCACAGAAAACCAACAAACGAATTGAGTTTAGATAGGGTTGAATTAAGGCCCTGCCAAACTAGTCACAAGATCGGTGTAGGCTTACCATATGGCTCCAGAAAAAGGAGGATGGATTGAGACATCTGGATTTGACTTCCACGAAAAGCAATGGAAGTAAAAAAAAAACCGGATGTCTCAATCCATCCTCCTTTTTCTGGAGCCATATGGTAAGCTTAATAAGAGTTGTATACTGGGACAGGCAATAGTTTCATCAAGCCCAGTATCCTGTTTCCGTCAGAGACCGATCCAGGTCACAAGTACCTGTCAAGATCCCAAGGAGTAAAACAGATTTTATGCTGCTTATCCTGGGAATAAGTCCATCTTAATAATGGCTTATGTCAGGGGTGTCAAAGTCCCTCCTCAAGGGCCGCAATCCAGTCGGGTTTTCAGGATTTCCTCAATGAATATGCATGAGATCTATTAGCATACAATGAAAGCAGTGTATGCAAATAGATCTCATGCATATTCATTGGGAAAATCCTGAAAACCCGACTGGATTGCGGCCCTCGAGGAGGGACTTTGACACCCCTGGCTTATGGACTTTTGTTCCAGGAAATTGATCCAAATCTTTTTTAAACCCTGCTAAGCTTATTGCTTTCATCACATTCTCTGGCATTGTATTTCAGAGTTTATTTTCTCTGGTTTGTTTTAAATCCACTACTTCATCGCATGCCCCTTTTTGGAAAGCATAAACAAGCGATTTACGTGTACCTGTTCCACTCCACTCAGTATTTGACAGACCTCTGCCATATCTCCCTTGAGCTGTCTTTTTTCCAGGCTTAAGAAAAATAGCCTTCTCAGACCTAGAAAAAAACACAAAAAATCTCCAAATACTCACTCCGGCACTTGTACTCTCTGCTCACCGGCACTGCAAAATGGCCGCCTCTCATTGCAGAGCTTCTTTTCAAATGAAAGAGACTCGACACATACACAGTTACATCACGTAGGTATTTAAATGTCTCTGTCATATGTCCCCTCTCCCGCCTTTCCTCCAAAGTATACAGATTGAGATCTTTAAGTCTCTTCCCATATGTCTTATTACAAAAACCACGCACCATTTTAGTAGCCTTCCTCTGGACCGACTCCATCCTTTTTATATCTTTTTGAAGGTGCGGCCTCCAGAATTGTACACAATATTCAAAATGAGGATTCACCAGAGTCTTATACAGGTGCATCAATACCTCCTTTTTCCTACTGGCCATACCTCTCCCTAGCATCCTTCTAGCTTTCGTCGTCACCTTTTTAACCTGTTTGGCCACCTTATGATCATCACATACAATCCCACCCAAGTCCTGCTCTTCTGTCGTGTACATAAGCTCTTCACTCGGGTTTTTGCAGCCCAAATGCATGACCTTGCATTTCTTAGCATTTTTTTTTTTTAATTTCTTTATTCATTTTAAAGCCATAAGTAAGTGCAAAATATAATACAATCATATAACTCAATAAAAGCACTTAAATACAATTACAATTATAATCTATGAGAAAAATATATATCACCCCCCCATAATTATATCCAAAAACTACACTCAAATTGAGAAATTGAAAAATACATTCCAACCCACCCTGGACGTGTATGACCAAAGGGCATAATCAGCAATCACTCTTTGCAAAATTTTGTCAATGGCTTCCAAATCTTCAGAAACTTCTTATAATGTCTCTGATGCCCATACGCCGAGAGATTGGATAGGCTGGGGCTCTTCCCTCTGGAAAAAAGGATATGATAGAGACCTTCAAGATCATGAGGGGCATAGAGAGGGTGGATAGGGACAGATTCTTCAGACTGAAGGGGACAACAAGTACGAGGGGGCATTCGGAGAAACTGAAGGGAGATAGGTTCAAAACAAATGCAAGGAAGTTTTTTTTCACCCAAAGGGTCGTGGACACATGGAATGCGCTACTGGAGGAAGTGATCAGGCAGAGTACGGTACAGGGATTCAAACAGGGATTGGACGGATTCCTGAGGGATAAAGGGATCGTGGGATACTGAGAGAGGTGCTGGGATGTAACACAGGTATAGAAAGCTAACCAGGTAATAGGTATAGAAACCCAACAGGTCGTGCATGTGCAAGACCGGAGGGTTAGGACTACGATGGGAAGATAGGACTTAAATGAGAAACCAAGGTGGCAAGGGAGCCCCTTCTGGTGATGCAGACAGGTCGTGACCTGTTTGGGCCGCCGCGGGAGCGGACTGCCGGGCAGGATGGACCTATGGTCTGACCCGGCGGAGGCACTGCTTATGTTCTTATGTTCTTATGTATGGCCATATTACATTCCATCTTAAAAACGTGACAGAGAGACTCCCACCAAAAGGAATAGTTCAGTCTATCCCAGTTTTTCCAATTCCTTAGAATAAGCTGTATGGAGACCTCTATCATAATAAAGAGAATTTGTTATTGTGAGATGACATTTGGCTTTTAGCTCTCATCATAGTGCTAAATGTTAGTGCAACTGGATTTTCCATTACTTTGTTTACCTGATCCCAAATGGATCTCCAAAATTGAAGTATCAAGGGTCAATAAAATAATAAATGATCTAATGTCCCAGGTTTAATATAGTATATAATATGGATGCTTTCAGGGAAAAAAAAGAACATGCGAGAATAACTGTTACTTTGCCTGCATGATTACTTTATGTGTATTTTCTTTAATCTTTTCCAGAAGACGCAAGGAATGAAATTCTCAAGCGCAAGACGCTCCTTTATAAAACGGCTTTAAACCTAACTCCAGCTTTGAAGGATCTGTTTCCTTTCAGCAGTGGCCTACTAATGTCAGTCTAGGCTAATGTCAGTCTGCAGCTACCTGCGAGACAGCCGAAAGCTCCCCCTCGGCTTTTGATTATTTCTTGCAGTGTTTGTGCCCCATCCAACCCATGAGACACTCATTAACAAGGCCTGACATGAAGTCACAGGGAAAAAAACACCCTGCATTGGCTCCTTTTCTTTGAAAATGTATTGGGTACATATTTCTGAAACCCAAATCATCTGGTGGAATAGAAGATCGATAAATATTTAGACTCAGACACACAGAAAAGTAAATCACAGTGCAATTTTCTAGCTACTGAGTTATTTCTGGAGGAAGGCAGAAGCACGGCGCATGCACGAGGGGCCGCTGAAAAGTTCTCAGCCTAACCCACAAAGTTGATTTTCCACTTTTTTCGTTCCATCGGAAAAATATGGAATGAAAAAAGTGGAAAATCACTGGACTAAGTATATAGCCCTCGGTAGAGACTGATCCAGCTTTGTTTATTTGAGCTGAGAACTTTTCAGCGGCCCCCTCATAGAATGGCATTTTTTGAATTAGAGACACCCACACATCGACGACGGATTTTTTTGACTTTCTACACATTGTTGTCCCCCTGAGGAAGTTGACTTTGGTTGCCGAAACCTGGATCCTGGGTTGGGACTTTCCTAGGATTCCACCTTTTGGGACTTCAGATGGTATTTTTAAAGACCTAGGACTATGTTTAAATTATTATAGCCTTAAATAAATGTAGCTATGAGTTGGTTTAGACATCTTTCTTGCCTCTTTTTTGTTCTGACGGTATTCTCAAGGCTAGCCAAATAGATAACGTTGAAAGCCAGTCCAGATTCACCCAACTCATTCCCCTTTTTAAATCAAATAGCTGGCCATTTAGCAATTCAAAAGGCCAAAATTATCTATATACGAGGGGCTGCTGATAAGTTCTCAGTCCAACCAAGAAGAGAATGATGCGGAGCCAAGAAGCTTACAAGTTATTCCACACTTGTAAGTTTCCTGGCTCTACATCATTCTCTTCTTGGTTGGGCTGAGAACTTCTCAGTAGCCCCTCCTACTGTGATGTCACAATGCCTCATTCTACAAATGCCTAAGAGGCGACCTCCTCAGTGATGTCACAATGGCTTGGTTTCCCTCTGCTTCTGCCCCTTTCCTAGATGCATTTGCCTCACTGAAACAAAACGTCAAGAAAAGTGTGGAATAACTTGTAAGTTTCCTGGCTCTACATCATTCTCTTCTTGGTTGGGCTGAGAACTTCTCAGTAGCCCCTCCTACTGTGATGTCACAATGCCTCATTCTACCAATGCCTAAGAGGCGACCTCCTCAGTGATGTCACAATGGCTTGGTTTCCCTCTGCTTCTGCCCCTTTCCTAGATGCATTTGCCACACTGAAACAAAACGTCAAGAAAAGTGTGGAATAACTTGTAAGTTTCCTGGCTCCGCATCATTCTCTTCTTGGCTGGGCTGAGAACTTTTCAACAGCCCCTCATAGGTATCACTGATTTAAAGACAAGAAGCACTTATGTGTTTATTGAGGTGCGGGAGTCCATATACGAGTGATTTTAACTGTCATCCTAAACATTATTTTACTGATTTTCTTTTTATTGTTCACCTTGAATGATGTAAGACCCCCTGGAAAAGTGGATTACAAGTGAAATTATATTAAAAGTATAAAGTTGCATTTGAAAGCAGATGTAGGATCTATAGTTTAGTGATCCTCTGCCTTAATTGATCTTCTTGACTGATATAATTATGGACTGCTGAGCCAGTTTTAATTACATTTAAACTCTTTCATAGGCCTGGATTCACTAACCTGCCCGATCGGGGTCTGATCCGGGCAGGTCTGATGAATTCAGGAATGAAAAATATGCAGATGGGGGCGATCGGAGGAACGCCCCCATCTGCCTGCACGGATCGCTCTATAGCGATCCCCACGCATGCGCAGACCATCTGTAGATGATCTGCGCATGCCCGTCTGAGACGCAACCTTTTTTTTTAACTTAAAACTTTAGTTTTTAGCCCTGCGAGCTCGTGGTTTTAACCCGCTTTAAACCCGCGGGTTAAAACCATGGGCTCGCTGGGCGGGGAAGGGCAGGAGAATGGCGATGCAGCAGGAGAGATTCGGGGAAGATTGAGGCAGAGCAGGGCGGCATGAGGGCGAGCAGCAGAGATAAGCAGGGCAGCATTCGGGTGAGCAGGGCAGAGAGCGGGGCTTCCATTCAGAAAGACATTTTCAACTGGTCCCCAGCAGTCGCTTCTTTAGATGATTGGCCAGCCCAGTCGGATCAGAAATTTGGTGTAGTGAATCGGGTCGCTGTCGTTTCACCTCATTTGCATGCACGGATTCGAAGCGGATCGCAGGAGAGGTAAGTGAATCAGGCCGGATGGAAATTTGATAGTAAAGGGGTCGCAAAACGATCGGTACACGATCAGTTTGCTTGGTGAATCTAGCCCTAAGTGATGTTTGGGGGGGGGGGGGGGTCGAATAGTCTGAGGGAGAAATGAAATCAAGAGTTCAAGAGAAAGTTTAGTCTCTAGATTTGCTTTCATTGATTGCCCTATGAAAAAAGCTCCAAACAAGTCTAATCCTCGGGTGTTTGATGTTTATTCAGACCACGTCAATAAATCTAGATTGAAAAACTAAACTGTGCAGGATTGAAACCAACCTTAACTAGACTAGGATTCTCTGCATAGACCTGAAGTACATATTCACAGCGTCTAACCTGGTCTGAACCAAGATTCAGGAACACTTGCCAATCCCGGTTATAGTGTGAAAGACATTCATAGTAGCACACCGGCCTCAGGGTCCCTCCTTTAGGAATAGATCTCCGTGGGTCCAGCTTGGAGCCAGGTAAGGAGGCATAAATTAAACACTTCCCATCGCGAGTGATCAACACTCCAAAGACCCATTAAATTGATGAAGTTAAAGACGACAGGCTTAAGTGTGAAATGTTGGGAAAAATTGTTCCACTGGAGACTGAAGCAGACAGAGTTACTTACAGGGAAGGCTAATCTATTCAACCTGCCAAGGCTGCTTCACATTTGATTAAAAATATGCCACTCTAACCGCGCAAGAAATGACGGCACCAGAACACACATCTGAAGCAGACGCTTTCTCAGTGAACCTGTTGGGCTCTGGCAGAAATGCATTAATCTTCCCTTCACCTCCCCCCTTCCACAATAAATCAGTTGTTAGAAAAATGTTCCCTCACCCCTAACTCTGGGGAGAGATGCCCACACCGAGGCAGGCGATCAGAACCTTACATCCAAACCCGCTTACTGCCCTGCACAACTTCCTTAGAGACTGGCCTCTAAGACAGCATGGCGCAAGGCCTGTGAAGATGGCCACATGGACTGGAAGTGATGCAAAAGAGAGCAGGCCAAACTCTGATGAATCACACCTTGACAACACCTTGGAATTAGAGAATGACACAGTGACAGAATTCATCACCGTCCCCGTCCCCGCGGATAACCGTGGCAAACCACCCTGTGTCATTCTGGAGTGTCTATCTCAACCTCAGTCCTTCTACATCAGCATTCTTCAATGCAAGGCTTGAGGGTCACTGGCTGGGCCCGTTCATGCTCTGATTCTTATGCGAGCCAAGTATAGGATAATGAGCCCATTGTAACATCACTGATGAGGTTGGCTCTTATTGGTAGAATGAGACGTTATGACATCACAATATCAGCTCTGGATACCAGACACTGTCATTCCTTAGTGTCTGTCTCAACCTCAGTCCTTCTACATCAGCATTCTTAAATGCAAGGCTTGAGGGTCAGTGGCTGGGCCCGTTCATGCTCTGATTCTTATGTGAGCCAAGTATAGGATAATGAGCCCATTGTGACATCACTGATGAGGCTGGCTCTTAGGCATTGGTGGAATGAGGCATTATGACATCACAATACCTGCTCTGGATACCAGACACTGTCATTCCTTAGTGTCTGTCTCAACCTCAGTCCTTCTATACCAGCATTCTTCAATTGCAAAGCTTGAGGGTCGCTGGCTGGGCCCATTCAGACTCTGATTCTTCCCTCTCTCCTTAACGAATGACATGGAGATGGTTTCCCGCAGTTATCCGGGGGGGATGGGAACGGTGATGAATTCTCTCACTGTGTCATTCTCTACTTGGAATCTCCAACTTTCGCTGTTGTGGATTACAGCCGAGCCAAACAATAGCTAACTAACTAGACTTCATTGCATAGATTGGGACCTGTGGCAAATGGGTGACACACCGGATTTAAACTTAATTTTAAAGTGTTCTGAGGGGGAAGTGTGGGGGGAACCCCCTCCCCACTTAATTTAGTAGTGTTGCCGCTGCCATTGAGGGGTGTGTGTGTGGGGGGGAACCCCCCACATTACAGAGGAAACTGAACTTTTTCCCTAAAAATAGGGAAAAAAGCCTGTTTCCTCTGTAAGGGAGGGGGAGGGTTCCCCCTCGGTGATTCCCCCTCGGAACACTTTAAAATTAAGTTTAAATCCAGCGCGCTGATGTCCTGCGATTGTCCGCCCGCCTTTGTCCATGCACTTCAGACTATGAACCGGTGAATGATGTCTGATAATCTGAGTTGATGAGAATGAAATGTTGGGAAGAGTTGGAGATTGTAGCCGACGTTCTGTGAATGGGGTATGAGTAGGGTTTCCATACGTCCGGATTTACCTGGACACGCCTTCTTTTTGAGGACGTGTCTGGGTTTTGAAAAGCGTCCAGCTCAGGATTGCATCGGGAGGGCATCTGCGCATGCACAAGTGTGCGATGTCATCACGTCATACCTGTGCATGCGCAGAAGCCCTCTCGATGTGGCTCTGAGCTCGATAACAGGTTGGGGGGGGCATGACTTGGGTGGAACAGGGTTGGGTGGAACTGGTGAAGAGGGGTGTCTGGGCAGTGAGCCCCATGAAGAGGGTTGTTTGGCCATTGGGCCCTATGAAATATTGCCACTATCTACTGTGTTTCCCTGAAAATCAGACACTGTCTTATATTAATTTAGGGCCCAAAAAAGGCACTAGGTCTTATTTTCGGGGAGCTCTTATTTTTTTTCATGTACAATAATCATCTCTCCCGTCCTCTCCTCCACCCCAATTCTTCCTACTTCCTTTCTCCCCCCCCATGTACAGCATCTTTCCTCCCCTCTCACCCATCCCCTTGTGCAGCATCTTTCTATCCCTCCCTCCCACCCCCCTGTGCAGAATCTTTCTATACCTCCCAACCCCCCCACTGCTGCCACTGTGCACCCCCCCTCGCTGACCTTTTCATCTCTCCCTCCCATCCGAACCACGACCGCGAGCTGAAATACCTGGAAACAAATGGCAGCATTAGCAGCACTGCGGCCTGCGCTTCTCACATCCGGGCGTTCCTCTGCTGCATCACTGATGATGTCATATTAAGACCAACCCCAAAAATCATGCTAGGGCTTATTTTCGGGGAGGAAGCTTTATCTACTGTCAAAAACACTTTTGAGGCTCGTATTCGGCCGCATAGTATTCCGACTGAGTTCTTGTGTACTTTAGCCACTTTGGCTATGAAAGAACATTTTTTTATGTTCGATGGTCAACTTTACAAACAAAAAAAAGGGTGTAGCAATGGGGGCCACTTTTGCTCCTTCGGTGGCCAATTTGTTTATGAATGCTTTTGAAAAGAACTGGATAGAAAAATCTCCATTTGAAGAACACATTGTCAAATGGGTAAGGTTCATAGATGATGTACTGATGTTGTGGACTGGCACAATTAAGGATCTTTTGGCATTTCATATTTGGCTGAATAATTGTGATTCTAATATTCAATTCTCTATGTCGTACTCAAGAAATGAAATTACTTTTCTGGATTTGGTCATCATTCAAGAGAACAATCACTTTGAATTTAACACGTTCATTAAACCCACGGATAGAAATACTTTTTTAGAGTACCAAAGCTTCAAACTTACAGGATGACAGCTTTGGTACAAGTGCAAATGAAAAGACATTTCTATTGAGCATTTTCTACTGTGGTGAAGATGAACCTGTGGTCCGATAAGTTTTGTTTCTCAAGGAGAGGGCCATGCCTTACAGAGAAACCAGGTGGCAACGGTCAACTGTCAGCATGTCTTGTAACCCAAAACCAACTGCCGTCACCGACGGCCATTGCACAGCTGGAAAAGGACCTGCCTGCAGAAAAACCCCAGAGAACAGTAAACAACTCTCCAGATACGGGCACAGGAACAAGGGGCGATGAGGAAAGGCAGGACCGAAGCATTTTTGCACCAATTGAAATAATGTAAGGGTGTAGAATAGATCATGGGTATCAAAGTCCCTCCTCAAAGGCCGCAATCCAGTCGGGTTTTCAGGATTTCCCCAATAAATATGCATGAGATCTATTTGCATGCACTGCTTTCATTGTTTGCCAATAGATCTCATGCATATTCATTGGAGAAATCCGGAAAACCCGGCTGGATTGCGGCCCTCAAAGAGGGACTTTGACACCCCTGGTGTAGATCAAAATAAAGCCTATATAATGGGCATCTCTTCCTGGGTAAGCCAGAGACCCCCATACATTCAGACTCTGCCGGCTTCTGTTTGTATATTCTCTCTCTCCATTGCATGTCCAGTCCGATAGATTAGAAGCCTCCAGTATATATGCTGGGAAAATGCTTAAAACTTGACTAGAGAGTTGCGCGGGGACAGAAATCCCATCCATCCCCGCCAGGATCCTCTTCGTCCCCACCCATCCCCTTCAGCATCCTCTCCGTCCCCACCCATCCCCGTCAAAATCCTCTCCGTCCCCACCCATCTCCGCAAGGAATTACCTCCATCCCCGCCCGTCCCCATAAAAAGCAGCAATTACTTCTGACAGGATCATCAATTCCACAGTTTCTTTTGTGTTTGTGCTGCAGATTTCCTTGTGGAATCTCTTTGGTGGAACCCTTTTTTTGTTTTCTGTTCAGGTAATTAACTTATAAACCCCCTTTTACTAAGGCTGATGTATCCATTATATTATATGGATGAACCCTGCTTCCAAAGCCTTCCATCCCTGTGGGAGTCCCGTGGGCCAGAGGGGGGTCCCCGTGGGAGTCCCGTGGGGTAGGGGGGGATTCCTGCAGGACCCGTGGGATTCCTGCGATCCCCATTCCCGTGCAGACCTCTAAACTTGACCCCCTTATGTTACTGAAAATCTGTTCTATCTTTCAATTCAATGGATGCACACATACAGGGGAAAAACGCCATAGAATTGAAAGTGAAGGACAGATTTTCAGTAACATAAGGGGTCAAGTTTTGAGCATTTTCCAAGCGTATATACTGGAGGCTACTAATTTATTGAGTTGGATATTTCCCTCCAATTCCTCTGTATTTTCTGTTTTGTTTTCCAGTCCGATAGTACAGCTTGTTACCGGCGCGCTTCTGCTGTTACATTTTATATACTCTGCTTACAAATAAAAGTATTGTCTGATTTGGAAATACAGTGCACGTCTTGTCTGGGTCATTCCCGTAGCCGGGAGCAACGGTGAAGGGCTAAGCAGCAGCTTTTCACTGGGTGGGCCCAGGGGAAGGGCCACAGGTCCGGATTTTGCAGTAGTAAAATCTGATAATCTTAGGGATGAGTGCGTGCTAGGGTGTTCCAGTATGCAGGGGAGTTCTGGATTGCTTAAGAGTAAGGGTAAGTGAGTGCTCACCCCTCTTCAACAACAATTTATTATTTCCATAATGCTACCAGCTGCACACAGCGCTGCACATTGTACACGCAAGAGATGGTCCCTGCTTAGAAGAGCTTACAATCTAATTATGACAGGCACACAGGACAAAAGGGGAGTCAGAACATAGAGCCTAAGTCTCAAACGCTGTGTCCTTCGTTCTGTGACCGACTATGCCGTGTTTCCCCCATATAAAGTTCTTCCACACTCCGTCATACTGTTCGCCATCTTTGTCCTACTAGAGGCCATATTTATCAAACTGCGTTTTGCCATATTATGTCTGCCAGGCTACAATCTCTCGTGCCACGTTGGCCACACGATGTTTGCCACTGCTTGTCTTCCATGCTACGTTGCATCATGTGCACTTGCTTTACCATTTTTGCTGAGTCATGTCATCCCGTGTTTAGTCATGCTTTATAATACTAGACTCACCGTGCAACCTTTCACCAGATTATGTTCGACCATGCTTTGTTAACTATATGTTGCCATCTCTGTCAGACAATGTTTGCCATGCAATCTTCGACCATGCTATATCTGAGAGTGTGACGCAGGGTAGCACCCTGAGGTCGAGGGTTCAAACTCACGTTGTTCCTTGTGACCCTGGGCAAGTCACTTGGTCTCCCATCGCCCCAGGAATATTAGGCAGATTGTGAGCCTACCGGGACAGACAGGGAAAAATGCTTGAGCACCTCACTAATCCATGTAAAACATTCTGAGTTCCCCTTGGAGAACAGTATAGAAAATTGGGATCTTTTCCAGATAAGCCCCGCCAAAAAGTTAACCCCCACCATCCAAAAAAATTATAAAAAAGAGGCGCGATCTGTAGAAAGTAAAGGGTTCCCCCCCACGCTCCCCCCCCGTCGGAGCCCTTAAAAAAATGGTCGACAGTTTATCCTATTTTTTTATAATGTTAAGTTTCATATCCTCTTTTTTATAATCTTTTTTGGGTGCTCCGACAGGGGGGCGTGGGGGGGGGAACCCCCCCACTTTACTTTGTACACATTGCGCCGCGTTGTGGGGCCGTTGTGCTGAGAACTTCACTGGTTAAGGTTGCGTGCGCTGGCAAAAGGTGGCGGGGCTTAATTTTCGGCGCGTCCACTTTTTCCATTAGTGGCGGGGCTTATCTGGAAAAGATCCGAAAATTGAATGAATTAATAAATAAATGTAGGGAATTAGAGGGGGGGGGGTGATGTTATTTCCTGCTTCCTTCCCTTTAACACTCCCTCTCCTGCTCATACTCAGGGCTAGATTCTCAAAACTTAGGGCTGCCTTTAACGCAGTCGCTAAACTGATTCTAGCGTGCATGTATTTTAGCGGAGGACTATCAAAATGGCTTCCCATGGTCCTTTCTGAGCTTCCTAGCAGTCTCTGATTCTGCCATGCAAACGGGCTCAAAAATATTTAAATGAGCACTCTGGTGGATTCTTCATCATCTCCAAGTGCGGCGGCGGTTTTTGGCGACCAAAAATCAGCGACTGGTCCGGGGGTGTGAAAAGTTCATCTCTGGTGTGTGTTATAACCCTAGCTCATGAAAAAAGAATTGCATGATTCACATAAATTATAGTCTTTTTTTTTTGGGGGGGGGTGAGGAGTTTATATATTATAGTATTACATGTGTACATACATAGAACAACCGATTTGGTATAAACATGTGCATATAAGTAGGATGATGGATTATTGGCATAACCATGCCGGTATTAATAATTCTAACACCACCACAGAGCTCTGTGTTTTTCAGTATACAGCCTATGCATTATAACACCTCACAACTCCTTATGGCAACAGATCTACAGAAACTAGTGTATCATAACACCTTTACAGAAGCTCATGTATTGTATCGCCTTTGCAGAGGCTCATATAGACCGCTCTGAATTGACTCTCCAGTCATTAGTAGCAGTATAGAAGCTCTCAATAATCATAATCCTAGGCATGTCTTATGTGTTCCTGGCTGTGGTTCATGATAAAATTTGACATTTAAATCAAATTACAAGATTTACGTGAATTATAGTAGTTTTAGGGGGAAAAAAGGCAAGTCTTATGTGCTTGTTGAAAGCTGGTGTTGCATCTCCCCTCCCTTCCCTTCCGCTCCTCTCCCCTCCCTTCCCTTCCTCTCCTCTCCCCTCCCTTCCCTTCCCTTCTGCTCCTCTCCCCTCCCTTCCCTTCCTCTCCTCTCCTCTCCCCTCCCTTCCCTTCCTCTCCTCTCCCCTCCCTTCCACTCCTCTCCCCTCCCTTCCTCTCCTCTCCCCTCCCTTCCCTTCCTCTCCTCTCCCCTCCCTTCCCTCCTTCCAATAGCTCTAGCACACCTATGATTGACGCACCGCTTACGCCTCTTCCGTGATGTATTCTGCACATATGGCGATCATTAACACCATGTAAATTTAGCGAACCTTCGTTACACGCCACCAACCTCATTTGCATGCGTGGTTTTTTTTGAGAATGACCCGCCTTTTTAAAATCGCTACAATAATGGCAGCGACAGCAGCCTGTCGGTTTTTACCATGAACTTTTGAGAATCTAACCCTCAGTCTTCCTTGCATGCACTTCATTCTCTTCTCCCCTTCACTCACTGGTTTCTTGCACTCACTCTGCTCCCCTCCTCCTGTACTCATTCCCTTTCTCTCTCATAGAAACATGATGGCAGATAAAGGCCAAATGGCCCATCCGCAGCATTGACTATCTCCTCCTCTCCCAGTTGGCTAAGGCTCTTAACATTTGCATCTTCTCTTCCTATTGGCTAAGGTCTTTACGCCTGCATTGTGAGGTCACAGAACTTTATGATTATAAAAACATAGAAACATGACGGCAGATAAAGGCCAAATGGCCCTTCCAATCTGCCCATTCACAGTAACCATTATCCCTTTCTCTCTCTGAGAGATCCCATGTGCCTATCCCAGACCTTCTTGAATTCAGACACAGTCTCTGTTTCCACCACCCCTTCCGGAAGACTGTTCCACGCATCTACCACCCTTTCTGTAAAAAAGTATTACCTTAGATTACTCTGGAGCCTCTCACCTCTTAACTTCATCCTCTGCCCTCTCATTGCAGAGCTTCCTGCCTCCCCCTCCCCTTGCACTCACTGCAATCTTTACATCACCAATGAAAGAGGGTGTCTCTTTCTAGTTGGTCTCCCCACAGCACCAATTTCTTGTCGCTGCCAACTCTGCCATTTTTGGGTGGCAGATCCCGATCACTCTGCTGCTTCCCTGCTTGCACGTAACCTAGGTGAATGGATGGCCACAGAAAACAGAAAAAAGACAGACAATTCATCCTGTGTCACTTTATCAGCAGAAAACACTTCGATCCCTTGTTTTATTAATTCTCAACAATCGCTTTCTATCACAATTGTTAAGTCATGGAAGAGATGAAGCAGATGGAAAACAGCACAGGTCTCCCCTGAGCTTTCCCCACTGCTAAATTCTTGGAACCTCAAAAAGCAGAGACTGCTGGCACATCCGAAGGGCACGACTGCAGCCTGGAGCCAGAGGGAGCAGGAGACGTAATTAAGAGAGATACAAGGGTTGTCATAACCCTGCTATGTCCTTTAATCTCCATCCAGATGAATGTTGGATGTTCTATGGAATATAAAATAGGGTTCCAGGCAGAATGTCTTCCTTGAATTACTGAAGGGTCCTCTGTTCAAAATCACCCAGAAGGAGCTGATCCATAGAGAGCCTGCGATAATATGCAGTGGGGCCGCAGGTGTACCCACCAGATTTTGGACAAATGTCCCAGCAATTCTCCATTGGATTTGGCATCATCCAGGCAGCAGACCTCCGCACTGTGTTTGAAATGTCTGGACTGTGTCAGTACAGTGAGGGGGAGTTGGTGTCTTGGGCCGCTCCGCTTAGCTGACTGCCAGATGCCCTCCAGCAGTTCCTTGTAAAATCAGTGGAGCCTCATGTGCTGCTGCTCCAACAGGCGATGGAGACGATGCAGAGGCAGGAGGCGAAGGGGATTCCTGTCATCGAACAATGCCACTAATAGCATCTTCTCTTGGCTTTGGGGACCTGTGTGCTCCACAGGGAGATGGCTGGGTTCAAATGACATACTGAAAGCTTCTAAAGGAAAGGAAAATGAATAGCGGATGTTCCGTCACTAGCGGTGGTGCAATCGCAAGTCAATGCTTTCCATCCAGGACCCAATCTTTTGGAACGCCCTTCCTTTAGCTCTGCGCTAAGCTACTATGCTTTTGCATTTTCGTAAAGGGTTGAAGACTGGGCTATGCGAGCGTTTTTTTGGTCCCAACTCTAAGAATATTTAATTCTTTTGTTTTATATTTTGTACATATTGTTGTTTTGTGTTTGTTTTTAGAATATTTTGTATGTTTTGTTTCTCGCCTAGATTTGTGGATAGGCGGGCTATAAATAATTTTAAATAAATGAATAATAAAACCAATGACATTGTTACTCTCTCAATCCTGGCAGAACCTAGGACCACTGAAGGGTAGATTTTGCGGGCTGGATAGTTGCAATTTGTTGAAGCCAAAACAAAAAATAATGAAAAGAAAGAGTCAGCCAAAAAACATAGGAGCCAGCAGTTAGGACTACGCCCCTCCCCAACCCCCGCAACCTACCAAAGTTCAAGAGAGGGGGGAGGGAATGGTGTGCTTGTAGAGGTCTACTCTAGCTCCTTCAGGGCTCAAGACTGTTTCCCTAGTCTATATCCACTGGAAAAAGAAGCTTAGTTAATGAGGTTCCTATCATGGATTGGTGGAATGAGGCATTATGACATCACAATCTGAGCTCTAGAATGTTGCTACTTAGGATTTTAAAGTGCTGAGGCTTGCGCAGATGAGGACGGAACTTAGGCATTGGTGGAATGAGGCATTATGACATCACAGTCTGAGCTCTAGAATGTTGCTACTTATGATTTTAAAGTGTCTGAAGCTTGCGCAAATGAAGACGGAGCTTAGGCATTGGTGGAATGAGGCATTATGACATCACAATCTGAGCTCTAAAATGTTGTTACTTAGGATTTTAACGTGTTTGAGGCTTGTGCAGATGAGAAGGGAGCTTGAACGAATGGGGGAGGGATAGGATAAGAACTCGCAGGGACAGGGAAAAATTTGTCCCCAGCTCATTCTCTAGTCAATATCACTGCTTTGATCAGGTACATCTGGTACTAGAGTTTCTATGAGATTTTCCCATTTCCACTGTTCATTCTTAAAGAAAGGATGCCATATGATTTCTTCTTCGTCATTTCGTCCTAATCTTACCTCCCTGTTGGTAAGAAAAGTACATACGATTTTTTTGGCTCCTTCTTTTATTTCACTGTCTTCAGGGAATGTAAGAGTTTTTATGGTTCATAATCTTACTCTACGTTCCAACCAGAGAATCAGCATAGAAAGGCGCGTCTCCTACAAGCATTTCATATAAGAAGACGCCAACCAATCATCTTCTCATCCATAGTAACCATTGCCACCTTGAGATTTTAATACCTTAGGAGATATGTAGTCTGGTGTTCCAACAGCAGTATCCTTGGTTCATTTTCATACATGTCCCCAAATCTGCTAGTTTTACATGACCAGATTTATCTAGAAGCAGATTGTTGAGCTTCTCATCTCTGTGAATAAAGCCCATTGAGTGGAACTTGGCCCATTGTTCAGGCACATCATAGTTGCTCATTAAATTCACGAGATCACCCAACAGACACGTATTCCATCACCCTATAAAGGTAATGATCATCTTGGAATGCATAAAATAATTGTACAAGCCAAGGACTGTTCGCATAAGCCATGATGTCACACTCTTCCCCCCAAAATGCATTGTCGGATCATTTTATCATCTTCAATTTACTTGGGAGTTTCATGGCGCATACTTTTCTGGTAACCATGTGTCTGACGAATTGAATGTCACCAAAAGCACCTCGACCAATCACGTTCAAAACTTCATAATCTTCTGTCTTTGTTCCTTCAGCTCTTAGATTTTATTTAAAAAGTTGTCAATGTTTTTGGTTTTCCTCAAGGCAGGGAAATCTAAATCACACACCAAAGCATCCAATCCATCCAGCAAACCGTCTGGATTTACTTCTGACTTGGGATCTCTCAGCAGGACATCGATTTTTTTCAAACTGATTTTTTCATCCACTTATCTTTCCTCAGTTTCCCTTTAACCCCAGTCTCCCTCAGTAGAGAATGACACGGGGACCGTTTATCATGGTAAACCAAGGTCACCGCAGTAAATCCGCAGGAATGGAGACATTTGCAACTGGTTTATCACAGGAATGGGGACAAGACGTTTTACTGCCTCATGAGAGCAGTGAAAAGTCTTGCTCCTGTGGTAAAAAAATTGCGCCCGTGTCAAATTCGGCATCTCCTCCCCAGCTCCTCTTGCGCCTATTTTATCTTCAGGAGCCAGCCATGCCACGATGAAGACAGAAGGAACCCAAAACCAAAGCCTGAGACCAATGTGATTTGAAGAATAAAATTACCAGACAACAAAAGGTAGAAAAAATAAATTTATTTTATATTTTGTGATTAGAATATTTCAGATTTGAAATCTGTATCCTGCTAGAGCTGGTATTAGACATAACTGGGGACCGCAAAGCCCAGGCTGTGCTTCTTTAGCTTCCAGCTGGCTTAGGGCTCTCTCTCTGACCAGAGGGAAGTTGCCCTAGTTGCTCTCCCCTAACACTATTCCTGTCATGTGTGACTGAAGTATTCTGTTAGCTTGATTTTTCTATGTAGCATTCTGTAGTAATTTGGTTTGTTCGGTTTTCACAAAGTGGAGGGGATATTTGTGAAAGGAGGGGAGACGGTGGTTTTGTTGATCCTTGCTCTGTATTATTTGTGTTTATAAAATGACAATTTTACAGAATATTGTCTCTTTTTATACTTTAATAAAATAAGTTCAGCATAAAATCATAATTATTTGAGGCTTGTGTGGATGGGATCTGACAGTATGCAGGGCAGGGACAGGGACTGAACTCACGGGGCCAGGGCAGGGATGGGGACGAGCTCACAGGGATGGGGCAGGAACGGTGATAAATTTTGTCGCCGTGTCATTCTCTATCCCTCAGTCTCCTTCTCTCCCTCATCACTCCACCCTCCTTACCCAATTTCACTTCTCAGTTCCTGCCTCAGGACACTCTCCCTCATCTCTGTCTTCAGCAGTCTCTCTCTCAACCCTTCTCCTACCCAGCAGTCTCAACTTTCTACTTCCAACTTACCAACATGACTAATCAGGGCTGATGTTAAACATGATAATAATAATAATAATAATAATAACTTTATTCTTCTATACCGCCACAATCTTGCAACTTCTAGGCAGTTTACAATCAAGGAAGCTGAACGTTCAGCGAGTTACAATAAGCAGATGATCAGAGGAAATACAGAGTGCAAAAATTTTAAGAAAGCAAAAATATAAATATACAGTTTGCTAAGCTCAGGGCACAAATTTAGGTGGGAGGAACCTCTAAGTCCACCAGCAGGCTGAACGGTACTTTCTCCGAAACGTCGGAGGTGATCAGAGGAGTGCCACAGGGCTCGGTCTTGGGCCCGATCCTATTTAACATCTTCGTAAGGGACATGGCTCAGGGGCTTCGAGGTACAATTACATTATTCGCCGATGATGCCAAACTATGCAACATAGTAGGCAAAAGCGCAGTGCCAGACAGTATGACGCAGGACCTACTCTTAATGGAACATTGGTCCACGACTTGGCAACTAAGTTTCAATGCCAAAAAGTGAAAGGTCATGCACCTTGGCAGCAGAAATCCATGCAAACCACTTACACCTTAAGTGGTGAGACCTTAGAAAGGACTACAGCAGAATGAGACTTGGGGGTAATCATTAGTGATGACATGAAGATTGCCAATCAAGTGGAGAAAGCTTCAAAGGCTAGACAAATGATCCGTTGAAGTTTCGCCAGCCATAAGCCCGAAGTCATAATGCCGTTGTACAGATCCATGGTGAGACCTCATCTGGAATATTGTGTACAATTCTGGAGGCTACATTACCAAAAAAGATGTGCTGAGAGTTGAGTTGGCTCAGTGAATGGCCACCAGAATGGTCTCGGGACTCAATGATCTCCCGTATGAGGAACGTCTGGGTAAGTTGCAGCTATACTCACTATAGAAGCGCAGAGAGAGGGGAGACATGAGTGAGACGTTCAAATATGTCACGGGCCGTATCGAGGTGGAAGAAGATATCTTTTTTCTTAAAGGACCCACGGCAACAAGAGGGCATCCGTTGAAAATCAGGGGTGGGAAACTTCATGACGACACCAGGAAGTATTTCTTCACCGAAAGGGTGGTTGATCATTGGAATGATCTTCCACTGCAGATAATCGAGGCCAGCAGCGTGCCAGATTTTAAGAAAAAATGGGATAAGCATGTGGGATCTCTTCATGAAAGAAATTAGGGGGGTGGGTCATTAGAGTGGGCAGACTTGATGGGCCGTGGCCCTTTTCTGACGTCATTTTCTATGTTTCTAATCTCCTTTAGATTTAGAAAGATTTGAGGCCTGTTTATACCCCTATAATGCCAGTCCTATGACTAATTAATCTCCACCTCCTCATCAGGCTGTTGTCTAATCTTGCCTGCTGCCGCCATTGCTGAAAAAGGACCAACTTCCATTTCTACACCATGACTTAAATTTCCCTTTTAGCTGCTCAGTGAATTCCAAAGGTGGTCTCGTGATCTCAAACATTGCAAGACTTGAGACTAAAAGAGCGGTATGTTGAGAATTCCTGCCCCGCGTGGCTCCAGTGGGGATGAAGAAGGATCTCTTTTGTTTTAGCAAAGGCAAGACATTCTGGGGGCCGGGATGCAATTTCTAGGCTCCACATCCCACCTGGGATCTGTCAAGCCCTGATGGACATCTTTTTCTAATCGATCTGTGCCTGGCATTTTTCTTTATCTCTGTCCATTCCATTTCCTTTTCTTTCATTTTTGAATTTATCTCTTTTCACTTGAAACTCTTATCTTTCTTTAGCTTTTAACCATTCTTTCACTTACACCAAAGATCTACAAGGGGGTGTTGAAAAGTTCTCAGCTCAACCAACTTCCTAAATTCTGAGCCTTATTTTACCGCTGTAGCTGAAAAGAATATTATTTTATTTTGCAAAGTGCCAACATGCAGAATCGTAATGCTATGTTTTGACATTGTTTCAGATCATTGATTGAACCATGTCAATGAAAAATGTGGAATTTTCAAGTGTAGAACGCTGAGCGCTCATGAAGTTCCTATTCCTGCAGAAGAAAACTCCAAAGGAAATCCGTAAATGTATGATGCAAACATTGAGTGACAAATACCCATCATACTCATAATTAATGGAGGAAGAGGGACAATATGGTGAGTGCTTCTTTCAAATTTAAAAACATTTTTGTTTAAAGATGCTTTTGACTGCTAAAATCACTCTCAGCTTTTACTATCCAACAAGATTTTAATACTCTCCCTCTTGTGTTTCCCTTTTAAAGTCTTTCTTTCTTATTGAATATTGTATTTCTCTCCCCTTTTCTTCCTATGAACGTTTTTGTCTGTCTCTGTTATTGTGATTACCTTTTCATTTTATCATTTTAGTTTCTTAAAATTATGTACACCGCTTAGCCAATTTATAAGCGCTATAGCAAATTTTAATAAACTTGAATGGCAAATAGGCCCTAGGAGAATTTTTGAATACCTGCTTATGGTGGTAAGAGGGACCTGGAAGTGACATCAGCGGGAGAGCTAATGGGGTCATGAAGAGCACATTGTTGACCACTGTCAACAACTTCAACGAGAGGTATGGTGGAAGGGAAGGGGAGGACGGAGAGGAGGAGAGGTGCCAGCACCCTCACCAACATGGCACCCAGGGCAGACTGCCCCCCTCACTCCCCCTTACTATGTCACTGCTGGCCAATTACCAAAGGCAGTTTTCTTGGAAGGTCTTATAATGGAATCTTTGTACTTTCTTTAATTATTTAGATATAGTTCACACGTTATCAATAGGCGATCAAGGTGAGTTACATTCAGGTATAACTAGATATTTCCCTGCCCTGAAGGGCTCACCATCTAAGTTTCTACCTGAGGTAATGGAGGGTTAAGTGATGTACTCTAGATCAGTGGTTCCCAACCCTCTCCTGGAGGACCACCAAGCCAGTCGGGTTTTCAGGATAGCCCTAATGAATATGCATGTAGCAGATTTGCATGCCTTTCATTTCCATTATATGCAAATCTCTCTCATGCATATTCATTAGGTCTATCCTGAAAACCCAACTGGCCTAGTGGTCCTCCAGGACAGGGTTGGGAACCACTGCTCTAGATTACAAGGCGCAAAAGCAGATTTGAATTAGGCTTCCCTGATTGTCAACCTGGTGCTCTAACCACCAGGCTAAGCCTCCGTTCCTCTATGAAAGCTTTCACTAAACCAACCAAGAAAGAGATTATGTTTCTTCCACTGTGGCAATGAAGAGACCTGTGTAGTCTTAAAAACGTAAGAGCAAGGACATCGTCAGGCCTATATTCAAAGTCAATTATGAGTTCACTGATGGGAGACAAACACATAATTGGCTTATCTGTAGATTTTTAAAAAAATTATAGAGTTATCATAAGAACACAAGAAGAGCTATAATTGGTCAAACCAATGGTTCATCCAGCCCAGTATCCTGTTTCCAACAGAGGCTAACCCAGGTCCCAAGTACCAGACAGAAATCCAAAGAGTAGCAGCATTCCAGAGCTGAGATTGTGATGTCATTATGCCTAAGAGCCAACCTCAGCAGTGATGTCACAATGGCTTGATTGTCCTATACTTGGATCGCATAAGAACATAAAAGCTGCCATACTGGGACAGACCACAGGTCCATCAAGCCCAGTATCCTGTTCCCAAAAGTGGCCAATCCAGGTCACAGTACCTATCAGAAACCCAAATAGCAACAACATTCCATGCTGCAGATCTCAGGGCTAGCCCATTTAAATCATTAAACAGACAAATCTGTTTCATATAATTTTGAGTTGGGTTAGGGGCAAGACACGTGTATTTGGATGATTTATCTGGTTAGACTGGATCTACCAAATAACTAGCCTAAACTAAATGGCCAATGCCAGCAAGCTGACTGCATTACATATACATAAGCGTTGCTAGCTGGACCGATAGTGGTGCTTAGGTGCCAGTTTAATATTGACTCCCTTTTCTTTTTTTCTGACCCTTTGGAAGGTATCACAGCCTACAGAAGCTTCAGTTTTCTCCAGGACCCATCCAGCTTCTCCACAATCTGTACCACTGCATTTGTGCCTGAAAACATGTCTGGAACAACTCAAAGAACAGGAACAATGAGATACATCCATAAAGAACAGGAAGGGACTGAATGGTAACACATTTGATGTTATAATCATGGGAGCTCACCGAATACTTCATAAGAAACTTCCGAAACATACTCACTCCCATCCTCTGTACGATCACAATGGCTTATGCTTACTGGAATATTAGATAATATACATACACGCCCTGATTTTATGACCTCTATTCATACTGTTCGTCATTGGTCTACTCTGGCTTTACTGAAGGGTAAGGCAATATCTCTTTTTTATGGTATACTAAGAGATCACTTCTTCACTTTTTCAACTCAGTCTATGAACCATTGGGACTCTATTTTGAAAACCACGCTTTCTGAAATAGATTGGGAACTCTTCTGGTCTTCCACAAATCGTCCTCTTTTATCATCCAGAGTTTCACAATCAATGTACTTTGTTATGTGGAATGCAGTATGGACTCCATATCGTAAGTGGAAAGCGAATCTACAACAAGATTCTACCTGTTGGAACTGTCTGAAAGCACCCGGAACTCTCGATCACATGCTTTTCCACTGCAATATGGTTCATTCCTTTTGGCTTCGTATTTGGGATACCATAAAATCTATCACTAAATGTTCAGAAGTGATCTCCATGGATATTATAATTCTTCGTTCTCAACACCCATGTTTTGCACAATCAAATTGCCCGCCTAAACTCATTGACACCATGTTCGTGACAGCTCTAATGCATATTCTGAAAAACTGGAAATCATCCTCATTGCTAGACTACACTTTTTGGTGGAACTCTTTAAGTATGTACCATAAATTTGAATCTTATGCATATGAGAAGAAATTGTTTTCTCGATCTTCCACAAACTTGACACGAAACAAATCACCTTGGCCATTCTTAGATTCATATGTTCGTTCTGCTCTATAGACACTTCTGCCTCTCTCTTTCTCTCTCTATATCTCTCTCTATTTCTCATTCTCTCTCTCTTCCTTTATCTTTCTCTCTCTTTCTCTTATCCCTCCTGCTTCTCTGTCTTCTTCTATTCCTTTTCTAAGCAGTTCCAGATACTCTGGATCCTTCTCATTAATCTAGTTTTATTCAAATGATTGTAGATACGAATATTTGATACATGATTTTTATTATGATCTATATGTTTGAACTGCTTTCTGTTTATAATTCCTATAATATTCAATAAAATCATTGAACTAAAAAAAAAAAAAAGAAACTTCCGAAACAATAAAGAGAACTGCAGAGTTGATGTACAAAGTACAGGAACTTTATTGGAACAAATAAATTGTAATAATCCATCTGGTGGTTCTCATAAATGAGATGTCAGTTGTATTTTTACAATTTATTTGTTTCAGTAAAGTTCCTGTACTTTGTACATCAAAAAAAAGGGTCCCAACTTCTCATTTTTGAGAACCACCAATTGGATTTTTACAATTTATTTGTTCCAATGAAGTTCCTGCACTTTGTACATCAACTCTGCAGTTCTCCTTGTTGTCTTTCACTGCAGATTTGTTGGACTTTTTTTGTTTTTGCCATAAGAAACTTCCCCCATGATTTTATAATACCCTTGTTGTCTAGAATTATCCTGTTTATATAGGTCTGTCCTAACCAAACAGAACAGTCCTAAAAGTACATACATTCCAAATTGCCTTCTTGAGGAGTGAAAAATGTAAATCCAGTCGTTATTTTCAAAGCTAAACATTCAGGAACATTTTAAGGAAATGTTTTAAAGCTCTGGAGGGATCAGTATAGGTTGCTTCCCACCATGGCTCCTTGAGTTTAGATGGCGTTCAATCCCTTGGTGCACGTCAATGCTCATTCAGCATTATTACGACCATCCCTCTCACAGATATTTACCATTCACTAATTATAAAACAGCTTCGTTTTATGAGTTCAAGAATACAGAGTACACTTACAGGATAAGAGTGCTCTTGAGATCAAAGGTAAATGGTGGTGTAATAGGAATTATCATTGTACGAAAAAGCATGAAGTAACCTATCACAGTTAAGCTCAGTATATTCTTATAACGCAGGTAGAAATTTAACTTTATGTGCTAACCGTTTTTATATGTTATTACTAAATCTGTTTCTAGAACAGTCTTCAGAAGACTTCAAAGAGGTTATTTTGCTTAAATGTGACAGTCAAAAAATTAACCATCATATAATTTTATTTCTTCTTGCAATGTTATCTTTTACCCTTTTCTCACCGAGTTATGAATATGGCGATTATTTTATTTTGTTTTATAAATTGTTTGAAGAGCAATAAACAGCCTAATTGTGGCTGCTCTCAAAGCATTCATAGTGATAACAATTTGATCATAAAAGCTAATTAGTAAAGATTTTCTGTAGAGTTAATGACGTGCAATTGATTATAGCCAGAGGACATAAAAAGAGAGTGCTGCTCCTACGGTAATGAGCGCTTCATTCCTTCCTCGACACAACTGTGAAACAAGCAAAAAGGTAATGACGTTTTTATGACTCTTCATTTTTATGATGGAGGCAATCAGCCCCCACAATCCATCTTTGTAGCTTCTCACATCTGCTTGTAATAAGACCTTGTTCCAGCTCCCCTGAGAATTAACAATTTCAGATGACTGTACTTTTAAATGAGACTTCTGCTTTCCCGAAGAGCATTAATGTTATATAGCCTCATAAAATAAATATTAGTTTGTACTTTGACTTATATATGTATATATATATATATATCCATATACGAGAAGGACCTTTCTTCGGCTAGTCTCTCCTCTCCCATCCCCACCTCCATTTCTCTCCTTTCTTCTGCTTAATACAGTTGGCTGGTTTATTTTTGGCTGCTCTGTCCTGGCCCCGGATCTCTAAGAACATTAAAAATTGCCATACTGGGACAGACTGAATGTCCATCAAGCCCCGAATCCTGTTTCCAACAGTGGCTAAGCCAGGTCCTTAGTACCTGGCAAGATCTCAAAGAGTAAAACAGATTTCATGCTGCTTACCCTAGGAAAAAACTGGATTTCCTGAAGTCCATCTTAATAATGGCTTATGGACTTTTGTTTTAGGAAATTTATCCAAACTTTTAAAATCCTGCTAATTTATTTTAAAAATTTCTTACAATCAAAGCGATGTACAAAATAACATACATAATAAAATGACAAACTATAAACACATCTAATAGAATTACCATCTACATAGCAGAATAGAAAAACTAAAATACACACGTGGAGGGGCATAATAAAAACCCCCATCTAAGTCCCTTTATGGCCTAAGACGCTAGGCACCCAAAGTAGGCAGCAGGGAAATGCCCATTCTTGAAGAAAAAAAAAAAAAAAAGCCAAAATATATTGGGTTTTCTTTGAGAATGGCCTGCATGTACGTTCAGATGTTTAATCGCCAAGATCGCCACTATGTCTACCTTTAAGCCCTATTCCCGAAACAAAAATTTGCCCAAGTCCCAAATATCTATAATAAAACCTTTTAGGTGTGGGAGGTATCAATCCTTCACCTAAAACTATGATTCTCTAGCCGGCGTCTGTCATAAGAGCTGGTTAGAGAATTGTGGAACCATCCCCCCCTCCCGCCATGATCACAGCAGGAGGGATAAACACTCCCTCCTGTTGGAACCTGCTGCGAGCCCCCCACAAGCATCATGGCACGAGGGATGCCCAATCCCTCCTGCCTGAACCGCTGCAAACCCTCTAATAGTTTACCGGAAGGAGGGATGCCCAGTCCCACTGCAAGCATCGCATCAGGAGGGATGCCCAGTGCCTCCTGCTGGACACGCCCAAACCCTCCCCCTGTAACCTTCGCCGGCTGGAGGGATGCCCAGTTCCTCCTGACACTCCCACCCCCCCTAAGATGCACTGGAAAGGGGCAGGCCTGCCATTCAAGTGAAGGTGGGCTTACTGGCCGGATGCAGAAAGGACCTGTTCGTCCGTCCATCTACAAAAGGTTAGGGGGTCCAGTGGGGGTAGTCTTCGGGGGTCCGGGTGGGCTACCTTTAGGGGGTTGTTGACAGGAGGGACTGGGCATTCCTCCTGTGGGAGAAGGTTGCTACGGGGAGGGGAGGGGGAGGGGGAATGCATTGCCCCATCCTGGGCCCCCCAAATTGCAGGGCAGGCTACTTTGGGCTGAAACACGATCGTGTCGAGTCCTATTATACATGAGACCTATGATATAACAAAAACGATTGAGCACCGAAGGTCACATTCATTGTTGTTTCATGCGTTCCAAATTCTGGGAAGGCAGTATCTCCTGTTTCTCCAAGTTAAAAATTTACCGGAAGACCACTGAAACCAGGTACCCTGTGTCTTAAGTGCAGCCCGTAAAGCATCTCGGCTACATTTCAATCTCCAGTGGATGGCCATGTCTTTACGAGAAATCTGTGATGAATTTCCAAAGTGCACACGTCCAGGAGAAACCAGCTTTCATAAATATTCTACTGCTTTGCAAACCCTGAGGGACTCTGAAAAGAAGCCACATTCCAAACAATTGTCATAAACTGCCTCTGTTGAAATGGGGTCAGATTGGTTCATATCATCTGCATTTGCTTGAAGGATTTAATTTATACAGTGGTTTGGCTATAACAAATTTTGAGGATTCATACAAACGCTACTCTTCCTCATATGCTTTTCAGATAATACTTGAGAGATTTGGTACATTCACCTTCTAAAAATTTAACTTATGTCCAGGAAAACAATATTTCCTGCAGATGCCTGTTAACTATTTCCTATTATATGAGAAATCAGGGAAAAGTTTCCAAAATGGAATAGGGATTTTTTTTTGTCAAATTTAAGAATTAAGAAGAACAGCATGAAGCCATCTAATTCTAGACATGTTTTCCATCCCTAGTTATTAGAAGCCTTATCATGGTTTATCCTAGAGTAGCTCTAAAGGTATGAAAGAAAGCCCCCTACCCCCATTAGGGGAAATTCTAAAACAAAAGAACATAAGAATAACCTTACTGGGTCAGACCAATGGTCCATCAAGCCTAGTAGCTCGTTCTCATGGTAACCAATATAGGTCATTAGTAAGAACATAAGAAGTTGCCTCCGCTGGGGCAGACCAGAGGTCCATCTTGCCCATCGGTCCGCACCCGCGGCGGCCCTTCAGGCCTAATTGCCTGAACAGTGTCCCTGACTAATTGTGTAACTGTCTCTAGTCCTCTAATCCTATCCCTATAACCTACCTCTACTCCTATCTGTACCCCTCAATCCCTTTGTCCTCCAGATACCTATCCAATCCTTCTTTGAAGCCCTGTAGCGTGCTTCTGCTTATCACATCCTCCGGTAGCGCGTTCCATGTATCCACCACCCTCTGAGTGAAAAAGAACTTCCTGGCGTTTGTTCTAAACCTTCCCCCTTTCAATTTCTCTGAGTGCCCCCTTGTACTTGTGGTTCCCCATAATTTAAAAAATCTGTCCCTGTCTACTCTTTCTATGCCCTTCATGATCTTGAAGGTTTTTATCATGTCCCCTCTAAGTCTCCGCTTTTCCAGGGAGAAAAGCCCCAGCTTCTTCAGTCTGAGAGTATACGAGAGGTCCTCCATACCCTTTATTAGCTTAGTTGCTCTTCTCTGGACTCTCTCAAGTACCGCCATGTCCTTCTTGAGGTAAGGCGACCAGTACTGGACACAGTACTCCAGGTGCGGGCGCACCATTGCACGGTACAGTGGCAGGATGACTTCCTTCGTCTTGAACGTGATACCCTTCTTAATGATGCCCAACATTCTGTTTACCTTCCTTGAGGCTGTGGTGCACTGCGCCGACACCTTCAATGATGTGTCTACCATCACTCCCAGGTTTCTTTCAAGGTTACTCACTCCTAGCGGTGATCACCCCATTTTGTAAGTGAACATCGGGTTCTTTTTCCCTACATGCATGACCTTGCATTTCCCTATGTTGAAACTCATTTGCCACTTTTTGGCCCACTCTTCCAGCACTGTCAGATCCCAAAACCCAAAGAGTTGCAACATTCCATACAGAATCCTAAAGAACAGCAAGATTCTGGAATCCCAAAGAATAACAAGATTCTAGAATCTCAAAGAGTAGCAACATTCCATACAGAATCCTAAAGAACAGCAAGATTCTGGAATCCCAAAGAGTAACAAGATTCTAGAATCTCAAAGAGTAGCAACATTCCAGGCTACTGATCCAGGGCAAGCAGTGGCTTCCCCCATGTCTGTCTCAATAACAAACTATAAGTGAACATCTTCATTTAGGTGTCCCAAGGTCATGTGGTAGGTGCCTATTTTATAACACAAGACAAAGTTAGACAAGTTCCTGCTGAACCGGAACATACGCAGGTAAGGCTAGTCTCAGTTGGGGCACTGGGCTTTGACCTAAGGGCCGCCGGGGGAGCGGACCACTGGTCTGACCCAGCAGCGGCAATTCTTATGTTGTTAACACAACTCATGCAATAAGATTCCAATATACTATAGTAGTATAACCCAGTATTGGAATATCTAGTTACGCCAGCCATAGAGCCTGCAACATAGTAAGGGGGCGGCGGACTGCCCCCGGTGCTACTGCTGTTTTTGGAGGCCTCAGAGCAGAGGTATGTCAGTATCATGGTGGAAGGGTCGGTGGGGTTCTGCTGCACAGGGGGATGGGAGGGAGGGATAGAAAGATAATGCACAAGGGGATGGGTGAGAAGATTGGCGGGGTTATGCTACACAGAGGGGAGGGAGGGATAGAAAGATGATGCATAAGGGGATGGTGAGAGGATTGGCGGGGTTCTGCTACACAGGGGGGAGGGAGGGAGGGATATAAAGATTATGCATAAGGGGATGGGTGAGAGGGTCGGTGGGGTTCTGCTGTACAGGGGGATGGGAAGGAGGGATAGAAAGATGATGCATAAGGGGATGGGTGAGAGGGTTGGCGGGGTTCTGCTGCACAGGGGGGAGGGAGGGAGGGATAGAAAGATGATGCACAAAGGGATGGGTGAGAGGGGATGAAAGATGCTGCACAGTTTCTTTGGTTTGTTTTGAGTGTTTTCTACTCTGCATTTGGCCTTACATGACAGGTTCCCCCCCCCCCCAAGTATCATAAACTACCCAGAGGCAGTTGAATTAGAGAAGCAAAAGGCAATTGTGACGGTAGATATTGTATAGAATTAAGCATCAAAGGGATGACAAATTCACTTCTATACCGCAGTAACCTCTCAGTTCAATGCGGTTAACAACTCTCAAGAGACTGTGCGAGCCCAGTGTATTATAATCCCATTCAGAATAATTTGTCAAATAAGGAGGTCTTTAGCATTTTTCTAAAGGAAAGATAGGAGCTGGAGTTTGTTATCAGGACACAAAAGGGTTTATCCCATGATCCAGCGATGGAAAAATCTTTTGTATATGCAATCTTTTACAGTAGGAAATGTAATTAATCTAAAATGCCAAGAAAAACATTTTCTGTCAGTAAATTTAAAGTAATCAATAATATACCCTCTCCTTTACCAATCCGTGCTAGCATTTTTAGCACAGGCCACCGCGGTAACCTCTCTGATGCTATGAGCATCATGTGTGTGTGAGGTAACAGCTCGGCCGGAGCGTGTGGCACAGTGGTTAGAGCTGCAGCCTCAGAACCCTGAGGTTGTGGGCAGTGGCGTACTAAGGGGGGGGGGGGGCGGGAGGGGTGGTCCGTCCCGGGTGCCAGCCATGAGGGGGTGTTCCCGGCCTTGCCGTTCATTCCCCCCCCACCACCCCCGAAGGACTGCTCGCCCCACTGACCTTCCTGCACCACCTGTGAAGCAGCCCGCAGCAGGATCGCGACTTCAGCGATACCTGAGCTGCTTGGGCGCTGCTTCCTGCGCCGCGGTCCCGCCCCTCCTCTGACGTCAGAGGAGGGGCGGGAACGCGGCGCAGGAAGCAGTGCCTAAGCAGCGCAGAGATCGCTGACGTCGGGATCCTGCTGCGGCTGCTTCATAGGTGGTGCAGGAAGGTCAGTGGGGCGAGTGATCCTTCGGGGGTGGTGGGGGGGGACTGAACGGCAAGGCCGGGAGCATAGGTAGTGCTGCTTCATAGTGGTGCGGGGAGGCCAGGCGGCGAGCGGTCCTTCGGGGTGGGGCGGGCGGGCAGGCAGGCAGGCTTTCAAGGAGGAGGGGGGTGACAGACAGGCAGGAAGGCCTTCAAGGGGGGACAGGCCTTCAAGGGGGGGGACAAGCAGGCCTTCAAGGGGGGGGACAGGCTTTTGGGGGGGTGTGCAGACCTTCAAGGGGGGGACAGGTCTACAAGGGGGTGGGACAGGCCTACAAGGAGGTGGGACAGGCCTTCAAGGGGGGAACAGGCCTTGGGGGGGTGCAGGCCTTCGGGGGGTGCAGGCCTTCAAGGGGGGGACAGGCCTACAAGGGGGTGGGACAGGCCTTCAAGGGGGGTGCAGGCCTTTGGGGGGGTTCAGGCCTTCGGGGGGGTGCAGACCTTCAAGGGGGTGCAGGCCTTCAAGGGGGGACAGGCCTTCAGGGGGGTGCAGGCCTTCGGGGGGGTGCAGACCTTCAAGGGGGGGACATGCCTTCAAGGGGGGACAGGAAGGCAGGCCTACAAGGGGGGGACAGGCCTACAAGGGGGGGAGGACAGGCCTTCGGGGGGGTGCAGGCCTTCGGGGGGGATGCAGACCTTCAAGGGGGGGACAAGCCTTCAAGGGGGGGACAGGCCTACCAGGGGGGACAGGCCTTCAAGGAGGTGGGACAGGCCTTCAAGGGGGGACAGGCGGACCTTTAAGGGGGGACAGGCCTTTGGGGGGACCCTGGTTTAGAAGTACACGGAGGGAAGGGGGTGTTCAAAGAGACGTGCATATGCCAAACTTTGGGGGGAGGAAGAAATAATGGGTCTGAAAATAGAGGAGAGGGAGAGAGATGATGGACCATGGGATTTAGGGAGGGAAGGAACAGAAAGGGAGAGAAATTGGACACAAGGGATGGTGTGGAGGAGGGATAGAGATACTGGATAGGAGGGTAATTGGGAAAAGAAAGGGAGAGATGGTGGACTCGGGTGGTGGGGAAGGAGGGAGAGATGCCGGATGAAAGGGTAGTTAAGAAAAGGTGGATCTGTGGAGGGAGATGAAAAAAAGGAAAGATACCAGACTTCCTGGGGAGGGAAGGGAAATGGAAAGGGAGGACAGAGTTGGCAGATGGATGGTTAGCATGCAGAAAGAAGAAAGAAGGAGACCCCAAGTTATCAGAAGAAAACCAGAGCCTTGGACCAACAAGATTTGAAATATAACCAGACAACAAAAGGTAGAAAAATTAATCTTATTTTCTGTTTTGTGATTATAATATGTCAGATTTGAAATGTGTATCCTGACAGAGCTGGTGTTGGACTGCAAACGTGAGCTAGGATTTAACAGAGAGAGGAAAAGTCCTTTTTGTTTCTTTATTTTATTTACACCACAGCGCCAGTGTGATTAGGAGAAGCCAAAGGGGGTGAAAAAGCTATAAAACCCACCAGGAGTTTTGAAAAAAATCACCCAAATGGGCAGGAAAATCGAATTGAAAAACCAATTCAATAGGCTGAATCGAATCAAAATTTTTTTTCCTGAATCTGGCAGCATTAGTTTGCGCTACTGTCTTAGACTTTAGGACCTGGGATTGGGGAGAGATGGCATCCTCAGTACTTTATAATGCAAGTGAAACGAGGATTTGGTCAGACTTTTGAAGGGTCTGCAGAAAAAAAATATTGTATAGGCCGGGGACATGAGACAGCAGGAAATGGGAACTTTTCTTCCTTCTATTTTTGTGAATGGAAAGGCTGAGGATGTCAGAGAGTTCAGTTAAAATATGTGCTTTATAAGAAAATATAATAATGTGTTTTATAAAGTTTATAGCATAGCTGGCCTACCCAGTGAGGTGTTCCTAGTGGTGGTGGTGGCAGCGTGTCAATGTGTTGAGAGGAAGAGGTGGTCTGGGAAATTCTGCTGAGCAAACTCCGGGCCCATTTCCACCCCCCAGTTAGTCCACTCCACTCAACTGGTTCACACACTGAGTGGGTCTTTGGGTGTTGTTTTGGGATCTCTTCCAGTGGTTTATCAGTATCTCCTTCTGGTCCAAGGAAGGAAACTTTGTTATCCTTAGCATTGACCTACAGAATATGTTTGTAACAGCGCTGCTTGTGTGGCATTAGGCTATGTAGTGATCGAAAGAAAAAAACAGACCTTTGCACATTTTTGCACTATATGGTGGGTGTATGAGGAGATTCACATTTCCTGCACAGCTAAGTCCATGTGAAGTTACCTTGTGCTGTATTTGACATCTAGCAAGGTCTCTGTTTGAAAGGAAAGATCTAAACTTAAAAATGAAGTGGCCAGAAGTTATGGTAAAAGCAGATAGTGTAGCTGGTTTTAAGAAAGATTTGGACAAATTCCTGGAGGAAAAGTCCATAATCTGTTATTATGACATGGGGGAAGTGTCTGCTTGCCCTGGATCGGTAGCATGGAATGTTGCTACTCTTTGGGTTTTGACCAGGTATTAGTGTCCTGGATTGGCTACCATGAGAATGGGCTACTGGGCATGATGGACCATTGGTCTGACCCAGTTAGGCTATTCTTATGTTATGTTCTCATCTGTAGGGGCATTTTTTCTTTTCACTTCTTATTTTAATGTATTTTTTTTCTGGGAACTTATCAGTGTTTTTTATAATGTGAACAAAAATGGAAGAGAATTAATGTGTGTGGGATGAGGGGGTAACTAATTTCTTCAGCTAAATAATTCAATCCACCTCAACCAGACATAGGAGAACTCACGCACCATTCACACACCCTCCAACCAAAAACGTCAAAAGAAAAAAACTGTTCGACAACCTCCTAGCCATTCGAGCTGCAACACTCGACCCCCAACTCTACAACCAATTGACATCGACCACAGACTGCAAAACCTTCAAAAAGAAATAAAAACCCTTCTATTCAAAAAACACATAAAACCGAACTAACACAATCAGAACTGTCCCAAGCATCACCTGCAACTACTCCATATGTACTTCTGATGTCATGACAATTCAGACATAATTTATGTTATGTTTGGAATATAAGAAAATTTTCACTGCCTGTTTCTATTCTGACCATTTATTCCGTTTCATGGTCATTACAAAAAAATATTTTTTTACATGGGGGGGGGTGTCAAAAAATGATGGGCCCCGGGTGCCACATACCCTAGGTACGCCACTGGTTGTGGGTTCTAAACCCTCACTGCTCCTTGTGACCCTGAGCAAGTCACTTAATCCCTCATTGCCCCAGGTACATTAGATAAGGACAGATAGGGAGAAATACTCGAGTACTGAATGTAAACCACTTAGGCTATAAGTGGTATATAAATACTTAAATAATAAAATAATCAGGTATAAGGCCAAACAATGTCTTGTAACAGGTACAACCTAACTTGAATAATATTCTTGCCTCAACTGGGAGTCAATGATAGAATTTAGTTATATGATCAAATTTTTTTTTCAATGTGAAGATCAACCAAACAGCCATGTTCTGAATGATCTGCAACCTTTTGATTTTACTCTCTATCTGGTGAAATAGAGAGTTGAGTAACTTGTTTATTGGGCAGAGCTTTGGATTCTTGCCCATAAATAGCTAAGGAGAAGAAGAACCTCCCCCTCCCCACACACAAATTTTTAGATTGAATCAGGTTGGGCAGACTGGATGGATTCCATCCGGTCCCGGGGATTTATCGCTACTATGTTTTTAGACATCTCACTTGCCTCTTTTTTTGCGTTTTGGTTCCTATATCCTTCTGTCATAATGCATGACAAGCTAACTGCCTGACTTGTGCTTGGTGTTGCAACATTCCTATAAGGAAAAGTATGTTGTAAGGTGTAAAGAGTTGCACAGGGACAGAAATTTCACCCCCTCCCCAAATAACCCATCCCCACTAAGATCCATTCCATCCCCACAAGTTCAAGTTCAATTTATTTCATATACGGGACTCCCCTGAAATTTGCGGGGGTTACGTTCCTGGAGTGACCGTGAATTGCAAAAAAACGCGAATATACACAATGTTGTTTGCTGGAAACAGGAAGTTGCAGTAGAGATGGCAGGAGTCACACTGGAGAAGGGCGCATGACCAGTCCTTGGAAAACCGTCTGTAGAGCGTCCGTCCCGTGCCACAGTTCGTTATAGACCTTACTCGTACCCGGTAAAGAACATGACGAGCCTGTGAAGCATCATCTAAGAAAGTCTTCCTGCGGAGGGAAAACCCTCAAATGACTGAGTCCGTGAATTCTGAGCTGCGAATTCACAGGGGAGTACTGTACCGCAAATGTAAAACCAAAGGTAAATCTAAGCGTTTACAATAAAAGTTTAAAATTTAAAATAAAGTAAAAAAATTTAAATAGGGTATGAAACCAAAAAATAAGAAACGTAAAATACAATTGAGAACATGAGGAAAGAGGGAATCAGCGGATTACAATAAAAATAAAAAGGTTGGGGGAAAGGGATGAACAATATGGTAGGGGAGCGAACAGAACATTTAGTTCTGCTCACACTAATTTCATAAAGCCAGGAATGCAACTTTTGAGAGAAGTAGCCATCAAAAGGAATTAAATTAAAAGCAGAAGGCCAAGGAGAAGTCGTAGACCTTTAATTGTATCTTGAAGGTTGCAAATTATTTTTCTGAATGGAGATACAAAGGCATAGAATTCCAGAGAGTAGGAGCCATGACAGAGCATGAAGAATTCCTATGGAAATCAAGGAAAAGTTGTCGGAATGAAGGAACGACTAATAATGGCTGTTGTGAAGAGCATAGGGTTCTTTGCTATATAAAAAGGAGGGAAGACCACTCGATAGAATCTGGTGAGAAAGGATATTATATTTGAAAGGGACACCGATTTTAGAAGTGGTGTGATGTGATCAAATCTAGAACAGTGATGAAGTAATCTTACTGCAGCGTTCTGGACTAATGGTAGACGATGTGATTGGTATTGTAGGAGTCCAATGAGAACAGAGTTACGATAATCTCTCCTATCCCCACATCTACCCATGGCTTTTTTTTTGGAAGGTATTCATTATTCAACCAATGAGCCACTCGCCAGATGTCTCAGCCTCATTCTGGTGCTCCAATTGCCTCATTCTGGAATCCCCAGAGATTTTGACTGCAGTCCAGCAGGAATCCTGTGGCAACTTCTTCCATACCTATGGGAATCCTCATTCCCGCGCAGCCCTCTAGTAAGGCGTTGTATTCACCCTCTTGCCTATGGGTGAAAACAAACCGAATCTGACTGTATACAGGACCCCTGTCAGACCCCACCCCACCCCCTTTTACAAAACCGTAGCGCTGTTTTTAGCACCGGCCGCGGTGATAGCAGCTCCGATGCTCATAGGAATTCTAAACACAACGCTAATCTTTTGTAAAAGGGGGTGGGGGTGTCTCAGGTTTAAGCAGCCAGGTCTGTGCTCATTTCTAATAAATTCTCCCTCACAGAATTAGAGAGATTAAAAAAATGTTTTAGTAATAATTAGATTTGTATTACAGGTTGAAATTCAGCAAGCTGGTATTTGTTTCCTTAGAACAACTTCACTGATTAACACATGAAGCAATTGGAGTGCAAGTCAAAATGTTGTGCTCTGTCAATATATAGATTTATATTTCTGTTTTCTACTTGCAAAAAAAATTTAATAGGCACCAAGAAACGAGCAGAACACAGCGCAATGTGTGACAGAACATCTGCAATCTTTCCCTCAGGCTTTTGCATTAGACACATAGCTCAAGTTATTAAGCTTTTCTGTTGTAAAATGCAGATGTCAGAAAAGCAACCAAATATTGTTTACAGTAAGGTTTTTCAATTGAAAGGAGCTGGATTTTTTCTCCTTCCACCAATGACTCTCTGATTCTTCAGGAAGGTAATTTTTACTTTTTACAACATTAAAGTTGAATCAAGCCATTTCTGCCAGGCATTTGGGACCTGGGTTGACCACTGTTGGAAACAGGATACTGGCCTTGACGGACCTTCGGTCTGTCCCAGTATGTAAGCTCTTAAATTCTTATGCGAGCCACGTATAGGACAATCAAGCCATTGTGACATCACTGCTGAGGTTGGCTCTTAGGCATTGGTGGAATGAGGCATTATGACATCACAGTCTCAGCTCTGGAATGTTGCTACTCTATGGGGTTCTGCCTGGTATTTGGGACCTGGGTTGGCCTCTGTTGGAAAAGGCTTGACGGACCTTCGGTCTGTCCCAGTATGTCAATTCGTACGTTCGTATGAATGCTAGTTGAAGTTTTCTAGGTTTTGCCACTTCTGGTCAGGCAGAATCAATGTTTCAACTATCGCACAGTGGCTTTCTTCAGGGTATGCTGTGAGGTCTAGAGTTTGCCTGGGGCTTGAAGGGAATGAGGCAGGAAAGTCGGTCACCAATTTGAATTTTGATGGGAAAATCTGCTGGTGTCTTTCTGCCCAGCTTCATGGGGAGAACAAATGCAGAGTATACAAGCGTAAAAGCAAACATTTCTGAACATGCTGCCATCACTTTTGGCTGTAACATGTCTCCTTATTGTTTTCGTGTATTATCTTTTACATTGTTGTAAACCGGGTTGAGCTCCTCTTGGTTGATGACTCGGTCTATAAAACTAAGCTTTAGTTTAGTTTAAGCTCCTTAACACAAGTTTGGTGGGACACCAGTTCATACTCGCAATATCGTGCCGATATGGATAACTGTCGAAAAAAATCAGTAACGTGTATCTCAGAAACCTGACACATGCTAGCTGAATTTCTGAAAGCAGCGTCATTAAGGGATCCTTTTACTAAGGCGTGCTAGCCGTTTTAGCGTGCTCTAAACGCTAACGTGTCCATTATAGTCTATGGATGCATTAACCTTTAGCCTGTGGTAATATTTAGCGCGCCTAAGGAAAAGGACCCCTAAATTAACTAAGAGCAATTCTTAAGTTCTCAGTAGCAAAGAAAATTTTTTTTTGTTGTTGTTGACCAGTGCAATCAACTGGGTATACTGGGTTCACCCACTAGTCTTTGGCTGCCAACAACTGCCGCGTTAGAAACCAGGAAATGCTTTGCCCTTCCATAGTCATTTTTCATACTTCATTTACGAGTCAAATTCTACAGACATCTTTGCCATGAGCACATTTTTGTGGGCTCCCAGCCAGTTTGTCACAAGACGGGACAATTCAGTTGATGTCATGTCTTTCATGACAATCTCTGAGCGTTCTGCAGGAAAGCTTCTGCCAGCCTGATCCATCTGTCAACCTCCAACTCAAGAAACTCAACAGCTGGTCCTGCACTAAAGTGATTATTATTATTAATTCTGAATATTCAAAGACAACTGGAGAGTTCTTTGCCTCTTGAGCACTGTTCTAAATGAGATGATTATACCGTAGACATTTCTTCTTATATGGCACAAAAGAAAAAAAAAAAACCCCCAGAGAGTGATGCGATGTCGGTAATATTTATTTGTTCATTCAGGATAAAAATGAGAAGCCACTTGCAACAGCTGCACAGCCAGTGGAGTCAGGTTCCAGCAATCATCCACACAGCCATAAGCATTGCTCAGGTTAAGAGGACAAAAAACCCAATTCATATCCATCGCAGGCTGTCTGTACCAATGCTGTCTGCAACCCTTAACACAAATGGAGAACATCTGTGAATTCAATCGAAATGAAGATTAATATTTTAATTTCTGGGGTAAAGAAAAACATATTTAGTGACAAACATTTGACCGGTTGCCAGTGGAGCTGCTTGGTAAAATTAAAAAGTGAAGCCCAGTTAAAACAATTCTCTTGATCTGTAAACGCACGATACTGCGATTGTAATCATTCTTGCGATGTTGAGGTTGTGTTGCTGTGTTACATAGGAAGTAAAAGTAAGAAATACAGGACTTAATTTCTGTTATACTCCTTGGGCCTCATTTCAACAGCTTAATAATTTCACAGGGTTCACTGGAAAAAGTAAACTTTAAACCATTTATCATCACAAATCTACTCAAAAATAGTGAGCGTAGTGCTCAGACCCACACCTCTAGAGTTTCAAATGAAATGAAACGAGCATTCTCTGTCCGTTACCGCCAAACAATGAATCTTGTACCAACATATAATTCTTTTGCAAAAATCATGAATTTAGCTGGATTTTATGGCGGTTCCCACTTTCATCTCTCTCCCTGCTCAATATCAATGTGTAATGTAGTGTTGACTCCCAACCACCTCTAATTCAGGCAACCCCCTCGACTCGAGTTTTGCAAGTCCTTCGCTTTGTCGGGAGGGGACTACCCGAATCCTCTGTCTACAGTGTGGCGCCCCCTCCTGACGAAGCGATGGACTTGATGAAGCGATGGTCTTGTGAAACTCGAGTTGAGGGTGTTGCCTGAATTAGAGGTGGTTGGGAGTCAACACTACATTACACATTGATATCGCGAGATGAAAGCAATTATACGTTGATATTGTAGGGTCATGAAATGGTTAACTATTATTTAAAATATTGCTCTGGCCTACATAGCTGAAAACAGTGTACAATCTACTGACCTCATTTGCCTAAAATGTATGTCCCTACCTTACCACATTGTAAGCTAAATAGATAAGAGTTTGAGCCATGATGTACCCTACCCTCCTGTACATGTAACATTTAGAACTGTAAGATTTAGATAAGCAGAGAAATGAGCTAGTTTCCTATAGGACTACAAGTTATAGCCCTGAACCTATCATAACTGCTGACTTAGGACCAATAATAATTGTAGAAAAGTTATAGAAGTAACAAATGAGAAGTTGTAGTTTTTGCATATATTAGTTTGCATATGTTTAGTGAAAAGGGCATAAAAGTCCGTGCATTTTCTGATTCTAACACTCTAGTAGGCAGGCTGTTCACTGCACTAGAGTCTAGCATGCTGTAATAAACCTTTGACTTTGTGTGTCCAAGTGACCTTTCAATATAAGATTCATTGTTTGGCGGTAAGGGTCATAGTGAGTGCTGTGATGGTCCCTATAATGCTCTCTGTTCGTTTCATTTAATTTGAAACACTAGAGGTGTGGGTCTGAGCACTACGCTCACTATTTTTGAGTAGATTTGTGATGTTAAATGGTTCAAAGTTTACTTTTTTCTAATGGTTACTGCATTCATGGGATTTCTCTTCCTCATTCAGCTGATGCCAAGACAGGAATCTTGGTATACTAGATGGTCATGCAACAAATGTCTCAAAACAATACAAATAATATATACAATCCAAACTTTTATTAGTGGAAAGGAAATTCGGAATCACAACATAAAACTCAAAGGGGAAAAAATGAAATGTAACATAAAGAAATATTTCTTCACACAAGGGGTGGCGGATAGGAATGGGCTGTCATTTCCAACAAAATCTAATCTAAACTAATCTTCAATTTCTGGGTTGCTCTATGGCTGCCAATCTATTTTCTTTCACACAATGGCCTCGATTCTCAAAACAGCACCGGATTCGGCTGGTGCTTGAAAAAACGGTGTCGCTCCATGTCACTCAAAGTATGGTGCTGTTTTGAGAATCATGGTCTGTGTATGGCCGTTTGGAGGAGGAAGGGCAGGGGAGGGCTTCAATGGCTGGGAGGGTGTAGATGGGCTGGAGTAAGTCTTAACAGAGATTTCGGCAGTTGGAACCCAAGCACAGTACCGGGTAAAGCTTTGGATTCTCACCCAGAAATAGCTAAGAAGAAAAAAAAAAAAAAAAATTTAAATTGAATCAGGTTGGGCAGACTGGATGGACCATTCGGGTCTTTATCTGCCGTCATCTACTATGTTACTATATATGTTACTATGTGTTGAAGATAGGCGCTAGAAATATAGGCTAGGGTTTTACAGGCCTACATTTACAGCACCTATCTTTGATATAGAATCATGCTTAGCGGCGCTGAACATCAACTCCGCCCACAACCATACCTCTTTTGATGTTCGGCGTTGGTAAGCGTCTGCATAGACGCAATTCAGGTGCCTTTTTTTGTAGGCGCCTACTTTTCATTTCTTAATTGGTTTTTAATGGTGTCAATTACCACACCATTAACGGCCAATTGAAATACTTAACATAGGCGCCTTCCAAACAGCGTTGTTTTGAGAATCCGAGACAATGTGCTCTCTTTGAACATGCCTTTGCAAAGTGTGTGAATTATAAGAAGGAAATTAAGCAAAACAATTTTAGCTGTCCATCCTTAGTGGTGGATATGTGGACGAGCCTTCCAGAAGAACCAGCAGAAACAAAAAAAAAATGTAACAGAATCTAGAAGGTCATGAGATAACATTAGAACTGGTTCTTGGTTTTTGATATCTAGGAGTATGGTTGGACTACAAATTATCATTTCATCAACAAAATTTTTGATATAGTGAAATCAGTCTTCTTCATATTACATTTCCTTTGGGCTCTCAGAGGATTTTTTGGATTTTGAGTTAAACTAAAACTAAACTAAACCTTAATTTTATAGGCTGGGTCTTCAACCATAAGGAGCTCGACTCGGTTTACAATAATGTAAGCATAATACATAAACATAGAGAACGAACGTAAACTAGACTGGCTTAATTTCCACCACTGAGACCCTTAATCCATAACCAAGAATAATGTGAAGAAACCCTAATCCAATATCTCCAGTTACTTGTGTAATATATCTCTGTATACCCTCAATAAACTCTAAGGGCTCCTTTTATCAAGGTGCGGTAGGAGGTTAAGGCGCGGAATACTGCGCGTTCAACTGCCTGCCGCGCTAGTCGCTAACACCTCCACTGACGAGGCGTTAGGTTTTTGGCTTGCCGCAGGGGTTAGCACGTGATGAAATGGTAGCGCACCTTGATAAAATGAGCCCTAAATGTACCCCTCCAACATACGGCCTCTAACACCTACCAGTAGTCTAACGTCTCCAGTCACATTGTAAAAGCACCTCTGTTACCCTTAATCAAATTCTCCAGAATTTTGTGAATGTTACACTGTAACCCATTCTGTGCTCCTGGGGAGGTCAGGCTAGAAAAGAAACTAATTTGAGAATTAAGTTTAAATGACTTATTCTTAAGTTTCAGGCTTTTCACATAGGCATGACGCCATCTCTCTCATCTTCCACCAATCCCTACACTAAGGCTATTCTTATGTTCTTAAGCTAGAATCATAGCCACATAGATGGACATAAATCTTTTATTCAACAGGAACATGAAACCGGTATGAAGATCTGGCTTTAGGAGTGAGCTGCCACTTCCTAGAGAGTTGGAAGGAGGAGATCGTGTAGGATGCTCTTCTCAATCCTCGCACAAGACAGAGTAGGACTGAAGCCAACCTTAAGAGGTTCCAAATTCAGGAGAGGAGAAGGAGAAAATAAAGAAGAACTAAGAACATGATTAAACACAGCTGTCCGACTGATATTCAATCTGACGAAGACAGACCATGTGACACCTTATTATCATAAACTATACCGACTTCCAGTTGAGGCCAGAGTGATATTTAAATTTGGATGTATATGTTATAAGGTATTGCATGGCCTATAGGTAGCAGAATACTGCTTGGTATGGGGGGGCCCAGGAGCTCCGCCGTAGCCCCACGGAATCCTAGGGGGCAGACTCTCCCCACCTACTTCCTCCCGGCGCTGGACTTTTAAATCTTCAGGCAGCCGTTGCGTCAGCGAGCAGTCCTGCCCCCAGAAGCAGAATGAAGTGCTCCAGGGCAGGCTTGGCTCGCTGACGCTGTGCGCAGCTCCTGGAAGATTTAAAAATTAGAACACCAACAAGCAGGTGGGAGGGCGGGCACCAATCGAGAGACCGACAATCTTTGGCGAGGCCACGGCCTCTGTGGCCTCCCCCATTCCGATGCCTATGACAAAGTCTAGCACCTACTTATCGTGTGGAACACTTTATATTTGCAAACTCTAAACGCTTACAGCTTACTCTTGCTTTAATTGTCTTCCCGTCTGCTAAAGGTTGTTTATATGCGAGTAAAATATATTTTCAACGACAATTGTCGTTTCAGGCTGCTACTTGGGATAAAGATTTTAGTTGTTTGATAACCAGTTATGCAAAACCGTTCTGAGCTCCCTTGGGAGAACGTTATTGAAAATTGAATAAATAAATTCTGCTTTTTATCGGGATTTTAGGCAATTTTTAAAAACATGCTTATCGGTAAAAATTTTTTTAGAAGTTTGATGCTTTGCATTTCGCTGTGATTTTCAGTCCCCATTTATCCTGTAAACTGCATAGAAACAGGGGTGTCCAACCTGCCGCCCTGTGAAGTATTTTGTCCGGCCCTGGTCGAGGGCGATGCAGTGTTTTCCTCTGCTGCCTCTGGGTGCTTACTGTCTTGCCGGCTCCCTCCTCTGTCTTGCTGCAGCGTTTGCGCGGCCCCAGAAAAAAATTTTTCAGCCAATGTGGCCCGGGGAAGCCAAAAGGTTGGACACCCCTGGAGAACTTCAAAGTTTTGCAGTATATAAAAAAATCGTTATGTTATGTATCAGTCAGCTGAGCTGAAACAAATAACATATTACGACGACATTATTATCTATTGGGGCAATTAAATACTAGAACAAGTCATCCAAGAACGCAGAGAGAGGGGTGACATGATCGAGTCATTCAAGTATCTCACGGGCCGCATCGAGGTGGAAGAAGATATCTTCTTTTTCAAGGGTCCCGCGGCAACAAGGGGGCATCCGTGGAAAATCAGGGGCGGGAAACTGCACGGGGACACCAGGAAATTCTTTTTCACTGAAAGGGTGGTTGATCGCTGGAATAGTCTTCCACTTCAGGTGATTGAGGCCAGCAGCGTGCCTGATTTTAAGGCCAAATGGGATAGACACGTGGGATGTATTCACAGAGAAAGGTAGGGGAGGGTCATTGGGGTGGGCAGACTAGATGGGCCGTGGCCCTTATCTGCCATCTATTTCTATGTTTCTATGTATGTTTCTAAGAAGGTGGTAGGACGTTTTTCATGGGAGGCAGGTGGTTGAAAATAAATATTTGCATGGGGCAGTTTATCTGCAGCAACCCCAGGCGTGAACTCAAGGCCCCTTCTGACCCCCATCTTTTGATCATTTTGCAGAGAGGGAGCTGTTGATTCTTATCCTATGCTCTATTACGCTTTAATAAATGTGTTTTCTGAGTTAATTCAAACGCGCTTTCAAGAAATCTTTGAGATCATTTATCACAAGTAATGTTTGCAGACGATGCTGAAAAGCAAACACAGCGCGACACTTAAAACAGTGACAGAACAACAGAGGCTTTAAAAAAGGAAAAAAAAAAAAAAAAAATAGGCCAAGCCTTTATAAAATTTTAACGCATGCCTATGCTTCACTCTCGCAAAAGAGCCAACTAGGATATCTGAATCTCTGGAGATCACTGCTACAATTTCTTTATCATATTCCATTTAAAATTTAATTACGTGGTTGGCAGCAACGAGAACTTCAGAAGTTTAAGTAGGTCACGCTGCAAAGAGCTGAACAATTGCTACGCTGCCTTTCAGCAAATGCAGGCTCCTTTTTGATCTTTTGCACATGCTAAAAGCATTTTGCCAACCATTTTCCCAAGACATGGCAGCGGTCATTTGGCAATTACGCAACACATAACTGTGGCTACCACAGCATCTGTGTCAGATTCAACGTGTTTCATGCTTGTGACAAATTTACACTCTGGGAGAAGAGTCACTCCCATTACAGCAAGCGAGAGCCACAAATAAGCAAGTTTTCTAGCTCAGGAGATGCCTGGAAGACTTTTCCCTCCCCTCCCTTTCTCACATGTCGTGTCCTCTCCCATGCTGTCCCATTCTTTCCCCCATCTCTCTTCTCTTCCACACCTCATTTCCCCCTGTATCACTTCCTGTTCTCTATCATAGTAACATAGTAACATAGTAGATGATGGCAGATAAAGAACCGAATGGTCCATCCAGTCTGCCCAACCTGATTCAATTTAAATTTTTTTTTTTTTTTTCTTCTTAGCTATTTCTGGGCGAGAATCCAAAGCTTTACCCGGTACTATGCTTGGGTTCCAACTGCCGAAATCTCTGTTAAGACTTACTCCAGACGATCTACACCCTCCCAGCCACTGAAGCCCTCCCCAGCCCATCCCCCACCAAACGGCCAGACACAGACACAGACCATGCAAGTCTGCCCAGTACTGGCCTTAATTCAATATTTACTATTCTTTTCTGATTCGAGATCCTCTGTGTTCACCCCATGCTTCTTTGAACTTTGTCACCGTTTTACTCTCCACCACCTCTCTCGGGAGCGCATTCCAGGCATCCACCACCCTCTCCGTAAAGTAGAATTTCCTTACGTTGCTCTTGAATGTACCACCCCTCAACCTCAAATTATGTCCTCTGGTTTTACCATTTTCCTTTCTCTGGAAAAGATTTTGTTCTACGTTAATACCCTTTAAGTATTTGAATGTCTGAATCATATCTCCCCTGTCTCTCCTTTCCTCTAGGGTATACATATTCAGGGCTTCTAGTCTCTCCTCATACGTCTTCTGGCGCAAGCCTCCTATCATTTTCGTCACCCTCCTCTGGACCGCCTCAAGTCTTCTTACGTCTTTCGCCAGATACGGTCTCCAAAACTATCCTTTTCCATATCCCGCACATCTCTCTCTAATACTCCCTTTCCCCCTCCTTCGATCTCCCCCTTCTCTTGCCCTCTGATATCCACCTTCCCTTCCTCCCCTATTCCTCTTGCCTTCTTATCTCTCCTTCTTTTGTTCTCCCCATACACTTCCTTTTCCCATAGCTTCTCCTCCTGTCTTACATAAGAACATAAGAATTGCCGCTGCTGGGTCAGACCGGTGGTCCATTCTGCCCAGCAATCCGCTCACGCGGCGGCCCTAAGGTCACAGATCAGTGCCCTAACTGAAACTAGCCTTACCTGCGTACGTTCTGGTTCAGCAGGAACTTGTCCAACTTTGTCTTGAATCCCTGGAGGGTGTTTTCCCCTATAACAGCCTCCGGAAGAGCGTTCCAGTTTTCTACCACTCTCTGGGTGAAGAAGAACTTCCTTACGTTAGTACGGAATCTATCCCCTTTTAACTTTAGAGAGTGCCCTCTCGTTCTCTCTACCTTGGAAAGGGTGAACAACCTGGTCTTTATCTACTAAGTCTATTCCCTTTATTATCTTGAAGGTTTCAATCATGTCCCCTCTCAGTCTCCTCTTTTCAAGGGAGAAGAGGCCTAGTTTCTCTAACCTCTCACAGTACGACAACTTCTCCAGCCCCTTAACCATTTTAGTCGCTCTTCTCTCTTCCTGTTTGTTAGCTCTACTCCAGTTCTCCTTATAATCGCACCACTCTCTCTTTCCCTTTTCCCCATCCCCCATCTCTCATCGTTCCTCTTCACACCATGCCCACTGATTTCTGGTCCTCTCTTTCATTCTCCCTGCACTCACCCTCCATCCTCTGGGTCCTCTCTCTCCTTCTGATCCAAAATTAAGGCTGTTCGATACCTCTTCTGACATTTGCCCCCTGACTGCAAGACCTTAATTCTCGGTCTCCCTTCCATTAGACACTCACTCACACTTGCTCTCTTTCTCCTTCCCTATCTTATCTCTTCCTGTACCTTCTCTTTCTCCTCTTTTTGGATTTCTCTCTCTTCCCCGGGGCAAGACATTCATTCTCTTTCTCTTTCTCCATCTCCATTTTTTTAGGCACTCACTCTCTCCTTCCCTCTCCCTTCCATAGCTTCCATGGCACAACATCACACCTTCCGTCCTGGAACAACTCTTCCGCTTCAGGTAGCCTCAATAACCAGTGTCTGCCATGGCTGGCAGGCTGCACAGGTGCAGCATGCTCTTCAGCAATAAACAAGCACCTGGTCCCCAAGCGCATTACATATATTTAGATTTGAAAGCATGGGTTGCTTCATTTTGCAATAATGTTACGTATCCTGGATTTTAGTATTTAAATCGCAGCAGAAGCTTAGCTTAGGAGAGAGCTCAGGAGAAGATTCAGCTCAGAGATCCTGGCAGAAATTCACGTGACCTAGGTGATGCCAAGCCTCTGGTTGGTAGATGCATGGAACAGTTTCCCAGAAGAGGTGGTGGAGACAGAGACTGTGTCTGAATTCAAGAGGGCCTAGGATAGGCATGTGAGATCTCTCGGAGAGAGAAAGAGATAATGATTACTACGGATGGGCAGACTGGATGGGCCATTTGGCCTTTATCTGCCATCATGTTTCTGTGTTCTTTGTTTGTATTTCATGAATACCAAAGTCACACTTCACAAAATGACAGACTTAAAGATAATAGATCCTACATTTTAAGTACTTGGTTGAGTTTAGATTTATGAAATCAGTTAGCTTAGCAGGGTTTAAAAAAGGTTTGGATCATTTCCTAAAAGAGAAGTCCATAGGCCATTATCGAGATGGCTTGGTGAATTCCACTACTTATTCCTAGGTTAAGCAGCATAAAATCTGTTTTACTACTTAGGATCTAACTAGGATCTTGGAATTTGGGTTGGCCACTGCTGGAAACAGGCTACTGGGCTTTGGTCTGTCCCAGTATGGCAGAACAACCCGCACCATTCTGGTTGCATTGTTCAAGTATGTGGTCAAGTCATTGCAAACAACGTAAGTTAGTTATATTAAGTGCCGATGCGATTAAAGTAGGCTGACTCATGAAATATTCATAAACATGATTTTAAAAGTGCTCAGAGAGCTATAATACATGAGTATGAGAAAAAGAAATAATAATGGAAATTTGGCAACAGAGAGAAGAAACTCCGCAGCCCCTCCCCCCCCACCCCACCTCGCTCCTCTCAAAAAATTAAAGCCATAAATCACGGTACTCAAGTTTCAAGTTTATTTAAATTTGATAAATCGCTTATTACATACTAAGCGAGTAACAGTAAAATATAAGATAGATCTAGAGTTCTTTGTACAGCTTTAAAAGGGGATAAAAACAGACAGACTCAGATACATAAGGGAAGGAAAAAAGAAAGGGAGAAAGTTACAAAATTAATATTATTCAATTGAAGAGAAAAGAAAAAGCCAAATAAGGAGAGAACATGAGGAGTGGGATTAAGATTATTAAAAATAGATTATTTAAAGATTAAATGCGTCTTTAAAGAGAAAAGTTTTTAAATTATTTTTGAATCTGCTGAGATCTTTAACTCCAGAATCAATCTCAATCTGAAAATCTAAGAAACCGGCTGCATTGCCCTATCTAATTTTTTTTAAACTCTTTTTATTCATGGTACAACATATAAATCAGCCAATAATCTCTGCCCGTCTTCCACATACAAAAGTACAAATAGGAAATATCAGGAACGTTTTTTTATTTTAAAAAATGTATATCCCGTCCCATCCACGCTCCGAGTGGCTTATCAGACATCTGGGAAAACCCGGACATGTTCTCTTTTTAGAGGACTGTCTGGGTTCCCGGATGGACTTTCCAAAACCTGGCAGTTTGTCTGGATTTTGGAAAGCCCTGAACTAGGATGATATCACACGCGTCAACGCATGCTGGAAGTCAGGAAAAATAGAGACGTGCTTTTTGGGGGCGGGGCTGGAGGCGGAACAGGAAGGGTTAGAGGAGGAACAAAGCAGGGCTGTGGGCGGGATGGGGCGGGGTGGGGCATTGTGCCCGGGTTTTTCTATTGGCAAATATGGTAACCCTAGATACATAAAAACATGCATACAAAAACATCAAATGGCTTAGTAGTTCCAAAAGTGTTAAAAGCATCAACTTATCATGACCATGTACTCATCAGTTTCCTATTTATTTCCCCCCCCCTTTCACTTTACCAGTCCTATTCCTCTCCCACCCCCTTGTCAGTGGATTTCCCAGATGCCAACAGTTGAAAGTGTTTCCAAATATGCATTCTTCTCTCTGCTCACCACGAAGAGCGACCAAGATGATAAAGGGTTTGGAACTCCTCTCGTATGAGGAAAGACTAAAACTGTTAAAAACATAGAAAACATAGAAAACATAGAAAAAAGACGGCAGATAAGGGCCGCGGCCCATCTAGTCTGCCCACCCTAATAGCCCTCCCCTATTTAACTCTGTGCAGAGATCCCACGTGACGATCCCATTTCTTCTTAAAATCAGGCACGCTGCTTGCCTCGATCACCTGAAGTGGAAGTCTATTCCAGTGATCAACCACTCTTTCGGTGAAAAAGTATTTCCTGGTGTCGCCATGCAATTTCCCCCCTCTGATTTTCCATGGATGTCCTCTTGTTGCCGTCGGACCCCTGAAGAAGAAGATATCTTCTTCTACCTTGACACGGCCCGTGAGGTATTTGAACGTCTCGATCATGTCTCCCCTCTCTCTGCGCTCCTCGAGTGAGTATAGCCGCAATCTGTCCAGCCGTTCCTCGTACGGGAGATTCTTGATTCCGGAGACCATCCGGGTGGCCATTCGCTGGACCGACTCAAGCCTCAGTACATCCTTGCGATAATGAGGCCTCCAGAATTGCACGCAATATTCCAGATGGGGCCTCACCATAGATCTATACAACGGCATAATGACTTCAGGCTGTTAGTGCTCTTCATCTTGGGGAGATATGATTGAAGTCTACAAAATCCTGAGTGGAATAGAACGGGTACAAGTGGATCGATTTTTCACTCTGTCAAAAATTACAAAGACTAGGGGACACTCGATAGAGTTACAGGGAAATACTTTTAAAACCAATAGGAGGAAATATTTTTCACTCAGAGAATAGTTAAGCTCTGGAATTAGTTGCTAGAGGATGTGGTAAGAGCGGATAGCGTAGCTGGCTTTAAGAAAGGTTTGGACAGTTTCCTGGAGGAAAAGTTCATAGTCTGTTATTGAGAAAGACATGGGGGAAGCCACTGCTTGCCCTGGATCAGTAGCATGGAATGTTGCTACTCTTTGGGATTCTAGAATCTTGCTACTCTTTGAGATTCCGGAATCTTGGAATTCTGTATGGAATGTTGCTACTCCTTGGGATTCCAGAATCTTGTTACTCTTTGGGATTCCGGAATCTTGCTATTCTTTAGGATTCTGTATGGAATGTTGCTACTCCTTGGGTTTTGGCCAGGTACTAGTGACCTGGATTGGCCACCGGGCTTGACGGACCATTGGTCTGACCCAGTAAGGCTATTCTTATGTTTTTAACTTAGGCGCCGTTTTTAGAATTTCCCCTTAAGTGCCTGTTATCTGATTTAGGGTCATTGATTCAGGGGTTCTGGAATGATCACTGCAGTGACTGAACTACAGTGAGCTGAAAAGTTGATCTAAAACAGAAGGATAAGCCCTGGGTAGCTGCAAATGAAGGATGATGTTGCCCAATCCCAGCCCCGATTCCCACCGAGCGCAAAGAAAAGCAGCCAGAGGAAAGCAGGTCCATTAAAGAAGACGAAATTTCATCGTTTCTCATGCTTTGCAGTCGCAGCCCTGGGATCGTGGGGACACACAGTACGTCCTTGGAAGGAGGAAGATTCAGATGAAACATGAGAAAATGTCTGTTACCGAGAGGGTGAAAGAGTCAGGAAAATACCGCTGGAGTTTAGGCGTTGAGTAGGATAGAGAAAACGGTGAGAGCAAGTGGGAGGAAGGGAGAAAATCAGAGTACGGCGCTCATACAGCGGGAGTGGAGAGCCGGCAGGTCTCAGAGATTTGAGGTCCTGATCTATCGTATTCTATATTTTACATGACCCAAAGCAGCGTACAGAATTTGCGTAACCAGTACCCACTTTTGATTTAGCAGTTTGTGCAGCATTAGATCCTGGCTTTATTCAGCAACAGCACGGTCTTCGTGGTCGTGGCAGTGGTGTCATGAGTAATTAGCCTTTCAATGGATGCTTCATGAAGTTATCAGCAGGCCACCGTGCTGTTTACCAGCTGTTACATGCTATTAATTGGATGTTACAAAGTACAGTTCAGTAGCTTTTGTGCTTCCAGTTAAAATAAAATGCACAATGGGTTGGGTTTTTTTTTTTTTCTTTTCTTTTCATTTTCCAGAATAAAAGAAGTCGACGAACACATTGAAGTGCACTGTCAGGTTCTGGCTTCAGCAGAGCTCATCGGTGCCACGTTATACCATAAGGGAGTACTAGCTCCCAAAAATCAGTTAAGACAGTGGCATAGTAAGAGGGGTGGGGGGTGGACCACTCCAGGCGCCGTCTTGGTGGGGGCACCAGCACCTCTCCACCCCCCTCCCACGCCACACTCCATGCCTTCCTTCCCCCGCCCCTGGACCTCTTTAAATGTTCACCAGTGTGAGCAACTACTCTGGCCTACTGCTTGCGCCAGCCTGTCTCCCTCTGAAATCACTTCCGGGTCACAAGGCCAGGATGTGACATCAGAGAGAAAGCCAATGCCAGTGTTACCATCAGGCCAGAGAAGCTGCTCGTGCTGGTGACGATTTAAAAAAGTACAGAGTTGGGAAGGGAGGGTGTGAGTGTGGCGGGAGGGGGGGCAGAGCAGGGGGCATGGGGGGTATCACCGCTCCAGGTGCCTCCTACCCTTGCTACGCCACTGAGTCAAGAAATTACATTGCATTAGTGATTTCTATTCCGCCAATGCCTTGTGGTTCAAGGCGGATTACATCAAAGTTATCAAGAATTACATTAAATGTTTGCGGGAACAGCATAAGCAATGTCATAATATTTACTTAAGAAGTACCAAAGAGAAGTCGAGATTTTAAGATGATAAGTATTGGGTAAATTAGAAGCATTTTAGACTTTGTTGCGTAGATAGAAGAACATTATAGAGTGAGGGATGGGGGGAGGGGGGGAGAGATTGGGGAGGGATTGGTCATGCTAGATGGGTTTTATGTATCGAGAAATGTAATGTATCGAGACGTTAATTCTATAAGGAGGCGCCCAGTTTTTAACACCTAGATTGGCGCATCTAATCAATCTTGGAACCTTACTTAATTATTTAAAATCAGCTCTGATAACAAGTAATTAGCATCTCATAATTGGCTTACATTAAAATTAACTGAGTGGTAAGCACCTAACTCAGTAGGGACCTACCGCTTTCAGATAGGCGCCTACCAGAAAGTAGGCACGGTTAGGGGTGGATCGTGGGCATTTTGCATGTAGGCCCGTTTTGGACTTAGGCGTTGTTCGTGCCTAACTTAGGCACTGGTATTTGGGCCAAGAAAATCCTGGCATAAATAGGGTGGGTCTAAGGTTCAGATGCCTACCGGTGCCTATGTCTACTTTAGACGCGATTCTATGCGCAAAGCACCACATTCCTAGGTCAAGGGTTTAGGCGCTGTTTAAAGACACAAGCTCTAGGCGCCAGCTTTAAGTTCCCTTATGCAAACAGCTCTTATGTTCCGATGGTGTCGAGACAAACCATATGGATGGTGGGACCATGAGAAATGTGTTGTGAAGATCGTAATAACTATAGGCCTGGATTCTACAAACAGCACACTAACCCTCCCCTTGTACAAAACCGTAGCACAGTTTTTAGCGCTGGCTGTGGCGCTAACAGCTCCGACGCTCATAGGAATTCTATGAGCGTTGGAGCTGTTACCGCCATGGCTGGCCCTACAAACCCGGACTATGGCAGTGGTAAGCATCGTATTGCTGCCTAAATAAATTGGGTTGATTTTAATCAGCGCGATAATCGACTGCGTCATTAAAATGTAGGCGCCTCCAGCAATGGCGCTGTTCTTCTGACTTCGGAGGTGTGGCTAACACTGGAAGTGACCTTAGGCGCCCTTAGGTGCCTCCTTAGTTGCGTTTCATGACAAAGATAGGGGGTCGCAAATGTAGGCCTTTATAACTCTGGTGCCCATCTTGGCTGTTTGCCGCGATTCTCAAAACGGCGCTCTTGCGTAATTGAACGCGATTGGCACTGCTTCTTTTAGGCGGTTGCTGTGAATGGCACCGTTTTGAGAATCGGGCCCTTAATGTCTAACCTGCAACCTGAAAGGGGGTGTGGCCAAAGGAGGGACATGAGGAGGAGACGGGAAGTCTCAAATTTATGGCCCAGGGTTATGGAATTCTGGGATTACGTGCCCAGCTTGCGCAGCAGGACTGACGCCAGGTTTCAGCAGACAGAATTCCTCGTGCCCAAAGTCAGGCATGAGCTATTCTGTAACAAATACTCAGCCTGGAGCACTCTATAGAACAGCTCTTGGGAGCAAATTCTATCAACGTCGTCTACTGGAAACAACCCAGACAGTTCACATCCCCCCTTCCCCAAACATTGGGCTTTCAGTCAGCATGATGTATCACCACGAAAGAGCCGGTATTTGCATGCCTTATTCTCAAACTAGAGGAAGGCACCTTCGAAATAATTAATAATGGGAAAAATCGCTTTTCTTTCACAGATTCAACATGACGGCCCTATTGTGTGGCAAATGTCAGCAAGTCTTCAGCTGCATCCTTTCGATACCGTGTGTCAGCCTACAATAAAAAACCATTAACCAGCAGGATTTTCAGTGTGCACTTATGAAAATTCTCATAAATGGGTCCTCTCACGACACAGGGGTTTCAAGAGGCTTATGCTAGGCTTTCCTAAAGGCAATTTTGCTGCCATAAACATAAGCAGATTCATAGTTTGCCTTTTTTAATCTAAAATTATTAGTATCTTCTTTGAGGAAGAAAATCCCTAACGAGAGATAAATTCAATATGTTTTAATATAACATTCACACACACTCTTAGATCCTGAGCATTTGAATTATAGAGAATACGGTTGAAAAGGTGACGGCGAAAGCTAGAAGGATGCTAGGGTGCATTGGAAGAGGTATGGCCAGTAGGAAAAAGGAGGTATTGATGCCCCTGTATAAGACTCTGGTGAGACCTCATTTAGAATATTGTGTACAATTCTGGAGGCCACACCTTCAAAAAGATATAAAAAGGATGGAGTCGGTCCAGAGGAAGGCTACTAAAATGGTGTGTGGTCTTTGTCATAAGACGTATGGGGATAGACTTAAAGATCTCAATCTGTATACTTTGGAGGAAAGGCCGCATGAATCAAGTCTCTTTCATTTGAAAGGAAGCTTTGAAATGAGAGGGCATAGGATGAAGTTTAAGATGATAGGCTCAGGAGTAAGTTAAGGAAATACTTTTTTTTACAGAAAGGGTGGTAGATGCATGGAACAGTCTCCCGGTAGAGGTGGTGGAGACAGAGACTGTGTCTGAATTCAAGAAAGCCTGGGATAGGCACGTGGGATCTGTTAGAGCAGGGGTAGGGAACTCCGGTCCTCGAGAGCCGTATTCCAGTCGGGTTTTCAGGATTTCCCCAATGAATATGCATGAGATCTATGTGCATGCACTGCTTTCAATGCATATTCATTGGGGAAATCCTGAAAACCCGACTGGAATACGGCTCTCAAGGACCGGAGTTCCTTACCCCTGTGTTAGAGAGAGGAAGAGATAATGATTACTGTGTTTCTATGACATACAATGCAAGTGTTAAGAGACTTAGCCTATAACCATAAAGTTCTATGACATCACAATGCAGGTGTAAAGAGTCTTAGCCTATAGGGAGAGGAGATGCAAATGTTAAGAGGCCTTAGCCAATAGGAAGAGGAGGAGATTGTGGATGCTGCACATGGGCAGACTAGATGGCCTTTCTCTGCCATCATGTTCCTATGGCAGACCATTCTCCCTTTCTATTGCACTGGCCCCACACCCAACTTCATTTCTAATGCTCACTGACTCTTGGATTCCATATAAGTCATCCAAAAAGTTGGGTGTGTATCCCAGATGCAATTAAGCACCAACAATCAATGTATTGGAGTTAATTGGCTCTTAATTAGGAGTTACACATACATCTGTCCTAAGCCTTATTTTATAAAATCTATTTATTTGTACTTGGCCCCTCGGCTATAGGATTAGCTGTATTGTAGAAAAGCATTAGCGTCATATCTATGTTATTTGAATGTTCTGATGTATACTTATTAGGTGTTTCATAAGTAATAATAATAATTTTATTCTTATATACTGCCATACCTAAAAAGTTCTAGGCGGTTCACAACAAGGTGAGCTAATACATGGGATACAAATAAAATACAAATTAGAATAATGGACTTAAAAACAGATAAAGACAGAAAGCATTTACAATATAATGCAGAAAATACCGGCCTGGCAGGGAAAGAAGTAAAACATAGAACAGATCAAATACATCAAGTTGAATCTAAGGAACTTGATTGCAAAAAGGAAGCAGAATGCATTAAGATACCAAATTTTCAAAAATCAAGATAGGAAGAGACCTCGAACATCATTTTTCCAAGCCATACATTCAATTTAGCGGCTTGAAATGAGAGGGTTCGCTCAAGGAACTTCTTATAACGACTGGATTTTATGGAGGGATATGAAAACAAGTGCACTCTACGTGTGACTCAAAGAAAAATGAGACACAAAATAACCTGGTAACAAACCCGAAACTGATTTATAGCAAATACAAGAAAATTTGAACAGAATTCTCGACTCTATCGGCAACCAAAGGAGTTTCAAATAAAAAGGAGTGATATGCTCCCATTTTTTTAAAGCCAAAAATGAGGTGAATGGCAGTATCCTGAATCACTCTAAATGGAGTGGGGATTCCCCCTCCCCCCCCACACCACCTCAGACCACTAACGGAAAGCCTTAAAAGCAGTGGAAGCAGTGGCGTGCCAATGTCCTGTGCGCAAATGTCGCTGCGGGATTGTCGGTGCGCTTTTCACGGTGTATCGTTAGAGAGTGTCTATGCCATCACAAAAGGTGTTTTAGGGCTCAGCATGTTTGCCAACAGAAACTCCTTTTCCTCCTTCCTGTTGACTGCTCTAAGGAGAAACTTTGGGCTCCAAAATTGTGTTCTTCAGGCTCATTTCCTGATGGTATCTGGCAACGAAGCAACACTTCTGGCAAAAAGAAAGGAGCGTCCAGTTACAAATAGCATCAACGCAGTTCTTTGAGAATGACACGTCTTTCTGAAATCGTTACATTTACGGCCGCAACAGCGGTCTGTCGGATTTTTATCAGCGATGTTAGAGAATCCGGCCCTGAATTCAGTCATGAACCCTAAATCCAGACTTAGGTTATCACCGTTGCTCAATTACACTGCACAACAATTTTTTGGTTAAGTCTTGATTCCTGAAAAGTTTTTGGTGATTATGACAGGTACCAACTTGGTATGCTCAAATATGGTTTTGGTTTTACTGCATCACGTAAGAACTATGAGAAATAGACATTTTTATGTTTACTGACAATAAAATATATAGTCAAGTTTACGTTTCGCACAAGCGACTAAATGAAACAGAATTAAAAGTGTTTTGCTCCCGAGTTTCTTTTATATTCAGTGTCTGGTGCATCACGTTGTAGCATCCAACAATAGTCGGCAAGCATTGACGGATTCCAATTGCCCTGGTATCGTTTCTCCATCGTAGCTATGTCTTGATGAAACCTTTCACCGTGCTCGTCACTCACAGCACCGAGATTTGTGGGGAAGAAGTCCAAGTGTGAATGGAGGAAATGAATCTTGAGTGACATATTGCACTTCATTCTCTTGTATGCTTTGAGAAGTTTGTCTACCAGCTGAATGTAGTTTGGGGCTCTGTAATTGCCCAGAAAATTGTCAACAACGTCTTTCAAGGCTTTCCAGCCAATTTTTTCCGGCCCAACTAACAGATCTTCAAATCGCTTGTCACTCATAACATGTCTGATCTGGGGGCCAACAAAAATACCCTCTTTGATCTTGGCATCAGTTATTCTTGGGAACATCTGTCTTAAATAACGAAAACCTTCCCCTTCCTTGTTCATTGCTTTCACAAAATTCTTCATGAGTCCCAGTTTAATGTGAAGAGGAGGCAAAAATATCTTTGTCGGGTCAACAAGCGATTCATGTGCTACATTTTTCTGTCCTGGAACTAACTTTTTACGGAGTGGCCAGTTCTTTCTAGAATAGTGCGACTCTCTGTCTCGGCTGTCCCATTCGCAGATGAAACAGCAGTACTTTGTATAGCCAAGCTGCAGTCCTAGTAACAGAGCAACGACTTTGAGGTCTCCACAGATATTCCAGTTATACCTGGTATACTGGACATACTTTAGTAACATTTCCATATTCTCATATGTTTCTTTCATATGTGCTGCATAGCCAACAGGTACTGAAGGATAAACGTTGCCATTGTGCAACAGAACAGCTTTCAGGCTTAACATTGACGAATCAATGAAAAGACGCCACTCTTCCGGGTTGTGATCACAACCAAAGACCGAGAACAATCCTTCAATGTCACAACAGAAACAGAGACTGTCGACTTGTGCAAAAAATTTGGTTATATCATGATGCCGGTCTCGAAACACAGAAATTTTCGTACCTGGTGATAGCAAACACCATTCCTGCAGTCTCGAACCTAGCAGCTCAGCTTTTACTTTTGACAGACCCAAATCTCTGACCAAATCGTTCAATTCGGACTGTGTTATCAGATGTGGATCGCCTGATGAGGATGGTTCAAAATCCGGGTCAATGTCACTGTTAGAACCCTGCACTGCAGTTTCTTCATCTGGTTCGTCTAAGGTCCAATCCTCTGGTGGTTTCGGAACTGGAAGACTGTCATCATGTGGCATGGGTCTCATTGCTGAAGGCAGATTAGGATATTCAATTGACTTCTTGTTTTTGGCAGAGAAACCAGACACATTAGTCAAACAGAAATAACAGTCCGTCACATGGTCTTTCTGTTCTTGCCATATCATCGGAACAGCAAATGGCATCGTCTTTCGAGTACCTCTGAGCCAGGCTCTCAGACTAACAGCACATGTCGCACAGCAAATGTGAGGCGCCCATTGCTTGTCTTGATCACCTATTTTGCAGCCAAAATACAGATGATAGGCTTTCTTTACAAGGGCAGTCATCGAACGTCTCTGAGGCGTAAGTGTATATTCCCCACAGATATAGCAGAATGTGTCGCGGCTGTTACGACACCGACGAGACATATTGCCCGACACCAAAACGTCTATAGCATCAAGCTTACTTACTGTTATATTGCTACAGCTACTATACTACTATACTTTACTATACTGATACTATATACACACACGGACTATCTATATTAACCAAATGAGCAGGATCGGTGTATGGAAGCCACCATTATAGCATGGTGAGACAGCGCAAGCTCGTTCAGACCTGCCCAGACATGCCCAGGATGTCATCTTCCATAAAACAGCTTCCAACCTGGCTAGATTTTATGCATGGACATACCCAGGCGGCACAAACCATTGTTGATAAGACACTTATGGGAGAAAAAATTGTTTGCATCCAAATATAAGAAAAAATCACGACAAAATTGAAGATTTCTCTGAAATGGTACGTGATGGGTAATTTTTGATGTAATATTCATGATCAGCACCCAAAATTCTATAAGAAACACCCAGCAGTGTTCAGGAAGCAAAAACTTTGTTGTGCAGTGTTATTAAGACTCCATCAACAGCGTCCCCTGGGGAGCAAAGACCTAACCCAGGAATCAAAGCCATGTCTAGAAACATAGAAGCATGATGGCAGATAAAGGCCAAATGGCCCATCCAGTGCATCCACTATCTCCTCCTCTCCCTATTGGCTAAGGCTTTTAACATTTGCATCTCCTCTTCCTATTGGCTAAGACTCTTAACTCCTGCATTGTGAGGTCATAGAGCTTTACGGTAATAGAAACATGACGGCAGATAAAAGCCAAATGGCCCATCTACAGCATCCACTATCTCCTCCTCTCCCTATTGGCTAAGGCTCTTAACATTTGCATCTCCTCTTCCTATTGGCTAAGGCTCTTTACACCTGCATTGTGAGGTCATAGAGCTTTACGGTAATAGAAACATGACGGCAGATAAAGATCAAATGGCCCATCCACAACATCTACTGCCTCTTCCTCCTCTCCCTATTGGCTAAAGCTCTTAACATTTGCATCTCCTCTTCCTATTGGCTAAGGGTCTTTACTCCTGCATTGTGAGATCATAGAGCTTTACGGTAATAGAAACATGATGGCAGATAAAGACCAAATGGCCCATCCAGTCTGCCCATCCACAACATCCACTGCCTCTTCCTCCTCTCCCTATTGGCTAAGGCTCTTAACATTTGCATCTCCTCTTCCTATAAGCTACGGCTCTTTACACCTGCATTGTGAGGTCATAGAGCTGCCCATCCGCAGTAACTATTATCTCTCTCCGAGAGATCCCATGTGCCTATCCCAAACCCTCTCGAATTTAGACAGTCTCTTTTTCCACCACCTCTTCCGAGAGACTGCTCCACGAATCTACCACCTTTTCTGTAAAAAAAAGTATTTCCTTAGATTACTCCGGAGCCTATCACCTCTTAACTTCATCCTATGCCCTCTCATTCCAGAGCTTCCTTTCAAATGAAAGAGACTCGACTCATGCGCATTTACATCACGTAGGTATTTAAACATCTCTATCATATCTCACCTTTCTTGCCTTTCCTCCAAAGAATACAGATTGCGTTGGCTATGCAATTGGACTTTAATAGGTTTTAAGCTCAGCCTATATAGACTGACCTGGAAGAAATAAAAAGGGAGAAAAAGACATTTTGTCTGCTTGCTTAAAGTCTAACACACCCTTAGCACGCTCTTAGCCTTAGCTTTGCTGATGAGCTGCTTAAATGCAGAAGATAACACAGAAACGCACAAGGGATCTGGTTTAATTAATATTTCTGGCTAAGACAGAAAAAAGGCTTTGTTATCTTTATGTGGTGAGCTTAACTAGGCACTGGCCTAAATATTAGTCCATGTCTGCTTAAATGCCGGGTAATATCTGACAGTCCCCCCCCCCCAAAATCTAAGCTGACTCCAGCCCACCCATCCCTACCCCTATAAGCCCCCCACCCCCACCCTCAGGGCATGAGGTTTAGTGAGGAAAAACGGAAAAAAAATTCATTCAGAACCTGGCAATTTTTTTTTTTTTCTGGATCTCTTCATGTTCCAAATTCTGCAGGCTGTTGCTTTTTACAATGTTAACAGGCAAACGTCCATGTTATCTTACCACTGCGCAAACCCTTTGAGATCCCCAGTTCCTCCTCTGCACCATCCGCTCAGACCTTCTGTGCATTGGCACGTTCGTGAGTCCCAACTGGTTCCCAGGCTAATGGATGGCAGTTGGGATAATTAAAACCTTTTTTTTTTTGTTGTTTTTTTCATAAATGAGACAAGGGAGGGAGCAAAAACTATGATTCTGCCTGGATTCCCTAGCAGTTCTCAACTTTCGAGTCCATTTAAAATGATTTTACTCTTTTTGGACTGAGGCTGGTACCAGGCCTATGCACCACCTTCTCCCCACTCCCTTCTCTCAACCACGAGCGGACTCAATCAGTGAATTTCACTATCATTGCCACCATAAGATAGTCAAGAATAATCTAAACCATTGGTGTCAGAACAGAGGAGGCCACAGGGGCCTCCCTCAAAATTGGCGTTGAGCGGTCGGTGCCCACACTCCCACCCGTTTCCCGATGTTGTATTTTTATATCTTCAGGGAAGCTGCCGCGCACCGTCAACGAGCAGACCTGCCCCGGAACCCTTCATTCTACTTCCGGGGGCAGGTCCAGCTTTCCCGGAACCCTTCATTCTACTTCCGGGGGCAGGCCCGGCTTCCTCGGAACTCTTCATTCTACTTCCAGGGGCAGGCCCGGCTTCCCCGGAACTCTTCATTCTACTTCTGGGGGCAGGCCCGGCTTCCTCGGAACTCTTCATTCTACTTCCAGGGGCAGGCCCGGCTTCCCCGGAACCCTTCATTCTACTTCTGTGGGCAGGCCCGGCTTCCCCGGAACTCTTCATTCTACTTCTGGGGGCAGGCCCAGCTTCCCTGGAACCATTCATTCTACTTTTGGGGGCAGGCCCGGCTTCCCCGGAACTCTTCATTCTACTTCTGGGGGCAGGCCCAGCTTCTCTGGAACCATTCATTCTACTTTTGGGGGCAGGCCCGGCTTCCCCGGAACCCTTCATTCTAATTTTTGGGGAAGGCCCGGCTTCCCTGGAACCCTTCATTCTACTTTTGGGTGCAGGCCCGGCTTCCCTGGAACTCTTCATTCTACTTCCGGGGGCAGGTCTGGCTTCCCTGGAACTCTTCATTCTACTTCCGGGGGCAGGCCTGGCTTCCCCGGAACTCTTCATTCTACTTCCTGGGGCAGGCCCGGCTTCCCCGGAACCCTTCATTCTACTTCTGTGGGCAGGCCCGGCTTCCCCGGAACTCTTCATTCTACTTTTGGGGGCAGGTCCGGCTTCCCCGGAACTCTTCATTCTACTTCCTGGGGCAGGCCCGGCTTCCCCGGAACCCTTCATTCTACTTCTGTGGGCAGGCCCGGCTTCCCCGGAACTCTTCATTCTACTTCCGGGGGCAGGTCCGGCTTCCCCGGAACTCTTCATTCTACTTCCGGGGGCAGGCCCGGCTTCCCCGGAACCCTTCATTCTACTTCTGTGGGCAGGCCCGGCTTCCCTGGAACTCTTCATTCTACTTCTGGGGGCAGGCCCAGCTTCCCTGGAACCATTCATTCAACTTTTGGGGGCAGGCCCGGCTTCCCCGGAACCCTTCATTCTAATTTTTGGGGAAGGCCCGGCTTCCCCGGAACCCTTCATTCTACTTTTGGGTGCAGGCCCGGCTTCCCCGGAACTCTTCATTCTACTTCCGGGGGCAGGTCTGGCTTCCCTGGAACTCTTCATTCTACTTCCGGGGGCAGGCCTGGCTTCCCCGGAACTCTTCATTCTACTTCCGGGGGCAGGCCCGGCTTCCCCGGAACCCTTCATTCTACTTCTGTGGGCAGGCCCGGCTTCCCCGGAACTCTTCATTCTACTTTTGGGGGCAGGCCCGGCTTCCCCGGAACCCTTCATTCTATTTTTTGGGGAAGGCCCGGCTTCCCTGGAACCCTTCATTCTACTTTTGGGGGCGGGCCCGGCTTCCCCGGAACCCTTCATTCTACTTTTGGGGGAAGGCCCGGCTTCCCCGGAACCCTTCATTCTACTTTCGGGTGCAGGCCCGGCTTCCCCGGAACCCTTCATTCTACTTTCGGGGGCAGGCCTGCTCGCTGACACTGTGTGTCTGCTGCCCCGAAGATTTAACGTACAACACCGGGAGGAGGTAGGAGGTGGACTTGGGAGCTGGTGATGGGCTGTGCCGCAGGATTCTGCTGGGGCTAGGGCAGAGCATTCCGCTGCCTATGAACTACGAACTCTATGATTTCTGTGCCGGGTGTACTTCTCTGGAATAGTTTGACAGGGCTACTTAGAGTTCTTTCTGATATTAAGAGATTGAAGAGCAAGTTAAAAAAACAACTTTATTTACAGAAGCTTTTTTATGAAATCTTTTCCATTATATTTTATTTGAAGATTGTTCAGGCGAATGTTATTTTTTGTCCTGTGACCTAGACTGTGTATGCGTTATGTGAACCGCTTAGGTAGAAGAGGGGTATAAGTTTTTAAATAAATAACTAAACCAAAAGTACTTAAAAAGATATACAGACCCAGTGTTATAAAAGCAGATTATATGCCTACATAGCTCTATGAATCAGCCTCCCCAAAAGCACCTGCACGAAGCAGGCATAGCTCTTCTGCCCAAGCTTGTCCTGTTATGTGCAGGTATTATAAATAACAGAGGTTCACAATGGTAGGCAAATCAAATATGCTCAGTCTTGCAGATTTGCCATTTAGAAACTGTAATGCTGTTGGGAGATCACATTTGATTTTATATTACCCTCATCCTAAGAGGGTTAAATATAAGATAATTAAACGCTGGACTTCATGCCGGAGAATATGGTGAAATCAGTTAGCTTGGCGGGGTTTAAAAAAGGTTTGGCTAAATTCCTAAAAGAGAAGTCCATAGGCCATTATTGAGATGGCTTGAGGAAATCCATTGCTTATTTTTAGGATAAGCAGCATAAAATCTGTTTTATGACTTGGGATCTAGCTAGGTACTTGGGACCTGGGTTGGCCACTGTTGGAAACAGGATACTGGGCTTAATGGATTTTCAGTCTGTTCCATTATGGGAGCTCTTATGTCCTTATGTGAGCCAAGTTTAGGACAATCGAGCCATTGTGGCATCACTGCTGAGGATGGTTCTTAGGCATTGGTGGAATGAGGCATTATGACATCACAATCTCAGCTCTGGAATGTTGCTACTCTTTGGGTTTCTGTCTGGTATTTGGGACCTGGGTTGGCCAGTGTTGGAAACAGGATATGGGCTTGATGGACCTTCAGTCTGTCCCAGTATGGCAATTCTTATGAAGGTTGTTTTTCCTATCAAGCCAGTCTTTGGTGGAACTCTTTTCCATTAGATATAAAATCATCCACATTATCAAACACAACCTTTTCAGATTATCATATTCTGTAAATAATTCTTAATTCAAATTCACTCTTTAACACGCGATAATCAAAACTCCTAATATTTAATTGCAGTGATCAGCAGTTATGTAAAATGCCAGTTGCCGTGGTTAAAATTCAGTACTAATACCAGATACTTGGAAGTCCTAGCTGATTAGCAGCAATAAGTCATATCACTAACAAAGAAGCTCTGATGGGCATCGCTCCTGCTTGTTTCCCCCTAGATCAGGCTTAGAACATAAGAACATAAGCAATGCCTCCGCTGGGTCAGACCTGGGGTCCATCGTGCCCAGCAGTCCGCTCACGCGGCGGCCCAACAGGTCGTGTAGTAATCCTCTATTTATACTCTTCTATTCCCTTTTTCAGCAGGAAATTGTCCAATCCTTTCTTAAACCCCAGTACCGTACTCTGCCCTATTACGCTCTCTGGAAGTGCATTCCAGGTGTCCACCACACGTTGGGTAAAGAAGAACTTCCTAGCATTCATTTTGAATCTGTCCCCTTTCAACTTTTCTGAATGCCCTCTTGTTCTTTTATTTTTCGAACACTTGAAGAATCTGTCCCTCTCTACTCTCTCTATGCCCTTCATGATCTTGTAAGTCTCTATCATATCCCCTCTAAATCTCCTCTTCTCCAGGGAAAAGAGACCCAGTTGCTCCAATCTTTCTCTCTCTCTCTCTCTCTCTCCCTTTCTCTCTCTCTCTCTCTCTCTCCCTTTCTCTCTCTCTCTTTATATCTCTCTCTCTCTTTGTATATTTCTGTGTCTCTCCCTTTCTCTCTCTCTTTCTTTCTAGCTCTCTCTCTCTCTGTCTTTCTATCTCTCTGTCCCTCTCCACTCTCTCTATGCCCTTCATGATCTTGTAAGTCTCTATCATATCCCCTCTAAGTCTCCTCTTCTCCAGGGAAAAGAGACCCAGTTTCTCCAATCTTTCTCTCTCTCTCTCTCTCTCTCTCCCTTTCTCTCTCTCTCTCTCTCTCTCCCTTTCTCTCTCTCTCTTTATATCTCTCTCTCTCTTTGTATATTTCTGTGTCTCTCCCTTTCTCTCTCTCTTTCTTTCTAGCTCTCTCTCTCTCTGTCTTTCTATCTCTCTCTCTCTCTGTCCCTCTCCACTCTCTCTATGCCCTTCATAATCTTATAAGTCTCTATCATATCCCCTCTAAGTCTCCTCTTCTCCAGGGAAAAGAGACCCAGTTTCTCCAATCTCTCAGCGTATGAAAGGTTTTGCATCCCTTTTATCAGACGTGTCGCTCTCCTCTGAACCCTCTCGAGTAACGCCATATCCTTCCTAAGGTACGGCGACCAATACTGGACACAGAACTCCAGATGCGGACGCACCATCGCCCGATACAATGGCAGGATAACTTCTTTCGTTCTGGTTGTAATACCCTTCTTGATTATACCTAGCATTCTATTCGCTCTCTTAGCGGCCGCTGCGCACTGTGCCGTCGGCTTCATTGTCATATCCACCATTACCCCCAAGTCCCTTTCTTGGATACTCTCACTCAATAACATCCCTCCCATCGTATAGTTGTACCTCGGGTTTCTGCTTCCCACATGAAATACTTTACATTTCTCAACGTTGAACTTCATCTGCCATCTCGTCGTCCATTCCCCTTGTTTGTTGAAGTCCCTTTGCAATTCTTCGCAGTCCTCTTTAGTCCGAGCTCCACTAAATAGTTTGGTGTCGTCCGCTAATTTTATTATCTCACACTTCGTCCCTGTTTCTAGTTTGTTTATAAATATATTAAATAGCAGCGGCCTGAGCACTGAGCTCTGCGGGACCCCACTCGTGACCCTCCTCCAGTCCGAGTGGTGGCCCTTCACTCCTACCCTCTATTTCCTACCCGCCAACCAGTTTCTGATCCATCTATGTACGTCTCCTTCCACCCCATGGTTTTTCAGTTTCCGGAGTAGGCGTTCATGGGGCACCTTGTCAAAGGCTTTTTGGAAATCTAGATATATGATGTCTATGGGGTCTCCTTTGTCCATCCGTTTGTTAATTCCTTCGAAGAAGTACAATAAGTTAGTTAGGCACGATCTCCCCTTGCAGAAACCATGTTGGCTGGTTATCAGAAGTTTGTTTCTTTCAAAATATGGGGGTGGGGGGCTTACAAGGGTAGGGATGGGTGGGCTGGAGTCAGTTTAGATTTTAGGGGGGAGTGGGTAGGAGGGGGGGATCAGAAGGGGGGACTGCCAGATATTATTGACTATTACCCGGCATTTAACCAGACATGGGCTAATATTTAGGCCAGTGCCTAGTTAAGCTCACCACATAAAGATAACAAAGTCTTTTTTCTGTCTTAGCCAGAAATATTAATTAATTACTTACTTATTAATTCATTCATTCAATTTTTTATACTTTTGTCCCTGGGGAACTCAGAATGGTTTATATGAGTTTATTCAGGTCCTCAAGCATTTTTCCCTGTCTGTCCCGGTGGGCTCACAATCTATCTAATGTACCTGGGGCAATGGGGGGATTAAGTGACTTGCCCAGGGTCACAAGGATCGGCCTGAGTTTGAATCTACAACCTAATACACAGTATAAAATTAATGGCAAATGCAAGAAGAACAATCACTGCCATGTACAGTAATCATTTATCTCTTTTAGAAAATACTCCATCAAATAACTGACTTGGGTCTTGTAAAAAGAGTCAGGGATTCTTCCTCAGTAATGAGGTTATTCTGTCACAGGGCAGCAGAGGGCACTGGCCCAGTAGTGCAGAAACTAGAGCTCCCAGGATGCACTGGGATCCGTAGTCCCGCTGAGTCATAGGGGCGGTCCGCAGGTAGGAAGGAACCTATATGCTTGAGCCAGGGATCTATTCAGAGCATTGGCGCACTAAGGGGGGTGGGTGGGGGGAGACGGTCTGCCCCAGGTGCAGCCTTAGGGGGGGGGTGCACAGCTGGCTAGGTCCAGAAAACTGTACCGGGCCGATCAGCCTGCCTCTCCCCGACGTCAATTCTGCCGTCAGAGAGGAAGTTTGGGCCAGCCAATCGCTTACTAGCTGGGTGGAACTTCCTCTCCAACGGCAGAATTGATGTCGGGAATGGTAGAATTGACGTCGGGAAGAGGAAGGCTGGTCGGCCTGACGCAGGGAAGACGAACTTGGAGTGGCGGCGGCTTTACAAGGGCAAACAAATGTGTCACTGAAAAAAAAAAGGAGGCCAGAACTGGGTCACTGAAGGCAGCATGTTTACTTCATTCATGCTGCCGATGGCCCGAAGAGTTGCAGCAGTGCTTCTGGGAAGAACAATGAGCAAGCACCGGATCCTGCCTGGGGGGGGGGATAGCATGGGGAGGGTAAGAGAGATGCTGGAACGCGGGGATGGGGAGAAAATATGCCAGACATCCAAGGGAAGCAAGGGAAGGGGCTGATAGAGATGCCAGACCACGGGAGGGAGGAAGGAAAGGGGGGTAAGAAAGATTGGATGCACAGTCAGAAGAAGAAAGTGCAACCAGAGACTCATGAAATCACCAGACAACAAGGTAGAAAAAATGATTTTATTTTAAATTTAGTGATCAAAATGTGTCTGAATTTATATCTGCTCTCTTTATTTTGCACTATGGCCCCCCTTTTACTAAACCGCAATAGTGGTTTTTAGCGCAGGGAGCCTATGAGCATCGAGAACAGCCCTGGGCATTCAGTGCAGCTCCCTGCGCTAAAAACTGCTATTGTGCTCTAGTAAAAAGGGAGGGGGGATATTTGTCTATTTTTGTTTGGTTGTTACTGAGGTGACAGTGCATAGAGTCATCTGCCTTGACCTCTTTGAAAAAACCCCAGAATAGGAATGATAATTAACATTTTCTCAGCGTACAGTGTGCTTTGTGTTTTTTTAATTTTTATTTTATTGTTGATAGATCATTTTGACTTGGTCATTTTAAATGTAGCTCGCAAGCCCAAAAAGTGTGGGCACCCCTGAGCTAGAGCATTGAAGTTGTGTGTTTCTGCCGTAAAGGTCATCTCTGATGCAACCGGAAGTTGCATCAGAGACAACCTTTACAGCAGCCATATGCAACTACAATGCTCCGGCTGCTGTAAGAAGGCAGTTTAGACATCGCCGGCCACAGGGCAGGGAGGTTTGTTGGACCGGGCCTGTTGTCTGGGCCGGGGGGGGGGGGGGGGGGGGGAAGAAAGCGCCATGAAGGTAAGGGGCAGGGAGGGAGAAAGGAAGAAAAGGTGGGGTGGAGAGGAAAACAGGGTAAAACAGAGGGGGAGAAGGACGCTGAAAGCACATGGGGAAGACAGAGGGGGGAGAAGGACGCTGAAAGCACATGGGGAAGACAGAGTGGGAAGAAGATTCTGAATGGAAATGGGGAACAGAGAGTGAGGAGAAGATGTGTAAAGGAAATGAGGAACAAAGAGTGGGGAGAAGATGCTGCAGGAAAATGGGGAAGAGAAAGTGGGGAGAAGACGCTGAAGGGAAATGGGGAAGAGAGAGTTGGGAGAAGACGCTGGCAGGGAAGAAGACAGATATGCCAGACTATGGTAGGAGCGGAGGGAAGAAGATGGGTACCAGACCAATTTGGAAGGAGGGAGAAATGGAGAGGCACAGTAACAGAGCAAATGGAAGATGCAGAGAGAAGAGGAACAGTGGATGGAACGAAGAGAGTAGCAAGAAGATGAGGAAAGCAGAAACCAGAGAAGACAAAGGTAGAACAAAAATTTTCTATTTATTTATTTCTTTAGGAGACCTGTGTCACTGTTTCTGTGGTGTTGCAATGTATGCAGAGTCCAGCTTCTTGCTGGTTCAATTTAACCTTTGTCTATTTATTTCTATCTTATCCCCCCTTTTACATAACTGTGGAGCGTTTTTTAGCGCCAGCCATGGTGGTAACAGCTCTGATGCTCAAAATTCTATAAGAGTCTGAGCTGTTACCACCGTGGTTAAAACCACACTACAGTTTTGTAAAAAGGGAGAGGGGTTAGTTTGTGATGACATATTCCATACTAGGCAAAGGTGTCTTCTGTGTTCTGTGTGTTTGAAAAGACATGGTTTTCTGTTACGATTGACGGTGTAGGATTGATCTGTACTAGTCTGGCTTGTTTAGTTTTACAATGGGTGTATTGCTGTTGTACTTCTCACTGCAGTATGTAAGATGCTGCCTTTTCCTAGGTACTCATGTGTGACATGTGGCTTATTACTAAAAATCATGTTTTTTGTACAGATGGGGAGGGGGGTGTGTCAAAAAATGATGGGCCACGGGTTTCACATATGCTAGGTACACCACTGGTTCAGAGAGGTCCCTGAGAGAGAACTCTGGATTTTTCCCAAGACATCAGCTGAGGGCGGAGCTGCGGGAAAAGGACTGATGACTGTACTGCTTGGCTGAGGTAAGCCAAGCTAACTTCCCGTAAAGTGTAAGGCAAAATAAAAGTGGTTTCTTCATATGAGACTCCCTTCCAGCACATGTGCTTCCTTATCACAGGTCTCCCCCAAAAATGCTGGAATCTTTAATAATAGTCTTTAATTTATAAACACCATTGAGGTTGGTGTTTTTCTTAAATGACGCCTACCTGCCTCCTCCCGTTACTTTTTCTCTCTTCGAAGAGACCATACGGTGCAATTCGTCACCTAGTTTAGTCCATTAAATCGCGATTAGGTCTTCGGTGTATAACGGATATCTCTACCAATCATCAAATAATCCGCGTTCTGCAATTTCGCTACTGCTAAATAGCCCGAACTATGGCGTGACGGGATAAGTCATTAGCAAGAAATGTTATTCATTAAAACTCTCGCATTTTGACTTTCGCAGCAGCATCGTAACCAGCCCTAAAGGAGTGTCCCAGCACTTGGAACTCTCACATTAAGCCTTGTGCACAACCAGAAGTAGGGTCAGTGAAGCTAGGCGGTAAAGCTCAGGAGATTTCGCAGGCTACATTAGGAAAATGACAAATCTCACAGACAGAGCTATAAAGCAACCATGCAGCAGAGGAGCTATTTATCACACTTTGTTAAGGAGATTCCTATGTCTCATGCCATCAGGCTGTGTTAGTCAATGACTGGATGTAATTACACAAGCAAGAGAAATATTTTACTGTGTGGCACAACCCCCTCCCCCAAACCAGATGAACAGAGAGATGAAAATCGGTAACAGCTCTGCTGCAAAGTAAATCCCCATCCTTGCTCTTGCAAAGATCGACAAGCGGTTAACGCTAGCGAAAGCAAATATATTTCACAAAAAGCAAGGTGTCCAGGTATGAGAGAGCAAGGCCAGCCCCTGAATAAAAACCCTGAAGATTTGGGGAAATCTCGGGAAAGTTGTGGGGTCCGCTGATTACATCTTTAATTCGCCCCAGTTGGAGGTGGGGGAAGAGGTTGTGGCAAACCGCTATTGAGAAAGACTAGTGAAATTAAAAAAAAAAAAAAAATTGCTACCGAAAATTGGTGCAGGGCAAAGATCAAGATATAACCATGTGACTCCTCTATTGATACTTTTGGTCTGAAAGCTTGAAATTAGTTTAAAATGTGTTGTTTAGTCTTTAGGAAGAGGCAATTGAGGACAATTAGACCAGTCATGACCCAGATCAGTTTCAGCACAATTAGCACAATCTGTCCCAATACCCTACCTAGACTACTGCAATTCACTATATTGTGGCATTACAGAAAAGAAATGCAAAGACTAATTCTCAAAAGGAATTGATACGAGAGGGCAAGTCCACTATTAGAACCACAGCACTGGCTGCCGATGGAAAACAGAATCCGGTTCAAGATCTAATCTACCGTATATACGTAAATATAAGTTGAGACCCCCATTTCCCCCCAAAAAGGAGGAAAAATGGTTAACTCGAATATAATTCGGGCGACTTAATATTCAAGTGCCCTGCCCAGATCTGCACCCAGTGCCACCTCCATCCCCTGTCAGGCTCTGCACCCAGCCCCCTTCCTTCCCAGGCTCTGTCCCCTGCCCCCCCTCCCTGCCCTGTCTGTTGTACCTGCTCTGTCAATCCCTGGTGGTCCAGAGGTGCAGCGAGTTCTGGTTTCTTCAGCAAGAATTTGCGGGAACCAATCAGAAAGCCGCTCGCCTCTGAGCAGGAGCACCAAAGCACATTCCTTCTTGTGCCGCTCAGCGGCTGAAGAAACCGGAACTCACAGCAGCAACCGACTGACCAGACTAGCAGCGGGGCAGGAGAGCGGAAAGCTTGCTCCTGCCCGCTGCACCTATGGACCACCAAGGATTGGCAGGGCAGGGAGGGGGTCAGGATGCAGAGCCTGGTGGCAGCCTGCAATAAATCTGGGAGGGGGGCTCTGGCCCAAATATAAACCGGGACCCCCATTTTTGGGCCAATTTTTTGGCCGCAAAATCCCAGTTTATATTTGAGTATATACAGTAATCTAATCGGAATTTCTGAATCACACTCATCCAGTTCAGGTTCAAGGCGATTTACAGGGTAAGATGCCCTTGCAGGGTCATGGGGAAAGTTACATTACATTGTAGGGGATGGATACATTATTGTACGTCATCTCAACTAAAAATAGTATCCCTTTCATCCAGAATACAATTTTCTTATGCTAAATATTCAATTCATGACCAAATAGCTACTTTGCCAAAATAACTCTTTTGTAATCCGCCCTGAACTGCAAGGTCATGGCAGAATAGAAATCTCTAATGTAATGTAATATAATGTAAATAAATAATGAATGATAAAGTGCTCAGTGTCGCCACCACCAGGTCATTGCTAATGCAGTTCAGACCACGATCGTTTTGGAACCATCACTGCACTTCTTTGTTCCTTGCCTTCCATAAAGTACAGTGTGCAATGGCTTGGATGTTACTCCCAAAAAAAATCGCTGGTGTTCCAATTAGAATTGTATTTATCTTGTATCATGAACTGTATAAAATTAATCCATATAAAGTGCTGTCCACTGTTGTTTTTAAAATAACATAGTCATGCTTGCAATCAAGTCTAATCTTTCACAGCCCTCCGACCCAAGCTGGGTTTCATATTCGTCTTCAGGGAGAACAATGCCTAGGAGAAATGATCATTTGACTGAAATCGTCCCAGGAACTCCAATTCTCAGAGTGTCAGCAGGAACTACGCAGTGATATTTTTTAAAGCTTGTCACGTGACATTATTGTACGGACATGGTTCATAAAGCGATCTATGGAGAAAACCCGGATGGATATTAAAGCCCAGCACTCCTACAATTCATGAGTATTGCAATGCTTCAAACTATCCTTCCCATCACCTCAACAAGTTTGGCGGGAGAAGATGTTTGAGGCGACCTTTGAATACCAAGGACCCCTCATATGGAACAAACTACCAACATACCTAAGATCTGAGGGGGGGGGGGGTCACTCATCAATTTAAAAGAAAATGGGATTCGCTATGTAAAATCTAGACTATCTATTTTTCAATTGTCGGTAAGAATCTCTGGAATTCAATTCTAGGTATAATGAGATTATGTAAAGATCGTTTGTCTTTCAAGAAATTGTTAAAAGCACAATTATTTGTGGACGCCTTTCTCTAACTCTGTGGTTATTATTTGTTTTAGATTTGAATAATTCTGTATTAAGGAAATTTTGTGGGGGAGACTTGACTTATTTGTTTACCACATTTTACAATGTTTGCGTTTGAAGTTGTGGATGTACATGTTTTTGTACATTGCTTAGATTTAAGCGATTCATAAATTTTTTTAAAATAAATAAAATAAGACAAAACCACCACTTACCTTGAAAGACATATCGCTTATCATTTCTTGATTTATGGTAAAAATTTCTAGTCCGCCTAGGCAGATAACAAGTTCACAACCATAATGTAAAAAGACATACTTAAAAATGTACAAATTTGAACATTTACGCACAGAAAATCGTGCCCCGAATCAACTTTAGTCCTTATGAAAGAACTACTAACATCTTCTTATTTATAAAAAGCTCTAAGAAATAGATGGTTTTTTAATCATTTTTTGAAGGATCTAAATTCAGAACACAACCTCAGTGAACCCTTCATTGCATTCTTTAGTCAAGGCCCAGCCACCGAGATCGCTGCTATCAAAAGTCTTTTTATAGTGAACATCTCTTATCTACCTCTTCCTTCTAAAACCATCTCTTCTTTCTAACGATGTAACTTCAAGAATTTGATCTAAGCTAAACCTTAAATTTATAGACTGGGTCATCTTCAAAAAATGAAACGGAAAAAAAACAAAACAACAACAAAAAAACAAAACAGATAAACCTAAATATACAAGTAAAAAAGAAATTTAAACATCACGAATCGCTAAATACTTAGAAAACGAAAAGATTTTTAGTGCTTTATGAAATAATTGAAGAGTTCAGGTTTCTTATCGTAGATGGGATTGAATTTCAAACCTCCATTAATTTAAACATGTAAGAATTCATCAGTTCTCCTTTAGATCTAATTCCCGTAAAACAAGGGAAAGAGAGTTTTAGTCTTTGTTTAAACCACATAGATTCCTTGTAGAGAATTGCATTATATAAGACACTGTATTGTATTGTAAAACCTTAGAAGGATATTTTCCTGAATTTTTATCATCCTTCATTCAACTATTGAGCTCTAATGGTCATTGCTGTAATGCAGACTGAGTTTTCCTTTGGTGAATGGTCTAAGGCTTAAGACTTTTCATGGGAACTCATTTTTATACCAGTCTATAAAGACCTGGAATTTTCAATGGCAGGAAATACGGTCCCGTTCTTATCTTTGATCTTGTAAAATGTTGACGTCTTACTTATTTGGAATGGGCCTGATTCTATAAACGGTGCCCATGGAAACAGCACCTATCGAATATCATTCAAAGTTAGGCACCGTTAATAGAATCGCGCTTAATGGCGCATAAATTCAGTTAGACACCAGGGTCTTCTTGGCCTAAAATACCGGCACCTAAGGTAGATGCCTACCGATGCCTAATTCAATCCATGCTCAAACTCTGCCCCTAACGGTAGACACCTACATGGCATTTACCACATCAGGCACTTACCTGAAAATTAATTTTTTTAATTGTCTTTTTAATGGTGTTGCTTAATTAACAGCACCAATTAAAAAAAAATAAGTTAGGTGACTATATTGGCTAGGCGGGCTCATCTAGGTGCCTAATGGCAGGTACTTTTTTAAAAAATAAAATCAAGGCCAAAACGTCTTCTGTCGGAATTGTTCAGTAGAAAATACATACAAACACAAGGCACAGGGCTGAACCCTAAACAGAGAAGGCTTGATATTCAGACGCCAGGGATCAACGTTTGGCTGAAAATTCAATGCCAGGCCATGTCTAGGCTCAAGCACTGAATTTCCGGTTTCTGGTGCCTGATAACACATAGCTGGTGAAGGGTGATATTTAGCACTTAACCAGCTAGGAGTTACCTCCATTGATTCCATACAAACCCCAACGATCTCTGCGTTCATCCGATCAAAACTTATTAATTGTGCCTTCTTTAAAAATCATTGGAACGAGAAGAGCAGATATGTTCACTGTTGCAGGTCCACAATGGTGGAATTCCCTTCCCCAGTACATTAGAATGGAACGTGATGTTGCATCATTTAAAAATTTTTAAAAAACTTATTTGTTTAGGGATGCTTTTGACCTTTAAAACTTCTAAAATCTTCTATTTTGTTTTAATTAATATTTATGAAGTATGCCTTGCAAAGTTTTACCCTACCTTTTGTTCTTCCCTTTTTTCCTATACCCTCATTGTAACTTTACCCCCTTACCTATCTCTCATGTTAGTTATTATTAGATTTTATTGTTATTTTGTTAAAGTTTCTTTACTATATTATGTACATCGCCTAGTAATTTGAAATAGGCGATTCATCAAAAGTGAAATAAACTTGAAACTTACCTCAAAAAGACAGCACTGACTTTTGTGTGATCTTCCGTTAAATTGGCACTTAACTAGCCAAGTACTGTCTCTACCTCCAGAATGCCCCCCAAATGTAGTTTGGCACTAACCAGTTATTTTCATCAATTTACTTTATTCAATTATCTCTACCGTTCTCCCAGGGGAGCTCAGACCGGTTTACATTAATTTATTCAGGTACTCAAGCATTTTTACCTGTCTGTTCTGGTGGGCCTGGGGTAATGGGGGGGGGGATTAAGTGACTTGGAGCAGCGTGGGTTTGAACCCTCAACCCCAGGGTGCTGAGGCTGTAGCTTTAACCCTTGCACCATTCTAGAAATCAAAATGTAGTAAAAGTGAGCCAACTCTAGGACAATCAAGCCATTGTGACATCACTGATGAGGTTGGCTCTTATTGGTGGATTGAGGCATTATGATGTCACAATACCAGCTCTGCTTATCACACTATTTATTTATTCAATTTTCTAAACCGTTCTCCCAGGGAAGTTCAGAATGGTTTACATGAGGTTTATTCAGGTACTCAAGCATTTTTCTGTCTGTCCTGGTGGGCTCACAAATCTATCCAACGTAACTGGGGCAATGGGAGGGGGGCATTGGGTGATTTACCCAGGGTCACGGGGGTAGCATGGGTTTGAACCCACAGCCTCAAGGTGCTGAGGCTGTAGCTTTAACCACTATGCTACACTACCCCCCCCCCCAGCCAGTAACCATCTCTGATCAGTTAAATTACTTTGACTATTAACTCTACAGTTTCTATCAAGGAACCTTCCACCACCCCACCTACTCACTAGGACCAGGCAGTACCATTGCAGCTACTCCTTGAAGGGGGATGCTATAGCTCGATTGCATCCCCCCCCCCCTTCTCTGGCTTGGTAATGTCCTCAATGCAGGACTAGCGAGAGTCTGCAAAGATCCTTGCACAGAGAATCAGAGAAGACCTTGAAACATGACCAAACCAAAGCGTGTCTTTCATGAACTACCGTACAATCACAAATCAGATTGTTGTGGAAAGGAATCCATGGAAAAAAGAAGAGACTTCTGCATACTAAAATATCTCCAGCCCCTACACCTCTCCCAGAACAATGAGTGTCTATAGATATGAACGCATGGATTATGCTCCCATCAGCATTGAGCTGTATAGTATAATTAAGAACAATTAAACTTAGCTATAATTAACAACAATTACAGCTTTGATTTCCCCAAATGTTCCTTAAATGCACATTTGCAATACAACTTAAAAAAAAAAAAAATTGGTGTGAGGAATGATTATAAAATGCAGATAACATTTCAAGTAATTACTTTGACTAGAGTTTTCTACTCATTTTAGCTGTCAGGTCTGTCATTTATAGTCAGCGAAACATAATTTTAAAAAATTCCATCATTAACCTTTTTGCCCCCAATAAATCTGTATGGAAATTCTATGTGAGCCAATAAAAAAAAAAAGTTTATTTCTTTCCCGTTAGTTTGAATGGGTTTGCAAATCTGTTTCAGGCTGTATTTCTCAGAGTGGAAGCACCCTGGGGAAAGGATTCGGATGACCTCGTATTCCAATATTCCATGATCTGCCTATCGGGCCGCTCAAGGAGGAATCCCCTTGGCTCAATTCTGCTTCTGAACACTTGAGAATGGATGTTTCTGCGGATGCGCTGGGAGAGCGTGAAGAAGAGGTGGCCAAGTGTATCCTGAATTTTCAAGTATAGCCGAGTAGATTTTCCCGACATAACCCCAGCGACAGATAATTTCTCTGAAAATTTGTGCTATGTAATAAACGTGAAAGAGTAGCCCATCACTTTGTGAAAAGACGGATGGGCGATAATTGCTTCCACAATTTTCAGAAATTATAAGAAAAACACAATATTGCATATTAAGCCTTCTTTAGATAGATATATAAGCCGGCTCTTGTTGATTAAGACCGGAATAGCCATCCAGATGATTACGCGGAACTGGAAGAGTTACGACAGACCGAGTTACACATTTTGGTGGGCAAATATTTGTTCCACGTATAAATATGAGAGAATGAATGCGGAGTGTTTGGGATCTGGTATTGAAACGAACAGGATCTGTTTCTTGGTCCCGAAATCGTCCTGCAAAACATTCTGTCATCTATTTCAGACGTCTGGAGGCAATTCCCCTTAGAAAGAAAGATACACGGACAGAGTTCTAAAGGGATAGCCTGTTTTTTTTATTAGTCTGCATTCATTATATATCTTCAGTGGTATTAGCAGATGACGTAAGTACAGACCATATCTAGTGACAGGATACATAGGCTTCAAAGAAGTAATCAAAAAGGAGCAGGATATGTACTTCATTGTTTAAAGCTAAAAGGTGTAAAAAGCTTCCTTTATCTATCTCAACCGGTACATAGTAGTGGGGGGTCGAGCCTTCATTGTCTGAGAGTTAACTTCGTTAACATAAATTAAATGACCTCTTCCCAAACCATTAAGAGAGTAAACACCCAACATTCTACATTTGATTACTTCCAGCATGGACAGAGACAGAAAACTTATCCATTAAAATGTGTCCTTTCATAGACAAGAGACAGAAAACCTATCCTTTCAGGTATGATATTCAATAAGGTGCAGAGCCCATTGACTGCATATGTTGAATTGCAATGATTGCCAGATATCTCCCTTTTTACAGATTCCTTACACATCCGGGGGAGGGGGGAAGGTATTTGGGATTGCTAAAGGTGTTTATTTATAATATTGCAATAATATATGCATGTGCAGTGTAATAGTTATGTGAGGAAGGGAGGGAGAAAAGGATTGGGAATGGATTAATTCTGTGTATTTTAAGTGCGTTATGTAGAATTAAACCAAAGAAAGAAAACCACAAAGGCAATCCCAAACTATCAGGCTACTTCCCAACTCCTGTTGCTTCAACCGTGTCACTCACGTCCTCCCTTTTGAGCATCGGCTGCCAATCACAGCTTGCATAAAATGCATGGTTTACAAATCGCATCTCCCCTCGGTAACAGCTTATACCCCCTACACTCCCCTCCGTTTATCTTCACTCTGCCGACAATAACCTACTCGCACTTAGGGTTACTAAGGGGTCTTTTAGCACGCGCTAAATGGTAACACATCCCATTATATTCTACGGACGCGTTAGCATTTAGTGTGTGCTAATCATTAGCGCGCCTTGTTAAAAGGACCCCTATATTTGGGAACTAAAAAAAAGAGGACACATGACCCTGCGTCTGGCTCCACCCCTAACCCCGGCCTCTGCTCCACCCAAAGTGCCCTGCCCCGCTCCTAGTCTCACCCTTACCCCATCCCACCCCCAAACGCAGCCTCTCTCTCTATCTCTCCAGTGCCCCGCCCGAGCCTCCTCTTTGTCCCCATGCACCTCCGTGGCGCTGCAATTTCAAACTTCGGGCAGCCAACAATCGGTAGCGTTAGCAATACCATCCTGCTGCCGTTGGCCTGCCCTGGAAGCCTTTGCTCTGCAGTGTCCCGCCTTGGCAGGAAAGGAAGTTTCTGCAAAGTGACGGCTTCCGGAGCAGGCAGATGGCAGCAGCATCTGATTGCTAACGCAACCAATTGCTGGCTGGCCGAAGTTTGGAAAATGCAGCGCTGAAAGAGGTACAGAGACATGGGGACAGGCTGATGAAAGAGCCATATTTATTTGTGGGGGTGGGGGCTGGACTACGGTTACCAGATGTCAGGATTTCCTCGGACATGTCAGGATTTCCTCGGACATATCTGGAGGTCCGGACGGCTTTTCAAAACCCGGCATTTTGTATTTTGGAAAGCTTCCGATGTCGGGATGGTATCCGCGAACACATGGGTGCAGCGCGTGATGTCACAGCATCTCAGCTGTGGATGCCATCCTGATGCATGAACGGTTTAAGGGGGGTGGGGCTGGGGGGTGGGATGGAGGCGTGATATGGACGGAACTGGGAGGGCCTGGGGGGCGTGGCCATGGGTCCAGATTTTCCTTCGCGAAAATCTGGAGAGAGCGAGTCCAAAACCTGGACAAACTCCCTTCGTCAGTTACACCCGATTTCCACAGGTTTCACTTCCTCTGCCCAGAGAAAGTGCACTACTGCATGGTGTTCTTTGAATGGGAGTAGTATAATGGGTACGCCTCTTGTCAAAATGATTGACAGCTGTCAAAGATAAGGATCGACCAATCAGCGTCCGCAATCTTGCAACGGAGCGTCTGTTTCTGACCTTGTGGCTGCCACATGACTAAAGGCCGATCACTGCACTGTCCAACGGGCAATGCACAAGTACATATGTTGCATTTCGTTTCGATATCTCTGTTCTGGTTATCTCATAATTTATACCCTCATGTTATATACAGTATATACCAGTGGTCTCAAACTCGCGGCCCGCCAGGTACTATTTTGAGGCCTTCGGTATGTTCATCATAATCACAAAAGTAAAATAAAACAGTTTCTTGATCACACGTCTCTTTAGCTATAAATTACAATATTACTATTAAGACTTAGCTAAAAGGAAAGATTTATAAACTTTAAAGAGTTTTACCTCATGCAAAATTGTCATTTCTTTAATAAGACAGTAACTATTTTTTTCTGAGGCCCTCCAAGTACCGACAAATCCAAAATGTGGCCCTGCAAAGGGTTCGAGTTGGAGACCACTGGCTTAACTGTAACCATGACATCCTGTTTGTCTTTGGGAAGCAGATCTGAGATTGTGATGTCATAATGCCTCATTCCACCAATAAGAGCCAGCCTCATCAGTGATGTCACAATGGCTTGATTGTCCTGTTTTCCCCTCTGCCCTCCAACCCAGCCAGAAGATTAACTGTTCCCCTTAACTCAGTGGTCTCAAAACTTGCGGCCCGCCAGGTACTGTTTTGAGGCCCTCGATATGTTTATCATAATCACAAAATACAACAGTTTCTTGGTCATATGTCTCTTTAGCTATAAATTACAATATTACTATTAAGACTTAGCTAAAAGGAAAGATTTATAAACTAGAAAGAGTTTTACCTTATGCAAAATTGTCATTTCTTTAATAAGACAGTAACTATTTTTTTCTGAGAGCTTCCAAGTACCTACAAATCCAAAATGTGGCTCCGTAAAGGGTTTGAGTTTGAGACCACTGGTATATACTGTATAATGCTGACAAAATTAATGTGTTTCCCCGAAAATAAGCCGTAGTTAAGATCGACCCCCGCAGGCCCCCCTGAATGTCCATGACACTCCCCAACTCCATCCCCTAGTAAAAAAAATAAAAAATCCAGGCTTCCACTATTTCTGGGCTCCAATCCCCCTGTGCAGCAGAACCCCCCCCCCCGACCCTCCCACCATGAGACTGACATACCTCTGAAACCTCTCAAAATCAGCAGCAGCGCTCTGAATGGGCCACTTCACGGCCTTCCCCACCAGGGCCTTCCCTCTGTCGCATCGCTGACGAAATCATTAGTGACGCAGGAGAGGGAAGGCCGCAAAGCAGCCTGTTCAGAGCGCCGCCGCCGCTGTTTTTGGAGGCTTCGGAGCGGAGGTATATCAGTTTCACGGTGGGAGGATCAGTGGGGTTCTGCTGCACAGGGGGATGAGATGGAGGAAAAGAAAGGAAAGAGGAAGAATTGGGGGTGGAGGAGAGGAAACAAAATGACATCCCCTAATGCATTTATGGGAGCTAAAATTAATAAGAATTCATCTTATTTTTGGGAAACTTGGTACTGCTCGATTTTACAAAGCTGCAGTAGTGGTTTCTACGATGGGATGACGAGGTAAATGCTCATAGAATTCCTATAATTTTCAGAGAATTTACCTCGCCTGCTTTGTGAAAAGAGCCCTTAGTAATGTGGATCACTTTTATTAATATAAGTAACAATGAACTTGTTTGCAAAATCAAAAAGCTGATAAGCCTGAAAACTGAAAATTTATGCTTAAAATATTACCTAAATTCATTATGTATGAAGCCATTTTTAATTATTATTACGAAATCTTTTTTATTGGTAAAGAGAATAACAACTCACAACCACAGAATACAGATAAGGATTGTAACTTTTCCAACAACAGGCAAAATGACAAATTAAAGTCATTCCACCTCTTGCAACATTTAAATAACTTTGATAAAAAGCCACATAAAATTCAGAGCCACCCCCACAAAATTCTGAACTTTCTGCATGGCCCTGAGCTGTAGCTTATTCAGCTTAAGTACTGAATATTGCACTTAGGGCAGGGGTGTCCAATGTCGGTCCTCGAGGGCCGCAATCCAGTCGGGTTTTCAGGATTTCCCCAATGAATATGCATTGAAAGCAGTGCATGCAAATAGATCTCATGCAGATTCATTGGGGAAATCCTGAAAACCCGACTGGATTGCGGCCCTCGAGGACCGACATTGGACATCCCTGACTTAGGGTTACCATGTGGCTCTAGAAAAAGGAGGACAGATAGAGACATCCGGGTTTTACTTCTACTGAAAGCAATGGTCCAGAGAAGAGCAACAAAAATGGTTAAGGGGCTGGGGGAGTTGCCGTACGACGAGAGGCTAGAGAAACTGGGCCTCTTCTCCCTTGAAAAGAGAAGACTGAGAGGGGACATGATCGAAACATTCAAGATATTGAAGGGAATTGACTTAGTACAGAAAGAGAGATTGTTCACCCTCTCCAAGGTGAAGAGAACGAGAGGGCACTCTCTAAAGTTGAAAGGGGATAGATTCCGTACAAACATAAGGAAGTTCTTCTTCACCCAGAGAGTGGTAGAAATCTGGAATGCTCTTCTGGAGGCTATAGGGGAAAGCACCCTCCAAAGATTCAAGACAAGGTTGGATAAGTTCCTATTGGAACAGAACACACGCAAGTAAGGCTAGACCAGGCATGGGCAACTCCGGTCCTCGAGGGCCGGAATCCAATCGGGTTTTCAGGATTTCCCCAATGAATATGCATGAGATCTGTATGCATTCACTGCTTTCAATGCATATTCATTGGGGAAATCCTGAAAACCCGATTGGATTCCGTCCTCGAGGACCGGAGTTGCCCATGCCTGGGCTAGACTCAAATAGGGCACTGGTCTTTGATCTAAGGGCCGCCGTGTGAGCGGACTGCTGGGCACAATGGACCACTGGTCTGACCCAGCAGCGGCAAATCTTATGTTCTTATGTAAGGACAGATAGAGACATCCGGGTTTTACTTTTATTGAAAGCAGTGGAAATAAAACCCGGATGTCTCAATGTTTCTACGCACGTGGGATCTCTTGGAGAGAGAAAGAGATAATGGTTACTGCGGATGGGCAGACTAGATGGGCCATTTGACCTTTATCTGCCATCATGTTTCTTTGTTTCTAATCCGTCCTCCTTTTTCTGAAGCCATATGGTAACCCTAATTGAACTTCACCACCTATGAGATAGCTGGCATGGAACATCTGGGAATAACGCCAACATCTATTCTCTATATTTGGGAATAACGCTGAATTTCTATTCCCAAGCGTGTAGAGAGCTCAGCGCCCACGTTAAAAGTTAGGGCTGTGGCGTATCTGGTGGGGAATTCAAAATGGACACAGCGCCAGTTAGAAACTCCAGATAAGGGTAATTTATCCAAGTGGGAAACACTAGTGCGGGTTCCCTCTTATAACCTCTGCCCGGTAATAAAGCGCCTGAACTGCGGAGAGAAACAACAGATGTCAGAAAGGAGCACAAAGCATAACGGGGGGACTGAAAGAACATCAAAGAAATGTCAGCCAAAGAAAAGGAAATGATAAATACCTCCACTTAGCTCGCCTTCAAGAGCCAAGTGCAAAAACTTGTAAACAATGCAGGGCATGAATCTAATGCTGAACAGGTAATAAAGGTATTATAATGACTGCTATCCACTCAGCAAACGGGATTAGCTGTAAAACTCAAAGGATGGGATAGATCAGGGATAGGAAGCTCCGGTCCTCGAGAGCCATATTCCAGTCGGGTTTTCAGGATTTTCCCATATGCATTGAAAGCAGTGCATGCAAACAAATCTCATGCATATTCATTGGGGAAATCCTGAAAACCCGACTGGTTTGCCGCCCTCAAGGAGGGACTTTGAGACCCCCCTGATCTAGGGCAACAGTTTGCAATAAGGTCCCAGAAAGTACTATATCACTTACAAAGCAAAATAACAAAGCTGGTTTCAGATGCTGTTATACATGTCAATAGTGCTGCTTTAGAAAACATTCTAAAATGCCCAGATGCAAACCGTATTTGAACCGGATTCTGCAGATAAAGAAGTGACTCTAGGAGAGGAGGAATGGCCGTGTGAGCGGAAGCTTTTAGGTTCTGGACCTCCCGAACACCAGAGGTCACTAACATATCCAAGAGACACCAGATGTGCTGGTGTGTTCTGCTCTGCTCTGTCTGTGCCCATCTGCTCAAAAATTGTACCCCCCTCCCCAAAAGCTGGTGTGAGGGATGGTAGGCAAATTTCCACTTCTTCAGGGTACGGGTTCCACTCTAGGGAAATGAAAGGAATGGATCTACCTCAGGGTTCAGTCGAGGGCTCTCCCTCAACTGCATCTAAGTGATGGAACTGAAAATTTAATTTTACATTCAGTCTACAATCCAAACAAATCTACTTGAACCAGAAAAAAAACAGGGGCCACCATTGGCCCCTGGGTCATACAGTACACTGAAGAACACTGCTCTAGGGTGCCCCCTTGCTTTCACTAGCTAATATTGACTGAAAATGTAAATCTGATCCAGAGGGTTATGTATTTTTCACCTCTGAGGTCCCATTTCACTTGTTCTTCTACTCTGGAAATGCAACCTACATGGCACAAACTGTATGTTTACAGCAGACCCACTGGCAACCATTATGCAATGAAGTGCTTAATGGTTCATTTCCCAGTTCAGGTTTTCCATTGCTCAGACCAGTAGGGATGGGGAGACTGTAGAGGCAGAGCTTGCTCAACAGCAACGCCTAGTGGTCAGAGTTAGGTGGCACATTGGCCAAGGTCCAGAGAGGTCTGTAGTAGAGAATGACACGGGGACCCTGTCCCTGCAGGAACTCAATTTCCCTGACCCATCCCCAGTGAGTTTTGCCGCTGTCATTGCCCCATTCCTGTAAGCTCTGCCTTAACCACACAAGCCTCGAACACGTATGATTTTAAAGTGTTTGAGGCTTGTGCAGATGAGGACGGAGCTTAGGCATTGGTGGAATGAGGCATTATGACATCACAACTGAGCTCTAGAATGTTGCTACTTAGGATGTTAAAGTGTTTGAGGCTTGCGCAGATGAGGACGGACAGGAAAAGAACTTGCAGGGATGGGAAAATGAGTTCCCGTGGGGATGGGAAAAATTTGTCCCTGTGTCATTCTCTAGCGCTATCTTGGCAAAGGATGGCTGGGGCAATTTGGAAGAGGAATCTTCAAATAGCTGCGAACGAAAGCTGATAACACCAGAGACTTGCTTTACAGACCGGTGGTTGTGGTCGCCATAAAAGTTATATGTCTAGCAAGGAGACCAAGGAATAAGACCAAAATACAGGAGCAATGGAAGCAAGGAGCCAGCAATGTTGATATGTGAAATAAATCCCATTAGCATGGTTGCCACAAGACTGGCCAGAAGTTGACTTTTTGAAATGATGGACCGAACTAATTAAACACCCCCCCCCCCCCGCCCCCCACAGAGCCAGCTCTCTCTGGTCAAAGACTTCACTTCATCCTACTCATATCCACAAAACTGCAACAGCTGCCACCACTGAACAACTTAATTAAAAATCATTGATTTTGCTCATTGACTGCTGCAAATTTTATTATCAAATATTAATGATAGTATTTTGTCTTTTTATATTGGCCATGAAAGTTTTATGATTTCTACCATGGAGCAGCAAACGCTCGATTTTGTGTTACTCGTGCGGGAGGGCGATTTTGTGAGCCTACAAAGGGACTCACGTCGCTACTGCTTTGGGGATTTTCTCTTTCTCCCTAGAATGGGGAGGGGGGGGGGTGGCTTTGCTGACTGTAAGGACAAGATTTGTAAAGTATCAGTCTGAAAGGGAATGAGAACAATATTCAGCCCATGGCAGTCGGCGTATCCAGATACAGATGCCAAATAACCAGGTCCTGGCAATATTCAGTCCCTTGCACGGATAAAATGAGGACTGCCTTTTAATACTGATACTAAATAAGCCCTGACTCTGTCCTAGCTTGCCTCAGCACAACCTGAATAGGACTGAGAACATAATAGCCTTATTGGGTCAGACCAATGGCCCATCAAGCCCAGTAGCCCGTTCTCACAGTGGCCAATCCAGGTCACTAGTACCTGGCCAAAGCCCAAGGAGTAGCAACATTCCATATAGAATCCCAAAGAACAGCAAGATTCCGGAATCTCAAAGAGTAACAAGATTCCAGAATCCCAAAGAGTAACAAGATTCCAGAATCCCAAAGAGTAACAAGATTCTAGAATCCCAAAGAGTAATAACATTCCATGCTACCAATCCAGGGCAAGCAGTGGCTTCCCCCCTGTCTTTCTCAATAACAAACTATGGACTTTTCCTCCAGGAACTTGTCCAAACCCTTCTTAAAACCAGCTATGCTGCGCTATCTGCTCTTACCACAACCTCTAGCAATGCGTTCCAGAGCTTTAATATTCTCTGATTGAAAAAATATTTCCTCCTATTGGTTTTAAAAGTATTTCCCTGTAACCTCATCGAGTGTCTCTATTCTTTGCAATTATTGACGGAGTGAAAAATCAATCCACTTGTACCCATTCTGCTCCACTCAGGATTTTGTAGACTTCAATCATATCTGCCCTTAGCTGTCTCTTTTCCAAGCTGAAGAACCCTAACCTTTTTAAATAGTTTTGAACATCAGATAGGTTAGCATAAATTCCCCCCTTAAGACCTTCTCCAAATTAACGTAAATGGTGACGATTAAAGCTTCCAAGACATATTTAGAATGCCGATCTAAATTACCTGGTGGTTCCACCCAATCACATCTCCTTTAAATCACTGTGAGCTGACATAAACATGTAAGTAGCATCTTTTCTAAAATCACTGAGGGGTCAATATTCAGATCAATTTAATCACCAGTTCAGTGCTAACTGGTCATTTTCGGTGGCACTTAGTACTGTTCCCTCTAAGTCAAGCGGGAGTCCTCCAACTGCATTGCTGCCAGTAGGGGGCGATGCTTCAACATTGTGTTTTCAATTGCTAGGGATAGGCAGGTTCCCTGGAGTCCTGCAGAGCTTGCCTGTCCTTCACTATTGAAAATGTGATAATGAAACAGCACCCCCCACTGGTAGGACTGTATGTGGAGGATTCCTGCTCGCTTAGAAGGAAAAGGAAAATCGAGGCATTCCAGAGATAGAGATGGCATTTGTCCACCTAAGTCTAATCTAATCTAGGATTTGAGGATTGCTCTATGCCTATAAACATGGCGTATCGAAGATGAGAGACGTCCATTGAGATCAAGCAGACCTCGTGGGGTCCTTTTACTAAGGTGCGCTAGTGCGTCTTAGTGTGCGCTAAATGCTAACGCATGCATTATATGGACGCGTTAGCATACATTAGCATTTAGGGCGTGCTAATTTTTAAAAAGTGTATAGACGATGAGAGAGAATACTCAGATATTTTAATTTCAGTATGATTTTTAAAAAAATTATTGTAATTTTATTGTTACCCCCGCAGAATTGTGGGATGCTGCGGGTTATAAAGTTTTCAATCAATCAATACCACATAGAAGTCAGTCCTATCTTTCTACAGTAGCCCATAGCCAGGTAAGTGTTTCTGTTGATTTAAGATTCGATCTACCGCTCCTGCATTTTACTGGCCTAAGCGGTTTACAAAGTATCAAACTAAAATGAAATTAGATACTTGAGAAAAACGACCCGATCTGTCCCGAAGTCTCACAATCCGGCTAAAGTACCTGATTAAAATAAGATCAAAAATCAAAGAAATAGAAATAATGAAAGAAGATAAAAAAATAAAAAATACAGTAAAATAAAACAACTTTAAGAGATAGAAAAGTCTCTGAGGCGGCTTGATAAGTTCAGTCTGCAGAACCAGGTCAACCGGTCGCCGCCAATGAAGACCACCATGACACCGGTCACTGGACAGGCAAGGCCAGGCGCTGCCGACAGCAGACCCCTGAAGTGAAGTCCAGTTTCCCTTCGATGTGTCCAACAATGCAGCTGCAGGAGCGCAAGTGCGCCGAGGAGAGGGGGAGAGAGGGCAGGCCAAAGGAGATCCTCCGACGCCGGTATCAATCCACCACTGGTGACCACGTTGGGGCCGTGCCGCATCGCGCCGATGGCTTCCCCCCTTCTGCTGCTGGACAAGAGCCCGGAGAGGGAAAGCTGTGTTGAACCAGCTGATAGAATCCCCAGGAAGAGCAGCAGTCAGGAGAGATGAAAGAAAACACAGCCCCCCCAGAACCCGGCACGCCCTCCCCCAAGTGACCTGGCACCAGTGGACAGCCCCAGAATGGTCTCCCCCACGCTGCCACGCCGAACTAGCTGACAGAATCCTAAGGAAGTGCTGAATATTGAACTTACCTCTCCCCCCCCCCCTTTTACAAAACCGTGGTTTTTAGCACAGACCAGCATGCTGAATGCTCTGCGCTGCTCCCAACGCTCATAGGATCTCTATGAGTGTCGGGAGCAGCGCAGAGCATTCAGTGTGCCGGCCTACTTTAAAATCTGTTTTCGCAGTTTTGTAAAAGGGAATTTTAAACCAGCTATGGTGTAACTGGCTCCAGAAACCCAGAAATTCAATGCTGAAGTCTGGATGTGGCCCGCCAATGAATTTCCAGGCATAACACTGGTGACAGCAAAATGCTGCCAACTGAATTTTGACCACTTATCTGCACATTTATGTTGATTTCATGTAAAGGTGGACTTACATGTTGTGGCAGACTAGCCTGGTGTGGCAGGCTGGCCTGGACTTATTTATTTATTTCAATTTATTTCCTGCCAGAAACGGATCCTGCTCGCCGCACTGCTCCTTTTTTCAATCTGAAATTATGCACGAGAACTAGTGGGCCATTCTGAAATCATTTGTTTGACCAGAATCTGTAAAGGAGAACGGAGGTTAGAAAGGAAAGTCTGAAGTAGGGAATCCATATTTGCATGGGCACTAAGTCTTGCCTCTTGGGTCCAGGTTTCATTAAACCTCTTCCACACCTATCAAGCTCTGTCTGCAATCCTAATCGAATCACATTGGATTCCTGTTACTCATCGCATTACCTTTAAAATCCTACTTTTAGTTTTTAAAACTGCCCTCCCAGAAAGCTCAGGGTGAGAAACGGTAGAACAAACACCGATTCAGAGAGTGGGTTAACAGAAGAACTGGTGGGGTTACAGAGGACAGAGGGAACCTAGGTACAATGTTAAAGGCTAACAAATTATCATCAAGGAAAGGTGCTCAGATTCCGTAGGTAGTGGATCTAAGTAAAAGGCGAGGCTAACATATTATCATGTACAGAGGGGAACCGGGAGGGATAAAGGGCATACACAGTTTAGGGTGGAGGGGACTTGGGTAACATAGCAGGGCAGGGGCTGGAAAGCATATTGAAGACATATATACTACTCCCCAAAAATTTGCAGGGATTTCGTTCCAGGAACACCCGCGAATTTCGAAGAACCGTGAATGCAGTTTTGAGTCTGTAAAAAGGCAGGAGAGGGCAGCTGGGATGCCGGCGGGTGCAGTAAATCATACCTGGTATGCTCTTTTTTTGGGGGGGAGAAGGAGGAAGAATCAGCTGTGAAGAAGGCTGATTCGTGGTCTCATTCTCTGTATTTTCTGACTGGAAGAGGCAGTCAAAAAATACCGCCAAAAAACCGAGTCCGCGAATTGCGAATTTGCGGGGGGACACTGTACTTCAAAGAGAAATTAGTAAATATATTCAGGACACAGTTTCATGTGAATAAAAATGTTTTTTTTTTACATTTGCCTCACACAAAATTACAAAAACTGTTGGCTGCTTCACTCATAGGCATCCTTCTGGGTGTCAAGGCTCTGTCTTAGCCTATCTCTAGGGAACTTGGGAATTCCTTTCTCTCTCAGGGACCTCCCTTCCGATCCCGCCCCTCTGACTCAGCAGTGAACTCTGGGACCTGTAGCTCACCCCTCCCTAGTTAGCGCTCCCTGCTGCCTGGGGGTGATGGAAACCCCTTCATCTGTCATATATATATATTTACTCCTTTATAAGTACGGGATGAGCTTGTTGGGTCCTAACCCAATTACGAGTAACTATACAGAATGTAAACGTCAGATGAGTTTCCCGGGACATATAACAGCTGCCTATTAAGAATGTTATTTTCTAGGCCTGTTCAGATGCACATCTGTGTCCTCTTGCTTCTGTCTGTGAGAAAAAGGAGAGCTGCATTTTTGGGCCATGTTGCCTGGAAGATGCCGTTAAATTATTGATGGTGCAATAAGGGGCACTTGTACTCTACACCAAGCCAGGGCAGAGGTGATGTCGCTTCTGGTATTCAGGGAAGCTCAAGAGCTCGGGGCCATCTTGTTAGTGAGTCAAAACATGTCGAGAAAAAAAAATGACAAAAAGAACAGTGACATATTGAAAAAGACAGCACCCCCTCCCCCAATCCACAGTGCCGAAGGCAATAGCTTCCCTCCAAGCTGAAGCACTAACTTTCTTCTTTTTACCGGTTTAATGCTGCCATAGGGAATTCACAATTCCTGAATATGTCCTTCCACTGCTCTCAGCTGAAAACACTGGAACAACAAAGTTGTTGCTTCTTCAACACTTTCAGGTGTATCTTAACAGATTTTTGGCTGCCGATCACGAAAATCATGATTACAATTACGTATCACGTGACGTGTTTTTTTTTAACACAAAAGTACATTGTTCCAATTTCAGGCTAATGCAATTAATTAATAACGGATGCCAAGATTAAGGAAGGCATTTTTGTCGCTCCACAGATCAGACACCTAAGTTAATGATGAGAGATTTGGAAATCTGTTAGTCGGGCCAGAGAAAAATCGCCGGGAAAGCATTCAAGGATGTCACTGAGAATTTTCTTGGCAGTTCCAGAGCCCCAAACTCAACTCAACTGGTTGACAAACTTCTTAGAGCAGGGGTGCCCAACGCGTCGATCGCGATCGACCAGTAGCTCAGGAAGGCAACTCGAGTCGATCGCACTCGTGTTGCCGTCCTGATCTACGGGCCGATCAGCCTTCCTCTCCAGTGTTCTCCCTAGGGCCTTTTAGCTGGGCGGTCCGCCCAGCTGTCATCTGCTGCTGCTGAACATTAAAAAAAACACCCAAAAAACTGGCTTGGAGATTTCAGTCCCTAGCGAACTTATGCTCCGGGCTCTAACGTGTGCGTGCAGGCTTCTCTTCTCTTCTCTCCGAAACCGGAAGTTATGTCCGGGGAGGGGAGGGTGGAGAAGGGAAGCCTGCACGCACATGTTGAGAGCCCTGAAGCAAGCGTTCGCTACGGGCTAATGCGGGAGACAGGTTAGTGAAGCATTTGTTCTTGTTCCTGCCGGGTCCTGACTACTTTCTGTTTCCGCAGAGGCAGGACCCGGCAGCATTTCCCCCAATAGGTTGATCACGATCTTGGGCTGATCAGCCTTCCTCTTCCCGACGGCAGAATTGACGTCGGGGAGAGGAATGCTGGTTGGCCGAAGCAGGGAGAGCTTGGGGCCTGTTATTGGTGGTGTTTGGGTCCTGGTCCCCGATGGTAATGGCAGTGGCTTGGGGGAGGGCAGGGAGAAAGAAAGAAAAAGGGCAGGCAGGGAGACAGAAGGAAAGAAGAGAAACAGAAAAAAATGAAAGGGAGGCAGAGAGAAAGAAAGGGCAGGGAAGAGGAAGGAAAAGTTGGGGGGAAGGAATGAGGTCTGGAGGAGAAGAAGCATACAGGCTAAAAGAAGGGAAGAAAGATTGTATGCACAGTCAGAAGAAGAAAGTGCAACCAGAGACTCATGAAATCACCAGACAAGGTAGGGAAAATGATTTTATTTTAAATTTAGTGATCAAAATGTGTCTGAATTTATATCTGCTGTCTATATTTTACACTAAGGTCCCCTTTTACTAAACCGCAATAGAGGTTTTTAGCGCAGGGAGCCTATGAGTGTCGAGAGCAGCGCTGGGCATTCATCGCAGCACCCTGCGCTTAAAAACTGCTATCGTGGTTTAGTAAAAAGGGAGGGGGTATATTTGTCTATTTTTGTATGGTTGTTACTGAGGTGATAGTGCTTAGAGTCATCTGCTTTGACCTCTTTGAAAAACCCTGGAATAGGAATGATGATTAACATTTTCTATGCATACAGTGTGCTTTGTGTTTTTTTTTATTTTATTGTTGGTAGATCATTTTGACTTGGTCATTTAAAAAGTAGCTCGCAAGCCCAAAAAGTGTGGGCACCCCTGTCTTAGAGCATACAAAACCACGAAGTGCAACATGTCAGTGAAGATGCACTTTCCACATTCACACTCGGACTTCTTCCCCGCAAGTCTTGGTGCAGTGGCAAAAAGGTTTCACCAGGACATTGCCACTATGGAAAAAAAAAAAAGATATCAGGGCAACTGGAATCCATCAATGCAGGCTGACTGTTGCAACGAGGTGCACCGGACACTGAGTACAAACGAAAATCAGCAGAAAAACACTTTTCGGCGTGGCGAACTATCACAGCGTATCAGAAACTTTGTGCGTTAAAACATGTTACCGTCAATTAAAGATACCATTGTACTTCTCATAATTCCTACGTAATACAGTCGGTGGAAAATTATATTTGTGTTTATTTTGAAGGGGCCTATAATAATCACCAGTTTGTTTTCAGTGTCTCTTTTGGTGGCTTCAAACCGGCATACGAAAGAGGACCAGAGCGTGGAATCGGGGAGACACAAGATGTGGATACTTAGATTTCATCAAAGCCTTTCGCATGGTTCCATGTTTATCAACTCAGGAATAAACTGAACACGTTTGATATGGGCCAGATTCTCAAAACTTTTAACACGGTCGTTAAACTGGTTTCCAAAGGTTTAGCCTGCACGCATTTTAGTGGCGGATTATCAAAACGGCTTATCTCTGTCTTGAGCGAGCTTTCTAGCAGTCTCCGACACTGCCATGCAAATGGGCTCTTCAACATTAAAATGAGCACTCCGGTGAATTCTTTAAAATTGCCGAACCATTTAAGAGCGGCGTTGGCTTTTGGTGACAAAATTCAGCAACTGGTCCAGGGGTGCCAGTACATTGACAGCACCGTTTAAAACCCCAGCAGTGGGAAAGAGGACCATTCTCTCCTGCCGCAAACAAACCCACCTCCAGCAGCGGGAGAGAGGCCCACTCTCTCCCACCACCAAGCGACCCCTCCCCCCCAGCAGCGGGAAAGATGCTCATTCTCTCCTGACGCAAACAAACCCACCTCCAGCAGCGGGAGAGAGGCCCACTCTCTCCCACCACCAAGCGAACCCTCCCCCCCAGCAGCGGGAAAGATGCTCATTCTCTCCTAACGCAAACAAACCCACCTCCAACAGCAGGATAGAGGCCCACTCTCTCCCACCACCAAGCGACCCCTCCCCCCCAGCAGCGGGAAAGATGCTCATTCTCTCCTGACGCAAACAAACCCACCTCCAGCAGCGGGATAGAGGCCCACTCTCTCCCACCACCAAGCGACCCCTCCCCCCCAGCAGCGGGAAAGATGCTCATTCTCTCCTGACGCAAACAAACCCACCTCCAGCAGCGGGATAGAGGCCCACTCTCTCCCACCACCAAGCGACCCCTCCCCCCCAGCAGCGGGAAAGATGCTCATTCTCTCCTGACGCAAACAAACCCACCTCCAGCAGCGGGATAGAGGCCCACTCTCTCCCACCACCAAGCGACCCCTCCCCCCCAGCAGCGGGAAAGATGCTCATTCTCTCCTGACGCAAACAAACCCACCTCCAGCAGCGGGATAGAGGCCCACTCTCTCCCACCACCAAGCGACCCCTCTCTCCCAGCAGCGGGAAAGATGCTCATTCTCTCCTGACGCAAACAAACCCACCTCCAACAGCAGGATAGAGGCCCACTCTCTCCCACCACCAAGCGACCCCTCTCCCCCAGCAGCGGGAAAGATGCTCATTCTCTCCTGACGCAAACAAACCCACCTCCAGCAGCAGGAGAGAGGTCCATTCTCTCCCACTGCCACACAACCCCCCCCCCCTTCCGCCTCCTACTAGGAGGTGGTTCGCTTGGCAGCAGGAGAGAGTAGGCATCTCTCCTGCTGCTGGGTTTTTTTTTTTTGCTTGACAGCGAGAGAGAGAGGGCATCCCCCTGCTGCGGGGGGTTGTTGTGTGGCAGCAGGAGAGACTGGACAACTGACTAGGAACGAACCAGTGCAGATTATCCTCAGTATCCAAGACCTCAAACACCCAAGACACTAAGGGCTCCTTTTACTAAAGTGTGCTAGCGTTTTTAGCACGCAGGATATTACCACACTCTACACCAAGCGCTACACGGCTAGAACTAACGCCAGCTCAATGCTGGTGTTAGCGTCAAGCGCGTGCACTATTCCGCGCATGAAAGCCCTAGCGCACCTTAGTATAAGGAGTCCTGATAGATTGATTTTGTGTCCTTACTGGGGCGACGTGTTCATCTTCGATCTTGTTTTATTAGTTTAGTGCAGGCAAAACCCAAATTCACCTGTGTGGTGCTATAATTCAATCAAACAGACAGCAATCTCGGCTGGGAAACCACATAAATAAAGCCAGACAGACCTACAACACATTCCGAAAATCAATTAAAACCGCTCTATTTCCATACCTTTTATCATGTTCGTCGCTCTTCTCTGGACCCTCTCAAGCATCGCCATGTCCTTCTTGAGGTACGGCGACCAATACCGGACACAGTACTCCAGGTGCGGGCGCACCATCGCCCGATACAGCGGCATGATGACTTCCTTCGTCCTGGTTGTGATACCCTTAATAATGCCCAACATTCTATTTGCTTTCTTTGAGGCCACCGCACACTGTGCCGATGATTTCATTGTTGTATCCACCAGCATACCCAAGTCTTTTTCAAGGTTTCTTTGCCCTAGCAATGATCCCCCCCATTTTGTAGCTGAACATCGGGTTCTTTTTCCCTATATGCATGACCTTGCATTTCTCTATATTAAATCGCATTTGCCATTTGTTTGCCCACTCTTCCAGTTTGTTTAGGTCCCTTTCTAGGTCTTCGCATTCCTCCGCGGTTCTAACCCTGCTGCAGAGTTTGGTGTCATCCGCAAATTTTATAACTTCACACTTCGTCCCCGTTTCCAGGTCGTTTATAAATACATTGAACAGCAGTGGTCCGAGCACCGACCCCTGCGGAACACCGCTCGTGACCCTCCGCCAGTCCGAGTATTGGCCCTTCACCCCAACCCTTTGTTTTCTGCCTGCCAACCAGTGTTTAATCCATCTGTATATGTCCCCTTGAGGTCAAAGAAAAAAGAAACCCATTTTCTCAGTCCAGACAACAGAGATTCAAGGTTGTTTTATCTTCCCTTACAGCTGTGAGGCCCAACTCTTTGTTCTTTTATCATCTGGTTCTTATCAAGTAGTTTCTATCATATTTTCCCATTCCCTCCCCCCCCCACACCTGTGGATGTAAAAACAGCAAACAGATCTCTCAATCTACAATTCTTCCTCTTTGTCTGAAGGGTAATCATTTCATATTCCCGTCACAGACTTAGATCAGCCTGGCCCACTGATTCTGAATACTTCGCCAGCGCCCAGAGCTCTGGTCACTTCAGGCTGGGTGTGCCATGTAGTATTTCATACTTGTAGGAACATTTTCGCATTCTGCAAACTACGTATGATAGCATTTGGTTCAACATGTAGCTGAAATGTCTCCCAAACCTTCCTAAGATAAAAATGAATGACTTGGAATTAGATATTTAGCTGAGGCCTTGACTTATTCAAGACCACAAAGAGCAGACGTGGGATTTGAACCCTGGTTCTCAGCCTGCAGGTCTAGCCATCAGGCTTCTCTCGGTCCTTGTTTGTTTTTAATACGAGGGTAAATCAAACAGTAAAGGCAAAATTCATTAAACAGCTTTCATAGAAGTAACTCTGAGCAACTGAATATGTCCCTTTTTCACATAGCCCCTATGCAAGACAACACTTTTGTTGTATCGTCGTTCAACTAGCTTCTGCGTTCCTGCTCCCGAAGTCAGGTGGGCACCACTTCCTTTACTTTATCATCAAAGGTGAATCTGCGACTTCGCAGTGGACTGAAGATGTGATAACTGCTAGGCACCGGATCCAGGCTGTGAGGAGGATGTGGAAGACGTTCGAATCCATGCATCTGTCCTGTTAACGTACTCTTGTGTGCGCAATGCTGATGTTTGCTTAAAGGGTTCACAATGCTCTGGTTAGCCAGCACTGGTGGAACAGAACATAAGAATAGTCTTACTGGGTCAGACCAGTGGCGTACCTAGCATATTTGGCACCCGGGTCTCATCGTTTTTTGACACCCCCCATTTGTATGAAAAACATGATTTTTAGTAACAAGCCACACTTCACACATGAGTACCTAGGAAAAGGCAGCATCTTACATAGAGCAGTACATCAATACACCCATTGTAAAACTAAACAAGCCAGTCACCGTCAATCCTAACAGAAAACCATGTCTTTCGAACACACAGAACACAGAAAACACCTTCGCCTAGTATGGAATATGTCATCACAAACTAACCCCTCCCCCTTTTACAAAACTGTAGTGTGGATTTTAGCCATGGTGGTAGAATTCTGAGCATCAGAGCTGCTACCATCACGGCTGGCGCTAAAAAACGCTCCACAGTTTTGTAAAAGGGGGGATAAGATAGAAGTACATAGACAAAGGTTAAATTGAACCAGCAAGAAGCTGGACTCTGCATACAATGCAACACCACAGAAACAGTGACACATGTCTCCTAAAGCAAGGAATAAATAGAAAATTTTTGTTCTACCTTTGTCTTCTCTGGTTTCTGCTTTCCTCATCTTCTTGTTACTCTCTTCCTTCCATCCGCTGTCTGCCATCTCTCTGCCCCATATGGAATCTTCTCTCCTTCTATGCCCCTTCCAGAAACTGTATGCCTCCCCCTTCCATCTCTCCTTTCACCCCCATTGGTCTGGCATCTCTCTCCTCTCCTTCCCTCTCCCACACCTCTCCTCTGCAATCCCTTTCCCTTTTTTCCCTCATTTTCCTTTTCAATTTATTTTCTGCATCTGTCAAGATTATGTTCTTACTACCCTCTCATCAATTTCCTTTTTTACTGTCTACCTACAGCTCGCCACCTCTTTCCCTCACCCCCCTCCAGTATTTCACTAATTCAATCCTTTTCCCCCATCATGTGCCTCCTTTTATTTATCCCCTCCTTCCATCATGTGCTCTCTTTCTCTACCCCTTCCATCTAGTATCTTCTCTTCTCTCTGTCCACTTCCATCCTGCATCTGCTCCCCTCTTTCTCTCCTCCCATTTCCTTCCTACATTTGCTCCCCCTCTACCCTCCCCACTACCATCCAATGCCTGCCCTTTTTCTCTCCATCCACCCTTCTTCAATTAGCATCTCCCCCCTTTCTTTCCCTCCAATACAATTCTATCCAGTATCATTTCCCCTTATGCCACTCTTCCCTTTCTCTGCAGTGCTGCACACCAATTCCATCAGTACCACCCTTCCCCCTTTCTCTCCCTCCACCACTCTTGAAGTCCTGCTCCCTTCATGCAGCAAGGTCCCGCGATGAGTACGTCTGCCGGCTCTGCTCCGGAAGAAGTGGACCCACCAGACGCAGTCATCGCAACTCCATGCGTCTGCCGGGTCCACCCCCTCCGTCGTAACTTACTTCTTCCGGAGCAGAGCTGGCAGACGTACTCATCACGGGACCTTCCTGCATTTCAGCGCGGCTGCTGACTCTGCTCCAAAGCAAGTATATCGGAGGGGGTGCACCGGCAGCCGCGCTGAGGTGCAGGTCTTTCTCAACAGTAGGGCAGGACGTTCTGGACCCAGATCGCTGTTAACCCGGGGCAGACCGCCCCCCTGCCCCCCTAGGTACGCCACTGAGTCAGACCAATGGTCCATCAAGCCCAGTAGCCTGTTCTCACGGTGGCCAATCTAGGTCACTAGTACCTGGCCAAAATCCAAGGAGTAGCAACATTCTATACAGAATCCCAAAGAATAGCAAGATTCCGGAATCCCAAAGAGTAACAAGATTCTAGAATCCCAAAGAGCAGCAACATTCCATGCTACCAATCCAGGGCAAGCAGAGGCTTCTCCCATGTCTTTCTCAATAACAAACTATGGACCTTTCCTCCAGGAAACTGTCCAAACCTTTCTTAAAACCTGCTACACTATCTGCTCTTATCACTACTGCGTTCCAGAGCTTAACTATTCTCTGAGTGAAAAATATTTCCTCCTATTGGTTTTAAAAGTATTTCCCTGTAACTTCATTGAGTGTCCCCTAGTCTTTGTAATTTTTGACGGAGTGAAAAATCGTTTCAAATGTACCCGTTTTACTCCACTCAGGATTTTGTAGACTTCAATCATATCTCCCCTCTTTTCCAAGCTGAAGAGCCCTAACCTTTTTAGACTTTCATCATACGAGAGGAGTTCCATCCCCTTTACCATCTTGGTCGCTCTTTGAACCTTTTCTAGTGCCACTATATCTTTCTTGAGATAAGGAGACCAGAATTGAACGCAATACTCCAGATGAGGTCGCACCATGGAGCGATATAGGGGCATTATAACATTCTTAGGCTTGTCAACCATCCCAAATAATTCCTAGCATCTTGTTTGCCTTTTTGGCCGCTGCCACACATTGGGTGGAAGGTTTCATCATATCGTCTACAATGACATCCAAGGTGGACCCCAGCATCTGGTAACTGTGATTCAGGCTATTCTTCCCAATGTGCATCACTTTGCAGATACAGATACCAAATCCTCATCTGCGTACAACTTCTAAAACAGGTTTCATGAGGTTGCCATGTTCTCTTCCTCTGCTTCGGTGGCCCCCTTACTCATCTTCAAGATTCACGAGTTCTCTCGTCTTCCTCTTCGTTCCCATATACTTTGTTTCTTCACACCGCTGCTTTCACGACTCAGCAGGGCCTCTTACTCCCTTTAAGCACAGTTTGGCCCGGAAGGATGCAAACTATCTGTGTCTGAGTTTTGGCTGAAAGGGAAGCATTATGAATGAAGTCACATTTCTCTTTAATCACAATAAAATACCAATCCTTCTGGAGTCCTCGTTCTCGGCAGCAGTGCTCCCAGCGCTCGTTTATCTCAGTCAGATGAAGAAACGGATCTCAAGCACAGTTCCCGAGCTTACTGGCCAGGTTTCTTCTTTTATTTCAGAGTGAAAAAAAATTAGAATAATCTAATCTAATCCTTAGGTTTGTATACCGCATCATCTCCACGTTCGTAGAGCTCGACGCGGTTTACAGTAGGAGAAATAGGAAGGAACTACAACAGAGGGTTAGAGATAGAAGTGTGAAGAAAATTTAGAGGACTTGGGATGCCAAGATATAAGAGTTTCCTTGATTCCTAAGTTGGAGGGAGACTTACATTTTTTGAGAAAAGCCAGGTTTTCAGATGTTTGCGGAAAACTTGGAGAGAGCTCAAGTTCCGAAGAGGGAATAACCTAAATTCTTAGACAACTGCATTTAATGATTTCTTTTTGAGCAGGAGGATTCCAGAAGCCACTCCATCCTTATTTTCTTAATGACTTATTTATTTATTTCAATTTCTATCCCATTCTCCCAGAAGCTCAGAACGGGTAACATTCAAAGTAAATTAAACATTCAACAGTAAATCAAGGACATGACTGGTCGTTCGAGATAATGTACGTAAGAGGAGTGAAATAATGAGGAATCTGTCTGCTGGCGTCCGTTCAGTTGAAGAGGAGGGTCTTCACTGCTCTTCAGAACGTCATCAGTGATTTCTGTGATCTTATCTGTTCACATAGTTGAGGGATAAAGTGGCTGTCGGAGCACTTACGAGCCATTTCCATCTGGAGGGACCTTCCCGGGGGATGCATAGTAGATCAGAGAAAGTACCGTATTTTCACGCAAATAACGCGCACCCGTATAAAACGCGCACACGGGTATACCGCGCATGCTGCCCGACGCTCCTTTCGCCCGCCCTGACTTTCCGTGCGCTGTCCCGACTCTCCGTTCACCCCCCCTGACTTCCGTGCACTGTCCCCCCTTGAAGGTCTGTCCCCATCCTGAAAGCCTGATGCCCCCCCCGACGTCCGATACATCCCTCCCCCCCGAAGAACCGCCGACTCCCCAACAATATCGGGCCAGGAGGGAGCCCAAATCCTCCTGGCCACGGCGACCCCCTAACCCCACCCCGCACTACATTACGGGCAGGAGGGATCCCAGGCCCTCCTGCCCTCGACGCAAACCCCCCTCCCCCCAACGACCGCCCCCCCCCCCAAGAACCTCCGACCGCCCCCCAGCCGACCCGCGACCCCCCTGGCAACCCCCACGACCCCCCCACCCCCCTTCCCCGTACCTTTGGTAGTTGGGCCAGAAGGGAGCCCAAACCCTCCTGGCCACGGCGACCCCCTAACCCCACCCCGCACTACATTACGGGCAGGAGGGATCCCAGGCCCTCCTGCCCTCGACGCAAACCCCCCTCCCCCCCAACGACAGCCCCCCCCCAAGAACCTCCGACCGCCCCCCCAGCCGACCCGCGACCCCCCTGGCGACCCCCACGACCCCCCCACCCCCCTTCCCCGTACCTTTGGTAGTTGGCCGGACAGACGGGAGCCAAACCCGCTTGTCCGGCAGGCAGCCAACGAAGGAATGAGGCCGGATTGGCCCATCCATCCTAAAGCTCCGCCTACTGGTGGGGCCTAAGGCGCGTGGGCCAATCAGAATAGGCCCTGGAGCCTTAGGTCCCACCTGGGGGCGCGGCCTGAGGCACATGGTCGGGTTGGGCCCATGTGCCTCAGGCCGCGCCCCCAGGTGGGACCTAAGGCTCCAGGGCCTATTCTGATTGGCCCACGCGCCTTAGGCCCCACCAGTAGGCGGAGCTTTAGGATGGATGGGCCAATCCGGCCTCATTCCTTCGTTGGCTGCCTGCCGGACAGGCGGGTTTGGCTCCCGTCTGTCCGGCCAACTACCAAAGGTACGGGGAAGGGGGGTGGGGGGGTCGTGGGGGTCGCCAGGGGGATCGCGGGTCGGCTGGGGGGCGGTCGGAGGTTCTTGGGGGGGGCGGTCGTTGGGGGGGAGGGGGGTTTGCGTCGAGGGCAGGAGGGCCTGGGATCCCTCCTGCCCGTAATGTAGTGCGGGGTGGGGTTAGGGGGTCGCCGTGGCCAGGAGGGTTTGGGCTCCCTTCTGGCCCAACTACCAAAGGTACGGGGAAGGGGGGTGGGAGGGTCGTGGGGGTCGCCAGGGGGGTCGCGGGTCGGCTGGGGGGGGCGGTCGGAGGTTCTTGGGGGGGGGGGCGGTCGTTGGAGGGAGGGGGGTTTGTGTCGAGGGCAGGAGGGCCTGGGATCCCTCCTGCCCGTAATGTAGTGCGGGGTGGGGTTAGGTAGTCGCCGTGGCCAGGAGGGTTTGGGCTCCCTTCTGGCCCGATATTGTCGGGAAGTCGGCGGTCCTTCGGGGTGGGGGTGCGAGTGGTCCTGCCGGGGGGGGGGTATGTATCGGACATCGGGGAGTCGGCCGGGCATGAGGGCTTGGGCTCCCTCTTGCTCCGATCGTGGATGCGGGTGCGGGTGGGAGCGCGTGCGAGCGGTCGTTCGGGGTGGGGGTGCGAGCGGTCTGGCCAGGAGGGTTTGGGCTCCCTTCTGGCCCGATATTGTCGGGAAGTCGGCGGTCCTTCGGGGTGGGGGTGCGAGTGGTCCTGCCGGGGGGGGGGATGTATCGGACGTCGGGGAGTCGGCCGGGCAAGAGGGCTTGGGCTCCCTCTTGCTCCGATCGTGGATGCGGGTGCGGGTGGGAGCGCGTGCGAGCGGTCGTTCGGGGTGGGGGTGCGAGCGGTCCTGCTGGGGGGGTGAATCGGGCGTCGGGCGGGGTGGGAACTATGTTTTAAAACTTTTGTATACCGCGCTCACGCATATAACGCGCGAGGGGTATGCGCGGTAGGTAAAAACGCGTATAACGCGCGCGTTATATGCGTGAAAATACGGTAATACTACCGCTTTATAGAGCGATGGTCAGGCCACACTTGGAATACTGTGTCCAACACTGGTCTCCATACCTAAAGAAGGATTTAAAAGTACTCGAGAGGGTGCAGAGACGAGCAACGAAGCTAATAAAGGGCATGGAGAACTTGGAATATGAGGAACGACTTAAGAGACTTCTCCCTTGAGAAGAAGAGACTGCGAGGGGATATGATCGAGACTTTCAAAATACTGAAAGGATTCGACCAAATAGAGCAGGATAAAAAAACTATTTACAATGTCCAATGTGACAAGGACAAGAGGACATGGACTAAAGCTAAGGGGGGACAGGTTCAGGACAAATAACAGGAAGCTCTGCTTCACGCAACGAGTGGTAGAAACCTGGAATGCTCTCCCAGAAGAGGTAATTGCGGAATGCACTATTCCAGGGTTTAAGGGTAAGTTAGATGTACACCTCCTTATGAGTGGCTTAAGGTGACATAGGTAAGGGTAAGCTCGATGCAAATCTCTTATGAGAAGCTTAGAGTGACATGGGGACTAATACTATGCCAGGGTAGACCTGGCGGGGCTTCCGCGTGTGCGGATTGCCGGACTTGATGGAGTGTGTGGCGCAGTGGTTGAAGCTACAGCCTCAGCACCCTGGGGTTGTGGGTTCAAAACCCCGCGCTGCTCCTTGTGACCCTGGGCAAGTCACTTAATCCTCTATAGCCCCAGGTACGTTGGATAGATTGTGAGCCCACCGGGACAGATAGGGAAAATGCTTGAGTACCTGAATAAATTCATGTAAACCCTTCTGAGCTTCCCTGGGAGAACAGTATAGAAAATTGAATAAATAGTGTGAAACGTTTCTGGTAACCAGAGTTGCTATTGTGACATCATAATGCCTCATCCGCCAATAAGAGTCAGCCTCATCAGTGATGTCACAATGGCTTGATTGTCCTATTCGTGGGTCACTTTTACTACATTTTGCTTTCTAGAGTGGTGCAGTGGTTAAAATTACAGCCTCAGCACCCTGAGGTTGTGGGTTCAAACCCACACTGCTCCTTGTGACCCTGGGCAAGTCACTTAATCCCCCCATTGCCCCAGGTACATTAGATAGATTGTGAGCCCACTGGAACAGACAGGGAAAAATGCTTGAGTACCTGATTGTAAAAACCGCTTAGATAACCTTGATAGGCGGTATATAAAATCCTAATAAAAACTTGAAAAAAAAACTTGACCTAGGGTCTGTTCCGGAGATGGCACTTCTTATGTTCTCTGCTTCAGAGCAGGCAGTTGGGGGTGTACTGATGTAATATAGGTAGGGGTAGGGTTATCTTAAGTCTGGATTTCCCCGGGCATGTCCTCCTTTTCGAGGACATGTCTGGGGGTCCGGATGGCTTGGCCCTTTGTCCGGGTTTTGAAAAGCTTTCCAGGTCGCAGCGACATCGGGACGGCATCTGCACATGCAACATGGTTGATGTCACGCACATGGGTGCGATATCACTGCGTCACATCGGCACATGCGCAGATGCGCTCCCGACAAGTGACCAGGTTGTGGAGGGCAGGGCTGGAGAGGAACGGGGCGTGACTAAGGTGGAACAGGGCGGGCCTGTGGGTGGGGGCCATGGATCCGGATTTCCGTTCCTGAAAATCTGGTGACCCTAAGCAACAGCATGTGAGGGAGAGCAAAGTGACATGCTCTTGCCACTGGAAAAGAGCAAGCAGAGCTGATGCCAGCTAAAGTTGGCTAATGGTGCCACACTACCTCTTGAGGCAGCACTGAGCACTTCAGATAGACTCAGCTGTGTTTTTTGGTTCATAGTCAGTCGCGCGCAAGTTACCAGCACGCCGACAATGGAGGGCGGACAATTCAGCGCAAGGCACCAGCGTGCCGTGGGAAAACTTAGTTTTAAAGAGCTCCGAAGCGGGGTGTGAGTGGGGAACCCCCCCCCACTGTACTTCATAGTGTTCGCGCTGCTGTTGGGGGGTGGGGTTGGGGGTTTGGAACCCTCCTTTGTAGAGAAAATGGAACTTTTTCTGATTTTTTTGGGAAAAGTTCCATTTTCTCTATAATGGGGGGGGGTTGCACCCTCCCACTCCCCCAACGGCAGCGCGAACAGTATGCAGTAAAGTGTGTGTGGGGAGGGGTATCCCCCCACACCCACTGTCTGAGATCTTTAAAACTAAGTTTTCCTGCGGCTTGCTTGCGTCTTGCACCGAATTGTCAGTGCGCTGGTGTCTGGCGCACGATTGTCCCGTCACTGTGCTTTTTTTTTTTGTAAGCTTGGAAAATGAAAACAGTTTACTAATCTAATCTAATCTCTAGGTGACTTACAGAGAGAAGTATGAGAGACAGAGGGAAAGGTCAGAAGGAAGGGGGAGGGGAGGGGGAGGAGGAGGACAGGCTAGAAAGGAGAAAGTGGAAATTGGAAGAGAAAGAGGGGATTTAGGAGATTAGGAGTCGAAGAGATGGGTTTTCAGTCTTTTCCCGGAATATGGTGTAGCTAGGTTCCGTTCTGGTCGTTTCACGGTTTCAGTGAGGTCATTCCAAGTTTTTACTCCTAGAAAGGTAAGCATGGAGTGGAAAACACCAACCAAGAAGCCCTGGCCTGTGCAGAAGCAAACAAAATCCCCAGAAACCTCACATGGATAAAAACAGTCTTACAGCGGACGATGACCTAAGGGTTACGATTCCTCCTGCAGGTTTAACAAGAAGGCAGAACAGCCAGGGCAGAATAGTTCCAATATTTCATAGTGACACTTCAAGGTTTATTCAAAAGTACAGCCGTGCCTAGGGCTACCAGATGTCCGGATTTCCCTGGACATGTTGGGGGCGTCCGGACGGCTTTTCAAAACTCGGCGTAATCGGGGTTGGGGTGCATCGTGCGCAGATGCGCTCCAGCCCCGGCCTGAAGAGATGAGGTTTGTGTGGGGCAGGGTTTCGGGAGCAGAATAATAATAACAGTTCAAATACCGCAGGACCGTGAAGTTCTATGCCATTTACAATGATTAGAAATGTTACAGATTGAGTGAATAAACAAAGTACAGATTTAGCGACAGGTGGTTCTTGAGCTCGGTTGTTAAGGACTAAGATTGAATAGGTTGGTCTCCTAAGTATTTCAGGAATAGATGTGTTTTCAGGCGTTTCCTGAATTCTCCATAGTAGTAGGCACAAGCAATTGTTCAAAGTCTTTACCCCATAATGCTGCTTGATGTGCGAGAAGATGTTGATGATGACTTTTACATTTACAACCTCTAACCAGTGGAGAAACAAAGTTCGGGTGTGAGCTTCGCTTGTGTCTGTTGGTTGAGAAAGAGAAAAGGTCTGTTATGTATTTAGGGGCTAAGCCATAGAGTACCTTGAAGCAAAAACAACCAAACTTGAATTTCACACGTGCCTCCATCGGTAGCCAGTGTAAGAGTCGATAGGAAGCTGTCACGTGATCAAACTTCTTCAATCCATAAAGTAGTCTAACCGCTGTATTTTGAACCAGTTGCAATCGCCACATGTATTTCTGGGGGAGTGCCGAGTAGGCGATGTTACAATAATCGAGTTGACTCAGAATAAGGGATTGTACTAGAATTCGAAATGATGAGGCATCGAAGTAAGCTCTGAAGGACCGAAGTTTCCAGAGGGTGTGAAAGATTTTTCTGATCATGGAGTCAACCTGGTCTTTCATGGTCAGGTTTTGGTCCAATATCTTCATAGTGGGTTGAATTGGATAACTAAGGTTGTTGATGCACATTGGCGCTGCTAGGAAAAATTTTATTTTCTTTGAGTTTAGTTTGAATTTGGTCATCCATTGCTCCATCCGGGGCGGGGACACACATCCTCTTTTACCAGGTGGAAAATCTGGTAAACTCTAGCCACACCTTCTCTTGCTTTTGTAATTTATCTTTGAATTTTCCTTCTGCTCTCATCAAGTCCACTGGCTACCTAATCCTTTAGATCTTATATTTTTGCTCATTATGCATTCAGTTTCTGTATATATTGAAATACAAACCCATCTGAATAAAGTGAGGGGGGCGGGGGGGGAAGATTTGACTTGAATATAAACCGAACTCACAGCAGTCTGGTGAGTTTACTGTGGGAATTCATTTCAGCCATTTTTGAGTAGCGAGTCTGCATGGGAAAGGAGCTTAGGAGGACTGCTTTTGTCCTGGCTCACCACTGGACCAGCAAGGCTTAAGGTAGGCCGGGGAGAGGCCTGCAATGGGTCGGAGAGGGGGAAGGCCCAAATATTAACTGAGACCCCCATTGTTGGGCAATTTGGCCCCAAAATCTGTCTGTATCCTCCTGTTTTTCTTCTGAAGGAGGCTTTCTGTCTTTAGGCTCCGAGGAATTGGGGGGGGGAAGTTCTTAATTTTCTATTCCATTTTATCATTACTTTTAAAATTTCTTACCCTCCTGTACTAGAGAGTTGCACGGGGACAGAAATCCCATCCATCCCCACCCGTCCCCACCAGGATCCTCTCTGTCCCCACCCGTCCCCGCCAGGATCCTCTCCATCCCCACCCGTCCCCGCCAGGATCCTCTCCATCCCCACCCGTCCCCGCCAGGATCCTCTCCGTCCCCATCCGTCCCCGCCAGGATCCTCTCCGTCCCCACCCGTCCCCGCCAGGATCCTCTCCTTCCCCACCCGTCCCCGCCAGGATCCTCTCCGTCCCCACCCGTCCCCGCAAAGATCCTCTCCATCCCCACCCGTCCCCGCCAGGATCCTCTCTGTCCCCATCCGTCCCCGCAAGGATCCTCTCCTTCCCCATCCTTCCCCGCCAGAATCCTCTCCGTCCCCACCCGTCCCCGCAAGGATCCTCTCCATCCCCACCCGTCCCCGCCAGGATCCTCTCCGTCCCCACCCGTCCCCACCAGGATCCTCTCTGTCCCCACCCGTCCCTGCCAGGATCCTCTCCGTCCCTGCCAGGATCCTCTCTGTCCCCGTCAGGATCCTCTCCGTCCCCACCCGTCTCCGTCAGGATCCTCTCCGTCCCTACCCGTCCCCGTCAGGATCCTCTCCGTCCCCACCCGTCCCCGCCAGGATCCTCTCCGTCCCCACCCGTCCCCGCCAGGATCCTCTCTGTCCCCACCCATCCAAGCAAGGATCCTCCCCGTCCCCGTCAGGATCCTCTCCATCCCCACCCATCCCCGCCAGGATCCTCTCTGTCCACACCCGTCCCTGCCAGGATTCTCTCCGTCCCCATCAGGATCCTCTCCGTCCCCACCCATCCCCGCAAGGAATTACCTCCATCCCCGCCCGTCCCCATAAAAAGCAGCAATTACTTCTGAAAGGATCATCAATTCCACAGTTTCTTTTGCTGTTTTCCTTGTGGAATCTCTTTGGTGGAACCTTTTTTTTGTTTTCTGTTCAGGTAATTAACTTATAAACCCCCTCTTTTACTAAGGCTGACGTGTCCATTATATTATATGGATGAACCCTGCTTCCAAAACCTTCCATCCCCGTGGGAGTCCCGTTGGCTAGAGGGGGGTCCCCGTGGGAGTCCCATGGACCAGACGGGGGTCCCCGTGGGAGTCCTGTGAGTTAGGGGGGATTCCCGCGGGACCCCCTTGGGACCCGCGGGATTCCCGCGATCCCCATTCCCGTGCAGACCTCTATTCTGTACTTTCCTTTCATGTGTCCTTTACTAGGCTTATTGTAGTTCTCCCTACTTCCCTTATGTATTGGTACATCATGTTCGTGGGTGTCAGTTGTAGTTAATAATTATGACCCTGTTTTTAATTGTAAATCGCTTTGAATTAATGATATTGTGATACATCAAAAACTTAAACTTAAAACTTTTGCTCTTTCAATGTCTCTGCAAAGCCCCCAAGCCTCTGTTAACCTGGTCCATGAGCTGAACCCAGAATCCTCTGCAAGTCAGTCTACACCACTGTTTTCTTGAGGTTATACAGTACCACTGGCCAGCCCCAAGCTCAACTAAGGGGAAGATGCAACAAGACTGCTGTACTCATTCTCTGCCTGGTGGCCCCTACATCGTCCCCCTGTCACTATTCAAATTGTTCATATTTAGGCATTATGCAACCTATTAGAGAATGACATGGGGACAAATTTTTCCCCATCCCCACGGGAACTCATTTTCCCAGCGAGTTCTTTTCCTGTTCCTGCCCCATTCATAAGAACATAAGAATAGTCTTACTGGGTCAGACCAAAGGTCCATCAAGCCCAGTAGCCTGTTCTCATGGTGGCCAATCCAGGTCCCTAGTATCTGACCAAAACCCAAAGAGTAGCAACATTCCATCAGAATCCCAAAGAGTAACAAGATTCTAGAATCCCAAGAGTAACAACGTTCCATGCTACCAATCCAGGGCAAGCAGTGGCTTCGCCCATGTCTGTCTTAATAATAGACTTTGGACTTTTCCTCCAGGAACTTGTCCAAACCTTTCTTAAAACCAGCTACGCAATCCGCTCTTACCACAAACTCTGGCAATGCATTCCAGAGCTTAACTATTCTCTTGAGTGACAAAATATTTCCTCCTGTTGGTTTTAAAAGTATTCCTGCAAGCTCCGTCCTCATCTGCACAAGCCTCAAACGCTTTAAAATCCTAAGTAGCAACATTCTAGAGCTCAGATTCTGATGTCATAATGCCTCATTCCACCAATGCCTAAGCTCCGTCCTCATCTGCACAAGCCTCAAACCCTTTAAAACCCTAAGTAGCGACATTCTAGAGCTCAGATTGTGATGTCATAATGCCTCATTCCACCAATGCCTGAGCTCCGTCCTCATCTGCACGAGCCTTAAACACTTTAAAATCCTAAGTGTTCAAGGTTAGTGCGGTTATCATCTTGCCATTCTTAATATACAGGGGCACACTTTCCAAAATCCATTTCTCTTAGAAGTGTGTCGTGTCTAAAAAAATGAAGTGGTCTGAATTTTTAAAAACTTCTGTCTCCAAGACCTAACAGACTAGATTATGTCAACCTTTTACAGGCTAAATCAGTCCAGGTCAGAGCTGGCTTCACAGAGCCACTTTAATCGAAGCACCTGCTTATAATTAGTGCAAGCTGGAAATCCTGCCCCGGGCATGCCACAGTGCACCCAGACACACATAATCGCTGGCGTATCCACACCTACACTTATGTCAGGACAACATGCTGCCCACACAAGTGGTAACAAGCCAAATTCATTTTGGGCTCAGGAGTTGAGTACAAAGGAGTTAATGCGATCAACCAGCAAGGAGAAATCAACGTTAGCCAACTACAATCCGAAAGACATGGAGACGATACTATAACGGACTAAGAAAAGTCTTCATGGACTTCAGTTGATCCAGAATACTGTGGCTAGGCTGATCTTTGCAATAAGTAAATTCGATCATGTTTCTCCGCTTTGGCTCCCAATTATTTCTAATCTATTTCAAATGTGCTTGCATTACTTTTAAGATCTTGTTTGGTATTTTTCCTTCCTTCCTTCATCTATTTTGGAATTCTACAAGATCCGAGATTACTAGACCTACTCAAAATCTTAAATTATCTTTACCTGTTGATGCATTACTTTATAGTGGACTGAACTTGTTGTTATTGTGTTATTTCTTATTATGTAAACTTAATAAACATTTTGAACTTTAAAAAAAAAAAAATTATCTTTTCCTAAGCTGAAAGGCGTCATTTATACTGAAAAACTAGAGAAGTCTCTTCTTTTCAAAATTACTGAGCTCTGGAATAATTTTCCTGTCCAGTTGCATGATCTGGGCTCTCTCTAATTATTCCGAAAGCATCTGAAAACCTGGCTTTTCTCCAAAACCTAAAGCTCTCTATTGAAAATGTAAAGCTAGCTCTCCTCTTCATAACCTCTAATTTCTTATGTCCTTCCCTCATTTATTGAATTACCTGTAAACCGTAAGGTTTCGTTTCGTTTTGTTTAGTTTAGTTTCTCTTCCTCTTTTTTTTTCTCTCTCTTCCTCTCTCTTTTTTCTCTCTCTCTTCTTTTTTCTCTCTTTCTCTTTCTCATTAAAAGGCGTCATGTATGCAGGTAAATTAGGGAAATCCCTTTTCTTCAAATTCACTGAGCTTTGGAACAACCTCCCTGCCCCGCTGCGGAACCTCGGCTCATTCCAATTATTCCAAAAGCATCTGAAAACTTGGATTTTTTCAAAATTGTGATCTTTGTTTCCCTCTATATTATCCCTATCCCTATTGTATTTAAAATTTTTTTACTGTAAACCGTGTCGAACTCTATTTTTATAGAGAAGATGCAGCATATAATCTTAAGAACTTCGGCTCATTCCAATTATTCCGAAAGCATCTGAAAACCTGGCTTTTCTCCAAAACGTAAAGCTCTCTATTGAAAATGTAAAGCTAGCTCTCCTCTTCATAACCTCTAATTTCTTATTATGTCCTTCCCTCATTTATTGGATTTACCTGTAAACCGTGCCGAGCTCTATCTCGCTATACAAACTTAAGGTTTCGTTTATTTTAACTTGTAGAGCAATGCTCCTCCGACCTCTCCTCATTAGGTTTTCAGGATCACCACTTTGAATATCCACGTTCTATGCTAATGGATCTTGTGGTAACACTGGAAACCCTGACTGGCTAGGTGGCCTCCGGACAGGGTTGAGAAGGGCTGGCATGGAGAGCAAGGAAATGAAATATGTGCCTGAGAATTTCATCTGAATAATATGAACGATGGGCAACGACGGTGCAGCCTCTTGGGAGAGATTTTTTAAAGTGTCTGACTTTATGTAGGTTAGGGTTACCAGACGGGTCCGGATGGCTTTCCTGCCAAAATCGCGTCGGGAAGGGGCATGTGCAAATGCTCTTTGGGGGTGGGGCTGGGGGAGGGCTGGAATGGGGCGTGACATAGGCAAAATGGGCGGGTCTGGGGGGCGTGTCCATGGGTCTGGGATTTCCCTAGGGAAACCCTAGGGTTACCTGATTTTCCCCGAAGGAAAATCCGGACCCATGGCCACACCCCCAGGCCTACCTAGTTCTGCCCCATTCCGCCTGTCATGCCCTGTTCCACCTCCCAGCCCCGCCCCCAGATGGCCCGTGTGTGTGCATGACATCACCACGTTGCATCCACGATTGTGCAAATGCCCCTTCCCAACACGATTTTGACAGGAAGTTTCTAAAAACCCAAACAAAGTGCTGGGTTTTGAAAAGCAGTCCAGACTAGTGCTGCCCAATTCAGGAAAAAAAAATTTGATTCGATTTGATTCAGCCTATTGAATTGGTTTTTCGATTCGATTTTCCTGCCCAATTGGGTGGTTTTTTCAAACATCCTGGTGGGTTTATTTTATAACCCCTTCACCCCCTTTGCCTTCTCCTAACCACACTGGCGCTGTGATGTAAACAAAATCAAAAAACAAAAAAGATTTTTCCTCTCTGTTAAATCCTAGCTCACGTTTGCAGTCTAACACCAGCTCTGGCAGGATACACGTTTCAAATCTGACAAATTGTAATCACAAAACAGAAAATAAAATTATTTTTCCTACCTTTTGTTGTCTGGTCATTATTCAAATTTTGTTGGTCCCAGGCTCTGGTTGTCTTCTGATAACTTGCTTGCCAAGGTCTCCTTCTTTCTCTGTTCTAACCATCCATCTGCCATTTCTGTCCTCCCCTTCCGTTATCCTCCCCTCCCCCGGAGGTCTGGCATCTTTCCTTTTTTTCGTCTCCCTCCACAGATCCACCTTTTCTTAACTACCTTTTCATCCAGCATCTCTCCCTCCTTCCCCACCACCCCAGGGTCCACCATCTCTCCCTTTCTTTTCTCAACTACCCTCCTATCCAGTATCTCTATCCCCCTCCATACCATCCCTTGTGTCCAACTTCTTTTCCTTTCTGTTCCTTCCCTCCCTAAATCCCATTGTCCATCATCTCTCTTCTTCTCTTCTATTTTTAGACCCATTATTTCTTCCCCCCCAAAGTCCAGCATATGCACGTCTCTTTGAACCCCCCTTTCCTCCTTCCCTCCGTGTACTTCTATACCAGGGCCCCCTCCCTTGAAGGTCTGTCCCCCCCAAAGGCCTCCACCCCACCCCTGAAGGCCTGTTTCCTCCTTTGATGGCTTGTCTCCCCCCCTTGAAGGCCTGTCTCCCCCCTTGAAGGCCTGTCTCCCCCCTTGAAGGCCTGTCGCCCCCTTGAAGGCCTGCCTGCCTGTTTCCCCCCCTGAAGGCCTGTTTCCTCCTTGAAGGCCTGTTTCCTCCTTGAAGGCCTGTCTCCCCCCCTTAAAGGCCTGTCTCCCCCCCCTAAAGGCCTGTCTTCCCCCTTAAAGGCCTGCATCCCACCCCTGAAGGCCTGCCTGTTTCCCCCCTTGAAGGCCTGCCTGTTTCCCCCCTTGAAGTCCTGCCTGCCCCCCCTGAAAGCCTGTCCCACCCCCCACACCGAAGGACTGCTCACACCCCCTCCCCCCCGGAAGGCCTGCGAGTTCCCCCTGGCCTCCCTCTGGTGTCCTGCTTCCCCCCTGGCCTTCCCGCACCGTTTACCTTTGAAGAGCAGCCTGCACAGAAGATCGCGGTGTTAGCGATGCTTGCAAACAGCTTCGGAGCTGTTTCTTCTGCCACGGTCCCTCCCCTCCTCTGACATCAGAGGCAGGATCGGGGTGGAGGAAACAGCTCTGAAGCTGTTTGCAAACATTGCTAACACCGCGATCTTCTGTGCAGGCTGCTCTTCAAAGGTAAACGGGTGTGGGGAAGCCAGGCTCCAAGGGGGGGGAAGCGGACACCAGGGGGGGAGGAACCGGACAGCAGCACTTTGCGACTGACCCTCCCCCCTCACCCAGGTGCGGCAGCGGCCCGCCAACAAGAGCAGCGCTGCCACTCCTGCTTTAGGGGGCGAGGGGGGAGGGTCAGCCGAATCGGGAAGCCGATATTTTAAAATTTTAAATCGATTCGAATTGATTCACCCGAAGTGAATTGGTGAACTGATTCGAATCGTGAATTGGGCAGCACTAGTCCAGACCCCCGGACATGTCCTCGAAAAGAAGGACGTGTCTGGAGAAATCCGGACTTCTGGTAACCCTATGTAGGTTGAGCAGTTGGTAGTCGACTAATTAGTCAGCACAGAATCAGGAGGGTGCCTGATTTCAACATTTCCGCCATGGTTTGGATATCCTTTGGTTCATTTCAAAAATGTGGGTAACATTTGATTAACGGGTAAAAATGTTTTGACATGAATTTGGAAGTTTTTTTTTTTTTTGCTCTGCATGTTTTTTACTGAAACAGAATTTCTGAATCGAAAACAAAAAGCATACCCTTGCTCAGAATCTCTACACTTGGCTTTATTCAGACTCCAGTGGAATGGTTATCTATTTTTTTAAAGAAAATTTAATAACAGGGAAATATTAGTATGGAGAGCAAGCACTCCAAAGACTGGCTGAACATGTTCCACTTCTCATTCTGACCTCAGCTAGAGGCTTAAATATCACCGTTCTTCCTTCCTCTCCTCTGTTCATTTCATTCTGCCCTCCCATCTACAATAAGATAATATCAAAATTTGTATTGTTGGCTTCAATGAGCAGAATATGAGCCCCAAAGTGACGGACTGGGTCAGGAACTGGTTGAGTGGAAGTGGTCAAGGGAGATCGTCTTGGGGAAAGGGATGTTACCAGTGGTGTGTTCTTAGGACTGTTCTTTTTAACATTTTTAAGATTTGCCTCTTTGCAGATGATACCAAAATCTGCACTAGAGTAGACACCCCTGATGGTATGGGAAACATGAGGAAGGACTTTAGTGAAACTTGAGGAGTAGTCTGAGATTTTGCAACAAAGATTTAATGCTAAGAAATGCAAAGTCATGCATTTGGACTGCACAAACTGAGGGAACGGTAAAGTTTAACCCTTTCAGGACCATAAGGATCGTAGGCCAATTTTTGTGGTTTTGACGACATTTTTATGGTAAAAAGGGCTTGCAGATGCCAAAAAATTGATTTTTTTTTGTGAAATATCATTATTTTTTTTAAAAAAAAATCACACTTCTGGCTTATGGACAGTGTGGAAAGTGAATCTTCTCGTCAATCTGGCAACGACGCTAATGAATGAATGTCGGAACCAGTTTGTTTACATAAAGGCAGTATCATATGGAATCCGTACATATCAAATTTAGAACTGTAGACTATCCCAATCAAAATTTATAGGATTTTAAAGTTATGGGACAAATATGTCCCTTGGTCCTGAAAGGGCTACGGGGTGAAGAACTTCTGTGCACGAAAGAGGAGCGGGACTTGGTTAAGACAGTATGTGATGGCCTTAAGGTGGCTGAACAAGTTGAAAAGGTGAAGGCTGCTAGGTTGCATAGGGAGAGGTATGGCCAGTAGGAAAAAGGAGGTATTGATGCCTCTGTATTAGACTCTGGTGAGGCCTCATTTAGAATATTGTGTACAATTCTGGAGGCCGCACAGGATAGAGTCGGTCCAAAGGAAGGCTACTAAAATAGTCAGTGGTCGTCATCATAAGGCACATGGAGAAAGACTTAACGATCCTCTTTGGAGGTAAGGCGGGAGAGGGGAGATATGATAGAGACGTTTAAATACCTACATGATGTAAATGCGCATGAGTCGAGTCTCTTTCATTTGCCAGGAAGCTCTGGAATGAGAGGGCAGAGGATGAAGTTAAGAGGTGATAGGCTCCGGAGTAATTTAAGGAAATGCTTTTTTACAGAACGGATTAAGACATCCAGGTTTTACTTGCATTGCTCTCAATGGAAGTAAAACCCAGATGTCTCAATCCATCCTCCTTTTCTTGGAGCCATATGGTAACCCCACCCCTTACCCTTTGACAGTGGTCTCAAACTTGCGGCCCGCCAGGTACTATTTTGAGGCCCTCGCTATATTACCATTGTTCTGGATCGTTGCCTGTCTCACTGCTGTAATCTCACGCAAGCACTTTCCTGCGATTGTGAGGTGGAGTGGAGAGGAAAATCACGTACAGACGTAGAAAAGCGCTCATGTGAGGTTACAGCAGTGAGGCAGGCAACGTTCCAGAACGTAAGGTAACCATTGGAGGCAGTGCAGCTTGGGGGTGTGTAAGTAATCTCGTGTACTCTCGTGAAATGCGGTGACTGCTTGATATAAGATGGCGGTTGTGTCCGGTGCTGGAGGAGGAGAGAGCTGAAGGCGGTTGCGGACACAACCACCGCACACTTAAGGCACAAGTCGGATATTGGTTCTCCCCTCTACAAAAAAGCCTAGAGGACTACACCAAAATCTTGTCTCTTGCAGTTGATACCAATGATGCCTGATTCAGGAAAAAAAATTTCGATTTGATTCAGCCTATTGAATTGATTTTTTCGATTTGATTCGATTTTCCTGCCCAATTGGGTGTTTTGGATTTTTTTTTTTTTTCAAACATCCTGGTGGGTTTATTTTATAGCCTCTTCACCCCCTTTGCCCTCTCCTACCCACACTGGCATACTTTTCCTCTCTCTGTTAAATCCTAGCTCACGTTTGCGGTCTAACATTAGTTCTGGCAGAATACACATTTTAAATCTGACATATTGTAATCACAAAATAGAAAGTAAAATCATTTTTCCTATCTTTTGTTGTCTGGTCATTATTCAAATCATGTTGGTCCCAGGCTCTGGTTGTCTTCTGATCAGAGTCTCCTTTTTCTTCTTTCTCCTTGCTAACCATCCATCTTCCATCTCTGTCCTTCCCTCCCCCAGAGGTCTGGCATTTTTCCTTTTTTTCATCTCCATCCCCCCGCAGCTGCAGCAATGGACCCCACCATCCCCAGATCCACCATCTCTCATTTTCTCGACTACCAGCATCTCCCCAGCTTCCCCTGAAGGCCTGCTTGTTCCCCTGCTTCCCATTAAAGCCTGCGCCCCCAGGCCTGGCTCCCCCGAAGGCCTGCATGTTCCCTCAGCTTCCCCTGAAGGCCTGCCCCCCCGAAGGACCGCATGTTCCAACTTCTCCTGAAGGTCTGCATGTTCTCCCAGCTTCCCCTGAAGGCCTGGCCTGCCCCCCCCCCGAAAGCCTGCATGTTCAGCCAGCTTCCCTGCTCTTACCTTAATACGGCAGCTTGCAGGATTGCCGGTGCTGTAGTGATCCTTGCAGCTGCCATTGTCATCAGCGGCATGTTCCCTCAGTCACGATCCTGCCCCTGACATCAGAGGAGGGTTGGGACTGTGGCAGAGGGAACGTGCTGCTAAGGACGATGGCAGCTGCAAGGATCGCTACAGCACTGGCGATCCTGCAGGCTGCTGTATTATGTTAAGCTAAGAGCGGGGAAGCTGGCTGAACATGCAGGCTTTCGGAGGGGGAGGGCAGGCCTTTCTGAGTGATCCTCACCCCTCACCCCCTAAAGCGGCAGTGGCAGTGGACAACCAGCAAGAGGCAGCGCTTCCGCTCCTGCTTTAGGAAGGCACGGGGAGGATGGTCGGTCATCGAATCGGGATGCTGATTTTTTTAAAAAAAGTAAATCAATTCGAATCGATTCACCCGATTTGAATTGGTGAATCGATTCAAATTGGAAATCGGGCAACACTAGTTGATACTTTAGAATTTAAATTACAATTTTGCATGAGGTAAAACTCTTTAAAGTTTGTAAATCTTTCCTTAATTGCTTCTGATCATTTCAGCTATACACAGCTGAAAGCAGTGCAACCTGCAGAAAATGAAAAACTATCTACACTTTCAGCATGTGTATAGCTGAAATGATCAGAAGCAATTAAGGAAAGATTTATATAAACTATAACGAGTTTTCTCATGCTAAGTTTTTCTTTAATAAGACATTAACTATTTTTTCCGCAGCCCTCCAAGTACCTTCAAATCCAAATTGTGGCCCTGCAAAGGGTTTGAGTGTGTGTGTGTGGGGGGGGGGTGAGGGGGGGGGAGACATCTCTATCTGTGCTTGATTAAATGCAGTTTATGTCATTCAAAGCAAAAGCTATAGAGAAGGATGCTATATTGGAGAAACAAGCCAGATGCTAGAGACTAGGATTAATTCACACAGATATCATAATAAAAATTGCAATGCCAATCAGGATATCAGCTCTGTGGGACAACATTTCAGAAAACCAGAACAGCGCATCAATGATTTTATGGTGAGAACATTGAAAGGAAATTTTAAGACAATCCAGGAACGCAGGACCTTTGAGATCAAAATGAGAAAACATTTTGAAACCCACCAGACAGGATTTAACAACGAGATTGGCTCTCTTGCACTGCAAAACCATTTCTACTGCTCTGACACCTTCATATCTCCTTTCCTTATCTCCCTGCCTCCCACCCTCCCCTCCCTCTTCATATGAGACTGTCATTTGAATACTTTGATGATTTACTTTGATATACTGATAGCTGTCTTCATTTGCTTATCTTTGATCTGAAGAAGGATTACCTTTGAAAGTTAATCTAACCACGCTTTAGTTGGTCCAATAAAAAAAGCTATCTTTTGGATTCTTTATTTCTACATATGATTTCTAAAAGAGCTTTAAAATGAGAGACTACAGCGAGGGGGGCCTTGCTTTGTATGTGATCTATTCACAGGGAAAGGTGCACAACCCTTTGCTGTCCACAAAGCATGAAAGCACTATGGCGAGGATTAGCAGTAAATATAAGCGACCGAGACCATACTCCATATTCCCCAGCTTAGGAGTGAGGCTCGTTCCAGTCATAGGGCTAGATTCACTAACCTGCCCAACCGTGACCGATGGATTCTTCAACCAGTAATATTCTAATGGGGCCAATCGGAGGAACACCCCCATCTGCCAATCAGCGTGCCTGATTTTAAGGCCAAATGGGATCGTCACATGGGATCTATTCACAGGGCGAAGGTAGGGGAGGGACATTAGGGTGGGCAGACTAGATGGGCCTTGGCCCTTATCTGCCGTCTATATCTATGTTTCTATGGATCGCTAGTATGCGATCCTGACGCATGCGCAGACCATCTGCTTTCCCTGCAGATGGTCCGCGCATGCATTTTGTGTCTAGTTTTTTTTTTGCTGGTTTAAAAATTTATTTTGAGAGGCCCCCGACTCTCCTGCTCTCCCAGGGAAGGGCCATCCCGGGCGGCAGCAGCCCCTTCCTTTACGCGACACTGGCTTGTTGCCTTTCTGCACTTCGGTGGTCTCCGATTTGTGTTCGGTCCAAAAGTTTGCCCGTCGACACTGAAGCCTGCTTTCTCCTGTCAGCCTGTCATGCCCTGCTCCGAGCTCTGGAACTCTGCCGCCGTCCCTGCAGTGCGAGCCCACGGGTTTATACCCGCGGGCTCGCCCTGCAGTGAAGGCGGCAGAGATCCAGAGCTCGGAGCAGAGAGGACATCGGGCCAGAAAACAGGGCTGGAAGATCGGGGCAACAGGGTAACATAGTAGATGACGGCAGATAAAGACCCGAATGGTCCATCCAGTCTGCCCAACCTGATTCAATTTAAATTTTTTTTTAAATTTTTTCTTCTTAGCTATTTCTGGGCAAGAATCCAAAGCTCTACCTGGTACTGTAGATGACGCAATATGGGGTGGGCAAGTGCTTTGGAGAGTAGAAAGAAAACCTTTTTAAAAATCTCATCCCAAACCACTAAACGCTGTCCTTCCATATATTAAACGCACGTGCGTGTAGACAGGGTTAGTGCGATGATGATTTGGCTGAGGCAGTGTGCAGGAGAGTCGGCAGACACGTGTGCGACTGGTCCCCCAGCAGTCGCTTCTTCTCTTGATCGGCCAGCCCAGTTGGTGTCCCAAATTTGTTTGGCGAACCGCGTCCCTGCCTACTTTGCATGTCGTTTCCCCTCATTTGCTTGCATGGATCGGAAGCGATCGGTTTGCTCTGTGAATCTAGCCCATAGTGTGCATAAAACAAACTAATTTGGAGACGCTGCCCCCCCCCCTTAACCCAATATGAAATCAAGAACATGGAAGGAGGCAAGATCGTGGGTTTCTTGGTCTTCTATGCACTCCAGTTGATTTTGCATACCGTCTGACTGAACCTTCGTCACATTGAGCCATACCGAGAAAATCTAAATTTATATGAAAACCGAGGGAGAGCAGAGCCTCTCGAAGACGCTCCGCCGTCTGCCTCTCTTCTTGTAGCAGCAGGTGTAATTTTTCACACTTTCCTTTCTCTGCATACATTTCGGCTTCCCCAGAGCTTAAAGTACCATATTCTTGACTGACCTGTTTTCTGTTCACGGTCCCTAGTGCCTACTGGAGCACATAACTACGGCTAAAAATTAGGTTTGAGGTTTGCAACCATGAAGAAGAAGATACTTGTTATGCTGAGTTGCTGGATATTTTTAGCAGCTAAAATCAAATATTTTCCGAGTGACTCGGGAGAAAGCAGAGAAAGTGACGGCCAAATCCTAACCAGGCAGAACAGAAATGCGGCGGCAAAACCATGATCACAAAACCCACGTCTGGTCATTCCTTCTGCTGACCGCAGCAACATAGCAGAGAGCTCAAAGGAATGAGAGATAGAAAGGGTACTTAACCTCCTTTCTGTTTTACCCATTCCCCCCTTTCCTCCTTCAGTCATCTCTTGCTTCCTTTCCACTGAGGTACAACATTATGCTCTCCTCAAGTGGTCTCCAATGCGCAGTCCCAGGGCTGCATGCGCCCCCCCCCCCCAAGTCCTCCATTGCGGGACTCAAACAGTCGACTCTTCAAATCCTGTAAATGCGTTAATTTCAATCTTGCTCACTTGATATACTTCAACCATCTGGACTGCTCGGGGATTGGGTCAATCTGGATTTTCAGATCTTCCAGATTCTCAGGCAGTACTTTTTAAAATTCAGATTTAAGAAATAACGAAGAGGCGAATAAGCCAATTTTGTTGATTTATTCGCTATCAAAAACAGAATGGATATATTTACAGGAAAACATACAAAGAAATGTAAATATTATATCTCATTGAAATAGATCATATTAGGAGAGTTATCGAACAGCTCGCCATGTAGATTTTATTGGTGCCATTTACTGAGTCTAGTTCCAACTATCTACCAGGGGGTGCTGAAAAGTTCTCAGCACAACCAAGAAGAGATTGACGTGGATATGGTTCAATCAATGATCTGAGACAATGTCAAAACAGAGAATTTCATTTCTGCAAATTGGCACTTAACGAAATATAACAACACTGTTTTCAGCTACAGTGGCAAAGAATTTAGGGAACTCAGAATTTAGGAAGTTGATTGGTTGAGCTGAGAACTTTTCAGCACCCCCTCCTAAGTAGGAAAGTTGTTGCAATGGAATCCCAATGTTCTCTGAAGTGGACACGATCATTCGAATTTTCTAGAAAACACTAAATGCTTTCAACACTACACTCTGTCCTCTATAACCCTGTGTGTACATTTTTACAGTTGTATTTTCAACTCTTTCCTGTGGAAACAGAAGTGTACATTTATGGGTCTGCGCCAGGAAATGAAAGTGAAGCAAAACGTTTTTTTTTTTATGAGAAACTTCTTGAAAGTAATGAAAAACCAGGGACAACACAATTTCCCAGACCTGTTAGATTTACCTCATTCCAAGTTTGGGGTGAGGCATTCAAGAAACACTGTGATCCCTGACAAGGTAAAATAATCGTAGTTATGTTCAGAAAAGGAAGAAAAACCAGTTGTAAAATACTTTGAAAGAAGAGCACTCAGAATAAGCCTTTTATGAGACCATGCTAGGAACTTTATTTATTATTTCTTCTAACAAAATATGTCTGGTTACAATTTTATCTCGCAGAAGGCCATATTCTTGGCAATAACCTTTAAGAGATTTTCTTCCCGCCTCACAAGTCGTCTATTCATCCCCTCTTCTTATCCAGTGTAAGATGTAGGCCATAAAAGTCCTTCTTGGAACATAAACACAAGCTTACAAAATAATTGACACCAGATCAATTATTATTTAGAAATATTGCATTGGTCTGACCCAGTTAGGCTATTCTTATGTTCTTATGCCGTACAAGAAGAAGGACACAGTGCTACTCGAAAGGGTCCAGAGAAGAGCAACTAAAAAGGTTAAGGGGCTGGAGGAGTTGCTGTACAGTGAGAGATTGGAGAAACTGGGCCTCTTCTCCCTTGAAAAGAAGAGACTGAGAGGGAACATAATCGAAACATTCAAGATAATGAAGGAAATAGGCTTAGTAGATAAAGACAGGTTGTTTACCTTCTCCAAGGTAGGGAGAACGAGAGGGCACTCTCTAAAGTTAAAAGGGGATAGATTCCGTACAAACGTAAGGAAGTTCTTCTTCACCCAGAGAGTGGTGGAAAACTGGAAGGCTCTTCCGGAGGCTGTTATAGGGGAAAACACCCTCCAGGGATTCAAATAGGGGAAAACACCCTCCAGGGATTCAAGACAAGGTTGGACAAGTTCCTGCTGAACCAGAACGTACACAGGTAAGGCTAGTCTCAGTTAGGGTGCTGGTCTTTGACCTAAGGGCCGCCACAGGAGCAGACTGCTGGACACAATGAACCACTGGTCTGACCCAGCAGCGGCAATTCTTATGTTCTTATGTTTTTATGTTCAAAGCAAAACCACAGGTCCTAACAGCCAAACTCAATTATCAGCATCTACTTTTATGCACATGGAGGGTGGGAAGTTTTATTTGGGTGCATATCTTTATAAAGGCAATTAATAAAATCCAAATATATTAATAAACAAATAAATGGCTTTTGGACATATACCCTCTTGTGTAAATATATACGAAACAAATTATGATGTCTGTTTTGTACAGGTTTGCTCTGGAAAGGGTGATGTCGGGGTAATCACGATTAACCGCCCTCCCCACACACTTTTACGAAGCTGCATTAAGCTTTTTTATTGCCAGCTGGGGCAGCATTAGCTCCGACATTCATAGGAACTCAGCAGTTGGAACCCAAGTACAGTACCAGGTAGAGCTTTGGAATCTTGCCCAGAAATAGCTGAGAAAAAAAAATTTACAATTTAAATTGAATCAGGTTGGGCAGACTGGATGGACCATTCGGGTCTTTAGCTGCCATCATCTACTATGTTACTAATATTGTTGCGGCCGGCGATAAAAGGAGCCCTACGTTTAATTATTAAAATGTTGAAGGGAGAGTTGCTGGGGATGGCAATTAATTGGGGGCAACGCCGAAGGGTCTGTCTAGAGCACCTAATGGGCCTTTCTCTGACCAACATGGCAGATTATGCCATAGTGTTAATTTAAGTCAGCATTTTAAAAAGATTTCAAACAAAGAAAGCTTTTTATTAGACTTCTCGTTTGCAATTTGATGACCTCTATGTCTGTGTGTGCAAGCGGATTAACAGCACAATCACACTGTTTTAAACCAAGATACCGCAACTGAAAATCCTCTTTTTCGGCAGTCTGTATGTGGAAGTCCTTCCGTCGTTCCGACTGCAGCAACAGAGATGGAATTTACCATTTCATGCACTGTAAAGCTATTACCAAGGCCTTTAGTGGATTTCACAAGTCCTTTACTGTCCTGTCAATAAAACAGAGAAATCTGATCAAAAGTTCAGAAGCAATTCCACTCCTCTACTGGAGATTACGGCAATAAAACACCAGTTTTCCTTTATATTAGGGTTAGGTGAACTCAGTGCCACCCAGAATGACTGTCTTCAGCTATAGACAGCCCCTAAGTCCTTTCCAAATACAGGCTATTTACCAATGAAGTGATTTAATACAGCGATTGTAGACTAGGGTAAAGCTGAGCTTAAAAGTTTAAGAAAGTTCAGAGGGGCGGCACTGCCTCAACAGACTGAAAAAAGGCTACAGGCTCCCGAAGTGTGGAGGAAGGGCTGTGCAATGTCTTGTGCACAGATCCCAGCAGGGGCTTTTGTCCCCGTTCTGAAGTGTTGCACTTTTGGGAACAAGCCCCCACAGCACAGGAATGCAAATATATTTGGAAAACGTAGGTGCCAGTTAATACATTTTAGGAGCAGGGAGAATTTCTTCCTGATTTTCACATTTTTGATTCATTTATTTTCTTTTCCACGTTTGCGCTTTTATGTTTGATGATTTAAGGGCTTTCTGAGCAAAAGAAGCACTTTTGAAATCAGTTAGCTTAGCAGGGTTTAAAAAAAAAAGGTTTGGATCGCTTCTTAAAAGTATTCCATAGGCCTTTATTGAGATGGCTTGGGGAAATCCACTGCTTATTCCAAGGATAAGCAGCATAAAATCTATTTTACTACTTGGGATCTAGCTAGGTACTTGGGACCTGGGTTGGTCACTGTTTGAAACAGGATACTGGGCTTGATGGACCTTCGATCTGTCCCAGTATGGCAATTCCTATGTTCTTATGCATCTGAGACTTGGCAGCTGTCCTGTCCATGGCCAAGACTAGCTCCTGTTCTGTGGACTGGCCACCAATAGGACGCAATGTTCACAGCCTTTGAGAAAAGTGACTTAGAGACATCACTCAGTGCTAACATTTAGTGGTCAGACTTAGTGTCCACACACATCAAGTTCTTAAAGAAGTGGTGATTTGTGGCCAGACCAATGGGGATGTACAAAACCTCTATCTTTTAGATGGGAAGAAAAGAATTCCCTACACCATTGCTCTGCCAAAAGTACTGTCCTATCTGGTTGAAACATCAATTCTGTGGTAGCTCACAAAAGCTTGCAACAATGACCTTATTGCTGCTTTGCAGATATTCTCTGGAATGACCACCCAGGAAGCTGCTCAAGGTCTCACGGAATTAGGGTTACCAGATGGCTGGATTTCCCTGGACATTTGAGGACATGTCTGGGGGTCCGGATGGCACACTTTGGGTTTTGAAAAGCATCCCAACAAAATTGCGTTGGGAAGGGACATCCGCGCATGCGTGGATGACCTCTGGGGGCGGGACTGGGGCAGAGCTGGGCGGTCCTGGGGGTGTGACCATGGGTCCAGATTTTTTACTTTGCTAAATATGGTAACTCTGCACAGAATGGGCCTGGAGACTCTCCACACCTATTTTATCATTGGTTCAGTTGCTGCTTTAACCCAGTGCTCCAAGAATTATTCAGTGGCCACCTCAAAAAAATAAACTTTAACAAGCCCAGGCTGCGCCACCCTTTACGAAGGTGATGTCATGAGAAAAGTTCAGCTTCTGTGCTTCCATCTGGTTCAAGAAGGTTTCGAGCAACTGGGGGGAAGGTATTTCAGGAGGACCGAGTGATGGGTACTCTGAGTCTGCTTTCTACAGTTTTGGGAGCTTCTGTCAGCACCGCAGAAAGGAATCAGGCAGTGCCACAAAAGCCAACACCTAGCCCAGAGCTATTTTGCAATTAATATATGTTAAGGAGCAGAGTCGAGCTAAACTATGGTATGATGAAAAGGAGCTTCTGTAAGACATGATAAAGAGGAGGCCAAGGTGAGCTGGTGGCATTTGAAAAGGCAGAAGTCAAGCGAATTGCCAGCGTTATTGATCAGAACCACTAGAATCCAAGACCACAATGTACTGCTGCATGTCTCCTGAAAGCCAAAGTAGAGTCGAACTCTTAGCACTTTCAGGTTTCCTGCTAGTGAATCTGGGGACCATCTGCTATCTGACCCTCCTCTGATGCTCTGCTGAACCCTACGGCCTTTACTGGGATACTGTCTGCAGATAAGAAGCAGGAGAGAAGCTCAGAAAGAAGCAGCCAGTAGCACTCGCACAGGAGAACAAGCAAATACCCCCCTCACACCTCCCCAGACCTTATAAACCTATGTCTGTACTCTTTCTGCCTCTGAAGGATGAGACCCACAACGATGTAATTATGTTAACGAGAGGAGCTGTGTGCACCATAGCAACTATGGACTAAATTCTATAGATGGCACAATTCTATAGATTCAAATCCCCAACAGGCTCGGTCAAACCATTTCATGACGTTAAGTTTGATGTACAGAATCTTCCCTGGATCAGTTCTAATAATATAGCTACAGTGGTGCCTCACACAACGAACTTAATTCGTTCCAGGAGCAAGTTTGTTATGCGAAAAGTTCGTTATGTGAAACGCGTTTTCCCATAACAATACATGTTAAAAAAAATAATTCGTTCTGCAGCATAAAATATGCTAAGATGACATAAAAAAAGATAATTTTTTTGTTATTATGTTTATTTAGATACATCTAAAAACATAATTGTTTTTTAAAACAACACACATTTTTTAAATTTAAAGACAGACTAAGAAGAGTCTAATTTTACAGTGAGAGAGGGCAGAGTCTCAGCGGCAAAAACTGGGACTTAACTGTTCATTTTTTAAATGCCTGCATGGTTGAAAATGTTGTCCATTTCCTTGGGCAGATCATTCTGTCTATAATACTAGTTTATACTTACAGTATTACAAAATGGTCTAAATGGATAAGCTTTTGTTTTCCTGTTTCTTTCAATATGTAAACAGATTGCCAATGGTGAGAGAGAACAAAGCTGTTATTTTTCTAGCATCGGGGAAGCGGCGAGAGTAGCTCCGCCCCCCCCCAACGCATCAGCAGTAGGCGCCGGGCCCCTGCGAGCCGACGGTCCGCCACTGCACAGGGAGCCAGGTGGAGAGAGGGCAGTTAAGCGTAGTGCCTGCGCGGAAGGATGCAGCTCGGGCGACTTCGTTGTGTGAAACGAAGTTCGTTGTGGGAAGCAAGACCTGAAGTTCGTTGTGCGCAGCGTTCGCTGTGCGAGGCGTCCGTTATGCGAGGCACCACTGTATATAAATTTTAATTGATTTTTGAATATTTTTAAATAGTATAAATAACATCATCGTTAATATCTTAATCATATCAACTTAGCTTTGGTTTTGTGGTCACTGTTAGGGACTGCTTTTGCCAACATGTTTCGCGACAAACGCTTTTTCAAGGCTGGGTCCCTATTAGTGAAACGTCATCAGTCTTGACCACAACTTTATGGCACAAATTGTATAGATATCACAAAAAGATAGTATACTCATAAATAATAAAACAAAATATTATATATATATTTTTTATTTATTACAGGCAGGAGCCTTTCCTGCCCGGTTACCGACCCCATGGAACTTCCATTAGGAAAACCAACTGCTGGATGTAGATTCTCGACAAAATGTGTTGCCGTTTAACACTTGGAAACACAAAGATTTTACTTTCGGTTTAAAATGATAAATGCAACTCAACTGACAGGAGCTGAACATGTGGTCTCAAAGCTTCTCAGATAGAACAGCCTTCAAATGCCTTTCCAGTTTGCATTGAATAAAGGGGAAACCTTCAAAAGCAAAGTACTAATTTTTCATCGGCTTTGCAACTTAATTTTTCTGGAACCTATTCCCAGCACTTTGTTTCTGCTCAAACAGCTGTTTACAATAAATTCCAGGCATTACTTGAAAACAGAAGGTCTCACAATCAGTCAGTCTAGAGACAGTTTTAGAGAAGAGATCAAAATGTTAAACCCCATGGAAGGCACAACGGTCCAGAGGCATGCTCTGTTTCAAATCAGACAATATTTTGGTTTTCATCTGGCCATTTTCATCCGAATCCTTTGGGTCTTTAGTTCAAACAGAATCACAGAATTATGGAGAATGAACAGGTCATGATCACCTGGGACATATGGCTGCGAGACATGGACACTCGAAGTTGCGGAGTAATACTTTTAAAACCAATGGGAGGAAATACTTTTTCACTCAGAGAATAGTTAAGCTCTGGAACGCATTTGTAGCTGGTTTTTAAAAAGGTTTGGACAAGTTCCTGAAGGAAAAGTCCATAAACTGCTGTTGAGACAGAAATGGGAGAAGCCACTGCTTGCCCTGGATCGGTGACATGGAATGTTGCTACTCTCTGGGATTCTGGAATCTTGCTATTCTTTGGGATTCTGTATGGAATGTTGCTACTCTTTGGGATTCTAGAATCTTGTTGTTCTTTGGGATTCTGTATGGAATGCTACTACTATTTAGGGTTTTGCCAGGTACTAGTGACTTGGATTGGCCTCCATGAAGACGGGATGGACACAATGGGCTGGATGGACCATTGCTGTGACCCAGTAAGGCTATTCTTATATACCCCTATTCCAACTAATAAAAACTGGAAGCAAATAAACTAGACATGGTGGTAAAAGAGAATGGCATTGATTACAGAGATGTGGACAGAGAAGATATCCCCAGGTCCCCCAAAAATGCAGTTAGCCATGAAAAAAACCCCTGAAAAATGTTGCATAATTTTGGGAACCACAGGCTTGATTAAAACAAATTTTCAAGTATGTCTAGATAGGTTTTGCATATAAGTTCCATCTTATAAACTCAATTGAGTTTCATGGTGAAGGTTTTATGGGCTAGGTCACCAGGATTTTCCCCCAACCCCAATCGTGACATATGGCTGCGAGACATGGACACTCATGAAAGCAATGTCCATGGGGTGTTGGGGTGAAAATTGGTGGAAGAATATCAGCAATCTGAGATACACAGATGATACTATCCTGCTGACAGAGATTGAGAAGGACCTCAAGACGTTGATCCTGAAGCTGAAAGAAGAAAGCGAGAAAATGAGACAGATGAGACTTTATCTGAACATCAAGACCAACAAAATCATGACTACCACCAACAAGAAAGCGTCAAAATCTTAGGCGCCCAATATTTATGCCAGGGTTTTCTTGGCCTAAATACCACCATCTAAGTCTAGTGTAGGCACCTGGATGCAAAACATGTCCAAGAACCACCCACAATCTGCTGCTAACCACATCCACTTTCTGGAAGACGCCTTGGACTAGGCGTCTATTTGAAAGTGGAAGGTGCCAACCACCCAATTAATTTTAATTGCTGCCAATTATGAGCTCATTATTGCTCATTATCAATGCCAATTAAGTCTTTTAGTTAGACACCTAGATAAGCTAGGCATGCCGATTTAGGCGCCTAACTTCAAATACCGTTTATAGAATCCTTTTACGAAACTGCGATAGCAGTTTCTAGCGCAGGGAGCTGCGCTTTACAGCCCGCACTGCTCCCGATGTTCACTGAGTTCCTATGAGCATCGAGAGCAGCGCAGGCCATTCAGCACAGCTCCCCGTGCTAGAACTGCTAGTGAACTCGGATGGCAAAGCTAACACGGAATGTTTTAACGCGTCCTACATCAGGCCATTTTTTCTGCGTAAAACATGTTACCACTTAAAACAGCTTACTAAAAGGGCCCCTTTGAGAGTTATGCTCCTAAATTGGTCGCTTTGAAAATTTACTGATTGCCTAGATTTATTATTATTATTATTATTAAGTTCTTATATACCGCCATACCCAAAGAGTTCTAGGCAGTTCACATCAATTAAATTAGGATCCGGTCTGAACACGGATTTACAAAATTTTGTCGGAATTACAAGCAACGAGGAAGGAAGTATTGGAGTTTTAGCAGAAGTTAATCATAGTTGGATTGGGAGAGATGAGGGAGGGAGAGGGAACCAAGGGAGGGGAGGGGGGAGAGAAAGGAGGGGGTGGAGCGGGAGTTGGATTGTTGCGGGGAATAAGGGTTAAGGGTACTGATCGCGGAAAAGGTATGTTTTGAGCAGTTTTCTGAAGTCGAGGTAGGTCGGGGCCTCCAGCATCATTTGGGCTAGCCAAGGATTCAGCTTAGCCGCCTGGAAGGCGAAGGTTTTGTCGAGGAATCTTTTGAGCTGGCATAATTTTATGGAGGGGAAGGCAAACATCTGAATTCTGCGGGATTTCTTATTGGTGCAATACATAGTGAAATGGGGGGAGAGGTATTTTGGTGAAAGACCAAATACTGTTTTGTAGCAAATGCAGGCGAACTTATATATCCAAACGGTTTACTAAACTTCTAAATTAAGGAAGCGGGTGGCAACAGGTGGATTTAGGGTGGGGGAAATAGAGTTTACTATTGATTTTAGGTACTAGTCTCAGAAATTAGGCTCATACATCTAGGCAAATTAAAGGTGAGCCTAAATTCATGAGCTCCTACATTAAGATAAGAGGTCAATATTCAAAGGGGTTTAACCAGGAAGGAGAGGCTCCTGCTTAATTAAACTAAACTAAACCTTAGGCTTATATACCGCTTCTTCTCTATACAGATAGAGCTCGGCATGGTTTACAGAAAATTAAAAAGAATACAATAGGGATAGGGATAATATAGAGGGAAACGAAGATCACAATTTTGAAAAAAGCCAAGTTTTCAGATGTTTTCGGAATGATTGGAGAGAGCCCAGATCATGCAACTGGACAGGAAAGTTATTCCAGAGCTCAGTAATTTTGAAAAGAAGAGACTTCCCTAATTGTCCAGTATAGATGACGCCTTTCAGTGTAGGAAAGGATAATTTAAGTTTTTGAGTAGGTCTGGTAATCTCAGATCTTATATAATTCCAAAATAGAGGAAGGAAGGAAGGAAGGAAGGAAAGATGCCATCCAAGACCTTAAATGTAAAGCAGGCACATTTGAAATAGACTCTAGAAATAATTGGGAGTCAATGAAGTTTTAGCAAAAGCAAAAGTTTTAGCAAAAGCGGAGAAACATGATCGAATTTACTTTTTGCAAAGATCAGCCTAGCCGCAGTATTCAAAAGAATGATTGATTGGACAAGAACAGAAAAATGTTGTTGATGGAAGCACGATCTCACTTTCCTCAACATATGGAGACTAAAAAAATATTTTGTCACCAGAGAATTAAGATAGTCACTGAAAGAAAGTGTTGAATCTATAATGACACCCAGAATTTTACTTGAGAATTCAATCGGTAGTGAAGGCAATAGAATAGACAAAGGCAGCTGATCTAAATTTGGGCCTAGATTGAGATTAAGTGGCACTAAACTGGCTAGTGATCCTGAAAATCAGCTCTAACTATTCTCTAACAGGCTAGGTTAGGGGTGATCTGGGGACGGAGTATAGGCAGAACCACTACATAGCTGGGCATTGGCGATATTTAGTGTATTAACCAATTACCTCCCCACTTCCTTTTACTAAGCCAATGTAGATGTTGCTCCAACACTCATAGAACGTCGGAGCAGTGTTGGAGCAGAGTTGGAGCATTTAGTGCTCCGGGCTGCTGTAGAAACCTCTACCGAGCTTAGTAAAAGGGGGCCTATGTGGATCCAGTGGTGTACCTGGCTTGGTTGTCACCCAGAACAGAGGACCTCCTCCTCCAGGTGTGCCATCCCCTCTCCTCAGGGCATTGTGGGGGGGGAGGGGAGAGAGGGGTATGTGGAATAGTTATGGAGCTTCAGTTTGCATGCATATGGTTGTCGGCTCTTCCAGTCTCCTGCCCTGGACCAGGAATTTGATATCAGAGGAAGGTGTAGGGTTACCAGATGTCTGTGAAAACCCGGACATGTTCTCTTTTTAGAGGACTGTCTGGGTTCCAAGCCAGACTTTCCAAAATCCGGCAGTTTGTCTAAGTTTTGGAAAGCCTTTAGCTGTATCTGGAAGGCTTTCAACGTCACAGGCATCCCCGCATACTGGAGGCCCTCCAGATGTGGCCTAGAGGTCGGGAAAAAGAGAAGCGGCGTTTTAGAGGCGGAGCTGGAGGCGGAACAGGGCGGGGATGGAGGCGGAAAGGGATGAGTTGGAGACAGAAAAAGGGAGGGGGGGCTGAGGGGCATGTAACTGAGTTTTTCTCTCTTTAAATCTGGTAACCCTAAGCGGGCACCACGCACTTGTGGACTGCAGTCCTGTGGCTTACTGGCTGAACCCAGGGTAGACGCACCCACCACCCTGCCCTTGGTATTCCATTGCCTAGATCAGTGTTCTTCAACCACCGGTCCATGGATCAGTGCCGGTCCACAGAAATTTCCTGCCGGTCCACAGGGCCAGCACATGCATCAGGCCCCAAACAGTGTTCTTTGACCGCCGGTCCACGGTGCGATCGATGTGGCGTTATCTTCGAGCCAGCTCCCTCTTCCTAACTGATTCAGTGCACAAAGCCACGGACAGTGGCTCCTATGGGCATCCTGCGCCTAAACCGGAAGACTTCTCTCTGACGTTGCAACGTCGGAGGGAAGGCTTCCAGATGAGGCACAGGATGTGCAAGGTGCAGTTAGTAATATTATGGGGGCGGGATCTGAGGTGGAGATTGGGTAGAGATGGGCGGGGTCTGGCCCATGACTTAGCCCAGTGTTCTTCAACCGCCAGTCCACAGACTGATGCCGGTCCACAAAATAATTCTTTTATTTCTGCCGGTCCATAGGTGTAAAAAGGTTGAAAAACACTGGCCTAGATCACCGATGTTTGCATGAGATGTGAGTACTGAGGCATCTAAATATTGAAAACTATAGTCTTTTTCTCTATATCTTTAGAAAATTCATCTCAAAACTTGAGTTTCTGAGGAGGTATTTCTAGAGACTGTTCTATATACCTCCCACCTCTTTCTGGTTTGGTATTAATTTGGAAAACAAACTCTGCAATAAGTGTCTTTTTATTTAGTTAAGGCTGCATAAACTGTACTTCAAAGTAAATATTTAGCAGACTTTACTCTGGGCCCTGCTTTATACACTAGGTTGAAATGCAGCGGTGTTAAGCTGTGATTTCTAAACTTTCTTGGGGTTTTATGAGCTCTTGAAGACATACTTCTTATCTCATAATTCTAAACAGATCCTGACATTTTGTGGACCTCTGTCCACATACAGTCCCGATCTATAATCTCCATCTTGGCCTATACCACAGTTGCTGAATGATGAAAAAATTAGGATACCCCATGAAATATTCACTTCTTTCTTAAGAAATGTTCACATATCAATGTCAAACCCTTATTTTAGGAACACTTGTATTATATAATGTGCATTTATTATAAACAAGGGAAAAAAGACCTCAAAATACCCCTTATATGTGATCAATGAAGTCACAACATTTTCGGGGTGGGTATCATCACTGGTCAAAAACCCTTGATTTTTATTTTTTTAAGAGAATTTTTTGTATGCTTTAGTGATTTATTTTAACTTTAAGTCTAAATTGTGACTACTTAAAAATTTTTTCTTCTTGTTGAATGAGCATAAATATAACCAGCATCTTTCATAACAAGTATTCACATAATTTTTATTATGTTCTAATGTGAAATACTGAAAAAGCACTTATCTCATGAACCCGACGGAGCCCGTTTCGCACTGATGGGCTTCTTCAAGGGAGATGATAAGAATTATAATAGTGCCAGTACAACATTCATTTTTTGCTCAAGATTTCTTAAACATGAAAGAAAAGAAGAAAAGACACATTATATTTATATTATATTAGATAAGTATTTGGAATTTTTTAAAAAATAACATTGAAATATTCAAATATTGAACAAGTGATGACACAAAGCACCCATGAATATTAAGCAATTCTCAAACAGATATAACTTACATAATATCAACAATGTTGTTCTGGCACTATTATAATTCTTATCATCACCCTTGAAGAAGCCCATCAGTGCGAAACTGAATTGTCATGGCGCTGAGTTATCTTGCGCGCAATTGTCTTGCGCTCAGTTATCGCTGCGCTCAATTGTCTAGCGCGCAAATGTCTTGCGCTGAATTGTCTTGGCGCTTAGTTGTCTTGCGCTGAATTGTCTTAGCGCTGATTTGTCTGCGCGATTTTGTCTGCGCGTGATTGTCTTGCGCGTTTTTGACCTGTCACCCTTATATTGAGTGGGAGTGAATTCCAAGTTTGAGGGGCTGTAACATATGATCTTTTCTCTCTCCTTGAATAAATGAATTTTAATGAAGGGACTACTAGTAAAGATTTTACGGGAGCATACGGTATGAAATATCTTTCTAAAAATGTGGGAGTATTTTATGTGCGAGTAATGCTATTTTGTATGTAATTCTGTAGTTTACCGGTAACCAGTGTTTTTCCTTTAGAAGTGGAGTTACATGATCAAATTTTTTCTTTTTCATAATTCTTTTTATTGCGGTATTTAGAAGAATTTGCATTCTACGTATTTCTTTTAGGGTAGAGCCTTTGTACAGGGCATTGCAATAGTCCATTTTAGATATGACTAGCGAGTGTATTAATATATTCAATGATGGTTCATCAAGGAAAGCAGATAATGATCTGATCAGTCAACCTTCTGAGCAGCTCCAGATGAAGCAGAAGGATTCAAAGCTGCCTGAGTTAATTAATTCCTTTTGGCTGATGGGGACATTGGGGAAAAGAATTTCAGTTCTACATAAGAACTTAAGCAATGCCTCCGCTGGGTCAGACCTGAGGTCCATCGTGCCCAGCAGTCCGCACACACGGTGGCCCAACAGGTCCAGGACCTGTGCAGTAATCCTCTATCTATACTCCTCTATCCCCTTTTCCAGCAGGAATTGTCCAATCCTTTCTTGAACCCCAGTACCGTACTCTGCCCTATTACGCTCTCTGGAAGCGCATTCCAGGTGTCCACCACATGTTGGGTAAAAAAACTTCCTAGCATTCATTTTTTTTTTAAGTTCAGTATGTTTTATTGAAAATTTTGCATAACATAAGAATAAAACAATACTAATACATAACAAGAGATCTGTCCCCTTTCAACTTTTCCGAGTGCCCTCTTGTTCTTTTATTTTTTGAAAGTTTGAAGAATCTGTCCCTCTCTACTCTCTCTATGCCCTTCATGATCTTATAAGTCTCTATCATATCCCCTCTAAGTCTCCTCTTCTCCAGGTAAAAGAGACCCAGTTTCTCCAATCTTTCTCTCTCTCATTTTATCTCTCTCTCTTTCTCTCTCTCTCTCTTTCTTTCTAGCTCTCTCACTGTCTTTCTATCTCTCTCTCTGCCCCTCTCCACTCTCTCTATGCCCTTCATGATCTTGTATCTCTTTTTCTTTCTCTCTCTGTCTATATCTGTCTCTCTCCCTTTCTCTCTCTCTTTCTTTCTAGCTCTCTCTCTCTGTCTTTCTATCTCTCTCTCTGTCCCTCTCCACTCTCTCTATGCCCTTCATGATCTTGTAAGTCTCTATCATATCCCCTCTAAGTCTCCTCTTCTCCAGGGAAAAGAGACCCAGTTTCTCCAATCTTTCTCTTTCTCTCTCTCTTTATATCTCTCTCTCTTTCTCTCTCTGTCTATTTCTGTCTCTCTCCCTTTCTCTGTCTTTCTATCTCTCTCTGTTCCTCTCCACTCTCTCTATGCCCTTCATGATCTTGTAAGTCTCTATCATATCCCCTCTAAGTCTCCTCTTCTCCAGAGAAAAGAGACCCAGTTTCTCCAATCTTTCTCTTTCTCTCTCTCTTTATATCTCTCTCTCTTTCTCTCTCTGTCTATTTCTGTCTCTCTCCCTTTCTCTGTCTATCTCTCTCTGTTCCTCTCCACTCTCTCTATGCCCTTCATGATCTTGTAAGTCTCTATCATATCCCCTCTAAGTCTCCTCTTCTCCAGGGAAAAGAGACTCAGTTTCTCCAATCTTTCTCTCTCTCTCTCCCTTTCTCTCTCTGTCTATTTCTGTTTCTCTCCCTTTCTCTCTCTCTTTCTTTCTAGCTCTCTCTCTCTGTCTTTCTATCTCTCTCTCTCTCTGTCCCTCTCCACTCTCTCTATGCCCTTCATGATCTTGTAAGTCTCTATCATATCCCCTCTAAGTCTCCTCTTCTCCAGGTAAAAGAGTCCCAGTTTCTCCAATCTCTCAGCATATGAAAGGTTTTCCATCCCCTTTATCAGACGCATCGCTCTCCTCTGAATCCTCTCGAGTAACGCCATATCCTTCTTAAGGGTTCCTTTTACTAAGCGCTTAATTGCCCCGTGTGCTAGACCTTAACGCCAGCATCGAGCATGCAGTGTAATGCGCGGTAATATCCTGCGTGCGCTAAAAACGCTAGCGCACCTTAGTAAAAGGAGCCCTAAAGCTGCTGTGGACATTTTTTTTTTTTTAATTCACTAAATAAAGGTTTTATTTTCGACACAATGGTGTATTTATTGATTAATGTGGGGTGGGGATATAAGTATGTGAACTGACTTGAGGGCTACAGCGCACTTGGATTATGCTATACTGAAGGCTATTGAGGGGGGCGGGGGAGCAGAAAATATTACCCCAAAACACAGCCAGCCTTTTGTTTAACAAAATGGAATAAGCCCCAAAGAACAGGATCTGTTATTAGAAAGGGAACCGCTGTGTGACAAACTGGGACACTGGAATACCACCATCCCTCCAGTAAACAGAGCAGCGCTTGCAACGGGCAGCCAGAAATGTATTAAATCGGTCTCATAAGAAGGAAGCGCAGAAAAGGGACGATCTGGAGCTAAAACCAAAGGGTCAGGGTCTAACATTTCCTAGCCCCCTCCCCCCCATAAAAACGAGGCAAGTCGGTAGCAGAGTGAGCGAATCCAGTTCGATAAGAGCTACCACAGAGTGGATGAATGGCTTTAACGGTTAGCGCAGTGGCCTGAGAATCAAGACAAGCAGGTTGAAGTCCCCCCCTGCAGCCCCTTTGTGACCCTGGCCAAGTCACGTAAACCTCTATTGTCCCAGGTACAAAGTAAGTTCCTTTATAAAATATGCAAACCATTTTGAATGTAACCACAAAAAGGCTGTATATCATTCTATCCCCTTTCCCCTCAGCCGGCACATTTTTGCAATGCATCCAAATCGTATCTCATGAATATTCGTTGCGGAGATCCTGAAAACCCGATGAGACTAGGTGTACCTCGAGGACTAGGTTAGGAATGTCTGCATTAGTGCTTAAGTTCTATAATGTGTAATTGAGAGAGGGGCAGGGGACTTGGGAGGGTACTAGTTCCATGCCAAACGTTTAGAATACTGTCAGTTGGTTGGTTGAGTGCCATTGACTCTCGTCGAGTCCTAGTGACTTGATGAAATTCAGATCTATAAAGAGATTGGTTTTGTCCTCCAGCGTCATTCCCATGGTTGTTTTAAATATGTCCAGCCATCTGATTGAAGGTCACCCTCTTGGCCTGTGTCCTTCGATCTTTCCAAACACAATGTCCTTCTCCAGTGACCTCACTCTACTGATGGTGTGACCAAAATAAGACAGTTGTAACCTCATCATTTGGCCTTCGAGTGAGATAGCCAGTTTGATCTCTTCCAGAATCAATTCGTTATTTCTTCTGGCAGTCCACAGAATGCAGAAAATCCTTCTCTAGCAACAAAGCTCAAAAGAGTCATTCCACTTTCAGTCTTGTTTCCGTAGTGTCCAACTTTTGCATCCATAATTGACCACAGAAAAAAACGAATGCGTGGCCAAGTCTGATCTATGTTTGGAGTGTTATTTCCTTGTTTTTTTAATACTTTGTCGAGAGCCTTCATTGAAGAGCGACCCACTGCTATTCTGCTGAATTTTTCTTCCCTGTTAGTTGCTTCTTTGTTTACAAAAAAGCTCAGGAGATTGAAATCCTTTGCAACTTCTATTCTATTGCCTTTAAGCTCAAAATCTTCATCATTTTCCATGCTCATGATCTTAGTCTTGTTTATTTTCAGTTCCAATCCTATGTTATGACTTTCAGCTTTGACTTTTCTCAGTAGATATAACATGTCTTCTTTGCTGCTGGCAACGAGAGTTGTATCATCGGCATAGCGCAGGTTGCTTATATTTTTGCCCATAGGCAGCGGAACATTTTTTGGTTTGGGAGGCCCAGCGGAATCCTGCAGCACGGCCTGTCACCAGCTCACGACTATACCCTATTCCTCCTCCCGGCGTTGTACTTTAAATCTTCAGGGCAGCTGCCGCACAGCATCAATGAGCAGGAACTACCCTGGAAGTAGAATGAAGGGTTCCAGGGCAGGCCTGCTCGTTGAGGCTGCGCCGAGGCTGCCCCGAAGATTTAAAGTACAATGTTGGGGAATGGGTGGGAGGGCAGGCACCAATCGGCAACAGCCAATTTTTAGGAAGGCCATGGCCCCTGTGGCCTTCCATGTTCAGATGCCTGTATTTCGGCCACCAACTTTGAAACCAATGCTCTCTTCTTCCAAATTTGCTGTAACTGTCAGTTTCACGCACGCATTTCTGTGTTGGCCATAATATTCTTATGATCATGGCTTCAACGCGGCTCCCTGCGTTAATAACCACTATCATGGTTTAGTAAAAGGAGGGGTGAGGGGGGGGGAATTATTAGGATAAGCGGCAAGCTGAACCTGAATGAAATTCACGATCAAAGCAATGCATTTCACAGCAGTCCAGTCACTTAAAAAAAACCTCCTAGTTTCTTTCGAGACTTATTTACAAGGGGCCACTGAAAAGTTCTCAGCCTAACTAAAAAGAGAATGATGTGAAGCCATGAAACCTACAAGTTTCAATGATATGAAATGAAAAGTGTGGAATAACTTGTAAGTTTCCTGGCTCCACATCATTCTCCTCTTGGTTGGGCTGAGAACTTCTCAGCGGCCCCTCCTACTGTGATGTCATAATGCCTCATTCCACCAATGCCTAAGAGCCATCCTCATCGGTGATGTCACAATGGCTCGGTTTCCCCCTACTTCTGCCCCTTTACTAGATGCATTTGCCTCACTGAAACAAAGCGTCAAGAAAAGTGTGGACTAACTTGTAAGTTTCACGGCTCCACATCATTCTCTTCTTGGTTGGGCTGAGAACTTTTCAGCAAACCCTCCTAATGTGCTTGAATGAGGAGCCCTTCCTTCCCCCCCCCCCTTCTCCGGGGGCAGTTGTAGTCCACACAGCTGCAGCACCAGCTGGCCATATAAGCAAAGCGGTCGCCCCTTACCTACTGAAGGAGTCTAGCCTAGCCAGCCAAAAAAACTCACATGGGTCAAGTCGTAGGCAGCAGCCAGAGCTTTGTAGCTTTCCATGAAAAGCTGCAGATTTGATTTAACCAACACCCCAATCTAGGTTCTAATCTGCTCCTCTGCTGGAACCAGCAAAACTTTCAGCAAGCATCGCCCCTCCTGGCAGGATAAGAGACTGCTGAAGCTCTCGTCTTATAGGGGGAAGAGAGGCTGGGCTCTGGTTTGCAGAAGTGTAGTTATCTGAGAGGATTGTACAGGTCCCTTGAGCAGATAAGACCCCCCCCCTCTTTCCCCCTGAGATACAATTCTCCAAATAAAACCTTATCTGGCAACAAAGAAGGCTGGGGGACTCTTCCTTCAGCTACCACTTGCAAAGTCGTCTCCTGGATCTCCAGCCCCAGCCCCAACCCCCACCCCCTCCGCCTTTCCTTTCCTGTTGAGCCTCTGTGCAGGCCAAATGTCTCAGAGCTGGCAAAACAAAGTTTGTACTTAAAACTCAGGCATGGAGCCAAGAGTCTTGTTCCTGGCCTCCTTGAGTGATAAAAAGCTCCTCAATTTCAACAATTTTCTTCAGTCAAAACACAGCGGAATACTCTGTTTAGCTTAATCCCTCCCCAAATTCTAAGTCAAATAATTATTAAAGCTTTGGGCCTTGAGCAAAGGACTCGCTTTGGCCTCAGTAAGCAGGGTACCAGCAATCGCATTCCAGCACAGAAGGCTGAAACATGGGTTTTCTTTTTGCTTAGTTCAAATCATTTTATTTTCTAGAAGAAAACCCATAATGTACAATATTGAACACAGAACAGTATGATATAATGACTAACCCACCCCCCATATAACCAAACAAGAATTTATAATACGATACTGGATGCGAACAATATTTAGGGAAGAATAAAGCACATCTGTGCAAAAATATAAGGGTTTAAGAAGTTGCTAGAGAAATTGAGTGGTTTTGTAAAAGGGGCCCTTAAGAAAGTACAAGGGGGTGCTAAAAGGTTCTCAACCCAAACGAGAAGAGAATGACTTGGATATGGTTCAATCAATGATCTGAAACAATGTCCAAACCTGGAATTTCGTTTCTGCAAATTGCCACTTAACGAAATTAGATCACACTCTTTCCAGCTACGCTCAGAATTTAGGAAGTTGGTTGGTTGCGCTGAGGACTTTTTAGCACTCCCTCACACTATTTGGGTTTCTGCCAGGTACTTGTAACCTGGATCGGCCACTGTTGAAGACAGGATACTAGGCTAAATGGGCCATTAGTCTGACCCAGTAGGGCTATTCTTATGTTCTTATGTGAGTCAAGTTTCGGTCAGTCAAGCCATTGTGACATCACTGGTGAGGTTGGCTCTTAGGCATTGGTGGATTGAGGGATTATGACATCACAATCTCAGCTCTGGAATGTTGCTGCTCTTTGGGGTTTCAGTCTGGTCCTTGTGACCTGGGTTGGCCACGGTTGGAAACAGGATACTGGGTTTGATGGACCTTCAGTCTGTCCTAGTATGACAGCTCTTATGTGAGCCAAATATAGGACAGTGAAGACACTGTGTCATTACTGATGAGGTTGGCTCCTATTGGTGGAATGAGGGATTATGACATCAGGGAAAGAGATTGGGAATTGTATACTGCCTTTTTGTAGTTTTACAGCCACCCTCAAGTGGATTACATTCAGGTACTTCAAGCATTTTCCCTGTCTGTCCCAGAGGACTCACAATCTATAAAATGTACCAGGGGCAATGGGGGAGGGGGTTAAGTAACTTGCTCAGGGTCACAAGGAACAGTGTGGGGTATGAATCCACAACATTAGGGTCCACTACACCACACTTTCCTCCATGATGTAGCAGAATTAGAAAAGGTACAGAGAAGGGTGACAAAAATGAGAAAGGAGATGGAATGACCTCCCTAAGGGGAAAGGCCGACGAGGCTAGGATTCTTCAGCTTGGAGAAGAGACAGCTGAGGGAGGTACGATAGAGGCCTATAAAATATGGAGTGGAGTGGAATTGTTACACACGGATCGCTTGTTTACCAAAAATACTAGGGGGCCCGCGATGAAGCAACTGGACTTTCTTTCCCGGGAATGTGGTAAAAGCAGTTAGCTCTGCAGGTTTAAAAAAAATGGTTTGGATAATTTCCTAAAAGCTAAGTCCATAGGCCAATATCATGAAAGATTTTGGAAAATCCACTCATAAAAAAAAAATAATCAACCAAACTAAACCTATCATCCTCTGACTCTTTAGGGCATTGTACTGTGTTTAATCCCACGCAGGATACCTTGGTCACATGTTCAGATTTCTGTCATTTTGTCATAGAAGACATGTGACAATTGAATGAAAGGCTACAGTAAAACTCCAGACTGAAACTAGAAATCATCCCCTTGGTGACAGAACAAACTGTGCTTTTTTTTTTTTTATTGCAAAGAATGAAAATAAATTCAAAGCCAGCACTTCCAGTGAACTGTGATCCCTCTCCCCTCCCCCGCTTGATCTAGTGTCCCCCCATTTATAAGAGCATCGACCTCATTGGGGCAATCTCCGGTACAAGGTTGGATGTGACCTACAGATCTTTCCACAGCTGCTGACCGGGACAAAGCAATAATTATAATTGAAATAGGGCCCACGCTTTTATAATTTATTCAGTATGCTGGTTTGTTTTTTTTTCCCCCTGCTACAGTTTGCTGAATCGTTCAGCTGTTCCCTTGCCTTCCATGAGAGCACGTTCCGTGCAGGCTAAGAGTGGGAAGCTCATGAATGCATTGCTAAGTGTTCCGATTTCATGAGCATCACCTTGTGTTATACAATACGTAATTGGCAGCCTACAGGGACAATTCATCAAAACTACCCCCTCCCTTTCGCCCACTAGCACTCTTTCGAAAATGTGCCTGTGCAACTGGAAAAGGGCCATGGACAGGCGGAGCCACTCTCGGAAACCCGCAGGGCTCTGCTTTATCGTTTTTTTTTATTTTGACAGACTCAAAAGTATGCACCTGCTCAAGTCCCGTTTAGTCACGGGGGACAGTTATTGTGTTGCTCGGACCGGGAGACAACCGATCTTGGACAAAAACGAAATGTGGGAATGGGTGGTGCAGTGGTTAGAGTACAGCCTCGGCACCCTGAGGTTGTGGGTTTGAATCCTTCACTGCTTCTTGTGACCCTGGGCAAGCCACTTAATCCCCAATGCCCCAGGTACATTAGATAGAGTGGGAGCCCACCGGGATAGTTAGGGAAAAAAAATGCTTGAGTACCTGAATAATTTTTAATCCGTATAGAATTATAGGATATGTGGAATATATGTGGATGGATGCAGAGTTATTTGGGGGTATTTCTCCACTGGTCCAAGCTGTTTCACCTACTTGTCAAAGAATTCTCAAAACAAAACCCAAACTGCAGTAGGATGTACAAGGTGCAGGAATTTAATAAAAAAAAAATCATAAAAACAAGTACAACATACATAAAATGAATATAATAAAAAATCCAAAAACTGGTCCTAGTATTCATGTGGATCGGACCCGACACGGTCCGTGTTTCGAAAAAACACTTCTTCCTCAGGGATCCCGGATGATGGTACATGGAATATCGGTTTGCATTTGGTTTTTCCATTCCATGTAGAGAATGACATGGCGGCAGTTACCCGTGGCTAGCTGCGGGTAATGTGCCAAAAATGGTGGGGGAGAGGGGAGGGGACGTGCTCACTGCGGGCACGGGGACAAGGCCATCCACCGCCCCATGGAGCGGTGAATGGCCTTGTCCCCGCAGTTAAGGGAGGGAAGGCGCGTGGTAACTGATCGTACACGGCCCCCTCCCTACCTCCGGCGAAATCTATCTCCCTCCCTCCCCCTTACCTTTGCGGCGCTGTAGAAAAGAAACTGAAGCCAGCGAAGCCTGCCAGTCGCGTGTGTGTGGGCGGAAGCTTTTCCTCTGACGCAACTTCTGGTTGCTTCAGAGAAAAAGCTTCCGCCCACACATACACGACTGAGGGCGGCATAGGCAGGCAACGTCGGCTTTAGTTTCTTTTCTAAAGCGCCGCGAAGGTAAGGGAGAGGGAGGTAGATTTGGCCGGAGGTAGGGAGGGAAGGGGCTGCGCGCACGATCAGTGACCGTGCACCTTACCTCCCTTAAGTTTCTTTACGCCGTGAAGGTAAAGGGGAGGGATGGAGATTCTCGGGCCGCTGAAGGGCGGTGGGAAGGGTGGATGCTGTGGGGACGGGGCGGTGAAGGGGATGGCAGGGGCAGGGGACGGTGGTCTGGTGACGGGGCAGTAACGGGGACAGATTTTTCCCCTGTGTCATTCTCTAATTCCACGTACCATCATCCAGGACCTCTGAGGAAGAAGTGTTTTTTCGAAACACAGCCAGTGTCAGATCCAGTCCACCTGAATACTAGGACCAGTTTTTTGATTTTTTTTAAATTATATTCATTTTATGTATGTTATACATGGTTTTATGATTTTTTATTAAATTCCTGCACATTCCTTCTTAACCTTTTATCTTCTTATTTGTGCTTTATTCCCTCCCTATTGTTGTAATCCTGAAATATAGAATTTGATACAGAATGTAACCCTTTAAATATAGTTTTCCTAGTGTTTCATGATTGTAAGTTTTTGTAATTATGTAATATTATTTGTCTATGTAATAATTACCCCAAGTTTTTATTTATTCATTATTGTTTGTATATCGCCTAGAATGTAGAATAGGCGATTAATCAAATTGCATAATAAACTTGACTTGATAAACTTGACCTTGTACATCCTACGGCTGTTCTGGTTTTGTTTTGTGCTTTGTATTTTATTTGCAGTTTTTTTTTAAGAACATAAGAATTGCCGCTGCTGGGTCAGACCAGTGGTCCATCGGGTCCAGCAGTCCACTCATGCGACGGCCCACTGGTCAAAGACCGGCGCCCTAACTTTTGGTTTCTTTTGTCTTGCCAAAGAATTCTGCCCTGTTGCGCTGCCTTTACTAATAAACCAATAAAAACGAAAGCTCGGGCTGAAATACGAGGGTCATTTCATAAATAATGCACACTATTTTTTGTAAATTTACATGTTTTATTTTATTTTTTTCCAAGTATTGCTTTACAATCCTTCAAAATAGTCTCCCTGCTTTGCAATGACCGGGTCCCAACGTCTGGGGAAGCTTCATAATTCCTTACAAGATACCGTTTTAATTCAGTTGCCGAATGGCTCGGGTACCGACGGATGAAAGCTCTTCCAGAGATGCAAAACGATATCCACGCATAGGTTGTTTCAAGAAAAAGGTCAAAGTCTGGAGGTCTCATGTTTGGACCGTAGGGAGCATGAGGTAACACCTCCCAACCGTATTCGTGTAGTTTTTCAATGACATTTCCTAGGTGCGGGCAAGCGTTGTCGTGAAGAATGAGTGGCTCAGCCAAGAGCAACTGAGGTTGAGTTTGTGCATTTTTCTTTGCATGTTTTGCAAAAAAAATCACAATAATACACTACTGTGACACTTCTTCCACATGGAACTTTGTCTGTGATGATTATGCCTTCATGATCATAAGCAAAAATCATCATTTGTTTGACTTTTGATTGAGCTTGTTGAAAATCTTTTGGTCATGGGGAAGATGGAGCTTTCCACTCGTCATTGAAAAACTACGCGAATACGACTGGGAGATGTTACCTCATGCTCCCTACAGTCCAGACATGAGACCACCAGACTTTGACCTTTTCCCAAAGTTGAAACAACCTATGCGTGGACATCATTTTGCATCTCTCGAAGAGCTTTTATTCTGCCGGTACCCGAGCCATTCGGCAACTGAACTAAAACGGTATCTTGGAAGGAATTATGAAGCTTCCCCAGATGTTGGGACTCGGTCATTGCAAAGCAGGGAGACTATATTGAAGGATTGTAAAGAAATACTCGGGGGAAAAAAAAAAACATGGAAATTAAAAAAAAAAAATAAAAAAAATAGTGTGCATTATTTATGAAATGACCCTCATACAATGAGCTCAGTAGCTTGGCATTGGGTGATACATTCAGCAATATACTTTGCAGGAGTGGCTGACCAGTCTATGAATCGGGTGATGCCCAAGGGCCTACAGCAATCGGGGGCCACTGTCCCCTAACTAATAACAACCAGTAGGATATGTCAGATGAGCGGTTCATATACCGCCTATCAAAATTCTAAGCGGTTTTACATAATAAAATCATTAAACAGGGTAACGAACATCAGACACATGGGACTTACTGGAATGATAGAGTTAGAGGTAGGAAATACGTTTCATAATAGCAAAGATAGCCATCTAGGGGAAATACAAAAAGGGGGGAATCTCATCTGAAAGCCAAAGCCAGAAGGACTTGTGACACTTGAGCGGAAAGGGTGTTACAGATTAAACGTGTCTTTGTAGAGGAATGTTTTTAGGGGTCTTTTTAACTAAGACGCGCTAACGGATGTAGCAGTTCTATGGAAACTCTGAACCATCAAGAAATATTTTGATGTAGCATCGTTCTGTTTGTTAGTCCAGTCTTCTATATTAAGTACCCTTGACTATTGTAACATAATTTATCTGGGTACCTATAAGAAAACTTTGAGAATAATAATAATAATTTTATTCTTATATACCGCCAAAGCCATAGTAGTTCGAGGCGGTTTACAATAATTCGAATCTAGAGTTCTTTTTAAATTCGCATGCTTCTGCTACAAATCGGTAAACGGTTCTTCACCAAGTTACATCAACACCCACTTTAACCTTTATTGCAACAAAAAGAAATCAAGTAGAATTCAGCTGTTCGCCTTCCCTTCACTAAAACACTGTCATCTCAAAAGATTCCTCGATAGAACTTTCGCCTTCCAAGCAGCCAAGCTGAACCCATGGCTAGCCCAAATGATCCTCGAGGCCCCCACTTACCTTGCCTTCAGAAAACTACTCAAAACTTACCTATTCGGCAAACACGACCCTTAATTATCCCCTCACCCCACATAACACCTCGCCCACCCCTGCTCCTCTCCTCCTTCACTAGACCTTCCCTTTTTTCCTACTCTCTACATCCTTTGCCTAGTTCGATCAAAGCTGCAATTTCTGATAAATTGTTGTAAATCTACCCTTCATTGCAGACTGTTGTAAATTGTTGTAAATCTGCTTGTCAATGCAGGTCATTTTCTAATTGATGTAAACCGCCTAGAACTCGCTGGGTATGGCGGTATATCATATAGTGCCTTTAGAAAAGAACTAAAAACCACCCTGTTTAAGAAATTCTTAACCTAACCAGACTCCCCTCTCATCCAAACAATCCCGTCCCCCCTCATCAGCCAAAACTCCATCTTTAACTTACCTACCAGCATGCTCATTGGTGACCGTCCTCCGCTAACGTACCAAGAAATTAAAATAGTTCCTCACCAACACTCTTAAGCCATCACTATCCTCTTTTAAGTCTTTCACCTTGCAACTCATTGACCGCGCAATCTACTTTCTCCTCTCCTACTTATGTTCTCAATTATTACTGATTGTACAAAGTTACTCATTATAAAACCATGTAATAAATTATTGCCGATTGTATAAAGTTACTCATTATAAAACCATGTAATATTCCGACCCTGAAATTTTCCTTGTATCATTATACGATGTTCATTTCAATACTTTGTAATTCGCTGTCTGTACAGTTTTTCTTCATTGTGAACCGCCTAGAAGTCGAAAGATTGTGGCGGTATATAAGAATAAAGTTATTATATATAAGAATAAAATTATTATTATTATTATTATTATAAGAAGATCTGGACAATCAGCAAAATAATTACAATGAAAGTCGTTGAATACATGTAGGTAGGTTAAAGAGGTAATCAGAGAAAAGGAGAAAGTCAGAGTAATAGTCACAATGTAGGGACATCGAGTACATGTAAGTAGAATACAGAGATAAGGCATTAAGAGTTCTTGGATACAAATCGGTTAAACAAGTTTGTTTTAACTAGTTTTCAAAAACTAAGATAGGATGAGGAGTGCGTAATGATGTTACCCAGCCAACTGTTCTGTTGACCTGCTTGGAAAGCAAGAGTTCTGTCCAGGTATCTTTTGTATCGGCAGGCTTTTATTGTTGGGTGGCTAAACATGTGTACTCTGCGTGTAGTCCTGATGGAACAGTCCAGGTTAAAATGGGAAACCAGGTATAAGGGGGCCAAACCTAGAATAGATTTGAAACAAAGACAAGCAAATTTGAACACTGTTGCTTCCAGGGGCAGCCAATGAAGTTTTTGATAGTAGGGGGGTTATATGTTCCCATTCTTTTATACCAAAAATCAGTTGAATTGCCAAATTTTGTATGATTTGGAGTCTTTGAATGGTTTTCTTGAAAGACCCTAGATAAATTACAATAGTCGAGCAGGCTTAAAATGGAAGATTGCACCAGTAAGCTGGATGATTACTGACATTTTCACATGTGACACGGACAAGAGGTCATGGCCTGAAACTGAGTGGCAGCAGGTTCAGGACAAATGTCAGGAAGTTTTCTTTCACACAGCGCGTGGTGGATGCTTGGAATGCACTCCCGGGGGAGGTTGTGGAGGAGACTACTGTACTGGGATTCAAGCGCAAGTTGGATGCATACCTTCTTGCATATCATATTGAGGGATACGGTAAATCCGGGTCTCCATAAAGGAGTACCTAAACGGGCCGCCGCATGTGCGGATCGCCGGACTAGATGGACCTCGGTCTGATCCGGTGAAGGCGTTTCTTATGTTCTTATGATGCTGCATCGAAGTACTTTCTGATGGTTCTTAGTGTCCATAATGTCGAGAAGCCTTTTCTAACCAGTAACTCTGTGTGAACATCTAGAGTGAGGTAACGGTCCACACGACAATAGGAAAGTTCTGACCATTCATAAAAATTGAAATATCTTTGATTTTGTCATTCAGACTCGCCAGAAAGAATTAGTTTTTTTCTGAATTGAGTTTCAGTTTGAATTCGGCCATCCATGATTCAATTTGCTTTAAAGTTGATGCCAGATGATTCTTCGTCTCAGGAGTCAGGCTTGTTAGGGTAAGAGCTATGGTGATGTCGTCGGCATAGATACAAAATTTGATTTTTAAAATTTGCAATAGATTCCCCAATGAGGTTAGGTAAATGTTAAACATTGTGGGAGATAGGGAGGAACCCTGCGGGACTCCGCATGGGTTTACCCAGCTGGAGGATTGTTTGTTATCACTAAAGACTCGGTACGATCGTTTAGTCAAGAAACCTTACGAGTGGTACAAAATTCAGCTGTACGGTTGATTTTCGGTTTGAAAAAATGGGAGCACATCAGTCATTATTACCAAAAATGACATTGGCTGCCAATGGAGGCAAGAGTCTTGTTCAAATTTGTCTGTATCTGTTTTAAATCAATCTTTGGTATGTCTCCAGTCTACCTTGTTTCCCATTTCTTCCTGGATCGTTCCAACAAGCCCACACGTAGAGTACGTCGTTTCAAGAGATTTCTTGATAGAACTCTTGCTTTTCAGGCAGCCAAAACGAACGACTGGCTTGCTAAAATTATTCCATGTGTTTCATCATACTACTCCTTTAGAAAATGACTAAAAACGCAATTATGTGATAGATTTGTAACCTACGTTTTTCACTGTTTTTCACCCTTTTACTAAGCTGTGGAAGCGTCTTTAGCGCACGTTAACCCCCACGCTACGCGGAAAAACTAACGCCAGCTCAATGGAGGCGTTAGCATCTAGCGCGTGTGGCATTGCAGCTGGCATTAGTTTTTCCGTGTAGCTGGGGGGTTAGCGTGCGCTAAAAACGCTACCACAGCTTAGTAAAAGGAGCCCTAAGTCTATATGCTCATTATGTATTTGTTTATGATCTGTATAAGTCGCTGACTGTTCAGTTACTCTTATTGTAAACTGCCTAGAACTGGCATTGGTCTGGCGGTATATAAGAATAAAGTTATCATTATTATTAACTGATGTAGCGCACTAACGATTAGCATGCACTAAATGCTAAGGCACCCATTATATTCTACGGCCTCTTAGCATTTAATGTGCGCTAATCATTAGTGCGCCGTAGGAAAAAAGACCCCTTCGTTTTCCTTTAAATTTTTCTAGAGAACTTATGTCACAAAGTTCAAGGGGGTCATAAATCACCGTCAGTCCACTTCTGATACTTTGCCATGGAAAATTCTGTTCTTCAGTATAAGAGAAGAGCGACTAAGATGGTTAAGGGGTTGGAGGAGCTGTCATACAGCGAAAGATTAGAGAAACTGGGCCTCTTCTCCCTCGAACAGAGGAGACTGAGAGGGGACATGATCGAAGCATTCAAGATAATGAAGGGAATAGACTTAGTAGATAAAGACAGGTTGTTCACCCTCTCCAAGGTAGAGAGAACGAGAGGGCACTCTCTGAAGTTAAAAGGGGATAGATTCCGTACAAATGTTCTTCTTCACCCAGAGAGTGGTGGAAAACTGGAACGCTCTTCTGGAGTCTGTCATAGGGGAAAATACCCTCTAGGGATTCAAAACTAGGCTAGACAAGTTTCTGCTGAACAGGAATGTATGCAGGTAGGACTAGTCTCAGTTAGGGCAATGGTCTTAGATTAGAGAAACTGGGCCTCTTCTCCCGCAAACAGAGGGGACATGATCGAAACATTCAAGGTACTGAAGGGGATAGACTTAGTAGATAAGGACAGGTTGTTCACCCTCTCCAAGGTAGGGAGAACGAGAGGGCATTCTCTAATATTGAAAGAGGATAGATTCCGTACGAACAGTAGGAAGTTCTTCTTCACCCAGAGATTGGTAGAAAACTGGAACGCTCTTCCGGAGTCTGTCGTAGGGGAAAACACCCTCCAGGGATTCAAGACAAAGTTAGCCAAGTTCCTGCTGGATCAGAACATACGCAGGTAGGGCTAGTCTCAGTTAGGCACTGGTCTTTGACCTGGGGGCCGCCGCATGAGCGGACTTCTGGGCACGATGGACCACTGGTCTGACCCAGCAGCGGCAATTCTTATGTTCTTATAACCAGGGTATATTAAATAGAAATATTCTTGAAACTAGCCTTCATTGATAACATCCCCCTTTAATTAAGGGGTGACGTTTTCAATGTGGGCTACTGTTAAGACGTGTTGTGTAGTTTACCACTTTCCCCTTCTTTTATAAAGGTACGCTATGCTTTTCAGCACATGCTAAATCCGCACTAAAACGCTTAGCGCTCCTTTAGGGCCTTTGTTACCATGGTCTATAAAGCCAAATAGGAAGGTGGTAGAAAAGGAGTGATTTGGGATTTTTTTTTTCCTCCATCGGTCGCTCTTTCGTTTAATTCTCAGCAACCTCTATATTCTAGGGCAGGGGTTGTCAATTCCGGTCCTCAAGAGCCGGAGCCAGGTCAGGTTTTCGGGACCTCCACCATGAATATGTACGGAATGGATTTGCATGCACTGCCTCCTGGAGATGCAAAACTATCTCATGCATATTGATTGTGGAGATCCTGAAAACCTGACCTGGCTCCGGCTCTCGAGGACCGGAATTACCTACAGGGGAATTCACAAATATAAACTTGCTTTCCTTTCTATTAAGGGAATTACAGTTTTTGCAAAAATTTGGAATAATCTTCCTGCTGAAGTTAAGCTTCTTCCTTCTTTACCAACTTTTCAGAAAACTTTAAAAACTCTTCTATTTCAGAAATTCTTAACAGACACTTCGATATAAATAAGGATAACAGATGACGATTCCTGTGCTTTAATATCTTGCTTTTCCTTGTCCTATATAATCTTTGGGAAACCGAATCGAGCCCCATTGTTGGGACGAAGCGGTATATAAGATCAAGGATTGGATTGGAATGCTTGTGTGCTCTGGGAAATGCTTTAAGCCAGGATAACGGAGGTGACAGGTGAATGAAAGGGATCCGTTGCATACGAGCTTATTCGTGCAATTGGAGGAAACAAATTTAGCTGAGTGCCAGTTGGAAAGACAGGCGACAGGAACTAGAAGAGATGGCCAATTCTTTTTTTGTGTGTGTCTGTGTGTGACTTTTATGGGGGTTGACTAGGGCGCAGCCAGCCTGGTTGGCAGAAGCAAAGAGTTCCTGGAGCAGATCCAGCCTACAAAAGCAAGACCTCCCAGAGGACTGTAGCCGCTTAATCACAGTTTGCGGCCCCAGCACCTGTTGTAAACCATCCGTCCACTGATCCAGGGAAACTAGTGGAATTTAAAGGGGAACGAGATGGACAGCTGCGTGTGATGCCGGCAGGAAGCTGGGAAGGGGGTTTAGAGCGCCATGGAAAGAGCAAAGACCACGGGCATGTATTGTCCTACAAATGCTTGAGTAATTAAGTTAAACATTAGGTACATTCACTATTCAAATTAAATATCATTGCTGTGAGTCAGCTGTCATTATTCCTTTTGTTTTTTGTTCTGGTGACTCACACTTTCAAAGTTCAGCCAGTCAGACAGAATATGCTGAAATCTGAAGAGCGCCAGTGTACGCTCTCTGTCGGGATTCTTTATGCTGGAAGTAAGTCAGAATTCTGCCTCCCTAAATAAAGGTCAGTGTCATAACATACAACTCACATCAAGACATTCAAACACACATACAGACACAAAACACACATCAACATAAACACATATACACACCAAACACAACACACATCAACATACATGCACAGACAAAACACACGCGCGCGCACGCACACACATAATAATAATAATTTTATTCTTCTATACCGCCATCCCGAAAAAGTTCTAGGCGGTTTACAACAAGGTGAGCTAATACATGGGATACAGATAAAATACAAAGTAGAATATTGGACTTAAAAACAGATAAAGACAGAAAGCATTTACAATATAATGCAGAAAATACCGGCCTGGCAGGGAAAGAAGTAACAGATCAAATACATCAAGTTGAATCTAAGGAACTTGATTGCAAAAAGGAAGCAGAATGCATTAAGATACCAAATTTTCTAAAATCAAGATAGGAAGAGACCTCGAACATCATTTTTCCAAGCCATACATTCAATTTAGTGGCTTGAAATGAGAGGGTTCTCTCAAGGAACTTCTTATAACGACCGGATTTTATGGAGGGATATGAAAACAAGTGCACTCTACGTGTGACTCAAAGTAAAATGAGACACAAGATAACCTAAAATCCTAAACTGATTTATAGCAAATACAAGAAAATTTGAACAGAATTCTCGACTCTATCGGCAACCAAAGGAGTTTCAAATACAAAGGAGTGATATGCTCCCATTTTTTTAAAGCCAAAAATGAGGCGAATGGCAGTTTTCTGAATCACTCTCAACTTTTTTGACAATTTTCTTGTAAGCACCTAGATATATAATGTTACAATCTAATATAATAAAATGCTAGGTCACGCATGCGCAGTTCCTAAGTGTGTGCCGCTTTTCCGTGAGCTGTAGCGACACATAGGAAGTGCGCATGCGCGGCTTCTGGTCCGTCCTGCTGCTGCGTGTTCGCGCATCACAAAAGCTTCCCTGCTCTCCACCTACCGGCCGAAGCGCAAGCGAGCTGCGGAAGTGGTGGTGCTGGCCGGCCTCAGGTATCAGTTTGACGTTAAGATGGTGGGGTGGGGAGGCCTGCGGAGCCCAGCAACTTTCCGCTGCCCGGGACCCGAGTCATTTGCTGCCGCCCCCCCCTTCCGTTCCCGCGGGCACGACTGGCGCACGACTGGCGATTTAAGCAGCGTATGCATCAGTCTTCACACGCTGCTTCGGGCCCTTCTACTGCCCTGATTTGCTCCAGACGTGCCTGAGTAAATCAGGGCAGTAGAAGGACCGAAGCAGCGTGTGAACACTGATGCACACGCTGCTTAAATCGTCAGTCGGGCCCGCAGGAACGGAAAGGGGGGGGGCCGCAAATGACTCGGACCCGCGTTTGTAGTCGCCACTGTGGGAAGGGAAAGAGGATAGAGGAAACGCTAATGCTGCTGTACAGGGAACTGGTGTGGGGGGGGAGGGAAATGGAAGGGGGAGGGAATGCTGCTTTGCACAGACAGAGGGAGGAAGGGAGACAGAAAGACAAGAAAGACACAGGGGCAGGTGCACAGGGAACTGGTGTGGGGGGAGGGAAATAGAGGGGGAGGGAATGCTGCTTTTGACAGACAGACAGAGGGAGGAAGGGAGACAGAAAGAAAAGAAGAAAGACACAGGGCCAGGGACATATACAGAACGACAAACAGACAAAGGGGGCCAGGGACAGAGACAGACAGAAAGAAAGACAGCGGGAGTCGCGTCAGGAGGGGTGCGGGATGGTAGTGGACAGCCAAGGAAAAAGAAAGACAGAAAGAAAGTCAGACAGACAGAAATACAGAAAGCGGCTAAGGAGAGAGAGAGAAAGAAATAAAGACAGACACACACACACATATATTCTAGCACCCGTTAATGTAACGGGCTATAAGACTAGTAATCAATAATACTTAAGATAGAAGACTGTACCAGTAACAGAGGAGTTACATGCCCCAAGCATGTAACTCCTCTGTTAATGTCCTACTAGCACTGTGAAAGCAAGGTTGATACAGGAAATTGACCCTATAATGTGTGACCCGAGAATACCCCCATGTTATTCCACTGTGGGCACTGGCATGCATTTGGCACAAGCACTGACTGCACAATAGTTTATGTTGGAGAGTTCGGAAAGTCCACTCAATATTCATTGCCTCTTCACTCTGTAGACGGAGCTGCCCGCATTCCCAGTGACTGCTAGAAATCGTTTTAGCCTGCATGCTAATTAAGCGCATTCCAGTCACCCTAAAGAGTATACTAGGAAGAAAAAGCATGTACCTGTGTACATCTTAATAAGATGTTATTCATATCACCAGTCCATAAATGTCCTCCTTTGTAGAAAATATAATGTAACATTTGTAAGGCCTGGAGCTTACGATTTCATTAGCACTTTGCTTTGTGAAGTGTTCTTTTTAACGTTAAGAATTCACAACTGGTTGGCGGATAGGAAACAGAGAGTGGGGGGTAAATAGCCAATACTCGGACTGGAAAAATGTCATGAGTGGAGTGCCGCAGGGATCGGTGTGCAGGCCCGTGCTCTTCAACATATTATAAACGATCTGGAAATTGGTACGACGAACAAGGTGATTATATTTACGGACAATACAAAGTTATTCAGAGTGGTGAGGACACAGGATTGCGAAGGCCTAAAACGAGACATATACACACTTGAAGAATGGACCGCAAAATGGATAAGTGCAAAGTGATGTATGTCGGTAACAAAAATCTTATACACGAATACAGGATGGCAGGTGCAGTACTTGGAGAGACCCCCCCCCCCAACCAGGAAAGAGACCTGGGAGTACTTGTAGAAAAGTCAAAGAAACCGTCTGTGCAATGCACGGCGGCGACGAAAAGGGCGAACAGAATGATAGGAATGATTAAGAAGGGGATCAGAAACAGATCGGAGAAGGTTATCATGCCGCTGTACTGGGCCATGGTGTGCCCCCCACCTAGAATACTGTGTCCAACATCGGTCGCCGTACATGAAAAAGGACATCTTACTGCTCGAAAGGGTCCAGAGAAGAGTGACAAAAGTGGTCAAGGGACTGGAGGAGTTGCTGTACAGTGAGAGGCTAGAGAAACTGGGCCTCTTCTCCCTTGAAAAGAGGAGATTGAGAGGGGACATGATCGAAACATTCAAGATACTGAAGGGACTAGACTTAGTAGATAAAGACAGGTTGTTCACCCTCTCCAAGGTAGAGAGAACGAGAGGGCACTCTCTAAAGTTAAAAGAGGATAGATTCCGTACAAATGTAAGGAAGTTCTTCTTCACCCAGAGAGTAGTAGAAAACTGGAACACTCTTCTGGAGTCTGTCATAGGGGAAAACACAAAGTTCAAGACAAAGTTGGACAAGTTCCTGCTAAACTGGAACGTACGCAGGTGAGGCTGGACTCATTTAGAGCACTGGTCTTTGACCTAAGGGCCGCCGCGTGAGCGGATTGCTGGGCACGATGGACCACTGGTCTGACCCAGTAGCGGCAATTCTTATGCTCTTATGTACAATTGCCAAACCCCAGCCCTGGCTAAACTGTAAAATTCCCTAGCTACGCTCCCGTACGAGGTCTGCTGAACGTCTGTAGCTTAAATAATGCACTCACTTCAAATTCCTCCTGACCTCCTTCCAGTCTGCTCTCACTTGCCAAACTTGACTGACTCTCTCGGCACCAACCCTTTGCTACGCTGATCTCTTTGCTCAAGGTCCCCCCACCTCCAACCCCTCTGTCACTCTCCCCCAGACTATGGCGGAGTGCTTCTTTGACAAGGCTCACAAAATTAACCTTAAGTTCTCAACTGAGCCCCTCCCCCAGCCTGCTGCATCAACCCCCCTCAGGCATTGCCGCCTTCTCTTCCTTTCCTGAAATCACCGAAGAGGAAACTGCTCATTTTCTTTCCACCTCCAAACTTACCACTTGTACCTCTGATCCCACACCCACGCATGTACTTATCACGATCACTTCTACTGTCATCCCCTGTATCGGCCATATCCCCCACCTATCACTCTCTTCAACTGTGCCCAATGCCTTCAAACAGGCCGTCATTACGCTGCTCCTCAATAAAACCCTTTCTGGACCCTACCTGCTCCTCAACTATCACCCCATCTCTCATCTCCCCCTTCTTATCCAAGCTACTTGAACATGCTATTCATCACCGTTGACTTGACTTCTCTCATCTCGAGCTATCCTTGACCTGCTTCAATTGGGCTTTTGCCCTCTGCCATTCTACAGAAACTGCCCTTACTTAAGTCTCCAATTATCTGCTCCTGGCGAAATCCAAAGGCCTCTACTGCATCCTCATCCTCGTTGATCTATCTGCGGCTTTTGACATGATATATCATCCCTTTTCTCATCGACACCCTGTCTTTGTTTTGGTTTCAAGGCTCCGTTATCTCATGGTTTTCTCTCTATCTCTCCCTTCTCACTTTTAGGGTTCCTTTTACTAAGCTGCGATATTAATCGGTGGTATCGATTCAACAGGCATTTAAAAAATCTCCGTTAAGTATCTTTTAAAGACATCAATTGGTGTAGCCAAACTTAATTTGGGAAAATTCAATACATGTAAATTCAGTCTTCTATTGACGTTTTCTAATTGTTCAATTTTACGTTGAAGAAACATTCTATTCTTGACCATAGTGGCAGAAGTTGCCTGCAACGATGAAATGTCTTTATCTACTTTTTCAAATTTTTTGGTTGTATCAGTTTGAAGATTTTGAACAGAAGTAGATAACTCACTACTTTTGAAATATCTTCTGCTGATTTCGAGGTGGCTGCTTCGAGTCTCTGTAGAGTCTTCAGTATGTTCTCTAAAACCGCCGCTGAGGAATCGATTTGCACGATTCTTGCTGGAAATATCGACTCAGCGACTGGGGCAGTGTCTTGCCCCCCTCCATCTGGGGACGCCGCGCTGATCAAGCTCTCGGTGCTCCCACGTTGTACACTATCCTGCGCTGGATTCAGCAGTAATCGAGCTGTGGGGGGGGGGGGGGATAGCGAGGTTTCAAGGCCCAAGGCGCTGGTGGCTCCTTCCAACAGTGCAACAGCGGGCGAGACTCCCCCTTCTTCAATGACCAGCGAGCTTGTTAGAAACAGGTCCATCAGTGCTTGTCTGGGTGTGGAGAGGTCCCCCCCGAATAACACCTTTGCATTTGGTGTGAGGCATGGTCAAAATCACGCCAGGAAAAGCTTCAAAGCCTAAGGTAAGACAGACTCCTGCTCTAACAGCTCTCACACCGCCGCCATCTTGTCCCCCTAATTAACACATTTCATTTGTCCATATGGCCAATTTTATTCCTTTTACATAAGGCAATGAACCTTAATTAACGAAAATGACATGGGGACAAATTTGTCCCTGTCCCCGCAGGATCTCAATATCCCTGTCTTGTCCCCACCTCCGTTCCAGTCCTACAAGCTCTGCCTTAACCACACTTATGATTCTAAAGGACAGTGCTTGCAGGAATGGGGCAGGGACAGGAAAAGAACTTGCAGGGACAGGACAGGAAAATGAGTTCCCGAGGGAACGGGGAAAAATTTGTCCCCATGTCATTCTCTACTTGGGAGAACAGTATAGAAAATTGAATAAATGAATAGTGTGAAAAGTTTCAGCCTCTGATAACCAGAGCTGGTATTGTGACATCATAATGCCTCATTCCACCAATAAGAGTCAACCTCATCAGTGATGTCACAATGGCTGGATTGTCCTATACTCGGCTCACTTTTACTACACTTTGATTTCTAGAGTGGTTAAAGCTACAGCCTCAGCACCCTGAGATTGTGGGTTCAAACTAGAGAATGACACAGGAACTCAATTTCCCCCATCCCGACCCCACAAGTTTTGTCCCTGTTCCTGCCCCATTCTTGTAAGCTCTGCCTTAATCGCACAAGCCTCGAACACATGATTTTCAAGTGTCTGAGGCTTGTGCAGATGATGGGGCAGGGACAGGGATGGAGCTCGCAGGGATGGGATGGAGAAAAATTGTCTCCGTGTCATTCTCTAGCGCTATAATGGTGACCCCTGCTAAGAACCTGAATTTCCCTCTGAGCCTTGGGGGGGGGGGGACAGTGTGAGCGTTACCTGAAACAGGAACAAGCACAACCTAGAAGCAGATCGATTCAGACAATCAATAACGCAGGAAACTAGGGCAAACGTCAGGAAGAAAAAGGGTTCGTTTCCTTTGCCGCTTGGCGCTGGCAACTCGGAGACCTGAGCTCCGGTCCTGCTTCCACCACTGTCGCGTCGTCTTTTTCCAGCTCTGCCTCTATTTTGGTTTTGCATATGAAAAACCTTCTGCAAACTCATCCGCACAGTCTTCAAGTGAGACCACTCCTCGCCCTGAGCGTCAGGGTCTTTTCATCTCTCTAAAGATTATCAGCATATCTTTCAACATTTAATCCAATCTATTTGCCAGACATTCATTACTAGACGCCTTTTTAAAAAAAATTTATAACATTTTATTGAAGGAAATAAGTTAATATAATGCAAATAGATTTTCATTTCAAATAGAATCACAATTATGAAATTTTCATACATATTACTATCATTCCTCCAAAATAAATTTCCAAATGACCCATATCAACCCACTTACTCCCCCACCTCCCTTCCCCCCTCTCCTTCCCCCCATTCACATTGTATTGAAGTAATTAATCAAATTATAATAAATTATGAAATTTACATACATATTCCTATCATTCCTTCAATATACATTTCTATATAACCTACCCCATCCTACCCCAGCACCCCCCAATTCCCCCCCCCTGAATGGAAGATGACACATATTACCAGGTATTGAAATGCTATAAATGTTTCCAAAGCTTCAATGTAAAATATTAATAATCATATTTCATGCTCTCCCGGAGTCTGTCATAGGGGAAAACACCCTCCAGGGATTCAAGACAAAGTTAGACAAGTTCCTACTGAACAAGGACGTACGCTGGTCGGGCTAGTCTCAGTTAGGGCGCTGGTCTTTGACCAAAATGGCCGCCGCGTGAGCGGACTGCTGGACACGATGGACCACTGGTCTGTCCCAGCAGCGGCACTTCTTATGTTCTCTAGAGCAGTGGTTCCCAACCCTGTCCTAGAGGAACACCAGGTCAATTGGGTTTTCAGGCTAGCCCTAATGAATATGCATGAAGCAAATTTGCATGCCTATCACTTCCATCATATGCAAATCTCTCTCATGCATATTCATTAGGGCTAGCCTGAAAACCCGATTGGCCTAGTGTTCCTCCAGGACAGGGTTGGGAATCACTGAGATAGAGGAAAGATTTTGAACATATGGGTCCCAAATTTTTAAAAAGAAACGTGTACGTCTTGGAAACTTACAAACATCCCTAACTTCAAATAAAATTAAATGATGGAGTTTGTGACCAATCATGCATGCCTTTCGAAATAAAATGCACCTACCTTTTCCAAATACCCCACAAGCATCAGCTTTACCAAATCATTGATCTTTTTTTTCATGTATTTTTAAAATGGATTTGATAAAATCGCATTAACCCAACACTTCCAAATGATAAACAGCCAGACCAACACAACATGGAACGAGATGGTACAAAGTGGGAACAATAGGAAGCGATGAATAAGAAAATAACAAATTCCTGTAGACGCTATTAGGTAATTTCTACTATGACTCCAGAAAAAAAAGAGGACGGATTGAGTCATCCGGGTTTTACTTCCATTGAAAGCAATGGAAGTAAAACCCGGATGTCTTAATCCATCCTCCTTTTTCTGGAGCCATATGGTAACCCTAGAAAACTTCATGTTTTCAAAATTGTATCCTAAGAGCATAAGAAAATATGCATCTGATGCTAATGTGAGTTATCTGTGCATTCATATGATTTTGCAGATTGTACCACTGTTAAGTTTAAAATTAAAAATTTAATTTGTATTAAATGTAATAAAGATCCTGGCACATTATCTCAATTACATCGCTTATTTTTATTTGAGAGTTGGGAGGTTCGAGGTTTGCCTAAAAAAACTCGTCTTTTTATGGACGTTTGGGATCCTTATATTCAGAATCTTTCACCAAAAATACGAAGTTTGGTTATCAATGATTTATTATGAAAATTAGGTTTAATAATTACATTCCAGTTATTTATTTTAATTCTTTATTTTTGTCAACTTTCATCCAGGGTGAGGGATTTCATTTAGGGGAAGATGGTGGGTAGTGGATGGAATTAAGGGGGGTGTAGATAAGATTGAATTAATTCATATGGAAATTAAATTTGAAAGAATGATTTAAATTTGTATGAAATATTATTGTAATTCTTATTGTATTGAATGTATTTTTGCATTATCCTATTGTACTGATTATTGGATTCTTTCAATAAAAATTATTATACATAAAAGGGTGGTGGTGGGGGGGGGGGGATTTATCAAGATGCAATAGAGCAGGGGTAGGGAACTCCAGTCCTCGAGAGCCGTATTCCAGTTGGGTTTTCAGGATTTCCCCAATGATATGCATGAGATCTATTTGCTTTCAATGCATATTCATTGGGGAAATCCTGAAAACCCGACTGGAATACGGCTCTCGAGGACCGGAGTTCCCTACCCCTGCAATAGTTTTACCACAGGAGTCACCAACCTGCATTATTGCACCGGCTGGGCTGGACTGCCAAGCAGTGCTCTGATGTTCCCAGGCCATCTGTTAAAGGGACCAGCACATGAAATTAAAAATGGTGGCCAGAGCGCCGCCCTCCTATGAGGCAGACAGGCCCTTTTGAACTCTTCCCCAATCAAATACCCCCCTTGTGCCTTCCCAAACCAGACCTCCTCAACCTTTAAGCCCCTCCCCCCCCGTATAGCCCCTTCCCCAACCAATCCTTCAGACACTAACCCCTCCCCGAGGCCCTTCCCACCATCCCAAAGACCCCCAGGCTTACCTGCTTAAATCAAGTGATGTCGAAAGGAGCGATTCCCGGTTCCTGCTGCCCTCACTAGCACCTTCTTCCAAAACAGAACAGGTGACCTAATGGGAGTCTTGAGATATTAATGGTAGGGGTCATTCTTTATGATGAAAACCGCTGGCCATTTGAGTAGCCACCCTCTAAACTGACTCACTCCATCCTGTTTATTTCTTTCTTAAGGTGTGGTCTCCAGAGACTTATAGAGAAGCACTATCTCCTCCTTTTCCCTGCTGGCCATCCCTCTCTCTATGCACCCGAGCATCCTTCTCGCTCTTTGTCATCACCTTTTCTACATGCTAAGCCACATTAAAGTCATCAGATGTGATCACCCCCAGGTCCCATCTCTTATTTCATACACATATGGGAGGGGCATGGTCATGCCCCTTAACTGTATCCATGACATCCTGTTTGTCTGGTCTGTTTAGATTGTAAGCTCTTTGGAGCAGGGACTGTCTTCTTTGTGACTCTGTACAGCGCTGCGTACGTCTGGTTGCGCTATAGAAATAATTCATAGTAGTAGTGTGTAGAGTTTCAGTCTTTGGGAAACAGAGCTGAGATTGTGATGTCATAATGCCTCATTCCACCAATAAGAGCCAACCTCATCAGTGATGTCACAATGGCTGGATTGTCCTGTTCTCCCCTCTACCTTCCAACCCAGCCAGCAGATTAACCCTTCCCCTTAAATGTATCCATGACATCCTGTTTGTCTGTCTTGGCTGTTTAGATTGTAAGCTCTTTGGAGCAGGGACTGTCTTCTTTGTGACTCTTTACAGCGCTGCCTACATCTTGTAGCGCTATAGAAATAATTCATAGTAGTAGTAGTGTGAAGAGTTTCAGTCTTTGGGAAACAGAGCTGAGACTGTGATGTCATAATGCCTCATTCCACCAATAAGAGCCAACCTTGGATTGTCCTGTTCTCCCCTCTGCCCTCCAATCCAGCCAGCAGATTAACCCTTCCCCTTAAATATATCCATGAAATCCTGTTTGTCTGTCTTGCCTGTTTAGATTGTAAGCTCTTTGGAGCAGGGACTGTCTCCTTTGTGACTCTGTACAGCGCTGTGTACATCTGAAATAATTAATAGTCGTAATAGTAGTTAGGGCTATTTCAGTCAGTAGCGTAGCTAGGGAGGTTGGCGACCAGGGCTGTTGCACCTGGCATCGGCGTGCCATGCACCCCCTGCTCTTTCCCGCCCCTTGAGTGCCTGATCCCGCCCCCCCCTCCCCCTACACAGTGAAGTGCAAGAATAGTGTGGACATGGGAGGGGAGGGATGCGAGTTGGGCAGGGGCCAAGCCGTACACTGAGGTTTTAGAATATTGTCCGTTACGTGCATGACTGCGCTGTGAACGAGTGGGCACGTACGCCTGCCAGAGATCTAGAGCAAGGCTGGCGCCTAATGTTCCATGCGTAAGATGCACATAATTACCGTTCTAGAATTCGTGTTTGGCACCCACACTGCAGAGTGCTTAGTAGGTGCGTACGGGGAAGACTGGATGGGCTGCGTCGTCTTTATCCGCCATCAGTGTCTCTGTTTCTCTGAGGATACGAATGTGGAACCCAGCGCGTGTGATGGGCCGAGAGAACGAGGTGTTTGTTTCTATGTAGACCTAAGGCCCTTCCCCAAATGTGCAAAAAAAGAGTGAGGGTACTTTGTGCTTCAGGGCTTAAACTGAAAGCTTTGTTTTTGCAAAGACTATTTCTCGGTATAGATTTATGAGTTTGGGGTGGGCCAGGTCAAATGAACCAAAGCAATTAAAGAGCTGCTTTTTGAGTCATGTATTTAAAAGCAAATGCTCTCATTTAGAGGCTTTCATATCCAAAATGGTTACCGATAATAGACTGAGACGTTATAGCAAATCAAATTTGTTCAACTAGCAGACATAAGCCTGTATATTAAAGCAATATTTCAAACAGAGCTACTGAGATCTTCCAGGGAGCCACGTCCTCACCAGCCACCATTACTGCCTGCCCAACAGAGATCTCATTAGAAATCGCAGAGACAAAGTCGTGAAAGGGCCACAGTCTGTCACTGACCCTGTACATATAAGCGGCCTGGGACCCCTGAGTGGAAAACTTCCAGAGGGATAAACAAAGAAAAGTCCAACAGGTCTGCAGTGAAGATGAGGTTTCAAAACCAAAACCCCAAAAAGAAAACTGCGGAGTCGATGTACAGGATGCATAGTAACATAACATAACATAGTAGATGACGGCAGATAGACCCGAATGGTCCATCCAGTCTGCCCAACTTGATTCAATTTTAATTTTTTCTTCTTAGCTATTTCTGGGCAAGAATTCAAAGCTTTACTCTGTACTGTGCTTGGGTTCCTACTGCCAAAATCTCCGTTAAAACCTACTCCAGCCCATCTACACCCTCCAAGCTTTCATTGTAGTGGTCAATTCTGATATTCTGCGGTACTAATGGTTAAGTGCCACTGGATATCAGTGGATAGCCCCAGACACAATGGTGTAGTGAAGCGGGGGGGGGGGGCGTCAGATTGACCTGAGCGCCGTCTTGGTGGGGGTATCAACACCTCTCCTCATCTCTGCCCCTGCGCCTTCCAACCCCTCCCCCTTCGCATGCACACCTTCACTCCAACATGCAGCTCACACTGGCTTTGGCTCTCCCTCTGATGTCACTTCCTGGTCGCAGGACCAGGAAGTGACATCAGAAAGCTTTGGTTGGTGGGGCAGCAAATTGGAGACACTGTTCGCGCCAGGGAAGTTAAAAAGGGAAGGGGTGGACGTGTGCGGCAGCGGGGGGTGGTGGGGGGGGGGTGGAGAAAAGGCGGAGGGTGCCACCACCCTGGTACCTCCCACCTTTGCTACACCAGTGCCCAGATGAGTGAAATAAGCAGCCAGGAACTCCTTCTGGCCATTTCAATCATTTTTAATATCGACCCTATGATTTGCAATTTGCCTCGAACCCTCAGCTGGCTAAGTAGGCAATAGCCACATCGCTTAAATTAAACCGCTGTTCTGTTTGGGAAATAAATACGGAACGATTCACATGCTCTCCATTTGAATCCTAGGAGGAAGAAAAAAAAAAGTTGTTTTATGATTTTTATTTTAACAAGAACAAGCGATGGCTTTAATACTGCAGAATTATGCCATAAACCTTCATTTAAGGGCATATCACAAGCTATCAAGTGTGGAAAACAGCTGCCCTTTTCATAAGGAGGAAAAAGAGATCTCCATAAATGCAATATCTTACACATCTATATCGAAAAGTGGCTTTGCTATCAACAAACGTGAAGATTTTCATTTCAGGCTGGGGGAGATTGAAACGAAACAGACTCGTACGCTACAATCCAAAGAGGATTCAAGTGGTTATTGACATGCAGGATGTCGTGGTGCAAGTTTAGGTCTTTGTGGGGCTTTTGGTTATTTTTTTTGTTGTTGTTGCATATAAAAATGATGGTTAACCCTTTCAGGACCATAAGGATCGTAGGCCAATTTTTGTGGTTTTGACGACATTTTTATGGTAAAAAGGGCTTGCAGATGCCAAAAAATTGATTTTTTTTGTGAAATATCATTATTTATTTATTTTTTTTAAATCACGCTTCTGGCTTATGGACAGTGTGGCAAGTGAATCTTCTCGTCAATCTGGCAACGACGCTAATGAATGAATGTCGGAACCAGTTTGTTTACATAAAGGCAGTATCATATGGAATCCGTACATATCAAATTTAGAACTGTAGACTATCCCAATCAAAATTTATAGGATTTTAAAGTTATGGGACAAATATGTCCCTTGGTCCTGAAAGGGTTAATCGCTCTAAAAAGGAAGAAGGCAGGGAAAAAAAACTCTCCGCTGCCCTTCTGAGCGTCCAAATTTGCATGTGCAGTATATAGAATCCAATATGTAGAAATATTTAGTGCATTATATAGTCTAAAGGCTCCCTTGCCACCGATTCCCTGTGTGACCCTGGCTAGGTCCCCTTTATCTCCCTGTACCTCTGGAACTCAGCTGAAGACCTGACATTATTGCCTCACCTGTTTAGCAAATCATTGCTATCATCATTCATTCTCAGATGTTATTTCATACAAGTATACAGGGCAGGATTAACCAATAGGCCCGGTAGGCACGTGCCTAGGGCCCGAAATGGTCAGAGAGCGATTGGCCCCTCCAGTATCGATCAGCAATGCAGACTCCCCCCCCCCCCCCCGATCAGCAACTCGGGCTCCTCCGATCAGCAACACGCCCCCCCCACCATTGACGGAAAGTAAGACAAGCAAGCAACGCGGGTAAGAAAGGCAACGGGAACTGTAATTTTGCAAGCGGTGCTGCTTGCCCAAAGCTTCCCTCTGATGCAGCTTCCTGTTTCCGCCTGGGAGCATGGTGGGGTGGGGCGGTGTTGAGGGCCCAGTGTACTTGTGAGCCTAGGGGCCCTCAACAAATTAATCCTGCCCTGCATGTATATGTATACTTATGAACTTAATTAGTGGAACAATGACTTTTTGATCCACCTGTGGCTCTCATGCAAACCTTTTCATATAGTAGTTTAGATCAGTGGTTCCCAACCCTGTCCTGGAGGACCACCAGACCAGTCGGGTTTTTGGGATAGCCCTAATGAATATGCATGAGAGAGATTTGCATATAAATGAGGTGACAGGTATGCAAATCTGCCCCATGCATATTCATTATGGCTATCCCAAAAACCCAACTGGCCTGGTGGTCCTCCAGGACAGGGTTGGGGACCACTGGTTTAGATGATCCTCAGAAACACCACCTAGGGACTCCTATAATTCATAGTCCAAGGCTTACTTGGTTGTGAAACATGTTGGCTAAGTTATCCCATTAAGGAAGACCACATTTGAGATAAGTTTATTGTAGTAACCAATGCTAAACTATTTATATAAGAACATAAGCAGTGCCTCTGCTGGGTCAGACCAGGGGTCCATCCTGCCCAGCAGTCCGCTCACGCGGTGGCCCATCAGGTCCAGGACCTATATAGTGATCTCTATCTATACTCTTCTATCCCTATTTTCTTCAGGAATTCATCCAATCTCTTCTTGAACCCTGATACCGTACCCTGTCCTTTCACACCCTCTGGAAGTGCATTCCAGGCATCCACCACCCTTTGGGTGAAGAAGAACTTCTTAGCATTGGTTCTGAATCTGTCCCCTCTTAATTTTTCCGTATGCCCTCTCGTTCTTGTAGTTTATGAAAGTTTGAAGAATCTGTCCCTCTCCACTTTCTCTATGCCCTTCATGATCTTGTAAGTCTCTATCATGTCCCCTCTTAGTCTCCACTTTTCCAGGGAAAAGAGCCCCAGTTTCTCTAATCTCTCAGCATATGAAAGGTTTTCCAAACCTCTTATCAATCGCGTTGCTCTTTTCTGAACCCTCTCAAGTATCGCCATATCCTTCTTAAGGTACGGTGACCAATATTGGACACAGTACTCCCAGATGCAGGTGCACCATTGTCCGATACAATGGCAGGATAAATTGGAGTATTATGAAATTAATGTGATCCATTGAGGAATTAACACTTAAAGCCTTGGACTATGAATTATAGGAGTCCCAAGGTGGTGTTTCTGAGGATCATCTAAACTACTATATGAAATGGTTTGCATGAGAGCCACAGGTGGATCAAAAAGTCATTGTTCCACTAATTACGTTCATTGACAAGCTGAGGTGGATTATTAAGCAAAGTGCTTTATATAAATAAAATTATGTATACTTATGAACTTAAGAATAACCTTACTGGATCAGACCAATGGTCCATAAAGCCCAGTGGCCCGTTCTCACGGTGGCCAATCCAGGTCACTAGTACCTGGCCAAAACCTAAAGAGTAGCAACATTCCATACAGAATCCCAAAGAACAGGAAGATTCTGGAATCCCAAAGAGTAGCAACATTCCATACAGAATCCCAAAGAACAGGAAGATTCTGGAATCCCAAAGAGTAGCAACATTCCATACAGAATCCCAAAGAACAGGAAGATTCTGGAATCCCTAAGTGTAGCAACATTCCATACAGAATCCCAAAGAATAGCAAGATTCTGGAATCCCAGAGAGTAACAAGATTCTAGAATCCCAAAGAGTAGCAACATTCTAGAATCTTAGAATACCAGCATTCTGGAACCCCAAAGAGTAGCAACATTCCATGCTACCGATCCAGGGCAAGTATTGGCTTCCCCTATGTCTGTTTCAATAACAGACTATGGACTTTTCCTCCAGGAAATTGTCCAAACCTTTCTTAAAACCAGCTACGTTAACTGCTCTTACCACAACCTCTAGCAACACGTCCCAGAGCTTAACATATCTTTATGTTAACAAAATGTGCATTAGTAATTACTTTCTTGCACTTATAAATTGAAAGCTTTCACTGAGGCTATCAAAGGCAGATTTCCAAAGTGTGGAAGACTGAATCCTATTGGGGAATCATTTTGATTTTCGTTTCATTTCTCACGGGCAGGCGAAATAGTACCAAAGATATGTCAGGCTTAAGGTTTTTCAAGCCATCAATTTGCATTAACTGCAAACAAGGGGTGACAGAAAACAACAATTTGCATTAACTCCAAAACAAGGGAGACATTGATATGTTCGATAGAGGCAGGTTAGAGTTGAAGAAATTGTATTAGGCTCTGTCTCTCGTTCACAGATTTCCCAGCAGCTGGCGAATGCGTCTGAATCAGATGCCTTGCTTGGCTGAAAACGAAGCTAACACCTCTGCAATGGTGATGTCTTTATTTAGAAGAAAGAATTGCTCATGTGGTTCTCAACTCACTCATAAGAACATAAGCATCGCCTCTGCCGAGTCTGACCATAGGTACATTGTGCCCATCAGTCTGCTCCCGCGGCGGCCCCCCAGGTCCGTGACCTGTAAGTGATCCTTTACTTAAGACATTTTATCCTATATAGCAGTGGTTCCCAACCCTGTCCTGGAGGACCACCAGGCCAATCGGGTTTTCAGGCTAGCCCTAATGAATATGCATGGAGCAGATTTGCATGCCTGCCATGTCCATTAAATGCAAATCTCTCTCATGCATATTCATTAGGGCTAGCCTGAAAACCCGAGTGGCCTGGTGGTCCTCCAGGACAGGGTTGGGAACCACTGCTATATAGTACCCCTCTAACTATACCCCTCAATCCCCTTTTCCTTCAGGAACTCGTCCAATCCCTTTTTGAAACCCAAAATCGTACTCTGCTCTACCACCTCCTCCAGAAACATAGAAACATAGAAACAAGCAGCAGAAAAGGGCTATAGCCCACCAAGTCTGCCCATTCCAAATATCCCCTCCCCTGAATTTACTCCCTTAAAGATCCCACGTGAGTATCCCATTTTCTCTTAAAATCCGTCACGCTGCTGGCCTTTATCACCTGGAGTAGGAGTCTGTTCCAATGATCCACTACTCTTTTGGTGAAGAAGTACTTCCTGGAGTCGCCATGAAACTTCCCTCCCCTGATTTTCAGTGGATGCCCTCTGGTGGTCGAGGGTCCCATGAGCCAGAAGATATCATCTTCTGACTCGATGCGTCCCGTGATGTACTTATATGTTTCAATCATATCTCCACCCTCTGAGTGAAGAAGAACTTCCTAGCATTTGTTCTAAATCTGTCTCCCTTCAATTTTCTTGAGTACCCTCTCGTTTTTGTTTTCCCCGCCAGTCTAAAGAATCTGTCCTTCTCTACCTCTCTACCTCCTCAATAACGCCCTAGTTGGTCTGGCTTCCAGGCTCTCCAACATGATTATGCATGCATGAAATAATCTTACTTACATTGGAATTAAAAAAAAAACTAACCAAACATAACATATGTAAATATCTATTATGCATATTCATGATGGATATCCTGAAATCCAAAGCAATTGAGCAGGGTTGAGGACTACTGCATTAGAAACTTACGGATAACCTTAAAAAATCCCCAAACAACAACATAAAAATGCACTTTTATACCGCAAAACCGTTACGTTCTATGCGGTTCACAAAAGATAAAAGATCTACAAAATAAGTGGCATAAAGAAAATATTTCTAACTTCCGAAAGGTTTAATAAAAAGGTTTTTAAAGCACGTCTAAATTGGCGATAGGTGTCGTCGGAAGCAATTAAATGATTCAAATCCTTGTCCCAAGAAGCTGCTTGAAAGGACAAAAGACGCTGAAGAAATCACTTAGATTTACAACCCTTAACAGACGGAAACCCAAATAGCGCGTGAGATTTCCTGGAGTGTTTTGAGATAGTAAATACAAATGAGTTCAAATGATATTCAGGATTCATTGGTATCACAACGGTAGGCGCTAACCACGTCGATGCAGGTGTCTTCATCAAGTTGCCTGCTCCCAAGAAAGCATGGTTAGAGGCAGATTCAGGGCAGTTTGGGGGCATGGATTAACTTAAGCGCACTCGTTTTGGCCAAGAAAACCCTGGTCTAGATTGCCAAGCGCCTAAGGTTTCAATGCCTAGACACCACTAAGCATGATTCTATAATTGGCGCCTAGCAGATGATTGACAATTGTGCCTAATAGTGTCTACGAGTTAGAAGCTGCTTATAGAATTGGGGCTTACAGAATGGCACAAAGCATGACGCGTGCACAAATTTTAATGATCTCTCTTGGACAAATAGCATTGCGAGGCGTTCCTGAGATCCAGGGTTCAAAGATTCAGTTTTGTTCAGAATTGACAGTATTGGGTGTTTGCTGCGACTCTGGTTTGATTTTAGCCTTCAAATTAATTATGTTGTGAAGACAAGTTTTTACCAGTTGTGAATGTTGCGTCAACTAAAACCGATCCTTGAACAGAAAAACCTAACAAAGTCGACACATGTAGGTTGGATTACTGCAATACTGTCTAGGATTAAGTCAGGCCAATTTACATTGTTTGCAGTTGGTTGAAAATACAACCGTGAGGCTTTTAACAGGTATTAAAAAAACGGATCATATCACTCCGGTTCTATATAAACTTCATTGGTTACCTATAGACCAACACATTCAGTTCAAGCTTTTGAGCATAATATTCTAAGCATGGCACTTGAAATCTCCATTCTACTTGGAAAATAAATTGGTAATATATAGTCTGCAAGTTTGAAGTGGTAGTGTAAGATTCGGATAGACTTTTTTTGAACGTCAAAACGCTGACATTGTGGGCTTTCCGATGAAGCAGCCGCAAAACGCATCAGAACCCAAAGTGACATCACATCACGTTCAGATAAGTCTTGCACCTTTTGAGACCATCTTGTTATCCATATGCTCATGTTTCAGTGCGATGATTATTGATTCAAGACAGACGTTCAAATATATCCGGGCTTGAGCCGCTGTCTGCTCTGATACTGAGAAGATTTTGAGCGCTGTTTGAAATACATTACTAACATGAGTGAAAGGTGTATTATTTGAGGAATTTTGCCACTTCTGCTTTGTTTCGTTGAAATACGGTAAGATATAGTCAACAGAGCCTTAGTAAAACAGGGCCTAAGCCAGGGGTGTCAAAGTCCCTCCACGAGGGCCGCAATCCAGTCGGGTTTTCAGGATTTCCCCAATGAATATGCATGAGATCTATTTGCATGCATTGCTTTTCGCTCCTTCAAGATTCACAAAGCTTGTAATCAGCTTTGTGAAGCTTGCAAAACTCATGGAAAACTGGCCCTCTGAATAGGAGTCAAAGTGGAGCTGCTCTCCAAGCCTTGAGCATGGTGCCGAATGCTGACCCTCGAGGTTTCCCTGCGACCAGCCCCAGCAAAGGTGCTCTGGTTGCCTTAGTCGGCGGCATCTTCTGGAGATTGATGGTGGTGATTTTTCTGCTCAATGCGCGTGCGGCCAGGGAAGACCGCAAGTTGGGGAAGAGAAGTCTGGCTGGGCATAGAGAGCACTTCCATCGGTCAGTCATTTGTTGTTATTTTCTGACCGGTAGAGGCAGTCAGAAAATACTGTGAATGACTGAGTCCGTGAACCGTGAATTCACGGGGGGTATACTGTACATTTTTTATTATAAGAATAGCAAAAATACAAATGCAAGAAAAAGCAAACACCAATTGAAATACAAAATAGTTCTCAAAAACAGAGCCAATGGGGTATCCAACAAAGCATAATATATACCGTAACTCTTCAGAATATGACGTAAAGACTCAAAACAACCCTATCCTTCTCTCATAAACCCCACCCCGCTCATCCCACCCCCACCTCTTCCCACCAACCCCCCCCGAGACCCCCCTTTGAACAGGCCTGTAAGAAAGAGAGTAATTAGTGGTCATCCCAAACCTCAACAGAAAAGAAAGAATAGAGAAGATCCCCAAGTATGTTCCTCAACCATCCTCTGAAGCAACCCCTTCCTGCCAGGAAATATAGTTAGACCAAATTTTTTGAAAGAATCCCATAAGATTCCTAACGTAAAGCAGTCAGTTTAGACATATTATAAACATAGTTCACTTTATGATACAGCACAGCCAGTGGAGTGAGGCCGGCCTTCTTCCAAGCAGACGCTAAGAGCAGACGCACCGCAATTGTCACCAGAGCAATCCATTTGCAACGTCTCGACCGCAAGGTAGTTGGGAGTTCCATTGAGCAAGCAACGGTCAAGAGTCTCACTGACAGGGAAACCCAAGACCTCCGAAATGAAACCCGCCACTCAAGACCAGTAGAGAACCATCGTTTGAACGGCGTCCTAAAAAAATCAATGCCGGTCCAAGAATCTGGGCCTAACTGCATTAGGGGTGAAGTTATCAAGTTGTATTATGGTGATAATCTACATTAGTTGCCTCTTAGCACAGGTTTCTCTGAAATAATACAGAGTTAGGATCACTTGAACTCTGACCTCTGTTCCATCCTAAACCTTTCTGCTTTAACCCTCCCTTATTTGTCTTACTTTCTATCAACAATTATATTTCTTTCCCCTCTCGTAGCGTATGTCCATGCGTCTATTCTAAGTTGTAATTTTAATTATGTACATCATTTAGAATTTTGATTAAGCAATTCATCAAATTTTTAATAAACTTCAAACTTGTTATTTAGGGTGCCATGGGCTATATAATAAGATGCAAAGCATGTAATAAGAAAAACCTCATTATTATGTACAATAATTTCTATAAAGTTACTTGTGCTGAACACTGCGGGCTCCGTTACACCTGGGCCTATGAGATGCATCCTGCCCCCTCAGCACAAACCACCTTCTTCCCAAATAAAACTCTCCCAGCCTGAAATCCCTCCCTTTTCTGAATCTCTCCTGGAAGTCCCACTCCTCACCAAAAAAATACTACCCCAAGTATTGAAACCCCCCACCCGTTAGGTTCTCCCTTTTCCCAACTTCCAAAAGACACTCCTGGGCCTACTCTTAAAAAATCCTTGATCCCTAGCAGGATCAGGCAGGAGTGGTCCCCAGTTGCTCCTGCCCTTTCCATCACCAGGTTTTAAAATAGCACTGGTGACCTCTAGTGGTAGTCTCATGGTACTATGGCTCTTACTGTATATAAGGGCTTCTTTGCTTGTAAAATCAAGGTGCAGTAAAAGTCTAACTTTTATACCACCTTGAAAATACCCCCTGAAAAGTACAGTAACCTGTTTAACAGCTAAGTGACTAAGATAAGAACATAAGAATTGCCGCTGCTGGGTCAGACCAGTGGTCCATCGCGCCCAGCGGTCCGCTCACGCGGCGGCTCCCAGGTCATAGACCAGTGCCCTAGCTGAGACCCACCCTACCTGTGTTCGTTCTGGTTCAGCAGGAACTTGTCCAACCTTGTCTTGAGTTCCTGGAGGGTGTTTTCCACTGGATACCCAGTTCAGTGTTTTTCCCCAGACTATAACCATTACCACTTTCTAGCTAGACTTTCATAGAAAATGCATATTTTAGAGATATGTTCCACTAATGTCATGCAAGTTGAAGATCTTTTAAAATACTTGCAATATCTATTCATCTTTCTACATAGTTCACATATATCATCTTGGGTGTTGTTATATTTGCTTGTGTATGTTTATATTTTTTTTTTTGCTTCATAGAAACATAGAAACATAGAAAGATGACGGCAGATAAGGGCTACAGCCCATCAAGTCTGCCCACACCATTGACCCACCCTTATAATTCTACTGGCCCCCTTAACTCTCCTGACCTGCTCTATTAAGTCAATATCCTAGCGACCCTATTCATTGGTATGACCCTCGCAGTGATCCCACATAGGTATCCCATTTATTCTTGAAGTCTGGGATACTGCGGGCCTCGATCACCTGTACTGGAAGCTTGTTCCAATGCTCTATCACTCGTTCCGTGAAGAAGTACTTCCTGACGTCTCCACGAAACTTCCCTCCCCTGAGTTTGAGCGGATGTCCTCTTGTGTTCGAGGGTCCTCTGAGAAGAAAGATATCATCTTCCACCTTGACCCATCCCGTGATGTACTTAAATGTCTCAATCATGTCTCCCCTCTTCCTGTGTAAACTGTGACTAGCTCTCTATAATTCCATATATATTAATTCTATTAAACAACAGAAAGCTTGGTAGTGCATAGATGGGTTGTGAACCCTATGTGATATCCATATTTCTTGAGTTTGCCTACCAATAACCTCTACATGTGGCCTTCACCCCTTGCAGTCAAAGACCAAATGTATAAATTCTTGACCCCCAATGGCTCTAAGAAGGATCTAAATTGAACGCAACTACATTCCAGGTATCTAAGAAACTAACTCGAAATTCCACACACAATTATTTTGAAAAGTGACCCTTGTTGGGGTTTTTTTTTTTAATGGAGAAGGTTTGTGTGCCAGCTTGTACTCCTTGCTGACTTATAGACTCTTAAACGTGTGATAGACTAGGAAAAGGAATCCGCGCCTCCAGGGACCTCACTAGCTACCCATGGCAACCGAGCCTGAACCGCCTCAGACGACATCAGTCAGAGTCTGTGACACCTTAACCCATTCTCTCCTAACTAATGAAGGGTGAAGAGACAGGAGGTGACAGGAATCCTGCTCTTCCACTTCATCACCAGGGCCAAGGATGTTGTCACCAGCAGGTATAAACTGGCTAACGATCCCATTAATTTCCTCTTTCCTACCACTGAGCAGGCAAATCTGATTTAAGAGCTATTCTGTATTAACATCCCGTAAAAAATAGGTTTTTTTAATCCTAATGGAAAGAAAACAATAGGAAGTTATATATACACATACTCTGCTGAGCTGATTCCAGAGAACGTACTAAGGTGATAGAATGATGCACGAAGAATTGATCTTTACTAAAAAAACAGGAAAGTAAACTGGGGAACAAAGCAAGTAATTAAAAAGATTCTCGACATGCTGTGTTTCGGGTTTATGCGGAGTCTCTGCCAAATAGCTGTGGTGAGTAAATATATTACAATTCTAGCCCTGGAGTGCTTTGCACGAGAGAATATTTTGACAACTCAAGCTACTCCACATCGACATGCACTGTTCGACATCACGAAGAAAGCTTGAGGGGGTTCAAAGGAAAAAAAAAAAAAATCAATACCTTGACTGCACAGTGCAAACGCAATATCAAGGAAAGTCACCCTGGTAAATATCACTGCCAGCAAGGAACAGTTTCATTTCTTAAAAAAAAAAAAGTACCAATTTTAATTTTTAATAATGATACGGCGCTATCCTGCCTTATTTTCACCGGGCCCCGGTGCTCAAAAGTCCACGTTATAATCCTGTGTGCCTCTGTAGTGCCGGTAAATTTTCCGATTTCAAAATGGCGAGCGATGGCGTACCTCACGGGACGTGTCGAAGTGGAAGATGATATTTTCTTTCTCAAGGGACCCTCGGCCACAAGAGGGCACCCGCTCAAACTCAGGGGCGGAAAATTTCATGGCGACACCAGAAAGTATTTCTTCACAGAGAGAGCGGTTGATCATTGGAACAAGCTTCCAGTGCAGGTGATCGAGGCAGACAGCTTGCCAGACTTTAAGAATAAATGGGATACCCATGTGGGATCCCTATGAGGGTCAAGATAAGGAAATTGGGTCATTAGGGCATAGACAGGGGGTGGGTAAGCAGAGTGGGCAGACTTGATGGGCTGTAGCCCTTTTCTGCCGTCATCTTCTATGTTTCTATGATGATCGAAAAGGTTTGCGTGCAAATGAGACTGAGGGAAATTCCATTAGAGCAGTCGTTTGGAGAGAGCGACTCACTCGTGCGCAGAATAAGCATAGAGAGGCATAAATGTGCGGATGTGCCAGGAAATGCTGTGTTGTAGGAAGACGTGAACCTCAGTTAGAGGCGTGTCTTATTGTTTATTGGGAGCTTCTATACTGCTGCCAATGACTGGGATGCCAATTCAGAGCTTCTGTGGAGGTTGTTACAATACAGAGTTACAAAGGGCTAGATTCACAAACCCCTGATTCCGTGTCCAATCCTTTTCCGATTGCATGCAGACCGAGGAATTTACAAAAAGCCTGCATGCAAATGGAGACGATCGTTAACTCAGCTCCTACCCACGGCCAGGATGGCTACAGCATGCGCAGACCCTGAAAGTAGTGAGAGGAGAAGCAGCCTCCTGTCACTGCTGTCAGGGCTTCTGCCGGCTTTTTTTTATTTCTCCCGTCCCTTGTGCAGCAGAACCCTTGAGCATCTGTCCCCACCACGCAGCCGAACTCCCGCTGATTTTCCATCCTTCCCTCCCATCTGAACCCTGCCAATCGCAAGCCCTACATACCTCCCTCCAGAGCAGCGCTGGGCCGCCAGCACTCTAAACAAGCTGCTTCGCGGCCTTCTCTCGTCGGGGCCTTCCGTGTGCTGCGTGCCTGATGACATCATCAGTGATGAGGCAGAGGGATTTCTGCAGCTGTAAAAAAAGCTTTTTTGTATTTTTTTTTTTAAATTAATGGCCATGCGTTAATGCTGTCAGTGCGTGGCCATTAAAAATTTACGCCAACTGATTAGCATAAGAATGCCCAAGCTCTGCCCCCCAGACAAGCCTGTTCAAAAAAATTTAAAATATTTGTAGCGCATGGCAGTAAGCACAGGGCACCAGAATGCATCCCATGGTATGCCATCGTAAGCTTCATTAGGCAGATATTAACGCCCAATGCCGCTTAGTTCAAGGGCCCCATAAAAACTCAAATGTTTTGCAACCTTTACATTCTGGCTAATATATATATTAAAAAAAAAAAGTTACAAATATAGTTCCACAATAGGAGTCGCCGTTCAGGCAAAGAATCTAGGTATTAGAGTGTGGCGCAGTGGTTAAAGCTACAGCCTCAGCACCCTGAGGTTTTGGGTTCAAATCCACGCTGCTTCTTGTGACCCTGGGCAAGTCACTTAATCCCCCCATTGCCCCAGGTACATTAGACAGATTGTGAGCCCACCAGGACAGACAGGGAAAAATGCTTGAGTGCCTGAATAAATTCATATAAACCATTTTGAGCTCCCCTGGGAGAATGGCATAGAAAATTGACTAAATAAATAGTGTGAAAAGTTTCAGCCTCTGATAACCAGAGCTGGTATTGTGACATCATAACGCCTCATTCCACCAATAAGAGCCAACCTCATCAGTGATGTCACAATGGCTGGATTGTCCTAGACTTGGCTCACTTTTACTACACTTTGATTTCTAGAATGGTGCAGTGGTTACAGCTACAGCTTCAGCACCCTGAGGTTGTGGGTTCAAAACCCACACTGCTCCTTGTGACCATGGGCAAGTCACTTAATCCCCCCACTGCCCCAGATAGATTGTGAGCCCACAAGAACAGACAGGGGAAAATGCTTGAGTACCTGAATAAATTCATGTAAACTGTTCTGAGCTCCTCTGGCAGAACGGTACAGAAAATTGAAGAAATAAATAAATGGCATCGAGAATACGTTGAAACCCTCAACCCAGTTTACAACGGCGGCTAAGAAAGCAACTAGAACGTGAGGAAAGGAATGGAAAACAAAGATGAAAATGTTCTAATGCCTTTGTATCGGCCCCATGGTGCAACCGCCCATCTCAAAAAAGATATAGCGGAATTAGAAAAGGTTCAGAGAAGCGCAATTAAAATGACAAAGGGAATGGGGAGATATGACAGAGGTATAAAATGCCGAGTGTAATGGAAACAGGTAGATGTGAATTAGAGAATGACACGGTGGCGGTTTACCCGCGGCCACCGCATTTTAGCCGCGGGTCACCTGCCGAAAACGGGGAAGAAAACTAGCAGTCGCTGCGGCGACGGGGACAAGGCCATTCACCGCCCGCAGGGCGGTGAATGGTCTTGTCCCCCGCAGTGAGGCATGAAGGATCGCGCGGTCCCCGCAGCTCACACCCGCCCGCCCAATCGATTCCAGTGTCCAGCCAGCTCTCTCCCCTCTCCTCACCCCAGTCCGCAGATCCTCCTCCTCGGCGACCCGCACGCTACCAGAGAGCCGCGCACACCCGCCGCTGCTCAGCCTCGATCTTCTGCTCTGACGCAACCGGAAACAGGAAGTTGCAGCAGAGCAGAAGATCGAACACTGAGCAGCCGCGCGTGTGCGGCTCCCTGGGAAAGCGCGCAGGTTGCCAAAAAAGAAAACCCACAAACCAAGGTGAGGAGAAGGGAGAGAGCCGGCCAAACACCAGGATCGACCGGGCAGGCAGGTAGTGGCCGCGGGGACCGTGCGATCGCTAGTGTTCCCGGCTCAAATTGGAAGGAGGGAGTGAAAGGAAAAAGGCTTATATGGATGCAGCGGGGACGGTGACGGGGCGGTGAATGGGATGGCAGTGGCGGTGACGGGGCGGTGAAAGGGATGGCGGTGACGGTGACGGGGCGGTGAAGGGATCGGCGGTGACGGGGCGGTGCAGAGGATGGTGGGCCGGTGACAGGGACAGATTTTTTCCCCGTGTCATTCTCTAATGTGAATAACTTGATCATTCTTTCCAAAAATACTAGGACTGGAGCCATTCAATGAAGCTACTAAGTAGTAGATTTAAAATCTCTCTTCACTCAACATGTTATTAGACTCTGGGATTTGTTGCCAGACTTATCCATGCTTTCATGACGTATTTTCCCTAAATGTTTCTTTAAAGATTATAGTTCATCCCCCTCTCCTTTTGTACCGGTAATTATTTGTACGTATATACTCGCATGTTTTTTTGTATGAAATTGTTTTATTTTTTTTCTCCTATTTTTAAATGGTTATACGCATTGAAGTACTTGACATCGCGTGTACAACAAATTTTTAATAAACTTGAATGGGGTGAATCATCGCGGTCATTTCATTGTGGGATGTTTTGGTGGGGCTGCGATGAAACAGCCGCGCCTAATTAATCCCTTCCGGTGGGAGTGCTTGATGGAGAGGTGCTGAATTGTGGACAGAGGGAAGAAATTTGGGGGTTGTGGGGGCATTGCCCCCCAAACACTGAATCGGAGACTGAATAAGAATGCTAGTCCTGAGTCCCAATTTGCTAGAGAACCGCTTGCGCTCTTGGGAAGCATGGAAATGCCAATTGTAGCAGATTTTGGGCATCTGAAGGGAGTTAGGCACTTGAAAGCAACTTGTTCCCCAAATGAGCCTAGCTTGCCAGTAAGCTTACAAGGGATAGTTTCTGCTGCTGCTTCCTGCTCCTCCTTGGGTTTAGGATGATTCATCAATTCAGCACTGAAACTGCCACACTGAAGTGGCCACGTTGAATCGTCCCACTGGAGAATGTGGTGAAAGCAGTTAGCTTAGCAGGGTTTAAAAAAGGGTTGGGGAATCTCCTAAAACAAAAGTCCATAAGCCATTATTAAGATGGACTCGTGAACGTTCTCTGCTTATTCCTAGAATAAGCGGCATAAAATCTGTTTTACTCCTTGGGATCTTGCCAGGTGCTTGTGACCTGAAATGGTCAGTGTTGGAAACAGGATGATACTGCGCTTGATGGGCCTTCAATTTGCCCCAGTATGGCAACTCTTATGTCCTTATGTTTTAACGCCGTAGACTGTGAGCCCGCTAGGGACAGAGAAAACACCTACATAGAAAAGGATCTTAATATTTTGAGAATAATATTTGACAGTATGCTTACTTTTGTGTCACAAGTGAAAGCGGCTTCGGTCAAAGTATTTAGAACACTTTGGAAGCTGAGGAGGTTAGGAACTCATTTTTTACCTGAAGTTTTTCAAATAGTTGTGTACACACTCATTTTAGTACACTTGCATTATTGTAATGCTTATTTATACAGAATGTAACAAATCTCTGTTGAGAAGACAGCATCCTAACTGATATGCCAGTTGTTAAAATTTAGTAAGGTGTCGCTCTTACTAGTTGAAATACACTTGCAAACTATGGAGGCAAAATTTGTGGACTGGTACATAAGAATAACCTTACTGGGTCAGACGAATGGTCCATCTAACCCAGTAGCTCATCCTCATGTAGCCAATCCAGGTCACAAGTACCTTGCAAAAGCCCAAATAGTAGCAACATTCCATACAGAATCCCATAAAAATAGCCCATGGGAGTGGCCTAAGGGATTTGACCAATAGGAATCTTAGGCCACTCTCAGTGTATCCCAGAATGCATTGAGAGAGAGGCCTAAGATTCCGGTTGGCCCAGGCGCCTAAGGCCCCTCTTATATTAGAGGTCTTAGGCGCCTGGGCCAATCAGGGCCTTAGGCCCCTCCCCAGTGCATCCCAGCATGCACCGGGAAGGTGAAGGCCCGCCACTGTGGAGGCAGGCCTGCCGGCCGGTGTGAACAAATATCCCTCCGGCCAGCCTAAGATAAATAGGTACTGGTGGGGCCTGGGTGGGCTTGGGGGGAGAGTGTGTCAGGATGGGGGCATGTCCGGCTAGAGTGGCTTTTTAAAAAGGGGGGGAGAAGAAAGAATTAAGAGGAAAGGACTTCACCGAAGATTTCTGAATCTGTCATAAAGATGATCAGAAATGCAACTAGAATTTCATTTTGCAAACCTCAGCTACATGTTTTTGCCAGATTATTTATACTGAATTCAGGGCCCTTTTTATTAAGTTGCAAGAGATACTAATATGTGTCTAACACAGTAAAACGTGAAATATCGCGGGATGCATGCAGGCATCCTGCAGTCATTTTGAAATCCGCGCACAGCAAACTCGTACTAATAAATGTTTCTAATTTGTTTTTGAGGGGGTGCGTCAGAGTGGAGACTGGGTGCCATATTCCCATGTACTAACTGGCTAGAGCATGGATAATGCAGGAACCCTGATGGCCTAAAAAACGGGTAATGATGTGTGATTTTAAAAATTGGTCATTAACGCAAAAAAAAAAAAAGATAGAAAAAAAGGCATTTTTATAGCTGCATTCAAAATGCTTTTCCCGCCCAGGAAAGACCAGCAGCTTAGTGAAAAGACCTCTCGGTTTGCAGAGAGTTAAACAGCATTCGCTTTTCTCTGGCCATTAGGTGCGACGAGTAAGGAAAGGGACCCGACGAACAAATAATGGATGTGCCAGGAGCAGCTATCACACAGTGAGCCTGTCTCCCAGCAGAATAAATGAAAGGAAATTACAAGGCACCGTAGGATATCCGCAAATCCCATCGCTCTACCGGTTGCCTTTTCCAAGATCTCAGATTTTAATTAGGCTGTCTAAAATGGTGAGTTATACAGGGGTGGGATTGCTCCATGCCACTTACTATCATTGGGAATAGCATCTATCTTAAAAGGTAAAAAAAATGTAGCCAAGGTTTTCGCTATCCGATTTCTAGACTCTTTTTGTTGGGTTTTTTTTTTTTTAGAGTGAGGAGAAGTAGCTTCAGGCCAGACTCTATAAACTACATTGTAGGCGCCGATCGGCGTGCTTGTCAATCAAAATAAATGGCGCCATTTATAGCATCACGCCTAGCTATAAAGCGGACTTAGGCATCGATAGGCATCCTAGACATGGGTTGCCATCCATTACGCCAACTTCTCCCTTGCGTAATTTGGCGGTGCCTATGTCACCTAGCTCAACCATGCCTATTCCCCGCCCATAATCATGCCTACATTGTAGCTTAGGCATCGTTAGGCGTCAGAGGGGGCCTCCACTTAGGCATCGCTAAGCACCCTAAATGTTTGGCTCCAAACTCTTAAATTGTTTAATCCATTATTATTTTTTGATTGGCTGAAAATTGGCACGGTCGATTACCATGCCAATTAAGCCAATTAAAAGTTAGGCACCAATCCCGAACTTAGGCATCGCTGGGTGGCTGCAATTAATGCGCCGTTTATAGAATTTGGGGGTTAGTGCCGCCTTTTGTGCTAAGTTCATGAGACTGCCAACAATGCAGGGCATATTTTGCTTTGTAATCCATTTTGAATCCTTTGGGAGATTTAACGGTATATAACAGTGTTCTTCAATCTTTTGACACCTAAGGACCGACGGAAATAAAATAATTATTTTGTGGACCGGCACCGGTCCACGGACCGGCACTTGTAAAACACTGGGCTAAGTCGTGGGTCAGACCCCGCCCATCTCCACCCAATCTCTGCCCCAGACTCCGCCCCCATAATAGTTCTAATTGTAACACCATTTTTTCCACTCATTTTTCATAAATACACACACAATATAATCGTATTAACAACACATAATGGTTAACCACAAAATTAAACTACACAACGTACACTGTATGCTTTTCAACATTCATTCCTGCCAGAAAACAGATAATCCCATGCAAACGCAGGACCAAAAACTAAAAGTACTAATATATACAAACAAACCCTAAGATGCAAGACTCTGTATGCTGTACAACCCCAGAGGAAAAGAAACAAATGCATTTCTTCCTGAACAGACATCAGATGTAAATCAATCCTAAATTTAAAAAAAATAAAAGCATTTCCCCTACTGTTGTTTGTCTCTCTCCCTCCATGCTGTGCCTTGCCTTCTGGCCTGCCCCCCGGTGTTATCTTCGGGCCGGTCCATGGTGCGATCAACGCGGCGTCTTTGGGCAGGCTCCCTGAGTGCTGCATTGCACAAAGCTGTGGGCAGCGACGGCAGAGAGAAGGCTTCTGGTTCAGGCGCAGGACGTGCGTAGGAGCACCACTCAGGGAGCTGGCCCGAAGACGCTACGTTGATTGCACCGTGGACCAGCGGCTGCAGAACACTGTCTTGGGTCCGATGGAGATGCTGGCCCTGTGGACCGGCACCAGTCCACGGACCGGCGGTTGAAGACCACCACATTAACCCCCCCTTTTTACAAAACCGTAGTGCGAATTTTAGCACTGGCCACGGCAGTAACAGCTCCGATGCTCATAAGAATTTTATGAGTGTCAGAGCTATTATCATCGCGAATGGCGCTAAAAACTGTGCGTTTTGTAAAAGGGGGGTTGGGGAGAATTAAATTAAATATTTGAGAAGCATCACTATACAAAATGACCCATATAATGTAAACAAAGCAAATTAAAAAAATCTCTCTTGGAGAGAGATTACAAAAAATGTTTTAGTAAAGTGAAAAAGACTTCAGAGCTACGAGCCTCTGATATCAGCTGCAAGCAATGACGCCACAAACAAGCTGCCATGATTGGTCGTTTCAACCAATATGGGCTATGTTTAGCAATGGGGAGAGGGTGGTGCAATGGTTAAAGCTACAGCCTCAGCGCCCTGAGGTTGTGGGTTCAATCCCAAGCTGCTCCTTGTGACCCTGGGCAAGTCAATTACCGTATTTTCACGCATATAACGCGCGCGTTATACGTAGTTTTTACAAACTGCGCATAACCTTGCGCGTTATACACGTGAGCGCGTTGTACAAAATTTTTTTTTACATAGTTCCCCCCCACATCCGATTCACCCCCCCCGCAGGACCGCTTGCACCCCCACCCCGAAGGACTGCTCGCACGCACCCGCACCCCCACCCCGAAGGACCGCTCGCACGCACTCCCACCCGCACCCACACCCCACCCTGAAGGACCGCTCGCACCCCCACAGCCTCCCGACCCCCCATCATGTAGAAGCTCCTACCGGTGTCCTGCTGCTTCCTCTTGGCGGTCCCGACACCCGACACGATCGGGGCAAGAGGGAGCTCAAGCCCTCTTTCCCCCCCGACTCCCCAACACAATCGGGGCAAAAGGGAGCCCAAGCCCTCTTGCCCCCCGACTCCCCATCTCTCCGACAATATCGGGCCAGGACGGAGCCCAAGTCCTCCTGGCCCTGGCGACCCCACCCTCCGCTAGTTGTTCGGGCCAGGAGGGAGCCCAAACCCTCCTGGCCACGGCAACCCCCTACCGCCACCCCACACTACATTACGGGCAGGAGGGATCCCAGGCCCTCCTGCCTTCGACGCAAACCCCCCTCCCCCCAACGACCGCCCCCCCAAGAACCTCCGACCGCCCCCACAGCCGACCCGTGACCCCCCTAGCATGTGCCCAAGGCCCCGCCCCCAGGAGGGACCTAAGGCTCCCGGGCCTATTCTGATTGGCCTAGGCGCCTTAGGCCCCACCAGTAGGCGGAGCTTTGGGACGGATGGGCCAATCCGGCGTCATTCCGTCGTTGGCTGCCTGCCGGACAGGCAGGTTTGGCTTCTGTCTGTCCGGCCAACTACACAAAGGTACGGGGAAGGGGGGTGGGGGTGTCGTGGGGGTCGGCCAGGGGGGTCGCGGGTTGGCTGGGGGGGCGGTTGGAGGTTCTTGGGGGGGCGGTCGTTGGGGGGAGGGGGGTTTGCATCGAGGGCAGGAGGGCCTGGGATCCCTCCTGCCCGTAATGTAGTGCGGGGTGGGGGTAGGAGGTCGCCGTGGTCAGGAGGGTTTGGGCTCCCTCCTGGTCCAATATTGTCGGGGAGTTGGGGAGTCGGCGGGGCAAGAGGGCTTGGGCTCCCTTTTGCCCCGATCGTATCGGGGAGTCGGGGGGGGCAAGAGGGCTTGAGCTCCTTCTTGCCCTGATCGTGTCGGGGGTGCCGCGGTTGGCTGGGGCAAGAGGGCTTGAGCTTCCTCTTGCCCCGATCGTGTCGGGTGTCGGGACCGCCAAGAGGAAGCAGCAGGACACCGGTAGGAGCTTCTACATGATGGGGGGGGGGGTCGGGAGGCTGTGGGGGTGCGAGCGGTCCTTCAGGATGGGGGTGCGGGTGGGAGTGCGTGCGAGCGGTCCTTCGGGGTGGGGGTGCGGGTGCGTGCGAGCGGTCCTTTGGGGTGGGGGTGTGAGCGGTCCTGCGGGGGAGGTGTGAATCGGATGTCGGGGGGGGGGATCAGGCTTTCAGGGTGGGGACAGGACTTCAAGGGGGAGAGGAGAGTCGGGGTAGCCAGAGGAGAGTCGGGGCGGGTGAAAGGAGAGTCGGGCGGCGACGGGAGAGTCGGGCAGCATGCGCGGTATATGGGTGTGTGCGGTATATAAAAATTTCTGTACATAAATTTGTGTTTTTCGCGCGCTATACCTGTGTGTGCGTTTTACACGGGTGCGCGTTATCTACGTGAAAATACGGTAATCCCCCCATTGCCCCAGGTACATTAGATAGATTATGAGCCCACCAGGACACACAGGGAAAAATGCTTGAGTACCTGAGTAAATCCATGTAAACCATTCTGAGCTCCCCTGGGAGATGAATAGTGTGAAAAGTTTCAGGCTCTGATAACCAGAGCTGGTATTGTGACGTCATAATGCCTCATTCCACCAATAAGAGCCAACCTCATCAGTGATGTCACAATGACTTATTTGTCCTACACTTGTCTCACTTTTACTACATTTTGATTTCTAGAGTGGTGCAGTGGTTAAAGCTACAGCCTCAACGCCCTGAGATTGTGGGTTCAAACCCACCCTGCTCCTTGTGACCCTGGGCAAGTCACTTAATCCCCCCATTGCCCCAGGTACGTTAGATAGATTGTGAGCCCACCGGGACAGACAGCCCAGTTTCCTATTTCCACAGTGGCCAATCCAGGTCACAAGTACCCGGCAGAAACCCAAATAATGAAGCACAAAACAGGAAGACCCAATGTTCCACAAAAGAAAAAGAAGCAATCGAAAAACCAAAACAAAAACAAGACTGTGGAAATGGACAATGTTCTTGGCTTTTCTTTATTTCACAAAGATATCTTCGGAGAATGGTAAAAATAGACCACATCAGACATAAAAAAACTACCTTGACCTGACATGGGCCGTGTTTCAGCCTTTCTCAAGGGTCCTAAGTATAAAAACAAACAAAACGAAAATAATGTATACATCAACAGATGAAGAGGATGTGTATTTTAAATGTACATAAAAATAAAAGTCAGTCCGCCTGAAGGATGTATGGCACATGCATCGTGTAGGCCCGCCACGTGCGCTGAGAGGAAAAAACAATGGCGCAGGGAGGAGACTGAGGAACAGCAACCTGACACTCCGACGATCGCAGCCTCGGCCATGGAGATAGTCAGACTCGGTCAATTGTGGTATTATGCATCTCTTGATCTTGTTTATGCTTTTTCTTTTTCTTAATATACCTAATAAAACTTTTGATCTGAAAAAAAAATAAAAGTTAGGAACGCAAATGACAGATGTGAATATAAATAAAAGTGAAATTATAGACAAAAAGAGTAAGGAGGGTTTTAATTTATTGGTTAAAATTAGCCATAATTGTGAGTGTTATGAGTGATAAGTGCATGATGTGAAAAGGTCTGCGGTGAAAGGAATTATGACGTGGTGTTATGACACCTATTTGTGCAGATAAACACCCGAAAGGTCCATCTAGTTTGCCCAACTTGATTCAATCTAAAAATTTGTTGGTTTTTTTTCTTCTTTGCTATTTCTGGGCAAAAATCCAAAGCTCTGCCCGGTACTGTGCTTGGGTTCCAACTGCCAAAATCTCCGTCAAAACCTACTCCAGCCCATCTACCCCCTCCCAGCCACTGAAGCCCTCTCCAGCCCATCCCCCACCCAATGGCCATACACAGACACAGACCATGCAAGTCTGCCCAGTACTGGCCTTAATTCAATATTTAATATTCTTTTCTGATTCTAGATCCTCTGTGTTCATTCCACGCTTCTTTGAACTCAGTCACCGTTTTTCTCTCCCTCTCTTTCTTTGTCTTACTCTCTCTTTCTTTCTTTCTCTTGCTCTTTCTTTGTCTCTCTCTCTCTTTCTTTGTCTCACTCTCTCTTTCTTTCTTTCTCTCACTTTTTCTTTGTCTTTCTTTCGTTCTTTCTTTGTCTTTCTCTCTTTTTCTTTCTCTTTCTCTCTCTCTCTTTGTCTTTCTCTCTTTCTTTGTCTTTTTCTCTCTTTTTCTTTCTTTGTCTTTCTCTCTTTTTCTTTCTCTCTCTCATAGTAACATAGTAGATGACGGCAGATAAAGACCCGAATGGTCCATCCAGTCTGCCCAATCTGATTCAATTTAAATTTTTTTTTTTTTTTCTTCTTAGCTATTTCTGGGCCAGAATCCAAAGCTTTACCCGGTACTGTGCTTGGGTTCCAACTGCCGAAATCTCTGTTAAGACTTACTCCAGCCCATCTACACCCTCCCAGCCATTGAAGCCCTCCCCTGCCCATCCTCCTCCAAACGGCCATGCACAGACACAGACCGTGCAAGTCTGCCCAGTAACTGGTCTTAGTTCAATCTTTAATATTATTTTCTGATTCTAAATCTTCTGTGTTCATCCCACGCTTCTTTGAACTCCGTCACCGTTTTACTCTCCACCACCTCTCTCGGGAGCGCATTCCAGGCATCCACCGCTTTCTCCGTAAAGTAGAATTTCCTAACATTGCCCCTGAATCTACCACCCCTCAACCTCAAATTATGTCCTCTGGTTTTACCATTTTCCTTTCTCTGGAAAAGATTTTGTTCTACGTTAATACCCTTTAAGTATTTGAACGTCTGAATCATATCTCCCCTGTCTCTCCTTTCCTCTAGGGTAGACATATTCAGGGCTTCCAGTTTCTCCTCATATTTCTTTTGTTGCATAAACAATATAAAAACCGTGTATGTTTATCTAAAATCCCTGGTGGATAAATATAGTGATGATGAGGCCACCAATGTGTACTGATGAGAAAAGTGATGGATGTATTAAAAAGGCAGCATAGCAGTCAAAGTGGGTAGTTGATAGAACCGAATTGATTGCAGTCCTGAGATAATGGAAAGCGTACCAAATAAACAAATAACTAACTAAAACTGGCAAAGTCTAATTATAACTATTTAATTATTCATTCAATTTCCTCTACTTTTCTCCCATGGAGCTCAGAACGGTTTACATGAATTTATTCAGGTCCTCAAGCATTTTCCCCTGTCTGTCCCAGTGGGCTCACAATCTATCTAATGTACCCTGGGGCTATGGGGGGATTAAGTGACTTGCCCAGGGTCACAAGGAGCAGCGTGGGTTTGAACCCACAACCCCAGGGTGTTGAGGCTGTAGCTTTAACCACTATGCCACACTCTCCTCTGATACAATATCAGAAGTGAATCAAGTATAGAACAATATTGTGACATCACTGATGAGGTTGGCTCTTATTGGTGGATTGAGACATTATGACATCACAATACCAGCTCTGGTTATCAGAGGCTGAAACTTTTCACATTATTTATTTATTCAATTTTCTCAGGGGAGCTCAGAACAGTTTACATGAATTTATTCAGGTCCTCAAGCATTTTTCCCTGTCTGTCCCAGTGGGCTCACAATCTATCTAATGTACCCTGGGGCTATGGGGGGATTAAGTGACTTGCCCAGGGTCACAAGGAGCAGCGTGGGTTTGAACCCACAACCCCAGGGTGTTGAGGCTGTAGCTTTAACCACTATGCCACACTCTCCTCTGATACAATATCAGAAGTGAATCAAGTATAGAACAATATTGTGACATCACTGATGAGGTTGGCTCTTATTGGTGGATTGAGACATTATGACATCACAATACCAGCTCTGGTTATCAGAGGCTGAAACTTTTCACATTATTTATTTATTCAATTTTCTCAGGGGAGCTCAGAACAGTTTACATGAATTTATTCAGGTCCTCAAGCATTTTTCCCTGTCTGTCCCAGTGGGCTCACAATCTATCTAATGTACCCTGGGGCAATGGGGGGATTAAGTGACTTGCCCAGGGTCACAAGGAGCAGCATGGGTTTGAACCCACAACCTCAGGGTGCTGAGGCTGTAGCTTTAACCACTGCACCATTCTAGAAATCAAAATGTAGTAAAAGTATAGGACAATCCAGCCATTGTGACATCACAGATGAGGTTGGCTCTTATTGGTGGAATGAGGCATTATGATGTCACAATACTAGCTCTGGTTATCAGAGGCTAAAGCTTTTCACACTGTTTATTTATTCTATACCATTCTCCCAGGGGAACTCAGAATGGTTTACATGAATTTATTGAGGTGCTCAAGCATTTTCCCTGTCCTGGTGGGTTCACAATCTATCTAATGTACCTGGGGCAATGGGGGGGATTAAGTAACTTGCCCAGAGTCACAAGGAGCAGTGAAGGTTTGAACCCACAACCTCAGGGTGCTGAGGCTGTAGCTTTAACCACTGTCCCACCCTCTCCCTAAGAAAATAAAAATAACCTTACTCGGTCAGATTATCCACCCTAGACTACTGCAACATCATTTATGTGGGCATTCCTATGTCCACTTAATATTCGGACTAAAGAAAAGCAAACACATTAGTCCCTACTACAAACTGCTACACTGGTTGCCAACGGAGGCACGGATAATATTCAAATTCTCTTGCTTTCGCTATAAACTGGTGTGGGGAATGGCCTCTACCTCTCTCTTACCACACTTCGAACTATACATTCCCAGGAGGACAACTAGAAATGCCGATCTTTTTGCCTATCCAAGGATTACTGATTGCAAATACAGCTCCTTTCTGGACAGAACCTTTAAGTTTCAAGCTAGCAGACAGCAAACCTGGCTAGGCAATTACATCAACGGAGCCAGGTTGACCGAAATTAAGATTTATCTCCTAGTTAGATTACCTCCCCCTCATTTTTTTTTAAAACTTTTATTCAACATGTTGATATTGCGTATTCTCACTAATTATATTCTGTAATCACTGACTGCTCAGTGACATCTTCCCTATTTGAATTCTGTAATTCGCCGATTGTCCAGCTCTCTTCACTATAAACCGCCCAGAAGTCGCAAGATTGTGGCGGTATAGAAAAAATAAAGTTATTATTATTATTAATGGTTCATCAAACCCAGTAGCCCGTTCTCACAGTGGTCAATCCAGGTAAAAACAAGCCGCAGTGGGCGCGACAAATTAGTGCCGATTCCTGTGCCCTAACTTTGGGTACCAGAAGGCATAAATGAGAACATCAGAACCATACGAATAGCCGTACTGGGTCAGACAATAATCTGTACAATTGTCATTTTATAAATCACAAATAATACAGAGCAAGGATCAACAAAACCCCTGTCTCCCCCTCCCCTTCACAAATATCCCCTCTCCACTATCGAGAAAACTGAATAAGTCAAATTATTACAAAATGCTACACAGAAAAATCATGCTAACAGAATACCGCAGTCACACATGACAGGAATAGTGTTATGGGAGTGACCCCTGGTCCGAGAGAGCCCTAAGTCAGCTGGAAGCTAAAGAAGCACTGCCTGGGCTTTGCGGTCCCCACTTATGTCTAATACAAGCTCTAGAGGATACAGATTTCAAATCTGATACATTCTAATCACAAAATAGAAAATAAAATTATTTTTTTTTCTACCTTTTGTTGTCTTGTCATTTTATTCTTCAAATCATGTTGGTCTCAGGCGGTGGTCTTTGTTTTCTTTGAGGCCAGATCCTGCAATTGTGTGGCTCTAATATGATTTTTAACATATAACGCTACTCCCCCCCTCTTTATTCCTACCCTGTCTTTCCTAAACAGATTATAACCCGGTTCATTAGAAGTTACATCAGAAGGAGGGACTCGGCAGCAAGAAGGTTCCGGAGCAGCGTGTATGCAGGAAACTTCTAAGAGGCTGGTAGGCCCACCCTGGGAGGCACAAAGGGGCTGACCCAGGAGAGTTGCGGGTTTTTTTTTTGCCGCCCACGATTGGGAAGGTGTGAGGGCTGTTGGACCCGCGATAGGGAGGGAGGCTACTCGACCTGTGAGGGGGGTTGGGCTGCTGCTGCACCCACGATTTCGAGGTGGGCTGCTAACTGGGAGGGGTGGGAAGGGAGGCAACTCATGGCAGATCCTTTACTTCAGGGACAAGGCCATTCACCACTCCACTGGGGCAGTGATTGGCCTTGTCCCCGTACCCGTGGCGTCAGTCGATTTTTTTTCCCCCCGTTCCTGCGGGTTACCCATGGCTAGCCATGGGTAACAGTTACCGTGTCATTCTCTACTATGGTCATTTCTTTTTTGGTGTTTTATTTTTTGCCTTTCTGTTGAGCTGAAGTAGTTGTGCATAATTAATAGATTGGAAGCTACTGGCCATATCCTGCTGATGGTGATTTTTATTTTGTTTAAAGAATAAAGTGAACTCTTTAAGTGAAGCCTTGGACCATTCTGCCAAGTTTATTTGTTATTCTGTCACTTATTTCGTTTTTCCTGACTATTCGGAGTTACGGGGATCTGGCGTTGGGCGTTTATCACGTGCTCAGTCCATCTTTCCTAAGTCATAAGTGACCGCTGGCAGCACAGTACAGAACTGTTAGTGCCTGTGATATTGATTCATTTCCTATTTGCCATCAGCTTTTATGTTTGCATTACCATCAAACTCCTAGTTACCTCTAACTTGACCCTTCGTGTACACAGGACACCCCCAGGTGACTGCCCTGTGTCTACTAGAGCGTAGCTTGACAAGCGTTGCATGTTAAATGGTTTAATTAGCTGTAGCCTAGAACAAGGAGGGCGAAGAGGGAAGCTAACTGAATTACAAGTCCATAAAATATTAAACAGCATGAATAAGCAATTTGAGTTACTATGTTTACTTTGGAGCGCTTCATAGGATAGAGCATAACAGCTCTAATTATTGTCGTCAATAGGCACTATTAAAAAGGGACAGAAAATAAAATCCCCAAAAAGAAAGGAGAGGAGATGAGAAAGTGTCGGGAGTAAAATTTCATTCGCTAACTCATTCGACAGCCAAACGTCCCGCAATTTCTTATAGTCGTTCCGTTGGACCATCAGCCTCAAGCGCAACTATTTCATCGAGACCTCTTCATCAGTTCTCATGGGGAACATTGCGTTCATTCTCCTCCACTTCCATTCAGACAAGTAAAGTACGCATGTGTCCAATATAGTCTTTAAACCCGTTACATTAACAGGTGCTAGAATAGATGTGTGTGTGTGTCTGTCTTTCTCTCTCTCTGCTTGGCCGCTTTCTGTCTGTCTGTCTTTCTTTCTGTCTCTCTCTCACCTTGGCCGCTGTCTGTTTGTCTTTCTTTCTTCCTGTCTCTCTCTTTCCTCGGCTATCCACCACCACCCCTTGCCTGCTCCCCCTGTCCAGCAGTAGCACTTCTTCCTTCCTTTTACCTCCCCCCTGTCCAGCAGCACCTCTTCCCTGCTTCCCCCTTGTCCAGCAGTAGGCCTTCTCCCTTCCCTGCTCCCCCTGTCCAGCATCCGCTAACCCGGGCAGCCTCGGGGCTTTGCTAGGCCGGCCCACCTCGCATTATCGAAGTGGGTCGGCCTAGCAAATGCCCCATGGCTGCGGCATTTGCTGGTCCGGGGGCGAGAAGAGGTGTCCCAGCAGCGCAGGAGTCAAACCGCCACCACCATCGCAAGCCGCCCCCTGCGCCGCCGCAAGCCGCACCACGCGCCACCCCACGCACTGGAAATTGAATTCAGCACGGAGGCACACAGCACGGTGGCAGGGATCACAAAACCCTAAGTGCGCATGCTCGCTTAGGGTTTTATTATAGAGGATAAATCCAAGTAGTAGTCTTCAGCAATTGGATTAGTAAGCAAGTTCTTTTCTTAAGCAGCATTTCTCAGTTAGAAATTAGGCACAGACTCCACACTTTTTGGTAGCACATCCCATAGATAGGGGGGAAAGCCAGATTTTAGCCAGGTACTAGGGACCTGGATTGGCCACCGTGAGAATGGGCTACCGGATTTGATGGACCATTGGTCTGACCCAGTAAGACTATTCTTATGTTCTTATTTAGGTGCAATCAGTCCATCCCTCAGATGGTCTCAAAATTTTGAACATGTTATACTCGGAATTAACATCTAGACATTGAATATTGAACAAATCTTCCGAGTAAAATATCAGTATGTTCAGCTTGTCAAAGATATAACCTACTAAAGGCCTCAGTTACACCTCCTCCGCCTTAAATAATAAATTTCATCGAGCGGGAACTATTGTGCAAGAGTTCTTCACCAGCCTTGGAGAAATTTTTTATGTTTACTTTTTTTAACTTTATATTTAATCCATTTTTCTTAAGGTAAAGTGATGAATTTTGTACATATCTTTAAACTCATCTGCATGTTAAATTCGACCCGGTCATCCTTTTTCAATAACATAATAATAACTTTATTTTTCTATACCGCCATAGTCAGACGACTTCTAGGCGGTTCACATCAAAAGAAGGCTGGACATTCAGCAAATTACAAATGTGTGAGGGGGAATGTTACAGAAGAAAAAGGTAGTAAAGGGAGGAAAAGTAAGAGGGGTTGTAAGGGGAGGGAAGTGAAAGGGATTGCCTGAGAGATTGCTTCGGGTTTATAGGGGGGAAAAGCGTGGTGAGCGAAGGTCTGTCTGTTTAGGTGATGAATTTGTCAAACAGAGCGGTTTTGATTGATTTTCGGAATGCGTTGTAAGTCTGTCTGGCTTTATTTATGTGGTTTCCCAGCCAGGATTGTTGTCCGTTTGCTTGGAACGTGAAGGTTCTGTCAAGGAAGGATTTGTATTTGCAGCCAGTGATTTTAGGATAGGCGAAGATGTTTTTGTTTCTGGTTGTTCGTGTGGGGTTGGGTAGAGTGAAGTGTGTTTGCAGGTAGGAAGGTGCTAGGCCCCAGATTTGCTTGAAGCAGATGCATGCAAATTTGGAAACGTATTTGCGCTTCTATTGGTAGCCAGTGCAGTTTTTTGTAGTAAGGGCTAATGTGGTCTTTTTTTCTCAGCCCAAAGATTAAGCGAACTGCAGTGTTTTGCACTAATCTCAGTTTCTTTATTGTTTTTTGTGGGATACCCAGGTAGACGATATTGCAGTAGTCTAGGGTGGATAGGATCAGCGATTGCACCAGTAACCTATCCACCCTGGACTACTGCAACATCGAACAAATTTCAGAAACTCTAGGAACTAACTCATTGCTTCTCCACTTTACTTACTCGTGTAATTGCGCTATACTTGTTCCGCTCAGTATCTTGTATCCAGTGTTGTAACTAACTGCAATTATAGTTGAATTAGTTTTGTAAGCTGCTAAATATATTAGTCCTAGCAGCAAATCCAGTCCAATCCAATTAAGTTGCACATGCAAATCTGCAATGCATTATATAGAACTGGGGCTATGTAACTGGGAATTTTGAACCTCAAATTCCCTGGTTATCATTTATTCATTTTTTTTTTTTTTTAATTATATCTGTTTTATATCCCGTTGTCCCCAAAGAGCTCAGAACGGCTTACAGGTTAAACATACATATTATATAGTTGACAGATTACAATCTGACATAATTACAGAACAAGTTTGTGATATAAGGTTGTATCCTAAATTGATACAAACTAGGGACCTAGTGCAAACAATTTGATTTTCCAGGTTACAATTTGCACATTTATCCTTGGCAGTGCATGTCTTTTCAATAGATGTTTTCAGCCTAATGTGACACACATTGAGATCTAGTCCCAATAGACCTCTTTTAATGCAAACCCCATACCATTCTTATCATCGTCTTCTATTGGCAATGTACCACTAGGCCTTAACATCAGCTTAAAAACAGTATTTCCGTCAACACGTTGAACAGGCTGAAAGCTCAACCAAACAGCTATGAAAAAGAGTAAATGATCTACTGAAAACCCCACAACAGAACCAGCCTTCTCGGTCCCAACTGCACCTCAATGATTTCGCCTCGTACTTAACAGCGAAATTAAAGATCTCCATCAGGACCACAGACAGCTCCATTGAGCCTCGCACAGCTAATATTCCCCTTGGATCTTGGAAGGGCAAGGGCCATGGAAGCCATGTGCAGGTTACAGAAAGGTGCTCCGAGCAATTCTCCACTGAATGGAGATGAAGTCACAGCAGGTATTTTTCTGGCTTTGGAATGCTTAAAAAAAAGAAAAAAGAGACAAAAACCTACTGTAGGCCTCATACTGGCACCCTCTGGATCTCTGTTTTAATGTTAACCTAGCTGATTTAACTATTACATTAGTGATTTTTATTCCGTCATTACCTTATGGATCAAGGCGGATTACAGAAGAGGATTTCTGGACATGTCCAGAGGTGTTACAGAGTAGAAACATAGAAACATAGAAAGATGACGGCAGAAAAGGGCCAAGGCCCATCAAGTCTGCCCACTCTATAGACCCTCCCCTTAATATTATACAATGTTTTACCCTGACCCACTTAGGGATCCCACATGGGCGTCCCATTTATTCTTAAAATCTGGCACGCTGCTGGCCTCGATTACCTTTACTGGAAGCTTGTTCCATTGATCAATCACTCGCTCCGTGAAGAAATACTTCCTGGTGTCGCCGTGAAATTTTCCGCCCTTGAGTTTGAGTGGGTGCCCCCTTGTGGTTGAGGGGCCTCTGAGAAGGAAAATGTTATCTTCCACTTCTATACGTCCGGTGACGTATTTAAACGTCTCAATCATGTCTCCCCTCTCCCTGCGTTCCTCGAGAGTGTAGAACTGCAAATTGTTTAGTCTTGCTTCATACGAGATAGTAGAGCGGGTTGCTTCAGAGGATTGAAATGTTTCATTCGGTGTTCATTAGTCTTCATGGATTTCTTGAATAGCAAGGTTTTTGTTTCTTTTCTGAAAGTTTTCTAGTCTGGGGTGGCGATTAGTAGATTGGAGAGTTGGTGGTCTAGTTTTGCTGCCTGTGTGTCTAGAAGGCCATCGTCCAGTTTTTTCCGTTTGATGTCTCTAATTGGAGGGTATGTGAATGGTGTCTGGGTTCTCCTGAGTCTGGTTGTGGTGGTTTGGATTAGGCGGTTGTTCAAGTAGGCTGGGCTGTCACCATTTATGGATTTAAATAGTAGACAGTAGAATTTAAATAGTATTCTTGCTTGAATTGGGAACCAGTGTGAGTCGAGATATGAAGCTATTCTACCATAAGTATATCCTTCAGGCCATTTTACAATATGGACTTTGCTCTGCTGCCACCGAGCCACGCATGTCTTAATAATTTGGACGTTTCAGATTGTAAGATGGATGTTCATGTCGGATGTTTCCAGCACAAGGAAGTCTGTATCCTGTTCCAAAATACGTGCGAGACGGACATCCATTTGTGACTCCTGACTGGGATGTCCACATTCTGAGTTCAACATCCTTCCTAAAATGCCCTTCCCCCCACATCAACATCTCAGCTGCACTTGCCCCCTTGATTGTGGGCATCATATCTTCAGTATGTTATTGCAATGCTCTAATACTGTGTCATTTGTTTTGTGCTAATATCATATCTATGTTCTATGAATAATATACTATCTGTTAAGGAGTTTCATATGTGTTATATTGACCGTGTTATATGAACTTTCTTCCATGCTGCTCAATATAAAGTATCATTTGTATCCTGCTGATACATATGATACTTTATATCATGCATATTGAGACTTCACGCCTGGTCACTCTCTGTACAGATGAAATTAAATGAATCTAAAACAAAATTACTCTGGCTCGGCCCTAAATTAGCACACCTGCCCACCCTTTTCACTCTACCCACAGGCCCTGCTCTGAACCTTGAGTTCTCAAGCAAGGTCCCTCGGCATCACTATCGACTCCTCCCTTTCCCTCAACGATCACCTGAATTCCTTGGCAAAATCTTGTTTTTTCAGCCTCCACATGCTGAGGAAAGTCAGATCCTATTTCCACCAAAAACATTTCACCGTCCTTGTACAATCCATCATCCTATCCAAACTCGATTATTGTAATGCCATCTATTTATGCCTAACAAAAAAAAGTCTTCGCAGACTCCAGCTCATCCAGAATACTGCGGCCAAGCTGATTTTTGCTAAACGCAAATCTGACCATGTCTCCCCACTACTTGCCAACCTTCACTGGCTCCCAGTACTTCCCAGAATTCATTTCAAATGCTCCTGCCTGGCTTTCAAGATCATTCACGGCATCCTTCCGCCCCTAATCCCTCTATCCTTCCTCGCCCTGACGCCTGCTACCACCAGATCAGCCCACAGACATAAACTATCCTTCCCCTCTCTACACGGCATCCTCCACGCAGGCAAACTGGGAAGATCCCTCCTCTCCAAAATCACGGGCCTTTGGAACGATCTCACTGTCCCGCTGCGGAACCTGGGCTCCCTCCAACCGTTCCGAAAACAACTGAAAACCTGGCTTTTCTCTAGCATATAATTTCTCTTCTCCTGTTTACATCCCTCTTTTTACATGCTTTGTATATCCTTTCCCTCTCTCTTCCTATTTTTTATCTTTATGCTTTGTAAACCGTGTCGAGCTCCACTTCCGTGGAGATGATGCGGTATATAAACCTAAGGCTTAGTTTAGTTTAGTTTAGTTCTGTTATAGATTGAGAGCCCACCAGGACAGACGGAAAAATGCTCGAGTACCTGAATAAACTAATGTAAACCATCCTGAGCTTCCCTGGGTGAATAGTGTGAAAGGTTCTAGTCTCTGATAACCAGAACTGGTGTTGTGACATCATAATGCCTTAATCCACCAATAAGAGCCAACCTCATCAGTGATGTCACAATGACTTTATTGTCCAATACTTGGCTCACTTTTACTACATTTTGATTTCTACAGTGCAGCACAGTGGTTAAAGCTTCAGCGTCAGCACCCTGAGGTTGTGGGTTCAAACCCACGCTGCTCCTTTTGACCCTGGGCAAGTCTTTCTCATTCCTGTATAGAAGATTTTTCAAGTCACTTAATCCCCCCATTGCCCACTAGGACGGACAGGCAAAAATGCTTAAGTACCTGAACAAATTCATGTAAACCGTTCTGAGCTCCCTGGGGAGAATGGTATAGAAATTAAAATAATACCGTGTTACCTTAATGTGTTTATTTCTGACTCTGTATTATATTTTTTCTATTATTAGGTTTTCAATTTGTCATTTCCAGATTGCATATATTTGGTCTTTTTATTCCTATGTCGCTAAAAACATTAAATTTATATCAAGCTGCACCTAACCAACCTTGGGGGGCCGCCGCGGGAGCGGACTGCCGGGCACGATGGACCCCTGGTCTGACCCAGCAGAGGCAATGCTTATGTTCTTAATGTCCAGTGCCTTGGGTGAATTTCTTCCCAAAGGAAGTTAAGAAATCCCAATCAACAAATACAATTAAAAGGTGGCCATTTTGAAAATGAACGCTGCAAGTGTAAATTCAGAATGCTAGAAATGATTAAGAAGGGGATCACGAACAGATCAGAGAAGGTTATCATGCCGCTGTACCGGGCCAAGGTACGTCCCTACCTGGAATACTGCCTTCAGCACTGGTCGCCGTACATGAAGAAGGACACGGTACTAATCGAGAGGTTCCAGAGAAGAGCGACTAAAATGGTTAAGGGGCTGGAGGAGTTGCCGTATAGCGAGAGATTAGAGAAACTGGGCCTCTTCTCCCTCGAACAGAGGAGACTGAGAGGGGACATGATCGAAACATTCAAAATACTGAAAGGAATAGACATGGCAGATAAAGACGGATTGTTCACCCTCTCCAAAGTAGGGAGAACGAGAGGGCACTCTCTAAAGTTAAAAGGGGATCGATTCCGTACAAACGTAAGGAAGTTCTTCTTCACCCAGAGAGTGGTAGAACACTGGAACGCTCTTCCGGAGGCTGTTATAGGGGAAAACACCCTCCAGGGATTCAAGACAAAGTAGATAAAGACAGGTTGTTCACCCTCTCCAAGGTAGAGAGAACGAGAGGGCACTCTCTAAAGTTAAAAGGGGATAGATTCCGGAGAAACGTAAGGAAGTTCTTCTTCACCCAGAGAGTGGTAGAACACTGGAACGCTCTTCCGGAGGCTGTTATAGGGGAAAACACCCTCCAGGGATTCAAGACAAAGTAGATAAAGACAGACTGTTCACCCTCTCCAAGGTAGAGAGAACGAGAGGGCACTCTCTAAAGTTAAAAGGGGATAGATTCCGTACAAACGTAAGGAAGTTCTTCTTCACCCAGAGAGTGGTAGAACACTGGAACACTCTTCCGGAGTCTGTTATAGGGGAAAACACCCTCCAGGGATTCAAGACAAAGTAGATAAAGACAGACTGTTCACCCTCTCCAAGGTAGAGAGAACGAGAGGGCACTCTCTAAAGTTAAAAGGGGATAGATTCCGTACAAACGTAAGGAAGTTCTTCTTCACCCAGAGAGTGGTAGAACACTGGAACGCTCTTCCGGAGTCTGTCATAGGGGAAAACACCCTCCAGGGATTCAAGACAAAGTTAGACAAGTTCCTGCTGAACCAGAACGTACGCAGGTAAGGCTAGTCTCAGTTAGGGCGCTGGTCTTTGACCTAGGGGCTGCCGCGGGAGTGGACTGCTGGGCACGATGGACCACGGGTCTGACCCAGCAGCGGCAGTTCTTATGTTCTTATGCGAATGGAAAAATCAGCATGCGATCTGCCAAAATAAAAAAGAAAGAAAATGCATGACTTCCATTCTGCGTTAAACCTGGGCTTAGCGCATGGGAAAGTTTAAGGTGTGCTAAGCCCAGATTCTTATACTCTCTAGGAAAATGACCCCTTAACGTGGCAACCTATTTTACCGACATGCACACAGGAAACCTAGATGAGTAAATTCCTTATTTTAGGCACTTAAGTGACAAAAAAAACCATTTGAAAATTTTTTATCTTAATGTGCGCAATGAGCCAGATGCATCACGCCGGAGACAAACGCAGCGCAATCCTGCTGGGGTGAGCTGCTTTGATTGCAAGCTTCTCAATGAGTTTCTGACCAAATTGCCTCTAGCTCTCCCTCCTCCGGTCCGCTCAGCTGACCCTCCATCGACCCCACCACCTTTTCCTCCTTCTCTGAAATGGCTGAAGAATAAACGGTACATTGTCTTTCCTCCTCCAAACTCACCACCTGTTCCTCTTGGCGGCTGCCAGAAGGATGCTGGGCTGTATAAAGAGAGGCGTAGTCAGTAGAAGGAAGAAGGTGTTGATGCCCCTGTACAGGTCATTGGTGAGGCCCCACTTGGGGTATTGTGTTCAGTTTTGGAGACCGTATCTGGCGAAAGACGTGAGAAGACTTGAGGCGGTCCAGAGGAGGGCGACGAAAATGATAGGAGGCTTGCGCCAGAAGACGTATGAGGAGAGACTGGAAGCCCTGAATATGTATACCCTAGAGGAAAGGAGAGACAGGGGAGATATGATTCAGACGTTCAAATACTTAAAGGGTATTAACGTAGAACAAAATCTTTTCCAGAGAAAGGAAAATGGTAAAACCAGAGGACATAATTTGAGGTTGAGGGGTGGTAGATTCAGGGGCAATGTTAGGAAATTCTACTTTACGGAGAGGGTGGTGGATGCCTGGAATGCGCTCCCGAGAGAGGTGGTGGAGAGTAAAACTGTGACTGAGTTCAAAGAAGCGTGGGATGAACACAGAAGATTTAGAATCAGAAAATAATATTAAAGATTGAACTAGGCCAGTTACTGGGCAGACTTGTACGGTCTGCGTCTGTGTATGGCCGTTTGGAGGAGGATGGGCAGGGGAGGGCTTCAATGGCTGGGAGGGTGTAGATGGGCTGGAGTAAGTCTTAACAGAGATTTCGGCAGTTGGAACCCAAGCACAGTACCGGGTAAAGCTTTGGATTCTTGCCCAGAAATAGCTAGGAAGAAAAAAAAAATTTTTTTAAATTGAATCAGGTTGGGCAGACTGGATGGACCATTCGGGTCTTTATCTGCCATCATCTACTATGTTACTATGATCCCTTCCCCACCCATCTCTCCTACTGTCAACCCCTCTATCTCTTCACACACATTACCTTAAGTTTTCCACCTTATAGGCCTCAGCAGTGCTGTCGTGTGACAAAACTTAAGCACACAGATCAAATAGCATCAAGATCGTCATTGGTCTTTTTCTTTCTTGATCATTTTTTATATATATAATATAGCTTTTAATATTCTTAAATAGTATTGAAATACTCATCTCTATAGGAGCATAGCATAGGGGTTATTCGTCTGACAATGACTATGTTTCGCCCATAGGGGCTGCATCAAGGTATTTCCCCAATGGTGGCATTCACGGAACCGGTACAACTTAGGGGAAATACCTTGATGCAGCCCCTATGGGCGAAACATAGTCATTGTCAGACGAATAACCCCTATGCTATGCTCCTATAGAGATGAGTATTTCAATACTATTTAGCAATATTAAAAGCTATATTAAATATATAAAAAAATGATCAAGAAAGAAAAAGACCAATGACGATCTTGATGCTATTTGATCTGTGTGCTTAAGTTTTGTCACACGGCAGCACTGCTGAGGCCTATAAGGTGGAAAACTTAAGGTACTGCGTGTGAAGTGATCAATTGTGGTGACCTTAAGGAAATTACTATTAGGACTGCCTGTACTGTTTGTGCTTTAACCCCTTTATCTGCTGTATTCTCCACTGTGACTGTGTCCGACACGTTCAAATGTGCCACCGTTGTGCTTCTCTGCAAAATACCCTTGCTGGCCCCCATCTGCCCCTCCGATTATTGCTCCGCCTCGCTCCTCCCCTTTGAGACGTGGCCTTCTTTCAGTCTTTCCGGCTTTCCAACTCTTATTCATCTCCGATTAAGAGTTCAAACATGCCCCCCTTCCTCTTGTTTTCACCTTTTACGTCTGCTTTTCTTGAATTATTCTAGCTCTACCTCCTTCCATTTTGTTTTCCGTTGTGTCCGTTATTGTCCCTGTTAGTTGTTTTACGCTTTTTATTAAATGACTATCCCCTTTTTTATTGTACATCGCCTAGAAATTGCGATAGGCGAGTAATCAAAAATTTTAATAAACTTGAAACTTTCTGCTCACGGTACACCGTCAGTAGCGCACAAGACAATTGCACCCTGACAATTCCGTCTGTCAAATGCACGCACTGACAAGTGCTCATGAAGTGAGCGGGGTTTTGGGGGCAAAATTGTAAGTGTAGTGGGGAGGAGGGGTTGCAGCAATCTTGAAATTGGGACCGCGTCGCATCCCACGAACGAGAGAGCGGAAGAGCCAGGCTTCGGGAGGAGTGCAAGGAGTTGTAAGTGTAGTGGAGGGGGGGTTTCCCCCCACCCCCTCTCAGAGCACAAAAAGGAAGGTCTCAGAGAGGTGAGAGCGGCAGCACATATGTGTCCTGCGTGCAAATGTCAGGGCGTGATTTTCGGCGCGCCAATGGCTGGCGCGCTTTTGACGGGTCACCGCTGCTCACTGCCATCGTCTTCACTTTCTTTTGCCTCAAACTATTCTTGACCCTGGCCTACATTTCCAGCGTCTAGGCATGATCGACACGCAGCTGGTGCCATTTTTCTAGGCCCCGGCCAATTTGGGTGACATTTGCAGAATCTGGGCCTTCCTGGCTGTGGTAAAAATGGCTTTAGTGTGCAGGAAAGACCATGCAAGAACTCACTAAGGCCTCTTTTTGCCGCAGCTTTGTAAAAGGACCCTTTAGACACGCAAGTTACTTGCTAATCTGTCCTTGGTCTGGAAACTAGAGGTCTGCACGGGAACAGGGATCGCGGGAATCCTGTGGGTCCCGCGGGAATCCCCCCATAACCCATGGGACTCCCACGGGGACCCCCGTCTGGCCCACGGGACTCCCATGGGGATGGAAGGCTTTGGAAGAAGGGTTCGTCCATATAATATAATGGACATGTCAGCCTTAGTAAAAGAGGGGGTTTATAAGTTAATTACCTGAACAGAAAACAAAAAAAGGGTTCCACCAAAGAGATTCCACAAGGAAAACAGCAAAAGAAACTGTGGAATTGATGATCCTGTCAGAAGTAATTGCTGCTTTTTATGGTGACGGGCGGGGATCGAGGCAGACAGCGTGCCAGAGTTTAAGAATAAATGGGATACCCATGTGGGTCAAGATAAGGAAATTGGGTCATTAGGGCATAGACAGGGGGTGGGTAAGCAGAGTGGGCAGACTTGATGGGCTGTAGCCCTTTTCTGCCGTCATCTTCTATGTTTCTATGTTTCTATGGATGGAAGTAATTCCTTGCGGGGATGGGTGGGGACAGAGAGGATCCTGGCAGGGACGGGCAGGGATGGGTGGGATTTCTGTCCCCCGTGCAACTCTCTACTGGAGACAATTTCATGAAAAGTCACCCACTACATCTAAACAGTTGACAAAAAAAAGCTAGCAGGGCCCACACTGCAAGGAACTGAATAACTTGTTACCCCTTACAATGACAAAGTGCAGCCTCTCATATCGCCATCAACCGATGATTTACGATGTATTCATAAGGGAGGCCCAAGACCTAGCCACGAACGTTATATTTACTTACACCCCATGTTCCTCTATAGTATTAACGAAAATGGAAACATCACTCTGATGTGCGGCCCTACTGAGATGACACCGCAGGGCTGATAAAACTGAAAAATGATCGGTCCTGTTGAAGAATGCATTTACACGGTGCCATAATATGGATGCGATCTCTGAAGAAAGACATTCTCCTAGGTTCATGCAATATTTTTCAAATGAAGGCCAACATTAAAGGCCCGCGTGACCCAGAAGACGGAGCAAAAAATGATTGATTTGTTCAATGAGTCTGAACAAATCGATATGTCTGGTGTATGCAATTTTCCAACTGAGGCTATTTTGAAGTGCCGATCAGTGCTTCTGTTCCTTGATTTCTTTGCTTGCACCCTGGTGTTTGTACAGGGAGGGCCTCTCTCTTCATGCTTATTGAATTTCTATACCCAAATATTCAAGTACAGTATAATCTCGTTATAACGGACTTCAAGGGACCTGGAAAAACAGTCTGTTATATCCAGAGTTGCATTTTAAAAAAAACTTTATTTAGGTCAACTTGAAACAACGTACAATGGATGGACAACAGTCAAGGCACCAACATATGATCAACATCAATAACAACATTGGTACGGCACGAAACGATTGCAAAACCAGAACGCTAAAAGATGTTCTAAAGAAAAATACTGTGTCATTTTCTTCTGGGCTGCATTTTGATACTATATCACCGGCACGCCACGCGCCTTGTAGGCGGAGCCTGCGTGTCCGTTATAGCCAAACAAAACTACAGCTAAAAGCGACTCTGGGGACCAAATTAGTTGTCCGTTATATCCGAAAGTCCGTTATACGCGAGTCCGCTATATGCAATGATTTTCTGCATGTTTATAAAGGCGCTCGGCCGGGACCAGCGGACCTCGTCCGCTATAGGCGAGGTTCCGTTATAAGCGAGTACGTTATAACGAGATCATACTGTATATTCACTAAAGGGCTTTTTCTATTATAAAGGGTGTTTAAAATTAAGTACCTCTTAGGTTCTCTGCCCCCTTTTTTACAAAACCACGATAGCGATTTTTAGGGCGAGTCAGCGCACTGAATGCTCCCAACACTCGTAGAGTTCGGGAGCAACATAGAGCATTCAGAACGCTGGCCTGCGCTAAAAAAACGCTGTCGCGGTTTTGAAAAAGGGGAAGGGGTGGCTAATTGACAAAATGTCCTTAACAGCCTCAATAATTACTGTATTTTTAAAAAATTAATTGGGCAATAGGCACCTGATTCTACCAAAGCTAGACACCTATCACAATGCACTTAGTTGCCCCCTACGCCTAAGTGGGTGTTTCTCTGGGTGGAGTGCGAGTTAAGTGCCTCTAAGCACGATTCTCCAAAAACTTAGGTGCCTGAAATGTAGGTCTTTTAAAACCTTCACTTACATTTCAGGTGCGTATCCCTCTCTTCTGCGATACCGCGCATGCATCGGGATAGCTCTCTAGCGATCCGTGCGGTAGGTGGGGGTGGGGGGGCGTGTCAACGATCGTCCCTATTTGCATGCAGTCCTTTTGTGAATTTGTCGGCCTGCATGCAAACAGGCACGGATCGGACACGGAATCGGGGGTAAGTGAATCTAGCCCTTAGTGCCTGGAGGCCCAGATCACTGCGAGTCCGCCCTGGTTTATCAAATGTTAATCAACTGTAAACTATTTTAACATAGAATATAATTTTTTAGAAGCCCCACCCAAGGATTATTTTGGGGTGAATAATTTTCCCCAATGCGAAAAGGAACGATTAAAACTCTTTATGTTTTAAGGTAGAACTGTAGCTTTGATTTAAAAAATGCTTTTTTTAAATGAAATTAGAAAGAAAATTCTGTTCTGTTTTATAAAGTGTTAATACTTTTTAAGAGATTTTCAATTTTTGTCAGCTCTTCACTGAATATAGAAAGTGTCAGATAAACTTTCCATTAATTATGTGGCTGTGAATGGAGAAAAAAATGTCTCTTTTCCCTCCAAACTAACAACCAATTTTCTGAACGAAGTAAATCTTAATATTTGATTAGTTGTTTTTATTACCCATGTCTGAGCTAACCTTTGTTACTCGGATTCTATAATTTAATGATATGCTGGTATTCTTGCTTGTTAAATAAAGGGCACAGCTTAAGGTCTCTGCACATCTGGTCCAGTCTTAATATCTTTCGGCAAAGAGTGACAATTTTATCCTGTACCCTGATTGGGGCTGCATAAATTTGTTCACAAATTGGTATTTAAACCTCAAAACCTTTAGCTAACTACATCTGCCATTGATATTTTATTGTTTAATTTCTTTTTATGGTGCCAAATTACAGCTCTTCCACATTGCCGGAATGTTCCATAATGATAACTCCATTGATTTGGAAAGTGACATTTTGAGTAGCATATGTTCAGGCTCGCTGTAGACCTGGTTACTGCAATCATTACCTCATTTTTCAGAATCTCACACGTAAAGGTGTCTGAAATAATTTCTGCTCTCAGAAAGCGATGGATGCTCTGCAGTTTCATTGTGTCAGATCTCAAAGCATATCATGTCTATAGACTCACCTTTATTCCCACTATGGGACTTGAGATCGTTTACGTCATAAGCGTGAGAACAAAGCTTAAATTTAGGTGGTATATAAATGTTTTAAATAAATAAAGAATTAATAAATGGTGGTTGCCAGGAAGTGACTGAATTGCATAGCAGATTGCAGTGAAATTGATAATGCTTATTTATTTATTTTAAAATTTATAAATCGTATACAAATACAGGATGTCTGGTGCAGTACTCAGAGAGACCCCCCAGGAAAGAGACTTGGGAGTACTGGTCGACAAGTTGATGAAGCTGTCCGCACAATGTGCGGCGGCAGCGGTGAAAAGGGCGAACAGAATGCTTGGAATGATTAAGAAGGGGATCGCGAACAGATCGGAGAAGGTTATCATGCCACTGTACCGGGCCATGGTGCGACCACACCTGGAATACTGCATCCAGCACTGGTCACCGTACTTGAAGAAGGACACGGTACTACTCGAAAGGGTCCAGAGAAAAGCGACTAAGATGGTTAAGAGGTTGGAGGAGTTGCCAAACAGTGAGAGATTGGAGAAACTGGGCCTCTTCTCCCTTGAAAAGAGGAGACAGAGGGGACATGATTGAAACATTCAAGATAATGAAGGGAATAGACTTAGCAGATAAAGACAGGTTGTTCACCCTCTCCAAGGTAGAGAGAACGAGAGGGCACTCTCTAAAGTTAAAAGGGGATAGATTCCGTACAAACGTAAGGAAGTTCTTCTTCACCCAGAGAGTGGTAGAAAACTGGAACGCTCTTCCGGAATCTGTTATAGCGGAAAACACCCTCCAGGGACTCAAGACAAAGTAGATAAAGACAGGTTGTTCACCCTCTCCAAGGTGGAGAGAACGAGAGGGCACTCTCTAAAGTTGAAAGGGGAAAGGTTCCGTATAAACGTAAGGAAGTTCTTCTTCACCCAGAGAGTGGTAGAAAACTGGAACGCTCTTCCGGAATCTGTCATAGGGGGAAACACCCTCCAGGGATTCAAGACAAAGTTAGACAAGTTCCTGCTGAACCAGAACGTACACAGCTGAGGCTGGACTCATTTAGAGCAGGATGGACTGCCGGTCTGACCCAGCAGCGGCAATTCTTATGGACTTGGGGGTAATAGTGGACATGACAATGAAGCAGACGGCCGCTAAGAGAGCGAATATGTATAATCAAGAAGGGTATTACAACTAGAACGAAAGAAGTTATCCTGCCGTTGTATCGGACGATGGTGCATCCGCATCTGGAGTACTGCGTCCAATATTGGTCGCCGTATCTTAAGAAGGATTTGACATTACTCGAGAGGGTTTAGAGGAGAGCGACACGTCTGATAAAAGGGATGGAAAACCTTTCATACGCTGAGAGATTGGAGAAACTGGGTCTCTTTTCCCTTGAAAAGAGGAGACTGAGAGGGGACATGATCGAAATATTCAAGATAATGAAGGGAATAGACTACGTACGAACGTAAGGAGGTTCTTCTTCACCCAGAGGATGGTGGAAAACTGGAACGCTCTTCCTGAAGCTGTTATAGGGGAATACACCCTTCAGGGATTGAAGACAAAATTAGACAAGTTCCTGCTGAACCAGAACGTACGCAGGTAATGCTAGTCTTTGACCTAGGGGCTGCCGTGGGAGCAGACTGCTGGGTACGATGGACCACTGGTCTGACCCAGCAGCGGCAATTTATATGTTCTCAATATAGCACAACACACCCAAGCCAATATGAGAAAAATAACAATATCAAAACCACACTCTCAAAAACGTTTTCAGCATAGTAGACACAAAAACCATGTGAAACCTACAGAGCTATCCGCAAATGTGTCCTGAATCCCTGAGGTTGGGGCAAGTAAGGATTAACCAGCATCTGCCATAGAGGCAATGGCTGTGGAAATTACCCCGAGGCTTATGTTCTCAATAACAGACTATGGACTTTTCCTCCAGGAACTTGTCCAAACCTTTCTTAAAACCAGCTACGCTATCTGCTCTTGCCACAACCTCTGGCAATGTGTTCCTAGCTATGTCGCTGGTTTTGAGACACTACATGCAAAATATATGTTCTTGTCAAGCATTCTGCTTTAATAAATGAGCACTATAAAAAGCTCGATCATTGCAAAAGAAAGTACAAAAAAAAAATCAATTAATGTGATGCAAATTGAATTCTTGTTTGGACATTACAAAAGCCTACACATCCCAGTAGATGTTCAAGTCACTCATCTGGTAATATTTTAATTGAGCGTGTTATCTTACAATGTATTTATTTAAATAGAATAACCTTTGAGCATAAAGAGAAGCCTAGAATGTCATCCAAAAGGTGGTATCACCACAGATATTTGGCTTGAATTTATTTTTTTCTTGTGCACGGTGCGAAGGCAAATTGATATCTGATCAGCAATGAGGAGGACAACCTACAGACTTTTCTACGACCATGATTCAGATACAAACCCCCCCCCCCCTCCCAGAGGTGGTCATGAAACAAAATTTAGTTTCATGCTGTTGAGATGTTTTGTACCATTTATACCGTTTCATTTTCCATTTCAAAGAAATTGTTTTTTTTTCTTTTCCAGTGCTTATTAGGTGTTTCATTGGTATTATGCTGACATATTATACATGGGACCGCTGAAAAGTTCTCAGCCTATGGAGCCAGGAAACTCACAAGATATTCCACACTTTTCTTGACGCTTTAGTTTCAGCGATATGAAATGAAACGAAAACTGTGGAATAACATGTAGGTTTCCTGGCTCTACATCATTCTCTTCTTGGTTGGGCTGAGAACTTCTCAGTGGCCCCTCCTACTGTGATGTCATAATGCCTCATTCCACCAATGCCTAAGAGCCAACCTCATCGGTGATGTCACAATGGCTTAGTTTCCCTCTACTTCTGCCCCTTTCCTAGATGCATTTGCCTCATTGAAATAAAGCGTCAAGAAAAGTGTGGAATAACTTGTAAGTTTTCTGGCTCCACATCATTCTCTTCTTGGTTGGGCTGAGAACTTCTCAGTAGCCCCTCCTACTGTGACATCATAATGCCTCATTCCACCAATGCCTAAGAGCCATCCTCATCGGTGATGTCACAATGGCTTAGTTTCCCTCTACTTCTGCCCCTTTCCTAGATGCATTTTGCCTCATTGAAAGAAAGCGTCAAGGAAAGTGTGGAATTAGAGAATGACACGGTGACAAAATTCATCACCATTCCCGTCCCCGCGTATAACCACGGGAAATAATTCCATGTCATTTTCTAGTGTCCATTTCAACCTCGGTCCTTCTACACCAGCATTCTTCAAAGCAAAGCTTGAGGGTCAGTGGTTGTGCCCAATTATACTCTGATTCTTCCCTCTCTCCTTAAAGAATGACATGAAGATGGTTTCCCAGGGTTATCCGCAGGGACGGGAACGGTGATGAATTTTGTCACCGTGTCATTCTCTGTGTGGAATAACTTGCAAGTTTCCTGGCTCTACATCATCATCTTCTTGGTTGGGCTGAGAACTTCTCAGCGGCCCCTCCTACTGTGACATCATAATGCCTCATTCCACCAATGCCTAAGAGCCATCCTCATCAGTGATGTCACAATGGCTTGGTTTCCCTCTACTTCTGCCCCTTTCCTAGATGCATTTGCCTCATTGAAACAAAGCGTCAAGAAAAGTGTGGAATAATGGCTCCACATCATCCTTTTCTTGGTTGGGCTGAGAACTGTTTAGCAGCCCCTCGTATCTATGTTATATGAAGAGTTTAGTGTTTGTTTATTTGTATCCTGCCTTTTCCAAGGCAGGTCACAGCAGATACATAGTTGTATGCGGTATATACATTTTTTAAAATAATAAATAAATAAATAAATAAGCACTACATATTCCATGACCATTACAAACAATAAAATAGAACAGCGACCTGCGCTACATCACTATATCCAAATTCAAACTGAAATTTCATACTTCATTTTACAAAAAAAAAGGTGTTTTTCAACAATTTCTTAAAATTCTGCAAATTATTCTGCTGACGAATATTCCGTGGAAGCTTGTTCCATTCACTGTCCCCGGACATCTGCAAATGCAATTCCTTACCAGTCGGAATATGTAAATCCGCATGAGCAATAGAACGCAGCTGGCGTGACGGAGCAAGCGGAAGAACATTTTCCACCCGATACTTCGGCACGCACAAATAGACCATTGCCAGCAGTTTGTAACAAATCCTATATTTTAGTTTCAGCCAATGCAATGCAACATAACAGTCTGACACCTGCTCACGCCTCCCCAGCCGAACACCGTCCTGACCAATGGATTCTGTGCAACTTGTAGCGAGGCTGGCGAACCCAAAAGTACCATATTACAGTAATCAAAAGTCTGCAGAGCAGGTGTATTACCAGACAGACAGGACAGAATGGTCTTCCGTGCTGACTATTATGGTATGGTACGTTCAAAGTATTACTTCTAGTTTATAAAGCCATAAATTTTAATGAGCCACAGTTTATAAATAGATGGTTAATCCCTTACAATACTTCTCGTTCACTTCGCTCCTCTTCTTCTAACCTTCTTACGGTCCCCTCTTTAAAGGTAATTGGTACTAGGCGTAATGATATGTTTTCAGTATTTGCCCCTCAATCATGGAATCTTTTACCTCAGTATATTAGGGACTTAAAAAACTTAGCCGTATTTAAAAAAGCATTAAAAACTTTCTTTTTTAAAGATGCGTATGATTCTTAAAGTTGTTTTTTTTTCTTTTTTCCCAAATTTAACCTCCCCTCCTATTTGTTTTTTTTCCATAGTTGTAACCCTCTTTTTCTTGCTAAAATATTGTAATTTCTTCCCTATTTTTCCTCACAATTCTTGTATGTTTTTTGTCTAAAACTAATATTTGTTTTAATATGTAAGTATTTTTGTTTGTCATTTTTTTTTTTTTTTTTTTTTAATTTATAACAAAAATTAGTTTTTACATTATCACCATTGTCTATTTTACATGTTTTATGGTTTTGTACATCGCCTAGTAATCTATAATAGGCGATTCATTAAGAATCAATAAACTTGAAACTTGATAATGCTTTTCAGAAAAGATAAAGGATAGCGGAGGAGCGGCCTAGTGGATAAAGCAGCTGCCTCAGCATCCTCAGGTTGCGAGTTCAATTCCTACAGCATGTCCTGGGCAAGTTACTTCACAGTTCCTAAAATAAGTAAACCGCTTTGATTGTAACCACACAGAAAAAGCAGTGTAGCAAGTCCTTTACCCTGGTTCATAGACAACGGCGCGAAAGACAAAAGCGCGCGCCGACAATTGAGCGCAGCGTGCGCCGCCGCGCCACTCTAAATTACAGTTTTTAGGGGCTCCGACGGGGGTTTTTGTTGGGGAACCCCCCCCCCAGTTTACTTAATAGACATCGCGCCGGCGTTATGGGGGGTTTGGGGGGTTGTAACCCTCCACATTTTACTGTAAACTGAACTTTTTCCCTAAAAACAGGGAAAAAGTGAAGTTTTCAGTAAAATGTGGGGGGTTACAACCCCCCACAACGCGGCGCGATGTCTATTAAGTAAAGTGGGGGGGTTCCCCCCCCCACATCCCCCTGTCGGAGCACTAAAAACAGTAATTTAGAGTGGTGTGGCGGCGCGCGCTGCACTCAATTGTCTGGGCACGCCTTTGTCCCGGCGCGCTTTTGACCTGACACCCTTTACCCCCTACAAACAAGCTATTGTGACATCATTGAGGAGGTTGGCTCTTATTGGTGAAATAGAGCATTATGACATCACAATCTCAGCTCTGGTGACCAGAGACTGAAACGCTTCATACTACGAGGGGAAGTTAACAACATAGGCCACTGGGAGTGGAGCTGCCTCAACACCTTGAGGTTGCGAGTTCAATTCCCCCTTCAGCTTCTTGTGGCTCTGGACAAGTCACTTACCACTTCATTGCCCCAGGTACAAAATGAGGACCTGCCTAAAACATGTAAACCATTTTGATTGCAACCACACAGAAAAAAAAGCAGTATACAAGTCCCCATCCCCTATACTCTGTTTCCAAGTTTAACTCACTTACTGTATTTGACAATTTCTTGAAATCAACATAATACCATCTCTATTCTCGAAAACAATCCAACGCCACAAGAACCACCTCATCTCTTTGAAGCAACCTCTCTATTCTCTAATTCCTCTGGACATGGCCAGATATATCCTTATGTAATCCGCCTTGAACCGCAAGGTAATGGCGGAATAGAAATTACTAATGTAATGTAATATTTGGTCATATTGTTATTGTTAACAAAATTGTAAGTTTTATGTTACACCGCCTTGGGTGAATCTCTTCATAAAGGCGATTAATATATCCCATAAGATAAAATAAACAAAATAAATTGTCATCTCTTTAGCTAGGAGCAGAGGACGCCTTTTCTGCTGTTCTCGGGTATAATACAATTGATGCATCCAGGGTAACCATGGAACCAGCCTTGAACTTGTGAGCAAGAAACACGGAGCTATTTAAATCATATGCTGGCTGGTTGAGCAGACCCCTTCGTGCTCCATGTGCGGTGCTGGAACAGCATGAAACGCCAGTATCCCCACACCCCGAAACAGCTCAGATCTAGACCCCCCCCCCTCTCCACGATGCCATCCCGACGTCACTGCGTCCTTGGAGTAGAACTCAGAAAGTGCAATCCTTCTCAAAGCCTAGTGCGACCTCCGTGCAAGCTGGATAGCTAGAGACAAATTATTTTAATATCTTACTAACTGGGCTTCGAATGCTAAACAGTTTAAGAGCAAATCTTCTCTTTCGGCAGTGTCACACTTGTTCTTGGCTCACATAAAAGCTTCATTTATCTCTCCCTTTTATCCTGCTGGGTTTCTGTTTTATCAGAAATGTCCTGAAACGGGTAAAAACATTAGCTCAGATTACTGAGAAATCTATAAACTATCTTCCCGCTATTAGCTTTGGTGCAGATTGAAATAATACATTACGATCCCACAGAGCCACAGATAAAATGTGTTATCCACACACCCAGGTATCCTTTATGCTTAGCGGAGGTGTGGGATATTCTGGATTCCACCCGCTGTTTCTTATGCTTTAAAGAGAATAATAATAATAACAGTTTATATACCACAGGACCGTGAAGTTCTATGCGGTTTACAATGATTAAAAGATGCTACGGATTGAGTAGAATTAACAGAGTTAAGAGCTAGTGATAAACAGCTCTAGAGATCAGATGTTGTGGACTAAGATTGTACAGCATTTCTGTTTACTGACTAGCGAAAGGCGCATCAGTCCTAGGTTAGGTGCGATCAGGAAAAAAATGAAAGGGAACCTGCCTGTCTCAAAGTCAGAAATTAAACCAGTAAGTGAATGTACGGTACTTTTGGGGAGCCAGCTTTGAAAGGTGTTTAGCATCTTACCCCGATTGAGAATCGTCTCCCTCGGAGCAACTACAAGTAAACTCCGATTTCACAACGTGTGTGCTCTAGGCCAAATGAAAGATGGATGGGGCAGTTCTATAAATTGGCACATCATATATTCCAGTTCCATAACGGCTTAAAGGCACACCTAAGCCATTATAAATTGTTTCTCAAAACATTGGCTTGCAGGAAATCGACCAACGTGGAACTTACGCTCCTTGAACAGTAATGCCCTGGTTGTTTCATCTGTTTGTGACATTCACCGCGAGGAATACAGGAAATCTATATTGTACATGTGGACCACAGTTATGGAACCAATTACCTGAGCAACTGCGAGGGCTCGGTGATGTTGACTGTTTCAAGATTCTGTTGAAAACGGTTTTGTTTAGGGAGGTATATCGATGCTGATTTGCTAGATTTTTTAAAAAGCGTTTTGAAGTTTATTAAGTAACTAGCAGATTGGCTGGGGGTTGCCTGGGTATTTATTTACCCCGGGTATTTATCCCATTCTCTGAATTCCTGTCCTTGGGAAGTTTCTTGTCTACATTTTTTTTAGCCTTTGATTGAACTTGGCCAATTGCCTTACGTTTCCTTGGAGGCATTGTTACACCCCCAACCCCCTTCCCACCCCCACAGTATATTATGTGATATGTATACCTAATCTAATCTTCAATGTATATACCGGGTCATCTGCCAATGGAGCTCGACTCGGTTCACTTGTAATTAAGACTAAAGTATATAAGAAAGAGAGCATAGAGAAAAGAAAAGCTGGATTATTGTCAGTTCTTTGATACTATAGTTAAGCCATTTAAGTTTTGGGTAAACAGCAGAGTTTTCAGGGCTTTACGAAATCGTTGTAGCTGGCCTATCAGTCTAATGGAGTCAGGAAGTCCATTCCACATCTCTATCAGCTTGAAGGCAAAAGATTGACTAAGCTTTCCTATAGATTTAATACCCTTAAAAGAAGGGAAAGATAGTTTATATCTCTGTGTATTCCTCAAATGACAGGATGTGAAGGGGTTCCAATATAAGGGGACTAAAGGATCAAATATTCCATAGAGAAGATTAAAGATAATATATGCACATTTAAATTGAATCCTGAAGCGGACTGGAAGCCAGTGAAGCTTTCTCAACAAAGGAGAAACACGATCGTACTTTCGCTTCCCGAATATAAGCTGCTGTATTTTGTATCAGCCGAAGTTGTTGTAGACTGCCCTACTTAATACCTAAATAGACTGAATTACAGTAGTCTAGCTGGGCAAGCACTGTAGATTGTACCAATACTGAAAAATGTTCTTGATGGAACAATGATGTAACTTTCCTCAACATACCAAGTTTGGTTGAAATTTCTCCATTGAAAATTATGGATTAGACGGTAATACCTGTCGTTTTTGATCATTTTTACATGTTACCCCCTTCCCACCCCCATTTTTTCCCAGATAGTAAGTCATATATATACCAAATATGGTTGAAATTCCTCCATGCGTTTCAGAGCTATGCTGGAACATACACACACGATTTTATATATACACTTCTTCCTCCGTATTCGCGGTTTCAGCAATCGCGGTTTCGATTATTCACGGTTTTTAGAATGCTGGTTCCTCCACCCAAATTACGTCAGCTTGCATAGAGAAATCGCTGATTCCCAGCGTTTACAGAGAAAATCGCCGATTCCCGGCACTTTCTTCACCGTGTTTTGCCTTTCCTTCAGGAACCGGCCAGGTCTCCCACCATGCTGTTCGCGGTTTCACCATATTCACGATGGTTTTTAATAGAAAATAGCGAACATATGAAAAAGTTATTTGCGGTTTTCCTGTATTCGCGGGTCTGTTAATCATGGAGGAAGTGTATATAGATTGCTGTTTTAATGTATTTGTCTGTTATAAATTATGTATGTTCGTTGAAATCCGCCTAGAGCGGAATATACATTTTTTAAATACATAAATAAAATTATAGAATACTAGCGCAAAGCTGCAATATCACACCAAAAGATAGGCATGCTTGGCTGGTGTAAGTGGATGCTCCTAAGTGTGCCATGCACACAATAGATATCATTCCATTTTTTGCATGCATCACTTGGCAATATGCTCAGACACATCTGTGTTCCAACCATGTGTTCACGACTTGTTTCTTGCATGCTAACGGCCAGATTCTATAAAATGGTGGAAAATGGCCGCCAGAAAAGATTGGTGCTAATTGTGATTCTATAAAGAACAGGTGCTCTTTACAGAATCGCTCTTAGTGGAAAATCCTCTGCCCTAACTGATACCAGATGCATATGCTGGTCCCAAGTTGGGCACACTGGCCCATTATTGCCCCCGACGCAGCCATGCACCCTTTTGACTTGCACACTATGGGGGAAATGCTATACGAGGCCTAAAGTTAGACGACTAACTTAATTAATAACTTGGCTTCAATAATGAGCTCATAACTGAAAAAAAACAAAATTTATGTTTAAATCTGTTTATTAATTTTCAAATTTACAAGGGAAAAAACATCCATCAAATACAATCAAGAGTCCCCATCACAGACCCACCCTCCCAACCTCCCTTCCCCACCCCCCCATGGGAACAGTCACTCCAAAGATCAACATATCAGTTCAACAATCTGCTGCGTACAGTTGGTGCTAAAGTATAACAAAAGGGTGACCAACATCTGAGATGTAGGGCGCCACATCTAGAATCCATATCAGAAATAGCTAGACGTTCACATCTGGATCATCTGGGTTCGCCAATGTGAAACAGTAGGCGTGTGTGGGGATAACCAGCACTGGAGGATAGTTTTTATACCCACCAAGATGGCTCTCTGAACAAACGCTGCTGCGCCAGGGCGCAGCGGATGCAGGGATAACTTCAAGGTGAAAAGAAAAGTGTCCGTAGGGAGCCAGATACAATTCCAGAAAGTTTTAATGTGAAGACAAAGGCGCTTCCAATAAGCTCTAATTCCCGGGCAAAGCCAAAACATATGACCCAATGAAGCTCGGGGAGCCGCACACTTTGGACAAGTATCGAGACGTTCAAGTATCTCACGGGTCGCATCGAGACTGAGGAAGATATCTTCTTTTTCAGGGGTCCCGTGACAACAAGAGGGCATCCGTGGAAAATCAGAGGCGGAAAACTACGAGGTGACACCAGGAAATTCTTTTTCACTGAAAGGGTGTTTGATCGCTGGAATAGTCTTCCACTGCAGGTGATCGAGGCCAGCAGCGTGCCTGATTTTAAGGCCAAATGGGATCGGCACATGGGATCTATTCACAGGGCAAAGGTAGGGGAGGGACAATAGGGTGGGCAGACTTGATGGGCCGTGGCCCTTATCTGCCGTCTATTTCTATGTTTCTATGTAAGTATCTGTTGAACAGATGTGTGCGCGGAAAGCTCTGACAGGTGCAAAGTAGGCCCGGACCAAAAATTTATAATAGCGCTCCCTTTCTGCCGCAGAAACCAAGGATTCCGTTCCTCGAAGAAAAACAAAATTTAATTGTGAGATAGGCACAATTCTACAAAAGACAGAAGCCTATCACTTGGTGACAAACTCCAAAGTAGGCATGTGTAGGGGTGGAGAAGGGTATAGGTACCACTAGGTGTCATTCTTTAAAGGACATAGAATCCTATAAAGTAGGCTTCCCATGTTGCACTGGGTCAGTCTTGTGAAAATGGTCCTGAACAGCAAGTTAAGAAGCTATTAAGCTTTTTTCCTACTGCCAGCATGGCGGAGGACAGGGGTGGGGAAGGGTTCTAAGAATAGGACTGGCCTGACAAACTCTCTCTATGCAGAAAAGGAGAAATATCTTGCACTTCTGTCCCAGCTGGAATCAGGGGCAGGTGGCTACTGCAGCCAGTTTAGTTGAGGACTTAAACTGGAGAAAAGATTTCTTCACTCAACGTGTAATTAATCCCTGGAATTTGTTGCCGGAGGATGCGGTGAAAGCAGTTAGCTTAGCAGGATTTAAAAAAGGTTTGCATAATTTCCAAAAAGTTAATCAGCCATTGTTAAGATGGTTTGGAGAAATCCACTGTTTATTCCTAGGATAAGCAACTTAAAATCTGATTTACTGCTTGGGATCTTGCCAGGTACTTGTGACCTGGTTTGGCAACTACTGGAAACAGGAAACTGGACCTGATTAAACTTCAGTCTGTCCCAGTAAGGCAGTTCTTATGCACTCATGACTGATCCGAAATCAGGGTCTTTGCCTGAAAATTGGAGACATCTGGTTAAGGAGCTGGAGGAGTTGCCGTACAGTGAAAGATTAGAGAAACTGGGCCTCTTTTCCCTTGAAAAGAGGAGACTGAGAGGGGACATGATCGAAACATTCAAGGTACTGAAGGAAATAGACTTAGTAGATAAGGGCGGGTTGTTCACCCTCTCCAAGGTAGGGAGAACGAGAGGGCTCTCTCTAAAGTTGAAAGGGGATCGATTCCGTACAAACGTAAGGAAGTTCTTCTTCACCTAGAGAGTGGTAGAAAACTGGAACGCTCTTCCGGAGTCTGTCATAGGGGAAAACACCCTCCAGGGATTCAAGACAAAGTAGATAAAGACAGGTTGTTCACCCTCTCCAAGGTAGAGAGAACGAGAGGACACTATCTAAAGTTGAAAGGGGATAGATTCCGTACAAACGTAAGGAAGTTCTTCTTCACCTAGAGAGTGGTAGAAAACTGGAACGCTCTTCCGGAGTCTGTCATAGGGGAAAACACCCTCCAGGGATTCAAGACAAAGTAGATAAAGACAGGTTGTTCACCCTCTCCAAGGTAGAGAGAACGAGAGGCCACTCTCTAAAGTTGAAAGGGGATAGATTCCGTACAAACGTAAGGAAGTTCTTCTTCACCTAGAGAGTGGTAGAAAACTGGAACGCTCTTCCGGAGTCTGTCATAGGGGAAAACACCCTCCAGGGATTCAAGACAAAGTAGATAAAGACAGGTTGTTCACCCTCTCCAAGGTAGAGAGAACGAGAGGCCACTCTCTAAAGTTGAAAGGGGATAGATTCCGTACAAACGTAAGGAAGTTCTTCTTCACCTAGAGAGTGGTAGAAAACTGGAACGCTCTTCCGGAGTCTGTCATAGGGGAAAACACCCTCCAGGGATTCAAGACAAAGTAGATAAAGACAGGTTGTTCACCCTCTCCAAGGTAGGGAGAACGAGAGGGCACTCTCTAAAGTTGAAAGGGGATAGATTCCGTACAAACGTAAGGAAGTTCTTCTTCACCCAGAGAGTGGTAGAAAACTGGAACGCTCTTCCGGAGTCTGTCATAGGGGAAAACACCCTCCAGGGATTCAAGACAAAGTTAGACAAGTTCCTGCTGAACCAGAACGTACTCAGGTAGGGCTAGTCTCAGTAAGGGCGCTGGTCTTTGACCAGAGGGCCGCCGCGTGAGTGGACTACTGGGCACGATGGACCACTGGTCTGACCCAGCAGTGTCAATTCTTATGTTCTTAAGTTCACGTGTTCTTTTATTCCATATTCTAGTTAGGAAGTTGAGAATTTCAATCGGTTATATAACTTAGAAACACGGTCTGCTGCATGAATCATCGAGAGCCATCTGCAGCCTAGAAGATGATATGTATGCCACCTCCTCTCTCACACCCTTAGATTTCCAAACCTCTTCAGATGGTTGCAGCACTGTCAGATGGTGCACATTTTATCTTGATAGATCTTGATATTCTTCCCAGAAACCTCAAACAGGTTGTCAATATTCTGAGCTGAAGGTCTGTATAATTCTGTGTTGGCTTCTGGAACATCAATAAGGGATCGCACAACTGAGGAACCCCAAAATAGCAACAATATGGTGGCGGTGTTTGATATTTCAGAGCTTTTCAGTAAGCTTCGTGTTATTTTTGACTCTTGGTCTCCTCTGTTGACCTCAGTGCAGGGTGTTACAGACAATGACCTAGTACATTGCAGCAGAACCACCCCCCTCCAGGCCTACTGCTGACACTACCACCCTACTTCAGTGCGGTGCTGACAAAAGACCTTCCTTCACGTTACTACTACCAATATTTATTATTTCTATAGCGCTACCAGATGCACAGTAGAGAATGATACGGAGATAGGTACCCACGGTTTGTATGGGGACCGAACCAGCAGGGACGGGGCAGAGCCAGGTACCATGCCTATAGACAGCGAAACGCTGCTTTGTTTGGGGGGAGGGGGCAGGAGCTCCGCCCTGGCGTACGACTTCTAAACAGCTCCCGAGTCCCCCAGCCACCTCCTCCCGGCGCTTTAGTTTTAAATCTTCAGCAGCCGCCGTGCAGCTTCCTCAAGCGGGCCTGCCTCTCCTTCTCTCCGGCCCTTTTCCTTGCAGCCCCCACTGCTGGCACGGGCCCATTTGAAGGGCCTTTATGCATGCGCCAACATCGACATAATGATTAGGGTTACCAGATTTTTCCGTTTGAAAAATCCAGACTCCTAGAGGCACCCCCAGGCCCGCCCAGTTCCACCCATCCCTGCTACAGTCCTGCCCTAGCCACGCCCCCCCCCCCCCCCCCGATCGGACGGGAGGGCATCCTGCCCAACGGCAATTTAATAGAAGCTTTTCATAACCTGGACAAAGTGCCGGGTTTTGAAAAGCCGTCTGGACCCCCGGACAAGTCCTCAAAAAGATCGCGAGACACTGCTCTATCCATTTGAGGCTCTCTTCGACACCCATGTCTGAACGACAATCCAATGACCTTTCCAGATGATTTGAAAACATGGGCTGCAAAAAGTGACAGTGCCAAGCAGTTTGTGACATGAACTAAACTTTCCGAAAACTACAGCAATCCAGAGTAATGATTATTTTGTTTGTAATATCTGTCGCTTGATCTTGTGAAAGGTTTGCCATAAACCCTCACCCACCCCGGGGACCTGTGGCATTAACTTCCCTTCTGTTCTTTCAGCTCAGATGTAATGAGGGATGAGATTTTTTTTTTTTTTAAGTGACATCACATCAGAACTGTGAATTTTTTTTTTTTTTTAAAGTCTAATTCTGGTTGGGGACTAGAACAAAATGAATTCTGCAGCTTATTCCAAATTTAGCTTTAATAATTACTGCTGCAGTATGAAGCCAGAATTAGCCTGAGTTAGTGGTTTCCGCTGACATCTCACTTCACGTTATACTCCCTAAATTACAAGTTTACAAGTCCCTTCTAAAGAACTGATGCTATTGTATAAATAATAATAATAATAACAGTTTATATACCGCAGGTTTATAATGATTAAAAGATGCTACAGATTGAGTAGAATTAACGGAGTTAAGAGCTAGTGACAAACATTGCACAAAAATTGGTGGGTTTTTTTTGGGGGGGGCAGGAGGGGTTAGGAATTTTACATATCTTTAGATGCATTCAAGATGGAAAAAGGATCTGTTTTTTCAATACATTTCTTGTATTTTGCGTATCCACTTTTACTTCTCATCCTAGCTGCTCCCTCTGACTTCTGTGGTGTTGCAGCTCAATTAAAACTGGCCATTATGGAGTTAAACTGCACCGTGAGTCTTCATTCACTTTTAGCTTTTGATTTTTCAAGCTCCCCCTTTCTATTTAGCCTATAAATGTCCAACCTCGGCCCTCGCCCTGTCGAGTTTTCAGGATTTCAATAAATATTCATACAATTGAAGTGAGGCATGTAAATAGATCTTATGCATATTCATTGGAGAAATCCTGAAAATCCGACTGGTTTGTTGTCCTCGAGGACTGAGGTTGGATACCGTGGTTTCAGCAACAGTCTTTATCCTGGGGCCAACAGACCACCATTTCCCAAGTTGATCCTGTTTTCAGGATATCTGCAATGAATATGCATGAGAGATTCATTTGCATAACCTACCTCCTTTGTATGCAAATCTCTATCATGCATATTTATTGAGGATATCCTGAAAACCTGATTGGCAAGGGGGTACTCCAGGACGGACTTGGGAAACACTGCCTAGATCAGGGATCTCAAAGTCCCTCCTTGAGGGTCACAATCCAGTCGAGTTTTCAGGATTTCCCCAATGAATATGCATTGAAAGCAGTGTATGCACATAGATCTCATGCATATTCATTGGGGAAATCCTGAAAACCCGACTGGATTGCGGCCCTCAAGGAGGGACTTTGAGATCCCTGGCCTAGATCACTGAACCTGCAGCTTAAGACTGGCCACCAGGTGTCGCTGTTGTGTAATGGCTGAGATACCTCATTCTTGCCTGCTGTGAGCACTTAGGGTTACCAGACGTTCTCCTTTTGAGGACATATCCAGGGGACTGGACAACTTTTCAAAACCCGGCACATTGTCCGGGTTTTGAAACGCTTCCTGACATAATTGTGTCGGGAAGGGGCGTCCGCACGCAACGCGTTGATGTCGCATGCAATCACACGTGTGCATGACATCAATATGTCATGTTTGCGCATGTATGGATGCCACCCAGGGGAGGGGGCTGGGGGGGGGTGGGACAGAGGCAGAACGGGGCGGTCCTGGGGGTGTGGTCATGGGTCCGGATTTTCCCGAATGAAAATCTGGTAACCCTGTGACCACTGCCTCCGCAGCTCCCTGTGGAGTTAAAGCATAGACATAAAGACAGCAGAAGCCCCGCTAGAAAAGGAACCCTGTATGATTCAGAGGCAATCAAAGCATTCGCGTTAGTGGTTGACCCCATGGCTCGGCTCCTTGAAACTGAATAAGGGAGATCAGGGCTCCTCTCCCAGGCTAAAGTGAACCTGATCACAGCGAGTGCATAGGGAGCCATTATCGTATCATGAGAAGTGGTAGCAGCTCTTTAAATCTACATCAGAGTTAAAGCTGGTTGAGTTTTGCTGTTTCTCAGGACTCTGGGCAATTTCTGTTCTCAAAGATAGAGCCAGTCAAGCACTTTAAAAGATTTCAACCATTAATGCACTACAAATGATAAGGGTGTGATTTTCGAAGACCCTGGGTTATGTTTTGGGTAAGAGCAGAGAAAAGAAATGCAAAACGTCTGTAAGCCAGTTTGTCGCCTACTTCTGCAAGGGCAAGCTCAGGTCTGGAATGAAAGAATCAAGCTCAGGGTAAATGCGATGCCTTCCCTTCCCAACCGAAAACAACAGCAAGAGACACCGTGAGGCTTCGTATTGATCAGTTATTAACAGAAGAACAGATTTCCAATTCTAGGTAAAGTTCAACCAGGCTTTATTTGATTAGCCGACCTCTTAGGTCTTCAGCGTCCAGGTCACGGGGGCTAGAAGTGAAAGGAGGCAGTTTCACGGAAGTCGAAATACAGTCAGACCTCGGCAGGGCATGCTATCCTAGAGGCAAAATTAGGGATGTCATGTCCAACTGCTGTATGAAAAATCTGTCATGTACTTGGCACTCAACCTGCCCCTCCCCCTTCATTCCATACAGATGGAGGACCTCAGGAAAGAGGGCACAGGGGGTGCGGGAGGACCTGCATGGCCAACAGGTGAGTAACAATTCAGTACCACATGACCCTCTCCACCTCATATTCCCCTCTATGGCAGCTACTAGGTGCTAAGGTTTAAGCAAAAGACAGTGGTTGGTCCCTAAACCTCATAATCAACTCCCAGGCGACAATGTGCACCTCAGAATGTGTCATGGTCAAATGTGCAGGTGAGGGAGTACCTGACTGTAACCTATGTCTGCTTGTCCTGGATCGGCAGCATGGAATGTTGCTACGCTTTGGGATTCTAGAATCTTGTTACTCTTTGGGATTCTGGAATCTTGCTATTCTTTGGGATTCTAAATGGAATGTTGCTACTCTTTGGGATTCTAGAATCTTGTTACTCATTGGGATTCCGGAATCTTGCTATTCTTTGGGATTCTGTATGGAATGTTGCTACGCTTTGGGATTCTAGAATCTTGTTACTCTTTGGGATTCTGGAATCTTGCTATTCTTTGGGATTCTAAATGGAATGTTGCTACTCTTTGGGATTCTAGAATCTTGTTACTCATTGGGATTCCGGAATCTTGCTATTCTTTGGGATTCTAAATGGAATGTTGCTACTCTTTGGGATTCTAGAATCTTGTTACTCTTTGGGATTCCGGAATCTTGCTATTCTTTGAGATTCTATATGGGATGTTGCTACTCTTTAGGTTTTGGCCAGGTACTAGGGACCTGGATTGGCCACCATGAGAACGGGCTACTGGGCTTGATGGACCATTGGTCTGACCCAGTAAGGCTATTCTTATGTCCCTCCTTTCTAGCATCGGCCAGTTGCTTCCGCAGGGACTGGCCCCCCATCTCTGAGGATGAGGAAGAGGCAGAGGAGGAAGAGGAGACCCCCTTGGTCAACCCCTTTTCCCCCTCACCTGTCCATCTTGGACCCCCATTTACCTGACCTGCCCCCATATAGCCTCTTTCATCTCTCACCTGGCCAATGAGCTAGAGATGATCCGGTCTAAGCTAATGTTCTGTGAAGGCTGACCTACACTGAGCATGGTTTACAGAACGCCGTCTTAGTGCGCATTTTAGCCCGGATTCTCTAAATGGCACTGATATCGGGGGTAGTACTGTACTTTGCCTCATGAGAACGGTACAAGATAAGGAGAAAGAAAGGCAAGGGAGATGTTCTAACCAACCAATAAGAGATGTTAACATAATAAATAATGGCAGATAAAGAACTGCTTGGTCTATCCGGTCTGCCCAACAGTCACATTCATTTAAACCAACAATCTAGTAATTATTCAGTTTATCTGCCATTACTATGTTAATATCACATCTAATTTCTTGTAATGCCCCTCTTATGCCCACATCCCCTTTGGAGTTCCACACTAGGATATTTAGGTGTGCATGTGGGGCAAATCTATGCAAATTCCTAATTATTGTCAATTGTTGTTGTTGTTGTTAGGTGCCATCGACTCGTGCTCGAGACCTAATGTCTTGATGAATTGCGGATCTAAAAAGAAATCGGTTTTGTGCTAGTCCGGAAAGGTCCTCCAGCGTCATCCCCATGGTTGTTTTCAACGTGTCCAGCCATCTGGTTGCAGGTCGCCCTCTTCACTTGGTTCCTTCGATCTTTCCAAACACGATGTCCTTCTCCAATGATCTTTCTCTTCTCCCAGTATGACCAAAGTAAGACAGTCGTAACTTCATCATTTGAGCTTCTCTTCCAGAGTCTAACACGCCTGAAATCCTTCTCCAGCAAAGCTCAAATGAGTCAATCTTCTTTCTGTCTTGTTTCCGTAGTGTCCAGCTTTCGCATCCGTAACTGACCACTGAGAAAATGAGTGCGTGGACAAGTCTGATCTTCGTTTGGAGTGTTACCGCCTTGCTATTCTGCAGAGTATTTCCTCCCTGCTTAGTTACTTCTTTGTAGGGCAAATCCACGCAAATTCCTAATTATCGTCAATTAAGTGCTTGCTAATACCAACAACACGTAACTGATCAACAACCTAAGGCACTGTTTATAGAAATTGGGCCTATGAGCTGCCAAAGAGGTTTCTGGGGGCTGCCATTGGTCCCAGGGCCTTGCATTGAAGAACACTGCTATAAAGGATCTTCCTATCCTGCCAAACTAAAGGCGAAATGCTAAACGCTTCTCCCAAATAAGCTTATGAATTCAAACGATGCTGATAAATACGACAGTGGCCTTGCCGGAGTGCTGTGTCATTAGCTGCACATTATTGTTATTTATTATTTTTAAAATTTCTATACCATTTTTTCCCCAAAACGGTACACAAGGAGTTACATACATAAAATATTAAGGGCTCCTTTTACAAAGGTGCGCTAACGTTTTTAGCGCACGCTAGACAAAAAAATTACTGCCCGCTTAAAGGAGGCAGTAGCGGCTAGCGCGTGCGGCATTTTAGCATGCGCGCGCTAAAACCGCTAGCGTGCCTTTGTAAAAGGAGCCCTAAAAGCCTATACAAAATTAAAAATAAAAACAGACAGTTAGAGCTTTAACGCGCGGAATTGCGCCCGCTAATTTGCCACGTGCGCTAGACCTTAATCCGCGTAGCGTGGGTTTAGCGCACGCTAAAATGCTGCGTGCGCTAAAAACGCTAACGCAGCTTAGTAAGAGGAGCCCAAAATCAATTGCTCAGAGAAATGCGTCAAATAGCCGAGTCTCCGACATTTTCCTAAATGATTTCCCCCTCTCCACATTTTCGACTCCGGCCAACAAGGCCGTGCCACAGCTCGACTCCTGCGCGCGTGAAAGTCATAGCATTCGTTTCCACCTATTTAGGGTCAGCCTTTGTTTTCGGAACGCCGGGATCTTTGTGGTCGATAACGAGACGTCACATTCTTAAAAATTTCAGGCATCGTACCGTATAGAAATTGATGACATAACACAATTGGGAACCACAAGTACAAGGGGGCACTCAGAGAAATTGAAAGGGGATAGGTTTAGAACAAATGCTAGGAAGTTCTTCTTTACTCAGAGGGTGGTGGACACGTGGAACGCGCTCCCGCAGGTTGTGATAGGGCAGAGCACGCTACGGAGGTTCAAGGAAGGTTTAGATAAATTCCTGAAGGATAAGGGGATTGAGGGGTACAGATAGAAGTAGAGGTGGGTTATAGGAAAAGTCAGGGACCACCTAACAGGTCATGGACCTGATGGGCCACCACGGGTGCGGACTACTGGGCGCGATGGACCTCTGGTCTGACCCAGCAGAGGCAACTTCTTATGTTCTTATGTTCTTACTAATGTTTAAGCCCATTATAATAACAGGTGCTAGAGTAGATGTCTGTATGTCTGTTTTTTGTTTTTTATTTTTTATTTGTCTCTCTCTCTCTCCCTGGACGCTGTCTGTCTGTCATTCTTTGTGTCTGTGTCTCTCCCTGGTCCCTTGTCTGTGCGTCTTTCTTTCTGTCTGTTTCCCTGGCCCCCCTGCTTGCCAAAGTAGCCTCCTTTCCCTCTCCCCCTGTTGTGCAATGCCTGCCTACTTCTTGGCCCCCTTCTGTTCCCCCCCATGATTGCTGTCTACCCCCAGAACAACCATCCCCCCAAAGCAGCCCCCTTTCGCTCTCCCTCTGGCCCCCTGTTGTGCCATGCCTGCCTGCTCTGTGGCCCTCTTCTGTTCCCCCCATGATTGCTGTTGGCCCCCAGCACAACCATCCCCCCAAAGCAGCCCCCTTTGCCTCTCCCCCTGTTGTGCAATGGCTGCCTGCCTGCTTCGTGCACTCAGCACAACCCTCCCACCAAAACAGCTCCCTTTTCTGCCTGCTCCATAGCCCTTCTTTTTTGGCTTCCCCTCCCGTTCTTACCTCCCTCCATCCATCCATGGTTCCTGCTGCCGCTGCCGCTCCTGTTCAAAGCGGCCTGCTTAGGTTCATGGGCGGCTGTATTGAACCTCGCAGGCCACTCTCCATATGGTTAGCATGTTCCTTCTGACGCGATCGCATCAGAGGGAACGTGCTTCATGTGGAGAGCGGCCTGCGAGGTTCGCTACAGCCGGCCGCGAACCTCATCAGGCCGCTTCAAACAGGAGCGGCAGCGGTTGGTGCGGGAGGGGGGGGGAGTCTTCTTGTTCCCTACCGACACTGCTGCGGCGCAAGGGGATCGGGGCCATGCTGCCAGCGGGACAGCCCCCAGCCCTCTCCCTCCTCCCCTCGCGGGCTTGGCAGATCGTTGGCTGGCTGCGGTCCCGGCTTGACGTACTTTGCCCGCATGCGCACTTGCCTTGCCACATCCCGACAGAAAAGGGATCAGGGAACACGCGAGGCAAGTGCGCATGCACGGCTACCATTTTATTATTTAAGAAGATTGCAATTGTCGAAGCTATGGAGCAATATGCTCCTGCAAGTGTTTACTGTAATTCGGGCTGGTTTTAGTTGAATTGTATTTCACATAGGCTTAACATCCTCTGGAACAATTTAGCACTTAGCCGTAGCAGAATCAAGCAGCTCCGATGTACTGCTTCTCTGCTTCAAATGCAGCAGCGAGTGAATCAAAGGCCATTTCTTTCCTTATGTATTTCAGTCCGGAGCCACGATCCGATTGTTGCTGCTCAATCAATACCATTTCCTGTACACGTCATGTTCCCATTTCATTAGTTTTCTTTACCTGCCTAAGAGCCCCCTAATGAACATCTGGTGGCGAAGAGTTATTCTCAGTTTATCAGGGCTGAAAAACCCAACCTACTTCCCTTCTTTTAACTGGTCTATCAAAGAAAATTACCTGCCGCTGGACGCGGTTCCCAGGCAGTATTTAAAGCTTTTCCGTAATACTAATAAATCAAGAGTAATTGGAGGTTAAGGAACCAGTTTTCTGGCAATAGAGGACCTTGCCACGAGCATTTACTCTGCTAATTCAATTAAATGGGGTAATGCTTTTACGGAGTGATTTTATGACAGGCTTTTCACACAAAGACCTTTTTATAATTCTGATAGGGCTTTTCTATAAATAGACAAAGCGGTGGCATAGTAATGGGGTGGGGTGGACCGCCTCCAAGCACTGTCTTGGTGGGGCACCAGCACCTCTCCTTCTTTGTGTCCCCCAATGCCTCTTAAGCTCTTTGCTGGCGTGAGCAGCATCTCCAGCCTGCCTTGGCTCTCCCTCTGAAGTCACTTTCTGGTGGTGAAACAGGAAAATTACATCAGAAGGAAGGACTCCGGCCGAGGGAAAGTCCAAGAGCAGGTCCTGTGCAGAGATTGGCGGAAAATGCTGAGAACCTCTGGTATTCTGTGTCTCTTCCACCATCGGATTCATGCTGATTTCAGACCCATGTGGTGGAGGGCACTGCTGTCGCCATCAGACTCGGACCCACGCAGGGGGGTGGGGGTTGCTGCTGTTGGACCGCGTGCATGTGTGTGGGGAGCTGGAAGGTGGAGCGAAGGCCCGGAAGGGAGAGAGAATACAGGACCTGTGTGTGGGGGGGGGGAGGGGGAGGAGGGCAGTTTGACTGGCTGAGGCTGGAGCTGCTGGGAAGGAAAGAGAGAGGATGCTGGCCACATGGGCTGGGGGCTGGAAGGAAGGGAAGAGAGAGAGGGTGCTGACCCCTCACAAACTTCCAGGGGTAGCTGGGGGCAGAGAAGGACTTGAGAAGAGGGGACAGGCAGGAATGGGGGGATCACTGCTAGGGGTAAGTAACCTTGAAAGAGACCTGGGGGTGATGGTAGACACAACATTGAAGGCGTCGGCACAATGCACGACAGCCTCAAGGAAAGCAAACCAAATGTTGGGTATCATCAAAAAGGGTATCACGGCCAGGACGAAGGAAGTCATCTTGCTAATGTATCGTGCAATGGTGCGCCCGCATCTGGAGTACTGTGTCCAGTACTGGTCGCCGTACCTCAAGAAGGACATGGCAGTACTCAAGGGAGTCCAGAGAAGAGCGACTAAACTGATAAAGGGTATGGAAAACCTCTCATATGTGGACAGGCTGAAAAAGCTGGTGCTATTCTCCCTGGAAAAGCGGAGACTTAGAGGAGACATGAGAGAAACCTTCAAAATCCCGAAGGGCATAGAAAAGGTAGACAGGGACAGATTCTTCACACTGTGGGGAACCACAAGTACAAGGGGGCACTCGGAGAAATTAAAAGGGGGCAGGTTTAGAACAAACGATAGGAAGTTCTTTTTCACCCAGAGGGTGGTGGACACATGGAACGCGCTTCCGGAGGCCGTGATAGGCCAGAGCACGTTACAGGGCTTCAAAGAGGGTTTGGATAGGTTCCTAGAGGATAAGGGGATTGAGGGGTACAGATAGGAGTTGAGATAGGTTATAGGAATAGTCAGGGACCATTGCACAGGTGATGGGCTTGGATTGCCACCGCGGGAGCCTGGGTCAGACCTCTGGTCTGACCCAGCGGAGGCAAATTCTTATGTTCTTAAGACTGGACACTTGGGAGGTGCCAGACCTGCAAGGAGGAGGAGAGAGAAGGGAAGGTACAGAGATGGAAGATGGATGGTGAGCACGGAGAAAGAAGAAGACGTCAAATGAGCAGGAGACCCTGGCGAGCGAGTTGATAGAAGACAAACAGAAACCAGAACCTGGGACCAACAGGATTTGAATAATAAAATGACCAGACAACAGAAAGTAGAAAAAATAATTTTATTTTCTATTTTGTGATTACAATGCGTCATATTTGAAATGTTTATCCTGCCAGAGCTGGTGTTAGACGGCGAGAGTGAGCCAAGACCTCACAGTGTGTGTTTATACTTGACAGCACCAGCGCGGGGCTATAGAGGGAAAAGGGAGGGGGGGGGGGTAAAGCGGTGGACTTCTAAGGTATGTGGCCCAAAAGAAACAAAGAAAAAAAACCCAACAAAAAGACAATCCAATCATGAAATTGTAATGCATGTAGTTACAGGGCGGACTGGATGGACCATTCGGGTCTTTATCTACCGTCATTTACCATGTTACTATCCCCCCCTCCCTTTTTACTAAACCGTAATAGCTGTTATTAGCACAGGGAGCCACATAAGAACTCTATGAGCATCAGGAGTAGCGCAGTTCCCTGATCTAATAACCGCTATCCTGGTTTAGTAAAAGGGGAGGATGTAAAATAAACCCACCAGCTAATCTGAATTGTATTGAATTGAAAAATTGATTCAATTGGCAAAATCAAATTGAAAACTTTTTGCCTGAATTGGGCAGTACTAGAGAGAACCCGGGCAGAGAACAAAACAAGTGGTCCACTGTAGCTGTTTTCAATTTTTTTTTATTCTGAGGCCTCCAGGGACAGAAAAATACCTACTGTGACTTCCCTTACTCCTTCCAGTGGAGACCTACTGAATCAGAGCCAAGTTTAAATACAGAGCGAATTATGAAACAGGAACTACAGGTCCCAGAATGCACTGAAAGTAAAACCAGGACTGGCATAGCTTCTTGCCTTAGATAGGGAGCTCTGGGTTGATCAAAGTTGGGTATTGCATTGTACCTGAGAAGAGCATATAAGCTCCCTCGGCCATTTGAAAAATTACCCAGTCAGTGTTTTAGAGACCCTGGATAGAAGATTCTGGTGGAATAGATGGTGAGAATCACAATAGTTAGGTTTTGAAGGATTAAAGCTCGTCTATGGCCCCCTATAGTCCTCTTCTCGCTCATTTTATATTATCTTACGGTGAGGCCACTTAGGTTTTAAACGTTATTATACCCTGTTATTCTTTCCCTTTCCAGACTATTAATCCCAAATGTCTCAGCCTTTCATCATACCTAAGCTTGCATATACTGTGAATCTGTGCCTTTTATCATTTTCATTGTCCTCCCCTGGATCACGACCAGCTGTTAAATATCTTTATATTGTAGGGATTTGCTATCCTACAAATACAGTCCTCTGTCGAAGATTCACAGCTCACACGCACAATAATGTCTCCATAGTGACATGTATGGTAAATTAGACAGACAACATTTCTCTTCCGGATGATTTTTTTTTTTCTTTTTCTAAAATTCATAATTAGAGAATGACACGGTGACAAAATTCATCACCGTTCCCGTCCCCGCGGATAACCACGGGAAACCATCTTCATGTCATTCTTTAAGGAGAGAGGGAAGAATCAGAGTATGAATGGCTACAACCACTGACCCGCAAGCTTTGCTCTGAAGAATGCTGGTGTAGAAGGACTGAGGTGGAAACAGACACTACAGAATGACAGTCTCTGGTATCCAGAGCAGATATTGTGATGTCATAATGCCTCATTCCACCAGTGCCTAAGAGCCAATCACATCAGTGATGTCACAATGGCTTCATTATCCTTGGCTCCCATAAGAATCAGAGTATGAATGGCCACAACCACTGACCCGCAAGCTTTGCTTTGAAGAATGCTGGTGTAGAAGGACCGAGGTTGAAACAGACACTACAGAATGACAGTCTCTGGTATCCAGAGCAGATATTGTGATGTCATAATGCTTCATTCCACCAGTGCCTAAGAGCCAATCACATCAGTGATGTCACAATGGCTTCATTATCCTTGGCTCACATAAGAATCAGAGTATGAATGGCCACAACCACTGACCCGCAAGCTTTGCTTTGAAGAATGCCGATGTAGAAGGACTGAGGTTGAAATAGACACTAGAAAATGACATGGGATTATTTCCTGTGGTTATCCGCGGGGACGGGAACGGTGATGAATTTTGTCACTGTGTCATTCTCTATTCATAATGACCACGGTGTTTAAGGCCAGATGCACTAAGGGGCTCATAATCAAAGCTTGAACACGTCTAAAACCCCGCCCAAGTCGGCACTTGGATGACCTAAAAGACAGGTCATCCAAGGGCCGATCATCAAACCGGCTTTCTGGACGTGCCGCGGGACTTTTTATGCCTCTGAATGCCGCTGTGAACCCAGAGCTGAAAGGGGCGTATCTGGAGGAGTGGTTAAGACAGTATATGGGCGGGACGGGGGGCTGAACTAGACTTAGTCCGTCCTGCAGGGATAATCGAATGTTTTACTAGACATCCTGGACGAAACTTAAACGATGTGAAAACAGGTATAAGTGCCAAAAAGGTATCCAAAGTGAACAGAAACAAAGTAAAGACCCACACACACTCCCCCCATGTTCACTGACCCTGTTGCACTCCCACAAAGTTCAGAATATAAATGTATATACCTGCCTCTGGAACATCAGCACCTGGCATAGGAAAGCCTAGTAGAGCTGCACAGAGGTGGCTTATGTAGTCGGGGGTGGGCTACTGAACTATAGAGCCCACCAACCCCCCCCCCAAAAAAAAAAAAAAAAAAAAGAAAACCCTACTGTACTGCCATACAGCTGCCACCTGCAGCCATATGGGCTATTGGGGTTGTAGACAGGTGGGTATAGTGGGTTTGGGGGGAGGGGCTCACCGTAACCTATATAAGGTAGTTCTGGTGTGATGTTTATGTGGCACCCTTTTTTGTGAAGATCACAGCAGTCCCCTGTAAGGTGCCCCACTGCTCTGTTGCCACTTCTGGGTGGCCAGTCTATTACAAGATCTTTAATTCCACCATTTGATGACGATCACTGACCATTTATTATATTTTAAAAATTTCTGTACAATTAAAACTAAAATGAGAGGGGACATGATCGAACTGTTAAAAATACTGAAGGGAATAGACTTAGTAGATAAAGACAGACTGTTCACCCTCTCCAAGGTAGAGAGAACGAGAGGGCACTCTCTAAAGTTGAAAGGAGATAGATTCCGTACACACGTAAGGAAGTTCTTCTTCACCCAGAGAGTGGTGGAAAACTGGAAGGCTCTTCCGGAGGTTGTTATAGGGGAAAACACCCTCCAGGGTTTCAAGACAAAGTTGGACAAGTTCCTGCTAAACTGGAACATACGCAGATGAGGCTGGACTCAATAAGAGCACTGGTCTTTGACCTGGGGGCCGCCGCGTGAGCAGACTGCCGGGCAGGATGGATCGCTGGTCTAACCCAGCAGCGGCAATTCTTATGTTCTTACATAATTTTAAAACAAAAACATGATAAAATAAAACAAAATAATACCATAGCTTGCATAGTCAAGATCATGAATAATTCATCAACTCTGCCAGAGAGGAAAATTATTGGCTAACGAAAGGCCACCGTCCATTTATATCTCTTTCAAGGTGGGGCCTCACCTGAGATTTATACCGAGGCACTATCACCTCCTTTTTCCTGCCTGCCATTTCTCTCCCTGTGCCTCCCATGCATCATTCTGGCTTCTGATGTCACCTTTTCTTCTGTTTGGCCACATTAAGATCATCAAGTCCAATAAACCTCGAGTCCTGCTCTTCTTTCATGGACAAAGTACGTCACTCCCTACACTGTACCACTCCCGTGGGCTTTTACAGTCCAAATGTACATTTTTTTCCCCCGCAACTTGAGAACATCTAGATGGCAGGCTTTTAGCTCTGTAGGCCTCCGTCTTTCAAGTTTAAGTTTAATTAAAAGTTTGATTAAATTGCGGGTTCATATTTCAAAGCGGTGTACATTATTAAAATGGGGAAGACGGATTGCATTTATTACAATCAGACGCACCAAACATACAAGGTGAAAAGGGGGAAAGGGTGGAACTATAAATTAAAGAAAAGAGAGACATGAAAGGTTAAAACAAGAGGGAAGGGATAACTTTGTCCATTAAAAATAAGATAAAGATAATGAAAGCCTTATTGAAAATTCAAGCTTCAAATGCATCTTTGTAGAGCCAACATCTTAGTGCTCCCTTGAATTGGTTAAGGATCTTAATATAACCTGGTAAAGAGTTCCTTATTAGTGGAGTTGTGACCGAAAAGATAGTATCCCGTCTTATATAAATGATTCTCAAAGACGGACTAGAAAGAAGATTTTTGTCCTCATGATCATGTGCTGAAAGTTAGGGAGAAATCAAATTACCATATTTTGTGCACTATAAGACGCTCCTGACCATAAGACGCACCCTAGATTTAGAGGAAGAAAACAAGAAAAAAAACATTCGGAACCAAATTGTGTCAGCCAGATAGGATGCAGTGTAGTTGGATCGCGGTCAGCCCAAGCAGTGACTTACTGCTGCTGGAAAAATAGAAAAGTCTGAAGGACAGGGGCAGGGTGGACCTAAGGGAGAATAAGGAGTACTGAACTCAGAGAAGTGAGGGATCCAAGACAGAGGTGCTGAACTCATGGGGAGGGGGAGGAGGAAGCTGAGAGAAATGCTAGATAACAGGTGAGGGAACCAGGAAGGAGGAGATTCCAGACTAGGGGGAGCTTTTGTAATATAAAGCGGGGCCCAACAGAGAAGAACGCCAGCAGAAAGCAAAGGCTTCCTAAGCCAAGCGATCACTTTCCAGGCTGGAGACCAGCAGGGCCGCCCCCAACGCTCCTCACAGCCCAGAGCGTCCTCAACTGGTTGCTGTAGGAAGGCGGCAGCCACCGTTCTCGGGCCACAGCAGGACCCAGGCTCGTGGCACACTGACATCACTTCCCAGCTGCACGCTTCTCCCGGCACCACAATGGAGCCTCAGCCCATGAGAGAGGTCTGCATGCTGCTACTGCGTGCATGCCCCACCGAAAAGGTAGACTTGTTCGGAGGGGGTGAGGGTCAATTACATTCGTTCCATAAGACACACAGACATTTCCACCCACTTTGGTGGGGAGGGGGGGGAAGTGCGTCTTATGGAGCGAAAAATACGGTATTTATGTTTTTGGAAGATGATGGAGGCTGGTTTGGTTTTTTTTTTGCTCAAACTTAAGAAGGGCGGGGGAATTAATACTTGATTTTGTATATTATGATTTTAATACAGAAATTTTGGGCTCCTTCTATGAAGCCTTGGTAGAGGTTTCTACTGTGAGCCGGTGAGGAATTCTATGAGCATCTGAGCATTTACCTTGCTGCACCGTGGTAAAAACCTCTACCGTGGCTTTGTAAAAGCCGGCGTTTATGACTCGCATATTATAGGTTCTAAATTACGACCCATTTTCATGCAACTTAAGTGCAATTAAATCAAATTTTATTTATTTATTGGGATTCATTAACTACATTTCATTATGAGATTCACCCGATGTGGTTTACAAAACATTGAATCTCAGGTACTCTTTTTTTTTTAGTTCAATCATCTTTATTGACATTTTTAAAATATACAACAATTGGGCAGGAATGACCAACAATCCAGGTCATTGGGAACAACAATGATGCAGTTCGTCAAACACTGCCAGCAAAATAGTATTATGAATCAATTCCGTGAAGGGCACAATGTCAAACACAACGCAAAGAGGAAGAAGAACTTGTTATGGTAGAAATATAACAGCCTACCTAAATAACTCTTAAGGATCGCTTATCTAATTGTATACCACCAAGCTCCTTTCAACTGGACTATTGCAATACACTTCTCCCTCCGTATTTGTGGTTTCAGCAATCGCGGTTTCGATTATTCATGGTTTTTAGCTTGCTGGCTCCTCCCCACCAATTACATCAGCTTGCATAGAGAAATCGCTGATTCCAAGCGTTTACAGAGAAAATCGCCGATTCCCGGCGCTTTCATCACCATGTTTTGCCTCTCCTTCAGGAACCGGCCAGGTCTCCCACCATGTTATTCGCGGTTTCACCATAATCACGATAGTTTTTAACAGAAAACAGCAAACGACATATGAAAAAGTTATTCGTGGTTTTTCTGTATTCGCGGGTCTGTTAATCCCCTATCACAGCGAATACAGAGGGAGAAGTGTATTGTCCATTTGGCTGGTAATCAAGAAAATCTGGTTCGGCTTCAATGAATACAGAACGCAGCAGTCCGTCTGATTTTTAAATTGAAAAAAAAAAAAAAAATCGGCCCACATAACTCCTTAATTTGTTCTCATCATAGATGTTCTACTCGAATAGCTATACTTTTTGACATTCCTTCGCCTACTGGTTGTCGTTACAAAAGATATCATAATTATCTCTTGTCATTTCAAGCAGCCACCTGGGATGTCGACTTTCATCGCTCATTCTTTGCATCCACATCATATCAAAATTTCAGGAAATTGTTAAAGACCTACTTATTTAGGACATTTTCGAAAGACTGCATTTGTTCTATATTCTGTGTTTGTGGCAATTTTTTTTATCGTGGAAAGCCGCATAGATCTGAAGGGTAATGCGGTATACAAAAGTTAAATCTGCCAAGGACCTCACTGTCGCCAGCGGCAACATCGAACATCTGTAGGAACGCAATGATCAAATGCTCTTGGAGTCTCCCATGAGTGTTCAGTTTCACCTACAGTGCCATCTGCGTTGAGTTGGTGGAGGTGATGCAGGTTACCACGGCAACCGCCAATGTACGGGGCACTTTGGGCTGCTCAAACCTTAGCGCGGCTAAAATAGTTTTAGGGCGGTGTATTACTGTTGCCATAATTCATGCTTTCATGATATGTGTACACTGCCCTCCGTTTCTGTCTCTTGCACGCATTGCTGTTCGGAGTGTGTATTCGAAAGTTTGGAACGTATACCATCTATTTCTTTTACTCTTCCAAATATGAAAAAAAAAAAAATCTCCAGTGATCTTTGTAAACCCTCCTGACCTATTTTTCATAATTATGTGTTATCTGTTATTAAGACATGGGGGAAGCCCCTGCTTGCCTTGGATCAGTAGCATGGAATGTTGTTCTTTTTGAGATTCTAGAATCTTGTTACTCTCTGGGATTCCGGAATCTTGCTGCTCTTTGGGATTCTATATGGAATGTTGCTACTCTGAGATTCTAGAATCTTGTTAATCTCTGGGATTCCGGAATCTTGCTATTCTTTGGGATTCTATATGGAATGTTGCTACTCTGAGATTCTAGAATCTTGTTAATCTCTGGGATTCCGGAATCTTGCTATTCTTTGGGATTCTATATGGAATGTTGCTACTCTGAGATTCTAGAATCTTGTTACTCTCTGGGATTCCGGAATCTTGCTATTCTTTGGGATTCAATATGGAATGTTGCTACTTTTGGGGTTTTGGCCAGGTACTAGTGACCTGGATTGGCCACCGTGAGAACGGCCTACTGGGCTTGATGGACCGTCTGACCCAGTAAGGCTATTCTTATGTTCTTATTTTCCCCTAATTCTAGAACCGCTCACAAGGTACAAATAAAATCCTTCCTTTCCCTTTAAGAAATAATCTGGCTTTCTTTTAAATGTATTTGTAGATGTACCTCTGTGTCGCCTTGTTTAGCATGTTTCTCCTGTTTGGCTGAGAAAAATAAGCGGCGGGTCCATCCTCCTGACAGGCAATTAGAAAGCCTTCTTTTCATTCCAGAATTAACGGTACCAGCTGTGCAGAACTCAAAGCCTAAAAGCGCCCTCATTGACCCAGGAACACATGACGGAGTGGTATCCTGCCAGTCTCCATTGTTCAGACTGTTATTTTTCCTTGTAATATTTGATCCACGGGACAAAAAAAACCCTGTTTCCCACAGAGGCGCCCTGTGCTACTCATTGCTTTTTACTCACTTTTACAGTATTTTAATGTTAAGCAGGCTTAGACTGTGTGATATATTCAATAAATACCTGCAGTAACCATTTATGTGCTGTACCTTGAGCTGTTTTTCAGTTTTAACTTCTATTTTAAGAAAATAAGAACATAAAAAGCCACACTGGGCCAGACCAGTAGTCCATCTAGCCCCAAATCCTGTTTCTAACAGTGACCAACCTAGGTCACAAGTACCTGGCAAAACCCCCCAAAGAGTAGTAACATTCCAGAATCTCAAAGTAAGCAAGATTCCGGAACTCCAAGCAGTAGCAACATTCCAGAATCTCAGAGTACGCAAGATTCCGGAACCCCAAGCAGTAGCAACATTCCAGAATCTCAGAGTACGCAAGATTCCGGAACCCCAAGCAGTAGCAACATTCCAGAATCTCAGAGTACGCAAGATTCCGGAACCCCAAGCAGTAGCAACATTCCAGAATCTCAGAGTACGCAAGATTCCGGAACCCCAAGCAGTAGCAACATTCCAGAATCTCAGAGTATGCAAGATTCCGGAACCCCAAGCAGTAGCATCATTCCAGAATCTCAGAGTACGCAAGGTTCCGGAACCCCAAGCAGTAGCAACATTCTATGCAGAATCCTCAGAGTAGAAAGATTTTGTGTTACCGATCCTAGGGCAAGCAGTGGCTTCCCCTATGTCTGTCTCAATAGCAGACTATGGACTTTTCCTCCTGGAACCTGTCCAAACCTTTTTTAATCCCAGCTATGCTAACCACTATTACTGCATTCCCTGGTATCAATTTCCATATAAATTTGTAGCCCTGCTTTTGTGACAGAGTCTAGGGTCACCATATGGCTCCAGTAAAAGGAGGATGGATTGAGACATCCGGGTTTTACTTCCATTGCTTTCAAATGGAAGTAAAACCCAGATGTCTCAATCTGTCCTCCTTTCTCTGGAGCCATATGGCAATTTCTTTAAAAGGAATAACATTTATTTGTAATATTTCTTGATCTTTCTCATATACTTTTAGAATGATTTGGAATGGGATTCCCTCTTGTGTTAGAACTCTTCTCTCCTTCCAGATTTTCTGTAAATCTATGAAAACACTGTTATTTCAACAGTCTTAGAAAACTGGAATGCTGCTGAAATAAATTGGAACTCCTTCTGGTCTCTATCAGCTCGGCCCACCATGTCAGCATCAATTTGTCAATCTACATTTTTTGTTTTGCATAGGGCATATTTGACCCCTAATAAAATAGCCAAGTTTAAACACTCAGGCCCTGATTCTATAAAGGGCGCCTAGGTCATGCCTAAAGATAGGCATGCTTTAGGTGTCTAATCTAAATAGTTAATGAGCCAATTAAGGCGTCCAAAGGATGTAGATGCAGCCACAATTTCATGGACGCCCTTGTTTAAAACCGCCATCTAACTGGTTCATAGACATAACCGCGGGAGACAAAGGCGCGTGCCGACAACTGAGCGCAAGATGGAGGCGCGCGCCGAAGAAAATGACAGTTTTTAGGGGCTCCGACGGGGGGGTTTTGTTGGGGAGCCCCCCCCACTTTACTTCATACAGATTGCGGCGGCGTTGTGGGTGGTTTAGGGGGTTGTAACCCCCCTCATTATACTGTAAACTTAACTTTTCCCTGTTTTTAGGGAAAAAGTGAAGTTTTCAGTAAAATGTGGGGGGTTACAACCCTCCAAACCCCCCACAACGCCCCCGCAACGCGGAGCGATCTGTATAAAGTAAAGTGGAGGGGGGGCTCCCCAACAAAACCCCCCGTCGGAGCTCCTAAAAACTGTCATTTTCTTCGGCGTACGCCTCCGTCTTGCGCTCAGTTGTCGGTGCGCGCCTTTGTCTTCCGCGATTTTGACCTGACACCGCCTAACTCAGTAGGTATGGGCGTTTCTTGGGCAATGACTCAATTTGGACGTCCTTTGATTCATTTACATAACACTGAGCGAACTAGGGCGTCCATATGATGCCTCTATTGTAGGCGAATGAAAACCAGGTCTACTTTTGACCTTAGTTTGAGCTTCAAATAGATCCGAGTTCTATGGACGGAACTTAGGCACTCTTTGGACGTTCTTCCAGAACTTAGGCACAGTTTTGATGTCCTTAATGCAATCTGGGTTTTTATTTTTGCTTTGTTAAGCTCAAAATACATTTAATAAGGCACCACATAAACGGGGCACATCAAAACAGATATATTGCATGCAAAACCTATTTTTGTGGACAAACAGCAATGCTATTTGCTAATTAGAGGAAAATATCCATTAACTGACGCACAGCACATGAAAAACATAGCTTTAGTTTTCTTGCTAAAAAGCTACCCTTTTTTTCTGACTAAACAGTGCTCCAATCAGCTCATTCTTGAAAGCAAAGAAAGCACATGACAAAAATATATAGATTGCATACATAACTTCATTTGCACAAGCTTAAAAACCAGATACAGACCTTAGCATGGCTTCTACTTCATTACAAATGGAGGTTTGCAGCTACACAATGGTGACCTCATTGTGAGATCATCAAGGGGCACCTGCAAGGTAGAATGCCACAATTAAAATAAGTGCGGGGGGAGCTGGCTGGGATTTGAAGTTATGACTCTGGAAGAAGAGCACAGGGCTTTTACTTATTGAGCTAAAGCAGTTTCCAGGCAGGTGTCTCTGACTGCCCTGTGATATGATAGCTTAGAGGTCACAAACACCTGAGAAACCTCAATTATCTGGAATTTGTGCACCAGGCAGACACCATAAGCTAGAGAATGACACGGGGACAAATTTGCTGATCTGTCTTGGTTTCATCAGCTGCAAATGAGGCTTATGATAGAGAATGGCACAGAGATAATTCTTCCCCCGTTCCCATGGGAACTCATTTTCCCGTCCCATCCTGATGAGTTTTTTTCCTGTCTCTGCCCCATTCCTGCAAGCTCCATCCTCATCTGTGCAAGCCTGAAACACTTTAAAATCCAAAGTAGCAACATTCTAGAGCTCAGACTGTGATGTCATAATGCCCCATTCCACCAATGCCTCAGCTCCGTCCTCATCTGCACAAGCCTCAAACCCTTTAAAATCCTAAGTAGCAACATTCTAAAGCTCAGATTGTGATGTCATAATGCCTCATTCCACCAATGCCTCAGCTCCGTCCTCATCTGCACAAGCCTCAAACCCTTTAAAATCCTAAGTAGCAACATTCTAGAGCTCAGACTGTGATGTCATAATGCCTCATTCCACCAATGCCTAAGCTCTGTCCTCATCTGCACAAGCCTCAAACCCTTTAAAATCCTAAGTAGCAACATTCTAGAGCTCAGATTGTGATGTCATAATGCCTCATTCCACCAATGCCTAAGCTCCGTCCTCACCTGCACAAGCCTCAAACACTTTAAAATCATAAATGTTCAAGACTTGTGCGGTTAAGGCAGAGCTTATAGGAAAGGGACAGAGACAATGACAAAGCTCACGGGGACGGGACAGGGAAATTGAATTCCTGCGGGAACGGGGGAAGAATTATCTCCGTGCCCTTCTCTATCATAAGCCTCATTTGAAGCTGATGAAACCAAGACAGATCAGCAGCAGTTTCCTCTTGTCTCTGCAGTATTCCTAGAAGCAGAGAGCCCGGCAGAAAAGATCAAAGGACCTAAGTTTACGGCGAGCTTTTTCTAGGTAGACACTGCCAGGAAAGATTAGCCTCCTCCCCGCTTGCCTTTTTCCATTATTTATGGCAGGAGTGGGTCCAACACAGAAGGAGGCCAGTGACCCTTAGAATCCAAGTCTGGAAAATCAGAGATCCGTGTACTGTCTGTTGAACAGAAGCTGAAGCAGAGCGTGCACGACTCAACTGGAATCAAACCGACGTAGCTGAGTTAAATGTTCTTTTTAGGTTTCTGCAGTTGGCATCGTGATTGTTGCACTTGTCAGAGGAAAGGCCGAAAGAGCACAAGAGACATCACAAGCTCTGCAACACAGAAAAACCAGCCAAGGAAACTAGTCGTACGGCTAGATACGAGAACACAAAAGTCTTGTAGAGAAGAATCAAAGAGGCAATAGAGCTAGTCCCTATTACAGTGGCTCGTGATCTTTCTCTTATTTGCAAAATCATTGGTTACCTGCTTATTATAGAATTCGATTTAAAGCTTTAATTCTTGCGTGTCGAGTCTTCTGCTCCTTACAGCCTGATTATTTGCATTCTTTTCCAACTCCTTATTCACCGTCAAGAGACTTTGAGATCTAGTCAAGATAATAGGTTAGTCTACACCAGTGGTCTCAAACTCAAACCTTTTGCAGGGCCAATTTTTGGATTTGTAGGTACTTGGAGGGCCTCAGAAAAAAATAGTTAATGTCTTATTAAAGCAATGAGGTAAAACTCTTTCTAAACTAAACTAAACCTTAAGTTTATATACCGCATCATCTCCACAAAAGTGGAGCTCGACACGGTTTACAGGAATTAATATAGAAAGGAACTCCAATGGAAAGGAGAAGGGCTTAGTAAAAAGAAAGAAAGAGGGGACTTAGTATAATGGAGAGGGAGGGAGTAGTTACATTTTAGCGAAAAGCCAGGTTTTCAAATGTTTTCGGAAGCGTTGGAAGGAGGTCGGACTCCAAAGAGGGGCAGTGAAGCTGTTCCACAGCTCGGTGATTCCTGAAGAGGAGGGATGTCCCAAGTTTGCCTGTATGGGATATGCCTTTTAAAGTTTATAAATCTTTCCTTTTGGCTAAGTCTTGATAATAATTTTGTCATTTATAGCTAAAGAGACATATTTTACTTTTGTGATTATGATAAACAGACCGAGGGCCTCAAAATAGGACCTGGCGGGCCGCAAGTTTGAGACCACTGCTATAACCCGTCTAGACCTCTAATTAATGAGGATTTGACTGGCTACACACCAGTGGTCTCAAACTCAGACCCTTTGCAGGGCCACATTTTGGATTTGTAGGTACTTGGAAGGTCTCAGAAAAAAATAGTTACTGTCTTAATAAAGAAATGACAATTTTGCATGAGGTAAAACTCTTTAAAGTTTATAAATCTTTCCTTTTAGCTAAGTCTTAATAGTAATATTGTCATTTATAGCTAAAGAGACATATTTTACTTTGGTGATTATGATAAACATATCAAGGGCCTCAAAACAGTACCTGGCGGGCCGCAAGTTTTGAGACCACTGAGTTAAGGGGAACAGTTAATCTTCTGGCTGGGTTGGAGGGCAGAGGGGAAAACAGGACAATCAAGCCATTGTGACATCACTGATGAGGCTGGCTCTTATTGGTGGAATGAGGCATTATGACATCACAATCTCAGATCTGCTTCCCAAAGACAAACAGGATGTCATGGTTACAGTTAAGCCAGTGGTCTCCAACTCGAACCCTTTGCAGGGCCACATTTTGGATTTGTCGGTACTTGGAGGGCCTCAGAAAAAAATAGTTACTGTCTTATTAAAGAAATGACAATTTTGCATGAGGTAAAACGCTTTCTAGTTTATAAATCTTGGCTAAGTCTTAATAATAATATTGTAATTTATAGCTAAAGAGACATATGATCAAGAAACTGTTTTATTATACGTTTGTGATTATGATAAACATACCGAGGGCCTCAAAATAGGACCTGGCGGGCCGCATGTGGTCCCTGGGCTGCAAGTTTGAGACCACCGGTCTACACAAAATAAAGCATTCTGTTTTGCAGTTCCAAATTTATGGAACCATTTGCTGCGAGAGTTAAAAGTAGAGGCAAATTTTTAAATCTTTTTTTTTTTGTAAATCTTTCCAAACTACCATAGTGCAAACAAACAATTTCAATATACATAAGTTTACACGAAATGCACATTAAACTTGTAGACATTAATGCACAACTGTTCCCCCCCCAAAATAATCAGAAAAATTACAAAGCTACAGGAAACCCTCCATATATTCCCCAAACGAAATTCCAATGCAAAACCCTCCCCCCCTAAACTAAACTAAACTAAACCTTGGGTTTATATACCGCACCATCTCCACGAATGCGGAGCTCGGCACGGTTTACAGGAAGAAGGATGAGAGAGGAACTACAGTGGAGAGATTAAAGAGTTAGGTGTAAAGGGGGAAGGTGAGAGGCCTAAGAGGGGGGAAGTGTTACAGTTTTGAGAATAGCCAGGTTTTTAGGTGTTTGCGGAAGAGTTGGAGGGAGCTTGAGGTTCGGAGAGGGGAGGTGAGGTTATTCCAGATCTCAGTGATTCTAAAGGGGAGGGATGACCCAAGTTTGCCTGCATGGGAAATACCTTTTATGGAAGGGAAGGATAGTTTAAAAATTTGGGAGGATCTGGAGGAAGTAGGGGTTGGGGAGTTCCAGGATAGAGGGATAACGGCAGGAAGGATGCCATGTAGGATCTTGTAGGCCAGACACGCACATTTGAAGTGGATCCTGGGGATTACTGGGAGCCAATGGAGCTTAGACAGGAGTGGTGAGACACGACCAAATTTGCTTTTCGCGAAAACAAGCTTAGCTGCGGCGTTCTGAATCCGCTGAAGTCTGTGGAGGCTTTTCTTGGTTAGGCTGTGGTAGATAGAATTGCAATAATCCAATCTGGAGAGGATGATGGATTGTACTAGGACTGCGAAGTGTTTTTGGTGAAAATAGGGTCTGACTTTCCTTAGCATGTGAAGGCTGAAGAAGCATTTCTTCACCAGGGATTGGAGATGTTCGTTGAAGGATAGAGAAGAGTCTAAGGTGACTTTGCTTAAGGGTCGCTAAAATTAAATCAGTTATCATTCCTTACAGAACTTAGGGCTCCTTTTACAAAGCCGCGCTAGGGCCTTAACGCACGGAATAGCGCACACTAAATCGCCGTGTGCGCTAGCCGCCACCGCCCCCTTTTGAACAGGCGGTAGATTTTCGGCTAGCGTGCGCTACAGCACGCGTTAATCCGGTGCGTGCGCTAAAACGCTTAGCCCACCTTCGTAAAAGGAGCCCTTAGTCAATGGGTCCCAAACATCCATAAATTTCTTATACCGTTAAAAACTGTTTTGTTTTTTTCGTTTTAAAGAAGCATTCGGACTCATGTCTTCTAAATCAGTGTTTTTCAACCTTTTTACACCTATGGACCGGCAGAAATAAAAGAATTATTCTGTGGACCGGCAGTTGAGGAACACTGAGCTAAGTTGTGGGCCAGACCCCGCCCCCATAATAGTACTAATTGCACCTTGCACATCCTGTGCCTCATCTGGAAGCCTTCCCTCTGATGTTGCAACGTCCGAGAGAAGGCTTCCGGTTTAGGTGCAGGATGCCCGTAGGAGTCGCTGCCTGTGGCTTTGTGCATTGAATCAGTTAGGAAGAGGGAGCTAGCTCGAAGATAACACCGCATTGATCGCATCATGGACCGGTGGTTGAAGAACACTGTTTTGGGCCTGATGCACGTGCTGGCCCTGTGGACCGGCAGGAAATTTCTGTGGACCGGCACTGGTCCATGGACCGGTGGTTGAAGAACACTGTTCTAAAATTATTTTGGGATCTTCCGTCAGAAGTCCTGCGAAATCTGAATATGATATTATAGTTTTATTTCGGAGTGAATGTTTTCTTCTATGCTTGCTGTTTAGGTGGGTTAGGTCTAGCCTTCTTTTAATTTTTTTTTTTTTAATTATTTGATTGTATTTTGTAAAGCGCTTGAACCAGTACAATGAACAAGTGGCATAACAAGATTAATAAACCATAAACCTTGGCGTCCCCAGCTCGAGACACCCGGAAGTGCGTCGATGTCCGCGCATTGCGCAAAGGTCCTTCAAACAGGCCCTGCGCCGGCAGTCGTGGGTACCTGCAAAGAAAAAGGGCCTGCCAGAGAGGAGAGGCGCTGGCGCGAGCTGACTGCCTACAGGACGTGCCTCTCTTTGCGAGGAGGCAGACTGGTTTGCGATACACTGACCTATTAGAATCCAAGTCGAAAAATGACACCACAACTCAAAACGCACTGATAATTATTGAATCAAATTACCCAAACATCTATCAATTTGTTAACATAAATCCCTAGTTTCACATGCAAGGGAGAAAAAAAAAAAAAAGACTTCATGGGCCCACGGGCAAATCAATCTTGGCCAGACACCCCCAACTTTGTTGGTTGGGCTGAGAACTTTTCAGCAGCCCTTCGTATTTTGTAATGGACATTACACGCAAAGCGCTTGTTACAGAATACTGGCTTACCACGGATTATCGCAGTGCCTAACATTGGGTGTGCATTTTCCATTACATTACATTACATTAGTGATTTCTATTCCACCATTACCTTGCGGTTCAAGGCGGATTACATCCAAACTAAAACAAAAATTACATTCAAAATTTGAAGGAATAGAATAAGCGATGACATATAATTTTTAAGGTAATATACGCTGGGTAAAGAGTTACCAAAGGGAAGTGGAGGTCTTTAGGAGATAAGAATAGGGTGAAATTATAGGTTTTAGATAACGTTTGGTAGATAGAAGAGTATTAGAGAGATCTAAGGGTAAATAGAGTGTTGGATATTGGGTTGGGATTGGTTTTATGCGTTTTTTGAAGAGTATGGTTTTAATATCTCTCCTGAAGGCTTTGTAGTCTGTAGTCGAAGATAAAAGAGTGGTGATTTGTCTGTCCAGTTTAGCTGCTTTGGAGGCCATTAGGTTATCATAAAGTTTTTTTCGTTATTTTGTGAACCGCTTAGGTTTAAGCAGGCTATACATTTTTCAAATAAATAAATTCCCCCTTAGCCGGGTACTGTAAGTATCCAGTTTAGTTATAATCCTATATAGAAATGTAGACATCTATGGTCGTTTAGGGAAGAGGCGTCTAATGCTTTCTCTCCAGGTGCCAGTCCACACATCCTGTTATACAATTGCCCTCTACCTAGATAGCCAATGACATTCAACCTCTATCTGTATATTTATATGCATAAAATTATTGATTTATTTAAAAACTTGTTCCTCGCCTAAACTAAGCGGTTCACATAAGACATACATAATCCAATGACAGTACAACCATAAATAACTTACACTTCTCCCTCCGTATTTGCGGTTTCAGCAATCGCAGTTTCGATTATTCACAGTTTTTAGCTTGCTGGCTCCTCCTCCCCAATTACATCAGCTTGCATTGAGAAATCGCTGATTCCAAGCGTTAGAGAAAGTCGCCGATTCCTGGTGCTTTCTTCACCATGTTTTGCCTCTCCTTCAGGAACAGGCCAGGTCTCCCACCATGTTGTTCGCGGTTTCACCATATTCACAGTGATTTTTTTAATTAAAAAAACAACAGCGAATAACATATGAAAAAGTTATTTGTGGTTTTTCTGTATTCATGGGTCTGTTAATTCCCTATCACAGCGAATACGGAGGGAAAAGTGTACATTCATCTAAAAGCTCTTCAGAATCAAAATCATAAAAAAACTAAGAAAATTTTCAAGAAAAAGTCTCTAGAAATAAGGTTGTCTTCAACACGCCCTTAAATTTCTGAATGTCAGAAAGTTAGGACAGCCATAAAGTTCTTAGCAATACACTTAAACAAGCACTCTAAGCTTAAACAGCGTTTATGAAGGGTATTTCCAAAGCACTTTCACTTCTTCCTATATCACATACCCCATGGTGAATCTCCCAAGACCTCAGCGGGACGGCTGTGCGAAATTCATTTTTCTACGCACAGACTTTTGGCACCCGAATTGTCACCGGTCTTCTCTTATTTAATCTTAATTTTATTTTCTTACTGATTTTTTTTATATTTGGGTGAAAAATATTAAAAACCAGTAAAAAAATAAAAAATAAAATTAAGATTAAATCTAATCTAATCTAATCTAATCTAAACCTTAAGTTTATATACCGCATCATCTCGACCGGTGACAATTTGGGTACCAAAGGCCTTTGTGTAGAAAAATTTTGCTGAGGTCTTAGGAGATTCGCTATGGGGTATGTGATAAGTTATTAGGACATATGTGTAAATATGATCACGTTACTCCTCTGTATAAACAATATCATTGGCTCCTGATCATTTACCAAATTCAATTTAAAATATTAATGCTCACTCACAAATCATTCTAATCTATGGTTCCTGATTATCTTAGTTCCTTAACAATTCCTTATTCTCCAGCACGTACGTTAAGATAACGTTCTTCCAACAGGAAATAGAACGAAATGGGAATCAACTCACACCAAAGCTTTTTTTTTTTTTAACCTAGCATCCAGCCTTAGGAACGGTCTCCACCAAAAATATTAGGGCTGAGATGAATAATAAAGCCTTCAAAACACATTTTGTCCTTCTGGCATTTGGGGCCGACTCCATAACGGTAGATCAGGTCTACTGAGGGTAGAGCAAGCATTCCTTTAAAACGCACAATGCAATCTTTGGCAATGTAATGTCATTTTATCTGTTCTCTGTGTGCTTTTTCCATTTTTAAATGTTGTTCCTTTTTTATTTTCATATACACAAGTTACATAGAAACATAGAAAGATGACGGCAGAAAAGGGCCATAGCCCATCAAGTCTTCCCACTCTACTGATCCTCCCCCCTGTCTACTCTCCTAGAGATCCCACACCTAACGACCCAATTCCTTAACTCGACCCTCGTAGGGATCCCACATAGGCATCCCATTTATTCTTAAAATCTGACACGTTGTTGGCCTTGATCACCTGTACTGGAAGCACGTTCCAATGATCAACCACTCTTTCGGTAAAGAAGTACTTCCTGGTGTCGCCATGAAATTTCCCGCCCCTGAGTTTGAGCGGATGCCCTCTTGTGGCCGAGGGACCTTGGAGAAAGAAAATATCATCTTCCACCTCGACACATCCGGTGATGTATTTGAATGTCTCAATCATGTCTTCCCTCTCCCTACGTTCTTCGAGTTCAATCTCGCTTCGTACGAGAGACCCTTGAGCCCTGAGACCATCCTGGTGGCCATCCGTTGAACCGACTCAACTCTTAGCACATCTTTGCGGTAATGTGGCCTCCAGAATTGCACACAATATTCCAGGTGAGGTCTCACCATAGTTCTGAGACCTATGTGAAAGATTTAGCGGTGCATCAAATTTTAATAATCAAACATTTCCATACGAAAAGCAGCTGAATATCACCAGATATTTGAATATGTAGCAGGGACACCCATGCTCTGCTCATGCTTCACCCCGACACTATCCGGATAGTGCCGAAATTGTCTAAAAATTTTCAGAGATACTATGCAATCAATGCTCCTGAAAACCCATGAACAGAGAGGGTTTATGTGTTTAGAACCTTTTGCTAAACATGCAAACAGCTACAACGTTGAATCCTGGGTCATTAATAGTATAGAACCTAAACTGTAATCACCCAAAGTGGTCAAAATGTACTCTACAAACACAAATAACATATACCACTTAATGTAGGAGATGCATCCAGCATATATCTCACTAATATTCAGGAAAAGGCCTCAGAATCGGAGCCTACGCATAGTCCTTATTACGGACTGAACAGTCAGTGTAGTGTTACAGCTCCCTGCTCCAGTCATAGGCCCAAACCCCGAATCCTATATACTAATTTAACTTAATTTTTTGTTTTTCAAACTTTTTAAAAGATTTTTATCCAGTGCAACTTAAATATTTAAAATCTTATTTCTAACTTATTCAAAATGCATAGCTCCTTTGGTTAGAAAAGCTATTGACAGCTGATTACTTATCTTTAGACATTTTCCGTTGTTATTTGAACAGTCATTTAACTTGTATACTGCCTGTGGAATGCCTGAGCCGACGCGGCCAGCGTTTCGTGGACTTTCTTATAAATCCACTGCTTCAGGGCCAGCATGTATTGCTCAAACCCATGAGTTCTGGCCCCATTTCAGCCTTCCACTCAGTGGGCTCTTGCTGCATCGGTTCTCCTTGTAAGTTTAGGTCAGCTACCGGCAGAGTTTCCTCTGGTAGCTCTTTCTTTTCTACCTCAGGAGGGACATTGGAGAGTGGTGTGCTGGTGAACTCTCATTAATTAATAGCACACACTGCCGAAATTTATACTTCAGTGTCAAAGCAGAAAAAACCCTACAGAATTCAGCTGTTGATTTGATTAAAACAGGACTCAGCCAGCAACGTGATCTATAAGTAAACAGATTACCTCGAATGGTCAGTTACGCTCAATGGCTGATCACATACCTTCCAACTCTGAATCGGAAGACCAGGGGAAGCAATCCCAAAATAGCTCTGGCAGCGAGGGAGACAGCCTGAAAAGACAGAAAGATTTTTTAAATGGAGAGATTTAAGCTGCATTAATCCCCCCCACACACTTTTTTTTTACAAAACTGCGATAGCGTTTTTGTAGCGCAGACTGGGGTGCTGAATGCTCTGCGCTGCTCCCGACACTCATAGAGCTCCTCTGAGCCTCGGGAGCAGCGCAGAGCATTCAGCACGCTGTCCTGCGCTAAAACCCCGCTATTGCGGTTTTGCAAATTCCATTTTCAAGGGAGGTCTGTTCATTTCTAACCTCACATGCTTTCTGAATTTTAAACACTGTGACTTAGGCTCTCTTTTACTAAAGTGTGCTAATCTATTAATTACATGGGAGTAGATATTCAAGTGCCAGCGTTATTCCTGAATATTTAACGCCGGGCTATGTCTGGGCTCTGGCATTGAATATCCAGCTTATGTGGAGACAGTTAGATGGAGTTGTCGAGGAGAAATTCTACAAATGACGCTTTAACTTAGGCAATGGAGGCACCCTATGCTCACAGGAAAATATCGTTAGACAGGTTTCCGCAGAAATGTCACTCCTGTGGGCCAAAGCAGATGGGCAGTGTTGGAAGCGGAGGATCGCGTTTGATGCGCCAATGGCAGGGGTAGGCAATTCCGGACCTCGAGAGCCGGAGCCAGGTCAGGTTTTCAGGATATCCATAATAAATATGCATGAGCTAGATTTGCATCTCAAGGAGGCAGTGCATGCAAATCCATCTCATACATATTCATTGTGGATATCCTGAAAACCTGACCTGGCTCCGGCTCTTGAGGACCGGAATTGCCTACCCCTGGCCTATGGTTTTATCATTTTCCTTTCTCTGGAAAATATTTTGTTCTACATTAATATCTTTCAAGTATTTTAATGTCTGAATCATATCTCCCCTGTCCCTCCTTTCCTCTAGGGCAGGGGTAGTCAATTCCGGTCCTCGAGAGCCGGAGCCAGGTCAGGTTTTCAGGATCTCCACAATAAATATACATGAGATAGATTTGCATCTCAAGGAGGCAGTGCATGCAAATCCATCTCATACATATTCATTGTGGATATCCTGAAAACCTGACCTGGCTCCGGCTCTTGAGGACCGGAATTGCCTACCCCTGGCCTATGGTTTTATCATTTTCCTTTCTCTGGAAAATATTTTGTTCTACATTAATATCTTTCAAGTATTTTAATGTCTGAATCATATCTCCCCTGTCCCTCCTTTCCTCTAGGGCAGTGATTCCCAACCCTGTCCTGGAGGAACACCAGGCCAATCGGGTTTTCAGGCTAGCCCTAATGAATATGCATGAGAGAGATTTGCATATGATGGAAGTGATAGGCATGCAAATTTGCTTCATGCATATTCATTAGGGCTAGCCTGAAAACCCAATTGGCCTGGTGTTCCTCCAGGACAGGGTTGGGAACCACTGCTCTAGGGCAGGGGTAGGCAATTCCGGTCCTCGAGAGCCGGAGCCAGGTCAGGTTTTCAGGATATCCACAATAAATATACATGAGATAGATTTGCATCTCAAGGAGGCAGTGCATGCAAATCCATCTCATACAAAATATTTTCAATGTGCAACCATTTTTCAATGGTATGGGATCTCAATGTGGTCCCTGTTCACTTACTGAAGTTTGGACTGTTTTGAATTGATAGAATTTTTTACCATACATCCAATATGAATGTTAATTAAAAATTATTCATCATATTACTTATTTATTTTAAATATATCGTTTCTTCCCCATATCTTGTCTTTATTTATTATTTTTTAATACTATTTTTCTTGAAATAATTGGACTATTATAGCATTTATTATATTGATATATCGTATATTTTATTATACATGTTGGTTTATTATTGTATTTGTACCATTAGGACCCCTGACGAAGGTTAGTCCGAAACACGGACCGTGTTGGGTCCCTCACCTGGTAAAAGGTTTTTAATTAAAAGATTTATTTGTCATAATAAAGACTGCCTGCATCGTGTACAAAACCTGCAGTTTTTTGGTTTGTTTGTTCTGGATTGTTTTTCACTGCAGAGAGTTGGACCCTGGTTTTTCCTTTGTTTTGGTTTGTCACTTACTGAAGTTTACATTTGAACCAATGCTTTCCGTTTTCTTCCTTGAAAAGTTATTTTTCTCAACTCTCTTGTACTCCTGTCAAATGAGTGAATGAACTTGTGCCATGAGTAACGAATCCACGTTTTACAGCGTTTCTTATACGGCAACATTGTACTTCACACTTATTCAGTGTTGTAATCACTGCTTGTCACTGGTTTTAAACTTCTTCTCATATATTACTGCTTTTTATTCCAATCGCTCAGTTGTACAACTTATATTTTCAAATTCTTATTCTCATCTAGGAGAATCTACTTTATAATCACTAACTCTTATGTTTTTCCTTCCTTATATTAAAGTTCTTATAAACCGTGCCGAGCTCCATCTCTATGGAGATGATGCGGTATATAAACTTAAAAGTTTAGTTTAGATCCTGAAAACCCGACCTGGCACCAGCTCTTGAGGACCGGAATTGCCTACCCTTGGCCAATGGCGACAACGTCGAATTTATACTGCGCAGAAGAAAGGCCAGGTAAGCTACTTCTGTATTCCGCTGGGGAGCGATTGGCATCAGTAGACCAACAAGGGAGAAGGCTTCCTTCGGGTTACCAGATTTTACTGTAATAATAGTAGCTTTATTTATACCCCGTCATACCTTTTCCGTTCAAGACAGTGTACAAGAGGCGCTGTAAGGACAGTGAGGTAGCATCAGTTAGAATTGGGAAGGGGCAGAAGAAAGTTAAGTGACGGGGCGATATAGGGTAGGAAGGAACGTGAAGGACGAGGTAGGTGTTGAGCAGAGTTGAGGGATCAGATAAATTTGTCGAATGAGTGGGTTTTTAGTGATTTTCTAAATGACTGGTATGTTAGTGCGTTCAGGATTTAGGTTTCTTAAGATGTTGTTCCAGATCCCTGCTTGAAAGGAGTGTGTCCTGTTGAGGAATCATTTGAATTTGCATCCTTTGGGAAAAGGAAACATGAAAGGTGGAACCTGGACCCCTAGACCTGCCCCCAGGCCCGCTCAGTTCCACCCATCCCCACCATGCCCCAGTCCCGCCTCCGCTGCCTGCTCTCACGTGCGGATGCCCTCCTACCCGCCGCGATTTTGAGGAAGCACAAAGTGCCGGGTTTTGAAAAGCCATCCGGACCCTTGTAAAGGAGGACATGTCCAAGGAAATCTGGTAACCCTAAGCTTCCTAGAAGTGGTCAGTGGAGGAGGAGAGCTCATGGGAGGGCAGTGGTCCTCAGTGCTCAGGGAGAAAGTCCAGGAGACTACAGTGGGAGCAGGCCCAGAAGGACTGGAAGAACACCAGCCACCTACCCCTGAGAGCTTCAAAGGATGGCTAAATTCATTGGCTAAAACGGTCCCCTCCCCACTAAGATCCTCTCACGGATGTTCTAAATCTTTCAGACACTCATTACCCTTAGATCTCCAATTAATATGTAAGTTACCATTTAGACTATTGTACTGCATCTAGACTCTTTATTCGGTACTGTATTTAAACTTATTGTATGTTTTGAATTTGGACTCACTCTACTGTATTATATGTGGATTTATTGTATTGTATTGTATTAGTATTGTACTGTACTTGTTATTCGCTGAATGTCCAGCCTTCTTACAATGTAAACCGCCTAGAAGTCGCCTGACTATGGCGGTATAGAAAAATAAAGTTATTATTATTATTATTATTAGATCTTGGGGACTGGGTAAGGGTAGACGGGACAGGAGGGATTTAGGCACACAGCCCCACCCACTTATAGATTTAATTGAGAAATCTGGGAGGAGCTTGCAAGTACAATTTTGGCAATCAAAACTAAGAGAGGTTTAGAGGTTTTCGAAAGACGAAAACAGAACTGAGAAAGTTCAAAAGAATGAGCTAATGGTTGTGGATATGTGATACATACACTAATGCTGTTGGCTTAACTGGATAAATATTGATTTAAGTGGGTGAATATTGACACTGTTGAAAGCTGTTTGTGATAATTAGCTTAAGTACATCGTTTAAATAAACCTGTTTAATTTATTAGTCAACCTTGTTCACAGAGGGTTTTTAATTTTTTTCCTGGGCAGAGAAGAGGGTGACCCACCCGTTAACACTTCTTTTCCCCAGGAGGAGGCACTGAACACCAACTGAATGAGGGACTTACAGATACTGCCTTTGGGGGACTCCAGTCTGGTCAGGTCCCAGACCCAGAGCCACCCTGAAGGGGGCGTTACACTACTTTGAATTTTCCTGAGACTGGAAAGTTTCCTGGTAGCACAGAATACACGAACACCTTTACCTGCTGGGATCTCTCGGAGAGAGAAAGAGATAGTGGTTATGGCGGATGGGCAGACTGGATGGGCCATTTGGCCTTTATCTGCCGTCATGTTTCTATCCTGCTACTAGAGATCTTTAGAAATAACAGGGGAAATTGTCAGTCTAATTTTTTTAAAATAATGGCCACTGTGGGCTTTTTATACCCAGATATTCAGTGCCAGGCTGTACCCAGATAATGGAGCTGATTACAGAAACATAGAAAAATAAAAACATGATGGCAGATAAAGGCCAGATGGTCCATCCAGAGCATCCACTGTCTCCTCCTCTCCCTATTGGCTAAGGCTCTTAACATTTGCATCTCCTCTCCCTATTGGCCAAGGCTCTTTATACCCACATTGTGAGGTCATAGAGCGTTATGGTTATAGAAACATGATGGCAGATAAAGGCCAAATGGCCCATCCAGTCTGTCCATCTGCAGTAACTATTGGCTAAGGCTAATAACATTTGCATCTCCTCTTCCTATTGGCTAAGGCTCTTTACACCTGCATTGTGAGGTCATAGAGTTTTATGGATATAGAAACATAGAAACATGATGGCAGATAAAGGCCAAATGGCCCATCCAGTCCACAGCATCCACTATCTCCTCCTCTCCCTATTGGCTAAGGTTCTTACCATTTGCATCTCCTCTTCCTATTGGCTAATGCTCTTTACACCTGTATTGTGAGGTCATAGAGCTTTATGGTTATACAAACAGAGAAACATGATGGCAGATAAGGCCAAATGGCCCATCCAGTCTGCCCAACTACAGAATCCACCATCAATGCATGCACATATCCAGATACTGGAGACAGTATCTGGATAAAATTAGTGCAGCCTATTTGCAGTCCTAAATTTATCTGGAGAGTTAGCCAGTGAGGAGATTGAATAATGCTGCTAACCATATAACTCCTGGATCTATCTGGACTCTGCCCATGGACTGTCCTGGCACTGCCCAGATAATATTGAGGTGGCCTGCTGAGATTTTCAATGTCAACCTCTGGTTATGTGCCACTGAAAATCTGGGTATGACCCTGTCAGCGCTAATTAACAGGCCAATATGCAAAACCAACTGGCCAAGAATGGCTCCTGGCCAGTTAAATAGCGTTTTAGCACCTAACTGTAGATATTCAGTGGGAGATAATCGGCTACCACCCACTGAATATTTGTGCCAACTGGCTATATATGTGGGAGTGTGTGGCACTGTGGTTAGAGCTACATCCTCAGCACCCTGTGGCTGTGGGTTCAAATCCCTCACTGCTCCTTGTGACCCTGGGCAAGTCACTTAATCCCTTCATTGCTCCAGGTATACAAGATAGAGTTTGAGCCCGCCGGGACCCATAGGGAAATATGATAAAGTACCTGAATGTAAACCACGTGAGGATATAAGAGGGATATAAATAATAAAATTAAAAAATATATATCATGCAACATAGCCAGCTAGGCAAGGATATTCAGTGCCGAATTAGCTATTTTTAGCAGTTATAACAGTGAGAAAATTAAATTTGTTGATGACAAAGTTGTTAAATCGCAAGAGGATTGTAAAAAAATTGCAAGAGGACTTTGGGAGACTGGGAGAATGGAAGATGACGTTTCATGGGAACAACTGCAAAGGGAACCAAACCATAGCTGTGTGATGCAGAATTCCATATTAGGAGTCGCTGCCCAGGAAAAGGATCTGGGTGTCATTGCTGAGGATACGTTAAAACCCTCAGCTCAATGTGCGGCGGCTGCTAAGAAAGCAAATAGAATGTTAGGAATTATCAGGAAAGGAATTGGAAAACAAAGAGGGAAATGTTATAACGCCCGAGTATCGCTCAATGCTTTGGCCGCAGCTCAAATACTGGGTGCAGTTCTGGTCGGTGCATCTCAAAAAAGATAAAGCGGAATTAGAAAAGGTAGAGAAGGTGAACAAAAAATGATAAAAGGGATGGGACGACTTCCCTAGGAGGAAAGGCTAAAGCAGGGGCGATATGATAGAGGTCTATAAAATGCTGAGTGGAGTGGAAAGGGTAGATGTGAATCACTCGTTTGTTCTTTCTAAAAATACTTGGATTAGGGGACATGCGATGAAGCTACTAAGTAGTGGATTTAAAACAAAACAGAGAAAATATTTCTTCACACAATCTGTAACTAAACTCTGGAATTTGTTGCTGGAGAACACAGTGAAAGCAGTTAGCTTAGCAGGGTTTAGAAAAGGTTTGGATAATTTCCTAAAAGTCCGTAAGCCATTATTAAGATGGACTTGGGGGGAAATACACTGCTTACTCCTAGGATAAGTGGCATAAAATCTGTTTTACTACTTGGGATCTTGCCAGGTAAAACCACCGAGAGCACACAGACCCGATACTACCAAGAGTGTTAACTATTCCCCCCTGCAATCCGCTAAGAAGATCGACTGTCGGCTCCGGGCGGCTTTCCCGCAGAGGAGAGAATCCTGCATTCACCGTGGGCCTCATCTGGGGCAGCCTCCTTGGAGCGGCTGGGGCACGGGCAGTGTGTCTGGGAGGGAATGCATGGATGGGAGAACATCGCAGGGGAGGAGACATAGGCATCCTGGGACTGTCGGCCAAGTCTCTTCCCTGAAGAAGCCCTTTCTGGAAACGTCAATCGCTCCTCCTAAACTTACTTGCTCCACTTCATCACTTCATCATGCTTCTATTCCTTTCTCTCCTCTCTTCTACCTTCCAAAGTGTTTAGATCAATGCTGTCTTGTTAAAATGTTTATTTTATTTTTATTTTTCCTCTAACTCTACTTTTCACTTCTCTATTACCCTCCAGGTACCTTTCTTATTTCTAATCTTAATGTATATTTTCTGTAAACCGCTTAGAACCTAACGGATGTAGCGGTATATAAGAAATAAATTACATTACATTACATTACTTGTGACCTGAGTTGGCCACTATTAGAGATAGGATACAGGGCTTGATAGACCTAAGAACATAAGAAGTTGCCCCCACTGAGTCAGACCAGAGGTCCATCTTTCTCAGCGGTCCGCTCCCACGGCAGCCCATCAGGCCTAGTGCCTGAACAGTGATCCCTGATTAATTTTATAACTTACCTCTAATCCCATCCCTATAATCTACCTTTACTCTTATCTGTACCCCTCAATCCCTTTGTCTTCCAAGTACCTATCCAAAGCTTCTTTGAACCCCTGTAGCGTGCTCCTGTTTATCACATCCTCCGGTAGCGCGTTCCATGTATCCACCACCCTCTGTGTGAAAAAGAACTTCCTAGCGTTTGTTCTAAACCTTTGGTCTGTTCCGGTTTGTCAACTCTCATGTTCTTATGATATCTTTAACCATTAAACACTTATCCAGTTACTGCTGAATATTGACTTTACTGGTTAAGCTGGTGTGAACAAAAGTGAAACTGGATAGTCAATGTTGGTTGCCAGAAATGGTCTTGCTTTGAATATCCGGGTTGGACACCAGGGTCAAAGCACTGTCTGCCAACGGCTGAATATCGGGCTCCAACTGGATTGGAACCTTTCCTATTTGGTTACATATCATTGAATATTGGCATCTAAATGATATGTTTCTACTAATGTTGTCATTTTTGGGAATCATCAAAGTATTTTACTGAAGTGTGCTATGTAATATTTTTCCCTTCTGGCTCCAGCCCTCTGCACCAACTATTTCAGCATCAACCAGTTCAAGTAGGGTAAGATTACCGAGCAAGAGCGTTGGAAGCTTCAAAGAAGGCTGAAGGAAAGGAGAAAGTGGAGCATGTGTAATTAGCTCTCTCTCTTTCATTTTTCAACCTGTTCTTCAAAATAATTATCAACACTATTTTGACAATTCGTTCAAGTTTCAGCAAGCCGCAGGAGAGCTTAAAATAACAGAATGCAACTTGAAGCTCCTGCTTTGGCTTGAAATCTGAACGTTGGCTGCATTGAAATGTACAAGCGTGGGTGGTTGGTGGTAATATGTAGCAATCAGACACCCCCGTAGTGACAAGAATAACTTTGCATCTAGGGAGCAGTTCTGTGCCCCCAGCTGACTTTTAATCCCTGCATTGGGACAAAACAGGAAAGAATTAAGTAGTGCAAATGAAGAGGCAGAAGAGTTTCTGATGTGTCTGTATTTTGGAGAGATGCCGTACATTTTAAGATCAATTTTCAAAAACACTAATGTGACCGGTAGTGGGTACTGACAAATCTTCCCTCCCGCAGAACCAATACATTTTCAATAAACAAATCTCCACACAGCCAAAATTTAAGTCTTATGGTTAAAAATGGGAGCAGTGGGAATTCTGGGAGTGAAGAAGCACGTTGCAGTAATCCAGGCGAGAGGCGACGAGGGCGTGGATAATAATCTTGGCAGCGTGCTCAGAAAGGAAAGTCCACAGTTTAGCGACGTTGTATAGAAAGAAGCGACATGTTTGGGGCGGTTTGTGGGATGTGCAAAGAGAAGGACGGAGAGGAGTCAAAGATGACCCCCGAGGTTGCACGGCGATGAGACAGGGAGGATGAAAGCGAGACTGCCAAGGTGATTATCCATGCCCTCATCACTTCTCGTCTAGGTTACTGCAAGAAATGACTAAAACGAGCTGGTTGAAAAACCGGCTAAAAAGCAAAATGAACTTCTGCCAATACGATCTGCAGAAGTTCATTTTGACTTAAGAACATAAGAACATAAGAAGTTGCCTCCGCTGAGGCAGACCCTAGGTCCATCCTGCCCAGCGGTCCGCTCCCGCGGCGGCCCATCAGGCCCATTGCCTGAGCAATGGTCTATACCTATCTATACCCCCCAATCCCTTTTTCTTCTAGGAATCTATCCAAGCCTTCTTTCTTGTCTACAACAGCCTCTGGAAGTGCGTTCCACGTATCCACCACCCTCTGAGTGAAAACGAACTTCCTAGCGTTTGTTCTAAACCTGTCCCCTTTCAATTTCTCCGAGTGCCCCCTTGTACTTGTGGCGCCCCTTAATTTGAAAAATCTGTCCCTGTCTACTTTTTCTATGCCCTTCAGGATCTTGAAGGTTTCTATCATGTCTCCTCTAAGTCTCCGCTTTTCCAGTGAGAAAAGTCCCAACTGCTTCAATCTGTCGGTATATGGGAGATTTTCCATTCCCTTTATCAGTTTGGTTGCTCTTCTTTGTACTCCCTCAAGTACCGCCATGTCTTTCTTGAGGTACGGCGACCAGTACTGGACACAGTACTCCAGATGCGGCCGTACCATTGCACGATACAGCGGCATGATGACTTCCTTCGTCCTGGTCGTAATACCCTTCTTAATGATACCCAGCATTCTGTTTGCTTTCCTAGAGGCTGTGGCGCATTGCGCCGATGCCTTCAGTGTTGCGTCTACCATCACTCCCAGGTCTCTCTCCAGGTTACTAACCCCTAGTGGTATTCCCCCCATTTTGTATGTGAACATCGGGTTCTTTTTCCCCACGTGCATGACCTTGCATTTCCCCACGTTGAAGCTCATCTGCCACTTTTCGGCCCACTTTTCCAGCTGCGTTTTAGTCATTTGCTTGTCTCCTGAAGAAGGCACCTAAACCTGCCGAAATTGTGATCCCAGTTGGGTCCTTGTTATCTTCAGTACTGTACTTTGTTTTTTTAAAAAGAACTTTAATAAATAGTCCTGTTGGTTGAACCCTTGGACATCTCGCTTGCCTTTTCTGTTTGGAAAAACATTTCCTGCTTTAAACCAAGGAGATTTGGCCTTTGGCTCTAATTTTTTCTTGGTTTTCCCTCTAAATATTCAGCTGTCTTGGGCTCTGTTCATTACGTTGTCTTTGAACCTTTCTAAGAACCGAAAATTGTCTGTTTTGTGGTCTAAGAGGCTGCCTGAAGCTGGAGCTTCTCTGGCCTCCAGTGGAAGCTGATCTGGGCTCCAGTGGCGTGGATATCGGAGCTGGGACAGGTTGTACTGGTTTAGTTGACCTCCAAGGATGTATGTCATTCATTCTTTCATTTTGCATTTTAGATTTCTTCTCAGCCTCCTTTGTTGTGGAGCTCTTCAAAGGTCAAAGGTGTATGACTGCAATATTGATATTTCATGTTTGATTTTTTTGCTTTCAAGTCTATTTGATGTCATAGTTGTAGAAACAAAAGATAATAGATTTAGAAGACATGTTCTGAGAAAATTGTTAAAATCAGGCCAGGATCTTCTGTTGGAGGGAAGTAAAAGGTAGAGAATGACATGGTGACAAAATTCATCACCGTTCTCGTCCCAGTGGATAACCACGGGAAGCCATCCCATATCATTCTTTAGTTCTATCTCAATCTCAGATCTTCTACACCAGCATTCTTCAAAGCAAGGCTTGAAGGTCAGTGGCTTGGCCCATTCATACTCTGATTCTTATGTGAGCCAAGTATAGGATAATGAAGTCATGGTGACATCACTGATGAGGCTGGCTCTTAGGTATTGGTGGAATGAGGCATTATGACATCACAATCTCAGCTCTGGAATGTTCCTACTTTTTGGGTTTCTGCCAGGTATTGGGACCTGGGTTGGCCACTGTTGGAAAAAGGATTGGTAGACCTTCGGTCTCTCCCAGTATGGCAATGCTTATGGTCTTATGTTCTAACCATCCAATGCCGTTCTATAGTGTCTATCTCAGACCTTTTACACCAACATTCTTTAATGCAAGGCTTGAGGGTCAGTGGCTGGGCCCATTCATGCTCTGATTCTTATGTGAGCCAAGTATAGGATAATGAACCCATTGTGACATCACTGATGAGGTTGGCTGTTAGGCATTGGTGGAATGAGGCATTACGACAGCATACCTTATCAACATTCAGACTTCAGACTCCTGAGGCAGGCCCTTTTGGGCCGAAACACGATCGTGCCGAGTCTTGACATACAATAAAAGGCATTGAGCACCAGAGCCTCCTTCGCTGTTTGTTTTCCACTTTCCAATTTTTGGATACCATATCATATTTAATTTTTATGAATGTTATTTTATGTAACCGCTTTGAATGAACAACTGTGTTAGAATAAATAGTAAATAAGAATTTCAATAAAAATAAAGGTATAGGGCCTGGTTTTTAGACCACGGGAGGCAGCCAGCTACCTCCTGCTGATGGCAGCGAATCTGGAAACTCAATGCCAGCACTAAAGCCGGTGACCAGCATTGAATTTCCTGTCCATGAGCAGCCGTTTTTGACACGACCGGCTGGCTGGCTATGTCATAGTGGCCAAAGACGGACCTGTTATTTTGCCAGATCTATCTGGCCACTAAACATAGCTGGTCAGCTAGTGAATATTGATGCGACATAGCCAGTGACCAGAATATTTAGGTGGCTAGAACTGTTCCTGGCCGGCTAAACACTGCTGAATATTGGGTGGATAACCTTTGCTGAACTGAAATTTGACCTGAAATTTTATTATTTTTTTCTTATCCTAGGGTGCGTAAAAAGGGACTTCTATCCTGTACGTACGGGACTAAACTGTAAACTTTCAGCACATGAACAGTGAAATGTTATTTTTGCTGATAGCAGAGGCTTTCGGCGTTGTAGCTGTCAGAGTCTATTCAATTCAACATCCCATAGTGGTACAGTGGAAACAACGGATGCAAAGCGTGTAACAGGCTATTATATCAGAGCCAAATCTTCAGGTACAAGCAGCGGCACACAGAGATATTCCATTTTCTAATTGAATATAAAATGTGAGGGCTATTCCTCCGAAAAGGGACCCTGCTATCTTGATAAGGAAAACTAATGAGATGACCTTTTCGGGGCTGGTCACGTAATAGCAGCGGTGACAAGGACCTCTATCAAGAAATAAAACAGAAGATAAATGAGGTTTTTCTAATATCCATTCCATCCATTGTTCACAAGTGTCATGAAACACGGCTTCTATTTATCATGAGCTGGTCGAGACGAGACCTGGTTTCGCAAGACAAACCGAAATTGCAATGTTGTACTATTAACAACGTGTGACCTTTCTTTTGTAACTGTGCAACGTACTATTTCTTGAAGGAGGGGGGGGATCTAAAAAGTAGCACTTGTGTTTTATACATGCCATGGCAACGGAAGCGTGCTCCATCACTGAGTGTTTATCTCTTCCATCTGTTACAACTCTGCATGAATGACTTGCTGGAAGGGGAGACAGGAGTATCTTATGTTCAGATACAGTTAAAGCTCGGAGCGATCTTCTTGCATAATCTGCTTATTTTCATGTCGATTCATTTCACCGGCAGGCGTACAAAGAAAATGATTTCAAGGAGATCTGATGCAAAGGAAAAAGGGAGAAGCAATGGGTCTAGAGTTGGCGGGCTCCCTTCCCAAGTGGTCCTGCCCTCTCCTTCAAAAAATGGCCACAACCAGTAGGCGAGAGGCGCCCCTCCGCCCTCCTCGTCTCTGTCCTATACTCCTTCCCTGATTCCCCCTGCGTCTAGTTGTTCACCATCGCGAGCAACAAGAACGTCAATGTGCTCCTTGTGACCCCGTCGCCTCTCCCTCTGATGCCACTTCCTGTGTACGGCACCTGGAAGTGACATCAACGAGAGAGATGCCGGGGTCGCGAGGAGCACGTTGAAGTTGTTGCTGGCGGCGTTGAACAACTAGAGGTCCGGGGGAAGGGAGGGGGCATGCGTGTGGCAGGAGGAGTGAGAAGAGGCAGGGGCGGAGAGGAGGAAGGGTGATGGCACCCCTACCAACATGGTGCCTGGGGCGGACCCCCCCTCTTTCAACACCACTTGCCACAACTGAAGTTTGAAATGCAGAGCACAGGAAGAGGGGTAGAGCAGGGCCAATTGTTCATTTATAAATTACGATTTCAAAACGCGAAAACATTAGTTCAGTTTTTATATACCACCTATAACCTACAAGTTGCACATAAAGATAATTGTCCAGATTGAAACCAATGTTAACAACATATGATTTTCATATGGTGGTTCAAGCATTAATATTAGGAAGGAGAGATTATTGTAATGCACTTTATTTGGGGCTGGTGGAAACGAAAAGTAGGGCATTGCAAGTTTTGATGACTTCTGCAGCAAGATTGATTGCGGGCGCTTCACGGATGGCCCCGATTACGCCAATTCAGAAGCAGTTACACTGGCTTCCTGTACAACAAGGAGCCCGATATAAAGTGCTATCGATCGTGCATCAGGTTTGATATCATACAGCCCCCGACTGTTTTCGAGATTTGTTGGCGTATCGTCCCAAGAAGGGAGACTGAGATCAGCGCATGATATGAAGTTGTCATCGATGAAAGAGAGAAATGCGATACATACCAGGGTCGGGGATTCTCTGTTCTCAATAGTACGAGTGAAATTCTGGAACGCACTGACAGGTCAGGTACGATTATGTAATTTCAGAAGTTTGTGAAGACGCAACTATTTGTCAATGCATTTATGTGAATGAAATGAGCACGTAAAGTAACGGAAGATGCGGGACGGTTTATGTCAGTGGCCTCAAACTCGCAGCTCGGGGGCCACATGTGGCCCGCCAAGTTCTATTTTGAGGCCCTCGCTATGTTTATCATAATCACAAAAGTAAAATATGTCTCTTTAGCTATAAATGACAATATTATTATTAAGACTTAGCCAAAAGGAAAGATTTATAAACTATAAAGAGTTTTACGTCATGCAAAACTGTCATTTCTGTAATAAGACTTTAACTGTTTTTTTCTGAGGCCCTCCAAGTACCTACAAATTAAAAATGTGGCCCTGCAAAGGATTGGATTTTGAGACCACTGGTTTCTGTGTATATGTTGTATTGTTATTATTTATTGTCTGTGATGTTTTCTAAATAGGCAGTATATAAATATTTTACATAAATAAAAAATTTTCAACGCCATATACATAGACGAATATCAATTTACACACATGAACTCACTCTTTAAATATTGCTCTCCTCCATATAGCTAGGAGGATCTTCTGGGTTTTATATATGGCACCCAAAATTAGGTGCCAAAATTTGTCCGTGTGCCCAAGGTGCATGCACAAATTAATTGAAAAACGAGTCAATTAGCTGCAAGACTTAGGTGGTAACAACCGTATTGATGTCAAATCGACACCCATTAAAACCTGCATGTGGCTATTCTATGCAGCACGGAGCCTAACTCTACTAGTGTGTAACTCAAAAGTGGGCGTGGCCACAGACGTGTCGGAGGTGTTCTGAAAAATTGCTCACGGAACTAGCGAATCTGGCTTCAGCTTGCCTAATGCGGGGGCCGGCATTTACACTAGGGTTTCAACAGGCGTATGTCTGATGCCTCAGGTTCGGCATGGAAATCAAAGTGAAATGCAATTCTATAAATAGTACGTGCCCTTTATAGAACCGCACTTAGAAAGAGCGCCACGAGTTAGCGGAAGGCGCCCTACCACCGCCAAACTTAATTGGTTTTAATCGCCATGGTAATTGACTGTGCCGTTAAAAAATGATGAAAAGCTTGTTAAAAAAGTAGGTGCTTGGAAGCGCCTACAGAGGTAGGCGTTGGAATCGCATCTAAGCATGACGCCTACTGACACTTAAGGTCACAGTAGGCATGGTTAGGAGCGGAGATGATCTTAGGCGCTGCTACGCATGATTCTCCTTCAAATATAGGTGCCGGTAATATAGGCCTTGAAAACCTTGGCCAAAATACCAACGCCTATGTTTTCTCGTAGGTGCCGGTAGCCTAGGGCAGATGGGCAGTGTTGGAAGCGGAGGATCGTGTTTGATGCGCCAATGCCAGGGGTAGGCATGAGATAGATTTGCATTTCAAGGAGGCGGCGCATGCAAATCCATCTCATCCATATTCATTGTGGATATCCTGAAAACCTGAGCTGGCTCCGGCTCTCGAGGACCGGAATTGCCTACCTCTGGCCTAGGGTTACCAGACGCCCAGGTTTTCCCAGACACGTCCTCGCTTTCAAGGACATGTCCGGGGGGGGGGTCCGGATGGCATTTCAAACTTTGTCTGGGTTTTGAAAAGCTTCCCGTCAAAATCGCATTGGGAAGGGGCATGCGCGCAGGCGCGGATGCAGCGCGGTGACATCACATGCGTGCATTGTCATTGCGTCGTGTCCACACATGTGCAGATGCAGTCTGGGGACTAAACGGGGCATGACACAGGCGGACGGGGCAGAACTGGGCAGGCCTGGGGGCGTGGCCATGGGTCCGGATTTTCCAATGGGAAAATCTGGTAACCCTACTTCTGACGGTGTGACCACAATAAGATAGCCGTAATATCATCACATAGACCTTGCGCGATACAGTATTTATTTGTCATTTCTTTTAATTTTACAGGGGTCACGAATAACATTCATGTGAAGTTTTTGTTATTGGTTACATCATTTCGTTTTTACTTGATAATCAGTGAGTAAGTACATAAGAATTGTCGCTGCTGGGTCAGACCAGTGGTCCATCCTGCCCAGCAGTCCGCTCACGTGGCAGCCCTAGACCAGCGCCCTAACTGAGACTAGCCCAGGGGGTCTCAAAGCCCCTCCTTGAGGGCTGCAATCTAGTCAGAGTTTCAGGATTTCCCCAATGAATATGCATGAGATCTATGTGCATGCACTGCTTTCAATGCATGTTCATTGGGGAAATCCTGAAAACCCGACTGGATTGCGGCCCTCAAGGAGGGACTTTGAGATCCCTGGACTAGCCCTACCTGCGTATGTTCTGGTTCAGCAGGAACTTGTCTAACTTTGTCTTGAATCCCTGGTGGGTGTTTTCCCCTATAACAGCCTCCAGAAGAGCGTTCCAGTTTTGCAATACCTGCAAAATAAAAAGAATTAAGCCCGGAATCTCTATTAAGCGCCATAAACCACCTATGTAGGCACAATTCCTGTGCCTTTTATGTAGGCACCAATAGAAACATAGAATAAATATGGCAGAAAAGGGCCAAGAAGTCTGCCCACTCTAAGGACCCTCCCCCCTAAGCACTTCCACGAAGTGAACCCACATGCTTATCCCATTTTTTTCTTAAAATCGAGCACGTTGCTTGCCTTAATTACCTGAAGTGGAAGATCATTCCAACAATCAACCACCCTTTCAATAGACGCTTTATTTTCACCATTTTAAAAGACATCTCAATTAACTTATTTATTTAATTCGATTTCTATCCCGTCCTCCCAGTAGCTCAGAACGGGTTACAAGCAAACATTCACAGCGGTTAAGAACGGAGAAGTGGGTGCAGGAGGAAGGGGATATTTTAGGGGGCGATGGGGGTTGATTGCAGTTGGAATTTTAGTTGAAGAGGAGGGTCTTTACCGCTTTCCGGAAGGTCAAAAATGAGTTCTGTAATCTGATTTGCGGGGGGAGTTGGCTCCAGAGTTGGGGGATGAAGTGGCTGTAGGAGCATTTGCGGGCGGTTTCCGACAGGAGGGACCTTCCTGGGGGGATGCATAGGCATTTCTCCATTTCCGAGCGGAGGGGGCAGGTGGGGGTGTACAGGGTGAGCTTGGATCCTATGTAGGGGCTGGTAGGGTGCCCGATGGTACCTAAGTTTTGGCACTGTTTATAGAATGAATAAATACTGAATATCTACTTTTGGTCCTCTCTATACAGTATATAACAACTTAGTCTGTGGGCAGGATTTGAAGTTGTATCCTAAGTGGTCTGGGCACCCCTCTCCAACGGTCTTCCCTTTCTCCTACCCTCAGAGACATGGAATAAGAGAAAGCAGAGCCTTCTTGTTTCATTAAACCTTCGATGGGAATGGCTTCGTGGTTTCGCATATCAGAAGCAGGAAGGGATGGCCTCACTGCTCTGTCGCTGCTGTTGGACTAAGTCTGAGCTCGGTTGCTTGATCGGAGTGACTAGAACAGAGGGTGATTAATGTCTTCTCCAGAGCCCCTGATAACTTCATAGACACAGGGCCCATTTTTCATCAGTGACAACATTTTAAACTAGTATTTAGACACAATGCAGTCAGATGCCATCTCTCCTAGAAACCCTCCAGGAAAGGTTGAAACGCAGCCCTCCACATTTCAGGGTATTTAATGGATCTATAAACGGTGACGTCCACAAGTTTCCTGGCTGTGCCTTTGCCAATCTGGATATTTTCACTGAATAACGATCTTCATTTGCTTTGAAGTAATGCAGTACAGTAAAACCTTGGTTTGCGAGCATAATTCGTTCCAGAAGCGTGCTTGTAATCCAAAGCACTTGCATATCAAAGCAAATTTCCCCGTAAGAAATAATGGAAACTTAGACGATTCGTTCCACAACCTTTAATACAAAATCCTATACGTACTCGTATTCCAAGACCTCGCTCGTTTAGAACAGTCACTTCACTCTCGCAGCGTCAGAGAGAGAAGAAACATCGGCTCAGTTGTGATGATGCAACGCGTGTATACTGTATGTACTCGTATTGCAAGACCTCGCTCGTTTAGAACAGTCACTACACTCCCGCAGCGTCAGAGAGAGATGAACCATCGGCTCAGTTGTGATGTGTGTATACTGTATGTACTCGTATTCCAAGACCTCGCTCGTTTAGAACGGTCACTACACTCCCGCAGCGTCAGAGAGAGATGAACCATCGGCTCAGTTGTGATGTGTGTATACTGTATGTACTCGTATTCCAAGACCTCGCTCGTTTAGAACGGTCACTACACTCCCGCAGCGTCAGAGAGAGAAGAACCATCGGCTCAGTTGTGATGATGTGACGCGTGTATACTGTATGTACACAGTTGTGATGATGTGACGCGTGTATACTGTATGTACTCGTATTGCAAGACCTCGCTCGTTTAGAACAGTCACTACACTCCCGCAGCGTCAGAGAGAGATGAACCATCGGCTCAGTTGTGATGTGTGTATACTGTATGTACTCGTATTCCAAGACCTCGCTCGTTTAGAACGGTCACTACACTCCCGCAGCGTCAGAGAGAGAAGAACCATCGGCTCAGTTGTGATGACGTGATACGTGTATACTGTATGTACTCGTATTGCAAGACCTCGCTCGTTTAGAACAGTCACTACACTCCCGCAGCGTCAGAGAGAGATGAACCATCGGCTCAGTTGTGATGTGTGTATACTGTATGTACTCGTATTGCAAGACCTCGCTCGTTTAGAACAGTCACTGCACTCCCGCAGCGTCAGAGAGAGAAGAACCATCGGCTCAGTTGTGATGATGTGACGCGTGTATACTGTATGTACTCGTATTGCAAGACCTCGCTCGTTTAGAACAGTCACTACACTCCCGCAGCGTCAGAGAGAGAAGAACCATCGGCTCAGTTGTGATGATGCAACGCGTGTATACTGTATGTACTCGTATTGCAAGACCTCGCTCGTTTAGAACGGTCACTACACTCTAGCAGCGTCAGAGAGAGAAGAACCATTGGCTCAGTTGTGATGTGTGTATACTGTATGTAATTGTATTGGAAGACATTGCTTCTATATAAAGTTAAAATGTAATCAAATGTTTTGCTTGTCTTGCAAACCAAGTTACTTGCAATCCAAGGTTTTACTGTATATCAAAATCACATTTTGGTGATGGTACCTTACAAAGTATCAACCTAAACTGAAATTAGGTGCTTGAGAAAAACGAACCGATGTGTCCTGAAGGCTCACAATCTGGCTAAAGTACCTAATAAACTAAAAATATATAACAACAACAGATTTACTTCCCCCTCTGTTTCCACGGGGGTTAGGGGCAGAGCCGGCCCACGAATATGGAAAAACTGCGAATAATATTTGGGCCAGTTTTGCCCTTATCCCCCGCTTCCCCCGGCTATTTTTAGCCCTGTGAGTCCCCTCGTAAGCCTTACCTGGTAGTCTAGCGGGTTTTCAGGCAGGAGTGATCTTCCCACGCTCCTGCCCCTTGGAGATTGCTCACAGGAAATGGCTGCCTTGAGCTCCCGTAGTCTCTCGAGCCATTTCCTGTGAGCGATCTGCACGGGGCAGGAGCGTGAGAAGATCACTCCTGCCCCGAAAACCCGCTAGACCACCAGGTAAGGCTTAAGGGGGGGGGGGGGGGGGGGGGGCTACAGGGCTAAAAATAGCCTGAAAAATGAAAAAAAAAAATTCTGGTAAAAAATCATGAATAACTGAATCCGTAGATACGGAACACGTGAATACATTTCCAAGATCAAAAATCAAAGAGATAGAAAATAGAAAGGATGAAAGAATATAAAAAATTTAAAATAAAATAAAACAAATTTAAGAGATAGAAAAGTCTCTGAAGTGGCCTGATAGCAAACAGTCATATTTAAATACAGGTCTTAATACATTTCCCGGCACAGCACACTTCACAGATGCACCACTGGCAGAGCTTGAGAGCATCAAAGGAATGAACATTTCTAAAACATATCCATTAAAACTATTATCTATATATATAAAATCGGAGGTATGTATGTGTGTATGTGCCGCGATCACACAAAAACGGCTTGACCGATTTGAACGAAACTTGGTATGCAGATCCCTCACTACCTGGGGTGATATGTTCTGGGGGTCTCGCGGCCCACCTGCACACGTGGGCGGAGCTACAAACAGAAAATCAGATTTCACCCATTCATGTCAATGGAAAATATGTAAAAAGCTGCCATTCTCACAGTAATTCAAAAACGGCTTGACCGATTTGAACGAAACTTGGTATGCAGATCCCTCACTACTTGGGGTGATATGTTCTGGGGGTCTCGCGGCCCACCTGCACACGTGGGCGGAGCTACAAACATAAAATCAGATTTCACCCATTCATGTCAATGGAAAAAATGTAAAAAGCTGCCAACGCAAAAACGGCTTGCCCAATTTGAACAAAACTTGGTATGCTGATCCCTCACTACCTGGGGTGATATGTTCTGGGGGTCTCGCGGCCCACAACTCTATGTTGCTTGCTCAAGGGTGGGTTCACCCAAGAATTTATAAGTTCTTGCTCCAGGAGGTGAAACTAAAATTGTTGTTTATAATCAAGTTTTGTGTTAGTTGTATTGTATTCATTTTGTCAAATATTTCACATTATAATTTGAATATTGTACTTTTTATTAAGCTGTAAAAAAATAATTTCATTCACCACTATAAAGTATCTTTATTTGAATCCATTTACAGTGTTATTGCTATAATTAAATACCCGTGCAACGCCGGGGCATCAGCTAGTATGAAATAAATAAATCCAAATCAACACGAATCAGTACAAATTAAGGCAGATTGCGGTCCCCATTCCATTATTCAATTCGGGAGTGCCATTTGGAAAAAAAATGTGCTTTTTCAGATGTGTTTTAAAATTTTGAAATGATTCTACTGGTAAATTGTTCCACAATATTGGAACCAAGTCGAAAAATGCACCATTTCTGGTTGAGGCAAGGCGAGCCTTCGAGATATGGGGAACAGCTGCTCTGTTGTCATTCAAAGATCTCAATGAGCGACTAGGGCAGGGGTAGGGAACTCTGGTCCTCGAGAGCCATATTCCAGTCAAGTTTTCAGAATTTCCCCAATGAATATGCATTGAAAGCAGTGCATGCACATAGATCTCATGCATATTCATTGGGGAAATCCTGAAAACCCGACTGGAATACGGCTCTCGAGGACCAGAGTTTCCTACCCCTGGACTGGGCTAGATTCACTAAGCAAACCGATCGTGTACCAATCGGTTTGCGACCCGATTCCCCTCTGACCCGATTCACTAACCTCGTGGCTGATCACCTCCGATCCAATTCCGATTCGCGCATGCAAATGAGGAGAAACGGCATGCAAAGTAGGAAGGGCCATGATTCACTAACAAAAAGCAGGCACACCGACTGGGCTGGCTGATCCAAAAAGAAGCAACCGCTCAGCACCAGTCACTTGTGTAAAAACCCGATTCTCCTGCTCTGGCCGCTCTGCTCTTGCCCCGAGTCTCTCCTGTCGCCCTAACTCTCCTGCCCTTCCCTGCACTGCAAGCCTGTGGTTTTAACCCGCGGGCTAAAACCACGGACTCACAAAAAAGTTTTTTTAAAAAGGGTTTTCTTTGCTGCTCTGCCGGGCATGAAGGGTCTGCGCATGCGTTGGAATCACTAGAGAGCGATCCCAGCAGTCGGTTGGGGGCATGATTCCGATCGCCCTCATTTGCATGAGGGCGATTGGTGAATCAGCCCCTCCCCCACCCCCGGACAAGGATCGGATCGCTCACGGATCGATCTGATCCATGCCCTTGGTGAATCTAGCCCTAGGTGTGTAGAATAACACTAGATTAGAGAAATATAATGGTTGTAACTCAAATAACACCCTATGTGCCAGCATCAGAATTTTAAATTTAATCCAAATGGCATTTCAGATGAGATTTGAGGTGCGTTCCTACTGGCGCCTAGAAAATCGACGCCGGAATCGTGCTTACACAGGTGCTTTAGGCTGCCAAGCTCCAAAGTAGGTGTGGCCAGTGCTGGAAGTGGCACTAGACCAGTGTTCTTCAACCACCAGTCCATGGACCAGTGCCGGTCCACAGAAATTTCCTTCCGGTCCACAGGGCCAGCACATGCATCAGGCCCAAAACAGTGTTCTTTAACTGCCGGTCCACAGTGCAATTGATGCGGCGTTATCTTCGAACCAGCTCCCTCTTCCTAACTGATTCAGTGCACAAAGCCACGGGCAGTGGCTCCTACGGGCATCCTGCACCTGAACCAGAAGCCTTCTCTCTGACGTTGCAACGTCAGAGGGAAGGCTTTCAGATGAGGCACGGGATGTGCCAGGTGCAATTAGTACTATTATGGGGGCGGGGTCTGGGGTGGAGATTGGGTAGAGATGGACGGGGTCTGGCCCACGACTTAGCCCAGTGCTCTTCAACCGCCGGTCCACGGACTGATGCCAGTCCACAGAATAATTATTTTATTTCTGCCGGTCCATAGGTGTAAAAAGGTTGAAAAACACTGCACTAGAAAGCCTACTTAGGCACAATTCACACCAGGGGGGGGGCAACTCCACCCTGGAAAGGTCTTCCTAAGGGCGTGACACCCCTCCTCCTCTCCGAACCCCCGTTCCTCCTCTTGCTGCACACTCATAACCCTATGCCTTCCCCATACCTTTTCCGACTCCCCGGCACGAGGTTGCCGCCCACCTCAGCATCGGTGCACTCTCCGACATCTCTTCCGGGACCCGCGCCTTGGAAGTGACGTCAAGGGTGAGCAGACACTGACGTGGACGTGCTGTTCACGCCAGAGAAGTTAAAAAGTTATGAGGAAAGGGAAGGGAGCATGCGTGCGGGGGGGGGGGGAAGGGGGAGCTGGGAGGTGAGCTACCGCCCCGGGTGCCGCCCACTCTTAAAATGCCACCGATTCACACAAACATAGGCAATGGAAATGTAGGCCCAGAAAACCCTGGCCTCCATTTCTGCCGTCTATCTTTCTCACTGGCGCAATTCCAAAACTGGTGCTGATGCGTGATTAACACACCGTCGGTTGCTGTTTTTAAGGCGCCAGTTCGAGAATCCTGGCCATTGTTCTGAGAGTGCTACAGTAACTCTTGTAAATAAACAGAAATAGTCCCCCAAATCCCTTCACAAGGTATCTCCAGAAGCGCACAAATCTGCATCTGCTCCAAGGCTAGGGTTGCCAGATTTTCCCCGAAGGAAAATCGGACCCTTTGGCCACACCCCCCAGGCCCGCCCAGTTCCACCCCGTTCTGCCCCCCAGCCCCGCTTCAAGACAGCATCCGCACACCCGTGGATGCGCCACAATGATGTCACGTGCATGCGACTGGGTAAGACCTGGACTGGAGTAGCCCGAGCCCTGACCTGGGTCATCCAAGCCTCAGCCGAGCGGTTGAATGAGGCATGGAGGGGTAGAGGGGTGTCTGCATCCAAATGAAAAGATCCAGAACAGGTGTTTAGTGTGAATTTAAAGATGACTTTATTTTCTGGTTTTATATTGTAGTGCAATTCCAAAAACATACAAAGAAAAAAACTCTCATTGGTGGTTAAACAGTCTGTTAGCCCTCCATGCTTTATCTATAATAATAAAACCCTAAGCGCATATGCGCACTCTTACCAGCGTGTTCCCTGAACCTTGATCTGTAGGTCTATGGCGGGCAAGAGTGTGCATGCGCGCTTACAAAGTTCCCTCTGTCACAGACCCTATACTCCACGGCCGAAGTTGACGAAGGCGGAGATCGAGATAGGAGCTGCCGTGGCAAATTTAAACAATCGGAGTTGACGGCTCTCGCTCAGGTCAGGAGCGAGCGGCTTTTCAAACACCCCCAGCACCGCCGCCGCTGCATCTTTTCAAATCCTCCCCCCCCCCCCAGCACTGCCGCCATCGTTGGTACCTTTAAAAAAAAAAAAAGCCTGGTGGTCCAGCAGTATCCCTCCCTCGCTAGATGACTCTCATTCAGGTCAGGAGCGAGGATGTGAGTAGTAAGCTTATGTGCTCCCGCTTCGGCCCGCTGCTTGCTCCTCACATCCGTACTCCTAATCTGAGTATGAGAGCTGTCTAGCAAGGACAGGAGAGATTTTAAAAGGTATGAGGTATTTTTTTTTTTTTTTTATTCCCTTGACGGTTGTTGGTTGGTTTTTGTTATTTTTCTGTGCCAGACCGCATGAAGGGAAGGGGGGGTGGGGGGAGAGAAATGCTGCTGCACAGGGAAATGGAGGGGGGGGAGGAAAATGCTGCTGCACAGGGAAATGGAGGGGGGAGGGAATGCTACTGCTGTACAGGAAAGTGGGGTGGGGGAAATGCTGCACAGATAAATGGAGGGGGAGGGAATGCTACATAGGGGGCAGGGAGAGAGACAAAAAGAAAGGAAGAAAGACAGACATATATTCTAGCACCCGTTAATGTAATGGGCTTAAAGACTTGTTCATTACTAAAGTTCAAGAAAAACAAAAATAACTTTTCACTTTTAAGTCCTGGAACCTGCAACCTGCTTGCACTACTAATTCAGAAGCAGTGATTCCTGATCCTTCTGGGATTCTTAGTCTTGTGAGGCAGCACCACCTTATCAGAAACAGCATTCTTACTTTCCCCAAACTTTACTTTTAATCATGCTCTCAAACTAAGTCTATTCCCTTCATTATCTTGAATGTTTTGATCATGTCCCCTCTCAATCTCCTCTGTTCGAGGGAGAAGAGGCCCAATTTCTCTAATGTTTCGCTGTATGGCAGCTCCTCCAACCCCTTAACCATCTTAGTTACTCTTCTCTGGACCCTCTCGAGTAGTACCGTGCCCTTCTTCATGTAAGGCGGCCAGTGCTGTACGCAGTGCTCCAGGTGAGGGCGCACCGTGGCCCGGTACAGTGACATGATAACCTTCTCTGAACTGTTCGTGATCCCCTTCTTTATCATTCCTTGCATTCTGTTCACCCTTTTCGCCGCCGCTAAATAATAAGCCGCATTACAGTATTAAGAACATAAGAACTGCTATACTATAACGAATAGAGCTACTTTATTGGTAACTTTTGTCTTTCTTCAAGATAAAGAAGCAATTCTTCGCCTATTCTATAGGACCGATAAGGTGGAATTTCATGGATTAAAAATTTGTATATTTCCTGATGTATCTAAATGGACACAAGCCAGACGTAAGAGGTTTCTGGCTTGTCGTCAGTCTGTTTTGAGTTTAGGGGCAACCTTTCAATTACGTTTCCCCTGTAAATGCTGTATTAACTATCAGAGTAATAGATATATTTTTTATGAACCCGATCAACTGCAGTTTTTTCTTGAAGGTAAAGTAACTACAAGAATTCCAGACACCTCCATGGAATCAGCCCAGCAGGCCATTAGTTAAATAACTCCAACTGCACTCTGTTATTTGAATTAATTTAGTTTATTTCTTGAAACCAACTACCCTTGGAAGTGATTGATTCCTTCTCCTCCCAGATTGTGGACTTTACTCATAGTTACTATGTGGTATTATTTTATAATTAATATTTGTTTTTCCTATTGGATTGTTATATTTCCTTCAAGTATTGATTGAATGTTAACTGTAAAAATATAAATAAAAAATTATTAAAAAAAAAAAAAAAAAAGAACTGCTATACTGGGACAGATCGAAAGTCCATCAAGCCCAGTATCCTGTTTCCAACACTGGCCAGGTCCCAAGTACCAGACAGAAACCCAGAGAGTAGCAACATTCCAGAGTTGAGATTGTGACATCATAAAGCCTCATTCCACCAATGCCTAAGAGCCAACCTCAGCAGTGATGTCACAATGGCTTGATTGTCCTATACTTGGCTCACCTAAGAGCAGAGATCTCAAAGTCCCTCCTTGAGGGCCGCAATTGAGTCGGGTTTTCAGGATTTCCTCAATGAATATGCATTGAAAGCAGTGCATGCACATAGATCTCATGCATATTCATTGGGGAAATCCTGAAAACCCAACTAGATTGCGGTCCTCAAGGAGGGACTTTGAGAACCCCTGCCTAAGAACATAAGAATTGATGTACTGGGGAAGAGTGAAGGTCTATCAAGTCCAGCATCTTCTTTCCAACAGTGGCCAATCCAGGTTCTAAGTACCTAGCTAGATCCCAAGTAGCAAAAAAGATTTTATGCTGCTCATCCTAGGAATAAGCAGTGGATGTCCCCAAGCCATCTCAATAATGGCCCATGGACTTCTTTTGGGAAATTATCCAAACCTTTTTTTAATCTCCGCTAAGCTAACTGATTTTACGACATTCTCTGGCAACAAATTCCAGAGATTAATGATTGCTTAATTATTTCAAGTTATAAATAAAATTTTATGTTAATCAGTGCTGACTTTGGCACTCAACACCTCACAACTGGCTTTAATTGGACTTAATTGAAAGGACCAACAAAAAGTCGACAAACAGAGAAAAAAGGAAACCCTCAAAGTCATAGTTTATTATAATCCCTCCCCCCACCCCTTTTACAAAGCCGTACTAGCAGCAGCGGCTGAGGTAATCGTTCCCGTGTCCATAGGGAGTTAATGGACTTCAGAGTGCTTGCCGCACAGCAGCTGCTAGCGTAGCTTTTTAAAAACGCTCATTAATAATAAAAAGCTACGTAAAACAAATCCCCAAAGTAGGAGTTCAGGAGAAGGACTGACCTTTTGCAGAGTGTTTAGCAGGGAAAGCACTTGTATAGCGATAATGTCATTTTGAGGGGTTTTTAACTCCCAACAACAGACACACGTGTTTAGATCCATTCAGGTCGCTGTGATTCCAGATGCAGGTGGTTGTCCTCAAAACATAGCGAATTGAATCCTTCTTCTGCTGTTTTTCGTGCTTACCGTGTTTCCCTGAAAATAAGATCTACGCCGAAAATAAGCCCTAGTCACCGGTCGCAGCAGCGCTCCCCCCCCCCCCCGCAACCCTTCCATCTCTCCCACCCATCCGAACCCCGACCGCAAGACCACAGTACAGAACCTTATAACAAACCGCATTGTCGGCAGCACAGACCCCATTGCGGCTTTCTCATGCCCGTGCATTCCTCTGCTGCGTTGGAAAGCCCAGGCGTGAGAAAGCCGCGATGGGGCCTGTGCTGCCGACGATGCGGTTTGTTATAAGGTACTGTATCTCGGTCTCGCGGTCGGAGCTTTTCGGATGGGTGAGACTGATGAAAGAGTCAGCAGGGAGAGGGGGGGGGTGCGCGGTGGCGGCCAGGAGGATGAGAGTGATTAAAAAATGCTCCACAGGGGGATGGGAGGAAGGGAGGGATATAAGCTGCAAGGGTTCTTCTGCCCAAGGGATGGGTAGGAGGGAGGGATAGAAGCTGCAAGGGTTCTGATGCACAGGGGGATGGGAGGGGGAGGGAAAGAAAGATACTGCACAATGGGATGGGAGAGAGGGAAGGAAAGATGCTGCAAATGTGGGGGAGAGAACAGAAATAGGAAGAATTGGGGTGCAGGAGAGGAAGGTAGAGATAATCGTTGTACATGAAAAAAAAATATGACCTCTCCGAAAATAAGACCTAGAGCTCCTTTTACGAAGGCGCATTTGAGCCTTAACGCGCCCTAAAATGCCGCTCACGCTAGCCGCTACCGCCTCCTCTTGAGCAGGCGGTAGTTTTTTGGCTAGCGTGTGCTAATATAAGAACATAAAAACATAAGAAATGCCATCTCCAGATCAGACCCATGGGCCATCGAGTCTGGCGAGTCGCACACGCGGAGGCCCGGTCAGGTGTACACCTGATGTAGTTTTAGTCACCCATATCCCTCTATGCCTCTCGTAAGGAGATGTGCATCTAATTTGCCTTTGAATCCTAGCACAGTGGATTCCGTAATAACCTCCTCTGGGAGAGCATTCCAGGCGTCCACCGCTCGCTGCGTGAAGCAGAACTTCCTTGACATTTGTCCTAGACTTGTCCCCCCCTTAGCTTCAAACCATGTCCTCTTGTCCGTGTCACGTTGGATAATGTAAATTTAATTTTCCTGCTCTATTTTGTCGATGCCTTTCAGTATTTTGAAAGTCTCAATCATGTCCCCTCGCAGTCTCCTATTCTCAAGGGAGAACAATCCCAATCTCTTAAGTCGTTCCTCGTATTCCAAGTTCTCCATACCTTTTATCAGCTTCGTTGCTCGTCTCTGCACCCTCTCCAGCAGTTTTATATCCTTCTTTAGGTAGGGAGACCAATGTTGGACGCAGTATTCCAAGTGTGGTCTGACCATTGCTCTATAAAGCGGCATTATGACTTTCCTCGATCTACTCGCGATTCCTTTCTTTATCATGCCTAACATTCTGTTTGCTTTCTTTGCCGCTGCCGCGCATTGTGCCGACGGCTTCAGGGTCCTATCTATCAGTACACCCAGGTCCTTTTCTTGTTCGCTCTTACCCAGAATTGCGCCCGACATTCTATACTCGTGTTCCTTATTCTTACTGCCTAAATGCATTACTTTGCATTTCGCCACGTTGAACTTCATCTGCCATTGCTCTGCCCATTTCTCTAATCCGGTGCGTGCGCTAAAAACGCTAGCGCACCTTCGTAAAGGGAGCCCCTAGTGCCTGTTTTGGGCCCAAAATTAATATAAGACTGTATCTTAATTTCGGGGAAACATGATAGTTTAGCGTTGAGCTGGCAGCTTATTTTTTAAATGTAACAAACTTTCGTCGACTCCGGAGTTTCCTTTGCCTACTTTTTTCTTTGGTCTCTTCTTGCTTTGCTCATGCATAAAATAAACCCACACGGTGACATTAACTTGAGATAAACAAGGATGGTACGGTAGGATCAGAATGTGCTAGGTTAAAATCTGCTTTGTCGTTGGGTAGGTTGTCGCCAAATCGAACAGAATGTTTGCCTATTTCTTTCACGACAACGTGAGAAGTCTCACATAACTTCCAGGCTCGTTAAACTCTGCTTAGAAAAACATCTTTTGTTGGCGAGACTGGAAATGAAACTTTCTCCTCATCTTTTCTTTTACGCCAGCGGCAGATGCCGCGTGTGCTGCAAGACGCCGGCAAGGAGGAAAGGCGCCGGCTGCTTACAGGCGCCGATGACTCTCCTCCTCGCCAGCGCCTCTTCCCCCCCTACCGGCAAAGGGACAGGTTCAGGATCAGGTTCAGAATCTACGCATGCTCGGACTTCGATGTCTGCGCACTTCCGGATGCCTCCTGGCCGCGTCACCGGGTTTAGTGTGTTCCAGTGCCGAAAAGTTTGTGATACACTGAGGTACTTCATATTTTGAGTTGGGGGTGGAGGGGTAGAGATCAGACAGAGCCAGGTGTGGGAACAAATTCTGTGCCCACCTACGTTGGGCTCGGGCCCTCCCAAAATCAGCCATCTTGCTATGCCCCTGGCGTAATATCTAGGGTTGCCATATGGCTCTAGAAAAAGGAGAACGGATTGAGACATCCGGATTTTAATTCCATTGTTTTCAATGTCTCAATTAGAGGTCTGCACGGGAACGGGGATTGCGGGAATCCCCCCTAACCCACAGGACTCCCACGGGGACCCCCCTCTGGCCCACAGGACTCCCACGGGAATGGAAGGCTTTGGAAGCAGGGTTCGTCCATATAATAGTAAAAGAGGGGGTTTATAAGTTAATTACCTGAACAGAAAATTAAAAAAGGGTTCCACCAAAGAGATTCCACAAGGAAAACAGCAAAAGAAACTGTGGAATTGATGATCCTGTCAGAAGTAATTGCTGCTTTTTATGGGGACGGGCGGGGATGGAGATAATTCCTTGCAGGGACGGGTGGGGACGGAGAGGATCCTGACGGGGACGGGTGGGGACGGAGAGGATCCTGGCGGGCACGGATGGGAACGGAGAGGATCCTGGCGGGGTCGGGAGGGGATGGGTGGGATTTCTGTCCCCACGCAACTCTCTAGTCTCAATCCGTCCTTTTTCTGGAGTCCTATGGTAACCTTAGTAATATCAGATCCAATGTGTGTATAATTTGATCCTTGGTTATCGCTAACAGAGTCTCAGGGGTGGGACTGCGGCGCACGAGAGCTTGCAAATACAAAGTGGGTGAGCTGATGGTTTTAAATCTACACGCCACGTCTACTTTTGCCCGTAGCCTATCCCAGCTTCAAAGATACTTAAAACCATCAAAGGCTTCAATAATGTTTCAGTCACAAATAAATCTTCCTAAACTACAAACTCCAAGGCTTCAATTATTATAATGCCACCCATCCATTTGCTCCCCGGTGACGCACTCGGCTTCAGCACCAAGCCATTAGCATAACAGAACCATGAACCTGATTTCATTACCCTAGTGCTAGCCTTCTTTTAAACAAGATAGAGAAATGTTAATTTATGCAACAGAAGGTATTTTAAATAAAGAGCTGTCATATACAGTTTACTGGCGGCTCCCTGGTGTTAATTACGGAGTAATCAGGAGAGGATAGGGAAAAAAAATATTTATTGCAGGTTAAAAAGCCAAATGCTAGCATACCGTATGAGGTGACATTTATAGACTCTGTCTTCAGGGCCAGACCATGCACTGCCCAGGACATATTTTATGCTTTAGCTGTGACACGTTAATGGTACCTTGAATATGATCTCATGAAGGACTAGGAATAATTTTGCCTAGCAATATTTTTTTTTTTTTCTTCACATGCATTGTGTTTTCAGTGTGGGCTCAATTCACCCAAATTTGGGGCCTAGGAAAATCTTTGGAACAGATACTGCACAGCTGCGGAGAAAAAAAAAAAAAAAATTGAATATGGAACATTTCCTTTAGAGAATCTACATATCGAAGAAAACAAAACAAGTCCTATTTGTGTGGATAAGTCATTTTTAAATGCGCTGGCTTCTAATGGAAATCACATACTACATTGGTTTTATACTGTATGTGATTTGTGTAATCTTGAAGCTCATGCGTGGGGACTTCTCAGTAGATCTGGAGAGGTTGCCTTTCACTTTGTGCCCTGTTGAACAAACACTACCTAGAGCTCTCAGTGCTCCCAGAGACATGAATTTTATTATGGTAAAATATTAGAGATGATTATAGCAGACTGAGGGAAAAAAAGTCTGGTTAGGCATCAGAATGTCTGAGCCGATTTTTTTCTCTATTTCCGTTTCCTCTCTCTCCGTCCTCCACTCTGATAAAGGTGCAGACTTTCCTCTTAGTTTAAGTTTTGGGCAGGGGGTTCCAAGACACTGTGATGCGGCAGTGGGAAGAATGCCGTGAAGGAGCCCATTCAGAGCACTGCCACCGCTGTTGCTTTAGGAAGCCTCGGAGTGGAGGTAGGTCAGGTCTCACTGGGGTGGGGGGGAAGGTGTCTCTGAATTGACAAGTCCGATGTTTCCAGTGAATCAGGCAGCACTAGTGTCCTGGATGGAGTTGGGGAGTATTGGGGACATTCGGGTGGGGGGGGGGGGCATCGGGGGTCAATCTTAACTGGGGCTTATTTTTGGGATAGGGCTTATATTAGGAGCATCTTTAAAAATCATGCTAGGGCTTATTTTCTAGTTAGAATAGTTAAGCGTTGCCAGAGGATGTGGTAAGAGCGGATAGCGTAGCTGGTTTTAAGAAAGGTTTGCACAAGTTCCTGGAGGAAAAGTCCATAGTCTCTTATTGAGAGAGACATGGGGGAAAGCCACTGCCTGCCTTGGATCGGTAGCATGGAATGTTGCTACACCTTCCTGGAGGAAAAGTCCATAGTCTTATTGAGAGAGACATGGGGGAAGCCACTGCTTGTCCTGGATTGGTGGCATGGAATGTTGCTACTCTTTGAGATTCTAGAATTCTGTTGCTCTCTGGGATTCTGGAATCTTGCTTCTTTGGGATTCTGTATGGAATGTTGCTACACCTTAGGTTTTGGCCAGGTACTAGTGACCTGGATTGGCCACTGTGAGAATGGACTACTGAGCTCGAGGAACCATTGTTCTGACCCATTAAGGCTATTCTTATGTTCATATGTCTTATGTTAAGGAAACACAGTACCATCTTCTCTGGAGATCTCTAGCGGTATGATTTTCTTTTCCACTCTCCTGGAGAAATTTCCCCAGTTCTCTCATTCCATCATTTCACTGATTCGGGGCCTTATTCATTTTCAGATCTGTGGTGGAGATATTCTATCATCACTGACATTGAACATAGGATACTGGGTGCCACCACAGTATGTGCTGGCTGAGCACATCCAAACCATGAATTTAAAATATTGGCCCGTAATTCAGTCCCCATACAAACTTATATAAATATGCTTATAATGTATTTGCATATCCGAATCCACAGGAAACAATGTGTGTGTGTGTGTGGGAGGGAGGGGGACAAAAACAGAAACAGAAATTCTGAGGAAGCTTGAAGGAAATGCTATTTGGGAATTAACAATGAATCACCTGGATGAAGAAATCCCACATCTGAAAATAGCTTCGTTGCCTGGCCAGCGAGCTGGGAAGGGGGTGTCGGGGGTCTCTCGTGGGAACTGCACCAGTCAAAAAATAGAAGTGTCAAGAGAGGCCTCTTATGCTTGGAAGTAGTTATGAATTATTGTTTAAGTTTTTTACGCTTAGGGAGAGGAGGGGACAGTGGCTGCTGTGGATGGGCCATTTGGCCTTTATCTGCCATCATATTTCTATAATCATAAAGCTCTTTGACCTCACAATGCAGATGTAAAGAGCCTTAGCCAATAGGAAGAGGAGATGCAAATGTTAAGAGACTTAGCCAATAGGGAGAGGAGGAGAGGGTTAATGCTGCAGATTGGCCATTTGGCCTTTATCTGCCATCAAGTTTCTATAATTATAAAGCTCTATGACCTCACAATGCAGGTGTAAAGAGCCTTAGCCAATAGGAAGAGGAGATGCAAATGTTAAGAGCCTTAGCCAATAGGGAGAGGAGGAGAGGGTTGATGCTGCAGATTGGCCATTTGGCCTTTATCTGCCATCAAGTTTCTATAATCATAAAGCTCTATGACCTCACAATGTAGGTGTAAAGAGCCTTAGCCAATAGGAAGAGGAGATGCAAATGTTAAGAGCCTTAGCCAATAGGGAGAGGAGGAGATAGAGGATGTTGTGGATGAGCCATTTGGCTTTTATCTGCCATCATGTTTCTAAGTTTCTATAACCATAAAGCTCCATGACCTCACAATGCAGGTGTAAAGAGCCTTAGCCAATAGGAAGAGGAGATGCAAATGTTAAGAGCCTTAGCCAATAGGGAGAGGAGGAGATAGAGGATGCTCTGGATTGGCCATTTGGCCTTTATCTGCCATCATGTTTCTAAGTTTCTATAACCATAAAGCTCCATGACCTCACAATGCAGGTGTAAAGAGCCTTAGCCAATAGGAAGAGGAGATGCAAATGTTAAGAGCCTTAGCCAATAGGGAGAGGAGGAGATAGAGGATGCTCTGGATTGGCCATTTGGCCTTTATCTGCCATCATGTTTCTAGATTTCTGTGTTTCTAGAAGTTGTGAAAAACTCAGATTCCGGTTTTTTTTGCCCCCAATGTCTTGCAGTTCTGAATTTCCAGGGACATTTCAGGACTCTACGAGACAACCTGTACTTTAGGAACAAGGAGAGAAAACCATGGAAGGAACACGTGAAAATCTCATTACAAGTTACATCTAAAACACGTTCGACTTTGTACGATAGTCTCCTTGCAAGCTGACGACTGTCATCGTCTGAGGTGAGGTAGATCATTAAGGCCTGGGCTGCAGACTTGAACCTTTGATGAATCTCTTTTTAAGATATTTTTGGCAACCGACATGTCTTTTCAGTTGACGTTTGCACAAACTGCAGAAAGCGAACCCACACTGTCTCTTTCGGCTTCTCATCTATCCAGATCTGAGCCTCTCTTTCAGGAGACCTGCTGTCACAACAGCAGACTCTGGGATCTTAATGATCGGCTGGAAATGGAAAAAGAATCATCTGGAACTGGGTGGCAGACATTATGAGAGTCGGTAACTTGTCTTGCCTATCCAGCCGGCCCACTCAGCGTTTTAGATCTCTGGCTTTCCTCTTGTTTGTCTACACCTGAAGAGCTTACGTGCTTTCCATTAGGGGTGGGGGAGACCTTTCACCTTTAGCTTCTTGGAAATATGTCCAATAAGAGGCACCTGCTCTGTAATTTGGTAACCTTAGGAGTGCCATTGATTATAGATTATTTATTTATTCATTCAATTTTCAATACTGTTCTCTTGGGGGGAGCCCAGAACAGTTTACATGAATTTATTCAGATACTCAAGCATTTTCCTTGTCTGTCCCGGTGGGCTCACAATCTATCTAATGTACCTGGGGCAATGGGGGGATTAAGTGACTTGCCCAGGGTCACAAGGAGCAGTGAGGGTTTAGAACCCACACCTCAGGGTGCTGAGGCTGTAGCTTTAACCACTGCACCACTCTAGAAATCAAAATGTAGTAAAAGTGATCCAGGTGTAGGACAATCCAGCCATTGTGACATCATAGATGAGGTTGGCTCTTATTGGTGGAATGAGGCATTATGACATCACAATACCAACTCTGGTTATTAGAGACTGAAGTTTTTCTCACTATTTATTTATTCAATATTCTATGCCATTCTCCCAGGGGAGCTCAGAATGGGTTACATTAATTTATTTAGGTACTGAAGCATTTTTCCCTGTGTGTCCTGGTGGGCTCGCAATCTATCTAATGTACTTGGGGCAATGGGGGAGTAAGTCACTTGCCCAGTGTTACAAGGAGCAGCATGGGGTTTGAACCCACAATCTAATCTAATTCTTCGTCTTATATGCCAAATTATCTCCTATAAATAGGAGCTTGATTCGATCTGCAGGCTGTCGATTCCAACCTTCACTGCCCCTTGTAACCCCGGGCAGGTTGCCAGATTCTCCACTGTCTCAGGTACATTAGATAGATTGCGAGCCCACCAGGACAGACATGAAAAAATGCTTGAGTACCTGAATAAATTCATGTAAACAGTTCTGAGCTTCCCTGAATAAACAGTGTGAAAAGTTTCCATCTCTGGTAACCAGAGCTGGTATTGTGACATCATAATGCCTCGTTCCACCAATAAGAGCCAACCTCATCAGTGATGTCACAGTGGCTTGATTGTCCTAGACTTGGCTCACTTTTAACTACATTTTCATTTCTAGAGTGGAGCAGGAGTTCAATTTACAGCCTCAGCACCCTGAGGTTGTGGGTTCAAACCCTCACTGCTTCTTGTGACCTTGGGCAAGTCACTTAATCCCACCATTGCCCCAGGTACATTAGACAGATTGTGAGCCCACCGGGACACCAGGGAGAAATGCTTGTGTACCTGAATAAATTCTTGTAAACTGTTCTGGGCTCCCCCAAGAGAACAGTATTGAAAATTGAATAAATAAATAAAGAAGATTGTAGGTATTGTGAAAAACCTGAGTGGCAGCAAAATTATCAATACAAGGAGACAATTTATCTTCTCTTGTACAGCACCGCAGACATGGAACGCCCTCCCTATGTTTTTACGGGAGGAGAAAGAGTTTGTAAAATTTAAAAACGAGTTAAAAACTTTCCTTTTTAGAGATGCATTTGCAAGTTAATCTTTTATCTTATTGCTTTGTTTATTTTATTCCCCTTAAATGTCTTTTTCCCTTTTGTATTTTCCTTTGATGTCCTCTCTTTTCTTTACAAATTGTATTTCTTCCCTCCTTACTTTGTGTTTAACAAAGTTAATTTTTAGCATAATAAGTTTATTTATTAATTGTATGGATTGTTTTGTTACCCAATATATGTAACTTTTTAAATGTACACCGCTTAGAAACTTGGTTTAAGGCGGTTAATCAAGCCATCTAATAAACTTGAAACTTGAAACTTGGTTCCAAGGAAAGCTTCCGGAAGCTCCGTAGGTGACATTTTGCCTCACAGCTTCAATCCATGCGGAAAAGGAGGCTGTTGGCAAGATAATGGACTTTAGCTGTGGCATAAAGCACTCAAGGTTAACTCAGCTCCTTTGTTAGGAAAAAAATGCCAAGGAAGTGCCATAACAGTTCTCGACAAATCAGGCAACCGCTCTGCCACAATCCTGACATGATATTGGGGGGTGGGGGGTGGGGGGGATACGGCGGCCAAAGCAGTGCGAGATCTAGCTTGCCACCCTGAGTCACAGCTGTAGTGACATGGGAGTCACACTCACGCCGTGATGAAAGGCTGCATTCGTGGCTGCAAAAACAGATAGAGAATTGACTATGTAACCTAGCAACTGACAAAGGACATCGCAACGACTTCTCGCAGTCCTGCAAGAGGAGAAAATACCTTTTTTAAAGACGTGAAAGTTATGTCCTGCGTACTGCACTAACAAATACTGTATGGCTATATTTTCTAATTCCATGTAGAGCCCTTGCAGGTTATCCAAAATGCCGCTGCACGATTAATATGTGCAGGGAGCAGATTTGAGCACGTTTAACGCCACTATGGAAACGGCTCCGCATTTTGAGATAACCTCACCTCACCTGGAATACTGCGTCCAGCACTGGTCGCCGTACTGGTCGACTACTCGAAAGGGTCCAGAGAAGAGCAACTAAAATGGTTAAGGGGCTGGAGGGGTTGCCGTACAGCGAGAGATTAGAGAAACTGGGCCTCTTCGCCCTTGAAAAGAGGATACTGAGAGGGGACATGATCGACACGTTCAAAATACCGAAGGGAATAGACTTAGTAGATAAAGACAGGTTGTTCACCTTCTCCAAGGTAGGGAGAACGAGAGGGCACTCTCTAAAGTTAAAAGGGGATAGATTCTGGAGAAACGTAAGGAAGTTCTTCTTCACCCAGAGAGTGGTGGAAAACTGGAACGCTCTTCCGGAGGCTGTTATAGGGGAAAACACCCTCCAGGGATTCAAGACAAGGTTGGACAAGTTCCTGCTAGACCAGAACATACGCAGGTAGGGCTAGTCTCAGTTAGGGTGCTGGTCTTAGATTAGAGAAACTGGGCCTCTTCTCCCTCGAACAGAGGAGATTGAGAGGAGACATGATCGAAACATTCAAGATAAGGAAGGGAATAGACTTAGTAGATAAGGACAGGTTGTTCACCCTCTCCAAGGTAGGGAGAACGAGAGGGCACTCTCTAAAGTTGAAAGGGGATAGATTCCGTACGAACGTAAGGAAGTTCTTCTTCACCCAGAGAGTGGTGGAAAACTGGAACGCTCTTCCGGAGGCTGTTATAGGGGAAAACACCCTCCAGGGATTCAAGACAAGGTTGGACAAGTTCCTGCTGAACCAGAACCTACGCAGGTAGGGCTAGTCTCAATTAGGGCGCTGGTCTTTGACCAAAAGGGCCGCTGCGTAAGCGGACTGCTGGGAACGATGGACCACTGGTCTGACCCAGCAGCGTCAATTCTTATGTTTTAGTTAAAAGCGCATGCATGGCGCCTTTGAATTAACCGGCGCCATTTTATACATATAAAGAAGCGAGTCCAAAGTGAGCTGTAATATTGACTAGCGCAGTGAGAGCGCCTTTTACTAAGCTGCACTAGCGGTTTTAGCGTGCGCTGAATTGCCGCACGCACTAGATGCTAACGCCACCATTGAGCCGGTGTCAGTTCTTGGCGCGTCGCACGGGGGCAGCGCGCGCTAAAAACGCCACCGCAGCTTAGTAAAAGAGGGGGGGTAGGGGGTAAGTGTTGATTTTAAATTGATCGATGTCTGGATGTCAATTGTTCTAACGTATTTTATATTTGATTGTTGGATGATAAGCAGCCCCGGCAGAAGCTGTTTCTACAGGCGAAACGGGTCCCGTTGGGACGCGGCTGATTGAGATAAGTGTCGTGGAACATTTAGAATTAAGGGCTCCTTTTACTAAGCTGCTCTAGCGTTTTTAGCGCGTGCAAACCACGCGCTAAACAAAAAATACTAACGCAAGCTCTATGGAGGCGTTAGCGTTTAGCGCTAGCGCACCATAGCAAAAGGAGCCCTAAGTTTTTTTGGCATCAGGCACTTTAAGGGCTCCTTTTATGAAGCCGCTTTAGCGGTTCAACGCAGCGTAATAGCGCACGCTAATTTGCCAGCCGCGCTAGCCGCCACCATCTCCTCTTGAGCAGGCGATAGTTTTTCGGCTAGCGCAGGGGTTAGCGGGGGATAAAAAGATGCGTGCGATAAAGCCGCTAACGCGGCTCCGTAAAAGGAGCCCTAAGTTTTGAGTTTAACACACTAGAATCACACAAAAAAAGAGAGGTTTTTTAAAAAAGTCAGCGTTAGAAATTGGTAACCGATAAGTCTTAGACTTACGTTTCATTCAATATCTGAGCCCGTTTCCGAGTTCTTCCTCTCCCCTAATTGATATTTGTTGACCAGACTATATCCCCGTCATCACCTCTGCTTGGAACTCCTGGCCACCAGCAAGTCACCAGGACACTCTATCAGTTGCTGGACGAAGAACTGAGTAACAGAGAACAGAACTAAGCCCTGGCCTAGAGGAAAGGAGAGACAGGGGAGATATGATTCAGACGTTCAAATACTTGAAGGGTATTAACGTAGAACAAAATCTTTTCCAGAGAAAGGAAAATGGTAAAACCAGAGGACATAATTTGAGGTTGAGGGGTGGTAGATTCAGGGGCAATGTTAGGAAATTCTACTTTACGGAGAGGGTGGTGGATGCCTGGAATGCGCTCCCGAGAGAGGTGGTGGAGAGTAAAACTGTGACTGAGTTCAAAGAAGCGTGGGATGAACACAGAAGATTTAGAATCAGAAAATAATATTAAAGATTGAACTAGGCCAGTTACTGGGCAGACTTGCACGGTCTGTGTCTGTATATGGCCGTTTGTTGGAGGATGGGCAGGGGAGGGCTTCAATGGCTGGGAGGGTGTAGATGGGCTGGAGTAAGTCTTAACAGAGATTTTGGCAGTTGGAACCCAAGCACAGTACCGGGTAAAGCTTTGGATTCTCGCCCAGAAATAGCTAAGAAGAAAAAATTAAAAAAATTTAAATTGAATCAAATTGGGCAGACTGGATGGACCATTCGGGTCTTTATCTGCCGTCATCTACTGTGTTACTATGTTACTATGGCCTTTACAAAATAAATAATCAGAAGATTAGGAATCATTCAAAATGCGGCAGTACGTTTGATATATGGGTTGAAAAAAAAATAATAAATCGGATCGCGTTACCCCATACTACAAGAAGGTTCATAGACAATGGCGCGAAAGACAAAAGCGTGCGCCGACAATTGAGAGCAGCGCGGAGGCGCGCGCCACACAAAATTACAGTTTTTAGGGGCTCCGAAGGGGGGTTTTGTTGGGGAACCCCCCCCAGTTTACTTAATAGACATCGCGCCGGTGTTATGGGGGATTTGGGGGGTTGTAACCCTCCACATTTTACTGTAAACTGAACTTTTTCCCTAAAAACAGGGAAAAAGTTAAGTTTTCAGTAAAATGTGGGGGGTTACAACCCCCCACACCCCCACAACGCGGCGCGATGTCTATTAAGAAAAGTGGGGGGGGTTCCCCCCCACACCCCCCCTGTCGGAGCCCTAAAAAAAGTAATTTAGAGCGGCGCGCGCCTCCGCGCTGCGCTCAATTGTCTGGGCGCGCCTTTGTCGCGGCGCGCTTTTGACCCGACACCCTACAAGAAACTACATTGGTTGCCAGTGGAGGCCAGAATTATATGCAAACTTGCGTGTTTATGTTTCAAAACGCTGGCTGGACTTGCTCCCACTTATCTTATTAATGGCTTTATACTCTCTACGAACTCTCGACCCAGGCGGAAAAGCTCTCTGTTCTGTTTCCCTACGTTAAAAGGGTGTATTGCATAACTACCAGGCCAGTACATGGAGCAATACCTTAAGTGGTCCAATCTTATCAAATGTAAAGGAAATCTGTGAAATCTTAACTGTATGATAAATTGATTTAAGTAATCTCAGCCATGCAATTAATGTAATCCGATATGCAATTCATCTGCGTCTGGCAGATCCTCTTTGCTATAAACCGCTCTGAACGGTCAAGGTAGAGCGGGTTATAAATACATTTGAAATTGTCTTTTATTATTTTTATGGTGGACTGCAAGAATTCCTAAACTGTTATTCTAGGACTTGACCGATTGTCTAATGGGGTTGCTTTGGTCCTCTCAACAAGCTTCTTTGGCTGCTCCTGTGAAGCCAAAATTGATGGCGTCTAAAAAAGGACCATTCTGTTTTTATGCAGTAGTGCTGGCATTTCGGAAACCTGGATTTTCTCTCCCAGGTATATGATTAGATAATTATTATGTATTTGTTTTCTAATTGGCACTGTGGGTGCTTTTTATGTATTTAATGCTTTTGTATGCTAATTTAATTGGTTTTTTTTCCTAACTTGCTTTACAAACAGACAGGAAGGTGAGATATATAGAACTGCTGAATAAATTATCTCGGTCTTTGTTTCTATTTCTGCTGTTTGATAGTTCATTTTATGCTATTCACTAGTCAATAGCTCATTTTACATTGGGCCATATGATCTTGTCTGACCCAAGGAAAAATATTGTTATTAGGGGAGTGTGTGGTGCAGTGGTTAGAGCTACAACCCCAGCAACCCTGGGGTTGTGGGTTCAAATCCCACCCTGCTCCCTGTGACCCTGGGCAAGTCACTTAATCCTCTACTACCCCAGGTACATTAGGTAGATTGTGAGCCCACTGGGGGAAAATGCTTGAAGTACCTGTATGTGAACCGCTTTGAATGTGGTTATAAAAACTGCAAAAAGGTGGTATCCAAGTCCCAATCCCTTTCCCTGATGTCATAATGCCTCATTCCACCAATAAGAGCCAACCTCATCAGTGATGTCACAATGGCTCCAATGCTCTATACTTGGCTCACTTCTGATATTCTATTGGAGGAGAGTGTGGTGCATTGGTTGTGAGTTCAAACCTTGCCCTGCTCTCTGTGACCCTGGGCAAGTCACTTAATCTTCTACTACCCCAGGTACCTTATGTAGATTGTGAGCCTTCTGGGACAGACAGGGAGAAATGCTTGAAGTACCTGTATGTAAACCGCTTTGAATGTGGTTGTATTACTACGAAAAGGCTCTATAGAAGTCCCAATCCCTTTCCCTTTGGCTAGAGTGGGAAAAAGTCCGCTGGTACAAATGTATCTGTGCACATAATCAGTAAAGGGAAGTTTCAGCCTAGAAAATTTATCAAAGTCATTATTGTTTTCTAGGCAAATTCCTTACAAAACTGACTTAATACTGCCTCCAGTCTGCCTGCATCCTGCAGAAGCACCAAACAAAGCAACATGAAATATTGTTCTCATGGTCTTTCCCTTATTCCTAGTACGTATATATGAAAGGTTCAGGGATAAATTATAGAAAAGAGACTGAACTTTAGGCTAATGTGAATGCTTGCGCTCAAGTAAAGGCAGTTAGGTGCTCAAATGATCATTTTAATAATAATAATAGTAACTTTATCACTAATAATAAAACCCTACGCGCATATGCGCACTCCTACCTGCGTGATCAGTGCTCTGTAGCTCCGTGGCTTCGCATGTGCAGTAGAAGGAGTCGGTGGTGGTTTCTTCTGCGCATGCGGAGGCACCTTAAGCAGGAACGCACGGAGGCGACTCCCCCATCCCGCCCTCACTCCGTCTAACACAGCGCGGCCCCGCGGTCTGGCTGGCTTCCTTACAGTCCCTTGCCGAAGTTATTTTTAAGTTCAAAGTCCCCGCGGCGGCTCCTCTCATGAGCCGCACCAGCATCGAAAGCCTCTCTGACGTCATGTCAGAGAAGGCTTCCAACGTAGGCGCGGATCGTGAAAGGAGCCGCTGTGGCAGCTTTAAACTCAAAAATAACTTCGGCAAGGGACTGTAAGGGAAATGCTGCTGCACAGGGAAGTGGAGGGGGAGGGAATGCTGCTGCACATGGAAGTGGGGTGGGAGGAGGGAAATGCTGCTGCTGCACAGGAAAATGGAGGGGGAGGGAATGCTGCTGCTGCACAGTGAAGTGTGTGTGTGTGTGTGTGGGGGGGGGGGGGTTTGGACAAGTTTCTGGAGGAAAAATCCATAGCCCATTATTGAGAAAGACATGGGGGAAGTCACTGCTTGTCCTGTATTGGTAGATTGGTAGCATGGAAAGTTGCTACTCTGGGATTCTAGAATCTTGATACTCTTTGAATTCCAGAATCTTGCTATTCTTTGGTATTCTTATGGAATGTTGTTACTCCTTGGGTTTTGGCCACGTACTAATGACCTGGATTGGCCACCATGAGAATGGGCTACTGGGCTTGATGGACCATTGGTCTGACCCATTGGTCTTATGTTCTTATCATGCTATTCTCCAGTTGATCCTCGATTCCTTTTCAAATCCGATAACTGGTTTCTTTGTTGTTGTTTTTCCTCCATAAAGCAGCCCAATTCATGCCAGGTTTGTACTGATAAGTTATGAGTGGCAGTAAATAATTTTTATAATATACAGCCCATATGCTCAAAATATATATCTACAATATGCTATAATGGTGAACTATTTACTTTAATAATGAAAAAAGTGACATTTTGATATACTGCATCCAATTCAATGCTATTTGGAGCTTGACATCTTTAGTGTCAGCCAGTGAAAGGGTTTCCATATTAAAATGCAGGAAACATAAACAGGAGAAGATCATGCGATCCATATTCCACATCAGAAAACCTGAAAATTAATTTAAGGAGCAGAGAAAAAGTAGAATGGGCTGTCAATATATTCAATTTAAAAACTATTGTACACAATCAAAGAATGCATCCCGAGAGATTTTCCTGACTGCACTCCTCAATAAAGGAATAACCTTTAGATATATTAAATATTAACGCTCAAAAAAAAAAAAAAGGAAAAGAGAATGAAAATCCACAGCTCACAGACACAGTGGCCCAAAGGGCAATTTGCAAAGTATCCGTTTACACGTAATCAGGTTTTTCAGCAAAAGTCTTGTCAAATGACTGGAAGGCCTGCTCTGTATGAGAGACAGTTAATCACGTTTATCAAATCTACATGCTAATCATCTCATCTTCTGAGACTTCAGGTCTGGCATTAATGCTGTGAAGATGTCATCCATCCTTCTCAGCACTCATACAATGTTAAGAACATAAGAATTGCCATATTGGTCCATCAAGCCCATATTCTGTTTCCAACAGTGGCCAACCCAGGTCCCAAGTACCAGACAGAAACCCAAAGAGTAGCAACATTCCAGAGCTGAGATTGTGATGTCATAATGCCTCATTCCACCAATGCCTAAGCGCCAACCTCATCAGTGATGTCACAATCTCGATTGTCCTATACTCTGCTCAAATAAGAACATAACATCAGCCATACTGGGAGAGACTGAAGGTCCATCAAGCCCAGTATCCTGTTTCCAACAGTGGCCAACCCAGGTCCCACGTACCAGACAGTAACCCAAAGAGCAGCAACATTCCAGAGCCGAGATTGTGATGTCATAATGCCTCATTCCACCAATGCCTAAGAGCCAACCTCAGCAGTGATGTCACAATGGCTCAATTGTCCCTTACTTGGCTCACATAAGAACATAAGAGCTGCCATACTAGGACAGACTGAAGGTCCATCAAGCCCAGGATCCTGTTTCCAACAGTGGCCAACCCAGGTCCCAAGTACCAGACAGAAACCCAAAGAGTAGCAACATTCCAGAGCTGAGATTGTGATGTCATAATGCCTCATTCATAGAAACATAGAAAATGACGACAGAAAAGGGCCTTGGCCCATCAAGTCTGCCCACTCTAATGACCCACCTCCCAACTTCACCCCCCAAGAGATCCCACATGCCTATCCCATCTTCTCTTAAAATCTGGTATGTTGCTGGCCTCGATCACTTGCAGTGGAAGTTCATTCCAATGATCAACCACCCTTTAGGTGAAGAAATACTTCCTGATGTCACCATGGAATTTCCCGCCCCGGATTTTCAGCGGATGCCCTCTTGTGACCGTGGGACCTTTAAGAGCCAAACTCAGCAGTGATGTCACAATGGCTTGATTGTCCTATACTTGGCTCACATAAGAACACAAGAGCTGCCATACTGGAACAGACTGAAGGTCCATCAATCTCAGTATCCTGTTTCCAACCGTGGCCAACCCAGGTTCCAAATACCTAGCTAGATTCCATGTAGTAAAATAGATTTTATTCTGCTTATCCTTATTGCCTATGATAGTATGATAAGAGACAGGTATACAAAAATCACACTTTTCGGTTGAGGGACAAGGTCAGGACTGGTGCAGACTAAGCAAGATCAGACCTTTAGCCAATAAACTCAGCCAACTGAATGCCTCTTTATCTGAACCAGAACCGTTTGCTTGAAGTTCACAGCATACCAACAGCAAATGGAATCACAACAGGATATTTCAAAAGGGTTTTAACTTTATGCAAACGCTCCTTCCTCTCAAATGGTATTACCTGGCTACATCTGTATTCATGAAGCTCTGTCTCAAAGCCGTTGTTAATTACACCTGAAGAAACCTGGAGTGGTGTTATTTGAATTACTTTGTTGTGACACGGGGTCCCTGATGAAGAGTCTTTCAAGCCGTGGACTCGGTTGGACCACACATGCCGAGGAACTTCAGATAAGTGGCGCAGTGTTTGAACATTTGGTGTTACCGGGACATCATGATGATGTAAGATTTCAGCGCAGCTCGTATTCAGACAAGCGAGCACCGTTGTGCGGATTTTATAAACAGAGTGGGTCAAACGACACTTCACATGAAATTTTGCTGGATTCAATTTTGTTACTCATATGGGGGCTTACCGAAGATGGGGATTCAGCGTGGTGATTAAGTGGGGCAAGTCTATGTATTTGAGACGATTTATCATACCATTAAACTCTGATGTGGAGAGCCATTTTCGATATGATGTCCAAATCGGAATTTGGACGTTTTGCAGAAGAAGCCCAACAATCCAGTATCAAACATGTCCATTTTCAAAACGTCTATTTTGGGGAGGGGTATAGAGATGAGAACATAGTAACATAGTAGATGACGGCAGATAAAGACCCGAATGGTCCATGCAGTCTGCCCAACCTGATTCAATTTAAATTTTTTAATTTTTTCTTCTTAACTATTAGCAAGAATCCAAAGCTCTACCCGGGACTGTGCTTGGGTTCCTACTGCCGAAATCTCCGTCAAAACCTACTCCAGCCCATCTACACCCTTCCAGCCATTGAAGCCCTCCCCTGCCCATCCTCCACCAAACGGCCATATACAGACACAGACCGTGCAAGTCTGCCCAGTAACTGGCCTAGTTCAATTTTTTAATATTATTTTCTGATTCTAGATCCTCTATGTTCATCCCACGCTTCTTTGAACTCAGTCACCGTTTCTCTCCCTCTCTTTCTTTGTCTTACTCTCTCTTTCTTTCTTTCTCTTGCTCTTTCTTTGTCTCTCTCTTTCTTTGTCTTTCTTTCGTTCTTTCTTTGTCTTTGTCTTTCTCTCTTTTTCTTTCTCTTTCTCTCTCTCTCTTTGTCTTTCTCTCTTTTTTTGTCTTTTTCTCTCTTTTTCTTTCTTTGTCTTTCTCTCTTTTTCTTTCTCTCTCTCTCATAGTAACATAGTAGATGACGGCAGATAAAGACCCGAATGGTCCATCCAGTCTGCCCAATCTGATTCAATTTAAATTTTTTTAATTTTTTCTTCTTAGCTATTTCTGGGCAAGAATCCAAAGCTTTACCCGGTACTGTGCTTGGGTTCCAACTGCCGAAATCTCTGTTAAGACTTACTCCAGCCCATCTACACCCTCCCAGCCATTGAAGCCCTCCCCAGCCCATCCTCCCCCAAACGGCCATACACAGACACAGACCGTGCAAGTCTGCCCAGTGCTGGCCTTAGTTCAATTTTTAATATTAATTTTCTGATTCTAGATCCTCTGTGTTCATCCCACGCTTCTTTGAACTCAGTCACCGTTTTCCTCTCCACCACCTCTCTCGGGAGCGCATTCCAGGCATCCACCACCCTCTCCGTAAAGTAGAATTTCCTAACATTGCCCCTGAATCTACCACCCCTCAACCTCAAATTATGTCCTCTGGTTTTACCATTTTCCTTTCTCTGGAAAAGATTATGTTCTACGTTAATACTTAAGAGCTGCAGAGAAAATGCACTTGTAAGTCAGTAAGAGGAAATTGATCTATATGGGGAAATGAATAGGGGGGGGGGGGCAATGAAGTGACTTAAGGAGTTATCTACAAGGTACATCCAATCCAATCTACATTTTATTGATCTCACTTATACCTAAAAGTTCAAGGCAATTTTTTATCAGATTACAAAAAATGTGTTATGTATTTTAAAAATTTATTACTCGCTGTATCCCACAATTCTATGTAAGTTACAAAGCACATTCACAATTAAATCCATAAAAACTAAAACGATAAAATAACAGTCCAAAAACTAACATAGATCTAAATAAAGTACTGGATACCAGTGTTTATTTATTCCTTGTTCTACTGGCCTCAGACCCACCATTCCACCGCCTAGCAAGAACTAGAGAATTACATGGCTTTTCATCAATATTACATGGCTTCAATATTACATGGCAATATTACATGGCTTTTCATCAATATTACATGGCTTCAATATTACATGGCTTTTCATCAACATTACTCATGACCTAATCTTTCTCTCCTGGATTAAGCCGAGTTTAAGTTTTTGAATTTTTATTAAGCATTATTTATTGATTTCACTATAAATTATAACGAATGAGTAAAAGATTAGGTCAGGGGTAGGGAACTCCGGTCCTCGAGAGCTGTATTCCAGTCAGGTTTTCAGGATTTCCCCAATGAAAATGCATGAGATCTATGTGCATGTACTGCTTTCAATGCATATTCATTGGGGAAATCCTAAAAACCTGACTGGAATACGGCTCTTGAGGACCAGAGTTCCCTACCCCTGCTTTAGAGTTTTGATGGGTGTTCTGGATATATTTGGATTTTGGCATCAAGATCTTGAAGCTAAAAACTAATAGAATATACTTCTTTTCATCATTACATAGGTTCTCCTTTATTAAACACACTGATAATGTCGCATGAAGAAAATCGCTTTGATAATTTTCCTGAAATTAAGCTGTATGCTAAACCGTATCTTATACAAAAGTTTTCGATTCTTTATGAAATTTCTAATATATGGGCAAAGCAGATGTAAAAGACAGAGACAGCCTGTCTCATTGTATAACTCTTCTCTCCTCTGCCCTGGACCCCCTTTCTCACCCCTGTTCCCCAGTCTGTCAGGTGCACCAAACCGCAGCCTTGGCTTACTCCCAGTATCTGCTTCTTATGTTCCTGGTACTCGTTCCGCCGATTGCCATTGGCTTAAATCTCTCATACACGCTGATCTTCTACGCTTTAAAATTCTGCTGACCCCCTTCATTCCTGCTCTTACACTGGCTCAGCAGGACTACCACATCCACTTAAATAAATATCGGAATTGTCAAGAGTTAATTGCAACTAAAATCGTGCATTATTATATTACATTAGTGATTTCTAAAAAGTCAAGGAAATAAGGCAGAACATTAACTTTGGAAATGAAGTTGAAGCCGGCACAATTTTCACACGCATATTTTAATTACTAAATTAAGCATCGCGGATGAAATGTCAGACACTCACTCCTTTGCAGTTCATATCAGCAGTGCATGTAATTATCATATTGATTCTGTATATCAAAGGGTTGACATTTGACACTGTTTATTCTCTGCCTGAATGTAATAAAAATCCAGTTGAGAATCATATTAGATGTAAATATGTATTAATTTTACTTGCAAATATAACTTAGAAATGCTTTTTAGATGGTTGGTACTTTCATGCCTAAGGTAGATTTTTTTTTTTTTTTTTTGCTTTTAAGTCTGGCCAGGTTTTTCTGTCAGGTTTTCTATATGTTCCTGTATTAACTTGACCTTGTTTACAAGACGCATCGTCAATGTGGCAGGTCAACGTAACACTCACGTTTATACCGCTAAGTTCTATGCGGTTCACAAAAGGTTGAGTATGAAAGATGAGAAGGCCCAGTGTACATGGGTGCCTAGAGCCCACTGAAGAATTAATCCTGCCTTGCATGCACTATTTTTTTTCCATCTGCCAAGGGCTGTAAATTTAAAAGATTTCAACGCCTGCTGTCCTTTCGAGCGGAACTTTGGGATAAGGATTTGGCTTTCTTAATTATGCCAAAACTTATCTACAATTTTGACGTGTCTTAAGCACATCTTTTTACTGAATACTCCGGGCTCGATGATAAATGAGGTTTGGGGGGGCGGGCTTGGAGAAGAACAGGGCGGGATTTGGGAAGATTAGGGCGGGGCTGGGTAGAACTGGGCAGGGATAGGGCGGGGCCTCATGTCTGGATTTTACTCTTGTTAAATCTGGTAACCCTACTTTTAAGGCCTTGCTAGAAATGGGCTTAGCACATGGGAAAGGCCTGCTCAAGGACGCACTAAGTTCATTTCTTAGTGCAGCTTAGTAAAAGGGTCTCTTAAGTTGTCTGGAGAGTAGGATAGGGCTGAACCCTTGGACTTCCCCAGCACTGTCCACCTAATGCTTGGGTGGCCAGTGAGGACTTCCAGCGTCATTATAATGCCACTGAAATCCGGCTCTGACCCCTGGTGATCAGCATTTATCTGGGATGGAGCCATTGAATATCAGACTATGTAATAATTCATATTTATTTATTTATTTATTTTTAATTCTTTATTCATTTTCAAAATTACATTAAGTGTTAAATATATTCATTCAGATTAACATTAACTACATCACTTACAAACAATCATTGATATATTACATAAAAACATATCCCTTCCCTTTTCCCACCCCACCCACCCTTATATTCCATTATCATATAAAACATTATTTTAATAATTCATTAATAATTATTTTAATAATTCATATTTAACAAACCATGTCAATTAGCCATCAAGAGCTGTCTACTATTAATGTTAAAAACAAAGACAAAAAACCCCACCCAAAAAAATCAAAAAACGATGAACAGCAAAAACTTAGGGTAGAATTGTTAATAATCAAGAATCACAACTTCGTATTCATTATTGCAAAAGAAGGAGGTAAAACGGAACCTTCTAGACATTTCTCAATGTATATTTGTCGGTTTAACAGTGGTGAGATCTCAGATATTCCTCACCCAATTCATTATAGAGCAGCAAAAGCTGGTCTACTCGGTGGGTGTCTATAATCACTGGTCAATCACCGCCTCCAACCCAATGTAAACCTTTTGGGTCATATTAAAATAATAAATATCCTAAATATTTTATAAATACTGTAAATGTGGAACTTAGCTTCAAATAAGAATGAGGCTTCAACTCAGTCATGATCCCAAAGGGCCCATTTCACACTTGGCTTCCTCAGGAGATCATGAGAAACCACTACATATAAACATGTTCCAACCACATTTAGCATCCAATCATTGTTCAGGAGGGCGCTCTGTTCCGCTCGTGTTATTACATTGCTCTACAGCGTCGTCCTCTTGAGGACCCACCAAGTAGACCAGCTTTTGCTGCTCTATAATGAGTTGGGTGAAAAATATCTGAGGTCTCACCACTGTTAAACCGACAAATATACATTGAGAAATGTCTAGAAGGTTCCGTTTTACCTCCTTCTTTTGCAATAATGAATACGAGGTTGTGATTCTTGATTATTAACAATTCTACCCCACGTTTTTGCTGTCTACTATTAATATTCTACAGGAACACAATTTAACTTAAGAACGGGATATTAAAATTATTCTTCAAGCATAGACATAAGGAATTTCTGGGTCAAAAAATTCAAGTGTTTCCGGATGTGACAAAAGAAACCCAGAGACGTAGAAAACAATTTTTGCTGCCAACGCCAGGGGTAACTGCAATGGGTGCAGTTTTTCTTCCACGCTATCCGTGTATATGTGTCGTTAAATATAAGTCTTGTAATTATATATTCTTTGAACCTTCTCAGCTGTCAGGATTTCTAACCAGGAAACGTCTTGAGGGGGAAAACTGTAACAACAACTTAAAATAAGAAAATGCTCCTGTAATCACTAACAGTTGACCGCTTATTTCGTAAATAGGATGCGTTTTCCGCTTTTTTTCTTCATTGAAGTTTCACTCATCAGAATCTTGGATTTCCATAATATGGGACTTTAAATATTGATTAAGTGAATAATTTTTTTTTTCTAACTTAGCTCTAAATATTGAAAAAACAAAAACGGTGCTTTTTCCATGGAAAGAAAATCCTAAACTTATTACTCCTATTAATATAAAAAATATTCCTTTGCAGTTAGTTGATTCAATAAAAATTCTAGGAGTCATATTTGACAGTAAATTAACTTTTCATGAACACATAGATAGTATCGTAAAATCATCATTCTATAGACTCCGTCAAATTCGCTCTCTTTCACAATATCTTTGTTCCAAATCTTTAAATATCTTGATCCACTCTTTAGTAATCTCTAGAATAGATTATTGCAATGCCCTTTATAAAGGAATTGCACAGAATGAAATAAGACGACTTCAAATAATACAAAATACTTCAATTAAATTACTAACAAGGACAAAAAAATTTGATCACGTAACACCACTGCTCAAGAAAGCTCATTGGCTTCCAGTATCCCATAGAATAACATATAAACTAAGCCTACTCACTTATAAAGCGATGCTTTTTAAAACACCTGCATTTATTTTTAATACACTAATTCCTTACTCTACAAATAGAACATTACGATCCAACGAACAGCATTTATTAACAATTCCATCCCTCAAAATTATTAATACTAGAAGACAATATATATTCTCTGTTACTGCTCCACAAATTTGGAATTCTTTGCCAATATACTTAAGGAAAGAACATGATATTGAGAAATTTAAGATTAATTTAAAAACATTCTTATTTAAAGATGCTTTTGACTAACAAGTTCTTCCCTGAATTCAATAATGCTGCTTTTGACAATTCTTTGAACTCCCATCCTTTTGTTTTTCCCTACCTTCTTTTCTATTATAAATTGTATTTCATTTCCCCTTTTTCCCTTCATTCATGTTTGTTAAATTGCATTTTATTTTTTATTTAATGATTATATATTAATTATTGTTTTATTGTTAATTTTAAAAATGCAATTTTATTTTAAAGTTGTAATTTAAATATTTTCTTTTATGTATGTACATCGCTTTGAAGCAAGATTAAGCGATTAATCAAAAATTTTAATAAACTTGAAACTTGAAACTTACTAAGCTGCGTTAGCTTTTTTAACGCATGCAGCATTTTAGCGCATGCTAAACCCGCGCTACGCTTCTAGAAATAATGCCAGCTCAATGCTGGCGTTAAGGTCTAGCGCCTGCGGCAATTTGGCGTGCGCTATTCCGCATGTTAATGTCCTAACGTGGCTTAGTAAAAGGAGCCCTTAATTTCTTTCGATGTGAATTGTATATCTTATTCATTTCTGTACAAGAAGTGTATTTTTTGATAAAGTGTTAAAAATAAATAAAGAATAAAAAAAAAAAGAAACACAATTTAACTTGCCAGCTCCTTCCTTCTTCAGTTTTTGATTCGTAGCGTCATTGCTCTCCTGTTACGTGATCTAGTTGATTTCTTTGTGTATGTACTGAAAATACAAAAGTAAATGTTTTATATAAAAGAAAGAGGAACTCCTGCTCCAATTAGCGTTACGCATTGGTCGAGCGCCTTTGGTTTGTTAACCCTTTCAGGACCAAGGGACCTATTTGTCCCATAACTTTAAAATCCTATCAATTTTGATTGGGATAGTCTACAGTTCTAAATTTGATATGTACGGATTCCATATGATACTGCCTTTATGTAAACAAACTGGTTCCGACATTCATTCATTAGGGTCGTTGCCAGATTGACGAGAAGATTCACTTGCCACACTGTCCATAAGCCAGAAGTTTGATTTTTTTAAAAAAAAAATAATGATATTTCACAAAAAAAATCAATTTTTTGCCATCTCAAGCCCTTTTTACCATAAAAATGTTGTCAAAACCACAAAAATTGGCCTATGATCCTTATGGTCCTGAAAGGGTTAATGTGCACATTAGCATACGAAATAATACGTGCCAAGGTTCACGAAAAAATGTCTACAAGAGAATTTGAAATGAGCTGAACAATATACAAAAATTTAGGGGAAAATGACCCCAGAAAGAAAAAAGAAATGTTTTATGTCCCGTAAAAAAGAAATGGCGGGGTAACTTAAGGGTCAATGGAGCAAGAGTGTCAGAGCCAGGTAGTGGCATACCTGGTGGGGTGGAGCACCCCCTCCTCCGGCCGGAGCAACCCCTTCCTCCAAGCAGTAGGAAGGCGTGCGGATGGGTTGCAGGGTTGCGAGCTACGCGCATGCAGCCATTGGCAGAGAGTTGACATCAGAGGGGGGCGGGGGCCGGTGGAGCCAACAGTCGCACTCAGGTGGACCGCAGACCCTCAACCACTCCAGCACCCCTGAGCTCCCTGCACCCCCCATCCCACCCTTGGTATGCCACTGGAGCCAGGGAATCCAGGTTCAAATCCCAATGCAGCTTCCTGTGGTCTCAGGCAAGTCACTTAACCCGCCTTTGTTACATGTCCATAGTATTAAGATTTTGTGGGTTAATGGTCATAATTAACCTGGATTAAGTGTAACAGCTGTGTAGTAACTATTTAGGGCATATCCACTACTACTATTACTATTTATTATTTCTATAGCGCTAAAACACACAAGAGACAGTCCCTGCTGAAAAGAGCTTACAATCAAATTGTGACAGATGGTTTTAAGGGTTTGGACAATTTCCTGGAGGAAAAGTCCATAGTCTGTTATTGAGAAAGACATGGGGAAGCCACTGCTTGCTGCTTGCCCTGGATCGGTAGCATGGAATGTTGCCACTCTGGGATTCTAGAATCTTGTTACTCTCTGGGATTCCGGAATCTTGCTGCTCTTTGGGATTCTATATGGAATGTTGCCACTCCTTGGGTTTTGACCAGGTACTAGTGACCTGGATTGGCTGCCATAAGAGCGGGCTACTGGGCTTGATGGATTTTTGGTCTGACCCAGTAGGGCTATTCTTATGTTCATAAATAACTAGCCATTAACACCTCATTATTAGCTTAAATTAAAATTAATTAGGTGGAAGGTGCCTACCATTTTTAGGAAGGTGTCTTATCCATAAGAACTTAGGAATTGCCGCTGCTGGGTCAGACCAGCGGTCCATCATGCTCAGCAGTCTGCTCATACGGCAGCCCCTAGGTCAAAGGCTAGTGCCCTGAGTCTAGCCTTACCTGCGTACGTTCTGGTCTAGCAGGAACTTGTCCAACTTTGTCTTGAATGCCTGGAGGGTGTTTTCCCCTATAACAGCCTCCGGAAGAGCGTTCCAGTTTTCCACCACTCTGGGTGAAGCAGAACTTCCTTACATTTGTACGGAATCTATCCCCTTTTAACTTTAGAGAGTGCCCTCTCTACCTTGGAGAGGGTGAACAACCTGTCTTTATCTATTAAGTCTATTCCCTTCATTATCTTGAACATTTCAATCATGTCCCATCTCAGTTTCCTCTTTTCAAGGGAGAAAAGGCCCAGTTTCTCCAATCTCTCCCTGTATGGCAACTCCTCCAGCCCCTTAACCATTTTAGTCGTTCTTCTCTGGACCCTTTCGAGTAGTACCGTGTCCTTCATGTACGGCGACCAGTGCTGGATGCAGTACTCCAGGTGAGGGTGCCCCGGTACAACGGCATGATAACCTTCTCCGATCTGTTCGTGATCCCTTTCTTAATTATTCCTAGCATTCTGTTTGCCATTTTCGCCACCGTCGCACATTGTGTAGATGGCTTCATCGACTTGTTGACCAGTACTCCCAAGTCTTTTTCTTGGGGGGTCTCTCCAAGTACCACACCGAACATCCTGTAGGCGTGTATAAGATTTTTGTTACCGACATGCATCACCTTACACTTATCCACGTTAAACCTCATTTGCCATGACATGACCCATTTCTCGAGCGTGTTTATGTCACGTTGCAGGTCTTCGCAATCCCCCTGCGTCTTCACTACTCTGAATAACTTCATATCATCTGCAAATTTAATCACCTCACTCGTCGTACCAATTTCTAGGTTGTTTATAAATATGTTGAAGAGCACGGGTCCAAGCACTGAACCCTGCGTCCACTCGTGACGCTCTTCCAGTCCGAGTATTGTCCATTTACCCCTACTCTCTGTTTCCTACCCGCCAACCAGTTTTTAATCCACATGAGTATTTCACCCTCGATTCCATGACTCGCAATTTTCCGAAGTAGTCGTTCATGCGGAATCTTGTCGAACGCCTTCTGAAAATCCAAATATACAATGTTGACCGGGTCACCCTTGTCTGCCTGCCTGTTTACTCCCTCAAAGAAATGAAGCAAGATCTTCCTTTGCTGAAGCCATGCTAGCTGGTCCTCATCAGATCGTGTCCATCAAGGTGATCAAAGATGCGGTTTTTATCAGCGCCTCTACCATCTTTCCGGAAAGTAGGTGTGGTTAGGGGTGGATCTTTAGTGGATTGTGGACGCATTTTGCACGTAGGTGACTGTTTTGGACTTGCGTGTCGGCAATTAGGCCAAGAAAACCTGGCATAAATAGGGCGCACCTAAGGTTCAGATGCCTGCCGACACCTTAGTCCAGCTTAGGCACTGCTAGGCACAATTCTATAATTTAAGTGGTGTCTATAGAATTGAGCCCAATATGTCTTTAGCTACAACTGACAAAAGACGTGATCTCAGTCTAAAAAAAACTCCTTCTCCCTTAACCCTTTCAGGACCAAGGGACATATTTGTCCCATAACTTTAAAATCCTATCAATTTTGATTGGGATAGTCTACAGTTCTAAATTTGATATGTACGGATTCCATATGATACTGCCTTTATGTAAACAAACTGGTTCCGACATTCATTCATTAGCGTCGTTGCTAGATTGACAAGAAGATTCACTTGCCACACTGTCCATAAGCCAGAAGTTTGATTTTTTTAAATAAAAATAATGATATTTCACAAAAAAAATCAATTTTTTGGCATCTGCAAGCCCTTTTTACCATAAAAATGTCGTCAAAACCACAAAAATTGGCCTACGATCCTTATGGTCCTGAAAGGGTTAAACAAAGTGAAATGCTTTTTAAATAGGATCAATAGGAAATCAAAGTGCACCTGAGAAAATTATACTACAAAAGAAGCTTTTTTGATGCTACAAATTACATATTATAGCTGGAATTCATGCGGCTATAATTTCTTTTCCAGTATCATAAGCAGTTATTGGATCTGAAAGGGAAACATTGAGACACTGATTGGGTTAGAAAACCATCCTTTGTCCAGAGGGACAGATTCTCTCGTTTGATTAAAAAAAAAAAAAAAAAAAAAATCTTTATTCCTGTTATACAAAAATGTTCCAGCAGGTTTGATGCATTTCAGAGACGTTTTATTACAGATCCAAAATTCCAATTCATGTCAAGACCTTCACTGGCCAAGAGCAATGGAGGAAGGCCCGAGAGCTGGTGGGGCAGCGCCGAAGACAAGCAGGAGCCGATGCAAAGAAACTTGGCGTGAAGCAGGTGCGAGACCCACGCAGAGTTATAAATTACATTGAATTCTTTGGTTTTATATCCCGTCCTCCCAGGAGAGCCCAGAACGGGTTACAAGGTTACATACAAAGTGATGGCAGACATGGCATGGAAGGAAGTTGCCCGCCAAAGATGGTAAAACATAATTAACAAAGCATGGTAAAAACAGAGTAAGACATGGCATGACGAGCAAAGTATGGCAAACATAGTATTACGACAGTATGACACGTGATATCATAGAACCTGGCATGGTAGACATAGTATGGCAAATATAGTGTGAAAGATATCATCTATAGTATAATAGAGTAATAATAATAATAATTTTATTTTTTATTTATTTATTTATTTTTTAAGAACATAAGAATAGCTGTACTGGGTCAGACCAATGGTCCATCAAGCCCAGTAGCCAATCCAGGTCCCTAATACCTGGCCAAAACCCAAGAAGTAGCAACATTCCATACAGAATACCAAAGAATAGCAAGATTCCGGAATCCCAGAGAGTAACAAGATTCTAGAACCCCAAAGAGTAGCAACATTCCATGCTACCAATCCAGAGCAAGCAGTGGCTTCCCCCATGTCTTTCTCAATAACAGACTATGGACTTTTCCTCCAGGAAATTGTCCAGACCTTTCTTAAAACCAGCTACGCTATCCGCTCTTACCACACCCTCTGGCAATGCGTTCCAGAGCTTAACTATTCTCTGAGGGGAAAAAAAATGTCCTCCTATTGGTTTTAAAAGTATTTCCCTGTAACTTCATTGAGTGTCCCTTAGTCTTTGTCATTTTTGACGGAGTGAAAAATCGATCCACTTGTACCTGTTCTACTCCACTCAGGATTTTGTAGACACCTTGAGTTGTATACAGCTTTCCAAAGTTGCATATTAAGTATGTTTACCCTGTAACCCGTTCTGAGCTCTTTGGGGAGAAAACAAATTAAATAAATAAATATATAAGGCGGGAAATAAATCGTAATAAATAAATAAGTCCTGGTACATAAGGAAAAACCTTCTCCCCAGACAATAAGTTAGTCCTGTCTTAGGTGACCTTTTACTTCGATTAAAGTGCACTGACAGACATTATCGCAACTAACCTCCACTTTTACGAAACCGCGCAAGAGGAATTTAGCGCCGGCCGGCACGCTCAGCGCTGCTCTGGCATTCATAACTCTAGGACCGTCGGAGCAGCACAGAGTATTCAGCGTACCAGCTGGTGCTAAAAACCTGTTGCGTACTTTTATAAAGGGGGGGGTGTTAAATGCTGTATATCTTATTTTAGACCTATAGTCACTGCAGCACTTACGGCTCCTTTTACAAAGGTGCGCTAGGGCCTTAACGCGCGGACTAGAGTGCGCTACATTGCCACGCAGCGGGCGGTAGACTTTCGGCCAGCGCGCGCTAATCCGGTGCGTGCGCTAAAAACGCTAGCGCACCTTCCTAGAAGGCGCCTAAGTCAGAGGCAACATTAGGTGCAGTTGTCAATCAGCCGCTGGATGCCATTTATAGAATCGCGCCGAAGCATTCTTAGGCGTTAAAAACTTTTAGGCACACTGCTATTTAGGCTAGAGTTTTCTTGACCTAAACTACGCACTTAAGTGAATCCATGCCCAAACGATGCCCTGAATATGCCCCCAACCAAGCCTGTTTGCCGATAGGTGCCAACTTCAAACTGGTAGGCGCCTAGAGGTAATCGGTTTCAAATTCCTTTTTCGTGGCACTTTCAATTATCAGCGCTGATTAAGCCACTTAAACATTCAAGTGAGGCGCGCAGATTGGCGAGGATCTCAGATCTAGGCGCCTAACCGTAGGCGTTTTTTATAGAATCAGGGTCTTAGTGCCCACGAATGCCTAGTAGCGCATACCAAGTTTTAGTAAACCAGCCTATCGCTCGTAGTTCCTTGAGATAACAGATTACTGTCACCTGGGATGGGGTAAAACGCGGACCTCAGGGACCTCTAACCGCATGTCCTTAAAAATCTTCTGGCGTTTATTGACAAGTCCGCCTTTTAGCTTATTCCACCGCTTTCCCTGCGCGCTCAGCTCTGGCCCCCGGCTCTACCTTCCCTAAGGAGGGAGGAGGCGTACCGTGGCTTTCGCTAATTAGCCCGATCGTCCCTTCCTCCAGATCTCTCCCTCGGTGCTGATTCCAAGAGACCCTGCGATATGACACTGGATGGCAAATAGCTGGGTTTTGGGGAGGTGGGGGGGAAGGAGGTTAAAAGATGCGTGCAAAGATATGCAGTGCATCTGACCTCGCGGACCTCAGATTTTTAAGGATATGCAGTTCAGATCCGACAGACCTCTATGCCACTTTAGCTCCGACGGATCCTAATGCTTTTCCCTCCCTATGCCGAGACTAAAAGTGGCACAGACCTCAGGGCAAAAGTTAAGCCGCTTTTAGTCTCAGCATAGGATCCGTCAGAGCTAAATTGTCATAGAGGTCTGTCAGAGCCAGAGACTACAAGTGTCACGGACCTCAGATTTTTAAGGACGTGCGGTTTTAGATCTGCGAGGTCCGTAAGGTCCTCGAAGTCCACGTTTTATCCCTTCCCCCGTCATCTTCACGCTTGCTCTCTCAGGTCAATAAAAGGGTCCCACCTAGAATGATTTTTATTTCCGGATAATGAAATAACACTAATTGACACAAAGTCAGGATAGAGGAAAGTTAGATTAGAATTTATAGCCAGACCATGAAGTAGCCCTGAGGTGTAAATAACTTCTACTTCCTCTGTGCAAGTCTTTTTCTTGGCTGAAGGAAGATTCAATTACTCGGATTTTAAAATTATGGAGAAAATAATTTCGCCCACACTTCATTGTCCTCTTGGCTATTTATTTTTATTTTTTTAATGCTCGGGCGCTGTATGAAACTGTTTGACTGTTTCAATGTGGTTAACATCGCAATAAAATGGATTTCAAGTCAGAGTCCATTAGATTACTGGGGCTTTTTCTTTACTTCTCACCTACTCTTGTGATTTCAAGATGTCAGCTACATTCTTCATCACACGCAAATCATCTATGTCTCTTCCTGGGCTCAGAAAGATGTCGTTCAGGTTCGTAGGGGAAGTCAAGAGTTTAGGGACAAATCATGACGAACGGTTACTGCAAAGGACGTGGGCATAGTCAGGGGAGGGTAAAAACTTTTGCTGCCCAGTTGCAAGCCTGCGACTTCAGCTCTGTCATTCAGATTTATTGCCTATAAATCAAATACCGAGTACATCTGTCCGGCTAAAGGACCTTTGGAGAAGGGAGCAAATGAACAATTTCTTTTCTTTACCACTCTCTGCTCTTTTATTTCAGGAAAGCTCTACTGGTCGTGGTGTCAAACCACAGGAATTAAACATTGTGATACATCTCTCAGAGAAGAGCTGGTTGCCATATTTGATCCTCCAATCTACTTCTACCAAACCCAACATGTCCACTCTAACTGGGACATATTATCTTGTTAGGGTTCGCAATTGGGTCCCACATATTGTAGCGTGGTGGTCCCTTGGGTGCAGCAGGGACCAGCCCACAGCCACAATATAGGCCCGGCGTGCTTCCCCAAATAGGAGGAAGTCCCTGTACGGGTGGGCTTACCTCAAGCAATAAAAGCCACAATGGCAATAAGGTGTACACAGGCAAGCTTTCATTAAGTTCATTTATTTTCCAAACAGGAAAGTTCAGAAAATCAAGTAGGTCATATCTTGACAAAAGAACAAGAAAAATACAAGGCTGAACAGGCCAATCATAGAGTGCAAAGTCCTGGTAAGTTCAAACTGCTTTCCCAAAAAATAATCTCAAACAGAAAAGAAACCAAGTTCATACAGTCCATAATCCAACCACTGCCAAAAATAAACAGGCTGGCTTCCAGGCACTTCAAAGCCCCTTCTCCTCTGACTAGGCTAGGAGAGAGAGATTGGCGAGTCTGCCAAAATTAGTATTTTGAAAAGCATTTCCAAAATGCATCCCACAAGACCCACTCCACAGATGTCGGGCAAACTCAAGCCCCCAATCTCTATAGGTCTCGCATACAGTCCAGGCTTTTACCGTTCACAAGAAACGCAAACTTCCTCACTAGCTTCTGCAGTGCTGGAATCTGCTTGGCTTCAGCAGAGTTCTTAAACCAAATTTCTGACTGCAGCGGCAGCCATCTTGGACAAGAAAAAACAAAACACAAAACCTTCCAGCAAGGCAATCAAGAACTTAATCTCAAAATGGCCAATACTTGGGAAAGTTAAAAATGAAACTTCCCCCTTTACAGAGCCCACCATCAGCTCTAATTAAATTAACTCAGTACAGAATCCTGGCTTCAGCCAGAATTTGCAAAGCACAAAAAAACCTTTTTTTTCATTCAAAAGCACAAGCAGGCTTCCATCATAGGTAGTTCAGGCATGATTCCCCAAATCCATTCTGCCCTGCCAGCTCACTGTCCTCCTCAAGACATCCCCATAGCAATGACTTCAGGCAGTTGAGCTTGCAGCGGCTCCTCCTGCATGGGAGCTTCCCTGTGCTGCTTCCTTGACTGAGCTTCCCAGGCATCTAGATCTTGCAGAGCCATGCCCAGCCTTGCGCAGGGGATGATCTCTCCTCAGCTCCGGCTGCCTCTCAGCCTGTTCAGTAGTGCTGCCCAATTCACAATTTGAATCGGTTCACCGATTCGAATCAGGTGAATCGATTCGAATCGGTTCGTTTTTGTGAAAAACCAGACTCACCAATTCAGCCCCGATTGAAGCTCATTATTTTTTTTCATCGCCGGCCACCAGACTTGTTCCCATCTAATGTAACTTCCGGTTTTGCGAAACCAGAAGTTACATCACAAGAAACGAAAGGACATGGGAGCAATGAGGGGGAAATGAGCAGATCTCGTGCAGAGGACCTCAGAAGCAAACGGAATTTTTTGCTGTCTCTCTCTCCGCATTTCTCCTCTCTTCCCCGCGATTCCACATCCAGTCGAGTAAGTATATGAACCGGCAGGGGTGGCTGAGAATCGGCAGGGGGGGGACTGAGAATCAGCAAGGAGGACTGAGAATCGGCAGGGGGGGGCTGAGAATCGGCAGGGGGGGGCTGGTGAGTCTTGGGGGCTAGGGATGGAAGCTGGGAATTTTTGATATGATATTGCCTTGGTTAAATAAAATGTTTAAACTTAAAAAGCTGTGTCATTAACAGTGAATCGAATTAAAAAAAAACAAACAAACAAAAAAAAAACGATTCAACAGGGTGAATCGAATCTAATCGAAACCTTTTTCTCTGAATCGGGCAGCACTACTGTTCAGCCAGCAAGTTCAAAATGGACGCTCTTAAAGGGACAGAATCCTGTTTTCCCTGGCTGTGCTTCTAAAGGAGTGCAGGGAGTGTGCTTTGCCTAGTGTTTGCTCTGGGCTCAGCATGGTCACTATATGGTGCATTCTGTCCATCAGAGGCGCATTGATCTGCCCTAACCAGCTTAATGGGATTGTTTTTATGTCTTTAACTGGCACAAGGCTGGCACAAAGCTGGCGCAGTCAACAAATAATATGAAATTTTACTTTTTGAAGCCACGCTTACGCTTTAAATTCATTGTATTGCATGTTAAGTCGAGGACTGGAGACAGAGAGGCTGAGTGAGTGGGGCAGCCATGTTGAGTGGGAAGAGAGATTCTTTAACGGCCAGAGCTCGCCTCCTTATTTTTTTCATTTTTCATTTTGTCTATTATTTCCTTTTTCAAAATAATAACGTTATATAAACATTATGAAGCCATTTTCTTAGGCTTCCTTGCTGGCATCATGATCGTTCTGGTTCTTTGGGTGTATTTGCGCATCCATGTAAGCAAAATGTTTGTTTCAGCCATTATGCTTTCCTCAGGATATGCTACGAGATTTGCAGATTGTCTTTATATAGTGGATTCTCAAACTTGATTGGTTGGGATTTGGGGTGGGTAGTTTCCTTGGGAGGGCAGTAGATTTCCAGTGAGATTTCCTGCCGAAATTTAAATTTGCGAACAATAATTGCCCACTGAAATTAAAATCTGTGACTAATGAACTTTTCCACTTCAATTTCCAGCCCAAATCTTTTCCAAGAAGCGTTATTCCTGTATGAAGTACGGTTACCAGATTTTCCAAATGGAAAATCTGGATCCCATAGACCCACCCCCAGTCCTAATCATCTCCACCCCCATTACGCCCCAGTGCCCCCAAACCGATCAGAGCTCCGCTCCCCGCTGCCTGCCCTCCTGCCCGATGTCCAGGGAAATGTGGATGTCCAGTCAACCTAGTAAGAAGGGATATGGCAACATGTGGTCCTGGGATCTCGCAGGTTGCTAAATTCCATGAGAAGCGGCATAGCAAGGGAAGGAGGTGCCCGGGGGGAGGGGGGGCGCTCAGTATCGCTGCACCAAGTTCCCCTATGCACCTCTTCAAAATCTTTGGCGGCAGCGAGCAACATCTCCATGCTCGTGCCGGCCTCGGCTGTCCCTCTGATGTCACTTCCTGGTCTTATAACCAGGAAGTGACATCAAAAGGAGAACTCTGGCTGGCTAGGAGTTGCTGCTCACTGGGGCTGAAGATTTTTATGAGCCAGGTGGGTGAAGAGGAGAAGAGATGCTGGTGCCCCTGCCGAGATGGCACCTGGCATGGTCCGGCCCCTCCGTCCTCCCTCACTATGCCACTGTCCATGGGGCATCAAGGTGTGCCAAAGGGCAAAACTGTACCGCACCTTGATGGATTCTCCCCTTAAGGGCTTGTATTCTATCATTTTAAATGCACAAAGGTGCTTAAGTTTAAGGGCTTTGAATGAGGATAGTCCACCCTACAGGGATTTAGGGGAGAATTCTTCAAAGGGTGCTAAGCACATGGGCATGTCATTAGCATTTAGCTAGGGTTACCATATTTTGTGCCGCCAAACCCCGGCTACATGACCCCGCCCTGTTCCACCCCCAAGCCCCACCCCTACAAAGCCTGGCCACATCTGGAGGGCCTGGAGCATGCGCAGATGTGCGTGACGTCATTCGTGCATGCTCAGATGCCCTCCAGAGGTGGCCGGAGCTCGTCGGGGCTTTCCAAAATCCAAACAAACTGCCGGGTTTTGGACAGTCCTCTAAAAGGAGGCCATGGCTGGGTTTCCCCGGTCGTCTGGTAACCCTACATTTAGTGCATGCTAATGCGATTAATGTGCACTAATGCAGCAGCTCCCTTAATGCGCACCAGCCTACGACTGAACATGCATTCTGCTGCTCAGGGTACATTAGAGCCATATTAGAATCGGTAGAGCAAATATTAAGATTTATTTTTATAATAAAGTGTGTCAAAAAATGCAGGAAAAATAAAATGGAAACAAGACAATTCTATTTTGTTTTGCTCGCACCCCCCCCCACTCCCCCCCCTCCCCCCAGCTGGGTGCTTATATAGTAAGCAATGATTCTATCTGGATTGGAATTTGTCTGTCCGTTCCCAGTATTTCTATAAAACCAGAATCACTTCTCTGGTTTCCTTTTGTCTTGCTTTGCTTTTCCACTTCCTTGTTTTGGTTTTTGTCATTCCTTCCCCCCCCCCCCCCCCCCCACACACACACTGTTCCCTTCTGGTGATAGCTTACGAAAGACGCTGGTTGGTGCAGCTGGGTGACCTCACTCCTACAGCCCTTAATTTAAACTGATGAGTTTTTAGCTTTCGCTTAGACATGCGGACATTTATCAGATAACAAATTAAAGCAATAAAAAACCAGAACAAATATACTGTCGGCAAGATTAGAGCCGTCGCCTTCACTCTACCTTGCTCAGGTTTAATAAGCCTTTTCCTCCTGTGTCTTGCGTCCACTGTTTTCATATCGATTGCTACAGCTGTCCGGCACAAGCCAAAGTCGGTCTGTATCGTCCGGCCCCCTGAGAGATGTGGTAAACTTGAAACTACCTCTGAACTAATGATGACTGGCATAAATCTATAGAAGGCATTTCCAGAGGAGACACCCGGCCAACACACAATAAACACAGTCATTTCTTATTCATGATTTGCACATTTTCTGGAATCAATCATTTGATACTTTAGGGTTTCGACTTTGTTAAATATTCATGCTGCATATCAAACCAGAAGCAAAATTGTATTAAATATGCTATATTCATTAAACCATGCTGGTGTTGGTTAATTTATACGCCGTTTGAGAAAGTTTGATTGCATCTGAATGTTTTCCATTCAAGCAGCTAATGCCTAATTGGCTTTTTAACTGTACAGAATTGCGTTTCACGTGCTGAACACGAAATCCAAAGAATCTTTTAGGGGCTGATTCTGCAAACGTCACCGTCATCGGCGGAATAGACTTAGTAGATAAGGATAGGTTGTTCACTCTCTCCAAGGCAGGGAGAACGAGAGGGCACTCTCTAAAATTGAAAGGGGATAGATTCCATACTAACGAAAGGAAGTTCTTCTTCACCCAGAGAGTGGTAGAAAACTGGAACGCTCTTCCGGAGTCTGTCATAGGGGAAAACACCCTCCAGGGATTCAAGACAAGGCTAGCCAAGTTTCTGCTGAACAAGGACATACGCCGGTAGGGCTAGTCTCAGTTAGGGTGCTGGTCTTAGATTAGAGAAACTGGGCCTCTTCTTCCTCGAACAGAGGAGATTGAGAGGGGACATAATCGAAACATTCAAGATAATGAAGGGAATAGACTTAGTAGATAAGGACGGGTTGTTCACCCTCTCCAAGGTAGGGAGAACGAGAGGACACTCTAAAATTGAAAGGGGATAGATTCCGTACAAACGTAAGGAAGTTCTTCTTCACCCAGAGAGTGGTGGAAAACTGGAACGCTCTTCCAGAGGCTGTTATAGGGCAAAACACCCTCCAGGGATTCAAGACAAAGTTAGACAAGTTCCTGCTGAACCAGAACGTACGCTGGTAGGGCTAGTCTCAGTTAGGGCGCTGGTCTTTGACCTAAGGGCTGTCGCGTGAGCAGAGTGCTGGGCACGATGGACCACTGGTCTGACCCAGCAGCGGCAATTCTTATGTTCTTATGTACAAAGACGGCACCGTTCGTAGGTCAGTGATGCTATGGTAAGGCAGAATCGCATCTCCCGTTAAAGGTAGTAGGCGGTCACGTAGGCCAGGGTTTCAAAAAGGTCTACATTACCGGCACCTGCCTTTCACAGAAAATCACATCTAACAGCGCCCAAGGTCATTTCCGACCCAAACCATGGCTACTTTCACCTTAGGCGTCTCTGTAGATGCAATTTTGATACCGACATTTTTTTTAACGAGATTTTAATTGGTTTATAATCAGCGGTCAATTAGTGCGCTGTTTAAACCAATTAAAACAATTTCGTTAGGCGGTGATAGGGTGCCATTTGTTGACTCTGTCCCTTAGAGTCTAAGGGCTCCTTTTACTTAGGTGCGCTAGCGTTTTTAGCGGACGCACAAGATTAGCGCACGCTAGCTGAAAAATTATTACCTGCTTAAAAGAAGCGCCTTTGTAAAAGGAGCCTTAAGTCATCGAATGTTCCATTTAGCATGCAGGGTTAGCTCTAGTCGCAAGGTAGTAGCCACGTGTAATGTCGTAGCATAGTGAATGATGGCAGAAAAAGGCTTGCTGGCCCATCCAGTCCTTCCCCTCTGCTAAGGATATATCCCATCTACTAGCCTTAGAAGCTTGATTTCGTCTAGGATATTCCTTCTTGCATAAGCTAGTTGAGAAAATAATGGTTTGTTGAACTTCAGATCATAAATGTTATGTTACTTCAAAGTTATAGTCTGCGACTACCTATAGAAATTCAGTCCAGATTACAAAAGAACAACTGGTTAGACAAAATATTCATTGTAATAGACTTCAATAGAAAAAAAATGTAACTACAATTATACCTTCAGTAAGACATATTTACAGAAGAAAAATGTTTTGAGAGCTTTGCGGAACAGCTAATAATTTTTAAGACCTCTTATGGCTAATGACAATGAAATCCAAGATACAACCGCTTTCTGTGTCTATATTATCTGTGCAAGCAAAAGAGACAGGTTGTAGATCTTGTATAAAAGTTATTGTCAATCCGGTCTCTTCATGGACCATCTACATAGTCTTTTCTTCTGCGTCTAACTCAAGGAATTGCAAGACGTTTTGGGACAATGTCCAGTGGAAGATATTACAAAGTACATGAAGACTTCCGGATCCATAGACCTTGGAGCCACTTGTCAAAGAGAAACAGTAGGGTCGATTCCGTAAATGTCACTTGAAAGTTAGGTGTTGGGATGATAACATCACATCGATTCTTATATACCGCAACTAGCTCACGGTTCTGCGAGAGTCACAAATCAAGAACTACTAACCAACATAGTACGAGCACAGCAAATTAGTCAAAATATTTGCCAAACAAATAGGCTTTCAACATTTTTCTAAAAGCCAAATAGGAAATGGAAAATGATATGCGAGCGCTGACTTGTTTCTCCCACATAGATGCCTGGTACGCTAACATTTTACCAAAGAATCGTCTATAAACGCATCCCTTTACTGATGGAAAGTCATAGAATCGTACTTTGCGTAAATGTTTTCTGTTTACGAATTTGAAATGGTCCAAAAGATAACTGGGCAAAAGTCCATTCAAAGCTTTAAAATATATACAACCGATCTTGAAAATGACTCTAGCCTCCTTGTCAGCCAGTGTAATCTGTGGTAATACTGCGATATGTGATCAGTTCGTTTCAATCCGGTAATCAACCGTACCGCAGTCATTTGAATGATCGGCAACCTTTTCATGTTTTACTTTGAAATCGAAAAATAAAAAAAAACGTTACAATAATCCAATGAACTCAAAATAAGAGATTGTACTCATCAATCTAAGTGAAAAGAAGTCAACATATGGCTTTGTCGTATGCGATACCTGTTTCTAGCGCTGCTCCCAATGCTCATTGAATTCCTGTGAGCGTCGAGAGCAGCGTGGGTCATTCAGCACGGCTCCCCACGCTAGAAACTGCTATTGCAGTTTAGTAAAAGAGGGCGGATAGTGTCCGTAAAAGAAAGTAAGATTTTTTAAACAAGAGAATACCATGCCAGGAATTCTGCGTTTGATCTAATCTAATCTAATCTAAACCTTAAGTTTATATACCGCATCATCTCCATGAGTATGGAGCTCGACACGGTTTACAAAAACTTAAATAATAGGTAGAGAAGAAGAAAAAGGTTTACATGAACTTATGTGCAGAAGGGAGGAGAAAAAGGGGGGGGGAGGATAGAGTTACAATTTGATGAAAAGCCAAGTTTTCAGTTGTTTGCGGAATAATTGAAGGGAGCCCAGATTCCACAACGGGATGGTGAGGTCGTTCCAAAGACCTGTGATTTTGAAGAGAAGGGATTTTCCCAGTTTGCCTGCATAGTGGATGTCGCGTAGAGAGGGGAAGGCTAGTTTATACCTAGCGCTGCTAAAATGAATTTCAAGAAAATGTTAAAAACCCAACTGTTTGTGAAGGCTTTTTTGAGTTGAAATTTTATATTCAAACTGGATTTGAAGATTTCTGATATTTACTGACCATTTTTACAACAGAATTATATATGCTTGTTTAACATTTTATGTTTGTTACTATGGAAACCGTATAGGTAATATACGGTATATAAATTTTTAAATAAAATCTAAACTAAACTAAACCTTAGGTTTGTATACCGCATCATCTCTACATTCGCAAAGCTCGACACGGTTAACAAGGGTTAGGGTAGAAAGGAACTCTAGTGAAGAGAAAAGACAAAATGAAGAGAAAATTTAGGACAGAGTAACCAGAGAGAGGAAGAGTTACATTTTTCAGATGTTTACGGAAGAGTTGGAGGGAGCTCAGATTCCTAAGAGGGGAGGTAAGGTTGTTCCAGAGCTCAGTGATTCTGAAAGGGAGGGAGGAACCTAGTTTTCCTACAAGGGAAATGCCTTTTAGAGAGGGAAAGGAAAGTTTCAGTTTTTGGGTAGCTCTGGTGGAATTGGGGTTAGAGGAATTCCAAGAAAGAGGAATAAAAAAGGGGGGAGGATGCCGTGTAGGATCTTGAAAGTAAGGCAGGCACATTTGAAGTGAACTCTGGAGATTATCAGAAGCCAGTGGAGCTTGGGCAAAATCAAAGGATCAAGTTTCAAGTTTAATTAATTTTAATATACCGACCATCGACGTGCACCTGGCTGGTTTACAATGCTAAAAATGGAAGGTTAAAATAAATTTTTGTGGGGGGGGGGGGAATGAAATTTGCGATCAAGGTAGACTCCCAAAATTTTTAATCATTGCACAAAGAGCAATAAAGGCAGTTCTAGCTTAAGTCTTTTTCAGGCCTAGCTTTAGGTGTGCAGAGAAGAGTGGCCTAGTGGTCGGAACTGCTGCTGCCTCGGCGCCCTGAGGTTGCGAGTTTGATCCCAGCCTGCTCTTTATGACTCTGGGCAAGTCACTTAACCCTTCGTTGACCCAGGCACCACGGTTACATTGTGAGCCCGCTGGGACAGATAGGGAAAAGTACTTAAGAGGACCTGCTTACTATGTAATGTATTGTAAACTGCTCTTCATGAAAAGGCAATTAATAAATCCAAATAAATAATAATTATGATTGCCAAAGGCTGGTGTAAATACTTATAGAAACATAGAAACATGATGGCAGATAAAGGCCAAATGGCCTATCCAGTCTGCCCATCCGCAGTAACCATTATCTCTTTCTCCGAGAGATCCCACGTGCCTATCCCAGGCCCTCTGTCTCCACCACCTCTTCCGGGAGACTGTTCTACACATCTAACACCCTTTCTGTAAAAAATTATTTCTTGCTTCTTTCTAATCTGGCTAATAGTATGTGTATGGTGAAAGCCCCTTCTGAGTGAGTCTATAGGATGCTTCCTCCCTCTTCTTAATAGGTCTCCCTCATGGTGTCAAAGCCACCTTAAAACCCATAGTCCTGCCCAAGGGGGAAGTGACATGGAAGGGGTGGAGCTAGAGACATGGAAGGGGTGGAGCTAGAAAGGCATGGTCTAGGAAGTATATAAGCTGAGGCCATAGTTAGGTTAAGGAAGCCCAAAGGGAAGCAGCAACACCTTACGGTATGTACTTCCACTACTTATATGTTAATTGCAACCGCTATAGCCAGGTAGGCCAAGGTCTGCCTGGAACCTTGCAGAATTTAGACTTTCACCTGAGTAATTGCTGGAGACTTCCCTGATAACATCGAGGAACCAGGCCAGGGACAAGTAACGTGCAGTGCTGAGTAACAGTAAGGTAGGGTTGCCAGCCATCTCGATTTACCCGGACATCTTTCTACATTTGAAGAGTTTGTCCAGGTTTTCCTTTCCCCTATCCCCCACCTCCCACCTACCTCTTCTACTGAATAATTAATCTTCAGGCTGGCCAGCAGCAGCAAGTTGGTCTGCTCTGGAATCCTTCATTCTGCAGCTGTCCTACCTATATGGGAATAGGAAATCGCTGTAGAATCAAGGCTTCAGGGGCAGGCCGATGGCAGCAGGCTCACCTCGCTGCTGATGGCCAGACTGAAGATTAACTATTCAGCAGAGAAGTTAGGTGGGTGCAGGGGAGAGGCACTATATTTTGGACTGGAGCTGGAGAGACAGAGAGTGTCTGTGCCACCAGACCCTGCTGGGGGAGAGAGAGAGAGAGAGAGAGGGGGTAAAGAGAGAGAGAGAGAGGGGGGGAAATAGAGAGAGAGAGAGAGAGAGGGCGAAATAGAGAGAGAGAGAGAGAGGGGGGGAAATAGAGAGAGAGAGAGAGAGGGGGGGAAAGAGAGAGAGCGGGGGGAGAGAGAGAGGGGGGGAGAGAGAGAGGGGGGGAAAAGATAGAGAGGGGGAGAAAAAGAGAGAGAGGGGGAGAGAAAGAGAAAGAGAAGCACTACAGGGGGTTGAAGGGAGAGGGAGAGAGAGAACAACCATGGGAAGTTGGAGGGAGGGAGAAGCACTTATGGGAGGAGGGTTGGAGGGAGAGAGAAAAACTAAAAGGGTACAGAGAATGAAAATGGGGGGACTAAGGGGTGAAAGGTGGGGGACAGGGTGTGGCCAGGATTAGGGTAGGACAGGGCAAGATTGGTGGGAGGCGGGGCTCTAGGTAGGTTGAGGGCAGGGTGGTGTGGAGCTGAGGATGGGGCTAGGGTGGAACGTGGTCATGTGTCCTCTTAAATATGGTGTCCTCACACTACAAAAGCCTTAGCCAATAACCATAAAGCTATGACTTCACAATGCAGGTGTAAAGAGCCTTAGCTAATAGGAAGAGATGCAAATGTTAAGAGCCTTAGCCAATAGGGAGAGGAGGAAGAGGTAGTGGATGTTGCGGATGGGCAGACTGGATGGGCCATTTGGCCTTTATCTGCCATCATGTTTCCATGTTCCTATTTTATAAAGATCTCTCATACCTATCTCACACATGTTCATTGTGGTAATCCTGAAACATCCAGTGGCTAGGACTGCCTTCAGGAGAAGGGTGAGAAATGCTGCTCTAGTGTTTTATAAAGACACATAAATGCTTACGTAGGCGTCGATACGGGGAAGGCCATAGGGGCTATTGGCGGTCTCCGGTTGGTGCCTGCCCTCCCACCCCTTTTCAGACATTGTACTTTAAATCATCGTGGCAGCCGCCACACAGCGTCAACGAGCAGGGTTGCCCTGAAACTCTTCATTCTACTTTTGGGGGCGGGCCTGCTCTTTGACGCTGTGTGGCGGCTGCCCTGACGATTTAAAGTACAACGCCAGGAGGAGGTAGGGGGCGGAGTCGGGTGCTGGTGACAGGCCTTGCTGCAGGATTCCGCTGGGACTAGGGCGGAGCTCCTGGGCCCTCCCAAACCACACAGCGCTCCGCTGCCTATGAATGCTCTTGTGTTTTCATCAAGTAGGCTGAAAATATGCACCTTTGTGGCATTCAGACACACATAAGCAACTGCTGTAATATTACTCCTGCATCCTGTTCTGAACTCTCTAATGCTGCCGCTGTGGTGTGTGATCCGTGGCCGTGTTCCATTTTAGAACCCGGCAACAGGGAACATTCTGGCCACTCCCCTCCTCCCGCCCTCACTCACCATTTGGAAGCACAGGCAAGCTCTCTCCCTGCCCGCGTCCTCGGCAGGGAACACACCTCCCGCCCTCACTCGCCGCTGCCGCCGCCGCTGATCCTCCTCTTCAGAGCAACCTGCGATCGTGGCTGGCTTTAAAGAACCTCGCAGGCTGCTCTCTAACCTCAGTAGCACGTTCCCTCTGATGCACGGGATCGTGTCAGAGGGAACGTGCTACCGAGTTGGAGAGCGGCCTGCGAGGTTCGCTAAAGCCGGCCACCATGATCGCAGGCTGCTTTGAAGAGGAGCAGGCCAGAAGACACCGGGATGGAGGGAGGGTAAGAAGGGTTCAATACTGGGGGCCAGGGGGAGAGGGAAAGGGAAAGGGGGCTGCTTTGGGGGAGAGGTGTGCTGGGGAGAAACAGAAGGGACCATAGAGAGACAGGGAGAAGGAAAGGGGGCTGCTTTGGGGGGGAGGTGTGCTGGGGACAGACAGCTTTGCCCTGTGCGGGGGGGGGGAAGACAGAAGGGGCCATGGAGAGACAGGGAAAGGGAAAGGGGGCTGCTTTGTGGGGTAGGTGTGCTGGGGACAGACAGCTTTGCTCTGGGAGGGAAGACAGAAGGGGCCAGGGAGAGGGAAAGGGGGCTGCTTTTGGGGAGGGGTGTGCTGGGGGAGACAGAAGGGGCCATGGAGAGACAGGGAGAGGGAAAGGGGGTTGCTTTGGGGGGAGGGGTGTGCTTGGGGCAAACAGCTTTGCTCTGGGGAGGGAAGACAGAAGGGGCCATGGAGAGACAGGGAGAGGGAAAGGGGGCTGCTTTTTTGGGGGGAGGTGTGCTTGGGACAGACAGCTTTGCTTAGGGGGGGGGGGACAGGACACAGACCGGCCAAGGAGAGAGATAAAGAAACACAGACAGACAGACACATCTATTCTAGCAGCCGTTAATGTAACGGGCTTAAAGACTAGTATTATAATATAACCGATTGCCACATACCTTAATTCATAGTGACCAATCAGCCCCATCACGTTCAAAATATCTTTCACAATACCCTTGTATATAGGGAATAGATCGGTCTTATCTAGACATGAACAGACAGGCTGTCGAGGAAGATTTAGTTCAGTGGAAATTGTGTTTTTCGGTTTCATCTTTCCAAGTCCAAATTGTCCAGCCCCGTCGCAGAAGTCAGTCTGACACGGAATTGATTTATTGACCGACAGCATCAAATGTCATCAGCGGTTTGGACTTTCACCCGAAGCTCCTGGGAGCTAAGGTATGAAGAGATTCCTCGTGTCAAGAGTACCTCATTATTTTAAACAAATTGACTTGCCTATCGGCTGCATTAGAAGGATTTACATTTGCGTATTCTTTAATTACCAGGCCTTAATTGTCTTTCATAAAAAGGTTTCTAACTCAGACATCCTATTTCAACCCACCCTGCACGGATGCCTCCGGCAACTATTTAATATTCAAAAGAAGAAAGAGGGGGGGGGCCTGAAAAGCTGGTTAATTTAATCAAGTTTAAACTTCTGACTGAAACAATTACATTGCAACTTACAAAGTGGTCTGGTAACACACATTAGGAAAGCACTTCAGCCTCTAATTAATCTAAGTAATGCTGATGCTAAAATACATTTCTTGCTAATGGTATCACAAGCGAAAAATTGAACGACGTTGTGAAAGAAATCCCAGGGCCACGTTCCGAGGAACCACGGAGTGCGGAAACAAGGAGCCTCTCGACCGAGTGATTGTGACCTCTGAACTTTGTTGATTCTACCGTATTAAAGTAACACGCAAGGTGAATTTACGCACTTCTGCGCCTCTTCTCCTGGAGGTTTAAACTAACAGAAGAATTCTCCCTGACCACCGGCTATCAGAAAGAAAGGATTTATGAAATGATGACATTAAAGCAGTGGCGTACCAAGGGGGGGGCGGTCCGTCCCGGCGACGGCACTCAGCAGCATCAGAGCCCCCCCACCTCTGCGACGGCACTCAGCCGCTGAGTGCCGTCGCAGCCCATGAATTTTCAGGACCTGGCCGGCTGTGCACCCCCCGTAAGGCTGCACCAGTGGCGGGCCTCCCTCCCCCCCCCCCCCCCCCCTTAGTACACCACTGCATTAAAGCCCCACTTGTCTGTGCTAAATGAAACGAGCAAACAGCATCTTGGCAGCCTGAGATACGAAAGTGCTTTGAAGGGGAATTTGTTACTGAAACAGAAAGATCAGAAATGCCTCCTGTAAACCCAATAGACTCTGCTGCCATCCTGGACAGACGCTTTATGGCACCGGCTTTCCGGTATCAACAGAACATTACAGAATGTGGAAGCCACTGTTTGGGCTCCTCTTATGAAGCCGCGTTAGCGGCATTATCGCACGCAACATTTTAGCGCACGCTAACCCCCGTGCTAGCCGAAAAACTACCGCCTGCTCAAGAGGAGGCGGTAGTGGCCAGCGCGTCTGGCAAATTAGCGCCCGCTATTATGCGCACTAAACCGCTAACGCGGCTTCGAAAAAAGGAGCCCTTTATCTTAAGGTGCCCGACGGCTACAGATATAAATTATGGATGAAACAGGTGGAAATGGGGTGGGTTGGATGGGTGCAGATCAGGCCGAGGGGGGCTGGGCTGATAAGGGGAGAGGAGGGGGGAGGGGCTAGTGGTTAGAACTGCTGCTGCCTCAGCACCCTGAGGTTGCGAGTTTGTTCCCAGCCTACTCCTTGTGACTCTGGTCAAGTCATTTAAACTTCCATTGCTCCAGGATTGTGAGCCTGCCGGGACAGATAGGGAGAATATTTAAGACTAACTGATCACTAATCGATGTATTGAAAACCGCTTTAGGTGAATCTTCTTACATAAGAATTGCCATCGCCGGATCAGATCCTGGGTCCATCAAGTCCAGTGATCTGCACACGCGGAGGCCCCGCCAGCTGTACCCTGGCATAGTTTTAGTCCCCATATCACTGTATGCTTCTCAAGGGAGATGTGCATCTAATTTACCCTTCCCCGTTTCACTCTATGCCACTCTTAAGGAGATGTGCATCTAGGTTACCCTTAAATCCTAGAACGGTGGATTCTGCAATTACTTCCTCTGGGAGAGCATTCCAGGTGTCCACCACTCGCTGCGTGAAACAGAACTTCCTGATATTCATGAAAAGGTGGTCAGTAAGTCTAAATAATAATAGTAGGCAGAAATGTTAGGCAGGCAGGATGGGTAGGAATAAGGAAGGTGGAACAAGTGTGCATTATGTATTTATTTATTCACTTTTCTATACCGTTCTTCCAGGGGAGCTCAGAATGGTTTATATGAATTTATTTAGGTACTCGAGCATTTTCCTTGTCTGTCCCGGTGGGCTCACAATCTATCTAATGTACCTGGGGCAATGGGGGGATTAAGTGACTTGCCCAGGGTCACAAGGAGCAGCGTGGGTTTGAACCCACAACCCCAGGGTGCTGAGGCTGTAGCTTTAACCATTGTGCCACTCTAGAAATCAAAATGTGGTAAAAGTGAGCCAAGTGTAGGATAAAGAAGCCATTGTGACATCACTGATGAGGTTGGCTCTTATTGGTGGAATGAGGCATTATGACATCACAATACCAGCTCTGGTTTTCAGAGGCTGAAACTTTTCACACTATTTATTCAGGGGAGCTCAGAATGGTTTATATGAATTTATTCAGGTACTCAAGCATTTTCCTTGTCTGTCCCGGTGGGCTCACAATCTATCTAATGTACCTGGGGCAATGGGGGGATTAAGTGACTTGCCCAAGGTCACAAGGAGCAGCGTGGGTTTGAACCCACAACCCCAGGGTCCTGAGGCTGTAGCTTTAACCACTGTGGAGATTAGGTGGATGTTGTCAGTCTTAAGAGCATAGAGGTACATGAAAAACTAATTGTGTTGAAACCCCCCATCCCCTCCCCCCCCCTTTTACAAAACTTTGATAACAGTTTTTAGCGCAAGGCCGGCTCATAGGAACTCTATGAGTGTCGGGAGCAGCACAGAACATTCAGCTCACCGGCCTGCGCTAACAACCGCTATCGTGGTTTTGTAAAAGAGGGGTTTACAAACAGCATTCTGTGATCCAATTCCTGCGTCGATCTTTAGGAGCAAGGATTTAAACCAACTGAAACCCGATGCAAATCCTGGCACACAATTTAGGCATGGATCCCCAATTTTCAGTAACATTTTGCGCATCTTCAGTGAACACCTCTGGCCCACCCATGCCCCCTCTCAGGGCCCCACCCCTTTTGAGTTGCACACTATAAGATTCGAGCTAGGATCTGTATAGAATAGTGCATAGAAAGACATGTACGCAAATCAAAATTGGTTTTGTTTGATTTATTTCTCTCCCGCCCTTATCCAGGGTGAGTTACATAAGAACATGCAAATTAAAACATTAACATTCATCGTACAAATCAATACAATACAAAAACACACTGTACTAATTACATACGTACATATAAAATCAAATTGCATATTACATAAACACCGCATCAGTGATGAATATCGTTTAAGACAACAACTGATGAAATCCTAACATGATAGAAACGTATAAGATCATGAAGGGTATGGAGAAGGTAGAGATTCTTCAGACTAGCGGGGGCAACAAAAACAAGAGGGCATTCAGAAAAACTGAAAGGAGACAGATTTAGAACAAATGCTAGGAAGTTCTTCTTCACTCAAGAGGGTGAATGCGCTTCCAAAGGAGATGGTAGAGCAGAGTACGATTTTGGGTTTCAAAATGGGATTAGATGATTTCCTGAAGGAAAAGGGGATTGAAGGGTATAGTTAGAGGGTTACCTACAGGATATTAAAGGATTAGGGAATGGAATTATTTTAGGTATAAGATCACTTACAGGTCATGGACCTGGGGGGGCCACCGCGGGAGCGGACTGCTGGGCGTGATGGACCCATGGTCTGACTCGGCAGAGGCCGTGCTTATGTTCTTATGTCAATTAATGCTAATAATTCATTGTTGCATCCAATGTCTAGCACTAATTGGCTCGTTATCCAACTTAATCACAAGCACATCTCAGGATAACGTGAAACTTTGCTTGCAGATATCCAATGGGAAACGTGATTAAATATCTTTTTCGAGATAAGGTGACCAGAAATGAACGCAATACTCAAAGTGAAGGCGCATCATGGAGTAATACAGAGGCACTATAACATTTTTATTCTTGTTCGCCATCATTTTTCTAATAATTCCTAGCACCTTGTTTGCTTTTTGGCTGCCAACATTTTTCAGCGTACTGTCCACAAGGACAGCGAGATCTTTTTCTTGGACGCTAACCCCCAAGGTGGACCCAAGCATCTGGTAACTATGATTTGGATAATTCTTCCCAATATACATCACTTTGCATTTGTCTACATTAAATTTCATCTGCCACTTGGACGCCCAGTCTTCCAATTTCCTAAGGACCTCCTGCAATTTTTCACAATCCGCGTGCGTTTTTAACAACTTTGAACAATTTAGTGTCATCTGCAAATTTAATTACCTCACTTGTCATTCCAATTTCCAGATAATTTATAAATACGTTAAATAGCATCGGTTCCAGTACAGAGATCCCTGTGGCACTCCACTGTTTACTCTCCTCCTCCGATAACCAATTCCTAATCCACAACTGAACATTGCCTCCTATCCCATGACTCTTTAATTTTATCAGGAGACTCATGTTTTGAGGAAATTGCCATATGGTTTTTATCTGCTTCATTTTCTATGTTTCTGTGCTGGCCAACTTGAGTCAGGGGGTTATTGGTGCTGTATTTGATCAGTGGGAAAAGAAGACTCCAAGCGTGCATTTGAACATTTGTTGTAAGCTTACTGCAAATACCTCCAGGATGATATATGCCAAATTTTATTGAAATTGGTAAAGTTTTGACAGAGTTATGCAGAAAACAGCTTTGTGTAGATTCCCAAAAGCACCTAGCTCAGAGACGCCTAACCAAGTCCCGCATGGAACTCAAAATTGGTTAATGAGCTTACTTAGTATGGTAATTGACCATACCATTAAAAGTTCATTAAAAACAACAACAACAACAACTCAATTATATAAGAGTTTCACATGGAACTTGGAACAACGCCTACCAATACTTAAGACGAGATGCCTAGAACATAAGAATAGCCTTACTGGGTCAGACCAATTGTCCATCAAGCCCAGTAGCCTGTTCTCATGGTGGATAATCCAGATCCCTAGTACCTGGCCAAAAGCTAAGGAGTAGCAACATTCCATACAGAATCTCAAAGAATAGCAAGATTCCGGAATCCCAGAGAGTAACAAGATTCTAGAATCTCAAAGAGTAGCAACCAATCCAGGGCAAGCAGTGGCTTCCCCTGTGTCTTTCTCAATAACAGATTATGGACTTTTCCTCCAAACCTTTCTTAAAACCAATAAGAACATAAGAGTTAGAGTCTTGTCTGGTAGGTAATGCTTATGGCCCCAAAATGTGCAGTTCAACTTAATATTTGATTTTCACCGATTTCGCAAAAGTTGGCCTACTCAAGTGCCTCAAACCACAGCACTGAGTAGACTTGTCCAGCAGGTAGGGTTAACAGACATCCGGATTTCCCCCGGACATGTTCTCCTTTCGAGAACATGTCCGGATGGCTTTTCAAAACCCAGCACTTTCTCCGGGTTTTGAAAAGCTTTCCAACTAGCAGCGACATTGGAACGGCATTGGTGCATGCGCGCATGCAAGTGGTGACATCACACGCATGTGCATGTCGTCGCGTCATACCCAATGTATGAGCAGATACCCTCCCAACAAGCGGCCAGGTTAAGGGGGGCAGGGCTAGAGTGGAACATGGCAGATCTGGGGATGGGGCAATGGGTCCAGATTTTCGTTCCCAAAAATCTGGTAACCCTACCAGTAGGGGTAGCAGGACTTAGCAACAACATGAAATTGGCCTGCTGTTAAGACATGGTAGAGCCGCAGAGCTTGCCTTCAGGCTGCATCTTCTTCAGCTTTAAGCAGGCTTAGGTGCCCCCTGTAGCACGGGACCTGTCCGCACCCCCTCCAGCACCAGCACTGCCATAAAGGAAACAAATAGGAAGATGGGGAGGGAAGGAAGCGAGATGTCACCATGGTGGGAAAACTCGCCCAATGCAGGGGTTAAGTCCCTGCAGCCCTTTGGGTTAAAAAGGATGCTTGTGTCATCCAGATACACTATCCGAGATCGATTAAAGGTGGTTGGGGAGGAATTAAAAGACGTTTTAATGTCTTGTTGAGACGCAGAAGTTATTTCTGCGTAAGATTAATGGAAGGAACGTCAAGGAACCGTATTGTAAGCCTATATGCTAATGAGAAATAGAGCCTTCACGTTCCTTAAGCTGGTTTTTACCATGGGTGATGCTAAACAGCTGAAATTTACAGGGATAATTACATTGCATGATTAATATTTATGAAAATATGATATAAAATGTGAAATATGATATCCCTGCATACATTAGGCTAATATATACACTCAAACAACGTTTGGCGTCTCAAGGTGATGTCGATGCTTCATCCACCAGCAAATGTATACAATATATTTTTTTTCTTTTCAATTGTGCCTCATGACCCTCATTAAGCACAAAATTTAATATCCTGTCCAATTAGCAGGCCCGACTGAGCAAAATGTACCTAGGTTTCCCAGGTTTCTGGCCATCGATGACAAGGACATCGCTGGTAAGTTTCAGTAGCTCACACCTGCCAAGCGTGGTCTACTACTACATGGACCTGGGGGGCCGCCGTGGGAGCGGATTGCCGGGCACGATGGACCCCTGGTCTGACCCGGCAGAGGCAACGCTTATGTTCTTATGTTCTTAATCATTTCTCTAGCGCTACTAGACAAAACGCAGCGCTGTACGTCAAAGACAGAAGAAACAGTCCCTGCTCAAGAGAGCTCTGTCGGTAGAACTGGTAGGGTCAGGTCTACTGAAGAGGAAGAGCTTTTTGTGGAAGCAGCGGGCGTCTCGGGGGTCCGTAGGCAATGCCTACGAACAAAAGAACATAAGAATAGCCTTACTGGGTCCATCTAGCCCAGTATCCCGTCTTCACGGAGGACAATCCAAGTCATTAGTACCGTGTTGCCTTGAAAATAAGACACTGTCTTATATTAATTTTGGGCCCCAAAAGGGCACTAGGTCTTATTTTCTCTCATGTACAATGATTATCTCTCCATTCCTCTCCTCCACTCCAACTCTTCCTATTTCCTTTGTCTCCCCCATGTGCAGCATCTTTCCTCCCTTCTCACCCATCCCCTTCTGTAGTATCTTTCTATCCCTCCCCCCTCTGTCCCATCCCCCTGTGCAGCAGAACCCTTGCAGCTTATATCCCTCCCATCCTCCTGTGGAACATTTTTTAGTCCCTCCTATCCCCCTCTCCCTGCTGACCCTTTCATCTCTCCCACTCATCCGAACCCCAACCACGAAACTGAAATATAGCACCTTATAACAAAGCACATTGTCGGCAGCTTTCTCATGCCCGGGCGTTCCTCTGCCCGTTGCTGATGATGTCATCAGAAGCAACGCAGCAGAGGAAAGCCCGGATGTGAGAAAGCCGTGATGGGGCCTGTGCTGCCGACAATGTGCTTTGTTATAAGGTACTGTATTTCAGTCTCGGTCACGGCTTGGACGGGTGGGAGAGATGGAAGGGTCGCCGGGGAGCACTGCTGCCGTCGGGACTAGGGCTTATTTTCAGGGGGTAGGGCTTATATTAAGACCTACCATAAAAATGATGCTAGGGTTTATTTTCAGGGTAGGTCTTATTTTCGAGGAAACACGGTACCTGGCAAAACTCCAAATAGTAGCAGTATTCCATGCCACCGAACCCATCCGCGTAGACTAAGATGAGCGTAGTTTTACTCAAAGTATTTTTTTCTACTTTAAACTTTTTAAAGAAAATATATTTAAAGCATATCTACTAAGGAAAAAAAAAAATGAGACCAATGACGATGTTGGTGCTGATATGCTGAATGTGAAAAAGTTTGATACTCATACTGGCTAAACCGCTGAGGTCTGCGAGCACTCTAGTTATTGGCAGAACCAGAGCTGCAAAGCGTGCTATTTATATTCAGAAGCCTCATTTCAAAATAAATATACTGCAATGTATTAATCGGGTCTCAGAAAGGATTATTCCCTGCAAATTGCATCCAGACTTCTAAGCTTCAAACGAAGAAGAAAAGGGATAAAAGCGGGAGTGTTGAGGGCCACTAGTTCCCGACTGACAACAAGGGAAATGTAACACTTGCAACCTCAGAAAGGATATCTATCATAACGGTAAACCGACAAATCCGCGCAGGACAATTCCGCTCAAATGCACCCCGACAACTGCGCGCACAGACAAGTGTGCGCAGCACAATTTGCGGCCCGTGCAAGATATCTGGAAGGCCCTAATTTGCTGACACTCCTCAGGCCCCTCAAGCCCCTCCCAAGGGACGGGGCCTGAGGAGTGTCAACAAATTAGGGCCTTCTAGGCCGTACAGCGAAAGATTAGAGAAACTGGGCCTCTTCTCCCTCGAGCAGAGGAGATTGAGAGGAGACATGATCGAAACATTCAAGGTACTGAAGGGAATAGACTTAGTAGATAAGGACAGGTTGTTCACCCTCTCCAAGGTAGAGAGAACGAGAGGACACTCTCTAAAGTTGAAAGGGGATAGATTCCGTACAAACGTAAGGGAGTTCTTCTTCACCCAGAGAGTGGTAGAAAGCTGGAACGCTCTTCCAGAGGTTGTTATAGGGGAAAACACCCTACAGGAATTCAAGACAAAGTTAGACAAGTTCCTGCTGGACCAGAATGTACGCAGGTAGGGCTAGTCTCAGTTAGGGCGCTGGCCTTTGACCATAGGGCCGCCGTGTGAGCGGACTCCTGGGAACAATGGACCACTGGCTGACCCAGCAGCGGCAGTTCTTATCCAGTAAAAGGGTTCCCATAACCATGCTGTAAACCTAACACTAGATAGGAAGTGAATCAGTTAAGTGTAGTGGGGGGGGGGGGGGTCAACCCCCTATAAAAGAGGGTTACTTTGTAACCCTGAAAAAGACAAAATAGTATCCTGTCGGGGCGGACCTTCAATTCAGCGTGTGCTGGTTTCTACCTTGTTCCGACCTATGAATTTACCCCATATATGCCTCTCCAGCGATACACCGACAAATCCGAAAATAGTATCCTGGCAGGGCAGACCTCCTTTTCAGTGCGTGCATCGGGGCGCGCTTAGTATCCTGGCAGGGCAGACCTCCTTTTCAGTGCGTGCATCGGGGCGCGCTTAGTATCCTGGCAGGGCAGACCTCCTTTTCAGTGCGTGCATCGGGGCGCTTAGTATCCTGGCAGGGCAGACCTCCTTTTCAGTGCGTGCATCGGGGCGCGCTTAGTATCCTGGCAGGGCAGACCTCCTTTTCAGTGCGTGCATCGGGGCGCGCTTAGTATCCTGGCAGGGCAGACCTCCTTTTCAGTGCGTGCATCGGGGCGCGCTTAGTATCCTGGCAGGGCAGACCTCCTTTTCAGTGCGTGCATCGGGGCGCGCTTAGTATCCTGGCAGGGCAGACCTCCTTTTCAGTGCGTGCATCGGGGCGCGCTTAGTATCCTGGCAGGGCAGACCTCCTTTTCAGTGCGTGCATCGGGGCGCGCTTAGTATCCTGGCAGGGCAGACCTCCTTTTCAGTGCGTGCATCGGGGCGCGCTTAGTATCCTGGCAGGGCAGACCTCCTTTTCAGTGCGTGCATCGGGGCGCGCTTAGTATCCTGGCAGGGAAGACCTCCTTTTCAGTGCGTGCATCGGGGCGCGCTTAGTATCCTGGCAGGGCAGACCTCCTTTTCAGTGCGTGCATCGGGGCGCGCTTAGTATCCTGTCGGGGCAGACCTCCTTTTCAGTGCGTGCATCGGGGCGCGCTTAGTATCCTGGCAGGGCAGACCTCCTTTTCAGTGCGTGCATCGGGGCGCGCTTAGTATCCTGGCAGGGCAGACCTCCTTTTCAGTGCGTGCATCGGGGCGCGCTTAGTATCCTGGCAGGGCAGACCTCCTTTTCAGTGCGTGCATCGGGGCGCGCTTAGTATCCTGGCAGGGCAGACCTCCTTTTCAGTGCGTGCATCGGGGCGCGCTTAGTATCCTGGCAGGGCAGACCTCCTTTTCAGTGCGTGCATCGGGGTGCGCTTAGTATCCTGGCAGGGCAGACCTCCTTTTCAGTGCGTGCATTGGGGCGTGCTTAGTATCCTGGCAGGGCAGACCTCCTTTTCAGTGCGTGCATCGGGGCGCGCTTAGTATCCTGGCAGGGAAGACCTCCTTTTCAGTGCGTGCATCGGGGCGCGCTTAGTATCCTGGCAGGGCAGACCTCCTTTTCAGTGCGTGCATCGGGGCGCGCTTAGTATCCTGGCAGGGCAGACCTCCTTTTCAGTGCGTGCATCGGGGTGCGCTTAGTATCCTGGCAGGGCAGACCTCCTTTTCAGTGCGTGCATCGGGGCGCGCTTAGTATCCTGGCAGGGCAGACCTCCTTTTCAGTGCGTGCATTGGGGCGTGCTTAGTATCCTGGCAGGGCAGACCTCCTTTTCAGTGCGTGCATCGGGGCGCGCTTAGTATCCTGGCAGGGCAGACCTCCTTTTCAGTGCGTGCATCGGGGCGCGCTTAGTATCCTGGCAGGGCAGACCTCCTTTTCAGTGCGTGCATCGGGGTGCGCTTAGTATCCTGGCAGGGCAGACCTCCTTTTCAGTGCGTGCATCGGGGCGCGCTTAGTATCCTGTCGGGGCAGACCTCCCATTCAGTGCACGCATTTGTCGTGTGCACACATGTCGGAGCACGTTTGTCCTGCATGCATTTGACGGGTCACCATCACAACAAGAAATAAAGAGAGGCAGAATTACGTAACTGGGAATAATTTGGTCTTTGTCAGAAGGCAAACAACTGGCTCATATAGGCTGGATTTATCAGTCTTAGTAGAATACGTGACACCAGTGCATAGCGTGAAAACCATTTCATGCATCAAGAGAGCCTGGGAGCGCCTTGTCTGTTCAGATTTTTGAGGCTAACATGACCCGTTGCAATCATGATTCTTCTGGTTGCATTGCTCACGTCAGACTCAATTGCTCTTCACTGTAATATTGATACAAGCAGGCAAGATTTAGCAGAATATCAGAGCTTACAAGGGTCATATTCGACAAGCTTTCGTAAATTCTATTTTGTCCTTTTCAGAACTATTATATCTAAAATGCACTCAGAGAAAAGAGATTAGGGCAGGAAAGCAGAAACTATTGCATACAGAAATGTAACTTAGCCAGCAAGCAGTCTTCTGTTCAGCTGTTTCTACATCAGGGCCAATTTTCAGCAACTTCAACTATTAAGCCCCAGTGCTTGTGTGTAACTTATATGTTCAGAAGAACCATTGTCTGTATCATGGCATCGAATACATGGATCAAAAGTGGACCATGTGGTATTATCCAGATAGAAGAACATTTGTTATCTCAATATCTTATCCATTAAACACTGTGATTCTATAAGATACGTATGTGCAAACAGTTTCAAGCTGATACATAGGGCATGTGAAGAAGCTATAATTAAACCCTGGAATTCATTCCTGGAGAATGTGGTGAAATCAATTAGCGGGGTTTAAAAAAAGGCTTGGATAATTTCCTAAAAGAGAAGTCCTTAGGCCATTATTGAGATGGCTTGGAGAAATCCACTTAGGAGAAGGAGCAGAAAATCTGTTTTACTACTTGGGATCTAACTAGGTAACTGGGACCTGGGATGGCCACTGTTGGAAACTCAAAGTCTAAATGTGCACACAAAAGACAATCCTGAAATCCCAGTGAACAATTGGAGAAATTCAACACACAAGTTCCTCAGAATGCCACACCAGATACACGTATGGTAGCCGTCCTCATAGGAACATAGTAATGTGTGAATATGTTATTTTATAACGTTTCATAACGCTTATAAAGTGCAAGTGCTTCAATAAGTTATATAATAGACCTATCTAATTATAGACCAATTTCTAACATCCCGTTTTTGGCAAAATTAACAGAAAAAATTGTTTTCAACCAAATTTCAGAGTTTGTAGAACAAACTAATGTGTTACATCCGAATCAAACTGGTTTTAGACAACACCATAGTACGGAACATTCCCTTATTGGTATGACAACATCCATTCAATATTTTTTAGATCATCATCAATCGGTGCTGTTAATTTCCCTTGATCTTTTAGCAGCGTTGTGATACGATTGATCATCAATTACTCCTTGCTAGACTCCAATCTATTGGGGTTACAGATGAAGTTCTAGCTTGGTTTACATCTTACTTCAGTGATCGTACATCCACAGTTATTTTCAATGAATCTTCATCCCTACCTTCACAGATTTCACATGGGGTTCCACAAGGATCTATTCTTTCACCTTTGCTTTTTAATATCTTTCTGGCACCACTAATGACATTATGCCAATCCATAGGTTTTCATGTTTTTGCCTACGCCGATGATACACAGCTATTGCATCCATTAAATAATAATAATATAAATGAAATTTCGGCTATTAATGGAAAACTTGATCAAGTTCATCATTGGCTGGATAAAAACAGACTGGCTCTTAATATCAAAAAAACTAACGTTATGCTCTTTCCATGGAAGGATAGTTTTCCTCTTGTTACTCCTATTTCAATTCAAAACGTTCCCCTACAATCAGTCAAAAATACAAAAATTTTAGGGGTAATCTTCGATAATAAACTTAATTATCATGATCACATCAGTAACATTGTGAAAACTACCGTTTATAGGTTACGCAAAATTCGCTCCATCTCGAAATTTCTTTGTCCCAAAGCACTTAATATACTGATTCACTCTTTGGTGATGTCTAAAATCGACTACTGCAATTCTTTATTTAAAGGAATTGCGTTACACGAAATAAAACGATTACAAATTATACAAAATGCATCAATTAAATTAATAACCAAGTCTAAAAAATTTGATCATGTAACACCACTTCTCAAAAATGCTCATTGGCTACCAGTCATTCACAGAATTACTTATAAATTATGTATAATTATTTTTAAAACCCTATATAACAAGACCCCTGCATTTTTATTTAGGTTTTTAATTCCATATACTGCAAAGAGAATTTTACGATCTAGTGAACAAAATTTATTATCTATTCCCTCACTAAAAATTATTAATATGAGACGACAATTTATCTTTTCTTGTACTGCACCGCAGACTTGGAACGCCCTCCCTATTTTTTTACGGGAGGAGAAGGAGTTTGGGAAATTTAAAAATGAGATAAAAACCTTCCTTTTCAGAGATGCCTTCGCAACTTAATTTTACTACTTTATTGTCTTATTTAACTTTGCTATACTTTTGTTAATTATTACCCTTTTGTATTTTCCCTTAATGTCTTCTCTTTACTTTAAGAATTGTATTTCTTCCCTCCTTACCCATTGTTTAGTAATGTTAATTTAATGTAAATTAGCCCTATTTAAGTATTTGTACGTATTGTATTGTCCCCTAAACAAATGTGAATTTTAAAGTGTACATCGCTTAGAAATCCTGATTAAGCGATTAATCAAGTCTCCTAATAAACTTGAAACTTAAACTTGGTAATGGTCATTTTTTTAAGAGTTACTGCAAAGACAATACTTAGCTTGTGAAACTGGGTCTGCCTCAATCCCCACCGACGCGTTTCATAATTTCATCAGGGTCGGGGATAGGGAAAGCAGCAGAGCAGTTCAAAATCTTAGCAAGATGCTAAATCCTTGTTAAAGATGCCGGGGATTTAGCATCTTGCTAAGATTTTGAACTGCTCTGCTCTCCCTATCCCCGACCCTGATGAAATTATGAAACGCGTCGGTGGGGATTGAGGCAGACCCAGTTTCACAAAGCTAAGTATTGCCTTTACAGTAACTCTTAAAAAAATGACCATTATATAACTTATTGAAGCACTTGCACTTTATAAGCGTGATGAAACGTTATAAAATAACATATTCACACATTACTATGTTCCTATGAGGATGGCTACCACACGTATATCTGGTGTGGCATTCTGAGGAACTCGTGTGTTGAATTTCTCCAATTCAGGTGGTAACTTGATGTTCACTGGGATTTCACTGTTGGAAACAGCATACTGGACTTATTGGACCTTCGGTCTGTCCCAGTATGGCAGCTCTCATGTTCTTATGTGAGCCAATCAAGCCACTGTGACATCACTGCTGAGGTTGGCTCTTAGGCATTATGACATCACAATCTCAGCTCTGGAATGTTTCTACTCTTTGGGTTTCTGACAGGCACTTGGGACCTGGGTTGGCCACTGTTGGAAACAGGATTCTGGGCTTGATGGACCTTCAGTCTGTCCCAGTAGGACAATTCTTATGTTCTTAGATCAATAAGTGGGAATGGGATAGTCTGCGCTAAGATAGTATTCTGTAAACAGTGGTCTGCATGGCGTGTTCTTTACAGAATATTAACTTAACATGCATTTTGGGCAGGATTCTCTAAACGGTGCCTCTATTGGCGTCGTCTACAAAAACAGACGCCAGCCCGCATGCCAATCACACTTACGTTAACGGAATCACAGCCAACGACCTCAATGGAAAACCTTTTTGCGGGCCTAAACTCCAGGCATCTTAAGTTCTTCAGTGAATCACGCCTAATGGTGCCTAAGTCATGCTCCGCCCCCCTAACCCCGCCCACTTAGGCGCAAGGTGCCGTTAGACGTCCTGCTGTAGACACAACAATGGTGCCCGCACTGTAGACGTGTCTCAGTGCCTACCTTTTTTTTTTTTAATGAGATTTTAATCGGCTTTAAACGACCCGGTCAACTACCGTGCAAATTAAAACACTTAAGTTAGTTGGCGGTATAGCGCTTACCACTGTCTAACGTACAGCTCTGTTTTTAGAATACGGCCCTTGGTGTCTAACTTTGAGTTTGAGCAATTAGGCCTGGATTCTATAAATGGCGCCTTACGTTATGTGCCCGTAGACGCACTACCGGGGCCTAACTTAAGTTGAAAATGCCATTTAAAACCTCCTATCTTGAACCCTCCTATCTGTGCTTTAAAGTTGGCTTCAAAATCTGGCTCTTCATGCAAGCTTTTGTTGAATAACTAACACCCGGCATTTGTTGGGCCTGGTTGACTTTGTGTGTTGATCCTTGTTACCTTTAACATATAACTGATCCACCCCCCCCCCCCCCCGACCTCCTTGTATTTACGATTTCCGCACCAGTAGTTCAGGCAATGGTATTATCTAGACTTGACCATTGCAATGTCCAGTACCTTGGAATAACTAAGACAAGATGCAGGGCGTTGCAAGTCGTGCAGAACGATGCAGCAAGATCGATAACAGGCGAATCTAAATACGATCACATCTCGCCCTATCTCCAACAATTGCGCTGGCTGCCTGTTGTATTCAAGTTTTTATTAGAGCTTGATAAATCGCTTATTTAATTTCCTAAGCGATGTACGGTACAAATTAAGAAATGGGGAGCGAGTACAATAACGTAAAACAGACTTACTAGTTAGATCAAACATGAAAAGTGAGGGATAGGAGGGAAAGTTACAATTTCAATTCAAGGTGTGAAATAACAAAGAAGGAAAGTCAACACAGGGGAGGGCAACGATTAAAATAAGAAATCCAGTCTAAAAATTAAAATTCTAAATCAGAGGGTCATAGACTAAAAGCATCTTTAAAAAGATGGGTTTTTAAAATTTTTTTTGAAGGATACAAGGTCCTTTTCGTCTCTTAAGTACTGAGGTAGAGAATTCCATAAAATAGGTGCAATGACTGTGAACATATCCTCAAGTTTATTAGTAATTTGATGAATCGCTTATACGTGAAATACTAAGCGAATTACATTAAAATCCAAATTTATGCATACATTAAAATACAAAAAAATAATAATAACAAATCAGAAAAGGGGTTAGACCTACAGACCAACAGACATAACATTACATTTGTGATTTCTATTCCGCCTGTGCCTTGCGGTTCTAAGCGGATTACAGTTAAAAGAGATCAGGACATTACCGAGAGAATTACATTACAACGATTTAAGTAAATTACATGTTGTGGTATAGAAATACAAGTATAAGATATCTGGATTTATCGATAGAATAGCTTGACAGGGTTCAAGTAGTTACAAGGTTCAGTGGGGAAAACAATATAGGCAACTGAAGAAAGATACCTAACTTTGAAGGAATCAGTTGAGTGGATACCTAAGGGAGATGCTTATTTAGGAGAAGGTTAAATGGATACCTAAGGGAGATGCTTATTTAGGAGTTTGGATATTTTTGGTAAATGACTGGATGTGGAGGGATGAAGGGATAAAGTTACAATATTAATATTTTTAAAAAGAAGGAAACAATAAAGGGAAAAAACATTAGGAAGGGTATCTTTTATTTTTTATTTTTTTTGTCTTCTGGTTCCAATTATTATCAAAGAGGGAAATGTTAGCAGGTTATTAGAAGATGATCGGAGAGTCCGAAGAATATTATAAGTAGTGAGCAATCTGGTTATGAAATGTGGTTCATTATAAATTAGAGATTTGCCATCAATTCTTGTATGGAATCTACTTGTATTGTTTAAAAGTAAGATGTCATCTAGGTCTCTGCGTTCTGAGAACTCAGCGTTATTAAAACCAAATGCTAATCCAAAATATACTGAGACCAGTAAAATGGCCTTTTGCTATGCGGGGGGGGGGGGGGGGGGGGAGTGTCAAACTGTGGAACTCACTTGTCGGTCAATTACGAAAATGTCATGACATGGGAAATTGCAGAAAACTATTAAACACACACTTATTCCTTAATGCATTTTTCTAGGAACTGATCTTTGCGACTGTTCTTTCGAAGGGCACTTTATGCGATTTTCTGATGATTACATGTTAATGTTTGTTTGATTTTATTTCTCTTACTGAATTCTGTATGTAACGATATGTAAACTGTTTAGGTTTAAACGGTATATACATTTTTAAAATAAATAAATAAATGTACTTCTCATTTTTCTTTTCTTCCCCCGTTTCTGTCTGCCGACTACTTGGTTTAAAAAAAAAAAAAAATTTATAACCTGCCTTTCCCAAGGCGGCTCACAATTTCAACATACACAATAAAAAGTACATAAAATTCATATAAAAAAGACAAAGAAATAAGCGACCAGCGCTTACCCCTTCACAAATGCCTTTTTGACCATATTTCATGTTGCAGAATAGATGTCTCTTCAGTAACTTCTTAAAAGCATCAAAATGACCTTGCTTTCTAGTGTACCAAGGTAGCCGATTCCATTCTTGGGAGGGGCCCCTGCAAAAAAACATGCTTGTGCGTGAGGTATTAAGTCTCAGTTCTCTAATGAACCACAATTTATATCCAAAATGCTTATTCCTTATCATTCTTCTCGATCCCTTCGATCCTCATCTCAAGATCTATTATCAGTCCCTTCTCTAAAAATAGTAGGCACAAGAAGAAACGAAATGTTCTCCGTTTTAGCACCTCAAACTTGGAATGCCCTGCCCCTCTATATAAGAAAAGAAAAAGACCTCAATTCCTTTAAAAAATCTTTAAAAACCTTTTTATTTAAAGATGCTTTTATTATTTAAAGACTTAAAATTCTGTTTAAAAAATTTTTGTTTTTCAAGCTCATAATTTTAATCTTCTAAATACATTTTTGGCCCCTTCCCTATGTGTTTACCTTTAATGTTTCTTCCATCTTAGATTGAGAAAATTGTAACTGTGCCCCTTTTTCCCTAATGTACCTAGTTAGTGATGTAACCCCTTAAGTTCTAACACTGTATGTTATAAATTTTTGGTCTTTAAAAATTTTGTTAAGAATTTTTGTTTTTAATACTGTTTGTTATCTTATATGATGTTTTAAATTGTACATCGCTTAGAAAGTGTTATAGGCGATTCATCAAATAAAATTGAACTTGAACTTACGAGTGGCACAAACAAGTCACCCTGATGGACAGAGCGCAACTTGGATAGCGGGACATAAGCCTGAATAATACCCACCAAACTTGCAGGAGCCAGACCGGGTACACACAAATAGGCCCTCAGAAGCAGTCTAAACTATATACTGTCTTCTAACTTCAGACAGTATAGCTTCACGTAATATCCTGCGACATATTCAGTCCTTTGCAAGCGAAAAAGTCCTAACCACTGAGTTCTGAGCAACCTGTAATACACTCAGCAGTGTTGTTGGTAGGCCCAAGAACACAAAATTACAATAGTCCAGTCACGATAATACCATTGATTGCAGAATGATCCTAAATGTACTAGCGGGCAAATGCGGTCGAACCCTATTGAAAAGCCACAATCTGAAAAAAATTTTTTTTTAAATTAACTCCTGAACAAGAATTTTAAATGACAATTTCGAGTCCACCACAATGCCTAGATACCCAACCTCTTTGGAGGGCTTTATAGTTTCCAAGTTTATTATATTTTTGATATACCATCTATCAAGAATTATCTAGATGGTTTACAATCAATAAAATAATAAAAAAAAACTCCCAAAACAATACAGAAAAAAAAGAAAAACCCACCACATAATCCGTAAATGTGGAGGATGTGGGGGAGATAACATTTAAGACAGACATGGTTAGGGAGGAAGGAACACAAGGTGGTAAAAAAAAAAAAAAAAAATAGAAAGGATGGGGGGGGGGGGGGGGAATGGAACAAAGGAAGCTAGTTCGCCTCTAAGGAGACGATTGGTGTAAATGATCCGAGTTGAATGGATGAGCAGGGAACGAGATGAACTACTGGATTAAGCTGTCCCAAAGCTGTAAAGAGCCAGGTTTTGGTAATTATAGATTATTTTTGTCTTTGCTATGGCTTATCAAATTCAGTAAATTAAACAAAACGTGCAAAATGGCTGTTAGAACTCATTACCCAGAATGCCAGAGTCCAGCCTACTTGTAATTCTTTGTAGACATAGTCCAACAGCATTCTCCGTTTCAATTCACATTAATTTGCAGTGCCATGTAGGCAATTTGTGCTGTCCCCATTGGATTCATTTACCTTCGTCTAGTGACCGGCCAGTTAGCTTTCAGCCTTATGTCTTACCTGATCTATGCTTTAATGCCCATTAAAAAAACAAACCAAAACACAACCTTCCTCATGTCTTGGTAGTTAACTGCAACCCAAATCAATTAAATTGCTTGCAAACAAGTCATTAATTTTTTTTCTCACAGGTGAAAACTTAAGAGCTCTGCATTTTTCAGCCATTGCCACAGTCTCTATTAATCTTATTTTCTGGTCAATAAACCCCAGTGTTTAAGCACACCAGCCACAGGATTCCTTCCTTCAGTGCGAGATGTTCGTGTAAACATCTCATTCCGCGCGTCACCCCATGTACAACCGGTCTGAAAGTCCTCCATTTAATGATTTATAGTGTGTCTTAACTGAGGCTCGAAGCTTTAGAGACTTTCCAAGCAACGTTAGCACTGGTGTGTGCAGATATCTGTGCCTTGCATGCAAAACTGGCATTACACACCCATGGGCACAAAGCACTGTTCTATAAGGAAGTGTATAAATGCTAAAGGCTCATGGCCTTAAAGGTAGGGTCGCCAGATTTTACGATTGTAAAATCCAGGACACCCTAGACCCACCCCCAGGCGCGCTCATCTCCACCCCAGTCCCGCTCCCTGCTTTGGTCGGGCAGGAGGCAATCGTGGCATCCACACATGCGCGGATTGCCTCCTGCCCAACGCGATTGAGAAGAGGCTTTTCAACACCCAGACATAGTGTTGAAGGGAAAACATATCCAGGGAAACCCGGTAACCCTACTTAAAGGCATATACAAGGGGAGGAACATGGGCGGTATATAATGTTTGTCTTCTACTTACATGTGCATTGTCAAGAATAGGCCTTCTCAAACCAATCCTTGGGGCACACCAAGTCCTATCGGATTTTCAGGATATCTACAAAGAATATGCATGAGATAGATTTGCATATTAAGGAGGAAGTGCATGCCAATCTCATGCATAGTCATTGTGGGTATCCTGAAAACCGATGGGACTTGATGAGCCCTAAAGACTGGGTTGAGAAGCCCCATATAGAATACTATAAATTGCATGTATGCTTTCGACAGGCATAGACTTAGGATAAGTGGGCATGTCTAAATGTAGGTACCACAATGCTGACTTAGCTGGTATTCTATAATAGAATCTTGATGCCAAGATACCATTATAGAATTGAAGCTCAGTATACCACCTTTAGAAACATAGAAACATGATGGCAGATAAAGGCCAAATGGCCCATCCAGTCTGCCCATCTGCAACATCCACTATCTCCTCCTCTCCCTATTGGCTAAGGCTCTTTACACCTGCATTGTGAGATCATAGAGCTTTATCATTATAGAAACATGATGGCAGACAAAGGCCAAATGGCCCATCCATGATCCAATGATCTGAAACAATGTCAAAACACAGAATTTTGTTTCTGCAAATTGGCATTTAACGAAATAGGATAACACTCTTTTCACCTATAGTGACGAAATAACGCTCAGAGTTTAGGAAGTCGGTCGGTTGGCCTGAGAACCTTTTAGCACCCCTTCGTACAGCTCTAGTAAGGAAAAGAGTTTCAGCCATTGTGTAACAGTGACATCTTGTAGCCAGATGAGGATGCACATCTGTGAGGCTCTGGAGAGAGCTGCAGTCTGCAGCCCCCTCCCCAGGTTATCATCATGATGACTGGATGAAGGTGAAAAGGTTGAGAAGAACAAATTTAAAAAAAACAAAAAACAGTGAAAAGCTGCATAATTGCAAATTGAATCCTTATGATACCATAGGCCAGTAGAAGCCTGATCTGATTGAGGTAAATGCCTGCAGGGTTGGGAGGAAACCGCCAGGACCCCTGCTCCCTAACACATAAAAATGACAGCAGGGCATAGTTAAGTGACTCAGTCTGCAATTATTTTACCTGAAGGTCGCTTATTCTTAATGTTCTCTTGCTTTGGACGTCCTGGCTGTGCTGTCATTAATGGTCTCTTATCTTAAGTGAAATGATTTTTCTCTGCCCAGAACTAGCTGCTGTGCGAGTCCATTTAGCAATTTTGGAAAGTGCATTTACGTTACTGTTCCAAATGGGCTGAACCGATGCCTTGCCTTTCAAGACCTTGATATCAACCCACAGATGCAAGGAAGTAGGGGGGGTGCTTTTTCCTCGAAGCCACCCACGCTTCCTTCGTCTTTCATAAGACTCGCTGCGTGCCTTTATGTTCCACCTGCTTCTTTACAAATCTGCAGATGGGAATCGTTAAATACAGGCTGTTAGAATAAAAAGAAAGGGGGGGGGAGGGGGGAAATATACAACCCAGAACAACTGCAACAAGAAAGCCCTCCCAAAAGAAAACATGAAAATTATAGAGGACCAACAGGCAAGCAGCACGAATCGAGCCAGAAATTTTTTTTTTTCTAAAAAAATGGTTCCTAGAGATAATTTGCACTTGGAAGGCTCTGCAAGGGTATAAAAAACTTGCCTTCTCTTCAACTAGCTGAATGGCCTGCGCTGCTCCCAGCGCTCATAAGAACTCTATGAGCATCGGAAGGAGCACGGGCCATTCAGCTAGTGCAGTTTGGGTTTTATTTCGGAGAGCTGCTGTAACCATTTCACTCGCTGCTTCTAATTATCTCTTTCCCCCCTCTTCTACAAAGCCGCGTGACAGCCGCCCCGAAGCCCTTTAAATCTCTATGGGCTTCGGGACCGTTACTGCGCGGCAGCTTTGTAGAAGAGGGGTTTTCATTTGGGATATATTTTTTTTTCTTATAATTTCCCCCCTTTTTTTTTTAAGCAAACATCTTAATTTAAGCTCTTTGCATTTCTCCAGATTTACATTTTTGTGGGTATGTTAACCCCCTGACATATATAGAGGATCTAGAATCAGAAAAGAATAGTAAATATTGAACTAAGGCCAGTACTGGGCAGACTTGCATGGTCTGTGTCTGTGTATGGCCGTTTGGGGGAGGATGGGCTGGAGAGGGCTTCAATGGCTGGGAGGGTGTAGATGGGCTGGAGTAGGTTTTAACTGGAGATTTCGGCAGTGGGAACCCAAGCACAGTCCCGGGTAGAGCTTTGGATTCTTGCCCAGAAATAGCTAAGAAGAAAAAATTTAAAAAAATTTAAATTGAATCAGGTTGGGCAGACTGAAAGGACTATTCGGGTCTTTATCTGCCATCATCTACTATGTTACTATGAGAAAGAGAGAGAGAGAAAGACAAAGAAAGTGAGAGGTGGTGGAGAGGAAAACGGTGACTGAGTTCAAAGAAGCGTGGGATGAACACAGAGGATCTAGAATCAGAAAATAATATTAAATATTGAACTAAGGCCAGTACTGGGCAGACTTGCACGGTCTGTGTCTGTATATGGCCGTTTGGGGGAGGATGGCCTGAAGAGAGCTTCAATGGCTGGGAGGGTTTTAGATAGGATGGAGTAGGTTTTGACGGAGATTTTGGCAGTTGGAGCCCAAGCACAGTCCCGGGTAGAGCTTTGGATTCTTGCCCAGAAATAGCCAAGAAGAAAAAAAAAAAAAAAAAAATTAAATTGAATCAAGTTGGGCAGACTGGATGGACCATTCGGGTCTTTATCTGCCGTCATCCACTATGTTACTATGTTCAGCATGCATGAAGGGCTGGATTCTCAAAAAAATCTGCCTAAAATGATTTATTTGGATTGCTAATCAGAACGGGTTACAGTTCATTCACACTGTTACAATATAGGGTTTACACACAGTGTGTTGCAATATATTTTCATATAGGATAATTTACTGAGGGAGTGAGGAGGCAAAAAACAGGTTTTTACAGCTTTTCTAAAGTTTAAGAAGTCCTTTAAGGACTGATGTGAGGAGGTAGGCTGTTCCAGAAATGGGAATAGGACCGTTTCCAGGTTGTCCGCAATGATTATAAATTTAAATACAATGTAACAGAAAAAATGTGCTCAGAAAAAAAAAAAAATAAAGTTTGTGAGAGTCTCCAACAGCAGGAAAACCTCATAGCACAGAACCTGACTTTGCATTTGATACATTTTCAACATCTCGCTAGTTAAATCTTGCATTAGTTATTGTTTAAAAAAACCAAACCTTATCTGCGCTGGAGCGGAGCAAAGGCTTGCGAGACGTGAAGAGACACACCAATAAAGTCTGTGTCAGGTTTTCTGAGGCAGCTGGATGCGAAACGCGTCAAGACCCAACTAAACCTTTGCTCCGCTCCAGCGCAAATAAGATTTTTAAAAAATAACTAATGCATCATACGCATGCACGCATGTGCGTGACATCACCGCATTGCATCTGTGCATTGCCAGATGCCCTTCCGATGCAGTCTCGAGCTGGAAGCTTTGCAAAAATCGGACAAAGTGCCAGAATCAGCTCCGGAATGTTTACAGCGGAATTCATTAACATGTTTTTCAGAAAGTAACCTGTTTTGCATGCGCGGTGGGGGGAATTCATCGAAGGGCGCTAACCGATTTAATGCACTACGTAGCACTACAAGTCCCTGCCACTGTTTCCTCTGTGGCGAGTGAGAGACCTCCAACAGTAGGAGGTGCTCGGGGCGGTGGGTCCCCCCGTACCCTCTTCTCCATGCCCCCATTCCTTATGTGCCCCCCGCATCCCCCATCCCCACTCATGCTCCCCTCCCCCCATACCAGTGCAAGAGGCTTTTCTCCAGCATGCCCCTCCCTCCAGCTTTGGATTTCTCTCTGATGTCACTTCCTGGCCCCTCGACCCGGAAGTGATTCAGAGGGGAACCAGGCTGGTGTGAGCAACAGGCAGGAGAAGCTGATGACGCTAGCGAAGATCTACAGAGGTACAGGGTGGGGGAGAAAGGGCGCAAGTGTGGCGTGGTATGGCAGGGCAGAGAGGTTCCAGCACCCCCATCGACAGGGTGCACGGGATGGTCCATCCTCCCCACCCCCTTACTACGCCACAGCATCTACAACCCTTCTAGTGGGAGAGGGTTAAGAACATAAGATTTGACACTGCTGGGTCAGACCAGTGGTCCATCATGCTCAGTAGTTCGCTCATGTGGCGACCCTTAGGTCAAAGAACAGTGCCCTATTTGAGTCTAGCCTTATTTGTGTACGTTCTGTTCCAGTAGGAACTTATCCAACCGTGACTTGAATCCCTGGAGGGCGTTTTCCCCTATAAAAGCCTCCGGAAGAGCGTTCTAGATTTCTACCACTCTTTTCCCTTCTAACCTCCCTCTCTCGTTCTCTTCACCTTGGAAAGGGTGGACAATCTCTCTTTCTCTACTAAGACAATGCCCTTCAATATCTTGAATGTTTCGATCATGTCCCTTCTCAGTCTTCTCTTTTTTTTAAGGGAGAAGAGGCCCAGTTTCTCTAGCCTCTCATTGTACGGAAACTCCCCCAGTCCCTTAACCATTTTTGGCTATTTTTTTCTTCGCAGTCTTTTGGCCCCTCTTAACTGCATTTTGGCACTTGCTTTGATGTTGTTTATGCTTTTTCCAGTTTTCATCAGTTTTTGTCCTTTTCCATTCCTTAAACAAAGTCTTCTTGTCTCTGATCACTTCCTTTACTGCTACAGTGGGCCACACCAGTTCCTTGTTCTTCCTCTTGGAACCCTTGTTGATACATGGTATATATAAAATTTTGTGCCTCTGTGACTGTGTCCTTAAAAAGGGTCCATGCTTGCTCTAGCATATGTACAATACTTATCCTCTTCCTAATCTTCTTCCTCACCATGACTCTTGTCCCATGTTCAATAATGAACATAAGAATTGCCACTGCTGAGTCAGACCAGTCCATCATGCCCAGCGTTCTGCTCACGCGGCGGCCCTCTGGTCTAAGACCAGCACCCTAACTGAGACTAGCCCTACCAGCGCACGTTCTTGTTCAACAGAAACTTATCTAACTTTGTCTTGAATCCTTGGAGGGTGTTTTCCCCTATAACAGCCTCTGGAAGGGCGTTCCAGCTTTCTACCACTCTCTGGGACAGGCAAGGTATGCAGGACTCCAGGGAAATCTGCCTGTTTCTAGCAATTGAAAGTACAATGCAGTTGAAGGACCCCTGCTCAGCTTAGAGAGAACAGTGGGAGTAAACTCTGGTTCAACCCTGTCTGGCAAATCTGGAGTTAATTGTTGACCCTACCCTCATAGAACTGGGTAACTTGGCAGGAAATGAAGTTTTTGCCCAGAGCTTCCCTCAATGTGCAATTCAACTCCGGAAATTGTTACCAGAGAAAGTGATGAAAGTAATTAGCTTAGCAGGGTTTAAAAAATGTTTGGCTAATTTCCTAAAAGCAATGGCCATAAGCCATCATTAAGATGGGCTTGAAAAAAAAAAATCTACTGCTTATTTCTAGAATAAGCAGCATAAAACCTCTTTTACTCTTTTGGGATCTTGCCAGGTTCTTGTGACCTGGATTGACCACGGTTGGAAACAGGATATGGGGATTTGATGGACCCAGTTTGTTCTTATGCTGCTGCTATTTATTATGGAGACCAGAGTACTCTGTCAAAAGACAGTGCTTGAGCCAATCCTGGCTATAATGCACTTCCCCTCCCCCCAACCATCTCGACTTATAACTTCCTTAAGCATTGCTGGGGCAAGAAATTAATAGGAAGCCTCAAGGGACCAGACTAAGAATCACAGCTGTTCACAGAACTTTACTTGCAGGACTATTATTCTTAAGAGGGCTGGTTTCTCTCTTCTAAACTGTGCAAAGTAAGCTGACCTGCAGCTGTTTCATATTTATTTTGCCTGAACGCCGCCAGTTCTCATTTTTTCAGTCCTTTCTAGGAATGCGATTCCATTTTGTGAGTTGCAAGAACAAATGAGTATTGGTGGGGAGTTGCTGAATTTTTCCCAGTAAAAGAAAGGAGTTCAGTGTGGTTGCTTTCTCCTAAGAAAGCGCTGAAATCTCAGCTATGGAAATCCCTCGGATAGAAATTAAGGAAAAAAAAAAATGAGCAAGGATGATATTAAAGAGGTTTATTTAAAATGCATAATAATGCTGATTTTTATGACAGATTATACCACTCAAGGATCACGAACCTTCTGTAAATTGCTGCTTTTCTCATATTGCAGTACGAGTGGAAGGTGGATCCTGAACCGATACCTTTAGGGCTCCTTTTACGAAGCCGCTCTTTTGCCAGTCGCGCTAGCTGCGACCGCCTCCTTTTGAGCAGGCAGTAGTTTTTCAGCTAGCGTGGGGGTTAGCATGCGCTAAAAAATGTGCGTGCAATAAAGCCTCTTAACGCGGCTTCCTAAAAGGAGCCCTTAGGTTTTTTTTAAAAATTACTATTGATCTTTTGTTTTTTTCTGATGCCATATAAGGTCCTAAAACGTAAAACTGATAACAGGCGTATCTAAATACGATCACTTCTCGCCCTATCTCCAACAATTGCACTGGCTGCCTGTTGTTTTTAGATCTCAATATAAAGCATTAATGATTTGCCATCATACTCTAATGGTTTCAAAGTAAGATAAGAAAGAAAAATGGGGAGACCCAATGATCCACCGATGAAAACAAAAACAAAAAACTGTGGATACAGATATTCTGGAGATAGTTTATTATACACTGACATATAAAACCATGAAAATTCAACGAAAAAAAGTACAATGCTAAAAATACAGTGATAAAAATCCAACCGGACCCTACACGGTCTGTGTTTCGGCGAACACGCCTTCCTCAAGGGTCCAATGGTTTGAAAACTCACATATAACAAATTGGACTGAAAACAGTCTATTGTCTTTAAACATGTGAGCAAAGAACACCGCAGACAAGCTGAAGGAGCAAAAAAATGCCCATCTGCAGTAACCAATCTCTCTCCTTATTGGCAAAGGCTCTTAACATTTGCATCTCCTCTTCCTATAGGCTAAGGCTCTTTACACCTGCATTGTGAGGTCATAGGGCTTTATGGTTATAGAAACATTGTAACATGATGGCAGATGAAGGCCAAATGGCTCATCTAGTCTGCCCAACAAAGAAAAATGAGGAGACCCATGATCCACCGATGAAAACAAAAACTGTGGGTCAGATGTTCTGGAGATAGTTTATTAAACACTGACATATAAAAGCATGAAAATTCAATGAAAAAAGTACAATGATAAAAATACTGTAACAAAAATCCAACCGGACCCTACACAGTCCGTGTTTCGGTGAACACGCCTTCCTCAGGGGTCCAGTGGTTTGCAAACTCACATTTAATGAATTGGACTGAAAACAGTCTATTGTCTTTAAACATGTGAGCAAAGAACACCGCAGACAAGCTGAAGTAGCAAAAAAAAAAAAAAAAAAAAATGTTCCGAGAATTTAGCGTTATTAAAACCAAATGCTAATCCAAAATACGCTGAGACTAGTAAAATGGCCTTTTGCTGTGCGGGGGGGGGGGGGGTGTCAAACTGTGGAACTCACTTGTCGGTCAATTACAAAAATGTCATGACTATTAAAAATGCACTTATTTGTTAATGCATTTTTCTAGGAACTGATCTTTGCGACTGTTCTTTCGAAGGGCACTTTATGCGATTTTCTGATGATTATATGTTAATGTTTGTTTGATTTTATTTCTCTTACTGAATTATGTATGTAACGATATGTAAACCGTTTAGGTTTAAACAGTATATACATTTTTCAAATAAATAATTTTGTCTAGCAACTGTTGAATGTGAAGCCAACATCTTCCCATGAGTAATGCAGAGAAAAAACATTTAATAATAATAATAATAACTTTATTTTTGTATACCGCAGTACCACAAACAGTTCAGAGCGGTTTACCATGCAAGAGCCTGTACATACACAGCGAAGATACAGTGCAAGGGAATGTGCTATGCAGTTGAGCGCAGTTTACAATGCAGGGGACTGTACATATTCGGCATGGGTGATTATATAGCGAAGATACAATGCAGATTTACCATGCAAGAGCCTGTACATATTCAGCGGAGATATTTATACAGTGAAAATACACGTGCGAGTGACTTATAGAACAGGATAAGATGCAAGAGACTGTATAATGCGGTTGAAATGGATTACTATGCAAAGATAGTTACATTCTGGTTATTCTGGTAGAGTTTGGTTATTCGGGGGGGGGGGAGGGGTTCAAGAAATTTATCATAGAGGTAAGATTTGAGGGATTTCCTGAAGTAAGGGTAAGATGGGGCAGATGAGATGAGGGTGGTCAGGCAGTCTGTCCATCTGCCAGCTTGGAGCGAGAGAGTTCTATTGAGGAATCTTTTGTAGGTGCAACCCTTTGGGGATGGGTAGGTAAACAGATAGGCATTGCGTGTGCGAGTGGTGCCTGGGTACGCAAAGTGGTGAGAGAGATATATCGGGGACAAGCCAGATAAGGTTTTGAAGCAGAGGCAGGCGAATTTGAAGATGACTCTCGCTTCAATTGGCAGCCAGTGTAGTTTTCTGTAGTAAGGGCTGATATGGTCTGAATTTTTGAAGCCATAGATTAGGCGGACGGCGGTGTTTTGAATGAGTCTCAGATGTTTGATGGTTTCTTGTAGGAGCCCAAATATATGATGTTACAGTAATCCAGGGTGCTTAAGATTAGGGATTGGACCAGCAGTCTGAAGGAGGGGAAGTCAAAGTAATGTTTGGTGGTACGGAGTTTCCAGAGGGTGTAAAAGCATTTCTTGACCTGAGCATTGGTGTGGTCTTCGAAGGTCAGGCAGCGGTCTAGGATGACTCCAAGGATTTTGATGGTGGGATTGATAGGGTAAGTGAGACCGTTGAGTTGTAGGGTGGTGGTTGTTAATTTGTGATTGGGACTTGCAAGGAAGAGATTAGTCTTTTCTGGATTTAGTTTTAATTTGAACCTAGTTCCCGTAGTCTCTCGAGAGACTACGGGAACTCCCCACAGCCATTTCCTAATGGCTATCTGAACGGGGCAGGAGTGTAGGAAGATCGCTCCTGCCCCCAAAACCAGCTAGACCACCAGGTAAGGCCGGGATGCCAGGGGAAGGCGGAAGGGAGGCGGGGGTGGGTCAGAGCTGGATATTCGCGGTTTTTCACCATTCGCGGTCTGGCTATGCCCCTATCCCTCGCGAATAACGAGGGACAAGTTTACCGCTTTTTAAGTTCACAACAGATAACACGGATACACTAAGAGCTCCTTTTATGAAGCCGCTTTAGCGGCTTTATTGCATGCATATTTTTAGCGCACGCTAACCCCCGCGCCAGCCGAAAAACTACCGCCTGCTCAGGAGGTAGCGCAGCTTGCAAATTAGCACGTGTTAAACCGCTTCGTAAAAGGAGCCCTAAATACCAGCTATTGAGGTGGAGTTAAGTGACTTAGGGCTTCTTTTACTGAGGGGTCCTTTTATCAAACCGCGGTAGGGGTTTAACACGCGTTAAACCGCCTGCCGCACTAGTCGCTAGCGCCTGCATTGAGCAGGCATTAGTTTTTTAGCCAGCCGCGGGGGTTAGCGCGTGATGAAATGTCCGACGGGCTAACCCCGGTAGCGCGGCTTGATAAAAGGACCCCTAAGCTGCGAGAGTGGTTTTAGCGCACGCTTAGCACGTGCTAAATTGCCACACACGCTAGATGCTAACGCCAGCATTGAGCTGGCATTAGTTCTAGCTGCGTAGCGCAGGTTTAGTGTGCTATACATAAGAACTTAAGCAATGCCTCCACTGGGTCAGACCCGAGGTCCATCATGCCCAGCAGTCCGCTCACGTGGCAGCCCAACAGGTCCAGGACCTGTGCAGTAATCCTCTATCTATACTCCTCTATCTCCTTTTCCAGCAGGAAATTGTCCAATCCTTTCTTGAACCCCAGTACCGTACTCTGCCCTATTACGCTCTCTGGAAGCGCATTCCAGGTGTCCACCACACGGGTAAAGAAGAACTTCCTGGCATTCGTTTTGAATCTGTCCCCTTTCAACTTTTCCAAATGCCCTCTTGTTCTTTTATTTTCCGAAAGTTTTTTTAAGTTCAATCAGTTTTATTAGCATTTTGTTATAGGATATACAAACACAGACCTCATGATCATAATATGTCTTTACAGGATGTAAATACAGGTGGTCTCTCTCCACTTTCTCTATGCCCTTCATGATCTTGTAAGTCTCTGTCATGTCCCTTCTACGTCTCCTCTTCTCCAGGGAAAAGAGACCCAGTTACTCCAATCTTTCTCTCTCTCTCTCTCTCTGTCTATTTCTGTCTCTTTCCCTTTCTCTCTCTTTCTTTCTAGCTTTCTCTCTCTGTCTTTCTATCTCTCTCTGTCCCTCCCCACTCTCTCTATGCCCTTCATGATCTTGTATCTCTTTCTCTCTCTGTCTATTTCTGTCTCTCTCCCTTTCTCTCTCTCTTTCTTTCTAGCTCTCTCTCTCTGTCTTTCTATCTCTCTCTCTCTGTCCCTCTCCACTCTCTCTATGCCCTTCATGATCTTGTAAGTCTCTATCATATCCCCTCTAAGTCTCCTCTTCTCCAGGGAAAAGAGACCCAGTTTCTCCAATCTTTCTCTCTCTCTCTCTGTCTCTCTCCTTTTCTTTCTCTCTTTCTTTCTAGCTCTCTCTCTCTGTCTTTCTATCTCTCTCTCTCTGTCCCTCTCCACTCTCTCTATGCCCTTCATGATCTTGTAAGTCTCTAACATATCCCCTCCAAGTCTCCTCTTCTCCAGGGAAAAGAGATCCAGTTTCTCCAATCTCTCAGCGTATGAAAGGTTTTCCATCCCTTTTATCAGACGTGTCGCTCTCCTCTGAACCCTCTCGAGTAATGCCATATCCTTCTTAAGGTACGGCGACCAATATTGGATGCAGTACTCCAGATGTGGACGCAACATCGCCCGATACAACGGCAGGATAACTTCTTTCGTTCTGGTTGTAATACCCACTTGATTATACCTAGCATTCTATTCGCTCTCTTAGTGGCCACTGCGCACTGTGCTGTCGGCTTCATTGTCGTGTCCACCATTACCCCCAAGTCCCTTTCTTGGGTACTCTCAGTCAATAACATCCCTCCCATCGTACAGCTGTACCTCGGGTTTCTGCTTCCCACATGTAGTACTTTACATTTCTCAACGCTGAACTTCATCTGCCATGTCGTCACCCATTCCCCTAAAATTCGGCATGCGCTAAAAACACTATTGCAGCTTAGTAAAAGGAGCACTTAGGTTTTCTGCTGAGTTAATAATTATTGCACAGTAAGGCCCAGATTCTGTAAATAGATATCAAAAAATGATCAGGGAAATACTTTTAAAACCAATAGGAGGAAATATTTTTTCACTCAGAGAATAGTTAAGCTCTGGAACGCATTGCCAGAGGATGTGGTATGAGCGGATAGCGTAGCTGGTTTTAAGAAAGGTTTGGACAAGTTCCTGGAGGAAAAGTCCATAGTCTGTTATTGAGAAAGACTTATCTTTATGTATCAGCTTGACTATATACATCAGTATACATTATTATAGGTTTGTAATTGTTAAATATTGCTTTGTTCATTTACTAACTTTTTAAATACAATAAAATTTATTAGGGGAGAAAATGCAAGGTCATGCATTTGGGCTGCAAAAAACCGAGAGAACGGTACAGTGTAGGGGGTGAAGAACTTATGTGCACGACAGAAGAGCGGGACTTGGGTGGGATTGTATTTGATGATCTTAAGGTGGCTAAAAAAGTTGAAAAAGTGACGGCGAAAGCTAGAAGGATGCTAGGGTGCATAGGGAGAGGTATGGCCCATAGGAAAAAGGAGGTATTGATCCCTCTGTATAAGACTCTGGTGAGACCTCATTTAGAATATTGTGTACAATTCTGGAGGCCGCACCTTCAAAAAGATATAAAAAGGATGCAGTCGGTCCAGAGGAAGGCTATTAAAATGGTGTGTGGTCTTCGTCATAAGGCGTATGGGGACAGACTTTGGAGGAAAGGCGGGAGAGGGGAGATCTGATAGAGACATTTAAATACCTATGTGGCGTAAATGTGCATGAGTCGAGTCTCTTTCATTTGAAAGGAAGCTCTGCAATGAAAGGGCACAGGATGAAGTTAAGAGGAAATACTTTTTTTAAAGAAAGGGTGGTAGATGCGTGGAACAGTCTTCCGGTAAAGATGGTGGAGACAGAGACTGTCTGAATTCAATAAAGCTTGGGATAGGCATGTGGGATCTCTTAGAGAGAGGAAGAGATAATGGTTACTGCGGATGGGCAGACTGGATGGGCCATTTGGCCTTTATCTGCTATCATGTTTCTATGTTTGACTAGATAGTTCCTGCTCAAAAGAGCTTAAAATCTCTTCTGTTTTTTGATGTAAAGCGCTTTGTATATCTACTAGCACTACAGAAATGATTAGTAGTAGCATGGAATGTTGCTACTGTTTGGGGATTCCAAATAATAGGAACATTCCAGAATCTCAAAGAACAATAACATTCCAGAATCCTGACTCGATACGTCAGGGTCTATCTCTGGCAGTCTTCAAATCCAGACTCAAAGCCAACGTCTTTGGAGCTGCTTCAATTCCAAACTCCAACCCACCTGCTAAGCATCAATCTCTGTCTTCTCAATCCCCCCACCTGAGCACTGTGTATTGATGCACCTTCTTGTCCAGTTTGTCTGTCTTGACTAGATTGTAAGCTCTTCTGAGCAGGGACTGTCTCTTCTCTATGGGACAAACAGGTGGGAGTACTACAGAGTTATGCTCAATCGATAGATACTCCAGGGAGGAAGGGTCCTTGAGTGGGCAGACTAGTTGGAGGGAGGGCTCTCAAGTGGGCAGATTTGTTGGGCTGTCGGCCCTTTCCTGCCGTCATATTCTATGTTTCTATTTTGATGTACAGCACTGCGTATCTCTAGTAGCGCTATAGAAATCATTAATAGTAGTATGGAATGTTGCTCTTTGACATTCTGGAACCTTCCAAATAATTGCAACATTCCAGAATCTCAAAGAACAATAACATTCCGGAATCCTGACTCGATACATCAGGCTCCATCTTTGGCAGTTTTCAAATTCAGGCTCAAAGCCAACTTCTAAGCACCAATATCTGTTTTATGCCTCTGTAATTCCCCCACCTGAGCACTGTGTGTCGATGCACCTTCTTATCCAGTTTGTCTTGACTAGATTGTAAGCTCTTTGGAGCAGGGACCGTCTCTTCTGTGTTTTCATGTACAGCCCTGCGTACATGAAATTAGTAGCAGTATAAGGGCCCCTTAATGAGTCAGAGGTTTTAACTAGAGGATTCATTACCATTTTGGACAGATAACAAGTCATCTGTCAAAGCACGAGAGAGTCACTTATGAATTCAAACTGGAATTCTTAAGCATCCCAATTTTTTTTTTTTTTACTTAAACACAGTCAACTGTGATAAGTCAGACATACTTCTAACACATCTAGAGGGAAAGCACATCTCCCTAAACACTAGCAACAGATGTGGGCAAATGTTTTCCTTTCCTCTTTTGGGCAGTAGGAAAAATGCCATGAGAGAAAAAAGAGCCCGGCTTATTCAGCTGTGAAGCAAACGGCTGCATTGTGGGGTACCCGAGGCCCCTGACAGAATCAAACTCCAGATCCAAAGCTGTTACGCCGTGAAATCTGCTGATGGACACCTTTCTTGAGATTTGGTTTTGTTTTCTGAATTTTGTTGGCAGTAGCCCTCAGGTTCCAAAAGCTGGTTAACTTGGGAGTTCACTGACTAAGTGCCGGCAGAACAAAATGGTACATCTGCTGATCAGAAATGTGTATGTGAAAAGCCATTGCTTATTTTTCCATCTTTTTTTTTTTCCATTTTTTGTTTAGGTGTTTAACACATGCTGGAATGCAAATACAAAATTAAAAATTTTTAAAAATAAAATTACAAATTTTTTTAAAAAAAATTCATGCACAGTTTCATCCAATGTCAAGCATTACTTGAATAGAAAACAGTACAGTCCAAAGAAAAGGAAAATAAACAGAGAAATGAAAAGCATACAATGTCAAGTATGTACCACCACAGTCCATAAAAAGGAGAAATCAAGCAGAAACCTTGGTCCGTCAAATGCATTTAGAAGAGGAAAAAAGAAAAATTGCTATGGCCGAACCCGCTACTTATGAGTGGGTGCTGAAAAGTGATCAGCTTAACCAAGAAGAGAAAGACATGGATATAATTCAATCAATGCTCTGAAACAATGTCAAAAACAGAGAATTTCATTTCTGCAAATTGGCACTTAAGCAAATAAGATAACCCTCTAAGCTACAGTGGCAAAATAACGCTCAGAATTTAGGTGGTTCACTGTTTACCCCAAACCAACTCCACCTGCAACACCTGGAACAGAAAATGTTTTTTGTTAAAGAACTAAAGATGAGACGACTCAAAATATAGTTGGCATCAACCAAATTAAGTCAGCATTTACAAGGAAACAGAAAAGCCTCCAAATTGAATGACCTCTTCTTTCTTCCTTCATAATTTGCATCTACGTTACAGTTTCAAAACTATGGGTGTAAAATGACATTCCAGTCTTCATTGAATACAAAAGAATCTGCTCCCTCATCTCAGGCTTTTCATGAAAACCCCAATAAGTCTAAACTATCGACAATTTTGTCACCCTCATTATCACCAACTCATGAAGCTTCTTCTCCAGTAGAAGAACTTCTTTGTAAACAAGTCCATGAGAGTAGATAAAGGAATGTTAGGAACATTCGGGCAATGGAAGCTCCTTTCTCTTCTAAGTTCTCAACTCTTTGAAATATTATGTTTCTATCTTGGGCAAGATTAGCTTGAACCAATTCAGTCTTAGCCATAAACGTTTCAAGTTTCTTGAGTATTCCAGTCTTCTTTGCAAATGTTCCTTTCTGATGTTGCAACTGAGAAACGAGCAAAGGAGACTGAAACTCTTCACACTACGGGGGGAAGTTATCAACGTGGGATACTGTTAAGACAGGGTTATTTTACCACCGACTGTTGCTAATTCAACACAGGTCCTATGTAGCGAGACCTGGAATATGTTGTCGGGACACTTAAGATTATGTACTGATTGCCTTAATTTCAAGAACCTGTTGGAAACTAAGTTGTGCATTGATGCCTATATGTAGAGGCAATACAGAGTAGGATATGCTTGATCCCTATGAAACTAGTATCTTTTGCATCGATTGTTGACGTCTATAAGTAGGTAGTTTCATGAGCATTTATGTTGTGATTAGATTGGTTGTTGAGAGTGAATGGAACTTGTTATTTTAAGTTATTGAGATGTAATTTTGAATGTCTAATTTATAAAATGTTTAGCTTTATGGAAACCACTTTGAATATAGGTGGTATATAAATTTTTAAATAAATAATAACTGGGGTTTAAGAGTAAAATACCACATCTTAATGGCAGCCCACACTGAGAACAGCCTCCCCAAAGTTAATATAAAAATAGAGACGAGGAAATAGCAAGCTAGGGTTATAGACAGCCAATGGGAATCCCAGTAGCAGTTTCCCATCATTCACAACTCCTCAAGTCATTATTTTGATGTACACAACATATTTTTATATTTCTGGATATAAACAGCTGACGTTTTAAACAGCAGCCTGTCAAAATTCGTATCACCTTCAAACTATCATGCATAATGTTTCAGATCTTATATGCAAAAACTGCTGAACCGCTCATAAACTTATTTGTCAACTCCTGGTCTACGTCAACTAGAAAACTGAAATCGCTTCAACTGCTACTTCCATCTCCCGAAGAGGTTAAATACAAACGTGTATTTGACTCGCTCTTCACATATCTTGGCACCAAGACCTGGAACAACCTCCTGACTGACATCAGGATAGAAACATTCTACAACAGATTCCGAAAAATAATTAAAAACTCTCTTCTTTGAAAGTGCACACACAGTAGACAACTAACTCAAAATATTTAATATCACTAAATTCCACCCTCAAGTGCTATACCAGTACAATCAAAGAACCTCCATTCTCTCATCTCTATTACCTGGATTGGCCACCATGAGAATGGGATACTGAACTTGATGGACCATTGGTCTGACCCAGTAAGGCTATTCTTATGTTCATATGTTATATTCATTCTGTAATTCGAAATATTGTAAGTCGCCTTGAACCTGTTTAGACATAGCGCGACCCAGAAATACCAGATTAGATTAGAATTGGATAGTGGAGGTGTGAAACACCACCAGAGCAGGAGATTATGGTTGTGAAGGATTTGAAGTTTATACATCAGAAAACAGAAGCGTTGGACAATGCCACTAGATCTGACATCTTCAATTCCTTCTACGTCTACAAAATCCACAATGGAAATGCATAAAAGGTTTGCTGTTTCCGTGCTGCAGGGTCTCCTAATGTGAACACTGAACTGGTACTTACAGTATTTAGCATTTCTGAGGGTGTGATGTGGAAGTTATAGGATGGCGCTGGCCTGGCCTGGGGGCGGGTCTATGGGTCCATATTTTATTTAACCGAAATCTAGTAACTCTACCCATGCAACTTCTGCCTGAAAAGGTTTGCAACTTATGGCTAAAGCTCTGATCATTTAGGGACGGTGGAAAGTATAACCAAGCCAGCAATGCTGCTGTATCTGTAGCAGGGCCAAGACTTTGGAACTCAATGAGAGGCACATTGAGAATATGTGCAAATTTCAAAATGTTAAAAAAAAAAATAAATAAATTCACTAAAGACCCGAGAGCTTTCTCTTGACGGTTTCAAATTGAGAGATGGAGTATTCCTATAGGCATTGACATCAGATGATGAATTTTATGACACGATCTTATTGTTCATCTTTGATAAATTTATAGAGTCTGTTGAATTTATGCATGTACTCTTTGTTATCCACGTGGAGGGGCATAATCGAAAGGAACGTCTAAGTCCGTTTTCGTCTAAGTCGCAAGTCGTCCAAAGTAAAAAACAGCTCAGGACACATTTTCAAAAAAATTCGGCCAAATTTTTTTTCGTTTCGAAAATCGTCTAATTATACATCCTGCCGATCTGATCGTCCAAGCCGCTAAATCGTCCATCTTTATACCACATTTTCATCCAACTTTTCGTCCAAGTCAAAAACGCCTAGAACAAGCCCTGTTGGATGTGGAAGGAGTCTGCAAATTGATGGATTGAACACCCAGACATGGCACCTAAATAGTGGGGTGTCTTACAGGGCACTGCTGTGAACTTCACAAAAAGGGTACCATGTCTTCATCTCACTACAGCTCCCTTATAGGTCACGGTGAGCCCCCCCAAACCACCTCCAGAATCCCCTAGACCCACTTATCTACCATTCCAATAGCCCTAACGGCTGCAGGAGCTACTTATATGCCAGTACAAAAGGGTTTTGGGGGTGTATAGGGGATTGCACATGTTTCAATATCAATGCAATGATTACAGGGGCTTATGGGCATGGGTCCTCCTCTTCCTGGGTCCCTAACCCACCCTCAAGATGGCTTAAGACGCCTCTGTGCAGCACGACTAGGCTTTCCTATGCCAGGCGGCCAGGTGATGATGTTCTGGAGGCACAATTTTCAAGTTGTAATTAATATTTTTAGGGGGGGGGGTCAGTGATCACTGGGGTAGTGTGTTGGGGTCTGCAGTTTGTGTCTGAAGTGCTTATCTGGTGACTTTAGGTGGGTTTTTGCGACTTAGACCATGTTTTAAATGGTCTAAGTCGCAACGTCCAACTTCCGTCTATGCTGTGCTGTTTTTCGGTTATACATGCAGTACGACTTAAGTCTGCCCACGTCCCGTCCAAATCCCGCTCTCAACACTCCTCCTGAAACGCCCCATTTAGCTATGGTCGTTGAGCGGCACTTTGAAGGCCTAGGTCGTTTTTAACTACGTCCAAAACCCGGTTTTATTATCGGCACTTGGACGTTTTTGACCGATGATCATCCAAGTGCCGACTTAGGCCGGTTTTGGGACGTTTTTCTCTTTCGATTATGAGCCCCTTAGGATTTAAGCGGGATAGAATTTTTTTAAAATAAATGTAGGTGTCTATAGTGAAAGCTGGCTCCAATCCTGCTTACGTTTCAGGCAGAGAACGGAAGAAATGAACACCTCACAAGCAGTTTAGCTGACAGACTTCTTCCTTTCACTCAGCATTTCAGTCGATCCACGAGATGAGAAACCCAAATCTCACTTCTCTGAAAAGCTAAGAAAAACACTCACGGAGAAAGACTTAACTAGTGGCTTTCTAGAAACGATTGACATTTGCTGACCTTTCTCTCTCATCCAATATCCGCCATTCACCTGCACCTTTCATTCTCCCTTCTTCCTGTCCTCCACATAAATCAGATCTCTTCGTTTTTCTTTTTAACATAAGGCTAGGGCTGTTTACACACCAGGATAACAGACATCTCGCTGTCCCTAGTTAATGACACCCACAGATAATTGTGGTAAGTACCAAGTAAATGGATTGTGGTGTTTTCCTGGGTCTCTCGGATGAAAGGGTATAATTTGCCTCCTAAAAATGAGAAAAACGGTGTTGCAAAAAAAAAAAAAAAAAAAAAAAAATCAAAGCAACGAGAGAAGGAGGTTGAGAGTGTCAGGCCTGGATTGTTTGGCTTATGGATTTCACGGAAGTAAACATAAGCAGCTGTAGCGGGATGGGAAGGAGAAGAGGGGGGGGGGGACTTCTGACAATTAGATTCCGTGCACATTGTGAAGTTGCTTATTAGATATGTCACTTCCAATGGCTCCCCTGCTATTTTAATATAAAAACATTCTACTGGCAAGCTGTTTTCTGGACCCTCTGATGCGATTGTCCCCCTTTCGCACGCTTGTGTTCGACAACGGCTCTGCCTTTGTGGGCAGAATTTGTAACTCATTCGTGACATCTGAGATCGTTTTCCCAAGACATACCGTTTTGGTGGGCGGTAGAGGCTTTCAAATCTCTCTTTGCCTCTTTGACCTGTAATTGCTCGATTTCTCCTTGACGATTTGCCTAATCTCTAAATGGCATCTAGAACGTTTGATTTTTAAATTTTGTTATATATGAGCTGAGCAAACCAACACATGAGACTAGGGATAAAGGAAGGGATGAAAGAACTGCCTGCTTCTATAGTAGATGACCCGTCAAATGAGCGCACAATAGCGCGCAAGACATATACACGCACTGAATGGGAGGTGACCCGTCAAATGCGCCCCGACGGTGGATACTATTTTGTCTTTTTGAGGGTTCCAAAGTAACCCTCTTTTTTGAGGAGGGGTGGCCCCCCCACTAGACTTAAGATTCACTTGGTATCTAGTGTTAGGGTTAAGGTTTACATCATAATTATGGGAACCCTTTACATAAGTGGATATCTGGAAGGCCCTGATTTGCTCAGACTCCTCAGACCCCATCCCTTGGGAAGGGCTTGAGGTGTCTGAGCAAATCAGGGCCTTCCAGATATCCACTTATGGCAGATTCAGTCACGGGACGCAATTGACGGCCTGCAAATGTTGTACGCACACTTGTCAGGGGGCATTTAGACAGATATGGCAAATGCACTCGTCATCACCTCAAACACACTTATTATATTATGTTATATTTCAGACCTAAACATATCATATTCTAAACTACGTGCTGTAACAGGACGCCCGACGCTAGTTTATTTCTTGTCATTGTCTTCTCAGATTTTAGATCAGGGCTAAGGAGTCGGAAGCAATTCTTGGGCTTTGGAGTCAGAGTCAAAGTCAGTGAACATCTGCCAACTCTAACTCCAACTCCTAAGAGAGGGGTCAGTTTACTAAGGCGCACTAACTGATTTTGTGTGCGTCTTAGCATTTAGCGCGTGCTAATCTTTAGCACGCTAAATCGGTTATTGCACCTTAGTAAAACGACCCCAGAGTTGAATTGTACGCCATGCAGGCTTTTCTTTAGAAATAGACATTAAAAGTTTATGGGTCTTAAAATACTGATTTTTCCAGACCTGGCTCGGGACACGCAAAGAAGGAGATGTGAATTTCTTCTTTTAAAACCTGGGGTTATAGCTTTGGGGGGCGACCTTTTATCTTCAACACCCTTGTAAATGTGTGATACAATATCGTACGAAAAAAATATGTCTTCTTTGATCCAAAGTCCCACTAAGCATCAATTTGCCAGAAACTTGGTGCCATCCGCAGACTGGTAAAGTATACTCGGCCAGATCCAGGACCAACTGTAAATCTGATCATGTTATTTACATGATCATGTGCCCCTGTCCAAAGCTATACATTGGGCGTACCACTAGACCTATGAATGTCAGACTTAATGAACACAAGTCTCGTGTCAACACTGAGGTAGAAACGGCCCCTCTGGTTCGCCATTGGTCTCTTTTGAAACATAAAATTAATGACCTCAAATGGCGCATCATTGATAGTGTTCATGTCGGGTGGGAGGGAGGAAATCTTGAACATAACTTAAACATCAAAGAGCTTCGTTGGATGTATCAGCTCAATACAATGTATCCCCATGGTCTAAATCTGACCAGTGATTGGTTAACAACAGCCTTGTGACTCTCCCTGTTTTGTTCCTTGGTTCAGTCCTATCCATTTAGTCTAAAATGTCTTGTCAGCTGTTCATTGGCCACCATGGGGTCACATGATCCGGGGATTTGGTTTATCAAGTCCACCTCTATGCCGCGGCCATTTTACAAACCCGGCACTCAACAGGGATCTAGCAATATGCTCAGATTTCAAACTGCTCTGGTAAGATATGTAGCAATTGCTTAGTCTTAAATTTTCAGTTTACTGGGGGTTTTTCATTATTAACAACTTTTTTTATTATCTATTCTTTATAGCTCTCCCTATCCCCGACCCTGATGAAATTATGAAACGCGTCGGTGGGGATTGAGGCAGACCCAGTTTTATAAAGCTAAGTATTTGCTTTTGCAGTAATTCTTTAAAAATACAACAAAAATGATAACGATTTAAAAATACAACAAAAATGATAACAATTTAAAAATATAACAAAAATGATAACGATTTAAAAATACAACAAAAATGATAACAATTTAAAAATACAACAAAAATGATAACGATTTAAAAATACAACAAAAATGATAACGATTTAAAAATACAACAAAAATGATAATTATTTATTGAAGCACTTGCACTTTATGAAACGTTAGAAAACAACAAACTCACACACTTAAAAGTTCCTATGAGGACGGCTACCACACGAATATCTAGTGTGGCATTCTGAGGAACTTGTGCGTTGAAATTTCTCAACTTAGGTGGCAGATTGATGCTTAGTGGGACTTTAGTATTGTTACTTTGGTGCACACTTTGATTTTGACTTCTTTGATCCAAGCCAGCTGACAACATTCTTGTCTACAGCGCCTCAGGTTTAAGGGGGAATAAGAGGGCAAATTTGAATATTTGTTTTCCTGTCTCAGTCTAAAGCAGTGGTCTCAAACACGCGGCCCGGGGGCCACATGCGGCCCGCCAGGTACTATTTTGAGGCCCTCGGTATGTTTATCATAATCACAAAAGTAAAATAAAACAGTTTCTTGATCATATGTCTCTTTAGTTATAAATTACAATATTATTATTAAGGAAAGATTTATAAACTATAAATTGTCATTTCTTTAATAAGACATTAACTATTTTTTCTGAGGCCCTGCAAGTACCTACAAATCCAAAATGTGGCCCTTCAAACGGTTTGAGTTTGAGACCACTGGTCTAAAGGGCCTTTTTCTTCTTTAAATATCACTTTAGTTTGATACTATTACTTTAATTTTCCGCTAAGTATACCTTGGATTCTTATTGTGGACTTGAATTGGAGATAAGCTATAATGATTTTCCTTTTATTGATGTTTGTGATGATAGAGTGATATATAATTGCCTTATTGGCTTACCTTTATTTTTCTGAACAAGTGATACTTGATCTGTAATTTGAAACTGATAAATAAATAATAAAAAAAAAAATTGTATGTCATGCAAATATAATGCTTACATTTCTTATTTCATAGAAATTTGATTAACCCTTTTGTTTCAGGATATGTTTTACTTTTAGAACATATTTTGATATCAAGTTTTTTGCCGATTAGAAAATGTGATACTTTTTATGATATTTATATTAGTGAAAATGGCGTCTAAAGAATGACACGGGGACAAAGTTTGTTCACACCCCGTCCCGGCGAGCTCTCTCCCTGTCCCTGTGAACGTTGTCTCTATCCTTGCCCCCGCAAACTCCTTTATAGATATATAAATAAAAGAGTCGTACTGTTTTCAAGAATAAATGGGATACCTATGTGGGATCACTGCGAGGGTCATACCAATGAATAGGGTCGCTAGGATATAGACTTAATAGAGCAGATCAGTAGAGTTAAGGGGGCCAGTAGACTTAAAAGGGTGGGTCAATGGTATGGGCAGACTTGATGGGCTGTAGCCTTTATCTGCCGTCATCTTTCTATGTTTCTATGTTTTCTTCTTAATGCACCACAGTGGTCATATTAAAAGCATATCCACAGGCAAAAGCAACATTTATATGTGTAAATGGTGATGTCAGAAAACCTCCATTTGCATGCAGAGATTGCCAGGAAGCAAAGATTTCAAGGGGGCATGTGCTAGGCATGGTTAGAATGGACCAAACATTTATTCATGCGTAGCCTTAATTTGCATGGTGAACATCAAGGCAGACTACTTAAAGTCAATTTTAGAATTTTAAAGAGGTCAAGGCTGGGGCAAGCAAGAAGCTAGGAGGCCGACTGTTGCATCAGTCCAGGAAAAGGATTTACCGCTTGGACATGGTATATTAAGAAGTTTAGAGTCAGGAACTCAAGCATTTTCCCTATGTGTCCTAGCAGACTCTCAATCTAGCTAATGTCCCTGGGGCAAATGGAGGATTAAGTGACCCGACCAGGGTCACAAGGAGCATTTCAACATTCTCCTATTAGATAGTCCACGCCAGAGTATGAATTCTAAACTGAACTTTTGATGGCCCTTGAATTTTTTCAAGCAAAAAGTCTGGGCACTGTTTAATATCAACTGGGCCAGCTCAACCTATGGTCCCAGTGAGACCCGGGCTCGATATACCGATGATATAGGGTGCCAAAATCCCAGTCTGGCATCTACCCCTCTCTCTTCACTCTCCCCTTCAGGAGGGAGAAAGAGATGCCTGAGAGTGGTAGAAAGCTGGAACACTCTTCCAGAGGCTGTTATAGGGGAAAACACCCTCCAAGGATTCAAGACAAAGTTAGACAAGTTTCTTCTGAACAGGAACGTGGGGCTAGTCTTAGTTAGGGTGCTGGTCTTGGACCAGAGGGCTGCCGCGTGAGTGGACTGCTAGGCATGATGACCACTGGTTTGACTCAGCAGTGGCAATTCATATGTTCTTATTGGGATCTTGCACCCTTTTTCACCTCTATGTGTGTGTGTGTGAGTGTGTGTGTGTTGGGGGGGGGGGGGACTTCAGAGAGAGAGATTGCGGGTGGGGGGGATACTGGAAATGGGTCCCACAGTCCCTTAAGCCAGTCCTGAGGAAGAAGTTCCCATCCATCACTGTATCTCTATATATAAAATCGGATGTATGTATGTATGTGCCGCGATCACGCAAAAACGGCTTGACCGATTTGAACTAAACTTGGGATGCAGATCCCTCACTAACTGGGGTGATATGTTCTGGGGGTCTCTTCACCCAAGAATTTATATGTTCTTGCTCCTGGAGGTGAAACTAAAAATGTTGTTTATAATCAAGTTTTGTGTTAGTTGTATTATATTCATTTTGTCAAATATTTCACATTATAATTTGAATATTGTACTTTTTATAAAGCTGTATAATTTCATTCACCACTATAAAGTATCTTTATTTGAATCCATTTACAGTGTTATTCCTTTAATTAAATACCCGTGCAACGCCGGGCCATCAGCTAGTCATCTATAAAACTCTTATTATTATAAAACAAGAAACACTGGACAGCCAGAATTCATTAATAAATTTTTGATACCGTACGCTACATCGTGTTTTCTTTATTCCTCGGAGCAAAAATTATTAGCAATCCCAAGATTGAACCATATTAACAACCCTCTGGAATTGAGCACCAAATGCTCTAAGAAAGATCAGCAATCTTGAGAAATTTAAATCTTTTTTAAAAAAACATTCCTTTTCAAAGATGCCTTTCAAGTGTAAATGTCCTTTTAAGGTTTCTAAAAAGTTTTTATCTTTTATAAGTCCACTCGTATTGGGCTTACTTGTTTTTAATCCCGACCTTTTGTTTATACCTTTATATCTTACTTTTCTGTAATCATTGTAGTTCTCCCTTTTTTTCCCCCACTCGTACCCGTTTGTCTAATCGTGTATGTCATTGTTATGTTTATTTTGTTAAAGTTATGTATAATTGTATTATCTGTTTTTACCCTATTTTAAAATGTACAACCACCTTGAAACAAATGATAAGGTGGTATAACATTTACAGTAGCTGGTTGGTTTCAGTATGTTCCTGCTTTAATACAGAGTCTCCTAATAGTGCAAACCTTTTTCACTATTTCACTAGGGCTCTTTAAGCATTCAAACACAAGTCTTTATTTGGGATCTTCCCCACATGGGACTCTATTGCAGATCTCTTAATCCTTGGTGATGTTGTTGGGACCCCCTCCCCCCTCAGTCCCTGGGGCTCCTCCAAACTAGGGTTACCACGAATTTACATGGACATGTCCGGGCCTCTGCACGACTTTTCAAAACCCGGACGTGGCCTGAGGAGTCTGAGCAAGTCAGGGCCTTCCAGATATTCACTTATGGCAGATTCAGTCACAGGGTGCAATTGACGGGGGTGTCATTGTCATGCGTACACTTTTACCGTGCAGGATTTGTCGTGTGCGGATTTGTCATACACGGATTTGTCGGTGTACCACTTCCATAAGGTATGTTAGCCTGCATGGTTCATAATCTTCAGTAGGACCTAATTTTTCAGCCTTTTTAGTAAAGGCATTAACCCTTTAAGGCATGGTTAGCATGCACTAACTGGGTACCACAGAAATGTGTTAAAACATTTTGTAGTATTCTGCTTGTTAGCGTGCGATAACCCAGTGGCACAGTAAGCGGGGGAGAGGAGGGGGCAGTTTGCCATGGGCGTCATCTAGGTGGGGGCGTTGGCGCCTCTCTGCCCCCTTCTACCTCCTGAAATGTTTGCTAGCACGAGCAGTGTCTTCCTGCTGCTTCTTTGTGCCAGCTTCAGCTGCCTTCTGATGTCACTTCCTGCTCACCAGGTCAGGAAGTGATGTCAGAAGGGAGCCGATGCCAGTGTGAGCAGTAGGCGAAAATGCTGCCAGTGGCGGCGAACATATCAAGAGGTACATGGGGGGGGGGGGGCGCTCTAGAGGTGGAGAGCAATAGGGGGCGCACACGGCGGGGTAATGCTGGGTGACACCGCCCTGAGTGCCTCCCTCCCTTGCTGTGTCACTGTAGTAACCTGCGTGTTGCTGATTTTTTTGAAATATTTTGGGGAGGGAGTGCGTCGTGGATGGAGACTGGGCTTTCTCGGGTTACCTGGTCAGTGCCTTACGATAAATGTGCACCGACTGGATAATGTGGAGTTAACGCAGGAGCCCTTTTGTTTTAGGAGGTGCCTCGCGCTCCCCCAATATTATTTCTTTTTTCAGGTACTGGGAAATATTGTACACAACCTACATTAAAAAAACAGAAAGAAAACCCATAAAATCTAGACTTAGGCCCTCTTTTACAAAGATGCACTAAGCGTTTTAGCGTGGATGTAGGGCGTGCTAAATTAACACGTGCGCTAACCGTTAATGCGTCCATAGGATAACATGCATGCGCTAGCGTTTAGCGCATGTATAGGGCGCATTAAAAAACTTAGCGCACATTTGTAAAGGGGGGGGGAGTTAGTGCATGGCAAAATCCTGCGTTAAAATGTGTTAAACCCAGGTTTTAATGCATTTTATTAAAAGGGCTTCTGTGTTAGAGTTTCCTAGTTTATTTAAAATTTGATAAAATCGCTTTTTCAAAATTTCAAAGCGATATACATTAAGAATGGGGGGAGACAAATAATTTATTGGGGGAAACGCCGACTTACTTCAAACGAGAGGAAAGACGTGGAAGGAACTGCAATCAGTCTGGGGAAGAGAATGAGAAAAGGGATAAACGATGATCATTGCTTGCCTGCTGTCTAATTAGCAATGGGACGGGTTATTCAAAAGTGTCCCTAAATAGGTAACTTTTTAGTTTCCCTTTAAACTTGTCCAGGGTTTTTTCTTCCCGTACCTGGGCTGGTAACAGATTCCAAATTTGAGGAGCAGTGGCTGAAAAGAGTGTGTTACGCCTGGTATCGATCGTACGCAAGGATGGAATTAGAACATAAGAACATAAGAAGTTGCCCCCGCTGAGTCAGACCAGAGGTCCATCTTGCTCAGCGGTTCGCTCCCGCGGCGGCCCATCAGGCCTAGTGCCTGAACAGTGGTCCCTGATTAATTTTGTAACTTACCTCTAATCCCATCCCTATAATCTACCTTTACTCTTATCTGTATCCCTCAATCCCTTTGTCTTCCAAGTACCTATCCAAAGCTTCTTTGAACCCCTGTAGCGTGCTCCTGTTTATCACATCCTCTGGTAGCGCGTTCCATGTATCTACCACCCTCTGTGTGAAAAAGAACTTCCTGGCGTTTGTTCTAAACCTCTCCCCTTTCAATTTCTCTGAGTGCCCCCTTGTACTTGTTGATCCCCTTTCAATTTCTCTGAGTGCCCCCTTGTACTTGTTGATCCCCTTAATTTGAAAAATCTGTCCCTGTCTATTTTTTCTATGCTCTTCATGATCTTGAAGGTTTCTATCATGTCTTCTCTAAGTCTCCGCTTTTCCAGGGAGAAAAGCCCTAGCTTTTTCAGTCTGTCAGTATATGAGAGGTCCTCCTTGCCCTTTATTAGCTTAGTTGCTCTTCTCTGGACCCTCTCAAGTACCTCCATGTCCTTCTTGAGGTACGGCGACCAGAACTGAACACAGTACTCCAGGTGCGGGCGCACCATAGCACGATACAGTGGCAGGATGACTTCCTTTGTCCTGGTCGTGATACCCTTCTTAATGATACCCAACATTCTGTTTGCTTTCCTTGAGGCCGTGGCACACTGCGCCGACGCCTTCAATGTCATGTCCACCATCACTCCCAGGTCTCTTTCAAGATCGCTCACCCCTAGCGCTGATCCCCCCCCATTTTGTAAGTGAACATCGGGGTTTTTTTCCCTATATGCATGACCTTGCATTTCCCTATGTTGTAAGAAGATTTTGATCTTGGAGTTCGAAATGGATTATAAGGGTAATTAAAGGAAATAAAGGAAATGCCAAAAGGAATGCCACCGAGAGGTTAGAAAAGCGAAAGGGGAATACGAAGAGGGGCTGGCCAGGGAGGCGAAAAACTTCAAGGCATTCTTCAGTTACGTAAAGGGGAAGCGACCAGCGAGAGAGGAGGTGGGGCCGTTGGACGATGGGGATAGGAAGGGAGTGATTAAGGAGGATAAAGAGGTAGCTGAGAGGTTAAACACGTTCTTCTCGTCGGTTTTCACGAGCGAAGACACATCTAATATACCGGACTCAGAGGAGCTCATGAGTGGGGAACAGGCCGAAAAATTGGAGCACATAGAGGTAAGTAAGGAGGATGTCCTCAAACAGATAGACAGGTTAAAATGCGGTAAATCACCGGGCCCGGACGGGATCCACCCAAGGGTTCTGAAGGAACTAAGACAAGAAATAGCGGGCACAATCCAGCATATTTGCAACCTATCCTTGAAAACTGGTGAGGTACCAGAGGACTGGAAATTGGCGAATGTCAAACCTATCTTCAAGAAGGGATCGAGGGGTGACCCCGGGAACTACAGGCCGGTGAACCTGACTTCAATTATAGGGAAGATGGTGGAAGCTATGATCAAGGACGGCATTTGCGAGCACATCGAGAGGAATGGCCTACTGAGAACAAGCCAGCACGGATTCTGTAAGGGAAGGTCGTGCCTAACGAACCTTCTGTATTTCTTTGAGGGAATAAGCAGTCGGGTGGACAATGGGGAACCCATAGACATCATTTACCTCGATTTTCAAAAGGCTTTCGACAAGGTGCCACATGAAAGGCTGCTTAGGAAGCTGTGGAACCACGGGGTGGGAGGGGATGTGCACAGATGGATCAAGCACTGGTTGTCGGGTAGACTGCAGAGGGTCGGAGTGAAGGGCCAATATTCTGACTGGCGGGGAGTCACAAGCGGTGTGCCACAGGGATCGGTGCTGGGGCCGTTACTCTTCAACATATTTATCAATGCCCTTTAAAAGGAGACAAAGTGCGAGGTTATAAAATTTGCAGACGATACCAAACTGTGCGGCAGAGTTAGGTCCAGGGAGGAGTGTGAGGACCTGCAAAGGGACCTGGACAAGCTGGAAGACTGGGCAAACAAATGGCAAATGCGCTTTAACGTGGAAAAATGCAAGGTCATGCATATAGGGAAAAAGAATCCGTTGTTCAACTACAAATTGGGGGGGCATTGTTGGGAGACAGCAGATTTGAGAGAGACTTGGGTGTGCTGGTGGATGCATCACTGAAGCCATCTGCACAGTGCGCAGCAGCCTCGAAAAAAGCCAACAGGATGCTGGGCATCATAAAGAGGGGCATAACAACCAGGACGCGGGAAGTCATCATGCCATTGTATCGAGCGATGGTGCGTCCACATCTGGAATACTGCGTTCAGTATTGGTCGCCGCACCTCAAGAAGGACATGGCGGTACTTGAGAGAGTCCAAAGGAGAGCAACGAAACTGGTAAAAGGGCTGGAACACTGCCCATATGCCGAGAGGTTGGATAGGCTGGGGCTCTTCTCTCTGGAAAAAAGGAGGCTCAGGGGAGATATGATAGAGCCTTCAAGATCATGAGGGGCATAGAGAGGGTGGATAGGGACAGATTCTTCAGACTGAAGGGGACAACAAGTACGAGGGGGCATTCGGAGAAATTGAAGGGAGATAGGTTCAAAACAAATGCAAGGAAGTTTTTTTTCACCCAAAGGGTCGTGGACACTTGGAATGCGCTACCGGAGGAAGTGATCAGGCAGAGTACGGTACAGGGATTGGACGGATTCCTGAGGATAAAGGGATCGTGGGATACTGAGGGAGGAGCTGTGATGTAACATAAGTATAGAAAGCTAACCAGGTAATAAGTATAGAAACCCAACAGGTCGTGCATGTGCAAGACCGGAGGGTTAGGACTTCGATGGGAAGATAGGACTTCAATGAGAAACCAAGGTGGCAAGGGAGCCCCTTCTGGTGATTCAGACAGGTCGTGACCTGTTTGGGCCGCCGCAGGAGCGGACTGCCGGGCAGGATGGACCTATGGTCTGACCCGGCGGAGGCACTGCTTATGTTCTTATGTTCTTACTCTATCCAGGAATAGCGAGGCTTTGGACGTTTGTACTTTAAAGGTACCAGTTTGTATGTAATTCTACGATTTGATGGGGAGCCAATGTGCGTTCTTTAGAAGGGCCATAACGTGATCAAATTTCCTTTTTCCTGTGATTATTTTGATTGCAGTATTTTGTATTATTTGTAATCTTCCGATTTCTTTTTGAGCGATGCCCTTGTAAAGTGAGTTACAATAGTCCACTTTAGATATTATCAGGGAATGTAGGATCTCCTTTTGGGTCTTCCTAGGTGCCTCAGAGGTTCCAATTCTTGCCGTGGGAACCTTGTCTACCATGAGGCAGAATACATCATGGCGTAAACTTTCAACTCTTTTAACATGTTAAATATTTCATTGCTCCGAGTCTGAAAAATGTTAATATTAATGAGAACAGTGATAAAAACAGAGTCAGACATCTGTCAGTTTTCAGGGATCCCAAGCCATGTCCAATACCTAAACAATTGACCCGTTCTCCCCTATCAATTATCCCCCTGATTTTGCATCACTGTGATATATATAATCTGTTATCTTCATCTAATCGCAATTTTACGTTGCTTAAAATGTACATCTTATATTTTGATCAGCAAATTGTATTCTATACTATTGCCTTCTTAAGGTCTCTGCTCTCTTTATTCCCTCTGAATATCTGCAAATTGTATTTCGCTGAATGTCCAGCATCCTTGACTGTAAACCGCCTAGAAGTCGCAAGATTGTGGCGGTATAGAAGAATAAAGTTATTATTATTATTTATTCAATTCCTTGCGAGTTCAAAGCCTTAACACTTTGGTAAAATATAGGACAAAAGAAATTTAAAATCTGTATTAAAGAAAATCTCAGACCTGAGCACATCTAATTAAGGTTAAGCTTCCCCTGGCTACAAATCAAGGCGATCAGACCGGGGATAGAAGCAGCCCAGACTCATTCTATGGCTTTTGAAACAAAATGATTCTTGGAAAATCTTTCAAAGTCTGTTTTAAATCAAGACTGCTGGTTATTAACTAATAACAACACGAAATTAGCTAAGAATAAGCTATTAATATTGCTTCAAGAGCAATCCTGTGGTTAACGTTAGGAGCTTTTCATCTTTGTATCCTCCGAATCAGCTATTTCTCTGGTTCTGGAGAACTTCCTGCTGCCCAAGATTAAGAGTATAAGAATTGCCATATTGGGACAGACCAAAAAGGTCCATCAAGCCCAGTATCCTGTTTCCAAGAGTGGCCAACCCAGGTCCCAAGTACCAGACAGAAACCCAAAGAGGAGCAACATTCCAGAGCTGAGATTGTGATGTCATAAGGCCTCATTCCACCAATGCCTAAGAGCCAACCTCAGCAGTGATGTCACAATGGCTTGATTGTCCCTTACTTGGCTCACATAAGAACATAAGAGCTGCCATACTAGGACAGACTGAAGGTCCATCAAGCCCAGTATCCTGTTTCTAACAGTGGCCAACCCAGGTCCCAAGTACCTGATAGAAACCCAAAGAGTAGCAACATTCCAGAGCTGAAATTGTGACGTCATAATGCCTCATTCCACCAATGCCTAAGAGCCAACCTCAGCAGTGATGTCACAGTGGCTTCACAGTCCTATACTTGGCTCACATAAGAGCTGCCATACTAGGACAGACCGAAGGTCCATCAAGCCCAGTTTCCTGTTTCCAACAGTGGCCAACCCAGGTCACAAGTACCAGACAGAAACCCAAAGAGGAGCAACATTCCAGAGCTGAGATTGTGATGTCATAATGCCTCATTCCACCAATGCCTAAGAGCCAACCTCAGCAGTGATGTCACAATGGCTTGATTGCCCTACACTTGGCTCACATAAGAACATAAGAGCTACCATACTGGGTCAGACCAAAGGTCCATCAAGCCCAATATCCTGTTTCCAACAGTGGCCAACCCAGGTCCCAAGTACCTAGCTAGATACCAAGTACTGTAGTAAAAGAGATTTTATGCTGCTTATCCTAGGAATAAGCAGCGGATTTCCCCCAGCCATCTCAATAAAGGCCTATGGACTTCTCTTTTAGGAAATTATTCAAACCTTTTTTAAACCCTGTTAAGCTAAACTGATTTCACCACATTCTCTGACAACAAATTTCAGAGTATAATTACACATTGTATAAATAAATATTTTCTGTTTTGTTTTAAATCTACTACTCAGTAGCTTCATCGAATGCCCCCTAGTCCTAGCATTTTTGGAAAGCGTGAACAGACGATTCACATCTACACTTTCCACTTCACTCATTATTTTATAGACCTCTTATAATATCACCCCGGAGCCGTCTCTTCTCCAAGCTAAAGGGCCTAGCCGCTTTAGCCTCTCCTCAGTGAGACGTCGTCCCAAACCTTGTATCATTTTCATCACCCTTTTCTGTACCTTTTCTAATTCTACTACATCTTTTTTGAGATATGGTGATCAGTATTCGAGGTGTGGCCATATATTGAGTGATAGAAGAGTATTATAATGCATCCTCAATGATGACACCTAGATTCTTTTCCTAGGCAGTGACTCCCAGTGGTGTAGTAAGTGGTGTGGGGGTGGTGGGATGGGGTGGTCTGCCATGTTTGGGGGGGGGTGTCAGTACCTCTCCTCTCTGACCCTTTGCCACGGGCGCACATTTCCTTCCCTCTGACACCCTAGACACCAAGCGCCCCCTCCCCCTCACCTTCCTATCTCCCCGAGCTCTCCCACAGAATCCTGGTGGTCTAGTGGGCTAGAGGGCGATTGGATCAGACCCCCTCAGCTCAAAAGCCCTCCATCTACCTATTGACGAAAATCGGGCAGGAGGAATGTCCACTTCCTCCTGCCTTGAAGGACCACCTCTACTAGTAGCGTTCTCCCTCCTGGTGCATCCTGGAAGCGCTGGAAGGGGCCTAAGGTCCTGATTGGCTTAGGCGCCTAAGACCCGTCCCCTAGGGAAAAGTTAAACTCATCAAATAAATCCATAAACTAAGGAGTTTCCAGGACAGAACATGGTCACAGTTGTAAATAAACATATGATTCGCTATTGAGATTTCCTGAAGAATCAACATATGCTTCTGTCTAGAAGCCGAATCTCTTCAGATTTAAGGACATAAAAACTTAAGACTTGCTATACTGGGTCAGACCAAAGGGGAAAGGAGGATGGGACTTGATCACCGCCTTTCTGTTATATACAAGTACTTGTTTTGTACCTGGGGCAATCAAGGCGTAAGTTGATTCATCAAACCGAGTGTCCTGTTTTCTATAGTGATCAATTGGTAGAATCCCTCCAAAAGTAGACAGATTCCATATGGCTTATTTTAGTGATAAGCAGTGGCTTTCTCCAGTTTTAATTAAAAAAAAAAAAGTTTATGGGCTTTTCTTCCAGGAATATGTCTAAAGTTATGCTGTTTACCACATTCTTTGGCAATTCAAGAGCTTAATTATGCATCGAGTGAAAAGATATTTCCCTCCATTTGTTTTAAAATGTGCTGCTACTTTATTGCACGTCCCAGAGTCTTTGCAATTTTTGAAAGAGCAGGCAACCGATTTGACGTTAACCTTTCCCCGCCACCCATCGTTAATAGACCTGTATCACATCTCCCCTCAGCTGTCACCGAACCTCCTTAGCCTAAAACACGCATTTTGTTTTGGGAGGGAGAAGGACGGAGGCTGCAAATGCTTTTGAAGATGGAACTGCGCTTAATTCAATAGATGTCAAGTTGCTTCTTGCAGCAGAAATAAGGCAGGTGCGGGGAACGGAAACGATGCTTTTCTATTAATTACAAAAGCATTGCATGTCAGAGGGGGATGCTATCTGTTTGTTAACATGGTTGGCTACATTCTCAAATTCATGACAAGCTGAACCCATTACAGTACCAACTTTTAAAGCATTTTTTTGTTCTCCTTATCCGACGGTGACATTTACAGCACATAGAGTACGCTACATTTCCCTGGGGTTTTTGTTATAGCAAACTCAGTTGGTAAGGACTCCCTGGTCTATGGGTTTTTTTCTTCCTTTGTTAAAACGAGCCACCAAGGACATATTAGAGAAGGTAGCACTTTCAAATATTTTCTTTGAGATGAACAAAAGGGTACTTTAGCTTGAAAACATTAGGAAGGGCAAGTCTGGAGCCTAAATGTACAATTTTGACTCAAGGCAATCTGAGAATGGAAGGCGGAAAAACAGCCGAGGTCAAAAAAACCTGTACTTTCAACGTGCTACATTAGCAAACAAGGCGGTTTATTCAATTGTCAGCGACTCGTCGTCGTGTTTTGAAAATAAAATGGTACCAAGATGTGAAACGATTCCCCGTTGCAAAGGGCTAATAGGAGGCCATCAGGCAGATTCAGGAAAGCCCACAACCCCGACAGGGATTTTCCGTTTCATGTTGCTTCCAATTTAAAACATCACAAAAACTAACCAAATATCAATTTTGCAGTCTCTGTGTGCATGAAATTGTTTCGGTGCTTGCTGTATACATAACCTGCTATGGTAGGCAAACACGTGTTTAGAACACATCACACACACACAAAGAATGTTAGGGTCTTTGCAGGACCCTCACTGGTCCTGGGGGTTCTTGCCCCACAGGACCATACCAAGTCAGAGTGCAAAGGAGGTGAATAACATCCTGTCATGGCTACCGTGGTACTGCCTGCCCCTTTAAAACCCAGAGCCTTAGGGTCTCAAACGATGGCGCTGTCAGCAGCCACCTTAAAAGACCACCGCTCGAGCATCAAGCACGCGATGGGGCCCTTTAGTGAATTAGACCTCCGGCAAAGATAAGCTCTGGAAATGTAGACCAGGGTTTATCGAGGCCTACATTTCCGGTATCTACCTTTGACGTGAATCGCACCTCCAGGAGGCGTTTTTTTCACATGCTGGTAGGCACCTTGAAGATGTTTTTAAGTAGTATTTTAAACGTCATTTTTTTCTTCACTGAACTTAGGTGTCTTCTCTGTCCCCGGTGGGCTCACAAGCTAAGTTTTTGTACCTGGTTTAGGCGATTTGCCCAGGGTAGTGCTACCATATGGCTCCAGAAAAAGGAGGACGGATTGAGACATCCGGGTTTTACTTCCATTGCTTTCAGCAGAAGTAAAACCAGGATGTCTCAATCCGTCCTCCTTTTTCTGGAGCCATATGGTAACACAGGGATCTCAAAGTCCCTCCTTGAGGGCCGCAATCCAGTTGGGTTTTCAGGATTTCCCCAATGAATATGCATTGAAAGCAGTGCATGCACCTAGATCTCATGCATATTCATTGGGGAAATCCTGAAACCCCGACTGGATTGCAGCCCTCAAGGAGGGACTTTGAGACCCCTGTGGTAACCCTAGCCCAGGATCACAAGGAACTGCACTCCCCCCAAGATCTCATTCCACTACCCTAACCATTAGGACAGTACGAGGGTGTGAGGCACCTCTAGTATTGGGGGGGGGGGGGGGGAAGGGGTTATTGGTGGTGAGGTTTGGTACAGGGAATCTGGGATTGGTTGGGGGGGAAGAGGTAAGAATTAGCAAGGTGTTGATCAATGGTAGAATGAAGGTGTTCAGGAGGGGGGAGAAAAGGGGGGGGGAGGAAGGACGATTTTGTCTACTCATGAGAACACAGTTGTTGTAATGTGAATCGTTACTGTCCTTGTACATTGTCTTAAGTACATATGTTTGACCTTACAACATTATGTCGAGGGAGGGGATATGGGAGGTAGAGGGGGACGTTCTAGCTTGTTGTTACGGGGAGTGTGTGGTGCTGTGGTTAGAGCTACAGCCTCAGCACCCTGGGGTTGTGGGTTCAAATCCCGCACTGCTCCTTCTGCCCCTGGGCAAGTCACTTAATCCCCCAGTGCCCCAGGTATATTAGATAAGAGAGTGAGCCCGCCGGGACAGATGGGGACAAATGCTTGAGTACCTGAATAATATAGAATCCACATAGAACTGTAGGATAGGCGGAAAATAAAAAAAATTTGATGACTCGGATTTGGCTATTTTTCGGATGGCATCGTTCACTATCTGCTTGGCAGCGAATGTAATTTCTGCTGCACCACTGTCAACAATAAAAATTGTTTTAAACATAAAAATTTGCATTCTGCTAAGAAAATAGGGAATGGCTTACTCGAGAAATGGGCATCGACATGACAAATGAGGTTCAACGTGGATAAGTGCAAAGTGATACATGTCGGTAACAAAAATCTCATGCACGAATACAGGATGTCTGGGGGGGGTACTTGGAGAGACCTCCCAGGAAAGAGACTTGGGAGTTATGATCGACAAGTCGATGAAGCCGTCTACACAATGCAATGCGGCGGCAAAAAGGGCGAACAGAATGCTAGGAATGATAAAGAAGGGGATCACGAACAGATCGGAGAAGGTTATCATGCCGCTGTACCGGGCCATGGTGCAACTTCACAAGGAGTACTGCGTCCAGCACTGGTCGCCATACATGAAGAAGGACATGGTACTACTCGAAAGGGTCCAGACAAGAGCGACTAAAATGGTTAAGGAGCTGGAGGAGTTGCCGTACAGTGAGAGATTGGAGAAACTGGGCCTCTTTCCCTTGAAAAGAGGAGACAGAGGGGACTTGATCGAAACGTTCAAAATACTGAAGGGAATAGACTTAGTAGATAAGGACAGGTTGTTCACCCTCTCCAAGGTAGAGAGAATGAGAGGACACTCTCTAAAGTTAAAAGGGGATAGATTCTGTACAAACGTAAGGAAGTTCTTCTTCGCCCAGAGAGTGGGAGAAAACTGGAACGCTCTTCCGGAGGCTGTTATAGGGGAAAACACCCTCCAGGGATTCAAGACAAAGTTAGACAAGTTCCTGATGAACAAGAACGTACGCAGGTGAGGCTAGTCTCAGTTAGGTCTTTGACCTAAGGGCCGTCGCGGGAGCGGACTGCCGTGCAACATGGACCACTGGTCTGACCCAGCAGCGGCAATTCTTATGTTTTTATGCCAGTGCCAAAGCTAGAACCAGTCAACAAATAAAATAAAAATCAATCATGCAAACTGTTGGTATGGAAATTCAGCACTTTAGACTGATGCACAGAGAGAATGGTTAAAGCCAGGAAGAAAATCAGGCTACCCTCACTCCCTCCTGCGCTATAATAACCAGCAGACCATACACTCTGCTAATGGAATGATCTTCGGCTCGGTACTGCGTCTTCTCTTCTATGAAAGGTCCGTGCCAACATGGGTTTATAGGATGTTAATTCACCATTATTGCAACGCATTGGCCGATAATGGTCAATCATTGCTAATTTATGTGGCATTCAGTTTCATAACCTTAATTATGATGAATTCATTCACTCTAAATGTAGACATAATTTATGATTCTGCTGGAATCCCACTGTAATTTGGCAATTAATTAGGATGTTCTCATTTTAAAGCCTCTCCACATCTGCGCCCAGCTAGAATGCCGCACCTTATTCAATCCGAGCATATGTGTGAAAAAGATCAAAGTATTTGGGTTTGGACATAGCAAATATCTGATTTTGAAAGAGCAGAACTTTGGGGAATTGGCCACATGTGGTACGTAGGTGCCAAGAGAAAGTCATTCGATTGTATTTTAACAAATGCAATCCCCTGAACCGAGGCTGGGGAAGTGCTGAAGAATTCCTTTTGGTTTCAGTACAATTTGGTAAAGCAATTCTAAAATGATAAAGAAAATGGTGTATGGTAGTCGCTGAAAGGCGCCTCGTGCAAAACCCCATCACAAAACAGTGAGGAGAGAAAAAAGCCTCAAATTAAGGTAAACTAAACTAAGCCTTAAATTTATATACCGCATCCTCTCTATAAAGATAGAGCTCAGCACGGTTTACAGGAACTTTAATATAAGGAAGGGAAAACATAATAAGAGTTAGTGATTATAAAGAGGGTAGCGAGATTTACAGTTTTGAGAATAGCCAAGTTGTTCAGATGCTTTCGGAATAATTGGAGGGAGCCCAGATTCCGCAGCAGGGCAGGAAGGTTATTCCAAAGCTCAGTGATTTTGAAGAAAAGAGATTTCTCTAATTTTCCCGCTTAGATAACGCCTTTTAGCGAGGGGAAGATAGTTTGTTTTTGGATGGATCTGGTATAGAGGTCTGCACGGGAACGGGTGGAGATGGGTGGGATTTCTATCCCCGTGCAACTCTCTAATCTGGTAGTGTCAAGTCTCGTAGAATTCCAAGATAGTGGAATTAGGGGAGGAAGAGTGCCATGTAGGATCTTGAATGTTAGGCAGGCACATTTAAAGTGAACCCTAGAAATTACTGGAAGCCAGTGAAGTTTTGACAGAACCGGGGAAACACGATCAAATTTGCTTTTTTGCGAAGATCAACCCAGCCGTAGTATTCTGGATCCGCTGAAGTCTTTGAAGACTTTTCATGGTTAGACTTAGATAGATGGCGTTACAATAGTCCAGCCTGGTAGCAGCACAGTTTCATTTTTCCAACATGAGCTGCTTTCAATACGATCAAAGGCATTAAAAAAAACAAAAAAACTCCCACTCATCAACCGTGTTTAAAAAAATGAAAAACTGTCAATCGGGTGAATACAAAAGGGCAAATATATAGAACTGGGGCTTATCTCTAATCTTCCCGCATGGTTTCTGCTTAGTGGCATAGTAAGGGTAGGAGTTGCCCCACCCCCACTTCTTCCATGCCCCCTTCCACACTTGTGCTCCCCCCTCCCGGTAGCTCTTAATCTTCACCAGCACAAGTGGCTTTTCTCCAGCACGCCTCTCACACCAGCTTTGGATTTCCCTCCGACATCACTTCCTGGCCTCGTGACCCGGAAGTGATTCAGAGGGGGAACCATACTGGCGTGAACGTGTGTGATGTCAATCACTAACTCTTATTGCGTCATGTCTGTGCATGCGCGGATGCCGTCTGGTGGCGGGCTGTGGGATGGAATGGCGTGTGACACAGGTGGAATGGGGCGAGCCTAGGGACGTGGCCATGGGTCCGGCTTTTCCTTTGGGAAAATCTGGTAACCGTACATAAGTAGAGATTTGGCGAGACTCATAAACGCATAACTTATAGAATAGCAAAGCTACGTCTATTTCTCTGGTCTCTGGCTGACACAAGTGCTTGCAGCTGAATTATGGGTGTATATATATACCCAATTATGCTAGGAAAGTAACAAAAAACAAAAAGATCAGATCTTAAATTTTACCCGTCAAATAATTGGTATACTTACACTTTGAAAATTGATACAAAGCCCAAAGAGGCTGTCTTCTCAGGAAGATTTAGGAAAGAGTGTATGAAGAGGGAGTTTGAGTCCCAACTGCCACTCATTCGACATCCATTACGATGAACGAGACGTTTTACCCAAAGCCCCTCTTTCTGGTGAGAATATGGGAGCTGCTGTAGGTCAAATGCCATTGAACGAATCTGTCCCCATGTAGATGGTGAATAACCTCAGTATGAATTTGACTATGTCACGGACCTTCATCCCCGCCTTACATTATTCTTGAAACCTGCGTTTCTTTTCCTGGCTTAGGGGGATAGAAGGGCCTCAACTCTGGACACTTTTTAAGAGATTTACACACAATCAGATATGGAGGTTGGTTGCTAAGATGGAGATGTTTTCCTCAGGATGCTCATCTCAACTTTGTAGATACTCTATATAAGATACAGGTACCAATAGCTGCCCCTCTCCCCCCCCAGCCCAATTCCTCTCCAGTGTACCTCAGAGTCATCCCCAGCGGCCACAATTAAATTTCACTGTCTGTGCATCATCATCCTTTCGAGTCTGTGTGGACTCTCAAGGTGAGGGCAGTAGTTCACCCTGTCTCTTTAAGAGGCAAATGCAAGAGGATGAGGTTGCACAAAAAAGTGCCAACAGGACAAAGGCTGAGAGGCATCCCACCTCCTGCAGCTACAGTAGAGCGCCTAACAAGGAAATATGGCTGGTGGATCAACTATGTTGGTATCATCTGCTAGAATTGGTCTTCACACCTCCCCACAGCCAAAAGACCATCCGAAAGAGTTTCTTTTGTGAAGAAAATGGAACTCTGGACCTGTAAGGGTATCAACATGGACTACAACTCATCAAAATGGCAATAGAAATAACCCATTCAGATCATTGCTCAGAACCCTCACTTTGTTCAGTCACGCAAAGTGCATTTTTTCACTGGTGCTGAAGGGACCGATTTACGTTGTGAAGGATTTGTTGGGAGCTCTCTTTTCAGTACTGCGAGTCTTTCAGAAATGTTGACGAAAGAGGGGGTTTTTTTTGTGTTTTTTTTTACTAGAAGGCGATGAATACAGCTACCGCACGGAGGTTATGGCTCAGAGTGCATTTCCATCAACCGCTTTCCCTCATTCACGTCAACCGGCCCTCCCTCTGCTAGCATACATTTTTAAGTGGAATATACTTCTTTTATACGGGATTAATAGATTAATATAAGAATGGCTTCCTTTGTAAGTCAAAATGTGATAGTCCTGTAGTGCTGTGTGGGAGAAATAAGCTAGTCCTTGATTAGTACGATTTTACTGGGGTGTGCTGCTGGGGTCTCCTGCGAGTGAGCATTATTCTACCTTTTTGGCTCCAGAAGTCTCACTGGGAAACAGAAATGCCCCTCCATTGGCAGCACAAATGAAGCATGAAAATTCTTCTATGCGATCTCTCCCCATTTAAATGTTTTCCTTTATTGCCGCCAGAAATCTTTTAAAAGCATTTCCATTAGGCTTCCGGAAAACCCGCTGCATTCCCTTCATAGAATTCCTGCGTCGAGAACCCCATCGCGACTCTTAACCCAGACACTTCGAGTGTTAGCATTTCACTTCAGACAAAAGGCATGCACGAAGCAAATCGACACAGACATTTAAAACTTTTTTTTTTTTGGGGGGGGGGGTTGGAGGGGGGGGAAGAAAACCAAACATATTCATTCCAGTGGGGATTATTTTGAAATGTTAGCGGAACAGAAGGCAAAGTCCCAGCTTTCGAAGTTAGTCTGCAGCTTTGCTCCCTTCCCAGTCAACTTTGGTATTTTTTTGCAGAACCACTCAGAGGGGTGGCCTGCCTTTTGCTGGCGATATTAAGAGCTATATCAGGCTTGTAAAGAAAATAATACATTTGAGCTTTGAGAATGTTGAATGAGCCATCGTGGTGAAGATTTAATGTACAGTACCCTCCACCTCCCCCCCCCAAAAAAAAAACGCAACACCTGCTCCACAGTGTTCCCTGATTTGGGGGGAGTAGAGCTTGCCTGACAGATGACTCTCAGGCCAGCTCCGTTTCCACCTTTTTATATATACAGGGTGCTCACAAACACACTCCTTGATTTTAAATGGTTACAAATCCAAAATTTATTGGAATATTCTTTCGCCTTTGAGGCTACAGTTTCATCAACTCATAAAGTTTCATATGGTATCTGTTGATTACACACACTCGATGTTACTCGGCAAACATCGATGCGATAATCGAGCTCGGACCAGACTCTCCGAAGCATATCCGGTGTATGGCTTCAGTGATGCGTTCCTACAGATCATAGGCGTCGGAACGGGGGAGGCCACAGGGTAGCGAGATTTACATTTTTGAGAATAGCCAAGTTTTCAGATGCTTTCGGAATAATGGCTCCCACCCCATTTGACCTCAAGCCCCGCCTAGTTCAGCCACCAGCCCCGCACCCCTCTTCTTCCTCGACGAGCTCAAGCCGCGTCTGGTAGGTCCTGGAGCATGTGCAGGTGTGTGTGATGTCATCTACACATGCTCAGAGGCCCTCCAAATGTGGCCAGAGCTTGTCGGGGCTTTCCAAAACCTGGACAAATGCCGGGTTTTGGAAAGTTTATCCGGGAGCATGGACAGTCCTCTAAAAAGAAGACAAGTCCAGGTTTTTCTGGATGTCTGGTAACCCTATGCCATTAGATCACAGAAATACAGCTCCAAATCCTTTGGCTCGCTATTATCTGTGATCTGCACACTCTTAATAGACATTACATAATTATTCGTGAGCCAGATAACGCCTAGTAATCCTCTCCTCAGCAGCTCCTTCCTCTTCTTCACAGCCTCAGTTACGCTCAATGCCATAGCCACAGGGGAGGGCATGAGGACCTGCCCCCCCCCCCATCCACATTGGGCTCAGGCCCCTTCCAAGTGTGCACTGCACTTGTTAAATGGCTGGTGAGGATGCCAAAGCCCCAGAAATCAAAGAAATTCCCTTACGAGCCACCACCCCTCCTTCTTGCACCTGGAGTGCCTCAAGCTGCCAACGCAGAGACTCCTTGACATTTTTGAGAGCCTTTGAGCATGGATAAAAAGCTGTGTCCACTGGTTACAACCGTCTGGCAATACTTTTGGACCTTACCCCACTCTTTTACAAAGGTCCGCTTTTAGAATACGCTAAACGCTAACACGTTCATGTTATCCTATGGACGCATTCACGGTTAGCGCACGCATTGATATAGCGCACGCTAAATCCACGCTAAAATGCTTAGCGCGCCCTTGTAAACGAGGGCCCTAGTGCTCTCAATGCATGACAAATGAGCTTAATTTTTTTTTCTTTACACATGTTTTGCCAATGCACCCTATTTTCATTTGATTTGTGTGAAGTTTTCTTTTAAACCAAACAGGAGATTATCCCACATATTTGGGTAGCTTGGTGGAATTCCCCGATTGGATTCTGAGGCATTTTTTTTCTCGCTTAGGGGGCACTCTTTCTAAAAATTCTAGCACTAGGGGCTACTAAGTAGAAGATTTAAAACAAACTGGAGAAAATATTTCTTCACTGAATGTGAAATTAAACTCCAGAATTTGTTGCCAGAGAATGTGGTGAAAGCAGTTAGCTAAGCAGGGTTTAAAAAAAGGTTTGGATAACTTCCTAAAAAGTCCATAAAACATTCAGATGAATTTGGGAAAATTCACTGCTTATTCCTAGGTTAAGCAGCATAAAATCTGTGTTATTCTTTGGGATTTGCAAGGTACGTATGACCTGGGTTGGCCACTGTTGAAAGCAGAATACTGGGCTTGATGGACCTTGGATCTGTCCTAGTATGGCAGCTCTTATGGGAGCCAAGTATAGGACAATCAAGCCATTCTGACATCACTGCTGAGATTGGCTCTTAGGCATTGGTGGAATGAGGCATTATGACATCACAATCTCAGCTCTGGAATGTTGCTACTCTTTGGGTTTCTGTCTGGTACTTGGGACCTGGGTTGGAAACAGGCTACTGGGCTTGATGGACCTTCGATCTGTCTCTGCTCCTATGTTCTTTATAATTTATTTTAATTAACAGTTGAAACTGATTGAATGTATTAAGCTGATGAAGCTCTTCACTATTGTGAAACTGGATGTCTTTTATAGCTGGTTTACGTGTTGATCCAGTTGTCTTCAATTTGCTTGTTTGTATATATAAAACTTTATAGTACTTTTCACCCCATGCTACGCCGAAGTGGCTACCGTTAAGATGTGTTATTTTACCACTAATGTAGACTATTTTGGCACAGATCCCTTTTTATTCACTGAGACCTATTTACTATTTACTGGGGTTAACCGTAAATTAGCGTATCTTAATAGCCCATATCGATACCTTCGCCTCTTAGGCTTGCTTCAGGAAGCCTGGAAAGGTAAAATGTGGACCAAGTGGGAGCTTTGCGAAGTTGGCGACCTGCCTCTTTCATCCTTCTCAGTTGTCAGCCATTTTGCTTCCGAATGAACTCGGTCGTTGTGGATGCCAACCTGGAACTTAGCAGCTAAGTAGATATTTGCTTAATGGAAGAGATTTTTTTTCCTTTAGCTGTTTGAATATTCATAAAATTCATTTGAAATATCATGAATATTTATAAAATCCTTAATGTGCTTTTTCAGTATGTAACGATTATTCCAACACGCTTTGTCTTTTATTCTTTCTAAATAGTAAGAAAGTGTGACAAGTACCTATGAACAGTCATTTTAGATTTGAATAGGAAGCCTTTGAGAATTTAATCAAGAGGGCCTTTTTTGCAAGCGCTCATAGTTCTTTGAATTTTTGCCTCAGTACCCCTAATATTAAACCCAGGGAGGTCAGCAGTATTTTTAAAATGCCAGCTGCCAAGAGTAAACCCCCCCCCCCCCCCAATTCTGATATTCAGTGGCTGTATCAGTGGCTGCCATCCGATATCTGGACTCGGTGATATTTTGCTATCCTAACTTTTTCCATTAGCTATTTGGATCTGCCCAAGCTCTGTCCATGGAGTGCCCCGCAATATCTGGGCAGTGCTGATGCAGTCAGAGGAAATATTGAGTTGAAAGGAAGCTCTGGAATGAGAGGGCATAGGATGAAGTTAAGCGGTGACAGGCTCAGGAGTAATCTAAGGAAATACTTTTTTACAGAAAGGGTGGTAAATGCGTGGAACAGTCTCCCGGAAGAGGTGGTGGAGACAGAGACTGTGTCTGAATTCAAGAAAGCCTGGGATAGGCACGTGGGATCTCTCCAACAGAGAAAGAGATAATGGTTACTGCGGATGGGCAGACTGGATGGGCCATTTGGCCTTTATCTGCCATTATGTTTCTCTGTTTCTATAACCACAAAGCTCTATGACCTCATAATGCAGGTATAAAGAGCCTTAGCCAATAGGGAGAGGAGGAGCAGACAGTGGATGTTGCAGATGGGCAGACTGGATGGGCATCTGTTTCTATGACCATAAAGCTCTATGACCTCCCAATTCAGGTGTTAAGAGCCTTAGCCAATAGGGAGAGGAGGAGATAGTGGATGCTGCGGATGGGCCATTTGGCCTTTATCTGCCATCATGTTTCTCTGACCATAAAGCTCTATGACCTCCCGATGCAGGTGTAAAGAGCCTTAGCCAATAGGAAGAGGAGATGCAAATGTTAAGAACCTTAGCCAATAGGGAGAGGAGGAGATAGTGAATGTTGCAGATGAGACATTTGGCCTTTATCTGCCATCATGTTTCTGTATTTCAAAATCTGGTTAGTGCCACCGGACATCCTTCTCATTGACTTTCCCACCTCATCCTGTATAAAATTCAAAACGGACTGTATCATGCATCACATTATCTACGGCAACTCAGCCGCCCTCTCAAACTCCTATCTGATGCATGGGCCACCTCCTGCAGAATTCTCAACAGGATCCTGTTGAACCTCCCCTCGACAAAAAAATCTCAAATACAGAAGAATTTTCTAATCCATGTTCACCTTCCTCAGAGTCAAAATTTGGAATGATCTCAAAGAGACAATAAGAAGTGAAGCCAACCATGCCCTATTCTGGAAGAAACTGAAAACCTCACTCTTTGACAACTGATTCTTCAAAGTTCCCCTTACGATTAGAATCTCTTCCCCCTGTCCCCTGTCCCCTGTCCCTGTCCTTTCCCTTCCTCCCCTTACCCTCGCTTCCCTTTCCTTCTTCTAGTCGCCTAGAGCCCGTTTGGATGTGTGCAACACACAAATATTAGATTAGATTTATTCAGGTAAGATTAGCCCTTAATCAGAATATCAACCCCCAAATTTTTTGGCAGATAAAGACCATCATGGGTAGGCATAGGGAGCAATTGTATAACTTGGCATCTTCAGTTACTTCAGACTGAGCGCCAATGCTCCAACAGCGCCAAGATGCCGCTATAGAATACTTACTATGACTGGCAATGTTCTTTTGAGCAACTCTCCCAATGTACAATCAACTGCAAATTAGTTAGAAAACAAATGGCATAAATTAAAGAACTAAAGCCTGTATTGGACAGACTTGTAGGGCTTGTGTTCGGTACTGTATATGGCGATTCAGTGTAGGATGGGCTGGGGAGGACATCAATGGGAACTCCACCAACTTGGAACATGAGGACATTACTGGCCAGACTTTACGGTAGATATTCTGCAAACAACGGGATGGTTGGATAGGCTGGAGTGAGCTTGGAACCTAGGACAAGACCAGGTGGACTTTAGTCTAAGGCCCAGAAATATCAAAGAAGAGACAAATTAATCTAATCGTGTATTTTTCAATGAGTATAACTTATGGATGGACTGTTCAGGTCTTTATCTGATGTATTTTACTATGTTACCTGGCAGAAACTCAAAGAGTAGCAACATTCCAGAGCTGAGATTGTGATGTCATAATGCCTCATTCCACCAATGCCTAAGAGCCAACCTCAGCAGTGATGTCACAATGGCTTGATTAGATGGCAACTTCAGCAGTTCGAACCTAGGACAATACCAGACTTTACAGTCTACGGCCCAGAAAGATCAAAAAAGAAGAGACAAGTTAATTGAATCATGTATTTCTGATGAGAATAACTAATGGACAGACTGGATGGACCGTCATTTACTATGTTTCTATGCAAATCAATGTGTTGCTTCACACCGTTTAAACCATATTCTTCTCAGTACATCTGGCAGTTAGAAAATTGTTAAAAACATACTTGTTTGGTAAATTTATTAACTAATGGATTGTAATTCACTGTGAATGTCCAGTATCTTTACTCTGTAAACCGCACAGAAGATGATAGCTGGATCTGTAGAAGTGCTTCTGACTGGCTATCCTTGCACCATAAACGTCATCAATTACATTACAGATTTCTATTCCGCCATTGCCTTGCGGTTCAAGGCGGATTACAAAAGAATTTCATAAAACGTATTACAAGAAGATATCTGGTAATTTCTAGAGGAGATAAAGAGTAGACGAGGTTGCTTTGGGGAATTGGGACGGAACTAGCGGTATTAAGTCGTTTGCAGGAATTTCTTGAAGAGTAGAGTCTTTACTTCTTTTCTGGGGTCATAATTAGCAGATTGGAGATTTGGTTGTTGAGTTTTGCAGCTTGTGTGGCTAGGAGGCCATCATATCGTTTTTCCCATTTGACTTCTTTGATTGGAGGGTGCGTGAATGGAGTCTGGGTTTTCCTATGTGGTTTGGATGAGGCAGTCGTTCAGGTAGGTTGGGCTATCGCCATGTTTGGTTTTCCATTTAATCCTTTTAACTCTTTTTATTTATTTATTTATTTATTTATTTATTTAAAAAGGCAGTTATCTGTTCATCTTTCAGTCTGTTGGCTGGGGACTGCAGCCATCATGGGTATCAAGGATGTCACCTAAAAATGCCCCCAGATTATCAAGAAACCATGATTCAAGAAGGAATGGGGGGGGGGGGGGGCGTTTTTAGTGTCTATAGAATACTAGCAGAAGCCCAAATTGGTGCCAGGTCAATGGCAGTCATAAACGTGCCATGCAAAGTGCAAGTGTTAGAGACGCCCATTCTCTACATCCCCTCGCAGATAGGATATAGAGTGCCCACGTGTATAAATGTCTCTTTCCTACACATTTATGTGTGCACGGTAAAGGAAAGTGCATCTACCCAGTTACAGAATTTATAATGATTTATTTGTCTGGGGATTTGTTTCAGTTGTGCTGTTAGTTTTCTTAAATAAGAATAGCCTTATTGGGTCAGACTAATGGTCCATCAAGACCAGTAGCCTGTTCTCACAGTGGCCAATCCAGGTCACTAGTACCTGGCCAAAACCCAAGGAGTAGCAACATTCCATACAGAATCCCAAAGAGTAACAAGATTCTAGAATCTCAAAGAGTGGCAACATTCCATACAGAATCCCAAAGAATTGCAAGATTCTAGAATCTCAAAGAGTGGCAACATTCCATACAGAATCCCAAAGAATAGCAAGATTCCGGAATCCCAAAGGGTAACAAGATTCTAGAATCTCAAAGAGTGGCAATATTCCATACAGAATCCCAAAGAGTAACAAGATTCCGGAATCCAAACAATAGCAATATTCCATACAGAATCCCAAAGAGTAACAAGATTCCGGAATCCCAAAGAGTTGCAACATTCCATACAGAATTCCAAAGAATAGCAAGATTCTAGAATCACAAAAAGAGTAGCAACATTCCATGCTACCGATCCAGGACAAGCAGTTGCTTCCCCCGCGTCTTTCTCAATAACAGACTATGGACTTTTCCTCCAGGAACTTGTCTAAACCTTTCTTAAAACCAGCTACGCTATCCGCTCTTACCAGATCTTATTCTCCGAGTGAAAAATTTTTTCCTCCTATTGGTTTTAAAAATATTTCCCTTCATCGAGCGTCCCAGTGTTTTCTTCTGGTCTATTTTACCTCATTATAGCCTCTCTCTTATTGTTGCCTGTTCCTTTCTTGATAAAAACGCGATTTATTTGATCTATATTATGAAGGGCCTTCTTTTCTTTTGCTAACTTTTGATGCAATGTTTCTTTGTTAATGTTTTATTTTGTAAAACTCAATAAATAGACTGGGCTCTCTTTACGCAGTAGGATCACCGACTGCTTGAACTCTGCTTTCATCTTCATGTGTGCTCAGCCGATGCCCTCTTTCATTGTAGGTTTCTCTTTAGCGCGTCCGCTAGGTCATTCTATATATCCTCTCATCACTTTGTCTCACAAAAAGATTCCCTCATCTCGTTCCTGAATCTATTCGTCATTAACCTCGTACTTGCTGTAGAAATTCCTCTCCACTGAAAAATGCTAGTTTCTTACACATTTCTACCCTTACATGTTCATATCAAATAAACTGGGGGGACGGGGGTTCCAATTAGGGTACACAGAGACTTAGAACACCTGCCTTTTTGTCACTTCAAAGCCGACATTCAAAGCGGTGGGCACTGGAGGATTAAGTGACTTGGCCAGGGTCACAAGGAGCAGCACCAGGATTTGATCTCGCAACCTCTGGGTGCTCAACCAGTAAGCCACAGCCTTTAGAAATAGTTCTCCGGATGCAACTCAAAGTTGTGCACATAGAGCAGATGTGTAGGCAAGTTAATATTCATAAGAACATAAGAGCTGCCATTCTGGGGTAGACCGAAGGTCCATCAAGCCCGGGATCCTGTTTCCAGCAGTGGCTGACCCATGTCCCAAGTATCTGCCAGAAACCCAAAGAGTAGCAACATTCCAGAGCCGAGATTGTGATGTCATAATGCCTAAGAGCCAACCTCAGCAGTGATGTCACAATGGCTTGATGAGATGGCAACTTCAGCATTTGGAACCTAGGACAATACCAGACCTGGGACAATACCAGGCCCAGAAATATCAAAGAACGGACAAGTTCATCAAATCATGTATTTTTTAATGGGTATAACTTATGGGCAGACAGGATGGACCATTCAAGTCTTTATCTGCCGTCATTTACTATGTTACCTGGCAGAAACCCAAAGAGAAGCAACATTCCAGAGCTGAGATTGTGATGTCATAATGCCTCATTCCACCAATGCCTAAAAGCCAAACTCATCAGTGATGTCACAATGGCTTCATTGTCCTATACTTGACTCACCTAAGAACATAAGAGCTGCCATACTGGGACAGACCGAAGGTCCATCAAGCCCAGTATCCTGTTTCCAACAGTGGCCAACCCAGGTCCCAAGACAGAAACCCAAAGAGTAGCAACATTCCAGACCTGAGGTTGTGATGTCATAATGCCTCATTCCACCAATGCCTAAGAGCCAACCTCACCAGTGAGGTTACAATGGCTTGATTGCCCTATATTTGGCTCCCATAAGAGCATACGAGTTGCCTTACTGGGACAGACCGAAGGTCCAATAAACCCAGTATCCTGTTTCCAACAGTGGCCAACCCAGGTCCCAAGTTGCTAGCTAAATGCCAAGCAATAAAACAGATTCTATGCTGCTTATTCTAGGAATAAGCAGTGGATTTCCGCAAACCTTCTCAATAATGGCCTATGGACTTCTCTACTAGGAAATTATTCAAACCTTTTTCAAACCCTGCTAAGCTAACTGATTTCACCACATTCTCTGGCAATGATTTGCAGAGTTTGTTGTGTGAAAAAATATTTTCTCCGGTTTTGTTTTAAATCTACTCTTAGTAGCTTTATCGCTTGCCCCCTAGTCCTAGTATTTTTGGAAAAGGGTGAACAAGCGATTCACATCTACCCTTTCCACTCCACTCAGTATTTTATAGACCTCTATCATATCACCCCTGAGCCGTCTCTTCTCCAAGCTGAAGAGCCCTAGCCGCTTTAGCCTCTCCTTATAGGGACGTCATCCCAAACCTTGTATCATTTTCGTCGCCCTTCTCTGTACCTTTTCTAATCCGCTGTACCCTTTTTGAGATACGGTGACCAGAACTGCCACAGTATTCAAGTTGTGGCCATACCATAGAATGGTATAAGTGCATTATAACATTTTCATCATATTAATATAGAGTAAGGTTTCCCCTTAAATGGCATGTTTTCCATGGGGAAAGCTGTTACACTCCGAGTGCCCGGCAAGAAATGGGAGGATTCATGGCTAGTGAGACCACACAGAAACGAGAGATTTATGTCTAAGTGCCAGTTTGAGGAAGGCACTTTGGGGGGGGGGAGGGGGGAGAGGAAGAAAGAGAAACAGAGACAGACAAAAGAAAAAAAACTAGAGACAGGTTGAGGTACCAAGGATCCAAAGCTTTCTCCGCTTCTACTACGTCAGCACTCTCAGCTCCTTGAGTGTATGAGGAGGAGAGTTTTGGATTCTGAATACAGCTTTAGAAGGGGGTTTTCCCTGTCCCCACAGGAACTCAATTTCTCCATCCCATCGAGTTTTGTCACTGCCCCTGTCCCATTCCTGTAAGATCTGCCTTAACCGCACAAGCCGCGAACACTTATGATTTTAAAGGGTTTGAGGCTTGCGCAGGTGAGGACGGAGCTTGCAGGAATGGGGCAGGGACAAGAAAAGAACTCACCAGGATGGGACGAGAAAATGAGTTCCCGCGGGGACAGGGAAAAATTTGTCCCCGTGTCATTTTCTACTTGGAAGAACAGTATAGAAAATTGAATAAATGAATAGTATGACAAGTTTCAGCCTCTGATAACCAGAGTTGGTATTGTGATGTCATAATGCCTCATTCCACCAATAAGAGCCAACCTCTTCAGTGATGTCACAAAGGCTTGATTGTCTTTTACTTGGCTCTCTTTTTCTACAGTGGTGCAGTGGTTAAAGCTACAGGCCGACAAGGTACAACTGGAGACAAAATATAAAGGGATGTAGCAACCTGATATTTTGTTGAATCTCAGCATTATCTCATCAGAGTTATTCAATGTGGAGATCATTAGATACGATGATCATCGGGTCTTCCTTGTGACCATGGCCAAGTCACTTAATCATAAGAACATAAGCAATGCCTCCGCTGGGTCAGACCTGAGGTCCATCGTGCCCAGCAGTCCGCTCACGCGGCGGCCCAACAGGTCCAGGACCTGTGCAGTAATCCTCTATCTATACCCCTCTATCCCCTTCTCCAGCAGGAAATTGTCCAATCCTTTCTTTAACCCCAGTACCGTACTCTGCCCTATTACGCTCTCTGGAAGCACATTGGCTAAGGCTCTTAACATTTGCATCTCCTCTTCCCATTGGCTAAGGCTCTTTGCACCTGCATTGTGATGTCATAGAGCTTTATGGTTATAGAAACCTAGAAACATGATGGCAGATAAAGTCCAAATGGCCCATCCAGTGCATCCACTATCTTCTCCTCTCCCTATTGGCTAAGGCTCTTAACATTTGCATCTCCTCTTCCTATTGGCTAAGGCTCTTTGCACCTGCCTTGTGAGGTCATAGGGCTTTTTGGTTATAGAAACATGATGGCAGATAAAGGCCAAATGGCCCATCCGCAGCATCCACTATCTCCTCCTCTCCCATAAGAACATAAGCAATGCCTCCGCTGGGTCACATCTGAGGTCCATCGTGCCCAGCAGTCCGCTCACGCGGCGGCCCCAACAGGTCCAGGACCTGTGCAGTGATCCTCTATTTATACCCTTCTATCCCCCTTTCCAGCAGGAAATTGTCCAATCCTTTCTTGAACCCCAGTACCGTACTCTGCCCTATTACGTCCTCTGGAAGCGCATTCCAGGTGTCCACCACTCATTGGGTAAAGAAGAACTTCCTAGCATCCTCCATTGCACCATGTCCAAAAACTTTGATTGTGAGCCCACTAGAGGCAGAGAAAAGATCTGTACATAACCTGCTTTAGTCGTACCATAGAAAAGCAGTACGACTTTTTATTAAAAAAAAAAATTTCTATACCGTTTTATATCAAAACTAAGGGCTCCTTTTACTAAAGTGCGCTAATCCCCGCACTACGCGTAAAAACTAACGCCAGCTCAATGGTGGCGTTAGCGTCTAGCACGCACGCTAAAACCGCTAGCGCAGCTTAGTAAAAGGAGCCCTACGACAAGTAGAGAGAGAAGGATTGAGTTCTTACAAGAGAAAGATCAATATTCAGTTGATCACATGCCTGACCCTCACCCTATGGGACACTTGGGTATCTCATTGCCACAAGGTTGAACGATTGTAATTTTAGTAACAAATATTAGCAGAATCTCTAACGCATTAACACTTCAGTGGTTTCAGAATGCATGCATGCGACACTTTTTATTTTAATATCTATCACTTTTTTCAAGCCCTGCTTTTCTCTGCATTAAAAATTATGATATAACAGAATTTCTCGCTCTAGAATCAAAAGACTTTTAGCCTAGTACCTGTTGGTGGATAAGAGCCTTTTGGCTATCTTGCTCCCTTTTCCCTTATCAATGCCATATGCATCTGTCCCAAAAAGGCAGGTCTCTGATAGGAGGTGATAATAAACATCTAGTCTTTCAGTAACACAGTTCCCTCCGTATCATGAGCCCTTGTCCTGGAATTCTCTCTCTAATAAGTGATCGCATCTTTCTTTCACTTTACTGAAACCTGTTGGATAGTCAAACGATTCACTTCCTTTTTTGTCCCCCTTGACCCAGACTTTGAGGCTAGGGTTGCTAGATGTCCAGATTTACCCAGATATGTCCTCTTTTCAGAGGATTGTCCGGGCGTCCGGAAGGATTTTTGAAACCTGGCACTTTGCCCGGGTTTTGAAAAGCTGGCAAGATCGTGACCGAGTCTGGCCTCATCTGCACACGCCTTAGACACTTTAAAATCCTACGTAGCAACATTCTAGAGCTCAGATTGTGATGTCATAATGCCTCATTCCACCAATGCCTAAGCTCCGTCCTCATCTGCACAAGCCTCAAACGCTTTAAAATCCTAAGTACCAACATTCTAGAGCTCAGATTGTGATGTCATAATGCCTCATTCCACCAATGCCTAAGCTCCGTCCTCATCTGCACAAGCCTCAAACGCTTTAAAATCCTAAGTACCAACATTCTAGAGCTGAGATTGTGATGTCATAATGCCTCATTCCACCAATGCCTCAGCTCCGTCCTCATCTGCACAAGCCTCAAACCCTTTCAAATCCTAAGTAGCAACATTCTAGAGCTGAGATTGTGATGTCATAATGCCTCATTCCACCAATGCCTCAGCTCCGTCCTCATCTGCACAAGCCTCAAACGCTTTCAAATCCTAAGTAGCAACATTCTAGAGCTGAGATTGTGATGTCATAATGCCTCATTCCACCAATGCCTAAGCTCTGTCCTCATCTGCACAAGCCTCAAACCCTTTAAAATCACAACTGTTCAAGGCTTGTGTGGTTAAGGTAGAGCTTATAGGAATTAGTTGGGGGTAGGGACTGCGACAAAACTCTTGGGAACGGGACGGAGAAATTGAGTTACTGCGGGGACGGGGAATAATTTGTCCCCGTGTCTTTCCCTACTTTCACATAAACGTTCTCATTTCGCTGAGAAAGTCTAACAACTATGTCACCCGACCTGAAAAAGTTTGAAATCTAAACAAAGCAGTCTCTTAACACAACCCTTTCCTGGCTTATCACAGTACAGCATTGGCTTGAGACCGATTTAACATTCAGCTTAGATTTCCTCGGGGATTTCGTTATCTCAACCAGCTAGCGATTGTTTCTCATGCAATCAAAAACCAGGGACCTTGATGGCCGATTAAGACCACAGGCGCTCTCTAAGCCCTGCACTGCCACAGACCCTGTTTGATCTTCGCTGTTACCCTCACTGCCTTCCACAATAATATTTCAGCCTCGGTCTTCTCCTCTGCCTGTTCGACTAAAACCAGAGACAAAACCTTTCCACAGATTATTTTTCACATGCGTCACTTCATCATTGTAAATTTTCATTTCTTTTTTTGACATGAGAATTATTCATTGCATTTTTTAATGGGGAACCACTTTGCATTGCTCTGCAGTCCAAGAAATGCCAGGGTTGAAATTCAACAAGATTTAAAGAGGCAAGAGCTAAACGGACCGCCACAGCGTTGCCCGAGTAGTGTCCGGGGGGTGGGGGGAGGGCAGGGCTCTTGTTACGTGGTCATCAGTCATATTCAGGGCAAGATTCTCAAAACTTTAACGCGGTCGCTAAGCAGTTTTCCGGTGGTTTAGCCTGCACGCATTTTAGCGGCGGATTATCAAAATGGATTATCTCTGTCTTTAGCGAGGTTTCTAGCCGTCTCAGGCAATGGCACGCAAATGGCCTCTTAACATTGGTGGATTCTTAAAAATCGCCGAGGCATTTTTCTAAGAGCGGCGTCTACTTTTGGCGACAAAAAGCAGCGGCTGATCCGGGGGTGCCGTTACAGTGTCAGCATTTGTGTTTTGACTGTGGCTAATGAAAAAAAAAATGTGTATCTATATATTTTAAGTGGAGGGTAGTAAAATCACGCTTCTTTTGAGTTTTGGGGAGAGACAGGCATGTTTTAGGTGCACTTGTTAAAAGCCAACGTTTCTTCTGGAGCGCGTGTAAGATACCCTTGTCTTGTGTCTTTCTGGCTGTGGGTCTTGATTAAATTTTACATTAACAACAAATTACAAGATTTACCTGAATTATAGTAGTTTTTTGGAGAGAAAGGCATGTTTTATGTGCGATTGAAAAACAAAACAAAAAAAAATGACGTTGCTTCTCCCCTCTTCTCCCTTCCATTGGTCCAATAGTGTAGCAGGAGAGTGGGTTTTTACAGCATTTTTCTGCGCTTGTGCCATCAGCACATACAAATGTAGGAAATCTTTGCTGTTGTTCGCCAATCTTATTTGCATGCGCGATTTTTTAAGAATGTCTCAGGTTTTCAGATTCGGTATCAAAACAGCTGCGGTAGCAGACCGTCACTTTGCAATGCGGGTTTTTGAAAATCCCGCCCTTAGTGCCAGTTTCTCATAAAGTAGCAACATTCCATACAAAATCCCAAAGAATAGCAAGATTCCGGAATCCCAAAGAGTAAACATTCCGTACAGAATCCCAAAGAATAGCAAGATTCCGGAATCCCAAAGAGTAATAAGATTCTAGAATCTCATAGAGTAGCAACATTCCATACAAAATCCCAAAGAATAGCAAGATTCCGGAATCCCAAAGAGTAAACATTCCGTACAGAATCCCAAAGAATAGCAAGATTCCGGAATCCCAAAGAGTAATAAGATTCTAGAATCTCATAGAGTAGCAACATTCCATACAAAATCCCAAAGAATAGCAAGATTCCGGAATCCCAAAGAGTAATAAGATTCTGGAATCTCAGAGTAGCAACATTCCATACAGAACCCCAAAGAATAGCAAGATTCCGGAATCCCAAAGAGTAATAAGATTCTAGAATCTCATAGAGTAGCAACATTCCATACAGAACCCCAAAGAATAGCAAGATTCCGGAATCCCAAAGAGTAATAAGATTCTAGAATCTCATAGAGTAGCAACATTCCATACAAAATCCCAAAGAATAGCAAGATTCCGGAATCCCAAAGAGTAATAAGATTCTAGAATCTCATAGAGTAGCAACATTCCATAGAAAATCCCAAAGAATAGCAAGATTCCGGAATCCCAAAGAGTAATAAGATTCTAGAATCTCATAGAGTAGCAACATTCCATACAGAATCCCAAAGAATAGCAAGATTCCGGAATCCCAAAGAGTAATAAGATTCTAGAATCTCATAGAGTAGCAACATTCCATACAGAATCCCAAAGAATAGCAAGATTCCGGAATCCCAAAGAGTAATAAGATTCTGGAATCTCAGAGTAGCAACATTCCATACAGAATCCCAAAGAATAGCAAGATTCCGGAATCCCAAAGAGTAATAAGATTCTAGAATCTCATAGAGTAGCAACATTCCATACAAAATCCCAAAGAATAGCAAGATTCCGGAATCCCAAAGAGTAATAAGATTCTGGAATCTCAGAGTAGCAACATTCCATACAGAATCCCAAAGAATAGCAAGATTCCGGAATCCCAAAGAGTAATAAGATTCTAGAATCTCATAGAGTAGCAACATTCCATACAGAATCCCAAAGAATAGCAAGATTCCGGAATCCCAAAGAGTAATAAGATTCTAGAATCTCATAGAGTAGCAACATTCCATACAGAATCCCAAAGAATAGCAAGATTCCGGAATCCCAAAGAGTAATAAGATTCTGGAATCTCAGAGTAGCAACATTCCATACAGAATCCCAAAGAATAGCAAGATTCCGGAATCCCAAAGAGTAATAAGATTCTAGAATCTCATAGAGTAGCAACATTCCATACAGAATCCCAAAGAATAGCAAGATTCCGGAATCCCAAAGAGTAATAAGATTCTGGAATCTCAGAGTAGCAACATTCCATACAGAATCCCAAAGAATAGCAAGATTCCAGAATCCCAGAGAGTAAACATTCCGTACAGAATCCCAAAGAATAGCAACATTCCGGAATCCCAAAGAGTAATAAGATTCTAGAATCTCATAGAGTAGCAACATTCCATAGAAAATCCCAAAGAATAGCAAGATTCCGGAATCCCAAAGAGTAATAAGATTCTAGAATCTCATAGAGTAGCAACATTCCATACAGAATCCCAAAGAATAGCAAGATTCCGGAATCTCAAAGAGTAATAAGATTCTGGAATCTCAGAGTAGCAACATTCCATACAGAATCCCAAAGAATAGCAAGATTCCGGAATCCCAAAGAGTAATAAGATTCTAGAATCTCATAGAGTAGCAACATTCCATACAGAATCCCAAAGAATAGCAAGATTCCGGAATCCCAAAGAGTAATAAGATTCTAGAATCTCATAGAGTAGCAACATTCCATACAGAATCCCAAAGAATAGCAAGATTCCGGAATCCCAAAGAGTAATAAGATTCTAGAATCTCATAGAGTAGCAACATTCCATACAGAATCCCAAAGAATAGCAAGATTCCAGAATCCCAGAGAGTAAACATTCCGTACAGAATCCCAAAGAATAGCAACATTCCGGAATCCCAAAGAGTAAACATTCCGTACAGAATCCCAAAGAATAGCAACATTCCGGAATCCCAAAGAGTAAACATTCCGTACAGAATCCCAAAGAATAGCAACATTCCGGAATCCCAAAGAGTGGCAACATTCCATGCTACCTCATAGAACACTACTCTTCATTGAGTTAACCAAAATCCGTGGTCCAGATATTCAAAAAAACATATTCATAGAGGAAGTTGCAGTACAGAGACATTCTGGATGTGCAATTTAGAGCCTTAGCAGGTTTAGCCTTTCTTTATAGGGAAGTTGCCCATCCCTTTTATCATTTTCATCGCCCTTTTCTATTTACTTATTCAGTTTTCTCCACTGTTCTCCCAGAATGGTTTACATGAATTTATTCAGGTACTCAAGTATTTTCCCTGTCTGTCCTGGTGGACTCACTATCTAGCTAATGCACCCGGGGCAATGAGGAGGAATTAAGTGACTTGCCCAGGGCCACAAGGAGCAGGGTGCTGAGGCTGTAGCTTTAACCACCGTGCCACATTTTGCAATAAAACTTTGCATCCGTGCAAAGTTCCATCAGAGAGCGCAAAATAATGTATTAGCTTTACAGTCAGTGTTTATCTCTGGATTAGCTGCTGATTGGATTTAATGGCCCACACCTGGACAGGAATTCATACACAGAAGACAAACAAATTGCATCAAATATTTTCCGAAATGAGTCATTAGGTCCCGGGAGACCACATCTCTGCAGAGGCATTGCGATTTACATCCGGTCTGGCCATGCGCAACGGTCACTTGGCAAAGCAGGACCGGGCTCTGAATTCATTCATGTGTGACCACTGAGGAACGCCAGTTAAGCCCAATTAAGCACACTGGTTTCCTTTCCCCATTTAAAGCTCTTCTTTTGCAGCTTTCCAGCTCAAAGTTTGGATTTCTGAAGCCATAAGTAAATCAGCACATTTTGGAAATTAAGGTTTGCCATTTGGTGCAGTGATTTTTGATAAGTTTGAGATAAAAATCAGATACTGGATATTTTTTTATTTGGTTTTACATCCCAACCTTCCAGAAGGGCTCAGAACGGGTTGCAAGTTTACAAATTTTTATTTATTTACTTAAAAATTGTATAATCCGTATATCCAACAAGATGTGGATAACATCATGACACACATCATAAAATCAGAACCCCCCCCCAAAAAATAAAGGGATCCTTTTACTAAGGCGCGCTAGTGCGTCTTAGTGTGTGCTAAATCCTAATGCGTGCTAATGCGTCCATAGGATATAATGGAGGCTTTCGCACACGGTTAGCGTGCACTAATAATAATTTTTATTCTTATATACCGCCAAAGCCATGGTAATTCGAGGCGATTTACAACAAGAAGAGCTGGACAATCAGCAAAGAATAATTACAGTGACATATGATTCAGACGTTCAAATACTTAAAGGGTATTAACGTAGAACAAAATCTTTTCCAGAGAAAGGAAAATGGTAAAACCAGAGGACATAATTTGAGGTTGAGGGGTGGTAGATTCAGGGGCAATATTAGGAAATTCTACTTTACGGAGAGGGTAGTGGATGCCTGGAATGCGCTCCCGAGAAAGGTGGTGGAGAGTAAAACTGTGACTGAGTTCAAAGAAGCATGGGATGAACACAGAGGATTTAGAATCAGAAAAGAATATTAAATATTGAACTAAGGCCAGTACTGGGCAGACTTGCACGGTCTGTGTCTGTGTATGGCCGTTTGGGGGAGGATGGGCAGGGGAGGGCTTCAATAGCTGGGAGGGTGTAGATGGGCTGGAGTAAGTCTTAACAGAGATTTCAGCAGTTGGAACCCAAGCATAGTACCGGGTAAAGCTTTGGATTCTCGCCCAGAAATAGCTAAGAAGAAAAAAAAAAAAAAAAAAAAAAAAAATTTAAATTGAATCAGGTTGGGCAGACTGGATGGACCATTCGGGTCTTTATCTGCCGTCATCTACTATGTTACTATGTTACTATCAAGTACAAGTTGAGTGAGAGTAAGACAGAGTGAAAGACACAGAGAGAGGTGTCGCGTGAATGTAGGAAGCGTACATGGTAAGGCATTAGGAGATCTTGGTTACAAATCGGTTGGAACAAGTTTGTTTTAACTAGTTTTCTAAAGTTACCCAACCTATCGCTCTGTTGGCCTGCCTGGAAGGCGAGAGTTCTGCCAAGATATCTCTTGAATTGGCAGGCCTTTAATGTTGGGTGGCTAAACCTGTGTACCCTGCGAGTAGGCCTGGTGGAGCAGTCCAAGTTGAAGTGGGAAACCAGATAAATGGGGGCCAAAGCCTTGAATGGATTTGAAACATAGACAGGCAAATTTGAACAGTACTCTTGCTTCCAGGGGCAGCCAGTGAAGTTTTTGGTAGTAGTACACTGAAAGATTGGAGAGACTAGGGCTCTTCTCCCTGGAAAAGCGGAGACTCAGAGGAGACACGATAGAAACCTACAAGATCATGAAGGGCATAGAGAGTAGAGAGGGACAGATTCTTCAAAAACTTTCGATAAATAACAGAACATAAGGGCATTCGGAAAAGTTGAAAGGGGACAGATTCATAACGAATGCTAGGAAGTTTTTCTTTACCCAGCGTGTGGTGGACACCTGGAATGCGCTTCCAGAGGACTTAATAGGGAAGAGTATGGTACTGGGGTTCAAGAAAGGATTGGACAATTTCCTGCTGGATAAGGGGATAGAGGGGTATAGATAGAGGACCTGTTGGGCCACCGCGTGTGCGGACTGCTGGGCACGATGGACCTCAGGTCTGACCCAGCAGAGGCATTGCTTATGTTCTTAAAAATCAGTCGAACTGGGGTACAGATAGGAGTTGAGGTAGGTTATAGGAATAGTCAGAGACCATTGCACAGGTGATGGGCCTGGAGGGCCGCCGCGGGAGCGGACCACTGGTCTGACCCAGTGGAGGCAAATTCTTATGTTCTTATGATTCTGAGTCTTTGGATTGCTTTCTTGAAGGACCCTAGATAAATGATGTTGCAATAGTCGAGCAGGCTTAGGATGGAAGATTGCACAAGTGAGCGGAATGATGCTGCATCAAATAATGTTCTGATGGTTCTTAGTTTCCAGTGTCGAGAAGCCTTTTCTAATCACTAGTGTACCTTAGTAAAAAGGACCCCACAGTAAATAAAGCGTAAACATAAGGCATGGCAGGACATTGTCTAACAAACCATGTAATGGCGTCGCAAAGGGGAGGCGGTCCGTCCCTGGCGCCATGTTGGTGGCGGCGCCGGCACCCTTCCTCCTCTCTGCCCCTCACCCACCTCTTCCCATTCCTCCCCCCCTTACCTCTAGTCAGGGATCTCAAAGTCCCTCCTCGAGGGCTGCAATCCGGTCGGGTTTTCCGGATTTCCTCCATGAATATGCATGAGATCTATGTGCATGCACTGCTTTCAATGCATATTCACTGGGGAAATCCGGAAAACCAGACTGGATTGCGGCCCTCGAGGAGGGACTTCGAGATCCGCGCTCTAGATGAAGCGGATGCTGGCGGTGGTCAACAAGGTGCTCGTCGCGACCCCGCAGGCTCTCTCGCGGACGTCACATCTGGATGCCCCCTCTCGTCGCAATTTCTTTTAGAAACCCAGACAAAAGTGCCGGGTTTTGAAAAGCCGTCCGGACCCCCGGGACATGTCCTCGAAAAGAAGGACATGTTCAGGGAAATCCTGACATCTGGTAACCCTGGTTGCACTCCAACACCGGCTTTCTTACTCTGTTTTTCAGCTTTTGACTGAAAGGTATGAACGATTTTATAAAGTGCGCTTGGAAGCTACAGGCGTAGGTATTAAGGGGCTAATTCTATACAGGATGCCTAACTGAATTGGCAAAATACCCCTAATAGGACCTCCGAGGTGTATAAAGAGCTAGCTTGTTCTTTAATTATTCTGGCCCATTTTGTCTGAGGACCTTGAAAGTCAAACATAGAGATTAAAATTTAGCCTTGCAAGGTTCTGGTAGCCAGTGTAGTTTGTGCAGGAAGGGAATATTAACATACATTAATTGGCTCTTAAGCTAATTAATTTGCATTCAGATTGGCCTTCACATCATATTTGAGGGGCCGCAGGAAAGTTCTCAGCCCAACCAAGAAGAGGATGATGCGGAGTCAGGAAACTTGCAAGCTATTCCACACTTTTCTTGACGCTTTAGTTTCAGCGATATGAAATGAAATGAAGTGTCGAAAAGTGTGGAATAACTTGTAAGTTTCCTGGCTCCGCATCACCCTCTTCTTGGTTGGGCTGAGAACTTCCCAGTGGCCCCTCCTACTGTGATGTCATAATGCCTCATTCTACCAATGCCTAAGAGCCAACCTCATCGGTGATGTCACAATGGCTTGGTTTCCCTCTACTTGTGCCCATTTACTAGATTCATTTGCTTCATTGAAACACAGCGTCAAGAAATGTGTGGAATAACTTGTAAGTTTCCTGGCTCCGCATCATCCTCTTCTTGGTTGGGCTGAGAACTTCTCAGCGGCTCCTTTAATCTGGGGGAAATGTGCAACTGAATGGGGGTGCTACTGCCAAAGGAGCATGGGTATGTTATGGGTGTTTCTCATCGCTGTGCCCCCCACTCCTTCCCTGCCCCTCATGCCACACTTTACCCTCTCTTGCCCCGCATACCTCTTCAAATCATCACCAGCGTGAACAGCCTGCTGCTCACTGGCACTGGCTTTCCCACTGCTGTCACTTCCTGTCCCCGTGACCCAGAAGTGATTTCAGAGGGCAGCCAGACCAGCACAAGCAGCAAGCCGGAGAAGTTGCTCGTAATGGTGAAGATTTAAAGAGCTACTGTGGGGGAGGGGGCAGAAGGGCGCGGGTATGGCGAAGTGCTGGCGCCCCTTCCAAGACAGCGCCCAGGGCGGTCCGCCTCACTTCCCCCCCTTTACTTTGCCGCTGGCGTGGATCATCTCAACACCTATACTGGGATGCTAATTTACAGCTCTGTTCTTTTGCTACAGTTGAAGAGATTTGGGGCTGCTAATCTGAACAGAAATCGAAGGCTGCTTCCGTAACCTGCACATTCAGAAATATTCCGCTTTTGATAATGTGTAGGATGAAGAGACCCAGCAAAGAACACCTGCGTCACACAATAGCCTCTTCCAGGTTTCAAGCTAAGCGTACAAAACCCAGAAATGTCTGAGGAAGGCTCACGCGGTGTGACATTAGCAGCAAGGATCCAGTTTTAGCAGAGCTGCAGTTTAAAAATAAAAATGCAAATGAGCGGAAAGGAATGCAACCTCCCGTTTGCTAGGTTATTGATACGCATCGCACACACTGAAGGCCAGGGTCTCTCACACTTTTTTTTTTTTTAGCTCTGGCACACTAAACGGTGCAAATGCTTTTCACGGCACATTATAATTGAAATTATAAAATTGCAAAACCAACCCAAAAATTAATTTTTAGAGTTATTTATTTAAAGTTCTTTAAGCTATATATGGGTATAAGAACGGTGAAACCAAAGCAGACAGAGTAGAATTGCTAATCAATGGAATGGATGTGCTTGTTTTTGAGTGCAAATTAACTCAAAAAGCGGCTCGATAGTCGACAAGCAAACACACGTTTCATTGTCCACCATCTGCAGTCGTTCTCTCTTTTTTTTTCTAATTTAATTTCTCCCAGAGCTGAAAATCCAAGGGCTCCTTTTACTAAGCTGCGTTAGCGTTTTTAGCACACGCAGCATTTTAGCACACGCTACGCAGCTAGAACTAACGCCAGCTCAATACTGGCATTAGCGTCTAGCGCACGCTATTCCGCGCGTTAATGCCCTAACGCGGCTTAGTAAAAGAAGGAGCCCCAAATTCAAAGATAAGAAGATCCAAATGGTAACAAAGCCTTGATTGCTTTCTCGCTCAGGTTAGAACTACTGTTTATGAATGTAGGCTGTTAAGATGTGTTGTTGTATTGTTAACCCGTTATTAGTAATAAATGTGACCCCTGTGGTAAAGCAACATGTCTTAAAGGCCATTGATAACTTCTTCCCTAAGTTGCAAACATCTTCAGATGGTTGGCTCATTCCCTGCGGTAGGCGCTGAGCAACAAAGCCAAGATATTACAGGGCAGTGCGGTGGGTTAGGAGAGGGACATACGACACTGGTGAGGAAGGGTGTTTTCTAATCATAGATCTTCTCCTAGGCAGCCATAGAAACTGTTGCATTGATGGTGACAGCAGTATGGCATCCTGGGTGGCTGCCTTGCTGTCCACCTCTTCTGATGACTGAGTACAGCTTTCATTGAAAGGTTTGGACAATTTCTTGGAGGAAAAGTCCATAGTCTTATCAAGACACGGAGAAGCCTCTGCTTGCCCTGGCTCGGTAGCATGGAATCTTGCTACTCTTTGGGGTTCCGGAATCTTGCTACTCTTTGAGATTCCGGAATCTTGCTACTCTTTGAGATTCCGGAATCTTGCTACTCTTTGAGATTCCGGAATCTTGCTACTCTTTGAGATTCCGGAATCTTGCTACTCTTTGAGATTCCGGAATCTTGCTACTCTTTGAGATTCCGGAATCTTGCTACTCTTTGAGATTCCGGAATCTTGTTACTCTTTGGGGTTCCGGAATCTTGCTACTCTTTGAGATTCTAGAATCTTGTTACTCTTTGGGGTTCCGGAATCTTGCTACTCTTTGAGATTCTATATGGAATGTTGCTACTCTTTGGGTTTTGGCCAGGTACTAGGGACCTGGATTGGCCACCATGAGAACAGGCTACTGAACTTGATGGACCATTGGTCTGACCCAGTAAGGCTATTCTTATGTTCTTAAAATTACTTGCCGTTAGTTTTCAAGCACCAATCACATCAACAGATGATGTTTGTCTGGGCAATTGCATTCTTACGCAAACAGATGCTCATAACATTGAAAGACTCTTGCATATGCTACATACACATCACCTCTTCCCTTTCTAGGTATCTTTTTAACTTCTCCAGCATGAGCAGCCTGCCCACGTCTGTGTCGGCTCGTCCTATGATGCCACTTCCTAGGTGCAGTTCCTGGAAGTGATGTCAGAGACAGCGCCAATGCCAGCGTGGGCAGTAACCTCGTGCTGGGGAAGTAAAAAAGGCCAGGGATGGGGGCAGTGAGGAGAGCCACGCCCTTCGCAAGACTGCAGCCAGGGCAGCCTGCCCTCTCCCCCTTATGACGTTGCTGTTTGGGCATGTGGAACAGATGGGTTTTGGGGGTTTTGGGCATTTCTGGGAAAACCAGTGAACTTTAGATTCCTCGTGACAAGGACATCCACGTAGACAGGTTCATAAATATTCAGACAATCAAAGCTGCTGAACTGGGTCAAATTTGCGCCAAACTAAAATTGCACATCCACAGGTCGCCGTCGGCATGACAGATGCCGGGAGCTCCCTTAGTGATCAGAAAGAGATGCTTACACGTTAAAATGTCCACTTGATTTGACCTGGGCAGATCACTTCCACTGCTTTTTTTTTTTTTTTTTTCAGCTTGTTTACGAAAATGTCATTGGCCTCGGAGCCTCGTTTTGCCATTACCCTGGATTTCCCTGTGCTCAGCTGCCCCTGCTTTCCCCCCTCGTGCTGCTGAGAAGTTCTCTCTCACATCTGGAAACTCTGAAAACAGATGTGGAGGGGGCTTCTGATGTCCTGCTGCTCCGTAAGTAGCTGAAAAAGGAAACGACGCAATCCAAACAGCAGCAGAGTTTCTCCCCCCCCCCCCCATTCCATTCTGTGCCTACAATGCAATACATTTGAACGAAAGAACGCCAAGATGTCCTTGCTGTGTGGGAAGAGAAAGCAGGAATTGTGAACGAAAAGAAAAATCTGGCCAAAGAAAACCTAAGACAAGACAAAGGTGACAGAGAGGAATCAAAGGGGCAAGTTATCCAGCCACATTCCATGACGGGCTGATCCTCTCAGCATTAATGACGCTTTCCAGCGTATGTTACTGTTTGCAAATGATTTCGAGCAGCTTCTCAAGTTTCTTAAACTAGTTAGGTGATGGTAGCGCACCTTCTGCCGCTATAGAGAATCAGGCCCTTAGCTTCTACGGCACATGCATCGTGAGGTCATAGAGATTATGGTTATAGAAACACGACGGCAGATGAAGGCCAAAAGGCCCATCCAACCTGCCCATCCGCAGCATCCTCTATCTCCTCCTCTCCCAATTGGCTAAGGCTCTGAACATTTGCATTGTGAGGTCATAGAGATTATGGTTATAGAAACATGACAGCAAATAAGCCAAATGGCCCATCCAGTCTGCCCATCCTCTCTCTAAGAGATCCCACATGCCTTTCCCACGCTTTCCTGAATTCGGACACAGTCTCTGTCTCCAGCACCTCCACCAGGAGACTATTCCACACATCTACCACCCTTTCTGTAAAAAAAAGTATTTCCTTATATTAGCTTCTACTGTGCCTCAGTGTAACAGGTCACCTAGTTCACAACTTCTCAACCCAATTTTGATCAGTCAGGTTTTCAGGATATGTACGGTGAATATGCATGAGGGAAGTTGCAAACCAGGGAAGCAGGGCATGCACCATAGATATCCTGAAAACCTATCTGTGTCCCAAGGACTGGATTGAGAAGCCTTGATCATAACATAACTTCTATATCGCCACAATCAAACGATTTCTCGGCGGTTTGCATTGAAGAGAGCTGGACAATCAGCGAAGTACAAAATACAAATAGCAAAAGTACAATATGTTTGTTAAAGATAGTCAGAGTAGAATTATTGCAATTAGTGTAACTTCTATTTAAAAAATAAATCTATCAAATAGTACAGTCTTAATTTTTTTCCAAAATGCGCCGTAGGTCAACCTGGCTCCACTGATGTAATTACCTAACCAGTACTGCTGTTTACTTGTTTGAAACATAAGTCATATCCAAAAAAGACCTGTATCTACAACCAGTGATCTTTGGATAGGCAAATAAATTACAATTTCTGGTTATACTCGTGGGGCTGTTTAGCACAAAATGAGACAAAAGATAGGTAGGGGCCAATCCCCAAGCCAACTTATAACAAATGCAAGAGAATTTAAATATTACTCATGCCTCCACCGGTAACCAGTAACCTAGAGTAATAAAACTTCAAGCAAAAAGGAACAGAGCTTTTTCATTTGCGGATCCCTGCCTTTGGAATTCCAGACTTCATGACTTCGAGGGAATATCTTACTCCTCCTTCCGGAAACTACTGAAACCTATTCTCTTTCATAACATAACCACAATCAGACGATTTCTGGGCGGTTTACAATGAAGAGAGCTGGATTCATCCAAAGTCCATTAACGAACGTCTCTAGCTAAATATTCTATCTGGCGCTAGCCTTTCTTGGTCTGTTGGGCCGGAGTGAAACTCAGAACTAGAAACTGTCTAGAGCAGGGGTGTCCAACCTGCGGCTCCGTGAAGTATTTTGTGCGGCCCTGGTCGAGGGTGATGCAGTGTTTTCCTCTGCTACCCTTCGATGTTTACCATCCTGCCGGCTCCTTCCTCTGTCGTGCTGTAGCGTTTGCACGTTTGTGCAGCCCCAGAGACATTTTTTGGGGCCAATGCGGCCCCGTGAAGCCAAAAGGTTGCTTTAGTTTAATTTTTTATTCTCTCATTTTCCTGTTATTGATATTTATAAAAATTTAGATTGTTAGTTTAACTATTCTATGTTTCCTTATAATGTAACTATAATACTCATTTTCTTGGAAATTGTCCAAACCTTTCTTAAAATCAGCTACGCTATCCACTCTTACCACAATCTCTGGCAACACGTTCCAGAGCTTAACTATTCTCCAAATGAAAAAAAAAATTCCTCCTATTGGTTTTACAAGTATTTCCGTGTAACATTCGAGTGTCTCCCTAGTCTTTGTCATTTTTGACAGAGCGAAAAAAAAAAAAAAAAAAAAAAAAAAAATCGATCCACTTGTACACGTTCTACTCCACTCAGGATTCTGTAGACTTCAGTCAATATCACACTCCCTTATAAAATTCCCTCCAAAATATTTACTGCATAATTACTGCTTGTACACGTGAAAACTAACATGTGACGCTTTAGCGCAGCCCGTATTAGGCCAATTTTGCCGCTTTGGGCCTGTTTGTTTGCCACAATAGTTTTGGAAGGCCGGAGACCCAAAGATCTCTAGAACTATTTCCAAGCTCTTTCAGGAGCTGCGGATTTCTCCCGTCATCACAATCTTGCCTTCTGCCTCTTGCAAAGAAATGTATGCTCATGTAAAGCAACCAAAGTCATCTGAAAAGCACGGTTAATATTTTATTAACAAGAAAAAGCAATGTTAACTGCAGCTGCGAATGAGAATATGTCCCCCACAGTCACACAATTCATTTGCTTTGCATTCCTCCAGGGATGACTACGCTTCTTCACATATAATGGGACAACTTCTGTCCTTAAAGCTTATTAATCAACTGCAGCCTGAACGATTAGACTCCGCTTCCTTTTTAATGCATTTTCTTTTGTTTTACAGATTGTGAAATTTTAGAAAACGCTGGAGAGTTTCTCGAGCAAAATTGTACAATAAACATTAGAAACATGACGGCAGATAAAGGCCAAATGGCCCGTCCAGTCTGCCCATCCAGAGCATCCACTATCTCTTTCTTTTCTAAGAGATCCCACCTGCCTTTCCCACGCTTTCTGAAATTCGGACAGTCTCTGTCTCTAGCATCTCCATCAGGAGACTATTCCACACATCTACCAAGTTTCAAGTTTATTGAGATTTTGATTTAAACGCAATATCAAGTATTTTCAAAGCGTATAACAATAATAATTTGGGGGGACAAATAAAACAGTTTAAAACCATAAACATACAGTTTTATCCATAGTTACATTCAAGATACGTAAGGAATGAAAGGTTAAATTACATTTGATTTAAAATAAACAATGAAAAATAAAATAACAGTTAGGGAAGAACAACTTTAGGAGAGGTATTAAAGAGAAAAGAAGAAAAAATTTTTTTTTATGAAGACTTAGTCTAAGAGTAATTATTTACCCCCCCCCCCCCTTTCCGTAAAGAAGTATTTTCTTATATTACTCCTGGGCCTGTCACCTCTTAATTTCATCCTACGCCTTCTCGTTCTGGAGTTTTCCTTTATTTGAAAAGCAGGTTTTGCCGTCTGGGCCCTGAACTATCTCAAAGTTACTTTTTAAAGAATTTAAGCTGAGCAAAGAAATATTGGTTCATAGACAACGGCGCGAAAGACAAAGGCGCGCCCGGACAATTGAGCGCAGCGTGGAGGCGTGCGCCGCTCTAAATTACTTTTTCTAGGGCTCCGACGGGGGGGCTTGTGGGGGGAACCCCCCCACTTTACTTAATAGACATCGCGCCGGCGTTATGGGGGGTTTGGGGGGTTGTAACCCTCCACATTTTACTGTAAACTTAACTTTTTCCCTAAAAACAGGGAAAAAGTGAAGTTTTCAGTAAAATGTGGGGGGTTACAACCCCCCACACAACACGGCACGATATCTATTAAGTAAAGTGGGGGTTCCCCCCCCACACCCCCCCATCAGAGCCCTAAAAACAATAATTTAGAGCGGCGCGCTCCTCCGCACTGCGCTCAATTGTCTGGGTGCGCCTTTGTCCCAGCGCGCTTTTGACCCGACACCAAAATATTTAGGATACAGCAAAGTTTATTGCTCTGTTCACTTCTGGGTAAGAAGGTACAGCTGAACGCTGTGCGGTGCTCAAAACGCTCTATGAGTGTCGAGAGCAGCACAGCGCATTCAGCGCACTGGCCTTTGCTAAAAACCACTTCCGCGGGGTGGGTTAGTCACATTAACCCTCTCTTATGAACGCGTAGCGTGGGTTTTAGTGCCGGCAATGGCGGTAACTGCTCCGACGCTCATACGAGCGTCGGAGCAGTTACCGCCACTGCAGGCGCTAAAACCCGCACTATGCGTTCATAAATGAGGGTGTAAAGAAGATGTCAGCTCAGCTACACTGGAGACTGGTGACGGGACTAAATCGCGCGAGACAACGGCGCGCAGACAACTGAGCGCAAGGTTGACGGAACGCCGAAGAAAAGCACTATTTTAAAAGGCTCCGGCGGGGTGTGTGGAGGGGGAACCCCCCACTTTACTTAACAGACATTGCGCTGGCGTTGTGGGGGGTTTGGGGGGTTGTAACCCCCCACATTATACTTAAAACTGAACTTTTTCCCTAAAAAACAGGCAAAAAGTTTGGTTTCAAGTATAATGAGGGGGGTTACAACCCCCCAAACCCAGCGCGATCTCTGTTAAGTAAAATAGGGGGGTTCCCCACCAACACCCCCCGTCAGAACCCTTTAAAATAGTGCTTTACTTCGGCGCGCCGTCAACCTTGCGCTCAGTTGTCTGCGCCCCGTTGTCTCGTGCGATTTTGTCTATGAACCGGGTAAAATGCTGGTAGTTGTTTCACTCTTAATATTGAACTTCCCTTCAATAAATTCAAAATTTTCATGGGTGAAGCGTCCTTAATAGTTCGTCTGTCTCTCCAATTTCATTTTGACTGCCACAATTGAGAATATTTTTGCTATATGAGCCTAAAGGGCTGCAGCTTGCAAAGTCGACGCTTCACCCATGAAAATTTTGAATTTATTGAAGGTAAGTTCAATATTAAGACCGAAACAACTACTAGCATTTTACCCTGGTTCCTGGCATTGATTATTTAGGCTGCTACACGTGCAATCAGGTGTCTACAGTAAAAGAGATTTATTTGCAATCGGTGGGGTTTGTTTTTTTTTTTTTATTTGAGCTCTTGATTCTGAAAAGAAAAAAAAAAAAAAAAAATCCTTCCCTTTCAAAGAATAAAAGAAAAGATGAGAAGTCTTCAGTGCGCTTCTAGAGAAAAGCGTACAGCACAAATTCAAAAGCAGTCCCATTCAGCAAGAGCTACGATTGTGGGAAAACCTCTTAGTACATGGCGATTGACAGCTCTAATGGATGGCACGTCTTAAACCGGATTGCTTAGTACAAAGGATCGACAAATGCCTTAAGCTATACACGAGGTAAATGTTTCTGAAGACACCGCCTGGCGGAGCGCCATACCAGGCGGTGCTGAAAAGTTTCTCAGCCCCACCAAGAAGAGAATGACGTGGATACGGTTCAATCGATGATCTGACACACCGTCAAAGCGTGGAATTTCGCTTCTGCAAACTGGCACCTGACGAAATAAGACGACACTCTTTTCAGCTCCAGTGGCAAAATAACGCTCAGAATTTAGGAAGTTGGTTGGTTGGCTGAGAACCTTTCGGCACCCCCCTCCTATGTAATAAAAGTGATCCAAGTATAGGGCAATCAAACCATTGTGACATTGCTTTTGAGGTTGGCTCTTACTGGTGGAATGAGGCATTATGACATCACAATCTCAGCTCTGGAATGTTGCTACGATAGGGTGCTGAAAAATTCTCAGCCCAACCAAGAAAAGAATGACGGACATGGTTCAATCAATAATCTGAAACGATGTCAAAACATACACAGGATACTGGGCTAGATGGACCATTGGTCTGACCTAGTTTGGCAGTTCTTATGTGAGCTAAGTATCAGACAATGAAGCCTTTGTGACATCACTGGTGAGGTTGGCTCTTAGGCATTGGTGGAATGAGGCATTATGACATCACAATACCAGGGGCCACTGAAAAGTTCTCAGCCCAACCAAGAGGAGAATGACGTGGATAGGGTTCAATCAATGATCTGAAACAATGTCAAAACATAGAATTTCATTTCTGAAAATTGGCATTTAACGAAATAAGATGACTTTTCAGCTCCAATGGCAAAATAACACTCAGAATTTAGGAAGTTAGTTGGTTGGCTGAGAACCTTTCAGCACCCCCCTCCTATGTAATAAAAGTGAGCCAAGTATAGGGCAATCAAACCATTGTGACATTGCTTTTGAGGTTGGCTCTTACTGGTGGAACGAGGCATTATGACATCACAATCTCAGCTCTGGAATGTTGCTACGATAGGGTGCTGAAAAATTCTCAGCCCAACCAAGAAAAGAATGACGGATATGGTTCAATCAATAATCTGAAACGATGTCAAAAAACATACACAGGATACTGGGCTAGATGGACCATTGGTCTGACCTAGTTTGGCAGTTCTTATGTGAGCTAAGTATCAGACAATGAAGCCTTTGTGACATCACTGGTGAGGTTGGCTCTTAGGCATTGGTGGAATGAGGCATTATGACATCACAATACCAGGGGCCACTGAAAAGTTCTCAGCCCAACCAAGAGGAGAATGACGTGGATAGGGTTCAATCAATGATCTGAAACAATGTCAAAACATAGAATTTCATTTCTGAAAATTGGCATTTAACGAAATAAGATGACTTTTCAGCTCCAATGGCAAAATAACACTCAGAATTTAGGAAGTTAGTTGGTTGGGCTGAGAACCTTTCAGCACCCCCCTCCTATGTAATAAAAGTGAGCCGAGTATAGAACAACCAAGCCACTGTGACATCGCTGATGAGGTTGGCTCTTATTGGTGGAATGAGGCATTATGACATCACAATCACAGCTCTGGTTACCAGAAGCTGAAACTCAGCCCAACCAAGAAGAGATTGTGCTGGATCTGGTTCAATCAATGAGCCGAGACAATGTTTAAACAGAATTTCATTTCTGCAAATTTGACATTGAACAAAATAAGACGACACTCTTTTCAGCTCGAGTGGCAAAATAACTTGGAATTTAGGAAGTTGAAGGTGGTTGGTTGGGCTGAGAACTTTTCAGCACTGCCTCATAGAAGCTCATTACAAAAACGGGCTCCTTTTATCAAGCCGCGCTAGCCGGGTTTACGCATGCGATGTTTCATCACGCGTTAATCCCCGCGCTGGCCTAAAAACTACTGCCTGCTCAAGGGAGGCAGTAGCGGCTAGCGCGGATGGTGGTTTAGCGTGCGGTATTATGTGCGTTGAACCGCTAGCGCGGCTTGATAAAAGGAGCCCTTAGGAATGCATTTTAGAAGCTCTGCTAAACATTTTTGTTAAATTTTAATTTTCAGATGTTAAGTTTATGGGAGGGGGGCTGCAGTATATCCTAATATGTCAGGAATAAACAGATTTAAATAAATAAATAAATAAATAAATAGAGACTCTATTTGCAATATATCCTCAATAGTTTGCCTGTCTTTTTAGTAAATAGGAACCGAAACAACTTTCTCCCATCACACTTCCTGAAATGAAACCGTTCTCTCTTCCCGCTGGGGAAAGGAGGCAGATTCAAGTTCAATGAGCCAGGAGAAAATTAAACAAATACAAATGGCAGCCACGCGGGTGGCCTAAAGCAGAGCACTTGCCGTTTGACCACCCTGCTCGCCCACTAATGACGCCTAAGGTCACCCTCGAGCTGCGAGTCGGAACGGCGGGCGCAAAACAACGCACTTTCCCCCGGTCGCAGCACACCCTGAGCCCCGGCTTCGCTTGAATTTACATAGACAAGGGAGCGGGCGTTATTCCAAGCAAGATGCGGTCACTATTGCACCTTGCCAATGCAGCAGGCGTGCTAGCCTTACGGGGAGACTTTCCTAGACACACAAGGCTTTCGGCTACCGAAACAATTAGATACTGGGGGGGGGGGAGGGGGGGGAGAGAGAAAATCCGTATTCAGGCTCACCAGCGTGTTTCAGTACCAAGTCCCTCGGAGGAATGCTGCTTTAATGGATTTCTCTTAATTATCCTAGAGGCAGGCACACACCACACCAAAAGAAGCAGGAAATGAGAAGGGGGGGGGGTGGAGGGGGTCCGCTATATTAGCATGCCAGCATTTTTGCAGTTTTGTCTTAGAAGAGGTGAAAACAAATGGTTAATAGAGAACACGAGTGAAATGTTCTGCCAAGCTAAGCTGCCCCTCTGCCCCCGCGTTCCAGGCAAGTGACAGCCCCGCAAATGGTGTCTGTGGGTGTGTGTGTGTGTGTAGGGGGGGGGGGGGTCTCGGGCCATATTGGCTGCGTCCCCCAGTCCTGAAGACTTAAACACAATATGTGTCTCACCGGTGCAACACTTTCAGTTTGGGTTCTCGGTGTGAAATTTCATTTCACTTTAATTGAGACAGCATGACACATGTCAAAGAGCAGGGTTGTTTGGTTTGTGTTTTTTGTTGGTTTTTTTTTTTGGGGGGGGGCGTCCTTCAAACCAGTGCATGCAGTTCCATCTATACCTCTATGGACATTTCATTTGATTTTCAAAAGCAGGATGAAAACGTAGCTATTATATTTTTAAGTGTGTGTGTGTGTGTGTGGGGGGGGGGGTTAATGCCTCATTATGGGGCCTTTTTTCTGAGGGGGTTAAGTGTAACGCTTTGGAATTCAGCTCCTATTCACCTAAGAGAGGAGACATCTCTAAATACCTTTAAGAGCAGCCTAAAAGCCTTCAGTCTACAATCGTCCTTTTAAGGACACTTTAGACCAGTGGTCTCAAACCCTTTGCAGGGCCACATTTTGGACTTGCAAGTACATGGAGGGCCGCAGGAAAAAATAGTTAATGTCTTAAAGAAATAACAATTTTGCATGAGGTAAGAACATTAGAACAGCCCCACTGGGTCAGACCAAAGGTCCATCAAGCCCAGAAGCCCGTTCTCACGGTGGCCAATCCAGGTCACTAGTACCTGGCCAAAACCCAAGGAGTAGCAGCATTCCATATAGAATCTCAAAGAATAGAAAGATTCCGGAATCCCAAAGAGTAACAAGATTCTAGAATCCCAAAGAGTAGCAACATTCCATACAGAATCCCAAAGAATAGCAAGATTCCGAAATCCCAAAGAGTAACAAGATTCTAGAATCTCAAAGAGTAGCAACATTCTATACAGAATCCCAAAGAATAGCAAGATTCCGGAATCCCAAAGAGTAACAAGATTCTAGAATCTCAAAGAGTAGCAACATTCTATACAGAATCCCAAAGAATAGCAAGATTCCGGAATCCCAAAGAGTAACAAGATTCTAGAATCCCAAAGAGTAGCAACATTCCATACAGAATCCCAAAGAATAGAAAGATTCCGGAATCCCAAAGAGTAACAAGATTCTAGAATCCCAAAGAGTAGCAACATTCCATACAGAATCCCAAAGAATAGAAAGATTCCGGAATCCCAAAGAGTAACAAGATTCTAGAATCCCAAAGAGTAGCAACATTCCATACAGAATCCCAAAGAATAGCAAGATTCCGGAATCCCAAAGAGTAGCAACATTCCATGCTACCGATCCAGGGCAAGCAGTGGCTTCTTCCAGGTCTTCCTCAACAACAGACTATGGACTTTTCCTCCAGGAACTTGTCCAAACCTTTCTTAAAACCAACTATGGCATGCTATCCGCTCTTACTACATCCTCCGGCAACGCGTTCAGAGCTTAACTATTCTCTGAGTAAAAAAAAAAAAAAAATTTCCTCCTATTGGTTTTACAAGTATTTCCCTGTAACTTCATCGAGTGTCCCTCGAGTCTTTTTTTTTTTTTTTTATCAATCAAAAATGACAAAGAACCACTTGTACCCGTTCTACTCCACTCAGGATTTTGTAGACTTCACTCCTATCTCCCCTCAGCTGTCTCTTTTCCAAATCTTTCCTTTAACTACTGCAGTCCTCATAGTTAAAGTTTTAACATCTTTCCTTTCTCAGAACCGACACATTTCAGTCACTATATTGAAAATAAAATCAATAATTCTCCCTACCTTTGTTTTTTCTGTGCTTTTAACTATGTTTCCAGGGCCTTCTTGTCCATTGACTGTATTTCTCTCTGTCTTCACTTTCTGCCTTGCATCCATCTTTGGCATTAACTTAACATTCAATTTTTCCATTTTTCTGCTTTCTTCTCAAATCTACTTTTCCATGTCTTACCTTTCCTTCCTTTCCTATCTCTCTCTCCTTCCCTCCCCATTTCCATGGTCTGACATCTCTTTCCTTCTCTCTTCCCCCCCCCCCACCCCCCGTGTAACATTTCTCTTTCCCTTCCTCCTTTCTGCCCCCTGCAATCTCATCTCCCTTCCCGCTTTCCGGCCCCCTCCCAGGCCAACATTTCTCCCTCCTTTCCAGCAGTCCAACATTTTTTTCTCTTCCTCCTGCATGCTTCTCCTCTGGTCCTCCTTCCCTCCCCCAACCAACATCTCTCTCTCTCCCTCTCTCCATGAACCCAACTTAACTCTGCCCTCTCCCCCTTCCCCAGAGTATAACATTTCTCCTTTCACGTCCTCCCCATCCATCTCGCCCTATCCATGGGTACAACACTTTCTGCCTCCTGCACGCTTTCTCTGTCCTTGCCTCTTCTCTCAGTAGCATCCCTCCTTCCCACCCCCCAACCTAACATGCTCTCTCCCCATGCACCATCTCACCCTCCCCTCCAGTGTGTAGCACTTCCTTTCCCTCCATTTCTGCCAGGTCCAGCAGCACCTCTTCTCCCTTCTGTTTACCTCCCCCTTGTCCAGCAGTACCCCTTCTCTCTTCCCTGCTCCCCCCTGTCCAGCACTACCTCTTCTCCCCCATCCAGCAGTACCTCTTCTCCCTCCCCTGCTCCTCCTGTCCAGCAATACCCCTTCTCCCCGTCCAGCAGTACCCTTTCACCCCCATACAGCAGGACCCTTTCTTCCTCCTCTGCTCCTCCTGTCCAGCAGTACCCCTTCTCCCCATCCAGCAGTACCCCTTCACCTTTCCTGCTCCCCCTGTCCAGCAGTACCCCTTCTCCCTCCCCTTCTCCCCCGTCCAGCAGTACCCCTTCTCCCCATCCAGTAGTACCCCTTCTCCCTTCCCTGCTCCCCCTGTCCAGCAGTACCCCTTCTACCCCCGTCCAGCCATACCCTTTCTACCCCCATCCAGCAATACCCCTTCTCCCACCCCTGCTCCCCCTGTCCAGCAGTACCCCTTCTCCCTCCTCCGTGCCTCCCATCCAGCAGTACCCCTTCTACCCCCGTCCAGCCATACCCTTTCTACCCCCATCCAGCAATACCCCTTCTCCCACCCCTGCTCCCCCTGTCCAGCAGTACCCCTTCTCCCTTCCCTGCTCCCCCTGTCCAGCAGTACCCCTTCTCCCTCCTCTGCTCCTTCCATCCAGCAATACTCCTTCTCCTGCCCCTGCTCCCCCTGTCCAGCAGTACCCCTTCTCCCCCCCCCCCATCCAGCAGTACCCCTTCTCCCTTCCCTGCTCCCCTTGTCCTTGGTGGCAACCTATGCATGTCCCCTCTTTCCTCTTCTCCTACTTACCTTACAATGAATTATTGTACTTCCATCTTTACCCTCACTTCGTTCCCCTTCTTTTACTCTCATTCACGTTCAGCTTCCCCTTTTAAATTGTCATTGTAAAACCACCCAGATGTTTTTCTATGGCCGGTATATCAAGACTTAAATAAACCTGAAAACCTTTATCTGCCTTCATTTTTTTCTGTGTTATCTAAGTTAACAATTAAAGGCCCTTTAAAAAAAAAAAAAAAAAAAAACTGCACTACAGGTTTTTAGTTTATTTCATTACAGCCTGCAATTTGGTACTTTGCAAAACTGAAACATTTTTCCACTATAGTGGCAAAATAACATCAGATTTAGGAAGCTGGTTGGGCTGAGAACTTCCAGCACCCCCCTGTGAGCGTTGGGAGCAGCGCGGGCCAGTAAGCACGGCTCACCACGCTAAAACTGTTAGCACAGTTTAATAGAAGACTGAGTAAATATTTTTTTCCCTGGACAAAATGCAATCCTATGTAGAATCAGGGCAGATTATAGGGGGGGGGGGTGCATTTGCTGGCATGTCTTAAAAAAAGGTAGGAGTCCTTTTAGTGAGGTGCATTAAATTTTGGGCTTAATGTGGTTTTAATGCAAGCCCACAACTAAAACTGCCATCAGGAAGGGGCTTTCCCAGGTCATGCTTTAATGCTTCCATTAGTCTGCAGTACGGATTGTGAGTTAACGTGGAACCACTTACCGCCTTCTGTTCAGGAGGGACTAAGAGCTCCAGTGTTAACTCTGCGTTAGCTAACGTTAGAGAGTTTCCATTGGGGGGGGGGGGTGCAAAAAAATGTTAGGGCAGGAGAGAACATTTTCGATAGACGCAGTGCTGTAATTCTATTTCAGTCCCTCTGCGACTCACAGTTACATAAGAAGGGAAGCTGGCAGCACTATGAAGACAGGTGTCCTGAGATTTCAAACATGCCAACATGAATCTTCTTTGGTTTCCTTATAATTCTGGCAATCAAAAGTGAGGGTATCGTCTCTCTCTCACTCTTACTGTGAACGTGAAGATAATTAATAAAGTCTGAACTTTCTTCTATACAGCTAAAGTCTTTATAAAAATTTAAGTATTTTTAATATTCACAAAGAAAATCACATATTTGAAAATTACAGGAAAATGTCATAAACAATAATTAAATTCACATTTTTTGCAAACAAGTCCACATCAACGAGGGACAATTGAACGTTTAGAGATACTAATTATATAGGCATCAATAAAACATTTAACATATACCAATTAATTCATTCCTGTAGGCTAGGAGAAAAAAAAGATATGAAACCCTTTTTAACCTGTATCCCTAGAGTCCATTTCCAAGGCCTCCTTAGAAGAAAGGAAGCCTTCAAGATGTAATAGGTAAAAAAAATAAAAAAAATATGACTTATCTTTAGTTGTGACAAGGCATTTGCAAGGAAATTGTAATTTGTTTTTAACGTACGCTCTTTTTATATTTTGTTCTTATATTATGTAGAACCGCTTTGAATTTTGATAAGGCGGTATATCAAAATTTTTAAATAAACCTGAAGGAAATTTTTTTTAAAAAAATGTTCCTCCCACAGCCCGAACCCTAGGCTTTAACGTCATCAGTGATGCAGCGGAGGGAAGGCCCCGTTGGGGAAAGCCGCAAAGTGGCCTGTTCAGAGCACTGCTGCCACCGCCGCTGTTTTTTGATGCCTCGGAGGTATGTCAGTCTCACAGTGGGAGGGTCGGTGGGGTTCTGCTGCACAGGGGGGGGATGAGAGGGAAGGATAGAAAAATGCTGCACATGGGGGGAGGAGGTTTAGAAAGAAAAGAGGAAGAATGGGGGTGGAGAGGAGGAAGAGAGCGATGACCTCCCAGGAAAGGGACTTGGGAGCAGTGTTCCCTCTAAGCTGCGCTGGCGTGCGCTGGCGCACAAAATATTGCCTCGCAGCGCACAATGTCACGTCACAGCGCATGGCGTACGGAGATGGCAGGCTGCGGCGAGAGGAGAATCGGGCGAGTTGGCGCTGGCGCCCGATATTTTTAGCGCACGGGGAAAAAATTTTGCTCACACCACCCGCCCGCTTAGAGGGAGCACTGCTTGGGAGTTCTGATCGACAAGTCGATGAAGCCGTCCACACAATGTGCGGCGGCGGCGAAAAGGGCGAACAGAATGCTAGGAATGATTAAGAAGGGGATCACGAACAGGTTGGAGAAGGTTATCTTGCCGCTGTACCGGGCCATGGTGTGCCCTCACCTGGAGTACTGCATCCAGCACTGGTCGCCGTACATGAAGAAGGACACAGTAATACTCAAAAGGGTCCAGAGAAAAGCGACTAAGATGGTTAAGGGGTTGGAGGAGCTGCCGTAGAATGACAGATTAGAGAAACTGGGCCTCTTCTCCCTTGAACAGAGGAGATTCAGAGGGGACATGATCAAAACATTCAAGATAATGAAGAGAATAGACTTAGTAGATAAAGACAGGTTGTTCACCCTCTCCAAGGTAGGGAGAACGAGAGGGCACTCTCTAAAGTTGAAAGGGGATAGATTCCGTACAAACGTAAGGAAGTTCTTCTGTACCCAGAGAGTGGTGGAAAACTGGAACGCTCTTCTGGAGGTTATCATAGGGGAAAACACCCTCCAGGGATTCAAGACAAAGTTAGACAAGTTCCTACTGAACAAGGACGTACGCTGGCAAAGCTAGTCTCAATTAGGGCACTGGTCTTTGACCAAAAGGGCCGCCGCATGAGCCGACTGCTGGGCGCGATGGACCACTGGTCTGACCCAGAAGTGGCATCTCTTATGTTCTTATGAAAATAAATGACATCACCAGAAAATAAGCCCTAATGCATTTTTGGGAGCTAAAATTAATATGAGATCCTGTCTTATTTGGGGAGGAAACACAGTAGTTACTAATAACTAGGATTAGCAGTAAAACAACACTTTAACAGTAGCCCACGTTGACAAGTTCCCCCCTTAATTAAAAAGAAATGTCTCTAGAAATCCAAATCACTGCTATATGTAATAAAAGTGAGCCAAGTATAGGACAAATTGAGCCATTGTGACATCACTGCTGAGGTTGGCTCTTAGGCATTGGTGGAATGAGGCATTATGACATCACAGTACCAGCTTTGGTTACCAGAGGGGGAAACTCTTCACATACAGAAGGGAAGTTATCAATGTGGGCTACTGTTAAGACATGATGTTTTAACCAGTAACTCATGCTATTTTGCCCTTTAGGCCATGAAACCCAGTTACTAATAATTGGGGTTAACTGTAAAATAACACATCTTAGCAGGAGCCCACATTGATAATGCCACCCCTAAATCTTAGTATAAATGGAGATTATGCTGTTAGAGGTATGCCTTAGCGTCTATATTGGATTATTCATAGATCACCTACGCACATGGATGATAAAATTTGCATGCGGAAAATGAACAAATCCTAATTGATAAAGTAGAGTCTGAAAACGATCCTCGTACGAGCCATGTATCTCGTTATCCAAAATGCTTTGTCTTGAAGGAACCCTCTATACTGAATAGTGTCAGATGCTGATGCTATGAGCGAGTATGCTACAGACTTTTAGACGATGCCAATAATTTTCCACACAGTCTACTGGCACTCTCAAAAACCATAGTGGCAGTGTTAAAATTTTGGACATTTTACTGCAAGGAGAACCAATAGTACCATTGCAGTGGCAGGACTCCCGGAAGAGACAGAGTCTTGCAATACATGGGTGCACCAAATCTAAAGAAAAGTAACACTTGCGTCAAATGCAGGGCGCCTTGTAAAATACCTGTAAGGACATGCAGGTGTGTACAGCCTGCTTCTCCATAGCCCATGAGATGGAGAGCAGCAATTTGAAAAAGCTGCATAGGGGGAATAAATTTGCAGCTGTACCCTACATGTTTGTGGGAGCAACTTTTTAACATTTCAGCTCTCCTTGTAAAATGGGAAATACACCTCAATATTTTGACCTGTCCAAACCACTCCCTCTCCATATCCTAACCATCCCCACTTGCTATCTAGATATGATGGCTATCATCACTTGTAAATAACATCTTTCTGTGATTGCCATTTGCATAAGTAGGGCATTGACACATTTTAGAGCCGTTATTTACAAGCGAGGATACTTCTACACTTAGGACCATCATTTATTTATTTATATACTGCCTATTACTTGTTTAAGTGGCTTACATTCAGGTACTCATCCATTTGTATATGGTATACTATACTGACGGTATACTAAAACATCAGTTAGTACCATCTCATGCATATTCATGAAAACCCAATTGGCCTGGTGGTCCTACAGGACAGGGTTGGGGACCACTGATCTATTGTATTGCCATGCATTGTAACACTTTTACAGAAGCCCATGTATTGTAACTCTATTATGGAAGCTCATGTAAACCGCTCTGAATTGGCTCCCCAGTCATTAGTAGCAATATAGAAGCTTTCAATAAACAACTTGTCTCTGTCCCAGTGGGCTCACAATCTGTCTAATGCACCTGAGGCATTGGAGGATCGAGCGACTTGCCCAAGGTCACAAGGAGTAGCACGGGGCTTGAACCCATAACCTCAGGGTGCTGATGCTGTAACTAACCACAAGGCCACTCCTTCGTCCTGTTTACAATTAGCAAAGCAATCAGTGACCCTCTGTAGCCTAAATCTTTATGAATGAAATTCGGTGTTACGGCACTTGTTTTCAACTAGGCAAAATCCATCCCCTAAAATTTCTCATTATTGTAAATTCAAAATAGAAGGCTCTAGAAGAGAGATCGCTGTCAGGATTAAGGCTGGATAAGTACTGTTTGTTATTATTGACAGAGGTAGTGATTTTATCAGGAAAAAAATATGTTGGACCTGTGATTAGCTAGGGAACTGATAAACAATTATACACATAATAAAATACCCATGAGTTCAAACGAGGTTACCTTATTTAAATGCCGACTAAAATTGAGTCCGACAATATCTGGGAGAATTAGAGAGCAATATCCTTCCAAGATGGATACTCTTACCCAAGTCCCCGGAGCAGTTTATATTACATTGACTTCTATCCTGCCAATACCTTTCAGTTCTAGGTGGTTGACAACAAGAATTGGCCTGGACATTCCCAGGGAGATTACAAGGTTAATAGATATAGTATGATTGGAATCTGGTGAGGGTCGATCACTTGACATATTTCTTGAATAGTAGTTTCCAGATCTTTCCTGAATGTTTTGTAGTTGGGCGTCATAGTCAGCAGATTGGAAAGGTGGTGGTCTAGAATCTCTGCTCTGGTGGCTAGTGTTTTTTGCTTTGCATGCCATTGATTGGGGGGTGGGTAAAGTGTGCTCGAATACCCTTCAGTCTGGATGTGTTTTTCCCCGATTAGGCGGTCGTTCAGGTAGCTTGGTCCATTTCCATTTAGGGCTTCGAATAGGGTGCAGTAGAATTTGTATTGTATGCGTGCTTGTACTGGGAGCCAGTATGATTTTCAGAAAGCGGTGGTAATGTGGTCGTAATTTTTCAGGAAATATATCAGTCTATGAGCTGTAGTTTGGACTGTTTGTAATTGTTTTAGCATGTTGGTTGGGCATGACAGGTATAGGATTTTACAGTAGTCCAGGAGTTCTAAGATTAGCGCTTGTTCCATGAGTCTGAATTGTTCATTGTTGAAGTATTTTCGGATTTGCCTTTAAGTTGCGCATGGTTGCGAATGCCTTCTGGACCGTTTTGCTGATTTGAAGTTCAATGGTGCAGCCTTTGTCTATTATTATTCCCAGCAGTTTTAGGTTGGGTTATAGGGGATATATGATGGAGTTTATTTCTAGGTTTGTTATGTCTGGGGTTTTGTATTTTTTTCTAGAAGTAAGAATTTGCCCCATCTTTTACTAAGGCATGCTAGGACCCCTTGGTTATTAAAACGAAACTCAGTGGCGGGGAGGGTTCCTTCTTCTCAGCTGGTTCCTGTTTGATTGAGCATTGAAGTGTTTTCAGCCATTTTTACTACTACAGATAATAAATTTAAAAAAAAAAAAAAAAAAAAAAAGAAATTGCATACTGGTGTTTTCTCAAATTTAATAAGAAACATTATGGGAGAGATTTTGGTACCTAATGTTCGAGCTCTGTTTCCCCAAATTGAATTTTAATGCAGAATTAGTTCACCTAAGACAAGACAATCACAGCGTAGCAAATACAAATATTTATAATGGTTTATTACATATTTGTTTCCCATAAACACTTCCATCCCGCCTTTTCCCCTGCCAGTCTGCAAAACCTCAGGATGTAGACATAAAATCCAGACAGGGTGAGATCTGCATTTTTTTTTTTTCAGGTACAGAACAGCCAGCAGAAATTAATACGTGTACGATGTGCTCAACAGATGTTTCAACAGCTGTCAATTATAACAACTGCTGCCTGTAAAGTGGAGATTAGCATTCCACGGTATTTGTTTGACTTTCTGTTCACAATTGCAAGATATGCCAGTTTAAAAATGTTGAAATAACCTAAGCCCATCTACCACGGAGGGCACAAAGTAGATTCTAGCCCTCCCAGAGAACTCCGTTCTTTAGATAAGTCACTCTTTTTTTTAAATTTATGTCTAGTTTTATATTAAATTTCACAAGAGTAAATCTTGCACCATTAAACACATGGAGGAAAATCAATTCAAGGCATCAGAAATCAAACTTACATTATCAAAATCAATCATAATAATCCCTTTCTTAGACCACAATTTAGGGTGAGTGGTCAAAATATACGAGAGATGAAAAAAGAAAATTAATTACAATTTGAGAATTTCAATAGATGATCGAATCTTCATTTCCTAAATTTTCCATTAATTCCGGGTGTGTTACCTTTGGATTTACTAAAATGGTATTTGATTGAAAATCTAAGAATTTTCTCAAATTGTATTCCCCCAATAAATAAGATTTACTATTTGCCTAATAAGTCACTCTTAGCGTTATCCTTCTCCTCCACTGCCAATTCCAGACTTTGTTCCTGTCATCTAGCTTCCCCCTTTGCCTGGAATAAATTGCCCGAGTTTGTTCCTCAAGTCCCTTCCCTTGTTTAAAAGCAGACTGAAAACCCACCTTTTTATATAGCTTTCAATTCTTAACCCTACTCTTCCGCCCTCCAACCCAGCCAGTTGGTTAACTGTTCCTCTTACCTATATCCATGACATCCTGTTTGGCTGTCTTGGCCATTTAGATTGTAAGCTCTTTGGAGAAGGGACTGTCTTCTTTGTGACTCTGTACAGCGCTGCGTACGTCTGCTAGCGCTATAGAAATCATTCATAGTAGTAGTGTGAAGAGTTTCAGTCTTTGGGAAGCAAAGCTGAGATGGTGATGTCATAATGCCTCATTCCACCAATAAGAGCCAACCTCATCAGTGATGTCACAATGGCTCGATTGTCCTGTACTCCCCTCTGCCCTCCAACCCAGCCAGCAGATGAACCGTTCCCCTTAACTGTATCCATGACATCCTGTTTGGCTGTCTTGGCCATTTAGATTGTAAGCTCTTTGGAGCAGGGACTGTCTTCTTTGTGACTCTGTACAGCGCTGCGTACGTCTGCTAGCGCTATAGAAATCATTCATAGTAGTAGTGTGAAGAGTTTCAGTCTTTGGGAAGCAAAGCTGAGATGGTGATGTCATAATGCCTCATTCCACCAATAAGAGCCAACCTCATCAGTGATGTCACAATGGCTCAATGATCCTGTACTCCCGTCTGACCTCCAACCCAGCCAGCAGATTAACCGTTCCCTTTAACTGTATCCAGGACATCCTGTTTGTCTGTCTTGGCTGTTTAGATTGTAAGCTCTTTGGAGCAGGGACTGTTTTCTTATTCTATGTGACTCAGTACAGCGCTGCGTGCATCTGGTAGCGCGATAGAAATAATAGTAGTAGTCTCCGATTGTCAGCACTTGCTCCGTCATTGCTGTGATGAAATCTGGTTACGATATCAAAAAGACCTCACGATTCAACCTGTACATTTTATTCTCTGCAGTCTACACACCTTGAAGCACCGAAGGCTGGACAGTTTTAGGACACAATTTTAGAAGAGATATGTACCGTCTTATGTGTAAAAGGTGCCCCGGAAGCGGGACATACTAGACATGGGTGGTGGAATTTAAGGGACATCACAGGTCAGGCTACCGATAAGCACCCAGCTTATTATTTACTGTTAATGATCGTTAAGGAGATAATTCAATAACTAGCTGCGTTACGACTATTTATTATTTCTATAGCGCTGAAAGGCGTAAGCAGCGCTGTACATTTTAACATGCAATAGACAGTCCCTGCTCAGAAGAGCTTACAATCTAATTTAGACAGGACATTTCAGGGTTGGGGAGGATATAGCCAGTATAGGTATCTGACAGCAGTGAGGGAGAGTTAAGAGTTGAAGGCAATTTCAAAAAAGTGGGCCTTTTAGCTTGGATTTGAACACTGCCAGGCATGGAGCATGATGTATTGATTCAGGCAGCCTGTTCCAGGCATATGGTGCCGCAAGAAAGAAGGGATGGAGTCTGGAGTTGGCAGTGGAAGAAAAGGGTACAGATAGGGGTTTGCCCGATGAGCGGAGATGATGGGCAGGAGCATAGGGGGAGATAAGTGAAGAGAGATATGGGGACGCTTCAGAGCGAAACACTTGTAAGCCAGCAAGAGGAGTTTAAACTGTATTCGGAAATGGAAGGGGAGCCAATGAAGTGACTTGAGGAGAGGGGCAACGCGAGAATAGCGGCTCTCACGGAATATGAGTCGCGCAGCAGAATTTTGAACGGATTGAAGGGGTGAGAGATGGGTGCGCGGGAGGCCCGAGAGAAGTACGTTGCAGTAGTCTAAGCACGAGGTGATGGGAGGGTGAACAAGGGTTTTGGTCATGTGTTCAGAGAGAAGAGGACGGATTTTGGTAATATTATAGAGGAGGAAGCGACAGGATTTGGCGGTCCGTTGGATCCAAGCAGAGAAGGAGAGAGAGGAGTCAAAGATCGTCCTAAGGTTGCGAGCTGACAAGACGGGGAGGAGAATTGTGTTATCCAGTGGCGTACCTAGGGGGGGGGGAGGCGGTCCGCCTTGGGTGCACGCCCCAAGGAGGGTGAACAGGAGAGAGCTGAACGGGGATGACGGGGATCCCATGGGGTTAAATACAACTTGAGCCGAGAGGCTCGGCTTCTGTTCCTACTTGCCCTGCCGCGCACTCATAGCCGACTGAAAATCTTCCCCGATGTAAGCACTGACATCGGAGAAGACTTCCAGTCGGCTATGTGTGCGCGGCAGGGCAGGCAGGAAACAGAAGACGAGCCTTGTGCCTGGAGCTACATTTGGCTGAGAAAGTTGCTAAGATGAGGGCTGGGAGGAAAACGCGGAACACAAAAGGGGGGAGGGAGTGCATTTTTGGACACAAGGCATGAACTTGGGAGAGAGGATGGAGGAATGGAGGGGAAGAGGTGGGGGAGGGAGTGCATTTTTGGACACAGAAAGCATGGACTTGGGAGAGAGGAAGGGAGGGAAAGATGTGTACACGGGGAATGGAAGAAAGGAGAATTTTTGGTCATAGGGAGGGAGTGAGGTACAGATAAGAGGGAGAAATATTGTGGTGGAACGGACAGATTGAAATAGATGCAAGAGGGAGGAATGTTGGACATAGTGGTGAAGGGAATGGAGGGAGAGATGTGGCATGGTGCTGGAGAGGGGTGATAGAAGGAGAAATGTTGGGCATGAGACTAGTGGGCAGGGGCGAAAAATGAGAAAGGGATAAATGCTGGACCATGGTAGAAGGAACCAATGGACAACAACAGAAGAATTTACAGAAGATGGGAAAGCGGAAAAAAGAAACTGGGACCAACTTTATGGAAAAATAAGTCTCCAGACAACAAAGGTAAAAAACGGAATTTATTGACTAAAATATGTTAGCTTTGGGAAATGTATATTACAGATGTCTTTGTATTGTGTTCAAAAGAAAAGGAAATGCATTTCTGGTTTTATTTCTACAGTGTTGAAGTACTTGCTGACCCTTGGTGTGACTGGTGGGGATCACCAAGCACCGCCAGCAGAGAGAGAACCTCCTCTAGAGACGGCCAGAACTCCCCTTCACCAAGCACAGCAGTCGCTGGCAACATCCATGTGCCACTGAGGTGCCAGCATCTGTGACTCAGGGACACTACTACTGCCTGCCAAGCTTGGCAAAAGGGACCCCCGGCCAACTGCAAAGAAAGTCCTCAGCTGAAAGCTTGGGGCTGTGGTAGAAACCCGTTTAAAAAGTATGTATTCTTCCCAATTAATATTTCCAAATTAATAAAGTGTCTTTGCTTATTTGTAAATGGGTCTCTATCAGAGCCTTAATTCAGTAGCATAATTAAATGAAATAACTATTTCTGAAGTTTATAGGGACGGGCGGGAACGAAGGGGATTCTTCGCAGGGGACGGGTGGGGACAGAGGGATTCCTCGTGGGGACAGGTAGGACTTCTGTATCTGCACAATTCTAGCGCACAGCCGGCCACCCTCCCTATTCTGCTGCTGCTGCTTTCCTTAACCAGAAACAGCGGCAGTAAACAGGGGTGTCCGCGAGTGCTCACCGGCGTTGCTCATCTTCTGGCCGGCTCCCCTGCTGAAAGCCGTGGGCATCCGCTCCTTGCGTGATCCGCAGCTGCGTCGGAAGCGTTCCCTCTGATGTCACGACGTCAGAGAGAAGGCTACCGACGCAGCTTCGGATCGCGTAAGGAGCGGACGCCTGCGGCTTTCAGCAGGGGAAGACGGCCAGACATGCTGGGCAGGGAAGGGGGGAGGGTAGAACTACTGCACAGTGTGACCAGCCAGGTATTCTCCCTACCAAGGTCCCAGTTAGGGCAGGGGAAAAAGTAAAAATGAAATCCCGGGGTGGAATCAGGAAGGTACAGATAGTTCCCGAGACTGACAATATCTCCTTTGACCACCAGAGGGAGCCTGAATTGTCTGAGGAAGAATTAGGTGATCTATCCCCAAGTCGCCACCGGGGGAGCCCAAGAGGCCCCTGGAACACTGCTGACTCAACTAGAGTAGGGCGTTGCCCCAGAGTATTTAAACCAGCAGTTGAGAGCAGACAGGCAGGCCAGCTGGGGAGAAGGTTTAAACCTTTCTTCCCTAGGGAGTCCCCTGGGCCAAGCAGGAGCAACAAACCCATTCCAATGGAGCTGTTAGAAGCTGGACAAGCTGAGGAGCTGCCTGTTCCAGAGGAGGAACAGCCCATGGATTGTGAAGAAAGTTTTGCAGAGTGTGCTCCTGTCTTTCCTGAGGCCATGCAGGTGGACTGGGCCTCAAGCTGCAAACAGTGAGTTCTGATTTTTCACTTGACTGTTTGGACTATTTTTGTTTTTGTAAGCTAGGAGTGTGAATTGTGGGGAGAGGTTTTGCTAACACCCAGGGAGGGAATTTTGAAAGCCTGTCTTGAGGCCTTTCTTTGCAAAACCTGTGACACTCTCCTTTCCTGGCAGTGGCCTGAATCTGCCAGAGGCTTTATTGGAACTTTGGGCACTGTGGTTTGATGAACAAGTGCCATGAACTTTATTTTTGTTTATTGAAACTACCTGCTTGGGAGCAGACAGTGCTAGCTCTGAGGAGAGCTGTATCCTCAGGTGCAGCTGGGACCAAATTAATACTGAGAGCAAGTTTGGACTTTATTTTGTGCTGTTTATTTTCTTGCTTCTTTTGGCATTTTTGTTTGGCTGCTGTTTGAAGTTCTGACAATTCTTCTGCTGCATTGATGAACTACTTACCTTTGTGAAGGAAGGAATAAAATTGAATTATTTTTCTATGAACTATAATTGTTGTAGCTTTGATTTGTGGTTCCTGTCTAAAGTCCAGTCCTGCAGGGTGACTCCATTTCGGGTCACACGCTGGTGTGCTATTTTGATGTAACCAGTTGGTGGAGCTGTGGAGTCCCCATTGGATCACAGTCCCGGTTACAACAGGCAAGGGGGGGGGGGGAGACATGCTGCTGCAGCACCCAATTGGGGAGAGAGAGGGAAGGAGGGAGAAGGAAGACAAGGGAGAGGAACCAGAGATACCAAGTCCATGGGAGGGAGGGAAAGGAAAAAAGGAAAGGAGATACCATACCATGGAGGGGGAGGAAGAGTTGCCATGGCATGAGGAAAGGGAAGGAGATAGATACCACACCATGGTGTGGAGTGGGAAGGAAGGAAAGGAAAAGAGAAAGAGAGAGATGACAAAGCATAGGGGAGGGGGTAGAGACAGAATAATGAAGAGGGTTGAAGCTGAAATGAATCATGTGCAAAGGAGAGAAGAGACCTCAGATATACACTTTATTGAAGGGGCATTGAAAGAGGGAAGATGCCATATGGAAGAGAGAGAGGGCAGAAGCTGGGTGGAAGGGACAAAGAGAGGGCAGATGTTGCATGGAAGGGAGAGAGGACAAATGCTGTATAGACAGTAGATGGAAGTGGTAGAGAGAGGGCAGAAGCTGGGTGGAAGGGACAAAGAGAGGGCAGATGTTGCATGGAAGGGAGAGAGGACAAATGCTGTATAGACAGTAGATGGAAGTGGTAGAGAGAGGGCAGAAGCTGGGTGGAAGGGACAAAGAGAGGGCAGATGTTGCATGGAAGGGAGAGAGGACAAATGCTGTATTGAAAGAAGATGATTAAAGCAAAAACAACAAAAGGTAGAAAGATTTTTTTGTTGCTTTACTTAGAATCAAGTACAGTATTGTAACTGTATTGATAAAAGTTTATAAACAGGAAATGGAAATAAGGCAATTTTTTGACTAAACCCCTTTCCTCAGGACAGGATACCATAACAGCAATATACTGTACTGTTCTGAAGAAAGGTTTGGCCTCTGAAAGCTAATTGAAAAATGGATTAGTCCAATAAAATGGTATTTTCTTATTTCTCATTATTTGTTTTATTTTTTTGTTAATTATGTATCAGTTTTTTTAAATTTACATCTACTGTCTTTATATTTTGCACAGTATTAGGGACATGTGTCACTGTTTTTGTGGTGTTGCATTGTATGCAGAGTCTGGTTTCTTGGCGGTTCAGTTTAACTTTTGTCTACATATTTCTGTTTTTAGTTTGTGATTATTCCATATTGGGCGAGGGTGTATCTCTGTTCTGTGTGTATGAAAAGGACAGTTTTCAGTTGGCATTGACTACAGGATCAATTGACTGTGCGGTATCTGGCTCGTTTAGTTTTACAATGTATGTGTTGGTGTTCTAGTGCTCAGTGCAGTGTTTAAGATGCTGCCTTTTCCTAGGTACACTCTTGTTTGCGATATGTGGATTGTTACTAAAAATAATATTTTTGATATAGATGGGGGGTGTCAAAAAATGATGGGCACCAGGTGTCACATATGCTAGGTACGCCACTGGTGTTATCTGCAGAAATAGAGAACGGCAAGGGGAGGGGGAGGTGAGTTTAGGCAGAAAGATAAGGAGTTCAGTTTGAGATGGCGGTGAGACATCCAAGCGGCAATGTCAGACAGGCAGGCTGAAATTCGGGCCTGAACTCCTGTAGAGATATCTGGTGTGGAGAGGTAGATCTGGGAGTCCTCAGCATAGAGGTGATATTGAAAACCACGAGAGAAGATCAGTGTGTCAAAATGTAAGAGTGCATACTTATGGCAGCTGTATGACAGGTGTAAGATGCACTAAAATGCACCATGCTTACCGTTTCCTTTAACCCTTTCAGGACCATAAGGATCGTAGGCCAATTTTTGTGGTTTTGACGACATTTTTATGGTAAAAAGGGCTTGCAGATGCCAAAAAATTGATTTTTTTTGTGAAATATCATTATTTTTATTTAAAAAAATCACACTTCTGGCTTATTGACAGTGTGGCAAGTGAATCTTCTTGTCAATCTGGCAACGACGCTAATGAATGAATATCGGAACCAGTTTGTTTACATAAAGGCAGTATCACATGGAATCCATACATATCAAATTTAGAACTGTAGACTATCCCAATCAAAATTTATAGGATTTTAAAGTTATGGGACAAATATGTCCCTTGGTCCTGAAAGGGTTAAGAGGGGCGGGAGTCCTTTACCTAAAGCCCTGACAGGGGGGGGGGGTGCTCTTTCACTATCTTATTTTCAATAGTGAGGGATTGGTAAACTAGGGTTACCAGATTTTATGCTAGTAAAATCCAGACCCATGGCCCCGCCCCTAGGCTGGGGGGGGGGGGGGGACATGGGTCTGGATTTTACTAGCATAAAATCTGGTAACCCTACTTGTAATTATCAACTGAACAAGTTCAGATCACATTAGAATTACAAATATAAAAAGGTGTCTATTATGCAGACTTTTTAATACTCTGGGTTGGGTTTTAGTGCAGGAATGAGTCAAATTTGCCACTAACAAACAGTATTAACTTCTTTTGTAGCTAAAAATTAGGTTGATTAAAATAGTGACAAAATTAGAGAGGTGTTAATTACTGCAGTTTGCCTGAGCACGGAGTGCAAAAAAATAGCTTCCATACCTTGTTTTAGGGGGGGGGGGGGGAAGTGATGCGTAGGTTGGAAAGCTTTTGCTAAAGAAGTCATTTCTTTTAGGAGCTAACCTTCCAGCTCAGGGAAGGGACATCACCTGCATTTTCTGCTGCATCAGCCGAGACATTCATCTGAAAATGGCGAGAGTTAGACTAGGCCTTACTTTTTCACCACCCACATTGCCTAAACGAACCAACCTCTGTAGCCGATTTCAGCTCATTTTTCTGCAAATGAGTTATTTGGCATTGTGTGTGTGTTTGGGGCTGGGGGGGGGGGATGAGGGAGATAGTTATCCCTATACATGGAGGAGCCAGATTTCCCAACTCTTGACACTAAATAGGAATGGGTGGCTGGGAGGGGAGAGCTATGCATCTTTAATTTTTAGTGCAGATTCAGCTGACATTGCAAAAACACAACGCTATTATTTTATCACATGTTGCACTTCAATGAGAAAACTACATTTTAAATCAATTAAAGGGAGGGGGGGAAGGGTCTTGTATATCGCTTGTCTGTGGTTTTACACATTTTAAGGCAGGTATTGGGACGATGAAATGTTACGTGACTTGTCCGGAGTCACAGGAAGCTGCAGTGGGAATCGAACTCGCAACCTCAGGGCGCCGAGGCAGCTGGTAATGTAACCACTAAGCCACTCCTCAATTGGAATATTTTAATACAGCAACCTTAGGCCCCCTTTTACAAAGCTGTGCAGCAAATGCTCCAATGTCCATTCAAGTCCTATGGGCGTCAGAGCATTTATTGCACTGCCTGCTTTAGAAAAAAAAAAAGGGGGGGGGGAGGGTTTAGTATCTTCAAATAATCCTTTTTATTTTTGCACATTGGGATTTTAAAAGAATCTGGAGGTGCAAATAAAACACATGTAATATCGAACACCTTACCGGTCGCAGTTTCACTGATAAAAATCATCAACAATTATAAAAGAGATATATTGTGATGATGTAAGAAATGCAAAATTGAGATTAAAGCACCGAATCAGCCCTGCAATTTTTGGTCAATTTGGGTTGCATTAGTGCAACGTCAGCTGTAATATCCCTATTGTTTATCAGTGGCGTAGTAAGAAGGGGGGCGAGGGGGTGGTCCGCCCTGGGCACCATGCTGGTGGGGGCACCAGCACCCCTTCCCCTCCCTGCCCCGCCTCTTCCCATTCCTCCCCTTCATGCACTCGTCCCCCCCTTCTGTTTCCCCTTACCTCTAATTCAGGGGTGTCAAAGTGTACCGTTTATTACTTTGAATAATAGACAGTATACTTGAATTGAATTCGAGCTTATATAGGTAGCCAGTGTGAATCTAGGTAGGCGTTGGTGATGTGGTCAAATTTTCCAAGTGAATAGATCAGTCTGAGGGCTGTGTTTTGTACAGTCTGTAATTGTATTATTAAGTTTGTGGGGCATGGTAGGTAGAGGATAATGCAGTAGTCCCCTAGACTTAGGACTAGGGATTGGACAATGAATCTATATTGCTCTTTGTCGAATTTTCTTATTTTTCATAGATTGCGCAAGGTTAAAAATGCTTTTTGAGTAGTCTTGTTGATTTGGACCTGCAGGGTGCAGCATCTATTTATTGTCACTCCTAGGAGTTTGAGAGCGGACTGTATAGGGTATTTGGTGGCATTTATTTCTAATTCAGTTATGGATAGGGTTTTGTCCTTTTCAAGCAATAGAAATTTTGTTTTGTCCAAGTTCAGCTTCAATTTGTGGTCTATCATCCATTTTTCCACTACTTCTAGTGTTTTTTTCAGGTTGTCTGTTGAAGTGGGATCTGGCGAGTCGAAGGGGAGGAGTATGGTTATGTCGTCTGCGGAGCTGAATGAAGTTACTTCTAGGTTGTCTAGAATGGTACCAAGGGAGGATATGAAGAGGTTGAAGAGCATGGGCGACAGTGGTGACCCTTGAGGTACTCCACAGGGGTTAGACCAGGGGTCTGATATAAGATCATTTGTTTTTACTCTGTATGTTCTTGTTTAGAGGAATCCTTGGAACCAATTATATACCCCGCCCGAGATCCCTATGGCTTCTAGTATCTGAAGAAGTATGGTGTGGTCTACCTGGTCAAATGCAGCAGAGAGGTTGAGTTGAATTATCAGCATCCTTCTTCCTTTGCTAAGGTGCTGTCGGGTGTATCTAGTAGAGTTACTAGTAGTGTCTCTGTGCTGTGGTTGGTTCTGAACCCTGATTGTGTGAGGTAAAGTGGGTTATGGTCTTCCAGGTAGTTGATGAGGTATTGTGCAACTAGACTTTCTATTAGTTTAACGTATAATGGTATTGAAGCGATGGGTCTATAGTTGGAAGGGGTATCTATTGGGCCTTTATGATCTTTCAATATTGGGGCGATTATGATTTCCCCTTGGTCTTGTAGTTTGAATCCATTGCATGAGGCTAGCTCTAAATTTGGAGGGAGGCATTTGTTAGTAGATATGAGGGACAGTTGTTCAGGTCGCATGATGCTTGGCTGTATTTTTTGTAGAGTCGGTTCATATCAGACCATTGTACCGCTGGGAAGTTGGTCCAGGACCTGTCTGCTGCTATGGCTTCTCCTATTGTAGGGTTTATTATCTTGTCGAGGTGGGTTCTGATTGTAGTAATCTTGCTTTTATAGTGGTCTGCTAGTTGGGTGGCTGTTGGTGGGTAGTTTCCTTGTGCGGCAAGGAATGGCTTGGTATCGGTGAGGTTTTTTACTAGTTTGAAAAGTTTCTTTGTGTCTGGAGCTTCTGTGCCAACTAGTTTGGAGTAGTAAGCTTTTCGTTTTTCCTCAAGTTTGATTTTGTATTGTTTTATTAGGCTTCTCCATGCTACTTTGGTGTTTCTTGGTTCTTTTTTTTTCAGACTCTTGAGGTGTCTGCAGTGTCTTTAGTTGGAGAAGTTCGGTATTGAACCATTTGTCAGACAACCTGCAGATTTTGTGTTTTAATTTTACTGGGGCTAGCTCATTCAGGATTGTTTCTCTTAAGGTGCACCACTGGCATATGAATTCTTTAGGGTCTATGGAGACGATTGTGGGGTCTGCTTTGTCCCAGAATGTGGTGGGTTTGATTTTTTTGACGGGTTTTGAAGGAAGGACTACGAGACCGGCCCAAGATGTAGAAGTAGAGGGGACGCTGGGAACCAGTGATCACAATATGAGCCACTTCGACCTGGACAAAGGGGTGAAACATCGATCCAGAACGACGGGCACGGCGCTGAACTTCTGAATAGGGAAATACGAAGGGATGAGACTCATTGTGGGGAAGAAGATTAAGAAGAGGATAAGCAATGTAAAGACGCTAGAACAAGCATGGTCCCTTTTTAAGGACACAGTCACAGAGGCACAAAATCTATATATACTGCGTATCGGCAAGGGATCCAAGAGGAAAAAGAACAAGGAACTGGCGTGGCTCATTGTAGTGGTGAAAAAAGTGATCAGAGACAAGAAGACTTTGTTTAAGGAATGGAAAAGGTCAAAAATGGACGAAAACTGGAAAAAGCACAAACAGCATCAAAGCAGGTGCCATAAGGTGGTAAGAGGGGCCAAAAGAGACTACGAGGAAAATAAATAGCTAGGGAGGCGAAAAACTTCAAGCCGTTCTTTCGATATATTAAGGGTAAACGACCCACGAAGGAAGCGGTGGGGCCGTTGGATGACTATGGAATAAAGGGAGTGCTAAAGGAGGACAAAGGCATCGCCGACAAACTGAACATATTTTTTGCATCCGTGTTTACCAAAGAGGATCTACACAACATACCGGAAACCAACAGGCTATACGCGGGAAATGAAGGCGGGAAACTTGACAGGGTTGATGGTCAGACTAGAAGAGGTATGCAAGCAGATTGATAGGCTTAAAATGATAAATCCCCAGGACCGGATGGCATCCATCTGAAGGTAATCAAGAAATTGAAAGGGGCTAAAGCTGAACTGCTTCAACTAATAGCCAATCTGTCAATCAAATCAGGAAGAATTCTGGAAGACTGGAAGGTGGCGAATGTTATGTCGATCTTCAAGAAAGGTTCGAGGGGTGGTCTGGGAAACTACAGACCGGTGAGTCTGACCTCAGTACCGGGAAAGAGGCACTGATAAAGGACCGCATCATTGAACACCTTGACAGACACGATCTGATGAGGACCAGCCAGCAAGGCTTCAGCAAAGAAAGATCTTGCTTGACGAATTTGCTGCACTTCTTTGAGGGAGTAAACAGGAAAGTAGACAAGGGTGATCCGGTCAACTCGAAAGGGTCCAGAGAAGAGCAACTAAAATGGTTCAGGGGCTGAAGGAGTTGTCGTACACTGAGAGATTAGAGAAACTGGGCCTCTTCTCCCTTGAAAAGAGGAGACATGATTGAAACAGTCAAGATACTGAAGAGAATAGACTTAGTAGATAAAGACAGGTTGTTCCCCTCTCTAAAGGTAGGGAGAATGAGAGGACACTCTCTGAAATTAAAAGGGGATAGATTCCGTACAAACGTAAGGAAGTTCTTCACCCAGAGTGTGATGGAAAACTGGAACACTCTTCCGGAGGCTGTTATAGGGGAAAACACCCTCCAGGGATTCAAGACAAAGTTAGACAAGTTCCTGCTGAACTGGAACGTACACAGGTAGGGCTGGTCTCAGTTAGGGCACTGGTCTTTGACCTAGGGGCCGCTACGGGAGCAGACTGCTGGGCACGATGGACCACTGGTCTGACCCAGCGGCGGCAATTCTTATGTTCTTATTGCTAGCCTGCACGCTCCTCTCATAAATTATGGGTAGGTCGCTGTGCTCTTCAACACATTCTTGCAGTTCTTTCCGTCCGTCAGTCGTTTTGCGTCTTGTATCATAAAACAATCTTTTCAGTACCCGCCCCCACAGTACGGAACGCCCTTCCCCGGACCCTCAGACAATAACTTCAAATCTGGACTTAACATTTCTTTTCAAAAATGCTTATAAGATCTATTCCTAGGACATACCACCATATGAGACTCAGACTACTGGCTTAACATTAAAGACTCCCGGCTTAACATTAAAGACTCCCTTACCCCTTCCTATTACATGCAATGTATCCTTCCCAGTTTCCCTTATGTAGCATGTTACGTCTGTGTTTATGTCAGTCTGTTTCCCACTTTTTAATTCTCTGTATACCGTATTTTCACGCAGATAACGCGCACCCGTGTAAAACGCGCACACGGGTATAGCGCGCAGAAACCACGATTTTATGTACAAAAACTTTTGTATACCGCGCTCACGGGTATACTGCGCATGCAGCCCGACTGTCCTTTCGCCCGCCCTGACTCTCCTCTGGCCACCCCGACTCTCCTTTCGCCCTCCCCGACTCTCCGTGCGCTGTCCCGACTATCCGTTCACCCTCCCTGACTTTCCATGCACTGCCCCGCCTCTCCGTGCGCGGCCTGAGGCACATGGTCGGGTTGGGCCCATGTGCCTCAGGCCGCGCCCCCAGGTGGGACCTAAGGCTCCAGGGCCTATTCTGATTGGCCCACGCGCCTTAGGCCCCACCAGTAGGCGGAGCTTTGGGACGGATGGGCCAATCCGGCCTCATTCCGTCGTTGGCTGCCTGCCGGACAGGCGGGTTTGGCTCCCGTCTGTCCGGCCAACTACCAAAGGGAAGGGGGGTGGGGGTGTCGGTCGTTGGAGGGAGGGGGGTTTGCGTCGAGGGCAGGAGGGCCTGGGATCCCTCCTGCCCGTAATGTAGTGCGGGGTGGGGGTAGGGGGTCACGGTGGCCAGGAGGGTTTGGGCTCCCTCCTGGCCCGATATTGTTGGGGAGTTGGGGAGTCGGCCGGGCAAGAGGGCTTGGGCTCCCTCTTGCTCCGATCGTGGATGCGGGGTGCGGGTGGGAGCGCGTGCGAGCGGTCGTTCGGGGTGGGGGTGCGAGCGGTCCTGCTGGGGGGGGGGGGTGAATCGGGCGTCGGGCGGGGTGGGAACTATGTAAAAAAATTTTTGTATACCGCGCTCACGCGTATAACGCGCGAGGGGTATGCGCGGTAGGTAAAAACACGTATAACGCGCGCGTTATATGCGTGAAAATAATGGTAATTGTAAACCGCTTTGCATTTTTAAAGTGGTATACCAAGTCCAAAGACATTGAAACTTGAAATTTCAAAATCTATTTACAGATTCTGTTAAACGGCCTACAACACGTTCCATGCATGCCTCCCTTCTGTATCTTCTGCATCAAAACCAAAATGAATTTTAAACTGCACACAAAGCCTATGCATGTGGTATTCATTAAATTCTAATGTCACGTAGGATGACCGGATTTTAGCAAAGACCCGCAGGAAAAATGACTGAATTGCCACAGACTTGGAGGCTGTGGACAGTAAAGCCGTTGCAAAGCTTGCAAACCGATGTGGACCAATACCTGACTGCGACTTGCCTTCAGCTCGGATTTAGGAAATGCGTGTAATTAAATCTGAAAATCCAACTACAAAATCCAAACTGACAGCTTTATACATGAGAAACTAGGCATCTAAAAGGCAGTGCACCGTTTGTTTTCCAAGCAAGCGAATACGATATCCAGATGGTTAGGTCATTGAAGAAACCGAAGCAGAAGCCAAAGACTGGCCTCAACGACGAGACAGGAATACACAAGGACAAGATGTCAGAGGGTGTATCGTTCAAAAAGTCTCTTTATTGATGAATATGTCACAAAAACTCAAAGACTCGACACTGGCAGTGTATCGGCATAAGTGCGTTTATCAAGAGTCTAAAAGACCATGTTAAAACAAAACAAAACGTGGATTAAAAACATGATGAAAAAACAAGAGCATGACTGAGCAACCTAATGCAAAAGCATCATAGGAACATGTAAAAAAAAAAAACAAAAAAAAATAAAAAAAAATAACAAACACAACAACTTTGTAGGCTAAAATTGTGCAGATAAAAATAATTCAAAGTATATATATATATATATATATATATATATATATATATATATATATATATATATATATATATATAAATAAGAATAAACATTATAAGCTGAACAAAAACAAGAAGCTTTAAAAGCAGCATCAAAAGAAAAAGCAAAAAACGTAAATGGAGTAAAAATGAAATAGGCTCTAAATCAAAAGATCTGAATGAATACATAATCTAATCTAATCCTTAGGTTTGTATACCGCATCATCTCCACGTTCGTAGAGCTCGACGCGGTTTACAGTAGGAGAAATAGGAAGGAACTACAACAGAGGGTTAGAGGTAGAAGTGGGAAGAAAATTTACAGGACTTGGGATGCCAAGATATAAGAGTTTCCTTGATTCCTAAGTTGGAGGGAGACTTACATTTTTTGAGAAAAGCCACGTTTTCAGATGTTTGCGGAAAACTTGGAGAGAGCTCAAGTTCCGAAGAGGGGAGGTAAGGTTGTTCCAGAGCTCAGTGATTTTGAAGTGGAGGGAGGTCCCTAGCTTTCCTGTGTGGGAAATGCCTTTTAGCGAGGGGAAGGATAGTTTTAATTTGTGGGAGGTTTCTGGTGGTATTAGGGTTTGAGGAATTCCAAGAAAGAGGGATAAAGGGAGGGAGGATACCAAATAGGATTTTGAAAGTTAAACAGGCGCATTTATAGTGGACCCTGGCGATTATTGGAAGCCAGTGGAGCTTGGCCAGGAGTGAGGAGACATGGTCAAATTTACTTTTAGCGAAGATGAGCTTGGCCGCGGCATTCTGAATCCGTTGGAGTCTGTGGAGGTTTTTCTTAGTTAGGCTTAAGTAGAAACATAGAAAAAGACGGCAGATAAGGGCCGCGGCCCATCTAGTCTGCCCACCCCAATCTGGAGAGGATGATGGATTGGACAAGGAGGGTAAAATGTTTTTGATGGAAGCAGGATCTAACTTTCCTCAGCATGTGAAGGCTGAAAAAGCATTTTTTTACCAAGTATTGGAGGTGGTCATTGAAGGACAATGTGGAATCAATGATGATGCCCAAGACCTTGCTCGAGAACTCAAGCTGCAGAGAGGAGCCAGAGGGTAGTGGGATGGAGGGAGTAGGTGATCTAGTTTTGGACCGAGCCAAAGAAGTCTTGTTTTGGACTCATTCAATTTCATTTGCACAGTGTGGGCCCAGGATTGTAGGTTCATTATACAAGAGGATATGTTCTTAGACAGGTCGGTGAGGTTCGAATCGGTCTCGAGGAGGACGAGGATGTCGTCTGCATAAGTGTAAATTGTTTCAAGGGGGGATAGGTGGAGGAGTTTTAGGGAGGACATATAGATGTTGAAAAGGATAGGGGATAGTGATTGGGATCTGGATAAAAAAAGTATATATATATATATATATATTAAATATGAAGCCAGCCAAGACAATTAAGAACAATTGGGCATGATACAAGGTAGACAGTTGTGTGTAGGTCATGGAAGGTCAGGACAAAACAATAATGTACAAGATCGCAATAATATAGTTACTCATGGTCAATCCAAGCACTATGAAACATGCAAGGCAAGGAAGAGAGAGTCAAACCAAAGTGTTTGAGCAGTTTCCCCAAGAATATAATAAGCCATACTGGTCTGCTGTGTCCAAATGAGTCTCTCCTAGGTCTCTGACCACGGGACAGCATTAACATGGGTCACAGATAATCCATCTAAAATCAGGGATCTCCAAACTTTTCACCACAAGGACCACATTGGGTACTTTTCAGTGGGCCGTAGTTAAAAAATAAAAAATAGATAAGTAACTCTTGATACGAGTTTTATTGAAAGCAGAAAATTTGATAAACTATTTGCAGAGTATGCGAGACTAAATTATTGTATATTAATGACGAACGCTAGCAGCAAATTTGCATATTTTCATCCCAAATGATAATAAAACCATTAATGTGAATGATGGAGCTGTTTTTGTGTGTTTTAAAAATCTTATTAAACTGAAGTTCAAATTTTGAAACGCTAATTACAAGTAGCGACTTCAAATGTTTATGACTTGATATATTTCATTCGGGAAAAAGAGCTACCAACAACGTTGCAAATTGACACTGTCGATCGAGGCCGAACAAGTACGAAGAAATATTACATTACATTGGTGTCTTCTATCCCGCCAATACCTTTCAGTTCTAAGCGGTTTACAACAAGAATTTGCCTGGGTATTCCCAGGGAGATTACAAGGTTGATAAGATATAGTATGTGGGGAGAGTCGATCAGGTTTAGTTAGATCATTTGCCAAATTTCTTGAATAGTATGGTTTTCAGTTCTTTCCTGAATGTTTTGTAGCTGGGCGTCTTGGTCAGCAGATTGGAGAAGTGGTGGTCTAGTCTCGCTGCTCTGGTGGCTAGTAGTCTTGTTGTCATATTTTTTTGCTTTGCATGCCTTTGATTGGGGGGGGGTAAAGTGTGCTTGAGTTGTCCTTGGTCTAGATGTGTTTTTCGTGATTAGCGGTTGTTCAGATAGCTTGGTCCGTTTCCATTTAGTGCTTTGAATGGTAAGCGTGCTTGTACTGGGAGCCAGTGTGATTCTTGGAAAGCGGTGGAAATGTGGTCGTAATTTTTCAGCGAGTATATCAGTCTAAGAGCTGTATTTTGGGCTGATTGTAATTGGTTTAGCATGTTGGTGGAGCATGACAGGTATAGGATGTTACATTAGTCCAGGAGTTCATTGTTGAAGTATACAATTATGATTCAGTATTAAATAATGTTTGAATAATATTATTGTTAAAATATAGAATATCAATATATTTTGAACACAATTTTATTTTCATTTTATTAATTTATACAATACTTACAAGTATAACTACTTGTTCTAGAAATTTCTTGAAAAACATACCCACTAAACAAATTTCAGACTAGAAAATATAAAGAAATTTTTATAATAATGGGTTTAGATTCATTCTTAGACCACCATTATTAACGTTTGAGGAGAGGAACATAGCAAATAAAGCAAACTTTTTACATTATCAAAATTAAAGTACAGGCCTTGGTACTTTATTCTGAGCTTCTAACCACCCGACTGCTTTAACTCCTTGAGGTCCAGAATTTGAACACAATTTTTAATTAATGCATTTGAAATCTATCAACACCCCGTGGTTTTTTGTTGCGGATTCCCATTGGAAAATTAGACCAATTTCCACACAATTCTTCCGCGGGCTGGATAAAATCATATCGCGGACCGTACTTTGGAGAGCCCCGATCTAAATAGCTGTTGAAATTCGACAACACCAGAAAATGACAACGTTTGCCACTTTTACAGTTTAGCACCGAAAGGTTTGGCCAGAATTTGTCCAAAAAAACAAAGAAGAAATCCGAGGCCTACAAGAAATAAGGATGGCGCAGTTTGTGTTTTGTCACTATAGTGACTTTTCTGTAAGGGCACGGAGCGTGACAGAGATTTTGCCATATAACTACTCTGCAACGAAATACAATTTCGGCTCTGTTGAACTGCTGTTTTATGGTTCATTCATTTCAACCTAATAAATTTTATCTTAACTGATTTTATTACCAACTAAATTGACTTTAAATATGCCGTTTACGATTGCTTATTATAACACCGAGTAGAGTTGATTTTCTCAAATGTAGCGCGCGCTTAGCCGATGAAGAAATCCCAGGCAAAATTACCTTCAGCACTTGAGCATTGCAACTCATTATTTCAGAGCTTCACCCTAGCACCCAGTTTGAAAAAAAACATGTAAGATGGATGTGTGTCTGGGGCATTTTGACTTGGACGTCGTTTCGAAAATGTCCCTCCGGGGACAGGACAAGTGGATTGTTGATAATTACATTACATTAATGATTTCTATTCCGCTTGTACCTTGCGGTTCAAAGCGGATTACATAAGAAGAAGCTGGACATTTCCAGGAGGGTACATGACATTTAGGGTAAGACATAGTAACAGAATGAGTATATTCTTAGTAACATTAGATGAAAGCAGTTATATTACATTACATATCAAATCTTTTCCAGGCGTTGGTAGGTAATATGATTCGGTAGGATGAATCGTGTTTGATTTTTAATTTTGTTTTTTTTATTTATTTATTTATTTATTTTTTTTTGGTCGGTTGAGGGTATGGTGCCAGGGAGTGGGTAAACCTGGTCGGTGTACGAGGAAGAGGAGAGTGAGATTAGGTGTTTTGAATATGCTTTTTGAAAAGTAGCGTTTTGATTTCTTTACGGAATGCTTTGAAGTCAGATGTTGAGGTTAACAATCTGGTTATGGAGGGTTCGAGTTTTGCTGCATGTGTTGCTATGAGGTTATCATAAAGCTTTTTGCGATGAGTGCCGTTGAGTGGTGGGTATGAGAATGGTGTCAGTATAGTAATGTCAGTTTGTTATTTATTTTGGTATTCTTTCATGACTTGTGAATGTTGCTTGCGATCTTCTTGGAACTAGAGATAAGTGTATAAATATTTTCAAATCAAAATTTAAAAAAAAAAAAAAGAGAGACAAATATTCAGTTTATTAAGCTGCCAAGTTTGTACACATCATCTTTACAGAGATTGGAGAAAGGAGCTTTCCTTTTTAAGAACATAAGAATTGCCGCTGCTGGGTCAGACCAGTGGTCATCGTGCCCAGCAGTCCGCCCACGCAGCGGCCCTTTGGTCATAGACCAGTGCTCTAAATGAGTCCAGCCTCACCTGCGTACGTTCCGGATTAGCAGGAACTCGTCCAACTTTGTCTTGAATCCCTGGAGGGTATTTTCCCCTCTAACTCCGGAAGAGCGTTCCAGTTTCCACCACTGTCTGGGTGAAGAAGGACTTCCTTACATTTGTACGGAATCAATCCCCTTTTAACTTTTATGTGTAACATTTGCATTGACATCGTGTTTCTCGAACAAGATTAAAGCTATATTTAAACTACTTGGAAATGCCACAGATGACCTATGAAACTATGCAACCCCCAAGAATAGTATAGGTAGAATACGGAAGGCATATAACACAGTTATAACATAAGAATAGCAGACTGGGTCAGACCAATGTCCATCAAGCCAGTAGTCCGTTCTCACGGTGGCCAATCCAGGTCACAGTACCTAGCGGAATCTCAAAGAGTAGCAAAATTCTAGAATCCCAAAGAGTAGCAACAGTCCATGCTATCAATCCAGGGCAGGTAGTGGCTTCCCTCACGTCTCACTCAATGAGACTTTCTTAAAAAACTAGCTACCCTCTCCGTTCTTACCACAACCTCTGGCAACACGTTCCAGAGCTCAACCTTTCTCCGAGTGAAAAAATGTTTCCTCCTATTGGTTTTAAAAGTATTTCCCTCTAACTTCATCGAGTGTCCCCTAGTTTTTGTAATTTTTGATGGGGAGTGAAAAATCGATTCACTTGTACCCGTTCTACTCCACTCAGGATTCTGTAGACTTCCATCCTGTCTCCCCTCAGCGGTCATTTTTCAAAGCTGAAGAGCCCTAACCTTTTTAATCTTTCCTCATACGAGAGGGGTTCCATCCCCTTTACCATTATGGGCATCTTAGCATTTAGAAGGGGAAATCATTAGAAAGCACTAACTGCCCCTTTCATCAAATTGCGCCAAGATGTAAGCATGCCAATGCTCATAGGAACTGTATGGGTGTCAGAGCATTAACCGTGTTAACTCACACTAAAAACCTTTAGTGCAAATTGATAAAAGGGGCCCGAAATTGGTTAGCCCAACTTTATGTATATGTGTTTTGTAATAAGTAACTCATTATTTATTATTTTTGTGTGTTTTTTTCTAGAGGGGTTGCGTCAGCAGGCACTATCTAGCTAGTGTATTCCAATTATTGTGTGTCCAATTACCATGTGTTCATAACATGAATGCTCTTAGGGCAGGGGTGTCCAATGTCGGTCCTCGAGGGCCGCAATCCAGTCGGGTTTTCAGGATTTCCCCAATGAATATGTATGAGATCTATTAGCATACAATGAAAGCAGTGCATGCAAATAGACCTCATGCATATTCATTGGGGAAATCCTGAAAACCCGACTGGATTGCGGCCCTCGAGGACCGACATTGGACACCCCTGTCTTAGGGCCTTCTAAATGGGAGGCAAATGCTAGTGTCAGCATCAGCGCCTGACCTGAAAGAGAAAACTGGAAATTGCCCTATTTTCTGGATGAAATGGGTTTAGTCTGTGGGGAAGTCCCATCTTAACATATTATTTATTTTTTCCATTTTCTCTACCAGTTTACTTTAATTTATTCAGGTACTCAAGCATTTTTTCCCCGTCTGTCCCGGTGGACTCAGAATCTATCTAACGTACCTGGGGCAATGGGGGGATTAAGTGACTTGCCCAGGATCATAAGGAGCAGCGTGGGTTTGAACCCAGGACCTCAGGGTGCCGAGGCTGTAGCTTGAACCACTGCACCCCTCTAGAAATCAAAATGTAGCAAAAGTGAGCCAAGTCTAGGACAATCGAGCCATAGTGACATCACTGATGAGGTTGGCTCTAATTGGTGGAATGAGATATTATGATGTCACAATACCAGCTCTAGTTATCAGAGGCTGAAGCTTTTCACACTATTTATTTATTCAATTTTCTATACTATTCTCCCCAGGGGAGCCCACGATGGTTGACATGAAATTGGTTGACATGAAATTGCGAGCTATGGAATCGAGGGTGAAATACTTACGTGGATAAAAAAAAAACACAAAACTGGTTGGTGGATAGGAAACAGAGAGTGGGGGTAAATGGACAATACTCGGACTGGAAAAGCGTCACGAGTGGAGTGCCAAGTGTTCGGCTCTTGGACCCGTGCTCTTCAACATATTTATAAACAACCTGGAAATTGGTACGACGAGTGAGGTGATTAAATTTGGGGACGATATGAAGCTATTCAAAGTAGTGAAGACAAAGGAGGCGAAGACCTGCAACGGGACATAAACATGCTCTAAAAATGGACCACGAAATGGCAAATGAGGTTTTACCATGGATAAGTGTACGGTGACGCATATGTGTAAGAAAAATCTTATACAGGATGTCTGTTGCGGTACTCGGAGAGACCCCACAGGAAAGAGACTTGGGAGTACTGGTCAACAAGTCGATGAAGCCGTCCACGCAATGCGTAGCGGCAGCAAAAAAGGGCAAACAGAATGCTAGGAATGATTAAGATGGGGATCACGAACAGATCGGAGAAGGTTATCATGCCGCTGTACTGGGCCATGGTACACCCCCACCTGGAATACTGCGTCCAGTACTGGTCACCGTACATGAAGAAAGACACGGTACTATTTGAAAGGGTCCAGAGAAGAGCTACTAAGATGGTTAAGGGGTTGGAGGAGCTGTCGTACAGCGAAAGATTAGAGAAACTGGGCCTCTTCTTCCTCGAACAGAGGAGATTGAGAGGGGACATGATCGAAACATTCAAGGTACTGAAGGGAATAGACTTAGTAGATAAAGAGATGTTGTTCACCCTCTTCAAGGTAGGGAGAACGAGAGGGCACTCTCTAGAGTTAAAAGGGGATAGATTCCGTACAAACGTAAGGAAGTTCTTCTTTACCCAGAGAGTGGTAGAAAACTGGACCGCTCTTCCGGAGGCTGTTAGAGGGGGAAACACCCTCCAGGGATTCAAATAGGGGGAAACACCCTCCAGGGATTCAAATAGGGGGAAACACCCTCCAGGGATTCAAATAGGGGGGGAAAACACCCTCCAGGGATTCAAATAGGGGGGGAAAACACCCTCCAGGGATTCAAATAGGGGGGGAAAACACCCTCCAGGGATTCAAATAGGGGGGGAAAACACCCTCCAGGGCTTCAAATAGGGGGGGAAAACACCCTCCAGGGATACAAATAGGGGGGGAAAACACCCTCAAGGGATTCAAATAGGGGGGGGAAAACACCCTCCAGGGATTCAAATAGGGGGGGAAAACACCCTCCAGGGATTCAAATAGGGGGGGAAAACACCCTCCAGGGATTCAAATAGGGGGGAAAACACCCTCCAGGGATTCAAATAGGGGGGAAAACACCCTCCAGGGATTCAAATAGGGGGGGAAAACACCCTCCAGGGATTCAAATAGGGGGGAAAACACCCTCCAGGGATTCAAATAGGGGGGAAAACACCCTCCAGGGATTCAAATAGGGGGGAAAACACCCTCCAGGGATTCAAATAGGGGGGAAAACACCCTCCAGGGATTCAAATAGGGGGGAAAACACCCTCCAGGGATTCAAATAGGGGGGAAAACACCCTCCAGGGATTCAAGACAAAGTTAGACAAGTTCCTGCTGAACCAGAACGTACGCAGTTAAGGCTAGACTTAATTAGGGCACTGGTCTTTGAGCAAAGGGCCGCCGCGTGAGCGGACTGCTGGGCGTGATGGACCACTGGTCTGACCCAGCAGCGGCAATTCTTATGTTCTTATTCAGGTACTCAAAGCCTTTTCGCTTCTGTCCCGGTGGACTCACAATCTATCTAAATGTACCTGGGGCAAAGGGGAGGTGGGATTAAGCGACTTGCCCAGGGTCACAAGGAGCAGCATAAGCTCATTTACTACCGCACTTTGATAAATACACCCATTAATGATAATACAAATGTAATGTTTTTTTGTTTTTTCCCCAGAAATTGTGATGTAACAATTCTTGCAAGTTCTTTCTCTACTACCTTTTGGGACCCTAAAATGATAGAATTGTAAATTGGTATGCCGAGAATTATCACAAAGAAGTGCTGTAAACATTTTGCTATTTTTAATCTTAGAAAGGAAAATTTACGGTAGGCAAAACACAGTCTGTCAGTCGTCTAATTTTGGAATCACTTCCACTTAAAAAAAAAAACCCAACCAAAGAAGAAAAAACAGATCTGCAGAAAAACACGTCCTTGCTAACTCCCCTGTTGCTGCTTCTGAACTTTAATTGATATGAAAAATTCAGGTTTTCATCCAGTTTAAAGTGTGACTGACATTGTGCAACTGAAACAGAAGAAAAAAAATGAGGCAAAAATAATCCAAAATGGCAGAGAACATAAAGGATTCAAATGAATCATGAAATGTAAACTGGCAATTCTACATTCCAGGTTATACACAATATACTCACATTTAGAGGCTGAGGTACATAATCGAAACAGAAATAAGTCTAAGTCGGCACTTGAACGACCTAAGACGCAGGTCATCCAAGGGCCGATAATCGAAATGGGTTTTAGACGTATCTAGAAAGCGCTTAGGCCTTTTCACTGCTGCTGTGCGCCAAGAGCGAAAAGGGCCATTTTTGGAGGAGTGGTTAGGGCTGGAGGTGGGTGGGATGTGGGCCGACCAAACTTAGTCGTTCTGCAACGATAACCGAAAGTTTGACGAGACTGCCTAGACAGAACTTATACGTTGTGACTTAGGCAAACTAAAAACAGGTATAAGTGCCCAGAAGGTAGCCAAAGTGACCAGGTAATCACTGCAGGGACAAGGTACAGACCCTCCCCCCCAGTGATCACTGTCCCCCCCCCCCCTCCCCACTACTATAAAAATCAGAATAAAAACGTATATACCTGCCTCTTATGTTCTTATGCCTCCAGATCATAGAAACATAGAAGATGACGGCAGAAAAGGGCTACAGCCCATCAAGTCTGCCCACTCTGCTTACCCACCCCCTGTCTATGCCCTAATGACCCAATTTCCTTATCTTGACCCTCGTAGGGATCCCACATGGGTATCCCATTTATTCTTAAAGTCTGGCATGCTGTCTGCCTCGATCACCTGCACTGGAAGCTTGTTCCAATGATCAACCACTCTCTCTGTGAAGAAATATTTTCTGATGTCGCCATGAATTTTTCCGCCCCTGAGTTTGAGCGGGTGACCTCTTGTGGCCGAGGGTCCCTTGAGAAAGAAAATATAATCTTCCACTTCGACACGTCCCGTGAGGTACTTAAATGTTTCGATCATGTCCTCGAGAGTGTAGAGCTGCAATTTGTTCAGTCTCTTTGTACGAGAGACCCTTGAGCCCCAAGATCATCCTGGTGGCCGTCCGCTGAACCGATTCAATTCTGCGCACATCTTTACTGTAATGTGACCTCCAGAATTGCACACAGTACTCCAGATGAGGTCTCACCATGGCATAGGAAAGCTTAGTAGAACTGCACAGAGGTAGCTTAAGTAGTCTGGGGGGTGGACTAGTGAACCATAGAGAGGACCCAGGCCCATAAACCTCTCTAATTACTGCATTCATGGTAGAAAATACGAGCCCACCAACCCCCTCCCAAACCCTACTGTACTGCCATATAGGTGGCATCTGTAGCCATAAGGGCTATTGGGGTGGTAGACAGTTGGGTATAGTAGGTTTTGGGGGTGTTTTGGAGGGTTCACCATGACCTGCAAGGGAGTTACGGTGAGATGTTTATCTGGCACCCTTTTTGTGAAGTTCACAGCAGTGTCCTGTAAGGTGCCCCTCTACTGTGTTGCCATGTCTGGGTGTCCAGTCCATCACTCTGCTGGTCCCTCCCATGTCCACAAGGCCTTAATCTAGGCATTTTGGACGAGAATGAAGATAGATGTACTAGTGGCCTGCGTGATCAAACGGCTGGATGTACAATTAGATGATTCTCAAAAAAAAAAAATAATTGGACGTATTTTTTGAGAATGGACTTTAGACGCTGCTGAATTTGGGCGACTAGCGCCCTAGGCCCAAAAAGACTTAGACAATGGGTTTTTTTTAGATTATGCCGCTCCATGGGTTTCATATTGGAAAAAACAAACGTCCAAAGTGCTGATTTTTGAAACATCTTTCTGGACGTCTTGAGGGGTTCCAGCCACTGTTCATCCAAAATTCCAGGGGGCTTGTTGAAGGCATTCTATGGGCATGCTTAGACTTGAATGTCTCAAGACATTCAGGATTGAACTTAGACATCCGGAGCTAGACCTGTTTCTATGTTCAATCATCTTTACTGATATTTTCAATATTATAATAAACAACCAGTAATTGACCAGTATGACAGTAATTGGAAAACAGACAATGGGACATAGTGTCAGTCACTACAACTTAAATTAACCCGAGTAGGAAACATCCTACAACAAAACCAACCATGAGCTAAACCTGTTTTAAAAGCATCTAAGTGCCAAAATGTACCCAAACTGACCAAATATCCACCGGAGGGATTCGCTTACGACTCCCCATTCCACCAGTGGTCATTTACACTCTCCCACCCCACAAAGAACTAAACTAAACCTTAGGTTTGTATACCGCGCCATCTCCACAAACGTAGAGCTCGGCACGGTTTACAGGGTTAGGTTGAAAAGGAGCTACAATGAAGGGTTATAGGAAAGGAGCTAGGAAGATAAAGAGGGACAGGGTACCAAAGAGCAGGAGGTGTTAGATTTTTGAAAAGAGCCAAGTTTTTAGGTGTTTGCGGAAGGATTGGAGGGAGCTTGAAATTCTGAGCGGGGATGTGAGATTGTTCCAGAGTTCTGTGGTTCTAAAGGGGAGGGATGTTCCTAGTTTTCCTACGTGGGATATACCTTTTGTAGAGAGGAAAGATAGTTTCAGTTTTTGGGAGGATCTAGGGAGGATACTGTGACCGGGTAAGGCCCTTGACCCGGAGCCTTGACCCGGGTCATCCAAATTTCAGCCGAGCAGTAAAGCGAGGTATGGCATGTGCCAAATCAAATAAAAGTCAATGGAAAAAGTGTTCAATGTGAATCCTGCCTTTATGCTATAGCGTAGTTCAAAACACACAAAAGCAGCCTGTTAGACCCATGGCTTATTCAGCTTTAGAGTTTCCAAAAAATCTAGCAATTTCCAAAAGCTTGCCTCTGGAGCAATTCTCAGGGTGTAATCAGCTTCCCCAGACTGAGCATGGGATTCTTCCTACCCTTAAGAAATCTGGGCTGTTTAGATCAGTGATTCCCAACCCTGTCCTGGAGGAACACCAGGCCAATTGGGTTTTCAGGCTAGCCCTAATGAATATGCATGAGAGAGATTTGCATATGATGGAAGTGATAGGCATGCAAATTTGCTTCATGCATATTCATTAGGGCTAGCCTGAAAACCCAATTGGCCTGGTGTTCCTCCAGGACAGGGTTGGGAACCACTGGTTTAGATATCCCCCACCCAATCAATCCCAACAATTGATGGTATACCAAAAAAAACTCCACAAAGGTACCCTCATCAAGCTGTGCTCTGCCAGCTTTCAAATCGCAAAAACAACTTTCCAATTTCATGTCCTGGAACCTGCAACCTGCTTGCACTACTTCTGCAGGTTCCACACAGCTCCCCTGTGATTATGCAAATTCAGAAGCAATAATTCTTAACTCTTCTGTAACCTTATTTGTGAGACAACACCACATTGTCAGAAACAGCATTTTTACGTTCCCCACAATTCACTATGTGATTATGCCTTCAAACATGCGTAATTCTTCAGGCTCCATTTCAATATCATTCTTCTGGCATTTCAACATCATATTCATCATTACCTTCAGAAGAATGATCAGATGTTTCAGTCCTGAAGTTTTCTATCTGCTTTCTTTGGGAAATGCTGGTTTCTGTCCTCTGAATCCTGGCTTCCACAGGCTACTTCTCTCCACGGCTTCAGGCATGATGTAAGTTTGTGGCTACCTCCACTGCCTAGAAGCCACACCCTTTTCTCCTGCTCTGGGTTGATTGCCTCTAGGTTCAGCTGAGCTCTTTGCTACTGAGCCTTGGTAGTTTCTCTGCTGATTAGCCCTGCCCACAGCTGGACTGATTGCAGGAGCTAATCCAGTTCTGGGTTTTGCTACCATCTGCCTAGTGCCTGCTGGGACTTGTAGTTGCCTGTCCTTAGCTGTTTCCAAGCTAATACTAGGCAAGGATAATCGGGTCAATGCAGTGCTACCCTTCCTTTGAGATTTATTCACCAGGGGTGTTTCCTTGGCCTGCTTGTTTCTAAGAGCAGGTTTTGGTATGTGAAAGCCTAGAAGAGCAACACACAGGTATCTTAAGTAGCTTAGTGGGTGGGATAGTGAACCATAGAGAGGAGGACCCAGGCCCATAAATCACTCTAACCACTGCATTTATGATGGAAAGTATGAGGCCACCAAAACTCTACTATGTAAGTGTCACCTGCAGTCATAAGGGCTATTGGAGTGGTAGACAGGTGAGTATAGTAGGGTTTGAGAAAGTTTTGGAGGGCTCACCATAAATTATAAGGGGGTTAAAGTGAGATGTGCATCTGGCACCCTTTATATGAAGTTTACAACAGAGCTCTCTAAGGTGCCCCACTGCTCAGTTGGCATGTCTGTATGGCCAATCCATTACAATGCTGGCCCTTCCCATGGCCAAATGGTCTGGTTTTGGACGTTTTGAACTTGGACAATTTTGTGGACAAATATGGCCAAAAAAGTTAGGCATCCTGATGGCCAAGATGGCCAAATGGGTCATTAAAAAATATATATAAAAATTGAATATCCAGAAGATTCGGAAATGGACGTTTCTCCACCCTGACTTTTGGGTGTCTTGCAAGAAATGTCCAAAGTCAGACTTAGACATCCTATTAAAAATGGTATTCTATGGGGGGAGGGGGGGGAGGGTGTGTGTGTGGGGGGGTGTCTGTTAAAGTAAAGTTGCCAATTGGATCTAGGAATTCGCTTGGAGGAGGGAAAGGTGAGTAGTGGAGTGCCTCAGGGATCGGTGCAGGGCCCGATTCTGTTCAATATGTTTGTGAGTGACATTGCTGAAGGGTTGGAAGGTAAGGTTAGCCTTTTTTGCAGATGATACCAAGATTTATAACAGAGTGGACACCCCGGAGGGAGTGGAAAACAAGAAAAAGGATCTGTAAAAGTAAAAGGGAACCATATGTGCTGGGAGGTGAGAGGCTGATAAGCACAGATGCAGAGAGAGATCTTGGGGTGATTGTGTCTGAGGATCTAAAGACATCTAAACAGTGTGATAAGGCGGTGGCTGTAGCCAGAAGGATGCTAGGCTGTATAGAAAGAGGAATAACCAGCAGAAGAGAGGTGTTGATGCCCCTATATAGGTCATTGGTGAGACCACACTTGGAGTATTGTGTTCAGTTTTGGAGGCCATATCTGGTGAAGGATATAAAAAGATTTGAAGTGGTCCAGAGGAAAGTGACAAAAATGGTAAGGGGTTTGAACCAAAAGAAGAATGAGAAGAGTCTGGAAGACCTAAACATGTATACTCTGGAGGAAAGGAGGGACAAGGAGATATGATACAGGCATTTAAATACTTGAAAGGTATTAATATAGAACCAAATCTTTTCCAGAGAAGAAAAATTAGTAAAACTAGAGGGCATAATTTGAGGTTACAGGGAGGAAGTCTTAGGATCAATTAGGAAATTCTTTTTCATGGAGAGAGTGGTAGATGCCTGGAATGCCCTCCTGAGGGAAGGGGTGGAGAGGAAAATGGTGATGGAATTAAAAAAAGCTTGGGATAAAAATAGAAGATCTCTAATTAGAAAATGAAGGATGTAAATTAAAGAACTAAGGCCGGTATTGGACAGACCTGCACAGTCTGTGTCCCATATGTGGTGATTTGGTGTAGGATGGGCAGGGGTGGGCATCAGTGGGAACTCCATTAACTTGGAACATGAGGATGTTACTGGCCAGACTTTACGGTAGATATCCTTCAAACAACGAGATCGTTGGATAGGCTGGAGTGAGCCTGGACGGCAACTTCAGCATTTGGAACCTAGGCCAATACCAGACTTTACAGTCTACGGCCCAGAAATATCAAAGAAGAGACAAGTTAATCTAATCATGTATTTTTAATGAGAATAACTAATGGGCAGACTGGATGGACCGTTCAGGTCTTTATCTGTCGTCATTTACTATGTTATGTTACTATATTCGCAGGACAGGGTTGATTCGTCCTGGGTTTATCCCATTGCATGCATGGACTTGTAGTTCAGAGTTCCCTATTGCATTCACTAAGAAAAAGCAAGACTACAAATCCCAGCATGCACTGGAGTAAGCACAGGACTGGATCAACCCTGTGCTGAGAATCCAGTTGGCAGCTTAAAGGCAAAGAACAGGGCCAATTTAGTTTTTGCTAGGGCAGATAGTGAGAAAAATATTCAGCAACATAGAGCCAATTTTTGTCACACACAGCACAAACCATGTTTGACTACAATGATTTAGGCCTGATTTTATCAAGCTGTGGTAGTGAGTTATAGTGCTGGCTGCCGAGGTGAATGAACTACTGTGGACCTTAGTTACTCTCTTTTTTGAACTCTGGATGTCCTGATATCTGCTTTTAGCAACAGCACAATCTCAAGTACATTTTATATCAGACTAGTCTTTAAGCCTTTTAAATTAACGAGTGCTAGAATAGATATGTGTGTCTGTCTTTCTTTCTTTCTGTCTCTCTCTTTCCTTGGCCGTCTACCACCACCCCTTGCCTGCTCCCCCTGTCCAGCAGTAGCCCTTCTACCTTCCTTTTACCTCCCCCCTGACCAGCATCACCTCTTCCCTGCTCCCCCTGTCCATCAATACATGTCCAGCAGCACCCCTTCCCTGCTCCCCCTGTCAAATAGTACCCCTTCTCCTTTCCCTGCTCCCCCTGTCCAGCATCCGCTAGCCCGAGCAGCCTCGGGGGCTTTTGCTAGGCCGGCCCACTTCGCATTATCGAAGTGGGCCGGCCTAGCAATGCCCGTGGCTGCAAGATGAAACCGCGGCTGCTGCGTTTTCTGGTCCGGGGGTGAGAAGAGACGTCCCAGCAGCAGCAGCGCAGGAAGTCAGCCGGCATCGGAGATCAGGGCAGAAGGCAGGCAGTGCGCATGTGCGGCATGGAAGCACATATCACGGCGGCAGGGATCACAGCATCGTAAGTGCGCGCTTAGGGCAGTGGCGTACCTAGGGGGGGGGCGGGGGGGCGGGCCGCCCCGGGTACCAGCCCTAAGGGGGTGTTCCCGGCCTTGCCGTTCAGTCCCCCGCCACCCCCGAAGGACCGCTCGCCCCCCTGGCCTCCCCGCACCACCTATGAACAGCCGCAGCAGGATCGCGAAGTCAGCGTCAGCATCCCTGCGCTGCTTCCTACGACGCGATCCCGCCCCTCCTCTGACGTCAGAGGAGGGGCGGGACCGTGGCGCAGGAAGCAGCAGGGATCGCTGACGCTGACTTCGCGATCCTGCTGCGGCTGTTCATAGGTGGTGCGGGGAGGCCAGGGGGGCGAGCGGTCCTTCGGGGGTGGCGGGGGACTGAACGGCAAGGCCGGGAACACCCCCTTAGGGCTGGTACCCGACGCTGACTTCGCGATCCTGCTGCGGCTGTTAATAGGTGGTGCGGGGAGGCCAGGGGGGCGAGCGGTCCTTCGGGGTGGGTCGGGGCATCAGGCCTTCAGGGTGGGGCGGGCGGGCAGGCAAGCAGGCTTTCAAGGGGGAGGGGGGTGACAGGCAGGCAGGCAGGCCTTCAAGGGGGGACAGGCCTTCGGGGGGGGGGGTGCAGACATTCAAGGGGTGCAGGCCTTCAAGGGGGGCAGGCAGGCCTTCAGGGGGGTGCAGACCTTCGGGAGGGGGGGTGTAGGCCTTTGGGGGGGGTGCAGACCTTCAAGGGGGGAAAGGCAGGCAGGCCTTCAAGGGGGGGACAGGCCTACAAGGGGGGGACAGGCCTACAAGGGGGGGACAGGCCTACAAGGGGGGGGGACAGGCCTTCAAGGGGGGGTGCAGGCCTTCAAGGGGGGGTGCAGGCCTTCAAGGGGGGTGCAGGCCTTCAAGGGGGGAAAGGCAGGCAGGCCTTCAAGGGGGGGGACAGGCCTACAAGGGGGGGGGGACAGGCCTACAAGGGGGGGGACAGGCCTACAAGGGGGGGGACAGGCCTTCAAGGGGGGGGACAGGCCTTCAAGGGGGGGTGCAGGCCTTCAAGGGGGGTGCAGGCCTTCAAGGGGGAGACAGGCCTTCAAGGGGGGGAAAGGCAGGCAGGCAGGCCTTAAAGGGGGGACAGGCCTACAAGGGGGTGGGACAGGCCTTCAAGGGGGGGACAGGCCTTCGGGGGGGTGCAGACCTTCAAGGGAGTGCAGGCCTTCGGGGGGGGGTGCAGTCCTTCAGGGGTGGGGTTTAGGCCTTCAGAGGGGGACAGACCTTCGGGTGGGAGGTAAAGTCCTTCGGGGGGTGCAGGTCTTCAGGGGTGGGGTGTAGCCCTTCGGAGGGGGGACAGACCTTCGGGGGAGGGGGGGTCCTGGTGTAAAAGTACACAGAGGGAGAGAGGGAAGGGGGGGTTCAAAGATACATGCATATGCCAGACTTTGGGGGTTAGAAATAATGGGTCTAAAAACAGAGGAGTGGGAGAGAGATGGTGCATAATGGGATTTAGGGAGGGAAGGAACAGAAAGGGAGAGAACTTGGAAACAGGGGATGGTGTGGAGGGGGGATAGAGATACTGGATAGGAGGATAGTTGGGAACAGAAAGGGAGAGATGGTGGATCCTGGGGTGGTGGGGAGTTGAGAAAAGGTGAATCTGTGGATGGAGACAAAAAAAAGGAAAGATGCCAGATCTCCGGGAGAGGGAAGGGAAACGGAAGGGGAGAACAGAGATGGCAGACGGATGGTTAGCACGGAGAAAGGAGACCCTGGCAAGCAAGACAACAAGAGCCTGGGACCAACAAGATTTGAATATTGATCAGAGAACAAAAGGTAGAAAAAATAATTTTATTTTCTGTTTTGTGATTACAATATGTTAGATTTGAAAAGTGTACATGAGACAGCTTGAAATGGGAACTTTTCTATTTTTGTGAATGGCAAGGCTGAGTTCAGTTAAAATATATGCTTTATAAGAAAATATAATAATGTGTTTTATAAAGTTTATAAGCATTGCTGGCATACTCGGTGAGGTGTTCCTAGTGTTGGTGGTGGTGGTAGCATGTCAGTGTGTTGAGAGGAAGAGGTAGTCTGGGAAATTCTGCTGAGCAAACTCTGGGCCCATTTCCACCCCCAGTTAGTCCACTCCACTCAACTGGTTCACACACTGAGTGGGTCTTTGGGTGTTATTTCTGGGTAGTTGTTTTAGAATCTCTTCCAGTGGTTTGTCAGTATCTCCTTCTGGTCCAAGGAAGGAAACTTTGTCAACCTTAGCATTGACCTTCAGAATATGTTTGTAACAGCGCTGCTTGTGTGGCATTAGGCTATGTAGTGATCGAAAGAAAAAAACAGACCTTTGCACATTTTTGCACTATATGGTGGGTGTATGAGGAGATTCATTTCCTGCACAGTTAAGTCCATTTTTTCTACTGAATAATAGTATAGGTACAATGAAAGTAAATAGCAAAAATGTTTGAGTAGATAATTAAGGAAATCTTTTTCATATTGCTTGCTTATGGACTGGGAAAAAAGACTGTTCAAGCAAATGTCTCCAGAACTGCTTTAATGGAAAAATGTGATTTTTTTTTTTTAAGTACTTTGTGAAATTTATTGTTGTTGTGAAATTTATTGTTATACTTTGTTTAAACTTAAAAAGCGGTGTCATTAACAGTGAATCTAATCGAAAAATCGATTCAACAGGGTGAATCGGATCGAATGAAATATTTTTCTCTGAATCGGGCAGCACTATTGGCTACCATGAGAATGGGCTACTGGGCATGATGGACCATTGGTGTGACCCAGTTAGGCTATTCTTATGTTATGTTCTCATCTGTAGGGGCCTTTGTTTTCACTTCTTATTTTAATGTATTTTTTTCCTGGGAACTTATCAGTGTTTTTTTATAATGGGAACAAAAATGGAAGAGAATTAATGTGTGTGGAATGGGGGGGGGGTAACTAATTTCTTCAGCTAAATAATTCAATCCACTTCAAACAGACATAGGAGAACTCACGCACCATTCACACACCCTCCAACCAAAAACGTCAAAAGAAAAAAAACTGTTCGACAACCTCCTAGCCATTCGAGCTGCAACACTTGACCCCCAACTCTACAACCTATTGACCTCGACCACAAACTACAAAACCTTAAAAAAAGAAATAAAAACCCTTCTATTAAAAAAACACATAAAACCAAACTAACATAATCAGAACTGTCCCAAGCATCACCTGCAACTACTCCATATGTACTTCTGATGTCATGACAATTCAGACATAATTTATGTTATGTTATGTTTGGAATAATGGTTACATAAATGAGGTTCAATAAAAGAAAATTTTCTGTGGGAGCACTTGTTGGAACTTCTGTTATCCTGATTTCTTCTATCTGTGGGCTTTCTTTAGCTAACCTACTTATCTGGGGCTTTCCACTTCTGCAGCTGCCCTTTTCACGGTCCACTTTGCGCTTGCACTCTCTGGGGGGGGGGGGTTGGGTCTGGGCTTGGTGGGGTAGGTGTGTCTGGTAGTTTTGTCTGGGTGGTGGCTGGGTGTTTCTTGGGTGCTTGTTGTGCGGATTGGTGTGTCTGGTGAGCGGTCTGGGTGTTGTTGCTTGTGGGGGTTTTTTTCATTATAAAATATGGCTGAGGGTCTAGTCCGGCTTATTATTCTTGTGGGTTCTGGGGTGGGATTTGTTTGCTTGCCCCAAGTTTTGGCCTTTTGTTGTGTATTGCTATGCCTCTCATTGGCAATTTTCTCTTGGGAGAGGCTTGTTCATGCTTGTTGTTGCTGTTACTCTCATTCTGTGTTCTTTTTGATAATGTATAAGTTTCTGTACAGACCATGGTTGCTTGTCTGGACCTTTTGCCATTCTCAATAAAAATACTTTGGAAAAAAAAAAAAAAAAAAAAAGAAAATTTTCACTGCCTGTTTCTATTCTGACCATTTATTCCATTTCATGGTTATTGCAAAAAAAAAAAAAAAAAAAAAATTTTACATGAGGGGGGGGGGGGGGGGGTGTCAAAAAATGATGGGCCCCGGGTGCCACATACCCTAGGTACGCCACTGGCTTAGGGTTTTATTATAAAGGATGAGAAGCTGATTTTTCATATTAATCACAGTTCACTGGCAGAAAGCATGATCACTGATAGTTCATATTACAGTAATGACCATTATTTCTTTAGTAACTTCCCTGGATCCTGCTTTGGACTGAGGTGAAATTCAAATTTCTGCTTTTGAGTTTTACTTATTTATTCAATTTTCTCTACCGTTCTCCCCAGAGAGCTCAGAATGGTTTACATGAGTTTATTCAGATACTCAAGCACTTTTCCCTGTCTGTCCTGGTGGGCTCACAATCTATCTAATGTACCTGGAGCAATGGGGGGATTAAGTGACTTTCCCAGAGTCACAAGGAGCAGCGTGGATTTGAACCCACAACCTCAGGGTGCTGAGGCTGTAACTTTAACCCCTGCACCACTCCAGGAATCAAAATGTAGTAACAGTTAGAGAATGACACTGGGAGAAAAATTTATCACCGTTCCCATCCCGTCCCGTGAGCTCAGTCCTCGTCCCCACCCCTCAAGCTCGGTCCCTGTCCCCGCCCTGCAGACTGTCAGATCCCACCTGCACAAGCCTCGAATAGCTATGATTTTATACTGAACTTATTTTATTAAAGTATAAAAAGAGACAATACTGTATTCTGTACAATTGTCATTTTATAAAAAAAACAAATATTACAGAGCAAGGATCAACAAAACCCGTCTCCCCTCCCTTTCACAAATATCCCCTCCACTATTGTGAAAACTGAACAAACCAAATTACTACAGAATGCTACATAGAAAAATCAAGCTAACAGAATGCTTCAGTCACACCTGGCAGGAATAGTGTTAGGGGAGAGCAACTAGGGCAACTGCGCCCTGGTCAGAGAGAGAGCCCTAAACCAGCTGGAAGCTAAAGAAGCACAGCCCGGGCTTTGTGGTTCCCAGTTATGTCAAATCTGAAATATTCTAATCACAAAATATGAAATAATTTTTTTTTCTACCTTTTGTTGCCTGGTAATTTTATTCTTCAAATCACATTGGTCTCAGGCTTTGGTTTTGGATTCCTTCTGTCTTCATCGTGGTATGGCTGGCTCCTGATGGTAAAATAGGTGCAAGAGGAGCTGGGGAGGAGATGCCGAGTCTGACATGGGCACAATTTTTTTACCACAGGAGCAAGACTTTTCACCGCTTCCACAGGGTGGTGAAAGGTCTTGTGTCCATTCCCGCGGGGTGGTGAAAGGTCTTGTCCCCATTCCTGCGGTAAACCAGTTGCAAATGTCCCCATTACTGCGGATTTACTGCGGTGACCACGGTTTGCCGTGGTAAACGGTCCCCGTGTCATTCTCTAGTAACAGTGATCCAAGTATAGGACAATCAAGCCATTGTGACATCACTGATGAGGTTGGCTCTTAGGCATTGGTGGAATGAGGCATTATGACATCACAATACCAGCTCTGCTTGTCAGAGGCTGAAACTTTTCATACTAATCATTCAATTTTTGATGCTGTTCTCCCAAGGGAGCTCAGAACAGTTTGCATGGATTTATTCCCAGCATGCACTGGAGTAAACCCAGGTAGTCAAGCATTTTTTCCTCTCTGTTCTGGTGAGCTCACAATCTATCTAATGTACCTGGGACAATGGGGGATGAAGTGACTTGCCCAGGGTCACAAGGAGCAGCGTGGGTTTGAACCCACAATGTCAAGGTGCTGAGGCTGTAGCTCTGGAAATCATTGACAAAGAATGTGGTGAAAGCAATTAGCTTAGCAGGGTTTAAAATGGGTTTGATAATTTCCTAAAAGAAAAGTCCATACACTATTATTAAGATAAACTTGGGGGAAATCCACTATTTATTCCTGCAGGTAAGGTAGACTCAAATAGGGCACTGGATTTTGACCTAAGGGCTGCCGCGTGAGCAGACTGCTGGACACAATGGACCACTGGTCTGACCCAGCAGTGGCAAATCCAATGTTCTTAATAAGCAACATAAAATCTGTTTTTTCTCTTTGGGATCTTGCAAGGTACTTTTGGTCTGGATTGGCCGCTATTGAAAACAGGATGGAAAGGTTTACTCCTACCTACCTGCTATCTCATTTTGTGCTTATATAACCCCGTGAGGATAACCAGGAATTGTAACCTATTTGCCTACCCGAAGATTTTAGGCTGTAAACATAGGTCTTATTTAGACAGGATGCTTGCATTTCAAGCAAGCAAACAACAGTCCTGGTTGGGTAACTATATCAGTGGAGACGTGATGTCCTGTGGCGCTTTCAGAAAAGAAATTATGACAGTATTATTTGATAAATTTATCTCTTAATTTGTGCTTTTATTCTTAACACAATATTTTTACTGTATTAATTTAAATTTTGAATGTCTTTTTAAATAATAGGCTGTATTCTTACCATTACTATTTTGTATTTCACTGATGGTCCAGTTTTTCTCTTTTGTGGAAACCGCCTAGAATTCTTTTGATTAAGGCGGTATAGAGAAATAAAGTTATGTTATGTTCCTCATTGACAAGAACTACTCTAGGTGGGTTTTGTTTAGACATTCGATATTGGGTTGAATCTTACCAAGTTATGTTTGGAATGGCTGGATCAAAGTGAATTGGATTATTCAGGAGAAATTTTACAATGGGAAAAAAATATGGAGATTTAAAACCTCTACAAAGGACCTGCCTCATTTTCTGGACATCTGCTAAATATTGCAAAATGCATGGCCGGGGATAAAGAAATCTGTGTTGGACATGTAAACAGCAGATAGACACGTTTTTTTTTTTTTTTGTCAGAGCATTTACCTCGCTGGCCCACAGTAAAAAGTGTGACCGCAGTTTGATAAAAGAGGGCCAGATTTGCTCCCTAGACACAATTTGGGCAGACGTAATCCAGTGTCTCACACATATCACCTGTTTAACTCTGCAAACCGCTCTGAATTGACCTCCCAGTCATTCGTAACTGTACACAAGCTTCCACTAAACAAACTATAATCATTTCCTCCTACTCTGGCAAAAACCTCCCAAAAACCCAGCCCGTCTCATTTTAACAAACTAGAAAAGCCATTAATTGCATGTAAGCATCATAAAACAATTAACATGAACGATAAACTTTCTTTTCAGTTCTGTTAGCTGGAGGAAAGATATGTTTTGTTTTTTTCTCAATAAAGCGAGGAATTCTGTAGAATCAAGTTGTCGTGTCCACCATATGCAAAGGAAGCCAGCCTCGAACATCTTTGCTGGTTTAACCAATCATCTCACGGGCCAGGTGTGGATCCAGCTCAGCTGTTTCACCGTTGCTGCCTCTGTCCAGTTCCCTTCGGCTCCTGGCTCCTTCTGTTACCTGCATGTTATCAGACGGCTCTCCCGGTCTCTGCTCCCAGTCTGGCATTACCCACCCTTTGAGATAGCCAGCGTTAGTGGACAAAGACGATGGCTTGATTGAAGCAACTGGCATCCTCAGCATGGAGATCCTTACAATATATCCATGGGCAGTTACGGCTGTTGTCTGGTCTTGTTACCACAAGTATTATCACTGTTCCACTAGAAAACAAATTTTAAACAAATCACTACTAGTCTATCTATGAATTTATTGCTCTTAGTAATATATGCTCTCAGGCTAGTATACTGTACACTACAAGTATGAGTTATTTCCATAGTGCTACAAAGAATACGAAGACAGTCCCTGCTCCAAAGAGCTTACAATCTATGCAGGAAAGACACAAACAGGATGTGATGGATGCAGTTAAGGGGAAGGGTTAATCAGCTGGCTGGGTTGGCTGGGAGTACAGGACAATTAAGCCATTGTGACATCACTGAAGAGGTTGGCTCTTATTGGTGGATTGAGGCATTATGACATCACAATCTCAGCTCTGCTTCCCAAAGACTGAAACTCTTCACACTACTACGGTACTACGAATTATTTCTATAGCGCTACCAGACGCACGCAGCGCTGCGCAGAGTCACAAAGAAGACAGTCCCTGCTCCAAAGAGCTTACAATCTAAACAGGCAAGACGGACAAACAGGATGTCATGGATACAGTTAAGGGGAAGGGTTAATCAGCTAAAGCCCGGATTCTCGTCCGGATGCTAAAAGTTAGGCAGCAGTAAGCGTCCTACCGCTGCCTGAATTAATTGTTTTAATTGGTGCTGCATGACGCAGTAATTGAGCGCATCATTTAAAACCAATTAAAAAGTAATTGCAGAAAAAAAGGTGCTGCTAAGTGACCTCAAGGACTGGCGTCTAGGTTCCAGGCAGCTAATCTAATCTAATCTAATCTAATCCTTAGGTTTGTATACCGCATCATCTCCACGTTCATAGAGCTCGACGCGGTTTACAGTAGGAGAAATAGGAAGGAACTACAACAGAGGGTTAGAGGTAGAAGTGTGAAGAAAATTTAGAGGACTTGGGATGCCAAGATATAAGAGTTTCCTTGATTCCTAAATTGGAGGGAGACTTACATTTTTTGAGAAAAGCCAGGTTTTCAGATGTTTGCGGAAAACTTGGAGAGAGCTCAAGTTCCGAAGAGGGGAGGTAAGGTTGTTCCAGAGCTCAGTGATTTTGAAGTGGAGGGAGGTCCCTAGCTTTCCTGTGTGGGAAATGCCTTTTAGCGAGGGGAAGGATAGTTTTAATTTGTGGGAGGATCTGGTGGTATTAGGGTTTGAGGAATTCCAAGAAAGAGGGATAAAGGGAGGGAGGATACCAAATAGGATTTTGAAAGTTAAACAGGTGCATTTATAGTGGACCCTGGCGATTATCGGAAGCCAGTGGAGCTTGGCCAGGAGCGGGGAGACATGGTCAAATTTACTTTTAGCGAAGATGAGCTTGGCCGCGGCATTCTGAATCCGTTGGAGTCTGTGGAGGTTTTTCTTAGCTCTCCTAATGGTGGCCGCCTAGCGACACCCAACTTTATGATCTGCGCCAAACTTAATTTTTTTAAGTGGCTTAATCAGTGTGGCAATTGATTGCACCAGTGTTTGGCCAATCCCCCCAAAATAAATAAATTAATCAATTTAAGAGTTCAGCGCCAAACTATTAGGACAACTGGTGGTGCCTAAGTGGAGGCGTCCTCCCAAGCCTAACGACTCCTAACGATGCCTATCTGAAAAAAAAACAGGTGTGGTTAGGGGCGGAGAATAGGAACGGTTGAGTTAGGCATCGCTATGCGGCTGACATAGGCGCCACTAAATTAGACGAGGGAAAAACTGGCCTAAAGGAATGGTCCCTATGTCTATGATGCCCAGCGATGCCTAAGTCCGCTTAGGCACCCCTAGGCGTGATTCTGTAAACGGCGCCTAGCGGTTGATTGACAACCGAGCTGAGCAGTGCCTACTAGTGCTGCCCGATTCACCGATTCACTTCGGTGAATCGCTTCGAATCAATCTGTTGTCTGAGAAAATCGGACTCGCTGATTCAGTGATGACCCCCCATCCCGGTAAGACCTGACATACCTCAGAAGTCTCCTAAAGCAGCAGCGGCAGCGCTCTGAACAGGCTGCTTTGTGGCCTTCCCTCTGTCACATCACTGAGGACGTCATCAGTGACGCGGCGGAGGGAAGGCCATGAAGCAGGTCGTTCAGAGTGCTGCCGCTGCTTTAGGAGGCCTTGGAGGGATGGCAGCCTCACAAGGGGATGGGTGGGAGGGGAGGAAAGATACTGCACATGGGGGGAGAAAGGAGAGAGAAAGAATTGGGGTGGAGGAGAGGAAGGGAGAGATGAAACAGAGGTAGAAAGGGGTGAGAGGGGAAAATACTTCTTATGGTAGAGGGGAGGGATGCATGCATGGAGAAGAGAGAGGGAGAAATGTTGGGACATAGGATGGAGGGCAGGAAAAGATGGTGCATGGCGAGAGAGAAAGAAATATTGCACATGATAATGGAGGGGAGGAAATATGAGATGGAGAAGTGCTACATGCAGAGGCGCACCTAGGGTATGTGACACCTGGGGCCCATTGTTTTTTGACACCCCCTGCCATCATTTTTGACCCCCCCCCCCCCCCGATGTAAAAAAATATTTTTAGTAATGTTCCCCCCAGGCCTAGGAATCATGGTCCGGGAACTTCCCTTCTCACGGCCCGGTACCAAGACTCTGGATAGTCCCCGTGGCCCATGGTTCATAGACAACCCCGCGAAAGACAAAGGCGCGCGCCGACAACTAAGCGCAAAACGGAGGCGTGCGCCGAAGAAAATTACAGTTTTTAGGGGCTCCGATGGGGGGTTTTGTTGGGGAGCCCCCCCAGTTTACTTAATAGAGATCGCGCTGGCGTTATGGGGGGGTTTGGGGGGTTGTAACCCTCCACATTTTACTGTAAACTTACGCGCCTCCGCGCTGCGCTCAATTGTCTGCGCGCGCCTTTGTCCCGGCGCGCTTTGGACCCGACACCATGTTCCTTGCCTTCTCTCCCTTTAACGTCCGTGAAGCTGAAAAAACTGCCGGCCCTGGCAGTGATTCAGCTACATCACCCGGGTCTCCCCTTCCTGCTTTCTGTGTCTGCCTCTGCAATCCACCTGGGCGGACACAGGAAGTCGTGTCATTGGGAGACGCGGAAAGCAGGAAGGGGAGCCGTGGGCGACGTAGCTGAATCACCGCCGAGGCCGGCAGTTTTTTTTCAGCTTCATGGAAGGTAAAGGGAGAGAAGGCTGGGAATATGTTGGGCCACGGGGACTATCCAGAGCCTTGGCACCAGGCCGTGAGAAGGCAAGTTCCTGGACCATGACTCATGGCTGGAAGCACCCAGCTCATGGCTGGCACCCGGGGCGGACTGCTCCCCACTTGGTACGCCACTGGCTACATGGAAGGGAATAGAGAAGTTTGACCTAGGGCACAAGGCAGGGAGAGAGAGATGGTAGACAGTGGGAAAGGAACCAATGTTGGACATGGCAGTGGAAGGTAGAAAAAATAATAATTCTATTTTTTATTTTCTGATTACAATATGTCCGATTTGAAAAGTGTATCCTGCCAGAGCTGGTGTTAGACAGTGAGTGTGAGCTAGGACCTAACAGAGAGAGGAAACGTCTTTTTACACCACTGCGCCGGAGTGGGGTTGGAGAGGGAAAAGGGGGCGGGATGGGGGGGGGAAGAGGCTACAAAATAAACCCCGCCAGGACGTTTGAAAAAAAAAAAAATAAGCCCGATTGGGCAGGAAAATCGAATGGAATCGAAAAACTTTTCCCTAAATCGGGCAGCCCTACTGTCTACCGTGTAAGACACTGCTTGGCGCCTTTTATAGAATCCAGGCCTAAGTACGCAATCGCATTTGCGAACGCAGACACAGAGCGCACGAACTGTTAAAGATGACCATAGGAAAATAATGGGCATCTTTAGCAGTTGGCGCTTAGGGCGCTATGATGAATTCCTCCCCACGAGAGCGTGCGCTAATGCGGTTACGCAATTAGAAGCTCTAGCTGAGGACGCTCTGCCTTCCCTACCGACTTTCATACTTGAAACACCATCGCCTTTAATGCATTTTGCACTGATCTGATGAACTGAGCAAAAACTCTTTAAAGCTAGTCGCAAATGTATTAAATGAGTCTGATTAGAAAGTATCGCCCTGCAGCCTGGGCTCATTCCGGGCTTTCCTGCTGCGACCTGACTTTATAACAAAAGGCACTTTATCTCAGGGCTAGAAAGCATTAAGAGGGATTGTAACAACACGGGGGAAGTCTAGCAAAATGGGATCTCTGGTAATACTGTGCTACACAATATTTCCAAGCTAAGTCAAATTGTACGACATTGAACTTTTCAGGGTATTGATTTTCTGTACAGTCTTGTTAGTTCCTCGCAACGGCTGCTCAACAGAGCTCAAAACGGAAATCTGAACCTGTAGGAAGTGCATTTTAAGTTGTGTACTGTGTATTAACTAGGAGCTGAATTTAAGAATTGCTACTACTATGAATTATTTCTGCAGCGCTGCACAGAGTCACAAAGAAGAAGAAAACAGTCCCTGCTCCAAAGAGCTTACAATCTAAGCAGGCAAGACAGACAAACAGGATGTCATGGATACAGTTAAGGGGAAGGGTTAATCTGCTGGCTGGGTTGGAGGGCAGAGGGGAGCACAGGACAATCAAGCTATTGTGACATCACTAATGAGGTTGGTTCTTATTGGTGGAATGAGGCATTATGACATCACAATCTCAGCTCTGCTTCCCAAAGACTGAACTCTTCACACTACTATTACTATGAATTATTTCTATAGCGCTACCAGACGTACACAACACTGTACAGAGTCACAAAGAACACAGTCACTGCTCCAAAGAGCTTACAATCTAAACAGACAAACAGGATGTCATGGATACAGTTAAGGGGAAGGGTTAATCAGCTGGCTGGGTTGGAGGGCAGAAGGGAGCACAGGACAATCGAGCCATTATGACATCACTGCTGAGGTTGGCTCTTATTGGTGGAATGAGGCATTATGACATCACAATCTCAGCTCTGCTTCCCAAAGAGTGAAACTCTTCACACTACTACTACGAATGATTTCTATAGCGCTACCAGACGTACAGAGTCACAAAGAACACAGTCCCTGCTCCAAAGAGCTTACAATCTAAACAGACAAACAGGATGTCATGGACACAGTTAAGGGGGCTGGGTTGGAGGACAGAGGGGATTACAGGACAATCGAGCCATTGTGACATCACTGCTGAGGTTGGCTCTTATTGGTGGAATGAGGCATTATGACATCACAATCTCAGCTCTGCTTCCCAAAGAGTGAAACTCTTCACACTACTACTATGAATGATTTCTATAGCGCTACCAGACGTACAGAGTCAGAAAGAACACAGTCCCTGCTCCAAAGAGCTTACAATCTAAACAGACAAACAGGATGTCATGGACACAGTTAAGGGGGCTGGGTTGGAGGACAGAGGGGATTACAGGACAATCGAGCCATTGTGACATCACTGCTGAGGTTGGCTCTTATTGGTGGAATGAGGCATTATGACATCACAATCTCAGCTCTGCTTCCCAAAGACTAAAACTCTTCACACTACTACTATGAATGATTTCTATAGCGCTACCAGACGTACAGAGTCAGAAAGAACACAGTCCCTGCTCCAAAGAGCTTACAATCTAAACAGACAAACAGGATGTCATGGACACAGTTAAGGGGGCTGGGTTGGAGGACAGAGGGGATTACAGGACAATCGAGCCATTGTGACATCACTGCTGAGGTTGGCTCTTATTGGTGGAATGAGGCATTATGACATCACAATCTCAGCTCTGCTTCCCAAAGACTAAAACTCTTCACACTACTACTACGAATTATTTCTAGAGCGCCACCAGACGCACGCAGCGCATGCACCAAGATAAGACACCCCCACACTCCCCCAGTGCTCACTGACTCCCTTCCACCACACAAAAATGAGAACAAAAGGGTACATACCTGGCTCTAAAAGGTTTATAGAGTTAGCTAGTGGATGGCCTAGAGAGGAGGACCCAGATCCATAAGGCACTCTAACCACAACAAGGTATTAAGTATGAGCCCATCAAAATCCACCCAAACCAACATGGATAAGTGTAAAGTGATGCATGTCGGTAACAAAAATTTCATGCACGAATACAGGATATCCGAGGTGGTACTTGGAGAGACCCCTCAGGAAAGAGGCTTGGGAGTTCTGATCGACAAGTCGATGAAGCCGTACACGCAATGTGTGGCGGCGGCGAAAAGGGCAAACAGAATGCTAGGAATGATTAAGAAGGGAATCACGAACAGATCGGAGAAGGTTATCATGCCGCTGTACCGGGCCATGGCGCACCCTCACCTGGAGTACTGCATCCAGCACTGGTCGCAGTACATGAAGAAGGACACGGTACTACTCAAAAGGGTCCAGAGAAGAGCGACTAAGATGGTTAAGTGACTGGAGGAGCTGCCGTACAGTGAGAGATTGGAGAAACTGGGCCTCTTCTCCCTTGAAAAGAGGAGACTGAGAGGAGGGGACATGATCGAAATGTTCAAGATACTGAAGGGAATAGACTTAGTAGATAAAGGCAGGTTGTTCACCCTCTCCAAGGTAGAGAGAACGAGAGGACACTCTCTAAAGTTGAAAGGGGATAGATTCTGGAGAAACGTAAGGAAGTTCTTCTTCACCCAGAGAGTGGTAGAAAACTGGAATGCTCTTCCGGAGGCTGTTATAGGGGAAAACACCCTCTAGGGATTCAAGACAAGGTTGGACAAGTTCCTGCTGGACCAGAACATACGCAGGTAGGGCTAGTCTCAGTTAGGGTGCTGGTCTTAGATTAGAGAAACTGGGCCTCTTCTCCCTCGAACAGAGGAGATTGAGAGGGGACATGATCGAAACATTCACGATAAGGAAGGGAATAGACTTAATAGATAAAGACAGGTTGTTCACCCTCTCCAAGGTAGAGAGAACGAGAGGACACTCTCTAAAGTTGAAAGGGGATAGATTCCGTACAAACGTAAAGAAGTTCTTCTTCACCCAGAGAGTGGTAGAAAACTGGAACGCTCTTCCGGAATCTGTTATAGGGGGAAACACCCTCCAGGGATTCAAATAGGGGAAAACACCCTCCAGGGATTCAAGACAAGGTTGGACAAGTTCCTGCAGGTGAGACTGGACTCATTTAGAGCACTGGTCTTTGACCTGGGGGCCGCCGTATGAGCGGACTGCTGGGCACGATGGACCACTGGTTTGACCCAGCAGCGGCAATTCTTATGTTAACCCTACTGTACTACCATATAGGTGCTACCTACAGCTATAATGGCTATTGGGGATAGTGGGTATAGTAGATTTTGGGGGAGTTTGGGGGGACTCACCATAAATTATAAGGGGGTTATGGTGAGACATACCTCTTCTTTTCTTTCTGTCTCCCTTCCTCCCTCTGTCTGTCTTTCTTTCTGTCTCTCTCCCTGCCTCCTATGCAGCAGCATTTCTCTCCCCCCACTTCCCTGTGCAACAGCCACAGCAGTATTCCCTCCCCCTCCATTTCCCTGTGCAGCAGCAGCGTTTCCCCTACCACCCCTTTCTCTTCCCGCGGTCTGGCTGGCTCCCTTACTGCCCCCCACCTTCCCTTCCCGCTGTCCCGACAAACCTGCCGATTCCAGATTCAGAGACGCGACAGAGCAAATCAGGGCCCCAAAGCAGCGTGTGTAGAGTGCTGCACATGCTGCTGGAATCGGCAGGTTTGTAGTCGGGACCGCGGGAAGGGAAGGGGGGCGGGCAGTAAGGGAGCCATGTCTCTGTCTCGCAGCGGGCTTGCCGGCTCCGGCCAGCCAAAGTTCATTTTTTAGTTCAAAACCAACGCTGCTTCTCCTCTCTCGATCTCCGCCAGAGTCGGAAGTCTTCTCCGACTCTGGCGAGGTTCGATAGAGGAGCCGCGGCGGGGGCTTTGAACAAAAAAATGAACTTTGTCTGGCCGGAGCCGGCAAGCCCGCTGCGAGACAGAGAGATGCGTGGTAAGCGCGCAGGCGCACTCTGCCGGCCACGGAACTACAGATCAGGCCACACGGCGTTAAGAGTGCGCATGCGCGCTTAGCGTTTTACTATTATAGATTTATAAAGTTGATCAAACAAATAAGTCTTCGATGCCTTTCTAGAAACCTGATAAGAGCTTGAATCCTGTATTAGTTTACCAAAATTCCTTTCCCGTAACACGACCTGGTAGGCTCAAATTCTTTGGAGAAAGCGCTTAGAGACGCAACCTTCAACTGAAGGAAATGCAAATGTGGTTAGCTAGAAGTATGATAAGCCGTATAACAAATGTTAAATAAACGAAGCTAACTCAGAATCAAGGACTGAACAAGAAGTCTAAATGCAGGAAAATCAAAATATGCTCCGATTGTCCTAAGCTTCCAAAGCCTTTGTTAACCTCAGCGTTCATTGGAGCATCTAAAGTCAAATTGCAGCCTAGAAGAACACCCAGAATTTTAATTTCGGGGATAATAAAATGACCTAATTCATACACTAAAATATCCAAAAAATCAAGAAAAGGATGCCCAAAATAAATCACAAAAAATTGCACCCTCCAAAATACAGGACAGAAAAGTCACCTTTCTTTACAAAAAGGGAGAAAAGACCTCAGTGTCTAATAGGGGCTCTTTAAGCTTCCCATATAGACAGGCTAGTTTTAAACAGAATTTAATCCTAGCAGACACATTATTGAAGTGCTCAGATAAGTGACTTCTATTTTTGACAATTGTTGTTTGAAGAAAAGTTTAAAAAAATATATAAAACTATAAGAAAATATATAAAACTATTAGAAAATTAGAATAGAGGTTCACTTACTAATTGGGAGTTTTTCTGACCAAGGATGTGTCTGCTAGGATTAAATTCTGTTTTAAACTAGCCTGTCTATATGGGAAGCTTAAAGAGCCCCTATTAGACACTGAGGTCTTTTCTCCCTTTTTGTAAAGAAAGGTGACTTTTCTGTCCTGTATTTTGGAGGGTGCAATTTTTTCTAATTCATACACTTACATACCATGTTTCCCTCAAAATAAGACAGTTTATAAGAAAAAACACATTAGGGCTTATTTTCAGGGATGTCTTATTTTTTTCATGTACAGCAATCATCTCTCCCTTCCTCTCCTCCACCCCAATTCTTCCTCTTTCCTTTCTCCTCTCTCCCATGTGCAGCATCTTTCCTCCGCGCTCACCCATCCCCTTGTGCAGGATCTTTCTATCCCTCCCTCCCATCCCCCTGTGCTGCAAAACCCCACCGACCCCCCAAAACCCCCCTCCCACCGTGGGACCGACATACCGTACCTCCGAGGCCTCCAAAAACAGCAGCAGCGGCAGAGGGAAGGCATCGTTTGGAGCGCTGCCGCTGTTTTTGGAGGCCTGAGAGGTACGGTATGTCAGTCTCACGGTGGGAGGGTCTGTGGGGTTCTGCTGCACATGGGGATGGGAGGGAGGGGAGGAAAGATGCTGCACATAAGCTGGGTGGGGGAAGGGAGAAAGCGCTGCTGCCACCACTGCTTTAAGAGGCCTCGGAGTGGAGGTATGTCGGGTCTCACCGGGGTGGGGGGTCGCTGAATTGATGAGTCTGGCGAATCGGGCAGCACTAGTGTCAGGGATGGAGTCAGGGAGTGTCAGGGACATTTGGGGGGGGGGGGGGGGACCTTTGGTGGTCGATCTTAACTAGGGCTTATTTTCGGGATAGGTCTTATTTTCGGGGAAACAAGGTAGGACCCCGGAAGAAGGTCTTCTGTGACCGAAACACGGACCATGTCGGGTCCACGCCATAATTCCTCTACTGTGTCTTGTCTTGGAGGTCGCGCATTTGTCTTGCGCGCATTTAACTTGCCACCGTATGACAATGACTTTCCTTACATCCTTACGTGAACGTCTTGCGCGTGATTGTGTTGTTAAAATTTCCTGCACATGCATTGTAGTTTGCTGCTCGCAATTGTCATTGCGCTGAATTGTCATTTCGTGCAATTGTCTTGCGCTGAGTTGTCTTCGCATAATTGTCCGCACGCATTTGCCTTACGCGCATTTGACTTGGATGATTGGACCGCACCCTTCGTGTGACGAATAATCTTTGTATCACGATCATCGCTTCCACCGTCTTTGCTCTTCCTGCTGGGTTTCTCCTTGCTCTTTCTGCGGAAGGATCTTGGCGAATTTTGTCGCTCTGTTTCGGTATCTAACATAACAGCAACTGAAACGCAAAGTACAATTCCCACCGCGTTCTGTTAGGTTCGACTTTCTTGAGGAAAAGGTGACTCCAGTTCAACAAACACAATCGTATTCCTTCATCGTCACCAGTTAATGATTCATGCAGTACTGAAATGTTATTTAATTAAGTGCGGAAAACGCAACTGCAATTTTTTTTCCTCCTTCTTCTTGTTCAGATTTAAGCTCTGCATCTTTCTCGACTGACATCAGTGCTCGTTTAAATTAAAATAGGAAAAAAAATCATTAAATAACCTTCAATGAAGTAGGTGACACGCCTGTGCTTCCACCTTCCGCTCTCTACGATCTGTTTACAATTTACTTTCTTAGCAGGCTGCGGTTAATGCCAACCTGCTCCTTAACTGCGAAAATTTATTTTCGTTTAGAACACTGGGTCATACTGCCCCCAACCAGATCGGGATGTCAGGGTGGCCAAAATATGAAACCGGAATCCACACCGTCTTGTCTCTGTCCCAGTGCCCTAGTAACAGGGATACTGGCATATACTATAGCAGAACCCTGCAGCAGGGTTAGAAACACGGAAGACTGTGAAGACCTGCAAAGGGACCTAACGAGACTGGAAGACTGGGCAAAAAAGTGGCAAATGAGTTTTAACGTAGAGAAATGCAAGGTCATGCATGTAGGGAAAAAGAACCCGATGTTCAGCTACAAAATGGGGGGAACACGGCTAGGGGTGAGTAACCTTGAAAGGGACCTGGGGGTGATGGTCGACACATCACTGAAACCATCGGCGCAGTGTGCGACAGCCTCAAAGAAAGCAAACAGAATGCTGGGCATCATCAAAAAAGGTATCACAACCAGGACGAAAGAAGTCATCATGCCGCTGTATCGCGCAATGGTGCGCCCCCACCTGGAGTACTGTGTTCAATACTGGTCGCCGTACCTCAAGAAGGACATGGCGGTACTAGAGGGAGTGCAGAGGAGGGCGACTAAACTGATAAAAGGTATGGAAAATTTTTCATACGCTGACAGGTTAAAAATGCTGGGGCTGTTCTCCCTGGAGAAGAGGAGACTTAGAGGGGACATGATAGAAACCTTCAAAATCCTAAAGGAATAGAGAAAGTGAATAAGGACAGATTCTTCAAACTGTGGGGAGCTACAAGCACTAGGGGTCACTCGGAGAAATTGAAAGGGGACAGGTTTAGAACAAATGCTAGGAAGTTCTTTTTTACCCAGAGGGTGGTGGACACATGGAACGCGCTTCCGGAGGATGTGATAGGCCAGAAATCTGTAAAGGGGTTCAAGGAGGGTTTGGATAGGTTCCTGGAGGAAAAGGGGATAGAGGGGTACAGATAGAACTTGAGGTAGGTTATAGAAGTGGTCAGAAACCACTTCACAGGTCGCGGACCTGATGGGCCGCCACGGGAGCGGACCGCTGGGCGAGATGGACCTCTGGTCTGACCCAGTGGAGGCAACTTTTTATGTTCTTAACCCTGTAAAATGTTTCAGCTTGGTGGGAAGATAATGTGGTCCTGGAATGAGGAAAGACGGTGAGACCCGGAGGGGCTCACTGCAAGCATTGAAGGGATTGGAAACATAAAGATGGATTTGCTAAAGTGACTTTTGTACTGGCACGGTGACTGAAAACTGGATTTAAATAGTTTGAGAGTCCCCGGGTTAAGAATGTGTTTCGTTTTTGTTTTTTTTTAACCCGTTCTTACGTTGAATTTCCATGTAACTCGGATCCTGTATAGCAGTGTTCTTCAACCTTTTTACACCTATGGACCGACAGAAATAAAAGAATTATTCTGTGGACCGGCATCGGTCCGTGGACCGGCGGTTCAAGAACACTGGGCCAAGTCGTGGGCCAGACCCCGCCCATCTCTACCCAATCTCCACCCCAGACCCCGCCCCATAATAGTACTAATTGCACCTTGCATGTCCCGTGCTTCATCTGGAAGCCTTCCCTCTGACGTTGCAACGTCAGAGAGAAGGCTTCTGGTTCAGGCGCAGGATGCCCGTAGGAGCCACTGCCCGTGGCTTTGTGCACTGAATCAATTAGGAAGAGGGAGCTGGCTTGAAGATAATGCCGCATCGATCGCACCGTGGACCGGCGGTTGGAGAACACTGTTTTGTCCCTGATGCATGTACTGGCCCTGTGGACCGGCAGGAAATTTCTGTGGACCGGCACTGGTCCATGGACTGGTGGTCGAAGAACACTGCTGTATAGTACACAGTCTATAAAATCATTAAACATTCAAGAAATAGTCTCTTCGCCAAGTCGCAGCCACGGTTCCTACACGCATCCCACGGTAAGCTGGAAGCCTTCCTTCTGACGTTGGAGGGAAGGCTTCTGGGTCAGCTGCGAGCAGCGGGCAGGAGCCGCTGCTTGTGGCTTTGTGAAGAGAAGTGCAGCTGGGAGGAGGGAGCCGGCCAGAAGAGGTAAACACGCACGGGAGGGAGAGAGACACACATTTAGAACATAGCACAGAGGGAGGGCAGGATGACAAGGGATGCATTGGGACACATAAGGGGTGCGTTGGCACAGGAAGAGAGAAGCAGACCCTGGTTCGTAAGTATGAGTCTGACGTAAGTTGGTTGTACTTAACCCAGGGACTGTCTGAACAACTCAGATCTTCAAGTACCCTGGGCAAGTCATTTAACTGCTTTGCCCCATGTAAGTTGGTCAGATTGTAAGCCCACCAGGACAGATTGGGGGAAATGCTTGAGTACCTGAATGTAAGCGGTATATAAATACTAAAAGTTATTAATTTTTCATTTTGTAAACCGCATATATATGTTTATAATAACAAATTTATGTTATGTTACAAAGCCAGTCAATAAATCATTTCAATCCACGTGAAGTCAGGTTTTTCTTTTTAAAATAGGCCTCCTGGTCTCAGCTGTCTCTCATCCTCCTTTCCTTAATTGCCAAATACATCTCTAGTGAAAATCTCCCCCTCCCCCCCCCCCCCCCCCCCGGTTGCTTCAGCTCTTTTCCTATTACTAAGGGCTCCTAGCGGTTTTGGCGTGCACGCTAAACACTAACGCTTCCATAGAACTTCCGTTGGTATTTTTGGTTTAGTGCGTGGTTAGCACGTGCTAAAAATGCTAGCGCACCGTAGAAAAAGGAGCCCTAAAAATACTCTTAATTGTTATCATTTCTATGGCGCTGCCAGACGTACGCAGCACTGTACATTAAACATTTAAGAGGCAGTCCTTGCCCAATAGAGCTTATAATCTAATCAAAACAGTTAGGGCAGGCAACAAACGGGCCAGGAGCCAATTTTGGTTGGTTCAATGGGGTTGGATATCAACCCCCCAAATTATTATATAGGGAGGCAAGAGGTAATGAAAAGATTAATCACAAAATTTAAAGTGATAGCACGTCATTGATCAAAAACACCCAAATTGATAGTCCTTCCTGCTTAACATTTCAACTAGAGAATGACATGGGGACAAATTTTTCCCCATTCCATCCCCGCGAGTTTTGTCACTACCCCTGTGCCTTCCTGTAAGCTCTGCCTTAACTGCACGAGCCTCGAACATTAAGGATTTTAAAGCATTTTAAGGCTTGTGCAGATGAGGACGGAGCTTAGGCATTGGTGGAATGAGGCGTTATGACATCACAATCTGAGCTCTAGAATGTTGCTACTTAGGATTTTAAAGTGTTTGAGGCTTGTGCAGGTGAGGACGGAGCTTAGGCATTGGTGGAATGAGGCATTATGACATCACAATCTGAGCTCTAGAATGTTGCTACTTAGGATTTTAAAGTGTTTGAGGCTTGTGCAGATGAGGACGGAGCTTAGGCATTGGTGGAATGAGGCATTATGACATCACAATCTGAGCTCTAGAATGTTGCTACTTAGGATTTTAAAGTGTTTGAGGCTTGTGCAGATGAGGACGGAGCTTAGGCATTGGTGGAATGAGGCATTATGACATCACAATCTGAGCTCTAGAATGTTGCTACTTAGGATTTTAAAGTGTTTGAGGCTTGTGCAGATGAGGACGGAGCTTAGGCATTGGTGAAATGAGGCATTATGACATCACAATCTGAGCTCTAGAATGTTGCTACTTAGGATTTTAAAGTGTTTGAGGCTTGTGCAGGTGAGGACGGAGCTTAGGCATTGGTGGAATGAGGCATTATGACATCACAATCTCAGCTCTAGAATGTTGCTAATTAGGATTTTAAAGTGTTTGAGGCTTGTGCAGGTGAGGACGGAGCTTAGGCATTGGTGGAATGAGGCATTATGACATCACAATCTCAGCTCTACAATGTTGCTACTTAGGATTTTAAAGCGTTTGAGGCTTGTGCAGGTGAGGACGGAGCTTAGGCATTGGTGGAATGAGGCATTATGACATCACAATCTCAGCTCTACAATGTTGCTACTTAGGATTTTAAAGCGTTTGAGGCTTGTGCAGGTGAGGATGGAGCTTAGGCATTGGTGGAATGAGGCGTTATGACATCACAATCTGAGCTCTACAATGTTGCTACTTAGGATTTTAAAGCGTCGGAGGCTCGTGCAGATGAGGGCGGAGCTTGCAGGGATGGGGCAGGGACAGGAAAAGAACGTGCTGGGATGGGATGGGAAAATGAGTTCCCATGGAGATAGAGAAAAATTTGTCTCCGTGCCATCCTCTAATTTGAACCACAGCCCTAGTTCACATTAGGGAGAAGACTATTGAATGATTTATGGAAAATGATTGATGTATGCACTTATCCGAAACTACAACCCATTGGTGGGGTAGATTTACAATCTGTAAATTACCATTAATCTGGATGACTAAATTTCGTATGATAATATGGGAGATTGTTTTCATTAGCTAGGACACTTGTTGCTGTTTGGTTGAATTCTGCATATCTCATTAGAGCCAGCCCAGAAAGTCATGCGAAGGGTCACCCACCAGAGCCAAAGGCAGAACGGATGCATTGTACCACTCCGTAAAGCAAAAAAAACAAACTAACCCCCAAACACAGAGAGGTGTGCAGAATCGACTTACTCCCTGATTTAAGAGCTACGGCTAAAGCCGGACGCCCCTGTTAACGTCTACCGATAAAGGCCAAATGAACCCCTTCACTCTGCCCTGCAGTGCTTTGTCCAGAAGGGAAACCAAAAGGCAGTCTTTCTTCCCCCGTCCTCCTCATCTAACCTTTTGAAGTGGTGCCACAATTTATCAAACCTTGACAGCGTCTGAAGGCTTTCCCGCGGCAGAGTTTGCCATATTCCAAGGGCCTAATATCCAACAGATTTATGCTCCAAACTTCGAGAGTTATGTTCTTAAAATTGGCCTCTTTGAACACCATCTAAGGCCTGAGTGCTTGAATTTATACTCAAGATTATGATTTAACACAGCACTGTTGACCCTCGCCTCGGCCCACCAAAGCAATGTACGGTTAATGCTAGAGTGGTCCATGGATAGAGTCATAGGGGAGCTGGCATTCATTCAGGCACCAGATATGTTCCGTGCCGATGCTTTCATAGCTAACCGGGCAGATATGACCACACCTAGGACTACCAGATGTGCAGGAAAACCTGGACATGTCCTCTTTTTAGAATACTGTCTGGGTGCCCGGAGGGATTTCCCAAAACCCAGAACTTTGTATGGGTTTTGGAAGGCCCTAAACTCAGGGCTGCATCTGGAGGTAGGGTTGCCATTCGCCCCTCCCCCAGGCAAGACAAAAATGGCAGGAAGGATGCCCACTCCCTCCTGCCATGCTATTACTCCCCCCCTCCCACGGCAGCAAAATGTCAGGAAGAATGCCCACTCCCTCCTGTCAACAAAGGTCCAAATCCCACCCCCACACCAGGAGGCTCCCCCAAACATCCCCTCCCCTCCCCCCCTGAAAAAAAGGCAGGAGAATTGCCCACTCCCTCCCGCCACCAGAGGTCCCCCCTGAAACCCCCACCCTCACCCTCTGTACCTTTTTAGAAAAGTTGGAGCAGGAGGGAAGTTCAGTCCACCCCACTCTAGTCCTGCCAGATCAAAATGGTGGGCTTTTCCCTTCCTGGTGCATCATGTGATGCACGGGGAGGAGCCTAAGGTCCTGATTGGCACAGATGCCTAAGGCCCCTCCCCTCAGGGAATGAGCGATCATGCAGAAAACCAGGCAGTGAGCTGTTTTCTGCATCGGGTTGGCAAACGCTGTTAAAACAGGTTTAGCAACGACCACTGGCTTTAGTACATCTGGGCCTACGTGATCTGTGCACATCATTTATACAACAGCGTTGAACTAGCATTTCTGATCTACGTAAAGCCACTCTCACTCGAGGAACGCAGAGAGAGGGGAGACATGATCGAGACGTTCAAATACCTCACGGGCCGTATCGAGGTAGAAGAGGATATCTTCTTTTTCAAAGGTCCGACGGCGACAAGAGGACATCCATGGAGAATCAGGGGCGGGAAATTGCATGGCGACACCAGGAAATACTTTTTCACCGAAAGAGTGGTTGATCGCTGGAATAAACTTCCACTTCAGGTGATCGAAGCAAGCAGCGTGCCTGATGTTAAGAAGAAATGGAATCGTCACGTGGGATCTCTACACAGAGTTAAATAGGGGAGGGTCATTAGGGTGGGCAGACTAGATGGGCCGCAGCCCTTATCTGCCATCTTTTTCTATGTTTCTATGTTTCTACCTGCATCAGTACCAGCAGTCAAAAAAAAATTGATGTGTGCATTCGGGGTGCAAAATTTTCGGTGCCATTGCCAAGTTATAGAATGAGGGTTATATGAGTTAATCTGTTGAAGGTGGTTTTGACAAAATCTGGAACCCGAGAAGGACGGGAATGCGCACAGAGGATCACAAGTAATAAAGGTGTGAAAAGACAGCTAGAGATCAACTTGTGTCTCCAGCCCTGCACATGGACTGGAGCTGGATATGACAGATGGCCCTTATCTGCTGACATATTTTATTTCTGTTTACTATCAGTAGAATAACAGGACAAGAAAAAGAGCTTTCTTAGACATATTTAATAATAATAAAACAACAGGAAAACATACTTTGTCACTGTTTATTGCACCAGCTAGCCATCTCAGATTCTGTCTGATAAAATCTCTTCCTATCTCAGCGTAATTCTAAAGTGCCAGATTTCTCTGTCATTCCAGATAAGAAATGGTCTTAAAAGATCATTTTTTAAGGCTGAGGAAGTGGTATAGGCTCAAAGCCTTTCTTGTGTACCAGAAATGTTTATTGTGATTTGCTTAGAAAGTGAGATAGGTGCACTGTATGAGAAACGGGTCAATGCAAACCTAGCAGGGACTATATTGTTTTAAACACTGGCTGTGGTATTTAAAAGAATGGGGTCGATACACAAAGCAATTTAACCAGCCAGAAATTGCTAGGATTAGGGGGCATGTGACAAAGCTATTAAGTAGTAGATTTAAAATAAATTGGAGAAAATATTTCCTCACTCAATGTGTAATTAAACTCTGGACTTCATTGCCAGAGAATGTGGTGAATGCAGTTAGCTGTGCAGGGTTTAAAAAAAACAAACATTTGGACAATTTCCTGAAAGCCAATAAGCCGTTATTAAAATGGACTTGGGGCAATACACTGCTTATTCCTAGAAACAGCGGCATAAAATCTGTTTTACTACTTGCCATCTTCCCGGGTTCTTGTAACCTGGGTTGGCAACTGGTGGAAACAGGGTTATGGGCTTGATGGGTCTTCAGTCTGTCCCAGTATAGTGTCAAGTTTATTTTATTTAGGTCTTGATATACTGCTTTTATAAACAAAGCGGTTTCCAATTTAAACAAATTATTCAAAGTTTTTAAAAAAAATATAAAATAGAGGGAACAAATTCACAGTTACAGTACAGACATAACATGATACATATGGGCAATTCTTATGTGAACCAAGTCTAGGACAATCAAGCCATTGTGACATCACTGGTGAGGTTGGCTCTTAGGCATTATGACATCACAATCTCAGCTCTGGAATGTTGCTACTCTTTGGGTTTCTGTCTGGTACTTGGGACCTGGGTTGGCCACTGGTGGAAACAGGATGCTGTTCTTGATGGACCACTGGTCTGTCCCAGTAGGGTAACTTTTATGTTCTAATAAAAATGCTCCCCACCACCAGCTGAATATCTAAGCAGCGATGCCCTCCCGCTCCTTCCAGCCACGGGTCAGAATCAGCGCTCTCTATGACATCACTTCTGGGACCCTTGCTTAGGAAGTGATGTCAAAGGGCGAGCCAACGCTACCTCGTACACAGGTCTAAATGCCATTTTTTTTAAAACATGTCCAAACCACAAATAGGGTTTCTGGGTGGGAAATCCACCACAATCACTGGCACTTTTAAATGGAAGCTATTCCGCTCTTTTACTGAATTTTTAGATTTCCGAAATTGATACTCCTCCTGTGACTTTCGCATATTTTAGAAAAGGTTTCGTGTTCAGCAGATCCTTTTGCAAAATAAGCAGGAAATGTGAATGTCTTGGTCTAAATGTCCCATTTCCCGTGAAAAGCCAGCTTATTAAATGGGATTAACCCTGTTATGGGTCGCAACCATTTCTTGGCTGGGCAGAGCAAGGCAATCTTAAATAAAATGCTTTGAAAATTGTCCATCCCTTTATCCTCTCCTGCCTTTTAAATTGGCGCTTGTGATACAAGATGCAAATTATAAATGATAAGACACGATACAGAATTAGGCATGGTGGAAGACATAGGTATTTCATCCTGATTGCATTATTTTTAAGCTGTATTATGTCAACTGCAAATTATGAGCAGAAGGGATGGAAAAGGGAGGGGTTGGCACAGAGATTTTTTTTTCGCCCGAAATGTAAATGAAGCCCAGGCTGGTTTTTTTTCCCCCGAAAGGTTTAAATTACAGCGTGCTCAAGCTGTTTACTTTTGTGGATTTGATTCATGCGCTCAGAAGGGACAAGGAAAATGAAAAAAAAAAAAAAAAAAAAGAACAAAGGTTGCGCTTGGTATACCTGAACCTAATGAGCTCGCTGGATTCGAACTCGCATCACGGATACTGCCAGGGGTGATTATAGCTTGTGAAAGCAGACCGGAGAGAGAGGCACGTCTCTGAACATCTCAGGCTGTAATTAAAGCCATAAGCTATCAGATAGCAAAAAAAAAAAAAAAAAAAGGGGGTGGGTGGGGGGATGCCAGCTGCGGCATTGCAACCTACCCTGCTCTGGTGTTAAAAATAGATGACAGCGCAAAATTCCGCCGTGAAAATAATCCCAATAACTGGAAAAAATTAAAAAATAAAAATTTGCACATTTGATTACTATTATTGATCTTTCTTCTGAGATACGAATACATGACCCAGGCTAAATGCCAGCTCCTTGCATAGAATTTCATTTAAGCCTCAATGAATTGAAAAAGCTCAACCAGACTCAACATTTCCAACTTCCTAACAAGTAGCAGAAAATCTACCTGACAGTTGCCATGGCAACGGGAACAGGAAGCCTGAACCACCAGCCCATAAATCCACAGAGAAACCTTTCTTAATTGGAAGGCCTTTAACCCTCCACATTTTTCTCATAGCTGCAGAGTTTATTTCTAAAGAGATTATTAAATTCTTCACTTGACTTATGAAGGATGCTTCCCGCTATATTATTGCGCCTTGACTTCCCTTTATATCTGTTTCCAAAATTATAAAGCCGGCCCGGGCTTATAAAAGTTAATACGGACACTTAAGAAATCTCAGAGTTGCTCTGAAAATAACTTCTGGGGTAATACCGCCGCGAAAGGATTTGGCTACAGTAATTGAAATGCTTTTTAGGATTTGGGAGGGGGGGGGAGGAAGGGGCCTGATAGCTTCCGCCTGCACCTTCTGCGACTACTCAGGGTCGTTACTACTAAGTTCCATCCGCTTCCTCAATATGTCGCCCAGTTATTGCAGTGACGGGGCCTTCTGGATGCTCCACTATCCCAATCCCACATCTGGCCACTAGATGAGGCAGTTGAGCAACAACTGGGACTCCACCCACCCCATCAGGGGTGAATGATGCCACCGGGTCATTGCCAAGACCCTGCCTTGAGAAATGAGTCTAGATTTCTCTGCATGGGCCACTGTGGATGAGTTACATGGAAGTAGGACAGTCGTAGACATTGTAACAATCGTTTCCTAAGGTTCATCTCATACACCCCCAACGAAAATCATTGCGATATTAGTTACTAATTGGAAAGATGTGGTCTAAAATATAGAGAGAGTCATTTTCAAAACCTCTTTTAAAGGGCAAAACAGCGCTCTACACAGCAAAAATGGGATGTTACAAAATTGCTGCCCTCTATTGGCGGGTACATGTATAAACGAAGCCATTCTTGGCAGTCTTTTACCCACTGACTAAATTCTACACATGGCGATGGTAAATCCAGTGTGGAATACAAATGCTTTTAGCGCCGTCTTCTAAACCGCGCCCAAAGTTAGGCGCAGTGGCCAGCCCTGTGACTAATATTTAGGTGTGACCATTTACGACAACTAAAACCTGGTGTAAATTGCCCGCACCTCAATTTTACATGGATCGGCCATATTTTGTTACAGTGCAAGTCATTTTTAGGAACGCTCTGGACCTCCCATGGCCACGCCCCCTTTTGAGACCTACAAATTAGAATTTACATATACCACTGTATAGAAAACGCTTAAAAAGTTGTGTGCATAAGTTCTAATTAGTGCGATTATTTATTTAATTTATACATTTATATTCTGTACTATTAGAATTGTTAGGCGGATTACAAAGGACACACACAGCAGCAATTTAAGACAATAGACAAGAGACAGCCATGCAAGAACTGCTGTATCGGGCCATGCTGCACCCCCACCTGGAATACTGCATCCAACACTGGTCGCCGTACATGAAAAAGGACATAGTACTACTCAAAAGGGTCCAGAGAAGAGCGACTAAAATGGTTAAGGGGCTGGAGGAGTTGCCGTACAGTGAGAGATTAGAGAAACTGGGCCTCTTCTCCCTTGAAAAGAGGAGACTTAGAGGGGACATGATCGAAACATTCAAGATACTGAAGGGACTAGACTTGGTAGATAAAGACAGGTTGTTCACCCTCTCCAAGGTAGAGAGAACGAGAGGGCACTCTCTAAAGTTGAAAGGGGATAGATTCCGTACAAATGTAAGGAAGTTCTTCTTCACCCAGAGAGTGGTGGAAAACTGGAACGCTCTTCCGTAGACTGTTATAGGGGAAAACACCCTCCAGGGATTCAAGACAAAGTTAGACAACCTCCTGCTAAACTAGAACTTACGCAGGTAAGGCTAGTCTGAGTTAGAGCACTGGTCTTTGACCTAAGGGCCGCCGTGGGAGCAGACTGCTGGGCATGATGGACCGGCAATTCTTATGTTCTTAAGATGGTTAGCAGACCCCATAGGAGCGTAAGGACAGAATGGTTTTAAGCTCCTTTTTAAAAGGTCCAAAGCTGGATATTGCACAAAGTGTGGGCAGGGTGTTCCAGAGTTTGGGTCCAACAATATTGAAAAGAGAAAATCTGTAGGTTTTTAGTTGAACTAGTCATGTGGACAAGACTTCCAAAAGAAGATCATCAGATGAACGCAGCATCCTGGTAGGCTGGTAATTTAATTAGTTTTCTCTACTGTTCTCCCAGGGGAGCTCAGAAAGGTTTACATGAGTTTATTCAGATACTCAAGCAATTTTCCCTGTCTGTCCCGGTGGGCTCACAATCTATCTAATGTACCTGAGACATTGGGGGGGGGGGGGGTTAAGTGACTTGCCCAGGATCCCAAGGAGCACACAACCCCAGGGTGCTGAGGCTGTAGTTTTAACCATTGCGCCACTCTCCCTCCCCTCCCCCCCCCCAATGTGGAGATAGGACCGAGGTTGGGGTGGGAGTGGGGGCTTAAGTTATGGAGATTTTTGTAATTCAAGCTTCGATTTTGAAGATGATTCTCTGTTCTACTGGAAGCCAGTGGAGTGAGATTAGAGCCGGAGTTACATGGGCATGCTTCGCTGTTTTGGCGACGATAGATGCAGTTTCATTTTGGGCATCTCGCAGGGCTCTCAGATGCCGCTCTGAGATTCCAACTAAAAGGTCGTTACAGTAGTCAAAGCAGGGAAACACAAGGGCTTGAACAACCGAGCGAAAGCTGGAGAAGGACAGGGCCTCACCTAAATGTCTGACAATGTTTAAATTCCAATTAGAGCAAATTACTGCTAATAATTGCCTGTTAGTAGTCAATTATTAGCTCCGATTGGCTCGCCAAACAATTAATTGAGTTTGCGACTTTAGGTACCTGATATAGAATCCAGGGGTTTATGAGTAGATATAAGAGACACAAGTAGGTTCCCATCATACTGCTCCAGCACATATGTTGATGTTTATTAAAACTCTTAATATACCGTTTAGGCTACTAATGAGATCAACACGGTTTACAATAACCCCCCCCCCCTTTTAAAACCATAGTGTGGTTTTGAGAGCCGGCCACTAGGGTAACAGCTCCGACACTCATATGAGCACTAGTAGGCGTTGAACTCTTAGGCGCACTGCCATTTAGGCCAGGATTTTCCTGGCCTAAATGACTGCGCCTAAGGTAGGCCCCTACCAGCGCCTAAGTCAATCCATGCCCCAAATCCACCCCTTATCACGACTACTTGCTGGTAGGCACCTTGATGTAGATGCTTACGCCTACTGGCTAATTCATTTTTTTGTAAATCATTTTTTAACGGAGCTTTGAATTATTAGTGCTGATTAAGCCAATTAAGTTAGACGTCTAGATCAGCTAGAAACGCTTACATGGATACCTAACTTCAGGCATCTTTTATAGAATCAAGTTCCCTCAGTAGGGTTACCAGATGTGCTCCTTTTGAAAAGCCTCCCGAAAAAATCAGGTCGGGAAGGAGCATCCGCGCATGCGTGGACGCAACGCGGTGATGTTAGGCGCACCCGTGCATGTGACATCATTGTGCTGTGTCCGCGCATGTGCGGATAATGTCTGGGGGGGGCGGTGCTGAGGGGCAGAACAGGGCGTGACAGAGGCGTTACTGGGCGGTCCTGGGGGGAGTGGCCATGGGTCCGCATTTTCCCCGAAGGAAAATCTGGTAATCTTTTCCCTCAGGATACTCTAATGACCACAGGTGTCGAAGTCAGTCCTCGAGGGCCGCAATCCAGTCGGGTTTTCAGAATTTCCCCAATGAATATGCATTGAAAGCAGTGCATGCACATAGATCTCATGCATAGTCATTGGGGAAATCTTGAAAACCCGACTGGATTGCGGCCCTCGAGGACCGACTTCGACACCCCTCAATCACCAATATTGTCGTGGGTATGAAGGACTGGGGAAGTCTTCATCAACTCTTTCAGTTTCCAGTTCCCTGTTTTCTAATGCTTTTTAATGATCCCGACAGGTCAATAGTTATTGACAAACGCTGTAATTAAATTCACAAGCCAAGACTGAGCACTCCGCCCTATAAACAATTACATGATTCCTCAGTTGATGGGTAAAGGATCTGCAGCGCGTGAATCCAGTACAAAGTCCAATCTTGTTTGCTAAATACTTGTTTGCTTTGACGAGAGTCAATATTCTCTCTAAATATCAAGAAGCTGTTACACTGGTATTGCAGCAAGTTCTCTCCAGTCTCTAGCAATTGCAAGGCAGAGATGCCTTTTGGGCGTTTATGTTAAATGCCCACTTGAAGTAAACCTTTGCCCTGGCTGTTTTTCTGCCGTGTGGTAAACTGGGGGCATAACTTCAGAAAGATAAACCGGAAAAAAACTGCAGGATTAACTCTGGGACTTTAGGGTTCCGGTTCAGGACCTGTAAAACTGGGAGGCCGTAATCCATTTATCTCCTCCTCCCCTTCCAATAATTCGGTCCAGGTCAGCACTTTTTTCTGATTTTGGGGGGGCCTCAGATGTGATCAGAGCTAATTTATGAGTAATCTGACCCCAGAGACATATATTGCTTCTTCCGCTTCTCATTTCCAGGGATCAGGCCTCTCCTTTGTTTCTGGTTATTACAAAGCTTTTTCTTCCTGCTACTCTATCCTCAGCAGATAAAGGCCAAATGGCCCATCCAGTCTGCCCATCCATAGAATCTACTATCTCCTCCTCTCCCTAAATGATCCCAAGTGCCTGTCTCATGCTTTCTTGAATTCAGACACAGTCTCGGTCTCCACCACCTCTATCAGGAGACTGTTTCACGCATCTACCACTCTTTCTGTAAAAAAGTATTTCCTTAGATTACTCCGGAGCCTATCACCTCTTAACTTCTTCCTATGCCATCTCATTCAAAGCTTCCTTTCAAATGAAAGAGACTCGACTCATGCACATTTATATTACGTAGGTATTTAACGTCTCTATTACATCTCTCCTCTCCTGCTTTGCCTCCAAAGTATACAGATTGAGATCTTTAAGTCTGTCCCCATATGCCTTATCACGAAGACCACACACCATTTTAGTAACCTTCCTCTGGACCGACTCCATCTTTATTATATCTTTTTGAAGGTGCGGCCTCCAGAATTGAACACAATAGTCTAAATGAGGTCTCACACAATTCTTATACAGGTGCAGTGGCGTACCAAGGGGGGGGGGGGGGCGAAGCGGGGGGGGGAGTGGTCCGCCATAGGTGCAGCCTTAGGGGGGGTGCACAGCCGGCCAGGTCCGGAAAATTCTACCGGGCCGATCAGCCTGCCTCCCCCGACATCAATTCTGCCGTCAAAGAGGAAGTTCAGGCCAGCCAATCGCTGCCTAGCTGTGCAGAACTTCCTCTCCGATGGCAGAATTGACGTCGGAGAGAGGAATGCTGGTCGGCCCGACGCAGGGAAGGAGAGCTTGGGGCGGCAGCTGCATTGGGGCATGTTACCCGATGGTGGTGACTTGGGGGGATGTTTCCCGATGGCGGCAGCAATGGCTTGGGGGAGGGCAGGGAGACAGAAGGAAAGAAGGGAAACAGAAAAAGAAAAGGGGCATGAAGAGAGAAAAAAAACAAAGGGAGGCAGGGAGAGAGGAAGAAAAAGTTGGGGGAGGGAATGAGGTTTGGAGGAGAAGAAGCATACAGGCTGAAAGAAGGGAAGAAAGATTGGATGCACAGTCAGAAGAAGAAAGTGCAACCAGAGACTCATGAAATCACCAGACAACAAGGTAGGAAAAATGATTTTATTTTAAATTTAGTGATCAAAATGTGTCTGAATTTATATCTGCTGTCTATATTTTACACTATGGTCCCCTTTTACTAAACCGCAATAGCGGTTTTTAGCGCAGGGAGCCTATGAGCTTCAAGAGCAGCCCTGGGCATTCAGCGCAGCTCCCTGCGCTAAAAACTGCTATTGTGCTTTAGTAAAAAGGGAGGGGGTATTTGTCTATTTTTGTATGGTTGTTACTGAGGTGACAGTGCATAGCGTCATCTGCCTTGACCTCTTTGAAAAACCCCCAGAATAGGAATGATAATTAACATTTTCTCAGCGTACAGTGTGCTTTGTGTTTTTTTTTTAATGTTATTGTTGATAGATCATTTTGACTTGGTCATTTTAAAAGTAGCTCACAAGCTCAAAAAGTGTGGGCACCCCTGAGCTAGAGCGTTGAAGCTGCATGTTTCTGCCGTAAAGGTCATCTCTGACGCAACCGGAAGAAGGACGGAGAAGGACGCTGAAAGCACATGGGGAAGACAGAGGGGGGGAGAAGGATGCTGATAGCACATGGGGAAGACAGAGTGGGAAGAAGATGCTGAAAGAAAATGGGGAACAGAGAGTGGGGAGAAGATGCTGCAGGAAAATGGGGAAGAGAGAGTTGGGAGAAGACGCTGGCAGGGAATAAGACAGAGATGCCAGACTATGGGAGGAGCAGAGGGAAGAAGATGGGTGCCAGACCAATTTGGAAGGAGGGAGAAAGGGAGAGGCACAGTAACAGAACAAATGGAAGATGCAGAGAGAAGAGAGACAGTGGATGGAAGGAAGAGAGTAATAAGAAGATGAGGAAAGCAGAAACCAGAGAAGAACAAAAATTTTCTATTTATTTATTGCTTTAGGAGACATGTGTCACTGTTTCTGTGGTGTTGCATTGTATGCAGAGTCCAGCTTCTTGCTGGTTCAATTTAACCTTTGTCTATGTATTTCTATTTTATCCCCCCTTTTACAAAATTATGGAGCATTTTTTAGCGCCAGCCGTGGTGGTAGCAGCTCCAATGCTCAGAATTCTATGAGCGTCAGAGCTGTTACCACCATGGCTAAAATCCACACTATAGTTTTGTAAAAGGGGAGGGGTTAGTTTGTGATGACATATTCCATACTAGGCGAAGGTGTTTTCTGTGTTTTGTGTGTTCGAAAGATATGGTTTTCTGTTAGGATTGACGGTGTAGGATTGATCTGTACTAGTCTGGCTTGTTTAGTTTTACAATGGGTGTATTGATGTACTGCTCTATGTAAGATGCTGCCTTTTCCTAGGTACTCATGTGTGACCTGTGGCTTGTTACTAAAAATCATGTTGTTCGTACAGATGGGGAGGGGTGCCAAAAAATGATGGGCCCCGGGTGTCACATATGCTAGGTACACCACTGTACAGGGGCATCGATGCTTACTTTTTCCTACTGGTCATACCTCTTCTGATGCACCATAGCATCCTTCTAGCTTTCACCGTCACCTTTTCATCCTGTTTGGCCACCTTGAGATCATCACATACAATCACACCCAAGTCCTGCTCCTCTTTCATGCACATACGTTTTTCATCCCCTAAACGGTACCGTTCCCTCAGAATTTATGCAGCCCAAATGCATTAAGAATGTTTGTTTCTAAGAATGAGGAAATGAGTGAAATGTTTGGATCGGTTTTTGAAACAAAAAACCCCTGATATAGCCAATCACAAAATATGGTACTAAGTCGGGGTGTCTGCAGGAAGATTGAACTGCATTTATGAATACGAATGAATGAGCTGGATAACTGAAGAGGAGCTATAAGACTATCTAAGATAAGTAGAAGAATATATTTAAAACATATAAAACTGTTTGGGATGTTTGTAAGTACAGTGCTCCCCGGCAAATTCGCAGTCCGTGATTCATGGTCCCGGTCATTCGCGGTATTTTCTGACCATGAATGACTGGGCAGGAGACGGCAGCCGGAGAGGCAGGAGAGGGCAGCTGGAGTGCTGGCGAGTGAAGGAAAACACTCGCGGTATGCTCCGACAGTCTGTACCAATCAGGAGTTGCGTGTCAAAGCAGCTCCTGATTAGTGAGGACTGGCTTTAGTACAGGAAGAGGCGGTCAGAGTATACCGCAAGTGATTTCCTTCACTTGCCAGCGCTCTTGGCTGCCCTTTCCTGCCCAGTCATTTGCGGGCACCGTCTTAGTGGGGGCGCCGGCGCCTCCCACGCCATGCTCATGCCATCCCTTCCTCACCCCATATCTTTTAAAAATCTTCACTGGCGTGAGCGACTGCTGTAGCCTGGCTCCCTCTGAAATCACTTCCGGGTCGCAGGGCCAGGAAGTGACATCATAGGGAAAGCCAACAGCAGCGCGAGCAGTCGGCCGGAGAAGCTGCTCACGCTGGTGAATATTTAAAGAGGTAGGGGGTGAGAAGGGAGGGCACGAGCGTGGTGTGGGGGCGCAGAAGGAGGAGAGCGAAGGGGGAGGCCTCCATCACTGAGTCCGTCTTCCCCCACCAGGGTGGGTAGTAAGGGAGATCTCTCAGCTGTGTCAGATGGGGAGGGGATGTGAATGTAGCTGTTAAACAAGAATGTAATCTTTGCTTCCAAACTTCGCTTTCCGTTGGGTAACACAGTGGTCGTGGTGTGATATTTTGCAGCCAAAGCAATCAAACAAATATGATTATCTCAAAACACCTTTGTTATGGAATACCATGAAAGTACACACTCTGTTTCTAAGAACGCATTGTCTCATAGCATCACACATTCATAGCATCATAATGGAAATGCATTTGAATTTCTAAACCAATTTAGATTCTTACAAGCACTGTTTACCTTTGCTACTGCTTTGTGTCTTCCTTTTTCAACATCATCTTCTCTGAATTAAAAAGTGGAAACCTTGAAGAAGCCTGAAAAGCTATTTCTCGCACGGCCTTCTTGGACTTTGAAGGGACCGTCAGCCATGGCTGCTGCTTTGAACGACACCACAATACTCAACAGATTCCTCGACAACTTCTAGAGAAAATCCAACCCTGTTGAATTTTCTGGTTGAAGGCAATAGTAATACCAAGCTGGGTTTTATATTTCAGACAGTAGATGTCAGGGCAAGGTCAAACCGACAGTGATCTGGGCTCAGGGGAATAAGAGCCTTAACTAGGGTTACCAGGTGTCCGGCCTCCTTTTCGAGGACATCCAGGGGTCCGGACGCCTTTTCAAAACCCGGCGCTTTATCCGGGTTTTGAAGCTTCCCGCCAAAATCTCAACAGTGCAGAGGTTTACGTTTATTATTTAATCCACAAGCCTGCATATAGGACCAACAGGGACCCCTGAAGAAGACTATAATGTCGAAACACGGATCGTGTTGGAGCCGCATGTTCTCAGAGGTTCAGGCCCTAGACGTTTTTATGTGGATTATCTATTTGTTTTAATAAAGCCTTCATCTTGGCCATCAACTCTCCACAATTCTTTTGTTTTAGTGGTTATGTTCCCCTTGTAGAGGGATCAGGGTCAACTTTCTTGTTCCTTTGAGATACCAATCCAGTATAAGCAGTGGCTTCCCCAATGTCTGACTCAACAGCAGTTTATGGACTTTTCCTCCAGGAACTTGTCCAAACCTTTTTTAAAACCAGCTACATTAACCACTCTTACCACATCCTCTGGCAACGCATTCCAGAGCTCAGCTATTCTCTGAGTGAAAAATATTTCCTCCTATTGCTTTTAAAAGTATTTCCCTGTACCTTCATCGAGTGTCCCCTAGTCTTTGTCATTTTTGACGGAGTGAAAAAATATCGATCCACTTGTATCCATTCTACTCCACTCAGGATTTTGTAGACTTCAACCATATATCTCCCTTCAGCCGTATCTTTTCCAAGTTGAAGAGCCCTATCCTTTTTAGCTTTACCTCATACGAGAGGAGTTCCATCCCTTTTATCATCTTGTTCGCTCTTCTTTGAACCTTTTCTAGTGCCGCTCTATCTTTTTTGAGATAAGGAGACCAGAACTGAAAGCAGTGCTCAAGGTGAGGTCGCACCATGGAGCGATACAGGGGCATTATAACATTCTTAGTCTTGTTAATTCCTAGCATCTTGTTTGCTTTCTTGGCCGCCGCCACACATTGGGCGGAAGGTTTCAACGTATTGTCCACGTATTGTCCACCAGAGGGCATCCGCTGAAAATCAGGGGAGGGAAGTTTCATGGCGACTCCAGGAAGTACTTCTTCACCGAGAGAGTGGTGGACCATTGGAACAGACTCCCACTCCAGGTGATAAAGACCAAATGGCCACAGCATCCACTATCTCCTCCTCTCCCTATTGGCTAAGGCTCTTAACATTTGCATCTCCTCTTCCTATTGGCTAAAGCTCTTTCCATCTGCATTGTGAGGTCATAGGGCTTTATGGTTATAGAAACAGACTCCCACTCCAGGTGATAAAGGCCAGCAGCGTGTCGGATTTTAAGAGAAAATGGGATACTCACGTGGGATCTTTAAGGGAGTAAATTCAGGGGAGGGGATACTTGGAATGGGCAGACTTGGTGGGCTATAGCCCTTTTCTGCTGCTTTTTTCTATGTTTCTATGTTTCTATGATGACACCCGGATCTTTTTCAATTCCTAAAAACATGTGTCATGAAATTCTACATTTATAACATGAAACCCCAAAATTTTCTAGCCTTTATGAAAAGGAAAATGCATCTTTTAGAATCATTGCAGCTACAGGGCCTTAGATTAATTCTGTTCCATTGAAATGTTTGCCTTAATTGTTTTTAATTACAAGGCCTGCTGAACTCCTAAAGCGTGGTTTAAAAGTGTCTTTATTGGAGGCAGCAGGAACATCGCTCTGCTTTTGAAGTGCTGTTCTCGCTATAAGCAGCTTATATGCTGTCAAACTCATGTAAATAAAGCTCTTCTATTACAGAAATGGAGCCCAGCAGTGTTAAATAGTTCACTTTGTATGCTAGGATGATGAAAACTTATGTCCTTTTGCTAAAGATCTTCCAAAAAATATCAGTTAAAGTCCACAGCCTCATATAGATCTATAAAGCGGTAGTATTACTTTCTCCGATCTACTCGTGATTCCCTTGATAAAGAAGGGAATCACGAGTAGATCGGAGAAAGTAATACTACCGCTTTATAGAGCGATGGTCAGACCACACTTGGAATACTGCGTCCAACATTGGTCTCCATACCTAAAGAAGGATTTAAAAGTACTCGAGAGGGTGCAGAGACGAGCAACGAAGCTAATAAAGGGCATGGAGAACTTGGAATATGAGGAACGACTTAAGAGACTGGGATTGTTCTCCCTTGAGAAGAGGAGACTGCGAGGGGATAGGATCGAGACTTTCAAAATACTGAAAGGATTCGACCAAATAAAGCAGGATAAAAAATTATTTACAATGTCCAATGTGACAAGGACAAGAGGACATGGACTAAAGCTAAGGGGGGACAAGTTCAGGACAAATATCAGGAAGTTCTGCTTCACGCAACGAGTGGTGGACACCTGGAATGCTCTCCCAGAGGAGATTATTGCGGAATCCACCGTTCTAGGGTTTAAGGGTAAGTTAGATGTACATCTCCTTATGAGTGGCTTAAGGTGACATAGGTAAGGATAAGCTCGATGCACATCTCTTAAGAGAAGCTTAGAGTAACATGGGGACTAATACTATGCCAGGATACACATGGCGGGGCCTCCACGTGTGCGGATCACTGGACTTGATGTACCTAGGATCTGTTCCAGAGATGTTCTTATGTTCTGTATCTCTATACCAGTGTATCGCAGCGAGAAGCACATCCCATAGGCAATCAGCCGGCGCCAGGGCCTCTCCTTCACTCCATGGTGCGACCTCACCAATAAGTAGGTTATGTCCGAAGAAATCTGGATCAGCCCTATTCTTACCTCACCTCCCCCCTCCCTTTTTACTAAGCCGAGGTTTCTGCTGTGGCCTGCAGCACTAAACACTTCAATGCTCGTAGAATTCGCGCTGGAGCAGTGTCAGAGTGTTTAGCGCTGCGGCCCGCGGTTGAAACGTCTACTTCAGCTTAGTAAAAGATGGCCTCGATTTGTCCTTCCAGTTGTTGACCCCACTATTTTCTGTAACCCTGGAAACCAGCTTCACCCTGAATCACAGCATCAAGAACTTCCGCAGAATTCAACTTTTCGCCTTCCCCTCCCTAAAACTATGTCACTCAAAAAAATTCCTTGACAAAACCTTTGCCTTCCAGGCCGCCAAGCTAAACCCATGGCTAGCCCAAATGGTCCTCAAGGCCCCCAACTATCTCGGCTTTAGAAAATCACTCAAAACCCACCTCTTCCAAGACCAGGACCCTTAATGCCCCTTCTTTATTAACCAACACCTCTCCCTCCCCCTACTGAACTACCCCCCCCCAGACCTACTCTCCCCTACTTCTACTTCGTTGTTCGCAACTTTGAACAATTTGATATTGAACCGCTTGTAACTCTGTTTAATTGATGTGAACCGCCTAGAACTCTTCTGGGTATGGCGGTATACAAAAATAAAGTTATTATTATTTATTATTATTATTATTATTATTATTAAATCTATAGCTTACAGAGCAGGTCATTCCACATGCATGCGATGATTGGGTGGCGAGGTGATAGTTTTGGGGTTCGCCCCTTGTTTTCACCTCCGTGTCTCTGAGCACTGATTTCTTTATAAGTTGATATGATTCTTAGGAACAACGTTTGAACATATGCGAGTGAATTTACATTCCATATGCTATGGTTGCTTTAATTAGAGAATGACATGGTGACAAAATTCATCACCGTTCCCGTCCCCGCGGGAAACCATCTTCATGTCATTCTTTAAGGAGAGAGGGAAGAATCAGAGTATGAATGGCCACAACCACTGACCCGCAGGCTTTGCTTTGAAGAATGCTGGTGTAGAAGGACTGAGGTTGAAACAGACACTACAGAATGACAGTCTCTGGTATCCAGAGCAGATATTGTGATGTCATAATGCCTCATTCCACCAGTGCCTAAGAGCCAATCACATCAGTGATGTCACAATGGCTTCATTATCCTTGGCTCACATAAGAATCAGAGAGTATGAATGGCCACAATCACTGACCCGCAAGCTTTGCTTTGAAGAATGCTGGTGTAGAAGGACCGAGGCTCAAATAGACACTAAAAAATGACATGGGATTATTTCCCGCGGTTATCCGCGGGGACGGGAACGGTGATGAATTTTGTCACCGTGTCATTCTGTAGCTTTAATCACTCACACCGCGTCAAGGATTGAATTTGTGGTCCCCCTGACCTATTTATTTGACTGCGTTTGATTTCTTGGCACATTTAAAGCCAGTGATTAACAGAATCCTCTCAGCAGAACTTTGAACACGTTTCTATCTTTCCACTGCCTTTTACGCTTTATGGCGAAGACACTGAAATGAAGCGTATTCGATGGAACATCGCCGAGTGTCAGAAATGGCTGTACGTGGAATGGGCAAGGCCGTACAACTGTCTAACAAATGAGAATTAAGTGAGACGAATGCATTGTAAGACCAGAACAGTACTGGGGTTTGCGAATGCAGTCGACAGTAAGATGAAATAAGCAAACACGGGCTGCGGCACATCTAGATTGCACAGCGACTCTGGAAGTGCCTTTTTGAGGAGCAAAACGTTAAAAACAGCATAAGAACATAAGAATTTGCCTCCGCTGGGTCAGACCAGAGGTCCATCCCGCCCAGCGGTCCGCTCCTGCGGCCGCCCCTCAGGTCTATCACCTGTGCAGTGGTCCCTGACTCTTCCTATAGCCTACCTCAACTCCTATTTGTACCCCTCAATCCCCTTATCCTCTAGGAACCTATCCAAACCCTCTTTGAAGCCCTGTAACATGCTATGGCCTATCAAAGCCTCCGGAAGCGCGTTCCATGTGTCCACCACCCTCTGGGTGAAAAAGAACTTCCTAGCGTTTGTTCTAAACCCGCCCCCTTTTAATTTCTCCGAGTGCCCCCTTGTACTTGTGGTTCCCCACAGTCTGAAGAATCCGTCCCTGTCTACCTTTTCTATGCCCTTCAGGATTTTGAAGATTTCTATCAGGTCTCCTCTAAGTCTCCGCTTTTCCAGGGAGAATAGCCCCAGCTTTTTCAACCTGTCAGCATTTGAGAAGTTTTCCATACCTTTTATCAGTTTAGTTGCTCTCCTCTGGACCCCCTCAAGTACTGCCATGTCCTTCTCGCCTACCAGATCGCTTCAATAATGTGTGTGAAAAGTACATGCCACCAGGTGTGGGAAGTCCCACTACCCACCTTCGCACACCTTCCTTTTTTTTTTTTTTTTTTAAAATCTTTATTGATTTTCAAACTTTGACAGTGCAAAACAATTAATTGAACATAAACACTATTAAATACACAATTAATACATGAAACAATCATTTCCACCCCCTCCTCCCAGTTATTAATACAAGAAGACATATTATGTGAATATAATTATAATTAAGTAATTTTATACTCAAAATCCATTTCCCTCCCCTCCCCCCCCCCCCGGTTGTGTAAGAAAATCTAATTAAAGGAGAGATAAATGACCATTATTGCGAAGTAACAAATGTAGTCAACGGGCTTTATTAAACGAACTACTAAACCCTAATCGCTCCGCATTTATTCTCTCGTACTTATAAGTGGTACACACATTTAACCGCCAGAATGTGTAATTAAGGGGTCCTTTTATCAAGCTGCGGTAGGGGTTTAACGCTCGTAATACCGCGCGCTAAACCGCCTGCCGCGCTAGCCGCTAACGCCTGCATTGGGCAGGTGTTAGTTTTTTTTAGCCGGCCGCGGGGGTTAGCGCGTGACAAAATGTCCGATGCGCTAACCCCGCTAGCTCGGCTTGATAAGAGGACCCCTAAGTCTGTCATGGCTCTTCCAGTTTCGTGCGACCATTTGGACAGCTATTCCCGTCATGATCAAGAAAAGACGGCTTTTATATTTATCTAAAGTAGGCTTAACGCGTAATAAACGTCATACACCTTCCAACGAAGAGAACCAAGAAAGGACCCTGGATGTTATTAATATCAAATTTACAAGCCTGATAAAGCGCACAAATTGTTCAAGGTCATAGGGGGGAGAGCAGGGTGGAACGGGAGCTTTTCCATCTGCTTCTTGAATTACCACCTGAAAAATCTTTGGGTACGTTCATAACGAGAAGAGAGGGACATGCAAGACAACTGGACGCATTTTCTAAGTCTGCTCTTCCGTTTCTGGAGCGTTTGGAAACGGAAACAAAGGCGGTCACTTTTAATCGAAGCCCGGTACAGTTTGCAACACTCGCTGCATGAGGTGCAAACACACACATCCTTAATCCCCATTTGCCCGCAGTTTTCAGTAAGTACGAAAAAAATGTCCTCTAGCAAAGCATTTGAAAGGGAGTAAAACAGTTATTTTAAAGCTTTTGCTAATTGAATGATGGCATCGTTATTGCCACTGAAAGGTTCAGCCCTACTTTCACAGATATATGGGGTACAAAGTTCACATATGATGCACATCTCTTTCTGGAAAACACAGCGTCCCCATACCACTCTGAATGGAAAGCGGCACATACCCGTTGCATCCTCATCATAACGAGAATAATAGGCGCTTATAGACCTTACCTCACAAGGAGAGAATTAGGAAGACAGTTGGTATGTGGGAATTGCCGAGCTTGTCCTTCCTTTCTGATGGTTAAGACAGACTTTCTTCAGCAAAGCTTCTTTCTCCTGCACCGGGAGCCGAGTGTCGGGTGGCAGCCAGTCACACATCAGGTGTGAAACAGGAAGGCAACTTGTGCGATCACAGATGCACCAGAGAAAAGGGAATTTGGATGCTGATTAGTATGAAAATGAAGGCTTTGGATTGATTTTACTCACACACACTGCTACCACACAAAACCGACATGGGCATGTTCCAAATAGACGCCTTGCTTTGGTGACGGCCATTTTCAAAAGGGATTAAGACCAATAGGCCACAGAGGGCATTCATTCTTTGTCATGCATTTATCACTTCTTGCAAAGGGAAACGGATTTCTTGATCTAAGACGAGGGTACAAGTGGCAGTGGGGCAGCAGTGATGATTGGAGCAGTAGTGGTAGTGGTGGTGGGGTGTTGATAGCGAATAGCTTGGCTTAGCTGGGTCCCAGAGGGGTATGCAGAGAGAGCGATTTGGCCAAGGTCATAAGAACAGCCATACTGGGTCAGACCAATGGTTCATCTAGCCCAGTCTCCTGTTTCCAACAGTGGCCAATCCAGGTCACAAGTACCTGGCAGAAACCCAAATAGTAGCAACATTCCATGCGACCAATCCCAGGCCAAGAAGTGGCTTCCCCCATGTCTGTCTATGGACTTTAGCTCCAGGAACTTGTCCAAACCTTTTTTAAACCCAGCTACGCCAACCGCTGTTACCACATCCTCTGGCAATGAGTTCCAGAGCTTAGCTCTTTGTTGAGTGAAAAAATATTTCCTCCTATTTGTTTTAAGGGGACTTTCGTGTAACTTCATTGAGGATCCCCCATGGGAACTGAGCAGCTGAGAGGCTTCTTGAACTCAAATAGACTTGTCCACCATGCCCACTGATTTGACTCAGTAAAACCTTCATTCAGATGTTATCACTGGCTTCCTATCCAGTTCAGAATCTTCCAGTTCAAGATACTTCCAGTTCAAGATAAAGCTCACTCATAAGGCACTCTATATCTTAACCTGGGGTCCGTGGACCCTCTGTTTTCTATCCAATAACCAATTCCTAATCCGCAACTGAACTTTGCCACCTATCCCGTGACTCTTTAATTTTTTTCAGGAGGAACTTTGTCAAATGTTTTCTGAAAATCAAGATACGCTACATCAATCGACTCACCTTTATCCACGTGTTTATTTACACCTTGGGGGGTGCCAAAAAATGATGGGCCCTGGGTGTCACATATGCTAGGTACTGAGGAAGGGTATAGAAGTCCTGTGTAGAAGAGACCAGGTGAAGACCCTTGAAATTTCCCCCATTTAAGCAGAAACAGGCCAATACGGATGGAGCCTAAAATGAATGCTGAAAAAGTAAAAATGGACTCTGACTAACAAACTCTAACAAACTGTCAGCTCTGAAAGACACTTCTGCTTTCTTGAAGGAAAGGTCAACCACAAAACACAGCTGGAAAGGAAGACACAGAAATTGATGTAAGAAATTCATCAAGAAACTGTGCTGTGCAGCGTAAGAACAAGGGATGTAAGGAAGTAAAAACTAACCACAGAGCTAAAAACCATTAGGCCAGGTGCTCGGAGGCGGGGCTTGGTATATTAACAGGACATTTAGGGGAAATCAGGGTAGAATTAAGAAATCATAAGGGGTGTGGTAACACAGTATCACTCATGTTAACCAATCATTAGATTAATAAATGAGATAATCAATATGATTAACCAATGAAAATGTGAAATGTAACATGCATCAAGGTGGGCCAGAGCTGTCAGAGTCCTATAAAAGAGGGCTCCGGGGACCAGAGCTTCAGAACTCTTTGGAAGTTCTCCATCAGTCTGGCCAGCCTGATGTATGCTCTATCACTCTGTATGCTGTGTGATTTGTTCCTGTAAGCTACCATTTGATTATTAAACTCATAATGTTTGAACCAGCATAAAGGGAGTCGAGTGGTCTGTCTGTGAAGGCCTAGGGTCTTCAGTACGCCTCTGGGACTAGTAAAAGCACACGTCTTGAGTGCGTGTATGATACCCCCGTCACTGATAAAACTGCAGAACCTGCCTATATACTCACCGATTGAAAACGTTTGAAGCAAGATGACTAACGATGATTGATGATATTTCCACGCTGGGCTTGCAATTACGAACTGCTCGCGCTGGGATTCCGTCGGGTTTTGCGACACCGCAGCTTTTGCGACCAACTGCCACAGCCACGTGTGTCGCGTGCATATGACGTAAGCCTATTTTATGCTCAAACAAGGCACGTGCTGATTGCGTTGCATTGCTTTCCCGCGGCATGCACACATTCACGCCTCTTTCCTTGAATATTCTGCGCATGTGCTGATCACTGTCATCAGCGACCCGACGCATGTAAATTTAGCGAATCTTCACTGCTGTTTGCCGACCTCATTTGCATGTGCGGTTTCTGGAGAACGGCTCGCTTTTTTTGAATTCGCTATCAAAAACGGCTGCGTTAGGCCGTCGCTTTTCAACGCAGGTTTTTGAGAATCCCGGCCTAGTCGTTTGAAAGGACTAGTTTGTGTTTTCTTTTCTCCCCTACCTGTAAATTCAACAGACCCCCCCCCCCGACGTAACACTTCAAAATAAAAGTTATTTTGCTCACCCGATCCCGCTGTGAGGCCCTTATTCACATTGGGGGTCTTTTACGATTTAGCATGCGCTGAATGCTAACACGCCCATTATATTCTCGTTAACATTTAGTGCATGCTATATCGGCTAGCCGCCTTCGTAAAAGACCCCCCCTTATCACAAAAGGACAGACTGGATAGGCCAGCTGATCATTATCTGCCTTCATTTAACTCTTCTTTTATGTAAATACTAGTTTTTTAGCCCATTACATTAACGGGTGCTAGCAGCCCTTCTCCCTTACTTTTACCTCCTCCCTGTCCAGCAGAACCCCCCATTCCCTGCTCCCCCTATCTAGCAGTAGCCCTTCTCCCTTACTTTTACCTCCTCCCTGTCCAGCAGCACCCCCCATTCCCTGCTCCCCTGTCCAGCAGTAGCCCTTCTCCTTTACTTGTCACCCCTCCCCATTCCTGCTCCCCCCTGTCCAGCAGTAGCCCTTCTACCTTACTTGTACCTTCCTCACTGTCCATTAGGAACCCTTCTCCCTTACCTACAAACCATGCAGCTTTGGGGCTTTTGGTAGTCCGGGCTACCTTACATTTTAGAAGTCCCCCACCTTATCCCTGTGCAGTAGGGCAGCAGCATTTATTTTCTTTTCTGGCCGGCTTCCTTGCCAAATTTCAAAGCCGTGGGCAGTGGCAGCTCCTCGACCAATCCGCGCTTACAACGGCCCCACACTCGTGATCTGGCTGGCTCCCTTACTAAAGCTTTTCGCGGTGGCGGCTCCTCTTGCATCCGGCCCTATGTCCAAAGCTTCTCCGAAGGCTGGCTCCCATGAAAATGTTATTTTTCTGTTTAAAGCCGCGGCGGCAGCTTCTCTCAAGAGGCACGCCAGCGTCGGAAGCCTTGTCTATGACGTTGTGACATCAGAGAGGTTTCCGACGCTGGTACGGCTCTTGAGAGAAGCCGCCGCCGCGGCTTTAAACAGAAAAATAACATTTTCATGGGAGCCAGCCTTCGGAGAAGCTTTGGACACAGGGCCGGATGCAAGAGGAGCCGCCACCGCGAAAAAACTTTAGTAAGGGAGCCTGCCAGACCGTGAATGCGGGGCCGTTGTAAGCTCGCCTATGCACTCTTGCCGGCCACGGACCTACTGATCACAGATCAGAGATCACGGAACACGCAGGTAAGAGTGCGCATGCGCGGCTAGGGTTTTATTATAGTAGGTTCACGAGACGCATTTGCATACGTTTTAGCCAGGAACCCGGTTCCCCAGTTGCGCCGTTTGGTTTTCCTGACATCTGAGCACCAGACTCGGGCCACAAGGACTCCGAGTTCACTCTCTCTGATCCGGACAGTGTGGCCCTTGCGAGAGAGAAGGAAACGTGCAAAGACTGTGACTTTCTCCCCTTGCATTTCAAGCCAATTTCGCCGGCGTTGTCACAGCTCTCTTTTTAATTGAGTGCACTGGGTGGCGAGGAGTCCGTTTTTTAAGTTTAATAACTGGAGGTCTTCAAAGTGTGAGGCTCAAGGGCAGACTGAGCCTATTTAATCATTTTATATTTTTATTAGAGCAAAGAAGTTTAATTGCTAGTTTCTGGTATCATAAATGTAAGTTATTGAACGTTTGGACGTGAAGACCAAAGAGGTGGGTAATTTAATCACAAATTGACCTTCTTCAGCATGGGTTAACCGTGCTCACGGAACCTAACATTTCCTGAGTAGAAGTTTAATCATCATGTTTTCGTTCTGATCTGTTCCAGGTTTCATGCTCAGTGCGGAGGGAAAAGAAATTTATTGTATCCGAGGGAAATGTGTCGCACGAGTCCTGTTTCATGTACAGGATACAAGACTGTGCAAACACGTTTTTGCACAAATACATTTATTGCGTCGGGTGAAGCCGATGGTGTCATCTTTTGATTTTCGCACTTTTGCGCAGGCGTACCGACAAATCTGCGCAAGACAATTGCGCCCCGACAAATGCACCCTAAAATTGTGCGTACAGACAAGTGTGCGCAGGACAATTGAGCCCTGTCAATTGTGCCCCGTGACTAACTCTGCCACAAGTGGATAACTGGAAGGCCCTGATTTGCTCAGACTCCTCTAGCTCCTCCCAAGGGACGGGGCCTGAGGAGTGTGAACAAATCAGGGCCTTCCAGATATCCACTTATGTAAAGGGTTCCCATAATCATGATATAAACCTTACCCTAACACTAGATACCAAGTGAATCTTAAGTGCAGTGTGTGTGTGTGTGTGGGGGGGGGGGTCCCCCACCCCACCCCACCCCACCCTCAAAAAGATGAAACAGTATCTACTGTCGGGGAGCATTTGATGGGTCATTTCCCATTCATTGCATGCATTTGTCGGGCACACATTTGATGGGTCTCTATTGTGCAGGCTTTGTTCTTGTTGAGGCTTGACTATTGCCATGCCCTATACCTGAGAGTGACTAAGACAAGGTACTGGGCATTGCAAAAAGCGCAAAATGCAGCTGCCAGATTGGTTACAGGAACACCAAACTATGCCCACCTTACACCTTGGCTTCAGAAACTTCACTGGTTGCCAGTAGCATTTAGGGTACAAGGCTGCAGGGAAATACTTTTAAAACCAATAGTAGGAATTTTGTTTTTCACTCGGAGAGTAGTTAAGCTCTGGAACGCGTTGCCAGAAGTTGTGGTAAGAGCGGATAGCGTATCTGGTTTTAAGAAAGATTTGGACAAGTTCCTGGAGGAAAAGTCCATAGCCTGCTTGCCCTGGATCAGTCGCATGGAATTTTGCCATTCCTTGAGATTCTAGAATCTTGCTATTCTTTGGGATTCTGTGTGGAATGTTGCTATTCTTTGGGTTTTGGCCAGGTACTAGTGACCTGGATTGGCCACCGTGAGAACGGGCTACTGGGTTTGATGGACCATTGGTCTGACCCAGTATAGCTATTCTTATGTTCTTATGCGTTCTGAAAACTTGCGCGATGACGTTCTGTTGTGATGGGGTGACATTCGCCGGTAGGGCAGTTGAGAAAATGCGCTGATAAGAGGAACTTTTAGGAAGCTCCTCAAAACGCAATTGTTTGTCAGTGCGTTTTTATAGGGTCTGATTTGTCCTGTGCAAATAAATTTCCAACACTCTGTGTATATTTCGTAAACCACCTCCACTTCTCCCTCCGTATTCACTGTGATAGGGGATTAACAGAACCGCAAATAACTTTTTCATACGTTATTCGCTGTTTTCTATTAAAAACCATTGTTTATAAATCTTTACTCATTTTCTTATGTTACAACAAGTGTTTTAAATAAATTCATTATAAACTTGAATAATCACACTTGATTAACTTACAGATTAATATCAAATTTAAAATTTCTTTAGAAAATCAATATTTTATAAAGTTATAATATTATGTAAGAAATTTAAATTAATATAATTATTATTGAATATAATAATCTCCCCTCCCTCTCTCCCTCCCTATCAATACTGAATGAGAAATCTTTATTCATTTTCATATGTTACATCAACAATATAAATTCATACTAATATTTCAGAAAACTAAATTTATATAATTCTTAGTTAATATAATAATATCCCATCCCCTCCCCCCTCCCTTCTATTCAGTAATACATGAATAAAAATTTTAAATGCTATTCTTTCCATATTTCATATTATAAATCAAGTATTAATATATTATATAATATTTAGAGATATGATCCCTTTTTCTTCTAATCAAATTCTATACATGGGAAAATTAATCATTCTTTACAATATTCAGTTAATGGTCTCCATATTTTTTGAAATTTATCTACATGTCCTTTTTGTGTTGCTATAGTGAGCTCCATTTTGTATATATGACATACAGAATTCCACCAGAATGTATAATTTAATCTGTCATGTTTTTTCCAATTGAATGTGATTTGTTGTATTGCTATTCCAGTTAAAATAAAAAGAAGTTTGTTATTACTTGATGATATTTGACTTCTTGCTCTCATAGTTGTTCCAAATAATATGGTATCATATGTCAAGGCTACCGGATTTTCTAACATCCTATTTATTTGGGGCCAGATTGATTTCCAGAATGTTAAGATGAATGGACAATAGAATAAAAGATGATCTAATGTCCCAATTTCAACATGACAATTTCTATTTGACCTAGAGCTATCTATTTTTTGTAATCGAACAGGGGTCCAGAAAGCTCTATGTAAAAGAAAAAACCAAGTTTGTCTCATAGATGCTGATACCGTACATTTTAGCCTCCAAGACCAAAGTCGTGGCCATTGAGATGCACTAATTTGGTGCTTTATCTCAATGCTCCAAATGTCTCTAAGACCATTTTTTGGTTTTTTATTTATATAATCGGATATTAATTTATACCACTGTGCAGCTTCATGACCTGTTGAATTAATCTGGAAAGACAGGAATTCCAAACTGTGATAATTAAAAACCATTGTGAATGTGGTGAAACCGTGAATAACCTGGTGGGAGACCTGGCCTGTTCCCGAAGGAGAGGCAAAACACGGTGAAGAAAGCGCCGGGAATCAACGATTTTCTCTGTAAACGCTTGGAATCAGCGATTTCTCTATGCAAGCTGATGTCATTTGGGGGGGGGAGGGGGAGGAGCCAGCAAGCTAAAAACCGTGAATAATCGAAACCGCAAATGCTGAAACCGCGAATACGGAGGGAGAAGTGTAGACAGTGTACAAACTTTTAAAATAATAAATACATAAACCAGCAACAGATGATGGCTTCATTCGGCCATGATAAGGGACACAACCCGATTAAAAAGTCCGAAAACTGATCTGTTCTTTTATCCCGAGCAATTGGAGTGAGCTGCTCCTCGGTAAGCATTTTTTTCTTCCCTATCCCCCCCTCCCTCTCCATATGTAGTGGAGTGTCGAAATGCGCTGCCTTACGGAAACTATTATCACCGAGGAGGTATTTACATGAATTGATTTATGGCGACTAATAAGCCGGTTGATTAAACTCTGCCAGGCCTCGGAATCTGGTGATTTTCCAGCATTCTAAAGCTGCTCAGATAATTTGAAATATGCCCTGCTGGTTTACAGATGAGCTCTGACAGCAGCTACGGTAGACGAGATGCATTTCAAGGCCTTGTTTTGTTGTAATTTCTGATTTTATGTTCGGTGCCTACAAGCGATTTCCGGCCTCTTCTTTTCCACTCCCTCTTTTTTTTTTTTTTTTTTCAGGGTTTTGCCGTTGACTAGTCGTGCTGGTTGTTAAAGGAGGGGATACGCCCCATTAGCAGTTCAGAATAAAATGCGGGTCCCGGAAACGTAATGGTGCCTGCATTCCAATGCTGCTAAGTGAACCGTGCAGAGGCAGCGTGTGACAAGGGCTGCTAAAACCAGCGCAATAAAATGTTTTGGCAGTTTGCGCAGTCGGCTGCAAAGCACTTTTAAATTTAAAGTGTTCATTATGCCCGGCAGTCAGAATTTGCTGCTGCTCTATGAAATTAAATTAGTGGCCTCCAATAATGTAGCAAAAGATGTTTCCGGAGGTAAAAAAAGAGTGTAAGAAAAATAAGCAGCAGAACCTAGACGAAAACCTTTAACCCACGCAGAGGGCATGTCTATAAGTTATTGACTTATTTGCCAAATATGTGATCAATTCCTTGCCCTATGTACGTACGAGGTCTGACAATTAAGTTTGCGAACTCATCCTAGAAAGAGTGCTACATACCTCATTGCCAGGGCAGGATTAACCAACAGGCCCAGTAGGCACGTGCCTAGGGCCCGAAATGGTCAGGGGGGCCCGATAAAGGAGGGCATCAACATTGTTTTTTCCAAGCCCCTCCAGCATTGATTGGCAATGTGGGCCCCCCCCTGATCGGCAACACGGGCCCCCCCCCCCGAACAGCAACGCGGCTACCCCCCCCCCCCCCATCGACGGAAAGTAAGACAAGCAAGCAACGTGGGTAAGAAAGGCAATGGAAACTGTAATTTTGCAAGCGGTGCTGCCTGCCCAAAGCTTCCCTCTGACGCAGCTTCCTGTTTCCACCTGGGCGCATGGTGGGGTGGGGCAAGGCAGGGGGGCTCAGTGTACTTGTGTGCCTAGGGGCCCTCGACGAATTAATCCTGCCCTGCTCATTGCTGAATATCACTGTGGTCACCTTAAAGAACTCCCCTTGGGAAGCTATGCAACGATACCAACGCCGAGTCCACCCTTCAAAGCAATTTTGGAACTCTTTCTCCTGGAATGGCCATCAGAGCTGTCGTCGTATTACCCTTGGTGTCCTGAATGTCATCAAAATGTCTTCCTTTCAATATTTCCTCTATCTCCGGGTAAAGAAAAAAGTCACTGGGGGCCAGATCAGGTGAGTAAGGAGGGTGTTCCAAGACAGTTATTTGTTTCCTGGCTAAAAACTCCCTCACAGACAGTGTTCAAGTTCAAGTTCAAGTTCACTTTATTTTTGATGAATCGCCTATTTAAAACATTCTAAGCGATGTACAATTAAAAACAAGTTATAAGAGAACATACAATCATATTAGTAATACATTAATAACAGCGAAATAAAAATAAAAATCTGTTAAATAATTACATAAAACAGAAAAGATCTCAATACATAATGTTAAAAACAAACATGAAAAGAGGGAAAGGGGGGAAAAAGTTACAAATTTTTCTCTTGGTGGAGGAAAAAACATAAATTAGGGAAAAAAACAAAGGGAGGGGAAGAAGATAGAAAAAAAGAGAGAGAGAAAAAAAAAAAAGATTAATTAATCGATAAAGGCATCATTGAATAAGAAAGTTTTTAAAAGTTTTTTTAAAAGAGACAAGATCTCTATCCTTTCTAATAAAAAGAGGCAGAGTGTTCCAGAGTTGGGGAGCTAAAACAGAGAACATATCGTTTCTCCTTGTTCCCACAATTTTTAAGGAGGGGACTGATAATAACTCTTGTTGTGACGATCGAAGGGATCGATTTGAATGATATGGAATAATCATTCTGGATATAAATTGAGGGGTATTATATAGTAGGACCTTAAAAACTAGAAATGCTATTTTAAATGTTATTCTATGATTAATAGGTAGCCAGTGTGACTTAATAAGAAGGGGTGTTACGTGGTCGTATTTTTTTGCAGTGCCAATAGGTGCAGAAGTGTTGTGATAGCAAGGCGTGCGCCGCAGAGGGGTCCTCTAAATAGGGTATGCGCTGACCTTGAAGGGGGCGGAGTCCAGCGGGCCGCCGCTTTGCGGCGGCAGAGGAGCGGTAAGGTTAAAAGACTGAAAATACAAAATACAGTTGGTAAAATAAAAACAGTACAACAAGTTTAAAAACAGATAAAAAAAAAACAACTTGCAAATAAGTGCAGCAGTGCCAATAGGTGCAGAAGTGTTGTGATAGCTGGTGCGTTTTGATGCAAGAGCCATGAGTTTTTGGCAAAAAAACTCAGGCCAACTTTTTCAACGCAGCCTTTTCAGCACTTCCAAATAGTAAACTTGGTTAACTGTTTGTCCACTTGGTATAAAATCATAACGACCAATCCTCCCGATATCAAAAAAAAAAGGTTAGCAACATCGTTTTGACTCGATTTGGATTGGCGGAACTTTTTTTGGTTGTGCGGAATTGGCTGACTTCCATTCTGCACTTTGACGCTTTGTTTCAGGGTCGAACTGGCACACCCATGTTTCATCACCAGTGATAACGCGGCCCAAAACATCGCCTTGCCTCTCCAGAAAGGTTTTGGCAAACTTCGACTCTCCTTTGCTTTTGTCCATCGGTGAGCTCCTTCGGGACCAGCTTTGCACACACCTTTCTCAGGCCAAGATTTTCAGTTAAGATTTTCCTGTTTCCCTATCGATGTTTACTTGGTCTGCCACGCTTCTCACAGTCAGCCGACGATTCTGACGCATAATTTGACAAATTCTTCCAATGTTTTCATCAGTTCTGCTTGTTACTGGCCGCCCTGACCTTTCTTAATCAGAGACACTTTCTCTCCCCTCAGAAAAACGTTAATCCATTTGTTCACTGCTGTTTTCTTCATGGCATTATCCCCATAAACTTGGACTAACATATCCTCGATTTCACTTCCACCCTTGCCAAGCTTAGCAAGAAATTTAATGTTTATTCATTGCCCTAATTCAAGCGCTGACATTTTCGTGATGGCACACGAAAGCACGCAACAACTATAATGAACCCCATTCACGTCAACACAAACACAGCCATGAGACACTGATATGCCAAGGTTATGAAACCGTACTGAGCTGTTTGTGCAGTTCTGCCAACGTAAATGCACGGATGCAAGATTGCAAGCGTAATTGTCGGACCTTGTATGTTTGCATGTACGTTTCTGTTTAGTGGAGATACTGCATTGCTCTTGTGCCCAGCTGATTAGCTTGTAAAGCTCATCCTTTCCTAACCACCATTTATTTATTTACATTTAGATCAGTGGTCTCAAAGTCGTGGCCACTCAAAATTTTAGGTGTAATCATAGATGACAAGTTTACTTATCAAGAACATGTCAACAACATTGTTAAATGCTGTCTTTATCGTCTTCGTTTAATCCGTTCAATGACAAAATATTTAGAACCACAATCCTTAAATATTTTAATGCACTCTCTTGTTATAACAAAACTAGATTACTGTAACTCTCTGCTACAAAATATTACTCAAAAAGAAAAAAAACGTTTACAAATCATACAGAACATAGCAATCAAAATAATTCACAATGGTAAAAAATATGACCACGTAACACCTCTGCTAATCAAATCACATTGGCTGCCCATAAATAATCGAATAACTTATAAAATAGCTCTACTGATTTTCAAAACACTAAATACTAATGAACCAAAATTCATAGATCGTTTATTAATACCCCATTCTTCAAATCGCTCTTTACGTTCTGAATCCCAAGAATTATTAATGGTTCCCTCTCTAAAAATAGTAGGGACAAAACGCCACGATATTTTCTCTGTAGTGGCTCCTCTTACTTGGAATTCTCTTCCTTTATATATCAGGAAAAATAAGAATTTAAACCAATTCAAAACTAATTTAAAAACATTTCTTTTTAAAATTTCTTTTGATCTCTAAATTCCCTTGACTGCCAACTTCTATCAGAGAACCTTCAATCCCTCCCCATTGTTTTTTCCCTCCCATTTCAGACCTCTCTTTCTCCCTTTTTAGGGAAAATATTTTTGTAACTTTAAATCCTTATGTTCATTCCATATGTGTCCTAGTCTGTCAATATTGTTTTGTGTGTCAATTCCCTTTAGTTAAAGAAATATTATAATACTGTCTTTTTACCCCTTTAGTGTTCAATATTATATAATTTAACGATGATTGTTATACTTTGTTAATCGCTTAGTTTGTAATAAGCGATACATCAAATAAAATTAAACTTGAAACTTGAAACTTGGCCTGCCAGGTACTATTTTGAGGCCCTCGGTATGTTACCATTGCTCTGGAATGTTGCCCGCCTCATTGCTGTAACCTCACACAAGCGATTTCCCGTGTCTGTACGCGATTGTGAGGTGGAGTGGAGAGGACAGTTGCGTACAGATGAGGGAAAGCGCTCGATTGAGGCGCGCAACGGTCCAGAATGTAAGGTAACCACTGGAGGCAGTGCAGCTTGTGCGTGTGTACGTAATCTCGTGAACTCTCGCGAAATTCGGCCCCTCTCCTGGCGCTGACTGCTTGATGTAAGATGGCGGTTGTGTCCGGTGCTGGAGGGAGGTGAGAGCTGAAGGCGGTTGCGGATGCGACCACCGGACGCTTAAGGCAAAAGTTTTCCAGGCCCAAGTCGGATATTGATTCTCCCCTAGAGGACTCCACCAAAATCTTGTCTCTTGCAGTTGATACTTCAGAATCTAAATCACAATTTTGCTTGAGGTAAAACTCTTTATACTTTATACCGTATTTTCACGCATATAACGCGCGCGTTATACGCGTTTTTACCTACCGCGCATACCCCTCGCGCGTTATATGCGTGAGCGCGGTATACCAAAGTTTTAAAACATAGTTCCCACCCCGCCCGACGCCCGATTCACCCCCCCAGCAGGACCGCTCGCACCCCCACCCTGAACGACCGCTCGCACGCGCTCCCACCCGCACCCGCATCCACGATCGGAGCAAGAGGGAGCCCAAGCCCTCTTGCCCGGCCGACTCCCCGACGTCCGATACATCCCCCCCCCCGGCAGGACCACTCGCACCCCCACCCCGAACGACCGCTCGCACGCGCTCCCACCCACACCCGCATCCACGATCGGAGCAAGAGGGAGCCCAAGCCCTCTTGCCCGGCCGACTCCCCGACGTCCGATACATCCCCCCCCCCGGCAGGACCACTCGCACCCCCACCCCGAACGACCGCCGACTTCCCGACAATATCGGGCCAGAAGGGAGCCCAAACCCTCCTGACCACGGCGACCCCCTAACCCCACCCCGCACTACATTACGGGCAGGAGGGATCCCAGGCCCTCCTGCCCTCGACGCAAACCCCCCTCCCCCCCAAGAACCTCCGACCGCCCCCCAGCCGACCCGCGATCCCCCTGGCGACCCCCACGACCCCCCCACCCCCCTTCCCCGTACCTTTAGTAGTTGGCCGGACAGACGGGAGCCAAACCCGCCTGTCCGGCAGGCAGCCAACGAAGGAATGAGGCCGGATTGGCCCATCCATCCTAAAGCTCCGCCTACTGGTGGGGCCTAAGGCGCGTGGGCCAATCAGAATAGGCCCTGGAGCCTTAGGTCCCACCTGGGGGCGCGGCCTGAGGCACATGGTCGGGTTGGGCCCATGTGCCTCAGGCCGCGCCCCCAGGTGGGACCTAAGGCTCCAGGGCCTATTCTGATTGGCCCACGCGCCTTAGGCCCCACCAGTAGGCGGAGCTTTAGGATGGATGGGCCAATCCGGCCTCATTCCTTCGTTGGCTGCCTGCCGGACAGGCGGGTTTGGCTCCCGTCTGTCCGGCCAACTACCAAAGGTACGGGGAAGGGGGGTGGGGGGGTCGTGGGGGTCGCCAGGGGGATCGCGGGTCGGCTGGGGGGCGGTCGGAGGTTCTTGGGGGGGAGGGGGGTTTGCGTCGAGGGCAGGAGGGCCTGGGATCCCTCCTGCCCGTAATGTAGTGCGGGGTGGGGTTAGGGGGTCGCCGTGGCCAGGAGGATTTGGGCTCCCTCCTGGCCCGATATTGTTGGGGAGTCGGCGGTCCTTCGGGGGGGGGGGGGGAGGGATGTATCGGACGTCGGGGGGGGGGCATCAGGCTTTCAGGATGGGGACAGACCTTCAAGGGGGGACAGTGCACGGAAGTCAGTGGGGGTGAACGGAGAGTCGGGACAGCGCACGGAAAGTCAGGGCGGGCGAAAGGAGCGTCGGGCAGCATGCGCGGTATACCCGTGAGCGCGGTATATCAAAGTTTTTGTGCAAATCATCGTGATTTCTGCGCGCTATATTCGTGTGCGCGTTTTATACGGGTGCGTGTTATTTGCGTGAAAATACGGTAAATCTTTCCTTAATTGCGTCTGATAAGTTCAGCGATACACAGCTGAAAGCAGAGCACCGTGCAGAAAGTGAAAAACTTATCTAAACTTCACTTTCTGCTTGTTGCGCTGTGCATCGCTGAAATTATCAGACGCAATTAAGGAAAGATTTATAAACTATAACGAGTTTTACCTCATGCAAAGTTGTCATTTCTTTAATAAGACATTAACTATTTTTTCTGTGGCCCTCAAGTATCTACAAATCTAAAATGTGGCCCTGCAAAGGGTTTGAGACCGCCGATTTAGCTTGTTTCACTTTAAGGGGAGACTCGATGAAGTTACATGGAAATACTTTTAAAACCAATAGGAGGAAATTTTTTTCCATTCAGAGAATAGTTAAGCTCTGGAACGTGTCGGCGGCTATCGGCAGAGGGCAGACGCGAGGTAAGGGGTGCTGCTGGACAGGGGAAGAGACAGGGGGGAGAAAAAGGAAGGGAGGCCTACTGCTGGACGGGGGAGCAGGAAAGAGGTGCTGCTGGACAGGGGGGCGATTAAAAAAAGGGAGAAGGGCTGCTGCTGGATAAGGGGAGCAGTGAAAGGGTGGTGGTGAACACAGGGAAGGTAAAAGGAAGGGAGAATAGGTGGACAGCCGAGGAAAAAGAAAGACAGAAATACAGAAAGCGGCTAAGGAGAGAGAGAAAGAAAGAAATAAAGACACACACACACACATATATTCTATATCTGGTAAGAGCGGATAGCGCAGCTGGTTTTAAGAAAGGTTTGGACAAGTTCCTGGAGGAAAAGTCCATAGTCTCTTATTGAGAAAGACATTTATTAGTCTCTTATTGAGAGAGACATTTATTTATTTATTTATTTCAATTTTTCTCCTGTCCTCCCAGTAGTTCAGAACGGCCTACAAGCAAACATTCACATTTGGCCAATACATAGATTATACAGCAATTTAAGCAGAGGATCAGGAGGGTAGAAGGAAGGGGGAGTTTAAGGGTAGATTGCGGTTGTAATTTTAGTTGAAGAGGAGGGTCTTTACTGCTTTCTGGAAGGTCATCAATGAGTTCTGTAATCTGATTTGCGGGGGGAGTTGGTTCCAGAGTTGGGGGATGAAGTGGCTGTAGGAGCGTTTGCGGGTGGTTTCTGACAGGAGAGACCTTCCTGGGGGGATGCATAGGTGTTTCTCCATTTCCAAGCGGAATAAAGTGGGTGGGGGTGGACAGGGTCAGCTTGGATTCTATGTAGGTGGCGTGGTGGTGTAAATTCTTTTATGTGCTGTTACCAGAGCCTTGAATGCGCAGCGTTGGTTAATTGGAAGCCAGTGCTCTTCGCGGAAGGCTGGGGAGATGGGGAGATTAGATCATGGTAGTTGAGACTGTGTAGGAGGCGGATTGCTGCGTTTTGTACCCGCTGGAGGCGCTTGAGATCTTTTTTGGCTACTCCATTAAATAGGGAGTTGCAGTAATCCATCCTCTAGCAATATTGTTAGAGCCAACTTCTCTTAACATCCTAATCCATTCCTTTGTTATTTCATGTATTGATTACTGTAACGCCCTCTTCAAAGGCATTCCAAAAAAGGAAATAAGAAGACTTCAAATAATACTAAATACCGCAGTAAAAAATCATATTTAATGCAAAAAAATATGATCACGTCACTCCCCTTTTACAGAAAGCTCATTGGCTTCGAATAGAACATAGGATCACCTACAAAATTCTTACTTTTAAAACCAGAACAAACAATCAAATAATTTACTTATTCCTTACACTCAAACTTGGTCCTTAAGATCCACAGCTCATAACCTTTTTACTACAATGAGAGCTACAATTTTTCCGTCAATGACCCTTCACTTTGGAACAGTGTTCCAAATCACTTACGTGAAATAACAAGTCTTGCCAATTTTAAGGTGAAATTAAAGACATTTTTATTTCTTGATACATTTGATACTTAAATTGCCTTTTTAAGGGCGAACCAGTTTTTGGAAAGGTTTTTTTAATCTTTAGTCACCCTTCCTTTTGTTTTTTCCCTAAATGTTCTTTTTCCTCCTACCAATTGTAGTTCCAGCCCTTCTTCCCTTCATTTCCGTTTGTCCACGTTACTAAAAAATTGTCACTTTCCCCGATTTGTTTTTAATTGTTTTGTAATTTACTCTGATACATTGTTTTGGTACTCCTTTGTACACCGCCTTGAAGGTTTGATTAGGCGGAATAAGAAATTTTTAAATAAACTTGAAACTTTGTCTCTCTCTCTTTGACCGCTGTCTGTCTGTTTTTCTGTCTGTCTCTCTGGCCCCCCTGTCTGTCTGTAATTCTTTCTGTCTGTGTCTCTCCCTTGCCCCCTGTCTGTCTTTCTTTCTTTCTTTCTTTCTTCCTTTCTCGCTCCTTGGCCGCTGTCTGTCTGTCTCTCTGGCCCCCTGTCTGTTTGTCATTCTTTCTGCCTGTGTCTCTCCCTGTCCCCCTGCCTATCTCTCTCTGCCCCTCCCCACCACGAGCAAACCAAGATTGCTGCCTGCCCCCCAGCACACCCCTCTCCCCAAAGCAGCCCCTTTTCCCTCTCTCCCTCCACTTCCCTGTGCAGCAGTAGCAGCCGGACGCCTTGCAGCACCTCGGACACCCTCCTGCCGTTGCTCTCACCGCCACATGTGCTGCTAGCTGCCACATGTGCCGCAAGCTGCCGCGCCGCAAATGGAAGACGGCACGGAAGCAGAAATCACGCCATGTCAGCTGCGCATGCACGGGTAAGGCTGTTATTATAGAGGATAATTTAGAAAAGAGAAAATGAGGAGAGAATACAAATATTATCTTCTTATTCAAGATCAAGAATCTAAATATTGTTGAATAATATTTTTAAAGAGTTACGAAAAACTTGGAAAGAGGTAATCATAATAACAGAAGCTGGAAGACTTTAAATAAATAAATAAATAAATCAGACTGCATGCAGATTACCTAATTATACTAGCATGTTACTTGTAAGTGTGGCCATGGGTATGTCATGGGCTTCTGAAAAGTTGCATGCATAGTTGCAGAATACTTCCTCACTGGACTGCACCCGCTGCGAACCCCCCCCCCCCCCCATGACACATTGCGGCAGGAGAGATGCCCAATCTCTCCTGCCGGTCACCCCCTCCCCCGAACTGGCAGATTTTCACCAGCAGGAAAGATGACCAATCTCTCCTGCCGGACACCCCCCAGAACAGGCAGAAGGGATGCCCAGTCCCTTCAGCCGGATAACCCCCCGGACCCTCTCTCCATCCCCACCCAGATCCCCTCACCCCCGCCAGGACCACCCTAAACCCCTGCCCCCCTCCCCGGATCTCCCTCTAACTTTTTTTTTTGATGGACGAGAACTTCCTCTGGCTGTTCGTCTGAATGGTGGGCCTGCCCCTTCCCGGTGCATTATGGGATGCACCGGGGAGGGGCCTAGGACCTGATTGGCCCAGGCGCCTAAGGCCCTGCCCATAGGAGGGGCCTTAGGCACTTGGGCTACCATAAAGGTTGAACAGGTAAGGTAATATACATCCTTAACTTACACCATGTTTTATTGGAAACCAATCAATGTTGCCATTTTCTGTTCTCACTGCAGCTTCTTGATTTTCGTAAAGGCTCTTTATCATCTGAGTTATATGTCTGGGTATTCCCTTTTGTGCTAGAGCTCTCACACAGTTTAAAATATCCAACTGTTTAAAATATTCATATTCTAGTTTTGTTCTGTTAGCAAAAAATGCTGAATTTAGCATGTGCCGATGTAATAATCTGCATTATTTATTTCAGGTTCTGTTTAATGTAATGGGATCTATTCACTAATAAAGCACCCCGACAGCATTCATGCATGATAATGAGGTAGCAGAGTTTAGCAAATAAAGCCCAGAGTAAGCTGGAGAATTGAAATATCAGTGGGGGTGCAGGGGAAGATTAAAAATTAGGCCGGGGGATGAGGACGTTTTGATGAGTGGTGAGAGGTCGGCCGGGTGGAATCGGCGAGATGAAGCTGCAATGCACAAAGGAAGCCTGACACCTTCGCTGGCCTGATTCTCACACAATCCACATCTCCTTAGTACATTTCCAGATTTGAAATAATTCTGTTTAAAGTCTTTGATTGTCCATTTCAGAGGAACTCAGAACTATGCGATGGCCTTCAGCTAAGTTTTATCAATTGTTATGTTCGTGGTGTGTGTTTCTGTTATCGCCTTGAGCTGGTTGGGTTTTTTTTGGTTTTGTTTTTGCAAAGGCACAACACAAATAAACTTTGATGCCATTGGCTCTTTTGATTTCCTTTTGATCTGTAAAGGGCTCCTCGGTACAGTGGAAGAGCAATCCCTAATTGTAAACAACCGTGTACGCTGACTTCTTCTCTACTCTTTCAAACTGCAAAACCATCACTCTGATCATTTATCCTGTCAGAGCCGCAGCTCGGTATTTTGGATTCCAGCACAAGGGAAGCCAGGCTAAGATGTTTATCCATTTTACAATACAATGCAACTTCTTATACCCCGCAAATTCCAACATAGAATCATTGTGGCTTACGGCAAGTTGAGTTGCATTTGCAATATAGAGTTATTGATAGCGAGCTCAGTATTGTTATGTCATTTTGACGATGTCAGTCTGTGGGAAGAAGAGGGCTAAGAGGAGTTGAGTCTTATGGGGGAAGAGTATAAGAATAGCCTTACTGGGTCAGATCAATGGTTCATCAAGCCCAGTAGCCCGTTCTCAAAGTGGCCAATCGAGGTCCCTAATACCTGGCCAAAACCCAAACAGTAGCAACATTTCATACAGAATCCCAAAGAATAGCAAGATTCCGGAATCCCAAAGAGTAAGAAGATTCTAGAATCCCAAAGAGTAGCAACATTCCATATAGAATCCCAAAGAATAGCAAGATTCCGGAATCCCTAAGAGTAAGAAGATTCTAGAATCCCAAAGAGTAGCAACATTCCATACAGAATCCCAAAGAATAGCAAGATTCTAGAATCCCAAAGAGTAGCAACATTCCATACAGAATCCCAAAGAATAGCAAGATTCCGGAATCCCAAAGAGTAAGAAGATTCTAGAATCTCAAAGAGTAGCAACATTCCATATAGAATCCCAAAGAATAGCAAGATTCCGGAATCCCTAAGAGTAAGAAGATTCTAGAATCCCAAAGAGTAGCAACATTCCATACAGAATCCCAAAGAATAGCAAGATTCTGGAATCCCAAAGAGTAAGAAGATTCTAGGATCTCAAAGAGTAGCAACATTCCATGCTACCGATCCAGGGCAAGCAGTGGCTTCCCCCATGGCGTTCTCAATAACAGATGTGTGTTTAATCTTTTCCTGAACAGGCAATGTGCTAGTAGTCATCACAGGTGAGCAGGAACTCAAAGGTGGAGTTAAACATTCTCTCTGACGTACTCCTTGAAAGGATGGAAACGATATCTTAAATCGCTGCATGGTCCTTGAATTAAGGAAGGTGTATGAGACCGGAATGCTGGTCACTAGTCTGCTGGAGATTTCTCCAAAAATGGATTTGTGACTCATACAGGCTAATTTATAATGGATTCTTTTTCAAACAGGAAGGCGGTGTAGCTTGATTAGTGATGGGCTTGCCCTCTCAAAGTGGTGGTAGTGGAAGATCAGCATTGTTGCTGAATTTTGGAGCACTTGCAAGCGCTTTAGTTCTTTCTCTGTGGCACCGTAGTATAGGGAGTTGCAGTAGTCTAGGTGAGGACAGGGCCGTTCTGCTTGCTCTTAGTTGCCTCAATCTGAAGAGAAACATTTTTGCCAGAGAAGCGATCTGGCTTTTGAAGGTTAGAGAAGAATCTAGTGTAACTCCTAGCACCTTAGCAGAGTTAGTTATCTTGAGCGTCTTAAGACGCCTGTAGGTAGCGCTAGTTCCTTACAAGGTAGCAGACTGTGGTCGCCGAACCAGAGCACCCCTGCTTTTTTTGCTTGTTGATTTTAAGGAAGTTGTCATAGGCCCAGGTACTCAGGCTCTCAACGACAGCTTTTTAGGAGGTGCAGGGTGTCTTCCAGCGATTCTTTAGCTGCGCAGAGTATGAAAATGCCATCTGCTTCGGAGAAGATGTGTGACGGAGGGAATTTTCTGTGGTTTTGACGAGCGGTCAAGATTCAAGAGCAGATGCGTGGTAGAGCTGCAGCTCTACTGTGAAATATTGCACAAACAATGCTATAAACAACGGGCATGCAGATCACTCCCACGTTAAAACCGTGGCATTAAATATCATCTTTCCTGTCAGTGTCTCTCATCTCTCCCCAGCACTCCACTCATCAGGATTAGTGTGTCCTCTATGAAAATCTTGGTTACTTGGCTGCTTTTTAGGGGTTTTCCAGGTACTAGTGACCTCGATTGGCCACCATGAGGATGGGCTACTGGGTTTGATGGACCATTGGTCTGACCCAGTAAGGCTGTTCTTATGCTCATCTTCCATGGCAAACTCTCTCGCAGAGGCCGGCAACCAAGGACCATGATCCAGGCCAACGGGGGTGATTCTTCTTCTTCTGCTCGTCTCCTTCACTGCCCTCTATCCTCTATCAAAAGAAGGACATGTCTGGGGAAATCCGGACAGCCCTAATTATGGCAGACCTCTGCAAAACTCGTTTGCATGCAAAGTCGTTTGAACAACGATTGCCGTTTTCAAATCGGACAATTTACCGGCACCACAGCGACCCACAGGGTTTTATTAACTATTTCTTTATTCAATTTTAAATTGAAATATAACATATTCATGCCTTAGGTAATAGAAATCAGGTAGCCATATCAAAGATTACATAAAGAACACCCCCCCCCCCACCCCCCGGATTTTAACAGTGATTTTAGAGCATCTGGGCCTGTGCAGAACTAAAACCAAAGAAGCCTTTGAGACAAGGATAAGAACATAAGAATTGCCACTGCTGGGTCAGACCAGTGGTCCATTGTGACCAGCAGTCTGCTCATGCGGCGGCCCTCCGGTCAAAGACCAGCGCACTGAGACTAGCCCTAACTGTGTATGTTCTGGTTCAGCAGGAACTTGTCCAACTTTGTCTTGAATCCCTGGAGGGTGTTTTCCCCTATAACAGCCTCCGGAAGAGCGTTCCAGTTGTCTACCACTCTCTGGGTGAAGAAGAACTTCCTTACGTTTGTACGGAATCTATCTCCTTTCAATTTTAGAAAGTGACCTCTTGTTCTCCCAACCTTGGAGAGGGTGAACAACCTGTCTTTATCTATTTTGTCTTGAATCCCTGGAGGGTGTTTTCCCCTATGACAGACTCCGGAAGAGCGTTCCAGTTTTCCACCACTCTCTGGGTGAAGAAGAACTTCCTTACGTTTGTACGGAATCTATCTCCTTTCAATTTTAGAAAGTGACCTCTTGTTCTCCCAACCTTGGAGAGGGTGAACAACCTGTCTTTATCTATTTTGTCTTGAATCCCTGGAGGGTGTTTTCCCCTATGACAGACTCCGGAAGAGCGTTCCAGTTTTCCACCACTCTCTGGGTGAAGAAGAACTTCCTTACGTTTGTACGGAATCTATCTCCTTTCAATTTTAGAAAGTGACCTCTTGTTCTCCAAACCTTGGAGAGGGTGAACAACCTGTCATTATCTACTAAGTCTATCCCCTTCAGTACCATGAATGTTTCGATCATGTCCTCTCTCAATCTCCTCTGTTCGAGGGAGAAGAGGCCCAGTTTCTCTAATCTTTCGCTGTACGGCAACTCCTCCAGCAAATTGAGGCATCTGAGAAATCCAACTCGAAGGCTACTTTAACATCCTGTAGGATGTAACAGCGGCTCGAGAGAATTCTCTCTAGAACATTAAAGACTGCAAAGTGAATCTGAGAGCTCAGATGATTCAAAGTGAAGATGGATAAACTCCCAGGTCTATACAGAGGGATATGTTAGAAAACTCTATAAGCACTCGGAAACCCACTAACCATACAGCAATAACAGTAACACAGTTTTTTCAATAAGATCACGGAACAGAAACCTGTCTCTTTTTAGTCTCATTTTGGAAGGGAAGAATTCTTTTGAGACTGCTCTAGCTTCAGTGCGTATTTTCCTTCCCTTCCCCAATAACTGGACTGTTCATAGACCAAAGCGCGCGGGACAATCACACGATGACAAAGCCGCTAAGACAAATGCACACAGGACTTCAGCACGCTGGATTAAAAGGTAATTTTAAAGCGCTCCGAGGGGTTTGGGGGGGAACCCCACATTAGAGAGGAAAGTGTAATTTTTCCCAGTGTTTTAGTGAAACATTAGTTTCCTCTGTAAGTGGGAGGTTCCCACCCCCCACATATCCCCCTTCAGAGCGCTTGCTGATGTTCTGCGCGCATTTGTCCGCACGCTTTAGTCCTGTTACCCTGTTTAGTGTGTTTCATACTAGAAATAAGAGCCTTACTCTAAATATGAGGAGTCAAAATGACTTGAAACTCCAAAAACCAGACCAGCTCTCTATTCTCCAGACACCTGAAGGGTTTCGGGCTAGCTGAACCCCTTCTGCCAAGAGTTTGGATGTTACAAACAGAGTGTTACATCCGTAAGTGGGAACTCGTGTGAAAAGGTTTTGTCCGAGTTCACCAGGGTTCAACACCGCCAAATGCACAAGCGTGCTTGGCAGACATTACCCACTCACATCATTTTAAAACACTCTGTGGGCTAATCTGAAAATCTATAATTCATAGTGCAAAAATTTTTTTTTAAAAACTGCTTTTTTTTCTCTTTAAGCTATAAATTAATGCAAGAATTCTATCAATTGACCAAAACCCTGGTGTCTAAATAGTGTGGAGAGTTGAATTTAAATAGGATTCAAATCAATAAATCAACGCGTTTAAATGACATTGGTGAAAAGCTCCTGAGAAGTATAAAGCCTGGGGAATTCTAAACCCTTATTAAAATGGCTGAAAAACAGGAACTTATCTGCAAACCACTGTTTTGTTTTTTCATGCGGGGTGCCAGCTGATTGCCCTACAGAGCCCCGTTTCGTATCCTTCGTCAGGGGCATCTCCGAAAGCGGTACAGATCAAAAGCCAGTTCTCTGCGGTGCAGTTAAAATTCCTCAGGCTTTATACTTCTCAGGAGCTTTTCACCAATGTCATTTAAAAGCGTTGTTGACTTATTTATTTGAATCCTATTTAAATTCAACTCTCCACACTATTTAGACACCAGGGTTTTGGTCGATTGATAACAATTCTTGCATTAATTTATAGCTTAAAGAAAGAAAAAAAGCAGTTTGAAAAAAAAATGTTTGCACTATGAATTATAGATTTTTAGATTAGCCCACAGAGTGTTTTAAAATGATGTGAGTGGGTAATGTCTGCCAAGCACGCTTGTGCATTTGGCGGTGTTGAACCCTAGTGAACTCGGACAAAACCTTTTCACACGAGTTAGAGAGTTGCGTGGGGACAGAAATCCCACCCATCCCCACCCGTTCCCATGAGGAATCCCACCCATCCCCACCCGTCCCCGTGAGGAATCCCTCCATCCCCACCCATCCCCATGAGGAATCCCCTCCGTCCCCACCCGATCCCGCGAGAAATCCCGTCCGTCCCCGCCCGTCCCTATAAACTTCAGAAATAGTTATTTCATTTAATTATGTTACTGAATTAAAGGCTCTGGTAGAAATCCATTTACAAATAAGCAAAGAGACTTTATTAATTGTAAATATTAATTGGGAAGAATACATATTTTGTAAATGGGTTTCTACCTGAGCCTCTAATGTTTATAAATTTTTATCAACACAACTAATACACTACTTTATCCTGAAGCAAAAAAAAAAAATAAAAAAAAGAAATATAATTTTTTTTCCTACCTTTGTTGCCTGGTTTCTGCTTTCCTCATGTTCTCATTCAATTCTTTCCATCCACTATCTCTCTTCTCTCTGCGTCTTCCATTTGCTGTGTTACTGTGCCTCTCCCTTTCTCCCCCCTTCCAAATTGGTCTGGCACCCTTCTTCTTCCCTCCGCTCCCCCCATAGTCTGGCATCTCTGTCTTCTTCCCTGCCAGAGTCTTTGCCCCACTCTCTCTTTCTCATTTCCTTTCAGCGTCCTTCTCCCCCCCATCTTCCCCATGTCCTGTCAGCGTCCTTCTCCCCCCTCTGTATTCCCCATGTCCTTTCAGCATCCTTCTCCCCCCCCATCTTCCCCATGTCTTTTCAGCATCCTTCTCCCCCCTCTGTCTTCCCCATGTTCTTTCAGGATTCTTCTCCCCCCCCCCCCCCGCCGTCTTCCCCATGTCTTTTCAGCATCCTTCTCCCCCCTCTGTCTTCCCCATGTCCTTTCAGGATCCTTCTCTCCCCCCACTCCATCTTCCCCATGTCCTTTCAGCGTCCTTCTCCACCCCTTTGTCTTCCCATGTGCTTTCAGCGTCCTTCTCCCCCCTCAGTTTTACCCATTTTCCATAAGAACATAAGAAGTTGCCTCCACTGGGTCAGACCAGAGGTCCATCCCGCCCAGTGGTCCGCTCCCGCAGTGGCCCACCAGGTCCTTTGACCTGTGAAGTGATTTGACCATTTTTATATCCTACCTCTGCTTCTATCTGTACCCCTCAATCCCTTTATCCTTTAGGAACCTATCCAAACCTTCCTTGAACCCCTGTACTGTGGTCTGGCCTATCACAACCTCTGGAAGAGCGTTCCATGCGTCTACCACCCTCAGGGTAAAAAAGAACTTCCTAGCATTTGTTCTGAACCTGTCCCCTTTCAATTTCTCCGAGTGACCCCTAGTGCTTGTGGTTCCCCACAGTTTGAAGAATCTGTCCTTGTCCACTTTCTCTATGCCCTTCAGGATTTTGAAGGTTTCTATCATGTCCCCTCTAAGTCTCCTCTTCTCCAGGGAGAACAGCCCCAGCATTTTTAACCTGTCAGCATATGAAAAATTTTCCATACATCTTATCAGTTTTATCGCTCTTCTCTGGACTCCCTCGAGTACTGCCATGTCTTTCTTGAGGTACGGCGACCAGTACTGGACACAGTATTCCAGGTGCGGGTGTACCATTGCACGATACAGTGGCATGATGACTTCTTTCGTCCTGGTTGTGATACCCTTTTTGATGATGCCCAGCATTCTGTTTGCTTTCTTTGAGGCTGTCGCACACTGCGCCGATGGCTTCAATGTTGCGTCCACCATCACCCCCAGGTCTCTTTCAAGGTCGCTCATCCCTAGCAATATTCCCCCCATTTTATAGCTGAACATCGGGTTCTTTTTCCCTACATGCATGACCTTGCATTTATCCACATTGAAACTCATTTGCCATTTTTTTGCCCACTCCTCTAGTCTCGTCAGGTCCCTCTGCAGGTCTTCACAATCCTCCTTGGTTTTGACCCTGCTACAGAGTTTGGTGTCATCAGCAAATTTAATGACCTCACATTTCGTCCCCGTCTCCAGGTCGTTGATAAATATATTGAACAGGAGTGGTCCCAACACCGATCCCTGAGGGACTCCGCTCGTGACCCATTGCCAGTCTGAGTAATGCCCTTTTACTCCAACCCTCTGTTTTCTGCCCGCCAGCCAGTGTCTGATCCATCGGTGTACATCCCCTTGCACCCCGTGATTCCACAGCTTCTTAAGCAGCCTTTCGTGAGGTACCTTGTCGAAGGCTTTTTGGAAGTCAAGGTAAATGATGTCTATGGCTTCCCCCTTGTCCATCTGGCTGTTTATTCCCTCAAAGAAGTACAGTAAGTTCGTGAGGCACGACCTACCCTTGCAGAAGCCGTGCTGGCTCGCCTTCAGTTGTCCATTTTTTTCTATGTGCTCGCAGATTGTGTCCTTGACCAGTGCTTCCATCATCTTTCCCGGGACCGAGGTCAAGCTCACCGGCCTGTAGTTTCCCGGATCTCCTCTTGATCCCTTCTTAAAGATGGGCGTGACATTTGCTATTTTCCAGTCCTTAAGCCTCTTTTCCTCTCCACTCCACCTTTCCTCCCTTTCTCCCTCCCTGCCCCTTACCTTCGTGGCGCTTCCCCGCCCGACCAACAACACAACAGGCCCAGTCCGACAAACCTCCCTGCCCTGAATCCAGCTGCGGTAAGAAGGTAATTTAGATTCGCGGCTACAGGGCAGGGAGGTTTGTCGGACCGGGCCTGTTGTCGGTTGGTTGGGGGAAAGCGCCACGAAGGTAAGGGAATCTGGCCGGCTCTGCACCCCCCCTAAGGCTGCCCCGGGGCGGATTACCCCCCCCCCCTTGGTACACCACTGCCTTGAATTTTTCCTACCTGCCCTGCCGCAGCACACAGCTGACCGGAAGTCTTCCCGATGTCAGCACTGACGTTGGAGAGAGGGAGGGCTTTGCTTAAGCCCTCCCTCCAACGTCAGCGCTGACATCGTGGAAGACTTCCAGTCGGCTGTGTGCTGCGGCAGGACAGGTAGGGAAAAGAAGAGAGCCTTGCGGCTCGAGTGCATCCAACCCCGCAGGAATCCCGCGACCATAGGGGTTGTCCCCACGGGATCCCCGCGACCATAGGGGGCGTCCCCACGGGATCCCCGTGACCCGAAGGGGGAACCCGCGGGATCCCCGTCGTCCCCGTTCCCGTGCAGCTCTCTAACACGAGTTCCTCCTTACTGATGTAACACTCTTGTTTGTAACATCCAAACACTTGGCATAAGGGTTTCAGCTAGCCTGAAACCCTTCAGGTGTCTGGAGAATAGAGAGCTGGTTTGATTTTTGTAGTGTGTTTCATACTACATTCTCAGGAGGTACAGGGGATTCAGAAAGGGGTTAATTTTGGAAAACATATGAGCGTTTGTTGCACCCGAAAGTGGGCTCCACGAATAGTTCGGCTTCTCAGTTCAGCCGAGAATATCCTAATTATATCCACACACAATCTGTCCCATTAAAAAAAAAGGAAAAAACCCCTCCGAATTAATGTAACCCCCCCCCACCCCAGGCACCCCTGAGCTACCTCCCTCCCAAACCCCAAAAATGGCAGGAGGGATGCCACTGGATGCCCCCACACCCCCGAACCTCTCCATACCTTTTCAAAAAGTTGGAAGCAGGAAGTCCACTCTAAGGCTCCTGCTTCAGGCCGCCAGTCCTAAATGATGGGCCTTCCCCTCCTCAGGTTACTGAGGGAGGAGCCTAAAGCCCTGATTGGTCAAGCCAATCAGTGCCTTCAGCTCCTCCCTTAATATCTTGGATATTGAGGGAGGTGCCTTAGGCCTGATTGATTCAGACGCGACTAAACCAATCAGAGCCTTTGGTCCCTCCAAATGCATCACATGATGCATCGTGGAAGGGAAGGCTCATCATTTAGGACTGGCGACCTGAATCGGGAGTCTCAGAGCGGGCTTCCTGCTTCCAATTTTTTAAAATGATACGGGGAGGTTCGGAGGGGGAGGGGGGCATCCGGTGACAGGAGGTAGTGGGTATCTTTCCTGCCATTTGCGGGGGTTATGTGGGACAGTGGTTCGGGGGTACCTGGCGCAAGGGGGAGAAATTTTCTCTTGTGCTGCATTTGTCAGGGGTCATCGCGAAGGGTTGTCATCGGCAGTGGGGGACTTTTTTCATGTTTTTTTAATGAGACAGATATTTTATTTAACACAGGCAAAATATCTGTGCCATTGAAAAATAAATGAAAAAGAAAACACGCAGACCTGTCGGTTTTTCCAGTCGCATAAACCTCATCTTTTTTTTTTTTTTTTTTGGGGGGGGGGGAATAACCAAGTGATGTTAGTGCATCAATCGCTTGGCTACATTGCATGTGTTTTAGCTCATTTGCAAGGCTGGATTGTAAAATGAGTGATCGAGGGTAAAAACACGCGGTGGGCCATTTTGTGCATCTGCTCGATAAACACAATCCTTGCTAAACTGTGAAAACAGGTTTATCGACCATCGCTGCCTTTAGTGCATCTAGCACTTTGTTGGTTGAGCTGAGAACTTTTCAGTGGCTCCTTGCAACTTCAATCTAGCCGAAAGGTTTTTACTCAATCCATTATACTAGAGAATGACACGGGGAAAAAATCTGTCCCCGTCACCAGCCCACCATCCTCTGCACTGCCCCGTCACCGCCATTCCATTCACCGCCCCGTCACCGTCACTGCCATCCCTTTCACCGCCCCGTCACCGCCACTGCCATCCCATTCACCGCCCCGTCACCGTCCCCGCAGCATCTTTTGGGATCTTTAACTCATCATCGCTAGGACTCGAATCCGAGTCCGTGGCACCTAACATAGAATGGAATTAGTATGGCAAAGTAATGAAGAATGGTCCAGCAGCCCCTACCCTCCCTCCACCTCACCTTATATTCGTTCCGAGTTTGCCGGCTTCCTTTTTCCCTAGCCGCACGCGTTCAAAAAGCCGTGCATTTAGCCAGCTCCCTCCCTCCACCTCACCTTAAATTTCGAGTTTTCCGGCTTCCTTTTTTCCGAGCCGCATGTGTTCAAAAATCCGTGCACGCGCGGCTGCGCGAGTCAATCAAACTTCTCCTCTCCTGCAACTTCCTGTTTCCGGTTGCGTCAGAGGAGAAGATTGATTGACTCGCGCAGCCGCGCGTGCACGGATTTTTGAACACGTGCGGCTCGGAAAAAAGGAAGCCGGAAAACTCAAAATTTAAGGTGAGGTGGAGGGAGGGAGCTGGCTAAATGCTACGGGCGGGCGGGCGGTGGCTGCGGGGACCGCGCGATCCTTGATACCTCACTGCGGAGACAAGACCATTCACCGCCCCGCGGGCGGTGAATGGCCTTGTCCCCGTCGCCGCAGCGACTGCTAGTTTTCTTCCCCGTTTTCGGCGGGTGACCCGCGGCTAAAATGCGGTGGCCGCGGGTAAACCGCCACCATGTCATTCTCTACATTATACAAAGAATTACAATTGTCCAATTAATTAGTTATCTTCACCAGATTTACTTTAGTCAAAAAAAAAAAAAAGACCTCAATTGTTTGATCGAGCGCAACCGAAAAAAAGCAGCCCTCGACCACAGTACCTATGTGGAATTTAAAATCTAAAGCAGTGTTTTTCAACCTTTTTACACCTATGGACAGGCAGAAATAAAAGAATTATTCTGTGGACCGGCATCGGTCCGTGGACCGGCGGTTGAAGAACACTGGGCTAAGTTGTGGGCCAGTCCCCGCCCATCTCTACCCAATCTCCACCCCAGACCCCGCCCCCATAATAGTACTAATTGCACCTTGCACGTCCCGTGCCTCATCTGGAAACCTTCCCTCCGACGTTGTAACGTCAGAGAGAAGGCTTCCGGTTCAGGCGCAGGACGCGCGTAGGAGCCACTGCCCCGTGGCTTTGTGCACTGAATCAGTTAGGAAGAGGGAGCCGGCTCGAAGATAACGCCGCATCGATCGCACCGTGGACCGGAGGTTGAAGAACACTGTTTTGGGCCTGATGCACGTGCTGGCCCTGTGGACCGGCAGGAAATTTCTGTGAACCGGTGGTTGAAAAACACTGATCTAAAGCACCATCGCAATAGATTCTCAAGGTCTTAATTTTTTTCTGTTCATTTGCAAGTGACGGCCAAGTGTTTGGCAGGAAGATGTTTCTGCTGAAAGAAGTGAAAAGGTTGCCATTCTGCCATTTAGACAGAAAATTCTCCTATCTCAAAATACACAGAACCTCCCAGAATGGAGATACAGTGAAATGGACAGAATTAATCCAGCATATGGTCATATTGTATTCAGCCATTCAGTGTTGTTTTTGACGGAGCTCATGCCAAGATGTTCATTACAATTCTAATCAACTTCAGGCTTTTTTTTTTTTTTTTTTAAGTGACGTAAAAGCAGGTTAAAATGATGTCTCCAGTGTGTGATTAGGGCCTCACATTTCCCGCCTAACGCCTGACAAATAAAAGAACCCAGTTCTGGAGAAATGCAGAGGAGAGAAATACTCCAGAAGGACTATTTAGAGGAGAGGCTTGTCATAAGGGTGAAATTGAAATTCCTTTCCGAGAATAAGTCCGCAGAGGTGAACATCTGCTCAAAAGGGAGCATGAGGGTGTTTTGTTTTTCAGGGCTATTAGATTGTAGCCTGTTTAGAATCAAGGGTAGGGATTTTCACTGGCCAAATTAGTTGTAAGAGGGATTTCAGAGCAGCTGATGAGAGGCAAGTGGCACGATACAGGGAAAACAATAGGCTCAATGGTTTGCAAATGCAAATTGTGTGATTCAGCAGGTCAAAGCCTAGAAACGGATTTTGGTGGGTATCACAGTGGTGTAAATTGAGTCGATGCAGGGGAGGGGAAAGGAGGGGGAAAGGGCATGCATGGAAGAAGGAAGGCTGTTTAGCAGTCACCCCCTGGTCTTCTCCCCGGCTATGGGAGTCCTTTCTAAAGGTATTACATGGAGGCCCTTATTTGAATGAAAGTCACAAAAATTCTCAAAATCACAAAATGAGCAGACTGGATGGACAATTCAGCTCTTTATCTGCTGTCACTCGCTACGAGAGGGTACTGAAAAGTTCTCAGCTCAACCAACCAACTTCCTAAATTCTGAGCTGAAAAGAGTGTTATCTAATTTCGTTGGGTGCCAATTTGCAGAAATTAAATTCTATGTTTGGACATTGTTTCAGATCATTCATTGAACCCTATCCACCTCATTCTCTTCTTGGATGGGCTGAGAACTTTTCAGAACCTCCTTGGAGCAACATTCCAGAGCTGAGATTGTGATGTCATAAGGCCTCATTCCACCAATGCCTAAGAGCCAACCTCACCAGTGATGTCACAATGGCTTGATTGTCCTATACTCGACACACTTTTATTACATACTAGGAGGTGCTGAAAAGTTCTCAACCCAACCAACCAACCAACTTCCTAAATTCTGAGCGTTATTTTGCCACTGTAGCCGAAAAGAGTGCTATTTTATTTTGCAAAAGTGCCAATTTGCAGAATCGCAATACTGTGTTTTGACATTGTTTCAGTTGATTGAACCATGTCAACGAAATTTTCAAGTGTGGAACTCCGAGCTGTCATGAAGTTCCTATTCCTGCAGAAGAAAACTCCAAGGGAAATCCATGAATGACTTTTCATATTCCATACTCCACAGTGAAGAAGTGGTGTACAAACTTTCAGTGTGGAGATTTTAAGACCAAAGATGGAGCAAGGTCTGGGAGGCCTCAAACAGTGTCAACTCCTGAAATTGTTGACCATGTCCATGACCTAAAACATTTGCTAAAACAATTCCTGAGACGCTACAGATATGCAGGGTTCGTAAAGCTGAGTATGCAGAAGTTCTCAGCCAAGTGGATGCCCAAATGTTTGAATGCTGATGAGAAACGGTGTCAAGTGGACACTTCCAAGTTGATTTTGCAGCATTTTCAGTGAGCTGGTGCCAACATTTTGGAACGACTAGTTTCTGTTGATGAAACATGGTTGTACCGTTATGATCTTGAGACAAAACAGTCCATGTAATGGCGGCACTCAGGTTCTCCAAGGCCAAGGAAATTCAGGACCCAAAAGTCATCAGGAAAAGTCATGGCCACAGTGTTTTAGGATCGGGAAGGTGTTGTAATGACTGACTATCTTCTAAGGGGCCAAACAATTAATGCAGACTACTACTGTAACTTGCTGTGCCGATTAAAGGAGACATTGAAAGAAAAAAAGGAGAGGGAAGCTGCGGAAAGGAGCCTTATTTTTGTAAGACCATGCTCACAAGGCTGGCAAAACGACTGATGTTTTGACGCAGTTGGGGGGTTCAATGCATCGCATTGATTATGAAATCTTTGAAGGATTTGCACGGAGGATCGTGGTGGATTGCCTTTGGTGCAGGAAGTTTTTCACCCCTGACGCAGCAAGAGTGAAACGGAGATTTCTCCGTCAGGTGGGCTGTTTACCCACGAGGCTCGGGTAGTGAGGCTTGGGAGTAAGCTTGATTGGAGACAGCTAAGTTTTTCTTTTTTTTCCTTGCTCAAGTTGCAATATTTCTGACTCTATGCCTCTGGACTGCAATCTTTTCTCACACAATGTTTGTGTGTGAGATTTTGGACTGCTGGATGTGAGGTGTTTTGAGGGGATGCTACTGTGCCTCATTTTTCACCACTGTTTTTGATATAGTGAAGACACATAAGTGGAGGTTTTTTTAGCCATATAAAGCTTAACTGAGGCTTTTTCTCCACTTTTTTTTTCTGTGTCTTCTTTTTTGAGATTGTGGGTGTATGTATGATGTGTGGGTGGCCTTGCAGTGTCCCATAAGACCCTTGAATGTTCAATTTAGGGCGCCAGGATGGTCTTGGGGCTCAAGGGTCTCACGTATGAAGAAAGATTTAAAAAATTGCGGCTGTACTCACTTGAGGAAAGAAGAGAACGGGGAGATATGATTGAAACACATAAGTACATCACGGGACGCATCGAGCCAGAAGATGATATCTTCTGTCTCATGGGACCCTCGACCACCAGAGGGCATCCGCTGAAAATCAGAGGAGGGAAGTTTCATGGCGACTCCAGGAAGTACTTCTTCACCGAAAGAGTAGTGGATCATTGGAACAGACTCCCACTCCAGGTGATAAAGGCCAGCAGCGTGACGGATTTTAAGAGAAAATGGGATACTCACGTGGGATCTTTAAGGGAGTAAATTCAGGGGAGGGGATACTTGGAATGGGCAGACTAGGTGGGCTATAGCCCTTTTCTGCTGCTTGTTTCTATGTTTCTATTTTGAGGTAAATGGTGGTTCAATGCATAGCCCATCCACCCTACTCACCAGATCTTGCTCCAATCGGACTATTTTCTGTTTCCAAACCTTAAAAAGAGTTTGAAAGGGCAACAATTTTTGAGTGACTGGACCAGATATCAGAGTATTTTTTGGAAGGGTTACATGATGTGTCAAGTGTGTTGAACTTAGGGGTGAATATGTCAATTGTAAATTTCATGGCTCGTATGTTACTGTGCTCCTATTTTCATTACACGATATAAACTTTGCATAGGAGGCTTTATATGGATTCAGGCAGATTTTAGTCTTTGAGAGAGCGAGCTGCTTGCTTTCTAATGGCAGAAACCATCCCTGCAGCATGCAAGTGCTGTGACTAATATGGCTGCTAATTAGATGACTGGTATGGAAATGGCGTGTTTATGCAAGGTCTCCTCATTCATTGTACCCTACCCACATCAGGTTTCAAGTTTATTTAAAATTTATTATACCGCCCACTCGAACCTTCTAGGCCAGGGCTGCCCAAGTCCAGTCCTCGAGATCTACTGGCAGGCCAGGTTTTCAGGATACCCACAATGAATATGCACGAGAGATATTTGCATACCAAGAAGGTAATGCAGGCAAATCTTTCTCATGAACATTCATTGTGGTTGACCGCTGGAATAATCTTCCACAACAGGTAATTGAGGCCAGCAGCGTGCCAGATTTTAAGAAAAGATGGGATTGGCATGTGGGTTCTCTTCATGGAGGTAGTTAGGGGGTGGGCCATTAGTGTGGGCAGACTAGATGGGCCGTGGCCCTTTTCTGCCATAATGTTCTATGTTTCTATGATATCCTGAAAACCTGGCCTGCCAGTAGATCTCAAGGATCGGACTTGGGCAGCCCTGTTCTAGGCGGTGTACAAAAAAACGCCATAACAATGTGCCAATTAAAATACAATGTAAACTAAAACAAACCAAGGGAAAAGACATTTTTTTAAGGACAATGACAAACGGGAACAAAAGAGAAGAAGGGATTGGAACTACAACTGATAGAGAGAAAAAGAACACTTAAGGGGAAGAACAAAAGGAAGGGGGAATTGTAAGTAGAAACCTTTCTTGAATCTAAGTCGTCCTTAAAAGGACAGTTTAAGTTACAAAAGCATCAAGGAAGAGGAATGTCTTTAGGAAGAGATGTATTTTCCCGCAGGTAGTTAGGGATACTGTTCCAGAGAAAATCAGAGTTAACGGAAAAAACTGTGGTCCTCATTGTACTGATATGTTTCAATGAGGGAATGGTAAGGAGATTATGAGCAGTAGATCGTAAGGTCCTAGTTTGATTATAGGGGATAAGTAAGTTATTAATAAATTCTGGCTGGTTATTTACTTTAGTTTTAAAGGTTAGTAATAGAATTTTGTAAGTGATCCTATGCGCGCTTAGGCGAGACTCAGAAGGGTAAATGGTCTTATCCCAAAGAGCTTACCTTAGAATCTGTCTCCCAGCATGGACTTTCTCCACTTGTTGGGCCCCTCTAGAAGAAGAATAGGAAAGGGAAAGCCATGATCACAATAGCTGTTTTCAAAACTGTGAGAGGTGAAATGGGCCATATTATATGAGGTTCAGGTTGCTTTTATTTAATAAATCGCTTAGGGGGAATCATAAAAGCGGGATTCAATGGCAATGTAAAATATAAGGAAAAACATCCAGAAGGAGCTCCAAAAATAGGAAAAGAGAAGTCCAAACTACTCCTGATCTACCACATTCCCAGGCCCCAAAGCATAGTCCTGTGCTGCCTAAAACGGAATCATGTCAAAGTGGAACCGGATTCCACATCCGTAGAAAAAGCCTCCCCCAAAATATGCGTCTTCAAAAGCTTCTTTAAAGTTAGTAAAGATTCTTGCCTGGAGTAGCATGGAACTTTGAGATTCTAGAATCTTGTTACTCTTTGGGATTCCGGGATTGGGATTGGAATTGGGATTGCTATTCTTTGGGATTCTGTATGGAATGTTGCTACTCTCTGAGATTCTAGAATCTTGTTACTCTTTGGGATTCTGTATGAAATGTTGCTACTTCTTGGGTTTGTTTGTTTTTTTGCCAGGTACTAGTGACCTGGATTGGCCACCATGAGAATGGGCTACTGGGCTAGATGGACCATTGGTCTGACTCAGTAAGGTTTTTCTTATGTCTTCAAAACCAGGTAGTAGGTTCCAGAGCATGGGGCCAACCGTAGAGTACATTGATTTTCTTAATAAAGCCCTGAAAACTTGGTGAGGAGACAGCACCACCAACTGCAGTTGATGGGCAGGCTGTAAGGTCCGAGAGGGAGCAGAGGACAGCAGCTGCTGTGACAGTGATAATGGGGAACCCATTGAAGACTTTGATATATAAACGCCATAATCGTAAGACTGATTTCTTTTTAGATTCACCAATTTGCCAGGACTTGAGCATGAGTCGGTGGCACCTAACTAACTAATCTTAAAAGTAATTTTATGGCGACAATACTAAAAGGGAACTTTAAAACAATCCAAGAAGACAAAACCTTTGAGATCAAAATGATAAGGTGTTTGGACACCTACCAGACAGAACTTAAAGACATTTAAACTATAAAGACATTTAAAACTGCTTTGTCACCTTTCTGTTTCCTGCCCACCCACCCCTCTTCCTACCCCCAAAATGCTTTCATGTTTTCCTTATATATATATTGATATTTGTCTACATTTGCCTTTTTTCTGATCTGAAGACGAAGGGTTACCTATGAAAGCTCATCATAAAAGGCATCGTTTGTCCAATATAAAAGGTATCACCTTATTTCCTTTGGGTTTTGTTTTATCTTATATAATAAAACCCGAGCCGCGCATGCGCACTCTTACCGGCGTGTTCCCTGATCCGTATGTCCGTGGCCGGCAAGAGTGCGTATGCGAGGTTACAACAGCTCTCCGTAAGTACTTTCTTCATGGTCTGACCCTCCCATCCCTTCACGACGTCTGACCGGCTCCCTTAGTCCCTTCCCGCCCCCCACTTCCCTTCCCGTGGTCCCGACTCCAAACCTGCCGACTCGAGCAGCGGCCACAACACTCTACACATGCTGCTTCGAGGCCTTCTACTGCCCTGATTTGCTCTGCTGCGTCTCTGATGATGTCATCAGGGATGTGCCAGAGTAAATCAGGGCAGCAGAAGGCCCTGAAGCAGTGTGTGTAGAGTGCTGCAGACGCTGCTGGAATCGGAAGGTTTGTCGGGACTGCGGGAAGGGAAAGGGGGGTAGGGGAAACACTGCTGCTGCACAGTGAAGTGGTGTGGGGGAGAGAAATGGAGGGGGAGGGAATGCTGCTGCTGTGGCTGCTGCACAGGGAAGTGGGGGGGGGGATCAAAATGCTGCTGCTGCACAAGGAAGTAGGGTGAAGGTAATGCTGCTGCACAGGGAAATGGAGGGGGAGGGATGCTGTGGCTGCTGCACAGGGAAGTGGGGGGAGAGAAATGCTGCTGCATAGGAGGCAGAGAGAGAGACAGACAGATAGACAGAAAGAACGACAGACAGCGGGAGAAAGGGAGACAGAAAGAAAAGAAGAAAGACACAGGGGCAGGGAGAGACACAGAAAGACAGACAGACAAAGGGGGCCAGGGAGAGAGACAGACAGAAAGAAAGACAGCGGGAGAGAGAGAGAGAGACAGAAATAAAGACAGACAGACATATATTCTAGCACCCGTTAATGTAACAGGCTAAAATACTAGTTTCTTTATATTACCTTAGAAAGTGGACTAATACGGCCACCACACCATTTCACTAAAAGTAATGTGAATGGCAATCAATGATCAGAATGCAGTAATGGGGTGACATACCCCCTCTTTTATGAAGGTGCGCTAACCAATTAGCTCACGCTAAACGCTAACGCGTCCATAGACTAACATGCATACGTTAGCGTTTAGCGCGCTAATCGGTTAGCGCACCTTTGTAAAAGAGGGCCATAGTCAAATGTTATGTCAATCAGTTTTTCTATTTCGCCTTTACCTGTTCAGTTGACGGTCAGATTCCATTACAAGAGGTTGGGTCAGTTACCCAGGAAGTTACAATGGACAGATAACACGGACATTCAATAGAGTTTGTACAGGTAGGTCAGTATAACTATAAATACAGTTAGGCCATGGTTACAAATAGATAGTTACAAGTTCAAATTGGCCTTCGTTGGCTCATCGTTAAGTCTCAGGAGTTGCATTAGACAGTCTAGAAATAGGCTTCTACAATCACCTTTTCATATGTGCAGATATCATTACATCACATTAGAGATTTCTATTCCGCCATTACCTTGCGGTTCAAGGCGGATTACAAAAGAGTTATAGAAGGTGGTTTACAAAGGAAGATCTCTGGTCATTTCCAGCGAAGGTAAAACATTGTAAAGATTAATTTGAAATTGTTTCCCTTATATTTATTAACTTAAGGTGTAGGGTGGGGGGGATGGGAAAGGGGAAGGGATAAGATTTTATGAAATGTATCAAGGATTGTTTGTAAGTGATGTATTTATTATTAATGTGAATGATTATATTTAACACTTAATGTAATTTTGAAAATGAATAAAGAATTTATAAAATAAAAAAAAAAGGTAAAGAGTAGATCAGGTAGTATCAGTGAGTTAAGGAGAAAATGGGAAAAAGGATGGTACTAGTGGAGTTCAGGGATTTCTTGAAGAGTATAGTCTTTATTTCTTTTCTGAACGTCTTGTAGTCTGGGGTTGTTATCAGTAGATTGGAGATTTGGTTATCTATTTTTGCTGCTTGAGTGGCTAGGAGGGCATCGTATAGTTTTTTTTTTCATTTAACTTCTTTGATTGGGGGGGTTTCTATGTCTGGTTGAGGTAGTTTGGATGAGGTGGTTGTTCAGGTAGGTTGGGCTGTCTCCTTTTATGGTTTTAAATAGTATACAGTCGAATTTAAATAGTATTCTTTCCTGGATCGGAAGCCAGTGTGAGTTGAGGTACACCTCTGTAATGTGGTCGTGTTTCCTCAATGAGTAGACGAGTCTCAGAGCTGTATTTTGAATTGTTTGTAGTTGTTTCGTCATTGTTGCAGGGCAGGGGAGGTAGAGGATGTTGCAATAGTCTAGTAGACTTAAGATTAGGGATTGTACTATGAGCTGGAATTGTGTTCTTTCGAACAATTTTCAGACTTGTCTTAGGGTTTCTCATATCATGAGGAAAGCAGGATTATTTTCTCCTTCAATTGTCATGGAATTGGATTCTTCAGTGTAATGCCCGATAAGTTTGCAGGGCTGATTAAATTACACAGGTTCTTGTGTTTTGTACATGATGGTGTGCGAAGTTGATTGCCCCTTTTAATTGGACACTGCCCAATCAATACTACGTTATTAAAAGACTGAAGTCTGCATGGGAAAACGCTTTCTCGCCGTCTCCTTAAGGAACAGAACGCTTGCAAGACCAGGGCTTTTCAATTACCTCGTCCCCTCTGTCACTCCGTTGACAATCTGATGCATCGCCTACAAATTCTCACATATTTGACTGGCGCCGGGGTCATCACTTTCCAGGTTCCTGTGAAAGCACCTATTACTTCAGTCCTAACCTGTTGTCTATACATTCATGACGATGCATAACGGTTCTGTTAGATCAAACAAAGAAAAGAGAGAGAATGGTTTCACCCAGCTCACAGACAAATCATCTTAAATTGAAACTAGCACAGATCATGACAACCTGCAGACATGGCCACCTCGCTCATATTTCATTTTGCACATTATATGTCGCATGCCAGAGAACTGAAATATATCTCACGGAAGGTTGCTTGACTCTTGGCAACCCTGCATGGTACATTTGTCAGACAATGTATGGGATTTTATTTTTTTTTTTTTTCCCAGTTCTGCGAGTAAAGAATGTGTCAGTATTGTGCCTTCACCTTTTTTGCTGCCTGCAAGCATTTTTTTCCCCCCTGTTGGTCTCCAAACCAATAAATTTGCAATTCAATACTGTCTTCTGCCTGTACCATCTCAGGATTTTGTAAACTTCAATCATATTTCCCCTCAGCTGTCTCTTTTCCAAGCTGAAGGACCCTAACTTTTTTAGTCTTTCTTGGAGAGACTTCTGCGTGGCCATTTCTCTAAAAACGATGCCTGGTTTTGTGGCATTTATATAAGTTGGACGTGTCAATTTGTCACTCTCTGGGTGAAGAAGAACTTCCTTACGTTCGTACGGAATCTATCCCCTTTCAACTTTAGAGAGTGCCCTCTCGTTCTCCCTATCTTGGAGAGAGTGAACAACCTGTCTTTATCTACTTTGTCTTGAATCCCTGGAGGGTGTTTTCCCCTACGACAGACTCCGGAAGAGCGTTCCAGATTTCTACCACTCTCTAGGTGAAGAAGAACTTCCTTACGTTTGTACGGAATCTATCCCCTTTCAACTTTAGAGAGTGCCCTCTCGTTCTCCCTATCTTGGAGAGAGTGAACAACCTGTCTTTATCTACTTTGTCTTGAATCCCTGGAGGGTGTTTTCCCCTACGACAGACTCCGGAAGAGCGTTCCAGATTTCTACCACTCTCTAGGTGAAGAAGAACTTCCTTACGTTTGTACGGAATCTATCCTCTTTTAACTTTAGAGAGTGCATTATCGTTCTCCCTACCTTGGAGAGAGTGAACAACCTGTCTTTATCTACTTTGTCTTGAATCCCTGGAGGGTGTTTTCCCCTACGACAGACTCCGGAAGAGCGTTCCAGATTTCTACCACTCTCTAGGTGAAGAAGAACTTCCTTACGTTTGTACGGAATCTATCCTCTTTTAACTTTAGAGAGTGCATTATCGTTCTCCCTACCTTGGAGAGAGTGAACAACCTGTCTTTATCTACTTTGTCTTGAATCCCTGGAGGGTGTTTTCCCCTACGACAGACTCCGGAAGAGCGTTCCAGATTTCTACCACTCTCTAGGTGAAGAAGAACTTCCTTACGTTTGTACGGAATCTATCCTCTTTTAACTTTAGAGAGTGCATTATCGTTCTCCCTACCTTGGAGAGAGTGAACAACCTGTCTTTATCTACTTTGTCTTGAATCCCTGGAGGGTGTTTTCCCCTACGACAGACTCCGGAAGAGCGTTCCAGATTTCTACCACTCTCTAGGTGAAGAAGAACTTCCTTACGTTTGTACGGAATCTATCCTCTTTTAACTTTAGAGAGTGCATTATCGTTCTCCCTATCTTGGAGAGAGTGAACAACCTGTCTTTATCTACTTTGTCTTGAATCCCTGGAGGGTGTTTTCCCCTACGACAGACTCCGGAAGAGCGTTCCAGATTTCTACCACTCTCTAGGTGAAGAAGAACTTCCTTACGTTTGTACGGAATCTATCCTCTTTTAACTTTAGAGAGTGCATTATCGTTCTCCCTACCTTGGAGAGAGTGAACAACCTGTCTTTATCTACTTTGTCTTGAATCCCTGGAGGGTGTTTTCCCCTACGACAGACTCCGGAAGTGCGTTCCAGATTTCTACCACTCTCTAGGTGAAGAAGAACTTCCTTACGTTTGTACGGAATCTATCCTCTTTTAACTTTAGAGAGTGCCCTCTCGTTCTCCCTACCTTGGAGAGAGTGAACAACCTGTCTTTATCTACTATGTCTATTCCCTTCAGTACCTTGAATGTTTCGATCATGTCCCCTCTCAATCTCCTCTGTTCGAGGGAGAAGAGGCCCAGTTTCTCTAATCTAATGTAGGCATCTAAATTAATTTTTTTGTAAAATTGGTTAATTGGTGCTGATAACTGAAAGCGCCATTTAAAACTAATTAAAAAAATTTAACCATCAGGTTCTAACTTGATAGGCGCCTAAAACCTCACGGTAGGCATCTACACCAAACTGCCTACCTGAAAAGTAGATGTGGTTAGGGAAGAGTTTGGGTGTGGATAGAGTTAGGTGCCAGTATTTTAGGTCATGAAAACTCTGGCCTAATATACTGGTGCATAAGATGTATGCGCTTACCGGCACTTAACTCAATTACGATGCCGCTAGGTGAGAACATAAGAACATAAGAAATGCCTTCACCGAATCAGACCCTTGGTCCATTCAGTCCGGTGATCCGCACACGCGGAGGCCCAACTAGGTGCTTCATAATGAGACCTTGTTTACCTGTATCCCTCAATGTGATTTGCAAGGAGGTATGCATCCAACTTGCCCTTAAATCCTATAATGGAGGTCTCCGTCACAACCTCCTCCGGGAGAGCGTTCCAAGCGTCTACCACTCGCTGTGCGAAACAGAACTTCCTGACATTTGTCCTGGGCCTGTCGCCTCTCAATTTCAGTACATGACCTCTCGTCCGAGTCACATTTGACAACGTGAATAACGATGCATTCTACAAATGACGCCTAAATTTGAATGACATGAGGTAGACACCATTTATAGAATCAGGCCCATATGTACAAGGCTATTAGTACAAAAGAACATAAGAATAGCCTTACTGGGGTCAGACCAATGGTCCATCTTGCTCAGTAGCCCTTCCTCACAGTGGTTAATCCAGGTCACTAATACTTGGCAAAAACACAAAAAGTAGTAACGTTCTAGAGCTGAGATTGTGATGTCATAAAGCCTCATTCCACCAATGCCTAAGAGCCAAACTCACCAGGATTGCCATACTGGGACAGACCGAAGGTCCATCAAGCCCAGTATCCTGTTTCCAACAGTGGCCAACCCAGGTCCCAAGTACCAGACAAAAACCCAAAGAGTAGCAACATTCCAGAGCTGAGATTGTGATGTCATAATGCCTAAGAGCCAACCTCAGCAGTGATGTCACAATGGCTTGATTGTCCTATACTTGCTCCCATAAGAACATAAGAGCTGCCGTACTGGGACAGACCAGTGGTCCATGAAGCCCAGTAGCCTGTTTCCAACCCAGGTCCCAAGTACCAGACAGAAACCTAAAGAGTAGCAACATTCCAGAGCTGAGATTATGATGTCATAATGCCTCTTTCCACCAATGCCCAAGAGCCAAACTCATCAGTGATGTCACAATGGCTTGACTGTCCTATAATTGGCTCACATAAGAATAGCCATACTTGATCAGACCAATGGTCCATCTAGCTCAGTAGCCTGTCCCACAGTGGCCAAGGATTGTATATTCTGTGGACTATAAATTATTGAATTACATAAGCCAAAAATAATAAAATTAAAGTATATTGAGCTATTACTGTGGTTCCAGCTGTAACATGGATGAGAAAAGCATTGGAACAAAAGGCAGGGAGGAACTTTAAACCTGAATATTCTTAGGTTTGATATTTCAAGCAGGACAGATCCACATCTTCTGAGCGATGTTAATTGGAAATTCATCCACTGCCACATGATGAGAAGTCTTAAAATATCTGAACTTCAATTACAAGGCTTTTTTTTTTTTCTTCCCGTGTACAGCTGCTGACAGCACAGATGAGCTGCATGTGGAGCTCAGATCCGGCAAAATGAGCTGCCTCCTTTCAGCGCGCTGTCGCTGGCGCGGGCTGCCTATTTCACACGGCCTTAGGAAGCTTTCCGCAAATATCAACTTGCCAAAATTTCACAACTTTCTTGTTCAATAAAATGTGACACGGCTGTGATCAAGCTAGTCCCAGGCGTACAGAAAGCAGTATTTGAGGAATATGTACCTTTCAATGTCGCATGAACTAGGTCTTTTTCTGTTCCTCTCTCTCTCTCCAGCGATAGCAATGCACCTTGGGCTGCCGCCTGTTCCCTCTAGCTGAGCGAGAACATAAGAACATAAGAAGCGCCATCTCCGGATCAGACCTTCGGTCCATCAAGTCCGGTGATCCGCACACGCGGAGGCCCTGCCAGGTATACACCTGGCTTACCCTATAGCCAACCATATCTCTATATGCCTCTCTCAAGGAGATATGCATCTAGTTTGCTTTTGAAGCCTAGGACTGTCGATTCTGCAATAATCTCCCCTGGGAGAGTATTCCAGATGTCAACCACTCTCTGTGTGAAGCAGAACTTCCTGATATTAGTCCTGAACTTGCCCCCCCTTAGCTTCATTTCATGTCCTCTTGTCCGTGTCAAATTGGACAATGTAAATAATCTTCTCTGCTCTATTTTGTCGATTCCTTTCAGTATTTTGAAGGTCTCGATCATATCCCCACGCAGTCTCCTTTTCTCAAGGGAGAATAATCCCAGTGTTTTAAGTCGATCCTCATATTCCAGTTTCTCCATACCCTTCACTAGTTTAGTTGCTCGCCTCTGCACCCTCTCCAGCAGTTTTATATCCTTCTTTAGGTAGGGAGACCAATGTTGGACGCAGTATTCCAAGTGTGGTCTGACCATTGCCCTATAAAGCGGCATTATAACTTTCTCCGATCTACTCGAGATTCCTTTCTTTATCATGCCCAACATTCTATTTGCCTTATTTGCCGCTGCCGCGCATTGTGCCGATGGCTTCAGGGTCCTATCTATCAGTACACCCAGATCCCTTTCTTGTTCACTTTTTCCCAGAGTTGCACCTGACATTCTGTACTCGTATTCCTTATTTTTACTGCCTAAATGCATCACCTTGCATTTCTCCACGTTGAACTTCATCTGCCATTTCTCTGCCCAGTTTTCTAACCGACACAAATCGCTCTGGAGTTCCTCACTGTCCTCCTGCGATCTGATTGCCCGGCAGAGTTTTGTGTCGTCTGCAAACTTGATGATCTCACTGGATGTTCCGTTTTCCAGGTCATTGATATAAATATTAAAAAGGATCGGCCCAAGTACCGAGCCCTGGGGTACACCACTAGTCACTTTCTCCCAGTCGGAGAGTCCTCTAACTAAAGTTCTGCCAGCAAGGGGTGCTGTTGGGGAACAGGCAACCTTTGCAGGACTCCAGGAAGCCGACCTGTCCTTAGTGACTGAAAACTCAATATTAATGCATCACCTCCTACTGGCAGCAATCCCCTTCATCATCTTGGCCACTCTTCTTTGTACCTATTGTGGCACTAGAAAAGGTTCAAAGAAGAGCGACCAGGATGGTAAAGGGGACGGAACTCCTCTTTTATGAGGAAAGACTAAAAAGGTTAGGACTCCTCGGCTTTGTTGCTTAATATCACTCAAAAAGAAAAACGACAACTGCAAATTGTTCAAAACACTGCTATAAAATTAATCTATGATGCCAGGAAATTCGACCATGTAACTCCATTTTTCATTGATGCACATTGGCTCCCTATTTGCCAGCGTATCCAGTTTAAGGTTTTGCTACTTATATTTAAAAATTTGATTTTCAATGAACCTCAGTGCATTTCAAAAATGTTAATTCCCCATAGTTCCGCACGCGCACTTAGATCATCTTCCCAAAATCTATTAGTTGTTCCCTCTTTAAAAATAATAGGCACTCGTAGATTAGATATGTTCTCTGTAGTGGGCCCCCAATGGTGGAATTCATTGCCCCAATACATAAAAATTGAAAAAGACATTTCCTCCTTCAAGAAATCCCTGAAAACATTTCTTTTTAAACAGGCTTTTAATATATAAAATTTACCTTATTATATGAATTTTGTTTTAAGAATCCCCTTGCTCCTCAATGTTTTTCCCTTAAATGTGTTTCTCAATATAACAGATGTAACTTTAACCCCCCTTCCCTTCCAATTGTTGTTAGTCTTGTCTTACTTCTAATGTTTATATATATACTGTATGTATTTTTACTTAACTTATTTTATTATTATGTACATCGCTTTGTATAAAGATATAGCGATTCATCAAATATTTAATAAACCTTGAAACCTTGAACCTTGAAGCTTGAAAAAGAGATGGCTGAGGGGAGATAGGATTGAAGTCTACAAAATCCTGAGTGGAGTAGAACGGGTATAAGTGGATAAATTTTTCACTCCGTCAAAAATGACAAAGACTAGAGGACACTCAATGACGTTACAGGGAAATACTTTTAAAACCAATAGGAGGAAAAAAATTTTTCACTCAGAGAATAGTTAAGCTCTGGAACATGTTGCCAGAGGATGTGGTAAAAGCGGATAGCAAAGCTGGCTTTAAGAAAGGTTTGGAAAAGTTCCTGGAGGAAAAGTCCATAGTCTGTTATTGAGAAAGACATGGGGGAAGCCACAGCTTGCCCTGGATAAGTAGCATGGAATGTTGCTACTCTTTGGGATTCTAGAATCTTGTTACTCTTTAGGATTCTGGAATCTTTAATTCTTTGAGATTCTACATGGAATCTTGATACTGTTGGAGTTCTAGAATCTTGTTACTCTTTGAGATGCTGGAATGTTGCTACTCCTTGGGTTCTGACCAGGTACTAGGGACCTAGATTGGCCACCGTGATAACGGGCTACTGGGCTTAATGGACCATTGGGCTTACCCAGTAAGGCTATTCTTATGTTCTTATACAGTTGGGGGACTCCTACTGAGCTTAGAGGGAACAAAGGCTATCGCCAGTGGCATAGCAACGGTGAGAGGGGCACCTCCCCTGCCATCTCCACTCCCACTCCTTCCCCCATCCCCCCACCACACGCAAGTCCCCCTCCTTTCCCTTCCCCCATACCTCTCGTTGTTCACTGCTGCAAGCAACAAAAAGTTCAACGTCTCTTCCTGATCCCATCATCTCTCCCGCTGATGTCACTTTCTATGCGTGGTACCTGGAAGTGACATCAGAAGGAAAGACAACTCAGTCATGAGGAGCACGTTAAAGTTGTTGCTTGTGGTAGTGAATAACTAAAAGTATGGGGGAAGGGAAGTGGATGTGCATGTGGCATGGGGAGTAGTGGGAAGAGGCAGGGGCGGAGAGGAGGGGGTGCTGGCACCCTCACCAGCATGGAAACTGTGGCGGATTGCTCTCCTCGCACCCCCCTTACTATGCCAACTTCCTTCTGCCATCACGTATCTCCCACCTTCCTCGTCTTCTCTTCTCAACCTCCCTCCCCCTCGCCGGACCAGCAGTGGCAGCTCACTGTGCTTTTAACTTCTCCACACAGCTGCTACTAGCGGTAGTTTAGCCAGCAATCCCATCAGGCAGCCTTTGCCCACCTCTGATGAAAGAGGAAGTTGCATCAACAGAGGCCAGCTGGCCTAGCAAAGGTTCCGAGGCTGCCTGTTGGAACCGCAGCTAAACTAACTCTAGTGGCAGCTATGTGGGGAAGGTAAAAACACGTAGTGAGCTGCCATTAGGGAGAAGGGGTACTGCTGGACAGGGAGAAGGGGTACTACTAGACATGGGGAGAGGGAGAGGTGCTGCTAGACAAGGGGGAGGGAAAGGGAAGGGAGAAGAGGTGCTGCTGGACTGGTAGAAGGGGAGGAAAGGGAAAGAGGCTGCTGGACTTGAAGGAGAAGGGGAGGGAAAGGAAAGGTGGTGCATGCTGGGAGGGTGAGATGGTGCATGAATAATGTGACCACTTATTTTTTCCTCAAAACGGGACATCTACTTCCTGTTTTCGGTTGCAACTTCCTGTTTCGGTTTTTAGTGCAGGGAGCTGCGTTGAATGCCCTGCACTGCTCCCAACGCTCATAGGAACTCTATGAGCTTCGGGAGCTTCGCGGGACATTCAGCGCAGCTCCCCGCGGTATAAACTGCTATCGTGGTTTAGTAAAAGGGGGCCATAGTGCAAAATATAGCAGATATAAATTCTCAAAACGGACACATTTTGATCACTAAATTTAAAATAAATTGCTTCCAGCTCCAACTTCCCCATTCACTTTTTCTCTCCTTTCACTTTTTCTCTGCCTGCCTGCCTGCCCTCCCAAGCCACCACCGCCGATTTCTCCTTGCTTCCCCGCTGCCGCCGCAGCAACAGGGTCAGATCAAGTGTGTGCATTGACTGCACACCAGCTGGTCCACAAACCTTCCCCCGACATCAATTCTGACATTGGAGAGGATGTTCTGGGCCAGCAAATTGCTGCCTGGCTGGCCTGGTACTTCCTCTCCGACGTCAGAATTGACATGTGGAAGGCTTGTGGGCCACGGTATGCAATTGCTGAACGCGCCTGGCTCTCTCTCTTTCCCCACTCCTTTTGCAGGAAGGGAGGGAATGAATGAGAGAAGGGAGAGAAGGACAGTGTTGCCAATGGGGGTGGAGGAGAGAGGAAGAAAAGTTGGATTCATGGATGGACAGAGAGAGAGATGTTGGTTGGGAAATGGAATTAGGTCTGGAGGAGAGGAAGCATGCAGGAGGCAGAAAGAAAGAAATATTAGATGCACAGTCAGAAGAAAGTGCAACCAGAGACTTATGAAATCACCAGACAACAAAGGTAGGAAAAATGATGTTATTTTCAATTTAGTGATCAAAATGTGTCAGTTTTGAGAATTTATATCTGTTGTCTTAATTTTGCACTATATTTGTCTATTTTTCTATAGTTATTACTGAGGTGACTGCATATTTTAAAGTCATCTGCCTTGATCTCTTTTTATTTTATTTTTTTTAAAGAATATAAATAATAACATTTTCTCTGCGTACAGTGTGCTTTGTGTTTTTTAAATTTTGTGGTTATCATTATGTATTAATAAGATTATATTGTGTGTATATGAAAAATTGATGGAAGAAATTGCATTACAATTAGTACTATTATAATGGGGGTGGGGTCAGGGGTGGAGCTTGGGCGGTGGTACTCAGTTGATATTTGTTAGATTTAGGGGGTACTTGGGTTTGAAGAAGTTGAGTATCACTGGTGTAGAGGTTAAACAGGAAAATCAGTGTCTATTAAATGTTGAAAATGTTCCTTGATGTCAGCAACAATGGATGAATCCGTTGCAGTAACAGTAAGATGCTTGAGCAGCTGGGCACATGATGGAAAGATGTTACAGATGGGGACCCAAATGATGCCATTGAATTCCAAAAGCAGCGTCTGCAGGGTTTTTTAAATCATTGAATTCAGTTGCCAATTGTCTAAGATGTGTTAAGTTTTCACATATTGATACTAGTGTCAAGTTTTTAGAGAATGACAAGAGGACAAAGTTTGTCCCTGTGGGCTCTGTCCCCCATCCCATCCCCACAGTCTCTGTCCCTGTCCAGCGGGCTCTATCTTCGCTCCTGTCTCACAGGTACCCCCCAATCCCAGCCCTGTGTCATTCTCTGTAGTGCTTTGGGCTCGGAAGATGCAGGGTTTCCTATTACCCATAAACCATGAAATTATATAGCTTTGTCACCCGATCACTCACCCACCCCTTCCTGTTTATTCCTATCCATATCCCCAACCACTACCCTTCCCTGTGAGACCGTCATTGGAATGCATTTATATCTCACTTATAAATTCTAGTATTTGTCATTTTGACTCATTTCGTACCCAAAGAAGAAGGTATTGCCTACAAAAACTAATTTTTAAAAAATGTAATTCTGCTAGTCCAAAAAAAAAAAAAGTCCAGTGCAATAAATCCAATCCAATTCAATCTTATCTTCATTTTCAGTTTTATTTCTATTTGTTACCAGTAGTCTGCAAAAACTGTGTAGCAAATAAGCCAGATTCCTCAGCCTCCTGCAAAGTCTACTTATTTTCGCTAGAAATGCTTTAGCTGCATGACTTAAACAGGGGGAAAATGTCTGCCCAGATCCCTTTCGATTGCTCTGGTCCGCTCAAGAAAGATATTACATGAGTGACTTCAGAAGGGCTGCGAGAAGCTGATAGGAATATGCCTGATTACCCAAATGCTAGAATAATTAAAACGCAATTATTTATTATTAAATCTGCATGTTTAATAGTAAACAACTATAATTTTATAGCAGCTGTAAAAATGTTATTTTAAAGAAAGTTCAATAATATTATTAATAAAGTTCAAGTGGGTTTTTCTTTAAGCGATGAAATTACCGCCACCATACAATTTGCATAAATCTAAGCTGTGCAAAGTAAAGCCAGATTACAATGGGTGTAACAAAGATTTCTGTCAGAAAATTCAGCTGCAAATAACAGACCGTTCGCCTCCTAATTGTTACTATTCAGCAAAGCAGAAAAACCCTAAAGGCGGGGAGGTGAAGAAGTGACATTTTCGTCATTTAAAATACAGGCTGCTGGGTAGCTGACAATAGTTTTCCCCCATCCCGCTCAGCCCGTGCTGAGATGCTTTCTCCTTGCTGGGGCTTTACCGTCTTTTAACACTTTAGAGGGAGGCTTTGCTGGGGCTTGTGTAAAAGTGCAGGTAAATTTTACTCATGCTTCTCTTTGCGTTAAAAACAAAACCCCCAAAACAATAAAAATCTATGAATGGAGGTTTAGGTTTTAAGATCTGCAGCCAACTGGAATATTAAATTGTGCGTTTTGATTCGGAAACTCCACAGACACTCCCAAGCAGTGTTCCATTAGTTCTGTGGCAGATGTGGCATGAGGGCGAATCCAGTGTCTCTCATAAGAACGGCCTTACTGGGTCAGACCAATGGCCCAAGAAGCCCAGTAGCCCGTTCTCACGCTGGCCAACCCAGGTCACTAGTGCCTGGCCAAAACCCAAGGTGTAGCAATATTCCATGCGTCCAATACAGGGCAACTTTGTGTAGCTCCGGTATACCACGCAGAGCAAATGTTTTTTGCGGCACATTATAATTGAAATGATAAAATTGCAAAAGCAACAAAAAATTAAATTTGAGAGTTATTTATTTAAAATTCTTTAAGCTACGTATGGGTAATTGTAACAATGGTGAAACTAAAGTAGATAGAATTGGTAATTAATGTGATGGAGTGCAAATTAACTCAAAACACGGATCGATGGTCGACAAGCAAACACGCGTTTCATCATCCACCATCTGCGGTCCTTCTTTTATTTTTTTACTTAGGCCCCCTTTTATCAAGCTGCGTTAGGGATTTTTAACGCAGGCCACTGTGATAAAAGCTCCAACACTCATCGGAATTGGTCTGACCCAGTAAGGCTATTCTTATGTTCTTATGGTTTGGACAAGTTCCTGGAGGAAAAGTCCATAGTCTGTTATTGAGAAAGACATGGGGGAAGTCACTGCTTGCCCTGGATTGGTAGCGTGGAATGTTGCTACTCTTTGGGATTCCGGAATCTTGCTGTTCTTTGGGATTCTATATGGAATGTTGCTACTCTTTGGGATTCTAGAACCTTGTTACTCTTTGGGATTCTGGAATCTTGCTATTCTTTGGGATTCTATATGGAATGTTGCTACTCTTTGGGATTCTAGAACCTTGTTACTCTTTGGGATTCCGGAATCTTGCTATTCTTTGGAATTCTATATGGAATGTTGCTACTCTTTGGGATTCTAGAACCTTGTTACTCTTTGGGATTCTGGAATCTTGCTGTTCTTTGGGATTCTATATGGAATGTTGCTACTCTTTGGGATTCTAGAACCTTGTTACTCTTTGGGATTCTGGAATCTTGCTATTCTTTGGGATTCTATATGGAATGTTGCTACCCTTTGGAATTCTAGAACCTTGTTACTCTTTGGGATTCTGGAATCTTGCTATTCTTTGAGATTCTATATGAAATGTTGCTACTCCTTGGGTTTCGGCCATGTACTAGTGACCTGGATTAGCCCCCGTGAGAACGAGCTACTGGGCTTGATGGACCATTGGTCTGACCCAGTAAGGCTATTTGTATGTTCTTGTGTTCTAATTCCGATGAGCGTCGGAGCTTTTACCACAGCGACTCATGATTTAAAAAAAAAAAAACCCCTTAAAGCAGCTTGAGAAAAACAGGCCTTAATTTCTGTCAGAACTGAAAATCCAAGTTCGCAAAGAAAATCCAAATGGTAAGCCTTGATTGTTTTGTTGCTCAAGTTAGGATAATTACTGCATAAAAAAATAAAGCTAAATGACTTGCTATTAGTTTTCAAGGACCAATCACATCAAAGAATGATGCTTGTCGGGGCGGTTGTATCTTTACGCACATAGTCGCTCATAACATTGACAAAGTCTTGCGTACGTGACGTACATGTCATCTATTCTAGTGTTTACCTATGAAGGGAATTTTTTGTGGCACACAGTTTGAGAGACTAATCAGATTTTGGAGTATTATCAAGGCGTGTTATCAGACAAAGTAGGGTCCTGTGAAAACCGAGCAAGAGACTTCCTTTGATTTAATATCTAATCTAATCTTCTATTTTTGCGTCAATCATACCTAGATAGGCTCAAGGCAACTTAAAGAGGGGGGGGAGGAAAGAGAAAGGGGGGGGGAGGGGGGATAAGAGAAGAGGAGGGTAGGAGGGGGGAGGGAAAGGGGGGAGGGGGAAGGAGAAGATACAGGTGATTAAGTGTCAAATAGATGAGTTTTCAGTTTCTTCCGGAATATGGTGTGGTTAAGTTCCGTCCTGGTCATTTCAGTAAGGACATTCCAAGTTTTTACGCCTAGAAAGGTGAGCTTGGAGTGGAAAACACGTTTGTATTGCAGATTTTTTTGTGGAAGGGAGATTTAGAAGTATTCTGGAGGGTTCTGCGGGAAGTAGACCATGACTTGGAGAAGAATTGGAAGAGAGGAGCCACAGAGTTTCCGTAAAGTATACGGTGAATGATGCATGCAGTTTTGAAGGTTAGTGGTGACGGAAAAGGTAGCCAGTGCCGTTTCCTGATGAAGTCTGTAACTGAGTCATATTTTCTCAGGTAGAAGATTAATATCCACAGTTTGACCCTTGTGAATTTGGCAAAAGCTCCGTTCAAGATATGCAGTGGAGGGTTTTTTAATGTGTGGGTTTTTTTTTTTTTAAATGCCTATGATTGATGTGTGCAGTAGGTATTTAGCTATTTAATTCATTCATTTTGAATCCTGTTTTCCCCAGGGAGCTCAGAACAGGTTAAACATACAGAAAATAGAGTTAACAAGTTACAATATGACAGTTACATATGACAGTTATTATTGACTGTCATATGACATATGACAGTTACAATATGACAGTTACATATGACAGTTATTATTGACTGTCATATGACATATGACAGTTACAATATGACAGTTACATATGACAGTTATTATTGACTGTCATATGACATATGACAGTTACAATATGACAGTTACATATGACAGTTATTATTGACTGTCATATGACATATGACAGTTACAATATGACAGTTATTGACTGTCATATGACATATGACAGTTACAATATGACAGTTACATATGACAGTTATTATTGACTGTCATATGACATATGACAGTTACAATATGACAGTTATTGACTGTCATATGACATATGACAGTTACAATATGACAGTTACATATGACAGTTATTATTGACTGTCATATGACATATGACAGTTACAATATGACAGTTACATATGACAGTTATTATTGACTGTCATATGACATATGACAGTTACAATATGACAGTTACATATGACAGTTATTATTGACTGTCATATGACATATGACAGTTACAATATGACAGTTACAGGGCAAGGTTGTGCCCTGATTCAATACATATTAGGGGGTCTAATACCAATTAATATCAAATAGAATTTAAAATTTGCCCTAGTTATGCTCAACAGTGTAAGTTTTTCAATACAAGTTGTTATCCTAGGGCTCCTTTTACTTTAACGCACGGAATAGCGCGCGCTACATTGCCGCGTGCGCTAGGTCTTAATGCCAGCATTGAGCTGGCGTTAGCTCTAGAAGCGTAGCGTGAGGTGTAGCGCGCGGTAATTTCCTGCGTGCGCTAAAAACGCTAGCACACCTTAAAAGGAGCCCGAATTTGCCATAGTTACAGTGGATGGTATTGGATTAGCTTTTTGCTACTTTATTACTGCCGATATATTCCTGAGGCTTTTTTCTCCTCTTATAAGTGAATGTTACAAGGTAACGTACTGGCAATCTCACTTTTCTTGACTCTCTGACAGCATTTGGTTGTTGCTTTGATTTATTCTTTTAATGGGGCCCCTTTTTGCTATTGTCTAGTCAAAATATGCAGTTCTTACATTTTTTTTCCCAGGCTGTCAAAAGATTTGCTACGGGTTTTCTACACCTCCATACTACAGGTGGTAAAACAGGGCTGTCAAATATCTGTCCCATGAGATGCTTCCTGCCTGCTGAGCCCTTGTCTCCGTTTGTATTCCTGACACAGATCTGCAATGGTGGTGCAGTGGGTCAGTGAGTACCTCATCCACCCCCCAATAAAATGAATTAAACATAGGAACATGATGGCAGATAAAGGCCAAATGGCCCATCCGCAGCATCCACTATCTCCTCCTCTCCCTATTGGCTAAGGCTCTTGACATTTGCATCTCCTCTTCCTATAGGCTAAGGCTCTTTACACCAGCATTGTGAGGTCATAGAGCTTTATGATTATAGAAACTTGATGGCAGATAAAGGCCAAATGGCCAATCTGCAGCATCAACCCTCTCCTCCTCTCCCTATTGGCTAAGTCTCTTAACATTTGCATCTCCTCTTCCCATTGGCTAAGGCTCTTTACACCTGCATTGTAAGGTCATAGAGCTTTATGATTATAGAAACTTGATGGCAGATAAAGGCCAAATGGCCAATCTGCAGCATCAACCCTATCCTCCTCTCCCTATTGGCTAAGTCTCTTAACATTTGCATCTCCTCTTCCCATTGGCTAAGGCTCTTTACACCTGCATTGTGAGGTCATAGAGCTTTATGATTATAGAAACTTGATGGCAGATAAAGGCCAAATGGCCCATCCGCAGCATCCACTATCTCCTCCTCTCCCTATTGGCTAAGGCTCTTGACATTTGCATCTCCTCTTCCTATAGGCTAAGGCTCTTTACACCAGCATTGTGAGGTCATAGAGCTTTATGATTATAGAAACTTAGAACACACACACTATAACGGGAGTATTACTTCATAATACTTAATTCTTTCAAGAACATTCAAAACTTTTTACAAAAAAAGAATTAATATTTTTCAAACAATGCTTTAATTTAAATATTGATTAAAAACATTAGTCAGTATACCATACACACTCATAAATACTGGATGCCTAGAATTCTCCAGCAATGCTCCTAAGTTGAAATAAGCAATCATCTAAGAGTTCTAACAGTCCATCACAATGAAAGAGTACTTATCTCTTAAAAGTTCTTTTCTGAAATTCTTATTTTCTGAAGTCATCAGATCATCCTGAGCTCAGCTGCATCTTCCAAAGTGCTCAGTGCTCTCTCACAAAATCGTGAATGAAAAAAAACCCCACTAGTGAAAAAAGTTCATTCAAAAAAACCTCAATTTTAAAACAGTCATAATCCAAAATCATCAATCCAACGCATCTTATTCATAAATCCAGGAAGTCAATACAATTCAAAAACCTCGAAACTTCCTCAACACAGTATGCAGTCTCCGATAGTTCTTTGACATCATACGTGTTTCCCTTCCAGCTTTTTCAAGAGGAAGATATATATAACACTCTGAAAAAACAGCCATATATCAATATACATTCAAAGTTCAAAGAGCAATATCAAATATTATAACAAGTTGTAAAACACATACTTAGAAAACAGCAGACAGCCTCACACTGGGACAGAGCCCCCTGCAGAACTCCACGGCGGCACCGGAGAATCAACTCCTGTGAGCTTAGAATGTGCTTCCAGTGCTGGCCCAGTGATTGAAGGCAGAGTGGTGAACCAGTCAAACACTATGCAGTTAACTTCAGAGGCCTGATTTTCAAAGCAAGTTCTGCATTTGCCAGCAGGTGGCCAAAGCCTAATCTGTGTATTTTCAAGGAAAAGTTTCAAGTTTATTATAAATTTGATTAATCGCTTATTCAAAATTCTAAGCGATGAACATATCAGTAGGCACCTGGGCCAATCAGGCCTTAGACTTAGCGGGGATGGGCTGGGAAGGGGCAGGCCCGTCTCATTTCGACGAGACTGGCCTGTCGGCTGGATGGCAGCAAGACCCGTCCAGCCGACCAACATTTAAAGGTTAGTTGGGGGGGGAGGTTAGGGGAGTCATGGGAGGGAGGTCGTCGTGAGTTTGGGGGGGGGGGGGCGGCGTTCCGGCAGGAGGGGTTCGACACCTTCCTGCCAGCGATTGGGAGTTTCGGGGGGTGGTGTTTCGGCAGGAGGGGTTCGGCACCCTCCTGCCGGTGATCGGACAGGCGGCCGCGGCTGCTATACTTATTGCGGCAGGGAGATCCCTTGCCACGATAAGTATAGTGGCCGCGTCTACTTACAATGTAGGCCAGCATTTTTCTGGTCTACATTTTAAGTGTCTCTTCCTCTACTAGGGAGACGCGTAGGGCCGCCTAGGTTCGCTTAAGGCCCTTAGGTGAGCTTAGGCGTCTTGCGGGCCTCCCTAGGCTCCCAGAGGCGCCTTCAATATAGATGGCCTGCCTGGGGAGCATTTTTTTTTTTTTTTTAAACATGCATCCCGATTGGTTGATTAGACAGCTGTAGGACGCCTACAGCTGCCTAAAATCAGGACGGCATTTTGCAGAATCAGAGCCTTTACGTACAGGACATACACTACGACAGGAAAAAGAAAGGTAAGAAATACAATATTTGATAGGAAATGAGAAAATAGGGGTTAAAACAACAGGGAGGGTTAAAACATAAGGATTAGGATAGATCAGAGGTCAGAGTTTGATAGAGCAATTCAAATCTAGCGAGCTAACAGTCAAAAGTATGGACCCTTTAACTTGCTCTAGAATCTTTTGTTATTCTTTGGGATTTCGGAATGTTGCTACTCCTTGGGTTCTGGCCAGGTACTAGGGGCCTGGATTGGCCACCGTGAGAATGGACTACTGGGCTTGATGGACCTTTGGTCTAACCCAGTAAGGTTATTCTTATGTTCCTATAAGACATGGGGGAAGCCACTGCTTGCCCTGGATCAATAGCATGGAATGTTGCTGCTCTTTGAGATTCTAGAATCTTGTTGCTCTTTGGGGTTCTAGAATCTTGTTGCTCTTTGGGGTTCTAGAATCTTGTTGCTCTTGGGGTTCTAGAATCTTGTTGCTCTTTGGGGTTCTAGAATCTTGTTGCTCTTTGAGATTCTAGAATCTTGTTGCTCTTTGGGGTTCTAGAATCTTGTTGCTCTTTGAGGTTCTAGAATCTTGTTGCTCTTTGAGATTCTAGAATCTTGTTGCTCTTTGGGGTTCTAGAATCTTGTTGCTCTTTGGGGTTCTAGAATCTTGTTGCTCTTGGGGTTCTAGAATCTTGTTGCTCTTTGGGGTTCTAGAATCTTGTTGCTCTTTGAGATTCTAGAATCTTGTTGCTCTTTGGGGTTCTAGAATCTTGTTGCTCTTTGAGATTCTAGAATCTTGTTGCTCTTTGGGGTTCTAGAATCTTGTTGCTCTTTGAGGTTCTAGAATCTTGTTGCTCTTTGGGGTTCTAGAATCTTGTTGCTCTTGGGGTTCTAGAATCTTGTTGCTCTTTGAGATTCTAGAATCTTGTTGCTCTTTGGGGTTCTAGAATCTTGTTGCTCTTTGGGGTTCTAGAATCTTGTTGCTCTTTGGGGTTCTAGAATCTTGTTGCTCTTTGGGGTTCTAGAATCTTGTTGCTCTTTGGGGTTCTAGAATCTTGTTGCTCTTTGAGGTTCTAGAATCTTGTTGCTCTTTGAGATTCTAGAATCTTGTTGCTCTTTGAGGTTCTAGAATCTTGTTGCTCTTTGGGGTTCTAGAATCTTGTTGCTCTTTGGGGTTCTAGAATCTTGTTGCTCTTTGGGGTTCTAGAATCTTGTTGCTCTTTGGGGTTCTAGAATCTTGTTGCTCTTTGAGATTCTAGAATCTTGTTGCTCTTTGAGATTCTAGAATCTTGTTGCTCTTTGAGATTCTAGAATCTTGTTACTTTCTGGGATTCCAGAATCTTGCTTTTCTTTGGGATTCTGTATGGAATGTTGCTACTCCTTGGGTTTTGGCCAGGCACTAGGGACCTGGATTGGCCACTGTGAAAATGGGCTACTTGTCTTGATGGACCATTGGTCTGACCCAGTAAGGCTATTCTTATCTTCTTATGATTTTTGATCAGTCAAAAGAACTAAAATATTGCTCATCAAGAAACTGATATTCACACTTATGGAGAATGAGAGCAAGACGCTTGCAGAAAAGTGCTCGATTGCCTCCCCCCTCTATATTCCCATGCTTTAGACCCAGAAGTTGCAGCGTTTCTCACTGGTGCCAGCTGCGCCCTCTCTTGACTGTGTGAGCTTAATGAGGAGGTTGCTGGGGGTTCACGCACACCATAATTACTGAGAAGGATCTCTTTACTAGATTCCTGCCGTGCCTCATTTCTCCCCTCAATGGAGTCAGCATCTTTTAGGGGGAACGTGGTTGGAAATTAAACTCCAATGCGTCGAACGGCAGCTTGATCCGAGAGGCGAAAGCTTTCGTTAAAGTGATATTAATGCCGCCGAGTTACTGTTTTATGGCCAGAAACCCACTTCCACAAACGGAGATCAATAAATTTCTTTCTTTAATTGACTCGTGTTTTTAGTGGCTGGCTGATGGAATTCATTTGCCGACGTGTTAATTGCTTGAAGTACTTGGGAGAAAGATGCATAATTTAGAGATTTAATTCGTACTGAATTGCAGAGGTTATGGTGTAAGTAAAATTGCCCTATAGACATTCATTAGATAGTTTTCCATTAATAAGACATTTAAAACAGTATATCCCAAGGCACAAGTTCGAAAGAAGGAAGATTATACATGGCATTAATTTTACACTAGTAAAAATAGAAGTTCGTTTCTCAAGAGCAAAGACAAAAATAGGTCTCAATGCACCCGAATGAAACGTTCATTTCTTTCCTTGAAACATGCTTTAGAGTGGTAGCATGAGTCTGGGTACATTTCTGGGTCTATAATGGCATTTAAGACAAGACTATGAAATGCTGTAGGAATTGTGACTCATACGTAGCAATTACGGGTGTAGCTGCTTCCCCTTTGTCCTCGCCAAACCGATAGCGAGATATGCTGGGGGAAAAGTTTTGCTTCATTTCTGGATTTGAATTGTATATTTGCTTAATTCCTTCATTACAATGTTATAATTGGAAATAAAAAGAATGGGGGGGAGGGGGAAGGGAACAGGGGGGTGTACAGAGGAATGAAATAGTTCATATGGAAATATATTTTGGAGGAATGATAGAAATATGTATGGAAAAATTATAATTGTGAATTTAATTGTAATGAATAGCTTTTTGTATTATATTATTGTATATTTATTTGATTCCTTCAATAAAATGTTATAAATTAAACACTTGTAAAGCAGCCTTATGTGCAAATGAAAGGAAATTCTGGAGTGAAGGCAAAAAAGGGATAGACTCAGAAGTAACCTAAGGAAATTATCACGCCAAGAGCCTCCTGGTAGAGACGAAGCTATAGCTGAACTCTACAGAGGATCTCGAAGGGAGAGGAAAGGAGAGTAGATGGCATGAACGGGCAGATTGAATAGACCATACGTCTTTATTTGCCTTCATTTGTCTCTGTTTCTGTGTGCTAGATGGGGTAGGGTTACTATATGGCTCCAGAAAATGGAGTACGGATTGAGACGTCCGGGTTTTACTTCTGCTGAAAGCAATGGAAGTAAGGAGAACGGATAGAGACAGCCAGGTTTTACTTCTACTGAAAGCAACGGAAGGAGACAGACTGAGACATCCGGATTTTATGTCCACTGAAAGCAATGGAAGTAAGGAGGACGGATTGAGACATCCGGGTTTTACTTCTACTGAAAGCAATGGAATTAAGGAGCACAGATAGAGACATCTGGGTTTTACTTCTACTGAAAGCAACGGAAGGAGACAGACTGAGACATCCGTGTTTTACGTCCACTGAAAGCAATGTAATTAAGGAGGATGGATTGAGGCATCCTGGTTTTACTTTCACTGAAAGCAACAGAAGTAAAGAGACAGCTTGAGACATCTGGGTTTCACTTCCACTGAAAGCAACGGAAGTAAAATCAATGTCTCAGTCCATCCTCCTTTTTCCGGAAGCATATGGTAAACCTAGCATGGGAACTTCATGGTGTATTTTCTGCCACTTCTGTAGCCCTTCTCATCCTCTTGCCCCTCGCCTATGGCTTTTCCTGCATTGTTAAAAAAAAGTGGAGACAGAGCCTGAGAACCTGCAGAACTGGGTTGAATTCCCACTGGACCCTGGACACTTTGATAGTGCCCAGGGAATGACAGTCTATCAAATCTAACATCTTTGCTCCCCACCCAACCTCTCCAGTACTTCCTGCCCTCCCTTCCCCGGGTCTGGAATCCCACTTATACCGTCCCTGTTACTGTTGACGAGTAATTTCATAAAGCTCACAAATACTCTTTCACAGATTGAAGCAAGTGTAATTCTGTATCTGTGTTCTGTGGTAGACGTTAGCACAGGACCGTGCCAAGCAGTGATGTGGTGATGGTGGGAGGTGCCCAGGGGGAGTGCCTCTCCCCCCCCCAACCTCCTCTCCACCCCCTGCTCCTTCCGTGCCCCCAAGCCTCCCTTCCCACTCCCACACCTCTTTAAATCTTTGCCAGTGTATGCAGCTTCTCTGGACTTTGCTTTCCCTCCGATGTCACTTCCTGGCCCCGTGACCCGGAAGTGATTTCAGAGGGAGCTAGGCTGGCGCGAGGATGTTAAACAGGTATGGGGGTATTGTCATCTTACAGATTAGTTGTGTTGAGATCTATACAGAGACTCTATTAGCGACTGTTTTTATTGGTGCTAATTATTTTAAATACATCACCAGGTTGCATTGACATCTCACTTGCTTCTACTTTGCTGTTTCCATATATTCCATATATATATCAGCCAAACTGATCTTCTCAAAACGCAAGTCTGACCATGCCTCCCCACTCCTTGCCAAACTTCACTGGCTCCCAATAATCTCCAGAATCCATTTCAAATGTTCCTGCCTGGCTTTCAAGATCATTCACGGAATCCTGCCTCCTCTTATCCCACTGTCTTTCAACTCCTCCAGTCCCGACTCCTCCAGAACTGCCCAAAGGCTTAAACTAGCCTTCCCCTCTCCACGCGGCATCCACTATTCAGGCAAACTGGGAAAATCCCTTCTCTTCAAAATCACAGGTCTTTGGAACGACCTCACCACCCCGCTGCGGAACCTGAGCTCCCTTCAGTTATTCCGCAAACAACTGAAAACCTGGCTTTTCAGCAAATTGTAGCTCTATCCTTCCCCCCTTTCTCTCCCCCCCTTCTACACATAAGTTCATGTAATCCTTTTTCTTCTTCTCTACCCACTATTTTAAGTTCTTGTAAACCGTGTCGAGCTCCATTCTCATGGAGATGATGCGGTATATAAACTTAAGGTTTAGATTAGATTAGATTAGATTCCAAGGCAAAAATCCTTCTTTCTTTCCCCTTGCACTATTTATAGAATTTCCCCATAAGTGTAAAATTGTGCACAAGTTTACAGAGTTTGGGAGGTTCTGCATAGTGCTGGGTGGTCTGGGATTAGAGCGAAGTCACCTTGTCGCTGCCTGGAGAGCTATCCAGGTACCTGCGGCCGAGGTTAAAGCTGACAAAGTTTGACCAAGCGAGTTCCTATTATCGAGAACTTCATTGGCTTCCCGTGAAGGCTCGTGTCAAATTTTAAATTTTAAAGTTCTCTTTGGCAAGGCAGCTATGTATTTATCCAAATTATTTTCCCAGGCTCAGTCTGAGGGCCTCTTCTATCAAACTGCGCTAGCAGATTTTTGCGCACAGAGCCACGCTGAATGGCCCGCGCTGCTCCCGATGCTTATAGTAACTCTATGAGCGTCAGGAGCAGCGTGGCTCACCGCGCTACAAACTGCTGGCGCAGTTTGATAGAGGAGGGCCTGAGTGTCCAAGTAGTTCACACAGTCTTTGCAATTTTCCATCCATCAAAGGCAGTCGTTATAAAGACTACCATCGACATCTGTTTTCTTAGGCGACTTTTAGGGACAGGGAACTGAAACCTCCGTTGTTAAGCTCTGCGTCTTACTGTCATTTTCAAAAGCAGCTGTTTATTAATTAACCAAATCTTAATTAGCTGTATTTTTTATTTTTAATATTTGTTAACCCCGTTGAACTTACCGGCTATGCGGTATAGAAATAGTTAACGCTAACCGCTTTTGCACGTGCTAATCTTTAGTGTGTGATAAAATGATTAGCGCGACTTAGTATAAGGCTCCCCTTATTATGTTATGTTTTGACCTGCCTGGGTAGCTGTCCATGAACTAGTGCTGAAAATTGGAGGTAGCAGGTAGAGAATGACACAGTGATTGTTACCCAGCCAAAACAGTGACCAAAAAAAAAAAAAAAGGTCACCGCGAGATCGGGGACAAGGCCATTCACCGCCCCGTGGAACGGTGAATGGTTAGCACGTGTGGTGAACGAGCGTTCGATCCGGCAGCTCCCACTCTCCCGCCAGCCATGCATCTCCCTCCCTCCCTCCTTTTCCCTTACTTTTTCTTGTTGAAACTGGCGATTTCTATAAGGCTATGAGCTGTATTACAGCCGGAGCCTTGAAGTTGTGTCGCGTTGCCTGCTGGAAAAATCTCCTCTGACGCAACTTCCTGTTTCCGGTTGCATCGGAGGAGACTTTTCTAGCAGGCAACCCGACGCGACTTCAAGGCTTCGGCTGTAATACAGCGCATAGCCTTATACAAATTTCGCCACAAGAGAAGGTAAGAGGGAGGGAGGGAGAGAAATGCACGACTGGCCGGCAGGAGGGAGCTGCTGGACTGTGTGAAGGGTGCTGGGGTGGGGGAATGGAGAGGAGAAGACGCTGAAGGTGGGGACGGGGCGGTGAAGGGGACGGCAGAGACGGGGACGGGTTGGTGAAGGGGACGGCGGGGACGGGGCGGTGAAGAGGATGGTGGTCCGGGGACAGGGCAGTAACGGGGATAGAATTTTTCCCCGTGTCATTCTCTAGTAGCAGAATAACCGCTGGTGCCAGTTGCAGGTATGTCCCGGCACTGGATTTCCAGGCCTGGTGTCAGGTCAAAAGCGCACCGGGACAAAGGCGCACCCAGACAATTGAGCGCAGCGTGGAGGTGCGCACCGCAGAAAATTACTGTTTGTACGGCTCTGACGGAGGGGGGCGTGGGGGGAACCCCCCCCCACTTTACTTAATAGAGATCGTGCCGCATTGTGGGGGCGTTGTGGGGGGTGTGGGGGGTTGTAACCCCCCACATTTTACTGAAAACTTCACTTTTTCCCTGTTTTTAGGGAAAAAGTTAAGTTTACAGTAAAATGTGGAGGGTTACAACCCCCCAAACCCCCCACAACGCCGGCGCGATCTCTATTAAGTAAACTGGGGGGGGGCTCCCCAACAAAACCCCCCGTCGGAGCCCCTAAAAACTGTAATTTTCTTCGGCGCGCGCCTCCGTCTTGCGCTCAGTTGTCGGAGCGCGCCTTTGACTTTCGCGGGGTTGTCTATGAACCCCAGGCCTAGAAACATCTGATAAGGTCAGCTCCTGCTGGCATAAAAATGCTGATTATCATAGGTTGAATACTGGGAGGTAGTTTCTAGCACAAGGACCTGAGTACCTGATTGTAAAACCGCTTAGATAACCTTGATAGGCGGTATATAAAATCCTAATAAAACTTGAAACTTGATTACAAGATAATTCAAAAGTCTGGTGGGGTGGAGGACAAAAGAAATATGAAAAAAACAAACAAACCCCAAAACAAAACAATTCCATTATGCTGCAAAGGAATTAAAATAGCTGCTCACAGATAATGAAGACACAGAAAAAAAGCATCTGTCAGCCCCTTTCAGGGACACTTGAAACTGCCAACAGGTTGCGCAGCGTGCAGACTGGATCCTTCTGGATCAGTGCACAGTCATCCAGTGGGCCAGTCAGCCTGACAGTGGATGCCCTGAGCCTGCCACGCTTGAACGCCCAAGAAAGAGCATCTCCGGATGTCAGCCTCGTGTATGTCAGTGGAACAGGAGTAGAAGAGAATCGAAGACAAATTAACAAACCAGCTGAAAAGCTCCCTTCCCCTGCAAGAACAGCACCGGAGGCTAACTGAGCCTTTCTGTAGAAAACACGCACAGACTAAAGTCACAGACCTGATCACCACTGATCCACGAGAGCTGCGCATTGCACGCATTCACAGGTTGTTTGTACTTCTGAAAGAAAACGAGGCGCTGCCAGAGCTCTTCATTACAAAGCCGTACAATTTCATTTTTTCTGCTTTCGGTCCGCAGCTTTTTCCTCCCCTCCCCCCAGCCTCCTGTGATCCCACTGGAGACGCAACAATAAGAGTCGAAAATCTGGAATCCCAGATGGAATTTCATAACTACATTAATCCTGATGGCAGAGACTAAAAGTGTTGAAAAGGATAGAGAAACCGTGTCGAGCTTTACGAATGTAGAGATGATGCGGTATGCAAACCTAAGGTTTGGATTAGATTAGATTAGATTTCGACACTTGTGGTGGACAATTCTATCACAGGGCACCTGGTAAAGATATCGGTTATTGCACCTGGTTTTAAGACTATGCTATAGTATAAAGAAAAGACGTGGCCGTCCTCCCGAAAGAGCCAGAACGGGTTACAAGTTTACATGCAACTCACTCTATCACGGAATAACCCAAAAAGAAACTCGCCAAATACAACTAATCCAAAATACTGCGATTAAATTCATGCACACACACACACACACACAAAAGATCATGTTACTCCGTTGTTTCGAGAATCCCATTGGTTACCAGTTTCTTATAGAACAACTTGCAAAATTATTCTCTTAACCTTTAAGATCAAGACTTCTCATCAGCCAGACTTCCTTGATAAATATCTTATTCCACATACTCCATCCAGGGCCCTCAGGTCCACTAACCAGAATCTACTAACGGTCCCCTCTATTAAGGATATCTACTGTACTAGAAATATGATTTTCTCTGTTGCTGTACCCTCCCTTTGGAATGCAATGCCATCAAACCTTCGATCTGAAAACTCCTTAAATAAGTTTAAGACACTCCTTAAGACATTCCTTTTCAAAGAGGCTTCTCAAAAGTCCAAGTGAATCTCCAAATAAACATGGGAAAATTAAAAACGCTTCTAGGAAGCGATACCTCATCCTTTCCTTCTGTTTTACCCTCCCCCTCTTCTCTCATTTTATTTTCATTTATACAATGTAATTTACAGATCTTTCCCTCTCCTCTTTTTCCTTTGTTTCGTATCCTTTGTAATCAAGTCTGTGTCCTGACCTTCTTCCCCCTACTTCCATAGAGATATTATTCTCTCCTATATTTAGATTTAACTTTTATTAAAAAAAAATTTTTTTAATTTTTTTAAATTTTTTAAAAATCTTCTTACTATTGTAAACCGACCAGATACATGTGATGGTCGGTATATCAAAATACTAATAAACTTGAAACTTGTTTGCGATAAGATAAGTTGGAGTAAGGACTTTGAATGAAGATAAGGCAATTTTAACGATATAGGCACAGTCTTCTTACAGTGGTAGGGCAATGTCTATAAACTGTATGAAAAATCTAACATACGAGTTGGGATTTATTACAGCAATAAGACAATTCTCACCACAGAATCTAATGTGAGTGGCTGAATATAGGCTTACACGATCACAGCTAAGCAGACGCTCACACCTAGTTGCTATGATTTACCTCCGTAGTTGTGTACCACTCCTACACCTGCTATTTATCATTTCTATAGGGCTGAAAGATGTACACAGCGCTGGACATTTAACATTCAATAGACGGTTCCTGATCAGAAGAGCTTACAATCTAATTTGGACAGACAGACAGGATATCTCAGGGCTGGGGAGTTTCTGGCAGAAGGAATGATACGATGGGTATAGGTAGCTGACGACGAGTGGGAATTGAGTTGAAAGCAGCTTCAAAAAAGGGGGGCTTTTAGCTTGGATTTGAAGACCGCTAGAGACGGAGCATGACCCATTGACTCTGGCAGCCTGTTGCGGCAAGAAAGAAGAGATGGAGTCTAGAGTTGGCAGTGGAGGAGACGGGTACAGATAAGAGGGACTTACCCGATGAATGGAGTTCACGGGTGGGGTGGGGGGCGGTGGAGCATAAGGGGAGATGAGTGAGGAGAGATATTCATTCACAGGGGGGGGTGGAGCATAAGGGGAGATGAGGAGAGATATTCATGGGCTACAGAGTGAATGCACTTGTAAGTCAGTAAGAGTAGTTTGAACTGTATTCAGAAACAGATGGGGAGCCAATGAAGTGACTTTGAGGAGAGGGGTAATGCGAGTGTGGCAGCTCTCGCAGAATATGAGTCATGCAGCAGCATTTTGAATGGATTGAAGGAGAGAGTTGAGTGGAAGACCTAAGAAAAGTAATTGCAGTAGTCTAAGCGAGAGCTGATGAGGGTGTAGATAAGTATTTTGGTAGTATGCACTCCAGCCACACTTATCCGAAACTCTGCCCATACACTACTGGCAATATAATTGCCATCAAATCATGGCATGCACTTTTCTGCTAGTTGGTATTCTATAAGAAATCACTTATGTGCATAAGCAGCCTTTTACATTTTTTGACTTCCCTTCAATACAAAATGTAGGGCTCAATATTCAAAATGATTACCCAGGCAGGAAAGGTTCCTGACTGGTTACATCAACTATGCAGGGTTCTCCACTTAACCGAATACTGCCATTGAATACCAGCACTAAGGACAAGATTCTATAAACGAAACCTACCGGTAGACGCCTAGATTGAGATGCCTACCAATGGTTCAATCAGCACTGTTAATTGGACAGCACCATTAAAAACCCAATAAAAAAATGGTTAACAAAATTAATTTGCCAGTAGGCGCCATGTAGGTGTCTACATCAAGGCGTCTACTGGAAAAGTAGATATGGTTATGGGTGGAGTTTGGGCATGGATAGAGAAGCTCCGGCAGTTGTTTACCTTAGGTTCCAGTATTTTAGGCCAAGAAAACTCTGGCCTAATATACTGGCTCCTAAGTTGGAGATGGCTACTGATGTCTAACTTGATTTCGGCACCGTTAGGCGTGATTCTACAAACAGCGCGCATCTTTGAATGACATGCGGTAGGTGACCTTTTCAACGACGCCTACCGAGTTAGGCACTGTTTATAGAATGAAGCCCTAACCCCCTAATCTGAAAATGGATATTCAGTGGGCGGTCCAGGGGCGGAGTTGGGGGTGGAGTCAGCACTTACCTAATGTTCAGCCTTAACTTAATGTTAGCCTTAAGTTTAATCAAACAGAATTGCAAAAAAAAATGCAGTCCTATTTTTGACAGGTTTAACTTAACCGAATAAGGTTGCATATCAGAACTTAACCTGTTAAATGCCAGCTGCTCATTCATACCCAGCATTGAATAATTGGACATAAAGCTGGCAGCAACAACAAGGTAGTTTACCTGTTAAACATATGATACAAACAATGGACAAACATAGATTTCCCATCCCACAGGAAAAAATAATGCAATCATATAATGAGTCAAAATGTTGTGTGATCGTGGCACCGAGGTACCCCCCTCTTCAAACCCAGCATGCACCCAAAAAGAGTGAGAAAAAGCCTCTGACTAATGTAGCAGTAGAGAACCAAAAGGTACAAATCAAAACTGCTTTTGATACTTGCACTGGTAAAGACTTAGGTGACAAAAAACGACTTGAGCTCCAACGCTGTCACGTCTTCTCCAATCTTCCCAATAAGCAACCTTGTTTCACCAATGTTTGGCTCATCATACAGCCTTGAAAATAATACAATATCAATAAATATCAAAAACAAGCATTATCAAATCATAACAGCAATACAGGTACTTTCAAATCATAATTTCAACAATTAAATGCAGAAAAGCATTGGATATTAAATTCAAGGCAAAAATATTCTTAACACTATGGGCTCCTTTTATCAAGGCGCGCTACGGGGGTGAGCGTGTCAGACATTTCATCACACGCTAACCCCCACGGCAGCCTAAAATCCTAATGCCTCGTCAATGGCAGGCGGTTTAACGCGCGGTATTCCGCGCGTTAAACCGCTACCACGCCTTTGTAAAAGGACCCCTATATCTTGAAACTGAAAAGACTACTGAAACGTTAGCCTAGAAAGGCATTGACCGGGAGCCTTGTTTGTAACATGTTCTTAAAATTGATCTTCCCCGCACAAAATCGCAGAATGCCAGGCAGGGTGTACCAAAGACATCATTGATTCTCCAATCCTGACATGCACAATAGACCTCTGGCCCTCAAGACTCAATTTCATGGTATTTTCAGATCTTAAATGTCTTCTAGGTTGGTAAATTTCAAACATCTCTTGTAATACAAAGTAAGATGAAAGAATCCCTCATGTTGCGCCTTTCATTTCATGGTGAATGTGTATCTCTGTTGCCCTGTTCCACTATGAAAATAGGACAAAACCACTGGTGTATTGGTGGAGGGGGGGTCTTTATAAAGGGCGCAAACAGCCATCCTCCTCTCCGCTCCCTCCTTCCCAATCCCCCCGCCGCGCGCATGCGCATCTTCCCTTCCCTCGCACCTCTTTAAATTTTCCTGCGCGAGCAACATTATGAACTTTCAGCCCGCTCGGTGTCACCTCTCTCTGATGTCACTTCTGGGCCCCGCGCCTAGGAAATTACATCAGAGGGATAGCTGACATGACAAGTTCATGCTGTTGCTCTCGCCTGGAAAATTAAAAGGGTACAGGGGAAAGGAAAGGGCGGGCACATGGCAGGGGGGGGTGTCAGGAAGGAGTGGGGGCAGAGAAGGGGGAGGTGAACCTGCACACCACAGAACAAATGACATGCTTTTAAAAATGCTGGCCTAGGGCCACCAGTCTAAGCCAGTAAGGCCCGACCAGGCTGTCAAAACTTAATGGAGCTAAAATGAAGAAAGAAGGCAGTTAAACCAGATTTACGGTGGATTGATCATACGTCTGTAAAACGTTGAGCTGTGGGTAACATAACTAAAATTGTGGGATAGACATTTTTAAATACCCCTGTATCGCTCCATGGTGCGACCTCATATGGAGTATTGTGTTCAATTCTGGTCTCCTTATCTCAGGAAAGATATAATGGCACTAGAAAAGGTTCAAAGAAGAGCGACCAAGATGGTAAAGAGGATGGAACTCCTCTCGTATAGGAAAGACTAAAATGGTTAGGGCTCTTCAGCTTGGAAAAGAGACGGCTGAGGGGAGATATGATCGAAGTCTACAAAATCCTGAGTGGAGTAGAACGGGGTACAAGTGGATCGATTTTTCACTCTGTCAAAAATGACAAAGACTAGGGGACACTCGATGAAGTTACAGGGATGTGCTCTTAAAACCAATAGGAGGAAATTTTTTTTCACTCCGAGAATAGTTAAGCTGTGGAACGCATTGCCAGAGGATGTGGTAAGAACGGATAGCATAGTTAGTTTTAAGAAAAGTTTGGACAAGTTCCTGGAGGAAAAGTCCATAGTCTGTTATTGAGAAAGACCTGGGGGAAGCCACTGCTTGCCCTGGATTAGTAGCATGGAATCTTACTGCTCTTTGGGATTCTAGAATCTTGTTATTCTTTGGGATTCCGGAATCTTGCTATTCTTTGGGCTTCTATATAGAATGTTGCTACTCCTTTGGGTTTTGGCCAGGTACTAGGGACCTGGATTGGCCAACATGAGAACGGGCTACTTGGTTTGACCCAGTAAGGCGATTCTTATGTTCTTAAATAACTAAATACAAGTGTATTATAGTATATTATTTAATCCAAGCTGCAGGAGTCTGATATGAAAACAGTCTCTTCTTCGGTATCTCTGCACATGTTAAACTGCAATATTTTTTATTTAGGGTTTCCATTCAGCAGGATTAAAGCAAACTTATCAATTATCTATTCTGTACAGTGCCCAAATATCGCTTCTGTACAGATCATTTTTGCACCTTTTACCACCTATATAGTGCCGGGGAGGTCAAACCTATTTCCAGCTCAGAGCTATCTCTATACCCTTTCCAAATATATGGAAGGGGGGAGTTATATGCTTCCTGGCATTTCGTTTTTACCCCAGAGTTTTCAGAACATATATATAATGGGACATTAAGCCAGATATAGTGATGAAATAGATTTTATGCAAAGCTGGGGATTAGCCTCTTAAATAAATAACAGCATCGGAATATTAGAATAGGACAGTGCAATTGTAAATATAATATTCTAAATTGGATTGAGTTGCAAAACGTGTGAGATTAATATAAATGCATTTAAAATGCATTCAAATTCTATAATCTCTCTTCTGTGAATGAAAGTTAATTATAGGCTAGACCAACTGGAATCCATGGACTAAACAAAACAGATTTATAACTGGGAAGCGAATAGCAAGTCTTGGTGTTCATCAGCCTCTCAGGGCAAACATTTTTCAAACTCAAAGGAAAAATGTATCTCTTCCCCTCCCATTTCCTTCACAGCCCTGAGGTGTGGAAAATCAGGGCTGAAGATGAGGTGACCTGGAAAGGCCTACCAGACATGGAGGGCATTGGTAGATAAAGGGTGTAGAAGTGAGGCGAATGACAAGGCAGAGGGAGGGGCAAGGAGAGGAGACAGTCAGCCCTTACATGCATCAAAGACCCCATTAATTAACAGGTAGGCACCTATATGCACTGGGACCTCTTCAATAAGGTTGTACGTAAGTACCATAGCACCTTGCTGCATGAGGCCGTTCACTTGGACAGTAGAGGTAGATTATAGGGATGGGATTAGAGGTAAGTAATAAAATTAATCAGGGACCACTGTTCAGGCACTAGGCCTGATGGGCCGCCGCAGGAGCAGACCGCTGAGCAAGATGGACCTCTGCTCTGACTCAGCGGGGGCAACTTCTTATGTTCTTATAAGTGGGCAATACACATGTAGACCAGGTATGTGCAGAGTTTATAGAATACTATAAACTATATGTGTCCCTAGGAACACCATCTTATCCTTGCCATTGGCGTAGTATAAGAGAGTACACCTATACATAGGGGTGACGATGCCGATCTTACATCAGAACATAAAGAATAGCCTTACTGGGTCAGACCAATGGTCCATCAAGCCCAGTAGCCCGTTCTCACAGTGGCCAATCCAGGTCACTAGTAGCTGGCCAAAACTCAAGGTTTAGCAACATTCCATGCTACCAATCCAGGGCAAGCAGTGGCTTCCCCCATGTCTTTCTCAATAACAGACTATGGACTTTTCCTCCAGGAACTTGTCCAAGCCTTTCTTAAAACCAGCTACGCTATCCGCTCTTTCCACATCCTCTGGCAACACGTTCCAGAGCTTAACTATTCTCTGAGTAAAAAAAATTTCCTCCTATTGGTTTTAAGAATATTTCCCTGTAACTTCATCAAGTGTCCCCTAGTCTGGAGTGATACAGGGGCATTATAACATTCTTAGTCTTGTTAACCATTCTTTTTTAATAATTCCCAGCATCCTGTTTGCTTTTTTGGCCATTGCCTCACATTGGGCGGAAGGTTTCATCGTATTGTCTACAATGATACCCAGATCCTTCTCTTGGGCGCTAACCCCCAAGGTGGACCCTAGCATCCGGTAACTGTGATTCAGGTTATTCTTCCCAATGTGCATCACTTTGCATTTGTCCACATTAAATTTCATCTGACATTTGGACGCCCAGTCTTCCAATTTCCTAAGCTCTGCTTGCAATTTTTCACAATCCGCATGTGGTCTGTTCCAGTATGGCAGGTTGGCTCTTAGGCATTGGTGGAATGAGGCATTATGACATCACAATCTGAGCTGTAGAATGTTGCTACTTTTTGGGTTTCTGTCTGGTACATGGGACTTGGGTTGGTTACTGTTGGAAACAGGATACTGGGCTTGATGGACCTTCGGTCTGTCCCAGTATGGCAGCTTTTATCTTCTTATGTGAGCCAAGTATAAGACCATCAAGCCATTGTGACATCACTGCTGAGGTTGGCTCTTAGGCATTGGTGGAATGAGGCATTGTGACATCACAATCTAAGCTCTGAAATGTTGCTCCTCTTTGGGTTTCTGTCTGGTACTTGGGACCTGGGTTGGAAACAGGCTTGATGGACTTTAGGCTGTCCCAGTATGGCAGTTCTTATGCTCTTGCATTCTTTAAGGTGGCTAGACTGAGGTGCCAATTTATACAATTGTGTTTATCCAAAGTCAAAGAATCTAATTTGAACAAATTGGGCCAATTTGGTTGTTATTTGCAATTACCTTATTTTACTGTGTCTCAAAGGCCTAAGCTCCTCCTTGGCAGTGTTTCATGACATAAATGAGGAAAGCACAGATAAGATAAGAGGAAAGTTTTGAGTCAGAATTGAATTTCAAGAGAAGATTTGGTCACTGGTAATTAGATATGTACTTAACTGGACAGTGTTGCTGAACATCTGCTTTGACTGGCCAGAATAAAAGTGGACAGGTCTGGGCTAGTACGGGCAGGGGTGGGGGGGGATGACATTGAGGAGCAGTTAGCACCTGCATAATTAAGCAGTCAAATTTACGAGACCTCAAAAGTGGCCAGGACCAATATAACAAAAAAAATGAAGAGGCCCTCTAATCGCCCCACCCCCACCCCGGGCCTGATATCTCCCTCTGGTCCCAGGACTTTAAATTCTCTCCTTCCTGTAATGGTACCCTGACCCCCTCTCCCCTGACCATTCTAACTCCCCACCCTCACCCACCTGCTTCCACGTACAGGATAGCCACCCCAGGCCTACCTGCAATCTCTGGCGACCAAGTGGGGACAATGAAAGCAGGAGCGAAATCCACTCACTCCTACCCCTGGTGATTGTCTTTTTAAAATGGCTGCTGGGGGGGGTGTTACATGATGCAGTACTAAAGTGCAGACACAGGGAAAATTAAAGAGATATGAGGGAAGGGACGGGGTCAGGAAGGACCGGAGGGTGAAGAGGAGAATAGGAATCTGTGTCCCTTTAGATTGTCCTCTCTGCCCCCCCCCCTCCCCACCTGCTCACAGGTAGGAGATCCAGAGCAGAGAAATGATGCCTAGACTTCAGAAAAACGATTGTTTCTATTATTAGCCCAGAAGACTATTAGAGAGAATACGGTATCTTGTGAATAGAGTCAAATACAAAGCCAGGCTGAAAGAACATGGCCGTACTCCAGATAGTAAACATGTGTGCACCAAACCACTAGCCATTCCATATGATCACAGCGTTGATTTCCCAAATTCCATGTTATCTTTGATAAAGTTTTCTTTTTTTTTTTACACACTCCCCTTTTGGTATTAAAGAGCTAAGTCACAAGTTACCCTTCGCAGAGCTTCCTTAAGAAAGAAATTATATTTTAAAATATGAAAAATTATTTATAAAGACTTTCAACTCTGCTGAACAAGACATAAATAATGGGGGAACATCAAAGATATAATTACACACTTATCGAGAAGTCTACCATGAAAAGAAGGGTTCTATTTTTTATTTTTTTTTTTCCCACAGAATGGAAATGACAAGCTGAAATTATGAAGCAGTTTGCACAATCGAGTGTGAGAGAACATCACCGCACGAATCATTAACGTGCTGTGTTTCATGGACAAGGCATTATCAGCTCTCTGATTCTGAACAAAACAATTGTCAGCTGCCAACCTCTCTTTAACAAGGCAATTAAAAACGTCTTTGCCGTCTGATGTGAAAAAGTGAGGCCAGAATCCTAAGAACATATTGGAGTTTTCAAAGTCTCTAAACTTTGACTGTCAGAGCTCTGTACGAAGCGTTAAATCAACTGGTGACCGAGGCTGTGGCCTGCTCAAAGGTCACCCACCTGCTTCTTACGATAAAAACGGAGAAGGCGGCGGCTCGTGGCGTACAGTGCGCCGTCCGCAGTTCTCTTTTTTAAAAAAAATTTAATTTCTGGCAGAGCTGAAAATCCACGTTCGCAAAGATAAGAAGATCCAAACGGTAAGAAAGCCAAGATTGCTTTGTTGCTCAAGTTAGGATAACTCCCGCATAAAAAAAACAAAACAAAATTATAATTACTTACGGTTAGTTTTCAAGGACCAATCACGTCAAAGAACGACGCTTTTCTGGGCGGTTGTATCCTTACGCACACAGACGCTCATAACATTGACAGACTCCTGTACATCAACCACCCTTTTGGTGAAGAAAATATTTCTTCACTGAAAGGGTGGTTGACCGCTGGAATAATCTTCCACAACAGGTAATTGAGGCCAGCAGCGTGCCAGATTTTAAGAAAAGATGAGATTGGCATGTGGGATCTCTTCATGGAGGTAGTTAGGGGGTGGGCCATTAGGGTGGGCAGACTGGATGGGCCGTGGCCCTTTTCTGCCGTCATGTTCTATGTTTCTATCTCATCTATTCTAGCGTATACTTAGGGAGGTAATTTTTAAAAATAAAGTAAAATTTTGGAATCTCTCGTGGCACCACTGTGCCGTGGCACACGGTTTGAAAGACACTGATAAATATGGAAAAAGGGAACTCTATTTCATATAGGAAGAAGAAAAGGCAGTAGATTCGACTGTTCTTTCTTTAAGGTGGGGACTAGAATGAGCTGCTTTCTTGTGCTCCGTATTTAGTCTGATGGCCAAACCAACCGAATTAGGAGTGAACTCATGGTAGCTACGTGTCACTTCCTGAGTTCAGTGCTTCATCAGCTTTGCCTTGCTTCAGTTGTTGCATACGAGCTTTGATGCTAGGCTCCTCCTCTGATATCAGGCCTATTTTTACTAGGCTACCCAGATGGACTGTTCTTTGGTGGTTGTATAAGCACTGGATATGTTCTTGCCATTGGTTTAGATGTTCACTGCTCAAATGTAGCAAGTCCACCCCGGTGTTGCAGATGTTATCACTTCTAGGTCAAAAACGCCCTCCCAGATGGCACAGCCTGGAAGACATTGTCTGGCATTCTTGTCAGGGCGCAGCTTTCTCCTGTTCCGTCGTGTAGCCAGATGGCAAATTTTGGATGGGTCCGTGGGGGAAAAATGAGTGGGCACTAAGCATGCACAGGGTGTCACCAACTGCTGCGCTTGGCAGCAGGAAATTCTGGGTGTCTTTAGAGGAGGGTCTTCAGCTGGCAGTTCTTAGGAATTCATGCCAGCTACCGCAAGGGTGCAATGCAGCTGGGTGGCCTGAGCCCAACCTGTGGCTCACTTAGGCAATTGCTCCAGCTCTCCAGCAACATTGTTTCATTGTCACACTCTTCGCTCCTCAAAGCAAATTTGTTTGGTAATCCCAAACCCCCGCTAAAATAACATACGTCACCGCTCGTCACTGCATTTTCTCTGTAACCGGGCCTTCCCTTTGGAATCACCTTCCCGCTCGTTGCAGATGAGAAACCTCTTTGGAAAAATTCAAAGCTCAGCTGAAAATCTTCCTCTTTAATGATGCCTTCAACCATTACTCACTAATCCTTCACCATTAGGGCATATCATTTCTTATCCACTAATGACTGAGGAGCAACCTGTCACAGCAGTTGACCTGTTTTCCCCCCCTCTCTCCTTTCCCACTTTCCTATCGTATAATGTCTTTCCCTCTTCAATCCACTCTAACTTTCCCCTTTCTACCCTTCTTTACACCCGCAAGCATAAGGGCTATTGGGGTGGTGATTAGTTGGGTCCAGTAGGTTTCATAAGAACATAAGAATTGCCACTGCAGGGTCAGACCAGCGGTCCATCATGTCCAGCAGTCCGCTCACGCAGCAGGCGTCTGGTCAAAGACCAGCACCCTAACCGAGACTAGCCCTACCAGCGCCCGTTCTTGTTCAGCAGGAACTTGTCTAACTTTGTCTTGAATCCCTGGAGGGTGTTTTCCCCTATAACAGCCTCCGGAAGAATGTTCCAGCTTTAAGAACATAAGAATATAAGCAGTGCCTCTGCTGGGTCAGACCAGAGGTCCATCATGTCCAGCAGTCCGCTCACGCGGCAGCCCATCAGGTCCAGGACCTGTATAGTAATCCTCTATCTATCCCCTTTTCCTTCAGGAAATTATCTAATCCCTCCTTGAACCCCAATACCGTACTCTGTCCTATCACACCCTCTGGAAGCGCATTCCAGGTGTCCACCACCCTTTGGGTGAAGAAGAACTTCCTAGCATTGGTTCTGGATCCGTCCCCTCTTAATTTTTCTGAATGCCCTCTCGTTCTTGTAGTTTTTTAAAGTTTGAAGAATCTGTCCCTCTCCACTTTCTCTATGCCCTTCATGATCTTGTAAGTCTCTATCATGTCCCCTCTAAGTCTCCGCTTTTCCAGGGAAAAGAGCCCAGTTTCTCTAATCTTTCATCATATGAAAGATTTTCCATACCTTTTATCAATCGTGTCGCTCTTTTCTGGACCCTCTCGAGTATCGCCATATCCTTCTTAAGGTACGGCGAATAATACTGAACGCAGTACTCCAGATGCGGGTGCACCATCGCCCGATACAACGGCAGGATAACTTCCTTCGTTCTGGTTGTAATACCTTTTCTTGATAATACCTAGCATTCTATTCGCCTTCTTAGAGGCCGCCGACGGCTTCATTGTCTTGTCCACTATTACCCCCAAGTCCTTTTCTAGGGTACTTTCACTCATTACCAGCTCTCCCATTGTATAGCTGTACTTTGGGTTTCTGTTTCCTACATGCAAGACTTTACATTTCTCTACATTAAACTTCATCTGCCATCTTTTCGCCCACTCCCCTAGTTTGTTCAGGTCCCTTTGTAAATCCTCACAGTCCTCTTTAGTCCCAACTCCACTAAATAGTTTGGTGTCGTCTGCAAATTTTATTACTTTGCACTTCGTCCCTGTTTCTAGATCATTTATAAATACATGTGGATTTTGGAGGGCTCAAGTTTATATATAACAATTTAAATAATGAAACAAAATGGCCTCCACACATGGACCACAACTAATAAAAACTGAAACTTGGAATGACAGCTGATGTCATAACTCCACAGAGATAGGGTTACCATATTTTACAAAGGAAAACCCCAGACACATAACCCCATCCTGTTCTGCCCCATCCGGTTCCACCCCCAGCACCACCCCCAGAAAGCCTCCTCTCTTCTGAGATGAGCTCTGGTCACATCTGAAGGGCCTGGAGCATGCGTGGACGTATGTGGCGTCATCCGTGCATGCTCAGAGTTCATTGGGGCCTTCCAAAACCCAGATATTCTCAAACTGAAAGGCATATATATTGACGTTTAATAGACGGACCCTGCTCAGAAGAGCTTACACTCTAACTTGGACAGACAAACGTGACATATAGGGTTAAAGATGTGGAACCCAAGGTGAGAGGAGCTAGGAGTTAAAGGCAGTCTCGAAGAGGTGGGCTTTTAACTGGGCCTTGGATACTGCCATAGACGGAGCCCGCCGTAGGGATTCAGGCAGCTTGTTCCAAGCATACGGTGCAGCAAGGTAGAAGGAACGGAGTCTGGAGTTGGCGGAGGAAGAGAAGGGCGCAGACAGATGGGACTTGCCAGCTGAGCGGAGCTCGTGGGGATGAACATAGGGGAGATAAATAAGGAGAGAGAAAGAGGGGCAGCTGAGTGAGTGCAGTTGTAGGTCAGTAAGAGGAGTTTGAATCATATTCGGAAACAGATGAACATAAGAACATAAGCAGTGCCTCTTCTGGGTCAGACCAGAGGTCCATCATGTCCAGCAGTCCGCTAACGCGGCGGCCCATCAGGTCCAGGACCTGCATATTAATCCTCTATCTATACCCTTCAATCCCCTTTTCCTTCAGGAAAACATCTAATCCTTTCTTGAAACCCAATACCGTACTCTGTCCTACCACACCCTCTGGAAGCGGATTCCAGGCGTCCACCACCCTCTGGGTGAAGAAGAACTTCCTAGCATTGGTTCTGAATCTGTCTCCTCTTCATTTATCCGAATGCCCTCTCGTTCTTGTAGACTTTAAGAGAGGGGTAATGCAAGTATAGCGGCTCGGGCAAAATATGAATCGTGCAGCTGAATCCTGGACGGACTGGAGGAGAGCGAGATGACTATGCGCAAGGCCTGAGATTGCGTACGCTTTTCAGCGCTTTAGAAATGATAACTAGTAGTAGTATTAGTAGAGGTCCTTCTCTTTTTCTCCCACACTCAATAAAAATTGACATCCATTAGATTTTAATGTTGGTAATTTTAAATATGTTCTTTCACAACATTTCCATGAGTATCAAAGGAAACAGCTGTTTTACATAAGAAAAATGTATTTGGTGTTACTCTGAAAACCAGAAACAAGCACAGTGGTACCTTGGAATCCAAACTTAATCTGTCCCAGAACCCCGTTCAAGTTCCAAAACGTTTGCGTTCCAAGACAATTTTTCCCACTGAAAATAATAGAAACTGGATTAATCCATTCCTTGGTCTCGCAAACTCAGCAAGATCAGGCCCCCCTGGCAGAGACGGCAAGATCGGGTCCCCCATCACCGGCATAGTCAGCAAGTCCGGGCCCCCACCGGCATCGGCAACTACAAGCGGTGCTCAGCCCAAAGCTTCCCTCCCAGGCGGAAACAGGAAACTATGTCAGAGGGGAAGCTTTGGGCTGAGTAACGCTTGCAGTTCCCGTACGTTTGGATTCTGGGGTAAAATTTAATTTAAAAAAAAAGTTTGGATTCCAAGTTGTTCAAGTTCTGGGGCGTTTGGATTCCAAGGTACCACTGGATAAGAATATTTGTTCCGTATAATCACTGTAAGATCTGTTCGTGGATAATATCATATTTGTCATATGCTCTCCTACTGAGGGGCTGAGGAAGATTGAATTGCAACATATGGAAAACATTGAAATTAGCAATATTTTAAGTTAACCCTCGGTGTGCTACTCCGTTTTCCTGTCTACCCCGGAGCCACCTTAGAACAACACAAAAAGTGCACGATGTTTTTGGCCGGCATCCATGATGGGCTGACTGGATTTCTTAATTATCTGCCTTCTGGTTTGACAGTTCTCGAAGAAATGAGTCCTCTTGGGATATAGGTGATGATGTCTGGCAGGGCGACGTAAAATATGGGACGTTATCATGTGTACCACCAGTGGTGCCTCGCTGATATGGGATCTGTAATAGCTTCCCAAATGAAACTGCCTTGGTTGAGTACCTCAGAAGCAGATTCACTGTAAAACAGGCGAGAGTTGATTCATAAGTCATGGCAACGTTTTTGTTTTCTCTTTAAAATGCGCCGACACTGGAAATCTAATATATACGTTTGAAAGGGTGTGACATGTACTTCTTAATGTTGAAACCAGATAAGAGATGAGGGCAGGCGACTGTGGTAGGGGGAGAAACAAAGCACATGACATTCGAAATCATTGTTTTATTATGGCATACAGGGCCTGGTTCTCTTTTGGGCGCCGACATCTGGTCTAATCTCAACTCGGTTAACAAAAGTCAAAGAGTAACAGAAAAGTCTTTTAGTTACAAAAATGCGGAAGAAAATGAATATAAGATGAGGTTCAAATTAGTCCCTAAAGAATATTGGATCATCTAGAATGCTCACCTACATATTGTGCAAATAATGATGTTTACATAGTCTTGTGAAATCAAGGAAAGGACCCCATTGTTCTGATAAAAAAAAGGAATTGCATTCCAGATCTCCGTTAATTTAAATGTATATGACTGGCATAATTTCCCAGCACATTTTATTCCCTTAAAAAAAGGGTGGTAGATACATGGAACAGTTTCCCGGAAGAGGTGGCGGAGACGGAGACTGTGTCTGAATTCAAGAGGGCCTGGGATAGGCCCGTGGGATCTCTTGGAGAGAGAAAGAGATAATGGGCAGACAGGATGGGCCATTTGGCCTTTATCTGCCGTCATGTTTCTATATTTCTATCTTTCTTTTCCCAAAAATTAATTTTGCGGCAGCATTTTGTATCAATTCAAGCCGTTGCAAACTGCACCTTTTCTGAAACCCAGGTAAATAGAATTACAATAGTCCAATTGTGCAAGTATGACGGCCTGAACTAACACTGAAAAATGCTGCTGATGTCTGAAATGTAGGCATCTGTATCCAGGGCATGTTTAATTCTTCTAGGGCCCCTAGGTGCACAAGTACACTGGGCCCCCTGGAGCAAGTAAGTGACGTCGGAGGGGGATGCACCGGCAGAAGCAGTCATCGCGGGACCTTCCAGTAACAGATCTGGCTGCATTGCAGTTGATGCCGGGAGGGGGGGTCCGTTGCCGTTCATGCCGGGAGGGGGGCCCGTTGCCGTTGATGGCAAGGTGAGTCGTCCTCTTTCAGCGGGCCCCCCCTCACAGTTTCGGGCCCTAGGCATGTGCTTAGTGTGCCTATTGATTACCGTATTTTCACCCATATACCGCGCACCCGTGTAAAACGCGCACACGGGTATAGTACGCGGGGAACAGAAATTTATGTAAAAAAATTTTACTATAGCGCGCACACAGAGAAAGGGCGGGACCGCCGGAAGAGTAAGCAACGCAGGGCTCAGAGAAGGGGCAGGACAGCCGGCAGAGGAAGCAGCTGGGCTCACTGGCATCCGGAAACAACGGTAGGCAGCTTCTCCATGTGGGAGGGGGAGAGGGGGAGGCTGTGAGGGTGCGAGCGGTCCTTCGGGTGGGGGTACGAGCGGTCCTTCGGGGTGATGAATCGGACATCGGGGGGGGGGAAACTATGTAAAAGAAAATTTGTACAACGCGCATGGTTATGCACGGTTTGCAAAATCGTGTATAACGCGCGCGTTATATGCGTGAAAATACGGTAATCCGGCCCTGTCTGTCTCATGTCTATGTAGATGTGTAGCAGTGCTTAAGCCCGCCCAATGCTATTTCTGGGTGAAGCCAGGCCCAGGCCCCATCTTGGGCATGCTTAAGCGTCGCTACGCATCGCCATAGATGTGCTCTGGAGGCTGCCCCGGAGAGTTTTTTTTATCAAAATGTGCATCCCATTTGGCTGCCAGACAGTGGCAGGATGTCTACCGCTGCCTGCCATCGGGACGCACGTTTTTGAGAATCAGGCCCACAGTGTACAAACTGTTTAACTGTTAACATCCTTCAAAGGAGTCTCCCAGACGACCCACACTTCGTTGCCATCTGTATGTTCAGACTCCTGATGCAGGCCTAGCGACCGAAACATGTGTTGACCGATTTAACTTTGTTCTGTGCCTCTCCTTATATAAATTTCTTTATGTGAACTGAGTCGAGCTCCTGTGTACAGGAGATAGGGTTAAGAACATAAGAATTGCCCCTACTGGGTCAGACCAGTGGTCCATCGTGCCCAGCAAATCCGCTCACGCGACGGCCCTCTGGTCAAAGACCATCGCCCTAATTGAGACTAGCCCTACCTGCGCGCGTTCTGGTTCAGCAGGAACTTGTCCAATTTTGTCTTGAAACCCTGGAGGGTGTTCTCCCCTATAACAGACTCCGGAAGAGCGTTCCAGTTTTGCACCACTCTCTGGATGAAAAACTTCCTTATGTTTGTTTGGAATCTATCCCCTTCTAACTTTAGAGAGTGCCCTCTCGTTCTCCCTACCTTGGAGAGGGTGAACAACCTGTCCTTATCTACTAAGTCTATTCCCTTCAGTATCTTGAACGTTTCGATCATGTCCCCTCTCAGTCTCCTCTTTTCAAGGGAGATGAGGTCCAGTTTCTCTAATCTCTCGCTGTACGACAACTCCTCCACCCCCTTAACCATTTTAGTCGCTCTTCTCTGGACCCTATAGAGTAGTACAATGCCCTTCTTCAAGTACACTGACCAGTGCTAGATGTAATACTCCAGGTGAGGGCGCGTCATGGCCCGGTACAGTGGCATGATAACCTTCTCCGACTTGAATCCCTGGAGGTATTTTCCCTTATAACAGCCTCCAGAAGAGTGTTCCAGTTTTCTACCACTCTCTGGGTGAAGAAGAACTTCCTTATGTTTGTACGGAATATATCCCCTTTCAGTTTTAGAGAGTGCCCTCTCGTTCTCCCTACCTTGGAGAGGGTGAACAACCTGTCTTTATCTACTAAGTCTATTCCCTTCAGTATTTTGAATGTTTCGATCATGTCCCCTCTCAGTCTCCTCTTTTCAAGGGAGAAGAGGCCCAGTTTCTCCAATCTCGCACTGTACGGCAGCTCCTCCAGCCCCTCAACCATCTTAGTCGCTCTTCTCTGGACCCTTTCGAGTAGTACCGTGTCCTTCTTCATGTTCGGCGACCAGTCCGGATGTTTTGAGGACATGTCCGGGGGTCTGGACAGCTTTTCAAATCCCGGCACTTTTTCCCGGTTTTGAGAAGAAATTGCATCGGGAGGGGCCATCCGCGCATGCACAGATGCAATGCGGTGATGTCACATGCACAAACATGCATGTGACATCATTGCATCACATGCATGCATGCATGCATGGATGCCTTTCTGCCCGATGAACAGGCAGCAAGGGCGGGGCTAGGGGGTGGAGCTGAGGGCGGAGCTAGGGCATAACGGGGCAGAGATGGACGGACTTGGTCGGGCCTGGGGGCAGATCTAGGGGCCCGTATTTTACTTACGCAAAATCTGGTAACCCTAACAGGAGATGACCCAGTAGATAAACCTAAGAATTTGGAGGAGGAAAAGTGTTGGGGGTCCTCATTTTTTTCCGGACACTATGTACAGGTTTGTTCCCCATTTTACAAAAGGGGTTCACTTCTACAGGGAAAAATGTCCACACGGTATTTTATACCCACTCAAAGGCTTGCGCAAGTAAATTTTCTCATTTCTGTCAGGGCCTATATATGACGGATTAAGAGAGTCATTCTCCTTTATCCTCCAGATTTTTAATTTCCACCTTTAAAATTATACTAAGTTAAAACTGTGGCCTCATTACTTAATTAGCAGCTCTTTCGCATGAAGGTTTGAAAACTGGGGCAGCTACATGTGGAAGTGGAACCACACACATGTGCAAATTGGCTACTTCTATGTAATAACTGCCAGGTTTATGATGCGTGTTTGTTGATGTGTAGATTGGTATAACAGCTCCTTCCACCACACAAGCTGACAAATTGGATCACAGCAAAGTATGTGTGGCCAGTGCGGCCACACAAGTGCCGGCAAAGGTGGGGGTAACAGAACTGTGCCCCATCCACGGGCCTTCTTTCACCTCCTCCATTGCATCTTAGTGATGTCGTGCTCCCAAGTAGGCGTGTTTAGGTGCAGAGTTGGTCTTAGGTGACCCTCAGCGCCTCCTAAGCGTGATCCTACAATGAACCTAGGCCGTTAAAACCCTGGCCTACATTACCAGCGCTTCAGATCGCTGTTAGGCACTGCCAGCTGTGATTCTCTAAGTGGCGTCTGAATGTGATTGACATGTGGCAGGGGTCATTTTTTCTAGCCGCCTGTCATTTCTGAGCCACTTATAGAATGAGCCCCATGTGTAGGATTGCCAGATTTCCTCTGAAAAAACAAGTCTGCTTGGCCACACCCCATTCGGCCTCTGGCTCCGCCCTGTTCCTTCCCCAGCCCCGCCCCCAAACAAACCTCCCCGAGCGCAAAAGCTGCATTTGGAAGCCTTTGCACATGCACGGAAATCGACACAACGACGTCACATGCGTGCGCGCAAGCTTTTCATGTCATCATGGTTGACGGCGCAAAGGCTTCCAGACGGGGCCTCTGAGCTCAGGACTTCCAAAACCCGGACAAACTTCTGGGTTTTGGAAATCTCTCCAGGCGCCTGGGCAGTCCTCTAAAAAGAGGACATGTCCGTGTTTTCCTGGACGTCTGGCAACCCTACCCAAGTGCATACTGACTTCACCTCCCTGGCTGCAATCAATACAACGGTAGAAAGGCTGACCCAGGAAGTGGAAAATCTAACCTGGGAATCACACCCAGATTTCCTACAGTGCAGTGCACAGTGTTACCATGGAGCCATGGGACCTAAACATAATATGAAGAAATATTATTTGTTCTCTTTGTTCATAAGAACAGCATTACTGGGTTAGACCAACGGTCCATCAAGCCCAGTAGCCCTTTCTCATGGTGGCCAATCCAGGTCACTAGTACTTGGCCAAAACCCAAGGAGTAGCAACATTCCATACAGAATCCCAAAGAATAGCAAGATTCCAGAATTCCAAAGAGTAACAAGATTCTAGAATCTCAAAGAGTAGCAACATTCCATACAGAATCCCAAAGAATAGCAAGATTCCAGAATTCCAAAGAGTAACAAGATTCTAGAATCTCAAAGAGTAGCAACATTCCATATAGAATCCCAAAGAATAGCAAGATTCCGGAATCCCAAAGAGTAACAAGATTCTAGAATCTCAAAGAGTAGCAACATTCCTTATAGAATCCCAATGAATAGCAAGATTCTGGAATCCCAAAGAGAAGCAACATTCCATATAGAATCCCAAAGAACAGCAAGATTCCGGAATCCCAAAGAGTAGCAACATTCCATACAGAATCCCAAAGAACAGCAAGATTCCGGAATCCCAAAGAGTAGCAACATTCCATACAGAATCCCAAAGAACAGCAAGATTCCGGAATCCCAAAGAGTAGCAACATTCCATACAGAATCCCAAAGAACAGCAAGATTCCGGAATCCCAAAGAGTAGCAACATTCCATACAGAATGCCAAAGAACAGCAAGATTCCGGAATCCCAAAGAGTAGCAACATTCCATACAGAATCCCAAAGAATAGCAAGATTCCGGAATCTCAAAGAGTAGCAACATTCCATGCTACTGATCCAGGGCAAGCAGTGGCTTCCCCCATGTCTTTCTCAATAATAGACTTTGGACTGTATAGGGTTACCAGACGTCTGGATTAACCCAGACGGCTTTTATTTGTTTATTTTTATTTATTCAAATTTCTATACCGTTCTCCCAGGAGAGTTCAGAACATGAGTTTATTCAGGTATTCAAGCATTTTTCCCTGTCTGTCCCGGTGGGCTCACAATCTATCTAATGTACCTGGGGCAATGGGGGGTTTAAGCAACTTGCCCAGGGTCACAAGGAGCAGCGTGGGTTTGAACCTGCAACTCCAGGGTGCTGAGGCTGTAGCTTTAACCACTGTCCGGGTTTTGAAAAGCTTCCAAGAAATCGTCGTCAGGCAGGAAGGCATCTGTGCATGCACAGATGCCCTCCTGCACGACGAGAGCAGGCAGTGGGGGCGTGGCTAGGGTGGGATTGGGGGCGGGACTGGGGCATAACAGGGCGGGCCTGGGGGGCGGGTCTAGGAGTCCGGATTTTCTATTTGGAAAATCTGGTAAACCTACCTGTGTACACATATCTACTTTTATTTCTTTATGCTTTGACAATTTTAGCTGTGAAGCTTAAGATTATTTTCTGTGCTGCTGACATTCAGAAGTACTTGAATCAGATCAGGGTTTTTTTTTTTCTCCTTCCCTTTTTCTCTTTTATGGTCAATGATAGCACACATAGGAAAAGCAGATGAATTGAAAGGCACGATGGGTTCTAACAATTGTCTCAGTTCTTTCACTTTTCCCATTCAGAGCTGTCAGGGTGATGTAATCAGAAATAAACGGCACTTTATGATATACGCCTCGGGGTAAGTGTTCTGCGCATATGGTGTTATCGGTCTTGTTTTGTTCCTCGCGACGCAAAGCCTTTAATCTGGAAATATTTTCATACGAGCTGCAGTTCAGAGAAAATCAGCAGGAGCAATTCAGCTCCCTCCGCTTTCCCTGCGGTTCAGAAGCAGAGACTCAATTTATCCCTCTTTTCCCCCTAATCCCTTAACAACCCGATCTTAGTCTCTTTTTCCTCCCAAGGCTAAAATACCCTCGATCCCTTCTAAAAGTGCATGCAGGTGAGAATGCTGCTATGCTCAAGAGCAAATTAAAAAGCCACTTCGAATTTCTCTTGGAGCCCTCCTAGGTGACACAAAGAAAGCCATAATCACAAGGAGAAAAGCTCGAGTCACTGCAGCTAAAACTCGAACAAAGACCAACCCAGAGGGGAAAGAAAAGCTTGTGTGTCCATAGGTACCACAGAGTTATATGGAAAAGGAAATAGTCTTCCGAGAATTGTGGTCAGGATACAAAAAAAATCTTATTAGCTTATTTAAATCGTTGCCAAATTTGGTACTGTCATGTGTTCTGTAATAATAATAATAATAATTTATTTATATGTTGCCATACCAGGGAGGTTCTAAGTGGCTCACAGCATGAAAATAACAATACATACATACATTTTTAATAAAAATCTCGATAAAATACAGTAAAAGGCAGTACATACATTTCAATAAAATTGATCAAGATGAAAGTGCAAACCATGCAGGTAAGAAACATAAGGAAAAAAAATGCAAACATGGTTGGAATAAGAGAAAAGGCAAAACCATTACGATGTCAGCCTATTAAATAATTGGGTCTTTAGTAAGACGAGGCTTCTAACATCATTTTTCCGAGCCATATATTCATTTTAGCGGCCTGAAAAGAGAAAGTTTTCTCAAGGAACCTCTTATAGCAGCAAGATTTTATAGAAGGACTAGTCTTTAAGCCCGTTACATTAACGGGTGCTAGAATATATGTCTGCCTGTCTTTCTTTCTTTCTATCTCTCTCCCTCCCGCTGCCTGTCTTTCTTTCTGTCTGTCTCTCTCCCTGGCCCCCTTTGTCTGTCTGTCTGTCTTTTTGTCTCTCTCCCTGCCCCTGTGTCGTTCTTCCTTTCTTTCTGTCTTCCTCCCGTTGTCTATCTTTCTTTCTTTCTCCCTCATAGAAACATAGAAATTGACGGCAGATAAGGGCCACGGCCCATCTAGTCTGCCCACCCTGATGACCCTCCCTTACCTTTGCCTAGTGAATAGAGCCCACGTGTCGATCCCATTTGGCCTTAAAATCAGGCACGCTGCTGGCCTCAATCACCTGCAGTGGAAGACTATTCCAACGATCAACCACCCTTTCAGTGAAAAAGAATTTCCTGGTGTCACCTCGTAGTTTCCCGCCTCTGATTTTCCACGGATGTCCTCTTGTTGCCGTGGGTCCCTTGAAAAAGAAGATATCTTCTTCCGCTACGATGCGGCCCGTGAGATACTTGAACGTCTCGATCATGTCCCCCCTCTCTCTGCGCTCCTCAAGCGAGTATAGCTGCAGTTTGTCTAACCTTTCTTCGTACGGGAGATCTTTGAGTCCCGAGACCATCCGGGTGGCCATTCTCTGTACCGACTCCAATCTCAGCACATCTTTGCGATAATGTGGCCTCCAGAATTGCACACAGTATTCCAGGTGGGGCCTCACCATGGATCTATACAGTGGCATAATGACTTCCGGCTTACGGCTGACGAAACCCCTGCGTATGCAACCTAGGATCTGTCTTGCCTTGGATGAGGCCTGCTCTACCTGACTGGCAGCCTTCATGTCCTCACTGACGATCACTCCCAGGTCCCGTTCTGCTACCGTTCTTGTTAGGATCTCACCATTAAGAGTATAAGTCTTGTATGGATTATGGTTTCCTAGGTGCATTACTTTGCATTTTTTGGCATTGAAGCTGAGTTGCCAGGTCCTAGACCAGCGCTCCAGTAGGAGTAGGTCGTGCATCATGTTGTCGGGCATTGAATCTTCGTCCGTTGTGCATTTTCCCACTACATTACTTAGTTTGGCGTCATCGGCGAATAATGCTATTTTACCTCGAAGCCCTTCTGCCAAGTCTCTTATAAAGATGTTGAATAGGGTCGGTCCTAAGACCGAACCCTGTGGCACTCCACTGATCACCTCCGTCATTTCTGAGGGGGTGCCGTTCACCACTACCCTTTGAAGCCTACCACCAAGCCAGTTCCCAACCCATTTCGTTAATGTGTCACCTAATCCTATAGAACTCATCTTGTTCAGCAACCTGCGGTGTGGTACGCTATCGAATGCTTTGCTAAAGTCCAGGTACACGATGTCCAGGGACTCCCCAACATCCAGCTTCCCCGTCACCCAGTCAAAGAAGCTGATCAGGTTGGATTGACATGATCTCCCCTTAGTAAATCCATGTTGACGGGGGTCCCGTAGATTTTCCTCATCCAGGATCTTATCCAATTGTCGTTTGATCAGAGTTTCCATAAGTTTGCTCACTATAGATGTTAGACTCACTGGTCTGTAGTTTGCTGTCTCCATCTTTGAGCCTTTCTTGTGGAGTGGAATGACGTTAGCCGTCCTCCAGTCCAACGGGACGCTTCCTGTACTAAGGGAGAGGTTGAAGAGTGCCGACAATGGCTCTGCCAAGACATCACTCAACTCCCTAAGCACCCTGGGGTGTAGGTTGTCAGGCCCCATTGCCTTGTTAACCTCCCTCCCGCTGTCTGTCTTTCTTCCTATCTGTCTGTCTCCCTGCCCCCTATGTAGCAGCAGCATTTCCCTCCTCCCCCCACTTCCCTGTGCAGCAGCCGCAGCAGCATTCCCTCCCCCTTCCCGTCCCTTCCCTTCCCTTCCCAGCAGCTGGTTGTTTATGACCTGCTCCCTTAGTCCCTTGCCAGAATTATTTTTAAGTTTAAAGCTGCCGCGGCGGCTCCTCTCACAATTCCCGCCTGTGTCAGAAGCCTTCTCCGATGCAGGTGCGGCTCGTGAGAGGAGCTGCCGCGGTGGCTTTGAACTTAAAAATAACTTCAGCCAGGGAGTGTAAGGGAGCCGGCCAGACCGTGAGCTGCAGAACATTACCTGGGGGCCGCGAGTTTGGGGCCGTTGTCTAGTTAAACGGAGTGAGGTCGGGAGGGGGGAGTCATGTCCGTGCATCCCTACTTAAAGTGCCTCGCATGCACAGAAGAAACCACCGCTGAGTCCTTCTACTGTGCATTCGGGGCCACGGAGCTACGGATCATGGAACACGCAGGTAGGAGTGCGCATGCGCGCTTAGGGTATTATTATTAGTGATAAGTAAATAACTGCATTCTCTGTGTATTTTTTATTAAAATGACTCCAAGAAAAATGAGAAAGGAGATAACCTGGTGACAGACCAAATGCTACTTTGTTACAAATACAAGAAAACTTAAACAATATTCTAGACTCCACCGGTAGCCAGGGCAATTTGTGATAGGAAGGAACAATTAAGGAACAGAAATTTAATAAAGGGATATTGGGTTGAAAATTCCAAAAGTGTACCTATTTTAAGCCTATTTATGAGTGAAATGGTGTGGTAGCCATGTTAGTCCATTTTTAAATGGAATATATAGAAATACAACAAAACATCAAGGAGATAAGGCGATAATTTTTTTTTTTTTTTTTAAATGGACTAAGGGCTAGATTCACTAAGCAAACCGATCGTGTACCGATCGGTTTGCGACCCCTTAACGAGCAAATTTCCCTCCGGCCCGATTCACTTACCTCTCCTGCAATCCGCTTCGAATCCGTGCATGCAAATGAGGAGAAACGCATGCAAATTGGACTGCGACGCGATTCACGACACAAAATTTCACATCAGAAAGAGCTGGCCGATCAACGGAAGATGCGACTGCTGGGGAGCAGTCGAAAACGTCCTTCCGACTCTCCTGTTCTATTGAAGCCCTGCTCTCTGCCCTGTCAGCACCGATCTCCTGCATCCCCGAACGCCTCCTGCAGCCCTGATCTGCCTTGCCCTGGCTCTCGCGGTCCTGCGCCCTTGGGCTTGCCTGCCCCAAATGCCTGCGTGACATGTCCTCTCTGCTCCCCCTGGCTCTGCCGCCTTCCCTCCAGTGCGAGCCCGCGGGTTTAAAGTGGGGCTGCACCCTGCAGTGCAGCCCCGCTTTAAACCCACGGGGTCGCACTGAAGGGAAGGAGGGAAGAGGCTGCCCCTTCCGCATGTAACAGCACTGCCCCGACTGCCTGTGCAAGCCCGTGGGTTTCACCCGAAGCGGGTTAAACCCATAGGCTGCAAAAGTAAAAAAAAAAAAAAAAAGTTGCGGCTAGGACGGGTCTGCGCATGTGCACCGATCGTGCATGCGCGAGCCGTGCAGGCAGATGGGGGCGTTCCTACGATCGCCCCATCTGCATTTTTTTTGTTTTCTGAATTGGTCGGACCTGCCCGGATCGGGCCCGATCTGGCAGGTTAGTGAATTCTGGCCTAAATACATTCATTTGATTAGCTTTCCAAGGCAACCCTTCTTCAGATCAGAAATAAGCCAGTGCTGACAAATATCAGTACAGTGGTGCCTCGCATAACGAACGCCTCACACAATGAACGCTGCACACAACGAACTTCATGTCTTGATTCATACAACGAACTTCGTTTCACACAACGAACTTCGTTTCACACAACGAACTTCGTTTCACACAACGAAGTCGCCCGAGCTGCCGATGTATTGCATCCTTCCGCGCAGGCACTGCAGGCAGTCGTTAGTCACTGCGCTTAACTGCCCTCTCTCACTGTATACAGTCGTCCTTTTAAGATAAACTCAATATTTTTTATATATCATGGCTTCTAAAAAAAGCAGGAAGGTGATTTCTGTTGAAATGAAACGGGAAATAATTAGAAGGAGTGAATGTGGGGTAAAACAGTGTGACCTCGTCAAAGAGTTTGGCCTCAGCAAGACCACCATTTTCACCATTTTGACAAATTTATCTTTTTTTATGTCATCTTAGCATATTTTATGCTGCAGAACGAATTATTTTTTTTAACATGTATTGTTATGGGAAAACGCGTTTCACATAACGAACTTTTCGCATAACAAACTTGCTCCTGGAACCAATTAAGTTCGTTGTGTGAGGCACCACTGTACTGTATATACTGTAGGTGAAACATGAAAGCATTCCAATGACAGTCTCACAGGAAGAGGGAGGAGTGAGCAAGATGAGAAACTGGGAGGGTGGGAGACAGAGAGATAGGAAGGTGACAAAGCAGTTTAAATCCATGGTTTATAATGTGAAAGAAAACCGAGGTCTTTGTTACATCCTGTCAAAATATTTTTGCATTTCGATTTCAAAGGTCTTACGTTCTTGGATTGTCTTTCCATTTCCTTTTAGCATTCTCGCCATAACATCATTGATGCAGTGAACTGTTGTCTAACAGAGGTGATATCCGGGTTGGCATTGCAATATTTAATATGATAGCTGTGTAAATTAATCCCAGTCTTTTGGCATCTGGCTTGTTTCACCAATATTTTGACACCCACCAGACAGGACTTAACAAACACCTTGGCTTCCTTTCACATTTCAAACCATGAATTGAAATTGCTTTGCCACCTTCCTATCTCTCTGTCTCCCACCCACCCAGCCCTCTCAGTTTCTCACCTTGCTCATCCCTCCCACTGCCTGTGAGACTGTCATTGGAATGCTTTCATGTTTCACCTATACTGTATATACTGATATTTGTCAACATTTGCTTGTTTCTGATCTGAAGAAGAAGGATCACCTTTGAAAGCTAATCAAAAAATGTATTTAGTCCAGTAAAAAAAAGTATCACCTTATCTCATTTATGTTTTGTCTTGTTTTATTTCTATATAAGCCTACTAGCTGATCACCCGGCATTGCCTAGATTTCCCAATTCTGGATATCCCAAACCCAGCAGCAAGAATGGCCCTCTCTATGGGGCTGAACTTGGACTTAAACAGCATCGGGAGTGTCTCAGTGAGTCCAAAAACTATGGATTAGACACTTATCTTTCATATCCTGTAGTCGGGCCTTATGTTGTTGTACTGTCTCTGAAGCTCTAGATGTAGCAGCTCTCTCTTTCATATCCTGTAGTCGGGCCTTATGCTGTTGGACTGTCTCTGAAGCTGTAGATGTAGCTTTGATTGCACTTGGCCAATTACACTACGTTTCCTTGGAGGCATTGTTACAGCAATGACAGCACAGTGTGACATCATCCCCCAAGCTTCACACAATTGGTCAAAGCAATATCTGTCTTTTGCGATGATTCTTTACATGTTACCCCTTCCCTGCCCCACAGTATTTTTTCCCAGATAGTAATTGATATGTATACTAAGTTTGGTTGAAATCTGTCCATGCGTTTCGGAGCTATGCTGGAACATACATACAACCAGCACCCCTTCCTCTTCTTTCCTGTTTGGTATCTTTGCCTTACCTGTCTACCTCCCCCTGCTTCTTGTCTTATAACTTTTTTTTTTTTTTTAATCTTCTATGTCCTGCTCCAAGCCCTAAAATCACTTGGAATCGCTGATCCAAACCGCGAATAACAGTTGAAAAGTTATTCGCGGTTTCAATAGTAAAAATGATGACATTTTCTCAAAACTGCAAATAGCATATGAAAGGTTATTCTCTGGTTTTCAGTATTCGCGTCTGTGGTCTGCCTGCATCCCCCACGAATACGGAGGAAGAAGTGTAGTTTATAGCTACTCTGAGTAAAATTCAGATACTGGATGTTTATTGCAGCTTATAATGTATACTGCTCCCCTTTGTATGAGCACCACTCTTTAAAAACATCCATGAGTCATGTAACAAGGACCTACTTAGGAAAGCACAGCTCCAAACACAACATCAATACACCTATTGGAAAACCAAAGAAGCCAGATTAGTACAGATTCATCCTGCACAGTTAATGCTAACAGAAAACCATATCTCTTTCATAAGCGCAGAACACAGACAGACCCTTATATAGTAAAGAATAACTAACCATAAATTAAAAATAGAAACATATAGAAAAAAATTAAACTGAATCCCTAAGAAGCCACAATGCAACACCAGAGAAAGAGAAAAAGTGACATCCCCCTGTAATGTGCAAAATATAAGGATAGTAGATGTGTATCCCTCCCTCTCATACACCCCCATGTTCAACATCTCTCTCCCTCTCCCTCCCTTGCATCCTTAGTCCAACATCTGTCTTCTCCCTTCCCCCATGCAGCATTCTCTCTATCTCTTCCATGTCCAACATCTCTGCCACTATCCACCATCTCTCTCTCCCTCTTTTGTATCTTGAGTCAAACATCTCTCTTCCCTCTTTCCACCATAATTTTTAACATTTCTCCCTCTCTCTCCATGTACCTCTATTCCCCATTTCATCCTTTCTTACCCCTCTCCTTGCAGTCTGTCTCCCTCCCCTCTACCACATATATAACATTTTCCTTTTCTTGCAGTAACTCTCCCTTCCTCCCCATGTCCAACAATCCTTCTCTTGTTCTTTCAACTTAGTGCAGCATCTTTCTTTCTTATCCCTCCCCTCCCCACCACACTAACTCTAGCTCTCTTGCTGGCTCCTGCACCTCCCTCTCTTCATTCTCAGGCTTCAACAGATGAGTCAGCAGTCACAGTCACTATAGGTTGCCTGCCGCTAGCCCAGAAGCCTCTCCTCTGCCGCTTGCCCCAGCAGAAACAGGAAGTTGAATAAATGGCAGAGGAGGGAGGTACAGGGACTGCAGGTCCCAACCTGCTTGCCCGACACCGGTTGGGGGGCATACATGTGCATGCAGCTGGACCCTCCATTGCTATACCCCTGCCCCCTTTCCTATGCCATCCCTCCCTCCCTGCTCTGCTGCCATCCATCTGTGTCTCTTCTCCCCTGCCACCTATCCCTCCTGCCCCCCCTGGTCTGACACCAACCTGCCCCTGCTATTAGACCCCCCCCCCCTATTAATGTCCCCAGTGGTCTAGTGGCATTGGTTGACTTCCATGGTAGTGTTGCGGGAATGGGAACCATGGCAATGGGGAACGAGGGCACCCTCCCCAAGCCTTCCTTTATGTCCCCAGTGGTCTAGTGGCTTCTTCGGGAGCAGGAAAGAGCCCAACTCTTTCCTACCCCTGACGTTGCTAGAAGCGCCCACCACTGCCAGTCCAAAGATCCTCAAAATGGCTGCAGAGACATCACGGGGGAAGATCATGAGACATTTTTTTTTCCTCATCAGCTTATTGCTTCTAGTAAGAGTAAATTTCTGAATCGATGTCAAAGCCAATACTGTTTTCTGGGAGGTCTTGTTTCTGAGCTGACCGATGAGTATTTCAAATGAAATTCCAGTTGAAATATACCAGTACACGTATTACAAGTGTCGGGATTTGCTTCCTGCCAGGAATTATTTTTCGCTCCATTCTCTGGGAAGCTGTTCTAGGCATCAGATGTACTTCCTGTGAATTTCACCTTCCTTCACTCATTGCACTTGCCTTGAATCTTGTGTCCATGTCAACCACAGAAGGCCTGTGTCCTGCACATTCTATATACTGTATAGCGCTCAAAACAGCACATGCAGTTTGGATATGTGCTCAGATTATGCACAAAATTTAATTAATTAACGAGCCTAGTCTAATCTACTATATGTGCATCGCGCAATGCCTGAGTAGGCTCAAGGCGACTTACAGAGAATAAACAGGGAGTGCATTAGAGCGAGGCAGATTCAAGGAGGGAGGAAAAGATCAAACATATAATCAAACATCGTAGCATGAAAATATTGAATGAGTCAGGAAGAGTTCAGGTATCAAAGAGTAGGGCCTGAAGTTTCTTCCAAAATAACTGAAATAATTAGATTCTGTTCTGATTGTTGCTGTGAGGTCATTCCAGGTTTTCACTCCTTGGAAGGTGAGCATGGAGTGTGTGATATGCAAGGTGTGCCTGCTAGGACTGGCCCTAGTATAAGGCCCATTTCTAGAGCAGATAGTTTCCAATCTGCTCAGTTAAAACCCCCAGTTTAGCCTTTTGCCTGCCGTTCCTACTGTGTCCAGTAGAGGGAGCTCAGGGGCTGAGCTGCAGTCTTCCCCTCCCTCACGCTTTCCTAAGATTAGTAACCGGATATCCTCTGCACCTGGGAGTGTGGGGCGGGGCTGCAGGTTCCTTGACCTTAGGACTGAGCAGTTGGAAAGAGAGACAGAGAAGTGGAGAGACGGGGAACAGCTGCAGGCGAAGTCCTGGCAGCCTAGCTCAGGGCTGAGAGCTCTGCAGGGCCACCAAACGCCTGAATGTATGGAGTTTTCAGAAGCTGGTGCTGTGTTAACTCCTGATCCCTGTGAAGTTCCACAAGCCATGGAGTTGGAGCCGGAACCGAGTGCTGAGGCCCAGAATGAAATTCAACCCATGGAAGTGTGCTGTTCCAAGGCGAGTAAATAAACTGCCTATGGGGATTACAAAAGCTAATGTTTTGTTTGAACTGGTTTTTTTTTCCTTTTTGAAGCTGTGCTTTAATCACCCTGTTGAGGCTTAAGCAGGGAAGCACAGGAATTAAGACTGTAAAGAACTTACGCTTGATTTTTTGCTGTGTTTTTCTCCCTTTTTGGAGAAAGTGGACTTTACCTGTCAGTGTGGTGGGGGTTTTGCCCCACGTTATTGAGGTGGGATAGTGGGCTCATTTGTGTGGCATTTATCACCACGTGGAGCACACCACCTGGTCAGCACTTTCTATTGCTGAAGGAGTACATTGACACCGGCCCCCCATTACAGCTCGAGTTCTCAAGCAAAGTTCTGGGTGTCACCTTAGACTCTTCTCTATCCTTCAACGAACATCTCCAATCCCTGGTGAAGAAATGCTTCTTCAGCCTTCACATGCTAAGGAAAGTCAGACCCTATTTTCACCAAAAACACTTCGCAGTCCTAGTACAATCCATCATCCTCTCCAGATTGGATTATTGCAATTCTATCTACCTCAGCCTAACCAAGAAAAGCCTCCACAGACTTCAGCGGATTCAGAACGCCGCAGCTAAGCTTGTTTTCGCGAAAAGCAAATTTGATCGCGTCTCACCACTCCTGTCTAAGCTCCATTGGCTCCCAGTAATCCCCAGGATCCACTTCAAATGTGCGTGTCTGGCCTACAAGATCCTACATGGCATCCTTCCTGCCGTTATCCCTCTATCCTGGAACTCCCCAACCCCTACTTCCTCCAGATCCTCCCAAATTTTTAAACTATCCTTCCCTTCCATAAAAGGTATTTCCCATGTAGGCAAACTTGGGTCATCCCTCCCCTTTAGAATCACTGAGATCTGGAATAACCTCACCTCCCCTCTCCGAACCTCAAGCTCCCTCCAACTCTTCCGCAAACACCTAAAAACCTGGCTATTCTCAAAACTGTAACACTTCCCCCCTCTTAGGCCTCTCACCTTCCCCCTTTACACCTAACTCTTTAATCTCTCCACTGTAGCTCCTCTCTCATCTTTCTTCCTGTAAACCGTGCCGAGCTCCGCATTCGTGGAGATGGTGCGGTATATAAACCCAAGGTTTAGTTTAGTTTAGTTTAGTTTAGACATTAGTCCAAGTTTTACTACCAAAAGGAAGAGACTGTTTCTTTTTGTTAGTTTTTCTTTTTGAAAGACTTTGAAGCTGAGGCTCACTGATAAATGCAGAGCCCTTTTGCTACTTGAATTTAAAACTTTTCTGTTTATGAGATTGAAGCTCAGGGTGTTGAGACGGTGCTGTTTTGATGGGAAATCCTGACAAAAGTTTGTTTTTCATTTTAGTTTTGGCTGGTATGTGAACTGGCAAGTGAAGCTTCCTAGTTGCTTGTATGAAACAAAATAAATCCAGTCCTGGTTTTTGCAAATACTTGCCTAGCTTGTGGGTGAATCTTGACTCTAAACCTTTATTTTTCTTTTCCTTGTGGCGCCCTCCGCGGCCCACAAGTCTTTCCTTGTCCCCGCAGCCCTGGACACATTGCCCTGAGGTTGTGGGTGACAAGTGGTATATTCGCCTACGCTTGAGGCTTTTTGTTGTGGGGAAAGTCAGTTGTATCCTGTCAAGAGCTCTGAGAGAAGCTACCTCCTACCGTGTTTCCACGAAAATAAGACCTACCCTGATAATAAGTCCTAGTTGGATTGACCCCCCCGAAGCCCCTCCCGAATGTTCCCGACACTCCCCGATTTGCTGACAGCATCTTTCCTCCCCTCTCACCAATCCCCTTGTGCAGCATTTTTCCTTCCCATCACATGCAGCAGAACCCCGCCGACCCTCCCACCGCGAGGCCGACGTACCTCCATTCCAAACAGCAGCGGCGGTAACTCTGAACAGACTGTTTCGCGGCTTTCCTTGCCGGGGCCTTCCCTCTCTGAAACAGCACAGGAAAGGCCCCATCAGGGAAGGCCGCAAAGCAGCCTGTTCATTGCTGCCGCTGCTGCCGTTTGGAATGGGGGCATATTGTTCTCGCGGTGGTAGGGTCGTCGGGGTTCTGTTGCAAGGGAGGGAGAGATGGAAAGATGCTGCAGAGGGAGATGGGCTGGCGGGATCGTCGGGGTTCTGCTGCATGGGGGGGGGGGGGAATGGCTTCGTATTATCTATTCCACAAAGATCTCAAGACTTTTTTAATTTCAGAAATAAACATAGAAATAGACGGCAGATAAGGGCCCACGGCCCATCTAGTCTGCCCACCTTAATGTCCCTCCCCTACCTTTGCCCTGTGAATAGATCCCATGTGCCGATCCCATTTGGCCTTAAAATCAGGCACGCTGCTGGCCTCAATCACCTGTAGTGGAAGACTGTTCCAGCGATCAACCACTCTTTCAGTGAAAAAGAATTTCCTGGTGTCACCTCGTAGTTTCCCGCCCCTGATTTTCCACGGATGCCCTCTTGTTGTCGTGGGACCCTTGAAAAAGAAGATATCTTCCTCCGCCTCGATGCGGCCCGTAAGATACTTGAACGTCTCGATCATGTCCCCCCTCTCTCTGCGCTCCTCGAGCGAGTATAGCTGTAATTTGTCAAGCCGTTTTTCGTATGGTAGATCCTTGAGTCCCGAGACCATCCGGGTGGCCATTCTCTGCACCGACTCCAGTCTCAGCACATCCTTGCGATAATGCGGCCTCCAGAATTGCACACAGTATTCCAGGTGGGGCCTCACCATGGATCTATACAATGGCATAATGACTTCCGCCTTACGACTGACGAAACCCCTTCGTATGCAGCCCATGATTTGTCTTGCCTTGGACGAAGCCTGCTCCACTTGATTGGCAGACTTCATGTCCTCACTGACGATTACCCCCAAGTCTCGTTTTGCTACCGTTTTTGCTAGGATCTCGCCATTAAGGGTATAAGACTTGCATGGATTCTGGCTGCCCAGGTGCATAACTTTGCATTTTTTGGCATTGAAGTTGAGTTGCCATGTCCTAGACCATCGCTCCAGTAGGAGTAGGTCGTGCATCATGTTGTCGGGCACTGAATCTTCGTCTGTTGTGCATCTGAAATTCAGTTTGTTTAAGAATGATCTGTAATTTGTTCATTTGTTAACCATTTAAAGCTCTATTTTATAGGGATGTGGCATACAAGAGCAATGCTTAGATTAGATCTAACGCAACACAATGAAATTGCTTTCGGGGTTCTGATGCACGGGGGGGGGGGGGAGGGATAGAAAGATGCTGCACAAGGGGATGGGTGAGAGATGATCGTTGTGCACACAAAAAAAATAAGACATCCCCGAAAATAAGCCCTAGTGTGCTTTTTGGGCCCCGAATTAATATAAGACAGTGTCTTATTTTCAGGGAAACAAGGTACCTGCTCTAATGTAATCCCTGTTTAGTCTCATACCTTGGCGAAGTACGTCTCACCCGTTGGGATGGTTCACCGGTGGCACCTCTGAGTTTGTGACTTGCCCATAAACAACTGTCCCGAAAGCCTCATGGAGAATTAACTAGACCACAGACAGACATCTCCCAGATCTAAATTTGTGAGTTGACTGAACAGAACTGTGCTGAAGACTTCACTGAGGATTACCCAGTCCACAATCGGCTTTCGCTCTGCTCCAAGTTTCCGGTCACCTCATTAAAGAAATCAGTCAGCTTTGAATGGTTCGACCTCCTCCTCTATCATTTATACTGCCTTGCATCCTGTAATGGATGGTCTGTCAAATCAATGCCCTCCTTTGGGACACGCGGTCTTACCTTAGCCGAGAAAGGCAGTTTATTTTTCAGCGTTAGGACTCCTCGGTGAGCTGGCAGTGGAGTTGTAAGATAAGCTGGTGATATCAAAATCCTGCCCGTGTCAGAAACGCCTCATTAAGACGACTTGACGGTAGGATCAAACAGCAGGAAAAGACCGGAACGTGATGGAAAGTGCACATCAGAAGACAAAAATGTCATTAATAAGCCGTAGCAATTACAAGTGGAGTAAATGTTCTCGTTTTTTCAGGACGGTTGCACCGGGTAAGTCCACCATGAAGCCATTTAGCCTGACAAACATTATCAATAGGTGAGATATTACCAGCGGTAATTATTTTATTTCTCCTTTGAGCTTCTTGTCCAAGCTTTAGCAAGTATAAAATCCTGTAGGTATAAGAACAGCTTACCTTGACAAGTTAGGGTAGAGTAGGGGTCTCGAAGTCCATCCTTGAGGGCCGCAAACCAGTCGGGTTTTCAGGATTTTCCCAATGAATAGGCATGAGATCTATGTGCATGCACTGTTTTCAATGCATATTCATTGGGGAAATCCTGAAAACCCGACTGGATTGCGGCCCTCAAGGAGGGACTTTTGAAATTCCTGCGCAATGGTGTCAAAGTCCCTCCTTGAGGGCCGCAATCCAGTCAGGTTTTCAGGATTTCCCCAATGAATATGCATGAGATCTATGTGAATGCACTGCTTTCAATGCATATTCACTCATGCACACGCCACACTCTGGCTGAATATCACTTTCACCAGATAAAGAAACTAGTTCTATATCTTGGCCACTTGCTGCCTGGGTTAAATCCTGACCAAACCTGTCTATAGTCTGGGTTTGGAAAGTTTCCTTGCCAGAAGTCCTGGGTTAGTTTTGGTTCCTCCAGTAGCTTGACCTTCTGAGGGCAATAGGCTTCTGCCCTGTGACTTCAGTGCTGTATAGGGAATGAAGCTTTGGTTGGAAATGGAGATATTCCTCCTTAGCTTCTATTCTCCTAACCAGTGACGGGACAAAAGCGCGCCAGACAAAGCTGCGCTAACATTTAGGCCCAGACAATTGCGCGCAAGACTCCAGCGCACCGCCGTAAAAGTTAATTTTAAAGTGCTCCAATGAGGGGTGTGGGGGGACCCCCCCCCCACTTTATTTAATACTGTTTGCGCTGCCGTTGGCTGCTATTGGGGGGGATGCAACCCCCCCCCCACATTATACAAAAAACTTAACTTTTTCCTAAAAAATCGGGAAAAAGTTGTTTCCTCTATAATGGGGGGTTCCAACCTCCTAAATCCCCCCCCCCAACAGCAGCGCAAACAGTATTAAGTAAAGTGAAGGGGGTCCCCCCACCCCACCCCCGTTGGAACTCTTTAAAATTAACTTTTACAGCGACATGCTGGAGTCTTGCGCCCAATTGTCTGGGCTCAAATGTCGGCGCGAATGACTATCAGCCCTCCTAACCAGTGTTAGCTACAATTCTCATTGGCTGCCTGCCTGCTTTAAGTAAAGCTTTCCCCGGTGTGTTGTTAGGTGTATTTGTTTCCCACCCCCCTCTCTGGGTTTTCTCTTTACCAGGAGAAGTGGGCTTTGGAATAAGCTGACGAGTCACCGGCTTTGGTTACAGGGACGCCTCTGACTTTTGAAGCCTCATGTTTAACCTGAGAGGACATTCTTACTGGGCTTCTCTTTTGTGACAGGGCGTGGCTCAGCCTCCACCTCAGGCCATTTGCTGACTGCGCGCTTTTCCCCGTCATAGTCTCAAGACTATAGCTGGTAACAACAATATATATAAGAAGCTGTTAACATAAAGGATAAACAGCTTACAAGGGGGTGCTGAAAAGTTCTCAGCCCAGCCAAGAAGAGAATAACGTGGAAATGGTTCGATCGATGATCTGAAACAATGTCTAAACATAGAATTTTGTTTCTGCAAATTGGCGTTTAACGAAATAAGATGACCCTCTTTTCAGCTCCAGTGGCAAAATAACGCTCAGAATTTAGGAAGTTGGTTGGTTGGTTGGGTTGAGAACTTTTCAGCACCTCCTAGTATGTAATAAAAGTGTGTCGAGTATAGGACAATCAGGCCATTGTGACATCACTGATGAGGTTGGCTCTTATTGGTGGAATGAGGTATTATGACATCACAACATCAGCTCTGGCGTTTAACGAAATAAGATAACCCTCTTTTCAGCTCCTGTGGCAAAATAACACTCAGAATTTAGGAAGTTGGTTGGTTGGGCTGAGAACTTTTCAGCACCCTCTTCATACTATTTGGGTTTTTGCCCTTATGGCTATTCTTATGATCTTAAGTGAGCCAAGTATAGGACAATCAGGCCATTGTGACATCACTGATGAGGTTGGCTCTTATTGGTGGAATGAGACATTATGACATCACAATCTCAGTTCTGGAATGTTGCTACGAGGGGGTGCTAAAAAGTTCTCGGCCCAACCAAGAAGAGAACGACCTGGATATGGTTCAATCATTGATCTCAAAACAATGTCAAAACATAGAATTTCGTTTCGGCAAATTGGTGTTTAACAAAATAAGATCACACTCTTTTCAGCTACAGTGCCAAAATAGCTCCCAGTATCTAGGAAGTTGGTTGGGCTGAGAACCTTCCAACACCCCCTCGTATAAAACATATATTAAAATATGTTTAACACGTGGTATAAAAAGCTGTTAACATAAAAGATAGACAACCTATAAACATGAATTAAAACATGTATGACACCTGGGAGACATTTTGGAACCTGTTTCCGGACCAGATGCCTTGTGAGACATAGCTTTGCACGTTGGGTAGGTTGGCGCCCCCAGCTGGAGACTGTACTGAACCTCGGTTTTCGGTCGCTGTAACCAGCATTCTCTGCCTCTTTTCCACCTCTGGCAGCTCTTCAAATTGAATGTGTAAATGCTAATCAATATTTGAGGCCTATTAAATAAAGACGACATTGTTGAGTGAGAGAGCCTAATGGCTGGCACGGTGTGTGCGATGGAACCACTTCAAAAAGCGCGGAGGAGGCAACGGTGCAAATGTTTCAATTAAAAAAAAAAAAAAAAAATGCTGCCTGCGGCCTGAAATCATAGAGAAAATAAAATGTCTAACCACTGAAGTTCACTTTAGTTTGATGAAATTACATGTACAACTTTAAGCAACGGCTGTGTGCTGGACATTTGCTGAATACATTCACTTCATTATTTGGAGTATTTGAGGTTAGATTTGCCAAATCACATACTCGGTGGAATTAATTTGCAGAGAGGAAATCTTTCTTCCAAGAAACACCACTAACTACTTCACGTTCACAGGCACACGGTGCAGTTATATCATATTTTTTAATGCTTTCGGTTCTGTCTCTTGTACCATTTTTTAAAATGTCTCAAACCTCATGTGCAGGTCCAATTGGAGTTAGGTTTTCTACCCGCCATATTCCAATTGGCTCCTAGCAAGAGACATAATAAGCTTATCATATGTTTTGAAATAATGTTTTGGCGTAAAGCATCGTTCCCTTCCTCCTTTTTCCAGCAGAGACTGAGGCTCATATTCTCTAAACGGTGCCTAAGTTATTGTTTTTAATAAAGTGCTGTGATTTTAAATTTGTTTTTTTAGTCAATACATGTTTTTATGACATTGTACACCGCCTAGAAGGCTGATCGGGCGGTTTATCAAATCTTAAATAAACTTGAAACTTAAGTGCAAAATGCCGTTTAGTGAGTGTCGGAGCTGTTACTGCTGTAGCCAGCACTAAAAACCATACTTTTTGTAAAAGTGTATGTGTTGGGGGGGAGGGGGGAGTTACTTACTTTTTAAGGGAAAGGAAAGAGATTGAGACTTGTAGACGCCTTTTTGTAGTTAAGCGATTTACATACAGGTATTTCAAGCTTTTTCCCTGTCTGTCCCAGTGGGCTCACAATCTATCTAATGTACCCGGGGCAAGGGGGTTAAGTGACTTGCCCAGGGTCACAAAGAGCAGTGTGGGTTTGAATCCACAACCTCAGGGTGCTGAGGCTGGAGCTCTATCCACTGCGCCACACTCTCCTCCAATAGAATACCAGAAGTGAGCCAAGTATAGAGCAATGAAGCCATTGTGACATCACCGATGAGGTTGGCTCTTATTGGTGGAATGAGGCATTGTGACATCAGAGAAAGGGATTGGGACTTGGATACCACCTTTTTGCAGTTTTTATAACCACATTCAAAGTGGTTCACATACAGGTATTTCAAGCATTTTCCCTGTCTGTCCCAGTGGGCTCACAATCTATCTAATGTACCCGGGGCAAGGGGGTTAAGTGACTTGCCCAGGGTCACAAAGAGCAGTGTGGGTTTGAATCCACAACCTCAGGGTGCTGAGGCTGGAGCTCTAACCACTGCGCCACACTCTCCTCCAATAGAATACCAGAAGTGAGCCAAGTATAGAGCAATGGAGCCATTGTGACATCACCGATGAGGTTGGCTCTTATTGGTGGAATGAGGCATTGTGACATCAGAGAAAGGGATTGGGACTTGGATACCACCTTTTTGCAGTTTTTATAACCACATTCCAAGTGGTTCACATGGAGGTACTTCAAGCATTTTCCCTGTCTGTCCCAGTGGGCTCACAATCTATCTAATGTACCTGGGGCAGTAGAGGATTAAGTGACTTGCCCAGGGTCACAGGGAGCAGGGCAAGGTTTGAGCCCACAATCTCAGGGTGCTGAGGCTTTAGCTCTATCCACTGCACCACACTCTCCTCCAATAGAATACCAGAAGTGAACCAAGTATAGAGCAATGGAGCCATTGTGACATCACTGATGAGATTGGCTCTTATTGGTGGAATGAGGCATTGTGACATCAGGGAGAGGGATTTGGACTTGGATACCACCTTTTTGCAGTTTTACAGCCACACTCAAAGCGGTTCTCATACAGGTACTTCAAACATTTTTCCTTGTTTGTCCCAGTGGGCTCCCAATCTATCTAATGTACCTGGGGATTACGTGACTTGCCCAGGGTCACAGGGAGCAGCACTGGGTTTGAACCCACAACTTCAGGGTGCTGAGGCTATAACTCTAACCACTGGGCCACATTCTAACATTCTGGGTAAAACCTGTGCAATTCTTGCATTTTAGCAGTGTGAGAAATACTTCTCTATAAGCATGAAAGCCTCTTTCAGCATATATGCAATCGCACTGTTCATCGGTTTAATTCAAGAAACACAGGCTGACAGCTGCTCCTATATCAGCCTTGGCTTGCAAGACAACAGAATTAATTGCTACTTTATTTAAGACAATTGCATTATTATCGGCACAATAATTTACCCCAAAAGGATCAAATTAAATGTTCTAGCTTCCTATTTTTTGGGACTTAGAAACACATACATATAGAAAATGAGGGCAGGAAAAGACCATAGGGTCTATCCAGTCTTTCCGTAATTCCCATCTATTATCCCGACCTCTCCCTTGGAGAGTCTGTACAATTTGTACAGAATCTATGGTACACTGACAATTCCGCCCCCTCAAATGCGTGCACCAAGTGTGCGCATGACAATTGCGGCGTTAAAACATTCACCTGCTATCTAGTGTTAGGGTAAGGTTTACATGAGGATTATAGGAACCCTTTACGGGTGGGGGAGTGATGCCGGTTCGTGGGGGGGGGGGGGGGGGTTCGATGCCGGTTCTTGGGGGTGGGGACTCGCAAATCAAGTCAACGCACGGTTTGCGAGATGAGATTTGCGAGAGTGGGTTTTTGGGGGGGCGGCGTTCCCCCCACCCACCCCTCAAAAAAGAGGGTTACTTTGTAACCCTCAAAAATAAAAAAAATTGTCGGGTCGGGTCACCTACCCATTCGGTGCGCGCATTTGTCTTGGACGCAAATGTCAGAGTGGAATTGTCGGTGCGTGATTGTCCTGCACGCATTTGACGGGTCACGGAAACTATCCCCTTTCACTTTCAATCCAAGCCCCCTCATTCTGGAGCTTTCATTTGATTCAAGAGATTCATAATGTAACATGGAGTGTTTAAGACTGGATGGGTCCAGCACCGGTGACCCCCCCCCCCCTCACCCATCACAGGCCTATCATGATGCTGGCCTCCCCACTCTTATCCCACACTGTTAAACAACCCTGCCATCACCTGATCCCTGACAGCAGTGACAAAACTCTCCCACTCTGGGCCAGATTAATTAAATGACCCCTGAATTTAGGTACCATAAAGATCCACGCGAAACTCTGCGCTCCTAGAGTAGAGCTTGACACCGATTCCAGGAAAAATGTATGCCTTCTGTAATCTGGTGTATATCCTGGTGTTCAACCCACAAATTCTGTAACACCATGCCTAAATTTTTTGAATTCTTATGCCCTGCCCATGCCATTTCTATGGCCACGCCCCTTTTTTGGATTGTACATGAGAAACCTTAAAAAAAATGTATTCCATTTTAATTAGAAACTTTGCAGCTGGAACAACATGTTTTTGGCAAAACCTCTCAAGGGGCTTCTGCATTACTAAACTAAACCTTAAGTTTATATGCCGCATCCTCTCCATAAAGATAGAGCTCGGCACGGGTTAAGACAATCCCACTTTGGGTATGCAGTGTAGAGGTCTGCACGGGAACGGGGATCGCGGGAATCCTGCGGGTCCCGTGGGGGTCCCGCGGGAATCCTCCCTAACCCACGGGACTCCCACAGGGACCCTCCTCTGGCCCACGGGACTCCCACAGGGACCCCCCCCCCCTCTAGCCCACAGGACTCCCATGGGGGTGGAAGGCTTTGGAAGCAGGGTTCGTCCATATAATATAATGGACACGTCAGCCTTAGTAAAAGAGGGGGTTTATAAGTTAATTACCTGAACAGAAAACAAAAAAAGGGTTCCACCAAAGAGATTCCACAAGGAAAACAGCAGCGCAAACACAAAAGAAACTGTGGAATTGATGATCCTGTCAGAAGTAATTGCTGCTTTTAATGGGGACGGGCGGGGTTGGAGGTAATTCCTTGCGGGGATGGGTGGGGACGGAGAGGATCCTGATGGGGACGGGCAGGGACGGAGAGGATCCTGACAGGGATGGGTGGGGACAGAGAGGATCCTGACGGGGACGGGCAGGGACGGAGAGGATTCCGACGGGGGCAGGTGGGGACGGAGAGGATTCTGGCGGGGACGGGCGGGGATGGAGGTAATTCCTTGTGGGGATGGATGGGGACGGAGCAGGGACAGAGAGGATCCTAACAGGGATGGGTGAGGACAGAGAGGATCCTGATGGGGACGGGCAGGGACGGAGAGGATCCTGACAGGGATGGGTGGGGACAGAGAGGATCCTGACGGGGACGGGCAGGGACGGAGAGGATTCCGACGGGGGCAGGTGGGGACGGAGAGGATTCTGGCGGGGACGGGCGGGGATGGAGGTAATTCCTTGTGGGGATGGATGGGGACGGAGCAGGGACAGAGAGGATCCTGACAGGGATGGGTGGGGACAGAGAGGATCCTGACGGGGACGGGCAGGGACGGAGAGGATTCTGACGGGGGCGGGTGGAGACGGAGAGGATCCTGGCGGGGATGGGCGAGGATGGAAAGGATCCTGGCGAGGATGGGCGGGGATGGATGAGGACGGAGAGGATCCTGGCGGGGACGGGTGGGGATTTGCTAGCGAATAAGAATAGCAAAGGCGACCTGAGGGGCTCAATATCTTGATTGTATCAATCAAGATTCGACACGCACGTTTTTCGGTCAAATTGGCCTGCTTCAGGAGTCTGAATCTTGTACTTATAAGATGAAATGATATCACCTACATGAATAGCCTTATTGTTATGGGTGCTTGAAATGAGAAAAATTGAAAAAGCTTATGCCCTTCATCAAGCCTGATGCTAATATTGCTATGACGAAGAGCGCCGGTTTGCTCAATTTTTCTCATTTCAAGCACCCATAACAATAAAGCTATTCAAGTAGATGATATCATTTCATCTTATAAGTACAAGATTCAGGCTCCTGAAGCAGGCCATGGTCGAAACATGTACGTGTCCAGTCTCGATTGATGCAATAAAGATATCGGGCGCCTCAGGTCGCCTTTGCTGTTGCTCTTGGCTTTCTACCTTGAGAAGGTAGCATCTCCTGTTTCCTCTGTGTCATGGAGACGTTCAAATACTTGAAGGGTATTAACGTAGAACAAAATCTTTTTCAGAGAAAGGAAAATGGTAAAAACCAGAGGACATAATTTGAGGTTGAGGGGTGGTAGATTCAAGAGCAATGTTAGGAAATTCTACTTTACGGAGAGGGTGGTGGATGCCTGGAATGCGCTCCCGAGAGAGGTGGTGGAGAGGAAAACGGTGACGGAGTTCAAAGAAGCGTGGGATGAACACAGAGGATTTAGAATCAGAAAAGAATAGTAAATATTGAACTAAGGCCAGTACTGGGCAGACTTGCACGGTCTGTGTCTGTGTCTGGCCGTTTGGTGGGGGATGGGCAGGGGAGGGCTTCAATGGCTGAGAGGGTGTAGATGGGCTGGAGTAAGTCTTAACAGAGATTTTGGCAGTTGGAACCCAAGCACAGTACCGGGTAAAGCTTTGGAATAACACATAGGCAGATGCACACGTAAGTCCAAATTACTGCTAATTGTTAACAGCTTGTGACTGAATTTGCACGTGTATCTGCCCAAATCGGAGCAACCCGCTTAGATTCTGAAGCCTGGGATCAGTTTTGCACATCTGTCCTACTCCCAAGATTGGCAAGAAGCTTAAAGATGGTTGTCAGGCTCACTCACTTTCACTCTTGGCTTTGCCTTATCATTTCCTGGTCTTGCAGTCTCCTTGTTTTAGGGAATGTGAGAATGGGTTTGCCTGACCAGCAGATAAAACTTCTAATATGCCATTGTGATGGGTCCAGGTATGTGTACGCGCGATTGCTGTGTTATTGTGCGTGTGATTTTAGTGTGATCTGCGTTGATGTTTGTTTGTAAAGGCTGCAAATTGAGTCTTAATAAATCAAGCTCTATACCAGAGCAGAATTAGCTGAGATGGTTTCACGATTAACCCTCTAATTTCTTGAATTATGGGAGGGTTGAAGCAAATTGCCGACGCTGGGCAAGAACATTAGCACGACGAAGACCAGCAGGACAGAAAATAAGCCTCTGCAGCTTTGCGCGCTAGAAATCTTTTTCCAGCCGTGCTTGAGTGGAATTTCTCCACCCACTAACATGCTGCATTAATTGAGCAGAAAAGATCTGCCAGTCATTCAGAAGCTGTCATTTCGGTACACAACGAGGACACAGCGAGCCTGCTGATGCTTTCTTGTGGGTTTTTTTCCCCCTTTTTGTGCTTCTGCAGAAGTCAGCTAAGCCCTTTCATTCTGCTTTGAAGGGTTTCTGCAGAAAAGCAGGATTATTAATATGCCGAGTCAATTCAGACGTTAAGTCAAAAGGAAATTGGACTTCAGAGGGGAAAATATGTTGGAGGCGAGATGATTGGGGTAGGGGAGCTGAGGGGAAAGTTCTGATGGCTAGAAGCATGCAGAAAATTTGAGGTCAAGCTCCGCCCCAGAGAATCGTATCTTGGTTTGTGTTTGATGGAGTTTTTATGTAAGAACATAATAGCCTTACTGGGTCCATCAAGCCTAGTAGCCCATTCTCATGATGGCCAATCCAGGTCACTAGTGCCTGGTCAAAACCCAAAGAGTAGCAACATTCCATACAGAATCCCAAAGAATAGAAAGATTCCGGAATCCCAAAGAGTAACAAGATTCTAGAATCCCAAAGAGTAGCAACATTCCATACAGAATCCCAAAGAATAGCAAGATTCTGGAATCCCAAAGAGTAACAAGATTCTAGAATCCCAAGAGTAGCAACATTCCATATAGAATCCCAAAGAGTAGCAAGATTCCGGAATCCCAAAGAGTAACAAGATTCCAGAATCTCAAGAGTAGCAACATTCCATACAGAATCCCAAAGAATAGCAAGATTCCGGAATCCCAGAGAGTAACAAGATTCTAGAATCCCAAAGAATGGCAACATTCCATACAGAATCTCAAGAATAGCAAGATTCTGGAATCCCAAAGAGTAACAAGATTCTAGAATCCCAAGAGTAGCAACATTCCATACAGAATCCCAAAGAATAGCAAGATTCCGGAATCCCAAAGAGTAACAAGATTCCAGAATCTCAAGAGTAGCAACATTCCATACAGAATCCCAAAGAATAGCAAGATTCCGGAATCCCAGAGAGTAACAAGATTCTAGAATCCCAAAGAATGGCAACATTCCATACAGAATCTCAAGAATAGCAAGATTCCGGAATCCCAAAGAGTAACAAGATTCCAGAATCTCAAGAGTAGCAACATTCCATATAGAATCCCAAAGAGTAGCAAGATTCCGGAATCCCAAAGAGTAACAAGATTCTAGAATCCCAAGAGTAGCAACATTCCATATAGAATCCCAAAGAGTAGCAAGATTCCGGAATCCCAAAGAGTAACAAGATTCCAGAATCTCAAGAGTAGCAACATTCCATATAGAATCCCAAAGAGTAGCAAGATTCCGGAATCCCAAAGAGTAACAAGATTCCAGAATCTCATGAGTAGCAACATTCCATGCTACCGATCCAGTGCAAGCAGTGACTTCCTCCATGTTTTTCTCAATAACAGACTATGGACTTTTCCTCCAGGATAACAGATAATGTGTTTTGCAAAATTCCTTACATTCTTGTCCATCTTTCATGACATGTTGCCTATAAAGAACAATTCAGAATGAATTGGAAGAAGAGTTTGTATTTTAACTTGATCTCCACAATATTCACCAGATTCTGTATAGGCCACTCAAATTTCAGCATAGACACCATATCCGCATGTAAACTAATTACTCTATTAAGCGCTAACAATTTTTGGCATTAAGAAGAACGTATTTGGCAGTAAATCAGAGTTATGCGTGGATCTGCCCTACACCCTATTCCAGGGGTGCCCACAATTTTTTGGCTTGCGAGTTACTTTTAAAATGATCAAGTCAAAATGATCTACCAACAATAAAATTTAAAAAAAACACAAAGCACACTGTACGCAGAGAAAATGTTAATTATCATTTGTATTCGCAGTTTTTTTCAGAGGTCAAGGCAGATGGTCAAGGCAGATGACTTTAAAATATGCAATGTCACCTCAGTAACAACTATACAAAAACAGACAAAATATACCCCCTCCCATTTTACTAAACTGCGATAGCGTTTTTTAGCGCAGGGAGCTGCGAGGAATGCCCCTCGCAGCTCCCGACGCTCATAGACTCCCTGCGCTTTAAAACACTATCACGGTTTAGAAAAAGGGGGCCATAGTGCAAAATATAGACAGCAGATATAAATTCTCAAAACGGACACATTTTGATCACTAAATTGAAAATAAAATCATTTTTCCTACCTTTTTGTCTGGTGATTTCATGAGTCTCTGGCTGCACTTCTTTCTTCTGTAAATCCAATATTTCTTTCTTTCTGCTCCCTCCCCATTTCTTTCTGTCTCTATTTCTTTTTCTCTCCCTGCCCCCCTCTTTATTTCTGTCTTTCTCTCTCTCTCTCTCTACCTGCCTGTCTTTCTTCCTCTCTCCCCCCGCCTGCCTGTCTTTCTTTCTCTCTCCCCCAAGCCATCGCACCAATTTCTCCACTTCCACAATTCTTTCTCTCTCCCTGCCTCCCCCAAGCCACCATGCCGATTTCTCCCTGCTTCCTCAAGCCAGGCCTGGTACGTACAAGCGCCGGGCTCACAAGCCTTCCCCATCTCCCTGACGGAGAGGAAGTTTCAGGCCAGCCAGGAAGCGATTTGCTGGCCCAGAACTTCCTCTCCGACGTCAGAATTGACGTCGGAGGTGAAGGCTAGTGGGTCTGGCGCTTGTACATGCCTGGCCTGGCTCGGGGAGGCAGGAAGAACAAGATCGACTCGCGTTGCCTTTGCTATCTACTGGTCGATCACGATCGACCATTTGGGCACCCCTGCCCTATTCTATAGCATGTTCCTAAATTTCATAGTGCAACTCCAAAGGGGGTCAAGGATGTCTCCAGAAATTAGGTTTGATGTCAAAGAATACCTGTATTTGTGCCATCAGTTGGACTTGAGCATTTACACCAGCTTTTGACAGGCATAAGTAGTCGTGCTTAAAGAAAGGAGCTAAGCTAGCATTCTATAGGATACGCGTATCACATGGATCAAAGCAGCACCTAACTCATACCCTGTGTTTTCAATATGAAGAACAATTACAGAAATAATCAGTTATTTTTAATGGACTGGTAGGGGCAGCTATTTGGGGAGCTTCTGTTGTGGCTCCTGGAGCCGAGAAGTTATCTGCAACACCTTCTGGAACAGGGGTCTCAAAGTCCCTCCTTGAGGGCCGCAATCCAGTTGGGTTTTCAGGCTTTCCTCAATGAATAGGCATGAGATCTATTTGTATATCCTACTTTCATTGTATGCTAATAGATCTCATGCCTATTCATTGGGGAAATCCTGAAAACCCGACTGGATTGCGGCCCTCAAGGAGGGACTTTGAGACCCCTGTTCTGGAAGAACTCTGGTGTAAAATTATCAACAGAGATGGCAATGAAGCATTTTAGAGCCTGGACAGGTCCATTAGGTAATGTCTTCTCAATTTTCTAAATGCAATGCAGATTTTTCTACACAGCTTGAGACTCAGGCTCAGAGCCAAAGCGTGCATGCTTCCATAGGAATTTAACTGAGTTTCTCGAGTCATCTATGGCTGTGGTTCCCAACCCTGCCCTGGAGGACCACCAGCCAGTCAGGTTTTCGGGTTAGCCCTAATGAATATGCATAAGAGAGATTTGTATATCATGCATATTCATTAGGGCTAGCCTGAAAACCTGACTGGCTGGTGGTCCTCCAGGGCAGGGTTGGGAACCACTTGATCTATGGAATTGATATCAGGGAAGTCAACTCTTGTGGTCACTTTTGTGTTACCGGGAAATACTTTTAAAACTAACAGGAGGAAATTTTTTTTCACTCAGAGAATAGTTAAACTATGGAACGCTTTGCCAGAGGATGTGGTAAGAGTGGATAGCGTAGCTGGTTTTAAGAAAGGTTTGGATAATTTCCTGGAGGAAAAGCCCATAGTCTGTTATTGAGAAGGACATGGGGGAAGCCACTGCTTGCCCTGGATCGGTAGCATGGAATGTTGCTACTCTTTGGGATTCTAGAATCTTGTTACTCTCTGGGATTCCGGAATCTTGCTATTCTTTGGGATTCTATATGAAATGTTGCTATTCTTTGGGATTCTAGATGGAATGTTGCTACTCTTTGGGATTCTATATGGAATGTTGCTACTCTTTGGGATTCTATATGGAATCTTGCTACTCTTTGGGATTCTATATGGAATGTTGCTACTCTTTGGGATTCTATATGAAATCTTGCTACTCTTTGGGATTCTATATGGAATGTTGCTACTCTTTGGGTTTTGGCCAGGTACTAGGGACCTGGATTGGCCACCATGATAACGGGCTACTGGGCTTTGATGGACCATTGGTCTGACCCAGTAAAGCTATTCTTATGTTCTTAAAATGTAAATAAAGAATAAAAAACAAAGCCACACTTTACACTTGGAAAGTGTTTAAAAAAAGCAAACCAACTATTTCCTAAAAGTTAAAAACAAATGGAAAAATCTTATTAACAAAACTTATTACATATTGGGTCAGTATATTGTTCTGTTAGTTCTGAAGAGGTTTGGTAAAGGCCGGCAAGGTTCAAATTTAGAAAGAGGTACTGCTGGAAATTTCTCTGTGGTATTTCTTGATCAAGTCACTCATTTAATCAACCCACTGCTTCTAATAATTGCAATAATTTTTTTTGTTATTGTGGATTTTAGTCACTAGAATCTAGTGAGGCTGAAACAAGTTGAACGCTGGGAAAATGAGAGTCGGGCAGACCGAAGCAGTTTTAAAACCGAGATGCATCTGGAAGAGATAGACTTTCTGATTCAAGCCCAGCTCAAACTCTAATTTATTCAGATCTGGATGGTGTTAGTTAAAGTCGGAGCCAATCCTGGCCAGCTCTAGCTCCCATTTTTTTTTTCACTTAAATGCTTAAATCAGGACAAGAGCGACTGCAGAAATAAATTTTCACTTAATGGCTGATTGTTGCGGTGGTTTCCAAAAGTCAAAGCTTATGTTGGAGAGCTATTTCGTTCGCAATGAAAATTCTGTCACCCCAGCCCACCTACGAGGCTCGACGTCCAACTTGCCTCAAAAAAAATGTCGAGAGGTGAGTCAGGGAAATCTGAGCTGGCTTGGAAAATTGGCCTGGACTACAGAATGGGCTTGAGCCAACTTGGAACGCCAAGCCGAGATCCATGCCAGAACACATTCATGTGGCACAGGCTGAGATCCAGACCACAAATGATCTGCCCTTTCTTACTCAAACAGCATCAATTTGTGATTCAGCATTCAGGTAACGTGAATAAATCTCGTTGTTTTTTTCCCCTTGTCCTCCCTTTCCAGAGTCTATTTTCCTTCCCAAAGAAAGATGATGGCTATAAATGGCTCTATGGTCCCAGTAACATAGTAAAGGGCACCATCTTGGTGAGGGCACAGATACCCATCCTCCTCTCTGCCCCCATTCCTTCCTCACCCTCCAATGCTGCTTCCTTTCCCCTCAAACCTCTGTAATGTTCCTGGCGCGAGCAGCAAACCGACACCTGCTGTCGATCCAGCCTCAACTCTTCCTCTGACATCACTTCCTGGGACCGCCCCCTAGAAACTGACATCAGAGGAAGAGCCGACACTGGCACGACAGCAGGTTGGGGGAAGTGAAGTAGTATGCGTGCAGCAGGAGGGGGTGGGGAAGGAGACTAAAGAAATTGCGGCTGTACTCACTTGAGGAAAGAAGAGAACGGGGAGATATGATTGAAACGTATAAGTACATCACGGGACGCATCGAGTCGGAAGAGGATATCTTCCGGCTCATGGGACCCTCGACCACCAGAGGGCATCCGCTGAAAGTCAGGGGAGGGAAGTTTCATGGCGACTTCAGGAAGTACTTCTTCACCGAGAGAGTGGTGGACCATTGGAACAGACTCCCACTCCAGGTGATAAAGGCCAGCAGCATGACGGATTTTAAGAGAAAATGGGATACTCACGTGGGATCTTTAAGGGAGTAAATTCAGGGGAGGGGATACTTGGAATGGGCAGACTTGGTGGGCTATAGCCCTTTTCTGCCGCTTTTTTCTATGTTTCTATGATGGCAGATAAAGGCCAAATGGCCACAGCATCCACTATCTCCTCCTCTCCCTATTGGCTAAGGCTCTTAACATTTGCATCTCCTCTTCCTATTGGCTAAAGCTCTTTACATCTGCATTGTGAGGTCATAGGGTTTTATGGTTATAGAAACAGACTCCCACTCCAGGTGATAAAGGCCAGCAGCGTGACGGATTTTAAGAGAAAATGGGATACTCACGTGGGATCTTTAAGGGAGTAAATTCAGGGGAGGGGATACTTGGAATGGGCAGACTTGGTGGGCTATAGCCCCTTTCTGCTGCTTTTTTCTATGTTTCTATGATGGCAGATAAAGGCCAAATGGCCACAGCATCCACTATCTCCTCCTCTCCCTATTGGCTAAGGCTCTTAACATTTGCATCTCCTCTTCCTATTGGCTAAAGCTCTTTACATCTGCATTGTGAGGTCATAGGGCTTTATGGTTATAGAAACAGACTCCCACTCCAGGTGATAAAGGCCAGCAGCGTGACGGATTTTAAGAGAAAATGGGATACTCACGTGGGATCTTTAAGGGAGTAAATTCAGGGGAGGGGATACTTGGAATGGGCAGACTTGGGGGGCTATAGCCCTTTTCTGCCGCTTTTTTCTATGTTTCTATGAGATTGTAGAGGTGGGGAGGAGGGGCGCTATGCCATCAGTCTTCCAACCACATCAACTACAAAATTCTACAATTCCTTCCCTTCCCTTAGGGATCCTCCATGCCTGCCCTTTGGGTTTTTGAAAACAATGGTATGGAATGCTGCTACTCTGGGATTCAAGAATCTTGCTTCTCTATAGGATTCTGGAATACATAGTCACATAGTAGATGACGGCAGATAAAGACCCGAACGGTCCATCCAGTCTGCCCAACCTGATTCAATTTAGGAGAATCGCTGTCTCTCAGTAACCTTCCTCAGCAGTTTCCTTAACCCACAACTATTGACTTTGGAGACAAGGCTTAATTAAGGCAGCGTTTTGGAGGTGCCAAATTGCTCTCACTGTACAGCATATTGTTTCAAAAGGCATGTATGATTGATCATAAATGCATTTTGCAATATTGGTTACAGAAAGATCCTCCTAGTTTTTGGCATTGGAAGAACCAACTCCATCGTTTAATTTTATCTGAGGTTTGGGAGGTTCGTACATTTCTTAGACAAACTCGTATCTTTTTGAAAATTTGGGACCCATATATTCAAAATCTTTACTCTAGAGCACGGAGTATGATTCTTAATGTTTTATATCGAAGCTTTGGAAACATTCATTGCATTTCGACATCTGGTAATACGTGTCACCTATCATTCTGGGGGAGGGGAGGGAATGGGAGGGATGATAAAAATATGTATGGAAATACTTGAATTGAATATTTGATTAATTCATTAATTACAATGTTATAATTCAAAAAAAACAATGGGGGTAGGGAAGGGGGGGAAGGGGAGATGGGAATGGGGGAATGTATAGAGGTATGACAGGTAATTTGGAAATCTAGTTTGGAGGAATGATAGAAACATGTATGAAAATTAGTATTGTTAATCTAATTGTAATGAATTTCTTTTTGTATTATATTATTGTATACTTATTTGATTCCTTCAATAAAAAGTTTTAAATTACAGTGATGGACGGTGTCCCAAAGGATTTTCAAACACATCTACATTTTCTTGTAGACTTCGTCCAATGTGTACCTTTAAATCATTTCATCCTAGAGTTCAATGTTTGGCATGTTTAGACTTTTGCTTCATTTCACTTCATACAATAGAAACATCTCAATTCTTTGCTCTGGAGTATTTGAATCCACAAAGCAAATGTGATTAGAAAAATGAGAGCTCTGTCATGGGCCTCGTTAAGGCAATTTTTGGAGCCAGACTTAATCTGAGTTTCCTATGATAGAGGATGTAAATACTTATTAAGATTTCATGGTGTCTTATTCTTAATACATATTTTAGTATGTCTACAAATTTTCTTTTACTTTGAAAATTAGGATATGTTGTATAGATCAACAAAACTAACTCCTTACATACATTTTAAGAGTGCAGCAAAGTCATTAAAGCTCCAGCCTCTGCACCCTGAGGTTGTGGGTTCAAAACCCCACTGCTCCTTGTGACCCTGGGCAAGTTACTTAATCCCCCCATTGCCCCAGGTACATTAGATAGATTGTGAGCCCACCAGGACAGAAAGGGAAAGATGATTGAGTATCTGAATAAATTCATGTAAACTGTTCTGGGCTCCCCTGAATAAATCATTTGAAAAAGTTTCAGCCTCTGATAACCAGGGCTGGTATTGTGATGTCATAATGCCTCATTCCACCAATAAGAGGCAACCTCATCAATGATGTCACAATGGCTTCTTTGTCCTAGACTTGGCTCACTTTTACTACATTTTCATTTCTAGAGTGGTTCAGTGGTTAAAGGTACAGCCTGAGGTTGTGGGTTCAAACCCACGTTGCTCCTTGTGACCCTGGGCTAGTCACTTAATCCCCCCCATTGCCCCAGGTACATTAGACAGATTGTGAGCCCACCGGGACAGACAAGGAAAAATGCTTGAGGACCTGAATAAATGTATGTAAACCGTTCTGAGCTCCCTGGGAGAATGGCATAGAAAAATGAATAAATTAATACATAAAATTTTTAGAGAGAAGAATGCAAAAAATGGGCAAGGTTGTGACAGTCTTGCAGGCATCGTCTATCTCCCCATCCATAAGTGATCACACTGCTCTGAGTAAGTTCTGATCTAAATCTGCTGAAGCAAAGCAGATTCATTAAAGTCTGAGGAGAGAACCGAGCCTGCCAGTCAAAATGAAAATTGCACAATTAGTGATTCCAGTGGAATGAATTCCCTCGGAAAGGCTTTGATGAGATCAAAATTTTTGCATTCTGTTGGGAGTCTTCGGTCTCCTTCCCTGCTTCTGAATCTGTCTGACATTTTGAATAGTTTACAAGATCTGGGAAAAAACCCTCAAAAACTAATGATAGGTTGACCCATGGAGCGTATTCTTCCTCTGCCCTGGTTAAAATAGGAAGACGACTATTTGAGAGAATATGTGGCCCCACCTGGACATGCTTGTGCAAGGCGACCACATATTAATTGTCTGCCACCTGGAGGTTGATAGTCAACGCAATTTAATTGGCCAGAAACAGCTCTGGTTTGTGCCACTGAAAATAACCGGTCGGCGCCAAACTCAAAACCAGCCATTTGAGGGCATTTTAGGGCAGATTCTGTGCCCATATTCAGAACTTAACCAATCAGGTTAATCACATAAATAGGTCCACATTAAAGTCAGAACTTTCTTTATGTGCTAATGGTTGGCTGGTTAAGAGTTGAGTATCACGCTTGGTTATGTGTTAGCTGGCTCCGCAAACCTGGAAATTCAATGCCAGTGCCCGGACATGGCTCAACTTTGAATTTGCAGGTTTAGCATTGGGCAAAACACTGCTGAACCTTGGACCCCGGCGTCTAATACGTCTTACAGAAATGTCACTGTCATGTGTCATGTGAAAAGCTCCTCAAAGTCAACTAGGTCATCTATTCTGCATACTAGTGATTTCCAAATTTGTCCTGGGGAGGCCCCATCCAGTCCGGTTTTCAGGATATCCACGAGGAATATTCATCAGATCACTTTGCATACACTGCCGCCTTGGCATGCAAATCTATCTTACTTCTGAAAACTAGACTGGCCGGGATTCCCTCAGGACAGGTTTTGGAACTCCGGTTGAGCCGCCTGCGTTCTTGAGAATTCTAGAGATTGAAATGTTGATAAATTTGGAGTTGTCCAAGGAGATAAGGACAGCAGGGACATATTGCTCCATGCTCGCTGTAACGTGACTTTGATGATCAAACACTGAATCTATATTAGTTAGGAAGGCTTGCATTGGAACCCAAAATGACAAGTTTTGCAGCCATTCCTAGTCTCCTGTATTAAAGCAATACAAAATCATTGTCCTCTTTAAATTTATACTGGGGTTTAGGTTTTTTTTTGACTCCATGGATTATCTCTGGGCTTTGTTAGCATATCCGAGTACAATACTGTGTTGATGGTCTGAGGCCTGATATGTTGGAATTCATTGCCTTTTAAGATAAAGCGTCGGGCTTGTTACAGTTCAGGAAATTGGTGAAAACTGTTTTATTTGAGTGAATATTCTGTTCATAATTTATTTTTAGTTTAGTTTTATTGTGGTTATCTGTTCTTTTTTCTTAAGTTCAATAAGTTTTATTATTTCAAAAAAAGGATTACAAAGGTGTGACTGTCGTTATTTCACTTTGGGCCAATACTGGTATTTGCGCTTTTGGCAACAAGATCAGTATCTCATTGTGTCCTTTCTTTGGAATGTTGCCTGGAGTCTCCCTTCATTCACAGACCTACATAAGAACATAAGAAGTGCCACTGCTGGGTCAGACCAGTGGTCCATCCTGCCCAGCAGTCCACTCACGCAGCAGCCCTTAGGTCAAATATCAGCACCCTAACTGAGACTAGCCCTACCAGCGTATGTCCTTGTTCAGCAGGAACTTGTCCAACTTTGTCTTGAATCCCTGGAGGGTGTTTTCCCCTATGACAGACTCCGGAAGAGCGTACCAGTTTTCTACCACTCTCTGGGTGAAGAAGAACTTCCTTACGTGTGTACGGAATCTATCCCCTTTCAACTTTAGAGAGTGTCCTCTCGTTCTCTCTACTTTGGAGGGGGTGAACAACCTGTCTTTATCTACTTTGTCTTGAATCCCTGGAGGGTGTTTTCCCCTATAACAGCCTCCGGAAGAGCGTTCCAGTTTTCCACCACTCTGGGTGAAGAAGAATTTCCTTACGTGTGTACGGAATCTATCCCCTTTCAACTTTAGAGAGTACCCTCTCGTTCTCCCTACCTTGGAGAGGGTGAACAACCTGTCCTTATCTACTAAGTCTATTCCCTTCTGTACCTTGAATGTTTTATTCATGTCCCCTCTCAATCTCCTCTGTTCGAGGGAGAAGAGGCCCAGTTTCTCTAATCTTTCGCTGTACGGCAACTCCTCTAGCCCCTTAACCATCTTAGTAGCTCTTCTCTGGACCCTTTTGAGTAGTACCGTGTCCTTCTTCATGTACGGCGACCAGTGCTGGATGCAGTACTCCAGGTGAGGGTGCACCATGGCCCGGTACAGCGGCATGATAACCTTGCAATTGGTATTAATATGTTTTCAATTCATTACCTTATTACATATGTTCATAATATATCAACATGTTTATTGCCACTTTTTTGCTCTTGTTTCTCTTCTCTCACTGACCCGTTGGTCTTTCTCTCTACGCAATATGCACTTTCTTTAGCCTAGAGAATTTCTAAAATGTTGGTGTGCTTTTGCTATTTTGTTCACTGGTGTAGTAATTGTATTTCCTATCATATCTCTTAACGTGAAAGGTTTAAACAACCCCATCAAGAAGATCAAAATAATTCAATACTTCTCCCAATTCCAGCCAGACGTAGTCCTATGTCAAGAAACACATCTAGATGCTACTGAGGCACCCAAATTCACATGTAGTGATTATCTGTTTTTAAGCTTTTTTTAGCGTTATGGTTCATGTTTATTTTTATGGCTGATTCAAGTTTTAGATTTTTTTTTCTTCTTCATTCATTGTCCATTTTATGATGTTGTATGTTTATTGACTCACCTAGAATTGTAGAATAAGTGGGATATAAATTGTTTAAACAAATAAATACAGGTACAAGATCCTTTATCCGAAGTTCCGAAAACCAAAAAGCTCTAAAAATCAAAATTTGATGCAAACCAGAAGTAGTCAATTTCCCCGATGTGACACAAGCTGAAACCAACCCAGGTGCATCTTATTCCCCTGTTCTTTGCGCAATTCAAGTCGGGGGGGCTGGAAAAATGGCAAAGATTCGATCTTTTCTGTTACAGCTCCCCAAATTTGGAACTCACTTCCTCTCAATATAAGAGAAGAAAAATTACCTACTAAATTTAAAGGCCTACTAAAAAGCTGGACAAGCATCACTGTTAAGTAGAAATTAAGTGGGTACCGTTCCCCAACCTTTTGTTTCCTTACCCTTCCTTTTTATTTATTTTCGAATTGTATTTAATCCATTTCCCCCCCTCCTCATCAGTGTTTTTACGTCATAATTGTCTTTAATGTCCTGTTTGTTGGAAATTTTTTATTTTTTCTATTTTTAATAAGTTTATAAGTTTATTAGGTTTTTATATACCGCCTATCAAGGTTATCTAAGCGGTTTTACAATCAGGTACTCAAGCGTTTTCCCTCTCTGTCCCGGTGGGCTCACAATCTATCTAACGTACCTGGGGCTATGGAGGATTAAGTGACTTGTCCAGGGTCACAAGGAGCAGCGCAGGGTTTGAACCCACAACCCCAGGGTGCTGAGGCTGTAGCTCCAACCACTGCGCCACACACTCCTACACTCCTAATGATGTAAATCGCATTGGATTTGGATACTGCAATTATATCAAATATTTTAAATCAACTTGAAACTTGAAAGAGAGCTGCAAATTTCACTCAGGGTGGCAATTTTATGTTCTTATGCTCTGTCTGTTTTCTGACTTAACATTACCATTCCGAGAAATGAAATATTGCTGGTCCCAAGGATTCCGGACAAAGGATCTTGTACCTGTACCATCCAGCTCGTACCTTGGAACATCTAACATTGTAGACTTGAAGGCAACGCTTCAATCCGAACTCTTATTACGTACCAACAGTCCCTCCAAATACCCGAAGCTGAGTCTGTTCATCTCTTCACGTCAACTGAGTAAAGCTATAACTTTTATTTAATCTGTAGCTTCACATTTGAGATCATGAAAAGAAATGCTAACAAGGGATTGGAGGCTAGGAGTAGAATAGCTATATGCCACATGATTATTTCCCAGAAACTGAATTTCATGAATACAATAAGGAAAAAAAAATGCAGAAATAGACTTTTAATTTCCCTTGTAGATCATAATTATGCCTGTTTAATGGTTTGTAATGAAGTCCATGCAGTTCTCCAGAATTATTTTTTCTGGCAGAGCAATGTGGGGAATCAGTTTAATTTATGTATATTTAATTTTTAAATTAGCATTACTTTTGGGATTTCTCCAGGTCCCGCTAACGCTTCATGCATAAATCTGTTTATTTAAGTGTTTAAGCCAAACTTACTGTACATACATTAAACCCTAAACAATGTAAAACTTTGTATTTATTTAAAAAAAAAAAAATACAAAAAACAGAACGGAAAGGCAGAAAACTATGATTCACGTCGGAACATAACGGAGAAATAAAGGACGTGAATGCAGATACGGATCATCAGGCCTGCTTAGTTCTTGTCCAGGCCTGATGCAATAATGCGGAGTTCTGTTGTTCTAGGCCAGGGGTGTCCAACCTTTTGGCTTCCCCGGGCTGCGTTGGCCGAAAAAATGTTTCTGGGGCTGCGCAAACGCTGCAGCAAGACGGAGGAGGGAGCCGGCAAGACGGTAAACACCCGGGGGCAGCAGAGGAAAACACTGCATCGCCCTCGACCAGGGCCGCAGGTTGGACATCCCTGTTCTAGGCATTATGCTGACAAGATAACAACCAATGCGTGGAGCATATATTCAAAATCAATATCAAAAACATTTTAAGGACTCTTTTAACGAAGGCGGGTTAGTGGTTTAACGCACGTAATAGCAGGCAGTAATTTTTCAGCCAGCGCTTGCTAAATCGATTAGCACGCCTTAGCAAAAGACCTTTTTCTTTTGTAACATCAGCGAACTGTGAAATATTCAAGGAAGGGGTAAAGACCTCGGACTCCCCTCAGCTCATTTCAGGACAATATGCGCTGATCAACTGTACGGGTTGTCATTTTAATCATCGGTCTTAATTACCTCCTTGCTCCTATTAATTTAAGTAAATAAATAGGGAACTTGGCTTTGATCTTTGGAATGGCGCCATTTTAAATGGTGGAACACTTTCACATTGCAGAGGCGCGGGTCAGCTTGTGATTATGTCGGAGACCGCGCACCATTGACAAGCAGACGTCCTTGTTTTGATACAGATTGAATGGGGACCTGGATATGAATCTGAGGCCCTGAAGAAGAAACATAGAAACATGATGGCAGATAAAGGCCAAATGGCCCATCCAGTCTGCCCATCCGCAACATCCACTGCCTCTTCCTCCTCTCCCTATTGGCTAAGGCTTTAACATTTGCATCTCCTCTTCCTATTGGATAAGGCTCTTTACACTTGCATTGTGAGGTCATAGAGCTTTATGGTTATAGAAACAGAGAAACATGATGGCAGATAAAGGCCAAATGGCCCATCCAGTCTGCCCATCCGCAGTAATCATTATCTCTTTCTCCCTCTAAGAGATCCCACGTGCCCTCTTGAATTCAGACACAGTCTCTGTCTCCACCACCTTTTTCAGGAGACCGTTCCACGCATCTACCACCCTTTCCGTAAAAAAGTATTTCCTCAGATTGCACCTCTTAACTTCACCATATGCCCTGTCATTGCAGAGTTTATTTTCAAATGAAAGAGACTCGACTCATGCGCATGTATATTACGTAGATATTTAAACATCTCTATCATATCTTCCCTCTCCTGCCTTTGAAGTCCTGGTTCAAATTTGACTGATACCAGGAACTGCAGATTGCCAATGCAGTTCCTGGTATCAGTCAAATTTGAACCAGGACTTCAAAGATAAGGCTTTAATAAATTATTTGTTCAAGCTGGATAGCTGATTGATTAAAATATAAATATAAATCCCCAGCAGCATAGAAACATAGAAGATGACGGCAGAAAAAGGGCTATAGCCCATCAAGTCTGCCCACCGTACTGTCCCTTCCTCTTAAGTCTATACCTAGTGACTATTTATTCAGATTGACTCTCTTAGGGATCCCCTCTTTCCTCCTCTGACCCTCGTAGGGATCCCACATATGTATCCCATTTATTCTTGAAGTCCAGCACGCTGTTGGCCTCGATCACCTGTGCTGGAAGCTCATTCCAACGGTCAACCACTCTTTCTGTGAAGAAGTACTTCCTTATGTCGCCACGAAATTTCCCGCCCCTGAGTTTGAGCGGATGCCCTCTGGTGGCAGAGGGTCCCCTGAGAAAGAAGATATCATCTTCCACCTCGATACGTCCTGTGATGTATCGAGGTGGAAGATGATATCTTCTTTCTATACATATAGCCCCATAAACTAATACCTTGTGCATTTGGGGTGCCACTTCTGACGGCTCTGGATATACTATCTTAGCTATTGTTGGAAGTTACAACTATCAAATGCAAAGTTGTGTGAAGAATTTTGTCAAATAAACGGAATGATTTGCATATTCTGGTGAATGCGCCTAGTTTAAGGCAGTCAAAATGTAACTATTTTAAACTTATTTTTAATGTTACGATTACTGAATGATTTGCAAAGTCAAAGGGGTCCTTTTATCAAGCTGCGGTAGGGGGTTTAAAGTGCGAATACCGCACATTAAACCACCTGCTGCGCTAGCCGCTAACGCCTGCATTGAGCAGGCGTTAGTTTATTAGCCGGCCGCGGGGGCTAGCGCGTGATGAAATGTCCGATGCGCTAACCCTGCTAGCGCGGCTTGATAAAAGGACCCCAAAGTCTTTAAAATTTTAATTATAAATAGATACTTTGTACTTTTCTCTTTAATTACTTCTTGGTATAGTTTGCTTCATGACGAAGATTACAAATCACAGGATATGGGTTACTTTGGCCAAATGTCATCACTTTACTGCATCTATTTTTAGCTATAATTAGACAAGTTGAAAACCCGAAGCCAATGCAGAGAACTTGATGGGATTCGTGACAAACTCCAGAGCGATTTAGTTTTCCTGTAGCATCCCTGACTCACTGGGCTGATAAGAATGCACGCTACGGAAATTTCCTGTTAGATGTTACGTTAAAAAAAAAAAAGTAATGGCAGCGATTTGTTATTTCTTGATCCCAAGCGATGGTTGAACTATTCGGTGCCTTGGGAGGAAGTTCTGACTGCGATTGTAGTTCCCTTTGATTAGCGTGTAACCTGGCTGTCGCTGTATAGGATTCATCTGCTTTGTAGTTGGGGTTTTTTTTTTTCTTTTTTCTATATGTATATTTCTGGTTCATAGATGAAAGTGCGCGGGACTGTCGAAGTGGAAGATGATATTTTCTTTCTCAAGGGACCCTCGGCCACAAGAGGGCACCCGCTCAAACTCAGGGGCGGAAAATTTCATGGCGACACCAGAAAGTATTTCTTCACAGAGAGAGTGGTTGATCATTGGAACAAGCTTCCAGTGCAGGTGATCGAGGCAGACAGCGTGCCAGACTTTAAGAATAAATGGGATACCCATGTGGGATCCCAAGAGGGTCAAGATAAGGACATTGGGTCATTAGGGCATACACAGGGGGTGGGTAAGCAGAGTGGGCAGACTTGATGGGCTGTAGCCCTTTTCTGCCGTCATCTTCTATGTTTCTATGATGGGTCATTTGGCCTTTATCTGCCATCATGTTTCTATAATCAGAAAGTTCTATGACATCACAATGCAGGTGTAAAGAGCCTTAGCCTATAGGAAGAGGAGATGCAAATGTTAAGAGCCTTAGCCAATAGGGAGAGGAGGAGAGAGTGGCTGCTGCAGACACCAGAAAGTATTTCTTCACAGAGAGAGTGGTTGATCATTGGAACAAGCTTTCAGTGCAGGTGATCGAGGCAGACAGCGTGCCAGACTTTAAGAATAAATGGGATACCCATGTGGGATCCCTACGAGGGTCATTAGGGCATAGACAGGGGGTGGGTAAGCAGAGTGGGCAGACTTGATGGGCTGTAGCCCTTTTCTGCTGTCATCTACTATGTTTCTATGGGACAATTACGCTAGGACAAAGCCACTAAGACAAATGCGCACAGTATGTAGGATTAAAAGGTGACTTTGAAACACAGAAACATAGAAAATGACGGCAGAAAAGGGCTATAGCCCATCAAGTCTGCCCATTCCAAATACCCGCCTCCATGACTTTACTTCCTTAGAGATCCCATGTGAATATCCCATTTTCTCTTAAAATCTGACACGCTGCTGGCCTCAATCACCTGCAGTGGGAGTTCGTTCCAATGATCCACCACTCTTTCGGTGAAGAAGTACTTTCTGGAATCGCTAGGAAACTTCCCCCCCCCCCCTGATTTTCAGTGGATGCCTTCTGGTGGTCGAGGGTCCCATGGGACAGAAGATACCATCTTCCGACTCGATACGGCCCGTGACGTACTTAAAGGTTTCAATCATGTCTCCCCTCTCTCTTCGTTCCTCAAGTGAGTACAGCTGCAATTTATTCATCCTTTCTTCATACGTGAGACCCTTGAACCCCAAGACCATCCTAGTGGCCATTCGCTGAACCGACTCGATTCTCAGCACATCCTTCCGGTAGTGTGGTCTCCAGAATTGAACACAATACTCCAAATGAGGTCTCACCATGGGTGGGGGTGTGGGGGGGAAACCCCCCCTCCCCCCGATTTTACTCAGAAGAGTTGGCGCTGCCATTGGGGGATTTGGGGGGCGGGGGAGAGGAAAGTGTAATTTTTCCCAGTGTTTTAGTGAAAAATTACTTTCCTCTGTAAGTGGGAGGGTCCCCCCTCCCCCAACGGCAGCGGCAACACTTCTAAGTAAACTGAGGGGGTTCCCCCCACAGCCACCCTCAGAGCACTTTAAAGTTACCTTTTAATCTGGCGCGCTGATGTGCTGCGTGCATTTGTCTTAGCGTCTTTGTACGCGCACGATTGTCCGGCGTCCTTTAGTCCCGTCACCATATTTCCTGCTTGACTCCAGCAACATTGGCCTAGATTCACTAAACTCACCAGTCTGGATCGTTATTGGGCGATTCGTGGCCGAGTTCTGCCGGGCGACCGATTCACTACAGAGTCCTCATGCAAATGATCTGATCGGACGCACGCCCACAAGCGAACGCGACGCATGCGCAGACCATCCTGGTTGGCTGTAGATGCGATCCGCGCATGTGCGTGCTCTCCGCACAAGCGAGGTCAAAACAAAGGGGGAGGGGTGGCTGCAGTTTACTTGAGTGGACATTTCAATTTAATGGAACAGAACACGCTTTTAACCCGCAGGTTAAAACCATGGGCTTGTTTTGTAACCTCGACACTGGGATTTCAGGGCAGGAGAGTCGACAAGGACAGTAAGCGACTGATCCTCAGCAGTCGCTTCATTGTGGATCGGCAGATCCAATCGGTGTTTCTTCTTCTGTCTAGTGAATCGATGTCTTCCTACTTATGCAGGCAATTTCCCCTCATTTGCATGGGTGGATCGGATCAGGTGGGAGATGCATCAGGTAGAGAATGACACGATGACAAAATTCATCACCTTTCCCGTCCCCGCGGATAACCGCGGGAAACCATCTTCATGTCATTCTTTAAGGAGAGAGGGAAGAATCAGAGTATGAATGGCCACAACCACTGACCCGCAAGCTTTGCTTTGAAGAATGCCGAGATTGAGCAGCAACATTCCAGAGCAGATATTGTGATGTCATAATGCCTCATTCCACCAATGCCTAAGTGCCAATCACATCAGTGATGTCACAATGACTTCATTATCCTTGGCTCCCATAAGAATCAGAGTATGAATGGCCACAACCACTGACCCGCAAGCTTTGCTTTGAAGAATGCTGGTGTAGAAGGACCGAGGTTGAGATAGACACTAAAGAATGACAGTCTCTGGTATCCAGAGCAGATATTGTGATGTCATAATGCCTCATTCCACCAGTGCCTAAGAGCCAATCACATCAGTGATGTCACAATGGCTTCATTATCCTTGGCTCCCATAAGAATCAGAGTATGAATGGCCACAACCACTGACCCGCAAGCTTTGCTTTGAAGAATGCTGGTGTAGAAGGACCGAGGTTGAGATAGACACTAAAGAATGACAGTCTCTGGTATCCAGAGCAGATATTGTGATGTCATAATGCCTCATTCCACCAGTGCCTAAGAGCCAATCACATCAGTGATGTCACAATGGCTTCATTATCCTTGGCTCCCATAAGAATCAGAGTATGAATGGCCAGAACCACTGACCCGCAAGCTTTGCTTTGAAGAATGCCGGTGTAGAAGGACCGAGGTTGAAATAGACACTAGAAAATGACATGGGATTATTTCCCGCGGTTATCCGCGGGGACGGGAACGGTGACGAATTTTGTCACCGTGTCATTCTCTAGTATCGGCACAAGGTTAGTGAATCGGGTCGGGGTCGGGGAACGATCGCAAACTGGTTGGGACACGATCGGTGCGTTTAGTGAATCTGGCCCATTGTGGACTAATGAATGATATTTATTTCCTATATTAAGGGGTTTCCCTTTATATTCATGTCTTGTTCTGATTTCTTTTTCAAGTAAATGCTTAAATATTATGTTGAATTCTAAAAGTAAATCATAATAATTAAAGAATACATGATAAGCACTAGATTCTAAAAATGGCACTGAAAAAAAAATCTGCGTTGAACAGTGGCGTAACGAAAGTGAGAGGCGCCCCTCCCCCGCCCTCGTCTCCGCCTCCCGCTCCTTCCCTGATCCCGCCTGCTGCATGCCCCCCACCCTCCCTTCCCTTTGCCCATACCTTTAGTTGAAGTTGTTGCTCGCGGCGGTTCTCCCTCTGACATCACTTCTTATGCGCAGCACCTGGAAATGATGTTAACGGGAGAGCCGATGGGGTCGTGAAGAACACGTTGTTGACCACCACACACAACAACGTCAACCAGAGGTATCTACATTGTAGGGGTCTGTCATGGGTCTACGGAGATGCATAAGAACGCTTAAGCATGCCCAAGGCTGGGCAAGGGTGTGGTTTCACCCGGAAGTGACCTTGGGTGCGCTTAAGCATCTCTTCACATCTCCATAGACCCGCGACAGACCTGCAAAACGCCGGTCTACATTTCACAATGGTAAAAGTAGACGCCTGCAGACAGCTGAGCTGATCGCGGCACAGGAATCCCCAAACAGCTGAGCCGGAGGACTGCCTGAAAGTACGGGTTTAGGGGAGCTCTGCCGCAATCAGCTGATGTCAAGGGATCCCTCGGCGAAGGTAGGCGGCTGAGCCACCTATCTTTGGGGTCCTTGTGCCAAGGTGCGCTAACCAATTTAGCACGTGCTAATTGATTTACCGCACGCTAAATGCTAAGGCGTCCATAGAATATAACGGGCGCCGTAGCATTTTGCACGTGCTAATCTTTAGCGTGCGTTAAATCGATTAGCGCGCCTTGGTAAAAGGACCCCTTGGTGAACAGGCAGGTGTGATTCTCCAACCTGCACCGGTTGACATGGGCACTAGTTAACGAACTGGAGGGAGGGGGGAGGGGGAGGCGTCTTAAGATATGCCTGATTCTGTATGGGACACCGGAGCATGATTGACATGCGATTCTCGGCCGCTTCTTAGGCGGCCACCAAGACCGGTGTCCTACACAGAATCAGGCCCCAAATGCTCCGACGCTCATAGAATTCTAGGAATGTCAGAGCAGCGACAGAGTACTTAGCACTCTACGCCGCGATAGAAACCTCTACCGTGGCTTAGTAATTATTTTGTAGCTGGGGCTGAGAGTCACAAGGAGTCACGGTGGGAATTGACCCTAGTGCTCCTGGTTTTTCCCTGTTTTAGATGAGTTCCACATGAATTACACTTCCCCTCCATATTCGCGGTTTCGGTTATTCGCGGTTTTTTGATCGAAGGCCCCCACCTCCCCCAAATTTACATCACAGGAGATCGCTGCTCCCGGCGTTGCACAGAGAAAATCGCTGTGCCCTGCTGCACTTTCTTCACCGGAACAGGTCAGGTTATTCACGGTTTTCTGCGTCCTTTTTCTTTTTTTTTCAGAAAAACCACGAAAAACACACGAAACGTTACTTGCGTTTTTTTCTCTTTTCGCTGCCTTGCCGTTCCCCCTATCACCTATTGAGGGGGAAGTGTATAGTCATTGCAAAGTCTCTGCCTCCGACTCTGCTCTTGTGTCCTTGATACGAAGGAGAGACACCCTCCTTTATCTGTAGTGAAAATGAGGCAATGAAAGAATTTGAGTTTCTTCTATAATAGGTTCCATTTTCTCGCTTTCAAACACCTCTTCAGGTTTTATTCCCGATCATACCCTACTGTTCAACCATCAGATCATTCTTTTGCATAATAAATATGCAGAGAAACGTCCACCCACAGAAATCAATTGTCTTTCAGAAATTCCGGCATGTTATCCTTCATGCCAGGTAACCACAAAACCTTCATATTTCTTTAATTATCACACTCCTAAGTTTCTGTTTGATTTTGTGCACTTAAGTTCTGTTTCTCTGCCTGGGTGATGTCCTGGCGTTGCCATTTTCCCCAAGCTATAGCCAAAAGTGTGTGGCGCGGTGACTATATGGAACGTGTACCTATAGTTAGAGAAATACGCATTATGCATTCATAGAACGTGAGATTCATGAATGACTATTTCCTTGATCACTGATTCAGAGATAATTGCATTTTCTTGATCATTGAGGCTACCTGTGAATAGACCTAAACAGAATATCATTTCTTTATAAATCATGGGCCAGGCTGGGACTTTTTGAAATTATGATGATTTAGAAAATGCAGTAAGCAGATATTCAATGCATTTAGACCCCCCCCTCCCCCAAAAAAAAAAAAAAAAAAAAAAAAAAAGGCAGACAGGCAGGCCGATGGACTGCTAAGTCCCATAGGAAGGAAATTGTAGAAGCAGACATGGTGAAAGGCAGATGAAACCCTAAAAGAATTTATTGGTTGATAAAGTTAAAACAACACCCAACGTGGCCGTGTTTCGCCCTGCATGGGCTAAATCAGGGACACTAATGAAACCTTATAATGTGAGGGACTCTCATCACCCTGAGGCATTACAGGACCTCCAAACTCCTGGAGGGTCTTTAATGCAGCGACGGGAAGCATTAGCAGAGGGAAAGAACAAGCTCCGATCCCGTATAGGGAGGAGCGCGGCCAAATCGGCCGAAGCCGGAGTGGAAAAGATGGGAGGGGGGAGGGGGAAGGGAGGAGAAGGAAAGGCCAATCAACGATGGACGCGGGGGGGGAAGGGGGTTAGGAGAAGAGTGGGAAGCGGAAGGAAGGTCGCCCTTTCCAGACGGCTTTCCTGGGAGACAGACGCGGTTTTCTTCACCTGCAAGAATTTTCTTCCAGCGGCCCATCTCCAGCGACTTCTACAGGCACGCTCGGCGTGACCAGCGTCATCAAGTCGGCCTCCCCCTGAGCTACCAGAGATTCCGGCCCTTGAGGACTAGAGTTGCACCATGTCTGTTCTAAAAAATCACAATCATACCTAACACTTAAGAACATAAGCAATGCCTCCGCTGGGTCATACCTGAGGTCCATCGTGCCCAGCAGTCTGCTCATGCGGCGGCCCAACAGGTCCAGGACCTGTGCAGTAATCCTCTATCTATACCCCTCTATCCCCTTTTCCAGCAGGAAATTGTCCAGTCCTTTCTTAAACCCCAGTACCGTACTCTGCCCTATTACGTCCTCTGGAAGCGCATTCCAGGTGTCCACTACACGTTGGGTAAAGAAGAACTTCCTAGCATTCGTTTTGAATCTGTCCCCTTTCAGCTTAAGGTTTAAGAGATCTTGGTTACAAATCGGTTAAACAGGTTGGCTTTAACTAGTTTTCTGAAGTTAAGATAGGATGAGGAAAAGGTTGTGTGTGTGGGGGGAGGGGGGGTGTTTCAAATTTGAACTGAGTCAGAATGCAAATTAAGTCTGTATCTGATGTGAACATGTTATTAAAAAAAAAAAAAAAGCTGGTTCATAATAAAATGCATCTTAGTGATAAGAAATTGACAGAACCATGGACACCTCATGCTTACACAATGTCAAGACGTTAGGTGGTAGAGATTAGAGCGATAATGAGACCCTGAAAATGGCTAAAAATGAACCAGAAGGTGGCAAGGTCAGGAAGAGATAAATCCTCGATCCCTTTAAGTATCGCTATGAATGGAGTGACCTGTCAAAACCAAAAATGCTTATTGAAAACTGAAGGAACAGAACGCTCTATGCGTGCTCATGTTTCGAGCTGCTTATTCTTAAGGGCACCCTTGGACATGGGAAACAAAATGGGCCAAATAGAGCTTAATTTGACTCAAGGGTTTTAACTACCTTTTCTTTTTTTTTCTTTTGAGGAGTGCTTTTAAAAAGCATGTTCTGTTCCATAATAACAAAGAAGTTTCTGCTGTTTTGCACAAATAGAAGTACAATTTGCAAGCCTGATAATGATTTCTTATACAAAAACAAAAAAACAACCAAATACGGAAGGATATGAATGATTTAAAAGCATATTTTTAAAAAACCAACAAATACACTGATTTTTTTTTTTTAATACTTTATTCATTTTGAAAACTTACAGCAAGCGTACAGGAATATATCATTAGTAACAACAATAAAACTTGTAATTCTCATATAATTCTAAAAACATAAAAATATACTGATTAATGGGAGGGGGAGGGAGGAATGGAGGATGAGTAAGGGCGGGGTGTATCGGAAACAATATATTCACGATTAAAAAAAAAAAAATTGCATGTTTTTAGTACCCAGAACAAATACTGGTATGAAAATACAGAACATCTTCATTTTCTTACTGCAAACTCAGTTGTTCGAAGTCAGTTTTGCAATTCACACATTCTTAAATCCTGGGAGAAATGCAAATTTAGATTGTTAAGACTGACACGGATTACGGGGATAAAGGGTAATTAGCATAAAACCCTACATGGAGTGTTTTAGCACCATTAATCAACACCCACCTTGGCACGTTTTTTTGTTAAGTCAGAAATGAAGCTAAAAAAAAAAAAAAAAGACAAAGATATTCTGTTAGGGAATAAAAATACAGAATTTGCCTTAAAATAGAGTTTGAAATGTTTTCCCCGCCAGTGAAAGAACCAAACATGCAACGAGAGCCCAAAACATAATTACATCATAGAGAAGGACTTCTGTAGACAGTGGCGTAGAAAGGGGGGAGCGCCTTGTTGGTGGGGGCTCCAAAACCCCACCTCCTCCCGCCTCTTTCCATTCCTCCGCTCCACTTGCACGCCCCCCTCCCTTCCCCCATACCTCCAGCTCAGGGGTGTTAAATGGTGGTCCTCGAGGGGCCACAATCCAGTCAGGTTTTCAGTTGGGGGACAGTTGAGCCTTTTGGGTTAAGCAAAGAATAAAAATTGAGTTTGACCTTTGGTTGGGCTGGAGAGAGGTCCTGGTTTGGATGTCTCGCTCCTGTTTGCTGCCAGGAAAAAGAATACGGTACGGTACTGGGGTTCAAGAAAGGATTGGACAATTTCCTGCTGGAAAAGGGGATAGAGGGGTATAGATAGAGGATTACTGCATAGATAGAGGATTCAAGAAAGGGGTTCAAGAAAGGATTGGACAATTTCCTGCTGGAAAAGGGGATAGAGGGGTATAGATAGAGGATTACTGGACCTGTTGGGCCGCCGCGTGAGCAAACTGCTGGGCGCGATGGACCTCAGGTCTGACCTAGCGGAGGCATTGCTTATGTTCTTATGGGAGAGGAGGAGATAGTGGATGCTCTGGATGGGCCATTTGGCCTTTATCTGCCATCATGTTTCTAGGTTTCTATAACCATAAAGCTCTATGACATCACAATGCAGGTGAAAGAGCCTTAGCCTATAGGAAGAGGAGATGCAAATGTTAAGAGCCTTAGCCAATAGGGAGAGGAGGAGATAGTGGATGCTGCGGATGGACCATTTGGCCTTTATCTGCCATCTTGTTTCTAGGTTTCTATAACCATAAAGCTCTATGACATCACAATGCAGGTGCAAGAGCCTTAGCCTATAGGAAGAGGAGATGCAAATGTTAAGAGCCTTAGCCAATAGGGAGAGGAGGAGATAGTGGATGCTGTGGATGGACCATTTGGCCTTTATCTGCCATCATGTTTCTAGGTTTCTATAACCATAAAGCTCTATGACATCACAATGCAGGTGCAAAGAGTCTTAGCCAATGGGAAGAGGAGATGCAAATGTTAAGAGCCTTAGCCAATGCGCTTCCAGAGAGCGTAATAGGGCAGAGTACGGTACTGGGGTTAAAGAAAGGATTGGACAATTTCCTGCTGGAAAAGGGGATAGAGGGGTATAGATAGAGGATTACTGCACAGGTCCTGGACCTTTTGGGCCGCCGCGTGAGCGGACTGCTGGCACGATGGACCTCAGGTCTGACCCAGCGGAGGCATTGCTTATGTTCTTATGTTCTTAAGTGTTAGGTATGATTGTGATTTTTTTTAGAACAGACATGGTGCAACTCTAGTCCTCGAGGGCCGCAATCCAGTCGGGTTTTCAGGATTTCCCCAAAGAATATGCATTGAAAGCAGTGCATGCAAATAGATCTCATGTATATTCATTGGGGAAATCCGGAAAACCCGACTGGATTGCAGCCCTCGAGGACCGACATTTGACACCCCTGCTCTAGTCAAAGTTGTTCTCAGCAGTCGGTAACATGCTCTTCGGACCCCGTCAGCTCTCCCGCTGATGTCACTTCCGGGGGCCGCGCATAGGGTCGTAAGGAGCACGTTTTTGACCGCTGCAAGCAACTTCAGCTAGAGGTAAGGGGGAGGTGCATGGCAGGCGGAATCATGGAAGGGCCACCCCGGGCTTCTCTCACCCTCGCCACACCACTGTCTGCAGAAGTCAAACGGAATTTCATGCGCTGATTGAAAGCAGACAGCGTGGAGAAAATGCTTAAAATCTTTCCAGTTATTATTAAGATGCATCCTTGTTATTTTCCATTTGCAGAATTGTATGCCTAGCAACCAAGCAGGATTTCTTCAGGTCAATAGCAATATCTTTGGCATTACAGTAACTGAGTGGTTTGAAATAATGCTCCTTTCTTGTAATTACACATTCATTAGATTTCAGTGGTGCTCTATCCATTAGGCTGACTCCAAATCACAAATATTGCATTATGGAGACACCTTATCCGCCAACACCTATCCTGTTTTATTTATAATATTATAGGTTATCCACTCATAACTACTACTATTATTTATTATTTCTAAAGCACTGAAAGGTGTACACAGCGCTGTACATTTTAACATACAATAGACGGTCCCTGCTCAGAAGAGCTTACAATCTAATTTTAGACAGGACATTTCCGGGTTGGGGAGATTATGGTAGAGGAAATGATGCAGTGGATCGAGGTATCTGACGGCAGCGAGTGGGAGTTAGGAGTTGAAAACTGATTTTAAAAAGTGGGCTTTTAGCTTGGATTTGAACGCTGCTAGGAAGGGAGTTTAGGATAAACACAAATCAGTAAATAACTCTTCCTATTGTCTTCTATGTAATCTACTGGACAATGGGGCAGGTCTGGTTATGAAAACCTGTGCCCTTATATTTTAAGCAGTCAGTTCTATAGCTGATTTTTAAACAAAATGTTCAACATTTATCTCCTAAGAAAGTTTTATTTTTTTTAATTTTTCTTTCCAACTTATGATTTATCTTTAATCTTATCTATTGTTTTGCCTTTTGTCTTTGTTTTGTTCTATTTCTATCATTTAAATTTCTCCAGAATTCTACTGTTCAACGGTTCCCCCTTCTGCATCAATTCCTTTCTCTCCTCTCTTCTACCTTCCAAAGTATTTAGATCAATGCTGTCTTATTAAAATGTTTATTTTATTTTTATTTTTCCTCTAACTCTACTTTTCACTTCTCTATTACCCTCCAGGTACTTTAGTTAGATTGTGAGCCTTCGGGACAGTAAGGGAATTTTTCAAGTACCTTTCTTATTTCTAATCTTAATGTATATTTTCTGTAAACCGCTTAGAACCTAACGGATGTAGCGGTATATAAGAAATAAATTACATTACATTACATTACATGGACCATTTGGCCTTCATCTGCCATCATGTTTCTAGGTTTCTATAACCATAAAGCTCTATGACATCACAATGCAGGCAAAGAGCCTTAGCCAATGGGAAGAAGATATGCAAATGTTAAGAGCCTTAGCCAATAGGGAGAGGAGGAGATAGTGGATGCTGCAGAATTCTACTGTTCAACGGCTCCCCCTTCTGCTTCTATTCCTTTCTCTCCTCTCTTCTACCTTCCAAAGTATTTAGATCAATGCTGTCTTGTTAAAATGTTTATTTTATTTTTATTTTTCCTCTAACTCTACTTTTCACTTCTCTATTACCCTTTAGTTAGATTGTGAGCCTTCGGGACAGTAAGGGAATTTTTCAAGTACCTTTCTTATTTCTAATCTTAATGTATATTTTCTGTAAACCGCTTAGAACCTAACGGATGTAGCGGTATATAAGAAATAAATTACATTACATTACATAAGAACATAAGAATAGTCTTACTGGGTTAGACCAATGGTCCATCAAGCCCAGTAGCCTGTTCTCATGGTGGCCAATCCAGGTCCCTAGTACCTACTCAAATCCCAAGGAGTAGCAACATTCCATATAGAATCCCAAAGAACAGCAACTTTCCATACAGAATCTCATAGAATAGCAAGATTCCGGAATCTCAAAGAGTAACAAGATTCTAGAATCCCAAAGGGTAGCAACATTCCATACAGAATCTCATAGAATAGCAAGATTCCGGAATCCCAGAGAGTAACAAGATTCTAGAATCCCAGAGTAGCAACATTCCATGCTACCGATCCAGGGCAAACAGTGGCATCCCCCGTGTCTTTCTCAATAACAGACTATGGACTGTTCCTCTCAGGAACTTGTCCAAACCTTTCTTAAAACCAGCTACGCTATCCACTCTTACAATACCTTCAAGGGAAGTGAAGGGGTGCACACGCATGCAGCAGGGGGTAGAGAGCAGGAGGGGTGCCTACTCCCCATAGAAGACCGTGCCCGGGGCGGAACGCACCCCCCCAACTGCACCCCTCTCATTATGCCACTGCATGCGGACTCGACGTGTCATGTTTCAGCAATATTGCCTGCATCAGGAGTCCATGAATACTGAAAAAGTACAAATGGTGTAAAAACATATATGTAATCTTCCCATAAAGTGATGTTTTCACTCTTTTTCACATGGCTGGACAACCGCCAAGAGGATTTCTTTTCAAGGTATCGGCTGCAATGTTTTGAGATTTTTTTTTTTCCATGTTCTATGACAAAGAATAACATAACATAACATCATGCTTATAGACCGCGTAACCAGAAGTTCAACGCGGTGAACAAAAAATGAATAATTAAATAACATAGAAGACGCCTAAAACTATTTGGCCAAATACTTTGCGAAAAGGTAGGTTTTCAACTGGCTTCTAAAGCGTTTGGAGGAACAAGCTCTACCTAACAGCGGTTGAAATTCTTTATCGTAGGAAACTGCCTGAAATGCTTGTGTATGATCCAAGAATTTCTTACTTTTACAACCTTGAACTGATGGGAAAATGAACAAGGCATGAGATCTTCTACTGTATTTGTAAGATTCTATAAGAAATCTATCAGTCATATCAAATGGAGTAATGCCATTCACAACCTTATAGCAAAGCCAACTCAACTTAAACAGTAGACGATCCTCCATCGGGAGCCAGTGTAACTCGCGACAGAATGGTGTCCCATGGTCATACTTCTTCAGACCATAGATCAATCTTACTGCCGTATTCTGAATTAATCTAAGTCTTGCCATCTCTTTCTTAGTACATGTTAAATAAACTATATTAGAGTAATCAAGAAGACTCAATAGCAATGATTGAACTAGAAGTCTGAAAGCAGAAAACTCAAAGTATAGTTTTATGGTCCACAACTTCCTGGAGGAAAAGCCCCTTTTTAAAAAATTTTTCCCTCTGTCGTACACTCTGCACACAGTTTCACACATCTAATTCAGGGTTAATTAGTCTCTGTCTTTCCAAAATCACGTAACGCATAACTTAATGCAATTCCAGTTCACCACTCACACCCATTTGATCGTCACATAGATTACAAGGACTTCATGTCCGCTCTTCACGTGTCACTGTGAGTTACCATTCACATTAAATTCAGTTTGATTTCTACCATTCATTTAAGGACCCCTGACGAAGGCAAAGGAAGACGAAACACAGGCCGTGTTGGGTCCGACACAAGGCTCGATCTTACATTGTTACTTGCACGAACAATTGGTATTAAATGGATGTTTTCATATTTATATCTGAATTTTTATGTTAATAAATTTTCAACACATTCAGAGACTTTGTTCCATTCTTTTGTTTTGGGGGGATCTACCGGGTTTTTTGGAGTTTTTTTTGGAACATAGGTCCTGTTTTGTTCTGATTTGCCTACTGTTGAGATAGACATGGGCAAAGCCTCTGCTTGCCCTGGGATTGATCGCAAGGAGTCTTTCTACCATTTGGGAATCTACATGGAATCTTGTTATTCTTTGGGATTTTGGAATCTTGGAAGTCTTTGGGATTCTGACAGGTCCATGTGACCTCGATTGGTCACGGCTGGAAACAGGATGCTGGGCTAGATGGACAATTGGTCTGAACTGGAATCTCAGATAAAATACCCAGAATCCTACAAAACCCAGGAGTCCACATTTGCTTAGAATATTGCTGGATTTCACATTCAATTCAAGTGATGGTAACCTATTTCTGACCAAACTTTACCCTCGTCGTGGAGTACGCCGCACTCGCCATGTCGCACACCTCATTCATATTCCACAAAAATGTTCCCAGGTTTCTTTTCAATCTCCTCAGTATATCTTCAGCTTATCCTCAGTTCTCAGATCTCTCACAGCCCCTCAGCGCCAGCCCAGCAACATTAAAAAAAAACCAAAAAAAACACATTTCTTCTTTCAATTATTCTGCACTTTGGTCAATTCCTTTAAATAATGTAGCCAAGATTGCTCTGTACTAGAGAATGACACGGTGACAAAATTCATCACCGTTCCCGTCCCCGCGGATAACCGCGGGAAATAATCCCATGTCATTTTCTAGTGTCTATTTCAACCTCAGTCCTTCTACATCGGCATTCTTCAAAGCAAAACTTGCGGATCAGTGGTTGTGGCCATTCATACTCTGATTCTTATGGGAGCCAAGGATAATGAAGCCATTGTGACATCACTGATGTGATTGGCTCTTAGGCACTGGTGGAATGAGGAGGCATTATGACATCACAATATCTGCTCTGGATACCAGAGACTGTCATTCTGTAGTGTCTGTTTCAACCTCAGTCCTTCTACACCAGCATTCTTCAAAGCAAAGCTTGAGGGTCGGTGGTTGTGGCCATTCATACTCTGATTCTTCCCTCTCTCCTTAAAGAATGACATGAAGATGGTTTCCCGCGGTTATCCGCGGGGACGGGAACGGTGATGAATTTTGTCACCGTGCCATTCTCTACTCTGTACCTTTAACACGTTATCATCTCGGTAGCCCACAAGTGCAGCACTTTGCCTTTCTCCTGGAGCTCCTCCGACCTTGTAAGGGTGCGTACTTTCATATGCGCAGCCCCTGACGTGCATAAGGCGTGGCCCGTGCACTTTAGCAAATCTACAGTAGCCCTGAGAGGAGCAGTTAAAGTAGTTGGCATTTCATGGCTTCCAATTCATATCCTGCTTAGAAAGATTTCACTTCTCTGCTCTTAAATGCTGTGGTGTATTTCATGGGTATTGATCAGAGATGAGCTCTGATAATCCCAGAACTATTGCATCGTAACTTTTTTAGGTCTGTCTTTCACATTTGCACCTATAAATCAGGGTCTGCAGACTTATTTTTTAAGCTGCTTTGCTTATTTATCGAGACCATTTTGAACCTGGATTGGTGCAAAAGGCTTCACATTTCTTTTCACGTAGGGATGCTGAGGCACATTCAACGCTAATTTCAGAATTCCCAGATGGTATTATACAAAAGCAAATACAAATCAAATTTATATTCCATAAATTACTCGAAGGTCTAATGAGGATTAAAAAAAGAATATAACTAGACATCTCTAGGATGCCCAATCATATAAAAATACCGCGAGAGTCAGCAAAAGCAATACAGCTATTGAAGGAAAACTCAAATCGAAAGAAATTTCTCGATTTTTTTTTTAATGAGAAAAGAAAGCATCCATGTAATAAGCAAAAAGATTGTTAACATAAGAACATAAGCAATGCCTCCGCTGGGTCAGACCTGAGGTCCATCGTGCCCAGCAGTCCGCTCACGCGACGGCCCAACAGGTCCAGGACCTGTGCAGTAATCCTCTATCTATACCCCTCTATCCCCTTCTCCAGCAGGAAATTGTCCAATCCTTTCTTGAACCCCAGTACCGTACTCTGCCCTATTACACTCTCTGGAAGCGCATTGGCTAAGGCTCTTAACATTTGCATCTCCTCTTCCTATAGGCTAAGGCTCTTGCACCTGCATTGTGATGTCATAGAGCTTTATGGTTATAGAAACCTAGAAACATGATGGCAGATAAAGACCAAATGGCCCATCCAGAGCATCCACTATCTCCTCCTCTCCCATAAGTTTTATTTTATTTTTCTTTCCAGCTTATGATTTATCTTTAATCTTATCTATTGTTTTGCCTTTTGTCTTTGTTTTGTTCTATTTCTATCATTTAAATTTCTCCAGAATTCTACTGTTCAACGGCTCCCCCTTCTGCTTCTATTCCTTTCTCTCCTCTCTTCTACCTTCCAAAGTATTTAGATCAATGCTGTCTTATTAAAATGTTTATTTTATTTTTATTTTTCCTCTAACGCTACTTTTCACTTCTCTATTACCCTCCAGGTACTTTAGTTAGATTGTGAGCCTTCGGGACAGTAAGGGAATTTTTCAAGTACCTTTCTTATTTCTAATCTTAATGTATATTTTCTGTAAACCGCTTAGAACCTAACGGATGTAGCGGTATATAAGAAATAAATTACATTACATTACATATAAGAACATAAGCAATGCCTCCGCTGGGTCAGACCTGAGGTCCATTGCGCACAGCAGCCTGCTCACGCGGCGGCCCAACAGGTCCAGGACCTGTGCAGTAATCCTCTATCTATACCCCTCTATCCCCTTTTCCAGCAGGAAATTGTCCAATCCTTTCTTGAACCCCAGTACCGTACTCTGCCCTATTACGCTCTCTGGAAGCGCATTCCAGGTGTCCAGCACACGTTGGGTAAAAAAGAACTTCCTAGCATTCGTTTTGAATCTGTCCCCTTTCAACTTTTCCAAATGCCCTCTTGTTCTTTTATTATTCGAAAGTTTGAAGAATCTGTTCCTCTCTACTCTCTTTATGCCCTTCATGATCTTGTAGGTTTCTATCATTCTCTTGGATTTTTATTCTCTGTTGTTTTCATCATGAATAATTAGGGATTATTATTAAATGAAGAAGATGGCCATGTAGAATTCTAAAAAAATTAAACAACAAAGTATTGATATAATCTGATCTTGCACCAAATACCAACGAAGTTTAATAAGCCATGGACTAATTTTGTCAAACTTACGTACAAGAGCCTAGTGGATGTGTTCCATAGATGGCAAGCAGCAAACACAGCGGAGGACATGAAGACCCCGACGAGTTTATTACATTCAATAAACAAAGTTTATTCAGTAAAAGATCTCATCTAATCTACGATTTGTGAGTCGCTCTATGTCTAACCAGGTTCTAGGCGACGCACAGTTCAAGTGATTGGCAAAAGATGCATCAGGGGTCTGAAACATCGTGAATTCGAAGCAAAGCAAAACCCTCTAGAGCAGTGTTTCCCAACCAGCCAGTCGGGGTTTCAGGATAACCCTAATGAATATGCATGAGAGAGATTTGCATGCAATGGAGGTGAAAGGCATGCAGATCTCCTCCATGCATATTCATTAGGGCCATCCTGAAAACCTGACTGGCTGGTGGTCCTCCAGCCAGTATTCCTCAATCCAATCTACTGTAACTGTACATTGGTCCTGCTTGTAGATTTCTTGTTAAATTCCAAACTTTGGAGCCCCTTATGCAAAGCTGCGGTAACGATTCCTATGATGCAAATGCGACGCAGCCCCTTCAATTCCTATGGGCTGCATCGCATATGCGGCACTGGGACTCACTACCGCAGCTTTGTAAAAGGGGCCATTTATGGAATAACCCCCCAAAACAGAAGACAATTCCGCCTTAAGTCTAAAACAAGCAGCAAACACAGTAGAGCAGATGAAGCCACCAGGAACTTGATGAAGTTTAATAAATGGAGTTTATTCAGTAAAAGATGACGTAACGTGAATCGTGTTTCGACCTCAAGAGCTGCATCAGGAGTCAGATATACTGTGCACCCACTGCAAAATCATGGCAAGACTTCACGGCCAAATGATCAGTGTAAATGCTCATAATTCTCTAAACAAGCTCTAGAGCAGTGGTTCCCAATACTGGTCGTCGCACCTTAAGAAGGATATGGTGATGCTCGAGAGGGTCCAGAGAAGAGCAACAAAAATGATTAAGGGCATGGAAAACCTTGCATATACCGAAAGGCTGGAGAAGCTGGGGCTCTTTACCCTGGAAAAGCGGAGACTTAGAGGGGACTTGATAAAGACCTATAAAATCATGAAAGGTATAGAGAAGGTGGAGAGGGACAGATTCTTCAGGCTAGCGGGGACATCAAAAACAAGAGGGCATTCAGAAAAACTGAAAGGAGACAGATTCAAGACGAATGCTGGGAAGCTCTTCTTCACTCAGAGGGTGGTGGACACCTGGAATGCGCTTCCAGAAGAGGTGATAGGACAGAGTGCAATAATGGGTTTCAAAAAGGGCCTGGATGACTTCTTGAAGGAGAAAGGGATTACAGGGTATAGATAGAGGGGTACTATACAGGGTACTTCAGGATTAGGGCATAAACAATTCAGGTGGTGGGAACTTACAGATCTAGGACCTGGAGGGCCGCCACGGGAGCGGGCTGCTGGGCACGATGGACCCCTGGTCTGACCCGGCAGAAGCAATACTTATGTTCTTATGTTCTTAACCCTGGATCAAGAGAATTGAGGATTGGGATGAGGATAGCTGAGGGGGATTGGACAAGAATTGGGAATTAGAATTTGTTAAAGAGACGGGTCTTCAGTGATTTTCTGAAGTCGGCGTAAGAAGTGGCCTCGAGAATGGGTTTTACGAGCCATGTGTTCAGTTTGGCTGCCTGGAATGATAACATTCTGTCTAGGAACTTCTTGTAAAAACATGATTTCAGGGATGGGTAATTAAAGAGATTTATTCTGTGAGAGCTCTTAGAGCTGTTGAAGATGAATTGAGAGGCGAGGTAACAAGGGTATTGCATGATGGCACATATTAGGGAATTTTTCTGGGAAAGGCATGGCTTGCTAGTGTGTTCTAGGTAATGCACGCTAACTAGATAACAGCTGAGTCCATGTTGGATCACGAAACACCTCCTACGTAGCAACTGCAAAGTTGATCCCATGTTAAATCCTAGCCATTGCTGTCCACGGACCGCATTAGCACATGACCTGCATAAGACATGCCCTCAAAAAGAAAAGCGTGAGATTTGCAGTTAACAAGCGCTAAAATCCATGTTAACTCAAATCCTAACACCCTGACTTAAATTCCTCAGACTTGTATAATTAGGACCAGTGAATCAGAAGATAATTGATATCAGTTCAGCAGCTTTAATGAACTTTGCTTGAGTCAAAAAACGTTTTAGTTAAATGAAATTGTTGCTGGATCTAGCACTTATGAGAATTCATAAACATCACGCTGATATCTCATCTCAACAGAATAAGCTCTATAATCATTGCACAGATATATTAAATGTCATCACTAAAACCTTTAAAATAATTTTAACGTTACCGCTTATGGAAGCTAAGATCCATCAGAAAGTACTTCGACGCCCCCCTCATTTCGCTTACTTGTGCAATCCTCCATCTTAAGCCTACTCGACTGCTGCAATATCATCTACCTTGGATCTTTCAAAAAAACCACTCAAAGATTGTGAATCATCCAAAACACGGCAATCCGACTGATCTTCGGACTAAAAAAATGGGAACACATAACTCCCTACTACCAAAACTTCACTGGCTACCCTTGGAAGCAAGAGTTCGCCTGTTTCTGTTTCAAACCCATCCTTGGCTTGGCCCCCCTATACTTGGTACCCCATTTTATCCTAGACCGCCCATCCAAACACATACGCAGAACCCACCTGTTTAGCCATCCTACTCTAAAGGCCTGCCATTACAAAAGATATCTAAATAGAAGTCTTGCCTTCCAAGCAGGTCAACTCAATAACTGGCTGGCCCACATCATCTCACGCGCCTCATCCTACCTAAACTTCAGGAAACTACTAAAAACGAATCTATTTACCAGATTTACAACCTAAGACCTCTATGCCCTACCCATGGCCCCTTTTATCTCACCATGTCCTGCTTCCCATTAAACTGTACCTTCATCGGCTGATTGTACCCTCTCTATTTTTTACCTAAATGCCTATATCCACTGTCTGTTATACCTACATTCTTAGATTTAACCTTATGCAGATTGTGTTGACCTTCTTTACTGTACTTTTTTACTCTGATTGTACCTTTCTCTGATTGCTCCATCTTTCTCCGTTTGTACCATTTTCCCTGATTGCTCCATCTTTCGCTGATTGTACCATTTTCGCTGATTGTACCATTTTCCCTGATTGCTCCATTTTTCTCCGATTGTACCATTTTCGCTGATTGTACCATTTTCCCTGATTGCTCCATCTTTCGCCGATTGTACCATTTTCACTGATTGTACCATTTTCCCTGATTGCTTCATCTTTCACTGATTGTACCATTTTCACTGATTGTACCATTTTCCCTGATTGCTCCATCTTTCGCCGATTGTACCATTTTCACTGATTGTACCATTTTCCCTGATTGCTTCATCTTTCGCCGATTGTACCATTTTCACTGATTGTACCATTTTCCCTGATTACTCCATCTTTCATCGATTGTACCATTTTCGCTGATTGTACCATTTTCCCTGATTGCTCCATCTTTCTCCGATTGTACCATTTTCACTGATTGTACCATTTTCCCTGATTGCTCCATCTTTCGCTGATTGTACCATTTTCCCTGATTGCTCCAATTTTCTCTGATTGTACCATTTTCTCCAGTACCTAGTTTCTCTGATTGTACCAATGTAACATTTCGCTGATTGTCCAGTCCTTCTTCATTGTAAACCGCCTTGAACTACTATGGCTTTGGCGGTATATAAGAAATAAAATTATTATTATTAAATTATTATTATTAATTTTCATAATTACTTCCATGGAATAGGGTTATCAGATTTTCCCCGAAGGAAAATCGGACCCCTGGCCACGCCTCCAGGCCAGCCTTGTTCGTCCCCCCCCAGCCCCGCCCCCTTAACCTGTTTGTGCGTCGGAACGGCATCCGCGTTCGTGGATGCCGTCCCGACGTCGGTAGCTTTTCAAAACCCGGACAAAGTGCTGGGTTTTGAAAAGCCGTCTGGACCCCCAGACATGTCCTCAAATCCGGACGTCTGGTAACCCTACCATGGAAGAAATGCATAAGAGATGGGCCACCATTCAGTTCAAAGGAAGCTTTGGAATGAGGATGTAGAGGATGAAGGTGAAAGTGGGTACATTTAGGATTAATCTAAGGAAATATTTCTTTATAGAAAGGGTGGTGGCTGTATAGCATGACCTCGCATGGGAAGTGGCCGAGATGACTTCTAAGAGAGAAGGGAATGTAGAGCTTAGGAGTCAGTATGGTTTGGAAAACTGGATGAGCCATCTGGCTTTTATCTGCAATCATTGTCTGTGCTTATATTTGTAATTTGCTGTGCTGTGTTACTTATTTCATTTATTAATCATCCTATTTCCCTAGGATCCTTGGCAATGTACCAACCATGTAGACGTGGCGACTGGCTTCCCACTCAACATCTGGAAGAACTTGCCACACACCTTGCAACTAAGACTAGTCCCACATGCCTTATTCAACAGTGCGTAGGAGTCGCCTTCAATTTTGCAACCCATCTGTTTATCCCAACAACTTTATTCTATCCATCTTTCTATGTGGCTCTGTCTCAACAGCACTTGCCTTCTCAGTTCCATATTAAGATTGTATTTCTGCTTATATTTGGTCCTGCTGTTGACAAAAATGTAAGTTTTTTTTGTCAAGTTAATAACAGCTGAACACTGCCATGGGTGAATCTCCTTATAAAAGCAGTTAATAAATCCCAATCCCAATACATAAATAAATATGTGATAAATGGAAAATATAAAATAAAAATCAGCAAAAAAATAAAGACAACCTGCCAAATATCATTCCTAGCCAATTTTTCCAGACTTTCAGCTGCCAAATAATCGCTCGAAAAGTCATGCTTTACATTTACATATCTGATCAATTTAACACTTCTTTCTCTAAACATAAGAACATAAGAACTGCCGCTGCTGGGTTAGACCAGCGGTCCATCGTGCCCAGCACCCTGCTCACGCGGCAGCCCTTAGGTCATAGACCAGCGCCCTAATTGAGACTAGCCCTACCTGCGTATGTTCTGGTTCAGCAGGAACTTGTCTAACTTTGTCTTGAATCCCTGGAAGGTGTTTTCCCCTATAACAACCTCCGGAAGAGCCTTCCAGTTTTCCACCACTCTCTGGGTGAAGAAGAACTTCCTTACGTTTGTACGGAATCTATCCCCTTTCAACTTCAGAGAGTGCCCTCTCGTTCTCTCTACCTTGGAGAGGGTGAACAACCTGTCTTTATCTACTAAGTCTATCCCCTTCGATCATGGCCCCTCTCAATCTCTGTTCGAGGGAGAAGAGGCCCAGTTTCTCTAAGTCTGTCCAGTACCGGCTTTAGCTCTTTAATTTACATTCTTCGTTTTCTAATTAGAGATCCTCTATGTTTATCCCACGCTTTTTTAAATTCCATCACCGTTTTCCTCTCCACCACTTCCCTCGGGAGGGCATTCCAGGCATCCATCTCCCTCTCCGTGGAAAATGTTACAACACCTTGTAAAGGAAGGTTACATTGTTGCAAGAGGAGACGTAGCTATATCACAATGTGGAGGACGGTTACATTGTCGTGGAGAAAGGGCAGAGTTACCTCTATTGACTGGAGACCCAGTGATGATCATAGGTCCCGCAGCTCTTGGTGGAAGAAAAGAGCAGACAAAAAAAAAACAAAAACTCCTTAAAGGAACTTCAGCCCACATTATATAATCAGCACCTTAAGTTAGATGCGGGAATCCCCCCTAACCCACGGGACTCCCACGGGGATGGAAGGCTTTGAAAGCAGGGTTCGTCCATATATATAAGACACATCAGCCTTAGTAAAAGAGGGGGTTTATTAGTTAATTACCTGAACAGAAAACAAATAAAGGGTTCCACCAAAGAGATTCCACAAGGAAAACAGCAGCGGAAACACAAAAGAAACTGTGGAATTGATGATCCTGTCAGAAGTAATTGCTGCTTTTTATGGGGACGGGCAGGGATGGAGGTAATTCCTTGCGGGGATGGGTGGGGACGGAGAGGATCCTGGCGGGGACGGGTGGGGACGGAGAGGATCCTGATGGGGACAGGTGGGAACGGAGAGGATCCTGGCGGGGACGGGTGGGATTTCTGACCCCACGCAACTCTCAGCCCACATTATATAATCAGCACCTTAAGTTAGACGCCAGTAGACGGCCTACCGGTGGCCAACTTAAGTGGAAAAAAAACCTTTAAATGTGATTAAAATCGTGCTTTACAAAAAATGTAGGTCCCTACTGGCACCTAGAAAACCGACGCCTTCATCGCGGTTACAGAGGCGCTTTACGATGCCTGACACCGCTCTTGGCGTGGCTATCACCGGAAGTGGCGTTAGGCATCATAAAGCGCCTCTGTAGCCGTGATTCACATGGAAGGTAGGCGCCAGACACATAGACCTTTAAAACCCTGGCATAGACATCAGGCGCCTACCTTTCACGAAGCCGCAATTGTAGGAACGGCGACATTCTGCGATTCACACGTGATTGATCGCTGTATTTTAGGGGGCCAATGAAAACGGCACCATTTATAGAATCCGGCCCTTTATGGTTTGGGAATTTTTTGAACTAGGGCTCACTGTGAGTTGTTAATTATTTTTCAGCACTGTGGGCTGCTTTAGAGTTTTCTGTGTAGCGCAGCTGGGGGGGGGGGTTCTCCTTTTAAGGCGCTTTTTTTTTTTCTGATGTGCTTTCTTCATAAAACATGTAGAGAGCCCCTTTTACAAACCTGCGGTAGCGAGTCCCGGTTCAGCAAATGTGACGCAGCCCCTAGAAATTGAATGGGCTGCATCACATGTGCCGCGTGGGAATCGCTATCAAGGCTTTTTGGAAGTAAATAGACAATGGGCTCCTTTTACTAAGGTGCGCTAGTGTTTTTAGCGCACGCACAAAAATACCGCGTGCTAAACCGCGCAGTACGCTTCTAGAATAACTCCAGCTCAATGCTGGCGTTAAGGTCTAGTGCGCGTGGCAATTTAGCATGCGCTATTCCACGTGCTAAGGCCCTAACGCACCTTTGCAAAAGGAGCCCAACGTCTTATCTTGCTGAATACACAAAGCTGAGACCTACCGCAACCACCGAGAGCACACAGACCCGATCCTACCAAGAGTGTGAACTCTTCCCCCCCTTGCAATCCGCTAAGAAGATCGACTGTCGGCTCCGGGCGGCTTTCCCGCAGAGGAGAGAATCCTGCATTCACCGTGGGCCTCATCTGGGGCAGCCTCCTTGGAGCGGCTGGGGCACGGGCAGTGTGTCTGGGAGGGAATGCATGGATGGGAGAACATCGCAGGGGAGGAGACATAGGCATCCTGGGACTGTCTGCCAAGTCTCTTCCCTGAAGAAGCCCTTTCTGGAAACGTCAATCGCTCCTCCTAAACTTACTTGCTCCACTTCATCACTGACGCTGAAACCGTGGATTGAAGACAAAGTTTTATTTTATTTTTCTTTCCAGCTTATGACTTATCTTTAATCTTATCTATTGTTTTGCCTTTTGTCTTTGTTTTGTTCTATTTCTATCATTTAAATTTCTCCAGAATTCTACTGTTCAACGGCTCCCCCTTCTGCTTCTATTCCTTTCTCTCCTCTCTTCTACCTTCCAAAGTATTTAGATCAATGCTGTCTTGTTAAAATGTTTATTTTATTTTTATTTTTCCTCTAACTCTACTTTTCACTTCTCTATTACCCTCCAGGTACTTTAGTTAGATTGTGAGCCTTCGGGACAGTAAGGGAATTTTTCAAGTACCTTTCTTATTTCTAATCTTAATGTATATTTTCTGTAAACCGCTTAGAACCTAACGGATGTAGCGGTATATAAGAAATAAATTACATTACATTACATTACATTAATGGCCGTCATTTCCACATAAGAGATTGCACCGAGTTTATTTCTAAATCCATTTATCGTAGATTTCTGCTTTTATAATAAGCTTCTTCAAACATTCAAATGGACAATTAAGCATGTAGCATTATCCTCATTACCAGCATGTCATGGGAATACATAGTAACACAGTAGATGACGGCAGATAAAGACCCGAATGGTCCATCCAGTCTGCCCAACCTGATTCAATTTAAATGTTTCCTTCTTAGCTATTTCTGGGCAAGAATCCAAAGCTCTACCCGGGACTGTGCATGGGTTCCCACTGCCGAAATCTCCAGTTAAAACCTACTCCAGCCCATCTACACCCTCCCAGCCATTGAAGCCCTCCCCAGCCCATCCTCCACCAAATTTATCTATATTTATCTATGAGGGGGTGCTGAAAAGTTCTCAGCCCAACCAATGACCTGAAACAATGTTAAACCATAGAATTCCATTTCTGGAAATTGGCACTTAACTCTTTTCAGCTCCAGTGGCAAATTAACGCTCAGAATTTAGGAAGTTGGTTAGTTGGGCTGAGAAGAACTTTTCAGCCCCCCCCTCCCCCCCCGAATAAAAGTGAGCTAAGTCTAGGAGAATCGAGCCATTGTGACATCGCTGATGAGGTTGGGTCTTATTGGTGGAATGAGGCATTATGATGTCACAATACCAGCTCTGGTTACCAGAGACTGAAACTCTTCACATTACCAGAAGGGGTGCTGAAAAATTCACAGCCCAACCAAGAAGAGAAAGGAGTGGCTACGGTTCAATCAATGGTCTGAAACGATGTCAAAAACCTTAGAAATTCATTTCTGGAAATTGGTTGGTTGGGCTTCCAAAAGTTCTGAGAACATAAGCAATGCCTCCACTGGTTCAGACCTGAGGTCCATCGTGCCCAGCAGTCCAACAGGTCCAGGACCTGTGCAGTAATCCTCTATCTATACCCCTCTATCCCCTTCTCCAGGAGGAAATTGTCCAATCCTTTCTTGAACCCCAGTACCGTACTCTGCCCTATTACGCTCTCTGGAAGCGCATTGGCTAAGGCTCTTAACATTTGCATCTCCTCTTCCCATTGGCTAAGACTCTTTGCACCTGCATTGTGATGTCATAGAGCTTTATGGTTATAGAAACCTAGAAACATGATGGCAGATAAAGGCCAAATGGTCCATCCACAGCATCCACTATCTCCTCCTCTCCCTATTGGCTAAGGCTCTTAACATTTGCATCTCCTCTTCCTATAGGCTAAGGCTCTTGCACCTGCATTGTGATGTCATAGAGCTTTATGGTTATAGAAACCTAGAAACATGATGGCAGATAAAGGCCAAATGGTCCATCCGCAGCATCCACTATCTCCTCCTCTCCCATAAGAACATAAGCAATGCCTCCGCTGGGTCAGACCTGAGGTCCATCGTGCCCAGCAGTCCGCTCACGCGGCAGCCCAACAGGTCCAGGACCTGTGCAGTAATCCTCTATCTATACCCCTCTATCCCCTTTTCCAGCAGGAAATTGTCCAATCCTTTCTTAAACCCCAGTACCGTATTCTGCCCTATAACGCCCTCTGGAAGCGCATTCCAGGTGTCCACCACACGTTGAGTGAAGAAAAACTTCCTGGCATTTGTTTTGAATCTGTCCCCTTTCAACTTTTCTGAATGTCCTCTTGTTCTTTTATTTTTTGAAAGTTTGAAGAATCTGTCCCTCTCTGCTCTCTCTATGCCCTTCATGATCTTGTAGGTCTACCCTTGCATAAAAGTTAATGCTTGACTTCATGGAACTAGCTGCCTAATGCCTATTAATTCCCGCCTTTCGTATAATCAGACACTAATTTAAACAAACGCAGGGTAACCTACAACTTTTCCATCTTAATAAACATGGGCTATGAGGCTCCCAAGCTGTCAGGTTTAAACCTCCGGTGCCAAGCTCATTTCTCAAGACACAGGCGCAGACTCATTTCAGATGGCCTGTAACGATAAACCTTTCGCCCCTCGCCATATGCTCAGCCACATGCAAAAGCTGTATCAGCTGCCTCCTCCAAATTGCTTCTCGCCTCGATGCGTGGACCTTATTTTGTGTAACCATAACATCATCACGGAAGGCTGAGGTGCTCGGAGTCAATGCAATTGTCTGGAAATTGATGCGAGATCCTCTGCCCGTCCCTCCCTCAGGTCTCTCAAGGCATTTCGATATGAGCCATGACATTATGATGGATGAAATGTGGCCTTTCACTGTAGCGTTGCTGCTCCCATGTGGATAATAATAACTTGTTTCAAGTCCTCCTCCTGCCGGATTTAGGCCCTGAATCAGAGCTTCAAATCTGTGCCTCTTCTCCAGCAGCTGCATCTGTGCACCAAATATTGCAAGGACCACTGGATGGGTAAAAACGTAGAACTGTCCAGGTCACTGTTAGTCATGGGGTGGCCCAGGCCAGACATTTAGAAGGGAGCTCCAAAGACACCAGCTAGCCTGTTTGCAGCCCTTTCCTGCCAGCCCTGCAAGTCATAAGTAATTAAAAACCAAAGTAACATATGGAGCCAATTTACAGATAATTATCTAAAGAAAAGGAACTAATTCTACCGTTTGGGCATCTTTGTGGCATTTAGCTCTTGAAAAAATAGCTCTGACAGGTTGCATTAACCCCTTGTCCTCTGACGTGCTTCCTTACATTGGGAGCTGAGGTACATTGAGAGGACAGTGAGAGGAAACTTGCATTGCCACCTCCGCGTAGTGATGAATGATTTCATATCAAATAATTGAACCAATGTCTAACATTGCCCCTGAATCTACCACCCCTCAACCTCAAATTATGTCCTCTAGTTTTACCATTTTCCTTTCTCTGGAAAAGATTATGTTCTACGTTAATACCCTTCAAGTATTTGAACGTCTGAATCATATCTCCCCTGTCTCTCCTTTCCTTTAGGGTATACATATTCAGGGCTTCCAGTCTCTCCTCATACGTCTTCTGGCGCAAGCTTCCTATCATTTTGGTCGCCCTCCTCTGGCCCACCTCAAGTCTTCTTACATCCTTCGCCAGATACGGTCTCCAGAACTGAACACAATACTCCAAGTGGGGCCTCACCAATGACCTGTACAGGGGCATCAACACCTTCTTCCTTCTACTGACTACGCCTCTCTTTATACAGCCCAGCATCCTTCTGGCAGCAGCCACTGCCTTGTCGCACTGTTTGTTCGCCTTTATATCTTCGGACACTATCACCCCAAGGTCTTTCTCCCCATCCGTGCATATCAGCTTCTCTCCTCCCAGCATATACGGTTCCTTCCTATTATTAATCCCCAAATGCATTACTCTGCATTTCTTTGCATTGAATTTTAGTTGCCATTGTGACATCACTGGTGAGGTTGGATCTTAGGCATTGGTGGAATGAGGCATTATGACATCACAATCTCAGCTCTGGAATGTTGCTACTCTTTGGGTTTCTGTCTGCTACTTGGGACCTGGATTGGCCACTGTTAGAAACAGGATACTGGGCTTGATGGACCTTCGGTCTCTCACAGTATGGCATCTCTTATGTTCTTATGCGAGCCAAGTATGTGACAATCAAGCCATTGTGACATCACTGATGAGGTTGACTCTTAGGCATTGGTGGAATGAGGCATTATGACATCACAACCTCAGGTCTGGAATGTTGCTACTCTTGGGGTTTCTGTCTGGTACTTGGGACCTGGGCTTGATGGACCTTCATTCTGTCCCAGTATGGCAATTCTTATGTTACATTTTTGAGTGCGTGTATTATCCACTGCTATTTAAGGTAGTAGGCATTCAACAGCAACATTATTTCCCCATTTGGCACTCTCAGAAGTTAATAGCTTCAATCCATGTTCTATCTGACTAAAGTTCAGAATCCAGTCTACCGGTAACTAACCTTCCTTCTTAGGGCATGTCGTGTCTCATAGGGGCAGGTGTGGGTAAAGCTGACCTTCTCTGATCAGTTCACTTAATGTGCAAGGAGTTTTTTTCTTTTTCTTTGCTCCAGTAGAGATGCATGATTCGTCCCCTTCCTGTCTTTTAGTCCACAGAGCAGTAAACTAAGCCCCGGTGGCTCCTAGACGGAGCTCCCCATCTACTGTTCCTCTCTATGCTCCTTATCAGATATCTTCTGAGAGACAAAGACCTTCTCCTAGCTGGATCCCCTCTGGGGGAAGAAGACTTGGCTCCTCTCCTGTACTTCCCTCAAAAAGCTCATGTTCAAAGTTTCAAGTTTTTTTTTTAAATTTGATAAGATCGCATTTCTGAGCGAGTTACAATAAAAAAGATTCAGGGGTAAAAAATAACATAAATTTTAAAATATAGATAACAAAACTAAACAGAGAGCTTTGACTAACGGGAAACGAAAGGGTATGAGGGAATGAAATACATTTGTAATAGTAAAGGAGAACATTTAAGGTAAGGACAAGAGGACCGGGGGTGGGGGGGGGGGGGGTGGAGATGTTTTCTTCATAGATAATAGGTAGAGTCTAGAATTGAGGATCGTCGCAGCGTGAATGCTTCTTTAAACAGGTGACTTTTAAGTAGACCTTTAAAATAGTCGAGATTTTTGTCATTTCTCAGATTCCAATATTGAGGAGTGTTTGGTATTAATTATTCTTAATGATGGAATAGTTAATAATCCGAGATCCATTGATCTAAGTGTGGGAAGGTTCATAGGGAATGAGAACTTTTATCAATGAATTGGGGGGGGGGGGGTTATTGTTAATGTTTTAATTTATAACATTTTATTGAAGAAATCCAGTAAATATACAATAATATAATACAATAAAATAGTCATTACATTAAAATTCATCATATTAATTTCCATCAAATGTCTTTCATTTCTTCAAAATATATTTCCAAATTACCCTTTACATCTCTCATTACCCTCCCCCTATTTCCTTCCCCCCTTCCCTTTTCCCTATTCACCTCTCTCCCCCATCCCCCCCCTAATTTTTAATTATAACATTGTAATAAATGAATTAAACAAAATAGAGACGAGCGATCACAACATGATCAATTTTAAAATTGGCATCGGGATGGGGAAGCGAACCAAGACTCAAACCACAACCTTTAACTTCAGAAAAGGGAATTACGACAACATGAGAGCCATGGTTAAAAAACGGCTCAAGAAAAGAACAGCCGAAATCAAAACGGTCGACCAAGCATGGTCCCTACTAAAAAATACCATCATTGTAGCGCAGAATCTCTACATTCCGCAGATATCCAAAGGAAGGAAAAATAAGAGCAAAGGAGAACCAGCTTGGCTAACTAAAGGGGTGAAGGATGCGGTAAGGGAAAAGAGGAACTCGTTTAAAAAATGGAAACGCGAACGTACGACGGAGGCCTGGAACAGAAGAAGAAGAAGAAGTGTCACAAGGGGGTAAGAGATGCTAAAAAGGTCTATGAGGAAAAGATAGCGCAAGAAGCCAAAAACTTCAAGCCCATTTTTAGATACATAAAAGGGAAAAAAACAGCAAAGGAGGCAGTGGGCCCTCTCGATGACCAAGGAAGAAGAGGGTGCATCAAGGAAGACAAACAGATTGCAGATGGGCTAAATTCATTCTTCGCGTCTGTCTTTACCAAGGAGGACACTGCATCAATGCCCGAACCAGGGAAAGTATTCAAGGGAGCAGTTGAGGATAGCCTCACCACAGTGAATGTGGACTTGGACATGATATACTATCAGATCGACAGACTAAGAAGGGACAAGTCCCCTGGACCGGATGGAATTCACCCAAGAGTGCTAAAGGAACTTAAGGAAGAAATCGGAGAGCTATTACAATCCCTAGCTAATTTGTCAATTAGAATCGGGCGAATACCAGACGACTGGAAGATAGCGAATGTCATTCCAATCTTCAAAAAAGGATCGAGAGGAGAGCCAGGCAACTATAGACTTGTGAGTCTTACGTCGGTTCCTGGGAAGATAGTTGAAGCATTAATCAAGGATAGCATAGTGCAACACCTGGAAAATCATGACCTGATGAGAGCTAGTCAACATAGCTTCAGGAAGGGGAAGTCATGTCTGACGAATTTACTTTGAACAAACAAATCGATAGCGGAGACCCGGTAGATATAATATACTTGGACTTCCAGAAGGCATTCGACAAGGTTCCACCCGCTAGGCTTCTGAGGAAACTACAAAGCCATGGAATTGAAGTGGATATACTAAGATGGATAGGCAATTGGCTGGAGAATAGATTGCAGAGGGTAGGCATAAATGGGACGTTCTCGGACTGGGAAGGGGTAACAAGCGGTGTGCCCCAGGGCTCGGTTCTTGGGCCAATCTTATTCAATATATTCATAAATGATCTGGAAGAGGAAACGACGAGTAATATAATCAAGTTCGCAGATGACACAAAACTATGTCGGTCAGTTTGGTCACAAATGGATAGCAAAGAACTCCAGAAAGATTTGAACCAGCTAGGGAAATGGGCTGAAAAAGTGGCAGATGACGTTTAATATAGACAAATGCTAAGTGATGCACCTGGGCACGAAAAACAAGGAACATGAATATAAAATGTTAGGTTTGACTTTGGGCAAGAGCGAACAAGAAAGGGACCTGGGGGTACTGATAGACAGGACCCTGAAGCCGTCGGCACAATGCGCAGCCAACAGGATGTTGGGCATGATAAAGAAGGGTATCACGAGTAGATCGGCGGACGTCATAATGCCGCTTTACAGAGCAATGGTCAGACCACACCTGGAGTACTGTATCCAACACTGGTCTCCTTACCTAAAGAAGGATATAACCCTGCTGGAAAAGGTGCAGAGGTGAGCCACGAAGCTAGTAAAAGGTATGGGAAATTTGAGCTACAAAGAATGCCTCGGAAAACTGAGCTTGTTCACCCTTGAGAAGAGAAGACTGAGAGAAGATAAGATGGAGACTTTTAAAATACTAAAAGGATTCGACAAAATAGAGCAAGAAGCATCGTTATTCACGTTGTCAAATGTGACTCGGACGAGAGGTCATGGACTGAAATTGAGGGGCGACAGGCCCAGGACAAATCTCAGGAAGTTCTGTTTCACACAGCGAGTGGTGGACGCTTGGAATGCTCTCAGGGAGGAGGTTGTGACGGAAACCTCCATTATGGAATTCAAGTGCAAGTTGGATTCACACCTCCTTGCAAATCACATTGAAGGATACGGGTAAAAAGGTCTTCATCAGGGAACACCTAGATTGGCCTCCGCGTGTCTGATTCGGTGAAGGCATTTCTTATGTTCTTATCCCCTTATTACCACCCCGACCCTAGAATGAAAGGTGACATCAATTACCAAATACTAAAAATGCAAAGAACGATTCCAAAGCTTCAATGTAAAGTATTAAGAATCATACTTCTTGCTCTAGAGGATAATTTTTGTATATAAAGGTCCCAAATTTTCAAAAATAACCGAGTTCTTCTAGGAAATTTACGAACCTCCCAAACCTCAAATAAAATTAAACGATGAAATTGATTCCTCTAATGCCAATAACTAGGCAAATCTTTCTGTAACCAATATTGGAAAATGCATTTATGACCAATCATACATGCCTTTTGAAATAGAATCCTTCTTCCCTGACCAAAAACCCCTAATAGAGAAATTTTATAAGAAATCCTATATTTTATCGGAAACAGTGAGCTTTTTTCAACAGAGGGGTAACATGGTCAAACTTTTTAGAATTTGTGATCATTTTCATGGCTGCATTTTATATTATCCGAAGATACCCGATTTCCTTTTGCGTAATTCCAATGAGTAAGCTGTTGCAATAGTTAATGGGGCCATTTTTCAGAATAGACATCCCACTATTCAGTGTTGATTGGCATCTTCTCTAGAGCAGGGACCTAGAAAGTTCCTTCTGCAACTGCCTAGGAGGTACATTTGTAGTTTTCCTTCACGTTTTTTAAGACATATACCAAAGCAGAATTTAAAGAATCTTAGCAGCCAAGAAAAATATAGAAAGCTGAGGGTCTAAACACTGAAGAGTTAGTTCATGCATCCAACTTGTCTATGGCCGTTAGTGAATCGCCAACTGTTTATTGATTCACTCTGTACAGTAAATAAGCCCCAACGGAAACATGCATCAACAAATCCTTTAGATGTCAAAAAATATATCACACATTGACACTTCGCAGACAGCATCATGCCAGCTGATAATTTTCTGAGAGTATCTTGACAAGACAAAAATCCTTTGAGTTTTGCAAGTCATTTTCACTCTCCTGTAACAGAAAGAAGTAGAAAAGTGAACCCTAGATAAAGGGTTCACCAAAAGGTTTCTTTAAGATTGTGATATCGCTAGAAAGATGCTTGAAAGATCATTAGTGGCCTGTTTCCTTTAATGGCCAGGAAAAGGGTGAGAATCTGGCTCTGTTCTTTTGCTCTGATGTAGAGAATGACACGGGGTCAAATTCTTCCCCGTCCCTGCGGGAACTCAATTTTCTTGTTCCATCCCCGTGAGTTTTGTCACTGTAAGCTCTGCCTTAACCGCAGAAGCCTCAAACACTTGCCAATTGCTGCCTGGCTGGCCCGGAACTTCCTCTCCAATGTCAGAATTGACATTGGGGAGAAGGCTTCTGGGCGGCAAGAAGCAGCGGCTGCAGCAGACTGGGAGGGGGGTTTGAATCGGTGCTGGAGGGAGGCAGGCTTTAGCGCGGCAGGGAAGGGAAGCGATCGCCGGTCCGTTGTCCCCGCGCACAGCTTCGGGACGCTGTCCCTGAAAACGGGACATTTCGGTGTCCCAAAGCGGTGGGTCGGGACAATGGGACAGTCGGTCCAATAACGGGACGTATGGCCACCTTAGCCATACAGCAGCACTGACAAGGTCTAAGTTGTTTTTTGGTACGTCTAAAACCCATTTCGATTATCGGCACTTGGATGACTTGTCTTTTAGATCGTCCAAGTACCGATTTAGGCAGGTTTTTAGACGTATTTATTTTTTGATTATGAACCCCAGGGTGTAAAACTATAAAACATGTAATTTAGTCACTGAAAAAGAAGCCATAGAACGGGAGACCTGATGTGAAGCTGAGGGACGAGGAGGGGAAGAAATAGATTTAGTAACTGTCAGGAAATATTTTTTCATGGAAAACAACAGCTGCCTGGAGGAGGTGGAATATACAGTTTAAAATCCAGTTCTGTTCCCAGCTCTTGTTGCACTAATTGAGTTATTTATTTTGTCACAAACAAAACTCTAAAAACCATTTTGTCTTATTTTATAGAATGGTAAATGATGACCGAATACGCAGCGCTGCTCCTGACGCTCATAGAAACTCTACGAGTGTTGGGAGCAGTGCAGAGCATTCAGCATGCCAGCCTGTGCTAAAAACCGCTTTTGCGGTTTTGTACAAAGGTAGGGGGGGGTGTTAAAATCCTCGTTCCAGTGTGCCCAGTAAGGTAGAAAATCTTGTAACTTCTTCTTCATGCAGGTTACCCCCATTATGTTGGGTTCATTTTCAGCTATTCCCCCCCCCCCCCCCTGGTTTTCAGTCTTTTCTTTTTCAATTTGTTTCACACATTTATTAAAAAAGAACAAAAAAAAAAAAAGACATTTCAGTGCTTAAACACATAGCAATCAAATTAACACACATTATGTGGTTGGTTAACATGCGTTAAGTCGATTTAGCATGGACGGAATTTTTTTAAGACATGCTAATGAACGGAACATGCACTAACAAAAGCCCATCCCGACTTTCTACTTTCATCTAGATTTCTGCTGCGTAGTCTGCAGGCTATCACCATTGTTCCCTCTGAGCTGAGCAGGGGTCCTCCAACTGCATTGCTACCAGTAGGGGGCAGTGGCTAAGCTAAGCAGGCAGGTTCCCTAGAGTCCTGCAGAACTCGCCTGTCCCTCACTTTTAAAAACATGATAGTGAAAGAGTTCCCGTCATTGGCAACACTATAGGTGGAGGGTTAGTGCTCAGTTTAGCACAGCGTCTCTCAAACTGTGTGCCACGGCACAGTGGTATGCCCCGAAGAGATTCCAGGTGTGCCCCGAGAGATTCCAGAATTTTTTACTTTATTTTTAAAAATTCCCTTCATAAGTATACACCAGAATAGATGACATGTACATCGTGTACTTAAGAGTCTGTCAATGTTATGAGAGTCCGTGTGCATAAGGATATAACTGCCCAGACAAGCATTGTTGTTTGACGTACTTGGCCCTTGAAACCTAAGGGCAAGTAATTTTAGTTTTATTTTTTATGCAGTCGTTATTCTAACTTGAGCAACAAAGCAATCGAGGCTTTGTTACATTACATTACAGTAGAGATTTCTATTCCGCCATTACCTTGCAGTTCAAGGCGGATTACATAAGGAGATATTTGGACATTTAGGAATACATAAGGAGTTATGGAGTGGGCTAAGTCGTGGGCCAGACCCCGCCCATCTCTACCCAATCTCCACTCCAGACCCCGCCCCCATAATAGTACTAATTGCACCTTGCACGTCCCGTGCCTCATCTGGAAGCCTTCCTTTTGACGTTGCAACGTCAGAGAGAAGGCTTCCGGTTCAGGCGCAGGATGCCCGTAGGATCCACTGCCCATGGCTTTGTGCACTGAATCAGTTAGGAAGAGGGAGCTGGCTCGAAGATAACGCCGCATCGATTGCACCGTGGACTGGCGGTTGAAGAACACTGTTTTGGGCCTGAAGCACGTGCTGGCCCTGTGGACCAGCAGGAAATTTCTGTGGACTGGCACTGGTCCATGGACAGGCGGTTGAAGAACACTGGTCTAGAAGACCCAGGACTAGGGACTGGACCACGAGCTGGAATTGTTTTCTGTCGAAGAATTTTCAAACTCGCCTTAGGTGTTGTTTTGTTGATTTGTGGCTGCATGGTACAGCCTCTGTCTATCAGCATTCCCAGAAGTTTTAGAGTGGGTTGAATGGAGTATGTGATTGAGTTTATTACTAGGTTTGTTATGGTTGGGGTTTTGTTATTTTCCAGAAGTTATGAATTTTGTTTTGTCTGGGTTCAGTTTTAGTTTGTGGTCTTTCATCCATGTTGCCACTGTTTCTAGAGTTCTGTTTAGTGTGTCTGTCATGAAGGGCGCTGGTTGATCAAAAGGAATGAGAATGGTGATATCGTCTGCATAGCTATAGGAGGTTAGGCCTAATTTGTCTAGGAAGGTGCTGAGGGATGCAATGTGGAGGTTGAAGAGTGTGGGAGATAAAGGCGATCCTTGGGGTACGCCGCAGGGGTTGGACCATGGTTCTGATTTTTCTTTGTTTGATTTTACTCTGTCAGGATTGTAGGAATCCTTGAAACCATGTGTGTACCTTTTCTTATCTTTGCGAACTTGGATTTTCAGCTCTGACGGAAATTAAATCGGAAAAAAGAGAATGACTACAGATGGTGGATGATGAAACGTGTGTTTGCGTGTTGTGGCCGGGCCAGTCCCCCAAGGGTATGGGAAAGCCTGGTGCGGACCGCAAGCAAGAATTTTGTAACACCTTTTATGTGGTTAAGTGAAGGAAAAACCCGGATACCGGATTTCTGGAAAACAGCATCAGGTTTATTAGTGTCCCAAATTAAAAAAAAGGAAGAAAAACAATCCAACTTGGTGTTTTGGTCTTTCAGCCCCGGCTCATTCTCCCATATAGCTCAGTCCAGGGGCATTACATTAGGCTTAGTCCAGAACTGGTCCAGTCATCATTACCAAATTAATCCCAATTCAAAATTTAAAAAAAAAACTCCCCCTGGGTCAGGGCCTTCACTGTCCACACACCACCTTCTGGGTTTAGCAGTTTCCCCTGCTCTCAGCTCCTTCCATATGGCATAGCACAGCCTGTGTCAGCTTTCTCACATTTCTCCTGTTTTCACATTCACAGCACAAATAGAATTAACTTTGCTTTTCTTGCTTTATCACTGTTCTCTCCCCAGGGAGCCTTCACAGCCCAACTGAGAGGCTGTGCGGGTCAAGCCACCCTTAATTAAAGGTCTTTAAGCCCACCCGATATGACCTTATCTGCTTTAGCCCCTGCTGGCCTGGAATCTGAACCTGTGCTATTTACTGTAGCAATTTCATTCAATTAGGCAGGGCTTCCCCAGCCCTGCTTCAGCTCAAGTTTAAACGTAGCAGAAACTTTTTCCACCAGACAATACAGGACCCTCACACACTATACTCTTCCAGGTCCATGTCTTCATCAAACACACTACCCCCAGGGTCACTATACATTTCCCACACACTCCTGGGAACCCGGGCTTTCCACCCCACATTCACTCCAGGCTTTTCCTCCCATCCCCCTCTCTGCATGCCTGCTAGCTCTCTGGGAACGTTTACCCCAGCCCTGCTTCATGTGGTTTACTCAGCCATTCCTCATTCCTCCCGGGGTTCAAACTGCCCCTCCCTGGGAACGGGTCTCTGACAAATCTTCCCTGCTGGGGATTAGGCAGCCCGTGGAAGCTAAGAACACCGTGGGTTGTTTGGCTTCCCCAATCAGAGCCAACTGTGTCCTCCTCCTTCCCTCGCTGATTTCCTATTTGAGGCTTTTCAACCTGCACACTACGGTGGCTGACCCCACCCCCTCCTGGGTTGGTTTTATGTTTCTGGCTTTGAGGAAAGGACTGATAGGTGAGATAATTAGCTTTCAGTGCCCTCCCTACCCTGGCTGTTGGGCTGTGCTAAACCCTACCTCTGCACCTTCCCTCCTGGCTGAGTCAGCTGTCCCTGCTCCAGGCCAGGTTTTCCAGAGCCCTTTGATGCATGCTGGGGAGGTTTAGACATTCTTTTCACTGGGACATGGGATTCCCTGTCACAGTGTCAACTATTGAGCCGCGTTTTGAGTTAATTTGCATTCAAGAACAAGCACATCCATCGCATAGATTTGCAGTTCTGTCTACTTTAGTTTCAACATTGTTACAAATGCCCGTACATAGCTTAAAGAACATTAAATAAATAGCTCTCAAAATTAATTTTTTGCTGGTTTTCCAATTTTAGGACTGGCCTTGGCAGTAACAGCTCTAACGCCCATAGAATTCATACGAGAGTTGGAGCTGTCACTGCCGCGGCCGGTGCTTTAAACTGCGCTACAGTTTTGTACAATGGAGGGGGATTATATGCTGCAAAAAACACATTTGCTCCTTTTAGTGTGGTGGAACAAAAAAAAAAAAAGGTTTGAGACACTGACGCCATCATTTGGACTTGTACCCACATTTTCTGCAGGATATCCCCTCGTTCTGTGCAGAATATCTGTTAGAGAGTAGCCTGACCTGCTTCCTGTGCCTCCATGATCGCTACTATATCCATCCTCCCCTAACCCAACCTCCCCCCCAAGTGTACGCAGACCTCCTCAAGTACCTTATTGATTTGGCCAGCCAGAGAGATGCTTACTCTCTCAGGCCAACAGGCTGGCCTCCACTGAATGGCAGGCCTTCCCCTTCCCGATGCATCGTGGGATGCACCGGGGAGGGGCCTAAGGCACTGATTAGCTGAGGCACTTAAGGGTCCTCCCATAGGAGGGGCCTTAGGTACCGGGGCCAACTGGAATCTTAGGCCTCTCTCACAGTGCATTCTGGGATGCACTGGGAGTGGCCTAAATTCCAATTGGTCAGATCCCTTAAACCATCCCTCCTGCCCTGTCTTCACAAGGGGGGAGGGCAATGGCTTCCCTGCCGCTAAACTGATCCTTGCTGCGATCATGGCAACCCGATTCTCTAACCGGCATTTGTGACATGGACGCCGGTTAGAGAATCGTGGTGTTAGGTGGGCTTCACAGACAGACACGATTCTATACAGGACATCCGAGTGCGATTCTCAAAAGCCGCATAGGCGGCTTCTGAGACCCGGGCGTCCCATACAGAATCCGGGCCCAAATGCATGTGCCACCCTCTAAATTGCTTGGCACTAGTTGGTTGCCTAGTCTGTCTGGTGGACGGGGTGGCCCTGAAGGCAGCCCCCCAAAACTTTTCTCATTGAGGATGGTCTTAATTGCTTGTGGTAAAGCTGAGTTCTTGTTTATTTTAAATTGCTGGGTTTTTCTACCAGATCAGCAGCCATTTTCTCAACTCAAGGATATGTAATATTTCTACATCAAGTGTAATTAAGAATATAATAAAAGAAACCATCCTTATTTCTCTACAAGGAAACCTCCTCCCCCCCCCTACTTTTCCAGTAGGGGGCATATTAAGGCGGATTCCATCAACAGTGAAAGGGCAAAGGAGCAAACTACCAGGCCAAAAATAGAATCACGCAGCAAATTTAACAGTAAACCAGTATTTTTGGATAACTGCTAAATGTAATTTTTCTCTGAGTTATTCCCATATATCCTGCATGCTCATTCAGTCATATCTGACTCCACTTGTCTCTCCTTTAGAAGTGTGCTACATATGTGAATTACATGCATTCAGAGGTTCATAATCGAAACAGAAATATGTCTAAAACACCCGCCTAAATCGTCACTTGGAAAACCTAAAGGACAGGTCGTCCAAGTGCCGATAATCGAAATGGGGTTTTAGACGTATCCAGAGACTTTTTAGGCCTCTGAATGCCTCTGTACGCCTAGAGCTGAAAGAAGCTTTTTAGGAAGAGTGGTGAGGGCGGGATTTGGGTGAGACGTGGGCCGACCTCTGACTTAGTCGTACTGCAAGTATAAGTGAACGTTTTACGAGGCTGCCTGGACGGAACTTATACTTTGTGACTTAGGTGATGTAAAAACAGGTCTAAGTGCCCAGAAGGTATTCAAAGTGACAGAACCACTGCAGACACAAAGTACGGACCCCCACACACTCCCCCAGTGATCACTGACCTCCCCACACCGCCATAAAAATCAGAATAAAAACGTACATACTTGCCTCCAGAACATAAGAACATAAGAACATAAGCAATGCCTCTGCCGGGTCAGACCCGAGGTCCATCGCGCCCAGCAGTCCGCTCACGCGGCGGCCCAACAGGTCCAGGACCTGTGCAGCAATCCTCTATCTATACCCCTCTATCCCCTTTTTCAACAGAAAATTGTCCAATCCTTTCTTAAACCCCATTACCGTACTCTGCCCTATTACGTCCTCTGGAAGCGCATTCCAGGTATCCACCACCCGCTGAGTAAAGAAAAACTTCCTAGCATTTGTTTTGAATCTATCCCCTTCCAATTTTTCCGAATGCCCTCTTGTTCTTTTATGTTTTGAAAATTTGAAGAATCTATCTCTCTCTACTTTCTCTATGCCCTTCATGATCTTGTAGGTTTCTATCATGTCTCCTCTGAGTCTCCGCTTTTCCAAGGAGAAGAGCTCTAGCCTCTCCAGTCTTTCAGTGTATGAAAGGTTTTCCATGCCCTTAATCATTCGTGTCGCTCTTCTCTGGACCCTCTCAAGTATTGCCATATCCTTCTTGAGGTACGGTGACCAATACTGAACACAGTACTCCAGGTGCGGGCGCACCATTGCCCGATACAACGGCAGGATGACTTCTTTTGTTCTGGTCATAATACCATTTTTAATAATACCCAACATTCTGTTTGCCTTCTTCGCGGCTGCTGCGCATTGCGCCGTTGACTTCATTGTTGTATCCACCAATACACCCAAATCTCTTTCAAGGTTACTTCCCTCTAATACTAATCCCCCCATTTGGTAGCTGAACATCAGGTTTTTTCTCCCTATATGCATGACCTTGCATTTCCCTACATTGAATTTCATCTGCCATTTATTCGCCCACTCCTCCAGTTTGTTTAGGTCCCTTTGTAGGTCCTCACACTCTTCCGTAGTTCTAACCCTTCTACAGAGTTTAGTGTCGTCCGCAAATTTTATAACTTCACATTTCATAACATTTTATAACTTCACATCAGCACCTGGCATAGGAAAGCCTAGTAGAGCTGCCCAGAGGTGGCTTAAGTAGTCTGTGGGGTGGGCTAGTGAACCATAGAGAGGGAGACCCAGGCCCAGAAGCCACTCTAACCATTGTATTCAGGATGGGAAATGTGAGTCCACAAAAACCCGACTGTACTGCCATATACATTACATTACATTAGTGATTTCTATTCCGCTGTTACCTTGCGGTTCAAGGCGGATTACAAAAAGGATCTATCTGGTCATTTCCAGAGGAATTATAGAATCATTAGGGAGTAGTCAACTTGGTTCATAGGGATGAAGTACTTCTTGTGGCGTTAGGTTGGTTTCGATTGTTGGGTATCAGGGATTTTTTTAAAATAGTACGGTTTTTATTTCTTTTCTAAATGTTCTGTAGTCAGGGGTCATTATCAGCAAAGTAGAGAGTTGGCGGTCTAATCTCGCTGCTTGTTTGGCCCGGAGGCCATTATACAGTTTTTTCCGTTTGACTTCTCTGATTGGGGGGTATAGAAACATAGAAACATAGAAAGATGACGGCAGAAAAGGGCCATAGCCCATTAAGTCTGCCCACTCCATTAACCCTCCCCAAACAACCTCCTAAGGGGTCGCTCACAGGTGGCATCACCTCTACACTGCCCTCGTAAAGATCCGACGTGGGCATCCCATTTATTCTTAAAATCTTGTATGCTGCCGGCCGCGATCACTTGCTCTGGGAGTTTGCTCCAATGGTCCACCACTCTTTCTGTGAAGAAGTACTTCCTGGTATCCCCATGAAATTTCCCGCCCCTGATTCTCAGCGGATGTCCTCTTGTGGCCGACGGACCCTTGAAAGAAAAAATGTTGTCTTCCACCTCTATGCGGCCAGTGATGTACTTAAATGTCTCAATCATGTCTCCCCTCTCCCTACGCTCTTCGAGAGAGTATAGCCGCAATCTGTGCAGCCTGTCCTCGTATGAGAAATCCTTAAGCCCCAAGATCATCCCAGTGGCCATGCGCTGAACCGACTCAACTCTCAGTACGTCCTTACGGTAGTGTGGCCTCCAGAATTGCACACAGTACTCCAGATGAGGTCTCACCATGGCTCTGTACAATGGCATTATGACCTCCGGCTTCCGGCTAACAAAGCTTCTACGGATACAACCCAGCATTTGTCTAGCCTTGGATGTAGCCTTTTCCACTTGGATGGCTGTTTTCATGTCTTTACTAATGTATGTGAATGGAGCGTGGGTTCTCCTTTGTCTGGTTGAGGTGCTTCGGATTAGACGGTTGTTGGGCTGTTTCCGTTCATGGTTTTAAATAGAAGACAGTAGGACTTGAATTGTATAGGTGGCACTTGCAGCCATAAGGGCTATTGGGGTTGTAGACAGGTAGGTAGGGTAGGCTTTTGGAGGCTCACCATGACCTGCAAGGGAGTTGTGGTGAGATGTTTATGTGGCACCCTTTTTGTGAAGTTCACAGCAGTGCCCACTACTCTGGTGCAATGTTTGGGTGGCCAGTCCATCACTTTGCTGAGCCCGCCCACAACCAAAAGGTCTTGTTCTAGGCGTTTGGGACGTAGACGTATTTTTTGATTATGCCGTCCCAAGTACACAAAACTAAAACTGCCAAGCCAAGACCCCTCCTAAGTATCACCCGCTCCTGCTAGGAAGTTGGCATTTATTTCAGTGCAATTATTTTTAGCTTAAGTCAGATCTCAATTTTGCCTCTTTTTTCCCCCCCCCCCCCTCTCATTTTTTTTTTTTTTTTTTGTAACTCTCTCCTTCACATTCCTTTGACAACCTGAGAATGTGTTGCAGCAAAATGCTATATTAATTACATTTCAAAGCAAACCTTTTATTCATCTGGGGACAATCTGTGAAGCCGAAATCTGTGACTGAAGCCTCTGCCAAGCCAATTACTGCAAAATAACACAAATATGTCCTGACAGATGCATGGGTTTTGTGTTTTTTTTTTTTTCTCCCCCTACTACGCTGTTTGTTCTTTAGATCAAAAAAGCTACTCTCAATTAAAAGTCCATCCTCATGCATACAAGCATACAATTATTTAAACTGGGGGAGAGGCTGGGTAACCAAAAAGGGGGGAATTGGGGGATTGGCAGGTGGCCAAACGGGGGAGATGAAAAAGCATACATGCACAGAGCCGCGGCAGCGCGGCTGCGTCAAACTCCCAAGAAGAAGAGGGAAGGTCAGCCAGCGTGGAGAGGAGGCACGGCGGCGGTACATTCTCAGCTATAATTATGGCTGATTTGTCTACATTGCTCGACATTAAGCAGAAAGGAGAAATCTCCTGCAGCAGATCAGACGTGAATGGCAGAGAGCCGAGAGAGATCCTTAGTTGGGAAAGGTAAGTAGGAACAACGTGGGCAGGCAAATTAAAAAATATATATACAGTATAGTCATAAAATTCTTAGGACAGAGTGAAGAAGAAAAATCCAACCATGCACAGTGAGCAAAGGACTATCATTGGCTCCCAGTCGCACATCGGATTGCATATAAAATAATTCTGCCGATACATAAAACGATTAGATCAAAAACGCCTGGATTTATACACAATCTATTAATACCGTATACACCAGGGGTCTCAAAGTCCCTCCTCGAGGGCCGCAATCCAGTCGGGTTTTCAGGATTTCCCCAATGAATATGCATGAGATCTATTTGCATGCACTGCATATTCATTGGGGAAATCCTGAAAACCCGACTGGATTGCGGCCCTCGAGGAGGGACTTTGAGATCCCTGGTATACGCTTAGGGGTCCTTTTATCAAGCCGCGCTAGCGGGGTTAGCACGGACATTTCATCACGCGTAACCCCCCTGGCCGGCTAAAAAACTAACCCCTGCTCAATGCAGGTGTTAGCGGCTAGCGGGGCAGGCAGTTTAATGCGCGGTATTACGTGAGTTAATCCCCTACCACAGCTTGATAAAAGGACCCCTTAGATCTACAGACAAGCAATGATTAACCGTACCTTCTTTAAAAAATAATCGGTACAAGACGCTTCAAAATCTTTCATAGTTTATTAAAATTTGATAAAACGCTTCTCCTGGAATACAAAGCGTAGTACATTAAAAATTTTAAATTTAAATAGGGAACAAACAACAAATGATAAACATAGGGATCCTTTTACTAAGACGCGCTAGCGTTTTTAGCTCATGCAGGAAATTACCGCGCGCTACGCTTCTAGAACTAACGCCAGCTCAACACTGGCCTTAAGGTCTAGCGCGCATTATTCCACGTGTTACAGTCCTAGCGCACCTTAGTAAAAGGAGCTGCTAGACTTTTCAAGATAGAAGATTACTGCACAGGTCCTGGACCTGTTGGGCCGCGGCGTGAGCGGGCTGCTGGGTACGATGGACCTCAGGTCTGACCCAGCGGAGGCATTGCTTATGTTCTTATGGGAGAGGAGGAGATAGAGGATGCTGCGGATGGACCATTTGGCCTTTATCTGCCGTCATGTTTCTATAATCATAAAGCTCTATGACCTCACAATGCAGGTGTAAAGAGCCTTAGCCTATAGGAAGAGGAGATGCAAATGTTAAGAGCCTTAGCCAATAGGGAGAGGAGGAGATAGTGGATGCTGCGGATGGACCATTTGGCCTTTATCTGCCGTCATGTTTCTATAATCATAAAGCTCTATGACATCACAATGCAGGTGCAAGAGCCTTAGCCTATAGGAAGAGGAGATGCAAATGTTAAGAGCCTTAGCCAATGCGCTTCCAGAGAGCGTAATAGGGCAGAGTACGGTACTGGGGTTCAAGAAAGGATTGGACAATTTCCTGCTGGAGAAGGGGATAGAGGGGTATAGATAGAGGATTACTGCACAGGTCCTGGACCTGTTGGGTCGCTGCGTGAGCGGACTGCTGGGCACGATGGACCTCAGGTCTGACCCAGCGGAGGCATTGCTTATGTTCTTATGACATACTTAGCTAGGGTAGCGACATGAGAACAATAGGAAAAAAAGGGAGGAAGTAGAATTTATTCAGAAAAAACCACATAAAGGTAGAATGGGGAAGATGTGACCGCTGTGGAATGCTCTACCTCTAGACTTAAGGGATGACAAAAACTGAAAAGCCACCTGTTCAAAGACGCTTCCGCATTACAACTCTCATTTAACTAGGGTAGAACACACGAATTTAGTGGTGAAGATGTGCTTTCTTGCGCTATGGAAACTAAAGACCCATCAAAAAATATTTTGATCCTCCATCCTTTAGATCGGGTGTGTCCAACCTTTTGGCTTCCCTGGGCCGCATTGGCCGAAAAAAAAAAATGTTTCTGGGGCCGCGCAAACGCTGCAGCAAGACAGAGGAGGGAGCCGGCAAGACGGTAAACACCCGGGGGTAGCAGAGGAAAACACTGCATCGCCCTCGACCGGGGCTGCACAAAATACTTCACGGGGACGCATGTGGCCCTCGGGCTGCATGTTGGACAGCCCTGCTTTAGATTATTGGTGCAGGCACTGGTGTTATCCATTCTGGACTATTGCAACATTGTTTATTTGGGAGTACCGAAGAAAATCTTGAGAAAATTGAGAATAGTGCAGAACACGGCTGTCCGTCTGATATTTGGGCTGAAGAAAAATGATCCTATCAGTCCTTACTACCGAACGCTGCACTGGCCGCCAGTAGAAGCACGAGTAATATTTAAGTTCTCTTGTATTTGCTATAAGTTGGTTTGGGGATTGGCCCCTACCTACCTTCTATCTTATTTTGTGCTATACAGCCCTACGAGGATAACCAGGAATTGCAATCTATTTGCCTACCCAAAGATCACCGGGTCTTTTTTGGATAGGACTCTTGCATTTCAAGCAAGTAAACAACAGTCCTGGTTGGGTGATCATATTAGCGGAGCCATGCTGTTGTCTTATGGCGCATTTCGAAAAGAAATTAACACGGTACTATTTGATAAATCAGTTTCTTAACAAAAATTTTACATGGTCTAGTTCAGTGTTTTTCAACCGCTGTTCCACGGCACACTAGTGTGCCGCGAGATGTTGCCTGGTGTGCCGTACGGTCAGGGCCGCCATCAGGGCAATACCACCAGTCCTGCATTCAGGGGCCCGGAGCTGACAGGGGGCCCGGGCTCCCCCAGGGTCCTAGGCCACAGTCTAGGAGAGGGGCGGTCCGCCCCACGTGGACAGGAGAGAGCTGGATGGGGGACCCGCGGAGTTCAATACACCTCGAGCCGCGAGGCTCGTCTTCTGTTCCTGCCTGCCCTGCAGCTAACATATAGCCGATCGCAAGCGTTCCCCGATGTCAGCGCTGACGTCGGAGGGAGGGCTTAAGCAAAGCCTGCCCTCCGACGTCAGCGCTGACGTCGGAGAATACTTCCATTCGGCTATTTGTGCGCGGCAGGGCAGGCAGGAAGCAGAAGACAAGCCTCGCAGCTTGAGCTTCGTTTTGCTGAAAAAGTTGCAAAGATGGGCTGGGAGGCAAACACGGAACACAAAAGGGGGGAGGGAGTGCGTTTTGGACACAAGGCATGAACTTGGGAGAGAGGAAGGGAGGGAAAGAGATGCTGATGTGGGGGAGGGAATGGGTTTTTGGACACAGAAGGCATGGACTTGGGAGAGAGGAAGGGAGGGAAAGAGATGCTGAGGTGGGGGAGGGAATGAGTGTTTGGACACAGAAGAAATGGACTTGGGAGAGAGGAAGGGAGGGAAAGAGATGCTGAGGTGGGGGAGGGAATGAGTGTTTGGACACAGAAGGCATGGACTTTGGAGAGAGGAAGGGAGGGAAAGAGATGGTTGTGTACACGGGGAATAGAAGAAAGGAGAATTTTTGGTCATAGGGAGGGAGTGAAGTACAGATAGTGGCATACCAGGGTGGGGGGGGGGCGGTCTGCCCCACCCCGGGTTTACGTCCCAAGGGGGTGCACAGCTGGCCACCCTCCAGTGTTGTCCCTAGGCCGGCAAACTTCGGCTCTTTAGCCACTTGAGTGCCACCGCCGCCATCGGGAACAGGCCGGCGCCAAGTTCTCCCTGCTTTTCCCTGTGGGGCCAGCCAACTCTTGCCACTCGCGTCAATTCTGACGTCGGAGAGGACGTTCTGGGCCAGCCAATCGCTGCCTGGCTGGCCTAGAACGTCCTCTCCAACGTTAGAATTGACGATGGGTGGCGAGAGTTGGTCGGCCCCGCGGGGAAGAGAAGCGGGGAGAACTTGGCACCGGTCTGTTCCCGATGGCGGCGGTGGCACTCAAGTGAATTACTTTATATATAGTCAATATAGGCACAGAGTTAAATTTTTTAACATTTTCTAATGGTGGTGTGCCTCGTGATTTTTTTCATGAAACAAGTGTGCCTTTGCCCAAAAAAGGTTGAAAAACACTGGTCTAGGTAACGTGTTGTCCTTTTACCACTAGTATTTTGTATTTCGCCGATTGTCCAGTTCTTTTCCGTTTAAACCGCCTAGAAATCGTTTGATTGTGGCGGTATAGAAGAATAAAGTTATGTTATGTAACTTTACCAAACGCCCATGTCCAATAACAAAACTTCTCTTTTCTTATAAATACCTTTACCTCGATTGCTTTCCTGCCCTATAACGAATGTACTTCCTCCCCATCTTCCCTTCACGGTCCACTATGTCCGGTTAGTTCGGAATTCTGTCTATGCAGTTTTAGCATGTATAGTTTTTATTTCTGTATTTCGCCTAGAAATCTTCTGATAGGCGATTATATCACATTTTAATAAAACTTGTTAATAATAAATTATGATTATAAAAATAAGCATTTTTTTCAAATTTTAAAAATGACTTTTTCCCTGAAAATGGCGGAAGAGTAAGCCTAGAATGACACGGTGACAAAATTCATCACCGTTCCCGTCCCCGCGGATAACCGCGGGAAATAATCCCATGTCATTTTCTGGTGTCTATTTCAACCTCGGTCCTTCTACACCAGCATTCTTTAGAGCAAAGCTTGCGGGTCAGTGGTTGTGGCCATTCATACTCTGATTCTTATGGGAGCCAAGGATAATGAAGCCATTGTGACATCACTGATGTGATTGGCTCTTAGGCACTGGTGGAATGAGGCATTATGACATCACAATATCTGCTCTGGATACCAGAGACTGTCATTCTGTAGTGTCTGTTTCAACCTCGGTCCTTCTACACCAGCGTTCTTCAAAGCAAAGCTTGCGGGTCAGTGGTTGTGGCCATTCATACTCTGATTCTTCCCTCTCTCCTTAAAGAATGACATGAAGATGGTTCCCGCGGTTATCCGCGGGGACGGGAACGGTGATGAATTTTGTCACCGTGTCATTCTCTATTAGTGACTAGAGCAGCTGCCTCAACACCCTGAGCTTGTGAGTTCAATTCCCACTACAGTTCCATGTGACTTTGGGCAAGTCAATTAATACTTCATTGCAGCAGTGTACTAAGAGGGGACTAAGGGGCGGATCGCCCTGGGTGCCGTCTTGGTCGGGGCAGTGGCACCTCTCCTTTACGCCCCTGCTCCTTCCCATCCCACCCCCCAATACCTCCAGCTTTTACCGGTGCGAGCAGCAGCTGTTTGTGCCGGCCTCGACTCCCCCTCTGACATCTCTTCCGGGCCCTGCAACCAGGAAGTGATGTCAGAAGGAAAGTCGAGGCCGAGTTAGAGATGCTGTTCATGCTGGGGAATGTTAAAATAGTACAGGGGGAAAGGAAGAGGTGCCCGTACACTATTGAGGGGCAGAAAATTGGGCAGCAGGTGCCACCAGACCGGGCACCTCTTAAACTCGCTAAGCCACTGCCTTATTGTCTCAGGTGCAAAATAAGTACATGTCCAAAATTTGGAACTGCGTTGATTGTATCCACACAGACAAAGCAGTATATCAGGACCACCCCGTTACAGCAGCAGTAATTTTGGAACAAGGTGCCTATCTTCAGATTTCAAGGCACCTAGACCCAGTACCAGGAACTCACAATCCTCAGAAACACATCTACATCTGCTCAAAAGGTGGAGCCCATCGATGCATGGAACATACCTGTACATCTGCCTTTTAAAAAATATACACAGGCACATCACAGCATTGCCCTGCTCTTCAACGTGACAGAGTCACACTAGAATTATCGTTAACTGGATGAGATTTGATGCACTACCTTTCTGAGGTTACAATAAAAATAAGAACATAAGAATAGCCTTACTGGGTCAGACCAAAGGTTCATCAAGCCCAGTAGCCCGTCCTCGTGGTGGCCAATCCAGGGCCCTAGTACCTGGCCAAAACCCAAGGAGTAGCAATATTCCATGCTACCGAAACAGGTCAAGCAGTAGCTTCCCCCATGTCTTTCTCAATAACAGACTATGGACTTTTCCTCCAGGAAATTGTCCAAACCTTTCTTAAAACCAGCTACGCTATCTGTTCTTACCACAACCTCTGGCAACGCGTTCCAGAGCTTAACTATTCTCTGAGTGAAAAAAAATATCCTCCTATTGATTTTAAAAGTATTTTCCTTTAACTTCATCGAGTGTCCCCTAGTTTTTGTAATTTTTGACAGAGCGAAAAATCGATCCACTTTTACCCGTTCTATTCCATTCAGGATTTTGTAGGCTTCAATCCCCTCAGCCATCTCGTTTCCAAGCTGAAGAGCCCTAACCCCGTTTTAGTCTTTCCTCATACGAGAGGAGTTCCATCCCCTTTACCATCTTGGTCGCTCTTCTTTGAACCTTTTCTAGCGTCACTATATCTTTCTTGAGACCAGAATTGAACGCAATACTCCAGATGAGGTCGCACCATGGAGCGATACAGGGGCATTATAACATTCTTAGTCTTGTTAACCATCCCTTTTTTAATAATTCCCAGCATCCTGTTTGCTTTTTGGGCTGCTGCCGCACATTGGGCAGAAGGTCTCATCATCCATTCTTGGGCGCTAACCCCCAAGGTGGATCCTAGCATCTGGTAACTGTGATTCGCGTTATTCTTCTTGGAGCCCTGGAACTGGGAGGTGGTCTTAAAAAGAACCTTCTTCCGGACCAAGTGAAGGGATGGAAGTGCCAGGCTCCAGCGTTCAATTGCCTTGTGTCATTGAAGGAATGTGTGATCTGGATGGCGGAAGCCAGTCCAGACGAGTTTTCTCCGTATATGGCCTTATGCATCACGCATGCAGTTTTGAACTGCCTAAATCAGGGATGTCAAAGTCCCTCCTCGAGGGCCGCAATCCAGTTGGGTTTTCAGGATTTCCCCAATGACTATGCATGAGATCTATTTGCAAGCACTGCTTTCATTGTATGCTAATAGATCTCATGCATATTCATTGGGGAAATCCTGAAAACCCGACTGGATTGCGGCCCTCGAGGACCGACTTTGACACCTGTGGCCTAAATGTTGGCACATAAATCCTGACTTACGCTAGTGTTGTGTAGTGCCAACTTTAGGCGACTTACACTGAATTTCCCCCATTATGTCTTACAAACTCCAGAAAACCAACCCATTTGCAGTCATCATCTCTCCTGTCCCCTTTCCCCTCGGAAGTGCTTTGAAAGGAAATGAAGACGAAGCAACAGTAGCATTCGGAAGAGCAAATGTAGATCTCTAGCCCTAGCTCCCATATAGATCAAAGAGGTCGGCAGCACTGTCAAAAGAGTAGTAGGAAGCCCCCACTTCCTATGCAACAGCACAACCTCCTGGATAACTTAAAAGCATAGTTGTTCCAGATTTTACAGGGAACGCAGATCGTTAGTTTTAAGAACATAAGAACATAAGAATTGCCGCTGCTGGGTCAGACCAGTGGTCCATCGCGCTCACGCAGCGGCCCTTTGGTCAAAGACCAGTGCCCTAACTGATACCAGCCCCACCTGAGGAGGGACTGCGTATGTTCTGGTTCATCAGGAACTCATCTAACTTAGTCTTGAATCCCTGGAGGGTGTTTTCCCCTATAACAACCTCCGGAAGAGCGTTCCAGTTTTCCACCACTCTCTGGGTGAAGAAGGACTTCCTTACGTTCATACGGAATCTATCCCCTTTTAACTTTAGAGAGTGCCCTCTCGTTCTCCCTACCTTGGAGAGGGTGAACAACCTGTCTACTAAGTCTATTCCCTTCATTATCTTGAATGTTTCGATCATGTCCCCTCTCAGTCTCCTCTTTTCAAGGGAGAAGAGGCCCAGTTTCTCCAATCTCTCACCGTATGGCAACTCTAATCTCTCGCTGTATGATAACTCCTCCAGCCCCTTAACCATTTTAGTTGCTCTTCTCTGGACCCTTTCGAGTAGTACCGTATCCTTCTTCAAGTATGGTGACCAGTGCTGGACGCAGTATTCCAGGTGGGGTCGCACCATGGCCTGGTACAGCGGCATGATAACCTCCGATCTGTTCGTGACCCCCTTCTTAATCATTCCAAGCATTCTGTTCACCCTTTTCGCCGCCAACGCACATTGCGTGGACGGCTTCATCAACTTGTCCACCAGTACTCCCAAGCCTCTTTCCTGGGGGAGGGGGGGGGGTATCTCCAAGTACTGCATCAGACATCCTGCATTTGTGTACAAGATTTTTGTTACCAACATGTATCACCTTACACTTGTCCACGTTAAACTTCATTTGCCATGTCGCAGCCCAGGGTGAGGCAAAAAAGAGGCATGACTTCTCGTAGTTGTTAATAAAGGCTAATAGGGTTAATGTTCCAGTTAGGACAGGCGATGATTGAGCAAGAATTTTAAAAAAGAAGGAGCAGACGAAGCTGTTGAGAAACATAATAGATCAATTCTATTAATGCATAGACACAGCTTGAGTCAGACTCTTTGAATGGCCAACAATATATAGCTGTAAATGGGGAAAAGGTCACCATTTGTTTTCCTTTGAATTGACAGTGGAAATCAATAGCATAATGCCTTCTTGCAAGCCATTGTTGCTTCTTTTAAAGTTCTCAAGACGTTATTTATGATGTTATGCTTCTTGCTATCATTTTCAAAACCTTTATTTAATGATAACTTTGCCCTGGTGTCGTAGCCATGTCGCCTTTCATTACATCATTCTCGGCTCATGCTAAGACTGAGTCAACGCCAACAACATCACTGTTTTCTTCAGTGGCGTAGTAAGGGGGCACAGGCCCCCCTCCGCCGCCTCTTTCCACTCCTCCCCTTGCCACGCACGTGCCCCCTTCCCTTTCCCTGCACCTCTAGTTGTTCACTGCAGCAAGCAACAACTTCAACACGCTCCTTGTGACCGCATCATCTCTCCCGCCGCCATCACTTCCGGGTGCCGCGCATAGGAAGTGACATCAGAGGGAGAACCGACAGGGTCACGAGGAGTACGTTGAAGTTCTTATTGCTCAAGGCAGTGAACAACTGGAGGTACAGGGGAAGGGAAGGTGGGCACATGCATGCCGGGGGGATCAGAGAAGTTACAGGTGGGGTGGAGACGAGGGCGGAAGAGGGGCGCTTCTCACCCTCACTACGTCACTGGCTTTCTTTACTGATATTTTAGCCAAGGTTGTGAGCTAGACTAAATGATATTTTATGCTGTCTATATATCTTCAACTGGACGTGCCTCCTTGGTTGCCTAGTAAGATGTTTCATTGCATTCTTTGAACAGTGTCAGCGCCATAATATGTTCTAATGCAGGAGTTTCAAATGTCGGTCCTGAAGGGCCGGAATCCAGTCAGGTTCTCAAGATTTCCCCAATGAATTTGCATGCACTGCTTTCATTGTATGCTAATAGATCTCATGCATATTCATTGGGGAAACCTGGAAAACCCGACTGGATTGCGGCCCTCGAGGACCGGCATTTCACACCCCTGTTCTAATGCATGCCTATTAAAGTGTTTTGTTTACATTGTACAAACAATGTCAGCATCATATCCGTGATATATAAATGTTCTTCCATGTCATCATTCATATTCTGCTGACTTTTATCATATTTGTGTTCTGTGATTTCTTTTTGCACTGCTGTTAAATATGTATGTTTCTGATAGACATCCGAAAGACAGCAGAAACAGGCACTTGGACATCTTACTAGTCATTTTTGGTTGTTTTGCCTCCAGTGCATCTACATCTTAAGGCGTGTTTTGGGTGGGATTAGCGTTGCACCAAAACAGGAGATCCTACCTTCTCACTTTCGATTGAGCTGTGCCTGAGCTGTCACTGCGCATTGTCCAGCCAAAGCACATTTTCATATACTTTTAGTTCAAGAACCACAGTTACAAGGCTTAGAATATTTATGATTTATATTTTCCAATAAAAATTCAGCCTCCTGAGGCAGGCCATTACGGCTGAAACACGTATGTGTCAAGTCTTGATAGCAATAAAGGAAATGGTCACCTTTTCTGTCTTTTTTGTGCTTCTCTCGGGCGGGATTAGGGCAGGCTTAGCGCCTGGGCGTTTTACAGCGATCATCAAACATTTTATGCTAAGTATGTATGCAAAAAGTCACAGAAAAAGAGCAGTTGTGCCAGAAGACAAGTTTCCCGGCACAAACACAGTTGCTAAAAATTGTCCCACAAATGAAGTAAACAATAAATTCAATAATACATTTTTTGTGCAATCTGAGCCCTCAGTGTGAAGAAGAAAGCAAACAGAGAGAACAAACAAATGCCCCTCACAAACTTAAATCGAAGTTGTGTGAGCGAATCACATGGCTCACTACAACCACACACTATCACAGTGCACGCATGTGTGCTTTATCGAGTGCAATTTAGTGTAAAGTTCAAGTGTTTGAAACAAAAATGGATATACTAATAGAGGCACAATTAATGGCAAAATTTGTTAGTAACACAGTGTAGTGTCGGAGAACTGTCCCCGCCTTTCAGGGAAGTTAAAGCAGAGAACAAGGTACTTAAGTTGTTCCAGCAAGTAACAAATCTAGCGTAGAGATGGAGGACGTTGTTACAGCAATCAAGAGTCAACTTCATGAAGGGTTCAACCCAGCAAGATTTCAGGAACAAAATGAGCCCTTTCATCAGGAACTAGACACCGCCAATTTTGCAATGGCTGTCGAGGCAGGACGCGAGAAAGAGGCTGTATGCAAAGCAGCTCGTTAATTTTCAATTTCATGTCTTTTGGCATGCCAATTTTTGCAAAACAGGTCTTTTTTTTTTTTTTTGGGGGGGGGGAGCAACCCAAGTCCAGCCCTTGGGATATAATGCAATTGTTTAGCCATCTCTGATGGCATATAGATACATGCAATGGCAGGTATTTTTATAATCAAGATATTCTATGTATTAAGAAAAGTAAGGGAGCTTACAGTTTAGCTGTAAGCTGATAACAGTGGCTGAGCGAATCCTTATAACATAATTTCAGTGGGTGGGGGATGGAGTGGGGGTTGGAATGTGAGGGTTGGTAGTGGGAGCTAGAGGTTGGAAGGGATTGGTGGTTGGGGTGCTAGGGCAGGAGGATTGGTTGTGAGAAAGGGTGAGGGGTGATTGGTGGAGGACTTGTGAGGATTAAGGGTGAATTTGGCGGGCAAAATCAGTTTGGGAAGGTGTGGGTGTGTGGGAAGAGGTGGGTAGGCAGGGTTAAATTTGTTAAACTTTTCGGGTGGTTTGTGTTACCTTGTTGTGGTGCTTTTGCTTCGGGTGTCGAGGTTTGTGCTGAGGACGACAGCTGGGTCCAGGTAATTGAGTTGTCTTGTCCTTTAATTGGTGCTGCTTTTCGGTTTGTGTTGCTAGTTTTTCTGGGGCCCAGCATCGTTTAGCCAGAGAGGCGTGTGTGCGCGAAGCCGGCACTGCCTTACGGACGCCTCCGGCGGTGCGAGGGTGCTTTCCGGCATTGTGGTGCCGCGCGTGTGTGGGAGCTGCCGGATAGGCCTCTGTGAAGCATATTCTCTCCGCGCGTCTTTTCTTGCTCCTTCGGTCGGCTGCGGAGGTGTCGGGAGCTGGCAGTTTTCAGCACAAGACCGGCGGTTTTCTGCACAGCACAGCAAGGTTCGTTTTTCTTTTTGGAGTGTGCCTGCTTGCTTGCTGTGCGGTTTGGGGGTGCTGCGTGTTTGTAGGGAAATAGCTGGGAAGGCAGTCTAGCAGGCCAGGCTGTATTGGATCCGGTGGGGTGTGTCTTAAGTTGTGCTGGGGACTTTGGGGCGCGTGTCTGCTTCCTTGGCTGTTTGCCTTATTTCTGCCTGAACCGTGTGTGGGATCCTTGGTGGGGGAAGTGAGGGGGGGGGAAAAGTTGGCTAGTGCTTGGGGTGGGGGGGGTTTGGGTTTAGAGTATTGGGGTGTGGGTTGCTGGGTTTCTGGGGTTGGGGGTGGTGTGCTTGGTCTCAATTTTATAGTTTGTTCAGGTGCTTTTGTTATGGCTCCTAGGAAGCAGCAATCTGCTAGGGGGGGCTCTTCAGCTAGAGGGGCTCGTAGGGGACGCTCTACCTCTCTTGCAGGTGCGGTTCCCAGTGGTGCTGCTGGGAGGCAGCGGCGAGGTTCCCGTGCAGCTGTTCCACGGGGTTCTGGGCCTCGCAGAGGAGGAGCCCCTGGTGTTCGGATCTCTGGAACCCGGGTTGCTGGGATGTCAGCTGCTTCTCAGCCTGGTACATCTGCAGTGGATCCTGCTCCTGTTGATCATTCTGGTGAGTCTTTTGGGGCTTTGATGGATGTTTTGGCTGGGGTGGATGCTGTTGAGTCTGGGAGTGGGGCGCGTCCGGTGGCGCACTCAGTGGCGAAGCGTTTGCGGGATAAAAAATTTTTGAAGCGCCTTCAGCATGTTGTTAAGCGTTTAGATGTGGACAAGAGGCGGCGTCGGGGGGTTCCTGCGGATCCGATGGCTGTTTGGCAGTCGTCGGATTCGTGGGATTCCTCGGAGGTTTCTTCTGGTGCCTCTTCCTCTTCGGAGAGTGGTGTTGCCGCTGGACCTTCAGCCCAGTCTGTGAGTTTGGGAGCGGGTGTTCCGCCGTCCACGTCTGTGCCGAGTGGTTCGTCTGGTGCGGCTGCTCAGCTGATGCGTCGTGGTCATACTTTATGTGAAATTGCACCTTTAGACTGTAGTATTTCTAAAAAATTGCGGGACAAAATATTGAAGGGCAAGTATGTGGATGTGTTTTCTTTGTTGGAAAAGGAGCAGGATTGGCTGGAAAAGAAGAAAGATGCTGGTAAGGCTGATGGGCAGCGTAGTCGTTTTCGTGTGCCTAGAACCATTATGAATTGGTTGCTGGGTTTTAATATCTATGCTTCTGTGGTTGGGGCTGCTCGGCCAGGTTTGTATGCAGGCTTGTTGAAATATTCTGATCTCATTTTGAGGGCGTTTCGGATTTATGGTGGGTGGTCATGGCTAAACTATGACGAGCAATTTCGGAAAAGTTTGGCTACTGATAAATCATGGGTGTGGGGGTATAGGGATGTTGATTTATGGCTTGCTGAGATGACGCAGGCTCGTGCTGGCTCCTTTCGTTTCGGAAGGGGGGCGGGCTCTGCTGTCACGGGAGGGCCCTCAGTTAGTGGGGTCTCTTCCTCCTTCGGTACCCGGGTGCCCCTTGGTAATTCCGGACGCGGTGAGACTTTTGGGTTGCCCGGGTCCCGAGTCGCCATGGGTACCTTCTGTTTCCAGTTTAATGCCGGGCGTTGTGACCGAGCGGTTTGTAAATTCCAGCATCGATGTAGTCAGTGTTCTGGTGCCCACCCAGCCTTTCGCTGTTTCAGTGCTGGAGCCAGCGGTCGAGGGGCAGGAGTTCGGAATGCCGGGTCCTTTGGTGGGAGTTTGCCTGGTCAAGGCAGAGTCCCCAATTAATTTGCCCATGCTTGATTTATGGTTGGGTTTGTACCCTCTGGAGGATGTTGCTCAGCTGCTTGGGGAAGGTTTTCATTTTGGTTTTGTGATTCCTTTTGCTGGGCCACCCCTTGCTCATCATTGTCGTAATTCTCCTTCGGTAGCTCAGCCTGTGGAGGTGGTTCGTGCTAAGTTGCTGAAGGAGTTGGAGTTGGGGAGGATTGCTGGCCCATTTTCTTTTCCGCCTTTTCCCGATTTGGTACTATCACCTTTGGGTGTTGTGCCTAAAAAGGAGCCGGGCAAGTTCCGGCTCATTCATAATTTATCATTTCCTTTGGGCTGTAGTGTGAATTCTTTTATTGACCCCCTGTTTTGTTCCGTGCAGTATACTTCATTTGATGTGGCCATTGCTATGCTGCGTACTCTGGGTGCGGGTGCGCTTTTGGCTAAGGCCGATATCGAGTCCGCATTTCGTTTACTTCCTGTACATCCAGATTCTTTTTATTTGCTTGGTTTTCAATTTGAGCATCAATTTTATTTTGACAAATGTATGCCAATGGGCTGCTCTGTTTCTTGTTCTTATTTTGAGGCATTTTCTACTTTTATTCATTGGGTTACTCAATGTGTTTCTGGCTGTGTGACTATTGTACATTATCTGGATGATTTTTTGTTTGGGGGTCCGGCTGGTTCTTCTCAGTGTGCTGAATTGGTGGGGGCTTTTCATGCAGTCACTCAGAATTTGGGGGTTCCCTTAGCATTGGATAAATCTGAAGGGCCAGCTACTTCTTTAGTTTTTCTGGGGGTTGAATTGGACTCTGTGCGTATGGAGTCTCGTTTGCCTGCTGTAAAGGTTGCTGCCTTGAGAGAGGCTATTCAGGCAGCTTTGCAGAAAAGAGTAGCCCGAGACCCCCGTGTCGATGGGCGTAGTATAACACGGGGCTGGCTGGCCTGCGTGTTGCCCATCGGCCGGGGCGGTAGGAGGGGCGGCGATAGTGGAGGGGCTTTAGGATTGGAGGGGGTTAGTGTAGGGGATTCAAAGGGATTGGAGGAAACGGGAGCGCGCGGTGGGGGGGGGGCGAGTGACTTGATAAAAGGGGGAGGTGTGGAGGACTCAACCGTCGTGGGTCCTCCTGAGGCGAATTTCACGCGGCGTTGCGTCCGGGCCCCTTTTTCGCTGGCTGGTGTGATGGCGGACCGATCGGCGGTGGCGGGGGAGCGGGAGCGCGACGAGGCGGAAATTTCTTTTCGGGCGGGGGACTCGCTGGTGGAGGACCCGGAGGAGCAGGTGGGTGTCGTGGGTGAGCAAGACCGGAGCAGGCCGAAGCGACGCTCAAAATCTGCGGCGCTTTCGGTGATCGCTTTGGCTTGCTCGGCAGGGAGTGGGCGGGCTTCGGGGTCAGAGAAGCCGGAGCGAGTTGCGACGGCGAAGGGTGCTGGGCCCAAAAAATGCCTGGGAAAGTCGAAGTCGGGCAGGCAGGCGCCTGCTCGGCCTGTGGACCGCAGCGGGGCGGCTCCTGGCTTTGCTCAGGAGTCGGTGGTGGAGACGCATGGTGTCGGGTCAGCCCCTCCCACAGGGTTGGTGCAGCCGGGGTTGCTGGGGGCAGTGTCTGCGCCTAGCGCAGAAATATTGCATACTACACCGGGGTTGGGGGCGGATAGGTTATCTCAGGGGGACAGGGGACAGTCTCAACCCTCTCCTCAGCCTTCTACTGGTTGGGGGTCTGGTGGTTGGGGTGGGGGTCACATGGGTCCCTGGGGGTCTCCCTATGGCATGATTCCTTGGTGTTCCGGGCAGCAAGGTTGGGGTTCAGGTGTTTTCCCCCCGTCCTGGGGGGGTGGTGTGAATCCTGGTTGGTTGGGTGGCCCCTTACCTTTTGGTGTGGGAGGTCCTGGTTGGGGTATGCCGGGGGGTGGCGTTCCGGGCTCTGTTTCTGGCTGTGGTTTCTTTTCGCAGAGTCCATCAATGGTTCCGGAACACCAGTGGAGTGCGGCGGGAGCTGCTCCGGGTCCCTTTCTTGGCAGCGTGGATGGCGTCCCTGATAGACAGCGCGGCGTGGGAGCATCGGTGTCATCAGCATCGGAGGCAGCGGCTGTTGACGGAGGCGTCGCTGGTCCCGTGACGGGAGTGGTGGTTGCTGGCCGTGGCGTCACTGTGGAGGAGCAACGTCCGGTGGCGTCTGCTGAGGCTGCTGCTAGTGGCCTCTCCTTGGCTGAGGCTGGACCTTCCACGTCAGGTACTATTGCGCCTGCTGGGGATTCTGGGGTAAAACCTGGGGGTAGGAAGGGTAAGGGGAAGCGGCGGCGCAGAAGGGATTCGTCCTCTTCGAGCCGGTCTTCCTCTTCGTCCTCGTCTTCCTCATCGGCGTCTTCTTCCCCTCGGGCTGGGCCGGTTAAGGAGGGAGGTCCAGTGGGGACGGGGGGAGGGGTGCACCAAGGGGAGGGTAGAGGGGTGCCCGCGTTGGTCGCTTTGACGGAATTGTGGGAGCGAGTGCCGCGCGATTTACGGCGCAAGATTCGGCGCCGTGACTGTATTGACATTTTTCGTCTCTTGGAAGGCAGGGCACATCGGCGTAGTAGGAAAAAATCTAAACGAGCGGGGAGTGCAGTTAAACCTTTGCCTGTCCCGCGGTCCATCCTTAACTGGATACGAGCCTTCATGCGGCTGGCCAGTGTTTGGGGGAGGTACCGTCCCGAGGATTATGGTTTATTGTTAGCGTACGCTGAGTCGGTGCTTGATGCGTATCAGCGATTTGGGGGCTGGACGTGGTTGAACTACGACGAGGCGTTCAGGGATAAGATGGAAGAGAACACGCATATGTCGTGGGGCACGCAGGATGTGAATCTGTGGCTCACCCATATGTCTTCGAAAGCTGGGGGGCCCCCTGCGGGGGGGGGGGTCGTGCGTCGGCAGTTACTCCGGGCGGTGGGCGGCCCTTTCGGCCCGGGATGGGAGGGGGGGGTGGCGGAGGGGGACTCAGCGATGTGTGTTGGAGATTCAATAAATCTAGCTGTTCCTTCCCAGACTGTAGATTTCGACATGCCTGCTCGCAATGTGGGCAGCCGCATCCCCTCCTTAAGTGCCCTAAGAAGCCAGCGGGGGGTCCTCCGGGGGTTGGCAAGTAGAGGTGGGTCGAGTAGGGGTGGGTCGAGTGCGGTTCCTACTCCGGTTTTGGTTAGCATGTTGCTCCCTTGGCTTCGCGGTTATAGGCCGGTTCGTGTTGCTCTTATGTTGGAGCGGGGGTTTTCTGTGGGCTTTGAGATTCCATTTCGGGGGGAGTTGTTGGGGGTTCGGGCGCGTAATTCATCCTCGGTTACTCATTTGAGTGATGTGGTCCGTCGCAAATTGGAGGAGGAATTGCGGCTGGGCCGGATTGCGGGTCCTTTTCGGGAGCGGCCTTTTCCGGTTATGATGGTGTCTCCTCTGGCGGTGATTCCTAAAAAGGAACCCGGCAAGTTCCGGCTCATTCACAATTTATCCCGGCCTGTCGGGTCTTCTGTGAACGATGGGATTCCGAGGGATCTTTGCACGGTTCGTTATTCTTCCGTTGATTGTGCCTTGAGGCTCATTCTTAGGGCGGGCCGCGGTGCTTTGTTAGCCAAGGTGGATATTGAATCTGCTTTCCGCCTGTTGCCAGTTCATCCACAGTCTTATCCGTTGTTAGGTTTTCGCTTTGACGGTGCTTATTTCTACGATCGTTGTTTGCCTATGGGATGTTCTATCTCGTGTTCCTATTTTGAGATGTTCAGCTCCTTCCTCCACTGGGTGGTGGTTCAGCGGGCTGGGTTGGATGCGGTCGTTCACTATCTCGATGATTTTCTGTTCATTGGACCGGCAGATTCAGATGACTGTTCGCGTCTGAAGGGTGCCTTTGAGTCCATGGCTGTGGAGTTTGGGATACCTTTGGCGCAGGACAAGTCTGAGGGTCCGGTGTCGTCTTTGGTGTTCCTCGGAATCGAGTTGGATACGGAGAATTTGGTAACTCGTCTCCCGGTAGGCAAAGTCAGACAGCTGCTCGGTCTGATCGAGCAGGTTTTGTCGGCGCGTAAATCTACCTTGCAGGTAGTTCAGTCCTTGATAGGCTCTCTTAATTTTGCCTGTCGGGTTTTGCCCATGGGGCGGGCCTTTTCGCGTAGATTAGCGGCTTCCACGGCGGGGGTTAAAGATAAGAGACATTTTTTGCGGCTGTCGGCGGGAGTCCGAGCGGATCTGCGTATGTGGGCTTGTTTTTTACGCGATTTTAATGGCTACTTACCTATGCAGGCACCCGAGGTGTCTAACTGTGACTTAGAGCTGTTCTCGGATGCGGCTGGTGGTGTTGGCTTTGGACTGTACTGTCAGGGGGCGTGGTGCGCGGAGCGCTGGCCACAGGCTTGGGTGGAGAAGGGTATTACGAGAAATATTACGCTCCTGGAATTGTTTCCTTTCATTGTGGCCTGTGACTTATGGGCGGATAGCTTGCGGGATAGGAGGGTGGTGTTCTGGTGCGATAACATGGGTGTGGTGGAGGTGGTTAACAGACAGGTGGCGCGTTGTCTAGCGGTGAATGGGTTGGTGCGGGCCTTGGTCTTACGTTGTCTGCGTCTTAATTTGTTCCTTAGAGCACGACATGTCCCTGGCTTGCACAATGGCATTGCTGACGCTCTTTCTCGTTTCCATTTCTCGCAGTTTCGTCGGCTGGCGCCCGGGGCTCACGAAGAAGGTGCTTCGATGCCGGCGCATTTGTGGAGCCTGGTCGAGAAGGAGTGTGGGACATGCTCCGCCTGTCGGTAGCGCCGGCTACCTGGTCGCATTATTTAGCGGGATTCCGTTTGGTGGCTACTTTTCTGTTCAGCAGGGGCTGGGCACCTGGGGACGTGGCCGAATCCTTGCTAGAGGATTTCGTGTTGGATTCCTACAGGTCCCAGTTGTCACGGCGGGTGGTTCAAGGGCGTTTGGCTGGGTTTGCCTTCTTCTGTCGGGCGTTGGGTTGGTCTTGTCCCGCGTCGGGTTTCCTGGTCCGTCGCCTGCTTCGAGCTTTGGGGAGAGTGGTGCCTTGTAGACCGGATACTCGTTTACCTATTCGGCATGCCCTGTTGGTACGGTTGTTGGCAGTCTTGCCGGATTTGGCCCACTCTCCTTACGAGGCTAGCATGTTCCGGGCGACCTTTTCCCTTGCTTTCTTCGGTGCGTTGAGAGTGGGGGAGTTGTTGGTGAGTGCAGCTGACAGGGCCAGGGGGCGCGGTTTGTGTGTGCAACATGTGCGGTTAGGTGACAGCAGGGTGGAGATTCATGTGGTTAGCTCCAAGACAGATCAGGCGGGACGAGGTCAGTGGTTGGTTCTCCACGGGATTGAGGGTTGTATTTCTTGCCCGGTGTCTTGTTTGCGAGAGTTTTTGTTGATGAGGAGGGGGGAGTCCCCGATTTTGTTCGTTCATGTGGATGGGGCGCCTCTGTCCCGGTTTCAGTTTCTGGCGGTCTTGCGCCTAGCGCTGGCCCGTTGCGGGGAGGATCCTAGTCACTATGGCACGCATTCTTTTCGGATAGGTGCGGCCACTAGTGCTAGTGCGGCTGGGATGCCGGAAGCCGGTATCCGGCAGTTGGGGCGTTGGGCCTCAGGAGCCTTTCGTTCTTACATTAGACCGGCTGAGTTGGGCAGAGGGCAGGGGGGGAGAAGGGAGACTTAGTAAGTTGGGGATTGTTCTGTGGTATAAGGGGTGGAGTCCTCGTTTTTTGGTCTGTTGAATTTTGTTGTTTGCTTTGCAGATGCCGAGCGGAAATGTACGGCGGTGTGGATCATTGGCCATTCCTTCATCCACTGGGCCGGCGAGAGGGCCTTGTTGCGCCCGGGAGGACGACATCTTGGGCTGGGACATTTGGGCGTCCGGGTATCCTGGTGGGGGCAACGGGGTATGCGGTGGCATCAGCTTTTGCCGTTTTTGTCGCGTTTGCGGTCCTGTCCTCGTCGTCCGGACGTGATGATCCTCCATTTAGGGGGTAATGATGTTGATACATTGCCGGCTAGGCAGTTGCTCAACATCATTAAGGATGACTTGAGGGTTCTTTTTGACTGGTTCCCGAGTACGAGGGTTGTTTGGTCGGATGTTATTCCGCGGCCTCGGTGTTTGGCGTCTCGACGCTGGACGCGAGGTTTGGCCAAATTTAATCGGCAGATGGGCAAGTGGGTTGTGTCCAGGGGTGGTCAGCAGATTTTGCACGGGTGGGTTGAGGTCGGTTGTGCGGGGCTCTTTCATAAGGATAAGGTGCATTTGTCTGATGTGGGGTGGGACTTGCTTTTGGATGACTTTGCAGTGTGTTGCGAGAGTGTGCTGGGTTTATGTTAGCCGTAGCTTGGTTTCTTGGGGGGTGGCCTGTGGGATCACAGGCCTGTGGCGGATCTCCCGAGCTACTGGGTCATTGGGGCTCATCCGGTGATGAGCGGTGGGCCGGCGGGGTGCCGTGCCTGGTGGGTCAGGTGACCTGACAATGGGGCATGAGGGCCATGCCACCCCTCTGACCCTTGCTGTGGTGGCAGGGTCGAGGGCACTAAAGTTTATGGGTAGCTCGGGAGGAGCTCTGGGAGTTCAGGTGAACTAATGTTATAATGTTATAATGTTATTATGTATATTTGAAATTATATTATGCTAATTGTTATAATTAATAAATTGAGCTGCGGTTAATTACCAACAAGGGTTGTCTGAGTGTTATTGGAGTAATACAGGGGGTATGGGGAAAGGGGGGGGGGGAATCAAGGAGTTGGGTTATAGGGCAACTGCGGACATGTCCAGATCCCGCTGTTAAGAGTAGCCCGAGACCCCCGTGTCGATGGGCGTAGTATAACACGGGGCTGGCTGGCCTGCGTGTTGCCCATCGGCCGGGGCGGTAGGAGGGGCGGCGATAGTGGAGGGGCTTTAGGATTGGAGGGGGTTAGTGTAGGGGATTCAAAGGGATTGGAGGAAACGGGAGCGCGCGGTGGGGGGGGGGGCGAGTGACTTGATAAAAGGGGGAGGTGTGGAGGACTCAACCGTCGTGGGTCCTCCTGAGGCGAATTTCCCTCCCACCCACCCCCATATTTTTCCGTTAGTGGCGAGTAGCTCGGGGGCGGATCTCCCGAGCTACTGGGTCATTGGGGCTCATCCGGTGATGAGCGGTGGGCCGGCGGGGTGCCGTGCCTGGTGGGTCAGGTGACCTGACAATGGGGCATGAGGGCCATGCCACCCCTCTGACCCTTGCTGTGGTGGCAGGGTCGAGGGCACTAAAGTTTATGGGTAGCTCGGGAGGAGCTCTGGGAGTTCAGGTGAACTAATGTTATAATGTTATAATGTTATTATGTATATTTGAAATTATATTATGCTAATTGTTATAATTAATAAATTGAGCTGCGGTTAATTACCAACAAGGGTTGTCTGAGTGTTATTGGAGTAATACAGGGGGTATGGGGAAAGGGGGGGGGGGAATCAAGGAGTTGGGTTATAGGGCAACTGCGGACATGTCCAGATCCCGCTGTTATCCAAATTGACATTGCGGGAAATTCAGTCTTTGGTGGGACACTTTAATTTTGCTTCTCGGGTGATCCCGATGGGTCGGGTATTTTGCCGTCGTTTGGCAATTTTGTCTCGGGGCTTGCGGAAACCGCATTTCCGTGTGCGCATTACACGGGGTGTGCGGGAAGATCTTCGGTTGTGGTCTCATTTTTTGGCTTGCTTTAATGGGGTTTGTGTGTGGCAGCAGGAAGAAGTTACATCAGTGGATTTACGTCTTTTTACTGATGCTGCAGCGGGCTTTGGTTTTGGCATTTATTTTGGGGGGTCATGGTGTGCAGAAAGGTGGCCTGAGTGGTGGCGAGATCGGGGTTGGTGTGATAATATTGCTTTGTTAGAACTTTTCCCGGTCTTTGTGGCTACGGTTCTTTGGGGGCCCAAGTTGGCTAACCGGAGAGTGGTGGTTTTTTCTGATAACACTGCTGTTGTGCAGGCACTTAATGCTCAATCTGCTCATTGTCCATTCTTGGTTGAGCTTTTGAGGCTCATTGTTTTGCGTTGTTTACAGCTTAATACCACACTCTCTGCTAAGCATGTTCCTGGTTTTTGAATGAGATTGCTGATTCATTATCTCGGTTTCAGTGGGCCCGTTTTCGGGCTTTGGTACCTGCAGCGGAAGAAGAACCCGTGGTCATGCCTGTCACACTGTGGACCTGTTTGCTGGATCGTTGGGAGAGTTACTGAGGAAGTCTTTGGCTGAGAATACATGGAATTCTTATCGGTCTGGCTGGAACCGTTACCTGAGGTTTTTGGAAGCCACATCTGCTTTGGGTGTTCCGCCCTTTTCGGTATCTCTCCTGGTACACTTCTTGCTTTTTTCTCAGCAACGGGGCTGGTCTGTTGGGATGGTTCGTGCCTCTTTGGCCAGTATTGCCTTTTTGGCTCAGCTGCTCGGCTATCCGAATCCTTGTGCCTCATTTTTAGTGAAGAAATTGTGGGTTGGCTTTCAGCGCTCTATTCTTATTAGGCCTGTTAGGCCTGAGCGTTTGCCTATTTTACCACTTTTATTGCAGCAGTTGTGTGCTGTTTTGCCTGGCATTTGTACGGATGGCTTTGAAGTGTTGTTGTTCCAGGTGGCTTTTAGTGTTGCCTTTTTTGCAGCTTTGCGAGTCGGTGAGCTGGTAGCTCCAGCTAAGTCTGCGGTTGGTAGCACTGGCCTCCTGGTATCTGATGTGTTTTTGGACAGGCGCTACTTGCGTTTGCATATACGGCGTTCAAAGACTGATCCTTTTGGGAGAGGGTCCTCTGTTTATTTGCGGCCTTTGGCAGATGGTCCCTTGTGTCCTGTGCAGTGTGCCTTGTCTTATGCTGCGGTTCGTCCGATGGGGGGTCTCTATTGGCTGATTCATGCGGATGGCACACCACTGACTCGTTTTCAATTTTCTGCCATCTTGAAGAGGTGTCTGGTGGCGGTTGGCTGTGACCCGCAGTCTTTTGGGACACATTCCTTCCGTATTGGGGCTGCTTCTTATGCGGCTGAACGGGGGGCTTCTCCTTCCATGTTATGTAAAATTGGGCGTTGGCGTTCTACCTGTTATAAACGCTATGTGAGGCCTGGTTGTATGTCATTTTGTTCATGATTTTCTTGCTGCTTCAGTTTTTTCTTGCAGGTCCTTTGCCGCCTGATAACTGTGTGTGGTTATGTGGCCATTCTTACATCTTTTGGGCTCAGAAACGTGCAGTGGAATCTCGCTGGGGATCGAATCTGGGCCTTGTGCATCATGGAGTTCGAATTCGTTGGCTGGGACTCCGAGGCATGTGCTGGGACCAAGTTCTTCCGACCTTGTTGCAAGCCAGAAGATTTTCCTGTCCTCCATTGATTGTTTTTCATGTTGGAGGGAATGATCTCTGCAAGGTAAAAGGGGTGGATTTGATTCGCTGTATAAAGCGGGACTTATTGTTGGTGGCCAGTTATTTTCCTGGCACCCGCTTAGTCTGGTCTCGCATTATTCCTCGGATCATTTGGAGGGATGCGCTCAAGGTTGAAGGTATTGAGCGTTTGAGAAAACGGGTGAATTCTGAAATTTCTAGGTTCATTGTTTCTCTTGGTGGGTTTGTTTTAAGCCATGATTTGATTGCAGTTGATTGTCCTGGTTTATACAGACCAGACGGTGTGCATTTATCTGATATTGGTCTTGATATTTTTTTGAGTTCTATCCAAGACCTGTTGGAAGCTTGTTATAATAGGCAGCATGGTCGCAGCTTGGGGGGGGAGCGGTGACTTGCAAGGCAGTCACCGCTTGTGGCGGAAATGTGTTATGGGGTGAATTGTGCACAGTGTGGCTTATGAAGTTATATCTTTTATGTGCTTATTCTGCTCATGTGCGGAACCGCCATGGGTGGCCGGCATGATTCTGCGATACCGCGAGTCTTGCTGGGGGAAGTGGGGTTTCATGGAATGTGATGAATTTGTTGAGCTGTGCTAATTCGACACCGATTAGCATCAAGGGGTTTGAGTTTTGTGAGTTAAGCTAGTTCGATACCGAATAGCTCCAAGGTTTATGGTTATGCTACACTGAATTATTTATATATATATGTTATGTTTTACAAATTCATTGATGAATAATTTTAATAAAGCTGCGGCCCATGCTTTGCCATTACTAAGTGTTATGTGTCTTTATTCAGTGATGTGAGTATAAGGAGTGATGCGAATGCCAGTGTTAGGGAGCTTACAGTTTAGCTGTAAGCTGATAACAGTGGCTGAGCGAATCCTTATAACATAATTTCAGTGGGTGGGGGATGGAGGGGGGGTTGGAATGTGAGGGTTGGTAGTGGGAGCTAGAGGTTGGAAGGGATTGGTGGTTGGGGTGCTAGGGCAGGAGGATTGGTTGTGAGAAAGGGTGAGGGGTGATTGGTGGAGGACTTGTGAGGATTAAGGGTGAATTTGGCGGGCAAAATCAGTTTGGGAAGGTGTGGGTGTGTGGGAAGAGGTGGGTAGGCAGGGTTAAATTTGTTCCCTTCCCGCCCTCCCAGTTTTTTGGGTGGTTTGGTTTTGGTGGGTGGTGGTTGGGTTGGTCGCAGCTTTTGCGGAAATGTGTTATGGGGTGAATTGTGCACAGTGTGGCTTATGAAGTTATATCTTTTATGTGCTTATTCTGCTCATGTGCGGAACCGCCATGGGTGGCCGGCATGATTCTGCGATACCGCGAGTCTTGCTGGGGGAAGTGGGGTTTCATGGAATGTGATGAATTTGTTGAGCTGTGCTAATTCGACACCGATTAGCATCAAGGGGTTTGAGTTTTGTGAGTTAAGCTAGTTCGACACCGAATAGCTCCAAGGTTTATGGTTATGCTACACTGAATTATTTATATATATATGTTATGTTTTACAAATTCATTGATGAATAATTTTAATAAAGCTGCGGCCCATGCTTTGCCATTACTAAGTGTTATGTGTCTTTATTCAGTGATGTGAGTATAAGGAGTGATGCGAATGCCAGTGTTACTAAACAAATTTAAAACACAAATATTATGGTTCGGAGATTATATCTCACTACCAAGATAGAGAATTCCTCCAAAGTACTAGGAGTTACATTTGATTCCAACCTTACCTACAACATACATATCACATCTCGAGTAAAAAATTCTTCTTTAAGATGAGACAACTGAGAACAATTAGACCTTTCCTAACAGAGACCAATTTCAGGACAGTAGCATCCTAACACCCATTTGGACTACTGCAATACACGATGGCATTACAGAAAAAGAACGCAAGAGACTCCACAAACACGGCCGCTAGACTAATTCTCAAAAAGAATCGATATGATAGGGCACGTCCACTATTGGAACAAATACATTGGCTACCGATGAACAAGAGGATCCAATTCAAGATAGCCTACAGGTTCGATATGATAGGGCATGTCCACTATTGGAACAAATACATTGGCTACCGATGAACAAGAGGATCCAATTCAAGATAGCCTACAGGCTCACAAAATTACAAACAATACAGAACACAGCCTTAAGACTCATCTACTCGCTGAAAAAATACGATCACATCACAGAAGCATACCACGACTCACACTGGCTCCCAATACAAGCAAGAGTACACTTCAAATTCCATTGCCTACTATTTAAAGCTATAAACCGAGACAGCCCAACCTACTGGAACAACCGACTAACTCAAACTACCTCAACCAGACACAGGAGAACCCACACACTTTTCACACACCCACCTACCAAAAATGTCAAACGAGGAAGAATGTACGACAACCTAATAGCCACCAGAGCAGACAACTCACAAATCTGCTATCCTCGACCACAGACTACAAAACCTTCAAAAAAAGAAAGAAAAACCCTACTCTTCAAAAAGTACATTAAACCTTTATAACAGAACCAGACCCCCCCAAAACGTCACCCAAAACACCATCTACAAAGCAAATCAAAAATATTCAAACCACTCATTAGACATTTACTAGTATCTTGACAATTTTCTTGTAATCCACCGAATGTATTTCGTAAAATCATGACAATTCTTGTGTAATCCGCCTTGAACCGTAAGGTAACGACGGAATAGAAATCACTAATGTAATGTAATGTAATCTATGGAGAAAATTCAAAGGGACTAACATCTGATATCAAAGACCCACATTCCTTCTTCAATTCATGTGTATCAGAATTACTTCAAACTATACCACCCCCGCTTTCCCGGTCACCTCAAAAATTACAACGGGAGAAGTCATTTAAAGCTACTTTTGAATACCAAACTCCCCACATTTGGAAGTGCCAATACAACTAAGACAACCCATCACATACCTTGATTTCAGGAAAAAAACATAAAGACATACCTCTTCTCCCTATAACCACTCTCTTATCTTGCCCCTTCCTCCCAACAATTACCTCCTGCTCTAAAAATGTAACTTCCAAAACTTAATCTAACTCTTATTTTAAAGTGAACACAAACAGACTGGCACTTAACATCAAAAAAACTAATGTGATGCTTTTCCCATGGAAAGAAAGTTTCACTCTCATAGCTCCTATTACTATAAAAAATGTTCCCCTACAATTAGTTAATACTATAAAAATTTTAGGTGTTACTTTTGACAACAAACTGAATTTTCATGATCACATCAGTAATATTGTTAAAACTACCTTTTATAGATTACGTAGGATTCGATCAATTTCAAAATTTCTGTGTCCAAAATCACTAAATGTTCTTATTCACTCTTTGGTGATTTCTAAAATAGACTATTGCAATGCACTCCTTAAGGGAATATCATTGAATGAAATGAAACGTCTTCAAATTATTCAAAATGTTTCCATTAAACTTATAACCAAATCTAGAAAGTTTGATCATGTTACACCTCTTCTAAAAAACGCGCATTGGCTTCCAGTTATTCATCGGATAACATATAAACTTTGCTTGCTCACCTTCAAGTCTCTTCTCAATAAAACTCCAGCATTTATATATAAATTATTAATTCCATACTTTCCAAAAAGAGCTTTAAGATCCAATGAACAAAATTTACTAACTATTCCATTGCTTAAGATTATCAATACAAGACGGCAATTTATTTTTACCACCCCACAGACTTGGAACGCCCTTCCAATTTATTTACGAAAGGAGCAGGATCTGGGAAAATTCAAAAGTAATCTAAAAACATTTCTTTTTAAAGATGCCTTTGGTGTTTAATATAATAATCCTTAGGCCAGTGATTTTACTGTATTATATTATGCTTTTATTTGTTTCCCTCTTGTATTTTTCCTTTGTCCTGCTTTTCTATATTGAATTGTATTTCACATCCCCTTTTTACCTTGTGTTATGAGTATGATGTGTTAATCCTTAAACCAATGTTATTATTTAAAGTTTGTACTGTATTGTTTCCCATTGAATGCATTTTAAACTGTTCATCGCTTAGAAGTATGATTAAGCGATTAAACAAAGGAACTATTAAACTTGAAACTTGAAGTGCGTTGATTCCTTGCAGAGAATCACTTATATAGCGTTGAAAGGCATACACAGCACTGTATATTTTGACATTTATAGACAGTCCCTTCTCGGGGGAGCTTACAATCTAACTTGGACTCGGGACTCAAGGATCTCCCGTATGAGGAACGGCTGGATAAACTGAAGCTATACTCACTCGAGGAACGTAGAGAGAGGGGAGACATGATCGAGACGTTCAAATAGCTCATGGGCCGTATTGAGGTGGAAGAGAATATCTTCTTTTTCAAAAACCCCACAGCAACAAGAGGGCATCCGTGGAAAATCAGGGGCGGGAAACTACACGGTGACACCAGGAAATACTTCTTCACCGAAAGGGTGGCGGATCGCTGGAATAATCTTCCACTACAGGTAATTGAGGCCAGCAGCGTGCCTGATTTTAAGACCAAATGGGATCGTCACGTGGGATCTCTTCACAGAGGAAGGTAGGGGAGGGTTATGGGGTGGGCAGACTAGATGGACCGTGGCCCTTATCTGCCATCTGGTTCTATGTTTCTATGTTTGAACATGACATATAGGGTTGGGGATGCAGAACTCAAGGTGAAAGGAATTAGGAGTTGAAAGCACTATGGTATATATTATGGTATATAAGCCACTGTATTGGACCCTGTTTTGGTTATGTTTCTTTATAAAATAGAACCTTCCGGGAAGACTCACGCACTGTCTAATAAAGAATTACCCTGATATTGGGTAAACACTGCTTTTCTGCTTATCGCTGGTGTCTCCGCTTTAAACTTGGGTACAAGGCAGTATATGAAATCAATAAATCCAGAACATTTCAGCAGTTCCTTCTTCTTGACTAATCCATCTGAACATTTTACTCTCTTCTGCTTGACAGCTTTCCCTCATCTTTGCTTCTCCTCATACCTTTTTCCCTGGAGTACCTGAAACCACTTCCTTCTATTTGTCAAGAAAGGAGAAAGTTTACCAGATGCTAGACAGGAGATAAACATTTGGATTGATGGCTCCAATTGGAACAAGCCATCTTATTTAACCAGCATGCCACATCTAACACAGTCATTCCGCTTCTCAGTTACTAAAATGTTGTATAATACCACAAACTGGTTTAAACCAATTCCTCTTTTAAGGCTTGTGGTTTTAAAAGCCCGAACACAGCAATGTCTTTGGATAAATTTTATCCTGGCCTAATAAAAGCCATCTCAGCCTGCAGAGAATCTGGTTATATTAGAATGAGTAAGGAAGACAATCACGCACTTTTAATGATTAAGGTTTCGCTCCAGAGAAATCTAAATTCTTAACAGGCCAGTTGAGGTCCCTCTTTAATTTAAGAAGTTGATAGTATTCTCAAACCCCAGATGAGCCATTTGCAACTCTTCCCAGTTTTGAACAATTTATCAGTGTGACTGCATATAACAAGGCCTGTCACTTGCTTTAATGCCAACTTATAAATATTGCACCGGTGGAGAAGGTAGAGGTGGATAATGCATAGCAATGAGTTTGGTTTGTGTTACTATGGAAGGTGTCATTATATTGGCTTCATCTAATCAAGATTCATTTAAAGAGTTCAATCGCCTCGTGGGACAATGGTCAATGTGACTGCTAATCAACCTGGTTCAGTGTCAAGACTTGAAGATGCTTGACAAAGTTACAGGGAGGAAATATTTTTTTCATTCAGCGAATAGTTAAGCTCTGGAACGCGTTGCCAGAGGATGAGGTAAGAGCAGTTAATGTAGCTGGGTTTAAAAAAAAAAAAAAGGTTTGGACAAGTTTATGGAGGAAAAGTCCATAATCTCCTATTGAGACAGATTTCTGAATACATTTCATGGTGGAAGCCAGTGCTTGGCCTGGATCGGTAGCATGGAATGTTGCTACTCTTTAGGGATTCCGCATGGAATGTTGCTACTCTTTAGAGATTCCACATGGAATGTTGCTACTCTTTAGGGATTCCGCATGGAATGTTGTTACTCTTTAGGGATTCCGCATGGAATGTTGCTATTCTTTAGGGATTCTGAATGGAATGTTGTTACTCTTTAGAGATTCCGCATGGAATGTTGCTACTCTTTAGGGATTCTGCATGGAATGTTGTTACTCTTTAGGGATTCCGCATGGAATGTTGCTACTTTTTAGGGATTCCGCATGGAATGTTGCTACTCTTTAGGGATTCCGCATGGAATGTTGCTACTTTTTAGGGATTCCGCATGGAATGTTGCTACTCTTTAGGGATTCTGCATGGAATGTTGCTACTCTTTAGGGATTCCGCATGGAATGTTGCTACTCTTTAGGGATTCTGCATGGAATGTTGCTACTCTTTAGGGATTCTGCATGGAATGTTGCTACTCTTTAGGGATTCTGCATGGAATGTTGCTACTCTTTAGGGATTCCGCATGGAATGTTGCTACTCTTTAGGGATTCTGCATGGAATGTTGCTACTCTTTAGGGATTCTGCATGGAATGTTGCTACTTTTTAGGGATTCCGCATGGAATGTTGCTACTCTTTAGGGATTCCGCATGGAATGTTGCTACTCTTTGGGTTTTTGTCAGGTACTTGTGACCTGGATTGGCCACCGTGGAGACAGGAGACAGGATACTGGAGATGGACCATTAGTCTGAGCCTTATGTTCCTATGTTATGTTCTTACAGTAATTTTCCCTTTTATTGCACTGTTAAAATGAGTTAATGATGCACATGTCTGGGGGAAATCCATCTATTGCACATTTAAAAAATATATATATATTTGGTGTTTTGCAAAAACATTTTGTGTTATACTGCAGAATGTTTTCTCCTCTCTTATAGAAACGATGTGATGAAATAAGATAATTTCTTGAAAAATGTCTCGAGTATAACAAAACGACACTTGGAACTCAAAAACATCCCCAAAAATGCACAAATCGGCACTTTGCCGTTTTTCTCGCCAAAACATCCAAGGGCTGATTTTTGAAACCTCAGTTTTGGACATCTTGCGGAGTGTTCATCCTCCAGGATGTGCAAATCTTAAAGGAATGCGTTGAAGGCATGTTATGGACAGGCTTTGGGTTACCAGATGTCTGGATTTCCCCGGACATCCTCCTTTTGAGGACATGTCCCGGGGTCCGGACGGCTTTTCAATACTCGGCCCTTTGTCCGGGTTTTGAAAAGAATTTGCTTCTGTAGGGGGGCTTCCGCGCATGCATGGATGCAACGCAGTGACATCACGTGCACATGAGCATGACATCATCGCGTTGCATCCGTGCATGCGCGGATGCCATTCTACCCGATGAACAGGCAGCAGGGCTGGGGTGGAGCCGGGACATAAAGGGGCGGGGATAGGTGGAACTGGGCAGGCATGGGGGCGGGTCTAGAGGTCTGGATTTTACCCTAGGCGGGTTTAGACTTGGACATTTTGCAGTTCTAAACATTTCCCAAGATGTCCTGGACGGAATTTAGATGTACAGTGTTCCCCCGGTTGTTCGCAGTCGGCGGTTCGCGATCCCGGTCAATCGCGGTATTTTCGGACTGCGAATGCCGACAAGGAGAGGGCAGCGGGAGAGGCAGGAGAGAGCAGCCAGAGCGCCGCGCATGCAGGAAATCACTCTCGGTTCGCTCCGACCACCTCTTCCTGCACGAAGTCGGGCCTTATCCAATCAGGAGCTGCTTAAATTAAAGCACAAAATGGCGGAGCGTGCCACAAAAGGTTAACAACACAATCATGCGCAACTTCAAGTAAGCGTAAATGTACAGCAGCAGCATCTGGAATGGGAAAGCCTTCTAGAGCAGCACCCAGGTGCCCAGTGGGTGGGCTCTAGAGAAGACCATATCGAGGAGGACCCAGGCCCATAAGCCACTCTGCCCACTACATTTATGGTGGAAAGGATGAGCCCACCAAAATCCTACTCTACTGCCATATAGGTGCCACCTGCAGCCCTTAGGGCTATTGGGGTGGTAGACCCCTCACTGTTCCCTCAGTTCGGCATATTACTTACGATACCACTCGCAAATCTATGTTGGGGGGGTTACAGCTTCTTCATTATGGGATGCTCTGCCTTCCTATCTTTGTCACAAAACTTCAGAGACGTTTATGAAATATAAGACTAAGGGGCTATTTTTATAAGGGCACATTTTCTTTTGACCTAAATAAGGATGGGATCATTTTAACTTACACTTAGACGAACATAAGAACATAAGAAATGGCTTCGCCGGATCAGACTCTAGGTCCATCCAGTCCGGCGACCCGCACCCACGGAGGCCAAGCCAGGTGTTCCCTGCTGAGAAACCTTGTTTACTCGTATCCCCCAATGTGATTCGCGAGAAGGTGTGCGTCCAACTTGCTCTTGAAACCCAGAATGCTGGTCTCCATCACGACCTCCTCAGGGAGAGCGTTCCAAGCGTCCACCACTCGTTGTGCGAAACAGAACTTCCTAATATTTGTCCTGGGCCTGGTGCCCCTCAGTTTCAGTCCATGACCTCTTGTCTGAGTCACCTTTGACAATGTGAATAACGATGTTTCTTGCTCTATTTTGTCAAATCCTTTTAGTATTTTAAAAGTCTCTATCATGTCCCCTCGCAGTCTTCTCTTCTCGAGGGTGAACATTCCCAGTTTTCCGAGGCGTTCTTTGTAGCTCAAATTCTCAATACCTTTTACTAGCTTCGTGGCTTGCCTTTGCACCCTCTCCAGTAGGGTTATATCCTTCTTTAGGTAGGGAGACCAGTGTTGAACACAGTACTCCAAGTGTGGTCTGACCATTGCTCTGTAAAGCGGCATTATGATGTCCGCCGATCTACTCGTGATTCCCTTCTTTATCATGCCCAACATCCTATTTGCTTTCTTTGCTGCCACTGCGCATTGAGCCGACGGCTTCAGGGTCCTGTCTATCAGTACCCCCAGGTCCCTTTCTTGTTCGGTCTTGCCCAGTGTCATACCTAACATCTTATATTCATGTTCCTTGTTTTTCTTACCCAGGTGCATCACTTTGCATTTTTCTATGTTAAACTTCATCTGCCACTTTTCTGCCCATTTCTCTAGCTGGTTCAAATCTCTCTGAAGTTCTTCTCTGTCCTTTTGTGTCCCAACTACCCGACATAGTTTTGTGTCGTCCGCAAACTTGATTAAATTACTTGCTGTTTCATCTTCTAGGTCGTTTATGAAGATATTGAACAAGATGAGCCCAAGAACCGATCCCTGGGGTACACCGCTCGTTACCTCTTCCCAGTCCGAGAACTTCCCATTTATGCCCACCCTCTGCAATCTGTTTTCTAACCATTTGCCTATCCATCTTAGTATATCTCCTTCTATTCCATGGCTTTGTAGTTTCTTCAGAAGCCTTGCGTGGGGAACCTTATCAAACGCTTTCTGGAAGTCCAAGTATATTATATCCACCGGTTCACCGCTATCAATTTGTTTGTTCACCTCCTCAAAAAATTGAAGTAAATTAGTCAAACATGACTTCCCTTTCCTAAAGCCATGTTGGCTAGCTCTCATCAGGTCGTGATTTTCCAGGTGTTGCTCTATGCTATCCTTTATTAGTGCTTCAATCATCTTCCCAGGAACCGACGTAAGACTCACAGGTCTATAGTTGCCCGGTTCTCCTCTCGATCCCTTTTTGAAGATTGGGATGACATTCGCTATCCTCCAGTCTTCTGGTATTTGCCCAGTTTTAATTGACAAGTTAGCTAGGGATTGTAATAGTTGTCTGATTTCTATCTTAAGCTCCTTTAGCACTCTCGGGTGAATTCCATCTGGTCCAGGGGATTTATCACTTCTCAATCTGTCGATCTGATAATATATCATGTTCAAATCCACATCTACTGTGGTGAGGCTATCCTCATTTTCTCCCTTGAATACTCTCCCTGTTTCTGGCATTGATGCAGTGTCCTCCTTGGTAAAGACAGACGCAAAGAATGAGTTTAGCCTATCCGCAATCTGTTTGTCTTCCTTGATGCATTTATATCTTCTTCCTTTTGAGCAGGGACTGTCTTCTTTGTGACTCTGTACGACGCTGAGTACGTCTGGTAGCGCTTTAGAAATAATTCATAGGAGTAGTAGTGTGAAGAGTTCAGTCTTTGGGAAGCAGCTCTGAGATTGTGATGTCATAATGCCTCATTCCACCAATAAGAGCCTACTCTTTGGGATTCTAGAATGTTATTATTCTTTGGGATTCTGTATGGAATGTTGCTACTCTTTGGGATTCTAGAATCTTGGGATTCCAACATCTTTGGGATTCCAGAATCTTGCTATTCTTTGGGATTCTGTATGGAATGTTGCTACTCCTTGTGCTTTGGCCATATACTAGTGACCTGGATTGGCCACCGTGAGAACGGGCTACTGGGCTTGTTGGACCATTGGACTGAACCAGTAAGGCTATTCTTATGTTCTTATGACGTAGCAAACCAGGCAGGTTGTTCCAAGCATGCGGTACAGCAAGCTAGAAGGGACGGAGATGGGAGTTGGCGGTAGAGGAGAAGATTACAGAGAGGAGGGACTTGTCTGATGAGCGGAATTCCCGGAGGGGAGTATAGAGAGTAACAAGAGAGGAGAGATACTGAGGAGCTGCAGAGCGAGTAAATTTGAACGCCAGTAAGAGGTGTTTGAATTGTATGTGGAGACGGACCTGAAGAGAGAAGTCATGTGGGTGTAATGACTCTGGTGGAATATGAGGTACGCAGCAGCGTTCTGAACAGATTGAAGTGGAGCGATATGGCACAGCGGTAGACCGGTGCGAAGCACATTGCAGTAATCAAGTTTCAAGTTTATTTAAAATATTTGATTTGATCGCAAAATCCAAATCCAGTGCGATTTACATTTAGTTAAAAATTAGGTTAAAATAAAAATCAAACAGGACAATTAGCACAAATGATAATAAAATAATACGTTTGAAAGAGGGAGGCGAAAAAAAAGTGGTTTAAATACAATTCAAAACCAAATAAAAAAGGGATAGGTAATGAAACAAGAGGTTGGGGGAAGTTTCCCACTTAATTTTCATTTGGCAGGATACCTAGTCTATTGTAAAATCATAAACTTTTTTTAAAAAGTCAGTTAAAAGCGTCTGTAAAAAGCCAACTTTTTAAGAGGCTTTTAAACTTGCTAAGTCACGAGAGATGACGGGGGCATGGATGAGGGTTTTGGCAGCGTGCTCAGTAAGGAAAGTAGAGTGACGAGAAACGTGAAATGCTTGTGGAAGAGGCATAATTCAAAACCAAAATGGTTGATACGGTTAGAAAAGCAGATTTATATGTCATTAGCAGCCTGCTGATTCCTGATGAGTCTTCGTCTTGCGACGTTAATAAGTAGAACATAGAAACATAGAAAGATGACGGCAGATAAGGGCTATAGCCCATCAAGTCTGCCCACTCTATTGACCCACCCCTTTAAGTCTACTGACCCCCTTAATCATACTGCCACTCTACTGATTCGCTCCTTCAAGTCTATACCCTAGTGACCCTATTCCTTGACTTGACCCTTGTAGGGAACCCACATAGGTATCCCATTTATTCTTAAAGTCTGGGATGCTGCTTGCCTCAATCACCTGCACTGGAAGCTTGTTCCAATGCTCAATCACTTTTCCGTGAAGAAGTACTTCCTGGCGTCTCCACGAAACTTCCCTCCCCTGAGTTTGAGCGGATGTCCCCTTGTGGTCGAGGGTCCTTTGAGAAAAAAGATATCATCTTCCACCTCGACACGTCCCATGATGTACTTAAATGTCTCAATCATGGCTCCCCTTTCCCTACGCTCTTCGAGGGTGTAGAGCTGCAGTTTTTTCAGTCTTTCTTCGTACGCGAGACCCTTGAGCCCCGAGACCATCCTGGTGGCCATCCGCTGAACCGATTCAATTCTGAGCACATCTTTACGGTAGTGTGGCCTCCAGAATTGCACACAGTATTCCAGATGAGGTCTCACCATGGCTCTGTACAGCGCGGAATCGCCCATGAACACCCAAATTCAATAAACCCTTGTGCCTAACTCTACGCTTAGCACATGCAAATTTGCAGGATAAGGAGGGACATTTTCCTTGTACCTTGGAATACCCAAGACAAGGTGCAAGGCATTGCAAGTTGTGCAAAACGCAGCAGCCAGACTGATAACGGGAACATCGAAATATGATCATATTTCGCCCTACTTCCAACAGTTACCATTGGCTGCCCGTTGTTTTCAGAATTCAGTATAAAGCAGTAATGATTTGCCATCAATTCTTGTACGGTATGAGACCTGAATTATTCAAGAGTAAGATAACTAATTATTTACCGAGAAGATCTCTGCGCTCTTAAAACTCAGCTTTATTAAAAGCAAAAATCAGTCCAAAATATGTTGAATGACTTTCTCACATCAAGCGGCATTATGGGGCAAAGATCTGGAACAATTGCTCACACCTACTACTTATGGGGAATTTAGGAAACACCTAAAAACATATCTGTTCCTGAAATATTTAGGCAACTAACCTGTACAATCCTACTCCACAATAACTGATCTCTAGCTTCTAACCTTGTTAATTCTACTTAATTTGTAACTTCTTTTAACCATTGTAAACCTTTGGTATATAAACTGTTATTATTATTATTTCTGTGGTGCAGGGGTTAAATTGTGGAACTCACTCGTGAGCCAATTACGAAAATGTTGTGAAAAAGGCAATTTCGGGAAATTATTAAAAACCCAGTTATTTGTAGATGCCTTTTTCTAGATATTGATCCCTCACGACTGCTGACTTTTGAAACATTTTTCATGATTCTTTTCTGACTTCCATCTTTTCACTGTTGATTTTCTGAGGATTATTTGTTTATGCCTATGTGATTTTATTTTTTTTATAGAATTATGTATGTAACATCATGTAAACCGTTTAGGTTTTAAACAGCATAGAAATTTTTAAAATAACTAAATAAGTCTGAGTTTAGTTGCTTTACAGAACATGCACAAAAATCCCAATGCCAAACATACCCATTTTCAAAACTGTAAAATGTCTATCTTGGGGGGGGGGGGGGGTCGAAAATGGAGGTGTTTGTGCTCTGTGGGGCTCATAATCGAAAGTGAAAAACGTCCAAAAACCGGCCTAAGTCGGCAATTGGACGATCATAAATGAAAGACGTCCAAGTTAGAGAGTTGCACAAGGACAGAAATCCCACCCATCCCCGCCCATTCCCGCCAGGATCCTCTCCGTCCCCACCCGTCCCCGCCAGGATCCTCTCCATCCCCACCCGTCCCCGCCAGGATCCTCTCCGTCCCCACCCATCCCCATCAGGATCCTCTCCGTCCCCACCCATCCCCGTCAGGATCCTCTACGTCCCCATCCATCCCCGTCAGGATCCTCTCCGTCCCCACCCATCCCCATCAGGATCCTCTCCGTCCCCGCCAGGATCCTCTCCGTCCCCACCCATCCCCGTCAGGATCCTCTCCATCCCCGCCAGGATCCTCTCCGTCCCCACCCGTCCCCGTCAGGATCCTCTCCGTCCCCGCCAGGATCCTCTCCGTCCCCACCCGTCCCTGTCAGGATCCTCTCCGTCCCCACCCATTCCCGCCAGGATCCTCTCCGTCCCCACCTGTCCCCGTCAGGATCTTCTCCATCCCCACCCATCCCTGCCAGGATCCTCTCCGTCTCCACCTGTCCCCGTCAGGATCCTCTCCGTCCCCACCCATCCCTGCAAGAAATTACCTCCATCCCTGCCCGTCCCCATAAAAAGCAGCAGTTACTTCTGACAGGATCATCAATTCCACAGTTTCTTTTGCTGTTTTCCTTGTGGAATCTCTTTGGTGGAACCCTTTCTTTGTTTTCTGTTCAGGTAATTAACTTATAAACCCCCTCTTTTACTAAGGCTGACGTGTCCATTATATTATATGGACGAACCCTGCTTCCAAAGCCTTCCATCCCTGTGGGAGTCCCGTTGGCTAGAGGGGGGTCCCTGTGGGAGTCCCGTGGGTTAAGGGGGGATTCCTGCTATTGCTCTTTTACCCCAGCCCTTCATCAGTTTTATGTAATTCACCATCATTCCACTGAGAATCAGAAAACACATCAACTGTCAAAAATGAAGAATGTTACTATTTCATTATAAGTAACGTCAAGTTAGAACCACAATTCATGTGTAGACTGTTATTATTGTCGTTCCAGTTTTTTTGGAATACACCTCTACAATCTGAGGACTCACCTGAAGCACATGCTGACCTAAATCCTCAAGAGCTCTCCAACCATTCAAGCTACCCACATAGAGCTTGTCTGCCCAAAACTAGACTCAGTTTGGGACTTTTCAAGGCTGTGCAGATTATTGGGCTCCCTAAATGAATAGTCAGGATTTAAACGCTTCCCACCACTTCAGCACCAAATTAACTTTCAGATTAATAGTCCATTAATTTGCAAGAGCATGAGTGTAAATTATTATGTTTGCGAAAAAGAGATTATAAGTGAATGCTTTAAAATATAGGACACAGAGAGACTTTCAAGTACTGTCTTCTGCGGTAAATCTGTTACTAATTATGACGCATTATATCTGCATTCTGTATACTGCTGTGCAGCCAGCTGAAAGCCCTGCAAAAAAGACATTTACAAGATAAACGGGAAATTTGCTGGACCCAAACTCCCAGGATTCAAATGGCAAGAACCATAGCTATGAAAAGACAGCTCTGCAAACATCACAGCAGCCTCTGTTTCCCATTGTGAAGCCAGAACAGGGTGAACTGCTGCAAAATCCTCACACAAGAACCACATGCTATCTCTCGCCTTGTTTACATACATGGAGCATGCATGTTGCTTCTCTGTAACTGTTTTACTACTTGGGATCTAGCTAGTTACTTGGGACCTGGGTCGGCCACGGTTGGATACTGGGTTTGATGGACCTTCATCTGTCCCAGTATGGCAGCTCTTATGTTCTTATGTGAGCCAAGTATAGAACAATCATGTCATTGTGACATCTACTGATGAAGTTGGCTCTTAGGCATTGGTGGAATGAGGCATTATGACATCACAATCTCAGCTCTGGAATGTTGCTACTCTTTGGGTTTCTGTCTGGTTTTTGGGATCTGGGTTGGCCACTGTTGGAAACAGGATACTGGACTTGATGGACCTTTAGATCAAGCCATTGTGACATCACTGGTGAGGTTAGCTCGTAGTCATTGGTGGAATGATGCATTATGACATCATAATCTCAGCTGTGAAATGTTGCTATTCTATGGGTTTCTATCTGATACTTGAGACCTAGGTTGGCCACTGTTGGACTTGATGGACCTTTGGTTCATCTCAGTTAGGCAACTCTTATGTTCTTCATCCGTTACCACTCAAGACCCAACTGGCACTTAGAAGCAGAATAGTCTCTCCTACCATTCAACGTGTCAATAGAGTTCCAGTGGGTAAAAGAAAAGTATGTGGCCTGATGTATGACCCCTCTCCCTTCTGCATCTACAAAACTGATCAGCAATAGCAGTGAAGGGGGAGGAGATAGAGAGTGAAAGGGAGATGGGGAACAGCTTAGAGGGGTGAGAAGGAGCTAGGCTAGGGTGATGGTGTATTGGTTGAGGTGACAAAACGTTAGGGTTAACTTAGAGCATAAGAATAGCCATACTGTGTCAGATCGATGGCCTACCTTGCTCAGTATCCTCTTTCTAACAGTGGCCAATCTCGGCCTGGCAGAATCCCAAAGAATAGCAAGATTTTGTGTGCTACTGATTCCAGGGGAAAGCAGTGGCTTTCCCCATGCCTACCTTAATATCAGATTATGAACTTTTCCTCCAGGAACATGTCCAAACCTCTTTTAAACCCAGATATGCTAAACGCTGTTGTTACCTCATTCTTACAGTAACAAGATGAGTGAAAAAAAATATTGGTTGGCATTGATAGACTGTTTGGGTGACTGAGGAGAATCTGGAGAATGAGAGAGTTGTTAAATGGGGGCGGAATAAGGGAAACTAGTTAAAATAAAGAAAACAAACCAGTTTGAGAAATAAAAAATAGCATTCTGCAAACAGGAAGTTAGAATCGCATGGTTATGGCATTTGCAAAAGCCATCAACGTGCTCATTTTTGAACCTGGTGCTTTCCTCAAACAGAAAAAGCACTTATGCAAACGCATCAAGGCAGATGCAAATAATAATTTTACCAAATAACCATCAGAACCTGTCTGCGTTATTTGTAATCATGCAAATAATTACACGGCTACATATTGGAGGAAAATCAACATTGCAATTATGAGCTATATCAGGCGCAAGCTGATTTTATCGCAAAATTGTACGGTGTCTTTTCAAGGATAATCAAGCTTTGCTGTGTTTGTTTGATATTCAAGATTCAATTTAAGTGCTTTTTTTTGTGTGTCACACTATAAATTTCAACCAACCATTCCTTACCACTTAGAGAGATTTGAAGAAAGTCTGAAATTGCCACTCCTGCAATTAATTGTGACGAATCTGATTGTATTGATGCTGTGTTTTATCCAACATGAAAACACTCTTATAATTTAAACAATTTGTAATATTTCTCTGACACTGTCACGACAAAAAAAAAAAAAAAAAAAGTGTTCAGATGAGGGAGTTTAAAATAATGTTATGTTAAGAAATTTTTTTTAAAAAGAAAGCGACCGCCCCATGCACTTCAAAGACATACCACATCGTATCGATGCATTACTGTTTCCATGGTGACACGGTGTTGCTCATAAAGATAACAGTTTCCTATTTATAGATATTTTTGAAAAACTACTTTCTTAGAGACTTGCAACAAAATATTTTGCCTTTGATAAAAGTGAAATAATTTCTGTCCCACTTAAAGGGCACTTCTATTGATGCAAAATCCAGTCACCTATTTGCATGTGAAAGGGGATTCTTGCTAATAGTTTCAGTGTATCTCCATAGGACGAAGATAGAACGTAGAGTGAATTGGAGGACTGGGGTTTGGTGTTCCTCTCTGGGAATAACTGATCAGTGGTGGTAAAGTCCAGAGGGATTGATCCGTGCGTCAATGAGGGAACTGTGATCAATTCTGAGGAGCAGCAGTGTAGATGCATCCTGCTCCTGTCTTCAGGCTGGTGGTTTGGGGGAGGCTACAGCCCCCAGGCCTGGTCCCAGAGATCATCAGTCTAAGGAGAAAATGAGCCTTCTATACTATGAATTATTTCTATAGCGCTACCAGACGTACGCAGCGCCGTACAGAGTCACAAAGAAGACAGTCCCTGCTCCAAAGAGCTTACAATCTAAACAGCCAAGACAGACATAACAGGATGTCACGGATACAGTTAAGGGGAAGGGTTAATCTGCTGGCTGGGTTGGAGGGCAGAGGGGAGTACAGGACAATCGAGCCATTGTGACATCACTGATGAGGTTGGCTCTTATTGGTGGAATGAGGCATTATGACATCACAAGCTCAGCTCTGGTTCCCAAAGACTGAACTTTTCACACTACAACTACTGCTATGAATTATTTCTATAGCGCTATCAGATGTACGCAGCGCCGTACAGAGTCACAAAGAAGACAGTCCCTGCTCCAAAGAGCTTACATTCTAAACAGCCAAGACAGATTATAGACTTTTCCTCCAGGAAATTGTCCAAACCTTTCTTAAACCATCTCTTGTATATATAATGTACAGCGCTACGTGCACCTGGTAGCACTATAGAAATACCAAATTTTTGTTTCTCTTCATTTTTGGATACTATGTAAAATTCTTCCGAGATAAGAGCAATATTTCTGCATTAACAGCAATGCGCTCCAACGAATGTGGGAGAGGGAAAAGTAATAAAAATTAACTAGCTCCCTTTGAAAACTCAATTAATCAATATGCAGCGAGTACAGCTTAAAAGTTCTTAAATAATTTCAAATGCCTTTGGTTTACAAAGACTAACTCTTTTACTTAAGTGCTCAAAGAATGATTTGTGAAAGACCAGGAATAGCAAAGAAAAAGATGCCAGGTTGTAGCAAATGGGAAAAAAAACCTACAGATGGAAACTCACTAACTCTCTCTATGTCACCATAATAAATTGCCATGTAAGTATTACACAATTGATTTCTATGACAAGTCATTTACAGGCTTTGTTCTGCGATTTGCTGAAGGCTGGAGAGACTCATTGCTGTAATATTTCACTTCTACTTTTAAAAAAGTAGGTATATGATACGGGGCAAGCTCTGTTCCACTTCTGACATAGGATTGGGTAAAATGCGGACCTCATGGACTCCACAGACCTCGTGTATCTTAATTGCACGTCCTTAAAAACCTGCTCACCTCAGGGGTGAGCGGGATCCATGAGGTCCACAGGAGTTAAAACGAGGATCTCTGCGGGGTCCGTGAGGTCCGAGTTTTTCTCTCCTCCCCATCCCAACCACAAAGAGAAAAGAAATCAAAAGTAGAAGCTAAAACATGGACCCCACAGAACTAAAGGTGCATGGCTTTAAAAAGAAAGCGTCTCTGGTGTGGGGTCCCCAGGATTCCTCATTTTTTACACTCATGTGGAGCTCACAGATCTTGCTCAGTCTACAGATCCTCGTTTTAACTCCTGTGGACCTTATGGATTTCGCTCACTCTACGGATCCTCGTTTTAACACCTGTGGACCTCACAGATCTCGCTCAGTCTACAGATCCTCGTTTTAACTCCTGTGGACCTCATGGATTTTGCTCAGTCTACGGATCTTCTGTGGACCTCATGGATCTCGCTCAGTCTACAGATCCTCGTTTTAACTCCTGTGGACCTCATGGATTTTGCTCAGTCTACGGATCTTCTGTGGACCTCATGGATCTCGCTCAGTCTACAGATCCTCGTTTTAACACCTGTGGACCTCACAGATCTCGCTCAGTCTACTGATCCTTATTTTAACTCCTGTGGACCTCATGGATCTCGCTCAGTGTACGGATCCTCGTTTTAACTCCTGTGGACCTCATGGTTCTCGCTCAGTCTACGGATCCTCGTTTTAACTCCTGTGGACCTCATGGATCTCGCTCAGTCTACGGATCCTCGTTTTAACTCCTGTGGGCCTCACGGTTCTCGCTCAGTCTACGGATCCTCGTTTTAACTCCTATGGACCTCATGGATTTCGCTCAGTCTACGGATCTTCGTTTTAACTTCTGTGGACCTCATGGATCTCGCTCAGTGTACGGATCCTCGTTTTAACACCTGTGGACCTCATGGATCTCGCTCAGTCTACGGATCCTCGTTTTAACTCCTGTGGACCTCATGGATCTCGCTCAGTCTACAGATCCTCGTTTTAACTCCTGCAAACTTCACAGATCCTGCTGGAGGGGGTCAGATGAAGATATATGGGGTGAGTGGGATCCGTGAGGTTCCTGGGAGTTAAAACAAGGATCCCTGCAGACACCATGCCACGGCTGCTTTCTATTTAAGGTCGTGTGGTAGACATCCATGAGATCCGTGGAATCGTCGTTCACAGGTTCATCAGAGATAAACTAAAATTACAAACCACAGCTGTCAAAACCGAAGTAAGCAGATTTTTAAGGGCGTGCAGTTAAGACCCAAGAGGTCTGTGAGGTTCACATTTTGCCCAGTCCCTTTTGAAACTGGAAGCCAGAGAAATGCTACATGTGTGGTTCCGAAAACCATCCGGGTGCGTCTTTTGTGCTTTCAGTTTGAATTTCCATGACAAATAAATTTTTCTGTAGAAGTGACCACAGTGTGCTACAGATACCTTGAAACGGTGACAGATTCGACCGCTGCGTCTGACTTTTATAGCATACCGCGAGTGATTAATGATCATTGTGGTCTCCAGACAATGCGAGAAGCATTTCGCTCTGGGGAGTGCTCTCAGTTTCAAGTACAAGGCACAGCAATGTCTCCCCTGGTGCAAAATCCGTTTTCCTCATTAGATCTTTTTCGGGCAAATAAGAAACTCTCAGAGTGTTCCTGCCATATCTCAGGACAGTATTCCTCAAACTGGGCCTGGAGTAAATCTCTACTGAGTGTGCCACTCAAGAGAACCAAAATAGGAGGGGGGGGGAGGGGGTCCTGAAATGTTCTCAGCCCAACCAACCGACTTCCTAAATTCTGAGCCTAATTTTGCCAGTGTAGCTGAAAAGAGCGTTATCTTATTTCATTAAGGGCCAATTTGCAGAAACAAAATTTTATGGGCTCCTTTTACAAAGGGTTTTTAACGTGTGCGTTATTCCGTGCGTTAAGGCCCTAGCGTGGCTTTGTAAAAGGAGCCCTATGTTTTGACATTGTATCAGATATTTGATTGAACCATATCCATGTCATTCTCTTCTTAGTCAGACGGAGAACTTATCAGCACCCCCTAATAGCAGCATTCCAAAGCTAGGATTATGATGTCATAATGCCTCATTCCACCGATGCCTAAGAGCTAACCTCATCAGTGATGTCACAATGGCCTGATTGTCCTATACAGCCATATAGGGTCAGACCAATGGTCCATCTAGCGCAGGGATGTCAAAGTCCCTCCTTGAGGGCCACAATCCAGTCGGGTTTTCAGGATTTCCCCAATGAATATGCATGAGATCTATTTTCAAGCACTGCTTTCATTATATGCTAATAGGTCTCATGCATATTCATTGGGGAAATCCTGAAAAGCCGACTGGATTGCGGCCCTCAAGGAGGGACTTTGAGACCCCTGATCTAGCTCAATGTCTTGTCTCCAACCATGACCAATCCAGGATACAAGTACCTGGCAGAAACCCAAATATTATGAGGGGGTGCTGAAAATTTCTTAGCCCAACCAACCAACTTCCTAAATTCTGAGTGCTTTTTTACCACTGTAGTTGAAAAGAGTGTGATCTTATTTCATTACGTGCCAGTTTGCAGAAATGAAATTCTATGGGTGGGGTTTTGTTTTGTATTTTTACATTGTTTCAGATCATTGATTAAACCATAGCCAAGTCTTCTGGGTGGGGTTCCGGCAGGAGGGACTTAGCATCCCTCCTGCTGGTTGATGTGGCAGCGGGGTGGCGGCAGGAGGAATTGGACACTCCTCCTGCCGTTGACATTCGGGAGTGGGGTGTGGCTTCGATAGTTGAAAAGGTGAAGGAGAAAGCTATAAGGATGCTAAGTTTCATAGGGAGAGGTATGGCCAGTAGGAAAAAGGAGGTATTGATGCCCCTCTATAAGACTCTGGTGAGACCTCATTTAGATTATTGTGTACAAATCTGGAGGCCGCACCTTCAGAAAGATATAACAAGTAGAGAATGACACGGTGACAAAATTCATCACCGTTCCCGTCCCCGTGGATAACCGCGGGAAACCATCTTCATGTCATTCTTTAAGGAGAGAGGGAAGAATCAGAGTATGAATGGCCACAACCTCTGACCCTCAAGCTTTGCTTTGAAGAATGCTGGTGTAGAAGGACTGAGGTTGAAACAGACACTACAGAATGACAGTCTCTGGTATCCAGAGCAGATATTGTGATGTCATAATGCCTCATTCCACCAGTGCCTAAGAGCCAATCACATCAGTGATGTCACAATGGGTTCATTATCCTTGGCTCACATAAGAATCAGAGTATGAATGGCCACAACCACTGACCCTCAAGCTTTGCATTGAAGAATGCTGAGATTGAGCAGCAACATTCCAGAGCAGATATTGTGATGTCATAATGCCTCATTCATCCAGTGCCTAAGAGCCAATCACATCAGTGATGTCACAATGGCTTCATTATCCTTGGCTCACATAAGAATCAGAGTATGAATGGCCACAACCACTGACCCTCAAGCTTTGCTTTGAAGAATGCTGGTGTAGAAGGACCGAGGTTGAAATAGACACTAGAAAATGACATGGGATTATTTCCTGCGGTTATCCGCGGGGACGGGAACAGTGATGAATTTTGTCACCGTGTCATTCTCTAATAACAAGGATGGAGTCGGTCCAGAGGAAGGCTACTAAAATGGTGCGTGGTGTTCGTCATAAAGTGTATGGGGACAGACTTTTGAGGAAAGGCGGGAGAGGGGAGATATGATAGAGACATTTAAATACCTACGTGATGTAAATGTGTACGAGTCGAGTCTTTCATTTGGAAGGAAGCTCTGGAATGAGAGGATTTAGGATGAAGTTAAGAGGCTCCAGAGTAATCTAAGGAAATACTTTTTTTTTTACAGAAAGGGTGGTAGATGCGTGGAACAGTCTCCTGGAAGAGGTGGTGGAGACAGAGACTGTGTCTGAATTCAAGAGGGCCTGGGATAGGCACGTGGGATCTCTCAGAGGGCAGTTCTATGACCTCACAATGCAGGTGCACAGAGCCTTAGCCTATAGGAAGAGGAGATGCAAATGTTAAGAGCCTCAGCCAATAGGGAGAGGGGAGATATGATAAGAGACTTTCAAATACCTACGTGGCGTAAATGCGCATGAGTCGAGTCTCATTCATTTGAAAGGAAGCTCTGGAATGAGAGGGCATAAGATGAAGTTAAGAGGTGATAGGCTCCGGAGTAATCCGAGGAAATACTTTTTTACAGAAAGGGTGGTAGATGCATGGAACGGTCTCCCAGAAGAGGTGGTGGAGACGGAGACTGTGTCTGAATTCAAGAGGGCCTGGGATAGGCACTTGGGATCTCTCAGAGAGAGAAAGAGATAATGGTTACTGTGGATGGGCAGACTGGATGGGCCATTTGGCCTTTATCTGCCGTCATGTTTCTATGAGTACATAGTGGATTCCGTTTCTTTCCAATCCTGAATGAATATCCCACTTGCAAAAATACAATTTCAAGTATCATCACGTTTTTCTATTGGGAGGGATTTTTTTTTTTTTTTTTCTTATTTTCAACATTCTGTTTTCAAGACCATTTCTTTGGTCCCAGGAGTGTTCTTAGAAGAAGAACCTGATATAATATTAGCAATATGCAGCATTTTATATAGAGCCATTTAAGGCAGTTTTCTTGAATCACCCACATAACTAACGAAGCAATGAGGAGGAAATGGGATAATATAAATGAAAGAGATAAACGAGACATCTATTATTATCTCAATAAGAGATTATTAATCATGAAGTTTATTGCCAACATAAAATACAGGGAAGAAGAACATTCCAGTTCCCTTTATGCTGTAAACAAAGCTCCCTTTTCTTTGGGGATTTTCGTTGCAGCTGCGTCAAGTCTAGGGCGGTCACGGGAGCAAACTAGTTTTACCACGTGAAGCACCTACATAGGGAAGCCATGCAGAAAGCAAAAACAGCTGCTTGAAAGATCTTTTGATGGAGGAAAAGCTGTGGACTTACTTTAGAAATCTTTTAACAGAGGGTATGCACAGGATGAAGGGATTATAGAACTTTATGGAGTTGAAATAAGGATTTTAAATCTAGTATTTGATATCGGGCTTTGACTAGTCGATTGATAAATATTTCTGGTTCTCGGCTGCTGGCAAAGGGTTGGGAGCTGCTTGAGAAGGTGAACAAACAAATCGATAGCGGAGACCCGGTGGATATAATTTAATTGAACTTCCAGAAAGCATTCGACAAGGTTCCACACGCAAGGTTTCTGAGGAAGCTACAAAGCAAATGGCTGGAGAACAGATTGCAGAGGGTGAGCATAAATGAGAAGTTCTCGGACTGGGAGAAGGTGACAAGCGGTGTGCCCCAGGGCTTGGTTCTTGGGCCCATATTATTCAATATCTTCAAAAACGACCTAGAAGAGGAAACGACATGTAATATAATCAAGTTTGCAGATGACACAAAACTATGTCGGGCAGTTGGGTCACAAAAGGACAGTGAAGAACTCCAGAAAGATTTGATACAGCTAGAGAAATGGGCGGAAAAGTGGCAGATGAAGTTTAATGTAGAAAAATGCAAAGTGATGTACCTGGGCAGGAAAAACAAGGAACACGAATATAAAATGTTAGGTGTGACACTGGGAAAGAGCGAACAAGAAAGGGACCTGGGGGTACTGATAGACAGGACCCTGAAGCCGTCGGCTCAATGCGCAGCGGTGGCCAAGAAAGCAAACAGGATGTTGGGCATGATAAAGAAGGGGATGACGAGTAAATCGGCGGAGGTCATAATGCCACTTTACAGAGCAATGGTCAGACCACACCTGGAGTACTGTATCCAACACTGGTCTCCCTACCTAAAGAAGGATATAACCCTACTGGAGAGGGTGCAAAGGCGAGCCACGAAGCTAGTAAAAGGTATAGAGAATTTGAGCTACAAAGAACGCCTCGGAAAACTGGGATTGTTCACCCTCGAGAAGAGAAGACTGCGAGGGGATATGATAGAGACTTTAAAAATACTAAAAGGATTCGACAAATTAGAGCAAGAAACACCGTTATTCACATTGTCCAATGTGGCACGGACAAGAGGTCATGAACTGAAACTGAGGGGCAGCAGGCCCAGGACAAATGTCAGGAAGTTCTGTTTCACACAGCGAGTGGTGGACGCTTGGAACGCACTCTCGGAGGAGGTCGTGACGGAGACCACCATTCTGGGATTCAAGGGCAAGTTGGATGCACACCTTGTTGCAAATCACATTGAGGGATACGGGTTAACAAGGTCCTCATAAGGGAACACTTAGCTTAACACCGGGTCGCCGGACTAGATGGACCTAAGGTCTGATCCGGTGAGGGCATTTCTTATGTTCTTATGTACTTTGAGAAAACTCCACTGGTTATCCATTAAAGCTCGGATTATTTGTAAGTTATCATGCTGGGTATATAAGATGTTTTCAGGTAATTCTCTGGAACAAATAATTTTCTTTGTTTACTTTTTCATTAGTTTCGGTATTTTTATGAGCCAGAGATACCCATCTCTCTATCTCAAAAAAGATATAGCGGCACTAAAAAAGGTTAAAAGAAGAGCGACCAAGATGATAAAGGGGATGGAACGCCTTTCATATGAGGAAAGACTAAAAAGGTTAGGGTTCTTCAGCTTGGGGAGATATGATTGAAGTCTACAAAATCCTGAGTGGAGTAGAACGGGTACAAGTGGTTCGATTTTTCACTCCGTCAAAAATGACAAAGACTAGGGGACACTCGATGAAATTGCAGGGAAATACTTTTATAACCAATAGGAGGACATATTTTTTCACTCAGAGAATAGTTAAGCTTGGAACGCGTTGCCAGAGTTTGTGGTACAATCGGATAGCGTAACTGGTTTTAAAAAAGGTTTGGACAAATTCCTGGAGGAAAAGTCTATCGTCTGTTATTTTTTTTTTTTTTTATATATTATTTTTTATTTTCAATTTTTACATAAAGTGTACAAAATATTAAAGTACAATTGATAAATACACAATATCACTTTTATATCTAATACATTATATTCTATATGTATTTTATCTCCCCTCCCACCCCTACCCTTCTATTACTTTTCAATCATACATTACATATTGTAAATCATATTATATTTTATTATGTAAAATTATTTTCACTGCCCCCCCTCTATGTGTGTCACAAAGAAGATATTTAAAAGAAGAAAAGAAGAAGAAAATCCTACTAATTATTCATTGTAATATTTGACAATGGCCCCCATATTTTTATGAATTTAATATATGTCCCTCTTTGTATTGCTATTGTTCTTTCCATTTTAAATATATGACATATTGTATTCCACCAAAATGTATAATTTAGGTTATTATAATTCTTCCAATTATTAGTTATATGCTGTATGGCAACCCCTGTCATAATTAATAAAAGCTTGTTATTTTCTGGTGAAATTTGACTTTTTTTTCTCATCATCATTCCAAATAATACTGTATCATATGATATTGCTATATGATTTTCCATCAATTTATTAATTTGTGGCCAAATTGAATTCCAAAAACTTTTAATGTAGGGACAATGATATAGTAAGTGATCTAAAGTCCCTGGTTCCAGATTACAGTGCCAGCATTTATTGGACTTAGAACTGTCTAATTTTTGCAAACGTGTAGGGGTCCAAAAAGCTCTATGTAATAAAAAGAACCAAGTTTGTCTCATAGATGCTGACACTGTACATCTCATTCTCCAAGACCAAATTAGTGGCCATTGAGATGCATTAATTTGATGCTTAATCTCAATGCTCCAAATATCTCTTAGACCATTTTTTTGTTTTTTATTCAAATATCCAGATATTAATTTATACCACAATGCGGCTTGATGTCCTAGGAAGTCTGTTTGAAAACATAAGAACTTTAAACTATATTGATTATTCAATGTTTTCCATTCAGGGAACCCAACCTGAATGGCCTGCTTCAATTGCAACCATTTAAAACTTTGTGTTTTATTAAGACCAAATCTATGTTGCAATTGTGAAAAATCCAGCAGTTTACCTTCTGAAATAACGTCATCCAAAGATCTAATGCCTGCAATAATCCAGTTCTTCCAAAGGATTTGAGCTCCGCCAATTTTGATCTTGGAGTTTATCCATAGAGATTGATTAGTTGATTTGTTTATTGGGATAGGTGTTAATTTACTTATAAATCTCAACGTTTTCCAAGTATCCATTAAAATTTTATTTTGAGAAAGACATGGGGGGGAAGTCACTGCTTGCCCTGGATCGGTAGCATGGAATATTGCTACTCCTTGGGTTTTGGTCAGGTACTAGTGACCTGGATTGGCCACCGTCAGAACAGGCAACTTGGCTTGATGGACCTTTGGGTGACTCAGTAAGGTTATTCTTATCTATCTCAACCTCATTTCCATATGAAGCTGTTTCGGCTTAGTCTTCTTTGCCATTTGAATTGAAGACTGTTCCCTTTTATATAATATTTTGCAAGCAAAGGAAGGTCTGTCTTCTTGTTTAAGAAATTTCTTTCTTAGGATTCTGTTTTTTTATTGAATTTTTTGAACATGTTATCCGCTTTGAACCTGCATTTGGGAGCTGGCAGGTTATAAGTATTATTACCATTACCATAAATTTCCCTAGTTGTAATTTTTGGATCTGATATTTAAAATGATTTAATTGGCCAGGAGAGGCTCTTGGCTATTAAATCACCTGTCCGGAGCTAACCTGGCATAATCTGCGACACTTAAGTGGATAGTGCTGTTGTAAATGTCTGGGTAGCACCCAAGCTGAAACTGAATATTTGGGAGGCATTACAGTGGCAGAGTCAGCACTTGGTCTGTTACGTACTGATATTCAGAACTAGCAATTCTGGTCACCGTATTTCAAAAAAGATATAGCAGAATTATAAAAGGGACAGAGAAGGGTATCAAAAATGATAAAAGGGATAGGATGACTTCCCTATGAGGAAAGGCTAAAGTAACCGGGGCTCTTTAGCTTGGAGAAGAGATGGCATGGGGGAGATATGATAGAGGTCTATAAAATAATGAAAGGGTAGATGTGAAACACTTGTTTACTTTTTCAAAAAATACTAGAACTAGGGGGGCATGTGATGAAACTACATTGCCGAAAAATGTGGTGAAAGCATTTAGCTTAGCAGGATTTAAAAAATAAGATTTGGCTAATTTCCTAAAACAAAAGTCCATAAGCCATTATTCAGATGGCTTGAGGAAATCCACTGCTTATTCCTAGTATACACAGCATAAAATCTGTTTTACTCCTTGGGATCTTGCCAGGTACTTGTGTCCTGGGTTAGCCACTGTTGGAAAGAGGATACTGGGCTTGATGGAACTTTGGTCTGTCAGGTATGGCAGCTTTTATGTTCTTATGTGAGCCAGGTATAGGACAATCAAGCCATTGTGACATCACTGGTTAGGTTGGCTCTTAGGCATTGGTGGAATCAGGCATTATGACATCACAGTCTCAGCTCTGGAATGTTGCTACTTTCTGGATTTCTGCCAATCACTTGTGACCTGGATTGGCCCCTGTTGGAAACAGGATATTGGACTTGATGGACCTTCGGTCTGTCCCAGTAGGGCAACTCTTATAATTGCATAAACAGGACCACATAAAAGATAGTCATATCTTTCTCCTAGGACAAGCAGGATGAGTCAGCCACATATGGGTGTTGTCCCAACAGCTCCCAATTTGCGGATAAGCTCTCCAATAGCTCAGAGAGATTTTTTTTTTTTCCTCTGAGCACGTGCAGTGCCTGGGTCCCACTGGGCATGCCCGAGCCCTACCCATTTCCCCCTGCTTCCCCCTAATCCCCAGTCTTTAGTTTCCGCCCCTGGCTTTGTATACTCAGAAATTGAATGCCATAGCTCAGACAAGACCCACCACTGAATTTCTGGGCATAATGCCAACAGATGTCTGCAAAAACTGCAGGCTAAATCAGAGCCCTATACATTTTTTTGTGGATGGGTTTTTTCTATGCATTTGTGGTTTACATGTTTTAAATGCTTATTTGTTTCTCTTTAATTTTATTATGTATTTTTGGGGATATTTTATTGAGTGTGCATTGCCTTGTTATATCATAAATGAAAGATGATCAATCAGATTGAATAAAGATGGGTCTTCAAAAAATATTTTGTACCCTTATTTAAATCTTAATACTTTGAACCCCATTTTACACAGAATGTAAAGCTAGAGCTGTACCAAATAGTATATTTTAATATTCAGCCAAATGTGAATAATGAAAAATATTATTTGGCCAAAAACTAGATGACCATCAACAAATTAAAAATAAATGCCTCCAAGCCAGAATCCCAAAGAATAGCAAGATTCCAAAATCCTAAAGAGTAGCAAGATTCCGGAAACCCAAAGAGTAACAAGATTCCAGAATCCCAAAGAGTAACAAGATTCCAGAATCCCAGAGTAGCACCATTCTATACAGAATCCCAAAGAATAGCAAGATTCCAGAATCCCAAAGAGTGACAAGATTCCAAAATCCTAAAAAGTAGCAAGATTCAGGAATCCCAAAGAGTAACAAGATTCCAGAACCCCAAAGAGTAACAAGATTCCAGAACCCCAAAGAGTAACAAGATTCCGGAAACCCAAAGAGTAACAAGATTCCAGAACCCCAAAGAGTAGCAACATTCCATACAGAACATTCGAATTGCCGCTGCTGGGTCAGATCAGTGGTCCATCATGCCTAGCAGTCCTCTCCCGCGGCGGCCCTCTGGTCAAAGACCAGCGCCCTAACTGAGACTAGCCCTACCTGCGTACGTTCCAGTTTAGCAGGAACTTGTCCAACTTTGTCGGGAATCCCTGGAGGGTGTTTTCCTCTATAACAGAGACAAGCTTTTGTGAGAAACCCGGCTATGAGAACTAGAGTCTGCCGAGGTGGAATTGGATTTATTGTAGGAGACAACCTGCGCTATCTATTTCTTGTGCCAGTTTTTCAAACGATTTACAATTAATGAGCTAATTTGCATGATCTTGTATGCTGCCAGCTCATTAATTTTGAACGTAAGCTCAATTCTGTGCATAGTAGGCGATGCACAAAATTTAGGGCTCCTTTTACAAAGGGGGACTAGCGGTTTTAGCGCACCCTAAAATGCCGCACGCGCTAGCCACTACCGCCTCCTTTTAAGCAGGTGATAATTTTTTGGCTAGCACGCTAATCTTGTACGTGCGCTTAAAACGCTAGCGCACCTTCGTAAAAGGAGCCCTTGGTACCCTGTAAAGTGGCAAATGTACAAAGATTTTTGCCAATGGGAATTTGCCTGGAAAAAAACAGCATTTTTGGATCCTTTGGGTACTTTCCTCTCTCTCTATTATTATTTTTTTTTTTTTTCACGAGGCCCCCTTTGCTAAAAATGTTGTTTCTGGATTGACTCACGCGACAGCTTTGGAAAACGAAGCACCACAATAGCACGGGCAAATTTTTATTCTGCTGTAACATAAAAGCACTTTCTGCAACGTTCCTAGTTAGGGTTTAAAAGTACAGCTCAATTTCCGTATAATGACGGATGGGAAGGATGCAAGTGTATTAGTTTAATATAGAAATACCAGCCAGCGTATAAGTTGTATTTGATGCATTTTTAATGAACTAACTCAATAAATCAGTGATTAGCTTTCGCGATCTATAGTCCTTTCATGCGGTCGGTGAAAAGGAGCACGGCTTTAAGTCTCACTAGGGCCCTCTGACCAAAATGCACTAAGTGCTGGGCTGAATCACCTAAAGCTGGGCATGAAATTCAGGGCACAGACGCCCGATTCATGCCTAAACTAATTTATCAGGCGATAGCAATTAGGGCTCCTTTGACTAAGGTACGTTAGCGTTTTCAGCGCACGCAGGAAATTACCGAGCGCTACGCTTCTAGAACTAACACCAGCTCAATCCTGGCGTTAAGGTCTAGCGCACGGAGCAATATAACCCGCGCTATTTCGCGCATTAAAGCCCTAACGCACCTTAGTAAAAGGAGCCCTTCGTGTTAATTAGGATTACGGCATGGATCTGCCCTGTGCACCTAAGTTCCATAGGGGCGTGGCCATGGGTGGGGCATGGGCTGATCAAACCAACTGCCACGTGCACCAAGTTTTGTCAGACACAAAATGCAGGCTAAGCTCCATGGAGCCTCCTTTATAGAATACCAGCGTAGTGTAGGTCATTCCAGTGTCGAGTTGAACCCTTAAAGTACTGTAGAGCAGGATTTTCCGTTTTGCAAAGTCCAGATCCAACATGGCACCTGGTAATTTAAAATTTTGATGATAACGCAAAGGGTCTATTACAATAGCGAACCGCGTATTTGGCATCACTGGTCATACCTTAAAGACAGTAGCCCATCCTCACGGTGGCCAATCTAGGTCTCTAGTACCTGGCCAAAACCCAAGGAGAGGCAACATTCCATATAGAATCCCAAAGAATAGCAAGATTCCGGAATCCCAAAGAGTAGCAACATTCCATGCTACCGATCCAGGGCAAGCAGTGACTTCCCCCATGTCTGTCTCAATAGCAGACTACAGACTTTTCCTCCAGGAACTTCTCCAAACCTTTCTTAAAACCAGCTACGCTATCCACTCTTAGCACAACCTCTGGCAATGCGTTCCAGAGCTTAACTATTCTCTGTGTGAAAAAAAATATTTCCTCCTATTGTAACTTAATTGAATGCCTACTACCAGACACATGTGGTGCTCTACAACCAACACGCAAGGGACGGTCCCTTCTCAAAAGAGCTTACAATCTAATTAAGATGTTACTTACTTAGGTGAGGCAATATAAGGGACTAGAGGTGGGGGAGTAAAGAGGGAATGCCAACAGATTGTGGGTGCTTTATAAGTAGGGCATAAACACAGTTTCAAAAAAAGTGGGGTTTTAGCCTGGATTTGAACTCCATGAGTGACATGGCCTGACGCATTGAGTCAAGCAGGATGTTCCATGCATAAGGAGGAGCAAGGTAGAAGGGATGGAGTTGTACGTTGGCAGTAGAGGACAAGGCCTTGACAAGAGAAACTCGCCTGACGAACGAATGTCCCCTACTGTTTGCAATGTTTGATGGAGTAAAATACTGACCCACTTGTACCCGTTCTACACCATTCAGAATTTTTGTAGACGTCAATCATGTTTCCAGCTATCTCTTCTGCAAGCTGAAGAGCCCTAACCTTGATAAAATTCACTAGCCCCCGTCTTTCTTCCTTTGTCGTCACCTTCCAACAAATGCTCTCCTTTCGGTGCTGAAGCACCCAACTTGTGGTACTCGGCCTCCCCAGACCTCTACCACTCTCAGGTACTTAAAACGAAAAACGAAGAGCCACTCAAATTGCACAGTGCCGCTCTCCTCACCTATGACCCAAGCACCCACCTGAACTCACCCTCTCTTTCCTCTCCCAAAACTCTTTCTTTTCTTTCCCACACTTTCCCCATTGCCTCTGTAACTTTGACCTCCGCAGTCCCAGTATGCATAAGAGTAGGTTTGGACTCAACCATGCTATTGATTTCTTGCCTACTAGTCATTTCATTAGCCGCACAGGGGACTTTTCGTACCAGATGTATCAGATTTCAAATACACAGCAGCATTTGAATAGCTGTGCCATGAAAATTATGAAGAAAATGGCAGAAATCCTGGCTTATTTAAGATCTGAACAAATGTTTCCAGTTCAATAGGTGTGTCTTCTCGACAAGTGGGTTAACTCCCCATGGCCATGAGCCATCCGTAGAAGGAATCCACTCTGGATTTTTTTCTGTGTCCCCCACTGTGAGCTCTACTGCCACCTGCATTATTTTCCTTCGAACGGAGGAGATTGAGAGGGGACATGATTGAAACATTCAAGGTACTAAAGGAAATAGACTTGGTGGAAAAGGACAGGTTGTTCACTCTCTCCAAGATAGGGAGAACAAGATGGCACTCTCTAAAATTGAAAGGGGATAGATTCCGTACGAACGTAAAGAAGTTCTTCATCCAGAGAGTGGTAGAAAACTGTAACGCTCTTCCAGAGTCTGTCATAGGGGAAAACACCCTCCAGGAATTCAAGACCAAGCTCAACAAGTTCCGGCTGAACCGGAATGTACGCAAGTAGGGCTAGTCTCAGGATGCTGGTCTTTGACCAGAGGGCCGCCGCGTGAGCGGACCGCTGGGCACGATGGACCACTGGTCTGACCCAGCAACGGTAGTTCTTATGTTCTATTCTGCTCTCGGGTTCTAGGAATCAGGACTGTCTTTTGACGAAGTTGGACATGAGAAGAGCGCTTCTTTGCTATCTAGAGGTCACCAATGAGTTTAGACTCTCTGGCCACCTGTCCAAGCGTTGTGCGCCTGCTCCAAGACCACAATTTCCAGATGGATCCGTAAGGCCATTTTGTCAGCTTACATCATCTGTGGGGAAACAGTCCCCAGTTTCTTTCAAGGCGCATTCAATCAGAAGTGTGGCTTCGTTGTGGGCTGAAGCTAGAGCCATCTCTCCAGCAGAGATCCGTTGAGCGGCGATTTGATCCATGCTACATACCTTTGCAAAGTTTTACAGGGTGAATGTTGCGGCTAGAGAGGACTCAGCCTTTGGTTCCTCCATGTTATGGGCTGGTGCAGTCAGGCCGCTCTAGATTTCTGGGACTGCTTCTGTACGTCCCCGCTTGTCAAGAATGACATGCCTATTGTACTATGGAAAGAGATGATGTCCTTACCTTGATAATAACTTTTCCAGTAGATAGGTATGTCATTCTAGACCCCCCCCCTGTCCTGACTGTGCCTGCCTACTGTCCATTTCTATATGTGCTTCTCCGAGTTGTATTATGGATGCCAATCAGCCTTTTGGGCTCTGAAGAATTTGATATAATATGTTTTAAAGTTTCCAGGAGCACTACCTGGACTCCTTTGATGCTTGTGTTGGATTTTGCTAGTTCGTTAAATGTTACAGTGTTTGTGTTGATTGCAGAACAGTTATATCGTTGGACTGTCCCCTCTCTGTCCTTATTTCACATACTTGATTGGAGCTCTAGCATGCTTGGGTACCAACTGCAGGTGGCAGTAGGCCATAGGAAAAAGTCCAGCTCGCAGCTATGGGGAGATAACCCGATTGTCTAGAACAGGGGTGTCGAAGTCGGTCCTCGAGGGCCGCAATCCAGTCGGGTTTTCAAGATTTCCCCAATGAATATGCATGAGATCTATGGGCATGCACTGCTTTCAATGCATATTCATTGGGGAAATTCTGAAAACCCGACTGGATTGCGGCCCTCGAGGACCGACTTCGACACCTGTGGTCTAGAATGACACACCTATCTACTGGAAAAGATATTCTCAAGGAAAGGACATCATCTCTTTATCTTTAACTGCCTAGTTTGGAATATTTTTTTTTTCCAGATCTTTTTTATTGAAATTTTTCAGAATGCAATCCAAACAAAAGCAGCATCACTTTCCCAGCAACCCACTTAAGAACATAAGAATTGCCGCTGCTGGGTCAGACCAGTGGTCCTTCATGCCCAGCAGTCCGCTCACGTGGCGGCCCTCTGGTCGAAGACCAGCACCCTAACTGAGACTAGCCCTACCTTATAACAGCTTCCGGAAGAGCGTTCCAGTTTTCCACCACTCTCTGGGTGAAGAACTTCCGTACATTCGTACGGAATCTATCCCCTTTCAACTTTAGAGAGTGCCCTCTCATTCTCTCTACCTCGGAGAGGGTGAACAATCTCTCCTTCTCTACTTGGTCTATTCCCTTCATTATCTTGAATGTTTCGATCATGTCCCCTCTCAATCTCCTCTGTTCGAGAGAGAAGAAGCCCAGTTTCTCTAATCTTTCGCTGTACAGCAGCTCCTCCAGCCCCTTAACCATCTTAGTCGCTCTTCTCTGGACCCTTTCGAGTAGTACCGTGTACGGCGACCAGTGCTGTATGCAGTACTCCAGTTGAGGGCACACCATGGCCCGGTATAGCGGCATAACCTTCTCCGATCTATTCGTGATTCCCTTCTTAATCATTCCTAGCATTCTGTTTGCCCTTTTTGCTGCCGCCGCACAAATACATTACATTACATTACATTACATTTGTGATTTCTATTCCGCTTGTGCCTTGCGGTTCTAAGCGGATTACAATTTAGAAGACTGGACATTTCCAGTAGCTTTACAGTACATTTAATCAAGGATGCGTTAAGTTACAATTGTTATTCTGGACTTTTCCAGGAGAAATTGGTAATGGATAGTAGATAGTGATAGGTTGTTTAGACGAGTAGAGTTAATAATGTCCGGGTTCTGTTGTTTAGATGAGTGGAGATAATACTGACCGGATTCAAGGTGTTGCTGGTGGTGGTGTTAGGGTAGTCATGAGCGCATTTTCTAATACTTTTGTGAGGTTATGATGATGGGAAGTGCTTTTTGAAGAGATGAGTTTTGATTTCTTTTCGGAATGCTTTAATGTCTATTGATTTGGTCAGTAGATTGGTGATGTCAATATCGATCTTTGCTGCCTGTGTTGCTAAAAGGCTGTCATATAATTTCTTTCGTCGTGTTCCTTTGAGAGGGGGGTAAGTGAATAGGCTCTGAGTTCTCCTTGATCTGTGTGAGAGGTTACGGTGTAGTCTGTTGTTTAGGTAGATGGGTGCTGTTCCATGCATTACTTTGTATAATAGACAGTAGAATTTGAACTGGGATCTTGCTTTTATTGGTAGCCAGTGTGAGTCTAGGTATGCTTTGGTTATGTGGTCATATTTGCTTAGTGAGTAGATGATTCTGAGGGCTGTATTCTGAACTGTCTGTAATTGTTTTATCATGTAATTTGGGCATGGTAGGTATAAGCTGTTACAGTAATCTACAATACTCAGTACTAGGGATTGTACTAATATCTTGTATTGATCTTTGTTGAAGAATTTTCTTATTTTTCTTAGGTTACGTATTGTGAAGAATGCTTTTTGGATGATTTTGTGGATTTGAGACTGCATTGTGCAATTTCTGTCTAGTAGAATTCCCAGGATCTTGAGTGTGCTTTGCATTGGGTACTTGATTGTATTTACTTCTAGTTCTGTGAGAGATGGTTTTTTTTTCCCTTTCCAGTAGTAGGAATTTAGTTTTTTCCGAGTTCAGTTTTAGTTTATGATTTGACATCCATTTTTCTACCGTTTCCATTATCATTTTCAGGTGGTTTGTGGATAAGGGGTCTTGAATATTAAAGGGGAGGAGGATAGTTATATCATCTGCGTAGCTGAATGATACTGTGTTTAGGGCGTCTAGGGTTATGCCTAGGGATGCTATGAAGAGGTTAAATAATATGGGTGACAAAGGTGATCCTTGTGGTACTCCACATGGGTTTGACCATGGATCGGATATGTGCTCTTTTGATTTGACTTTGTATGTTCGTGTTTTGAGGAAGCTTTGGAACCATTTGTGAACATTACCTGAGATTCCTATTGCGTCTAATGTCTGGAGTAGTGTGTGATGGTCAACTAAGTCGAATGCCGCAGAAAGGTCGAGTTGAATGAGAAGCAGCTTGTTTCCTTTGCTGAGGTGTTGTCGGGCAATGTCTAATAGTGATACCAGTAGAGTTTCTGTGCTATGGTTGGATCTGAATCCAGATTGTGATGGATGTAGTATGTGATGGTCTTCAAGGTAGTTGGAGAGGTGTTGTGCGACAAGGCCTTCTGTTATTTTAATGTATAGTGGGATTGATGCGATTGGTCTATAGTTTGCAGGATTATCTATAGGGCCTTTGGGATCTTTTAGGATGGGTGTAATTATGATTTCTCCTAATTCCGGTGGGAAATGACCTTCGCTTAGTGTTGTTTGAAGCCATAGTGTGAGGCTAGCTTTAAATTTGGTGGAAGCTGTTGCTAGTAAGTATGAGGGACAGTTATTCAAGTCACATGAGGATTTGCTGTATTTTTTGTAAAGCCTGTTCAAGTCTGACCATTGTATCTTTGTGAAGTTTGTCCATATCCTGTCTGCTGGGATTGCTTCATCTGTTTTGGGATTGATTCGTATTTCTTCTATGTTGATTCTTGAATTGTTGAATGTGGATCTGGTTGTGATGATTTTGTGTTTGAAGTGATCCGCTAATTGGGTGGCTGTGGGAGTTTGGTTTCCTTGGGTGGCGAGAAATGGTTTGGTATCAGTGAGCTTTCTTAAGATGTCAAAAAGTATTCTTGTGTCTGGTTTTTCGGTGCTGATGAGTTTGGAGTAGTAGTTTTTTCGTTTTTCCTTCAGTTTGGTATTGTATTGTTTGATTAGGATTTTCCATTCGTCTTTGATGTGATTGTGTTTTTGTTTTTTCCATGACCTTTCTAGTTGTCTGCATTTTCTCTTTAGTTGTAGAAGTTCGTCGTCGAACCATTTATTAGATGGTCTGTCTATTTTGTTTTTGTTTTTTATTGGAGCTAGTTCGTTTAGTGTAGATTCACTGAGGGTCCGCCAACTATTTATGAATTCTTTGGGGTTGTTGGGGTCGATTTTGGGGTCGACTGTGTTCCAGAATGTGTGAGGTTCGATTTTCGGTCTGAATTTGATGAGTGTTTTCTTTGGGATGGGTTTGTTGTTATTTTGAGCCCAATTGATGGTGAATGAATATTTGAAATGGTCTGACCATAGAGTAGGGTGCCAGGACCCGTTTGAGATGTAGATGTATTGTGTGTTTTGATTTGGGGATGAATAAGCTGCTATATCGAGTTGATGACCTTTTTCGTGTGTGGGTTCTGGGTTGAGAATTTGATAGGATAGAGTGTTGAGGTATGAGAGTATATCTGTTGTTTGTTTGGATGATTGATCTTCTAAGTGGAGATTTAAGTCTCCGAGGATCAAGTTGTGTGAGGAGGAGAGTGAGTTCTGGAAGATGAATTCTTCAAGTTCTTGTTTTGAAGTGTTCCATTTGCCTGGTGTAATGTAGCAAATAAGACAATTCAGGTTTCCATTAAGTGATTTGTCAGATATTTGGCAGGCTAGCAGATCAAGATAAGGGGTTGAGTGCTTGGTTAGTACGTTGATGTTGAGATTGTTTTTTATTATGATTGCTAGACCTCCTCCTCTTTTGTTTTCTCGACATACTACTTATCTCCACCCTCTTATATAGAATGACAGAGAAGCAAACTGTAAAACCTTGATCAGATACCACCCGGACAACAGGCCACAGGTTTTCAGCTGGTTTTTTTTTTTTTTTAAATCTTTATTAAATTTTCAAGGCTAATATAAAGTGCATAAAATTATACATACATTAATAATCAGAATAAGCACTTACAATCCATCAGTAATAATACAAAATAAATTACCCCCCCCCTTCCAGTGCATTCAATCAAGGAATAAAACAAAAGAGATATCCCCCTCCCACCCTCTCAAAGCTGTAACATAGTGGGCGGAGATACCATGCCCGATGCTATGACACAGGACATACTTTTTCTGGAGCACTGGTCTACTATTTGGAAGCTGAATTTTAATGCCAAGAAGTGTAAGGTTATGTACCTTGGTAACAGAAACCCATGCAGAACCTATACTCTGAATGGTGAGACCTTAACCAGAACTGTGGCAGAACGGGACCTGGGAGTAATCATTATTGAAGATATGAAGGCAGCCAATCAAATAGAGAAAGCCTCATCCAAGGCTAGACAAATGCTGGTTTACATCTGGAGAAGCTTTGTCAGCCATAAGCCCGAGGTGGTAATGCTGCTGTATAGGTCCATGGTGAGACCACATCTGGAATACTGTGTTCAATTTTGGAGGCCACACTATCGGAATGGAATCAGTTCAACGATTGGCCACCAAGATGGTCTCAGGGCTCAAGTATATCCCATATGAAGAACGTCTAGGTAAGTTGCACCTTTACTCTCTTGATGAACGCAGAGAGAGAGGGGTGACATGATAGAGACGTTCAAATACGTTACTGGCCGTATTGAGGTGGAAGAAGACATCTTCCTTACAGGCCCTATGGCGACAAGAGGGTATCCGCTAAAAATCAGGGGCAGGAAATTCCATAATGACACTAGGAAGTACTTCTTCACCGAAAGGGTGGTTGACCGTTGGAACAATCTTCCACTTCAGGTAGTTGAGGCCAATAACGTGACTGACTTTAAGATCAAATGGGATCGACACGTGGGCTCACTTCAAAGAAGAACTTAGAGGGGAGAGTTATTTGAGTGGGCAGACTTGTTGGGCTGAAGGCCCTTTTCTGCCATCATATTCTATGTTTCTATGAGTCCAACCTCCAGGCAACACAGGTGAACCCCAGATACAGAGTAATACCTTTCTATATCTCAGCTTCAGAACGTGTCGCTAGGTAACAACCACAACAAAAGAGACAGACCATGAATCGGAATAATAACCTACACGGTTCTCATTAGTGAAAGAAGGCGGGGGCTTCTCATTTTAGGCTAGTCTTGATCTGCCTGGGTTTTTCTTTCTTTCTCTCGATTGACTTTTTACTTCGGCCTAGTTCTATTGACTGGGCGTTATTAACATTTATGAAGAGAATCACCCAAGGCGGTGTTTAGCGAGTACAATTATTCAACATAAAACTTACAATTTTGTTAACAGCATAACAGTAGTAAAAAGGCCCAGGGAAGCTGCCCCGTTTGCTCTCCCCTAACACCGGCCCTGAATGTGAGTGACCAGCAGGGTTTGGAATTGGATTTCTCATAAAGATAGGCAGATGTATAAACTATTTGCTGTTTTCCTGGGTTTTTCTCGAGCATGGCAGCATTTGGTACGATTTTAGACATGAGTTGTATAAACTATTTGCTGTTTTCCTGGGGTTTCCCAGAACACGGCAGCATTTGGTACAATTTTAGACTTGAGTTGTGGAAATTATTTGTTGTTTTCCTGGGGTTTTCCAGAGCACGGCAGCATTTGGTACGATTTTAGACTTCAGATGTATAAACTATTTGCTGTTTTCCTGGGTTTTTATAGAGCACGGCAGCATTTGGTACGATTTTAGACTTCAGATGTATAAACTATTTGCTGTTTTCCTGGGTTTTTATAGAGCACGGCAGCATTTGGTACGATTTTAGACTTCAGATGTATAAACTATTTGCTGTTTTCCTGGGTTTTTCTAGAGCACGGCAGCATTTGGTACGATTTTAGACTTCAGATGTATAAACTATTTGCTGCTTTCCTGGGGTTTCCCAGAGCACGGCAGCATTTGGTACGATTTTAGACTTCAGATGTATAAACTATTTGCTGCTTTCCTGGGGTTTCCCAGAGCACGGCAGCATTTGGTACGATTTTAGACTTCAGATGTATAAACTATTTGCTGCTTTCCTGGGGTTTCCCAGAGCACGGCAGCATTTGGTGTGTGAATGTCAGTCTGAAGGCGCCTCACTGCCAGATGATCCTACGGCTCTTGAAATGCTAATGGATCCTCAGAACGATTCCTCATCAAACAGTATTTGGAGCTTACATAAACATAAAGAGAATAAAATAGTCCCAAGAGAGCAAACTAACACATTTTCTAGGTCTTGAAGAATGTAATCAGCGTCTACTTTGAAAGATTGCAATTTACTCTGCGCAGAGCTTCCTCACTTAGGGAGATGAACCTTTTAACACTTGCAGGTAACGGCCAAGACACTCTTGCACCGTGGTTCGTAAACCTGTCCTGCCACCACCAGCCAATCGGGTATCCCTAACGAATATGCATGAGGCAGACCTGCATGCCTGTCACCTCTATTATGTGCAAATCTGCCCCATGCATATTCATTAATTATCAAACCTATCACAGCTTGTGAATAATCTTTCAATACCTTTAATCACTTTATATTTAAATCATCAATTCAAAAAAGCCAATTAATCAATTCACAATATCCATCATCAATTCTTAACTCAATATAAAATAATTTTATTAAATACTCTTAAATATATCTCATATAACATACTTATAAACCTAATACATACACCTAGAGCCCCTCCCCCCCCCCCCAGTTCATACGTTTAATAAAATAATCCCCCTAAACTTTCCTTTCAGTTTGATGGGGTGATCCCGGTTTGGACACTCCAACCATCTGAACTGCTTCACATAATTATTTATAATGAAACTACAAGCTTTGTTGTTATGTGTTGTAGTATGTTTGTTTGAAATGGAGCCGGACCCAGAATAAGCTCCTGAAGACGCCTGGTGGCGAAACACGGAATTGTTTCGAGCTTGATGAGGCTGGATATCACTGAAGGTCAACATTTATGAGTGAGAACTTTGAGAATCCAAGCATTTTGGGCTCCTTTTACTAAGGTGCCCTTGCGTTTTTAGCGCACCCAGGAAATTACCGCGCGCTACGCTTCTAGAAATAATGCCAGCTCAATGCTGGCGTTAAGGTCTAGCATGCGCTATTCCGTGCGTTAAAGTCCTAAAAGGAGCCCTTTGTATGTTGGTTGTTGGCTATTTATGCCATTTGATTGGTGCTATACCCGGGTGATGGATGAACATTTCATGAGATCTTTTTAGGGGGATTATTTTATTAAATGTATGAACTGGGGGGAGGGACTCTAAGTGTATGTATTAGATTTATAAGTATGTTTTGTGAGATATATTTAAGAGTATTTAACAAAATTATTTTATATTGAGTTAAGAACTGATGATGGATATTGTAAATTGATTAACTAATTAGCATATTCCTTAGGGATATCTTGAAAACTGGACTGGCCGGGGTCTCCTAAGGTTTAAGAACCACTGGTTCTCTTGGCATACATACTCTAAGGCAGGGTTTCCCAAGTTGGTCCTGGAGAACCCCCTTGCCAGTCAGGTTTTCATCATCTCCACAATGAATATGTATGAGCTTGCTTCCAGTATATGCAAATCTCTTTCATGTATATTCATTGTGGATATCCTGACAACCTGACTGACAAGGGGGTTCTCCAGGGCCAACTTGGGAAACACTGCCCTAAGGGTATATGGGACTTTAGCAAGGGGTACATGGCATCCAGCACCCAACCGCAAGCTTCCCCCTCCTGGTTTTTCTATTGCTGCCTCCCCAACTTTGTGGCCCTGTCCACATTGCTGGAGACCTGTATTAGTGCTGCCCCTCTGAAACAAGAAGCTATATCAGTGTCTCAAACTGTGCCCCGAAGAGATTCCGGGTGTGCTACGAGAGATTCCAGAATTTTGGGTTTTTATAAATTCCCGTCATAAGTATACACTAGAACAGATGCCATGTATGTCGTGAACGCAAGAGTCTGTCAATGTTTTGAGCGTCCGTGTGCGTAAGGATACAACCGCCCAGACAAGCATCATTCTTTGACGTGATTGGTCCTTGAAAACTAATGGCAAGTCATTTTATTTTATTTTTTTTAATGCTGTAGCTACTGAGAAAGGTCAAAGCCGAAAGTCATAGCGTGGGATTAGAACTGAACGTAAACAAGACGAAGATCACGAACACGGAAAATGATGAAGATTTTGAGCTTGAAGGCGACAGAATAGAAGCTGTAAAGGATTTCAATCTCCTGGGCTATTTTACGTATGTAAAAATCTGGCAACCCTATCCATACCCATGTTTGACCCATGCCACACCTCATTAGAGAGAAAATAAATGCATGCTTTAGCATGTGAAAACAGGAAAAATACCTGCCCCCCTTAACACGGTTGTGGGGTAGCCTGTTTTCATGCACTATCCTGCATTGAGGACTTGACACCCTTCAGTAACAGCTCAAAGGACTAGGGGGTAGATTCTCAAAACTTTGTAGTAAAAACCGATGGGCCGCTGTCGCAGTCGTTACTGCAGCAACTTCAAAAAGGCGAGTCATTATAAAAATAAAAACGTATGCAAATGCGGTTGGCGGAGAGCAGCAAAAGTTTGCTAAATTTATGTGAGATGGGTCACTAGTGATGGTGATCGGAACATGCACAAAATCCACCACGAACGAGGCGTAAATGTGCGTATGTGCTGGGAAAAGCAACTCCGTAAGCGGTGTGTCAATCATAGGCACACCAGAGCCTTCCGGACGAAGGGAAAGGAAGGGAGGAGAGATGTAATGCCGGCTTTCGACAAGCGTGCACAAGACGTGACTTTTCTCCCCCCAAAACTATTATAATTCACTAGTGTTTAAGCCCATTACATTAACGGGTGCTAGAGTACATGTCTGTCTGGTTTTTTTTTTTATTTGTCTCTCTCTCCTTGGATGCTGTCTGTCTGTCATTCTTTCTGTCTGTCTATCCCTGGCCCCCTGTCTATCTTTATTTCTAACTCAATCCTCTTCCCTCAATCCTGCATGTGCGCTTTTTTCTTTCTCTTCCCCACTTCCTTCCAACGTTTGCTCCCCCTGTCTCTCAGACTTCCATTCAGTGTCTGTCTCCCTCTCTCTACCCCTTCTATCTACTGTTCACCCTCTGTCTTGCCCCTTCCATTCACTGCCCTCTCTTCTCTTTCCATCCAGTGTCCGCCCTCTCTCTCTCTTTGTTCCATATGGCATCTCCTCCTTCCTTTCCCCCTTCCTTTTCCCTTGGACTGGCATACATTCCTCCTTCCCTCCATGCCCTGCCATCTCTTCTTCCCTCCAAGCCATTCTCTCCCCCTCTGCTCCCTTTCCTCCTTGAACTTCATCAGGCAGCAGCAGCAGCATTCACAATTCATTGCTGTTGCCGGCTTCAGGTCTTCCTCTCTGTCGGGTCGTCTTCCTGAAACAGAAAGTAGGCAGGACCTGCCAGAGAGGAAGGCCTGAAGCCGGCAACAGCAGCGAATTGTAAACGCTGCTGCTGCCCAAAGAAGCCAGGCCTTGAAAAACCCGAGGCAGACCGTTCCCTCCCAGCCCAACCCCCGCTGATTCGGCTCCCTTACCCTGCGTTGCGGAAGTGTGAAGACTGGACGCGGCTCAGGAGACTGTGAGGTGTTGGCGTGCGGCGGTGCTCCACGAAGCCCTCCTCCCGGCAGCCGCCGCCAGCACCAATCGGGACCAAGCTTGCCTGCGCTTCCTCCAGCGGTTGGTGAGTGAGGGCGGGAGGAGGGGAGTGGCTAGAGTGATCCCTGCCTCTGCGTTCTAAAATGGAACGCGGCCACGGATCAGAAATCACAGTGGCAGGGATCACGAAATTTCAAGAGCGCATGCGCGCTCTAGGGTTTTATTATATAGGATGTAAATCTTGTAATTCGTTTTTTATTGTCAAATTTTATCATGATGCCTCTGTATTGCTCCATGCTGTGACCTCATCTGGAGTATTGCATTCAATTCTGGTCTTCTTATCTCAAGACATAGTGGCACTAGAAAAGGTTCAAATGATATGATAAAAGAGACAGTTTCAGAACGAATGCTAGGAAGTTCTTCTTCACTCAGAGGATGGTGGACACCTGGAATGGGCTCCCAGAAGAGGTGATAGGACCGAGTACAATTTTGGGTTTCAAAAAGGGATTGGATGACTTCCTGAAGGTGAAGGGGATTGAAGGATACAGATATAGGGTAACTATACAGGACACTAAATGAATAGGGAATACACGATTTAGGTAAAGGATCACTTACAGGTTATGGACCTGGGGGGCCGCCGCGGGAGCGGACTGCTGGGCATGATGGACCCCTGTTCTGACCCGGCAGAGGCAATGCTTATGTTCTTATGTTCTTAAGAGATGAAACTCCTCTCGTATGTGGAAAGGCTAAAAAGGTTATGGCTCTTCAGCTTGGAAAAGACATGGCTGAGGGGAGATGTGATTGAAGTCTACAAAATCCTGAGTGGAGTAGAACGGGGTGCAAGTGAATCGATTTTTCACTCTGTCAAAAGTTACAAAGACTAATAATAATAGCTTTATTTATATCCCGTCGTACCTTTTCAGTTCAAGATGGTATACAGTAGTGGATAGGGACTGTCGTTAGGGAAATACTTTTAAAACCAATAGGAGGAAACATTTTTTCACTCAGAGAATAGTTAAGCTCTAGTCTGGAACGCGTTGCCAGAGGATGTGGTAAGAGTGGATAGCGTAGCTGGTTTTAAGAAAGGTTTGGACAAGTTCCTGGAGGAAAAGTCCATAGTCTGTTATTGAGAAAGACATGGGGGAAGCCACTGCTTGTCCTGGATCGGTAGCATGGAATGTTCCTACTCTGGGGATTCCGGAATCTATGGGATTCTAGAATCTTGTTACTCTTTGGGATTCCGGAATCTTGCTATTCCTTGGGACTCTGTTTGGAATGTTGTAATTATTCTGTCAGGTGCTTGTGGACCTGGATTGGCCACTGATTAGATATTCTTATTTTCTTATGTTTAATGCCATGAATTGATTATTAGGGACCAATAACTGGCACAAAATGGCTTCTTACTCAGTTAAATTGTACCTGTGCCAAAATATATGTGAGCAATTTGTGTGCCATATGTAGAATCCAGAGAAAACTGTGGAAATATTAGCAAACAGCCTGGAATACGAGGGGGTGCTGAAATGTTCTCAGCCCAACCAAGAGGAGAGTGGTTCAAAAAATGATCTGAACCAATGTCAAAACATAGAATTTTGTTTCTGCAAATTGGCACTTAAAATAAGATGACACCCTTTTCAGCTGCAGTGGCAAAATAAGGCTGAGAATTGAGGAAGTTGGTTGGTTGGGCTGAGAACTTTTTAGCGTTCCCCTCTTATGTAGTCAAAGTGAGCCAAGTCAAGGACAATCCAGCCTTTGTGACATCACTGAGGAGGTTGGCTCTTAGGCACTGATGGAATGAGGCATTACGACAGCACAATACCGGCTCTGGAATGTTGCTCTAAGGGGGTGTGGAAAAGTTCTCAGCCCAACCACGAGGAGAATGGTTCAACCGATGGTCAGGAACAATGGCCAAACATAGAATTTTGTTTCTGCAAATTGGCACTTAACGAAATAAGATATATACCTAGTGACTCTCGCTATATCAAATCAACAAAATAATATATTTATTTCATGATATGAGCACTGGTTCTAATATTAATTTGGAAGCCACATCTTTTGATTATTGAAGCAGGCGGAAGGAACAACACCATCTAACTATAGGAATCATCGTACTGGAAACAGCTTTTCCCCGTGGAGATTGGATTGTCAATGACCCACTCTACAGTCCTTGACAAGAAGCACAGACCGGATTAGACAATCAAGCAATGACATATATTGGGTGCGAATTGCCTCAGAGCAAGCTTAGATTTGTTTAAACTTTTTGTGTGTGTGTGCATTCTAGTTCTCATATATGAAATTGTGAGCCACTGTAGAGGCAGCTGTTTCTGTAAATTAAAAAATGATGGAAGGCACTCGAAAAAAAGGGATGGAAATCTTCAAAAATATCAAATCCATCTCCTTTATATAACTGTGTAAATATTATGAGTAAAAGGAAAAGTGAATTACTGGGAGTCTGCGATGATCGGTCACCTGGTTATGTTCTCCGGAACTGGGCTGTATATATCTCTGTTATAATATATATAGTGCCTTATGCCATAACGTAGGATATCCACAATAAATATGCACGAGATAGATTTGCATCTTAAGGAGGCAGTGCATGCAAATCCATCTCATACATATTCATTGTGGGTATCCTGAAAACCTGAACTGGCTCCGGCTCTCGAGGACCGGAATTGCCTACCCCTGGCCTAGTCAATTTAAACCAGGGGTGTCAAAGTCCCTCCTTGAGGGCCGCAATCCAGTTGGGTTTTCAGGATTTCCCCCATGAATATGCATGAGATCTATGTGCATGCACTGCTTTCATTGTTTGCTAATAGATCTCATGCATATTCATTGGGGAAAGCCCGAAAACCCAACTGGATTGCGGCCCTCGAGGAGGGACTTTGACATCCCTGATTTAAACTATAGTGATGCAAACTTTTAAATTCTATTTTTTTGTTTCCCTGCGATGTAGAGCGACAAAAGTTTTTTTCTGCCAAAGATGTTGCATTCGGTAAAGTCAGACTACAATTGACGTACTGCTAACTGAGGCTTTTTCTTTCGTTGGCCCTGAGCATGGTGGCGCCCTTGCTATATTTAGTGGAGAATTTGTATGGACCGGAATTGCCTACCCCTGGACTGGGTCAACGACCGTTTTGTGGACTATCGCCACTTCCTCGGGGCCACAACAACCTTCAAACGCGAACCTAATAAGAAAAAAAAAGCCTTTTATGAAAGAGCTTCTGTTTAAACCCACTCTACTGGGAGCAAATAATCCAAAATTTTTTTTTTACTTACTTAGACGTACTGAATATGGCGCCCTCGTGTTTTAAATACCCACTGACAACCAATTAGACAAAGCCATTCCTGATTGGTTACCCAGGGTACACCGTGAACCAATCATGGCAGGGGACAAAGCTATGCGCCACCAAGACCTCTGCTAAGGACCAGTGCTATAAAGGTTGCTTAGTGCTATGCCACCTTTATAGAATACCGTGTAGCACGAACTCCCGCACTTATTTTGAGCAAGCGGAATTATGACTACTAAAAGTCGGTGTACATACTGGAGTGCAGCCAATGGCAGCTGGACACGTAAATGACCCCGTTCTATAAAGATGCGCCTACATTTTTGGAATGTCCCTGACCCGCCCGATCCCCTCCCCCAAGTCATGTTCCCTGAGTTGCACCCAAGACAATTCAGAATAGCGCATAGGTAGATCCACCTATGTTAATAATTGATTGCTAATGGTTCGTTAACTAATTACAATGTGCACGGATTTGAAATCTGTGCCCCAATTTGGGTGATCTTTATAGAATCAGGGGGAAATATGTGGATAAACTTACCCCACTTTGGTAGAAGGGTCCCCTTTTTGTTTTTGTAAGCTGCTGGACGTCAATGTGCTTGCCGTTTTTTGAACTGAAAGCGCCCCATGGGTTTGTCAGACCATCTGTTCTATGTAGAGACTTCTGAAGTCAGAATATATACTGATCTCTTAATAGAAAAGTCTAAAAATCTGCTCTAAGCCTCAAACTGTGAATTAGTGTCACCATCCATGGGTCCTCAGGATGAAGCCCTGAGAACTGCAGCATATCTTGAGATTAAAATTAATCTTACCCCCTCTGAGATTGGTATATAACAAAAAATTTGCAAGACAGTAGGTGGGAGCAAATTTGGAGCTCTGCATGCATAATGAATCGGATTTTACCAGCTGGGTTTAGATCCTGCTATAATTTGCCAGCCTGTCTCTGATCTAATTTGCATGAGAAGCCAGATTTCTCCCTCAGTTGTGTGTGCTGAAGACAGATTTTGTATTTTTAGCTCTTGGTGCTAGCTCACTATTATTTGTAAGGAGGTGCATTTGATTGAAAATGAAGAGTCCGATATTGAAATGGGGTGTAACCGGACGGGAGAGGCCACTGAGCTGGCTGTTTGCTGATATTGTGCAGCATTTAATAAGGCACTGCGGCTTTGACTGCTGTGACACTGTCTGACTAGTGCTAGGCCAGTCTGTGGGCGGAGCTTGGGTGGATCCGGTACTTCACCAGTTAGCAGTTGTATCCAACCAACTAACCAGTGTGCTAACTTTATCCGCTAAGTTAACGCACACTGGTCTGAATATTGGCCAGTATGTGGATAGCTAAAGGAGGAATTCTGTATGAGAATGACACGGTGACAAAATTCATCACCGTTCCCGCCCCTGCGGATAACCGCGGGAAATAATCCCATGTCATTTTCTAGTGTCTGTTTCAACCTCAGTCTTTCTACACCAGCATTCTTCAAAGCAAAGCTTGAGGGTCAGTGGCTTTGCCCATTCATACTCTGATTCTTATGGGAGCCAAGGATAATGAAGCCATTGTGACATCACTGATGTGATTGGCTCTTAGGCACTGGTGGAATGAGGCATTATGACATCACAATATCTGCTCTGGATACCAGAAACTGTCATTCTGTAGTGTCTGTTTCAATCTCAGTCCTTCTACACCAGCATTCTTCAAAGCAAAGCTTGCGGGTCAGTGGTTGTGGCCATTCATACTCTGATTCTTATGGGAGCCAAGGATAATGAAGCCATTGTGACATCACTGATGTGATTGGCTCTTAGGCACTTGTGGAATGAGGCATTATGACATCACAATATCTGCTCTGGATACCAGAGACTGTCATTCTGTAGTGTCTGTTTCAACCTCGGTCCTTCTACACCACCATTCTTCAAAGCAAAGCTTGCGGGTCAGTGGTTGTGGCCATTCATACTCTGATTCTTATGGGAGCCAAGGATAATGAAGCCATTGTGACATCACTGATGTGATTGGCTCTTAGGCACTGGTGGAATGAGGAGGCATTATGACATCACAATATCTGCTCTGGATACCAGAGACTGTCATTCTGTAGTGTCTGTTTCAACCTCAGTCCTTCTACACCAGCGTTCTTCAAAGCAAAGCTTGCGGGTCAGTGGTTGTGGCCATTCATACTCTGATTCTTATGTGAGCCAAGGATAATGAAGCCATTGTGACATCACTGATGTGATTGGCTCTTAGGCACTGGTGGAATGAGGCATTATGACATCACAATATCTGGATACCAGAGACTGTCATTCTGTAGTGTCTATCTCAACCTCGGTCCTTCTACACCAGCATTCTTCAAAGCAAAGCTTGCGGGTCAGTGGTTGTGGCCATTCATACTCTGATTCTTATGTGAGCCAAGGATAATGAAGCCATTGTGACATCACTGATGTGATTGGCTCTTAGGCACTGGTGGAATGAGGCATTATGACATCACAATATCTGCTCTGGAATGTTGCTGCTCAATCTCAGCATTCTTCAAAGCAAAGCTTGCGGGTCAGTGGTTGTGGCCATTCATACTCTGATTCTTATGGGAGCCAAGGATAATGAAGCCATTGTGACATCACTGATGTGATTGGCTCTTAGGCACTGGTGGAATGAGGAGGCATTATGACATCACAATATCTGCTCTGGATACCAGAGACTGTCATTCTGTAGTGTCTGTTTCAACCTCAGTCCTTCTACACCAGCGTTCTTCAAAGCAAAGCTTGCGGGTCAGTGGTTGTGGCCATTCATACTCTGATTCTTATGTGAGCCAAGGATAATGAAGCCATTGTGACATCACTGATGTGATTGGCTCTTAGGCACTGGTGGAATGAGGCATTATGACATCACAATATCTGCTCTGGATACCAGAGACTGTCATTCTGTAGTGTCTGTTTTAACCTCGGTCCTTCTACACCAGCATTCTTCAAAGCAAAGCTTGAGGGTCAGTGGTTGTGGCCATTCATACTCTGATTCTTATGGGAGCCAAGGATAATGAAGCCATTGTGACATCACTGATGTGATTGGCACTTAGGCACTGGTGGAATGAGGCATTATGACATCACAATATCTGCTCTGGAATGTTGCTGCTCAATCTCGGCATTCTTCAAAGCAAAGCTTGCGGGTCAGTGGTTGTGGCCATTCATACTCTGATTCTTCCCTCTCTCCTTAAAGAATGACATGAAGATGGTTTCCCGCGGTTATCCGCGGGGACGGGAACGGTGATGAATTTTGTCACCGTGTCATTCTCTACTAGTGACTAGAGCAGCTGCCTCAACACCCTGAGCTTGTGAGTTCAATTCCCACTACAGTTCCATGTGACTTTGGGCAAGTCAGTTAATACTTCATTGCAGCTGTGTACTAAGAGGGGACTAAGGGGCGGATCGCCCTGGGTGCCGTCTTGGTCGGGGCAGTGGCACCTCTCCTTTACGCCCCTGCTCCTTCCCATCCCACCCCCCAATATCCTTCCAGTTGTAACTGAAGCCTCTCTGTTACGAATAGTTCAGAAGTAAAAGAAAAGAAAAGATGAGTTCCGTGGCAATTTTGGACATAGTTGTTTAGTGAGGGACATACACACACATGGTCACTTTTGCATACTTTCAAATTCACACAAAAAATACACTCCAACACTGCCAAAAACCTAAACTAGCAATAACAAAAGAGGGCAGACCTGGTCGTATCAAGGGCTCCTCCCCGAAACCAGCGCGATTGAACCTGCTCTCCTGGCGCATTTTTCCTGTGTTGCGGTTTTGTGATTTCTCATTTTGCAGATAAGTACTTGATTTTTGTTTTGTATGGTGCATTTTGATTTTTCGCTTGTATTTTTGGGGGGGTTCGGCTGGCAGGGTTCGTTCAGGGGTCGCTCAGGTCACGTTGGTCTATTTACCTGTTGATTTATTGGTTTAACTGGTAGAAATTTTCACTTTGATTTTCAGCACACTCAGGGTGCTCTATGATGGTGTGCGGGTGGGGGTTTATTACCTCTACCTAGAAGTGAAGTGTTGGAGCTGGACTCCTATCGCTGGTGGTTCACACTGAGAGCACCCTTCATTTTGTTATTACTCACACTATATTGTACGTGGTTTGTGTGGTATGTACAGCCTGTGTTCCTGAGCGTCCCCTTAATGAACCTTGATACAGCCAGGTCTGCCTTCTTTTGTTATTACTTTCAAATTCAAGCAAACTGTTTCTACCAGAACTCACCCTCATGCTATCATCAGCTCCAAACCTGCTGGAAAACTTTACATGCTAAAAGGTGGGCGTTCCTTGCTGTGCTTTACTCAAAGTGCTCATTTTAATACTAATGAGCTCCTTGTAACGCATTTGCATAGAATTCTCGATGGCTGTTGCTGTGATCGGTAAAAGCCACCAAGAGCCCTTTTATGCAATCAGTCTTGCATGGTAAGTTTTTGAGCATTGGGGCTTTAATAGGGTTACCAGACGTCCGGATTTCCCCGAACATGTTCTCCTTTCTGAGGACATATCTGGGGTTCCAGATGGCTCTTTGAAACTCGACACTTTGTCCAGGTTTTGAAAAGCTTCCTCAAAATCAAGTCGGGCAGGAGGGTAATCGCGCATTCGTGGATGCCCTCCTGCCTGACGAGAGCAGGCAGCAGTGGTGGTGGTGGTGGGGGGGGGGGGGACTGGGGCAGGGCTAGGGCTGGATTGAGGACAGTTTAAAAAGAAATTGAGGAGGTATTGTTCAAGTCAGCAAAATCAGGTATTATATCAGCTAAGGAATTGAAGTTTCTAAATGAAAAAGATCTGGTGAGACCCTGTATACTTTATATTATGACAGGGAGGCCCCTGTCGTGTCAGAAGAAACTCTACAGTGCTCTAAAACTGCCCCTAAACCTGCTCTTAGAAGCAAGCAGGTTAGGGAAACAGCCCCAAGTGAAAGGTAGCACTGCCTTGACCCGATTATACTTGCCTAGTTCTAGTTTAGGAACTGCCAAGGGCAAAGAACTACAAGTCCCATCAGGCACTAGGAGGGTGGTAGCATAAACCAAAAGTGGATTAGCTCCTGCAGTCAGCCCAGCTGGGGGCAGGGCTAATCAGCAGGGAAGCTACCAGGGCTCAGTAGCAAAGAGCCAGAGGAACTCAGCTGAACCTAGAGACAATCAGCCCAATGTTAGAGAAAAGGGTGTAGTCTCTAGGCAGTGGAGGCAGCCACAAACTTTCAGCCTACCTGAATCCTTGGAAAGAGGCAGACCTGTGCAAGCCACGGTTCAGAAGCCAGCATTTGCCACAGAAAGCAAGGAGAAAACCTTAAGACTGAAACCTCTAATCATTCTTCTGAGGAGTCATGTGTGTTTGAAGGCATGATTACAAAGTAAAGTTTGGGGAAAGTAAAAAAAAAATGCTGTTTCTGATAAGGTGGTGTTGCCTCACAAAACTAATGATAACAAGAGTCAAGCATTCCTACTTCTGACTGAATTACAGGTAACAGAAGAGTTGGAGTTACTGCTTCTAAATTTGCCTAACCACAGACGTACTGTGGGAGAACCTGGCTGAGCAGTACAAGCAGGTTCCAGGACCTTAAAATTGGAAGGTTTTGTTTTGGTGATTTAAAGACTGGCAGAGCTTATTAGCTTGGGGAAAGCACCTGTTTTGTGGAGTTTTTGATTTGCCATCAATTGTTGAGCAGGGGATTTAAACAACCCAGATCTATTAAGGGTAGGAAGAATCCCAGGCTCTGGGTGATACAGCTAAGTGCACCCTGAGAATTGCTCCAGAGACAAACTGTGGAAAAATTACCTGATTTTTTTGGAACCGTAAAGCTGATGAAGCATGGTGGGCTAACAGGCTGTTTAGTGTTTTGTGTCTATTTTGTGTTTAGTGTTTTGTGTCTGAGAGTTTTGTGTCTATTTTGCATTACACCATTGTTTAAGAACAGAAATAAAGGAAATAATTCACACTGAACGCTTTTTCCTTGATTTTTATTTGATGAGCATACCCCTCTACCTCCCATACCTCACTTTAACCGCTCGGCCGAGGTTTGGATGACCTGGGTCAGGGCTCTGGGCTGGTCCAGTCCAGGCTTTACCCGGTCACAATATGTTGTTCCAAGGAGTAGCATGGAATGTTGCTACTCCTTGGGTTTTGCCAGGTACTTGTGACTTGGATTGACCTCCGTGAAGATAGGATACTGGGCTAGATGGACTATTATGCTAGGGTTTTCTTCAACTAAATGCCTGTACCTAAATCACAAAGAGACACTTGGCTCAAAAACATGCCCACGATATACCACCCTAACCACACCCGCTTTTAGGTAGGCCTTTTGGACTAGGTGCCTACTCTTTATACAATTGTGCTTTTCAGTTGGGTGCCATACTTTCCATCAAGCCCAACTAATGTTTGTTTTATTAACATTTGATATACTGCTTAAGCATATTACAGATCTAAGCGGCTTGCAATAAAATACGGGTACTTAGAACTTTCCTATCTGTCCCGAAGGCTCATAATCTAGGTTTTCATAGATGTCTTAGCATTTTTTTGCTCCTTCAGCTTGTCTGCGGTGTTCTTTGCTCACATGTTTAAAGACAATAGACTGTTTTCAGTCCAATTCTTTATATGTGAGTTTGTAAACCATGGGACCCCTGAGGAAGGCGTGTTCGCCGAAACATGGACCGTGTAGGGTTCGGTTGGATTTTTATCACTGTATTTTTTATCATTGTACTTTTTTTATTGAATTTTCATGTTTTTATTTGTCAATGTTTAATAAATTATCTCCAGAACATCTGTATCCACAGGTTTTGTTTTCATCGGTGGATCATCGGATCTCCCCATTTTTCTTTGTTGGGCAGACTAGATGAGCTATTTGGCCTTTATCTGCCATCATGTTACAATGTTTCTATAACCATAAAGCCCTATGACCTCACAATGCAGGTGTAAAGAGCCTTAGCCTATAGGAAGAGGAGATGCAAATGTTAAGAGCCTTAGCCAATAAGGAGAGAGATAATGGTTATTGCAGATGGGCATTTTTTTGCTACTTCAGCTTGTCTGCGATGTTCTTTGCTCACTTGTTTAAAGACAATAGACTGTTTTCAGTCCAATTCTTTATATGTAAGGTTGCAAACCATTGGACCCCTGAGGAAGGCGTGTTCGCCGAAACACGGACCGTGTAGGGTCCGGTTGGATTTTTATGACTGTATTTTTTTATCATTCTACTTTTTCAATTGTTTTCATGGTTTTATATGTCAGCGTTTAATAAATTATCTCCAGAACATCTGTATCCACAGTTTTTTGTTTTTATCTATGAGCTCTTCTATCAACATTATGGTATTTCCCTGAGGATTGTATGTATCTTTATTTTATTATGTATTTGCTTTTATTTTGTCGTCATTTTAACATTGTGTATGCAAACTATGGGCTCCTTTTATCAAGGTGCGGTAGGGGTTTAACGCGTAGAATACCGCACATTAAATCGCCTGCCGCGCTAGCCGCCAACGCCTCCATTGACGAGGCGTTAGAATTTTGGCTTGCAGCGGGGGTTAGCGCGTGATGAAATGTCCGACGGCTAACCCCCGTAGCGCACCTTGATAAAAGGAGCCCTATGTAAACCGCTTAGTTTTAAATGGTATATAAATTTTTAAAATTAAATTAAAAAAATTAATAAAGTACCTGAGTAAATTAAGAGGTGTTAAAAGTCAATTATCGGAGCCAATTGAACCTATTAATCAGTTAAGTGAGGTGCCTACATCGGCTAGGCGTGACTGTAGGTGAATTATATAGAATTTGCCAGAGAGTTACAGATTCAGCGTTCTGCACTCCCTAATCTTTTCAGGGCACTTTTAATTTGATTTCCTGCAAGTTTCACACGCAGAAATAAGACTGAAAACTCCAGCCATCTGTGCCAGGCTAGCGCACAGAAAATCACAGCCACAAATAAAAGGTCAGACGCTAATAAGCAATTCATCTGTACTGCTCATTAAATTGTAAAGAATATTCTTATGGCTTCTCAGCTGAGGACAAATACCTCATTAATCTTGAACAGATCAGCTTGAGAACATTTAGTAAGCTCATCCCGAATAGTGATTGACACTGAAGCAAATGTAACGTACCACACGCTGTACTGCTTCGCCTGACACAGCTCCCAAGTCAAGGCAGTGGCATAGTGCCAGGGGGGGGGGGGTGCCTGCTCCGAGTGTGGTCTTCCTCGGGGCGCTCTGCCCCTCTGCCGCATGTATATCGCTTAGAAGTATTATAAGCGATACAATCAAATTTTAAATAAACCTGAACCCTCCCCCTCCCTTTTTAATCTTCAGTGCGAGCAGCCATGAAGTAGCTGCTCGCATCGGCTTTGGCGCTTTCCGATATCACTTCCGGTACCCACTACTTCGTGGCCACTTGCACTGAAGATAAAAAGGGAGGGGAGAAGGGGAGGGGTGTGTGCACATGGCGGGGGAGAAGGGCGCCACCATCCCAGGCACCGCTCAGCCCTGCTAAGGTGCCTACCGTGTTCTCCTGAAAATAAGACACTGTCGTATATTAAATTTGGGCCCAAAAAAGGCACTAAGTCTTATTTTCGGGGAGGTCTTATTTTTTTCATGTAATGATCATCTCTCCCTTCCTCTCCTCCACCCCCAATTCTTCCTCTTTCCTTTCTCTCCTCCACATATGCAGTATCTTTCCTCCCCTCTCACCCATCCCCTTGTGCAGTATCTCCCTCCCTCCCATCCCCCTGTGCAGCAGAACCCTTGCAGCTTCTATCCCTCCCTTCCTCCCCCCTTATGTAACATCTTTCTATCCCCCCACCTCCCATCCCTGCTGACCCATCTTTCTCTGCTATCTGAACCATGATACAGGAATACCTTATCACAGCGTCGGCAGCAATCTACACAGGCTGCTTCACGTCCTTCTATCTCCTGGGTGTTCCTCTGCCGCATCTGGAGTACTGCGTCCAATATTGGTCGCCCTACCTTAAGAAGGATATGGCAATACTCGAGAGGGTCCAGAAAAGAGCGACACAATTGATAAAGGGTATGGAAAACCTTTCATATGCTGAGAGATTAGAGAAACTGGGGCTCTTTTCCCTGGAAAAGCGGAGACTTAGAGGGGACACGATAGAGACTTACAAGATCATGAAGGGCATAAAGAAAGTGGAGAGGGACAGATTCTTCAAACTTTCAAAAACGACAAGAACGAGAGGGCATTTGGAAAAATTAAGAGGGGACAGATTCAGAACCAATGCTAGGAAGTTCTTCTTCACCCAAAGGGTGGTGGACACCTGGAATGCGCTTCCAGAGGGCCTGATAGGACAGAGTATGGTATGGGGTTCAAGAAGGGATTGGACAATTTTCTGAAGGAAAAGGGGATAGAGGGGTATAGATAGAGGATTACTACACAGGTCCTGGACCTGTTGGGCCGCCGCATGAGCGGACTGCTGGGCACAATGGACTTCTGGTCTGACCCAGCAGAGGCAATGCTTATGTTCTTATCACTGATGATGTCATCACCAACGCGGCAGAGGAACGTCCGGGTGATAGAAGGCCGCGAAGCAGCTTGTGTAGATTGCTGCCGACGCTTTGATAAGGTATTTCTGTCTCGCAATTCGGATGGGAGTGAAAGATGGGGAAGTGGGGGAAGGGGAGGGTAAGCGCTGCTGCTGCCGGCGACTAGGGCTTATTTTCGAGGAAACACGGTATCTTGTAAAGGGAGGAGAGTCTGGCATATAATACTTTCAAGAGACGAACCCCTGAATCTGATCTCAAGTGCGTGTGTGAAAACTAATTAGGCGGGCTTAATTGGCAAGAATTAGGAGTTATGCTTGGATCTCCCTACACCCTATGCAGTTGCATAGCGAGGGGGAGAGGTGCCCCTCCCCTGTTTTCTTCTCCGCCCCCCCCCCCCTATCTACTCCTTCCTCGTTCCTTCCTGCCATGTGCATCTGCCCTTTCTCTTCCTCTGTAGCTTTTTAATGCTCTGGGGCATGAGTAGCAACCCCGATTTGCTGCTCGTCCCAGCATCAGCTCTTCCTCTGATGTCACTCCCTAGGCGCGGGTCCAGGGAGTGATGTCTGAGGAAAAGCCGACCCTGGCGCAAGCAGCAAGTTGGTGTTGCTTCTCATGCTCAGAATGTCAGACACCAAGCACGGACTGCCTCCCGCCTCCTTCTATACCGCTAGCCCTATGCTATAACATGTGTTTCTAAAATTCATAGCACACAACTCGAAAGGGACATGGGCAGCTTAGGGACATTCACAGAAATTAGGCACAATGCTGGATGCTGGAAATGTGCAAATATAGAAGAAAAGTGAAGGAACAAAAAACCCACGTAAAGCCAAACAAGAGAAGAACACGTGGGGAGTGGGATAGGCCACGTCAACGTTGGGGCAGATAATCTTTATTTGTATTAATCAACTTAAAACCATAATACAAACAAAAACCACATGAAAAACTCCAAATATATAAAATGTATTGAACACTTCCCCCTCCGTATTCATGGAGATAGGGGATAAGCATGGCCGCGAATACAGAAAAATCGCGAATAACTTTTTGTACGTTATTCACGTTTTTTTCTGTAAACAGCCCGAAAAGACACAAAACCGTGAATGACCTTGCCTGTTCCTGTGAAGAAAGTGCCGCGATTTTCTCTGTACAACGCTGAGAGGATCGATTTTTTCTCCATACATCGCTAGGAGCAGCGACTTCCTGTGCCGTAAATTGGGGGGCGGAGCCTGCGCATCCAAAAAAATGTGAACCGCGAACAACAAAACCGCGAATACAGAGGGGAGAAGTGTACAATACATTTTATATATTTGGACTTTTTCATGTGTTTTTTATATGTATTATGGTTTTAAGTTGATTAATACAAATACAGATTGTCCACCCCAAGGTTGACGTGGTCTATCACATTCCCCACGTGTTCTTCTCTTGCGGGAAATGTACTACACTACGGTCTAACCCCTAAATACATCACTGACCTATTCTCCTTCTCAGCCAACAAACACAAGAGAAGCTCCCACTCGCACTTCGTTTCTCCCCCGGTTAGAGGATGCAAACTAAAAAAACACCATGAGCATCTTCTCTCACATCATGCTGCCCTATGGGGTAAAGACCTAGAACAACTCCTATTGCCCACCACTTATGAGGTATTCAGGAAACACCTCAAAACTCACCTATTCCTGAAATACCTAGACAGCTGACCCACTTCCCTCCTTCCCCCCTCTTGCCCTTTCTCTCCATTGTTCCCACATCCCTTAAGTTAACTCAACTTGTACGTCAACTCAACTTGTACCCCACTAATCTTCTGTAAACCGCATAGAACTTAACGGTACTGCGGTATATAAACTGTTATTATTATTATTACACTAGTATTCTGTATTTATGTATATAAAATTAATAAATCCAGTCCCTTTCCTGAATGCTAGCTTAGTGTGGACCTTAATGGTGCTAACTGGATGTCATTTACATTTATTGAATCCGGTCCAAAGTGTCGGGTGTCAGGAAACGCATGCTTCCATTTCAATAGCAAGGAATCTAGAATAGAGAGGCGAAAAGAAAGATGAGGAAAAGACAGGAAAAAGTGAAAAAAAAAAAAAAAGAATGAGTGACTTGGACGGAACGGATCATCTCATAGCTTCGCTTTTTGTAGTCATGCTACAGAGGGAACAGGGGAGCTTGTCACCGCGAAAGGTCCATTGATGCCAATTAAATATCACCAGCGTGATGGATGAGCCAGGCGTCTGCTTTGTTTGGATGTGAGGGACAGTTTTGAACCTGTGTGAATGAACCCTCAGACAGATAGAACAGGAATAGCTTTTGGGCGCACAAAGGAAGCCCTGGAGAAAATTCACCTCTTGTTTACAGGGGGTTTAGAGACGAGCAGCTTATTTCGGCGATGAAGCAGGGTAAATGGTGGCAGTGACGCTGGCACAAGGTGACTGAAACAAAATGGGCACTTTTCGCTCAGCCTAAGATTGATGCTTGCTCATTTTAGCCTCTTCATAAAATGTGAAAGGCGAGAAATATGAGGGCATCAGTCTCCAGTTAGTTCGGATGACAGCATTCATGGGCCATTGTCGCCACATATGTAAGGTCCAGGATGGATCCATCATTTCTGGAATGCTTCGGAAATCACCTAAACTCCTTTGCAAAAAAAAAAAAAAAAAAAAATCTCCCAATATGTTTTGAGAAGAATTTTGAAAACCTGTTACTTGGGTAAGCAGTACTGAATCCAGGTAAAGTGTCCTGTTTGAAAATTATCCTCTCCAAACGCGCTTCACAACACGTTGTTTTAGCTGCATTTCAAAGGGTCGCTCCTGGGGGCATGCTTACGTAGCTGAGCGCACAATGCGCACACACAGAATGGTATAAGGGAGTGCTGAAAAGTTCTCATCCCAACCAAAAAGAGAATGATATGGATACGGTTCAATCAATGATCTGAAACCATATCAAAACAGAGAATTTTGTTTCTGCAAATTGGCGCTTAACGAAATAAGATGACACTCTTTTCAGCTACAATGGCAAAATAACACTCACAATTTAGGAAGTTGGTTGGTTGGGCTCAGAACTTTTCAGTGCCCCCTCATACTATTTGGGTTTCTGCTAGGTACTTGTAACCTGGATTGGTCATGGTTGGAGGCAAGACACTGAGCTAGATGGACCATTGGTCTGACCCTGTATGGCTGTTCTTACGTTCTTCTGCGAGCCAAGTGTAGGACAATCAGGCCATTGTGACATCACTGGTGAGGTTGGCTCTTAGGGGTGTCAGGTCAAAAGCGCGCCGGGACAAAGGCGCGCCCAGACAATTGAGCACAGCGCGGAGGTGCGCGCCGCACAAAAGTACTGTTTTTATGCCTCCGATGGGGGTGGGGGGGACCCCCCCACTTTACTTAATAGAGATCGCGCCGCGTTGTGGGGGGGTTGTAACCCCCACATTTTACTGAAAACTTTACTTTTTCCCTGTTTTTAGGGAAAAAGTTAAGTTTACAGTAAAATGTGAAGGGTTACAACCCCCCAAACCCCCCACAACGCCGGCGCGATCTCTTTTAAGTAAACTGGGGGGGGGCTCCCCAACAAAACCCCCCATTGGAGCCCCTAAATACTGTAATTTTCTTCGGCGCGCACTGCCGTCTTGCGCTCAGTTGTCGGCGCGCGCCTTTGTCTTTCGCGGGGTTGTCTATGAACCCTCTTAGGCATTGGTGGAATGAGGCATTATGACATCACACTCTCAGCTCTGGAATGTTGCTATTAGGGGGTGCTGAAAAGTTCTGTCTAACTAAGAAGAGAATGACGTGGATATGGTTCAATCAATGATCTGAAACAATGTCAAAACAGAGAATTTTGTTTCTGCAAATTGGCACTCATCGAAATATGATAAAACTTTTTTCAGCTACAGTAACAAAATAATGCTCAGAATTTTGGAACTCGGTTGGTTTGCTCGAGAAATTTTCAGCGCCTCCTCGTATTTCTCCACCAACAGATAAGTGATATGCAAAGTCTAGGAGTTCTTCCGTCCCTGGGTACCTGAATAAGTGAATTTTCAACAGAAAAACTGCATGTACAGGTCGAAATTCAGAGCATTGTAACTGGCGAGGAACAGCTCCTGGCTGATTAAATCGCTTGTTCTGGGCTAATCGGTTGATGCCTATGTCAAACCCAGTTATTTGGAGGATATTCCGCAGGTAGAGTCGGTGCCAATATTCAGCACTGAAGTAATCAGATTTTCTATTCCGCCTTGCAGGAAGAGACTAGCGACGGGGAGATGGCCCAGGATCAACGCATATCTCCATCTCCAGGGACGATGGATCGACACCCCCAAAAGAAGCGTAGAGTAATAACCATTGGGGACTCCATGTTGAGAGGCACTGAGGGACCAATATGCAGACCGGATATGCAGTCGAGGGAGGTCTGCTGTCTTCCCGGAGCCAGAATAAAAGATGTGACCACCTGTCTCGATAGACTTCTCAGGCCCCAGGACCACTTCCCCATGCTGCTCATCCACGTCGGAACGAATGACACTGCCAAAAACACCCTGGAGGACATAGCTAGAGACTTCGGAGCTCTGGGAAAGAGGCTGAAACAGACAGGAGCACAGGTAGTATTCTCTTCCATTCTTCCTGTTAGGGGCAGAGGAAGGGACAGGGACGAACGCATCCTGAAGACGAATGAGTGGCTACAACGATGGTGCCGGGAGATGAACTTCGGATTCCTGAATCACGGAGAGACACTGCAGGGACTACAGGGACCAGACGGACTCCACCTGACCAACAGAGGTAAGAATGTCTTCGGACACAGACTAGCCCGCCTACTTCGAAGGGCTTTAAACTAGGTAAGTCGGGGGTGGGTACCCACTTTTACACCGGAGCAGTAAGTAACTATCCTGATGTGGAGAACCAACACTACGCTTCTAAGTCTGAGGTAAGTACCCTTATTGCAAAAGAATCGTTAGGAGACACCTTGACTCAAATGGGGGGCTCACTACAGGAGGTTAGTAAACAGAAAGAGTGGAGAGCTATGTATGTTAACGCACACAGCCTAGGGAATAAATTTCTACAACTAGAAACAGAAATAGTTAATGCAGATCTAGACATAGTAGCAATATCCGAAACATGGTTCACAGACTCTCATGGGTGGGATATAACTATACCAGGGTACAACCTGATTCGACAAGACAGAGAGGGTAAGTTAGGAGGTGGGGTAGCACTATACATCAAAGAAAACATTAAGACAACCAGGATCACGGATGTCAAGTATACTGGGGAATCTATCTGGGTAAACCTGGCCAGAGGCGGAGAAAAATGCCTGTACCTTGGTGTGATATACAGACCTCCAAGACAATCAGAGGACAAGGACGCAGAACTAATTGAAGACATTGAGAATATCACCTTACGGGGGGAGGCTGTACTATTAGGAGACTTCAACATGCCTGATGTAGACTGGAACACACTATCAGCGACAACTTGTGATAGCAGGAGGATATTAACGTCCATGAAGGGAGTACGGCTCAAACAAATGGTACTAGAGCCCACTAGGGCCCAGGCCATCCTGGACCTGGTACTTACGAACGGGGAAAGCGTCTCAGAGGTCTCGGTGGGAGAGACGCTAGCCACCAGTGACCATAACACGGTATGGTTTAACCTTAAGAAAGGCTTCCCTAGATCACAAACAAAAACAAGGGTACTCAATTTCCGGGGCACTGACTTCGCACGCATGGGAGATTTCGTCTATCAGATGCTGCAGGTTCAAGAAGTAACTACTAATGTGGAGGCTATGTGGTCAACCTTGAAATCGATCCTTCATGAGGCAACTATCCGCTACATAAAATCGGTAACCAAACAACAAAGAAAAAAGAAACCCCAATGGTTCACAAATGAGGTATCGTGCCTCGTCAAGGAGAAGAAAAGAGCATTTCTCTCATACAAACGCACGGGGGAAAAAGAAGCAAACATTGAATACAGGAAAAAGTCTGCAGCAGTCAAAACAGCAGTCAGGGAGGCCAAAATTCGTATGGAAGAAACTCTAGCAAAGAACATCAAGAAAGGGGACAAATCCTTCTTCAGATACATTAGTGACAGGAAAAAGAACGCAAACGGGATAGTACGCCTTAGAACACCAGACGGGAATTATGTAGAAACAGACTCCGATAAAGCCAAACTACTGAATGATTACTTCTGTTCAGTCTTTACCTGCGAAGCACCAGGGCACGGGCCTCGGCTAGCAGCAAAGCAAGGCATGGAAGACCCATTTCAGAAGTTTGAGTTCACACCAGCTGATGTTTACAAAGAACTGTCAAGACTCAAGGTGAACAAAGCCATGGGACCGGACAATCTGCACCCAAGAGTGCTCAGAGAGCTATGCGATATTTTGGCGGAACCATTAGCAATACTCTTCAATCTCTCCCTAAGCATGGGGAGAGTCCCCCTGGACTGGAAAACTGCCAACGTGGTTCCTCTGCACAAAAAGGGTTGCAGAGCGGAGGCCGCAAATTACAGACCAGTAAGTCTCACATCGATAGTGTGTAAACTCATGGAAACTCTACTTAAAGAGAAATTAGACGCAATATTGGATGATGGGAATCTGAGGGATCCCTGTCAACATGGATTCACTAAGGGCAGGTCATGCCAGTCCAATCTCATCAGCTTCTTTGATTGGGTGACAGCAAAGCTGGACTCGGGAGAGTCTCTGGACATAGTATACTTGGATTTCAGTAAAGCTTTTGACAGTGTCCCACACCGTAGACTATTAAACAAGATGAAATCGATGGGGTTAGGTGAGAAACTAACGGCGTGGGTCAACGATTGGCTGAGTGGAAGACTTCAGAAAGTGGTGGTCAATGGCACCCTCTCTGAGACATCGGAGGTGACTAGCGGTGTGCCGCAGGGCTCAGTCCTGGGACCATCCCTTTTTAACATATTCATAAGGGACTTGACCCGAGGGCTTCAGGGTAAAGTAGCGCTGTTCGCCGACGACGTCAAACTGTGTAATATAGTGGGTGGAAGCAATCCCACGGATGGTATGACGCAGGATCTGATCAAGTTGGAAAAATGGTCCACGACATGGCAGCTGGGCTTCAACGCTAAAAAGTGTAAGGTCATGCATCTCGGCAGCAGAAATCCATGCAGAACATACACCTTGAATGGAGAAACACTAGCTAAGACTTCAGAGGAACGGGACTTGGGAGTGATCATCAGTGCAGACATGAAGGCTGCCAAACAGGTGGAGAAGGCCTCATCCAAGGCGAGGCAAATGATGGGATGTATCAATAGAAGCTTCGTCAGCCGCAAACCTGAAGTCATAATGCCACTGTATAGAACCATGGTGAGACCTCATCTGGAGTACTGTGTGCAATTCTGGAGGCCACATTACCGTAAAGATGTGCTTCGAGCTGAGTCGGTCCAGCGAATGGCCACTAGGAAGGTCTCTGGACTCAAGGGTCTCTCATACGAGGAAAGACTGGGCAAATTGCAGCTGTACTCTCTAGAAGAGCGCAGGGAAAGGGGTGACATGATTGAGACTTTTAAGTACGTCACAGGTCGTGTCGAGGTAGAAAACGATATATTCCTTCCCAAGGGACCCTCGGTCACAAGGGGGCACCCGCTCAAACTCAGGGGAGGGAAATTTAGAGGTGACATCAGGAAGTATTTCTTCACAGAAAGAGTGGTGGATCACTGGAACAAACTTCTGACGCAGGTAATCAAGGCCACAAGCGTGCTCGACTTTAAGAATAAATGGGACATCCACGTGGGATCCCTACGTGGGTCGAGCAGCACTCAGACTTAATGGGGTGGGTCAGTAGAGTGGGCAGACTTGATGGGCTGTAGCCCTTTTCTGCCGTCACCTTTCTATGTTTCTATGTTTCTACCTGTTCAGTTCAAGGTGGGATTACGTTGCAAGAGGTTGGGTCAGTTACCCAGGAAGTTACAATGGACAGTTTAATTTGACCAGGACATTCAGTAGAGTTGCATTGATAGATCAGTAGAGTTTCAAATCTGTAGTTACAAGTGCAAGCCATTGTTGCTTCTATGTTTTAGCCACTTATATTGCTGACTATTAAACTTATACAGACAAAAAAATCACTATGATACTTATAAATGTGCTGAATCAATCATGTGTACAGTGTTGGTAAACTATATGCTCGGAATCATGGAGGTGGTAAAAAACCCCGACACTACCGCCTCACCGCCCAATCATCGCATGAAAGGAATGTCAACCATGAACTTATATTTGATCTTTATGTGCTCAAAAGCCACAAGGGCTAAAAATTCTTAAACTGTGTACGTCGTATCTACCGAGAAGAACTCGGGCAAACTTATCTTTTGGCTTGCAGGTTCCGACGTGCCACGTTTCGTTCCTGCCTCAGGGAACCAAGAGAACTTTGCAAAAATTTTTCAATGGTGGGCGAAAAAGGATTCAGAGTTGAAAATAGATATCTCCCATAATGCACACAGCTTCTGTCCTTACGAGCATATGAAGATCAAATATAAGTTCATTGTTGACATTCCTTTCATGCGATGATTGGGCGGTGAGGCGGTAGTGTCGGGGTTTTTTACCACCTCCATGATTCCGAGCATATAGTTTACCAACACTGTACACATGATTGATACAGCACATTTATAAGTATCATAGTGATTTTTTTTGTCTGTATATGCGTACCTTTATCACTCTTCTTATGACAATTTTAAGTCAACCCCCCTTGTTTGTATATTTGACTATTAAACTTAAGCAGCTATGGTTTCGCTGGCTAAGTAAACTCAGAAATTCAATGCTGAAGCCTGGACGTGAAGCTAAAATTGAAATGCCATTCCCAGTAAAACTTAACTGTGCTATCCACTAGAAACAAACACTATCTATCAACCATCAACACTATGCACCCACAATGTGATTTTTGACCCAAAAATAAATTTTAATTTTTCGGGCTTTTTTTTTAGCCCTGTAAGGCCTCTTCCCCCCCCTCCCCCTCCTTAAGCCTTACCTGGTCATTTAGCGGGTTTTCAGGCAGGAGCGATCTTCCCACGCTTCTGCCCCATGCAGATCGCTCATAGGAAATGACTCGAGAGACTACGGGAGCTCCAGGCAGCCATTTCCTGTGAACGATCTGCACGGGGCAGGAGCGTGAGAAGATCGCTCCTGCCTGAAAACCCGCTAGACCACTAGGTAAGGCTTAAGGGAGGGCTTACAGGGCTAAAAATAGCCGTGGGAAGAAGGGGATAAGGGCAGAACTGGCCTGAATATTATTCGCAGTTTTTCCATATTCGTGGGCCGGCTCTGCCCCTAACCCCCGTGAATACGGAGGGGGAAGTGTATTACCTTTATGTTATGTCTGTACTGTGAATGCTGCAATATCAACTATGCTATGTCCGCCAAGTCTATAATAATAATCATAACAGTTTATATACCGCAGGACCATAAAGTTCTATGCGGTTTACAATGATTAGAAAGATGCTACAAATTGAATGGAACATACATAGTTGGAGATTAGTGGCTAACATTTTACGGGATCAGATTTAGGGGAGAGATTGTGATGGGAGCAATTGTACAGATTCGTTACCTAGGTAATTCAAGAACAGGTATGTTTTTAGGTGTTTCCTAAATTCGCCATAGTTATTTGCGTGTATAATTAGTTTTTCCAGGTCTTTGCCCCATAAGGCTGCTTGATACGACAGAAGTTGTTGATGGTGTCTCTTAAATTTACATCTTCTAGCCGATGGGGAAACGAACTTCAGGTGTGTACTTCTCTTATGTCTGTTGGTTGAGAAGGAGAAGAGGTCAGTTATATATTTAGGGGCTAGACCGGATAGTACCTTGAAACAGAAACATCCCAGCTTGTACTTCGCACGTGCCTCCATTGGCAGCCAGTGCAGGAGTCGGTAGGAAGGGGTTATGTGATCGGACTTCTTCAACCCAAAGATCAACCTGACTGCCGCATTTTGTACCAGTTGTAGTCTGTGCATGTTCTTCTGGGAGATTGCCACTTAAGTCTAAATTGTGAATGGACTCTTCTAACCCATTCTGGGCTCCTTTGGGAGGACAAGCTAAATTAAAGAACAAAAGAAAGAACAAGGTAGAGGAACATGAACACCAGACATCCAGGAACAAGATAAGTTTATTCTGTGTTATGCTAATTTTTGGGAATTAACGGACTGTTTTTTTTTTTTTTTGGCTAGGTCTATATTTTAATACCTTTAGACTGTGGAACTTTAAAATGAGGAAGTCTTATGGAAACCTTTTGCCGACAAGATTGAAAGTGTTAAGCTGCTGGAAGGCCAAAGGAAACCGAGATGTTTGTCTAGAAGTATTATGTCGTATTGATTCGAAGAAGAAAATGACTTTTTAATCTTAAGGTTTTTTTTCAAATAAAATAATGTGAACAACAGATAAGAAGGAAGGGAAGAGGAGTTTTTTTTTAGCCGTTGACTGATTAAAGGGGTAGATTATACTGAAGTGTGTCAGACTCTCTATTTTATGAGAATTTCCTTTCTTGTTATGCATTGGCATCAGTGGCTTCTATCACAGTGGAATTATTTTGTATTTTTTTTTTAACATTAGCACTTGGTCATTAATTCGAAAAACATAAAATCAGCCATTTTCTGGACACAGGAAAAATGGTTTTAGTACATGGGAAAACTCCACATAATGGCGCACGAAGGCCAACCTCCCCCACAGCTTAGAAACATAGAAACTTGAAAATGACGGCAGAAAAGGGCTATAGTCTGCCCACTCTATTAACCTCCCTAACTACCCTCCTACAGATCACACTCAGCTTAGTAAAAGGACCCCAAAGTACAGTGTTCCCCCCCCCCGTGACTTTGCGGTTTCACTCATTCGCAGTATTCTCCGACCGCCTCTTCCTGCACTAAAGTCAGGCTACACCAATTAGGAGCTGCATGTCAAAGCAGCTCCTGATTGGTGTAGCCCGACTTTAGTGCAGGAAGAAGTGGTCGGAGCAGACCGCGAGAGATTTCCTTCACTCGCCGGTGCTCCAGCTACCCTCTCCTGCCTCTCCAGCTGCCCTCTCCTGCCTACTCAGGCAAAAAAAACGTATTTGCGGTTTTTCAATATTCGCAGGGGTTCCTGGAACAGAACCCCTGCGAATATCGGGCGAGTACTGTACAACAAAAAAATGTTTGGCCTGCACAGTCCTAGTATTTTTCAGTATTTAACAGATTTGGCTTGTGTCTTTTATCTATAATTTTTCATGTACTATTTACCACTTGTGGTTCCGAACTCATCATTCACCCTCCTTTCCTACTCCCTAGATCAGTTATTACTTAATCTCTCTCTACTGACAGTATCTCCATAGCTACAACAGTTATGTCTGAATTAGTAAAGCTATTTATCACTGTAGCTGTCTAATATACTATTAACAAGTTTTCTCTAAAGATGGAAGCTTATAATCCGCCTGCATGTATATTTTGTTATGTGTGTCTGACGGATGGTAATGGGAATTTCCTGCTTGACTGATGGGCTTCATGATTCTCAAAATCTCACTGGAGAATGTCTAGAAAGACTTGAAGCGGTCCAGAGGAGGGTGGCGAAAATGATAGGAGGTTTGCGCCAAAAGACGTATGAGGAGAGACTAGAAACCCTGAATATGTATACCTTAAAGGAAAGGAGGGACAGGGGAGATATGATTCGGACGTTCAAATACTTGAAAAGTATTAACGTAGAACAAAATCTTTTCCAGAGAAAGGAAAATGGTAAAAACCAGAGGACATAATTTGAGGTCGAGGGGTGGTAGATTCAAGAGCAATGTAAGGAAATTCTTCTTTACGGAGAGGGAGGTGGATGCCTGGAATGCGCTCCCGAGAGAGGTGGTGGAGAGGAAAACGATGACGGAGTTCAAAAAATCATGGGATGAACATAGAGGATCTAGAATCAGAAAATAATAGTAAATATTGAAGCACTAAGGCCAGTACCGGGCAGACTTGCTCAGTCTGGGTCTGTATATGGCCCTTTGGTTGAGGATGGTCCGGGAAGGGCGTCAATGGCTGGGAGGGTGTAGATGGGCTGGAGTGGGCTTTGACGAAGGCGTCAATAGTTGGAACCTTAGAACAGTACCGGGCAGAGCTTTGGATTATTGCCTAGAAATAGATAAGAAGAAGAAGAAGAAAAAAAGGCCATGTTTTACCCTTAAGTGATCTCTAAGAGTTTATTTGGTCTCTGTTGTGAATGGACAAGAAGATCTACATTTTAACCAGACCGTGGTTAATGCAGATTCCCTAACACCTTATTGAGGGACATTTTCAGACACATGAGAGTTACAGTGGGCTGGAGGAGATATTTCTTCTCTCTAATTCTGTAGGTTGGCACAGTAGCGAGACTTAATGAATGTGTCTAGTGTTAATGAAATTGAAATATAGGTTAAGTGGCACACGATCTCCCTGCACAGGTTCAAATCCTGCCAACTGCAGAACTGTTTATTTCTCTATAAAGTGGAGGAATAGCCTAAATCAGGGCTGTTAGACCTGGTGACCTGTCTAAAGCACGCGGGACCTTGGCGCACCGACAATGCCGCCCTGACATTTGCGTGCAGTGACAAGTGTGCGCCACCCACTATGGCTTCAAAATCCCTTCCTGTTTGCGCTCTGAGGGGGGTTTGAGGGGAACCCCCAACACACTCATGCTCCCTCCAAACTCACGCTCTCCTCTAGAAACCTTCCAAAGCCTTACCATTTCCGCTCTTCTGCTATGAGGGAGTGTGTGGGGGATATCCCTCCACTACAATTCTGTTCTCCACTGACGCGCTCGATTGCCGCAAACCACCGATATACTTACAATAGCACCCCAAAAATACCGCTCCCTTCATGCACACATTTGTCGGAGCAGAACTGTCGGCGAGCCAATGTCCTCCGTGCTACTGAAGGTGTACTGTTAAATGCTGGGCCTCGAGAGCTGCAATCCATTGGGTTTTCAGGGTTTCCTCAATGAATTTGCATGAGATCTAGTTGCATGCACTGCTTCCATTCTATGCAAATAAATCTCATGCATGTTCATTGGAGAAATCCTGAAAACCCGACCTGGCCTAATAGTGTAAAAGACTGAGATCATGAGCCTAGGCAAAGACTTGACCCTGGGCAAGTCGCATAACCCTTCATTGGCCCAAGTACAAAAAAATAAAAGAACCCAAGTCCTTAAATTATGAGCCCACAAGGGACAGAGAAAGTACCCCCCCCCCCCCTCTTTACAAAGCTGCATTAACCTTTTTTTTATCACCGGCCATGAAAATCTAGATACACTACAGCAACCGTCTCACCTTTATCCACGTTTATTTACACCTTCAAAGAAGTCAAGCAAATTGGTAAAGCAAGATCTTCCTCAGCTGAACCCATGCTGACTCTGTCTCATTAAATCATGCTTGTCTATGTGTTCCACAATTTTATTTTTTTATAATTGTACCTACCATTTTGCCCAGCACCGAAGTGAGGCTTACCGGTTTGTAATTTCCCAGATCTCCCCTGGAACCCTTTTTACAAATCGGTGTAACATTGGCCACCCTCCAATCTTCAGGTACTACAGATGATTTTTGCGACAGGTTACAGATCACTAACAGCAGGTCCACAATTTCATGTTTGAGTTCTTTGAGTACCCTATGATGTATACCATCCGGTCCAGGTGATTTATCACTTTTTAATTTGTCAATTTGGCTTAGTACATCTTCCAGATTCACTGAGATTTCTTTCACTTCCTCCACGTCATCACCCTTGAAAATTATTTCTGGCTCAGGTAAATCTTTTACATCTTCTTCCGTAAAGACTGAAGCAAATAATTCATTCAGTCTCTCTGCTATGACGGAGCCCTGAACATTTATGACATCTATTTATAGCCACTTAAATTGTTTTGAATATTGATCACTATCATTACACTCCTTATTACATGTGTTTTGTAAACCCTTTTATTTCCACTTTGTCAAGTGCCTGATCAAACAAAGATAAACATAGATAGGTGTCTGGATTTACAAGCTTGAAGAAGGACATATTCTGTCTGCATTAGCAGAGATGTGATAAAGGGACCAATGCACTGTTCCCTCTAAGCTGAGTGGGTGTCCTTCAACGTCAATCCTACCAGTAGGGGGTGTTTTCAATTGTTAGGGAGAAGTAGGTTCCCTGGAGTCTGTCAGAGTTTGCCTGTCCCTCGCTACTCTAATAGAAAAACAGCTCCCCCAACTGGCAGGACTGAAGGTGGAGGACTCCCGCTCAGCTTAGCGGGAAAAGTTGACTGATGCCTTGAATGTTGGATGGTAGCTTTGCCATACAGAGTGTACAGAAAGACCTGAAATGAGGAGTATCCTAGTTCCAAGTAAAGATTAGGAGTTTTCATATTTCCATGGAATCCTCTTGCCCCTCCCCCTAGCCCCAAAAACATATTGACCTTTGAGTATTGGGTAATATTAGACTGTAATAGAAATGGTCTTATAAAATGGGTTCATTTTGAAGCCCGTATTATATCATAGTTGATTTATTTTATACTGTACAGCCTTACTCATTTACCTTATTTGCATATTATTATGTACCAATTATTTTTCTGTAGCATCACTGAAGATGACTCAATTAATGCCGGTAATAGACTTTTTTCACAGCCTAATTATTGTTATTGCAGAAGTTGTAACTGAAGGATTGTTCAAGCCTCTCTGTTGTGAGGGAGACAGATTTCTTTTCTTGCTATAACAATTAAAGCTAGGTGAATGCTTCAGGAGATCATCCGGAGATGGTTCATTTACATTTTGGAGTCTATTCATTTGTGGTCAGAAATCCAGGAGGTAATTAAAGGGTGCATAAGCACATGGGTGAATAGTTAAGAATGTAAGAATAGTCTTACTGGATCAGACCAATAGTGGATCCAACCCAGTATTCCATCTTCACAGAGGACAATCTAAGTCACAAGTACCTGGCAGAAACCCAAATAGTTGCAGCATTCTTACAGAATCCCAAATCTTGGGCATTGGTGGAATGAGGCATTATGACATCACAGTAGGAGGGGCCACTGAAAAGTTCTCAGCCCATCCAAGAAGAGAATGATGTGGAGCCAGGAAACCTACAAGTTATTCCACACTTTTCACACTCTGAATCCAGCAGAGGAGATGGTTTTGATAGGCTGGAGTGAGCGTCAAAGGCAACTTCAGTAGTTGAAACCTAAGGATAGTACCGGGTAGACTTCCAAGGCCTATGCCGTCATTTACTATGTTACTATGTTTGGTTCCTACATAGTCAGAAAATTTATTAATCAAAGACTTCAAACAAATATATTTACTTGTTGAATAACTGAGCTTCAAAGAACGCTGGGAACGAGAAGCAATCCAACTTACTGGAAAGGATAAATATCTTCATAAACCTTCAGATCCCTTATATGGAAATATGTCAACTAAAAAGTATTAATTGAACTGAAACATTTTTCCAATTAATGCATATTTATATATTTATTTATTTTAGTATTTCTACACTGCTTTGTAACCTAAGTGGTTTATATTCAGATCCTCTATACCTATCTGTCATGGTGGGCTCACAATCTAGCTAATATACCTGGGACAATAGGGGATTAAGTGACTTGCCCAGTGTCACAGGGAGCAGCACAAGGTTTGAACCCACAAACTCAAGGTGCTGAGGCTGTAGCTCTAACCACTGCATTACATTCCCCTCCCATTGGCTGGTTTATGCCATACCTCCATACTTACAAGATACAAATTGGATTAAGGGGGTAGTACAATTTATAATAGGAAAGAAAGAACATAAAGGGTTAATACACTTGGAAGGGGATATGCTCTTTCGTTTATATGCGATCTAGCATCTACTTGTCATATGCATCTTTGAAGAAGGTCTTTAAGTTATTTTTTAATTTGTCCAATGAGATTTTTTCTCGAAGGTGGGAGGGTAGGGAATTCCCTATTGTTGGTGCATTAACCAAAAAGATTTTCTTTCTGGTGGTGTCATAGAATAAATGCCGTGGAGAAGGGACCACCAGAAGATGCTGGTTGCTGGATCTTAGTGTTCTAGTTGGCAGCATGGGATATGAAGTCTATCTATGAATCCTGGGGTATGTGTTAACTTTGTTTTGAAGATAAGTAATGAGATTTTATATGTGATTTGATGATTGATTGGGAGCCAGTGTGATTTTATAAGCAGGGGGGGGGTGACATGATCAAATTTTTTTGCATTATATATTAGTTTAACTGCTGTGGTTTGAATGATTTGAAGTCTTATCGCGTTTTGAGAAATACCCTGATACAGGGAATTACAGTAGGAATTACAGTAAATTTGGGATATTACCAAAGAGTGTAGTAAGATATTGAGAAGAGGATTCTAGTAGGCGCATAACTGATCTGATCATTCTTAGTTTGTAAAAACTTTTCTGTTGGTGGAAGGATAGTTCATCGTCGATTACGCCAAGGATCTTAGTATTATTGGTGAATTGAAGAGGAGTTTGCTTGAGATAAATGGGTTTTATTTCTAGTGGGGGAGAAAAGCATTCCATTTGATTTGTCTGGGTTGAGAAAAAGCATGTTTGTAGTTAGCCATTTAGTGATCACTTCTAATTTGTTATTACTATTTAGAATATCCTGAGGGTCGTTTGGGTCTATTGGGTGGATTAGTTGAATATCATCAGCATAACTGAATATAGTAAAACCAATTGATTGGGCAATTATAAGAAGAGGAGAGGTGAATATATTAAAAAGCAGGGGAGACAGAATGGAGCCTTGGGGTATACCATATTCTAGTTTGATCGATTTCTGAAATTCTTAGGTTAGTTTGCACTTTGGATGAATGGCCAGAGAAGAAGGCTATAAACCAGTCTAAAGCTGTGTCAGTTATTCCAGTTGAGAGCAGTCTGCCGATTAGAAGTTGGTGATCAACTGTGTCGAATGCGGCTGAAAGGTCCAGAGAGACTAGTAATATGTTTTTTCTCTGGTCCAGGAGGCTGAGAATAGAAGTCGTAAGCCCTATTAATGCACATTCGGTAGAATATTGCTTCCAGAAGCCTGTTTGATTTGGCTGAAGGACATTTGTTTTTTCAATGAAGTCATTGAGCTGATTAAATACTATTTTTTTCTGCGAGTTTTGCCATGAATGGGAGGTTAGATATTAAGAACATAAGAACATAAGAAGTTGCCTCCGCTGAGGCAGACCATAGGTCCATCCTGCTCAGCGGTCCGCTCCCGCGGCGGCCCATCAGGCCCATTGCCTGAGCAATGGTCTATACCTATCTATACCCCCCAATCCCTTTTTCTTCTAGGAATCTATCCAAACCTTCTTTGAAACCATTTAATGTTTTCTTGTCTACAACAGCCTCTGGAAGCGCGTTCCATGTGTCCACTACCCTCTGAGTGAAAAAGAACTTCCTAGCGTTTGTTCTAAACCTGTCCCCTTTCAATTTCTCCCAATGCCCCCTTGTGCTTGTGGTGCCCCTTAATTTGAAAAATCTGCCCCTGTCTACTTTTTCTATGCCCTTCAGGATCTTGAAGGTTTCTATCATGTCTCCTCTAAGTCTTCGCTTTTCCAGGGAGAAAAGTCCCAACTGCTTCAATCTGTCAGTATATGGGAGATTTTCCATTCCCTTTATCAGTTTGGTTGCCCTTCTTTGTACTCCCTCAAGTACCGCCATGTCTTTCTTGAGGTACGGCGACCAGTACTGGACACAGTACTCCAGATGCGGCCGTACCATTGCACGATACAGCGGCATGATGACTTCCTTTGTCCTGGTCGTAATACCCTTCTTAATGATACCCAGCATTCTGTTTGCTTTCCTGGAGGCTGTGGCGCATTGCGCCGATGCCTTCAGTGTTGCGTCTACCATCACTCCCAGGTCTCTCTCCAGGTTACTAACCCCTAGTGGTGTTCCCCCCATTTTGTATGTGAACATCGGGTTCTTTTTCCCCACGTGCATGACCTTGCATTTCCCCACGTTGAAGCTCATCTGCCACTTTTCGGCCCACTTTTCCAGCTGCGTTAGATCCTTTTGGAGATCCTCGCAGTCTGCCTTGGTTTGAGCCCTGCTGTATAGTTTAGTGTCATCTGCAAATTTAATGACTTCACACTTAGTTCCCGCCTCTAGGTCATTTATGTAGATATTGAACAAGAGCGGTCCCAGCACCGACCCCTGCGGAACTCCGCTCGTGACCCCTTTCCAGTCTGAGTAATGGCCCTTTACGCCAACCCTCTGCTTCCTGTTTGCCAGCCAGTTTTTGATCCATCGGTGGACCTCCCCTTGTACCCCGTGGTTCCATATCTTTTTAAGCAGCCTCTCGTGTGGCACCTTGTCGAAGGCTTTTTGGAAGTCAAGGTAAATGATGTCTATAGATTCCCCTTTATCCACCTGGCTGTTCACTCCCTCAAAGAAGTACAATAAGTTTGTGAGGCATGACCTACCCTTACAGAAGCCATGTTGACTCGGTTTTAGCTGCCCATTTTTTTCGATGTGCTCACAGATGCTGTCTTTAATCAGTGCCTCCATCATCTTTCCCGGGACTGAGGTCAGGCTCACCGGCCTATAGTTTCCCGGGTCCCCCCTTGCGCCCTTCTTGAAGATGGGCGTGACATTTGCTATTTTCCAATCCTCCGGGATCTCTCCGGTTTTTAAGGATAGGTTGCATATCTGTCGAAGTGGCTCCGCTATTACGTCTTTTAGTTCCTTGAGTACCCTTGGGTGAATGCCATCCGGACCCGGCGATTTGTCGCTCTTTAGTCTGTCGATCTGCTTGAGTACATCCTCTTGGCTTACCTCTAAATCGACAAGCTTATCGTATTGGTCTCCTATTACGATCTCCTCGGGTTCCGGAATGGTGGTTATATTTTCCATCGTGAAGACTGACGTGAAGAACTCATTTAACCTGTCAGCTATCTCTTTCTCTTCTTTTACAACTCCCTTTCTGTCTCCATCGTCCAATGGTCCCACTTCTTCTCTCGCCGGTTGCTTCCCCTTGACGTATCTGAAGAACGACTTGAAGTTTGTTGCTTCCTTTGCCAGTCTCTCTTCGTATTCTCTTTTTGCTTTTCTAACCACTCGGTGACACTCTTTCTGGTGTTCTTTGTGCCCTTTTTGATTCTCCTCTGTTTGGTCTTTTTTCCATTTTCTGAATGATGCTTTCTTGTCGCTTATCGCCTTCTTCACTGCACTTGTTATCCACACTGGGTTTTTTGTTCTATTTTTTTTTGCACCCTTTTCTGAACTTGGGTATGCATATGCTTTGTGCTTTGTGTACAGTCTCTTTGAATAAGGTCCAGGCCTTTTCTACGGATTCCGTCTTCCCTATGTTGCTTTTGAGCTTCTTTCCCACCATTTTTCTCATGGCATCATAATTTCCTTTTTTGAAGTTGAGTGCTGTCGTTGTGGTTCTTTTCCCCTTTGATGATCCAATTTCTAGCCTGCACTGGATCGTGTTGTGATCACTGTTACCTAGCGGGGCTAATACTGTCACCTCCTTTGCTGGCCCCCCCTAGTCCGTTGAAGATTAGGTCAAGAGTGGCGTCACCCCGTGTTGGTTCCTTGACCAGTTGCTCCATGAAGCAGTCCCTCATGACCTCTAGGAATTTGGTCTCCCTTGCGCAGTTTGAGTGCCCAATACTCCAGTCTATCCCTGGATAGTTGAAGTCCCCCATCACCATCACCTTTCCGCTTCTGCATACCTGCCTCAGTTCTGCCTCCAGGTCCTGGTCGATTTCTTCAGGTTGTCCTGGTGGGCGGTAGTACAGACCCATTTTAATGTCTGCCCCAGTTCCTCCCTGTAGCTTAACCCATAGTGATTCCAAGCCATCCGCCCGTACTGTTGTTTCCGTCCTGGTTGAGGGTATGGAGTCTTTTACGTACAGCGCTATTCCTCCACCCTTTTTATGTGCCCTGTCTCTCCTGTATAGTTTGTACCCTGGTATGGCCACATCCCATTGATTGTCCTCAGTCCACCACGTTTCTGTGACTCCAATTATGTCTAGGTCCTTTTTGCTAGCAGTGATTTCTAGTTCTCCCATTTTGGCCCTCAGGCTCCTAGCATTTGTGTATAGGCAGTTTAAGACCCAGTTTTTTGTCCTCTCTCTTTGTTTCCCTTGTGCTTTGGTATTCCTGCAGTTTCCCTCATGGTTTGCCAGCCCCTGGGCTTCATCCTCCTCCTGTTGTGTGTGTGTGACGTCCTCTGCCTGTTTCCCCTGCACCTTCTGCTCTCCTAATTCCCACTCAGTCCTGGGCTCTTTTTCACAATGACTTTGCCCCTCTGTTTCCTGTTGTTCTGTGTTGGTGCCGCTTACCTGGTCCATTTGTTCCCTCGATCCCTGCAATGCGTCTCTAGGTCCTTTTTCAACCCATACACCCTCAGACCCGAGTCCTCTTTTGCACTGTCCCAGTTCAGTACCTTTGTCAGGTACTGATGTCCGATGTGTCGAGGTCAGGTCGACTATCGGCTTTCCCCTTCTTCTCAGTTTAAAGCCAAGTCTATGACGTTCTGGACGTTGCGTGCCAGCATCCTCGTCCCAGCTGTGCTAAGGTGCAGTCCATCTCTTCTGTAGAGCTTGTTCTTCCCCAAGAAGGTAGTCCAGTTCCTAACAAAGTGGAAGCCTTCCTCCTCGCACCATCTCCTCAGCCAAAAGTTAAATGATTGTAGTTCGCTCTGTCTCTTTGTGTCCGCTCTCGGTACTGGCAGGATCTCTGAGAAGGCTATCTTCCTTGTCCTTAGTCTCAGTTTCCTCCCCAGGGTCCTGAACTGGTCAGTTAGTGTAGTCCTGTTGAAGTTTCTCCTGCTGATGTCGTTGGTTCCGATGTGGATCACTACTGCTGTCTCCTCCGTCTCGGCTCCCTCCAGGATCCTCTCGATATTGTTGATGATGTCTTTTGTTCTTGCCCCCGGGAGACATGTTACCAGTCTGTCCTCTCTCCCTCCGGCTATATGGCTGTCTACTCCTCTCAGGATTGAGTCCCCGACCACGATAGCCGATCTCCCCTTCTTCAACTGTCTCTCTGGTCTCAGATCTGTGTCATATATGTAGTCCGTTTGTCCGTCCTCTGGGCTCTGCTGTGTCTCCTCCCCTGGTCTCAGGTCTGTGTCATCTGCGCAGTTCGCTAGTCCTTTCTCCTGGCTCTGATGGATCTCCTCCTCCTCTGCCTGCCCAGGTCCTCCGCAAGGTCCTAGTTCCATGGTGTCTGGTGATTCCTGTCGTCCAACTGTCGGTTCCCTCCTGGTGTGTTGGTGGTCCTGTGCCTCTACCATCTTGCAGGCCTCCTCAATGAATTTCTCGAGCTCCCTAACTTGTTCTGCGATGTGGCTCTCTCTGGCGGTGTCCACGGTTGTCCAACACTGTTCTTCCAGGGTGCACAGTCCCTCCAGTTCTTGTACTCGAACCTGCAGTCTCCCGACCTCCTTCTTCAGGCTATCCAGTTCCTGACATCGATTGCAAATGTATACCTGCCTCCCGGAGGGGAGGTAGTCATACATATGGCACTCGATGCAGAAAACTGGGTAGCTCCTCTGGGTTCCTGTAGCCTCCATTCCTGTAGCCTCTGTGATTTCGGAGCGGTGCCTGTGCAGTTATCTGAAAAAGTAGAGAGAGAGAAAGAGTGATAAGAGTGATAAGTGGAGAATAAAATTTTTTTTTTTTTTTTAGGTTAGAAGTTATTGAGGTTAGAAGTTAGAAGTTGGTTTAGAGTTGCTGCTGGGCTGCCTGGGCTCCTTCACAGGCTTCCTTCGCAAAGGCGCCGTGCGCCGAACGGCTGGGCGCCGTTGGCTCCCCTCCTTTTAAGGGGGGGGGAGTCCAGGCACCGACGCTGCTGTGACGCGGCACGGGTGGGCGGAGCTACCTCTCGCCACCCATTCCGCGCTGTCGCTAGACCCTGCCTCCTCCTACGACCTGAAAAATAGGAAAAAAACCCTCCTCTCCTCTCCCTTTGGCTCTCCTGCTACCTCAGCCGCTGCCCGCCCTCGCTGCCTCCACGCGCTGATGAGCCTTAGCGCCGCTGGCCCCTCCTTTTAAGGGGGGGGAGTCCAGGCACCGACGCTGCTGTGACGCGGCACGGGTGGGCGGAGCTACCTCTCGCCACCCGTTCCGCGCTGTCGCTAGCCCCTGCCTCCTCCTCCGACCTGAAAAATAGGAAAAAAAACCCTCCTCTCCTCTCCCTTTGGCTCTCCTGCTACCTCAGCCGCTGCCCGCCCTCGCTGCTTCCACACGCTGATGAGCCTTAGCGCCGCTGGCCCCTCCTTTTAAGGGGGGGGAGTCCAGGCACCGACGCTGCTGTGACGCGGCACGGGTGGGCGGAGCTACCTCTCGCCACCCGTTCCGCGCTGTCGCTAGCCCCTGCCTCCTCCTCCGACCTGAAAAATAGGAAAAAAACCCTCCTCTCCTCTCCCTTTGGCTCTCCTGCTACCTCAGCCGCCCCCCACCCTGGACGGTAATTGGAGCAGTCAGATGTGGGGGGCTTTATGATCTTTAATTTCAGGATAGATTATTGCTGATTTCCAGTAATCAGGTACTGAACCCATTTCTAAGCTTTGTCTGATCATGCCTATGTCACTCATCTCCTCACATCTAGGTATGTCATGTCACTGGCAAGTCTGGTCTTTAGTCCTGTTTGTCTCCTTGTGCGAGTCAGCTACTTTGGGTCAAAGAGAATCTGCTAATTCTGAAAAACAGCCGAATTATGCCAAGAACAAGCCTGTGAGCCATTTCAGAGAGAGGCAACTTCCCCTTGTCTTCCATTTTAAAATTAGCATCTGTCTCACTAATCCTGTTAACCCCAACTCATAGAGATAAAATAGTATAATTTTTTAATTGGTTCCTAACAAGAGCAATGTAGTGTTAAGTGACCTGCCCAGGGTCTCAAGGAGCACCGCTAGGTCTGAACCTATATTTTGTCATTCATCAACATTAAGCCATGAAAAGCCTAAATATTAGGATGTGCATAAGCTTCTATTCAGCCATCATGGATTCCATAGCACCCATAAACATTGCATTTCCAAAGGTCACAAAAATGAATGACCTACCTAATCTGCCAGTAAAGGTTTGGACGATTTCCTGGAGGAAAAGTCCATAGTCTGTTATTGAGAAAGACATGGGGGAAGCTATTACTTGCCCTGGATCGGTAGCATGGAATGTTGCTACTCTTTGGGATTCCGGAATCTTGCTATTCTTTGGGATTCTGTTTGGAATGTTGCTACTATTTGGGGTTCCGGAATCTTACTATTCTTTGGGATTCTGCATGGAATCTTGTTACTCTATGGGATTATAGAATATTGTTACTCTTTGGGATTCCAGAATCTTGCTATTCCTTGGGATTCTGTATGGAATCTTGTTACTCTTTGGGATTCTGGAATCTTGCTATTCCTTGGGATTCTGTATGGAATCTTGTTACTCTTTGGAATTCCGGAATCTTGCTATTCTTTGGGATTCTGCATGGAATCTTGTTACTCTATGGGATTCTAGAATCTCATTACTCTTTGGGATTCCGGAATCTTACTATTCTTTGGGATTCTGCATGGAATCTTGTTACTCTATGGGATTCTAGAATATTGTTACTCTTTGGGATTCCAGAATCTTGCTATTCCTTGGGATTCTGTATGGAATCTTGTTACTCTTTGGGATTCTGTATGGAATCTTGTTACTCTTTGGGATTCTGGAATCTTGCTATTCCTTGGGATTCTGTATGGAATCTTGTTACTCTTTGGGATTCCGGAATCTTGCTATTCTTTGGGATTCTGTATGGAATCTTGTTACTCTTTGGGATTCCAGAATCTTGCTATTCCTTGGGATTCTGTATGGAATCTTGTTACTCTTTGGAATTCCGGAATCTTGCTATTCTTTGGGATTCTGCATGGAATCTTGTTACTCTATGGGATTCTAGAATATTGTTACTCTTTGGGATTCCGGAATATTGCTATTCTTTGGGATTCTGTATGGAATCTTGTTACTCTTTGGAATTCCGGAATCTTGCTATTCTTTGGGATTCTGCATGGAATCTTGTTACTCTATGGGATTCTAGAATATTGTTACTCTTTGGGATTCCGGAATCTTGCTATTCTTTGGGATTCTGTATGGAATCTTGTTACTCTTTGGGATTCCGGAATCTTGCTATTCTTTGGGATTCTGTTTGGAATGTTGCTACCATTTGGGGTTCCGGAATCTTACTATTCTTTGGGATTCTGCATGGAATCTTGTTACTCTATGGGATTCTAGAATCTCGTTACTCTTTGGGATTCCAGAATCTTGCTATTCTTTGGGATTCTGTATGGAATCTTGTTGCTCTTTGGGATTCCGGAATCTTGCTATTCCTTGGGATTCTGTATGGAATCTTGTTACTCTTTGGGATTCCGGAATCTTGCTATTCTTTGGGATTCTGAATGGAATGTTGCTACTCCTTGGGTTTTGATCAGGTACTAGGGACCTGGATTGGCCACTGTGAGAACAGGCTACTGGGCTTGATGGACCATTGGTTTGACCCAGTAAGGCTGTTCTTATGTTCTTATGATTGAAACGGCCTCGCCATACAGGTAACTCCTTCTCCACTGAGAAGAGGTTGTTTTTTTTTAACAAGCTGTGCAGAGATTCACCCAAGGCATAATATAGTTTCACTAATTTCCAAAGGGAAGGCATGCATATTCTTTCTTTTTTTAACCTTATCTCATAGCAAATATGATTACATATGCTTTGAGGTCTGTGCCATTCATCATTTCATTTGAAACACTTAGCATTAGATTATAGAAATTGTGCGTTTAAAAAAAAATGCTTTGTGTTAGCGGCTTAGCAAAGGTGCGAGGCTTCTGGAGCGTTGGTGCCCCTCCCCTGCCCTCATCTCCGACCCCCCCCCCAGCTCCTTCTCTAATCCTGCCTGCCGCATGTAGTTGAATTGCGTTACCGAGTTAGGAAGTCTGCTCTGACATACCACTTCCATGGTACAAACCAGCAGAACAGAAACCGTTCTCGGATTTGTGTTTTCCTGGCACACAGTACACTTCAATCACTGAAGTACCTTCTTGTAAGAATGTTTTTCACTGTCAAACAGAAGGTAATGCAAACACCGAGTGCACTTACATTTGAGATAATAAGAAAAAAATCCAAACTAACCCCATTTTGTTCATCATTCTTCTATTGAGCTCTTACATCTTTTAGATAAAATGTGAATCCTTGTTGAAATCTTTTGCTATTGTCCTGTAGATTTTCTGTGAATTTCTGTAGGAGGCTGGAGTCACTTTTTTTTTTTTCCTTTTCAGATTTCCCTCTTCAACACAAAACCACTTTATTATTCATATTTTATTTTTTCCTTTGCTTTGAATTCTCACGCATTATTTCTGAAAAAAAAGCGCATTTAAAAAGTTGTAAGGCAACGTAATGTTACTTGGAAAAAGACTTCACTGAGCATTCTGTGGATTCTGTCCACTAGGACAGGGGTAGGCCATTCCGGTCCTCGAGAGCCAGAGCCAGGTCAGGTTTTCAGGATCTCCACAATGAATATGTATGAGATGGATTTGCATGCACTGCCTATTTGAGATGCAAATCTATCTCATGCATATTTATTGTGGAGATCCTGAAAACCTGACCTGGCTCTGGCTCTCAAGGACCGGAATTGCCTACCCCTGCACTAGGAGAACATAAAAATATAAGAATAGCCTTACTGGGTCAGACCAATGGTCCATCAAGCCCAGTAGCCCGTTCTCATGGCGGCCAATCCAGGTCCCCAGTACCTGGCCAATACCCAAGGAGTTGGAACATTCCATACAGAATCCCAAGGAATAGCATGATTCCAGAATCCCACAGAGTAACAAGATTCTAGAATCCCATAGAGTAGCAAGATTCTGGAATCCCCACAGTAGCAACATTCCATGCTACCAATCCAGGGCAAGCAGTGGCTTCCCCTATGTCTTTCTCAATAACAGACTATGGACTTTTCCTCCAGGAAATTGTCCAAACCCTTCTTAAAACCAGCTATGATATCCGCTGTTACCACAACCTCTTGCAACAACAGAAGCCCAAAACTTCCACAGTAAGAAATGGAGAGAAACCCCCCAAAAGACTGGAAAACAAAGTTCTTGAGATGTTTTATTGCTAGTTCAAATTAAAAGTTCAAGATGATTACATCCACTTGAGAACAAAATCACTCTTTTCAGCTACAGTGGCAAAATAATGCTAAGAATTTAGGAAGCTGGTTTGCTGGGCTGAGAACCTATCAGCACCCCCTTGTACTATTTGGGTTTCTGTCAGGTACTTATAACCTGGATTGGTCACAGTTGGAGAGAAGATACTTGGATAGATGGGCCACTGGTCTGATCCAGTATGGCTATTCTTATAATCTTATGTGATTCAAGTTGAGGTCAATCAAGCCATTATGACATCACAATCTCAGCTCTGGAATGTTGCTCCAAGGAGGTGTTGAAATGTTCTCAGCCCAACCGAGAAGAGAACGACATGGATATGGTTCAATCAATGATCTGAAACAAGGTCAAAACATAGAATGTTGTTTCTGGAAATTGGCACTTAATGAAATACGATAACAGTTTTCAGCTCCAGTGACAAAATAACGAATTTAGGAAGTTGATTGGCTGGGCTAAGAACTTAGATGCCCTGCAGATGCGGCTGGAGCTTGTTGGGGGCTTAGCAAACATGAAAATAAATGAAAAGGAAGGAGTGGCAGAGTGGTTAGAGCAACCCTGAGGTTGCAGGTTCAAATCTCACGCTGCTCCTTGTGACCCTGGGCAAGGCGCTTAATCCCCCCACTGCCCCAGGTACATTAGGTAGATTGCGAGCCTGCCAGGACAGATAGGGAAAATGCTTGAGTACCTGATTGTAAACCGCTTAGATAACTTTAATAGGCAGTATATAAATACCTAAACATAGAAATAAAGTTGTTGGTGTTTTGCTCTCATTATTTAATGGTTTTAATGTATTTATTGGTTGCTGGGTTTCTTTGTTTTTTACAGAGCACAGTTGCCTAAATCCCTTTATAAAGATATGGTAGAGTATGTAAATGTTATCTTAAATTAAATGTATGGAGTCTATCTTACACTGGCTAGATAAAAATTGCTATATCCAAGAATATGTCCTCACTATCTGAATATTCTAACACTGTGGGTGAGGGAGGAGGGTATTCATTTTTTTGAATAGTAATTAAACCGGACATAAAGTTTCAGGAAGAATGCCAGCTTGTTATTGTGGTCTCACTGCCTCCTGCTCCCGAGCAATATAATCGTAGATATGCGTGGTAGCCGTTGGCTGGAGATGCAAACTGAAAACGAATTCTCCCTCGTCAAGTGAATGATTAAAAGAGTATGTCATATGCAGGAAGTGGACACTTTCTCAGAGAGATGTTCAAGAAGTCTAAATATCTAGGCTGTGATCCAAAGTTATTTTTCTAAAAAAAAAAAGCAAGACTTGTTAAGAGAAAAATGAATGTAGAGGTCTGGAGGGAGGGAGGGAGGGGGAGAAGGAGGGAGAACCGCTAGGAGGGGGTGACTAATGGAGGCTGGAAAGACAACGTTTAGAAAAGTATGGAATGTTAATGATGAAAAGGCTTAAGCTGGCCACGAACATGGAAAATGTTTTTCCTTATAAGCTCATAAAAACATTTTGTCATAGAATTTGGAACGCTGAAATGTTAGAGAGACACTTGTTCAGCAACACTTATTTTTTTATTTTTATATATTTTTTCCTTTCAATAAAATCAAAGGTTTACAAGATATCTAAATAGATGAAATTGCTGAGAAGGTTTTTGTTTTTTTTAAGTTTCCATCATACTGTTTTAAGTGGAAAAACAGATTTAAAATGAGAACCAGACTGGATATTCCATAGCAAGAACCATGGCCAACGGAGTAGGCGAAACACACAAACAGGAGATTCTACCTCCTCAGGGTAAGAACATATGACTAGCCTTACTGGGTTAGAGCAATGGCCCATCAAGCCCCGTAGCCTGTTCTCACGGTGGCAAATCCAGGTCCCTAGTTCCTGGCTAAAACCCAAAGAGTAGCAACATTCCATACAGAATCTCAAAGAATTAGCAAGATTCTGGAATCCCAAAGAGTAACAAGATTCTAGAATCCCAAAGAGTAGCAACATTCCATGCTATCGAACCAGGGCAAGAAGTGGCTTCCCCCATGTCTTTCTCAATAACAGACTATGGACTTTTCTTCCAGGAACTTGTCCAAACCTTTCTTAAAACCAGCTACGCTATCCGCCCAAAGAGAAGCAAGAATGAATAAAAGATTGAGCACCAAGTCGCCTCTTTTGCTTCTCTTTGTTCATCAGAGTAGGTGGCCATTGAGCTTTTGGTTCTTTGCGCCTTGTCTACATTTAGGCGCTCACACTTAAAAATTGCCATACTTAGGCCAAGTCTAAGGCTGATGTAGATGTGGACAGAAACTGGGATAGCCTAACCTAGGGGAGACATAATACAGACGTTTAAATACTTGAAAGGCATTAATATAGAACCAAATCTTTTCCAGAGAAGAAAAAAATGGTAAAACTAGAGGGCATAATGAGGTTACAGGGAGAAAGACTTAGGAGCAATGTTAGGAAATGCCTGGAATGCCCTCCCGAGGGAAGTGGTGGAGAGGAAAACGGTGATGGAATTCAAAACAAACGTGGGATAAAAATAGAGGATCTCTAATTAGAAAACAAAGGATGTTGGATGGGCTGGGGTGGGCATCAACTAATTTGGAACATGAGGATGTTACTGGCCAGACTTTACGATAGATATCCTGCAAACAACGGGATGGTTGGATAGGCTGGAGTGATCCTGGACGGCAACTTCAGCATTTGGAACCTAGGACAATACCAGACTTTACAGTCTACGGCCCAGAAATATCAAAGAAGAGACAAATTAATCTAATCATGTATTTTTGAATGAATATAACTTATGGATGGACTGTTCAGGTCTTTATCTGATGTATTTTACTATGTTACCTGGCAGAAACTCAAAGAGTAGCAACATTCCAGAGCTGAGATTGTGATGTCATAATGCCTCATTCCACCAATGCCTAAGAGCCAACCTCAGCAGTGATGTCACAATGGCTTGATTAGATGGCAACTTCAGCATTTGGAACCTAGGACAATACCAGACTTTATAGTCTACGGCCCAGAAATATCAAAGAAGAGACAAGTTAATCTAATCATGTATTTTGTTAAATGAGTATCACTTATGGGCGGACTGGATGGATCGTACAGGTCTTTATCTGCTGTCATTTACTATGTTACTATGTTTGCCACCCAGGTTCTGTTATAAAATTTACTCCTCAGCACAAACACAGTGAAGATGACCAAAAATATTTGCAGTACTTTGTGGTTGAAATTCAATCGACTCGACGTGTGTGGGTTTTGGCCCTGTGGCCTGCATCAGGAGTCTCTGTGAATTCTCCACTTGTGAAATCAAGCTGGCTTATATTGAAACCTTGCTGTGAATTTTTTTTTCTTCAAAAAAACAGTCTTGAAGGCAGGGAGTAGTCTGTAAAAATGAGCGATGTTTGCATATCATGACAGTCTGGGTACGCTATGACGCGTCTCGCTGCTGACCTATCATACCCGGATTCTATAAATGGCACCTAACCATGGCTAACTTTTAGGTGCTGATCCACACAGTTGTCAACCAATTGCTAGGCGTCGTTTACAGAGTCACACCAAGCGGTGCCTGAACCGCTAGGCCTCCTAGAGGTAGATGACGGTGTATTAGGTCAGATTTTACCTGGTTTAATTTACCGGCACCTATCCTGGATGCTTAAGTCTACCACGCATATTCTCAACCATTAACCACGCCTACTTTTCAGGTAGGTATCATTAGGCATCGCTAGGCACTGCATAGAATTTCATGCACGCCAATTATGCTTGTTACATGAATTAGGGTTGTGTGTGGAATTTAGTTAGGTGTTACTAGGCATTCTCAATTAGGGTGCCCAGTGAGGTCTAACTACTACCAATTACTTATATAGCACTGAAAGGCGTACACAGAGCTGTACATTTTGACATTTATAGATGGTCCCTGCTCAGAAGAGCTTACAGTCTAACTTGAACAGACGGACATGACATATAGGGTTAGGGATGCAGAACCCAAGGTGAGGGGAGTTAGGAGTCGAAAGCACTGTCAAAGAGGTGGGCTTTTAAACGGGCCTTGAATACTGCCAGAGACGGAGCCCACCGTAGGGATTAGGGCACCTTGTTCCAAGCATATGGTGCAGTACGTCAGAAGGGACGGAGTCTGGAGTTGGCAGTTGAAGAGGAGGACTTACCAGCTAAGCAGAGCTCAGAGGGGGGATGATAGGCACCATCTATAGCAGGGGTGTCAAAGTCCTTCCTCGAGGGCCGCAATCCAGTCAGGTTTTCAGGATTCCACCAATGAATATGCATTGAAAGCAGTGCATGCAGATAGATCTCATGCATATTCATTGGGGAAATCCTGAAAACCCGACTGGAATACGGCTCTCGAGGACTGGAGTTCCATACCCCTGCTCTAGCATAATGCCACTGTGTTGTTTTGGGGTGTCCTTCTAATCCAGGGATCTCAAAAGTCCCTCCTGGAGGGCTGCAATCCAGTCGGGTTTTCAGGATTTCCCCAATGAATATGCATTGAAAGCAGTGCATGCACATAGATCTCATGCATATTCATTGGGGAAATCCTGAAAACCCGACTGGATTGCGGCCCTCGAGGAGGGACTTTGACACCCCTGACTTAGGGCCCGATTCTGCAAATAGTGCCGCTATTGGCAGCTGCCTACCAAAGCTCTGCCAATCGTGTGTCAATCAAGCGATGACATCATTTGCAGAATCTACCCCTTAAGTCTTTTAAACACTGGCCACCACAAGTCCATTGAAATGCCCTCCGCTGTCCAGTCCCTTTTTGACTGTTGGGAGGAACTCTTTCTCCATAGTAGGACGTATTTGTCATTGAAATATACTGGAAAAACCTTCTGGCTTTTGGCAATCTTCCAAATTCCAAGCGACTATAAAAAGCTTCACTATAACAGTTGTTTCTTTGCTTTAGACAATGGAGCACCAGAGCGAAAGAATTGTGCCCTTGAATTCCTGCAGAAGCCTGATGGATCGTCCAAATGCCAACTTCCATAGCAACGGTGAATTGTTTCCACAGAAACTAACTGGAACAGCTCTATCGGTCTTGTTGTTGTTTTTAAATACTGTTTGTTAACTCTCTCGGTACCACGATGGTCTCATGGGAAGACTCTGCATGAGATACCAGCCAGAACCCTGCCTGCGTCTTAAGATTTTCGCTTGGACACGTTAGTAATAAAGAATGAGTCACAGCCCAGTTCCGGAGACACGGTGGCTGCTTTGATTAGGATTAGGCAAATTTTCAGCTGCAACTAGATTGGATCAGAAATGTATCCTACATTTAAATGGCCTGGATTTAGGTCTGAATTTTGTAGGCGGTGATTATACGACAATCATGTCATCCTGGTTCCAGGAACTTTCAACAGTCTGAGTAAGTCTCTCCTCGCTGGTCTATTTTAAGCAAGTAGATTTGGTTCTCTCTCCCAAAGTTTGATGGCAAGACCCTTTGAAAAACTGATTCCACAGCCTTTAGACACAAGAATCTAGCCAGTGAAATACACCAGCCCTTATCAATACCCATGGGTACATACCTGAAAATAATAGGATCAGCTGAAAAACGAGTTAAAAGCCTGAGTTATTTTCGAAATGTACAAAATGGAAGAAAACCGTGTATAATCTGTTTTGCTCTTTAATAATTCGACATGCCCATAAGAACATAAGAATTGCCATATTGGTCCATCAAGCCTATTATCCTGTTTCCAACAGTGGCCAACCCAGGTCCCAAGTACCAGACAGAAACCCAAAGAGTATCAACATTCCAGAGCTGAGATTGTGATGTCATAATGCCTCATTCCACCAATGCCAAGAGCCAACCTCAGCAGTGATGTCACAATGGCTTGATTGTCCTATACTGAGACAGACCAAAGGTCCATGAAGCCCAGTATCCTGTTCCCAACAGTGGCCAACCCAGGTCCCAAGTATCAGACAGAAATCCAAAGAGTTGCAACATTCCAGAGCTGAGATTGTGATGTCATAATGCCTCATTCCACCAATGCCTAAGAGCCAACCTCAGCAGTGATGTCACAATGGCTTGATTGTCCTATACTTGGCTCACATAAGCACATAAGAACTGCCATACTGGGACAGACCAAAGATCCATCAAGCCCAGTATCCTGTTTCAAACAGTGGCCAACCCACGTCCCAAGTACCAGACAGAAACCCAAAGAGTATCAACATTCCAGAGCTGAGATTGTGATGTCATAATGCCTCATTCCACCAATGCCAAGAGCCAACCTCAGCAGTGATGTCACAATGGCTTGATTGTCCTATACTGAGACAGTCTCCACTTAAACAAAAAGCGCTGTCGCACAAACTTTTCCTTGCACTCTCACAGGATAATTAGAGTAACAGGGTTCTCAAGTGCTCACAGCCATGGATCTGAGATATTTTTCAAAACCAATAGCTGATACCGTGAGCTATCATCGGTCCCGTTTATATTCTCTATATCTCTGATTCATGCTTATTTATTTATTTTTACTATATTTTTTTTATTATTATTTTGTTTTGCCCTTCCCTACTTGGCTTTTTTTCTATTTTCTTTCTCCTTTTATTTAACTTCTCATTCGATTTCTTTCTTATAAATTACTTGTAAAATATATAAATTAGTATAACTTAGTATTTTGCCATTCCATCCAATTCAGGATAACTTAGCTTTTTTTCTACTCTCTCTTATTCAACTTCTTATATTTCTACGGAAGATCTCCGTTTCGCCCCCCAGAGTTTAACACGGGGCTTCATCAGGAACGTGCCAGCATTCTCTCATTGTTATCCATGGCACGAAAGTCCTAAAGGCTGAATACTCTGTGAGATACACTTACTCTCAGAGAACCTGAGACAGACCAAAGGTCCATGAAGCCCAGTATCCTGTTCCCAACAGTGGCCAACCCAGGTCCCAAGTATCAGACAGAAATCCAAAGAGTTGCAACATTCCAGAGCTGAGATTGTGATGTCATAATGCCTCATTCCACCAATGCCTAAGAGCCAACCTCAGCAGTGATGTCACAATGGCTTGATTGTCCTATACTTGGCTCCCATAAGTACATAAGAGCTGCCATACTGGGACAGACCAAAGATCCATCAAGCCCAGTATCCTGTTTCCAACAGTGGCCAACCCAGGTCCCAAGTACCAGACAGAAACCCAAAGAGTTGCAACATTCCAGAGCTGAGATTGTGATGTCATAATGCCTCATTCCACCAATGCCAAGAGCCAACCTCAGCAGTGATGTCACAATGGCTTGATTGTCCTATACTGAGACAGACCAAAGGTCCATGAAGCCCAGTATCCTGTTCCCAACAGTGGCCAACCCAGGTCCCAAGTATCAGACAGAAATCCAAAGAGTTGCAACATTCCAGAGCTGAGATTGTGATGTCATAATGCCTCATTCCACCAATGCCTAAGAGCCAACCTCAGCAGTGATGTCACAATGGCTTGATTGTCCTATACTTGGCTCCCATAAGTACATAAGAGCTGCCATACTGGGACAGACCGAAGGTCCATCAAGCCCAGTATCCTGTTTCCAACAGTGGCCCGCTGAGGCCTGAGGAGTCTGAGCAAATCAGGGCCTTCCAGATATCCATTTATGCCAGATTCAGTCACGGGCCGCAATTTTCGTGCGCGCACTTGTCCCTGCACGCAATTGTCGGGGCGTATTTGTCAGAGTGTAATTGTTGATGTACCATTGAAGCCCATAGGAACTGAATGGCCTTTGGCGCATTTACCTAGGAAGAATCGCTATTGCGGCTTTGTATAACGGGACCCTGAGTTTTCCACATAACTCTCGCCAACTTTTTTTTTTCACCGCAGCACACTAAACTCGGGGATGGGTCTAGAGGGTCTCTGAGCATGCGCAGACGCCCGACTGATGACATCATCACGTTGACGTCCGCGCACGCTCAGAGGCCCTCCAGACGCGGCCCTGAGCTCGGGGGCTTTCCAAAACCTGGACAAACTGCTGGGTTTTGGAAATCCCTCCATCGCCGCGGGGAGGGCAGAGAGGAGGAGAGGCACCTGTGCCGTCAGTGACAAACTCGTATCTCACAGCGGCACACCCGGAATCTCGCCACGGCACACACTCTATGATTCATTGCTCTAAATCAGGGATCTCAAAGTCCCTCCTTGAGGGCCGCAATCCAGTCAGGTTTTCAGGATTTCCCCAATGAATATGCATTGAAAGCACAAAGATCTCATGCATATTCATTGGGGAAATTCTGAAAACCCGACTAGATTGCGGCCCTCAAGGAGGGACTTGGAGACCCCTGCTCTAAATGGTAAGTACACCAAACTGTAGTGGCTATAAATTTATTATTCGATTTTACAGTTTCTTAACTTTATGTAATTTACTTTAATCCACTGCAGTAATGTGTTCTAATAGGTTACCGCCTCCCGCCCCCCCCCCCCCCCCCCCGCACTTTTCTCAAGCCGTACTGCTGAGCAGTGCGAGCTAAATGCCAGGCCAGGTGAGGATGACATGACCCTTAGAGCAACACTACAGTTTTGTAAAGGTTATTTTTCTAAAGATATTTTATCTCAATTAAGTAAACAATGAAAGATGTTGAAAACAGAAGCATAGTTGAAGTTGCAGGAAGGCTAGCTTAAAAAAATAATAATTTAAATAGCTTTGCATCTGTAAAACAAAAATTAATATCACTATTCAATTTCTTCAATAAAAGAAAGTAATTTCAAAGGGATATTTTTAGCACGGAAACTTTGTAGATGTCTCTAATGATGAAAATAAAAGCTGAGGGACTAATGCTTATTACATTCTGTTACTGATGGTCTGATTCTTTTGCCTGCATTAATTGGGAACTAGGGAATGCTACAGCGCAAATCACCATTCTGTGTTTTTGGCTTTCAGCCTGTCTGGTGCAGATCATTAAGCCTGGGAAGAAACCGGCCTGCCCGGGAACTGGATTAGACTTCCTTTACCATTCACAGGATTTCATTTGATTTTTAAAGACTAGGTGCCGGGAGCAGGCTCTCAGGGCCAGATTCGATAAACGGCGCCTCTGCGTCAGAGTTCGACGTCACCCTTCGTACTCTCCCACGTGGATTACTGCAATGCGCTATTCAATGGTCTCACAGCAAAGAACGTTCAATGTCTCCCGCATTATACAAAATGCGGCAGACTTCTAATAAAAAAAAAAGAAAAACCTTCACGCTTGCAACCCTGTCTCCCAGGTTCTAATGGCGGCTCTTAGCCAAACATTGCATCTTCAAGGGCCTGATGCTAGCGTTCAAATACTTGCATGACACGGTGCTGGGCTACAGGATGACCAAGCTTCCTCAGTACGTGCCAAACATGTCCCCAGGATGAAATGCGCCTTAAAATGCCCCCTGGGCTTGCCGTTCAACGGTAAACCGCCAAACGACGATCCTACTCCCATTTCAGACTGAGGCACTGGAATCAACTGCCCCCGCAGAACAGATCTCCTCAGAAAAGCAATAAAATCCTCTTCACTTAATTCCTCTGCCCGTTACTGAAGGATTACAAAAAAAATGTATATAGGTACCAGAACCAGTATGTTTCACGTGACATAAGAACATAATAGCCTTACTGGGTCAGACCAATGGTCCATCAAGCTCAGCAGCCTGTTCTCATGGTGGCCAATCCAGGTCACTAGTACCTGGCCAAAGCCCAAGGAGTAGCAATATTCCATGCTACCGATCCAGAGCAAGCAGTGGTTTCCCCCATGTCTTTCTTGATAACAGACTATGGACTTTTCCTCCAGGAACTTGTCCAAACCTTTCTTAAAACCAGCTACACTATCTGCTCTTACCACAACCTCTGGCAAAGCGTTCCAGAGCTTAACTATTTTCTGAGTGAAAAAAAATATTTCCTCCAATTGGTTTTAAAAGTATTTCCCTGTAACTTCATCGAGTGTCCCCTAGTCTTTGTAATTTTTGACAGAGTGAAAAATTGATTCACCTGTTCTACTCCACTCAGGATTTCGCAGACTTCAATCCTATCTTCCCTCAGCCGTCTCTTTTCCAAGCTGAAGAGCCCTAACCGTTTTAGTCTTCCCTCATACGAGAGGAGTTCCATCCCCTTTACCATCTTGGCCGCTCTTCTTTGAACCTTTTCTAGCGCCACTATATCTTTCTTGAGATAAGGAGACCAGAATTGAACGCAATACTCCAGGTGAGGTCGCACCATGGAGCGATACAGGGGCATTATGACATTCTTAGTCTTGTTAACCATCCCTTTTTAAAAATAATTCCTAGCATCCTGTTTGCTTTTTGGCCACTGCCACACATTGGACAGAAAGTTTCATCATATTGTCTACTATGACATGCAGTTTGGCATTTGAAGGACAAAACCCACTGAAGATTAAGGGAACAGCAGTGGCCACCCAGGGCGGAGCACTCCTCTCCTCCAGGTGCATCACCCCCACAAACGCCTTCCTACTCCTCCATCCAGTATGGGGGTGCATTGAGCAGTCGTAGATCCACAGTCTAGAGACATGCAGTTGTCAACTCTAGCGGTCCCCTGCCCCCTCTGATGTCAACTTCCTGTTCTGAGGCAGGTGACTGGCAGAGCCAGCAGCCAGATACTTGTAGACTGCTGCTTATACAGTGGAAATAGCGTTAAATGCTATTTTGGTCTGTACTGATTTTTTTAGGTACAAAGTGTAGTGGTAGGGTAGTGGTGAACGGCACCCTCTCAGAAATGACGGAGGTGATCAGTGGAGTGCCACAGGGTTCGATCTTGGGACCGACCCTATTCAACATCTTTATAAGAGACTTGGCAGAAGGGCTTCGAGGTAAAATAGCATTATTCGCCGATGACGCCAAACTAAGTAATGTAGTGGGAAAATGCACAACGGACGAAGATTCAATGCCCGACAACATGACGCACGACCTACTCCTACTGGAGCGATGGTCTAGGACCTGGCAACTTAGCTTCAATGCCAAAAAATGCAAAGTCATGCACCTGGGCAGCCAGAATCCATACAAGACTTATACTCTTAATGGTGAGATCCTAACAAGAACGGTAGCAGAACGGGACTTGGGGGTGATCGTCAGTGAGGACATGAAGGCTGGCAGTCAGGTAGAGCAGGCCTCATCCAAGGCAAGACAGATCCTAGGTTGCATACGCAGGGGTTTCGTCAGCCGTAAGCCGGAAGTCATTATGCCATTGTATAGATCCATGGTGAGGCCCCACCTGGAATACTGTGTGCAATTCTGGAGACCACATTATCGCAAAGATGTGCTGAGATTGGAGTTGGTTCAGAGAATGGCCACCCGGATGGTCTCGGGACTCAAAGATCTCCCGTACGAAGAAAGGTTAGACAAACTGCAGCTATACTCGCTTGAGGAGCGCAGAGAGAGGGGGGACATGATCGAGACGTTCAAGTATCTCACGGGCAGCATCGAAGCGGAAGAAGATATCTTCTTTTTCAAGGGACCCACGGCAACAAGAGGGCATCTGTGGAAAATCAGAGGCGGGAAACTACGAGGTGACACCAGGAAATTCTTTTTCACTGAAAGGGTGGTTGATCGCTGGAATAGTCTTCCACTGCAGGTGATTGAGGCCAGCAGCGTGCCTGATTTTAAGGCCAAATGGGATCGACACGTGGGCTCTATTCACTAGGCAAAGGTAGGGGAGGGTCATTAGGGTGGGCAGACTAGATGGGCCGTGACCCTTATCTGCCGTCTATTTCTATGTTTCTATGTTTAAAGTGTGGGAGAGGAGACTTGTCACATTCCCTCCGAACAACCACAGGGAACCAAACAATGAGCGAGAGCAACAAGCCAGTGAACCTGGAGACGAGAAAATAATGAGCAAGAATTTTATTAAGTTCAGCTCAAGTCCAACCAGTAAGGTGTCAAAATGTATAAGTGGGTCCAGTACAGTCTGCGATATGGCACAACTGCCTTCATCCTGGGTCCTCATGGAAATTAAAAATAAGGGCAGAAATAAAATACAGTCATAGGATTCCGTAAGAGCGGATAGCCTAGCTGGTTTTAAGAAAGGTTTGGACAAGTTCCTGGAGAAAAAGTCCATAGTCTGTTATTGAGAAAGACTTGGGGGAAGCCACTGCTTGCCCTGGATTGGTAGCATGGAATGTTGCTACTCTTTGGGATTCCGGAATCTTGGTACTCTTTGGGATTCCGGAATCTTGGGATTCTGTATGAAATGTTGCTACTCTTTGGGATTCCGGAATCTTGGTACTCTTTGGGATTCCGGAATCTTGGGATTCTGTATAGAATGTTGCTACTCCTTGGGTTTTGGTCAGGTTCTAGTGACCTGGATTAGCCATTGTGAGAACGGGCTACTGGGCTTGATGGACCATTGGTCTGACCCAGTAAGACGCTTCTTTTGTTCTTATGTACATTGTTATTTATGTATCTATAAAACAATGCATGAGTGTGACACAAATCAGTTTTTGACTCAGACTTAACCTAATTGCATTGTCGCTTTGGTAGGATTTAATTGTAATGTTTTTTACTCTTTGTCTGTTTATGCATCTTCTAATTATGCATATCGTACAGACCACACTTGGAATACTGTGTCCAATACTGTCACCCTATCTAAAGAAGGATATGAAACTGCTCGAGAAAGTGCAGAGGCGAGCAACGAAGCTGGTAAAAGATATGGAGAACTTGAGCTACGAAGAACGACTTAGAAAACTGGGACTGTTCTCCCTCGAGAAGAGAGACAGAGGGGATCTGATAGAGACTTTTAAAATAATAAAAGGAATCGACAAGATAGAGCAGGACAAAAAGTTATTTACGATGTCAAATGTGACCAGGACAAGAGGTCATAGACTGAAGCTGAGGGGGGACAAGCCCAGGAGAAATGCCAGAAAGTTCTGCTTCACGCAGCGAGTGGTGGACACCTGGAACGCTCTTCTGGTGGAGATTGCTGCGGAAAACACCGTTCTAGGATTTAAGGGCAAGTTAGATGCACATCTCCTCAAAAGGCGCATAGAGGGATACGGGTGACTAAGTTTTCACCAGGTGACACCTGGCTGGGCCTCCGCATGAGCGGATCACCGGACTTGATGGATCCAGGGTCTGTTCCGGAGATGGCAGTTCTTATGTTCTTATGTAATAGCCTCAGAATTTTTTAACAACCGCTATGGAACAGCGTGATATCAATAAATAATACCAAGCAATAAGACAAGCGACCGAGTCAGGATGGTGCGCGTTAGCAACGAAGAGGAGGCTGTTCTTGATAAAGCCAAGGGCGAAACATGTTGGCCAGTCCCTTCCCGGCGCAGATGAAAAACTAGAGGGAAAACTAAAAGCAAAGGTTTGGAGGCTTCCTTAGCAAATCAGATATTTATATTAAATTATTGATGAAAAATTTTTATGGAGTCATGATGCACATGAAGCACAAGAGCACTTTATTTAAGAAATAATATATTTTTAAAAAAGTAGCTTCAATGATGAGATTATATGCCGAGGAGAAATCACTCAGCCATGTTTAAATAACAGCAAGTCGGAGGTGGCAGAACTGAAGAAACTGCTACAAATATATAAGTTTTGTGACTCTCTCTCTCTCTCTCTCTCTCTCTATCTATCTAATATAATAAAACGGTAAGCCGCGCATGCGCACTTCCTATGCGTGCGTCCGTTTTCCGTGAGCTGTAGTGACCCATAGGAAGTGCGCATGCGCGGCTTAAGGTCTGGACTCACAAGGCAAGACAAGTTCACATGCGCGCCCTTCCCTGCTCTCCACTTGCGGAGCGGCGACTGCCGACCGCTAGCACCCCCTGCCCTCTCCGTCGCCTCCCAGCTCCAGCGGCGTAGGCAGCACTATAAACACGCTGCTTTGTGCCCTTCTCTGCCGATTTCCTCTGCCGCGTCTCTGATGACATCATCGGAGACAGACGCGGCAGAGGAAATCGCCAGTAGAAGGCCGCGAAGCAGCGTGTTTAAAGTGCTGCCTACGCGGCTGGAGCCCCGAGGTTTGTCAGCGGGGGGGAGGGTCAGGAGCAGGCCAGATCGACAACGGCAGTAAAAGAAGGGGGAGGGGCCGAACGGAGCAGGGAAGAGAAGGGAAAGGGGAGCAGGGAAGAGGTACTATTGGACTGGGGGAGCAAGGAAGAGGGACGGGGAGCAGGGAAGAGGTGCTATTGACCGGGGGAGCAAGGAAGAGGGACAGGGGGAGCAGGGAAGAGGTGCTATTGGACTGGGGGAGCAAGGAAGAGGGACAGGGGGAGCAGGGAAGAGGTGCTACTGGGCTGGGGGAGAAGAGGGCTGCGGGGGGGGGGGGGGATTGGTTTGGAGCTGGGGCTGAGGGAAGGAGGCTTTACTAGCACCCGTTAATGTAATGGGCTTAAACACTAGTCTATATATAGAGAGATAGAGAGTCACAAAACTTGTCTTTCTGCTTGGTATTGTTTATTAATTTCTATTTCCTGGCCACTCAAGCAGCTAAACTAGATAACCAAATCTCCAATCTACTGATAACGACACCAGACTACAAGACGTTCAGAAAAGAAATAAAAACTACATTCTTCAAGAAATTCCTGAAACAGCCCTAACTTCAAACTTACCGTCCTTCCCCCCCTCCCTCTTCCCGCCACACAGAAACTACATAACCTACTCATTACCTCTCCAGAAAGGACAAATGTTCTTCCATTGTAACCCTCTGTTTTGTATTTCTTTTGTAATCCGCCTTGAACCGCAAGGTAATGGCGGAATAGAAGTCTCTAATGTAATGTAATGTAATATTGGTTACTGTATGTTTCTTTTCTTTTTATTTTTAATTACTACCTTTTTGTAGGGTTTGTGAGCACTTTTCATTTGGATTAATAATGGAAATGTTGATGCAGTTATCATATGAAAATGATCAGATATAACATAGAAAATGATTTCATGCATGAAAGGGTGCATTAGTTTGCAAATGAGCATCCAATTTGCATGTGCACAAATTATTGTGTAAGAGAGTGCACACTCTTTGCAAAGAGATACCCATTGCACGTGCACAACCTATTGTGCAAGAGAGTGCACACTATTTACAAAGAGGCACCCATTGCACTTGCACAAACTATTGTGCAAGAGAGCGTGCATTATGTGCAAACAGGTAGCCATTGCACTTGCACAAACTATTGTGCAAGACAGTGTGCACTGTTTGCACCCATTGTGCATGCACAAACTACTGTACACATGTGCATGGAGCACACTCTTTGCAAAGAGGCACCCATTGCACGTGCACAAACTATTGTGCAAGAGAGTGCGCACTATTTGCAAAGAGGCACCCATTGCACGTGCAAGAGAGCATGCATTATGTGCAAACAGGTAGCCATTGCACTTGCACAAACTATTGTGCAAGAGAGTGCGCACTATTTGCAAAGAGGCACCCATTGCACGTGCACAAACTATTGTGCAAGAGAGCGTGCATTATGTGCAAACAGGTAGCCATTGCACTTGCACAAACTATTGTGCAAGACAGTGTGCACTGTTTGCACCCATTGTACACGCACAAACTACTGTACACGTGTTCATGGAGCGCACCCTTTCAGAAACAGCACGCCCTTTTTGCACTGAGTGCTCTCTCTTTCAAAAAATGAAAATGATTAAAATGAACATTCCTGGAAATGGCACAGGTAATGTTAGAAAAGAAATATTTTCTGGTTGCCCATTCCTAATGGTTTTAAACCAAGTTACAAATGAGTAAGTTTTTCTCCAGGAAGCTATGGCAGAATTTGAATTAATACCTTACCCTAGGTGAAAAGAAAAGCATATTAACTCAGCTTTCATTTTATTTCAGGAGCTTGCATGAAATATATAGCTTAAAGTTTAAAGTGATCCTAGGTGCTGCTTATATTATCCCAGTAAAGGAAACGACCTAAACCCCAATCCATTTACATCCTCGGTACATGAAAATGTCCCATTTCCTTAAATGGCCTGCATATAGACCTATCCTTGATCATGAGTATAAACTGACTATCTATGGGTTGGAGCTCTTCAGTGCTCTTAAAACCCTACGGATGGACCGGATGCAGAGCCGAGAAATCAGCTGAAGAGCGCCGCTGCTCTCCTCAAGCATGCCATCATCGGAGGTCTCGCACTCACCAATTTCTCTGATCGTGCCGGATTTGTGCTCTTGACTCTATCTCATTATTTTATGTCTCTGAACATGGAGATGAGGAGCTGTGGAACGGAACAGAAAAAAAAAAAAGAAAAAACTTAAGGCGAGCATATGCAGAAGGGCAATGAGCGAAAATAATGTCTTTTCAAAGAGTGCTAACTCCTGACTAACGTATGCCTCAGAATCCATTCTGTTCCGTATCAATACAGATTGCCATTGCTATATCTGTATTTGGAAAACCCTTCAGATCTAGGAGTCTGTTTAACCCTTTCAGGACCATAAGGATCGTAGGCCAATTTTTGTGGTTTTGACGACATTTTTATGGTAAAAAGGGCTTGCAGATGCCAAAAAATTGATTTTTTTGTGAAATATCATTATTTTTATTTAAAAAAATCACACTTTTGGCTTATGGACAGTGTGGCAAGTGAATCTTCTCGTCAATCTGGCAACGACGCTAATGAATGAATGTCGGAACCAGTTTGTTTACATAAAGGCAGTATCATATGGAATCCGTACATATCAAATTTAGAACTGTAGACTATCCCAATCAAAATTTATAGGATTTTAAAGTTATGGGACAAATATGTCCCTTGGTCCTGAAAGGGTTAACAAAGTAGGACAAGTTTTTGCATTGATTGCATTATGAGGGTTACCAGCCATCAGGATTTCCCAGGGATCCAGATGGCTTTTCAAAACCCAGCACTTTGTCCGGGTTTTGAAAAGTTTCTGCCAATGAGCGACGTCGGGACGACATTTGCACATGCATGGATGCAACGCAGTGTCATGTTATCATATCACACTAGCGCATGCGCAAATGCTGTCCAGGGGGGGTGGGGCACAAAGAAACTCATTAGTCAATTAAGTACCAACCATAAGAACATAAGACTAGCCTCACTGGGTCAGACCAATGGTGCATCTAGCCCAACAGCCCGTCTTCACGGAAGCCAATCCTAGTCACAAGTACCTGGCAAAATTCCAAATAGTAGTAACATTCCATACAGAATCCCAAAGAATAGCGAGATTCCGGAATCCCAAAGAGTAACGAGATTCTAGAATTCCAAATAGTAGTAACATTCCATGCTACCAATCCAGGGCAATGTCTGTCTCCATAGTATATTGATTATGTTTCAGTCACGATGTTGTGCAGAGTTTGAATGATTAGAAAGAAAGAAATTGGTTAGGTGCTTGCAGGTTCTTTTTCCTTGTGTATCTCAGAGATCGTTCTCAGTGTCAAAGCCCGGTACAGTATCATCTACACAACTTGATGAGATGAAACAACTGCCATGTGCCCTCTACCCCTTTCGTTTTTCACTTCCCCTCTCTTTCTGATTTTATGCCCCATGTATCCCCATTTGCCCCTATGTATCATGTTATGTCTGGATTGATCTTGTGACTTTGTCATCCACCATTTTATATTTTTTACATTTTTTTTTTAAAGCGGTACATCAAGACTAAAAATAAACCTGAAACTTAAACTTGACTTGCACATAACATATCGACTTCAGTAAAGTAGCCTGCAGGGACGGAGATAAACTTCGAGCTCACCTCCTTTAGAGGCCAGATCTGTTAACTAAAAGAAATTTGACCATGTCTCCCCGCTCCTGGCCAAGCTCCACTGGCTTCCAATAATCGCCAGGGTCCACTATAAATGCGCCTGTTTAACTTTCAAAATCCTATATGGTATCCTCCCTCCCTTTATCCCTCTTTCGTGGAATTCCTCAAACCCTAATGCCACCAGATCCTCCCACAAATTAAAACTATCCTTCCCCTCGCTAAAAGGCATTTCCCACACAGGAAAGCTAGGGACCTCCCTCCACTTCAAAATCACTGAGCTCTGGAACAACTTTACCTCCCCTCTTCGGAACTTGAGCTCTCTCCAAGTTTTCCGCAAACATCTGAAAACCTGGCTTTTCTCAAAAAATGTAAGTCTCCCTCCAATTTAGGAATCAAGGAAACTCTTTTATCTTTGCATCCCAAGTCCTCTAAATTTTCTTCACACTTCTACCTCTAACCCTCTGTTGTAGTTCCTTCCTATTTCTCCTACTGTAAACCGCGTCGAGCTCTACGAACGTGGAGATGATGCGGTATACAAACCTAAGGATTAGATTAGATTAGATTAGAACATTGGCCCTTCATCTCACTCTGCACTGCCTAGGAGTTGATATTCAGACCATTGCACCAATCGTATTAGCTACCTTTAACAACCGAGGTCTACTCTTTCTGCTCATTCTTTTTATCCCAGTATATCATTTGCATGTACCTATTTTTTTATGCAAACTGAAAAGCAGGTGGGATTTGGACACTGGCATAAGAGAATGAGGGATTTGAAAATGTGCAATGCCAGCACTGAAACATGAAGCTGCAAGCTCAAGATAAGTTTGCTGTTTCAGACTGTTGATTTTGCCAATTTTTATAAAGTTTGGCAGCTTTTTGCACATTGAGCTATGTAACGTATCTTACATCCATTTACAACTGGTGCTTTGAATTAAGCGATGATTGGGCGGTGAGGTGGTTGTGTTGGGTCCGCCCTGTTATCACCTCCATATCTCTGAGCACTTTTAATTCACGATCAGTTGTATAATTTTGTTCATTTTCAACTTTAGTCTACAGAGTGTTCTTGTTTGATGTTCAATCAACACTGCCTTTTGATCACTCTACTCTCACTTGTTTTGAGAGATTTTTGCCCTATTTGCTTATTTGACTGAGCACTGAAACATTAGCATAAAGTATGAATTCTCTCCAGGCTGTAGAGAAAGTACTGAAGTAATGGTTACTAACATAGTAACATAGTAACATAGTAGATGACAGCAGATAAAGACCCGGATGGTCCATCCAGTCTGCCCAACCTGATTCAATTTAAATTTTTTTTTTTTTTTTTTCTTCTTAGCTATTTCTGGGTAATTCCATGATTACCGTGGTAACGCAGAGCCCTGGACTAAGGTGCCCGGTATTACAGCGTGGTAATTCTGCCGCAATGGGGACAGAGCGCAGCCCTCTCCAAGCCTACTTTCCAATTTCCCTGGTGATCTAGTGGCCTCTTCAGGGGGCAAGAAAGAATCCAACTCTTTCCTGCTCCTGCCATGGCTGTAGCCGCCGCTATAGCTGCCGCTCTGAAGATTTTCAAGATGGCCGTTTGGGGGGGGAGGATGGGCTGGGGAGGGCTTCAATGGCTGGGAGGGTGTAGATGGGCTGGAGTCGGTTTAGACGGAGATTTCGGCAGTTAGAACCCAAGCACAGTACCGGGTAGAGCTTTGGATTCTTGCTCAGAAATAGCTAAGAAGAAAAAAATTGAATCTACTATGTTACTATGGACTCTTTTTACTAAGGTGTGCTAGGGCTTTAACGCACGGAACAGCGCTTGCTAGACCTTAATGCCAGCATTGAGCTGCTGTTAGTTCTAGAAGCATAGCGTGGAGTGTAGCATGTGGTAATTTTTTGCGTGCACTAAAAACGCTAGCGCACCTTAGATTAATAGCACCTGAGATTAATACAAAACACCGCCGTTCGCCTAATTTTCGGACTAAGAAAAAACGACCACATCAGCCCCTACTATAAAAAGCTGCACTGGCTTCCAATAGAAGCGCGAATTCTGTTCAAATTCGCTTGCACCTGTTTCAAACAAGCCTGGGGACTAGCACCTTCATACCTACAAACTCACTTCACCCTACACAACCCCACAAGAACGACCAGAAACAAAAACATCTTTGCATACCCAAAGATTACAGGCTGCAGATACAAATCCTTCTTGGACAGAACCTTCCAGTTCCAAGCGAACAGACAGCAAACCTGGCTGAAAAACCACATAAACGAACCAAATATGACTTATAATACTTTCCGCAAATCGATCAAAACCACCCTATTCGCTAAATTCATTGACTAAAACGGTCCCCTCCCCCACTAAGACCCCTCTCACGGATGTTTTAAATCTTTCAGACACTCATTACCCTTAGATCTCCAATTAGTATGTAAGTTTACCATTTAGACTATTGTACGGCATCTAGACTCTTTGTTCGGTACTGTATTTAAACTTATTGTATGGTATTGTATTTAGACTCACTCTACTGTATTATATGTGGATTTATTGTATGGTATTAGTATTGTACTGTACTTGTTATTCGCTGAATGTCCAGCCTTCTTACAATGTAAACCGCCTAGAAGTCGCCTGACTATGGCGGTATAGAAAAATAAAGTTATTATTATTATTATTATTATAAAAGGAGCCCTATGTTAAACACTAAAGACACCCATGGGGATATAATGGCCATTTTTTAGCATTTAGCGCGCACTAACACGGTTAGCAGTCGTGGATGAATTCCCCTTTTAGGGCTCCTTTTACGAAGCCGCGACAGCGGCTTCATCGCATGCACTTTTTCAGCGCTCGCTAACCCCCACGCTAGCCCAAAAACTACCGCCCGAGAGGAGGCGGTAGCGGCTAGCGCGGCCGGCAGTTTGGCGCACATTAAACCGCTAACGCGGCTTCATGAAAAGGAGCCCTTAGTGTCTTAAAATTCCTGGGTTCCAGCATGGGACATTTAAATCACTTTGAATATCACATGGATGTTATTTGCATACGATCAGGGATACAATTTCCCCGCGAAGACACGTTTCAAATATTTTCACAAAGTAAACATGGATTTTACCATGCAAAAAACAGGTTTGATATTCCCTCGTTCACGCCCCCTTGAAAGTGGATAAAAATAAGCTTAGCGGGGCAGGGTCCAGGGCGGCGGCAGGGACCGCGAATCACGCATGAGACTAACTTTGAAATGGTTCTATGAGAAGATTTAAAATCATTAACTTGAAAACAAACTAATAAGAGACAGAATACAAGCAATTAAAAAAAAAAAAATTAAACAAGACTAATCCACCACTGGGGCAAAACTGTCGAATTAATAGGACTTGACATAGTGAGATAATAAGCTTATTTCATAAAATCTAATCTTCTGCAAAACAAGATAAATCTAAACATAAGCTGATGGTAATCTTGAAGCAAGATATACAGTAATAATGTTAATTAATTGAGTATTTTCTCCCAGGCTGTATCTAGGGGGTTGAAACCTCCAGTATATCTTTTTTTTTTTTTTTAATCTATAATAGTATTTATTTTATAAATATGAGTATATCTGAGAATTAATGGTTGCTAGGCTGTTAAATTGACTTAATAGATGAAGGCAGGAAAGACCATTTGGCTCAGTGGTTTTCTTTTATTCCATCTGATTTTGTTAACACATTGGGCTCCTTTTACTAAGCCGCGTTAGGGCTTTAAAGCGCGGAATACCGCGCGCTAAATTGCTGCGTGCGCTACACCTTAACGCCAGCATTGTGCTAGCGTTAGTTCTAGCCACGTAGTGTGCGCTAAAATCGCTAACGCAGCTTAGTAAATGGAGCCCAAAGAGATCCGGACTGAAAGATTTGCCTGGGTGTAATTCAGAGGGTCTAGCACAGGGGTGGGCAACTCCGGTCCTCAAGGGCCGGAATCCAGTCGGGTTTTCAGGATTTCCCCACTGAAAGCAATGCAGTGCAAAGAGATCTCATGCATGTTCATTGGGGAAATCCTGAAAACCCGACTGGATTCTGGCCCTCAAGGACCGGAGTTGCCCACCCCTAGTCTAGCAAGACAAATCCTTGGGGTTTAGATCAGTGGTTCCCAACCCTCTCCTGGAGGACCACCAGGCCAGTCGGGTTTTCAGGATAGTCCTAATGCAAATCAGCTCCATGCATATTCATTAGGGCAGGGATAGGGAACTCCGTTCCTCGAGAGCCGTATTCCAGTCGGGTTTTCAAGATTTCCCCAATGAATATGCATGAGATCTATTTGCAAGCACTACTTTCAATGCATATTCATTGGGGAAATCCTGAAAACCCGACTGGATTCTGGCCCTCGAGGACCGGAGTTGCCCACCCCTAGTCTAGCAAGACAAATCCTTGGGGTTTAGATCAGTGGTTCCCAACCCTCTCCTGGAGGACCATCAGGCCAGTCGGGTTTTCAGGATAGTCCTAATGCAAATCAGCTCCATGCATATTCATTAGGGCAGGGATAGGGAACTCCGTTCCTCGAGAGCCGTATTCCAGTCGGGTTTTCAAGATTTCCCCAATGAATATGCATGAGATCTATTTGCAAGCACTACTTTCAATGCATATTCATTGGGGAAATCCTGAAAACCCGACTGGAATACGGCTCTCGAGGACCGGAGTTCCCTACCCCTGCATTAGGGCTATCCTGAAAACCTGACTGGCCTGGTGGTCCTCCAGGACAGGGTTGGGAACCACTGGTTTAGATTATACCACCCCCATCCCACTACCACTAATCATTTCTAGCGTGCTACCACATGTACTCAATGTAGGGTTGTCAGATTTTCCTTTCGGAAAATGCAAACCCCTAGCCCCACCTCCAGGCCCACCTAGTTCCTCCCACCCTGCCCTAATCCCACCCCCAAGCCTGCCCTAGCCCCGCCCCCTTCTGCCTGCTCTTCTGGAACAGGGAGTAAGCCCGAGCATGCTTGGACTTCCTCCCTGCTTGACACAGCTTTTCAGGGCCATGTTAGCTCACATAGAGAGTAAACTCCTTGACGCGGTGCTCCCTCACGTATTCTAGCAACAGTTTGGTTCACGTAGGTTTGTAACGAATGTTTTTTATGCCTATGATGTGTGGTTGGTAGAGTGGTTTTCCCTCACCTTTGAACTGAGGCTTTTTCTTTCGTTTTCATTCCAAGTGTTTACTGTTGCATGCCTGGAGTTCTGTTCTAATCTTGGGAAGTTCTTTTGGGCTTTTTGATGCAACATTGCTACACACAATAAAAGCCATTGTCTATACCGCAGTAATCAAGGGGCCCTGTTACTAAGCTCCCCAATGTGCCCTTAGGACTAAATTCTAGAAAAGGCAAATAAAAATTGGCACAGAAAGTTTCAAGTTTTATTAATAATTTGTTATCCCGCCTTTTTAAATTACAAAGCGGCTTTGCAATAAACAAAAAGCAGAAAACAGGGCATACAGACACATTAAAATGAGTAACTCATTTTTATCCAGTTAAGACATCTACAAAGTCTCACAAATCAAACTCACACGAGAGGAAAAAAAAGGTAGGACTGCAATAAACAGAAAGAAAAGAACAGTTAAGGGAAAAATATGGAAGGTAAGGGGTAAAAATCAATTTAAATGTCCTTAAAAGGACAGTCATAATGCAAACGCATCGTTAGAAAGTATTGTTTTTAAGCCGGTTTTGAATATATCTAATGTGCGGATCTCTCGGAAGTATGCCGGTGCTGAATTCCAGAGCTTGGGAGCCGTAACAGAGGAAATATTATTGCGCATAGTATTAATCATTTTTAGCAATGGAATTGTTAGCAGATTTTACATTCCATTCCATTACTGACTTCTATTCTACCTGTACCTTGCAGTTCAAGGCGGATTACATCAAAAGATGACTGGACATTCCCAGGAAAAATTACAATTTAAGAAGCTGGTTACATAATAGAGTCGTGAGGAGGGATTAAAGATAGGTAGAAGAATAAGGATTACATTTCAGATGGGTTACGTAGTGGATGCTGGATGAGTTAAGGGGAATATTACGGGAAGAGAGGAGAGGTTGAGGGGAGAGATATCGGGGGGGAGGAGGGAGGGGGGGTTAAGATATCTGGATAAATTTTTTGAATAACAGGGTTTTGATTTCATTTCGGAAAGTTTTAAAGTCACTTGTTGCTGTCAGCAGGTTGGAGATTAGGGGGTCCAGTTTTGCTGCTTGAGTTGCTAGTAGGTAGTCATACATCCTTTTGCGTTGAGTTCCTTTGAAAGGGGGGTAGGAAAATGGGGACTGGGTTCTCCTTTGTCTGGATGAGAGGTTCCGATTTAGGCGGTTGGTTAGGTGGGTGGGTGCAGTTCCGTTTAATGCTTTGAATAATAGGCAGTAAAATTTGAATTGAATACGAGCTTCTATAGGTAGCCAGTGAGAATCTAGGTAGGCATTGGTGATGTGGTCGAATTTTCCAAGTGAATAGATCAGTCTGAGGGCTGTGTTTTGTACAGCCTGTAATTGTATTATTTAGTTTGAGGGGCATGGTAGGTAGAGGATATTGCAGTAGTCCACTAGACTTAGGACTAGGGATTGGACTATGAGTCTATATTGCTCTTTTGATTTGATGACTGGAGAGTACGTTGTGAGGTTAGGGGTACTAGAAGTCTATTGATGAATTCTGGCTGTTCTGTTTGTCTAGTTTTGAAGGTCAACAGCATTATTTTAAAGGTGATGCGATGGGGAATAGGCAGCCAGTGTGCTTTCACCTTCAGAGGCGTAACATGGTCGAATTTTTTTGCGTTAAAGATAATTTTGACGGCGGTGTTCCAGATAATCTGAAGGCGTCAAATCTCCTTTTTTGTAATTCCCTTAAACAGGGCGTTGCCATAATCTAGGCCCCAACAAACTCCGAACACATATGCAGGGCCTCTGAGTATGTGTGGATGATGTCACACACATCTGTGCATTCTCCAGTCCAGGGGTGGGCAAACGTTTTGGCTCATGGACCACAATGGGTTCCTAAATTTGACAGAGGGGCTGGACCAAGAGCAGATGGATGGAGTGTTTGTGTCAACTAATATAAATTAAATGAAATGGGTTGGAAGGAGGGAGGGAGGGAGAAGGGAAGGGGAGAGAGGGGGTGATAATGAGGGATTATGGTTTATAATATAAAATTATTGAAGAAATGATAATATTAAATATGTGAATTTATTTGTAAGGAATATCTTTATATATCATCTGAATGTATTTTCTTTTGTTCCTTCAATAAAAATGTTTTGAAATAAATGTAAACATCATAACATAAAAGGTTTTGGTCTTTAAAAGGTAGCAAAGCATGAAAACATAAGGCTTATTGTACAAAACAAATGTACACGATCATCTCTCTCTTCCTCTCCTTCACCCCAATTCTTCCTCTTTTCTTTCTCTCCCCCACATGTGCAGCATCTTCCCTCCCCTCTCACCCCCTTGTGCCTTCTCTCTGCAGCATCTTTCTATCTCAACAAAACAGAAAGACGACCCAATAATCCACAGTGAAAACAATCCAAGCGATAAAAACAAAACACTGTGGATGTTCTGAAAGATGACATCGTCAGTGATGCAGCAGAGGGAATTCTCCGACGAGAGAAGGCCGCAAAGCAGCCTGTTTAGAGTGCTGCCGGCCCGATGCTGCTCTGGAGGGAGGTATGTAGGGCTCACGGTCGGCGAGTTTCTGATGGTTGGCGAGCTGGATTAAAAAACTAAACGGGCCGGATATGGCCCGCGGGCCGTAGTTTACCCATGTCTGCTCCAGGCCCTCCAGACATAACCGGAGCTCGTCACAGAAAAGAGGAGGCTGTCTGGGGACAAGGCTGGAGGTGTAACTGAACATGACTGGAGGCGGAACAGGGCGGGGTTATGTGTGCGGAGTTTTCCTTTGTAAAATATGGTAACCCTACGCTGACAATTTCTTTTGAAAATTCCTTTCCAATCTATTAATAGTTTGAATTGCTTTGCCGTTCTTAATGTGTTGTCGATTCTTGTGTTCTTTGATGCGGGAGACTGAAATTTCCATCTCTTTATTACTTCAAATAACCTTTCTTGTACTACATAAACTGAACTGTGGCCTACCAAACCGAAGCCTTGGAAAGTAGGTAAAACAGAGGCCTAGCAGTGCCGTAGAAATGATAAAGATCAGTAAGTTAAAATGCCATCGGAACATATATCACAGCCCTTAACGGTAGCGTAGAGCAGGAGCATTAAGGATAACAGTTTATTGCTGTGTCTGACACGACAGGTGGGAAAAATTGAAATAGTTAATCATTTATATTACAAGGAAGAGTGTACTTCATGAGCACATTATATCATCTCCATGTAGCTTGAAAAAAAAATGAAAAAGACACACTTTTACTGGTTACTGTACTTCTAAGTTAGATTTATGCCGACTGTACAGTACGTTATAAATTAAATTAGATTTTTGATCGCCTGAATTAAATTGGTTAATCACAAAATAACAGCTATCGAAAAGTCACTAGAATTAGATCAACTTATAAAGAGGTGTATTAAGGCCTAGAAGTTGCATTGCAGCCTCTTTTTCCACAATATTTTACTCCAGGGACACGTAGGAGCCATACTTCCAAGTATTGCGTGAATGCTTTAGGTTTCCTTTTACAAAGCCGCGCTAGAGCCTTAACACATGGACTAGCGCGTGCTAGCCGCTACCGCCTTCTTTTGAGCAGGCGGTAGATTTTTGGCTAGCGAACCTTTGTGAAAGGAGCCCTTAGTGGTTGACTTAAGAACATAAGAATAGCCTTACCGGGCCAGGCCAATGTCTCTTCTGTGTTTTGATGTCCAACGCTGCGAATGTCTAGTAGCGCTATAGAAATGATTAGTAGTAGAAGCTGTCTGAGCTCTCAGTGACATCACAATGCATCTGGGTCATACTCAGAATTCTTGATGACATCATAATGCAGCTGTATATGGTTCCCCCACCTGAGCACTGTGTAGTGATACACCTTCTTGTCCAGTTTGTCTGTCTTGATTAGACTGTAAGCTCTCTTGAGCAGGGACTGTCTCGTCTGTGTTTTGATGTACAGCGCTGCGTATGTCTAATAGCGTTATAGAAGTGATTAGTAGTAGAAGCATGGAATGTTGCTACTGTTTGGAGAGTCTTCAAGGAATCTTGCCACTCTGGGATTCCAAACAATAGCAACATTCTAGAATCTCAAAGACACCATGACACCAATAACGGCTTCACGACATTCATTCCTACCAGAACACCTGGCCTTTGTCACATGTCACAGACCAATCGCTTCTATCCCAACATACGTCAAAATAATAGAAGGACTAGTTGCACAACAAATGTCCACTTACCTTGAAGCCCACAATATCCTACATCCGTCCCAATCCGGATTCAGAACCAACTACAGTACAGAAACTCTCCTGGTATCTCTACTAGACATAGCTCGAAGTCACCTCAGCCAAGGAAACAGACTGCTAATCATCCAATTTGATCTCTCAGCTGCATTCGATCTAGTGGACCACTCCATTCTTCTCCAAAAACTAGACGCAATAGGAATTTCAGGTAAAGTTCATAACTGGTTCCAAGGCTTCCTTAAAACTAGAACATACAGAGTCAAATCTAAAGACATTCTATCGGAACCATGGTCCAATCCATGTGGAGTACCACAAGGCTCTCCCCTCTCTCCCACACTTTTCAACCTATTCATATCCTCCCTAGGCACCACCCTAGACACCCAAAATATAACTTCTTTCAGCTACGCAGTTTTATAGTGTTCCCGCTAAGCTGCGCTGGCCTGCGCTCGCGCACAAAATATTACATCGCAGCGCACAAGTTTCTCTTCACAGCGCACACACGCGTCGCAAAGGTAAGGGGAGGTAAGGTAAGGGGACGCATTGGGGGGATTGCACTTCCCCACAATTGCCATGCTTCGGTTCCTCTTCTTCCTTCCTTCCCCCCCCCCCCCCCGCGGGACCCTGCGGCACCATCAACTCTTACTCCCTCTAATGTCGGCCCTGCAGCTCCAGACTTCCTCGCACCTTCTCCCCTCCCCCTTTGGATCGCTATTATTTTAAATGTTATAGCCGCGGAGCTGTATCCATCAGTGGAGATGTCTAACCTCGGCCTGCCCCGGAACTCTTACTGCAGCAGCCGCCCGTCTAGGCAGGAACAGGAAGTCACTGTTGCAGTAAGAGTTCCGGGGCAGGCCGAGGTTAGACATCTCCACTGATGGATACAGCTCCGCGGCTATAACATTTAAAATAATAGCGATCCAAAGGGGGAGGGGAGAAGGTGCGAGGAAGTCTGGAGCTGCAGGGCCGACATTAGAGGGAGTAAGAGTTGATGGTGCCGCAGGGTCCCGCGGGGGGGGGGGGGAGGAAGGAAGGAAGAAGAGGAACCGAAGCATGGCAATTGTGGGGAAGTGCAGAGCTGCAGGGAAGAGTGTTGCGGTACCCAGCTGGAGGGAGAAGGAAGAGGAGGGAGGGAATTAAAGGAGATGCCAGGGCTTGGAGCGTAGGAGGAAGGTATGCCAGTCTAAGGGAAAAGGAAGGGGGAGATGTGAGAGCATGGAGGGGGAGCGAAAGATGGAAGAAAAGGAAAGGAGAGAGATGCCAGAGAATCAGGGAAGGGGAGATACCAGACTATGAGGAGAGGTGTGGGAGAGGGAAGGCGAGGAGAGAGATGCCAGACCAATGGGGTGAAAGGAGAGATGGAAGGGGGAGGCATACAGTTTCTGGAAGGGGCATAGAAGGAGAGAAGATGCCATATAGGGGAAGAGAGACGGCAGACAGTGGATGGAAGGAAGAGAGTTACAAGAAGATGAGGAAAGGAGAAACCACAGAAGACAAAGGTAGAAAAAAATTTCTATTTATTTATTGCTTTAGGAGACATGTGTCACTGTTTCTGTGAAGCATTGTATGCAGAGTCCAGCTTCTTGCTGGTTCAATTTAACCTTTGTCTATGTATTTTTATTTTATCCCCCCTTTTACAAAACTGTGAAGCGTTTTTAGCACCAGCCTTGGTGGTAGCAGCTCTGATGCTCAGAATTTTATGAGCATCAGAGCTGTTACCTGCGTAGCTAAAATCCACACTACAGTTTTGTAAAAGAGGGAGGGGTTAGTTTGTGATTACATATTCCTTACTAGGCGAAGGTGTTTTCTGTGTTCTGTGTGTTCGAAAGACATGGTTTTCTGTTAGGATTGACGGTGTAGGATTGATCTGTGCTGGTCTGGCTTGTTTAGTTTTACAATGGGTGTATTGATGTACTGCTCACTGCAATATGTAAGATGCTGCCTTTTCCTAGGTACTCATGTGTGACGTGTGGTTTGTTACTAAAAATCATGTTTTTCTTACAGATGGGGGGGGGTGCCAAAAAATGATGGGCCCCGGATGTTACATATGCTAGGTACGCCACTGTATGTAAAGATACCAGAAAGCTGGCGTAGCAAAAACTTCTAAGTTTTGAGTATTTAACCCTCCCACAATCTCACGGGCACTCGTTTCAAGTTTATTGAGATTTTGATTTAAACGCAATATCAAATATTTTCAATGCGTATAACAAAAATAAATTTGGGGAAATAAATAAAACCATTTGAACCAGTGTTCCCGCTAAGCTGCGCTGGCGTGCGCTGGCGCACAAAATATTACATCGCAGCGCACACGTTTCTCGTCACAGCGCACGATCGGAAGAGGCGTACGGCAGATGGCAGGGCGGCGAGAGGAGAATCGGACGAGTTGGCTCATAACTTGCTGGCGCCCGATATTTTTGGCTCACGGTGAAAAAAGTTTGCTCACAACACCCGCCCGCTTAGAGGGAACACTGGACATAACCATCCTCCTTCCATTCGACATACACAACCCAACCTCCACAGAACGCCTGAAAACTACATTAGAAACAGTGGATAAATGGATGACAGAACACAAATTGAAGCTGAACCCTGACAAAACCAAATTCTTATTACTAGAGAAGGACAAAAAACCATCCCTAACAGAACTGGAAGTAAACTCAATCAAGTACCCTATACAGAACTCCCTCAAAATCCTAGGAATACATTTAGACAGATGCTGCACAAGCAAACACAAATCCAAAAAATCACCCAAAAAGCATTCTTCACAATGCGAAATTTAAGAAAAATCAGGAAATTCTTTAACAAAGAGCAATTCAGGATCATTGTCCAATCCCTTGTGCTAAGTATTGTAGACTATTGCAACAGCCTCTACTTACCTTGCCCGACCAACACAATAAAAAAACTACAGACCATCCAGAACACAGCCCTCAGACTCATATACTCACTCAGCAAATACGACCACATTACCAATGCATACCTAGAATCTCACTGGCTACCAATAAAAGCAAGAACACAATTCAAACTCTACTGTCTCATTTTCAAAGTAACCCATGGCACGGCACCCAGTTACCTAATTAATCGTTTCCATCACTACCACCCACCAAGAAGAAGGAGAACACAGAACCTTTTCACCTATCCACCACTCAACGGAACTTGTCGTAAGAAACTCTACGACAACCTCCTGGGGACACAGGCAGCTAAAATAGACTCTGACATCTCAAAATTACTGACCAAAACAACAGACATAAAAGAGTTCCGCAAAGAAATAAAAACACTACTATTCAAAAAATATCTCCCATCACTCTAACCACCACCCAATGAGTTCCCAACCAACGACTTCGGTAACACCCATCTATACTATCTCTTTGTCTGTGACCTAAAATGTACTGTAACTCTTCTACTTTACACCCGATTTAAACGATCGAGTTGCCATGTATTACCTCTGCAAAATGCATTATCTTCTGTCATATGTAATAACGTCTGTGATAAGTATTACCTTCTGTGAACTTGAAGTATCATAACTCTTTACTGTTACTGTAATATACTCCTATCCTGAAATGTAATTCTACTGGAACTGCCCAGTTATCTTCCATAATGTAATCCGCCTAGAACCGCAAGGCACAGGCGGAATAGAAATCCCTAATGTAATGTAATGTAATGTAACATGTGCAGAACATAGGTAAACTCTATGCAAATTCAGGACCATAAACTAATAATATACACAAATGAAACCCTAAGATGCCAGGCTCTTCATGCAGTACGACACCAGAGAAATAGAAAGAAATGTATTTCTTCTGAAACTGACACATTTCAATCACTAAATTGAAAATAAAAATCACTTTTCCTACCTTTGTTGTCTGGTGATTTTGGTTTTCAAATCTTCTTTTCCCAGTCTCTGGCTGCACTTCCTTCTGTCTGTGCTCTTAACTGTGTTTCCAGGGCCGCCTTATCCATTTGCTGTTTTTCTCTCCTTAAATGGACTTTATTTGAAAGTATCAAAGTTCCAAAGGTACACTAAAATCATCCACATAAAATAATTCCATCCACATAAAAGTAAATCATCCACATAAGAGCCTTAAAGGACCTAATGCAAGCAGTATCTCACTTCCGGTTCACCACACAATTGTTTCCCACGTACTCACCTTTATAGGACCTCCAGGGACCCCTGAAGAAGACTTTTTGTCGAAACGCGGACCGTGTTGGGTCCTGTATCCCTAGCGGACTAGGTCCTTTAAGGCTCTTATGCTGGGGCTCTTCTCTCTGGAGAAAAGGAGGCTCAGGGGAGATATGATAGAGACCTTCAAGATCATGAGGGGCATAGAGAAGGTGGATAGGGACAGATTCTTTAGACTGAAGGGGACAGCAAATACGAGGGGACATTCTGAGAAACTGAAGGGAGACAGGTTCAAAACAAATGCAAGGAAGTTTTTTTTCACCCAAAGGGTCGTGGACACTTGGAATGCGCTACCGGAGGAAGTGATCAGGCAGAATACGGTACAAGGATTCAAACAGGGATTGGATGGATTCCTGAGGGATAAAGGGATCGTGGGATACTGAGGGAGGAGCTGGGATGTAACACAAGTATAGGAAGTAAATCAGGTAATGAGTATAAACTAACCTGGTCGTGCATGTGCAAGACCGGAGGGCTAGGACTTCGATAGGAAGGCAGGACTTAAATGGGAAACCAAGGTGGCAAGGGAGCCCCTTCTAATGATTCAGACAGGTCTTGACCTGTTTTGGGCCGCCGCGGGAGCGGACTGCTGGGCGGGATGGACCTGTGGTCTGACCCAGCGGAGGCACTGCTTATGTTCTTATGTTCTTATGTTCTTATGATTTACTTTTATGTGGATGGAATTATTTTATGTGGATGATTTTAGTGTACCTTTGGAACTTTGATACTTTCAAATAAAGTCCATTTGGGAACATCGTCACTCCACAGAGTTTTTTTGGTTTTCTCTGGATTTTCTTTGTGGATATTTTGGGGTCAATTCCTTTTGTTTTTTTCTCTCCTTCTTCACTTTCTGCCCTACATCCATCTTAGGCATTAACTTTTAGCATTCAACTTTCTTCCATTTTTCTGCTTCCTCCCCAAATCTATCTACTTTTCCATGTCTTCCCTTCTATTCATGTGCACCATCTTCTCCCTCTTTCTTCTCTCCTATTCCCATCTATCCATAAACAGCATATCTTCCATTTTCTTACCTTCCACACTCCTCCCATCCCTAAGCACCATCTCCTCCCTCTCTCTCTCTCCGGTACCAGTATAACATAGCAACATTGCAGATGATGGGCAGTTTGTGTAGGAGATTGGTTTTGGAGGTGGGGGATGTTTGGGTGGGGACTGAGAAAGTAGAGAACAGGAAGACGCAGTTTGAAAGTTGGGATCCCCCCCCCACCCACTGCTGGGTTTCACTGTTTCTAAGTTTCTGTAACGATCTTCTCGGAGAAATCGATTGGGTCATCTCTTTGGTGAACTTATTTCTCTGAACTCCAGTCATGGTACAAAGTCTTGTCGTTCCACTGGGGCTTGCGCGCATCTGAGAAGCTGGAAGCTACGCCGTTGGTAGCATCACCACCAGCAGAGCTTCCCAAAGTTTCAGCGGAGAAGTCAGACTAACGATGTACCCACCCAACTGTGCAGCAGCAGATGGGCAGTGTTGGAGGCGGAGGATCGCGTTTGATGCAACAACGATGACACCATCAAATTTATACTGCACAGAAGAAAGGCCCAGCAATCAAAAACTTTGACGATCATCATGTCGCTAGGACTCAGGACACGAGTCGATGGCACCCATCAATTTCTCTGAAACTCCCAGTACGATTTGGTCCATGTTTAGTCCTGATGTGTCTTTCTATGAGGTTTTCCCTCATGTCAAGTTTTATCCGATTCCATTAAATATTCAGAGAATTATTTTGCTCCAGAGAGACCGACAGATGGGATTGACACTCTTGACCCTTTCTGTATAAATATTTCCAACTTCCCACTGGATATGAAAGGATAAAAAAGAGGGGACTCCATACAACAGAGACTTAAATCTTGATTAGGCATAAGAGAGATGCACATTGGCCGAATGAGTTAACACGAAAAGACAGAGGCTGAGAGCTAAAAATGAGAGGCAGCCTGAGCGAATTTCAGTTGTGTTATGTAAATGTCAGAGCACATTTTGAAAGATATTAGGAAGGATAAGTAAATACAACAGTGGGGATTAATGTGGAAATGAGAAGGGTGTGCTCATCTCCCTTCTCTTCCCAAGTTTAATTTTGTCTGAAGTCTGCGTGATGTGAAACCTAAGGAGCAAGTTTAAAATCACCCCGGAAAACGGGAGAACTCTTTCACAGAGCAGATGAATTTGCAAAATGCAGCATGCTGACAGGCAGTGAGCAAAGCACACCGATGAAATCATTATCTGAAGAGTTTCTTCTATGCCTTGCCGTTTTTGAGTCAGACGTCAACACTCTTACGCATGTACTGGGACCATGTTACCAAAGATTGTTCAAGGCAAAAAAGAATCAGTGTCCTATAGGATTGGCTAAGTGGTTCAATCACTCATTTAAGAGTCCAAATTATTTTGAAAGTACCTTTATGTAATGTGTAAACTGCTTTGATTGTACCAAAACATGGCGGTATATCAAGAATATTTATAATAATAATAATGATAATTAATAGGAAAACCAATTTTGCGCTCTTAACTGGGATTTTCTAACCGTTTTAAATCAAATTTGCTTAAATTTTGTCACAGAGGGAGCAGTTCACCAATAGATCAGGAATTTTATTCAGATCCCACAGCACAAGATCAAAGGAGAAAGGGCACTAACCAAGCTATGAAGCTCCAAGCCATCACAAACGGGTCAGAGCAACACAAACAGTGGGATAAAGACCTCAAGACCTTAATTGCTAACACTTCCGCCAATATATCTGAAGATTGGAGGACCACAGGGAGGGGAGAGGATAGAGAACGACTGGACTGCTGCTCAAAAGGAAGGAAATATTGTTGAATAAAGGGGTGGCAGCTGGCAGGGAGATCGGATGAGATGGTGGGATGGTATAGTGGAGAGAACAGATCGGGTATTGGGAAGAGAGGGGAAAACACTAAAGCCTAAGGAGAGAGAGGCAAAGAGAGAGTTATTGGGAAGCAGAGAAAGATGGAGATGGAAAGAGAGAAATGCTGGACTTTAGGGAGGGAGCAGGGGAGAAAGGGAAAGATGCTAGTCCTGGTGCAGGAGAAAGAGAAGAGAGGGGGCTAGGAGGGGTGATGGAGACAAACAGGGCAGATGTTGAAACACTGGGGAGGGATAGGGACAGAGGGAATGATGGTAGACATGGACAGAGATGAAATGTCAAATGGAGCAGGAACACTGGAACGAGAAGATAGATAGGGTTCAGGGATGGGGAAAGAGCGGAGGATGTATGGGACTCAGGGGTTGGTAGATCAGAGTGGAAGATAGATGAGACTCAGGTGTTCAGTTAGAGGAACAAAGCAGAAAATGGCTTAGATTTGGTGATTGAACGGGAGAATATTGGGTGGGTGGTGGGGGGAGGGGGATGCAAACATGAAATTATGTATGGGAGAGATGAAGAGGGAATTTTGGAGGAATAACGAGGACCTGGCAATTGATTGCTATGAGTATGGTTGGTTGGTTGGTTTCTCATCCGCCCTTATCCAGGGCGGGATACATATTAACATACAAATTAAAACATTTGCAATTGTCATACAAAACACTTCAAGGACATTCCATACAGAATCTCAAAGAATAGCAAGATACCGGAATCCCAGAGAGTAACAAGATTCTAGAATCCCAAAGAGTGGCAACATTCCATACAGAATCCCAAAGAATAGCAAGATTCCAGAATCCCAGAGAGTAACAAGATTCTAGAATCCCAAAGAGTAGCAACATTCCATACAGAATCCCAAAGACTAGCAAGATTCCGGAATCCCAGAGAGTAACAAAATTCTAGAATCCCAAAGAGTAGCAACATTCCATACAGAATCTCAAAGACTAGCAAGATTCCAGAATCCCAGAGAGTAACAAGATTCTAGAATCCCAAGGAGTAGCAACATTCCATACAGAATCCCAAAGACTAGCAAGATTCCGGAATCCCAGAGAGTAACAAGATTCTAGAATCCCAAAGAGTAGCAACATTCCATACAGAATCCCAAAGACTAGCAAGATTCCAGAATCCCAGAGAGTAACAAGATTCTAGAATCCCAAAGAGTAGCAACATTCCATACAGAATCCCAAAGACTAGCAAGATTCCGGAATCCCAGAGAGTAACAAGATTCTAGAATCCCAAAGAGTAGCAACATTCCATACAGAATCCCAAAGACTAGCAAGATTCCGGAATCCCAGAGAGTAACAAGATTCTAGAATCCCAAAGAGTAGCAACATTCCGTGCTACCGATCCAGAGCAAGCAGTGGCTTCCCCCATGTCTTTCTCAATAGAAGACTATGGACTTTTCCTCCAGGAAATTGTCCGAACATTTTCTTAAAACCAGCTATGCTATCCACACTTATCACATCCTCTGGCAACATGTTCCACAGCTTAACTATTCTCCAAGTGAAAGAATATTTCCTCCTCTTGGTTTTAAAAGTATTTCCCTGTTACTTCATCAAGTGTCCCCCTAGTCTTTGTAACTTTTGACGGAGTGAAAAATCAATCCACGTTTTCAATTTTTAGGTCCTCTTTTTGGCTCTGCAACTACGGCAACCCTACCTTTTACCAGTTGGCCAAAGTGACCCCGATAGGAGCATTATCACCTCCTTTTTTTCTGTCTTATCATCCAAGGCCACCTCCTCTGTGCAAACAGCTCCTTTGGATTCCAGCACCCCAAATTCCAGAACTGCCAACATCCACACGTCCATCACTCTTTTGGGGAGATATGGCAGACAGTGATGCTGTCTGCGAAATAAAGGCATTAACGAGCCAATCTTATAATGCAGGCTATTAACCAATTTGGCTGTGCTCTACGGTGCTAGACTGCAGACTGTTTGCTCAGTCACAGAGACCAGTTTTTGCATCGTTGGCTGCCTGCTTGCTGTATTTCAGAGAATTATTTAAGAAGAAAATTAACTTTTCAATGTAAGAACATAAGAATAGCCTTACTGGGTCAGACCAATGGTCCAACAAGCTCAGTAGCCCACGGTGGCCAATTCAGGTCCCCAGTACCTGGCCAAAACCCAAGGAGTAGCAACATTCCATACAGAATCCTAAAGAATAGCAAGATTCCGGAATCCCAAAGAGTAACAAGATTCTGGAATCCCAAGGAGTAGCAACATTTCACATAGAATCCTAAGGAATAGCAAGATTCCGGAATCCCAAAGTATAGTTTTAAAGAGGGCACAACTTGAAGAGGCTGAGTTTTAAATGTAATCCTATATAATAATACCCTTAGCGCGCATGCACGCTTCAGTTTTCATGGCTCTGTGCTTCTGTAGCTCTGTGGCTGGCATAGAAATTGTAAAGTGTGCGGCGCGTACACGTATGATGATTTGGGTATCCCCCAAAAAACAGTACAAAAATGAAGATTAGTGCAAAACACTGCAGTTCACTTGATCTTCGGACTGAAGAAAAAAGACCACATCAGCCCCTATTACAAAAAATTACACTGGCTACCAATGGAGGCGCGAATACTGTTCAAATTTGCATGTATCTGTTACAAACAATTCTGGGGCCTAGCACCTTCCTACCTGCAAACACACTTCACTCTGCACAACCCCACACGTACAACCAGAAACAAAAACATCTTTGCATACCCAAAGATCACAGGCTGCAAATACAAATCCTTCCTAGACAGAACCTTCACGTTCCAAGGAAACAGACAGCAATCCTGGCTGGGAAACCACATAAACAAAGCCAGACAGACCTACAACACATTCCGAAAATCAATTAAAACTGTTCTATTTGACAAATTCCTTGCCTAATCAGACGACCTCTCTCAGATATTCTTCCCCTTATTACCCCAATATATTATGTAACTTCTTTCTCTCATGTATTCCTTCCCTATGCTTCCCTAATTATTATGTAACTTCCTTCTTCTTGCATTGTGTAATTCGCTGATTGTCCAGCCTTCTTTCTATGTGAACCGCCTAGAAGTCAGTTTGGCGGTATAGAAAAATAAAGTTATTATTATTTGCTTCGAGTGGCGGTTTAACCTATTCCAGCAGCGGTTACTGTGTGCTGGTTGCCCTTTCAAACACAACGTGTGATAATAAAAAAAAAAGTAGGATGGGACACGATAATTGGCAGGGAGAGAGATTGAAAGAAAAAAAAACAAACCCCACAGAGTTCATTGACAGACTGACACATTGAACGACAGGTAGGTGGGAGTAAAAGACACACACAGAAGGACAGGGGGCCAGCAACAGAGATTGAAAGAAAGAAAGAAACAGACAGTGGACAAGGAGAGAGACACACACAGAAAAAAAGACAGACAGACAGCGGCCAAGGAGACAGACAGCAAAAAAAGACAGACAGACATATAGCGGCCAAGGAGAGAGAGAGACAGAAAGAAAGAAAGACAGACAGACACAAACATCTATTCTAGCGTCCGTTAACGTAACGGGCTGAAAGACTAGTTGGAGTTAATAAAGAAAGTCCTTCCTTGTTGGGGAAAATCGATGTTCAAAGAGAGCATGTGTAAATCTAACCTGGAGTTGATTTTTTTTCCCATTTTTTATTTATCAGATTTATTTCAGTTAAGTTGTTTAAGTCTATCGGATGGATTAATTGCACATCATCTGCATAGGCAGACATTGTAAAACCAATGGATTGCCCTAACGTTAACAGGGGTGCAAGGAAAATATTAGACAGTAATGGGGATAAAATCGAACCCTGTGGGGGTACCATAATCAGTTGTAAATGGGTCTGATGATGTGTACCAGGAAACTCTAGGAATGTCCATCCACTGATTTTATTTAGGGATAAAACAGTTCAATGTAGAGCCCTGCAGATGATTCAAAATGCTGCTGCGACGTTACTCTGTGGTGTAAAGAAGTTTGAACATATAAGACCGTGGCTAAAGAAACTCCATTGGCTACCTGTGCGTTCACGTATTATCTGTAAGCCATTAGTGCTGGTGTTCAAAGTCATTTACCAAGGGATTCCCTAGTATCTATCACAGGCTATGGCAATCTACCGACCACTTAGAGCCTTGCGATCTGAGGACATGATGCAGTAGTCGATGACAGACTTCTCTAAAGTACGCTATGAGAATACAAGATCCTCTGCTATTTCCATCCCAGGACTAACTCTGTAGAAAAAATTAACTGGTCCGCTTAGAGCTCTCAAAGACCTTCAGAACATAAGAACATAAGAGTTGCCTCCGTTGAGGCAGACCAGAGGTCCATCTCACCCAGCGGTCCGCTCCCGCGGCGGCCCATCAGGCCTATTGCCTGAGCAATGATCCCTGACTATTTCTATAACTTACCTCTTACTCCTATCCCTATAACCTACCTCTACTCTTCAATCCCTTTGTCCTCTAGGAACCTATCCAAACCTTCTTTGAAGCCCTGTAACGTGCTCCTGCCTATCACAGCCTCTGGAAGTGTGTTCCATGTATCCACCACCCTCTGGGTGAAAAAGAACTTCCTAGCGTTTGTTTTAAACCTATCCCCTTTCAATTTCTCCGAGTGACCCCTTTTACTTTTGGTTCCCCATAATTTGAAAAATCTGTCCCTGTCTACTTTTTCTATTCCCTTCAGGATCTTGAAGGTTTCTATCATGTCTCCTCTAAGTCTCCGCTTCTCCAGGGAGAACAGCCTGAGCAAGGGACATCGACGCCTTCTTGAAAGCTCAAGGTTTGAAAAACAATAAAAATGCAAAATGACACCAGCGCAAGGTTTTAAAAATTATAATTAAGATTTATTGAGTTATTGTTTCTATTTTTCCATTATGAGATCAAAAGAATAAAGCATAATTGCTTAACAGTTACGCTAATGAGAGATCGTTATAGTTACCAAATGCTGGCCTTCTGATAACGAGCTCACCTTAATATCTCAAGTCATTCTATTATATACTTTTGGCTTATTGTGACATCATCAGTATCTCAACCAATAACAAGTAACATGGGTGGTCTTAAAAGTTAGACAAAGAAAATTCCTCTACGTTTAAAAGTTTGACAAAGTTTCAGAAATGTACATTTGTTTGCTTATAGTCGTTTCTGAATATAAATCATAATTTTCACAAAAGTATATTAAGATAAATTATTTGTTAAAAAGATGCTGAAAAGTTCTCAGCCTTAGAGGAAAGGAGAAAGTGCAGGAGAAGGCAATCAGAGAAAAGGAGGGGCTGGTCCCCCCTGAGCTGACAGCTTCACACTTCCTATGTTTAGAGCAGGAGTCTCTGACTTAATTACTTCCAGATGTTGCTTTAGGATTTCTTTAGGTTGCAAAGATATATCATATGTTTTTCAAAACCCATTCTTTTGTTCAATACACAGTCATACACACACTCCAGTCATATTTGCTTGATTCATACTTGTTTGGCCAAGCCTTTCATACATAAATAATTTTCATTCAAAACTATATTTAATTCCTGTTATATCTCAGTTTGGGACACATTACTAACTAGTCTAAAACAAGCACATGTGGTATTAATTAAAACCATGATGCTGAGAACAAAGACCTGGAAACCAAAATGGATTCCAAAAACTGAGAAGATACAGAAAAGACAGAGAACCAAAATGGATTCCTCTGGTTTCCTTTATGATCTGGCCCAACAGCAAAGTACACAAAAAGAACACCATTCTTTCCCTTATATTAATCTGTAGTGTATTTTTCTGGCTTTAGCTACATTTATATTTAGATTTTTATTCACCCTTTTTTCGTAAGCTTCCATTGGGTGTGGCCTTAACTAACACATATGCTTGTATCTAACTAGAAGTACCCAGAATCATACGAAAAACAGGCACTTTTGTAGAAAAACTCCACAAAAATACTGCACTATCATATTCTGGTATCCATTCCATTACCGTCCCATAAACATCACCCCCTACTGGCCACGAGCCACTACTCCTCAAGCCCCAGCTTTTTCAGTCTGTCAGTATATGAGAGGTTTTCCATATCTTTATTAGCTTAGTTGCTCTTCTCTGGACTCCCTCAAGTACCGCCATATCCTTCTTGAGGTACGGCGACCAGTACTGGACGCAGTATTCCAGATGTGGGCGCACCATTGCACGATACAGAAGTTTAAGAAAATGCTTAAGATTATACTTTTTGTGGAAGCATTTCTAAAAAAAAAAAAATCTTTATTAAGATTTCAAAGCTAACAAAAAGTGCAAAACAATATGCAGACGTATATTAAAAATCATAATAAGCATTGTAATCAATCAGTAACAATAAAAAAAGAAAACCCCATCTCCCTTCCAGCGTTTTCAATCAGGGAATAAAATCAAACAAAAGAGATATCCCACACCCTCCCCTGAATGTGTGCTAAAACAACAGAAAATAAAGATAAAAGACAACTATAACGAAGCCACAGAAGATGTTAATGGACCCCAAACCAATTAAAAAATCTTAGGCCCCATCATGTCAGCGTTCATCTTCTCATACTTATAACATAAGCATAAATTTGCCCACCAAAAAGTAAAACTAAGTAGATCCCAATTTTTCCAATTGCGAGTAACCATTTGCATGGCTTAAGGAAAAGCCGGCATTTACCGTATTTTCACGCATATAACGCGCGCGTTATACACGATTTTACAAACTGTGCATAACCATGCGCGTTGTACAAATTTTTTTTTACATAGTTTCCCCCCCCGACGTCCGATTCATCCCCCTGCCCCACCCCGAAGGACTGCTTGCAACCCCACCCCGAAGGACCGCTCGCACCCCCCGACGTCCGATTCATCCCCCAGTGCCCCCCCACACACGGAGAAGCTGCCTACCGTTGGTTCCCGATGCCAGTGAGCCCTGCTGCTTCCTCTGCCGCGGTCCTGCCCCTTCTCTGATGTCAGAGAAAGGGCGGGACCGCCGGCAGAGGAAGCATCGCAGGGCTCAGAGAAGGGGCTGGACCGCCGGCAGAGGAAGCAGCAGGGCTCACTGGCATCGGGAACCAACGGTAGGCAGCTTCTCCGTGCGGGGGGGGGGGCGCTGGGGGATGGATCGGATGTCGGGGGGGTGCGAGTGGTCCTTCGGTGTGGGGGTGCGAGTGGTCCTTCGGGGTGAGGGGGCCAACAGTCCTTCAGGGTGGGGGGCCAGCGGTCCTTCGGGGTGGGGCATCAGGCTTTCAGGGTGGGGACAGGACTTCAAGGGGGGACAGGACTTCAAGGGGTGGGGGGGGCCAGTGTGGTTAGAAAACTGAGCGGCAAGCATGCTCAGACCATCTTCTTTGTCTGTAGATGGTCTGCCCATGCTTATAGAGCTGGGAGCAGGTCAGGGCGGTGAAAGGAGAGTCAGGACGAGAGGAGACTCAGGGCAGGGTGGCGAAAGGAGAGTCGGGAAAAGAGGAGACTCGGGGCAGAGGGCAGGGCGGCGGGAGGAGAGTCAGGACGGCAGAAGGAGATTTAAATTCATGGAGCAGCATGCGCGGTATACGCGTGTGCGCGGTATATAATAATTTCTTTACATAAATTTAGGTTTCCCGCGCGCTATACCCGTGTGTGCGTTTTACACGGGTGCGCGGTATATGTGTGAAAATATGGTATATCTGTCCAATGAGGGTTTGAGATGCAATATCATCCCACATATGACAACCTCATATGTCAATGGAATTGAAGACTCCGGTATAGTATTAATCTGTCCCCATATCGACCTCCAAAAATTGAGTACCAAAGGACAATAGAACAACAGATGATCCAGTGTCCCTATTTCAAGATGACAGTGCCAGAATCTTTTCGATTTTAGACCTATCTAATTTCTGCAAATGAACAGGTCCAGAAACTTCTATGTAACAAAAAAAAACCCCATGTTTGTCTCATAGATGCTTTTGTGGAAGCATTTCGATGAATGATGATTCTAGATTATAATGGTTTCTGTATAGGCAGACAATTGAACGCTGTAAATAATTGTTCTTTTTGAACGATTTGAAATGCTTGTTGTTTGTATAAATTTTTTTTTCCTATGTATTTATTTATGTATGTTTTTCCCTTGTAAAACTGCCTAAGAATAGGCGGTTAAGAAATATAAAAATAAATAAATAAATAACAGAAGTCACTATCTTTCTGTGCACATATATTTTACATGCAACTTATAGAAAGAAGTCCTTCAGGTAAACCACACTTTACATGTGGAAAATGCTTTAGGAAGATATTATTTCCATATTGTACAAGGTTAATAAAAATGAGATCTCATACCATGGCATCCACTGAACATACTCGAAAGGGTCCAGAGAAGAGCGACTAAAATGGTTAAGGGGCTGGAGGAGTTGCCGTACAGTGAAGATTGGAGAAACTGGGCCTCTTCTCCCTTGAAAAGTGGAGACTGAGAGGGGACATGATCGAAACATTCAAGGTACTGAAGGAGATAGACTTAGTAGATAAGGACAGGTTGTTCACCCTCTCCAAGGTAGGGAGAACGAGAGGGCACTCTCTAAAGTTGAAAGGGGATAGATTCCGTACAAACGTAAGGAAGTTCTTCTTCACCCAGAGAGTGATGGAAAACTGGAACGCTCTTCCGGAGTCTGTTATAGGGGAAAACACCCTCCAGGGATTGAAGACAAAGTTAGACAAGTTCCTGCTGAACCAGAACGTACTCAGGTAGGGCTACTGGTCTTTGACCTAAGGGCCGCCGCGGGAGCAGACTGCTGGTCTGACCCAGCAGTGGCAATTCTTATGTTCTTATCCTGACAATAAGCCCTAGCAGGATTTTTAAAGGTGCTCCTAATATAAGCCCTACCCCCAAATAAGCCCTAGTTAAGATCGACCTCCGAAGCCCCTCCTAAATGTCCCCGACACTCGTACTGCCCGATTTGCAGGCAGAAGCGCTTTCTTCCCACACCCCATGTGCAATGTCTTTCTATCCCTCCCTCCCATCCCTCTATGCAGCAGAACCCTACCTACCCTCCCACTGGGAGACTGACATACCATACCTCCGAGGCCTCCAAAAACAGCAGCGGCAGCAGCACTTAGAATGGACTGCTTTGTGGCCTTCCCCACTGGGGCCTTCACTCTGCCACATCACTGATGACATCAGGGGGATGGGAGGGAGGGATAGAAAGATGCTGCCATGGGGATGGGTGAGAGGGGAGGAAAAATACTGCACATGGGGGCAAGGGAGAAAAGAAAGAGGAAGAATTGGGGTGGAGGAGAGGAAGGGAGAGATGATTGTTGTACATGAAAAAAATAAGACACCCCCCAAAATAAGCCCTAGTGCATTTTTTGGACCTAAAATTAATATACGACACTGTCTTATTTTCAGGGAAAGACATTATTTATAAAGTCAGAAGAAATAGGGGGGCACAGTTGTGGCCAGTCACTGATTGCCGACTCCTCTGAATGGAAGCCATCAGGGGCTGCCATTGGATTTTTACATCAAAGTTTTGACACTTCTACAGATTTTATGAGGGTGACGACAGCATGGGATGATTTGTGGTGAAAAGAGACAAGAAGATAGATTGTGAACCACCAGGACAGATGGGAAAAAATGCCTGAGTACCTGAATAAGTTCATGTAAACTGTTCTGAGCTCCCCTGGAAGGATGCTATAGAAAATTAAATAAATAAGTAGCATGAAAAGTTTCAGCCTCTGATAACCAGAGCTGAGATTGTGATGTCATAATGCCTCAATCCACCAATAAGAGCCAACCTCATCAGTGATATCACAATGGCTTTTGTCCTTTACTTGTCTCACTTTTATTACATTTTGATTTCTAGAGTGGTGCAGGGGTTAAAGCTACAGCCTCAGCGCCCTGAAGTTGTGGGTTCAAACCCACGCTGCTCCTTGTGACCTTGAGCAAGTCACTTAATCCCCCTATTGCCCCAAGTATATTAGATAGATTGTGAGCCCACCGGGACAGACATTTACTCAAGCAGACAAATGCTTGAGTAAATCCATGTAAACCATTCTGAGCTCCCCTGAGAGAACGGCATAGAAAATTGACTAAATAAATAGTGTGAAAAGTTTCAGTTTCTCATAACCAGAGCTGGTATTGTGATGTCACAATGCCTCATTCCACCAATAAGAGCCAACCTCATCAGTGATGTCACAATGCCTTGATTGTCCTGTACTTAGCTCACTTTTACTACATTTGATTTCTAGAGTGGTGCAGTGGTTAAAGCTACAGCCTCAACACTCTCAGGTTGTGGGTTCAAACCTTGTGACCCTGGGCAAGTCACTTAATCCCCCTATTGCCCCAGGTCTATTAGATAGATTGTGAGCCCACCGGGACAGACAGGGACAAATGCTTGAGTGTCTGAATAAATCCATGTAAACCATTCTGAGCTCCCCTGGGAGAACGGTAGAGAAAATTGAACAAATAAATAAATACAATGATTTTGTAAAGAGAGCTTGTTTTGAAGCAGTTTAACAATTTCATTCAATTTGTGGCATCTTTTGGTGTGCGTGTTTCTTTAAAATGAAGCTCTTGGATCTCTGAAAGAAATGCAAGCGCGTTCAAAATAGCAGTTTCCATGGTGACAACACATCTTTTTTTTTTTTTTTTTTTTTAATATATATTAAGTAACAATATGAACAGACTCTTAAACCCAAAGACCTGCCTGACCTGCTGGAAATTAAATGACTGCTTCACTAGGGATCCACTTAGACACCCTCTTGTTTGAAATGTTTCACATTTCAGGGATACAAACTGTATATTTTAGTACATAAAAGTCAAGCTATTCTAGTGAAATCCCCCCTTTTTTTGCCACTGTAAATGCTGTTGCATACAAATAAAAAGTAATGAGTTACAAAAGAGGACAAGGTTTTAATAAATCACTAATGCACGCCGTTTCCGAGGCATCAAAGATGGGTCGAGCTTGTGAGGAAGAGGATCTTTAAGGTAGCTGGCTCCTGGGCAGGCCTTTGGTGCTTAAAAGTTAGGATGCCTAGTGATGCCTAAGACCTCTAGGTGGCACTAAGCACGATTCTATATGGTGCACCTAATTTTAATAGAATTGCGCTTAGTGCCACACTAGTTGGTGCTGATTTTTAGGCAACATCTGGGCCTCAATGTATAATTAAATTCTGGAATTCATTGCAAGAGAATGTGGTAAAAGCAGTTAGCTTAGCAGGGTTTAAAAAAAAACAAGGTTTGGATAGTTTCCTATATGAAAAGTCCTTAAGAGCTTGTTAAGTTGGACTTGGAGAAAATCCACATAACATCTGTGGCGCTCTTTTTTGGGTTATTGCTGGGTACTTGGGACCTGGATGGGCCACTGTTAAAAACAGGATATTGGACTTGATGGACCTTGGATTGGTCCCAGTATGACAACACGTGTGTTCTTATGACCCAGGTTTAATTCCCAGTTTAACCCTTCAAAAAGGTGAGCCCATTGGCGTAGTCAAGGAGGGGGGGGGGCGGTCCGTCATAGGTGCCATGTTGGTGGGGGCACCAGCACCCCTCTGCCTCTTCATATTCCTCCCCTTCCCTTCCCATGAGCACCAACTTCAACGTGTCCCTCATGACTGCGTCAGCTCTCCCACTGATGTTGCTTCTGGGTGCCGCATTGAGGAAGTGACATCAGAGGGAGAGCCACAGGGGTCGCGAGGAGCACATTGAAGTTGTTACTCACAGCGGAATAGAAGGGGGACTGCGCACGGCAGGGGGGAGCGGGGAAGGCGTGGAGATGAGGGCAGGAAAAGGGCGCCCCTCACCCTCGCAACAACACTGGGTGAGCCCTTCTAGAACACAGAAATACTTCCTGGACCAAAACACACTAAAACCTTGATTTACGAGCATAATTCGTTCCAGAAGCATGCTTGTAATCCAAAACACTCGTATATGAAAGCGAATTTCCCCATAAAAAATAATGGAAACTCAGACGATTCGTTCCACAACCCAAAAACTTTAATACAAAATACTATACGTACTTGTATTGCAAGACTTTGCTCGTTTAGAACAGTCACTATACTCCCGCAGCGCCAGAGAGAGAAGAACCACCAGGTCAGTTGTGATGATGTGACGCGTGTATACTGTATGGATTCGTATTGCAAGACCTCGTGCGTTTAGAACAGTCACTACACTCTCGGAGCATCAGAGAGAGAAGAACCATCAGCTCAGTTGTGATGATGTGACGCGTGTATACTGTATGTACACAGTTGTGATGATGTGACGCGTGTATACTGTATGTACACAGTTGTGATGATGTGAAGCGTGTATACTGTATGTACTCGTATTGCAAGACCTCGCTCGTTTAGAACAGTCACTACACTCCCGCAGCGTCAGAGAGAGAAGAACCATCGGCTCAGTTGTGATGATGCAACGCGTGTATACTGTATGTACTCGTATTGCAAGACCTCGCTCGTTTAGAACAGTCACTACACTCCCGCAGCGTCAGAGAGAGATGAACCATCGGCTCAGTTGTGATGATGCAACGCGTGTATACTGTATGTACTCGTATTGCAAGACCTCGCTCGTTTAGAACAGTCACTACACTCCCGCAGCGTCAGAGAGAGAACCATCGGCTCAGTTGTGATGTGTGTATACTGTATATACTCGTATTGCAAGACCTCGCTCGTTTAGAACGGTCGCTACACTCCCACAGCGTCAGAGAGAGAAGAACCATCGGCTCAGTTGTGATGATGCAACGCATGTATACTGTATGTACTCGTATTGCAAGACCTCGCTCGTTTAGAACAGTCACTACACTCCCGCAGCGTCAGAGAGAGATGAACCATCGGCTCAGTTGTGATGTGTGTATACTGTATGTAATTGTATTGCAAGACATTGCTTGTATATCAAGTTAAAATGTAATCAAATGTTTTGCTTGTCTTGCAATCCAAGGTTTTAGTGTATATAAATGATCTGCAAGCCTGAGAGTTATTGTCCTGAGGGACTTCTAGGTGCAGTCGGTTATCTTGCCATACAATTTGACGGGGTCCAAACTCGAGCCAGTATGTCTTTGTATAGAAAATAAATACACCTTTCACTACGTTTGCTAATAAGAAAGATGGATAGGTTCCTTTACTAACATAAGTATTATACTTTGCAGTCAGTTTTCCCCCCGATACAGTTACCTAAGATTCAAACATCCTAATTACCACCGTTCAGTACTAATGCAACACTGTACGCAAGAGATACTTCAGATGAAGGGAAAACATCTCTCATTGCCCAGGTAAAGAACATTTGCAATTTCTTTCTGCAAATAGTAACTTTTAATTTAATGTTTAAAATGTGTGCCCAAAACTTTAGAATGTAGGTTTGCACGCCTAAGGAAGACCATTTGGGTCAACACCTTGCATCATTAAGCATAATGTTAGTTTTGCAAAGGTGGTTTCTCTGAGGGAGTGAATGGCGAAGTGGTCAAAGCTACAGCCTCAACACCCTGAGGTTGCAGATTCAATCCCACGCTGCTCCTTGTGACCCTGGGCAAGTCACTTAATCCCCCCATTGCCCCAGGTACATTAGATAGATTGTGAGCCCACTGGGACAGACAGGGAAAAATGCTTGAGGACCTGAATAAATTCATGTAAACCGCTCTGAGCTCCCCTGAGAAAATTGAATAAATAAATAATGTGAAAAGTTTCAGCCTCTGATAACCAGAGCTGAGATTGTGATGTCATAATGCCTCATTCCACCAATAAGAGCCAACCTCATCAGTGATGTCACAATGGCTTGATTGTCCTAAACCTGGCTCCCTTTTACTACATTTTGATTTCTAGAGTGGTGAAGTGGTTTAAGCTACAGCCTCAGCAGCCTGAGGTTGTGGGTTCAAATCCACACTGCTCATTGTGACCCTGAGCAAGTCACTTAATCCCCTCATTGCCCCAGGTACATTAGATAGATTGTGAGCCCATCGGGACAGACAGGGAAAATGCTTGAGAACCTGAATAAATTCATGTAAACCGATCTGAGCCCCCTGATAACTACAGTTGGTATTATGACATCATAATGCCTGATTCCACCAATGCCTGAGAGCTAACCTCATCAGTGATGTCACAATGGCTTGATTGTCCTAAACCTGGCTCCCTTTTATTACATTTTGATTTCTAGAGTGGTGAAGTGGTTTAAGCTACAGCCTCAGCAGCCTGAGGTTGTGGGTTCAAATCCACACTGCTCCTTGTGACCCTGAGCAAGTCACTTAATCCCCTCATTGCCCCAGGTACATTAGATAGATTGTGAGCCCACCGGGACAGACAGGGAAAATGCTTGAGGACCTGAATAAATTCATGAGAACCATATTCAAAAATAAATAATAATTAAGCATTTTATTGGTGTCTTTTGAATTTCTTTTAAACATTTTCATAAGCAAAAGATTTCTTTTAATCTTTGATATGGGCCTTCTAATTAAGAAGATTCCCCCCTCCCCCAATTCTGTATCTGTGGGAAATAAAGCTTTGTAAATCAGGCTTTAATAGTTCCAAACAAGGACAGCAAAAAAAAAAAAAAACAAAACCAATTACAAATTTACACAAAACCCATTTTATATTTTTAGTGAGTCTGCCACAATAAACCATAATGTATAAAGTACAAACAGGGCAATTTCCAAAGTCATTTATGCAGGTAGATAACGATTTACCTAGGGAAAATGGGCTGTCTGTAAAAAGCCGTCCTAAAAGTGACTTCTGAAGCCTGCATATTTATTAGGGGAATGTATTTGTTAGCCAACAGCTTGGAGAAGAGACAGCTCAGGGGTGATATGACAGAGGATTATAAAATACTGAGTGGAGTGGAAAGGATAAATGTGAATCGCTTGTTCACTCTTTCCAAAAATACTAGGACCAGGGGACATGTGATGAAGCTACTAAGTGCTACATTTAAAACAAACTGGAGAAAATATTTCTTCATACAATGTGTAATTAAACTTTGGAACTCGTTGCCGGAGAATATGGTGAAATCAGTTAGCTTAGCGGGGTTTAAGAAAGGTTAGGATTATTTCCTAAAAGTGAAATTCATGGGTCATTCTTGAGATGGACTTGGGGAAATCCACTGCTTATTCGTAGGATAAGCAGCATAAAATCTGTTTTATTCCTTGGGATCTTGCCAGGTACTTGTGACCTGGGTTGGCCACTGCTGCAAACAGGATATCGGGCTTGATGGACCTATGGTCTGTCCCAGTATGGCAGCTCTCATGTTCTTATGTGAGCCAATCAAGCCATTGTGACATGACTGATGAGGTTGGCTCTTAGGCATTATGACATCACAATCTCAGCTCTGGAATGTTGCTACTCTGGATTTCTGCCAGGTGTTTGTGACCTGGGTTGGAAACAGGATACTGGACTAGATGGACTTCCGATCTGTCCAATATGGCAGCTCTTACGTGAGCCGAGTATAGGTTCAAGCCATTGTGACATCACAGATGAGGTTGGCTCTTAGGCATTGGTGGAATGAGGCATTATGACATCACAATCTCAGCTCTGGAATGTTGCAACTCTTTGGATTTCTGTCTGATACTTGGGACCTGGGTTGGCCACTGTTGGGAACAGGATACTGGGCTTCATGGACCTTTGGTCTGTCTCAGTATAGGACAATCAAGCCATTGTGACATCACTGCTGAGGTTGGCTCTTGGCATTGGTGGAATGAGGCATTATGACATCACAATCTCAGCTCTGGAATGTTGATACTCTTTGGGTTTTTGTCTGGTACTTGGGACCTGGGTTGGCCACTGTTGGAAACAGGATACTGGGCTTCATGGACCTTTGGTCTGTCTCAGTATAGGACAATCAAGCCATTGTGACATCACTGCTGAGGTTGGCTCTTGGCATTGGTGGAATGAGGCATTATGACATCACAATCTCAGCTCTGGAATGTTGATACTCTTTGGGTTTTTGTCTGGTACTTGGGACCTGGGTTGGCCACTGTTGGAAACAGGATACTGGGCTTCATGGACCTTTGGTCTGTCTCAGTATAGGACAATCAAGCCATTGTGACATCACTGCTGAGGTTGGCTCTTGGCATTGGTGGAATGAGGCATTATGACATCACAATCTCAGCTCTGGAATGTTGATACTCTTTGGGTTTCTGTCTGGTACTTGGGACCTGGGTTGGCCACTGTTGGGAACAGGATACTGGGCTTCATGGACCTTTGGTCTGTCTCAGTATAGGACAATCAAGCCATTGTGACATCACTGCTGAGGTTGGCTCTTGGCATTGGTGGAATGAGGCATTATGACATCACAATCTCAGCTCTGGAATGTTGATACTCTTTGGGTTTTTGTCTGGTACTTGGGACCTGGGTTGGCCACTGTTGGAAACAGGATACTGGGCTTCATGGACCTTTGGTCTGTCTCAGTATAGGACAATCAAGCCATTGTGACATCACTGCTGAGGTTGGCTCTTGGCATTGGTGGAATGAGGCATTATGACATCACAATCTCAGCTCTGGAATGTTGATACTCTTTGGGTTTCTGTCTGGTACTTGGGACCTGGGTTGGCCACTGTTGGGAACAGGATATTGGGCTTCATGGACCTTTGGTCTGTCTCAGTATAGGACAATCAAGCCATTGTGACATCACTGCTGAGGTTGGCTCTTGGCATTGGTGGAATGAGGCATTATGACATCACAATCTCAGCTCTGGAATGTTGATACTCTTTGGGTTTCTGTCTGGTACTTGGGACCTGGGTTGGCCACTGTTGGAAACAGGATACTGGGCTTCATGGACCTTTGGTCTGTCTCAGTATAGGACAATCAAGCCATTGTGACATCACTGCTGAGGTTGGCTCTTGGCATTGGTGGAATGAGGCATTATGACATCACAATCTCAGCTCTGGAATGTTGATACTCTTTGGGTTTCTGTCTGGTACTTGGGACCTGGGTTGGCCACTGTTGGGAACAGGATACTGGGCTTCATGGACCTTTGGTCTGTCTCAGTATAGGACAATCAAGCCATTGTGACATCACTGCTGAGGTTGGCTCTTGGCATTGGTGGAATGAGGCATTATGACATCACAATCTCAGCTCTGGAATGTTGATACTCTTTGGGTTTCTGTCTGGTACTTGGGACCTGGGTTGGCCACTGTTGGGAACAGGATACTGGGCTTCATGGACCTTTGGTCTGTCTCAGTATAGGACAATCAAGCCATTGTGACATCACTGCTGAGGTTGGCTCTTGGCATTGGTGGAATGAGGCATTATGACATCACAATCTCAGCTCTGGAATGTTGATACTCTTTGGGTTTCTGTCTGGTACTTGGGACCTGGGTTGGCCACTGTTGGGAACAGGATACTGGGCTTCATGGACCTTTGGTCTGTCTCAGTATAGGACAATCAAGCCATTGTGACATCACTGCTGAGGTTGGCTCTTGGCATTGGTGGAATGAGGCATTATGACATCACAATCTCAGCTCTGGAATGTTGATACTCTTTGGGTTTCTGTCTGGTACTTGGGACCTGGGTTGGTCACTGTTGGAAACAGGATACTGGGCTTGATGGATCTTTGGTCTGTCCCAGTTTATCATTTCCTTTATTCTTATATTCTTAGTGAACCATAAAGATTTTAGAGTATGTTAATTTAATGAACATTCATGATGAACTAATGCACATTTTTACAAAAGTGCACTATTGAGCAGTGCATGGTAAATATGAAACTACCCATTCTATTTCTTTGGATGGGTCGGCATTTGGGGTTCCTTTTACTAAGGTGCACTAGTGTTTTTAGCACATGTGTGAAATTATCGCACGCTAAACCGCACGGTACGCGTCTAGAATAACACCAGCTCAATGCTGGCGCTAAGGTATAGAGCGCGGGGCAATTTAGCATGCGATTTTTTGCGCGTTAAGGCCCTTACACACCTTAGTAAAAGCCCGCCCAAGTCAATTAACGCACACGAGAAAGAGATAGCACATGTTAAAATATTTCCAAGGAGAGGTTGTTTCTCAAACTCTCTTTAAACACTTTGGAGGTTTTGGAAGCTTCAACTGGCTTGGTGGGACAAACGAGAAACGGCGGCAATTGATTCAAAATGCTGCAGCCAGACTGATTTTGGGAAAGAAAAAATTTGATCACTTGTCCGCTTCAATTGAGAGCTCAAATTAAATGTGCCTACATAGGCTTTAAAATTTTACATGAACTATTTGATCCTTTGATGTCTCTATCTCTAAACACCTTGAGATCTTCGAGCTCCAGAACAACTCATAAGTATAAGCTCTCCTTTCCATCATTAAGAAGAATCAAGTCCATTAGTAAAATTTCACACTCCTTTCCAGACTTACATTAGAGTACATTTATAGACCAGAAAACCTTTCAGATCGATGCGGTTTACATAAGCAAGAAGCTGTACCATAACAGCGAATTACAGAATTTGTGACTTAATCATTAACTTCCCAAGGGAAATACTTTTAAAACCAAAAGGAGGAAGTATTTTTTCATTCAGAGAGTAGTTAAACTCTGGAACACGTTGTCAGAGGATGTGGTAAGAGCCAAGCTGGTTTTAAGAAAGGTTTGGACAAGTTCCTGGAGGAAAAGTCCATAGTCTGTTATTGAGAAAGATATGGGGGAAGCCTCTGCTTGCCATGGATTGGTAGCAGAATCTTGTTACTCTTTGGGATTCTAGAATCTTGTTACTCTTTGGGATTCTAGAATCTTGCTATTCTTTGGGATTCTGTATGGAATCTTGTTACTCTTTGGGGTTCCAGAATCTTGTTACTCTCTGGGATTCTAGAATCTTGCTATTCTTTGGGATTCTGTATGGAATGTTGCTACTCCTTGGGTTTTGGCCAGGTACTAGTGACCTGGATTGGCCACCATGAGAATGGGCTACTGGGCATGATGGAGCATTGATCTGACCCAATAAGGCTATTCTTATATTCTTATGATAATTCTGGGTGGGCTTCTCAGTAAAAATTTTTTTTTTTTTTCATTATTTAGTTTCAGTTTCATGTTGTCAGCCCAATTGGCAACTGGATGAGCGACTTCCTCTAATGATTTGTTGATCTTATTAAGTGAGGTTGTTCTCGTCAAAGAAGTGTCCTAGTGTTGACATTAGTACGTTGAAAAGTATTGGGGAGAGTGGTGAACCTTGGGTAGGGTTACCAGATGTCTGGATTTTTCCGGACATGCCCTCCTTTTGAGGACATGTCCGGGCAGTGGCGTACCTAGGGTATGTGGCACCCGGGGCCCATCATTTTTTGACACCCCCCCCCCCTCATGTAAAATTTTTTTTTTTTTTTTTTTTGCAATAACCATGAAATGGAATAAATGGTCAGAATAGAAACAGGCAGTGAAAATTTTCTTTTTTTTTTTTTTTTTTTTCCAAAGTATTTTTATTGAGAATGGCAAAAGGTCCAGACAAGCAACCATGTTCTGTACAGAAACTTATACATTATCAAAAAGAACACAGAATGAGAGTAACAGCAACAACAAGCATGAACAAGCCTCTCCCAAGAGAAAATTGCCAATGAGAGGCATAGCAATACACAACAAAAGGCCAAAACTTGGGGCAAGCAAACAAATCCCACCCCAGAACCCACAAGAATAATAAGCCGGACTAGACCCTCAGCCATATTTTATAATGAAAAAAACCCCCACAAGCAACAACACCCAGACCGCTCACCAGACACACCAATCCGCACAACAAGCACCCAAGAAACACCCAGCCACCACCCAGACAAAACTACCAGACACACCTACCCCACCAAGCCCAGACCCAACCCCCCCTCCCCAGAGAGTGCAAGCGCAAAGTGGACCGTGAAAAAGGCAGCTGCAGAAGTGGAAAGCCCCAGATAAGTAGGTTAGCTAAAGAAAGCCCACAGATAGAAGAAATCAGGATAACAGAAGTTCCAACAAATGCTCCCACAGAAAATTTTCTTTTATTGAACCTCATTTATGTAACCATTATTCCAAACATAACATAACATAAATTATGTCTGAATTGTCATGACATCAGAAGTACATATGGAGTAGTTGCAGGTGATGCTTGGGACAGTTCTGATTATGTTAGTTTGGTTTTATGTGTTTTTTTAATAGAAGGGTTTTTATTTCTTTTTTTAAGGTTTTGTAGTTTGTGGTCGAGGTCAATAGGTTGTAGAGTTGGGGGTCAAGTGTTGCAGCTCGAATGGCTAGGAGGTTGTCGAACAGTTTTTTTCTTTTGACGTTTTTGGTTGGAGGGTGTGTGAATGGTGCGTGAGTTCTCCTATGTCTGTTTGAAGTGGATTGAATTATTTAGCTGAAGAAATTAGTTACCCCCCCCCATTCCACACACATTAATTCTCTTCCATTTTTGTTCCCATTATAAAAAAACACTGATAAGTTCCCAGGAAAAAAATACATTAAAATAAGAAGTGAAAACAAAGGCCCCTACAGATGAGAACATAACATAAGAATAGCCTAACTGGGTCACACCAATGGTCCATCATGCCCAGTAGCCCATTCTCATGGTAGCCAATAGTGCTGCCCGATTCAGAGAAAAATATTTCATTCGATCCGATTCACCCTGTTGAATCGATTTTTCGATTAGATTCACTGTTAATGACACCGCTTTTTAAGTTTAAACAAAGTATAACAATAAATTTCACAACAACAATAAATTTCACAAAGTACTTAAAAAAAAAAAAAAATCACATTTTTCCATTAAAGCAGTTCTGGAGACATTTGCTTGAACAGTCTTTTTTCCCAGTCCATAAGCAAGCAATATGAAAAAGATTTCCTTAATTATCTACTCAAACATTTTTGCTATTTACTTTCATTGTACCTATACTATTATTCAGTAGAAAAAATGGACTTAACTGTGCAGGAAATGAATCTCCTCATACACCCACCATATAGTGCAAAAATGTGCAAAGGTCTGTTTTTTTCTTTCGATCACTACATAGCCTAATGCCACACAAGCAGCGCTGTTACAAACATATTCTGAAGGTCAATGCTAAGGTTGACAAAGTTTCCTTCCTTGGACCAGAAGGAGATACTGACAAACCACTGGAAGAGATTCTAAAACAACTACCCAGAAATAACACCCAAAGACCCACTCAGTGTGTGAACCAGTTGAGTGGAGTGGACTAACTGGGGGTGGAAATGGGCCCAGAGTTTGCTCAGCAGAATTTCCCAGACTACCTCTTCCTCTCAACACACTGACATGCTACCACCACCACCAACACTAGGAACACCTCACCGAGTATGCCAGCAATGCTTATAAACTTTATAAAACACATTATTATATTTTCTTATAAAGCATATATTTTAACTGAACTCAGCCTTGCCATTCACAAAAATAGAAAAGTTCCCATTTCAAGCTGTCTCATGTACACTTTTCAAATCTAACATATTGTAATCACAAAACAGAAAATAAAATTATTTTTTCTACCTTTTGTTCTCTGATCAATATTCAAATCTTGTTGGTCCCAGGCTCTTGTTGTCTTGCTTGCCAGGGTCTCCTTTCTCCGTGCTAACCATCCGTCTGCCATCTCTGTTCTCCCCTTCCGTTTCCCTTCCCTCTCCCGGAGATCTGGCATCTTTCCTTTTTTTTGTCTCCATCCACAGATTCACCTTTTCTCAACTCCCCACCACCCCAGGATCCACCATCTCTCCCTTTCTGTTCCCAACTATCCTCCTATCCAGTATCTCTATCCCCCCTCCACACCATCCCCTGTTTCCAAGTTCTCTCCCTTTCTGTTCCTTCCCTCCCTAAATCCCATTATGCACCATCTCTCTCCCACTCCTCTGTTTTTAGACCCATTATTTCTAACCCCCAAAGTCTGGCATATGCATGTATCTTTGAACCCCCCCTTCCCTCTCTCCCTCTGTGTACTTTTACACCAGGACCCCCCTCCCCCGAAGGTCTGTCCCCCCTCCGAAGGGCTACACCCCACCCCTGAAGACCTGCACCCCCCGAAGGACTTTACCTCCCACCCGAAGGTCTGTCCCCCTCTGAAGGCCTAAACCCCACCCCTGAAGGACTGCACCCCCCCCCCCGAAGGCCTGCACTCCCTTGAAGGTCTGCACCCCCCCGAAGGCCTGTCCCCCCCTTGAAGGCCTGTCCCACCCCCTTGTAGGCCTGTCCCCCCTTTAAGGCCTGCCTGCCTTTCCCCCCCTTGAAGGCCTGTCTCCCCCTTGAAGGCCTGCACCCCCCTTGAAGGCCTGCACCCCCCCTTGAAGGCCTGTCCCCCCCTTGTAGGCCTGTCCCCCCCCTTGTAGGCCTGTCCCCCCCCTTGTAGGCCTGTCCCCCCCTTGAAGGCCTGCCTGCCTTTCCCCCCTTGAAGGTCTGCACCCCCCCGAAGGCCTGTCCCCCCCTTGAAGGCCTGTCCCACCCCCTTGTAGGCCTGTCCCCCCTTTAAGGCCTGCCTGCCTGCCTTTCCCCCCCCTTGAAGGCCTGTCTCCCCCTTGAAGGCCTGCACCCCCCTTGAAGGCCTGCACCCCCCCTTGAAGGCCTGCACCCCCCTTGAAGGCCTGTCCCCCCCCTTGTAGGCCTGTCCCCCCCCCTTGTAGGCCTGTCCCCCCCTTGAAGGCCTGCCTGCCTTTCCCCCCTTGAAGGCCTGCACCCCCTTGAAGGTCTGCACCCCCCCAAAGGCCTACACCCCCCCCCCCGAAGGTCTGCACCCCCCTGAAGGCCTGCCTGCCCCCCTTGAAGGCCTGCACCCCTTGAATGTCTGCACCCCCCCCCCCGAAGGCCTGTCCCCCCTTGAAGGCCTGCCTGCCTGCCTGTCACCCCCTCCCCCTTGAAAGCCTGCTTGCCTGCCCGCCCGCCCCACCCTGAAGGCCTGATGCCCCGACCCACCCCGAAGGACCGCTCGCCCCCCTGGCCTCCCCGCACCACCTATGAACAGCCGCAGCAGGATCGCGAAGTCAGCGTCGGGTACCAGCCCTAAGGGGGTGTTCCCGGCCTTGCCGTTCAGTCCCCCGCCACCCCCGAAGGACCGCTCGCCCCCCTGGCCTCCCCGCACCACCTATGAACAGCCGCAGCAGGTTCGCGAAGTCAGCGTCAGCGATCCCTGCTGCTTCCTGCGCCACGGTCCCGCCCCTCCTCTGACATCAGAGGAGGGGCGGGATCGCGTCGTAGGAAGCAGCGCAGGGATGCTGACGCTGACTTCGCGATCCTGCTGCGGCTGTTCATAGGTGGTGCGGGGAGGCCAGGGGGGCGAGCGGTCCTTCGGGGGTGGCGGGGGACTGAACGGCAAGGCCGGGAACACCCCCTTAGGGCTGGTACCCGGGGCGGCCCGCCCCCCCCGCCCCCCCCTAGGTACGCCACTGTGTCCGGGTGTCCGGATGACTTATCAAAAACCAGCACTTTGTCCGGATTTTGAAAAGCTTCCAATAGATCGCCGTCGGGCAGGAGGGCATCCACGAGAGCAGGCAGCGGGGTGCGGGGCTGAAGCATGGCTAGGGCGGGAGTTGGGGTTGGGATGGGACATAATGGGGTGGGGTTTGGGTAGAACTGTGCGAGCCTGGGGGGGATCCGGATTTTCCATTTGGAACATCTGGTAACCCTAACCTTGGGGTCTTCCATGATGTTGACCATTCTTCCGATCAGGGTTCATTTTTTTTTTTTTTTAAACACGTGGACTGAAACATCCGTTTTACTTCCTAAACTAATTTATCCTCCGAATGTGTCAGTAATAAATAGGTGAAGACTGAAAATTGTTCCATCTTCTTCAGGACCTGAAGTGACCAGGATGCATGCAATTGCTATATAGCATAATTGCAAGGGGTGTATATATGGGAAGACCATGGACATGGACTGCCACTTGCCTACTATAAGTTACACGCATTGCATGGTCTACTTTGGTGCACCTTAAATTTGGTGTTCATATTAGAGAATGACACGGTGACAAAATTAATCATCGTTCCCGTCCCCGCGGATAACCGCGGGAAATCATCTTCATGTCATTCTTTAAGGAGAGAGAGAAGAATCAGAGTATGAATGGCCACAACCACTGACCCTTAATCTTTGCTTTGAAGAATGCTGGTGTAGAAGGATTGAAGTTGACAGTCTCTGGTATCCAGAGCAGATATTGTGATGTCATAATGCCTCAGTCCACCAGTGCCTAAGAGTCAATCACATCAGTGATGTCACAATAGCTTCATTATCCTTGGCTCACATAAGAATCAGAGTATGAATGGCCACAACCACTGACCCGCAAGCTTTGCTTTGAAGAATGCTGGTGTAGAAGGACCGAGGTTGAGATAGACACTAAAGAATGACAGTTTCTGGTATCCAGATATTGTGATGTCATAATGCCTCAGTCCACCAGTGCCTAAGAGTCAATCACATCAGTGATGTCACAATGGCTTCATTATCCTTGGCTCACATAAGAATCAGAGTATGAATGGCCACAACCACTGACCCGCAAGCTTTGCTTTGAAGAATGCTGGTGTAGAAGGACCGAGGTTGAGATAGACACTAAAGAATGACAGTTTCTGGTATCCAGATATTGTGATGTCATAATGCCTCAGTCCACCAGTGCCTAAGAGTCAATCACATCAGTGATGTCACAATGGCTTCATTATCCTTGGCTCACATAAGAATCAGAGTATGAATGGCCACAACCACTGACCCGCAAGCTTTGCTTTGAAGAATGCTGGTGTAGAAGGACCGAGGTTGAAACAGACACTACAGAATGACAGTCTCTGGTATCCAGAGCAGATATTGTGATGTCATAATGCCTCATTCCACCAGTGCCTAAGAGCCAATCACATCAGTGATGTCACAATGGCTTCATTATCCTTGGCTCCCATAAGAATCAGAGTATGAATGGCCACAACCACTGACCCGCAAGCTTTGCTTTGAAGAACGCTTGTGTAGAAGGACCGAGGTTGAAATAGACACTAGAAAATGGCATGGGATTATTTCCCGCGGTTATCCGCGGGGACAGGGATGGTGATGAATTTTGTCACTGTGTCATTCTCTAGTTCATATCCTATAAGAAAATTAGAGTGTCCAGTTATGGCATTGTCCCCTATAAATCGCTAGTCTTCCAATAGCCCTTTGAATGACCCACTTTTCAATAACTCTAAGAGCCTGATTCTATAAACGGCCCCTGTCCACAACCAAAATTAAGCCCAGGTTCTCCGCAGAGCAAAATGCAGCACAGTAGGCAGTCCCAGTGACTGTTTTATATGTTGCAAAAAGTCAGAATGCTCCCCTAGAGGAGGTAGATGAAGCAGATCGTAGGTTTACACTATTAAATCTTGGCTATCCAGAGCCTTCCCCATTAGTAAACTCAAGGGTGAGTGAACCCCTATTGCAAAGCTGCCTGCCCCGTGCGTGGCATCCAGCTCGTGACCGAAGGAAGGTGGAGACCAAAGCCTCTGTTCTGATATTCCAAGAGAGGCTTTTTGTGTGCCAATCATCCGATCGCAAGCATATCCTGAACGTGAACTTGCCTGGAGACAGGTGCTGACAGAGAAGGATGACTAACAAGTCAATGAAACATGCCATTAGAGGATGCAGAACCAGGGCTGGTGAGGATTATATTGACAGACAAAATAATACAGCTAAGATAGTGAAGTGACAATTAGCCTTGATCTGTGAGCTTCCATGCATAGTGACACCTTTCTACAGTATATTTACGAGCTGATGAATGTCTCGGAAAATAATCAATTATAGGGTGTACTAGGACAGATCTATAATATCAGAGCAGTAAATTCTGGTCAAGGCTAAATAAAACAATGGCATTAAGTCACCCCTTCCCTCCTCCACCTCTGACACCCCCTCCCTCCTCCACCTCTGACCTCGACTCTCCCCCAGACTCTTTACCGCCGTAGGTTACACTTCTATTTGTACCACTGCTATATGTAACTCATAGCAAACATAACTACTCCGAATATATTATCTACCTGCAAAAATTAACTTCTCTGTCAATGTACCGTCTAAAATGTAAATGTAACTTGATTGAAAAATGCATTGTCTAAAATGTTAATGTAACATTAACGAAATTGTAACTTTGCTGTAATTGTTCAGTCTCTTCATCTGTTAACCGCATAGAACTTCCATGGTAATGCGGGATACAATAATAAAGTTATTATTATTATTATTATTATTATATGGCTACATACAGGAAAGGATAAACCAGCGTGTGACACTGTCAGAAAGACCACACCAAGGTGGACACCGACCTAGGGTGAAAATCTGGACCCATGGCCCTGCCCCCAGGACCGCCCAGTTGTGCCTCTTTCCCGCCCCGTTCTGCACCTCAGCCCCGCCCCAGACAGCATCCGTGCATGCGTGGACACAACACAATGATGAAAGCCGCACGTGCGTGCGATGTCACTGTGTTAGGTCCACTCGTGCGCGGATGCTCCTTGCCGACACAATTATGTCGGGAACATATAAGAACATAGGAATTGCCGCTGCTGAGTCAGACCAGTGGTCCATCGTGCCCAGCAGTCCGCTCACGCGGCGGCCCTCCAGTCTAAGACCAGCGCCCTAACTGAGACTAGCCCTACCTGCGTACGTTCTGGTTCAGCAGGAACTTGTCTAACTTTGTCTTCAATTCCTGTAGGGTATTTTCCCCTATAACAACCTCTGGAAGAGCGTTCCAGCTTTCTACCACTCTCTGGGTGAAGAAGAACTTCCTTATGTTTGTACGGAATCTATCCCGTTTCAACTTTAGAGAGTGCCCTCTCTTTCTCTTCATCTTGGAGAGGGTGAATAACCTGTCCTTATCTACTAAGTCTATCCCCTTCAGTACCTTGAATGTTTCGATCATGTCCCCTCTCAATCTCCTCTATTCAAGGGAGAAGAGGCCCAGTTTCTCTAATCTAAGACCAGCACCCTAACTGAGACTAGCCCTACCAGCGTATGTCCTTGTTCAGCAGAAACTTGGCTAGCCTTGTCTTGAATTCCTGGAGGGTGTTTTCCCCTACAACAGCCTCCAGAAGAGCGTTCCAGTTTTCCACCACTCTCTGGGTGAAGAAGAACTTCCTTACGTTTGTACGGAATCTATCCCCTTTTAGCTTTAGAGAGTGTCCTCTCGTTCTCCCCACCTTGGAGAGGGTGAACAACCTGTCTTTATCTACTGTCTATTCCCTTCATTATCTTGAATGTTTCGATCATGTCCCCTCTCAATCTCCTCTGTTCGAGAGAGAAGAGGAGATTGAAGCTTTTCAAAGTGGCAGGTTTTGAAAAGTCATCCGGACATGTTCGGGGGAAATCTGGACGTCTGGAAACCCTACACTGACCTCCATCTGCGGAAACCCCCTCCCCCCGTCATATATATGACCGGAAAAATAAGCCTCATTCTGGCCCTTCAGTTGTCTCTCTCAATACATTCCAAGCCTCATTCTAGAGTCACAATAGATTTTGACTACACTTCAGCATAGGGTTTCCAGACATCTTTTTAGAGACCATGTCCGGGCATCTGGATGACTTTTCTAAATCTGGCACTTTGTCCGGGTTTTGAAAAGCTTCCTCTTCAGATCGCGTCAGGAGGGGGTATCCGCCCCGTGCGCCGTGAACGCGTGAAGTCGTTACATCACATCTGCACATGCCCTCCCTCCTGAGAACAGGCTGAGGGGGCGGGGCATGGCTTGCGCATAACGGGGTGGAACTGGATGGGACTGGAGGGGCGTGTCTATGGATCCGGATTTTACGCAGGAATCCTATGGTAACATCTTTGGTAACATCTTTGGTGGATGCCGCAGGATTCTTCCAATCCCCATGCCCGTTCAGCTACCTGGTAGGTTCCCAACCCTGTCTTGGAGGACCACCAGGCCAGTCAGGTTTTCAGGATAGCCCTAATGAATATGCATGGAGCAGATTTGCATTCCTAGCACCTCCATTATATGCAGATATACTGAAAACCCGACTGGCCTGGTGGTCCTTCAGGAGAGGGTTAGGAACCACTGCTCTAGAATCCTGCAAAGCTTGCCTGATCCTCACTATTGAAAATAATCATAGTGTTCCTCCCTGTAAGGACAGTATGTGGAGGGCTTCAGCTCTTTCTTCTTCTTGTGGTGGAGCTATTCGTTCTTTATGTTCAGATCATTTTTAAGGTATATCTCTATATTCATTTAGGGCAAGGATAGGCAATTCCGGTCCTCGAGAGCCAGAGGCAGGTCAGGTTTTCAGGATCTCCACCATGAATATGTACAAGATGGATTTGCATGCACTACCTCTTTGAGATGCAAATCTATCTCATGCATATTTATTGTGTATATCCTGAAAACCTGACCTGGCTCCGGCTCTCGAGGACCGGAATTGCCTACCCCCAATATAGGGCATTGGTCTAATAAAATCTCAGGTTCTATCCTGCATCATGTGGTCATATGAGAGAGGCGGATTCTGAGTGGAAGAAATGACTCTTTCAGGGGGTCATGTTGTTCTGCACATCAGTCTTTCTGCCTCTCCAGCTTCCACTTGCACTGGAAGGACTGATTAGAAACATAGAAATGGACGGCAGATAAGGGCCACGGTCCATCTAGTCTGCCCACCCCAATGACCCTCCCCTACCTTTCTCTGTGAATAGATCCCACGTGTCTATCCCATTTGGCCTTAAAATCAGGCACGCTGCTGGCCTCAATAACCTGAAGTGGAAGACTATTCCAGCGATCAACCACCCTTTCAGTGAAGAAGAACTTCCTAGTGTCACCGTGCAGTTTCCCGCCCCTGATTTTCCACGGATGCCCCTTTGTTGCCGCGGGACCCTTGAAAATGAAGATATCTTCTTCCACCTCGATGCGGCCCGTGAGATACTTGAACGTCTCGATCATGTCTCCCCTCTCTCTACGTTCCTCGAGTGAGTAGAGCTGTAACTTCCCTAGCCGCTCCTCGTATGGGAGATCCTTGAGTCCCGAGACCATCCGGGTGGCCATTCTCTGGACCGATTGGCCAGACTTTTTTTTTTTTTTTTTTTGCAGACATCTACAATCAATCACTGGCAGCTTCTCTTTCATTTTAGACATAGAAAAAGATGACAGATAAAGACCAGTGTGGTCCATTCAGTTTGCCCAACAGTCACATTCAATCTCAAGGCAATGTTCAGACAACAAAGCAGTAATTATTCATTTTACTTGTAAGTTCCAACATAAGGTATCTTCCCCTACCCTCCTCGAGATAGGTAAGAACTGTACTCAGCCCACATTGAAATCATCCGTCAGTGAGAATCGCAAGATTCACATCCATGAGAAGGGGGGGGGGGGGGAGGTTGTTCACCTCTGAGTACTATCAATGATAGGCTTTTGCTTTCATCCCAGTGGCTACAGAGGGGCCCTGGACAACTGAATTTGTCTGGCTCTGTTCTAATTTAGTATATAGCTGATTATATTTCAGTCATTTCCCTTTAGCTCATCTCAGAAGCAAAACAGGCGAACAGTTCAAAGATTCAAAGAAAAGTGACCAAGATGATAAAGGGGATGGAACTCCTCTCATATGAGGAAAGACTAAAACGGTTAGGACTCTTCAGCTTGGAAAAGAGATGGCTGCGGGGAGATTTGATTGAAGTCCACAAAATCCTGAGTGGAGTAGAACGGGTATAAGTGGGTCGATTTTTCACTCTGTCAAAAATGACAAAGACTAGGGGACACTCAATGAAGTTATAGGGAAATACTTTTAAAACCAATAGGAAGAAATTTGTGGTAAGAGTGGAAAGCGTAGCTGGTTTTAAGAAAGGTTTGGACAATTTCCCGGAGGAAAAGTCCATAGTCTGTTATTGAGAAAGACATGGGGGAAACCACTGCTTGCCCTGTATTGGTAGCATGGAATATTGCTACACCTTGGGTTTAGGCCAGTTACTAGTGACCTGGATTGGCCACCATGAGAACGGGCTACTGGCTTGATAGACCATTGGTCTGACCCAGAGAGGCTATTCTTATGTTCTTATGAGCATTGTTCATAATCAAAATGGCCTCCTCAGAATAAAAATGGCCTCTGCTCATAGTGGTTTTTCTATTGTCCTTAGGTCTGGGGTAAATTCCACAGTTTGGAAAGCTTCGTCGTCTCCTTACTTATCTACAGAAACAAGGAGGGGAAAAAAGTTTGGCACTTTTTATTCCTACCTTTGTTTTCTTCAAAAAGTCCTACAGTCATGGAGAAAAGAAGGAGTAAGAGTTTTTCATGTCTGAATGACAGCTCTTGATCTTTGGGTTTCTTCAACAAAGTTTAGACTGAAGGCTGGATCTACTGATCATAGAGCTGCCTCCTCTGACATTCAATAAGAGAGAAGGAATTGTATTCTGACTCTGCCAGAAAATGCCATGCGTTGCAAAAAAAAGATGCCACACTGCACGGTTCTCATCTTCTGAGTAGGGAGCTTCAAAAAAATATTAGGGATACGCACAGGCAAATCATTTTACTGTATTTTCAGAAAATTGGGCTTATTTTCCCAAGTTCTATGAATATACATCCTGTTACATAGTAACATAGTAGATGACAGCAGATAAAGACCCGAATGGTCCATCCAGTCTGCCCAACCTGATTCAATTTAAATTTTTTTTTTTTTTTTTTCTTCTTAGCTATTTCTGGGCGAGAATCCAAAGCTTTACCCGGTACTATGCTTGGGTTCCAACTGCCGAAATCTCTGTTAAGACTTACTCCAGCCCATCTACACCCTCCCAGCCATTGAAGCCCTCCCCTGCCCATCCTCCTCCAAACGGCCATACACAGACACAGACCGTACAAGTCTGCCCAGTAACTGGCCTAGTTCAATCTTTAATATTATTTTCTGATTCTAAATCTTCTGTGTTCATCCCACGCTTCTTTGAACTCAGTCACAGTTTTACTCTCCACCACCTCTCTCGGGAGCGCATTCCAGGCATCCACCACCCTCTCCGTAAAGTAGAATTTCCTAACATTGCCCCTGAATCTACCACCCCTCAACCTCAAATTATGTCCTCTGGTTTTACCATTTTCGTTTCTCTGGAAAAGATTTTGTTCTACGTTAATACCCTTTAAGTATTTGAACGTCTGAATCATATCTCCCCTGTCTCTCCTTTCTTCTAGGGTATACATATTCAGGGCTTCCAGTCTCTCCTCATACGTCTTCTGGCGCAAGCCTCCTATCATTTTCGTCGCCCTCCTCTGGACCGCCTCAAGTCTTCTTACGTCTTTCGCCAGATACGGTCTCCAAAACTGAACACAATACTCCAAGTGGGGCCTCACCAATGACCTGTACAGGGGCATCAACACCTTCTTCCTTCTACTGACTATGCCTCTCTTTATACAGCCCAGAATCCTTCTGGCAGCAGCCACTGCCTTGTCACACTGTTTTTTCGCCTTTAGATCTTCGGACACTATCACCCCAAGGTCCCTCTCCCCGTCCGTGCATATCAGCTTCTCTCCTCCCAGCATATACGGTTCCTTCCTATTATTAATCCCCAAATGCATTACTCTGCATTTCTTTGCATTTAGTTGCCAGGCATTAGACCATTCCTCTAACATTTGCAGATCCTTTTTCATATTTTCCACTCCCTCTTCGGTGTCCCTCTCCTGTTAATAGAAATGTTTTAACCCTAGAATGGCTGGTCCTGATATAATTAACAAAGGTGCCAAAAATGTAAACACACTGACTAAACTCGATGATATTATTTTTATTAACAGAGGAAAAGACCTCAAAACACCCCAGTTCACACTAGACACTTTGGGCTCCTTTTACAAAGCCGCGTTAGCGGTTTAACGCACGTAATAGCGTGCGCTAAACCGCCGGACGCATTAGCCGCTACCGCCTCCTCTTGAGCAGGCGGTAGTTTTTCGGCTTGCGCAGGGGTTAGCGCATGATTAAAAGTCACGCGCGCTAACGCGGCTTCGTAAAAGGAGGCTCTTGTTTTGGATTCAAGGGTATCATCATTGGTTAAAAAACCTGTTTCTGTAATTATTTGTTATATATATATTTATTTCAGATGTTTTCAGTTATTAAAATTATTTAACGCAAATCTACTTATAATCCCGATGTCAACCAACATATAAAGGCTTGGTTAGATTTTCGTGTAACATGGTTTTTTCTGTTGCGTTGAGCATTCTGGACCCATTGTCATCTCGGAGCAGGGACTTTAGACCATTTATTACTCTATTGTCATAAGAACATAAGAACATAAGAAGTTGCCTCCACTGGGTCAGACCAGAGGTCCATCTCGCCCAGCGATCCGCACCCGCGGCGGCCCATCAGGTCCACGACCTGTGAAGTGGTTTCTGAACACCTCTACAACCTACCTCAAGTTCTATCTGTACCCCTCTATCCCCTTATCCTCCAGGAACCTATCCAAACCCTCCTTGAACCCTTGTACAGAGTTCTGGCCTATCACATCCTCTGGAAGTGCGTTCCATGTGTCCACCACCCTCTGGGTAAAAAAGAACTTCCTAGCATTTGTTCTAAACCTGTCCCCTTTCAATTTCTTCGAGTGACCCCTAGTGTTTGTGGCTCCCCATAGTTTGAAGAATCTGTCATTTACTTTCTCTATGCCCTTTAGGATTTTGAAGGTTTCTATCATGTCCCCTCTAAGTCTCCTCTTCTCTAGGGAGAACAGACCCAGCATTTTTAACCTGTCAGCGTATGAAAAATTTTCCATACCTTTTATCAGTTTAGTCGCCCTCCTCTGCACTCCCTCGAGTACCGCCATGTCCTTCTTGTGGTACGGCGCCCAGTACTGCACACAGTACTCCAGGTGCGGGCGCACCATTGCGCGATATAGCGGCATAATGACTTCTTTCGTCCTGGTCGTGATACCTTTTTTGATGATGCCCAGCATTCTGTTTGCTTTCTTTGAGGCTGTCGCACACTGTGCCGATGGTTTCAGTGATGTGTCTACCATCACCCCCAGGTCCCTTTCAAGGTTACTCACCCCTAGCAGTGTTCCCCCCATTTTGTAGCTGAACATCGGGTTCTTTTTCCCTACATGCATGACCTTGCATTTCTGTACATTAAAACTCATTTGCCACTTGTTTGCCCAGTCTTCCAGTCTCGTTAGGTCCCTTTGCAGGTCTTCACAGTCTTCCGTGTTTCTAACCCTGCTGCAGTTTGGTGTCATCAGCAAATTTGATAACCTCACATTTTGTCCCCGTCTCCAGATCGTTTATAAATATATTTAAGTTTCAAGTTTAAGTTTCAAGTTTAAGTTTCAAGTTTAATTGTATATCTGATTAATCCCTTACTCGAATTTCTAAGCGATGAACATATCGTTGAAATTACATACAATACAGGGGGCAGTAAAACAAGGAGAAACTAAACATACTTAACACGTTAAAAGACTAACAGTACAAACGTAAAAACGAGAGGGAAAGATGGGTAGGGAAATACAAATTATTGATAGGAAAGAAAACAATTATGGTGAGAAACAATAGGGGGGAATAAACGATGAATCTTAAAGAGGTTATGGAAATGAAATGAAATCCCTAGTCAAGTTTTTAAGTATCAAAAGCATCTTTAAAACGAAAACTTTTTAGTTTGCTCTTAAATTTATCAAAATTGTTTTCTTCTCTTATATAAATGGGGAGGGAGTTCCATGTTTGAGGAGCTGTAACAGAAAAAATAAAATGCCGCCGTGTATTAATTATTTTAAGTGAGGGAATAACTAATAAACGTTGATCAATAGATCTCAGTAATCTGGTTGGAGGAATAGAGAATCAATGTTTTGTAGATGAAAGCCGGAGTTTTATATAACAAAGACTTGAAGGTAAGCAGGCTTAATTTATACTGTATACGAAGCGCAACCGGGAGCCAGTGCGTTTTCTTAAGAAGGGGAGTGACGTGATCAAATTTCTTAGCTATCATTATAAGTTTAATTGAGGCATTTTGAATGATCTGCAAACGTCTAATTTCATTTTGGGCTATTCCCTTGAGTAGGGCATTGCAATAATCAATTTTTGAAATAACCAAGGAGTGGATTAGAGTGTTAAGAGATTTTGGACATAGAAATTTAGATACTGAACGGATTTGACGACGTCTGTAAAAGGTGGATTTAACAATATTACTAATGTGGTTATGATAGGTTAGTTTATCATCAAAGATAACCCCTAAAATCTTGATGCCACTTATCACCTGTAAAGCGGTACCCTTAACAGAGATTGGACCACTGGGCGGCCTGGTGACCCAAGAAGTCTGTCTGAAAACACAGAAACTCCATACTATAATGATTATTGAGGGTTTTCCAATCAGGGAACCCCGCCCAGTGGTACAAAGTGTTAAGTGGATTTAATAAAAAGAAATTAAAAACTGGTTTAAGAGATATTTGGAGCATTGAGATTAAGCATGAAATTACTGCACCTCAATGGCCACGAATTTGGTCTTGGAGGATGAAATGTACGGTGTCGGCATCTATGAGACAAACTTGGTTTTTTCTGTTGCACGGAGCGTTGTGGACCCCTGTTAGGTTACAAAAATTAGATAGTTCTTTGTCTAATAGATGTTGGCATTGTCATCTGGAAGCAGGAACTTTAGATCATTTATTGTTTCATTGCCCATTTATTATGAATTTTTGGAAATCAATTTGGGACCAAATTAATAATTTGTTAGATAATCCGGTGGCATTATCTTATGATACTGTGATATTTGGTATGGAAATGAGAGCAAAAAGTCAGATTTCTGCGAACAACAATAAATTATTACTTATAATGACTGGTGTTGCCATTCAGCAAATTACATATAATTGGAAGGATTGGAGGAGATTAAATTATAACTTCTGGTGGAACTCTTTATGCCATATTTATAAAATGGAAAGGTTTATTGCATTGCAACGGGGATACTTTAAGAAGTTTCAGGATGTGTGGAAACCATTAACAAAGTATTGTAAAGATTAATTTGAATTTGTTTCCCTTATATTTATCAACTTAAGGTATAGGGAGGGGGGGGAGTTTATTATTATATGTTTTATATGATAATGGAATATATGGGAGGGAGGGATGGGAAAGGGGAAGGGATAAGAATTTATGAAATATATCAATGATTGTTTGTAAGTGATGTATTTATTGTTAATATGAATGAATATATTTAACACAATGTATTTTTGAAAATGAATAAAGAATTAATAAAAAAAAAAATAGAGATTGGAAAAATAAGTTTAGAACTGTCTTTCCAAGGAAAGAACATGACGTTTGATTTATTGATATTAAGGGCTAATCTGTTAGCGTCGAGCCACTGGTGAATCTTCTCAAGTTTCCTATTGATTGCTGTTGTTTCAAGAGAGTTAGTAGGATCAAGTGGATGTAAACGCTGTATGTCGTCTGCTTAAGCGAATACAGTAAAGCCAATGGCTTGGCAGAGGGTCACAAGCGGTTCAAGAAAAATATTAAACAAAAGCGGTGAAAGAATGGACCCTTGTGGAATACCGTACGTTATGGATTTTTGGAAATCAATTTGGGGCCAAATTAATAGTTTATTAGAAAATCATGTGGTGTAATCATATGATACAGTATTATTTGGTATGTCTATGAGGGCTAAGAGCCAAATATCTTCCAAAAATAATAAATTCCTACTTATTTTAACAGGAGTCGCCATACAACAAATAAACTGCAACTGGAAAAATTGGAATAGATTAAACTACAGTTTTGGGTGGAATTCATTGTGTCATATTTATAAAATGGAAAGAACATTAGCTATTCAGAAAGGAAATTTTTTTTTTACCTATTTTTATTGAAAAACAAAAAGAAAGGAAATTTTAATAACTTTCAAGATGTGTGGGGGCCATTAACAAATTATTGCAATGAATAAGTATTATTTTCCTGATTTGTACAAATGTAAGAATGGGGTGGGGGGAGGGGGGATTTAATTATATGGTATAAGCGTTATGAGATGCTGAAAAGATGGGAGGGAAAGGGATAATTAAGAATATAAGAAGTTGCCTCCACTGGGTCAGACCAGAGGTCCATTGCACCCAGAGGTCCGCTCCCGCGGCAGCCCATCAGGTCCATGACCTGTGAAGTGGTTCCTGACCATTTCTATAACCTACCTCTACTTCTATCTGTACCCCTCAATCCCCTTATCCTTTAGGAACCTATCCAAATCTTCCTTGAACCCCTGTAATGTGCTCTGGCCTATCACAATTCTATTTAATATGAAGAATTGTAGAATTTCAAGTGATATATTTAAGTTAAAATGGTTGATACCTTTTGATGCACTTGATGTAAGTTATAAAAATGAATAAAGAATTACAAAAAAAAAAAATTTTTCATGTAATTCTCATTCGGCAGTGAATTCCTCTTTGTTTAAAGGAATAACATCATCAAACACTTACTTGTCCTTTGTTTTTAAAAAAAAAAAGGGAGTAAAAGCTACCCCCCCCCCCTGCTTTTACATAACCGTGGAAGTGTTTTTTAGCGCAGGCCAGCATGCCGAATGCTCTGCACTGCTCCTGACACTCATAGAGTATCTATGAGCATTGGGAGCAGTGCAGTGCTTTCAGCGTGCCAACCTGCACTAAATACGCCAAATGAGAATTACACATAAAACTAAACCAAGCTTTTATATGTTTGTTTGACATTGTGATTATAAATAGACTTTTGTTAAATAATTAGAATTACTGAAAACATATAAAAAATAATTACAGAAACAAAGGTTTTTTTGACCAATGATAATACCGTTCAATCCAAAACAAGGTGTCTATTGTGAACACACGACATTGGGGTGTTTTGAGGCCTTTCCCTCTGTTAATAAAAATAAAAATAAAATATCATTGAGTTTAGTCAGTGTGTTTATATTTTGGTGATTTTTGAACAAATGCATTGGGTCTCATATTGTTTTGATTACTTGGTCCTGATATAATCACATTTGGGAGAAACTACCATGTTTCCTCCAAAATAAGTCAGTGTCTTATATTAATTTGTGGTCCAAAAAACACATTAGGGCTTATTTGGGGGGGATGTCTTATTTTTTTTTCATGTACAATAATCATCTCTCCCTTCCTCTCCTCCACCCCAATTCTTCCTCTTTCCTTTCTCTCTCCCTTCCCCCCATGTGCAGCATCTTTCTATCCCTCCCTCCCATCGCCCTGTGCAGCAGATCCCCAGCGACTCTCCCACCGTGAGACTGACATACCTTCTCTCCGAGGCCTCCAAGAAACAGCAGTGGCGGCAGCGCTCTGAACAGGCTGCTTCGTGGCCTTCCCTGAAGGGGCTTCCCTCTATCTTGTCACTAGGGCTTATTTTGGGGGTAGGGCTTATATGAGGAGCATCTTTAAAAATCATGCTAGGGCTTATTTTCAGGGAAACAAGATTTTATGTATGTGATATGGAAACCGCATAGTTGTATGCGGTATATACATTTTTTAATAAATAAAATTAATAAATATAACAGTGGGTTTTGCATTGGTTTGTTCTTATTAAAACTCAATAAAAACTATTGGGAAATTAAAAAAAATAATCTAATCTAATCTAAACCTTAGGTTTGTATACCGCATCATCTCTACATTCGTAAAGCTCGACACGGTTAACAAGGGTTAGGGTAGAAAGGAACTCCAGTGGAGGGAAGAGGCAAAATGAGGAGAAAAATTTAGAGGACTAGAATGACCAGGGAGGGAGTAGGAGTTACGTTTTTTGAGAATAACCAGGTTTTCAGATGTTTACGGAAGAGTTGGAGGGAGCTCAGATTCCTAAGAGGGGAGGTAAGGTTGTTCCAGAGCTCAGTGATTCTGAAAGGGAGGGAGGATAAATAATAATCATTTAACGCACATTAGGACGTTTTTAATGCATAGTAATCGATTGCACACTCAGATTTGTAAGACATTAATGAGCCAAATTCACACTAATGAGTGCAAGCCCCTATCTGCAAACTGTTCTGTTATCCCTTAAATTTTGTTACATTGACTGCAAACTGGATGTGTAGAGCAAAGATTCTAGGTAGAGTCTAAAGAACGTGCAGTGAAGAATTCTGTTCTCTGTTAGGAAAAACCCATCATCTCAGCAAGGTAGGAGCAGACACGTTGAAAACAGAATATGCAAATTTTTTCCAGTGCAATTATGCATTTGACAGAAAGCCAGATTAGCTTTCTCACTGGAATGCCAGTTCTTGACGCATAAGTGACTATTCTGGAGAGCAAGTTGTGAACAAGCCAGCGCTTTTGTACTGAACTATCAAGGCTGCGTGAAAGGAAGGAATTGCCATAATCCATCCTTGAAGCTATGAAAGCCGGAATCAAGAGCTTTGCATCCTACTGAGACAACAATGATCTCAGCCTTCCTAAACACCTGCAACAATACAACACAATCTTAACAAGGTGGTTGACGTGACTCCCAGGGACTGCGCGGGGGGACAAAATCGTATGCCAGCAATAGAGGCGGGGGAAAAAAAATGCTCCGTTCTGCAGGTAGCTTGAGACTGGCACATTCAGCGCCATGCTTCCTTCGATTAGCCACTAAAATGTTAACATTCAGCTTCAATCGAGCGCCTGACGGAAGTCTTTAGAGACCAGGATCGAGGAAAACCATCCAGTATCAGCTCTCCAAAAATAACGACAGCACTATAGCCTCTTAATTTAAACCCCCACACCCCACCCCCTTTTTTTTTTACAAAACCGTAGCATGGTTTTTAGTGTCGGCCATGGCGGGTGATGGCTCCAATGCTCATAGAATTCCTATGAACGTTACGGCTGCGGCCGACGCTATAAAAATGCACTATGGCTTTGTAAAAGGGTGGGAAGGGGGGGGGGGTTAGTTTGCAGCATGATTCCTGCCTCAGGCTGCTGAAAGAGAGAAATGCAATACAAAATGGATTTTATATACTCTCTCTCCACCTAGCTTTAGACCAGGGGTGTCAAAGTCCATCCTCGAAGGCTGCAATCCAGGATTTCCCCAATGAATATGCATGAGATCTATGTGCATGCACTGCTTTCAATGCATATTCATTGGGGGAAATCCTGAAAACCTGACTGGATTGCGGCCCTCGAGGAGGGACTTTAAAATCCCTGGTCTAGTACAAGGGTAGGCAACTCCGGTCCTCAAGAGCCGTAATCCAGTCGGGTTTTCAGGATTTCCCCAATGACTATGCATGAGATCTATTTGCATGCATTGCTTTCATTGTATGCTAATAGATCTAATGCATATTCATTGGGGAAATCCTGAAAACCCGACTGGATTGCGGCCCTTGAGGATGGACTTTGAGATCCCTGGTCTAGAACAGATATGGGCAATTCCAGACCGACCGGAATCCAATTGGGTTTCAGGATTTCCCCAATTAATATGCATGAAATCTATTTGCATGCATTGCTTTCATTGTATGCTAATAGATCTCATGCATATTCATTGGAGAAATCCTGAAAACCCGACTGGATTGCGGCCCTTGAGGAGGGACTTTGAGATCCCTGGTCTAGAACAGACATGGGGAATTCCGGACCGACCGGAATCCAATTGGGTTTCAGGATTTCCCAATTAATATGCATGAGATCTATTTGCATGCACTGCTTTCAATGCATTCATTGGGGAAATCCTGAAAACCCGACTGAATTGCGGCCCTTGAGGAGGGACTTTGAGATCCCTGGTCTAGATCAGACATGGGCAATTCCGGACCGACCAGAATCCAATTGGGTTTCAGTATTTCCCCAATTAATATGCATGAGATCTATGTGCATGCACTGCTTTCAATGTATATTCATTGGGGGAAATCCTGAAAACCTGACTGGATTGCGGCCCTTGAGGAGGGACTTTAAGATCCCTGGTCTAGTACAAGAGTAGGCAACTCCGGTCCTCAAGAGCCGTAATCCAGTCGGATTTTCAGGATTTCCCCAATGACTATGCATGAGATCTATTTGCATGCACTGCTTTCATTGTATGCTAATAGATCCCATGCATATTCATTGGGGAAATCCTGAAAACCCGAATGGATTGTGGCCCTCGAGGAGGGACTTTGAGATCCCTGGTCTAGTACAAGAGTAGGCAACTCCGGTCCTCAAGAGCCGTAATCCAGTCGGGTTTTCAGGATTTCCCCAATGACTATGCATGAGATCTATTTGCATGCACTGCTTTCATTGTATGCTAATAGATCCCATGCATATTCATTGGGGAAATCCTGAAAACCCGAATGGATTGTGGCCCTCGAGGAGGGACTTTGAGATCCCTGCTTTAGAAGGTTCACAAATACTGGCCCTCTTTTACAAAGGCGCGCTAAGCGTTTTAGCGCGGATTTAGTGCACGCTAAATCAACGCAAGCGCTAATCGCTAATGCATCCATAGGATAACATGCACGCATTGGCGTTTAGCGTGTGGTAAAAAGCTTAGCGCTGCTTAACTTGCTTTTTGTTTTTTTTTACCAAACCACCCTCGTACAACCCATGCCGGACACTTCCCAAAGGTCGTTTTCTCAAATGGATCATGCGTTTGTTCTATTCTCCGAAATATGTTTTGTATAAAGGGCCTCTCTAGGTTAGTGGGGAATCCAAAGGGTTTCTAGAGGGAAAACACAGGTCTGGACACGTCTGGTTCATTTCACTTCGCTGTAGAAATTATGTCTGGATGCGATCAGTTTCCCAGAACCCAAGAGAATAGTACCAACCATACACATGGGGAATTACTTTTTTACAGCAACACCAGTAAGGAACACGTAGCAAAGTGTTTTTGTTACAAGTCCCAAAGGGAATTGTGTATGAAAACTTAGCAGGTAGGCTAGAACCCATCTCTAAATTGCTTCATATATAGCTGAGAAAGAAGAGACAGGGAAATGGACCGATACGAGAAGCAAATCTTTTGTCCGGAATAAAGAATCTTCTACATCAGTGTCTCTCAAACTTTCTCAAGCCGGGGTACGCTAAAGGTGGTGGCCATGGCTTGAGGCACCCAGAAGTGCACGGCCGTCGCCGTGATGACATCACGCATAAGCATGACATCATCACGTCCGCTCATGTGCAAAGGCCCTCCAAATGGGCCCTGAGACGCCAGTAGGGGGTGCCAGCAGGGAAGAGGGCCGGAGAGAAGGAGAGGCACCGACGTCAGCTGATGGCCTACAGCAGTGTTTCTCAACTACTTCAAGCTAAGTACCCCCTAAGTCTAACAAATATCAGCTGAGGACCCCAACCGCAGACCTCCCTAGGCCCACCCGAATCCCATCCCCTTTACTAACTGTAATGCAATTTTTTCCATTCATTTTTCATATACAGACAATATACACAGCAGATATAAATTCTCAAAACTGACACATTTCAATCGCTATATTGAAAATAAAATCATTTTTCCTATCGGCGATCCTTGGCAGGCTTCTGTAATTAGCTTTAAAGGTGAGACCGGGAGGCCAGGGGGGGGGGAAGCCGGAGGACGCTAGAGAGAAGGGGGGAAACATGCAGACCTGACGCCGTACCACGTAGGGAAGTCAGCTGGCAGGCACCTCTCTTCCTGCTCAGTGTGCCCGGGCACACTTGGAATCTCTGGAGGCATACTAGTGTGCCTTTGCACACAGTTTGAGATACACTGGTCTAGATAGAAGACTCAGAGTATGAGGCTTCAAGGAGGTAGACTCGGGATCGTCAGAAATCATTTATTCACTGAAAGGTAAGCAGATGAACAGAAAGGCCCACCTAGGAAAGTGGTAGAGATCTACGAAAAGTAGAGGAGATCCTTGGTTTTGAAGAATCTAATCTAATCTAATCCTTAGGTTTGTATACCGCATCATCTCCACGTTCGTAGAGCTCGACGCGGTTTACAGTAGGAGAAATAGGAAGGAACTACAACAGAGGGTTAGAGGTAGAAGTGTGAAGAAAATTTAGAGGACTTGGGATGCCAAGATATAAGAGTTTCCTTGATTCCTAAGTTGGAGGGAGACTTACATTTTTTGAGAAAAGCCAGGTTTTCAGATGTTTGCGGAAAACTTGGAGAGAGCTCAAGTTCCGAAGAGGGGAGGTAAGGTTGTTCCAGAGCTCAGTGATTTTGAAGTGGAGGGAGGTCCCTAGCTGTCCTGTGTGGGAAATGCCTTTTAGCGAGGGGAAGGATAGAATAAAGGGAGACGACAGAGATGAAGTGATAAGCAACCCCCTCCCCCAGCTTTACTAAACTGCGATAGTGGTTATTAGCGCAGAGAGCTGTGCTGAATGCTCCGCGCTGCTCCCGGCACTCATGGGAACTCTATGAGCCTCTGAAGCAACACGGAGCATGCGGCGTGGCTCCCTGCGCTAATAACCGCTATCGTGGTTTAGTAAAAGGGGTGGGGAGGTGGGGTGGGGTAAATCACTACACTCAGAGATAAAATTGGGCAGACCAGAATACAATGCTGGTGCTAGGGTTTGTTCGGGTCTTACTGCAGCTCCTTGTGACCCTGGGCAAGTCACGTAGGCCCAAATTCTGTAACCGGCGCCTATTTCGGAGGCGCCTATCAAGAAAGAGCGATTCTGCAACAAGGCGCCTCGAAAAATTTAGGCGGCCTTCGAAAAACTAAGCGCTACGCACGTTAGGCGCGGGCGCGGCTACGTGTTAGGCGCCTTGTTGCTGAACCCGCTGCTCTTAAGCGCGCTTAAGCGCTCACGTAGGCGCCTACGTTTTAGTGGTGCCTAGCGCCGACCCATTTCTTGGGTGCCTCCAAAACAGCGCGATTCATTAAACAGCCCCCAGTTTTACTTGAATCGCCCATGTTGGCGCCTAACTTTTGGGCGCTTTGTTATAGAATTTGCCCTTCAACCTCCAATGCCCCAGCTATGATACAAGAGTAGGCAACTCCGGTCCTCAAGAGCCGTAATCCAGTCGGGTTTTCAGGATTTCCCCAATGACTATGCATGAGATCTATTTGCATGCACTGCTTTCATTGTATGCTAATAGATCCCATGCATATTCATTGGGGGAAATCCTGAAAACCCGACTGGATTGTGGCCCTGTATATAGTACCTGTATATAGTATGTAAACTGCTTTGATTGTAACCACAGAAAGGCGACATATCAAGTATCATTCCTTTTCACTTTAGGGGTCATGCCCAGTGGTAATACTATGTAACTACCTCTAGGGGTTGAGGTCAGGATATATTTGAGAGTGAATTTTCTGAGATAGATATGACTGGACATTGTCCTGCTTCCATTAGACTACCAGGGATAACCAGATATGCAGGGGGAGGGGGTGGGTTGCACAGGCAGAAGGGAGATGGCTGAGAAGGATGAGTGCAAGGAGGGGGGGGGCACTGTCAGAGCTTGGAGGCTGAAATTGAATGAATACATTTGAAGACTGGGGGGGGGGGTTTGAGTTGAGGGACACCCCTTCAACACTAGACTATCAGGTCTCTCAGCCACTACGGTAGGTGTAGTGTGTGGAAGGAGAAGGGAGGGCCATCTCAGACTGGCACCTTCTGGTGGGCCTATTACCTTCAGTATCGAGGAGCATACAGTCTTCCCAGCAAAGCAAATAAAATAATTGTGGGATTCATTACCCCAAGTAATCTTCCTGCAGTAAGTTTCATGTCAAGCTGAACCTACTGCAGTGTGATACAGTGGTTAAAGCTACAGCCTCTGCACCCCGAGGTTGTGGGTTCAAATCCCACACTGCTCCTTGTGACCCTGGGCAATTCACTTAATCCCCTCACAAATATGCAGGAATAAGAGGGGGAAAAAAAAAAATCTATATCCACTACTTATACCTTCCTTTTGAAGTGCCCCAGGTACATTAGATAGAGGGTGAGCTCATCAGGACAGATAGAGAAAAATGCTTGAGTGCCTGAATAATTTGTAATCTGCATAGAATTGTAGGATATGCAAAATAAAAACATACACACACAGGTAATTTCCCTTGTGCAAATCTACGCAAAGAATTTTTACACAAAGAAAGGAGAATAAAGAATGCCGATCAGCAATGATTTGAACAAAGCCAAGCAACAGCCAAAATCCGAGACGGACGCTCTCCGGTATCATTCTTGTCTTAATTACTCAATGCTGGATTGTATGTTTCATTTGCTCCTCTTGACAGACATTTTATGCTTTATTTTAATGGACTTTATAGGGACGTGACCTCTGATGCCTTTTGCATGGAGTGTGTTGTATAAATGCAATTTAACTAATTAATTCTTATTAACAAGGCTCGTGATGGCACATTAGCTGTCAAGATTCAAGCCTTTTGATTGGGAAATGTTTTTGGAAGAGACATGATGGTAGGTTATCTCTTAGACCTAAACATTGATGGAGAAGTCAGCTAGGATCTGTTCATCAGATCTTTGGTAAGATGACTTAGCTCATTGGTTCTCAACTCAGTCCTTGGGGTACACGCAAGTCCTGGGTAATAAATATTCTCTCTTAATTAGCTATGCCACAAAAGTATAGCAAATGGCTATCATTTGCCTCAAACTTTGCTTTTTACGACCAGGACATAATTATTTCAAAATTTACCTCTTTTTTTGCAGACTATTCCAGATTGATTCCAAGCTGAGTAAACTTAGGGGCCGGAAGAGGGCCTGGGATAGGCACATAGGATCTCTTGGTTACTGCGGATGGGCAGACTAGATGGGCCATTTGGCCTTTATCTGCCATCATGTTTCTATGTTTTACTGAGGTGCGGTAGGGTATTGCCGTGTGGCAAACAATAACGCAGGCACTTCAGGCGGTAAGACTTACCACGGCTGTGGGCGGAAATGGGCGTGCTGTGGGTATGCATACCCACAATGCACTGGTGCGCTGTAGTAAAGGCATGTGGTGCTTCTTACTGCCGGGTTAGCGCAGGAGCCTTTACCTTCTACACAAAGGCAGGTGGTAAGGGCTTTACAGATGTTACTGCAGCACATGCGAGAGGAAACCTGCCTCTCGGCAGACATGCCTATCAGCTGCGCTATTTTTGAACTGTGGTAATTTCTGAACGAGGAACGGTTAAACAAATTGCAGCTATACTCACTCGAGGAGCGCAGAGAGAGGGGGACATGATCGAGACGTTCAAGTATCTCTCGGGCCGCATAGAGACGGAGGAAGATATCTTCCTCTTCAAGGGTCCCACAACAACAAGAGGGCATCCGTGGAAAATTTGGGGAGGGAAACTACGAGCTGACACCAGGAAATTCTTTTTCACAGAAAGGGTGGTTGATCGCTGGAATAGTCTTCCACTACATGTGATCGAGGCCAGCAGCGTGCCTGATTTTAAGGCCTGATGGGATCGTCACGTGGGATCTATTCACAGGGCAAAGGAAGAGGAGGGATCTATTCACAGGGCAATGGTAGGGGAGGGACATTTGGGTGGGCAGACTGGATGGGCCTTGGCCCTTATCTGCCGTCTATTTCTATGTTTCTATGTAACTTGACACTGCGCTAATTTTAGCCTTAGGCATTAGTAAAAGGGCCCCTTAGAGCAGTGATTCCCAACCCTGTCCTGGAGGACCACCAGGCCAATCGGGTTTTCAGGCTAGCCCTAATGAATATGCATGAGAGAGATTTGCATATGATGGAAGTGATAGGCATGCAAATTTGCTTCATGCATATTCATTAGGGCTAGCCTGAAAACCCAATTGGCCTGGTGTTCCTCCAGGACAGGGTTGGGAACCACTGCCTTAGAGTAACTTTAAGAACTTTCTAGAACTTTTCATTAATATAAATAGTAGTACAGTACAACTATAGAGACCTCAGTTCCAACTGTCTAACTGGTAACATATTTGCATTGTTTTAAACGGCATCCAGAAGCTGCAAACATCCAGCCAGTGGCGTAGTAAGGGGTAGCGATCCTCCTTGGGCGCCAACACCCATCCTCTCCTCCGCCCCCCCCCCCCCTGTTGTACGCGTACACCCCTTCCCTTCACTCGTACCTCTTTAATTTTTCCAGCGTGAGCATCATCACAAACTTGCTGCCTGTGTCAGTGTTGGCATCGGCTCTCTCTGACATCAGTTTCCATGGCCTGCGCCTAGAAAGTGATGTCAGAGAGAGAGCCGACCCGAAGCGGGCAGCAAGTTCATGATGATGCTCAAGCCGTGAAAATTAAAGAGGCACGAGTGAAGGGGAGGGGGCACTTGCATGCCAGAGAGGGGTGAGGAAAGAGCAGGGGGGGGGAGAAGAGGGTGGGGGAGGGGCACCACTCCCCCAGGCGCCACTCAGCCTCGCTACGCCACTGCATCCAGCAGATGCATTTTTTTATACATGCAGCCAATTTATCAAGTACTCCATAGAAGCATTTGCTAAGATGTGTGATGCCCACATGGCATATTTCGGTATTGAGCGTCAAGACAAACCTTGGGCACCTCACCCAAAAACTCTGACAGGTAAGATAATTTTGTTTCTCACTAGGATGGTGGCATTTTCTGCTATAGAATGTCATAGAATGTATAATTTTAAAAAATATTTAAATTTTACAAATTTCAATCTTATGAAATATGTTGTGAGAATCTCATAAATATTAGTCGTCGGTGAAATACCGTATTTTCACTCATATACCGCGCACCCGTGTAAAACACGCACACGGGTATAGCGCGTGGGAAACTGTAATTTATGTAAAGAAATTTTTATATACCGCACACACCCGTATACCGCGCATGCCGCCCCGACTCTCCCGTCGCCGCCCGACTCTCCTTTCGCCCGCCCCGACTCTCCTCTGGCTACCCCGACTCTCCTTTCGCCTGCCCTGACTCTCCTCTCCCCTTTGAAGTCCTGTCCCCACCCTGAAAGCCTGATGCCCCCCCCCCCCGACGTCCGATTCACCTCCCCCCCGCAGGACCGTTCGCACCCCCACCCCGAAGGACCGCTCGCACTCGCAACCGCACCCCCACCCCGAAGGACCGCTCGCACCCCCACAGCCTCCCCACCCCCCCATCATGGAGAAGCTCCTACCGTTGTCCTGCTGCTTCCTCTGCTGGCGGTCCCGGCCCTTCTGTGAGCCCTGCGTCTGGCTGCTTCCTCTTCCGGCGGTCCCGGCCCTTTAAGGGCGGGACCGCCGGAAGAGGAAGCAGCGCAGACGCAGGGCTCACCGAAGTGCCGGGACCGCCGGAAGAGGAAGCAGCAGGACAACGGTAGGAGCTTCTCCATGATGGGGGGGGAGGCTGTGGGGGTGCGAGCGGTCCTGCGGGGTGAATCGGACGTCGGGGGGGGAGAACTATGTAAAAAAAAAGTTGTAAAACGCGCTCACGCGTATAACGCGCATGGTTATGCACGGTTTGTAAAATTGTGTATAACGTGAGCGTTATATGCGTGAAAATATGGTAAATGTATTGTTTTCATTACCACAATTTCATTTTGTTCTTCTACAGGATGGTACAGAGGGGAAAAGAAAGTCATGAAGTTCGGTATCCCACAATTTTGGCAGAAACCCACCGACCATTCAATCAACTGCTACTTCTGAACGGTGAACCCTTCCAAATGTCAAACTGGCAAGTGTGCATCTGCAATTCCTTTATCCATCACCTTGGTACCACATTGTCCTGAGCTTCCCACCCCCACTCCCCCAGAAAGAGAGAAAGAGCAGCTGTCTTCAGAAGAAAGCAGCAAGACAGAGAATGAGGGGGACGTCGTAGATCCAGTTTACAACATCAGTAGTGGCGCAGATGAGAGAAACCCATACAATCCAAACCAAACAGACCTCAATGACTAGATCAGAGATCTTGGTCCCACCAAGTCCAATGCCGAGCTGTTGACATCCTAGGCTCAAGCAGTAGAACTTGTTGGATGAAAGTGTTGAAGTCACAGGTCAGAGGAAACGTCAAGCTTCTTCCACCTTCTTCATCCATCAAGTTGGGCTCTGCTTCTGCCGCAATGTGGTCGGTCTGTTTGAGGCAATTGGAATTGGCTGTAACCCAAAAGAGTGGCGTCTATTCATTGGCAGCTCATCCAGAAGTATCAAAGCTGTGCCGCTCCATAACGGGAACAAGTACCAGTCTCTTTCCACTGGCTCACTCAGTGCATCTCATAGAGAATTACAACAGCATCAAGACCTTGCTAGGCACCTTGAAGTATGATGAGTGTGGCCGGGAGGTCATTGGAGGCTTCAAAATGGTGGCATTCCTAATGGGTCTCCAAGGCAGTTTTACTGAGTTTCTCTGCTAGCTCTGCCTTTGCAACAGCAGGGACACAAAGGTGCACTACCAAAGGCAGGACTGGCTACAGTGGACCAAGTTCTATGTAGGGAGAAACAATGTCAAATGTGAACCACTAGGGGTCCCCAGAAGGTGCAGATGCCACCACTATGCATCAAATTGGGCCTAATGAAATAATTTGTCAAAGCTCTGATAAGGAGTTGGCAGCCTTCAGGTACCTTCAAGACATTTTTCCTAATCAGTCTGAGGCAAAGCCTCAGAGTATTTTGGTAGTACCTTCTTCAGAGGGGGAGGATGGATTGAAGGAGGGGACTGGTAGGCCCCTGTACCATATTGTTTTGCTGTTATGTGGGTTCCCTGACCACATAAGCTTCAGTGTCCAGCACCTAAACAATTAGACCCAATTAGAGAGGTGTCTGGACATGGCCCTGCGTTGACTATTTGGGGCGAAATCTGCCCATGGTGGTGAGTGCTTAACAAATGCTAACCACTCCAGGTTGAATACTGTCCGATTTGTGTGTGTGGGAGGGGGGGGGGGGGGTTCTGTCTGTTTTTATTTGCCAAAGACATAAAATGACCTGAGTAATGCTATTGACACTTCCCAGGTCATCTCAAATGAAATTCATGCATGAAGCGGGTACCACAGGGTCTGTCAGAGAATGAAGGCTGGCTCTGCACTGAATTTCCACATTCAGAACGGCTACAGTTGCAGCTAGCGCCGGAAAACAAAAGGCAGGCCTGGACCGAGGCGTAGTGGCAACACCCCAGTAGATATTGCTATCAAAATGTTCTGCCAGAATGCAGTTGTAAATGTTACTTAAACTAAACTACAACTTACCCCCTCCTCAACGAAACCACGCTAGCGGTTTTTAGCGCAGAGAGCGTGCAGAGAGCCACGCTGCTCCTGACGCTCATAGAGTTCCTACGAGCGTCAGGAGCAGCGCGGGACATTCAGCACAGCTCGCCGAACTAGAAACTGCTCGTGCAGTTTCGTAGAAGTGGGGGGTTAGTTTTATAGACCGGGTCATCAACCAAAAAGAGTTTGACTCGGTTAACAGTTACGGAAACATAAGACAGAAAACCAAAAGAAGGAATTCTAAATTAAAATGGTTAGTTTCCAAAATGTTTAGCAAGCTTTTGGGGCTTTCCGGAATAAAACAAAGTGGCCTAAACTTCTTAATGCAAGCAAGTTTGACAGAGCGGCTGAGTCTCCTGATAGATCTATCTTTACCCCTAAGGGAAGGAAATATAAGTTTTAATTTTTGAGAACTTCTGGCGAGATGGGATCTATGCACATTCCAGTCTAAAGGAACCAGAGTAGTGAAAATGCCAAATGGGATCTTGAAAGCGATACAAACGCATTTAAAATGAATTCTAAGATACACTGGAAGCCAATGTAATTCTTAGAGCAATGGAGTTACGTGATCGAATTTACTCTTACCGAAAATAAGCTTAAATCCAGGCAGCTGACTTCATAGTCTCTTCGTACCCACCGTTGTATAATCAATTTGACCTTTATTTGTCAAATTTCCAAGCCACGTAAATGAACGAACATTTGAAGCTATACGGCCTTCATGATATGTTCTCTCCTGCCTCGAACGTTTGTGTACCTTGGGGGATAGTCTGCTCTGTCCTGTGAAGATCTAATCAGACACTTCGTTTTTTTGAACACCTCTAAATGTTTTTGCAAAATAGATTTTTCATGTTTCTGGTTAGAAGCAAACTACTTAGAGATTTTTTTTTTCTTCTTTTAAATAACAACCAGACTCCAACACAGCTAAGACAGAAAGGCAGTCACATTTTGACAAGGATAACATGCCCCAGGGACGTCAAGGTAGCACATTTAGCCGATAAACAAAATCCAGTGGAAATTGTCTGAGCGGTAATAATATGATAAAACGCATTGATTCTACTTTTTGTAAGTTTAGCTGTTCTTGGCAGCATTTGCGAGACAAATTTGAGTTTGTTTACCAGTGATTTTGAAGGTAGAACTCTTGATTAGATGTATCGAGAAGAAAAAAAAAATCAGATAACCTGAGAGAAAATGTTTCATACTTAAATTTGACATTTAATAAAATGGAATGAAACAAGTAGGGAAAAAGGGGTTAAATTGCACAGTCCTGAAGAAAATTACCAGTCTGAAGACAGAGACATTTCATGAACACACAGTAATTGCAACGAAAGCTATACAATTATATAAAGCCATCCGATTTCTTTCAGCAGATACACTGAATGGTTTAATTAAATATGTGAAAAAATGTTTAAAAAAAAACCAAAAAACCAAAATTATATTCTGGAAAGACAGATAAATGCTTTAAATTGCTGAAAACATTATCCTAATTATCTTCATATTATGATTTGATGAAAATCATTTTGTGTATTTCACTGTCAGTTCTAAAAATATGTAGATACCTTTGCTTACCAAAAATTGGATGGGGTTGATCGTTGATGACATATCATAGACATAAAAGTTGAAAACAAATCATTTTCAGTTTCCGGAACCCATATTTTTTTTAACTTCAGGGAAACATTTTGAACTGTATGGTCCGGATTCTGGAAACGGCGCTGTGGTTGCCAGCTGCCTAAATAAAAACAGCTGCCCATCGCATGCCAACCACGCAACAGCGCAGTTTGTAGAATTGCGGCTACGTGAAAGGTAGGCACTGAAAAAGTAGCCCAGGGTTTTAAAGGCTCACGTTTCCGGCGCCTTTCTATCATGAGTATTGCGCAATGGATGCGCCTTATGACACCTGACGGAAGGCCAAAAAAAGTGTGGAACCGATGAACTTGTTAAAAGCTTTATTTGAAAATGGTGCAGAAATATACAAGATAAAATATACAAAAACACAGTATATATTGTGGCATAGACCCGACACGGACCGTGTTTCAGTTGTGAAAACAACCTTCTTCCGGGGTCCGGTCTATAAGAACATAAGAACATAAGCAGTGCCTCTGCCGGGTCAGACCAGAGGTCCATCCCGCCCAGCAGTCCGCCCCCGCGGCGGCCCAACAGGTCATGACCTGCCTTAATCACCAGAAGGGGCCCCCTTGCCCCCTAGGTTTCTCACCGAAGTCCTATCTTCCCATCAATGTCCTAACCCTCCGGCCTTGCACCTGCACGACCTGGTGAGCTGTCTATACTTATGCAACACCCCAGCACCTCCCTCAGTACCCCACGATCCCCTTTTCCCTCAGGAATCTGTCCAATCCCTGTTTGAATCCCTGTACTGTACTCTGCCGGATCACTTCCTCCGGGAGCGCATTCCATTTGTCCACGACCCTTTGGGTGAAGAAAAACTTCCTTGCATTTGATTTGAACCTATCTCCCTTCAGTTTCTCTGAGTGCCCCCTCGTACCTGTCGTCCCTTTTAGTCTGAAGAACCTGTCCCTGTCCACCCTCTCTATGCCCCTAAGTATTTTGAAGGTCTCTATCATATCCCCCCTGAGCCTCCTCTTTTCCAGAGAGAAGAGCCCCAGTTTATCCAGCCTCTCAGCATATGGGAAGTTTTCCAGCCCTCTTACCAGTTTCGTTGCCCTCCTTTGGACTCTCTCAAGAACTGCCATGTCCTTCTTGAGGTGCGGCGACCAATATTGAACGCAGTATTCCAGATGTGGGCGCACCATCGCTCGATACAGCGGCATGATGACTTCCCGCGTCCTGGTTGATATGCCCCTCTTGATGATGCCCAGCATCCTGTTGGCTTTCTTCGAGGCTGCTGCACACTGTGCGGATGGTTTCATGGATGGATCCACTAGCACACCCAAGTCTTTCTCAAGTCCGGTGTCTTCCAGCAATCTCCCCCCCATTTTATACTCGAACAACGGGTTCTTTTTCCCTATGTGCATGACCTTGCATTTATCTACGTTAAAGCGCATTTGCCATTTGTTTGCCCAGTCCTCCAGCTTATCGAGGTCCCTTTGCAGTTCCTCACACTCCTCCCTGGTCCTAACTCTGGCGCAGAGCCACAAGCTTAAAAATGCGAAACAACGCAACAAAATACTGTGTAGACAACGAGGAAAAGTCCATAGTCTGTTATTGAGAAAGACATGGGGGAAGCCACTGCTTGCCCTGGATCGGTAGCATGGAACGGTGCTACTCTTTGGGGTTCTAGAATCTTGTTACTCTTTGGAATTCCGGAATCTTGTTACTCTTTGGGGTTCTAGAATCTTGTTACTCTTTGGGATTCTAGAATCTTGTTACTCTCTAGGATTCCGGAATCTTGCTATTCTTTGGGATTCTGTAGGGAATCTTGTTGCTCTTTGGGATTCCGGAATCTTGTTATTCTTTGGGATTCTGTATGGAATGTTGTTACTTCTTGGGTTTTGGCCAGGTACTAGGGACCTGGATTGGCCACCGTGAGAACGGGCTATTGCGCTTGATGGACCCAGTAAGGTTATTCTTATGGTTCTTATGGCAAATTGTGTCCTGTTAACTATAAGTTATGTTATATAGTGGTTAGAGTGGCTTATGGATCTGGGTCTTCCACTCTAGTGCAGTTTTCAGGGCATCCACAAGGCTTTGCTTGAAATACAGTAGCATACTTTAGGGACCCAGTATAAGCAAATGTATTTCATGCATATTCATAGTGGATATCCTTAGAGCCTGACTGGATGCGGTTTGGGGAAACATAACTTAGAATCGTAATACAGTGATAGCTTGGAATCCGAATGCCCTGCACGTTGTTCATGTGCTTGTGCTTATGTTTCCCCAGTGCTCGGGCGACCCATACATCGTTCAGTTCATTGTCGGAAGCTGTAATGAAAGCATCTCATGTGATTTTCGCCTTTGTGTAGTGTGCTGAGGAAAATACTGTACCGTGTTATTATTATCTGTTAATATTTTACCTTATAATCCAGTGCATTTACTGTTAAAATTTGAGTTCGTGGGACCTAGGACCGGATTACCGTAATCCAGTTTCTATTATTTTAAATGGGAAAAATTGTCTTGGAACTCGAACGATTTGGAATTCGAATGTGGTTCTGGAATGGATTAAGTTCGGATTCCAAGGTATCACTGTTTTGGAAGACATGCGTATCTTGAGAGCGGCTCCTTGCATCCAGGGCCCTGAATCTTACTGCCAGGAACAACGTTTGGTTCAGTTGTCAATAAAAACTAGCTAGATTGTCGATAAGAATTATTTTTGAGAGCGGAAAATCCTGACTTTCTCTTCCTATAAAATGCAATCTCCTTGTGCTTTATTTCCAGAGGCAAATGTGGTACAGGAAGGAGTCTTTTTTATTATTATTATTTATGATCAACACTTTTTTTTGCCACGGTCCCAATGGTTATTTTTGGTCCCTTGTCTCGTTACCTTACACATGGCAACATCCATTTGCATAAAGCACTAATCTGTCCATATGCTCCATTTATTTGAATCGCTCTGAATGTGTTTGCTCAGTTCCAGCTTATTTGCCAGGCTCCAGCCCACCTCTGCAAACCACCCCGTCATCGTCAGCTCTGATATCATCTATCTCGGGGCTCTGCACATTCCGTGCAAACAAAAGGTTATCCCACGCTGACCCTTCCCACTTTCATGATGTCTTATCTCGCCCTGACACCATCTGTTTCCCACCCCAAGCCAATCTCGATTCATTTCAATAACCCTCTGCCTTGCCCTGTTTCCTTGCTGTGCAGATCAATTATTTGCACAGCAAGTCTGAAAAGCCTTTCAGAAATGCAGGATATTATATCAGCTGCGCCACCTTTTTCTATCTATTCTGCAATTTTCACGAATCAGTAAATGCATCCTTCATGGTTCATATATATTCCTCGCCCGCTGCCCTTTGTTGCAATCTATAAATCCTAGGACAGTGCTCATTGTTAGTTGCTCGTTCCAGATCTCCTCCAAAGAAAATCAAAAATGATGTACTGGTAGATCAGGGGTGGGGAACAAAGGGTATGATTTCAGGATTTCCCCATGAAAGTTGCATGATATTTATTTGCATGCACTGCCTCCAAATAGATCTCATGCATATGCATTGGGAAAATCCTGAAAACCCAACTGGATTGTAGCCTCGTTCCCCTACCCTGACCTAGATTGTACCAAGATATGACCTTTTGCGCCCACATCTGGAATACTGCGTCCAATACTGGTCGCCATACCTCAGGAAGGACATGGCAATACTCGAGAGGGTCCAGAGGAGAGCAACGAGGATGATAAAGGGTATGGAGAACCTTTCATATGCCGAACGGTTGGACAGGCTGGGGCTCTTTACCCTGGAGAAGCGGAGACTGAGAGGGGACATGATAGAGACTTATAAAATCATGAAAGGCATAGAGAAGGTGGAGAGGGACAGGTTCTTCAGACTAGCGGGGACAACTAAAACAAGAGGTCATTCAGAAAAACTGAGAGGAGACAGATTCATAACGAATGCAAGGAAGTTCTTCTTCACTCAGAGGGTGGTGGACACCTGGAACGCGCTTCCCGGAGAGGTGATAGGACAGAGTACAATTCTGGGGTTCAAAAAGGGACTGGATGACTTCCTGGAAGCGAAGGGGATTACAGGGTACAGATAGAGTTACCTTACAGGACATTGAGCGAATAGGGTATGGATATTTTAGGTTAGGTAGGGAACACTTCCAGGTCATGGACCTGGGGGGCCGCCGCGGGAGCGGACTGCCGGGCACGATGGACCCCTGGTCTGACCCGGCAGAGGCAACGCTTATGTTCTTATGTTCTCACTTCTCTAGAGTGGATCTATGTCTTTTTTCTTTCTCGTCTTCCCAATATGCCCCCTCTGAAATCCTAATCAAATTATATTTTGTAATTTCTAGACCTTTCATCTAAAAAGTCTCCTCTGACAATTCTTAACAAACTCTATATTGTAATATTCGCTGTATTTTTGTAACATTCGCTGTATTTTTTGTAATTCGCGACCTCTCTCAAATATTCTTAACAAACTGTTTATTTTATTTTTCGCTTTCTTAAAGTTTCTGTACTCTGTATTTCCTCTGACTATCTGCATATTGTAACTCGCTGAATGTCCAGCTCTCTTGACTGTAAACCACCTAGAAGTCGCAAGATTGTAGCGGTATAGAAGAATAAAGTTATTATTATTATTAAATGAATTAGCTTACTTTGAAATGAGACAGAGGGAGGGATTCTAGTGACAAGGCTGCTTCTGGGTGTCGAAAGAAGTATAACTTTCCGAGTAGCATTGAAAACCATGAAAATGGGTACAAAGACCATGGTGGTTTTTCCACACAGAGTTTAAACTCTAAGGGGAAGCCCATTTTCTTTCTCCATGGGGGAGCACACGTGAGATGTTGATGCACACATATATTTTTACCCGCAAACAGGACGGGCAATTTTCAGGCAGTCAATTTATCCAGGTAAATTACTCAGGAAAATGACTCAAAAATGTTCCAAATTGTAAAGATATGGGGATTGATTTTGTTGTGTATTCAAAAGCTCCATCCAAAAGAAGCAGCTTGGTGTGCTTTTGTTTTCCCCGTCTGTTTTATTGTGATATGCATTAAAAGATATTAAAGTGGAATCCCATTGGCTATTGGGGCTGCGGAATACCGATGAAAGGGATTCTTCTTTCTGTAGAGCAAAAAGTGCCAATGTCTGATTACCTTTTATGAGTGATGAGTTCTAAGAAATAATCATCCCCTAGTAAAACTATCCCACTCCTTTACAAAGTCGCACTAGCGTTTTTAGTGCTGGCCGCGGCGGTAACAGCTCGTACGCTCATAGGAATTCTACAAGCGTTGGAGCTGTCGCCGCAGTGGCTGCTGTTAAAAACGCTAGCACGGCTTTGTAAAGGAGGGGGGTCCTCAAGTTGGAAAAATTTTCATCAAATTTCAACCTGATTAGCACAATTTATGTGGTCTTCAGTGGTCAGAATCATAGTATATTCTCATAAATCTTCAAAGAACTTGTCTTATTTCCCGATATCCTCTAAGAAAAAAAAATGTTGAGATCCTCAAAAATGAATCCAAGGAGAAGGTAGCAAATGTGAACCAAGGCTGAACTTCATTGAGGGCTTCTCGTAAGTCTTCCGCATTAGAGGCGATAGAGCAAGAATTCATTAAATATTTCTCCACAATATCCTTGGACTTCTTCTACCGAGGATAGAAAATGCGGAGGTCTACGGAGGTCTCATTTCTGGAGAGAGGGGAACAATCATCCAACCAGATAAAATAACCTAGGTCTACAAACAATTTTGGTGTTATGGAAGGAGACATATATGAGAAGAGACTGAAGTCCAAAATGTGTCACACAGAGTAGAAGATGGACAGAGGGGATATGATGTAGATCTTTAGATACTTTATCCCAATATAAACGACTGGGTAAATTCAAAATTCAGAAATGTTCCTAAATGTCCATATCGAGAAACAAACTGCTAAAGGAACAATACAGCTACTTTAAAAATCTTTAAACCTTAGATGGTGCTCAGATTCCGAGATGGAAATCAAGAACTCAATGTGGGGACTTAACCCCTATAGAGACTCTTGTGGTATCTATCATTGCACCGTATGAAAAAAGTTTTTTGCCTCCCTGGCTAGCCTCTCTTCGTATTCCCTTTTCATTCTCCTAACCACTTTTCAGAGCTAAACTATTCTCCGAGTGAAAAAAAAGTCCTCCTATTGGTTTTTAGAAGTATTTCCCTGTAACTTCATCAAGTGGCGGAGTGAAAAATCGATCCCCTTGTACCCGTTCTACTCCACTCAGGATTTTGTAGACTTCAGTCATATCTCCCCTCAGCCGTCTCTTTTCCAAGCTGAAGAGCCCTAACCGTTTTAGTCTTTCCTCATACGAAAGGAGTTCCATCCCCTTTACCATCTTGGTCGCTCTTCTTTGAACCTTTTCTAGTGCCGCTATATCTTTCTTGAGATAAGGAGACCAGAATTGAACGCAATACTCCAGATGAGGTTGCACCATTTAGCGATACAAGGGGCATTATAACATGATATGAAGTTACAGGAATCTATAATCAAAAACAACATCAGGAAATATTTTTTATGGAAAAGGGTAGGGAATGCCTTAAATTAACTTCTGAAAGAGGTACCAGAAGTAAAAACTGTGCTGGAATTCAGAAAGAACTGGGAGCAACATAGAGGATCCCTAAAGGGCAAGAGGGTGAAAAATGAGTACCGAACATCTCCACTCCAAACACCTGTGAAATAATTTTGGCACATCTAAGGATTGGAATCATGGGGAAAGTAGCCTGGACTGTATGACAGATATAATTCCCAAATCAAAAGCATAACACAGTAATCTGTGCACTGTGCTTCAGGTACAAATCAAGGTATATGTACATTTTTATTCATGTTTTAAGTATTTGTAAATCATGTTTTTTTCAGGAAATAGTACTGCAATCTATTCACACCATATTCGAGTATATAATTATAATATTAATAATAATTTTATTCTTATATACTGCCATACCGAAAAAGTTCTAGGTGGTTCACAACAAGATAAGCTAATACATGGGATACAGATAAAATACAAATTAGAATAATGGACTTAAAAACAGATAAAGACAGAAAGCATTTACAATATAATGCAGAAAATACCGGCATGGCAGGGAAAGAAGTAACAGATCAAATACATCAAGTTGAATCTAAGGAACTTGATTGCAAAAAGGAAGCAGAATGCATTAAGATACCAGTTGAGTCTTTAACAATTTTCTAAAATCAAGATAGGAAGAGACCTCGAAAATCATTTTTCCAATCCTTCTTCAGGTATATCAGTGACAGAAATAAGAACTCAGGCGGGATAGTACGTCTTAGGAAACCAGACGGAGACTATGTAGAAGCGGACTCGGAAAAAGCCCAACTGTTAAATGAATACTTCTGTTCAGTCTTCACCCGCGAGGCGCCAGGACTCGGCCCTCAGCTACAGACAAGGGTTGACGCAGATGACCCGTTTAGTAATTTCGAGTTTACACCCAGCGGTGTCTACTGCGAGCTGTCAAAGCTTAAGGTTAACAAGGCAATGGGGCCTGACAACCTACACCCCAGGGTGCTCAGGGAGTTGTGTGATGTCTTGGCGGAACCGCTATCCGTGCTCTTCAATCTCTCCCTTAGTACGGGTAACATCCCGTTGGACTGGAAGACGGCTAACGTCATTCCACTCCACAAGAAAGGCTCCAAGATGGAGACAGCAAACTACAGACCGGTGAGTCTCACATCAATAGTGTGCAAACTAATGGAAACTCTAATCAAACGCCAATTGGATACGATCCTGAACGAGGACAATCTACGGAATCCCCATCAACATGGATTTACTAAGGGGAGATCCTGCCAATCCAACCTGATCAGCTTCTTTGACTGGGTGACGAGGAAGCTGGATGTTGGGGAGTCCCTGGACATCATATACCTGGACTTCAGTAAAGCATTCGATAGCGTACCACACCGCAGGTTGCTAAGCAAGATGAGTTCTATAGGATTGGGCGAAACATTGACGAAATGGGTTGGGAACTGGCTTGGAGGTAGGCTTCAGATGGTAGTGGTGAACGGCACCACCTCCGAAATGACGGAGGTAATCAGTGGAGTGCCGCAGGGCTCAGTCCTGGGCTCGATCCTATTCAACATCTTTATAAGAGACTTGACAGAAGGGCTGCGAGGTAAAATAACATTATTCGCCGATGACGCCAAACTAAGCAATGTAGTGGGCAAAAGCACAACAGACATAAATTCAATGTCCGACAACATGATGCACGACCTACTCCTATTGGAGCGCTGGTCTAGGTCCTGGCAACTCAGCTTCAATGCCAAAAAATGCAAAGTCATGCGCCTGGGCAACCAAAATCCATGCAAGACTTACACCCTTAATGGCGAGATCCTAACAAGAATTGAAGCAGAACGAGACTTAGGGGTGATCGTCAGTGAGAACATGAAGACTGCCAATCAAGTGGAGCAAGCTTCATCCAAGGCAAGGCAAATCATAGGTTGCATATGCAGGAGTTTCGTCAGCCGTAAGCCTGAAGTCATTATGCCATTGTATAGATCCATGGTGAGGCCCCACCTAGAATACTGTGTGCAATTCTGGAGGCCGCATTACCGTAAGGATGTGCTGAGACTGGAGTCGGTCCAGAGAATGGCCACCCGGATGGTCTCGGGACTCAAGGATCTCCCGTACGAGGAACGGCTGGATAAGTTGCAGCTGTACTCACTCGAGGAACGCAGAGAGAGGGGTGACATGATCGAGACATTCAAGTATCTCACGGGCCGCATCGAGGTGGAAGAAGATATCCTCACACGCTGCTTCGGGGCCTTTTAGTGCCCTTATTTGCTCTGCCGCGTCTCTGATGATGTCATCAGGGACGTGCCAGAGTAAATCAGGGCAGTAAAAGGCCCCAAAACAGAGGGCTGCACACGCTGCTGGAATTGGCAGGTTTGTCAGACCGCGGGAAGGGAAGGGTGGGGGCGACAAGGGATTAAGGGAGCAGGCAAGACTGAGGGAAGGGAAAGGGGGGGTAAGGAAAACGCTGCTGCTGCACAGGGAAGTGGTGTGGGGTGGGAGGGAATGCTGCTGCTGTGACTGCTGTACAGGGAAGGGGGGATCTAAATGCTGCTGTACAGGGAAGTAGTGGAGGGGGAGGGAATGCTGCTGCATTGCTGCTATACAGGGAAGTGAGGGGGGGAAGAGAGACAGATAGATAGAAAGAAAGCCAGACAGCGAGAGGAAGGGAGACAGAAAGAAAAGAAGAAAGGCACAGGGGCAGAGAGAGACACAGAAAGACAGACAGACAAAGGCTGCCAGGGAGAGAGACAGACAGAAAGACAGACAGCGGGAGGGAGAGAGACACAGAAAGAAAGACATACAGACATATTCTAGCACCTGTTAATGTAACAGGCTAAAATACTAGTAGCATTAATAAATTACTTTATAAATTTAGTGAAATAAGGTACCCTCAGTGTGAGGGGTCAGCGACGGGAACAATCCTCCATCGCTTCACACAACAAGGTAGAGGCAACCAGGCCCCCACCTACACACCATCATCGGGTACCCAAGTGTGCTTTAAATCAAAATAACACAACCACCATAAACGTAGTGAACAGTGAACACTAGTGAATTCAATCACAGCTACCACTCTGGGAACCCCCCAGCCAACTCCCAATCCTTGAATGAAAAAAATGAAAAAGCAGACTTAGCTTCAGTGAATCTTCATCTGTTATCCAGGTGAACAGAAGAGAAGGCAGATGAACGCCACAGAGTACCAGGTCCAACCAGCCTGGTTTCGGGAACACGTCCCTTCCTCAGGAACCCGTCATTCAGAAAATCAATGGCATGATCCAAGTCAGCTGGATAGGGAGGATAGGTGTTATATGAGGCACAACCCCAACAACACATGCATGGGGAGAAGCGAACCTTGCGGGCAGGCTCTCATCAGCTGCATTGGTTGTCCAGCGAGGCGAGAGCGATTTTCAAGTTTGGTTGCACACGTTTGAAGGCTTCGAGCGGCTCATCACCCCGCCACCTTCTCGATCACTTTGAATTTGTCAATAGGAAACATTTGCGTGGTCTACGAGTTTTTGATTTCCCATCTGTTAAAGGACATGCCTATAAACGGTTTTTTGGGGTAGGACTCTACCGTATCAGGCTGGAATGTGGGATAAACAAATTGGTAATTTTATATCGACTTCTATTCCTTACCAGGCTGTTGGGAAAAGCCTGAGAGCGTTTCTGTTTGGCAAATATTTTGAATAACCCAGGGTGATCAACTGTGAATGTTCACTTTTTTGTTATGTTTATTTGGTTTATATCTGCCATCAGCCACTACGAGTGACAATTGTTTTTTTGATTGATAAATTGCTACTGTAGAACACTGCTAATTAGCTTTTCCAGTCAGTGCTTCCAGTTAAATATGGCTCCTCCAGATGGAATATTAACTGCTAGTTATTCGATACCATTAATTGTTGCTTCGATACATTTTTGACTAGAAGTGCAGCCCTTAAGACCGGCAGCGCTGAAAACCAGACATCTGGCTTCACTCTGCCATTCACCGAATTCCGAATCCATACCCTTTTAGCCACCCGGATCACGACATTTCTGGCAAGCGCGCCACTTTGCATCGCCAGCTGAGCAAGAAAATCTGTCATAGTTGCTCAGAATTTAGCCTCCGGGTTCTTACGGAGTTTTCAAATGTCCACGTTTGCTCGGTGTGGCTGCTTGTTCCCGCCTGGGCTCTGAACGTGAGCCCATTCAACTATGTAGCCTATCTGGTGAGGGTGAACAGGAACGTGTCTTGAGAAATCGACAATTGCCCACTTAAGTTAGGGATGGTTGTAAGACTCCATATGCTGTATCTCTCTGCCTTTTTGTAAGACTCTATATGCTCTTTGCAAGACCCTACACGCTGTATCTCGGACTTTTTTGTAAGATTCTATATGCTTTTGTAAGTGTCTGTATACTGTTTCCCGGATCTCAACACATTGTAACTTCGCTGATTGACCAGCTCTCTTCGGTGTGAACCGCCTAGAAGTCTCACGACTATGGCGGTATAGAAGAATAAAGTTATTATTATTATATTTTTCTGCTGCTGTTTCACAGCAAATGCATATACTGTATAAAATTAATATCCAGCTCAAAGGCAGTCATCAGGATCTGCAAACCAAGACAAGGAGGTAATTTCAGGAAGTTTAAATTTAAAAAACCAACCTGATTTATACATGAGAAAAGGCACCCACAAGTATGCGTTTATATATTTGTAAAGGGGATGGGACTCCTCTCATATGAGGAAATACTAAAGAGGTCAGGGCTCTTCAGCTTGGAAAGGGGACGGCTGAGGGAAGATATGATTGAAGTCTACAAAATCCTGAGTGGTGTAGAACGGGTACAAGAGGATCGAAAGTCCCTCCTATCTGTGCCCTTCTCTTCAACTGCCAACTCCAGGCTCCGTCCTTTCTGCCCTGCTGCGCCCTAGGCTTGGAACAAGCTGCCCGAATCCATACGGCAGGCTCCATCTCTGGCGTGTTCATGGCCCGTTTAAAAGCCCATCTCTTTGACTCCTAACTCCTCTCACCTTGGGTCCTGCATCCCCTACCTTCTATGTCATGTCTTGTCTGCCCAAGTTAGATTGTAAGCTCTTCTGAGCAGGGACCGTCTATAAATGTCAAAATGGACAGTGCTGCATACGTCTTTTAGCACTATATAATTGATAAGGAGGAGGAGGAGGAGAAGGAGGAACTATGTTTTCACTCAGAGAGTGGTTACGCCCTGGAATGCATTGTTAGAGGTTGTGGTAAGAGTGGATAGCGTAGCTGGTTTTAAGATAGGTTTGGACAAGTTCCTGGAGGAAAAGTCCATAGTCTGTTGTTGAGAAAGACATGGGGGAAGCCACTGCTTGCCCTGGATCGGTGGCATGGAATGTTGCTATTTGTTTTTTTGCCAGAAACTTGTGACCTGGATTGGCCACCATAAAGACAGGATACTGGGCTGATCCAGTAAGGCTATTCTTATGTTCTTACACACACACACACACACATGCCTGTGGCATGTAGAGGTTTGAAGGGAGCATGTTCTGGGCAGATTTAAAATCATATGCTTAGTTCCCATTTTGCAATGAAACTAAAAGTATATTTTTAAAACCTGTTGACATTTCTACAATGCTTCAAGTCATGCATGACTGTCGGATAACTGCTCATTTAGAATTGGGGTCCTGGAGTAGTTATTGAGGTGGGAGGGGGAGAACTGTGCTTATTCCTCTTGTGTTCAAAGCCACTGCAAACAACACAAAGATAGGTTTTGGAGCTCAAATCCTTAATTTGGACGTACATCAATCAATGATCAAAGCAATTTAAGCAGGCTGGAGAAGCTGCAGTCTGCTGAAATTGTTCCTGGTCACAAGTACCAGACAGAAACTCAAAGAGTAGCAACATTCCAGAGCTGAGATTGTGATGTCATAATGCCTCATTCCACCAATGCCTAACAGCCAACCTCAGCAGTGATGTCACAGTGGCTTCACAGTCCTATACTTGGCTCATATAAGAGCTGCCATACTAGGACAGACCGAAGGTCCATCAAGCCCAGTATCCTGTTTTCAACAGTGGCTAACCCAGGTCACAAGTACTTATTAGAAACTCAAAGAGTAGCAACATTCCAGAGCTGAGATTGTGATGTCATAATGCCTCATTCCACCAATGCCTAAGAGCCAACCTCAGCAGTGATGTCACAGTGGCTTCACAGTCCTATACTTGGCTCATATAAGAGCTGCCATACTAGGACAGACCGAAGGTCCATCAAGCCCAGTATCCTGTTTTCAACAGTGGCTAACCCAGGTCACAAGTACTTATTAGAAACTCAAAGAGTAGCAACATTCCAGAGCTGAGATTGTGATGTCATAATGCCTCATTCCACCAATGCCTAAGAGCCAACCTCAGCAGTGATGTCACATTGGCTTGATTGTCCTATACTTGGCTCACATAAGAACATAAGAGCTGCCATACTGGGACAGACTGAAGGTCCATCAAGCCCAGTATCCTGATTCCAACAGTGGCCAACCCAGGTCCCAAGTAATAAAACAGATTTTTTTGCTGCTTATTCTAGGAAAAAGTAGTGGATTTCCCCAAGCAATCTGAATAATGGTCTATGCACTTCTCTCTTAGGAAATTATCCAAACCTTTTTAAACCCTGCCAAGCTAATTGATTTCACCACATTCTCCGGCAACGAATTCCAGAGTTGAATTATACGTTGTGTGAAGAAATATTTTCTCAGGTTTGTTTTAAATCTAATACTTAGTAGCTTCATTGCATGTCCCCCTAGTCCTAGTATTTTGGAAAGAGTGAACAAGCGTTTCACATCTACCCTTTCCACTCCACTCAGTATTTGATAGACCTCTATCATATCTCCCCTGAGCTGTCTCTTCTCCAGGCTAAAGAGCCCTAGCAGCTTTAGCCTTTCCCTTGTTATCCTTTATTATGTTCTGAGCAGACGGGATAAAACTCCAAATAATTAAAAGCTGAAAGGAACTATCTACAGATCCTTCACATCCCTCTCCAGTGTGATTTCTGGAAGAATCGATCTTAAAAATCATTCATGCTATACAGTACTTACTATCCCAGGGAGCTGCTTTCTTGCCTTTTTTTTGGATGAAGCCTTCAGCGGCCTCCATGAACAGTGAACCAAGAAATCAATTCACATTCCAGAAGCTCTGTATTAACGTCATCTGTCACTTGACTTCCCACCCAGGCTCTCTCTAATGGACTTGATGCTTTCTATACGGTATTTAAATAGCTTTTCAGTGCATACATTCATACTGTCACGTTCACTAATGTATTTGTGATTTACATTTCTCTTCTGTCATGAAGGAAAAGAAAATCGCACCCTCCCGTAAAAGTGTGTGGAGATTCAGTTCCTTAATGGATAGATTTTAATAAGACAAAGCAAGGTATAGGGGGCTTATTGAATGAATTAAAATAGAGAAGTTGTAGATTAATTTTACAATGCATTTTCGAGGCGTAGATTACGCTTGACACGCAGTAAAATTGCGCTGGGATATACACTTCTCCGAATCCGCGGTTTCAGCATCTGCGGATTCGGTTATCCGCAATTTTTCATTCCGGACCTTCCCGCCTCCCTCCCGGCATCCCAGACCTTACCTGGTGGTCTAGTGGGTTTTCGGGGCAGGAGTGATAAGAACATAAGAACATAAGAAGTTGCCTCCGCTGAGTCAGACCACGGCGGCCCATCAGGCCTAATTGCCTGAACAGTGTCCCTGACTAATTTTGTAACTGCCTCTAATCCTCTACTCCTATCTGTACCCCTCAATCCCTGTGTCCTCCAGGTACCTGTCCAGACCCTCTTTGAAGCCCTGTAGCGTGCTTCTGCTTATCACATCCTCCGGTAGCACGTTCCATGTATCCACCACCCTCTTGAGACTATGACGGGAGCTCACGGCAGCCATTTTCTATGAGTGATCTGCACGGGGCAGGAGTGTAGGAAGATCACTCCTGCCCCGAAAACCCGCTAGACCACCAGGTAAAGCTTAAGGGATGCCGGGGGGAAAGCGAAGGGTGGGTCAGAGCCAGCCTGAATATTATTCACGAGACGGCTCTGCCCATAACCCCCGTGGATACGGAGGGAGACGTGTACATGCATAAAAAGTGGGTACACGTCTCCCTCCAAATCCGCGGGCTTAGAACTCGCAACTTCGGTTATTCGCGAGTTTCTGAATCCTGACCCACCCCCGCCTCTCAGACCGCTCCACACAATACCTGGTGGGCTAGCGGTGAAGCGGGGCAGGAGCGATCTTCCTACACTCCTGCCCCTTGCAGAGCCATCAACAAAAATGGCTGCCGTGAGTTCCCGCTCTAGTCTCGTGAGATCGCGTAATTGTTTCGCCAGCAGTATGAGTAAAAGAGTATAGAGGTGGGGGGAGGGGGGCATGGGACTAGTGAGGCAGGCATTTGGCAAACACTCAATGTCCAATAGATATGGGAATAGAACCTCTGGTGCTTGATTTGAGAACCCTTCTTGGCTTGTGCAGGCATCTGGCACTTTGCTTAAGTCTTGGGTCAGCACTGCCCTCTCAAGTGCCTGTACCAGTGGCACGGCAATGAAGGGAAGCGCCCTGGGCAGTGGCACCCTGTATCCCTGTGCTGTGTGCCCCCCTGTTTTTCCCTGCTGCTCGAGCGCCCCCACGTACTTCTTGAAATGTTTGCTGGTGCGTGCAGCGTCTTCCACCTCCTGCTTGCGCCAGCCTCTGACGTCACGTCCTGGTCCCTTCTGACGTCACGTCCTGGTCCCATGACCAGGAAGTGATGTCAGAAGGGAACCAAGGCTGGTATGAGCAGGAGGAGGAAGACGCTGCACGCACTGGCAAACATTTCGAGAGCTACGAAGGGGGAGGTGCAGAGGAGATGTGCTGGTGCCCGTGCCAAGGCGGCACCCTGGGCAATCCCCTCCCCCCACCCACCCTGGGCTGCTTCTGACCATGCAGAGTTATTGCTTTGCCACAAAAATATATAATGGTCATCGACTGGCTATAAAGATTTTCTTCCTCTGCTTACTTTAAATTTTCATTAGGAATTTGTCGCTTTGTTACAGAAACCTTGTTTTTCGCTCATGATCAGAAACTCTGAAATATACAGTATATCCTCTGGGCAACAGCAGATGTAAAGATGCCTTTTATCTTTTCTGTTCTTCCTTCTTGAACTTATATCAGAGCTCCCTGCGTGGCGGCTATCAAAGAAATTTTATTCCTGAAATCAGCTCTTTAAAGAAGAACAAGTGTGAAGAAAAACCTTCAGAGGAAGCGTTCAGTTTGAGCACATCTTTTTTTCAAAAGACGCTTTAGAGCGAAGGCGCAGGTACCATCTGAGACGGGTGAGCAGCGTTTATTGAGCTTTTCTCCAAACTGGGCTCGACAAAGAAACCAGAGGCTAATTCGTTAAAGACCGCTGAGAGTGTGCATGCTAAAACCTTCCGGGGTAATTTCACAAAAGTTTTTGAGTGCTTAAAAAACCCTATTTTGAGCACATAAAGGGGGTTTTATAAAAATATTCTAGGGAATAATCATGTCAATGCGCATTGCGATGTGAAAATATGTATTCTTTACATAATATGATACATTTATATTCATCCTGAAACAAATAAAAACTGTCCATCCTTTCAATCTAGCTGTAATTTCTACCTGTTTATTTCTGGCATTTTATTTGGTGTCAGGTCAAAAGCGCGCCGGGACAAAGGCGCGCCCAGACAATTGAGCGCAGCGCGGAGGCGCGCGCCGCTCAAAATTACTGTTTTTAGGGCTCCGACGGGGGGGCGTGGGGGGGGAGCCCCCCACTTTACTTAATAGACATTGTGCCGCGTTGTAGGGGCATTGTGGGGGGTTGTAACCCCCCACATTTTACTGAAAACTTCACTTTTTCCCTGTTTTTAAGGAAAAAGTTAAGTTTACAGTAAAATGTGGAGGGTTACAACCCCCCAAACCCCCCATAACGCCGGCGCGATGTCTATTAAGTAAAGTGGGGGGGTTCCCCAACAAAACCCCCTGTCGGAGCCCCTAAAAACTAATTTTCTTCGGTGCACGCCTCTGTCTTGCACTCAGTTGTCGGCGCACGCCTTTGTCTTTCGCGCCGTTGTCTATGAACCTTTTATTTTATAGAGACACCTGTGTGTCTTTATCCCCCCTTTACAGAACCACGCTAGAGGTTTTAAGCGCTGGCCATTGCGCTGAATGCTCTGCGCTGTTTCAACGCTCATAGGAACGTCGGAGCAGCGCAGAGCATTCGGCACACCGGTTGATGGCGAAAAACCTCTTGCGCAGTTTTGTAAAAGGAGGGAAAATAAACCAAAGGCTGCAGTGGCGATTTCCCAACGGCAAATGCGCCAAAGCCTATTCAGTGCCTATGGGCTATGTTGCATTTGCCACGCCAGGACTCGCAACTGCGGCTTTTAAAAAGGGGCCCTAAAACAGATGTCTTCCGACTCTCTTAACCTAGATGGCCCGAAGGAAAAAAAAAAAAAAATTATCCTTTTAGCATGCATGCTAGAAAAACCTGTCAATTCACTACTGATAAAGCGCAATTTAGAACATGAACTAAGAGGTTTAGAGGACATGGACAGGGAAATCCGGATGTCTAGTAACCAGGGGGAGGGCCTAAGGGATCTGGCCAATCAGAAACTTAGGCCACCTAGGCCTGCCTAAGGCTACTTCCAGGCCAAGGCACGCCCACACCTAGCCTTAGGTGAGCTTAGGTGGGCTTACGCATCTCCCCTGGCTCCCAGAGGCGCCTACAATGTAGGCGGCCTGCCTCAGGAGGGGTTTTTTTTTAAACATGCATCCCGATTGGCTGTTTAGGCAGCAGTTGGCCGTCTACAATCAGGACGCCGTTGATAGAATTTGGCCCGAAATGTCTCAATTTTGCTTTGGCTGTCTTCTAAAATGTTTGATTATTGCAGAAAAATGTTCCAATCCTAAACTCTCTCTAGTCCCGCCCAAACCGGGAGTTCCTGTTGTAGTCTCACGAGACCACGAGAACTCACAGCACGGGTGGACAACGCGGCTCTGCACGGGGCAGAAGTGTAGGAAGATCGCTCCTGCCCCGCGTCACCGCTAGACCCCCAGGTATGGTCCGCGCACAAAGTCGCCACCGGAGCTGCGTCCACGGCTGAGGGCTACGCTCCTGCTCGCCTCCTCCTCCTCGCTCTGATCCAAGTCCCGGGGCCGGTTCTGGTCGATGCGGGCTGCCTCCAAGAGATTCGGGGGAAGGGGGGGGCAGGCAAAAAAAAATCTCAAATATTCGAAACCGCGAACAGGGAGGGAGAAGTGTACAATGTAGAGTTAGAACATTAGGGCAGGGAAAATTGTTACCTATTCATTTTCTTTTAGAAAATTAGTAGATCTCCGATGGAAGCTGAGCACAGAGGAATCGGAAAAAACAAATCCTTCTCTGCGCCCCCTCCCCGCTTCCCTTCTCTGTACCGCTAACATTCGCGGTGCACGCAACCCCAAACCGCTGCTCACGCCAGCATAGGCTCTTCTTCTGATGTCACTTCCTGGACCCGCCTACCATGTAGAACATTGTTTATCATGATGTAAGCCGCTGTGGTATAGCCTGTGCAGTGGTTAGAGCTTCAGCTTCAGCACCCTGAGGTTGTGGGTTCAAATCCCTCCCTGCTCCTTGTGACCCTGGGAAGTCACTTAATTCCCACCCACCCCCATCACCCCAGGTACACTAGGTAGAGTTTGAGCCCACCAGGACAGATAGGGAAATATGATAAAGTACCTGAATGTAAAAGCACTTAGGACAGTGGTGTCCAATGTCGGTCCTCGAGGGCCGCAATCCAGTCAGGTTTTCAGGATTTCCCCAATGAATATGCATTGAAAGCAGTGCATGCACATAGATCTCATGCATATTCATTGGGGAAATCCTGAAAACCCGACTGGATTGCGGCCCTCAAGGACCAACATTGGACACCCCTGACTTAGGAGATAAATAGAAATAAATTTAAATTTTCTTTTGTAAACAACTGTGATGTCATATTTACTACCGAGCTGCACATCGAGTATTAATAAAGATAAGAGCAAAAAGTAAGCATTAGAGAACGACATGGGGATGGTACTCACGGGGCAGGGCAGGGATGGGGACAGAGAACTGCAGACGCTGCTTTTGGAATTCAATGGCATCGTTTGTGTCTTGTCTGCCATCTGCAACATCTTTCCATCATGTGCCCAGCCACGGATTCATCCATCATTTCTAACATTTAACAGACACTGATTTTCCTGTTCATAACCATGTTTGAAGGACAATCCAGTTATCTTCCCAGATGATGTAAAAACATAGGTAACTGAATCCTTGAGAAGGTTGTAACAAAACCAGATAGAAATGGAAGGCTCTATTTGTGATTTGTAAACAGTTGTACAGAATATTACACCTTTTTATACTTTAATGAAAAGATTTAAATATAAAATCCATAAGTGTTCAAGATTTGTGCAAATGTATTTTCTAAGGCTGCATATTAATTGCGATTAATAAATACTTTATTTTTATATTCCGCAATACCACAAGCAGTTCAGAGCGGTTTACAGAGGAAGAGGTTGTATACAGACAGCGATGTTACAAAAAAGATTAGTCAAATTTACCTGGAAGCATTTTAAAGATACATTAAGGCATTGATACAATATTTATTAATTATGGTTAATAAACTTAATTGCTCAAGTTACCTTTAATTTTTAACTCCCCACATAGCCGCCATTTTTTCTCCTTCCCTTCCTGTTTCAGCTTCACTTCCTGTGATTGGCTGCTTGGCAAGGAAGCGCCTCCAGGATTGGCTCTTTGTCCAGGGAGCCAATGAGGAGTGCTGCTATAGGGGAGTACACGGAATCAGTGTATGCTCCTTCCAGCGAACCCCGCTCTGCCTGGATTATTTTGTATGTATCTGATGATTTACAAGGAAATACTTTTAAAACCAATTGGAGGAAAGTTTTTTTTTTCACACAGAGAATAGTTAAGCTCTGGAATGCATTGCCAGTGGATGTGGTAAGAGCGGATAGCGTAGCTGGTTTTAAGAAAGATTTGGACAAGTTCCTGGAGGAAAAGTCCATAGTCTGTTATTGAGGAAGACATGGGGGAAGCCACTGCTTGCCCTGGATCGGTAGCATGGAATGTTGCTACTCATTGGGTTTAGGCCAGGTACTAAGGACCTGGATTGGCTACTGGACTTGATGGAACCATTGGTCTAACCCAGTAAGGCTATTCTTATGTTATGTTTGTTTTTATGATTTTGGATGTTTTTATTGTAAGCCGCCTAGGTTTCATGAAGATAATAAATATTTTAAACAAATAAATAACACTGGCGGCAGTCAGCTACGCCCCCCACCACTGGATGAATATTTACCCCATATGCATTGCAACTCCGCCCCTTCCCAAGCAAATGACCCTGAGAATGCCAACAAGTGGCATGCATATACTTACAATCTTGTCAGAATATTTATTGTGAGGCTATGTTGCAAAAGGCCTTTTCTGTGTATTAGGAAGTTTCTGCGCACACAAAAACTTAAAAAAAAAAAAAAAAAATTATCTCATTATTATCCAAAAGATATACAAAGGAAATTTATCCATCTTTAATGAGATAGGTACGGCCTCTGGGCTGATTTATTTAAACTTAAAAGACAGGATTTGATTCTTTTTATTATTTGCTAAACTTGACAAATAACTTCTGCTGGAAATCATTTTTTATTTTTTTCCACATCTGAAATTTGGAAGGGAGAATGGAATTGGAACTGTGCTCTTTCCAGAGCTGACATCGTTTGGCAGTAATCAGGTCATCCTCCGACACTAAGGGGCTCATTATCTAACATCTCCAGCAAGCAAAACTCCTGAGCTACAGGCCCGATGGTCTGCAGGTCAGGAAGCTTGCACAAAAGAGATTTGTAAAAATTTAGTCACAAAAGCAGGAGACACAGGTCACCTACAAGTCTCATTTTTCTACCAATACTTCTCTAACCACCTGGGCACTCTGCAGCTCACCATTAGACATGATTTCAAACAGCCGATTCATTTTGAACATTTCATAAGCAGGGGAGGGAGAAAATAACCCCCATTATCACCGCACAAAAATTAATTTTGTCTTTCCGACGGAATGATTCTATAATTCAAGCCGATTGGATTTTTCTGCATCTCCATACCATGCAGTCACTGAAGTAACTTTCTGTTTTAAAGTAAAATACTTTAGGTTTCTGCAGGATTTAAAAAAAAAAAAATGTCCTCTTTCTCGTCTTCGTGGACTTTCATTGTGTGCCAGCAGCTCCCCCTATGTGCAGTTACATGAACACTTGGTGGCATTTGTACACTAATTATAATTAGGAAAAGCATTATGCTACAAGCCCCACTATTTCAATAAATGTTCTTTTAATGACATAACTTAAACATACCGGTAAATGGGAAAGAGTTTGAAATCCTATGTACCAAGTACTTCTGCAATTGTCTTTCTCGTGGAGTCACGCAAAAATAATAATAACCGTTTATATACCGCAGGACCGTGAAGTTCTATGCGGTTTACAATGATTAAAAATGCTACAAATTGAGTAGAACTAACAGAGTTAAAAAGTAGTGACTAACAGCTCTTGAGATCAGTTATTGTGGAATAAGATTGTACAAATCAGCTACTTAAGTACTTCAGGAACAGGTATGTTTTTAGGCGTTTCCTAAATTCCCCATAAGTAGTAGGCGTAAACAATTGTTCCGGATCTTTACCCCATAATGCCGCCTGATGTGAGAAAAGATGTTGATGATGTCTTTTAAATTGACATCCTCTAACCGGTGGAGAAACAAAATTCAAGTGTGAGCTTCTCTTATGTCTGTTGGTTGAGAAAGAGAAAAGGTCAGTTATAATATTTAGGGGCTAATCCGAATAGTACCTTAAAGCAAAAACGTCCAAACGTAAACTTCACACGTGCTTCCATCGGCAGCCAATGCAGAAGTCGGTAGGAAGGCGTTACATGGTCGAACTTCTTCAACCCCAAAATCAGCCTGACCGCCGTATTTTGCACCAGTTGTAATCGCTGCAAGTTCTTCTGGGAAATTGCCAGATAGGCGATATTACGGTAGTCAAGTTGGCTCAGTATAAGGGATTGTACCAAAATTCTAAATGATGAAGCATCAAAATATCAGGATCAGGAGATTCCAAATTATTCAAAATGCTGCAGTAAAAAGGATCTTTAATGCTAAGAAGTTTGACCATGTAACCCCTCTTTCACAAAAGGCCCACTGGTTGCCCATGACCTATAGAATTCCATTCAAAATTCTTTTTCTCGCTTTCAATATTCAGGCCAGTCACTCCCCCCCCCCCCCCCCCCTGTTTATTGACAGACTTTTGATCCCGTACGAAACTTCACGGTCACTAAGATCATATCAGCAGCAGCATCTTATAGTTAAGAACATAAGCAATGCCTCCGCTGGGTCAGACCTGAGGCCCATCGTGCCCAGCAGTCCACTCACGCGGCGGCCCAACAGGTCCAGGACCTGTGCAGTAATCCTCTATCTATACCCCTCTATCCCTTTTTCCAGCAGGAAATTGTCCAATCCTTTCTTGAACCCCAGTACCATACTCTGCCCTATTACGCCCTCTGGAAGCGCATTGCAGGTGTACACCACACGTTGGGTAAAGAAGAACTTCCTGGCATTTGTTTTGAATCTGTCCCCTTTCAATTTTTCCGAGTGCCCTCTTGTTCTTTTATTCTTTGAAAGTTTGAAGAATCTGTCCCTCTCTACTCTCTCTATGCCCTTCATAATCTTATAAGTCTCTATCATGTCCCCTCTAAGTCTCCTCTTCTCAAGGGAAAAGAGACCCAGTTTCTCCAATCTCTCAGCATATGGAAGGTTTTCCATCCCTTTTATCAGACGTGTCGCTCTCCTCTGAACCCTCTCGAGTGACGCCATATCCTTCTTAAGGTACGGCGACCAATATTGGACGCAGTACACCAGATGCGGGCGCACCATCGCCCGATACAACGGCAGGATAACTTCTTTCGTCCTGGTTGTAATACCCTTCTTGATTATACCTAGCATTCTATTTGCCTTCTTAGCGGCCGCTGCGCACTGTGCCGTCAGCTTCATTGTCATGTCCACTATTACTCCCAAGTCCCTTTCTTGGGTACTCTCATTCAATAACATCCCTCCCATCATATAGTTGTACCTCGGGTTTCTGTTTCCCACATGTAATACTTTACATTTCTCAACGTTGAACTTCATCTGCCATCTCGTCGCCCATTCCCCTAGTTTGTTCAAGTCCCTTTGCAATTCTTCGCAGTCCTCTTTAGTCCGAGCTCCACTAAATAGTTTGGTGTCGTTTTCCAATTTTATTATCTCACACTTCGTCACTATTTCTAGATCATTTATGAATTTATTAAATAGCAGCGGCCAAGCACCGAGCCCTGCGGGACCCCACTCGTGACCCTCCTCCAGTCCGAGTAGTGGCCCTTCACTCCTACCCGCCAACCAGTTTCTGATCCATCTATGTACGTCTCCTTCCACCCCATGGTTCTTCAGTTTCCGGAGTAGGCTTTCATGGGGCACCTTGTCAAAGGCTTTTTGGAAATCTAGATATATGATGTCTATGGGGTCTCCTTTGTCCATCCGTTTGTTAATTCCTTTGAAGAAGTGCAATAAGTTCGTTAGGCAAGATCTTCCCTTGCAGAAACCGTGTTGGCTGGTTATCAGAAGTTTGTTTCTTTCAAAATGTTCATCGATGTTTTCTTTTATCAGTGCTTCCGCCATTTTCCCCGGAACCGAGGTCTGTAGTTCCATCTGTTCGACAGTTATTTTAGGACTCAACACGCAAAACAATTTATTCTGTAGTCGCACCCACATTATGGAACACCCTCTCAATAACTCTGACGGGAGACTAATTCTAATCATTTCAAATCTAACCTTGAAACCTTTCCCTTTAAGGATGCGTTTGAGATTTAGATAAAAGGGTTCATTTGAGTCTTTTTCCATTTATTTATTCAATTTTCTATACAGTTCTCCCAGGGGAGTTCAGAATGGTTTACATGAATTTATTCAGGCATTCAAGCATTTTTCCCTCTTTGTCCTGGTGGGCTCACACTCTATCTAATGTACCTGGGAAAATAGGGGGATTAAGTGACTTGCCCAGGGTCACAAGGAGCAGCGTGGGTTTGAACCCACAACCTCAGGGCGCTGAGGTTGTAGCTTTAACCCCTGCACCACTCTAGAAATCAAAATGTAGTAAAAGTGAGCCAAGTCTAGGACAATCAAGCCATTGTGACATCACTGAGGAGGTTGGCTCTCATTGGTGGAATGAGGCGTTATGACGTCACAATACCAGCTCTGGTTATCAGAGGCTGAAACGTTTCACACTATTCATTCTCCCAGGGGAGCTCAGAATGGTTTACATGAATTTATTCAGGTATTCAAGCATTTTTCCCTCTTTGTCCTGGTGGGCTCACACTCTATCTAATGTACCTGGGGCGATGGGGGGATTAAGTGACTTGCCCAAGGTCACAAGAAGCAGTGAGGGTTTGAACCCACAACCTCAGGGTGCTGAGGCTGTAGCTTTAAACACTGTGTCACACTCTCCCCATATTGTTCTGTCCATTACCTCCTCATTTTATTTTAAGAATCTTAATCCTTTCCATTTCCCTCCTGTTCCGTGTCTTGCCAACTGAATTTTTGTGTCTATAGGCCCTTCCTCCTGCTTTTAATTATTCTCTTTTTTTGTTTTCTAAAATTTTGTATGATGTAAACCGCTTTGCTATCTAAAAGCGATATAACAAGCTATAGTAAACTTGAAACTCGAAGTAAAACATTCAAATGTTGGCATGAAGACTCAATTCTCCCATGATGCCTCTGTGTCATTCCTGGTGCATAACATAGGTTTAAATTTCAGGATAGTTGCTCAGAAGTCATTTGTCTAATCTGCAATCGACCTTGGTTGGAATATCAAATACATTTTCAGAAACCCATGTCCTAACATGGATATCTAACATGAAATGACAGCCTCAATAGGTGGTTCAAATGCAAGGGCTTTGTTTGCCCTGAAAAGGTTAGAGCGCCAGACATGATATGCAAGGGCGCCAAGTTCAAATCCCACTGCTGCCCCTTGTGACCTTGGGTAAGTCACTTAACCTTCCCTCAGAAACAAATATTAGATTATGAACCCTCCAGGGAGTTTCAAGTTTATTAAAGACTTGATATACCATCTATTGAGAAGTTCTAAGAGGTTTACCCCCCCCCCCCAAAAAAAAAAAATGATTGAATCTAGTCAGAGGAGAGAAGGAAAGAGATATAGCCAAGGAGTAACAGAGAATAGAAGAAGGGAGGAAATACAATGATTAGTAGGAAAGAGGGGGAAGGGGAGGGCTGCTTTCATGGGCCGGGATCTCCAAGATACCCCAAAATGTTGAAAGGGTGCTTGTGGGCCAGGAGGCATACCTGGGCATCTTTTTGCTGGTAGGAGCTGGGGCTGCAGTCCATCTGGCAGTGACTCAGAACCTTGCTGTTCTATCGGGCAACATCCGGAGCCCACCTCTGACATCATCAAGGGCCTTGTTCGATCCGACAAAGACACAATGCCACTGCCTAATCTGGAGTAGGCATATCTGGGCCTCTTTTTGCTGGTGGGAGCTCTGGCTGTGGTCCATCTAGCAATGACTCAGACCCTCAGGCCCACCTCTGACATCACTGGGGGGGCCTTGTTCAATCCTACAAAGACCCGGCGCCATCGTGCCCTGCCCCTTGGGAGACCCTTGGAGACCCGAAGACATTGCAGAAGATGATTAATAGAAGAACGACATGCAAGGTATTTTTCTGTGTCTTTTTGGCTTTTTTTTAATCGCAATGGGTCTTAATAAGTGTAAGGCCAAGGTGCAAGTGTCTACACCCACAGAGGCAGGACTGATGGATAGACATGTTACAACAACAACTGTGATACCTGTTGGAATTCAACCTCACTCCATGTCTTCACTAGGCGTCTCTCTCAGCCCACAACTTTCATTCCTCTGTCTCCTTCTAAAGGTCCTTTGGATGTGGAACCTCAGTTGGCTCTGAATCTTCTAATCTTATTCAACTTGCGTTTCATTCTTTTCCGAACATTTTAATTTCCCAAGGAATCCCTATTGTTACCTCAGGTTTGAAGGACAAAAAGAGATACACAGGACATGACCTTGAAAGATTTATATGATTTAAAGTACCGAATGGAGGGAAAGTTCAATTCAGTTATTACTCAGAATCAGAAACTAATTAATGTGAACTCTAATTTACTATCTTTAGATAAACATTGGTCAGATACTGAAACTCAGGTTTCTTCTCCTCAGGCTGTTTCCGCTTCAGCAATTAAGGATTCTGGTCATTTGCATCGAAAATCACAGATGTCGGAAAATACAGCCAGAGCTAGAAACCTTAGATTTGGTATTTTTTTCCGCGGATTTATTTGCTTTCTCCTGAAACTTTATTGAGGAAGTACCTCAAGGAAGTTTTAGGATTAGAAAATGCTGCTACATTTTCAAATTACTTTTACCTCCCTGATAAGAAAAAAGGCTTCTGCTGAACACAGGATGGATAAATTGGTCTCTCCTGAAACTGATTTAACTGTTCTTCTTGAAGATTCTCAAGAGGTGATCCAGACTAGATCTGGGATGAGAGGGCATAGGATGAAGTTAAGAGGTAACAGGCTCAGGAGTAATCTAAGGAAATACTTTTTACAGGAAGGGTGGTAGATGCGCGGAACAGTCTCCCAGTAGAGGTAGTGGAGACAGAGACTGGGATAGGCACGTGGGATCTCTTAGAGAGAGGAAGAAATAATGGTTACTGCGGATGGGCAGTTCTATGACCTCACAATGCAGGTGTAAAGATCCTTAGCCTATAGGAAGAGGAGATGCAAATGTTAAGGGCCTTAGCCAATAGGGAGAGGAGGAGATAGTGGATGCTGCGGATGGGCCCTTTGGCCTTTATCTGCCATCATGTTTCTATAACCATAAAGCTCTATGACCTCACAATTCAGATGTAAAGAGCCTTAGCCAATAGGAAGAGGAGATGCAAATGTTAAGAGCCTTAGCCAATAGGGAGAGGAGGAGATAGTGGATGCTGCGGATGGGCCCTTTGGCCTTTATCTGCCATCATGTTTCTATAACCATAAAGCTCTATGACCTCACAATTCAGATGTAAAGAGCCTTAGCCAATAGGAAGAGGAGATGCAAATGTTAAGAGCCGTAGCCAATAGGGAGAGGAGGAGATAATGGATGTTGCAGATGGGCACACTGGATGGACCATTTGGTCTTTATCAGCAAAAGTGATGCCATTTCGTGATGTAGCCGAATTGTAACTCACCTCAAACTGCTACTTAGAAAGTTGTGATCAAAATCCTAATAAACAGATGCGGAATAGTAAATGATGATCGATAAAGGCAAGTTTTATCTAGTTAGTCTGTCCAATTAAGTAGCTAGGGTGAACCACCCCTTTCTCCATGGATCTATTAAATATGTTATTGCTTTAATTCAATTTGTGATTTGCCTAATCGCCATGGTTCAAAGTTGAAGCAAAATGAACCCTCATCCTAAACACCCCCCTATCTTTAATTATATCCCTGACTGAACAGATAAGATACTTTCTCTGTCCCTCGTGGGCTCACAATTTAAGGTGTGTTTGTACCTGGCTTAATGGAGGGTTAAGTGACTTACCCAAGGTCACAAGGAGCAGCAGTAAGAACCAGACCCAGTTCCCCAGGCTCTCAGCTCAATGCACTAATTTAATTTAATTTTGACATTTATAATCTGCTTAACGACAAAGTTCTAAGCGGAAAGCAATCAGTATAAAGAAACAGCTTGATACAGTAAGACATAAGACAGTGTGACACACCATCCAGGATTCTAAAATAGCTATCAAATAAAATTTTTTAAAAACCCTAAAGTTTGTATAAAACTCATTCCGAATTCGTACAGTCGGTTTTGTATTAGAACCCACTAATCCCTCAGTCTCAGCAGAGTATATAACGCAAAATTTTATGCTGGTTTTATTCCTTGGAACTAGATCACTTTACGTAATAATATATTGTTGGAATAACCAGGTTTTCATCGACCAACGACAACACATAGAGTCTGATTTCTAAAGGAAGGGAATTCCCCAATTCTGCTCCCCTTCCAAAAACAGTCATATCAAGAGTCCTTTTCAATCAAAACCCCTGGCGAATAGGCAGTACCAATCTGAGGTCCTTCAAAGATGTCCCTTTGGTTGATATTAGGGATACCAGATTTTACTATTGTAAAATTCGGACCCATAGCCACGCCCCCAGGCCCACCCCATTACACCAAGGTCATGCTCCGGTCCGTCCCAGCATCGCCCCCTCAACCTGTCATCGTTCTCAGAGTCACGTCAGGAGGGCGTCTGCACATGTGCAGGTGTGAAGCAATGTCATCCCCGCATAACGCCCTCCCGATGTGGACCCGAGCTGGAAGCTTTTCAAAACCTGGACAGAGTGACGGGTTTTGAAAGGCCGTCCAGATGCCCGGACATGTCCTATAAAAAGAGGACATGTTTGGGTAAATTTGGATGTCTGGTAACCCTAGTTGATATACCGTATTTACCTGAAAATAAGCACTAGCATGATTTTTTTTCAAGATGCTCGTAATATAAGCCCCACCCCAAAAATAAGCCCCAGTGAAGATCAACCTATGAAGCCCCCCTGAATGTCCGCAGCAGCAGGAGTGCCTAGTTCTTCCTGCTGCAACGGCTAACCCTCCTGACACAGTCCAAGGCAGAGGTTGGGGAAGAACAGGGCGTGACTTGGACAGAATGGGTCCGGATTTTACAATAGTAAAATCTGATAACCCTATGTAGGCCCAAATACAAAACCCTACTTTTCAAAAAATTTATCCAGATATCTTAACACAACCCTTCCCCCTCCTCCTAGTTAAATTCTCCCCCCAAACCGGTTCATAGACAAAATCGCGCGAGACAACGGCGCGCCGACAACTGAGCGCAAAGTTGACGGTGTGCCGAAGAAAAGCACTATTTTAAAGGGTTCCGACGGGGGGTGTTGGTGGGGAACCCCCCCTATTTTACTTAACAGACATCGCGCTGGCGTTGTGGGGGTAAAACTGAACTTTTTCCCTAAAAAACAGGCAAAAAATTCGGTTTCAAGTATAATGAGGGGGGTTACAACCCCCCAAACCACCCACAACGCCAGCACGATGTCTATTAAGTAAAGTGGGGGGGTTCCCTCCCCACCCCACCCCGTCTGAGCTCTTTAAAATAGTGCTTTTCTTTGGCGCGCCGTCCACCTTGCACTCAGTTGTTGGTGCGCCGTTGTCTCGCACGATTTAGTCCCATCACCCCAAAACCTCCACTTAAATAATCTCTTCCTCCCCAAAACACCAACCAAGTATTCAGATCCCTGAAATGTAATGTAATCTTATTTGTACTCTAACTGTAATCTATTTATTATATCACACAGTAACGTACAGTCAATTTAATATCCAAGTTGCAAGTTTTTCCGGAATCAATCCAGCTATCTCTCCTCCCTTGTAACCCCCCAAAAAACCTGTTGTAACTTCACTGGAAATATCCAGTTGGCTCTTTTGTAATCCGCCTTGAACTGCAAGGTATAGGCGGAATAAAAATCCCTAATGTAATGTAATGTAATAATGCAAAACAGGACTAAGGTCTGCAAAATGATCTTGATGTGTTTTAAATCCATCGGCTCTTTTTTTCAATTGTGAGCTCTAAACCAGTGGTTCCCAACCTTCTTCTGGAGGACCACCAGGCCAGTCGGGTTTTCAGGATAGCCCTAATGAATATGCATGAGAGAGATCTGCATATAATGGAGGTGCCAGGCATGCAAATCTGCTCCGTGCATATTCATTAGAGCTATCCTGAAAACCTATTGACCTGGTGGTCCTCCAGGACAGGGTTGGGAACCACTGCTCTAAATTAAACTAAAGCTTAACTTTGTCTACCGAGTCATTGTTCTGAGAAGGCTCGACTCGGTTTACAGCGATTAAATAAATGATTTACAAATGATAAAAGATAATATCAAAATTTTAAAAGAATTAATTTTCAAAATGTTTTGGCAAATAGAGTAGTTTTTAAAGATTTATGGAAAAATTGAAACAAACTGGAACTCAGGAGTTGGGAGAATTTAAAGACCAAAGATTGACTGAAGATCTTGACTCCTTTAATCCCTTTTTTAATAATAATAATAATAACTTTATTTTGTATACCGCAGTACCACAAACAGTTCAGAGCGGTTTACAGTGTAAGAGACTGTACATTTACAGCGAAGATACAATGAGGACTGTTCATATTCAGTAAAGGTGTTTATACAGCGAAGAACAATGCAGATTTACCATGCAGGAGACTGTACATATACAGCAGAGATATTTATATAGTGGAAAAAAAAAGCAGTGCGAGAGACTTATAGAGCAAAATGCAATGTAAGGGACAGAATAATGCGGTGAAGCGGTTTACTATGCAATGATAGTTACATATATGGCGAGGATGCAGGGTGGTGAATGACAAGAAAAGCAACCAGTATCAATTACAGGATGGAAGTATTTGATTGAGGGGTAGAATTTGGTTATTTGGTGATGGGGGGGGGGGTCGAGAAATTTGTCGGAGAGGAAAGATTTGAGAGATTTCCTGAAGGATGAGTAAGATGGGGCAGATGAGATGAGGGTGGTCAGGCAGTCTGTCCATCTGCCAGCTTGGAGCGAGAGAGTTCTATTGAGGAATCTTTTGTAGGTGCATCCCTTTGGGGATGGGTAGGTAAACAGATAGGCATTGCGTGTGCGAGTGGTGCCTGGGTACGCAAAGTGGTGAGAGAGATATATCGGGGACAAGCCAGTTAAGGTTTTGAAGCAGAGGCAGGCGAATTTGAAGATGACTCTCGCTTCTATTTTAGAAGGAAGGGAGAGTTTAAATTGTTGGATACCTCTTGCAAAGGGGAATCGGTAAACGTTCCAAAATAAAGGAATAAGAGGATTAAAGATACCATGTAGAATTTTAAAAGAAATACAGGTGCATTTCAATTGAATTCTTTTATTATTTATTTATCAATTTTAGATTAAACATATCAAGTATTAACTTGTACAGAAAGCAGGATCTAAAACAAAGAAAAGAACAATCTATACAATACATTTAAAAATCTAAAATTATTTAGCTTAGTCCCCAGCTCAAGTCCACATTTGGTTAGATGCAAGATATATTTAACAGTTACAAAGAAAACTTAACTAGAACATAGGCTAAATTAGCTGAACAGAGGGAAAAATCAGTTCATATTTTCATATTAGGGCTTTAGGTCTTATCCTTTTATTTTTCCATGTGTGACAAAGAGAGAAACGTAGACAATTGGAAAGGTTCAAAAAAGAAATTGAATTCTAAAATAAACTGGGAGCCAATGAAGACTCTGCTTTGAGAGAGGAAAGAGCAGCGAACCTGAAGATTTGCTTCAGGTAAGAGAGGGGCAGCGTTTGGTGCCGAGCACCAGAAAAACAAGCGGAGGGAAGAGGAGACAGGGCTCGGGGAAGCGGCGAGAGTTCGCTCCGCCCCCCCCCAACGCGTCAGAGCCAGCGCCGGACTCCCCCTTGAAAGGGGAGGAGCCAACGCGGCACACGCGGTGCTTTGAGAGAGGAAAGAGCAGCGAACCTGAAGATTTGCTTCAGGTAAGAGAGGGGCAGCGTTTGGTGCCGAGCACCAGAAAAACAAGCGGAGGGAAGAGGAGACAGGGCTCGGGGAAGCGGCGAGAGTTCGCTCCGCCCCCCCCAACGCGTCAGAGCCAGCGCCGGACTCCCCCTTGAAAGGGGAGGAGCCAACGGCGCCTAGCCGTTCGGCGCCAGGCGAAGGCGTGCGGCAAAGGCGCTCGCCTTAGCAAGAGCGCCTTTGCAAAGGAGCCTGCAGAAGGAGCCAGGAAGCAGGGCCGACTAACAGGGAGCCCCAATGCGTAAGTAACATCCAGTTATTGTTCTACTGATCTTTTGTTTGTTGTTTATTATTACCTAGTCACACAACACACCGAGAGACAAGCACTCTCAAACAGCTCAACAGCACCAACACAACCAAGACCAGCGATCAATAAGAGGACTGCTATCAAGAGGGCAGGACACACACAACTGAGAAGGAGAGCAAGACATGAGCGCCCACGGAAGCCAGAAGATGAGCTTTCCAGTATTCTGCACCGGCTGCAGTATGTATGACTACCTCCCCTCGGGGACTAGGGCATACATTTGCAGCCGATGTGAGGAGCTGGACAGCCTGAAACTGCAAGTTCGGCTGCTGGAGGGAACTGTGATGGAACTCGAAGAACTCCTTGCCAGGAAGGAGGAAAACTGCATACAGGAGAAGTTGCTAGGGGAGCCCGACACCGGCGAAGGGATCGTGGAACTGGAAAGATTCATCGAGGAAGCCCATCAGCAACACGTAGAAATCCCAGGTCTGGAAAGCTGTACCCTGGATACCCAGAAAGACAGACTGGAAGAGAGGAGAGAAGACACACATGCAAATCCAGAAAAAACCGAAGATGAGGTAGGAGACATCCACACACAAGAAGGAAGAGAGAAAACACAGGGAGAGGTCCCCCCATCTGAAGAGACGAAAACAAATTCAAGAGTAGCTCCGGAAGAAGAAGACTGGCCCTATACCGTAGACGTGGACTTACGACCCCCAAGGAACCCTCGAATAAAGAAGATGGGGATCATCGTAGGTGACTCCATTATACGTCACGTGGACAGCCACACCGCAGGAGGAAGAGAGGACAGAATCGTCACCTGTCTGCCTGGAGCAAGAGTCAAGGATGTGGCCAACAGGATCTCCAGAATCATAGACAGCGCAGGGGGAGAGGATACTGCTGTGCTCATCCACGTGGGAACAAATGATGTGAGCGGACGGAAGTATGACAGGGAAGAGATGAAGGGCCAGCTCCGCTCACTTGGAAGATTGCTGAAGATCAGGGAGGTGAGGGTGGCCTTCTCCGAGATTCTCCCAGTACCAAGAGCGGATGGAAAGAGACAAGGGGAATTGCAAGCTATTAACGCCTGGATGAGACGATGGTGCGAAGAAGAAGGCTTTGACTTCGTGCGCAACTGGACGGCGTTCTGGGGAAAAAGCAAGTACTACAGAAAGGACGGACTACACCTCAACAAGGAAGGAGCAAGAGTATTGGCGAGCAACTTGAAGAGGGCCATCGAGAAGGCTTTAAACTAATAAATAGGGGAAAGCCGACAGTCGACCACCAGTCGATGGTACGGACAACAGGATGCCCCGATGAAGGATCAATGGGCTACTACTCATACACAGGAGAGGACGAACTCACAGCAAATAAGGAAGACAAGGCAGGAAGGGACAACTCAGACACAGGAGGGGATGACCGCACAGCAAATAAGGGAGACAACACTGGAGCGGTTAAGGAGACCGTGAAAGAAACAGTAGGGACAGCAAAGAGCAGAAAGTCCAAAAAAGTAACTCGAAGAGAACTCAAATGTATGTATACCAATGCTAGAAGTCTAGGAAACAAAATGGGGGAACTAGAGACAATAGCAAGAAATGATAAGTTGGAAATCATTGGCATAACAGAAACATGGTGGAATGAAGAAAACAAATGGGACACAGTACTTCAGGGATACAAACTATATAGAAGAGATCGAGTAGGGCAGAAAGGTGGAGGTATTGCCCTATATGTTCAGGAAGGAGTAGAATCTGTTGAAGTGGCTACGACGGAAACGAAAGAGAAGCTAGAGTCCCTCTGGGTCAAGATTCCTGGACAAAACAGTGCAGACACGAAAATTGGCCTTTTCTATCGTCCCCCGGGACAGGCGGATGAAACTGACTCTGAAATGATAGAGGAAATCAAACGAGAATGCAAGACGGGCAATGTAATAATATTGGGAGACTTCAATTTCCCGAGGATAGACTGGAAACTAGGAACCTCCAACTGCGGCAATGAGGTCAAGTTCCTGGAGGCGCTAGGGGATTGCTTCCTGGAACAAATGGTAAAAGAGCCGACAAGAGGCAACGCCACCCTGGACTTGGTGTTAAATGGCCTCACGGGACCGACAAAAGAAGTAGAAGTTACGGCACCGCTGGGGACGAGCGATCACAATGTGATCATCTTTAAGCTTGACATCGGGAATAGAAAAAGTGCCAAAACCTTAACCAAAACCTTTAACTTTAAAAAGGGCAAATACGATTGCATGAGAGCCATGGTGAAACAACGACTCAAAAAAAAGGTGGATAAACTTGAAACAGTAGAGCAGGCATGGTCCCTACTGAAAACAACTATCACAGAAGCACAAAACCTATACATTCCGAGGATCTCCAAAGAAAGGAGAACAAAGGGTAAGGGAGAACCAGCATGGCTTACCAGACAGGTGAGGGAAACCATACAAGAAAAGAAGGACTCTTTCAAAAAATGGAAACACATGAAAACAACCGAAGCATGGAACAAACATAAAGACGATCAGAAGAAATGTCACAGGGCGGTGAGGGATGCCAAAAAGGACTATGAAGAAAAAATAGCGCAAGAGGCCAAAAACTTCAAGCCCTTCTTTAGATATGTGAAAGGGAAAAAACCCGCAAAAGAGGCGGTGGGACCCCTGGACGATCAGGGAAGAAAAGGGTACATTAAGGAAGATAAACAAATTGCGGACAAACTAAATTCCTTCTTTGCGTCCGTCTTTACGGAGGAGGATACCGCAAAAATACCAGAAACTGTGAAAGTGTTTAGTGGAGTAATAGAAGACATCCTCACCACAGTTGAAGTGGACTTAGACCAGATATACTACCAGATCGACAAACTTAAAAGTGACAAATCCCCTGGACCAGATGGAATTCACCCGAGAGTCTTAAAGGAATTGAAGGTTGAAATCGGAGAGTTATTGCAAAAACTCGCCAATCTGACAATCAGAACTGGACAGATACCAGATGACTGGAAGATAGCGAACGTCACGCCAATTTTCAAAAAAGGATCAAGAGGAGAACCGGGCAACTACAGACCTGTGAGCCTTACGTCTGTCCCTGGAAAGATGGTTGAAGCACTGATCAAGGATAGTATAGTCCGGCACCTAGATACACACGACTTGCTGAAACCCAGTCAACATGGGTTCAGGAAAGGGAAATCATGTTTAACGAATTTGCTTCAATTTTTTGAGACCGTGAACAAGCAAATTGATAGTGGAATGCCGGTGGACATAATATATTTGGACTTCCAGAAGGCATTCGACAAAGTTCCGCATGAAAGACTTCTCAGGAAACTACAATGCCATGGAATAGAGGGAGATATACACAGGTGGATAGGCAAATGGCTGGAAAACAGGAAGCAGAGAGTGGGCATAAATGGGAAGTTCTCAGACTGGGAGAAAGTGACTAGTGGTGTGCCCCAGGGCTCGGTACTTGGGCCGATCCTATTTAACATTTATATCAATGACCTTGAAGACGGAATATCCAGTGAGATCATTAAGTTTGCAGACGACACAAAGCTATGCCGGACAATCAGAACGCAGAAAGATAGCGAAGAACTCCAGAGCGACTTGTATCAGTTAGAGAAATGGGCAGAGCAATGGCAGATGAAGTTCAACGTGGAGAAATGCAAAGTAATGCATTTAGGCAGTAAGAATAAGGAACACGAGTATAGAATATCAGGAGCAACTCTGGGCAAGAGCGAACAAGAAAGGGACCTGGGTGTACTGATAGATAGGACCCTGAAGCCGTCGGCACAATGTGCGGCAGCGGCAAAGAAAGCGAACAGAATGTTAGGAATGATAAAGAAAGGAATCACGAGCAGATCGGAGAAAGTCATAATGCCGCTTTATAGAGCAATGGTCAGACCACACTTGGAATACTGTGTCCAACATTGGTCTCCCAAACTAAAGAGGGATATAAAACTGCTGGAGAGGGTGCAGAGACGAGCAACGAAGCTAATAAGAGGTATGGAGAACTTGGAATATGAGGAACGACTCAAGAAACTAGGACTGTTCTCCCTTGAGAAGAGGAGGCTGCGAGGGGACATGATAGAGACGTTCAAAATACTGAAAGACATCGATAAAATAGAGCAGAAAAACAAATTATTTACACTGTCCAACGTGACACGGACAAGAGGACATGGTTTAAAGCTAAGGGGGGACAAGTCCAGGACAAATGTCAGGAGGTTCTGCTTTACGCAGCGAGTGGTGAACGCCTGGAATGCTCTTCCACAGGAGGTTATTAAGGAATCCACTGTGCTAGGATTCAAAGGCAAATTAGATGCACATCTCCTTATGAGAGGCATAGAGGGATATGGGTGGTAAAACTACATCAGGTGTATACCTGACTGGGCCTCCGCGTGTGCGGATCGCCGGACTCGATGGACCATGGGTCTGATCCGGAGATGGCAGTTCTTATGTTCTTATGTTCTTATGAAGCAAAGGGGGTCACATGGTCAAATTTACGTTTTCCAAAGATCAGCTCTCCAGAGAAAGAAAAATATTTACAGTATCTGAATGTATAAGAAATCCGCAAGCCTGACAGCTATTCAAGTGATGTACATTCAGATAGAGTAGGTATTGCTCTGTCCCTGTAGAACTCACAATTTAAAAGAAAAAAAATTACAAACAGATGAAGTGGGATTTGAACCTGGGTCTCTTGATTCGCAGCACCCTATGGACTTCTCATTAATGAAATTAGTCAAACTTTTTTTTAAACCCTGCTAAGCTAACTGATTTCACCACATTCTCCGGCAACGAATTCCAGAGTTTAATTACACATTCTGATGCGTTTCGCCCGGTTCAAATTGTTTTGCTCACAGGGTCAGTATAAATAAAAAAATAAAATAGAACACGTCATAAATCCTTATAGCCTACTTTAAAAAGTTTTGATATAAGGATTTATGACTTGTTTATTTATTTATTTTATACTGACCCTGTGAGCAAAACAATTTGAACCAGGTGTCTCTGAAGCAGCCAAATCAGCAAAATGCAACATAGGCGCCAGAAATGTAGGCTAGGCTTTCCAAGGTCTACAATTACGGCACTTGTATCGCGATATGAATTACATCTACGGTGGCGCCTAAGCATTCCTAAGTTCATTTCCGGTCTTACCCACGTCTACATCGACCTTACGTATCCATAGGCGCCGCTGTAAACGCAATCTCGGTACTGGTTTTATAGGCACCTCTGGGCACCTACATTTTAGATTTTAAAAATTAAGGTGGCTTTTCAGCAGTTTTGCCACTTAAGTTAGGCACCGCTAGGGTGCCTACCGGTGTCTAACTCATGGCCATTTGCAGAATATGGGCCATTGTACCCAGATTCTTTTGGCCACCAGATCACCCTTGCTGTGGCTTATAGAAACATGATGGCAAATAAAGGACAAATGACCCATCCGCTGCATCCACTAGCTCCTCCTCTTCCTATTGGCTAAGGCTGTTAACATTTGCATCTCCTCTTCCTATAGGCTAAGGCTCTTTACACCTGCATTGTGAGGTCATAGAACTTTATGATTATTGATGGCGGATAAAGGGCAAATGGCCCATCTGCAACATCCACTAGCTCCTCCTTTCCCTATTGGCTAAGGCTGTTAACATTTGCATCTCCTCTTCCTATAGGCTAAGGCTCTTTACACCTGCATTGTGAGGTCATAGAGCTTTATGATTATAGAAAGATGATGGCGGATAAAGGGCAAATGGCCCATCCAGTCTGCCCTTAACATTCACTATCTCTTCCTCTCTCTAAGACAGGGGTGTCAAAGTCGGTCCTCGAGGGCTGCAACCCAGTCGGGTTTTCAGGATTTCCCCAATGAATAGGCACTGCTTTCATTGTATGCTAATAAATCTCATGCATATTCATTGGGGAAATCCTGAAAAAACGACTGGATTGCGGCCCTCGAAGACCGACTTTGACACCTGTGCTCTAAGAGATCCCACGTGCCCGTCTCACACCTTCTTGAATTCGGACAAAGTCTTTGTCTTCATTACCTCTTCCGGGAGACTCTTCCACACATCTACCACCCTTTATGTACTCCTGAGCCTATCACCTCTTCACTTCATCCTATGCCCTCTCATTCCAGAGTTTCCTTTCAAAAGAAAGAGACTCGACTCGGGTGCATTTACGCCACATAGGTATTTAAATATCCATATCAGATCTCCCCCTCCTGCCTTGCCTCTCTGGGATCGCTGTTTCAAACGATCATGACATATCTAATGCTCCCTAACTTTTGATAACATCTACCGATGCATACAAGAAATAGTCAATGGCCAGAAAGCATGGAACATTATTGGATGTTGAGCAAGACAAGTCCATAAGAATGTCAAAGGGAGAGTGGATGACATGGATGGGCCGACTGCATCGGCCATATGATCTTCTATGTTTAATATTTAAAATAGTCTCCCTCCAAACTGTGCACAGCCCCACCACACAGAGCAGAAAACACAAAACAGTATAACATAGGGCTCTTGTTATAGAGCAGAAAGCAAGTTGTCCACATGAGAATGGAAATCACAATCAAAAAGTACAGAAAGTATACCTATTTGCTATACTTAGCATCCCCAGTGATGGACAGTGAAATGTGCATGCCCAGATGGCTGGAGAATCGCATTAGGGTGGCTAATGAGCTCGGCGTAACAGTTCAGAGTTTCTCATTAGCTCACTCAGAAACACATCATTATTCTGAGAAAGTTTGAAGTATATTGGATGAAAAACTCTGGAGCTTCAGCTTATGAAAATATCTGGTTCGTGCTGAGGCGAAGGCATACCTTGACATCTCGAGACATTAATATAGGCTCTGACCAGGAGAATCACTGAGATTGCTTTCATGTGTCAGTCAAGGGAATGAAGAACGTCCTTCTCGGCTCAGTCGTGAGAGGAAGAATAATGGAAAGGGCTGAAAACCACATTTGAAAGTTCCATATACTAAAAGGCGAAATGACGTCACTCAAGTGAACTTCATGGGAAGAATAGCACTGAGGAGGAACCCACTATAGCTGCTGGTTATGGCTTTAAAACCTGTTCTATAAAGAAAAGTGGGCACCTGTTTTTCTTTATCAAATTCTAGCACAAATGGCTGAAATATCACATACATTAAAGCCCTTTCTCACTCTCACATTTTAAATAATTTTTATTAATAATTTTATTCTTCTATACCACCATACCCAATAAGTCATAGGCGGTTCACATCAGTTAATTAAGATCCGCGATGACACACGGATTTACAAAATTTTAACAAAGTTACAAGCAACGGAGAAGGGAGCGTGGGAACGCTTGAACAGAGTTTTAGCAAAGGTACAAGCAATAGCGAAGGTAGGGTTGGAAGGTATGAGATAACGAGAGAGAGACCAAGTAGAGAGAGACCTTCTCTCACTCATTAGGACTGCGTCACGGTAAGTTGAAGGCTCTATCACACTCACACTCACGCTCACACTCTTTGAGTCATTTTCCCTTCTCTCACTCAGGAGTATGTCACATTGAGTTGAAGGCTCTCACGCTCTTTCAAACCCTTCTCTCACTCAGGACTGCGTCACGGTAAGTTGAAGGCTCTATCACACTCACGCTCACACTCTGAGTCACTTTCCCTTCTCTCACTCAGGAGTATGTCACATTGAGTTGAAGGCTCTCGCGCTCTTTCAAACCCTTCTCTCACTCATTAGGACTGTGTCACACTAAGTTGAAGACTCTATCACATTCATACTCACACTCACACTCTTTGAGTCATTTTCCCTTCTCTCACTCAGGATTATGTCACATTGAGTTGAAGGCTCTCACGCTCTTTCAAACCCTTCTCTCACTCATTAGGACTGTGTCACACTAAGTTGAAGACTCTATCACACTCATACTCACACTCACACTCTTTGAGTCATTTTCCCTTCTCTCACTCAGGAGTATGTCACATTGAGTTGAAGGCTCTCACGTTCTTTCAAACCCTTCTCTCACTCAGGACTGCGTCACGGTAAGTTGAAGGCTCTATCACACTCACACTCTTTGAGTCACTTTCCCTTCTCTCACTCAGGAGTATGTCACATTGAGTTGAAGGCTCTCACGCTCTTTCAAACCCTTCTCTCACTCATTAGGACTGTGTCACACTAAGTTGAAGACTCTATCACACTCATACTCACACTCACACTCTTTGAGTCACTTTCCCTTCTCTCACTCAGGAGTATGTCACATTGAGTTGAAGGCTCTCACGTTCTTTCAAACCCTTCTCTCACTCATTAGGACTGTGTCATGGTAAGTTGAAGACTCTATCACACTCACGCTCACACTCTTTGAAGTCTACAAAATCCTGAGTGGAGTAGAACAGGTACAAGTGGATCGATTTTTCGCTCCGTCAAACATGACAAAGACTAGGGGACACTCGATGAAGTTACAGGGAAATACTTTTAAAACCAATAGGAGGACATTTTTTTCACTCAGAGAATAGTTAAGCTCTGGAACGCATTGCCAGAGGTTGTGGTAAGAGTGGATAGTATAGCTGGTTTTAAGAAAGGTTTGGACAAGTTCCTGGAGGAAAAGTCCATAGTCTGTTATTGAGAAAAACATGGGGGAAGCCACTGCTTGCCCTGGATTGGTAGCATGGAATATTGCTACAGTTTGGGTTTTGTCCAGGTACTAGGGACCTGGACTGGCCACTGTGAGAACGGGCTACTGGGCTTGATGGACCATTGGTCTGACCCAGTAAGGCTATTCTTATGTTCTTATAGCTGCTCTTAAGCGTGCTTAAGCGCTCATAAAGGTGCCTAACTTTTAGTTGTGCCTAGTGCTGGCCTATTTATTGGGCGCCTCCAAAATGGATGTCGTTCAGCGTGATTCATTAAACAGCAGCCAATTCTACTTGAATCGCGCTGAACAGTGCCTAATTAGGCACCTAACTTTTGGGCAATTCTTACAGAATTTGTCCTTAAGTGTCTAGCCTGCGATGGAGACTTCCCCAACTTTGTTGGTTGGGTTGAGAACTATTTAAAGTTTATAAAACACTAGTACAAATGGTTGATAATGCACCTTCATTTAAAGTTTAATCACTCGCATCTGCCCTAGGACTGCTGTAAATTCCCTTGCTTATCATATTTCACAATTGTCGTATGTACTTCCTCACATCCTCCGTGCTCTGCTGAAACTTCGCCCAGGTGCATATTTACAGGAGAAGCATTTGTCCTAAATAGACTGGTGGACTCAATCTATTTCATAAATGTCCTTTTTGTCATCCAGAAACTCAATGACTCGACGTGTACATGTTTCGGCCAAAGAGGCCTGCTTCAGGAGCCTACAAATATAGACTTTTGCCGTTGGGATTACTTAAAATATGCTGAGACAACAGAGCTGCTTCAGGAAACTGGACTTCTGCCAGACTCATTTGGTTTTGTTTTTCAATTTTTCTTCCAGTTTATGGATTATTTTAAATTTTATTTCATTGTTTTTACCCCTATTCTTTTTATTTTATTAACTGAATTCTATTGTTTAACGGTTCCTCCCTTCTATTCCTTTTTACATATTCCTTTAATTCATTTACATATCATTTACATAGATGGTGCTCCTGTCTACGAAATATTCTACATACTTTATCTTCTCCACTCCTTCCTGCCCTCCATGGTCCTCTCTACCCTCTTCTAACCCCTTCCTCTGTAATGCCACCTAGAGCTTGTATAGGTATGTGCGACGTACAAATGGAAGAAATAAAAAATAAATACATGAACACTACTACAGCAAAACAGAAGCATCAACACTTTAAAAATAAAATCAATAAATGATCAATAAAATAAATCTTCTTTTCAAGTAAACAGAACACATCAAATAGCAAGCACATGATGAAATATATATAAACAAAGCAATATATATATATATATATATATATATATATACAGTGATGCCTTGGAATCCGAACTTAATCCGTTCCAGAACCCCGTTCGAGTTCCAAAGCGTTCGAGTTCCAAGACAATTTTTCCCATTGAAAATAATAGAAACTGGATTAATCCGTTCCTGGATCCCACACACTCAAATTTTAACAGGAAATACACTGGATTTTAAGATACAAAAATGAACAAATATTCCAAAGCAGCATTCAGATTCTGGGGCAGAAACACACACACATACAATGTGCAGGGCGTTCAGATTCCAAAGCAGAGTTCAGATTCTGAAGCAAAATTTGCTACAAAAAAAGTTCGGATTCCAAAACGTTCGAGTTCTGGGGCGTTCGGATTCCACTGTTTCTGGATGAATAAAATGACATTTGTGAAATAAATTGAAACCACCAGTCTATTTAGAACGTTTCCACTCCTTGTCGTGCGTCTTTGAGTTTGTGGATTTGGTTCTCCCATTTTATTCCCAAGAAAATAAATCTCAACTAGACAACAGTTCCTATTTATGATCAGTGAACCAGCTCAAAAGAAGGACATGTCCAGAGAAATCCAGATGTCTGGTAACCCTACTGAAAAGGCGGATTCAGTTAAATATGAGAACCAGTTTAAGACAGATTCAGACAAGCCAACAGATTGAAGGCAGCCAAGGAGAAGAGAACGGTCTACAGCAATGGTTCCCAACCCTGTCCTGGAGGACCACCAGCCAGTCGGGTTTTCGGGATAGCCCTAATGAATATGCATGGAGCAGATTTGCATGCCTGTCACCTCCATTATATGCAAACCTCTCTCATGCATATTCATTAGGGTTAGCCCCAAAATCCGACAGGGTTGGGAACCACTGCGCTACAAGACCTTGTTCCATCTCAGCTATTGTAATATGGTCTGGGCTAGTCTTCCTGTTAATACAGCTAAATAATGCCAGACAATACTATTACTGCTACCATTTATCATTTCTATAGCGCTGAAAGGCACACGCAGCACCGTACATTTAACTTGCAATAGATGGTCCCTTCTGAGAAGAGCTTACAATCTAATTTGAACAGACGGAACATATAAGAACATAAGAACATAAGCAATGCCTCTGCTGGGTCAGACCTGAGGTCCATCGTGCCCAGCAGCCTGCTCACGCGGCGGCCCAACAGGCGGACCTGTGCAGTGATCATCTATTTATACCCTATTTATATAGGGTTGGGAAGTTTCTTGCAGAGAGAATGATATGCTGGACACAGTTCAGAATCCTGCAATTAGGCTGCTTTGACATGCTGGGAGCTATGATCGAAAAACTCCTCTGCTGTGGAGTCCTCATTGACTTTAGGATTCATTGCCTGCGTTTCTTTATATAATAGGGTCCAAATAGGTGCATTCATGGTACCTAAAAAAGGGTGCACCGACAGTAGCGTGTTGGACAATTCTGCTCCGTCAAATGCACACACGGACAAGCATGGGCATGAAGGGAGCGGAATTGTCGGGGTGTAATTGTAAGTGTATTGTGGGGGGGGTTGCGGCAATCTTCTAAAGAGCGCATCGGCAAAGCATTGCACACCCCCTCTGAATGAGAGCGCGAGTGTAGGGAGGGGGTCCCCCCACACCCTCAGAGCACAAACGGGAAGTAAAAGAGCGGCACGCATTTGTCCTGTGCGCAAATGTCGGGCTGGGATTATTGGGGCGCCAATGTCCTGTACGCATTTGGCGGGTCACCTAAAAAAAAAGATGCCCTTTTATAGACTTTCCATCGAGTGGTTTTCATACAACACTGATGCTAGGGGGGGAAGGGGTGTGGTCCACCTGGGCGCCGACACCTGTCCTCTCAGCCTCCCCGCTCCTCACATCCCTCCCCCCCCCCCAGTCTGCTCTAGCTCTTTGCCGGTCCAAACAGCAACTCCAACCTGCTGTTCATGCCAGCATAGGCTCTCTCCCTCCGACATCACTTCCGGGTCCTGCGCCTAGAAGTGACATCAGAGAGAAAGCCCACACCGACGGGGGCAGCAAGCAGGCGATGCTGCTCACACCGGGAACTTTTAAAGAGTTACGGGGGATCCACCCTGCAATCTCTTCTTCCATGTCCCTCTATTTGGCATCTGTTTTTTGACACCACTCGCAAAACAATATTTTCAGTGGTAGCCCCAACATTGTGGAATGCACGTCCACGCGCTTTTAGGCGTGAATCCAACCTCTCCAAATTCAAATCAATGCTTAAAACCTTTCTCTTTAAAGAAGCTTATGTGACTTAGATTTTGAACTTTGCCTTTTCTTTTTCCCTTTCCTACCACCTTTTTATTTTAGCAATGTAATCCTTCTCTTTGGCCTCTCGTGTGCATAGTATTTGTTCAGGAAGCTTGTATGCCTATGTATTTACGTTTTGGTCCACTTTTCTGCTGTTTTTACATTTTTAAATATATATGTAATGTTGTAGACTGCTTTGGCAACGAAAAGCGGTATATCAAGCCTTAATAAACTTGAAACTTGGAAGCGCGCGCAGAAGGGAGGGAAGGAGTGGAGGCAGAGAAGATTGTGGAGGAGTGGCACCCCTCCCCCCCCAGGCACCTCGCACCCTCACTATGCCACTGATTGAGGCTATCAGATGTTTTAGTACCTGTGCTAAAAGATGACTCTTTAGTCACTCTGGTTACCACTGATCACTTCCAGCATTCATCCCCTTGAGGGTTGCCTTGAGAACTCCTGAAAAGCTCTCCCTTTCCAGGTTACTAGCCCTGGGAGTCTTGTTGTCTAACCCTGTTTTCCCTTGGGGTGAGTAGAAAGCTCCCATGCATCTTTGCAGTGTCTATATGCAAATGAGTTTCATCAATGGTATCTGCTCCCGGCTTTAAACCCTTGCTGTTTTCACGGAGGCCTTTTTCTTTAAATGTGGGATTTCTGGTGATGGGACGCCCACCCATCACGTTTAAAAAGAACAGCACATTAGAATACGCTGTAATTACATTAACCAATTGTTAATGAACGAATTCAGAATTGAACTCTCGGTATTTGTTAATTCATCACAGTTCTTCTCTGTCCTTTACCTGTAGAAATCTCCTAGCCTGGGGTGTGTTCTGGGGCCTGGTATATCAATAAATCTGAATCTCCTTTAGTAGATGGACTGTGCCAGCTCTCTCCATTCCTTCATTTAGAACTCTCTCACTGCCCCGTAATATTCACCCATCTGTTATTTGATGGTATGGGGGTGTAATAATTTTTCATTGACTTTCTTGGCATGCAGGTGGGAGTTAATACGTGGAGAAGCAAGATTAGAGGCCAGCTTTGTGGCGCTCACCTCTGCTGTAGCATAACAGAAAGCCGTGAGATCGGATCACATTGCCAAGGTCCTGGCCAATGCTTCACCACGATTAGAACGCAGTTTACAACTAAATGGTTTATTTGACAAATTAGAGTCATTTCTGTGATTTTTCTTGGGATTTGTCAAGCCCAGCTTCTCCATTATTCCAAACAGAGCCATCACCAATGCTTTGTCCGATGCCGACAATGAGGATTAGGGTTTTATCTGTCTTACCAAGATGCTACAGTGCAATCTCCTTTCAGTATACCTAGTAAGAGACTTTATTTATTATTAAATTTTATCCTGTGAGTGCCGAAGTTAAGAAAAAGCAACTTGTTACTATTATTTTGACTTCAATACACTTGTTACTGGACAAATGTATTATTGATTTTCCAATAGTGTTATATACCAGTAGTCTGGGTGTCTCTGGAACCTGTTGAAGTTCTTTGTATCTTAGTAAAGCCCCAGGTCACTGAATATAGGGCTCGACTTCTGTCATCCATTTGTCAAATGTCTCTAGAGGTTCACAAACAATCACAGCTTGGGATCCAAAACACTCTTTGTTATAAAATGTTTCTTCACTGGTTCGTACTGTTTAATACTATTCAAATGCATGCGTTTAATTTTACTATACACGGTTTTGTTTTTTGTAATCCGCTTTGATTGTAGTCGGACTGTACGTTTTTTAAATAAATCATTTGATGCGTCCTGCAACTGTGAAGAAAAAATTCCTCTCCTCAGCATTTACCCTGGCAAGACAGGGGCAGATTGGCACAGCTGGTAACCCCAGTGTTTTGGTTATCCAAAGAAAGGGGATATTGAGGTAATCACAGCATAGGCCTTCCTATAACAACCCAGAATTCATCGCCGACACAAATTCTTAGACCAGGGGTGTCCAATGTCGGTCCTCGAGGGCCGCAGTCCAGTCGGATTTTCAGGATTTCCCCAATGAATATACATGAGGTCTATTTGCATGCACTGCTTTCATTGTATGCTAATAGATCTCATGCATATTCATTGGGGAAATCCTGAAAACCCGACTGGATTGCGGCCCTCGAGGACCAACATTGGACACCCCTGTCTTAGACGTTAGACTTGCGGAATGAGCATTTGAAGAGGAAGAGGCCTTGAAACAGCCTGGGCGGCGAAACGTTAATTCGTGTCGGCGATGAATTCCTTCCCTGATGCGAGTTACTGGGTCGGACCGATGGTCCACCTTTAGCTCAGTTGACCAACTTCACGGTGGCCAATCCGGGACACTAGCACCTAGCGAAAAGATTTATATTTAGAACTAGCTGATGCCCCGGCGTTGCACGGGTATTTAATTATAGCAATAACACTGTAAATGGATTCAAATAAAGATACTTTATAGTGGTGAATGAAATTATTTTTTAAACAGCTTTATAAAAAGTACAATAATCAAATTATAATGTGAAATATTTGACAAAATGAATACAATACAACTAACACAAAACTTGATTATAAACAACAGTTTTAGTTTCACCTCCAGGAGCAAGAACATATAAATTCTTGGGTGAACCCACCCTTGAGCAAGCAACATAGAGTTGTCCATGGGAAAAACAGGGGGATCTTAAATCCACTCCACAGTATGTAATAGTCTGTCCCTGTGATTTGTTGATTGTGATAGAGAATGCAAGTCTCACTGGAATTTGCAATCTCTTAAACTGAAAAGGAAGATCTGTTGGAATAAGTGGCATCCAAAAGTTTCAGTATTGATTTAAACAACTCAATATGTGGAAACTCAGGTTGAAAAGAAACTCCATGCAGTTTTTTCCCGGTTCAGAATGGAACCTGTGTTCCTAGTTCAGCATATGTGAGTACTCATGTAATGTAATAACATTATGAACCGGGGTGCATGAAGGAAGCAGTTACAAACACAGTTAGAACATACAAACTCTATATGTATGGTGTCCGTGGTAGAATAGAAACGATGTCCCTAGTGGTTATAGTGTCATAGAAAGTGTTTTATAGTTGAAATTACTGTGAGAATGGCAGCTTTTTACATCCTTTCCATTGACATGAATGGGTGAAATCAGATTTTCTGTTTGTAGCTCCGCCCACGTGTGCAGGTGGGCCGCGAGACTCCCAGAACATATCACCCCAGGTAGTGAGGGATCTGCATACCAAGTTTCGTTCAAAGCGGTCAAGCCGTTTTTGAATTACTGTGAGAATGGCAGGTTTTTACATTTTTTCCATTGACATGTATGGGTGAAATCTGATGTTCTGTTTGTAGCTCCGCCCACATGTGCAGGTGGGCCGCGAGACCCCCAGAACATATCACCCCAGGTAGTTGGAATTACTGTGAGAATAGCAGCTTTTTACATTTTTTCCATTGACATGAATGGGTGAAATCTGATTTTCTGTTTGTAGCTCCGCCCACGTGTGCTGGTGTGCCGCGAGATCCCCAGAACATATCACCCCAGGTAGTGAGGGATCTGCATACCAAGTTTCGTTCAAAGCGGTCAAGCCGTTTTTGAATTACTGTGAGAATGGCAGCTTTTTACATTTTTTCCATTGACATGAATGGGTGAAATCTGATGTTCTGTTTGTAGCTCCGCCCACATGTGCAGGTGGGCCGCGAGACCCCCAGAACATATCACCCCAGGTAGTTGGAATTACTGTGAGAATAGCAGCTTTTTACATTTTTTCCATTGACATGAATGGGTGAAATCTGATTTTCTGTTTGTAGCTCCACCCACGTGTGCAGGTGGGCCGTGAGACCCCCAGAACATATCACCCCAGGTAGTGAGGGATCTGCATACCAAGTATCGTTCATATCGGTCAAGCCGTTTTTGAATTACTGTGAGAATGGCAGCTTTTTACATTTTTTCCATTGACATGAATGGGTAAAATCTGATTTTCTGTTTGTAGCTCCGCCCATGTGTGCAGGTGGGCCGCGAGACCCCCAGAACATATCATCCCAGATAGTGAGGGATCTGCATACCAAGTTTCGTTCAAATCGGTCAAGCCGTTTTTGCGTGATCGCGGCACATACACACACACACACACATACATACATACACACATACATACCTCCGATTTTATATATATAGATTTCTTGAAATGCAGAAGCGTTGAATGAAGGAAATTTTTGAAATGTTGGCTGAAAAAATTTAAAGCATTAGTTAAAATGATTGATTTCCTAAAAATTCCAAAAACGAGCGGACTGATGAAGATTGCGGCGAAGTAGTTTTCTTACCGATACTACATTGAGAAACTCACCTCTGAAGTCCTGAAGATTATTTCAAACAGCCATATCGGCCAATGCATACACTAAAACAATATTTCTCAACTCAGTCCTTGAGTACCCTCTCGCCAGTCAGGTTTTCAGAATATCCACAATGAATATAGAAACATAGAAACATGACGGCAGATAAAGGCCAAATGGCCCATCTAGTCTGCCCATCCACAGTAACCATTATCTCTTTCTCTCTCCGAGAGATCCCAAGTGCCTATCCCAGGCCCTCTTGAATTCAGACACAGTCTCCGTCTCCACCACCTCTTCTGGGAGACCGTTCCATGCATCTACCACCCTTTCTATAAAAAAGTATTTCCTCAGATTACTCCTGAGCCTATCACCTCTTAACTTCATCCTATGCCCTCTCATTCCGGAGCTTCCTTTCAAATGAATGAGACTCGACTCATGCGCATTTACGCCACGTAGGTATTTGAAAGTCTCTTATCATATCTCCTCTCTCCCTATTGGCTGAGGCTCTTAACATTTGCATCTCCTCTTCCTAAAGGCTAAGGCTCTCTGCACCTGCATTGTGAGGTCATAGAACTGCCCTCTGAGAGATCCCAGGCCCTCTTGAATTCGGTGTCAGGTCAAAAGCACGCCGGGACAAAGGCACGCCCAGACAATTGAGCGCAGTGCGGAGGCGTGCGCCGCTCTAAATTACTGTTTTTTAGGGCTCCGATGGGGGGGGCATGGGGGGGAACCCCCCCCACTTTACTTAATAGACATCGCGCCGCATTGTGGGGGCATTGTGGGGGGTTTGGGGGGTTGTAACCCCCCACATTTTACTGAAAACTTCACTTTTTCCCTGTTTTTAGGGAAAAACTTAAGTTTACAGTAAAATGTGGAGGGTTACAACCCCCCAAACCCCCATAACGCCGGCCCGATGTCTATTAAGTAAAGTGGGGGGGGGGTTCCCCCCCACGCCCCCCCCCGTCGGAGCCCTAAAAACAGTAATTTAGAGTGGTGCGCGCCTCCGCGCTGCGCTCAATTGTCCGGGTGCGCCTTTGTCTTTCACGCCGTTGTCTATGAACCCTTGAATTCAGACACAGTCTCTATCTCCACCACCTCTTCTGGGGGACTCTTCCATGCATTTACCACCCTTTCTGTAAAAAGGTATTTCCTTGCCTATCACCTCTTAACTTCATCCTATGCCTTCTCATCGCAGTGTATGTGGATATCCTGAAAACCTGACTGGCAAGGGGGTTCTCCAGGACCGAGTTGAGAAACACTGCACTAAAGCACTTATATTGAAAAGCAAAGCTCTTTAGCCTCTAAAATCATTTCAACAAAACAAGAGAAGGCGAGGGGAAGAAATGAATCTTGTTATGCGGAAGACAGAATATTTAAAAGCACTGGCATAACAGTGATAGGGCAGTATTACAATGGGAAAAAAAAAAAAAAAACCACCTCTTTAATTATGTTGTAAAGGTCTGGTATCCCAGTGAAATGTCATTCCAAAATAAACTTCTAACAGTTAATTATTGGTGATATTTAACTTGTGTGAAAATTAAATATCACCACATACTCCTGTGATCATCTCATTGCTTTTTCAATATTTTAATGGTTTCCGAGTAACCGTGAGTAAGATCTGACACAGTACACAGAAGCTTCTTTTTACTCTATCTGTAGAACCATGTAACCTTTCCTCTGTTTCTTTTTCTAAAAAACATAGACCTTTGAGAAGAAAAAAAACCTAATTACTAAAGAATATACATTAGGCCCGGATTTATTAAAGAATTTCCCATAGCTGCAAATCTGGGACAAAAACAAGATCAAAGGCAGAATCTCAAGAACATAAGAATAGCCTTACAATGGCCCGTCAAGCCCAGTAGCCCGTTCTCACGGTGGCCAATCCAGGTCACTAGTACCTGGCCAAAACCCAAGGAGTAGCAACATTCCATGCTACCAATACAGGGCAAGCAGTGGCTTCGCCCGTGTCTTTCTCAATAACAGACTATGGACTTTTCCTCCAGGAACTTGTCCAAACCTTTCTTAAACCAGCTACGCTCTCCGCTCTTACCAAATCCTCTGGCAACGCGTTCCAGAGCTTAACTATTCTCTGAGCGAAAAAAAAAAATTTCCTCCAATTGGTTTTAAAAGTATTTCCCTGTAACTTCATTGAGCGCCCTCTAGTCTTTGTCGTTTTTGACAGAGTGAAAAATTGATCCACTTGCACCCGTTCTGCTCCACTCAGGATTTTGTAGACTTCAATCATATCACTCCTCAGTCGTCTCTTTTCCAAGCGGAAGAGCTCTAACCATTTAGTCTTTCCTCATACGAGAGGAGATCCATCCCCTTTACCATCTTAGTTGCTCTTCTTTGAACCTTTTCTAGCGCCACTATATCTTTCTTGAGATAAGGAGACCAGAATTGAACGCAATACTCCAGATGAGGTCGCACCATGGAGCGATACAGGGGCATTATGACATTCTTAGTCTTGTTAACCACTCATTTTTTAATAATTCCTAGCATCCTACTTGCTTTTTTGGCCGCCACCACTCATTGGGCGGAAGATTTCATCATATTGTCTACAATGATACCCAGATCCTTTTCTTGGGCGCTAATCCCCAAGGTGGACCCTAGCATCCCGTAACTGTGATTCAGGTTATTCTTCCCAATGTGCATCACTTTGCATTTGCCCACATTAAATTTCATCTGCCATTTAGACGCCCAGTCTTCCAATTTCTTAAGGTCCGCCTGCAATTTTTCACAATCTGTTCAATGCCATGATTTTTAGAAGCTTCTTCATGCTAAATATAATCTCCCCCTCCTTTTTACTATGCCGCAGTAGAGGTTTTTACCGTGACCCAGAGTGCTAAATGCTCCGACGCGCATTGGAATTCTATGAGTGTTGGAGCAATTAAGAAAAGAAGAATCTTTTCAAAATTTTAAAAGCCATTTAAAGGCTATATTTTTTTTCAACTGGCCTTTTTAAACAGACGGGATGCATATTCGGGACCGCAGTCTGCATTTATACATTCTTAAATTTTTTTTTTTATTAATTAATTTTTAATTTTATTAATTTAGATGTTATAGAATATTATGTATTCGAAATGTTATTTCTTTTCTTCTTCTCTTTTCCATTTAAATGGAGTTTTTAAAAATAATTATGATTGAATTATATTGTAAATCGCTTTGATCTTTTTTTGGCTGTATGTGCGGTATATAAAAATTTTTTATAAACAAACATTTAGCACTCCAGATTGTGGTAGAAACCTTTACCACAGCTTAGTAAAAGGGGGGAGGGAGGATATATGAAGCTCGGGCATTTTGATGTCACTGGAAACTTCTAGAATTCTTCAGAATAGTCAATTGCAGAGTGGACTGTGCGGTGATATGATATTCAGTAGAACATTGATAATTGTTTTTAGACAAAATCTAGTCTGGTGGGACTTCCGCGGCAGCTCCGGTAGTTGGATAACAAGGCCAGGGCCTGGCAGACTTCTGTGATCTATGCCCTGATCATGGCTGAACAGATCTGGACAGGCCAGAATGGGGCTTTGATGGCAGCTCCAGTAGCTGGGGAATAAGGCTATTGCCGGACAGACCTCTCTGGCCTGTGCTCTGAAAACGGCCAGCACAAATCAAGGTCGAGCATGCATATGTGGTATCCCATCATACCCTATACGATGGGGCTCGTAATCGAAACTTAAACACGTCTAAAAACCCGCCCATGTGCCAATAATCAAACCGACTTTCTGGGCGTATCCAGGGATATTTTAGGCCTCTCAATGCCGCTGTATACCCAGAGCTAAAAGGGGCATATCTGGAGGAGCAGTTAGTTCAACCTAGACTTAGTTGTCCTGCAGGGATAATCGACAGTTTTAAGAGACTTCCTGGATGGAATTTATATATTGTGACTTAGATGATGTAAAAACAGGTATAAGTTCCCAAAAGGTATCCTAAGTGATTAGAGGCAAAGTAAAGACCCTCACACTTCCCCTGTGTTCACTGACCCCCCCTCACAAAGATAGGAATAAAAACATACATACCTATCTCTAGACTATCAACACCTGGTATAGGAAAGCCTAATAGAGCTGCACACATGTCTCTTATATAGCCTGGGGGGGGGGGGGGCTAGTGAACCATAGAGAGGGTCCCAGGCTCATAAACCACTCTAACCTCTACATTGATGGTAGAAAATGTTATCCCCCCAACCCTACTGTACTGCCATAAAGGTGCCACCTGCAGCCATAAGGGCTATTGGGGTTGTAGACAGGTGGGTATAGTGTGTTTGGGGGGGAGGCTCACCATATCCTATAAGGGAGTTCTGGTGAGATGTTTATGCGGCACCCTTTTTGTGAAGTTAACAGTGGTGGCCCGTAAGGTGCCCCCACTGCTCTGTTGCCATATCTGGGTGGCCAGTCCATCACAATGCTGGCCCCTCCCACATCTAAAAGGTCTTGTTCTGGGCGTTTGGAACATAGATGAATTTTTGGTCGAAAACGTAGTATAAAGATGGTCATACTCAATGGCCTGGATGTCCAGATAGACAATTTTTAAAAAAAACCCAAAAATTCTAGATGTATTTTTCGAGAATGGACATTTTACCACTGCCGACTTTGGGTGTCTAACGCCATACGTTCAAATCAGACTTAGAAGTTTCTTTTGATTATGCCCCTCCATGAGTTTATCTTGTTGGACAGACCATACAGGTCCTTAGCTGCCATCATCTACTACGTTATGATACTATGTAAATATTTATCAAGCCACTTAACAGCAAAACGTGACAAATATGGATTATGCAACATGAGAACGTACAGTTGCAAACTGATACTGAGATATAGTGAACCAACTTGCTCTTTTGAGATGTTATATAACATGAATGCATTGAGCAAAATTGGATAAGCATTCCAAGCAAACCACTCCCTCTCTTCACCCTATCCCACAATCCTATACAATCCAGACATACTCGCTTCTCCAATTGGCCCCTGATCTGAAATGGCATCTCTAGACCTTTTAACGATGCCACCGACACATGGTGATACTTCCAAAAATAAGGGTTTATATGAGAGTGCTGAAATTTCTTATTAAAATAGCATTTTCCATCAGTACAGGGTTTAAGCAATTAGTTTTTTTTTCAGTGTGTTTTGAAATGCCATAGTGGGTCCATGTGGCAAAAGGAATCAAAGCACTTAATTCACACAGTTCTGGGAGTCAAGACAATCTACGCCAGCTTTTCATCTGAAAAAGAGAAATGATTAAATTGCTGATGCTGTAATAAAAGTCAGATAAAAAGTGTAAATACATAATATGATTGCTTTGGTTGCAGAAAGCAAATACTGAGGTGGAGTAACTGTCACCAAGTCAGGAATTAACTGTCTCGTTTTAAAGATAAGCTTGGAGGAAAGTTAAAAGAAATCTCCAGTTCTCTTTAACGATAGCACAGGCCAACAACAACAAAAAAAAATTCTTGGTGCCTTGGGGTTTTTTTAAACCTGTTCCTGGGGTTATTTGGGGCACTGATTCAGAAAATTGCATTAGATAGACCGCGTCAGCTCTAGTCTCTTAGATATGGTTGAATTGATTAATTTTTTTACCGACGTTTAAAAAATCTCTTCTGCAGAATCGGGAGGAGGCCAGGTGCCGGCCCTCCTACCAAGACCACACCCAGTGGGAGCGTGTGGGTCAATGGTTAAAGCTACAGCCTCAGCACCCTGTGGTTGTGGGTTCAAACCCACGCTGCTCCTTGTGACCCTGGGCAAGTCACTTAATCCCCCCATTGCCCTAGGTATTGTGACCGGGACAGACAGGGAAAAATGCTTGAGGACCTGAATAAATCCATGTAAACCATTCTGAGCTCCCCTGAGAGAACGGCATAGAAAATTGACTAAATAAATAGTGTGAAAAGTTTCAGCTTCTCATAACCAGATCTGGTATTGTGATGTCATAATGCCTCATTCCACCAATAAGAGCCAACCTCATCAGTGATGTCACAATGGCTTGATTGTCCTGTACTTGGCTCACTTTTATTACATACAAGAGGATGCTGAAAAGTTCTCAGCCATTGGGACGTAGGAGGGGCTAAAATTCTATGCAGACCGGCCACACAGACATCCCAACAGAACAATGGGGCGCCCTAGGGTAAAGGAAGACTCGTGGCCCCACCTTGTTCCACCCGTTCCACCCATGCGGGATGCCCAATTCCGCTTCCCAACCCCAGCCTCATGCAAACCTCGTCTCTTTATGCTAGAATGCAACTGTGCATGCGTAGATGCGACACGATGACGTGATGTCACCACGTCGCATCCGTGCATGTGCAAATGCATTCCAGACTCAGTGCCGGGTTTTGAAAAGTCGCTCTGACAGTCCTCTGAAAAGAGGACATGTCTGGGTAAATCCGGACTTCTGGCAACCCTACCCTAGGGGGCAGAGCAGTGAACATCAGTTACAAAGTCTCAGATGCACATCTCACCATAACCCCTTTACATTGTATGGTGAGTCCTCCAAAACCCACCCAAGACCTATTGGACCCAAATGTACACCACACCAATAGACCTTAAGACTACAGCTGACTTGTACAGTATATGTAGGTACAGTGGAATTAGATTGGGTTTTGCGAAGGCTCACAGATTCTACCATAAGTGTAGTAGCTAGAGTGGGATTTGGGCCTGGGTCCCTTTCTCTACAATCCACTGCACCAACGACTACTAGGGGAATAGGATGGGGGTCAAGCTTTCAACTCCCAAGCAGTCAACTGGTCAGTTTGGACATCTTTTTGACATTCGTTATAAAAAATAGGTCTAGCCCAGGGATCTCAAAGTCCCTCCTTGAGGGCCGCAATCCAGTCGGGTTTTCAGGATTTCCCCAATGAATATGCATTGAAAGCAGTGCATGCACATAGATCTCATACATATTCATTGAGGAAATCCTGAAAACCTGACTGGATTGCGGCCCTCAAGGAGGAACTTTGAGACCCTTGGTCTAGCCTCACATGTCCAAATTGTACCCTGGACGTACTCTACAATGTTTAATTATTGCAGAAAAATGGCCAGATCATAAGCCCGCCCTAGCCCCATCTATAACATGCCTTCAACACCCCTCCCCCTTGAGATTTAGACACACTGCACACAAAAAACATAGAAAACCATCTAAAAAGTTGTTTCGAAAACAGCAGTTTGGACGTTTTAGCAAATGAAATGTCCAAATGGCATTTTTAGACATTTTTTTCTTTTGAAAATGAGCCCCATACTGGAATTAATAAAAAAGTTCAAAGTAGAGCGACCAAGATGATAAAGGGGACGGAACCCCTCTCATATGAAGAAAGGCTAAAGAGGTTAGGGATCTTCAGCTTGGAAAAGAGACGGCTGAGGGGAGATATGATTGAAGTCTACAAAATCCTGAGTGGAGTAGAATAGGTACAAGCGGATCGATTTTTCACTCCGTCAAAAATTACAGAGACTAGGGGACACTCGAAGTAACAAGGAGATGCTTTTAAAACCAATAGGAGGAAATATTTGTTCACTCAGAGAATAGTTAAGCTCTGGAACTTGTTGTCAGAAGATGTGGTAACAACGGTTAATGTAGCTGGTTTTAAAAAATGTTTAGACAATTCCTGGAGGAAAAGTCCATACTCTTCTATTGAGACAGACAGGGGGAGCCACTGCTTGCCCTGGATTGGTGGCATGAAATGTTGCTGCTCTTTGGGATTCTAGAATCTTGTTACTCTTTGGAATTCCAAATCTTGCTATTCTTTGGGATTCTATATGGAATGTTGCTACTATTTGGGGTTCTACCAGGTACTTGTGACTTGATTTGGCCACTGTTAGAAACAGGATGAGCCTCTGGCTTATCCCAGTATGGCTATTATGTTCTTCTAAGTTGGTAAGAATATTATGGACAGTGAAGTCTGTGGAGCTGAATATTTCCATGCGATGCGCTCTACATTCCAGCCGATCAGATGGTCTGGAATCTATCACAACCATCTGTTGAGTTTGGAACACCAATTAATAAGCACTTAATGGAAAGGTCCCCAACCCAGACCAAATGCTTTAGATAGAAGAGAGAGACGTGGCACAGTTGTTGGTCATTTAGCCAAGATAATTAATTGTATTAAAACTTGAATTTTTTTTCATTAGAATTATTGAATATATCCAGCAATTTTTTTGGGAACTGCTAAAGACTAGTGACCTTTAAATCACATAAATTCATCTCCCTTAGAAGTACATTTAAGAAATAGGAATTAAAAACCTGACAAGACAGCATTTTGCAAAGAGAAGGTTCATCTTTCATCAGAATCTGGCCAGATTTCTCTTTCTGATTTGAACCAGGACGTGTTGGTTATCATACCCCGAGCTTCCACTTTTCATTTAATAGACTGAAAATCTGGTATGAATTAAATTCTTAGTCCATGTTGTTTTTATTTGTTTTGGAGACAGGGAGGCCATCAAAACGTTTTCTTTAGCATAAACGTCTGAAAAGAAATCCTAAAATGCAGTAATTGATTGAATCTTTTTTTATTTTTTTGGGAGTGATGTTAATTGGAAACATTTCTTATTTTGGCAAATCGTCATGCCCCCATGCACTAGAGGAGAAGGAAAAGAGCTTTATTAATCCTTATATACTTACAAGGAAATGCTGGTTTTCCAATGTGGAATGGAAACATTGAGATCATACTTGGAGTCAAACATTTGTATAGCATTGAAAACAAGTAATACCGGACCTGGGAATATTCATCGAGGCCAAGAGTCACAGCAGGTGAGCAAAATGGCCTTTCATAGAACATGATGGCAGATAAAGGTCAAATGGCCTATCTGGTCTGCCCATCCACAGTAACCTCTCTCTAAGAATTCCCACGTGCCCATCTCAGTCCCTCTTGAATTCAGACACAGTCTCTGTTCCATGCATCTACCACCCTTTCTGTAAAAAAGTATTTCCTTAGATTACTCCGGAGCCTATCACCTCTTAACTTCATCCTATGCCCTCTCATTGCAGAGTTCCCTTTCAAATGAAAGAGACTTGACTCATGCGTATTTACATTACGTAGGCATTTAAACGTCTCTATCATATGTCCCCTCTCCCGCCTTTCCTCCAAAGTATACAGATTGAGATTTGTCCCCATATGCCTTATGACGAAGACCACACACCATTTTAGTAGCCTTCCTCTGGACCGACTCCATTCTTTTTATATCTTTTTGAAGGTGCGGCCTCCAGAATTGTACACAATATTCTAAATGAGGTCTCACCAGAGTCTTATACAGGGGCATCAATACCTCCTTTTTCCTACTGGCCATACCTCTTCCAATGCACCCTAGCTTTCACCGTCACCTTTTCAACATGGTTGGCCACCTTAAGATCATCACAATCACATCCGTTCTGCTCATACATCATGCACACAAGTTCTTCACTCGCTAATCTGTACCGTTCCCTTGGGTTTTTGCAGCCCAAATTCATGACCCTTGCATTTCTTAGCATTAAATTTTAGCTGCCAAATTTCAGACCATTCTTCAAGCTTCGCCAGGTCTTTCTTCATGTTATTCACACCATCTGGGGCGTCTAATCTATTGCAGATTTTGGTATCATCCGCAACGAGGCAAATCTTACCCGATAGCCCTTCAGCAATATCGTTTATAAAAAGTGTTAAAAAGAACAGGCCCAAGAACAGAACCTTGAGGCACACCACTGGTAACATCCCTTTCCTCAGAGCGATCTCCATTGATCACTACCCTTTGTCGCCTTCCACTCAACCAGTTCTTGACCCAGCCCGTCACTTTGGGACCCATCCCGAGGGCACTGAGTTTATTTATTAGACGTCTGTGTGACTGACTTTCTTCACATCTCAGTGTGGTGCTCGCAAACCAAGGTTTTACTGTATTTGCCAAAAGATGGCCCAAGTCAAGTCCAATGTTTGTCTGAGAGAGCACAGATTGTAAAAGGTCAGTAGGAACGATGTTTTAAAAAAGTATTTTAACTATTTGTTGGAAACATTTTAGAGTTTTAGCATATTTAGATTTTTTTAAGTGGTTTTAAAATTTTGAGTGCAATAAATTCCCCTTGCACTTTAATTGAGTCTGATTATTTGGTCTTGATGCACATGTGTCTCATACATTATCCAAGTGTTATTGAAAGCTCTATCTCACCAGTTTATAGCAGTAATTATTTGGATGGTATATTTTGCTGACCCGGTCTCCTCTTCCTGGGAGGTTCCTGCTAACAAACCCTCATTATATGACTACAGAAATTGGGAGAGGAGCGGGTAATTCTCTTAGGGGTTGGGCCACATCACACTACCCCACCCCCTTTTACAAAATTGTAGTGTGGTTTTTAGCCATGGTGGTAACAGCTCAGACGCTCAAAGAATTCTGAGCATCAGAGTTGTTACCACCACGGTCGGCGCTACAAAACACTCTACGGTTTTATAAAAGTGGAGATAAAATAGAAATATGTAGAGACAGGTTAAACTGAACCACCAAGAAGCTAGACTCTGCATACAATGCAACATCACAGAAACAGTGATGCATCTGCCCTAAAGCAAAAATAAATAGAACATTTTTTTCTACCTTTGTCTTCTCTGGTTTCTGCTTTCATCTTCTTGTCACTCTCTTCCTTTCATCCACTGTCTGCCCCTTCGATATGTAAAAACACAAGTATATTGGGCACTTAGATATATCTTTATAAGGTCAAAAAATCTAAGAAGCATCAAAAACTAAGCCTCAATCAGAGTTAATATATTCGTTTATGACCTCAGCAGTACAAACTGTGAGAAAAGCTTCATTCACAGTATACCTTGCACTAGAGTCTTCATCGGTCAGATTTTTTTATCTCAAATCTTATTAATTTATTAATTTTTATTTAGTTTTCAAAATAACTTAAGAGACAATACTCATCTCATTATCAGAGCATAGCAGGGGTTCTTCACCGACATAGGCTATGTTTCGCCATACAAGGCTTTGTCAAGGTAATCCCCTGATAGAGAAGAGAAATATATCGTAATTAGTAGAAATATTTTTACCAACACCTCATAGGGTATTGTCTCTTAAGTTATTTTGAAAACTAAATAAAAATTAATAAATTAATAAGATTTGAGATAAAAAAATCTGACCGATGAAGACTCTAGTGCAAGGTATACTGTGAATGAAGCTTTTCTCACAGTTTGTACTGCTGAGGTCATAAACGAATATATTAACTCTGATTGAGGCTTAGTTTTTGATGCCCCTTCGATATGACATCTTCTTTCTTTCTATGCCACTTCCAGAAACTGTATGCCTCCCCCTTCCATCTCTCCCTTCACCCCCATTGGTCTGGCATCCATCTTCTTCCCTTCCTTCCTCCAATGGTCTGGCATCTCTTTCCTCTCCCCTCCCTTCCCCCCACTTCCATCAGCATCTGCCCCCTTTCTTTCCCTCCAACCCAATTCCATCCGGTATCCTTCCCCCTTATGTCTGTCTCTCTCCCCTTTCCCTGCACACCAATTCCATCAGCATCTGCCCCCTTTCTCTCCTTCCACCACCCTTCCATGCTCCTTTCTCTCTCCCTCCAAACCAATGCTATGTAAGGTCCCGCGATAACTACATCTGACGGCTCTGCTGGAAAGAAGTAAGTGATGTCGGAGGGGGGTGGACCGGCAGACACAATCATCACAGGACCTTGCAGCAACTCCCCGCGTCTGCCAGTCCAACCCCTCTCCAACGTCACTTACTTCTTTCCAGCAGAGCCGACAGACGTAGTCATTGCGGGACCTTCCTTTACCTCAGCGTGGCTGCCGGTCCACCCCCTTCTGATATTACTTGTTCCAGAGCAGAGCCGGCAGACGCAGTCATCGCGGGACCTTGCTGCACCGGAACAAGTACGTCAGAGTGGGGGTGGATCGGCAGCTGCGCTGAGGTTCAGGTCTCATTGGAGTTGGGCCTAGCCAACTGTGCATCCCCTAGGGTGTGCACCCGGGGCGGTGAACCCCTGCCCTTAAGTTGATACACCAATTGGATGATTATGAAAGAACAAATCACCCAAAAACAAAAAAAAATTATTACATAGTGTTATCCATTCACTCTCCCTCGTGTGAATGTTTGGAGTCTACCCATCAGTCAGCTTTCTCTTAGCTCTCTGCCTTACTCTGGAATGCCCTGCCAATTTTCCTCTGCAAAGAAGAGACCTTTAAAAATTTTAAACTCCAATTAAAGGCGTATTTCTTCACACAGGCTTTTGGCAACAGTAACCCGGATCAAAATTCTTTCCTGGGACCATGCACCTTACTATAAAAACTGCATCACTTTCAAACCATCATGCATAATGTTCCAAATCCTATATGCAAAAACCACTGAACCACTCATAAACGTATTTGTCAATTCCTGGTTAGCATCAACCAGAAAACTGGAATCGCTTCCAACTGCTCCTCCCATCTCCCAAAGGAGTTAAATGCACATTTGACTCACTCTTTACTTATCTTGGTGCCAAGATCTGGAATGACCTCCCGAATGACATCAGGATGGAAACATTCTACAACAGATTCCGAAAAAAAATGAAAATCTCTCTTCTTTGAAAGTACATACACTATAGACAACTTGAAATACCGAATGTCACTAAATCCCACCCTCTGCTCAAGTGCTTCACCAGTATAGAACCTTCATAACTCTGTCCTCCTCAAACTGCTATAATGTAGGCTATACATTCTATAATTCCTTATATTGTAAATCACCTTCAATCTGTTTAGGCGTAACGCGACTGAAAAATACTGGATTATCTCTGTCTTTAGCGAGGTTTCTAGCCGTCTCCGACAATGGCACGCAAATTGGCTCTCTAACATTGAAATGAGCCATCCGGTGGATTCTTAAAAATCGCCTAGGCATTTTCAAAGAGCGGCGTTGGCTTTTGGCGACATAAAGCAGGGACTGGTCCGAGGGGGAGGGGAGCCCTTATAGTGCCAGCACTTGTGTTTTGACTGTGGCTAATGAAAAAAAAATGTGTTTCTATATATTTTAAGTGGAGGGTAGTAAAATCACGCTTCTTTTGAGTTTATGGAGAGACAGGCATGTTTCACGCGTGCCTGTTAAAAGCCAACGTTTCTTCTGGAGTGCGTATATGATACCCTTGTCGTGTGTTTCTGGTTGTGGGTCTTGATTTACATTAAAAACAAATTACAAGATTTACCTGAATGATAGCAGTTTTTTGGAGAGAAAGTTACTCGAAAGGGTTCATAGGAGAGCGACTCGTCTGATAAAGGGGATGGGTAAAGAAAAACTTCCTAGCATTCGTTTTGAATCTGTCCCCTTTCAACTTTTCCGAATGCCCTCTTGTTCTTTTATTTTTTGAAAGTTTGAAGAATCTGTCCCTCTCTACTCTCTCTATGCCCTTCATGATCTTGTAAGTCTCTATCATATCCCCTCTAAGTCTCCTCTCTCCAGGGAAAAGAGACCCAGTTTCTCCAATCTTTCTCTCTCTCTCTCTCTCTCTGTCTATTTCTGTTTCTCTCCCTTTCTCTCTCTTTCTTTCTAGCTTTCTCTCTCTGACTTTCTATCTTTCTCTCTCTGTCCCTCTCCACTCTCTCTATGCCCTTCATGATCTTGTAAGTTTCTATCATATCCCCTCTAAGTCTTCTCTTCTCCAGGGAAAAGAGACCCAGTTTCTCCAATCTTTCTCTCTCTCTCTCCCTTTCTCTCTCTCTCTGTCTATTTCTGTCTCTCTCCCTTTCTTTCTCTCTCTCTTTCTTTCTAGCTTTCTCTCTCTGACTTTCTCTCTCTCTCTCTGTCTATTTCTGTCTCTCTCCCTTTCTCTCTCTCTTTCTTTCGAGCTCTCTCTCTCCGTCTTTCTATCTGTCTCTCTCTGTCCCTCTCCACTCTCTCTATGCCCTTCATGATCTTGTAAGTCTCTATCATATCCGCTCTAAGTCTTCTCTTCTCCAGGGAAAAGAGACCCAGTTTCTCCAATCTTTCTTTCTCTCTCTCTCTCTCCCTTTCTCTCTCTCTCTTTCTCTCTCTCTCTGTCTATTTCTGTCTCTCTCCCTTTCTCTCTCTCTTTCTTTCTAGCTTTCTCTCTCTGACTTTCTATCTCTCTCTCTCTGTCCCTCTCCACTCTCTCTATGCCCTTCATGATCTTGTAAGTCTCTATCATATCCGCTCTAAGTCTTCTCTTCTCCAGGGAAAAGAGACCCAGTTTCTCCAATCTTTCTTTCTAGCTCTCTCTCTCTCTCTCCCTTTCTCTCTCTCTCTTTCTCTCTCTCTCTGTCTATTTCTGTCTCTCTCCCTTTCTCTCTCTCTTTCTTTCTAGCTTTCTCTCTCTGACTTTCTATCTCTCTCTCTCTGTCCCTCTCCACTCTCTCTATGCCCTTCATGATCTTGTAAGTCTCTATCATATCCCCTCTAAGTCTTCTCTTCTCCAGGGAAAAGAGACCCAGTTTCTCCAGTCTTTCTCTATCTCTCTCTCTCTCTCTTTCTCTCTCTGTCTATTTCTGTCTCTCTCCCTTTCTCTCTCTCTTTCTTTCTAGCTTTCTCTCTCTGACTTTCTATCTCTCTCTCTCTGTCTCTGTCCCTCTCCACTCTCTCTATGCCCCTCATGATCTTGTAAATCTCTATCATATCCCCTCTAAGTCTCCTCTTCTCCAGGGAAAAGAGACCCCGTTTCTCCAATCTTTCAGCGTATGAAAGGTTTTCTATCCCCTTTATCAGACGCGTCGCTCTCCTCTGAACCCTCTCGAGTGACGCCATATCCTTCTTAAGGTACGGCGACCAATATTGGACGCAGTACACCAGATGCGGGCGCACCATCGCCCGATACAACGGCAGGATAACTTCTTTTGTCCTGGTTGTAATACCCTTCTTGATTATACCTAGCATTCTATTTGCCTTCTTAACGGCCGCCGCACACTGTGCCGTTGGCTTCATTGTCATGTCCACCATTACCCCCAAGTCCCTTTCTTGGGTACTCTCATTCAATAACATCCCTCCCATCGTATAGTTGTACCTCGGGTTTCTGCTTCCCACATATTATGTAATCTAATCTTCCATTTGTGAGTTGCACATACCTAGGCTCAAGGTGAGAGATCAAAGAGGAAGGGGGCATGGAGAAACAAGAGAGGGGGACTTAGAAAAAGGGGTGCTATACAGAAATTGAGACAGTTAGTTGTCAGAGGTGAGACTTCAGGTTTTTCACGAATGTAGTGTATTAGTGATCTAACAGCTCATATGCCAGTTGCCTTTTTATAGAGAAATAATAAAACCAATGACCACAACATTCATAAATATTTTAATAGATGGAAAATAATGTGAAACGGATAATTGATGTGAAGTACAGGAGAGAGCGCTTGGCCTCCTTCCTTTCAAAATAGGTGATCATCTGAAACAGTTTAAAGGCATTTTGAAGAGTTTCCTTTTTAAAGATGCGTTTAATTTATAAGCTTAATTAACGATTATTATTAAATTTTTCCTTTTTCATCTTTTTATTCCCCTAATACCTACCCTACCTGTTGTTTTTACCATTTATGTTCTCTTTTATATATACGATTGTAGTTCTGCCCTTTCTTCCCCCGTGTATCTGTTAGTTTGTATGACATTATTTATTATTTTGTATGATAGTGTGTCAAACCTATGTATCCTTTTATAATTAATCTGATGTACTTATCTTTTTTTTTATCTGTAAATCGCTTAGCAAATTAAATTAAGCGATTCAATAAGTCAAAAATAAACTTGAAACTTTATCATTTCATTACTGCAATCTCTTAGCCGAGATGTTTTGTATGATTCAAAGGAAAGACGGCCAACAATCTGTCAACAACTTAGGAAGGACACAAAGTGGATTTCTCGCTGCTACAATCTGCTCAGAACACAGATGGAAATGCCAGCGGTTTTCGGCAGGAGTGCCAAAAATCCCTCTTAGGAAGAATAACATCTTTACTTCTCTTTGCTACGAGCCGCATCCCAAATTGCCCAGAATTTCGCAGCTGGGTGTGCTTCAGTTAAAGGCAAGCCAAGCTTTAGACTTAGGCTCAGCTCTTGGCAAAGATGCCTCCCCTCCAGGAGCGGTTGCGACAGCGGAATGCAGCTGCAAAGCCTTCACAATCCCCGTTTGCAATTTGAAAGGCTCATTTGCTCTTTCCATCCACTGTGCTCTATGAGCAAGTCGCCGTCACGTGACCAAGTCTCCGCATGAGCAGGCCAGCCAGGAAACTTAAAGGCAGTGCCAAGATACAGCTGAGTCAACATGAATTTTTAGGCTCGGAGGGGATGCTCAGGTGCCTTTTATGTATCTTTCGTCTCTGCAGTGAGAATGGAGCACTCTTAAAACGCAACTTGTGCATTTAACTCACGTGCAACTTATGTGCTAGCTAAAGCAGGGGGGGGGCCGCGTTTAAGTGTCCCCAGAACGCATTTGAGATGCAATCCTTTTGAGGTTCCTTCTTTATTTAGGTCGCTCTCAAAGAAGCACCTTTTGATGCATTTGAAGACAGAGGCAGAGCAGTCAAGAAATGCAAGTTAGTTGTTCGGTGCAAATGCTTTGGAAATGCGTTTGAAGCTCACTCAAGAAGGACAGCTATATTGTAAACATTTGTAAGCTGAAAAGCGTGTCAAATAAATTAATATAGAACAGGCAAGACATAAATGCCCCGGTTTATACTGCCAAATCAGTGGCGTTAGTAAGAGGGGGAGGCGTTCCACCCCAGGCATGGTCTTCCTAAGGGTGCGACGGCACCCCTTCTCCTATCTGCCCCCATTCGCTCCCCCGCTCCTCTCCTTACCGCGCATGCCCCTGGCCTTTCCTCGTACCTTTCTGGCGCTCTCTCCGATGTCACTTCCGGGAGCCACGCCTAGGAAGTGACGTCAAAGGGAGCCAACGTAGGCAGCGTGCTGCTCACGGCGGAGAAGTTTAAAAGGGACGGGGGAGGGGGCACGTGCGTGGCAGGGGGTGAGGGAAGGAGGGCCTGGGAGGGGCGCCACCACCCCGGGTTCCGCTCCTCCTTACTACGCCGCTGTGCCAAATACCAGCTAGTGAGTAAATAACGGTGACCTGTCAAATGCGCACACGACTGCACCCCCGACAAATGTGCCCCGAAAATTGTGCGCATGAGAAATGCGCACCCTGAATGGGAGGTGACCCGTCAAATGCACTCCAACAATTGGCTACTATTTTGTCAAAGTAACCCTCTTTTTTAAGGGTGGATTACCCCACTACACTTAAAAGATTCAAAAAGATTCATTTCCTATCTAGTGTTAGGGAAAGGTTTGCATTATGATTATCAGAACCCTTTACATAACTGGATATCTGGAAGGCCCTGATTTGCTCAGACTCAGGTCCCGCCCCTTGGGAAGAGCCTGAGGAGTCTGAGCAAATCAGAGCCTTCAATGTATGTATACCTTTCGCATTCCATAGGGCGCAATTGATGGGGTGGCATTGCCCTGCATGCACTTGTCCGTGCACGCAATTGTCCCTCACGGATTTGTCGGGTTACAGTAAATAGCGGGCAACCAGCTTTCCAAAATCCTCCAAACAGCCAAGCAATTAAGGGTGACTACGTTATTAAAAAAGTACAATTAGGGATCTCCAAGGAACAGTATATGATGGAGCCAGCAGAAGCGAGCGGCACCCCCCCTCCCTTCTCTTTCCCCGTAACTTTTTAACTTCTCTGGCATGAGTTCGTGTCTTGCCACGTCAGTGTCAGCGAGCCCTTTGATGTCACTTCATAGGCGCAGTTCTTATAAGTGAGGTCAGAGAGAATGCCGATGCCGACATGGGCCGTAACCTCATGCCGGGGAAGTGAAAAAGGAGCGGGGGAAGGCAAGGACCGCATTACAAGTAGAGGAGTGGGGGGGGGGTGGAGAGGAGGAGGGGTGTTGCGCCCTTAGGAACACCGCCCCCTCCCCCCGCACTCCTCTTACTATGCCACTGGATAGAAAAGTGGTCTTTACTACCTTTTAAGCTATAGCCACTTTGGATCCTAATGAACATAAGAATAGCCTTACTGGCTCAGACCAATGGTCCATCAAGCCCAGTAGCCCTTTCTCACAGTGGCCAATCCAAGTCACTAGTACCTGGCCAAAACCCAAAGAGTAGCAACATTCCATGCTACTGATCCAGGGCAAGCAGTGACTTCCCCCATGTCTTAATAACAGACTATGGACTTTTCCTCCAGGAACTTGTCCAAACCTTTTTTAAAACCAGCTTTATTAACCGTTATCACATCTTCTGACAACATGTTCCAGAGCTTAACTATTCTCCGAGTGAAAATTTTTTCCTCCTATTGGTTTTAAAAGTATTTCCCTGGAACTTCATCGAGTGTGCCCTACATGGAGTGAAAAATCGATCCCCTTGTACCCGTTCTACTCCACTCAGGATTTTGTAGACTTCAACCCTATCTCCCCTCAGCCGTCTCTTTTCCAAGCTGAAGAGCCCTAACCTCTTTAGCCTTTCCTCATACGAGAAGAGTTCCATCCCCTTTACCATCTTGGTCGCTCTTCTTAGAACCTTTTCTAGCGCCACTATATCTTTCTTGAGATAAGGAGACCAGAATTGAACGCAATACTCCAGATGAGGTCGCACCATGGAGCGATACAGAGGCATTATAACATTCTTAGTCTTGTTAACCATCCCTTTTTTAATAATTCCTAGCATCCTGGTTGCTTTTTTGGCCACCACAGCACATTGGGGGAAAGGTTTCATCATATTGTCTACAATGACACCCAGATCCTTTTCTTGGGTGCTAATCCTCAAGGTGGACCCTAGCATCCGGTAACTGTGAACACAACACAAGAACACAAGAATTGCTGCTGCCGGGTCAGACCAGTGGTCCACCCAGCAGTCCGCTCATGCGGCAGCCCTCTGGTCAAAGACCAGTGCCCTAACTGAGTCTAGCCTCACCTGCATACGTTCTGGTTGAGCAGGAACTTGTTCTTGAATCCCTGGAGGGAGTTTTCCCCTATGACTAAGGTGACCATACGTCCCGTTTTGAACGGGACAGTCCCGTTTTCGAATCCCCTGTCCTGTTGTCACCACATACAGCTTCGGGACGCCAAAATGTCCCATTTTCAGGGACAGCGTCCCGAAGCTGTGCGCGGGGACAACGGGACAGGCGATCGCTTCCTGCCGCACCAAAAAAAAAAAAAAAGCCTCCCTCCAGGTCCGCCGCCACTGCTCCTCTGCTTACCTCCCTGTCGCTAATCGCGCCCAGAAGTCTTCTTCCCAATGTCAATTCTGACGTCGGAGAGGACGTTCCAGGCCAGCCAGGCAGCGATTGGCTGGCCTGGAACGTCCTCTCCAATGGCAGAATTGACGTCGCGAAGAAGGCTTCTGGGCGTGATTAGCGGCAGGGATGTAAGCAGAGGAGCAGCGGCGGTGGACCGGGGGAAGTTTAAATTGGGCCTGGAGGGAGGCTTCTTTTTTCCCGCGGTAGGGAGGGAAGGAGGTAGGCAGGAAAGCTGGCTGGCTTTTGCGCGGCAGAGAGGTAGGTAGGCAAGCTGGCTGGCTGGCTTTGGGGGAGGTAGGCAGGCAGGCTGGCTTTGGGGGAGGGAGGCAGGCAGGCTGGCTTTGAGGGAGGGAGACAGGCAGGCAGGCTTTTGGGAGGGGGGGGTGGGACAAAGGCCGGAAGGCAGTGAGGGGGGGAAAGACAGGAGGCAGAAGCAGGACTTTGGGAGGTGCAGACAGAGGGGGAGAGGCCCTGAGGAAGAGCAGAGAGAGGCAAGATCATAACAGAGGAGGGAGTCCTGGAACAAAGGTACGAAGGAGAACTGACACTGGATCTGGGGGCACTAAAGACATAAGAAGGAGGCACTGGGGACACTAAGGACATAGGAAGGAGGCACTGGGGGCACTAAGGACATAGAAAGGAAGGAGGGAGGGAATAGAAAGGGACAATTGTTGGACCTGAGTGCAGAAAGAAATGAAAGAAAGGATGCACAGTCAGAAGGAAACGCAACCAGAGACTCAAGAAATCACCAGACAGCAAAGGTAGGAAAAAAGATTTTATTTTCAATTTAATGATAAAAATGTGTCCGTTTTGAGAATTTATATCTGCTGTCTAAATTTTGCACTATATTTTTCTATTTTTCTATAGTTACTGAGGTGACATCTTTGAGAACCCTCCAAATATAAATGATAATTAACATTTTCTCTGCGTATAGGGTGCTTTGTGTTTTCTTAAATTTTATTGTTACCATTATGAAATAATAAGATATTGTGTGTACATGAAAAATGAATAGAAGAAATCGGTGACGGGGCTAGGGCTGGATTGGGGGTTGGGGCTAGGGTGGGATTGGGGGGTGGAGCTAGGGCGGGATGGGGTGGGGCTAGGGCAGGATTGGGGGCAGGACTGAATATTTATAGATGTCCCGTTTTGATAAAAAAAAATAAATGGTCACATTACCTATGACAGAGTCCGGAAGAGCGTTCCAGTTTTCTACCACTCTCTGGGTGAAGAAGAACTTCCTTATGTTCGTACGGTTATTCTTCCCAATATGCACCACTTTGCTTTTGTCCACGTTAAATTTAATCTGCCATTTGGACACCCAGTTTTCCAATTTCCTAAGGACTGCCTGCAATTTTGAGCTGAATGAGAGCAGTTAAATATTTTATCATAGGGGAAGGAAGGACGACTCTGCTGACATCCATCCTAGAACCCGCCTTCAGACTTCATTGTGAACATTTCTGAATGCACTCTTGGATTTAAGGGTAAGTTAGATGTACATCTCCTTATGAGTGGCATGAAGTGACATGGGTAGGGGAAGGCTAGATGCACTTCTCTTTACGAGAAGCTTGGAGCGATATGGGGACCAAAACTATGCCAGGGTACACCTGGCGGGGCCTCCGCGTGTGCGGATCGCCGGACTTGATGGACCTAGGATCTGTTCCGGAGATGGCACTTCTTATGTTCTTAAGATAAATGCCTTGTCCTTCAAACATATAGAGGGGCAAAACGTCTAAGTCCGATTTGGACGTAGGGCGTTAGTCACCCAAAGTTGGCAGCAGCAAGATGTCCATTCTTGAAAAAAATTTTGACGTTTTACAGCATGATCAATTCTTATATGGATTTTTACACTCACTGGTTTTATGGAAATAAGACATAATCAATGGACTGGGTTTGATTGGATAATTTGTTAAGTGTTTGCACTTGCACCTTATAAACTTCTTAGCTTTTTTGAGCATTTTTTTAGCACTTTATCTTTTAGCACCTCAGCACTTTACAATTTTTGAGTCTTGGGAGATAGTTAAGGGCTACTTCTACTGGAAAAAATGTTTTGTTGTAATTGATATATATATGGATAATGTGATGTATGAGGCAGTCCTTATTTAGACTTATGGTCTAGTGCTAGTCACTAATGAGTTTCTGCCTGAGCCAATTAATCTCTCGTGTGGTATCACCAAGGCTCATACTGATGTCCATTATTTAAAGTCAATCTTACTGTTTCTTTATTTTTCTAAACACATTTTTCTAACATTTTTTCCACAAGAACTAGAGTTCTGTCCAGTTGATTCTTGGGAATTTAGTTTTGTTTTTACTGGCAGATTATTTTTTAGGGTTATAGTTGTTGAGCCATTCTTGAAAAGTACATCCAAAATATTTTTTTCCGAAAATCGTCTACCTCTACGGCCAGCCGTTTCATCGCCGCTAGTACGTCTATGTTTAAACCACATCCTCATCCAAAAAATCATCCAAGTCCCAAACACCTAGAACAAGTCCTTTTGGACGTGGGAGGAGCCAGCAAACTGATGGTACTGGCCACCCAGAAATGGCAACACAGCAATAGAGCACCTTACAGGGCACTGCTGTGAACTTCACTAAAAGGGTGCCACATAAACATCTCACCAGAACTGCAGGTCATTGTGAGCCCCCCCAAACCCAATATATCCACCTGTCTACAACCCCAATAGCCCTTATGGCTGCAGGTGGCCCCTATAGGGCAGTACAGTAGGGTTTGGGGGTTTTTGGTGGGCTCATATTTTCCACCTTGAAAGTAGTGGTTAGAGTGGCTTATGGGCCTGGGTCCTCCTCTCTATGATTCAGTAGCCCAGCCCCCAGACTACTTAAGCCACATCTGTGCAGCTCTACTAGGCTTTCCTATGCCAGGTGCTGATATTCCAGAGGCAGGTATGTACGTTTTTATTCTGAACTTTGTGGGGTTGCGACAGAGTCAGTGAACCTGGGGGGGGAGGGGGGGAGGGTCTTTACTTTGTCCCTGCAGTGGTTATCTGGTCACTTTGGATAACTTTGGGGCACTTATATCTGGTTTTAGATCACCTATGTCACAACAGATACATTCCATCTAGGCAGCCTTGTCAAACTTTCGATTATCCCTATTAAAGGCTAGGTATGGGGGTCCTGTTAGCTTCACAGGCAAGGGGAAAATAGTCTTCATGTGTAAGCAAAAAGTGCTCCCGAGGACCTGCTTCTGCGAGACATCCTAGATTCAGGACCAACCTGGATGGAGTCTCCCTTCGGCAGATTGTGTTGGGCCCTGGAAAGATCATTCCTGGTTCCTCCAGTAGAAGGAAGAAATGTTTGAGCGGGTGGGATTTCCCTCCTTTCCATCCATGAAATGCAAACTAAACTAAACTAAATCTTAAGTTTGCAAACCGCATCATCTCCACAGAAGTAAAGCTCGGCACGGTTTACAAGAATTGATATAGAAAGGAACTACAATGAAAAGTAGAAGGACTTAGCAAAGAGAAGTTTAGAGGGACTTAATATATCGAAGAGGGAGGGGTCATTGCATTTTAGAGAAAAGCCAAGTTTTCAAATGTTTTCGGAAGAGTTGGAGGGAGGTCAGGCTCCGAAGCGGGGTAGTAAAGCTGTTCCAGAGTTCGGTGATCCTGTGATCTAGGCTGGCTAAAAAAGTTGAACAATTTATTGAACTTCTATTATATATAATGATCTCTGAATCTTGAATAATTGAGCGCTAACAACCAATTACTCATGCTAATTGGAACTCATTAAAATTTGTGTGGACATCTGGATGTGCAGTATTCTACCGTATAATAGTTCATAGTTTATTAAAAAATTGATATATTGCCTTTTCAGTATTCAAAGCGGTTTTACAAAGGTTTGTTTTTTGGGGTTTTTTTTTTTTTTTTAAAAAGAAAGGGAACAGTAAAGCAACAACCATAACGACATGCAAAGGACTAACAAAGAGACACTGACATACTGAAACATGAGGAGAAGGGTAGGAACTACAATATTTGGAGAGTAACGAACAAAAAAAAGGCAAAAACAAGAGGGGAGAACGAAAGCTTAAAACATCCTTAAAAGGACGATCATAAGTCAAAGGCGTCTTTAAAAAAGAAATGTTTTTAAAACTGGATTTAAATTGATCTAAGGATGTGATCGCCCTTAAGGAGCTTGGAGCCGAGTTCCAAAGCGAGGGGACCGGAACAAAGAAAACATTGGTTCTCGTGGTATTGATGTGCCTTAGAGATGGGATAGAAAGCAGATGTTGGTTAGAGGATCGGAGGGAACGATGGGGAAAACTGAGAAATCAGGAGCCTCTTAATAAAGTCTGGCTGACCTGCGGCTTTAATTTTAAATGTCAACGGCATAATCTTATAAGTAATTCGATGTTCGATGGGTAGCCAGCGAGCTTTAACCAGAAGAGGGGTGACATGGTCGTATTTTTGAGCATTGAAGATGTATAACTCCCATGGGTCGTATCTCAAAAAGGGGTGTGTCCATGGGGTATGTCGGGGACATTCTGAAAAGTTGCACACTGAATTACAGAATACGGCCTAACTGCACCTCACTTGGGTGTCGGCACTTACACCAGGTTTCTGCAGGCATAAGTCTGGTGCCCAAATGTTAGGTGCAGGACCCACGCTAAACACTATTCCACATAAAACATATACCCTTTAGGGGCTGATTCTATAAATGGTGCCTATATCGGCCTAAAAAAAAAAAAGCATCAGCTGTATGTCAATGTTTATGTTTTTATGATTATTCAGGTTTTTGATTGAACGCTTTTTCGAAACTACAAAGCGTTGTACAAAATTTAAAATTAACATTTAGACAAAAATTTAACAAATAAAACTTACATTACTGTAATGACACATCTATTATTAATTGAATTATAATAAAATCTACATGACTGACAACAAATACGTACTGGGTAAAAAGGACCGAAAAGCCCCTGGACACGAATAGGAAGAGGGGGAGAAATACAATCGGTATAGAAAATGTGAGAAACATTTAAGGTAACCACAAAAGGGAATTGGGAAAATAAAAGTAAGAAACAAGATTAAGTTAATTACTAAAACACAGCTGATCAGTTAAAAGCATCTTTAAAAAGAAAGCACTTTAAATTGCTTTTAAATTTTTGTAAGTTTTTTTCCATTTTTAAGTGTAAAGGAAGAGTATTCCAGATCATAGGGGCTGTCACAGAAAAGATTGAGGTACGACATGTACCAATTATTTTTAAAGATGGAATGTTAAGATTATATTGAGAAATAGATCTTAAAGCTCTCGGAGAGTCATATGGGATCAAAAGTCTGTCTATAAATGCTGGTGTATTGGTCTGTAAAGTTTTAAATGTCAAGAGGGCGATTTTATAAGTTATCCTGTGTAGGACAGGCAACCAGTGGGCTTTTTGAAGCAATGGGGTAACGTGGTCAAATTTCTTTGCGCCCGAGATTATCTTAATGGCTGTATTTTGGATCAACTGCAAACGTTTTAAGTCTTTATGATAGATCCCTTTTAATAAAGAGTTACAATAATCCATTTTTGATATTACAAGTGCATGGATCAGAACATTCAAGGAATTAGTATCAAGTAGAGGGGCCAACGATCTAATCATCCTTAATTTATAAAAACAATTTTTAACCAATGCACTAATTTGTGGTCGAAATGTTAACTTATTGGCTATAAGGACACCTAAGATTTTAGTAGTCGTGATTGGTAGAAGTGGGATATTTTCAATGGTGACTGGAGAAATTAATTGTGCCCCCTCTTTTCCCGAGAAGAGTAGAGTATTAGTTTTTGCAATATTTAAAGAAAGCTTATTAGTATTCAACCAGTCATGAACTTTATTTAATTTTTGATTAATTGACAGAATCTCATTTTGGCTATTGGGATCGATGGGGTGCAATAATTGAAGATCGTCGGCATAGGTGCCGTTTACAGATTCGCGGCTAGCGGTGCCTATGTAAAAACTTAGGCATCTGAATGCAGGCAAGGGATTTAAAGGCCTACATTTCAGGCACCTAAGCTTTTGGAGAATCACGCTTAGCAGTGGGTGTCAGGTCAAAAGCGCACCGGGACAAAGGCGCGCCCAGACAATTGAGCGCAGCGCGGAGGCGTGCGCCGCTCAAAATTAATGTTTTTAGGGCTCCGACGGGGAGGCGTGGGGGGAAACCCCCCCACTTTACTTAATAGACATCACGCTGCGTTGTGAGGGCGTTGTGAGGGGTGTGGGGGGTTTTAACCCCCCACATTTTACTGAAAACTTCACTTTTTCCCTGTTTTTAGGGAAAAAGTTAAGTTTACAGTAAAATGTGGAGGGTTACAACCCCCCAAACCCCCCATAACGCCGGCGCAATGTCTATTAAGTAAAGTGGGGGGGGTCCCCAACAAAACCCCCCGTGGGAGCCCCTAAAAACAGTAATTTTGAGCGGCGCGCACCTCTGCGCTGCGCTCAATTGTCTGGGCGCGCCTTTGTCTTTCGCGCCGTTGTCTATGAACCTTAGCAGTGCCTAACTCACACTCCACCAATAGAAACGCCCACTAAGGGGTTAGGCACCGCTAAGTGCATTGGAATAAGCGCCTATCGCCCAATTAATTTTTTAGTTAACCAATTTTTGAGGCCATTAAGGGTAGATTGCCAATTGTTAGGTCCCTTTATAGAATTAGCTTCTTAGGTTTCGGCACAGTTTATTGAATTCCTCAAATGCGCACATTTGAGCCCTGATCCTATAAATGGTGCCTGTTAGGTGCCTTTGAGCGGAATCGTCAATCATCCACTAGGCGACAGAATCATGCCTAACAGCGCCTAAGAAGTTTTAGGCAGTGATAGGCATTGGGGGTGTGGCTGGTCCAACTACATGAACAGGTCTCATACACCTCAGCCCTTTCTTCTATCTCTGGAGGAGACCAAAGAGATCATTACCAGACACAAAAGTGTAATTTAAATATCAAGTTCTTGGCGTTCTACTAACTGGTAGAATACCAACCAAGAATCTCCCTGAATTACAAGCGACTGGCCATTCCATTGGGTTTATGACATCACTTAAGGAAATAATTAACCATACGTAGTTGGTACATCTTCCAATTGAATTACAATTGCTTCATTAACATCTAGTGATAAATTGCACACTCAAGCAATGCTCTTTTGGTTATTTTCAAGACACACAGTTTCTTGTTAATCTTATTTCGTTAGTAATTTTCCCTAGCAACAATAATGACTTATCACATGCTAGGGGGTGTTCTATTTCAGTGCATTGCACATCTTGTAATAACGTGTTTATTTAAGGCTCTAGGACTTAGGTACTTCCTCTATTCTGGAACAAACATCTAGTTAAAAACTTTAACATTTGCCAGTAATGCTAACCAAGGCGGGACGGGGGGCAAAACAGGGCGGGGCCATGAGTCCGGATTTCGCCATGGAAAAATCTGGTTACCTTACACCATGTTAAAGAATGAAGGGGAAAGTGTGCTATGAATAATACAGGAATCTCAACTAACACACCACAGAGAAAACTGTGTGCGTTTGTGAGTGTGTTGATGCGATGGTACCCTCCTATAAATCTATCTGCTGACATTTTCATCAGTCTGTCAACAAGACCTCTACGGCTCAAAAGAAAATGTTTTACATGGAGGCTCCAGCCCTAGCCAACTCTTCCATCACGGCAATTTGCAGTGGTCTTTGGGGCTTTATTATTTTTTTGTACTGTTTCAAACAGTAATGAAAAACAGCCCTGGAAGTCTTTTATGAACTGAAAACTGAGCATTTTTTATTACTTTTGAAGTGAATCTGAATCAAATGGAAACACTTTAAAGATTTCAAAAACCCGTGTAATATATCTTACAGGGGAAAGACAGATGAGACCCTCGTGCTGGTGAAGAGACATATCAACATTTTATGCACATGTGAAGAAAAGCCAATTGAATCCTTATGATAAGGTTTGACCAACAGCAGTGGAATAACTGTTTTGATTGCACACCTGATAAATTTTCCCAGGATCCACAGACCAACCATTCTTGGGTAGAGTCTTTTTTTTCTTCATCTAAATTTGATTTAGAGGCTCTTTCAATACAGGAAACAAAATTGTTTCATAAGAACATAAGAACATAAGCAGTGCCTCCGCCGGGTCAGACCACAGGTCCATCCCGCCCAGCAGTCCGCTCCCGCGGTGGCCCAAACAGGTCACGATCTGTCTGTATCACCAGAAGGGGCTCCCTTGCCACCTTGGTTTCTCATTTAAGTCCTGTCTTCCTATCGAAGTCCTAACCCTCCGGTCTAGCACATGCACAACCTGGTTTGGTTTCTATACTCATTACCTGGTTAGCTTTCTATACTTGTGTTACATCCCAGCTCCTCCCTCAGTATCCCATGATCCCTTTATCCTTCAGGAATCCGTCCAATCCCTGTTTGAATCCCTGTACCGTACTCTGCCTGATCACTTCCTCCGGTAGTGCATTCCAAGTGTCCACGACCCTTTGGGTGAAAAAAAACTTCCTTGCATTTGTTTTGAACCTATCTCCCTTCAGTTTCTCCGAATGCCCCCTCGTACCTGTTGTCCCCTTCAGTCTGAAGAATCTGTCCCTATCTACCCTCTCTATGCCCCTCATGATCTTGAAGGTCTCTATCATATCTCCCCTGAGCCTCCTTTTTTCCAGAGAGAAGAGCCCCAGCCTATCCAACCTCTCGTCGTATGGGCAGTGTTCCAGCCCTTTTACCATTTTCATTGCTCTCCTTTGGACTCTCTCAAGTACCGCCATGTCCTTCTTGAGGTGCGGCGACCAATACTGAACGCAGTATTCCAGATGTGGACGCACCATCGCTCGATACAATGGCATGATGACTTCCCGTGTTCTGGTTGTTATGCCGTTCTTTATGATGCCCAGCATCAATTGTATATCATTTCCCTAGAATGGAGAATTTAGTGTAATATAATGATGGGTAGATAAGATAAGACGTTCAGCATTTTTTTTAACAAAATCTGGAACCTTCCCTCAATCAAAGAAACCTAGATACTCATATATGCATATTTTTTTTACTTTGTTTTGTCAACAGAGACAATTGTCTCAAAGTACTTATTAGATAATTGTTGGTGTTTAGGACGGAAAGTGTTTGGAGTTTGGGGATTGCCATGTGTTAAAATTCAGTGTTGTAGTTCATTAAGCCCAAACTTACGGGGTCCTTTTATTAAGGTGGGCATGCGCTATAGATGCACTCCAGACTCAGTCCGAAGAGACGAGGTTTGCGTGGGTCTGGGGTTGGCGGGTAGAAGGGGGCGGAGCTGGGGTGGAACAAGGCGGGGCCACACATTCTCTTTTTCCAGATGCAAAATCTGGTAACCTTAGTTATTTGACTAAAGAATTAGAAGGAAGCCAACAGCCAGAAGTAGGGTTACTGGATGTCCAGATTTAAGAACATAAGCAGTGCCTCTGCTGGATCAGACCAGAGGTCCATCATGCCCAGCAGTCCGTTCACGTGGCGGCCCATCAGGTCCAGGACCTGTATAGTGATCCTTTAACTATCCCCTTCTATCCCCTTTTCCTTTAGGAGATTGTCTAATCCCTTCTTGAACCCCAATATCGTATTCTGTCCTATCACACCCTCTGGAAGCGCATTCCAGGCGTCCACCACCCTTTGGGTGAAGAAGAACTTCCTAGCATTGGTTCTGAATCTGTGCCCTCTTAATTTTGCCGAATGCCCTCTCGTTCTTGTAGTTTTCGAACGTTTGAAGAATCTTCCCTCTCTACTTTCTCCTTGCCCTTCATGATCTTGTAAGTCTCTATCATGTCCCCCTCTAAGTCTCCGCTTTTTCAGGGAAAAGAGCCCCAGTTTCTCCAATCTTTCTCTCTCTCTCTCTCTTTCTCTCTCTCTCTCTCTCTCTCTCTTTCTTTCTCTCTCTTTCTCTCTCTCTCTCTCTATTTCTGCCTCTCTCTTTCTCTCTCTCTCTCTCTCTTTCTCTCTCTCTCTCTCTTTATTTCTCTCTCTATTTCTGTCTCTCTCTTTCTTTCTTTCTCTCTCTCTCTATTTCTGTCTCTCTCTCTCTCTCTCTTTCTCTCTCTCTTTCTCTCTCTCTCTCTTTCTCTCTCTCTCTCTATTTCTGTCTCTCTCTTTCTCTCTCTCTCTCTCTCTCTCTCTTTCTCTCTCTCTTTCTCTCTCTCTCTCTCTCTCTTTCTCTCTCTCTTTCTCTCTCTCTTTCTATCTCTCTCTCTTTCTCTCCCTCTCTTTCTTTCTTTCTCTCTCTCTCTCTCTCTCTCTCTCATTATTTCTCTCTCTCACCCTTTCTCTCTCTCTCTCTCTCTCTATTTCTCTCTGTCTCCCTTTCTCTCTCTCTTTCTATCCCTCTCCAGTTTCTCTAATCTTTCAGCATATGAAAGGTTTTCCATCCCTTTTATCAACTGCATCGCTCTTTTCTGAACCCTCTCGAGTATCGCCATATCCTTCTTGTAGAGAACTGTCTGGGCATCTGAATGGCTTTTCAAAACCCAGCACTTTGTCCAGGTCTTGAAAAGCTTCCAGCTCGGGACCGCGTCAGGAGGGCATCTGCGCATGCACGGAGGTAATGTGGTGACATCACACGCATGCGCAGATGCCCTCCCGATGCGGCTCTAAGTATGAGAAAAGGTTGGGGGCGGGGCTGGAATGGGGCGTGATTGTAAAATCCGGACATCCTAGACCCGCCCCCCAGTCCCGCCCATCTCCGCCCCAGTCCTGTCCTAGCTCTGTCCCCCGCTGCCTGCTTTGGTTGGGCAGGAGGCAATCTGCGCGTGCGCGGGTGTCAGGCGCACACGGGTGACATCATCACGTGATGCCCACGCATGCGCGGATTGCCTCCTGCCCGACGCGATTGAGAGGAGGCTTTTCAAAACCCGGACAAAGCGCTGGGTTTTGAAACGCCGTCCGGACTCCCTAGCTAAAACAGAAAAGGAATTTTTTTTTGCATGTTGCATAGTTTGTCGATGACGCCAAACTATACAACATAGTAGGCAAAAGCAGTGTGTCTGACATTATGACGCAGGACCTAAGGCAGCTGGAACAGTGGTCGTCAACTTGGCAGCTAAGCTTCAATGCTAAAAAATGTAAAGTGATGCACCTAGGTAAAAAAAACCCGCACAGAACTTACACACTAAATGGTGAAACCTTGTCCAGGACCACGGTGGAACGTGATTTAGGAGTGATCATTAGCGATGATATGAAGGCTGCCAATCTTGTGGAGAAGGATTAGTCCAAGGCAAGACAAATGATGGGCTGCATCCGTAGGGGTTTTGTCAGCAGAAAACCTGAAGTCATAATGCCGCTGTACAGATCCATGGTGAGACCTCATCTGGAGTATTGTGTTCAATTCTGGAGACCACACTACCGGAAAGATGTGTTGAGAATTGAGTTGGTTCAGCAAATGGCTACCAGGATGGTCTTGGGGCTCAGGGATCTCACATATGAAGAAAGACTAAAAAAACTGCGGATGTACTCACTGGAAGAACAAAGAGAGAGGGGAGACATGATTGAGACCTTTAAGTATATCACGGGACGTATAGAGGTGAAAGATGATATCTTCTGTCTTACAGGGCCCTCGGTAACCAGAGGACACTCGCTGAAAGTCAGGGGAGGGAAATTTCAAGGTGATGCCAGGAAGTACTTCTTCACCGAAAGGGTAGTCGATCATTGGAACGAGCTACCTCAGCAGGTGATTGAGGCCAAAAACGTGTCAGATTTTAAGAGAAAATGGGATATTCACGTGGGATCTATAGGGGAGTAAAAGTCAGGGAGTGGGTCATTGGTATGGGCAGACTCGATGGGCTGTGGCCCTTTTCTGCCGTCAATTTCTATGTTTCTATGTTTCTATGTTACGGGGCTCTTAGCCCTACCTTCAACCAAGGTGTTGAACCAATTAAGACTAATATGAACCTGGAAGGCTAAAGGAGCCGGCTCGCTCTTTGACCCCGTTCGCTATAACACCGAGGCTCTGACAAAAGCCCAGCTCTGCCGCCGCAGTGCCTCTGTGCCTGGCAACGTGATCCATTTCTGTCTTAGAAATAAGGAGCTAACCGGCCCTTACAATCCCGAATTGCGTCAGAAAGTGAAGTGAGGTTTTCAGAGCAATTTGCTGAAGGATTTGATTATTATTCAAATTGGGTTCGTACTGTGTCAGCTTCGCTTTTCATGTCAAACCATTATGAAATGCCGAGGAAATAAAATGGATGTGAAAGCTTTCTTTAAAAGCAGTAATCTTTTAAAAGCGTACCTCTACACCTCAACAAAAACAGATTGTACTTAGTTATATTTTAAAAAAAAAAAAAATCCTGACTTTGTGTTACTGCCACACTGAACAATTCCGGGGAATCTAAGGTCGTCGTCTTCTTTTCCATGGTCACAGCTGATCTCTCCGTGCTTTCAGTTACTTTTCCTACTTTTGGCGAACTGTTAAGTGTTCACAGAAGGTGTCAAACAGAGCCTGAAGACCATGTACAGAACCTACCCTGGCCTTCATGTCAGAAGTACTGCTGGGTTCCTTTCCACAGAAATCAATTGCATGCAGTTTTATTTGCAAGATCTACCCTTTTAAGGGTGTCAAGTCAAAAGCGCGCTGGGACAAAGGCGCGAGCGGACAATTGAGCGCAGCGCAGAGGCGCGTGCCGAAGAAAATTACTGTTTTTAGGTCTCCAACGGGGGGGGCGGGGGGAACCCCCCCCCCACTTTACTTAATACACATCGCGCCGCATTGTGGGGGCGTTGTGGGGGGTTTGGGGGGTTGTAACCCCCCAAATTTTACTGACAACTTCACTTTTTCCCTGTTTTTAGGGAAAAAGTTAAGGTTACAGTAAAATGTGGGGGGTTACAACCCCCCAAACCCCCCACAACGCCGGCGCGATGTGTATTAAGTAAACTGGGGGTACTCCCCAACAAAACCCCCCGTCGGAGACCCTAAATACAGTAATTTTCTTCGGCGCGCACCTCCGTCTTGCGCTCAGTTGTCAGCGCGCGCCTTTGTCTTCCGCGTTGTTGTCTATGAACCCTTTTAAGGAGTCCTTTTACTAAGCTGTGGTAAAACGTTTTCCCATGCATTAAGGAGATATTTACCACAACTGTAAAGGAAGACTTAGAAGCAATGTTAGGAAATGCCTGGAAAGCCCTCCCGAGGGAAGTGGTGGAGAGGAAAACGGTGATGGAATTCAAAAAAGCGTGGGATAAAAATAGAGGATCTCTAATTAGAAAACAAAGGATGTAAATTAAAGAACTAAGACCGGTATTGGACAGACCTGCACGGTCTGAGTCCCATATATGGTGATTCAGTGTAGGATGGGCTGGGGTGGCCAACAGCGCCCCAAGTGGTCACAGGAAAAACTACTGGCCTGGGCGTGCTACTCTGGATGGAGTCAGCCCTGCAGGGATTAAAATAAAGTAAAACAAAAACAAAAAAACTCGGGTTGCCAGAAAATTCTTATCAAGGTTTTAATAGTCAGAATGGGCCATAGTCCTTCAATAAATTCAAGTTCCTCCAATACAAAACACCAAGGAAAACTCCTGCACAGCTCTCAGGATTTTCCTGTTCCAAAACAAAGAAAAAACAACAACTTTACTTTGTCTTCCCAAAGAGTTCCTCTTATTTTCAGGAGTCCTCTGCAACAGCCTGCCTAAAGCAGGTTCCAGGTAAGTCCAACTTTAAACACTTATTCAAGTCAAACATATAGGAGCCTCCAGCTGCTTCACAGCTGGGGACAGGGAGATTGTCACAAGTTTGCCTTTAAATCTTCACCGATCGCTTTCAAAAATCCCTCCTGGATGACAGCAAACTTCTCCCCAAAGTTAATGGCAAATTTCAGCTTTCTCTTGGCTTAAGCTCCCACGTGCAACAAAAAAAACCAACCCAGAATTTAAAAAAAAACAAACACAGTTTTTCTTCCAGGCACTAACTAGTGTCCAAACAGAAAAAAACCCAAAACAGCCAGTGCTTTAAATGCAATGTTCTTAACTCAGTTCAGTCAGCAAATGCAAAAGCCCACAATATTCTCTCATAAGAAAACAGCACATTTGCAGCAACAAACAAACAAAAGCCACAGTTCTTTCAAAAAGGATATCCTGTCCCAAAATTAGCCAGTTCAAAAACAAACACTCACAGTTCTGCATTCAGGAATGCAAACGGTCCCCCTTTGCCACTTGCTTCCACCTGGCCTTGGGTTACAAACGGTGGTGTGGACCCAGCTTCTTCCACACCCAGGTCTTAAGGCATTACCCTGGCTTGAACCTGAAACTTTCTCTTCACCCAGAGAATGGTAGAAAACTGGAACACTCTTGCGGAGTCTGTCGTAGGGGAAAACACCTTCCAGGGATTCAAGACAAAGTTGGACTAGTCCCTGCTAAACTGGAACAGGTGAGGCTAGTCTCAGTTAGGGCACTGGTCTTTGACCTAAGGGCCTCCACGGGAGCGGACTGATGGGCATGATGGACCACTGGTCTGACCCAGCAGCGGCAATTCTTATGTTCTTATGTACCCATGTCTTCCCCCTCACCACTCTCCCAACCTAGTGCAAACTACTGACTTTTCAAGAGGGGAGCCACGCCCTGCTCTAACTGAGCCTGCTCTCACCTGGGCCCTCTTGGGCTCCCCCCAGTGGACAGTAGGGAAACAACAGGGACCAAGGCAGGCATGGAGTCTGACAGGTCACAGCATCAATGTGAAATCCACTAATTTGGAACATGATGATGTTACTGGCCAGACTTTATGGTAGATGTCCCGCAAACAACAAGATGGTTGGATAGGCTGGCATGAGCTTTGACAGCATTTGGAACCTAGGACAATACCAGACTTTACAGTCTACGGCCCAGAAATATCAAAGAAGAAATAAATTAATCTAATCATGCATTTTTAAATGTGCATAACTTATGGGCAGACTGGATGGACTGTTCAGGTCTTTATCTGCTGTCTTTTACTATGTTACTATGTCTTCCATTTTGTGGACAATAGGGACTCATGTGGTATCCACGCCCTAGACCTTTAGCACATAATTCCTCTTCCTATTTTGGGAATTATTAATCTGAACTAATCAATCAGCAGAAAGAACTATTATTTGTTAAAATGATATGAAATTACTGCAGAGTATTTTTTTTGTTTGTTTTTAATGGATGTGGCTGCTGCAAAATCCGCAGTGGAGGTGGGAAAAAAAAATCTGCTCTGGACTTTATTTGTAAAAATAGATTTACAGTGGAATAAGAGCTACAGCTTTTCAAGGGGAAGGAGAGAATATAGCATGGGATTCACACATTCTTGCAAGCGTGCTGGTGGCAGACATGGCAGTACAAAACTCCCTGAGCAATTAGAAACGTGATAATATTCACAGCACAAGTGAGACTGTCAAACTTGGCTTTCAGCCTTTGAAAATGATATTTCACCACAAAATTTTATGTGAGCTTACTTGGCGGGGGAGGGGGGAAGGTGAGGGTGGGATGACAAAACGCAGTAAGATTGAGGTCCATTAGATCCTGCCCCCATGTGGGTTGAGGCGATCAAGTCTTCTCCCAAAGATTTTCTCTGCCTCCCCCCCCCCCCCTCCCAGTGTACCCTTGCAACAGAAATACAGCTGAGAGGCCCTTATCTCAGAGGAAAACCAAGGATCACAGCCCTAAAAGAACTGGAAAATGAAGACAGTCCCATTACCACAGGCACGCCTAATACAAACAAAAGAGGAGATTAAGAACAAGCCGGCAAAACAGAATAGCCTAGTGACATGAGCAGAATGAAAAGGGAAGTCACAATTTTATTTTTTGTTCAGTATTTACTTATATTTCAAGCTGCTGGCCAATACTGCTTGGGACCTTTCTAGGTACTTGGAACATGGGTTGGCCACAGTTGGAAAGAGGATACTGGGCTTGATGGACCTTCAGTCTGTCCCAGTATGGCAGCTCTTATGTTCTTAGTTGAGCTAAGTATAGGACAATGAAGCCACTGTGACATCACTGGTGAGGTTGGCTCTTAGGCATTGGTGGAATGAGGCATTATGACATCACAGTCTCAGCTCTGGAATGTTGCTACTCTTTGGGTCTCAGTCAGGTACTTGGGACCTGGGTTGGCCACTGTTAGAAACAGGATATTGGACTTGAACCTTCGGTCTGCCCCAGTATGGCAATTCTTATGTTCTTTTGTGAGCCAAGTATAGGACAATCAATTCACTGTGACATCACTGGTGAGGTTGGCTCTTAGGCATTATGGCATCACAATCTCAGCTCTGGAATGTTGCTACTCTTTGGGTTTCTGTCTGGTACTTGGGACCTGGGTTGGCCATTGTTGGAAACAGGATATTGGACTTGATGGACCTTCGGTCTGTTCCAGTATGGCAGCTCTTATGTTCTGATGCGAGCCAATCAAGCCATTGTGACATCACTGGTGAGGTTGGCTCTTAGGCATTATGACATCACAGTCTCAGCTCTGGAATGCTGCTACTCTTTGGGTTTCTGTCTGGTACTTGGGACCTGGGTTGGCCACTGTTGGAAACTGGGCTTGATGGACCTTCGGTCTGTTCCAGTATGGCAGCTCTTATGTTCTTATGTGAGCCAAGTATAGGACAATGAAGCCAACTGCAACTGCTCCAATGACATGGAATTCTCTTCCCCTGTATCTAAGACTGGAACGAGATCACGTATCCCCATTATTAATAGACGCTCACTGGCTACCAATCGGTCATAGGATTTTGTTCAAAATAATGCTTCTTATTTTTAAGACCTTGGCATCCAGTGAACCACAATTCATTTCTAGATCACTGATCCCATATAAAACTCAACGCTCTTTGCGATCATCAGATCAAAACTTACTTGCCGTACCTTCATTGAAAATCATAGGGACCAGAAGATTAGACATGTTCACTGTGGCGGGTCCACAATGGTGGAATGCCCTTCCTCAGTACATTAGATCAGAACATGATATTGTAACTTTTAAAAAACTTTTAAAAACCTATTTATTTAAAGATGCCTATAACTCTTGAAACCTCTTTATTTGTTTTAACAACACTATATAGATTGTGCTTTGGTATTTTGTTCCCTTTCCTCTTGTTTTTTCCCTTCTTTTCTTGCCATACTTAATAATGTAACTTTTAACTCCTTTCCTCACCCCTCATGTAGGTAGTAATTGTAATGTTATTGTTATTGTGTTAAGTTTCTTTATCTATTTTACTTTGACTATGTACATCGCCTAGCAATTGTAATAGGCGATTCATCAAAAGCTTAAATAAACTTGAAACTTGAAACTTAACTGAAAACACAATGTTTAACTAAAATATAATTTTAGCAGTTCTCTACTTTGACCCTATCTTTGCTACCAAACTCTTTCTTCTTATCCCTCTGTGTACTTCCCTTTTATGTTCTTTTTCTCTAAAATTATATTTCTCCCCCTCTTCCCTATTGTTTCCTGTGACTTTAAAAAGTAGTTACCCTTGTATGTCCTGTAATGAATTATGTATATTATGTTACTTTTACTCTTTGTACAACGCTTTGTACCTTTGGTTAAGCGTTTAATCAAACAAATGAATAAACTTGAAACTTGAATTGTGATATCATTTTATGAGACTGTTACAGTTATTTTTTTTAAAAAATAAAGATGATTTAAAGATGGTAATAGATGAGGATACATCAATATGCAAACCATTGTCGAAATGGACCCCTCCGGTCAAATGGATCCAGTGTTGAAGACCTTTGAAGACCTTATTATAATGGGGTTGGACCAATATGAAAATACTGTGAAGAAAATTAGAAGTGAATACAACATTACATATCAACACCATCAGGCTTTGATTCAATTGGCTCAAAATCAGAATACAGTACTCCCCTGATATTCGAGGGGGTTCCGTTCCAGGTTCCGCGAATGTTGAAAAACCGCGTGTATGGTTTTTAGCTGGAGAGGCAGGAGAGGGCAGCCGGAGCGCCGGCGAGTGAAGGAAATCACTCGCGGTGTGCTCCGACCGCCTCTTCCTGTCCTAGAGTCGGGCCTCACCAATCAGCAGCTGCTTTGACATGCAGCTCCTGATTGGTGAGGCCCGACTGTAGTACAGGAAAAGGCGGTCGGAGCATACCGCGAGTGATTTCCTTCGCTCGCCAGCACTCCGGCTGCCCTCTCCCGCCTGGTCATTTGCGGTCGGAAAATACGGCGAGTGACCGGGACTGCGAATTCGCGGGGGAGCACTTTAGTATTAAAAGCAGTTAAAGGAGGAGTGACGGTGGTTCAGGACAGGGCTCAGTATGAAAAAGAAGATGAAAGACAGTTGACTCAATACATGTTCAGAAAATCTGAAAAAAAATGAATTGTGTTGGGTTGACAGGTCCACATTTGTTTTCCATCCTTAGTTCACTCTTCTAGAAGGGGTGTTTTCTTGACCTTGGAGGGCTTGCAATCCCACCCCTAAAATTATGCCACTTCAATAGATTTCTCAACAAAACCTTTGCTTACCAGGCGGCTAAGCTGAACCCTTGGCTTGCCCAAATAATACTCGAGGCCCTCTCTTACCTTAGTTTTAGAAAACTCCTCAAAACGCACCTCTTCCGTGAACAGGGATCTCAATCCCATTTGCCACCGGCTTCTCCCCTTTCCCACTCTCCCCCCCCCCTCCACACTTGATCTCACACTCGCTAGCACGTACCAACCCTTCCTTCAGTCGTACCACTACCCCTGCTAATTCTCAATTGTAGTTTTCCCCTCGCCCCCCCCTCTTCATTGCTTGTAAATTTTTTGTTACAATTCTGTAATTCTGTAGTTTTTTGACAGTTCTGTAATTTCGTTACAATTCTGTAAATTTGTAATTTTGTCAATATATTGTAAATCCGTGTATCACCGCGGACCGTAATAAATGAATGTGAACCGCCTAGAACTTTTTGGGTATGGCGGTATACAAGAATAAAAATTATTATTATTATTATTAAAGGGGTCCTTTTCCTAAGGCAAACTAGCCATGCCCGATATCACATTGTGCAGCAGTGGGATTTGAACTCCCTAAGTTGGATTTGGCTTCCCTAAGTTGCAACCGTAAGGTTATTCCTCTATTCTGTATTTTAATTTTGGGGCCTGCTTTGGAATTCTGCACATCTGGGTTGGGTTTTCCTCGTGTCCACGTGCAAAACCCCTACAGCACCGTCACGAGGAATTCGCCTCATTTGCTTTCAGCTTCAGATGGCTTGCAAAAAGCCCTTTGCCCTCCCGCCGGCCTGTACGCCACCCTATTCACTGCCGTTGTATTGTGACAGAGCTGAGCCTGCATCTGTGATTTTCTTTTTTGTCAATGGAGTAGCACAGGGGAAAAACGAAGTCGATTTGCCCCGTCATATAAAACAAAAAAAAAATCAAATGATTTATTTCTTCATAATTCTGGTTTGTTTTTTTTTTTCTTAGCTGAAGGGATAACCAGAGTCAAGTCTTTTTCCCAAGCTGTTCGTTTTATCATTTTGAAAAATATATATTCAAAAATGAGCTTCTGCTTCAATAGTAGCTGTGAAGGACTGGTTTGCGGAGGCAGCGTTCAATCTGTGATAAGTGCTAGAAAGACTGGCAAGCGTGCTGGAAAACCTGTTGTTTTCCAAAGAAAGACAAATGACAGTTTGCCACTTGGCTCCCATTTCTTGCCATTCTCTTGGATACTTGTGTCTGTGGCTTCGTTGCTGTTGAGTGGCTCCAGCATGTTTCGAAAGCAGCGTCCTCCTTTCAAAGGAACCATAAAAATGCCCAACCGAACCACCGGTATGTTGAAGATCTCCACAGGCAGTTCCCACCGAATACAATTCAAAATCCTCTTACTGACCTACAAATATAGTAACATAGTAGATGACGGCAGATAAAGACCCAAACGGTCCATCCAGCCTGCTCAACCTGATTCAATTTAAATTTTTTCTTCTTAGCTATTTCTGGGCAAGAATCCAAACCTCTACCCGGTTCTGTGCTTGGGTTCCAACTGCCAAAACCTCTGGCAAAACTCACTCCAGCCCATCTACACCCTCCCAGCCACTGAAGCCCTCCCCGGCCCACCGCCCCCAAATGGCCATATACCATAAGAACATAAGAGATGCCGCTGCTGGGTCAGACCAGTGGTCCATCGCGCCCATCAGTCCGTTCACGCTGGTCAAAGACCAGCGCCCTAACTGAGACTAGTCTTACCAGCGTACGTCCTTGTTCAGTAGGAACTTGTCTAACTTTGTATTGAATCCCTGGAGGGTGTTTTCCCCTATGATAGCCTCCGGGGGAGCGTTCCAATTTTCCACCACTCTCTGGGTGAAGAAGAAATTCCTTGCGTTTGTACGGAATTTATCCCCTTTCAACTTTAAAGAGTGCCCTCTCGTTCTCCCTACCTTGGAGAGGGTGACAAACACAGACCATGCAAGTTTGCCCACTACTGGCTTTAGTTCAATATTGAATATTATTTTCTGATTCTAGATCCTCTGTGTTCATCCCACGCTTTTTTGAACTCCGTCACCGTTTTCCTCTCCACCACCTCTCTGGGAAGCGCATTCCAGGCATCAACCACCCTCTCCATAAAGAAGAATTTCCTTACATTGCTCTTGAATCTACCACCCCTCAACCTCAAATTATGACCTCTGGTTTTACCATTTTCCTTTCTCTGGAAAAGATTTTGTTCTACCTTTCAAGTATTTGAACGTCTGAATCATCTCTCCCCTGTCCCTCCTTTCCTCTAAGGTATACATATTCAGGGCTTCCAGTCTCTCCTCATAGGTCTTTTGGCGCAAGCCTCCTATCATTTTCGTTGCCCTCCTCTGGACCGCTTCAAGCCAGATACGGTCTCCAAAACTGAACACAATACTCCACCAACGACCTGTAAAGGGGAATCAACACCTTCTTCCTTCTACTGGCTACGCCTCTCTTTATACAGCCCAGGATCCTTCTGGCAGCAGCCACCGCCTTGTCACTGTTTTTTTCGCTTGTAGACACTCACTCAGTTACCTCTCACTATCTCTCTTCACTTATCTCCACCTATATCCCCCCCCCCCCCCCCCCCCACATGATCTCCATTCAGCTGGTAAGTCCCTCCTATCCGTGCCCTTCTCTTCAATGCCAACTCCAGACTCCGTCCCTTCTGCCTTGCTGCACTGTAGGCCTGGAACAAGCTGCCCAAATTCCTACGGTGGGCTCCGTTTCTAGCAGTGTTCAAGGCCAGTTAAAATCCCACCTCTTCGAGAATGTTATCGACTCCTAATTCCTCCCACCTTGGGCTCTGCATCCCCAACCCTATATGTCATGTCTGTCTGTCCAAGCTAGATTGTAAGCTCTTCTGAGCAGGGACTATCTATAAATGCCATAATGTACAGCGCTGCGTACGCCTTTCAGCGCTATATAAGTGATAAGTAGCAGGAATAGTAATGTTGCTACTCTTTGGGTTTTGGCCGGGTACTAGGGACCTGGATTGGCCACTGTGAGAACGGGCCACTGGGCTTGATGGACCATTGGTCTGACCCAGTAAGACTATTCTTATGTTCTTGTGTGAGCCAAGTCTAGGACAATCAAGCCATTGTAACATCACTGATGAGGTTGGCTCTGAGGCATTATGACATCACAATCTCAGCTCTGGAATGTTGCTCTCATTGGGGTTCCGGAATCTTGCTATCCTTTGAGATGATGGAATGTTGCTACTCCTTGGGTTTTGGCCGGGTACTAGTGACCTGGATTGGCCACCGTGAGAACGGGCTACTGGGCTTCATGGACCATTGGTCTGACCCAGTAAGACTATTCTTATGTTCTTGTGTGAGCCAAGTCTAGGACAATCAAGCCATTGTAACATCACTGATGAGGTTGGCTCTGAGGCATTATGACATCACAATCTCAGCTCTGGAATGTTGCTCTCATTGGGGTTCCGGAATCTTGCTATCCTTTGAGATGATGGAATGTTGCTACTCCTTGGGTTTTGGCCAGGTACTAGTGACCTGGATTGGCCACCGTGAGAACGGGCTACTGGGCTTCATGGACCATTGGTCTGACCCAGTAAGACTATTCTTATGTTCTTGTGTGAGCCAAGTCTAGGACAATCAAGCCATTGTAACATCACTGATAAGGTTGGCTCTGAGGCATTATGACATCACAATCTCAGCTCTGGAATGTTGCTTTCATTGTGGTTCCAGAATCTTGCTATCCTTTGAAATGATGGAATGCTGCTACTCTTTGGGTTTTGGCCAGGTACTAGTGACTTGGATTGGCCACCGTGAGAACGGGCTACTGGGCTAGATGGACTATTTCTTTGACCCAGTAAGGCTATTCTTATGTTCTTACTTGAACCAAGTATAGGACAGTGAAGCCATTGTAACATCACTGATGAGGTTGGCTCTGAGGCATTATGACATCACAATCTCAGCTCTGGAATGTTGCTCTCATTGGGGTTCCGGAATCTTGCTATCCTTTGAGATGATGAAATGTTGCTACTCCTTGGGTTTTGGCCGGGTACTAGTGACCTGGATTGGCCACCGTGAGAACGGGCTACTGGGCTTCATGGACCATTGGTCTGATCCAGTAAGGCGATTCTTATGTTCTTATCCAACAAATTACCAAAACTTGTTGCTTCTTTCTATACAATGTCACTAAAATCTAGACTTACCTTTCTGAGTATACTGCCAAGACCATTATCCACGCCTTGGTCAGCGCTCGCCTGGATTACTGCAACATGTTTCTCGTAGGTATCCCCCTAACCCATCTCTACCCCCTTCGATCTGTTCAGAATTCTGCTGCCCATCTCATAGTCCGCAAGGATCACTATGCTCAGGTTAGCCTCTCCTCAAGTCGCTTCCTTGCCTCCCTGATTGCTTCCGCATGCAGTTCAAGCTCCTCCTACAAGTATCCTCAATATCTTTCTTCTCTTCTATCTCCCTAACCCCACCCTGGGAACTCTATTCTTCGGATAAGTCTCTATTGTCTGTACCCTTCTCCTCTACTGCCAGCTCCCAACTGTGCCCCTTCTGCCTTGCTGCGCTGTATGTCTGGAACAACATGCCTGAATCAACACACCAGAGTATTCAAATCCAGACTCAAAGCCCATTTTTTTCGAAGCTGCGTTTCGATCCTAACCCTTCCAACTTGTAATACACTATATACCTGTTTCTTACTCCCTTCTCTAGCCCTTACCCTCTTTACCTCTTCATCCCTTTGTATTTCCTTCGTGAGCAGAATATATTGATTCACACTTTGTCCTGTGTGTCTGTCATAATTAGATTGTAAGCTCTTTGGAGCAGGGACCACCTCTTGCGTGTTTAATGTACAGCACTGTGTGCATCTGGTGACGCTATAGAAATATTAAATACAGGAGTTGTAGCAGTAGTAATCCTTCGTAGAGCCGAGAAGTACCACTCGCTAATTTTATTTTATTTTTGGTTAAAAAAAAAAAAGTGTTTAAAAAAGTTTTCACTAACTAAGCAAGTGGAAAATTGAATATATTTTCTCAAGACTTCACTCATTCATATCTGTGACCTTGAAGATAGAGCTTGACCTTGGAGGATTAAAAATAATATTTTAGTCCTTATGTTCTTGTTCTTACATGAGCTTCTATAATGGTGTTACAATATATGAGTTATGTAATATGAGCTTTAGTAATGATGTCATTATACAGAGTTAGTGTTTCTGTGATGGTTATCCATACATGAACTTCAGATTTATTTATTTTTTTTGTGCTTTTGGGCATTCTGGTGTGGTGCATTTACATATCAGTATATGATAGAGAATGAGAGGGGGAAAAACTTTTCCCTGTCCCGCGGGAACTCATTTTCTCGTCCCGGTGAGTTCTTTTCCTGTCTCTGCCCCCTTCCTGCAAGCTCCATCCTCGTCTGCACAAACCTCAAACACTTTAAAATCAGAAGTGTTCAAGGCTTGTGTGGTTCAGGCAGAGTTTACAGGAATGGGGCAGCGACAGGGACAGCGACAAAACTTGCGAGGACAGAACGGGGAAATTGAGTTCCTGCGGGGACAGGGACAAATATGTCCCCGTGTCATTCTCTAGTATACGGTATTTACACACTATCCGCGTGGTACCGTAACAGAAGCGCGCCGACAATCCCATGCAGAACGTATGCCTACTGGCTTAAAACAGTTCCTGTTAGCGATGTGAAGGGGTGTGGGGGCCCACCCAGTAAACTTACAAGTGTTTGTACTTCCATTTGGGGGGTTGGGGGGTTGGGGCGTTGGGGGGTTGGGGGGGACACCCCCCCTACAGTGAAAACTGCCATTTTCATTAGTTTTTTGGGTATTCAGTTTTTAGTGTAGTCCCAACAATTGTAAGCTTACACACCCTCACAGCGCTAACAGGAAATGTTTTAAGTTGGCACGCATAAGTCCTGCTTACTATTGTCGGCGTGAGATTGTCAGCACGCTTTGTCCGGGGCATGAATGATGGGTCAACATCCTTACCCTATATATGTTAGATTCCATACAAATGCACACTACAAAAAACATGTTTCTATGTGCCGAAGTGCAGGAGGTACTTCCTAGAGATAACGGAAATGTCAGTGATCTACCCCCTGTTGTTAACAGATGATTTAACCGACCAGAAATGGCCATTGCCGGGTTAAATTGCTTGGTTGGGGCTATCCTAAGGCTGCCAACTGGATTCAGAATCGCAGGACAGGGTTGATCCAGTCCTGTGTTTACCTCGGGGCATGCTGGGACTTGCAGTCTTTCTTTTCTTGGGGAATGGAAAGGGCCAGCACTTTTGCGTCAATCCTTAAGGGCTGAACGTCAGCACTCAGGCACGGGTTCATAGACAGCAACGTGGAAGACAAAGGCACGTGCCGACAACTGAGCGCAAGACGGAGGCGCGCGCCGAAGAAAAAGACTGTTTTTAGGGGCTGCGACGGGGGGTTTAGCTGGCGGGCCCCCCCCATTTTACTTAATACATATCGCGGCGGCGTTGTGGGGGGTTGTAACTCCCCCACATTTTTGTGAAAACATAACTTTTTCCCTAAAAACAGGGAAAAAGTTAAGTTTTCAGTAAAATGTAGGGGGTTACAACCCCCCAAACCCCCCACAACGCCCCCACAACGCAGCGCGATCTATATTAAGTAAAGTGGGGGGGTTCCCCCTCACACACCCCGTCGTAGCCCCTAAAAACAGTCTTTTTCTTCAGCGCGCACCTCCGCACTGCGCTCAATTGTCTGCTCACACCTTTGTCCTGGCGCGCTTTTGACCTGACACCCTCAGGCACCGACTTTGCGCCTGAAACGCCCCCTACATGGCTGGCTTTGAGTTAGATGCTAACCGTGAATTTCAGTGGCATTTAACCAGTTAAGTACCTCTGACAATTAGCTGCTTGCCCCGACCAAGTGATTTAACCAATCAGCAGCCGCCCAAATCACTTTGAAAAACTGACTCTGTTGTCCGTCCCTTTAACAACAAAATGGCCAAGAAGCCCAACTAAAGTGAATATTCTCAGAAACAGCACAGAATTAAAAATTTTCTGGCTTCCCATCCCTAAAAAAGTTCTTTATTTTAAGGCTCTTGACAATTCAGTTTGTGCATCTTTGACCTGATTTTATGCATCTAAGTTCTGGCCCAACTTATTGAGAATCCTGCCTCGTGTGTATCCTTTTAACGAGGTTATATTTTGCTCACTTTGCTTTATAAAGAGTTTCATTGCATTGCTTTCGACATTTTGGCTGCCAGGTGGAGGTTTAACAAACTTACACCTTTTCTGGTTATTCCCTGAAATGGACTGTCTTTCTCTCCTTTCCTGATGACCGGACAGAATGAGGTTTGCTTGGATTTTGATTTCTTTTTAATAGAACCGTGTCTGCTTCCATTTTACCTTCCTTTTGTTTAATGGTATAACTCGGGCCATAATCTCGGGGCCGTGATGAGACCTCTTTGAAAAATAGTGCTTTGCAATGGCAGTAATCCAGTTTGTCCTTCCAAAAAAAAATGCCTTTTCAGGAGAATGCCAGAGATGTATTTGATTTGCCCGATTTGAACGCTGACGGCTGTGCTGCTCTATTTTTTTTCTCTTCCTCACGTCTATATTTTTTTCCTGGAGATTTTTCACTAACCTAGGCTCAATATTATTAAAAACTTTCATCCAGTTGGCAATGAGGCAACCTAGGAACAGAAGGTGTGTGCTTGAGACGCAGTTTGGTTGCAGCTGGAAGAATCTCCAAGGGCACTGCGATGTCTATAACCGGCTTTAAGTTTCAAGTTTATTTAAAAATCTGATGGTATCGCAATTTCAAAGCGTTCAAAGCGATGAACAATATAAAATGGGGAAGACAGTGTGATGCAGCGGTTAGAGCTACAGCCTCAAACCCACGCTGCTCCCTGTGACCCTGGGCAAGTCACTTAATCCCCTCATCGCTCCAGGTACATTAGATAGATTGGGAGCCCAGCAGGACAGACAGGGAAAAATGCTTGAGTACCTGAATAAACTCATGTGAACCGTTCTGAGCGCTCCTGGGAGAATTAATAGTGTGAAAAGTTTCTGGTAACCAGAGCTGGTATTGTGACATCATAATGCCTCGTTCCACCAATAAGAGCCAACCTCATCAGTGATGTCACAATGGCTTGATTGTCCTTTACTTGGCTCCCTTTTACTACATTTTGATTTCTAGAGTGGCGCAGTGGTTAAAGTTACAGCCTCAGGACACTGAGGTTGTGGGTTCAAACCCACGCTGCTCCCTGTGACCCTGGGCAAGTCACTTAATCCCCTCATCGCTCCAGGTACATTAGATAGATTGGGAGCCCATCAGGACAGACAGGAAAAATGCTTGAACTACCTGAGTATATTCATGTAAACCATTCTGAGCTCCCCTGGGAGAACGGTAGAGAAAATTGAATAAATAAATAATGTGAAAAGTTCCAGCCTCTGATAACCAGAGCTAGCATTGTGACATCATAATGCCTCGTTCCACCAATAAGAGTCAACCTCATCGGTGATGTCACAATGGCTTGATTGTCCTAGACTTGGCTCACTTTTATTACATTTTGATTTCTAGAGTGGTGCAGGGGTTAAAGCTACAGACTGGGGTTGTGGGTTCAAACCCACGTTGATCTTTGTGACCCTGGGCAAGTCACTTAATCCCCTCATTGCCCCAGGTACATTAGATAGATTGTAAGCCCACCGGGACAGACAGGGACAGATGCTTGAGTACCTGAATAAACCGTTCTGAGCTCCCTTGGGAGACCAGTATAGAAAATTGAATTTAAAAATATGGTTTTGTAAACAATAGCACAAACGATGATAAGAAATAAGCTACAAACTATAACAAGAGAGAATGGAGAGGAACTACAGTTGGTAAAGGAAAGAATAGTAAAAGGGAAAGACATGAGGACAGGATGGATTTGTAAGCGAGGCCTCGTATGAATCCTATGTATCAGCTATGTATTAGCTATGTGGGTCCAGGCACTGAATATTTCCAGCGCTCACATAACCACTGGCTCCTCCCTAATGCCACCCTTTGTACCACCCCTGAATGGCCCACTTTTAACAAGGGCGGTCAAAGATGGTATTTAGCAGCACTGCTTGGTTTAGTGGTTGATTGGCTCATCTCAATTCAAGTGGGCCCTCTCTAGCCCATTTAAATCACTGAATATCGGTGCGTCTTTATACAAAAAAGCTCATGTGCTTGTAAAAGAGCTTTTCCATATTGTTCTCCAAGAAATCTTTAAGAACCTTCTTCTGGTTCCTTTCTCCGGTTGATCTGCCAGCTGATTTATACCCGAAACAATAATGAAAACGACATGGCAATTAAAAGCTCGATGGCTCTTGGTAACGCAGATGGCATCTGCAAATTATGTGTACAATATAAATAACATAAAGTGCTTCAGTGTATCAGATTGATACTATAGTACATTCAGACTTCATTATCCGGAAATTGCTTGCCGCATAAATCACAAAGCCAGAAACCAACACGCGACGATCGAGGCACGGGCTTTCAGTGAGGTATTCAGCTGCGCGTATGCAGCACTAGGCACGCTATCTCCAGTCTCTTTCTTGAGCTTCGTGAACGTTTCTGAATCCCATGTCCCTGGCGTGCCTCCTGGCCTGAGCAAGAGCACGCACCAGCAGTGATTGAAGCAGCTGTGGTGTGAGCTGCAGCACCTTCTTCCGGCCTCTTGCAACCAGTGTAGGGGGGAGAACCTACAATATTACCTTTCTAACATTCCCTTAATGCATGTTGCCCAAAATGCTTTCTGCAGTATAAAATCGTACAATAGACTGGCCGATAACCCAAACAATACTTATATGAATGGGAAACAGACTCTTCCAGGGAGGAGGGGCAGTATATTTTCTTCAATACTGGCTGGAATGAAATTTAAATATTACCGCAACCACCCAGAATGGTGCAGCTGGATGAAGAATGCACCTCTACAGGCTTCTGGTGTGTTTTTGTTGAAATGGGCACTGGGATAATGTTTGCGTGTGAACCACTGTAGCTGGTCCGGTTCCAGAAACCTCAGTGGCGACTCTTGGTCTGCAAACGCTCTCTACATAGTAACATAGTAGATGACAGCAGATAAAGACTCAAATGGTCCATCCAGTCTGCCCAACTTGATTCAATTTAAATTTTTAATTTTTTCTTCTTAGCTATTTCTGGGCAAGAATCCAAAGCTCTACCCGGAACTGTGCTTGGGTTCCTACTGCCGAAATCTCCATTAAAACCTGCTCCAGCCCATCTATACCCTTCCAGCCATTGAAGCCCTCCCCAGCCCATCCTCCACCAAACGACCATATACAGACACAGACCGTGCAAGTCTGCCCAGTAACTGGCCTAGTTCAATATTTAATATTATTTTCTGATTCTAAATCTTCTGTGTTCATCCCACGCTTCTTTGAACTCAGTCACAGTTTTACTCTCCACCACCTCTCTCGGGAGCGCATTCCAGGCATCCACTACCCTCTCCGTAAAGTAGAATTTCCTAACATTGCCCCTGAATCTACCACCCCTCAACCTCAAATTATGTCCTCTGGTTTTACCATTTTCCTTTCTCTGGAAAAGATTTTGTTCTACGTTAATACCCTTTAAGTATTTGAACGTCTGAATCATATCTCCCCTGTCTCTCCTTTCCTCTGCGTGGAAATTCTATCGCTTACAGATTTGTCCTTCCTCAAGGCCATGGCTCAGAAATGGGTGACAATCATGGTGTGGTCTAATCATCTGAAACCTTCTCTCATTCTTTGAGTTGCTTTGTTTATTCTCGGATTCATTGGATTTTTTTTACACACTTCCTGTGTTATTGTATTTTATGCATGCATTTTGTAACCCGCTTAAGTTTCAGGTGGGCTATAAGTCTGTTAAACAAATAAATACAAAAATTACAGTAAAGTGGCACAAAGGTAAACAACATGACATAGGAGACAGGGCCAGTGCTAGGGTAGGCCAATGAGTCCTTTGTTTTGGTCGCCTAATTCAAGGGGAATGAAAATCATGCTCAACATCTGGTGTACATAAAAGACCCAATACTCAGCTGCAGTAGGTGGCCTATAAAGTTAAAAACTGTCCACCTCATCTGGATCTAGGTTTCCAAATGACACTGACAGTTAGTGGTAGTCTTGTAGCACTACCACTAGGGGTCAGCATTTCATTAAAAGGCAGACCTCTATAGAAGGTCAAATTGCCACTATATGAAAGACTGGACTCGCATGGTAGTACCACTAGACAATCACTAGGGGTCATTGGTGCCATTTTTAAACCTGGGGCGCCCACCTATTCCCACTAGGGGTCACCAGTGAGTTCATAGAGGCGGGGGGAGGTTTGGGTTGTCGTGAGCAGGAGAAGTTTTGTATTGGGGAAGGGGGTTCAGGTGGGGGGGTCTTCTAGGGGGATGTGATCAGGGAACAGAGTACTTTGGGGGGGGGAGCTTGAGTGAGGGGTCTTCAGGGGGATTAGATCCTTTTGAATATTGGGACCGATATTCAGTGATTTAAATGGGCTAGAGAGGGCCCACTTGAATTGAGATGAGCCAATCAACCACTAAACCAAGCAGTGCTGCTAAATACCATCTTTGACCGCCCTTGTTAAAAGTGGGCCATTCAGGGGTGGTACAAAGGGTGGCATTAGGGAGGAGCCAGTGGTTATGTGAGCGCTGGAAATATTCAGTGCCTGGACCCACATAGCTAAGTAGTTGAATTTAGGACAGCTCAAAAGCCCCAGTAGTGAATATTAGTTGAGACCCGCATAATTCGGTTTTTAGTTCTGTGTCCTCCTGAGCCCCCTTCTGGACCCCCCCCAAAAAATCTTCCTTCCTTCCTATCCCTTTCCTTCAGTCTGCACGTCTCAACACCTTCCTCCCCCCACCCCAAGAACCCTCTCCACTGCCCCCAAGCCCTCCACAGTCTAGGTAGGTCCCCAGGCCTATCCTTGCTCCCAGGTGCTCCAGTGGGGATGTTGGAGATCGGAGCAAAGCCTCCTCACTCCTGCCCTTTATGTAAAATGATTGTCACGACCTCTTGTGGCAGACTCATACTATTGCGCTATCTGCCACTTCCACCCTCTCTGATCCAATCTTCCTGTTCTGTAGGGTTCAGGATGTGGACGTTCTTGTGTACGTACATGTGGCCCAAGAGAACGTAGACAGACACCAGGACTTCTGGAATAGTGTTCTATGGACAGATGAGTCTAAAATTGAATTTGGACACCAGAAAAGAGGGACATGTTTGGCATACACCAAATACAGCATCCCAGAGACAGAACCTCATACCAACTGTAAAGCATGGAGGTGGAAGTGTCATGGTTTGAGGATGCTTTGCTGCAGCAGGACCTGGCCAGCTCACATCATAAAATCCACCATGAATTCCACCGTGTATCAGAGGGTGTTTGAGGAACATGTGAGACCATCTGTAAGAAAATTAAAGCTGAAGCAGAACCGGACCCTGCAACACGACAATGACCCAAAACATACCAGTAAATCCACCAAGCACTGGCTGAAAACTCAGAAATGGAGAGTCCTGGAGTGGCCGAGTCCAAGCCCTGATCTTAATCATTTTGGATCTTTTCCTGGTTCCAAACCTCCCTTGGAATATGACACTGCCCCAAATACCTTTTGTGTTATGCCAGTGCTAAGCTGTTATAGCCTTGACTCAGCCTCAACAAACTCCAAAGCCTCCTCCTGTTTTCAGGGCATTCATCGGAACCTCTATTCTCTGAGCAAGATTAGCAATAAAAAAAAAAAATCTCCAAGTACAAATTCTCTCTCTCTCTCTCTCCTTTATTAGAAACCTATTAATGCTGATCAAACGAACCCTTCAGCTGCAGTTTGATTGACACTGAGAGGTCGAACTAAGGCAGAAAAAAAAAATGATGCTCTTTGGACGGCTATCGATCATTTGATTACTTTCTCAGACCTTAAAGGATGAAGCTTGTCAAGCTGCTAGGGAACACCATTGTTTCCACGGCGTAGAAAGTCTCTAGTCTCGAGCACATAGCACCGGCGGACACTTATCGCTTCCTCTCTTGCTGACATGAGTGATAATGCGTCCCAACACTCGCTGGAATTAGAGCGATAAGAGAATCAAGCCACTCTATTGATATCAGCAAATAGCATGAGACTTTCAAGAAGTCCTGGATGCTTTAGAAATTTTGGTGAAGAATAATGATGGCAGATTATGCTTTTGAAAGAACTGCCTCTCTTCTCCCGGATAAACAAATGCATACACAGGCCCTCTTTTACAAAGGGGCGCTAGGCGTTTTAGCGCGGATTTGGTGCTTGCTAAATCAACGCATGCGCTAACCCAGGGGTTAGGGAACTCCGGTCCTCGAGAGCCGTATTCCAGTCGGGTTTTCAGGATTTCCCCAATGAATATGCATGAGATCTATGTGCGTGCACTGCTTTCAATGCATATTCGTTGGGGAAATCCTGAAAACCCGACTGGAATACGGCTCTCGAGGACCGGAGTTCCCTACCCCTGGGTTAGTGCATGCGTTGATTTAGCACGCACCAAATCCGCGCTAAAACGCCTAGCGCCCCTTTGCAAAAGAGAGCCTCTTACCCCTGTGCTAACCGCTAACGCGTCCATAGGTTAACATGCACGCGCACCTTTGTAAAAGAGGGGGAAGTGTTAAAGCCAACAGGTGTACAACCACTATCTGTTTTGTTTTGTTTTTTAAATCTTTGACATAAATTCCTACTCTGCCAATTCAGTTAATATTACACAACCCTCCTTTAACCAACTTTATCTCGAACGCACTTTCTTACTAAACTTTTAGGAAGTCAATCAAAACTTATCTCTTTGATACATTTCTCTGACTCCACTTCTGCCTTGATGTACTTCTAAAACACTTCCAGGAAAAATTGGATCAATCTTACCATGCTAATGTCATTTTGAAAGTTTTTTGTAATATCGCTGTCTGTATACAGTCTCTTCCTCTGTAAACATAAGAACATAAGAAGTGCCTCTGTTGGGTCAGACCAGAGGTCCATCGCGCCCAGCAGTCTGCTCGTGCGGCGGCCCAACAGGTCCAGGACCTGTGTAGTAGTCCTCTATCTGTACTCTTCTAGACTACTGCAATGCCATTTACTTAAGCCTATCAAAAAAAAAGTATTCAAACACTCCAGCTAATCCAGAATACTGCAGCCAAGTTGATCTTTGCAAAACGCAAGTCTGACCATGTCTCCCCACTCCTAGCCAAACTTCACTGGCTCCCAATGATTTCCAGAATCCATTTCAAATGCTCCTGCCTGGCTTTTAAGATAATTCACGGCATCCTTCCTCCCTTAATCCCACTATTTTATAACTCCTCGAGTCCTGACTCTACCAGACCCGCCCAAAGGTATAAATTATCCTTCCCCTCTCTACACGGTATTCGCTATGCAGGTAAACTGGGAAAATCCCTTCTCTTCAGAATCCCAGGTCTTTGGAACGACCTTACTACCCCGCTGCGGAACCTGGGCTCCCTCCAATTATTCCGCAAGCAACTGAAAACCTGGCTTTTCACTAAAATGTAATTCTATCCCTCCTTACTCTTCTCTTCTATATATAAATTCATGTAAACCTTTTTTTACTTCTCTTCCTATATTTTAAGTTCTTGTAAACCGTGCCGAGCTCCACATCCGTGGAGATGATGAGGTATATAAACTTAAGGTTTAGTTTAGTTCTATCCCCTTTTCCTTCAGAAAATTGTCCAATCCCTTCTTGAACCCTAATACCGTACTCTGTCCTATCACGCCCTCTGGAAGCGCATTCCAGGTGTCCACCACCTGCTGGGTGAAGAAAAACTTCCTAGCATTGGTTTTTAATCTGTCTCCTTTCAACTTTACCGAATGCCCTCTCGTTCTTGTAGTTTTCGAAAGTTTGAAGAATCTGTCCCTCTCTACTCTCTCTATGCCCTTCTTTAGATACGTGAAAGGGAAAAAACCCGCAAAAGAGGCGGTGGGACCCCTGGACGACCAGGGAAGAAAAGGGTACATTAAGGAAGATAAACAAATTGCGGACAAACTAAATTCCTTCTTTGCGTCTGTCTTTACGGAGGAGGATACTGCAAAAATACCAGAGGCAATGAAAGTGTTTAATGGAGTAATAGAAGACAGCCTCACCACAGTTGAAGTGGAGTTGGACCAGATATACTACCAGATCGACAAACTTAAAAGTGACAAATCCCCTGGACCGGATGGAATTCATCCGAGAGTCTTAAAAGAATTGAAGATTGAAATCGGAGAGTTATTGCAAAAACTCACCAATCTGACAATCAGAACTGGACAGATACCAGATGACTGGAAGATAGCGAATGTCACGCCAATTTTCAAAAAAGGATCGAGAGGAGAACCGGGCAACTACAGACCAGTGAGCCTTACGTCTGTCCCTGGAAAGATGGTTGAAGCACTGATCAAGGATAGTATAGTCCGGCACCTAGATACACACGACTTGCTGAAACCCAGTCAACATGGGTTCAGGAAAGGGAAATCATGTTTAACGAATTTGCTTCAATTTTTTGAGACCGTGAACAAGCAAATTGATAGTGGAATGCCGGTGGACATAATTTATTTGGACTTCCAGAAAGCATTCGACAAAGTTCCGCATGAAAGACTTCTCAGGAAACTACAAAGCCATGGAATAGAGGGAGATATACAAAGGTGGATAGGCAAATGGCTGGAAAACAGGAAGCAGAGAGTGGGCATAAATGGGAAGTTCTCAGACTGGGAGAAAGTGACTAGTGGTGTGCCCCAGGGCTCGGTACTTGGGCCGATTCTATTTAATATATATATCAATGACCTGGAAGGCGGAATATCCAGTGAGATCATTAAGTTTGCAGACGACACAAAGCTATACCAGGAAATCAGATCGCAGGAAGATAGCGAGGAACTCCAGAGCGACTTGTATCAGCTAGAGAAATGGGCAGAGCAATGGCAGATGAAGTTCAACGTGGAGAAATGCAAAGTAATGCATTTAGGTAGTAAGAATAAGGAACACGAGTATAGAATGTCAGGAGCAACTCTGGGTAAGAGCGAACAAGAAAAGGACCTGGGTGTACTGATAGATAGGACCCTGAAGCCGTCGGCACAATGTGCGGCAGCGGCAAAGAAAGCAAACAGAATGTTGGGCATGATAAAGAAAGGAATCACGAGTAGATCGGAGAAAGTCATAATGCCGCTTTATAGAGCAATGGTCAGACCACACTTGGAATACTGTGTACAACATTGGTCTCCCAACCTAAAGAAGGATATAAAACTGCTGGAGAGGGTGCAGAGACGAGCAACGAAACTAATAAGAGGTATGGAGAAATTGGAATATGAGGAACGACTCAAGAAACTAGGATTGTTCTCCCTTGAGAAGAGGAGGCTGCGAGGGGACATGATAGAGACGTTCAAAATACTGAAAGACATCGATAAAATAGAGCAGAAAAACAAATTATTTACATTGTCCAATGTGACACGGACAAGAGGACATGGTTTGAAGCTAAGGGGTGACAAGTCCAGGACAAATGTCAGGAAGTTCTGCTTTACGCAGCGAGTGGTGGACGCATGGAATGCTCTTCCACAGGAGGTTATTAAGGAATCCACTGTGCTAGGATTCAAAGGCAAATTAGATGCACATCTCCTTATGAGAGGCATAGAGGGATATGGGTGATTAGAACAATCAGGTGTATACCTGACTGGGCCTCCGCGTGTGCGGATCGCCGGACTCGATGGACCATGGGTCTGATCCGGAGATGGCAATTCTTATGTTCTTATGTTCTTATGATCTTGTAAGTCTCTATCATATCTCCTCTAATCCTCCTCTTCTCCAGGGAAAAGAGCCCCAGTTTCTCCAATCTCTCAGCGTATGAAAGGTTTTCCATACCCTTTATCAAACGTATCGCTCTCCTCTGAACCCTCTCGAGTATCACCATATCCTTCTTAAGGTACGGCGACCAATACTGGACGCAGTACTCCAGATGCGGACGCACCATCGCCCGATACAACGGCAAGATAACTTCTTTCGTTCTGGCTGTAATACCCACTTGATTATACCTAGCATTCTATTCACTCTCTTAGCGGCCGCTGCGCACTGTGCCGTCGGCTTCATTGTCATGTCCACCATTACCCCCAAGTCCCTTTCTTGGGTACTCTCATTCAATAACATCCCTCCCATCGTATAGCTGTACCTCGGGTTTTTGCTTCCTACCGCTCTGAACTGTTTGTGGTATTGCGGTATATAAAAATAAAGTAGTTATTATTAATAGTTTTCTCCCTGCTGTTCTTTGTATTGAGAAATATATATTTGTAGCTTCTCAGGTCAGTGATGCAAGGAGAAAATCAATTGATCGGAGCATGTCCATGCAGTTTGATACTAGTCTGCCAATTCTTCTCCCTTTTACAACGCAGAGGACCTGCTTGAACTCCAGTCTTGTCTCTGATTCTCTCAAGCTTTCTCGAAATTTCATATAACGTTATTGCCTCTACTCTCTCCATGCAGTCTGTTTCCATTCATTCAAACATTTTGACCTTGGTATTTTATTTAAAATAATTTATAATCCGCCTTTCCATAAGGCGGCTCACAGAGTACACCTACGTGATTCCAATGTGTAACGTTACAAAACTAACACATACCACAATAAAATTATAACACACTGGTGCATTCATAAATCTTAGCAGCGATAGGGTCCATGCACTACATCCAATTATCAAATGGCATCGTAAAAGGATCCCTATAAGCTTGAATGCTCCTAACAGTAAAAAAATAAGGTAGCTTTTAGCTAATAATGCTGAAGTCCTCCAAAAGATCCAAGATAATAAATTTTAGCAAGCAAGAAGAAAATATACAGTACTATTTAAGAAAAACATAGGCTGCAGATCTGGGCTTGGAATTTCATATTCAAATCAATAGGGCTCAAGATTTTTCAGTTCCCAGGCGGGATAACGACAGAAATGCTGTCAACTGGCTAGGTTCAAAAAATACATAATTAACAGATCGGTAACACGCAATGCACTTACAAGGGTGTCGCAGAAAAAAAAGTAGCACCCAAAGATATAACCACAGATTTCATGAAAATGAAACTCACGACGACGCTTTTGCGTCTCACGTGAAAGAAGAGGAAACATTTGAACAGGAAGTAAAAATTTCCAAAGAGTTGCAAGAAACTTTAGTGAGAGACAACCTTAATTTCAGGAGAAAAAAATGGAAGTGCTCGAGAATGACTCTTGTTATAACACTTTACGATCGATTCATTTCCCTAGGCTTGCAACAGTATTGCCTAGGCAAATGCTTAAGAGATACATGCTGGAAACTTTGGAAATTTCGGAAGACACGCCGCCGCCATTTTCTCGAGTTTGCTACCTTCCAGATAAAAATCAATCTCAACAGAAAAGAGCCCCAAACCAGGAGCCAATGAACGTTTCAGAAATGTTAGAAACTTCAGATTGTGAGGCAGCCTTAGCTCTTTCAATTGACAAAGGGCGCCTTTTACGAAGCCGCGTTAGCGGTATAACACGCGTAATAGTGCACGCTAAACTGCCGGCCACGCTGGATGCTAATGCCAGCATTGAGCTGGCGTTAGTTCTAGCCACATAGCGTGGGTTTAGCGTGCGCTAAAACCGCTAACATGGCTTCGTAAAAGGCGCCCTAAGTTTGGCTGATGAAACTTTTTTTTTTTTTAAACCGACAGAAATAATTTATTGGGTTTAAAGTTCAAATGTTTCTTGTATTATGTTTAACTCTTTAAGAAATTCCTGAAACAGCCCTAACTTCAAACTTACCGTCCTTCCCCCCCCCCTCCCTCTTCCCGCCACACAGAAACTACATAACCTACTCATTACCTCTCTAGAAAGGACAAATGTTCTTCCATTGTAACCCTCCGTTTTTTATCTCTTTTTGCAATCCGCCTTGAACCGCAAGGTAATGGCGGAATAGAAATCTCTAATGTTTATGTTTATTCAGGTTTTTGATTAAACGCTTATTCGAAACTACAAAGCGTTTTACAAAATATAAAAATTAACATTTAAACAAATAATTTGGACAAATCAAACATACTTTAACATGATAAGAAATCTATTATTAATTAAATTTTTAAAAAATTCTACAAGACCAACAACAAATACATACTAGGTAAAAGGACCGTCAAGCCCCTGGACACAAATAAGAAAGGGGGGAGAAATACATTTGCTATAGAAAAAGTAAGAAACAATTAAGGTAAACACAAAAGGGAATTGGGAAACAAAATTAAGTTAATTACTAAAAGACAGTTGATCAACTAAAAGCATCTTTAAAAAGAAAGCACTTTAAATTGCTTTTAAATTTTTGCAAGTTTTTTTCATAATGTAATGTAAAAGGCCCGTCCAAAATTGGCTGTCTGGCTATGCCACTGCCATCAGCATGAGTCCTAAAAAGTCAAACATGGCAAAAAAAATATCCAAAAACTGCAAGGGAACTCACTTATCCAAGGTGATACTGTTAAATAACTCCTTCATTCATCACCTTTTGTCTTTATATCCAACATTATTACTTCACTTAACCACATAGCTGATGTTAAGTGAACACTCAGACCCACAGCTGAGGTCCCAGTGAAAAAATCACGGAGCAGCTGTATAGGAGACCATCATAGTTGTTCACAGTCTCCTCCACCATGCAAAGACTAAATAACATTAAATCATGTTAAATGTGTTGAATTAAGTAATAGTGTTGGATATAAAGACCAAAGGTGATTAATGAAGGAGAAAAAAAAATATCGCAAAACTCCCGATACCAAAGAACTAAACTCCTAGCACAGCCACTCAAGAAAGTTTTGAAAACGTATTTGTTTTCAGAGGCCTTTGCTGGCCCTTGATGACTCATAAGAACATAAGCAATGCCTCTGCTGGGTCAGACCTGAGGTCCATCGCGCCCAGCAGTCCGCTCACGCGGCGGCCCAACAGGTCCAGGACCTGTGCAGTAAACCTCTATCTATACCCTTCTATCCCCTTTTCCAGAAGGAAATTGTCCAGTCCCTTCTTAAACCCCAAAACTGTTCTCTGCCCTATAATGTCCTCTGGAAGCGCGTTCCAGGTGTCGACCACACGTTGGGTAAAGAAGAACTTCCTAGCATTCGTTTTGAATCTGTCCCCTTTCAACTTTTCCGAATGCCCTCTTGTTTTTTTTATTTTCTGAAAGTTTGAAGAATCTGTCCCTCTCTACTCTCTCTATGCCTTTCATGATCTTGTAAGTCTCTATCATATCCCCTCTAAGTCTCCTCTTCTCCAGGGAAAAGAGACCCAGGTTCTCCAATCTCTCAGCGTATGAAAGGTTTTCCATCCCCTTAATCAGTCGTGTCGCTCTCCTCTGAACTCTCTCGAGTAACGCCATATCCTTCTTAAGGTACGGCGACTCTTTTAATCATGCTGTGAATGTTTTGCATGTCGGATTTTGAAACTTTGGCTGTGTGGAGTAATTGTTTGGGATTTTGTATGGGTTTCATTGTAAGCCACATTGGTTTAATGGAGCCTATAAGAACTGAAAATAAAATAATAAATAAAAAAATAACATAGCAAACTTCTAGCATCATCTTCACCCCCAAAATAAAGGTCAAAAAGCAAAACATCTGAGCGATTCCCTCTTGTCCAATGTTTCTTTTACTGTATTTTTGCGCTCCCAACACCCAATCACTCCAGACACCATCCGTTATCACACATTTCCATTCACCTTGACATCGTACTGTCTCTTCCGCCTCCCCCTTCAATTTATAAAAATTACATACTCAAGTTAGATCCAAAGGAGATATTCTCAACTCTCCTTAACTCAGGCTAAATCTGATAATCTAATTTACGATTCTTGCGGTACGCTTGAATTTCAAGCCTCATCGTGTCCTTCATATTTTGTTCCCGACACACCTAAATACGAGATAGGAAGTGCATCTGGGCTGTCATAGCATTTACTGTTTTGCCATGGGGAACAATACGAGGATGGAAGATGAACCCCAACGGTCCAGGAATTGCAGTAATTTGCGCACTTGCCAATTGGTACAGAGAAAACTCTAGACCAGTGGTTCTTAACCTGGGTTCGACCGAACCCCAGGGGTTCGGTGAGTCAGTCTCGCGGGTTCGGCGGAGGTCAAAACACACCTCCGACTCATATAGCGCTTCGGTCACGTTCAATCATCTATCAGTTATTCAGTGATTTTGATCAAGACTGATCGTGTACTCGGTTTCTTGATCTATCAATCTGTAACTAACGCCTTATATACATCAATCAATTTGTGATTTAACTGATAGATGATTGAACGTGACCGAAGCGCTTATGATTCGTGATGATACGCCCCGCTTGTCCCTAATTGGCTGCAGGTGATCACGCAACATCGCTTGGCCTATCTGTGCTGCGGGGGATTTGATGCGCACAGTAGTCGAATTGTAACTGTTCTGATGGTACGTCGTGTGATACCTATCTTAATATTTTAATCCCTTACTAACTATGTCGAGCAAAATACTAAAGTGGTCGGAACGTGATGGGAGTCAGCGTCCTAATTGCATTATTATTCGAAATATAGGAGAACTTTTTTGTTTTCAAAATTGATATTATTTTTTCCCTCACTGTATACCTATGTTTTGAATTTGTAAAAATCATATTTTATTTTTCCAATAAAGAAGGGTTCGGTGAACACGCATATGAAACTGGTGGGGTTCAGTACCTCCAACAAGGTTAAGAACCACTGCTCTAGACAATGTACAGGATGCAGGCATTGTTTATTTTGATAAATCTACAACCTTATTACCAACCAAGGGACCAGACACGGTCCGTGTTTCGGATAACACGCCTTCATCAGGGGTTTTGTTTTATTTTTTTGCTTTGCTGCTTGGTCCAGTGCAGATTTGGTTGGATTCCTTTTGTTTGTACAGAGAAAACTCTACCACACGGTCATTAATTTATAGGTTAATGCACGTTAAATTGATTTTTCTCCCGCTACGCGGCCCTTTTACTAAACCGCAACAAGCAAGAACACACACTTAACACACTTGTTCGCTCTTTCCAAAAATACTAAGACTAGGGGACATGTGATGAAGCTACTAAGTAGTAGATTTAAATCAAGCTGGAGAAAATATTTCTTCACACAACGTGTAATTAAACGTGGAATTCATTGACCAGAGAATGTGATGATATCAGTTAGCTTAGCGGCGTTTAAAAAAGGTTTGGATAATTTCCTAAAAGAGAAATCCATAAGCCATTATTGAGATGGCTTGGGAAAATCCACTGCTTATTCCTGGATAAGTAGCATAAAATCTGTTTTACTACTTGGGATCTAGCTGGGTACTTGGGACCTGTGTTGCCTACTGTTGGAAACAGGATACTGGACTTGATGGACCTTCGGTCTATCCCAGTATGGCAGCTCTTATGTTCTGATGCGAGCCAATCAAGCCATTGTGACATCACTGGTGAGGTTGGCTCTCAGGCATTATGACATCACAATCTCAGCTCTGGAATGTTCCTACTCTTTGGGTTTCTGTCTGGTATTTGGAACCTGGGTTGGCCACTGTTGGAAACAGGATACTGGGCTTGATGGACCTTCGTTCTGTCCCAGTATGGCAATTCTTATGTTCTTATGTGGAGTCAGCTATAGGACAATCCAGCCATTGTGACATCACTGAAGAGTTTGGCTCTTAGGCATTGGTGAAATGAGGCTTTATGACATCACAATCTCAGCTCTGGAATGTTGCTACTCTTTGGGTTTCTGGCAGGTACTTGGGACCTGGGTTGGCCACTGTTGGAAACAGGATACTGGGCTTGATGGACCTTCGTTCTGTCCTAGTATGGCAGCTCTTATGTTCTGATGCGAGCCAATCAAGCCATTGTGACATCACTGGTGAGGTTGGCTCTCAGGCATTATGACATCACAATCTCAGCTCTGGAATGTTGCTACTCTTTGGGTTTCTGGCAGGTACTTGGGACCTGGGTTGGCCACTGTTGGAAACAGGATACTGGGCTTGATGGACCTTCAGTCTGTCCCAGTATGGCATGTTGAAGTTCTACTTAGCAATACTTATCGATACAATGTATCTCGCCTATAATAATATCAGTTACAATAAAAAACCACTTATCTGGGAGCTGACAGGCCTGTTATAAAAGGCGACAGAAGTTGATGTCAGATATTAATATTCCAAAGGTCCGTCAAATGCAGAGATGGTGTGGTTCAAACACCAACGTGATATCCTCCCCCCCCCCCCAAAAAAAAAAAAAAATCCAAAAACAGTCCAAAAGTGGTAAGTAATATTCCATGAGACACAAATGCATCAGGTTGAGCTGTTAACAGTATGGTACAAGGAGAAATGTGGGCCGACAATTGCGCACAGGGACAAGTGTGTAGGACAATTGCAGCCCGTGAATCTGGAAGGCCCTGATTTGCTGAGACTCCTCAACCCCCCTCCCCAGGACCTTCGTGTTAGGGTTCCCATAATCAGGATATAAACCTTACCCTAACACTAGATAGCAAGGGAATATTTAAAGTGTGGTGTCCCACCCCTGAAAAAAGAGGGTCACTCTGTAACCCTTAGAAAGACAAAATAGTATCCATTGCCGCAGTTGTCCATGTGCGCACTTGTCCGTGCGTGCAATTGTTGAGGCGCGCACTTGTCTGTGCTCGCTATTGTCGGGGGCGCAACTGTCCTGCGCTCATTGGACGGGCCATCAACAGTTTATAATCACCAGAACTCTGCAAACATAGAGTTACCAGATTTGTTCAAGAAAAAAAAAGAGGACACGAGGCCCCAAACCTTCACCCCAGTCCTACTTGTTCTGCCCCCCCCCCCGACTTCTTCTCCTTCCCCGAGTCCAGACCACATCTGGAAGGCCTCTGAGCATGTGCGGATACAACGCATGTATTCACGCATCCTGGGAGACCCCTCCAGACGCAACCCCGAGCTGGGTGCCTTCCAAAACTCGGACAAAGGCCGTATCGAGGTGGAAGAGGATCTCTTTTTCCTTAAAGGACCCACGGCGACAAGAGGGCATCCGTTGAAAATCAAGGGTGGGAAATTTCATGGCGATACCAGAAAATATTTCTTCACCGAAAGGGTGGTTGACCGCTGGAATAATCTTCCACAACATATACAGTAAAGATGTGCGCAGAATTGAATCAGTTCAACGGACGGCCACCAGGATGATCTCGGGGCTCAAGGGTCTCTCGTACGAAGAGAGACTGAACAAATTGCAGCTCTACACTCTCGAGGAACGTAGGGAGAGGGGAGACATGATCGAAACATTTAAGTACCTCACGGGACGTGTCGAAGTGGAAGATGATATTTTCTTTCTCAAGGGACCCTTGGCCACAAGAGGGCACCCGCTCAAACTCAGGGGCGGAAAATTTCATGGCGACACCAGAAAGTATTTCTTCACAGAGAGAGTGGTTGATCATTGGAACAAGCTTCCAGTGCAGGTGATCGAGGCAGACAGCGTGCCAGACTTTAAGAATAAATGGGATACCCATGTGGGATCCCTACGAGGGTCAAGATAAGGGAATTGGGTCATTAGGGCATAGACAGGGGGTGGGTAAGCAGAGTGGGCAGACTTGATGGGCTGTAGCCCTTTTCTGCCGTCATCTTCTATGTTTCTATGTAACAGGTAATTGAGGCCAGCAGCGTGCCAGATTTTAAGAAAAGATGGGATTGGCATGTGGGATCTCTTCATGGAGGTAGTTAGGGGGTGGGCCATTAGTGTGGGCAGACTAGATGGGCCGTGGCCCTTTTCTGCCGTCATGTTCTATGTTTCTATGTTTCTATGGGTTTTGAAAATCCATCCGGACATGTCCCTGCTTTCCTGGACGTCTGGCAGCTCTACGTAAATGCCTTTCTTATAAATAATAATAACTTTATTCTTATACCTAGGCCTTTATTTGTTTTCCCACAAGAGCTTGATCCTCCGACTCTTTTTTTTTTCCATCCCTTACCTATGAATAAAAGACTTTTGGGGAATCTGGTCATTAATATTTTACTTTGGAATATATGGTGGACTTGAGAGATTATACAATATTTGGTTTCTATGTAAATTTATGAGGTTTCTCTTTGTTCTTTTGTTGTAATCACTTTCTGTACAAGATTTATCTTGATTTGTTAATTTGAAATTTATAAATAAAAAAAAATAAAAAAAATTTTACTTTGGAAGCAAAAGCGCAAATGGTTGTTTCAATAAAGTTTCATAAATCTGAATCTATCTTGTCAGCTGAAAACAAAGATGTCCTTTTGCACTTTGCCCATGCTTAAGTCTCCCACTTGCAAACAGAAGCTTACTTTTTAATTTTGTTTCATTATACATTCATTACTTTTCAATTACATTTCATAATACTTTGATGCCTCCCCGTGACAGGGGTTTAGTCAAATTCAATCCCTTTTTCATTATTTTGTCCGCGGTTACATTCCCCTCACATCTGCGCACGCAGATTTTCATTGTGTTACGGAGAATATTCAGGTAATGCAGAAGGATGCTGGCATTTTCGGCTCGTCACCGGCGTTCGACTTCATCAAAGGCAACGCAAGGGGGCTTGATTTCCTTCGGCTTTTCCTCCTCATTCTGTCTCCATGGAGACAAAACTGTAAAGCGGGCTCAGGAAGACGGAAATCATTTTGCAATAAAGCAATTAAAAAAAAAAAAAAAAAAAAGAAGATTTTAACACCTTCAGCAAGGCTTGAAGTTCTATAAATAGGTGATCATGAGAGGCACGAGGAGCTATGGAATGACTAAAAATCCATCCCATTTAACTTCAAACATTTTTATTGAAGGAGTAAAGTAAAAATACATTTATAATACATATAGATATTCATTACAAATGATCTCCCACATTTTGTAAATTCTAATCCATTTATTCTATTAAAATTCTAACATTCCTTCAAACATTTTATACGACGAACCCTAGTCCCCCCTTTCACACACCCCTATCCTTTCCCCCTCCCTCCTTCCCATTTCCCCTCCCTCCCACGTTGGAAGGTGACAAAGACAGCCAGGTTTTGGGAAACCATGAAGACAATAAAAGCTTCAATGTAATTCATTAAGAAACAAACTTCGTGCTCTGGGTGAAAGTTTATGAATATAGGGGTCCCAAGTTTTCATAAAGAGACGAGTTTGTCTAGAACGGGGGTAGGCAATTCTGGTCCTCGAGAACCGGAGTCAGGTCTGGTTTTCAGGATATCCACAATGAATATGTATGAGATGGATTTGCATACGCTACCTCCTTGAGATGCAAACCTATCTCATGCATATCTCGTGTCTCTGATCGCCCCCATTTGAATGTTCATGGTTCCTGACGCAATCGGCCCTGCCAGGATCGGACTCGGATCGGTCATGATCGGGCAGGTTACATTACATTACATTAGTGATTTCTATTCCGCCAATACTTTGCAGTTCAAGGCGGATTACAAAAGAAGTTATCTGGCCATCTCCAGAGGAATTGAATAGAAGAGTGAATTGCTACAGAGAATTGGGATGAGGGATTAGTCTTGCGGTGTTAGTTTGTCTTCAAGGATTTCTTGAATAGGATGGTTTTTATTTCTTTTCTAAACGATTTGTAGTCTGTAGTTGTTATCAGTAAATTGGAGAGTTGGTAGTCTAGTTTTGCTGCTTGAGTGGCTAGAAGGCCGTCGTACAGTTTTTTTCATTTGACGTCTCTGATTGGGGGGTGAGTGAACGGTTTGTGCATTCTCCTGCGTCTGGTTGAGGTAGTTTGGATTAGGAGGTTGTTTAGATAGGCTGGGTTGTCTCCATTTATGGCTTTAAATAGTAGACAGTAGAATTTGAATTGTACTCTTGCTTGTATTGGGAGCCAGTGTGAGTCGAGGTATGCCGCAGTGATGTGATCATGTTTCCTCAGCGAATAGATAAGTCTTAGCGCCGTGTTTTGAACAGTTTGTAGTTGTTTTATCATGGATGTGGGGCAGGGGAGATAGAGGATGTTGCAGTAGTCTAGAAGACCTAGGACTAGGGACTGGACCAGGAGCTGGAATTGTGTTCTATCGAAGAATTTTCGAACCTGTCTTAAGTTTCTCATGACCCCCAAATGATTTTTGTATTGTTTTGTTGATTTGTGGTTGCATGGTACAGCATCTGTCTATTGTCATTCCTAGAAGTTTTAGAGTGGGTTGTATAGGGTATGTGATTGAGTTTATAACTAGATTTGTTATAGTTGGGGCTTTATTATTTTTGAGGAGAATGAATTTTGTCTTGTCTGGGTTCAGTTTCAGTTTGTGATTATTCATCCATGTTGCAACTGTTTCAAGTGTCCTGTGTAGTGTCAGTCTTGGAGGATGTTGGTTGGTCAAAAGGAAGGAGAATGGTGATGTCATATGCATAGCTATAGGAGGTTAATCCTAATTTTTTCCAGGCATGTGCCAAGGGATGCAATGTAAAGATTGAAGAGTGTTGGGGATAGTGGAAATCCTTGGGGTACGCTGCAGGGGTTGGACCATGGTTCTGATTTTTCTTTCTTCAACTTGACTCTGTAGGTTCTTGATTGGAGGAAGCCTTGAAACCATGTGAGAACCTTGTCTGTGATTCCTATTGTTTCTAGTATTTGTAATAAGATGTTGTGGTCCACCAGGTCAAATGCAGCGGTGAGATCCAGCTGTATAATCAGCATTTTTTTTAACCTGTGCTGAGGTGTTGTCTAGCTGGGAACCCAGGAGGGAACCCAGTAGAGTCTCTGTGCTGTAGTTGGTTCTGAAACCCGACTGTGTAGGATGGAGTATGTTGTGGTCTTCTAGGTAGTTGGTGAGGAGTTTGGCTACCAAGCCTTCCATTAATTTGACATAGAGTGGTATTGAGGCTATGGGTCTGTAGTTGGATGGTTGGTCTGTTGCTCCTTTAGGGTCTTTTAGGATTGGGGTGACAACGATTTTGCTGAGGTCTTGCGGGAATCTTGCCCTAAGTCTCCTTAATATTGATTTCCATAGGGGAGAATTCTAACTTGATCATCTAAATTCAGGGGATGTGCGTAGAAACATGATGGCAGATAAAAGCCAAATGGCCCATCCAGTCTGCCCCACCATTATTTCTTTCTCTCTCTGAAAGATTCCACATGCCTATCCCAGACCCTCTTGAATTCAGACACAGCTTCTGTCTCCACCACCTCTTCTGGGAGACTTTTCCAAGCATCTATCACCCTTTCTCTAAAAAAGTGTTTCCTTAGATTGCTCCAGAGCCTATCACCTCCTTTCAAATGAAAGAGACTCAACTCATTTGCATTTACACCACGTAGTTATTTAAACGTCTCTATCATATTTCTCCTCTCCCACCTTTCCTCCAAAGCATACATAGTGAGATCTTTAAGTCTGTCCCCATACGCCTTATGATGCGATGAAGCCATTAAGTAGTAGATTTAAAACAGTCCAGAGAAAATATTTCTTCACACAACATGTAATTAACGTGGAATTCATTGCTGGAGAATGTGGTGAAATCAGTTAGCTTAGTGGAGTTTAAAAAAGGTTTGGATAATTTCCTAAAAGAGAAGTTCTTAGGCTATTATTGAGATGGACTTGGCGAAATCCACTACTTATTCCTAGGATAAGTAGCATAAAATCTGTTTTACTCCTTGGGATCTTGCCAGGTACTTGTGACTTGGGTTGGCCACTGCTGCAAACAGGATATCGGGCTTCATGGACCTATGGTCTGTCCTAGTATGGCAGCTCTCATGTTCTTATGTGAGCCAATCAAGCCATTGTGACATCACTGCTGAGGTTGGCTCTTAGGCATTGGTGGAATGAGGCATTATGACATCACAATCTCAGCTCTGGAATGTTGCTACTCTTTGGGTTTCTGTCTGGTACTTGGGACCTGGGTTGGCCACTGTTGGAAACAGGATACTGGGCTTAATGGACCTTCGTTCTGTCCCAGTATGGCAGCTCTTATGTTCTTCTGTGAACTGAGTATAGGACAATCAAGCCATTGTGACATCACTGGTGAGGTTGGCTCTTAGGCATTGGTGGAATGAGGCATTATGACATCACAATCTCAGCTCGGGAATGTTGCTGCTCTTTGGGTTTTTGTCTGGTACTTGGGACCTGGGTTGGTAACAGGCTACTTGGCTTCATGGACCACTGGTCTGTCCCAGTATGGCAGCTCTTATGTTCTTATGTGAACTGAGTATAGGACAAATCGAGCCATTGTGACATCACTGCTGAGGTTGGCTCTTAGGCATTGGTGGAATGAGGCATTATGACATCACAATCTCAGCTCTGGAATGTTGCTACTCTCTAGGTTTCTGTCTGGTACTTGGGATCTGGGTTGGCCACTTTTGGGCCTTCGGTCTCTCCCAGTATGGCAATTGTTATGTTCTTTGAAAATTTGCAAAACACGTGTGTTTACCGCCATGAGTGGCAGAAGGGAGGTACATCGCAATCGAGAATGTAATTGTACATGTGTGTCTTTTATTCTCCCAACCTACTCACTCCCTGGAAATAAATCTTTTTATTCCACTCACTTAAATTGATCTCATCTAATTTTACTGTCTCCCAGGGGTGTAGTTTCCAGTCCAGGCCCATCAAACTGGGTAAGATAGTGATATTTACTCAGCTAAGTTCTTTTCAAAACTGTCTTCACCGTGGAGAGTCTTAGCTCTCCCAGCTAATGTAAATACATAGCATGGCACATGTCCAAATTAAAGACAGAAGAATTATTCTTAATAATATCATCAAATTAATTAAAGAAAGAAAGGGCTGTTTTGTGAGAATGAATCAGTCTGACATAAAAAAATGTTGCTGCTCCAGTGGCTTCATGCTTCAATGAAACACATTGTAGATTGCCAGAGACATCACCATTAAACAAAATGGCTGTCCCTATTGCGAGCAGACTCCATCATAAAATGTGCCGTAATGCTTGTCAATTGAAACTAATGGCAGTTTGATTGCATATTTACATAGTTAAAATGCTGTAACAGACTACCTCAGAATGGCAGTGGAAGGGTACAAAGCACGTACGTTAGCTGTGATTTGCACAGAGGCCTACGGCCCTGTGGAAGGGCGGCAGCTGGGAACTTTGGACTCGTTAGCAGAATGCGGCTGGTGGACGGGGCTTACTGCCTTCGAAATCCTGCTGCAGGATGAGGGTGCAGGGAGAAATGAAGGCAACTGGAGAGTACCCTTAGTACGCTGCTATTAAATTGGGCAGTCGTGTGTTTCAGGATGATGTCCTCTCTCTGGGACTTGGTAAGTCTGAGCTGCATATTTAATCTTGGCTTGCCAGGGAAAGGAAGCAAGTAACAGGCAAAATCCTGTAGGGGGGGGGGGACTAGCTTCTTTTAATTCCATGTTTCCTGGTTAAAGAGAAACATAGAAACATGATGGCAGATAAAGGCCAAATGGCCCATCCAGTCTGCCCATCTGCAACATCCACTGTCTCCTCCTCCTCTCCCTATTGGCTAAGGCTCTTAACATTTGCATCTCCTCTTCCTATTGGCTAAGGCTCTTAACACTTGCATTGTGAGGTCATAGAGCTTTATGATTATTGAAACATGATGGCAGATGAAGGCCAAATGGCCCATCCAATTTGCTCATCCGCAGCATCCACTATCTCTTCCTCCTCTCCCTATTGGCTAAGGCTCTTAAAATTTGCATCTCATCTTCCTATTGGCTAAGGCTCTTAACACTTGCATTGTGAGGTCATAGAGCTTTATGATTATAGAAACCTGATGGCAGATAAAGGCCAAATGGCCCATCTGCAACATCCACTATCTCCTCCTCTCCCTATTGGCTAAGAGTCTTAACATTTGCATCTCCTCTTCCTATTGGCTAAGGCTCTTTACACCTGCATTGTGAGGTCATAGAGCTTTATGATTATAGAATCATAGAAACATGATGGCAAATAAAGGACAAATGGCCCATCCAGTCTGCCCATCCACAGTAATCATTATCTCTTCCTCTCTCTAAGAGATCCCACGTGCCTATCACAAGCTTTCTTGAAATCAGACACAGTCTCTGTCTCTACAACCTCTACCCGTCTACCGGGAGACTGTTCCACGTATCTACCACCCTTCCTGTAAAAAAGCATTTCCTTAGATTATATTAAACTGATATCTGGTATGCTTAGAAACTGCCAATCTTCCGTCTTGCCTTCTGGTCTCACATTCAGAACCAACAGGATTATTAACTTTCTGAGAATGCTTCTCTGGATCAATTAGCGTAGTAATCATGGGATCCCTGGGGTGGTGTCAGCATTTACGCACGGAGAAAATGGGAAATCTCACTCTCTCCTTCTTTTTCGATAACTGTTTGCATTGACATCACCCCTGACTTTTGCCCTGGGTTTTATACAAATTAGCGATGCACCGCTGCAACCTGTATTTCTTTACGGCCTAGGCGATAATAGAATGTTTGAGGAGCCACCATGGAGTCCTCGAGACACTGTAGACCAGGGGTAGGGAACTCCGGTCCTCGAGAGCCGTATTCCAGTCGGGTTTTCAGGATTTCCCCAATGAATATGCATTGAAAGCAGTGCATGCAAATAGGTCTCATGCATATTCATTGAGGAAATCCTGAAACCCTGACTGGAATATGGCTCTCGAAGACCGGAGTTCCCTACCCCTGCTGTAGACCAAGGGTGTTCAACCTGTGGCCCGAGGGCTGCACGCGGCCACATGAAGTATTTTGTGCGGCCCCAGTTGAGGGCGATGCAGTGTTTTCCTCTGCTGCCCCCGGGTGTTTACTGTCTTGCCGGCTCCCTCCTCTGTCTTGCTGCAGCGTTTGCGCGGCCCCAGAAACATTTTTTTTTTTGGCCAATGCGGCCCAGGGAAGCCAAAAGGTTGGACACTCCTGCTGTAGACCTTTAAGTTGTCAGGAGTGAAGAGAGATACCACAGTCCTCATGATCCAAAGACTGCAGGCAATGGTGTGAAAGCGATGGGGTTTCTGCAAATACATTTCAATGATTTTTTTTTTTTTTTTTTTAAACAAAGATCTTTTTTTTTTGTCCAGGGTTCGGATGCCCTCAGGCTAACTCTGAGGGAAAAATACGAGTACACTTCTCCCTCCGTATTCACGGTTTCAGCAATCGTGGTTTCGATTATTAGTGTTTTTTAGCTTGCTGGCTCCTCCCCCCAAATTACATCAGCTTGCACAGAGAAATCGCCGATTCCAAGCATTTACAGAGAAAAATCGCCGATTCCCGGCACTTTCTTCACCGTGTTTTGCCTCTCCTTCAGGAACAGGCCAGGTCTCCCACCAGGTTATTTGCGGTTTCACCCTAGTCACGATGGGTTTTAAGAGAAAACCACAAATAACATATGAAAAAGTTATTCGCGGTTTTTCGGTATTCGCGGGTCTGTTAATCCCCTATCACAGCGAAGACGGAGGAGAAGTGTAACTTAGCTGAGCTCCCAAAGGTATAGCGAATGTGAGAGGCAACTGGGGTGCTGGCACCCCTCCCCCGCCCTCATCTCCGGCCCCCGCTCCTTCCACGATCCCCCCACCGCATGCGCATCCCCTTCCCTTACGCCATGGGCAACAGCTTCAGCTTGACCCTCGCAACCCCATCGTCTCTCTCGCTGATGCCACTTTTTACGTGCGGTGCCCAGAGGTGATGTCAGCGGGAGGCACGACGCAGTCGCCAGGAGCACACGACAGTTGCTGTTCGCGGCGGTGAACAAGAGTACGAGGAAGGGGAGTGTGCGTGCGTGCGTGGTGAGGGGAGGAGGGGTGTTGGCTTCTCCAATTATATGGGAGGTGTGCTAAAAAGTGATCGGTCCCGGGTGCTGCCAGGCGCTACTTTCAGAATTGGGGATGCTGGCACCTAGCAAGGACCTTAAGTGGCGGAAGCGTAGGTCTAGGGTCCTTGCAGAATTATGGCTAGCATCGCCTAGTGATGTCGAAGTCCAGAAGTGGTGGTGTTTAGGGACGGCGCCGGACTTCAACGTTACTAGGCGATGCTAGTCATGATTCTGCAATGACCCTAGGCCTACACTGCCAGCACCTAGGGTCCTTGCTAGGTACAGGTTGGAACATAAGAATTGCCGCTGCTGGGTCAAACCAGTGGTCCATCGTGCCCAGCAGTCCGCTCACGCGGCGGCCCTTAGGTCAAAGACCAGCGCCCTATTTGAGTCTAGCCTTACCTGCGCACGTTCTGGCTCCATCTTGGGTACGTAAAGATAAATATGACAGTGTATGAAGATATAACAAAGAATCCAAAAATGTCAAGAAAAGGATGTCCAAAAAAACAAAAATTAACACAACACCCTCAAGACACAGGTCTACATATCACATTATATTCAAAAAGGAGAAAAGACCTCAGTGTCCAATAGGGGCTCTATAGGCTACCCACATAGACAAGCTGGTTTCAAACTGAGTATGCTTCTTCAGGGATTTGAGCGATCCTGTGAATGATTGCTCAAATCCCTGATGAAGCATTCTAGCGAAACAGGGAGCCCTGTTGGATTATGTGGAAGTGTGTTAAGCTTGAATGGCTTTCAGCTTGTTCTCCACGGAGCAGTTTTTTCCTGCTTTCTAACCCCAGGACTACATTTAATCAGCTTTATTCAGATAAGTGACTTTTATTGAAAAGAATTGAAAAACACTATAAATTATATTGAGTGAGAGAGACTCTTTATTGAAAAAAGAAAGAAAAAAAGATAAAATAGAATTTTTTTGAAAATGATGTACACACCATTTCTTCTGTATTTTTGGAGTTTTTGACCAAGGATGTGTCTGCTGGTCTCAAACTCAGTTTGAAACCAGCTTGTCTATGTGGGTAGCCTATAGAGCCCCTATTGGACACTGAGGTCTTTTCTCCTTTTTGAATATAATGTGATATGTAGACCTGTGTCTTGAGGGCGTTGTGTTAATTTTAGGGTATGAAGATAGCCATGAAAATAAAACCACTCGGCAATGTGTTATCTCAAGGCACAGCAGAAAACCTGTAGCATGAACCCTCTCATTGTACAGAGGATCGAAATCAAGAGATGTACCAAATAGCATTTCTGCAAAGGCTTTGGTCTAATTCGACAAAAAGGTCAGACTTAACCAGCGCCTGATTTGGCGTTATAGAAAAAAAAAAAACCAAAACCTGGGTCAGAACCTGGCTCGTGTGCAAGCCAATTTATTTTATATAGTCGAGCGGAAAAGTCTTTCATTGGGAAGTACAGGCATCCCGGAAGAGCTCACCTTGAGACATTAAGAGAGTGGCAAAGATTGTGAGAAAAATGCTTTCAGAGCCTCAGCAGAGAAAGTGCCATTAGGGGACATTCAGTGACTTTGCTTAAGGGGAGAATCAAGCTGAAGCTTCTGGAGACAAGAAAGCAAATGAATTTAATTTTCCAAGGCAGACCTCTAGGTTTGAGCCATTTTTTGTTCCTGGATCAAGTGTTCATTATCACCTCAAATACTTAAACGTGAAATTTGGTGCCCCTTTTACAAAGTACTAGCACATCCTTAAAAACATACCAAAATAATTTTGTTATGTGCACATGCTATCCATGCCGCTTTATAGGTCAATGGTCAGACCACACTTGGAATACTGCGTCCAATATTGGTTTCCCAACCTAAAGAAGGATATAAAACTGCTGGAGAGGGTGCAGAGACGAGCAACGAAGCTAATAAAAGGTATGGAGAACTTGGAATACGAGGAACGACTTAAGAGACTGGGATTGTTCTCCCTTGAGAAGAGGAGACTGCGAGGGGATATGATCGAGACTTTCAAAATACTGAAAGGAATCGACAAAATAGAGCAGGAAAAAAAAATTATTTGCAATGTTCAAAGTGACACGGACAAGAGGACATGGACTGAAGCTAAGGGGGGACAAGTCCAGGACAAATATCAGGAAGTTCTACTTCACGCAATGAGTGGTGGACACCTGGAATGCTCTCCCAGAGGAGGTTATTGCGGAATCCACCGTTCTAGGATTTAAAAGCAAACTAGATGCACATCTACTTACGAGAGGCATAGAGGGATATGGGTGACTAAAATTACGCCAGGTGTACCCCTGGCTGGGCCTCTGTGGATCGCTGAACTTGATGGACCGAAGGTCTGATCCAGAGATGGCAGTTCTTATGTTCTCAAAAAAAAAAAAAAAAATATATATATATATATATCCTGTTTCCCCTAAAGTAAGACCTATCCCGAAAATAGGCCCTAGTTAAGATCGACCCTTGAAGTCCCACCCAAATGTACCCAACATTCCCTGACTCCATCCCTGACACTAGTGCTGCCTCATTTGCTGAAAAAATTGGACTCGCCGGTTCAGTAACCCCCACCCCTGCTGCTTTAGGAGACCTCGGAGTGGAGGAAAGCCAGTCTCATAGTGGGAGGGTTGGTGGGATTCTGCTGCACAGGGGGATGGGAGGGAGGGGGAGAAAAATGCTTTACAAAGGGAGGGGTGAGAGGGGAGGAAAGATTCTGCATATGGTGAGGGGGAAGAAAGGAAAGAGAAAGAATTGGGGTGGAGGAGAGGAAGGGAGAGATAAAGGTTGTATTTGAGAAAAAATAAGACATTTCTGAAAGTAAGCCCTAGTGCCTTTTTTGGACCCCAAATGAATATAAGACACTGTCTTATTTTCAGGGAAACACGGTATATATATTTTATTTGGGGGGGGCGCAGGAGGCATGTGTGGGGTGGGAATGGTTGTGCAGTGCGCAGCCGATTAGTACAGGTTTGTGGTCCGTGCCACCAACAAAGTAAGTGCTAATAGAGTCTTGTACTAATGGTCACATGCTAATGTAACCAATGGCACGTGGCCACTTTTTTAAAAGTCAGAAAATCATCTATTTTACCCCAGCAGTAAAAAAGACACCTTAGCGCATGGGAATGATCTGCGTAAGGGTACGTTAAGACCACTTTTTACCATTGTTTCAATAAAAGGCCCCTCCCCCTTGTTGGCTTCTTCTGTAATCTTTTTCCCACACCTGCCATCCAGATCATAATTTTACTTTTTTTTATTTTTTTGTGACATGTGCGTAAACTCCTAGCTTTAGAATTTAAAATGCTGGATGAAAAATACAGCCCTTCTAACTATAGCGTCTGCGACTTTCCTTACAAAGCCTCCGGTGCAGAAGAAGAAAGCTCATCCAAGACTGCCATCTAATGCTCTTTGTGAAAACCCTTTCTTCTGTCATTATACATTTCAAGTATCTGTTTTGTGGTAAATTAGGTGGATCGATGCATTCTGCATGCACGTATCATAGAAAAATGTAGAGAATAAATTGTAGGGGCCCTTTTACTTAAGGGCATTAAGCTTTTTAGCTTGGAGAAAAGATATGGGGTGATATGATACAGGTCTATAAAATACTGAATGGAGTGGAACAGGTAGATGTGAATCACTTGTTTACTCTTTCCAAATATACTAAGACTAGGGGGTATGCAGTGAAGCTACATGTAATTAAACTCCGGAATTCGCTGCCAGAGAATGTGGTGAAATTAGTTAGCTCAGCAGGGTTTAAAAAAGGTTTGGCTAAATTCCTACAAGGGAAGTCCATAGGCCATTATTGAGATGGCTTGAGCAAATCCACTGCTTAATCTTAGGATAAGAAGCATACAATCTGTTTTATTACTTGTGATCTAGCTAGGTACTTGGGACCAGGGTTGGCCACTATTGGAAACAGGATACTGGGCTTAATGGACCTTCAGTCTGTTTCATTATGGCAGCTCTTGTGTGAGCCAAGTTTAGGACAATCGAGCCACTTTGACATCACTGCTGATGTTGCCTCTTAGGCATTGGTGGAATGAAGCATTATGACATCACAATCTCAGCTCTGGAATGATGCTACTCTTTGGGTGTCTGTCTGGTACTTGGGACCTGGGTTGGCCACTGTTGGAAACAGGATACTGGGCTTGATGGACCTTCGGTCTGTTCCATTATGGCAGCTCTTATGTAAGCCAATTATAGCACAGTGAAGCCATTGTGACATCACTGCTGAGATTGGCTCTTAGGCATTGGTGGAATGAGGCATTATGACATCACAATCTCAGCTCTGGAATGTTGCTACTCTTTGGGCTTCTGCCAGGTATTTGGGACCTGGGTTGGCCACTGTTGAAAACAGGATACTGGGCTTGATGGCAATTCTTAGGTTCTTTTTTTTTTATTGTTTTAAATATTTTATACAAGCATTAAACTTGATTTAGTAACTTGAATTTATAACATCTGAGAAAAAAAAACAAAAAGGTTTTTTTTAGAAAAAAAAACAACCCAAGAAATAATATTTTGTCTCCTTCTTAAGAAACTATAATGAGAAAGAGATTAACTTTTTAGAGAACATAGGAAACATTCAAATTCTTATATTCTTATGTAAACACGTTAACGTGGGAAAACAGGTTACTGCAAAGAGCACATTTTAAAAACATATTTTTGTAGAGGACTGTCTCCAGGGCGAAGGAAAGGCATTCCTATGCCATCTGCCTAATGTGTTTTGATTAGCACATGCTAACCAGACTTTAACACGGAAGCACATGCCCCCCATTCCTAGATACTGCATCTAACGTTGTGTGCGTGCATTAGTGCGTGTAGATGATGCATGCACGCAGCTTAGACCCTCTTCTATTAAACTGCGCCAGCAGTTTGCAGCGCAGAGAGCCGCGCTGAATGGCCCGCGCTGCTCCCGACGCTCATAGAGTTCCTATGAGCGTTGGGAGCAGCGCGGGCCATTCAGCACAGCTCTCTGTGCTGCAAACTGCTAGCGCAGTTTAATAGAAGAAAGGGATGATTTGATGAATTAGCTTAATTGGCAATTAAAACTTATAACACTGACATTAATTGGACTTAATCGAAAGTTAAGTGCACATCTTGGTAGGCGCATAGTGCAAAGTAGAAAGCGCCTTGTCCAATGCCTAAAAGTGTTTCCGTTTATTAAAATCTTTCTATAGCGCCTCTACAGCCAAAAAGGATCAAAGTGGTTTACCGGTACATCACAACTCAATCCTAATTTATGAAAAGAACTCCATTAAAAATAGGAAAGGAAACAAAATTAACATTTCTTTTTTTTTTTAATATTCTTTATTCATTTGCAGACTTACAATAAGTGTGACAATATGTTCAAAAACATTAACAATAAATATATCACTTAATAATCATCAATGATTCAAATAATATATCCTTATCACCCATCCCTCCCACCCTTCCCACCCAATCCTAATCTATAATCAAATGTCATATACAATATGTGATTATAACACTACCCCCCTCTCCCTCCCTTACCATTGAACTCAGTGAGGACATGAAGTCTGCCAATCAAGTGGAGCAAGCTTCATCCAAGGCAAGACAAATCATAGGTTGCATACGCAGGAGTTTCGTCAGCTGTAAGCCTGAAGTCATTATGCCATTGTATAGATCCATGGTGAGGCCCCACCTGGAATACCGTGTACAATTCTGGAGGCCGCATTATCGCAAGGACGTGCTGAGACTGGAGTCGGTCCAGAGAATGGCCACCCGGATGGTCTCGGGACTCAAGGATCTTCCATACGAAGAACGGCTTGACAAATTACAACTATACTCGCTCGAGGAGCGCAGAGAGAGGGGAGACATGATCGAGACGTTCAAGTATCTCACGGGCCACATCGAGGCGGAAGAAGATAATCTTCTCTTTCAAGGGTCCCACGGCAACAAGAGGGCATTCGTGGAAAATCAGGGGCGGGAAACTACGAGGTGACACCAAGAAATTCTTTTTCACCGAAAGGGTGGTTGATCGCTGGAATAGTCTTCCACTTCAGGTGATTGAGGCCAGCAGCGTGCCTGATTTTAAGGCCAAATGGGATCATCACGTGGGATCTTTTCACAGAGAAAGGTAGGGGAGGGTCATTAGGGTGGGCAGACTAGATGGGCCGTGGCCCTTATCTGCCGTCTATTTCTATGTTTCTATGCTTGTTTGCCTCCCCCAGGTCTAGCATCTCTCCCTACTTGGTTTCTGGGTAACTCCTGACATCGCCCTGGTCAAATCGTTTTAACATCGGCTGTGCCGTTGATATCAACATGCTTTGCTTTAAAATAATTGCACTTTCCTAATCACAACCTAGAAAGCAACAGGTCTTCGTGTCGTTAGATGGCGATCAGAGCAACTCTTTCTTCCAAATATTTTAGGAGGAAAACAATCCCCAGAGCACCAAAAATTAGTTTCAATGCTTTCTCCAACTCTTCTTCAATTTAAAACGAACAATATTACACAGATTGCAAAAATGAAGTCACTTGTTTTTAGACCTTTTTTTTTTTTGTTAAATATTCATGAGCGGCATATTAATGAGAATCCAAGCTGTCCGGTGAAATATGCTGCTTAAAAGGAGCAGTGCCAGACACCCACACATACCGAATTGAATGCATGCCAGTTGTCTCGCTCATGCAATATTGTACTCGTGCTTTCTCAATCAAATCCTGCTAGTACATAATGAACTCAAATTTATCAAAAACTAACAATCGCAGAACGTATATAATGGGCTTCCCACAAATGTACCATGTTTAAAGCCACATTAGAGATTAAAAAAAGCAGGTTTCATGCTGCCTGCACTGATGCAAAAGCCTGCAAGGTATTTTTTACCCATGGTGTTCGAATCAAAGAGAAAGGACAGAAAAGCTTTTACAGGCAAAATTGATTAAGAATCAGATACCTGCAGACAATGGCACTCCATTTTCATGTGGGGACTTTTACCAAGTGCAACAAGGCACATACCGGTCAATGTTCGGCAGGAGTTAACCGGGTGGACTCTCGCTAACCGGGTCTAGTGGATATTACTTTACATTGCAAAGCTTTTTATATTCCGTCATAGCCCTTTTGAGTTCCAGGTGTAATGTAATGTAATGTAATTTATTTCTTATATATCGCTAAACTCCGTTAGGATTCTAAGCGGTTTACAGAAAAATAGACAATAGGGTACATTAAAATTATAAGTAAAATATATGTGTGTGTGTCTATCTTTATTTCTTTCGCTCTCTCCTTAGCCGCTTTCTATATTTCTGAATTTCTTTTTCCTTGGCTGTTCACCACCACCGCTTGCCTGCTCCCCCTATCCATTCTCCCTTCCTTTTACCTCCCCTGTGTCCACCACCACCCCTTCACTGTTCCTCTTATCCAGCATCAGCTCTTCTCCCTTTGTTTTACCTCCCCCCTGACTAAAAAGGCAAAAAAAAAAAAAAAAAGAGGCAAAATTTTAAATCTTAAGTTTGGCATTCCTCCACTTCCCTCCCCCACACCCAAAACAGAAGCCTCTCCCCAAAGTGTTATGAAGTTGCCACTCATTCTGGATTACCATAATGCAGATGACCGGAAACAAACAGGTACTATTGAAAAAACCCCATAAAAACAATCAGTTCAAGAATTTCTTGAATAAAACTGTTTTTAAAAGCTTTCTAAAAACTACATAATTAGCTTCTTATCTAACAGTGAGGGGAAGTTTATTCCAAATAGTCGGAGCTTGATAACTAAAAGAAGCACCAAGTTGACGGAATAATTTATTGAGGCGATGGAAATTGTAAACAGAATTGATTTCATTGTATATGACCCTGTCTACCAAGCTTTAAGGAAACTAAATCCAGCAAATATGGAGCTAGGCCATGTAAAATATTAAAAACCAATACAGGGAGCTTATAAGTTATCCTAGCAGCATTGAACCAGAGGGTGCCACTAAATATTGGAACAGATCATCACAGCAGAGGCAATCTGGGGGCTGAAGACATGTAGAGTCAGGAGATGAAGAAGTGAGATAGGACAGAGGTCTGTAAAATTCTGAGTGGAGTGGAGCAGGTAGATGTGAATTGCTCCCAAAAATACAAGGACCAGAGAAAATATTTCTTCATGCAACATGCAATTGAATCTGGAATTCACTGCCAGAGAATGTGGTAAAAGCAGTTAGCTTAGCGAGGCTTAAAAAAGATTTGGACAAATTCCTAACAAGAGTTAGGAATTCCTAACAATTCCTAATCATAACAAGAGTACACGTAGAATAAATTTATTCAACTATCCCCCTTTAAAATCCTGCCAATACAAGAAGTTTTTTGACAGAATTTTTTTCCTACCAGGCTGCTAACCTGAATATGTGGCTAGAAAAGCTTATATTAGAGGCCACTTCATATTTTGATTTTAGGAAAACATTAAAAACCTGTCTGTTCGACGTGTCTATATCCTAGAACTACAGCTTTTTAATTTAATTTATTTCTTAACTGATGTACTTCAATCTTATTGTTTCTTAATTGCTATATTCCAATTTAATCGATTTTTTAATGTTATTTTATTGATTGTATGCATTTTTATTATGTTGTGAACTGCTTTGAACCTTATTTGATATAGTGGTATATAAAAATAAAGTATTATTATTATTATTATACCCACATCAAAATATCTCAACTCAAACACTGAGGTATTTCTCTCTTTTCATGATATAAGATATCATAACTGCAAGTGCGAGAGATTAAATAAGAACATAAGAACAAAAGCAGTGCCTCTGCTGGGTCAGACCAGAGGTCCATCATGCCCAGCAGTCCGTTCACGTGGCGGCCCATCAGGTCCAGGACCTGTACAGTAATTCTCTATCTATACCCTTCTTTCCCTTCAGGAAATCATCCAATCCCTTCTTGAACCCCGATATCGTGTTCTGTCCTATCACACCCTCTGGAAGCGCATTCCAGGCGTCCACCACCCTTTGGGTGAAGAAGAACTTCCTAGCATTGGTTCTGAATCTGTCCCCTCTTAATTTTTCCAAATGCCCTCTCGTTCTTGTAGTTTTCGAACGTTTGAAGAATCTGTCCCTTTCCACTTTCTCCTTGCCCTTCATGATTTTGTAAGTCTCTATCATGTCCCCTCTAAGCCTCCGCTTTTCCAGGGAAAAGAGCCTCAGTTTCTCCAATCTTTCAGCATATGAATGGTTTTCCATACCTTTTATCAATCGCTTCGCTCTATTCTGAACCCTCTCGAGTATCGGCAATACTTATCTTTCGTGATAATCACCAAGTCCGCCTGAATTTTGGCAATATTTACATAACTTGGCCCTAAATAAGAGATAAGGAATACATAAGGCCACATAAGACTGGATATTCAAAGCCGGTTCCAGTATATGACTTGACTTTGAGCATCCAGGAATAATGCTGGTGGCAACGCTAACTGCCATTGGATGAATATTTAGGGTTACCAGATTTTACTATTGTAAAATTCAGAGCCATGGCCTCACCCCCAGGCCTGCTCAGTTCCACCCAGCCCCATCCCATTCTGCCTAAGCCACGCCCCCATTCTGCCACCGGCCACACCCCCTCAACCTGTTCCCGTGCTCGGAGCCAAGTTGGGAGGGTGTCTGCACCTGTGCAGGTGTGATGATGTCACACGCATGATGTCCTCCTGGAAGCTTTTCAAAACCCACTCAAAGGGCTGGGTTTTAAAAAGCCGTCCGGACACCTTTAAAAAGAGGCCATTTCCGAGTACATCCGGACGTCCGGTAACCCTATGAATATTGATCCCAAGATGTGTGTGTGGGGGGGGGAGTTGCTTATTTTCATATACACTTCTCCCTCCGGATTCACTGGGGATAGGGGCAGAGCTGGACCGCGAATGGCGAAAAACCGTGAATATCCGGCTCTGACCCACCCCCGCCTGCCTCCCGCCTTCACCTGGTGGTCTAGCGGGCTTTTGGGGCAGGAGCAATCTTCCCACGCTCCTGCCCCGTGCAGATCGCCATTAGGAAATGGCTGCTGTGAGTTCCCGTAGTCTCTCGAGACTACGACGGGAACTCCCCACAGCCATTTCCTATTGGCGATCTACACGGGGCAGGAGTGTAGGAAGATCACTCCTGCCCCGAAAGCCCGCTAGACCACCAGGTAAGGCCGGGATGCCGGGGGGAAGACTTAACGATGGTTTTTTTTTTCTTTTTTCCCCCTCCCCAAAAAATCGCGAATATGTGAAATCGCGATTGCCGAGGGGGAAGTGTATTAGCAACATGAAATGACATGGGATATGTTATTAAGTGTGATCGAAAACCAGACCTCATCCCTATGAACGACCCTTGGACAGCGCTCTGGGGCTAGGTTCAACCTCAAACCAAAGGCTACAAGGGCGTTTGTAGCACTTCTGCACGACCCTGAAATCCAGCGATGCAATCCAAGTTACCATAGGAACACGAATATGATTCTGTGCTTCTTCCAGTGCTGTTAATTAGCTATCTAATATTAATTATGGTAATTGCACACACCTAACTGTGCCACTGTTCAGTGACTGATTGGAAACAATGAATTGAGATGTTCCGAAAGAAGATCTGTTATAATCAGGTAACAGCTGCCGATGGTCACAAAGCTGCTAATAACACCTGAAATGCTAAGCAAAGCCACAGCTTGTAAATCCAGGCTAATAAGGGAATATTCTTTCTTTCCTTTTGCAGTGCGAGAGATTTTTTTTTTTTTTTTTTTTTTACTTTCTATGCCAATTCAAGCGATCAGCGGGATGCTACGCTCGCTAGGACTGTAGCAAGAGCATCAGACGCGTCCCTCGGGGAACAGGTCCATTCTCTTTCTTACAGCATTTGGACGAAGAGCTGGGAAGACATGCCCGGCCCTCTCCCGTCACTGCCGACTCTCTGCGTGGCCATTGGCAAATAGGGAAGCGTGGCAGCGCATGCTTGGTTTGTTTAAGCGCCTAAAGATTTTAGAGATAAATATTCAGCCGGCGGCAGTCAGCATTTTTTGTGGGCCGCTGATGGCTTTATGGTTTATGGTTTATTAATCTTGTTATAGCGCTCGGTCATTTCGCTGGTCCAAGCGGTTTACAGAATACAATAAAAATAAAATAAAATACAGTACTCTCCTGAAATTCGCGGGCAAATTTAAAAAAAAACCACGAATAAGGTTTTTGGGCAGGGGAGACAGAAGAGGGCAGCTGGAGAGGCAAGAGAGAGCAGCTGGAGCGCCAGCCAGTGAAGGAAATCACTCGCTGTATGCTCCTGCCGCCTCTTCCTGTACTAAAGTCGGGCCTGACTAATCAGGAGCTGCGTGTCCTGATTGGTGAGGCCCGACTTTAGTATATTAAATAGATTGTGAGCCCACCAGAACAGATAGGGAAAAATGTAACATAGTAACATAGTAGATGACGGCAGATAAAGACCCGAATGGTCCATCCAGTCTGCCCAACCTGATTCAATTTAAATTTTTTTTTTTTTTTTTTTTTCTTCTTAGCTATTTCTGGGCGAGAATCCAAAGCTTTACCCGGTACTATGCTTGGGTTCCAACTGCCGAAATCTCTGTTAAGACTTACTCCAGCCCATCTACACCCTCCCGGCCATTGAAGCCCTCCCCTGCCCATCCTCCACCAAACGGCCATACACAGACACAGACCGTGCAAGTCTGCCCAGTAACTGGCCTAGTTCAATCTTTAATATTATTTTCTGATTCTAAATCTTCTGTGTTCATCCCACGCTTCTTTGAACTCAGTCACAGTTTTACTCTCCACCACCTCTCTCGGGAGCGCATTCCAGGCATCCACCACCCTCTCCGTAAAGTAGAATTTCCTAACATTGCCCCTGAATCTACCACCCCTCAACCTCAAATTATGTCCTCTGGTTTTACCATTTTCCTTTCTCTGGAAAAGATTTTGTTCTACGTTAATACCCTTTAAGTATTTGAACGTCTGAATCATATCTCCCCTGTCTCTCCTTTCCTCTAGGGTATACATATTCAGGGCTTCCAGTCTCTCCTCATACGTCTTCTGGCGCAAGCCTCCTATCATTTTCGTCGCCCTCCTCTGGACCGCCTCAAGTCTTCTTACGTCTTTCGCCAGATACGGTCTCCAAAACTGAACACAATACTCCAAGTGGGGCCTCACCAATGGCCTGTACAGGGGCATCAACACCTTCTTCCTTCTACTGACTACGCCTCTCTTTATACAGCCCAGAATCCTTCTGGCAGCAGCCACTGCCTTGTCACACTGTTTTTTCGCCTTTAGATCTTCGGACACTATCACCCCAAGGTCCCTCTCCCCGTCCGTGCATATCAGCTTCTCTCCTCTCAGCATATACGGTTCCTTCCTATTATTAATCCCCAAATGCATTACTCTGCATTTCTTTGCATTGAATTTTAGTTGCCAGGCATTAGACCATTCCTCTAACTTTTGCAGATCCTTTTTCATAGTTTCCACTCCCTCTTCGGTGTCTACTCTGTTACAAATCTTGGTATCATCTGCAAAAAGGCACACTTTTCCTTCTAACCCTTCAGCAATGTCACTTACATACATATTGAACAGGATTGGCCCCAGCACCGAACCCTGAGGGACTCCACTAGTCACCTTTCCTTCCTTCGAGCGACTTCCATTAACCACCACCCTCTGGCGTCTGTCCGACAGCCAGTTTCTGACCCAATTCACCACTTTGGGTCCTAACTTCAGCCCTTCAAGTTTGTTCAACAGCCTCCTATGAGGAACAGTATCAAAGGCTTTGCTGAAATCCAAGTAAATTACATCTAGTATATGTCCTCGATCCAGCTCTCTGGTCACCCAATCAAAAAATTCAATCAGGTTCGTTTGGCACAATTTACCTTTTGTAAAGCCATGTTGCCTCGGATCCTGTAACCCATTAGATTCAAGGAAGTACACTATCCTTTCTTTCAGCAACATTTCCATTATTTTTCCAACAACTGAAGTAAGGCTCACCGGCCTGTAGTTTCCTGCTTCATCCCTGTGACCACTTTTATGAATAGGGACCACATCCGCTCTCCTCCAATCCCCAGGAATCACTCCCGTCTCCAGAGATTTGTTGAACAAGTCTTTAATAGGACTCGCCAGAACCTCTCTGAGCTCCCTTAGTATCCTGGGATGGATCCCGTCTGGTCCCATCGCTTTGTCCACCTTCAGTTTTTCAAGTTGCTCATAAACACCCTCCTCCGTGAACGGCGCAGAATCTACTCCATTTTCTCGTGTAACTTTGCCAGACAATCTCAGTCCTTCTCCAGGATTTTCTTCTGTGAACACAGAAAAGAAGTATTTGTTTAGCACATTTGCTTTCTCCTCATCACTCTCCACATATTTGTTCCCAGCATCTTTTAGCCTAGTAATTCCATTTTTTATCTTCCTCCTTTCACTAATATATCTGAAAAAAATTTTATCTCCCTTTTTTACATTTTTAGCCATTTGTTCTTCCGCCTGTGCCTTCGCCAAACGTATTTCTCTCTTGGCTTCTTTCAGTTTCACCCTGTAGTCCTTTCTGCTCTCCTCTTCTTGGGTTTTTTTATATTTCATGAACGCCAACTCTTTCGCCTTTATTTTCTCAGCCACTAGGTTGGAGAACCATATCGGCTTCCTTTTTCTCTTGTTTTTATTGATTTTCTTCACATAAAGGTCCATAGCCATTTTTATCGCTCCTTTCAGCTTAGACCACTGTCTTTCCACTTCTCTTATGTCCTCCCATCCTAACAGCTCTTTCTTCAGGTACTTTCCCATTGCATTAAAGTCCGTACGTTTGAAATCTAGGACTTTAAGTATCGTGCGGCTGCTCTCCACTTTAGCCGTTATATCAAACCAAACCGTTTGATGATCGCTACTACCCAGGAGAGCACCCACTCGAACATTAGAGATACTCTCTCCATTTGTGAGGACCAGATCCAATATCGCTTTTTCCCTTGTGGGTTCCGTCACCATTTGTCTGAGCAGAGCCTCTTGAAAGGCATCCACAATCTCCCTACTTCTTTCCGATTCCGCAGACGGAACATTCCAGTCCGCATCCGGCAGGTTGAAATCTCCCAACAGCAGAACCTCCTCTTTCCTTCCAAACTTTTGGATATCCACAATCAGATCCTTATCAATTTGCTGCGATTGAGTCGGAGGTCTGTAGACTACACCCACGTAGATAGAAGTTCCATCTTCTCTTTTCAGAGCAATCCATATCGCTTCTTCCTCTCCCCAGGTCCCTTGCATTTCGGTCGCTTGGATATTGATCTTTACATAGAAAGCTACTCCTCCACCTTTATGACCATCTCTGTCCTTCCTAAAAAGATTATATCCCGGTATGTTTGCATCCCATCCATGTGATTCACTGAACCATGTCTCTGTGATAGCAACAATATCTAGATCTGCCTCTAATATCAGGGCTTGCAGATCATGAACTTTGTTGCTTAGACTGCGAGCATTTGTGGTCATCGCTTTCCAGCTATTTTTCAGCGATAATCTCCTTTTTTGTATGGATTTTTGTGTCATTTCACTTTCCGTTGCAATACTAAGAAATGAATTGCTGATATTGCTTATGTTGCAGCCTTTACTACTATCACATCTTTTCTTTTGCCGGGGGTGGTCTCTATAATTGTCCTTTGTACATACACCACCCCCACCTTCTAGTTTAAATGCCTAGAAAAATATTGTCTAAATTTCTCTGCAAGGTTTCTTTTTCCTGCTGTAGTAATATGTAGCCCATCAGTGCAATATAGCTTCTTGTCCTTCCATGTATTTCCCCATCCTCCTATGTACCTGAAGCCTTCTTGATGACACCAGGCTCTGAGCCATCTATTAAAGTCCTCTGTGTTTTTCACTCTTTGCTCTCCTTTTCCATATGCAGGCAGTATCTCAGAAAAAGCTAAAGTCTTTACAAAAGGTTTCACGCCCTCACCAAGCTCCCGAAAAGCTTTCTGTGCTGCAAGTGTGGAGTTGTTGGCCAGGTCATTTGTTCCCAGATGGATAACAACATCAGTGTTAAAATCCTTAGTTTCTTCCTTAATTATAGTCAGTATTTGCCTGGAACTCCTGGTAGCTGAGGATCCTGGAAGACATTTCACTATTTTGGTCTCCTCGCCCTGTGTTCCAAGGTTAATGCCTCTGATGATGGAATCCCCCAACAGTAATAGTTTTCTGTTTTGGGCTTTTTTATTTGTACTTAGGTTGCGCTTGTTCTCTTGAGTTACCTTCATTGGTTCCAGTCCCACCTCCCTTCTGTTTTCCTGAGTATCGCAGTGCACTAGTGGAGCGAAGGAATTCTGTAGAGGTAATATTAGTGAAGGTGGATGTTTCTGTGTTACATGTCGCAGTCTTCCTGAGCCCACTGTGACCCATTTATTCCTGGGCTGTTTTATTCTTTGAGGTAGAGGTGGTAAGTTGGTATGATTTTGTGGAGTGATGGAAGCTGCTTTAATTGTATTCAATTCCTGTTTAAGTTTGCAGAGCTCCTCCTTAATACTGGCAAGTTGAAGACAGATGGGGCAAGCCTTAAGCCTCCAAATAGTATGTCTTGGAATTAAAGCACCACAGTGATTGCATAGAATAAAGGTCATCTTGATTGGTTGTGAAGTGACTTGATTGGTTGTGAAGTGACCAGAAATATAGGCTCTATACCACCTAAAACACAGTATTTTTAACAAAAATGCAGGTTCTATCAGTGCTACCCTAAAACACAGGATTTATAACAGGATTTTCCCTACTTTAGTCACCCTGAGCCACAGGCACCAGAAATATAGGCTCAATACCACCTAAAACACAGTATTTTAAACAGAAATGCAGGAAGAGGAAATAAGATTTAACAGAGGAAAGAGAAGGATTTATTTTTTTGTGCTTTTTTATTTTTTTTTTTAGTAAGAAACAGGGAGGAGAAGAGAAATTAAGCAGATATAATGCTGAAAACCAGTGAAAAGAGCAGAATATGAAATGCTGAGTAACTTAGCTTTTAGAAGTTCACAGGCAGCCTTGTTTCAGCAATGTCCCAAAGATAATGGAATTAACCTTAGAAATGCTCGAGTACCTGATTGTAAAACCGCTTAGATTCTGCTAACGGTGCCTAAGCATGATCCTGTTAAAGCTGGCTAAGCATGATCCTGCTAACGGTGCCTAAGCATGATTCTGTTAACGGTGCCTAAGCATGATCCTGTTAACGGTGGCTAAGCATGATCCTACTAACGGTGCCTAAGCATGATCCTGTTAACGGTGCCTAAGCATGATTCTGTTAACGGTGGCTAAGCATGATCCTGCTAACGGTGCCTAAGCATGATCCTGTTAATGGTGACTAAGCATGATCCTGCTAACGGTGCCTGAGCATGATTCTGTTAAAGGTGGCTAAGCATGATCCTACTAACGGTGCCTAAGCATGATCCTGTTAACGGTGCCTAAGCATGATTCTGTTAACGGTGCCTAAGCATGATCCTGTTAATGGTGGCTAATCATGATCCTGCTAACGGTGCCTAAGCATGATTCTGTTAACGGTGGCTAAGCATGATCCTGCTAACGGTGCCTTAGCATGATTCTGTTAACGGTGCCTAAGCATGATCCTGTTAACGGTGGCTAATCATGATCCTGCTAACGGTGCCTAAGCATGATCCTGTTAATGGTGGCTAAGCATGATCCTGCTAACGGTGCCTGAGCATGATTCTGTTAAAGGTGGCTAAGCATGATCCTACTAACGGTGCCTTAGCATGATCCTGCTAACGGTACCTAAGCAATGATTTTGTTAACGGTGCCTAAGCATGATCGACATATGGCCAGCCAATTTAGGTGCTGTTTACAGAATCTGGGCCTAACCCCCTCTTCTACGAAACTGCGCTAGCCGTTTTTAGCGCAGAGATGCACTGAATGGTCCGCGCTGCTCCTGACGCTCATAGGAACTCTATGAGGGTCAGGAGCAGCACAGGCCATTCAGCGCGGCTCTCTGCGCTAAAAACTGCTAGCGCAGTTTCGTAGAAGAGTAGGGTAAGTGATTAAGTGCCACTGATTATCATTGGATAACCCTACACAATTCAAGGCTCCCTAAGATGTAATTCATTTGTAACTCAAGATGTCCGTTTAAGTCTTGTCTAGTTCATTCTGTGTATGTTACTGTTGTAATGTCGGTTGCTAAAATTTTTTAATAAATAAATAAAATCAGTTGACCTTCCAGTAACTTCTCCCAGCTAAATAAATTGCTTTGAATATCCACCTCTTAGTACCCATAAATTCTTTGTGTGTACATATACCTATGAATTAACATGCGTACAATTTGCATAAGCATAAAAGTTCTAGCATGCATATAATAAAGGCATTAAAAACAAAGGTGTGCTACGTGGTTTTAGCAAGAACAGCTAACGTGCCTTAGTAAATGGGCCCCAATTTGTGAAATAAACTGGAAAAAAAAACCAAACCCACCTCAAAATCACCACAACATAGAGAAAACTGAAATGAAACTGCGTTTTATTTTGGCCATGCACATCCCAACTTTCATCTCCCTTTGCCTACTCTCCTCCAGTTTAATTGCTTTCTTCCCTTCTTCCTTTCGTAAACCGGCAGCCAGAATGAGCAAGAGACATCGCCACGACTGTTCCTTCTAAGCTGAGCGGGAGTCCTCCACCTACAGTCCTACCAGTGGGTGGTGCTGTTTTATTAGCACAGTTTCAATAGTGAAGGACAGGCAAGCTCGGCAGGACTCCAGGGAACCTGCTGGTCCCTAGCGATTCAAAACACAATATTGAAAACACCACCCTCTACTGACGACAGTGCAATTGGAGGACTCCCACTCAGTTTAGAGGTAACAATGAGATTTGCTACAGAGGTCAAGGTTTCTAGTGATTCAGCAAAAATGGCACCGAGGCCTGTGGCATCTGAAAAAAAAGATATAATGGAATTAGAAAAAGTACAGAGAAGGGAGAGCACACAGCTCAGGGGAGATATGATAGAGGTCTATAAAATACTGAGTGGAGTGGACCAGGTAGAGGTGAATCACTTGTTTACTCTTTCCAAAAGTATGGAGTATGGAATAAAGCTACTAGGTAGTAGATTTAAAATAAACCAGAAAAAAATAATATTTCTTCACTCAACATATAATTAAACTGGAATTTGTTGCTGGAGAAAGCAGTTAGCTTGGCAAGGTATAAAAAAAGGTTTGGCTAATTTCCTAAAAGTCCATAAACCATTATTAAGATGGACTTGTGGAAATCCACTGCTTATTCCTAGGATAAGCAGCATAAAATCTGTTTTAAGCTTTGGGATCTTGTCAGGTATTTGTGACCTGGGTCGGCCACTGTCACTGGCTTGAGGGACCTTCAATCTGTCCCAGTATGGCAACTCTTATGTTCTTATCATATACATATTTCTTGATTGAAGAGTTCTCACCAGCCCGCGCTAAAAACCTCTATTGCAGCTTGATAAAAGGGAGGGGGAGGGGGGTTAGTGGACTATTGCAATTCCCTCTATCTACCTTGTCCTGCCAACATGATAAAACAACTTCAGACTATACAAAACACTGCCCTCAGACTGATCTACTCCCTGAGAAAATATGATGATATTACAACTGCCTTCCTAGACTCTCACTGGCTACCTATGCAAGCACGAATTCAATTCAAATTCTACTGTCTATTATTCAAAGCATTAAACGGCTCCGCCCCCCCCTATCTAAACAACCGCCTAAACCAGATCCTCACCTCAAGACAAAGAAGAACTCCGAACCCTTTTGCCTTCCCTCCACTCAAAGGCACTCAGCGCAAAAATTTGTTTGATAACCTTCTGGCGACGCAAGCAGCAAAACTTAACCACTCCATCTCCAACCTGTTGACGGCAACGGGCGACTTCAAAACTTTTCGAAAAGAAATCAAAACCCTACTTTTCAAAAAATTTATCCAGATATCTTAACCCAACCCTTCCCCCTCCTCCTAGATAAATTCTCCCCCAAAACCTCCACTTAAATAATCTCTTCCTCCCCAAAACACCAACCAAGTATTCAGATCCCTGAAATGTAACGTAATCTTATTTGTACTCTAACTGTAATCTATTTGTTATATCACACAGTAACGTACAGTCAATTTAATATCCAAGTTGCAAGTTCTTCCGGAATTAATCCAGGTACCTCTTCTCCCTTGTAACCAAAAAAATCCCCCAAAACTGTTGTAACTTCACTGGAAATGTCCAGTTAGCTTTTTTGTAATCCGCCTTGAACTGCAAGGTATAGGCGGAATAGAAGTCCCCTAATGTAATGTATGTAAAGGTTCTCTATATTGGTTAGCCTTTAAAATGCCATCAGCAGTCTCTTTGTTGGTTTTGACTACAAATTAATTTGGCGCCCCCTCTGGAAGTTCTTATAATTCACGTCTGTGTTCCATGATGCATTGTTTAGCAGATGGCTTAAGGCCATCTCGAGAAGTTAGTTATTCTCTTCTGCTCAGGACTCCAGCCCTACTGAGTATACTGGAGATACAAGAACTTGGAAATACATCACGTATTCTGGGGAGAAATTTCCTGGGTTACCATGCCCTTTCTTCATACAAAAAAGCAAGATGCTCGAAGTAAAAATTATTGACTCAAGGGTTGTCACCGAGATTTCTTGAAAGCCTGTTTTGAAGACCTTAAACGATGTATAATATACTGACTCAGAAAGGTCAAAGCCTTGGCTCTATGATAATGGGTTACATGCCTGCTCTGCTTTAGTGCTGCACACCTTGTATTTTGGTGGGTACAGTCTGATTGGCGATTTTAAGAGTGCAGTAATGTGCCATATAACATAGCAGCGTCTGTAAAGAAATGCAAATAATAAGCTCTTAGATTTCATAAGCTATATTTTCTGGCTTGTTCTTGAAGCCTCAGAGCAATTACAATTCTTTTGCTCTGCCCCTAATATGGCTTTATTAGCTGAGAGTTGGTGTAGTAATACAGTGGTACCTCGGAATCCGAACGCCCCAGAACTCGAACGTTTTGGAATCCAAACTTTTTTTGTAGTAAATTTTGCTTCAGAATCCGAACGCCCTGCACATTGTATGTGTGTGTTTGTGCCCCAGAATCTGAATGCTGCTTTGGAATATTTGCTAATATTTTACCTTAAAATCCAGTATATTTCCTGTTAAAATTTGAGTTTGTGGGACCCAGGAATGTATTAATCCAGTTTCTATCATTTTCAATGGGAAAAATTGTCTTGGAACTTGAACGTTTTGGAACTCAAACGCTTTGGAACTCAAACGGGGTTCTGGAACGGATTAAGTTTGGATTCCAAGGTATCACTGTATATAAATTCACTATATACCCTGTTTCCCCCACAATAAGCCCTAGCATAATTTGTAAAGATGCTCCTAATATAAGCCCTACTCCCCAAATAAGCCCTTATTAAGATCGACCCCCAAATGTCCCCGACACTCCCTGACTCCATCCTTGACACTAGTGCTGCCTGATTTGCTGAAAAAATTGGACTCGCCGATTCAGTAACCCCCACCCCTGCTGCTTCAGAAGGCCTCGGAGAGGAGGTATGTCAGTCTCATAGTGGGAGGGTCGGTAGGGTTCTGCTGTACAGGGGGATGGGAGGGAGGGATAGGAAGATGCTGCGCAAAGGGATGGGTGACATGGGAGGAAAGATGCTGCACATGGGAGGAGGGAGAAAGGAAGGAAGAAGAATTGGGGTGGAGGAGAGGAAGGGAGAGATGATTGTTGTACATGAAAAAATAATACATTCCTGAAAGCAAGCCCTAATGTGTTTTTGACACAAAATTAATATAAGATACTGTCTTATTTTCAGGGAAACACGTTATATATCTTAGAAGTAGAGGAACCTAGCACCGCGTCCTTCCGGGTGGGAGGGACGAGGCGGAGGTTTGTCAGCATGGGAGAGGGGTGCGGGGACACTGCCTCTCTCTCCCCGGCAAGACTCTCTCTCTCTCTCTCCGTGGGCAGAGCACCTGGACCGTAATTTTTTTTATTCCTCCCGTGTGCTACATAGACTGAGTGAAGGTGGAGGCGGTGGGTGTGCGGCGGGGTCCGTCATCCGAATGGCGCCCACCCTCCCCCACCCCCCATGCAATAACACGTGTACGCTTATGCGAGATTCTTAGCGGTGGATCACTCAGTTTGTGCATCGATGAAGAACGCAGCTAGCTGCGAGAATTAATGTGAATTGCAGGACACATTGATCATCGACACATTGATCATCAAAAATATACCCAATATGTTTCATTTCAGTGGCGTAGCTAGGGCAAGAGGCGCCTGAGGCAGTGGTGGCCCTCCCCCACCTTTATCTCCGCCTCCTTCTGCTCCTTCCCCGATCCCCCCTGTTGTATGCGTGCCCCCTTTCCCTTCCCCCAAACCAGTAGTAGCTCACAGGCACGAGCAACAAGAACTTCAACGTGCTCCCCGCGAAGCAAACAAAACATTGGCCATGTTCGCAGTGGGTCTGTGTAGACATGAGAAACGGCGACCTGAAGAAGATTCCTGGAAGCAGATCTCCAGGATCTGAGAGACTCCTGAAGCAGGCCGATTTGGCCGAAACATGCACATGTCGAGTCATTGAGATTTAGGACGCACAAAAGACTTTTATGAAAGATTGAGCTCGCCAGTTTTTAGCGACGCATCATTGACAAATGAAAAGAAGCAGAAAAACACACATTTTGTGTGTGTGTGGTTTTTATTTTATTTTATTTTATTTGTCATGCTATTCTGCCAGGTTTGACTCTAATGTTATTAAGACAAAGCAATTATTTCAGCTGGTCGCTTCTATTTTTGATGAAACTCATTACACACGGGCTCCTCAAGATTCGAGATACCCCCTCCAAGCTCAAGGGCCTGATGCTAGCATTCAAATCGTTGCATGACATGGCGTCAGCCTACGTGATGACTAAGGTGTCTCCTTATGTGCCGAACCGGTCCCTGCGCTTCAAAACGCCCAAACTTTAAAACGTCCAGAAACCAGCCTAAGTTGGCACATGGACGTCCAAGTGTCGATAATCATAACCACAAAGAGGTGGGTTGGGAGGGGTGTTATGGGTGGGAATCGAGCGGGCTTCATCTTGGATGTACCCGAGCCGTAATCAAAGCTTTCCTACTTACATGCCGGCAATTAGACCTGTTTGAGTTGCGTCTAAGATCCACAAAGGTGCCCAAACTGACTAGAAGACCACTGGAGGATTTAAAGCATGACCCCTCCCCTTCTTCCCCCTGTGGTTACAACCCCCTCCCACCATCCAAAGAGGGGGGAAAAACCCAGTAGACTTCCCATCAGCTGATCAAAAGGAATTCCCATCAGCTGATCAGAAGGAATTCCCAACAGCTGATCAGAAGGAATTCCCATCAGCTGATCAAAATGAATTCCCATCAGCTGATCAGAAGGAATTCCCAACAGCTGATCAGAAGGAATTCCCATCAGCTGATCAGAAGGAATTCCCAACAGCTGATCAGAAGGAATTCCCAACAGCTGATCAGAAGGAATTCCCATCAGCTGATCAGAAGGAATTCCCAACAGCTGATCAGAAGGAATTCCCAACAGCTGATCAGAAGGAATTCCCAACAGCTGATCAGAAGGAATTCCCAACAGCTGATCAGAAGGAATTGCCAACAGCTGATCAGAAGGAATTGCCATCAGCTGATCAGAAGGAATTCCCATCAGCTGATCAGAAGGAATTCCCAACAGCTGATCAGAAGGAATTCCCATCAGCTGATCAGAAGGAATTCCCAACAGCTGATCAGAAGGAATTCCCATCAGCTGATCAGAAGGAATTCCCATCAGCTGATCAGAAGGAATTCCCAACAGCTGATCAGAAGGAATTCCCATCAGCTGATCAGAAGGAATTCCCAACAGCTGATCAGAAGGAATTCCCATCAGCTGATCAGAAGGAATTCCCAACAGCTGATCAGAAGGAATTCCCAACAGCTGATCAGAAGGAATTCCCAACAGCTGATCAGAAGGAATTCCCAACAGCTCAACCAGTTTTGGGGATTCCTGGTAGCTCAGCTGATGGGGGATCTTCCAGGATCAGCTGAGCCACAGAGCCTTATACCCCTCCTCCTAACATCCCCCACATCCTCCTGACATCCTGGACCTCCCCCTGACATCCCCCACATCCTAGACCTCCCCCGACATGCCCTGACATCTCTTTCCCCCCCCCCAACATTCCAGGGCCCCCCTGCCACTTGGGGCAATGGAAGATTAAGTGACTTGCCCAATAATATCAAGAATTGAGTCAAGTATAGAACAAAGAAGCCATTTGGGTACTTTGCTGTAACAGTTCGGTCTCTTTGAATTGTGAACCACATAGAACATAAGAATAGCCTTACTGGGTCAGACGAATGGTCCATCTAGTTCTGTATCCTGTCTTCACAGAGGCCAATCCAAGTCACAAGTACTTGGCAGAAACCCAAATAGTAGCAGCATTCCATGCTACTGATCCAGGGCAAGCAGTGGCTTCCCCCATGCCTGTCTCAATAACGGACTATGGACTTTTCCTCCAGGAACTTGTCCTAACTCTTTTTTTTTTAAAACCTGCTACATTAACCGCTCTTATCACATTATCTGGCAATGCATTCCAGAGCTTAACTATTCTTTGAGTGAAAATATATTTCCTCCTATTGGTTTTAAAAGAATTACTCTGTAACTTAATCTTTGTAAATCTTGATACAGTAAAAAAAATCGATCCACTTGTACCCGTTCTACTGCACTCAGGATTTTATAGACTTCAATCATCTCTCCCCTCAACCGTCTCTTTTCCAAGCTGAAGAGCCCTAATCTCTTTAGTCTTTCCTCATACAAGAGGAGTTCCATCCTCTTTATCATCTTGGTCGCTCTTCTTTGAACCTTTTTTAGCGCCTCTGTATCTTTTTTGAGATAAAGAGACCAGAACTGAATGCAGTACGTAAGGTGAGGTTTCACTATTGAACAATACAGAAGCATTATAACATTCTTAGTCTAGTTTACTATCCCTTTCCTATTAATTCCTAGCATCTTGTATGTTTTTTTGGCCACCTTTGCGCATTGGGCAGGAGGCTTCAGCGTATTGTCTACGATGACACCCAGATCCTTTTCTTGGTCCCTAGCATCCGATAATTATGATTTGGGTTATTTTTCCCAATGTGCATCACTTTACATTTGTCCACATTAAATTTCATCTGCCACTTGGACGCCCAGTCTTCCAATTTCCTAAGGTCTTTCTGCAGTTTTTCACAGTTCGCATGCATTTTAACAACTTTGAACAGTTTAGTGTCATCTGCAAATTTAATCACTTCACTCGTAGTTCCAATTTCCAGATCATTTATAAATAAGTCCCTGTACAGATCCCTGTGGCACTCCACTAGTTACCCTACTCCATTGAGAAAAATGACCATTTAACCCTACCCTCTGTTTTTTGTCCAATTACCAATTCTTAATCCATAATTCAAGATTGCCTTCTATCCCATGGCTCTAATTTTCTCAGGAGCCTTTCGTGAGGAACTTTGGCAAAAGCCGTCTGGAAATCTCGATACACTACATCGACCAGCTCGCCTTTATCCACGTTTATTCACACCTTCAAAAAAGTCAAGCAAATTGGTGAGACCAGACCGTCATGCCCCCTTCCCTTGTTTAAAAGTAGAGTGAAAACCCACCCTTTTGATATAGCCCTCAGTTCATCACCTTATTCCCCACTGCTTACCACCCTAGCCATCAGATTAACCATCCACCCCCTCCCCCCACGCCCCGGCATCCTTTTATCTGTCTTGTTTGTTTAGATTTTCAAGCAGGGACTGTCTCTATCGTGACTCTGTACAGCGCTGTGTATATCTGGTAGGGCTCTAGAAATAATTACCATAGTAGTAGCAGTGTAGTGTAGCCCGAAAAAAGGAGTAGGGGATTGGGGGCATTAAGTTAAGGGGTGCTTCTCCCCACAGTGGTTGAAGTGCATGCGACACCTGGGGGTTTTTTTTTCTTTTATTGTTCATCGTCTGTTTTCTCAAATTGCTTTGCTTTTAGAAATGAAAACATAGCTGAAAATAAATTATTCTTACATCTGTGCCCCGCTACTTTCCGTTTAGATGGTAGAAAAACAGGAGCATTACTTAGAGGTCCATTTATTTTACAAGACTGCACTTATTCTGAAGGCAGACCTCTTTACGACACTCAAGATGCGTTTCTCCTGCACAGAACATAATGTTGTAACGACAGGGCATAATGGAGGTTACTTTTACTGGCTAAAAGCCAACAGATGCCAAACAAGCATATGACTTCAATGTTATCCATTATAGCACGGAGCAGGGAATCAAACAGGAGAACAAGGCTTGAAGATGCTGAAAGGGATGGAAAGGGTCTGTGAGAGCAAACTGACCATGGAAATGTGTGACCCTCATTACAGACAAAATGTTCAAGGGCAGTCACGGAAAGAAAGCAGAGGCAGTGGAAGAAGTTAAACAGAATATGATTTAAAAAAAAAAAAATCGAAAAAGATATAGCGGAACTAGAAAAGGTTCAAAGAAGAGCGACCAGGATGGTAAAGGGGACGGAACTCCTCTCGTATGAGGAAAGACTAAAACGATTAGGGCTCTTCAGTTTGGAAAAGAGACGGCTGAGGGGAGATAGGATTGAAGTCTACAAAATCCTGATTGGAGTAGAACGGGTACAAGTGGATCGATTTTTTACTCCGTCAAAAAATTACAGAGACTAGGGGACACTCGATGAAGTTACAGGGAAATACTTTTAAAACCAATAGAAGGAAATATACATTTTTTTCATTCAGAGAGTAGTTAAGCTCTGGAACGCATTGCCAGAAGTTGTGGTAAAAGCGTTTAATATAGCTCATTTTAAAAGAGGTTTGGACAAGTTCCTGGAGGAAAAGTCCATAGTCTGCTATTGAGACAGACATGAGGGAAGCCACTGCTTGCCCTGGATCGGTAGCATAGAATGTTGCTACAATTTGGTTTTTTGCAAGGTACTTGTGACCTGGATTGTCCACCAGGAAGATGGGATAAAGGGCTAGATGGACAAGAGTAGGGAGCAGTGCAGAGCATTCAGCGTGCCGGCCTACGCTAAAAATCGTTATCACGGTTTTGTAAAAGGGGGGGTTTCTAAAATGATTGTAAAGAACCTGCTATGGAAAGGACTACAGGTCAGGAGACCTGAATAAATCCCTGAGGCAGCAGTTAAGGATTAAACCTCGAAACGCTGGCTGCATTGGAGTTGTATTGAAGCAGCTTGGCTATAAAGACAAAAGAGATTAACGAATGAGCTACTAAGCTAAGTAGAATTAATGAGGATAAATATTTTTTGAAGTCATATGAATAAAGTCAGATGAAAACTTGAATATAAGAACATAAGAACTGCTGCTGCATGAATTTATCTATAAAGAGCATGGACTTTCATACGATAGAATTGTATATATAAAAAATAATGAAATTAACCCTCCTCAAATAGATTAATTCATTTTTTTAAAATATTTATTGAGTTCATTGAGAAAATTTTATAAAAAGTGAAAGATAGAAAATTATTTTTTTAAAAAGTTATATATAAAATTAAAAGATTAAAAAAAACTACAAAGTTATCCCTTGTTGCTCCAACTTAGAAAAGACAGTACCATAGTCCACTTTCAAAGTAGAAAAAGTTAATTTCAGGTTGGAATCCATGACTGATATGGCCTGCCAGAGCGCTTCCATATCAATCCTTTCAGGCTTTTTCAACTCCCCCAAAATAACAGCTCTCCCTCCCTCTTCTCCTCTGATGCAGGGAATTAGCTGACCTTGTTCGCCTGCTCTTTCTTCCAAAGAGTCCAGTGCAGGCGTCCCTCTCATAGTGGGATCCGACCTTCCTTCTCTTGGAGGCAGGACTCCCTCTAGCCCCTGCGTCAGTTCGCTTCCGGGTTGGGGAGGGACTGGCCTTTGCGCTGCGCTCAATGACGCCTGGCTCGGTCCCGCGCTGAGATGGCCTAAAAATCCCGGGCTCTCCCCCGAAGTGGGACAGGTTTCTTCACCCGAACGGGCAAACGCGCTCTGTATCGCCGTCTGGACCAACCGCTGAGAGGCTCCAGTCGCCAAAGGGTTTGGGCGAAAGGCTCCCTTCCTCTTCCCCATATTGAAACATGAAGAGAGTCGCCACAGATGCTGGTTTTAGATGAGGTAAGCAGCGCAGCTCATTCAGGCGCCGTTCTCGACGCCATCTTGGAGAAGCAAGAAGAGGATTTAGGGCAAATGAAAAGGGCGGCATTGGAAAGGATTAAAGAGAGCTCCTATATATCACGTAAAATGGAAAACTTTGATAACCAACTACGGAAAAATAACTTAAGAATTTTGAATTTTCCTAAATGTCCTATTATCTCACCAGTAGAAATGGTAAGAAAATATTTTCAGGAGACCTTGGCCATTCCAATGGAGAATTTACCTCCAATTGTGAGAGCTTATTACCTGAATATTAAACGGCCACAAGGGGAGTCTACTCCTATCGAAAAGCTATCAGCTCAAAGGTATTGGAGGAATCGCCTCCATGAACTTATGGGTTGGGAAGCCCGTTTGGCTCGTTCTTCCCGACGTCGGAGCAGAGACTTTGTTCACACTTGGACTCCATATTTGAACATTTTGCCTCCTGAGAGTCGTGGCCGGGTCTTGAATAGACTCCACCTCTGAAACTGTGCTTCTAGATGTCTCAGCTGTTCCCTGCTTGCGAGTTTTCTGTACATGTGGGGGGATGGGGAGGGGTGGGTGGGGGTAGGGTTTTCTTTGTTGGGGGGTGGGGGTATTGTGGGTCCGGGGAGGACATAAGAGTCCAGTCCTCCGCGGGTGTTTGATGAAACTGTATTCCATGGTTATTATTGCTGTTGTACTTACTGTTGCTTAATAAAATAGATTTAAACATAAAATGTGGACATGGATTTGCCAACTTACTTAGAAAATTCCCTTGAGGTCGTGACTGATAGAACTACTTTGTTGCTTACATTAGCCTTGGAAAGTGACAGGGAATTTATTTTACGTTTGTATTTCCGTCATATTAATGACATGTTTTTGGGCTCTAATGTGCAAATTTTTCCTGATTTAGCTCAAAAAACCCAGAGACGTAGAAAAGAATTCTTGGCCTTAAAACCAAGAGTTCTTGCTCTAGGGGCTACATTTCTGGTTAAATTTCCCTCAAAATGTTATGTGCTATTTCAAAATGAGAATTTTTTTATTTTTTGAGCCCAGTTATTAGAATTTATTACTTTTAAAGAAGGTTTGGTAACCATGTCTAATTAGGTATGACCTTCCATCTGGCTGTGGGATAGGATATCTTGTGTCGTTACTGTAATATAATTTAATAATTGATTTGAAGTTTATTTCCTTTCTTGAATTCATAAATATTGTGGGCTAAATAAGAGTTAATATTACTCGTTTATATTTTGTTCTTTGTTAATTTTAATTTCTTCATCTCTGATCTGTATCAAGTTATGATTGCATACTTGTGTTATATAAAAATTCAATAAAAATGTAGAATAAAAAAAACCCACAAAACTACAAAGATATGAATTGAGGGGGGAGGTGGTTTGGCCTATGATTGAAATTAGAAATGTTCTGCTATTTACCCATATAATAAAGCAGTCACTCTAATTCTGAGGCTATACTGTATATCCACCTATAGTTAGAAGTTAGAGCTATTGGGAGAGATAGGGAGTGGATGATATCCACTATAATAAAACCCTTAGCGCACACGCGCACTTCAATCTCTGTGCGCCGTGCTCCATGCTTCCGTGCCACGCATGCACAGTGCCTGCCTCAGCTGATTTCCTGCCCCAATCTCCGACGCCAGCTGACTTTTTGCCTTCTGACTACGCTGCCGCTGCTGGGACGCTTCTTTTTCGCAGCCTCGGACAGCAGTGGCAGCAGCCGCGGTTTCAACCAGCAACCGCGGGGCATTTGCTAGGCTGGCCCACTTCGATAATGCGAGGTGGGCCGGCCTAGCAAAAGCCCCGAGGCTGCCCGGGCTAGTGGATGCTGGACAGGGGGAGCAGGGAAGGGAGAAAGGGTACTACTGGACAGGGGGGAGGTAAAAGGAAGGGAGAAGGGCTACTGCTGGACAGGGGGAGCAGGGAAGGGGTGCTGCTGGACAGGGGGGGAGGTAAAAGGAAGGGAGAAGGGCTACTGCTGGGCAGGGGGAGCAGGGAAGGGGTGCTGCTGGACAGGGGGGGGAGAGACAGAAAGAAAGACAGACAGTGGGCCAGGGAGAGAGAAAGAAAAACAGGCAGGGAGCAGGGAGAGAGACAGAAAGACAGACAGACAGGGGGCAGGGAGAGAGACAGAAAGAAAGACAGGCAGGGGGAGAGAGAAAGAAAGAATGACAGACAGACAGGGGGCAGGGAGAGAGACAGAAAGAAAGAAAGGGGGCAGGGAGAGAGAAAGAAAGACAGATATACAGAAAGAATGAAAGAAATGCCTAAGTCTACACATCTATTCTAGCACCCGTTAATGTAACGGGCTAAAAAACTAGTAGTATATATTATCTTCAATGAAATCTATATATAGTGGAAAATACATTGAAAGTATATTAAATTTAGTTGTAAAGAACCTGTGCCACATCTTCTCTCCTAGTCCGGAGGATATATCTAGATCAGGGGTCTCAAAGTCCCTCCTCGAGGGCCACAATCCAGTCGGGTTTTCAGGATTTTCCCAATGAATATGCATGAGATCTATGTGCATGCACTGCTTTCAATGCATATTCATTGGGGAAATCCTGAAAACCTGACTGGATTGCGGCCCTCGAGGAAGGACTTTGAGATCCCTGATCTAGATCCACTCCAGGATTTCACAACCTTGGCTAGTGAAAGGGAAGGAAGGTGCCCCAGAACTGTGTGAATTAAACACATTATTTTGCATTCTTTTTTTTTTTTTCACGCTGCAAAGCTGGCGTCTGAATCTACTATCAATGACTATTTACGCAAAGGAAATTGTATTCAGTAAAGACTTATTTTGCAACACCATAACCTTGTCTAAAGCATCTCCTTGAGCCAGAGCTAGTACGCCACTTGTGCCCAGATCTAGAGAATCTCTTCCCCACTGAGGAATCCATGCTAGGTTTTGTAGACTCTCTGTAACATAAAGGCCTGGCCTAATACCAGCACCCAGAAGAGGTAAATAAGTGATGGGGGTGGGGCATCCTAAATATAAAGGTCGGCATGCATGATGAAAGTGCAAGAAGGTAGAAATAAAGAAAGCAAATACCTACAGAGAGCAACAAAGAGTTTCTTTATTTTTCCTTTCTACCATCTGGAGCTGTGGCAGACCTCTGAGCGCTTCGGGGCAAAATCAATATTTACTGATTTTTTTTCTCTGTATTATAAAGAAATTAAATTTATAGTAAAAAGAAATAGATTTATTTCCTCCTGTTTTTTCCTGAGCTCATTTTTAATTCTGCTTTCTCTCTTTTTCAAGCTCATTGAATACTCAGAATATTCTTAGGCCTCGGTTAAAAAATCTCCTCATTCCTTCCATCGTTACCTTGACATAAAGACTGTATCATTCTTTAATCGCACATATTAATTAGAGTGGAGAAAGTGATCTTTGTGATATTATCACAACTATAATAGTTTTTGAAAAAGGCACTTTTTAAACTAATGTTACTGGAAGCCGGTTTCTCACTAAGACGCCCCCTCGTGGCTATTGCAATATTTACAGGGAATGAACATGCCCCGATCACTGTACATGAAGAAGGACATGGTACTACTCAAAAGGGTCCAGAGAAGAGCGACTAAGATGGTTAAGGGGCTGGAGGAGTTGCCGTATAGTGAAAGATTAGAGAAACTGGGCCTTTTCTCCCTCGAACAGAGGAGATTGAGAGGGGACATGATCGAAACATTCAAGATAATGAAGGGAATAGACTTAGTAGATAAAGACAGATTGTTCACCCTCTCCAAGGTAGGGAAAACGAGAGGGCACTCTCTAAAGTTGAAAGGGGATAGATTCCGTACAAACGTAAGGAAGTTCTTCTTCGCTCAGAGAATGGTGGAAAACTGGAACGCTCTTCCGGAGTCTTTTATAGGGGAAAACACCCTCCAGGGATTCAATGTAAGGAAGTTCTTCTTCACCCAGAGTGTGATGGAAAACTGGAACGCTCTTCCGGAGTCTTTTATAGGGGAAAACACCCTCCAGGGATTCAATGTAAGGAAGTTCTTCTTAACCCAGAGTGTGATGGAAAACTGGAACGCTCTTCCGGAGTCTGTTATAGGGGAAAACACCCTCCAGGGATTCAATGTAAGGAAGTTCTTCTTCACCCAGAGTGTGATGGAAAACTGGAACGCTCTTCCAGAGTCTGTTATAGGGGAAAACACCCTCCAGGGATTCAATGTAAGGAAGTTCTTCTTCACCCAGAGTGTGATGGAAAACTGGAACGCTCTTCCGGAGTCTGTCATAGGGGAAAACACCCTCCAGGGATTCAAGACAAAGTTAGACAAGTTCCTGCTGAACCAGAACGTGCGCAGGTAGGGTTGGTCTTAGTTAGGGCGCTGGTCTCTGTCTGACCTAGGGGCCTCCGCGTGAGCGGACTGCTGGGCACGATGGACCACTGGTCTGACCCAGCAGCGGCAATTCTTATGTTGGCTCCATTTCTAATCTAATCTGTAGTCTTATATACTGGGTCATTCCCAGAGGGACTCGAACCGCTTAAAACATAGGGCTCCTTTTACTAAGGTGCACTAGCGTTTTCAGGGCACGCAGGATTTTAGCAAGCGCCAAACCCGCGCTATGCTTCTAGAACTCTAGGTCTAGCGCGCCCGGCAATTTAGCGTGCGCCATTTCACGCGTTAAAGCGCTAACGCACCTTTATAAAAGGCGCCCATAATCATAAGACCATAGATGAACAATATTAAAGAAGGGAAAATCAGTAAATGTCAACAGAGTTGTCAGCTAAAGTTTTCTATCAATTATGAGTGAGATATTTTGTAAATAGATACGTTTTCAATGTTTTTCTAAAGGAGGTCAGCGAAGAGAGAATTCTAATTACTGAAGTCAGATCATTCCTAATTGTAACGATAGTGCTCCTTTTACTAATGGATGGGGAGCCAATAAAGTGACTTGAGGAGAGGGGTAACGCGAGAATAGCGGCTCTCACGGAATATGAGTCACGCAGCAGAATTTTGAACGGATTGAAGAGGCGAAAGACGGGTGCGCGGGCAGCCTGAGAGAAGTGCATTGCAGCAGTCTAAGCGCGAGGTGACGAGAGTGCGGACAAGCGTTTTGGTCGTGTGTTCAGAGAAAAGAGGACGGACTGATTCTACTCAGTGGCGTAACGAGAGTGAGAGGCACCTGAGGCAGTGGTGCCCCTCCTACGCCCTATTCTCCTCCCCCCACCCCCACACGCTTCTTCTCCGCATCCCTCACTGCTGCCCCCCCCCCACAAGCCACTTCCCTTCCCCCGTACCTCTGTAATGTTCCCGTCACGAGCAGCAACCCCCCAACCTGCTGTCGCGCGGGTCCAGGAAGTGGCGTCAGAAGGAGAGCTGACGCAGGCACGATAGCAGGTTGGGGGTTGCTGTTCACACCACGAATGTTACAGAGCTACGGGGGAAGGGAAGCGGCGCATGGCAGTGGGGGAGGGGGGAGGAAAGAATGGGGAGAAAAAGGATGCCCGGGGCAAATCATCCCATCCCCCCCCCCTCCGGTTACTACGTTACTGATTCTAACCTCAACACTTTACCACTGATGTCCTGGGTTAGTGCGGGGGAGGGGAGGCCAGGGAGGATTGGCCGCTGCTTCGGTGTTTGTATATTTATGTTGGGGGGAGTACTGCATTGCTTAATGATATGCCGGAAGAGTCAGTGGGAGTTGGATATGGGTGAGTGTTGCTCTTAGGGGGGGGGGTGCAGGTTGTTATTGGGGGTTGGGATAATTTGCCACAAGTTTGTTTTTTTTTTCTTGGGGGGGCCTGAAACAGATATTTAGAAAAACAGCACAAACAAAATGAAAATATCTGCAAACAGCACAGAAAACTAAATCAAACAAAACAAATTTTTTTTTTTTTTTTTTTTAATTTATAAATTTTTATTGTTATATCATAACAAACTCAAGCAAAAAATACAAAATATAGAGAAAATATTTCAAATTAAAATACAGACATTGGCAAGCCCACATTATTGGGGGTTGACTAATCCTATCGCAGTTTTATCCTCCAGAAATAATATAAGAAACTAAACATCAATATTCAATAAATTATAACACCAGGCAATAAATCTCTATATTCATTCCTTCTCAGCTTCTGCATTAGTAACAGGTAATATATCCAATTTAGGTTTATCTACAAGAAAATTCTCTAAATGAGCTGGGTCTAAAATATATATATCTAGTGTTCTGAAAAGTCACTAAACATTTGCAGGGAAACTTAAGAAAAAATGATGCACCCACACCCAAGGTTCTCGCCTTGAGTTGCAGGAATTGCTTCCTCCTGTACTGTGTCTGTCTAGAGACATCTGGAAAGATATTTATCTGTTGACCACAGAACAGGGCATTTTTGTTCAGAAAATACAATTTAAGTATATCTTGTTTCTCTATTTCAGTCATAAAGGTGACTAATAATGTTGCTCTCTTGCTATATAATCTTTTGATGATTCAAGAAATTGGGAAATATTTAAACTATCAGGAGATACTAATTGATCTTCCCCCCCCTTCTTCAACTGATATCTTTTTAATACTAGTAGGCAAATAATAAAGATTATCTGGAGAAAACTTTTCTAAACCTGTATAGGAAAGTATATCTTTAAAATACATTTTTAGTAGTTCTAATGGGGAGAGAAAATGGGAAATAGGAAAATTCAAAAACCTAAGGTTTCTAGATCTCATACTATTTTCCATTTTTTCCAACTGAAGATGTAATATAGTATTATCCTTATCATGAGATATAGCACTTGATTGTATTGCAACAACAGATGTTTCTATTTTATCCAATTTCTTGCCCATAGTTGCCAATTGAGAATCATGGTCAGCCACCTTCTTTGTTATTTCTGACAAAGGAAAACTGACAAAGTTGAACTACAGTGCCCTGTAATGAGTTCTCAATTCTATTTACAACAGTCCAGACATCTTGCAACGTAATTTGTTTATTGCCTATCTCAGGCCTAGAAATAGGACCAATAGGCATTGAGACAGGAGATACCGTAAAAGATTGTTCCCCCTCAGATACATTTTTAGTGTTCAGTTCTAAAAGTAATGGAGAGGCTGGCTCTGACCCTAATATAGAAACAGAGTCCGCCTTCTCCTTTAATGCTGTAAGAGGCTGAGGTGGAGGCGTGGGTTCGCCAGAAGAGATAGAAGCAGATTGGGATCGAATTTCAAACCTACCTTCTGTAGGAGTCCCAGTTAAAACGGAAAGATGACGATCCATCGGTCCAATCACGTTCAAAGAAGAAGATATGATCTTAGCTATCCATTTTCCCATGATATTTCACTGAAATGCTCCTCACTCCTCGTGGCTTCGAGGGGGCTTCAAAGGGGTAGGACTTGCCCCTTTGGCCACGCCCCTTCGGACACGCGGCCTTAGGCACGCGTCCGCGGGCCGCGTTCCGCGGCTCACACTGGTCTTAAATAGGGAGAGAGGACCTCCTCTCCGAATCGGCAAATGCCGGGTGGTGGCTGCAGGGGTGCCTGACCGGAGGTGAAACGCTGGTAGGCTCAGTCAGCCCTCTTCTTCCGCGGCTCACACAGGTCTTAAATAGGGAGAGAGGACCTCCTCTCCGAATCAGCAAATGCCGGGTGGTGGCTGCAGGGGTGCCTGACCGGAGGTGAAACGCTGGTAGGCTCAGTCAGCCCTCTTCTTCCGCGGCTCACACTGGTCTTAAATAGGGAGAGAGGACCTCCTCTCCGAATCGGCAAATGCCGGGTGGTGGCTGCAGGGGTGCCTGACCGGAGGTGAAACGCTGGTAGGCTAAACAAAACATTTCTAACTGGACACCCCAAATACCGCAATCCACTTTCTTTAGGAAAATTTGTGTCCTTAGGAGGAAAAAAAAAAAGACCTGAAGATATCAGGCAGTTCACACGGTTTCAAAACTTTCTTAAATTTCACGGTTGTCAAAGTTAACACATTTAGCAGCTATGGAGTAAGAAAAAAAGGGGGATAATTTACAAAATAGGAATAACTACAGCAAAATAACGCTGGCTTTTACAAAGCCACAGCAGAGGCTTTTACCGCGGGCCGGCGAGGTAACTTTTCCGACGCTCACAGAATTCCTATGAGCGTCGGAGCGTTTACCTCGCCGGCCCGTGGTAGGAACCTCTACTGTGGCTTTGTAAAAGGGAGCCTAAAACTCTGGGGTACAGAAGCCCAAATGATGAAGTTACGACTGTCTTATTTTGCTCACGCCGTCAGAAGAGAGAGATCACCGGAGAAGGACATCGGGAACCAGGCGAAGAGGGCGACCTGCAATCGGAAAACAACCATGGGGATGACGCTGGCGTAGGGCTACCAGACGTGCGGATGCGGATTTCCTTTTGAGGACATGTCCCGGTGAGGGGGGGAAGGGGGGGGGTCCTGACGGCTTTTCAAAACCCGGCGCTTTGTCCGGGTTTCGAAAAGCTTCCCCTGAAATTGCGCGAGGCAAGCGAGCGTCCGCGCCTGCGCGTGGGACGTCAATGCATTACCTCGGCGCATGCGCGGATGCCCTCTTGCCCGACCAGAGCAAGCAGCGGGGGTGGGGCTAGGGCGGGATTAGGGGATAGACGGGCCTGAGGGCGGGTCTAGGGGTCCCTACGCTGGAGGGCCTTTCCGGACTAGCACAAAGCCGATCTCTTTTTAGATCCGCAATCCATCACGTCGCTAGGACTCGAGCACGAGTCGATGGCACTTGATACCTACAATACCGAGAGAAAAACAAAACCTGGGTTCTGATCCTTATTGTCCAGGACAGGTTTTGTTTCATGCCTGGTGGCAGGATACAGTGGATTTCGTCTAGTAGCCTAAAGAAACATCTCTGCAGTCACATTTCAGCAAAAGACCGGAGGATTTTCTTTTCTGTTCAGCTGTTCTTTTGGTTTGAGCAGTTGTCATAGAAACCCGTCTCAAAAAGAAGTGAACAGCAGCATCTCTGCTCCTTTCACCCATCCTATGCCCACAGCAAAGTTATTTAGGGGAAGAAAAGGCCCAGATCATCGCAGAATATATATATTTTTTCTCCACAGTAAAGTAATAGTACGATCATCCCCCAGGTCCTGCGGCATTCCTAGCGTTTGCAACACATCGAGTTGATTAAAACGTCCCAATTTGGAAGGTCAAGTCATTCCGTGCTAGAAGCTGCCGCCCTGCTGTTTTTTTCACCACAGCGGCCTTTTGTTCGGGGTTCTCCAGGCTCCTGCGCCGAATAGCTCAGTGTATCGAAGGCACAGTATCAGTTCTGGTCTTAATGGGATGCTGCTCTTTCACGGGCCTGTTATTACCCCAGCGGGGCAGCGAGTCCCGCTGATGTGATGATGGAGAGCAAGGCCACAAGACGCTTTATAAGAAAATGGGAAAATGTGGACGGCAGCGAGCGCACCAGAGGGTGCTTTGTATGAAAGCAGAAAAAGCAGGTACAGTCGGAGAGCCAGACTGTCTCCTATTAAACCCCTCTTCAAAATATAACATCCCATGATAAGCTTTTCAAATCAGTCTTATGCTTTTTTTTAATGGCAGCACTTAGTTTAGCCTGAAATACCTCAGAAAATAGTAAGTTACTAACGTGAAATTATGGTAAGAAACATGGTGACAACATCCTGAAGCCGTCAATATAAATTTGTCAGTCAGACATTTAAGTCATGAGTAAAACCTTTTTTTTTTATAGACCTGTTACCAAGGTGTGCTTGTTCTTCTGCTTGGAAGACATTAGCCCAGATTCATTCAAAAGCCCACAGTGGCAATGTGATCTCCTGGATTCTACATATTTATTTAAGTAAAACATTTATATACGTGGCATGAACAAATCATGTCACTGAGCACATTTATATATTTTTTTTATTCATGTGTTTATATGAATTTTCTAGTTAGTTACATATTTTGTGTGAGAATTTTTATTTTATAGGAGATATTCTCTTTTTTGCTTTTTTGGATAAACATGTATATCCCGCACAACCCAAAATCTATGCAAAATCTATGCAAATACAAACATAAATCAACAAACAGCCAAACATATGCACATTAACAAAAAATATTCCAAAACTTTCTCTTTTAAAGCCAATAGGAGAAATTTTTTTTTTTTCACTCAAAGAATAGTTAAGCTCTGGAACGCGTTGCCAGAAGATTTGGTAAGAGCGAATGGCGTAGCTGGTTTTAAGAAAGGTTTGGACAAGTTCCTGGAGGAAAAGTCTATAGTCTGTTATTGAGAAAGACATAGGGAAAGTCACTGCTTGCCCTGGATCGATAGCATGGAATGTTGCTACTCTTTGGCATTCTAGAATCTTGTTACTCTCTGGGATTCCGGAATCTTGCTATTCTTTGGGATTCTGTATGGAATGTTGCTATTCTTTAAGATTCTGTATGGAATGTTGCTACTCTTTGGGGTTCCGGAATCTTGTTACTGTTTGAGATTTTGGAATCTTGCTGTTCTTTGGGATTCTGTATGGAAATGTTGCTACTATTTGTGTTTTTGCAAGATACTAGTGACCTGGAATGGCTACCATGAGACCATGAGAAGGGGTTACTGGGCTTGAAGGACCTTTGGTCTGACCCAATAAGGCTATTCTTATGTTCTTATACACTACTAAAGGCTTTCTAAAAATAAAAAGCCTTCAAGCACTTACAAAAATATAATCCACAATAGTCTGCTATTGAGTTAGACGTGGGTAAAACTGTGTTTCTTCCTGGGATTGGTAGCATTGGCTACTGTTGGAAGCAGGACACTCAGCTAGATGGACCATGGGTCTGACTCAGTAAGCTATTCTTATGTAGCTGGTTTTAAAAAAAGGTTTGGACAAATTCCTGGAGGAAAAGTCCATAGTCTGTTATTAAGACATGGGGAAAGCCTCTGCTTGCCCTGGATCGGTAGCATGAAATGTTGCTACTCTTTGGGTTTTGGCCAGGTACTAGTGACCTGGATTGGCCACCGTGATGGACCATTGGTCTGGCGCAGTAAAGCTATTCTTATGTTCTTATGTTGTGCACCCAAATTATAGAATAGTCAATTGTTCATGTAACTTAGTATAATTAGCTGCTAATTGGTGTTAATTGTCAATAATTAGCAGTTACATATGCAATTGAGGGGGAAAGAAATGGGACTTGTAACTATGGCAAATCGTAACCTGTTAACTGTAACTGTATATTATATATGTTTGACCTGTAACCCGTTCCGAGCTCTTTGGCGGGAAACGGAATAGAAAGCAAATTAAATAATCAATACGGGAATTTAATGAATCTCCGCAGGGAGTACATACCACATTGGTGGACCTGTGACACCAGAAACGCGTGCACGGATTGTAATCTTTGCAATGTCACGTAAAGAAGGCTGACGTCACAGGTGGCGAGCTGCAGACCCCCAACAAGCGAGAAGGCACACACGGGACAATCCAAAGTAGCCACAGCATTTGGCGATTCCCGCCACACGGCTTTAAACACCGGCACTCGTTTCTTGAACTGAACTCTCCAAGCGACCGGTAACCAATGCAAGTTGGCCAGCGAAGGCGTTGCATGTTCGCGACGGGTAAGAGCCGGGTGGATCCCAGATCCACGTACAAACTGATTAGTTAATGAGCCATTAACAATCAATCAGTGGTGTTAATTGGCACCCATTTGCCTTGCGTCCTATTCTATAAAATGTTGCACAATGGGCTGGATTCACTAACCTGCCCGATCGGGTCCCAATCCCGGCAGGTCCGACTGATTCAGTAAACTTAAACATGCAGATGAGGGCGATCGGAGGAACGTCCCCATCTGCTCATGCATGCGCGATCCCACGCATGCGCAGACCATAGGAGCAGTGATCTTTTTTTTTTACTTTTGACTTCAGGGATATGCCGCCACCTCCACTGACCCCACCCGCGTGGCTCCTAAAAGCTGGTCCCGCTCTTGCCAGCTGCCCGTGGTTTTAACCCGCAAGTTAAAACCACGGGCTCGTTGGGCAGGGAAGGGCAGGAGAGCTTCGGGGAAGGGCAGAACAGCAATGCAGCAAGGGAAGGTCGAGGCAGAGCAGGGCGAGCAGGCAGGAGAGATTGCAGGGCAGAGAGCAGGGCTTCCAGTCGGAAAGACGTTTTCGACTGGTCCCCAGCAGCCGCTTCTTCAGGTGATCGGCCAGCCCAGTTGGATCGGAAATTTGGTGCAGTGAATCGGGTCGCTGTCGAATTTGCATGCGTTTCACCTCATTTGCATGCAAGGATTCCAAGCGGATCGCAGGAGAGGTAAGTGAATCAGGCCGGAGGGAAATTTGATAGTTAAGTGGTCGCAAAACGATCGGTACACGATCGGTTTTCGTAGCGAATATAGCCCAAAGTTAGATTTCAGAGAAACAGGAGACATTAACTTTGCAAAGAATGGAAAGGAAGAACTAACAGCGAAGGAGACTCTGGCGTCCAATCACCTTTATTGTATCACAAGACTCGACACGATCGTGTTTCGGCCCCAACTGGGAGTCTGAGACGTTTTTACCACTATTTTTTTCTTCACCAATCCTCTGACAGAAATGGAACCCATATGTGCAGTCCTCTGAAATGTAGCTCCGCAAATCTTTTGTGAACACCTTTCTCGAAAACGAGTAAAGATTTAAAACGTTAGGTTGATGGGCCTAGCTGATCTAAGCACCTTAATTAATCGCCTTAATCGGCACCATCAGCTGAAAATTACCAGGTCACAATTGGCCTACACTGCAATTAATTGGATGGTACTTCAAGATAGGTGCCTACCAGAAAGAAGGTGGGGTTAGGGGGCAGATTTGGAGAATGTTTTGACTTAGGTGCTCCCACTTAGGCCAAGAAAATAAGGTGCGCCAAGGTCCACTAGGAGTGAATCTCCAAACGGTGCCTAATTTATGATTGATACACGCTTAGCGCCACGCTCCTCAGAGGGGCAAAGGAGTTAACATAAGAATAGCCTCACTGGGTCAGACCAATGGTCCATCAAGCCCAGTAGCCCGTTCCCATGGTGGCCAATCCAGGTCACTAGTACCTGGCCAAAACCCAAAGAATAGCAACATTCCATTTAGAATCTCAAAAATAACAAGATTCCGGAATCCCAACAAGTAACAAGATTCTAGAATCTCAAAGAATAACAAGATTCCGGAATCCCAACGAGTAACAAGATTCTAGAATCCCAAAGTGTTGCAACATTCCATGCTACCGATCCAGGGCAAGCAGTGGCTTCCCCCATGTCTTTCTCAATAACAGACTATGGACTTTTCCTCCAGGAACTTGTCCAAACTTTCCTTAAAACCAGCTACACTATCTGCTCTTGCCACAACCTCTGGCTGGATGTTATAGAATAGGGTCATTTACACGCCCAACTGCCATTAGCTGCGCAGCAGCATTTACGCCAGGTTTCAACAGGCGCAAGATGTGCGTTAAACTAGTGCACAGACCATCCTTTGCAAAATACTAGTTTTCTGCAGACCTTTCTAGCTAGGGTTACCAGATTCCCTCTATTAAAAAAGAGGACACCTGGATCCGCCCCATTCCTCCCCCAACCCCACCCCTTTCCCCCTCCATCCCCAGCCCATTATGCCCCCCTCCCCAATGAACCTCCCATGTCTGGAGGGCGTCTGCGCATGTGTGGATGTCACGTAATGACATCACGTGCATGCATGTATGCATATGACATCATCACATCAATGTCTGCATGCGCAGAAGCCCTCCAGACGCAACCCCGAAGACGGAGTTTTGGACAAACTGCTGAGTTTTGGAAATCTTTCTGGGCACCCGGCAATCCTCCACAAAGAGGACATGTCCAGTTTTCCCGGACATCTGGTAACCCTATTCCTGGCGCCTAAGTAGGGACAGCCATAGATGTGGCGTGGGTGGAGCTGCACTTAAACTGTGTTAAATGATGGTATTAAGTATTGCTGCTGGAGATTATTCAGTGAAAAACTCAGGCACAAAAATGGAGCGAAGGTTTCATATGTGCCTTTCCCTTCCCACCACCTCTAAAATCAACCCATTGTTGATTTTTTTTAAAAGGAAACTGAGTAAGAGAAAAATTACCTTATACTGCCATCATCTGGAGACTCCTGGAATCGACGTCAGTATTACACATTTTTTTCCTGCCCTATACTACTGCAGATCAACTCATTCTTAAGGAGGCGACTGCTGTAAATTGTCAAACTGCACAGAGTCTAACCCTGTAGTTTTGGTCCAGAATATCATTTGGGGTCTTTTGAGCACTTTGTAATACCCAGCTATGTTGCTATGCCCTGAACAGAGTTTCACACGCACACAGGGCAACTTTAAAAGCCATTTCTTTTATAGAGCAGTGTGTTAGAATTCAATTCAAATGTGCCTGCATCTCTTTCAGAATTTTATATGGCATTTTTATGCCCCTCGTTCCCTTATTATGGAATGCTTACAGATTTTCCTTTGCAAGAGGCATCCAACAATTCAAACTCTCCCTTCCTTCTAGAAAAGGAATTAAAGGAGTTAAGATCTTCAGTCAATCTTTGGATTTTAAACTTTCTCAACTATGGAATGAACTCCCCTTAATTCTGGGTTCATAGTCTACAGCGCGCGAGGAGAAAGGCGCGCCGACAACTGAGCACAGGACTTCATCGCACCGAAGAAAAAACATATTTTAAAGGGCTCCGACGGAGGGTGTTGGTGGGGAAACCCCCACTTTACTTAATAGAGATCGTGCTGGCGTTGTGGGGGGTTTGGGGGGTTGTAACATAAGAACATAAGAAATGCCCTCACCGGATCAGACCGAGGTCCATCCAGTCCGGTGATCTGCACACGCGGTGGCCCATTTAGGTACTCCTTTTTGGAGACCCGAATTTCCCGTATCCCTCAATATGATTTGCCAGAAGGTGTGCATCCAACTTGCGCTTGAAACCCGGAACAGTAGTCTCCGCCACAACCTCCTCCGGAAGAGCATTCCAAGCGCCCACCACTCGTTGTGCGAAACAGAACTTCCCGACACTTGTCCTGAACCTGCTGCCACTCAGTTTCAGGCTATGACCTCTTGTCCGTGTCACCTCCGAAAATGTTAGTAATGCTGTTTCCTGGTCTATTTTATCAAATCCTTTTAATATTTTAAAAATCTCAATCAAATCCCCTCGCAGTCTTCTCTTCTCGAGGGTGAACAGTCCCAGTTTTCAGAGTCGTTCTTTGTAGCTCAAATTCTCCATACCCTTGACTAGTTTCGTGGCTCGTCTCTGCACCCTCTCCAGCAGAGTTATATCCTTCTTAAGGTATGGAGACCAGTGTTGGACGCAGTATTCCAAGTGAGGTCTGACCATTGCTCTGTAAAGTGGCATTATCACGTCCTCCGATCTACTCGTGATCCCCTTCTTAATCATGCCTAACATCCTGTTTGCTTTCTTCGCCGCCGCTGCACATTGAGCCAAAGGCTTTAGGGTTCTGTCAATCAGTACCCCCGAATCCCTTTCCTGTTCGCATTTAGCTAATGTCACCCCCAACATCCTATACTCATGTTCTTTGTTTTTCCTTCCTAGATGCATCACCTTGCATTTGTCTATGTTAAAATTCATCTGCCACTTTGTCGCCCACATTTCCAGCTGGTTCAGATCCTTCTGAAGATCCTCGCAGTCACTTAGAGAGCCAACCGCCCGACATAGTTTTGTATCATCTGCAAACTTTATTATGTCGCATGTTGTTTCCTCTTCTAGGTCATTTATGAAAATGTTGAACAAGATAGGCCCGAGAACCGAGCCCTGGGGTACGCCGCTAGTTACTCTCTCCCATTCCGAGAATTTCCCATTTATGTTAACCCTCTGCATTCTGTTCTCTAGCCATCTACCGATCCATCTGTGGACTTCACCTCCTATTCCATGGTTTAATAGTTTTCTCATAAGCCTTGCATGAGGGACCTTGTCAAATGCTTTCTGGAAGTCCAAGTAAATTATGTCCACTGGATTACCACTATCAATTTGTTTGTTCACCTTCTCAAAGAATTGAAGTAGATTTGTCAAACATGACTTCCCTTTCCTGAAGCCGTGTTGACTAGCCCTAATTAGGTTGTGCTCTTCCAAGTGTTGTACAATGTTGTCTTTAATCCAAGTTTCCAAGTTTATTAGTTTTTAATATACCGACCATCAAACAAATGTCTGGCCGGTTAACAATAAAATTTAAAAAGGTAGATTAAAAATAGTAGTAGGTGTATAAAAATAAATAGAGTGAACATAGATGACAAAGACTAGACAAACTAGAAGGTGAGGGTAAAAGGGAAGGAATGGGAAAAGTTACATAATTTAGAAGAGAGGGAGAAAGTGGGGTGGGGATAGAACGTAAAGGGTAAGGGTGCTTTGTTAAAGCAAATACTTGCTTAAAGAAAAAAGGAAGTAATAAAAGAAAAAGAGAGGAAAAAAAAAAAAAAAAGTAATGAAAGAGAAAAAAAAAAAAAGGGAGATCTAAGTACCGTCGAATGCGTCCTGAAATAAGAAAGTCTTTAGGCTAGTCTTGAATTTGACTAATTGTTAATTAGTGCTTCAATTATTTTCCCAGGAACCGATGTGAGGCTCACAGGTCTGTAGTTTCCTGGTTCACCTCTTGATCCTTTTTTGAAAATTGGAATGACATTTGCTATCCTCTAGTCATCTGGTATTTGCCCGGTTCTAATTGACATGTTAGCTACGGTTTGTAATAGTTCGCCAATTTCTACCTTAAGTTCCTTTAATACTCTCGGGTGAATTCCATCCGGTCCAGGAGATTTGTCACTTTTCAGTTTGTCAATCTGAAAGTATATCATGTCCAACTCCACATTTACTGTTGCGAGGCTTTTCTCTATGCCTCCCGTGAATATCTTCCCTGTGTCTGGCATTGTTGAAGTGTCCTCATTTGTGAAGACAGAGGCAAAGAATGAATTTAACCTATCGGCAACTTGTTTGTCTTCTTTAATTGACCCTTTCCTTCCTTGATCGTCGAGAGGACCCACTGCCTCTCTTGCCGGTCTCTTTCCTTTTATATACCTCAAAAAGGGCTTGAAGTTTTTGGCCTCTTGCGCTATCTTTTCTTCATAGACTTTTTTGGCTTCTCTTACCACTTTATGACACTTTTTCTGGTCGATTTTGTGACTGTTCCAGGCCTCAATCGTTTTTTCCCGTTTCCATTTTTTTAAACGAGTTCCTCTTTTCCCTCACTGCATCCTTCACCTCTTTGGATAACCAAGCTGGTTCTCCTTTGTTCTTTTTTCGCTTTCCTTTGGATATCTTCGGTATGTGGAGATTCTGTGCTTCTGTGATAGTGTTTTTTTAGTAGAGACCATGCTTGATCAACTGTTTGGATTTCTGTTTTGCCCTTCTTGAGCCGTTTTCTAACCATGGTTCTCATGCTTTCATAATTCCCTTTTTTGAAGTTAAAAGTCGTGGCTTTAGTCTTGAATGGTTTCCCCTTTCCGATGCCAATATAGAAATAGACGGCAGATAAGGGCCCATGGCCCATCTAGTCTGCCCACCTTAATGTCCCTCCCCTACCTTTGCCCTGTGAATAGATCCCATGTGCCGATCCCATTTGGCCTTAAAATCAGGCACGCTGCTGGCCTCAATCACCTGTAGTGGAAGACTATTCCAGCGATCAACCACTCTTTCAGTGAAAAAGAATTTCCTGGTGTCACCTCGTAGTTTCCCGCCCCTGATTTTCAACGGATGCCCTCTTGTTGTCGTGGGACCCTTAAAAAAGAAGATATCTTCCTCCGCCTCGATGCGGCCCGTAAGATACTTGAATGTCTCGATCATGTCCCCCCTCTCTCTGCGCTCCTTGAGCGAGTATAGCTGCAATTTGTCAAGCCGTTTTTCGTATGGTAGATCCTTGAGTCCCGAGACCATCCGGGTGGCCATTCTTTGCACCGACTCCAGTCTCAGCACATCCTTGCGATAATGCGGCCTCCAGAATTGCACACAGTATTCCAGGTGGGGCCTCACCATGGATCTATACAATGGCATAATGACTTCCGCCTTACGACTGACGAAACCCCTTCGTATGCAGCCCATGATTTGTCTTGCCTTGGACGAAGCCTGCTCCACTTGATTGGCAGACTTCATGTCCTCACTGACGATTACCCCCAAGTCTCGTTCTGCTACCGTTTTTGCTAGGATCTCGCCATTAAGGGTAAAATTGGTAAATGGTAAAATTGATCATATTGTGATCACTTGTCCCTAGTGGGGCCGTAACCTCTACATCTGCTGTCCTTCCAGGAATGCCATTTATGACCAAGTCCAGGATTGCATTTCCTCTTGTCGGTTCTCCCACCATTTGCTCAAGGAAGCAATCTCCCATCGTTTCTTGGAATTTTATCTCCCTGCCGCAATTTGACGTTCCCAATTTCCAGTTTATCCCCGGAAAGTTGAAGTCCCCTGTGATCGTTGCATTTCCTGATTTACATCTCCGAATAATTTCCTCCATCATTTCTTTGTCTGTTTTCTCAGTCTGTCCCGGGGGGTCGATAATAGAGGCCTATTTGTATGTCTGACTCGAGCCCCCTTCTACCATTCCGTAAGACTCTGAAGACTTGGCTCTTCTCCAAAAAGTAACCCGTTCCCCCTAGTACTATCACACCTTCCTCTCTCTTACCTCTTCTATAAATCCACTGGAGTTCCGTTCCTTCCCTAACCATGTAAACCGTGTCGAGCTCCACCTGTGGAGATGATGCGGTATATAAACCCAAGATTTAGTTTAGTTTAGTTTAGTCTGCTTCATTATACTGGAAACTTAACTTTTTCCCTGTTTTTTAGGGAAAAAGTTAAGTTTTCAGTATAATGTGGGGGGTTACACCCCCCCCCCCAATATGGCAGCGTGAGGCAGTGCGATCCCTATTAAGTAGAGTGGGGGGTTCCCCCCCCCACACCCTCCATCAGAGCCCTTTAAAATACGGGTTTTCTTCGGCACGATTAAGCCCTGCGCTCGGTTGTCCGCGCTCGGTTGTCGGCACGCCTTTGTCCTCACACACTTTTGACCCGTCACCTAATTCTGAGGAGCCCCAGTTCATTCCAATCTTTCCGTAAATCTCTAAAAACTTTTCTTTTTGCCAAGCATTTTGAAAACTAATTTCTTTGAAACTTTTACTATTATTTTCTTTAGTTTTTATCTAATTGTTGTAAACCGAGTCGAGCTTCCTTAGGTTGACGACCTGGCATATAAAGTTAAGCTTTAGTTTAGTTTAGGCTTGGAAATAGGGCCTTATCTAGGACGATATCTATGAATGAAGATCATTTTATAACAGGTCACCTATAAGAATCATTGTTGGAGTGAAAGAGTCGTCTAATGGTTAGAGTAGCAAATCCCACTTCAAACCTCTGTGACCTTGGCCAAGTGTCATTTAATGGTCCAGATTAGTGAGACAGTAATGTAGAAACGTGATGGCAGATAAAGGCCAAATGGTCCATCCAGTCTGCCCTTCTGCAACATCCACTATCTCCTTGTTGGCTAAGTAATGTAATGTAATGTAATGTAATTTATTTCTTATATACCGCTACATCCGTTAGGTTCTAAGCGGTTTACAGAAAATATACATTAAGATTAGAAATAAGAAAGGTACTTGAAAAATTCCCTTACTGTCCCGAAGGCTCACAATCTAACTAAAGTACCTGGAGGGTAATAGAGAAGTGAAAAGTAGAGTTAGAGGAAAAATAAAATAAACATTTTAACAAGACAGCATTGATCTAAATACTTTGGAAGGTAGAAGAGAGGAGAGAAAGGAATAGAAGCAGAAGGGGGAGCCGTTGAACGGTAGAATTCTGGAGAAATTTAAATGATAGAAATAGAACAAAACAAAGACAAAAGGCAAAACAATAGATAAGATTAAAGATAAATCATAAGCTGGAAAGAAAAATAAAATAAAACTTTGTCTTCAATCCACGGTTTCAGCGTCAGTGATGAAGTGGAGCAAGTAAGTTTAGGAGGAGCGATTGACGTTTCCAGAAAGGGCTTCTTCAGGGAAGAGACTTGGCAGACAGTCCCAGGATGCCTATGTCTCCTCCCCTGCGATGTTCTCCCATCCATGCATTCCCTCCCAGACACACACACATTTCCATCTCCTCTTCCTATTGGCTAAGGTTCTTTACTCCTGCATTGTGAGGTCATAGTAACATATTAGATGACGGCAGATAAAGACCCAAATGGTCCATCCAGTCTGCCCAACCTGATTCAATTTAAATTTTTTTAATTTTTTTCTTCTTAGCTATTTCTGGGCAAGAATCCAAAGCTCTACCAGGTACTGAGCTTGGGCTCCAACTGCCAAAATCTCCGTCAAAACCTACTCCATCCCATCTAAACCCTCCCAGCCATTGAAGCTCTCTTCAGCCCATCCTCCACCAAACGGCCATATACAGACACAGACCCCGTGCAAGTCTGCCCAGTACTGGTCTTAGTTCAATATTTAATATTATTTTCTGATTCTAGATCTTCTGTGTTCATCCCACGATTCTTTGAACTCCCATCACCGTTTTCCTCTCCACCACCTCTCTCAGGAGCGCATTCCAGGCATCCACCACCCTCTCCGTAAAGTAGAATTTCCTAACATTGCTCTTGAATCTACCATCCCTTAACCTCAAATTATGTCCTCTGGTTTTACCATTTTTCTTCAAGTATTTGAACGTCTGAATCATATCTCCCCTGTCCCTCCTTTCCTCTAGGGTATACATATTCAGAGGGCTTCCAGTCTCTCCTCATATGTCTTCTGGCACAAGCCTATCATTTTCGTCGACCTCCTCTGGACCGCTTCAAGCCTTCTTACGTCCTTCGCCAGATAAGGTCTCCAAAACTGAACACAATATTCCACCAATGACCTGTACAGGGGCATCAACACCTTCTTCTTTCTACCTGCTACTCCTCTCTTTATACAGCCCACCATCCTTCTGGCAGCAGCCACCGCCTTGTCACACTGTTTTTTCGTCTTTAGATCTTTGGGCACTATCACCCCAAGGTCCCTCTCCCCATCCATGCATATCAGTTTCTCACCTCCCTTCATATATGGTACCTTCTGATTATTAATCCTCAAATGCATTACTCTGCATTTCTTTGCATTGAATTTTAGTTGCCAGGCATTAGACCATTCCTCTAACTTTTGCAGATCCTTTTTCATATTTTCCACTCCCTCTTTGGTGTCTACTCTGTTACAAATCTTGGTATCATCTGCAAAAAGGCACACTTTTCCTTCTAACCCTTCAGCAATGTTACTTACATACATATTGAACAGGAGTGGCCCCAGCACCGAACCCTGAGGGACTCCACTACTCACCTTTCCTTCTTTCGAGCGACTTCCATTAACCACCACCCTCTGGCGTCTGTCCGACAGCCAGTTTCTGACCCAGTTCACCACTTTGGGTCCTAACTTCAGCCCTTCAAGTTTGTTCAACAGCCTCCTATGAGGAACTGTATCAAAGGCTTTGCTGAAATCCAAGTAAATTACATCTAGCATATGTCCTCGATCCAGCTCTCTGGTCACCCAATCAAAAAATTCAATCAGGTTCGTTTGGCACGATTTACCTTTTGTAAAGCCATGTTGCCTCGGATCCTGTAACCCATTAGATTCAAGGAAGTACACTATCCTTTCTTTCAGCAACACTTCCATTATTTTTCCAACAACTGAAGTGAGGCTCACCGGCCTGTAGTTTCCTGCTTCATCCCTGTGACCACTTTTATGAATAGGGACCACATCCGCTCTCCTCCAATCCCCAGGAATCACCACCGTCTCCAGAGATTTGTTGAACAAGTCTTTAATAGGACTCGCCAGAACCTCTCTGAGCTCCCTTAGTATCCTGGGATGGATCCCGTCTGGTCCCATCGCTTTGTCCACCTTCAGTTTTTCAAGTTGCTCATAAACACCCTCCTCCGTGAACGGCGCAGAATCTACTCCATTTTCTCGTGTTACTTTGCCAGACAATCTCGGTCCTTCTCCAGGATTTTCTTCCATGAACACAGAAGTATTTGTTTAGCCCATTTGCTTTTTCCTCATCACTCTCCACATATCGGTTCCCAGCATCTTTTAGTTAAGCAATTCCATTTTTCATCTTCCTCCTTTCACCAATATATCTGAAAAAAATTTTGGCTCCCTTTTTTACATTTTTAGCCATTTGTCATAGAACTTTAGGATTATAGAAACATGATGGCAGATAAAGGCCAAAGGGCCCATCCGCAGCATCCACTATCTCCTCCTCTCCCTATTGGCTAAGACTCTTAACATTTGCATCTCCTCTTCCTATTGGCTAAAGCTCTTTACTCCTGCATTGTGAGGTCATAGAACTTTATGAGTATATTATAGAAACATAGAAACATGGCAGATAAAGGCCAAATGGCTCATCTAATCTGCCCATCTGCAGTAACCATTATCTCTTTCTCTCTCTGAGAGATCCCATGTGCCTATCCCAGGCCCTTTTGAAGTCAGACACAGTCTCTGTTTCCACCACCTCTTCCGGGAGACTGTTCCACGCATCTACCACCCTTTCTGTAAAAAAAGTATTTCCTCGGATTACTCTTGAGCCTATCACCTCTTAACTTCATCCTATGCCCTCTCATTGCAGAGCTTCCTTTCAAGTGAAAGAGACTCGACTCATGCGCATTTACGCCACGTAAGTATTTAAACGTCTGATGAGTGAATTAAGTTTTGCTTGCCCTTATGTACATACCTTTTTAAGCAAACTCATGGTTCACAACACATCTTGGATTAGACTTCTAATTTGTGAAGGTAAGTGTGAGTGGTAGAGAGAGTGGATCCAGAAAACCAATAGCCTCCCAGTGAGACAATCTGAGAAAAGCCAGTTTTACCTCCCTGAAGATGTACCTTTGGTCCCCTGCACTAGGGGAACCCAGACTGGAAGGGGTTGGAATTAAATGGTGATTGTTTTTCTCAAGAGATATCTTGGGCCACAGCCAATCATTTTAGCATAACATATGTTTGACTGAAGGAGAATCAATGGGAACCACTATTTCTATGTAATCAATAATATGAAATAAGTGAGGCCCATCTCCTGAACTACATTAAATTGCTGCTCTCCTGTTACAAATGTTGCTGCCCAAAGATTCTACCACCTTAGGCAGACTTCTAGTCTGCCTAGTGATAAGACCGGCCTGGATGGTTAGCTGTGGATAACCAGGGTTCCAATGATGAAGAATGGCTATTAAATTTTTCAATTAATCAGACTGACCACTGGATGTCACTGTTGCTTTAGATACTTGGAAACAAAACTCATTCAGAGAAATTCAGCACCCTATTGGAGCAGAACCATGAACTGAAAGATGAGGGGGTGGGGGGTTCATTCATTCATTTTAATTTGTTTTCTATCCTATCCTCTCCAAAGAGCCCAGGACAGGTTATAGGTCAACATACACAATATACAGTAAACAGGTTGCAATTTGTGAAAGTTAGAGTATGTTTTTTCAGGTATAAGTTTTTATCCTAACTCGACACATACTAGGGATCTACTACTACTATGAATTATTTCTAGAGCGCTACCAGACGCACGCAGTGCTGCACAGAGTCACAATGAAGAAGAAAACAGTCCCTGCTCCAAAGAGCTTACAATCTAAACAGCCAAGACAGAAAAACAGGATGCTATGGATACAGTTAAGGGGAAGGGTTAATCTGCTGGCTGGGCTGGAGGGCAGAGGGGAGTACAGGACAATTGAGTCATTGTGACATCACTGAGGAGGTTGGCTCTTATTGGTGGAATGAGGCATTATGACATCACAATCTCAGCTCAGCTTCCCAAAGACTGAACTCTTCACACTACTACTACTACTACTATGAATTATTTCTATAGCGCTACCAGACGTACACAGCGCTGTACAGAGACACAAAGAAGACAGTTCCTGCTCCAAAGAGCTTACAATCTAAACAGTCAAGACAGACAAACAGGTTGAGTTAAGGGGAAGGGTTAATCTGCTGGCTGGGTTGGAGGGCAGAGGGGAGTACAGGACAATCGAGCCATTGTGACATCACTGATGAGGTTGGCTCTTATTGGTGGAATGAGGCATTATGACATCACAATCACAGCTCTGCTTCCCAAAGACTGACTACTATGAATTATTTCTATAGCGCTATCAGACATACACAGCACTGTACAGAGTCACAAAGAAGACAGTCCCTGCTCCATCTAGCTTACAATCTAAACAGCCAAGACAGACAAACAGGATGTCACAGATACAGTTAAGGGAAAGGGTTAATCTGCTGGCTGGGTTGGAGGGCAGAGGTGTAGGGTTAAGGATTGAAGGTAGGGAGAACGAGAGGGCACTCTCTAAAGTTAAAAGGGGATAGATTCCTACAAACGTAAGGAAGTTCTTCTTTACCCAGAGAGTGGTAGAAAACTGGAATGCTCTTCCGGAGTCTTTTGTAGGGGAAAACACCCTTCAGGGATTCAAGACAAAGTTAGACAAGTTCCTCCTGAACCAGAACGTACGCAGGTAAGGCTAGTTTCAGATAGGGTGCTGGTCTTTGACCTAAGGGCCGCCGCGTGAGCGGACTGCTGGGCAGAATGGACCACTGGTCTGACCCAGCAGCGGCAGTTCTTATGTTCTTATATTCTTTTTTTTAAAAAAAAATCTTTATTCATTTTCGAACTTACAATAAGTGTGTCAATATGTTAAAACATTTTAATAAGTATATCACTTAATAATCATCAATAGTACAAATGATATATTCTTATCTCCCATCCTTCCCACCCCTTCCTATTATATAATCAATACCTTGTACAATATGTAATAATAAAATTACCCCCCCTCCCCCCTCATAATTGAACCTGTAAATTTAAGGAAAAAATGTCATCTAATCAGTAGAATATTTTGTTAATGGCTCCCACACATCTTGAAATTTCCTAAAACATCCTCGCTGTATTGCAATAAATCTTTCCATTTTATAAACATGACATAAGGAATTCCACCAGAAATTATAATTTAATCTACTCCAATTTTTCCAATTATACGTAATTTGTTGAATGGCAACACCAGTCATTAAGAACATAAGAACATAAGAACATAAGCAATGCCTCCGCTGGGTCTGACCTGAGGTCCATCGTGCCCAGCGGCCCAACAGGTCCAGGACCTGTGCAGTAATCCTCTATCTATACCCCTCTATCCCCTTTTCCAGCAGGAAATTGTCCAATCCTTTCTTTAACCCCAGTACCGTACTCTGCCCTATTACGTCCTCTGGAAGCGCATTCCAGGTGTCCACCACACGTTGGGTAAAGAAGAACTTCCTGGCATTCGTTTTGAATCTGTCCCCTTTCAACTTTTCCGAATGCCCTCTTGTTCTTTTATTTTTCGAAAGTTTGAAGAATCTTTCCCTCTCCACTCTCTCTATGCCCTTCATGATCTTGTAAGTCTCTATCATATCCCCTCTAAGTCTCTTCTTCTCTAGGGAAAAAAGTCCCAGTTTCTCCAATCTTTCTCTATCTCTTTCTATTTCTGTCTCTCTCCCTTTCTCTCTCTCTTTCTTTCTCTCTCTCTCTCTCAATAATTTTCTCTGTCTCCCTTTTCTCTCTCTCTTTCTGTCCCTCTCTACTCTCTTTATGCCCTTCATGATCTTGTAAGTCTCTATCATATCCCTCCTAAGTCTCCTCTTCTCCATGGAAAAGAGACCCAGTTTCTCCAATCTCTCAGCGTATTATTAGTAATAATTTGTTATTATTTGAAGAAATCTGACTTTTTGCTCTCATTGCCTTACCAAACAGCACAGTATCATATGACAATGCCACTGGATTGTCCAATAAACAATTAATTTGGTCCCAAATTGATTTCCAGAAAGTCATAATAAATGATCTAAAGTCCCTGCTTCGAGATGACAGTGCCAACATCTATTAGACTTAGAGCAATCTAATTTTTGTAAACGAACAGGGGTCCAGAATGCTTTTAACCACGCTACAGTCTTGTAAAAGAGGGGGCGAGGGGGGAATAACTTAGGCGCTGGGTAGGTTTGTAGAATTTCCCCCTACGCCGTGATCCTTTTTTCAAAGGGGCGAAATCAGGCCCACAACACTTTGACAATTTTCCTCTTTCTTTCTTTACGTGTTCTTTTACCAAGGCGCTCTAGCTGTTTTTGCGTGCGCTAAACGCTAACGCGTCCATTATATCCTATGGACGCATTAGCGCGTGCTAATTTTTACTGCGTGCTAAATCTGCTACCGCACGTTCGTAAAAGGACCAGTTAATAATTTTTAGACCGCTCAATCAGAACATTTTAGGTGGGTCACAATCTTCAACATACCCAATAAGAGAAATAAAAAATAATAATTTTAAAAAAAAAAAAAAAGTTTGCATTCAACCGGATATTTTTGGCTCAACAGAGTTCAAGACGGAGAACAGCTAGACAAGAATATAGAAGCAAATTTGGAAGAATGCTGAGAGTATTTTTATTTTAAGTCAGGACCATTCTTTTTATCTCCATAGACCTAATTTAAATGTCTGTCTTTTCTTGCTTCTGGTGTCCTCTTCTGCTTGGCTCGGGGCTCCTGACTCAAATGGCGATCGTTGCCTTTTGATTTTTTTTTTTTTAAGAAATAGGCCGGCTCGATCAGCTAATATGGGGAAGATGTATCGCCGGCCTGAATAACTGTGACAGCCACAGACCGTATCAAGGCCTTTTTGTTTGCACGATGCCCCGTTACATTAAGGGAGCCGTCACAGCTGTCCTGGGCTCTGCAGTCGCCCATCTTGTCACTTGACACAGCAGCAGATGTCAGCGACCGATAAGCGGCTGCACTCCATTCAGGCCGCATCTAAGATTACCTCTAGAAATAAAAAAAAAACCAACATAGCAAATACATAACAATGCTCCCAGCCATTTATTAAAAACAAAAGAAGGAAAGGCCCGTAGTGTTTTCAAGTTTGGATTTTATATTTGTTTTCGCCCTGCGTGGCCTTTTCAGCTTTCGCATTCGAATTTTCTGCATTGAGCTGCAAGAATTCTGCCCTAATAAAAGGTAGAGATTTAATTCAAGCATGTCAGAAATGCAGTATAAAATTATTAACTTTCTCCATCCAACTGTGCCGGAGGAAATGTCGGATATTTTTAGTACTAATTTCGCGATCACGGTATGTTTGCTAAGGGGAGCTTTTCAGCTGAGTGGGATTTTTCCCAGATGTCCAATGCCCGGCCATGTCCAGCCACCAGCATTAAGTCTCCGGGTTTAGGCGTCTGGCTATCTTTTATGTAGATAACTTGAATTTCTATCTCTCTCTCTTTCTCTCTCTCTTTCTCTCTCTCTATTTCTGTCTCTCTCTTTCTTTCTTTCTTTCTCTCTCTCTCTCTCTTTCTATCTCTCTCTCTTTCTCTCTCTCTTTCTCTCTCTCTCTCTTTCTCTCTCTCTCTCTATTTCTGTCTCTCTCTTTCTCTTTCTCTCTCTCTCTCTCTTTCTATCTCTCTCTCTTTCTATCTCTCTCTCTTTCTTTCTCTCTCTCTCTCTATTTCTGTCTCTCTCTTTCTTTCTTTCTCTCTCTACCTTTCTATCTCTCTCTCTTTCTCTCTCTCTCTCATTATTTCTCTCTCTACCTTTCTCTCTCTCTCTCTCTCTCTCTCTTTCTCTCTCTCTTTCTATCTCTCTCTCTCTCTCTCTATTTCTGTCTCTCTCTTTCTTTCTTTCTTTCTCTCTCTCTCTCTCTCTCTCTCTCTCTCTCTCTCTCTATATATATATATATATATGTGCGGGTAAATTTGAATGTCTGGTAACTCTACCTATATATATATATATATATATACACACTCCCCTATATATATATATATATATATATACACATACATATATATATATATATATAGGTAGAGTTACCAGACAAATTTTGTGGTGATTCCAGGAAATACTTCTTCACAGAAAGGGTGGTCGATCATTGGAACAGTCTACCTCTGCAGGTGATTGAGGCCAGCAGCGTGTCAGATTTTAAGAGAAAATGGGAATTTCACGTGGGATTTCTAAGGGACATCTCTAAGGTCAGGGGGATGGGTCATTAGAGTGGGCAGACTTGATGGGCTATAGCCCTTTTCTGCCATCATATTCTATGTTTCTATGTAACCCAGACACAGTGCTGGGTTTTGAAAAGTTGTCTGGACGCCCAGACATGTCCTCTAAAAACAGGACATGTGCGGGTAAATTCGAATGTCTGGTAACTCTACCTATATATATATATATATATATATATATAGGTAGAGTTACCAGACATTCGAATTTACCTGCACATATATATAGGGGAGTGTATGTATGTATATATATATATATAGAGAGAGAGAGAGAGAGAGAGTCTGCCCCTATATATATGTGTGGGTAAATTTGAATGTCTGGTAACTCTACCTATATATATATATATAGGTAGAGTTACCAGACATTCGAATTTACCCGCACATATATATAGGGGAGTGTGTGTGTGTATATATATATATATATATATAGGTAGAGTTACCAGACATTCGAATTTACCCGCACATGTCCTGTTTTTAGAGGACATGTCTGGGCGTCCAGACAACTTTTCAAAACCCAGCACTGTGTCTGGGTTACATAGAAACATAGAATATGATGGCAGAAAAGGGCTATAGCCCATCAAGTCTGCCCACTCTAATGACCCACCCCCCTGACCTTAGAGATCTCCCTTAGAAATCCCACGTGAAATTCCCATTTTCTCTTAAAATCTGACACGCTGCTGGCTTCAATCACCTGCAGAGGTAGACTGTTCCAATGATCGACCACTCTTTCTGTGAAGAAGTATTTCCTGGAATCACCACAAAATTTCCCTCCCCTTATTTTTAGCGGATGCCCTCTGGTGGTCGAAGGACCTATAGGACAGAATATATCATCTTCCACCTTGATACGGCCCGTAACATATTTGAACGTCTCAATCATGTCCCCCCCCTCTTTTGAAAACCTTCCCACTCGGGACCACGTCAGGAGAGCATCTGCGCATGTTGCAGATGCAATGCAGTGATATCACATGCATGCACATGACATCATAGCATCACACCTGTGCACACGCAGATACTCTCCCAATGTGGCTCCGAGTATGAGAACAGGTTGAGGGGGCGTGGCTGGGGCGGTGATGCTGGGGCTAGGTGGAACTGGGCAGCCCTGGGTCTGGATTGTACAATAGTAAAATCTAAAACATAAGAATGTAAGAATAGCCTTATTGGGTCAGACCAGAGGTCGATCAAGACCAGTAGCCTGTCGTCATGGTGGCCAATCCAGGTCACTAGTACCTGGCCAAAACCCAAAGAGTAGCAACATTCCACATAGAATCCCAAAGAATAGCAAGATTCCAGAATCCCAAAGAGTTACAAGATTTTAGAATCCCAAAGAGTGGCAACATTCCATACAATATCCAAAGAATAGCAAGATTCCAGAATCCCAAAGAATAACAAGATTCTAGAATCCCATAGAGTACCAAGATTCCGGAATCCCCAGAGTAAGAACATTCCATGCTACCGATCCAGGGCAAGCAGTGGCTTCCCCCAAGTCTTTCTCAAAAACAGACTATAGACTTTATCTCCAGGAACTTGTCCAAACTTTTCTTAAAGCCAGCTATGGTAGAGTGAAGATAGTGTGTAACTATTGTACGCTTCTCTCTCTGTATTCACTGTGATAGGGGATTAACAGACCTGCAAATAACTTTTTCATATGTTATTTGCTATTGTATATTAAAAACCATCGTGAATATGGTGAAACCGCAAATAACATGGTGGGAGGCCTGGCCTATTCCTGAAGGAAAAGCAAAACACCGCGAAGAAAGTGCCTGGAATCGGCGATTTTCTCCGTAAATGCTTGGAATCCGCGATTTCTCTATGCAAGCTGATGTCATTTGGGGGGGGGGGGGGGGGAGAAGCCAGCCAGCTAAAAACTGCACGGGCAGTGTGTCTGGGAGGGAATGCATGGATGGGAGAACATCGCAGGGGAGGAGACATAGGCATCCTGGGACTGTCGGCCAAGTCTCTTCCCTGAAGAAGCTCTTTCTGGAAACGTCAATCGCTCCTCCTAAACTTACTTGCTCCACTTCATCACTGACGCTGAAACCGTGGATTGAAGACAAAGTTTTATTTTATTTTTCTTTCCAGCTTATGATTTATCTTTAATCTTATCTATTGTTTTGCCTTTTGTCTTTGTTTTGTTCTATTTCTATCATTTAAATTTCTCCAGAATTCTACTGTTCAACGGCTCCCCCTTCTGCTTCTATTCCTTTCTCTCCTCTCTTCTACCTTCCAAAGTATTTAGATCAATGCTGTCTTGTTAAAATGTTTATTTTATTTTTATTTTTCCTCTAACTCTACTTTTCACTTCTCTATTACCCTCCAGGTACTTTAGTTAGATTGTGAGCCTTCGGGACAGTAAGGGAATTTTTCAAGTACCTTTCTTATTTCTAATCTTAATGTATATTTTCTGTAAACCGCTTAGAACCTAACGGATGTAGCGGTATATAAGAAATAAATTACATTACATTACAATAATCGAAACCGCGATTGCTGAAACCGCGAATATGGAGGGAGAAATGTACATTCAGTCAAAAAGGCCATATGTAAAACTTATGTAAATATACCATGAAGCCTAAATGAACCACCATCCAAAGCGGTACTGAAAACCGTCACAGAAACACTTTAATCCTGTATTGCAACCCCATTACTGAAGCTCACGCATGAAAACTTCACAGAAACGCTCAAACTCTGTTCTGTAACACCATTACAGAAGCTCATATATTGTAACACCATTACAGAAGCTCATATATTGTAACACCATTACAGTAGCTCATATATTGTAACACCATTACAGAAGCTCATATATTGTAACACCATTACAGAAGCTCATATATTGTAACACCATTACAGAACAACGCTCTGAACTGACTCCCCAGTCACAGAACCTTTCAATAAACAAATAAACAGTAGTTCGCAGCCTAAGCAACACCCCATAAAGATAGAATTGTGTTTGATATGGTGCAATTTGGCCTTAACTTAAGCAGTCAAGTACTGAATATCGCCACCTACCTGCATAAGTGTGAACTCCGCCCCAGACCACCCACAAAAGTGCCAGCTGTCATTTTAGCAGTCTGTGGTAAGATTTAGCAGTAACCAGTTAAATGCCCCCAAAATTAGCGCTTAACCCTGAACAAGCGATTTAGCCAGCCAGGAGCTGTTTCTGATTTGAATATTGGCCCCTAAATCTGTGACAGGAACACCCAGTGTCAGGGTGCCATGGGTAGGCATTATTTTATACACTGGGTGCTAGCATTAGCCACTTAATGAAGGACCTACTAAAAGGCCCTACTGTCTAATGTTGATTTCTGCACCAGAGAATGACACGGTAGATGTTACCCTCAGCTAGCCGCAAGTAGCCACGGGTAACGGGGGAAAGGTGCTCACCACAGGTACAGAGACAAGGCCATCCACCACTCCGTGGTGTGGTGGATGGCCTCGTCCCCGCCGTTAAGGGAGGAAATGCGCCATCATCGATCACGCGCAGCCCCCCTCTCTCCTTCCTACCTACCCACCCGAATCTATCTATCTCCCTCCCTCCCCCCTTACCTTTGCAGCGTGTTTTAAGGTTTCAGATTTGTTGAAAGCCACCGGAGCATATGTGCAGTCACGTGCGTGTGTGGGCAGAAGCTTCTCCTCTGACGCAACTTCTCACTACACGAACACCTCCGGCAGCTTTTAACAAGTCTTGAAACCTTAAAACGCACCGAGAAGGTAAGAGGGAGGAAGGGAGATGCACGGACTGCGTGAGGCGTGCCGAAGGGCAGTGAGGTGGCTGGATGCTGCGGGGACGGGGCGGTGAAGGGGACGTGGTCTTTTGACGGGGCAGTGAAAGGGACAGATTTTTTTATACCCGTGTCATTCTCTATTCTGCGCCCAGCTCTGGGTGCCAGACTTAAACCTGTTGAAATATGGTATCAGTTCTATGTTTCAAATCCATTGTCTGAAAATGTTGTTTGACTTTTAAATGGTTCGGTTTTCTGTTTTCTCCTCTGGCGCAGTAAAAGGTAGATGCTTTGAACAAGTTCATTCTTTTAATCTTTGCCAGGACGACAGACTTTTGGAAATGTATTTCATTAAAGGCATTTTGCTCCCGTATTTAGAATTTCTTGTAAGATAAAGATCTTGTCGCTCTCAGGGTGAAACTTCTGAAGGTGTTATGTCTTCAAGCATGTTACATCACCACAGAAGGACTTTCTTCCATATTTGCCTGTTTTATTTTCTTCTTTAAATTTAAGTGAAGTGTGACATTAGAGAAACAGCCATTCCTCTGTCAGTCGGAGCATGAAGACATCAAGCCCTTGTGATTGCAACCATTATGTTGATGGTAACAGCGTAATTCTCAAGCAACCGCAGGGAATGCAGTACAAGCCCATTTGAAAGTTAATATCGTTCAAAATAAGAGAGAATTCCTGGGCAGGGGAGAGAGAGCCACACACTTTAGTTAAAGGAGAAAACATGTGGAGGGTTAATTTGTAGGCCACATGTTGACCAAATAAAGTTAACGGTTTATGTGCATTTATGGAAGTGCTGTTTGAATGACACGGTGACAAAATTCATCACCGTTCCCGTCCCTGCGGATAATCACGGGAAACCGTCTCCATGTCATTCTTTAAGGAGAGAGGAAAGAATCAGGGTATGAGTGGGCCTCAAGCCTGACCCTCAAGCCCTCCATTGAAGAATGCTGGTGTAGAAGGACTGAGGTTGAGATAAGACACTAAAGAATGGGACCTTTGTTGGCCACTGTTGGAAACATGATACTGAGCTTGATGGACCTTCGGTCTGTTCCAGTATGGCAGCTTATACATGAATACAGGATGTCCGATGGAGTACTTGGAGAGACCCCTCAGGGAAAGAGACTTAGGAGTACTGGTTGATAAGTCAATGAAGCCGTCCGAGCAATGCACAGTGGCAAAAAGGGCAAACAGAATGCTAGGATTGATTAAGAAGGGGATCACGAACAGTTCGGATAAGGTTATCATGCCGCTGTACCAGGGCCATGGTGCGCCCTCACCTGGAGTACTGCATCCAGCACTGGCCACCGTACATCAAGAAGGACACGGTCCTACTCGAAAGGGTCCAGAGAAGAGCAGCTAAAATGGTTAAGGGGCTGGAGGAGTTGCCGTACAGTGAGAGATTAAAGAAATGGGCCTCTTCTCCCTTGAAAAGAGGAGACTGAAAAGGGACAAGATCGAAACATTCAAGATAATGAACGGAATAGACTTAGTAGATAAAGACAGTTTGTTCACCCTCTCCAAGGTAGAGAGAACGAGAGGGCACTCTCTAAAGTTAAAAGGGGATAGATTCCGTACAAACGTAAGGAAGTTCTTCTTCACCCAGAGAGTGGTCGAAAACTGGAACGCTCTTCTGGAGGCTGTTATGGGCGAAAACACTCTCTGGGGATTCAAGACAAAGTAGGACAAGTTACTTTGACCCAAGGGCCACCACATGAGCGAACTGCTGGGCACAATGGACCACTGGTCTGACCCAGCAGCGGCAATTCTTATGTTCTTATGTGAGCCAAGTAGAGAACAATCAAGTTATTGTGACATCACTGGTGAGGTTGGCTCTTAGGTCTTGGTGGAATGAGGCATTATGACATCATGATCTCGGCTCTGGAATGTTCCTACTCTTTGGGTTTCCGCCAGATACTTGGGACCTGGGTTGGCCACTGTTGGAAACTGGGCTTGATGGACCTTCGGTCTGTTCCAGTATGACAGTTCTTATGTGAGCCAGGTATAGGACAGTCAAGCTATTGTGAGGTTGGCGCTTAGGCATTGGTGGAATGAGGGATTATGACATCACAATCTCAGCTCTGGAATGTTGCTGCTCTTTGGGTTTCTGTCTGGTACTTGTGACTTGGATTGTTCACTGGTGGAAACAGGATTCTGGGCTTGATGGACCTTCGGTCTGTTCCCGTGTAGCAATACTTATGTTCTTAACTTATAGGATACTATCAGTTGTGCGCATTATTACATTATGCACTTAGCATGCCCTCTTATACCTACATAAGTGGACAGGCCTATATTTTAGCACACTAATGCAGCTTTGCACTAGTATCAGACGCATCCCGAAACCATTCCAGAAATGGCCCTAAGCATGCCCCCACTGTGGCACATACACCGATGCTAAGAAATGTAAGGTCATGCACCTCGGAAGCGGAAATCCATGCAGGACGTACTTCTTGAACGGAGAAACTTTAACTAGGACTTCAGCAGAACGAGATTTAGGAGTAATCATCAGTGCAGACATGAAAACTGCCAATCGAGTGGAGAAGGCTTCATCTAAGGCAAGGCAGATATTGGGTTGTATCAATAGAAGTTTCGTCAGCCGAAAGCCTGAAGTCATAATGCCGTTGTACAGGGCCATGGTGAGACCTCATCTGGAGTACTGTGTGCAATTCTGGAGGCCACATTACAGTAAAGATGTGCGCAGAATTGAATCGGTTCAGCGGACGGCCACCAGGATGATCTCGGGGCTCAAGGGTCTCTCGTACGAAGAGAGACTGAACAAATTGCAGCTCTACGCTCTTGAGGAACGTAGGGAGAGGGGAGACATGATCGAAACATTTAAGTACCTCACGGGACGTGTCGAAGTGGAAGATGATATTTTCTTTCTCAAGGGACCCTCGGCCACAAGAGGGCACCCGCTCAAACTCAGGGGCGGAAAATTTCATGGCGACACCAGAAAGTACTTCTTCACAGAGAGAGTGGTTGATCATTGGAACAAGCTTCCAGTGCAGGTGATCGAGGCAGACAGCGTGCCAGACTTTAAGAATAAATGGGATACCCATGTGGGATCCCTACGAGGGTCAAGATAAGGACATTGGGTCATTAGGGCTTAGACAGAGGGTGGGTAAGCAGAGTGGGCAGACTTGATGGGTTGTAGCCCTTTTCTGCCGTCATCTTCTATGTTTCTATGATGGGTCATTTGGCCTTTATCTGCCATCATGTTTCTATGTTTCTATAATCAGAAAGTTCTATGACATCACAATGCAGGTGTAAAGAGCCTTAGCCTATAGGAAGAGGAGATGCAAATGTTAAGAGCCTTAGCCAATAGGGAGAGGAGGAGAGAGTGGCTGCTGCAGACACCAGAAAGTATTTCTTCACAGAGAGAGTGGTTGATCATTGGAACAAGCTTCCAGTGCAGGTGATCGAGGCAGACAGCGTGCCAGACTTTAAGAAGAAATGGGATACCCATGTGGGATCCCTACGAGGGTCATTAGGGCATAGACAGGGGGTGGGTAAGCAGAGTGGGCAGACTTGATGGGCTGTAGCCCTTTTCTGCCGTCATCTTCTATGTTTCTATGTTTCTATACACCTTGCTGCTAAGCTAGAGAATTAGGAGTGACCTAGTGGTAGAACTGCTTCCTCTGCTGCTGCTCCCTGTGACCCTGGGCAAGTTACTTAACCCTCCAGGGCCCCAGGTATAAAATAACCACTTTGAATTCATAGTCACAAAAAGGTGGTAGACGAGTTAAGCAAATGTAAAACCAATTAACAGATGTGGCTACTAGGGGGTCCTTTTACTAGGCCGCGCTAGGGCATTAACGCGCGGAATAGCGCGCACTAGACGGTAACATCAGCACCGAGCTGGCGTTAGTTCTAGCCGCGCAGCGCAGGTTTTAGCACACGCCAAAATGCGTGCGCTAAAAACGCTAACGCAGTTTAAAAAATTTTTTTAAAAAAATTTCAATTGAATCAGGTTGGGCAGACTGGATGGATCATTCGGGTCTTTATCTGCCGTCATCTACTATGTTACTATGTTAGTAAAAGGAGCCGTCAGGGTTGAATTTTGTTGATTTATAAGTACAGTTAAAACCTGAAATAGTCTTCTGGGTTTCTTCCAAGTCCCGCTGTCTTCCTCTCCTCTCTTAGTTTAAGCAACGGTGGAGGACTGGAACATTTGCTGAACCCAGAAATCTCCCTTCGAAAATGAGCGGAAAAATGTTGATCGTACTGTATGCCGGTCCCCCATCTTCTCATAACTGCTGACTACTCACTTGCATATAGTTCCCCAGGGCGTGACCCTGTAGTCACGGAAACTAAGCCTCATTTTTTTTTTTTGCCGACTTCGCTCATAATTGGAAAACAAAATGTTCTTGCAGGCTACGACAGATTTTTTTGGGTAATAGTGGAAGGGTAAAGACTCAGAGTTTCTGAAACATGCCTTCTAGTCAGGTCTTGTAGGATGACAGATGTTGGTGAAGGACCCGTTGCATGAGACGTCCTGAAATTATAGGTTAGCCAGCAGAAAAAAAAAAGTACAATTTCTTGCAATTTAAGCTTAAAAAAGGAATATCCTGGCTTTATGCCACTTATCTGATTGAGCGACATGAAAGAAACACAGGAGAGAGTGGGGTGACTGGAGAGGTCTCCGTCAAAGGAATCTGACCAATCTACGTTTCATTCCCAATGAATGTCTAGAGTAGGGGTGTCCAACCTTTTGGCTTCCCTGGGCCGCATTGGCTGAAAAAATTTTTTCTGGGGCCGCAAACGCTGCAGCAAGACAGAGGAGGGAGCCAGCAAGATGGTAAACACCCGGGGGCAGCAGAGGAAAACACTGCATCGCCCTCGACCAGGGCCGCATGCAACCCTCGGGCCACACGTTGGACACCCCTAGTCTACCTGTCATTCCATTGCCTTAAGAAAAAGAAAGGTCTAAAGACCCTTAGAATGCGTTGCTAGAATATGGAGGAAAGTACGACGCACTGGTTACAGCTATATCTACAGTTTCCAGGCATTTGATCTTGGACGCTCGTATATAATTGATTTAAGAACGGACGGTTGTGGCTTTATTTAGTCTTCACACCACAAGAGAGCTCTGGGAATGTATCACAAATATGACCCGCTTCAGGTTCAACTTGCGTCAAACCCCCCCCCCCCTTCGATCTGTTCGGAACACCGATGCACACCTCGTATTCCGCCAGTGTCGTCGTGCTCCCGTTGCCCCTCTCTTGAAGTCGCTTCACTGGCTCCCTGTCCATTCCTGCATCCAATTCAAACTCCTCTTGTTCAAGTGTATTTACTCTGCGTCTCCTCGCTATTTCTCCTCTCTTATCGCTCCCCTATGCTCTGCCCCGGGAAGTCCGCTTGTCCGACAAGTCTCCCTTGTCGGTGCCCTCCTCCTGTACTGCCGACTCCCGTCTCTATCCCTTCGACCGTGCTGCGTCCCACGCCTGGAACAACCTGCCTGACTCGGAACGTCGGGCTTCGTCTCTGGCGGTTTTCGAGTCCTGGCTGAAAACTCACTTGTTCGAGGCTACATTTAAATCCTAATCCTACCACATATTAGTCCTTTATCCCATCCACCCCATCAGCCACCTTCTTACTCTCCACACGAGCGACATGTATAGATTCACTCTTTTTTTTTGTCCTATGTGTCTGTCTTAATTAGATTGTAAGCTCTTGCGAGCAGGGACCATCTCTTGTATGTTTAATGTACAGCACCGCATGTGTCTGCTATCGCTTTAGAACGAATATGCCCCCTCTGAAATCCTAATCAAACTATATTTTGTAATTTCTGGACCTTTCATCTAAAAAAGTCTCCTCTGAAAATTCTTAACAAACTCTATATTGTAATATTTGCTGTATTTTTTGTAATATTTGCTGTATTTTTTGGCTGTATTTTTTTTTAATATTTGCTGTATTTTTTTGTAATATTCGCTGTATTTTTGTAATTCGCGACCTCTCTCAAATAGGTCCTCTCGGAAATTTCTTAGCAAACTGTATATTTTATTTTTCGCTTTCTTAAAGTTTCTGTACTCTGTATTTCCTCTGACTATCTGCATATTTGTAACTCGCTGAATGTCCAGCTCTCTTGAATGTAAACCGCCTAGAAGTCGCAAGAATGTGGCGGTATAGAAGAATAAAGTTATTATTATTATCCTTAAACAGTAGTAATACAGTTTCAGTTACACAGACTTGGATGCAGAGAAGATTGGTCATTGTAAGACCTTGGAGGTAGGCACTCCCCTCCCCCTCTATAAAAATTGTTCTGTAGCCCCCACAAATCCCCTTTCCCAATAAGAAAGTCCATCAGGGACCAGCTGCAAACATAATGTGGCATCGTTCCCATCTTCCTATAGTTTGATGTTATTTAAAATCGAGAGAGGACATTTCTCAAAAGAAAACCGTATCTTTGTGAAAAGTGATTCAATCCGTTCTCTGAAATTATAGCTGAAATCTACAAAGTAGCTTGTTTGAAGTGGGACAAACATACAAAGATGACAAATCCATCGTAGATCCCTAAAGGCAGTATGTAGGTGTGAGAAGCCCCATAGAAGTGCTTCGCAGCCTGACTGTGGGAAAAGGTAGGTGGGATAATGCCGGAGAGCGCAATGTCAAAGTCTTTGATCAGAAGATTTCCACCAAGGGCCTCATTCACTTGGACACCATTGGGACTGATACGGCAGGAAACAGAAACGATTTGAAAAGGCAGAACTTGACACTGTAATGTTTATTTTTAAGATTTCATGTCCTTTTCAGTCTTTTTACCCTTGCCGGCCTAGCACAAAACCAATTACTTTTTTCTTTTTCTTTTTTTTCCTTTATTTATTTATCAATTTTACATTGATCAAAATCAAACATTTTGTACAGAAAGATTGCTAACATAACATTAAAAAAGAAAAAGAAAACATTTTTTCTACAAGAGTAATTTTACTTCAAACAATCTCAAGTCCACGTTTTGATCCAAGAATTTATGAGTGAACATTAAAGAAATTCAATAGATATATAGGCAAAAAGAAGGTATCTATGACTGGTTCGAGGAGCTAAACTCTAATTAACTAATCCGATGTTCCTTCCTTTTCCAGACGTTTCAGCGTCAGGAAGGTTGTAAGTTGGGCCGGTTCAAGAAAGACATATTTATTATCACGATACCTTACAATGCACTTACATGGGAAACGTAAGAAAAAAATACCACCCGACTGAGTGACTCCTGGTTTCAATAAAAGAAATTGTCGTCTGCGATTTTGAGCGTCTTTACTGGTTCATAGACAATGGCGTGAAAGACAAAGGCGCACCCAGACAATTGAGCGCAACGCGGAGGCATGCGCCGCTCAAAATTACTGTTTTTAGGGCTCCAACGGGAGGGCGTGGGGGGGGAACCCCCCCACACTTTACTTAATAGACATCGCACCGGCGTTATGGGGGGTTTGGGGGGTTGTAACCCTCCACATTTTACTGTAAACTTAACTTTTTCCCTAAAAACAGGGGAAAAGTTAAGTTTTCAGTAAAATGTGGGGGGTTAGAACCCCCCACACACCCCATAACACCCCCACAACGCGGCGCGATGTCTATTAAGTAAAGTGTGGGGGTTCCCCCCCACACCCTCCCGTCGGAGCCCTAAAAACAGTAATTTTGAGCGGTGCGCACCTCCCGCGCTGCGCTCAATTGTCTGGGCGCGCCTTTGTCCCGGCGCGCTTTTGACCTAATACCGTCTTTACTAACATCTGGGAAAACTTGAATTTTCAAACCTAGAAACTCCTTATCTTTATTTTTGAAGAACATTTTTAATATCCATTCTTTATCTCTATAATAAAACCCTAAGCCGCGCATGCGCACTTCCACTTGCGTGTTCCGTATGTCCGTGGCCTGAAGAAGTGCGCATGCGCAACTACAACTGCCCCACACTCGCGGCCCTGTGGGGCAGGGAAGCAACTGAGTGGTGGAGAGCAGCCCCGCTCCGCCCGTTGACCCTCCACAAACCTCCCGGCTCCAGCGGCGTAGGCAGCACTATAAACACGCTGCTTCGCGCCCTTCTACTGCCGATTTCCTCTGCTGCGTCTCTGATGACATCATCGGAGACAGAAGCGGGAGAGGAAATCGGCAGTAAAAGGCCGCGAAGCAGCGTGTTTAAAGTGCTGCCTACGCGGCTTGAGCCCGGAGGTTTGTCGGCAGTGGGAGGGTCAGGAGCAGGCCAGATCGAGCAGAACAACGGCAGTAAAAGAAGGGGGAGGGGCCGAATGGAGCAGGCCAGATCGCGGTAAGAGAAGGGAAAGGAGGGTTGGGGAAAATGCTGCTACTGCTATACAGGGACTTGGAGGGGAAGGGACATACCGCTCCTGCTTCTGTACAGGAAAGAGGGGGAGGGATAGGAGGGAAATGCTGTTGCTGCTGCATAGGGAAGTGGGATGGAAATGCTGCTGCACAGGGAAATGGGGAAAAAAGACAGACAGTGGGAGGGAGGGAGACAGAAAGAAAGAAAGACACAGGGGCAGGGAGAGGGACAGAAAGACAAACAGAGAAAGGGGGCCAGGGAGAGAGAGAGAGTCAGCGGGAGGGAGACAGACAGACATATATTCTAGCACCCGTTAATGTAACGGGCTTAATGACTAGATAATAAAACCCTAAGCGGCGCATGCGCACTCCTACCTGCGTGTTACGTATGTCCGTGGCCGGAAGGAGTGCGCATGCGCGCCTACAACTGCTCCACACTCGCGAAGGGAGAAGATACAGAAAGAAAGAAAGACTGACAGACAGCCAGGGAGAGAGACAGTAAGACAGGGGGCCAGGGAAGAGACAGAGACACACAGGGGGACAGAGACAGAAAGAAAGGGGGGCAAGGAGAGAGATAAAAAAACAAAGTAAGAAAGAAAGAAAGAAACGCCTCAGCGACCCATTGTGCTAAAAGTCTACACAACTATTCTAGCTTAAATACTAGTCTGGCAATAGTGCCACAGATAATAGAAGAGCAGCTGGTTTAGCCAAATCCTTGTCAGATACTTCCAAAATTGCTGCCAAGTCTAATTGAAGGTCCTGCTCCTGATCATACGCCCGAGTAAAGGGAGGTATTGAGTCCTCTGGGATTTTCAAAATCTCCATGAAGTACCGATTACTTTTCAGATCTGTGATTTCTTCACGTTTGCTAGGAGTCGGACACGAGTCGATGGCATCTAACACACACATTTTGCTGCTGGACCTGCTGGAACTCTCAGAAAGTGCTCAGAAGCCTATGAAGGGGCAAGGAAGCTCTAACGCAGCTTAAAATGGGATATTTCGGGATACACTCAGGCACCCTGTGGTAAATTATTGTTTATTGAAAGCTTTTATACGGCTGCTAATGACTGAGGGAGTCAATTCAGAGCGGTTTACATGAGCTTCTGTAAAGGTGTTACAATACAGAGTTTGCGTTTCCTGGGATGATTTCAATAGAAACCAGCAAAAAAAGAGGCAAGAGAGATGTTTGTACCAACCAACAAGGGGGCATCCGTGGAAAATCAGGGGCGGGAAACTGCACGGTGACACCAGGAAGTTCTTCTTCACTGAAAGGGTGGTTGATCGCTGGAATAGTCTTCCACTCCAGGTTATTGAGGCCAGCAGCGTGCCAGATTTTAAGGCCAGATGGGATAGACATGTGGGATCTATCCGCAAAGATAAATAGGGAGGGTCATTAGAGTGGGCAGACTTGATGGGCCGTGGCCCTTATCTGCCGTCTATTTCTATGTTTCTATATATCTTTATTAACACAATGATAATTGTCCAACAACAAGTTCTTGATTAGAAATATCAGATGTAGTCCCGACTAGGGAAAAAGGCTGTTTCCTCTGTAATGGGGGTGGGGGTTCCCCCCCACACCTCTCTCCCCCAACGGGAGCGCCAACACACACTCCTTCACAGTGCTTTATAATAGTGTTGAAATACTGCGCGCTGACGTCCTGCACGCGATTGTCTGGGAGGGTTTGTCTGCGCGCAATTGTCTTGCGTGGTTTCGTCTATGAGTCAATTGTCCTAGACAGATCACGGAGGTTCTGGTGCTTAGTAAACGTGGGAAGCTTCCAGTACTATACTTTTGATAGAGGGCCCCTGCGGTTAACCTACAAGGGCACTACGCAACTCAAAACAGACTTAGCATAACATAACTTTATTTTTGTATTCCGCCACAATCAAAAGAATTCTAGGCGGTTTACACAAGAGAGAAAAAACCGGACAATCAGCGAAGTACAATATTAAGATGAGAATACAGCATATTAACTAAAAAGACAATAAAAATTTAAGTAGAAGTGGTAAAATTATTATATTAGGAATAAAAACATCGAATTAAGAGATAAATTTATCAAATAATACTGTCTTAATTTATTTTCGGAAGGCGCCATAAGATAATATGGCTCCGCGGATATAATTAACCAACCAGGACTGTTTACTTGTTTAAAATCAAGCATCCTGTCTAAAAAAGACCTAACTTTACTGCCTAAAATCTTCGGGTATGCAAATAAGTTACAATTCCTGGTTACCCTCACGGGATTATATAGCACGAAATGAGATAACAGGTAGGTAGGAGGCCAATCCCCAAACCAAATTGAAACAAAGACATGTGAATTTGAACATTGCTCGTGCTTCCACTGGCAACCCGTGTAAGAATCGATAATAGGGGCTGAGAGGTTCGCTTTTCTTCAGCCCAAATATCAGGCGAACAGCCGTATTCTGCACTATTCTCAAAACTTTCTTTGGTGCGCCCAAGTATACAATATTACGGTAGTCCAATATAGACAGTACCAATGCCTGCACCAGCAATCTAAAAGATATCAGAGAGGTGGAAAGGGAGAAAAACACAGCGGACGGTCATATCTAGCTGGAGAAGTTCCAGTGGCTATTAAATCTTCAGGATAAATGAATCAGAAAACCACGGAGACACAGATAACCAGACCACCCTGAAAAAAAACCCACACAGTTAACGTCAGTCTTTGGAATGCCACCAAAAGCCAGAGAAAGGAACACAGATTTCTCGTCGCCCACACGGTTGCCGCCTTTACTTGCCAGAAGCTTCAACAAAGCCTTTAGACCCTTATCACGATAAGTCCCTCGCTAAATGTCATTGCGTGGATTTTGGAACTGTAACAAAGAAAGATGGGCAGATGCCCACCCACAAAATTAAACATTTCCCATTCCCTGATGCCAAATTCCGTTTCTAAAGTTTAAACAAGCGCGGGCACTTGGGAGCTGATCCGTTTTTAATACTGCGAGTTCCTTGACTTTTCCAGTGGGTGTCAAACGCAAACATTTCGGAAGTGACACAGTTATACGATTATTTTTTTTAGACTGCTTTAATTCTGCCACTGTGCAAACTGGTTTAGCATAGAGACAACCATTCACCGTTCAAACCCTCGACACTCTTTAAGAACCATATTCTATATATGGTGCCCAAAAGTCAGTGCCAACTAGAACAGCGCCGTAGCGTGATTCTATAAAAGGTATGCGCACCTTACAGAATCGTTCTGAGTGCACGTCATAACCCATTTAGGCCAAGGAAAACCAGGCTTCAATCAATACCTGTTCCTGGTTTGTGTGCGCACTTGGCATATTCTATAGCAGCGCACTTTTAGGAACATAGAAACATAGAAATTGACGGCAGATAAGGGCCACGGCCCATCTAGTCTGCCCACCCTGATGACCCTCCCTTACCTTTGCCTAGTGAATAGAGCCCACGTGTCGATCCCATTTGGCCTTAAAATCAGGCACGCTGCTGGCCTCAATCACCTGCAGTGGAAGATTATTCCAGCGATCAACCACCCTTTCAGTGAAAAAGAATTTCCTGGTGTCACCTCGTAGTTTCCCGCCTCTGATTTTCCACAGATGCCCTCTTGTTGCCGTGGGTCCCTTGAAAAAGAAGATATCTTCTTCCGCTTCGATGCGGCCCGTGAGATACTTGAACGTCTCGATCATGTCCCCCCTCTCTCTGCGCTCCTCGAGCGAGTATAGCTGCAGTTTGTCTAACCGTTCTTCGTACGGGAGATCTTTGAGTCCCGAGACCATCCGGGTGGCCATTCTCTGAACCGACTCCAATCTCAGCACATCTTTGCGATAATGTGGCCTCCAGAATTGCACACAGTATTCCAGGTGGGGCCTCACCATGGATCTATAAAATGGCATAATGACTTCTGGCTTCCGGCTGACGAAACCCCTGCGTATGCAACCTAGGATCTGTCTTGCCTTGGATGAGGCCTGCTCTACCTGACTGGCAGCCTTCATGTCCTCACTGACGATCACTCCCAGGTCCCGTTCTGCTACCGTTCTTGTTAGGATCTCACCATTAAGAGTATAAGTCTTGTATGGATTATGGTTGCCTAGGTGCATTACTTTGCATTTTTTAGCATTGAAGCTGAGTTGCCAGGTCCTAGACCAGCGCTCCAGTAGGAGTAGGTCGTGCATCATGTTGTCGGGCATTGAACGCCCAGGGTCCGCCCATGCTCTTCTCCTGGCCACACCCCTTTTTCAGATTCACCCACTAGAACTGGCACGCAGCAATTTATAGAATCCATCAACCAAGTTGTGCGCATAACTTCAAATTAGCGCCAGTTAGTGTAAATTACGAGGTACTTGCCAATTATCAGCGCCAATTAGGCTTGTTAAACAGTACGTGCAAACCCACAGTATGCACCAATTTGAGTGTGCAAGTTAAGGCGACATATATAGAATTTGGGGGTAAGGCCTTTACTGAAATCGGACTGTTTCCCCTTCTGAGACTATGGGGGGAAAAACAGTGGAACCTTGGTTTACAAGGGAAACTCGCTTGATTCGTAGACATCATCAGAGACGCGGCAGAGAAAATCAGGGCAGTAGAAGGGCCCGAAGCAGCATGTGAAGACCGCGGCATACGCTGCTCGAATCGCCAGGATCGTAGTCAGGATTGCAGGAAGGGAAGTGGGGAGGGGGGGCGTCAAAGGACCCGGGTCCCGGGCGGCGGGGTCAGCGCAAGAGCCGGGGCAGAAAGTTGCTAGGGTCTGTCGCGGAGGCCGGGCCGGCTTCGTTTCTCGGTTCGTCCCGGGGAGGGGGGGGGGCAGGAGGTGCTCTTTGTGCCCCAGCCCTTCGGAGGGTACGTGTGAGTAGCCGGGAGGCCTAGGCGGTGACAGGGGCTGCGGCGGCCGTCTCCAAGTGACACCAACTCTCGCTTCTCCTTTTCTGTCACTCCTGGACCGCTGCCCCGCGCCCTCTGACGATTATGGAACACTTTTATTTTCCCCCTCTGTGGCTGCCTCTAAATGTCCCAACGCCGAACGCGCCTGTCGCGTCTCTAGCGCACCTTCGGATACGTAGTAAGCGCGCATGCGCACTCTTGCCGGCACATCCCGACAGATCAGATCTCAGGGAACACACGGTGAGAGTGTGCTTGCGTGCTTAGCGTCTTATTATTATAGATTTATTCCAAACACTTGAAATACATAAATAGAGTTCACAAAAACCTGCTCTCTGCTGTGGTTCTATATTAGAGCGTAAGAATAGCCGGACTGGGTCAGACCAATGGTCCAGTATCCCGTCTGCACGGAGGCCAATCCAGGTCACAAACCCAAATAGCAGCAGCATTCCATGCCACCAATCCAGGGCAAGCATGTCTGTCTGAACTGCAGTTTATGGACTTTTCCTCCAGGAACTTGTCCAAACCTGTGTTTCTTCTTCACCATGTAAAGTGGATTTGCTGCTGTTATAAGAGATACAATTTAATAACAGATAGAACAAAATCCAATTCTATAAACTGCTTCCATGATGTAATGTTGTAACTTTCCAAATTATTTTCAGATTGTGCCCAGCTCATAACCCAAAGTTGAAGAGTCCAAGCTCTGGCTTATTTTAAAGGAGGCGTATTTATCCTTTTTTCATGGGCATTCAGAGGATTGGTTATTTTTGTCTCAAAGAGTTTCTAATATAGGTTCACAAAGAAGATGCAACTGGATAGAATTTAAGAATGAATAGATTGACATCAGCAGTAGGTGACTGTGAGACTTTCATCATTGTTTTCTTTACTTCTGTATTCAAATAGAGAGAGAGAGAAAGAAAGAGAGCAAGAGCAAGAGAGAGAAAGAGACAGAGAGAGAGAGAAAGAGAGAGAGAGAAAGAAAGAGAGCAAGAGCAAGAGAGAAAAAGAGAAAGAGAGAAAGAAAGAAAGAAAAAGAGAAAGAGAGAGAGAAAGAAAGAGAGAGAGAGAAAGAAAGAAAGAAAAAGAGAAAGAGAGAGCAAGAGAGAGAGCGAGAGAAAGAGCAAGAGAGAGAGCAAGAGAGAGAAAGAAAGAAAAAGAGAGAGAAAGAAAGAAAAAGAGAAAGAGAGAGAGAAAGAGAAAGAGCAAAAGAGAGAAAGAGAGAGAGAAAGAAAGAAAGAAAAATAGAAAGAGAGCAAGAGAGAGAAAGAGAGAGAGAAGGAAAAAGAGAGAGAGAAAAAGAGAGAGAGAGGAGAGAGAGTGAAAGAGAGAGAAGGAGAGAGAGAGTGAAAGAAAGAGAGAAGGAAAAAGAGAGAAAGAGAGAGAGAGAAGGAGAGAGAAAAAGAGAGAGAGAGGAGAGAGAGAGTGAAAGAGAGAGAAGGAGAGAGAGAGTGAAAGAGAGAGAGAAAGAAAGAAAAAGAGAGTGATCGAAAGCAGCTGATAAGGAGATGTCAATTTGTTTCTGGGAGACTTTGTGTGCATTCGACTCCTCCTGCTAATAAAGCCGATTTCCTCCTTTATTTCATCTCTGGAGCCTGAATCTGTGATCTCTGATAAGGTTCCCAAGGATACCGCCTTCCCTCACAAATGGGGATGTACAGGTGGGGGTGATGGTGGTGGTTGGGGGGGGGGGAGGCAGTGCTAGTTGGCTGATGGAGATGTGTTACTCATCTGGATGAATAATTGAAAGCTCCGCCCGCAGATTGGAGGCAAAACCGAGAGATAAGAGATGCCACAAGGTCTTCTGTGTTCATTCAGAGTTTCATCTGCCAGTGACAGGTGACCTCCAAGGTCAAGGGCATGATGGGAAATGCAACCCACAATGGGGAAAAGGTACCTGCATCCCAAAAGTAGGCAAAACCTCACTGGATTCTTCTTTATTTGGCTTTTAGCTTCAGAGGGAAAAGTTTATGCAGCTACTGGACTATATAAGCCCAGACTCTGTAAACAGTTTAGACTGACCCTAGTGTACGTACCCTGTGATGGAGACCTGCTCTTTACATTTATATAGTGGCTTAGAAGAAGTCTTCATTGACTGAACCATGCGGATCAGCACGGATCTTGATATATATATTAGCATTTTTTAAAAGATAATGCAACCAAACCGATTTATACAGCGTAAAAAGCCATGACCTGACTAAGCCAAGCTTAAATATTTTATGTATCTTTACATATAGATAATTCCTATATAATATGAATTATAGATTTAATGACTCTCCATTCCAAATCTGAGCTCACAGAAAGTTATATTTAAGTCTTGCATCCAAGGGTTTCTGTTTACTTAGAGCTTCCAGGGGGGGGGGGGGGGGGGGCGGAGATTTTAAGACATGCCCCAGCCATGCCTCACTATGTTCAGCCATACCCCCATCCTGCTCACTTCACCTTGTAGCTCAATTCCAGAGCATCAGCTACAAGCTGCCTCCCCCTCAGCCACTGGTGTACTATCGGGGACAAGGTGCGGAGTTCCCTGGGTGCCAACTTGACAGGGCACTCACATATCCCCAATCGGTGCAAGGAGTCTTTTAAATGTATTCTCCACCCACCCCCCAGTTGTCACCAGCAGCAAATAGGGTCTCCCAACCGCAGCCTTCCCTCTGATGTCACTTCCTGTTTGTGGGACCAGGAAGAGGCATCAGAGGGAGGGCCAAGGCTGAAAATAATGTTATCTTATTTCATTAAGTGCCAATTTGCAGAAACGAAGTTCTATTTTTTTATTTTATTTTTTTTATTTTTACATTGTTTCAGATCCATGTCTGGAGGGCATCTGAGCATGCAATGATGACATCACACACATCCGTGCATGCTCCAGGCCCTCCAGACCTGACCGGAGCTTGTTGGAGAAGAAGAGAGAAGATTTGTGGGGGCAGTGCTGGATGCTAAACTGGGAGGGGCTGATGCAGAATGGCAGAACAGCGTGAAGGGGGGGGCCATGTGTCCAGATTTTTGTGGCTTAAAAAATGGTAACCCTAGACATGGGTGTGTCAGAGGCATTCCAAACGTTTGCTCAGTTACAGAATACTGGGACACCAGGTTGCGGATGGGCAGACTGGGTGGGCCATTTGGCCTTTATCTGCCGTCATGTTTCTATTCGGTGTAAATCCGTCACCCTTAATTAGATGCGACCCATTATGGTTTTAGGAGCAAGACTAAGTTTGATATAGTCTCTTTGAACCTGAGGACTTTTTTTCTCCATTTTTATATATATTCAAGGACTAAGTGTTGTAATACAGTGTTCCTCCACGAATTCGCGAATCGCAGACCCGCTCATTCGCGGTCTGCTCCGACCGCCTCTTCCTGTAGTAAAGTCGAGCTACACCAATCAGGAGCTGGGTGTCAAAGCAGCTCCTGATTGCTGTAGCCCGACTTTACTACAGGAAGAGGCGGTCGGAGCAGACCGCGAGTGATTTTCTTCACCCGTCGGCGCTCCAGCTGCCCTCTCCTGCCTGCCCTGCATTTGCGGTTTTTCAAAATTCGCAGGGGTTCCTGGAATGGAACCCCACGAATTTCGGGGGAGTACTGTATATCAAGAATACTTTAAAAATAAGCTAACCCTTTAAATATCTTTGAGACCTCTGAGCTCCTCTCAAGGAGCATCGTCTGTACAATGTGATACCCGTCAGCGAATCTTCTCAGGAGTAGCCCCCACACTCTGAAATTGGCTCCCAGAGGGGCTACGTGTAACTCCAGATTACATCTACTTCAGGAAGCAGCTGAAAGCCTGGTTCTTCACCCAAGCCTTTAATAAACAGGTGTCTGACTACATACAGTACTCTTTTCAGCTACACTCATAAAATAAAGCTCAGAATTTAGGAAGTTGGTGAGCCAATCAAGCCATTGTGACATCACTGATGAGGTTGGCTCTTATTGGTGGAGTGAGGCATTATGATGTCACAATACCAGCTCTGGTTACCAGAGACTTTTCATACTATGAGAGGGTGTTGAAAAGTTCTCAGCCCAACCAAGAAGAGAATGACGTAGATAGGGTTCAATCAATGATCTGAAACAATATCAAAACAGACATGATACTGGGCTAGATGGACCATTGGTCTGACCTAGTTTGGCTGTTCTTATGTGAGCCAAGTATCAGACAATGAAGCCATTGTGACATCACTGATGAGGTTGGCTCTTAGGCATTGGTGGAATGAAGCATTATGACATCACAATACCAGGGGCCACTGAAAAGTTCTCAGCCCGACCAAGAAGAGAATGACGTGAATAGGGTTCAATCCAGGGGTAGGGAACTCCGGTCCTCGAGAGCCGTATTCCAGTCGGGTTTTCAGGATTTCCCCTATGAATATGCATTGAAAACTGTGCATGCAAATAGATCTCATGCATATTCATTGGGGAAATCCTCACAACCCGGCTCTCAAGGACCGGAGTTCCCTACCCCTGGTTCAATCAATGATCTGAGACAATGTCAAAAACATAGAATTTCATTTCTGCAAATTGGCATTTAACGAAATAAAATGACACTCTTTTTCAGCTCCAGTGGCAAAATAATGCTCAGAATTGAGGAAGTTGGTTGGTTGGGCTGAGAACTTTTCAGCACCCCCCTCCTATATAATAAAAGTGAGCCAAGTCTAGGACAATCAAGCCATTGTGACATCACTGATGAGGTTGGCTCTTATTGGTGGAATGAGGCACTATGATGTCACAAGACCAGCTCTGGTTACCAGAGACTCCACACTACCAGGGGGTGCTGAAAAGTCCTCATAAGGTTCAATCAATGATCTGAAACAATGGCAAAACGTGGAATTTCGTTTCTGCAACTTGGCACTTAACAAAATAAGATGACATTCTTCTCAGCTCCAGTAGCAAAATAACGCTCTGAATTGAGGAAGTTGGTTAGTTGGGCTGCAGACTTTTCAGCACCTCTTCGGACCTTGCCTTGACTTTATCCTCCCATCTGCTTGTGTTCCACCCGTCTTGTCTCAATCTAATCTGCACTTGGCCCCTTGCCTATATGATAAGCTTCATATTTGAATGTTGTGATGTGTACTTAAGTGTTCCATAAATATTATGCTGACGTTGCATTATGTCTCTCATCCTTGAATTTCAGTGCTGTTATCAGGATATTGGTGAGACGGTTTCATGGTCGTCCTTTTACTAAGTTTCAGTTTGCTGATTTTGAGTTCACCTCTTTGTATTTCTATTAATATTTGCTCTTTTTACGACAGCTATGCTGTCAAAATAATTGTAAATTTTATATCGGAATGTACTTACTGAACTACTATTACTGCCAGACACACGCGGCGCAGTACATGAAACACACACGAGATGGTTCCTGCTCCAAAGAGCTTACAATCGAATTAAGAAAGACACACTAGACAACAATGGTGAAATGCTGCTCATGGGCACCGCCTCAGGTGAATCTCTTCATCAAGGTGGTTAATAAATCCAAATAATTAAAATAAGTATAGAGAAGGAGACTGATGACATTGATTACCTAATTTAGCACACTATTTAAAAATCCAGCCCTAATCGTGCATTTATTCATGGAAAAGAGTGCACATCATCAATTGACCTTTTTATAGAGAATTGCCCTTTTAGGGGCTATTTTCTATAGATCGCCTCGGTTTAGACCAGGGGTGTCAAAGTTCCTCCTCGAGGGCCGCAATCCAGTCGGGTTTTCAGGATTTCCCCAATGAATATGCATGAGATCTATTTGCATATCGGGTTTGCAGGATATCCCCAATGAATATGCATGAGATCCTATTCAATATAATAATCAAATATAGTCGGGGCTGGATAAATTCCTCTTAGATCCTCAAAGTGCCGGGTTTCGAAAAGCCTTCCGGACGCCCGGACAATCCTCTGAAAAGAGGACATATCTGGGTAAATCTGGACATCTAGCAACCCTAGCCTCAAAGTCTGGGTCAAGGGGGACAAAAAAGGAAGTGAATCGTTTGACTATCCAACAGGTTTCAGTAAAGTGAAAGAAAGATGCGATCACTTATTAGAGAGAGAATTCCAGGACAAGGGCTCATGATACGGAGGGAACTGTGTTACTGAAAGACTAGATGTTTATTATCACCTCCTATCAGAGACCTGCCTTTTTGGGACAGATGCATATGGCATTGATAAGGGAAAAGGGAGCAAGATAGCAGGTAGACTGGGTGTGCCAAAAGGCTCTTATCCACCAACAGGTACTAGGCTAAAAGTCTTTTGATTCTAGAGCAAAAGATTCAGATGAGGATGGAGCATTGATGGAATGAGGCATTATGACATCACAATCTGAGCTCTAGAATGTTGCTACTTATGATTTTAAAGCATTTGAGGCTTATGCAGATGATGGAGCTCAGGCATTGGTGGAATGAGGCATTATGACATCCAATCTGAGCTCTAGAATGTTGCTTTTTATGACTTTAAAGCGTTTGAGGCTTGTGCAGATGAGGACGGAGCTTAGGCATTGGTGGAATGAGGCATTATGACATCACAATCTGAGCTCTAGAATGTTGCTACTTAGGATTTTAAAGGGTTCGAGGCTTGTGCGGATGAGGACGGAGCTTAGGCATTGGTGGAATGAGGCATTATGACATCCAATCTGAGCTCTCGAATGTTGCTACTTATGACTTTAAAGGGTTTGAGGCTTGTGCAGATGAGGACGGAGCTTAGGCATTGGTGGAATGAGGCATTATGACATCACAATCTGAGCTCTAGAATGTTGCTACTTAGGATTTTAAAGTGTTTGAGGCTTGTGCGGATGAGGACGGAGCTTAGGCATTGGTGGAATGAGGCATTATGACATCACAATCTGAGCTCTAGAATGTTGCTACTTATGACTTTAAAGCGTTTGAGGCTTGTGCAGATGAGGACGGAGCTTAGGCATTGGTGGAATGAGGCATTATGACATCACAATCTGAGCTCTAGAATGTTGCTACTTAGGATTTTAAAGGGTTTGAGGCTTGTGCAAGTGAGGATGGAGCTTGAAGGAATGGGGCAGGGATAGGAAAATAACTCACTGGTGTGGGAAAATGAGTTTCCGTGGGGACGGGGAAAAATTTGTCCCCGTATCATTCTCTACTCTGGAGGCATGATTAAATCAAAGGTAAGTGGCAGAAATGTAGGCCTTGAAAACTCTGGTCTACGTTTCTGTCACTTACCTTTGCCAGAGGCGAGATTCTCTAAACGGTACTGTCGCATGATTGACGCACAATCTGTGGCCGCTTTTAAGGCGGCCAATGACCACAGCACCATTTAGAGACTCCGTGCCTACGGCCCATATTCTATAAATAGCGCCAGTTTTTAGGCACCCAATTGGTGCCTAAGCAACGTGAAAATGCCATTTAAATGACGTTTTCAACTGATTTTCAAGGTGCGTACCAGCGGCGTAGAGAGAGTGAGAGGCACCCGGGGTAGTGGCGCCACTCCCTCGCCCTTATCTCCGCCCCCTCAATCCTTCCCCGATCCCTCCTGCCAAGCGCGTGCCACATTCCCTTCCCCCGCCGCGAGCATCAAGAGCTTTAATGTGCTCCTCGCAACCCCGTCGGCTCTCCCTCTGACAGAAGTGACGTCAGGAAGCCATTCACGGTGGCGACACGGGACCCGTCGGGCATATTTAGATTAAACCGCACTTTAAAATTAAGTACCAAGATCAAGGGCTCCTTCTACTAAGGTGCGCTAGGGCTTTAGCGGTATGGAATAGCGCACGTTATATTGCTGCGCGCGCTAGACCTTAACGGCAGCATTGAGCTGCCATTAGTTCTAGAAGCGTGGCGTGCGGTAATTTCCTGCGTGCGCTAAAAACGCTAGCCCAAAGTGTACCTTTATATTTATTTGAATTTATTTATAAAAAAGATTTTTTAAAAAAAAGGTTTTTGGTCGATGACCTGCATAAGCTATTCTAATGGTCATTCATCGAAAGCGCAGACGCTCCGAGACCTTTTCCTCTCATTGGACAGCACTCGAGTTGTGTTACAGAAACATAGAAACATAGAAATAGACAGCAGATAAGGGCCAAGGCCCATCTAGTCTGCCCACCCCAATGACCCTCCCCTACCTTTCTCTGTGAATAGATCCCACGTGTCGATCCAATTTGGCCTTAAAATCAGGCTGCTGGCCTCAATAATCTGAAGTGGAAGACTATTCCAGCGATCAACCACCCTTTCAGTGAAAAAGAATTTCCTGGTGTCCCCGTGCAGTTTCCCGCCCCTGATTTTCCACGGATGCCCCCTTGTTGCCGCGGGACCCTTGAAAAAGAAGATATCTTCTTCCGCCTCGATGCGGCCCGTGAGATACTTGAATGTCTCGATCATGTCACCCCTCTCTCTGCGTTCCTCGAGTGAGTACAGCTGCAACTTATCCAGCCGTTCCTCGTTCGGGAGATCCTTGAGTCCCGAGACCATCTGACTTTTTTTGACTTGTGCGTTTATCACAAGAGGTTTCCTCCATTTTTTTGTCCTTATTAATGAATCACCTTTGCAGGCATAACTAACAAAGTACAGTAAAACCTTGGTTTGCGAGCATAATTCGTTCCAGACGCGTGCTTGTAATCCAAAGCACTCGTATATCAAAGCAAATTTTCCCACAGGAAAGAATGGAAACTCAGACGATTCGTTCCACAACCCAAAAACTTTAATACAAAATACTATACGTACTCGTATCGCAAGACCTTGCTCGTTTAGAACAGTCACTACACTCCCGCAGCGTCAGAGAGAGAAGAACCATCGGCTCAGTTGTGATGATGCAACGCGTGTATACTGTATGTACTCGTATTGCAAGACCTCGCTCGTTTAGAACAGTCACTACACTCCCGCAGCGTCGGAGAGAGAAGAACCATCGGCTCAGTTGTGATGATGTGACACGTGTATACTGTATGTACTCGTATTGCAAGACCTTGCTCGTTTAGAACGGTCACTACACTCCCGCAGCGTCAGAGAGAGAAGAACCATCGGCTCAGTTGTGATGATGTGACGCGTGTATACTGTATGTACTCGTATTGCAAGACCTCGCTCGTTTAGAACAGTCACTACACTCCCGCAGCGTCAGAGAGAGAAGATGTGACACGTGTATACTGTATGTACTCGTATTACAAGACCTCACTCGTTTAGAACAGTCACTACACTCCCGCAGCGTCAGAGAGAGAAGAACCATCGGCTCAGTTGTGATGATGTGACGCGTGTATACTGTATGTACTCGTATTGCAAGACCTCGCTCGTTTAGAACAGTCACTACACTCCCGCAGCGTCAGAGAGAGAAGATGTGACACGTGTATACTGTATGTACTCGTATTACAAGACCTCACTCGTTTAGAACAGTCACTACACTCCCGCAGCGTCAGAGAGAGAAGAACCATCGGCTCAGTTGTGATGATGTGACGCGTGTATACTGTATGTACTCGTATTGCAAGACCTCGCTCGTTTAGAACAGTCACTACACTCCCGCAGCGTCAGAGAGAGAAGATGTGACATGTGTATACTGTATGTACTCGTATTACAAGACCTCACTCGTTTAGAACAGTCACTACACTCCCGCAGCGTCAGAGAGAGAAGAACCATCGGCTCAGTTGTGATGATGTGACGCGTGTATACTGTATGTACTCGTATTGCAAGACCTCGCTCGTTTAGAACAGTCACTACACTCCCGCAGCGTCAGAGAGAGAAGATGTGACACGTGTATACTGTATGTACTCGTATTACAAGACCTCACTCGTTTAGAACAGTCACTACACTCCCGCAGCGTCAGAGAGAGAAGAACCATCGGCTCAGTTGTGATGATGTGACGCGTGTATACTGTATGTACTCGTATTGCAAGACCTCGCTCGTTTAGAACAGTCACTACACTCCCGCAGCGTCAGAGAGAGAAGATGTGACACGTGTATACTGTATGTACTCGTATTACAAGACCTCACTCGTTTAGAACAGTCACTACACTCCCGCAGCGTCAGAGAGAGAAGAACCATCGGCTCAGTTGTGATGATGTGACGCGTGTATACTGTATGTACTCGTATCGCAAGACCTCGCTCGTTTAGAACAGTCATTACACTCTTGGAGCGTCAGAGAGAGAAGAACCATCGGCTCAGTTATGATGATGTGACGCGTGTATACTGTATGTACTCGTATTGCAAGACCTCGCTTGTTTAGAACAGTCACTACACTCTCGCAGCGTCAGAGAGAGAAGAACCATCGGCTCAGTTGTGATGATGTGACGCGTGTATACTGTATGTACTCGTATTGCAAGACATTGCTTGTATATCAAGTTAAAATTTAATCAAATGTTTTGCTTGTTTTGCAAAACACTTGCAAACCAAATTACTTGCAACCGAAGGTTTTACTGTGTCAGTAAATGACAACAGGTAAAGCCCAGAGCAGTCCATCAGTCTGCCCAAGAGTACGCAAAAGGGGGGCCAGAGATCAAAGATGCTAGATAGAAGGGGGGCGAGAAGGAGAGAAAGAAGAAAATCGAACGAGATTGCAATGCAGCGAGTCAAGAGGAATGAGTGGTAAAGGCGAGTTGCATTTTTCAATACATCATGTAATGCCCAGAAATCAGTGCCTGAGCCTTCTGAACTAATTCCTTTTCTTGACGCGTATCTCAGTTACAGATTTGTCCTTCTATAAGGTTGGAACTCTCGTTTTTTTTCTGCTTTTCATCTCCATGTTGTGATCTTATGGTATGAAGCGTTCCAATGAGATCACTGTCTCTCTATTATGAAAACCTCCTGTTCAACCAGCCTTATGAGATTAATATGGTAGCCCCGCCCTCACTGCTGCGAAAAAGAGAGTCAAATAGTTCAAAGCGCTGGTTTCTATTTCCCTTTTAAGCTGTTGTTCCAGCTTTCTTCTGTTCCGTAGGACCTGTGTTTTCATTCCTCTGCGAGCGGATCTTTTATCTTGCCAGACCGAGATGCAAACATGCCGAGGTCGTTGCCCGGTGAGAGACAAAATGTGCAGAGTTGCCACCCACTTATATCCTGCAGGTTTGGAAGGAGCACGCCTACCCAGCTTTGGAGACGAGAAAACGAGTTAAAACAAGAAATGACTCATGCACTTGCCATACAGGTCACCCAAAGCCAAGCCGGGAGCACGGTACACCGCATCACCTGCATGTTGGAGGCAAGAGGACTCCTGCTGAACACTTTCGTCGTTTTCTGGTCATCATTTTAATCCGCAGAAGCTATCTTTGCGTGGACATTTCAGGTTAGAAACCCGAATATTCAATGACAGGGTCATATCTGGCCACTGGCATTGATTTTCCAGGTTAAAGTTATCCACCACAGACTTAGCCAGCCCTGCTGATATTCATCGGCTAATCACCTAAAGCCTAGTGTAAAGTAATTTTATTTCTTATATACCGCTAATCCATTAGGTTCGAAGCGGTTTACAGAAAATATACATTAAGGATACAATAAAAATAAGATAAGTAAAGATAGGTACTTAGAAAATCCCTTACTGTCCCGAAGGCTCACAATCTAACTAAAGTACCTGAGGAACAATTAATGAAAAATAAAATTATAATATGTAAAGACAGAGATAAAGATTGAGACAAGATATGAAATTCCAACAAGTAATTCAATAAGCAAATTAATAAGAATTGGCGAGAGGCACGTCCTGTAGGAAGTCAGCCGGCGCAGATGACTCTCCTTCTGGACAGTGTCTCTCCTCCTCTCCCCGCAGCTCCCGGATCCCTCCACCAAAGCGGGTCGCAGCCAGATGGGCTTCCGCACATGCGCGGGCATCGACGCGAAGACATCACGTCGACGTCCGAGGACTTCCGGGTGCCTTCCGTCCGGGGCACTGGATTTAGTGGGCCGGCCGGCCGGAAAGTTTGCGAGACACTGCGCTAGATGTAGCTGGTTTTAAGAAAGGTTTGGACAAGTTCCTGGAGGAAAAGTCCATAGTCTGTTATTGAGAAAGACATGGGGGAAGCCACTGCTTTCCCTGGATCGGTAGCATGGAATGTTCCATTCCTTGAGATTCTAGAATCTTGTTACTTTTTGGGATTCCAGAATCTTGCTATTCTTTGAAATTCTGTATGGAATGTTGCTATTCTTTGGGATTCTAGAATCTTGTTACTCTTTGGGATTCCGGAATCTTGCTATTCTTTGAGATTCTGTATGGAATGTTGCTACTCTTTGGGATTCTAGAATCTTGTTACTCTTTGGGATTCCGGAATCTTGCTATTCTTTGAGATTCTGTATGGAATGTTGCTACTCTTTGGGATTCTAGAATCTTGTTACTCTTTGGGATTCCGGAATCTTGCTATTCTTTGGGATTCTGTATGGAATGTTGCTACTCTTTGGGATTCTAGAATCTTGTTACTCTTTGGGTTTTGGTCATTTACTAGTGACCTGAGAACGGGCTACTGGGCTTGATGGACCATTGGTCTGACCCAGTAAGGCTGTTCTTATGTTCTTATGAATATTTAGTAGGCTATCTTGTGCATAGTGGAAAGGATGACATGCAAAGATTTTGGCCACCACATATAGAAAGACATGTTTTCCCCATTTCACATGTCTTTATTTTTGGTCCACCCAAAACATACCCAATCCATGCCCAATCTTGGCGCCTTGAAATCTGTTTGTGGTCTACATCCACACATAACAATCAATTGTATAGCAATAAAAATCAAAGCATAAAACCATAACTATCTTTTTTTTTAATTCTTTATTCATTTTTAAATTTACAATAAGTGTAACAATATATCCAAACAAGTTAACAATAAATATAACACTTAATAATCATCAATGGTACAAATAATATGCTCTTATCTCCCACCCTTCCCAAGTTTAATTTCAAGTTTCAAGTTTAATAGTTCATTTGATTAAATCGCTTAATCGTGATTCTAAGCGATGTACAATTTAAAATACATTCAAAGGGAAACAAACATTACAAACTTTAAATAAAAACATTAAATTAAAATAGTCAAATATATGCATAACAATAGGTAATGAAGGGGAATGAAATACAATTCGTGATAGAAAAGCAGAACAAAAAAGGGAAAACACATGAGGGAAATGAGTAATGAAACACCCTTATCATATAATTAATACCTTATACAATATGTAACAATAAATTTACCCTCCCCTCCCCCTCTCACGATCAAACTTGTAAATTTAAGGGAAGAAAGATAAAATAAAATGTCATCTAATCGGTACAATACTTCCTGAAATTTCCTGAAAAAAACCGCACTGTATTGCAATAAATCTTTCCATTTTATAAACATGACATAAGGAATTCCACCAGAAATTATAATTTAATCTACTCCAATTTTTCCAATTATACGTAATTTGTTGAATGGCAACACCAGTCATTATAAGTAATAATTTGTTATTATTTGTAGAAATCTGACTTTTTGCTCTCATTGCCATACCAAATAGCACAGTATCATATGATAATGCCACTGGGTTATCTAATAAACAATTAATTTGGTCCCAAATTGATTTCCAGAAATTCATAATAAATGGACAATGGAATAATAAATGATCTAAAGTCCCTGCTTCTAGATGACAGTGCCAACATCTATTAGACATAGAGCTATCCAATTTTTGTAATCGAACAGGGGTCCATAATGCTCTATGTAACAGAAAAAAAACCAAGTTTGTCTCATAGATGCCGACACAGTACATCTCATCCTCCAAGTCCAAATTCGTGGCCATTGAGACGCAGTAATTTGATCCTTGATCTCAATGCTCCAAATGTCTCTCAGACCAGTGTTTGCTTTCTTTTTAATAAATCCAGTCAGCAATTTATACCACTGGGCGGCCTGGTGACCCAAGAAGTTCGCCTGAAAGCATAAGAACTCCATACTATATTGATTATTAAGGTTTTTCCAGTCAGGGAACCCCGCCTGAATGGCATGCTTCAGTTGCAACCATCTAAAACTTTCTGATTTAATAAGGCCATATTTATGTTGCAACTGTGAAAATTCAAGCATTTTACCATTAGAGATAACATCATTTAATAAACATATTCCTGCTATCATCCAATGCTTCCAGGCGAGCCTTTCTCCACCAATTTGAATCTTGGAGTTCAGCCATATACCGTATTTTCGCGGATATAACGCGCGCGTTATACGCGTTTTTACCTACCGCGCATACCCCTCGTGCGTTATATGCCTGAGCGCGGTATACAAAAGTTTTTAAACATAGTTCCCACCCCGTCCGACGCCCGATTCACCCCCCCAGCAGGACCGCTCGCACCCCCACCCCGAACGACCGCTCGCACGCGCTCCCACCCGCACCCGCATCCACGATCGGAGCAAGAGGGAGCCCAAGCCCTCTTGCCCGGCCGACTCCCCGACGTCCGATACATCCCCCCCCGGCAGGACCACTCGCACCCCCACCCCGAAGGACCGCCGACTTCCCGACAATATCGGGCCAGAAGGGAGCCCAAACCCTCCTGGCCACGGCGACCCCCTAACCCCACCCCGCACTACATTACGGGCAGGAGGGATCCCAGGCCCTCCTGCCCTCGACGCAAACCCCCCCCCCCCCCAACGACCGCCCCCCCCAAGAACCTCCGACCGCCCCCCCAGCCGACCTGCGACCCCCCTGGCTGACCCCCACGACCCCCCCACCCCCCTTCCCCGTACCTTTGGTAGTTGGCCGGACAGACGGGAGCCAAACCCGCCTGTCCGGCAGGCAGCCAACGAAGGAATGAGGCCGGATTGGCCCATCCGTCCTAAAGCTCCGCCTACTGGTGGGGCCTAAGGCGCGTGGGCCAATCAGAATAGGCCCTGGAGCCTTAGGTCCCACCTGGGGGCGCGGCCTGAGGCACATGGGCCCAACCCGACCATGTGCCTCAGGCCGCGCCCCCAGGTGGGACCTAAGGCTCCAGGGCCTATTCTGATTGGCCCACGCGCCTTAGGCCCCACCAGTAGGCGGAGCTTTAGGACGGATGGGCCAATCCGGCCTCATTCCTTCGTTGGCTGCCTGCCGGACAGGCGGGTTTGGCTCCCGTCTGTCCGGCCAACTACCAAAGGTACGGGGAAGGGGGGTGGGGGGGTCGTGGGGGTCGCGGGTCGGCTGGGGGGGCGGTCGGAGGTTCTTGGGGGGGGGGGCGGTCGTTGGGGGGGGGGGGGGGGTTGCGTCGAGGGCAGGGGGGCCTGGGATCCCTCCTGCCCGTAATGTAGTGCGGGGTGGGGTTAGGGGGTCGCCGTGGCCAGGAGGGTTTGGGCTCCCTTCTGGCCCAACTACACAAAGGTACGGGGAAGGCGGGTGGGGGTGTCGTGGGGGTCGGCCAGGGGGGTCGCGGGTCGGCTGGGGGACGGGCGGAGGGTCTTGGGGGGGGGCGGTCGTTGGGGGGAGGGGGTGTGCGTCGAGGGCAGGAGGGCCTGGGATCCCTCCTGCCCGTAATGTAGTGCGGGGTGGGGTTAGGGGGTCGCCGTGGCCAGGAGGGTTTGGGCTCCCTTCTGGCCCAACTACACAAAGGTACGGGGAAGGCGGGTGGGGGTGTCGTGGGGGTCGGCCAGGGGGGTCGCGGGTCGGCTGGGGGACGGGCGGAGGTTCTTGGGGGGGCGGTCGTTGGGGGGAGGGGGTTTGCGTCGAGGGCAGGAGGGCCTGGGATCCCTCCTGCCCGTAATGTAGTGCGGGGTGGGGTTAGGGGGTCGCCGTGGCCAGGAGGGTTTGGGCTCCCTCCTGGCCCGATATTGTTGGGGAGTCGGCGGTCCTTCGGGGTGGGGGTGCGAGTGGTCCTGCCGGGGGGGGGGATGTATCGGACGTCGGGGGGGGGCATCAGGCTTTCAGGATGGGGACAGACCTTCAAGGGGGGACAGGACTTCAAGGGGGGACAGTGCACGGAAAGTCAGGGGGGTGAACGGAGAGTCGGGACAGCGCACGGAAAGTCAGGGCAGTGCACGGAAGTCAGGGGGGGTGAACGGAGAGTCGGGACAGCGCACGGAAAGTCAGGGCAGTGCACGGAAGTCAGGGGGGGTGAACGGAGAGTCGGGACAGCGCACGGAAAGTCAGGGCGGGCGAAAGGAGCGTCGGGCATCATGCGCGGTATACCCGTGAGCGCAGTATACAAAAGTTTTTGTACATATCATCGTGATTTCTGCGCGCTATACCCATGTGCGCGTTTTACACGGGTGCGCGTTATATCCGCGAAAATACGGTAGATTGATTTGTAGGTTTGTGAATTGGAATTGTTGTTAAATTACTTACAAAACGCAATGCTTTCCATGTATCAGCTAATATTCTGTTATCTTTACTATAACTAGGCATTTTGATACTGAGCAAATGGCAGAGGCGTAATGGAGACATGAGTTGCCATTCTAGCCACAACCAATCTGGGAGTTTTTCCATGAGCTCTGGGAGGACCCAATACATACCCTGGCGCAAAATATAGGCTTGATAATACCTGTAAAAATTGGGAAAATTTACCCCTCCCTCTTAAATTGGCCTTTGTAAAGATACCAAGGCTACTCTGGGAGTTTTACTCAGCCAAATAAATTTTATGAGAATACTATTTAATTTTTTATAAAAGGACCCTGGAAAATAAACCGGCAACATACCCATCTGATAACAAACCACAGGCAAGATCATCATCTTAATAGTTTGGACTCTCCCCCACCATGAAAGATGTAAAGGATTCCATTGCTCACACATTTCTGTGACCTTCTGTAATAACGATTTTTCATTTATTTTATTGTTTCTTCCAACCATAACTATCTTAACCAAGTTACAACTTACAAAGATACTATAACTAAAGCATTCTATAAATCTACAACCAATCAAAATCAATCCAATATGAATAAGAAAGCCAGACATAAAAAGACCCATAATTCTCTTGGTATTACCAAGTTTTCAAAACTTTATAAAAAGTGATAGAACTAGAAATTTTGTGAAATTCAATGGGCAAAGAGCTCCAAAGAAGGTGCAACCTACAAGCCGATACAGAACAGGTGCTAAGCAGGACTCACCGTGGTGATTATCTCTTGGCACGGGGTTATAGAATTGCTCCCCTTAAGGACTAGATTGAGAACCACTTTCTTCCCCAAGCATTCTAAATGACCTTTTCCAAGTATCTGAGAAGGGTGCATTGCTTATGCTGAAAGAAAATAGCTCTTTCGGCACCTTGGCAGTGTATTAAACAGTGAACACAAGAAATGTCATATAAAGACCCGCAGTATTTATTGTTGCCACTGGATGGCACTGCTTGCTTTTGGTAATAAGCTTGAGTGAAATGGTGTAGTGGCCATATTGGTCCACTTTAAGATAATCCAACAAACCCATAAAGGAACTAAGGTGGTAACTTTTTTTATTGGACTAAATTAATGCATTTTATGATTAGCTTTCGAAGGTAGCCCCTTCTTCCTCAGATCAGAAATAAGCAAATGTTGACCCAAGTCAGTATATGTAAGGGAAACCTGAAAGCATTCCAGCGATAGTCTCACAGGATGAGGGAAGGGTGAGTGGGTGGTAAGCAGGAAACAGAGAGGTGGCAAAGCAGTTTAAATTTCTTGGTGGTGTGAAGTCCTGTCTGGTGGGTATCGAAATGTTCCATCGTTTTGATTTCAAAGGTTTGACCTTCGTGGATTGTCGTCTCACCATAAAATCATTGGTGCAATGGTCAGTTTTTCCAAAGTTTTGGCCGTCAGAGGTGACATCCCGGTTGGCATTGCAGTTTTTAATATGACCCCCCCCCCCCCCCCATATGAGTGACCAAGGGATTCTTTGAGATGTGTTCTCATGAACTATGTTCTGTCTCAGTCAAAACAAAATTAGAGAGCTTCAAGAGATTAAATAGTCAAGTTACTGGAAGAAATTTCCAGAAGATTCCAGCTTCTTCCAGCACACTGATTGTAGTCTCTCCCTGCTCCTTCCATGACATATGGACAGGACTGAAGGAGTAGCCTAGCAGTTAGAGCACAAGGTTATCAACCAAGGAAACCTAATTCAAATTCCACAGCTCATGCTTGTTGCCTTGACCAAGTACTTTAGCCCCATTGCCTCAGATACAAACATAGATTATAATCTCTCTAGGGACAGAGAAATACCTACTTATTACCTATCAGACATTAAATCAATTCACCTTGAACTACTACTGAAAAGGGTGTGAGTTAAATCCAGGGAAATAAAAGTTGTGCATTAGAGAATTACATGAGGACAAATTTTTCCCCCCGTCCCCGTGGAAAATCACTTTCCCTTACCGTCCCTGCGAGTTCTTTTTCCTGCCCCTGCCCCCTTCCTGCAAGCTCCGTCCTCATTTGCACAAGCCTCAAACACTTTAAAATCCTAAGTAGCAACATTCTTTTTTTTTTTTTTTAAATTTATAAATTTATTCATTATTACAACAAATAAAAATAGGAATACACACTATGTAAAACAGAAATTATTACATTAAAGAAAATAAATCTTTCAATTCCAAGTCCACATTATTGGGAGTAGCAACATTCTAGAACTCAGATTGTGATGTCATAATGCCTCATTCCACCAATGCCTAAGCTCCGTCCTCATCTGCACAAGCCTCAAACACTTTAAAATCCTAAGTAGCGACATTCTAGAGCTCAGATTGTGTTGTCATAATGCCTCATTCCACCAATGCCTAAGCTCCGTCCTCATCTGCGCGAGCCTCAAACACTTTCAAATCAAAATTTAGAAAAGGGTGCAGAAAGAATCAAGCAAAAGACCCAACATGGTTAACCAATGAAGTTAAGGTGATAGGAGACAAGAAAAAATCTTTCAGGACGTGGAAAAAGGATAAAACCGAGGAAAATTGGAAAGAGCACAGGAGGCATCAAAAAGAATGTCATCGCGTGGTCAGAACAGCAAAGAAAGAGTATGAAGAGAGACTTGCCAAGGAGGCACGGAATTTATACCATTTTTTCGATATGTGAAAGGAAAACAACCGGCGAGGAAAGAGGTGGGACCCCTGGATGAGGGAGACAGGAAGGGAGTGGTAAAGGAGGTGGCGGACAGATTAAACACGTTCTTCTCGTCGGTCTTCACAAAAGAGGACACATCCAACGTGCCGGAACCGGAAAAATTCTTCAAGGAGGATCAAGAGGAAAAATTATCGTGCATGGAGGTAAGCCTTGAAGACGTACTCAAACAGATAGATAGACTAAAAACTGACAAATCTTCAGGCCCAGACGGAATCCACCCGTGAATACTAAAAGAGCTTAGAGGCGAAATAGCAGAGTTACTACAGCAGATTTGCAACCTATCCTTGAAAACAGGGGTAATCCCGGAAGACTGGAGGATAGCGAATGTTACACCTATCTTCAAGAAAGGATCCAGAGGCAACCCAGGGAATTATAGACCAGTCAGCTTAACCTTAGTTTCGGGGAAGATGGCCGAATCATTAATCAAGGACAGTATCAATGAGCATATAGAAAAAAATAAGCTGATGAGAACAAGCCAGCATGGTTTCTGTAATGGAAGATCATGCCAAACGAACCTACTGCACTTCTTTGAGGGGATAAGCGAACAATTGGACAAAGGCGACCCCATAGTATACCTGGACTTCCAGAAAGCCTTCGACAAGGTACCTCACAAGCGCCTACTAAGGAAACTGTGGAACCACGGGGAGGAAGGGGACATACACAGATGGATCAGAAACTGGCTGGCGGACAGGAAACAGAGGGTAGGAGTAAAGGGACACTATTCCGACTAGAAAGAGGTCACGAGTGGCGTCCTGCAAGGGTCAGTGCTGAGACCACTGCTGTTCAATATATTTATTAATGACCTGGAAACAGGGACGAAGTGCGAAGTTATAAAATTCGCGGATGACACAATACTCTCCAGTAGGGTTAGAACTGTTGAGGAATGTAAGGAACTACAAAGGTACCTGAACAAACTGAGTGAATGGGCAAATAAATGGCAGATGAGCTTCAATGTAGAGAAATGTAAAGTCAAGGAAATAGGGAAAGGGAACCCGATGTATAGCTATACGATGGGAGGGATGGTACTGGGGGAAGACAACCTAGGAAAGGACTTGGGGGTATTGGTGGATATAACAATGAAGCCGGCAGCACAATGCGCAGCGGCCTCAAAGAAGGCGAACAGAATGTGGGCATTATCAAAAAAGGTATCACGACCAGAACCAAGGAGGTTATCCTCCCGCTGTATCGAGCGATGGTGCAACCGCATCTGGAGTACTGCGTTCAATACTGGTCACCGTACCTTAAGAAGGATATGGCGATACTCGAGGAGGTCCAGAGAAGCACAACAAAAATTATAAAGGGCATGGAAAACCTTCCATATGCTGAGAGGCTAGAGAAGCTTGGGCTCTTTTCCCTGGAAAAGCGGAGACTTAGAGGGGACATGATAGAAACTTATAAGATCATGAAGGGTATAGAGAAGGTAGAGAGGGACAGATTCTTCAGACTGGCGGGGGCAACAAAAACTAGAGGGCACTCAAAAAAATTGAAGGGAGACAGATTCAGAACAAATGCTAGGAAGTTCTTCATCACTCAAAGGGTGGTGGACACCTGGAATGCGCTTCCAGAAGAGGTGGTGGAGCAGAGTACAATTTTGGGTATCAAAATGGGATTGGACGAGTTCCTGAAGGAAAACGGGATTGAAGGGTACAATTAGAGGGTTACTATACAGTACAAAATGCTTTAGAGTAATAGATCACTTACAGGTCATTGACCTGGGGGGCCGCCGCGGGAGCAGACTGCTGGGCATGATGGACCTATGGTCTGACTCGGCAGAGGCAATGCTTATCTTCTCATGTTCATTCTAGAGCTCAGATTGTGATGTCATAATGCCTCATTCCACCAATGCCTGAGCTCCGTCCTCATCCGCACAAGCCTCAAACACTTTAAAATCGTAAGTGTTTGAGACTTCTGCAGTTAAGACAGAGCTTATAGGAATGGGGGAGCAACAGTGACAGCGACAAAACTCACAAAGACAGGACGGGGAAAGTGAGTTCCTATAGGGACAAATTTGTCCTCATGTCATTCTTTACATGATATGTCCTGATATATACAGAAATGCACCTCAGTGAATAGATAGAAGAAATATAGGCACTTAAAAAGTTGGTCTGTTATAAGAAACAGAATTATATTTAAGGAAATTGTAATTGCAATCCTGTCCCTCAATGTATTTATAAATTAGATTTTAGGATAAGCAGCATATAATCTGTTTTATTACTTGAGATCTAGCTAGGACCTGGGTGGGCCACTATTGGAAACAGGATACTGGGCTTGATGTATGGCAACTCTTATGCTCTTGAGCCAAGTCTAGGACAATCAAGTCATTGTGACATCACTGGTGAGGTTGGCTCTTAGGCATTGGTAGAATGAGGCATTATGACATCACACTAAGAGCTCTAGAATGTTACTACTATTTGGGTTTCTGCCTGGTACTTAGGACCTGGGTTGGCCACTGTTGGAAACAGGATACTGGGCCTGATGGACCTTCGATTTGTCCCAATATAGCAATTCTTATGGAAGGAAGTGGAGCCTAATGAAGATTTCCTTCAAGTTTGCACTATTTTCCACCAATAGAAATGATGACATTCTTTTACTGCAGAAAAGACAACTGTAATGAATCTCAAGTGCACCTCTCCGTCTTCTAAAATAAAAACTACTATAAGAACATAAGAATGGCCGTACTGAGTCAGACCAACAGCCCATCAAGCCCAGTAGACCATTCTCACGGTGGCCGATCCAGGTCAAAACCCAAGGAGTAGCAACATTCCATACAGAATCTTAAACAATAGCAAGATTCCGGAATCCCAGAGCGTAACAAGATTCTAGAATCCCAAAGAGTAGCAACATTCTAAAATCTTAGAATAGCAGCATTCTGGAATCCCAAAGAGTAGCAACATTCCATATAGAATCCCAAAGAGTAGTAAGATTCCAGAATCCCAGAAAGTAAGATTCCGGAATCCCAGAGAGAAAGATTCTAGAACCTCAAAGAGTAGCAACATTCCATACAGAATCTCAAAGAATAGCAAGATTCCGGAATCCCAGAGAGTAACAAGATTCTAGAATCCCAAAGCGTATCAACATTCCATGCTACCGATTCAGGGCAAACAGTGGCTTCCCCCAGTTCTGACTCAATAACAGACTATGGACGTTTCCTCCAGGAACTTGTCCAAACCCTTCTTAAAACCAGCTATGCTAGCCTGTGTACCACCCCAAAAGCACCTATATGGCAATATAGTAGGTTTTGGGTGGGCTCACATGTTCTACCATAAATGTAGTGGTTAGAGTGGCTTATGGGCCTGTGTCCTCCGCTCTGTGGTTCACTAGCCCATCTATTTAAGACACCTGTGTGCAGCTCTACTAGGCTTCCCCATATCAGATGCTGCCGTTTTAGAGACAGGTAGGTGCCATTTTGTTCTCATTTTTGTGTGGTAGGAGGTCAACAAGCACTGGGGGAGTGTGGGGGTGTCTTACCTTGATGCATGCAGTGGTCATCTGGTCAGTTTGGGCACTTTTGTGGCACTTAGACCCTTCTAAAATAGGTCTAGTTCCAAACGTAAAAGTTCCATCCAGGATGTCTTGCAAAATGTTTGATTATCGCAGCAAAACTTCCATGTTCAACCCACCCTTGAGACCTCCCAATGTCCTCCCAGTGGTTAAAGCTACAGCCTCAGTACCCTGAGGTTGTTTGTGGGTTCAAACCCATGCTGCTCCTTCTGACCCTGGGCAAGTCACTTAATCCCCCCATTGCCCCAGATACATTAGATAGATTGTGAGCCCACCAGGACAGACAGGGAAAAATGCTTGAGTACCTGAATAAATTCATGTAAACCGTTCTGAGCTCCCCTGAATAAATATTGTGAAAAGCTTCAGCCTCTGATAACCAGAGCTGGTATTGTGACATCATAATGCCTCATTCCACCAATAAGAGCCAACCTCATCAGTGATGTCACTATGGCTTGATTGTCCTACACTTGGCTAACTTTTACTACATTTTGATTTCTAGAGTGGCGCAGTGGTTAAAGCTACAGCCTCAGCACCCTCAGGTTGTGGGTTCAAACCCCACGCTGCTCCCTATGACCCTGGCATTTAATCCCCCCTCCCCCCCCCATTGCCCCAGGTACATTAGAAAGATTGTAAGCTTGCCAGGATAGATAGGGAAATGTGCTCGAGTACCTGAATAAATTCATGTAAACCGTTCTGAACGTACAGAGGCTGGAACACCTCGCTAGACACACAGAAAGATGGTTTTGAATATTAGCACTTGGACGATTTAAGATGCTCTTTGGGTGTCTGTATTTTCAACTGAGTTCTAAACTGTTTATAAGACTAGGCTTTAAGCAATAACGATCAAAACTCTATCATGAGAAGCAGCTTGAAATGCTAAAGAATGGTCAAGAAAGGTCTTGTACTGGTGGAAAAGTGAACAGGGCGTGAGATCTTCTACTGTGTTTATACGATGCTATAGAAAATCTATTGCCCATATAGAATGGAGCAGTACCATAACAGCCCAAAGTGAACGAGGCACCAGCCTCCATCGGAAGCCAATGCAACTCACAGTACAACGGCGTTACACGGCCTAAGCATGACTGACACACAGCTGGCACCATTATTATAAATGCCGGCAGATTTAGGTGCTGTTTACAGAACCGGGCCTAACGCTATTTGTATGATTTCTATTCTTTGGATTATTTGGATGTACAGCATGCTTGTCACTTGCCTCGTTAACATTTCTTTTTTCTGTAATACTATATTTTAAATCAATAAAATCTTTGAAGTAAAAAAAAAAAAAAAAAAAAAAGAGTGCCCAACTCTGGGCTCCAGAGTTTTTTGGTTTTTTTTAGCATTGGTTGTATTAATTCTCCAGATTGTTTAAATTATTACTTCCTGGTCCTCATGACCTGGGAACTCCATTTTATTTTTGATCGATAATAGAAACAGAGAAACTTGATGGCAGATAAAGGCCAAATGGCCCATCTAGTCTGCCCATCCGAAGCAACCATTATCTCCTCCTCTCCCTATTGGCTAAGGCTCTTAACATTTGCATCTCCTCTTCCTATTGGCTAAGGCTCTTAACACTTGCATTGTGAGGTCATAGAGCTTTATGGTTATAGAAACATGATGGCAGATAAAGGCCAAATGGCCCATCCACTATCTCCTCCTCTCCCTATTGGCTAAGGCTCTTAACATTTGCATCTCCTCTTCCTATAGGCTAAGGCTCTTTACTCCTGCATTGTGAGGTCATAGAGCTTTATGATTATAGAAACATGATGGCAGATAAAGGCCAAATGGCCCATCCACAGCATCCACTATCTCCTCCTCTTCCTATTGGCTAAGGCTCTTAACATTTGCATCTCCTCTTCCTATTGGCTAAGGCTCTTTAAACCTGCATTGTGAGGTCATAGAGCTTTATGATTATAGAAACATGATGGCAGATAAAGGCCAAATGGCCCATCTAGTCTGCCCATCCGCAGTAACCATTATCTCTTTCTCTTTCCGAGATCATGCTTCCTCCACTTTTCAAGAGTTTAACTTGTGATTGCATTGGCACTTTCCCCTTAGCAGATCTTCATGACATAAATCGCTGCCAGTTTTTAAGTTTTTCGTGACCAGAGCCCAAACGCTCCTGTTCCACGAGGCAAAGCTCATATAACTCCTTAAACTGAGCACAGAGTTCAGCCTTTTGCATCACTGATAGCTTTCTTAAATAAACACTTTCTCACATGCTTTTGAGTTTCTTCCCTCTGCACGTTTGACCTTGGAGAAATAATGAGTCTCAAGTTCCCAAACCTAGGTCAGACGTAGATCGTTGAGAAGGCAAAAGTTAAATATAACCGAACAGCTTAGAAAATAGGTCGTCAATGGAGAGGGTGAAAAGATTGAGGGTTTGTACGGATTATGTGGGCAGGTCCTTAGGGCCTCTCCACTGTATGAAAAATATTTTTAGCAGTGGGAAAAAATGACCCCAAATTGAGTCCAACGAATTTAGAAAACTTTCCATCACTTCCTGGAGCCTGAGAAAGGTAAGAACTCGGTAGAATCATTGTTAGAATCTCATAAATATGTTTCATTTCCTTACCAATGTCTATAAATCCTTTTTATATTCAAATTGTAAGCACAAGGTGGTCAGTGTTTAGATGAACCTCAGAGGAAATATGTCAAAAATGATCAGAAAATGCCCAATGACTAAGGAGCCCAATGATTTCTCTGTCAAACAAGGCGTAAGATACGGATTGTCTTTTTCATTTGATCCCGCAATTTAGCAATAAACATGAACCTCCAGGTTAATGGGTTAATTATGAATGACTTATAAGGTGACGCTAGACATCCAGATTTTCCCGGACGGCTTTCCAAAACCTGGCAGGTGATGCTTACTTAAACATACATGCCATACAAGTATTAGAGATGCCAACTGGATCGCTGACTAGGTGGCTATCAATGGATGGATGGATCACGCCACCACGCACTGTGAGGAACCCGCCCTGTTCACAGCAGAGTATAGGAGTGGTTTGCCATTCGCCTTCTCCCACTGCTTTACAACATAGAGCCCCTCAGCCTACAGCACCTGGCATTCCCAGGTGGTCTCCCATCCAGGTACTCGCCAGGCCTGACTCTGCTTAGCTTCCAATAGGGAAAGCAGGATTACTCAGGATGGCCAGGCCGTAGGCGAATAACCGATATATTTGCTATAATATGGAAAACCAAAATGTTGTGCATTTTATTAAAATGGAAGTTGAACTGCTCAACCAATTGGGACCAAGGAACGGATGCATTTAAAAGAGCATAGTTTCCATGACCAACTGCATGACAAATGACCTCCTCTAAGGATCTCCGTTATTTGACAGGCGAGTGCCACTGTTGTTCCCAGTGGCATAGAAAGGGGGGCGGTCCGCCCCGTGTGTGATATTCCTAAGGGCGCGACACCCCTCCTCCCCCTCTCTGCTCTACTCCTCTCCTTGCCCCGCAGGCGCGCTCGTCTTCCCCCATACCTTTTTTTACTTCCCCGGCCCAAGGTTGCTGCCCGCGTCGGCATCGGTGCTCTCTCTGATGTCACTTCCGAGACCCACGCCTTGGAAGTGACGTCAAAGGGCGATCCAATACCGACGTGGGCATGCTGCCGATTAGGCCTATTAATCAATTAAGTTGTGCATGTACGTCGGCTACGCACACCACTGTATGCGTACAACTTTAACCACCGTGTACAGAATTTGGCCGTTAATGCGTGAAATAGCATCTGCTGTTGTGCGGCTAACTCTTACCACGCTGACATTAAGCACCTGCTAATTTATGCATTATGGTCCTGATTTTATAAAAGAGGCCTTCAGTTAGGCGCCTGCATTGACACATGTAGCCAATCTAAGTGCCTAACTTAATTTTTAAAAATTGGCTCAATCAACGCTGATAATAGACAGCGCCATTAAAAACCAATTAAAGATGATTTTAAAAAATTAATTTGCTGGTAGGCATCTAAATCAGTAGGCGCTACCACTTTGAAGTAGATGTCTACATCAAGACGCCTACCAGTGCCAACATGGAATGTAGACATGGTTAAGGGTGGATTTGTGGTGGAGTTTGGGCATGAAAAGACTAGACACCTACTATAGGCACCCTCATTTAGGCCAAGAAAATCAAGGTCTAAATGGCAGTGCGCCTACGGATTCAACGTCTACTGGTGTCTAAGAATACGTCTACTGGTGTCTAGTGGTTGTCTGACAATCCGTTGATTCTATATATGGCACCCAAATTTCCGCAACAAGGTACAGTGTTCCCCCGGTCATTCGTGGTCGAAGGTTCGCGGTCCCAGTCATTCGCGGTATTTTCCAACCGCGAAATGCCAACCAGGAGAGGACAGCTGGAAAGGCAGGAGAGAGCAGCCGGAGCGCCAGCGAGTGAAGGAAATCGCTGTATGCTCCGACCGCCTCTTCCTGCACTAAAGTCGGGCCTTACCAATCAGGAGCTGCTTTGACACGCGGCTCCTGATTGGTAAGGCCCAACTTTAGTGCAGGAAGAGGCAGTCGGAGCATACAGTGAGTGATTGCCTTCACTCGCCTGCGTTCCGGCTGCTCTCTCCTGCCTCTCCAGCTGTCCTCTCCTGTCTCCCCCATGAAAAACCGTATTCGCGGTTTTTCCAAGATTCACGGGGGTTCCTGAACGGAACCCCCGCGAATATCGGGGAGTACTGTATACAGAGCAGGTTTAGCAACAGATATACAGAACAACGGATTAAAAGGATGAAGAGCAGTAGTAGAAATTCCTAGGTACATGTTTTGGGTACAGAGCACGGCAGCATGGCCAACGATGGGCAACAAGAATGCAAATTAACATACTGTATATGATATTCAAAACAACAGATTAGATGGAAGAACAGCAGCAGAGGGATAATTCTTATGAACTGTACGGAGGAAGAATACAAGATTTGGGGGCTGAGCACAGTATCATGGCAAACGATAGGCCTTATAAGTAAAGCAGCAAGAAATACAATACATTCGAAGTATAGGACAATTTTAGACATTTTTGGTGTAGGTACATGGGTGACCTGTCAAATGCACACAGGACAATTATGCCCCGTCAATCGCGTGCGTGCAGGACAATGGCACCCCGTCATTCGCACTCCATACAGTGGATATTTTGTCTTTTTGAGAGTTACAAAGTAACCCTCTTTTTTGAGGGGGGTGGGGGAAGCCCCCCCACTACACTTAAAATACACTTGGTATCTAGTGTTAGGGTAAAGTCCCTAAAGGGTTCCCATAATCCTCATCTAAACCTTACCCTATCACTAGCGCGATTGATGGGACGCCATTGTCCTGCGCTCATTTGTCAGTGCACCAGGTACATGCAGTAGGGAGATAAGATCTTGCATAGTTTAGCGCCGAGTATGCGCCCAGAGCAGGGGTGGGCAACTCCGGTTCTCGAGGGCCGGAATCCAGTCGGTATTTTCAGGATTTCCCCAATGAATATGCGCGAGATCTATTTGCATGCACTGCTTTCGATGCACATTCGTTGGGGGAAGTCCTGAGAACCCGACTGGATTCCGGCCCTGGAGGACCGGAGTTGCCCCACCCCTGGCCTAGAGACTTAGTGGAGGGCACACTCAGTGTGGCAGAATAATTTTGTTGAGGTAGAAATAGAGGTTAGGGGAGTGTTTACGAGAGTACAGGTAAAAAGGTGGGTTTTTACCGCTCTCCTGAAGTTTAGTAAGCCTGTCAGTGATCTAACGGTTGGTGGGATTGCGTTCCGTAATTTGGGTAGGAAGTATCTTGCAGTGCTATAGGTCCCAGTTATCTCTTCCTTTCCTTCATTCTTTCACAATGAACAATCCTCATTCTCAGGCCCTCTTGGAATTCCCTTAGTCATTCTTCCTCCACCCTCCCCACACATCCACCACCTATTTTGCAAAGAATGTTTTTCTGTTATTCCAGAGAATACTCCCTTTTGAGCCTAACATCCTAATCTCTTGATCTAGAACTTTCTTTCCACTGAAATTTTTTGTGTGTGTGCGCACTATTTATCATTTTGAAATATTTGGCTTTAGGGCTAGATTTACTCACATGCATTATGGAGTCGGCACACACCAATGCCATCACTGGACCTAGTTCATACAGTGAAACCCACAGTAATATAGCAATGCCCCAGGGCATGGCCGCACCTCGAATACTGTGCGCAGTTCTGATCGCCGTATCTCAAAAAAGATATAGCGGAATTATAAAAGGTACAGAGAAGGGTGGCAAAAATGATAAAAGGGATGGGTCGACTTCCCTATGAGCAGAGGCTAAAGCGGCTAGGACTCTTCAGCTTGGAGAAGAGACGGCTCAGGGGTGGAGTGTGAATTGCTTGTTCACTCATTCCAAAAATAGTAGGACTAGGGGGCATGCGATGAAGCTACTAAGTAGATTTAAAACAAACCGGAGAAAATATTTCTTCACACAGCATGTAATTAAACTCCGGAATTTGTTGCTGGAGAATGTGGTGAAATCGGTTAGCTTAGCGGGGTTTAAAAAAGGTTAGGATAATTTCCTAAAAGAGAAGTCCATAGGCCATTTTTGAGATGGCTTGGGGAAATCCACTGCTTGTTCCTAGGATAAGAAGCAGAAAATCTGTTTTACTACTCAGGATCTAGCTAGGGACTTGGCTCCTATTACTAAGGTGTGCTAACAGATTTAGCACTTGTTAAATGCTAAAAAGATCATTTTATTCCTATTGGCTTCCTTGGATTCTATATTTGGCACCACACTCTCTCCCCTTGTGTTTTGGTTGTGGAGGCGACTCTCCTGGTTCTTTGCACCTAAATATTGGTGCAACTTCTAGATTTTTCTTCTAAGTGTGCTAATGATTAGCACATCTTAGAAAAAGGAGCCCAAAATATCTTTAAAAAAAAAAAAAAATCCAGAGAAGCCAACTATATGAGCACAAAAGTTGCGGCAATGACACAGTGGAAATAACTTTGAAAGACCATAAAAATGTGTGAACAGATAAGGTCGCCCTTAATTTGTTTCAAATACTCTAAAACGTGATATTTGTAGGAGCAGAAACCTGATTTCCTGTGACAACCTAAGAATGGAGAAAAATTCCAATTTACAATTCCATCACAAAACCACTCCACTCGGCTTTCTCCATCCCACGGTTTATTAATATTCAGCAGTCCCAGGATGCACCTGTGAGACAGCGTTCACATCTACAAACATGAGGCAATCATGCTCAGCAGAGTATAGCAATAATTATAACAGAGATTAAATAAAAATAATTAGAAAAAGTTCATCTAGCTTTGATGTATTAATTATTCTGACCCTGCTCTATTCAGAGTCTAATTATCTGGTTCACTGAAAATGCCAAGATTTCTACCACACGTAAAAAATTGCATTGAGGTAATTATGTCAGCAAAGTAAACGGTATTCATTTACCAGGCCTTTTTCTGCACACATTTGAATATGCTGTTTAACTGTATTTTGGGGGGTTCTTTGTTCTTATTCATAGAGCATCGTGCTATACCTGTATAGAAATGTGAAAGTCAGTCGCAAGTCTAAATTGAATGTGAAATTCAATGGGTATTTCTCCTTTTTGTGAAGCTGTTGTAACTCCGAGAGAGCCTTTGTTCAAGAGTTAAGTCTTCAGCTGTGTCACGGAAGCCTTTTCCCTTCTGCAGTGCAAAAGTTAAAGTGGGGTGGGGGGGGGAGTTCAAAGATGGCCTCTTTTCAAGCCGTTGATCCATGCTCCCTCTAAGGATTGGCCTGATGCGTGCAAATTTTTTCTCACGTGAGTGGCAAGTTCTAAAAAAAAAAAAAAAAAATTTTTTTTTTTGCGTCTGTGAGCAACAAGTTCTGGGGGTAATATTCGATGAAAACCTCTCCTACCACGAACATGTTTCTTCTATCATCAAAAACTGTTTCTTTAAACTACGTCAGATTAGAGCCATTGCCAAATTCCTTTATCCTTCCTCTTTAAAAATCCTAATACATTCATTTATCATCGCAAAAATTGATTACTGTAATGCTCTATTCTTAAACATTACCCAAAAAGAAAAAAGGAGACTTCAAATCGTCCAAAACACGGCAATAAAACTTATCTATAACGGCAAAAAATTCGATCACGTATCACCTTTATTGATAGATGCACATTGGTTACCTGTTAACCATAGAATCCTGTATAAATTGATGTTCTTAATTTTTAAGACCCTCAAATCTAGTGAACCACTATTCATATCTAAATCATTGATCCCATACAATCCCCAAAGATCTTTACGCTCATCTGAGTTAAACTTACTATCAGTCCCTTCTTTAAAAGTTATTGGAACGAGAAGAGCGGACATCTTTACCGTCGCAGGTCCAAAATGGTGGAACTCTCTTCCCCAATACATTAGAATAGAACAAGATATTTTAACCTTTAAAAAACTATTAAAATCTTATTTGTTTAAGGATGCCTATGACCTTTAATAATTCTAAATTATTTATTTTGTTTTAATTAATATTCACAAAAGTGCTCTGTAATTTTTACCCTACCTTTTGTTTTTTCCTTTTTCCCATTCCCTTATTGTAACTACACCCCCTTTCCTTCTTTTCATGTTAGTTATTTTTGGATTAATAAGTTTAAAGTTGTTTTATTATATTATGTACATCGCTTAGAATATTTGTAATAGGCGATCCATCAAGAGTTAAATAAACTTGAAACTTGAAACTTGTATCAACAATTTTCCAGGTTTGCAAGACGTTTACAGAGAATTCAAAATACTCAAGAGACAGAACAATTCGTCTAAACTGTCCTTACTAAAGGTAGAACAATGGACTACGCAATTTAAATTAAAACCGAATTCGGATAAAACTAAGGTTTTTTTTAGCTCGCGTTTTTAGCGCACGCACCAGATTAGCGCGCGCCAGCCGAAAAACTACCGCCTGCTCGAGAGGAGGCGGTAGCGGCTCGCGTGCGCTATTCCGCGCGTTAAGGCCCTTAACGCATCTTTGTAAAAGGAGCCCTAAGTTCTTTTTAGCAAGTCCCAATAACAAGATCACAAATTCCTCTTTGAGATTAAATGGGTCGGACCATCCAATTAATTCTACCATCAAAATCTTGGGTATCATCTTGGACCGAAGCTTGGACATTCGAAGATCACACTAACGCTCAGGTTATAACATGGTTTTTTTTTTTCACTTTATGGAAACTTTGTACCATTAAACACTATTTTGATTTCTTCTCTTTTCGACTGCTGGTTCAATCTTTGATCTCGAGTATCTTAGACTATTGCAATATTATACACTTGGGATCCTTTAAGGAAACCATCAAACGACTGAGAATCGTTCATAACGCTGCAGTCCGTCTCATCTAAGGTCTCAAGAAATCAGATCATGTACGTCGGTATTACAAAAAACTACACTGGCTGCCCGTGGAAGCAAGGGTTATTTTTAAGTTTGCTTGCCTTTGCTTCAAAACCATAACAGGTTCATCCCCAATCTATCTATCTCATCATTTCGACTTTCCAGGCACAACTTGTAGACGTTGCGCCTACTTGAAGGGTTGTATCTACAAGAGATTCCTCGATAGAACATTATCGTTCCAAGCAGGTAAATGGAATAAACGTTTAACCAACTTTACCTCATCGAATTACTTTCAAAATTTTATTTTTGGTATACAAAACATTGAGCTTCAATGAACCCCAATTTATAGCTAAAATGATTGTCCCATATAAATCTCCTCGTTCTTTAAGATCTTCCTCATCACAATTGCTCTCAATCCCTTCGCTAAGAATCATAGGCACAAGACGTAATGATATGTTCTCCGTGAAAGCCCCTACATTGTGGAACTCCCTTCCAAATTTTATTAAAAACGAAACAGATCTTGTCTCTTTTAAGAAAATTTTAAAAACATATTTATTTCAAGATGCATTTGATTCATAAAACGCAACATTTCATGGTTCCCGCATTCTTCTTATCTCATCTTAACCCATTACTACCCAATGTGCTTTCCTTTTGATGTTAAATTCTAATACATAACAAAATTGTAACTTTCCCCCCTCCTCCCCACCCCTTCCTGTTTGTCCAAATTTGTCTGTCTTTTGTTTCATATTTGTAAATTAAATGTATTACCACATTCTGATGGTTTTTAAATTGTACATCGCTTAGATATTGTTATAAGCGATTAATCAAATGAATATTAAACTTGAAACTTGAAACCTCGAACGCTCTTTCTTACCAAACTTTTAGGAAGTCAATCAAAACTTATCTCTTTGACAAATTTCTCTGACTCCATTTCTGCCATGATGCACGTCTAAAACACTTCCAGGAAAAATCTGATTAATCTTACCATGCTAATGTCATTATGAAAGGTTTTTGTATACAGGGCTCCTTTTACTAAGGTGTGCTATGGTTTTTAGTGCACGCACAAGATTAGCGCATGCTAGCTGAAAAATTACTGCCTGCTTAAAAGGAGGCGGCAGCGGTTAGCACGTGGGGCAATTTAACTCGTGCTATTCCGTGCGTTAAGGCCCTAACCCACCTTTGTAAAAGGAGCCCACAGTCTCTTCCTCTGTAAACTGCTCTGAACTGTTTGTGGTATTGCGGTATAGAAAAATAAAGGTATTATTATTAGTATTAAACTTATCACAAATACTAAAAAAAATTCGAGCATGTAACGCCTTATGCAAAAGGCGCGTTGGCTACCAATCACGCACAGAATAACATTTAAAATAATACCGTTATCATTCAAAACATTATCATCAGGAGAACCACAATTCATAGACAAATTACGGTTCATAGACAACCCCGCAAAAGCCAAAGGCGCGCGCCGACAACTGAGCGCAAGACGGAGGCGCGCGCCGAAGAAAATTATAGTTTTTAGGGGCTCCGACGGGGGGGTTTTGTTGGGGAGCCCCCCCAGTTTACTTAATAGAGATCGCACTGGCATTGTGGGGGGGTTTGGGGGGTTGTAACCCTCCACATTTTACTGTAAACTTAACTTTTTCCCTAAAAACAGGGAAAAAGTGAAGTTTTCAGTAAAATGTGGGGGGTTACAACCTCCCACACCCCCCACAACGTGGCGCGATCTCTATTAAGAAAGTGGGGGGGTTACCCCCCACGCCCCCTCGTCGGAGCCGTAAAAACAGTAATTTTCTGCGGGGCGCACCTCTGCGCTGTGCTCAATTGTCTGCGCGCGCCTTTGTCCCGGCGCGCTTTTGACCTGACACCCAAATTACTCATTCCTTATGTGCCCCCTCCCCCCACTCACTTTGTTCCATCGACCAACATTTGCTTGCATTCCCGTTAAAGGTAATAAACACATGTCACCAGGGTATTTTCTCCGTCATAGCTCCTTATTGGTTTTATTGGCAAATTTAAGAGAGGATAAAAAAAACAAACAAACTTATGACGCTTTAAAAGCAACCTAAAATGTTTCTTAGTCAAAGATCCTTTCAATCTCCAGATGCTAAAAAGCACTATCCACTCCCCTAGCTTATTATTCTTTCCTGGAATGTGTATTTCCTGTGTCTGTGCATGGCCGTTTGGAGGAGGATGGGCAGGGGAGGGCTTCAATGGCTGGGAGGGTGTAGATGGGCTGGAGTAAGTCTTAACAGAGATTTCGGCAGTTGGAACCCAAGCACAGTACCGGGTAAAGCTTTGGATTCTTGCCCAGAAATAGCTAAGAAGAAAAAATTTAAATTGAATCAGGTTGGGCAGACTGGATGGACCTTTCGGGTCGTTATCTGCCGTCATCTACTATGTTACTATGAGAGAAAGAAAAAGAGAGAAAGACAAAGAAAGAAAAAGAGAGAAAAAGACAAAGAAAGAGAGAAAGAGAAAGAAAAAGAGAGAAAGACAAAGAAAGAACGAAAGAAAGACAAAGAAAAAGTGAGAGAAAGAAAAAAAGAGAGAGTGAGACAAAGAAAGAGAGAGAGAGACAAAGAAAGAGCAAGAGAAAGAAAGAAAGAGAGAGTAAGACAAAGAAAGAGAGGGAGAGAAAAACGGTGACTGAGTTCAAAGAAGCGTGGAATGAACACAGAAGATTTAGAATCAGAAAATAATATTAAAAATTGAACTAAGGCCAGTACTGGGCAGACTTGCACGGTCTGTGTCTGGCCGTTTGGTGGGGGATGGGCTGGGGAGGGCTTCAATGGCTGGGAGGGTGTAGATGGGCTGGAGTAAGTCTTAACAGAGATTTCGGCAGTTGGAACCCAACCACAGTCCCGGGTAAAGCTTTGGATTCTTGCCCAGAAATAGCTAAGAAGAAAAAATTTAAATTGAATCAGGTTGGGCAGACTGGATGGACCATTCGGGTCTTTATCTGCCGTCATCTACTATGTTACTATGTTACTATGTATTTCTACCCCGTGTATCCTTTCGTTCCAGTTCGTCTATTTGTCTGTAATTTCTTATATTGCCACTGTATTTTAATTTGCATGGTACCCAATTTTATTTAATTGTAACTCGCTTAAATTAAATTGTATCTCGCTTAAATTAAAATAAGCGAATGAATCAAATTGTAATGGAAACTTGAAACTATTTTTGCGAGCGACCATGTACAATCTGGGAGCGAAGCTCCCAAAATGTACGAGCGATTGATCAAGGGCTCAGCTTAGAGTCAGTGGTCTCAAACTCAAACCCTTTGCAGGGCCACATTTCGATTTGTAGGTACATGGAGAGCCGCAGAAAAAAAAAAGTTACTGTATTATTATAGAAATGACAATTTTGCATGAGGTAAAACTCTTTGTAGTTTGTAAATCTTCCCTCCCCAAAGGCTTGCATGTTCCCCCCTTCTTTGCAGTGTCCTCCAGCTTCTCCCCTGGCCTCCCGGTCTTAGTTTCAGCTAATTACCATGCCTGCAGAGAGGATCGCCGGTGCTGTCACATTCCTTGCAGGCTGCCATCGTCCTCCGCAGCACATTCCCTCTGCCGCGGTCCCGCCCCTCCTCTGACGTCAGGGGCAGGATCGCGGCAGAGGGAACGTGATGCTGAGGATGACGGCAGCCTGCAAGGATGCTGCAGTAATTATCTGAAGGTAAGAGCTGGAGGCCAGGGGTGAAGCCAGAGGACGCTGCAAAGAGCAGGTAGCACTAGTACAGACCGCGGGCCGCAAAATAGTACCTGGCGGGCCGTATGTGGCCCCCGGGCCGCGAGTTTGAGACCACTGGCTTAGAGGGAGCATAGCCTCTGATCATCGCGGAGTCTGCCCTCATGTTACACTCTGTGATAGAAGCAGGGGTGTAACTAGGGTTACAAGATATTCCGTTTGGAAAATCTGGACCTCTAGACCCGCCCCCCAGGCCCGCCCAATCCCACCCATTCCCGCCCCAGTTCCACCCCTTCATGCCCCCAAGCCCCCCCCCCCCTCGTCAGGCAGGATATCTGCGCATGTGCGGATGTGATGCATGCACGGATGCCCTCCCAGGGAAATTCGGATGTGTGGTAACCCTAGGGGTAGCCACTGGGGACCTTGGGGGACTGAGCTCCCCCACTCTGGGCTCAGGCCCCATCCAAACTTGCAGCTCCTGTTAAAAGGCTGGCGGAGATGCTGAGAACCCGCCAGCCAAACAAATTCACCGCCAAGCCGCTTCCCTCCTCCTCCCGTTGCTGGACCACAAAAGAAGTCAGTGGCGCGCATCCAGCCGCCGGTGCCGGAACTCCGTGTTCAGGCCCAGCTCACTCAAAATCTACCGCTCACCCAGATCAAGGAGAACTCAGAACCTATTCACCTTCCCTCCTCACAATGGTACCCGACGTGAGAAACTTTACGACAGCCTCCTGGCGACACAGGCAGCGAAAATTGACCCCCACCATCACCAAACTGATGATCAAAAGAACAGACATCAAAGTGTTTCGAAAAGAAATCAAAACAGTTCTATCCAAAAAACACGTCCTTACTTACTAATCTCCTCCCACTCGTACATGCTTTCTCCCCCGCGAATAGCACATCAGTCATACCCCTCGAACCACACCTACCAAAAAAATCCAGATTCCTAAATAAGCATCTACCACATGTATCCAATAAACTTCTTCCTTCAATGTTAGGTAATCTTCTTCTGTTACCCAAATATATTGTTATTCTCCACTGTATCCTGTAAGTACTTGAATCTTTAATATGTAATTCCATCGGAAAAATCCAGATATCTTCTAAATTGTAATTCTCAACTGTATCATATAATGTAGTAATAATAATAATAACTTTATTTTTCTATACCGCCATAGTCGAAAGACTTCTACATGAATCATTGTTATATAATTCTCTCGGTAATGTCCAGATATCTTCTAATTTGTAATCCGCTTAGAACCGCAAGGCACAAGCGGAATAGAAATCACTAATGTAATGTAATGTAACTGAGCAAATTTGGGGAGTCCAGGTGTCAGCAGCTGGAAACAAGCTACTGACTTCTGTACTGTAGCAGTGCGAGGATGAGGTTTAGCTGACAGGGTTTTGGCCTGCTGGGGGGAGGGGTGCAAGGGATAACAGGAACGCATTGGCCCTCCAGTCCAAAATTGGAGGGCTGGCTATGTCCCTGGATAGAAGGTGACCCTTGCATGTTCTTTTATATTCTATTTGCTCGATTGTTCAATGGCGCTAATCTGGATGGCCCTGCCTAGGGTTGCCAGATTTCCTCTTTGAATAAAGAGGACGCCTGGCTCCGCCCCGAGCTCGAAGGCCGCATATGGAAGCGGTGGCGGCCGCGCATGCGCAAAGGCTTCCAGACGCAGCCTCCAAGCTCAGGACATGCAGAACCCGGACAAACCGCCGGGTTTTGGGGAAATCCCTCCAGGTGCCTGGGCAGTCCTCTAGAAAGAGGGCATGTCCGGGTTTTCCTGACGTCTGGTAGCCCTAACCCTGCTGAAAATCCCTGCGCTTAACTTGCTAGCACACGGAAGGTTCAGGAACGAGCTGGAATTTATCCAGTGCCAGAATTTCGACAGCTATCCAGTAAAAAGGCTGGGCTAAGTTGCCTGAACCTGTATGTAAGCTCCGAGATAAATAAGCCAGACTTCTTGTTTGTAATTCACTTAGAACTATTGACAGGAAGTAGCGGAATATATAGTCTAGTATCAAGATGCCACCGGCTACCTCTGTGTTCAGATTTTCATCTCCAGTATTCAGATATCTTTCCATTATCAAATTCAAATAGTATGGAATGTCACCGTCATTAATCAAGAGCGCTGAACGGGTGTTTCGTACAAGAAACTCCTATCAAAATACAGTGCAACCTTGGATTAGGAGCATAATTTGTTCCAGAAGTATGCTCGTAAACCAAATTACTCGTATATCAAAGCGAGTTTCCCCATAGGAAGTAAGGGAAACTCGCTTGATTGGTTCCACCTCCTCTCCCCGCGGCCACCGGCGCTGCTCCATACCCGCGGCCACTGGTGCGCTTCCACATCCCCTCCCCCTGAACCAGCATCGCCCCCCTCGCGAACGCCCGCCCAAGCTGAAGCCTCACCCCCATCTGGAACCGGCATGCAGCACCAACCTACAGGAGGTGCCGGTGCCCGAAGATCGTGCTGCTTGCCGGACTGGGCCTTGAGCATCTGAGCATGCTCAAGGCCCTCTGGCTCAACGTGGCAGAGCAGGGACCTCAGAATCCTTCAGCTCAGCAGACAAGCAAAATCAGTGAGCTTATCTGGGATGCTACTGCTCTGCCTAAAATTTATAATTAAAAATGTTTTCCCAAAATACTTTATCAACAATTAATAATCCACAAATAAACCTAAAGGCCTCTAGTTGGCTGACTTTGACTACATCTTGGTATCCAGAGTGGCCCAGGGGTTAACATTATATTACGTAGATTCTTATATACTGTAGCAACCTCGCGGTCCTATGCGGTTTACAGGTCAAGAATGATCTAATCTTCCATTTGTGAGTCGCGCATATCTATATAGTGTAGTAGATTACAATCAATCATAAAGTTGACCAGAGATTATATTTCCAACAATTATCTAAAAGCCACAGCCTCAGCATCCTGAGGTTGTGGGTTCAAACCCACACTTCTCCTTGTGACCCTGGGCAAGTCACTTAATCCCCCCATTGTCCCAGGTACATTAGATAGACTGTGAACCCACCGGGACAGACAAGGAAAATGCTTGAGTACCTGAATAAATTCATATAAACCGTTCTGAGCTCCCTTGGGAGAACAGTAATAAATAATGCGAAAAGTTTCAGCCTCTGATAACCAGAGCTGGTATTGTGATGTCATAATTCCACCAATAAGGGCCAACCTCATCGGTGATGTCACAATGGCTTGATTGTCCTATTCATGGCTCACTTTTACTATATTTTGATTTCTAGAGTGGTGCAGTGGTTAAAGCTATAGCCTCAGTACCCGGAGGTTGTGGGTTCAAACCCACGCTGCTCCTTGTGACCCTGGGCAAGTCACTTAATCCCCCCATTGCCCCAGGCACATTCGATAGATTGTGAGCCCACCAGGACAGACGGGGAAAAATGTAAATTCATATAAACCTTTCTGAGTTCCCCTGGGAGAACAGTATAGAAAATTGAATAAATACAGTAAAATCTTGGCTTGGGAGCATAATTTGTTCTGAAAACATGCTTGTAATCCAAAACACTCGTATATCAAAGCTAATTTTCCCAGTAAGAAATAATGGAAACTCCACAATCCAAAAACTTTAATACAAAATACTGTATGTACTCGTATCGCAAGACCTTGCGTGTTAAAACAGTCACTACACTCCTGCAGCTTCAGAGACGGATGTACCATCGGCTCAGTTGTGATGATGTGATGTGTGTGTACTTTATGTACTTGTATTGCAAGACCTTGCTTGTATTTCAAGTTAAAATTTAACACAATGTTTTGCAAAACACTTGCAATCCAAGGTTTTACTGTAGTGGGAAAAGTTTCAGCATCTGGTAACCAGAGCTGGTATTTTGACATCATAATGCCTCATTCCACCAATGCCTAAGAGCCAACCTCACCAGTGATGTCACAGTGGCTTGATTATCCTATACGTGGCTCACTTTTACCACATTTTGATTTCTAGAGTGATGTAATGGTTAAAGCCACACCTTTAGTACCCTGAGATTGTGGGTTCAAACCCACATTGCTCCTTGTGACCCTGGGTAAGTCACTTAGTCCCCCCCCCCCCATTGTCTCAGATATATTAATAATAATAATAACAGTATATATACCGCAATACCGTGAAGTTCTATGCGGTTTACAAAAGATTAAGAGAAGGTACAAAATGATTGAACATAAAGAGAAGTGAACAAGAGAGGGTAAAAGGTCTAGAAAACCGATATTGAGGAGAGGGAGATGTACGGGTCAGTTGTCTAGATATATCAGGAACAGGTGTGTTTTCAGACGTTTCCTAAATTCCCCATAAGTAGTGGGTGAAAGCAATTGTTCTAGGTCTTTACCCCATGATGCTGCTTGGTGTGAGAGAAGATGTTCATGGTGTTTTTTCAGTTTACAACCTCTAACTGGGGGGGGAAACGAAGTACGAATGTGTCCACTGGGACAGACAGGGAGAAATGCTTGAGTACCTGAGTATAGAAAATGGAATAAATAAATAAATTTTGCAATGTGTAAATCGCATGGTTATTTTTTTTTTTTTCCCCCCCCCCGAGGGTGTGTGTCTGCGGGTAAAGTGCGGGCGTTTCTTGTCCAAGCATGTCTTTTTAATGGCCACACGCTGACGACAACATTAGCACGTGGCCATTAATTTGGAAAATGGAAAAACTGGCTGTTTCCCAGCTGTGCTAAAAAGGTCCTTAGGGCGCAGGAAAGACCCACGTCAGTGCGCACTAAAGCCATATTTATTTATTTTTTTAGCACGACTATAATGAAGGACCCCAAAGTGACCGAGATCGCAACGGACCAGCTCAATAATCACAGTGAATTCACTGAAACAATGAATTTGTGTCACCCTGGCCAGGAGGAATGACGGGACCTCAGCCTATCACAGTTTTTATATGTCTAATCCAGTGGTCTCAAACACGCGGCCTGGGGGCCACATGCGGCCCGCCAGGTACTATTTTGAGGCCCTCGGTCTGTTTATCATAATCACAAAAGTAAAATGAAAGAGTTTTGTGATCATATGTCTTCTTTAGCTATAAATGACAATATTATTATTAAGACTTAGCCAAAAGGAAAGATTTATAAACTATAGAGTTTTACCTCATGTAAAATTGTCATTTCTTTAATAAGACATTAACTATTTTTTTCTGCGGCCCTCCAAGTACCTACAAATCCAAAATGTGGCCCTGCAAAGGGTTTGAGTTTGAGACCACTGGTCTAATCTAATCTTCTATTTGTGGGTCGCTCATCCCTATACAGGCTCAAGGTAACTTTAAAGGGGGCGCGAGAGGAGGAGAGAGGATGGGGGAAGAGGGGGTATAGCAGGAAGGAGGGTACAGGAGATTAAACATCGAAGAAAAAAATGTGAACTAATAAATGGATATTAGATGGGGGGGGGGGGGGTTGTTCAGAAACCCATGGCGAATGCAATTTGTTTCCATTTGTTCCAGGAGTATGCTGATCTGTCATTACCAGATGTCAAACCGTGGTGGCCCTGGTCTACTATTGGGATGTCATCTTAAATTATTCTTACGGATTGTCACTCTCCTGAGATGTAAATTAGATCCATTAAAAAAAGGTCTGAAACGGGTGGGCTATGGCTATCCATTACTCTTCATATATACTTTGATGGGGACCCACTGGTTGCTAGTCCCTAATGGGCCAAAGGTTAACCTGTTAGGTTGAAAACTGATCCCGAAGTAGATATTATTGTCTTGATGCCTTCGGAGTCTGTGGATCTTTTCAGGAGCAACCTCTGGAGACCCTATTGTGTCTTATAATTTGACTTGGTTGCCAGCTACCGAGGGTATGTGGAATGCTTGTGTAAACAGATCTCAGCTTACCCTCTCTCCCCGTTTTTTAATTCGAAAGAGTACGTCGTTCTCCTTCTGAAAAGCTTTTACACAATTAAGACTGTCAGCCACAAAAAAAAAAAAGTAAAATAAATTAACAGAAGCAGTTCATTGAGACAATTAGGGGCTCTTTCAGTAAAGGGTGGTAAAATCCGGGCACAGTGCATCCCCATAGGGACTTTTTGTGTGCTAGGCCCAGATTTCACTTGGCCATTTTTAATGAATTTCCCTTTCTTTTACAGGCCATGTGATAATATTGCTGTTAGCGTGTGGTACTTGCAAAAAGTTAATGAACGAGGACTTACTGCCCCCTATTTAGGAAGAATATAATTATTGCTATATTGGGATAGACCAAAGGTCCATCACGCCCAGTGTCCTGTTTCTAACAGTGGCCAACCCAGGTTCCCAAACCCAGACAGAAACCCAAAGAATAGCAACATTCCAGAGCTGCGATTGTGATGTCATAATGCCTCATTCCACCATGCCTAAGAACCAACCTCATCAGTGATGTCACAATGGCACAATTGTCCTATACTTGATTCACATAAGAACATAAGAGTTGCCATACTGGGACAGACCACAGATCCATCAAGCCCAGTGTCCTGTTTCCAACAATGGCCAACCGAGGTCCCTAGTACCAGACAGAAACCCAAAGAGTAGCAACATTCCAGAGCTGTGATTGTGATGTCATAATACCTCATTCCACCAATGCCTAAGAACCAACCTCATCAGTGATGTCACAATGGCTTGATTGTCCTAGACTTGGCTCACATAAGAACATACTGGGACAGATCAAAGTCCATCAAGCCCAGTATCCTGTTTCTAACAGTGGCCAATCCAGGAACCAAGTACCAGACAGAAACCCAAAGAGTAGCAACATTCCAGAGCTGTGATTGTGATGTCATAATACCTCATTCCACCAATGCCTAAGAACCAACCTCATCAGTGATGTCACAATGGCTTGATTGTCCTAGATTTGGTTCACATAAGAACATATTGGGACAGATCAAAGTCCATCAAGCCCAGGATCCTGTTTCTAACAGTGGCCAACCCAGGAACCAAGTACCAGACAGAAACCCTAAGTGTAGCAACATTCCAGAGCTGAGATTGTGATGTCATAATGCCTAAGAGCCAACCTCACCAGTGATGTCACAGTCGCTTCATTGTCCTATCCTTGGCTCACATAAGAACATGAGAGCTGCCATACTGGGACAAATGAAGGTCCATCAACCCAGTATCTTGTTTCCAACAGTGCCCAACCCAGGTCCCAAGTACCTAGCTTAGATCCCAAGTAGTAAAACAGATTTTATGCTGCTTATTCTAGGAACAAGCCAATGGATTTCCCAAAGTCCATTATAATAATGGTTTAGGGACTTCAGTTTTAAACCCTTCTAAGCTAACTGCTTTCACCACATTCTCCGGCAACAAATTTCAGAGTTTAACTACATGTTGAGTGAAGAACTATTTTCTTTGGCTTGTTTTAAATTTATTGCTTCCTAGCTTCATTGCATGCCCCCTAGTCTGCGTATTTTTGGAAAGATTAAACAAGTGATTCACATCTACCAGCATTTCTCAGCATGTTGTAATCCTAACATGCTAATTGGTTAATACTTCCATGCCCATTCACCACTGTGTGACTTATTGCGTGTAAACAGGCAAAATTCCACAAAACATTATAAATGGCCAGGAGAGGCTTCTGGCTCTTTAAATCACAGCTAACCTCTCCACAGCTCTGCCCATCAATTGGAATAGGGTTACCAGACATCCGGATTTCTCCGGACTGAGGACATGTCTGGGGATCCGGCCGGCTTTTTAAAACCCGGCACTTTGTCCGGGTTTTGAAAAGCTTTCCTTCAGGCAGGAGGGCATCTGCGCAAGCTCAGATGTGACGCGATGACATCATAAGCACGTGACTTTATTGGCTCGCATCTGCGCATGCGCGGATGTGCTGCCCGCCGAGAACAGGCAGCAGGGGGTGGGATTGGAGGCGGGGCAGAACCAGGGCATGACAAGGCAAGCCTGGGGGCGGGTCCAGATGGTCCGGAATTTCCAGATGGAAAATCTGATAACCCTACATTGGATTATTGCAACTTCAGCGTGCACTTTATTTTCAAAATGAAATTTCTAGGTAAATTCATTCAAGAAAAACACTGTCAGCCCCAGGGCATCCCTCCTCTGCCACAATAACCCTGCATACATTCACAGTGGATCAACCCCCTCCAAGGACCTGATCTTCATCTCTTCCCTACCAGGAAATCATCTCGTTTACCTGCAAGCATAAGGGATTGCACGGGGCAGGAGAGACCCCAGACACTGCTGTCCAGCTGGTGCTTTATTTCAAAATAGCACTAACTGATCCTATTGAATTGTCTGGTTAAGAAAATGACATTGACCTCGACTGAGAATTACTTCTGTCCCTTGAAGATTTCTACAATTAAAAGAAGGAAGGAGAGTCTATAACAGGGATCTCAAAGTCCCTCCTGGAGGGCCGCAATCCAGTCGGGTTTTCAGGATTTCCCCAATGAATATGCATTGAAAGCAGTGCATGCACATAGATCTCATGCATATTCATTGAGGAAATCCTGAAAACCTGACTGGATTGCGGCCGTTAAGGAGGGACTTTGAGATCCCTGGTCTATATTTTTTTGTTTGTTTATTTTTAATTTGAAGGACTGGATGCAAGTGAAAACAAACAAAAAAGTTTTTTAAAAAAATAGCAAAGTGGAACAGAAACCCCCTTTGCATCCTCCTAGGTCAGGGGTAGGCAATTCCGGTCCTCAAGAGCCAGAGCCAGGTCAGGTTTTCTGGATATCCACCATGAATATGTATCTCAAGGAGGCAGTGCATGCAAATCCATCTCGTACATAATCATGGTGGAGATCCTGAAAATCTGACCTGGCTCTGGTTCTCGAGGACCGGAACTGACTACTCCTGTCCTAGTGTCTTAGGTCCGGATTCTCATGGGGATGTCAAACGTTAGGTGGCATTAGATGTCTCACTGCTGCCTAACTTAATTGTTTTAATCAATTTTCTATACTATTCTCCCCAGGGAGCTCAGAACGGTTTACATGAATTTATTCAGATACTTAAGCATTTCTCCGTATGTTCTGGTGGGCTTACAATCTATCTAATGTACCTGGGGCAATGGGGGGTTTAAGCGACTTGCCCATGGTCACAGGGAGCAGCGTGGGTTTGAACCCATAACCTTTAACCACTGCACCACTCTAGAAATCAAAATGTAGCAAAAGTGAGCCAAGTAAAGGACAATCAAGCCATTGTGACATCACTGGTGAGGTTGGCTCTTATTGGTGGAAAGAGTCATTATGATGTCACAATACCAGCTCTATTTATCAAAGGCTGGAACTTTTCACACTATTTATGAAATTTTCTATACCGTTCTCCCAGGAGAGCTCATAATGGTTTACATGAGTTTATTCAGGTACTCAAACATTTTTCCCTGTCTGTCCTGGTGGGCTCACAATTTATTTAATATACCTGGGGCAATGAGGGGGTGGGGATTAAGTGACTTGCCCAAGGTCCCAAGGAGCAGCGTGGGTTTGAGCCCACAACCTCAGGGTGCTGAGGCTGTACTTTTAACCACTGCTCACGCCACATTGTTTAAAACCAATTAAAAAGTAATTAGAAAACAAATAAGACGCCGCTTCATGGTCTCTGGGACCAGCGCCTAAGTCCCTGGCGGCTAGTGGCACATAGTGGCGTCAAAGTTCAGATGTAGATGTGGTTAGGGAGCGGCGCTGGACTTGGGCGACACTATGTGCCACTGATCGCGATTCTGACGGGATCCTAGGTGGTAGAAATGCAGCCTCTTAAACTCTGGCCTACGTTTGTGGCGCCAAGGGTCCTGTCAAGCCGTGATTCTGGAAGCGGTGCCCGTCGGTGACGGACACGTGGCAGGTGCCCGTTGTGTAGCCGCCTGCTGTGGCCAGTGCCACTCACGGAATCAGCCCCGTACGTGTTGAGCGCGCTGTAACCATTAACCTACGCTAAGGCGTTTAGCGCGCGCTCAATCAGTTCGCATCCCTTGACGAATTCCCCCTTGCGAGTCTAGAAATGGTGCTTTCGGTGGCGCATTTTTTCTAGAATCCTAGTTTAGCGCGGATCTTGCTGCTGCAGAATATTGGGCGCCATTTACTGAACCCCGCCCTAAACATAAAATTGTGTACCCAGGTTTCTAGAATTAGGAGCTAGTGCGTATTTTACCGGTAGCCATACACGTATGTGAGTGGAGTCTGGGTGGAGCGTAAGCAGGACTCCAAATTATGCACTAAATTTCTAGACTACTATAACCTAAACACAAATATCTATAATTTAGGCCTGATCGCTTAGGCCTGTTCTATGTCTGGCTTAAGTGTTTCAGCCTAAATTATAGAAGCTTATCTAACCTGTTACGCAATTATTCTGGACATCTACTTTTTTCTTAAAGAAGGCACACACACCCATTATAAATATAAATTTATATATATATATATATATATATATATATATATATATATATATATATATATATATATATATACATACAGTTGTGTAGTGGGGGATGCCGTCTTTGTGGGAGTGCTGGCATCTCTCTTATTCTCGCCCCCCCCCCCTTGCTTTTCATTCTCTGTTTGTGTCGCTTCCTTTAAGAACATAAGATTTGCCGCTACTGGGTCAGATCGGTGGTCCATCGTGCCCAGCAGTCCGCTCACACGGCAGCCCTTAGGTCAAAGACCAGCGCCCTAACTGAGTTTAGCCTTACCTGCGTACGTTCTGGTCCAGCAGGAACTTATCTAAACTTTTCTTGAATCTCTGGAGGGTGTTTTCCCCTATAAGAGCCTCTGGAAGAGCGTTCCAGATTTCTACCACTCTCCTCTGAAACGCAAAGCCATGTTGACTTGAAGCCTCGCGACTGATATGGCTAGAAATCATAATGCCCCTCTTAATGTCCGCTAGATTACTTGGCATTGCATCTTTATGCTTCCATGACCACCCCAAATGCCCATTGGTCTTTGAACTAAAGGCTGCCGCAGGCAGGACAGGATTAATTCGTCGAGGGCCCCTAGGCACACAAGTACACTGGGCCCCCCTGCCACGCCCCACCCCACCATGCTCCCAGGTGGAAACAGGAAGCTGCGTCAGAAGGAAGCTTTGGGCAAGCAGCACCACTTGTACAATTACAGTTCCCATTGCCTTTCTTACTTTCCGTCGATGGGGGGGGGGGGGCGGCCGTGTTGCCGATTGTGGTGGGGCCCGCGTTGCCGATTGGGGGGGGAGGCCCGCGTTGCCGATCGATGCTGGAGGGGCCCATCGCCATTTGGAAAAAACAATGTTGATGCCCTCCTTCATCGGGCCCCCCTGACCATTTCGGGCCCTAGGCCCTGGCCGCCGGAGTGGACTGCTGGGCCCGATGGACCACTGGTCTGACCCAGCAGCGACAATTCTTATGTTAATCCAGTCTAAGCAGGTAGCCATTCTCTCGGGAGTAATATTTCTGCTTCCTTCTGCCTAGCAGGGATCAGTCCGTAAGTCCCTATTCTAAAGCCGAAGCTGCACAAATTCCCTTCGAGGCTGTATATTTCACTTTTTTTATCCATTTACGCAAGCTTACGATTCCCTCTGTCCTTCCCTTCCATTTCCATGTTAATGTGGCCACATTAGGACTCCTAATTCCCTTTTTATCTCCGCTCTCCTTTTATCATTTTTCAGGATGTGTTCCTTTAAGACAAGTTAATTTATCCAATTACTCTCGTTTGGTTTAAGATAAAATCTTTAATTTGTCCGACGTTCTGCTTTTTAATTTCTACGATACCCTCTCCCCATTAATTTCACGAAGCATTCTAATTTTCCGGTTAAAAAATGCTCACACACGTACGCAAGCCCCCATTTTGACTTTTACCACCCTGGAGTCTTAAGGAGTTCTCCCGTATTATTAGTAATTCTGTGCTATCAGCTTATGGATAAAAGCTTCTCCCTGCCCTGCGTGTACAGAGGTGTCACGTTAACTAGGCACATGGAATATTTACACTATGTAAAACGATGATTTGTATGTGCTGAGCTCTGGCTATTGCAATAAATAATAACAGGAGAATATTTACACCCTGTGGTCAGCATTTATTAAAAATACTAGCTACAATGGAGACATCCGATGCCTCTATTGCTTCTCCGGCTACAGTATTACTGACGGTGCCTCTTCTGCCAGATACAGATTGGATTTTAAAAATGTTCTTCAAGAATAGATCTAAAGAATTTTGGGGATATAAAATCCAAATATTTCCAGATGTCTCGAGAGAAACACAAAAAAGAAGACATCAATTTTTGATTCTGAGACCAGCAGTAACAAAGAGAGGAGGTGTTTTTCATTTGAGGTTCCCTTGCAAGTGTGTGATTAGATATCAGTCCTTCAAATATGTTTTCCTAGAACCTTCACAGCTGACCGGTTTTATATCTCTCAAACGTTTTGAGAAAGGTGTAACATCTGATATCTGAAAATGTTAAGATTCCTTCACTTAATAGTTAGTCTGTAATTTTCTGATAGGATTGATTAATCTTTAATATCTTAGTAATCACATAAGAACATAAGAATTGCCGCTGCTGGGTGAGACCGGCGGTCCATCGTGCCCGGCAGTCCGCTCCTGCGACGGCCCTTAGGTCAAAGACCAGCGCCCTAACTGAGACTAGCCTCACCTGCGTACGTTCTTGTTCATCAGGAACTTGTCTAACTTTGTCTTGAATCCCTGAAGGGTGTTTCCTCTATGACAGACTCCGGAAGAGCGTTCCAGTGTTCTACCACTCTCTGGGTGAAGAAGAACTTCCTTACGTTTGTACAGAATCTGTCCCCTTTTAACTTTAGAGTGTCCTCTCGTTCTCCCTACCTTGGAGAGGGTGAATAACCTGTCTATATCTACTAAGTCTATTCCCTTCAGTACCATGAATGTTTTGATATAATCTTGGATCACTGAATTTGAGGAGTTGAACTAGATTAGTAAATTGTATTGTTTTTTTTTTTGTTTAATTTGATATATAATTGAAGTTACTTTGCTTAATCTATCTTTCTGTACAAGTGTTGTAAACTTGGAAATTATTTTGAAAACTATAAATAATAAAAAAAAATACTAGCTACAATGTTTAAGTTCCTCACCCAGGTAAGGTGAGATGTGATACTTACGAGGGGGGTGCTGAAAAGTTCTCAGCCCAACCAAGAAGGGAAGCTTACAAGCTACTCCATATATTCACCCCTAAAGTTCAACACACTTGGCGCATCATGTTGGCAGGGTTTGCCACCCTTCCAAAAAAGGACTTTGATGTCTGGTAACCGAAATACGGCTCCGCTGCTGCAATCGCCTCCGAATCACTCAAAAATGGTCACCCTTTCAAACTCTTTTGAAGGTTTGGAAACAGAAAATAGTCAGGTGGAACAAGATCTGGTGAGTCAAGTGGAGGGACTATGCAATGAAATCCTAAGTGCGTCAAAAAAAAAAAAAAAAATCCATCGTTTTGCCAGCCTTGTGAGCAAGTGCATCGTCTTGCTCCTTTCTGCAGCTTCCTGCTCCTCTTCTTTCAATCCCTCCTTTAATCGGCACAGCAAGTTACAGTAGTATTCTGCATTAATTGCTTGGCTTACTAATTGGCTGTGCCAATTAAAAAACCAATTAAAATTCCATTTAAAAAATGGATATATATATATGGCTATAGGGTAGTGGCCTTGATATCAGTCCAAAATAATGCAGTCTTGTAGAAATCACATCGGACTAGATATTATTAACTTTTGTAGACTTATACGTCCATAGATGAGAAAGCCTCAGTCCCACCGCTGTTACTTTTCCAACCGCGGGAAGAATTACATGGTAACCTTCATCGTTGGTTATTCCACATACGTCAAATTTTTCATATAAGAGTTTTAAATATGCTTAAATACATTTATCAAAAAAAAATATATTTAGTATATCTCGTTTTTCTTTAAATATTCTATTTAATATTGTGCACTTATCTTTGCTTTCGCCAAAGCCCGGGAGTCAGACCCAACATGTTTCGCGCTGTGCGCTTTATCAAGGGTCTCCCGAGGTAGCTACTGTCATCCGACTCCACTGGTCTCCCGCAGTGCCGCCTCTCCCCCCTGCAATCTGTGCAAAGCTCTGCTGCACGACTCATCTTCTGCCAACCTCGCTACGCTCATGTCACCCCTCTCCTCAAGTCACTTCACGGGCTCCCGATCCGCCTTCGCATACAGTTGAAGATCCTATTGCTAACCTACAAGTATGTTCATTTTGCTGCCCCTCAATATCTCTCCTCGCTTCTCTCTCCTTATACACCTCCCAGAGAACTCTAAATCACTCTTAGCGTTACCCTTCTCCTCCACTGCCAATTCCAGACTTTGTTCCTTCCATCTAGCTGCCCCCCCTATGCCTGGAAAAAATTACCCGAGTCTGTCCATCAAGCCCCTTCCCTTGTTTAAAAGCAGACTGAAAATTTACCTTTTTGAAATAGCCTTCAATCCTTAACCCTACTCCTCTGCCATCCACCCCAGCCAGCAGATTAACCCTTCCCTTTAACTGTATCCATGACATCCTGTTTGTCTGTCTTGGCTGTTTAGATTGTAAGCTCTTTGGAGCAGGGACTGTCTTCTTTGTGACTGTACAGCGCTCCGTGCGTCTGGTAGCGCTATAGAAATAATTCATAGTAGTAGTGGTAGTGTGAAGAGTTTCAGTCTTTGGGAAGCAGAGCTGAGCTTGTGATGTCATAATGCCTCATTCCACCAATAAGAGCCAACCTCATCAGTGATGTCACAATGGCTCGATTGTTCTGTACTCCCCTCTGCCCTCCAACCCAGCCTGCAGAATAAATATTCCCCTTAACTGTATCCGTGACATCCCGTGTGTCTGTTTAGTTTGTAAGCTCTTTAGAGCAGGGACCGTCGTCTTTGTGACTCTGTACAGTACTATGTTCATCTCATAGAAATAATTAATAGTAGCAGTAGCTTCCCACAGCATTTCTTGAAAGCCCTCTTTCACTGACCCTGGTTTCTGCCTTCCAATATAGACTGTACTCGTTGGATGTCTCCGAATTCTCAGTGATTATTCATTATATTACTTTATTAATAGGTCACTTACATTCTACAGCGCTGTCTATATTTTCAGACGCAGCATTTTAAACTCATAACATATGGCCGCAGGTTCTGGCACCCTAAGTTTACCCAAACAATCCAATAACTGGTTATTTCCCAGTTTGTCATATCCAGCAGCTTAGACAAGCTGAAATTATGTCTCAGATTAATGTACCGGGCAGTTGAAAGGTCACACAAAGAGCCGTTTCTCAGGCAATTGTGCTACAAAGGTTAATGCTTCGATTCCAAGCCGGTAGTGACCTAATGGACATCCCAGTGGGCTGAATTTCCCCTTCCTTTCTGATTGGGAGATATTCAAAGCTGACCTCATTCGAGTGGAGCTCAAGGAGCTACGATGGTCTTACCAGCCTCTGGGAAAGAGGAAACAAGCCATCCGCAAGTCCACATAATATACAATGTACTAGTGACCTTTTAATTTCTTAATTTTGTGATAGAAATATCAAGCTCCCAGGATCATTTTTCACAAACAAATCCCAAGGAATGTGTTCGCATGCATCCGACGAAATGGTAAACAAGCCTAAGAATGGTTCAATGTGACCTCACCTGAGGTATTGCAATCAGTTCTGGTCTCATTATCTCAAAAAAGATATGGCGGCACTAGAAAAGGTTCAAAGAAGAGCGACCAAGATGATAAAGGGGATGGAACTCCTCTCGTAAGAGGAAAGACCACAGGCTCCTTTTACAAAGGTGCGTTAGGGCCTTAATGCGCGGAATAGCGTGCGCTCGCCGCTACCGCGTACTCTTGAGCAGGCGGTAGTTTCTTGGCTAGCGTGTGCTATAGCGCACGCTAATCCAGTGTGTGCACTAAAAATGCTAGCACACCTTTGTAAAAGGACCCCTAAATGGGTTTGGTCTCTTCAGCTTGGAAACTAGACGGTTGAGGGGGTGTAGAACGAGTAAAAATGTATCGATTTTTTACTGCGTCATGATTTACAAAGCCTAGGGGACATTTGATGAAGTTACAGGGAAATACTTTTAAAACCTATAGGAGGAAATATTTTTTCACTCAGAGAATAGTTAAGCTCTGGAACGCGTTGCCAGAGGTTGTGGTAAGAGCGGATAGCATAGCTGGTTTTAAGAAAGGTTTGGACAAATTCCTGGAGGAAAAGTCCATAATCTGTCATCGAGAAAGACATGACGGAAGCCACTGCTTGCCCTGGATTGGTGGCATGGAATCTTGCTACTTTTTGGGATTCTAGAATCTTGTTACTCTTTGGGATTCCAGAATCTTGCTATTCTTTGACATTCTATATGGAATGTTGCTACTCTTTGGGATTCCAGAATCTTGCTACTCTTTGGGATTCTAGAATTTTGCTACTCTTTGGGATTCTGTAAGGAATGTTGCTACTCTTTGGGGTTCTAGAATCTTGTTACTCTTTGGGATTCCGGAATCTTGCTATTCTTTGAGATTCTATATGGAATGTTGCTACTCTTTGGGATTCTATATGAATTGTTGCTACTCTTTGGGTTTTGGTCTGACCCAGTAAGGCTATTGTTATGTGCTGGAGTGCATCTAGAGATTCCTCAGCTCATCTTCATTTTATTTTATTTTTTTAATGTAATCTTTCCTGGATACTTTGGGGCTCCCTGTAGTTAATGTTATGATGTTTTTTTCTGGGGGTTCTTCCTCAATTTATCTTTTATATAAGCAATGGTTTTATTTCAGGCAAGTTAGTTTAGATTGTGAGCCCGTCTGGAACAAAGAGGGTCGTTCAATATTCCTATTATATCATTAGCTTAGTAAACTCATGTGCAAGCGATGTATCAAATCCATGGGTGATTGCCGGTCTCAAATAGCAGATTGAATAATATTAGGAAGTACTTTTTCATGGAGAGGGTGGTAGATGCCTGGCATAGGCTCTCTGTTATAAAGGTGTGCTAAGCGTTTTAGAGCGGATTTAGCACAGGCTAAATCAATGAGTGTGCTAAACGCTAACGCGTCCACAGGATAACATGCACACGTTAGCACGCGTTGCCAGAGGTTGTGGTAACAGCAGATAGCATAGCTGGTTTTATGAAAGGTTTGGACAAGTTCCTGGAGGAAAAGTTCATAGTCTGTTATCGAGAAAGACATGGGGGAAGTCGCTGCCTATAAAGATGGCAGTTCAGACCTTGGATATAAATTCCAAAAGCCCTAAAGTTGTGAAGGTATCTTAAAAGAACATTTCCCTTCCTTGCGCCCTCCCCTCTCCCACTCTCTTACCTACACCAGTTTCCCCCCAACCTCCACAGGACGCAGAAGGTCACGAAAGGGCAACTGAATGGCAGCATCCCCTTACACACAGTGCCCCTGTAAGGGACTAGCCCCCCCCCCCCCAATCCAGCCTTGAAAACATATATTTCAAGAAGAATCACAATAATCTCAGCATCGACATCGCCGACGGGAGGGAGGACACAGAAATGAATGACTAATGTTTGAACAATAGGAAACAGCGGTGCCAGAGTTTCTGTGGGAAGCATCAATGGGCTGACAAAGTCCAAACCTAAAAAAAACCCCATTTAGCTTCTTTTTTCAGACAAGAATTCATTAAAAGGAAAATCTTGAGATTTATTAGGGTGAACCAGCCCTGAGGGAATCGTTCACTATTTTAAGTGTTACAGAAGGAAAATGCCCACAAATCCTGAGGATAAAAAAAATGCGCTTTGGAGGACAAATAAGTCATGTAACACTGGACAAGAGCAGATTATTTCTAAAGTAAATATCTTTATTTAAACATGGGCATAGTTTCCAAATTAGACTTTTGTTTCTAAGTCATTCCGTATGCAGGTATCTTTGCCTATGGACTCTGTCTAGATCTGAATAGAAAACACTAGTTTGTCTCTAAGACATGTTTTTATCATTCTTAATATCTTGTCAGGTTTTTCTGGACATGCTTATATTTTTTTCTTCCTTGTGTTTTTTGGCTTCTCTTTGAGCTTTCAGACTAGCCTGGTGAGTTTGTCTGCCTGTTTACGCTAACTGCCCTTTTTCTTTGCCAAAGGTTGTGGTAAGGGCGGATTGCGTAGCTGGTTTTAAGAAAGGTTTGGAAAAGTTCCTGGAGGAAAAGTCCATAGTCTGTTATTGAGAAAGACATGGAGGAAGCCACTGCTTGCCCTGGATTGGTAGCATGGAATGTTGCTACTCTTTGGGATTCTAGAATCTTGTTATTCTTTGGGATTCCGGAATCTTGCTGTTCCTTGGAATTCTATATGGAATAAGAACATAAGAAACGCCTTCACCGGATCAGACCGAGGTCTATCTAGTCCGGTGCTCTGCACACGCGGCGGCCCATTTAGGTACTCCTTTTTGGAGACCCGACTTTACCGTATCCCTCAATATGATATGCAAGAAGGTGTGCGTCCAACTTGCGTTTGAATCCCAGTACAGTAGTCTCCACCACAACCTCCTCCGGGAGTGCATTCCAAGCACCCACCACCCGCTGTGTGAAACAGAACTTCCTGACATTTGTCCTGAACCTGCTGCCACTCAGTTTCAGGCTATGACCCCTTGTCCGTGTCACATCCGAAAATGTTAGCAATGCTGCTTCTTGGTCTATTTTATCAAATCCTTTTAATATTTTAAAAGTCTCTATCAAATCCCCTCTCAGTCTTTTCTTCTCGAGGGTAAACAGTCCCAGTTTCCACAGTCGTTCTTTGTAGCTCAAATGCTCCATTCCTTTGACAAGTTTCGTGGTTCGCCTCTGCACTTTCGCCAACAGAGTTATATCTCTCTTGAGGTATGGAGACCAGTGTTGGACACAATATTCTAAGTGCGGTCTAACCATTGTTCTATAAAGTGGCATTATGACTTCTTCCGATCTACTCATGATCCCCTTCTTAATTATGCCTAGCATCCTGTTTGCTTTTTTCGCCGCTGCCGCACATTGTGCCGATGGCTTTAGGGTACTATCAATCAGTACCCCTAAATCCCTTTCTTGTTCGCATTTTGCTAATGTCACCCCCAACATCTTATACTCGTGTTTTGTGTTTTTCTTTCCTAGATGCATCACCTTGCATTTGTTTATGTTAAAGTTCATCTGCCACTTTGTCGCCCACGTTTCCAGCTGGATCAGATCTTTCTGGAGGTCCTCGCAGTCCCTTTGAGAGGCAACCGCCCGACATAGTTTTGTGTCATCTGCAAACTTTATTATATTGCATGTTGTTTCCTCTTCTAGGTCGTTTATAAAAATATTGAACAAGATAGGCCCTAGAACCGAGCCCTGGGGCATGCCACTAGTCACTCCTTGGGATTCTAGAATCTTGTCACACTCTAGGATTCCGGAATCTTGCTATTCTTTGGGATTCTGGAATCTTGCTATTCTTTGAGATTCTGTAAGGAATGTTGCTACTCTTTGGGATTCTAGAATCTTGTTACTCTTTGGGTTTCCGGAATCTTGCTGTTCCTTGGGATTCTATATGGAATGTTGCTACTCCTTGGGATTCTAGAATCTTGTCACACTCTAGGATTCCGGAATCTTGCTATTCTTTGGGATTCTGAATGGAATGTTGCTACTCTTTGGGTTTTGGTCAGGTACTAGTGACCTGGATTGGCCACCATGAGAATGGGCTACTGGGCTTGATGGACCATTGGTCTGACCCAGTAAGGCTATTCTTATGTTCTTACTAGAGTGTGCTAAGCTTTTACACGTATGGCACATGTATTTATTCCTTCATTCAATTTTCTATACCGTTCTCCCAGTTAGTGCATAGTTAATGCGTTACCCATGCGTTAAATGCTCTTTACAAATAGTGAGCACAGGGCAGATTCTTACGGTCACGGTATTATATGCAGTGGTAATGCAGGAGACCTGTAACATAATGTGGTGTCCCCCCCCCCCCAAAAAAAAAAAAATACTGCAGCAGTGGCGCATCTGACCACAATCTCCTCCCTCATGTAAATTCCCCCAAATCATAACCCTTTCCATCATCTCACCCTGATCTGATCCTTTCCCAAAGATTCCTCCTCACCCAATCAGTTCCCTCCCCCCCCCCAGAAGCCTATCCTATCTGATCTGATTTTCCAAGAAGTCTCTCCCACCCAATGTGATTCCACTTCCTACTCCCTTGAACTAAAAACCTGATGAAGGTCCATCCCTGTGCAAAACATTCCCTCACCCTGACCCAACTTTCTCCACCCCCATGCACCCCTGACACTTACTCAAGGAGAATTTCTCGTATTCTAGAGGGGCAAGGTGGGAACAGTCATATTCCATTTCTGCCCATGACATCTGCTGTACCAATAGGCTTGTGATACTGCTCCTAAGGGTCAGCTTTACATTTAAGGGCAATTGTAAGAGTGGGGGTTCATCGAGGATTTGAGTTCAGGGGAGGGGCTTCTCTGGGGGATCAGTTCATATGGGGGGGGGGGAGGAATATGAGAAAGTTGCTAGACAAACCCTGGTTCTCTTCAAGTAGGATTACCCTGCCAGGGCTGTTAGGAGGGGAGTGCCGGCAGGAGGGAGAGGGAATCTGTCCTGCACTGACTTGCATTGGGGTTCAGGGGTTCCCTGCTGTGCCACTCTCAGGTGATTGCAGCAGAGGTATTCCCCCTCCCCCATCATCTGAGCAGCAGGGACTTCCTAAAGCTGCGATTCTGTAACTGGTGCCCAAACTTGGAAGTCCTTGCCGCTCAGCTAATGGGGGGGAGGGGGGTCAATCCCCCTGCTACTCTCAGCTGCTGTGGTCTAGCAGCCAAGATAAACGGCTGAAATGTAGGCCTGGCTTTTCCGGGCCTACATTTCAGCCATCTATCTTGGTATGATTCTGTAACCCTACTCTCTGAGCAGTACCAGGATGGTCCAGGGGCAGGTTTGGGGTTGTCCAGGAAGTTATGTGGGCAGCAGTGATATTCGTGCTGTTGCTGCTGGCATGGCTGAACAGAAGTCCTAATTTTTCCCAATTAGCTCTGCAGATACAGTCCTGAATAATGGCCATATTCGCATAACTTCTGAGTAATTCTGCAGGACAGAGTGCGGCATTGAATATATAGGTCTGAATTAGCCAATGCTTTAAAAAAAAAAAAAAAAAATTGCTCCCCGCTGCTAGCTGAATATTGACCTGTAAATTTTTTAAGGCAGGTTAATGAACCAAATGTACACTAACAAATGTATATCCCTAGTGATGACTAGTGAAGAATAGTCATCTAGTGATATGGCACGGGATTAGGTAACTTCAACGAACCTCTGTCTACAAGGCTGAAAAGGAACAAGATTTTGTTTGAGAATTTTCCAAGGGAGAAACAGAAGATCAAAAACCGCAAATGCAAACAAACAGTAACAAAAGCGGAGTAGACGGTGAACCAATGGCAACAAAGGCCCACTAGCTGAGACGAAATGCAAAAGGAGAGCCTTTATTGGTCCATCATCGCATAGACTCAACACAAGTTGAGTTTTGGCCATAAGGCCTCCCTCAGGAGCCACAATGTTTCACTGCTCTGATCATGAATTTTCTTACGGAAAAGAGTACCAAAGCACACATACGTCTCAATTGGAACGCATAATGGCGTCAAAGCTGTTCGCTGCGAGCGAGTTCATTATCAGAGCAATAAAACACTGCGACTTCTGAGGTAGGTTTTACGAGCAAAACACAACTTGTATTGAGTCTATGCGATTTTGGTCCAATAAAGGCTCTCCTTTCGCATTTCGTCTCAGCTATTGGACCTTTGTTGCCGTTGGTTCACCATCTATTCTGTTATTGTTACTGTTTGAAGTTTTTCCACCATTTAAACATTAGCAGTGGGGTCTTGGAGTCCTTGTTTCCCCCCCCCCCCCATAGCAAGCCCTTAAAAAATATGCAAATCTGAATCAAGAGTTCTTGGTTTGAGCTCTTCATCTAATCATTTTGTTTTGTGTGAACAGATTTGGAAAAGCAATGAAGTGCCGAGCAAGGAACCAGGCACCCTGGATGACTTTATATCGTTGGGCTTTTTTTTTCCCTCTCTCTGAAATTATCTATTTGCATTCTATGACATCTTTGTTTGTCCTTTCCAGGATCTGTGATCGCACACAGGAGTTGCTTTGTCGTCTTGTCTAAAGCTGTCATCATGTTACCTTTAAAATTTGGCACAAGGCAGCACAGGGGTCACCGGTGCCATCCTCTCTGTGGCTTGTGTGACTTCATTAGCTAAACAGAACTGTGGGAACAGATATCCTGTGTGACCCCCCATCCCCCTCACCTGAAGCCTCTTAAAAAAAAAAAAAAGATTTTTTTTCCAGTCCTCAGTGCAAACTGATCAAGTGTGGGTTGGCAATAGCTTTACACTCCTCCCTCCGTATTTGTGGTTTCAGTATCTACGGATTCGGTTATTCATGGTTTATTGGCCCGGGGAAACCACCCCCCCTCCCCAGTGAATCGCTCCATCCCCGACCTCCTCGGGAACGATCTTCCTACACAGACAAGCAGCTGGAGAGCTCAGGGAGCGATCAAAGTTAGAGGAAGATCCGGAGGAGAGGGTGCCCTGTTCCTCATCCCAGCCCTGCGCCCTTCTGCCATGGCTCCGCACCTTAAGCCCAAAGCGGGCCAGCCCCTAATGGTGGTGGAGAGCCTGCAGACCAGCGGATGCAGCTCTGGTTGCCCCCGCACCTCAAGCCCCTACACTACAACCTGCTGGTCATCCCCTTCCTGGGCAGCTTCAACTTCTGCGGCGAGATGAACGAGCAGGTGGAGGTCCGCAACGCCACTCGCCACATCGTGCTGTATGCTGGTTGTGCACGGACCTTACCTGATGGTCTAACGGTGACGCAGGGCAGGAGCGATCCCTCCTCCGCTCCTGCCCCGTGCAAAGCCGTCATCAAAATGGCTGCCGTGAGTTCCTGTCGGATGGCATCCAGAGGCTGCAAACATCCGGCTGATGCATTTTGCTATGTATTTATTGATTTTGATTTATATCCCGTCCACCCCAAAGAGCTCAGAATGGGATACAATATACAATATCAGGTTTTCTTGTATTGTAACTACCTTCATTGTCCCAAACGGGCTCACAATCTAAACTAACCCCCTCTTTTACTAAGGTGCGGTAACCAGTTAGCATGCGCTAAACGTTAATGCGTCCATAGACTAACATGCACGCGTTAGCGTTTAGCGTGCGCTAATCGATCAGCGCACATTAGTAAAAGAGGGCCTAAAGCGCCTAAGAGAAAAACATCACTTATATAAAAAGATAAATAGAAAGGAGGAACGAACGAAGAAGGCAGCCCAGAGAACCTTCAGAACATTGGGGTCCTTTTACTAAGGCGCGCTAAATCGGTTAGCGTGCCATAGGGCTCCTTTTATCAAGGTGCAGTAGGCGGTTAATGCGCGGAATATCGCGCGTTCAACCGCCTGCCGTGTTAGTCGCTAATGCCTACATTGAGGAGGCGTTAGTTTTTTGGCTTGCCTCAGGGGTTAGCGCGTGATGAACTGTCCGACGCGCTAACCCCCGTAGCGCACCTTGATAAAAGGAGCCCTTAGTTAAAGGACCCCATTGCTAACATGGAACCCAGGAAATTCAAGAAGAATGAAGTAACGTGAGCGGAGTAGTAAATCTAACAAAATAAATATAAATACAACATCAAGCAGACAATGAAGGAAATAAAACAGAAAGCAGAAATTAAGCAAACCCAGGAAAATTAAACAAAATTTATGTAAAACACTTGTAGCCGCATATCAACCATCTATGCGGATAACAACGATGCATACATAGGTAAAACAAAACATTGCATACATAATGCATAGAAAATAAGTTATAAATGAAAATGAAATCAATTCCAGTCTGTTTCTAGATCCAGGTTTCATTAAATCCAAAAGAGCATCACACCCTCCTCATCTTCACTTATGGAAGGCTGGTAGAGCAGGGAAGGAACCAAGGTGGAAGAGAAGGAAGGATAAACTCTCTGGAACTCTAATCTAAGCCATCAATTATCAAGTCAAATTCCCCGCAGATGTTGTGGGAGGGAGCTCCGGGCAGAGACCACCAGGCAAGGCCACAGATGAATGCCCGCAGATACACAGCAGTTATATTCAAGATGCTGCATGACGGTTACCGTCAACAACATCGATCGACTTCAACGCTGCCCTCGCCGCAGCAGTCTTTCCAACTATAGATCAATGGTCCCACCGTCTGAGCAACCAGATCCCAAGCTCCACCCTAGCAGGAAGGGCAGGGCCCGACGCTGTGCCGCAAAACAAAACAGTCGCCGGTATCAGAAGAGAGGGAACCTGGGGGAAACAAAAACAAACGCAGCCGCACCACCAGACCTCGGAGAAAAGAGGGCCGCGATCCTCCAATGGACATCCACACAGATGAACATGGCCCACCTGCAACACGTAGGAGGCCGCCTACTGTTGGAGCAAAGAACTAATGGTCACACAAGGAAGAATAGGTAATATTCAACTAAGACTGAAGCCTCTAGTACACTCAGGCCAGATTAAAGCAAACAATACCAGACAAATGAACAAAAGCTGAACAAAAAATGAAATGAAACTAACATAAATCAAAATAAGATAACTGAGGGAGGGAGGCGACATAAACAACGACCTAGCCAGGCGCCATTTTGGAATCTTGGTATGTCGCCAATTTATCAAGACAAAAGGGAAATGCCTACAAGGCGTATTTCGGCCTGCCTATTGGGGATCAAGACAGACCTTGGGCACATGCGACCACTGCCCAAAAAACTCTAGACCTCTGTTAGCAGCATAGTAATTCTATGAGCGTCAGAGCATTTAATGTCCCAGGCCACGGTACAAACCTGCACCACTGCTTAGTAAAAGGGTGGGGGGGGAGGGTCTGGTAGGTAAGACAATTTTGTTGGTCGCTAGGATGGCAGAATTTTGATAGTTTTCATAATGATTTGTCTTTATCCTACTTTTCGTAAATTAAGACAATTTTGTTGGTTGCTAGGATGGTAGAATTTCGATAGTTTTCATAATGACTTGGCTTTATCCTACTTTTCGTAAATGAAGACAATTTTGTTGGTCGCTGGGATGGCAGAATTTTGATAGTTTTCATAATGATTTGTCTTTATCCTACTTTTCATAAATTAAGATAATTTTGTTGGTCGCTAGGATGGCAGAATTTTGATAGTTTTCATAATGATTTGTTTTTATCCTACTTTTCGTAAATGAAGACAATTTTGTTGGTCGCTAGGATGGTAGAATTTTGATAGTTTTCATAATAATTTGGCTTTATCCTACTTTTCGTAAATGAAGACAATTTTGTTGGTCGCTGGGATGGCAGAATTTTGATAGTTTTCATAATAATTTGGCTTTATCCTACTTTTCGTAAATGAAGACAATTTTGTTGGTCGCTGGGATGGCAGAATTTTGATAGTTTTCATAATAATTTGGCTTTATCCTACTTTTCGTAAATGAAGACAATTTTGTTGGTCGCTGGGATGGCAGAATTTTGATAGTTTTCATAATAATTTGGCTTTATCCTACTTTTCGTAAATGAAGACAATTTTGTTGGTCGCTGGGATGGCAGAATTTTGATAGTTTTCATAATGAATTGTCTTTATCCTACTTTTCGTAAATTAATTAAGACAATTTTGTTTCAGCTATGGGTCTATAGACAAGAATCAACTTTACATTCTGACTAGTAATGGACGTATATAGTCATGAATGATCACTACGGAACACAAGGGTCCTTTTACTAAGGCACGCTAGCAGTTTAGCACGTGCTAAGCGCTAACACGTCCATAGAATATACTTAGTAAAAGGACCCTTGTGGTCCGTAGTGATCATTCATGACTATATATGTCCATTACTAGTCAGAATGTAAAGATGATTCTTGCCTATAGACCCATAACTGAAACAAAATTGTCTTAATTAATTTACGAAGAGTAGGATAAAGACATAGTAACATAGTAGATGACGGCAGATAAAGACCCGAATGGTCCATCTAGTCTGCCCAACCTGATTCAATTTAAATTTTTTATTTTATTTTATTTTTTAAAATTTTTCTTCTTAGCTATTTCTGGGCAAGAATCCAAAGCTTTACCCGGTACTGTGCTTTGGTTCCAACTGCCAAAATCTCTGTTAAGACTTACTCCAGCCCATCTACACCCTCCCAGCCATTGAAGCCCTCCCCTGTCCATCCTCCACCAAACGGCCATACACAGACACAGACCGTGCAAGTCTGCCCAGTAACTGGCCTAGTTCAATATTTAATATTATTTTCTGATTCTAAATCTTCTGTGTTCATCCCACGCTTCTTTGAACTCAGTCACAGTTTTACTCTCCACCACCTCTCTCGGGAGCACATTCCAGGCATCCACTACCCTCTCCGTAAAGTAGAATTTCCTAACATTGCCCCTGAATCTACCACCCCTCAACCTCAAATTATGTCCTCTGGTTTTACCATTTTCCTTTCTCTGGAAAAGATTTTGTTCTACGTTAATACCCTTCAAGTATTTGAACGTCTGAATCATATCTCCCCTGTCTCTCCTTTCCTCTAGGGTATACATATTCAGGGCTTCCAGTCTCTCCTCATACGTCTTCTGGCGCAATCCTCCTATCATTTTCGTCGCCCTCCTCTGGACCGCCTCGAGTCTTCTTACGTCTTTCGCCAGATACGGTCTCCAAAACTGAACACAATACTCCAAGTGGGGCCTCACCAATGACCTGTACAGGGGCATCAACACCTTCTTCCTTCTACTGACCACGCCTCTCTTTATACAGCCCAGCATCCTTCTGGCAGCAGCCACTGCCTTGTCACACTGTTTTTTCGCCTTTAGATCTTCGGACACTATCACCCCAAGGTCCCTCTCCCCGTCCGTGCATATCAGCTTCTCTCCTCCCAGCATATACGGTTCCTTCCTATTATTAATCCCCAAATGCATTACTCTGCATTTCTTTGCATTGAATTTTAGTTGCCAGGCATTAGACCATTCCTCTAACTTTTGCAGATCCTTTTTCATATTTTCCACTCTCTCTTCGGTGTCTACTCTGTTACAAATCTTGGTATCATCTGCAAAAAGGCACACTTTTCCTTCTAACCCTTCAGCAATGTCACTCACATACATATTCAACAGGATTGGCCCCAGCACTGAACCCTGAGGAACTCCACTAGTCACCTTTCCTTCCTTCGAGCGACTTCCATTAACCACCACCTTCTGGCGTCTGTCCGACAGCCAGTTTCTGACCCAGTTCACCACTTTGGGTCCTAACTTCAGCCCTTCAAGTTTGTTCAAAAGCCTCCTATGAGGAACTGTATCAAAGGCTTTGCTGAAATCCAAGTAAATTACATCTAGCATATGTCCTCGATCCAGCTCTCTGGTCACCCAATCAAAAAATTTAATCAGGTTCATTTGGCACGATTTACCTTTTGTAAAGCCATGTTGCCTCGGATCCTGTAACCCATTAGATTCAAGGAAGTACACTATCCTTTCTTTCAGCAACATTTCCATTATTTTTCCAATAACTGAAGTGAGGCTCACTGGCCTGTAGTTTCCTGCTTCATCCCTGTGACCACTTTTATGAATAGGGACCACATCCGCTCTCCTCCAATCCCCAGGAATCACTCCCGTCTCCAGAGATTTGTTGAACAAGTCTTTAATAGGACTCGCCAGAACCTCTCTGAGCTACCTTAGTATCCTGGGATGGATCCCGTCTGGTCCCATCGCTTTGTCCACCTTCAGTTTTTCAAGTTGCTCATAAACATCCTCCTCCGTGAACGGCGCAGAATCTACTCCATTTTCTCATGTAACTTTGCCAGACAATCTCGGTTCTTCTCCAGGATTTTCTTCTGTGAACACAGAACAGAAGTATTTGTTTAGCACATTTGCTTTCTCCTCATCACTCTCCACATATTTGTTCCCAGCATCTTTTAGCCTAGCAATTCCATTTTTTATCTTCCTCCTTTCACTAATATATCTGAAAAAAATTTTTATCTCCCTTTTTTACATTTTTAGCCATTTGTTCTTCCGCCTGTGCCTTCGCCAAACGTATCTCTCTCTTGGCTTCTTTCAGTTTCACCCTGTAGTCCTTTCTGCTCTCCTCTTCTTGGGTTTTTTATATTTCATGAACAAATCATTATAAAAAAATATCAAACTAAGAATTCCACAGAGCAGGTCCAGAACAGGAAAAAGAACTCTAGTCCTGGTAGATACAAGTCTGACCTCTTTAAGGCCAGGTCATTGTGTCTTGAAGGAATGTTTCTAATGTAGACTATAATCATAAGAACATAAGCAGTGCCTCTGCTGGGTCAGTCCAGAGGTCCATCACGCCCAGCAGTCCGCTCATGCGGCAGCCCATCAGGTCCAGGACCTGTATAGTAATCCTCTATCTATATCCTTCTATCCCCTTTTCCTTCAGGAAATTATCTAATCCCTTCTTGAACCCCAATAGCGTACTCTGTCCTATCACACCCTCTGGAAGCGCATTCCAGGTGTCCACCACACTTTGGGTGAAGAAGAACTTCCTAGCATTGGTTCTGAATCTGTCCCCTCTTAATTTTTCCAAATGCCCTCTCGTTCTTGTAGTTTTCGAACGTTTGAAGAATCTGTCCCTCTCCACTTTCTCCATGCCCTTCATGATCTTGTAAGTCTCTATCATGTCCCTCTAAGTCTCTGCTTCTCCAGCGAAAAAATCCCCAGCCTCTCTAATCTTTCAGCATATGAAAGGTTTTCTATACCTTTTATCAAACGTGTCGCTCTCTTCTGGACCCTCTCGAGTATCGCCATATCCTTCTTAAGGTACGGCGACCAACATTTTTTAAAAAACGCAGTCCCCATCTTATTGGCATTTGCAAGTTCAAGGGTACTTTTTACTAAGCTGCGATAGCAGTTTTAGCGCCCGCGCTAGACGCCAACGCCAGCATTGAGCTGGCATCAGTTCTAGCCGCGTAGCGCAGGTTTAGCGTGCGCTAAAATTCTGCGTGCGCTAAAAACCCTTTCGCAGCTTAGTAAAAGGAACCCCAAGCGTATGATGTAGGTAATATGGATTTCCACCAAAGTGTGCATTTAAAAGTTTAGAATCTTTCCATTTTGACAAAATAAGTTTTTGAGCAATTGGAATAATTTCTTTTGATTGTCTGAAATACAGATTTGAGAAGAGCAAGAATTAAATATTACTATGAATGCTATATCATGCCCAGTTTAGTTACGGCTTAGAAATCTCTTTGTATCAGCTTGTGAAGCATCCAGTGGAGCCATTACATGCCCAGCTGGCGTTAGGTCAGGTGCTCCTTGAACTGCTTGACTCCGTTTCACATTCACTCCGCAGTAGTGAATGGGTAAACCTCGTACGTATCGTCTTTTCTGCTCTGTAAGAGAATCTGCTCACTACATCAGGTTCAGGGAATGGTCAAGGAGATAGCAATGACTCTGCTTGTCTGAGGGCCTCTAACTGTCCACAAGGCATGTGTTGTGTCCGCAGTTGAATGGGACACCTGCGTTATTGACAGTCCCATATACAATTTGTGCTGACTGAAATTATAAACCAGCTCCGTTCAAAGAAACTGATTACCTTTTCTTTCTGTTAGACAAATAGTTTTTTTTAAAAAAAACAACAACTTTAATTCACATTTAAGAACAATTAGTGTACAATTGTGGTACTGGATACCTGTGTCAGGCTTAACTAGTGTGCAAGGCTAAATGTTGACAGGCTGATAGATTTCACGTGAAGGCAAATTAATTTTCCTTGTAGAGAATTGCAGGATATAAGATTCTTTGTATAGAATTGCTGGATATAAGTTGGTATGGTATGGTATTTTAAAATAAAATAATAAAGGGATGAATATGTAACACCCTCTTCAGGGTGGCTCTGGGTCCGGGGCCTGACGTAGCTGGAGTCCCCAGAAGGAAGTCTCCATCGGTCGCTTATTCGGTTAGCGCTCAGTCCTCTTTCACTAACGCGTAGCGTGGGTTTTAACGCCAGCAGCGGCGGTAACTGTTCCAACACTCATAGGAATTCTACGAGTGCCTCTACCTGGGAAAAATAAGTTTTAGTGAGTGGGATCGCCCTGTTCTCATCCAGGAAAAACCCCCAAAAGACTTTTGTGAACAAGGCTGGCTAATTCATTAAACAGGATTATTTGAGCTATGTGCGAGGGGGTGCTGAAAAGTTCTCGGCCCAACCAAGCCAAAAAAATGAAGCTTACAAGTTATTCCACATATCGTTTGAAATGAAAAGTGTCAAGAAAAGTGTGGAATTACTTGTAAGTTTCATGGCTCCACATCATTCTCTTCTTGGCTGGGCTGAGAACTTTTCAGCGCCCTCTTGTGGATAGGCCTAATCATAAAGCCAATTCTCATAAACATCTTCTAATAGTTTCTCCCCCCCAAAAAATAAAAAAATAAATGATTTCTTTGGAATCCTTTAAAACTCCTCCAGTTCTGCTTTAGTCTTCTGAAACCTTGAAACCTTTTTTTCTGTTCTATTAGTCAAGGCAGTAGCTGCAAGCTCCTCCCAATTCCTCAGTGAAATCAAAGTGTGGGCATGACTATGTGCTTAAATCCCTCCTCTCCTCTCCTTTCCTGCCCAGTCCCCACGTTCTCACCCATCCTCTGGAGCTCTCATGGGCAGGTGGCTGCTGTTCTTCCAGGCCAGCTGGGCCTGCTCCCACTGTAGTCTCCGTGGACCCTGTCCCTGAGCTCTGAGAACCGCTGTCCTCCCAAGAGCTTTCTTCCTCCGCTGACCACTTCTAGGGAACTTTGTCCCTCTGCTGGGCTACTAGAAGTGCCAATTACACCCCGGTAGTCTTGTTCCTCTCCAAGAGGATCTTCTTGGGTAGCTCCCTGCTGGAGTTCAAATTACCAGTCCTCAATAGGGCTTTGAAACCACCAATCACAGAGCTCCCTCTGCGCTTCTTGGCTCTCCTGATGCTGACGCTCAGATGTTGAAACAACCTATGCACGGATATTGTTTTGCATCTCTGAAAGAGCTTTCTTGCGCTGGTACCCGAGCCATTCGGCAACTGAACAAAAACGGTGTCTTAGATGGAATAATGAAGCTTCCCAGATGTTGGGAATCAGTCATTGCAAAGCAGGGGGACTATGTTGAAGGATTGTAAAGAAATACTTGAAAACAAAAAACATGTACATTTTAAAAAAGTGTGCATTATTTATGAAATGACCCTCGTAACTCACTTAATCCCCCAATGCCCCAGGTACATTAGACAGAGTTAGGGAAAAATGCTTGAGTACTTGAATAATTTGCAATCCGCATAGAATTGTAGGATATGTGAATATTAATAATTAAAATTAATAAATAAATTTCAAAGCAAAATGAAAGGAAACCCCCACCCCCCCAAACCATAGCCAGCCGAGGGTATTTGACATCCTGAGCCAAACCTTCAGTCGTATGCCTCCCAGTCAAGGGGCAGCACAAAGCTTTCCCTTCCCATGCCCAGTATCTCCCCCTTCCCTTCCATTCCATAGTCCAACATTGACCCCCCTCCCCTTACCAAGGCATTCAGTATCTCTTGTAACAACCTCTTGGGAGCATCCCTAAATCTGGGTAGGGGAGGGAATATGACAGAAGCCCTCGGGACCAGCTCCATCATCCTTCTATAAATATGGTGCCTGATGCCACCACCTGAGGTAAAAGGTTATTAATGAGCAAGATTTTTCCCCTTTTCCCTCAGGAAATTGCTACAAAACCTATGAGAATTCAGCTTTCTTAAACGCTCCCACACCTCTCTCATCTGGGTTCTGACCTCATTAACAGTTTCCACAAAACTCTCTCCCCCGCCCTCAGCCCACGAACAGAAAAAAAAACATTCCCTGATATTTTCCCTCCTCAGAAAACTCTTCGCCCTTCTCCATAGCACCAGCTGTCATGGAGAAGGGAAAGTGATATACATTTTCTGTCAGCCTCTTTTGGTCACACAAATATGACATCATCAAAAACTGACCAAAAAAAAGATCCCAGATCCAAATACCAGTCTAAACAGTGACATTGGGAGGGGGCAGACTACCACCTACCCACCTCTTCAAATTCTTTGGCAACAACAAGTAGCAATCTCCTAGCGACTGCTCGTGACGGCCTCTGCTCTCCCTCTGATGTCACTTCCTGGTCATGACATCAAAGGAAGAGCTGAGGCTGGTGTGAGAAGCAGCTAGATGTTGCATGCTGCCACCAAAGATTATGAAAAGGTACGCTGGGGGGCGTACGTAGGGTTGCCAGACATCTGGATTTTTCCGGGGAAGGGGGGGGAAAGTGGGGCATCTCTCCTGCTACAGGGGGGGGGGGGAGTGTGTAGTGCATGGCCAGTATTTCAGGGCAGCGGGAGAGTGTGGGCATCTCTCCTACTGCAGGGGGCTGGATTGTTGGTTGATGGCCACTATTGTTGTGTTTTTGTTGTTTTTTTTCTGCGCATGTGCCCATCGCTATCATCAGCGATGGGCACATGCAAATTTAGCAAATCTTTGCTGCTGTCTGTCGAAGTCATTTGCATGTGCAATTTTTAAAGAATGTCTCGCTTTTTTTCGATTCGCTATCAAAACGGCTGCGTAGCAGACTTGTCCCTTTATAACGTGAGTTTTTGAGAATCCTGACCTCGGTCCTGCTCCCTTATCTTTCAGCCTGCTTACCAGCCCTCTGTGCAGAACCGTGTCAAAAGTCTGACTAAAGTTTAACCAGGCGGCATGGGTCACAATCCGCGTTTGCTGATTAAATTCAGACTTGAACTAGACAAGGTTTTGACTTTTTCAGGTCTAGTGAACTTCCTTGACCTGATTTATTTAATGCGAAACAATGTTGATGATCCCAAAGAGAGTTGGAAGTGTCTCTTTAGCCGGTCAATCCTGTTCCATTGGCATCTTTGCTCGGCAATAGTGGAAGAGACATGTTAAAACATTTTGCATTCTCATCTAACTTAATCTTGACAAACTTAGCAAATTCATACTGGCTGCCTCTACGAGAAAACAAACAGATAGCATTTGAAGAAACAAATTGAATTTAATACCAACGAAGTGCAGATGGGAAGGAAAATGCAATATCTGATAAAAAGCCAGATATCGGGGTCTTAAATCTCTTTGAAAAGGTCATGATGGAAATTAGCAGTGAGTAGCGAGGAATGAAAAGCTTCGTCTCTCCTCGGCCACTGTGTCACTTTTTCTGCTGCTTTATAACATTTTAAGTGTGGTTAAGATTCATAACATTCATGTAGTCCGAGAACCAACCAAACTTCTGACGATTGTGGACCAAGTGGAATATTTATTATGGTGCCAAAGACATTCTGGGCCTAATATTTTATTCCTGAATATAATATAATTATTTCATGTTCCCATGACATTCAAAGAACATAAATGATTATGGATGGTTGATAAGACAGAAATTTAAGTTGAAGCAAGTGTCAAGTCTGATGCATATTCTTAAGGAATTTTTTTTGGGGGGAGGGGTAATCTTTTCTGATCTAAAAAGCAATAGAGAAACACATGTAAGTAACCAAAACATTTACGAAAGGAGTATTCCAGAATAGGGAATTTCTATGGGCATCAGAGCAATTACTGCAACCCACTGGGATAATCGCCTTTGTAAAAGGAGGCCTTCATTTGTTTAGGAAAGATAGAGAGAGTTCAAAAAAGGATAAGTAGCAATTTACATCAAAAATCGTATTAAAGTGACTGAAATGCAGAAGAAAGGAGATGTCTAGCTCAGACGAAGGAATTAGAAAGAGACCCGGACAAAGGTATCTAAACAGGGGGAAATTGAGGGAGAAATGATGTTGCCAGGAGTCGTGGGGTCATGCAATGAATCTACTAAGTAGTAGATTTAAAACAGTCCAGAGAAAATATTTCTTCACACAACGTGTATTTAAACTCTGGAATGTGAGCCGGAAAATGTGGTAAAATTTGTTAGCTTAGCAGGGTTTATAAAAGGTTGGGATCATTTCCTAAAAGAGAAATCTATAGGCCATTATTGAGATGGCTTGGGGACATCCACTGCATATTCCTAGGATAAGCAACATAAAATCTGTTTTGCTATTTGGGATCTATCTAGTTACTTGGGCCTGGGTCTATCCCACTACAGCAGCTCTTATGTTCTTATGTGAGCCAAGTATAGGACAATGAAGCCATTGTGACATCACGGATGAAGTTGGCTCTTAGGCATTGGTGGAATGAGGCTCTGGAATGTTGCTACTCTTTGGGTTTCTGCCAGGTACTTGGGACTTGGGTTGGCCACTGTTGGAAACAGGATATTGGGCTTGATGGACCTTCGGTCTGTCCCAGTAGAGCAATTCTTTTGTGAGCCAAGTATAGGACAGTCAAACCATTGTGACATCACTGGTGAGGTTGTCTCTTAGGCATTGGTGGAATGAGGCATGATGACATCACAATCTCAGCTCTGAAATGTTGCTACTCTTTGGGTTTCTGTCTGGTACTTGGGACCTGGGTTGGCCATTGTTGAAACCAGGATATTGGACTTAATAGACCTTCGGTCTGTCCCAGTATGGCAATTCTTATGTTCTTATGCTATACTGGGACAGACCGAAGGTCCATCAAGCTCAACAGTGGCCAACCCAGGTCAGAAGTACCTGGCAAGATCCAAAAGAGTAAAACAGATTTTGTGTTGCTTATGGATATAATTGAATCAGGCAGGTGCTTCTCTTGCCTAGTTTAATCATTTTAAATTCGGTATCAGCTCCTAAGATAGCAGAATTGCTCTATAGTACACTAGATTAAAATTTTGGCATCTTAGAGACCTGGAGAAAATGGGCTAAACAGTACAAAATATAGAAAAATGACAAAGTGGTGATGACATGGATAGAGTTGTGTAAGAAAATCACTCTAGAACAAGGCTGCCCAAGTCCGGTCCTCGAGGTCTACTGGCAGGCCAGGTTTTCTGGATATCCACAATGAATATGCATGAGAGAGAGATTTGCATCCCAAGAAGGCAGTGCAGGCCAATCTCTCTCATGCATATTCATTGTGGATATCCAGAAAACCTGGCCTGCCAATAGACCTCGAGGACCGGACTTAGGCAGCCCTGCTGTAGAATCTCTCTCTAAAAAAAGTGGTGCTTTTTGTTGGGGTTTTTTTTTTTGTAAACCTTTATTAGTTTTCAATTATTAACAGTGCAATACAGTGAATTTGAACATAAACGAATCAAACAAAAGCACTTTAAATATACAAATATTTCAAAAAACAAACATTTTCACCCCCCCTCCCCTTAACCAATGAAAATCTAACCACACGTATAATTTCAATAGAATAATTATACTGAATAATAATTATGTTTTCCCATCTCCCTCCCTCCCACCCTGGATGTATAAGGAGGACAGATAAAAAGAGAAGGTACATGACAGCTCCACACCCTTTCAAATGCACTACTATGTCCTCAAATTTCAACATTCATTCTTTCATATTTACAGCTAGAACATAAGTTTGTCCACCAGAAAGTATAATTAAGTCGATCATAACTCTTCCAGTTGCGTGTTATCATCTGGATGGCTATTCCCGTCATAATTAAGAAAAAACAGCTTTTATAATGACTTGTTTATTTTAATTTTTTGTCTGCTCCTTTATTCTCAATTCATGAAGACAATTGCCTGGTTGTAACTCTGGTTTTCGAACGTGAATAATCAAGCCTTCGGTGGAACTTTCAGAAAAGCATGTCGCTACGCTGCAGAGCAATTGGAAAGCAGTTTGGACTAACATGATTTAAAAAAAAGAAAAAAAGAATACTGCAGAATGTCTTGATCTAATGCAGTTTAGTCTTCCCTGAACAATCAAGAATGCACAATTTCAATGAATGCGTGACCTCTGTTTGGCAGTCTTGCATTAGAAACTGTCTCTGTCGCACAGAGCTTTGGAGAAGGAGGGAGCTCCGAGATCTCTCTAAGCCTCGGTCAACCCATTTGATACTCAATGCTTATTTAGATGCTTATCTGGGTTTTTGTAATCAATACTTTAATTTCTACATTAAAGAACTGTTGACATTCAATCACATCTATCAGGATGTGGAGGGGGAGACAAGGTCCCTTCAATCTGGTTAGGTGAACGCCCGCAAAGGGACTACAAGGGGCAGCTGACGGCTTCAGTTCACCTTACCAGAAGTGTCGAGGCAGTGACCTGGGTTACAGCAAGCTCATGTGTTAGTGTAACTGAGACTCCATAGTCCCAACTGGTGCTCCCAGAAAGTGCCCTGCTGCCTCTTCAAGTAGACTAAACACATGCGTCTCTTCGGTCATTTTAAGAAAAGATGTTATGAAATAACAGTCATCGCAAGTGGATTAACTAGCCTTAGCACGATATGATATACATAAGTTATGATATATTTAGAAAATATAGCATGGCATACCATTATGCTTCTGGTATACATGAAGCCTATACATTATGGGGACAATTCTATAAGGCCCTGATTCTATAAAATATGCATAATTTTAGGTGCTTTAATTATTTAAAAAGCTCAATCAGCACCTATAACAAGCAATTAGCACTTTATAATTAGATTAAACTAAAATTAATTGGGATTAGATATCTAGCCCAATGCACCTATGAGAAAGTAGGTATGGTTAGGGGTGGATCGTAGTTTATAAATCGCAGAACCGTGAAGTTCTATGCGGTTTACAATGATTAAAAGATGTTATAGATTGAGTAGAATTAACAAAGTAAAGGGTTAGTGATTAACAGTTCTGGAGATCAGTTGTTGTGGACTAAGATTGTATAGGTCGGTTATCTAAATACCCCACTTTGGTTGGGGGTCTATAAATGGCGCCTAACCGAAGATTGACAGGCGCCATGCACCACATTCCTTGGCACCTAGGTCTTAGGTGCCATTTTTAGAACCGGGACCTAAATGTTTTGCAAATGGCTTAAAGGCTCACCCCAGCTGTTAGAGAACAGTAGTACAATGCCGCTTGATGCGCCAAAATTCTGACTCAAGCACTTATAATCTAAAGAGCAGGTGTAAGTGGCCTTTCCTGAGGTGATAAAACCAAAAAAGTGGAGTTACGAAAAACATTCCAACCGGGGAAATGAAGAAAACTCAATTTGCAAAAAGAAAGACTCCTTTCAAGAACTAGATATGACTTTTGAGTTATTGGAACGTTTTTTGCAACTCCATTTTTTTGTTTTGTCTACTTGTCCTTGTGGAGATTTGCTTCTTCTTTCTTTCTTTTGGTGAACCATGTAACGTGCATCCATGATATGTCCACGCTCTGCCCACATAAAAGTCCCTTGAACTAGTGTGCTATGTGATTTATAAACATGGGGGTTGATATGCAAAGCAATTTAACCCTTCAGAAATGACTAAAAGATATAGTGGTGCTAGAAAAGGTTCAAATAAGAGCAACCAAGATGGTAAAGGGGATGGACCTCCTCTCGTATGAGGAAAGACTAAAACAGTTTGGGGTCTTCAGCTGGAAAAGAGACGGTTGAGGGGAGATAGGAATGAAGCCTACAAAATCCTAAATGAAGTAGAACGGGTACAAGTGGATCGATTTCTCACTCCATCAAAAGTGACAAAGACTAGGGACACTCGATGAAGTTACGGAGAAGTACTTTTAAAACCAATAGGAGGAAATTTTTTTTTCACTTAGAGAATCGTTAAGCTCTGGAACACGTTGCCAGAGATTGTGGTACGAACGGATAGCGTAGCTGATTATAAGAAAGATTTGGACAATTTCCTGGAAGAAAAGTCCATAGTCTGTTATTGAGAAAGACATGGGGGAAGCCATTGCTTGCCCTGGATCGGTAGCATGGAATTTTGTTACACCTTGGGTTTTGGCCAGGTACTGGTGACTTGGATTGGCCACCATGAGAACGGGCTACTGGGCTTGGTCTGACCCAGTAATGCTATTCTTATGTTCTTATGTCCTTTGCTGACTTATGCTTAATGATGATCTTTTCCAGTGGCCATTTCTTAGCGCCATTTATCGAATCCTGTCCTAAGTGATTTCTAGCACCTGGGTTGCAGAATAGCAACGAGCACTTTTGCATATAATTACCATTTAGTGGCACCAATCACATGTTTAAGTACCATGATTTTATAAATTATGGCCCAGTTTCTCTAAACGGCACCGTTGTCGGCAACTGCCGATCACGTGTCAATCATGCAATGGCACCATTTAGAGAATTGCGCCTCTGGCAAAAAGTAGGCAGCAGAAATGTAGACCAGGGTTTCCAAGGCCTACATTTCTGGAACGTTTTTTAAAGTAGGATTAACTAAGCCACCGGCAGGGCATCTACAAGCGTCTAAGACTAAGTTAAGGTACCATTTGTAAAATATGGACCTATGTGTATAATTAGTACCTATCCTAGGGTGCCAATTTATAGAATTTCTCTCTACATAGATTGTATAACAAAGTCACCAGAGTTTTACTATATATACTGTATAGCTTTGAACAGTGTCCCCAATAGGTACAGTAAATACTTGGAAAAGACGATGCCAAACGCTGTTTCGTGAATTTATCAAAACACCACGGCTTCTTAAACTCTTTGAGTTTTCATTTAACTTAACACATGTCAAAGAAGCAAAGCGAACCCTGTCTTCAAATGTTTCCCTCGATTCTGTGCCTTGGGGTGAAACCCATGTTGAGAACTAATGACCTCTATGGACTGACAAAAATGATTAAAGATGAGCAATGGCTGTTTATCTCATTGTTTAAAAAGATCTCAATGGGGGTCTGCTTGCTGAATGCCGATATCACATCTACTCAACTTCAACATGTGATTAGAGCTTTTTTTTATAACGTATCATACAATAAGCACATCTCATAGGTAGTTGACTGCCAACCACGTATAGGAGTAAAGCTACTCCACAGAAAGATTAATAGGTTTCTTTATCGGCTCAGTATTGAGTTTTTGTAAGGTTCTACTCTGAACTTGGCCTTGCCATTACTGTGCTTGAAACTTTATACCAAAACAGAGAGATGGCTGATATGGAAGAGGCCAAAAAGTTCAGTCTGTGGGGACCGGGATCAATTTCAACTGCTCACTGTTTATTATTCTGCTAAGTGGTGACATAATCACAGATCTGCCATCCCGAGGGTCGGCTTGTGGCCGTCTCTCATTTGCCGAGCATACACATAAGAATGCCAGCATTAGAGAGGCCTCCAGAGAAGCAATTCATGATAAACCATATGCTAGTTCTTCTCATTCGCAATCTTATTTATTTTAAGAAAACCTAGCTGTGCCCAACCTTTTTATTTTCTAATTTTGTCTTGTTTTCTTCATTGGGGTGGTTCCACCTGATTTGTTATTACGTTTTTTGATTTGTTAAATTTTCTAAATTTTGTTTCTTTTTGGAAATAGTTACAAATCATGTTCACTGTCCACCAGCAATGTCCACCTCATGCCAACATTGTACATTATTTCTAAAATGAAATGACATTGTAAATAAAGTGAATTTCAGTGTGTGTGTGGGGGGGGGGGGTGCATTTTTTTCATTTTGTTTGAAAATCAATGACCATCCCGGATGCAAAATGTTCCATATTTGGGGTGGATAAACCAAAATATATGTTTTTGCTATTACTTTCTCTTAAAGATCAATACTATAACATGTTTGGGGTTTTTGCCAGGTACTTGTGACCTGGATTGGCCACTGTGGAAACAGGATACAGGGCTAGATGGACCATTGGTCTGACCCAGTCTGGATGTTTTTATGGTCTTATTTTGTTTTGTATTCTGCCACACACCTTACAGCTCAGAGTAGAAAAGAATTAACATTGGGATCTAGATAGTCCCGGCTGTCACCCATCCCCCTCCAATCACTTGCCCCATTATCCCTATATCAAAATAGCACGCAGTCTCTAAATATGGTGAATATAGCCACACTCTGTTTATTGATCATGATAACAACTAACATTATCAACATAATATTCAAATAAATGAATATCAATTAACCAAACCAAGCTCCTCCTGAGCTACCAAATACCTAGCATTATATTGCTCCCGACCCCGCCACAGCAGCAAGAGATTGAGGGGTGGCATGACCACATGCCCCTTTAACCGGGTCTTCTGACCCCAAGGCACGGCTCCCGGCCGGCCCACTGCTCATCGCCGGATGAGCCCCAGCACCCGGTAGCTCGGGAGAACTGCCCCCCCCCCCCTCCCCGAGCCACTATCACCAGCCAAAAGCATGGGCGGGTGGGTGGGAAAAGCTGCCCTGGAGGACCACCGAAGAAACTTCCAAGATCCCGGCTTTAAAGCCTCACCCCCCTCGATGCCAACCCCCTTCCCACCCAATCCCAATGCGATCTCACAGCGGGAAAACCCATCTCCCCAGTGGCTCTCTACCCTCACTGCCCACCCACCCGTTTTTAACTACCTGCCTGTCTCGATGGGTGACACTCGGGCCTCCCAGCCCCATGTTACCTTACACCAGGGGTGTCCAATGTCGGTCCTCGAGGGCCGCAGTCCAGTCGGATTTTCAGGATTTCCCCAATGAATATACATGAGGTCTATTTGCATGCACTGCTTTCATTGTATGCTAATAGATCTCATGCATATTCATTGGGGAAATCCTGAAAACCCGACTGGATTGCGGCCCTCGAGGACTGACATTGGACACCCCTACCTTACACCCATCGAGACAGACTCTCGGGCTACACTTAAAAGAGATTGAAAAACAAATCCAGGAATTACAGCAAAAATTGCATCACAGAGCAACCTACAAGGGTAGTTTGAAAAGTTTGGTAAGTTTCCATGAGATGGCGCCACGGTCCATTAAGTCATCGATGTTGTCCATGAGTATTTAAAACAAAAACAAAACTGCAGGAAATGTACAAGGTACAGGAGTTTTAGTCAATGATATAAAAAGGAAAAAAAAAACAATACATTATCCAAAATGAGTCCTTGACGTTAGAAGGTGCAGACCCGACATGGTCCATGTTTCGAAAAGCACTTCTTCCTCAGGGGTCCATGAGATACTGCATGTATGTGTGCAAGGAACCAATTGGATCAGATCAATTGAACAAAAGTTCTTGAGACAAAGGGTTTCTCCTATTGAAATTACTGCTCATAGTAGGTGACGGCAGATAAAGACCCGAATGGTCCATCCAGTCTGCCCAACCTGATTCAATTAAAATTTTTTTTTTTTTTTTTTTTTTCTTCTTAGCTATTTCTGGGCGAGAATCCAAAGCTTTACCCGGTACTATGCTTGGGTTCCAACTGCCGAAATCTCTGTTAAGACTTACTCCAGCCCATCTACACCCTCCCAGCCATTGAAGCCCTCCCCTGCCCATCCTCCACCAAACGGCCATACACAGACACAGACCGTACAAGTCTGCCCAGTAACTGGCCTAGTTCAATATTTAATATTATTTTCTGATTCTAAATCTTCTGTGTTCATCCCACGCTTCTTTGAACTCAGTCAGTTTTACTCTCCACCACCTCCCTCGGGAGCGCATTCCAGGCATCCACCACCCTCTCCGTAAAGTAGAATTTCCTAACATTGCCCCTGAATCTACCACCCCTCAACCTCAAATTATGTCCTCTGGTTTTACCATTTTCCTTTCTCTGGAAAAGATTTTGTTCTACATTAATACCCTTTAAGTATTTGAACGTCTGAATCATATCTCCCCTGTCTCTCCTTTCCTCTAGGGTATACATATTCAGGGCTTCCAGTCTCTCCTCATACGTCTTCTGGCGCAAGCCTCCTATCGTTTTCGTCGCCCTCCTCTGGACCGCCTCAAGTCTTCTTACGTCTTTCGCCAGATACGGTCTCCAAAACTGAACACAATACTCCAAGTGGGGCCTCACCAATGACCTGTACAGGGGCATCAACACCTTCTTCCTTCTACTGACTACGCCTCTCTTTATACAGCCCAGAATCCTTCTGGCAGCAGCCACTGCCTTGTCACACTGTTTTTTCGCCTTTAGATCTTCGGACACTATCACCCCAAGGTCCCTCTCCCCGTCCGTGCATATCAGCTTCTCTCCTCCCAGCATATACGGTTCCTTCCTATTATTAATCCCCAAATACATTACTCTGCATTTCTTTGCATTGAATTTTAGTTGCCAGGCATTAGACCATTCCTCTAACTTTTGCAGATCCTTTTTCATATTTTCCACTCCCTCTTCGGTGTCTACTCTGTTACAAATCTTGGTATCATCTGCAAAAAGGCACACTTTTCCTTCTAACCCTTCAGCAATGTCACTTACATACATATTGAACAGGATTGGCCCCAGCACCGAACCCTGAGGGACTCCACTAGTCATCTTTCCTTCCTTCGAGCGACTTCCATTAACCACCACCCTCTGGCGTCTGTCCGACAGCCAGTTTCTGACTCAGTTCACCACTTTGGGTCCTAACTTCAGCCCTTCAAGTTTGTTCAACAGCCTCCTATGAGGAACTGTATCAAAGGCTTTGCTGAAATCCAAGTAAATTACATCTAGCATATGTCCTCGATCCAGCTCTCTGGTCACCCAATCAAAAAATTCAATCAGGTTCGTTTGGCACGATTTACCTTTTGTAAAGCCATGTTGCCTCGGATCCTGTAACCCATTAGATTCAAGGAAATACACTATCCTTTCTTTCAGCAACACTTCCATTATTTTTCCAACAACTGAAGTGAGGCTCACCAGCCTGTAGTTTCCTGCTTCATCCCTGTGACCACTTTTATGAATAGGGACCACATCCGCTCTCCTCCAATCCCCAGGAATCACTCCCGTCTCCAGAGATTTGTTGAACAAGTCTTTAATAGGACTCGCCAGAACCTCTCTGAGTTCCCTTAGTATCCTGGGATGGATCCCGTCTGGTCCCATCGCTTTGTCCACCTTCAGTTTTTCAAGTTACTCATAAACACCCTCCTCCGTGAACGGCGCAGAATCTACTCCATTTTCTCGTGTAACTTTGCCAGACAATCTCGGTCCTTCTCCAGGATTTTCTTCTGTGAACACAGAACAGAAGTATTTGTTTAGCACATTTGCTTTCTCCTCATCACACTCCACATATTTGTTCCCAGCATCTTTTAGCCTAGCAATTCCATTTTTTATCTTCCTCCTTTCACTAATATATCTGAAAAAATTTTTATCTCCCTTTTTTACATTTTTAGCCATTTGTTCTTCCGCCTGTGCCTTCGCCAAACGTATCTCTCTCTTGGCTTCTTTCAGTTTCACCCTGTAGTCCTTTCTGCTCTCCTCTTCTTGGGTTTTTTTATATTTCATGAACGCCAACTCTTTCACCTTTATTTTCTCAGCCACTAGGTTGGAGAACCATATCGGCTTCCTTTTTCTCTTGTTTTTATTGATTTTCTTCACATAAAGGTCCGTAGCCATTTTTATCGCTCCTTTCAGCTTAGACCACTGTCTTTCCACTTCTCTTATGTCCTCCCATCCTAACAGCTCTTTCTTCAGGTACTTTCCCATTGCATTAAAGTCCGTACGTTTGAAATCTAGGACTTTAAGTATCATGCGGCCGCTCTCCACTTTAGCCGTTATATCAAACCAAACCGTTTGATGATCGCTACTACCCAGGTGAGCACCCACTCGAACATTAGAGATACACTAATACATAGAAACACTAATCGCAGGAATGTGTCGGGTCTGCACCTTCTAACATCAAGGACTCATTTTGGATTAGACCAATGGTCCATCAAGCCCAGTAGTCTGATCTTACGGTGGCCAATCCAGGTCACTAGTACCTGGCCAAAACCCAAGGAGGAGCAACATTCCATACAGAATCCCAAAGAATAGCAAGATTCTGGAATCCCAAAGAGTAGCAACATTCCAAGCTACCGATCCAGGGCAAGCAATGGCTTCCCCCATGTCTTTCTCAATAACAGACTATGGACTTTTCCTCCAGGAACTTGTCCAAACCTTTCTTAAAACCAGCTACGCTATCTACTCTTACCACATCCTCTGGCAACACGTACCACGGCTTAACTATTCTCTGAGTGAAAAAAAAATTCCTACGATTGGTTTTAAAAGTATTTCCCTGTAAATTCATCAAGTGTCCCCCAGTCATCATAGGTCATAAAAATTGTCTCACGCTCTCAAACTTTTTCAATTACTGCAGAACATATCTATAAAAGAGATAACTGAAGGGAGATATGATTAAAGTCTACAGAATCCTGAGTGGAGTAGAACGGGAACAAGTGGATCGACTTTTCACTTCGTCAAAAATGACAAAGACTAGGGGACACTCGATGAAGTTACAGGGAAATGCTCTTAAAACCAATAGGAGGACATTTTTTTTCACTCAGAGAATAGTTTAGATCTGGAACACTTTGCCAGAAGATGTGGTATGAGCAGATAGCGTAGCTGGTTTTAAGAAAGGTTTGGACAAGTTCCTGGAGGAAAAGTCCATAGTCTGTTATTGAGAAAGACATGGGGGAAGCCATTACTTGCCCTGGATCGATAGCATGGAATGTTGCTACTCTTTGGGATTCTAGAATGTTGTTACTCTTTGGAATTCCAGAATCTTGCTATTCTTTGGGATTCTGTATGGAATGTTGCGACTCTTTGGGATTCTAGACTCTTGTTACTCTCTGGGATTTTGTATGGAATGTTGCTACTCTTTGGGATTCTAGAATCTTGTTACTCTCTGGGATTCCGGAATCTTGCTATTCTTTGGGATTCTGTATGGAATGTTGCTATTCTTTGGGATTCTAGAATCTTGTTACTCTCTGGGATTCTGTATGGAATGTTGCTACTCTTTGGGATTCTAGAATCTTGTTACTCTCTGGGATTCCGGAATCTTGCTATTCTTTGGGATTCTGTATGGAATGTTGCGACTCCTTGGGTTTTGGCCAGGTACTAGTACCCTGGATTGGCCACCATGAGAACAGGCTACTGGGCTTGATGGACCATTGATCTGACCTAGTAAGACTATTCTTATGTTTTTTTATGTTCTCATGTCATGGCTTTGTTTCGGCAAGAGCCTGCATCAGAGGTCCTTGTTTTTTAGTGTAAGCACAAATGTGCTCACAAGACTTAGCCTCCCATATAATCCTTTGATCCAACAAAACACTGCTACATCATTGAAAAAAAAAATCAAACTCACTCCATCATGATCTGCTACAATAAAATTTATAACCAGTGTGGTTCTGCGACATTTCCCCTGGCACTCAACCTGCAACATTTCTTCATGCATTAGAAAGGATATTTGAATTTTCTCCTTGGGGTAGAATTACTTTTGTGCAATTTTTTTTCTATACCTTGGGATATAGAATTGATGCTCAAAAATGTGGTAAAAGCAGTTATGTAGCTCTATTTAAAAAAACAAAAACAAATAAAAAAACGATTGGACCAACTCATGGAGGGAAAGTACGTAAATCATTATTAAGACAGACATGGGAAAAGCCAGTGTTTTTCCCTGGGGTCAGTAGCATGGAATGGTGCTACGTTTTGGGACTCTGCAAGGATTTAGAAACATTGAAACACAGAAACATGATTGGCAGATAAAGGCCAAATGGCCCATCCAGTCTGCCCATCTGCATCATCTACTATTTCCTCATCTCCCTATTGGCTAAGACTCTTAACATTTGCATCTCCTCTTCCTATAGGCTAAGGCTCTTTACACCTGGATTGTGAGGTCATAGAGCTTTATGGTTATAGAAACATGATGGCAGATAAAGGCCAAATGGCCCATCCACAGCATCCACTATCTTCTCCTCTCCCTATTGGCTTATGACTCTTAATATTTGCATCTCCTCTTCCTATAGGCTAAGACTCTTAACATTTGCATCTCCTCTTCCTATAGGCTAAGGCTCTTTACACCTGGATTGTGAGGTCTTAGAGCTTTATGATTATAGAAACAGAGAAACATGATGGCAGATAAAGGCCAAATGGCCCATCCAGTCTGCCCATCCGCAGTAACCATGATCTCTTCCTCTCTCTAAGAGATCTCACGTGCCTATCCCATGCCTTCTTGAATTCACTCTTCCAAGAGACTGTTCCATGCATCTACCACCCTTTCTGTAAAAAGTATTTCCTTAGATTACTCCGGAGCCCATCACCTCTTAACGTCATCCAATGCCACTGCTGGAAACAAGATACTGGACTAGATGGACCCTTATGTTCTTCTGTCTACCTCTGTCTTCCCTCTAGATAGTTGATGCACCAGTCAAGGAGGAGGAGGGGGTTGTCCTCCAATCAATGAGTCAAACAGATAATTGTTTGAAACTGCTGATCATTATGACTCTTTCTAATACAAACAGCTCAAACCAGTCAAACTTTATGGCAACTTTTGGTTCTTGTGCTAATACCCATGTATTTTCCTTACCACCACACTTTCACTTCTAAGTATTCCATTTCTAAGTATTTTGAGTACATAGAAATGTGAATCATTTATTTCTCCACAAAATAATTTGGGCTGTGGGGATTGTAGGCATCAAACTGAAGAATGGCAGGTCGATAAACAATTGCATGCAACAGGGTAAATTTCATAGAAATGAATTCTAAATCATGCCTCCCTCACTTTGAAAAAGTAATCCTCCGGCTAAAGCAGAAGGAGGGGGTGGGGGTGGTAGGGGGAGAAGGTTGTCAGACTGTGGCGATTTCATTCTCGTTATATATGGTAGAGAAAGTAGCTGAGACAGGCTTCAGTGGAAACTCTGATGGTTGCTGATAAGCTGTGTACAAAGGGGAAAAGTAGAATACGTGGGGAATTTTCAAAAGGCACTTTGTAATTAACACACTGCTTCCCACATGGACCTGGGCTTTTGGAAACTGGCCGCATCGGGGGACATTTTACGAGCAGCTTGAGCGTGAAAGATACTTTGCATGCTCAAGAAGACATTTATAAAATCATTCGAGGCTCAGTATCACTGAGGAGGAGTGTATGGCGCAGTGGTTGAAACTACAGTCTCAGCACCCTGGGGTTGTGGGTTCCAACCCCGCGTTGCTCCTTGTGACCCTGGGCAAGTCACTTAAACCTCCATATCCCCAGGTACGTTAGAAGATTGTGAGCCCACCAGGACAGATAGGGAAAATGCTTGATAACCTTGATAGACGGTATATAAAATCCTAATAATAAAAATTTATCTACAAGAGATGTTAAAAAAAAATCTCTCATTGAAATATTAAATGTCTCTGAAGATACGTTCCCTCCTTATGCACAAATATTCTATGTTCCGACGACAGAAAAAGAAGATTCTTCCACGTTGACACAAAATCAGGACTTACAAATAGATGTAACAACAATCCCGGAAACATCTCTTAAAGATTTAGTATAACCTCCTATCCCTCATACTTACGGTGGTGTTATCACCTGATAAAACCGAGAGGGGACATGATCGAAACATTCAAGATAATGAAGGGAATAGACTGGGTAGAGAGAACGAGAGGGCACTCTCTAAAGTTGAAAGGGGACAGATTCCGTACAAACGTAAGGAAGTTCTTCTTCACTCAGAGAGTGGTAGAAAACTGGAACGCTCTTCTGGAGGCTGTTGTAGGGGAAAACACCCTCCAGGGTTTCAAGACTAAGCTGGACAAGTTTCTGCTAAACTGGGACGTACGCAGGTGAGGCTGGACTCATTTTAGAGCACTTGTCTTTGACCAGGGGGCTGCCGCATGAGCGGACTGCAGGGCATGATGGACCACTGGTCTGACCCAGCAGCGGCAATTCTTATGTTCCGGTATTTTTCTAGGAGGATCCAAGTCTGTGAGCTGTGAACGACCTGCAGGTCTCTGTATAAAATCTTCTGTCATAACCAGTTCTTCTCTTTGTGGATTTAAGGCCATCCGGACAAATATACTCCCCCTCTTGGGGAGGTCTGTTTTTCCAGATTGCAGAGTATTGGCTTCCGTTGGGAAAATGTAAGGTTCCTTTGCCATGGAACATTCCATCTTTCATCTCGCCTTCATATGTGGTGTCAGTTGGCAGGGTATACTTGCCTTTTCCCTCCATCCTGCCCTTGCGATAATCCCCCACTTAGCTGCTACCCACATACTCCATCTCGATAATTTTGTTTTAAACGCAAATAAATAAATAAAAAATACAGATGTGGGCGACTTCCATCCAAATGAAACTGAATGCTTCTAAAACCAAATTGCTTTGGATCGGGCCTAGATTCGAAAATCTCCCCGCTGATTTTACATTGAAATCAGGTATTTCATTATACCTAGATTTTTCCTCCAGAATCTTGGGTATTATTCTGGATTCTGCTCTTACATTTCACGATCAGATAAACTCTTTGGCACAGAGATGTTTCTTTAGCTTGCGTATGCTGAGGAAAGTTAGATCACTATTTCATCAAGAACATTATTTAGAACTGGTACAGTCCACTGTGCTTGCTCAGTTGGACTACTGTAATTCTGTCTACTTGGGTATTAAACAGGATAGTCTAAATTGGCTGCAGTTGATACAAAACACAGCGACTAAGCTTATCTTTGGAAAGAGGAAATATGATCATATATCGCCATTATTGAGAAAGCTTCACTGGCTTCCAGTTCGTTATAGGATACAGTTTAAGTACGCATGTGTTATCTTTAAGTTCCTTTATGGAATATTTGACCCTTCAATCCCTTTATGTTGGAATGCTACTAGATCCTGTTATTCGAGAATTACAACAATATATAAATTATCATTTCCTTCTTTTAGAGGACTTAAATGTACTGGGAAATTTACCCCTTCTTCTCCTAAACCGGGTTTAGCGCGGGGAGCCACGCTGAATGGCCCGCGCCACTGCCGACACTCATAAAGTTCTTATGAGCGTCGGGAGCAGCGTAGGTCATTCAGCGCTGCTCCCGGCGCTAAAACCGCTAGCGCGGTTTAATAGAAGAGGGGGTTAGTAAATCTGTGACATTTAAACTGGTTGAAATTTGGAATAGACTTCCAGACTCTATCAGACTGATAAGTCAGCTACAACAATTTCGGTATGTTACCACTGTTCTGGAACGTCGCCCGCCTCACTGCTGTAACCTCACGCAAGCGCTTTCCTGCGTCTGTACGCGGTTGTGAGGTGGAGTGGAGAGGACAATCGCGTACAGACGCAGGAAAGCGCTCGCTTGAGGTTACAGCAGTATGGCAGGCAACGTTCCAGAACGTAAGGTAACCATTGGAGGCAGTGCAGCTTGTCCGTGTGTACGTAATCTCGTGAACATAAGAACATAAGAAGTTGCCTCCACTGGGTCAGACCAGAGGTCCATCGCGCCCAGCGGTCCGCTCCCGCGGCGGCCCATCAGGTCTGTGACTTGTGAAGTGGTTTCTGACTAATCCTATAACCTACCTCTACTTCTATCTGTACCCCTCAATCCCCTTTTCTTTTAGGAACCTATCTAGACCATCCTTGAGCCCCTGTAGCGTGCTCTGGCCTATCACAGCCTCCGGGAGCGCGTTCCATGTGTCCACCACCCTCTGAGTGAAATAGAACCTCCTAGCATTTGTTCTAAACCTATCCTTTTTCAATTTCTCCGAGCGCCCCCTTGTGCTTGTGGCTCCCCCACAGCCTGAAGAATTTGTCCCTGTCTACATTCTCCATGCCCTTCATGATTTTGAAGGTTTCTATCATGTCTCCCCTAAGTCTCCGCTTTTCCAGGGAGAATAGCCCCAGCATTTCCAATCTTTCAGCATATGAGAAGTTTTCCATACCCTTTATCAACTTTGTCGCTCTTCTCTGGAACTCTCGCGAAATTCGGCCCCTCTCCTGGCGCTGACTGCTTGATGTAAGATGGCGGTTGTGTCCGGTGCTGGAGGAGGTGAGAGCTGAAGGCGGTTGCGGACGCGACCACCGGACGCTTAAGGCACAGGTTTTCCAGGCACAAGTCGGATATTGATTCTCCCCTAGAGGACTCCACCAAAATCTTGTCTCTTGCAGTTGATACACTTTAGAATCTAAATAACAATTTTGCAGGAGGTAAAACTTTATAGTTTATAAATCTTTCCTTAATTGCTTCTGATAATTTCAGCGATACACAGCTGAAAGCAGAGCACCATGCAGAAAGTGAAAAACTTATCTAAACTTCACTTTCTGCTTGTTGTACTATGTATTGCTGAAATTATCAGACGCAATTAAGGAAAGATTTATATACTATAACGAGTTTTACCTCATGCAAAGTTGTCATTTCTCTGCGGCCCTCCAAATCCATAATGTGGCCCTGGATAGGGTTGGAGTTGTAGACCGCTGCAATAAGCTCCGTTTCATAGTCTTTTCTGATCTCAGACACCATCTGGGCTGATAAATTTCCAAAAAATTCTTTGCAAAACAGCCGGGGAGACATGATACAAAATCTGATGTATAGTTGAAAGAATCTTAAAGTAGAAGAAATGTAATGCAATTGGAAGGATAGCCATTCTTGAATGCACTAGGTGGCACTAAAGTATGATTTAAGGGTCAAATTTTCATGTAAGCACAATATTTTTAGCAGCTGTTGCCTTAGGCAGGCTTTCCGTGCTCTGCATTACTTTAGCAATTTTTCATTTTCCTTTCAGGTCAATCAACCCTGCTATAAACCCAGGTTCACACTGAAATTAAATAAGCATGGGTTGTTAGAAGCTAAAAGAAGCTCACACCCTTCAGGCTAACCTTATACTAATATTTGAGGATTCAGAGGATTAATTTAGCTAAATATTTTTTTGTCCAATTAAAGGGTTTTCTGTGAACTTTATTGAGTGTATAAGAACATAAGAACATAAGAAGTTGCCTCCGCTGAGGCAGGCCAGAGGTCCATCTCGCCCAGCGGTCCGCTCCCGCAGTGGCCTATTGCCTGAGCAGTGGTCCCTGACTATCCCTATAACCTACCTCTACTCCTATCTGTACCCCTCAATTCCTTTATCCTCTAGGAACCTATCCAGACCTTCTTTGAAGCCTTGTAACGTGCTCCGGCCTATCACAGCCTCCGGAAGCGCGTTCCATGTATCCACCACCCTCTGGGTGAAAAAGAACTTTCTGGCATTTGTTTTAAACCTGTCCCCTTTTAATTTCTCCAAGTGCCCCCTTGTACTTGTATTAGTTTTCAGCTTCATGTATTTAAAAAAAATAAAATAAAAAACAACCAAAAAAGTCTCTACCTACAAGATGTAAGATAATTATATAAACAAGATGGGATGCTGTGTAAAGACGTTCTTACTCCACTTTGAACAGAGAACTTAAGGACATAAGAAGCTATAAACATGATGGAACAATGGATGACAAACTTTAGGCTCAAACTTAATTCAGATAAAATGACTTTTTTCATTGCTTCACCTCATTCACTTGACATTAAATCACCCCTCTGTATCAATAACCTTAGTTACCCTATCCAGCCCTCCATAAAGATACTAGGTGTAACTCTGGATCAATGCCTAACCATGAAAGACCAAGTAGATTCCTTAATCAGAAAGGGATTTTTCACTCTCTGGAAACTCAGATCCCTTAAAGCTTATTTTGTTACATCGGTTTTTAGAATCCTAGTCCAATCCCTCGTACTAAGCCTGCTTGACTACTGTAACATCGCCTATTTGGCAATTTCCCAAAAAAATATGCGACGCCTACAACTGTTGCAGAATGCGGCAGTCAGACTAATCTTTGGACTAAAAAAATTTGACCACGTGACACCCTACTACCGGCAGCTACATTGGCTGCCGATGAAGGCACGCGTAAAGTTCAAATTTGCCTGTTTCTGCTTTAAAGCATTACACGGACTTGCCCCCAAATACATTACTGACCTTTTCTCCTTCTCAACCAATAGACACAAGAGAAGTGCACATTCGAACTTCGTTTCCCCCCCAGTGAGAGGTTGCAAACTGAAAAAACACCATGAATTCCTTCTCTCACACCAAGCAGCATCATGGGGTAAAGACCTAGAACAATTACTTTCGCCCTCTACTTATGAGGAATTTAGGAAACCTGTTCCTAAAACATCTTGATAACTGATCCACTTATCTCTTTCCTCTCAATAGCGACCTACTGTCCTTTTGATCACTTTTCTCCTCAACAATGAATTTCCTATCTAATTACTTCTCTTTCTTCTTCCCCTCTTGAAGTCAGTCAATTTGTACCTTTGCTTAATCTTTTGTAAACCGCATAGAACTTCACGGTATTGCGGTATATAAGCTGTTATTATTATTATTATTATAAGAATTGCCGTTGCTGGGTCAGACTGGTGGTCCATCGTGCCCAGCAGTCAGCTCACGCGGCGGCCCCCAGGTCAAAGACCAGTGCTCTAAATGAGTCCAGCCTCACTTGCATACGTCCCAGTTTAGCAGGAACTTGTCCAACTTTGTCTTGAATCCCAGTTTGTCTTGAATCCCAGTTTGGGAATGGCACCTACATACCTGCTATCTCATTTTGTGTTATATAACCCTGTGCGGATAACCAGGAACTGCAACTTATTTGCTTGCCCGAAGATTTTAGGCTGTAAACTCAGGTCTTATCTAGACAGGATGCTGGCTTTTCAAGCAAGCAAACAGTCCTGGCTGGGTAACTATATCAGCGGAGCCATGTTGTCCTATGACGCTCTTAGAAAAGAAATCATGACAATATTATTTGATAAATTCATCTCTAAATCTGTGCTTTTATCTTTATTTTTTTTTACATATTTAATCTTATCCTATCAATTTTAAATTTTTAATGTTTTTTTAATACTACAGACTGTATTCACTTTTTACTATTTTGTATTTCACTGATAGTCCAGTTTTTCTCTTTTGTGGAAACCGCCTAGAATTCTTTTGATTAAGATGGCATAGAAAAATAAAATTATGTTATGTTATGGAGGGTGTTTCCCCCTATAATAGATTCCGGAAGAGCGTTTCAGTTTTCTACCACTCCCTTCTACTATTCCCTGGGTAAAAAAGAACTTCCTTATGTCTTTGTCTTGAATCCCTGGAGGGTGTTTCCCCCTATAATAGACTCCGGAAGAGCGTTCCAGTTTTCTACCACTCTCTTCTACCACTCCCTGGATAAAAAAGAACTTCCTTACGTCTTTGTCTTGAATCCCTGGAGGGTGTTTTCCCCTATGTCAGATTCCGGAAGAGCGTTCCAGTTTTCTACCACTTTCTGGGTGAAAAAGAACTTCCTTACGTCTTTGTCTTGAATCCCTGGAGGGTGTTTCCCCCTATAATAGACTCCAAAAGAGCGTTCCAGTTTTCTACCACTCTCTTCTACCACTCCCTGGATAAAAAAGAACTTCCTTACGTCTTTGTCTTGAATCCCTGGAGGGTGTTTCCCCCTATAATAGACTCCGGAAGAGCATTCCAGTTTTCTACCACTCTCTTCTACCACTCCCTGGATAAAAAAGAACTTCCTTACGTCTTTGTCTTGAATCCCTGGAGGGTGTTTTCCCCTATAATAGACTCCGAAAGAGCGTTCCAGTTTTCTACCACTCCCTGGATAAAAAAGAACTTCCTTACGTCTTTGTCTTGAATCCCTGGAGGGTGTTTTCCCCTATAATAGACTCCGAAAGAGCGTTCCAGTTTTCTACCACTCTCTTCTACCACTCTCTGGGTGAAAAAGAACTTCCTTACGTCTTTATCTTGAATCCCTGGAGGGTGTTTCCCCCTATAACAGACTCTGGAAGAGCGTTCCAGCATATGTTGCTTACAGCCTCCAGTAGGTAGCCAGATTAGATGTTTCAGCCAACAACCTAGTCCAGGTACAAAACCCTTTACCCGAAATGCTCGGGACCAGAGACATTTCGGATTTTTTCGGTATGATGCGTCGCCGGTGGCCATAGCGATTCATATTCATCACCTGCTGTGGCCCTGCTGTCTTCTCTCTGGTGCCTCCTGCCTCACTGACATCACTTCCTCTTTTCTTCCTGGCAGGATGCGGTGGGGAGAGGGGGGGACCTGCAGCGGGTGATGAGTGTGAGTTGCTGTGGCCACCGGCAACATCTCAGAGGTACACCTGTGTGAGGTAAGATGAGGGAACTGAACTGCTATTGAGGGATTGGGCCTTGTATACCACCTTTTGCAGTTTTTACAACCACACTCAAAGTGGTTTACGTACAGGTACTTCAAGCATTTTCCCTATCTGTCCTGGTGGGCTCACAGTTTAATGTACCTGGGGCAGTGGAGGATTAAGTTCCAAATTCTGTAACCAGAGCCTAAATTTAGGCACCTATTTCGGAGGCACCCACCTAGATAGGCGTCTATCTAGATTGAATAACAAGCTCAATTAAGTTTTTTAATCAGCACTGATTGAACCATAGGCGCCTATCAAGAAAGCACGATTCTGTAACAAGGCGCCTCTAAAAATTTAGGCGACCTTCAAAAAAATAGGCGCCATGCATGTTAGGCATGGGCGCGGCTTCGTATTAGGCGCCTTGTTGCAGAATCGCTGCTCTTAAGCGTGCTTAAGCGCTCAGCTAGGCGCCTATTTCTTGGGCGCCTCCAAAATAGATCCCGCTCAGCGCGATTCATTAAAGAGCCCCCAATTTTATTTGAATCGCACTGTACAGTGCCTAATTAGGCGCCAAACTTTTGGGTGCTTCTTATAGAATTTGCCCTTAAGTGACTTGACCAGGGTCACAGGGAGCAGTGCAAGGTTTGAACCCACAACTCAGGGATGCTGAGGTTGTAGCTCTAACCACTGCGCCACACTCTCCTCCAAGACAACATCAGAAGTGAGCCAAGTATAGACCAATGAAGCCATTGTGACATCACTGATGAGGTTGGCTCTTACTGGTGGAATGAGGCATTGTGACATCACTGATGAGGTTGGCTCTTATTGGTGGAATGAGGCATTGTGACATCACTGATGAGGTTGGCTCTTATTGGTGGAATGAGGCATTATGACATCAGGGAACGGAGTTGGGACTTGTATATCACCAGTTTACATACAGGTACTTCAAGCAATCTATCTAATGTACTTGGGGCAGTGGAGGATTAAGAGACTTGCCCAGGGTCACAGGGCGAAGTGTGGGGTTTGAACCCACAACCTCAGGATGCTGAAGCTGTAGCTCTAACCACCACACCACACGCTACTCCATTCAATCAAGGTAGGTAGCCAGATTTGTAGTGACTTTGGGGTAGGGTGACCAGATTACCCATTCCAGAAGGAGATGTTTTGGCCAGTCCTGGTTTTGAAATTACATCCCAAAGCAGTGTAGTATTTACAGTTCAGGATTCTATCTGTTGTCATCGGTGCTGCAGGTCCTGTAATGCACCAGGATGAGGTTGGCAGAAATTCAAGACTGGCCAAAAAGTCTCCTGTCTGGAATGGGTAACCTGGTCACCCTACTTTGGGGCCTGGTTTCACTTTTGATGCTGAAAGAGGAGCTTTTTGGTATTTTGGTACAGATTAGTAATGCAACAATGTTACCCCCCCCCCCCTCCAAAAAAAAAAAAAAATATCAGTTTTTGAAGCTTTCCAGTTTTTAGAATTTCAAATAAAGGATCTTGTACCTGTATCACTTTCTTTCAAATGCATTCTAAAATTTGCCAAAATGATTGAGCAAAACCAGCTAAAATCTTTGACCAGAGCTTTACTGTACCAGTAATTATCTTCTTGATAACTGGTGGGAATAACAGGGTAGGTGCCATGTTTTTCTTTTCCAACAGTGATACAAATAAAACAAAACTTTTTTTTTTTAAATTGCATTAACAATGCAAAAAGCTGTGGCATTGCTCTGGAAAGTAGATACAGATGTGCCTATGCATGCGTATTTTAGTCCCTAGGCTCAGCCATGCCTCTTGAATGCATGTATACCGAGCAGCTAAATATAGCTGCCTTGTGAACCAGGCAACTATATTTAGTTAGTCTGCTGGGTACAGTTCTGAAACCCCTTCATTTGGCTAAATTCATTGCTCTCCTCATAGCTACCTGACGTACTTTATTTTTACTAATCTAATGCTTTTACTTCTAATTATTTTCTTTACAGCTGTGAAAAAAATGAGGGTATCTAGTTATACAGTACTACCCCAAAATTTGCGGGGGGTTCCGTTCCAGGAGCACCTGCAAATTTTGTAAAACCATGAATGCAGTTTAGGAGCGGATCGGAGGCGGGAGAAGGCAGCAGAGGCGTCAAAGCTGGTCCTGATTGGTGTAGCCTGATTTTAGTTCCCGGAAGAGGTGGTCAGAAAATACCGCGAATGACCGAGTCCGTGATTCGCGAGGGTTTACTGTATTAGATTTCCTGGTTTCACGTGATACGAGTATCTTAAATTTGGGTTCTTTTGCCTCTAGGTTCGTTTTTCTCTGTCTTTCCTGGGAAGAAAAAACTGTCAAAACCAGTTAGGTGAGCATTTTAGCCATGTTAATTTGGCGCCCAAAAGTTGTCCCTTCTTCCTTGAAGGTCCATGAATGCTCCCCTCTCTAGTATCTCCAACTGATGTCCGTTCTTTAAACAGAAGTCAAGTAGATAAGTAAAATCCATGAGGGGAATATTTAAAATGGGTTAACTGGGCAGGAGAGACCCCATGTCTCCATGATCATCAGGGGGAACTGCAGAGAAATGTATATGGGCAAATTTTATTTGCAACTAACAAACAGATTGTTACGTACAAATGAGCCACTTTATTCAGAATATGGGATCCAGCAAGGTCCGCGTTTCGATCAACATGTCTTCCTCGGGGGTCCCATAAGATTACGTGAAGCATTACATGGCAGCACGTTTTCATCCTTCAAGCACACGGCGTACGGATCAGGCATTTTATGTTGCGTGTGGGATCTCTTAGGGAGAGGAGGAGATAGGTAATGTCATGGATGGACTATTCAGCCTTTATCTGCCATCATGTTTCTATGTTATGTGCTGAATATTGCACTTAACCAGCTATGCCTCAGTCAGCTCTGGAATCCGGAAATTCAATGTCGATGCCCAGACGTTGCCCAGCTTTGAATTTCTAGGTTTATTGTTGGTGGTGGTCATCAAAACACTGATCACTGCCCTTGAAGGAGGGAAGGCGAACAGTGGAGTGCCGCAGGAACCTGTACAGAGATGGATGCTTTTAAACAAATGTATTAATGATATGGAAACAATGAGTGATCAAATTTGCAGATGACGTGAAACTATTCAGCATGATGAAATCGTATGCAGGCTGCTTGAAATTGTAGGAAGACATTGGAAGGCTGGAGAGTGTGTACCGCAGTTGTTAAAGCTACAGCCTCAGCACCCTGAGGTTGTGGGTTCAAATCCCACGCTGCTCCTTGTGACCCTGAGCAAGTCACTTAATCCCCCCATTGCCCCAGGTACAATAGATAGATTGTGAGACCAAGTTTATTTGATAAAATTGCTTTTTTCAAAGCGATGGACAATAAATAATTTTCAAATAAGGGGGACATATGATATAGGGATGGACAGACGTACACTTCGTAGAGAAAACAGGGAAGAACTACAATTTGATATAGGAGAGAGAACAAATAAGGATAAAACAATAGGGGTTATGTTATATTAGATCAGTACTTGCCTACATCAATTGGGAATAGTAACTCGGTTTAAAAGACTAATTAATTAAAAGCGTCTCTATACAAGAAACTTTTTAGTTTTGTCTAATTTTTATGATTCGTAGGGATGGAACAATAAGTAGAGTTTTATTCTCGGATCGTAAGGAGCAGAAAAAAGAATATGGAATGATAACTCGGTCTAGGAATAGTGGCGCAATGAATTGGAAAACTTTGAATGTGTTGAGCGCCTGTTTATAAGTTATTCTGTGGTCGATAGAAAGCCAATATGCGTTCTTTAGTGCCGGGGACACTGGGACAGACAGGGTAAAATGCTTGAGTACCTGAATAAATTCATGTAAACCATTCTGAACTTCCCTGAATAAATAGCGTGAAGCGTTTCAGCCTCTGATATCCAGAGCTGGTATTGTGACATCATAATGCCTCATTCCACCAATAAGAGCCAGCCTCATCAGTGATGTCACAATGGCTTGATCCTCCTATGCTTGGCTCACTTTTGCTACATTTTGATTTGTAGAGTGGTGCAGTGGTTAAAGCTACAGCCTTAGCACCCTGAGGTTGTGGGTTCAAACCCATGCTGCTCCCTGTGACCTTGAGCAAATCACTTAATCCCCCCATTGTCCCAGGTACATTAGATAGATTGTGAGACTGCCGGGACAGACAGGGGAAAATGCTTGAGGACCTGAATAAATTCATGTAAACCGTTCTGAGCTCCCCTGAATAAATAGTGTGAAGAGTTTCAGCCTCTGATTACCAGAGCTGGCATTGTGACATCATAATGCCTCATTCCACCAATAAGAGCCAGCCTCATCAGTGATGTCACAATGGCTTGATTGTCTTAGACTTTTACTACATTTGATTTCTAGAGTGGTGCAGTGGTTAAAGCTACAGCCTCAGCACCCTGAGGTTGTGGGTTCAAACCCACGCTGCTCCTTGTGACCCTGGGCAAGTCACTTAATCCCCCCTTTGCCCCAGGTACATTAGATTGATTGCGAGCTCACCAGGACAGGGAAAATGCTTGAGCACCTGAATAAATTAATTCCGCTTTCCTGGGAGAACAGAATAGAAAATTGAATGAATGAATGACAAATTGGGCATCCAAATGCCAAGTGAAATTTGATGCAGCTGTGTTTCATCAATAGGTATTATACATCCCATATTCTTCTCATAGGCTCAGAGATATGAAGCTCTGAAGGGATTGTTCTCCATCGCGGAGCTTACCATCTAGTCCAGTGGTTCCCAAACCTGTCCTGGGGGACCCCCAGCCAGTCAGGTTTTCAAGATATCCCTAATAAATATGCATGAGAGAGATTTGCATATAATGGAAGTGACAGGTATGCAAATCTCTCTCATGCATATTCATTAGGGATATCTTGAAAACCCGATGGGCTGGAGCGTCCCCCAGGACAGGTTTTGGAACCACTGATCTAGTCATTGCATATGGCAGGGGTGTCCAATGTCGGTCCTCGAGGGCCGCAGTCCAGTCGGATTTTCAGGATTTCCCCAATGAATATACATGAGGTCTATTTGCATGCACTGCTTTCATTGTATGCTAATAGATCTCATGCATATTCATTGGGGAAATCCTGAAAACCCGACTGGATTGCGGCCCTCGAGGACCGACATTGGACACCCCTGGCATATGGTAACATTTGTTTTTTGTCATTTTTCTTTTTCCTCTTTCAGCTTTGCTGTTGCTTTTAAACTTATGCAACTATAAAGTAGCCACAGATGCTTTGACTGTATGAGTAAGATTGTCATTTGCTATATATTAACTACTTTTCTCCTCTCATTTTTTGAAGTATCCTGTTGACTTAAGTGAAATTTGATGGTAAGTGAAATGTAGCCAAGTGCAAGGTTATGCACATTGGGGAGCTCAAAATTATAGCTAAATGATGCTAGGTTTCATATTAGAAGTCGCCACCGAGGACAAGGATTTAGGAGTCATTGTGGGCAATATGTTAAAATCTTCTGCTCGGCGTGTGGTACAGCCAAAAATATCAAACTGAATGTTAGGAATTATAGTAGACTCTTCGTTAACGAGAACTCGAGCAAATGGTACAAAAGGTCCTCCCCCGCCCATACCACCTCCACTGTTACTCTCCAAAACCTCTCCCGAGTCCACAGGCGCTGCTACCCTCCACTGCATACCGTCCCCTCCCCCCCCCAGGCCACCGGCGCTGCTCTCCTTCCTTCGTGCCCAAGATGATCGGCATTGATGACCACCTCCTCCTCCCATTGGCCGGCACTGTGCTTACCATATGCGTGCCGGTGTTCTACGCTGCAGGCCTTGAGCATCTGCGCATTCTCAAGGCCTTCTGGCTCCTGCCCTCTCCGAGATTCTCATGAATTCCAATCATCGCGTAAATCTCTCCTGTCAGTACACTTTACCTCCATTGCTAAATTCCAACTGCTTTTTCAACCGTGCTGTACCATTTCAGCCTTTCACCCTTCACTTCATATATAGTTAGGATTTCTAACAAGTCCTGACTCGATCTTAAAGTTCTCTTTGGGATATACCTTTTCAGTCTAGCATTCAAATAAGCAGGGACAATCATTTTTCAATGCATTAAACAAATAATAAAATCTTAAATTTCACTCTCGGAAGTACTGGCAACCACTGAAGCTCCATCAACATAGGAAAAATGCTCTCACACTTTGGCCTGCCCAAGAGAAACCTTGCAGCTGCACTCTGCAATTGAACTCGATGAATCCACTTCTCAGGAAGGCCCAACAATGATGCATCGCAATAATCTAGAGATGATAAGGCAAAGGCTATTACAACTAGTCCTAGTCCTAAAATCCAAATAAGGTTTCAACCCACATGGGCATTCATTTTGCCTGTTTAGCCCGCTATAAGACTTGTGTTAGGATCTTGAGGACACTGCAGTTATGTTTGAGAACATAAGAACATAAGAATTGTCACTGCTGGGTCCATCATTCCCAGCAGTCCGCTCACACGGCAGGTGTCTGGTCAAAAACCAGCGCCTTAACTGAGACTGGCCCTACCTGCGTACGTTCTGGTTCAGCAGGAACTTGTCTAACTTTGTCTTGAATCCCTAAAGGGTGTTTTCCCCTATGACAGACTCCGGAAGAGCGAGTCCCTAGCTACAACGAAAGATTAGGTTACTTACCTCTGCTAATCTTCTTTCTTGTAAATAGCCTCTGGAAGCTAATATGTATGGGTGTTTTGTGGACCACCAAAGTTTTTAGGCACTGCATAAATTATTAAAATAAATAACATCGAAGCAACTCACAAGCTGAACCTGCCAGATGTTGTACTTGTGAGAACAAAAATCGAAAGAGGGTGAAATCGTACCTCCTAAATCTTTCATACTCTTTGGATCTGAAGATATTCACCCGTTTTCTATAAACGGCATCCACATTTGCACATGAACCTGGGATCCACGCACAAATAAGTTAACAAGCCACTAACAGTCAATGATTGGCCGCTAACAATTATTGGAGTTAATTAGCCCTAATTTGGATTTGTGTGTGAACCTGACTGTCCACGGTTCTATATCGATAAGAACATAAGAATTGCTGCTTCTGGATTAGACCAGTGGTCCATCGTGCCCAGCAGTCCGCTCACGCGGCGGCCACCAGGTCAAAGACCAGTTCTCTAAATGAGTCCAGCCTCACCTGCATACGTTCCAGTTTAGCAGGAACTTGTCCAACTTTGTCTTGAATCCCTGGAGGATGTTTTCCCCTATAACAGCCTCCGGAAGAACGTTCCAGTTTTCCACCACTCTCTGGGTGAAGAAGAACTTCCTTACGTTTGTACGGAATCTATATCTGCTCCCAAATCCTCTAATGCGCAACCCAAAAAGGTGTGTGGCCGTGGGAGGGACATAGGTGAGTCAGGGGGATCCCAATGATTTATGCGCAGTGTTATACAATTTGGAGGAAGTGCCCTAAGTTGTATTACTAATATATTGAAACAATGGTAGAAGCCTCCCTTGAGTACAGAGCAAATTAGAAAACAGGTTTCAACACAGCTTCTAGGGCCTCGTCTATCAGACTGCACTGCTCCCGATGCTCATAGGAATGCTAGGAAGAGAGTTTTGAATGAAATTCTGTGGGCTCACACTCTATCTAACGTACCTGGGGCGATGGGGAGATTAAGTGATTTGCCCAGCGTCACAGGGAGCAGTATGGGATTTCAACCCACAACCTCAGAGTGCTGAGGCTGTAGCTCTAACCACCGCACCCCACTCTCTCCCCTTTACCTAACTCTCCCGCCCACAACTGACAGATTACGAAGAAATGTGTATTGATACAAGATCCTTAGTATGTGTCACGTTAGGATAAAAACTTGTATTGAAACAAAATGAAAACTGTAATTATGGAAAATTGTAACCCGTTAACTGCATATTATATATGTTAACCTTTAACCCGTTATGAGCTGAGAACGGAATAAATAAATAATGGGGGACCTTAAATCCTTGGTGGTCTTTGTAACGTGCTTTCAAAGCCCCTCCTTCTTTTCAAACTCCTCCCTTCTCCTGCCCTCACGCCCACATCCTACCAACATCCCCCTGGACTCCTTGACTCATCCCAGGGGTTCTGCAGAGTGATTCCTGTTTATTTCTGTCCTGGTGGTTGCTGTCAAAATGACACCGCTGACCCCTAGCTGTAGTCCTGCGATACTACCACTAGGGTTCAAGCTGCCACAGAAGGAATTTATTTTTTCCTTTTTGTCTTGTTTTAATTTCTGCTACGTCTAATGCAACATGACTAAAAAACCAGCAAAATTTTCTTTCAATGTAGTTTTTTTCTTTTTCATTTTTGCAAGTGCCGAAGCATGATAGAATTACAAATAAACAGCAATTTTTTTCCATGCAGTCCGCAAGAGTGTATCAGAAAAGAGAAGATGAACAGAATAGGAAAGAGGAATAAAAAATGAAAGTGAGTTATTAGCATCCCAAGAGATTGACCCCCCCCCCCCCCCGTTTGTTGTTGTTTTTTTTTTTACTAAGCTGCGGAATGGGTTTCTACCACTGCCCGGAGCGCTAAATGCTCCGATGCTCATAGAATTCTTATAAGTGTCAGAGCATTTTGCACTCCAGGTCACAGTAGAAACCTCTATCGCGGACCTCTACCGGGACTAACCCCCCTCATTTACAAAGGCCGCGCGCTAACTGATTTAGAATGCAGCCATAGGATATAATGGACACGTTAGCGTTTAGCACACGCAAAATCAGCTACCACACCTTAGTAAAAGGTCTCATAAGGGATTAGCTGGGGATGTCTTTCGAAATTCTCTGCTAAGTAGTTTGATGGATTTGGGGGGTCTTTGAGTGGAGGAGGGGTGTCAGAGATGGGATTGGGGATTTTTAGGTTTATTTGTTATTTTAATTGTAGGGGATATTCTTTGAGATTTGATTTTTTTTGTTTTGTTTTATATTGTTTTTTATACTTTGTTCTCTGTTCTTTTGTATTATTTGAAAAGGTGCTGTATAATATAAATGCCAGGATTCAGTATAATTAAATTCTCACACTGTTGCAGTGTTGCTCTCATAGGCCACTTTAAAACCAAATGCAAAAATCAAAGCAAAGCTAGACTCGGGTTTCGCCGGGATCAGAGGTTGGATTTGAATCGGTCACCACGTGTTTGTTCAAATACTCTGCACTAACCTTGACCCGTTGCTAACACATGAACCGGATACTCAAGGAATGGTAAATGCGATGCCTCTAAAATCTTGAGAAATTCATTTAAACCAGTGGTCTCAAACTCAAACCCTTTGCAGGGCCACATTTTGGATTTGTAGGTAGTTGGGGGCCTCAGAAAAAAAAGAGTTCATGGCAATTTTGCATGAGGTAAAACTCTTTATAGTTTATAAATCTTTCCTTAATAAGAATATTGTCGTTTATAGCTAAAGAGACAGATGATCGAGAAACTGTTTTATTTGACTTTTGTGATTATGATAAACATACCGAGGGCCTCAAAATAGGACCTGGCGGACCACGAGTTTGAGACCACTGATTTAAACCAAACCATCTAATGCAGAATATTCATAATTTAAAATGGATTTGGAAAGTTCAAATTCTGCTAGTGATTAATTTATCAGATATTACTATCAGCGTATATTTAATTTCATTCTCTGGGAAACTTTATAGCATGTTTCCTGGAACATCCATGCTGTAGACCACATCTGACCACAGTTATATTTTTGTCAGTAAATGTTTTGCAAGAACGTCTGTGGAGCCCAGGCTTTTAAATCAAAGGATTTGAGCAGTGCACAGTGACTTGACCACAAAATGCTGACCACTTTTATTGAGTTGCTCTACAGCTTGCAAAGAAAGTCCTACTGTAGATGTTAACAGATTATTCACAAAGTCCCATCTTAGGTTAATCACTAGCCCTTGGCCTTTAAGTACAGGGTGTCCCAAAAGTCACCACACACTTTTAATAAATTCTTAAAAATTACACAAGACACTAAGTTTATTCATATTCTTAGCATCGGCAAAAGAGTCGTTGAAAATTTTGCTTGCTAGGCTTGCCATCACGTTTCAACGCCTCGAAGACTAGTTGTATACCTCCACAAAAGCACCTCCATTTTCGATAAGTTTCAGCCACCTTCGGACGCAAGCGGCAATTTTGCAAACGCTGCTCTACTGTCATTTGGCGAGCCACGGTTAAGGGACAAAGCCTAACTATTCTTTTGCTAATGGCCTCAAGTCTCTCCAAATGATACCTGGAACGAAACAGAAAAAAAAAGTGTGTGGTGACTTTTGGGACACCCTGTATAGTCAGCATTGCTGTCTGTATGGGCAGCAACTCTGGATATCTATTCAGCCATGGCTGTACCACCACCATCCTTCTTGTTTAGGCTCCATTAGGGCGGCAATAAAAACCACGCTATGGTTTTGTAAAAGATGTGTGTGGGGGGAGGGCGGGGTGAATATTTAATTGACTGTATGTGGAGTTTGCTTGCCTATGAATGAATATAAGCCCTTCCATTTAACCCGGGAGGACATCAGAGCATTGAGCTGGCGTTAGTTCTGGAAGCGTAGCACGCAGTAATTTCCTGCATGCGCTAAAAACGCTAGCGCACCTTAGTAAAAAGAGTCCTAAGACTTTGGGTAATTGCATTATATAAGATACCATATGTTATATCGTGTTATGTGATGCTTTTAAATTACTGCAATGTTGTAGTGTGTCCGGTGTCTTTTTGCTCCTTCAGCTTGTCTGCGGTGTTCTTTGCTCACAGGTTTAAAGACTGTTTTCAGTCCAATTCTTTATATGTGAGGTTGCAAACCATTGGACCCCTGAGGAAGGCGTCTTCGCAGAAACACGGATGGTGTAGGTCCAGTTGGATTTTTATCACTGTATTTTTTTTATCATTGTACTGTTTTCATTGAATTTTCATGGTTTTATTTGTCAGTGTTTAATAAATTATCTCCAGAACATCTGTATCCACAGTTTTTGTTTTCATCGGTGGATCATGGGTCTCCTCATTTTTCTTTGTTGGGCAGACTAGATGAGCCATTTGGCCTTTATCTGCCATCATGTTACAATGTTTCTATAACCATAAAGCCCTATGACCTCACAATGCAGGTGTAAAGAGCCTTAGCCAATAGGAAGAGGAGATGCAAATGTTAAGAGACTTAGCCAATAAGGAGAGAGATAATGGTTCCTGCAGATGGGCATTTTTTTGCTACTTCAGCTTGTCTGCAGTGTTCTTTGCTCACAGGTTTAAAGACAATAGACTGTTTTCAGTCCAATTCGTTAAATGTGAGTTTGCAAACCACTGGACCCCTGAGGAAGGCGTGTTCGCCGAAACACGGACCGTGTAGGGTCCGGTTGGATTTTTATCACTGTATTTTTTTATCATTGTACTGTTTTCATTGAATTTTCATGGTTTTATATGTCAGTGTTTAATAAAGTATCTCCAGAACATCTGTATCCACAGTTTTTTGTTTTTGTTTTCATCAGTTGATTGTTTTCACTGTGGATTATTAGGTCTCCCAGTTTTTCTTTGTTGGGCAGACTAGATGAGCCATTTGGCCTTTATCTGCCATCATGTTTCGATAACCGTAAAGTTCTATGACATCACAATGCAGGTGTAAAGAGCCTTAGCCTATAGGAAGAGAAGATGCAAATGTTAAGAGCCTTAGCCAATAGGGAGAGGAGAAGATAGTGGATGTTGCAGATGGGACTTTTGGCTCTATCTTCTGTCATGTTTCTATAACCATAAAATTTTGTGACATCACAATGGAGGTGTAAAGAGCCTTAGCCTATAGGAAAAGGAGATGCAAATGTTAAGAACCTTAGCCAATAAGGAGAGAGATAATGGTTACTGCAGATGGGCATTTTTTTGCTACTTCAGCTTGTCTGCGGTGTTCTTTGCTCACTTGTTTAAAGACAATAGACTGTTTTCAGTCCAATTCTTTATATGAGTTTGCAAACCATTGAACCCCTGAGGAAGGCGTGTTTGCCGAAACACGGACTGTGTAGTGTCCAGTTGGATTTTTATCACTGTACTTTTTTCATTGAATTTTCATGGATTTATGTGTCAGTGTTTAATAAATTATCTCCAGAACATCCAGTTTTTTGTTTTTATTTTCATTGATGTCTTTTTCCTCCTTATAAATCTGCAAGTTATCTTGAAAAAGCCTAAGCTTTACGTTGGGTTATCAGGCGTATGTTGGCTGATAGATTAACCTACAGGATGTTCCACTGGTTGGTGGCCAGTTTTTACTAAAAGTTTGCTACACATGCAAACGAGCTGTGTATTAAAATGTCATGAGGAATTTGGAAAATAAGTCCACAAATAAAACAGAATGCTACCTTATTGATGTTCAGTTATCTTTTCTGAACACCAGCAATAATGAATTTAAATTAGCTTTTGTACATGAGCAGAAATTTAGTCTGTTGAGATCTGAAATTTGGGTGGAAAATGTGCAAAAGCCCTGAGGTTTTTCCATTGATGTGAAATTTTAGACGGTTTTAAGTGTTTTTCAAGTAAAACACCACTTACAAAAACAAATTGCAACGTAGCACAGCAGAATTTTAATTTCAATATAGACTCAAATATTGTGAGGGGGGTGCTGAAAAGTTCTCAGCCCCACCAACCAACTTCCTAAATTCTGAGCGTTATTTTGCCACTGGAGCTGAAAAGAGGGTCATCTTATTTCGTTAAGTGTCAAGTTGCAGAAACGAAATTCCATGTTTGGACGTTGTTTCAGATCGTTGATTGAACCCTATCCACGTCGTTCTCTTCTTGGCTGGGCTGAGGACTTTTCAGCACCTCCTTGGAGCAACATTCCAGAGCTGAGATTGTGATGTCATAATGCCCTTTCCACCAATGCCTAAGAGACAACCTCACCAGTGATGTCACAATGGCCTGATTGTCCTATACTTGGCTCACATAAGATCATAAGAATAGCCATAAAGGCAAAACCCCAAAAAGTATGAGGGGGGGGGGAATGCTGAAAAGTTCTCAGCCCAAGCAACCAAACTTCCTAAATTCTGAGTGTTATTTTGCCACTGGAGCTGAAAAGAGTGTTATCTTATTTCATTCCTTGCCAATTTGCAGAAACGAAATTCTATGTTTTGACATTGTTTCAGATCATTGATTGAACCATATCCACGTCGTTCTCTTCTTGGTTGGGCTGAGAACTTCTCTGCACCTCCTTGTAGCAACATTCCAGAGCTGAGATTGTGATGTCATAATGCCTCATTCCACCAATGCCTAAGAGACAACCTCACCAGTGATGTCAAAATGCCTTGATTGTCCTATATTTGGCTCACCTAAGGGGGGGGGGGAGATTGGGACTTGTATACCACCTTTTTTGCAGTTTTTACAGCCACACTCAAAGCGGTTTACATTCAGGTACTTCAAGCATTTTCCCCGTCTGTCCTGGTGGACTCACGATCTATCTAATGTACCTGGGGCAGTGGAGGATTACGTGACTTGCCCAGGGTCACAAGGAGCAGTGCGGGGTTTGAACCCACAACCTCAGGGTGCTGAGGCTGTGGCTCTAAACCACTACACCACACTCTCCTACAATGTGTAATATGTAAGAACACCCAAACTAGGTCAGACCAACAGTCCTTCTAGCTTAGAATCCTGTCTCCAACCGTGGCCAATCCAGGTTACAATGACCTGGTAGAAACCCAAATAGTACGAGGGTGTGTTGATAGATTCTCAGCCCAACCAACCAACTTCCTAAATTCTGAGCGCTATTTTGCCTCTGTAGCTGAAAAGAGTGTTATCTTATTTAGTTAAGAGCCAATTTGCAGAAACAACATTCTATGTTTTGACATTGTTTCAGATCATTGATTGAACCATATCCACGTCATTCTCTTCTTGGTTGGGCTGAGAATGTTTCAGCACCCCCTTATATTGCATCCAATATACTAGAGAATGACAAAATTCATCACCGTTCTCGTCCCCGTGGATAACCGCGGGAAACCATCTTCATGTCATTCTTTAAGGAGAGAGGGAAGAATCAGAGTATGAATGGCCACAGCCACTGACCCGCAAGCTTTGCTTTGAAGAATGCCGGTGTAGAAGGATTGAGATTGAAATAGACACTAGAAAATGACATGGGATTATTTCCCGCGGTTATCCGCGGGGACGGGAACGGTGATTAATTTTGTCACCGTGTCATTCTCTACAATATACCATCTGCTATCTGGTAAAATGCCCTGAGCTGACATTCCAAATGCCCAAACAATGTTTTACACCAAATTACCATATTAGTAAAAAAAAACAAGATAATTGAAGCACTAATTAAAGATACCATAGTACAACACCTGGAAGAGCACAACCTAATAAGTGCTAGTCAAGACGGCTTCAGGAAAGGGAAGTCATGTTTGACAAATTTAATTCATTTTTTTTACAATGTGAACAAGCAAATCGACAGTGGAGACCCGGTGGACATAATTTACTTGGACTTCCAGAAGGCGTTTGACAAGGTCCCGCACGCAAGGCTTATGAGTAAATTACTAAGTCATGGAATAGGAGGAGAAGTGCACAGATGGATCGGCAAATGGCTAGAGAACAGAAAACAGAGGGTGATCATAAATGGGAAATTCTCGGATTGGGAGAAGGTGACTAGTGGCGTACCCCAGGGCTCGGTTCTTGGGCCCATCTTGTTCAATATTTTTATAAATGACCTTGAGGAGGGAACGACGTGCAATATAATCAAGTTTGCAGATGATACAAAGCTATGTCGGGGGGTTGGCTCTCCAAGGGACTGCGAGGATCTTCAGAAGGATCTGAATCAGCTGGAAAAATGGGCGATAAAGTGGCAAATGAATTTCAATATAGACAAATGCAAGGTGATGCATCTGGGAAAGAAGAACAAAGAACATGAATATAGATTATTGGGAGTGACAATAACCGAATGCGAACAAGAAAGGGACTTGGGGGTCCTGATAGACAGAACCCTAAAACCATCGGCTCAATGCGCGGCGGCAGCAAAGAAAGCTAACAGGATGTTGGGTATGATTAAAAAGGGGATCACGAGTAGGTCGGAGGACGTCATAATGCCACTTTAAAGAGCAATGGTCAGACCACACTTAGAATACTGTGTCCAGTACTGGTCTCCATACCTCAAGAAAGATATAACTCTGCTGGAGAGGGTGCAGAGGCGAGCCACGAAACTAGTCAAAGGTATGGAGAATTTGAGCTACCAGGAACGTCTCAGAAAACTGGGACTGTTCACCCTCGAAAAGAGAAGATTGAGAGGGGATTTGATAGAGACTTTTAAAATATTAAAAGGATTTGACATAATAAACCAGGAAGAAGCATTATTGACATTTTCAGACGTGACACGGACAAGAGGTCATAGCCTGAAACTGTGTGGCAGCAGGTTCAGGACAAATGTCAGGAAGTTTCTTTTTCACACAGCGAGTGGTGAGCGCTTGGAATGCTCTCCCGGAGGAGCTTGTGGAGGAGACTAGTGTTCAGGGTTTCAAGCGCAAGTTGGATGCACACCTTCTTCAAAATACTGAAAGGAATCGACAAAATAGAGCAGAGAAGATTATTTACATGGTCCAATTTGACACGGACAAGAGGACATGAAATGAAGCTAAGGGGGGGGGCAAGTTCAGGACTAATATCAGGAAGTTCTGCTTCACACAGAGAGTGGTTGACATCTGGAATACTCTCCCAGGGGAGATTATTGCGGAATCGACAGTCCTAGGCTTCAAAAGCAAACTAGATGCATATCTCCTTGAGAGAGGCATATAAAGATATGGTTGGCTATAAAATAAGCCAGGTGTATACCTGGCAGGGCCTCCGCGTGTGCGGATCGCCGGACTTGATGGACCGAAGGTCTGATCCGGAGATGGCGCTTCTTATGTTCTTATGTTCTTGCAAATCATAGCCGGGGATAGGGAAACCCGGGTCTCCAACAAGGAGCACCTAACTGGGCCTCCGTGTGTGCGGATCGCCGGACAAGATGGACCTAGGTCTGATCCGGTGAAGGCGTTTCTTATGTTCACACCAACTCAGGAGCGAATTAGATGCCACTTCCTATATCCACATCGTTTTCTGCCTCACTTTCATGATGGCATATCCAATGATTCAAACTCAAAAGATTTACCCAGATCCTAAATTCTGATACTGTAATTTTCCATTTGCTAGTAAAACATCACCAAGAAACCAGTTTAAATCACACATATTAAACTGTTTTCATTAGGGCACCCATAAATGTATAGGTCTTACCTTCATCTTTGTATTTTTTTTTTTTTTTTTTTGCTGCCCTATAAGGAGAGTGGTAGAAATCTGGAACGCACTTTCAGAGACTTTTATAGGGGAAAGCCCACTTCAGGAATTCAAGACAAGGTTGGATAAGTTCCTACTGGAACAGGACATACGCAAGTAAGGCTAGACTCAGATAGGGCACTGGTCTTTGACCTAAGGGCCGCCGCGTGAGCGGACTGCTGGGCACGATGGACCAGTGGTCTGACCCAGCAGCTGCAAATCTTATGTTCTTTGTTTCTTCAATCATACCAACATGCAGGCAATATTAGATTAGACTGGCTAAGGTGTGGACAAGTCTGATGTCTTATATCTGACAGATTATTTGCGGAGAACCCTGGGTTTTCTTTATGCCTATCTGCTCTGCTATTACTTTCCGAACTTTCCTCCAAGTCCAATATGATGGCATGCAGCAAAACATAACAGATTCTACAGAAAGTGGAAAGGTGGCAATACGTGCATTTTAATGCTTCCTTTTGCATCAGAAAAGCTTTGTCAGATACAGTAGGTGGGTCAGAGGTGTCACTACAGAAATGAGACACTAAATACTACCTTCTAAGATTTCTCAATCTTAGACAAACAGCAGGATCCGAGGTGCGTTTTAATCATCGCAAGCCTCCGGGAGGGCAGGGTTTTTTAAAAAACAGGCTTTGAATACTTCTGAAATTGGTCAGTGTGGAACAGTGAACTTTCTTCATCTGAGCACAAAATATGACTCTTTATTTCTTTTCTGGCAGAAGATTTCTGCAGAAAAATGATTCTTTTGCGGTTAAGACGTGGAGAGAGTAATTCTGTAAGGCAGTTCTCATGTCATACGATGATTTACGAGGGGCCGCTCAGAACCAAACAACAAAGTTAAGGCAGTCTCCATCGAGGGCTATACACGTAGGCCAGCGATTTTCCCGCTTTTTTCGTTCTATATTTTTCTGACTGAATAAAAAAAAAAAAGGGGGGGGGAGGGAAATCACTGGACTAAGGGACTGTTCCTATAAACGGCGTCTAAATCGGACAGCGCCTAGAAAAATGGCACCAACCGCGTGTCAATTGCACTTAGGCGCCATTGACAGAATCGTGGCTAACGGCGCTTATGGAAAAGCTTAGGCACTTGAAATGTTTTAAAGGCCTACATTTCAGGCATCTAAGCTTTTGGAGAATCGCGCTCCGTAGTGCCTAGGTCAAGCTCCGCCCATAGAAAAGCCCACTTGGGCATTACTCGCCGCTAAGTGCCATGCGATAGATGTCTATCTTTTATGGAGCTGGATAGGTGCCTATCGCCCAATTATTATTTTTTAGCCCATTATTGAGGCTATTAAGGGTATTTTTCCAATTAAGGTGTCCAGAATTTCATAGACATCCATAGGAGAAAGCTGTGCCTAACGTGATAGGCAAGGGCGTGGTTTTAATGTGGACGTCCATTTACAGAATCGCATGGTGCTCAGCGTCCTAGCGCGTCTATATTCTCTCCCAAAATGCAGGTGTTGCAAAACCAGGTCTACTTTTGGGCGCGAGTTGGACGCTAGTTTGGTGCGAGTTAGGCGTGGTTTAGGCGTTTTTTTTGGATGCATACTCATGTTTGACAGTAAGGTAAAAAGATATTTAATAATGCATTACTCGCAATGGCTGGGGTTCAGAGCAAGTGGACATGTCTGATGCACATTCTTGACATCATCAATATGCACCCAGATGGCAGAATGTCACTAAAAAAATAATAGGAACCCCTGCCTCAAAGGATGCTCCTGTGGTTCAGTGGTGCCTTCTTCCACCTTCTGCAGGTTGTGGGTTCAAATCCACATTAAACCCCAGCACCTTTTGATCTCTTAAGAGAGTATGGTTTGTGAACAGGTGTCAAAGAGGACTTTGTCATTTACGTTTGCACTCTGTTGTTTCCAGGGTCCAGAGGGAAACTTATTTCTACCCCGAGATGGCTATGATCTCGTGAGGTATCATCTCACAAGGCGGGAGCCCCCTCCCGAAAAGGAAGCCCCTGTGCATCAATGGTTAAAGGCACTTCTTCCATCTTTCCAAGGTGGCAGGTTTAAATCCTTAGTATGGCCAGGCACCCCAGCACACAGTCCTATTTTTTTAGTGACAATCTGCCATCTAGGTGCACACTGATGATGTCAAGATTGTCCACTTGCTCTGAGCCACAGCCACTGTGAATAGGGTTTCTCTTCTTATTTTCTTAAACTTTGGGAATGAGGTTTATATATAGACATAGATATAGGTTTTTTTCTTTTTGGGGTTTTTTTTTTTTCATGTGCTTTGATTGAGGAACACAGAGGCCAAAAGAGTTTTGGGGGAAAACAGCAGAGGAGCTGGACAAGTGTTGAAGGTACATGTTTGATATTTGTCCTAAAGAAATTATTGATTGTGAATCAAAAGGATATAAGCTTGACTTTTGAATTGACATGTGGTTTTTAATGCCTGAGGTGGGGGGATCAGATAACTGGCACCTAGAGAATAAGCAGGTGAGGAATGGTAAGAGCTGGAGGGAAAGAGGCAAGCCTGTTGTAAATCCGAGTGACTCTCTCCCAGGCCCTTCTGTACTGTAAGTACATTATTCTCCGATTGGGAGTGTATGGTGTAGTGTTTAGAGCTACAGCCTCAGCCCCCTGAGGTTGGGGGTTCAAATCCTTCACTGCTCCTTCTGACCCTGGGCAAGTCACCTAATCCTCCACTGCCCTAGGTACACTGGGCCAGAAGGGAAATATGATAAAGTAGACGAATGTAAAACCACTTAGGATATAAATAATTAAAAGATAAATAAATAAAAAAGTGGTGCTCCTTGGGGAGGAAGAGCCGGCCAGCAGCCTGGAGTCCCCCTCTCTAAAACTGGGCTGCGTTATAGACCTTGCCAGGACGCCTATGCAACGCCTAAAAGGCAATTCTACAAATCACGCACATAACACTTGACTCTATAAAGGCCGCCTAACTATATAGACGCACTTAAATTGGCTGGGCGTTGCTGAGCGTCGCTGAGCGCGATTCTCTATTGTGCGTCTATGTATAATAGAATCGCGTGCTGAGCGTTGGGCTGCTGGACATCTAAACAACGCCTTACTTTTAGGCATCCTTTATAGGATTTGCCCCCGAGTGTAGAGCCCTCGAAGGAGTCTGGGCTGAGAATTCTTCGGCGGCCCCTCGCATATACATGAATGGTCTTTTATAAATGCCGATCGACATGACTGTATTCACTGTGACACGATGGCATCCTGCTATGCCACCAGTCCCCTAATTCTATACAAGTGAGCGCAGTTTGATGCGTTACATGCAAAAAGTTTCCTATGTAAATTGGCAGTTATGCATGCAACTTTAAATCAGCTGCTAATTTGCATTAACAACTAATTATTGGATATAATTGGTGTCCACTAGCACTAAATGGCACTAGCCACTCAGTTTGAATTCTGCAAATTGCACATGCATGGGCGGGTGAGGGGCGTGGACCTGGGAGGGGGATGGGCGAGGCAGAGGGGAGCCTAGCCAATGCAAGAATAGAAGTTATATGCTTACAATTAGGTGCAAATATTTACTCCAGCCATTGAGTTACTACTGCTACTACTATTTATCACTTATATAGTGTCATAATGCCCCTGTATCGCTCCATGGTGCAACCTCACCTGGAGTATTGCGTTCAATTCTGGTCTCCTTATCTCAAGAAAGATATAGTGGCGCTAGAAAAGGTTCAAAGAAGAGCGACTAAGATGGTAAAGGAGACAGAACTCCTCTCGTATGAGGAAAGACTAAAACAGTTAGGGCTCTTCAGCTTGGAAAAGAGACGGCTGAGGAGAGATATGATTGAAGTCTACAAAATCCTGAGTGGAGTAGAACGGGTACAAGTGGATCAATTTTTCACTCCGTCAAAAATTACAAAGACTAGGGGACACTCGATGATGTTACAGGGAAATACATTTAAAACCAATAGGAGGACATTTTTTTTTCACTCAGAGAATAGTTAAGCGCTGGAACACGTTGCCAGAGGATGTAGTAAGAGTGGAGAGTGTAGCTGGTTTTAAGAAAGGTTTGGACAAGTTCCTGGAGGAAAAGTTCCTAGTCTGCTATTGAGAAAGACATGGGGGAAGCCAGTGCTTGCCCTGGATTGGTAGCATGGAATATTGCTACTCCTTGGGTTTTGGTCAGGTACTAGTGATCTGGATTGGCCACCGTGAGAACGGGCTACTGGGCTTGATGGACCATTGGTCTGACCCAGTAAGGCTATTCTTATGTTCTTGTGCTGAAAAGTGTACACGGCGCTATACATTTTGACATTTAATAAACGGTTCCTCATCTAACCTGGACAGACATACAATGTGGACCCCAAGGTGAGAGGAGTTGAAGGCATTCTCGAAGAGGTGGGCTTTTAACTGGGCCTTGAACATAGCCAAAGACAGAGCCCGGTGTAGGGATTTGGGTAGCATGTTCCAAGCATGTAATTACAGAGATCAGCACTATATGCTATTTGAGTGCACATGCTCTTTATAGAATAATGCTTACTGGCAACTTTTGGGGTGCTCCTTTTTAAGTGCTATTTATAGAATTCCCTTCTATTCCACTTTTACAAAATAAGGCTTAGGTGCCTGCTAGCACTAATGCACGCTCCAATATGGCAGTTCTCACATTCTGATGACATCCACCCTGTTTTAGGTTATTCTCCAAATAGAAAGGATAGTTAATAGAAGGCTATTTGAACATAAGAACGTAAGAGTGGCTTTACTGGGTCAGGCCAATGGTCCATCTAGCCCAGTTTCCTGTTTCCAACAGTGGCCAATCCAGTCACAAGTACTTGGCAGAAACCCAAAAAGTAGCAACATCCCACACAGAGTTGCAAAGAATAGTAAGATTCCAGAATCCCAAAGAGTAGCAAGATTCTAGAATCCCAAATAGTAGCAACATTTCACACAGAGTTCCAAAGAATAGCAAGATTCCGGAATCCCAAAGAGTAGCACGATTCTAGAATCCCAAATAGTAGCAACATTTCGCACAGAGTTGCAAAGAATAGCAAGATTCCGGAATCCCAAAGAGTAGCACGATTCTAGAATCCCAAATAGTAGCAACATTTCGCACAGAGTTGCAAAGAATAGCAAGATTCCGGAATCCCAAAGAGTAGCAAGATTCTAGAATCCCAAATAGTAGCAACATTTCGCACAGAGTTCCAAAGAATAGCAAGATTCCGGAATCCCAAAGAGTAGCAACATTTCGCACAGAGTTGCAAAGAATAGCAAGATTCCGGAATCCCAAAGAGTAGCACGATTCTAGAATCCCAAATAGTAGCAACATTTCACACAGAGTTGCAAAGAATAGCAAGATTCCGGAATCCCAAAGAGTAGCACGATTCTAGAATCCCAAATAGTAGCAACATTTCACACAGAGTTGCAAAGAATAGCAAAATTCCGGAATCCCAAAGAGTAGCAAGATTTTAGAATCCCAAATAGTAGCAACATTTCACACAGAGTTGCAAAGAATAGCAAAATTCCGGAATCCCAAAGAGTAGCAAGATTTTAGAATCCCAAATAGTAGCAACATTTCACACAGAGTTGCAAAGAATAGTAAGATTCCGGAATCCCAAAGAGTAGCACGATTCTAGAATCCCAAATAGTAGCAACATTTCACACAGAGTTGCAAAGAATAGCAAAATTCCGGAATCCCAAAGAGTAGCAAGATTTTAGAATCCCAAATAGTAGCAACATTTTGCACAGAGTTGCAAAGAATAGCAAGATTCCAGAATCCCAAAGAGTAACAAGATTCTAGCATCCCAAATAGTAGCAACATTCCTTTGCAGAGGAAGAAACAATGGAAGGAAGGAACAACGTGTAGTTTTAAATATTAAACCTGCCCATCTTGTTTTTTCAGGTACAAATGATCTGCAGAAGAGGCAGGTGTAAATCTTGAAAGGGAAAATGTTCTCACACCTTCCCTTCTACGCCTGCTGCAAAGACCGCAGGGAAGAGTTCCTGCAGATTTTGGACCTACTCACACAGTTCGGAAAATATATCCTATTGAAGGTTTATGAAGTGATCAACGCTGTATCTTCACAGCCACAGCCAACCAGTTGTATATTACTCAAGGGCACAAACAAAAAGTTGACCCTTGGTGCTCCACAGAATCAGAAGTCTGACGAGAACAAAAACAGTGTGGAGAAGATAATTTTCAAGATGCAGGCTTTATGAAAAGTACAGTCCAATAATCCACATGAGGAAATGCCTAGGACCCTTTCGTGTTTCGACAAACCTGTCTTCCTCAGGGGTTCCTGAAGGTCCCGATACAAAAACTCGTGTGAGGTCCACAGTTCCCAACGTTTTGGGACCTAGGCATTTTCTCATGTAGATTATTGGACTGTACTTTCAATAAAGCCTGCATCTTGAACATCATTTTCTCCACAGTGGTTTTGTTCTCGTATATTACTTAAGGACCGTGTCTTGTATTTTAATTTCATATTTGCATATACCATTTTTGTGAAATCACATTATGTACAGTGTGGCTTTTCAAACTATATTTTTCCTTGAACCTGCATGAACAGAAATATCTTGATTTCACACTATATACTCCAATAAGGATCTTACATTTCTGTTGCCTATGCCTTGGTGCGATCATTCACCTTGGTTTTATAAGTATTCGGGAGACATTGCTTTAATTATAAACATTACCCTCCTCCCCAAAGCGTTTAAGTAAGGCTAGAAGAAGAAATAAAGAAAAGTCTTTACAAACCCTATGAAACGAAGGAGCGTGATGCCTTCAAGAGGCGCCAACTTGACAGGAAGTGGAAGTGGTTTACCCCCTTGCTAGCTGGACTGATCTCACGCGGCTTTGGTTAGCTGTGCCATGCCACAGTTTTTCCTTCTAGGGAATGAGAAAAGGGCATAGAAAGAATGAGTTGAACACCTGAACGTGGTTAGAAAGGGCAAACTGCCACAGAATACCTAACTCAGTGCCCCCCACCCCCTTCCCCCAAATAGGAAGCTAGGGAGAGCAGGGAATGTGAGGTTTTATGATTACTCTTAGATCTTAAACGCTCCTGATCCTGCCCTACTGGTTTTAAGATTATGTCTCGGGTAATAAATATATTCCATGATAAATCTGTTTTGTCTAGTCTTTCTTTGTAAGCTCCCAGGAGCAGGGGGGGTTATCTGTACAGTGCTCAGTACGAATGCTAAAGAAATAAGGAGAGTAATTGGAATAGCATTTAAACAATTATAGCTGAATTAAATCTCTTTCTTGACTCATGAAGTTATTAAAACCTACAAAAATTCCTCTCTGACAATGTAACAAGTCCCCCCCCCCTCCCTCTTTATCTTTTGGTCTAAATGCTGTTCCGTAAAACTTTCCAAAATTTCACAATCCATTTTTTATCACACACTTCTCGTCCTCGTTTTTGGTTTTAATCTCAGTCAACATCTCCTAAACTATGGTCCTTGGTTGTTGGATTTTTTAATTATTTGTTTCATATCCTTCTTTCTTTTAAAAAAAAAAAAAAAATCATTATTTTCACATCAAAGAGTAAAAAAACTTTGATATAGGAAATAAATTTAAATGGTTTACATATGCAATGCTGAAAAGAAAGAGATGAGAAAGGGAAAACTGTCCCATTCTCAACTAATTAATGAGAGGTGTGAGCATATATGATTAAAAAATGGAGCCCAGGATGTGGACCTGAAATGATCTCTAAATCATAGGAGATCCTATGATCCGAGTGCTTGGATTTTATGATATGCTAGTATGTTTAATGAGATTACTTTCAAAGATTAAATGAAGACACATTCAATTCTTTAGTAATACTAAGGGCAGATTAGCGTACGCTACACCCCTTGCTACGCGTAGAAACTAACGCCAGCTCAATGATGGTGTTAGCGTCTAGCATGTGCGCTAAAACCAGTAACTTCTGCTCGAAAAGGCCAAAACTCCCACCATTACAGAACTGAAAATTAAAAACACCAAATACCCAATACAGCCCGAACTCAAACTCCTAGGAGTAACGATAGACAGATGCTGCACAATGCAGTCCCAAATCAATAAAACATCCCAGAAAGCTTTTTTAATTATGAGAAATCTATGTAAAATAAGAAAATTCTTCGACCCAGCACAATTCAGGCTAATTGTCCAATCCCTAGTCTTAGGTCTACTGGACTATTGCAATTCCCTCTATCTACCTTGTCCTGCCAACATGATAAAACAACTTCAGACTATACAAAACACTGCCCTCAGACTGATCTACTCCCTGAGAAAATATGATGATATTACAACTGCCTTCCTAGACTCTCACTGGCTACCTATGCAAGCACGAATTCAATTCAAATTCTACTGTCTATTATTCAAAGCATTAAACGGCTCCGTCCCCCCTATCTAAACAACCGCCTAAACCAGATCCTCACCTCAAGACAAAGAAGAACTCCGAACCCTTTTGCCTTCCCTCCACTCAAGGGCACTCAGCGCAAAAAGATGTTTGATAACCTTCTGGCGACGCAGGCAGCAAAACTTAACCACTCCATCTCCAACCTGTTGGCGGCAACGGGCGACTACAAAACTTTTCGAAAAGAAATCAAAACCCTACTTTTCAAACAATTTATCCAGATATCTTAACCCAACCCTTCCCCCTCCTCCTAGTTAAATTCTCCCCCCAAAACCCCCACTTAAATAATCTCTTCCTCCCCAAAACACCAACCAAGTATTCAGATCCCTGAAATGTAACGTAATCTTATTTGTACTCTAACTGTAATCTATTTGTTATATCACACAGTAACGTACAGTCAATTTAATATCCAAGTTGCAAGTTCTTCCGGAATCAATCCAGCTATCTCTCCTCTCTTGTAACCAAAAAAACCCAAAAAACTGTTGTAACTTCACTGGAAATGTCCAGTTGGCTCTTTTGTAATCCGCCTTGAACTGCAAGGTATAGGCGGAATAGAAGTCCCTAATGTAATGTAATGTAAGTACAAGGAGCCCTAAGTAGAGTGGATTATTGCAATCCTCTTTATTTGGGAGTTACTAAAGATGAAGGCACTGCAGATTTTAGTCAACTCTGCCGCAAGATTGATTACTGGGGTTTCAAGAAGGACTCATATAACCCCAGTGTCGAAACAACTGCTCTGGTTGCCTATACAGCAGAGAGTCCAGTTTAAGATTCTCTCAATCATATGACAAACCTTATATCACATTTCCCCAAGGGCACTAAAGGAGTTTTTTGAAATCTATCAACCCAGAAAATGTTTGAGATCTGAAAATAGCATGAAGTTGAATTTGGAGGGTGAGATGTTAGTCTCTCATGTTAAGATTGGGGCCAAGCTTTGGAACGCGCTGCCTGGTATTCTGTGATTCTGTGCTGGGAGAGTGAATTTGAAGAAAATGTTGAAAAAACACAATTATTTGTCAATGCCGTCATGTGCTGTAAATGTTTTTATGGGATTTTGTCTTTCCATCTTGTTGCATGAATTTGAAAAAAGGTTTTAATAATGCGACTGTTAATGTTTTATTGCGTTTGTTCTGTCAAAACATGTTTTAGTATTTTTAATATGTCATTTTGTAAACCGCATAGTATTTATGCGGTGTATAAATTTTTAAATAAATAATAAAAATAATACTTTTTCCGATCATCTGAATATCCTCTTTTTTCTTTCTAGTAAACTATTGATATGGGCAGGATGTTAGCCTGAGTGCCTGCATCTGATTATTAATTATCCGTGCCGCGGCATTCTGAGCGATCTGTAGAGCTCTTAATGATTTCTTTGGGAGACCACATAGAAGGGAATTACAGTAGTCCACATGTGGTAACACAAAGCATTGCGTAACTTCTCGGAAATCGTCAGCTGATAATAAATCTCATAATTTCAAAACCATCCTGATCTTACAAAACACAGTTTGAACCACGAATACAGGAAGTCCGGGGCTGTACTTGGAGAGAGACTTGGGGAGTTCTGATCGACATGTCAATGAAGCCGTCTATGCAATGTGCGGCGGCGGCAAAAAGGGTGAACAGAATGCTAGGAATGATTAAAAAGGGGATCACGAACATTTCGTAGAAGGTTATCATGCAGTGGGGCGCCTTACAGGGCTCTGCTGTGAACTTCACAAAAAGGGTGTCACATGTATATCACACCATAACCCCCCTTATAATTTATAGTGAGCCCCCCAAAACCTACAACCCAATAGTCCTTATGGCTGCAGGTTGCACCTATATGACAGTACAGTAGGGTGTTTGTTTTTTTTTTGGGGGGGGGTTGTGGCCTTACATTTTCCAACATGAATGTAGTGGTTAGAGTGGCTTAAGGGCCTGGGTACTCCTCTCTATGGTCCAGTAGCCCACCCCCCAGACTACTTAAGCCACCTCTGTGCAGTTCTACTAGGCTTTCCTATGCTAGGTGCCGATGTTCCAGAGGCAGGTATGTATGTTTTTATTCCAATTTTTATGGTGGTGTGAGGGGGGTCAGTGAGCAGGGGGGGAGTGTGTGTGTGGGGGGCTGTACCTTGTCCCCACAGTGGTTCTCTGGTCACTTTGGATACCTTTTCAGCACTTAGACCTGTGTTTAGATCACCTAAGTCACAACGTATTAGATCCGTCTAAGCGGCCTCGTCAAACTCTTGATTATCTCTGCAGCACGACTTAAGTCTAGTTTGGCCCACATCCCACCCACACCACTCTTCCAAAAAATCAAAGAGCCGAAGATCACGTAGATGTTTTCTATTGGCAAACATAACATGATCCATGAGATAACTGGGTAATAACCCACTGAGAGCCTTGAAACAGATACAGTCGAACTTAAAGATCAGTCTTGTCTGTATTGGCAACCCGTTCAGTTTATGATAACCCTTTCTGCTCTGGGTGCACAGCGAGATTCCGAGGCCTAAAAATGTCCCTGGATACGTCTAAAAAGCCGTTTCAATTATCGGCACTTAGACAACTTGTTCTTTTGATCATCCAAGTGCCGACTTGGACAGGTTTTTAGAAGTATTTCTGTTTCGATTATGAGCCCCATAATCTGCAATTTGTCTGCTAATGCATTTGAAGCTTAAAAGGAAAGATATTTCATACATAGAGAATGATACATGAGACCAGTGCAACAAAACAATCTTTTTCTATTGAAATGCCAATGATAATTGGAAGGATTGGAGGAGATTAAATTATAACTTTTGGTGGAATTCTTCATACCATATCTATAAAATGGAAAGATTTATTGCTTTACAAAGGGGATACTTTAAGAAATTTCAGGATGTGTGGAAACCATTAACAAAATATTGTAAGGATTAAGTAAAATTATTTCCCTTTTAATTATCAGTTCAGGATAGAGGGAGGGGAGTATTTTTCTTATTACATATATTATATAATAATGGAAGATATGGATGGGAGGGATGGGACAGGGGAAGGGATAAAAATTTATATAATGTACCAATGATTGTTTATAAGTGATATATTTATTGTTACTGTGAATGAATATATTTTACACTTAATGTAATTTTGAAAATGAATAAAGAATATTAAAAAAAAGAAAGAAAGAAAGAAATGCCAATGATTGAAATTCTAAAAAACAGACCCTTTATTCATGAAACTTTTCAAGACAGAAATCGCACACGCATTGTCATTTCAATGGGTGTATGTACAATGTGCTTATTTAAAGAAGCAGCAGGTCTGATATTTGTCAGGTCTGCTTACCAGTATCCCTGGTCCTGTCATAGTGATAACACACTCATATCTTCTGCAGATTCTCTTGCCGTGTTTAGCACAAAAGCCAACCAAGTTCACTTGGGTTTTTGCATCTTTTTATGCTACAGCCTGTGAGAGAATCTCAAGGCTTTTAACCCTCTGTTAAATCTTGCCTTCCATAGTCACAAAATGAGATGGTACAGAAAAAGTGTGCAGGGCCCTTTGGTGTTCAGTCAGCTGAACTTTGTACTAGGCTATCTCTTGATCACAGATGCAGTCTACGCCGCTAACCAAAGCTTGAACAAAGCAGGAACTCTCACAGACCGTCAGGAGCACGGTTCTCACATTTAGAGGAACATTTTTATACCCATGTATAGGCTTAAACAGTCGATGCTTACTTTTTCCTGTGTGGGTACTGGTGAATTTTGAAAACAAAAAGTATTTGCAGACGTCTGTGTTGAAAATTACTCCTGGGCACACCTGTTGCTTTTCCACGAACAAGTGGTATGGGTTCTTTTGATGCACAAGTGCACACATTGTGAATAGAATGTTGCATAAATGCAAACCTATCCCCAATTGCAGCCTTGGAAGGGACACTAGTTAGTTCTGATAAATATAGCATAACAAAATTTCGTATATACCGCAGCTACCTCACGGTTCTGTGCGGTTAACAAAAATTAAAATACAAGTATACATGGTATAAACACAGTTCATTAAAATATTTGCCAAATAGCTCAGTCTTCATAAATTTTCTAAATGCCAAATAAGCATATGAGATATAAAGATGCGTGCTAATTTGTTTATCTCATACGCTAAGATCTTACTAAAGAAGCGTTTATGCACCCATCTTTCACACAAGGAAAATCAAAGAGCCGAAGATCACGTAGATGTTTTCTATTGGCAAACATAACATGATCCATGAGATAACTGGGTAATAACCCACTGAAAGCCTTGAAACAGATACAGCCGAACTTAAAGATCAGTCTTGTCTGTATTGGCAACCTGTTCAGTTTATGATAACACTGCATGACGTGATCGGTTCGTTTCAGCCCAAAAATCAAAGGCACAGCAGTATTCTGGATAGCCTGCAACCTTTTAAAATTTTTCTTGGATACCGAAAGATTAGACACATTACAATAATCCAATGTACTGAGAACTAGAGATTGAACCAGCAATCTAAATGAGAAAAAGTCGAAATACGACTTAATTGTTCTTAGTTTCCAGCAGAATAAGAAAAAGTATAGAGAAGGGTGACAGAAATTTGGGATGGGGCGACTTCCCTATAAGGAAAGGCTAAAGATGCTATGGAGAAAAGACAGCCGGGGTGAGATATGACAGAGGCCTATAAAATTAAATTTGCTGAGGACACAAAGTTGTTCAAAGTTGTCAGATCGCAAAAGGATTGTGAAACATTGCGAGAGGACCCTGCGGGACTGGAAGACTAGGTGTCAAAATGGCAGACGACATTTAACGTGAGCAAGTGCAAAGCGATGCATGTGGGAAAGAAACAAAGAAACATAGAACATGACGGCAGAAAAGGGCCACGGCCCATCTAGTCTTGCCCACCCCCTAACTACCTCCATGAAGAGATCCCACATGCCAATCCCATCTTTTCTTAAAATCTGGCACGCTGCTGGCCTCAATTACCTGTTGTGGAAAATTATTCCAGCGGTCAACCACCCTTTCGGTGAAGAAATATTTTCTGGTGTCGCCATGAAATTTCCCACCCCTGATTTTCAACGGATGCCCTCTTGTTGTTGTGGGTCCTTTAAGGAAAAAGAGATCCTCTTCCATATGACATATTTGAACGTCTCGATCATGTCTCCCCTCTCTCTGCGTTCCTCGAGTGAGTACAGCTGCAACTTACCCAGTCGTTCCTCATACGGGAGATCCTTGAGACCTGAGACCACCCTGGTGGCCATTCGCTGAACCGACTCAAACTCTCCGCACATCTTTTTGATAATGCGGCCTCCAGAATTGTACACAGTATTCCAGATGGGGTCTCACCATAGATCTGTACAATGGCATTATGACCTCGGGCTTACGGCTGACAAAACTTCTACAGATACAGCCCATGATTTGTCTAGCCCTGGATGAAGCTTTCTCCACTTGATTGGCAGTCTTCATGTCTTCGCTAATGATCACCCCCCAAGTCACATTCTGCTACAGAACCCGAACTATAGCTACGCGATGCAAGGTTCCACATTAGGAGTCACCGCCCAGGAAAAGGATCTAGGTGTCATTGACGAAGGCGCCCCTTATAAAACTGGGCCTGAATGCTTGAGCGCTTGGAATGCCGTTGGTAGACGACTACACCAAAGTGTATGTGTTTAGCTATTAGCAAAGTATGTTAAATCTCGGTTATTTTTCACAATAAAGTGCAGATGAAGGTTCATTTTAATAAGATACTATTAGATTTTATGCATAAAATGCTTCTTATTAATTTATCATTGCTGAGTGTGAAAATATACAAGTTATAGCCACAATACCAAGAAATTTGCTCCATTAGGCAAAAATAATACCAAATTTTAAGAAAAAGTGAACTTTATGTAATCATTGGCTTTGAGGGATGGACTTTAAAGAATTTTAAAACATTATTCTCTGATCAAGCACAATCAAAGTCATGGGGAAAACTTCATTCTGGACAACCCTAGTGGGCTACTGTTAAGCCAAGTTATTTTACCACATTTGAACAATGGTGAGCCATTTTCACTGTATTATTTTAATAATCTACAATTATTATATGATTGACTAAAATGCTTATGAAAAAAAATTGATAAGAAAACTTTTTTGGGGGGGAGGAGTCATTCGATGAATTACTGTAAATATGTCTAGTAAAAATTAACAAAAAAAACCCTCCCAATTTCGCCATGGTCTTTTTAGAACCTACTTCTTTTTTCCTGGACTTACATAAGTATATATGCATCACTATACTGGGACAGACAGAAGGTCATCAAGCCCAGTATCCTGTTTCCAACAGTGGCCAATCTAGATCCCAAGTACCTGGCAGGTCCCAAAAGAGTACCATAGATTTCATGCTGCTTAGCACAAGAACAAAGAGTGGATTTTTTTCCTAGTCCATCTTAATGGTTTATGGACTTTTTGGGACTTGTCCACACCTTTTTTAAACCCTGCTACACTAACCACTTTTACCACATTCACTGGCAAAAAAAAAAAAATAATAAAAAATTCCAGATCTTAATTACATACTGAGTGAAGAAATATTTTCTGTGACTTGGTAACTTCAATGTGTGCCCCCCTAGTTCTTGTATTTATGAAAGGAGTAAAATCATGAAAAATGGTGGGTGACTGAAATGTAGTCATGAGTAACAAAAACTCTTTGAAACTGAAAAGTTTAGCAAGGAGTTAGCAACGCTTAGGAAGAAGAGAAGAGTTATTTTTAGATCTAAAGAGCAAGTGATGCTTGAATTGAAACCTTGCAACACGTCAACCACATGTTTCTGGCACATGATAGAATTTTTTTTTATAATTTATGAAACTTATTTAAAAAAACATTAATTTTTTATTGGTTGTGGTTGCTCAGAAAAATCTACCAATGAAGTGGCATATGACGGTTCCAAAAGATGTCTTTTTCGGACGAGTCTCATCTTAACAATGAATCTGCACAGTCTTGAAACCCTACATACCACCTCTTCATTATTTTGCTTTTAGGTTGGAATAATATCACATCCAAAAAAATTTCTGCTATTTCCAAGGACCAGCAGGGTTTCTGGAGCTCGAAAACTGAAGTGTCTAATCCGAATATTTGGCATTAGTAAATGAAACATTTGCATACTGCATATGCATGGGAGAGGGAAAATAACTGAAATACTCGTAGAAGGTAACACCTGTTTAAGCTGAAAGAAATTTAACATATTCAGGAAACAACTCTGAGATATTTTTATCATGTACCTAAGCTATCAGATTTCCGCCATCATAGAGGAAATCAATATGACATGAAAAAGCCACTGTGCTAAACATCTTTCTTCAGGGTTTGCTGGTTTGGTGTATTACATCCAAAGCATATTTGACTCCGTTCGTGACTTTTCTACCCACTGGAAAAAAAAAAAAAACACCCCAAACCCTTTATTTTGTATTATAGCTAAAGATCTTAAATACTGCGTAGAAAAGTTTGTCCCCAAAAAATTGAGATTGAAAGCAAACAGATCTGCATTACTACAAAATAAAAAAAATCTTTACAATTAACAAGTTCGTTCTTTGACAACCTTAGGACAGGATGTAAAGATTTAACAAACAGAAATGACGTTTCCTTTCGTCTTGAACGAAGGCGGTTTGAAAAGTTTGATTTTTTTTTTTAAACCAAATTAAACAACGTAGTCTCCATCGAAGGCTATGCACTTAGGGCTCTTTTTACTAAGCTACGTTAGCGTTTTTAGCGCGCACAGAATTTTAGCACGCTAAACCCGCGCTACGCGGCTAGAACTAACGCCAGCTCAATGCTGGCGTTAGCGTCTAGTGCACACGGTAATTTAGCGTGTGCTATTCCACGTGTTAATGCCCTAACGAGGCTTAGTAAAAGGAGACCTTAGTCCGAGTTTCCAGTTTTTTTTGTATCGCGGGAAAAATAGCTTATGGAAAAACTGGAAACTCGCTGGACTATGTCTATAATCCTCGCTGGAGATTGCACTATTTAACTTGCTTTTTTGCCAAACTTTTCAAAAAAAAAAAAAAGGGGGGGAGAAGGCCAGGGCAGGAACCTTTGAGAATTTGCCACAGGTGCAGTGACATTTGCAATTTTAAAGGCAGTACCTTTGTTTGGACACTTTTTGAAAATTTTTAGATATGTTTTTTTGCAAATACCTTTGAAGGAAGTGATCAAAGATTTTTCATAAAAGGACTATGAGTGGAAGGTAAACTCTTTCCCTAAGGGAGGTCTCACAACCTTCCCTTCAGAGTTTTGAATCTCTGAGCTTTTTTATGAACTTGTTTGATAACCCTTCATAGGTTTACCATTCATATAGGCCAGTTCCTTTGTGGTGTTTAGTGATAGTAAACTAAGCAGATTTGAACTTTAAACGATTATTCAGAGTTGTCTGCTACTGTGTATGAAAATTTTTGAGGCTTTTTCTCCACTTGGTTATGAAATGTTTATCGGGGGGGGGGGGTAGCCCATCTCTGGTGAGTAATATTTTTGTAGATTGATTTTTGAATTTAAACGTCTTTATCATATCTCCCCTCTCCCGTCTTTCCTCCAAAGTATACGGATTGAGATCTTTAAGTCTGTTCTCGTACGCCTTATGACAAAGACCACACACCATTTTAGTAGCTTTCCTCTGGACCGACTCCATCCTTTTTATATCTTTTTGAAGGTGCGGCCTCCAGAATTGTACACGATATTCGCTTAAAATTCTGCAGATTCTGCTGTTGACGGATATATTATATAAAGGGAGTTTATTCCTTTCTCTTAGGCCAATACAACAGAATATACTATCCCTAGACACTTTTCATCTAAGATCTTTAACAGATGGAATTTGCAATTCTACAAGCCCTGCAGAGCGAAGTTGACGAGACGGAACACGGGGCAGAATGCTCTCGATCAAACCTAGACTACTGCAATATCATTTACTTGAGCTCCACGAAGAAAACCGTTAGGAGACTTAAAATGATCCAGAGCACTGCGGTCCGCCTCATATTCGGCCTGAAAAAATGGGAACATGTCACCCCTTTTTACCACAAACTTCACTGGCTACCCTTTGAATCCAGAGTCCTATTCAAATTCGCCTGCTTCTGTTATATAACAGTATTTGGCCTATCCCCAAGCTACTTAAACCCTCACTTCTACCTGAATCGCATAAACAAGCACTCCCGCAGAATTCAGCTCTTCGCCTCCCCCTCCCTAAAACTATGTCACTCCAAAAGATTCCTTGACAAAACTTTCGCCTTCCAGGCTGCCAAACTGAACCCATGGCTAGCCCAAATTGTCCTTGAGGCCCCCATCTACCTTGGGTTTAGAAAATCTCTCAAAACTCACCTATTCCATGGACAAGACACCTAACACCCCTCTCCAATGAACTACAACCTCCCTATTTCCCCTTTCACCTCTCTACTCAGCCTACCCAACTCAATCCTCCCCCCACCCCCTGACCTACACACTCCCTTCTCTCTCTAACCTCAACTACTTCGTCGCTTCTAACATTGTTCAATTGTTGTGAACCACTTGTAATTTTTTTGATAAACAAATGTGAACCGCCTAGAACTCCTTGGGTATGGCGGTATACAAAAATAAAGTTATTATTATTTTTGGAGCCAAATTATGCAAGCGCATATAGACTGCTAGTCACAGCTTATAGTGGATCCTATAGGTCAACTTAAGTAGTAGCCCTAGTAACAGTAGTATACAAGTGCCCCCTATTTGGGTCAGAACCAGAGCTCGTGATTCTGAAGAGGGACCTAGGGGCGGCTTTCGGGTTAAAACTGCAGCTGAATTATCCTTAGTACTGAACTGAGAATACCGTCTGAGCAAATCGTAATGTTTTGGTTATGTGGAGATGGTTACTATCTGCCACTTTCCATAACGTATCCAGATGCGAGGAGGGCATGGTTTTTGAGTCATTTCAATGCCTTTCCTCTAGGCACCGACTTATTCCCCAGTCACGTCTCAATGTAACATGTCACCATCGCCATCCTGTGTCGAGCACTGCCTGGGCGTCCTCGTTAGGCGAGTTCAACACAAAGGAAACAAGTGTGAACTGAAACGGTTGCGTACAAATTCGTATTTCCTGGGAGTTTGAATTTAAGCGGAAGGCTATACTGGTTGAGTGCCATAACCTCAGGAAATAAGGGTAAGGGGGGGGAGGAATACATTTGAGGGGCTCATTTATGAAGCACTTACACCAGTGACCTGCACAGTAAACTCCGGGCTGGGGCTGGAGGGCATCTGCAAATGCACAGATGTCGATGTGATGATGTCATATGCATGCGTGACATCACGCTGACATCTGTGCATGCACGAAGGCCCTTCAGACAGGGCACTGAACCACCAGTGAGGGATGCTGGAGCAGGAGAGGCGTTGATACCGGCTAATTGCCTAGAGGACGCGCCTCTCGCCACGAGAGGCATGTCCTGAAGGCAGTCAGTCGGCGCTAGTGCCTCTCTTCCTCACCAGCATTCTCGTGGATCACAGTTTGCGATTCACTGACTTAAGACACAAAAAGGGCCGGATTCGATAAACGACGCCGGCGGTGGCCACCACCTAAAAACTGGCCACCGATCACATGTCAATCAGACGACGGCGGCACCATTTAGAGAATTGTGGCTGTGTGAAAGGTAAGCACCGGAAATATAGGCCAGGGTTTTAAAGGGCCACGTTTCCGGCGCCTGCTTTTCACGTGACTCGCGGCTACGGAGACGTTTTGTAATACCTAACGCCAGTTCCAGTATCAGCTGTGCCAGCAGTAGCGTTAGGCATCGTAGCTGCGATGAAGGCCTCGGCTCCCACGGCCAGACCATGACGTCATAAAGAAGCGAGGCCGTTGCGAGCAGTGGGTGGAACATTTAAAAAGATACATGGGGGCGGAGGCACCTGGGGCGGTCCTCTCTCCCTCCCCCACCCCTTGCTATGCCACTGCTCTGTGTCTTGACAGGAGACCTCTTCCTCGCTTCCGTCTAATGAATTCTGAAATTCAAAAGTCTGACGTTAGACAATTTCATTTTGCACCACTGTTTCCCTCTCCATTCAGGGTTTTCTTGCAAATGCATTTGTCCCATCCCTCAATTTATATATTTATTTTTTTACAGGCTAATAACAGTTTTAGGAAGAAGCATTTATCCTGAGGGGGAAAACCTTATCTTAATCCAGAGAACAGCCATCAAAGGATAATGAAAGAAAAGACCATCTGTCTGCGGAAACGTTACAGTTTCCTAAAGCTATAAAAAAAAATAAATATATATATATATCAAATTATCTCTGCTGGGAAAAGAACTAATCGTAGTTTCCATCCTTTCTCAATTCCCTGATTTTTCTTTACTTTATATTTTCCCTCTGTGTTGAAATCGTTTCCACCGTTCCTTCTGTATTTACTGATGCTGAATTCGCACGTAAAGGCCCATTTTTTTTGAGCTGCAGCAAAAGAAAGCATGCTGGAAGACTGGGCAAACAAATGGCAAATGCGCTTTAACGTGGAAAAATGCAAGGTCATGCATATAGGGAAAAAGAACCCGTTGTTCAACTACAAATTGGGGGGGGGCATTGTTGGGAGACAGCAGACTTGAGAGAGACTTGGGTGTGCTGGTGGATGCATCACTGAAGCCATCTGCACAGTGTGCAGCAGCCTCGAAAAAAGCCAACATGATGCTGGGCATCATAAAGAGGGGCATAACAACCAGGACGCGGGAAGTCATCATGCCATTGTATCGAGCGATGGTGCGTCCACATCTGGAATACTGCGTTCAGTATTGGTCGCCATACCTCAAGAAGGACATGGCGGTACTTGAGAGAGTCCAAAGGAGAGCAACGAAACTGGTAAAAGGGCTGGAACACTGCCCATACGCCGAGAGGTTGGATAGGCTGGGGCTTTTCTCTCTGGAAAAAAGGAGGCTCAGGGGAGATATGATAGAGACCTTCAAGATCATGAGGGGCATAGAGAGGGTGGATAGGGACAGATTCTTCAGACTGAAGGGGACAACAAGTACGAGGGGGCATTCGGAGAAACTGAAGGGAGATAGGTTCAAAACAAATGCAAGAAAGTTTTTTTTCACACAAAAGGTCGTGGACACCTGGAATGCGCTACCGGAGGAAGTGATCAGGCAGAGTACGGTACAGGGATTCAAACAGGGATTGAACGGATTCCTGAGGGATAAAGGGATCGTGGGATACTGAGGGAGGAGCTGGGATGTAACACAAGTATAGAAAGCTAACCAGGTAATAAGTATAGAAACCCAACCAGGTCGTGCATGTGCAAGACCGGAGGGTTAGGACTTCGATGGGAAGATAGGACTTCAACGAGAAACCAAGGTGGCAAGGGGGCCCCTTCTGGTGATTCAGACAGGTCATGACCTGTTTGGGCCGCCGCGGGAGCGGACTGCCGGGCAGGATGGACCTATGGTCTGACCCGGCGGAGGCACTGCTTATGTTCTTATGAGAGCTGTCTTACTAAAGGGAAATTATAGTAAGAATCTTGTGATAATTTTCGGAGTGTCGCTGTGACTGGGAATTTCAAGACGATAATTCTAAAAATAGTGCTAAAAGTTAGGGGTAATAAATAGATGCTAAGGCATTATTCTATAATGGTAATAATGGGCACCAAGGGCCAGATTCTAGTAATAAGAACATAAGACTTGCCAAACTTGGACAGACCGAAGGTCCATCAAGCCCAGTATCAAGCCCAGTATTCCGACAGTGCCAACCCAGGTCCCAAGTACCAGACAGGAACCCCAAGAGTAGCAACATTCCAGAGCTGAGATTGTGATGTCATAATGCCTCATTCCACCAATGCCTAAGAGCCAACCTCAGCAGTGATGTCACAATGGCTTGATTGTCCTGCACTTGACTCACCTAAGAACATAAGAGCTGCCATACTGAGACAGAACAAAAGTCTATCAAGCCTAGTATCCTGTTTCCAACTGTAGACAACCCAGGAATAAGCAGTGGATTTCCCCAAGTCATCTCAATAATGGCCTATGGACTTTTCTTTAAGAAATTACCCAACCTTTTTTACACACACACCCCTAAGCTAACTGATTTCATCACATTTTCCGACAACGACTAAAACAAATAATCAACCTGATTTTATTAACAGACTTTTAATTCCTTATAATACATCAAAATCTCTACGTTCGTCGTTTCAGAGTCTCCTGGTTATACCTTCTCTAAAACTGATGAATACATTCAATGCCTAACTCTTTGCGTAGTGAACCCGACTTAAAACAATTTAAAGCAAAACTGAAAACATTCCTGTTCCAAGATGCTTCTGGATAACTATTGTCCTTTTAAGGGCATATTTTAATACTCTATATTTTAATACTTTAATATTCTATCTTGTTAAAGTTTTTTAATATAATATTTTGATAATTTAATATTTTAAAATTTTGAAAGTTTAAAATTTTTAAAACAATTTCAAAAACTAAAAATATAAAGTAAATGGTTAATCTTTTACCCCAGCCTATCGTACTTTCCCTTTATGTTGAATCTTTTCGATAAAAATTGTAGTTCTCTCCCACTCCCCTATTGTTGGCGGTTGGTCCGTACGTCTTGTGTTTTTAATAATCGGATTGTCTTCCTGTTCCCCTTGTTTTATTTGTTTTTATAAAAGTTATATGTTTTTATGTAATTCTACATTGTAAACCGCTTCGATATTTGATTAAGCGGTCTAAAAAATCTTTTAATAAACTTGAACGAATTCCAGAGTTTAATTACGCATCTGTGCCTCCAAAAACAGTGCCAGTCGTGTATTAATCATGCAGAGGCACCATTAAGACCATCGTGGCTTATGTCTAACACATGCGCCAGTAATGCAGGCCTACATTACTGGCGCCTATGTTTGATGAGAATCACGTCTACAAAGGCGCCTAAGGCCATTTCTGGCGTAAACCATGCTTACTGTGACCTTAGGCGCAATTACAGCATCTTTTTGTAGGAGCCTGCAGGCACCTACATTTTTTTAATGATTCTGAACCCTGTCCTGAGGATCCCCCCAGCCAGTTGGGTTTTCAAGATATCCCTAACGAATATGCATGAGAGAGATTTGCATACCTGACACTTCCATTATATGCAAATCTCCCTCATGCATATTCATTAGGGATATCTTGAAAACCCGACTGGCTGAGGGGTCCCCAGGACAGGGTTGAGAACCACTGGTTTAATTGGTTTTAAATGACGCCGTCAATTACCGCGCCAATTAACACCAATTAAAACAATTAAGACAGGCAGCGGCAGGGTGCCTACTGCTGCCTAACAGTGTTGGGCTCAAATCTGTCATGGAATACTAGCCTAAGTCCACATTTCTGTGCTAAACTTGTGGCGTGACCATGGTTGGCGCAAATGGTAGCACCTAGGTGGAGCGTGAATGCAGCTTTTCTATAAAGTGCACGCAAGAATAGTCGCAATGCTCCTGACGCACCTATGCCCCTCCCACAATAACGCCCCTTTTTCATTATGGTGCGAGAGAAGGCCATGATCATAGAAGAGGGGTCGCGATTCTGCTTCGTGTACAGCCGCAAACTACTGTGACTTTGTGCTTGTTAAGATCAATTTATTGTTAGTTGTCACCAATTATATGGGTGGCCCGTCAAAAGAGCGCAGGACATTGGCGCGCCGACAATCCCACCCCGACATTTGCACGCAGGACACATGCGTGCCGCCGCTTCCGCAACTTTCAGGCCTACCCCTTTGCACTCTGAGGGGGCGTGGGGGGGCGGAACCCAGAATCTGTCCCTATCCACCCTCTCTATGCCCCTCATGATCTTGAAGGTCTCTATCATATCTCCCCTGAGCCTCCTCTTCTCCAGAGAGAAGAGCCCCAGCCTATCCAACCTCTCGGCGTATGGGCAGTGTTCCAGCCCTTTTACCATTTTCGTTGCTCTCCTTTGGACTCTCTCAAGTACCGCCATGTCCTTCTTGAGGTGCGGCGACCAATACTGAACGCAGTATTCCAGATGTGGACGCACCATCGCTCGATACAATGGCATGATGACTTCCCGCGTCCTGGTTGTTATACCCCTCTTTATGATGCCCAGCATCCTGTTGGCTTTTTTCGAGGCTGCTGCGCACTGTGCAGATGGCTTCAGTGATGCATCCACCAGCACACCCAAGTCTCTGTTAATTCTGTTACGCACTTAGCCTTTGAGACAGTTGGCCAGTAGCACTATCCTCAGAGTTAAGGGGTTGTAATATCTTTGACAGAACTCAAACTGAGGGGTCTGTTCAGTAAGCATCTACACAGGGCTGGGTCAGCCTACAGACCAGGTGAGGCCCTGGGCCAGGGTGCCAGTGATAAATGGGCACCAAAATCCAACCAGTGAACCAGTATAGATGTGAGACTGGGATTTTGACACCTGAGGAGTCTGAGCAAATCAGGGCCTTCCAAATATCCACTTATGTAATGGGTTCCCATAATCATCATTAAATACCAAGTGAATATTTTCCACCACAACTTCCCCCCCCCCTCAAAAAATATAGTTACACTTCTCCTTCTGTATACGCAGATTTGCAATTTTTCGGCTGCTGACTCCGCCCCCTAATTTTCGTCACTGAACCCAGCGTTTCACATTGGAAAATCGCTGCTCACCGGTGGTGTACGGAGCAAATCACAGGTCATGTTATTCATGGTTTATTATCTTTTTCAGGTCTATTTTACCGAAAAACCGCGAATAACGTGCAAAAGGTTATTCGCATTTTTTTCGGTATTCACGGCTATGTTCTGCCCGCATCCCCCGCGAATACGGAGGGAGAAGTGTACTTTGTAATAGAGAATGACACGGTGAAAAAATTGGTCCCCGTCACCGCCCCGTCCCCGTCTCACCATCCTCTGCACCGCCCCGTCACTGCCATTCCCTTCACCGCCCCGTCACCGCCACTGCCACCCCATTCACCGCCCCGTCACCGCCACTGCAACCCCATTCACCGCCCCGTCACCGTCACCGCTGCATACATAAAAACCTCAAACGGGTACGATTTTATATACTTTTCTAATATCTCCCCTATGTATCTGCCATTGCCCACCCCTGTGTCCATATACCATCCCCATGGCATGTCCCCTTTTTGTCTCTGTCCCTATGCCCCATGCACATAATTTCCCCTCTTCCGTTTTCATCACCTTGGCCCAGAATCCTTTTCCCTTTCACTCCCTCCTTACAGTCTGAGCCGGGAACACGGGTGATCGCACGGTCCTCGCAGCCCCCACCCGCCTGCCCAATCGATCCTAGTGTTTAGCCAGCTCTCTCCCTTCTCCTCACCTTAATTTGCAGGCTTTCTTTTTCAGCGACCTGCACGCTTTCACAAAGAGCCGCACACGCGCGGCTGCTCAGTGTTCAATCTTCTGCTCTGCTGCAACTTCCTGTTTCCGGTTGCGTCAGAGCAGAAGATCGAAACTGAGCAGCAGCGGCTCTTTGATAGCGTGCGGGTCGCCGAAAAAGAAAATCTACAAACTAAGGTGAGGAGAAGGGAGAGAGCTGGCTAAACACTAGAATCGATTGGGCAGGCGGGTGTGAGCTGCGGGGACCGCGCGATCCTTCATGCCTCACTGCGGGGACAAGACCCATTCACCGCCCCGCGGGCAGTGAATGGCCTTGTCCCCGTCGCCGCAGCGACTGCTAGTTTTCTTCCCCGTTTTCGGCGGTGATCCGCGGCTAAAATGCGGTGGCCGCGGGTAAACCGCCACCGTGTCATTCTCTACTTTGTAACCCTCAGAAAGACAAAATAGTATCCACTGTCGGGGTGCATTTGACAGGTCACCTCCCATTCAGTGTGCACATTTGTCTTGCGTGCAATTGGGGCGCATTTGTCAAGGTACTATTGTCGTATGCGCATTTGATGGGTCACCGGTAAATTAGGCCAGGAAAACCTTAGCCTAATATACCAACACCTAGTTGCCAGTAGGCATGATTCTGTAATCAGCGCCTAGCGGCCGATTGACATCCACCCCAAGTGACGCCTTGGAATTAGCCACCGTTTAGGTGCCTTTTAGAGAATCAGGCCCATTCAGCCCTAACTTGCCCGGAATATCACCAGCTCCCTCCACTTGTGAAGAGAACTCTCCGTTCCCTCACACACGCTCTCCTTCACACCTCCACCTCATTGCCCTGCCAATCACACCACCTAATTACTTCCCACGCATTCCTGGAGTAGCAGATACACACCTCTCCCACCCAGTCAGTAGAATGTGGCTTTGCACAGTGCTGTGGTAATGTATTTCTCAACATGCTCTAAGTCTAGATGAATTGCCCTAATTTCCACCTTAAAACTGTTGCCAAGGTCTTTCCATGTTCTTTTGTCAGGTGGAAGAACAACTATTTCAGTTGTCTTGATTACACGCTTTTATTCCTTAACCTGCTCCACTGTTATTTGATAGTCCCTCAAGACTCGTCCATAATTATCAGTCCTTATTCTTATCTTCCATTTATCTGTGTGTTTGCTTCTGACACTTTCAGTTTCCAGGAGCCTAGGGGCCTTTAACAAAAAGTGCCTTTTTACCGGTGTGGTGTTTAGGGATACAGTATTTGGCTGGATAAGGCTTGTAGAAGTCTGGTCATTGTTGACATCATGATGACCTTGTCTTGGATGTTTTTATAAGATCTAACAAGATTGCCGATTAGGGAGATTAGTCTATAAAATACGAGCCAACATTTATGTGCAAATCATTAGACCAATGACATATACACATGTATGTGTACATATGCACATGTAAATGGTAACATTTCACCTAAGCAGATGAAGTTGGCAGATGAAGTTCAACGTTGAGAAGTGTAAAGTAGAAACCCGAGGTACAATTATACGATGGGAGGGAAATTATTGAATGAGAGTACCCTAGAAAGGGACTTTGGGGTAATGGTGGACATGACAATGAAACCGACGGCACAGTGTGCAGCGGCTGCTAAGAGAGCGAAGAGAATGCTAGGTATAATCAAGAAGGGTACTACAGCCAGAACGAAAGAAGTTATCCTGCCGCTGTACCGGGCGATGGTGCGTCCGCATCTTGAGTACTGTGTCCAATATTGGTCGCCGTACCTTAAGAAGGATATGGCGTTACTCGAGAGGGTTCAGAGAAGAGCGACACGTCTGATAAAAGGTTTGGAAAACCTTTCATACGCTGAGAGATTGGAGAAACTGGGTCTCTTTTCCCTGGAGAAGAGGAGACTTAGAGGGGATATGATAGAGATTTACAAGATCATGAAGAACATAGAGAGAGTAGAGAGGGACAGAAAGAGAGAGAGAAAGGGAGACAGAGAGAAATATTGAGAGAGAGAGAGAGAGAAAGAAAGAGAGAGAGAGAGGGAGAGAGAGATAGAAAGATAGAGAAAGACTGGAGGAACTGGGACTCTTCCCTGGAGAAGAGGAGACTTAGAGGGGATATGATAGAGATTTACAAGATCATGAAGAGAATAGAGAGAGTAGAGAGGGACAGAAAGAGAGAAAGAAAGGGAGACAGAGAGAAATATTGAGAGAGAGAGAGAGAGAAAGAAAGAGAGAGAGAGAGAGAGAAAGGGAGATAGATAGATAGAGAAAGACTGGAGGAACTGGGACTCTTCCCTGGAGAAGAGGAGACTTAGAGGGGATATGATAGAGACTTACAAGATCATGAAGGGCATAGAGAGAGTAGAGAGGGACAGAAAGAGAGAGAGAAAGGGAGAGAGACAGAGAGAGAAAGAGAGAGAGATATAAAGAGAGAGAGAGAGAGAAAGATTGGAGAAACTGGGTCTCTTTTCCCTGGAGAAGAGGAGACTTAGAGGGGATATAATAGAGACCTACAAGATCATGAAGTGCATAGAGAGAGTAGAGAGGGACAGAAAGAGAGAGAGAAAGGGAGAGAGACAGAAATAGAGAGAGATATATAGAGAAAGATTGGAGGAACTGGGACTCTTTTCCCTGGAGAAGAGGAGACTTAGAGGGGATATGATAGAGACTTACAAGATCATGAAGGGCATAGAGAGAGTTGAGAGGGACAGAGAGAGAGAGAGAGATAGAAAGACAGTGAGAGAAAGGGAGAGAGACAGAAATAGACAGAGAGAGAAAGAGAGAGATATAAAGAGAGAGAGAGAGAAAGGGAGAGAGAGAGAGAAAGATTGGAGAAACTGGGTCTCTTTTCCCTGGAGAAGAGGAGACTTAGAGGGGATATGATAGAGACTTACAAGATCATGAAGGGCATAGAGAGAGTAGAGAGGGACAGAAAGAGAGAGAGAAAGGGAGAGAGACAGAAATAGAGAGAGATAGATAGAGAAAGATTGGAGAAACTGGGACTCTTTTCCCTAGAGAAGAAGAGATTTAGAGGGGATATGATAGAGACTTACAAGATCATGAAGAGCATAGAGAGAGTAGAGAGGGACAGAGAGAGAGAGATAGAAAGACAGAGAGAGAAAGGGAGAGAGACAGAAATAGACAGAGAGAGAAAGAGAAAGGGAGAGAGAGAGAGAGAGAGAGAGAAAGATTGGAGAAACTGGGTCTCTTTTCCCTGGAGAAGAGGAGACTTAGAGGGGATATGATAGAGACTTACAAGATCATGAAGGGCATAGAGAGAGTAGAGAGGGACAGAAAGAGAGAGAGAAAGGGAGACAGAGAGAAATATTGAGAGAGAGAGAGAAAGAAAGAGAGAGAGAGAGAAAGATTGGAGAAACTGGGACTCTTTTCCCTGGAGAAGAGGAGACTTAGAGGGGATATGATAGAGACTTACAAGATCATGAAGGGCATAGAGAGAGTAGAGAGGGACAGAAAGAGAGAGAGAAAGGGAGACAGAGAGAAATATTGAGAGAGAGAGAGAAAGAAAGAGAGAGAGAGAGAGAAAGATTGGAGAAACTGGGTCTCTTTTCCCTGGAGAGAGGAGACTTAGAGGGGATATGATAGAGACTTACAAGATCATGAAGGGCATAGAGAGAGTAGAGAGGGACAGAAAGAGAGAGAGTAAGGGAGACAGAGAGAGAGAGAGAAAGAAAGAAAGAAAGAAAGAGAGAAGGAGAGAGACAGAAATAGAGAGAGAAAGGGAGAGATAGAAAGAGAGAGAGAAAGGGAGAGAGACAGAAATAGAAAGATAGATAGAGAAAGATTGGAGAAACTGGGTCTCTTTTCCCTAGAGAAGAGGAGACTTAGAGGGGATATGATAGAGACTTACAAGATCATGAAGGGCATAGAGAGAGTAGAGAGGGACAGAGAGAGAGATAGAAAGACAGAGAGAGAGTGAGCTAGAAAGAAAGAGAGAGAAAAAGGGAGAGACACAGAAATATACAAAGAGAGAGAGAGACAGAGAGAGAGAGAAAGGGAGAGAGAGAGAGAGAGAGAGAGAAAGATTGGAGCAACTGGGTCTCTTTTCCCTGGAGAAGAGGAGACTTAGAGGGGATATGATAGAGACTTACAAGATCATGAAGGGCATAGAGAGAGTAGAGAGGGACAGATTCTTCAAACTTTCGAATAATAAAAGAACAAGAGGGCATTCGGAAAAGTTGAAAGGGGACAGATTGAAAATGAATGCTAGGAAGTTCTTCTTTACCCAACTGTTCCATCTCTCAAGATTATCAATACTTTAAGAATCAATAATTTCGCTGTTACCGCACCTACCCTGTGGAATTCATTGCCTCATCATTTACGAATGGAATCTTCAATAAAGCAATTTAAGGCAAACCTCAAAACTTTTTTATTTAAGGATGCCTTTGGATAAAAAATTGTCCTTTTCAGGACTAAACCATGCTAGTCTCCCTACCTACCTTGTGTCTTTACCTTTAATGTTGTCTTTACTTAAATTATTGTAGTTCTTCCCCCTTTCCTACTTGTGTGTAGTCAACTTATGTGCTTCCTGTTTAATCCTTATTAGACTAATACTGTCTTGTTTTTATTATTTTAATACTAAATGTTTGTTTTATAAAATTTACTTTTTATTGCTGTACACCGCTTAGAAATTTGAATAAGCGGTATAACAAATATTTTAATAAACTTGAAACTTGAAACATGTGGTGGACACCTGGAATGCGCTTCCAGAGAGCTTAATAGGGCAGAGTACGGTACTGGGGTTCAAGAAAGGATTGGACAATTTCCTGCTGGAAAAGGGGATAGAGGGGTATAGATAGAGGATTACTGCACAGGTCCTGGACCTGTTGGGCCGCCGCGTGAGCAGGCTGCTGTGCGCAATGGACCTCAGGTCTGACCCAGCAGAGGCATTGCTTATGTTCTTATGGGAGAGGAGGAGATAGTGGATGCTGCGGATGGACCATTTGGCCTTTATCTGCCATCATGTTTCTAGGTTTCTATAACCATAAAGCTCTATGACCTCACAATGCAGGTGCAAAGAGCCTTAGCCAATAGGAAGAGGAGATGCAAATGTTAAGAGCCTTAGCCAATAGGGAGAGGAGGAGATAGTGGATGCACTGGATGGGCCATTTGGCCTTTATCTGCCATCATGTTTCTAGGTTTCTATAACCATAAAGCTCTATGACATCACAATGCAGGTGCAAGAGCCTTAGCCTATAGGAAGAGGAGATGCAAATGTTAAGAGCCTTAGCCAATGCGCTTCCAGAGAGCGTAATAGGGCAGAGTACGGTACTGGGGTTCAAGAAAGGATTGGACAATTTCCTCCTGGAGAAGGGGATAGAGGGGTATAGATAGAGGATTACTGCACAGGTCCTGGACCTGGTGGGCTGCCGCGTGAACGGACTGCTGGGCACGATGGACCTCAGGTCTGACCCAGTGGAGGCAGTGCTTATGTTCTTATGTAAGCATTATTCTGTAAACACACACATATCTGACATAGCAAGTAGGTGTCCTCGTAAGAGAAGTCTGGACAGAGCATGGACGGAACCTGCATTTACTCATCTAACTCATAGACCCCTTCCCTGTACCTCTAGTTCAGGGTCTCTTAAACTTTCGAGCCGGGGGCACACTAAAGGTAGTGGCCACTGCTTGAGGCACCCAGAAGTGCGCGGAGGTCGCCGTGATTACATCACGCATATGCATGACATCGTCTCGTTGATGTCCGTGCATGTGCAGAGGCCCTCCAGATGGGCCCTAAGACGCCAGCAGGGGGCGCCAGCAGGGAAGAGGGTTGAAGGGAAGGAGAGGCACCGATGCCAGCTGATTGCCTACAGCCAGCCTACAGCAGTGTTTCTCAAATACTTCAAGCTAAGTACCCCCTAAGTCTAACAAATATCAACTGAGTACCCCAACTGCAGACCTCTCTAGCCCAACCTGAATCCCATCCTCTTTACTAATTGTAATGAAAATTTTTCCATTCATTTTTCATATACAGACAATATACACAGCAGATATAAATTTTCAAAACTGACACATTTCAATCACTATATTGAAAACAAAATCATTTTACCTACCAGCGATCCTCTGAGGCTGCTGTAATTACCGCTAAAAGTGAAACCGGGAGGCCAGGGAGGAAGCCGGCGGACTCTAGTGAGAAGTGGGGAAACATGCAGGCCTTTGGCGAATCAGGCAACGCTGGCGCTGTACCGTGCAGAGAAGTCAGCTGGCAGGCACCTCTCTTCCTCCTCAGTGTGCCACGGCACACTTGGAATTTCAGGAGGCATGCGAATGCGCCTCGGCACACACTTTGAGATACACTGCTCTAGTTGTTCACTGCTGCGAGCAACTTCAACGTACTCCTTGCGACCACATGGTCTCGCCCGCTGACATCACTTCCAGGTGCGGCACACAGAAAGTGATGCCAGCTGGAGAGACGACAGGGTCGCGAGGAGCACGTTGAAGTTCTTGTTGCTCATGACAGTGAACAACAAGAGGTAAGGGGGAAGGGAGCGCATCTGCGGCAGGGAGGATTTGGGAAGGAGTGGAGGGGGGCAGAGATGAGGGCAAGGAGGGGCACCATTGCCCTGGGTGCCTCTCAACCCTCGCTATACCACTGTTACTGGGTCAGACCAACGGTCCATCTAGCTCAGTAGCCCGTCCTCACGGTGGACAATCCAGGTCACTAGCATCACCTCAGGTCTGACCCAGCAGAGGCATTACTTATGTTCTTATGTAAGCATTATTCTGTAAACACCCCACATATCTGACATAGCAAGTAGGTGTCCTTGTAAGAGAAGGTTGGGGTTGGGTGAGAAACTAACGGCATGGGTCAATGATTGGCTGAGTGGAAGACTTCAGAGGGTGGTGGTCAACGGCACCCTCTCTGAGACTTCGGAGGTGACTAGCGGAGTGCCGCAGGGCTCGGTCCTGGGACCATCCCTTTTCAACATATTCATAAGGGACTTGACCCGAGGGCTTCAGGGTAAAGTAACACTGTTTGCCGACGCCGCCAAACTGTGTAACATAGTAAGTGAAAGCAACCTCAAGGACAGTATGACGCAGGATCTGATCACGTTGGAAAACTGTTCCTCGACATGGCAGCTGGGCTTCAACGCTAAAAAATGTAAGATCATGCATCTCAGCAGCGGAAATCCATGCAGAACATACTCCTTGAATGGAGAAACGCTAGCTAGGACTTCAGAGGAACGGGACTTGGGGGTAATCATCAGTGCAGACATGCAGGCTGCCATCTAAGGCAAGGCAAATGATGGGATGTATCAATAGAAGCTTCGTCAGCCGCAAACCTGAAGTCATAATGCCACTCTACAGAACCATGGTGAGATCTCATCTGGAATACTGTGTGCAATTCTGGAGGCCACATTACCGGAAAGATGTGCTTCGAGCTGAATCGTTCCAGCGGATGGCCACTAGGATGGTCGCCGGACTCAAGGGTCTCTCATACGAAGAAAGACTGGGCAAACTGCAGCTCTATACCCTGGAGGAGCGCAGAGAAAGGGGTGACATGATTGAGACGTTTAAGTACGTCACAGGTCGTGTCGAAGTGGAAAACGATATATTCTTTCCCAAGGGACCCTCAGTCACAAGGGGGCACCCGCTCAAACTCAGAGGGGGGAAATTTAGTGGTGACACCAGGAAGTATTTCTTCACGGAAAGGGTGGTAGATCACTGGAACAAACTTCCGGTGCAGGTGATCAAGGCCACCAGCGTGCTCGATTTTAAGAATAAATGGGACATCCATGTGGGATCCCTACGAGGGTCGAGCTGAGGAACTAGGTCACTAGCACTCAGACTCAATGGGGTGGGTCAATAGAGTGGGCAGACTTGATGGGCTGCCGTCATCTTTCTATGTTTCTATGTTTCTATCTGGTAAAACCCCCAAAATCCAGGTCACTAGTATCTGGCAAAACCCCAAAAAGTAGCAATATTCTATACAGAATCCCAAAGAAGAGCAAGATTCCAGAATCCCAAAAAGTAGCAACATTCTAGAATCCCAAAGAGTAACAAGATTCTAGAATCCCAAAAGCAACATTCTAGAATCCCAAAGAGTAGCAAGATTCCAAGCAATTGTAAAAGATACACCTCCATAAAAGCACCGATAGTTCATTAATGTTGGCAGAATGCTAGCTCTTACGCCTCAGATTGACGCCTTCAGTTGGCAAATATGCACCTACATCCTAGGCTCTGTTCTCGAAACATGCAACTTAGCGAACAAATGGAAGCAGCCTGTAGGCGGAGCATTGGCATGTCCTGGATGTTCCGCCTAGTGAAACTTATAGAATACTATGAGTTGTGCACGTCTCAAGGTATACTTAAGCATGGAAACGTACAGCAATGTTGCTTTGCACTAGCATTCCGTAATGGGTCACATGCACCTAATGCCATTATAAAACCGGCACTTCGATTTTGGCACAACTTTATAGAATTATCACCTTGGTGCTTATAAAGCATGAAATTGTGAATTCAACTTCACTCAGCTTCACTAACCAGACCCAAAAGAAAACTGCAAAATGCATTCACCCATGTACTTCCAGCTTCATAAATTCCATCAGCCATGTCAGAGAAAACCATTTGATCAGAGAATTTCTAGTCTGCTTTACCAAGAATAGCTCAAGGCGGACTACAAGAAGTCAGGATCTATAATACAGATTCCTCCACAGCATATTAAACACATCACTTCCTTAAACGAATTCAGCAGATGACAAAGGGGATGGAACTCCTCTCGCATGAGGTCAGGGCTCTTCAGCTTGGAAAAGAGATGGCAGAGGGGGGGAGATACGATTGAACTTTACAAAATCCTAAGTGGAGTAGAACAGGTACAAGTGGATCGATTTTTCACTCCGTCAAAAATTACAAAGACTACGGGACACTCGTTGAAGTTACAGGGAAATACTTTTAAAACCAATAGGAGGAAATATTTTTTTCACTCGGAGAATAGTTAAGCTCTGGAACGCATTGCCAGAGGATGTAGTAAGAGCAGTTAAAAAAAAAAAAAAAAAGTTTGGACAAATTCCTGGAGGAAAAGTCCATAGTGTGTAGTTGAGACAGACACGGGGGAAACCGCTGTTTTACCTAGATCAGAAGCATAGAATGTTGCTACTATTTGGGTTTTTACCAGATACTTGTAACCTGGATTGGCCCCTGTGAAGGTGGGCTGCTGTTAGATGGACCATTGGTCTGACCCAGTAAAGCTATTCTTATGTTCTTATGCTAGGGACAGAGAGAAAAGATGGCCTTTTACAGCCTTCCTGAAAGCATGGTAGCATTTAATATCCCTAATCTCTCCAGGTAACTTAATCCAGAGACTGGGACCGCAACCAAATGACTACCGCAAATTGTTAAGCCAGAACCGCCAAATCTATCTTCCCTCGGAAGCCTCAACACTCTTGTTGATATAAAGGTGAAATCTAATAACTGACAGTAATTAGGGGCCAGGCCATAACGAATCTTAAATGTAAATATTAACAATTTTAAATGAACCAGTGTAATTTTATGAATAATAAAGGACTGGTAAAGTCATTAAAAATAAGGGGGAACTTCTCTTATGCAACATTTTCTCATAGATAACTCGATAGGCCAAAGTGTTTTCGTCAACTTTGCGAGAGCTGATGGGTTCTGTCAAGAAGCCTTTACTGTACACATGGTAGCCACTCACTTAACACAACATTTGAACAGATGTGAAAAAGCAGGACCGACTTGAAAGGGTGTTCAGTAAAAAAGGCTCACATTAAGGGGCATTCATTCGTCTTTCAAATCCGACTCATCCCGCGGAATCCCTGCCAAAATAAATGCTACGAAATCTATAGAAAAGAAACACTTAATAAACATTATTTGAGTTTCAGAAGTATCTCTTTTATCTTACACTAAGCATTTGGCAAGCAGGCCTAGAGTATGTTTACAGTCTGGATAAGGTGTAGCTCTGTTCGCTACAGATATAAGCTCAGGGAATGAATTTTTTTTAAAAAACATAAAAACCTTTTGATTTCAAGATGGGAAACTGTGGTTTCTGCTAGGCTGCAGGATGAAGCGTGGGATGAACACAGAAGATCTAGAATCAGAAAATAGTAAATGTTTTTTTGGGTTTTTTTTTTTGCAGATTCTTTATACACAAAGCTTTATTTTTGTTTTTATGTATTTGAAATGCTCCCTGTATTTTTCAAAATACTCAATAAAAATTATTGAACTTAAAAAAAAAAAAAATAGTAAATGTTCAAGCACTAAGGCCAGTACTGGGCAGACTTGCACGGTCTGTGTCTGTAAATGGCCATTTGGGGGAAGATGGGCTGGAGAGGGCTTCAATGGCTGGGAGGGTGTAGATGGGCTGCAGTAGGTTTTGACGGAGATTTCGGCAGTGGGAACCCAAGCACAGTACCGGGTAGAGCTTTGGATTCTTGCCCAGAAATAGCTAAGAAGAAAAAAATTAAAAAATTTAAATTGAATCAAGGTGGGCAGATTGGATGGACCATTCGGGTCTTTATCTGCCGTCATCTACTACGTTACTATGAGAAAGAGAAAAAGAGAAAGAGAGAGAGACAAAGACAAAGAAAGAGAGAGAGAGGTGGTGGAGAGGAAAACGGTGACTGAGTTTAAAGAAGTGTGGGATGAACACAGAGGATCTAGAATCAGAAAATAATATTAAATATTGAACTGGGCAGACTTGCATGGTCTGTGTCTGTGTATGGCCATTTGGTGGGGGATGGGCTGTGGAGGGCTTCAGTGGCTGGGAGGGTGTAGATAGGCTGGAGTAGGTTTTGACGGAGATTTCGGCAGTGGGAACCCAAGCACAGTACCGAGTAGAGCTTTGGATTCTTGCCAATAGTTAAGAAGAAAAAATTAAAAAAATTTAAATTGAATCAGGTTGGGCAGACTGGATGGACCATTCGGGTCTTTATCTGCTGTCATCTATTATGTATCTATTACACTGATCCCGCCAAGTGACACTCTCTGAAGATGCTGTAAAAATTTACCACAAAGGACTGGCTAATATGCTCACTGCTCCTCGTTCCTTGTGAAACAAACCTCTTGGAGCCTGATGTACAAATGAAAACGAAGCAAATACCACTTTTCATCTTTGTCCACTGGTTTTTCTACTTCCCCCTGCAGATGCAAGGGGGGGTGGGGGTAAAGCACAATTTGATGTGTCTGTATATAAATGCCAGAAGCCTGACAAATATGATGGGAGAAATTCTTTAAGAGGTACCTTACATACGGTATAAATGTGTGCAAATACATAGGATGATCGATTATGATATAAGTGTGTCTGTGCTGACAACCATCTCAGAAAACACTAACTCTGTATTGTAACACCTTTACAGAGGCTCATGTATTATAGCACCAATATAGAAGCTCATGCAACCTGCTGTGAATTGACTCCCCAGCTTTCAATAAACAATAACTTAATTAGTAAATTGGCTTCCATAATGACTTTAACAAGCTCATAAGTTTAAAAAAAATTTTTTTATTTAATTGGAAGAGGGGCACCTATCTTCTTAGGCATGATTCTACAAAAGATAGGAGCCTAACTCCAAAGTAGGCATGTTTAAGGATGCAGATAAGCGTGATTCTATAAAGGACTTAGTTGCTACCATGAAAACCGGCTACTGGGCTTGATGGGCCATTGGTCTGACCCAGTAAGGCTGTTTTTTATGTTCTTATAACCAACTCTGTCACAAAATACCATCATGAGTTTTCAGCTAAAGCCGACCAATATTGGAAGCTGGTAAAGAGTGCGTACAGAACAGTGCGTTGGGTTAACATGACCCAAGAGGAGGGAAAGGGGCTTTCTTGAGCTTATGTAACTGATTAAGAAGTCAGGCAGTGCCGGTGACGCCACCTCGGCATCAGCCCAGCTGCTGAACTGCCCCCGTTAATCCTCCAGATCTGGTTCCCGTCTAAACTGGCACTACGAGTGCTTAACAGTATAGAGGAAACAATAACAAAGGCAAAGAAGCCAAAACAGATGGAAATTTTGCTAACGCTATTCCCTCTGGAATGACTTCCTGCCTCTGACCTACTGGCACGCGAAACCTCGCTCTCTCTTCTCCAATAAGGGATCAAAAAGAAAGGCCAAATAGGAAGAAATGACACTTTGAGGTGATATGGGGGCCCTGTTATATCTGTTCTATGACATGCAATAACCAGAGGGATTTCCTGCCTGGCTACAAGTAAAGAAACATTATAATTGGCAAAAACTTTGTTCAATTTCTACCCTCAAACGCGCACGTGTGTCTGTATTCATTGAACAAATAATGGTAATAATATTAAGACCTTAGTACTGGGAAGGGGAGGGGGGGATTGTGATCATCATTCCACAGTTTCACCCCGGGTGACAACTCAGGGGTGACAAGCACCGGAAAACAGCCCTAATGAGTCCACCCCGCGCATCATCAGTTTTATTTGGAAAATAATATCAAAAAGTTTTTTCACAGACACCCTTATATTAATATTAAAGCAAATAAAACTCAAGACCCGATGATGCGCAGGGCGGACTCATTAGGGCTGTTTTCCGGTGCTCGTCACCCCTGAGTTGTCAGCCTGGGGTAAAACTGTGGAATGATGGTCACAGTCCTCCCCTCCCCAGTACTGAGCTGACACGGTGACAAAATTCATCACCGTTCCCGTCCCCGCGGATAACCGCGGGAAATAATCCCATGTCATTTTCTAGTGTCTATTTCAACCTCGGTCCTTCTACACCAGCATTCTTCAAAGCAAAGCTTGCGGGTCAGTGGTTGTGGCCATTCATACTCTGATTCTTATGTGAGCCAAGGATAATGAAGCCATTGTGACATCACTGATGTGATTGGCTCTTAGGCACTGGTGGAATGAGGCATTATGACATCACAATATCTGCTCTGGATACCAGAGACTGTCATTCTGTAGTGTCTGTTTCAACCTCAGTCCTTCTACACCAGCATTCTTCAAAGCAAAGCTTGCGGGTCAGTGGCTGTGGCCATTCATACTCTGATTCTTCCCTCTCTCCTTAAAGAATGACATGAAGATGGTTTCCCGCGGTTATCCGCGGGGACGGGGACGGTGATGAATTTTGTCACCGTGTCATTCTCTAAACTTAGGTCTTAATATTATTAGCATTATTTGTTCAATGAATACAGACACAATTGCTCATTTTGAGGCTAGAAATTGAACAAGGTTTTTGCCAATTATGTTGTTTCTTTGATATTTGGGGGGCAAACTTTAGGTTTTTGTTTTTTGGGCCTATCTACAAGTAGCCGTTGATGGTAGGGATTGTTGCGTTGCCTTCAAGACTCGTCTGCTATGAAGATAACCACAGCAGTCCTGCTCCACTATAACACAAGTGGGAGAAAGCGAATCACTGAAGTAGTCTCTGCAAAGGCCAAGCCTATAAATTAGCTCTAATGTTAAGGAGGCAGATGCCCACCTAAGTTACAGAATATACAAACATATAGGCACCCCCAATTTGGCAAATTCCTGCATAGTCTATCATTCTTGTAAGTGTCAATATACAAGGGGGCACACACTTTGGTGTAGCTTGGCCAGGCCTACCAGATACATACATAACTAGGGTTACCATATGGCTCCAGAAAAAAAGAGGACGGGCAGGTCTGGAGGCGGAACTGGGCATGGCTGGGGCAGAATGGAGGCGGAATGGGGCGGGGCTATGTGTCTGGGGTTTTCCCAGCTAAAATATGGCAACCCTATTCAAGACCAGGGTGAAAGGTCACAGTTGCCATATTGGATGTGGCTTCAGCCATGAGCAGGAGTAAATAGGCATAGCCTGCTACCCCAACAAGTCCTTGCTGGACCATCATCTGGGGACCTTTAGAGGGTAGGTGGGGCACAAGGGAGGGGGCAGAAGGGGAGGAAACAAAACAGACGTTTCCCCATATATTTGCATACATTATCTTAGGACGGTTCTAAGAGCAAGTCTGTTCATAAATCCACCCTCTCCCCCTTCCCTTCCCTCCCCCGGGTTAATTTCTAATTCACCGGTATCCATAAAGGGGAAAGTATATGCAATGTGTCTGTGCGGTTATTCAAATGAACTCCTTAGAAAAACATTAGGGGTCATCCCAGTAGTATATAGAGCAATTTCCAAAGCTAGTTTCTATCAATAATGCCCAGAGAGAATGAGGTTGTGGCAGAAAGTCAGTGCAAAACAGTGACATCTACTGGCCATGCTCAGAGGGCATGCCTCTACAATTTGCAGTTCCTGGCTGCAACCTTGGAGAGCGTTGGGATGGGGATCACTCTAAATAGAGGTGAACGAGGGGTTATAGTACCTAGCTTCCATTACAATCCAGTTCTGTTTGAGATAGATCCCACAATAAGGGAGGGGGGGGAGGATACACAACTCTCTGTGAATTCTTTCTAGAAAATAATAAAAACATAAACAAGCACTCCCGCAGAATTCAGCTCTTCGCCTTCCCCTCCCTAAAACTATGTCACTCCAAAAGATTCCTTGACAAAACTTTCGCCTTCCAGGCTGCCAAACTGAACCCATGGCTAGCCCAAATTGTCCTTGAGGCCCCCACCTACCTCGGGTTTAGAAAATCTCTCAAAACTCACCTATTCCATGGACAAGACACCTAACACCCCTCTCCAATGAACAACAATCTCCTCCTGCCCCCTTCCACCTCTCTTTTCCCAACCTAGCCACCCCCTCCCCCCCTAACCTACCCCCCTCTCTCTCCTAACTTCATTCTACCTCCTTGCTCCTAATATTGTTCAATTGTTTTTAAACCACTTGTAATTTTTTGTTAATCTAATGTAAACCGCCTAGAACTCCTTGGGTATGGCGGTATACAAAAATAAAGTTATTATTATTATTATTATTATTATAGTATAAGCCGCATATGAAGTGAAGTGTAAAAGAAAATGACAAAAGTCAAGGATTCTAAAGGACGCTTCTGCCAGTCTGGAGTTGTGGATCTGAAAAGACGTTTTGCAGGTAATACCCCTACAAATAAAGACATGTGTGTCTCTATAAATCTATTTTTATCTTGCCTCCATGCTAATGTGTTTCTGATAGCAATTTGATAGAAGCTGCATTTGGACAGGGAAACTGAAGGTCAAAGTAATAGCCAGCTCTTCTCATAATTCCTGAGCTCCGCGCGACTGCTGACATTCTGGTAAAGCAATGGGATGCAGATTTATGCTAATGAATCGCCTGGCATCATAAATCTGCATGCTAGTTGAGGAATGGGTTCATTCAGTTGGAATTCATTATAAAAACTCCCTGGCACTTCAACATCTGGAACATCAGATCATAAATTCTATTGGAAATGTTTATTTTGTTCCAGCAGTAGCATTGCTCAGTATATTAGAAGAAAGCATCAAAGATCCCTGGATCGGTAGCATGAAATGTTGCTACTCTTTGGGATTCCGGAATCTTGCTATTCTTTGGGATTCTGTATGGAATGTTACTACTCTTTGGGATTCTACAATCCCGTTACTCTTTGGGATTCCGGAATCTTGCTATTCTTTGGGATTCTGTATGGAATGTTACTACTCTTTGGGATTCCGGAATCTTGCTATTCTTTGGGATTCTGTATGGAATGTTGCTACTCTTTCGGATTCCGGAATCTTGCTATTCTTTGGGATTGTATATGGAATGTTACTACTCTTTCGGATTCCGGAATCTTGCTATTCTTTGGGATTCTGTATGGAATGTTACTACTCTTTGGGATTCCGGAATCTTGCTATTCTTTGGGATTCTGTATGGAATGTTACTACTCTTTGGGATTCCGGAATCTTGCTATTCTTTGGGATTCTGTATGGAATGTTACTACTCTTTGGGATTCTACAATCCCGTTACTCTTTCGGATTCCGGAATCTTGCTATTCTTTGGGATTCTGTATGGAATGTTACTACTCTTTGGGATTCTACAATCCCGTTACTCTTTGGGATTCCGGAATCTTGCTATTCTTTGAGATTCTGTATGGAATGCTGCTACTATATGGGTTTTTGCCAGGTACTGTAACTTGGATTGGCCTCCGTGAAGACAGAATACTGGACTATTGGTCTGATCCAGTCATGCTATTCTTATGTTGTAATATAGAACCATAGCAGTGAGCAGGTTTTTGTGAACTCTAGTTATGTATTTCCAAGTGTTTGGAATAAATAAATATATAAAATAGTCAGTGACACTGAAAATATACATCCAGGCTTGAAAAGGGTTTTTGATGAAGTTCCTGGAGGAAAAGTCCATAGTCTTCTATTGAGACTGATATAGGGAAAGCCACTGCTTGACCTGGATTTGGTGGCATGGAATGCTGCTACTATTTGGTTTTTTACCAGGTACTTGTGACTTGGATTGGCCTCCGTGAAGACGGGATACTGGACCATTGATCTGATCCAGTAAGGCTATTCTTATTTTCTTAATATATAGTATAACACAGTGTTTTCCAAGTCAGGCCTGGAGCAACCCCTTGCTAGTCAAGTTTTCAGGATGTCCAAAATTAATATTTGTGAAATAGATTTGCATAAACTGCATCCGTTATATGCAAATCTCTTTTATGCATTTCTTCATTGGGGAGTGTGATGAGGCATTCTGGATTCACCTTCTTTTTACACAAATGCTGATGATATCGAGCTTATTTTACCAACTGATGGTCATCAGACTGAACAACTCCCAGAGTGTCAGATGGTATGATAGAGCTGGATGTATGCTTTAATTTAAGTGTGTTGGAATGAAATGTGAGCAACATAGTAAGGATTAGGATTAGGATTTTTTTTTTTTTTATATACCGCCTATCAAGGTTATCTAAGCAGTTTTTACAATCAGGTACTCAAGAATTTTCCCTCTCTGTCCCGGTGGGCTCACAATCTATCTAACGTACCTGGGGCTATGGAGGACTGAGTGACTTGCCCAGGGTCACAAGGAGCAGCGCGGGGTTTGAACCCACAACCCCAGGGTGCTGAGGCTGTAGATCCAACCACTGCGCCACATACTCCTGTTAGATAAAGACCTAAATGGTCCATCCAGACTACCCAACCTTACCCTCTCTTTAAATTACTAATTTGATTTAAAATTTCCTTCTTCTTAGCTATTTCTGGGCCATAACCCAAAGCTCTGCCCGGTACTGTACTTAGGTTCCATCTATTGAAGTCTCTGTCAAAGCTCACTCCAGCCCATCTAAACCGTCGCAGCCGTTGAAGCCCTTCCCAGCCCATTCTCAACCAAATGGCCATATACGGACACAGACCGTGCAAGACTGTGCCAGTACTGGCCTTAGTTCTTCAAAATATAGCATTATTTGTTGATTCTAGATCCTCTGTGTTCATCCCATGCTTTTTTGAACTCTGTCACCACTTTCCTCTTCACCACCTCCCTCAGGAGCACATTCCAGGCATCCACCACCCTCTCCGAAAAAAATAATTTCCTTACATTACTCTTGAGTCTACCATCCCTCAACCTCAAATTATGTCCTATGGTTTTACCATTTTCCTTTCCCTGGAAAAGATTTTGTTCTACATTAATACCTTTCAGGTATTTGAACATCTGAATCATATCTCCTCTGTCCCTCCTTTCCTCTAGGGTATACATATTCAGGGCTTCCAGTCTCTCCTCATACGTCTTCTGGCGCAAGCCTCCTATCATTTCGTTGCCCTCCTCTGGACCGCCTCAAGTCTTCTTATGTCCTTCGCCAGATACGGTCTCCAAAACTGAACACAACACACCAAGTGGGGCCTCACCAATGACCTGTACAGGGGCATCAACACCTTCTTCCTTCTACTGGCTACTCCTCTCTTTATACAGCCCAGCATCCTTCTGGCAGCAGCCACTGCCTTGTCACACTGTTTTTTCGCCTTTAGATCTTCGGACACTATCAACCCAAGGTCCCTTTCCCCGTCCGTGCATATCAGCTTCTCACCTCCCACCACCCTCCCTTCTGATATTTAATCCCCAAATGCATTACTCTGCATTTCTTTGCAGTGAATTTTAGTTGCCAGGCATTAGACCATTCCTCTAACTCTTGCAGAACATTTTTCATGTTTTCCACTCCCTCCTTGATGTCTACTCTGTTACAAATCTTGGTATCAAATGCAAGAAGGCAACCCTTTCCTTCTATCCCTTCAGCAATGTCACTCACAAACATATTGAACAGGATCGGCCCCAACACCGATCACTGAGGCACTCCACTACTCACCTTTCAATCCTCCAAGCGAATTCCATTAACCACCACCCTCTGGCATCTGTCCGTCAACCAATTTCTAATCCAGTTCACCACTTTGGGTCCTAACTTCAGCCCATTAAGTTTGTTCAACAGCCTCCTATGTCCTTGATCCAATTCTCTTGTCAATCGGGTTCATTTGGCACGATTTACCTTTACTAAAAACCATGTTGCCTCGGATCCTGTAACCCATTCGATTCTAGGAATTTCACTATCCTTTCTTTCAGCGACGCTTCCATTATTTTTCCAACAACCAAAGTGAGGCTTGCCGGCCTGTAGATTCCTGCTTCATCTCTGCAACCACTTTTGTGAATAGGGATCACATCCGCTCTTCTCCAATCCGCAAAGTTGCATTTCAGAGATATTACTGTATTTTCACGCATATAACGCGCGCGTTGTACACGATTTTACAAACCGAGTATAACCATGCGCGTTATATGTGTGAGCGCGTTATACAATTTTTTTTTTTTTCTCATTGCGATCCGGCATCCCCCCTGCGAACCGGCATCCTCCCCCCCGCTCGCATCACCCCCTCCCTCCCCCGCGATCCTACATCCCCCCCGCATCGCAAAGACATCGCTTACCCGATTGGGCACCGGCACCAGCACCAATGCACAGGACATGCCAGTGCCAGAAGATCCTCCCTCGCCTAGGCTGGGCTGGTCTGGGCTTTGAGCATTTGCGCATGCTCAAAGCCTTCTGGTCTCGCTCTCTCCGAGATTCTCAGATTCAGAATCTCGGAGAGAGCGAGACCAGAAGGCTTTGAGCATGCGCAAATGCTCAAAGCCCAGACCAGCCCAGCCCAGGCGAGAGAGGATCATCGGGCACTGGCACTGGCACATCCTGTGCATTGGTGCTGGTGCCGGTGCCCAATCGGGTAAGCGATGTCTTTGCAGTGCTGGGGGGGATGTAGGATCGCAGGGGAGGGGGGGTGACGCGAGCAGATGGGGAGGATGCCGGTTCGCAGGCCAGAAGAGGGAGTAAGTGGGGGTGTCGGGAGGAGGTTATAGCAGCATGCGCGGTATACTCGTGTGCGTGCTATATAGATTTTTTTACAGCAATGCTTTGTTCCTGCGCGCTTTACACGTATGCGTGTTATACACGTATGCGCGTTATATGCGTGAAAATACGGTAATTAGATAGGAACATGTTTAGAAGCTCTTGATGGGAGGAAAAATTCCAAGAAGTTTCCTTTTTTTTTTAAGTATTGGGGATTAGCTTGGAAGATGAAGGGATTGGTCAACATTGCTGCTGGCATTAAGACCACAAATTCACCGTCTGGCCATGTCTGGGCATTGGCATTTAACTGCAGCATATAGAATAGCATTTTAATGGACACCAGGTTTTTGACACCATGGGTTCCTTTTACAAAGCTGCACTTGACGCTAACGCCAGCATTGAGCCCATGGTGTCAAAAACCATTTTTTTTCTGTTTTATTAACTATTTTGTATGTTTATATTGTATTTTGAATTGTATTTTTTTATTTTAGTATTGTAAAGAATCTGGAATGTCTTTTGCCCAAGAAGAGAGTGTAAAAAAAGATTTCTAAATAAATAATTTATCGTAGTCTGTAAGTTTTGCGCATGTGTGCGCCCCACACATGCTCTGACCAAATTCCGCCCATATGCACATATTTGCAGAAGAGCATAAGGGTGGTTTGAAAAGTTTGCCCCAAAATGCAAGTGAGGCGATGCGGTCTCCATCGAGGGCTCTGCACTTAGTCCAGCTGTTTTCAAGTTTTATCGTATTGTAGGGAAAATAGTTTACGAAAAAACTGGACACTCGCTTTTCTAAGAGTATAGCCGTCAATGGAGACTGCGTTGTTTAACTTGCTTTTTTACCAAACTGTTCAGATTATTGCTATTTATGTGAGCTTGTGTTCATTTATGTGATTAAATAATTAGAATATCACATAAATGGCACCTAATCACCAAATTTATTTAAAACTCACTATCCTGCGCCAAGAGTCATGGACCTTCTGGGCAGCTTACAGTCTAAAGAACAAATAATAAAATTAGTTACGTAAAATGATTACATATAATAATAATAATGATAATTAAATATTTATATACCTCAAAAACACAGCACATTATATATAAAATATAACATTAAGAAATTATTAACTTATCTTGATTATACATATTTATCAAACAGATAAGTTTTTAACAATCTTCTAAAGGTCTGGTAAGAAGAAGAATTTAAGTTCACACCACTAAAACTTTTGTTCCAAAAGCAAAATCAAATTCAAAACATCTTGCACCAGATTTTATAAATGGCGTCCCGATTGTAGGCGGCCAACCGCTGCCTAACCAGTCAATTGGAATGCACGTTTCTTAAAAAAACCAAAAACCCTCCCAAGGCGGGCTACCTACATTGGAGGTGCCTCCGGGAGCCTAGGGAGGCCCGCAAGCCCACCTAAGGCTAGGCCCGGAAGTAGCCTTAGGCGGACCTAGATGGCTGTATACATCTCCCTAGGCCAGCAAAATGATGGCCTACATTGCAAGTAGACACGACTGCTAAGCTTATTGCAGCAAGGGATCTCACAGCTGCGGCAGCCTTTACCTCCCAAATGATCGTGGCAGGAGGGATGCCCAATCCCTCCTGCCAGAACCCCCCCAAACCCCTTTCCCCCCCCCCGTAGATTGTGCAGCAGGTGGGATGTCCAATCCCTCCTGCCAGAACACCCCCCCCAAAAGTTCAACCCCCTAACCCCACCTGGACCACCCCTCCCCCCCCCCATATAGTACGCCTGTGTGCGATTCTCAAAAGATGGTTAGGCTTCTGAGACCAGGCGTCCTATACAGAGTCTGGGCCCTTGTGTCTTTTACAGGATTCTCTCAGCAGTGAAACTTTTCTATTTATTTCCATATGTATCAGCAAAAAGAAATGTTTTTAGTTCATAAGAACAAAAGAATAGCCTTACTGAGTCCATCAAGCCCAGTAGCCCGTTCTCAAGGTAGCCAATCCAGGTGCCTAGTACCTGGCCAAAACCCAAGGAGTAGCAACATTCCATATAGAACACTAAAGAATAGCAAGATTCTGGAATTCCAAAGAGTAACAAGATTCTAGAACCCCAAAAAGTAGCAACATTCCATGCTCCCAATCCAGGGCAAGCAGTGGCTTCCCCATGTCTTTCTCAATAACAGAGTATGGACTTTTCCTCCAGGAACTTGTCCAAATCTTTCTTAAAACCAGCTACACCATCCGCTCTTACCACAATCTCTGTCAATGCGTTCCAGAGCTTAACTATCCTCTGAGTGAAAAAAAAATGTCTTCCTTTTGGTTTTAAAAGTATTTCCTTGTAACTTCATCGGCCCACAGTAGAAACCTTTACCACAGTTTTGTAAAAACCAGTGTTAGTCCTTCAATGAAAGGGTCCTTAAGTGTTAAACGTAATCCTAACTTTTCTTTAGCAGCTCTGAAGTATTTTAGTAAAGGCTTAAGTTATAATATTTGCTTTAGCCGGTCCACATTTTTGAGGGGTTTGATCATGCTTCATTATAAACATTTGGGGAAATCACGAAAGCCATATTTGTGTCCTTTTATTTTTAATATCTAAATTCTTCTCTAATTATTTTTGGAAGCCTATTCCCGATAACACATCAGGACCAGATTTGCCGGATGGGCTGCCACCTTAAACATGTTGCATTCCGCTCCCAGTCTCCAGGTGTCGTGGATTTATTAATCAACTCCACATGTGTAACACGGAAATCAGCAAGAAAAAGGTGCAGTTGCAGAAGCTTTTCATCTTCATATCCCAGGCAAGCAGACAGTGACTATGGCGCGTAATTATTTTAAATTAATTTGGGGGCTTTTTTTTTTTTTTTACTAAATCGCATTAAGCTTAATGAATGCATAATGTGAAAATATGCTGAAAGGCTGGAGAAGTTGGGGCTCTTTACCCTGGAAAATCGGAGACTTAGAGGGGACATGATAGAGACTTATAAAATCATGAATGGCATAGAGAAGGTGGAGAGGGACAGATTCTTCAGACTAGCGGGGACAACAAAAACAAGAGGACATTCAGAAGAATTGAAAGGAGACAGATTCAAAACCAATGCTAGGAAGCTCTTCTTCACTCAGAGGGTGGTGGACACCTGGAACGCGCTTCCAGAAGAGGTGATAGGACAGAGTACAATATTGGGTTTCAAAAAGGATTGGATGACTTCCTGAAGGAGAAGGGGATTGAAGGGTACAGATAGAGGGTAACTCTACAGGATATTAAATGATTAGGGAATAACGACTTAGGTTTCGTCAGTCGTAAGGCGGAAGTCATTATGCCATTGTATAGATCCATGGTGAGGCCCCACCTGGAATACTGTGTGCAATTCTGGAGGCCGCATTATCACAAGGATGTGCTGAGACTGGAGTCGGTGCAAAGAATGGCCACCCGGATGGTCTCGGGACTCAAGGATCTACCATACGAAAAACAGCTTGACAAATTACAACTATACTCGCTCGAGGAGCGCAGAGAGAGGGGGGACATGATCGAGACGTTCAAGTATCTTACGGGCCGCATCGAGGCGGAGGAAGATATCTTCTTTTTCAAGGGTCCCACGACAACAAGAGGGCATCCGTTGAAAATCAGGGGCGGGAAACTACGAGGTGACACCAGGAAATTCTTTTTCACTGAAAGAGTGGTTTATCGCTGGAATAGTCTTCCACTACAGGTGATTGAGGCCAGCAGCGTGCCTGATTTTAAGGCCAAATGGGATCGGCACATGGGATCTCTTCACAGGGCAAAGGTAGGGGAGGGACATTAAGGTGGGCAGACTAGATGGGCCGTGGGCCCTTATCTGCCGTCTATTTCTATGTTTCTATGTTTCTAGGTAAAGGATCACTTACAGGTCATGGACCTGGGGGGGCCACCGCGGGAGCGTACTGCTGGGCACGATGGACCCCTGGTCTGACCCAGCAGAGGCAATGCTTATATTCTTATGAGTCTTACTGCAAAATGCAATCAAGCGTTTTGTGGTAATTTTCTCTCATGCATGCCTAGCTTGGTCGGTGCATTCTATAAAGTGCTGAGCATAAGTTCTAGTGTGTGAATCGCATGAGCAGGGCATGGCCAGGGGAGGAGCATGCAAGGATCATGGGCATGCCTAAAAAGTGAAGCACACTGTTATAGCATACACCCGATATGCGCACAACTTAGGCGTAGGTATTTAGGCATACCTAAATGTTAATAGCGTGTATGACCCCCCTAAGCACGATTCCAAATATGGTGCATGCCTTTTATAGAATCACTTTAAACGTCATAATGATTGGCGCCAATTTTTTTATGCGTTATATACAGAATCGAGCCCTGTATTACATTACATTGGTGACTTTTATTCCGCCATTACCTTGCGGTTCAAGGCGGATTACATTAGAGGTTATCTGGACAATTCCAGAAGAGATTACATAGTTGGGCGGGTTGCTTTGGGGGATGGAGTTAGGTTGTCTTGATGGATTTCTTGAATAGCAGGGTTTTAATTTCTTTTCTGAAGGTTTTGTAGTCTGGTGTCGTCATCAGTAGATTGGATAATTGGTGGTCAAGTTTCGCTGCCTGCATGGCCAGTAGGCCATCGTACATTTTTTTTTGCATTTGATGCCTCTGATTGGATAGGATAGGAAAGTCACTGTGATACTATCTATAAAGCTAACTGGAAAAAAAATTAGGACAGCATTATCATCTCCTTTTCCCTGTTGACCATTCCTTTCCCTTTGCAGCCAAGCATCCATCTGGTTTTTGTCATTGCCTTATCTACTCGCTCGGCCATTTTGGAGAAGCTTCTATTGATCTTCTCCAACAATGGCTGTCATGTTTTGAGCTTGTTGGCTTTTATTCAACATTCAGATCCTTATTCAATGAACAACACTAGCCCAGCAACCAAACACCTCAAAAGTGCGGTGACTTCACACTAAAGGCATCATTAGCCTTTCCCTTTTGAATGAATTTTTATTATTAAAATCAGAAAAAAAGAGACACCAAAAAGCTTCATATCGCCTCAAAATTCCATAATCTTACAGACTAAGAAGCAATGTATAAAATATCTCACAAAGTCAAAATAACCACTGCAAGATTGTATATAAAACTAAACATTTGTATTAACATAAATTAGAATTCCTCTAAGAACCATGTCCCATTTCAATTAGCATACATTAAAATAATAATGAAACATTTCTTACCAATGACTCAGTTTCCTTGAAATGAATATATAAAGTGCTATTTTATTAATCCTATGTATGACATGAGGGGGGTCAGCCCAACCAACCAACTTCCAAAATTCTGGGCTTTGTTTTGCCACTGTAGCTGAAAAGAGGGTTATCATATTTTGTTAGGTGCCAGCTTGCAGAAGCAAAATTCTAAGCTTTGACATTGTTTCAGATCATTGATGGAACCACTTTGTCACCAGCAGCCTCAGTGACAAGAGAAAACTCTTGGGAGCCGCTGTACAAGGAAAACATAGGCAATCAAAAGGAAACACTACAGTACATGTTTCTTATAGCCAGGACCTAGTTTATTCACCAAAACAATCCATTTAAACCAGCCTTCATGCAAAAGAATTTAAAACAGTTCAAAAGGAAAAAAAACCCAACCCAATAGTGTCAGAATGCTCCAAAGTACTCAAAATATGGTCCTTCTACTAGTGCACACTGTGCTCAAAAAGAAATGCATTTTCAAACAGTCTCTGGGTTTCTGCTGCCCAATAAACCCCTTTAGCTTGAGTCTCTCAATACTGGAGACACAAAATAAACCCCAAACCCACAGTTCTGGCTTCTCCAAGCTGTCACAGCTTCTCCAACTTATCTTTAAAGAAGGTATTTGAATTTTTCAAAACAGTTTCTTGGGCTGATGTCAGCTAACTCAGCCTGCACTAGTGCTACGGCACTAGGCCCCAGCATATGACTTGCTGGGCTCGGAGTGTGTGGCCTCAATATTGCAAAAGATATGCCCTCAAACCCACCACACAAAAAAAACACAGAGCAGTCCCCACTTCCATCCTGGTCAAACATTTAGGCAATTTAATTCACTTGCCTTCAGTACAGCAAACTTCCACTCAACAGTTCAGGATACAGCTCCAACTCCATGGTTTGAAAATCCTGGGGCATTAAGTTTGGTGACTCCGGATCAGCCTCTGTCAGCTACATACATTCAGGTTGTTGACTGCCATCCAGAGCTCTCAGCCCTGAACCTCCCTGCCTTCTTTGTTGCTCCTGCTTTTCCTTCTGCCTCTCTAGCAGTTCTGCTTTCTGATGTAATAGCCTGCAGCCATGCCCCAAACTCTCAGGTGAAAAGGCTTTCAGGCTGGTTCTACTTCCAGCCTGCATGTGAATGCTGGGAACTAAACTAGAGCTGTGTGGAAGTTGTGGAACTGGTAAATCTGCTCTCCTGCTCCCTCTAGAGGCCAAAGAAGAAAAGTCCCCAAAATGTTTACTTTGGGGTTTAAAATGAGCTGTTTCTAGTGCCTTTGCTCCAGGTTTCTGCACTGCTCTGGGGACAGACCTAGCAGGCATAGGCTGAATACCACAATATCCACCTCATTCTCTTTATGGTTGGGCTGAGAACTTTTCAGCACCTCCTTGTAGCAACATTCCAGAGCTGAGATTGTGATGTCATAATGCCTCATTCCACCAATGCCTAAGAGACAACCTTACCAGTGATGTCGCAATGGCTTGATTGACTTGTACATACCAGGGGGTGCTGAAATGTTTTCAGCCCAACCAACCAACTTCCTAAATTCTGAGCATTATTTTGCCACTGGAACTGAAAAGAGTGTCATCTTAGTTTGTTAAGTGTCAAGTTGCAGAAACGAAATTCCATGTTTGGACATTGTTTCAGATCATTGATTGAACCATATCCACGTCATTCTCTTCTTGCTTGGGCTGAGAACTTTTCAGCACCCCCTTGTATACACCTATATGGTACCGTATCCCTAGTAGAAAAGGTTGTCAATCTTAACTATTTAAATGGGCAGAATTTTTGAAGTGTTGTGCTCAAGCTAAAGGCACGATCAGTTTTTCTTTTTTGTTTTGTTTTTCTGCTTTTTGTGATTGAGTTTTTCTCACTCGTTGTTTCTAAGCATAGCGAAACAGAGGCCCTGTCGGGAGTCGGCTGGAAAGGGGTCCAGAAGAGATTGATTTGGACTCTGCCCAAACCACAGCTACTGAAGATCTTTGCAGCAGATAAGTTTGTGATTATTTCTTTTTTTAGTTTTTTGACTATGAGTTTTGATATGCTATTTATGCTATATATTGATGTTATATTTTAAACTCAAACAAAAGAAGCATTAGAACAGTGGAGTTTTTATGACCGAGGATGTGTCTGCATCTTTAAATTTGTTATTTGAAGTTGCCTGGTCCGAAGGATTTGCTTGTTTGATCCTACATGACGCTGAGGTCTTTTCTCCACTTGTTAACTAATATTAGTTAGTAAGCTGCTTTTTCTCTGTATGCTGAGGAGTGACGGGACAAAAGCGCGCTGAACAAACGGGCACCAACAAATTGGAGCGCAAGACATCAGCGCACCGCACAAAAACCTTATTTTAAAGGGCTCCGACGGGGGTGTGTGTGTGGGAACCCCCCCACTTTACTGAATACTGTTCGCGCTGCCTTGTTGGGGGGGTGTGGGGGGTGTAACCCCCCACATTATACAGAAAACTTAACTTTTCCCCTAAAAAATAGGGAAAAAGTTAAGTTTCCTCTATATTGGGGGTTTACAAACCCCCAAAACCACGCCCAACGGCAGCGCAAACAGTATTTAGTAAACTGGGGGGGCCCCGTCGTAGCCCTTTAAAATAAGGTTTTTGTGCAGCACGCTGATGTCTTGCGCTCAATTGTCCGCCCCTATTTGTCAGCGCCCGTTTGTCCAGCGCGCTTATGACTGTGAACCATGCTGGGGTGCACCTGAATGCGTTTGTTTGGAGTGTATTATCAAGGACAATAGCTGACTTGATTGTACAGATTTCAGAAAAAATATTTCCAAAATATATTTTGAGATATATTTTCCAAACCTGAAAACTAATGTAATTTATTTCTTATATACCGCTACATCCGTTAGGTTCTAAGCGGTTTGTAGAAAATATACATTAAGATTATAAATGAGAAGTAAGAAGGTACTTAAAAAATTCCCTTACTGTCCCGAAGGCTCACAATCTAACTAAAGTACCTGGAAATTAATAAAGAAGAGAAAATAAAGATGGTTGAAAAAAGAAAAATTCTATGTGAACTTATAGGATGGAAATTAAACTGACAGTGAAGAACTGTATGAAAAATACAGTTAGAGAGGGTAGGTTACAATCTATTGATGGTATTTGTTTAATTGGAAGGTGTTAAGGTGGGTCATTTGGGGGAAGGTTATCTGAAGGTCAAAGAGGAGGGGTTAAGATGTTTGGATGAATTTTTTGAAAAGCAGGGTTTTGATTTCTTTTCTGAATGTTTTGAAGTTGTCTGATAGTGTCATAAGATTGGAGATGGAATGGTTGATTTTTGCTGCTTGTGTTGCCAGAAGGTTGTCAAACATTTTCTTGCGTTGTGTGCCTTTGAGTGGGGGGAAGGCGAAAGGGTTCGAGGTTCTTCTGTGTCTTGAGGTGGAGATTTGGTTTAAGCGGTTGTTTAGATAGGAGGGGGAAGAGCCGTGTAATGCTTTGAATATCAGGCAGTGGAATTTGAATTGGATTCGTGCTTGTATGGGTAGCCAGTGAGAGTCTAAGAAGGCAGTTGTTATGTGATCATATTTTTTGAGTGAGTAGATCAATCTGAGGGCGGTGTTTTGTATGGTCTGGAGTTGTTTTATCATAGTGGCTGGACAAGGAAGATATAGGGAGTTGCAATAATCCAGCAGACCTAAGACTAGGGATTGGACGATTCGTCTAAATTGTGCTTGGTCAAAGAATTTTCTGATTTTACGGAGAATTCTCATGGTTAGAAAAGCTTTCTGGGTTGTTTTGTTGATCTGGGGCTGCATTGTGCAACATCTGTCTATCGTAACTCCTAGGAGTTTTAGTTCGGGTTGTATTGGGTATTTGGTATTTTTGATTTTCAGTTCAGTGATGGTAGGAGTTTGGGATTTTTCGAGCAAAAGGAATTTTGTTTTTTCAGAATTTAGTTTTAGTTTGTGATCCAACTAAGGGAGGAATTCATCAAGGGACGCTAACCTATTTTGCCCGCGCTAACCGTGTTAACGATTGGTCCATGCTGAATGCTGACACTCATAGGAATGTAATGGATGTCGGGACAGTAAGGGAATTTTTAAGTACCTTCTTACTTCTCATTTATAATCTTAATGTATATTTTCTTCAAACCGCTTAGAACCTAACGGATGTAGCGGTATATAAGAAATAAATTACATTACATTACATTACATTAATGCACATCAATCGTTAGCATGTGCTAACACAGTTAATACCCCTTGATGAATTCCCCCCTAAATGCAGTTTTAAAATTGTAAGCTCCTTTTATTAAGGTGGGCTAACCGATTTAGCGCATGCTAAAAGCTAAGTTGCCCATAGAATATAATTGACGCTATAGGGACCCACGGCCACAATAGGGCACCCGCTCAAACTCAGGGGCGGAAAATTTCATGGCGACACCAGAAAGTATTTCTTCACAGAGAGAGTGGTTGATCATTGGAACAAGCTTCCAGTGCAGGTGATCGAGGCAGACAGCATGCCAGACTTTAAGAATAAATGGGATACCCATGTGGGATCCCTACGAGGGTCAAAATAAGGGAATTGGGTCATTAGGGCATAGACAGGGGGTGGGTAAGCAGAGTGGGCAGACTTGATGGGCTGTAGCCCTTTTCTGCCGTCATCTTCTATGTTTCTATGATGGGTCATTTGGCCTTTATCTGCCATCATGTTTCTATGTTTCTATAATCAGAAAGTTCTATGACATCACAATGCAGGTGTAAAGAGCCTTAGCCAATAGGGAGAGGAGGAGAGAGTGGCTGCTGCAGACACCAGAAAGTATTTCTTCACAGAGAGAGTGGTTGATCATTGGAACAAGCTTCCAGTGCAGGTGATCGAGGCAGACAGCGTGCCAGACTTTAAGAATAAATGGGATACCCATGTGGGATCCCTACGAGGGTCAAGATAAGGAAATTGGGTCATTAGGGCATAGACAGGGGGTGGGTAAGCAGAGTGGGCAACTTGATGGGCTGGAGCCCTTTTCTGCCGTCATCTTCTAGGTTTCTATGATGGGTCATTTGGCCTTTATCTGCCATCATGTTTCTATGTTTCTATAATCAGAAAGTTCTATGACATCACAATGCAGGTGTAAAGAGCCTTAGCCTATAGGAAGAGGAGATGCAAATGTTAAGAGCTTTAGCCAATAGGGAGAGGAGGAGAGAGTGGCTGCTGCAGACACCAGAGAGTATTTCTTCACAGAGAGAGTGGTTGATCATTGGAACAAGCTTCCAGTGCAGGTGATCGAGGCAGACAGCGTGCCAGACTTTAAGAATAAATGGGATACCCATGTGGGATCCCTACGAGGGTCAAGATAAGGAAATTGGGTCATTAGGGCATAGACAGGGGGTGGATAAGCAGAGTGGGCAGACTTGATGGGCTGTAGCCCTTTTCTGCCGTCATCTTCTATGTTTCTATGTTTCTATGTTTACTAAAAGGACCCCCTGCGCTTTTATAACCAAAAGATTATGACAGAACGTAAAGTCCATAGACTGTACAAAACCCATAAAGCCTAACAATTTCTTTGCCAACTGGCTAGCAGATTTCCTTAAAATGACAGCAATCCTTAAAGTCCACGCTGATTTCCGGCTGACGGAAGTAGGGCTATCCCTTGCCCTCCAATCGAGATATAGCTAACGTCTGTACAATGAAAAGTCGAGGTTTACCACGACTCTTCCTGCTTCCATGGCAACCAGTTCCTGCCGGCTGAATTAATTACTCGTAAACGGAAATGTTATAATGACTACCAATCCGGCTACTCGCTTTTACGATGCAAATTTTGCAAAATCCAGTTTCCAAAACCATTCTTTGATGCAGTGCTTGGAACATCTTTCACCGGTCAATTTGATTTACTCTCTTTGAGCGCATCTGCCAAATTTACGGAGTCACTTGGGTGGTATAAATCACTTGAGCTACGGAGCTAATTCTTCTTTTTGACAAAATTCATACATGAAGCGTCAAACTGATCAGCAGGCGCTTGACAAGCTCTTATAAAACATTTTCTGACTCTAAATTAATCAAATTGTCTTTCATTCTTTTTCTGCATGCTTCGAACTTATATTGCATTAACCATATTGCCCTAGCTGGTAGATATTTTTAGCATCTTTCATCATAATCATAAGTGTTCTTTCGAATAGATGACAGCACGTGTATCCAAGCCAAAACTTGTCGCTTCTTTCTATACCACGCCGCTAAAATCAGGACTTTTCTTCCTCAACGTGCTGCCACGATCCTCATCCACGCTCTTGACGCCTCTCGCTTGGGTTACTGCGCTGTGCTTCTCGCAGGTCTTCCAATGAGCTATCTCTCTCTCTCCTTACTTTTTCTACTATGAATTCTTTCTATAGTGCTACCAGATGTACGCAGCACTGTACAGAGTCACAAGAGTCAAAAGAGCTTGGAATCTAGACAGACAAGACAGACAAACAAGATGTCATGGCTACAGTTAAGAGAAACGGTTAATCTGCTGGCTGGGTTGGAGGGCGGAGGAGTAGGGTGAAGGATTGAAGGCTATATTACAAAGGTGGGTTTCCAGTCTGCTTTTAAACAAGAGAAGGAGCTTGACGGACAAACTCGGGTAATTTTTTCCAGGCATAGGGGGCAGCTAGATGAAAGGAACGAAGTCTGGAACTGGCAGTGGAGGAGAAGGGTACAGCTAAGAGCAGCTGATCTGAGGAGCTGAGTTCTCCGGGAGGTGTATAAGGCGGGAGAAGAGATATTGAGGGGCAGCAGAAGGAACACACTTGTAGGTCAGCAATAGGAGCTTGAACTTTATGCGAAGGTGGATCAGGAGCCAGTGAAATGATTTAAGGAGAGGGGTGACATGAGCGTAGCGAGGTTGGTAGAAGATGAGTCGCGCAGCAGAGTTTTGCACAGATTGCGGTGGGGGGGTGGGGGGGGGGAGGGAGAAGTGGCATAGCAATCGATCTGTTCAGAATTCTGCTGCCTGCCAAGGTCATTATGCTCACGTTACCTCTTTCTTCAAGTCGCTTCATTGGCTCCCTGCTTTGTATTACATGCAAATCCAACTCCTCTTGCTGACCTACAAGTGCATTCACTCTGCAGCTCCTCAATGTCTCTCCTCACTTATCGCTCCCTATACTCCGCCCTGGGAACTCCGTTCATCAGGTATGTCTCTTTTGTCTGTACCCTTCTCCTCTATGGCCAGCTCCCGACTCTGTCTCTTCTGCCTTGCTCCACTGTATACCTGGAACAGCCTCCTGACGTCAGGCTCCATCTCTGGTGGTATTCAAATCCAGGCTGAAGGCCCACCTTTTCGAAACTGTATTTAAGTCTTAACCCTACCAATTTGTAAAGCAGCACCTCTGTTTGTGATTCCCTCTATAGCCCCCCACCCCACCCCACCCTCTCTACCTCTTCTCCCTTCGTATTTGCCTACATGAGCAGCATATATTGATTCACCATTTTTGTCCATTGTGTCTTTCATAATTAGATTGTAAGCTCTGTTGAGCAGAGACCGTCTTTGGTGTGTTTGATGTATAGCGCTGCCTGAGTCCGACATTGATCAGTCAGAAGATGAGGTTTAGAATATGAAACGTGTGGTTACTGTCCCATAACCTGACAGTAATGCAGGGGCTTCTCAACTCTGGTCTTCAAGAGCCGACAGCAATTTTCAGGGCATCCACTGGAAAAAAAAATATTTGTCAAGAGGTATTTGCTGACCTATGGGTCTAAAATAAGACTTCCTTGCAGAGCATGGTTGACCTGAAAAACAGACTCATCCATAGCTCTTGAGGATTGGAACTGGGAACCACTGTTATATATTGAGATTAGAGGAATTAACATTGCAGTACAAAATGTAATGTAATGTAATTTATTTCTTATATACCGCTACATCCGTTAGGTTCTAAGCGGTTTACAGAAAATATACATTAAGATTAAAATAAGAAAGGTACTTGAAAAATTCCCTTACTGTCCCGAAGGCTCACAATCTAACTAAAGTACCTGGAGGGTAATAGAGAAGTGAAAAGTAGAGTTAGAGGAAAAATAAAAATAAAATAAACATTTTAACAAGACAGCATTGATCTAAATACTTTGGAAGGTAGAAGAGAGGAGAGAAAGGAATAGAAGCAGAAGGGGGAGCCGTTGAACAGTAGAATTCTGCAGCATCCACTATCTCCTCCTCTCCCTATTGGCTAAGGCTCTTAACATTTGCATATCTTCTTCCCATTGGCTAAGGCTCTTTGCCTGCATTGTGATGTCATAGAGCTTTATGGTTATAGAAACCTAGAAACATGATGGCAGATGAAGGCCAAATGGTCCATGTAATGTAATGTAATTTATTTCTTATATACCGCTACATCCGTTAGGTTCTAAGCGGTTTACAGAAAATATACATTAAGATTAGAAATAAGAAAGGTACTTGAAAAATTCCCTTACTGTCCCGAAGGCTCACAATCTAACTAAAGTACCTGGAGGGTAATAGAGAAGTGAAAAGTAGAGTTAGAGGAAAAATAAAATAAACATTTTAACAAGACAGCATTGATCTAAATACTTTGGAAGGTAGAAGAGAGGAGAGAAAGGAATAGAAGCAGAAGGGGGAAATTTAAATGATAGAAATAGAACAAAACAAAGACAAAAGGCAAAACAATAGATAAGATTAAAGATAAATCATAAGCTGGAAAGAAAAATAAAATAAAACTTTGTCTTCAATCCACGGTTTCAGCGTCAGTGATGAAGTGGAGCAAGTAAGTTTAGGAGGAGCGATTGACGTTTCCAGAAAAGGCTTCTTCAGGGAAGAGACTTGGCAGACAGTATATAATCTATATAATAAAACCGTAGGCGGCGCATGCGCATTCTTATCGGCGTGCTTCCATGATCCGTATGTCCGTGGCCGCCAAGAGTGCAGCATGCCCCGCGCTTACTATGGCCCCACGCGCAGCTGAGTTCGGCACGGCGGTTTCCCCAGATAGGGGAAGCTGAACAACTCACTCCCGACGCGCAGCTGAGTTCGGCACGGCGATTTCCCCGGTTTCCACAGATAGGGGAAGCCGAACACCTCACTCCCGCCTCATGGTCCTGCCGCCGCTCCTGTTCACAGCGGCCTGCACGTTGACGACTCCCCCCCTCCCCCCCGGGGCTGCCTAAAGAAACAAAGTTTCACGGTGCTTGGCCCGCCAAACAATTTTTGACGTTGCCGAAATTTGCCCCACCGTTCCTTCCCTTCCTCCATCAGGTACAGTTCAGCTCCGCTAAAAGGAGCTGCTTTGAAATTGGAGCCCTGCCGCCACCGTAACATGTTCCCTCTGCCGCGGTCCCATATGTCAGAGAAGGGGCGGGACCAAGGCAGAGAGGAACGTGCTACGGCAGTGGCAGGCCTCCGATTTCGACGCGGCTCCTTTTAACATTGGTGGATTCACTGCACCTGATGGAGGGAGGGAAGGAAAGGTGGTTGGGCGCTGTTGAGCCCCTCTTTGCCCTCAGACCCTCTCCTAACTGCTCCCTCCTGTCTCAGACCACTGGGGGGAGGTGCCTGTCTTCAGCTGCAGGGATGGAGGGAGGGAAGAAGAAAGAAGGGGCCCTGGCAAGCGAGTTTTCAAAAGCCAACCCTAGCCTGGGACCCCTACATGGTATGAATAATGACCAGACAACAAAAGGTAAGAAAAATAATTTTATTTTCTGTTTTGTGATTACAATATGTCAGATTTGAAATGTGTCTTGAGGGAGGCTGTCGCCGCGGCTTTGGACAACGGGGTACCATTTTCGTGGGAGCTGGCCTTCGGAGAGGCTTGGGACGCGGGGACGGATGCAGGAAGGGCTGCCGCTGCGAAGGGCTTTGGTGGGGGAGCCAGCCAGACCGCGAGTGTGGGGCCGTTGTAAGCGCGGATTGGTCAAGGAGCCGCCGTTGCCGAGGCTTTGAAATTGCTCTCCCACCGTCACTCCCTCCCGTCCCGGCTCTGCCTCTGCCCCTGCCCAAGTTCAAAAGCAGGAGAGGCGGTCATCTAGCACCCGTTAATCTAACGGGCTTAAACACTAATGTTCTTATAAGACCATAAGAGTTGCCTTACTGGGACAGTCCATCAAGCCCAGTATCCTGTTTTCAACAGTGGCCAACCCAGGTCCTAAGCACCAGGCAGAAACCCAAATAGCTGCAACATTCTAAAGCTCTTATTGTGATGTCATAATGCCTCATTCCACCAATGCCTAAGAGCCAACCTCAGCAGTGATGTCACAATGGCTTGATTGTCCTATATTTGGCTCCCATAAGTACATAAGAGCTGCCATACTGGGACAGACCAAAGATCCATCAAGCCCAGTATCCTGTTTTCAACAGTGGCCAACCCAGGTCCTAAGCACCAGGCAGAAACCCAAATAGCTGCAACATTCTAAAGCTCTTATTGTGATGTCATAATGCCTCAATCCACCAATGCCTAAGAGCCGAACTCAACAGTGATGTCACAATGGCTTGATTGCCCTATACTTAGCTCACCTAAGAACATAAGAGCTGCCATACTGGGTCAGACCAAAGGTCCATCAAGCTCAGTATCCCGTTTCCAACAGTGGGCAACCCAGGACACAAGTACCTGGCAAGATCCCAATAGAGTAAAACAGATTTGATGCTGCTTATCCTACTCGGGATCTATCCTACTTGGAACCTGAGTTGGCCACTTTTGGAAACAGCAAACTGGACTTGATGGACCTTTGGTCTGTTCCAGTATGACAATTCTTATGTTCGTAATAGAAAAAATTGAAACTTGCCTGGAGTTCAGCTTTCTATAGGTAAGAAATTAGATTGAAATATGCTTCGCACATCAAAGGCTTTTATTCCCTCAAGTTGGCTTTGATTGTAAATGGATGAAGGAAAAGGCTTTTCTTGTCTTTTATGTTGATATGTTCCTTATCATTGCATTTTGAATACTAGAAAGTTAGATTTCATTATGGTTCTGCTCCTTCCTGACCCTCTTCCTTTAATCCTAGAATAATTTCATTTGCCAAAGATTTGCTGCTGTTCCAAAGGTGCTCTCAAAATTTCGTAAGCCAGAGCCACGAATAAGAACAGCCCTCCTCTTCTTCACCCCCTCTTGTTCTCACCTTTTTTATGTTTACTTTCCTTGAATTTATTATAGTCCTACCTCGTTGGAGCATTTCGCATTGTGGACCATGGTAGAAACTTCAACCGCAGCTTTGTAAAAAAAGGGGGGTTAGATTCCGGGGGAGAGGTAGGTTCCTACTCTGCATTACCTCTGCTCCCAGACTGCATAGATGGTTAGAGGCAATATTCAGCGTCACTCTCTGGTGAAATGCCACTGAATATTCCAGGATAATCCCACACAAGGGGCCATATGAAATGTTTTGAATATCGACCACATCGTCTGCGATAGTTGTTGTACATCAGCCCTCTGGGAACATATTTTCTATACCGAAGTACGCGAAAGATATTTTTGGTGCTTTTTCGGTTTCTTTTGTGAATTTTTCCAATTTTCTAACTTTTGTTTCAAACTATAAGAACATAAGAATTGCCGCTGCTGGTCCATTGCGCCCAACAGTCCGCTCACGCGGCAGCCCCCAGGTCAAAGACCAGTGGCCTAACCGAGACCAGCCTCACTTGCGTACATTCCGGTTCAGCAGAAACTTGTCTAGCCTTCTCTTGAATCCCTGGAGGGTGTTTTCCCCTATAACAGCCTCCGGAAGAGCGTTCCAGTTTTCTACCATTCTCTGGGTGAAGAAGAACTTCCTTACGTTTGTACGGAATCTATCCCCTTTCAACTTTAGAGAGTGCCCTCTCGTTCTCCCTACCTTGAAGAGGGTGAACAACCTGTCCTTATCTACTAAGTCTATTCCCTTCAGTACCTTGAATGTTTTGATCATGTCCCCTCTCAATCTCCTCTGTTCGAGGGAGAAGAGGCCCAGTTTCTCTAATCTAAGACCAGCGCCCTGGGTCTAGTCTTACCTGCGTATGTTCTGGTCCAGCAGGAACTTGTCCAACTTTGTCTTGAATCTCTGGAAGGTGATTTCCCCTACGACAGACTCCGGAAGAGCATTCCAGTTTTCTACCACTCTCTGGGTGAAGAAGAACTTCCTTACGTTTGTACGGAATCTATCCCCTTTCAACTTTAGAGAGTGCCCTCTCGTTCTCCCTACCTTGAAGAGGGTGAACAACCTGTCCTTATCTACTAAGTCTATTCCCTTCAGTACCTTGAATGTTTTGATCATGTCCCCTCTCAATCTCCTCTGTTCGAGGGAGAAGAGGCCCAGTTTCTCTAATCTAAGACCAGCGCCCTGAGTCTAGTCTTACCTGCGTATGTTCTGGTCCAGCAGGAACTTGTCCAACTTTGTCTTGAATCTCTGGAGGGTGATTTCCCCTACGACAGACTCCGGAAGAGCGTTCCAGTTTTCTACCACTCTCTGGGTGAAGAAGAACTTCCTTACGTTTGTACGGAATCTATCCCCTTTTAGCTTTAGAGAGTGTCCTCTCATTCTCCCTACCTTGGAGAGGGTGAACAACCTGTCTTTATCTACTGTCTATTCCCTTCATTATCGTGAATGTTTCGATCATGTCCCCTCTCAGTCTCTTCTTTTTAAGGAAGAGGCCCAGTTTCTCTAACTTTTTAACTTGCGTTAATTACATTACATTACATTACATTAGGGACTTCTACTCCGCCCATACCTTGCAATTCAAGGCGGATTACAAAAGAGCCAACTGGACATTTCCAGTGAAGTTACAACAGTTTTTTTGGGGGGTTTTTTGGTTACAAGAGAGGAGAGAGAGCTGGATTGATTCCGGAAGAACTTGCAACTTGGATATTAAATTGACTGTACGTTACTGTGTGATATAACAAATAGATTACAGTTAGAGTACAAATAAGGTTACGTTACATTTCAGGGATCTGAATACTTGGTTGGTGTTTTGGGGAGGAAGAGATTATTTAAGTGGGGGTTTTGGGGGAGAATTTATCTAGGAGGAGGGGGAAGGGTTGGGTTAAGATACGCATTAGGTTTGTGCGTCTCACAATTATTAGATTAGATTAAATGAGGCCATAGATCAACATGCGTTAAATAAAATTTATGTGCAGCAAATTTTTAAGATTCTCCAACATACCAAGGGCTCCTTTTACTAAGGTACGCTAGCGATTATAGCGCACGCAGCAGATTAGCGCGTGCTAACCCCACGCTACGCAGCTAGAACTAACGTCTAGCACGTGCGGCATTGTAGCGTGCGCTATTCCACGCATTAATGCCCTAACGCAGCTTAGTAAAAGAAGCCCCAAATGTACACTAATGACTAACGTTTTTTTCTCCGAGCAGCTGACATTTTCCACTGGTAGAGCCTTTGCCAACCTCTGCCTTTACTTTCTTGTAAGGTTTCCAGGGCTTCTCCTGCTTCCTTTTCTTTTCTGCTTCTCCCTAGGGGGGCCTCTCTCTAAAGAACTGTCTCCTTGCCTTGCAGATGTAGAAGCTCTCCATATTAATTACTTTGACTGTAATTCTTCAAGCGACGGGCAGTGCCAGAAAAGAAGCTGCATCAACTGGAGCGATGCCACGACCATAAGCCATTGCTCAAGCTTGTTCAATCACTATACCAGCTTGCAGGTTGGCCAATTTTTATTTTTTTTCTCAGTTGACCTCAAACAAAGGGTCTGAGGTGGTTGAAAGCGTTGGTGTTTCATCTCAAAACGTTACTAATTCGAAGACAATTTTTAGCACAGCGGTATTCAAAGGCTTGCTAGAAAACTCTTTTGGATGTTCCTAGCTGCCAGCATATTCCTTACCCTGCATATGTTGCAGGTGTGAAGCATTCAGGAAAAAGGTTTTGCCTCTCCACCAACATCACAGGAAATACATTTTTTTACAGAAAGGGTGGTGGAGACAGAGACTGTGTCTGAATTCAAGAAAGCATGGGATAGGCACATGGGATCTCTTAGGAAGAGGAAGAGATCATGGCTACTGCAGATGGGCAGACTGGATGGGCCATTTGGCTTTTATCTGCCATCAAGCTTTTATAACCATAAAGCTCTATGACCTCACAATGCAGGTGTAAAGAGCCTTAGCCAATAGGAAGAGGAGATGCAAATGCTAAGAGCCTTAGCTAATAGGGAGAGGAGAAGATAGTGGATGGGCAGACTGGATGGGCCATTTGGCTTTTATCTGCCATCATGTTTCTATAACCATAAAGCTCTATGACCTCACAATGCAGGTGTAAAGAGCCTTAGCCAATAGGAAGAGGAGATGCAAATGCTAAGAGCCTTAGCTAATAGGGAGAGGAGAAGATAGTGGATGGGCAGACTGGATGGGCCATTTGGCTTTTATCTGCCATCATGTTTCTATAACCATAAAGCTCTATGACCTCACAATGCAGGTGTAAAGAGCCTTAGCCAATAGGAAGAGGAGATGCAAATGCTAAGAGCCTTAGCTAATAGGGAGAGGAGGAGATAGTGGATGGGCATACTGGATGGGCCATTTGGTCTTTATCTGCCATAAAGCTCTATGACTTCACAATGCAGGTGTAAAGAGCCTTAGCCAATAGGAAGAGGAGATGCAAATGTTAAGAGCCTTAGCCAATAGGGAGAGGAGGAGATAGTGGATGTTCTGGATGGACCATTGGCCTTTATCTGCCATCATGTTTCTATAATCATAAAGCTCTATGACCTCACAATGCAGGTGTAAAGAGCCTTAGCCAATAGGAAGAGGAGATGCAAATGTTAAGAGCCTTAGCCAATAGGGAGAGGAGGAGATAGTGGATGCTGCGGATGGACCATTTGGCCTTTATCTGCCATCATGTTTCTATGTTTCTATAATCATAAAGTTCTATGACCTCACAAAGCAGGATAAAGAGCCTTAGCCAATAGGAAGAGGAGATGCAAATGTTAAGAGCCTTAGCCAATAGGGAGAGGAGGAGATAGTGGATGCTGCGGATGGACCATTTGGCCTTTATCTGCCATCATGTTTCTATGTTTCTATAATCATAAAGTTCTATGACCTCACAATGCAGGAGTAAAGAGCCTTAGCCAATAGGAAGAGGAGATGCAAATGTTAAGAGCCTTAGCCAATAGGAAGAGGAGGAGATAGTGGATGTTGCAGATGGGCAGACTGGATGGGCCATTTGGATTTTATCTGCCATCATGTTTCTATAACCATAAAGCTCTATGACCTCACAATGCAGGTGTAAAGAGCCTTAGCCTATAGGAAGAGGAGATGCAGATGTTAAGAGCCTTAGCCAATAGGGAGAGGAGGAGATAGTGGATGCTGTGGATGGGCCATTTGGTCTTTATCTGCCATCATGTTTCTAGATTTTCCCCACTGATGGTGGAGGATAGGGATGCGCCAGGCAAAAACGATTCTGTTTGTTGTTTTCCCAGTTTTCAGCTGTTTAGTTTCAGAGGGCAGTTTTTAAGGGGATGGTCCTGGGGGATGAATACCTGTCTGCCCTCAGAGAATTGCTTTGAAAATGGCCTCAAACATCTCCAGCCAGGCTCCAGATAATTTCTCACACGTTGAATTTAAGCCTTTAATCTGTGTTTCCCTGTACACATGACAAACATGCCCATCAGGGAGAAACCGAGCAAGGTCATGAAACCGGTTCTAGCGCCTTGCCAAGCAATTCTTGCCATTCCTGTTTGTCTGGACTGTTAAAGCTTGTCTTAGTCCGTTTTGCCAGGGTGTTCTGAGGAAATATGAAAGGGGTGGAGATTTCATTTGGCCTGGTCTCTTCATCCACTCTTTTGAAACTGTTTAATGCCTGACAGGGGCGTAGTGAGGGGGGAGGCTGGACCGCCCCAGGTACCGTCTTTATGTGGGGCGCTGGTGCCTCTTTTCTTCTCCATCCTCCACACAGACACATACACACACACATATACCTCTTTAAATGTCCGCTGGTGCAAGCAGCATCTCCCACTTGCTGCTCACACCATGTTGGCTTCCTTCTGAGATCACTTCCTGGTCACAGGACAAGGATGTGACGTCAGAAGAGAGCGAACGCTGGCGTAAGCAGCGGGTGGAAGATACTGCTCACATCAGTGAGCATTTCAAGAGGTATGTAAGGGACAGGGGGGATGTTCAAGCAGTGGGGAAGAGTAGGGGGGTGCACGGCAAGGCGATGTCGGGATCCAGCACCCCAGGCATCAACCGCCTTCACTATGCCACTGGTGCCTGAATAGAAGAAACCAGAATGACCTGCACCATGGTCCTGATTCTATAAAAGGCTAACTCCTAGGTGCCATTGAGTGCAGATAGCAGAGCAGGTTTTAAGAAAGGTTTGGACAAGTTCCTGGAGGAAAAGTTCATAGTCTGTTATTGAGAAAGACATGGGGGAAGCCACTGTTTGCCCTGGATCAGTAGCATGGAATGTTGCTACTTTTTGGGATTCTAGAATCTTGTTACTCTTTGGGATTCCGGAATCTTGCTGTTCTTTGGGATTCTATATGGAATGTTGCTACTCTTTGGGATTCTAGAATCTTGTTACTCTTTGGGATTCCGGAATCTTGCTGTTCTTTGTGATTCTTTATGGAATGTTGCTACTCTGGGGATTCTAGAATCTTGTTACTCTCTGGGATTCTGGAATCTTGCATTTCTTTGGGATTCTGTATGGAATATTGCTACTCCTTGGGTTTTGGCCAGGTCTAATCTAGTCTTCAGTTGATATACCGGGTCATCTCTCGTCGGAGCTCGACTCGGTTTACAAGAAGTCAAGAGATTAGAATATACATAAAATAAGGAGAAATAAAAGATAATAAAAATTAGTTTAGTCCATCATAGAAGGAAATCTTGCAATGTTAACAATTAGTAGGTTCTGCAGGTAAGCTAATCAGATATTGTGAGCAAAGCAGGGTTTGTAAGGTTTTCCGAAATAATTGCAATTGGTCTATCATTCTAATAACACCTGGAAGTCCATTCCAAATCTCTACCAACTTGAAAACATTAGTGACTTGGCTTGGCCACCATGAGAACGGGCTACTGGGCTGTTCTTATGTTCTTAATCACCAGAATCACACCTACTTGCATCTAAGTTTTCTTCGACACCAGTAGGCGTTGAGTCCTTCGGTGCACTGCCATGAAGGCCTGGATTTTCTTGGGTAGGTGCCTACACCCAAACCCTGCCCCAAATCCGCCCCTAACCAGGCATACTTTCCAGTAGCCACCTCAGTGAAGACGCCTATCTCAAGTGGTAGGTGCCTCCTGCGTTAGGTGCCCTACCAGCAAATTAATCTTTTAATCATTTTTAAATTGGTTTTTAATGGCGCTTTCAACTGGCGCTGATGAGGCCAATTAATAAAATGTAAGTTAGGCGCCTAGATTGGCCAGGTGTGCCGATCTAAGCACCAAAATGTAGGCATCTTTTATAGAAACAGGGCCTTTCAGATATTAGGAGATGGGATATTAGGCGGGCGCCTGTAATGTAAGTCAGGGTTCTAAAGGCCTGCCTTACTGGCGGCACACCGACAACTGCGCCCCATCAATCGCGCCCCATCAAAAGCGTGCACCGACAAGCGCGCGAAGGACAGTGGCGCCCCGTCAATCGCAGTAGTGTTAGGGTTCCCATAATCCTCATCTAAATCTTACCCTAACACTAGATACCAAGTGAATATTTTAAGTGTAGTGGGGGGGGGGTCCTCCCTTCACCCCACCCTCAAAAAAGAGGGTTAATTTGTAACCCTCAAAAAGACAAAATAGTATCCGCTGTATGGAGCGCCATTGTCCTGCGTGCACTTGCCGGTGCACGTATTTGATGGGTCACATTTACTGCACCTACTGTGACTGTAGGTGCCCCTAGGTACTTCTGAAGACGCGATTCCGGTGACCTATATGTAGGTGCCTATGAGCGCCTACATATTTTTTTACGAGATTTTCATTGTTTCTTAATTGGTGCGGTCAATTAATGAGCAAATTAAACCAATTAGCCCTGAACGAGCAATTTGACCAGTCATGTGCTGTTTCGGGTCAATTAAATCACTTTGAATATTGAATCATACACGCATAAATGTTTACAACTGTACCTTGTTCGAGCATCTATTCTCGCATGTGCTAACATCCAATCTAAACATTATTTTCTAAGTATACACAGATTTTACAATGGGGCAAACACATGGGCAAGTGCAGGGGCATAGTAAGGGGGGAGGGTGGGGGCGGTCCATCCTCGATGCCCCCCCTCTTCCCACTCCTCCCCTCGCAACAACAACTTTAATGTCCTCCTCGAGACTATATCATCTCTCCCGCTGATGTCACTTCCAGGTGCCGTGCATAGGTTAAGTGATGTCAGCAGGAGAGACGAGAGAGAAGGAGCGGGGGGGGGACGGGGGTGGAGACGAGGGCAGGGGAGGGGCATCACCGCCCCAGGCGCCTCTCATCCTCCCTACGCCACTGGGCAGATCCTAGCTTAACTAAGCTCTTTGAGCAGGGACTGTTTTCTTCTTTGTGACTGTACAGCCCTGAGTCCGTCTGGTAGCACTATAGAAATCATTCATAGTAGCAGTAATAGTATGAAGCAGAGCTGAGCTTGTGATGTCATAATGCCTCATTCCACCAATAAGAGCCAACCTCATCAGTGATGTCACAATGGCTTGACTGTCCTGTACTCCCCTCTGCCCTCCAACCCAGCCAGCAGATTAACCATTACCCTTAACTGTATCCATGACATCCTGTTTGTCTGTCTTTGTCTGTTTAGATTGTAAGCTCTTTGGAGCAGGGACCTTTTCTTCTTCTTTGTGACTCTGTGAAGCGCTATGTGCGACTGGTAGCGCTATAGAAATAATTCATAGTAGTAGTAGTAGTAGTAGTGTGAAGAGTTTCAGTTTTGGGGAAGCAGAGCTGAGCTTGTGATGTCATAATGCCTCATTCCACCAATAAGAGCCAACCTCATCAGTGATGTCACAATGGCTTGACTGTCCTGTACTCCCCTCTGCCCTCCAACCCAGCCAGCAGATTAACTGTTCCCCTTAACTGTATCTATGACATCCTGTTTGTCTGATCAGATTGTAAGCTCTTTGGAGCAGGGACCTTTTCTTCTTCTTTGTGACTCTGTGAAGCGCTATGTGCGACTGGTAGCGCTATAGAAATAATTCATAGTAGTAATAGTAGTGTGAAGAGTTTCAGTTTTGGGGAAGCAGAGCTGAGATTGTGATGTCATAATGCCTCATTTCACCAATAAGAGCCAACCTCATCAGTGATGTCACAATGGCTTGACTGTCCTGTACTCCCCTCTGCCCTCCAACCCAGCCAGCTGATTAACCATTACCCTTAACTGTATCCATGACATCCTGTTTGTCTGTCTTTGTCTGTTTAGATTGTAAGCTCTTTGGAGCAGGGACCTTTTCTTCTTCTTTGTGACTCTGTGAAGCGCTATGTGCGACTGGTAGCGCTATAGAAATAATTCATAGTAGTAGTAACTAGCTTAAAGAACAATATAAAATCTAAGCCTATCTATGGCATTCAGGTGCGTAGATTTACATCAGCTCTACGGCCATCTGAATAACCATCCATCCGTCTACCATGTTACTGCAGTATTTTAAAAAGGAAAGCAGGCGTCTATTTTCCTGTGTAAAATAGGATCCTATCAGCGTCATTTTGGGCATGGGCTCTGTTTGTTTTTACCTTGCTTGTTATTTGTACCTGTCATGGCTCTTAATAAAGTTATTTAAAACAGACAAAAGAATTACACTTCTCCCTCCATATTTGTGGGTTTTGTCTTGATGGCTCCGCCCCCAAATGACATCATCCTGGAGTGCTGAGAAAGTTTAGTGCTTGTTTTTTTTCCAACGTGGTCGGGCAAACGGCAGCGTCGGAGAAAAGTGTGCAGAGAGAAAATTTTAGCGCTTGAATTGCATTGCTGAGATGTAAAGCACAAACGCAATACCTAGCTCGTTTTCAAATGCAATCGCAAATAACAACGGTGCTTTATTCACGATTTCACTGTATTTGCGGGGGCTGTGCCATGAATATGATAGAAAAAAGTTATTCGCGTTTTGGGGGGGTGAATGCAGTGCCGTCTTTGAACGTATCTCCCGCAAATATGGAGGGAGAAGTGCACTCGCAAATGTAGGGGGTCATCTTTGACTCCTCGTTCTCCTTCACTGGCCTGATACAACATATCGCTAAAAACTGCAGCTTCTTCCTCTATAATATTACCAAAATCTGACCCTTCCTCTCTGAGCACACCACCGAAACACTTTTCCACGCCTTCATCACCTCGCGCTTAGACTACTGCAACTCACTACTCTCAGGCCTTCTGCTTAGCCACCTCACCCCCCTCCAATCCACCCAGAATTCGGCTACACGGCTCATATTCCGGGAGAGCCACTTTATTCATGTTACCCCTCTCCTGAAGTCACTTCATTGGCTTTCCATCCGTCTCCGAATACAATTCAAACTTACGGACCTACAAATGCACTCGCTCAGCTTCCCCTCACTATTTCTCTTCACTTATCTCCCCCTATGATCCTCCGTAAGCTCTGCTCAGCTGGTAAGTCCCTCCTATCTGTGCCCTTCTCTTCAGCTGCCAACTCCAGACTCCGTCCCTTCTGCCTTGCTGCGCCGTATGCTTGGAACAAGCAAATCCCTGTGGCGGGCTCCGTCTCTGGCAGTGTTCAAGGCCCAGTTAAAAGCCCACCTCTTTGAGAGCGCTTTCGACTCCTAACTGCTCTCACCTTGGGTTCTGCATACCCTACCCTCTATGTCATGTCTGCCTGTCCAAGTTAGGTTGTAAGCTCTTCCGTCTATAAATGTAAAAATGTAGAAGGCTGCATATGCCTTTCAGCATTACATAAATGACAAGTAGTGGTAGAAGCCACTAATGGATCTCGCATTTTATTCATGGCTCCAGTTCCTTATAAATTTGTGCTTCAGGAGAGGAGGTGTTTTGGGGGGTGTCAGGTCAAAAGCGTGCCGGGACAAAGGCGCGCACAGACAATTGAGCGCAGCGCGGAGGCGCGCGCCGAAGAAAATTACTGTTTTTACGGCTCCGACGGAGGGGACGTGGTCGGGGAACCCCCCACTTTACTTAATAGAGATCGCGCCGCGTTGTGGGGGCGTTGTGGGGGGTGGGGGGGTTGTAACCCCCCACATTTTACTGAAAACTTTCACTTTTTCCCTGTTTTTAGGGAAAAAGTTAAGTTTACGGTAAAATGTGGAGGGTTACAACCCCCCCAAGCCCCCCACAACGCCGGCGCGATATCTATTAAGTAAACTGGGGGGGCTCCCCAACAAAAACCCCCGTCGGAGCCCCTAAAAACTGTAATTTTCTTCGGCGCGCGCCTCCGTCTTGCGCTCAGTTGTTGGCGCACGCCTTTGTCTTTCGCCGAGTTGTCTATGAACCGTTTTGTGGTGTATTATGTGGTATGAAGAGAAGCAGAAGTTTAAATTTCCTGTGGAATTTCCAGAGCTAGAATGCAGATGATTCTGCTTTGAAAACTCACTGGAATCTGCTGTACAGAGGGGAAAACATATTCACGTGATGGACTATTATTGTAATCTATTTTTGCATTTTTATGACTTTGTTGTAAAGTAATTAAATAAATCATTTTCAGGACCTCTTATCCACAGTCTGTTTTTGCTTTGCGTTGGATCGATTTTACTGTGGATCGTTGGGTCTTCCTTTTTTGTTTTTTTGCTGCTGGGAACGTAATAGAGCATGAGATTTTCTACCATTTATATGCGCCACAATAGCAAATCTGTCAGCAAGGTATAATGCGGCAACACCAAAAACAACTTTATAATACACTTCTCCCTCCGTATCCACAGAGGTTAGGGGCAGAGCCGGCCCGCGAATATTTAAAAAACCGTGAATAATATTTGGGCCGGCTCTGCCTCTAACCCCCGCTTCCCCCTGGATATATTAAGCCTTGTAAGCCCCCCCCCCCCTTAAGCCTTACCTGGTAGTCTAGCGGGTTTTCGGGGCAGGAGCGATCTTCCCACACCCCTGCCCCGTGCAGATCGCTCACAGGAAATGGCCGCCTTGAGCTCCTGTAGTCTCTCGAGCCATTTCCTGTGAGCGATCTGCACGGGGCAGGAGCGTGGGAAGATCGCTCCTGCCCCGAATACCCGCTAGACCACCAGGTAAGGCTTTAGGGGAGGGCTTAGAAGGCTTAAAATAGCCCCAAAAATTAAAATGGGTTTAAACCCGCGAATAACCACGGATTCGGAGGGGGAAGTGTATAAGCATCCTATCTTACAGATCACCCAGGCCTCTACCGTTAGCCAATGTAGCTCAGGATAATAAGGGGTTACGTGGTCACAGTTCCTTAGACCATAAATCATTCTTACTGCTGTAAGGTCAATGTAGCCAAATTTTTCTTAGTCCTCATCAGATATACAATATTATAATAGTCCAGTAAACGCAGAAGTAGTAACTGAACTAGAATTGTGAATGGAACAGCACCAAAATAGGATCTGAGTACAACCACATTCAAAGCGGTTTACATACAGGTACTTCAAGCATTTTCCCTGTCTGTCCCAGTGAGATCACAGTCTGTCTAATGTACCTGGGGCAGTGGAGGATTAAGTGATTTGCCCAGGGTCACAGGGAGCAAAGCGGGATTTGAACCTACAACCTCAGGGTGCTGAGGCCGTAGCTCCGACCACTGCACCAGTTAACGAAAAGTTTGGTAGGAATGATTCAGTGTTTGGCGACCTCAAGGGATCTTAAGCAACTCTAGCTTGTTTTTAACAGCGATGGCTTTACAGAGAGTTTTTAATGGCAAACTGGGAACACGGTGAACTCAAGACGCACCAGCAGATTGCTCACTGTGTATACAAGGGCGGTGCTTCGAACAAGATCAGCTGGTGCCAGCAAAAACACTCCGCATCAAAAGGAAAAAATTTCCAATTAAATGTGCACCCCAGGGTGTTGTATTGTTCACCAACATCTTGCAAAGATGTATAAAAAAAAAAATAGCAATTTGAAAAGAAAAAAAAAAAAAAAATCCACTCACACAATGAACCTAAATGCTCTCTGAATCTAGAGGGGGGGGGAAATTCTTTAATAGAGATTGCCATGCTGAATGTTGCAATAAATTAATTGCAGTGTGTTCTCTTAAAACATTTCTCGGGGTGTCAGTTGTCAGGCCGAACGGATAATGAGTTACAGACAAAACTTTGCCCGGACACCCAGGAGCTACGAGACCAAAAAAGTCAGCTGTGAAACGGTTGTCCTGTTGAAGCAATCCTGAGGGAGGCGTTGGGTGAGAAAGGGCTAGTTAGCTGCAAAGTGTCCACTTGAGATGACTTCTGTTGGAGAGAGGCTGTTGCCCTCGGGGCTGTGTTCTTTTGGCCGGAGTTCCTGGATGCTCACACCTCTTCGATGAAATTCTTCCAGACAGCTTTTGTTGGAGTGCTGCTACTGCTTCGGAGACCTGCATAAATCATACAAATTATTGTAATAGAAAAGCTGTAATTACCCACAAACCCTGACATGCCAAAAGGTGTTCTCATTTGATAAGTTCATATATACTTTACTCGCCTCGGCTGTAATTATTGCTTCAAACCTGACAGCTACCATCTCGATTACGTGCACCAAATGATCTATTGTGATGTCTAACTCCTAATGGCGGTGTGATCACTTTATACCTTTGAGCTTCAATGAAACAAATTTGGAATGATTATCTCCCTAACGAATGCATTCTTCAGTAATGTGAATAATTTGCTAGATTTGCCTCAACATCACTCTGACCTGCAGCGCCCTTGAGAATATCCTATTGACGATGATCCCAACGGAAAATTCTGTGGACATCTCAGAACTCAGTTCTGAAATCTTTGTAGCTGGTGATACCTTTGACAGGACTAAAAAAAAAAAAAATCCCCCAACCCAAAAAAACAGATGTACCGTATGAGGTTTGGATTAGGGATGCAAAGCAGAGAAGGTGACTTGTGGTGAACAAAAGAATAGTCTTACTAGGTCAGACCAATGGTCCATCAAGTCCATTAGCCTGTTCTCACAGTGGCCAATACAGGTCACCAGTACATGGCCAAAACCCAAAGAGTAGCAACATTCCATATTACCGATCCAGGGCAAGCAGAGGCTTCTCCCATGTCTTAATAACAGACTATGGACTTTTCCTCCAGGAATTTGTCCAAACCTTTCATAAAACCAGCTACGCTGTCCGCTCTTACCACAACCTCTGGCAATGCGTTCCAGAGCTTAACTATTCTCTAAGTGAAAAAATATTTCCTCCTATTGGTTTTAAAAGTATTTCCCTGTAACTTCAACGAGTGTCCCCTAGTCTGTAAATTTTGACGGAGTGAAAAATCGATCCACTTGTACCCATTCTACTCCTCTCAGGATTTTGTAGACTTCAAATCATATCTCCCCTCAGCCGTCTCTTTTCCAAGCTGAAAAGCCCTAACCTTTTTGTCTTTATTGTTCTTAAGACTCGACACATACTTAGATCACTGGAAAAATCGATACATTGCTCAACAGCGGACACACCTCTTTCTGGTTGCTTTGTCCACTACATTTGCTCAAATTAATCAGTTGAATCATTCTAATCATAACAAGGAAAAGTTGTGAGACGTTGTTCTGCATTGGCTTTTAAGATCACTCACGGCATCCTTCCTCCCTTAATCCCACTATTTTATAACTCCTTGAGTCCTGACTCTACCAGAACCGCCCAAAGGTATAAACTATCCTTCCCCTCTCTACACGGTATTCGCTATGCAGGCAAACTGGGAAAATCCCTTCTCTTCAGAATCACAGGTCTTTGGAACGACCTTACTACCCCGCTGCGGAACCTGGGCTCCCTCCAATTATTCCGCAAGCAACTGAAAACCTGGCTTTTCACTAAAATGTAATTCTATCCCCCCTTACTCTTCTCTTCTATATATAAGTTCATGTAAACCTTTTTTTTCCTTCTCTTCCTATATTTTAAGTTCTTGTAAACCGTGCCGAGCTCCACATCCGTGGAGATGATGCGGTATATAAACTTAAGGTTTAGTTTAGTTTTAGTTTAGTTTAGATTCAGACTCTAGAAGCAAAATTATGCTCGGATTCTATAACTGATGGTGTCAAGTCTTGACAACAACAAAGATATTGAGCATCACAGGTCACCATCTCTGCTTTTTTTGTGTCTCTACCATGACAAGGTAGAATCTTCTGTTTGGGTGCGTTGAAGGAGGGATGACCATATTCCAAGTTGTTGCAGGTCGTTAAGAAACAAAACTCTTCATTAAACTAAACTAAAACTTGAGTTTATAGACCATGTCTTCTCTATAACAATAAAGCAGTTTACAGTAAATAAAATAGAAAAGAAATAGTGAGATGAAGACATTACAGTTTTTAGATATTTACGAAAAGTTTGAAGAGACCCTAGTTCTCTCAACTACAGAGTGATATCATTCCATAATTCATAAGAACATAAGAATTGCCGCTGCTGGGTCAGACCAGTCCATCATGCCCAGCAGTCCGCTCAGGTGGCGGCCCTTTGTTCAAAGACCAGTGTCCTAACTGAGACTAGCTTTACCTGCATACGTTCTGGTTCAGCAGGAACTTGTCTAACTTTATCTTGAATCCCTGGAGAGTGTTTTCCCCTATAACAGCCTCCGGAAGAAAGTTCCAGTTTTCTACCACTCTCTGGGTGAAGAAGAACTTCCTTACGTTTGTACGGAATCTATCCCCTTTCAACTTTAGAGAGTGCCCTCTCGTTCTCCCTACCTTGGAGAGGGTGAACAACCTGTCTTTATCTACTAAGTCTATTCCCTTCATTATCTTGAATGTTTCGATCATGTCCCCTCTCAGTCTCCTCTTTTCAAGGGAGAAGAGGCCCAGTTTCTCTAATCTCTCACAGTACGGCAACTCCTCCAGCCCCTTAACCATTTTAGTCTCTCTTCTCTGGACCCTTTCGAGTAGTACAATGTCCTTCTTCATGTACATCAACCAGTGCTGGACGCAGTATTCCAAGTGAGGGCATACCATGGCCATGGTACAATGGCATGATAACCTTCTCCGATCTGTTCGTGATCCCCTTCTTAATCATTCCCAGCATTCTGTTTGCCCTTTTCGCTGCTGCCGCACATTGTGTGGATGGCTTCATTGACTTGTCGACCAGTACTCCCAAGTCTCTTTCCTGGAGGGTCTCTCCAAGTACCACACCAGACATCCTGTATTCAGTTATTTTACAAGTAGAGGCTATGCCTTTCAGAGAAGGGAAGGACAATTTAAGTTTTTGCATAGTTCTAACCAGACCAAGCCTTTTAGAATTCCAAGACAGAGGAATTAGGAAAGGACAGATACCGAACAAGATTTTAAAGGCTATACAGGCGCATTTGAAGTGTATCCTGGAGAGTATCGGAAGCCAGTGAAGTTTGGCCAGCAGCGGAGATACATGCTCAAATTTGCCTTTACCAAAAATCAACCTAGCCGCAGTATTTGGGATCTGCTGTAGTCTCTGTGGGCTACTCTTCACTGATAGCAGAGCACACTCTTTGCAATGAGTGCCTACTGAATGAGATTGCTCACAAAATGAAAATAAAGTCTAACCATAACAAAACAAGGCTTACATTTTGGGGGCTGCCCATTCCTAGTTTGGAAATCACTCATTTACTGGGCAGCTGCAAAAAATCTTAGTCTTCGTCTTTCCTGATGGCTCTTTAGTCTAGTCTAGTCTAGTCTAGTCTAGTTTTAGATTTATATACTGGATCGTAAACATGAAAAAGTTAATATTAAAGTGCTATCAATTCGTTAGTTCAGTAGGTAAGCCATTCATGTATTGTGTAAACATCAAAGTTTTTAGGACCTTGCAAAATTGTTGTAGCTGACCTATCAGTCACTCCTGACAAAGAGGTATGAGTCTATACGCCATCATGCCACCGAAGCGCTATACTCTAATACCCACTTAACTTACAATGCATGTATATGAAATAGGGACCTACAACTGGGTGGAGCTTGGACAAGACTCACCCATACCTTTTAGAATATTGTAAGTTATAAACGATTTTAATCTCATGGGCTCTTTTGTAAACAAAGAAGCAACTATCAAGGAGGAAATACTCCGCAGAATAGCAAGATTCCGGAATCCCAGAGAGTAACAAGATTCTAGAATCCCAAAGAGTAGCAACATTCCATACAGAATCCCAAAGAGCAGCAAGATTCCGGAATCCCAGAGAGTAACAAGATTCTAGAATCCCAAAGGGTAGCAACATTCCATACAGAATCTCAAAGAATAGCAAGATTCTGGAATCCCAGAGAGTAACGAGATTCTAGAATCCCAAAGAGTAGCAACATTCCATACAGAATTCCAAAGAATAGCAAGATTCCAGAATCCCAGAGAGTAACAAGATTCTAGAATCCCAAAGAGTAGCAACATTCCATACAGAATCCCAAAGAATAGCAAGATTCCAGAATCCCAGAGAGTAACGAGATTCTAGAATCCCAAAGAGTAGCAACATTCCATACAGAATCCCAAAGAATAGCAAGATTCCGGAATCCCAGAGAGTAACAAGATTCTAGAATTTCAAAGAGTAGCAACATTCCATATAGAATCCCAAAGAGCAGCAAGATTCCATGCTACCGATCCAGGGCAAGCAGTGGTTTCCCCCATGTCTTTCTCAATAACAGACTATGGACTTTTCCTCCAAGAACTTGTCCAAACCCTTCTTAAAACCAGTTATGCTAGCCGCTCTTACCACATTCTCTGGCAATGCAGTTCAAAAATGAGCTCCAGTATTACATACCGAGTGGATCACCTTCAACGTCTATGTCACCTATGAAACGCTTCCAGAAGGAGGAAAAAGGCCTCAGGAGCTACAGAGCGCAAGACGCTACACCGCAGCTTTGATAGGGTATTTATACTCCAGTTTCTCCACTGACTTTTTGAATTTGGTGAATGCATAGGATCCGTTGTTGACATTTCTCATCTCACTTCAAACAGCAAAACCTGCCCAACCTGCTCTTGCAAAATGACGGTCAATATATTGTTAACATTTCCGATGTCATTTTCAAAGAGTGTAATTCTCTACCCAGCCAGTGAGCGCAAATAACGTCTTAGAACCAAAACAGAAATCAATAAAAAATTGTTTGAACTAAAAAAAAAACCCACCAGACTCTAAAATGTAAATAAAGTGGTATAACTCAGATGTTAGAATATGTGCGTGGTTACCACCCTCGGGACTTTTCTTTGAAGAGAAGATCAGGGTGACCCGTACAGAGCATTAACAGAAGCACAGCATGTACTTGGTTGATGTAGCTTGTAAATTTTATTTGTCTAAGCTATTTGTTGCTGCTTTGATGAAACCAAAGTGGATTGAATAAGCGTGACCCTTTGCGGCGGCCGTGGAGTGCGGTCAGTGCCAATTTGAAAAGCGGAGGTGATTTTTGCAGAGTCATGCGATGAAATGAGTCAGGAAGAACATGAGTGAGACCGCCAAGGCTTGCGCTGAACATGTGTATTGGAAAAACGCGGAGAATGTGTGGTGCAGTGGTTAGAACTACAGTCCCAGCACCCTGGAGTTCTGGGTTCAAGTCCCGCACTGGTCCTTGTGACCCTGGGCAAGTTACTTAATCCAAAATCAAAAATATATACGTAGGAACCAGAGAGATCGATCTACATACCATACACACTATCTCTCTGTTGCACACTTTTCATATTTTAAAGTATGGACCACTGGTCCATACTTTAAAATATGAAAAGTATGCAACAGAGAGATAGTGTGTATGGCAAGTCACTTAATCCCCCAGTGCCCCAGGTACATTAGATAGAGTGTGAACCCACTGAGACAGATAGGGGGAAATGCTTGAGTACCTGAATAATTTGAAATCTGCATAGAATTGTAAGATATGCAGGATATGGAATTGTAGTTTTTTTTCATATCTGCTTATTATATTTATTTATTTTGTTTCATTTCTTTGAGTTGAGCCCTTTTTACAAATTAACTCGTAGAAACACAGGAGAGACGTTTTAAATAAAATTCTCCGTAAAAGGCTTTACCCATGTGATCTGCATATCTTTAATACTCTAAACACTGGTTTCTTTTGTGTAATCAAATCACTAATCTTGTATATTTTTATACATGTGCATTAAGTACATGTGAATATGAGTACTGAGTGCCCAATCTCCTGCATTGGAGTCACAGTGAGATTTTGGAGGGACCATCATTGCATTCGTAAGTCCCTTCTTCTGTTTAATTCTGATGGTAACTTCTGAGAGCCATTATGCCTTTATTCCCACTTGCTTATGTCTTAAAGGTCTAAATTATAGCACTTATCTTTAGTTGATGTTGGCTCAAAAAAATATTTCCAAGTGACTTCGCAGGATTCCACCACCTTATTTGTGCAGTGTTGTGTGATCACTATTATCTCCCCTCAACTCAGTCCTGAGTTTCGCCACTGAAGCTTCTTCAGGAGGAATGATTACATTAACTCTTGCGAGCCGCATTCCCGCAGGGCTACTGCCCTGCACTATCAGCTGAGACTATCTGCATATTTTTATTTTTTTTATTTTTATTTATTTATTTGGATTTCTATCCCGTCCTCCCAGTAGCTCAGAACGGTCTACAAATGAACATACACAGTGGAGAGTAAATAGACATATAAGTAATACAACAGGTTTAGTAATTGGATTTATAGATTTTGGAGAGAATTAAATACAGGGAGAGTATATATATCTTTTACATTTATGCAAACCTACGTTGTTATAAATTTCATAAATTTCACGTGAAGGCCCATTGCTTATACGATGTCTAGGAAGTAACTGGGACATCCAGTTCCTGACATTTTACAAATATGCATCCTTGTCAGTTCCTGCTCCATCCATTAATAAATATTGCTGCCTAGACTTCGGTCTGTCCCAGTATGGTGGCTCATATGTGTGCTGAGTATAGGACAATCGAGCCATTGTGACATCACTGGTGAAGTTGGCTCTTAGGCATTGGTGGAATGAGGCATTATGACATCACAATCTCAGATCTGAAAAGTTGCTACTCTTTGGGTTTCTGTCTTGGGACCTGGGTTGGCCACTGTTGGAAACAGGATACTGGGCTTGATGGACCTTCGGACTCTCCCAGTATGGTTGATGTTATATTCTTATGTGAGCTGAGTATAGGACAGTTGACATTGTGCCATCACTGGTGAGGTTGGCTCTTAGGCATTGGTGGAATGAGGCATTATGACATCACAATCTCAGATCTGAAATGTTGCTACTCTTTGGGTTTCTGTCTTGGGGACCTGGGTTGGCCACTGTTGGAAACAGGATACTGGGCTTGATGGACCTTCGGACTCTCCCAGTATGGTTGATGTTATATTCTTATGTGAGCTGAGTATAGGACAGTTGACATTGTGACATCACTGGTGAGGTTGGCTCTTAGGCATTGGTGGAATGAGGCATTATGACATCACAATCTCAGATCTGAAATGTTGCTACTCTTTGGGTTTCTGTCTTGGGACCTGGGTTGGCCACTGTTGGAAACAGGATACTGGGCTTGATGGACCTTCGGACTCTCACAGTATGGTTGATGTTATATTCTTATGTGAGCTAAGTATAGGACAGTTGACATTGTGACATCACTGGTGAGGTTGGCTCTTAGGCATTGGTGGAATGAGGCATTATGACATCACAATCTCAGATCTGAAATGTTGCTACTCTTTGGGTTTCTGTCTTGGGACCTGGGTTGGCCACTGTTGGAAACAGGATACTGGGCTTGATGGACCTTCGGACTCTCACAGTATGGTTGATGTTATATTCTTATGTGAGCTAAGTATAGGACAGTTGACATTGTGACATCACTGGTGAGGTTGGCTCTTAGGCATTGGTGGAATGAGGCATTATGACATCACAATCTCAGATCTGAAATGTTGCTACTCTTTGGGTTTCTGTCTTGGGACCTGGGTTGGCCACTGTTGGAAACAGGATACTGGGCTTGATGGACCTTCGGACTCTCCCAGTATGGTTGATGTTATATTCTTATGTGAGCTGAGTATAGGACAGTTGACATTGTGACATCACTGGTGAGGCTGGCTCTTAGGCATTGGTGGAATGAGGCATTATGACATCACAATCTCAGATCTGAAATGTTGCTACTCTTTGGGTTTCTCTCTGGTACTTGGGACCTGGGTTGGCCACTGTTGGAAACAGGATACTGGGCTTGATGGACCTTCGGACTCTCCCAGTATGGTTGATGTTATATTCTTATGTGAGCTGAGTATAGGACAGTTGACATTGTGACATCACTGGTGAGGTTGGCTCTTAGGCATTGGTGGAATGAGGCATTATGACATCACAATCTCAGATCTGAAATGTTGCTACTCTTTGGGTTTCTGTCTGGTACTTGGGACCTGGGTTGGCCACTATTGGAAACAGGATATGGGCTTGATGGACCTTCGGACTCTCCCAGTATGGTTGATGTTATATTCTTATGTGAGCTGAGTATAGGACAGTTGACATTGTGACATCACTGGTGAGGTTGGCTCTTAGGCATTGGTGGAATGAGGCATTATGACATCACAATCTCAGATCTGAAATGTTGCTACTCTTTGGGTTTCTGTCTGGTACTTGGGACCTGGGTTGGCCACTGTTGGAAACAGGATATGGGCTTGATGGACCTTCGGACTCTCCCAGTATGGTTGATGTTATATTCTTATGTGAGCTGAGTATAGGACAGTTGACATTGTGACATCACTGGTGAGGTTGGCTCTTAGGCATTGGTGGAATGAGGCATTATGACATCACAATCTCAGATCTGAAATGTTGCTACTCTTTGGGTTTCTGCCAGGTATTTGGGACCTGGGTTGGCCACTGTTGGAAACAGGAGATGGGCTTGATGGACCTTCGGTTTCTCCCAGTATGGTAATTCTTATGTTGGCAAAATAAATGGAACTATTTCCACCTGTAGCAGCTCCATTTTATAACCCTGCACCTGAGTCAGCTTTAAATAGGAAAATATCTAAATTGACATCTCGATTCCATATTCCATGTTCGATTTAGTCAGTTTCTAGAGCGCTCTGTAAACCAATCCAAGGTCTTTTTTTGTTTTCTCTCTTATTGAAAGGAGTTTCTTTAAGCTGTCCTGGAAAACCCCTCGCCCGAAAAGAGGGAAAAAGTTGAGCTTGCACCCTGAACTGGATTATCCAGCCCTGCTGTATTTCAATGTCTGAGACAAACATGAAATTACCTATCCCAAAAATCCATTGCCCTACGGGGAAAATCATTCCTGCACCCTCTTCTTTAATGGCATTTTAACTTTGACTTCAGAGCGTTGAATGTGTCATGCAGGGCTTATTCAAACACACACAAAATCAGGGAGGGATTACCTTTGTTTGATTGTACCTGAAGTTTTATTGATTTGATTGATTGATTTTATACAGTATAATTAAATATAAAATTTATTTACTTTTTTTTTATTTTTTTTATTTAATTTTTCTTTTATTAAGAAAAGAAGAATACAAAGAAGTAAACCACAATCGGAATACAAAGAACCAGATACAAAGCAAAACCCAAGACAAAAAGGGTCTACCGCATTGTTTCTGCGCGGAGACAAAAGATACTCATCAAAAGCCAAGAACAACCCACCTGCCAAACCCCCTCCCCACCCCTCTCCCCCCCATGTTGACCATCTTTCTATGAAGAGATTCACTCAAGGTTTTAAACAGCGTAACAGTACGGAAATGATCAAACATAAGGATAGCGATTAACTATCTTTAAGCGTGAGTTGTTCGTAGGCCAAACTATGAAGGTTTATTTATTTTTAATAAAATAAATAAATACAATCAAGGAGGTGGATTTAGAGAAGACAAATTGAATCCTAGAAATCGATGTAATATCGATTGATTGATGTTTCAATTTATAATTGTTGTTTTTGCAACTTGCATAGAGGCAGACGCATGCGTAACGTAACATCTGTGTGTGCTGTGTACTAAAAAATCATTTTTAATATATAGCACCGGTCCCAGTACAGACAGACATGGAGAGAGAAGAAATGGCAAATGGACAAGGGGACCCTGGCAAGAAAATTCAGAAAAGGCAGAGGAAATCAGAAACCAAAGACTGGGCCCACGGAGACATTTTAATATTTCTATCATATCTCTTCTCTCCTGATTTTTATCCAAAGTATATAAATTGAGGGTTTTTTTAAGTGTCCCCCATATGCTTTATCACAGACCATTTTAGTTAGCTGTTCTCTGGACTGACTCCATCCTGTTTATATCTTTTTAAAGGTGCAGTCTCCAGAATCTACTTGTATCTAACTCAACTCTACTGTACTTATTAGTTATTCCATCTTTAAAAATTATAGGCACTCGTAGATTAGATATGTTTTCGGTCGTGGGCCCCCAATGGTGGAATTCATTGCCCCAATACATAAAAATTGAAAAAGACATTCCCTCTTTTAAGAAATCTCTGAAAACATTTCTTTTTAAACAGATTTTTAATACATAAATTTTTTTTTTTAATATAATAATTTTTCGTTTCAAGAATTTACTTCCTCCTCAATGTTTTACCCTTAAATGTGTTTCTTATTATAAGATATGTAACTTTAACCTCCCTTCCCTTCCAATTGTTGTTGGTCTTGTCTAATATCTAGCGTTTATATATTTATTGTATGTTTTTTATCTTAACTAATTGTATTTTTATGTACATCGCTTTGTATAAAGATATAGCGATTCATCAAATATTTAATAAACCTTGAAACCTTGAAACCTACTTCAAACTGCTGTCCTGTAATTCTAATGATAGCTCAGTGTTCCCCTCTATCTCTGATAACTACCTCATAGGACGCTGCTTACTCTATATTTCATTGTTGAAATGTCTAAACGTAATGTAAGTTTCTTGATTTGTAAGTCGCCTTGAACCTAGATAGGCATAGAACGAAAAAGAAATTGAAGATTCGTTGGAACCCAAGCACAGTCCCGGGTAGAGCTTTGGATTCTTGCCAAGAAAAAAAATTAAAAAATTTAAATTGAATCAGGTTGGGCAGACTGGATGGACCATTCGGGTCTTTATCTGCCGTCATTTTCTATGTTACTATGTTTGCATACCCTAAATGAGGTCTCACCAGGGGCTTATACAGAGGTATTATCATCTCCTTTTTCCTATTGGCCATTCTTCTCACTATGCACCTAAGCATCCTTCTGGTTTTGGCTTTTCTACCTGTTTGGCCACCTTAAGGTCATCAGATATGATTCCCCCCCCCCCCCAAGTCCCGCTCTTATCTCAAGCACAGAAGTATAGCCTGAGGGAGTGGGTTATAGCATTTCTCAGTTTGCATGAAGATAACACATCCATTAGTCCATCGAGTTATTACCTCAATTTGGATATTCTGACTATTTCTTTTTAACCTAGATGACAAAACTCTCTGAAAAATTACTTCTACTAGTATTAATTATTTCTATAGTGCTACCAGATGTATTCAGAGCTGTACAGAGTCACAAAGAGTAAGGGAACAGTACCTGCTCGAAAGAGCTTACAAGACAGACAAACAGGATGTCATAGATACAGTTAAGGCAGGGATCTCAAAGTTCCTCCTCGAGGGTTGCAATCCAGTCGGGTTTTCAGGATTTCCCCAATGAATATGCATTGAAAGCAGCATATGCACAAAGATCTCATGCATATTCATTGGGGAAATCCTGAAAACCCGACTGGATTGCGGCCCTCAAGGAGGGACTTTGAGACCCCTGAGTTAAGGGGAACGGTTGATCAGCTGGTTGGGTTGGAGGGCAGATGAGTAGTGTTAAGGATTGAAAGCTATATCAAAATGGTGGGTTTTCAGGCTGCTTTTAAACAAGGGAAGGGGCTTGGCGGTCAGGCTCGGGTAATTTATTCCAGGCATAGGGGGCAGCTAGATGAAAGGAAAGAAGTCTGGAATTGGCAGTGGAGGAGAAGGGTAACGCTAAGAGCGACTTATCTGAGGAACGGAGTTCTCTGGGAGGGGTATTACCAGAAGAAATGCAAATGTTTTGTGAACTCTTGCGTTACACTCATAGATGTTTCAAAGTGGGGAGATGGCTATTGAGGCTTTTTCTTGTGGTTCATTCCCTTTTTTGGAACCTAAGAAAGAAAATGCCACAGGATGTACTTAAAACCATGGAAAATGTGAATAACTTCTCAGCAGATTGCACAAGCAAAATTCTGATTCTGAACAAAGATATGCTTATAGAGAAGTTGTTCCATCCGTCTGTGAGATTTTCTGTGAACTGATAATTCCTTTTGTACAACATAATGATGAGATAACCAATTCCCAAGCCTACATCCCCCGAACCAACATAAATTTTTTGGTGTGCATAGCAGCACTTCTCCCCAGTCTTCCTCCTTATTCCCAGTTTTGTAGGTATAAGTTTGCAAGGTAAATAAGATATAATTAAACTTTCATCTCCATTCATAATACTGTACAGGCAGTCCCTGAGTTACAGATGCTCAACTTAAGTACAACTCGTACTTAAGAATGCTTCATTTGATTTCACTGAGCAGTCTTTCCAGTGGCAGAGACTCCTACACTTCTCCAGTAGCATGGCCACATTACGAACAGTGTGTGGCTGTTCATGTTGTACCTTAGAGAGAACACTGGTAGGGACAGTTGGCCCTTGTGTTAGCAAGAATCTTAAAATCTACAAGTTCCGAGTTGCATACAAATCCGACTTGAGAACAGCTTTAAAAACCTTGTATAGGAATAATCAAGCCATTGTGACATCACTGATGAAGTTGGCTCTTAGGCATTGGTGGAATGAGGCATTATGACATCAATTATGAGTTCTGGAATGTTGCTACTTAAGAACGTGGTTGTGGTTTCATTTGATTTCACTGAGCAGTATTTCCAGTGGCAGAGACTCCTATACTTCTCCAGTAGCTGATTCAGGCATGGCCACATTATGAACAGTGTGTGGTTGTGCGTGCTGTACCTTAAAAGGAACACTGGTAGCGACAGTTGGCCCTTTGGTCAGTTAGGGACAGAGATAAGCAGCAAGAATCTTAAGATCTACAAGTTCTGAGTTGCGTACAAATCCGACTTACGAACAGCTTTAAAAACATAATTCGTTCTTAACCCAGGGACTGTCTGTATCGTAATAATCAAGCCATTGTGACATCAGTGATGAAGTTGGCTCTTAGGCATTGGTGGAATGAGGCATTATGACATCACAATATAGAAACATAGAAACATAGAAGATGACCGCAGAAAAGGGCTACAGCCCATCAAGTCTGCCCACTCTGTTTACCCACCCCCTGTCTATGCCCTAATGACCCAATATGAGCTCTGGAATGTTGCTATCCGTTGGGATCTTGCCAGGCACTTGTGACTTGGGTTGGCCACTATTGGAAACAGGATACTGGGCTTGAGGGACCTTCGGTCTGTCTCAGTGGTTCTTAGGTTCTTATGTGAGTCAAGTACAGGCAGTCCCCGAGTTACAGATGCTCAACTTAAGCATGACTCGTACTTAAGAATGCAGTTGCGACTTCATTTGATTTCACTGAGCAGTATTTCCAGTGGCAGAGACTCCTACACTTCTGAAACAAATTTAAGAATGACGCATGGCCACATTATGAACAGTGTGTGGTTGTGTGTGCTATACCTTAGAGGGAACACTAGAACAGTTGGCCCTTTGGTCAGTTGGGAGCAGCAAGAATCTTAAGATCTACAAGTTCCGACTTAAGAACAGCTTTAAAAAGATAACTCGTTCTTAACCTGGGGACTGCCGGTATATTGTCATTATGTTAGTAAATTTATTTGATGAAAGCCCAGAACGAGTCTACAAGTTTGGAGATAGATTATTAGAGATCATAACCCATGTTGCTTTATTTTCTAATATCCCCTCCTGAAGAAGGACACGAAACTAGTCGGAGAGTAGCAGAGCTCTTAGGCCCTCTTTTACAAAGGTGCGCTAACCGATTAGCGTGTGCGAAATGCTAACGCATGCATGTCAGTCTCAGGACGCGTTAGTGTTTAGCGCGTGCTAATTCAATTGCCTAAACCAGAACCTTACAACAAGACAAAGGAGAACTCCGACCCCATTTTCCTACCCCCACTCAAAGGTACTCAACGCAGGAAGATGTATGATAACCGACTAGCGACGCAGGCAGCGAAACTAGACCCCTCCATCACTAACTTGCTGACAGCAACAAGCGACTACAAATCATTCCGAAAGGAAATCAAAACCCGGCTATTCAAAAAGCACATCCAGCTATCCTAACTCTCCCCTTATCCTTCCCCCCACCCTCAAAATAAATCCCCCTCAAATTGATACTCATCTTGCATTTTCTCCTCAAAGTTTCAACTACGAAACCTGCCCCTAATTTGTTATAATTCTATATCCGGCTAGTTGTCTCCTGATTTCAACTCATATTGTTATTTCTCCTCTGCTCGCTACCCTTCTTGTTACCTCTCCTCTAAGACTCAACTATGTAACCAGCCTCTAGTGTGTAATTTTTCATGGAAATGTCCAGTTTTCTTCTGTTGTAATCCGCCTAGAACTGCAAGGTACAGGCGGAATAGAAGTCACTAATGTAATGTAATAAAAATTAAAAAGAAAATTAGGAGTTGTTTTTTTTTAAAAAAATTTATTGGAACCTAAGACAGAGGACACGTGAGTTTCTGCAGACAGAGAATGGGGTCAAAAGAAAACCCGACGATTAGGTCTCAAAGGCATCCTTGTACAACCAGCATTTTAACAGTCCTTTAAATTTACTTTGGGATTTTTCTTCCTTAATAAATGATGGTAAGGAGTTCCATATTCTGGGCGCTGTAACCGCAAAGATAGTACCTTGTCTTGTATTTATTATACTCAGCGATGGAATTACTAGAAGGCTTTTGTCCTCTGATCTCAAACTTCTCATAGTTTCTGTTTTGGAAAATGAAATTGCAGGTGTGCATTATACATATTGCATGAACACATAACACATGCGCTTCAGAGGTAGAATATATCCTGCTTAAAGACAGCAGTGAGAAGCTTGCAATAAGGATAATCACACTTCATAAGCTGCTTGGGTTCATGCAGCCACGGAGTTTTCAGGAACGATACATGTTTTGAGATGGTTTCAGCGCCATCTAGTGGATCTTCATCTGAGCCCCTGAAGCAGGCTTTGTTTCAGAAGCCGAAACATGGACCATGTCAAATCTGGAAGGATGTTTGAAGAAAGATTATCATATGTGTTTAATGTTTCAATAGATGGCTGTGTTCAACAAACTCACTTTTATCTCAGGTTGACGTGTACTGTCCTTCTCCCCACTTTTCTTTCTTGCGATATTTACCGTGGGGTGTTGTGCCTTGTTTTTCTTTTCGGATTATAAGGATAATCGCCCCAACATACAAAGAAATAATAATAGAGTAATAAGTGAAAAGATACTCCTGATCTCCACTTGATGGCAGAAGAACTGTTTTCTTACTATCCACCCAGAATTTACCGATTTCTGTTATTCTATTAAATGCAGCAAGATAAGCCATCGTACATATTCTGCCTGCTATTTTGGGGTAATTTATTCTTGCTGCATACCAGAAAGAGAGAATGCATCTTCCTGCAAGAAAAATAAACAAGCCATCCCCAATAAAATATGCCCAGCTATTCCCTTTAGAGCTTATCAGAGATGATATTAAGATAGGGGGGAAATGGCTTATAAACACACACCACCCAAATATGTACTTTATAAAAGTTTATCCGTATGTCGGTACATACGCTTATAAATCATTTTTTCACAGGGTTGTGGTTTTGATACCAACTCAGAAGGATTAACCAGCACGCATGCATACACACACGAGCAGTCCGAAACAATAGCAAGCCATAATTCTGATTTATTAAAGTTCTAAGGCCCTCTTATACTGTCACGGTAGAGGTTTCGATCACAGCCCAGAACGTTAAATGCTCTGACGCTGTTCCAATGCTCCTAGGAATTCTATGAGCAACGTCGGAGCATTTGGTGCTCTGGGCCATGGTAGAAACCCCCACTGTGGCTTATTTAAAAGGGGGGGGGAGGGTTAAATGCCTTTTTATTTCATTCGGCTTCATTTACTAAACAGCGTAAGAGCATTTTACTTCGGGCCAGCAAGGTAAATGCTCTAACGCTCGTAGGAATTCAATGAGTGTCGGAGCGTTTCCCTCACCAACCCATGATAAAACGCTCCTATGCTGCTTAGTCAAAGGAAAATCCGGACCCGTGGCCACGCCCCCAGGACCGCCTACTTCTGCCCCTTTCCCGCCCTGTTCCGGCCCTCTGTCCCAGCCCCAGACAGCATCTGTGCATGCGCGGACACGAAGCAATGGCTTTGCACGGGGGCACGTGATGTCACCGCATTGCGTCCGCGCATGCGCAGAGGCTCCTTCCCGACACGATTATGTCGCAAAGATTTTCAAAACCCAGACAAAAGTGCCGGGTTTTGAAAAGCCGTCCGGACCCCTAGACATGTCCTCAAAACAAGGACATGTCCAGTGAAATCCGGACGTCTGGTAACCCTACCTTTAACTCCCTATGGGCTTCCTTCACAATGTAACCCTCCTGCACTATGTTGTAACTTTTTCCCCATGCTCTTGGCCTGTAAATCGCCTTGAACCTGTACTGGAAAAATGTGATTAAGAAATCCTGATTAGATTAGATTCATTACCGCAGTGGCAGCTTCTAAGTAGAGAATGACACGGTGACAAAATTCATCACCGTTCCCGTCCCCGCGGATAACCGCAGGAAACCATCTTCATGTCATTCTTTAAGGAGAGAGGGAAGAATCAGAGTATGAATGGCCACAACCACTGACCCGCAAGCTTTGCTTTGAAGAATGCTGAGATTGAGCAGCAACATTCCAGAGCAGATATTGTGATGTCATAATGCCTCATTCCACCAGTGCCTAAGAGCCAATCACATCAGTGATGTCACAATGGCTTCATTATCCTTGGCTCACATAAGAATCAGAGTATGAATGGCCACAACCACTGACCCGCAAGCTTTGCTTTGAAGAATGCTGGTGTAGAAGGACTGAGGTTGAAACAGACACTACAGAATGACAGTCTCTGGTATCCAGAGCAGATATTGTGATGTCATAATGCTTCATTCCACCAGTGCCTAAGAGCCAATCACATCAGTGATGTCACAATGGCTTCATTATCCTTGGCTCCCATAAGAATCAGAGTATGAATGGCCACAACCACTGACCCGCAAGCTTTGCTTTGAAGAATGCTGGGGTAGAAGGACTGAGGTTGAGATAGACACTAGAAAATGACATGGGATTATTTCCCGCGGTTATCCGCAGGGACGGGAACGGTGATGAATTTTTTCACCGTGTCATTCTCTACTTCTAAGGGGGTTAAATAAAATTATTATTTAGCAGCAATGTATTACATATTTGCAGTGTTTGATGTCAGCTCTGAATTGAATATGGCTAAAACTGAACTTCTTATCTTCCCGCCTAAATTCACCTCCCCCCTCTCGCCGTTCTCTATCTCTGTGGATAACACTCTCCTCCTCCCTGTCTCGTCAGCTCGCAACCTCGAGTCGATCTTTGACTCCGCTCTCTCCTTCTCTGCTCAGATCCAACGGACCGCCAAATCCTGTCGCTTCCTCCTCTATAATATTACCAAAATCCGTCCTCTTCTCTCTGAACACACGATCAAAACCCTTGTCCGCCCTCTCATCGCCTCGCGCTTAGACTACTGCAACGTACTTCTCTCGGGCCTCCCGCGCACCCATCTCTCATCCCTTCAATCCGTTCAAAATTCTGCTGCGCAACTCATATTCCGTGAGAGCCGCTATTCTCACATTACCCCTCTCTTCAAGTCACTTCATTGGCTCCCCATCCATTTCTCTTGCTGGCTTACAAGTGTTTCGCTCTGAAGCCCCTCAATATCTCTCTTTATCTCCCCCTGTGCTCCTCCCCGTGATCTCCGTTCATTGGGCAAACCCCTCTTATCTGTACCCTTCTCTTCCACTGCCAACTCCAGTCTCCTGGAACAGGCTGCCTGAATCAATGCGTCATGCTCCATCCCTGGCAGCGGTCAAATCCAAGCTAAAAGCCCACTTTTTTGAAACTGCCTTCAATTCTTAACTCCCCCCTCACTGCTGTCAGATACCTTTACCCACTGTATCATTTCCTCTACCATAATCTCCCCAACCCTGAAATGTCCTGCCTAAATTAGATTGTAAGCTCTTCTGAGCAGTGACTATCTGTATGTTAAAATGTCAGATACCTAAACCCACTGTATCATTTCCTCTACCATAGTCTCGCCAACCCTAAATGTCCTGTCTAAATTAGATTGTAAGCTCTCCTGAGCAGGGACTGTCTATTGTATGTTAAAATGTCAGATACCTAAACCCATTGTATCATTTCCTCTACCATAATCTCCCCAACCCTGAAATGTCCTGCCTAAATTAGATTGTAAGCTCTTCTGAGCAGGGACTATCTGTATGTTAAAATGTCAGATACCTAAACCCACTGTATCATTTCCTGTACCATAATCTCCCCAATCCTGAAATGTCCTGTCTAAATTAGATTGTAAGCTCTTCTGAGCAGGGACTGTCTATTGTATGTAAAAATGTACAGCGCTGCATAGGCCTTTCAGCACTATAGAAATATAAATAGTAGGAGCTCTGCTGGGAAAGACTGGGCTAAGTTGTCTGCCTGAGAATTTTACAGCCCATGCTCTTATTATTTTGGGGTCCTTTTATTAAGGTGTGCTAACTGATATGGAGTGCGCTAAATCCTAAGATGCCGCTAAGATATAATGGACGCCTTTGCGTTTAGTGCGTGCTAAATCACTTAGCACACCTTAATAAAAGGACCCTTTTGTTTTTAATGCAACAGGGTCTGGAAGTCTTGCGTTTTTGTTTGCCAGAGCTCTGTATCTGTATTCACAACTATCTGGACTGTTTGCCCTCCTAGTCCAGCCATTGGCCAGGATCCAGAGTCTTCAGCTCTTTCTGGTCCTTGGAACACCATTTCCTTCTGATGGCCAATAGATGGCACCATTGAGCAGTAGCTGGAACTCCCTCCCCTCTAGGGCAATGGCCACTTGGCTATTCTGAAAAATGTAAATCTCGCTACCCTCTTTACAATCACTAATTCTTATTATGTTTTTCCTTCCTTATATTAAAGTTCCTGTAAACCATGCCGAGCACTATCTCTATGGAGAGGATGTGGTATATAAGGTTAAGGCTTAGTTTAGTTTAGTTTAGTTTAGGACAGGGGTGTCAAAGTCCCTCCTCGAGGGCCGCAATCCAGTCGGGTTTTCAGGATTTCCCCAATGAATATGCATGAGATTTATTTGCATGCACTGCTTTCAATGCATATTCATTGGGGAAATCCTGAAACACCCACTGGATTCCGGCCCTCGAGGATTGGAGTTGCCCACCCCTGATTTAAAGCTTCTCGACAAAATCGACGCCATCTGGGGCGGGGCAGGGAAGGCAGAACTGGGCGGTCCTGGGGGGTGTGGCCACGGGTCCAAATTTTTGGTAAGTGGGGACAATGAAACGATTATGATGAAGAGGGAGTCGAGGGTGTATAGCAGGGGTGTCAAAGTCCCTCCTCGAGGGCCGCAATCCAGTCGGGTTTTCAGGATTTCCCCAATGACTATGCATGAGATCTATTGGCATGCACTGCTTTCATTGTATGCTAATAGATCTCATGCATATTCATTGGGGAAATCCTGAAAACCCAACTAGATTGTAGCCCTCAAAGAGGGACTTTGACATCCCCTGGTTTAGGATAAGGTGGGGAATATTCTCTTTCATTGGTTATCTTCTGATAGAATCCTGTGCTAGGTGGAGTCGATATTTTATTATTTTGAGGGCAGAAGATATTTCCCTACGCATGTTAGATCCCCTAGAACAGTGGTTCCCAACCCTGTCCTGGAGGACCACCAGGTCAATTGGGTTTTTAGGCTAGCCCTAATGAATATACATGAGAGAGATTTGCATATAATGGAAGTGACAGGCATGCAAATCTGCTCCGTGCAAATTCATTAGGGCTATCCTGGAAACCCAATTGGCCTAGTGGTCCTCCAGGAGAGGTTGGGAACCGCTGCCCTAGAAGACATGTTATATTTGATTGAACTGTCTGTACTTTTTCAAATTCTTTCTGATTTTCTATAAAAGTTAGTTGGACATAACTACACAACAGTCTCAAATTTTTTACCTCTCTGTGATTACTCAATAAACTTTATTTTTCAAACAACCTCAGCTTGTGGCTATCTGTTTCCGTACTAAAATTTGGAAGGGATCAAACCTTTAGAGTGCAGAGTAGAGAATGATATGGGGGCAAATATTTCACCGTCCCGTCCCCACGAGTTTTGGCGCTGTCACTGTCCCTGCCCCATTCCTGGTAAGCTCTGCCTTAACAATAATAATAATAATAATAACTTTATTCTTCTATACCGCCACAGTCGAATGACTTCTAGGCAGTTAGAGGGTTCCTTTAAGTGCAAAACAGTTGAGATAAATACCGCCATATAACCTCGCTTTGTCAAGGCTAAGCGCTCAAGAGCCATGCGGTAAGACCAAAATGCAGGTTCTCATGTCCCCGGCACAAGCCTCGGACGCTTATGATTTTAAAGTGTTTGAGGCTTGCACGGATGAGGACGGAGCTTCGGCATTGGTGGAATGAGGCATTATGACATCACAATCTGAGCTCTAGAATGTTGCTACTTAGGATTTGAAAGGGTTCGAGGCTTGTGCAGATGAGGACGGAGCTTAGGCATTGGTGGAATGAGGCATTATGACATCACAATCTGAGCTCTAGAATGTTTCTACTTAGGAGTTTAAAGGGTTTGAGGCAGGAGAGGACGGAGCTTAGGCATTGGTGGAATGAGGCATAATGACATCACAATCTGAGCTCTAGAATGTTGCTACTTATGATATTAAAGCATTTGAGGCTTGTGCAGATGAGGACGGAGCTTAGGCATTGATGGAATGAGGCATTATGACATCACAATCTGAGCTCTAGAATGTTGCTACTTAGGATTTGAAAGGGTTCGAGGCTTGTGCAGATGAGGACGGAGCTTAGGCATTGGTGGAATGAGGCATTATGACATCACAATCTGAGCTCTAGAATGTTTCTACTTAGGAGTTTAAAGGGTTTGAGGCAGGTGAGGACGGAGCTTAGGCATTGGTGGAATGAGGCATAATGACATCACAATCTGAGCTCTAGAATGTTGCTACTTATGATATTAAAGCATTTGAGGCTTGTGCAGATGAGGACGGAGCTTAGGCATTGATGGAATGAGGCATTATGACATCACAATCTGAGCTCTAGAATGTTGCTACTTAGGATTTGAAAGGGTTCGAGGCTTGTGCAGATGAGGACGGAGCTTAGGCATTGGTGGAATGAGGCATTATGACATCACAATCTGAGCTCTAGAATGTTTCTACTTAGGAGTTTAAAGGGTTTGAGGCAGGTGAGGACGGAGCTTAGGCATTGGTGGAATGAGGCATTATGACATCACAATCTGAGCTCTAGAATGTTGCTACTTATGATATTAAAGCGTTTGAGGCTTGTGCAGATGAGGACAGAGCTTAGGCATTGATGGAATGAGGCATTATGACATCACAATCTGAGCTCTAGAATGTTGCTACTTAGGATTTTAAAGTGTTTGAGGCTTGTGCAGATGAGGACGGAGCTTAGGCATTGATGGAATGAGGCATTATGACATCACAATCTGAGCTCTAGAATGTTGCTACTTAGGATTTTAAAGTGTTTGAGGCTTGTGCAGATGAGGACGGAGCTTAGGCATTGGTGGAATGAGGCATTATGACATCACAATCTGAGCTCTAGAATGTTTCTACTTAGGAGTTTAAAGGGTTTGAGGCAGGTGAGGACGGAGCTTAGGCATTGGTGGAATGAGGCATTATGACATCACAATCTGAGCTCTAGAATGTTGCTACTTAGGATTTTAAAGTGTTTGAGGCTTGTGCAGATGAGGACGGAGCTTAGGCATTGGTGGAATGAGGCATTATGACATCACAATCTGAGCTCTAGAATGTTTCTACTTAGGAGTTTAAAGGGTTTGAGGCAGGTGAGGACGGAGCTTAGGCATTGGTGGAATGAGGCATAATGACATCACAATCTGAGCTCTAGAATGTTGCTACTTATGATATTAAAGCATTTGAGGCTTGTGCAGATGAGGACGGAGCTTAGGCATTGATGGAATGAGGCATTATGACATCACAATCTGAGCTCTAGAATGTTGCTACTTAGGATTTTAAAGTGTTTGAGGCTTGTGCAGATGAGGACGGAGCTTAGGCATTGATGGAATGAGGCATTATGACATCACAATCTGAGCTCTAGAATGTTGCTACTTAGGATTTGAAATGGTTCGAGGCTTGTGCAGATGAGGACGGAGCTTAGGCATTGGTGGAATGAGGCATTATGACATCACAATCTGAGCTCTAGAATGTTTCTACTTAGGAGTTTAAAGGGTTTGAGGCTTGTGCAGATGAGGACGGAGCTTAGGCATTGGTGGAATGAGGCATAATGACATCACAATCTGAGCTCTAGAATGTTGCTACTTATGATATTAAAGCATTTGAGGCTTGTGCAGATGAGGACGGAGCTTAGGCATTGATGGAATGAGGCATTATGACATCACAATCTGAGCTCTAGAATGTTGCTACTTAGGATTTGAAAGGGTTCGAGGCTTGTGCAGATGAGGACGGAGCTTAGGCATTGGTGGAATGAGGCATTATGACATCACAATCTGAGCTCTAGAATGTTGCTACTTATGATATTAAAGCGTTTGAGGCTTGTGCAGATGAGGACGGAGCTTAGGCATTGATGGAATGAGGCATTATGACATCACAATCTGAGCTCTAGAATGTTTCTACTTAGGAGTTTAAAGGGTTTGAGGCAGGTGAGGACGGAGCTTAGGCATTGGTGGAATGAGGCATTATGACATCACAATCTGAGCTCTAGAATGTTGCTACTTAGGATTTTAAAGTGTTTGAGGCTTGTGCAGATGAGGACGGAGCTTAGGCATTGGTGGAATGAGGCATTATGACATCACAATCTGAGCTCTAGAATGTTTCTACTTAGGAGTTTAAAGGGTTTGAGGCAGGTGAGGACGGAGCTTAGGCATTGGTGGAATGAGGCATAATGACATCACAATCTGAGCTCTAGAATGTTGCTACTTATGATATTAAAGCATTTGAGGCTTGTGCAGATGAGGACGGAGCTTAGGCATTGATGGAATGAGGCATTATGACATCACAATCTGAGCTCTAGAATGTTGCTACTTAGGATTTTAAAGTGTTTGAGGCTTGTGCAGATGAGGACGGAGCTTAGGCATTGATGGAATGAGGCATTATGACATCACAATCTGAGCTCTAGAATGTTGCTACTTAGGATTTGAAATGGTTCGAGGCTTGTGCAGATGAGGACGGAGCTTAGGCATTGGTGGAATGAGGCATTATGACATCACAATCTGAGCTCTAGAATGTTTCTACTTAGGAGTTTAAAGGGTTTGAGGCTTGTGCAGATGAGGACGGAGCTTAGGCATTGGTGGAATGAGGCATAATGACATCACAATCTGAGCTCTAGAATGTTGCTACTTATGATATTAAAGCGTTTGAGGCTTGTGCAGATGAGGACGGAGCTTAGGCATTGATGGAATGAGGCATTATGACATCACAATCTGAGCTCTAGAATGTTGCTACTTAGGATTTGAAAGGGTTCGAGGCTTGTGCAGATGAGGACGGAGCTTAGGCATTGGTGGAATGAGGCATTATGACATCACAATCTGAGCTCTAGAATGTTGCTACTTATGATATTAAAGCGTTTGAGGCTTGTGCAGATGAGGACGGAGCTTAGGCATTGATGGAATGAGGCATTATGACATCACAATCTGAGCTCTAGAATGTTTCTACTTAGGAGTTTAAAGGGTTTGAGGCAGGTGAGGACGGAGCTTAGGCATTGGTGGAATGAGGCATTATGACATCACAATCTGAGCTCTAGAATGTTGCTACTTAGGATTTTAAAGTGTTTGAAGCTTATTGATATGAGGACAGAGCTTGCAGGAATGGAGCAGGGACAGGAAAATACTCACTGGGACAGGATGGGAAAATGAGTTACCAAGGGGATGGGAAAAATTTGTCCCCGTGTCATTCTCTAGGGTAGAGAGCTTGTCTTTCCTCCTGACCCTCAACCTTTAGAAGAAATAGACTGTTAAAACTGTAACCCACTCTGGGCTTCAATGATACAGCGATAAGTCAATTTGGCAATATTCTAAAAAGAATCCCCCCCCCCCAAAAAAAAAAAAAAAAGACTGGTTTTCTCCTGGACTAGCATGGCTAATAGAAGTATATTTAGGAACCTTTTCAGAAGGGTTCAAGTGGATGGAAATACAGTAAAACCTTGGTTTGCGAGTATAATTTGTTCCAGGAAAATGGTCGTAATCCAAAGCACTCGTATATCAAAGCGAATTTCCCCACAGGAAATAATGGAAACTCAGACGATTCGTTCTACAACTGAAAAACTTTAATGCAACTGTACGTACTTGTATTTCAAGACCTTGCTCGTTTCGAACAGTCACGACACTGCGGGTGAATTGGGCGTGACGCTTTTATTACGTTCAGCCACGATCAACGTGTCCGTGCTCATACTGCAAGGCAATGCTCGTTTATCGAGTTAAAATTGAATAAAACGTTTTGCTCGTCTTGTGAAACACTCGCAAACCACGTTACTCGCTATCCAAGGTTTGACCGTATATTCAAAGGAAAAAACCCCCCCGAAACAGCCCAAATCTTTACGCTTCATCGACCGCTGAACAAGGGGTCCAGCAGGGGATATTTCTTCCAACACAGCTTCCATATTTTATGAGCTCGGTCCTAAAAGGTAATTGTTATTTAGCAAGAAAACAATCTGCAATTTTCTTGTCCTAACAAGCAAAGCACTGCAGAAAAAAAATATGTCAATGTATAATTAATGTATCATATCGTTGGCATGTCAATATCATTACATTAGGAGCAGCTCCTCGTTCAAGTGAGTTTAAATAGGTCAACGCTAGCTGAACTGAACAGACTAATGCATTTTCCTGGTAAACATTCAACTCTCGAGGACTCTGTTACATCTTCCAGACTCCGGCACAATAGCAGATTTTTTTTTTTTTTAAATGTAAAGTTCTAAGTTTGGAATATAACGTGTGCCCAAGAGGCTGGATTTTCAGCGGGCACCATCGCCTGGTTAAAATGAAGAGATGCTGCTGACACTTAATTCACAAGTTGTAGAGACAGAAGCGCTGAAAATGCAGTTTCCCTAGCAGTGACGTAGCCAGGGTAAGTGGCACCTCTCCCCGCCCTCTTCTCCACCCCAGCTCCTTCCTGACCCCCCCCCACCACCACCACCACCAACACCAGATGAGAGAGACAGCACAAATTTGCTGCCTGTGTTGTGTCGGCTATCCCGTTGACGCCACATCCTAGGCGCGGGGCCCGGAAATGACATCAGAGACAGGCGACACCGGCACGGGCAGCAAGTTTGTAGTGTCGCTTGTGCAGGAAAAATTAAAGAAGTATAAGGGGAGGGAAGGGGTGCATGCTTGTGGCAAGGGGGGCTTGGGAAGTAGGGGGGCATTTAGGAGGATGGGTGCCTTTGCTCTTTACAAAGACCACACCGAGGGCAGACTGCCCCCCCACCCCCTTTTCTATGCCAGTGTTCCCCAGTCCTGCTAGGCAGTAGTTGAATCGTCTGTTATTGAGAAAGACATGGGGGAAGCCACTGTTTGCCCTTGATCGGTAGCATGGAATGTTGCCACTCATTGGGGTTCTAGAATCTTCTTACTCTCTGGGATTCCGGAATCTTGCTATTCTTTGGAATTCTGAATGGAATGTTGCTACTCCTTGGGTTTTGGCCAGGTACTAGTGACCTGGATGGACCATTGGTCTGACCCAGTAAGGCTATTCTTATGTTCTTACTATGACTATTCAGACAGGGGTTGGTATCCAATGTGATTTTTCAGGCCATAAACAGCTCTTGGGCAGTTAAATCACCTATTTGGGGCTAACTGGTCATCTTCAATGACATTTAAATATTAGCGCCACTGAAAATAATCAGTTAATATGAAACTCAAAACCAGCTATTTGGGGGACATTCTGGGGGAGGAGCCAGTACTTGACCAGTTATGTGCTGGCCACTGTCAGTGGGACTTTTTGCTTGAAGTTTCAATCACAGGTAAGTGCTTTTGGAATGTCGCACATTTTGGTTATTTGGAAGGTTGCTGACCTATGAAGTGGAATTGTCCCTTAAAAGTCACTGATTTGCGTTGAATCGCACTATATTTGTGCTGACTGGGATTCTGAGGACTTTTCCTTTGGTTAATATGTTAACAATAAAATTGAAACTTTATATGAGAAAAAATGTGGTTGCTTTATTATTGTTATGTTACGATGAAATTGTGATTCGGTAATCAAACATTTATCCAATTTCTGCAAAGTTCCATTCTATCAATAACCTTTGTCTTATGATCACCATCGTGTTCATAAGAAATTAATTCTTTGTAATTTGGAATGGGAATTTAAGCGTTGGTATATGAAGATCTTCAAAATATATTCATGAAGCAAATTGTCAAAATGATCCAGTGGTGCTTTCTGAAAAATTTCAAGGAATGTTTGACCAACTGGAAGTAGATTTTGGTGGATTCAAGCTATGTTTCAGTGGTCTACTCCTACGTCTACTACTTATCATTTCTGCAAGGGGCTGCTGAAACGTTCTCAGCCCAACCAAGAAGCAGAGCCATGATGCGGAGCCTTGAAACTTCCACACTTTTCTTGACACGTTTCATTTCAGTGAGGCAAATGTGTCTAGTAAATGGGCACAAGTATAAGGAAACCAAGCCATTGTGACATCACCAATGAGGTTGGCTCTTAGGCATTGGTGGAATGAGGCATTATGACATCACAGTAGGAGGGGCCACTGAGAAGTTCTCAGCCCAACCAAGAAGAGAATGATGTGGAGCCAGGAAACTTACAAGTTAGTCCACACTTTTCTTGACACATTGTTTCAATGAGGCAAATGCATCTAGGAAAGGGGCAGAAGTAGAGGGAAACCAAGCCATTGTGACATCACCGATGAGGTTGGCTCTTAGGCATTGGTGGAATGAGGCATTATGACATCACAGTAGGAGGGGCCACTGAGAAGTTCTCAGCCCAACCAAGAAGAGAATGATGTGGAGCCAGGAAACTTACAAGTTAGTCCACACTTTTCTTGACACTTTTCTTTCATTTTACGAGTATCATTGAAATGAAAAGTGTCAAGAAGGGATTTCGTGGATCCACATCATTCTCTTCTTGTTCAGCTGCCCCTCGTATGATGCTACTAGACATACGCAGTGCTGTACTTATTATATGCAGATATTCTTTTGGTCCATACTGGGCTCTCCATCTAAGTGTGTGTGTGTGGGGTGGGGAGGTTGTACCTGTGGCAATTGAAGGTTGAGTGACTTACCCAGATTGCTGCAGTGGGAATCGAATCCCATTCCCCAGGATCTCAGCTCACCGCATTAACCATGAAGCTATTCCTTCATTCCTCTCATAAAACCTCAGAACTAAACTTTCAAAATTCAGTTTGGATTTCTTTTTTCGGGGCTACCACACCAATTTATGCAAATGTAATCTGAATTTTCTAATTCCATCTAATTTGATCTAGGCCAAAACTTACCCGGTTCTACAATGGCTTCAGAGTATCTCTCTCTCTCTATAATTACAGTTGTCCCTGAGAGAGGAGGGACCGTATCTAAGTCCATCATTCATGAATAAACATGTACGTTACTTAGATAAAATACATTTCTATATCTTAAGGCACATTTGGTTTCAAGTACAAAAATCTCATTAAATTTATCTTGCTCAGCTTATGAGAGTAAGCTAAGATTTGGCTTATGAAAATAAAAATTGCTTACCGGACTTCAGTTATTAAAAGACGAGTTCCTATCTCCACTTCCTAGTTTCATTCAAACATAAACTCAAGCTTCAATTAATTCAGACAAAATGCACAGCTCATAAATCTATCAGGAGCGAGAAGTTATTTCTTCTCATTTTCGAAAAGGATGATCTATAAACAGCAGCTTCGAACGCCGGTTTAAAAGAAAATCCAAAATGCAGGCAGGTTTAAATTTAGAAATGACTAATTTTAAATCATTTGTGTTACTTTATTAATCAGTCTAAATCAACTTTACTGCTGATCTCTTTCCACGCAAAGCTTTTTTTTATCTGACTATATGCTTGTGGTTTCTCTAGCTTCTTTTGGACAAGGGCTGGTAAACTAAAGTACTCTTTTAAACTACCTGAATTCTTTCTTCCAAAAGCTTCTTTGTGTTAAAAATAAGTCTTGTCAGCTTTAAGGGGGGGGGTGGGGGAGGGAGAAGCTCCATAAGAGTTTGGTTCACTCTTGCCTTTGCTTCTTCAAAGGTGTTTTGCTTGCCAGTGGTGATAAATTTCCAATTTCTTGAAATGTCTCACTTTGATTATTAATGATAATGGTGTGATTTATGAGCGGTGTCTGGACAGTGGTCGCAGTTTATGAGGAAGATGTAACAGTTTTGAAAAAGGCCGTCCTACCGTTGACAGCTCACTGGGTTCTGAAATGAAAATGTATTTTTCGCAGACGTGGGGCAATAACTCAGGCAAATTCTAGCACTATCACAGAAAACAATTTCTACGAACGCTGCAGGAACAGCACAGCTGAAAACATGGGAAAAAGTTCAGAACCCAGGGTCCAGAAGACCTATTCTCCAGCCCTCTGACAAAAAAGCAGCGAGTGAGAGAGAGAGGTACTGTTGTTGGAAAATGTGCTGAAATCAGTTAGCTTAGCAGGGTTTAAAAAAGGCATGGATAATTTCCTAAAAGAGAAGTCCATAGGCCATTATTCAAGTTTCAAGTTTTATTGATTTTGATATACCAACCATCAAATTAATATCTAGCTGATTAACAATCGAATTAAAAAGATAGGGAAAACTGAGAAAAATAAAAAATGTGTGAACATATAATAAAACAAACGAACAAACGATTACCAGACGTACTAGAATGTGAGGGTAGAATAATGGGATGGGAAAAGTTACATATTAAAGAAGAAGAAAGGAGATAGTAGGGGTTGGGTAGTACATAAAGGGAGGGGTTGCTTTGTCAAAGAGATTGTTGTGAAAAGGAAGAAAAAGAATAATAGTTCTAATGATTATTAAATGCATCACCGAATAGGAGAGTTTTAAGACCAGTCTTAAATTTGTCAAGTCGAAGTTCATCACGGAGATGCTGTGGTAGGGAGTTCCAAAGAGTAGGTGCAGTTACTGCGAAGTTCACTTTCCGTGTATAGTAGAAATCTTTTAAGGAGGGGATGAAAAGAAGTTTTTGGTCGGTTGATCTTAGTGTGCGTGGAGAACTTTGAGGAATAAGAAGTTTATCTAGGAACGAGGGCAGATGATAAAGTTTTATTTTAAAGGAAAGTAAGATGATTTTATAGGTGATGCGATGAGTGACAGGGAGCCAATGTTCTTTTTTTAAAAGAGGAGTGACATGGTCATATTTACCTATTTTATATATAAGTTTTATGGCAGTATTTTGTATTAGTTGTAGGCGTCTGATTTCTTTTTGAGGGAGACCATTAAGGAGTGAATTGCAGTAATCTAAATGGGAAATTACTAATGAATGAACCAGAATAATGATTGAACTGGTTTCTAGTACAGAAGTTAGAGATCGAATAATACGTAATTTAAAAAAGCAGTTTTTAACGATTGAACTTATATGGTCATGAAAAGAGAGTTCCCTGTCAATAGTGACGCCTAAAAGTTTTATTTTGGTATCCATATGAATAGGTGTTGATTTGATTGATATGTTGTCTAATAGAGATTCTGTGTTTTTAATTTTAATTATTGAGATGGCTTGGGGAAAATCCACTGCTTATTCCTAGGATAAGCAGCATAAAATCTGTTTTACTACTTGGGATCTAGCTAGGTACTTGGGACCTGGGTTGGCCACTGTTGGAAGCAGGATTCTGGGCTTGATGGACCTTCGGTCTCTCCCAGTATGGCTGATGTTATGCTGTTATGTGAGCCGAATATAGGACAATTGAGACATTGTGACATCACTGGTGAGGTTGGCTCTTAGGCATTGGTGGAATGAGGCATTATGATGTCACAATGCCAGCTCTAGTTATCAGAGGCTGAAACGTGTCACACTATTTATTTATTCAGTTTTCTAGAATGTTCTCCCAAGGGAGCTCAGAACTGTTTACATGAATTTATTCAGGTACTCAAGCATTTTTATCTGTCCTGGTGGGCTCACAATCTATCTAATGTACCTGGGCAATGGGGGGATTAAGTAACTTGCCCAGGGTCACAAGGAGCAGCGTGGGTTTGAACCCACAACCTCCGGGTACTGAGGCTGTGTCTTTGACCACTGGACCACACTATGCCCATAAAGCCACATATATGCCAGGATTCTGGTTATTTTCATGCATCCCTGGTGCTTAAATGTTGGCATCTTCTTTATAGAATTCCTACCAAAATGGGCAAAACCATTTCATTGTTGCACACGTCACATGCCCTGGGTCTCGTATAGGTAAACAAAGGATGTATCTTCCAAGAGAGGGTCTTCTGTCCATGTGCCCACTTTATGTAGGATGCATTGCTTACTCTAGGTCAGTCTAGTGAGGTCTAAATTAGAATGTTAAAGTATTTTACAAAAGGCTCAGTAAATGAGTTACTACCATAAGGCAGATTAATAAATACACTTCAGAGATTTTTTTGAGCTGGTTTTCTTCATAGTTGCTTTTATTTATTTATTTCTTCATTCTATGAGCACAGCTTAGAATTCAGAAGAGGTTCACTAATCCAGGACCAATTCAGCGCCTCGTAGAAAAACCCCCAAACGCTCAACTGTCCCATTTGCAGCAAATCAGGAAAGGGTGGAAAGGAGAACATCTCATCTAATCTAATCCTTAGGTTTGTATACCGCATCATCTCCACGTTCGTAGAGCTCGACGCGGTTTACAGTAGGAGAAATAGGAAGGAACTACAACAGAGGGTTAGAGGTAGAAGTGTGAAAAAAATTTAGAGGATTTGGGATGCCAAGATATAAGAGTTTCCTTGATTCCTAAGTTGGAGGGAGACTTACATTTTTTGAGAAAAGCCAGGTTTTCAGATGTTTGCGGAAAACTTGGAGAGAGCTCAAGTTCCGAAGAGGGGAGGTAAGGTTGTTCCAGAGCTCAGTGATTTTGAGGTGGAGGGAGGTCCCTAGCTTTCCTGTGTGGGAAATGCCTTTTAGCGAGGGGAAGGATAGTTTTAATTTGTGGGAGGATCTGGTGGTATTAGGGTTTGAGGAATTCCAAGAAAGAGGGATAAAAGGAGGGAGGATACCGTGTAGGATTTTGAAAGTTAAACAGGCGCATCTGAGAGAGTTCTTTCCTTTTTTATTTTCTGGGTGCAGACTTTTCTTCGAATGTTCATGATTTAACCTGACTCATCAGTGTATTGAAAGTGTCCTTTTGCGGGGGGAAACCCCCCCCCCCCCCCCGTTTTAAACTGAAGGTGGCCATCTTGATTAGCAAAGCGTTTATCTGGCAAAGGTGAGGTGAAAGAAAGTTTAGCACAGTCGGAGTAACTGTCCTGAGAAGTTTCATATACAGTACAGTGGAGATAGAAGTAGGTTTTGGGTTGTTTGTTTTTTATAAATTCTAACTTGGCTATTTCTTCAGGAACCCACAAAAAAAAAAAGCTGAGCACCTTCAAAACCAAATGCTTACATTTGTGTTATTCTAATAGGAAGCTACATGATAAGAGGCTAAAGAAATGGATAGAGAGATATAAGATAACAGGGAGGTTCTTTGAAACTAACCCGCAAGTCCGTCTCACACAAACGCTTTGCATTTTATCTTATCTTTATTTGACGTAGGCTTCTCTTCTGCTGGGAGCCTGAATAGTTATTATTCTGAAACATTTATTTTTAAACCCTGGAGAGCTTAATCTGCAGATTGCATCTGCTAAGTGCAACTCTTGTGTTCATTTTCCTTTGCTTTGATGACCAACACGTAACAGTTTTAAGATGCAAACTTACACATCTTGTTTGGTAAAAATCATTGGTAAAGAATAATTTTCCAGTTATTTGAGTTTCCATCGATTAAACCATACCCTCCCCCCAGCCCGCCCTTTCTTTTATCAAGCCACGCTGCCGTGCAGCACAAGGTAAATGCCGCGCCGCCCGTAGGAATTTAGCTCGCACTGCTCGATAAAAGAGACGGTAAGAAATAAATTTTCCAAAAGCATTTTCAGAGGGATACTGTAACAGTGTTTTGTGCACAGAAATAGCCTTTTATAAATCGCATCTGGACAGTTTCCATGTACAATGTGCATACGTTTTCCCAATTTGAGCAGAGGTAATCCTGGGAGGGGGGGGGGAGAGTTGCGACCCTCTCAACAAACAGGTACCAAAAAAGAGGTTTTAAATGAAGAGGGTCGTTTACTAAGGTGTGCCAGCCGATTTGGTAAATGCTAACGCGTCCATAGAATATAATGTGCTCGCCTTAGTAAAAGACCCCCTAAGAGATAACGTCTATAAAAGACTGGAGGGGCGACTTTCATTCTTGGAAGTCAGGTGTACTATAGAGGGTCAATAGAATGGAATAATGCCCTTTTTTCATGTTCTACAGCAGGGCTGCCCAAGTCCGGTCCTCGAGATCTACTGGCAGGCCAGGTTTTCAGGATGTCCACAATGAATATGCATGAGAGAGAGATTTGCATGCCAAGAAGGCCTTGCAGGCAAATCTCTCTCATGCATGTTCATTGTGGTTATCCTGAAAACCTGGCCTGCCAGTAGATCTCGAGGACCGGACTTGGGCAGCCCTGTTCTACAGCCTAAAGTGGGAGATGTGATTCTTTTTTATATTGATATACATTTCTGATATTTTAATAATAATAACTTTATTTTTGTATACCGCCATACCCAGGGAGTTCTAGGCCGTTCACATCAATTAATCAGAGTTACAAGCGGTTCATACCAATTGATCAGAGTTGCAGGCAAGGAAGTAGTTGAGGTTGGAAGGGGTAGGGAAGAGTAGGTCAAGGGGGGTAGAACAGAAGAGGAGGGGAGGAGGTCTTGGTTATTTAAGGAGGGGCATTACATCATTTAAAGATGTAATTTGCCCTTACCTGGGGCTGAAAGTTTGCAGGGTTACGCAATTGATACCCCTCTATCTTGTGGTATGAATAAGTCGCATACCCCACTTTGGACACCTTGTTTAGCGGGTCACAGTTATAAACACAACTTACAAAATATGCGCAGAGGTGCCTAAAATAACCCGGGAAATCTGTGTAAATTAAACGAGGGGTATGTATGTGCGGGAGTGTTTCACATGGGGTAATTTTTAACAGGAAAATACTACAATTAAGTTGATGTAACTTACAAGTACAGTGACCTGGGGCGGCAGAAGATTAAGTGACTTGCCCAGGGTCAGAGGGAACAGTGCAGGGTTTGAACCCACAACCTCAGGGGGCTGAGACTGTAGCTCTAAAACCACTGCACCACACTCTCCTCCAGTGCAATGTCAGAAGTGAGCCAAGTATAGACCAATGAGCCATTGTGACATCACTGATGAGGTTGGCTCTTATTGGTAGAATGAGGCATTGTGACAACACTGATGAGGTTGGCTCTTATTGGTGGAATGATGCATTATGACATCAGGGAAAGGGGTTGGGACTTGTATACCGCCTTTTTCTAGTTACACAACCACATTCAAAGCGGTTTACATACAGGTACTTCAAGCATTTTCCCTGTCTGTCCCGGTGGGCTCACAATCTGGGGTAGTGGAGGATTAAGTGACTTGCTCAGGGTCACAGGGAGCAGTGCGGGGATTGAACGCACAACCTTGGGAACTCAATTTTCCTGTTCCGTCCCCGTGAGTTTTGTCGCCGTCCCTCTCGCTGCCCCATTCCCTGTTAGCTCTGCCTTAATCGCACAAGCCTCGGACCGTTATGATTTGAAAGTATTTGAGGTTTGTGCAGATGAGGACAGGACAGGAAAAGAACTCGCCGGGACATGGTGGGAAAATGAGTTCCCGCGGGGATAGGGAAAAATTTGTCCCCGTGTCATTCTCTAGCTGTAGCTCTTACCACTGTGCCAACTTCTCTGACCTTTTTTCACGTAAAGGACCACAAGAAAGCTCTGACGCTTGCCAAAAGGTTTCAAGCTTACACATACTAATAATTTTTAAAACCTCCTTGACCTGCTTGTTCAGTCTGGGTAATAAACATTAAAAAAAATAGTACTGTACTAATATTGATTCTACAACACTTCAAGGATATATTTTTAAAACTCGCTTTATTTTGGATTGTCAACAGTAGCAAATTGCACAAACGAGATACACCTGAGTAACACACTTAAGAGATTGTTTGCAGTTTCTAATCAAGTGGGCATGATTTAAATTAACGCATTTACAGGATTTAAAGAGCATTTCAGCTGACTGTGTGAGGACCGTACGTTAGAGACTATTGTGTTATGGAATTTCTCTCAGTGACAGACTTTCCATGATTCTTACCATAACCCCCATCCTGGCTAGACAAAGCACTGCGGCAAGTCCTGGGTCAAGAGCTACCACTCTGTCTAGATTCTAGAACCTGCTATGCCCTGCACCCACAACTCTGGCCACTGGGTGTCACCCATGTGCAGTGGCTAGAACTTCCTCCCCCACCTACCAGTATCACTCCCACCCCGAGACGGCGAATGCTATGTATAAATACACTTTTTTGTTAACATAAATACAAGTACCATTTGAAAGTTCAGAATAGAATGTTCACAGTAATAATATTTATTATTTACAGGCATTCTTTCGGCACATTTGTCAAACACTGCAGAGCACCTTCACCACAGAAGGCAGAGCGCATGGGTTCCCGTCACAGCAAAGGTCCCTTAGCCAGGCCGCCTGCTGGAGGCAAGGGGTTGAAGGTCACATGGTGAACGTGGTGGGCCACAGAGTCAAGCCTGGAAATCCGGGCCACCTTTTGCGGCTGTGAAAGAGAACTCTATAACTTATAAGTGCATTTGCACTAGAAGCTGTTCTGTGAAATAGAGTCTTAGTGCATTGCTGCATAACTGCAAAGGGGCGGAGACATGGGCGGAGCTTCGGAGGGGCATGGGTGGGGCTTCAACATTACACGCTTTGCATGGTGCACTTAGGAGCATCTGCTGATGCCTAAAAGGTCATGTCTAAATTTAGACATAACCAACTTGAGTTTACACTATTATTCTTTAACGGCATCTTGGCGCTCAGAAGCCTTTAGAGAATTGGCACTCGGCGTGCGGGATGTGGGACTGGTTCTATAAATAGTGCCTAAGTCCAAGGTTATCCCAGAAACAAAGATTTTCATTTCACAGTATCTCTGTCCACAGGATTTAAGTGTGATATATGCTGAGAGACCCGGAGACCTATCAAAGGTACGAATTCCTCAAGATTGGCCTCAGCTTCCAATCATAGCATATATCAGGCATGTCTAATAGGTAGATCACGATCTACCTGTAGATCATGGAGGGGTCAGAGGTAGATCACCAGCCCCACTTGGCGCCATCTCTCCAGCAGCTCACCCCATCGCTAGGAGAGCTCGTGCTGGCAGGTCATCCGCCAAAGGCTTGCCGCCGCTGCTGCTCCTTTGCCTGTCTTTTTTCCCCGCTTGCGGGAATCTTGCCTGCGGGTGTTTTGGGGGGCGCTTGTTGTTTTCATGCCAGTAGTTTTTGGGTACCCCAGGGGGCCGCCGCCCACACCCTGAGACGATACACCACAGGCCCGGTGTCATACCTGGTCTCCTGCCTCTCAGAATCACCCATTCCTGCCCCTGCCCCAACACCCCTTAGAAATGTGTTATATACCAGGCAATATCCATTCACCTGGGCTTTACTTGAATACATACCGTGTGTCGTATGCTCATTGTTGGTCGCTTTATAGTTCGCTTTCATTAAACGTTCTCGGGCAGACACAACAAAGTGTCAAGAATTTGGTGATTTTGGCGGGCTTTTCCAATTTTGTTCTAACTTGCTTATGCCTTGCCTTTGAATTGGTTCAAACCACTGTGACTTTTGCTTGCCTCTGCAATTTTATTTTGCCTTGCCTTTGTACTGATTCTACACTCTGTGCAGAATTTATTAAATTGTGTGTGGTGGTATTTGAACTTGTTTGGCGGTATTTGATTTTATCTGGTTTGCTGGACAGGAGTTTTGAGGTTTTTTTGATGATTGTTTGGTGGTATTTGATTATTGGTGGCAATATGATGAATTCTTGTTTTCAATTTTAGAACTGCATGTGTGGTTTTGGCATCTCCAGTCCTTGAATTGCACTTCATCCAGAGGACTTCAGTTCCTGTTGATCTTTAATACTTTGGGATAGTTTTGGGCCAGATTCATCTAGTGTTTATACTAACTTAGCAGATTTGGCCTTCTTACATCCAGTATAACGAAGATGAGTGTTCCAAAGAAGAGCAAAACCTACCATTTTCATGATGAATGGGAAATGGACTACTTCTTCAACATGGTGAAAGACAAGTGTTGTTGTCTAATTTGTAACGCCCCAGTATCCTTGCCCAAAAAGGGTAATCTGGAAAGTCATTATAAGGCTCTGCATAGCAATAAGTTTGATGCTGATTTTCCATCCAAAAGTGAAATTCGTAAACTGAAACTCAAAGAACTTAAATCGAAATTGGCTACTCAGCAACAGTTGATGGGGAAGCCAAGGTCACATTCGGTCAATGCAACCATAGCATTCTTCAAGGTCAGCAACCTGATCACAAAGAAATGCAAACCTTTCACCGAAGGGGAATTTGTAAAAGATTGTTTTCTTGAAGCAGCTGACAATCTTTTTGAAGGATTTAAAAATAAGAGAGAGATCATAGCTGCTATTCAAGATGTACAATTCTCAAGAAACACCGTCGTGCGGTGAATAGAAAAGATGTGTAGAGACACAACTGAACAATTGTTGGAGGATGTTTCAAATTGTGTTGCTTTCTCACTCCAACTGGATGAGTCTACAGACATAAGAGACATAGCCCAGTTACTAGTCTTTATCGGGATGGTTTTTGAAGACTTCAGTGTTAAAGAAAAACTACTTGGAATAACAGGGAGAACTACCGGTCAGGAAATATTTAGTACTTTCCATTCTTTTGTGACAAAGTGTACTCTTCCATTGCATAGACTTGTTTCCATCACTACTGATGGAGTGAGAGCAATGACAGGTGAGGTTAAGGGTTTCATAGCCCTCTGTAGACAGCATGAGACTCAATACAAAGTCTGCCATGGACATCACTTTCAAAATTGTAAATTCAGTTCGTTGAAGATCACTTCAAAGATGGCTTTTCAATCTTATTCTTGATGAAGGGGCACCGGAAATATTTTTGCACACTGATGTAAGGTGGCTAAGTAGGCACAAATTTCTGCAAAGATTTCGTGATTTGCTGAATCAAATAAGAAGTTTTTTTGAAGGAGTTGGAAGATGAGGAGTGGATATGTGATCTGGCATTTCTTGCTGACTTTACAGGCGAACTAAGTAATATGAACCTTGAACTACAAGGTAAAAACAAATGCATTGGCGAGATGATGAGTACAGTTTCATCCTACAAGAGCAAATTTGAGCTAATGATGACTGGCCTTGCAACCAACTCTTTTGATCATTTTCCTAATAGGCAGGACCATCTGGGACAATATCCAAATTTTTGTTTTTCAGAACGAGAAGTATGTGACAGAAATCTGTTCTGTTATCTAGGAATTCGAAAATAGATTCTGTGACTTCTAAAACATTGGAACAGTTGTGGAGTACTTGTCATACCCATTCAAAGCAGATGTGGACATTAAAAAAACTGCAGCTGCTATCAGTAAGAATGACTCATTGAACAAGCCATCTCTTGAAAACGAAATATTAACCCTTAAAAATGACATTTTTCTTAAGACCCGTGCTGAGCCAGAATCGTTTTGGAAGCTAGTGCCTAGAGACAATAAAACTTTAAGAAAAAATGTACTTTTCAATTCCCCTCGCAAGTTCTTACTGGATCTTCATCTCTCTGTTTTGTGCTTGCTTAATTTGCTTAACAGCTGATCACATCCACGTAAATGACAGAAGGTTCATTAAAAATGGGGAGGGGGGAACCTCCAACTTCATTGGTTAAAATTTAATTTGAAACTTAATGTTCATTACATTACATTACATTACATTACATTAGGGATTTCTATTCCGCCATTACCTTGCGGTTCAAGGCGGATTACAAAAGGTTAGTTTAAGGACAGAATTACAATGAATAAAGAATTACAGAGTTACAGAATAACAGAATTATATGAATTGTAGAGAATAGCTAGAGAGGTAATATGAAGATCTTGAGGGCTTTTAGTGGTCGTGTTGTTATTTCTGTCTTAGGAATTTCTTGAAAAGTGTGGTTTTTATTTCTTTTCTGAACGTCTTATAGTCTGGGGTGGTCATCAGAAGGTTGGAGATTTGGTTATCTAGTCTTGCAGCTTGTGTGGCTAGGAGGCCGTCATGTAGTTTTGTTCTTTTCACTTCTTTGGATGGGGGGGTATGAATGGGGAGTGCGTTCATGGTGGTAGATCACTGGCACTTTTGGCTGGAAAAAGTAGATCATGACCTGTTCGAAGTTGGTCATGCCTGGCATATATTATTGTTATTATGAAAACTTGGCTTGGACTTCAAAATGCTTACAGTATATAAACTTCAAATGACATAAGGCTTATCTTCTGAGTTCTCCTGGTTCCCGACATGGACCACGTTTCGCCTCCTTCCTCGGGGAACCCGATTATAAATCCAAAGTACACTCAAAATGGGGTCTCTATGAGTCATAAAGTGAATAAATAAACACTTTGCAGAATCGATCTTAACGAAATGCTCTTGAAACTCCTTATAAATAGCACATTTCTAAACAAAAAATATTTTGTTATTCTTCGTGCTTGTATGTACACTGAATTGTAATTGTAAAGGCCCAAAAAGTCACGGTTTAACAGGTTTTAATAAAGACGCCATCACGGCTGACTACGTGCCGACGTCAACTACAAGATAAGCCCAACCAATCGGGCAAGAGCTAGAGTAAAAAAAAATTAAGCTCGGAATGCTCTCCACCGCCCCAGGCTCCTCTCGCCCTCACTATGCCACTGAGGGGGATTAATTATTGTCATTTATTTTGTTTGGATCTAGGCAACCTTTTGCCTCCCTGCACTTTTCTCTCTGAGCTGTATCCACAACAAAAAGCCTCCAGTGATCCGCGTCAGTCAGGTGGCTTCAAAGGACATTGGGATCAGAAACTGCAAAACAAGAAAGCCATAACTACAATCTGTGAATTGAAGTTCCCGTCTTTCACTTAAATTACATCTATAAATTTCTGATAGTCTGCGGAATCTCCCTCTGCATTAAAACTTCCAAATAATTTCACAGGAATGAATACATAGTCATTTCATTTAATCTCCAGTGAACAGAAGTGCCTTGTTAGATACAGGTCGTCATGCGACATGCGACCGTTTGAGTTTACGACCCGTTTCTCCAGCCCATACTAATTACATTTTTTACCCCTCCCGGCCTACCTTTTCCCTGGTGGTCCAGTGGTGTATCCTGCCTGAGCCCCTCCTGCCGATGTCAGAAGCCAGCAGCGCACCCAGTCCAGCACACGCAGGAGCGGGTTTTTAGAACTCCTGCCCCACCCTGCGCCACTGACTGAAACACTGCCGTAAGTTCTCATGGGACTTGTGGTTCTTGCGGCAGTGTTTCAGTCAGCGGCGCAGGGCGGGTCTTAAGTTCTAAAATCTAAAGTTCTAAAATCTCGCTCCTGCGTGTGCCGGCCCAGGTGCGCTGCTGGCTTCTGACATCAGCAGGAGGGGCTCAGGCATGATACACCGCTGGACCACCAGGGAAAAGGTAGGCCGGGAGGGGTAAAAAAAATAGCACAGTATTGCATACAGTACTGTATTGATCATAGGCTGACTTATGACCGAATCAACTTACGACCTATCAGTTGGAACCAATTGCGTTTGTAAGTCGATGACTACATGCATTAGATATTGGGCTTTATGAACTATTTAACCTTATTTCAAGAAACTATTTCAGCATGTTTACTAAGAAAACTAAAGTTTGTACAATTTTGAAAACCAGTATTTGAGATTTTGTGGAAAGGGCCGTCAAACCTAAGTGCCCTATTGTTTAGTTAAGGGCCTTTCACTAGATCTGTCTGCTTTCAAGTGCCGCTATATCTTTCTTGGGGTAAGGAGACCAGAATTGAACGCAATACTCCAGGTGAGGTCGCACCATGGAGCAATTTAAAAATCACAGCTGGGTTTCTTTTCTTTATTACATTGGGATAGTGCGCCTTAGGAAACCTGACGGTAAATATGTAGAATCAGACTTCGATAAAGCCGAACTACTCAATGAATACTTCTGCTCTGTCTTTTCCTGTGAGGCGCCGGGAGAGCTCAAACGACCCGATCCAGAATTTTGAATTTACCATCGGCAGCGTCTACCAAGAACTATCAAGGCTCAAAGAGAACAAAGTCTCTTTGACTATGTGATACATAGTCCCTGCTGTTGTGGAATCAAAGAGAACAAAGCCATGGGACCGGATAAACTACATCCCAGAGTACTTAGGGAGTTGAGAGATGTCCTTGCGGAACCATTAGCTACGCTCTTCAATCTTTCCCTGAGTACAGGAAGAGTCCCATTGGACTGGAAAACAGCTAACGTCATTCCGCTGCACAAAAAGGGATGCAAGACAGAGGCTGAAAATTACAGACCGGTAAGTCTCACATCGATAGTGTGTAAACTTATGGAAACATTGATTAAGCACAAATTAGATACGATCCTAAACGATGAGAGACTAAGGGATCCCCACCAACATGGATTTACAAAGGGAAGGTCCTGCCAATCCAATCTGATCAGTTTCTTTGATTGGGTAACGAAAAAGCTAGATATGGGAGAGTCCCTGGATATCGTGTACTTGGACTTTAGTAAGGTTTTTGACAGTATCCCACACCGTAGGTTATTGAACACGATGAATTCGTTGGGATTAGGGGAAACATTGATGGCATGGGTTAAAGACTGGCTCAGTGGCAGACTTCAGAGGGTGGTGGTAAATGGTACTCTCTCCAAAATATCGGAAGTGATTAGTGGAGTGCCGCAGGGCTCGGTCTTGGGTCCCATCCTATTTAATTTCTTTGTACAGGACCTGCCTCACGGACTTCGAGGCAAAATTGCATTATTTGCCGACGGCGCTAAACTGTGCAACATAGTGGGCAAAAGCACAATGCCCGACAGTTTGACGCAGGACCTACCCTTACTGGAACAATGGTCCGCAACTTGGCAACTGAGTTTTAATGCCAAAAAATGTAAAGTTATGCACCTTGGCAGCAGAAATCCATGCAGTACTTACACTCTGAATGGTGAGACCTTAACAAGAACTGCTGCAGAACGCGACCTAGGAGTAATCATTAGTGAAGATATGAAGACTGCCAATCAAGTAGAGAAAGCTTCATCCAAGGCTAGGCAAATGCTGGGTTGCATCCGAAGAAGTTTTGTCAGCCGGAAGCCCGAAGTTGTAATGCCGTTGTACAGGTCCATGGTGAGACCTCATCTGGAATATTGTGTTCAATTTTGGAGGCCACGTTATCAAAAGGATGTGCTGAGAGTGGAGTCGGTTCAGCGAATGGCCACCAGTATGGTCTCAGGACTCAAGGATCTCCCATATGAGGAATGTCTAGGTAAGTTGCAGCTATACTCTCTCGAGGAACGCAGAGAGAGGGGAGATATGATAGAGACGTTCAAATATGTAACTGGCCGTATTGAGGTAGAAGAAGATATCTTTTTCCTTACAGGACCTAGGGCAACAAGAGGGCATCCGTTGAAACTCAGGGGTGGGAGATTTCATAGCAACACTAGGATGTATTTCTTCACTGAAACGGTGGTTGATCGTTGGAATGATCTTCCACTTCAGGTAATTGAGGCAAGGAATGTGCTCGATTTTAAGAAAATAATGGGATAAGCATGTGGTTCACTTTGTGGAAGTGCTTAGGGGGGAGGGTCCTTAGAGTGGGCAGACTTGTTGGGCCAGTGGCCCTTTTCTGCCGTCATATTCTATGTTTCTATGTTACAAGCTTTGATTTACTAATTTATTTAGTTATCAAATGCCAGGCAAAGATGTATCAAGTTAGCCTATCATATGCGACTTATTCTTATTTCTATATGTTCTAGTGGACTAATGCAATGACTGCAGTATTTTTTAACTTATACCCAACCCATTAGCAAGAATATTTTTTTATGAAAGGTAATGCCATTCTGAGGACACATGATCCAATCTTTACTGCTCTCGCATTTTTAGGTCTTGTAATAGGAACGTCGAGAATTCTGAATTGTAGATGTATTAGCTGCAGCTTGCCTAGAAGACTCAATGGTAGCTCTTTGAACAGTGCACCGGTAATTGCCGAGAGGAAAACTTATTTCAAAAGCTACCCAGTTTTCAGCTGTTCCAAGGCAGGATGGATGCCTCAGGGCTAAGCTCATATTTCCTTGGTGTCCCAGTTCACATTTGTCTTGTCATAGGATTGTGTGATTATGGGCTCCTGAAAAGTTGTTCCATGCCATTACAGCACTTTGAGCTGATGACTCAAATGCCAAAGCAGAGCGGGAAAAGGGGAAATAGATCAATTTCCACAGAACAAAAATAGTGTGCAGTTTGAAGCAGTCAAAATTTTTAAAAAGGAAGCAATGTGTTTGTTGGGTTAGCCCATAAGAATTCCAAGACAGAAGACAAAATCCCCCGCAAATTGAAGTACCACAAAGGAACAACGGTGGAGGCAAGAAGAGTCAGAATGGCGAAAGAACTCGATATGAATCGTGTGTCGGCCAATAAGGCCTGCCTCTGGAGTCCAATCTAGGTGTAAATCTCTCAATCTATATTGGGCTACTTGCATGAGTCACCAATATTGTGAAAACCAGAAAAAAGCCCTGTGAGAATCTAAAACACCTGTAGAAGAAAATATTGCAGCTGTGACTCAATAAGTTCACGCCCCAAAATAGGGCTTTTTTCTATTTTTCACAATATTGGTGATTCATATGAGTGGTCCAATGTAGATCTAGAGATTTACGCATAGACTGGACTCCTGAGGCAGGCCTTATTGGCCGAAACACGATTCTTTATATGTTCTTGTGCCGTCCTGACTCTTCTTGTCTCCGCCGCTGTTCCTTTGCGGTTAGTCCATAAGAATACATAAAAATGGAAGTCAACACGTTGGCTGTAAGGGAGATTTTTTAATTAATGATCTTAATATGTTTGTGATAAGCTTCAAAGCTCTTGATATCAAGAATAAGAGTCATAATAATAATAACGGTGATGACATTTGTTGTCATGACTAGTCTGTTTTCAAACGATTGTGAATGTCTACTTGTAACCCGTTCTGAGCTTCTGGGAGAATGGGATAGAAATCGAAATAAATAAATGACATACCAAAATATGTAAGATGGCAAAACAGAAAGATGAAGCTGGTACATGCTTTGGACTCTTTAAAATCGCAATGGAGCACTCTTCAGCCACCATGGTGGTTAAACGAAATGTGGACATTCGGTACTAATATCCAGATAACAAATGGTGCGGAACGACCAGGTAAATCATCGAGTCTCACCACTGTACGCAGTGGTGTAGTGAGGGGGGAGGTGCCCGGAGCAATGGCTTCCCTACCTCTTGACCTCTTTTCCTTCCCCCCTGCTCCGTGTGCTCCCCTTCCCTTCCCCAGTACCTATTTAGCTCCCAGGCATGACCAGCATCTATAACTTGCTGCCCGCGCCAGCATCGGTTCTCCCTCTAGAATCACTTCCTACTTGCGGAACCCAGATGTAATGTCAGAGGGGAGCGCCGAGGCCGGCGGGGAATTGAAGGTGCATAGGTGGCAGGGGGGGAGTGGGAAGGAGTGGGGGCAGAAAACAGGAGAGGTTCCTGCAGCCGCACCGAGACGGTGCCTGGGAAGGTCTGGGTGGTCTGCCCTCCCAAACCCACTGCTTCCCCTTACTATGTCACTGACTGTACGGAATATGGTGATATTGAAGCCACAATCCCAACCACAATTTTTCTGCCCTAGGTTTATGTAGGTCGTTATCCAGATAGCATCGGTAGCACGGAATGTTGCTACTCTTTGGGATTCTAGAATCTTGCTACTCTTTAGGAGTCTAGAATCTTGTTACTCTTTGGGATTCCGGAATCTTGCTATTCTTTGGGATTCCGGTTGGAATGTTGCTATTCTTTGGGATTCTAGAATCTTGTTACTCTTTGGGATTCCGTAATCTTGCTATTCTTTCGGATTCTGTATGGAATGTTGCTACTCTTTGGGTTTCAGCCAGGTACTAGTGACCTGGATTGGCCATCGTGAGAACGGGCTACTGGGCTTGATGGACCATTGGTCTGACCCAGTGAGGCTATTCTTATGTTCTTATGAATATATTGCTCTCCAGGTAATTTTCTGGCAGCGGTGGCAGCTATGAAAGCAAATGTTAGGAATTATCAGAAAAGGAATGGAAAACAATGATGAAAATGTTATAGTGCCCTTGTATCACTCAGTGGTACGGCTGCACCTCGAATATTGTGTGCAGTTCTGGTCGCCGTATCTCAACAAAGATATAGTGGAATTAGAAAAGGTATAAGGAAGGGCATTGAAAATGATAAAAGGTTTGGGATGACTTTCCTATGAGGAGAGGCTAAAGCGGCCTGGGCTCTTCAGCTTTGAGATGAGACGGCTCAGAGTTGATATGATAGAGGTCACTCTTTCCCAAAATACTAGGACTAAGGGGCAAGCAATGAAGCTACTAACTAGTAGAGTTTTAAAAAAGCAGAGAAAATATTTCTTCACACAACCTGTAATTAAACTCTGGAATTCGTTGCTGGAGAATTTAGTGAAATCAGTTAGCTTAGCGGGGATTAAAAAGGTTTGGCTAAATTCCTAAAACAGAAGTCTATAGGCCATTATTGAGATGACAGGATAAGCAGCATAAAATCTGTTTTACTATTTGTGATCTAGCTACGTACTTGGGACCTGGGTTGGCCACTGCTGGGCTTGATGGATACTGGATACTGGGCTTGTTGGATCTATGATCTGTCCCAGTATGGCAGCTCTTAGGTTCTCATGTGAGCCAAGTATAGGATAATGAAGCCATTGGGACATCACTGAAGAGTTTGGCTCTTAGGCATTGGTGGAATGAGGCATGATGACATCACAATCTGAGCTCTGAAATGTTGCTTCTCTTTGGGTTTCTGGCTGGTACTTGGGACCTGGGCTGGCCGCTGTTGGAAACAGGATCTTGGGCTTGATGGACCTTCCATCTGTCCCAGTATGGCAATTCTTATGTTCTTATGTGAGCCAAGTCTAGGACAATCAAGCCATTGTGACATCATTGGTGAGGTTGGCTCTTAGGCATTGGTGGAATGAGGCGTTATGACATCACAATCTGAGCTCTGAAATGTTGCTTCTCTTTGGGTTTCTGGCTGGTACTTGGGACCTGGGCTGGCTGCTGTTGGAAACAGGATCTTGGGCTTGATGGACCTTCCATCTGTCCCAGTATGGCAATTCTTATGTTCTTATGTGAGCCAAGTCTAGGACAATCAAGCCATTGTGACATCATTGGTGAGGTTGGCTCTTAGGCATTGGTGGAATGAGGCGTTATGACATCACAATCTCAGCTCTGGAATGTTGCTACTCTTTGGGTTTCTGTCTGGTACTTGGGACCTGGGTTGGCCACTGTTGGAAACAGGATACTGAGCTTGATGGACCTTCGGTCTCTCCCAGTAAGGCTGATGTTATGTTCTTATGTGAGCCGAGTATTGGACAGTCGAGCCATTGTGACATCACTGCTGAGGTTGGCTCTTAGGCATTGGTGGAATGAGCCATTGTGACATCACAATCTCAGCTCTGGATGGAATGTTGCTACTCTTTGGGTTTCTGTCTGGTACTTGGGACCTGGGTTGGCCACTGTTGGAAACAGGATACTGGGCATGATGGACCTTCAGTCTGTCCCAGTATATCAATTCTTATGTGAGCCCAGTATAGGATAATCAAGCCATTGTGACATCACTTTTGGCTCTTAGGCATTGGTGGAATGAGCCATTGTGACATCACAATCTCAGCTCTGGATGGAATGTTGCTACTCTTTGGGTTTCTGTCTGGTACTTGGGACCTGGGTTGGCCACTGTTGGAAACAGGATACTGGGCATGATGGACCTTCAGTCTGTCCCAGTATATCAATTCTTATGTGAGCCCAGTATAGGATAATCAAGCCATTGTGACATCACTTTTGGCTCTTAGGCATTGGTGGAATGAGCCATTGTGACATCACAATCTCAGCTCTGGATGGAATGTTGCTACTCTTTGGGTTTCTGTCTGGTATTTGGGACCTGGGTTGGCCACTGTTGGAAACAGGATACTGGGCATGATGGACCTTCAGTCTGTCCCAGTATATCAATTCTTATGTGAGCCCAGTATAGGATAATCAACTTTTGGCTCTTAGGCATTGGTGGAAAGAGGCATTATACTTGGGAGGAGCGGATCGTGGGCATTTTTATGAGTATGTATACGATTATAGAATGTGGACTGATGTGTGCCTAAATTTTATAGAATCGCAGTAAGAGTCGCACTAGTCGGCGTGATTTTTTTTTTAGGCGGCATATCTAGAATCGGGGCCAGAGTGTTTCATGAAATTTTGCAAACAACACGCCATGGAATGAGATCCAATCAATTGACTTACGCCCTCTTTTACGAAAGCATAGCGCGGGTTTTAGCGCCGGCAGCTGCGGTAACTGTTCCGGTGCGCATAGAATTCCTATGAGAGTCCGAGCAGTTATCATCGCTGCCGTCGCTAAAACCCGCACTATGCGTTCGTAAAAGAAGGGGTTAGTGTTCCTAGTCTAACTCACACACAATACGGAGCCAACGGCTAAGTCATTCACAAAAGCAGGGAATTTCTAGGGGGAAGCCTTGAGGGATTTCCAAAGCAACAACCGAGCTGTCATTTGTATTTTTATTTTTTTTCAATTATAGAGGCTGAGATTGTCAGCATGTCACGTGGACTTATTAGTGTTTAATAAGGAATGCGTTTCTTTCTTATTTGTAAAGGCCAAGTTGAATCAATCTGCTGTATCTTTTTTTGTTTGAACAAATGTAACACGTCACAGAAAATAAATTAATCTTTCTTGTGCCTCAGATCAAAACAAATGGTGCCAACCACTAGCTTTTAGCAGTGTTTACTGCGAGCCTTCCTGCCGGCCCTTGCGGTGATTAATTAGAGTTGTAGATATAGGTAAACAGGGTGCCATTAGCTCATCCTCCCTGTTCATTTTAAACGCGGCCAAAACGCAACTAAAGTTTGTAGGGAGAAAAAGAACAGGTTTGGCCTAAGGAAGTGAAGATAGGAGATTATGTTGGCTCTATAGGGGACTGCGAGGATCTCCAGAAGGATCTAAACCAGCTGGAAACTTGGGCGAAAAAGTGGCAGATGAATTTTAACATAGACAAATGCAAGATGATGCATCTGGGAAAGAAAAACAAAGAACATGAGTATAAGATGCTGGGGGTGACATTAGCCAAATGCGAACAAGAAAGGGATTTGGGGGTACTGATAGACAGAACCCTAAAGCCTTCGGCTCAATGCGCGGCGGCAGCGGCAAAGAAAGCAAACAGGATGTTGGGCATGATTAAGAAGGGGATCACGAGTAGATCGGAGGACGTCATAATGCCACTTTACAGAGCAATGGTCAGACCACACTTAGAATACTGTGTCCAACACTGGTCTCCCTACCTAAAGAAGGATATAACACTGCTGGAGAGGGTGCAGAGACGAGCCACGAAACTAGTCAAAGGTATGGAGAATTTGAGCTACGAAGAACGACTCAGAAAACTGGGACTGTTCACCCTCGAGAAGAGAAGATTGCGAGGGGATATGATAGAGACTTTTAAAATATTAAAAGGACTTGATAAAATAGACCAGGAAACAGCATTACTAACATTTTCGGAGGTGACACGGACACGGGGTCATAGCCTGAAACTGAGCGGCAGCAGGTTCAGGACAAGTGTCAGGAAGTTCTGTTTCACACAGCGAGTGGTTGGCGCTTGAAATGCTCTCCCGGAGGAGGTTGTGGCGGAGACTACTGTTCTGGGTTTCAAGCGCAAGTTGGATGCACATCTTCTTGAAAACCATATTGAGGGATACGGGAAATCCGGGTCTCCTAAAAGGTGGACTTAAATGGGCCACCGCGTGCGCGGATCGCTGGACAAGATGGACCTCGGTCTGATCCGGTGAAGGCATTTCTTATGTTCTTATGTTTATAAAGAAGGAAATGTGTTTCTTAAGAAGTTACGTTAAACGCCAAGTTGACGCGCACAAATAGTGCAAGCGGAGGAGTCATCGTTTTTTAAAATTATACCTATTGAAAAGGGTGAACCGTCAAAAGCGCGCCGGACATTGGTGCGCCAACATAGCCGTGCTGACAATTGTGCCACCTGAAACGGTTATTATCATTCCCGTTAGTGTTGAGGGGGGGGGCGTAGGGGAACCCCTCCAATACACCAAAAAGTCCCTCTCTTCTCCCGAACGCTGGCTCTTCCGCTCTGACGGGTGGTGTGAGCACGAGTATTTCTCAGTGTTCTGGCCCAAACCTCCCCTCCCCCCCCCCTCACAGCACTAACGGGAACGGTAATAACGGCTTCAGGCAGCGCGCATTCGTCCCTGCGCTCAATTGGTGGTGCAGCTTTATCGGAGCGCTTTTGTCCCGCGCTCAAATGCCGGTGTACCATTGAAAAGAGTGAAGGCGTTGGTTTCGTAATTGGATTTTCGGACCATTATGCAGAGTCTTGCATTCGGTAAAGTGGATTATCGCAACGCATTGTGTCTAGAAACGGCAAAATATAAAATTGAGGCATTAGAGTTAATTCAAAACGCAGAGGCCCATGTTTTAGTAGGGAGTAACCGTTCTATGCATATACCACCAATGTGGAAGCGCCTACATTAGTTACCAGTGAGATGTAGGGTTCAATTTATGGTTTTGATGGTAATTCACCAGGCTTTGTATGGTCAGGCTACAGAGTACCTACAAAAAGCATTAGCAGTGTGTACGCCACAAAGATCATTAAGGTCAGAAAGCGCAAAGCAGTTGTTGGTGGATTCGGTACATTATATTTTCTTATTTTTCTCATCTATTCTCTATTTTATTTCTTCATTACTCTACTAATTGTCATTTTTCCAGGTACTTTAGTTAGATTGTGAGCCTTCGGGACAGTAAGGGAATTTCTAAGTACCTATTTTACTTATAATTTTAATGCACCCTAGTGTCTATTTTTCTGTAAACCGCTTAGAATCCTAACGGAGTTTAGCGGTATATAAGAAATAAATTACATTACATTACATTATATGTCAAAAAGTCAGGCATCTTTCTCAATAGGAGGGGCTAGATGGTGGAATTTATTGCCAGGTCAAGTATCTATAATGATAAAATGCTAAGCGCACATGCGCACTCATAAGCCGTGTTCCCTGATCTGTCAGGATGTGGCCACAAGAGTGCGCATGCACGCTCACTATGACACACATGGCAACTCGGCTCACTCAGGAAAAGCGAAGGGCCCAACACGGTGGAAGAACAGCAGCAGCCCCCGAAGCTCCTCACCAGTCCAATCCCTCCCAACCTCACCGACACCGAAGAAGCTGCAGCTGGGGCAGTCAGGGCCTTCCCCGCCGCGCACAACCCGCCCAGGCCCCGCTCCCTCTCCAGCAGCTCAGGCACCACAGAAGCCGCAAAATCTACTGAGCTTGAAAGTGCGCAAGCTGGTCCCCGCGCCTGCCTACCCCCCCCTCCCCCAACACAGCGCTCGAGGCGGTCCCCGGCTCTCGCCAACTCACACGATTTCCTGCAACACGGAGCGGAGGCTGCCGGGAGGAGGGCTTTGAGGTAGGCGGCTGTCGACTGAGGGCAGACGCGGGGCCAGGAGCGGCTTACAGGAGGAGTCGGTTTTGGCCACGTGCGGCAGCTGCCAGGAGGAGGCCTCCACAGAACGGCGCTGGCGGCCCTCCTTCAAGGCAGCACAGCTAAAGCACTCAGGGAGGAAGGGAGGCCTACTGCTGGACAGGGGGAGCAGGAAGAGGTGCTGATGGACAGGGGGAAGGTAAAACAAAGGGAGAAGGGCTGCTGCTGGATAAGGGGAGCAGTGAAGGGGTGGTGGTGGACAAAGGGGAGGTAAAAAGAAGGGAAAATGAACAGGTGGAACACGCAAGGGGTGGTGGTGGACAGCCAAAAGAAAGAAAGACAGAAATACAGAAAGTGGCTAAGGAGACAGAGAGAGAAAGAAATAAAGACAGACACACACACATATATTCTAGCACCCGTTAATGTAACGGGCTATAAAGCTAGTGTTTATATAAGAATGTTCAAGACTCATTTGTTTGTGAAGGAGTTTTGTTGCTGAACCTAGGTCATTCATGTTTATGTCAAAACGTGGAGCATTTTAGACAACTGCGGTAGCGTAACAAGGAGAGCCAGGAGGGCGGTCCTCCCCGTCGCTGTCTTGGTGAGGGTGCAGGCACCTGTCCTCCTGTCCACCCCCTATGTAACGTTCCCAGCTTAAACAGCAACCCCCAACCTGCTGCCGTGCCAGCATCGGCTCTTCCTCTGACATCACTTCCTGGATCCCCCTCCCACCCCCTAAAGAAGTGAAAGAAACAGTACATAGCTGCCTCTTGAACAGCAGCACCTGGTATGGGAAAGCCTAGTATAGCAGCAAACAGGTGTCTGGAGTAACCTGGTGGCCAGTGTAGTGAACCTAGAGAAGGGGACCCAGGCCCATATCTTGCCCTACCCACTACATTTATGTTGGGAAGTGTGAGCCAACCAATACCCACCAATATCCTACTGTACTGTTGTATAGAAACATAGAAGATGACGGCAGATAAGGGCCATAGCCCATCAGGTCTGCCCACTCTACTGACCCACCCCCAAGTCTACTATCCTAGGGATCCCACTCCTGGTGACAGGTTCCCTTGGCTTAACCCTCTAAGGGATCCCACATGGGCATCCCATTTGCTCTTAAATTCTTGCACGCTGTTTGCCTCGACCACCGTCATCGGGAGCTCGTTCCAAGGATCAACCACTCTCTCGGTGAAGAAATATTTCCTGGTGTAGCCATGAAATTTCCCGCCCCTGAGTTTGAGCGGATGCCCTCTTGTGGCTGAGGGTCCTTTGAGAAAGAAAATCTCTTCTTCCATCTCGATACGGTCGGTAATATCCTTAAACGTCTCGATCATGTCTCCTCTCTCCCTACGTTCCTCGAGTGAATACAGCCGCAAATTTTTCAGCCTTTCCTCGTACGATAGATCCGTTGCACCGACTCTACTCTCAGCACATCTTTTCGGTAGTGTGGCCTCCAGAATTGCACACTACCATAAGGGTACAGCAGGAGTTGGTTTTTTTGTTGTTGGTTTTTTTTGGGGGGGCGGAGGGGTTTAGAGGGCTCACCATACATCATCTTTGATTATTGCAATTCTTGTTACTTGGGATTACCCAAGTATGTGTTGCAGGCTATGCTTCCAAATTTGATCATATCACACCAATTTGTCGTAATTTACATTGGCTGCCGATTGGCCTTAGAATTGAATTTAAGGTCTTTTGCACAATCTGCCGGCTGCTGCAGGACAATTGTCCGACTGTCATGCGCTCTACGGACGGGATGAGCTGTCATCTACGATGAGCTGTCAAAACTCAAGATTAACAAGGCAATGGGGCCTGACAACTTACACCCCAGGGTGCTTAGGGAGTTGAGTGATGTTTTGGCGGAGCCACTGTCAGCGCTCTTCAACCTCTCCCTTAGTACAGGCTGCGTCCCGCTGGACTGGAGGACAGCTAACGTCATTCCACTCCACAAGAAGGGCTCAAAGATGGAGACAGCAAACTACAGACCAGTGAGTCTAGCATCAATAGTGAGCAAACTAATGGAAACTCTAATCAAACACCAATTGGATAAGATCCTGGATGAGGAAAATCTATGGGACCCCCGTCAACATGGATTTACTAAGGGGAGATCATGCCAATCCAACCTGATCAGCTTCTTTGACTGGGTGACGGGGAAGCTGGATGTTGGAGAGTCCCTGTACATCGTGTACCTGGACTTTAGCAAAGCATTCGATAACGTACCACACCGCAGGTTGCTGAGCAAGATGAGTTCTATAGGATTAGGTGACACATTGACGAAATGGGTTAGGAACTGGCTTGGTGGTAGGCTTCAAAGGGTAGTGGTGAACGGCACCCCCTCAGAAATGACGGAGGTGATCAGTGGAGTGCCACAGGGCTCAGTCTTAGGCCCGACCCTATTCAACATCTTTATAAGAGACTTGGCAGAAGGGCTTCGAGGTAAAATAGCATTATTCGCTGATGACGCCAAACTAAGTAATGTAGTGGGCAAATGCACAACGGACAAAGATTCAATGCCCGACAACATGACGCACGACCTACTCCTACTGGAGTGATGGTCTAGGACATGGCAACTCAACTTCAATGCCAAAAAATGCAAAGTCATGCACCTGGGCAACCATAATCCATACAAGACTTATACCCTTAATGGTGAGATCCTAACAAGAACGGTAGCAGAACGAGACTTGGGGGTGATCGTCAGTGAGGACATGAAGGCTGCCAGTCAGGTAGAGCAGGCCTCATCCAAGGTAAGACAGATCCTAGGTTGCATACGCAGGGGTTTCGTCAGCCGGAAGCCAGAAGTCATTATGCCATTGTATAGATCCATGGTGAGGCCCCACCTGGAATACTGTGTGCAATTCTGGAGGCCACATTATCGCAAAGATGTGCTGAGATTGGAGTCGGTTCGGAGAATGGACACCTGGATGCTCTCGGGACTCAAAGATCTCCCGTACGAAGAACGGTTAGACAAACTGCAGCTATACTCGCTCGAGGAGCGCAGAGAGAGGGGGGACATGATCGAGACGTTCAAGTATCTCACGGGCCGCATCGAAGCGGAAGAAGATATCTTCTTTTTCAAGGGACCCACGGCAACAAGAGGACATCCGTGGAAAATCAGAGGCGGGAAACTACGAGGTGACACCAGGAAATTCTTTTTCACTGAAAGGGTGGTTGATCGTTGGAATAGTCTTCCACTGCAGGTGATTGAGGCCAGCAGCGTGCCTGATTTTAAGGCCAAATGGTATCGACACGTGGGTTCTATTCACTAAGCAAAGGTAGGGGAGGGTCATTAGGGTGGGCAGACTAGATGGGCCGTGGCCCTTATCTGCCGTCTATTTCTATGTTTCTATGTTTCTATGATGTGTCCGATGGCACCATCTTTGAGTTCTGTGACGTTATCAGGAAGTCGCAAGACTACGCCCAGTTTGTTGGAATGCTCTCCCTACGTTGATGCAGTTTAGAAAAAGTTTGAAAACCGCTCTATTTGAATGTTATTTCGTGGGGGGAGCAGTTTTTGACTACCTTCATTTTTTAATGTTATGGAATCTGAATTTCTTTTGTATTAATAATCGTACACTGTTTGTATGTTTTATGCGTTAGGTTGTAGGTTTGTGTATATTGTTTGTTTTTTATTCGAATTTTATTACGTATGTAAAGTTGGTACCCGCTTAGAATTGTTGAATATGAGGGCTATAAATATTTTTAGTAAAATAAATAAATAAATGCTTGGAAAAGTCTCCCGGTACATGAGGTGGAGACAGAGACTGTGTTTGATTTCAAGAAAGCCTGGGATAGGCACATGGGATCTCTTAGAGAGAGGAAGAGATAATGGTTACTGCGGATGGGCAGACTGGATGGGCCATTTGGCCTTTATCTGCCATCATGTTTCTATAACCATAAAGCTCTATGACCTCACAATGCAGGTGTAAAGAGCCTCAGCCTATAGGAGGAGGAGATGCAAATGTTAAGAGCCTTAGCCAATAGGGAGAGGAGGAGATAGTGGATGCTGTGGATGGGCCATTTGGCCTTTATCTGCCATCATGTTTCTATAACCATAAAGCTCTATGACCTCACAATGCAGGTAAAGAGCCTTAGCCAATAGGAAGAGGAGATGCAAATGTTAAGAGCCTTAGCCAATAGGGAGAGGAGGAGATAGTGGATGCTTCGGATGGGCCATTTGGCCTTTATCTGCCATCATGTTTCTATAACCATAAAGCTCTATGACCTCACAATGCAGGTAAAGAGCCTTAGCCAATAGGAAGAGGAGATGCAAATGTTAAGAGCCTTAGCCAATAGGGAGAGGAGGAGATAATGGATGCTGTGGATGGGCCATTTGGCCTTTATCTGCCATCATGTTTCTATAACCATAAAGCTCTATGACCTCACAATGCAGGTGTAAAGAGCCTTAGCCTATAGGAAGAGGAGATGCAAATGTTAAGAGCCTTAGCCAATAGGGAGAGGAGGAGATAGTGGATGCTTCGGATGGGCCATTTGGCCTTTATCTGCCATCATGTTTCTATAATCATAAAGCTCTATGACCTCACAATGCAGGAGTAAAGAGCTTAAGCCTATAAGAAGAGGAGATGCAAATGTTAAGAGCCTTAGCTAATAGGGAGAGGAGGAGATATTGGATGTTGCAGATGGGCAGACTGGATGGGCCATTTGACTTTTATCTGCCATCATGTTTCTATAACCATAAAGCTCTATGACCTCACAATGCAGGTGTAAAGAGCCTTAGCCTATAGGAGGAGGAGATGCAAATGTTAAGAGCCTTAGCCAATAGGAAGAGGAGGAGATATTGGATGTTGCAGATGGGCAGACTGGATGGGCCATTTGGCCTTTATCTGCCATCATGTTTCCATACAGGGGTTATGGTGAGATGTACACCTGACACCCTTTAAGTGAAGTTCACAGCTGTGCCCTCTAAGGTGCACCACTGCTCTGCTGGCATGTCTATGAGGCCAGTGTAGTATAAATGGTGGCCCTGCCTATATCCAAATGGCTTGGTTTTGGACATCTTGAACATGGACGCTTTTCTTTTTTTTTAAGTTCAATCATATTTATTGTTTTTTTGTTAATAGTATAACAGTCAATGACCACATATCCATAATATGTCCCATCAGATTGTACATACAAGTGGACAAAAATGTTACATGTCATGGGGGCCAAGATGTCTACATAGGCAATCCCCCCCCCCAAAAAAAAAAGAAGATAGTTGTCTAGTGGTTTCTAAAATTGACGGTTTCACCTCCCAATTTTTTAGATGTCTTTGCAGATGCATCTAAATCGAGCTTAGACGCGCTTTCGAAAATGACCTGCCACGTCTGTAGGTGTACTAAGAAAGGCTCCTCCCTTAGACACATGCATATATTTAGAGCAGGGGTGGGGAACGAGGGCCGCAATCCAGTCAGGTTTTCAGGATTTCCCCCAATGAACATGCATGAGATCTATTTGCATACAGTGCATGTTAACATAAGAACATAAGAAATGGCTTCGCCGGATCAGACCCTAGGTCCATCCAGTCCGGCGACCCGCACCCGCGGAGGCCAAGCCAGGTGTTCCCTGTTGAGAAACTTTGTTTACTCGTATCCCTCAATGTGATTTGCGAGAAGGTGTGCATCCAACTTACCCTTGAATCCCGGAATGGTGGTCTCCGTCACGACCTCCTCCGAGAGTGCGTTCCAAGCGTCCACCACTCGTTGTGCGAAGCAGAATTTCCTGATATTTGTCCTGGGTCTGGTGCCCCTCAGCTTCAATCCATGACCTCTTGTCCGAGTATATACTATAAACTAAGACTGATTCGTTCATTGGTTCCCCTTCTCGATTCATTTTCGCTCAATACTTTAATTCACTCTCTGGTGATTTCAAAACTAGACTACTGCAATTCCTTGTTAAAGGGGGCATATCTTAAGGATATAAGGCGCCTCCAAATCATACAAAACACTGCAATAAAGGTAATCTCAGGTTCAAAAAAATTCGATCATGTTACACCTCTGCTTCAAAACGCTCACTGGCTACCAATTTCATATAGGATTACATATAAAATAGCTCTATTAGTCTTTAAAACAATAAGAAATAATACTCCTGCATTTATAGATAGGCTCCTGATTCCTTACAGCCCGTCAAGAGTTCTTAGATCATCCTCACAAGCTTCCCTATATGTCCCCTCTTTAAAAATCATTGGTACTCGCCGTGACCTGATCTTCTCGGTTACAGCCCCAACTATTTGGAACTCACTCCCTCTATATTTAAGATTTGAACAAGATTTGAAAAAATTCAAAAATAGCTTAAAGTGTTTTCTTTTTAAAGAAGCCTTTAACTAAAAGTTTATTTTCTGGTTGATTCCTAATTTCATCGTCTTGTATTTAATTCAGATTATATACCCCCTCTTTTTAGATTTTCCTGTTTTCAAATTCTTTTCTCACACCATCCTTATGTTCTAACCTAATCTAATTAACACATTTTTTTTTTTTTAATTGTATTTTTTCTTTTTCCCTCCTTTCCTACTGTTTCATGTGTTTGTTACCCCAGTTCGTTTTTTAATTTTAAAGTAATTATTTTTATTTACGATGTATTTGTGATTTAAGAAATCCAATTTTATTTCTTTGTAAAACGCTTTGTATCCTGAAAAGCGTTTAATCAAATAATATAATAAACTTGAAACTTGAAACTTGAGTCTCATTGGACAATGTGAATAACGATGTTTCTTGCTCTACTATGTCGAGTCCTTTTAATATTTTAAAAGTCTCTATCATGTCCCCTCGCATGTTCTCTTCTCGAGGGTGAACAATCCCAGTTTTCCGAGGCGTTCTTTGTAGCTCAAGTTCTCGATACCTGTAACTAGCTTCGTGGCTCGTCTTTGCACCCTCTCCAGCAGGGTTATATCCTTCTTTAGGTAGGGAGACCAGTGTTGGACACAGTATTCCAAGTGTGGTCTGACCATTGCTCTGTAAGGCGACATTATGATGTCTTCCGATCTACTCGTGATCCCCTTCTTTATGTTCATTGGGGAAATCCTGAAAACCCGACTGGATTGCGACCCTCGTTCCCCGCCCCTGATTTAGACCTTCTTTGGAGCAGGTGTAAATTTATGCAAGAGGATTTGTAGCTCGGGGTTATCATACAGACCAATTAAAGGCACTTAATAGACATCTTTATGAACATTTCACCCTGGTTTCCTGTTATGAAATTGCCTATACAATTTATACCTGATCGCAAGTCTAAACATAAATCCGTGCTCTTAATAAATCTATTAACGAAGGCAGTGCTGCTGTCGACAAGTCCCACATGTAGATACTTGTCAGACATAAAAACAGAGCTTTGCAACTTTCCCATCCCATAAATCACAGAAATCATGTGTCATGGTATCCGAACGGGAATCTTTTGCATACATCATTGCCAGAGGTTTTAGAAAAGCTTGATCATTTAAACGGATCAAAGTTAAATAATAATTAGTGCTAATTGACTTGCCAATTATATTACGCAAATTGGATTGTGTGCTTCAAACTTGCTCACACAGATTTCAGCACCACAGACGGAATCCTGGGGGGGGGGATAAACAAAGTTTGGCACGCAAATTTATAGAATTTCGCCGCCACCCCCATCCAAACTGGACAATTTAGGCATATTGATCAACAGTCTGAAAACTACTCTCCGTCAATATGGCTAAAAGAGGGCTTGTTTTTGGCCACATTTAGGTATGTTTAGGGAGAAAAATTACATGGGTAAATTGTATTTTTGGCATAATCGAGTAATCTTATAGCATTGTGAATTGATAAAGATGTCTGTTTTTTTCTATTTTGTGCTCTGATGGCAGTCCCAGAGGGTAGAAAGTCTTTTATAATCTGGGTTCTGGAAATGGGGAAAACAGATCAAGATCAAATTAAGAGGGCCTGGGATAGGCACGTGGGATCTATCAGAGAGAGAAAGAAATAATGGTTACTGCGGATGGGCAGACTGGATGGGCCATTTGGCCTTTATCTGCCGTCATGTTTCTATTAGGCACGTGGGATCTCTCAGAGAGAGAAAGAGATAATGGTTACTGCGGATGGGCAGACTGGATGGGCCATTTGGCCTTTATCTACTGTCATGTTTCTATTAGGCAGTGGGATCTCTCAGAGAGAGAAAGAGATAATGGTTACTGCGGATGGGCAGACTGGATGGGCCATTTGGCCTTTATCTACTGTCATGTTTCTATTAGGCAGTGGGATCTCTCAGAGAGAGAAAGAGATAATGGTTACTGCGGATGGGCAGACTGGATGGGCCATTTGGCCTTTATCTACTGTCATGTTTCTATTAGGCAGTGGGATCTCTCAGAGAGAGAAAGAGATAATGGTTACTGCGGATGGGCAGACTGGATGGGCCATTTGGCCTTTATCTGCCGTCATGTTTCTATTAGGCACGTGGGATCTCTCAGAGAGAGAAAGAGATAATGGTTACTGCGGATGGGCAGACTGGATGGGCCATTTGGCCTTTATCTGCCGTCATGTTTCTATGTTAAATCTGGACTGGGCTTCAATGGCAACTCCAGCAGGATCAGCGTCAGACAGACTTCTATGGTCTCGACCCCAAAATAGGCAGAAAGCGATAGAGAATAAGTGCCCCAATGTTTAATCATGAAGACATGGAACTTCTGGAAACCTAACGTCCGGATTTCCCCAGACATGTCCTGCTTTGGAGGACATGTTCGGGGCTCAAGGACAGCTTTTCAAAACCCAGCACTTTGTGCAGGTTTTAAAAAGCCTCTTCAGATCGCATCGAGCAGGAAGGAAACCCGCACGTGTGCGGATGCCAGCGCTGCCATCACACACATGTGTGTGTGCATGACGTCATCGGGTGGCATCCGCACATGCGCGGATTTCCTCCCTGCCCGACAACAGCAGGCAGCGGGGGGGCGGGATTAGGGTGTTACAAGGCAGGAACTCAATTTCCCCATCCCATCCCTATGAATTTTGTCGGTGTCCCTCCCCCATTCCTGTAAGCTCTGCCTTAACCACATAAGCATCGAGCACTTATGATTATAAAGTGTTTCAGGCTTATGGAGATGAGGACGGAGCTCAGGCATTGGTGGAATGAGGCATTATGACATCACAATCTGAGCTCTAGAATGTTGCTACTTAGGATTTTAAAGCGTTTGAGGCTCGTGCAGATGAGGACGGAGCTTAGGCATTGGTGGAATGAGGCATTATGACATCACAATCTGAGCTCTAGAATGTCGCTACTTAAGATTTGAAAGCGTTTGAGGCTTGTGCAGATGAGGGCGGAGCTTAGGCATTGGTGGAATGAGGCATTATGACATCACAATCTGAGCTCTAGAATGTTGCTACTTAGGATTTGAAAGCGTTTGAGGCTTGTGCAGATGAGGGCGGAGCTTAGGCATTGGTGGAATGAGGCATTATGACATCACAATCTGAGCTCTAGAATGTCGCTACTTAGGATTTTAAAGCGTTTGAGGCTTGTGCAGATGAGGACGGAGCTGAGGCATTGGTGGAATGAGGCATTATGACATCACAATCTCAGCTCTAGAATGTTGCTACTTAGGATTTTAAAGTGAGGCTTGCGCAGATGAGGACGGAGCTTGCAGGAATGGGGGTAGGGACAGGAAAAGTGCTTGTGAGGACAGAAAAATGAGTTCCTGCGGGAACAGGGAAAAATTTGTACCCATGTCATTCTCTACTAAGAGTGATTGACACTCGACCGGCACCTTTTTCTAGGAATCTGCCGATTTAGGCACTGGTTGCAGAATCCGGCCCTAAAGACTCACCCACTAGTTTCCCAATGATCAGCACATGGTAATCTGGCTGAGCAAAATGTTTGTGCCCGCAGTCACGCCTCCTCTGACAAATATTTAGGGGTTTTTTTAGCGCGTGGTGTGGGCTCGCACATTGGGATTTTACCTTTTAAGCTGCAATAAGTGCGTTTGAAGCTTGCACTAATATTTAGTCACACGACCCCTTATATCCTAATATTCGGAACGGTACACCGACAAATCCGTGCAGGACAACTGCGCTCCAAGAAATGCGCCCTGACAATTGCCCGTGAGAATTGCGGCCCGTCAACTGCGCTCCGTGACTGAATGTGCCATAAGTGGATACCTGGAAGGCCCTGATTTGCTCAGAATCCTCAGGCCCCGTCCCATGGGAGGGGCTTAAGGCGCCTCAAGCCTCTCCCAAGGGACGGGGCCTGAGGAATGTGAGCAAATCAGGGCCTTCCAGATATCCAGTTATGTAAAAGGTTCCCATAATCATGATGTAAACCTTACCCTAATGCTAGATAGGAAGTGAATCTTTTAAGTGTAGTGGGGGGGGTCCCCCACCCCCCACCCCCCTCAAAAAAGAGGGTTGCTTTGTAACCCTCAAAAAGACAAAATAGTATCCCCTGTCGGGACGCATTCGATGGGTTGCCATTCAGAAATGATATCCAAATACTTATAAATTTGGGTACAACTTTAAATCCCATGGGAGCCAGGGCACGTTACAGAGAGGAACAGTTCACTTTGAAAGAAAGAAATTACTTACCATGGTTTATATCCAGTTCTGCAGACCTAGTTCAAGAACACAGGCCAGAATTCCAGTCCCTTCTAGACGTGCCAGGCAGGCCCTGCTGGGCTCTCCCTCATTTCTATAAAATAAATAACTTTTTAATGGTGGGGGTTTTCCCCCCTCTTGAAAGAATGTTCAGATGAGACAAGAAAGAAGCTGCCGTCTGCCGTTCAGGTCACTGGGTTTGTGCTGCACATCCATTAACCGGAGCTGACAGTAAATCTTTAACAGTATATAAAACTCAGGAATGGATAAAGGTATGGTTTATTTTACTGGGTTGATAATTCTTCTGAAAGAATGCCGAAGAGCGGCATTGAAAACATTCTGGCACATCTATAAAATAGCCAATTCAAAGAGATGCCTGTTTGATCTTTGTTATTTCCAAATAGAAAAGAACCCTCTGACACACCCTACATGGAGCCTGAATGTCCCGCAAACAATACGAACTAATGAGTCACAATTTATACCCCTGTCACATCTACTTCCAGTGGCCAAGGGCTTTCCATGGTACACTGAAACTCAATATAGTAATTAGTGAGCTGGAGTATCATAATTTGCAACTTTGTAAGTCCTTCATAAGGAATAAAGGAAAGCTCACATTCATCCTGATTCCAGAACTAGTCTGGGCAGAAAACCTGGGCAACGGGTTGTTTAGGTAACTCCTTACGGGGTTCTGGAACAGGCTGGGCCCAGGTCCGCCATGTTTATTTATGGACCAATTGTTTCAGATCCTCTAAGAGTAAATGGACTGTCTAACGGCAATTCAAGAATAGACTGAAACTAATACACTTTGTCTAAAACTATAAAGGTCAAAATGTACAGCTCTGTGTACACCTTTCAGCGCTATATAAGTGATAAGTAGTAGTAGTAGCTGTAGTAAGCTCTTCTGAGCAGGACCATCTTTAAATGTCAAAATGTACAGCTCTGTGTACACCTTTCAGCGTTATATAAGTGATTAGTAGTAGTAGTTGTTGTTGTTGTAGTAAGCTCTTCTGCGCAGGGACCGTCCTTAAATGTCAAAATGTACAGCTCTGAGTACTCCTTTCAGTGCTATATAAGTGATAAGTAGTAGTAGCAGCTGTAGTAAGCTCTTCCGAGCAGGGACCATCCTTAAATGTCAAAATGTACAGCTCTGAGTACGCCTTTCAGCGCTATATAAGTGATTAGTAGTAGTTGTTGTTGCTGTTGTTGTAGTAAGCTCTTCTGAGCAGGGACCATCCTTAAATGTAAAAATGTACAGCTCTGGGTACACCTTTCAGCCTTATATAAGTGATAAGTAGTAGCATTTGTAGTAAGCTCTTCCGAGCAGGGGCCATCCATAAATGTCAAATTGTACAGCGCTGTGTACGCTTTTCAGCGCTATGTAAACAATAAGCACTAGTGGTAAAACCAAGTGTGAAAGAGCTTCTGTGAATCCTTAGCTCAAGTGGTTACATGCCCAGTATCAAAATCCCCTTTGGAAGCTGCAAACTCTCCCTTAAATCACAGGTCGGGAATCTCGGGGTACAGCTGGACTCTTGCCGCACATGCAAATATCTTCAGAAGGTGCCTCGATCGTTTGCAACAGCTGCGCTGCCTCTCTGGGTGCATCAAGAAGGCAAGTGTTGTCACAGTGTTGGATTACTGCGATGCACTCTGCATCGGTGCGACTACAAAGAGTTTACACCAGCTCCAGTTGATTCCGAATGCTGATATGATCACATGACACCATTTCTGGCTACTAATATCAATATAGGGCTACAATCGATGTATTTTCTAATACATAGGGCCAAATGGACACCTGTTCTCTCCAATAAGATTATTGCTAGTCTACCTTCTATGTATTGGTTCTGTGGTACTCACACTGGTACTTTAGATCAGTGGTTCCCAACCCTGTCCTGAGGGACCCCCCAGCCAGTTGGGTTTTCAAGATATCCCTAATGAATATGCATGAGAGAGATTTGCATATAATGGAAGTGACAGGTATGCAAATCTCTCTCATGCGCATTCATTAGGGCTATCTTGAAAACCCGACTGGCTGGGGGGGTCCCCCAGGACAGGATTGGGAACCCCTGCTTTAGAACATTTGCTTTTCTGTTGCCCCTTGCTCCAAAATTATTGGTCTAGAGCGGGGGTAGGCAATTCCAATCCGCGAGAGCCGGAGCCAGGTCAGGTTTCAGGATCTCCACCATGAATATATATGAGATGGATTTGCATGCACTGCCTCCTTGAGATGCAAATCTATCTCATGCATATTTACTGTGGATATCCTGAAAACCTGACCTGGCTCTGGCTCTTGTAAAAACATAAGAACATAAGAAATGCCTCTGCTGGATCAGACCCGAGGTCCGTCGTGCCCAGTAGTCCGCTCACGCGGTGGCCCAGCAGGTCCAGGACCTGTGCAGTAATCCTCTATCTATACCCCTCAATCCCCTTTTCCAGTAGGAAATTGTCCAATCCCTTCTTGAACCCCAGTACCGTACTCTGTCCTATAACATCCTCTGGAAGCTCATTCCAGGTGTCCACCACACATTGGGTAAAAAAGAACTTCCTAGTATTTGTTTTGAATCTGTCTCCTATCAACTTTTCTGAGTGCCCTCTTGTTCTTTTTTTTTTGAAAGTTTGAAGAATCTGTCCCTCTCTCCTCTCTCTATGCCCTTCATGATCTTATAACTCTCTGTCATGTCCCTTCTACGTCTCCTCTTCTCCAGGGAAAAGAGACCCCGTTTCTCCAATCTTTCTCTCTCTCTTTATATCTCTCTCTCTGTCTATTTCTGTCTCTCTCTCTTTCTTTCTAGCTTTCTCTCTCTGTCCCTCTCCACTCTCTCTATGCCCTTCATGATCTTGTAAATCTCTATCATATCTCCTCTAAGTCTCCTCTTCTCCAGGGAAAAGAGACCCAGTTTCTCCAATCTTTCAGCGTATGACAGGTTTTCCATACCTTTTATCAGACGTGTCGCTCTCCTCTGAACCCTCTCGACTAACGCCATATCCTTCTTTAGTTGCGGCGACCAATATTGGACGCAGTACTCCAAATGCGGGCGCACCATCGCCCGATACAACGGCAGGATAACTTCTTTCGTTCTGGCTGTAATACCCTTCTTGATTATGCCTAGCATTCTATTTGCTTTCTTAGCGGCCGCTGCACACTGTGTCATCGGCTTCATTGTCATGTCCACCATTACCCCCAAGTCCCTTTCCTGGGTACTCTTATTCAATAACATCCCTCCCATTGTATAGTCCTATCTCAAGTTTCTGCTCCCCACATGTAATACCTTACATTTCTCAACGTTGAACTTCATCTGCGTGGACCGGAATGGCCTACCCCTGGTCTAGAGTCTGGCGCACAATCTCTAATATTTTTTCTATGCAAACAGACATTGACTTTTTTCTCATATTGTTTGGTAATTATGAAGGCATTCACATAGATGACTATTTTGAGGCCCAGCTCTTCTGCTTATTAACGGCGCTGGCTTTCCAGAACCTCCTATAGAATTGGAAAAATCTGGTAATGTTGAATATAACGTGTGGTGGAACTCTTTATGCTTAACAACTAAATATGAAAAAAAAAATCAATGCTGAAAGACGCAATTCATACAATTCTTATTGTCATATTTGGTCGCCTTTAGTAACTTACTGTAACACGGATCTCACTGCATAACCTTGGTCCGCTTTATGTGCTAAGTCTTCTGGAACTCCTCTAACCCTAATTCCACTAGATCCTCCCAAAAACTGAAACTATCATTCCCCTCTACAAAAGGTATATCCCGCGTAGGAAAACTAGGAACATCCCTCCCCTTTAGAACCACAGAACTCTGGAACAACCTCACATCCCCGCTCAGAGTTTCAAGCTCCCTCCAATCCTTCCGCAAACACCTGAAAACTTGGCTCTTTTCCAAAATCTAACACCTCCCGCTCTTTGGTTCTTTATCTTCCTAGCTCCTTTCCTATAACCCTTCATTGTAGCTCCTTTTCAACCTAACCCTGTAAACCGTGCCGAGCTCTACGCTTGTGGAGACCTAAGGTTTAGTTTAGTTTTAGTTTAACCTATGTATTATTACTCCTCGCTACTACTGAAGTATAGCCCTTTGAGCTGCTTTGTGTACAAACTTTTGCTATTGTTTTCCGGATGCTCTGCTGTGACGTTTATTTTTATGCTTGAAAATGCATAAAAATTGTTGAACTTACAGGGCTAAATTCAAAACTCTAAGGCACCCATTTTTGAAACAAATGGACACTCTTAAAAGGTGCCAGAAGTAGGCCTTGCCATAACCCCCTTATAACTTAAGATGAGCCCTTCAAAACTCCCCCCCAAAACCTAGTATACTCACCTGTCTACCACCCCAATTGCCCTTATGGCTGCAGGTGGCATTTACTGTATACAGCAGTAAAGCAGGGTTTTGTTGGCCTCATACTTTCCGCCAGAAATGTAGCGACTAGAGTGGCTTATGGGCCAGGGTCCTCCTCTCTACCGTTCACTACCCCACCCACCAGGTTACTTAAATCACCTGTCTGATGCTCTACTAGGCTTTCCCATACCATGTGCTGCTGTTCTAGAGACAGGTATGTATTCTTTCATTCATATTTTTGGAAGCTGGGGAGGGGGTTCAGTGACCAGTGGGGGAGTGTCGGGAGATCATACCTTCAAGTATCTAGTGGTCATCTGGTCAGTTTGGGTACCTTTGTGGCACTAAGATGCTTCTAAAAAAGGTCTAGCGTCGAATGTCTAAGTTCCATCCAGGACATCTTGGAAAAGGTTTGATGTTCGCTGAAGGATCTCCAAGTTATGCATGCCCAAAGCACGCCCATAACACCTCCCAACAAGCCCCCTGGAACTCTGGATACACAGCGGGCAAAATGCCTCACTAGACGTCCAGAAAAATCGTCACTTGGAGATCCCAGTGATTACGACATCCACGTTCTGACTTATGATGGGTGAACATATACAGTAGAATCCATTTAGAGCCTGGTCCCATGGCGCAAACTGAGTTCTGAAATTTACGCCAACTAAAACCTGGTGGAAATGATAACCACCAACTCTTGGAATTCCGTTGCATCAATGACTCTATTCTATAACACCGTGTGAAACTTTCTGCCACACCCCTGACCTGTTCATGCCCCTCCCCTGGACACAACCCCTTTCGAGTTGCGCACTATGGGATTTAGCCTCGCGGTGTCATGGAATAGCATGGAAAACCAAATTAGTGCCAGCTAACTTCAACGATCGATTGTTAAGGTCAGATTAAGGGCTCATTAACCAATTTGTTTGCACGCACATTTTGTGTCCGTGCTGAGGTTTTGGTGCAATTTATAGAATCCAGGGGATTGTGTATACTCAGAAGTGATCATTATAGTGTAACTGCCACAAGCAAAAATCAAAATGTATTCTCAGATTCTTATCTGTAGGAGCTCTGAAAATTCATTTGTCCGACATTCATCATTGCACTTAAAGGACATGTACATTTATCTTCAATAAGGAGCGTCGGAATCTTAGGCCACTCCCAGTGCATCCCAGAATGCACCGGGAGATGGGCCTAAGATTCCGGTCAGCCCAGGCTCCTACGGACCCTCCACCACTATGCAGCCTCTGGGACCAAGATATAATGAATTACAGTAATCAAGTAATGGAATTATTAACATAGGCCCTTTACAAAGCCCCACTAGCATTTTTAGCGTCAGCTGCGGCGGTAAGAACCCTGACGCTCGTAGAATTACCGCCATAGCCAGCGCTAAAAACACTAGCGCGGCTTTGTAAATGAGGGGGATAGTGATCACTGACCCAAACTTTTCCATAGGCAGATCATTTCTCAATCTCCGTACCAGACGGAGCGTTAAAAATGCACCTGATATTACGGACACCCAGATATTTACATGCGATGAAGAACAGGATCCTCAATCTTATTCAGCATAGTGGATGGAAATCTTTCCAACTGCTCTTTCTGACTTAAACATAACACTTCGGTTCTACCAACATTTAAAATTGGATTTTTGGGGGGTTTTGCGTGTATTTTATATATAATTATTTATTTATTTAGATTTTTATCCCGTCCTCCCAGTAGCTCAGAACGGTTTACAAGTAAACATTCACAATGGAGTGAATTGGACATACAAGATTATACAGTAGATTTAAATACAGTCAAACCTCGGTTTGTGAGTAACCCTGTTTGCGAGTGTTTTGCAAGACTCGCAAACAGAGTGTTGACTCGATTTGCGAGCACCCCTCCCCCGATAACTGGCATCGCTTCCCCCCCGCTCGCAAAGGCCCCCTCGCTCCAACCGGCACCCACCCACCGCGCGAACCGGCCCTCACCCACCTCCCCGTCTAGCACCAGCACGCAGGCACAGCTCGTGTGCCTAGAAGATCTTCCAGCTTCGGTTCATAGACAAAGTGCGCTTTGATAAACGAGCATTTTGGATTACGAGCATGCTCCTGGAACGGATTATGCTCGTAATCCAAGGTACCACTGTACTTGGATATACGAGACTGTGCAGCAGTGTAAATATAGGGACTATACAGCAAATTAAGAACAGTAAGTTAAATATAAGTAGTTTAGTTTAGATACAAGTTATTTGAGTATAGGCTGAGAGTGGACGATACAGAAATTTAGGCAGAAGATTAGAATGGAGAAAGAAGGGTAGAGGTGGGGTTTAAGGGGGTGGGGTGTAGACTGAGGGTGACCTTTAGTTGAAGAGGAGGGTCTTTACCATTTTCCGGAATGTCATTCGTGAGTTCTGTAGTCTGAGTTGAGGGGGGAGTTGGTTCCAGAGTTGGGGAATGAAGTGGCTGTAGGAGCGTTTGCGGGCGGTTTCTGCATTTCATAACCCACTTAAGTATAAGCGGGATATAAGCTTTTTAAATAAATAAATTTTGTCGAATCAGGACCTCAGTGTTATAGAATGGTGCTCAGAAAGACGTGTGTGCGCATGCAAATTAAGTTCCATGATGCCGCGGTAGAGCGTTCTACCACAGCCCAGAGCGTTAAATGCTCACATGCTCCACTGCTGCTCACTGAATTCCTATGGGTGTCAGAGCATTTAACTCCCTGGACCGTGGTAGAAACCTCAACCGCTTACTCTACTGTAGCTTAGGAAAAGAGGGCCATAGTTAATAGTTCATTAACTTACGTTGGCCTCCTTTTATCAAGCTGCGTTAGGGTTACATAAGAGCATAAGAATTGCTTTACTGGGTCAGACCAATGGTCCATCAAGCCCAGTAGCCCGTTCTCACGGTGGCCAATCCAGGACCCTAGCACCTGGCCAAAACCCAAAGAGTAGCAACATTCTAGCATCTCAAAGAATAGCAAGCCCAATGAGAACAATATTCCAGAGCAGAGATTGTGATGTCATAATGCCTCATTCCACAGTGCCCCAGAGCCAATGGCTTACTGGGTCAGACCAAAGGTCCATCTAGCCCAGTAGCCTGTCTTCATGGAGGCCAATCCAGGTCCCCAGTACCTGGCAAAACCCCAAAGTGTAGCAACATTCCAGAATCCCAAAGAGTAACAAAAGATTCCGGAACCCCAAGGAGTAGCAACATTCCAGCATCTCAAGGAATAGCAAGATTCCGGAACCCCAATGAGAGCAACATTCCAGAGCTGAGATTGTGATGTCATAATGCCTCATTCCACAGTGCCTCAGAGCCAATCTCAACAGTGACGTTACAATGGCTTCATTGTCCTATACTTGGTTCACGTAAGAACATAAATTTTGTAATAGGCGATTAATCAAATGTCCAATAAAACTTGAAACTTGAAACTTGATAAGAATAGCCTTCCTGGGTCAGACCAATGGTCCATCAAGCCCAGTAGCCCGTTCTCACAGTGGCCAATCCAGGCCCCTAATACCTGGCCAAAACCCAAAGAGTAGCAACATTTCAGCATCTCAAAGAATAGCAAGATTCTGGAACCCCAATGAGAGCAACATTCCAGAGCTGAGATTGTGATGTCATAATGCCTCAGAGCCAACCTCATCAGTGGCGTTACAATGGCTTCATTGCCCTATACTTGGTTCAAGTAAGAACATAAGAATAGCCTTACTGGGTCAGACCAATGGTCCATCAAGCCCAGTAGCCCGTTCTCATGGTGGCCAATCCAGGTCACTAGTAGCTGGCCAAAACCCAAAGAACAGTAACATTCTAGCATCTCAAAGAATAGCAAGCCCAATGAGAACAACATCCGGAAGCCCAATGAGAACAATATTCCAGAGCTGAGATTGTGATGTCATAATGCCTCATTCCACAGTGCCCCAGAGCCAACCTCATCAATGATGTTGCAATGGCTTACTGGGTCAGACCAATGGCAATGACATACTGGGTCAGACCAAAGGTCCATCTAGCCCAGTAGCCTGTCTTCATGGAGGCCAATCCAGGTCCCCAGTACCTGGCAAAACCCCAAAGTGTAGCAACATTCCATACAGAATCCCAAAGAATAGCAAGATTCCGGAACCCCAAAAGTAACAAGATTCTAGAACTCCAAATAGTAGCAACATTCCATGCTACCGATGCAGGGCATGCAATGGCTTCCCCGTGTTTTTCTCAATAACAGAGTATGGACTTTTCCTCCAGGAACTTGCCAAACCTTTCGTAAAACCAGTTAAGCAAATCGCTCTTACCAAAACCTCCGGCAACGCGTTCCAGAGCTTAACTATTCTCTGAGTGAAAAAATATTTCCTCCTATTGGTTTTAAAAGTATTTCCCTGTAACTTCATCGAGGGTCCCCTAGTCTTTGTCATTTTTGACGGAGTGAAAAATCGATCCACTTGTACCCGTTCTACTCCACTCAGGATTTTGTAGACTTCAATCCTATCTCCCCTCAGCCTTCTCTTTTCCAAGCTGAAGAGCCCTAAAGTTTTTAGTCCACCTTCCACCAGGTCCCTGCAGTAAAAGCTCCAACGCTCATAGGAATTCCATGAGCGTTAAAGCTTTTACCGCAGCGGTCTGTGATATTTAAAAAAAAAAAAAAAACCTAATGCAGTTTGATAAAAGGGGACCTTAGTTGTATGCACATCTTGAACCCATGCCGAAATTTCAATACCAGATATAGAATCTGGGGGATTTTGTCTGTCGTTGAAGCCCATCTCTTCACAGACTTTATTCATAATTGATCACCACTACATAAAAAAAAAGAGAGAGAGGCCGAGCCTTATTTGTAACAATTACACTGTGCTTTGCCCCATCATGTTTTAGGAGAAAGTAAGTAAAAGCCATTTGAGAATATGAGGGGCTGTGGATGACTGAATAGAGCTCTGAGAAAGGAATTTAAAGGATCCCAGTGACATGTGGTCATGTTATATAAACACTGTTCTGAACTGTATCATCACATACACAGCCCTGGCGCCAGGATTACATTAAGTGAAATTTTAGACCAAAATGGTACAGGTACACTTTGGTTGGCTGACTGTTCATCTGTCCTCTAAGACGTTAAGCAGGAAAGAGCTAGACCTAGGTGCTGATGACAAATGCAGACGGGGCCAAGAAGGTTTTCTGACATGTAATAAGCTGGGGGGAGGCCTCTTTGTTCAGAGGAGCCGAGGGAATGGGGAGGGGGGGGGAGACAGTCTGAAGCAAGGTTGCATTGTTATGATCTGCTTAAAAAAACCTCTGGAAACTGTCTTACTCCTTTCTGAAATTAACAGAGTCGCCTTTGCATGCGGGAAGTATGTAGGCAAGAATTTTAATGAAAAAAAAAAATTACCAAGAATCTTGATGTGAACACTTGATAACTATTTCGCGCAGCAGCACGGATAATTTTCAAGGCCATTTACGTAGGTAAATAGCAATTTACATGAATGAATCAATTTACCTGGAATCTACTCTACTGTCCTCTGAATGGAACAACAATGTAACTGAGAGATCATTTTAGGCAGGATCAGAAAATAATGCATATAGAGGTCCTTTTATTAAAGGGTGTTAGAGTTTGGGTTTAGTGTATCTGAAAATAGGATTTTTCCCACATGCTAACCCCAGATTCAGCACGGCACTTGCTAAAAATCGACAAATGAATGTGTTTTTTCTAAGGTGACTAAGGCTTCCCAGAAAAATAGAAACAATTTTCTGCTAATAATACATAAGAACATAAGATTATAGAAACATAGAAAAATGACGGCAGATAAGGGCCATAGCCCATCAAGTCTGCCCACTCCACAGACCCACCCCCCCTGAGTCTGCTCTCCTGGAGATCCCTCTCCTAATGACCCATTCTTAACTCCACCCTCTTAAGGATCCCACATGGGCATCCCATTTACCTTTAAAATCTGGAACGCTGTTGGCCTCGATTACCTGTATCGGAAGCTTGTTCCAATGATCAACCACTCTTTCGGTGAAGAAATACTTTCTGGTGTCCCCATGAAATTTCCCGCCCCTGAGTTTAAGCGGATGCCCTCTTGTGGCTGAGGGTCCTTGGAGAAGGAAAATATCTTCTTCCACCTCGATACGTCTGGTGATGTATTTAAATGTCTCAATCATGTCTCCCCTCTCTTAGCCATACTGGGTCAGACCAATGGTCCATCTAGCCCAGTTTCCTGTTTCCACAGTGGCCAATCAAAGAGGAGCGAGATTCCGGAACCCCAAATAGTAGCAACATTCCTTGCAGAATCCCAAAGAGTAGCAAGATTCCGTAATCTGAAAGAGGTAGAGCAAGGGTCCAGGCAGAATCTCGAACAGTAACAAGATTTCATGTTGAATCCCAAAAAGTAGCAGCATTCCATGCTACCAATCCCAGGGCATGCAGTGGCTTCCCCCGTTTCCTTCTCCAAAGCAAACTATGGACTTTTCCTCCAGGAACTTGTCCAAACCTTTTGTAAACCTATCTATGTTAACTGCTATTACCACATCCTCTGGCAACCAGGATTCTTCCATTAAGGACCTCATTTTTTTCTACAATTTCCTTGTAAATGTATGGCTAGCAATAAGGATGTTTCTTGTGCCTTCTATTAATCTTTACTGAATGATAGGGTGGCTTGATTTGATACATTGAGAACCTATATCAGTGGATCGCAAACTGTGTGCCTCCTGAGATTTAAGGTGTGCCGCAACACACTGACGAGAAAGAGAGTCATCCACACCAGCTGACTGCTTACAGGAGGTGCCTCTCGTGGCGAGAAGCATGTCTTGTAGGATCAACCAGCGCAGATGACTCTCCTCCTCTCCCCGCACCTCCCGGGTCACGCCATGGCCAGAAGAGCCTCCATGCATGCGTGCACGTCAACGCGATGATGTCACTCGTGCACGTGACATCATCACATCGACATTCATGCACTTCCGTGTGCCTTCCAGCCGGGCCATTGGATTTAGTGTGCCGCCAGCCGGAAAGTTTGCAAGACACTGATCTAGATAATTCCAAAAACTATACAGATTTTCCACAGGGAGACTGAAATTTTCCAGTTTCCTCTTGAGTTTATTTTTCCTTATTGTTCATTTTTCTCCAATATGGGAATTCTTGGACTGCCCACTTTGTAAATTTGTGGTTTTAACAATGATATTGATATGTGATTCCCCTTCAATGTATTACTTATATATTATTTTCAAAGTGTAAACTCTTTTCAATGTCAAGATTTTCTTGAACATAAGACCAGCCATGCTGGGTCACTAGCCCATCAGTTTCTATCAGTAGCCCATCAGTTTCCATCAGTAGCCAATCAGGTCATAGTACCTGGCAGAAACCCATATAGTAGCAACATTCCATGCCACTGAACCAGGGCAAGCAGTTGCTTCCCCCATGTCTTTCTCAAAAGCAGACTATGAACTTTTCCTCCAGGAACTTGTCTAAACATTTCTTAAACCTAGCTACGCTAACCACTGTAGCTACCTCCTCTGGCAACGTGTTGAAGGGAATGTATAGACACACATCTGTAAAAATAAAACGGAAAATGAAATTGCCTCCATTTGGGGAAATTGTAGGCTGATGTGGTTTCATACATATGAAATTACTTTTAATGAGATATTGAATAAGATATAGTCAAGGATATGTGTTCAGAAGGCAATTTTTGATCTAGCTACATAAGTGGATGTGACTGGTGTACACGGAAATACAGCGTCAAATTAGAAAGATAGTGTGGGAGAGTGTGGCATAGTGGTTAAAGCTACAGCCTCAGCAAACCCACGCTGCTCCTTGTGACCCTGGGCAAGTCACTTAATCCCCCCATTGCCCCAGGTACATTAGATAGATTGTGAACCCACCGGGACAGACAGAGAAAAGTTCTTCAGTACCTGAATACATTCAAGTAAAGCAGTGGTCTCAAACTCAAACCCTTTGCAGGGCCACATTTTGGATTGGTAGGTCTTGTAGGGCCTCAGAAAAAAATAGTTAATGTCTTATTAAAGAAAAGACAATTTTGCACTCTTTATAGTTTATAAATCTTTCCTTTTGGCTAAATCTTAATAATAATATTGTAATTTGTAGCTAAAGAGACATATGATCAAGAAACGGTTTTATTTTACTTTTGTGATTACGATAAACATACCGAGGGCCTCAAATAGTAGCTGGCGGGCCGCGAGTTTGAGACCACTGATGTAAAGTATTCTGAGCTCCCCTGGGAGAATGAATAGTGTGAAAAGTTTCAGCCTCTGATAACCAGAGCTGGTATTGTGACATCATAATGCCTCATTCCACCAATAAGAGTCAACCTCATCAGTGATGTCACAATGGCTGAATTGTCCTACACTTGGATCACTTTTACTACATTTTGATTTCTAGACTGGTGCAGTGGTTAAAGCCACAGCCTCAGCACCCTGAGGTAGTGGGTTCAAACCCCACGCTGCTCCTTGTGACCCTGGGCAAGTCACTTAATCCCCTCAATGCCTCAGGTGCATTAGATAGATTGTGAGCCCACCAGGACAGAGAAAAATGCTTGAGTAGCTGAATAAATTCATGTAAACCGTTCTGAGCTCCCTGGGGAGAACAGTCTAGAAATATTGAATAAACAAAATATTCCATTCCAAAATTGGTACTTTCCAAGTGTATCTAGGGACAGCAGAATTATTTTTATCTGCCGGGCTTTAGACTATGGGCCAGTTTTACAAAGCCACGCTAGCGGCTGCAGCGCGGTAACGGCCCCGAAGCCCATAGAGATTTAAAGGGCTTCGGGGCTGTCCCTATGTAATTTGATGGTTGCCCCTCAGCTGAATGCAGATAATATTGGCAGAGCCCCCGAATCTGTGCTGGGGAGGGGGGTGTATGGGAGTAGAGAAGGTTTTGATTGTTCCGAATGAGTACCAGAATGGCAATGGGGTGACTGGTGATTGGAAATATGGTCAGGAAGGCCCTGTATGCCTTTTGTCCCCGTTTGTATGTCTGAGAGTCTATTTAAGTGCTTTGAACATTGCATATGTGTAAAACCAAAATGTTACATTACACCGCTTAGAAACAAATTCTTAATTAGACTTGGAAACTTGAAGAAAGTCTGAGGTCTGTGTGTCAGAGGTGATTTTCTTGCCCTCCCTCCTTTTGAGATTAATGTGACGGGATGTATTTTTGATGTGGTGAACGTGCAGATGTTAAAAGGTGTGGCTGTGTATGTGAAGGGGGGGGGGTTATGTAGGGTGCAATAATAAAAACACAAAGAGAAACGCACAAAACAGCCTCGATAAAATCAAAACACATGCTCGGAATAACAAACTTCTCTTTATAATGACAGGGGTTGCCATACAACTTATTTGGAAAAAACTGAAATCAATTAAATTATACTTTTTGGTGGGAATCTCTGTGTTACACTTTTAAAATGGAACATATGGTGGCCATAAAACAGGGACATTGTAGGAAGTTTATGGATATTTAGGAGCCATTGACAAAATTCTGTAGGGAGTGATTGTTGATTTTCCCCTTTGATAATATACTTCTCCCTCGGTATTCGCGGAAGATAGGGGCAGAGCCGGACCGCGAATTGAGAAAAACCGCAAATCACTTCTCATCCGGCTCTGACCCACCCTCGCCTACCTCACGCCTTCTCCCTGGCATCCCGGCCTTACCTGGTGGTCTAGCGGGCTTTCAGGGCAGGAGCGATCTTCTTACGCTCCTGCCCCATGCAGATTGCCAGTAGGACGCAAGACCTACTTCTATTGTAACATTGGTCAGCAACTTGGCAGCTCGGCTTCAATGCAAAAAAAAAATGTAAGGTCATGCACCTTGGCAGCAGAAATCCGTGCAGAACTTATACACTAAATGGTGAGACCTTAACCGAGACTGTAGCAGAACGGAATTTAGGAGTAATAATCAGTGAAGACATGAAAACTGCCAATCAGGTGGAGAAGGCTTCATCCAAGGCTAGACAAATGGGTTGTATCCACAGAAGCTTTGTCAGCCGGAAGCCCGAAGTCATCATGCCGTTGTACAGATCCATGGTGAGACCTCACCTGGAATATTGTGTACAATTCTGGAGGCCACATTACCAAAAAGATGTGCTGAGAGTCGAGTCGGTTCAAAGAATGGCCACCAGGATGGTCTCGGGGCTTAGGGATCTCCCGTATGAGGAAAGGCTGAATAAATTGCAGCTGTACTCACTCGAGGAACGTAGAGAGAGAGGAGACATGATTGAGACATTTAAATATATCACAGGCCGTATCGAGGTGGAAGATGATATCTTCTTTCTTAAAGGGCCCTCGGCCACAAGAGGGCATCCGCTAAAAATCAGAGGAGGGAAATTTCATGGCGACACCAGGAAGTATTTCTTCACCAAACGAACTTCCACTGCAGGTGAATGTGGCCAACAGCGTGCAAGATTTTAAAAGTAAATGGGATAAGCATGTGGGATCTCTAGAGGGGTAAAGTCGAGGGGGTGGGTCATTAAAGTGGGCAGGCTTGATGGGCTATGGCCCTTTTCTGCCATCATTTTCTATGTTTCTATGACTAATAACGTGTTGGTTGTTTTAAGACATCTGACTTGCCTCTTTTTTTATGTTTTCAGGGTGCTATAATAAAAATATGGGACAAAACAAAAATGCTGATTTAAGTGTATAGCCCTCGATGGAGACTGCTCCAACTTTGTTGGTTGGGCTGAGATTCTTTCAGCGGCTCCTTGTATCAAAAGACCAGCAATGAACAGAACTCTGGCATCTGCTTCAAATTACATAGTAACATAGTAGATGACGGCAGATAAAGACCTGAATGGTCCATCCAGTCTGCCCAACCTGATTCAATTTAAATTTTTTCTTCTTAGCTATTTCTGGGCAAGAATCCAAAGCTTTACCCGGTACTATGCTTGGGTTCCAACTGCCGAAATCTCTGTTAAGACTTACTCCAGCCCATCTACACCCTCCAAGCCACTGAAGCCCTCCCCAGCCCATCCCCCACCAAACGGCCATACACAGACACAGACCGTGCAAGTCTGCCCAGTAACTGGCCTAGTTCAATATTTAATATTATTTTCTGATTCTAAATCTTCTGTGTTCATCCCACGCTTCTTTGAACTCAGTCACAGTTTTACTCTCCACCACCTCTCTCGGGAGCGCATTCCAGGCATCCACCACCCTCTCCGTAAAGTAGAATTTCCTAACATTGCCCCTGAATCTACCACTCCTCAACCTCAAATTATGTCCTCTGGTTTTACCATTTTCCTTTCTCTGGAAAAGATTTTGTTCTACTTTAATACCCTTCAAGTATTTGAACGTCTGAATCATATCTCCCCTGTCTCTCCTTTCCTCTAGGGTATACATATTCAGGGCTTCCAGTCTCTCCTCATACGTCTTCTGGCGCAAGCCTCCTATCATTTTCGTCGCCCTCCTCTGGACCGCTTCAAGTCTTCTTACGTCCTTCGCCAGATACGGTCTCCAGAACTGAACACAATACTCCAAGTGAGGCCTCACGTTCATTACTTTTCTGATGTGTAAATATGGCCGCCAATTAAGCAAAACGGATTAAATAGCATTCTTCCTAATTGTTGCTGGTCTTGCAATGCACATCTTGACATTTTAGAGCATTTAATTTTCTTTGGTACCAACTTACAAAGCTTTTGATTAAATGTTTGGGAATGGATATCCCATATCTTATCTGTTAAAACCTCATTATCATATAAACTGGTTATATTCCGTTCCACACGTTTATCTGATCATCACCTCTCTATGGAAAACAAAGCCTTGATATCTTGATGCCAGTGGCTTTTAAAGTAACCTTTTCTGAATGGAAAAATAATGCTAAAATATCTTTTTTCCATCTGGTGGGATTCTATATATTTGCTTTATAAGTATGAATCGTACACAGCTGAAAAAAAACTAAACATGCAGTTAAATTTGCAAACATTTGGGAACCTTGCAAGGTACAGTTTGTGGTTCCTCATAGATTCATGAGTCGCTGCACATAGTGTCTGTTTGTTTGAATACTTCTTCTTTACCTTTTCATAATTTACAAAATCTTTCAATAAAGATGATTTGACCCCCCAAAAAAGGAGTACATAGCATAGTGACAAAATTCATCACCATTCCCATCCCCAAAAGATAACTGCGGGAAACAATCCTGTATCATTCTTTAGTGTCTATTTCAAACTCAGTCCTTCTACATCAGCATTCTTCAATGTAAGGCTTGAGGGTCAGTGGCTGGGCCCATTCATGCTCTGATTCTCAGTTGCTTCCCATGTACAGAACAATCAAGTCATTGTGACATCACTGATGAGGTTGGCTCTTATTGGTGGAATGAGATATTATGACATCATAATATCTGCTCTGGATACCAGAGACTGTCATTCTTTAGTGTCTATCTCAACCTCAGTCCTTCTACATCAGCAATCTTCAATGTAAGGCTTGAGGGTCAGTGGCTGGGCCCATTCATGCTCTGATTCTTATGTGAACCAAGTATAGGATAATGAATCCATTCTAACACCATTGATGAAGTTGGCTCTTAGGCATTGGTGGAATGAGGCATTATGACATCACAATATCAGCTCTGGAATACCAGACACTGTCATTCTTTAGTGTCTGTCTCAACCTCTGTCCTTCTACACCAGCATTCTTCAATGCAAGGCTTGAGGGTCAGTGGCTGGGCCCATTCATGCTCTGATTCTTCCCTCTCTCCTTAAAGAATGACATGGAGATGGTTTCCCGTGGTTATTCGCAGGGACTGGAACGGTGATGAATTTTGTCACCGTGTCATTCTCTAACTAGTGTATGGCTGCCAACTAAAATCCAGATTTGCAGGACAGGGGTGATTTAGTCCTGGGCATGCCCCAGTGCATGCTGGGGCTTGTAGTCTCGCTATTCCTAGAGAATGCAATGGAGAAATCAGAACTATAATTCCCTGCATGCAATGGGGTAAACCCAGGAATGGTCAGTCCTGTCTTGAGAATTTGGATCCAGTTGGCAGCCTTGTGCTAATGAGTAGGCATGTATAGGAACTGAGGAAGAGCATGTGTGGAATTCTCAAGCTTGCCCTGGCTCCCAATGGAAAAAAGAGTTCAATTCAAGATCTCACTTATGGTCTATAAGGAAATATAAGGAGAAAACTCTAACGGACTAGTATCAGACATTAGGGTTCCATGCTCAACTCAAGAACAACACAACGCCTTAAGCTAAACTTTCCATCGCCTTGACAAGCCCAACAGAAGGCGGACGTATTATTTGGATCTTTTTGAGTAATCGTGGAACATTTTCTGCAGTGTTCCACAATTACTCAAAAATATCCAAATAATACGTCCGCCTTAATCCTACCCAAAACATGCCCCAACGGGCCCCCTTGAAAATTAGATGCACTGTGTTTCAAAAATGGCAATTCAGATATTTTAGCAAATAAAAGGTCAAAATGCCACTTTATGTCATGTTCTGGATGTTTTTTCTCTTTTGAAAATGAGCTCCATAGTAACAATAGTATATGACATCAGATAAAGACCTTCATGGTCTACCTCAGGGGTGTCCAATGTCGGTCCTCGAGGGCCGCAGTCCAGTCGGGTTTTCAGGATTTCCCCAATGAATATGCATTGAAAGCAGTGCATGCAAATAGATCTCATACATATTCATTGAGGAAATCCTGAAAACCCGACTGGACTGCGAACCTCGAGGACCGACATTGGACACCCCTGGTCTACCTAGTCTATCCAATAAGGCAGCTAGAGCTGCACCTGACTAGGGACCCATGCCCCGCCTTCAGGCCCGCCCAGTTCTGCCCGTCACACCCCCAGCCCCGTCCCTCACAACCTGTTCTCGTGCTCAGAGGTGCATCGGAAGGGCATCTGCGTATGCGCAGGTGTGATACGATGACGTCAGGACTATGGCCAGTCTTCCAACAAGCAGAGCTTTTTGGGGGGCTTCAATACAAGAGGATGGTCAGAATGCCAAGTATTGTGTCTACATCTTCCAAGCAAGAAACAAAGAACTTGTGGAGAGTTGATGTCCAAGATGAAGGCTTTATTTAGAGCAAATAAATAATCCACATAAAAATGTCTAGGGCCTGAACCACTGGAAACATATGGACCCAACATGGTCCACGTTTCGACACAATTGCCTTCTTCAGGGGTCCCTATTGGTCCTATAAGCAGGCTTGTGAATTAAGTAATAATGAAAGTTTTGGGTTCTGCGCAGAGGAGTCTGAGCAAATCAGGGCCTTCTAGATGGTCCATCAACAAATCCGACGGGCCGCAATTCTCATGCGCGCACTTGTCCGTGCGTGCAATTGTCGGAGCGCATTTGTCGGTGTATCGAAAGCCTCTGCCATAAGAGGTGTGATCAATGGCGTAGTAAGGGTAGGGACAACCGGGGCGGTGGTGCCCCCCTTCCCCCCGTGCTCTATTCTCCACACCCCTGCTCCTTCTGCGCCCCCCCCAATCCACATTCACGCTCTTCCTTCCCCTCCCCCCATAGCTCCAAATCTTCACCAGCGCGAGTGGCTTTTCCAGCATGATCCTTGCACTAGCGATGGATTTCCCTTCTTGGCCCCATGACCTGGAAGTGATTCCGAGGGGAACCAGGCTGGCACGAGCAACAGGCAGGAGAAGTTGCTCATGCTAGTGAAGATCTACAGAGGTACGGGGTGGGGGGAGAGATGGCGTGAGCGTGGCGTGGTATGGCAGAGCATAGAGGTACCAGTGCCCCCACCGATACAGTGTCTGGGATATTCTGCACCCCATGTCCCTCCTCTTACTATGCCACTGGGTGTGATGGATGCCACAGAATTATCCTCTTAAAGCCATTTTAAAATACAGTGTAATCTCGTTATAACAGACTCGCTTATAACGGCCACATTACCGTAAAGAGGTGCTCAGAATTGAATCGGTTCAGCGGACGGCCACCAGGATGATCTCAGGGCTCAAGGGTCTCTCGTACGAAGAGAGACTGAACAAATTGCAGCTCTACACTCTCGAAGAACGTAGGGAGAGGGGAGACATGATTGAAACATTTAAGTACATCACGGGACGTGTTGAGGTGGAAGATGATATTTTCCTTCTCAAAGGACTCTCGGCCACAAGAGGGCATCCGCTCAAACTCAGGGGCGGGAAATTTCATGGCGACACCAGGAAGTATTTCTTCACGGAAAGAGTGGTTGATCATTGGAACAAGCTTCCAGTGCAGGTGATTGAGGCCAGCAGCGTGCCAGACTTTAAGAATAAATGGGATACCTATGTGGGATCCCTACGAGGGTCGAGTTAAGGAATTGGGTCATTAGGGCATAGACTTAAGGGGGTGGGTCAGTAAAGTGGGCAGACTTAATGGGCTATAGCCCTTTTCTGCCGTCATCTTTCTATGTTTCTAACCTCGCCTATAGCAGACAAGGTCCGCTGGTCCCGGCCGAGCGCCTTTATAAACATGCAGAAAATCATCGCATATAGCGGACTCGCATATAACGGACTTTTGGATAAAAATGGACAACCAATCTGGTCCCCAGAACTGCTTTTAGCTGTAGTTTTCTTCTGCTATAACGAACATGCAGACTCCGCCTACAAGGCGCATGGCGTACCGGTGATATAGTATCAAAATGCAGCCCAGTAGGAAATGACAGATTATTTTTCTTTCTAGTACAGTACGACATAATGCTTTAGAGCAGGGGTCTCAAAGTCCCTCCTTGAGGGCCGCAATTCAGTCGGGTTTTCAGGATTTCCCCAATGAATATGCATGAGATCTATTTGCGTGCACTGCTTTCAATGCATATTCATTGGGAAAATCCTGAAAACCCGACTGGATTGCGGCCCTCGAGGAGGGACTTTGAGACCCCTGATCTAGCCCAGAGGTGGACAACTCCAGTCCTCAAGGGCCGGAATCCAGTCGGGTTTTCAGGATTTCCCCCATGAATATGCATGAGATATGCATATTCTTTGGGGAAATCCTGAAAACCCAACTGGATTGAGGCCCTCGAGGAGGGACTTTGAGACCCCCTGCTTTAGAGTTTAGAACATCTTTTAGTGTTCTGGTTTTGCAATCGTTTCGTGCCGTACCAATGTTTTGCTGAGTTTTGTTATTATTTAGAAACATAGAAACATAGAAATAGACGGCAGATAAGGGCCACGGCCCATCTAGTCTGCTCACCCCTAAAGTCCCTCCCCTACTTTTGCCCTGTGAATAGATCCCATGTGCCGATCCCATTTGGCCTTAAAATCAGGCACACTGCTGGCCTCAATCACCTGTAGTGGAAGACTATTCCAGCGATCAACCACTCTTTCAGTGAAGAAGAATTTCCTGGTGTCACCTCTTAGTTTCCCGCCCCTGATTTTCCACGGATGCCCTCTTGTTGTCGTGGGACCCTTGAAAAAGAAGATATCTTCCTCCGCCCCGATGCGGCCTGTAAGATACTTGAACGTCTCGATTATGTCTCCCCTCTCTCTGCGCTCCTCGAGTGAGTATAGCTGTAATTTGTCAAGCCGTTCTTCGTATGGAAGATCCTTGAGTCCCGAGACCATCCGGGTGGCCATTCTCTGCACCGACTCCAGTCTCAGCACATCCTTGCGATAATGCGGCCTCCAGAATTGCACACAGTATTCCAGGTGGGGCCTCACCATGGATCTATACAATGGCATAATGACTTCTGCCTTACGACTGACGAAACCCCTTCGTATGCAGCCCATGATTTGTCTTGCCTTGGACGAAGCCTGCTTCACTTGATTGGCAGACTTCATGTCCTCACTGACGATTACCCCCAAGTCTCGTTCTGCTACCGTTTTTGCTAGGATCTCGCCATTAAGGGTATAAGACTTGCATGGATTTTGGCTGCCCAGGTGCATAACTTTGCATTTTTTGGCATTGAAGTTGAGTTGCCATGTCCTAGACCATCGCTCCAGTAGGAGTAGGTCGTGCATCATGTTGTCGGGCATTGAATCTTCGTCCGTTGTGCATTTGCCCACTACATTACTTAGTTTGGCGTCATCGGCGAATAATGTTATTTTACCCCAAAGCCCTTCTGCCAAGTCCCTTATAAAGATGTTGAATAGGATTGGGCCCAAGACCGAGCCCTGTGGCACTCCACTGATCACCTCCGTCATTTCAGAGGGTGTGCCGTTCACCACCACCCTTTGAAGCCTACCTCCCAGCCAGTTCCCAACCCATTGCGTCAATGTGTCACCTAATCCTATAGAATTCATCTTGCTCAGCAATCTGCGGTGTGGTACGCTATCGAATGCTTTGCTAAAGTCCAGGTACACGATGTCCAGGGACTCCCCAATATCCAGCTTCCCCGTCACCCAATCAAAGAAGCTGATCAGGTTTGGATTATTTGTGCAACTCTGGATATAACGGACTGTTTTTCCAGGTCCCTTGAAGTCCGTTATAACAAGATTATACAGTGTCTGCTTATTTTGTAACGGTGCATCTCTTTCCACAGATAAGTCCAGGTTTCAGTTCATAGACAACCCCGCGAAAGACAAAGGCGCGCGCCGACAACTGAGCGTAAGACGGAGGCGCGCGCCGAAGAAAATTACAGTTTTTAGGGGCTCCAACGGGGGGTTTTGTTGGGGAGCCCCCCCCCAGTTTACTTAATAGAGATCGCGCCGGCATTGTGGGGAGTTTGGGGGGTTGTAACCCTCCACCTTTTACTGTAAACTTAACTTTTTCCCTAAAAACAGGGAAAAAGTGAAGTATTCAGTAAAATGTGGGGGGTTACAACTCCCCACACCCCCTCAACGCCCCCACAACGCAGCACAATCTCTATTAAGTAAAGTGGGGGGGTTCCCCCCCACACCATCCCCCCCCCCGTCGGAGCCCTAAAAACAGTAATTTTGTGGGGTGCGCGCCTCCGCGCTGCGCTCAATTGTCTTTTGACCTGACACCCAGGTTTCTAAACAGATGCCCTGCTTCTCCTAAAGGGACTGAATCCATAGCGTCAAAGACTCCCCTTCACTTCGCATTCCTCTCTTCCTGCTCTCTCACCTCCAGGTATATTGCAAAAGCAAATCGGTCTGCAGAAGAGGCCCATTTCCAGTTCATAAAGTCTCCTCGGAACTATTGTTACCTCTCTGCTCCACCTACACCCACGCCTTTAAATGATTAATGCCCTTTTACCCTTCCTTGATTTGCGTCAAGAGTGACACTGCTCCACGCTCTTTTCCTTTATTCTTGGTATCAGCATAAGGGTACGCTGAAGCTCTGAAAAGGTTTTTTCCCCAGAAACTTTCAGATGCCTATCTCGAAGGAAAGAGGAGAGGCATTATCTCTAGTTCTTGTGCACTATACAGCTTTCATAGTAAAGATAGTGGCTGAGATTTGCAATGACAGGGCGTATGTTCTTCCACCCACAAAACGATCACGCTAATCCAGTCCCTCAGCTAGAAACTTGCTTATCATTTTTACCTTGTGAATGGGTGTTTCTGAAGGCGGTCAGTTTGTTGTGTAATTTCTTACTTTAGCAGAGCTGAAGTTTTCTAAATATGAGCAATCTCTTCAAAGTGTTGACCACATCACAGGCCATTTGCCCCATGCAGCTTTCTAATGTGGGGCAGAGTTTTCTCGTCAGTGGAAGTTGCTGCATCCCTTTCAATGTTTCAAAACTCTGCCCTGAGCAAAGCCACAAAAAAAAATCCATGTTAGACACAGGGCCGTACTGCTGCAGTAACTTTGGTACTGTTGTATTTTAGTCTAGAAAAATCTTTCGCACTTGAATCAGGAGAGTGTGTTCCCCAAATTCATACAGGCTTACATCTTGGTGTTCGATCATCCGAATGGCTCCATTATATCCTTTCCACTGCAAATGCAAGCAGTGTCTCACTTCCGGCTCACCACACAATTGTTTCCCACGTACTCACCTTTATAGGACCCCCAGGGACCCCTGAAGAAGACTTTTTGTCGAAACGCGGACCGTGTTGGGTCCTGTATCCCTAGCGGACTAGGTCCTTTAAGGCTCTTATGTGGATGATTTACTTTTATGTGGATGGAATTATTTTATGTGGATGATTTTAGTGTACCTTTGGAACTTTGACACTTTCAAATAAAGTCCATTTGGGAACATCGTCACTCCACAGAGTTTTTTTGGTTTTCTCTGGATTTTCTTCTTTGTGGATATTTTGGAGTAAATTCCTTTTGTTTTTTTGCTACTTAGGATTTTAAAGTGTTTGAGGCTTGCGCAGATGAGGACGGAGCTTAGGCATTGGTGGAATCAGGCATTATGACATCACAGTCTGAGCTCTAGAATGTTGCAAACACAAGCAGTGTCTCACTTCCGGCTCACCACACAATTGTTTCCCATGTACTCACCTTTATAGGACCCCCAGGGACCCCTAAAGAAGACTTTTTGTCGAAACGCGGACGGTGTTGGGTCCTGTATCCCTAGCGGACTAGGTCCTTTAAGGCTCTTATGTGGATGATTTACTTTTATGTGGATGGAATTATTTTATGTGGATGATTTTAGTGTACCTTTGGAACTCTGATACTTTCAAATAAAAGTCCATTTGGGAACATCGTCACTCCACAGAGTTTTTTTGGTTTTCCATTATATTCTGACAGGCACTTAGGGCTTACTGCAGCGAGTAGGGCAGCCCCGCTTCAAACCCGCGGGCCACAAGCACGGGCTCGAAGGGCGGCAGAGAAGGCGGGGGCTTCCGAGCCGTGTCCGATCCGTGGGCAATCCAAGGCAGGCCTCCCGATTCACCAACCATCTTCATGCAAATGGGGGTGATCAGAGGCACGGCCCCTTCCGACAACACGGATCGCTGTGTAGCAATCCCAACGCATGCTCAGACCATCTACTTTGCCTGTAGATGGTCTGCACATGCGTTTGCTGTCCGGTTTTGTTTTTTTTACTCGCCCCGACTGTCCTCCATGTCCCTTTCTGCCTTCCTAACTCTTCTTGCTTCTGGTACTGTTCTTTTTCCGGCAAACCAGGCAGGGAGATCGGCAGTGTCTATCCACCCCTGCCTTCTCTGCCGCTTTTCGAGCCCGTGCTTTTCGCTCTCGGGCTTGAAGCGGCGCTGTACTTCACACCACGGTGCGGCCCCACTTTGAACACGCGGATTATAACCACGGGCTTATGAGTTAGTCAAAAAGTAAAGGGGTTTTGTTAAAAAAAGAAAAAATTTGGACCGAATGCTTTTAGGTACAGAATCCAGATGGCATGAGTGCTAGGTATAAAAAAAAGATGTTGGTCGGACACTTGTGTCATAGTTTAGATCTCTCTTCCGACACTGTGCGTTTCTTTTTAAAATCTCTTGAAATATGAATAGTAGCAGAGGGCAGGGCGCTCTTGACGGGTTTTTTAATTTTCTATTTCAGGGCGGCAGAGAGCAGGGCAGTCGACAAGGACGTCAGCGACCGGTCCTCGGCATTCGCTTCGGTTTGGATCAGCCAGCCCACTCGGTGTGCCTGAAAATGTTTAGTGAATCGCTGCCTTCCTACATTGGCATGCGTGGACCGGAATCGGATGGGGAGGAAGATTAGTGAATCGGGTCGGGGTCGCTAAGTGAACGGGACTTGATGGGTGGGCTTAGTGAAACTAGCCCTTAGTTAACCGCCATTGACTCATGCTGGAGTCCTAGTGACTTGGTGAATTACAGATCTAAAAAAATATCGGTTTTGTGCTAGTCCAGTAAGGTCCTCTAGCGTCATCCCCCACTTATCCACTCTTTAAATAGCAAGGATAACGCAGGCCACAACAAAAAAAATTTCTTGGTGTCTTGGTTTGTCTTGGGGCGCTGATTCAGAAAATTGCATTGGATAGACCGCATCAGATCTAGTTTCTTAGATTATGCCTTTGGGATAGTAGAGCCAAATATGAACCCTGGGCAAAACAAGATTGGCCTCCGAGGGAATATATTGTGGTTGGAGGACACAATGGAATCAATGAGATAGAATCCTACTGCCACCACTACATATAAAGCTGGGCCTTGAATAAAGATGGTTTACATAGGGGCTCATAATCGAAAAGAAAATACATCTAAAAACCCGCCTAAATCGGCACTTGGACAATCAAAAAGACAGGTCGTCCAAGTATCAATAATCGAAACGGGTTTTCGATGTATCTAAAACCAGCTTAGGCCTTTTCACTGCCGCTGTGCGCCCAGAGTGAAAAGGGGCATTTTGGAGGAGTGGTTAGGGCGGGAGGTAGGCGGGATGTGGGCCAACTGGCAGCGATAATCGACAAGTTCCGGATTGGGCCGCTGAGCTGATTGCGGCTGCCGCAATCAGTTCAGTGGCCCAGGCAACCCGTTCTCCCTGCCCCTCCCACCACACACACACACACACACACATACACACAACGAACTCCTGCAGGAGAGATGCCCAATCCCTCCTACCCGAACAGCCGCAAACCCCCGAAAAGTTTGCTGGCAGGAGGGTTGCCCAGATCCTCCTGCCAGAATCTGCCGCGAACCCCCGCAACTTTCATGGGCAGGAGGGATGCCAGGGGCTCAAGTCACTGCTCTGGTGTAGTCATCTATCAATGGTGTTCCAAACACTCTTGCATTCGATGTCTTCTTGAGCTAGACTGTGACCATTGCTGTTCAACTCCTTGCAATAAGGCCTCACTTAGCACTCAATTATTTTCTGATCAAATTCATGGAAAAAAATTCAATTCACACAGTTTTTCCAACTATAGGTTTTTCTGGACAACCCTAACAGTACAAGTATATATTCAAATTTATACCTTTGGGCATTTGTGCATTACTGGAGCTGCTTCTGGGACTCCATTTTATGAAGGCACATGCATGTTTATGTTGTCACAAAATAAGCTTAAAATAGATGCCATTTGGGGTTTATGGCATGGTGTCCTGTTCTACAATCAGACTGTTACTTGGGAGTTGGGTTGGCCACTGTTGGAAACAGGATACTGGGCTTGATGGACCTTCAGTCTGTCCCAGTATGGCAGCTCTTATGTTCTTATGTGAGCCAAGTATAGGACAATCAAGCTATTGTGACATCACTGCCCCGTGTGTCCAGCCTCTGCCGGAGCTCAGCTGCAGGAGAACTATGATCCTGGAAGGGAATCTATGGGGCTTCCTGGTGAGGGCACTGAGCCAGTAATAGCAGGGCAGCTGAAGATACCAATAGAGAGAGAGGGAACTTACCCGCTCCCATGGAGGCGTCCTTAGGAGACATTTGGGTGCTCCTACAACGGCTGGAGACAGTAATGGCTAAAATTACTGAGGAGAACAATAAACGGATCTGTACCCACCTACCTCAACAACCGTCTAAATTTCAACTGCATATCCAGAATAAGAAGAACCCAGAACCTATTCACCTATCCTCCGCTCAAGGGAACTCAGCGAAAGAAGATGTACGACGGCCTCCTAGCGACGCAGGCAGTGAAACTGGATCCCTTTATCTTCAACTTGTTATCAACTACAAATGACTTTAAATCATTCCGAAAAGAAATCAAAACCCTACTATTCAAAAAAACTATACAACCTCCCAACTGACCCTAACAAGTAACCAACCCTAATCTCTTCTTCCCTCCTCAATTCTCCCCCTTCCCCAACTTCTCCCTCTGCCTCCTCTATTAAACCTTCCCTATACAGTAATCCCCCTACATCTACTATGTAAACGTCCTCTAAATTGTAATTCATTGCATCTCCTCTCTTCTACCTTCCAAAGTATTTAGATCAATGCTGTCTTGTTAAAATGTTTATTTTATGTTTATTTTTCCTCTAACTCTACTTTTCACTTCTCTATTACCCTCCAGGTACTTTAGTTAGATTGTGAGCCTTCGGGACAGTAAGGGAATTTTTCAAGTACCTTTCTTATTTCTAATCTTCATGTATATTTTCTGTAAACCGCTTAGAACCTAACGGATGTAGCGGTATATAAGAAATAAATTACATTACATTACATTACATTACTGCTGAGGTTGGCTCTTAGGCATTGGTGGAATGAGGCCTTATGACATCATAATCTCAGCTCTGAAATGTTGCTACTCTTTGGGTTTCTGTCTAGTACTTGGGACCTGGGTTGGCCACTGATGGACCTTCAATCTGTCCCAGTATGACAACTCTTATGCCTTTGTGAGTTAGATTTCAGTCGCGTTCCTTTCATCAGGCAGCATAGGAAAATATAATTAGAGCTTCCATTCCTAGGTGTTTATAAATTATAAATCCAAGTGTTTATTTTCTGGTTAATTAGGGATTATATGAGGATACGTAAACCTTTAATTGATCACGTCACTGAAGGAATGTATCCAATGCTATCATTTTATCCAATGTTTAAAATGAGTTTTAACTTTTCATTTCAATGCTTAATTATGAGAGCATGCGTTAAGGGGGAGATTTTTTTTTTTTTTTTAAACACAACTCAAATCACTTAAAGACTTTTCACTGCAGAAGTTAAAGGGTCTCCGAACTGAATGATCCTGGAGTCACAATATCCCATGTTCCATTTGTCTCAGTTGACAAAATGGCTTTGAGGTGGCGATGACTTCCGTCTCTGAGTCGTGCAGGTATTTGGTTATGAATTTCCTGCCTTTGTCCCTTGGATGACCTCTTTGCTAAATGTTTAGAGGGAACTAGAAAGAGATGGGTAGCTTGGTCTGTCACTATGAATTCATCCATGCCCGCATCGGCCCACAAGTGTAAAGACAATAGGCAACGCCTTGCCTATTCAGCCAAGGACATGCTGCCATGCAATGTAGTAATTAGAGGTTTCTGTGCCATTCAGCCATGCTTCCTGTTCTATTCTGCAAGCTTGAATCCTGTGTCTGTTGTCATATAAGAGGCTGGAGGAGCCCATGCCAAAATACTTTCCTAGATTTAACAAGTTTGGAAAGGTGTCCTTCTTTTCTTGGACATACACGAGGTTCCAGACAGTGGCATAGTATAGGGGGAGGAGGAAGGAAGGACCACCCCAAGCACTGTGCCGATGGGGGCGCCGTTACTTTGGCACGCTCGTGCCATCCCTTCCCCCCACCCCCGACCCGTCCTCTATAGATCTTTGCTAGCGCCAGCCTGGTTTCCCTCAGAATCACTTCCAGGTCAAAGGGCCAGGAAGTGACATCAGAGGGAAACCAATGCTGGCGCAAGGAGCATGCTGCAGAAAAAGCACTCACGCTGGTGAAGATTTAGAGGTACGGGGAAGGGAGAGCGCAAGTGTGGCAAGGGGAGCGAAGGGCACGGAGAGGAGGGCACGGGGGGGGGCACCTCCTACCCTTAGATGAAGTTCCAGATGAAGTTTTTTCTGCCTTGGGTCCTCCTCCGTGTGCCTCACTATTTGGCATTCAGACAGGAGCAGCTCTGGATTAACCATTAAGCGAAATAGGCATGTGATTAGGACGGGAAGGGGGTGGAGCCACAGAGCATTTTCCCCTAGCGATCATGCCCTTAACTCTTTCATTGCTGTCTGCCACACTCAGTAACCAACATGGATTTCAGTGTTTTTCTAATGTGGCATAGTGGGGGGGGGGGGGAAAGGGGTTGGTCGGCCACGGACGCCATCTTGCTCCTCCTCTCTGCCCCCCCTCCACTCCTCTCCTCGCCACGCGTGCCTCTCGCCTTCCCCCATAACTTTATTACTTCCCCGGCGTGAGGTTACTTCCCGCATCGGCGCTTTCTCTGACGTCGCTTCCAGGACCTGCGCCTAGAAAGTGACATCAAAGGGCGAGCTGACATCGATGTGAGAAGTTTAAAAGGTACGGGGAAAGGGAAGGGGGCGCTCACATAGCACGAGGTGGGGGAAGAGCACCACTGCCCTGGGTGCCGCTCACCCTTACTACTGTATTTTTCGGACCATAAGACGCACCCACCTGTAGAGGAGGAAAAACCAAGAACCAAAAAATTTGGTTCAGAATTTTTTTCTTCTTGGTTTTTCCTCCTCTACACGTAGTTGCGTCTGGTGCTGGGAAGCCCAAAGCCGCCCGCAGCCATCAGAAGCTGCCAGAAGCCCACAGTTGCCCACAGACCCCGGTACCTTTTTTAGTGACGGTGGTCCAGCACGGTCTACTGGACAGCTGCTTGTGTCTTTAGAAGAGCGATGCATAATGCAAGAGCGCAGCCACAATACATGAACTGACTGCAGCCAATCACAGACCGGCCCTCTTCTAAAGACAGGCAGCCGTCCAGGAGACCACGCGGGACCACCGCTACTAAAAAAGGTACCGAGGGTGCAATGTATTCAGTCCATAAGACACACCCCCTTTTTAGGGATGGAAAAAGTGTGTCTTATGGTCCAAAAAATATAGTATATATATATATGATGTTTTGTTTCGTTCAACATTCAATAATGATATTTCTCAGCACTTGTTCAGTCTTAATGTCTTGTCAATTAAGCAATGGAAGGGTTGAGGGGCACCATTGTTGGACTCTGCCTAGGGCAGGAGGGTCAAACTCAGGCCCGTAGGTCAAATCTGACCCGCAGTGTAATTATATTTGGCCCGTGAGAAAATGCCAAATGTCTACTAGAGCTGGCCCGCCGGTAGACAGTTTTTTGACCCAATCGGCTCTCGTCCCCATTAGGCGCATTATCACGTTTGACTTTTTACAATTTCTCGCGGCGTTCTCCAGCTCTCTTCACAGTTTCACACAGCGTCGCAGTAGCACTGGACTCTTCTGCAATTGTTTTTTTGGTAAATATTGCTTTTTTTCTTCTTTTTAATCCCTTGTTGTATGGAGTCCTTTGATCACGTTCTAATTTTGGCGTTTTGTTTTCTGGTTCTCTTTTTTTTTTCCGGTGCTAGTGTTTTTCTGTATTCTTATTCGTTTTCTTTGCTTCACATAACGGTTTTTATTAGGATTATATTTTTCCGCTTTTTCAAACATAGGTTGCTAATTCACATGGCATTTTGTTTTGTCCCTTTTCGGTTTTAATCCCTTTGTAATTTTTTCCGTTTTTGTCCCCTACCTCTTTTTCCCGCTCACCATATTGAGCATGGCCTACATTCATCACCTGTGCTCTATTCATCGTTATAACTGATTAAAAGGAAACCTTTCCTCAATTGTAGACATTTTTTCAATAAATATCAAGGTTAGCCTGCGACTTTGTCCAAGGTGCAAAACAAGAAAAGAAACGTTTTTTGAACTTAAAATTTTGAAAAATAGATATAAACCAGCGTTTACCATTTCTCAGAGAGTGATTTATCAAATATGCAATGACTGGATGGTAAACTCTTGTCCCAAGAGGGGGTTGTCTCCAGTGTTCCCGCTAAGCTGCGTTGGCCTGCGCTCGCGCACAAAATATTACATCGCAGCGCAAAGTTTCTCTTCACAGCGCACACACGCGTCGGTAAGGTAAGGGGACGCATTGGGGGGATTGCACTTCCCCACAATTGCCATGCTTCGGTTCCTCTTCTTCCTTCCTTCCTCCCTCCCCCCCCCCCCCGCGGGACCCTGCGGCACCATCAACTCTTACTCCCTCTAATGTCGGCCCTGCAGCTCCAGACTTCCTCGCACCTTCTCCCCTCCCCCTTTGGATCGCTATTATTTTAAATGTTATAGCCGCGGAGCTGTATCCATCAGTGGAGATGTCTAACCTCGGCCTGCCCCGGAACTCTTACTGCAACAGTGACTTCCTGTTCCTGCCTAGACGGGCGTCTGCTGCAGTAAGAGTTCCGGGGCAGGCCGAGGTTAGACATCTCCACTGATGGATACAGCTCCGCGGCTATAACATTTAAAATAATAGCGATCCAAAGGGGGAGGGGAGAAGGTGCGAGGAAGTCTGGAGCTGCAGGGCCGACATTAGAGGGAGTAAGAGTTGATGGTGCCGCAGGGTCCCGCGGGGGGGGGGGGGAGGAAGGAAGGAAGAAGAGGAACCGAAGCATGGCAATTGTGGGGAAGTGCAGAGCTGCAGGGAAGAGTGTTGCGGTACCCAGCTGGAGGGAGAAGGAAGATGAGGGAGGGAATTAAAGGAGATGCCAGGGCTTGGAGCGTAGGAGGAAGGTATGCCAGTCTAAGGGAAAAGGAAGGGGGAGATGTGAGAGCATGGAGGGGGAGCGAAAGATGGAAGAAAAGGAAAGGAGAGAGATGCCAGAGAATCAGGGAAGGGGAGATACCAGACTATGAGGAGAGGTGTGGGAGAGGGAAGGCGAGGAGAGAGATGCCAGACCAATGGGGTGAAAGGAGAGATGGAAGGGGGAGGCATACAGTTTCTGGAAGGGGCATAGAAGGAGAGAAGATGCCATATAGGGGAAGAGAGACGGCAGACAGTGGATGGAAGGAAGAGAGTTACAAGAAGATGAGGAAAGGAGAAACCACAGAAGACAAAGGTAGAAAAAAAATTTCTATTTATTTATTGCTTTAGGAGACATGTGTCACTGTTTCTGTGAAGCATTGTATGCAGAGTCCAGCTTCTTGCTGGTTCAATTTAACCTTTGTCTATGTATTTTTATTTTATCCCCCCTTTTACAAAACTGTGAAGCGTTTTTAGCACCAGCCTTGGTGGTAGCAGCTCTGATGCTCAGAATTTTATGAGCATCAGAGCTGTTACCTCCGTAGCTAAAATCCACACTACAGTTTTGTAAAAGAGGGAGGGGTTAGTTTGTGATTACATATTCCTTACTAGGCGAAGGTGTTTTCTGTGTTCTGTGTGTTCGAAAGACATGGTTTTCTGTTAGGATTGACGGTGTAGGATTGATCTGTGCTGGTCTGGCTTGTTTAGTTTTACAATGGGTGTATTGATGTACTGCTCACTGCAATATGTAAGATGCTGCCTTTTCCTAGGTACTCATGTGTGACGTGTGGTTTGTTACTAAAAATCATGTTTTTCTTACAGATGGGGGGGGGGTGCCAAAAAATGATGGGCCCCGGATGTTACATATGCTAGGTACGCCACTGTATGTAAAGATACCAGAAAGCTGGCGTAGCAAAAACTTCTAAGTTTTGAGTATTTAACCCTCCCACAATCTCACGGGCACTCGTTTCAAGTTTATTGAGATTTTGATTTAAACGCAATATCAAATATTTTCAATGCGTATAACAAAAATAAATTTGGGGAAATAAATAAAACCATTTGAACCAGTGTTCCCGCTAAGCTGCGCTGGCGTGCGCTGGCGCACAAAATATTACATCGCAGCGCACACGTTTCTCGTCACAGCGCACGATCGGAAGAGGCGTACGGCAGATGGCAGGGCGGCGAGAGGAGAATCGGGCGAGTTGGCTCATAACTTGCTGGCGCCCGATATTTTTGGCTCACGGTGAAAAAAGTTTGCTCACAACACCCGCCCGCTTAGAGGGAACACTGGTTGTCTCTCTCTTCAGGGTTTCACTTCTCTGAGCGTACTTCAAAGTAATTTCACTCTCTTGGAATTGGTGTTCATTATAGTCAGTTTGTTTCTATCAGAATTAGGGATGAGCAGCCAAAAAATGTTCCCTTTTCAGTTTTAAGCAGATTGGTTTGATTTGCAATATCTGCTTGATATATCACCAACTACCATGTTGTATCAAAGCGATATGCATTAAAATAAACTGGGGCTCCTTTTACGAAGCCACGTTAGCGGATTTATCGCACGCAACTTTTTAGCGCGGGCTAACCCCCTCGCTAGCCGAAAAAACTACCGCCTGCTCGAGAGGAGACGGTAGCGGCTAGTGCGGCCGGCAAATTAGCGCACGCTATTCCGTGCGTTGAACCACTAATGCGGCCTGGGTCTTTTACCAAGGTGTGCGAGCCGTTTAAATGCGCGCTAAATGCCAAGGCGCCCATTATATTCTTTGGACGCGTTAGCATTTAGCGAGCGCTAATTTTTAGCATGCGCTAAATCGGCCAGCGCGCCTTCGTAAAAGGACCCCAAAATAAGCTTAACATGCCATAAGAAAATAATCACAAAATATAGTTTATCTGCAAATAAACCAATACACTTCTCCCTCCGTATTCGCTGTGATAGGGGAAATGCAAATATAGAAAAACCGCAAATAACTTTTTCATATGTTATTCGCTGTTTTCTATTAAAACCATCGTGAATATAATGAAACCACGAATAACCTGGCCTGTTCCTGAAGGAGAGGCAAAACACGGTGAAGAAAGTGCCGGGAATCAGCGATTTTCTCTGTAAACGCTTGGAATCAGCGATTGCTCTAGGCAAGCGGATATAATTTTGGGGGGAGGAGCCAGCAAACTAAAAACCGTGAATAATCGTAACTGTGAATGCTGAAACTGCGAATACGGAGGGAGAAGTGTATAAATAAATTGAAAACTAAAACCAAATTTCCCACGAAAACCCGTGTACGTAATATATACATTAGCTACAATTTTTCCTTCATAAGTCTTGTCTATAAAGGTCGTCCAGATTTGGGCGTGGATCTCAGATAATGAGCCATTAACAATCAATAATGGAGGATGTTAATTGACCATATGCTGATAGATCTGCCTGTGTGATAATCGATAACACTGCGGGGCAGATTCTCAAAATCAGCCTTTTAATGTACTCGCTAAACCGGTTCCAGCCGGTTCAGCGTGCATGCATTTTGGCGGCGGATTATTAAAACGGCTTACGGTGGTCTTTCCCAAGTTTTCTAGCAGTCTCCGATACGGCCGTGCAAATGTAGTACAGCGAGGTCATTAATATTAAAATGATTACTCTGAGCGATTCTCTGTAATCGCCGAGTGATTCTCTAACCTCGATGTGCCACATTTGTGGCCAAACTTGGCAGGCAGGTCTGAGCTGTTGTTGCCTTACTTTGTGATTGGCTCAGGCACTGACAGGAAAATAAGGCTTGAGAACTCAGATCTGTCAGAAAAATGTTGCCACCGTCAAACAAACCCCCGACACCCCTTCCCCCCCCCCCCCCACCCCCCACTGTGGGAGAGATGCCCACTCCGTCCCGCCTTCACGTGTACCATTTCATGAACTCAGCTCCTGATTGGATAAGTCCCGACTTAGAAACATAGAAACATAGAAGATGACGGCAGATAAGGGCCATAGCCCATCAGGTCTGCCCACTCTACTGGCCCACCCCCAAGTCTACTATCCTAGGGATCCCACTCCTGGTGACAGGTTCCCTTGGCTTAACCCTCTAAGGGATCCCACATGGGCATCCCATTTGCTCTTAAATTCTTGCACGCTGTTTGCCTCGATCACCTGCACCGGGAGCTCGTTCCAAGGATCAACCACTCTCTCGGTGAAGAAATATTTCCTGGTGTCACCATGAAATTTCCCGCCCCTGAGTTTGAGCGGATGCCCTCTTGTGGCTGAGGGTCCTTTGAGAAAGAGAATCTCTTCTTCCATCTCGATATGGCCGGTAATATACTTACACGTCTCGATCATGTCTCCTCTCTCCCTACGTTCCTCGAGTGAGTACAGCCGCAATTTTTCAGCCTTTCCTCGTACGATAGATCCTTGAGCCCCGAGACCATCCTGGTGGCCATCCGTTGCAGGAAGAGGCAGTTAGAGCGCTCCGGCTGCTCTCTACTGCCTCTCCCGCTGCCCTCTCCTTGTCGGCGGTTCGCGGTCAGAAAATGACCGGGACTGTGAACCGCTGATCGCGAACCACCGGGGGAACACTGTATTGCTCTTTTGTTTGTATTGCACTGTTTTAGTTTGAAAATCAATAATAATTTTTAAAAAAGATAACCCATGGGCAGGGCAGGGTCATGGAAGCTTTAACGAGTGAGTGCATTCAGATTACTGTGTTCTAACTGGCTAACGCAGAGTTAAAGTGGGACGGCTAGCACCTCCTACATCTTGCGCGGTCTCGAACAACAAAGATTTTTTAAAAATGGAATGTTGAATCTGGAAAGTGCCACCAGTGGCGTAACAAGGGTGAGAGGTGCCCGGGACGGTGATGGCGCCCCTCCCCTTCTCTGTTCTCTGTCCTCCCCCACCCCTACACACCCCCTTCCTCGCCCCTCCCCCTCCCACCACTGCCACACGTTCCTGGCACGAGCAGCAACCCTCCAACTTGCAGTCACGTCTGCGTGGGCTCTCCCTTTGATGTCACTTCCCAGGTGCGGGTCCAGGAGGTGACGTCAGAAGAAGAGCTGACGCTGGTGGAACAGCAGTTTGGGAGTTGCCGCTCATGCCAGGAACATTACAAAGGTATGGGGGAAGGGAAGTGGTGTACGGCTGGGGGGAGGGAAAGGAGAAGGGGGCAAAGAGGAGGACAGGGGCCACATTAAGACATGTTAAGTGCAGATTCTAGGACTCTTTAGTGAAAGGGCTCCCGGATGGTCTCGGGACTCAAGGATCTCCCGTACGAAGAAAGGCTGGATAAATTACAGCTATACTCGCTCGAGGAGCGCAGAGAGAGGGGTGACATGATCGAGACATTCAAACATCTCACGGGCCGCATCGAGATGGAAGAAGATATCTTCTGCTTCAAGGGTCCAGCGGCAACAAAGGGGCATCCGTGGAAAATTAGGGGCGGAAAACTGCATGGGGACACCAGGAAATTCTTTTTCACTGAAAGGGTGGTTGATCGCTGGAATAGTCTCCCACTTCAGGTTATTGAGGCCAGCAGCGTGCCTGATTTTAAGGCCAAATGGGATAGACACGTGAGATCTATTCATAAAGAAAGGTAGGGGAGGGTCTTTGGGGTGGGCAGACTGGATGGGCCATGGCCCTTATATGCCGTCTATTTCTATGTTTCTATATTTTGCACGTTCAAAGGCCCAGGCTGTCGGACAATCTGAAATCTTTGGCGTCTACTTCAGCCATCCAGCTCTCTAGCATCATCACCCCTCTTCCCTTGAAGAAGACTCTTTGCTTTGCGGGTTCACTTGTCCATGCAGAGGGGGAAGGAAACCTTCTACAGCTAGGTACCCATTTGCCTACGGACACCCCCTTCAAAGAGATATTTGAGTTATTTCTAGAGAAGGTGGTTATGACATGCTGGAAGGGAAATTGTCCTATTTGAAAACATTTTGTCTGTGCTCTTTTGATTATGTCGTGTCCAAAATGTTTTCAAATTCATAGTGGGTGGGGGGGGGGGGGGGATTTAGAGCAATTAACAAACTCATTTAGGAATTTGCAAATCCTGTACGAATGGCACCGACCCAGGTCGATATTTTTCTAAGGCTTTATTAGCCCATGAGGTCAAGCTCCGATCACCTTCCCTGTCATGTCCGTGGCAAGAAATTCAGATTCCAGACCAATCTACTGTTGATAAATAGAATTTCTTCATATGTTCGCTCCAGTGACCAGCGAGGTTGGCAGTTAATAGCTTTTTATTGCACACTTCCTCCTGTAGGCAGCCTAGCAATTAGGCCTCAGTCATGCCTCACGACCCTTGGCTGTCTCTGTGTAGACTTTGATCAAAACTTTGCTCACTGACACACATCTAATAACCAGAAGGGCCACAGACGTACCTATCCATCCTACAACTTCGGCCAAAGAGAGGTGTAATTATCTCTTAAAGTAACCACTGGCTTGGGATGCATTGGTGACTCCCTCCACCCCCCTCCTCCTTTCCCTTTCTGGTGACAGAGCTATTAAGAGAAATTTTCTGTTTAAGATCACATATCTCCTAAGCTTATAAGCATAAGGTCACGACACAGTATTAGAGCATGAAACTCTGACACTAAACGGTCTTTAAAGAAGATCTGTGTTCATGTTCAACAAACTCCATTCTAACTCCTCTCACCTTGGGTTCTGCATCCCCAGCCCAATATGTCACGTCTGTCTGTCCAAGTTAGATTGTAAGCTCTTCGGAGAAGGGACTGTCTATAAATGTCAGCCCACCTCTTTGAGAGTGCTTTCGACTCCTAACTCCTCTCTCCTTCGGTTCTGCATTAGAGAATGACACGGTGACAAAATTCATCACCATTCCCGTCCCCGCAGATAACCGCGGGAAACCATCTTCATGTCATTCTTTAAGGAGAGAGGGAAGAATCAGAGTATGAATGGCCACAACCACTGACCCGCAAGCTTTGCTTTGAAGAATGCTGAGATTGAGCAGCAACATTCCAGAGCAGATATTGTGATGTCATAATGCCTCATTCCACCAGTGCCTAAGAGCCAATCACATCAGTGATGTCACAATGGCTTCATTATCCTTGGCTCACATAAGAATCAGAGTATGAATGGCCACAACCACTGACCCACAAGCTTTGCTTTGAAGAATGCTGGTGTAGAAGGATCGAGGTTGAAACAGACACTACAGAATGACAGTCTCTGGTATCCAGAGCAGATATTGTGATGTCATAATGCCTCATTCCACCAGTGCCTAAGAGCCAATCACATCAGTGATGTCACAATGGCTTCATTATCCTTGGCTCCCATAAGAATCAGAGTATGAATGGCCACAGCCACTGACTTGCAAGCTTTGCTTTGAAGAATACTGGTGTAGGACTGAGGTTGAAATAGACACTACAAAATTACATGGGATTATTGCCCGCGGTTATCCACAGGGACGGGAACGGTGATGAATTTTGGCACCGTGTCATTCTCTATTCTGCATCCCCACACCTATATGTCATGTCTGTCTGTCCAAGTTAGATTGTAAGCTCTTCTGAGCAGGGACCGTCTATAAATGTCAAAATGGACAGCGCTACGTACGCCTTTCTGCGCTATATAAGTGATAGTAGTAGGAGTAATTAAAAAGTCAATAGTGAAAGTCCAGCCTGAGTTTGTACAGGGTCTTAGACTTTGCTGTGCAATGAGGAAACAGGAAATGTAAAGACATTTGACAAACTTTTCCCCTAGTAATAATGTCTTAACTCCCACCCTGCACCTCCTGGGGCTATCATAAAACTCACTCATACCAAAAGTCTATCCTCAGGAGGAAGTGAGAGACGGCGAGTTCCCTCCTTCCTCTAAGCATTTTACAGGAGTCGGAAAATACTCTATTCTAATGGAAAAGGCAGTGGGGTAGAAAGAGAAAGCCATTCCTTTTCATTTTCTTCTTATACAAAGGTTATTTACGTGGGAAATTAGATCTACAAAAGGGAGACATGTCTGTCCAGTGCGGTGCGCTTGTCATAGAAAATCTATTCTTATGACAAATGGCAGATGAAATTTAATGTGGACAAATGCAAAGTGATGCACATTGGGAAGAATAACCTGAATCACAGTTACTGGATGATAGGGTCCACCTTGGGGATTAGCACCAAAGAAAAGGATCTGGGTATCATTGTAGACAATACGATGAAATCTTCTGCCCAATGTGCGGGAACGGCCAAAAAAGCAAACAGGATGCTAGGAATTATTAAAACAGGGATGGTTAACAAGACTATAATGTCATAATGTCCCTGTATTGCTCCATGGTGCAACCTTATCTAGAGTATTGCGTTCAATTCTGGTCTCCTTATCTCAAGAAAGATATAGCGGCAATAGAAAAGGTTCAAAGAAGAGCGACCAAGATGGTAAAGGGGATGGAACTCCTCTCGTATGAGGAAAGACTAAAAAGGTTGGGGCTCTTCAGCTTGGAAAAGAGACGGCTGAGGGGAGATAGGATTGAAGTCTACAAAATCCTGAGCGGAGTAGAACGGGTACAAGTGGATCGATTTTTCACTCTGTCAAAAATTACAAAGTCTAGGGGACACTCGATGAAGTTACAGGGAAATACTTTTAAAACCAATTGGAGGAAATTTTTTTTTTCGCTCAGAGAATAGTTAAGCTCTGGAACGCGTTGCCAGAGGATGTGGTAAGAGCGGAGAGCGTAGCTGGTTTAAGAAAGGTTTGGACAAGTTCCTGGAGGAAAAGTCCATAGTCTGTTATTGAGAAAGACATGGGGGAAGCCACTGCCTCCTCTGGATCAGTAGAATGGAATGTTGCTACTCTTTGGGATTCTAGAATCTCGTTACTCTTTGCGATTCCGGAATCTTGCTATTCTTTGGGATTCTGTATGGAATGTTGCTACTCTATGGGTTTTGGCCAGGTACTAGTGACCTGGATTGGCCACCGTGAGAACAGGCTACTGGGCTTGATGGGCCATTAGTCTCACCCAGTAAGGCGATTCTTATGTTCTTATGTACAACTTAGGCAGTGCTTCTCAATCTTTTCTGTGGCTGTGACCCCCTTGATTGCAGCCAAAATAAAATGGCGTGAACCCCTGGAGGTGCAGAATAATAATTTACCCAGAGAGCCACCCCAGTTGTGGTACATGGGCTTGATGTGTCACTGGGGCTTCCGAGAAGCTGAAAGCTACGCCATCGGTAGTTTCACTGCCAGCAGGGCCTCCCAAGGCGGACAGGTTTCCGCGGCGATGTCAGACTAACGATGTACCTCCCATGTGGGCAGCAGCAGTTGGGCAGTGTTGGAGGCAGAGGATCGCGTTTGATGCAACAAAGGCGACAACACTGAATTTGTACTGCGCAGAAGAAAGGCCCAATATAGACTCCCACGTTAACAGGAAAATTAGTGTGTAGCCATTAATTCAAAAAATGGAAAAGCAGTGATTTTACAAGTGCAGTAAAAATTAGAGAATGACACGGGGACAAATTTGTCCCCATCCCCGCAGGAACTCAATTTTCCCGTCCCATCCCCGTGAGTTTTGTCTCTGTCCCTGCCCCATGTCTGCAAGCTCTGCCTTAGTCGAACATGCCTCGAACACTTATGATTTTAAAGCGTTTGAGGCTTGTGCAGATGAGGACGGAGCTTAGGCATTGGTGGAATGAGGCATTATGACATCACAATCTGAGCTCTAGAATGTTGCTACTTAGGATTTTAAAGTGTTTGAGGCTTGTGCAGCTGAGGACGGAGCTTAGGCATTGGTGGAATGAGGCATTATGACATCACAATCTGAGCTCTAGAATGTTGCTACTTAGGATTTTAAAGTGTTTGAGGCTTGTGCAGCTGAGGACGGAGCTTAGGCATTGGTGGAATGAGGCATTATGACATCACAATCTGAGCTCTAGAATGTTGCTACTTAGGATTTTAAAGTGTTTGAGGCTTGTGCAGATGATGGAGCTCAGGCATTGGTGGAATGAGGCATTATGACATCACAATCTGAGCTCTAGAATGTTGCTACTTAGGATTTTAAAGTGTTTGAGGCTTGTGCAGATGAGGACGGAGCTTAGGCATTGGTGGAATGAGGCATTATGACATCACAATCTGAGCTCTAGAATGTTGCTACTTAGGATTTGAAAGAGTTTGAGGCTTGAGCGGATGAGGATGGAGCTTTGGCATTGGTGGAATGAGGCATTATGACATCACAATCTGAGCTCTAGAATGTTGCTACTTAGGATTTGAAAGAGTTTGAGGCTTGAGCGGATGAGGATGGAGCTTTGGCATTGGTGGAATGAGGCATTATGACATCACAATCTGAGCTCTAGAATGTTGCTACTTAGGATTTTAAAGCGTTTGAGGCTTGTGCAGATGAGGACGGAGCTTAGGCATTGGTGGAATGAGGCATTATGACATCACAATCTGAGCTCTAGAATGTTGCTACTTAGGATTTTAAAGTGTTTGAGGCTTGTGCAGCTGAGGACGGAGCTTAGGCATTGGTGGAATGAGGCATTATGACATCACAATCTGAGCTCTAGAATGTTGCTACTTAGGATTTTAAAGTGTTTGAGGCTTGTGCAGCTGAGGACGGAGCTTAGGCATTGGTGGAATGAGGCATTATGACATCACAATCTGAGCTCTAGAATGTTGCTACTTAGGATTTTAAAGTGTTTGAGGCTTGTGCAGATGATGGAGCTCAGGCATTGGTGGAATGAGGCATTATGACATCACAATCTGAGCTCTAGAATGTTGCTACTTAGGATTTTAAAGTGTTTGAGGCTTGTGCAGATGAGGACGGAGCTTAGGCATTGGTGGAATGAGGCATTATGACATCACAATCTGAGCTCTAGAATGTTGCTACTTAGGATTTTAAAGCGTTTGAGGCTTGTGCAGATGAGGACGGAGCTTAGGCATTGGTGGAATGAGGCATTATGACATCACAATCTGAGCTCTAGAATGTTGCTACTTAGGATTTGAAAGTGTTTGAGGCTTGTGCAGCTGAGGACGGAGCTTAGGCATTGGTGGAATGAGGCATTATGACATCACAATCTGAGCTCTAGAATGTTGCTACTTAGGATTTTAAAGTGTTTGAGGCTTGTGCAGCTGAGGACGGAGCTTAGGCATTGGTGGAATGAGGCATTATGACATCACAATCTGAGCTCTAGAATGTTGCTACTTAGGATTTTAAAGTGTTTGAGGCTTGTGCAGATGATGGAGCTCAGGCATTGGTGGAATGAGGCATTATGACATCACAATCTGAGCTCTAGAATGTTGCTACTTAGGATTTTAAAGTGTTTGAGGCTTGTGCAGATGAGGACGGAGCTTAGGCATTGGTGGAATGGGGCATTATGACATCACAATCTGAGCTCTAGAATGTTGCTACTTAGGATTTGAAAGAGTTTGAGGCTTGAGCGGATGAGGATGGAGCTTTGGCATTGGTGGAATGAGGCATTATGACATCACAATCTGAGCTCTAGAATGTTGCTACTTAGGATTTTAAAGAGTTTGAGGTTTGAGCGGATGAGGATGGAGCTTGCAGAAATAGGGCAGGGACAGGAAAAGAACTTGCGGGGACAGGACAGGAAAATAATTTCCCATGGGGAAAAAAGTTGTCCCCGTGTCATTCTCTAGTAAATAACCCATGTTAAGGCCACTTCTTACCACAGTTTGTAACTATCTCTGGTTCGTTAGGTGATTTACTTGTAAGATCTGAACATGGGACTGACACAGAAGTCATTCAAACATAAAAAGACAAACCTCAGCTCACCACAAACTGATTCCAGTTGACCTCAACTGCAGGTTGCTGACAACCTCTATAAGCACCTGCGTGAGAACAGCATGAAGATCTCAGGTGAAATCAGAGAATCTTTGCTGTGTTAGCTGATGTGAAAGACGCAAATGCGTTTCTCACCTACTGGTGCCCTTATAAGACGAAGGAAGGGTTTGCTTCCAGCACTGCTGACTCGCTTGCTTGCTTCTACATTTTGCTGAGCAATGACACCTTCCTAACCTAGGAAAATGGAGGCACCTCTGACCCGGCTCAAGCAGAGTATTCTGGGCTTATCTTTTATCGGCACAAGAATCGTGTGCCACTGGCGGAGCTTTGAGAAAGCATTAATTGAACTTGTAAGCCTCGCAGAGGGCAATATGGATACAAAACTGTTTAGCATCCTCTTTATTTGACAAAGGAGCTAAGCTGAATTAGTTTTGCAGCTAATGAAGAGAATTCAGTAAAGGTTGTCCGAAGTTAGGCGCTGGAATCTTTCTCGTCACGTGCGCAATCTATAAAGGCCATTCTGCGCAGAACCACCTTTCTAGAATACTAGCTTAGGGTGCAATTTTGCGCTTAACCTTGACTGTGAGCACTCATGCCACCCAAAAAAACTGGTGCAAATGCCAGTTAAGCGTGGAAGTTAAAATATTCTATAACTGCCTGCCTGAATCCTGGGAATACCCCTGACTTGCCCTTGCTCCTCCCCTGGCCACGCCCCCCCATGGAGTTGCACGTGAGATAAGCTAATTGCATTGGTTATAGAATAGGAATATAGCGCAGAGCCGTGCACAACAACTGACTGACAATCAGGTGAGGAGTGGCCTAGAGCTTCTGCCTCAGCAACCTGAGGTTGTGGGATCGAATCCAAGCACTGATTCTTGTGACCCTGAGCAAGTTACTTACAGTACTTCTCCATTGCTCCAGGTACAAAATAAGTTCCTGTATACATGTAAACTTTGAATGTGTAACCACAAAAAAAGCAGTACCGTGCTCCCCCGGTCATTCGCGGTCAGAGATTTGCAGTCCCGGTCATTCACGGTATTTTCCGACCGCGAATGACCCAGCAGGGGAGAGCAGCTGGAGCGCCAACGAGTGAAGGAAATCAAGTTTCAAGTTTCAAGTTTATTAGCATTTTATGAATCGCCTATCGAAATATCTAGGCGATGTACACTCTAAAAGCCACAGATAGTGGCTGCGTGTCAAAGCAGCTCCTGATTGGTGAGGCCCGACTTTAGTGCAGGAAGAGGCAGTCGGAGCATACCGCGAGGGATTTCTTTCACTTGCCGGCGCTCCGGCTGCTCTCTCCTGCTTCTCCAGCTGCCCTCTCCAGTCTCCCCCACTAAAAAACGTATTTCACGATTTTTCAAGATTTGCGGGGGTTCCTGGAACGGAACCCCTGAGAATATCGGGGGAGTACTTTATACAAGTCCCATCAGCCCCTTAGAGTGTAGGCTGTGGGTTCAAACCATGTGTTGCCTCTTGTGATCCTGGGCAAGTCACTTAATCTTTCACTGCCCCAGGTACATTAGATAGATTCTGAGCCCACCAGGACAGACAGGGAAAATGCTTGAATACCTGATTCTAAGCTCCATAACCCATTCTAAGGTCCTTTGGGAGGTCAGGCTAATAAATAGTACTTGTTATTTAAATAACTGATCACGAACATCTATTTAGTGAATTAGTTTATGCATGGATCTATGGTCGGTGACCAAAACTGCACACCCACCTTTGACTGAACCACGTATATAGAATTTGGCCGTATATGTTTTAGCAGCTAAAATTAAAGCACGCTAAATGCAAAACCTCTGGATTAGCATGCAAACTCAGCTCTATAGATACCAGAGAACAGCAATCACCAGGAGCACAGAACACAGTCATCTGTGGAGGTCAACTTAACTGTACCACATTTGAGAGGCATGCAGGTGGAAAGGCAGAGAGGAGGAGAGGTTCTAGCGGTGGGGGGAGGGGGAGCGTGGCGGCCAAGAGAAGATATATTGGCGGGAGGTTAAGATGAAGGGGAGCGGAGAGGAGGAGAGGCACCGGCAAGGGGGGGGGGCACAGAAGGGGAGAGGCACGGCGCATGATTTATTGCGGTTCGTCAAGGAAAGGACAATTCATTGCGACCGTGTTCAAACACCCCGCAATGGAACAGCCACGATGAATCATCCCATTCCATCTTGTAATGTAATCTGACCTTGAACTGAACAGGGAAAGGTGGAATAGAAAACCCAATTAATATAACATACTAGCTGATCACTCGGCATTGCCCGAATATTTATTTATCCCAATCTTCCGGTATCGATAGACTTGTATTCAGTGATTACGCCACCACAGCTGCACTTCCGTGTGACATCATTCCCCAAGCTTCACACAATTGTTCAAAGCAGCTCCATTCTATATAAAACACGTCACCCCCTTTCCACCCCCAAAGTATTTTTTTCCCAGATAGTAAGTGATATGTATGTCAAGTTTGGTTGAAATCTCTCCATGTGTTTCGGAGTTATGCTGGAACATACATACATACATGCACACACACACAGATACATCCAGTTTTATATATATAGATCATGTTCTGCAAAACTGCACACATTTTAAGGGAATGCCCATGACCTGCTTATGGCTCTCCCATGGTCACACACCCTTTGCAAATCTATAGTTAAATTATCAAGTTTCAAGTTTTCAAGTTAAATAAAATTTTGATTTGATCGCAAAATCTTATTTCAATGCGATTTACAAAAACTATTAAAATTGGAGTAACATAATAAGAATAACACATTACTCAGACAATTGATTTACCCAATTATATACCAGCCAAACACAGGGAAAAAATAAAATGGATTAAATACAATTTATAAAGTAAATCAAACAGAGTAGGATATTGAAACAGAAGGATGGGTAAAAGATTACCTGCTCGATTTTACTTATAGCTCTTTCTATTTAAAAAAAAAAAAAAAGTCTTGGGGGTATAAAAGATGGATGTAACTTAGTTAAAAGCTTCCTTAAAAAGCCAACTTTTTAGGAGGTTTTTAAATTTACCAAGCAATTTTTCATCCCTTATATTAGCTGGGAGAGAATTCCAGATTTGAGGGGCTGTGGCAGAAAAGATCGTGTCTCTCCTAGAGTAGATGGCTCTTAGCGAAGGGATTAGGAGGAGTGATTTCTCTTCTGATCTTAAAGATCTTATAGGAATATAGGGAATTAAAAGCTTTTCTAAAAACGCAGGGGGCTTTATTTGTAAAATTTTATGTGAAAGTAGAGCTATTTTGTATGTGATTCGTTGGTTAACAGGTAGCCAGTGCTTTTCCTTCAAAAGGGGAGTCACATGATCCAATTTTTTTCTTTTTAGTGATTATTTTTATTGCCGTGTTTTGTATGAGTTGTATTCTGCGTATTTCTTTAAGAGTAATTCCCTTATATAAAGCGTTACAATACTCAATTTTTGCTATGACATAAGAACATAAGAGTTGCCTCCGCTGAGGCAGACCATAGGTCCATCCCACCCAGCGGTCCGCACCCGCGGCGGCCCATCAGGCCCATTGCCTGAGCAGTGGTCCCTGACTAATTTTATAGCTTACCATTAAACCTATACCTATAATCTACCTATACCCTTCTATCCCTTTGTCCTCCAAGTACCTATCCAAAGCTTCTTTGAAGCCCTGTAGCGTGCTCCTGCTTATCACATCCTCCGGCAGCGCATTCCATGTATCCACCACCCTCTGTGTGAAGAAGAACTTCCCGGCGTTTGTTCTAAACCTCTCCCCTTTCAATTTCTCTGAGTGCCCCCTTGTACCTGTGGTCCCCCTTAATTTGAAAAATCTGTCCCTGTCTATTTTTTCTATACCTTTCATGATCTTGAAGGTTTCTATCATGTCTCCTCTAAGTCTCCGCTTTTCCAGGGAGAAGAGCCCCAGCTTTTTCAGTCTAAGGACTAAGGAGTGCATTAAGATATTTAAGGATGCTTCATCCAGAAATGTAGCTAGTGATCTAATCAGCCTAATATTCAATGCTGGACCATGTTCTGGCACCAGCACTGAATATTGGGGAATAATTCTGAGTTTATACAAGCCCGGATGATATGTATAAGATAGTTATATGGGCCCTGGCTCAATACTGGGCCAGGACCCACATACATTTTAGGTTTTGTTTTGTGTCCCTGATGCAGGCGTCCCCCCTCTCCTTCCCCTTCCCCCAAGCCCGTTTCACAAACCACTTTCCCTCCCATCCCCCAAACATCCTCCCACTCCTCAGTGGGTCAGGTAGTCCTGTACATTAACATTTGGATTTATTTATGCATTTGGGTCGATATTTATTTGCTTATTTATTTCAACCCCTAAAATTTCACAAATAAGATAACAAAATACCCGATGGTATGATCCACTAATTATTCAATAAAAACAACACAGTCACATAAACGACATGATCGTATGTTGTAGCCAACCAAGGCGGATAAAGCTAGTCTCTAATTGCCCAGGGTTGTTTCAATAAATCAAACACGAGCCTGCCTCAAAATTAAATTCCAGGTCAGGAACACTTTTTGAATCATCCTCTTTCCCTTCTGCTAACAGTCTGCCCATTTCTTAGCTTCGGTGAATGACATTTTAATGACTTATTTTCCTCACTTTTCAAACTTGATAAAGAGTGATAAGACAGATATGACCTTTGGCAAAATGGAAAATTATTTTCCCTTGGCAGCTACTTAGAAACCAGTTCATCTTATTATTTGGCTGGGAACTGTCTATCTTCACCTGAAGTAGTAAAAATGTCTCACCTTCATAGAAGAACTAAGGAAACTTAATAGATTCTCGAGTCCTTTAAAAGTGACAAGATAGAAATAGAGATTGAAGCCCTCCTGTGTCCATTTATTTCAGTTAACACTGTGGGTTATTTAAAAAGGTTTTCCAATGCTAAAAGTCAGTTTTATGTGGGGGGGAAAAAAGCTTTTAATAAAATTGTATGGTACAAGGGAACGTGTCGGGGAACAGCTGGGGATGCAGAAGCTAACATAGGAACATAGTAAATGATGGCAGATAAAGACCTGAAAAGTCCGTCCAGTCTGGCCAACCGTACATGCTCCATAAATTAATCATTTAATTTAAATGGTCCTTTTTCTTCAATATTTCTGGGCTAGAAACCCAGAGCCCTGCTTAGGTTTTATCTACCGGAGTCTCCGTCAAAGCTCACTCCAACCCATCTTAACCATCCCAGCCATCGAAACCCTCCCCAGCCTGTCCTCAACTGAACATTGATGAAGCGTGGGATGAACACAGAAGATTTAGAATCAGAAAATAATATTAAATATTGAACTAGGCCAGTACTGGGCAGACTTGCACGGTCTGTGTTTGTGTGTGGCCGTTTGGTGGAGGATGGGCTGGGGAGGGCTTCAATGGCTGGGAGGGTGTAGATGGGCTGGAGTAAGTCTTAACAGAGATTTCGGCAGTTGGAACCCAAGCACAGTACCGGGTAAAGCTTTGGATTCTTGCCCAGAAATAGCTAAGAAGAAAAAATAAAAAAATTTAAATTGAATCAGGTTGGGCAGACTGGATGGACCATTCGGGTCTTTATCTGCCATCATCTACTATGTTACTATGTTCATATACAGGACACAGACCGTGCAAGTCTGCCCAGTACTGGCTTTAGTTCCTTCAATATATCTTCTGTATTCATCCCATGCTTGTTTGTCACCATTTTCCTCTCTGCCATGGCTGTCAGCCATTTGGGTGTCCAATTGTTTGAATGATGAAGAAGCGACGTTGGCTGGACACTTCCAAGTTGATTTTGCAGCATTTTCAGCAAGCTGGTGCCAACATTTTTAGAATGACAACTAGTTACTGTTGATGAAACATGGTTACACCACTATGATCCTGAAACAAAACAAGAGTCCATGCAATGGTGGCACTCAGGTTCTCCAAGGCCAAGGAAATTCAAGACCCGAAAGTCCGCAGGATAAGTCAGGGACACAGTATTTTCAAGTTTCAAGTTCAAGTTTCAAGTTTATTTAGTTTTTGATGAATCGCCTATTACAGATTCTAGGCGATGTACATATTACAATTTAAATAGAAGAAACTTACAAAAATAATTCAAATTACAATTTACAAATTTAAAAAAAACAATCACATGAGGTTAAGGAATGGGGGTAAAAGTTACAATAATTGGGTAAGTTAAAAAAAAAGGAAAGAACAATGGGAAGGGTATAATAAGACCAGAGCACCATGTAAGAAAAAAAAAATTTTTTTCAAAATAATTAAGAAAAATCATAGGCATCTTTAAATAAATAGGTCTTTAAATGTGATTTGAATTTAACAATGTCTGGTTCGGATCGAATATACTGTGGTAAAGTATTCCACCATTGAGGGCCCATTACTGTAAAGATATCCAGTCTTCTGGTCCCAATAATTTTTAATGAGGGTACGGAAAGTAAATTTTGTTCTGATGATCGCAGTGAGCGTTTTGGCTTATAAGGAATTAATAGTTTAGATATGAATTGGGGTTCATTAGATGCTAATGTTTTAAAGATAAGAAACATTATTTTAAACATGATCCTATGACCTATAGGTAACCAGTGTACGTCCTTCAAGAGAGGGGAAACATGGTCAAACTTTTTTGCATTAAAAATTAATTTCACAGCTGTATTCTGGATGATTTGTAGTCTCCTTTTCTCCTTATTGGTAATATTTAAAAATAATGCGTTACAATAGTCGATTTTTGATATTATAAAGGAATGTATTAATATTTTCAATGATGATGTGGTAAGGAATTTAGAAATTGACCTAATTTGTCGAAGTTTATAGAAACAGTTTTTAACTACAAGGGAAATATGATCATGGTATGATAGATTCGCGTCGATCAGTATACCAAGGATTTTAACAGAGGGAACCAAATTATTTTAAATTTTATTAAGATAAAAAGGTTTAATGAGTGTTATTTCTTTCTTCCAAGTAAACAGAATGGATTTTGTTTTGTTTATATTTAATGCAAGTTTATTAGTATCTAGCCAGTTTTGGATTTGTTTTAATTTTTGATTTATTGCTGAAATTTCTGAGTTATTTTCGGGATCCAAGGGATGTATAAGTTGTATATCGTCTGCATAGGAAAATGGTATAAAGCCTAAGGCCTGACAGATTTCTAATAACGGAGATAGAAAGATGTTGAATAATAAAGGAGACAAGATAGAACCCTGTGGTATACCAAAAGATGTAGTGAATGAATTCGAATTTACATTATTAAATCTGACTGTAGAAGTTCGGTTTGTAAGATAAGATTTGAACCATTGTAGTACTTGTTCGTTTATTCCTTTTTCCTCAAGTCTGAATAAAAGTAAATCGTGATCTATGGTGTCGAAGGCAGCCGAAATGTCAAGGGAGAAAAGAATAACAGATCTGTGGTGATCTAGAAAGTATTGAATATTGGAAGTCAGTCCTATTAATGAGTATTCAGTGTTATGAAATTTTCTAAAACCAGTTTGATTCGGATGTAGTGCGTTTGTTTTCTCTATGAAGTCGGATAGTTGATTAAATATCAGCTTTTCTGTTAATTTTGCTATGAATGGTATATTAGTGATTGGGCGAAAATTTGATACTTCATTTATACTAATTTTGTGATCTTTGACGATAGGAGTAATGGATGCCTTTTTCCAGTGGGATGGGACAGTAGAAGTAAGCAGACTATTCTGAATAAGTGAAAGTATAAATGGACCAAAATGAGAAAAATATTTTTTTAGGTAGAATGGAGGTATTATGTCGAATTGGGAACTTTTTAAATTCATTTGCGGAAATAAGGATTGAATTTCTTGAAGAGACGGAATTTTGAAATTAGAACATTTTGATGTTGGAATTAATGCAGTAGAAGAATCTAGGTTATTTAAGGTAGAAGGTGTAGATTGAGTGAATGAGTTTCTAATTTTATTTATTTTTTGAACAAATGCATCTGCTAGATCTTGAGCTGTAAGAGTAGAATTTTGCATAGAGTTATTTATATTATTTTTTGGATCCATAGATTTTAAGATTTTATATAGTATCGACGTGTTTTTTGCTTTTTCAATTTTTTTAGAATAATATAATTTTTTGACTAAGTTTATTTTAGTTTTGTAAAATGAAACCTTATCTCTATATAATTGAAGATTCTCTGTTGTTTTATTCTTTCTCCATTTTCTCTCGAGGGAACGCACTTGTTGTTTAATTAATTTTAATTCCGAGTTGTACCAGGGATTATTGGTACGGCGCAAGGAGAGAGGTTTGATTGTTGATGGGGAAAAATTATCAAGAAGGTTTAACAAAGTTGTATTCCATGCCGACATCTGAGTTTCAATGGTACCAGATTGTGTTGTTAAAATTTCTGGATCGAGGAAAGACGTTATATCTATATTTTCTAACTTATCAAAATCTCTAGTGGCTATAGTTTTAGTTTTAGTTGGTGAGAAGCGGTTAATATTATTTGCAAAGTTAAAAATAAATGTTATAAAATGATGATCCGACCAAGGAACAGGTACGACTGAAAGATCTGTAAGATTAGATTGTTGAGCTTGTGGTAATAGTAACATATCTAGTGTGTGATTGGCTGTATGCGTAGGAATTGATATTTGTGGATGCATCTGAAGGGGCATTAGAATGTTAAGTAGGTCCTTTGTGTTAGGGTTGTCTAAATCATCAAAATGTACATTAAAATCACCTAATATAAACGGAATAGTTGTTGCGGACGAAAAATCAAATATAATATCCTGAAGTTGTGTCAATTTATTTGAATCTACTGGAGGTGGAACATATAATAGTAGAAAATGGGTCTTATCATTTATATTACTTTTTAAGTGTAGGAATTCAATAACTGAAGCTTTTGGAGATTGATCAATTAAATTTAGAAAATTATTTTTATAAATAACCGCAAGTCCTCCACCCCTACGGTTATGACGATGATTGTAAAGAAAATTGTAGTTAGAGGGACAACAAAAGGATAAGTAAGATTCTTCACCCTCTGCTAACCAAGTTTCTGTGATGAATAAAGCGTGTAATTTTTTATTTTCAATTTCATCTTTAATTAAATGATATTTATTTTTAATAGATCTAGAGTTAATTAATCCCAATTTTAAATCACTGATACTGCATGTTCTTGAGCTATTACTGGTGGGATCAGAGGTTGGAATTTGTAAAAGAGAAGAATGCGTTATTTTGTGTGTTTTAAAGTTTTTAAATATAGGTCTATGTCCCCAAAAAGGTGGAATACTATTTCCAATTGGGTTAATTAACAACTTGTGAAATGTTTGCTTATTGAGATCAGAAGTTTGATTCATTGTTGCCAAAAAGTTTAACATTAATGGATTGATAAAGATAAGGAAAAGTAAACTATTGAATAGAAAAACGATATTAGGGGTTTGTACTTTTATTTCACCCTCAGGTTGCGCACGAAGGAGCGCGCATAAGGAGCAGGTTCTGCTCCTTATGCGCGCTCCTTCGGCGCGCGCCAAAGGCGCGCGCCTCTGTGGCGTGCGCCGCAGTAGGCTGGTTTATAATGTACATCAGCTGACCTGATGGGGGAGGAGTAGGTGTACAGAGCTGTAAGGCTGAAAGGAGGATTAAATGGCACAAAAGTTAAAAGCAGGTACTTAAAAATAATAAGAGCAGATAAAACAAATAAAAATTACAGCAGTTAAAAGTTTAAAGTGCCTAGTAGCATGTGCAAGGTGCAGAGTGCAGTGGTTCAGCGTGCGCCGCAGTAGGCTGGTTTATAATGTACATCAGCTGACCTGATGGGGGAGGAGTATTTTATTGTACACCACTTTGAAATTTTTAATAAAACTTGAAACCTTGACTCAATCGCTGTTGACCAATTTTCAAACAGCGATTGATTCACCATCAAGTTTGCATGCAAATGATTTGCACGGAGGTGAGCTCAGTGAGCGATTGAGAAATGCGCAGAGCCCTGACAGTAGTGACAGGAGAAGCAGCCTCCTGTCACTGCTATCAGGGCTTCTGCTTTTTTTTTTTTTAATGGGATAGATGTTCTGTGCGACTTAAAACGCACACCATCTGTCCCATTAAAAAAGTCGACAATCGCCTGCATCACCGAGCCACCGTTCCCCCATCCAAAAAAACCAGCAGGAGGGATGCTCACTCCCTCCTGCCACGAAGACTCCCACCGGCCCGTCCGCTTCCCCCCAAAAACATAACTGATTTTAAGAAAGGTTTGAACAATTTCCTGGAGGGAATTCCATAGTCTGTTATTGAGAAAGACATGGGGGAAGCCACTGTTTGCCCTGGATCGATAGCATGGAATGTTACTACTCTTTGAGATTCTAGAATCTTCTTACTCTTTGGGATTCCGGAATCTTGCTATTCTTTGAGATTCCATATGGAATGTTGCTACTCCTTGGGTTTTGGCTAGGTACTAGACCTGGATTGGCCACCGTGAGAACGGGCTTGATGGACCATTGATCTCTAACCCAATAAGGCTTTTCTTATGTTCTTAAGTGATTTACCCAAAGCCACAAGGAGACACTGTGGGATTTTGATCCTGGGCTTTCTGGTTCCCAGCCCACTGCTATAACCGTAAGGCCAAGGTAGCAGCAAAGAAATTCAAATTGAAGACTTTGGATTGACCAGTGTAGTGTAGCTGAGAGATGGTGAATCTGTAGAATGTCGGCCAGTCTGAGACTCATAATATGAAAATAAAACACAGAAACCTCCACAAACACGTACAAAAAATAACAGGCATTACTGAAAGGGAACTACCGAGAAACATTATACTACCGAGACTTTGCTTTCCTGTAATTCCAGAAAGTGTTTCAAAATGTTCTTTCCCTATGGATTCCTGAATCTTGGCTCGTTTAATAAATACTTTTATGATTCTACCTCAAGAATATTTAGCCTGAAGAGCAATTATTCCTTCCATGTCACCACATGTGGAAGGTGCTTTTTTATTTGAATACGTGCGGGTTTTTTTTAGTCTGTAGGGATGTAAATAAACAAATGGTCATAAAGGTAGCCCTAGAATGCAAACATTACAAAGCCAACATAATCCTAGTTACAATAATCAGGAAACATAACAAAAGAGGCAAAACAAGGAAGTGGAACGTGTACTGAATGACTGCCCTGGCTGTCAACATACAAATGGCTGCTATTACCAAATATCGAAAAACCTGCTCACGGAATAGAGCAGACGCTTTGGATTTTCTTCAACGGTCATTAAAAAAAAAAAGAAATTTCATAGCATTACCATAATGTTATGAAATTTTGGTTTTAAAGGCAATAAACCCAATTGCACTCCCTGTCGGACCAAAATAAGACACATGGATAGCAATTTTCAAAAGCAATGTTATGGCCTCTTTTACAAAGCCGCTTGCGGCTGCGCTGCGCTAACGGTCCCGAAGCCCATAGAGATTTAAAGGGCTTCGGGGCTGTTGCTTGGTAAAAGAGGCCGTTAGTATCTGAAAATAGCGTATCCCTCACCCAGGGTTATGCACTTTGTTGTCTGCATGGAAATGTGTATATATATATGTCTGTATGTGTGTGTTTCTATGTATATTCATATATTTATTAACTAGTATTTAAGCCTGTTACATTAACGTGTGCTAGAATATATGTCTGTCTGTCTTTCTTTATTTCTGTCTCTCTCCTTCCCACTGTCTTTCTTTCTGTCTGTCTCTCTCCCTGGCCCCCTTTGTCTGTCTTTCTGTGTCTCTCCCTGCCCCTGTGTCTTTCTTCTTTTCCTTCTGTCTCCCTCCCTCCCACTGTCTGTCTTTCCTTCTATCCCTCCCCCTCCATTTTTCTGTGCAACAGCAGCAGCATTTCCCTCCCCCCACTCCTCTTCCCTGTGCAGCAGCAACAGCATTTCCCTCCCCCCCACTTCCCTGTACAGCAGCCGCAGCAGCATTCCCTTCCCCTCCATTTCCCTCCCCCCACCCCACTTCCCTGTGCAGCAGCAGCGTTTTCCCCTACCCCCCCACACTTTCCCTTCCCACAGTCTGACCGGCTCCCTTAGTCCCTTGCCGCCCCCCCCTTCCCTTCCCGCGGTCCCAACAAACCTGCCGACTAAAGCAGCATCCGCAGCACTCTACACACGCTGCTTTGGGGCCTTCTACTGCTCTGATTTACTCTGGCACATCCCTGATGACATCATCAGAGACGCAGCAGAGCAAATCAGGGCAGTAGAAGGCCCCAAAGCAGCGTGTGTAGAGTGCTGCGGATGCTGCTGGAGTCAGCAGGTTTGTCGGGACCGCAGGAAGGGAAGGGGGGCGGCAAGGGACTAAGTGAACCGTTCAGACGGCGGGATGGGAGGGTCAGACAGCGATGGGAGGGTCAACGGTCGGGACCGCGGGAAGGGAAGGGGGCGGCAAGGAACTAAGTGAGCCGGTCAGACAGCGGGAAGGGATGGGAAGATCAAATTGCGATGGGAGGGTCAACGGAGGTTTGAGTGCTTCGAGGAGGGGTGCGAGGATGGGGTGCTGAGTGAGGGGGGAGCCAGCAAGACCGCAGGGACCGTTTTATGCGTGCATGCGCACTCCTGCCTGCCACGGACATACGGATCACAGATCACGCAGGTAGGAGTGCGCATGCGCGCTTAGCGTTTTATTATAGTAGATTTTATACATAAATTTAAAATATTTTTACATTGTTTTTGTTTCTTAATTCTCAAAAAAATTTTATTAGCACATATCACAAAGAAAATAAAGAATGGATCATATAGTCATAATTCAGAATTATTTTAAAAATCTACTATATCCATCTAGCCCCCATTAAGAGAGGATAAACCTACATTATATTGAAATTTCAAGGAAAAATAGAGGCTTATTTAATATATTGTAGTTCTCCCCTCTTCCCTTTCATATAAATGTATGTCGTGTTTGTGTATCTTGTTTGTAAATGTTTATTTGTTTTAAATTATGTAACCCACTTTTCATCATTGTAAATCGCCTAGAATCTGATAGGTGTTTAATAAAATTTTAAATAAACTTGTATATTATTATAACATTAAAGAAACCCAGTAAATATGGTGATATTCTATTTATGACTCCATAATAAAGTCAGTAAATCACTTCTTTTTTTGCTTTCCTTGTAAATCCAAAAATTCCTCTAACTGTATAGAATCCCAAAAAATAAATTCCTTATCTTGAAGTTTAATAATACATTTACAAGGAAATTTCAAATAGAACATGGCTTCTAAACTAGCCAGTACTGGATTTTTCAATAACAAAAAAGATTTCCTTCTCAATTGAGTGGCTTTTAGCCACATCTGGAAAAATCGTTATTAAATCCCCACAAAATTTTGTCTGCTTGTACTTAACATAAGTCTTCGTAATCAAATTCTTATTAATATCTGTAGAACAAGTCATTAATAGGCAGGATCTACAGTAGATGTTATTACTTCATGTGAGGCCTCAAGGAACCCAGTTAAATCAAATTCAGTTGACACAAGTTGATCCACTCCTTCCAAAGATATCTTTTTCTTTTGTGGGATATAATAAAGATTTAATACAGGAAAAGAATCTGTTTTACTCGCTAAGTGTTTTGCTGTACTAATAAAGTTATTCAGACGTATATAGAATCACGCCCTATTTTTCCTATTTCAAGATGCTCAGCAAGGATTTCAACCTTATTTGAATTTCCCTCTGTTAGAGGCCGTCACTACAAAAGACATCTCAATGGATTGCTCGCTTATCAACCAGCCCTCAGGGATCTGATTTTCCGCAAACTTTTCATCACCTCAGCATCTTGTATGAATTTTAGGAAATCATTAATGCCTTCTTTAATGAGCAAGTTCTTATGACACCTTGTATGAATGATGTTTTGTACAGATTTATATATGTCCATAAGAACATAAGAATTGCCGCTGCTGGGTCAGACCAGTGGTCCATCGTGCCCAGCTCATGTGGCGGGCCCCAGGTCGAAGACCTGTGCCCTAACCGAGACCAGCCCTACCTGCGTTCGTTCCGGTTCAGCAGGAACTTGTCCAACCTTGTCTTGAATCCCTGGAGCGTGTTTTCCCTTATAACAGACTCCGGGAGGGCATTCCAGTTCTCCACCACTCTCTGGGTGATGAAGAACTTCCTTATGTTCGTACGGAATCTATCCCCTTTCAACTTTAGAGAGTGCCCTCTCGTTCTCTCTACTTTGGAGAGGGTGAACAACCAGTCTTTATCCACTAAGTCTATTCCCTTCATTATCTTGAATGTTTCGATCATGTCTCCTCTCAGTCTCCTCATTTAAAGGGAGAACAGGCCCAGGTTCTCTAATCTCTCAATGTACGGCAACTCCTCCAGCCCCTTAACCATTTTAATCGCTCTTCTCTGGACCTTTTCGAGTAGTACCATGTCCTTCTTCATGTATGGCGACCAGTGCTGGACGCAGTATTCCAGGTGAGGGCATACCATAGCCCGGTACAGCGGCATGATAACCCTCTCCGATCTGTTCGTGATCCCCTTCTTAATCATTCCTAGTATTCTGTTTGCCCTTTTTGCTGCCGCTGCGCATTGTGCAGACGGCTTCATTGACTTGTCGACCAGTACTCCCAGGTCTCTTTCCTGGGAGGTCTTTCCTAGTACTGCCCCGGACATCTTGTATTCGTGTGTGGGATTTTTTATACCAACATGCATTACCTTACACTTATCCACGTTGAACCTCATTTGCCATGTCGCTGCCCATTTCTCGAGCGTGGTTATGTCACGTTGCAGATCTTCACAATCCCCCTGCGTCCTCACTATTCTGTATAGCTTCGTATCGTCTGCAAATTTAATCACCTCACTCGTCGTACCCATTTCCATTGGTAGTCCGCTGCTACTGTTCAGCTTTGCTTTCATGGTCAACCCCATGGATCTGCAAGGTTTTGCGGGATATAAACGCCATGTTATGTTATGCTGCTCAGACGGTAATTAGCGGTTGATTGTCAACTGTGTTGAGCGGCAAATAACTCATGTATATGCAAGTGTACACATATTTGCAAGTGTTCTATGACTTATGTAAAAAAGACCAAGTGGACTTCCTAGTCAGAAAGGGTTTCTTTACTCTCTGGAAGCTTAGGTCCATTAGAGCATACTTTGACACTTCATCATTCAGAATTCTGGTACAATCCCTAATACTAAGCCATCTCGATTACTGTAACATCGCCCATCTGGCAATCTCCCAGAAGAACATGCAGAGACTACAATGGTGCAGAATGTGGCGGTCAGGTTGATCTTTGGCTTGAGGAAGTCCGATCACATAACCCCTTCCTACCGACTCCTGTGCTGGTTGACGATGGAGGCACGTGTGACCTTCAAGCTGGGATGTTTTTGCTTTAAGATACTATCTGGTTTAGCCTCTAAATTTATAACTGACCTCTTCTCCTTCTCAACCAATAGACATAAGAGAAGCACACACCTGAAGTTCGTCTCCCTACCGGTTAGAAGATGTAAATTTAAAAGACACCATCAACATCTCTTTTATCAAGCAGCATTATGGGGCAAAGACCTGGAAAAACTAATTATGCACGCAAATAACTGGTGAATTTAGGAAACACCTAAAAACATACCTGTTTTTGAAGTACCTAGGTAGCTGATCTGCACAATCTGAAGTCATTATGCCATTGTATAGATCCATGGTGAGGCCTCATCTGGAATACTGCGTACAATTCTGGAGGCCTCATTACCGCAAGGATGTACTGAGGCTTGAATCAGTCCAGCGAATGGCCACCCGGATGGTCTCGGGACTCAAGGATCTCCCGTACGAGGAACGGCTGGATAAATTACGGCTATACTCACTCGAGGAACGCAGAGAGAGGGGAGATATGATCGAGACGTTCAAATACCTCACGGGCCGTATCGAGGTAGAAGAAGATATCTTCTTTTTCAAAGGTCCGACGGCGACAAGAGGACATCCATGGAAAATCAGGGGCGGGAAATTGCACGGCGACACCAGGAAATACTTTTTCACTGAAAGAGTGGTTGATTGCTGGAATAGACTTTCACTTCAGGTGATCGAGGCAAGCAGCGTGCCTGATTTTAAGAAGCAATGGGATCGTCACATGGGATCTCTGCACAGAGATAAATAGGGGAGGGTCATTGGGGTGGGCAGACTAGATGGGCCGCGGCCCTTATCTGCCGTCTTTTTCTATGTTTCTATGTTTCTAATCTCTCCCATAACAACTGATCTCTTAAACTGTTAGCCACTAATCTCCAACTATGCAAGTTCCACTCAATTTGTAGCATCTTTCTAATCATTGTAAACCGCATAGAACTTCACGGTCCTGCGGTATATAAACTGTTATGATTATTATTATGTGAACAGTCAGCAACTAAAGTTAGGTGACCTCTTAGAGCATGAAAGCTATGTGGCTTTCCGATGCCCCGCCCCTTCCTCCCATGAGCCTCAGCATTCTCAGTAATCAATATGCAACATGAATACTAATATGCTAACTTCCCTTGTGCCTGTGGAATATTTCCTGTAGCCTAAGTCGAACAGACGTTCACCACCCCTATCCACCATCCAATCTGATCCAAGTATCAGATTCCCGAGTATGCGGAGCATCCATGTTGAGTCCAAGCCACTCAATAATATCAAAGTATCTTGTCTGCCGTGTGACTCTAGTTTTATTTGTTACATGGTAAGTATGACAGCTTCGGGTTATACAAGGAACAGTACACCAAGGTCCCAGTGTTCATCTTCTTGACAATTAAAATGGATTTAGACATTTAAAACTGCAGGAAATAGTATCTCCCCCCCCCTCCCCTTCCCCTCATAGGCTGTCCTCAAACCATACAGGGTTCAATGGGACCATCTTCAATGGAATTTTGTAAGCCTTGTTCTGCCTCTTCAGGTTTGAATGCCGGAGCCAGGATTAAAAACCCAGGTATTTCAGGTGTCTGCATCTAAAAGCCTCTGTTTATGTTAAGGCTTAGGTCACCTCCGCAGGTATGTTTTAATGAAAACATTACCTCTCTGTGACCTGCTGGATTTGAAGGTGAAAATGCAGTCAGTGGAAAATAGTTTCCTAATTGTCATGGATGAAAACTTTGGCCTTAAAGACATTTGTTTCTCATTCTAATGGCTTAAAGTGATAAAACAAAAGACAAACGTAGACTGAGGGGTGGGGGGAGGGAGGGGTGCAATGTGGTCAACAAAAAAAAGATGACAGCTCAAAAGCACAATGCTTTCTTTGGATTCCGTGAGAGAAACCTGCAGGATATTGTGATAGAAAAAGGCATTGGTATGCATCGCATTACGGACTTGCTTTGTGATACCGCTCACTGTTGAGGGTGAAATGAGAACACAGGATCCAGCTCTGGGGGTGCTTGAGCAAACTCCTTGGCAGTGGCCAAGAAGAGGTAAGTCCTCAATGAGTTGGAAAAGTTGGTTCCTATGATACAGAGACATTTTCTAGGGAGTAAATTCCTATCGTTTATGCCTTGTTGGGAGTAGAGAGCTGGTCTCCTTATCTCAAGAAAGATATAGCGGAACTAGAAAAAGTTCAAAGAAGAGCGACCAAGATGACAAAGGGGATGGAATTCCTCTCATTTGAGGAAAGACTAAAAAGGTTAGGGATCTTCAGCTTGAGGACATATGATTGAAGTCTACAAAATCCTGAGTGGAGTAGAACGGGTACAAGTGGATCGATTTTTCACTCCGTCAAAAATTGCAAAGACTATTCTTATGTTCTTACTATAGGTGCATTTAGGAAGTATGTTATAAGATCATAAGAATAGCCTAACTGGGTCAGACCAATGGTCCATCAAGCCCAGTAGCCCATTCTCATGGTAGCCAATCCATGTCACTAGTACCTGGACCAAAACCCAAAGAGTAGCAACATTCCATGCTACCGATCCAGGGCAAGCAGAGGCTTCCCCCATGTCTTAATAACAGACTATGGACTTTTCCTCCAGGATTTTCTTAAAACCAACTACATTATTGGCTTTTACCACAACCTCTGGCAACTTCTATAAGTCACTTGAATGTTTGGAAAGTCATTTTGATGCACAGAAGCATGAAGGAGGAGTTGGTCCAGAGGAAGGCTACTAAAATGGTCCGTGGTCTTTATTATAAGGCTATGGGGACAGACTTAAAGATCTCAATATGTATACTTTGGAGGAAACACGGGAGAGGAGAGATCAGATAGAGATGTTTAAATACCTATGTGGCATAAATGTGCATGAGGCGAGTCTCTTTCATTTGAAAGGAAACTCCGGAATGAGAAGGCATAGGATAAAGTTTAAGAGGTGATAGTGTCAGGAGTAATGTAAGGAAATACTTTTTTTTTACAGAAAGGGTGGTAGATGTGTGAAATAGTCTCCCATTAGAGGTGGTGGAGATGAAGACTGTGTCTGAATTCAAGAAAGCATGGGACAGGCATGTAGGACCTCTTAGGGAGAGGAGGAGATAGTGGATGCTCTGGATGGGCCATTTGGCCTTTATCTGCCATCATGTTTCTATGTTTCTATAATCATAAAGCTCTATGACCTCACAATGCAGGTGTAAAGAGCCTTAGCCTATAGGAAGAGGAGATGCAAATGTTAAGAGCCTTAGCCAATAGGGAGAGGAGGAGATAGTGGATGCTCTGGATGGGCCATTTGGCCTTTATCTGCCATCATGTTTCTATGTTTCTATAATCATAAAGCTCTATGACCTCACAATGCAGGTGTAAAGAGCCTTAGCCTATAGGAAGAGGAGATGCAAATGTTAAGAGCCTTAGCCAATAGGGAGAGGAGGAGATAGTGGATGCTCTGGATGGGCCATTTGGCCTTTATCTGCCATCATGTTTCTATGTTTCTATAATCATAAAGCTCTATGACCTCACAATGCAGGTGTAAAGAGCCTTAGCCTATAGGAAGAGGAGATGCAAATGTTAAGAGCCTTAGCCAATAAGGAGAGGAGGAGATAGTGGATGCTCTGGATGGGCCATTTTGCCTTTAACCCTTAAGTTGCACAGTCCATGTGATAAGATCTTAGGTCAGTATCTCACTTCATGGCTTCTAGATGCTTATAAAAGACTTGGTTATTTAAGAGATGCTTGTGATTATCGGCTTCTTTTTTAATGTGTTAGTTTTTTATTTTTCCTTTAATATTGTTTTATTATTCTTGGATATATTTATATTGTGTTACTTTGTAATGTCATATACCGTATTTTGTTGAACTTTGTTTATTGTTTTGCTGATACATATTTTTATTTTATTGGGGGGGGGGGAGTCTTTTACCTCTGCAATCCACATTGAACTTATTTATTTATTCAATTTTCTATATCATTCTCCCAGGGGAGCTCAGAATAGTTTACATGAATTTATCCAGATGCATTTTTCTCTGTTGGACTCACAATCTATCTAATGTACCTGGGGCGATGGGGGGATTAAGTGACTTGCCCAGGGTCACAAGGAGCAGCTGAGGCTGTAGCTTTATCCACTGCACCACTCTAGAAATCAAAATGTATAAAAGTGAGACAAGTAAAGGACAATGAAGCCATTGTGACATCACTGATGAGATGGGCTCTTATTGGCGGAATGAGGTATTATGATGTCACAATCCCAGGGTAGCTCAGAATGGTTTACATGAATTTATTCAGTTCCTCAAGCATTTTCCCCATCTGTCCTGGGGAACTCACAATCTATCTAGGGCAATGGGGGGAGGGAGGGTTAAGTGACTTTCCCAGAGTCACAAGGAGCAGCATGGGTTTGAACCCACAACCTCAGGGTGTTGAGGCTGTAGCTTTAACCACTGTGCCATACTCTCCCCCTTTATATAGTTAAGAAGACGATAAATATCTATATTAAAATTAAATTATGTACATAAGCAACTAATCATTGCCCAAATGTTGATATACAGTTTCATTCCATCATTCTCTGATCTTGTTTCAGAATCCATACACCTCCATGTGTTTACCCAGAACTTCATATGAGGCCATGGGTGAGCAAGACCAGCAGTGAAAATCAGCAGATCTATGAACTCATTTGGCACAAAGAGACCTCTCTTCCTCCTGTCTCACCTTCAGCATCTCAGTCGTCTTCACTTCCTCTGCAAACATCTCTGACATCAAACCCTACGCACCACTGGGAACGATACTGAGCAGCCTTGACAGAGCAAACATTTAGATCCTGTTGTAGCCTGTTTATTTAAAGAGTTCTTTGTATATTAGTAACTCAGTCCTTCAGTTAGCAGGAATGGGAATCAAAATGTGTATTTTATAGAGAACGTTGAATTCAATTATCTGTTGAAAGCATCATATCTCACTCTTGGCTTCCAAAGAATGAGTCATTATATAGAGCGGCCATGTTTTAAGCTTCATAAAATACTGTCTATCAAGAGACAGAAAACATAGACATCCATAGGAAAACCCATTACATAATTCATACATTAAAAATGGTTATTAGAGGGCCTTGTGTGAGGACATAGGATAGCACACAGTAAAGAGAAATGTAAAATTACACTTGTTTTACCCAACTGTTGAAGAGAAAACACAGTGAGATGAATTCTGATAGAGTTTAGTTGATTCAGGGATCGAGGAAAAGGAACTAAACTAAACCTTAAGTTTATATACCGCATCATCTCCACGGATGTGGAGCTCGGCACGGTTTACAAGAACTTAAAATATAGGAAGAGAAGGAAAAAAAAGGTTTACATGAACTTATATATAAAAGAGAAGAGTAAGGGGGGATAGAATTACATTTTAGTGAAAAGCCAGGTTTTCAGTTGCTTGCGGAATAATTGGAGGGAGCCCAGGTTCCGCAGCGGGGTAGTAAGGTCGTTCCAAAGACCTGTGATTCTGAAGAGAAGGGATTTTCCCAGTTTGCCTGCATAGCGAATACCGTGTAGAGAGGGGAAGGATAGTTTATACCTTTGGGCGGTTCTGGTAGAGTCAGGACTCGAGGAGTTATAAGATAGTGGGATTAAGGGAGGAAGGATGCCGTGAATGATCTTAAAAGCCAGGCAGGAACATTTGAAATGGATTCTGGAAATCACTGGGAGCCAGTGAAGTTTGGCTAGGAGTGGGGAGACATGATCAGACTTGCGTTTTGCAAAGATCAACTTGGCTGCAGTATTCTGGATTAGCTGGAGTCTTTGAAGACTTTTTTTTGATAGGTTTAAGTAGATGGCATTGCAGTAGTCTAGTTTGGAGAGGATGATAGATTGGACAAGGACAGCAAAATGTTGTTGGCGAAAATAGGATCTTACTTTCCTCAGCATGTGGAGGCTGAAAAAGCATGATTTAGCCAAGGAGTTGAGGTGGTCATTGAGGGTGAGAGAAGAATTGATAATGATGCCAAGGACCTTGCTTGAGAACTCAAGCTGCAGTGCAGCGCCTGAGGGTACATAAGAACATAAGAACATAAGAACTGCCATCTCCGGATCAGACCCATGGTCCATCGAGTCCGGCGATCCGCACACGCGGAGGCCCAGTCAGGTATACACCTGATGTAGTTTTAGTCACCCATATCCCTCTATGCCTCTCGTAAGGAGATGTGCATCTAATTTGCCTTTGAATCCTAGCACAGTGGATTCCTTAATAACCTCCTTTGGGAGAGCATTCCAGGCGTCTACCACTCGCTGTGTAAAGCAGAACTTCCTGGCATTTGTCCTGGACTTGTCCCCCCCTTAGCTTCAAACCATGTCCTCTTGTCCGTGTCGCGTTGGACAATGTAAATAATTTATTTTCCTGCTCTATTTTATCGATGCCTTTCAGCATTTTGAACGTCTCGATCATGTCCCCTCGCAGCCTCCTCTTCTCAAGGGAGAACAGTCCCAATTTCTTGAGTCGTTCCTCATATTCCAAGTTCTCCATGCGAAGAGGGTGGGCAGGTGTTCTAATTTTGGGCCGAGCCAGAGTAATTATGTTTTTGTTTTGCTGATACATATTTTTATTTTACTGGGGGGGGGGAATCTTTTACTTCTGCCATCCACATTGAACTTATTTATTTATTCAATTTTCTATACCATTCTCCCATTCTAGGTCCTTCTACCTTGAACCAGGCAAACTTACATAAGACCATAAGAGTTGCTTCATTGGGTCAGACCAAGGGTCCATTTGCTCAGTATCCTGTTTCCAGTAGTACCTGGCAGAATCCCCCAAAGTGGCAAGATTCTATGTGGCTCAACCTAAGGGTTAAGCAGTGGATTTCCCCAGGTCCGCCTTAATAATGGCTTATAGACTTTTCCTCCAGGAATTTGTCCAAACCGTTTTTAAACCCTGCCACATGAACTGCTTTTACCGCTTTTGCTCCAGCAGTGAGCTGCAGACCTTAACTATAAGTTGAGTGAAAAAATATTTTCCATGTTATGTACATCCATCTGTCCACCTGTTTGTCCGGGTACACCATCAATAGTGCACGGCAAGTGCGCACGTGAAGGGAACAAGGTTTTTGGGGTACAAATGCAAGTGTAGTGGGGGGGGGGGGGTTAGCAGCAATCTTCAACATCGGCATCCCCCTGAACGAGAGCGAGATTGCAGGGGGGGGTTCCACCCCCACCTCCACACATTCCTTCCCTGCTTACCTTCCCCCGTAGCTCTGTAACATTCCTGACAATAGCAGCAACCCCCAAGCTGCTGTTGCCCCAGCTCTTCCTCTGACGTCACTTTCTAGGCACGGGTCCAGGAAGTGACATCAGAGGAAGAGCTAACACTCGTGTGACAGCAGGTTGGAGATTGCTGCTCGCACCAGGAAAGTTACAGAGGTACGAGGGAAGGGAAGTGGTGTGCACACGTGACATAAGAATAGCCTTACTGGGTCAGACCAATGGTCCATCAAGCCCAGTAGCCCGTTCTCATGGTGGCCAATCTAGGCCCCTAGTACCTGGCCAAAACCCAAGGAGTAGCAACATTCCATACAGAATCCCAAAGAATAGCAAGATTCCAGAATCCCAGAGAGTAACAAGATTCTAGAACCCCACAGAGTAGCAACATTCCATGCTACCGATCCAGGGCAAGCAGTGGCTTCCCCTATGTCTTTCTCAACAGCAGACTATGTACTTTTCCTCCAGGAACTTGTCCAAACCTTTCTTAAAACCAGCTACACTATCCGCTCTTAGCAAATCCTCTGGCAACGCTTTCCAGAGTTTAATTATTCTCTGAGTGAAAAAATATTTCCTCCTATTGGTTTTAAAAGTATTGCCCTGTAACTTCATCGAGTGTCCCCTAGTCTTCGTAATTTTTGACGGAGTGAAAAATCGATCCACGTGTAAAACCAACAAAATATTAAATTTGAGAGTTATTTATTTAAAGTTCTTTAAGTTATGTATGGGTAATGGAGTTTCAAATTTATTCAAATTTCGATATACCACTTATCGAATATCTAAGCGGTTTACAGTAATAGTAAATAGGGAAAAAAAGCTAACTTACGAATACACATTTAAAAACAGACAACAGGATACATAAGGGTAAAAGGGGAGAAATACAATTTTTTTTTTTTTTTTAAAAAAAGGTATGACATATAAAGAAGAGAGAAATATATTTAAAATTGTCCAGTGTTGATTAAATTTAAGTTAAAATAATCTCAATCTTGTCAGTAAAAGGAAGTGAATGATGGTGGAAGAAGTCACTTTTTCTCATGTTATAAGTATCTTTAAATAAAAAAAGTTTTGAGGTTTGATTTGAATCTGTCCATGGAAGGTTCCTGATGAAGATATAAAGGCATAGCATTCCATAGTGGAGGAGAAAATAGATTTACGAGTAGTATTGTAAACAATGCGACGTAATGAGGGGACAGTGAGAAGATGTTGTTGACCAGAGAGCAACGTTCTCAAAGGATTGTAGGGAAGACGTAGCCTGTCGGTATGAGCTGGAGACTATTGCAGTCTTGGGTAAGTTTGACCATGTGTTCCCACCGCTTAGAGAACTACGTTGGCTTCCAGTTCATTTGAGAATTCAATTTATATGCATCTGTATTGCATTTAAGATTTTATTTGGCCTTTTAATTACTCTTGGCCCTTTGGACTGGAATGTGTGTCGATCTCAGAAATTAAAACTCACCTTTCCCTCTCTTAGGGGCTAAAATAAATCTATTAAGCAATTTAGTCTTTCTTTCTCCTTCAAATTGACAGAGCTCTGGAACAACTTGCCGCTCTCGTTAAGAAGCCTAGGCCTCTTTTCATCATTTGGGAAGGCCTTGAAGACAATTCTGTTTGCCAAGCACTTTGGACACTAATTACTTCTACCTCGCCCATATCACTTTTTCTCTCGTCTTGTTCTTTTGTATTATTTTTATACTTAATGTTAACCGAGTCGAGCTTCAAATTGGCTGATGACCCGGTTTATAATACTAAGTTTTTAGTTTAGTTTAGAAACAAAATTTTAAATGTCAATCGGTGAGCAATGGGTAACCAATGAGAATCAATAAGAATAGGCCAATTTCACAGCAGTATCTTGTATTATTTATAATTGTCTAATTTCTTTTTGAGAGATACCTTGGTATAAAGAATTGCAATGATCAAGATATGTAATGACAAGAGAATGAATTAAGAAGTGATGAAGGTTCTAAGAGAGATGATATTGAGCGTATCAGTCGTAATTTGTTAAAACATTTTTGATCTACAAAACTTATTTGTTGATAAAAAGTTAATTTATTGTCCAATATTGCCCCTTGTAATTTGATAGTAGTTTGGTGTGGATTATATACAGATTAGAGAAATTAGAACTTCTTTATCATTACAGGGGAATAGAAGTGGTATAGTTTGGGTAATATTAAAAGAAAGCATGTTTTCATTGTGTCATTGACTAATTTGTTCTAGCCTTTGGTTAATTTCTTGAATTTCAGTTGTATTTCGGGAGTTTAACCCTTTCAGGACCAAGGGACCTATTTGTCCCATAACTTTAAAATCCTATAAATTTTGATTGGGATAGTCTACAGTTCTAAATTTGATATGTACGGATTCCATATGATACTGCCTTTATGTAAACAAACTGGTTCCGACATTCATTCATTAGCGTCGTTGCCAGATTGACGAGAAGATTCACTTGCCACACTATCCATAAGCCAGAAGTGTGATTTTTTTTTTTTTTAAAAAAATGATATTTCACAAAAAAAAATCAATTTTTTGGCATCTGCAAGCCCTTTTTACCATAAAAATGTCGTCAAAACCACAAAAATTGGCCTACGATCCTTATGGTCCTGAAAGGGTTAAAGGATGTAGAGGTTGTATATCGTCTGTATAGGCAGACTTTAAAACCTATCGATTGTGCTAAGGTTAGGGTGGTGGATGCCTGGAATGCGCTCCCGAGAGAGGTGGTGGAGAGTAAAACTGTGACTGAGTTCAAAGAAGCGTGGGATGAACACAGAAGATTTAGAAAATAATATTAAAGATTGAACTAGGCCAGTTACTGGGCAGACTTGTACGGTCTGTGTCTGTGCATGGCCGTTTGGAGGAGGATGGGCTGGAGTAAGTCTTAACAGAGATTTTGGCAGTTGGAACTCAAGCACAGTACCGGGTAAAGCTTTGGATTCTCGCCCAGAAATAGCTAAGAAGAAAAAAAAAAAAAAAATTTAAATTGAATCAGGTTGGGCAGACTGGATGGACCAGTCGGGTCTTTATCTGCCGTCATCTACTATGTTACTATGTTACTATGTTAGTAATCGTGCAAGGAAGAGATTGAATAGAATTGGGGCTAGAATGGAGCCTTGTGGTACTCAAAAAGTTTGGGTATAAGCTTCTAAAGTGGATTTAGCTAACATCACCTGATAAAGTCGGACTTAGAAATACAATGTAAACCACTTCAAGACAATTACTGTGATTCCTATAGATTTTAACCTAGTAGTATCAATGGTGGCTGTTAAGTGTGGCATCGACGTGGTAAGGCTTATTAATGAAAGTTCTGTAGAATGATTCGATTTGGATGGAGAGCATTAGTTTTTTCAAGAAATTCGGATAATTGGTTAAATACAACTTTTTCTGTGAGCTTTGCCAGAAATGGAAGATTAGCCTATAACTCGAACATTCATCACGAGGAGAATTTGGTTGTTTCTCAGACTCCAGCTCATCCAGAATACTGCGGCCAAACTGATTTTTGCTAAACGCAAATTTGATCACGTCTCCCCCTTACTTACCAATCTTCACTGGCTCCCTGTACTTTCCAGAATTCACTTCAAATGCTCCTGTCTGGCTTTCAAGATAATTCATGGCATCCTTCCGCCACTAATCCCTCTATCCTTCCTCGCCCTAACGCCTGCTACCACCAGATCAGCCCACAGACATAAACTATCCTTCCCCTCTCTACATGGCATCCCCCACGCAGGCAAACTGGGAAGATCCCTCCTCTCCAAAATCACGGGCCTTTGGAACGATCTCACTATCCCGCTGCGGAACCTGGGCTCCCTCCAACTGTTCCGAAAACAACTGAAAACCTGGCTTTTCTCTAATATATAACATCTCCTGCTTACTTCCCCTCTTTTCATATGCTCTTGTAAATTCTCTCTCCCCTCTCTTCTTGCATTTTTAAGCTTTGTAAACCATGTCGAGCTCCGCTTCCGTGGAGATGATGCGGTATATAAACTTAAGGCTTAGTTTAGTTTAGTTTAGTTTAGTTTCAATTTAGGATGAAGAGAGGCAAGTTTCCCATTTTTGGATATTATTCTCATAGACAAACTATTGGTGATCATATTTTGAATAAATGGACCAAAAATAGTAAAGTGTCATTTAAGAATAGTCGATGGGATGGCATCACGTGGTTGCATTGAACATTTTCATTGTTTGAATAGTACGTTGAGGGCTGGATTCTGTATAGGAAGCCTGGTTTCAGCAGCCGTCTAAGCGGCTTTTGAGAATCACACATGGGTGTCCTATATAGAATTGCATCTGTCCTGATAGACAAATGCCACCTAACCACCCCAATTCTGTAACCTGCGTCCATGTCACAGGTGCCAGTTAGAGAAGCACGTTGCTGCTGAGCGGATCACCGCAAGGAAATCTCCCTGCGGCGATCAGTTTAGCAGCCGTGGCAGGGAACCCATCTCCCCACCTTCCATTCCCCCCCCCTCCCCCCGCAATAGTATGTCTGGCAGAGTGAGTAGGGCTAGAGATCACAGAAAGGTCTGTTGCCAATGTAAGAAGGTCTGAGGTGTTAGAGCTATTTAAGTCATCAAGGTGTATATTAAAATCTCCTAAAAGTACAGGGTTGGTATCTGCAGTGCAATGATCAAATATAGTAGAATGAAGAGACAAAGAGTCTTTGGGAATCGGTGGAGGAAGATATAAGGAAGAGATCCAATGGAGGGGAGAGTGTGGAGCAGTGGTTAAAGCTACAGCCTCAGTCAGCACCCTGAGGTTGTGGGTTCAAACCTACGCTGCTTCTAATCTCCCCATTGCCCCAGGTACATTAGATAGATTGTGAGCCCACCGGGACAGACAGGGAAAAAATGCTTGAGGACCTGAATAAATTCATGTAAACCGTTCTGAGCTCCCCTGGGAGAACGATATAGAAAATTGAATAAATATAGTATGAAAAGTTTCAGCCTCTTATAACCAGATCTGGTGTTGTGACATCATAATGCCTCATTCCACCAGTAAGAGCCAACCTCATCAGTGATGTCACAATGGCTGAATTGTCCTATACTTGGATCATTTTGCTACATTTTGATTTCTAGAGTGGTGCAGTGGTTAAAGCTACAGCCTCAGCACCCTGAGGTTGTGGGTTCAAACCCACACTGCTCCTTATGACCTTGGGCAAGTCACTTAATCCCCCCATTGCCCCAGGTACATTAGATAGATTGGGAGTCCACCGGGACAGACAGGGAAAAATGCTTGAGTATCTGAATAAATTCATGTAAATGCTTCTGAGCTCCATTTGGAGAACAGTATAGAAAATTGAATAAATAAATAGTGTGACATCATAATGCCTCATTGCACCAGTAAGAGCCAACCTCATCAGTGATGTCACAATGGCTGGATTGTCCTAGACTTGGCTCACTTCTGATATTCGAGTGGAGGAGAGTGTGGTGTAGTAGTTAAAGCTTCAGCCTCAGCACTCAGAGGTTGTGGGTTCAAACCCACACTGCTCCTTATGACCTTGGGCAAGTCACTTAATCCCCCCATTGCCCCAGGTACATTAGATAGATTGGGAGTCCACCGGGACAGACAGGGAAAAATGCTCGAGGACCTGAATAAATTCATATGAACCGTATTGAGCTCCCTTGGGAGAATGGTATAGAAAATTAAATGAATATTCTTAATTGGAGGTATTCATGATGGTGAATATTAGATAGATGTGATTTCAAACTTTAGATGCAAGGAAGATTGGTAGATAACCGCAAATCCCCCACCTTTCCAACATTGGCAATTGCATTTCTGATAAGAGTATCCTGTGGGACAGGCTTGAAAGAGTTAGGTCTCTTCACCCTTGGATAGCCAGGTTTCGGTAATAATAATAATAATAATAATAACTTTATTTTTCTATACCGCCATAGTCAGGTGACTTCTAGGCGGTTCACACTGTAAGAAGGCTGGACATTCAGCGAATAACAAGGTCACAATACAATAAGTCAACATACAATACAAGACAAAACAATACAATACAATACAATACAATGAGTGTATACAACACAGTACAATATAATACAACGAGTCTAAATATAATACAATACAATAAGTCTAAAGACAACACCATACATAAGTCTTGAGAAAGAAAGAAAGGCGTTTAAAGGGAGGGGAGTCCTAGTGCGGGAGGGGACGATTTTAGTCAGTGAATTTTTTCGAATAGGGCGGTTTTGATCGATTTGCGGAATGCACTGTAAGACAGGTTGGGTTCGTTTATGTAGTTTTTCAGCCAAAGACCGAGAACATGACAATTGTGTTGTATGATAAGGTCTCTTATTAAATGGTGTTTGTTTTCAAGAGAGCAGGCATTGATTAGGCTGAAAGGGAGTGGATAGAGGAACAAGCTGGAGATATCTGGGTCTTGAGAGAGACTTGGGTGTGCTAGTGGATCCATCCATGAAACCATCCGCACAGTGTGCAGCAGCCTCGAAGAAAGCCAACAGGATGCTGGGCATCATCAAGAGGGGCATATCAACCAGGACGCGGGAAGTCATCATGCCGCTGTATCGAGCGATGGTGCGCCCACATCTGGAATACTGCGTTCAATATTGGTCGCCGCACCTCAAGAAGGACATGGCAGTTCTTGAGAAAGTCCAAAGTAGGCCAACGAAACTGGTAAGAGGGCTGGAAAACTGCCCATATGCCGAGAGGCTGGATAAACTGGGGCTCTTCTCTCTGGAAAAGAGGAGGCTCAGGGGGGATATGATAGAGACCTTCAAAATACTTAGGGGCATAGAGAGGGTGGACAGGGACAGGTTCTTCAGACTAAAAGGGACGACAGGTACGAGGGGGCACTCAGAGAAACTGAAGGGAGATAGGTTCAAATCAAATGCAAGGAAGTTTTTCTTCACCCAAAGGGTCGTGGACAAATGGAATGCGCTCCCGGAGGAAGTGATCCGGCAGAGTACAGTACAGGGATTCAAACAGGGATTGGACAGATTCCTGAGGGAAAAGGGGATCGTGGGGTACTGAGGGAGGTGCTGGGGTGTTGCATAAGTATAGACAGCTCACCAGGTCGTGCAGGTGCAAGGCCGGAGGGTTAGGACATTGATGGGAAGATAGGACTTTGGTGAGAAACCTAGGGGGCAAGGGGGCCCCTTCTGGTGATTAAGGCAGGTCATGACCTGTTGGGCCGCCGCGGGGGCGGACTGCTGGGCGGGATGGACCTCTGGTCTGACCCGGCAGAGGCACTGCTTATGTTCTTATGTTCTTAAGGTTTGATTGGAGCTGTGATTGCTTGTATGAGAATGACGGCCCCAAATAACAGGGATTTGCGACCTCATAGAAAATATTTTGTCACACAACGTGTAATTAAACTGTGGAATTTGTTGCCGGAGAATCTGGTGAAATCAATTAGCTTAGCAGGGTTTTAAAAAGGTTTGGATAATTTCCAAAAAGACTAGTCTATAGGCCATTATTGAGATGATTTGGGGATTACTCCTAGGATTAGCAGCATAAAATCTATTTTATTTATTTATTAAAAAATGTATATATCACATACATAAAATCTTATTTCCCTATGATTATCACATATAACATAGGCGTGTCTAAACAACATCATTAATCGTCCCTGTTATAAACAGGGATAGAGCGCAAACTCAATCAGTTCAAAAATACAAGCAAGCTTCAAATCATACATTGGTGGCAAGAAAATTCTAAAAGGCGATTATCAACTGAAATATACCTTAACATAAAAATGTGTTGGCAAATAATTGACTTTTCAGCATTTTCTTAAAATTCATCCTTCCCATACAAAACCGCAGGATACCAGGCAAGGCATTCCAGAGTTCTACGCCAGCCACAGATATCATGGATGCTCCGATCCTAGCACGCGTTGTGGACATTCTACCCTCCAAACTTAATTTCATCCCATGTACGTCTCTAAGCTCGCTTCTCGGTTTATAGATCTGGAAGAATTCTTGCAAGATCTTTGGGGAAGCAGGACACAATGTCTGATGTACGATCGCAACAATCTTAAACTGCGCTCTTTGTTGCATAGGTAACCAGGGTGTCAGGTCAAAAGCGCGCCGGGACAAAGGCGCACCCAGACAATTGAGCGCAGCGCGGAGGCGCGCACCGCTCAAAATTAATGTTTTTAGGGCTCCGACGGGGGGGCGTGGGGGGGGAACCCCCCCACTTTACTTAATAGACATCGCGCCACGTTGTGGGGGCGTTGTGGGGGATGTGGGGGGTTGTAACCCCCCACATTTTACTGAAAACTTCACTTTTTCCCTGTTTTTAGGGAAAAAGTTAAGTTTACAGTAAAATGTGGAGGGATACAACCCCCAAAACCCCCCATAACGCCGGCGCGATGTCTATTAAGTAAAGTGGGGGGGTTCCCCAACAAAACCCCCCGTCGGAGCCCCTATAAACAGTAATTTTGAGCGGTGCGTGCCTCCGCGCTGCGCTCAATTGTCTGGGCGCGCCTTTGTCTTTCGCGCCGTTGTCTATGAACCGGTAACCAGTGTAGTTTCTTCAACACAGGAGTTATATGGGTATCTCTAAGAACCCCTGTGATTAATCTTGCAGCGGAGTTGGGATCTAGCTAGGTACTTGTGACCTGGGTAGTCACTGTTGGGAACAGGATACTGGGCTTGATGGATCTCGGTCTGTCCCGGTACGGCAGTATAAGAACCTAAGAAATGCCATGCCAGGACAGACCAGAATTGCACATGGTATTCAAGGTGTGGCTATGCCATAGAGCGATACAAGGGCATTATACATTTTGCACTTGATTTAATGCCCAGGATTCCACACCCACCATCTGGCCTGCTCTACCTAGAAGGATTATAAAGTGAAATGAGTATGAATTCCTCAGCAAGCATACCTGAATTAATTAACTGCAAGTCAAAGAAACACAATTTTCCATAAGGTCTTCAGAGATTCAAAGGACGGGGCAAATCCTACGTAAATGATTAAAACTGGGGAAGGAGGGGTTAACCCTTCTAGATGATAAAATTACTGCCCTGGAAGTAATGGGCCTGATCTATTTAAAAGGGTTTAATCAGGCCGAAGAGTTTCCTCCCTGACTAAACCACGGTCAGCAGGCTGTGAGGAAATATTCAGGGACATGTGACTGGGCAGGAAGGAGCGCGAAGGGCTGGCTCTTGATCTCTGCACTTCTGGCCGGGAAATTCGCTAGACCATCAGTACGACGGCAGGGAGCGGGTAGGATTAAAGTTGCAGCAGTGGTGGGTTTTTAAAAAAAATATGCGGTGGCGGCAGCAGCAGACTTAAATTAGTATCTTCGTTTCATAAGACGCACTTACTTTCCACCCCCTTTTTGGGGGTGGAAAAAGTGCGACTTATGGAGTGAAAAATACGGTAGGTAAGGTTTACAGAAAAGTCTAAGCATGCTATGCAGTCACATACGGCTACTCCGTGAAAGTTAACAGTTAAACCTGGAAAGGGTACCATAGTCAATCATTTAGAGATACAGTGTTTCCCCGGTCGTTCGCAGTCAGCGGTTCGCGGTCCCGGTCATTCGCGGTATTTTCCGACCGCGAACCGCCGACAAGGAGAGGGCAGCGGGAGAGGCAGGAGAGCGCAGCAGGAGTGCCGCGAGTGCAGGAAATCACTCGAGGTATGCTCCAACCGCCTCTTCCTGCACTAAGTCGAGCCTTATCCAATCAGGAGCTGCGTGTCAAAGCAGCTCCTGATTGGATAAGGCCCGACTTAGTGCAGGAAGAGGCGGTCGGAGCGTGCCGCGAGTGATTTTCTGCCCTCGCAGCGCTCTGGCTGCTCTCCCGCTGCCCTCTTCAGGCTCCCCCATGAAAAACTGTATTCGCGGTTTTTCGAGATTCGCAGGAGTTCCTGGAATGGAACCCCCGCGAATATCAGGGGAGTACTGTATTGATAGAAAAACACCTTTGATAAGGAAAAATAATAATATCCAAAAAGGAAATAATGCATATAATATTGACATGAATGTACTATGAAAATAGTTCACAACTTAGGGAGAGAAAATCAAGCAAAATCAGTTGTACATCATACTATACGGTCTGGACAGTGATCTCAGTCGGGATCCCTGGGGCTACTGAGGTGGCTTTGCCCTCCAAGAAAAATTGGAATTGATCAGGTTCATAAAAGACATATCTATTAGCTTGATACATAATACAACATTTGCGAGGAAAGCGCAGCTGAAAACCCAATACACATCGACGTAGCATTAGAAATTTTTTCCGCCGGGATTGCGTCTACTTAGAAACATCAGGAAAAACAGCTATTTTAATGCCAAAAAATTGTCTTTCCTGTTTCTGGCTGTAGTTCATTTTCATTTTTAAAACTTTTTTTTATTGAATTTTTCATAAAACCATACCTACAGTAACGAAAATAACAGGTCCTGTGACAAATACATAGAAGAATATAGTTGGTATTTGTGACCAAAGAAAAACTGACATGTAGAAGCATGAGCCAGTATTAGAAATCATGGCTTCTAACATGTGCAGAAAACCGTAGAACAGAGCAACAGTAAGGTAAAATCTTGCAGTTGTATATCACATCTCTGCAGCAGAAATAAAGCATATTTATGTAATACCATGACAAAATTGAGAATGAAAAAGTGTCATCACCCTAAAACAGAGCTGAAAAATTGGATATATGAGAAGTATGTATGGGGTCAAACAAATCCCTTGGTTAGGAGCAACCAAATCTTTTCAATTTTGGATCTGATAGGTGAGCTAGAAGTCACAGTACATGAAGAAGGACACGGTACTACTCAAAAGGGTCCAGAGAAGAGCAACTAAAATGGTTAAGGGGCTGGAGGAGTTGCCGTACAGTGAGAGATTAGAGAAACTGGGCCTCTTCTCCCTTGAAAAGAGGAGACTGAGAGGGGACATGATCGAAACGTTCAAAATACTGAAGGGAACAGACTTAGTAGATAAGGACAGGTTGTTCACCCGCTCCAAGGTAGGGAGAACGAGAGGGCACTCTCTAAAGTTGAAAGGGGACAGATTCCGTACAAACGTAAGGAAGTTCTTCTTCACCCAGAGAGTGGTAGAAAACTGGAACGCTCTTCCGGAGTCTGTTGTAGGGGAAAATACCCTCCAGGGATTCAAGACAAAGCTAGACAAGTTCCTGCTGAACCAGAACGTACGCAGGTAAGGCTAGTTTCAGATAGGGCACTGGTCTTTGACCTAAGGGCCGCTGTGTGAGCGGACTGTCGGGCACGATGGACCACTGGTCTGACCCAGCAGCGGCAATTCTTATGTTCTTAAGTATTGATACTTATGGGTTAACATAACATTGGCACACCAAAATGTAGTGCTGAAAAGATTAGCTGATTTCCAATTAGAAAGAATCATTTGGATGGTTAATGCAATAAGTAGGCCCCAAATAATTTTTTCTGGTCAGTTGTCAGTAAATCAGGAGGAGCTAAAGATCTAAATATGAGTATCTCATAGGTTAGGTCTGAAGAAATAGGAAGACAGCTACAAATAAGTTTCCATATTGCAATCCAGAAATGTTGTATGATGGGGCAAGAAATGCTTGAAATCTCCAAGATCGGAGAGACAGTGCGAACAGAGATTAGAATCAAGTAAACCAGCCCTGTATAATTTGCTCGGGATCCAGAAGGCTTTGTGAAAGAAGAAATAGAGGGATTGCATTAAGTTAGTGGATCTGGCTGTAGTTCATAATAAAATTTGACATTAAAAACAAATGACAAGATTTACATGAATTGCAGCAGTTTTGGGGGGGAGACAAGGCATGTCTTGTGCGCACTTGTTCAAAGCCAACATTGCATCTCCCCTCCCTTCCCTTCATCCGACAGCTCTGACACGCTTATGGCATTGCTTTGCTCTGCACATGCGCACATTTACGCCTCTTTTGTGGCGAATTCTGCGCACATGCCGGTCACTATCACCGGCGACTCATCTCACGTAAATTTAGCGAACCTTCGCTACTCTCTGCCAACCTCATTTGCATGTGGGTTTTTGTGGGGGTTTTTTTTTAGAGAATGGCTCACCTTTTTGACATCGCTACAATAACCTGCGGCGACCCAGCGGCCCATCGGTTTTTACCGTGAAGTTCTGAGAATTTGGCCCCCTAGTCCTTAGCGTGTGTTATGTTTTCAGCGCCAACTGCAATATGCTATCCACGCCTATCCTCCGCCCATGCCCCGTCCAGTTTCCACCTCAACGCAAAAAGAACTTGGGCCCAGATTCTATACAAAACGCTATTTAACCAGCCTGGAGCCTCTTAATGTTCACATTTCAGCAGATATCATGTGGCAAAAATCACAACGAGCTCAGTTTGCCCTTCAAAAATACATGGAACCATCTGGCAAGCTTTAGGCACAAATGCACATTTGAAAAGGAGTTCCCACCGCCAACACCCATCTCATATGCCCACGCAGGAATAAAACTGGGAGTATTTTACTACTTTGCAATTACTGTGCCAAGCAATCAACATTTAGCTGCCATAATTCTAGAAATACACATCTGAAGCTTGCCGGAGAGATTTATTACCTACATACCAATGCCCCATCAAACGGGAGGCACTCACCAAAATGTTAATAGTGCATAGGGCCAGATTCAGTAAATGAAGTCAAAAAAACAGATGCTTCTCTAGAGTCGGGAGTGGAACCGGAGGACTGGACTTCGGTGTCGCATCATAGAGTTCCATAGGAAGTATTGAAACTATTTTTTTAAACCCCGCTGTGTTTTGGGTGATTGTTGTATTCTGGGGAGTTTGGTTTTCCAATTTTGCATGCTATTTAACCAGTCGGCAAATGGCAGCTTCTAGACAGTTAAATTGTGTTTAGCTGGCTAACTGCTTATCTCCACTGAATATGCACAGTTAACAGCTGACCAGCTATGTCACATGACTTAGCCGACCAGTTGGGAATATTCAGTACTGGCCAGCTGTCTATAGCAGGCGTGTCTTTGCCCACTTTTAATTGAATCCTTGAATAGTAGTAAAACAAACTGAGAATAATTACAGGCATTTTGGTAATGAGATTTAAGCTTTCAAATTACAGAACCGAGCAGTGTGATTGAATGCAAGGCCCAGGGGCCAATGGTGGCCCCCCAGAGACCTCTTTGGCAGCGCTCATTGCCTTTCTGGTTGCTTTGGTGTGGTTTTGGTTTTGTTTCATGCTGAAGTAAGAGCACATGCTTGAAGGACAAGGCATTTCTCAATCGACAAGGGAATGCATTTACAAATCAATAAATTACCTGAGTTTGTCCGCCAAGCTCCTTCCCTTCCCTTGTTTAAAAGCAGACTGAAAACCCACCTTTTTGATATAGCCTTCAATCCTTCACCCTACTCCACTGCCCTCCAACCCAGCCAGCAGATTAACCCTTCCCCTTAACCCAGGGGTGTCCAATGTCGGTCCTCGAGGGCTGCAATCCAGTCGGGTTTTCAGGATTTCCCCAATGAATATGTATGAGATCTATTAGCATACAATGAAAGCAGTGCATGCAAATATTCATTGGGGAAATCCTGAAAACCCGACTGGATTGTGGCCCTCGAGGACCGACATTGGACACCCCTGCCTTAACCGTATCCATGACATCCTGTTTGTCTGTCTTGGCTGTTTAGATTGTAAGCTCTTTGGAGCAGGGACTGTTTTCTTACTCTTTGTGACTCTGTGCAGCGCTGTGTGCGTCTGGTAGCGCTATAGAAATAATTAATAGTAGTGTGAAGAGATTCAGTCTTTGGGAAGTAGAGCTCAGATTGTGATGTCATAATGCCTCATTCCACCAATAAGAGCCATCCTCATCAGTGATGTCACAATGGCTCGATTGTCCTGTACTCCCCTCTGCCCTCCAACCCAGCCAGCAGATTAACCCTTCCCCTTAACCGTATCCATGACATCCTGTTTGACTGTCTTGGCTGTTTAGATTGTAAGCTCTTTGGAGCAGGGACTATTTTCTTCTTCTTTGTGACTCTGATAGCACTATAGAAATAATTCATAGTAGAAGTGGTAGTCTGAAGAGTTTCAGTCTTTGGGAAGCAGAGCTGAGCTTGTGATGTCATAATGCCTCATTCCACCAATAAGAGCCAACCTCATCAGTGATGTCACAATGGTTTGATTGTCCTATACTTGGCTAACATAAGAGCTGCCATACTGGGATAGACTGAAGGTCCATCAAGCCCAGTATCCTGTTTCCAATAGTGGCCAATCCAGGTCCCAAGTACCCAGCTAGATCCCAAGTAGTAAAACAGATTTTAAGCTGCTTATCCTAGGAATAATTGTCCAAACCTTTTTTTAAACCCTTCTAAGCTAACTGATTTCACCACATTCTCTGGCAATGAATTCCAGAGTTTATTTATTTTATCCGGTTTGTTTTAAATCTGCTACTTAGTAGCTTCACCCCAGTATTTTGGGAAAGAGTAAACAAGCAATTCAGAATGAATAATTTGACAAACACCTAAAACCCACCTGATGAACTTGAACCTTAAATGGATACTTAGCTGTAGAAAAAAAAAAAAGAAGCATTAAACTCCACAGAACAAGGTTCCTATATCAGTATTCTAAGCTGAATTTGTACAGGAGGCCGGTGAGATCATGATACTACCCAAAATAGTCAATAGATTCTAAGCAGTCGACAGTAGAAGCATTTTGTGGAGAGAAACACCATGGGGAAAATCTATGAGATGACGAAAGAAGAAGGTTAATATTGGTGCAAAACAGAGATTAAACTGATCTGCCTGTCATTGTCGGGTAATGCAACAGGTCACAAAGCACTGGGAGATTGTGAGAACGCTATGGAGAATGTGAACGCATTGGGAGGGTCATTTTCTAAGCTATTTTGGCAAGTAAATCAGTCATCACAAACTTGGTTTAATGTGTAGAAAATTTATTCAAATGGTGCCTTTATCTTAGCTGCCATTTGAGAAGGCGGGGAAGGGAGTAGCACAAACAGTCGTACGTTGGGATTTTCAAAAGCGTTCATGTATTTTTCCTCCCAAAAAACCATCTGCATCAGTTAGGAAGGATAACGAGTCATTCTCCTGAGAGCCGGAGCCAGGTCAAGTTTTCAGGATCTCCACAATGAATATGTATGAGATGGATTTGCATGCACTGCCTCCTTGAGATGCAAATCCATCTCATGCATATTTATTGTGGGTATCCTGAAAACCTGACCTGGCTCCGGCTCTCGAGGACTGGAATTGCCTACCACTGTCCTGGGGTAATTTTCAATGTGCAAGCACTTTCATTTTGGAAATCTTGCAACATCCACACTTTTCAGCAGGATCTGTATTTTGCAATCCCTGGAGAGTTCATCATTTAAAACAAAACATAACAACAGATTTCTAAGTTGCATAGCCATAGGTCAGGGGTCTCAAAGTCCCTCCTTGAGGGCCGCAGTCCAGTCGGGTTTTCAGGATTTCCCCAATGAATATGCATGAGATCTATGTGCATGCACTGCTTTCAATGCATATTCATTGGGGAAATCCTGAAAACCCGACTGGATTGTGGCCCTCAAGAAGGGACTTTGAGATCCCTGCCATAGGTTCAATGCGGTTAACAAAAGATTATGTTAAGAAAATACATATTCTAATACAGGGGTGTCCAATGTCGGTCCTCGAGGACCGCAATCCAGTCGGGTTTTCAGGATTTCCCCAATGAATATGCATGAGATCTATTAGCATACAATGAAAGCAGTGCATGCAAATAGATCTCATGCATATTCATTGGGGAAATCCTGAAAACCCGACTGGATTGCGGCCCTCGAGGAGGGACTTTGACACCCCTGGTCTAATTAATCTGAAATTTTGGGAACTGGAAAGTTTTCAACAATCTTTTAAAATGTTCATAAGAGCTGGATCGAAATAGCAGTGGGTGGGGAATCTTTACAAGCAGCTGAAGTGGGCCTTGAATTGGCAAACTCTGATTCACAAATGGTTATTCTTATCATTAAGCTACTCATATGACTTAAATATCTCTGTGGTATTAATGTACAGGAGACGAGCCTTTTTTCAAATTAAAGAAAATTCCATAATGAAAGGGCATGGGATGACGTTAAGAGGGGATAGGCTCAGGAAATGCTTTTATATGGAAAGAGTGCAAGGCCAGCCGAAGGGAGACTGTAGGAGCTGTGCCTAGTCCTGAGCACATGGTAGCAGAGTTCTGAGCACATGGCAGAACAGTGAGCGGAGAGTGTGCTAGCAGGAAGAAGCAGAGAGAGGAGCAGAGAAGGCGGTGCTAGTTGGGGAAGAGGCGAGAGCTAACTCCGCCCACCCCTGACATCACCAGCCAAACTCCCCCCATAAAAGGGGACGAGCCAACGGCGCGCAGTAAGAAGAGCCAAACTACATAAGACAACGATACCTTAGGGCAACAAGCGGACCTCTCAAACACACTATCCCTTCACCCTAATCGTACAGGCTCTCATACTAACTCACAGACAGCAACCCTCTCAGACATCTCAAACTCTCAGTCTCTCAGACACCCTTATCTTTCAAGCAGTAGATACCCCAATCTTCCAACTCTCAGACACCCTAACTTTCAAAATCTCACACCTGCTCACAGACAGATTTTTCTAATTTTCCTAATTCTCTTCCTTACTGACAGGCAGACCTCAATTACAACTCAGCAATGGCAGGGAGGACAAGAAGCGCGAAGTCTACAATCAAGACCAGTATTCCAGTCGCTATGGGGATCCAGGAAGTGACCACGGACTGCGTGCAGAAGGAGGAAGACCCAGGACGGTGGACAGAGGTCTCTGTGCAGACTGAGACCATCCCCCAGCGCTACACTACAGTCTCTACACAGACAGAGGAGGCTGCGCAGCTGGATGGAGATCTCATGCAGGAACTAAGGAGTCTCAGGGAGGAGGTGATACGCCTGAGAAGCATCCGAGAGGACGAGGCCTACATCGACGGAGTTGTCCAGGAGCTGTCCCAAATCACCGAGCAGGCCCATGACAAGTCCATCCTCGAGACACCCAAATCATCAGCTTTGAAACCAACAATTGGGATACAGGAAATGGCTAGCGGCACTGACTCCTGGCAGCTGGTGACCTCCTCCACGGGCAAACATAGGAGACCCCCCCCCCCCCCTTTTTCAATCTCTTCATCTTCTCCTTCTTCTTACAAACAGGGCAGCTATACATCAACCCCTCAACTCGCCCTGCGGAACAGATTCCAGATTCTTCAGGAAGGAACTGCCGATGAGGAACAGGAGCAGGCCCAACACACAGCTCCATCTCCAGGGGCAACTGACCGGCTCCCCCCAAAGAAGCGCAGAGTAATAGTCATCGGGGATTCCATGCTGAGGGGCACCGAGGGACCAATTTGCAGACCGGATATGCAATCTAGGGAGGTCTGCTGTCTGCCTGGAGCCAGGATACGACATGTCACTGCCAGTCTGGATAGACTACTCACGCCCCGAGACCACTTTCCTATGCTTCTTGTCCACATAGGAACCAACGACACTGCCAGGAACACACTGGAGACCATCACCAGAGACTTTGGAGCACTGGGTGAGAGGCTGAAGCGGACAGGAGCGCAGGTGGTTTTCTCATCGATCCTCCCAGTTAGAGGCAAGGGAAGAGCCAGAGATGAACGTATTCTGAGGACGAACGAGTGGCTACAGGGATGGTGCCGGGATATGAACTTCGGATTCCTAAACCATGGGGAAGCGCTACAAGGACTTCAGGGACCAGACGGACTCCATCTGACCAGTAGGGGTAAGAACGTCTTCGGACACCGACTAGCCCGCCTGCTTCACAGGGCTTTAAACTAGGTAAGTCGGGGGAGGGTACCCATTCACATATTAGTGCAGAAAGGAATTATCCTGATGAGGTGAGTTGAAACTCCGCTTCCATGTCCAAGGTAAGTACCCACATTGCAAACAGTTCTTTGGGAGTCACACCGACTCAGGTAGGATACGCCTCACAGGGACTTAGCAAACACAAGATATGGAGGGCCATGTATGTCAATGCACACAGTTTAGGTAACAAAATTCTAGAATTGGAGGCTGAAATAAGGAATGCCGACCTAGATGTGGTGGCAATATCTGAAACTTGGTTCACGGACTCACATGGGTGGGATATGGCTATACCAGGCTACAATCTACTTCGTCAGGACAGAGAGGGCAGGTTAGGAGGGGGGGTAGCTCTATACATTAAAGAGGACATCAAAACCACCAGGATCACAGATGTCAAGTACACCGGGGAGTCCCTCTGGGTAAACCTGGCAAGAGGCAGAGAAAAATGCCTGTATCTAGGTGTGGTATACAGACCCCCAAGACAACTGGAAGACATGGACGCAGAATTAATTGAAGACATAGAGAATATCACTCTACGAGGAGAAGCTGTACTGCTAGGGGACTTCAATATGCCTGATGCAGACTGGAACTCATTTTCAGCGACAACCAGCGGTAGCGGGAGGCTCTTAACCTCCATAAAGGGAGCACATCTCAAACAAATGGTAACGGAGCCCACTAGGGCCCAGGCGATCCTCGACCTGGTACTCACCAACGGGGAAAGCGTCTCTGAGGTCTCAGTAGGAGATACGCTAGCCTCCAGCGACCACAACATAGTATGGTTCAAACTTAGGAAAGGCTTCCCTAGATCAAACACGAAAACAAAGGTACTCAATTTCCGGGGCACAGACTTCGCACGCATGGGAGATTTCGTCCATCAGACGCTGCAGGACCAAGCGGAGACCGATGATGTAGAAGCTAAGTGGTTAACACTGAAATCAACCATACATGAAGCAACTAGCCGCTTCATAAAATCAGTAAATAAACGACAAAGAAACAATAAACCCCAATGGTTCACCGCGGAGATCTCGCACCTCATTAAGGAGAAGAAAAAAGCATTTCTCTCCTACAAGCGCACGGAGAAAAGAGAGGCAAAAGTAGAATATAGGACCAGGTCTACAGCGGTCAAAATGGCAGTTAGGGAGGCAAAACTTCGAGTGGAAGAAATTCTGGCAAAAAACATTAAAAAGGGGGAAAAATCCTTCTTCAGGTATATTAGTGACAGAAAAAGGAACACAGGCGGGATAGTACGCCTTAGAAGACCGGACGGAAGTTACGTGGAAGCAGATTCCGATAAAGCCGAACTACTGAATGAATACTTCTGCTCAGTCTTCACCTGTGAGGCACCGGGACACGGTCCGCAGTTGAAGGCAACACAAAGCACAGAAGACCCGTTTCAGAATATTGAGTTAACACCAGGTGAAGTTTACAGTGAACTGGCAAGACTCAAGGTGTACAAAGCCATGGGACCAGACAATTTGCACCCAAGAGTGCTCAGAGAATTGAGCGATGTCCTGGCGAAACCGTTGGCTGAGCTATTCAATCTCTCCCTAAGTAAGGGGAAAGTTCCCCTGGACTGGAAATTAGCTAATGTCGTTCCTCTGCATAAAAAGGGTTGCAGGGCAGAGGCTGCGAATTATAGACCGGTGAGTCTCACATCAATAGTGTGCAAACTCATGGAAACACTAATTAAAAGCAAATTGGACACGATCTTGAATGAAGGGAATCTTCGGGATCCCAGTCAGCATGGATTCACCAAGGGTAGGTCCTGCCAATCCAATCTCATCAGCTTCTTTGACTGGGTAACAAGAAAGTTGGACTTGGGAGAGTCTTTGGACGTCGTGTACCTGGACTTCAGTAAAGCTTTTGACAGTGTCCCACACCGCAGGCTGCTAAGCAAGATGGAATCGATGGGGTTAGGAGAGACACTAACTGCATGGGTCAATGATTGGCTGAGTGGCAGACTTCAGAGGGTGGTGGTTAATGGTACCCTCTCTAAAACATCGGAGGTGACCAGTGGAGTGCCGCAGGGCTCGGTCCTGGGTCCACTCCTTTTCAACATATTCATAGGGGATCTGACTCAAGGGCTTCAAGGTAAAATAACACTATTCGCCGATGACGCCAAACTATGTAATATAGTAAGTGAATGCAGTTTACAGAATTATATGGCGCAGGACCTGCTTACATTGGAAAGTTGGTCCTCAACCTGGCAGCTAGGCTTCAATGCTAAGAAATGTAAGGTCATGCACCTCGGAAGCGGAAATCCATGCAGGACGTACTTCTTGAACGGAGAAACTTTAACTAGGACTTCAGCAGAACGAGATTTAGGAGTAATCATCAGTGCAGACATGAAAACTGCCAATCAAGTGGAGAAGGCTTCATCTAAGGCAAGGCAGATATTGGGTTGTATCAATAGAAGTTTCGTCAGCCGAAAGCCTGAAGTCATAATGCCGTTGTACAGGGCCATGGTGAGACCTCATCTGGAGTACTGTGTGCAATTCTGGAGGCCACATTACAGTAAAGATGTGCGCAGAATTGAATCGGTTCAACGGACGGCCACCAGGATGATCTCGGGGCTCAAGGGTCTCTCGTACGAAGAGAGACTGAACAAATTGCAGCTCTACACTCTCGAGGAACGTAGGGAGAGGGGAGACATGATCGAAACATTTAAGTACCTCACGGGACGTGTCGAAGTGGAAGATGATATTTTCTTTCTCAAGGGACCCTCAGCCACAAGAGGGCACCCGCTCAAACTCAGGGGCGGAAAATTTCATGGCGACACCAGAAAGTATTTCTTCACAGAGAGAGTGGTTGATCATTGGAACAAGCTTCCAGTGCAGGTGATCGAGGCAGACAGCGTGCCAGACTTTAAGAATAAATGGGATACCCATGTGGGATCCCTACGAGGGTCAAGATAAGGAAATTGGGTCATTAGGGCATAGACAGGGGGTGGGTAAGCAGAGTGGGCAGACTTGATGGGCTGTAGCCCTTTTCTGCCGTCATCTTCTATGTTTCTATGTTTCTATATGTAGAATAGCCATCCGGTGGAGGTGGTAGAGATAAAGACTGTGTCTGAAGTCAGGAAAGCGTGGGATCTCTTTTGGAGAGGAGATAGTGGATGCTGTGAATGGGCAGATAGGATGGACCATTTGGCCCTTATCTGCCACCATGTTTCCATGTTTCTATAACCATAAAGCTCTATTACCTCACAAGGCAGGTGTAAAGAGCCTTAGCCAATAGGAAGAGGAGATGCAAATGTTAAGAGCCTTAGCCAATAGGGAGAGGAGGAGATAGTGGATGCTGCGGATGGGCCATTTGGCCTTTATCTGCCATCATGTTTCTATAATCATAAAGTTCTATGACCTCACAGTGCAGGTGTTAAGAGCCTTAGCCTATAGGAAGAGGAGATGCAAATGTTAAGAGCCTTAGCCAATAGGAAGAGGAGGAGCTAGTGGATGTTGCAGATGGTAGAGCCATTTGGCCTTTATCTGCCCTCATGTCTCTATGTTTCTATAAACATAAAGCTCTATGACCTCACAGTGCAGGTGTTAAGAGCCTTAGCCTATAGGGAAAGGAGGAGATAGTGGACCATTTGGCCTTTATATGTTTCTAAGTTTCCTTCACCCCATGTGCGGCCATTTTTTAAGATGGACTTTTCTATGATGTCATGTCCTTTGTTGTCCCATTCATAGTTTGGATATTTCAGTTTCTAAAATGAGTGTTGATGCTGGACGTTACCTGCACGTGAACATTCATTTCTAATGTATTACAGACCACTTCAGAGTTGTCTGGATAATGTTGGAAATTTGGGGTATAAAAAGCCCACTGAAGCCAGCTTTTGCACGAAAGTTGTCCGCCGCAGGCTAAATATTGCATCTCTAGAACACTTTTTAAATAGTTTGGAAGCCACAAATTCAGACGATCTGCTTTTGTCCTTTTATTTCTACCCAAGTCTCGCCTTCGAATCTGAACTCCGAGAAGAGCTGAGGCTATATCATCCCGAAAGGAGTGAAAACAAACTGTCAAAGCTAATTACACCTTTTTGGATACACTGCTTAAAATAACACGAGCCTGCCAACATCAACCCTGAGCAAATCTTTCAGCTAATAGACATAAGGCATTAGTGGTTTTTCTGGTCGGGTTTTCTTTGCTTGTGTCTAAATGTTAAAAAGGAAAACGTCATGCATTTCTGCCCTGCAGCGAGGCAGTGATAATCGCCATGCATTTGGGCTGCAAGAGCCCATGGCAAACGTATGCGCCACAAAAGGAGCATGTTGGACTGAAACAGCACTGTCACCCATTTAATTGCGTCCTCCGCCAGCTTTGCCCATGCGTCAGTTGCTTTCTCCGATGACTGATCAGATGGGATTACGGCAGAACTTTGCAAAACTCATTTGCATGTGAAATTGTTTGAACATCAATCGCCATTTTCAAACTGGACGATTAATCGGTCCTATATTGACCCGCAGGATTTTAATGATGAGTTTTGTGCATTTGGCCCTTAATCCCCCCCCATTGCCCCAGGTACATTAGAGAGATTGTGAGCCCACCAGGACAGACAGAGGAAAATGCTTGATACCTGAATAAATGCATTTAAACCATTTTGAGCTCCTCTGGGAGAACGGTATAGTAAATTGAATAGTGTGAAAAGTTTCTGTCTCGTAACCAAAACTGATACTGTGATGTCACAATGTCTCATTCCACCAATAAGAGCCAACCTCATCAGTGATGTCACAATGGCTTGCTTGTCCCTCACTTTTACTACATTTCGATTTCTAGAGTGGCGCAATGGTTAAAGCTACAGCCTCAGCACCCTGAGGTTGTGGGTTCAAACCCACGCTTTCTCCCTGTGACCCTGGGCAAGTCGCTTAATCCCTCCATTGTCCCAGGTGCATTAGGTAGATTGAGAGCCCACCGGGACAGACAAGGAAAATGCTTGAGGACCTGAATAAACTCATGTAAACCATTCTAAGCTCCCTTGAGAGAACAGTCTAGAAAATTGATTAAATAAATGTAGACTGCTTTGTGTGTGGTTGTATAACTTCAAAAAGGCAGTCTACATGTCGCAATCCCTTCCACGTGCTCCTTTCAAAACCAGCTAAGAGATGATTAACTGTTTCTACCTCTTTCTTACATAATTCACAGATGTCTGTTGGATATTATGCGCCGTGAGATGACAGAGGTGCTTTTCTTGTTAATGAACTAAAAAGAAAATATACACTGTAAGGTAATGTACGAATCTTGCTATTTTTCACTACAAATGGATCTATCCTCGGGTTACCAGATTTTACGTTAGTAAAATCCAGACCCCTAGGCCCGCCCTCAGACCCGCCCTGTTCTACCAATCCCCGCCCCTTATGCCCCAGCTCTGCCCTCAGCTCCACCCCAGCCCCGCCCCCACTGTTCATTGGACAGAAAGGCATCTGGGCATGCACGGATGCCCCCTCCCGACACGATTTCTTTACAAATCCCGGACAAAGGGTTTTGAAAAGCCATCCGGACCCCCGGACATGATCTAACTGATCTCTTCCTCCCACCTCTTTATAAACAGAAGAAATTCAGTGATTTATATCGGTGGTTCCCAACCCTGTCCTGGAGGACCACTAGGCCAGTCGGGTTTTCAGGCTAGCCCTAATGAATATGCATGAGCAGATTTGCATGCCTGGCACCTCCATTACATGCAGATCTCTCTCATGCATATTCATTAGGGCTAGCCTGGTGGTCCTCCAGGACTGGGTTGGGAACCACTGATTTATATGATTTAATTCTAGTGGGCTAGTAAGGTGCATTTTCTGGATTTGTCTCTTTCGGTTGGAGTTTTATCACTCAGAGACTGTCCAATGCTTCTTACCGTTCAGATTGTTCAGGGCACTGGTTCACGTAGAGTTTGGGAATCAGATCTTCTCTGCTAAAGACAATAGGACACTGTCCATCCTTGAGAGGAAAAAAAAAAGGCCTTTCAAGAAGGCCATTCCAGCGTCTCTTTTATTGAGTGACCTTTGACCCAGTCCCTCTCCCTCAGCCCCGCCAGAGTTGAAGAGCAGTTCTTTGCTGAGACCCAAAAGAGATCAGACCTATGTTAGTGAGAGAGGAATTAAATTCAGAGATAATTGCTGGGGGGAGGGGAGGGCACACTTGCAATACCTAGCTTGTTTTTAAAAGCAATCGCAAATAACGATGATAACTTTTATTCACGATTTCATGGTATTCACGAATATGATAGTGGGTTTTTTGGGGGTATTCGCGGGCCATCTTTGAACGTATCCCTCACGAATATGGAGGGAGAAGTGTACTGTCGTTTACATGATAAAGTGCGACTTTTAGGAGTATACTTTTATTATCTATACTCTTCTACCAGGAGAGCTCAGAACGGTTTACATGGATTTATTCAGATACTCAAGCAGTTTTCCCTCTCCCAATCTATCTAATGTACCTGGGGCAATGGGGGGATTAAGTGACTTGCCCAGGGTCACAGGGAGCAGCGTGGGGTTTGAACCCACAACCTGAGGGTGCTAAGGCTGTAGCTTTAACTACTGCACCACTCTAGAAATCAAAATGTAGCGAAAGTGAGTCAAGTCTAGTGCAAATAAGCCATTGTGACATCACTGATGAGGTTGGCTCTTATTGGTGGAATGAGGCATTATGATGTCACAATCTCAGCTCTGGTTATCAGAGGCTGAAACTTTTCACACTATATATTCAGGGGAGCTCAGAACTGTTTACATTAATTTATTCAGGTATTCAAGCATTTTTCCCTGTCTGTCCCGTGGGCTCACAATCTATCTAATGTACCTGGGGCAATGGGGGGATTAAGTGACTTGTTCAAGGTCACAAGGAGCAGCGTGGGTTTGAACCCACAACCCCAGGGTGTCGAGGCTGTAGCTTTAACCACAGCGCCACTCTAGAAATCAAAATGTAGTAAAAGTGAGCCAAGTAAAGGACTATGAAGCCATTGTGACATCACTGATGAAGTTGGCTTTTATTGGTGGAATGAGGCATTATGATGTCACAATACCAGCTCTGGTTATTAGAGAGAGAAACTTTTCACGCTACTTATTTATTCAATTTTCTATACCGTTCTCCCAGGGGAGCTCAAAATGGTTTACATGAATTTATTCAGGTACTCAAACATGGTATCAGTGGACGCGCCTATATATAGCCGTGAAAAATGCCCACTTACTCTAACGTTCTCTAATGGAATCTGGGTGTCTGGATGCCATAACAGAATTCATGGAGAAATTCATCACACAGGAGAATTTCTCTATCCTATTTTCGTTGAATATATATGGCAGCCTATATTCTCACATCGGATTGTAGATGTAAAATTTATAGCAAAAACGCGCTGCCCCAGAGGAGGAAGAAGTGCGCCGTTCATGACGACGTTATAAAAACCTGAAAGAAGGAAAACCAAAGGACCGTTTTAAAGCCCGGAACTGGATGCCAGCTATTAAACCCTGGAACTGGGTGTCAGACACTAGTCTAGGCTTATTTAAAGAGATAAGATCACTCACATTAAAAAAAGGTTATATAAAATTGTTAAAGGTTATATATGGAGAGAATGTACGTATAGAGTGTTACATAGGGCTTATTTCTCACAAGTACAAGCATTTCAAGCAGATCTAGTAAATTCTCCCATTTGTATCAAATGTGAGAAAGACCCAAATACTTTATCTCATGCATTGTGGAAATGTTCTCTTATTAAATCATTTTGGTCTGCCATCTTATTATTTTTAGGTGCTTTATGGAATATTCAATTAGTGGAATCTGTAAGGGGGGTAATATTTGGTAAAGCTGCTGCTTGTGGGGGTTTTGGATTAGAAAGAAATATTTTATTTCAGAAGGCATGCAGGGCTCGGTCTTGGGCCCAATCCTTTTCAATATCTTTATAAGGGACTTGGCTGAGGGACTTCGCGGTAAAATAACGTTATTCGCCGATGACGCCAAACTGTGTAATATAACAAGCAAGAGCACAACGGACAATATGAAACACGACCTACTCCTATTGGAGCAATGGTCTAGGACCTGGCAACTGAGTTTCAATGCCAAGAAATGCAAAGTCATGCACCTTGGCAGTCAAAATCCATGCGAGACTTACACCCTAAATGGCGAGATACCTAGCAAGGACGGTTGCAGAACGGGACTTAGGGGTAATCATCAGTGAAGATATGAAGACTGCCAATCAAGTGGAGCGGGCTTCATCTAAGGCTAGGCAGATCATAGGATGTATACGTAGGAGTTTCGTCAGCCGTAAGCCTGAAGTCATTATGCCGTTGTATAGATCCATGGCGAGGCCCCATCTGGAATACTGCGTACAATTCTGGAGGCCTCATTACCGCAAGGATGTACTGAGGCTTGAGTCAGTCCAGCGAATGGCCACCCGGATGGTCTCGGGACTCAAGGATCTCCCGTACGAGGAACGGCTGGATAAATTACGGCTATACTCACTCGAGGAATGCAGAGAGAGGGGAGACATGATCGAGACGTTCAAATACCTCACGGGCCGTATCGAGGTAGAAGAAGATATCTTCTTTTTCAAAGGTCCGACGGCGACAAGAGGACATCCATGGAAAATCAGGGGCAGGAAATTGCACGGCGACACCAGGAAATACTTTTTCACCGAAAGAGTAGTTGATCACTGGAATAGACTTCCACTTCAGGTGATCGAAGTAAGCAGCGTGCCTGATTTTAAGAAGAAATGGGATCGTCACGTGGGATCTCTGCACAGAGCTAAATAGGGGAGGGTCATTAGGGTGGGCAGACTAGATGGGCTGCGGCCCTTATCTGCCGTCTTTTTCTATGTTTCTATGTTTCTATGATTGGTCATAAGTGTATTCCACAATATTGGTTACAGAAAGATCCTCCTAGTTTTTGGCATTGGAGGAACCAATTCCATCGGTTAATTTTATTTGAGGTCTGGGAGGTTCGTACATTTCTTGAAAATTTGGAATCCATATACAGTGGAACCTCGGTTGGTGAGTAACCCGGTTTGCGAGTGTTTTGCAAGACGAGCAAAACACTCAGCAAATTTTTGACTCGCAAACCGAGCACTGCCCCGATAAACGAGCCCTTACAGTCCAGGAAGCGCCGCTTCGGGGGGATTCCTCTTCCGTCTTCCCGCCAGGCTTCCACGTCGGGTGCCTTCCGCAGGTTGGAGGACCTCTGTCTGGGCCTGCGCGGCCGGGTGCCGTCCCGCCTGCGCGTTGCGTGTGATGCGCACAGCGTCAATCATCGGCGTTGTGCGTGTCGTGCGCAGCGTGCAGGTGGGGTGGCGCTTGGCTGCGTGGGATCGGGTGGGGGCTCTCCAGCATGCGAGGGGCATCCGACGTGGAGGGCTGGCCGGCGGATGGAGGAGGCATCCTTCTGAAGCGGCACTGCAGGGTTCTTCTTTGGATGACGGACGGAGGAGACGGCGCTGCAGCACCCGGCACCCGACAGGTACAGACCCCGGGTTCTGGAACGAATCGTTCCTGTTACCACTATTTTCTATGGAGAACTTTGCTTTGATAAACGAGCATTTTGGATTACGAGCATGTTCCTGGAACGGATTATGCTCGTAATCCAAGGTACCACTGTATTCAAAATCTTTCCCATAGAGCTCGTAGTATGATTCTTAATGTTTTATATTGAGGAATAAGAAACTTTCATTACTTCTTAACACTTTGTAATATGTGTCATAGTAACATAGTAACATAGTAACATAGTAGATGACGGCAGATAAAGACCCGAATGGTCCATCCAGTCTGCCCAACCTGATTCAATTTAAATTTTTTTTTTTTTTTTTTTTTCTTCTTAGCTATTTCTGGGCAAGAATCCAAAGCTTTACCCGGTACTATGCTTGGGTTCCAACTGCCGAAATCTCTGTTAAGACTTACTCCAGCCCATCTACACCCTCCCAGCCATTGAAGCCCTCCCCAGCCCATCCTCCACCAAACGGCCATATACAGACACAGACCGTGCAAGTCTGCCCAGTAACTGGCCTAGTTCAATCTTTCATTATGGGGGTAGGGAGGGAATTTGTTTGATGATAATAATAGTTGGAATTTCTTGAATTGTATATTTATATAATTAATTTATTACATTGTTATATTTTAAAAAATTTGGGGGGTGAAGGGGAGGAAAGGGGGGTGGGAAAGGTATGGGGTGTATATATGGTATTATGAATAGGTAATATGGAAAATATATTTTGGAGAAATGATAAAATTATTGATGTAATATTTGAGCTTTGAATTTAATTGTAATGAGCATTTATCGTATTTGAATGATTTCTTCAATAAAAGGTTATTTCATCATGAAGTTTGACCTTATCAGTGAATGGTTTGAAACAGAAACATGCGACTTTGTAATATTAGCAACAGGTGACGGGTAGGTGGGTGGGTGGAGTGACGGCTGCTTTGGGGAGGGCATTACAGTCATTTTTATTATGATAGATTAATGCATTAATAGATTTGTCTATATTGCATTGCCCCTATATATTCAAATCAATCTCATGCATATTCAACCTGCATATCCTGAAACCCATACTGGCAGGGCATGTTTTGAGGACTGAGTTGAGAATCACTGCAGTAAAGATATCCCGAAATCAACATATGTACTGATTTAAAGTAAAGAATTTTTCCCGTCCCCACAGGAACTCAATTTCCCTGTCCCGCACCTGCGAGTTTTCTCCCTGCCCCTGTCCCATTCCTGTAAGCTCTGCCTTAACCACACGAGCCTCGGACACTTATGATTTTAAAGTGTTCTAGTCTTGTGCAGATGAGGAAGGAGCTTAGGCATTGGTGGAATGAGGCATTATGACATCACAATCTGAGCTCTAGAATGTTGCTACTTAGGATTTTAAAGTGTTTGAGGCTTGTGCAGCTGAGGCCGGAGCTTAGGCATTGGTGGAATGAGGCATTATGACATCACAATCTGAGCTCTAGAATGTTGCTACTTAGGATTTTAAAGTGTTTGAGGCTTGTGCAGATGAGGAAGGAGCTTAGGCATTGGTGGAATGAGGCGTTATGACATCACAATCTGAGCTCTAGAATGTTGCTACTTAGGATTTAAAAGGGTTTGAGGCTTGTGCAGATGAGGACGGAGCTTAGCCATTGGTGGAATGAGGCATTATGACATCACAATCTGAGCTCTAGAATGTTGCTACTTAGGATTTTAAAGCGTTTGAGGCTTGTGCAGATGAGGACGGAGCTTAGGCATTGGTGGAATGAGGCATTATGACATCACAATCTGAGCTCTAGAATGTTGCTACTTAGGATTTTAAAGCGTTTGAGGCTTGTGCAGCTGAGGACGGAGCTTAGGCATTGGTGGAATGAGGCATTATGACATCACAATCTGAGCTCTAGAATGTTGCTACTTAGGATTTTAAAGCGTTTGAGGCTTGTGCAGATGAGGACGGAGCTTGCAGGAATGGGGCAGAGACAGGAAAAGAACTCACAGGGATGGGACAGGAAAATGAGTTCCCAGGGGAAAAATTTGTCCCCATGTTATTGTCTACTTTGGAGAACAGTATAAAAAATGGAATAAATAAATAGTGTGAAGAGTTTCAGCCTCTGATAACCAGAGCTGGTCTTGTGACATCATAATGCCTCATTCCACCAATAAGAGTCAACCTCATCAGTGATGTCACAATGGCTTGATTGTCCTAGACTTGGCTCACTTCTACTACATTTTGATTTCTAGACTGGTGCAGTGTAGAGAATGATGTGGAGACACATTTTCCCGTCCCCACAAGTTTTGTCGCTGCCCCTGTCCCTGCACCATTCCTATAAACTCAGCCTTAACTGAACAACCCTTAAACACTTATGATTTTAAAGTATTTGAGGCTTGTGCAGATGAGGGCAGAGCTTGAAGGGACGGGGCAAGGACAGCAAAAGAATGGGAGGGGACGGGAAAATGAGTTCCCGAGGGGACGGGGGAAAATTTGTCCCCGTGTCATTCTCTAATTTAATGTCCCACAGAAGGAAAGCAGGAAAATTTGATCAACATTGCAAACAGTATTTCTGCTTTTACAAACAAATATGCCAGTGAGTAAACTGTGTTCAGAACAGAAGAGTTAGAGTTAAAGATTTTTTTTAATATCTTTATTTGACCTTGATGAGAAAATGAAAGTATGCTGAAGCTTTCATTATCTTTAGAAAATAATGAATAGCCCGTCCACAAAGTTATGTCAGATCTTTCACTACTGCTGGTCATAGCAGATACCACCATATGCCAAATCTTTCACGACTGGTGCTTCGTGACAGATACCACCATCTCTAAGTCAATCACCAGCGTCCATTCAGTCTCTGCCGGTGACCCAATGGACCCCTTGTTCTCCAGTGTTGACAATTGGTCAAGGCTCCAGCCATAAAGGCCGCTAGTGACTGACCCCTCGGCAGACGGTCTGATTATAATAATTGCAAGACTGGAAGCAACAGACGCTGAGCGCAATTACACCTGTGCGGGTCCAATTCAAGCAGGGTTTCAATTACGAGGATGGAGCAAGGACGGTGAGGCCATTCAGGTGAACACAGCTTTTCTTCTGTTATACAGACATCCCTAATTATGCTTGTCATTAACACACAATAAGGCTGAGTTTCTGAAACAGCATCTTCATGTTATAAGGACTTTTCTGTTCATAGAAACTTCTTTTTCAAGTCTCAATGAGTTCCTTCCTTTGGAATGAAGCCCTGTTACAGCCACGCAAAATGCTGCTCACGATGTAATTTTATCTGACTCTAAGTTTGAGAAATCCATTCTGCATTACAATGCAATCGATCCTCACAATGAATGGTCCATCTTGTAAATAAATATTCTATAAGGATAACAAATGTTATATAAAGTCTGCTTTTTACTATAACATAAATTTTCTATTTGGTGCAAAAAGGGATCAAGTTACTTTTAGGAGTGTTTGATTATACTGTACTATAAAATACAGTAAAAACTTTGGATTGCAAGTAACTTGGTTTGCAAGTGTTTTGCAGGACAAGCAAAACGTTTGATTAAATTTTAACTTGATATACAAGCAATGTCTTGCAATACGAGTACATACAGTATACACACATCACAGCTGAGCCGATGGTTCTTCTCTCTCTGACGCTGCGGGAGTGTCGTGACCGTTCTAAACAAGCGAGGTCTTGCGATACGAGTACATACAGTATACACGCGTCACATCATCACAACTGAGCCGATGGTTCTTCTCTCTCTGACGCTGCGGGAGTGTAGTGACTGTTCTAAACGAGCGAGGTCTTGCAATACAAGTACATATAATATTTTGTATTAAAGTTTTTGGGTTGTGGAACAAATCGTCTGAGTTTCCATTCTTTCCTATGGGGAAATTTGCTTTGATATACAAGTGCTTTGGATTACAAGCATTGCTTCTGGAATGAAATATGCTCGCAAACCAAGGTTTGACTGTATAGCTTCTTTGCAAAGTGTGATGGCTTCCAGTTGTTGTACAGAGGGTAAATCTATAAGGGGTGTCTGGATTTAGGCACTAGGAAAGAGGTTTGTTTGTTTTTAATTGATTCTATAAAGGTGCCTAATTTCTTTATAGAATACCAGCAAAAGTGGCCAAAAACGTGCCCATTTTTAGGCATAAATATTTTTTAAAGCAGAACAAAAGAAGAGCCTTACTGGGCCAGACCAATGGTCCATCTAGCCCAGTATTCCATCTTCACAGAGGTCAATCCAACTCACAAGTACCTGGCAAAATCCCAAATAGTAGCAGCATTCCATGCCACCTATCCAGGGCAAGAAGCGGCTTCCCCCATGTCTGTCTCAATAGCAGACTATGGACTTTTCCTCCAGGAATTTGTTCAAACCTTTTTTAAAACCAGCTACATTAACCGCTTTTACCACATCCTCTGGTAACGCATTCAGAGCTTAACTGTTCTCCGAGTGAAAAAATATTTCCACCACGTGGCAGTTGAAATTTAATGTGGAGAAATGCAGGCATGGTAGAACAGGGGACCAGGGGGAGAGGGAAAGGGGGCTGCTTTGGGGGGAAGGGGGCCACGGAGCACGCAGGCATGATAGAACAGGGGACCAGGGGAGAGGGAAAGGGGGCTGCTTTGGGGGGAGGGGTGTGCTGGGGGCAGACAGCAATCATTGGCGGGGGAAAGAAGGGGGCCACGGAACACACAGGCATGGCACAACGAGGGGAGAGGGAAAGGGGGCTGCTGGGGGTAGGGGTGTGCTGGGGGTCACAAAACAATCATGCTTTGCTCTGGGAGGGGGGGACACAGAAGGGGGCCACGGAGAGACAGGCAGGCATGGCGCAACAGAGAAATACAGGTAGGCAGGGGACCAGGGAGAGACACAGACAGAACGAATGACACACAGACAGACAGACAGCGTCCAAGGAAAGAGAGACAAAAAAAAAAACCCAGACAGACAGACATCTCTAGCACCTGTTAATGTAACGGGCTTAAAGACTAGTCTATATTATTCATTAATGATTTAGGGCTCCTTTTACTAAGGTGCGTTAGGGCCTTAACACAAGGAATAGCACGCGCTAAATTGTCGCATGCGCTAGACCTTAATGACAGCATTGAGCTGGCGTTATTCTAGAAGCGTAACGCACGGTTTATGCGCAGTAATTTTGTGCGTGTGCTAAAAACACTAAGGCACCTTAGTAAAAGGAGCCATTAACTTTATAACATTTTATTGAAGAAATGCAGTAAATACATAATATAATACAGTAAAATAGTCATTACATTTAAATTTACCATATTAACTTCTAATAAATGTTTATCATTCCTTCAAAATAAATTTTTCAAATTACCTAATACATCTCTCAATATATTCCCTCAATTTCCGACCCCCCCTCCCCACTTATCCCCCCCCCATTGTTTTAATATTATTACAACATTATAATTAATGAATTAAACAGAAATACAGTTCAAGTAATTTAACACATATTAAAATCATCCTTCCTATTTCCCCCCTACCCTAGAATGAAAGGTGACATGAAATACCAAGTATATAAAAATGCAAAGAACATTTACAAGGCTTTAATATAAAGTATTAAGAATCATACTTCTTGCTTTCCAGGATCATTTTTGCACATAAGGGTCCCAAATGTTTTCATATAGCCCTCACTGCAGTCAGTATCGGCCCTACCTGTAAACCCTTTTTCAGATTCCTACCTGTGTCCTTCAGACCTTGATCTCAAAGGGGCAGGGCTATTTCGTTTGTATCGGTGGTTAAACTTTTCACCATCCTCCCAGCAAATCTATGATAAGCCGTACCGGGTTATCCCAAATAAACATTCATAGTGAGCTTCCCTGGTTTCTGACATCTGAAAGGCTTGCGGGAACTCACTCCGAAACACCTGTGCACTAAGCTACACAATTCATCTTTGTCTCCCAGTTGCCTGGAAGCTGTCCTCCCAAAGAGTCAGCTAAGGATGGTACCTTCACACCAGTGAGCTAATCCGCCTTAGGAAATGCAAAGATTTTACATTAGCTGTTAACTCTGCAACAATGACATATATCACCAAAACGATTCACAAACAACCGGAGGCCCCTTGGATCAGCCTTACTTGTCTTGGAAGAGTCTATAAAGAATATCCAGCATGAGGGCAAGGTTTGATTGATATTGTTTTAAGAAAAGATCCCTGTGGAATTTATAGCCTTTGAGAAACTTAGATCTGAAGTATTGTCTAGTACAGTGGTTCTTAACCTTGTTGGAGGTACTGAACCCCACCAGTTTCATATGCGTGTTCACCGAACCCTTCTTTATTGGAAAAATAAAATATGATTTTTACAAATTCAAAACATACAGTGAGGGAAAACATAATATCAATTTTGAAAACAAAAAAGTTCTCCTATATTTCGAATAATAATAACATAATAATGAAATTTACTGCAAATCAGTGTGACTTCGGCTGTTGCCTCTCAGAGGGATTAAAATATTAAGATAGGTATCACACGACGTACCATCACAACAGTTACAATTCGACTACTGTGCGCATCAAGTCCCCTGCAGCACAGATAGGCCAAGCGATGTTGCGTGATCACCTGCAGCCAATTATGGACAAGCGGGGCGTATCATCACGAATCATAAGCGCTTCGGTCACGTTCAATCATCTATCAGTTAAATCACAAATTTTGATCAGGAATTGATTGATGTATATAAGGCGTTAGTTACAGATTGATAGATCAAGAAACCGAGTACACGATCAGCCTTGATCAAAATCACTGAATAACTGATAGATGATTGAACGTGACCGAAGCGCTATATGAGTCGGAGGTGTGTTTTGACCTCCGCTGAGCCCGCGAGACTGACTCACCGAACCCCTGGGGTTCGGTCGAACCCAGGTTAAAAATCACTGGTCTAGTACCACCGGTGGATATACGGTATGTTACTATTGTTGAACTGGAAATTCTGGTTGGGTGTAAAGTTGAATCATTGGGAGGGCAGGAATGGCCTATTGCTTAGAGCTGCCGTTCCTTTTGACTCTGGACAAGTCACTACGCCCACCGATCATGTCCCGACCACTTAGCGACCCCGGCCCGATTCACTAACCTCGTGGCCGATCAAGCGCCGATCCGATTCCGATCCGCACATGCAAATGAGGGGAAAAGGCATGCAAAGCAGTAAGGGCCTCGATTCACTAAACTTGTTCAGGAACACCGACTGGGCTGGCCGATCAAATAAGAAGCCACTGCTGGGGACCAGTCGCTCACGTCCTTTCCTGCTCTCTGCCGCCCTTCCCTGCAGTGCGAGCCCGTGGTCTGCACATGCTCAAGGATCACTCTCTAGGGCAGGGGTGTCCAACCTTTTGGCTTCCCTGGGCCGCATTGGCTGAAAAGAGTGTTTCTGGGGCCGCACAAACACGCAAACACTGCAGCAAGACAGAGGAGGGAGCCGGCAAGACGGTAAACACCCGGGGCAGCAGAGGAAAAACACTGCATCGCCCTCGAGCGGGGCTGCACAAAATACTTCACGGGGCCACCTGCGCCCTCGGGCCGCAGGTTGGACACCCCTGCTCTAGTGATCCGTGAGATGGGGGGGTGCCAACGATCATCCCCATTTGTATGCAGGCCTTTAGTGAATTGGTCGGCCTGCATGGAATCGGGCAAAGATAGGTCACGGGAAAGGTGAGTGAATCTAGCCCAAAGGCAATGGGGATATTTAAATAGATTTAACTGGCCCAAAATTATTTCTGGATGGTGAAATTGCTTGTGCACTGATATTCAGCAGTTTTTGTTTGTTTGGGGATTTTTTTTGGGGGGGATGGGGAAACTCATCAACAGTCGCTAACTGCATTAGCATTCATCGTTAGCATTTAGCGTGTGTTAACGTTAGCGTGTGTTAACGTGATGGCGCCCGCTGATGAATTCCCTCCTTGAGCTGTCAGTGCCACTGAATATCACCACAGGCCACTGAACTCAAAAGCTGGCTATGCGCTGGGGGCTTCAGGGGCAGAGTCAGCATTTGTGTGGTTAAGTGCCAAAATTCAGCACTTAACTGCCTAAGTTTAACAGCCAGATTGGACCACATAAGAGTCGGTCCTATCTTCCTGGATTTATTTCTTGGGATGTGCTGTCACTTATGGGTCAAACGCTGAATGTTGCACATGACATAGGCAAAGGGACTTGTATGCCAAATTTTTATGGTTTTACAATCACATCCAAAGCAGTTTTCGTACAGATACTTCAAACATTTTCCCTGTCTGTCCCGGTGGGCTCACAATCTACCTATTCTTTTTCACTGAAAGAGTGGTTGATCGCTGGAATAGTCTTCCACTACAGGTGATTGAGGCCAGCAACGTGCCTGATTTTAAGGCCAAATGGGATCGGCACATGGGATCTCTTCATAGGGCAAAGGTAGGGGAGGGACATTAAGGTGGGCAGACTAGATGGGCCGTGGGCCCTTATCTGCCGTCTATTTCTATGTTTCTATGTTTCTATGTAATGTACCTGGGGCAGTGGAGGATTAAGTGACTTACCCAGGCTCAGCATGGGGTTTGAACCCACAGCATCAGGGTGCGGAGGCTTTAGCTCTAACCACTGCACTGCACTCTCCTCCAATAGAATACCAGAAGTGAACCAAGTATAGAGCAATGAAACCATTGTGACATCACCGACGAGGTTGGCTCTTATTGGTGGAATGAGGCATTATGACATCAGGGAAAGGGATTGGGCCTTGTATACCACCTTTTTGCAGTTTCTATAACCACACTCAAAGTGGTTTACATACAGGTACTTCAGGCATTTTTCCTGTCTGCCCCAGTGGGCTCACATTCTGTGTCTAATGTGTGCAGGATCACAGGGAGCAGGACAGGGTTTGAACCCACAACTTCAGTGTGTGGAGCCTGCAGCTCTCACCGCTATGCCACACTCTCCTCCACAGAAACCTGGATATTCAATGCCAGTGTGTGGACACTGGCCAACTACCTGTAGACGTCAATTCAGTTAGTGTGGAAACATAAGAAGTACCTATGCGATCGAGATTATAACAGAAAGTCAAAGAAAGTTGAAAGAGCAGGCAATGACTATGCCAAATGCGGTGAAATACTGTTTCTTCTGCTTCAGCGAGGGAGCTGATCCTGTAAAGCCCCTCAGCTCTGTAAAGTGGGCTGCTGGAGGAAGTGGACTCTCTTAGAAGACTCCACAATGGGAAGGGGGCTCTTTTGAAGAGCCCACCAAGCAGAAGGAAGCAGAACCACATTCGAGGTCTTGGCGCGCAGAAAGACGAGGATCAAATCTCACTTGTTTTGCTTCCACCAAGCCACCCCCTGTGTAGTGTGCCAAAGCTAGAAGAACACTTCAAAGCACATTTCCTCCTTTGCATGTGATGGGTGAGGTAAGAAAACTAAGGGGCAATTTTAAAGGTTTGCATGCATAGAAAAAGTATCAACGTACAAAGATTAATGTATACACAGTATATATGTTATATTGCATCAAGAATGTTTGTTATGTTGCATAATATGCTATGAGTTTATCTTATTAGGAGACAAGCTTGGATGGACCATGCAGGTCTTTATCTGCTGTAGCAATTTTAGAAGAGATCCTTTCGATATTCATTTGGCACAAATAGACTGGTGGGTGTGGTTTGGCAAATTTCACTTTACATTTCACGTGTTTCCTCGTTTGCAACAAACATGCATGTCTGTTACATAGAAACATGGCTAAGGCTCTTTACACCTGCCTTGTGAGGTCATAGGGCTTTTTGGTTATAGAATCATGATGGCAGATAAAGGCCAAACGGCCCATCCGCAGCATCCACTATCTCCTCCTCTCCCTATTGGCTAAGGCTCTTAACATTTGCATTTCCTCTTCCTATTGGCTAAGGATCTTTACACCTGCATTGTGAGGTCATAGAACTTTATGGTTATAGAAACATAATGGCAGATAAAGGCCAAATGGCCCATCCGCAGCATTCCCTATCTCCTCCTCTCCCTATTGGCTAAGGCTCTTAACATTTGCATCTCCTCTTCCTATTGGCTAAGGATCTTTACACCTGCATTGTGAGGTCATAGAACTTTATGGTTATAGAAACATGATGGCAGATAAAGGCCAAATGGCCCATCCGCAGCATCCACTATCTCCTCCTCTCCCTATTGGCTAAGGCTCTTAACATTTGCATCTCCTCTTCCTATTGGCTAAGGATCTTTACACCTGCATTGTGAGGTCATAGAACTTTATGGTTATAGAAACATGATGGCAGATAAAGGCCAAATGGCCCATCCGCAGCATCCACTATCTCCTCCTCTCCCTATTGGCTAAGGCTCTTAACATTTGCATCTCCTCTTCCTATTGGCTAAGGATCTTTACACCTGCATTGTGAGGTCATAGAACTTTATGGTTATAGAAACATGATGGCAGATAAAGGCCAAATGGCCCATCCACAGCATCCACTATCTCTGCCTCTCCCTATTGGCTAAGGCTCTTAACATTTGCATCTCCTCTTCCTATAGGCTAAGGCTCTTTACACCTGAATTGTGAGGTCATAGGGCTTTATGATTATAGAAACATAAAGCTCTATCACTGATCACCTGAAATAGATAATAATAAATATAATATATATAATAAAATTACACTATCAAACTGGCTTCACAAAGTGCTATTAAGTGAACGCTGAGACCCACAACCAGAGCTCTAGTGATTTTTCACGGAGCCCGTTGCAAATGAGACCATCATAGCATGTTCACTGTCTCTGCCACCTGCTTCCCATTATACCTAAAAACTCTACATAGATAAGAAGATTGTTACTTATCTGTGTTATCTGTATTGCATGGTGGCAAAAATTCAACTCTGCAACTGTTCCGGGTACATTCTTAAATTCTAAACTGCTGCCATACTCTCTCTGACTCCCCACCAACCTAGGTTTCACAGTTGGCTTCTTCAGGAGGGGGACACTGAGGAGATAAAACATAATCAATCACATTACCACCCAGTGAAAAGAAGATCCTACTGTCCACTAAGCACAAGAAGCACTAAAATACACCCATGCAATTCTCTTCCAAACCTTATAACATTCACTAAACTTCCAAATCACGGCTTACCGGGTAACAGGACAGTTCCAGCAACTCGATTCCAACACAGGTGACCTGCAACTAGTTACCAATGAATAGGGTTATCATCTGGCTCCAGAAAAAAGGAGGATGGATTGAGACATCCGGGTTTTACTTCCACTGAAAGCAATGGAATTAAGGAGCACAGATTGAGACATCCGGGTTTTATTTCCACTGAAAGCAATGGAAGTAAAACCCGGATGTCTCAATCCATTCTCCTTTTTTCTGGAGCCATATGGCAACCCTGCCAATGAAGTATGGGTTCTCCCATGATTTTTTAGTATGAGCACAGAAAAGTACAACCATGTGAAGAACTGTTCCAAACCCCAGCAGACAAAGAAGGAAGGCTCGTCCAATGACCCTCCATCCTTAGCTGTCTCTATAGTCATCTTCTCAATCAGGGGAATCTAGCTGGATCGCTTGAAGCATAGAACCTTGCAACCTAGACAAAGCCGTATCTCTGTTTCTCCTAGGACAAGCAGGATGAGTCAGCCACATATGGGTGTTGTCCCAACACCTCCCAATTTGCGGATAAGCTCTCCAATAGCTCAGAGAGATTTTTTTTTTTTTTTTTCTCTGAGCATGTGCAGTGCCCGGGCCCCACTGGGCATGCCCGAGCCCTACCCATTTCCCCCTGCTTCCCCCTAATCCCCAGTCTTTAGTTTCCGCCCGTTCCCATCGGTCGGATTTTTCTACAGCTCTCCATTACAACTTTTCTACTCAACCTGAAGATGCCTGAATCATCTAAAGAAACGACTGGGATGCAGGAGGAGGATGAACACACTGGATCCTCATGAATTGTGCGCCCACTGATTGGATCCGGCGCTCGAGGTTTCCGTGTGGCTTGCATTGTGCGCACATGTCACCACATGCACGCAAGCTAAGGAAGAGGGCACTGAGAGACTTCATGAAGAGAAGTGAGGCCCGAGAATCTCCCTCCAGCAGCCATCCTCATCGGAGCGTAGCAGCGGGGGATCCACAGACGAATCCGGTGAGGAGCCTCCAGGACGTCCTGGCTCAGTCAACCCCCCCGACTGCAACTTGCCCGGTCGAGAAATCTCTCCCGGAAGTCCTGCATGCTGTCGCTAGCCGTCGGCCCCTGCAGGAAGCCGATAGGAGTCTCACCAGACCGAGAGATCTCTCCAGGAGTTCTTGCATGTTGCTGCTGACAGCCAGCCTCCGCAGGGCATGAAGAGAAGTGAGGCCCGAGAATCTTCCTCCAGCAGCCATCCTCATTAGAATGCAGCAGCGGGGGATCCACATGCTACAGTGGCAAGGAGCCTCCAGGATGCCCTGGCTCAGCTAATCCCCCCGCCTGCACTTGGCCCGGTAGAGAAATATCTCCCGGAGTCCCTGCATGTTGCCGCTTAGAACCAACCTCTGCAGGGCAGCCGATAGGAGTCTCGCCAGACCGAGAGATCTCTCCAGGAATCCTTGCATGTTGCCACGCAGCCATCCTCTGCAGGGCAGCCGATAGGAGTCTTGCATGCTGCTGCGTAAATCCACAGCCTCTGCAAGCAACAGATCGGGGCTTTCACCCTCCAGACGGCATGCTGCCTCTTACAGCCGGCCTCTGAAGGGAGCCGATTGGGGTTCAAAGGTAAGTCCTATCTGCTTGTTTTTGGGAAAACCTCTGATAATCTGTTGCAGCCCCGAGGGCTCTGCCCCACCCTCCTCCCAATCTGAATTTAAGGAGAAAGAATCTCCCATGCTTCTTTCCCTTGGAGGGGACCTGCAGACCTCTCCCCCCAGTAGGAGACATGCTGCCCCAGAGTTCAGCTTATAAAGGACATGCTGAAAAAAAAAAACAAAAAAAAAAACAACTCGATGTTTCTTTCCCTCTTGGGGTCCTGCAGAGTCTACAATTCACACCTTTCCCACCCCTCCCCCTCCCCCTCTCAGGTTGGGAAGAGGAGTCTGCCTTTCTCAGCAGGGTGCTGATATCTTCAGAGATGCGGCATGTCAGACCATGCCTCTCCAAGGGTGGGGGTTTAAAACTCCTCAGTCTAAAAAGCTGTTTGCTCTTCATAAAACCTAGGCAGAGTGTTTTTCCAGCTAGCATGAGGGACTCTGTACTATTCATGATTTCTATAGCACTGAAAGGCATATGCAGCGCTGTACAGTTTAATATACAATAGGCAGTACAGCAGGAGAAGCCCACTCAAGAGGCATTATCACTCCTCTTTCTCTGCCTCCAGGCACAGTGGGAAACGCAGCCAGGAGCACTGGCACAGATGAAGGGGTGCATCCTGCCCCCTCTCTGCAGGCTCTCCCCCCCTCTCAAGAAGGACAGAGAAGGGTGGTGGGGTACATGGAGCCACCCAACCAGTCAAGTGGAGCAGCACATGAACCTGCGAACCACCAGGGGTGGGACCAGCAGCCACAGTTAATCCTCCTGCTGACCCACTCCTCTCTCAGCGGGCTACACTCCCCACAATGCCCCCCTTTAGAGGGAGCCACGCACAACAACATGGCGCGGTTCAGCGGCAGGCCATGCACCCAAGCAACGGAGGAACAAGCTACACACCAGCCTCCAGCCACGCCCCGAGTCACCACCCACAAAAATAAATAAATATTTACTAAAAAACAAAACAAAACAAACAAACGAGGACTCACCCCAAGTCCCTCCAGAAACTCACAGCCTTTCTCAAGATCCACGTGGGGGGACAACAAGTACCCAAGACAGAGTACTACAAGGCCTGAACTACCAGTACCAGTACTTCACGCAGGCAGTGGCGATTCCAGTCCACAAGAACCTCCTGGACTGCAGAGACAAGATTTGGCTGACTCCCTCCTCAGGGCAACCAACATCAAGGAGACTGGGATTGAAGTACCAGATCTTTCCAGCCCAGGAATTCGACAACCCGCAGCAGCCATACATGGACATTGCGGTAGCTTAAGAGAAACAGGGCAGCACAACCCCCCCCCCCCCCCCCAACCCCCGTCAGGGAAGGACCTGAAAAACCCTGGTTTCCACGGGGAAAAAGACCTTCGAGGGCGCAATGCTGAGCGCACGAATTGCTGCGCTCCAGTTCCAGATGCGGCTTTATCAGGAGGCCAGTGAGAGGAAATAAATAAATAAAATAAAATAGAGACTCCAGCTCACAACTGAGCCAGTCCACACTGGCAGCAGTCTGTGCCCCAGCACTCGCAACAGTAACATAACTGCTACGCAAACAAGCACCGCCCGAGGGGCAGGGGCATCCAAGGGCAGCCCTCTCCCCAAGACAAAAATAGAACCTTGACCACCCTCCGGCCCAGCAGGATCAGATTGTCTGTGAAGGCTTGGCCCAGGATCACCATCGACCAGTGGGCCCTCAGCATCATCAAGCAGGGATTCCGAATTCGTCTCCACTCCCGCCCCCCCCCCAAGTGGGCGGGGCACCCTCCACCTGACGACCCAACTTTCCTGCAGCAAGGAGAGGACCTGCTTCGGTAGAATCAATAGATGCGGTGACGAACAGAGGAGATCACCAAGGGGTTTCTACTCCAGGAACCCCCGCGTCACCATGGACAAGGACAACGCTCGTCCCTGGATCTCTGTAAGCTCAACAGATACATACACAAGGTCCAGATGCACTCTCTGGGTACAGTCTTGGCCCTGTTACAGCCCGAGTATTGGCTAGTATCCCATGCACCCAGCCCACAGGAGGCATCGTCGCTTCTAAAGCCAAGACAGACGCCTCCAGTACAAGGTCCTGCCCCTTGGACTCTCAACGGCTCCAAGAGCGTTCACAAAGTGCGTGGCAGTGGCACATCCTCGCCTTCAAGGGGTGCGCGTCCTATCTTATCTCGACAGCTGGCAGCCCCGTTAACCACCATAACCCTCCTCCAAGAACTGGGGTTCCTCATCAACTACATGAAGCCCAACCTGATACCCACCCAGGGGATATCGTTCATCTGGGCAGTCATCGACACCACGCAGACCAAGGCAGTCCTACGGGACTACCAGATCGACGCCATGACATCCCTGGTCCAGTGCATCCCTGCCAGCAGCTCATTGTCAGCACGCTCCGGTCTTAGTTGTGCAGCACACCAGACTACTCATGTGATCCCTGAAAGGGCACCTCAGACATCACTGAGACCAGTGTACCCAACCTCTGACCACCCACCCACTGGAGCTCAGGGCCTTAGGGAATGCCCTCGAAACCTTCAAACAGGCAGGGCAGTCCTCACCCAAACAGAAAACCAGGTGGCCTCGCACTATATCAGCAAACAGGGAGGGACAGGGTCAACCTCGCTATGCAAGGAAGCTTGCCAAATGTGGGAGTTCTCCAACTCCATTCAATGCACCATCCAGGCAACTTACCTCCTGTGGGAGCAGAACGACCTGGCAGAAAGACTCAGCCACCAGCTGGATCCCGATGAGTGGTGTCTCAACCCAGCGGCGATTAAGAAGATCTTCAGCACCTGGGGCACACCGAGCATCGACCTGTTTGCAACCGAACCGAACTCAAAATACTCGACCTTCTGCGCAAAGAGATCAACCCATCGTCATCTCAGCCCCGACGGTCTGTCTGTGAGTTGGAACACCCTAAGTCCTGCAGAAGATTCTTCAGGACAGAGCAACGGTGATCATGATTGCCCTGATCGGGCTCCTGCAACCATGGTTCCCGTTCTGGCAAGGGATAGCGGTTCACCCACCTCTCCCCGCTCCAGATCAGTGCAGTTCTCATTACCCCCTCCACCACGACCTGCGTTCCTTAGCCCTGACCGCATGGATGATGAGAGGGTGAACCTACCACAAGACGTGGAGCACACTCTTATGGCAGCCAGAAGACCTTCAACCAGAAAACGCTATGGGTTGAAAGGGAGAAGGTTCCACTACCAGTGCACAGACACGCAGCGAGACCCCTACAACTGCCCCATACCGGACATCCTGCAGTACATACTGAGCTTATCTCAGGGGGACCTAAAACCCACTTCCATCAAGGTCCACCTAAGTGCAATCACGGCATACCACGCTGGCCTAGACAGCAAACCAGTGTCGAGGCATCCAGTAATCACAAAATTTCATGAAGGGACTGTCCAATCTGCACCCACCGGTCAGACCACCACCGCCCGGATGGGACCTCAACTTGGTGCCGCATCATCTCACCTCGACCCCTTCAAACCTTTGGGGGAGGCAGATCCCGTATTCCTGGCTGGGAAAACCCTGATCATCGTGTCTCCGACACACTCCCTCATGAGAACAGGGTGGTACCCAGTACCCTTCCCCGATTCTTGCCGAAGGCGGCTTCAACGGGCCTCCCGGCACTCTACATCTCCCCACAGGGAGGCACACTGCCACCTCAGCAACACCTCCTGGACTGTGTGCGAGCCCTGACTATGCAGCAGATTAGACAAGCCTCAATTGTTCGTCTCCTACGACCAAAACAGACCGGGACTTCCGGCCACCAAACGCAGGCGCGCGCGCTGGATATAAGAGTGCATCCCCTTCACCTATAGAAAAGCGCAGCATCAACCGCAGGTGGGAGCCAACGCCCACCAGCGCAGAACCATAGCCAACACAACGGCACATCTGCACCACACACCAATAGGGGACATCTGCGATGCAGCCACTTGGTCCTCCATGCACACCTTCACCAAGCACAGGTTCACTCCCAGGAGGGACAGCAACCACTAGCACAGCCTTGACAAACACTGATCAAGTAGGGTGTTATAAATATCGACAAACACTGTTCAAGTAGGGTGTTATAGATATTGATTAAGTAGGTCTTCCAGCACTCCTTCTAGACTGAATGTGGAATAGGCAAGTATGAATTCTCACATGCAAGTACGATTTGTCACTGTTGATCAGTTGGTTTCTCACTGTTCATTGATTGTCATTGACCAATTTCACTGTTCTGTGAGTTAAGTAGGTCTTCCAGCAATCCTGTCTAGTCTGAAGGTGGAATAGGCAAGTATGAATTCTCATATGCAAGTACGAATTGTCACTATTGACCAGTTATGAATTGTCACCGTTGACCAGTTGGTTTTCTCACTGTTCATTCATTGTCACTGACCAGTTTTCGCCGTTCTGTGAGTTAAGTAGGTCTTCCAGCACTCCTGTCTAGTCTGAATGTGGAATAGGCAAGTATGAATTCTCATATGCAAGTACGAATTGTCACTGTTGACCAGTTAAGAATTGTCACTGTTGACCAGTTGGTTTTCTCACTGTTCATTGATTGTCATTGACCAGTTTCGCTGTTCTGTGAGTTAAGTAGGTCTTCCAGCACTCCTGTCTAGACTGAATGTGGAATAGGCAAGTATGAATTCTCATATGCAAGTACGAATTGTCACTTTGGACCAGTTGGTTTCTCACTGTTCATTGATTGTCATTGACCAGTTCACTGTTCTGTGAGTATTATTGCTCAGTTAACACAGCACTTTATCTAAAACCTTGTTTCCACAACCTTACCTGCTTTGCCTGATTACCCTGCCCGGCTCGGCCTCCACAGCCAGGCGAGGGATGCACAAAGCGCTAAGGCGCAGGTCCAGTCGGTACATCCCTCGGCTAGGGAGTCACCCATATGTGGCTGACTCATCCTGCTTGTCCTAGGAGAAAGTGTAGTTACTTACCTGTAACGTAGGTTCTCCGTGGACAGCAGGATAGTCAGCCACACAACCCACCCGCCTCCCCATACGGCCGACCCGGCCACAGCTAGGAACATCCTGGGGATTAGGGGGAAGCAGGGGGAAATGGGTAGGGCTCGGGCATGCCCAGTGGGGCCCGGGCACTGCACATGCTCAGAGAAAAAAAAAAAAAAAAATCTCTCTGAGCTATTGGAGAGCTTATCCGCAAATTGGGAGGTGTTGGGACAACACCCATATGTGGCTGACTATCCTGCTGTCCACGGAGAACCTACGTTACAGGTAAGTAACTACACTTTATTTTCCATATTGCTTTTTGCTGATGGCAGTTCAAAGAGTTCCTGTTTTTCCCACACATTTCACAGCAGGATTTAAGGCAATTAGCAGTTAAATTCCTTAATTAGTGAGTGGTAACAAATAGCTAAATATATCCAGGTAAAGAGACAATCCTGACAGATTGATGCATGCACATTTTTAAGAAGGGATCAAGGGGTGACCCGGGAAACTACAGGCCTGTGAGCTTGACCTCGGTTCCGGGAAAGATGATGGAAGCAATGATAAAGGACACAATCTGCGAACACATAGAAAAAAAATGGACAACTGAAGGCGAGCCAGCATGGCTTCTGCAAGGGAAGGTCGTGCCTCACAAACTTGCTTTACTTCTTCGAGGGAATAAACAACCAGATAGATAAGGGGGAATCCATAGACATCATTTACCTTGACTTCCAAAAAGCCTTCGACAAGGTACCTCACGAACGGCTATTAAAAAAGCTGTGGAACCACGGGGTGCAAGGAGATATCTACCGATGGATCAAACACTGGTTGGCAGGTAGGAAACAGAGGGTTGGAATAAAGGGCCAATATTCAGACTGGCAATGGGTCACGAGCGGAGTTCCACAGGGGTCGGTGCTGGGACCTCTATTGTTTAATATATTTATTGACGATCTGGAGACCGGGACAAAATGTGAGGTTATCAAATTTGCTGATGACACCAAACTCTGCAGCAGGGTTAGGAACACAGAAGACTGTGAAAACCTGCAAAGGGACCTAATGAGACTGGTAGACTGGGCAAATAAGTGGCAAATGAGTTTTAACGTAGAGAAATGCAAAGTCATGCATGTAGGGAAAAAGAACCCGATGTTCAGCTACAAAATGGGGGGAACACGGCTAGGGGTGAGTAACCTTGAAAGGGATCTGGGAGTTATGGTTGACACATCACTGAAACCATCGGCACAGTGTGCGACAGCCTCAAAGAAAGCAAATAGAATGCTGGGCATCATCAAAAAAGGTATCACAACCAGGACAAAGGAAGTCATCATGCCGCTGTATCGCGCAATGGTGCGCCCGCACCTGGAGTACTGTGTTCAATACTGGTCGCCGTACCTCAAAAAGGATATGGCGGTACTCGAGGGAGTGCAGAGGAGGGCGACTAAACTGATAAAAGGTATGGAAAATTTCTCATACGCTGACAGGTTAAAAAAGCTGGGGCTGTTCTCCCTGGAGAAGAGGAGACTTAGAGGGGACATGATAGAAACTTTCAAAATCCTAAAGGGCATAGAGAAAGTGAATAAGAACAGATTCTTCAAACTGTGGGGAGCCACAAGCACTAGGGGTCACTCGGAGAAATTGAAAGGGGACAGGTTTAGAACAAATGCTAGGAAGTTCTTTTTTACCCAGAGGGTGGTGGACACATGGAACAAGCTTCCAGAGGAGGTGATAAGCCAGAACTCTGTACAGGGGTTCAAGAAAGGTTTGGATAGGTTCCTGGAGGATAAGGGGATAGAGGGGTACAGATAGAACTTGAGGTAGGTTATTGAATTGGTCAGTAACCACTTCACAGGTCGCGGACCTGATGGGCCGCCGCGGGAGCGGACCGCTGGGCAGGATGGACCTCGGTCTGACCCAGTGGAGGCAACTTCTTATGTTCTTATGTTCTTATGTTCATGCTGAACTGTGGCCACAAAACCTTCGTCCTTCATGTCAGGGAGCTGCAAGGAAACATGTCCTCACAAGAATAGCAAAAACGGTGTAAAACTATTTGGCTTTCAATTTTTTTAAAGGTGTGTGGAGGGGGGAAGGGAGCTGTGTTTTTCTGCCTCAGCAACATTTATGCTGGGAATCCTCCCTGCTTGGATCAAAGAACGCTTGTGGGGTGGGGGGGGGGTCATTTTTGACTTTTTTGGTTCATTGTTTATTTTGCCTGAATTACATACATAGTTTTAAACACAATTAAAAACATAAGAACATACGAATAGTCTTACTGGGTCAGACCAATGGTTCATCAAGCCCAGTAGCCTGTTCTCACGGTGGCCAATCCAGGTCACTAGTACCTGGCCAAAACCCAAGGAGTAGCAACATTCTGTACAGAATCCCAAAGAATAACAAGATTCTGGAATACCAGAGAGTAACAAGATTCTAGAATCCCAGAGAGTAACAAGATTCTGGAATCTCAAAGTATAACAAGGTTTTGGAATCCCAGAGAGTAATAAGATTCCGGAATCTCAAAGAATAACAAGATTCCGGAATCCCAGAGATTAACAAGATTCCGGAATCCCAGAGAGTAACAAGATTCTGGAATCTCAAAGAATAACAAGATTCTGGAATCCCAGAGAGTAACAAGATTCCGGAATCCCAGAGGGTAACAAGATTCTAGAATCCCAGAGAGTAACAAGATTCCGGAATCTCAAAGAATAACAAGGTTTCGGAATCCCAGAGAGTAATAAGATTCCGGAAACTCAAAGAATAACAAGATTCTGGAATCCCAGAGATTAACAAGATTCCGGAATCCCAGAGAGTAACAAGATTCTAGAATCCCAGAGAGTAATAAGATTTTGGAATCTCAAAGAATAACAAGGTTTTGGAATCCCAGAGAGTAACAAGATTCCGGAATCTCAAAGAATAACAAGGTTTCGGAATCTCAAAGAATAACAAGGTTTCGGAATCCCAGAGAGTAATAAGATTCCGGAATCTCAAAGAATAACAAGATTCCAGAATCCCAGAGAGTAACAAGATTCTGGAATCCCAGAGAGTAACAAAATTCCGGAATCTCAAAGAATAACAAGGTTTCAGAACCCCAAATAGTAGCAACATTCCATGCTACTGATCCAGGGGCAAGCAGTGGCTTTCCCCATATGTTTCTCAATAACTGACTATGGACTTTTCCTCCAGGAACGTGTCCAAACCTCTCTTAAAACCATCTACGCTATCCGCTCTTACCACAATCAGTCTGCTGTTCTGTACCATATCTGTAGTTTTAGCTGTACTGATTAGGAGCATGATTAAGGCTACCAACTGGATCCAGATTCACAGGACAGGGTTGATCCTCTCCTGGGTTTACCTAGTTGCATGCAGGGGCTTGTAGTTCTGAATTTCCCATGGCATCCCCTGAGGAGTCCAGCACTGCAAGTCCCAGCATGCACTGTGGTAAACCCAGGACTGGATCAACACAACCATTTGGCAGCCTTAAACATGATGGAAGGTGGAGAAATCCTGTCGGAGACTTCACAACTAGGAAAATGATAGGTGCCAGAGGTGGATCTGCAGTCCCTCCTTTTATGCCTCCCTGAGAACTCAGTTCCTCATATAAGTTGCCTTTATCTGAGCCCTTCTCCTCCACTGCCAACTCCAGACGTTGTTCCTTTCACTTCACTGCTCCATAAACTACCTGAGTCACTGGGTCACACCCAAAACCCATTGAACTCATAACCCTCTAGCCAGTCATGTAACCATCCCCTCTAACTGAAACTCCTGCCCTGGCATCCTTTTTGTCTGTTTAGATTGTAAGCTCATTTGAGCAGAGACTGTCTCCTTTGTGACTCTGTAGTAGGAGTAGATGGACAACTGAAGGACATGAAAGGGGGCTGAAAAGACCTTGGGAGGCCAAGAGCAGCCTGAGGTGTCGCCATCAAAAATGGGTCAAGATTAGAGAATGACACAGTGACAAATTTGCCCCATCCCCGCAGGAACTCAATTTCCCCACTCCGACCCCGTAAGTTATGTTGCTGTCCCTATCCCATTCCTCTAAGCTCTGCCTTAACCGCACAAGCCTCAAACTCTTGTGATTTGAAAGTGTTTGAGGCTCATGCAGATGAGGACGGAGCTTAGACATTGGTGGAATGAGGCGTTATGACATCACAATCTGAGCTCTAGAATGTTACTACTTAGGATTTGAAAGGGTTTGAGGCGTGTGCAGATGAGGACGGAGCTTAGGCATTGGTGGAATGAGGCATTATGACATCACAATCTGAGCTCTAGAATGTTACTACTTAGGATTTGAAAGGGTTTGAGGCGTGTGCAGATGAGGACGGAGCTTAGGCATTGGTGGAATGAGGCGTTATGACATCACAATCTGAGCTCTAGAATGTTGCTACTTAGGATTTGAAAGTGTTTGAGGCTTGTGCGGATGAGGACGGAGCTTAGGCATTGGTGGAATGAGGCGTTATGACATCACAATCTGAGCACTAGAATGTTGCTACTTAGGATTTGAAAGTGTTTGAGGCTCGTGCGGATGAGGACGGAGCTTAGGCATTGGTGGAATGAGGCATTATGACATCACAATCTGAGCTCTAGAATGTTACTACTTAGGATTTGAAAGGGTTTGAGGCGTGTGCAGATGAGGACGGAGCTCAGGCATTGGTGGAATGAGGCATTATGACATCACAGTCTGAGCTCTAGAATGTTGCTACTTAGGATTTTAAAACGTTGGAGACTCGCGCAGATGAGGACAGAGCTTGCAGGGATGCGGCAGGGACAGGAAAAGAACTTGTGAGGACAGGAAAATGAGTTCCCACAGGGATGGGGATAAATTTGTCCCCATGTCATTCTCTAGTTAAGATCTGGAAGCATAGGTGAAGTAAAGTAGCTTATTTCCACAAGTAAACCACTGCTTTACTGTGGGAATCACTTTCCAAATTGCCCTCTCGTTGTTCCCATGAAGGCATGAGGACAATGCTATGACCATGGAGTGCGCTAAACACCATTTCTGTGACTGTCCTTTGGCACACCTAGGCTGATATAGACTACAAGGAGGTGCTGGAACGTTCTCAGCCCAACCAAGAAGAGAATGAGGTGAATATGGTTGAATGAACGATCTGAAACAATGTCAAAAACATAGAATTTTGTTTCTGCAAATTGGCGCTTAACAATATAAGATTTTAATTTAATGACTATTTTATTGTATTATATTATCGTATATTTACTGATTTCTTCAATAAAAATGTTATAAATTTAAAAAACCAATATAAGTTTGATTTATTTATATTCCACTTATAGCATTTTTCCCTGTCTGTCCTGGTGGGCTCCCAATCTATCTAATGTACCTGGGGCAATGGGGGGATTAAGTGACTTGCCCAGGGTCACAAGGAGCAGCGTGGGATTTGAACCCACAACCTCAGGGTGCTGAGGCTTTAGCTCTAACCACTGCACCACACACTCTTTTCAGCTACATTGGCAAAATAATACTCAGAATTTAGGAAGTTGGTTGGTTTGGCTGAGAACTTTTCAGCCCCCTCCCCCCCCCCTTCATACAAGCATAAAGCCGCTGTGGCGTGCCAAAATTTTGTCATGCTGACTTATGAGAGGACAATGGGTGGGGTAAGTTGACACAGCTAAGTGCACTGTGCTGTGCATGCAACGAAGAGAAATGTATAGGCTGTGGATCTCGCTTGGCGACACACCCATGCTCCGCCCCCTAGGAGTTGTATATTAAGTGACTTGTGCATGTTTGTAATAGAGAAGAGCCTAGCACATAAATGCAAGTTAGCAGTGCCTACGTCACATATAAGTGCTATAGGTGCCCAACTATGGATGCCAGCGTATAGAATTACCACCAAAAATGCACCTCAGCTATGCACGTACAATTTAGAAAGCGCACAGCCATTACGAAAACTAGCATGTGAGCCCCTTAGTGGGGATGATAAGCGCTCAACTGCTAACTGAAATGGACACACTCCACCCTACCCCAGACACCCCCCCCCCCCCGTGTCCAAAAATTAAATAATATTTCGTAGCTTATGGGTAGCATGTGCGTATGGGATGCCTGAGCAGTTTTAAGTTGAAGTAAGTATGGGGCGGGGCTTAGAGCACCTTAGTAAAATGACCCCTAAGGCAGCAAATGGAGATTTTTGAAAATATATCCTCCAGTCAATATGTAACAGCGTCTGTTCAGATTACTACATAGAAAAAATAAGAATAGCCTTGCTGGGTCAGACCAATGGTCCGTCTGTTTCAGTATCCCGTCTTCACGGAGGCCAATCTAAGTCACAAGTACCCGGCAAAAACCCAAATAGTAGCAACATTCCATGCAGAATCCCAAGGAACAGCAAGATTCCGGCATCCCAAAGAGTAGCAAGATTCCAGAATCCCAAAGAGAAGCAACATTCCATGCAGAATCCCAAGGAATAGCAAGATTCTGGAATCCTAAAGGGTAGCAACATTCCATGCAGAATCCCAAGGAACAGCAAGATTCCAGCATCCCAAATAGTAGCAACATTCCATGCAGAATCCCAAGGAACAGCAAGATTCCAGCATCCCAAAGAGTAGCAAGATTCCAGAATCCCAAAGAGAAGCAACATTCCATACAGAATCCCAAGGAATAGCAAGATTCCAGAATCCTAAAGGGTAGCAACATTCCATGCAGAATCCCAAGGAACAGCAAGATTCCAGAATCCCAAATAGTAGCAACATTCCATGCAGAATCCCAAGGAACAGCAAGATTCTGGCATCCCAAAGAGTAGCAAGATTCCGTCATCCCAAAGAGTAGCAACATTCCATGCAGAATCCCAAGGAATAGCAAGATTCCAGAATCCCAAAAAGTAGCAACATTCCATGCAGAATCCCAAGGAACAGCAAGATTCTGGCATCCCAAAGAGTAGCAAGATTCTAGAACCCCAAATAGTAGCAACGTTCCATGATTCTGATCCAGGGCAAGAGTGGCTTCCCCCGTGCCTATCTCAATAGCAGAGTAGGGACTTTTCCTCCAGGAACTTATCCAAACCTTTTTTAAAACCAGCTACGTTAACTGCTCTTACCACATCCTCTGGCAATGCGTTCCAGAGGTTAACTATTCTCTGAGTGAAAAAGCATTTCTTCCTATTGATTTTAAAAGCATTTCCCTATAATTTCATCACTGTTAATTTATGTTGATGTTCATTCAATATAAAAAGAAATTTATGTGATGAGAACTTCATTCTCATTAAAGAAGAGAACATTTCTTTCTTTAATCCTTTATAGAGACCTGTCTCCCACTGTTCTTGTTTGAATTTTGCGTATTTCCATCTCTTTGCATTTTTCTGTATACGCAAGTCGTCCATCAAGGCCAGCTATTTTGGCACATCATGAATATAAAATAATGATATGTCAGCTGTGAAGCTCTTACCTTCTTATCACTATGCTATAAAGCCTTCCTAATGCTGTAATATCATTGCTAACTTTACAAGATAATGCATTAGTGATTACTAGTGAAATAATTTGAACCGGCAGTTAACAAAGAAAACACGGCTTTCATTAAACACTGTTGTCAATACTGCGTGATGTGGCTTTTGATAAGAAGATCTAGATGTAACATTGTCTGCAAGACAATTTCTAAAACAACTAACTCCTAGAGGCCGTTGTAGGTCCCTATTTCCCAAACTATGCTAAGGTTCCACATGGTAGGATGGTACATAAGGCCCAGAATGGCTTCGTTTGATTAAGCGATAGTGAGGTGAAATTCCCCAAACTCACAAGTCAGGATTTCGGGATGCCTGCAGTGACTATACTGTACGTCAGAACACAGGCAAATTTCTATCATGTAAATTCACTTCGGATCAGCTGAGGATCTAATGGGCTGTGGGGTCAAGAAAACAAGTTTGGGAGGCTTTAATCTATGTGTACAGGCAGTCCCCGGGTTAAGAGCGAATTACGTTTTTAAAGCTGTTAAGTAGGATTGTATGTAACTCAGAACATGTAGGTTTTAAGGTTCTTGCTGCTTACCTCTGCTCCCAGCTGCCCCTACCACTGTTCCCTCTAAGGGAACAACCACACACTTCGTAATGTGGCCATTCATCATTCCTGAATTTGTTTCAGAAGTGTAGGAGTCTCTGCCACTGGAAATACTGCTCAGTGAAATCAAATGAAACCACAACCACGTTCTTAAGTAGCAACATTCCAGAACTCATAATTGATGTCATAATGCCTCATTCCACCAATGCCTAAGAGCCAACTTCATCACTGATGTCACAATGGCTTGATTATTCCTATACAAGGTTTTTAAAGCTGTTCGTAAGTCGGATTTGTACGCAACTCAGAACTTGTAGATCTTAATATTCTTGCTGCTCCCAACTGACCAAAGGGCCAACTGCCCCTACCAGTGTTCCCTCTCAGGTACAGCACGCACAACCACACACTGTTCATAATGTGGCCATGCCTGAATCTGCTACAGGAGAAGTGTAGGAGTCTCTGCCACTGGAAAGACTGCTCAGTGAAATCAAATGAAGCCATGACCGTGTTCTTAAGTACAAGTCATACAAAAGTCAGATGTCTGTAACTCGGGGACTGTCTGTAAGCAATTCTATAAGTGAATGCCTCCATCTATCACCCTGATGCTGCGGTGAGAGACTATTCCAGGGCTGCCCAAGTCCAGTCCTCGAGATCTACTGGCAGGCCAGGTTTTCAGGATATCCACAATGAATATGCATGAGAGAGATTTGCCTGCACTGCCTTCTAGGTATGCAAATCTCTCTCATGCATATTCATTGTGGATATCCTGAAAACCTGGCCTGCCAGTAGATCTCAAGGACCGGACTTGGGCAGCCCTGGACTACTCCATAATTGTATCTAGATGCCCAAATGTTGTATCGCAAACTGTGTTGCCTCCTGAGATTTCAGGTGTCGTGCGACACACTGGCGAGGAGAGACATCCGCACCGGCTGCCTGCCTACAGGATGTGCCTCTCACAGCGAGAGGCACGTCCTGTGGGCAGTCAGCCGGCACAGATGACTCTCCTCCTTGCCGGCATCTCTCCTCCTCTCCCCGCACCTCCCCTCCTCCCGGATCCCTCCACCGATGCGGGTCGCGACCAGATGGTCCTCCGCACATGCGTGAACTTCAACACAACGAGGGCCGCAATCCAGTCGAGTTCTCAGGATTTCCCCAATGAATATGCATGAGATCTATTAGCATACAATGAAAGCAATGCATGCAAATAGATCTCATGCATATTCATTGGGGAAATCCTGAAAATCCAACTCGAGGAGGGACTTTGACACCCCTGCTCTACACTCAGCTTAGGAAATAGGGTAATGGTACGAAGAGCACAGACACGGAACTCAGGCAAGTGCCAGCTTGACTCCTCCTGACTGAGCATCAATTAATTAGGCAGGAAATAGGAGGACTTCTATGTCTCTCATGATATGACACAATACTGGACATCACAAAAAGATGACAAGGTTCAGGGCCGGGAAAATCAAAATATGCCACCAGTAAAATATTTCTCTTCCTCTCAAGTTGGCAAAAGTCAATCATTTTTAGCTTGCAAGTGTCAGGATCCCAATACTTTCCAGGAAGGTGGCAGCACGACAACATGAAATTCCGAGCTACTTACCTTTCCCTCTGCCAAAATTAAAACCCTTACAGGCAAAACTTAATTTCTAATCTTCTGTTCATGTGTACACTGATGTTTTATTAATCCTTGTTTTCAACTTTGGTGCTTTTCCAGATATATATTTCTAGTTTTGGAAGTGCTACGCATGAACTTAGCGGATGGTAGGAGTAGAGGTGGAAAGCAATATGGCAGCTGTATAGAGGGAGCTCCAGAACAGCCAACAGGCAACCAAAAATGAAGACCAGAGTCTTTGAAGTTCAACAGCGTACAAAGAAAAAGTCATGGCAAGGGAGGATTACTACGGAAGAGATATTAAAAGGAACAGAACTTCTGCCTTTTGGGTGTCATTATAGACAATACAATGAAACCTTTCGCCCAATGTGCGGCGGCAGCTAAAAAAGCAAACAAGATATTAAGAATTATTTAAAAAGGGATGGTTAACAAGACTAAGAATGTTATAATGCCCCTGTATCGCTCCATGGTGTGACCTCATCTGGAGTATTGCATTCAATTCTGGCCTCCTTATATCAAGAAAGATTTAGTGGCACTAGAAAGGTTCAAAGAAGAGCAACCAAGATGGTAAAGGGGATGGAACTCCTCTCGAACAAGGAAAGACTAAAACAGTTAGGGCTCTTCAGCCTAGAAAGAGATGGCTCGAGGAGAGATATGATTGAAGTAGAGTAGAACGGATACAAGTGGATCGATTTTTCACTCCATCAAAAATTACAAAGACTAGGGGACACGATGAAGTTACAGGGAAATACTCTTAAAACCAATAGGAGGAAATATTTTTTCACTCAGAGAATAGTTAAGCTCTGGAACACGTTGCCAGAGGATGTGGTAAGAGCGGATAGCATAGCTGATTTTAAGAAGGGTTTGGACAAGTTCCTGAAGGAAAAGTCCATAGTCTGTTATTGAGAAAGACATGGGGGAAGCCACTGCTTGTCCTGAATCGGTAGCATGGAATGTTGTTACTCTTTGAAATTCTAGAATCTTGTTACTCCTTGGGGTTCCAGAATCTTGATATTCTTTGGGATTCTATATGGAATGTTGCTACTCTTTGGAATTCTCCAGCGCTTACACATACTGGCGAAGATATAATAACCTCCACCTGCACACCATCACCGAATCCCTCTAGTGTGCCCAACTCAATAATAAGTGAGGAAACTATGAAAGTGCTAAAGTAAAGACAGAGTGGGACACTCTGAAAGTCCCCCAGTCGACTCCTAGATCAAAAAAGCAGACTTAGCTTAAAGGCATGGTCCGGAAGAATGGGCTGGGCTACAAAGCTCGCTGCTGCATCAGGTTCTCCCAAGCCCGGTTTCGGAGACTCTGGGTCCCTTCCTCTGGAACCTGTAGCATTGAGCGGACCCCAGTCATTAGGCCATGAACGGCACAGGAAGCAAGCCAGCCGGCAAGAGGGAGGAGGAGCCAACAGAGCGGCAGGCAAAACGCACTTAAAAACTGAAAAGGAGAAAACGTCTTTATGTCAGTACTGTAAACTTGTGATTTACATTACATTACGTTACAGATTTCTATCCCGCCATTACCTTTCGGTTCAAAGAGGATTACAAAAAGAGTCGTGGAGGGAGGATTACAAAGTTAGATCAGAGGTCGTTTCCAAGAGAGGGTTAGATGGGATCAGGGGTTAGGGAGAGGGTGGTAAGAGGGAGGTATTCGTGGGAGGGATTTCTTGAAGAGTATAGTTTTTATTTCCTTTCTGAACATCTTGTAGTCTGGGGTTGATATCAATAGGTTGGAGATTTGGTTATCTAGTTTTGCTGCTTGAGTGGCTAGTAGGCCATGGTATAGTTTTTTCTGTTTTACTTCCTTGAATGGGGGGGTGAGTGAAAGGGGTGTGTGTTTTTCTTTGCCTGGTAGAGGTAATTTGGATGAGGCGGTTGTTTAGGTAGATTGAGCTGTCCCCGTTTATAGTTTTCAATAGTATACAGTAGAATTTAAATTGTATTCTTTCCTGGATTGGAAGCCACTTTCATAGTTTCCTCACTTATTATTGAGTTGGGCACACTAGAGGGATTCGGTGATGGTGTGCAGGTGGAGGTTATTGTATCTTCGCCAGTATGTGTAAGCGCTGGAGAATTTCTCCCTTCGCACTGAGAATCCCTCTTCCACATTTATTCTTATAATTATTATTGAGTGCTTTAGACAGACTGGGTCACTCTGAAAGTCTATTAGACTTTTCTACGGCTTTTTGTGGTTGCTATTTAATATATTTTGCAGTATTTTTGTCCTAAATTTAGGTGGCCTGCCGATGCCTAAGTAATTGAAAAATGCAGTCAGAAACGGCAGTGTTGAAGCGCCTACCAACATCTAAATAAAAGGCGGCTGAAATGGCCGTTGGAATCAGGGCTAGGTAGCCGCTTTGGGCCACAGGACGCCAAAGTGTCGTTAGGCCGGCTAGCCAGCCGTGAATCACTCCAAACATCTCTTGAACCCAACCGTCTTACTTGCCCTAATTACATCTACCAGCAACAGACTGCAGAGCTTAATTCGCTGAAAGATGGAAAAAAAAAAAAAATACTTGCTACCATTTGTTTTCCATCTACTGCTTATGAGTTTCATGGAATGTCCTGTTCTTTTCAGGTTGTTTGAAAGTTTTACTGTCCCCTATTTAACTGTTCCGCCCCACTAATCATTTGGGCGAGTTCCCTTTCCTTTTTTTGCATGAGCTAGTAGCAAAGGGTTAATGTCTGACCCTGGTAAACTGCCAAAAGCATAATGGGCCAATAAAACAGTAATAAAAGAAATTAAAATGAAGAGATAAAAGGCTTGAAAAGTTATTTCCTCTCATATTATTGAGGGACCTTCCTGTAAATGGAGACCTGGTAGAAGATAGATAGATAGATAGAGTGGTGCAAAGAGGGTGAGTGGTGCCCCTCGCCCACCCTATTCTCTGCCCTCTCCCCCTACGCCACCCCCCAGCCTTTCCCCTGTACCTCTTTCATTTTCCTGGCGTGAACAGCATCACAAACTTGCTGCCCCTCGTCATGTCTGCTTTCCCTCTGACATCACTTCCTAGGGTCGGGACCCGGAAGTGACATCAGACAGAGCTGACACCAATGCGGCTACAAATTCATGATGCTGCTCGTGCCGGGAAAATGAAAGAGATATGAGAGAAGGGAAGGGGCGCACGCCCGTGGCAAGGGGATGGCAAGGAGCGGGGGGGGGGGCAGAGATGAGAACAGGTGCCAGCGTCCCCACCAAGATGGTGCTCAAGGCGGACTCCCCCTCCCCTTACTACGCAGATAGATAGATGGATAGATGATAGATACAGTCGACTCCACCTATGTGCACGTCGGTTAAGCGCATGCTTCGGTTATCCGCAGCCTACCACCATGGTCTCGTTTTTTAAATTAACGTCAATGGATGTAAACTCCGGATAATTGCACTTCTGATAAGCACACAATCTGCTTATGCGCACTGATGTTATAGGTCCCACCTCTATGTGTTCATGTTACGTTCGCTCCGGTCAAAAGCAATCACGTTCTCACGTGGATGAGCCACGTGTTTCGGATCAGCAGTCTAGGCCTGGCCAGGTGTTTGAACTTTCGGAACTGCACCATAGCGTCTCGTGGAGAAAAACCTTTGTCCCTGCACACGCTGCGTTGTTGTCTGGAGATAAATGGATGTCACGACTACGGACAGTTTTCCAACATCAGTAGTCGGATACACAGCCTGAATCGTGCAATCTGCGTGCAGAAAACAGTGGCTGATTATTTCAGTAGAATGTTGGTTTAAAAAAAGGTTTAAAGTGTATTGATTTAGACCAGGGGTGTCACTGTCCCTCCTCGAGGGCCGCAATCCAGTCCAGTTTTCAGGATTTCCCCAATGAATATGCATGAGATCTATTAACTGAAAATGAAAGCAGTGCATGCAAACAGATCTCATGCATATTCATTGGGGAAAACCTGACCGGATTGCGGTCCTCGAGGAGGGACTTTGACACCCCTGCATTAGACGGAACCGTGTAGCATTGTTTTACGTCTGTTTTTGCTGAATAAAAGTTTTATTGCATTTGACAACAGCCTACTGTGATTTTTTATGACTAAAAAGTGATACTCCGATTAAGCGAACACTCTATTTATGTGCACATGGCGGTTTGATCCAGAGACCTTGCACTTAAGCAAAGTTGACTGTGGATAGGTTGTGTGGGGTGTGTAAATTGGCATTCACACTAGAGGTCTGCACAGGAACGGGGATCACGGGAATCCCCCCTAATCCACGGGGACCCCCCTCTGGCCCACGGGACTCCCACAGGGACCCCCCCCCCCCTCTAGCCAACGGGACTCCCACGGGGATGGAAGTCTTTGGAAGCAGGGCTCGTCCATATAATATAATGGACACGTCAGCCTTAGTAAAAGAGGGGGTTTATAAGTTAATTACTGGAACAGAAAACCAAAAAAGGGTTCCACCAAAGAGATTCCACAAGGAAAACAGCAGCGCAAACACAAAAGAAACTGTGGAACTGATGATCCTGTCAGAAGTAATTGCTGCTTTTTATGGGGACGGGCGGGGATGGAAGTAATTCCTTGCGGGGATGGGTGGGGATGGAGAGGATCCTGACGGAGACGGGTGGGGACGGAGAGGATCCTGGTGGGGACGGGAGGGGATGGAGAGGATCCCGATGGGGATGGGTGGGGATGGAGAGGATCCTGGTGGGGACGCGAGGGGACGGAGGATCTTGATGGGGATGGGTGGGGATGGAGAGGATCCTGACGGGGACGGGTGGGGACGGAGAGGATCCTGATGGGGACGGGTGGGGATGGAGAGGATCCTGACGGGGACGGGTGGGGACAGAGAGGATCCTGATGGGGACGGGTGGGGTTGGAGAGGATCCTGACGGGGACGGGTGGGGATGGAGAGGATCCTGGTGGTGACGGGTGGGGACGGAGAGGATCCTGATGGGGATGGGTGGGGATGGAGAGGATCCTGACAGGGACGGGTGGGGACGGAGAGGATCCTGACGGGGACGGGTGGGGACGGAGAGGATCCTGGTGGGGACGGGCGGGGATGGGTGGGATTTCTGTCCCCGTGCAACTCTCTAATTCACACTTCAATTTTAACTCTTTGGTGGTCTTGGAAGCAAACAAGATTGCCAGTCTGTTCTAAATGCAATTCTATGTGCTGTTAGTTGAAAGTTCAAACTCTCCTTTTAGCTTCTACAGATAATTAATATGAAGCAATATTCTTTCTGATATTAAACAAACCAATGACAGATTACCCAGGTTCCCATATAAAGCACAGAAAACCGTGAACAACTTTAAAACCATCTTATTTAGTGACAAAGACAATTCCAGTAAGTAGCAAAAATGGCTTTTATAGTGTTACAGCTCCAGGGATCCTCCCTAATTAGTGGTTATTTGACCATTACTGACCTTAAATCTACACATTATCCACTGCATTCAATCATTTATGACTATTATTCCACTGTGGATGCACTTCACATTTGTTAATGACATTGTTATAATGTGCTCCTTGTTGGAGCACGCATATTGTTGGCTTTGCATTTCATCTTTTATAAAATCAATAAAACTTTTTGAACTGAAAAAAAAACATTCCTACAAAATTTGTAATTTTCAGTCCCTCTGGAGCACAGGCTGTGAAACTTTAGAAGCAGTTCAAATTGTGGCAAGATTTTAACCTGCTAGTTTGTTTCTGGCCCAGTAAGGGAACGGAAGTCGCTATAATCTATAGGAGTTATCTGTACAGCAAGGGCAAAATCCAAAAATATTCTGCAATCTGAGTAGAGAGACCTAGACTCTGCGCAGTTCTGGGGTCTTTAAGATTTGTATTATAACCTAAAAAAACATACCCTAGTGGAGTATATAGTCACACAGTGGTGAAGCTAAGTTACAATTACAGCACTGTTTTCAGTGAATATAGAGTTGTACATGAAAATTTATAAAAAAGAAAACCCATAAAAATGCTTTAGAATATAAGTTAAGTTTTAAATAACACAAAGTTAGTAATTTATTATGATAGAATAAGATTAAAACATTCTAGAAATTAAGTTAAATAAACGGGTTTTTGCTGGCCGATGACTGGAGCAAGGAGCGTGACAACTACGCTGATCAATTTGATCAATTCTGTCTATGACTGTGCGTAGGCTCCATTTCTGAGGCCTTTTCCCGTTGAAATTGAAATTAAAGCTAAAACGTGAGTGCACTTCTCTGAGTAAGTGATAGTGGAATTTTTTCTAGTATATTATTGGTCTTTAAAATGTGGCAACATCTGGACCTGTCTCGGTGTACGCAGGCAGAAGAAAGAGACACGTGACTACGAAATGGTTGGGGTTTTTTATGCTGAATCCAATTTAAATTTTCTTTGTTTCCAATTAAGCCTCTTTTGAAAATGTCCCTGCTTTTGTCATTGTAACATTATATATCTAGGTGCTTACAAGAAAATTTTCAAAAAATTGAGAGTGATTCAGAAAACTGCCGTTCGCCTCATTTTTCGCTTTAAAAAAATGGGAGCATATCACTCCTTTGTATTTGAAACTCCATTGGTTGCCGATAGAGTCGAGAATTCTGTTCAAATTTTCTTGTATTTGCTATAAATCAGTTTAGGATTTTAGGTTATCTTGTGTCTCATTTTTCTTTGCGTCACACGTAGAGTGCACTTGTTTTCATATCCCTCCATAAAATCCGGTCGTTATAAGAAGTTCCTTGAGAGAACCCTCTCATTTCAAGCTGCTAAATTGAATGTATGGCTTGGAAAAATGATGTTCGAGGTCTCTTCCTATCTTGATTTTAGAAAATTTGGTATCTTAATGCATTCTGCTTCCTTTTTGCAATCAAGTTCCTTAGATTCAACTTGATGTATTTGATCTGTTCTATGTATTACTTCTTTCCCTGCCAGGCCAGTATTTTCTGCATTATATTGTAAATGCTTTCTGTCTTTATCTGATTTTAAGTCCATTATTCTAATTTGTATTTTATCTGTATCCCATGTATTAGCTCACCTTGTGAACCGCCTAGAACTTTTTCGGTATGGCAGTATATAAGAATAAAATTATTATTATTCTTTGAGATTCTGTATGGAATGTTGCTACTCTTTGAGATTGTAGAATCTTGCTGTTCTTTGGTATTCTATATGGAATGTTGCTACTCTTTGAGATTCTAGAATTTGTTACTCTTTGAAATTCCGGAATCTTGCTGTTCTTTGGGATTCTATATGGAATGTTGCTACTCTTTGAGATTCTAGAATTTGTTACTCTTTGAAATTCCGGAATCTTGCTGTTCTTTGGGATTCTATATGGAATGTTGCTACTCTCTGGGATTCTAGAATCTTGTTACTCTCTGGGATTCTGGAATCTTGATAGGCTGCTATCTTAATGCATTCTGCTTCCTTTTTGCAATCAAGTTCCTTAGATTCAACTTGATGTATTTGATCTGTTCTATGTATTACTTCTTTCCCTGCCAGGCCAGTATTTTCTGCATTATATTGTAAATGCTTTCTGTCTTTATCTGATTTTAAGTCCATTATTCTAATTTGTATTTTATCTGTATCCCATGTATTAGCTCACCTTGTTGTGAACCGCCTAGAACTTTTTCGGGATGGCGGTATAGAAGAATAAAATTATTATTATTATTATTATTCATCAGGGGAGTTTGTCCACTCAATGTCCCGTACAAGTATCTTCACCATATGAGGTGGACGAAACGTGGACTGTGTCGAACGCTGGTCCCATTTTTTAAGCTAAGTATGCCACACAACTGTTTCTTTAAATGTTTCTGAAGCCATGTCCTAAAGGTTTTACAGATTCAGAAAATGGAAACGTGAGATTGCATTACATGTTTTATGAAAATTACAATATGACCGATAAAGAATTAAGATGAAGGGTACGTGTACCCGCTCAAAAGGTATCACTTCTGATGGTCCTTCTAAACATTTACTGTGGGAGGACATTCCAGACATCCACCATCCTTTCTGTGAAAAACTATTTCCTGACATTGCTCCCAAGTCTTCCAGCCCTACAACCTCAGCTCATAACCTCTTCCTCAACCACTTCCCCATCTGCATCATATCCCCTCATCCCTCCTTTCCGGTAGATCCAATGTACAGAAGAAGATTGAAGTCTACAAAATCCTGAGTGGAGTAGAATGGGTACAAGTGGATCGATTTTTCACTCTGTCAAAAATGACAAAGACTAGGGGGACACTCGATGAAGTTACAGGAAAATAATTTTAAAACCAATAGGAGGAAATATTTTTCCACTCGGAGAATAGTTGAGCTCTGGAACGCGTTGCCAGAGGTTGTGGTAAAAGCGGATAGCGTAGCTGGTTTTAAGAAAGGTTTGGCCAAGTTCCTGGAGGAAAAGTCCATAGTCTGTTGTTGAGAAAAACATGGGGGAAGCCACTGCATGCCCTGGATCGGTGGCATGGAATGTTGCTACTCTTTGGGGTTCCAGAATCTTGTTACTCTCTGGGATTCCGGAATCTTGCTATTCTTTGGGATTCTGTATGGAATGTTGCTACTCTTTGGGGTTCCAGAATCTTGTTACTCTGTGGGATTCCGGAATCTTGCTATTCTTTGGGATACTGTATGGAATGTTGCTACTCTTTGGGGTTCCAGAATCTTGTTACTCTCTGGGATTCCGGAATCTTGCTATTCTTTGGGATACTGTATGGAATGTTGCTACTCTTTGGGGTTCCAGAATCTTGTTACTCTCTGGGATTCCGGAATCTTGCTATTCTTTGGGATTCTGTATGGAATGTTGCTACTCTTTGGGGTTCCAGAATCTTGTTACTCTCTGGGATTCCGGAATCTTGCTATTCTTTGGGATACTGTATGGAATGTTGCTACTCTTTGGGGTTCCAGAATCTTGTTACTCTCTGGGATTCCGGAATCTTGCTATTCTTTGGGATTCTGTATGGAATGTTGCTACTCTTTGGGGTTCCAGAATCTTGTTACTCTCTGGGATTCCGGAATCTTGCTATTCTTTGGGATACTGTATGGAATGTTGCTACTCTTTGGGGTTCCAGAATCTTGTTACTCTCTGGGATTCCGGAATCTTGCTATTCTTTGGGATACTGTATGGAATGTTGCTACTCTTTGGGGTTCCAGAATCTTGTTACTCTCTGGGATTCCGGAATCTTGCTATTCTTTGGGATACTGTATGGAATGTTGCTACTCTTTGGGGTTCCAGAATCTTGTTACTCTCTGGGATTCCGGAATCTTGCTATTCTTTGGGATTCTGTATGGAATGTTGCTACTCTTTGGGGTTCCAGAATCTTGTTACTCTCTGGGATTCCGGAATCTTGCTATTCTTTGGGATACTGTATGGAATGTTGCTACTCTTTGGGGTTCCAGAATCTTGTTACTCTCTGGGATTCCGGAATCTTGCTATTCTTTGGGATTCTGTATGGAATGTTGCTACTCTTTGGGGTTCCAGAATCTTGTTACTCTCTGGGATTCCGGAATCTTGCTATTCTTTGGGATACTGTATGGAATGTTGCTACTCTTTGGGGTTCCAGAATCTTGTTACTCTCTGGGATTCCGGAATCTTGCTATTCTTTGGGATACTGTATGGAATGTTGCTACTCTTTGGGGTTCCAGAATCTTGTTACTCTCTGGGATTCCGGAATCTTGCTATTCTTTGGGATACTGTATGGAATGTTGCTACTCTTTGGGGTTCCAGAATCTTGTTACTCTCTGGGATTCCGGAATCTTGCTATTCTTTGGGATACTGTATGGAATGTTGCTACTCTTTGGGGTTCCAGAATCTTGTTACTCTCTGGGATTCCGGAATCTTGCTATTCTTTGGGATACTGTATGGAATGTTGCTACTCTTTGGGGTTCCAGAATCTTGTTACTCTCTGGGATTCCGGAATCTTGCTATTCTTTGGGATACTGTATGGAATGTTGCTACTGTTTGGGGTTCCAGAATCTTGTTACTCTCTGGGATTCCGGAATCTTGCTATTCTTTGGGATTCTGTATGGAATGTTGCTACTCTTTGGGGTTCCAGAATCTTGTTACTCTCTGGGATTCCGGAATCTTGCTATTCTTTGGGATACTGTATGGAATGTTGCTACTCTTTGGGGTTCCAGAATCTTGTTACTCTCTGGGATTCCGGAATCTTGCTATTCTTTGGGATACTGTATGGAATGTTGCTACTCTTTGGGGTTCCAGAATCTTGTTACTCTCTGGGATTCCGGAATCTTGCTATTCTTTGGGATTCTGTATGGAATGTTGCTACTCTTTGGGGTTCCAGAATCTTGTTACTCTCTGGGATTCCGGAATCTTGCTATTCTTTGGGATACTGTATGGAATGTTGCTACTCTTTGGGGTTCCAGAATCTTGTTACTCTCTGGGATTCCGGAATCTTGCTATTCTTTGGGATTCTGTATGGAATGTTGCTACTCTTTGGGGTTCCAGAATCTTGTTACTCTCTGGGATTCCGGAATCTTGCTATTCTTTGGGATACTGTATGGAATGTTGCTACTGTTTGGGGTTCCAGAATCTTGTTACTCTCTGGGATTCCGGAATCTTGCTATTCTTTGGGATTCTGTATGGAATGTTGCTACTCTTTGGGGTTCCAGAATCTTGTTACTCTCTGGGATTCCGGAATCTTGCTATTCTTTGGGATTCTGTATGGAATGTTGCTACTCTTTGGGGTTCCAGAATCTTGTTACTCTCTGGGATTCCGGAATCTTGCTATTCTTTGGGATACTGTATGGAATGTTGCTACTCTTTGGGGTTCCAGAATCTTGTTACTCTCTGGGATTCCGGAATCTTGCTATTCTTTGGGATACTGTATGGAATGTTGCTACTGTTTGGGGTTCCAGAATCTTGTTACTCTCTGGGATTCCGGAATCTTGCTATTCTTTGGGATTCTGTATGGAATGTTGCTACTCTTTGGGGTTCCAGAATCTTGTTACTCTCTGGGATTCCGGAATCTTGCTATTCTTTGGGATACTGTATGGAATGTTGCTACTCTTTGGGGTTCCAGAATCTTGTTACTCTCTGGGATTCCGGAATCTTGCTATTCTTTGGGATACTGTATGGAATGTTGCTACTCTTTGGGGTTCCAGAATCTTGTTACTCTCTGGGATTCCGGAATCTTGCTATTCTTTGGGATTCTGTATGGAATGTTGCTACTCTTTGGGGTTCCAGAATCTTGTTACTCTCTGGGATTCCGGAATCTTGCTATTCTTTGGGATACTGTATGGAATGTTGCTACTCTTTGGGGTTCCAGAATCTTGTTACTCTCTGGGATTCCGGAATCTTGCTATTCTTTGGGATTCTGTATGGAATGTTGCTACTCTTTGGGGTTCCAGAATCTTGTTACTCTCTGGGATTCCGGAATCTTGCTATTCTTTGGGATACTGTATGGAATGTTGCTACTCTTTGGGGTTCCAGAATCTTGTTACTCTCTGGGATTCCGGAATCTTGCTATTCTTTGGGATTCTGTATGGAATGTTGCTACTCTTTGGGGTTCCAGAATCTTGTTACTCTCTGGGATTCCGGAATCTTGCTATTCTTTGGGATACTGTATGGAATGTTGCTACTCTTTGGGGTTCCAGAATCTTGTTACTCTCTGGGATTCCGGAATCTTGCTATTCTTTGGGATACTGTATGGAATGTTGCTACTCTTTGGGGTTCCAGAATCTTGTTACTCTCTGGGATTCCGGAATCTTGCTATTCTTTGGGATACTGTATGGAATGTTGCTACTCTTTGGGGTTCCAGAATCTTGTTACTCTCTGGGATTCCGGAATCTTGCTATTCTTTGGGATACTGTATGGAATGTTGCTACTCTTTGGGGTTCCAGAATCTTGTTACTCTCTGGGATTCCGGAATCTTGCTATTCTTTGGGATACTGTATGGAATGTTGCTACTCTTTGGGGTTCCAGAATCTTGTTACTCTCTGGGATTCCGGAATCTTGCTATTCTTTGGGATACTGTATGGAATGTTGCTACTGTTTGGGGTTCCAGAATCTTGTTACTCTCTGGGATTCCGGAATCTTGCTATTCTTTGGGATTCTGTATGGAATGTTGCTACTCTTTGGGGTTCCAGAATCTTGTTACTCTCTGGGATTCCGGAATCTTGCTATTCTTTGGGATACTGTATGGAATGTTGCTACTCTTTGGGGTTCCAGAATCTTGTTACTCTCTGGGATTCCGGAATCTTGCTATTCTTTGGGATACTGTATGGAATGTTGCTACTCTTTGGGGTTCCAGAATCTTGTTACTCTCTGGGATTCCGGAATCTTGCTATTCTTTGGGATACTGTATGGAATGTTGCTACTCTTTGGGGTTCCAGAATCTTGTTACTCTCTGGGATTCCGGAATCTTGCTATTCTTTGGGATACTGTATGGAATGTTGCTACTCTTTGGGGTTCCAGAATCTTGTTACTCTCTGGGATTCCGGAATCTTGCTATTCTTTGGGATACTGTATGGAATGTTGCTACTGTTTGGGGTTCCAGAATCTTGTTACTCTCTGGGATTCCGGAATCTTGCTATTCTTTGGGATTCTGTATGGAATGTTGCTACTCTTTGGGGTTCCAGAATCTTGTTACTCTCTGGGATTCCGGAATCTTGCTATTCTTTGGGATACTGTATGGAATGTTGCTACTCTTTGGGGTTCCAGAATCTTGTTACTCTCTGGGATTCCGGAATCTTGCTATTCTTTGGGATTCTGTATGGAATGTTGCTACTCTTTGGGGTTCCAGAATCTTGTTACTCTCTGGGATTCCGGAATCTTGCTATTCTTTGGGATTCTGTATGGAATGTTGCTACTCTTTGGGGTTCCAGAATCTTGTTACTCTCTGGGATTCCAGAATCTTGCTATTCTTTGGGATACTGTATGGAATGTTGCTACTCTTTGGGGTTCCAGAATCTTGTTACTCTCTGGGATTCCGGAATCTTGCTATTCTTTGGGATTCTGTATGGAATGTTGCTACTCTTTGGGGTTCTAGAATCTTGTTACTCTCTGGGATTCCGGAATCTTGCTATTCTTTGGGATACTGTATGGAATGTTGCTACTCTTTGGGGTTCCAGAATCTTGTTACTCTCTGGGATTCCGGAATCTTGCTATTCTTTGGGATACTGTATGGAATGTTGCTACTCTTTGGGGTTCCAGAATCTTGTTACTCTCTGGGATTCCGGAATCTTGCTATTCTTTGGGATACTGTATGGAATGTTGCTACTCTTTGGGGTTCCAGAATCTTGTTACTCTCTGGGATTCCGGAATCTTGCTATTCTTTGGGATACTGTATGGAATGTTGCTACTCTTTGGGGTTCCAGAATCTTGTTACTCTCTGGGATTCCGGAATCTTGCTATTCTTTGGGATTCTGTATGGAATGTTGCTACTCTTTGGGGTTCCAGAATCTTGTTACTCTCTGGGATTCCGGAATCTTGCTATTCTTTGGGATACTGTATGGAATGTTGCTACTCTTTGGGGTTCCAGAATCTTGTTACTCTCTGGGATTCCGGAATCTTGCTATTCTTTGGGATACTGTATGGAATGTTGCTACTCTTTGGGGTTCCAGAATCTTGTTACTCTCTGGGATTCCGGAATCTTGCTATTCTTTGGGATTCTGTATGGAATGTTGCTACTCTTTGGGGTTCCAGAATCTTGTTACTCTCTGGGATTCCGGAATCTTGCTATTCTTTGGGATACTGTATGGAATGTTGCTACTGTTTGTGGTTCCAGAATCTTGTTACTCTCTGGGATTCCGGAATCTTGCTATTCTTTGGGATTCTGTATGGAATGTTGCTACTCTTTGGGGTTCCAGAATCTTGTTACTCTCTGGGATTCCGGAATCTTGCTATTCTTTGGGATACTGTATGGAATGTTGCTACTCTTTGGGGTTCCAGAATCTTGTTACTCTCTGGGATTCCGGAATCTTGCTATTCTTTGGGATTCTGTATGGAATGTTGCTACTCTTTGGGGTTCCAGAATCTTGTTACTCTCTGGGATTCCGGAATCTTGCTATTCTTTGGGATACTGTATGGAATGTTGCTACTCTTTGGGGTTCCAGAATCTTGTTACTCTCTGGGATTCCGGAATCTTGCTATTCTTTGGGATACTGTATGGAATGTTGCTACTCTTTGGGGTTCCAGAATCTTGTTACTCTCTGGGATTCCGGAATCTTGCTATTCTTTGGGATACTGTATGGAATGTTGCTACTCTTTGGGGTTCCAGAATCTTGTTACTCTCTGGGATTCCGGAATCTTGCTATTCTTTGGGATACTGTATGGAATGTTGCTACTCTTTGGGGTTCCAGAATCTTGTTACTCTCTGGGATTCCGGAATCTTGCTATTCTTTGGGATACTGTATGGAATGTTGCTACTCTTTGGGGTTCCAGAATCTTGTTACTCTCTGGGATTCCGGAATCTTGCTATTCTTTGGGATACTGTATGGAATGTTGCTACTGTTTGGGGTTCCAGAATCTTGTTACTCTCTGGGATTCCGGAATCTTGCTATTCTTTGGGATTCTGTATGGAATGTTGCTACTCTTTGGGGTTCCAGAATCTTGTTACTCTCTGGGATTCCGGAATCTTGCTATTCTTTGGGATACTGTATGGAATGTTGCTACTCTTTGGGGTTCCAGAATCTTGTTACTCTCTGGGATTCCGGAATCTTGCTATTCTTTGGGATACTGTATGGAATGTTGCTACTCTTTGGGGTTCCAGAATCTTGTTACTCTCTGGGATTCCGGAATCTTGCTATTCTTTGGGATACTGTATGGAATGTTGCTACTCTTTGGGGTTCCAGAATCTTGTTACTCTCTGGGATTCCGGAATCTTGCTATTCTTTGGGATACTGTATGGAATGTTGCTACTCTTTGGGGTTCCAGAATCTTGTTACTCTCTGGGATTCCGGAATCTTGCTATTCTTTGGGATACTGTATGGAATGTTGCTACTGTTTGGGGTTCCAGAATCTTGTTACTCTCTGGGATTCCGGAATCTTGCTATTCTTTGGGATTCTGTATGGAATGTTGCTACTCTTTGGGGTTCCAGAATCTTGTTACTCTCTGGGATTCCGGAATCTTGCTATTCTTTGGGATACTGTATGGAATGTTGCTACTCTTTGGGGTTCCAGAATCTTGTTACTCTCTGGGATTCCGGAATCTTGCTATTCTTTGGGATTCTGTATGGAATGTTGCTACTCTTTGGGGTTCCAGAATCTTGTTACTCTCTGGGATTCCGGAATCTTGCTATTCTTTGGGATACTGTATGGAATGTTGCTACTCTTTGGGGTTCCAGAATCTTGTTACTCTCTGGGATTCCGGAATCTTGCTATTCTTTGGGATTCTGTATGGAATGTTGCTACTCTTTGGGGTTCCAGAATCTTGTTACTCTCTGGGATTCCGGAATCTTGCTATTCTTTGGGATACTGTATGGAATGTTGCTACTCTTTGGGGTTCCAGAATCTTGTTACTCTCTGGGATTCCGGAATCTTGCTATTCTTTGGGATTCTGTATGGAATGTTGCTACTCTTTGGGGTTCCAGAATCTTGTTACTCTCTGGGATTCCGGAATCTTGCTATTCTTTGGGATACTGTATGGAATGTTGCTACTCTTTGGGGTTCCAGAATCTTGTTACTCTCTGGGATTCCGGAATCTTGCTATTCTTTGGGATTCTGTATGGAATGTTGCTACTCTTTGGGGTTCCAGAATCTTGTTACTCTCTGGGATTCCGGAATCTTGCTATTCTTTGGGATACTGTATGGAATGTTGCTACTCTTTGGGGTTCCAGAATCTTGTTACTCTCTGGGATTCCGGAATCTTGCTATTCTTTGGGATACTGTATGGAATGTTGCTACTCTTTGGGGTTCCAGAATCTTGTTACTCTCTGGGATTCCGGAATCTTGCTATTCTTTGGGATACTGTATGGAATGTTGCTACTCTTTGGGGTTCCAGAATCTTGTTACTCTCTGGGATTCCGGAATCTTGCTATTCTTTGGGATACTGTATGGAATGTTGCTACTCTTTGGGGTTCCAGAATCTTGTTACTCTCTGGGATTCCGGAATCTTGCTATTCTTTGGGATACTGTATGGAATGTTGCTACTCTTTGGGGTTCCAGAATCTTGTTACTCTCTGGGATTCCGGAATCTTGCTATTCTTTGGGATACTGTATGGAATGTTGCTACTGTTTGGGGTTCCAGAATCTTGTTACTCTCTGGGATTCCGGAATCTTGCTATTCTTTGGGATTCTGTATGGAATGTTGCTACTCTTTGGGGTTCCAGAATCTTGTTACTCTCTGGGATTCCGGAATCTTGCTATTCTTTGGGATACTGTATGGAATGTTGCTACTCTTTGGGGTTCCAGAATCTTGTTACTCTCTGGGATTCCGGAATCTTGCTATTCTTTGGGATACTGTATGGAATGTTGCTACTCTTTGGGGTTCCAGAATCTTGTTACTCTGTGGGATTCCGGAATCTTGCTATTCTTTGGGATACTGTATGGAATGTTGCTACTCTTTGGGGTTCCAGAATCTTGTTACTCTCTGGGATTCCGGAATCTTGCTATTCTTTGGGATACTGTATGGAATGTTGCTACTCTTTGGGGTTCCAGAATCTTGTTACTCTCTGGGATTCCGGAATCTTGCTATTCTTTGGGATTCTGTATGGAATGTTGCTACTGTTTGGGGTTCCAGAATCTTGTTACTCTCTGGGATTCCGGAATCTTGCTATTCTTTGGGATTCTGTATGGAATGTTGCTACTCTTTGGGGTTCCAGAATCTTGTTACTCTCTGGGATTCCGGAATCTTGCTATTCTTTGGGATACTGTATGGAATGTTGCTACTCTTTGGGGTTCCAGAATCTTGTTACTCTCTGGGATTCCGGAATCTTGCTATTCTTTGGGATTCTGTATGGAATGTTGCTACTCTTTGGGGTTCCAGAATCTTGTTACTCTCTGGGATTCCGGAATCTTGCTATTCTTTGGGATACTGTATGGAATGTTGCTACTCTTTGGGGTTCCAGAATCTTGTTACTCTCTGGGATTCCGGAATCTTGCTATTCTTTGGGATACTGTATGGAATGTTGCTACTCTTTGGGGTTCCAGAATCTTGTTACTCTCTGGGATTCCGGAATCTTGCTATTCTTTGGGATACTGTATGGAATGTTGCTACTGTTTGGGGTTCCAGAATCTTGTTACTCTCTGGGATTCCGGAATCTTGCTATTCTTTGGGATTCTGTATGGAATGTTGCTACTCTTTGGGGTTCCAGAATCTTGTTACTCTCTGGGATTCCGGAATCTTGCTATTCTTTGGGATACTGTATGGAATGTTGCTACTCTTTGGGGTTCCAGAATCTTGTTACTCTCTGGGATTCCGGAATCTTGCTATTCTTTGGGATTCTGTATGGAATGTTGCTACTCTTTGGGGTTCCAGAATCTTGTTACTCTCTGGGATTCCGGAATCTTGCTATTCTTTGGGATACTGTATGGAATGTTGCTACTCTTTGGGGTTCCAGAATCTTGTTACTCTCTGGGATTCCGGAATCTTGCTATTCTTTGGGATACTGTATGGAATGTTGCTACTCTTTGGGGTTCCAGAATCTTGTTACTCTCTGGGATTCCGGAATCTTGCTATTCTTTGGGATACTGTATGGAATGTTGCTACTGTTTGGGGTTCCAGAATCTTGTTACTCTCTGGGATTCCGGAATCTTGCTATTCTTTGGGATTCTGTATGGAATGTTGCTACTCTTTGGGGTTCCAGAATCTTGTTACTCTCTGGGATTCCGGAATCTTGCTATTCTTTGGGATACTGTATGGAATGTTGCTACTCTTTGGGGTTCCAGAATCTTGTTACTCTCTGGGATTCCGGAATCTTGCTATTCTTTGGGATTCTGTATGGAATGTTGCTACTCTTTGGGGTTCCAGAATCTTGTTACTCTCTGGGATTCCGGAATCTTGCTATTCTTTGGGATACTGTATGGAATGTTGCTACTCTTTGGGGTTCCAGAATCTTGTTACTCTCTGGGATTCCGGAATCTTGCTATTCTTTGGGATACTGTATGGAATGTTGCTACTCTTTGGTTTTTGGCCAGGTACCTTGACCTGGATGGCCACCCTGAGAACAGGCTACTAGATCTGATGGACCATTGGGCTGACCCAGTAAGGCGATTCTTATGTTCTTTTAAGAAACTATGAGATTTGCAATTCTAAGGAAACAGTGGTAGCAGCTTCTCTACCAGCTGAAAAACACAATTAAATTATATGAGTGTCTGAATTAATTTGCTTATGCTTTTCATTTTTTTTCCTGCATGAAAAGCTTGTGGGCACCTTCAGAACAGCATTCGGCAATTATCTCAGGCCATATCAGCTGAGTACAGCGCCCCTTATCTTGGTCTATCATGTTTTGCATGTTACATTTAGATGGACACGATAAAAAGCAAGAAGAAAATAAAAGAGTTATCTATTCTGGAAGTTCCACTGTTAGGAGGCCTCTGAAAACGCTGGCATCATCTGCAAAACTCGAAACCACAAAATTGCCCTCTACAGATAAAATCCGGGTTGACTTTAACGCGTCAGCACAACATTCTCCACCATTATGACTTTGGAAATGGATGAGAGATGAAGGTCTGATAGCAAACGATCACTGGAAAGCCCTTTAGTTCTCTGACGCCAAACCACCTTCTTGGGTGACTCCGCTCTTTCGACCGACACGAAGGTCATTTCGTGGGAGTTCATCTCCACACTTATTTCTTCAACAAAAGCTTTGCCGTCGCTTCTGCACACTCCGAGCAATTTCTAATCCTGCATGGTCTATTGCAGGGGTCTCAAAGTCCCTCCTCGAGGGCCGCAATCCAGTCGGGTTTTCAGGATTTCCCCCAATGAATATGCATGAGATCTATGTGCATGCGCTGCTTTCAATGCATATTCATTGGGGAAATCCTGAAAACCCAACTGGATTGCGGCCCTCGAGGAGGGAATTTGAGATCCCTGGTCTAGCACAAGGGTAGGCAACTCCGGTCCTCAAGAGCCGGAATCCAGTCAGGTTTTCAGGATTTCCGCAATGAATATGCATGCGATCTATATGCATGCGCTGCTTTCAATGCATATTCATTGGGGAAATCCTGAAAACCCGACTGGATTGCGGCCCTCGAGGAGGGATTTTGAGATCCCTGGTCTAGCACAAGGGTAGGCAACTCCGGTCCTCAAGAGCCGGAATCCAGTCGGGTTTTCAGGATTTCCCCAATGAATATGCATGAGATCCATGTGCATGCGCTGCTTTCAATGCATATACAATGGGGAAATCCTGAAAACCCGACTGGATTGCGGCCCTCGAGGAGGGATTTTGAGATCTCTGGTCTAGCACAAGGGTAGGCAACTCCGGTCCTCAGGAGCCGGAATCCAGTCGGGTTTTCAGGATTTCCCCAATGAATATGCATGCGATCTATGTGCATGCACTGCTTTCAATGCATATTCATTGGGGAAATCCTGAAAACCCGACTGGATTGCGGCCCTCGAGGAGGGATTTTGAGATCCCTGGTCTAGCACAAGGGTAGGCAACTCCGGTCCTCAAGAGCCGGAATCCAGTCGGGTTTTCAGGATTTCCCCAATGAATATGCATGAGATCTATGTGCATGCACTGCTTTCAATGCATATTCATTGGGGAAATCCTGAAAACCCGACTGGATTGCGGCCCTCGAGGAGGGATTTTGAGATCCCTGGTCTAGCACAAGGGTAGGCAACTCCGGTCCTCAAGAGCCGGAATCCAGTCGGGTTTTCAGGATTTCCCCAATGAATCTGCATGAGATCTATGTGCATGCACTGCTTTCAATGCATATTCATTGGGGAAATCCTGAAAACCCGACTGGATTGCAGCCCTCGAGGAGGGACTTTGAGGTCCCTAGTCTAGCACAAGGGTAGGCAACTCCGGTCCTCAAGAGCCGGAATCCAGTCGGGTTTTCAGGATTTCCCCAATGAATCTGCATGAGATCTATTTGCATGCACTGCTTTCAATGCATATTCATTGGGGAAATCCAGAAAACCCGACTGGATTGCGGCCCTCAAGGAGGGACTTTGAGATCCCTGCTGCAAATACATGTATCAGATGTGAGGAAACAGCAGTCGCGTATTTGCTCATAACATGTGGCCGTCACCAAATATGCCGTAAGGACATACATCACAATCCAACTTTCACAACCCCTTTCAATGACCAGCACAACATCACAGCAGTAACGCACTTAAGGCGTGCGCGAAACAATTTTAACCGAAACAAAACTGCAGAGCATGTACAAGGTGCAGGAATTGATTCAATTTAAAATCATAAAACACATGTATAATAACATCAATAAAAGGGATTAAACCAAGGGCTCCTTTTACATAGGCACCCCGCGCGCTGGCTGCTACTGCCTCCTTTTAAGCAGGTGGCAATTTTTCAGCTATAGCGAGCACTAATCTTGTGCGTGCGCTAAAAACGCTAACGCACCTTAGTACAAGGAGCCCCATAAGAACATAAGAATTTGCCTCCACTGGGTCAAGCCAGAGGTCCATCCCGCCCAGCGGTCCGCTCCCGCGGCGGCCCTCCAGGCCCATCACCTGTGCAATGGGCCTTGACTATTCCTATAACCTACCTCAACTCCTATCTGTACCCCTCAATCCCCTTATCCTCTAGGAACCTATCCAAACCCTCTTTGAAGCCCTGTAACGTGCTATGGCCTATCAAAGCCTCCGGAAGCGCGTTCCATGTGTCCACCACCCTCTGGGTGAAAAAGAACTTTCTAGCGTTTGTTCTAAACCCGCCCCCTTTTAATTTCTCCGAGTGACCCCTTGTACTTGTGGTTCCCCACAGTGTGAAGAATCTGTCCCTGTCTACCTTTTCTATGCCCTTCAGGATTTTGAAGGTTTCTATCACGTCTCCTCTAAGTCTCTGCTTTTCCAGGAAGAATAGCCCCAGCTTTTTCAGCCTGTCAGCATATGAGAAGTTTTCCATACCCTTTATCAGTTTAGTCACTCTTCTCTGGAAAGTAGAAATAATTACAGTACTCCGTTCCAGGAACCCCCGCGAATCTCGAAAAACCGCAAATACGGTTTTTCATGGGGGAGCCTGAAGAGGGCAGCGGGAGAGCCGCCGGAGCGCCGCGAGTGCAGGAAATCACTCGCGGTACGCTCCGACCACCTCTTCCTGCATATCAAAGCAGCTCCTGATTGGTAGGCCCGACTTGGTGCTGGAAGAGGCGATCGGAGCGTACCGCGAGTGGTTTCCTGCACTCGTGGCGCCCCGGCTGCTGTCTCCCGCCTCTCCCGTTGTCCTCTCCTTGCCGGCGGTGCGCGGTCGGAAAATTCCGCGAATGACCGGGACCGCGAACCGCTGACCGCGAACGACCGGGGCAACACTGTATGTCCAAAGGTTGGTTCTTTATCTAAGACGTGCTGGACCCGACACGGTCCGTGTTTCGAAAAACACTCCTTCCTCGGGGGTCCAGGATGGCCGGTGCAATGGCAGAGTGTTTCTCAGCGCAGCATTGCGTTCAGGAAAGCGCCTCGCCCGATTTCTTCCTCTTTTTTTCCATAATTGATTTCTACCTTTTGGTTCTGTACTGCTACATTAGTCTGAGGCTTTTTCTCCCTCGTTTTGGGCGCATGCTTGGTTTGACGAGGGGGGGGGTGCCTCGGTGCCACGATCACACATTTTGAATCCTTATATAATTAATTCCATTCCGTTTGGTTCTTGACTAGTCCTGCATTGACCATGCTCCCTGCAGATCGTGCAGAACCCAGCTAGCGAGGTTATATTTAAGGCCCAAAAATATGACCATGTTACACCGTTATTTATTAAGGCCCACCGACTCCCTATAGAACACAGGATAGCCTACACAATTATCCTGTTAACATTTAAAATCCGTTCTACCAATACTCCTGATTTCTCGACTAGAATACTGATTCCTCATGCTCCCCAAAGATCCTTCCACTCCAATTGCCAAATCTTCTTGCTGTACCTTCCCTGAGACATATTAACACAATGCGCCCATATGTTGTTTCAATTTCCGCTCTGAAGTATTTAAGAGAAGACATGACCGTTTCAGACTTTAAGTCCAAACTAAAAACCTATCTATTTAAGGACGCTTGTAATGTTTAACCGTCCTACTAAGGACGCCATCTCTTTGAATCTGAATGATTCACGTGGTATCAGTTTCCTTCCTAATGTTCGTTCCACTTGTACTCTTTTGATAAATAATGTAGTTCTACCATCTCCCGTCTGTACCAGTTCGTCCGTTAGTCTTGCACTGGTTAAGTCCTTGTACGATATACCTCCAATGTACTCTGATTTGCTGCTGCTGGGTCAGACCAGTGGTCCATTTTGCCCAGCAGTCCGCTCACGCGGCGACCCTTAGGTCAAAGACCAGTGCCCTATTTGAGTCTAGCATTACCTGCATATATTCTATTCCAGCAGGAACTTATCGAACCTTTTCTTGAATCCCTGGAGGGTGTTTTCCCCTGTAACAGCCTCCGGAAGAGCGTTCCAGTGTTCTACCACTCTCTGGGTGAAGAAGAACTTCCTTACGTTTGTACGGAATCTATCCCCTTTCAACTTTAGAGAGTGCCCTCTCGTTCTCTCTACCTTGGAGAGGGTGAACAACCTGTCTTTATCTAAGTCTATTCCCTTCATTATCTTGAATGTTTCAATCACGTCCCCTCTCAGTCTCGTCTTTTCAAGAGACGAGGCCAAATTTCTCTAGCTTCTCATTGAACGGCAACTCCTCCAGTCTCTTAACCATTTTGTCGCTCTCCTCTGGACCCTTGAAACTTGAACCCCTGAGGAAGGAGTGTTTTTCGAAACACGGACCGTGTTGGGTCCAGCACGTCTTACATAAAGAACCATTATGAACTTTGCTGCCCGCGTCGGAGTTGCCTCTCTCTGACATCATTTCCGGGCCCCGCATCAAGGAAGTGGCGTCAGAGGAATAGCCGGCACAAAGTGGGCAGCAAGTTCGTGCTGTTGCTCTCGCCTGGAAAATTGAAAAAGGCACGGAGGAAGGGAAGGGGGGGCAGGCACGCTGCAGGTACTGTCGGGAAGGAGTGGGGGTGGAGAAGAGGGTGGGGAAGGGACGCCACTTACCCTCACTAGGCCACTGGGTGCCATTTCTAGAATCTGGGCCAAAGCGTTTCCACGTGGATCTGTAAATGGGGCACTGGTGTGTTAGGAGCATTCCCTTAAGACGTACAAAGTGTTATCGTGTGATTTACACCTGGTTTCAATTGATGTAATTCCTCACGCCCAAAGCTGGGCTCGGATCCCAGTGTTATGTGCTATTCTATAAAGGCCAGTGATCCCAGAATACCTAGTAGAGAATGCCAGTCAGCACCAATTTGGGGGGGGAGAGTGTGGCCTAGTGGTTAGAGATACAGCCTCAGCACCCTGAGATTGTGGGTTCAAATCCTGTGCTACTCCCTGTGACCCTGGACAAGTCTCTTAATCCTACACTACCTCAAGTACATTAGATAGACAGCGAGGGAAAATGCTTGAAGTACCTGTATGTAAACCGCTTTGAGTGTGGTTGTAAAAACTGCAAAAAGGTGATATCCAAGTTCCAATCTCTTTCCCTGACGTCATAATGCCTCATTCCACCAATAAGAGCCAACCTCATCAGTGATGTCACAATGGCTCATTGGTCTATACTCGACTCACTTCTGATATCTTTTTGTAGGAGAGAGTGGCACAGTGGTTAGAGCTACAGCCTCAGCACCCTGAGGTTGTGGGTTCAAATCCTGTGCTACTCCCTGTGACCCTGGACAAGTCTCTTAATCCTACACTACCTCAAGTACATTAGATAGACAGCGAGGGAAAATGCTTGAAGTACCTGTATGTAAACCGCTTTGAGTGTGGTTGTAAAAACTGCAAAAAGGTGATATCCAAGTTCCAATCTCTTTCCCTGACGTCATAATGCCTCATTCCACCAATAAGAGCCAACCTCATCAGTGATGTCACAATGGCTCATTGGTCTATACTCGACTCACTTCTAATATCTTTTTGTAGGAGAGAGTGGCACAGTGGTTAGAGCTACAGCCTCAGCACCCTGAGGTTGTGGGTTCAAATCCTGTGCTACTCCCTGTGACCCTGGACAAGACACGTTATCTTCCACTACCCCAGGTACATTAGACAGACTGTGAGTCCGCCCAGACAGACAGGGAAAACGGCTTGAGCTCCTTTGGGAGAACAGGCTAAAAAAATACCAGATCAATTTTGAGCGCCGTTCCCTAAATTTGGCCTACTAGGGTATTTTTAAAAGCAACGGTTGGTGTTTTAAGCAAATGCTCCCTCGTGATTAAATATTGACCTGTTGGTTCTCAGTTAGACACTGTTCAAACAAGATTCATAAGCAGAGAACGGTAAGACCTCATTGCAAAGAAATGCAAAATAAACAGTCCGCGAGCGCACTCCGGAATAAGGGGTGGGGGGGGGGGGGAAGAAGCCAAGAAGCACATGCCAGCATTTCACTCCAAAAATAAGCGCTTCATCAGTATTCACCTTCAGGAAAATCCCACTATGGGACCAAAATGTCAGAATAAATGACTGGGAGGCTTTTCACTACCCTGGTGTGTATGGGCTGTTTATTTTGAATAGCACATTCGTTCTTCGATAATCAAATTTCTCCTGACCTGACTTAAGATAACACAGATTTATTTTTTTTATTTCGATGTTCTCAGTGGCAATAGCTGGTGTTTTCTCCTGAAGCCCACCAGGTACAGCGATGGGGGTAGGTTCAGGGCACCAGGTTAAAGGTTGCATAGCATCTGCAAAGCCTTCATCTAATTTTTTTATATTCTGTCATATTCAAAATTCCTGGTCCAGGATGGCTTACGGTTAACATCTGTACTAAGATCAGATCAGATATCATCAGAAAATACCACCACAAACTTAAAACAATCACCTAACTAGACGTATCTCATAAATAGATAAAAACCAGTCATTTTGGAAAACAGAGGATAGGTGCTAGGCGTGATTCTATAAATGGTGCTGATTTTTTTTGGATTGACATCCCCAGCAAGTGGGAATGTGTGGTGCCGTGGTTAGAGCTACGGCCTCAGAACCCTGAGGTTGTGGGTTCAAATCCCTCACTGCTCCTTGTGACCCTGGGCACGTCACTTAATCTCCTCATCGCCTCACAGAGTTTGAGCCCGCCGGGACAGATAGGGAAATAGGATAAAGTACCTGAATGTAAACCACGTGAAGATATAAGTGGTCTCCTTATCTCAAGAAAGATATAGTGGCACTAGAAAAGGTTCAAAGAAGAGCGACCAAGATGATAACGGGGATGGAACTCCTCTCGTATGAGGAAAAACGGTTAGGGCTCTTCAGCTTGGAAAAGAGACAGCCGCGGGGAGATCTGATCGAAGTCTACAAAATCCTGAGTGGAGTAGAACGGGTACAGTGGATCGATTTTTTCACTCTGTCTAAAATTACAAAGACTAGGGGACACTCGATGATGTTACAGGGAAATACTTTTAAAACCAATAGGAGGAATTTTTTTTTTTTCCACTCAGACGTTGCCAGAGGATGTGGTAAGAGCGGATAGTGTAGCTGGTTTTAAGAAAGGTTTGGACAGGTTCCTGGAGGAAAAGTCCATAGTCTGTTATTGAGAAAGGCAAGGGGGAAGCCTCTGCTTGCCCTTCTGCAATCTCGTGTTACACCCCCTTTGGAGAAGCAAGTTTGTGTTCTATCTCATTCGGATAGATCGGCGGCCATTGCAGCCAGCATCCGTCGCCATTGGCACATATTTTCTATACACGAATCTTTCAATCGCCTATAAAAGAACTAAAAATCTGGGCATTTTGTTAAATTAAAAAACGTTCTCCAATGCAGGCTGATGAGGGCTCTCTGTGGGGCCATCAACCTTGTGGTTCCTGTATTGTATGTGAAACATGTACCACTTGGACCAATCCTCAAACAAACAAGACATACACTCTACAACCTGTATGACTGCTTGGGCTTGGGATGTTATTATTTGCCCGTGTCAACTGTTAAAACCCGTCTGATTGCGCATAAGAACAGACTTTCTACAGCTGCAACTACAGCTCCCATGATCCCTCACTGTCTCCAATTGAAGCACACGTTTGACCAGCTTAGATGGTTTATCGTTGAAACATTGGCTAATAACTTTTTAGGCAACAAAAAAAAACACATTTTATTCAATATCGGGAACAATACCTGATTTTTGAAATGAATTCTATCTATCCATTGTCGCTTCACCGCGCCCTCTTGACACCAAAACTCCACTAGACATCAACAAACATAACTACCCCATACAGCCCACCATTAAAATACTGGGTGTAACTCTGGACCAATGCCTCACCATGAAAGATCAGGTGGACTTCATAATCAAAAAGAGTTTTTTCACCCTCTGGAAACTTAAATCCATTAAAGCATACTTTGATAACTCTGTCTTCAGAATCTTGGTACAATCCCTCGTATTAAGTCAACTCGACTACTGTAACATCGCCTACATGGCGATCCCCCAAAAGAATATGCGATGCTTACAACTAATGCAAAACACTGCAGTCAGACTAATCTTCGGTCTAAAGAAGTTCGATCACGTGACGCCATACTTCAAACAGCTACACTGGCTGCCGATGGAAGCTCGTGTAAAGTTTAAGTTCGCCTGCCTCTGTTTTAAAGTTTTCTACGGTCTAACCCCTAAATACATCACTGACCTATTCTCCTTCTCAGCCAACAAACACAAGAGAAGCTCCCACTCGCATTTCGTTTCTCCCCCGGTTAGAGGATGCAAACTAAAAAAACACCATGAGCATCTTCTCTCACATCAGGCTGCTCTATGGGGTAAAGACCTAGAACAACTCCTATTGCCCACCACTTATGAGATATTCAGGAAACGCCTCAAAACCCACCTATTCCCGAAAGACCTAGACAGCTGACCCACTTCCCTCCTTCCCCCCTCTTGCCCTTTCTCCCCATTGTTCCCACATCCCTTAAGTTAACTCAACTTGTACGTCAACTCAACTTGTACTTCACTAATCTTTTGTAAACCGCATAGAACTTAACGGTACTGCGGTATATAAACTGTTATTATTAAACGAGGCTATTGAATGGAATACCATCGTTTGATTCATTCATTCATTATTTTCATGCAGTGACGGCTTTCCGGTTCCGGTTTTCTGCTCTACAAGTGGGGCGCATGGGTTTGCTTCTCCACTGCCTTTTACACGCTGTTATTCGCTGCTTTTATTTCAGCATCTTTGCGTCTCTGAAAGAATCTTTGAATTACAGCAGGTTCCTGAGGAAGGATGGTATCCGAAATTGAGTTCAGTTGAACTTTTGTTGATTCCATTCTTAACCAGCAAGAAACTACACGCGTTTGGTTTTTGTCCTGGAATCTGTTTGGACCTTTGGACCCCCTATTGGGATAAGTTTTTGTCTCTTTATAGTATTTCTGGACTGTGCAGTCTCTTGATGTTTTATACACTGTGCTTGTGCATCCATATTACATTATGTTTTTTGGGTTTTGTTTTTTTTAATCTTTATTGAGTTTCTAAAGCTAACAAAAATGCAATACACTATCTATACAAATAATATTAATCATATATGCATTTATAATCAATCAAAATCCATACAACATTTAAAAAAAACCCCTTCCCAACCAATATTTCATAAGGGAACAGAACCATACAAAAGAAATACCCCCATCCCGCCCTCCCTCTCCCCTGGGTGTGTGTGCATTTTACCAACAGAAATAAAGGAAAAGAAAACTATAATGAATCCATAAAAGACGTCAATGGGCCCCAATTAACTTGAATCTCTTAGTATGCCCCAGCATATCCGCATTCATCTTTTCAAATCTATAACTTAAACATAAATTTGCCTACCAAAAATTAAAGTTAAAATCCCAGTTCTTCCAATTGCGAGTCACCATTTGTATGGCTATCCTGGTCATAATAAGGAAAAGCCGGCCTTTATATCTGTCCATTGAGGGCTTCAGATGTAATATCATCCCACATATGACTGCCTCATATGTCAACGGAATTGATGCCTCAACTGTAGCATTAATCTGTCCCCATATCGACTTCCAAAAATTAGATTATGTTTTAGTGTTTTTTCACTTTATTAAGTGTGGCACTAATTTGTATCTCACATGGAAGACTCTATGATGGTGAGGTGTGTGGTGTATTGAACGTTTCTTCGTTCGTTTGACTACACAATCCTGCACTGAGGTCTTCCTTTCACTTAAAATTTATAAAAATAAAAATTTTAAATATCATTTATATTGATTGGGCAGCATTGCACAGTCTAGTCAACATTTAGGTTATAGAACTTGTTCTTATATTGCCCTGGATCGGTAGCATGGAATGTTGCTACTCCTCGGGATTCTAGAATCTTGTTACTCTCTGGGATTCTGGAATGTTGTTATTCTTTGGGATTCTGTATGGAATGTTGCTACTCCTTGGGATTCTAGAATCTTGTTACTCTCTGGGATTCTGGAATGTTGTTATTCTTTGGGATTCTGTATTGGAATGTTGCTACTCCTTGGGATTCTAGAATCTTGTTACTCTCTGGGATTCTGGAATGTTGTTATTCTTTGGGATTCTGTATGGAATGTTGCTACTCCTTGGGATTCTGGAATCTTGCTATTCTTTGAGATTCTGTATGGAATGTTGCTACTCCTTGGGATTCTAGAATCTTGTTACTCTCTGGGATTCTGGAATGTTGTTATTCTTTGGGATTCTGTATGGAATGTTGCTACTCCTTGGGATTCTAGAATCTTGTTACTCTCTGGGATTCTGGAATGTTGTTATTCTTTGGGATTCTGTATTGGAATGTTGCTACTCCTTGGGATTCTAGAATCTTGTTACTCTCTGGGATTCTGGAATGTTGTTATTCTTTGGGATTCTGTATTGGAATGTTGCTACTCCTTGGGATTCTAGAATCTTGTTACTCTCTGGGATTCCGGAATCTTGCTATTCTTTGGGATTCTGTATGGAATGTTGCTACTCCTTGGGATTCTAGAATCTTGTTACTCTCTGGGATTCTGGAATGTTGTTATTCTTTGGGATTCTGTATTGGAATGTTGCTACTCCTTGGGATTCTAGAATCTTGTTACTCTCTGGGATTCTGGAATGTTGTTATTCTTTGGGATTCTGTATGGAATGTTGCTACTCCTTGGGATTCTGGAATCTTGCTATTCTTTGAGATTCTGTATGGAATGTTGCTACTCCTTGGGATTCTAGAATCTTGTTACTCTCTGGGATTCTGGAATGTTGTTATTCTTTGGGATTCTGTATGGAATGTTGCTACTCCTTGGGATTCTAGAATCTTGTTACTCTCTGGGATTCTGGAATGTTGTTATTCTTTGGGATTCTGTATTGGAATGTTGCTACTCCTTGGGATTCTAGAATCTTGTTACTCTCTGGGATTCTGGAATGTTGTTATTCTTTGGGATTCTGTATGGAATGTTGCTACTCCTTGGGATTCTGGAATCTTGCTATTCTTTGAGATTCTGTATGGAATGTTGCTACTCCTTGGGATTCTAGAATCTTGTTACTCTCTGGGATTCTGGAATGTTGTTATTCTTTGGGATTCTGTATGGAATGTTTCTACTCCTTGGGATTCTAGAATCTTGTTACTCTCTGGGATTCTGGAATCTTGCTATTCTTTGGGATTCTGTATGGAATGTTGCTACTCCTTGGGTTTCTAGAATCTTGTTACTCTCTGGGATTCTGGAATCTTGCTATTCTTTGAGATTCTGTATGGAATGTTGCTACTCCTTGGGATTCTAGAATCTTGTTACTCTCTGGGATTCTGGAATGTTGTTATTCTTTGGGATTCTGTATGGAATGTTGCTACTCCTTGTGATTCTAGAATCTTGTTACTCTCTGGGATTCTGGAATGTTGTTATTCTTTGGGATTCTGTATTGGAATGTTGCTACTCCTTGGGATTCTAGAATCTTGTTACTCTCTGGGATTCTGGAATGTTGTTATTCTTTGGGATTCTGTATGGAATGTTGCTACTCCTTGGGATTCTAGAATCTTGTTACTCTCTGGGATTCTGGAATCTTGCTATTCTTTGAGATTCTGTATGGAATGTTGCTACTCCTTGGGATTCTAGAATCTTGTTACTCTCTGGGATTCTGGAATGTTGTTATTCTTTGGGATTCTGTTTGAAATGTTGCTACTCCTTGGGATTCTAGAATCTTGTTACTCTCTGGGATTCTGGAATCTTGCTATTCTTTGAGATTCTGTATGGAATGTTGCTACTCCTTGGGATTCTAGAATCTTGTTACTCTCTGGGATTCTGGAATGTTGTTATTCTTTGGGATTCTGTATGGAATGGTGCTACTCCTTGGGATTCTAGAATCTTGTTACTCTCTGGGATTCTGGAATGTTGTTATTCTTTGGGATTCTGTATGGAATGTTGCTACTCCTTGGGATTCTAGAATCTTGTTACTCTCTGGGATTCTGGAATCTTGCTATTCTTTGAGATTCTGTATGGAATGTTGCTACTCCTTGGGATTCTAGAATCTTGTTACTCTCTGGGATTCTGGAATGTTGTTATTCTTTGGGATTCTGTATGGAATGGTGCTACTCCTTGGGATTTTAGAATCTTGTTACTCTCTGGGATTCTGGAATGTTGTTATTCTTTGGGATTCTGTATGGAATGTTGCTACTCCTTGTGATTCTAGAATCTTGTTACTCTCTGGGATTCTGGAATGTTGTCATTCTTTGGGATTCTGTATGGAATGGTGCTACTCCTTGGGATTCTAGAATCTTGGGATTCTAACATCTTTGGGATTCTGGAATCTTGCTATTCTTTGAGATTTTGTATGGAATGTTGCTATTCTTTGGGTTTTGGCCAGGTATTTGGGGCCTGGATTGACCACCGTGAGAACGGACTACTGGGCTTGATGGACCATTGGTCTGACCCAGTAAGGCTATTCTTATGTTCTTAACTCCTAATTGGTGCCAATTAGAGAAAATCATAGTCAATGATTGGCTGATAACACCAATTAACAGCCAATTGTATAATTAAGTTGCGCATGCAACTGACTTTATTCTTCTTCACCCAGAGAGTGGTAGAAAACTGGAAGGCTCTTCCGGAGTCTGTCGTAGGGGAAAGCACCCTCCAGGGATTGAAGACAAAGTTGGACAAGTTCCTGCTCAACTGGAAAGTACACAGGTGAGGCTGGGCTCATTTAGTGCACTGGCCTTTGACCTGGGGGCTGCCGCGGTAGCGGACTACTGGGCAGGATGGACCACTAGTCTGACCCGGCAGCGGCAATTCTTATGTTATTATATATTGTGCACACAACTTTGCATGCTAGCTCCCAAATTCTGTATGTGACATCTAAGGTTGTGCGCACACAACATCCTTGATTAATTGGCCTAATTGGCAAGTAATACCTCGTAATTGATGCTAATTGTCACTAATTAAAAGTTGCACACCCAACTTGGAAAGCAGACTCTATAAAATGTATTTGCCAGTTGCCATGCATGAATTTGAAGAGGAGGCATGGCCAGGGCCAACTTGCGGGCGCCTTGTTATAAAATAGGCCTAATCCATGACTCGAAGTCAGAAGGGCGCCGGGGCCAGTGCGAGCAAGAGGTGGAAGACGCTGCTCACATTGGTGACCCTTTCAGGAGGTATGTAGGTGGGAGCTCGAGTGGAGGTGAAAATGAGGAGGTGCATGGCACGGCAATGCCAGGCACCGCCGCCACAAGCCCCTCCCTCTCTCGCTTCACCACTGCCCTTTGAACCCTGGCCTGATTATCATTATTTGCCTTTAAATTTAATGGAAATTCAGGACTCTGAACCGACGGTCCTTTCCACATCCTGAAGTTTATAACCTCAGGCCGCAACTCCAACAGAGAAAGATCTACAGTCTTTCGGCAGAGCACGGCAGACTGGTGAAGATGAATCATTTTCATAAATGAGTGCACGAAAAGGTCGGGCCAGGGGACACTGGAGGTCACATGTGCCGCTGCGATAAGACCTCATTCATCCTCCTCCGGTTGTCAGGTCCTGAAGGCTGAACACTGCCTTAAGCTCTCATAAAACATGTTTGCAGAACACTCGCAGGTGGGTCATGGGAAAGCAAAAGAAGTTTCAAATGGTTCCTGAAAATTGATCTCCCACTCCGGGCTTTGTTTGTGATAGGAATGAAGCAGCAGCTCACAAATAAATTAAGATCCTCTGGCTGCCTCGTACGGGCCTTTTCAAAACTGGGAAACGTGACCTGTTTTCAAACCGTTGGCACCACACCTGTCAAAGTATTCACACAGATTGCATCACGGGAGGGAAGAAGAAGGCTGCAAAAGCGAATATGGATACTGGGCCGAATCCAAGTAATGTATTCAGGGCAGTATTTGGGGCTGAATCGAATAGGAATATTCGGTACAGCCTTACCCAGGAAACATGTAGGCGTTGTTGAGAGGGAGAATGAATGGAGTGAGAATGAGCTCAGCATTTATGGGTATATTTTATAAGACTGGTCCTTAAGCCCGTTACATTAACGGGTGCTACAGTAGATGTGTGTGTTTCTGTCTTTCTCTCTCTCTCCTTGGCCGCTTTCTGTCTGTCTGTCTGTCTTTCTCTCTCTCTCCTTGGCCGCTTTCTGTCTGTCTGTCTGTCTGTCTTTCTTTCTCTCTCCTTGGCCGCTTTCTGTCTGTCTGTCTGTCTTTCTCTCTCTCTCCTTGGCCGCTTTCTGTCTGTCTGTCTGTCTGTCTTTCTTTCTCTCTCCTTGGCCGCTTTCTGTCTGTCTGTCTGTCTGTCTTTCTCTCTCTCTCCTTGGCCGCTTTCTGTCTGTCTGTCTGTCTGTCTTTCTCTCTCTCTCCTTGGCCGCTTTTTGTCTGTCTGTCTGTCTGTCTGTCTTTCTCTCTCTCTCCTTGGCCGCTTTCTGTCTGTCTGTCTGTCTGTCTTTCTCTCTCTCTCCTTGGCCGCTTTCTGTCTGTCTGTCTGTCTGTCTTTCTTTCTCTCTCCTTGGCCGCTTTCTGTCTGTCTGTCTGTCTGTCTTTCTCTCTCTCTCCTTGGCCGCTTTCTGTCTGTCTGTCTGTCTGTCTGTCTTTCTCTCTCTCTCCTTGGCCGCTTTCTGTCTGTCTGTCTGTCTGTCTGTCTGTCTTTCTTTCTCTCTCCTTGGCCGCTTTCTGTCTGTCTGTCTGTCTGTCTTTCTCTCTCTCTCCTTGGCCGCTTTCTGTCTGACTGTCTGTCTGTCTTTCTCTCTCTCTCCTTGGCCGCTTTCTGTCTGTCTGTCTGTCTGTCTTTCTTTCTCTCTCTACCGCCTGCTCAAAAGGGGCTGTTAGCGGCTAGCGCGTGCGGCATTCTAGCGCGCGCTATTCCGTGCATTAAGGCCCTAGCGCGGCTTTGTAAAAGGAGCCCGTAGTGGTGATATGAACTTGTGTATTTATGAATTCAAAGAAGACTCAACCTAATTGATTGTTTGTTTTTTATTTTTTTTAATGTTTTTGCGATTGATTTTGGGAGGGGATTTCAAATACACTTTATCAAATTTTCTCCCCTCCCCCTTTTTTTCTCACATCGGATGCCCGTCTGCACTTTGTACTTATTTATTGGATGGCATTAGTTGAAGCAAAAGGGTAATTATGATGTACAGGGCAGGGTTTATTTAGACCAGTGGTCTCAAACCCGCGGCACACCAGGTCCTATTTTGAGGCCCTGGGTCTGTTTATCATAATCACAAAAGTAAAATAAAACAGTTTCTTGATCATATGTCTCTTTAGCTATAAATGACAATATTATTATTAAGACTTAGCCAAAAGAAAGATTTATAAACTATAAAGAGTTTTACCTCATGCAAAATTGTCATTTCTTTAATAAGACATTACACTTCTCCCTCCGGATTCGCGGGAGATAGGGGCAGAGCCGGACCGCGAATGGTGAAATACCACGAATATCTTCTGGTCCGGCTCTGACCCACCCCCGCCTCCCTCCCGCCTTCCCCCGGCATCCCGGCCTTACCTGGTGGTCTAGCGGGCTTTTGGGGCAGGAGCGATCTTCCTACGCTCCTGCCCCGTGCAGATCACCAATAGGAAATAGCTGCCGTGAGTTCCAGTAGTCTCTCAAGACTATGACGGGAACTCCCCACAGCCATTTCCTATTGGCGATCTACACGGGGCAGGAGTGTAGGAAGATCACTCCTGCTACGAAAGCCCGCTAGACCACCAGGTAAGGCAGGGACGCCGGGGGGAAGGCTAAACTGTGTGTGTGGGGGGGGGGTCTTTTTTTACCCCTCCCCCAAAAATTGCGAATATGTGAAATCACGATTGCCGAAACCGCGAATGGGGAGGGGGAAGTGTAACTATTTTTTTCTGAGGCCTTCCAAATACCTCCAAATCCAAAATGTGGCCCTGCATAGGATTTCAATTTGAGACCACTGATTAGACCCTTTGGTCTGCTGCTAGTCACCTATGAATACCTGCCCGGGGCCTTGGTCACTCGTATGGAAATTTGAGCCTGTACTGAAATTCCCTTATTCAATTGTTGAAAATTGCATTGCTGAATGGAAAAGAATAAATTTATACTCGCCTTACACCTTTGTGCAGAACTTTTCAGGTAGGTTATTTTGCACCTATGAACCTTCTGTGCTGCCTAGTTGCCCTTCAAACCCCCTCCCCCCCCCCCCCGCCACACACACACAAATCACTCTCCACGTGGGCAGTGCTTACTTCCTGGTGCCCTCGGTCAGATAATCCAAATTGATGGGGATGAAACAGATGAGCCCCTTAGGTTTAGTTTAATTTCGTTTAATTCTGGTGGAACTGTAAAGGCTGAAAAATGTCTTCCCTTTCCCTTCTCCTCCAACCCACCCCACCCCTTTCCCACCCCCACCTCCCACGTTGATAAACTGAATCAGGTTCTGGAATGATTCAAGATCTCAGAGCAAACACAGGAGAATGTTCTACTGTGTTCAGTGACCCTTTTGGAGGGGAGGGGGGGCGTTTCAAATGCACCGCAGTTCTGGTAATTAAACGTATCTTCCTGTAAAACAGACAACAGCAAACCAAAGATTAAAGAAAAAGCCTATTATTTCAGTGGCAATGTAAGTCGCCATTGCTAAATGGATTCATCCGTCATTCTCCATTTGATTGCTCTGTTTCTACAAACTGTCCCCTAAGAAAAATGTAAATCCTATGTAAATCCTTTGTTATCAGTAAACGTGGTGTATATCGCAGGCTTTATTCATTGAAACGTGCTTCCATTTTTCTTCAATTTGCAAAATTAGTTTTGAACTTAAAGATAGGTTTCAAGGTCTCTCAGTCTTCAAGGCATGAGGGGCTGGACAATGCTCTGTGGAATCGCTGGCCCTTGGGACTGCAGGCATGAGAAGCGTCCCGCTTCCTTCCCTCTCACCACTGTCGATGCAGGCGAAGAAAGAGAAAATTAATAGCTAGATTCATTGTACGGATCACGGAGGAGTGCAAATAGCTCACAAGAACAAAGTGCTGGATATTCAAAAGCACTTATCTGTATTGCAGTTTGGATTAAGGCTCCTTCGTGAATTTTCAGTGGCCCTGACCGGATAGCATAGGCAGCAGAACGCTTTTTTGTTTGGGGAAGGCCCAAAAGCTCCGCCCTAGACCCCGCCCCAGACTGCCCAAGATGTAGCTTGATGGATGCATTCGCCTAACCAGGATTGCAGTTTGCCTGCTTGAAACGCTAATGTCCTGTCTAAGAAAGTCTTATATCGATAACCAGTTGCCTTAGGATAGGCAAATAAATGAAATCTTCTAGTTTCCCTCAATGGCCTATATAACTCAAAGTGGGGGGAAAGGTAAGTTGGAGACAATCCCGATATCAATTTAAAACTGATACAAGCAAATTTGATTAAAACTCTTGCTTCTAAAGATAACCAATGCAGTAGACGATAGTACAGGCTGACATGGTCATCCTTTTTTAAACCAAAGATCAATCGGACAGCCATGTTCTGGATTATCCTCACTCTCCTTACAATTTTCTTAGAAGATCCCAAGTAGATGATATTACAGTAATCCAAGATGGATAAAATTAATGACTGTACCTATAATGATGGTCCTATACTTGGCTTACATAAGAACATAAGAGCTGCCGTACTGGGACAGATCGAAAGTCCATCAAATCCAGTATCCTGTTTCCAACAGTGACCAACCCAGGTCCCAAATACCAGGCAGAAACCCAAAGAGTAACAACATTCCAGAGCAGAGCTGGCCCATACCAGCTCCATTTGCAAAAGCAGTGGTCTTGCTTTTCTACTGCCAGGAATCAGCCTTCCATATAAGAGCAAATTGTGAGACTACAACTAGAAGTTGCAGCAACCTTTTTGCACCCAGATCCAGCATGGACAGGAACGACTGGCATTTGCTCCTGCCCGGTCTACTTCCTAAACAATCAAGGATGCTAAGGTAGGCTCAGGGAGGCCTACTGAAGTGTGGAGGAGGACTTTTCTTGGGATGGGCTGAAAGGGGGACTTCAATTGAGGTTGTCTAAGGACCTGATTTGTTTTAGGGGTATTGTGGAGGGGGAAAGATCTTGTTGAGGAGGGGATCAGAAAGAGAAACAATCTTGCTGGGAGAACGGGGGATGGAGGGGTGACTGACGGACACTGTTGCCTCTAAACTGAGCAGGTGTCTTCCAACCGCATTGCTTCCAGTAGAGGGCGATCTTTCAATATTGTGTTTTCAATTACTAGGGACAGGTTGGTTTCCTGGAAACTGACAGAGCTTGCCTGTCCCTCACTGCTCAGAATGTGATAGTGAAACAGCACCCCCCCCCCCCCCCCCCCCCCCCATTGGCAGGACTAAAAGTGGAGGACTCCCCCTCAGCTTAGAGGGAATAGTGCTAACAGATCGCCTTAGATGGGTCCTGGCCAATATTCAACTAAGACCTACATAAGTTTCTTATGCGAGTCCCAGCTGAACACCATCCAGAGCCCACAAAAGTGCCAGTGGCCAGCATATGTCTAGACAGGACCAGATGTTCAATGCCAGTGAATATTCAGGTCTAATTTAGCTAGCGATGGTCAATGCTTAAAAAACCACCAACTGCTGTCTGCTGAATATTGGCCTGATAAATTCCAATGAGTCTTTCTAAAATATTAGCACAAATCTCGCCTAGATTGAATCTCGCCTAGATTGACAAAAGAGCTTTAGGCAAATTCCAGGAGGAAAAGTCCATACAAGGAACATATAAATCACAACTCTATCCCAAAGAGCTCCCCTGAGCTTGCCTTTTGTACAGGGGAGTACCAGCTTGCCCCATGCATGCCTTTAGCAGTGAATTAATGTTATTTATGCACCTACATCAGCATTTCACATGTGAAAGTGATTTATAAAATGACCCTCCATGCATTCTTCCCGTTTGTAAAGCAATGGTTGATCGGCAGGCCACTAGTCCAGGTGCTACTGCAGAGTACTGCACACAACAGTTCCCACTCCATTATGTAAAGCCATGCTGGTTCAGAGCAAGGCCCATCAAGCCCAGCATCCTGTCTCAGTAATGGTCAGTCCTGGGCACAAGAACCCACAGATCCCCCAAAGAATGTCTAGTTCCCATAGGCCATTGCCAGCGATGAACAATGACTCCTTCAACTCTACCTTGCTAACAGATGTTTATGGACTTTTCCTCCAGGAATTTGTCTAAACTTCTTTTGAATCCCACCACATTAGTCACCTTGACCACATCCTTCTTTTTCAACTTCTCTTCATACAAAACTTGCCACATTAGGAGATTTGAATACATGGAAATGAAGTTAGTGAATGAGCTGGGCTAACAGCTCAATTGTAGAAGTTTTTCAGAGCTCTGTCCCTCTCGAATATCTTTGATGTTCCATTCGTGTAACTGGAAACTCTACTATCATCACCCTGTCTAGGGTAATGTTGCGGCAACTTTAACATTGCTAAGCATGCGCCTTAAAGACGTAGATTACAAGGGGGCGCTGAAAGGTTCTCAGCCCAACCAAGAAGGGAATGACCTGGATGTGGTTCAATCAATGATCCGAAACCACGTCCAAACGTAGAATTTTGTTTCTGCAAATAAGATGACCCTCTTTTCGGCTCCAGTGGCAAAATGACGCTCAGAATTTAGGAAGTTGGTTGGTTGAGCTGAGAACTTTACAGCACCCCCTCATACTATTTGGGTTTCTGCCAGGTACTTGTTACCAGGATTGGCCACAATTGGAGACAGGATGGACCATTAATCTGACCCAGTATGGCTATTCTTATGATCTTAGGTGAGCCAATTATAGGACAATCAAGGCATTCAGACATCAAAGATGAGGTTGGCTCTTAAGCATTGGTTGGCCTCTTCTCCCTCAAACAGAGGAGATTGAGAGGGGACATGATCGAAACGGTTCATAGACAACCCCGTGAAAGACAAAGGCGCGCGCCGAAGAAAATTACAGTTTTTAGGGGCTCCAACGGGGGGTTTTGTTGGGGAGCCCCCCCCAGTTTACTTAATAGAGATCACGCCGGCGTTGTGGGGGGGGGGGGTTTGGGGGGTTGTAACCCTCCACATTTTACTGTAAACTTAACTTTTTCCCTAAAAACAGGGAAAAAGTGAAGTTTTCAGTAAAATGTGGGGGGTTACAACCCCCCAAACCCCCCACAACGCCCCCACAACGCGGCGCGATCTCTATTAAGTAAAGTGGGGGGGTTCCACCCCCACGCCCCCCCGTCATAGCCCTAAAAACAGTAATTTTCTGCGGCGCGCACCTCCGCGCTGCGCTCATTTGTCTGCGCGCGCCTTTGTCCCAGCGCGCTTTTGACCTGACACCGATCGAAACATTCAAGGTACTGAAGGGAATAGACTTACTGGATAAGGACAGGTTGTTCACCCTCTCCAAGGTAGGGAGAACGAGAGGGCACTCTCTAAAGTTAAAAGGGGATAGATTCCGTACAAACGTAAGGAAGTTCTTCTTCATCCAGAGAGTGGTGGAAAACTGGAACGCTCTTCCGGAGGCTGTTATAGGGGAAAACACCCTCCAGGGATTCAAGACAAAGTAGATAAAGACAGGTTGTTCACCCCCTCCAAAGTAGAGAGAACGAGAGGACACTCTCTAAAGTTAAAAGGGGATCGATTCCGTACAAATGTAAGGAAGTTCTTCTTCACCCAGAGAGTGGTAGAAAACTGGAACGCTCTTTCGGAGGCTGTTATAGGGGAAAACACCCTCCAGGGATTCAAATAGGGGAAAACACCCTCCAGGGACTCAAGACAAAGTTGGACAAGTTCCTGCTAAACTGGAATCTACGCAGGTAAAGCTAGTCTCAGTTAGAGCACTGGTCTTTGACCTAAGGGCCGCCGCGGGAGTGGACCGCTGGGCACGATGGACCACGGGTCTGACCCAGCAGCGGCAATTCTTATGTTCTTAAGAATGAGGCCTTATGACATCACAATCTCAGCTCTGGAATGTTGCTCCAAGGAGGTGCTGAAAAGTTCTCAGCCCAGTCAAGATGCGAACGACGTGGCTACGGTTCAATCTATGATCTGAAACCATGTCAAAAAACAGAGAATTTCATATCTGCAAATTGGCACTTAAGGAAACAAGATGACCCTCTTTTCATCTCCAGTGGCAAAATAACGCTCAGAATTTAGGAAGTTGGTCGGTGGGGCTGAGAACTTTCCAGCCCCCCCCCCCCCCCTGGCATTTGCGGCTTTCAAATGCAGGCACGAATATTCAATCTTTTCGGAAATAAGAGCTTTGCAAACTTTGATACAGAAGTAAAGTGCGGCGAGAGCACCCTCCTGACATTTCCAGACTTATTAGTCACTTTTTACACTCACTTCAATCAACCTCTTTAATCCTCCCAGGGAAGAGCATTTTTAATTCACTGATTGGCTGATAAGCTCGAAGCCAAAAAAAAAAAAAATGATTTACACCCAGATGAATTGTGCTTACAAGATGGAACTTCAAGCATTTAGAAGCAGATCTGAATTTGCAATCTGTCATTTCAGTTTGCCGCCTTCATTTTTTTTCTCTGCCATTACCCTTGCTGATTGCGATCTTTCAGCGCTATTGGGCCATGCTTCCACCGTTTTTAATCTGCCTTTAATCCCATAGATTTTAAATATTCCCGGTACCAAGAGACTGGAGGCAATTAACTGCCCTTCTGATGGTGTCCTTATCTGTTGCCTCCTTGTATCTCTCAGAAGCAGCCTGGAGACACTTCCAGGATGACAAACAGTACCAGCATTCCCCGTGAAGCAGACGCTGTGAAATATCTCTCAGCTTCAGCCTTCAGAACCCAGTAAATTAAAATCCAGGCACCCGTTGCTGTCCTCTTTCAAACAGCCGTGGGACTGCCCCCCCCCCCGTTCCACCGCTATCCCTCAAGAACATAGTAACATAGTAACATAGTAGATGACGGCAGATAAAGACCCGAATGGTCCATCCAGTCTGCCCAACCTGATTCAATTTAAATTTTTTTTTTTTTTTTTCTTCTTAGCTATTTCTGGGCGAGACTCCAAAGCTTTACCCGGTACTGTGCTTGGGTTCCAACTGCCGAAATCTCTGTTAAGACTTACTCCAGCCCATCTACACCCTCCCAGCCATTGAAGCCCTCCCCTGCCCATCCTGTGAAAGCCCCACTCTGCAAACATATTTGTGGGACTTTTATAAGCCTCTATACAGGTTTGGTTTTTATGTTCAGAGTGGTTTTTTCTGCCAAATCTGCATGCACAACCGTTAGAATTCATCCTAGTATCAATGTACAACTAGCCCCACCATTAGGCACAACAAGGCAGTTGCCTAGGGCAGCAGCTTCCTGGGGGCCAGCAAACAACCATCAGCACTTCCTCATTATTAATGTTATCAGATGTACACTGCTATATTCTCTAATTCATTGTACGAGATATACACTGCTATACTCTTTAATTCGCTGTACGTAAAGTTTCTCTTGATTGTATTTACAGTTTCTTTTATTGTAAACCGCCTAGAAGTCGCAAGATTGTTGGCGGTATATAAGAATAAAGTTATTATTATTATTATTATTTCCTTTACAAGGGGGGGGAGGGAGGGAAGTGCTGAAAAGTTCTCAGCCCAACCAAGAAGAAAATGAGTAGATATGGTCCAATCAATTATCTGAAACAAAGAAAAAAAAAAAAAAAAACAACCCCAGATCATTTCATTTCTACAAATTGTCAACAGAAATAATATGACACTCTTTTCAGCTACAGTAGCAAAATAACGCTCAGAGCTGAGGGAGTTGGTTGGTTGGGCTGAGAACTTTTCAGTTCCCCCTTGTATGTCGTAAAAGTGAGCCAAGCCTAGGACAATCCAGCCATTGTGACATCACTGATGAGGTTGGCTCTTATTGGTGGAATGAGGCATTATGACATCACAATACTCTTCACACTACCAGGGGGGTGCTGAAAATTTCTCAGCCCAACCAATGGCATGTGGTTCAATCAATGAACTGAAACAATGTCAAAACAGAGAATTTTTTTGTTTCTGTAAATTGGCACTTAACGAAATAAGATGACACAGTGGCAAAAATAACACTTAGAATTTAGGAAGTTGGTTGGTTGGGCTGAAAACTTTTCAGCACCCCCCCCCCCCCCGATACTATTTGGGTTTCTGCCAACACTGACGTGGGCATGCTGCTCGTGCAAAAGTTTAAAAAGTTTGGGAAAAGGGAAGGTTGCGAGCGTTCGGCCGGGGGGTGGGAAACAAGGCGGGGAAGGGCATCGCTCGCCCATACTGCGCCACTGACTAGGTTGTCAGTATAATCCCAATGAAATACCTATTAGGCACGCATTAGAACATTTGAATAATCTTGTAATAAGACTAACATGAAAAACTATCAGAAAAATTTTATTTTATTGAAAAAAATGTATAGCCCGCTCCATCCAGTAGTAGGGCCGGATTCTGTAAGCAATGGCTGCAAAAAGACTGCTGTCCACGTGTCAATCACGCGTAGGCGCCATTACCAGAATCGTGGCTACAGAAAAACTTTGGTGCCGGTAATGCAGGCCAGGGTTTTCAAGTTTGATGAAGAATTGCGGCTAAGCTAGACGAAACCCTTAAGGGGCTCATAATCAAAAAAAAAAAAAACATCTAAAAAGTGGCCTAAATCAAAAAGCCAGATCGTCCAAGTACCGATAATCAAAGCTGGTTTTAGACGTATCTAAACGCCTAGAGCGAAAAGAGGCGTTTTTAGAGGAGGTGAAAGGGCGGGAGGTGGGCCGACCTAGACATAGGCAGGTATAACCAAAAGGTTTAACAAGTTGCCTAGTCGGCGGGTGGGTGGATGTTGCGGGGTTCGAGGGGGCAATCGGGGGTTCGGGGAAGGCGTTATTGGGGGGGGGTGTTTGTCGTGGGCAGCAGGGGTTGGGCTCCCTCCTGCCCAGATCCGATCGGGGTGGGGGGTGAGGGGCTGCATCAGGGCATGAGGGGTTGGGCTCCCTCCTGCCCGTATTTTAGCGTGGGGGGGGGGGGTCGCTTCTCAGCAGGAGAGATTGGCTATCTCTCCTGCCGTGATAGCAATCCCCCGAACTGCTGCCAACCACAGCACTTTGGGGGGGGGGGTAGGATTGCAGCAGGGGAGACGCCTCATCTCTCCTGCCACGATCCTCACCCTGAAGTGCCGCGGTTGGCGGCAGTTTGGGCAATCGCCATCACGGCAGGGGACATGAGCATCTGTTGGTGGAGGGGGGGGGGGGGGTAGATTCTCTAACCAGTGTTCTTTTTCACAGACATCGGTTACAGAATCCAGCTTTTGGGCGAAGGACTGGCCCCTCCTTTGCCTAAAAGGTCTGGTTTGGGACTTAGGCTGTTTTTTGGTTGGTAATGTGTTGTAAGTGTAGATGTAATGGTGGTCTGGGTGTTTAAACAGCTGAACATAGAGGTAGGCCATTCTATTTAAAAAAAACTCCTTTTGGATGCTTTTTTTTTTAGAATGGACATTTTCCCTGCTTCTGCTTTCAGCGTTTAGGGCCTAGGCCAAAAGGGGACTTAGACTTTTTTTTTTATTATGTCCTTCCACGCTTATATACCGCATCTTCTCTATAAGAATAGAACTCAACACGGTTTACAGTGAATTTAAAAAAAAAATAAAAAATACAATAGGGATAGGGATAATATAGATGGAAACGAAGATCACAATTTTGAAAAACGCCAAGTTTTCAGATGTTTACAGAATAATTGGAGAGAGCCCAGATCATGTACCCGAACAGGAAAATTATTCCAGAGCTCGGTAATTTTGAAAAGAAGAAACTTCCCTAGTTTTCCAGTATAGATGATGCCTTTCAGCGTAGGAAAGGATAATTTAAGTTTCTGAGTAGGTCTAGTAATCTCGGATCTTGTAGAATTCCAAAATAGATGAAGGAAGGAAGGAAAGATGCCTTCCAAGATCTTAAAAGTAAAGCAGGCACATTTGAAATAGACTCTAGAAATAATTGGGAGCCAGCGAAGTTTTAGCAAAAGCGGAGAAACATGATTGAATTTACTAAGGTCATCTCCACCCCCAAGACACACCTACTTTGACCTTCGACGCCGCTAGGCGTCATGCTTAGATGCGATTCCAGCGCCTACTTTTTTAAATGAGCTTTCAATCAGGTTTTAACGGCGCGGTCAATTACCACACTGCTTAAAACCAATTAAATCAATTAAGCTACGTGGCAGAAGGGCGCCTACCACTGCCTTACTTACAGCGTCGTTTGTAGAATTTGAGCCTTATTTTCTAAACTCCATTACTCTATAGACTCCTTCTTTGCTTACATCCTATGTTGTCTATTAAAATCTTTTATTGCACATTATAATGTAACATACGATCCCATACTTTGTAAGTATTGTAATTTGAATATTTTTACCTCTGAAATTGTCTATTCCTTAGTGAACTCCTTCAAAAAGGTGGTATGTGAATTCTAATTAATAAATAATCAATTATAGAATAATCATATAACAGCTATATGATAATATCAGTACAATGTCAACAATACCATAATAGACAGCAGCGAAGAACATTCAAATAACAGAGATATGATACTCTTGTAATGCTTTTCTAATAATGCAAGGCCAAGTTGTATTGTGTTTTTTGGAAACTTAATAAAAAACTTTGAACTTAAAAAAAAAAAAAAAAAAGACTAGGGGACACTCAATGAAGTTACAAGGAACTACTTTTAAAACCAATAGGAGGAAATATTTTTTTCACTCAGAGAACAGTTAAGCTCTGGAACGCATTGCCAGAGGTTGTGGTAAGAGCGGATAGCTTAGCTGGTTATAAGAAAAGTTTGGACAAGTTCCTGGAGGAAAAGTCCATAGTCTGTTATTGAGAAAGGCATGGAGGAAGCCACTGCTTGCCCTGGATCGATAGCACGGAATGTTGCTACTCTTTGGGGTTCCGGAATCTAGCTACTCTGAGATTCTGGAATGTTGCTACACTTTAAGATTCTATATGGAATGTTGCTACTCTTTGGATTTTGGCCAGGTACTAGGGACCTGGATTGACCACTGTGAGTACGGGCTACTGGGCTTGATGGACCGTTGGTCTCAAATTTAGAGCGGATTACAACAAGAAGAACCCTACATTTAGGAAAGCACATACAGGATACTTAAAAATGATTGCACTAAAAGATAAAATATTAAAAATAACATTTATCAAAAAGTAGGTCTTTAACCCTTTCAGAACCATAAGGATCGTAGGCCAATTTTTGTGGTTTTGACGACATTTTTATGGTAAAAAGGGCTTGCAGATGCCAAAAAATTGATTTTTTTTGTGAAATATCATTATTTTTATTTAAAAAAATCACACTTCTGGCTTATGGACAGTGTGGCAAGTGAATCGTCTCGTCAATCTAGCAACGACGCTAATGAATGAATGTCGGAACCAGTTTGTTTACATAAAGGCAGTATCATATGGAATCCGTACATATCAAATTTAGAACTGTAGACTATCCCAATCAAAATTTATAGGATTTTAAAGTTATGGGACAAATATGTCCCTTGGTCCTGAAAGGGTTAAAACTTCACAAAAAATAATACACAAATTCAGGCTTCTTATTTCTAAAGGAAGACTGTTGCCTTAAGATGGATTTTAGAGTCAGATATCAGTTGCTCTTGTTAGTCTACTTGGGTTGGCCCCCCAAATACTTAATTGAGTGTCTTTGTATTATATTATGACTTAATGGTTCCAACTAGAAAGGAGATGAGATCGAACATAAGAATTGCCGCTGCTGGGTCAGAACAATGGTCCATCCTGCCCAGCAGTCTGCTCACGGGGCAGTCCCAAGGTCAAGTTCAGTGCTCCAAATGAGTCTCACCAGTTTAGCATGAACTTGTCCAACTTTGTCTTGAAACCCTGGAGGGTGTTTTCCCCTATAACAGCCTCCGGAAGAGCGTTCCAGTTTTCTACTGCTCTCTGGGTGAAGAACTTCCTTACATTTGTACGGAATCTATCCCCGTTCAACTTTAGAGAGTGCCCTCTCGTTCTCTCTACCTTGGAGAGGGTGAACAACCTTTCTTTATCTACTAAGTCTATTCCCTTCATTATCTTGAATGTTTCCACTCCCGTGGCAGCCCTTAGGTCAAAGACCAGTGCCATAATTGAGACTAGCCTTACCAGCGTAGGTCCTTGTTCAGTAGGAACTTGTCTAACTTTGTCTTGAATCTCTGGAGGGTGTTTTCCCCTATGACAGATTCTGGAAGAACGTTCCAGTTTTCCACCACTCTCTGGGTGAAGAAGAACTTCCTTACGTTTGTACGGAATCTAACCCCTTTCAACTTTAGAGAGTGCCCTCTCGTTCTCTCTACCTTGGAGAGGGTGAACAACCTGTCCTTATCTACTAAGTCTATTCCCTTCATTATCTTGAATGTTTCGATCATGTCCCCTCGCAGTCTCCTCCTTTCAAGGGAAAAGAGGCCCAGCTTCTCCAGTCTCTCACTGTACGGCAACTCCTCCATCCCCTAACCATAAGGGGAGGATAAGGGCGGGAGGGATTTCTTGTTCAGGTCCAGCGGAATAGAACAAGCTTCCACAATATATACAGCAACAAGGGAATCTGATGTTATTTCAAAGACTGTTAAAACGTCACCTTTTCTGTAAAATGAAGAAGTTATGACTGTTTTGAGGCAGAGATGGTGATATTTGTCAACATTGGCTGTGGTTGCAATTGAATGCTTTGTGCTAAGCACTTCGTTTATGATTTGGTTTTATGTGTGATTTTTTGTTTGTTTTGTATATTTTATTACATATGTTTATCTGTGCGTCACTTTGTACTACTATTACTACTACTATTTATTATTTCTATAGCGCTGAAAGGTGTACGCAGCGCTGTACATTTTAACATACAATAGACAGTCCCTGCTCAGAAGAGCTTACAATCTAATTTAGACATTACTCTTGCTGCTACTATTTGGGGTTCCAGATCTTGCTTATTCTTTGAGATTCCGGAATACTATTTGGGTTTCAGGAATTTTGCTTATTCTTTGATATTCTGAAATGTTGCTACTCTCTGGGTTTCTGGAATCTTCCTTACTCTCTGAGATTTCACAATGTTGCTACTATTTGGGGTTCCGGATCTTGCTTACTCTTTGAGATTTTAGAATGTTGCTACTGTTTGTGGTTCCAGATCTTGCTTACTCTTTGAAATTCTAGAATGTTGCTACTACTTGGGGTTCCAGAATTTTGCTTATTCTTTGAGATTCTGGAATGTTGCTACTCTCTGGGTTTCTGGAATCTTGCTTACTCTGAGATTTTAGAATGTTGCTACTGTTTGGGGTTCCAGATCTTGCTTACTCTTTGAATTTCTAGAATGTTGCTACTATTTGGGGTTCCGGAATCTTGCTTATTCCTTGAGATTCTGGAATGCTGCTACTCTCTGGGTTTCTGGAATCTTGCTTACTCTTTGAGATTTTAGAATGTTGCTACTATTTGGGGTTCCAGAATTTTGCTTATTCTTTGAGATTCTGGAATATTGCTACTCTCTGGGTTTCTGGAATCTTGCTTACTCTTTAAGATTCTAGAATGTTGCTATTATTTGGGTTTCTGGAATCTTGCTTACTCTTTGAAATTCTAGAATGTTGCTACTATTTGGGGTTCCGGAATCTTGCTTATTCCTTGAGATTCTGGAATGCTGCTACTCTCTGGGTTTCTGGAATCTTGCTTACTCTTTGAGATTTTAGAATGTTCCTACTGTTTGGGGTTCCAGATCTTGCTTACTCTTTGAGATTCTAGAATGTTGCTACTATTTGGGGTTCCGGAATCTTGCTTAATCCTTGAGATTCTGGAATGCTGCTACTATTTGGGTTTCTGCCAGGTACTTGTGACCTGGATTGCCCATTGTTGGAAACAGGAACCGCTAGATGGACCAAGGAACCGCTAGATGGACCATTGGTCTGACCCAGTATGGCTTTTCTTGTGTCCTCATGACCCTTTCAGCATTTGTATGTTCACATTACCACATCTGGCGGATGTCATTGCTACAATATGACATCTTCTTTCTTTCTTTACCAGTTCAGGACAAAGAGCTAGCTAATGAGAAACAGAGGGGTCTCTTATCTGTGCCCTTCTCCTCCACTGTTAACTCCAGACTCCGTCCCTTCTCTCTTGCTGTGCTATATGCCTGGAACAGACTGCCTGAGTCTCTATGTCAAGCCCTGTCCCTGGCAGGATTCAAGTCCAGACTAAAAAGCCACCTTTTCAAGGTTGCTTTTAACTCATAATCCCCTTGCCCTAAAACACCCACTGTAGCCTCCTTCTGACACTGGGTACAAAAAAACCAGACTGTGAACCCACTATAGAAAAGCTTCTGGCAACGAGTAAGGTCGGATGGCATTTGCGCATACGCGGATGTAACGCGGTGATGTCAGCGCATGCGCAAATGCCGTCTGACGTCACTCGTTGCCATGCAGGTCGAGGGGGTGGGGTGGGGACAGGCCTGGGGGCAGAACGGGGTGTGGCCGACTGGAATGGGGCGGGGCCATGGGTCTGGATTTTCTGTTTGGAAAATCTGGTGACCTTGGCTTGACCACACGGGCTTTGCACTTGCCGCACCTTAATTTTACACCAGAGGTGCGATAAGTGCACAATACACCTGCCCCTTAGGCCTCCTGCTGGGCCTGGAGAGCAGTTAAATTTTAACCGATATGCAGCACTCTCCAATTAATTCCACCCCCCTTTTATGAGCGTCAGAGCTGTTACTGCTGTGGCCAGCACTAAAAAAACGCACTACAGTTTTGTAAAAGGTGGGGGGGGGGGAGGGGGGAGGGTAAATTTGGTTGAAAAAAATTCCTTGTCCTAAATTTATTTGGATAAAGTCTGGTTAACTTGATCTGGATATATTTTAAAAGCCAAAACTTAACTGGATACATTACTGAATATAGGATTCTTAAAATAATAAGATAATTTATCGCATTATCTTTAAATTTTCTTCATCTGGATATCCATTTTCTGAATACTGACCTCTCTATTTCTTTTTCTTTTTTTTTTTTACCTAGAAAATCCTTTTATCTCGCTCTCGCATTCAGTTCAAGCTCACAATTTGGCAGGTGCCCAAGTGTTGAAATGAGAAAAGACTTGCTCCCGATGAAGTAGTTAGATGTTGAGATTACTTCCCCCAAAAGAAAGTATGCATCTATGAATACATGAATCTGGGGTGTGTCTCTGGATGGTCATGTGATAGACCGGTGGCGGGGAAAGCGTAAAGTCACTGTCTGGAGCTCTCAATGAGTTTCCGTGATCCAACTTGCTGTTTGTCTAGGCAATATCCAAACTCTTTGCGGGTCTTTTGAAGACAGTTGCCGTAGCTAGGCTGGGAATTATGGTAATGCACTTCTTCTGAGCCCTCGGCAGGATTTGCAACAGAGAAATCACATCAGCCCAGGCTGATTAACAATTCCATTCCATCCAGAGATTTATATAAAAAAAAAAAACTATCTTACATTTTGCTTTTTAATAAGAACGATCGCTATCTCAAATTGAGTCCCAGCAAATTTTAATAAAGGCCCAAGGTTGAGTGGCATTCTGCATGCTGATTTAGCTGTGATTGTCTGCACACAGCTTTCCACAGAGCAGGTCTAAAGACCAAGAGTGGAAAAAAAAATAATAATAATTTATTTTTTTTTTTTTTAAACTTTCAGGTTCAATTCTGTCTTTTTAAAATCTCTGATTACAGAACAAATACAATACCTCCACACATCTTTAGCCTAGGGAAAGTTTCCATCGTTCTTAAGTATGTCATTTTTTATAAACCTGTCAAAATGTGCTAGGTCTAAAGGATAATTAAACATTTGGAGCCATCTGTAACATCAGGGGAAATTCTGCAGAGATGAGGCCGTCTGAATCGTCGGTGCTGTTTCCAGTTTTCTTCACTGTGTCAGTGTTCCCACTGTACTTAACTCTATTTTCAGTGCAGCTGAGGGAATCAATCAGTGGGATAATTCTGGCTTTAGTAGAGTTCTAGTTCAGATAAGAAGACTTTGGTGTTGGCGGAGTTATTTCATGTAAAGAACGGTAAAAGTCTGATCTGCTTATCGGTCCTGGCCCTTCAACCAAGCAATATGATAGTGTACCCTGGTCCCTGCTCCACTAGGCTTATACTAGACACTCACCTAGTTACACATACAACCAAGGGGTTGCCTAAGAATAATTCCTATTTCACTGTTCACTTCTTTTAAAAGGCAAGTAGATAGTGATGCAAAAGCAGATCAAATTAACTGGACAGTGTGGAATAATTTCTGTTCTTGTGTGAAAATTAAGATCCTAATGTCTGATGTGGTAGAAAGATAACATACTTGCTCCAGTTATTATAGCTGCCTCGGTGCATTGCTCTCTCTCTCTCTCTGTCAGACACCGAGCTCCAGAAAGAAATCCTCTGACACAGTACAAGTATTACAAAGGAAATTGGAACAAAGTTGGAGAGACCAGTTCTTCCCAGAGAGATCCTGGCTTAGGAGCAAGGATCATTCCAATCGTGGTATGTGGAGAAACAACCCCCCTCCCCCCCCAAAAAAAAAAAAACTTGTTCTGCAGCATTTTTCATGGTGAACACTGCTGCCAAGACTCCTAAGGTTTTCCAGGAGTAAAATCGATTAAAAAAGACAAGCTATATAACTCATTATGCAGGTTAGACTTTTGAAAGTTTAGGTTGTGATACAATGTGGCCCTAATTCACAACCAATATGGCCTAATCACCTGTGGTAAGCTTGGTTGAGGATATACATGCTACCTCCAGGCACTAGGTGGCAGTCAAGTCTATATTAGATAAGTGGGAAAGAACTTGCAACTCACTTTCAACTCAGATTTGAAATAGATGAGTATTTAATTATTTGTATTGCACTTTTTGCTGGCATTAAAAACTAAATAAAGTTCAAAAACAACAAATAAATGACTCAGTTTATTCCAGATAAAAGGATGCACTGAGGCCATTAGTTCATGTTTTTATTACTATGTAACTAAGGCAATATTATAAATTCCATTTGTGTACATCAGGGGTGTCAAAATCCCTCCTGGAGGGACGCAATCCAGTCGGGTTTTTCAGGATTTCCCCAATGGATATGCATTGAAAGCAGTGCATGCAAATAGATCTCATGCATATTCATTGGGGATATCCTGAAAACCCGATATGCAAATAGATCTCATGCATATTCATTGGGGATATCCTGAAAACCTGATATGCAAATAGATCTCATGCATATTCATTGGGGATATCCTGAAAACCTGATATGCAAATAGATCTCATGCATATTCATTGGGGATATCCTGAAAACTCGATATGCAAATAGATCTCATGCATATTCATTGGGGATATCCTGAAAACCCGATATGCAAATAGATCTCATGCATATTCATTGGGGAAATCCTGAAAACCCGACTGGATTGCGTCCCTCCAGGAGGGATTTTGACACCCCTGATGTACACAAATGGAATTTATAATATTGCCTTAGTTACATAGTAATAAAAACGAAGAGGGACTTTGACACCCCTGGTGTACATAAAATGCTATCTTTCTTTCAGCAATGGCTTAGAAAATGACTCCAAAAGGTATTAATCTCTCGAGCCTAGGGATCTGCATTTAGATTTTTAACATGAGATACAAGAAATAGGGTTAACAGATGTCCGGATTTCCCCTTTTGAGGACATGTCCGGGGGTCCGGACGGCTTTTCAAAACCCAGCACTTTGTCCGGGTTTTGAAACGCCTCCAGAAATAGCATTCGGGCAGGGAGGAAGTCTGCGTGCACGCGGCTGCCACGCAAAGACATGATGCGCACATGCGCGTGATGTCATCGCGTGGCAGCCGTGCATGTGTGGACTTCCTCCCAGCCAGACAAGAGCAGGTAACGGGGGGGGGCGGGGTTAGAGCGGGCCTAGGGATGGAATTAGAGCGGGACTTGGCGGGCCTGGGGGCAGGTCTAAGGGGTCCAGATTTTCCAATTGGAAAATCTGGCAACCCTATATATGAAACACTTCAAGGGATTTGGGGAAATATTTCCTCGGTGTCAGGTCAAAAGCGCGCCAGGACAAAAGCGCACGCAGACAATTGAGCGCAGTGCAGAGGCGCTCGCCGCAGAAAATTACTGTTTTTAGGGCTCCGACGGGGGTGCGTGGGGGGGGAACCCCACCACTTTACTTAATAGAGATTGTGCCGCGTTGTGGGGGGTTTGGGGGATTGTAACTCCCCACATTTTACTGAAAACTTAACTTTTTCCCTGTTTTTAGGGAAAAAGCTAAGTTTACAGTAAAATGTGGGGGGTTACAGCCCCCCAAACCCCCCACAATGCCGGCGCGATTTGTATTAAGTAAACTGGGGGTGCTCCCCAACAAAAATCCCCGTCGGAGCCCCTAAAAACTGTAATTTTCTTCGGCACACGCCTCCGTCTTGCGCTCAGTTGTCGGCGCGCGCCTTTGTCTTTCGCGGGGTTGTCTATGAACCATTTCCTCTTCCCAGACATGCAGGAAAGTAAACGGTTAACGGAGGCCGTTGGCTACGAAACGGAGCCCTCTAGTCAGTAATCTTGTGCAGTGAGAAGGAGAGGAGCTAACAGAGACCACCCACCATTTACTATCTAATATAATAAAAGCCTAAGCACGCAAGTGCACTCTTACCAGCATGTTCCGTTTTCCGTGCGCTGTAGGTCCCCGCAGGTAGGAGTGTGCATGCGTACTTCCACGCATATCTCTCTCTCTCTCTCTCCCAAGGTGAATGTCGGCTTCAGGCTGCGCGGAAGCTGTCGGCCGTGGCGGCTCTTGGCGTCTGCAGGCCGCGGCGGCTTGAGGCAGCTGTCGGCGGAGGGCAGACGCGAGGTAATGGTTGCTGCTGGACAGGGGAAGAGATGGGGGGGACAAAAAGGAAGGGAGGCCTACTGCTGGATGGGGGAGCAGGAAAGAGGTGCTGATGGACAGGCGGGAGATTAAAAAAAGGGAGAAGGGCTGCTGCTGGATAAGGGGAGCAGTGAAGGGGTGGTGGTGGACACAGGGAAGGTAAAAGGAAGGGAGAATGGGTGGACAGCCGAGGAAAAAGAAAGACAGAAAGCGGCTAAGGAGAGAGAAAGAAATAAAGACAGACCCACACACATATATTCTAGCACCCGTTAACAATAACAATTTATACATCGCAGGACCGTGAAGTTCTAAGCGGTTTACAATGATTAAAGATGTTACAGATTGAGTGGAATCAACAAAGTATAGATTTGGTGATTGACAGTTCTAGAGATCATTTGTTGAGGACTAAGATTGTATAGGCTGGTTTCCTAAGTATTTCAGGAAGAGATGTGTTTTTAGACATTTCCTGAATTCCCTATAGGTAGTAGGCATGAGTAATTGTTCTAGGTCTTTACTGCTTGATGTGAGAAAAGATGTTGGTGATGACTTTTAAATTTACAACCTCTAACCGGTGGAGAAACAAAGTTCAGGTGTGAGCTTCGCTTGTGTCTGTTGGTTGTGAAAGAGAAAAGGTCTGTTATATATTTAGGGGCTAAGCCATAAAGTACCTTGAAGCAAAAACAACCAAACTTGAATTCCACACGTGCCTCCATTGGCAACCAGTGTAGAAGTCGATAGGAAGGTGTTACGTGATCAAACTTCTTCAGTCCACAAAGTAGCCTAACCGCTGCATTTTGTACCAGTTGCAATCGCCGCATATTCTTCTGGGGGAGTGCCAAGTAGGCGATGTTACAATAATCGAGTTGACTCAGTATAAGGGATTGTACCACCCGGAAGTGATTTCAGAGGGAGCCAGGCCAGCACGAGCAGAAGGCCTGAGTAGCTGCTTGAGCTGGTGAAGATTTAAAGAGATACAAGGAGGGGGGGGAAGGGAGGGTGCGAGCATGGCACCCAGGGCAGTCCGTCCCCCCACCCCCCACCCCTTACTACATCGCTAGGTCCATGGGATTACAAGCAATTTCTTCCACACCAACCCTATGAATTAAGGGCTCCTTTTACTAAGGTACGCTAGCGTTTTTAGTGCACGCTAACCCCACGCTAAGTGGCTAGAACTAACGCCAGCTCAATGCTGCTGTTAGCGTCTAGTGTGCGCTATTCCACACGTTAATGCCTTAACGCAGCTTAGTAAAAGGAGCCCTAAGTTTATGGGCAGTGAGAAGGGGTCATTCAGAAAAGGGGTCTTGAACTGGGGTCCCAGGGTACTTCCAGATTCATCCAGCATCCTGACTACGGAATCACAAGCAGCATACACGTCTTCCTCCCTATTCGCGGTTTCCTTATCTGCGGATTCGCTTATTCGCGATTTTTCGGATGCTGACTCCACCCTCCCCCCAAATTTACATGATCACTAAAGTTCTTTTTCCTTTTACTGTACCAATAAAAAAGTTTATCGCTTACCATTCACTCTGAAAATCGATGCTTCCATGCTTTCTCCCACAAATTCGCTGCTTCCCAGTGTGCACTGAGAAAAACACTGCTTCCCAGCATCCTTAGCGAGAAAGGCTTCTTCCCAGCATGCTTGCCTAATCCAAGCCCAGAAATCGCTGCTTATTCGCGGTTTCAATAATAAAAATGAAGGCTTTTTCTAAAAACCGCCAATAACTTTCTAAAAATTATTCACATTTTTTTATTTTCGCGCCTGTGGACCGCCCGCATCCCCCGCGAATATGGAGGGAGAAGTGTATTTTTTTTTGGGGGGGGTGTGAAATTCTGGTATATTCCTACTGATAGAAAAGCCTAGTCAGGAAACCAGGAGGGTGTGTTGGACAGTACCGTCCCCTGTACGAGGGCATAGATTTATTCATCATCAACTTAATTTGAGATACTACAAAGTCAAAGAAAATGTCCAATGCGGTTTACAATAATTATGGAAATTACGGATGGTCCCTTTGCCTATTTAAGTTAAGCAAAGGGACATCACCCATCTGAAATCACCTTCACACCTATTTACGTGAAAATTTGCATAGACTAATCGGTTGTGCCGAGCCCACCGGCTCTTTCTGTTCAGCACTGAGAGAGTTAATTGAACACCTGTCACACGAATGTCTTTTTCCAAGCCCAAAACCAGAGAGCCCGAGAAGTTCTTTCAACTTTACTCAAAGAAGAAACTTCCTGTGCACCAAAAGTGGTAAGATATGCAGTAGAAACAGTTCTGCCGAAGGAGAGATCTTTCAAATAGGTTTTTAGTGTCAAACTCAAATATCGATCAGAATGCAAAGGATGGACTCATATAGAGCACTGGTCTTTGACCTGGGGGCCGCCGCGTGAGCGGACTGCTGGGCACGATGGACCACTGGTCTGACCCAGCAGCAGCAATTCTTATGTTCTTAAGACATTTTAGGGTCGATATTCTAGGTGGGAGGGACTCCTTTCTGGGTGGAGCCAAGGCGGAGCTAGAATATCTTCTAGACACAGCCGATTTTCAGCGCTAGTGTCCAGATAAACATCAAAAGATACAAAACAGCTGCTTAAAGGGACACAGGTAGAATAATAATAATAATAATAACTTTATTTTTATATACCGCAATGCCACAAACAGTTCAGAGCGGTTTACACAGGAAGAGACTGCATACAGACAGAGATATTACAAAAAACTTTCAAAATGACATTAGCATGGTAAGATTAATCCAATTTTTCCTGGAAGTGTTTTAGAAGTACATCAAGGCAGAAATGAAGTCAGAGAAACTTATCAAAGACATAAGTTTTGATGGACTTCCTAAAAGTTTGATAAGAAAGTTGAAACTCACAAAATCCAAATAATATTATTTTTAAGCAGTTGCGCGGGTGCTTTGTCTTCTGCTCTTTGGAGCTTGTTACTTCAAAAAACTAATACACTTCTCCCTCCAAATCCACGAGGGTTAGGGGCAGAGCCAGCCCGCGAATATGGAAAATCGCGGATAACTTTTAGGGCCGACTCTGGCCCACCTCCGCCTCCCTCCTGCGTCCCGAACCTCCCCAGACCTTACCTGGTGGTCTAGCGGTGATGTCATCAAAAATGGCTGCCGTGAGTTCCTGGTGTAGTCTCACGAGACCACGGGAGCTCACGGCAGCCAGGAAAGTTCTGGAAGGAACAATATGCTTGTTCAAGGAAACATGTGCATTAGTTTCAAATGATACCTGTTGCATTTATTTCAGTACCATTTTGCCACCTTCTTTCAGCGGCATGGATTTAAACTCAGCTGTCGCGTCTAGCTTCCAATAATTGTCACGCATCCTAGCATGCTGAATTATTCAGCAATGCTCAGCCCTTCTTGCTGCAAATTAGCTCGCTTGTTTAATCAATCTATTTCAATAGGTCTTGCGAGGAATATTTATGAGACCGACCGTGTTTCTGCCACACGCAATTAAGCAGGGTTAAGTCAGGTGCAGTTTTCTGACAACTTTCAAGACGTCATGGGGTTAACCACCAACAGAAGCAAAAGCTGGAGCAGCCTTTATTAACACTGCAAGGGGTTCTCACCACATCTTTCATTAATCCCTATTGGACCAGGAAGCTGATATTTCTAGTCAACTGTCGGTGCACCTGCGGCCCATCTCCTCCGGCTTCTGCCACTTTCCCCTTAGCTCCATTAACTGGCCTTTTTTTTTCTTTCAGACACAGGAGGAAATGCTTTCACACACTTCTAAACAAAACCTTTTCAAGTCTTCTGGAAATTGGAACGAGTGAGGTGATTACATTTGCAGATGACACTAAACTGTTTAAAGTTGTTAAAACGCACGCGGATTGTGAAAAATTGCAGGCGGTCCTTAGGAAATTGGAAGACTGGGCGTCCAAGTGGCAGATGAAATTTAATGTGGACAAATGCAAAGGGATCCAGTTACTGGATGCTAGGGTCCACCTTGGGGATTAGAGCCCAAGAAAAGGATCTGGGTGTCATCGTAGGCAATGCGATGAAACCTTCCGCCCAATGTGCAGCGGTGGCCAAAAAAGCAAACAGGATGCTGGGAATTATTCAAAAAGGGATGGTTAACTAGACTATGAATGTTACAATGCCCCTGTATTGCTCCATGGTGTGACCTCGTCTGGAGTATTGCATTCATTTCTGGTCTCCTTACCTCACGAAAGATATAGTGGCACTAGAAAAGGTTCAAAGAAGAGCGACCAAGATGGTAAAGGGGTCGGAACTCCTAAACTAAACTAAACTAAACCTTAGGTTTGTATACCGCACCATCTCCATAGTCGTGGAGCTCGGCATGGTTTACAGGAATTGGGATGAGAAAGGAACTCCAAGGAAAGGATGAAGATCGGAGGAAAGAAGAATGTTTAGAGGACTAGGAAACAGAGGAGGAGGGAGTATTACATTTTTGAGAAAAGCCAGGTTTTCAGATGTTTACGGAAAAGTTGGAGAGAGCTCAGGTTCCGAAGAGGGGAGGTAAGGTTGTTCCAGAGCTCGGTGAATCTGAAGGGGAGGGAAGTCCCCAGCTTTCCTGGATGGGAAATGCCTTTTAGTGAGGGGAAGGATAGTTTCAATTTTTGGGTAGGTCTGGTGGTATTAAGATTTGAGGAGTTCCAAGAAAGTGGAATAAATGGAGGAAGGATGCCGTGGAGGAAAGACTAAAAAGGTTAAGGCTCTTCAACTTGGAAAAGAGACGGCTGAGGGGAGATACAATTGAAGTCTACAAAATGGAGTAGAATGGGTACAAGTGGATCGATTTTTCACTCCGTCAAAAATGACAAAGACTAGGGGACACTCAATGAAGTTACAGGGAAATACTTTTAAAACCAATTGGAGGAATTTTTCTTTTCACTCAGAGAATTGTTACACTGTGGGACGCATTGCCAGAGGTTGTGGTAAGAGCGGATAGCATAGCTGGTTTTAAGAAAGGTTTGGACAAGTTCCTGGAGGAAAAGTCCATAGTCTGTTATTGAGAAATACACAGGGGTTTTGGCCAGGTACTAATGACCTAAATTGGCCACTGTGAGAACGGGCTACTGGGCTCGAAGGACCATTGGTCTGACCCAGTAAGGCTATTCTTATGCTCTTATACCATAGGGGGAGGGAGGTGGGGCTTGTAAAGGATGCCCCACCTCTTACCCTGTCAATCTTACACAGGTGACTATGAAGTCAACATTGAATGACGCGCCTTGAGCAAACAATATTTATGTGGATTCATCCAAGCAGAGATTAAATGGGATAACTATACCTAGAACTAAAACCAAACACACACACAGATCTCCCCCCCCTCTTCCCCCCACCCCAGACAGCATGGGCTAGAAAAGTGTTTCAGTTTTTAGCTCAGTCTTAAAATAACTACTGTTATGTTAGGATTAAGAAAGCTTTGCTAAAGATTTTGCAGGGAATTAAGATGATTTGTTGTTCTTCAAGGGCAGGATACTTTGCTCCTTACCATCGCTTAGGCCTTCCATTTTCTTGCCATAATTCCTAAAAGAAAGCAATAAGACTTGAGGAAAAGTTACGGTTCAGTGTTAAAAATTAAAAGTTATCCAGGTGACCAATCTGTTTTGGGTCACTGGAAAATACAAGTTCAGTGATTAATCTCTCTCTCGAGACTTTTAGGTCCTGCTGTGTCATTTTATTCTAGACAACTGAAATGTCAAATGATGATAACAGGGAAGTAATTTCTAAGAACCTTTGAGAGACCACAGCCTCCCCGAAAAGTTAAACAGTTGCTCAAGTAAGATTGTACTGAACTCTCATCCATTATACACAGTTCCAGACCTCCAAACAAGAGCAAATCTGTACCATGGGATATTCTGGCTGGACAATACTTGACCCTTGGTTAAAGGCCTACGATGGGATGCTGAAAAGTTCTCAGCCCAACCAACCAACATCCTAAATTCTGAGCCACTGGAGCTGAAAAGAGTGTCATCTTATTTCGTTAAGTGCCAATTTGCAGAAACGAAATTCTATGCTTTGACGTTGTTTCAGATCATCAGTCGAACCATATCCACATCATTCTCTTCTTGGATGGGCTGAGAACTTTTCAGCCCTTTCCGGGTCGCTTTGCTGTTTGATTTTAAGACCTCAGGTACGTACTGACTCAACCTTGTAGATCAAACTCATCTGGAATACTGTGTGCAATTCTGGAGGCCACATTACCGTAAAGACGTGCTTAGAGTTGAGTCGGTTCAGCGGATGGCCACTAGGATGATCTCGGGGCTCAAGGGTCTCTCGTACGAAGAAAGACTAAACAAATTGCAGCTCTACACTCTAGAGGAGCGCAGGGAGAGGGGGGACATGATTGAGACATTTAAATACATCACGGGACGTGTCGAGGTGGAAGAAGACATCTTCTTTCTCAGGGGACCCTCGGTCACAAGGGGGCATCCATTCAAACTCAGAGGAGGGAAATTCGATAGTGACATAAGGAAGTATTTCTTCACAGAAAGGGTTGTAGATCACTGGAACAAGCTTCCAGAGCAGGTGATCAAGGCCACCAGCGTTATTGACTTTAAGAATAAATGGGATGCCCTAGTAGGATCCTTACGAGGGTCGAGTTAAGGAACTAGGTCATTAGTACTCAGACTTAATGGGGTGGGTCAGTAGAGTGGGCAGACTTGATGGGCTATAGCCCTTTTCTGCCGTCATCTTTCTATGTTTCTATGTTAAACTTGAGGCAACTAGCCAGCATCGCTGAACAGAAAGATAAAGAGCCATGTGGGTAAAGTCATGTTTTCTACCAGGATAAGGCAGTTGATAGACAAGAATGTGCACAGAGAAAAAATTAGGGGTTCACAGTAAGCAGATAGTGGGCAGGAGTGAGTAGCCCACAAGCTCATCAGGACTTAGAGACCAAGGAAGAGGACAAGGAGATTGGAAAGGTCGGGGGTGAGGCCGGTTTCCCAGAGAGGAGTCTGAAAATACGAAGAGGTTAAACCTGAGCATGGGAAGAAAACAGTAGAGGTTGTTTTAAGATTTTAACCACAAAAACAAAAAAAAATAATGCATAGTCACTCCAGGGGTCAGTCTCAACACTCACTGATAAGAGGATTGGCTACATAATTTATTCACTTTTCTATACCGTTCTCCCAGGGAAGCTCAAAACGGTTTACATGCATTTATTCAGGTCCTCAAGCATTTTCCCTCTCTGTCCTGGCGGGCTCACAATGTATCTAACGTACCTGGGGCAATGGGGGGATTAAGTGACTTGCCCAGGGTCACAGGGAGCAGCGTGGGGTTTGAACCCACAACCTGAGGGTGCTAAGGCTGTAGCTTTAACCACTGCGCCACTCTAGAAATCAAAATGTAGTAAAAGTGAGCCAAGTACAGGACAATCAAGCCATTGTGACATCACTGATGAGGTTGGCTCTTATTGGTGGAATGAGACATTATGATGTCACAATCTCAGCTCTGGTTCAGAGGCTGAAACTTTTCACACTATTTATTTATTCAAATTTCTCCCAGGGGAGCTCAGAACGGTTTACCTGCATTTATTCAGGTACTCAAGCAGTTTTCCCTCTCCCAATCTATCTAATGTACCCGGGGCAATGGGGGGATTAAGTGACTTGCCCAGGGTCACAAGGAGCAGCGTGGGATTTGAGCCCACAACCTCAGGGTGCTGACACTAGCTTTAAACACTGCGCCACATTCAAATAATGTTGAAGAGTATAATGCTTCTTGGCCTCAGCTAAGATTAAAGTGCAGAGTCTAAGCCATAAGCTGAGGATTAAAAAATAAAGATGAGCATTTCCATGTTTCTTCTAACACAGCAGGGGATTACTTGCGCTGGACGTTCTTAGAGACGTCTCCTGTCTCAGTTGATGGGGCCTTTGGCCAGGGCAGGATTAACCAATAGGCCCAGTAGGCACGTGCCTAGGACCCAAAATTGTTTTTTTCAAATGGCGATGGGCCCCTCCAGCATCGATCGGCAACACAGGCCCCCCCCCCCCCAATCGACAAACAAGCAATGTGGGTAAGAAAGGCAACGGGAACAGTAATTGTGCAAGCGGTTTGCCCAAAGCTTCCCTCTGACACAGTTTCCTGTTTCTGCCTGGGCATATGGTGGGGTGGGGCGGGGCAGGGGGCACAGTGTACTTGTATGCCTAGGGGCCCTCGACGAATTAATCCTGCCCTGCCTATGGCCAGTGAGTCATTCTGTATTGAAATATTTGAGTCATTGGGCACCTTTTTTGTAGGTGATGGTTTCCCAGTTCTGTTATTCTGATTTGGTCAGGTGAAGCTGGAGGGCCTCTCTCGTGTTTGTTGTTTCCTGCCCCTCTCATGCTTTGGGACGACACCAGAGGTGTTCACTGTCAACAAAAGTAGGAGGTAGAGGTCAGTCCAGTGCCAATCAGCTTCCTGCTCCCACACAGCACCAGCTCCAAATCAGTGCTTTGTACTATTCAGTATACAAAGTACAATTTTCACACCCTCCGATGATCTGGTGCAGTGGCCTATTAGCGCCTACATAGAAACAGAGGTCACAGATCAATAGGGTTACCAGACGTCCGGATCCAGAGGGCTTTTCAAAAGCCGGCACTTTGAAAAGCTTCTGGCAATGATGGCCAATCTCTCCTGCCGCAGGTTGTGGTAGTTCAGGTAGAGGAGTGATCGCATCGCGGCAGGGGAGATGGCCAATCTCTACTGCCGCGATACATCATCCTCCCCCCCCCCCAACATCGGGGCAAAAGGGAGCCCAAGCCCTCCTGCCCCGCGATCCCCAAACATTCCCCCTCCCCTCGGCCAAGTCTAACGGGGAGAACTTAAAAAAAGGCTCTCCACTCAACTCGGGCTTTTAATCCCGTCGGAATGCAAGTTTGTAATTTAAAAATCCATTTCTGTTCTCGCTTCCATAGTAGTGATTTAAAATCCCCTTTTTTTAAGTTCTCCCCATAATGATTGGTTGTTTCCTCGACCTGTATTATGATTGGTTTAACAGGACGTCAGCGCGTCTCTTTAAAAGCTGAGCCAGACGCAGGGTCACCATTTTCTTAGAGAAGATCTTTGAAGCAGTGGCTCATTTCTTTAACTGTAAGTTTATATCGGAATGCTGTTTTTTCTGCAGTAAGTACTATGTATATTAACTTGGACTTCCTTCATCTTTTAGAAATTCCCCTGACGCAGCATGGTCGCGAAACAGGGCCTGTCGGGAATTTCTCGATAATCTCCAGTGTTATACCGATTAACTGAAACAGCACCAAGTGATCTTGCCCACACCAGAGGACAAAAAGACATCTTTAAAGATAAGTGCGGAGTCTTGATGTAAAAAATTGTTGGAAATATGTTTTTTGTAAGAATAATTTAGAACGGAGTTTTTCTTAGACCAAGGATGTGTTTCCTATGACAATTCTATAATTGCCATAGAAGTTCCCTGAGTCTTTCTCTTGGAACACTGAGGTCTTTTCTCCGTATACCTGTCTAATTGAAGTCTCTGGAAAGGGATATATTATATGAATGTTTGTTTAGTGGCTTTATGATATAGAAACATAGAAACATGATGGCAGATAAAGGCCAAATGGCCAATCCAGTCTGCCCTCAACATCCACTATCTCCTCCTCTCCCTATTGGCTAAGGCTCTGAACATTTGCATCTCCTCTTCCTATTGGCTAAGGCTCTTTACACCTACATTGTGATGTCATAGAGCTTTATAGTTATAGAAACATGATGGCAGATAAAAGCCAAATGGCCCATCCAGTCTGTCCACCTGCAACATCCACTATCTCCTCCTCTTCCTATTGGCTAAGGCTCTTTACACCTGCATTGTGATGTCATAGATCTTTATGGTTGTGTCTATTTTGTGATGTTTATGATTTTTGTATTACCATACTTCTAGGCACTGGGGGGGTGTATAGTGCTTTAAGTTTAGTAAGACTCTACAACCGGTGGCTTCACGTTTTTTTTCTCCTGGTGGAGTTTTTTCCGCGGTGACCGCCGGCTGTAAGAGGAGCCAATGATTGAAGCAGGTCAGTTGAGTAGCCGTTAATCGCCGTTCCTCTAGCTCTGAGGCTCGTTTTGGTTAAAGTTGCGGTTTTTGTAAGAGGTCCATACACCACAGTGCCTAGTCAAAGTGGGATATTCGTATATTAGATTGAATTGACTTACATAGAAACATGGTGACATGATGGCAGATAAAAGTCAAATGGCCCATCCAGTCTGCCCATCCACAGTAACCATTCTCTCCTGGACATGCTATTGCACCTAATATCTTAACTAGCATCTCTTTACCCTTGACAATCACAGAACTTCCAAAGGGTGACAATGATTGTGACTGCTTTTGAAGAGGAAGAGAAAAGAGGAAACCCCTTATTGTTCTATCTCAGCAGCCTACAATTTAGTAACACACAGAGGGGAAGGTAAAGAGCTTTATTTTCAAAAGAAACAGAAGTGCCTTTCACTGGACTTCCCAATGTATGGTCAAGTCACATGACCAACACAATCTCCTAGAGATCAGAACAAAATGCTATCTCAATATCCACCACAGGAAAATGACAAAATATATAAGACCAAGAAAATTAGGTAGGTGGTCTTCCATAAGAACATAAGAATTGCCGCTGCTGGGTCATCCTGCCCAGCAGTCCACTCACGCGGTGGCCCCTAGGTCAAGACCAGTGCTCCAGATGAGTCCAGTCTCACCAGTTTAGCATGAACTTGGCCAACTTTGTCTTGAAACCCTGGAGGGTGTTTTCCCCTATAACAGACTCCGGAAGAGCGTTCCAGTTTTCCACCACTCTCTGGGTAAAGAAGAACTTCCTTACGTTTGTAGGAATCTATCCCCTTTCAACTTTAGAGAGTGCCCTCTGGTTCTCCCTACCTTAAAGAGGGTGAACAACCTCTCTTTATCTACTAAGTCTATTCCCTTCAGTACGTTGAATATTTTGATCATGTCCCCTCTCAATCTCCTCTGTTCGAGGGAGAAGAGGCCCAGTTTCTCTAATCTAAGACCAGCGCCGTAACTGAGACTAGCTCTACCAGCGTATGTCTTTGTTCAGCAGAAACTTGTCTAGCCTTGTCTTGAATCCCTGGAGGGTGTTTCCCCCTATGACAGACTCCGGAAGAGCGTTCCAGTTTTCTACCACTCTCTGGGTGATGAAGAACTTCCTTACGTTTGTACGGAATCTATCCCCTGAATTTCATTTTGGTTCCTCCGACATAGGAACTTTCGCGTGTCAAGAGTGTTTTTAAAATGCCATCCATGGTTTAATAAAATGCGTAGGTACAATGTTACTCTCTGGATCGTTGGTGGCATTCAATAGCCCTACAGAGCAGTGTCTCGCAAACTTTGCAAAGCCGCAGAACACTAAGTGTGGTGGCCGTGGCTCGAGGGCATCCGGACGTGCACAGATGTCGACATGATGATGTCACGTGCATGCGTGATGTCATCACGTCGATCTCCGCACATGTGCGAAGGCCCTCCAGACAGGGCCTTGAGCCGCCAGTGGGGGATGCTTGAAGGGAAGAGGTGCAGAGAGAAGGAGAGACGCTGGCGTCGGCCGAGAGGCACATCCTTTAGGCAGTCAGCCGGCGCTGACACTTCCCGTCCTCCCCAGCGTCTCGCAGCAATACACTGGTATAGGAGGATCACCACCAGGACTCTCTGGATTACTACTACTATTAATTATTTCTATAGCGCTACCAGACATACACAGCGCTGTACAGAGTCACAAAGAAGACAGTCCCTGCTCCAAAGAGCTTACAATCTAAACAGCCAAGACAGACAAACAGGATGAAATGGATACAGTTAAGGGGAAGGGTTAATCATATCAGCAACATTGTGAAAATCACCTTTTATAGATTACGTAAAATTCGTTCCATCTCGAAATTCCTTTGTGCTAAATCACTCACTATACTGATTCACTCTTTGGTGATTTCTAAACTTGATTACTGCAACTCTTTATTCAAAGGAATTGCACAATATGAAATAAAACGATTACAAATTATACAGAATACAGCAATAAAATTAATAAATAACTGCAAAAAATTTGATCATGTAACACCACTTCTCAAAGAGGCTCATTGGCTTCCTGTTAATTACAGAATCACTTATAAGTTATGTGTAATTATCTTTAAAACTTTGATTAATAAGACTCCTGCTTTTTTATATAGATTGCTTATTCCATATTCTGCAAAGAGAATATTACGTTCTAGCGAACAAAATCTGCTAACGATCCCATCATTAAAAATTATTAATACAAGGAGACAACTTATTTTTTCTTGTACGGCACCTCAAACATGGAACGCCCTCCCTATTACTTTACGGGAGGAGAAAGACCTTGGAAAATTTAAAACTGAGTTAAAAACTTTCCTTTTTAAAGATGCCTTTTCTACATAATTTTATACTTCATGAATTATATTTATTTGGTTAATACCTGTTTTAACTATATCCCTTTTATATTTTCCCTTAATGTTTCTTCTTTACTTTAAAATTATATTTCATCCCTCCTTTCCCATTGTTTAACAATGTTCAAATTTAGAGTATTTTAGCCATTATTTAAATTGTATGTATTATTATGTATTGCATTGTTATTGTTCTTTGATTTTACATTGTAAATTTTAAATGTAAATTGCTTAGAATATCCGATTAAGCAATTTATCAAGTCCCATAATAAACTTGAAACTTGAAACTTAATCTGCTGGCTGGGTTGGAGGGCAGAGGGGAGTACAGGACAATCGAGCCATTGTGACATCACTGACGAGGTTGGCTCTTATTGGTGGAATGAGGCATTATGACATCACAATCTCAGCTCTGCTTCTCAAAGACTGAACTCTTCACACTACTACTATGAATTATTTCTATAGCACTACAAGACGTAAGCAGCGCTGTACAGAGTCACAAAGAAGACAGTCCCTGCTCCAAAGAGCTTACAATCTAAACAGCCAAGACAGACAAACAGGATGCCATGGATACAGTTAAGGGGGAACGGTTAATCAGCTGGCTGGGTTGGAGGGCAGAGGGGTAGGGTTAAGGATTGAAGGCCATATCAAAAAGGATTGTGGCGTTATTGAGAATAGTCTATGGATAGCAAACTGCTAAATTTACAACAAGCGTTCGTCTGTTCCAACTTTATCCATCTAGCGATCTGAATACTGCTGCTCTCCATATAACTCAGCTCTCTGACCAGACTCCGCTCATGCACCACCCCACCCCCAACAAGCTGATCGGTTACCTTCCTCCTTCCCTTCATACTCCCATTGCATCATCCCCCCTTCCCATCCTAGCCCCATCTCCCCGTCTTCCCTGCAAACCCCATTAGCACCATCTCACCTTCCGTAATCCTATCCTATTCCCATTGCACCATCCAGTAGCATAGTAAGGAGGGGCGAGGGAGTGCGGTCTGCCCCAGGCGCCATGTTGGGGGGGCACCATCCCCCACCTCTTCCCACTCCTCCCTTCACGCGCGAGCCCCCCTTCCCCGGTTCCCCCAGTTGAAGTTGTTCATGGCGGTCAACAACGCGCTCTGGGTGACCCCCGTTGGCTCTCCCGTTGACGTCACTTCCGGGTGCTGCACATAGGAAGTGACGTCGGAGGGAGAGCCGACGAGGAGCACGCTGTTGTCCGCCACGGGCGACAACTTCAAGTGGCGGTGCAGGGGAAGGGGAGGGGGCATGCCCAGCAGGCGTGATCGGGAAAGGAGCGGGGGGGGGACAGTGCAGAGATGAGAGTGGGAGAGGGGCGCCACCATCCCAGGCACCTCTCATCCTTGCTACGCCTCGCTGGCACCATTTCCCCTTCCCATTATGTTCCCTTGGTACGGTCTCTCCTTCACCTTTGACATCTTAGAATGATTCGTTCTCTTGCAAAGCTACTACGGTAGATCCAGCTTCTTTGAATACGTTGATCCATTCTCTAGTAATCTCTTGCATAGACTACTGCAACGCCCTTTATAAAGGCATTACAAAAAAGGAAATTAGACGGCTTCAGATTGTGCAAAACACAGCTATTAAGATCATTTGTGGCGCCAAGAAATACGATCACGTCTCACCTCTCCTAGTGCCCATTGGTTACCCATGGAACATAGAATTAGGGCTCCTTTTATCAAGGTGCGGTAGGGGTTTAACACACGGAATACCACGCGTTAAACCGCCTGCCGCGCTAGCCACTAACGCCTCCATTGACGAGGCGTTAGTTTTTTGGCTTGCCGCGGGGTTAGCGCGTGATGAAATGTCTGACGCGATAACCCCCGTAGCGCGCCCTGATAAAAGGAGCCCTTAGTTATAAAATCTTACTTTTAACCTTTACAAGACTTAGCGGTCCTTTTATCAAGCCGCGCTAGCGGGGTTAGCGCGTCGGACATTTCATCCCACGCTAACCCCTGCGGCCGGCTGAAAAATGCTCAATGCAGGCGTTAGCAGCTAGCGCGGCAGGCGGTTTAACGTGCGTTAAACCCCTACCGCAGCTTGATAAAAGGACCCCTAAATAATCAACCAGAGTTTATTAACTTTTAATTCCCTATAATTCTCTAAAATCGCTTCGCTCAGCATCACAAAATCTTCTCGTCATACCTTCATTAACATTCAAGTTCAAGTTTCAAGTTTTATTGATTTTGATATACCAACCATCAAATTAATATCTGGCCGGTTAACAATCGAATTAAAAAGATAGGGAAAACTGAGAAAAATAAAAATGTGTGAACATATAAAAAAAAAACAATTACCAGACGTACTGGAGAGTGAGGGTGGAATAAAGGGATGGGTAAAGTTACATATTTGAGAAGAAAAAGGAGATAGTAGGGGTTTGGGTAGTACATAAAGGGGGGGTTGCTTTGTCAAAGAAATTGTTGTGAATAGGAAGAAGAGGAATAATGGTTCTAAAGATTATTAAATGCATCACAGAATAGGAAAGTTTTTAGACCAGTCTTAAATTTGTCAAGTCGAAGTTCATCACGGAGATGCTGTGGTAGGGAGTTCCAAAGAGTAGGTGCAGTTACTGCAAAGTTTACTTTTCGAGTATAGTAGAAATCTTTTAAGGAGGGGATGAAAAGAAGTTTTTGGTCGGTTGATCTTAGTGTGCGTGGAGAACTTTGAGGAATGAGAAGTTTATCTAGGAACAAGGGCAGATGATGGAGTTTTATTTTAAAGGAAAGTAAAATGATTTTATAGGTGATGCGATGAGTGACAGGAAGCCAATGTTCTTTTTTTAAAAGAGGAGTGACATGGTCATATTTACCTATTTTATATATTAGTTTTATTGCAGTATTTTGTATTAGTTGTAGGCGTCTGATTTCTTTTTGAGGGAGACCATTAAGGAGTGAATTGCAGTAATCTAAATGGGAAATTACTAATGAATGAATCAGAATAATGATTGAACTGGTTTCTAGTACAGAAGTTAGAGATCGGATAATACGTAATTTAAAAAAACAGGTTTTAACAACTGAACTTATATGGTCATGAAAGGAAAGTTCCCTGTCAATAGTGACGCCTAAAAGTTTTATTTTGGTATCCATATGAATAGGTGTTGATTTGATTGATATGTTGTCTAGTAGGCATTCTGTGTTTTTGATAGAAAATAACATGCCTCGGGATTTATCTAGGTTGAGGGAGAGTTTATTTGTGAACAACCAGTCATATATGATGTCTAATTTGTTATTGATGTCTTTTAAGTCAGAAATATTTGAAGTGTTGATTGGGTGAAGAAGTTGTATGTCATCGGCATATGCAAAGATAGTAAATCCTATGGATTGAGCTAATGTAAGGAGAGGTGATAGAAAAATATTAAATAATAGTGGGGATAGAATAGAACCCTGGGGGACACCGTAAGATTGTGTTGTGGCAATAGAGGTAGCGTTGTTTACGCATACAATGTTGTGACGTTCATTAAAGAAAGAAGTAAACCATAATAGAGCTGGACCCGAGATACCACAATCTTTGAGTCTGTTAAGAAGGAGAGAGTGGTCGATGGTGTCGAAAGCTGCTGCTATATCTAGGGAGATAAGAACTACAGATTTTTGATGATCATGGTAATAATGGATGGTTGAAATAAGGCCCAGTAGTGATAGTTCAGTAGAATGGGATGAACGAAATCCGGTTTGACAAGGATGTAAAGAATGGGTTTTTTCAATAAACTCTGAGAGTTGAGAATGGACGATTTTTTCGGTACGTTGCTGTCACTGCTCCTACTCGCTGGAATTCACTGCCCAATCATTTGCGCAGTGAATCCGAAATAAAACAATTCAAATCAAAATTTAAAACATTTTTGTTCCAGGATGCCTTTTGGATGACAACTGTCCTTTTAAGGACAAAAACAAACAAATTTTTATTGCTTTTTACCCTTACCTATTGTATTTTTGATTAAAGTCAGCATAGTCCAGCATCTGGATACCCATGACCTGCTGAAAGGTAGTCAGCATGGCTTCAGGAAAGGGAAGTCGTGCTTGACGAACTTACTTCAGTTTTTCGAGACAGTGAACAAACAAGTCGATAGCGGAGAACCGGTGGACATAATATACTTGGACTTCCAGAAAGCGTACAACAAATTACCTCACAAGAGACTTCTCAAAAAACTACAAAGTCATGGAATAGAAGGGGATATACTAAGATGGATAGGAAAATGGCTGGAAAACAGAAGACAGAGAGTGGGCATAAATGGGAAGTACTCGGACTGGAAGAAAGTAACTAGCGGTGTGCCTCAGGGCTCAGTTCTTGGGCCTATCTTGTTCAATATCTTCGTAAATGACCTGGAAGAAGAAACGACCAGTCTTATCGTCAAGTTTGCAGATGACACAAAGCTATGCCGGGCAATCAGGTCACAAAAAGACAGCGAGGAACTCCAGAGAGATTTGAAGCAACTTGAGAGATGGGCAGAAAATTGGCAGATGAGTTTTAATGTAGAAAAATGAAAAGTGATGCACCTGGGCAGCAAAAACAAGGAGCATGAGTACAAACTGTTAGGTATAACATTGGGGAAGAGCGAACAAGAAAAAGACCTGGGAGTACTGATAGACAGGACCCTGAAGCCGTCGGCTCAATGTGCAGCGGCGGCAAAGAAAGCAAACAGGATGTTAGGCATGATAAAGAAGAGAATCACGAGTAGATCAAGGAAGGTCATAATGCCGCTTTATAGAGCAATGGTCAGACCACACTTGGAATACTGTGTCCAGTACTGGTCTCCATACCTGAAGAAGGATATGGCACTACTGGAGAGGGTGCAGAGGCGAGCGACTAAGCTGGTAAAAGGTATGGAGAACTTGAGCTACAATGATCGCCTCAGAAAACTGGGATTATTCACCCTCGAGAAGAGAAGACTGAGAGGGGATCTGATGGAGACTTTTAAAATACTAAAAGGAATCAACAAAATGGAGCAAGCTCACTCACCAGCAGGGGGAAAGGATGGTGAGCAAGAAACAGCGTTATTCACATTGGCAAATGTGACCCAGACTCGGGCCAGAGGTCATGGACTGAAGCTGAGAGAGGACACGGCCAGGACAAATGTCAGAAAGTTCTGCTTCGCACAGCGAGTGGTGAACGCCTGGAACTCTCTCCCGGAAGAGATGGTGGAGGAAACCACCATTCTAGGATTTAAGGGAAAATTGGATGCACATCTTCTTGCAGGACACATTGAGGGATACGAGTGACTAGTGTATTCGCCAGGGTACACCTGGCTAAGCCTCTGCGTGTGCGGATCACCGGACTGGATGGACCCCAGGTCTGATCCGGTGCAGGCATTTCTTATGTTCTTTTCCTTTTTTTCTTTCACTTTCTCTTTTACGATTGTAGTTCTTCCCTCTTTTTTCCTACTGTTTGAAGTCCATCTGTCTTATTATGTGTTGTTTTGGTTTTATTTAATATCCCTGATTTTTAATCTGTTTTTGTGCAAATTTAATATTTTACACTGCTTAGAAATTTGATTAAGCAGTTTAAAATTTTTTTTAATAAACTTGAACCTTAGCGCCATTCCATCATATTCCCTTCGATTTTGCAGCTCTTACTTGACACTAGCTGTGGAAGACGTCATATTAACACCTCTCCTGCTCTGTACCCTTGTTACATCCTAAAGCCGACTCTACAGCAGAGTTCCCAAAGTATAGGTCGGGACCCCAAATGGGATTTATTTATTTTCTTTTAAATAAAATCCAACATTTGGAGGAAAACAACCTGCTTGGGCTCTCCACAGTTGCGTCATTATCCTGCACCTTTAGGGGAGGACACACAATTTTATTTGGCCAAGAAAATATTGGCAAGCCCTGAACTAAGTTGGTGGGGACTCAGGAAAGGGACCTGATTTTATCCTCTGGGGTGTGAAGCAAAGGCAAACTCTCAGGGCCTCTCACTTTATCCCAGTTACAACAGAGGAATTTGGGCTGTAGCTAACAGAGTTACATAGCAAATGACAGCAGATAAAAAAAAACCCGTACGCTCTCTCCAGTCTGCCCAACAAGACAGCCAGATTTCTAAGTGCAGATTACATAAAAACACGATGGCAGATAAAGGCCAAATGGCTCAACTATTCTTCCCATCTGAGAGATCCCATGTGCCTATCCCAGGCTTTCTTGAAATCAGACACAATCTCTGTTTCCATCACCTCTTCCAAGAGACTGTTCCACGCATCTACCATCCTTTCTGTAAAAAAGTATTTCCTCAGATTACTCCGGAGCCTCTCACCTCTTAGCTTCATCCTATGCCCTCTCATTCCGGAGCTTCCTTTCAAATGAATGAGACTCGACTCATGCCCATTTACATTACGTAGGTATTTGAAAGTCTCTTATCATATTTACCCTCTCCCTAATGGCCAAGGCTCTTAACACTTTCATCTCCTCTTCCTATAGGCTAAGGCTCTTTACACCTACATTGTGAGGTCATAGAGCTTTATGGTTATAGAAACATGTTGGCAGATAAAGGCCAAATGGCCTATCCGCAGCATCCACTATCTCCTCCTCTCCCTATTGGTTAAGGCTCTTAACATTTGCATCTCCTCTTCCTATAGGCTAAGGCTCTTTACACCTACATTGTGAGATCATAGAGCTTTATGATTATAGAAACATGATAGCAGATAAAGACCAAATGGCCCATCCAATTTGCTCATCCGCAGCATCCACTATCTCCTCCTCTCCCTATTGGTTAAGGCTCTTAACATTTGCATCTCCTCTTCCTACAGGCTAAGGCTCTTTACACCTACATTGTGAGGTCATAGAGCTTTATGATTATAGAAACATGATAGCAGATAAAGGCCAAATGGCCCATCCACAGCATCCACTATCTCCTCCTCTCCCTATTGGTTAAGGCTCTTAACATTTGCATCTCCTCTTCCTACAGGCTAAGGCTCTTTACACCTGCATTGTGAGGTCCTAGAGCTTTATGGTTATAGAAACATGATGGCAGATAAAGGCCAAATGGCCCATCCAGAGCATTTACTATCTCCTCTTCTCCCTATTGGCTAAGGCTCTTAACATTTGCATCTCCTCTTCCTATAGGCTAAGGCTCTGTGCACCTGCATTGTGAGATCATAGAGCTTTATGATTATAGAAACATGATAGCAGATAAAGACCAAATGGCCCATCCAATTTGCTCATCCGCAGCATCCACTATCTCCTCCTCTCCCTATTGGTTAAGGCTCTTAACATTTGCATCTCCTCTTCCTACAGGCTAAGGCTCTTTACACCTACATTGTGAGGTCATAGAGCTTTATGATTATAGAAACATGATAGCAGATAAAGGCCAAATGGCCCATCCACAGCATCCACTATCTCCTCCTCTCCCTATTGGTTAAGGCTCTTAACATTTGCATCTCCTCTTCCTACAGGCTAAGGCTCTTTACACCTGCATTGTGAGGTCCTAGAGCTTTATGGTTATAGAAACATGATGGCAGATAAAGGCCAAATGGCCCATCCAGAGCATTTACTATCTCCTCTTCTCCCTATTGGCTAAGGCTCTTAACATTTGCATCTCCTCTTCCTATAGGCTAAGGCTCTGTGCACCTGCATTGTGAGGTCATAGAACTGCCCATCCGCAGTAACCATTATCTCTTCCTCTCTCTAAGAGATCCCATGTGCCTATCCCAGGCCTTCTTGAAGTCAGACACAGTCTCTGTTTCCACCACCTCTTCCGGGAGACTGTTCCACACATCTTTCACCCTTTCTGTAAACAAGAATTTCCTTAGATTACTCCTGAGCCTGTCACCTCTTAACTTCATCCTGTGCCCTCTCATTCCAGAGCTTCCCTTCAAACGAAAGAGACGCGACTCATGCGTAAGCATTTAAATGTCCCTAGTCATATCTCGCCTCCCTCGCCTTGCCTGCAAAGTATACAGATTGAGATCGTTAAGTCTGTCCCCATACTCCTTCGTAATTAAATGCTGGCATCACAAAAAGAGCAGTTAGCGATTCACCACCATGCCAACCACATATCAGCAGATGCAAATGATGTAATTTTGGAACGCAATATCACAATACCATGCAAATAGTCTGAACTGTGTTTATTATTATGGCTGGAGCATAGCCATATTCATTTATACCAGCAATCCAACAATATTGCCAACTAATAACATTTTGCTCGTTAATTTTAGCCTTAAGATATCTTCCCCCTTCCCTTGAGATACACAACACTTGCACATGCTACTAGCTACATCCATTATACAGTATTAGGTCCTGGATAATGTTATAGAAACATGATAGCAGATCAAGTCCAAATGGCCCATCCAGTCTGCCCATCTGCAATATCCACTATGTCCACCTCTCCCTATTGGCTACAGCTCTTAACATTTGCATCTCCTCTCCCTATTGGCTAAGGCTCTTTACATCTGCATTGTGAGGTCATAGGTCTTTATGATTATAGAAACATAGAAATATGATGTCAGATAAATGCCAAATGGCCCATCCAGTTTGCCCATCTGCAGCATCCACTATCTCCTAATCTAATCTAATCTAATCCTTAGGTTTGTATACCGCATCATCTCCACGTTTGTAGAGCTCGGCGCGGTTTACAGTAGAAGAAATAGGAAGGAACTACAAACAGAGGTTAGAGGTAGAAGTGTGAAGAAAATTTAGAGGACTTGGGATGCCAAGATGAAAGAGTTTCCTTGATTCCTAATTTGGGGGGAGAGTTACATTTTTTGATCTCCATAAGAGATCCCAAGTGCCTGTCCCACACTTTCTTGGACTCAGACACAGTCTTTGTCTCCATTACCTCTACTGGGAGATTATTCCAAGCATTCACTACCCTTTCTATAAAAAATAATTTCCTCCTGAGCCTATCATCTCTTAACTACGCCCTCTCAATTCTGGAAGTTTCCTTCATTTGAGAAAGACTCACCTCCTGTATATTAATGCCACAGAGATTTTTAAATGGCTCTATCATATCCCCTTTCCCCTGACTTTCTTCCAAAGTACACCTATTGAGGTGTATAAGTTTGCCCCCACTAACCAATTTTGCTGGGGCCCTCTGAATTAACTCCATATTGCCTCATTTACGGATGATTTCTTTGCTGGTCAGTGAGGTGAAGAGTTGGCCTAGTCTCAGGAATAGCTCTCTGCCAAAGGGGCAAGCCAAAAGGGTTCAGCCCCTTGAGAGGACCCCTTGAATAGTCCAGTGCTATGGAAATATTGCCCACAATAATTTATTAATAACCTGTCTTTGCAAGGAGATCTTAAGGTGGAAAAGTTTAAAAATTAAACACACAATCGCATAAAGATGCAAATTGTTCTTTGTTAAATCCAGTAGGCCTTTTACTCACATTTCCCTCCACCCCCCTTCCTATTTCAAGTCAGGTACCAATAAGATCTTAATCTGTATGCTTTGTAGGAAAGGCGGGAGAGGGAAGATATGATAGAGATGTTTAAAATCTACGTGATGTAAATGCGCATGAATCGAGTCTCTTTCATTTGAAAGGAAGCTCTGGAATGAGAGGGCATAGGATGAAGTTAAGAGGTGAGAGGCTCCGGAGTAATCTGAGGACATACTTTTTTTTACAGAAAGGGTGGTAGATGCGTGGAACACTCTCCCGGTAAGAGGTGGTGGAGATGGAGACTATACCTGAATTCAAGAGGGCCTGGGATAGGCACGTGGGATCTCTTGGAGAGAGAAAGAGATAATGGTTACTGCGGATGGGCAGACTGGATGGGCCATTTGGCCTTTATCTGCCATCATGTTTCTATGTTTCTAATAACCCTGCCCTGTATTTTGCTGTTTTACCATCTATTATGAAGACAGGCAGTGTGGACCTGCGCTTTAAATGCTCCAATGCCCGTAGGAATTTAATGGACATCGGAGCATTTTGCCTCATGGCGCTTGGTTTTCTAAAAGGAGGCATTAGTGTTCTCCGAATTCAATTCACCAATATGAGAGGATTTTTCCCAGCAAACCAAAACAATGGTTCAACACCCATTTACCTATAAATCTAACTATCCATGTTTCTGACTCTAAGGCCAAAGCTACTTCAAACTCGTCAATGCTATGCACTATAATGGGAAGAGTGTGGCGCAGTAGTTTTGGTGGAACTCTTTATGCCATATCTATAAAATGGAAAGATTTATTGCATTGCAAAGGGGATATTTCTGGAAATTTCAGGATGTGTGGAAACCATTAACAAAATATTGTACGGATTAGTTGAAACTGTTTCCCTTAAATGTATCAGTTCAATTGGGTAGGGTGGGGGATATTTTATTAACATGTATTGATATGATTATGGAATATATGGAAGAGAGGGGTGGGAAGGGGGAGGGATAAGAATTTATGTAATGTACATATGATAGACTGTAAGTGATATATTTATTGTTAATGTGATTGAATATATATATACACTTTATGTAATTTTGAAAATAAATAAAGAATTTTTTTTAAATAAAAAAAACCCAATAAAAGATACAGCCTCAGCATCGCGAGATAGTGGGTTCAAACCCACGCTGCTCCTTGTGACCCTGGGCAAGTCACTTAATCCCCCCATTGTCCCAGGACCATTAGACAGATTGTGAGCCCAGCAGGACAGACAGGGAAAAATGCTTGAATACCTGAATAAATCCCTGTGCTAACTGATTTAGCACGCGCTCACAGAATATAATGGATGCCTTAGCATTTAGCGCGCGATAATCTTTAGTGTGATCTAAATCAGATAGCACGCCTTAATAAAAGGACCCCTAAATAAATAAAAATAATGTAACAATAGTTTTGCTATTCCCCCCCCCCCCCCCTTTAATCTTCTGTTCTACTTCTCAATTATTTTCCAACTCGAAGAGAGAGAGAGGTTAACAAAATGTAATTTGTTATTGGTGTTATTTTACAAAATCGACAAAACATAATATATATTTTATAAAACATTGTACTATGTTGTTATGATTGTATTATTATGTATGCTACCACTGTATAACCTTCTCCCATTTTACAAAACAGTAGCGCGGTTTATAGTGCCGGCCATGGCAGTAACAGCGCCGACGCTTATAGGAATAATAATTTTTTCTTATATGCCGCCAAACCATCAGTTCAAGGCGGTTCACAACAAAAAGAGGCCTGCACAAACGCCGAATTACATACACGAGCATTAAATGTTTCTCAGAAAATACAAATTGCAATTAAGTCATATATTTATCAAACAGGTAAGTTTTAAGAATTTTTCGAACTAGATAATAAGACTGAGCTTGGGGGATAAGAGTCTTCCGACATGAAATCGCCTGAAATGCAAAAGTTTTTACAAATAATCTCTTGCTGAGACATGCTTTTGCCCTGATTGGCTCAAGTGCCCCAGGCCCCTCCCAAGGGAGGAGCCAGAGTCATCAGGGCCTTAGGCGCCTCCTCGTGCATCACATGATGCAACGGGGAGGGGCCTAAGGCTCACATTAGCAGTGCGTCATTGAGGAGGGGCAAGAGCAGGAGGACTTTGCGGTTCCTCCTGCTCCCCGGAGGCCTAAGGAGCAGGAGGGACTGAGCACCCCTCCTGCTCCCAACTTTTAGGTACAGGGGAGGTGTCAGGTTGGGCCAGGTCAGGACAGAGCTGACCAGGGGTGGTGGTGCGGTGGGCCAGCCCAGGCCGGGCGCATTTATTTGGTGGCAAGAGGGAGTTGGCATCCCTCCTGTCATATTCGCGCGGGCAGCGTCGGATGGAGCGGCTGGGGTGTTGGAGGCGCTTTGTAGGGGAGGCTTTTTTTCATTTTAGCCGTTTTTTGACAGGTCTGCCTGTCTTTTTCTTTTTTTTTATGGGGCAGATATTTTGCGAACACATGCAAAATATCTGTGCCATGGGAGAAAAAATGAATAAAAAAGGCAGGCAGGCCAGTCAAAAAACCTGCAGACCTGTCAGTAACTCAGTTACCAACAAGTCTGCAGCAGTCGGGTTTGCCAATAGTAAAACCCGATTCAAAATAGCCAAGCAATTGTTAGTGAATCAATCGCTTGGCTATTTTGCATGGGGTTTTACTAATTTGCATGGGAGGATCGGGATCAGATCGCTACAGGCGTTAGTGAATGGGGTTGGAGGGAAATCGCGTCGCAAAGGGCTCGCAAACCGATCAGTTTGTTTAATGAATCTAGCCCTTTGAACTGTGTCTGATTCTGTTTATTTTAAGGAAGGAAGCTGTCCGTGCTGTTTGCATACGGAGAATCTGCCACAATGTCTCTGATGGATTTCTTACTAGCAAAAGGGTAGCCGGTCATGACCGGGGGGAAGAAAGACGTTTATCACTGGATTATACTAACCGAGACAAATGCAATCAGGGCTGCTTTTTATTTGCCCCCGGACCATGGGAGGCTCCCAAAGGAGGTGGGTGGGAGAGGAAGACCACAAGCCAAAATTCAAGGTCAGCTGCTAACCAACTTGAGGCAGTAGAGGACTGGACAACTTTCATGCGATCCCTGTCAGATTTCTTCCTCCCAAACAAATCCCTGGCTGTATTTTGGATGGGATAATTGCATTCCTAACTGGGTCATGAACTTTGCTTTCAGCCACTGAAATTGGAGCTTAATATCAATGAAAGGTCTTGGGAAAATCCTAGTGTCGATATAATTTACGGCATTTGTGAATAATAATTGTTACTGACTAATGGTATTGAAATTGAGTTACAACATGTTATTCTATTTCTCTGAAACATCCGTTGGGCAAGTCTGACTTCAGTACGATAACAGGCTTATATTCAAAGGACTGCAATGACCTCTGTCACCCAGAACATAACCCAAAGACGGCCTTACACATCGGTTTTACAGTATAAAATTTAAAACATTATGGGGTGATTTTATAAAGTATTTTCCATATGTAAGGGGATGTTTTACATGTGAGGAATAGCTCATAAAATTGCTTGTCCGTATACAGATATAAGAGGGGCTGCTGAAAAGTTCTCAGCTCAACCAAAAAGAGAATGATGTGGAGTCATGAAACTTACAGATAATTCTACACTTTGTCATGACACGAGTATCATTGAAACGAAAATATTTCTTCACACGTGTAAGTAAACTCTGGAATTTGTTGCCGGAGAATGAGGTGAAATCAGTTAGCTTAGCAGGGTTCAAAAATTGGGGGGGATAATTTCCTAAAAGAGAAGTCCATAGGCCATTATTGAGATGGCTTGGTGAAATCCACTGCTTATTCCTAGGACAAGTAGCATATAACCTGTCTTACTCTTTGGGATCTTGCCAGATACTTGTGACCTGGATTGATCACTGCTGGGAATAGGATACTGGGCTTGATGGACCTTCAGTATAGCAATTTTTATGTTCTTAAGTATACATTTTGATGCCTCCACTTACATCTGCCATAGACCTGGTGTAAATGATGCAGGGCACTTCAAAATAAACAGCAGAAGGGTAACTAACGGTATTCTTTAAGTTGTTCCACCTATGGGTCCCTAATGTTCCACTCTTGTGAACCTCCCCTTACAAATACATGCTTGAATTCAGATATTTTTTGTCTCAACCACTTCCACTGGGAGGCCATTCCATGAATTCACCATCTAAGGGACATCTAAGAAACTGAGAATTCTCAAATGTACCAGTCTAGAGAAATTTACGTATTTTCTGTTCTATGACGTTCCAATTTCCTATCTTAACAACGGCCTGAGTGGTTGAAAGTTTCTGATTATTTTGCTCCATTTTGCTTGCCTCCGTTGAAAAGACTGTATCCTGAGTCTGTACATACTGTATATACGTCTGAAGTCATAAAGGTAAAGAAGAAGCTGTTTTCTCCAAGGAGGGAACCTCAGTCCATATCAATGCTAAGATCGCAATGGCGAGCGCCGCAAATGAACTTCTGTTGCTCATGTTGGCCACAACCAAAGTTACAATCTCCTCTGGCACCAAAGTATTCTCCTTATTGCCACCAAGCTGCCATTAATGCAATTAATTGGCAGCTGGCTAACTCATATGCGACTCTTTGCACCACAGGGCCTCAAGGGACATGATATTAAATCTTTTGAGCACTTCACGGACAAGTGAACACTTGAGGATCTGTAGCAACAAACAAGGGAGCAGATGAGGGGGCCTCACCTTCAACAAGATGTAAACAGGATGGAGTCGGTCCAGAGGAAGGCTATTGAAATGGTTGGTAGTCTTCATCATAAGGCATACGGGAACAGACCTAAAGTTCTCAATATGTATATTTTAGGAGAGAAGAGTTACTCGTATGATAGAGACGTTTAAATACCTACATGGCATCAATGTACAGGAGGTGAGTCTCTTTCAATTGAAGGTCTGGAATAAGAAGGCATAGGATGAAGGGGAAAGGGGATGGACCACGAAGTAACCTCCCAGTGGAGGTGGTGGAGACGAAAAATGTATCTGAATTCAAGAAAGCTTGGCATAAGTACTTTGGATTTCTAAGGGAGAGGAAGGGATAGTATGGGCCATTTGGTTTTTATCTGGCTTCATTTTTCTATGTATCTATATTTCTATATCACGTTTGCAAATTTAGGTCTTAATAAAGGATTTTTAAGAACATAAGAATAGCCTTACTGGGTCAGACCAAGCCCAGTAGCTCGTTCTTACGGTGGCCAATCCAGATCACAAGTTCCTAGCCAAAACCCAAGGAGTAGCAACATTCCATACAGAATCCCAAAGAATAGCAAGATTCCGGAATCTCAAAGAGAAACAAGATTCTAGAATCCCCAGAGTAGCAACATTCCATGCTACCAATCCAGGGCAAGCAGTGGCTTCTCCCATGTCTTTCTCAATAACAGACTTTTCCTCCAGGAACTTATCCGAACCTTTCTTAAAACCAGCTACGCTATCCCATACTATGTATATGAGGAGAAAAAAAAACCTAATAAATCATGCCTCGACTAGAAAAACAGTTCATTGAAGTCAAGGCTCCTTGCACATTTCTAAATTCTTCTAAATGCAAACTGTGTTGAGGTCTTGTTTTGATGGAAGGTGGCCTGTTTGTGTTACAATGCTTAATTTTCAATTAGCTTTCCTCTTCGACTCTGATCACGTTACCAAAGACAACACAGTGTTCTGGAGTCAGCCTTTCTCCTGTGTCCCCTGCCAGATGGGCAGGTCTTCCAATGACCTAAACAGAATCTGGGGAAAGCTTAATGTTTCCTGCCTTTGTAATAGTCTCTTAATTGCATCTCCGCTGTGTAGCTCACTGAGTAACCTTTAAAATGAGTTGACTGAAGCCAGGTTTTAAGTTATTGTAATAAACTTGTTTATACAGTGGAGAAAAAATATTTTCTAAACATCAGATTCCTGGGGTTAGCCAAAATCTAAAACAAGCCCCCTTCCGCAGTAGCCAAAGTCAAGGCCTCTGTGTAATATTATGGGGGGCGCTTGCTGTGCTGAAGGCCTATATTCAATTTTCCTTGTGCAAGACAAGTTACCCTATACTCCCTGTTTTTCAAGCCAGTTCTTAGAGTCACAATTAATATGTATGAGACAAATTTGCATGAGGTGATAGGCTCAGGAGTAATCTAAGGAAATATTTTTTTAACAGAAAGGGTTGTAGATGCATGAAATAGTCTCCCGGTAGAGATGGTGGAGACAAAAACAGTGTCTGAATTCATGAAAGCATGAGACAGGTACGAGGGATCTCTTAGGGAGAGGAGGAGATAGTGGATGCGGATGGGCAGACTGGATGGGCCATTTGGCCTTTATCTGCCATCATGTTTCTATAATCATAAAGCTCTATGACCTCATAATGCAGGTGTAAAGAGCCTTAGCCTATAGGAAGAGGAGATGCAAATGTTAAGAGCCTTAGCCAATAGGGAGAGGAGGAGAGAGTGGCTGCTGCAGACACCAGAAAGTATTTCTTCACAGAGAGAGTGGTTGATCATTGGAACAAGCTTCCAGTGCAGGTGATCGAGGCAGACAGCGTGCCAGACTTTAAGAATAAATGGGATACCCATGTGGGATCCCTACGAGGATCAAGATAAGGGAATTGGGTCATTAGGGCATAGACAGGGGGTGGGTAAGCAGAGTGGGCAGACTTGATGGGCTGTAGCCCTTTTCTGCCGTCATCTTCTATGTTTCTATGATGGGTCATTTGGCCTTTATCTGCCATCATGTTTCTATAATCAGAAAGTTCTATGACATCACAATGCAGGTGTAAAGAGCCTTAGCCTATAGGAAGAGGAGATGCAAATGTTAAGAGCCTTAGCCAATAGGGAGAGGAGGAGAGAGTGGCTGCTGCAGACACCAGAAAGTATTTCTTCACAGAGAGAGTGGTTGATCATTGGAACAAGCTTCCAGTGCAGGTGATCGAGGCAGACAGCGTGCCAGACTTTAAGAATAAATGGGATACCCATGTGGGATCCCTACGAGGGTCAAGATAAGGAAATTGGGTCATTAGGGCATAGACAGGGGGTGGGTAAGCAGAGTGGGCAGACTTGATGGGCTGTAGCCCTTTTCTGCCGTCATCTTCTATGTTTCTATGATGGGTCATTTGGCCTTTATCTGCCATCATGTTTCTATAATCATAAAGCTCTATGACCTCATAATGCAGGTGTAAAGAGCCTTAGCCTATAGGAAGAGGAGATGCAAATGTTAAGAGCCTTAGCCAATAGGGAGAGGAGGAGAGAGTGGCTGCTGCAGACACCAGAAAGTATTTCTTCACAGAGAGAGTGGTTGATCATTGGAACAAGCTTCCAGTGCAGGTGATCAAGGCAGACAGCGTGCCAGACTTTAAGAATAAATGGGATACCCATGTGGGATCCCTACGAGGGTCAAGATAAGGAAATTGGGTCATTAGGGCATAGACAGGGGGTGGGTAAGCAGAGTGGCCAGACTTGATGGGCTGTAGCCCTTTTCTGCCGTCATCTTCTATGTTTCTATGATGGGTCATTTGGCCTTTATCTGCCATCATGTTTCTATGTTTCTATAATCAGAAAGTTCTATGACATCACAATGCAGGTGTAAAGAGCCTTAGCCTATAGGAAGAGGAGATGCAAATGTTAAGAGCCTTAGCCAATAGGGAGAGGAGGAGAGAGTGTTGATCATTGGAACAAGCTTCCAGTGCAGGTGATCGAGGCAGACAGCGTGCCAGACTTTAAGAATAAATGGGATACCCATGTGGGATCCCTACGAGGGTCAAGATAAGGGAATTGGGTCATTAGGGCATAGACAGGGGGTGGGTAAGCAGAGTGGGCAGACTTGATGGGCTGTAGCCCTTTTCTGCCGTCATCTTCTATGTTTCTATGATGGGTCATTTGCCTTTATCTGCCATCATGTTTCTATGTTTCTATAATCAGAAAGTTCTATGACATCACAATGCAGGTGTAAAGAGCCTTAGCCTATAGGAAGAGGAGATGCAAATGTTAAGAGCCTTAGCCAATAGGGAGAGGAGGAGAGAGTGTTGATCATTGGAACAAGCTTCCAGTGCAGGTGATCGAGGCAGACAGCGTGCCAGACTTTAAGAATAAATGGGATACCCATGTGGGATCCCTACGAGGGTCAAGATAAGGGAATTGGGTCATTAGGGCATAGACAGGGGGTGGGTAAGCAGAGTGGGCAGACTTGATGGGCTGTAGCCCTTTTCTGCCGTCATCTTCTATGTTTCTATGATGGGTCATTTGCCTTTATCTGCCATCATGTTTCTATGTTTCTATAATCAGAAAGTTCTATGACATCACAATGCAGGTGTAAAGAGCCTTAGCCTATAGGAAGAGGAGATGCAAATGTTAAGAGCCTTAGCCAATAGGGAGAGGAGGAGAGAGTGTTGATCATTGGAACAAGCTTCCAGTGCAGGTGATCGAGGCAGACAGCGTGCCAGACTTTAAGAATAAATGGGATACCCATGTGGGATCCCTACGAGGGTCAAGATAAGGGAATTGGGTCATTAGGGCATAGACAGGGGGTGGGTAAGCAGAGTGGGCAGACTTGATGGGCTGTAGCCCTTTTCTGCCGTCATCTTCTATGTTTCTATGATGGGTCATTTGCCTTTATCTGCCATCATGTTTCTATGTTTCTATAATCAGAAAGTTCTATGACATCACAATGCAGGTGTAAAGAGCCTTAGCCTATAGGAAGAGGAGATGCAAATGTTAAGAGCCTTAGCCAATAGGGAGAGGAGGAGAGAGTGTTGATCATTGGAACAAGCTTCCAGTGCAGGTGATCGAGGCAGACAGCGTGCCAGACTTTAAGAAGAAATGGGATACCCATGTGGGATCCCTACGAGGGTCAAGATAAGGGAATTGGGTCATTAGGGCATAGACAGGGGGTGGGTAAGCAGAGTGGGCAGACTTGATGGGCTGTAGCCCTTTTCTGCCGTCATCTTCTATGTTTCTATGATGGGTCATTTGCCTTTATCTGCCATCATGTTTCTATGTTTCTATAATCAGAAAGTTCTATGACATCACAATGCAGGTGTAAAGAGCCTTAGCCTATAGGAAGAGGAGATGCAAATGTTAAGAGCCTTAGCCAATAGGGAGAGGAGGAGAGAGTGTTGATCATTGGAACAAGCTTCCAGTGCAGGTGATCGAGGCAGACAGCGTGCCAGACTTTAAGAAGAAATGGGATACCCATGTGGGATCCCTACGAGGGTCAAGATAAGGGAATTGGGTCATTAGGGCATAGACAGGGGGTGGGTAAGCAGAGTGGGCAGACTTGATGGGCTGTAGCCCTTTTCTGCCGTCATCTTCTATGTTTCTATGATGGGTCATTTGGCCTTTATCTGCCATCATGTTTCTATAATCATAAAGCTCTATGACCTCACAATGCAGGTGTAAAGAGCCTTAGCCAATAGGAAGAGGAGATGCAAATATAAAGAGCCTTAGCCAATAGGGAGAGGAGGAGATAGTGGATGTTGCAGATGGGCAGACTGGATGGGCCATTTGGTCTTTATCTGCCATCATGTTTCTATAATCATAAAGTTCTATGACCTCACAATGCAGGATAAAGAGCCTTAGCCAATAGGAAGAGGAGATGCAAATGTTAAGAGCCTTAGCCAATAGGGAGAGGAGGAGATAGTGGATGTTGCAGATGGGCAGACTGGATGGGCCATTTGGTCTTTATCTGCCATCATGTTTCTATAATCATAAAGTTCTATGACCTCACAATGCAGGTGTAAAGAGCCTTAGCCAATAGGGAGAGGAGGAGATAGTGGATGTTGCAGATGGGCCATTCAGCCTTTCAGGCACCAAATATAGAATTTACCCCATAGTGGGTCTCTACTATATGCAAATCTATTTCATGTATATTCATTGTGGCAATCCTGAAAACCTGACTGGTTTGGGGTGTCTCCAGGAGAGGTTTGAGAAGCATTGAAATATAGGGCATGGTGCATCTTCTCTGAATTTGTTCTATTGCTTGTAAAAAAATGTGTGCACAGGAAGTGAGAAATTTGAGAAAGAGAAATTCCCCCGCTCTTTTTGCACAGGTTTTGGTCCTTTCCAAATCCTTGGGGAAAAGATGTGTCATGTCGGACTCATGCAAGGCTGCCTGAGTTGCAGATACCGACTCAGCATTGTAGAGATTTGTGCATATGAAAGACTGCAGTGATTTTTCGCTCAGCACTGGCCGACAATTGTCTACTTTTACTAAGCTGTGGTAATAGGAAAATAACACGACAACAGCTATACAATAAATTTCACACCAAAAATGGTAATAATATGTTTACTAGTTTTGCTATAATTCAACTTAATGTGTGATGCCAAAATTGCATAAGAAGCTTCCTCTTATCTCGATTTTAGAAAACAGATAAAAACTCAATTATTCAATAGACTGGCAACCTAATGTATTCTATTACTTCCTTATAATTTTTATCTCATTTTAAATTGCTTGTATCTTCCCACTGTAAGCTTTTAACTTTTGCTGAAATTTTAGATGATTTCAATTTTAAATATCTATCTGTACTGTATGTATGATGATTGACTGATGTGAACCGACCGCCTAGAACTCCCGGGTATGGCGGTATATAAAAATAAACTATTATTATTATTATTACATCAGTACAGGCTAAAAACCACCCATCCCCTAGGGAACAATGAGATGATTCAATGCTGAACCCTAGCATTTTAACTCATGTGCAAAAGTTTTCTACAACCTTTAAACTACACACCAATGCAGGAGAGGAATGGAATGAAGAGGGAATATACTGACATGTGCAACTTTAGTGCTAGAGCCTTGGAACAATAGTGGTTCACAAATTCGATCCTCGTAACGCTAGCTAAGGATGTACATAATGGATAGTCAGGTAACATATCTGAATATCATTGGCATGCAGATCCGTTTAATTTGCATGGTGCAGACTCAGTTGAGGTTCTCAAAGACTGAGCTTGGACACAGTGTAAAAAAATGTTTTAGTAGGTAAGAGCAGATAACATAGCTGGTTTTAAGAAAGGTCTGGACAATTTCCTGGAGGAAAAGTCCATAGTCTGTTATTGAGAAAGACATGGGGGAAGTCACTGCTTGCCCTGGATCGGTAGCATGGAATGTTGCTACTCTTTGAGATTCTAGAATCTTGTTACTCTTTGAGATTCTAGAATCTTGTTACTCTTTGGGATTCCGGAATCTTGCTATTCTTTGGGATTCTGTATGGAATGTTGCTATTCTTTGGGATTCTAGAATCTTGTTACTCTTTGGGATTTTGGAATCTTGCTATTCTTTGGGATTCTATATGGAATGTTGCTATTCTTTGGGATTCTAGAATCTTGCTATTCTTTGGGATTCTGTATGGAATGTTGCTACTCTGGGGATTCCACGTGGAATGTTGCTACTCTTTGGGGTTCCAGAATGTCGCTTACTCATTTAGATTCTGGAATGTTGCTACTGTTTGGGTTTTGGACAGGTACTAGGGACCTGGATTGTCTAATGGGCTTGATAGACTATTGGTCTGACCCAGTAAGGCTATTCTTATGTTCTTAAGGATACCTCCAGGTTCACCATTAACCAAGTTCAGAGCTGACCAGCAGAGGCTTCAATTCGATTCAAATACTTTGCAAGCTTGGTTGAGATTTCTGATGAACTGACATGTGAAGTGATTAGATTAGATTAGATTAGATTGTGATTAGAAGATTCTGAAGAGAAAACCAACAAAATTCTATTTGGCATTACTTTGATTCATAGAGTTCAAGGTAATATTCCTTTTAGGCATACAAATACAGTAAGCACAACAGTCCAAACTTCTCGCTTTGGCATATTTTAATTGTGTTCTATGTTCCACCAACAAATTTGAAAGAAACACATGAGATGTTCTCGCCCACTGTCTCAGGAAGCTGCAAACAAGCACGGGCTCATTTGTGGTCAATGAATTTGAACCTATTACTCCCACAAAGAGGCCAATGAGAAGCAGAAATAGGTTTGGTGTGTGTTTTCAGTTTGTGGTCTGAAGCTTCACCACAGAAATGTTCAACCATCCGATCTGAACTACAAAAAGGAGAGTTCAAGAGACTGCAAAAAAAAAAAAAAATAAGAAGAAGAAGAAGAAAGATCAGGAAACAAGATAAGTCGTCTAAATGTTTTTCTCTGATAACCATTACAACATAGCAAACCCAGCAAGAGAAATCAATCACTTCACAATCTGACACTTCACCTTTTTTTTTTTTTTTTTTAATTTTCTTTTTTATAATTTTGACACTTCACCTTTTCACTCTATCTCTTGCTCTTCTAACGGTTACATTAAGCCAATTGAATCGGCATCTTGTCTATCCGCCATGCACTATTACAGAAAGTAGGATGAACATCCAAGTTCACGTCAAAAGGTTTAGGCTGAACAAGTCCTGGTTTTATGATTAAATCTTCCCAAAATAACCCCTCCTCCTCTTCTAATCCTGTGGCAACCACCGAACCTCAAAGAAGTAACAAACCCCCCCCCCCCAAAATCCTGCCTAAATAGGAATCTCCTAAATTTAGCCTCCTATAAAGTGGGCAGGACCAGGTACTACGGTGTCCCATGTGGTACAAAGTGCTTCAGCAGCTCCCAGTGATAAAGGAAGTGGGAAAGGCCAAGGTACCTCCCTCTCCTGGAGTCAGCTCCAATCAACAGCAGCAGCAGGAAAAGGTGCGCAGATGGGAGGGAGAATAGGAGGAGCTAAGAGGTTTATCAGTCTCTGGGTTCCCTTCATCAGATCTGGCCAAAGTCTCTGGGTCTTTAAGGATATACCTTTGTTATTAGATTTGTATAAAGAAAACATAAGAACATAAGAAGTTGTCTCCGCTGAGGCAGACCAGAGGTCCATCTTGCCCAGCAGTCCGCTCCCGCGGCGGCCCATCAGGCCTATTGCCTGAAACAGTGGTCCCTGACTAAATTTGTAATTTACCTCTAATCCTATCCCTATAACCTATAAACAACACTGAGATATATGTTTCTTTTGTTTAATTTTGACATGCATGAAAAACTATCTCAGATCATCGCTGAAATTGTATTTCTTTATCCTCCTCTTCAGATTTATACAAAAGGACAAATTTAAAATTCAGAACACAGTTCAGCTCATTGGCGCCTGCTCTGTGGGTGCCTGAGCACCCCCAATATTTTTGGTGACCAGGGCCGACATGCAGTCTGGGCATCCCTTCCCCTCACCTTCCTGATCTGCTTTCCAAATTGAAATCTTCTTCGAAGTTTTCCCTCTGCTGCGAACTGCCTCCCTCTGATGCAACTTCCTGTTTCCGCCTGGGTGGATCATGGCAGAGGGAAACCTTTGGGGCAGCGCCAGCAGCCTGTGAGAATGGCTGCCATGGCTGGGCCCCTCTGAAAAAGAAGATTTCAACTTTGAAAGGAGACTGGGAAGGTAAAGGGAAGGGAGGGAGGGAGATGGACAGAAGGGGAAGAGATGCCTGGTCCGCAGGGCCCCCCTAGAGCTGTTTTAAGTTAGCCCAGGAGTGGGAGTGGGGAGGGATGAGAGCAGGGTGAAATGCAGGCCGGGAGCAAGGGAAAGAGAGAGAGAGATGCCACACCATGGGAGAGAAGAGAGATGCCAGGCTGGGGGAAGCAGAGGAGAAAGATGCTAGACCATAGGAAGGAGGCAGGGAAGGAAGAAGACAGATGTCAGACCACAGGAGAGGGAGGAAATTGTGCACAAGGGATGGAGAGGAAGGGGAGAGAGAGGGATGAGATGCTGCACAGCGATGAGTGTGGAAGAGAAGAGAGACCAAAGAAATATTTGTTCTTTTGGTGTTTCCACAGCTGGCATTGTGCTTGTTGCAGGTTTCTGGGTCTCGCTGCTGTGGCTTTCTTCGGGGTATGTTCTGAAGTCTGCAGTGTGACTATGGAAATAGTGGGTTCACTGACCTGATTGGGAACAGGGCAGTCCACCAATTTGAATTTTGGTGGGAAAATCCATAGACTGGAATAAAAGTCTCTGGTACATTTAAAGATGTTCTCCCCTGTGGAGCTGGGTTAGACGAATGGCGCAAAAAGCACTAATGCTACTGGGGTATCCATTTTACTGTTGCGTTGTTTTGATGTACCGTGTGAACAGAATTTGTGTCATATCTGTTATTTTATTTATTTTGAATTATTAACTGCCCGTCTCCACACCGCCTTGGGTGAATCTCGTCATGACGACAATTAACAAATCCCAACGAATAAATAAATGCATGCAGGTAGGTGGTGACTCTAGTGCCATAAATAAAATAAGAATAAACATCACAGCTGCTGTGGTAGAGTCCTCTTTTGATCCTTCCTTAAATATGTGTGGAATGCATGTCATTAGAGGAGGGCGACGAAAATGATAGGAGGCTTGCGCCAGAAGACGTATGAGGAGAGACTGGAAGCCCTGAATATGTATACCCTAGAGGAAAGGAGAGACAGGGGAGATATGATTCAGACGTTCAAATACTTAAAGGGTATTAACGTAGAACAAAATCTTTTCCAGAGAAAGGAAAATGGTAAAACCAGAGAACATAATTTGAGGTTGAGGGGTGGTAGATTCAGGGGCAATGTTAGGAAATTCTACTTTACGGAGAGGGTAGTGGATGCCTGGAAAGCGCTCCCGAGAGAGGTGGTGGAGAGTAAAACTGTGACTGAGTTCAAAGAAGCGTGGGATGAACACAAAGGATCTAGAATCAGAAAATAATATTAAATATTGAACTAGGCCAGTTACTGGGCAGACTTGCACGGTCTGTGTCTGTGTATGGCCGTTTGGGGGAGGATGGGCAGGTGAGGGCTTCAATGGCTGGGAGGGTGTAGATGGGCTGGAGTAAGTCTTAACAGAGATTTTGGCAGTTGGAACCCAAGCACAGTACCGGGTAGAGCTTTGGATTCTTGCCCAGAAATAGCTAAGAAGAAAAAAATAAAAAAAAAATAAAAAATTTAAATTCAATCAGGTTGAATCAGGTTGGATGGACCATTCGGGTCTTTATCTGCCGTCATCTACTATGTTACTACCATGTTTCCGCGAATATATGACACTGTCTTATATTTTTAAAAACTCCAAAATATGCACAAGGTCTTATTTTCAGGGGGATGTTTTATTTTTCCATGAAGAAGAATACAGTACACATTTATTGCTGAAAAAAAGACATTTATTACCTGTATATGGTACAGGTCATCACATCTCCATATTTCCATTCTCTGTTAATTTGGTAGGTAATTGCTCTAGCATACCAAGGAAGGAGCAGAGGGGTAGTCTGTTCTGGGTATAGGCAGGGTGTGTGCATGGAGCAGGTGTGGGTCCGCAGTCCACGTGTGCCATCATTGTTCCACTGGCCCCAAATTCTCTCATATCAATTTCCTGTTCCAGGGTAGGGGACCAGCAGAGCTGACACACACACACACACGTCCAGTCCCCACCCTGAAAGCCTGATGCCCCCCCCCCGACTCACCCTCCCCCCTCCGCAGGACCGCTCGCACCCCCACAGCTTCCCGACCCCCCCCCCCCATCATGTACAAGCTTATACCGGTGTCCTGATGCTACCTCTTGGCGGTCCCGACTCCCCGACACGATCGGGGCAAAAGGGAGCCCAAGCCCTCTTGCCCCGCCGACTCCCCAACTCCCCGACATTATCGGGCCAGGAGGGAGCCCAAGTCCTCCTGGCCCTGGCGACCCCTCCCCCCCCCGCTAGTTGTTCGGGCCAGGAGGGAGCCCAAACCCTCCTGGCCACGGCGACCCCCTACCCCCACCCCGCACTACATTACGGGCAGGAGGGATCCCAGGCCCTCCTGCCCTCAACGCAAACCCCCTTCCCCCCAACGACCGCCCCCCCCCAAGAACCTCTGACCGCCCCCCCAACCGACCCGCGACCCCCCACGACACCCCCGCCCCCCTTCCCCGTACCTTTCTGTAGTTGGCCGGACAGACGGGAGCCAAACCCGCCTGTCCGGCAGGCAGCCAACGACGGAATGAGGCCGGATTGGCCCATCCGTCCCAAAGCTCCGCCTACTGGTGGGGCCTAAGGCACCTGGGCCAATCAGAATGGTCGGGTTGGGCCCATGTGCCTCAGGCCCCGCCCCCAGGTGGGACCTAAGGCTCCCGGGCCTATTCTGATTGGCCCAGGCGCCTTAGGCCCCACCAGTAGACGGAGCTTTGGCTGCCTGCCGGACAGGCGGGTTTGGTTCCCGTCTGTCCGGCCAACTACAGAAAGGTACGGGGAAGGGGGGTGGGGGGGTCGTGGGGGTCAGCCAGGGGGGTCGCGGGTCGGCTGGGGGGGGCGGTCGGAGGTTCTTGGGGGGGGGCGGTCGGTGGAGGGAGGGGGGTTTGCGTCGAGGGCAGGAGGGCCTGGGATCCCTCCTGCCCGTAATGTAGTGCGGGATGGGGGTAGGGGGTCGCCGTGGCCAGGAGGGTTTGGGCTCCCTCCTGGCCCGAACAACTAGCGGGGGAGGAGGGGTCGCCAGGGCCAGGAGGACTTGGGCTCCCTCCTGGCCCGATATTGTCGGGGAGTTGGAGAGTCGGCGGGGCAAGAGGGCTTGGGCTCCCTTTTGCCCCGATAGTGTCGGGGAGTCGGGGGGGCAAGAGGGCTTGGGCTCCCTCTTGCCCCGATCATGTCGGGGGTGCCGCGGTTGGCTGGGGCAAGAGGGCTTGAGCTCCCTCTTGCCCCGATCGTGTCGGGACCGCCAAGAGGAAGCAGCAGGACACCGGTAGGAGCTTCTACATGATGGGGGTGGTCGGGAGGCTGTGGGGGTGCTTGCCAAATAGTGCCTTATTTTCGGGGGGGGGCCTTATATTTCCCAGGTGGGGAAAAAAAGGGGGGTGACTTACTAAAGGAGGAGGTCCTATAATGGGGGAAACACGGTATGTTACTATGAGTAAATCAAACTCAGATACAAGGCACGTCCATTTCAAACGCATATGAAGTCTAGTCTACGTACGAAGGTTCGCACTAATCTCATACTACATTAGGCCTGGTCAATAATAATTTATTGAGCACGTACTCCAGTACATTGACACGAGTCATAAGACATTCCTTAAATGTGAGTAAACTGTGCTGGCCATGTTGTTCTCACACAAGAGGAAAAGATCTTTTTATTAGGTGTCCAGAAAACATGAGGTCAGACAAGCCTCGTTTCTGACACTTCCTTCATTTTGCAACATGGGCTGATAGAAATAGGAGGTGGAGAATGATCTCCTTTGGCCGTGTGGCTGGCAAGAGTGCAGTTCAACATCTGCAGGAGAAAAAAATAGGGCAAGAAGATTGTGATCCGAAAAATCTTACAGTTTTCCATTCTTCGTGGCCTCTTTTTGTAATTAATGGTGTTGTGGGTCCAGCAGACAATTAGAACACCAAATCCTCAGTCGTCCAAGTGCATCGTCATAGGGCAGGGGTAGGCAATTCCGGTCCTCGAGAGCCGGAGCCAGGTCAGGTTTTCAGGATATCCACAATCAATATGCATGAGATAGGTTTGCATCTCAAGGAGGCAGTGCATGCAAATCCATCTCATACATATTCATGGTGGAGATCCTGAAAACCTGGCCTGGCTCCGGCTCTCGAGGACCGGAATTGCCTACCCCTGCCTTAGGGCAGTGGTTCCCAACCCTGTCCTGGAGGAACACCAGGCCAATTGGGTTTTCAGGCTAGCCCTAATGAATATGCATGAAGCAAATTTGCATGCCTATCACTTCCATCATATGCAAATCTCTCTCATGCATATTCATTAGGGCCAGCCTGAAAACCCGATTGGCCTGGTGTTCCTCCAGGACAGGGTTGGGAATCACTGCCTTAGGTCAACAAGCTGCTGAAAACCTTCTGCAACTGTGAACAAATTAGCGGCCATCTTTGGTTCCCTGAGGTGAGAAACTTTTCCTCCCCATGTCTCTCCAGCCCTGCTTATCCGTCCCAGCATCCTATATCCAGCCCTGATGACCTGTTCATAACAAAGGTAACGAATATTGAGGCAGTGCCTTCAACTCGACAAATACAGGTGAATTAGAAATTAATCAATAGCAAGGAAAAAGACCAAAAAAGAAAAAAGATAATATTTTTCTAAAACCTTTGAGACATGACCAGATCATACAGCAAAAAGCATCTAAAAATGACTTTCTAGCCAATTTTTTTTTTTTTAATTCTTGTGCTCAAGCTCCTAATCTTTTCAGATGATAAAAAAAAAAACTCCTGGGTTAGTACGGTGGAAGTGTCAGCTTATTTTCTGAGCTCCTCGGGATTTAAGAAATTGAACAGCATCTCCCAGGTTGCCAAAAACATAGATCTGATTAAGATATGAAGCCTTAAGTCTAGCAGGATATAAGAGTGGAGTCCGTTAACACGGTGATTAAACTGGAATGATCCCCTTCATCTCTGCTCAGGTAAAAGGGCTCTAATCCCTACAGAAAAATGGTGTAGTCTCCTTAAAATCAACCTTTCACACACGCGCGTTATCTGCTCTGGTTCTTGAGTAAACAATGCGGAAGTAGGTTGCAAAGTCACAGAGCAACCTCGCAAAATCCACAATGACCTTGGCAAGCAAAGAAGCTCAACCAGTCCTCCCAGGGCTTTTGAATGCGACAGATTCCACGCAAAGTCAATAAGCAACATTTCAGCATTTTATGCTCTTTTGCAGATATTAGGAAAGTTATCAAAAAGGGTCCGTAATTCAATAAATGGGCGCATGCGGTCAGGTGTGCCTTGCACACATAAAGTGCTGTCCCTAATTGGGAAATACGACAAAGAAATATGGGGAGACCCAATGATCCACAGTGAAATCAATCCACCGATGAAAACAAAAACTGTGGGTACAGATGTTCTGGAGATAATTTATTATACACTGACATATAAAACCATGAAAATTCAATGAAAAAAGTACAATGCTAAAAAATACAGTGATAAAAATCCAACCGGACCCTACACGGTCCGTGTTTCGGTGAACACGCCTTCCTCAGGGGTCCAATGGTTTGCAACCTCACATATAAAGAATTGGACTGAAAACAGTCTATTGTCTTTAAACCTGTGAGCAAAGAACACCGCAGAGAAGCTGAAGTAGCAAAAAAATGCCCATCTGCAGGAACCATTATCTCTCTCCTTATTGGCTAAGGCTCTTAACATTTGCATCTCCTCTTCCTATAGGCTAAGGCTCTTTACACCTGCATTGTGATGTCACAGAACTTTATGGTTATAGAAACATGACAGCAGATAGAGCCAAATGTCCCATCTGCAACATCCACTATCTCCTCCTCTCCCTATTGGCTAAGGCTCTTAACATTTGCATCTCCTCTTCCTATAGGCTAAAGCTCTTTACACCTACATTGTGAGGTCATAGAGCTTTATGGTTATAGAAACATGATGGCAGATAAAGGCCAAATGGCTCATCTAGTCTGCCCAACAAAGAAAAATGAGGAGACCCGATGATCCACAGTGAAAACAATCCACCCATGAAAGCAAAAACTGTGGATACAGATGTTCTGGAGATAATTTATTAAACACTGACAAATAAAAACATGAAAATTCAATTAAAAAGGTACAATGATAAAAAATACTGTGATAAAAATCTAACCGGACCCTACACGCCTTCCTCAAGGGTCCAATGGTTTGCAAACTCACATATAACGAATTGGACTGAAAACAGTCTATTGTCTTTAAACCTGTGAGCAAAGAACACCGCAGAAAAGCTGAAGTAGCAAAAAAATGCCCATCTGCAGTAACCATTATCTCTCTCCTTATTGGCTAAGTCTCTTAACATTTGCATCTCCTCTTCCTATTGGCTAAGGGTCTTTACACCTGCATTGTGAGGTCATAGGGCTTTATGGTTATAGAAACATTGTAACATGATGGCAGATGAAGGCCAAATGGCTCATCTAGTCTGCCCAACAAAGAAAAATGAACAGATCCGATGATCCACCGATGAAAATAAAAACCTGTGGATAGAGATGTTCTGGAGATAATTTATTAAACACTGACAAATAAAAACATGAAAATTCAATGAAAAAAGTACAATGATAAAAAATACAGTGATAAAAATCCAATCGGACCCTACACGGTCCGTGTTTCGGCAAACACGCCTTCCTCAGGGGTCCCATGGTTTGCAAACTCACATATAAAGAATTGGACTGAAAACAGTCTATTGTCTTTAAACAAGTGATCAAAGAACATCGCAGACAAGCTGAAGTAGCAAAAAAATGCCCATCTGCAGTAATAATTATCTCTCTCCTTATTGGCTGAAGCTCTTAACATTTGCATCTCCTCTTCCTATAGGCTAAGGCTCTTTACACCTGCATTGTGATGTCACAGAACTTTATGGTTATAGAAACATGACAGCAGATAGAGCCAAATGTCCCATCTGCAACATCCACTATCTCCTCCTCTCCCTATTGGCTAAGGCTCTTAACATTTGCATCTCCTCTTCCTATAGGCTAAGGCTCTTTACACCTGCATTGTGAGGTCATAAGGCTTTATGGTTATAGAAACATTGTAACATGATGGCAGATAAAGGCCAAATGGCTCATCTAGTCTGCCCAACATAGAAAAAATGGGGAGACCCGATGATCCACAGTGAAAACAATCCACCCATGAAAACAAAAACAAAAACTGTGGATACAGATGTTCTGGAGATAATTTATTAAATACTGACAAATAAAAACATGAAAATTCAATGAAAAAAGTACAATGCTAAAAAATACAGTGATAAAAATCCAACGGACCCTACACGGTCCGTGTTTCAGCGAACACGCCTTCCTCAGGGGTCCAATGGTTTGCAAACTCACATATAAAGAATTGGACTGAAAACAGTCTTTAAACATGTGAGCAAAGAACACCGCAGACAAGCTGAAGTAGCAAAAAATGTCCATCTGCAGTAACCATTATCTCTCTCCTTATTGGCTAAGGCTCTAACATTTGCATTGTGAGGTCATAGGGCTTTATAGTTATAGAAACATAGAAACATGATGGCAGATAAAGGCCAAATGGCTCATCTAGTCTGCCCAACAAAGAAAAATGAACAGACCCGATGATCCACCGATGAAAATAAAAACCTGTGGATAGAGATGTTCTGGAGATAATTTATTATACACTGACATATAAACCCATGAAAATTCAATGAAAAAAGTACAATGATAAAAAAACACAGTGATAAAAGTCCAACCGGACCCTACACGGACCGTGTTTCAGCGAACACACCTTCCTCAGGGGTCCAATGGTTTGCAACCTCACATATAAAGAATTGGACTGAAAACAGTCTATTGTCTTTAAACATGTGAGCAAAGAACATCGCAGACAAGCTGAAGTATCAAAAAAACGCCGAAACACGGACTGTGTAGGGTCCGGTTGGATTTTTATCACAGTATTTTTTAGCATTGTACTTTTTTCATTGAATTTTCATGGTTTTATATGTCAGTGTATAATAAATTATCTCCAGAACATCTGTATCCACAGTTTTTTGCCTAATTGGGAAATACACACCAAAATGCATGAGGTGTTCTGCTTTAAAGTGGCATGTAAATACTTTAGTAAAATCCGGACCCTAAACCCGCCCCCAGGCCCGCCCAGGTCCACCCATCCCTGCCTCATTATGCCCTAGTCCCGCCCCCAATCCTGCCCTAGCCCCGCCCCAGTCCCACCCTCCCCACTGCCTGCTCTCATCAGGCAGGAGTGGATGTCCTGCCTGACGTGATTTCAAGAGTGCCGGCGTTTTGAAAAGCCTTCTGGACCCCCGGACATGTCCTCGAGGAGCATGGGCAGAGGAGGGGCCTTCCCAGAACTTAGGCGCAATGTGACAAAATGTTATAACTTGCGTGGCCAACTGCCATAAATTGGGGCACTAACATTCATAACCAGGTTTTCGCAGGTATAAATGCTGGTGCCCAGGATTACCAGATGTCTGGGAAAACCCGGGTGCCCGGAGGGATTTCCAAACCCCGTCAGTTTGTCCGGATTTTGGAAGACCCCGAGCTCGGGACCACATCTGGAGGGCCTCTGCGCATGCGCAGACATCAACGTGATGACATCATACGCATGCATTTGCACACATGATGTCATCGTGCTGACATTGGCGCATGCACAGAGGTCCTCCAGAGCTCCGAGCTCGGGGAAGGAGGCGTGGGGTTTGTGTGGGGGCACGGCTGGGGCCAGAGTGGGACGGGGATTGGGGCGAGGCCAGGTGTCCTCTTTTTTTAAAGAAGAAATCTGATAACCCTTCTGATGCCAAAAGTTAGGCACGAAATCCACATTAAACTAGTATTCTATAAAGGTTGCTCTGCGTAGAATACCAGCTTAGCAAGGATCATCCCAGCATTTAATTTGGACATTATTTATTGAATTTTGCCCTTTAATATTGGCTTTTAATAAAAATGCACAGTTTCAAATCCATCTTTACCAATACTGCTCAATAATGATGTTTATTCTAACCAGCAAGCAATCCACTCATAGGAACATAAGAATCGCCTTACTGGGTCAGACCAATGGTCCATCAAGGCCAGTAGCCCGTTCTCATGGTAGTCAATCCAGGTCACTAGTACCTGGCAAAAACCCAAAGAGTAGCAACATTCCACACAGAATCCCAAAGAATAGCAAGATTCCGGAATCCCAGATAGTAACAAGATTCTAGAATCTCAAAGAGTAGGAACATTCCATACAGAATCCCAAAGAATAGCAAGATTCCGGAATCCCAAATAGTAACAAGATTCTAGAATCTCAAAGAGTAGCAACATTCCACACAGAATCCCAAAGAATAACAAGATTCCGGAATCCCAGAGAGTAACAAGATTCTAGAATCTCAAAGAGTAACAACATTCCATACAGAATCCCAAAGAATAGCAAGATTCCGGAATCCCAGAGAGTAACAAGGTTCTAGAATCTCAAAGAGTAGCAACATTCCATACAGAATCCCAAAGAATAGCAAGATTCCGGAATCCCAGAGAGTAACAAGATTCTAGAATCTCAAAGAGTAGCAACATTCCATACAGAATCCCAAAGAATAGTAAGATTCCAGATTCCCAGAGAGTAACAAGATTCTAGAATCTCAAAGAATAGCAACATTCCATACAGAATCCCAAAGAATAGCAAGATTCCAGAATCCCAGATAGTAACAAGATTCTAGAATCTCAAAGAGTAGCAACATTCCACACAGAATCCCAAAGAATAGCAAGATTCCGGAATCCCTGAGAGTAACAAGATTCTAGAATCTCAAAGAATAGCAACATTCCTTACAGAATCCCAAAGAATAGCAAGATTCCGGAATCCCAGAGAATAACAAGATTCTAGAATCTCAAAGAATAGCAACATTCCATTCAGAATCCCAAAGAATAGCAAGATTCTGGAATCCCAGATAGTAACAAGATTCTAGAATCTCAAAGAGTAGCAACATTCCACACATAATCCCAAAGAATAACAAGATTCCGGATTCCCAGAGAGTAACAAGATTCTAGAATCTCAAAGAGTAACAACATCCCATCCAGAATACCAAAGAATAGCAAGATTCCGGAATCCCTGGGAGTAACAAGATTCTAGAATCTCAAAGAGTAGCAACATTCCATACAGAATCCCAAAGAATAGCAAGATTCCCGAATCCCAGAGAGTAACAAGGTTCTAGAATCTCAAAGAGTAGCAACATTCCGTGCTACCGATCCAGGGCAAGCAGTGGCTTCCCCCAATGTGCATCATAAGAACATAAGAATAGCCTTACTGGTTTCCAGCCTAACTACGTTCCTACCTAAACGCGATGCCGAAGAGGAGAGGCCGGAGCACTGCTGGTGCCTCGCGGTGCTCAGGAGGGCCGACTCTCGGCAACATGGAGGACTTGCTCTGGAGGATGCAGGGAGCTGCGTCTACAACTCCGGAGGTCAGCCCGCTGAGGATCCCAAAGTGTGGGTGAGACCAGCGGGATTTCTCTTGGGCCAGGTACTACTCTCAGCCCGGAGATTAGAGCACCGCCTCCTCCACCACAGTCAGCCAGTTCTCCCAGGGGCGAGGAAACCCCGAAGGAAGGGGCATCCTATCCCTAGAGGCAGATGATTCAACACCAGGAAGCCTGGGAATGGAGATCCCGGTTTGGGCAATCTCTGAAGAGGACTCTGTGGAAATTACAGCAGCAGGAGGAGGCATAATCCAGAAGGAATAGAGCCATGGATATCTTAAGGAAGGTGAGAGACTATGCACTTCAATACAAGTTTCTTTTTGGGATAGGCCTGCTGAGGTGACCTTAGAAGCCCTTTGGGACCTGGTAGCAAATTTTGGGAAGACAATTAGCCCCAATTTCCAATAAATTGAAAATAAACTGATTCACCATTCAGAAGAGCTAGAAAAATTAAAAATGGACATGATTTCTTGAAAAAATATACTTCAAAAGACTCAGCAGGATATGGTTTCAGTAAAACAACTTCAGGAAACTATAATTAAAGATAACTTGAATCTTAGAAGAACAGAAGAGTCATTAGAGAACCATGCGTGTATTAATAACTTGAGACTGATAAACTTCCCAAGAGTAAATATGCTTAGGAGATATTTAACAGAAATTTTGGAAGTTCCGGAGGGAAATCTTCCCCCATTCTCTCAGGTGTATTATCTCCCCAGCAAAATTCCGCATCAACAGCAACCTGAACCTACTGAAGGACAAGCACTGAATATTACTGAAATTTTGGAGAAATCAGACACGGAGGTGGCAACACCAGCAACATTAGTTGTTACATTGGCTCTTTCTATTGATAAGTCATGGTTATTGAGACTATTTCTTAAGACTAAACAGAAGGAATTCCTTGGTTGTAAAATTCAAATGTTCCCTGATGTTTCAAGGGAAATGCAAAAACGTAGGCGTGATTTCCTTCTTTTAAAACCAGGGGTCATCTCACTAGGAGCTACATTTTATTTAAGACACCCCTGTAAGTGCATTGTTCGGTATCACTCAACTAAATATGTATTCTTTGAGCCTCAACAATTGACTAATTTTGTGGCTATGTCCTGTCTGGACAAGGATAAACTTCAATCTTGAGCTCTAAAAGGAAAATAGTAGCTCCGTTCCCGATGTATAGAACAGCATTACTTTGATGCAGTGGTTCCCAAACCTGTCCTGGGGGACCCCCAGCCAGTCAGATTTTCAATATATCCCTTATGAATATGCATGAGAGACATTTGCATACCTGTCACTTCCATTATATGCAAATTTCTCTCATGCATATTCATTAGGGATATCTTGAAAACCTGACTGGCTGGGGGTCCCCCGGACAGGTTTGGGAACCACTGCAAGATGTATTGATTATATTTCTTTCTATTTAGCTTGCCAGCATAATTCTTGGATCTAAAGAGGACTTGAGCTAATTTCACCATAATAATTCTTCTTGTAATTTTACTTAGCTTTGGTTAAGTAAGGATTTATTGTTTGATGATTAATATGCTTTGGTTAAATTTGTTTTCTGTACAAGTTATACTTGATAATATAGTGAAATCAATAAAAATACTTAAATATAAAAAAAAGAATAGTCTTACTGGGTCAGACCAATGGTCCATCAAGCCCAATAGCCTGTTCTCACGGTGGCCAATCCAGATCACTAGTACCTGGCCAAAACCCAAAGAGTAGCAACATTCCATACAGAATCTCAAAGAATAGCAAGATTCTGGAATCCCAAAGAATAGCAACAAGATTCTGGAATCCCAGAGAGTAACAAGATTCTAGAATCCCAAAGAATAGCAAGATTCTAGAATCCCAAAGAGTAACAACATTCCATACATAATCCCAAAGAATAGCAAGATTCCGGAATCCCAAAGAGTAAAATGATTCTAGAACCCCAAATAGTAGCAACATTCCGTGCTACCGATCCAGGGCAAGCAGTGGATCGGTAGCATGCATTTACCTACTTTTCCTTGGTCGTCTAAGCAAGCTGCACTCAGGGCTGGACAAACTAGGCATCCACCTAGGGCAGCAGCATTTTGGGGCAGCAGGAGAGTAGAATCCCCCTCTCATCCCCTAACTTATTTCCTGTGTCTTACATTTCTCCCCTCTTCCCTGCCACTGCCGCCGCAGCCCAGCCTTTTTCATCCTGTTGGAGAGAGCACAGGACACAGCAGCGTTTGAGGATGGGCCTGTGTTTAATGGCCTGGGAAGAGGTAGGACAGAAGAGGGAGATACTGAATAGGGAAGAGGAGAAAGGGGTATGCTGGCCTCTTGGGGGGAGGGAAGGGAAGGAAAGTGGGATGCTGGCTCCATGGAGGAAAAGAGGGATGCTGGCCATCTGGGGGGAGAAGAGGGTGATACAATTAGATGCTGGAAAGCAGGACAGGGAGTAAAGCAGGATGCTGGCCACCTGGGGTTTGGTAGGGAGGAGAAGTGGGATGCTGGCCACCTGCTGGGGCATTAGGGAAAGAAAATGAGATACTGGCCACCTAGGGGACAAGTAGAGAGTAAAAGTGGAAGGGGTGGGTAGAGAGGGAAAGTTTGGTGTTGGTCACCTGGGGGGAGGAGAGGGAGAAAATGTGGGATGCTGGCCACCTGAGGGAGGGAAAGGGATTGGGATACTGCCTTTTTGTAACTATTCAACCATACTCAAAGTGGTTTCAAAGCATTTTCACTACCTGTCCCAATGGGCTCACAATGTATCTAATGTGCCTGGGGCAGTGGAGGATTAAGTGACTTGCCTAGGGTCACAGGGAGCAGTGTGGGATTTGAACCCACAACCTCAGGGTGTCGAGGCTATAGCTTTTATCACTATGCTACATTCTGTTCTGAGGGGGAGGATAGGGAGGGAAAGAGGAGATGCTGGACCATGGGGGGGATTTAGGCCCTTGAGATGCCTCAGGAGAGTGGGAGCACATGGCAGAAGGTTCTCCTAGGGCAGGGCTGCCCAAGTCCGGTCCTCGAGATCTACAGGCAGGCCAGGTTTTCAGGATATCCACAATGAATATGCATGAGAGAGATTTGCCTGCACTGCCTTCTTGGTATGCAAATCTCTCTCATGCATATTCATTGTGGATATCCTGAAAACCTGGCCTGCCAGCAGATCTCGAGGACCGGACTTGGGCAGCCCTGTCCTAGGGTGTCAGATACCCTTGGCTGACCCTGACTGCACTCCAGAGAGGAGGCAGGAGAGTAGGATCTGCAAGCAGACAGTACTCTTCTCAGGTGCATAATGATCGCTATCATTTAAGAAGAAAGAACAAAAAAAGGAATCAAACTAAGTCTTGTTGTAAACGCCATCTTTTGTTTTGTGAAAGAAATCTAGACTCGGCTGCCCTCGGAAAAGAAGCCTGGAAGTGGATGAGGTGAGTGCTGCCGCCCCTGCAATTGCATGCCAAGGCTCAGATGGCTAACGTTTCTGACAACACAATGAAGGTGGGGAAGGCGCAGACGCAGCCAGCAGTCTTTGAGCATGTTTTGAAGGTGCTGTTTTAGTGCCTGTCCTCATAACCACAGTAGCTTGCCACAGCTTCCTGCTTTTCAGCTTATACTCAGCAATTAGCTGGAGTCTTGCCTTGCCTTCTGCCCCCAACCCTCTTTTTCTGCATGAGGAGGGTGAGAAGCCGAGGCAAACACAGTCCTCAAAGCAGTAATGTGCTGTCCAAATTCTCATCAAGAAGGCATCTGCCAGCTCTGCTTTACCCCCACCAAGATGCCCCTTGCCTTCATGAAATAATTTACAGGGGTCTTCCGGGAGCCCCTCGGCACGTCACTGCCTCCGGCTCACTGCGATAGAATGTGTCTCTGTGGTACAACAGGGCATGGCTGACCACAGCTTCTGTTTGCACACCGCAGGGCTGAGGCATCTCAGGTGGCTGTTTCCGAGGTTGCTGTGTGATCAAGATAAACAGGAAGAAGGAAAACGAAAGAGAGAGAGATGGAGACAAAGAATAAATATATATAACCAGATCAAGGTCTGAAGAAAAGCTTATAAAGCCCTGAGCAAGTTGAGATTGGTATATGTTCAAGGTGAGCACTGGGCCCATTTCTCTGTGGCACCAAACAGCCAAAGATTCTCACTGCTCTGCCGTAGAAAGATTGACTCCATATTGGTAGGGTGACTGAGTGAGTCGAGAAGGGGGGTCGCAATAGTTATAGCTAAGTCATCACTTTGTTTTAAGTATTGTCAGTTACAACTACAAAGGCAATGAAAAGAGGTCTCATCCGTTCTTGTGAGCTTCGGTTGGGAGGCTCGGGCAGTTCTGAACTACCACCGCCAATCCGCTATAAATAGAAGGCTGGGAGTGTGGCTTTTCGGGCCCTTGATGAGCACACAAACAGCCTACCTTTGGGCTGTGTCTTCTCTTCCTCCCGACACCCACAAGAAACGGTCACATGTCACCGTACCCGTACAGACACACATTTTCCACAGCCTGTCAAGCCGTGCCAACCCTTTTTTCACGTACGGGATAGGTTTGGAGGCTAAATATAATTCCACGTTATTCATAGGTTCATGCTGCTCTTTGGAGTTTAGCCTGTTATAGCCCAAGGTGAAACAGTTTCGCAAGCTCCCAATTCATGAGATTTCTCTACTCCCTGTGGTAATACGGAAAAGCCATGAATAAGACAACATGGAAGCTCTAGTGTGCCAAGGGCGGGGCAGTCTGCCCCGGGTGCAGGGAGTTGGGGAGCGCATGGAGCGGCCATGGGCAGAGGTCCACATACACATGGCCATCAACTCCACCAGCCCCTCCCCCCTCTGACCTCAACAAATTCAAAAACAGGTCTACTAGTACTACGTCTATTCTCTCATTATCTGTGAGAAAAATCAACAGTACTGGGCTGAATAGTGAATATAAATGTTACTTTTTCTCTGAGCCTCACGGACCCCCCTGAAACCCATCCATGGACCCCCCCCTAGGGGGTCCAAGGACCCCAGGTTAAGGACCCCTGCTCTAGAAGTACTTTAGAGAATTACCCCAAATATATTTCGAGAGAGAAATTTTCAAAGGTGTTTACCTAGGTCCTATGGCCTAACTCGGTGTCTCTCAAACGTTTTTTTAAGCTCCGGCACACTAAACCGTGCAAAATGATTTTCGCGGCACATTATAATTGAAATTGTAAAATTGCAAAACCAACCAAAAATTAATTTTGAGAGTTATTTATTTAAAGTTCTTTAAGCTATGTATGGGTAATTGTAAGAACGGTGAAACCAAAGCAGATACAACAGAATTGGTAATCAATGGGATGGATGTGCTTGTTTTTGAGTGCAAATTAACTCAAAACGCGGCTCGATAGTCGACAAGCAAGCATGCGTTTCATCATCCACCATCTGCAGTCATTCTCTTTTTTTCAATTTAATTTCTGTCAGAGCTGAAAATCCAAGTTCGCAAAGATAAGAAGATCCAAACGGTAACAAAGCCTTGATAGCTTTGTTGCTCGAGTTAGAATAATTACTGCATAAAAAATAAAAATATAATTACTTGCCATTGGTTTTCAAGGATCAATCACGTCAACGAATGATGCTTATCTGGGCGGTTGTATCCTAATGCACTCAAACGCTCATAATATTGACAGACTCTTGCGTATGTGATGTACATGGCATCTATTCTAGTGTATACTTATGAAGGATATTTTTTTAAAATAAAGTACGGTATGCATGTTTCTTGCCTTATTAACTTTTAGTGTACTTTCTATACTAAACTCAATAAAAAAAATTTTGAACTAAAAAAAAAAAAGTACAATTCCGGAATCTCTTTGGGACACACCAATGTGCCGTGGCACACAGTTTGACAGACAATGGTCTAACTGAAAATTGCACTAATTCAATTAAGCTGAAACTACAGAGGTTCCATAGGGCAATAAAAAGAGACCTTCTTGTGGGCAGGCTTAGGCCAGGAAGGACATGGCCCTGCATATTTGCTTTTCAAATAGAGGCAAGTTATTTTGCAGCATCTCAACCCATGCCTCCCCTTCCCCATGTCCGGAAATGGGGCAAAATATTTTAAATGCTTCAATTCCTGAAGAACACATAGCAAGTTCGTCAAGCAAGAAAGATCTTCCTTTGTTGAAGCCATTCTGGCTGGTCCTCATCAGATTGTATCCATCAAGGTGATCAATGATACGGTCCTTCATCAGCGCCTCTACCATCTTTCCCAGTACCGAAGTCAGACTCACCAGTCTGTAGTTTCCCAGATCTCCCCTCGAACCTTTCTTGAAGATCAGCGTACATTCACCACTTTCCAGTCTTTCGGAATCCTTCTCAATTTGATCAACAGATTGGCTATTAGTTGAAGCAGTTCAGCTATGGCCCATTTCAGTTCCTTGATTAGTCTCAGATGGATGCCATCCAGTCTTGGGGATTTATTGTTTCTAAGCCTATCAATCTGCCTGCATACCTCTTCTATACTGACTGTCAACCCTGTTAGTTTCCCATCTTCATTTCCTGCATATAGCCTGTCGGCTTCCAGTATGTTTTGTATATCTTCTTCGGTAAATACAGACGCAAAAAATGTGTATAGTTTGTTGGTGAAGGCTTTGTCCTCCTTTAGCACTCCCTTTATTCTATGGTCATCCAATGGCCCCACTGCTTCCTTCGCGGATCGTTTCCCCTTAATATATTGAAAGAACGGCTTGAAGTCTTTTGCCTCCTTGGCTATTTTTTCCTCGTAGTCTCTTTTGGTCCCTCTTACCACCTTATGGCACCTGCTTTGATGTTGTTTGTGCTTTTTCCAGTTTTCATCCGTTTTTGACCTTTTCCATTCCTTAAACGAAGTCTTCTTGTCTCTGATTACTTCCTTCACTGCTACAGTGAGCCATGCCAGTTCCTTGTTCTTTTTCCTCTTGGATCCCTTGTTAGTGCGCGGTATATATAGATTTTGCACCTTGGTGACTGTGTCCTTAAAAAGGGGCCATGCTTGCTCTAGCGTTTTTACAGTGCTTATCCTCTTCTTAATCTTCTTCCCCACCATGAGTCTCATGCCTTCATAATTCCCTTTTTGGAAGTTCAGTGCCGTGGCCGTCGTTCTGGATCGATATTTTGCCCCTGTGTCCAGGTTGAAGCGGATCATATTGTGATCACTGTTTCCCAGCATCCCTTCTACTTCTATATCTTGCTCAGGTTCTCATAGTCCATTTAGAATTAAGTCCAGAATTGCATTTCCTCTTGTATTTTCCTTGACAAGTTGTTCCAGGAAGCAATCGCCTACAGCATCCAAGAACTTGATCTCCCTGCTGCAGCCGGAGGTGCCTAGGTTCCAGTCTATCCCCGGATAATTGAAATCACCCATGATAACTGTGTTGCCTCCCTTGCAGTTGCGTTTAATCTCGTCTGTCATTTTTCCATCAATTTCTTCGGACTGCCCTGGGGGTCGGTAGTAGATGCCGATCTTCGTTTCCATCCCATTTGTTCCCGGAATTTTGACCCATAGAGAATCTACCTTATTTTTCATTTCTGGCATGTTCTCTCCGGTAGACTTAACTCCCTCTTTGACGTATAGGGCAATACCCCCACCTTTTTACCTACTCTGTCTCTGCGGTATAGCTTGTTTCCCAGTAGCACAGTGTGCCAGACGTTTTCCTCATTCCACCATGTTTCCGTGATGCCAATGACATCAAGGTTATCTTTTTGTGCCATAGCTTCCAATTCCCACATCTTATTCCTTAGGCTCCTTGAGTTTGCGGCCTGTTATTTTCTTGTATTTCCTTCCCACTTGTGTCCCTATCGATCCGTCTGGATTTCTGTCTTGCCTATGATCCAGTGAGTCTTCCCCGCTATCTTCCTGCACGGTATCCTCTGGGTATACCGGTTCCCAAACCATGGACTCTTGGTCAACTGTCGGCTTTCCCCTTCTTCCTAGTTTAAGAACTTCTCAATTTCTCTCTTGATGTTGCTAAGAAGTAGCCTCGTTCTGTCTCCGCTGAGGTAGAGTCCATCCTTCCTGAATAGCTTGCTCTTCCCCCAGAGTGAAGAGCTTATGTTATGTCATCTAGAAACATACGTAGAAACACAATGGCCCATCCAGTCTGCCATCTGCAACATCCACTAGCTCCTCCTCTTCCTATTGGCTAAGGCTCTTAACATTTGCATCTTCTCTTCCTATAGGCTAAGGCTCTTTACACCTGCATTGTGAGGTCATGGAGCTTTATGATTATAGAAACATGATGGCAGATAAAGGCCAAATGACCCATCCAGTCTGCCCATCCACTATCTCCTCCTCTCCCTAAGAGATCCCACGTGCCTGTCCAATGCCTTCTTGAACTCAGACACAGTCACTGTCTCCTCCACCTCTACTGGGAGACTATTCCAAACATCTACCACCCTTTCTGTAAAAAAAGTATTTCCTTAGATTACCCCTGAGTCTGTCACCTCTTAACTTCATCCTATGCCCTCTCATTACAGAGCTTCCTTTCAAATAAAAGAGACTCGCCTCATCCGCATTTATACCATCTAGGTATTTAAAAAGTATCTATCATATCTCTTCTCTCCCACCTTTCCTCCAAAATATTAAGATCTTTAAGTCTGTCCCCATACACCTTAAGATGAAGACAACTGACCATTTTAGTAGCCTTCCTCTGGACTGACTCCATCCCGTTTATATCTTTTTGAAGGTGCAATCTCCAGAATTGATTCTAGCTTCAGCCTGCACACCAGCATTGGCAGGAAGTGGAGGGGAGAGACAGAGAATTTACAGGCTTTCTCACGTGCTTCCTATTGCTTGGATAAATGAGTACAGAGACTCATTAACAGAAGGTCTTAGTAGAACTACAATGCCCACAAAGCAGCAGCATTAGAAAACCAGGCCTAGATCACAGTAGCCTGTTCCCATGTGTACTTCAAATCCAAGCTAAAAGCCCACTTTTTTTTGAGGCTTTCAAATCCTGACTCCCACTCACCTATGTCATTCCTATCATTCTCTCTGCAAGGAACTCTCCCACCCTCTGTCCAAACTATTTATTTGTTTAGATTTCTGTCCCGTTCTCCCGGGAGCTCAGAATGGGTTACAATTGACATTCACAATAAAGTTACAGGAAATAAAATTATAGGCATTCGAAGAAGGGATCGGTGAGAAGACGTAGAGAGAGAAGGGGAGACAGGAAGAAGGAATACAAGAGTAGAGAAGGGGGAGGGGAGCAAGGAGTTAAAGGAAGGGGAGCAAGGAACAGGAGAGTGGGGGGAGAGAGGGAAAGAAAGAGATAAGGAAGGGGCGCGAGGAAGAGGTTGTCCGGTTGTCGCTCACAAACTAGATTGTACGCTCTTCAAAGCAGGGGCCGTCTATTTACATGTCAAATGTACAGTGCTGCATACGCATTTCAATGTTTTAGAAATGTTAAATAAGAACATAAGAATTGTCATACTGGGACGGACCGAAGGTCCATCAAGCCCAGTCTCCTGTTTCCAACAGTGGCCAACCCAGGTCCCAAGTACTTAACAAGAAGTAAAATGCTAATCTTAGGAATAAGAAGTGGATTTCCCCAAGCCATCTCAATAATGGCTTATGGTCTTCTCTTTTAGGCCCCCTTTCACAAAGGCGATTATCACGGCAGGCTGTGGTAATCGCTCCAGTGCCCATAGGGATTCAATGAGCGTTGGAGCGTTTGTCAAATAGTAGCCGCTACCACGCCTTTGTAAAAGAGGGGGGGGGGTAGGAAATTATCCAAACCTTTTTTTTTTAACCCTGCTAAGCTAACTGATTCCACAACATTCTCTGGCAACACATTCAGGAGTTTAATTACACGTTCTGTGAAGACATATTTTCTCCAGTTTGTTTTAAATCTGCTACTTAGTAGCTTCATTGCATGCCCCCTAGACCTAGTATTTTTGGGAAGAGTGAACAAACGATTCACATCTACCCTCTCCACTAAACTCAATATTTTATAGACCTCTATCATTTCACCTCTATCATTTCACCCCTGAGCTGTTTCTTCTTCAAGCTGAAGAGCCCCCGGCCACTTTATCCTTTCTTTATAGGAAAGTTGCCCCATCCCTTTTATCATTTTCATCAGCCATCATGAAGTTATCCTACTCTAGATTTCATGCAAAGAGCTCAAAAGTCACTAGTTCTAAGGTGTTATCTGGAAAGCAATGTTTGGGCAGGACTCTATAGACAGACCACAAAGTCCTCATGATGTTCTTCACCTTGCTTTCCACCAGTCATAGAGAAACGAGTTTAATTTAAACAATGTGCAGGAGCCAAGCCAATCCTCGACTTATGTCCCCTCTAAGCAAAACGGACGAAGATTCAATGTCAGACAACATGATGCACGACCTACTCCTACTAGAGCGCTGGTCTAGGACCTGGCAACTCAGCTTCAATACCAAAAAATGCAAAGTTATGCACTTAGGCAGCCAAAATCCATGCAAGACTTATACCCTTAATGGTGAGATCCTAACAAGAACGGTAACAGAACGAGACTTGGGGGTGATCGTCAGTGAGGACATGAAGGTTGCCAGTCAGGTGGAGCAGGCTTCATCCAAGGCAAGACAGATCATAGGTTGCATACGCAGGGGTTTCGTCAGCCGTAAGCCGGAAGTCATTATGCCATTGTATAGATCCATGGTGAGGCCCCACCTGGAATACTGTGTGCAATTCTGGAGGCCGCATTATCACAAGGATGTGCTGAGACTGGAGTCGGTGCAGAGAATGGCCACCCGGATGGTCTCGGGACTCAAAGATCTTCCATACGAAGAACGGTTAGACAAATTACAGCTATACTCGCTCGAGGAGCGCAGAGAGAGGGAAGACATGATTGAGACGTTCAAGTATCTCACAGGCCGCGTCGAGGCAGAGGAAGACATCTTCTTTTTCAAGGGACCTGCGGCAACAAGAGGGCATCCGTGGAAAATCAGGGGCGGGAAACTACGATGTGACACCAGGAAATTCTTTTTCACTGAAAGGGTGGTTGATCGCTGGAATAGTCTTCCACTTCAGGTGATTGAGGCCAGCAGCATGCCTGACTTTATGGCCAAATGGGATCGACACATAGGATCTATTCACAAGGCAAAGGTAGGGGAGGGTCATTAGGGTGGGCAGACTAGATGGGCCGTGGCCCTTATCTGCTGTCTATTTCTATGTTTCTATGTTTCTAAGCGGAGAGCATAAGCAATTGCTCATACATTCTAGGAGCGTTGCTCACAGATTTACATGTCCGCTCACAAAAATACTTGGAAATCTGGTTTTTAGAACTTGTTGCACACATGAAATTTTTTTTTTTTTTTTGGAACTTGTCCCTTACACTGAAAGCAATTTGCATGCACTCAGCCAATTCTTGTCCCCCTCCCAACCCCCACCTTCAATTCTTTCCCTTTCCTGGGATTTGCTCTGACTGCTTCGTACGTGCCAGTTGCATTATAAGGCTTTGCCTGAAATGATGTCACCTTCTGGCATGTCAACGGTACCTCTCTGGCCTCTCTCCAGAGGTAAACAAGCTCTGATGAGGGCTGCAGGAAGAGAACTCCGTCAAGTCTTTCATTCACCACTGGGAAGTCAGAACGTCAAGTTTTTCCTGCTTTCTAATGCAGAGATCCAGGACATTGAATGCATAAAAAAAAAAAAAAACCCAGAATAATGCAACATGAAGCTGCAGGTTTTTCTATTTTGTCATGCACCAAATTGTTCTCCGGAGAACATGTTTTTGCAAATGAAGCTGTATCTAGCATTCATGTTATTTTATTTAATTCAATTTTCTATACCGTTCTCCCAGGGGAGCTCAGAATGGTTTACATCAGTGGTCTCAAACTCAAACCCTTTGCGGGGCCACATTTTGGATTTGTAGGTACTTGGAGGGCCGCAGAAAAAATAGTTAATGCCTTATTAAAGAAATGACAATTTTGCATGAGGTAAAACTCTTTATAGTTTATAAAACTTTCCTTTAACAGTTAAAAGGAAAGATATATAAACTATAAAGAGTTTTACCTCATGCAAAATTGTCATTTCTTTAATAAGGCATTAACTATTTTTTCTGCGGCCCTCCAAGTACTCTATTTTTTTCTGTAGCACTCACATTTAAAGTTCAATATTTTTTCTTTCTCAAAACTGGCACATTTCAATCACTAAATTGAAAATAAAATCATTTTCCTACCTTTGTTTGGTAATTTCATCAGTCTCTGGTTGCACTTCATTCTTCTGACTGTGCATCCAATACTTCTTCCCTTCTTTCAGCCTCCTGTATGCTTCCTCTCCTCCAGACCTCATTCCCTCCCCCAACTTTTTCTTTCTTTCTCTGTCTGTCTTTCTCTGATTCCGTGCCCCATTTTTTGCTTTGTTTCTGGTTCCCTGTCCCCCCTCCTTCTTTCTTCCTTCCTCCGTGCCCCATTTTTTGCTTTTTTTTCTGGCTCCCTGTCCCCACCCCACCTTCTTTCTTTCTTTCTTCCTTCCTTCCTGCCCTCCCCCATGCCACCGCCGCTGCGGAATAGGCTGCTGCTGCTGCCGCTATCGGGAACAGGCCATCTCCCTGCTTCTCTTCTGCATGGGGCCGACAAACTCTCGCTGCCCGATGTCAATTTTAATGTCGGAAAGGACGTTCCGGGCAGCCAGGCAGCGATTGGCTAGCCAGAATGTCCTCTCGACGTCAGAATTGACGTCGGGCCGCCAGAGTTGGTCGGCCCTGCAGGGAAGAGAACAGTGGACCGCCCCCCCTTGGTACGCCACTGGAGCAGCAGCGTATCTGGCCGGCTCGTTCGTTCAAAGCCGCGGGTGGCGGCTCCTTGCAAGATCCGCGCCTGCGTCTGAAGCCTCTCTGATGTTGTGACATCAGAGAGGCTTCCGATGCAGGAGTGGATAGCGCAAGGAGCCGCCAACCCGCGGCTTTGAGCGAACGAGCCGGCTGCTGCTCCAAAAGGAAGAGAATGATGGCCTCCAGACCGCGGGCCGCAAATAAAACCTGGAGAGCCACATGCAGCCCTTGGGCCACGTGTTTGAGACCGCTGGTTTACATGAATTTATTCATAGTAAACAATGGCAGATAAAGACCTGAACTTATCCCAGTGTTACTGGGATCAGTTTAAATTAACATAAGCATTGCCATACTGGGACAGACCAAAGGTCCATCATGACGTGTTTCCAACAAAGGACAAGTAGATGGCAGCAGCATAGGGGTAGAGGGAAGGGAGAGAGAATGCCTGACCCCTTCATTCCACTCTTAGCCCCCCCCCCCCCCCCCAATGGACTTCTGGCTACACCCTTGTCCCAGAGATAAGCAGCGGCTTTCCCAGCATATAAGTGGTTTACATTCAGGTACTCGAGCACTTTCCCTATCTGTCCTGGTGGGTTCACAATCTATCTAATGTGCCTGGGGCAATGAGGGGATTAAGTGACTTACCCAGGGTCACAAGAAGCAGCGTGGGTTTGAACCCACAATCTCAGGCTGCTGAGGCTGTAGCTTAAACCACTTCACCACTCTAGAAATCAAAATGTAATAAAAGGGAGCCAGGTTTAGGACAATCAAGCCATTGTGACATCACTGATGAGGTTAGTTCTCAGGCATTGGTGGAATCAGGCATTATGATGTCATAATACCAGCTGTAGTTATCAGGGGGGCTCAGATCGGTTTACATGAATTTATTCAGGTTCTCAAGCATTTTCCCTGTCTGTCCTGATGGGCTCACAATCTATCTAATGTACCTGGGGCAATGAGGGGATTAAGTGACTTGCTCAGGGTCACAAGGAGCAGTGTGGATTTGAACCCACAACCTCAGGCTGCTGAGGCTGTAGCTTTAACCACTGCACAAGTTTTCAAGTTTCAAGTTTATTAAGATTTTATATACCGCCTATCAAGGTTATCTAAGCACCACTCTAGAAATCAAAATGTAGTAAAAGTGAGCCAAGTCTAGGGCAATCAAGCCATTGTGACATCACTGATGAGGTTGGCTCTTATTGGTGGAATGAGGCATTATGACATCACAATACCAGCTCTGGTTATCAGAGGCTGAAGCTTTTCTCACTATTTATTCAATTTTCTCAGGTGAGCTCAGAGCGGTTTACATGAATTTATTCAGGTACTCAAACATTTTTCCCTGTCTGTCCCAGTGGGCTCACAATCTATCTAATATACCTGGGACAATGAGGGGATTAAGTGACTTGCTTTTTTTTTTTTTTTTAAACCAGCTATACTTAAGATCCGGAGCTTAACTATGCAAAAAAAGCATTTTCTCCTATTTTTAAAAAATATGGCTGTGACATCATGGAGTGTTCCCTAGTTTTTATACTTTTTGGAAGAGTAAACACTCGATTCACATTTACTCATTCAGCTCCATTCAGGATTTTATAGACCTCTGTCATATCTCTCCTTAGCCGTCGCTTCTTCAATCTCAAAAGGCACTGTGGCTTATAGAATAACGCATCATCCGGACGTGCACGCCAACTTTAACAAATGCTGATTAACATCGATAATTGGTTGTTAGCAGACAATTATTAATGGTTAGGAGCTCATTATCCAATTTATTTTTATAAACATCTCCAAAGCGCACCTGAAATTAGCGCCATATGTAGAATCCAGGATTAGAACATAAGAACAGCCTTACTGGGTCAGACCAATGGTCCATCTAGCCCAGTATCCGGTCACAAGTACCTATCAAAAACCCAAATAGTAGCAACGTTCCATGGCATCGATCCAGGGCAATGTGTGTCTCACTAGCAATGGACTTTTCCTCCAGGAACTCCAGAATATGTCCAGGCAACAGTGACAGAAGTAAAAAGAGAAGAGCTTCTACAGTAGGAAGGATCCATCTCGGATGATATGCACCTACGAGGGAGACCTACTTCCTTGGGCCTCCTGGACTGCAATGGCAGCTTGGGTGGACTTTAGTTAGGGTTGCCAGATTTTCCACATGCGCAGACTTCCTCCCTGCCCAACGCGATTTGAGGAGGCTTTTCAAAACCCAGACAAAGTGCTGGGTATTGAAAAGCTACCTAGACCCCCAGAGGACATGTCCGGGGAAATCCGGACGTCTAGTAACCCTAATTTAGTCCACTGCAGGCAGAGAACACAAACCCTATAAATACATTGTAGAGGACTTCTTAAGCCTTTATATCAACAAATCTATCGTGTTTTCCTTTTTTTTTTTTTTTTTTAAATCTTTATTTATAATTTTAATAATTGACAACAATTACAAGTCAATAAAAGAAAACATACACTGTAAATTGAAATTAAATCAAATTTCCAAACAGCTAAAGAATATTAAACTATACAACGCATTATTAGTCCACAAATTTGGAGACGAAGCTACGTGTTTTCCTGTATTATACTCCAACAATAACGTTGGCTCTACCCAAAAGGAAGAAATTGGTAACTGAATCAGGTGGGGAAGGCTTCATCCAAAGGCTAGACAAATGATAGGTTGTATCCGAAGAAGTTTCGTCAACCGGAAGCCCGAAGTTATAATGCCGTTGTACAGATCCATGGTGAGACCTCATCTAGAATATTGTGTACAATTATGGAGACCACATTATCAAAAAGATGTGTGGAGAATTGAGTCGGTTCAGCGAATGGCCACCAGGATGGTCTCAGGACTCAAGGACCTCCCATATGAGGAACGGCTGGACAAGTTGCAGCTGTACTCACTCAAGGAACGTAGAGGGAGAGGTGACATGATCGAGACGTTCAAATATGTCACGGGCCGTATTGAGGTAGAAGAAGAAATCTTCTTTCTTAAAGGACCTTCGGCGACAAGAGGACATCCGTTGAAATTCAGGGGTGGGAGATTTCATAGTGACACCAGGAAGTACTTCTTCACCAAAAGGGTGGTCAACAATTGGAATAGTGGGTTGTATCTGAAGAAGCTTTATCAGCCGGAAGCCCAAAGTTATAATGCCGTTGTACAGATCCATGGTGAGGCCTCATCTGGAATATTGTGTACAATTCTGGAGGCCACATTACCAAAAAGATGTGCTGAGAGTTAAGTCGGTTCAAAGAATGGCCACCAGGATGGTCTCGGGACTCAAAGACCTCCCGTATGAGGAAAGGCTGAATAAATTGCAGCTATACTCACTCGAAGAACGTAGAGAGAGAGGAGACATGATAGAGACGTTTAAATATATCACCGGCCGTATTGAGGTGGAGGATGATATCTTCTTTTTTAAAGGTCCCTCGGCCACAAGAGGACATCCGCTGAAAATCAGGGGTGGCATACTATTTTTTCAGTGACTGCTCCTCAGTCTTGGAATGATCTCCCACTGTATATAAGACAGGAAAAGAATTTAGATAAATTCAAGACCAAACTTAAAAGTTTCCTTTTTAATGATGCTTTTAGTGAATAATTAATTCTTTTATCTCTTTTTATCTCATATTTCCTTTTTTTCATTTTGTCTTCCCTCCTAATGTTTTTACCTTATTATATGAAATTTATATTGATTGTAACCTTTAATAATTTCCCTGTTGTTTTGATATTGTATTTACAAATTATTTAATTTAAATGATTTAATCTATGTGTTAGAATGTCCTTATCTGTTTTTTAACTCAATATGATAAATTGTATGTCTGTGTATTATGTTACCCACTTTTTATATTTTTAACAATTTGTACATCGCCTAGAATGTTGAATAGGCGATTAATCAAACTATATAATAAACTTGGAAAGGGTGGTCGATCGTTGGAATGAACTTCCACTTCAGGTGATTCAGGCCAGCAGCGTGCCGGATTTTAAAAGGAAATGGGATACACATGTGGGATCTCTAGGGGGGTAAAAATGTAGATGGGATACACATGTGGTATCTCTAGGGGAGTAAATTCAAGGGGGTGGGGTTGTTAGAGTGGGCAGACTTGATGGGCTATGGCCCTTTTCTGCCGTCATCTTCTATGTTTCTATGTTTCTATGTCTTTCAATTCAGGTAATTGAGCCAGCAGCGTGCTGGACTTTAAGAGAAAATGGGATAGGCATGTGGGATCGCTACAAGGAAGAAATTAGGGGGTGGGTTAGTAGAGTGGGCAGACTTGTTAGGCCGTGGCCCATTTCTGCCGTCCTCTTCTATGTTTCTATGAATGTAATATTTATTCCCCCTCCCCTTTTACTAAGCCACAGTAGAGGTTTCTACGCTGCTCAGATGTTCATTGTAATTCTATGAGCACCAGCGCAATTAGCACTCCGAGCCTCAGTAGAAATGTCTACCATGGCTCACTGGTAGAGCTGCAGCCTCTGCACGCAGAAGCTGGGAGCTCAGATCTCATGCTGCCACCCTGTGACCCTGGGCAAGTCACCCGAATCCTCCAGTGCCCACCCCCCTGAATGTCAGCCTTGAAATGCCAAAGCCAAACATAAAAACATGATGGCAGATAAAGGCCAAATGGACCATCCAGTCTGCCCATCCGCAGTAGCCATTATCTCTTTCTCTCTCCGAGAGATCCCACGTGCCTCTCCCAGGCGTGCTTTAATTCAGACACAGTCTCTGTTTCCACCACCTCTTCCGGGAGACTGTTCCACGCATCTACCACCCTTTTCGTAAAAAAGTATTTCCTCAGATTACTCCGGAGCCTCTCACCTCTTAGCTTCATCCTATGCTTTCTCATTGCAGTTTCCTTTCGTATGAAAGAGACTCGACTCATGCATATTTATATTACATAGGTATTTAAACTTCTTTATCATATCTCCCCTCTCCCGCCTTTCCGCCAAAGTATATAGATTGAGATCTTTAACTCTGTCCCCATATGCCTTATCACGAAGACCACACACCATTTTAGTAGCCTTCCTCTGGACCGACTCCATCCTTTTTATATCTTTTTGAAAGTGTACACTATATTCTAAATGAGGTCTCACCAGAGTCTTATACAGGGGCATCAATACCTCCTTTTTCCTACTGGCTATACCTCTCCCTATGCAACCTAGCATCCTTCTAGCTTTCGCCGTCACCTTTTCAACCTGTTTGGCCACCTTAAGATCATCACATACGATCCCACCCAAGTCCCGCTCTTCTGTCGTGTACATAAGCTCTTCACTCGGGTTTTTGCAGCCCAAATGCATGACCTTGCATTTCTTAGCATTAAATTTTAGCTGCCAAATTTCAGACCATTCTTCAAGGGCAGCATATAAGTCCCCCTTCCCTTCACGTATCCAGGAAAATCGACGCACATTTTCACGGCAAACTAATATCTCTTGAGAATATTCAAATTCATGTAGCAGTAAACAGCGTAGACAATTTGTGCCATAAGATAAACATAAATGTTGTTCTGAATTTTTCTGGCATTTGGAGAAGCTGATTTTAATCTGAATTGTTGTTTTTGACTGCTGCAGCCCTAGTGTAATTCCCAGGTGTCGAATCTGTCTTAGGTTCAATCAGGTAGAGTGATGTGTTGTGAAAGAGATTGCATACGGTTTTAATTTTCTTCTTTTGGCCAAATGCGCTATTCCCGGACACCACAAATCATGTTCGTTCAGGACTAGCCCTTTGCATCGGTTTTATTCAATGCAAAACCCAAAATCTTTTGGGGGGCCTCAATCCAGCTATTTCACATCACAGAGCTCTGCTAAAGCAACTGCTCAAGTTTTGGGGATAAGAAATATACATTCATGACCGCTGCTGTGGTTCCTTCCCCATTGTTTAGATCATGGTGGCACAGTGGGAATTCTGGTGATATTACTGGGTGGTAAATTCTGTGGACCCTCCCACCTTTCTCAGGAGCATATATGAGGAGAATCCCCCTTCCATAGTCTTCAGAATCCCATCTCTTTACCATTAAGGTTACTATATGTCTGGATTTATCCAGACATGTTCTCTTTTTGGAGGGCGTCCAGACAGTTTTTCTAAAACCCGACAGTTTGTCCAGGTTTTGGACTCTCTCTGAGCCCAGCCTTTTTTTTTTCTTTTAACCTTTGCAGGGGCCCAGGAGGGCAGAGGAGGCAGCTGGGGTCACCCACAGGTGGGAGCTGCATCAATTGTGGTCCCACCGTGAATACCAGTGGTCTGTTGCAAGCCGCTGGAGACTCGTGTGGTGCTGGCTGGAGGTGGCAGGAAAGGCCCCGGCTCTGCCTGAGCTCAGGTCCATTTCTGGAGGGCGTCCACGCGTGCACACGATGTCTTTGCGCATACATACGCTCGGAGGCTCTCCAGTTGTGACCCCAAGCTCATGCAGAGCTGGAGCCATTCCTTCCACCTCCAGCCAGTGCCAAATGAGCCTCTAGCAACTTGCAACAGGGGTTCCTGCCCTGGACCACGGCAGGACCGTGATTGACATAGCTCCTTCCCATGGGAAACCCCGCTACCACAAGGTACCCATCTTGCAGGGGGGGAGGGAGGAAAAGAGAGGAGACTAGGCTCTGTGGCTGTTTGTGTGAGAGGTAGGGCTGGAGTGGGAGGAGCGAGGATTGGGGCAGAGCCATGCAACCTCTTTTTTATTTTCAGAAATATGGTAACCCGCAGGAACTCAATTTCCCCATCCCGTCCCCCGTGAGTTTTGTCGCTGCCCCATTCCTGTAAGCTCTGCTTTAACCGCACGAGCCTCAAACACTTACGATTTTAAGTGTTTGAGGCTTGTGCAGATGAGGACGATGCTTACAGGAATGGAGCAAGGACGGGAAAAGAACTCGCCGGGACGGGATGGAAAAATGAGTTCCTGTGGGGATGGGGAAAAATGTGTCCCCCGTGTCATTCTCTACTTGGGAGAATAGTATAGAAAATTGAATAAATGAACAGTGTGAAAAGTTTCAGCCTCTGATACCAGAGCTGATATTGTGACATCATAATGCCTCGTTCCACCAATAAGAGCCAACCTCCTCAGTGATGTCACAATGGCTGGATTGTCCTACACTTGGCTCACTTTTACTACATTTTGATTTCTAGAGTGGTGCAGGGGTTAAAGCTACAGCCTCAGCACCCTGAGGTGCTGGGTTCAAACTAGAGAATGACACAGGGACAAAGAGGAAGAATTCGGGTGGAGGAGAGGAAGGGAGAGATGATTGTCATACATTAAAAAAAAAAAAAATAAGACATCCCCCGAAAATAAGCCCTAATGCGTTTTTTGGACCCAAAATTAATATAAGACACCGTCTTATTTTCAGGGAAACAGGGGTAGTGCTAGAAATGATAACAATGAACCTTTACTGTAGAACCATTAATGAATTATGTAGTAGACTAAAGTCAAGACACGGAGAAGGGACAGATCGTGGAATCAGCAAAAGCACACAGACTAAGTGCGAGGAATCCCAAACAACCACTGGGATCTTTATTTAAAGTGGTTAATAGCCACCGATTCTCTGATTCTATTAGCTGCCTGATCTTTCTGTGGCATGACAACCCACCATCCCTCGGCAGACTCTGGGTTCAGAGTAGGAGAGATTGCCGGCTGGAAATCCTTGGCTGGGAAAGGCAGAGGTTACTAAGCGCTGGTTCTCTTTCCTCTCCCTCACCCCCAGTCCCTGCCCCTCTCCTCCCAGTAAGCAGCGGGGAGAGAATGCTGGCAGCTCTCTCAGACAATCCAGGGTGCTGATCGGTGGCGTAGCCTGAACATGTTTCGGAGAGGCCTTCGGTGATCCTTGGGTGTGCACCGGGCATTTTAAACCTCTGCCACCCCCCGTTTGTCTTCATTTCCACCCCGAAATTAAAATGATCAGTCATTGGTCCCAAACACTCCATATTTAGTCAGTTCAAAAATTTAAATAACAAAAAACACTCATTCTCTTCAGATGGATGGCCATGTATCTGCTCAAAACTATGCCCCATAGAACATAAGAACATAAGAAATGCCTTCACCCGATCAGACCATAGGTCCATCTAGTCCGGCGACCCGCACACGCGGAGGCTACGTAGGTGTTCCCTGATGAAGACCTTGTTTACTTGAATCCCTCAATGTGATTTGCAAGAAGGTGTGCATCCAACTTGCCCTTAAATCCTAGAATGGTGGTCTCCATGGAAGCTGGGTGCTTCGGAACGAAACATAAGAACACTAGTCTTTAAGCCCGTTACATTAACGGGTGCTAGAATAGATGTATCTGTCTGCCTTTCTTTCTTTCTCTCTCTCTCTCTCTCTCTCCTTGGCCGCTTTCTGTCTGTCTGGCTTTCTTTCTTTTTGTCTCTCTCTCTCCCCTTGGCCGCTGTCTGTCTTTCTTTCTGTCTGTCTCACTCCTCGGCTGTCCACCACCACCCCTTCCCTGCTCCCCCTGTCCAGAAGCAGCTCTTCTCCCTGCCTTTTACCTCCCCCCTGTCCAGCAGTACCTCTTCCCTGCTCCCCCTGTCCTGCAGTAGCCCTTCTCCCTTCCTTTTACCTCCATGTCCAGCAGCACCCCTTCCCTGCTCCCCCTGTCCAGCAGTAGTCCTTCTGTGTGTGCATTTCACTCCCACCTACCTGTCTTTCAGTGTGTGTGTGTCTCTATTTCTGTCTGTCTGTCAATGTCCCTGCCCACTGCCTGTCTGTTTATCGTGCCCCTTCTCCCTCCTACCTTTTTTTTTTAATCACAGGCAACGGCACACAGTAACTGCTGCTGCATATAGTACACCGCAATGCACGTACTCATCGTAAACCACCGAACGCGCACATGCTGAATGCGCCGAACCCGCACTAACATTTCTCTGCCGGCCACGGAGCTACTGATCATGGAGGCAGAGATCACACAGGTAGGAATGCACATGCGCACTTAGGGTTTTATTATTAGTGATAAGAATAGCCTTACTGGGTCAGACCAACGGTCCATCAAGCCCAGTAGCCCGTTCTCACGGTGGCCAATCCAGGTCCCTAGTACCTGGCCAAAACCCAAGGAGCAACAACATTCCAGAATCTCAAAGATTAGCAAGATTCCGGAACCCCAACTAGGAGCAACATTCCATACAGAATCCCAAAGAATAGCACGATTCCGGAATCCCAAAGAGTAGCAACATTTCATATAGAATCCCAAAGAATTGCAAGATTCCAGAATCCCAAAAGGTAACAAGATTCTAGAATCCCAAGGAGTAGCAACATTCCATGCTACCGATCCAGGGCAAGCAGTGGCTTGCCCCATGTCAACATTAATCAGAACAAACATCGTTCCCTTGGCCAACAGAGCTCTTTCCCAAGATGAGCTACTCAGACATTAATTTTCTCTCATGTTGCATCTGAAGATCTCCAGGCAGTCTTCAAAGCTCATGCCCACGTGAACTTTGGAATGTCCCAAAGAGCAAGGTTTCACACTCTGTAAAGACCTCACCAAACATCCCACTTTTGTCCAGGCAGGCTAGTTTTTCTTAAACTATGCATCCTCTGAAAGCTGAAAAAGCAGCAGGCACTTGGAGCCAACCCTGAGGCATCAGAAGAAAACATTTGTAACTGATCCCCTCCTCCTCCTCATTAAAGCAATTCATTGTATATGCTAAAACTTTACAATGCTACGGTAAGTGCGGTTTCTGAAATAACTTAAGTTAGCTAAAAATAAATCGACAATTTAACATCATCTCCTTGCATGGTTGTTCCTTCTAGAGTTGGCGTCAGAAAGAACTTTGAATCACCAGCAATGAACAAACAATATGGCTGCCATAAGAAAAACAGTCATCTGTTGAGTGAGCTTTAAATCAGTAAATTGCTTAATCACGTGAGAAAAGCATAAGCAAAATCCAAATCCTTTCCCTAAATCTGAATGAGTTTCACTTGTACAAGGCCATAGGTTCATTAGCAGTCATATTTAAATGTTTGCTTTGATCATTAAGGGGTTCTTTTACTAAAGGGAAAGGGATTTGACACACTGTCTTTCTGTGGTTACAATCTACGGTAGTATTAAGAAATAAAACAAAAAAACAAGTGAAATAGGGTGATACCTTTTTGTTGGACTAACTCAATGCATTTTACGATGAGCTTTCAAAGGTAATCCTTCTTCTTCAGATCAGAAATTAGCAAATGTTGACAAATATCAGTAAATATAAGGAAAAACATGAAAGCATTTTGGGGATAGGAAGTGGGAGGGATGGGTGGGCAGGAGACAGAAAGGTGGCAGAGCAGTTTTACATGTCTATATAGTGGGAAAGCCCAGATCTCTGTTAAGTCCAGTCTGGATCAAAACGGTTTACGAGGGTGGTTTGAAAAGATTGGTCTCAAACTCACGGCCCAGGGGCCGCATGCGGCCCGCCAGGTACTATTTTGAGGCCCTCGGTATTATAAAGAATGATTCTTTATGGAAAACTTGTGCCTTAAATGTCTGGCGGTCGCATTCTGGAACGTTGCCCGCCTCACTGCTGTAACCTCACGCAAGGGCGTTCCTATGTCTGTGCGCATTTGTCCAGTGGTCGCGTCCGCAACCTCCTTCAGCTCTCACCTCCTCCAGCGCCGGACACAACCGCCATCTTACATCAAGCAGTCACCATGAGGAGAGGCGCTGAATTTTGCGACCGTTCACGAGATTACGTACACACGCACAAGCTGCACTGCCTCTAATGGTTACCTTACGTTCTGGAACGTTGCCCGCCTCACTGCTGTAACCTCACGCAAGGGCGTTCCTATGTCTGTGCGCATTTGTCCAGTGGTCGCGTCCGCAACCTCCTTCAGCTCTCACCTCCTCCAGCGCCGGACACAACCGCCATCTTACATCAAGCAGTCACCATGAGGAGAGGCGCTGAATTTTGCGACCGTTCACGAGATTACGTACACACGCACAAGCTGCACTGCCTCTAATGGTTACCTTACGTTCTGGAACGTTGCCCGCCTCACTGCTGTAACCTCACGCAAGGGCGTTCCTATGTCTGTGCGCATTTGTCCAGTGGTCGCGTCCGCAACCTCCTTCAGCTCTCACCTCCTCCAGCGCCGGACACAACCGCCATCTTACATCAAGCAGTCACCATCAGGAGAGGTGCCGAATTTTGCTCAAGAAGCGTGCTTTTGTCTAACCACCCCACCCCCACCCCTCATTAAAAGACAATATGTGAATCATGTAGGGGTTTATTTTTCTCATGAGCCACAGTCAAAACACATGCCAAAGGTTCACTTTTCACCGTACCGGCACCCCCTGAGCAGTCGATTTTTGGTCGCCAAAAGTCGATGCTGCATTTGGAGAATCACTCGGCAATGTTGACGACTCCACCGGAGTGCTCGTTTAAATACCGATGAGCCCATTTGCATGGCAGGATCGGAGACTGCTAGGAAGCTCGGAAAAGGTCATGGTAAGCTGTCTTGATAATCCGCTGCTTAAATGCAGGCACCCTAAACCGGTTTCGCAACCGCGTTAAAGGCAACCTTAAGCTTTGAGAATCTGGCCCTATGTTGTTTGACTCGCTTTTTCACCAAACTTTTCAAACCACCCTCGTATATACAGTTAGTATTTATTTTGTACCTGGGACAAAGGAGGGTTAAGTGACTCTCCCGGGGTCACGAGAATTTCAATCCAGTTCCCCTCATTCTCATGCCACTGTGCCAACCATTTGGGCTACTCCTCCACTAAAGGGCATTAAGCCCTAATGATACCACACCGTATACTACGTGTTATTTTTTTCAAATATTTTTTGCAGGGGGGGGGGTCTGTCCCAGGTGGAAAATGGGCGTGGAAGCATTGTCCAGCGAGCACATTTTGATTAGAGTGTGCTAAGCAGATAACAAGGAGTTTAAGTTTCAAGTTTATTAAAAATTTGTTGTGCACGCAATGTCAAAATACTTCAATGCGTACGACAGTTTAAAATTAGAAGACAAGCAATAAAACAATTTTATACAAATAAACGTACAGTGTATACATACAAATAATCACCGGTTCAAAAGGAAAGGAGGGTGAACTACAATCGTTAAAGAAAATAGAGATACATTTAGGGAAAAAAACATCTGCAGGGTAATAAAAATAATCTTGAAAGTATGGCTAAACCTGGAGATTACGACCTGTACGTAAAGTCTGATTAAAATTAGGTATTAGAGCAAAAGCATTAATGATAGAGGAATTATGCTATCTATGTCTCAAATGCATCCCTATACAAGTAACTTTTTATTTATAACAGTTTTATTGAAGAAATCAGTAAATATACAATAATATAATACAATAAAATAGTCATTAAATTAAAATTCATCATATTAATTTCCATCAAATATCTTTCATTTCTTCAAAATATATTTCCAAAATACCCATTACATCTCTCAATACCCTCCCCCTTAATTCCTATCCCTTTCCCTTTTCCCTACTGACCTCTCCTCCCCATCCTCCTCCAAAATTTAGTTTCTAACTTTTTATTGAAAGAATCATACTAACCCCCCCCAACCCAATGAAAGTTGACAAAAATAAAAAATAATAAAAGAACTGGAATTTTAGATAAATAATCATAGCTTCAATGTAAATCATTAAGAATGAAACTTCTTGCCTTAGTTGAAAGATCCTGAATATACGGATCCCAAATTTCCATAAACATACAAAATACAAGTAACTTTTTAAAGAGCTTTTAAATTTTTCTAGTGAAGATTCACCACGTAAGTAAATTGGTAAGTTATTCCAGATCTGGGGTGCTGTAACCGAAAAGATAGTAGATCTCCTAGTACCTATTACTTTTAAAGAGGGGATAGTCAGCAGATGCTGTTGGGTTGATCTAAGCTTAATTAGTGCTGATAATTGGCAATTCACAACTTTTAATTGACGTTAATTGCACTTAATTGTATGCTAGGCACCTACCTTGGTGAGCACCTATCACTTTGAAGTAGGTGCCTAGTCTGATGCGCCTCCCAGAAAGTAGGCATGGTTAGGGGGCGATTAGTGGGCATGCCTTACATGTAGGTGTCTGTTGCCTGACTTAGGCGCAATCCTTTAAGCCAGTGTATCGCAAACTGTGCGCCATGCTAGTGTGCTGTGGCAGATTCCAGGTGTGCCATGAGACGCTGGCGAGGAAGAGAGGGCCGCCGCGAGAGGCACATTCTGTAGGCAGTCAGCTGGAGCCGGCACCTCTCCTGCTCCACGTGCCTCTCTTTCGTAGCACCCCACCTCCCTCCGAGGGCTCAGGGCCCTATCTGAAGGGCCTTCACGCAGCCGGTGACATGAAGACATCACACATGAGCGTGACATCATTAGAAAACATAGAAACATAGAAAAAGACAGCAGATAAGGGCCGCGGCCCATCTAGTCTGCCCACCCTAATGACCCTCCCCTATTTAACTCTGTGTAGAGATCCCACGTGACGATCCCATTTCTTCTTAAAATCAGGCACGCTGCTTGCTTCGATCACCTGTAGTGGAAGTCTATTCCAGCGATCAACCACTCTTTCGGTGTAAAAGTATTTCCTGGTGTCGCCGTGCAATTTCCCGCCCCTGATTCTCCATGGATGTCCTCTTGTCGCCGTCGGACCTTTGAAAAAGAAGATATCTTCTTCTACCTCGATACGGCCCGTGAGGTATTTGAACGTCTCGATCATGTCTCCCCTCTCTCTGCGTTCCTCAAGTGAGCATAGGCGTAATTTATCCAGCCGTTCCTCGTACGGGAGATCCTTGAGTCCCGAGACCATCCGGGTGGCCATCCGCTGGGCTGACTCAAGTCTCAGTACATCCTTGCGGTAATGAGACTTGAGTCAGTCCAGCGGATGGCCACCTGGATGGTCTCGGGACTCAAGGATCTCCTGTTCGAGGAACGGCTGGATAAATTACGCATTTCCAGATGCCCTTCCGCCGCAGCACAGGGTTTAGTGTGCTGCGGCTTCCGGAAGTTTGCGAGACACTAATTTGAGCCAAGAAAACCATGGCATAAATACAGTGCGCCTAAGGTTCGGATGCCTGTCGACGGCCAAGTTCAATTTAGTTGCCGCTAGGCCCAATTCTATAAAGTAAGCCTAACTTGCACAGAATCACACTTATGCAGCACACAACTCGGTACCTACGTTTTAGGCCTCATTTATAGAATCGGGCCCTTGGTGCCTCCTTAATAGGAAGAGGTAAGAGTTCCTGCATTACTTTTTTGTGGATACGGAACACTAATGCGAAGATTAGCTTCACGATTTGCCACAACAATGAAAAAAAGAGAAACCACTTCGAAAATAGGTCATGGCAAATCAGGGCTTAGTGTGCGGAAAAGTCCTACGTTAGAACGTGCTAAGTCCAGCTCGAAAAAGGCCCAATAGGATATTAAAAACAAGCCGTTGCATGAAAACAAGTTGAGGTGAACGTTTGGAAGGGCAACGTTTGGAAGGGCAACCAAGTGGCCACCTCTCACCTTAACATCTTGTGCAACAAGTCTAGGGCAAGCTCTCTCTCTTTATATTATCCCACAAGCCATTACCATCTCTTTGTAGGTGTCTTTAACTTCCTCAACAATGTAGTCCAGTTAAAACTCACGCATGCTTGCCTGAACGAGTTCAGCAGGTCTGGTGGCATAATATGTCAACCTATCATACGCTGCGAAGGCCTGCAGTCAAACCTCTCTGCATGTGTTACAAAGAGCATACCGTGATATTATGAAATACAAGGAACTGTCCCTGGTGGCTATTTGACTTCTGTAAACAGAAAAGCGTTAAATTAGAATTCCATGTTATTGATTACCATCTCTTTGAAAAGGCCCGAGGCAAAGCCAGATACTGGTGTTATTAATGACATCTTTAAAAGAATATATAGTTCACAGGGAGTGGAGTGGTAGAGCAGAATTGGTTAAATATCAAAAAATATGGGTTTTTCCCGATGCTACAAAGGTGACTCAAGATCGCAGAAAATTATTTTTAGCTATGCAGGAAGAAACAGTTAAAATGGGGGCAAATTTTTTGTTAAATTACCCCTGTAAGTGTCAAATTAAATACGCTGGAATTAAATATGTGGTTTTTTTGCACCAGAGCAACTTCGACACTTTTTGGTAATATTTCAGATAGTAGATCTCCCTATCTTATTTCTCTTGTTTCTCTTCAAGGTAATATTGGGGTCTAAGAAAGAGTATTGGAATACCTGTAAATTTTATATGATTTAGTTCTTAATTATCATATTAGAGTTTTTGTAATTAATGTTTACATGTTTCTTTTTGTAAATCATATTAAGTAGAGTGGGGGAGTTCCCCCCCCCCACATCCCCCATCAATGCCCTTTAATATACGGGTTTTCTTCGGCGCGATTAAGCCCTGCGCTCAGTTGTCCGCGCTCGGTGGTCGGCGCGCCTTTGTCCTCCCGCGCATATATATATATATATGCCTCAGTGATTTTTACGTTCTGATTTACTGTATCGAGTGGATGTTTGTAAGAGATTGAAATACTAATAAATGTGATCTTCTGAAGCAAATCCCAGAGACCATCATTTTCGTCCCGGGTTTGAAGGCTTCAAACCCTACGTCTCCAGACACTGGAGTGACTTCCACAACTTTCCTGGGTTCTACGGCAAACATTGCTTTGAAATAATGAGGGAAGTCTTTTTATGTTGGTATTTAAAATTTGATAGCCTGACTAACCATTCTTAAACATCAAGGTGAGATAACGTTAAAAAACATTACACCATTACAACAAAGATTAATCCTCTAATACAGTGTTCTTCAACCGCCGGTCCACAGTGCGATCGGTGCGGCGTTATCTTCGAGCCAGCTCCCTCTTCCTAACTGATTCAGTGCACAAAGCTACGGCAATGGCTCCTACGGGCATCCTGCGCCTGAACCGGAAACCTTCTCTCTGACGTTGCAACGTCAGAGGGAAGGCTTCCATAAGAACATAAGAACATAAGCAATGCCTCCACTGGGTCAGACCCGAGGTCCATCGTGCCCAGCAGTCCGCTCACGCGGCGCCCCAACAGGTCCAGGACCTGTGCAGTAGCCCTCTATCTATACCCCTCTCTTCCTTTTTCCAGCAGGAAATTGTCCAATCCTTTCTTGAACCCCAGTACCATACTCTTCCCTATTACGTCCTCTGGAAGCGCATTCCAGATGTCCACCACACGCTGGGTAAAGAAAAACTTCCTAGCATTCGTTCTGAATCTGTCCCCTTTCAACTTTTCCAAATGCCCTCTTGTTCTTTTATGTTTTGAAAATTTGAAGAATCTGTCTCTCTCCACTTTCTCTATGCCCTTCATGATCTTGTAGGTCTCTATCATGTCTCCTCTGAGTCTCCGCTTTTCCAGGGAGAAGAGCTCCAGCCTCTCCAATCTTTCAGTGTATGAAAGGTTTTCCATGCCCTTAATCATTCGTGTCGCTCTCCTCTGGACCCTCTCAAGTATTGCCACATCCTTCTTAAGGTACGGTGACCAATACTGAACACAGTACTCCAGGTACTCCAGATGAGACATGGGACGTGCAAGGTGCAATTAGTACTATTATGGGGGCGGGGTCTGGGGTGGAGATTGGGTAGAGATGGGCGGGGTCTGGCCCACGACTTAGCCCAGTGTTCTTCAACCGCCGGTCCACGGACCGATGCCGGTCCACAGAATAATTCTTTTATTTCTGCCGGTCCATAGGTGTAAAAAGGTTGAAAAGCGCTGCTCTAATACAAAGTGACTATGTGCACATATATCTTAAAACAATTATATCCTTATTTTGCCTTTTTGGGTTAACAACTTCTCTCGTAATATAGGCTTCATGGATTATCTGTAAAACATTTGTCTTGTCATTTTGGGCTTCTTTTACTAAGTTGTGTTGGCGTTTTTAGCGCACACAGCATTTTAGCGTGCGCTAAACCCACGCTTCGCTGCTAGAACTAGCACCAGCTCAATGCTGGCGTTAGTGTCTAGCGTGCGCTATTCCACGCGCTAATGCCTTAACACGGCTTAGTAAAAGGAGCCCTTTGTTTTTTCATGGTGATATCCAGTTTCTTTGAATGTATCTTTAGATTGTAACAATTGAAAAATCCAATTAAAAAACAAAACAATTATTTGCAGCAGAACTGGAAACTGTCTCAGAAGCAAAAACTTTCTAGACGGGGTATTAGGGGTCTTCTACTTCAGTCTAGGAAATGAGGCCCGGATTAAGAACATAAGAATACCCTTACTGGGTCAGACAAATGGTCCATCAAGCCCAGTAGTCCTTCTTCACAGTGGCCAATCCAGGTCCCTAGTATCTGACCAAAAACCCAAGGAGTAGCAACAATCCATACATAATCCCAAAGAATAGCAAGATTCCGGAATCCCAGAGAGTAACAAGATTCTAGAATCCCAAAGAGTAGCAACATTCCATACAGAATACCAAAGAATAGTAAGATTCTGGAATCCCAAAGAGTAACAAGATTCTAGAATCCCAAAGAGTAGCAACATTCCATACAGAATCCCAAAGAATAGTAAGATTCTGGAATCCCAAAGAGTAACAAGATTCTAGAATCCCAAAGAGTAGCAACATTCCATATAGAATCCCAAAGAATAGTAAGATTCTGGAATCCCAAAGAGTAACAAGATTCTAGAATCCCAAAGAGTAGCAACATTCCATATAGAATCCCAAAGAATAGTAAGATTCTGGAATCCCAAAGAGTAACAAGATTCTAGAATCCCAAAGAGTAGCAACATTCCTTACAGAATCCCAAAGAATAGCAAGATTCCAGAATCCCAAAGAGTAACAAGATTCTAGAATCCCAAAGAGTAGCAACATTCCTTACAGAATCCCAAAGAATAGCAAGATTCCAGAATCCCAAAGAGTAACAAGATTCTAGAATCCCAAAGAGTAGCAACATTCCATACAGAATCCCAAAGAATAGCAAGATTCTGGAATCCCAAAGAGAAGCAACATTCCTTACAGAATCCCAAAGAATAGCAAGATTCCAGAATCCCAAAGAGTAACAAGATTCTAGAATCCCAAAGAGTATCAACATTCCATACAGAATCCCAAAGAATAGCAAGATTCTGGAATCCCAAAGAGTAACAAGATTCTAGAATCCCAAAGAGTAGCAACATTCCTTACAGAATCCCAAAGAATAGCAAGATTCCAGAATCCCAAAGAGTAACAAGATTCTAGAATCCCAAAGAGTAGCAACATTCCATACAGAATCCCAAAGAATAGCAAGATTCTGGAATCCCAAAGAGTAACAAGATTCTAGAATCTCAAAGAGTAGCAACATTTCATACATAATCCCAAAGAGTAACAAGATTCTAGAATCCCAAAGAGTAGCAACATTCCATGCCACCAATCCAGGGCAAGCAGCATAAGAACATATGAATAGCCATACTGGGTCAGACCAATGGTCCATCAAGCCCAGTAGCCCGTTCTCATGGTGGCTTAGAAAAATGGCGCCAGCTGCTTCTCAATCACACTGAGGTGCCATTAACAGAATCACAGCTACCGGCACCTAAGAAAAAACGTAGGTGCCAGTAATGTAGGCCAGGGTTTTAAAAGTCTACATTACCGGTCAGTGCCTACGTTATAGAAAGCATCAAGCCTAGCGGTGCCTAAGATGATCTCCATCCCTGACCACCTTTGACCTTAGATACCACTGGATGTCATGCTGTAGGTGTGATTTCAGTGCTGACCCTGGTAGGTGCCTCCAGGTGACTACTTTTTTTAATGAGGTATTACCGTGACAATTAAAGCCAATTAAGTCAGGCATTGGTAGGCGCCTACTGGCAGCTAACTTACAGCATAGTACAGTACTCCCCTAAAATTCACGGGGGTTGCGTTCCAGGAGCACCCGTGAACTTTGAAAAGCGCGAAAATTGGATGCGGTTTAGCAGCGGGGATTGGAGACGAGGGAGGGCTGTAGGGGCGACGGCGGTGGCTTCTGCGAGTGCCAATGCGGTGATCGGAGGCGGGAGAGGGCTGCAGGGGCGACGGCGATGGCTTCTGCGAGTGCCAATGCAGTGATCGGAGGTGGGAGAGGGCTGCAGGGGTGACGGCGGTGGCCTCTGCAAGTGCCAATGCGGTGATCGGAGGCGGGAGGCGGCTGCAGGGGCGACGGCGGTGGCCTCTGCAAGTGCCAATGCGGTGATCGGAGGTGGGAGAGGGCTGCAGGGGCGATGGCGGTGGCTTCTGCGAGTGCCAATGCGGTGATTGGAGGCGGGAGAGGGCCGCAGGGGCGACGGCGGTGGCTTCTGCAAGTGCCAATGCGGTGATCGGAGGCAGGGGAGGGCTGCAGGGTCGACGGCGGTGGCTTCCGCGAGTGCCAATGCGGGTGGTGGCGCTTGTAGCTCAGACCCGGGCCGGGATCACTGGTCAGGCAGAGCGGATCAGGGGCCGGAGGAGGCGGACAGTAAAAACCCATGAATGACCAGGGGCACGAACTGTGAACTTCGATTTCACGGGGGTATACTGTATACATTTTTTAGAATTAAACATTTTGAGTATTTTACGCCCATTCTTCATTGAATGGTCTAACTTACAGCGCCATTTACAAAATATGGGCCCTGAGTGCCAGTCTGCCTCGCTACGCCACTGCCTAGGTTTGGATACGCAAATTTGGGTGCGATTCAAAGATGTGTGTGCAGCTGAATTGGTTAATAAGTCATTAGCCCTCAATAATTGGCTGCTAACAACTTATCGGTCAATTGGTGCCAGTTGGGCTTTGGGCATCCATATGGTTTTATGCGATTCGGTAGCAGTGAGCACCCCACTATCACAGCTTGGAACCCAAAAAGGCTCATGGCCATGAGAGTGGCAGAAGTGGGTCAGAGACGTAAGAGCAGAGGGTCGCGTTCTATCAAACGCCTCTGAGGCAGGCAAAATATGGCCCACGTCGGATCCAGCAACAAATTTCATTTGGTCCCTAACCTGAATAGTCCTTGGTGCTTCAACCAGCAAAAGAAAACATCCCTTTTAAAATTGCAGGTGCTCAGGGGACCCCGAAATGGAAAATCCGCCTTTTCTGAAATGCACAAGTTTGAGCTATGAGCTGACAAATCCAAACCCGTGCGGGAATAGGGCAATATAACTTTATATTTCTTCGATAATATGCCTCCTCGTTGCCTGCCAGCAAATGTAGTGCACAGCTTTAAATCTTGGGAGCCAGCCTAAATGGCCTCTCCCCTCCACTGAAACAATAAAATAATTGATATCATTTTCAGCAGACAGAGGGGCTGCTAATGAGCATTTTACTGCGCTGGATGCATGTCAGGGCTGCATACAGCCTTGCAAAGAAACTGATTCCCAGGGCCCTTTCTGCCAAGCTTTCCCAGTGCTGAGAGGCACTAACCTTTGGCAGTCTTACAAAGCCTGAGGCTTCCCCCTTCTCCCTGGTATGCCTGCACTTAACTGACGCCCACCAAGCTGCTGTATTTTGCAGGGTAAAAGCAGATGCAACCCCTAACAATACTCTGGCTGGTTCTCGGTGACTCTCAGGAGGCAAATTAAAGTCTGGGAATGACTGGTTTTAGAGATTTCCCGGTAAAAAGAAAGAAAGAGAACTCCTCCAATGAAAACAATTAGCATCGTGGTACATGAAGGGAAGTCTCCTGAAAAAAATTGGAATATCTTCTTCCCTCATCTCACACTTTTCCTTCACAGTATGGTAGGGTGTCCATCACCTCGAATAATTACCCCCCCCCCCCAAAAGCTTCCCTAGGTGGTCCAGTATGGGTGGCGGAGGCAGGAGTGAATCCCACTCGCTTCTGCCCCTAGTGGCTGCCACAGCAAAATGGTTCCTGATAGGTTTGGCTAGGCTCAGACAAATTCAGAACTGGAAGTGTTCCAGAAAATAGATCGTTCTACTGTAAGTTAGTCACTGTTTGATGTATGCTCATTAGCTAAGACATTTGGGCACAATTGCTTCGACTAAATATTTCTTTAGCAAAGGTAGCAACCATTTCTAATTTTTATGTTTTCTTTTTTTGTCTCTGCAAATATGGGACTCTTTGTTAGACCAACAAAAACGTAGGCCTAACTTAGGCACTGAAACAGTCCTAAGAACATAAGAATTGCCTTACTGGGTCAGACTAATGGTCCATCTAGCCCAGGGGTAGGCAATTCCGGTCCTCGAGAGCCAGAGCCAGGTCAGGTTTTCAGGATATCCATCAATGAATATGTATGAGGTGGATTTGCATGCACTGCCTCCTTGAGTTGCAAATCTATCTCATGCATATTTATTGTGGATATCCTGAAAACCTGACCTGGCTCCGGCTCTCGAGGACTGGTATTGCTCATCCCTGCACTAAGAGAACATAAGAACATAAGAATAGCTTTACTGGGTCAGACCAATGGTCCATCAAGCTCAGCAGCCTGTTCTCATGGTGGAAAAACCAGGTCACTAGTACCTGGCCAAACCCAAAGAGTAGCAACATTCCATACAGAATCCCAAAGAATAGCAAGATTCCGGAATCCCAGAGAGTAACAAGATTCTGGAACCCCAAAGAGTAGCAACATTCCATACAGAATCCCAAAGAATAGCAAGATTCAGGAATCCCAGAGAGTAACAAGATTCTGGAACCCCAAAGAGTAGCAACATTCCATACAGAATCCCAAAGAATAGCAAGATTCCGGAATCCCAGAGAGTAACAAGATTCTGGAACCCCAAAGAGTAGCAACATTCCATACAGAATCCCAAAGAATAGCAAGATTCCGGAATCCCAGAGAGTAACAAGATTCTGGAACCCCAAAGAGTAGCAACATTCCATACAGAATCCCAAAGAATAGCAAGATTCCGGAATCCCAGAGAGTAACAAGATTCTGGAACCCCAAAGAGTAGCAACATTCCATACAGAATCCCAAAGAATAGCAAGATTCCGGAATCCCAGAGAGTAACAAGATTCTGGAACCCCAAAGAGTAGCAACATTCCATACAGAATCCCAAAGAATAGCAAGATTCCGGAATCCCAGAGAGTAACAAGATTCTGGAACCCCAAAGAGTAGCAACATTCCATGCTACCAATCCAGGGCAAGCAGAGGCTTCCCCCGTGTATTTCTCAATAACAAACTATGGACTTTTCCTCCAGGAACTTGTCCAAACCTTTCTTAAAACCAGCTACGCTATCCGCACTTACCACAACCTCTGGCATAGCGTTCCAGAGCTTAACTATTCTCCAAGTGAAAACAAATTTCCTCCGATTGGTTTTAAAAGCATTTCTCTGTAACTTCATCGAGTGTCCCCTAGTCTTAGTAATTTGTGACGGAGTGAAAAATCGATCCACTTGTCCCCGTTCTTCTCCACTCGGGATTTTGTAGACTTCAATGCTATCGCCCCTCAGCCGTCTCTTTTCCAAGCTGAAGAGCCCTAACGGTTTTAGTCTCACACTGCAGGGAAGGCGGCAGAGAGTAGGAGCTCGGGGCAGAGAGCAGAACAGGAGAGTCGGCAGAGACGGGTGCGACTGGTCCCCAGCCCAATCGGTGTCCCAAATTTGCTCGGTGAATCGCGTCCCCGCCTACTTTGCACGCGTTTCCCCTCATTTGCATGCACGGAGTTGAAGCGGATCGCTGGAGAGTTTAGTGAATAATGCAGGAGGGAAATCTGGTCGCAAAGGGGTCGCAACCCGATCGGTTTGTTTTCTGAATCTAGCCCTTTAAACAAATAACTCTCACATTCAATTTTCTGTTGGTTTTGCAATTTTACCATCTCAGGGACAGCGTGCGGCGAAAAACATTTGCCCTGTTTAGTGTGCCAGAGCTCAAAAGGTTTGAGAGACACTGATATACACGTCTCCCTCCGCATTCGCGGTTTCAGCATTCGTGGTTTCGATTATTCACGGTTTTTAGTTTGCTGGCTCCTCCCCCCAAAATTATGTCAGCTTGCCTAGTGAAATCGCCGATTCCCGGCACTTTCTTCACCGTGTTTTGCCTCTCCTTCAAAAACAGGCCAGGTTTCCCACCATGTTACTCTTAGATTAATTCTTCTTTTAAATATGTATTTTTAGCCCAAGTTTCACTTAAATACTAATGTTTGTTGTTGTTTTGTTTTGTTTTTTTAAAAATAATCTTCCTGATGTTGCTCTTCCCTAAGATATTTTTCTTTTGGTTTTTTTTACTTTAAACAAATGTATTTTTATCCTTGTATTCCTTATGTATTATTAATCGTCTATGGATATGTTTTTATGTCTATTGTTCAGATGATTTTATTTAACTTCCAATTTTATTTTTGTGATACGCATTGAAAATATTTGATATTGCGTGTAAATCAAAATTTTAATAAACTTGAAACATGTTATTTGCCGTTTCAGCATATTCACGATGGTTTTGAATAGAAAACGGCGAATAACATATGAAAAAGTTATTTGCGGTTTTCCTGTATTTGCGGTTCCGTTAATCCCCTATCACAGCGAATACGGAGGGAGAAGTGTACAGATAAAGTACCAGGTATGGCTTAATCATCTGCTCGTTGCCAGCATTGAATGCCGGTCCGCATTGCTTATGTTACATCACTCGATTAAGCTCTCAGCCTCTTCTTCACCTCTTTCCCATCAGGTTACATATGGTGCTCAGATCGGTTTTTTTGTCCTTGAAAAAAAACCCCTAATTTTCTCCAGACCTTCCCTAGGCTGGAGCCTGTTGCTTGCATGAGCTATTTTGTTTAGTGAGAACAGAGGACCATTTTCTGACTTATCACTGCTCCTTAGTTGAAGAGGGTAATCCACTCTGTCTCCTCTTAATTAAAGCAAATCTTCCAGGCTCACAAAAGCAGTTCAGAAAAAAGCACTTCAGACCAGTCACTCCCTCAACATAAGAAGCTAATTGATTTTTCAAATGATAATGGTGTTTACATTAGAAAAGACAAACCCTTGTGTTAGGCCCTTTGCTCTCCCAGTCTGTCCTAATCTCATGAATATCAAATGGCCAAAACACCTCCATTGTGGCTTGTGGCTCCTCACGAATGCGGTGTCACCTACTTGATGTTTAACCAGCTAATTGAATAGTTTCTGATTTACATCCTGGGCTGTTTCCTAGCCACAAGGATCCACAAGGATTATTTTTCAGTTCATTGTATTGGGAAAGACCCTGGTTCTCTCCCCGCCCCCAGGCAGAAGGACTAAGGACACCGATCGTGTCCCGACCACTTTGCGACCCCGACCCAATTCACTAACCTTACTCCCGATCTGATCCGCGCCCGGTCTGCGCCTGCAAATGAAGGGTATTGGTTTGTAAATGGAGGAAGGCAGCGATTCACAAAAAAAATTCAGGAATACCGACTGGGCTGGCCGATCAAAAAAATACCAGACTGCTGAGGACCAGTCGCTCACGTCCTTTCCGACTGCCCTTCTCTCTGCCCCAACTCTCCTGTCCTTCCCCGCAGGGTAAGCCCATGGTTTTAACCCACGGGCTAAAACACGGGCTGGCGAAGTCAAAAACTCTCAAGCTCTGTAAGCATGCGCAGACCATCTACAGGCAAAGAAGATGGTCTGCGTAGGCGTCGGGATCGCTCTTCAGCAATCCGTGCGGTCGGTTGGGGGGAGGGCCTGACTCTGATCGCCCCCATTGGCAACCTCACGGATCGGATCGCTAACGGATTGGATCCATGAGCTTAGTAAATCTAGCCCTAAGAGCTTAGATGCACTAAACAGGGTCGGTAAGATCGCGTGGGTTCGCTCCGATCCGATTTTTGGCCGATTCCAAAAGAGCTTCTGATGCACAAAAAAAGTTTGCTTGCAAATGATTTGAGCAGAGGTTCGTCGTAATCCCCGTCTGATCTCGTAAATGAATCGCTGTGAGAGCAACTGTCACACATGCGCAGAGCCGGCAGAGGAAGCCTAGACAGCTGAGAGGCAAAAGAAGCCCTGCCACTCAGCTGTTTAGGACAGGAAACCTTTTTTTTTTTTTTAATGGCCACAAATGTTGTGCATGTGTTATACACACAGAATATCTATCTCATTTTTTAAAGAAAAGCCCCCCCCCCCTCCCCACTGCCGATGAGGGTCCTTTGGTTGTATGAGGCTGTCACCTGTTTTATTTAATATCTACCTTGAGCTCTAGCTGAAGCTTAATGGGGCAGGGGTGTTAGAAAGCCTTAGCACTAACTCTGTCTGCACCTTTGTGTACTTACCAAGAGCTAGATTCACTAAGCTCACCTTTGTTGGCCAATCCATGGCCGAGTCTTGCCGGGCGACCGATTCACTACAAGTCCTGATGCAAATTAATGCAATCGGAGGTAGAGAATGGCACGGGGAAAAAATTTGTCCTCGTCCCTGTGACCACCATCCCTGTCACCGCCCCGTCCCCGCGACCACTGTCCCCGCCCCATCGCCATCACCGCAACCACTGTGCCCGCCCCGTCCCCACAACTACTGTCCACTCCCTCAAGTTTCAAGTTTCAAGTTTATTGATTTTGATATACCAACCATCAAATTAATATCTAGCTGGTTTACAATAAGATTACAGGATAGAAAAGAAAAAAAAATAACAAAAAAGTATATATATAATTAATTTAATAGTATTGTGTGAACATAAATAACATTACAAGACAAACTGGAAAGTGAGGGTGGTAGGGAGGGAAGGTTAAAAGTTACATATTGGAGATAGAAAAAGGTGACAGTGGGGTTAGGATAAAACATGAGGGGGGGTCATAATATCAGAGCTATTTAATGTTTGCAAAAGAGGGAGTAAGTGAGACTCTATATGATATCAAATGCATCGTGGAAGAGGAAGGTTTTTAGTCCTGTCTTAAATTTGTCAATTCGTGGCTCGTTGCGGAGGTACAATGGTATGGAGTTCCAGAGGGTTGGGGCAGTTACTCCTTCCTAATGTGAGGAAACATGCACGATCACGGATCGCGTGGTCCAGAAGCACCCTCCCTCCCGATCGCCGCGTCCTGCCATCTCCCTCCCTCCACCCCACCTTAGGTGCCTGCCGAGTCTGACTTTAATTCTTCTCCCAGCCACACGCTTTCGATAAGCCACGCGCACGGCTGCTTGAGCTGTTGAATCTTCTCCTCTGACCCAACTTCCTGTTTCCGGTTGCATCAGAGGAGATTCAACAATTCAAGCAGCTGCTCACGCGCGACTTATTGAAAGCGTGCTGGCTGGGAGAAGAATTAAACTCGGATTCGGCAAGCACCTAAGGTGAGGTGGAGGGAGGAAGATGGCAGGACGTGGGATGCAGCGATCGGATGGGGATGCTGGACCGCTTTTTACAGAGCGGTTCACAAAATAGACCATACACAATAAAAACCATAAACATACACTCAATAAATATTTATTTATAGTAGTAACATTCCATGCTACTGATCCCAGGGACAGGCAGTGGCTTCCCCCAATGTCTGTCTCAACAGCAGACTATGGACTTTTCCTCCAGGAACTTATCCAAAACTTTTTTTAAACCCAGCTACACTAACCGTTGTGGTACTGTAGAAGAGGGGAAGATTTCAAACGTAACCATTAGGGAAGTCCACAGAAAGAAATGCAAAAATTTCTTTCATGTCCAAGAGATTATGATGGGGCTAGAGAGAGCCAGAGTCTTGAGGCCAGGTTGACGAATCTTAAGAGAGAAATTGGTAGGTATGGACAATTTTAAAAAGGAAACAAAGCTGAAGAAGCCGTTTTCCTGGATTTTTATACCAACAACAGTTTCCAGGTACAATAGTTGTAAAGTCAATGCCCTTTTCATCTTACCGCATCATAAGACCATAAGAATAGCCTTACTGGGTAAGAGCAATAGTCCATCAAGCCCAGTGGCCAATCCAGGTCCCTAGTACCTGGCCAAAACCCAGAGAGTAGCAACATTCCAGCATCTCAAAGAATAGCAAGGTTCCAGAACCCCAATGAGCGCAACATTCCAGAGCTGAGATTATGACGTCATAATGCCTCATTCCACAGTGCGTCAGAACCAACCTCATCAGTGATGTTACAATGGCTTGATTGTCCTATACTCGGCACAGCCATACTGGGTCAGACCAATGGTCCATCAAGCCCAGTAGCCGGTTCTCACGGTAGGCAATGCAGGTCCCTAGTACTTGGCCAAAACCCAAGGAGTAGCAATGCTTTCCCAAGGCTCTTCTTGAGAAGTTTGCTTTTGTGAACAGTGTTTTTGAAAATTCTCTTCCATTGTACACTTTGGTTTCTCAACAGCCAGGAGATATGTAAAGCGTAAACATGTTTCATTCCAAACATTCACTCCTTTTCTGAAATTCCAAAACATTAGCCTAGAGACGCAACAGGGGCAGAAAGTGTCTCTTCACCCGATGACACACAGGTTATGAATATGAACCATAAATGATTCTATAAAATGCAAACAACCCGTACGCACATGCAGGTATGTGTCGAAAGCCATGATGAGTGCAAAGGATCTGCAGAGGTCACAGTCGACTGTGTTTCACACCCAGCCAGTCTTGGCTTGAACTGAGCATTGGCGTGATCGTTCTGGCAAGACAGGTCTCAAAAGAACTAAACCAAGGGTGGAGGGGAAGCAGAATAAGTGTGAATGTTTGCATTCTAGTTGTCAGCACACAAATGTTTTGATGAGAAAATGGAACATTGCCGGCATACACCCTCATGTAGCTAGAAAAGTCTTTCATTTTGAGCTGCATTGATGTTTAAAAGAATAGAAAAATGCTCAAGAAATTCACCATGAAGCACTTGCACGTGATATTCAGGGATATTTCTTTATATGAATAGAATGAAATTCCCACCTGACTCGACTTGGAGCCAGGTCAATGGCTGACTGTCCGCTCATGGAATTATTTTTCCCAAAATTCAAACTCTGATATTCAAGCTGGCTCAGAGGATATTCAGCTTTATCTTACATAGAGAATGACACGGAGACAAATTTTTCCCCGTCCCTGCAGGAATTCATTTTCCTGTCCCAGTGAATTCGTTTCCTGTCCCTGACCCCGTTCCTTCAAACTCCGACCTCATCTGTACAATCCTCAAAAACTTTAAAATCCTAAGTAGCAACATTCTAGAGCTGAGATTGTGATTTCATAATGCCTCATTCCACCAATGCCTAAGCTCCGTCTTCATCTGCGCAAGCCTCAGACACTTTAAAATCCTAAGTAGCAACATTCTAGAGCTCAGATTGTGATGTCATAATGCCTCATTCCACCAATACCTAAGCTCCGTCCTCATCTGCACAAGGCTTAGACACTTTAAAATCCTAAGTAGCAACATTCTAGAACTCAGATTGTGATGTCATAATGCCTCATTCCACCAATGCCTAAGCTCCGTCCTCATCTGCACAAGCCTCAAACCCTTTAAAATCATAAAAAGCAACATTCTAGAGCTCAGATTGTGATGTCATAATGCCTCATTCCACCAATGCCTAAGCTCCGTCTTCATCTGCGCAAGCCTCAGACACTTTAAAATCCTAAGTAGCAACATTCTAGAGCTCAGATTGTGATGTCATAATGCCTCATTCCACCAATGCCTAAGCTCTGTCTTCATCTGCAAGAGCATCAAACGCTTTAAAATCATAAGTGTTCAAGGCTTGTACGGTTAAGGCAGAGCTTACAGGAATGGGACAGGGGCAGGGAGAAAACTCGCAGGTGCGGGACAGGGAAATCGAGTTCCTGCGGAGACAGGGAAAAATTTGTCCCCATGTCATTCTCTATTCTTACAGAGATGAATTCCCGTGCATAATATTTCCGTTGTACTAATAAAGTTCAAGAAAGAAACACACAAGACCTTATTCAATATATCCACCACCGACTAGAATGGTGCCTAGTCTGATTCTCTAATAGGAGCGCACGGCTTCTAGAATCACGCTACGTGCCGACGCATCACGTGGAGGGACATTTGGGGGAAAAAAAGGCATCTAAGTTCAACTTGGATGTTTTCAGCTGAACGTCCAAAGTTGGAGGTACAATAATGGCCATTTTCAAATGGCAAACTTCTGGACATCCAAATATTATTTAAAAAAAAAAAAAATCAACTACTTTCTTGGCCTCCGGGACATCTAACTTTATACCCCATTTTCGATCAGAAAAACATCCGTTGAAAACATCCTAATGTTGACCATTTGGATTTGGGTGAGGCCCAACGAACTCCGACCGCATATGGAGGGTCTCTGAGCATGTGCGAATGACATCATGCACATCTGCACATGCTCCAGGCCCTCCGGACGCGACCAGAGCTCGTTGCGGAAGAGAGGAGGCTTGCTGGGGGCAGAAATGGGGCCATATGCGGAATGGGGCGGGGCTGGAAGCAAAACGAGCTGGGGTCATGTGTTCAGGGTTTTCCTTTGTAAAATATGGTAACCCTAGGTTGAGCGAAACATAGCCCCTCCCAACTGGTCTATATGAGCATCTATAGGTAGCAGGAGTGGACCCTATGTTCAGGGTCATTTTGCATTTGAGATACTGCCTTTCTGTGGTACAATCAATGCAGTTTACATATTATATCCAGGTACTTTACTCCCAGTGTGCTCACAATCTAATGACACGGTGACAAAATTCATCACCTTTCCCGTCCCCGCAGATAACCACGGGAAATAATCCCATGTCATTTTTCTAGTGTCTATTTCAACCTCGGTCCTTCTACACCAGCATTCTTCAAAGCAAAGCTTGCGGGTCAGTGGTTGTGCCCAATTATTCTCTTATTCTACCCTCTCTCCTTATAGAATGACATGAAGATGGTTTCCCGCAGTTATCCTCGGGGACGGGAATGGTGATGAATTTTGTCACCGTGTCATTCTCTATTTTTGTACTTGATGCAACAGAGACTTGCCGAGGGTCAGAAGGAGCTGCAGAAGGAATTGAACCCTGTCCCCCGTGTTCTTAGCCCTCTGTTCTAACCATTAAGCTACTTTACTTATCGACCCCCCTGTTACACCAAGCCCAGGTAAAAGAGACCCAGTGGGAGCAGCCAAATTAGTATAGGAAAGCTCTTTCTTCTAGGCCAGGGCTGCCCAAATTCGTTCCTTGAGATCTACTGGCAGGCCAGGTTTTCAGGATATCCACAATGAATATGCATGAGATAGATTTGCCTGCACTGCCTTCTTGGTATGCAAATCTCTCTCTTATGCATATTCATTGTGGATATCCTGAAAACCTGGCCTGCCAGTAGATCTCGAGGATCAGACTTGGGCAGCCTTGTTCTAAGCACTCGCTAAAGTTAGAAGGGAAAAGATTCCGTACAAACGTAAGGAAGTTCTTCTTCACCTAGAGAGTGGTAGAAATTTGGAACGCTCATTTGAGAACTGAGGGTCTGGAGTCTTTGGAGTGATCTATTGTCTAGGGATTCTAGGAAGTTCTGTGGTGCAGAGCTGTTTCCAGTCATTGTTCCTGATATACAAGCCCGAGGTCATAATGCCTTCATACAGATCCATGGTGAGACCCCATCTGGAATATTGTGTTCAATTCTGGAGGCCACATTACCACAAAGATGTGCGGAGAGTTGAGTCGGTTCAGAGAATGGCTACCTGGATGGTCTCAGGACTCAAGGATCTCCCGTATGAGGAACGGCTTGGTAAGTTGCAGCTATACTCACTTGAGGAACGCAGAGAGAGGGGGGACATGATCAAGACATTCAAATATGTCACAGGCTGTATCGAGGTGGAGGAAGATATCTTTTTTCTTAAAGGTCCCACGGCAATAAGAGGGCATCCGTTGAAACTCAGGGGTGTGAAATTTCATGGTGACACCCGAAAATATTTCTTCACCGAAAGAGTGGTTGTTCGCTGGAATAGTCTTCCACTAGAGGTAATTGAGACCAGCAGCGTGCCAGATTTAAAAAAAAAAATGGGATTGGCATGTGGGATCTCTTCACAGAGGGAGTTAGGGGGTGGGACATTGGTATGGGCAGACTAGATGGGCCATGGCCCTTTTCTGCCGTCAGTTTCTATGTTTCTATACAGCACTGTCAGGCTCTGTGTGAGGAAGCTGTGAGGCTGAGACTGTGAAGTAATTACTGAGGAGTTACATTATTTCTGAATCAAAAATACTTGGATATGCAGATAAAGCTGAGGTGGCTTAGATATTGTTCTGAAACTCTTGGAGCTGATTTCATATCAGAATCATTTTTGGGGTTTTCCTGGGAGAGTCAGCTTAGGGATAAAATAATTATCTGTTCTTTTGCACCTGTAGTTAGAAATACATGGCCTCAGCCTAAGAAGACACTGACTTTAGCCTACATTCATCTAGGGAGGTTAGGGTTTTGCTTCCTTTCATTTGTTTACAGATCGGATAGTAGCAACCATCCGGATCTTCAGAGGAGCTACTGGTTCCAGACAGGAGACAGAGCAACTCAGTGGTACCCAGTGCAAGAAAGTGATAATACCGGTGAAAACAGTTTTTTAAAAAATATGTTATTCAAAGTATTTGTGTGCATGCATATATAGATTTTTTTTATATATTTTATTGAACTGTGGGACTGAGAAACACTCTCTAGTAAGAGTCACCTAGTCAAATACTTACCTGTGGTTTTGGATATACTAAAACAAAGTTGGAATTAAGCTGAAAGGCATGACATGTTTGAGGTTTGAATATTATCACCAACTATAATGGTTTAATCAATGTAACTTTGATCATGCATGAATAGTAAACTAGCCTTGCGATTCATTTATATTTAAATTAAATTTATTTTGTTTAAACAGCTTCTGATAACAATTGTTGGACATACTTGTTTAGTTTTTTTTCATCCTTAATTGTTATTGTTTTTTTTAGTTCCAACAAATAAATTCAAATATTTAACCTCTGTGTTGGTGTGAATTGAATAGGAAACTTATTGAAACATCTGACCCTGATTATAACATCAAAAACAAAGAAAAGACTGCAGAGTAGAATGTACAAGGTGAAGGGATCTTTATTAAAATTATAATCCATAAAAAACGGCTCTCATACATTTAACTGGAATAATTAAATTGTAATGTAATTGCATCACCTCACCACTAGGGGTTTTTTTTACATGAAATTCAAAGAAAAGGACAAAACAGAAAAGGCCTCAGAGAAAAAAAAACAGATTTCCCTGTCTTGCTTTCCACACTGTTGTTCTTTATCTTGTCTCATTCCTCTACATTGCCTTTGTAAAAGTACTTGCATCCCATTGGCTTCTCACATTCTTACTCACTTGGAGAAGCGTTTGCTAGCAGTGCTACTAACGGGTCCTTTTCCTAAGATGTGGTAGCCGATTTAGCGCGTGCTGAATGCTAACACATCCATTATGTCCTATGGATGCGTTAGCTTTTAATGTGCGCTAAATCAGTTAGCTTGTGCTAAAATGCTTAGCACGCCTTTGTAAAAGAGGGAACAGAAGAACATAAAAATTGCCGTTGCTGGGTCAGACCCGTGATCCATCGTGCCCAGCAGTCTGCTCCCGCGGCGGCCCTTAGGTCAAAGACCAGCGCCCTAACTGAGACTAGCCTTACCTGTGTTTATTCTGGTTCAGCAGGAACTTGTCTAACTTTGTCTTGAATCCCTGGAGGGTGTTTTCCCCTATTTGAATCCCTGGAGGGTGTTTTCCCATATAACAGCCTCCGGAAGAGCGTTCCAGTTTTCCACCACTCTCTGGGTGAAGAAGAACTTCCTTACGTTCGTACGGGATCTATCCCCTTTTAACTTTAGAGAGTGCCCTCTCGTTCTCCCTACCCTGGAGAGGGTGAACAACCTGTCTTTATCTACTAAGTCTATTCCCTTCATTATCTTGAATGTTTCGATTATGTTCCCTCTCAGTCTCTTCTTTTCAAGGGAGAAGAGGACCAGTTTCTCCAATCTCTCCCTGTACGGCAACTCCTCCAGCCCATTAATCATTTTAGTTGCTCTTCTCTGTACCCTTTCGAGTAGTAACCGTGTCTTTCTTCATGTACAGCGACCAGTGCTGGACACAGTATTCCAGATGGGGGGGGGGGGTGCCATGGCCTGGTACAGCAGCATGATAACCTTCTCCGATCTGTTTGTGATCCCCTTCTTAATCATTCCTAGCATTCTGTTTGCCCTTTTTGCCGCCGCCGCACAATGCGCGGACGGCTTCATTGACTTATCGACCAGTACTCCCATCGAGAGGGTAAATATTTCTCAAAAGGGTGATGTGGGGTCATTAAAACAACAACCTGTGTGTTTTTCTGTGCCACTAAGGGTTAGGATGGGTAACAGGAAAAACTTCAGGTGCCCTGTTTACTCTATACAAATGTACAGGGACATGTTTCATGGGTATATAGCGCTTACTATAGGGGAAAACACCCTTCAGGGATTCAAGACAAAGTTAGACAAGTTCCTGCTGAACCAGAACGTACGCAGGTAGGGCTAGTCTCCGTTAGGGCGCTGGTCTTTGATCAGAGGGCCACCGCATGAGCGGACTGCTGGGCAAGATGAACCACTGGTCTGACCCAGCAGTGGCAATTCTTATGTTCTTATGTACCTAAGTGAAAAACTGCAGTTTCTTCTCATACAAGGAACATAAGAATGGTCCTGTTTTCAACAGTGGCCAACTTAGGTTTCAAGCACCTAACTAGGTCCCAAGTAGCAAAACAGATTCTATGCTGCTCATCCTAGGAATAAGCAGTGGATTTCCCCCAGGCCATCTCAATATTAGCCTATGGACTTCTCTTTTAGGAAATTATCCAAGCCTTTTTTAAACCCTGCTAAGCTAACTGATTTCACCATGTTCTCCGGCAATGAATTCCAGAGTTTAATTACATTACATTACATTAGGGATTTCTATTCCGCCTGTGCCTTGCGGTTCTAGGCGGATTGCAATAAAGAAGATTTCTGGGCATTTCCAGTAGAATTACATTACAGTAGAAGAGTAAATTACAGGTAACAGTAAAGAGTTACAATACATTCGATATCACAGGAGATGTTACATAGCAACTGAATCAAGTTACATCGGGTGGAGAATAAAGAATTACAATACATTCTAGATTACAAAAGATGTTACATGACTGAATCAAGTTTCTTCGGGTGGAGAGTAGCATCATATGCCTATAAGCGAAGGTGTATTTATAATGTTGATGATTGCATGATGTTGGTTACTTAATGTTGATGATATGGACTGTAGAAGTGTTTAGTTTGGGTTGGATAAAGTTTGTTACGTCGAGTACCTTTGAGAGGTGGGTAGGTGAAAATGTTCTGTGTTCTCCTTCTTCTGGATAAGAGGTAGTAGTGAAAACGGTTGTTTAGGTAGCTGGGTGCCGTGCCATGGGTTACATTGTATGCAGAAAAACTTTCTCCAGTTTGTTTTAAATCTACTACATTGATATCTCTCTGGAATTGGTAAAAGCTTCTCCCTCACTTCCACGTCCCACCCCCCCTCTCCCCCTCCCCCATTATTTTCTATCTATATATAAGTATGTGTCAGTCAAAATTGTTAACTTAGTACAAGGACTTGAAGGTATAGTAACCAGCTCTCCCTGTATTACTTTGGAAATATTTATAGCACAGTGCTTTTGATTTTTAAGTAATTATTGTTAAAAACAACAGGAAATGGTGACACATAATAGCTACCAGCAAGAAATCCCAGGACAAAACCATTTCCTGCTTTACAAATTAATGAGTGCATTTTAAGCACAATCAAATATCAGGTTTCTTTAGGCTCAGTTGAGATATTCTCATGACAGTGCGAGAAGAACTGATTTCTTGCTTCGTAATTGCGTTTGAAATGTGCCATCCTTGGGGTCCTGAGTTGACATCTACAATTGTATTCTGGAGACCACATAAGACCTTTGCTCCAAGATCCACCCATGGCCCAGCTGCTAAACAGGACCTTTGCAGTCTACAGAATTTCAGAGTGCTCTAGACTGTGGTTAAGAGGGTGGTGTATTTGTCTAGCCACTGCCTCTCTATATAAAGTTAATATATAGAATTAAAGGAAAACAAACAGAAGGAATAAAGGTAATACCTTTTTTATTGGACTACTGCAACTTAAATGCATTGTTTGATTAGCTTTCGAAGGTGATTCTTCTTCCTCAATATATATCAGTATATGAAAGTGAAACATCAAAGCATTTCAAAGCCTCACAGGAGGAGGGTTGGGTGAGGTGAGAGACATGGGGCAGATGATGAGAAGGAGACAAAAAGTCATAAAAATTCATGGCCTGTAAAGTGCTAGGAAGCCAAGATCCTTATTGAGTCCTGTTTTGTGAGGGTTAAGATAGTTATAGTAACATAGTAGATGACGCAGATAAAGACCCGAATGGTCCATCCTGTCTGCCCAACCTGATTCAATTTAAGTTTTTTTAATTTTCTTCTTATCTATTTCTGGGCAAGAATCCAAAGCTTTACCCGGTACTGTGCTTGGGTTCCAACTGCCGAAATCTCTGTTCAGACTTACTCCAGCCCATCTACACCCTCCCAGCCATTGAAGCCCTCCCCAGCCCATCCTCCACCAAATGGCCATATACAGACACAGACCGTACAAGTCTGCCCAGTAACTGGCCTTAGTTCAATATTTAATCTTATTTTCTGATTCTAGATCCTTTGTGTTCATCCCACGCTTCTTTGAACTCAGTCACAGTTTTCCTCTCCACCACCTCTCTCAGGAGCGCATTCCAGGCATCCACTACCCTCTCCGTAAAGTAGAATGTCCTAACATTGCCCCTGAATCTACCACCCCTCAACCTCAAATTATGTCCTCTGGTTTTACCATTTTCCTTTCTCTGAAAAATATTTTGTTCTACGTTAATACCCTTCAAGTATTTGAACGTCTGAATCATATCTCCCCTGTCTCTCCTTTCCTCTATGGTATACATATTCAGGGCTTCCAGTCTCTCCTCATACGTCTTCTGGCGCAAGCCTCCTATCATTTTCGTCGCCCTCCTCTGGACCACCTCAAGTCTTCTTACGTCCTTCGCCAGATACGGTCTCCAAAACTGAACACAATTCTCCAAGTGGGGCCTTACCAATGACCTGTATCAGTTTATCATTTTGATTTCCAAAGTCTTACGCACCTGGATTGTTTTAAAATTTCCTTTCAGTATTTTCACCATAAAATCATCGCTGTAATGTTCTAGTTTGTTGAAGTGTTCTACTGAGGTTTTGTTTTCCTGTATCTTCCTGCCCTCCATTGTCCTCCCTACCCTCTTCTACCCCCTTCTTCTGTAATGTCGCCAAGAGCTTGTATAGGTATGAGCGATACACAAATGGAAGAAATAAATAAATAAATATCCTGGTTAGCATTAGTTAGTTCGGTGCTTGAGTCCTAGTGACTTGATAAATTACAGATCTAAAAAGAAAATGGTTTTGTGCTAGTCCGGAAAGGTCCTCCAGCGTCATCCCCATGGTTGTTTTCAACGTATCCATCCATCTGGTTGCAGATTCCTTCGATCTTCACTTGGTTCCTTCACTTGGTTCCTTCGATCTTCCCAAACATGATGTCCTTCTCCAGTGATCTCTCTCTTCTCATAGTATGACCAAAGTAAGACAGTTGTAGCTTCATCATTTGGGCTTTCAGTGACACAGCCGGTTTGATCTCTTCCAGAATTGATTTATTAGTTCTTTTGGTGGTCCACGGCATGCGTAAAATCCTTCTCCAACACCAAAGCTCAAATGAGTCAATCTTCTTTCTGTCTTGTTTCCGTAGTGTCCAGCTTTCACATCCATAATTGACCAATGAGAAAATGACTGGGTGGGCAAGTCTGATCTTCATCTGGAGTGTTATTTCGAAGATCAGACTTATCCAGGCACTCATTTTCTCAGTGGTTGGGCAATGCGTTTTTTAATATATCTGTGTAAATTAATCCTAGTTTTTGGAATCTGGCTTGTTTCTCCAGTGTAGCACCCTTCTTTACAACTTTTGCATTGAATGATGTATTCCACGTTGGAAGATGAACATGTGAAGGATTCCCTTATGCTGAATGTTTTTCCCAGATGAGAGACTATGGGGGGGTCCTGTGAAATGTGTTGCAAAGTTTGCAGTTTGGTATATTGCAGGGGTGTGTGCCGTTCTCTTCCTTGTGAGCTTGTGTCTGGAGTGTGGTTTTTTTCACCAGTTTTTCTTATAGATTAGCTGGCTGTCAGAACGTCAGCATGGGTGGAGCTAGGAATATTTATTTCATTAATTCATCCTCCTGTAGTAATGTAAAGGGAATGTAAAATTTTCTAGTTGGCTCTCCTACTGGAAAGAGTCAAAGGAAGAGTTAATAACATAGTAAAATAGTAACAGAAGGCAGATAAAGACCTGAATGGTCCATCCAGTCCGCCCATAAGTGATATTCATTTAACAAAATACATGATTAGATTAACTTGTCTCTTCTTTGATATTTCTGGGCCGTAGACTATAAAGTCTGGTATTGTCCTAGGTTCCAAATGCTGAAGTTGCCATCTAATCAAGCCATTGTGACATCACTGCTGAGGTTGGCTCTTAGGCATTGGTGGAATGAGGCATTATGACATCACAATCTCAGCTCTGGAATGTTGCTACTCTTTGAGTTTCTGCCAGGTAACATAGTAAAATACATCAGATAAAGACCTGAACAGTCCATCCATAAGTTATATTCATTCAAAAATACATGATTAGATTAATTTATCTCTTCTTTGATATTTCTGGGCCGTAGACTGTAAAGTCCACCTGGTATTGTCCTAGGTCCAAATGCTGAAGTTGCCGTCCAAGCTCACTCCAGCCTATCCAACCATCCCGTTGTTTGCAGAACATCTACTGTAAAGTCTGGCCAGTAACGTCCTCATGTTCCAAGTTGGTGGAGTTCCCATTGATGTCCTCCCCAGCCCAATCCTACGCCAAATTATAAGAACATAAGAATTGCGGCTGCTGGGTCAGACCAGTGGTCCATCATGCCCAGCAGTCCGCTCACGCAGCGGCCCTCTGGTCAAAAGACCAGCGCCCTAACCGAGACTAGTCCTACCTGCGTACGTTCTGGTTCAGAAGGAACTTGTCTAACTTTGTCTTGAATCCCTGGAGGGTGTTTTCCCCTATAACAGCCTCCAGAAGAGCGTTCCAGTTTTCTACCACTCTCTGGGTGAAGAAGAACTTCCTTACATTTGTACGGAATCTACCCCCTTTCAACTTTAGAGAGTGCCCTCTCGTTTTCTCTACCATGGAGAGGGTGACCAACCTGTCCTTATCTACTAAGTCTATCCCCTTCAGTACCTTGAATGTTTCGATCATTGCCCCTCTCAATCTCCTCTGTTTGCGGGAGAAGAGGCCCAGTTTCTTTAATCTTTCGCTGTACGGCAGCTCCTCCATCCCCTTAACCGTGCAAGTCTGTCCAGTACCAGCCTTAGCTCTTTAATTTACATTCTTCGTTTTCTAATTAGAGATCCTCTATGTTGATCCCAAGCCTTTTTGAATTCCATCACCGTTTTCATCTCCACCACTTCCCTCGGGAGGGCATTCCAGGCATCTACCACCCTCTCCGTGAAAAAGAATTTCCTAACATTGCTCCTGAGTCTTCTTCCCCGCAACCTCAAATTATGCCCTGTGATTAGCAGGTTTTTGAATGAAAAAATGTCCTGATGAACCGGGTTCAGTTCCTACTGCAGCTCCTTGTGACCGTGGGCAAGCCAGTTAACCCTCAATTGCCCCAGATATAAAGCCCTAGATTGAGATTGCCTGCATTTATATCCATGATCCTTTTAAAATTCATTTTTGTTGCAATTCTCAAATAAATTACAGAGAACTAAGGGTATGTTTGAACAAATAACGTCTCCAAAAAGAAAGGAACGTTTTCAATCACTATTGTACATGGCTGAACTGAAACAATGGCTGTCTTATAATAAACCACATTTTAAAAAGATGTTCTTACATGAAAGTAACATCTCTACACATGTTGTCAAAATGCTCGGAATTGAAAGGAATCAGGTTTCAGGTTTCTTAAAACTTGATATACAGGCCTCAAGTTATACTTAGAGAGCGGCTTACATAAAAGAATAAAATCCAAACTTAATAAGGGTTGAGAATAAGAGGAAGGAATGGTGTCTACTCCCAAATCCTGGGCCAGTCGGTATCTGGAGGGGGGGTTGATCAGGCAGGTCTAACTGTTTTCACGTAAATGGGACCCTCGTTAAAAGAGCACGAGTTAGTGGTGATATAACATGTCTTAATGGTAGCCCATGTTGATAAAAACACCCTTCACGGTTTAGGAAAATAAAAATGCTTGGTCCGTTGGCCTATCGTATCAAGCAGCCACATGGGGCAAAGACTTGGAAAAACTAATTATACACGCAAATAACTATGGTGAATTTAGGAAACATCTAAAAACATACCTGTTCTTGAAGTACCTAGGTAACGAATCTGCACAGTCGACCCCATCACAATCTCACCCCCCAAATCCGATCCCGTAAACTGTCAACCACTAATCTCTAGCTATGAATGTTCCATTCAATTTGTAGAATCTTCTAATTCATTGTAAACCGCATTGAATCTTTTTAATTCATTGTAATTCATTCTAATTCATAGAATCTCTCTAATTCATTGTAAACCACATAGAACTTCACGGTCCTGCAGTATATAAACTGTTATTATTATTATTATTATTGACACATGGAAAAATAGCTATGGAGGCTGCGATTTGGGAATTTTTGTCTTCTTGAGAAATTGCAAATGACGTGTAGCAGTTTTCACACTCGTGGTGCACTTTGGTGTGGCAGTTCGTAAATCCCTTTTCGTTAGGTTTCACTTGGGAGATTGCCACTAAGGGCTCCTTTTAGCGGCTAAAAAAAACGTACCTTTTTGGCGCGCGTTAACCCCCGCGCTAGCCGAAAAACTACCACCTGCTCAGGAGGAGGCGGTAGCGACTAGCACGGCCGGAAAATTAGCACGCGCTATTACGCGCATTAAACCGCTAACGCGGCTTCGGAAAAGGAGCCCTAAGTAGCTAAACTTGATCCAGCTTGCGGGTAGACTCATCTGTTGGCTCCAAATATACCAGTGACATCACTTTTATGTCATTCAGTCGGTGGAAGAATGATGTCACCACTCCATTTTAGGAGACAGGGTTTGATACCGCACCTACATCGTTAGTTTCATTTATTCGAATGGTACAGAATTAACATGATGAATGCGTTGTTGTTGTTTTTTTGATGTAGAATAAAATATTTAATCGCAAATAATGGATGCCTCATTTACCTCTCCTGAGCCTGGCCTGGTGCTTCGCGGCGACCGCAGCAGGCAGAAGGCTGGCTCTGCAGGACCGTGAAACAAGACGTTTCGCTTTGTAGTGTTGCAGGTCTAGCCTAGAGGTCTGCATGGGAATGGGGATCGCGGGAATCCCCTCTTAACCCACGGGACTCCCACGGAGACCCCCCTCTGGCCCACGGGACTCCCACGGGAATGGAAGGCTTTGGAAGCAGGGTTCGTCCATATAATATAATGGACACGACAGCCTTAGTAAAAAAGGGGGTTTATAAGTTAATTACCTGAACAGAAAACAAAAAAAGGGTTCCACAAGGAAAACAGCAGCACAAACACAAAAGAAACTGTGGAATTGATGATCCTGTCAGAAGTAATTGCTGCTTTTTATGGGGACGGGCGGGGATGGAGGCAATTCCTTGCGGGGATGGGATGGGTGGGGACGGAGAGGATCCTGACGGGGATGGACAAGATCCTGGCAGGAACGGGTGGGGACGGAGAGGATCCTGACGAGGATGGGTGGGGACGGAGAGGATCCTGACGAGGATGGGTGGGGACGGAGAGGATCTTGGCGGGGACGGGTGCGGATGGGTGGGATTTCTGTCCCCGTGCAACTCTCTAGTCTAGCCTTGTGTCTGCCACTCACATTAGGAGGCCCCTTCCTACTCCCTGTACCGCCATGATGATACCAGGCAAAGAAAAGAGCAAATCTATGAGCCCCACTATCAACAGATGTAGAGCATTAAGAATTACTTCCGGTTCACTCTTATGCTTCTTCTGATGGGCAAAAGAAAAAAAAAAAATGTTGAAAAAAAGAAAATCCTCTCTATAAGTAGGAGGAGCTTTGGTTAGCAGCGTCTGAATTCCTCCGTCTTGGTTCCTGAGAAAAGACCTCACTGTCACTGCTTACACCCAGACAAAATACACATAACGGCTTTAATGGAGGTAACGCTGAGCAATTGAACCTATCACTTTTCCACATAGTCCCCACGCAAGACAACGCATTTGTTGCATCGCTCAACTAGCTTCAGCGTTCCTGCAAAAAAATAAATTTATCGGCTGCTCCCGAAAGCCAGCTGAGCGCCACTTCCTTTACTTCATCATGCTTTGCCTTTTGCTTTCCGGGTCACAGTGATGCACCCATGCCTCGTTGCCAGTGATAATTTTCTCCAGAGAACAGTACTCCCCTGAAATTCCATGAGCAACCGCGAACTTCGAAAATCTGCGAATATCGGAGGCGGGGTTTGGAGGCGGGAGAAGGCCGCAGGGGCGACTTCTTTTTAAACTTGCATCTCGCCGGAGGTGCCGAGGACTCCTGTCCGTCCGCACTTGGCTGCCGATCTGCTCTGCCTCCTGCCATCTTGTGCTTTTGAGACTTTCTTTGGAGGCATTGTAGTCTAAAAAGCACGCACGGGGAAAAAAAAATCCACGAATGACTGAGTCCGCGAAATCGGAACCGCAAATTCGCGGGAGTAGACCGTACTCGGATCTTCTTCACATCAACTCAGGAAACTGGGTCGCAGCCTCCATTACATTTTCTTAAGTATAGCGGTGAACCGTTCCATAGGGTGGAAAAGAGAAATGGATTGGAACAAAAAAGTAATTCTTATTTAGCGTTTTCAAAAACAGACCTTTCTGTTCAATGTGTAATTAGAGTAGTTCTAAATAACTGATCCAAATCCTACTGTAAACCACATCGAATTCTATGGTTAATGGGGATGAGGCGGCATACAAGAGGAAAGAAAACCAAAAACATAAGGGCCCGACTAACTACAAAACCATCATTGCTGACTCATCCGAAAATACAGTTCTGTCTTAGCAGGGTATGTTGAAAGACTCCATTGTTTATTCCATAGACAAATTGATTGAATTTTATTTCCTTGTCTAAGCCTTTGGTGAAGCCTTCATGGAAGCATCTGAGCTTGTGAAGCAGGTGGCAAAAGTCTCTGGCTTCCCATGTCATAAGTAGCAGTTATGCAACAAAGAGGCGTCATCTTAATGGCAGGAATTCACAGATCTGAGTCCCATGGCCCCGGGGCCCCACCTTCACTTTTTCAGCCCTCCGCCATTGTTCCGAGAGCAGGTGAGTGGCAGCTGACAGGTCGACACTGGAGTCTGCTCCACGCTCGCCTTGCCCACTTGTCTCCCCTCCAGGAGGGCGCGGAGCATTTTGTAATTGAAGTAGAAAAGCCTCTAGGATTACCTGTGAATGAGACAGCGCATTGTTCCATAAGTGTAACATTGATCTCTTACATAAAAGCAATCACTTAACAAATATACTTGTAATTTGCATTTTTTTCTGGGTTATTTTTTTTTTTTTTTGGTCATTGTCTTGGGAAGAATGAAACAGCTCAGTGGAGGAAAAGAGAATAAATAGATTAGACCTAATTTAAGCTACAAGGGGATGTTTTCCAGCAAAGGCTCTTACCACAGGCTCAGAATGGGGGTGGGGGGGACATCATTATTTGGAAGATTATTTAAACCTTTAACCCTTTCAGGACCAAGGGACATATTTGTCCCATAACTTTAAAATCCTATAAATTTTGATTGGGATAGTCTACAGTTCTAAATTTGATATGTACGGATTCCATATGATACTGCCTTTATGTAAACAAACTGGTTCCGACATTCATTCATTAGCGTCGTTGCCAGATTGACGAGAAGATTCACTTGCCACACTGTCCATAAGCCAGAAGTGTGATTTTTTAAAATAAAAATAATGATATTTCACAAAAAAAATCAATTTTTTGGCATCTGCAAGCCCTTTTTACCATAAAAATGTCGTCAAAACCACAAAAATTGGCCTACGATCCTTATGGTCCTGAAAGGGTTAAGCATTTAATTTACTTCATGTTTGTTTGTTCTTGGTGGGGGTAATTTACAAAAAGTCAACTAAAATTAGATGCTGAGCACTAAAGCTCTGATTCTATAGTATAAATCATAGGCGCTGAGGAACACGGAAAACAGCGCACGTCATGTTTATACACATCTAGTGGCACTTAAACTGGACTTCGGTAACCTTAGACGCACCCTATGTTTGCCTGGGTTTTCTTAACCTAAATATCAGCGAAACGCGCCCATCGTCCGCTCCTAACCACGCCTACTTTCTGTTAGGCGCCTTGGACTAGGCGCTTGCCTGAAGGTGCCTGCCATCCAATTCTAATTTAAGCCAATTATAGCATAACAATAATCTTATATGCCGCTTCAACCTCACAGCTCAGCGCGGTTTGCAAGAAAGAGAGCTGCGCATACGCAGGGAAATGACAATTCTAGATAAAGAATTCAAGGAGAAAAAAAATGGAAATATAACAGTTGGGATGCTAAGAATTCTTCGTCAAAAGATGGGTTTTTAATAATTTCCTGAGGTTAATGTAAGATTGAGAACTGGAGATCAACTTGCCAAAGGGCAGCTTGGTAAGCCAAACTTCGGCTGGAAAATCTTTTAAATCGGCAACCCCTAACCGCAGGAAAAGCGAAAAATTCTAATTTCACGAACAAGGCGTCTACCATTTGCAAAGAGGAAATGCTCAGAGATGTAAGTTGGAATTAAACCATGAAGAGTTTTATAACAAAAACACCCAAATTTAAATATAATTCTCAATTATGAGGTATCGGCGCCAGTTCAGCTTTTTAAATAATTAAGCTAAGCGCCTAGATAACCTCCTAGAAGCTCCAATCTAGGGGCCTAAATTTAGGAAACGTTTTTAGAATCTGGGCCTCAGGGCAAATTCTAGATCGACAATTACCGTTATAGAATACAGGTGTCTCTCCATATCTGTGGGGGTTAGGTGCGCAGCCCTCTCGCGAAGACCATAATTTCGCAAATAACTTTCTTCCCCTATATTTGCAGAGCCAGCCCCCACAGTGAGTCGGCAGCAATCCCGCTGTCTGATTGGGCAAAGGATTTCAAAGCCAGCCTCCACAGTGATGTCAGCAGAAGTCCCGCTGTCTGATTGGGCACAGGATTTCAAAGCCAGCCTCCACAGTGATGTCAGCAGAAGTCCCGCTGTCTGATTGGGCACAGGATTTCAAAGCCAGCCTCCACAGTGATGTCAGCAGAAGTCCCGCTGTCTGATTGGGCACAGGATTTCAAAGCCAGCCTCCACAGTGATGTCAGCAGATGTCCCGCTGTCTGATTGGGCACAGGATCTCAAAGCCAGCCTCGGCGGCAAAGAAAGCAAATAGAATGTTGGGCATGATAAAGAAGGGAATCACGAGTAGATCGGAGAGGGCCATAATGCCGCTTTATAGAGCAATGGTGAGACCCCACTTGGAATACTGTGTCCAACATTGGTCTCCCAACCTAAAGAAGGATATAAAACTGCTGGAAAGGGTGCAGAGACGAGCAACAAAACTAGTTAAAGGTATGGAGAATCTGGAATACGAGGATCGACTTAAGAGACTGGGATTGTTCTCTCTTGAGAAAAGGAGACTGCGAGGGGATATGATTGAGACCCTCAAAATACTGAAAGGAATCGACAAAATAGAGCAGAAAAAACTATTTACATTATCCAATTTGACACTGACAAGAGGACACGAAATGAAGCTAAGGGACAAGTTCAGGACTAATATCAGGAAGTTCTGCTTCACTCAGAGAGTGGTTGACACCTGGAATGCTTTCCCAGAGGAGATTATTGCGGAATCGACCGTCCTAGGATTCAAAAGCAAACTAGATGCACATCTCCGTACAAGAGGCATAGAAGGATATGGGTGACTAAAAATTACGCCAGGTGTACACCTGACAGGGCCTCCGCGTGTGCGGATCACTGGACTTGATGGACCGAAGGTCTGATCCGGAGATGGCGCTTTTTATGTTCTTATATTCTTATGTTCACAGTGATGTTGGCAGCAGTTCAGAGAGAACATACACTGAGAGTCAGAGCAGCAGTTTTAATGTAAAAAAAAAAACCCCAGTGTGCAGCATGAGTGCAATTGAGCAGGTGAGGAGGAAGAAGAAATAGCAGATTAGGGAACAAGGGAACTGCATCGGTTTGGGAGGGTGGTACACTCGTGAATAACTAGGGTTACCATATTTCCTCTATGAAAAAAGAGGACATCTGGTTCTGCCCCAGCCCTGCCCCAGCCCTCCTCCAGCCCCCCCTTCCCCCCCAACACACACAAACCTCCCTGAGCTTGGGACTGCGTCTGCACTTACACAGATGTCGATGTGATGACATCACATGCATATGATGTCATCATTTTGAAGTACATGCATGCACGAACGCCCTCCAGATGCAACCCTGAGGTTGGGGACGTCCAAAACCCAGACAAACTGCCAGGTTTTAGAAATCCCTCTGGGCACCTGGACTATCCTTTTAAAAAAAAAAAACCATGTCTGGGTTTTCCCAGGCGTCTGATAACCCTACAAATAACAAGTCACAAATGCCAAACCCGCAACTATGGAAGGAGACCTGTACTAACATAAGTCCTCATTCAGCCCCCCCCCCCCAAAACCTCTTCTCCTCTCAGGGCTATGTCTGGAGGGTCTGCAAGCATGTGTGTGACGTGATGATGTCCCATGCATGCATGTGTGGATTCCTTCCAGACACAGTCCCGAGCTCCTAAATCCAAACTGCCAGGTTTTCAAACTTTATCCGAACACTCATACAGTCCTTTAAACAGAGGGCATGCCTGGGTAAATCCAGACATATTGTAACCCTACTCTCTCTCCCTCCCTTTCCACCCCAGCCTATGCAGCAGATTCTCTCTCTCCCTCCATCCCTCCTCCTTTCCCACCCTCCCAGTCCATGCAGAAAATTCTCCCTCCCTCCCTTACCACCACCTACCCCCAGCCCATGCAGCAAATTCTCCCTCCCTTCCCCCCAGCCTGTACAGCAGATTCTCTACCTCCCTCCCTTCCCACCTCATGCAGAAAATTCTCTCCCTCTCCCTCCCTTCCCACCCATCCCAGCCTGTACAGAAGATTCTCTACCTCCCTCCTTTCCCACCCCCCTAGCCCATGCAGCAAATTCTCCCTCCCTTCCTCCCAGCCTGTACAGAAGATTCTCTCCCTCCCTCCCTTCCCATCTCATGCAGAAAATTATCTCCCTCTCCCTCCCTCCCTTCCCACCCATCCCAGCCTGTACAGAAGATTCTCTACCTCCCTCCCTCCCTTCACACCCATCCCCAACCCATACAGCAAATTCTCCCTCCCTCCCTTCCTACCCACCCCAGCTGTACAGAAGATTCTCGACCTTCCTCTCTTCCCACCCACCCCAGCCCATGCAGCAAATTCTCCCTCCCTCCCTTCCCCCCAGCCTGTACAGCAAGTTCTCTATCTCCCTCCCTTCCCGCCCCATGCAGAAAATTCTCTCTTTCCCTTCTCATACCCCAGCCCATGTACCATTTCTTCAGGTTGCCAGCAACAGTTCCTACATACTGCCGGCAGCTAACTCAGAAGCCTTCCCTCTGGCACACAATGTAAACGCGTCAGGGGGAAAGCTTCTGGGTCAGCTGCCGGCAGCTTGTACAAACTGTCTGGTGGCCTATGGCTACTGTATGTCCAGCCCTGAAGCCAAACTGTGTGGGCCAGGCCCGCCCATGACAATGCCCCTGCTTCACCCATCTTTTGCGAATGCCCTTGACTCATCTATGTCCCTCCCCCCTAGCCACACCCTCTTTTGAGTTGCATACATTCCAATTTAAGTACATATAGCCAGATCAGTGCCCAAATCAAAATTCATGCCAATTACCTGTTTGTTAGCTCCAATAATTAAATCATTGGAGCCCATTAATTAATTATTTTGGTGCCCAAATTTGGACAACTTTAAAAGAATCCAGAGGGAAATGGTTAAAAGGGCTTCATATAGCTAGACTGATATAGATTTACAGTATATGTATGCCTGTGTCTCCATTCTCAGAGGCTGAAGCAGGGGAAAGTCCTGAGATTAACACCTCTGAAACACTTTGCATCTTATACTATAGGGGCGGAAGCATCAAAAAGCTGTGAAATTTTTGAAGAGACTGAGGTGCTGCAATCTTCCTGCTACTGATAATAGACTACAATATCACATATGCAATATGAATGAATCAAATGCCTTTATGCATACTAAACGAAAAGATGACAGGGAGCTTGTGGCACAATGGTTAAAACTAGAGGCTCAGCACCCTGAGGTTGTGGGTTCAAACCTTGCGACCCTGGGCAAGTCACCAAATCTCCCCCCTATTGCCCCAGGCACATTAAAGAGATTGTGAGCCCACCAGGACAGACAGGGAAAAATGCTTGAGTACCTGAATAAATTCATGTAAACCAATCTGAGCTCCCCTGGGAGAATGGCATAGAAAATTGAATAAATAAATAGTGTGAAAATAGAGGGGTATAGATAGAGGATTGCTGTACAGGTCCTGGACCTGTTGGGCCGCCGCGTGAGCGGACTGCTGGGCGCGATGGACCTCGGGTCTGACCCGGCAGAGGCATTGCTTATGTTCTTATGTTCTAAACGTTCCAGCCTTTGATAAATAGAGCTGAGATTGTGACATCATAATGCCTCATTCCACCAATAAGAGCCAACCTCATCAGTGATGTCACAATAGCTTGATTGTCCTTTACTTGGCTCACTTTTGCTACACTTTTATTTCAAGAGTGGTGCAGTGGTTAAAGCTCCAGCCTCAGCACCCTGAGGTTGTGGGTTCAAACCCACACTGCTCCTTGTGGGTCACTTAAGCTCCACTGCCCCAGGTACCTTAGACAGAATGTGAGTCTACAGCAGGGGAGTCAAAGTTCTTCCTCGAGGGCCGCAATCCAGTCGGGTTTTCAGGATTTCCCCAATGAATATGCATGAGATCTATTTGCATGCACTGCTTTCATTGTATGCTAATAGATCTCATGCATATTCATTGGGGAAATCCTGAAAACCCGACTGGATTGTGGCCCTTGAGGAGGGGCTTTGACGCTCCTGGTCTACAGGGACAGACAAGGAAAATGCTTGAAGTACCTGTGTATAAACCGTTTTGAATATGGTTGTAAAACTCCCAAAAAGCAGTTATACAAGTCCCAAACCCTTTCCCTTTTCAAAAATTCAGCTTAGGTGTTTCCGATAGCAGTCTGAAACCAAAGCGAAATGATAGCTCTCACCTGAAACATCAGGCCTCCTGCCTCGCCCTATCTTAGTCACTAGTCCTGGTCTCTCCTGTGCCACAAACGCATTGCCTCAGTCACCGGGCAAGATCCATTTGTGTATTCGCTCAGCCGATAACTTTTCCAGCTCTCTCTCGGCTCGGTGCACTCCATCGGTGCACTCTATTTGGGACTGACCTACTGAGATGCTGGAAGAGTGCCAAGAAAACGGATCCCTTATCGCAGCATTGAGGTGAAAGTCCATCTGCAGAAAGGGAAGTTCTCCGGAAACAATAGTGTGTTAGAATGAATTTAACTTCCTAAAATAGAAACAAGTAGGACTAGAAGATAACTCTATGCCCTCTGAATAACCTATCAGTGGCCCTCTAAGTAGCTGTTTTTTAAAAAAAAAAAATTAAATTATTTTATTAGTTATTGTAATATGTTTTGTATTGTAAGATTGTAATTCATTACTTGTATGGCTTTATTATAATCCGCATAGAATTGTAGGTTATGCGGAATACACTTCTCCCTCCGTATTCGTGGTTTCAGCAATCGCGGTTTCGACTATTCACAGTTTTTAGCTTGCTGGCTCCTCCCCCTAAATTACATCAGCTTGCCTAGAGAAATCGCTGATTCCAAGCGTTTACGGAGAAAATTGCCGATTCCCGGCACTTTCCTCACCATGTTTTGCCTCTCCTTCAGGAACAGGCCAGGTCTCCTGCCATGTTATTCGCGGTTTCACCATATTCACCATGGTTTTTAATAGCAAACAGCGAATCACTTATGAAAAAGTTATTTGCCGTTTTCTCTGTATTTGCGGTTCTGTTAATCCCCTATCGCAGCGACTTCGGAGAACCTCTCGTTCAGATTAAATTCGCTTTTCTGAGATAGTTATGCTTCCTCAAAATAATTGAAGTGGAAAAATAATTGAAGTATATCAGCTTAAGGGCTCCTTTTACTAAGGTGCTCTAGCGTTTTTAGCGCACGCACGAAATTACCGCGCGGTATGCTTCTAGAATAATGCCAGCTCAGTGCAATTTAGCGCGCGTTAAGGCCCTAACACTCCTTAGTAAAAGGAGCCCTAAGTCAGGGGTGTCCAATGTCGGTCCTCGAGGGCCGCAATCCAGTCGGGTTTTCAGGATTTCCCCAATAAATATGCATTGAAAGCAGTGCATGCAAATAGATCTCATGCATATTCATTGGGGAAATCCTGAAAACCCGACTGGATTGCGGCCCTCGAGGACCGACATTGGACACCCCTGCCCTAAGTGAACAGACGCTGATATTGTGGTCACTTTTTAATTTTGGGAGCCGTGATCTTTATTTATTCTTCAATGGTCTTTCCATGTTTGAAAAGACTCAATGTCAAGAGCATTCTCTATCAATTGAAGGTCTTTTTGCTCTTATTATTAATACCTCAAAGTTCTCCCCGTTCCTTACGATCTACCGACCAAAAACTTATTTTCATTCCTTCTTTAAAAGAATCCTACTATACAAGGAAAACTAATTTTGCTATAACAGCCCCCACACTATGGAATTCTCTCCCTCAATTTCTCCGAGATGAAATTCATCTACCTAAATTTAAAACTAATCTTAAAACTTTCCTATTTCAGGATGCCTTTGACAAATCCTAATCTTTTCTTTATCTATTTATTTACTCATCTTTTCCCTAACAGCTCTCCTTTATTTCAGCGCATATCTTTTATACCATGCACCCTTAACCTTCATGTCCTATCCCTTCCCTCTATCTCATTTCTTCTAATATTATGTAACTTTTTCCTTCCTTCCCATTCATCCTCACGGTCATGTTTGTCAGTATATGTCTAATATGTTTTCTCTAATTTTTCTAATACACCAATAACTAGTTTCTGCTCTCCTATTTTAAATTTTTATTGTTAACCGGTCAGATATTTGTTTTATGATCGGGATATTAAAAATCAATAAACTTGAAACTTGAATTTCATCACCTGTGGTTTTTCTTCACTTCATATAATAATAATAATAATAATAACAGCTTATATACTGCAATACCGTGAAGTTCTATGCGGTTTACAAAGATTAAGCAAAGGTACAAATTGATTGACTTTAAGAGGGGAGGAAGAAAGAGGGTTAATAGGACAGGAAATCCATTTTTGAGGAGAGAGTGATCAATAGAACAAGTTAATCGCTATAGAGGGGAGAGAGAAGAGAGGATCAGTTGTCTAGATACTTTAGGAACAGGTGTGTTTTCAGACGTTTCCTAAATTCCCCATAAGTAGTGGGCGAAAGCAATTGTTCTAGGTCTTTACCCCATGATGCTGCTTGGTGCGAGAGAAGACGTTCATGGTGTTTTTTCAGTTTACAACCTCTCACTGGGGGGGAAACGAAGTTGGAATGTGAGCTTCTCTTGTGTCTGTTGGCTGAGAAGACGAAAAGGTCAGTTATATATTTAGGGGCAAATCCGTGTAGTGCTTTGAAGCAGAAGCAGGCAAATTTAAACTTTACGCGCGCCTCCATTGGCAGCCAATGCAGCTGCCGGTAGTAGGGTGTCACGTGGTCAAACTTCCTCAGCCCAAAGATCAGTTTGACCGCTGCATTTTGCATCAATTGTAAACGCTGCATGTTCTTTTGGGAAATTGCTAAATAAGTGATGTTACAGTAGTCAAGTAGACTTAGTACGAGGGATTGGACTAGGGTTCTGAATGCCGATGTATCGAAGTAAGCTTTAATGGATCTGAATTTCCAGAGAGTAAAGAATCCCTTTCTGATTAAGGAGTCTACCTGGTCTTTTATGGTTAGGCATTGATCCAAAGTTACACCTAGTATCTTAATGGTGGGCTGGATAGGGTAACTAAGTTTATTGATACATAGTGGTGATTTGGTGTCAAGCGGATGTGGCGAAGCAACAAAGAAAGTTGTTTTTTTCCGAATTAAGTTTGAGCCTAAAGTTTGTCATCCAGTGCTCCATCATGTGTATGGCTTCTGAAGCTTTGGGAATAGTTTCAGAGACAGAATTAGCGAATGGGATGATAATCGTAAAGTCATCTGCATAACTAAATAGTTTTATTCCCAGTTGGGTTAGCTGCGTGCCCAGTGAGGACATATAGACTAGAGAATGACACGGTGACAAAATTCATCACCGTTCCCATCCCTGCAGATAACCGCGGGAAATAATCCCATGTCATTTTCTAGTGTCTATTTCAGCCTCGGTCCTTCTACACCAGCATTCTTCAAAGCAAAGCTTGCGGGTCAGTGGTTGTGGCCATTCATACTCTGATTCTTATGGGAGCCAAGGATAATGAAGCCATTGTGACATCACTGATGTGATTGGCTCTTAGGCACTGGATGAATGAGGCATTATGACATCACAATATCTGCTCTGGATACCAGAGACTGTCATTCTGTAGTGTCTGTTTCAACCTCGATCCTTCTACACCAGCATTCTTCAAAGAAAAGCTTGCAGGTCAGTGGTTGTGGCCATTCATACTCTGATTCTTATGGGAGCAAGGATAATGAAGCCATTGTGACATCACTGATGTGACTGGCTCTTAGGCACTGGTGGAATGAGGCATTATGACATCACAATATCTGCTCTGGATACCAGAGACTGTCATTCTGTAGTGTCTGTTTCAACCTCAGTCCTTCTACACCAGCATTCTTCAAAGCAAAGCTTGTGGGTCAGTGGCTGTGGCCATTCATACTCTGATTCTTATGTGAGCCAAGGATAATGAAGCCATTGTGACATCACTGATGTGATTGGCTCTTAGGCACTGGTGGAATGAGGCATTATGACATCACAATATCTGCTCTGGATACCAGAGACTGTCATTCTGTTGTGTCTGTTTTAACCTCGGTCCTTCTACACCAGCATTCTTCAAAGCAAAGCTTGCGGGTCAGTGGTTGTGGCCATTCATACTCTGATTCTTATGTGAGCCAAGGATAATGAAGCCATTGTGACATCACTGATGTGATTGGCTCTTAGGCACTGGTGGAATGAGGCATTATGACATCACAATATCTGCTCTGGATACCAGAGACTGTCATTCTGTAGTGTCTATTTCAACCTCGGTCCTTCTACACCAGCATTCTTCAAAGCAAAGCTTGCGGGTCAGTGGTTGTGGCCATTCATACTCTGATTCTTATGTGAGCCAAGGATAATGAAGCCATTGTGACATCACTGATGTGATTGGCTCTTAGGTGGAATGAGGCATTATGACATCACAATATCTGCTCTGGATACCAGAGACTGTCATTCTGTAGTGTCTGTTTCAACCTCAGTCCTTCTACACCAGCATTCTTCAAAGCAAAGCTTGCGGGTCAGTGGTTGTGGCCATTCATACTCTGATTCTTATGGGAGCCAAGGATAATGAAGCCATTGTGACATCGCTGATGTGATTGGCTCTTAGGCACTGGTGGACTGAGGCATTATGACATCACTGTATCTGCTCTGGATACCAGAGACTGTCATTCTTTAGTGTCTATCTCAACCTCAGTCCTTTTACACCAGCATTCTTCAAAGCAAAGCTTGCGGGTCAGTGGTTGTGGCCATTCATACTCTGATTCTTATGGGAGCCAAGGATAATGAAGCCATTGTGACATCACTGATGTGATTGGCTCTTAGGCACTGGTGGAATGAGGCATTATGACATCACAATATCTGCTCTGGATACCAGAGACTGTCATTCTGTAGTGTCTGTTTCAACCTCGGTCCTTCTACACCAGCATTCTTCAAAGCAAAGCTTGCGGGTCAGTGGTTGTGGCCATTCATACTCTGATTCTTATGTGAGCCAAGGATAATGAAGCCATTGTGACATCACTGATGTGATTGGCTCTTAGGCACTGGTGGAATGAGGCATTATGACATCACAATATCTGCTCTGGATACCAGAGACTGTCATTCTGTAGTGTCTGTTTCAACCTCGGTCCTTCTACACCAGCATTCTTCAAAGCAAAGCTTGAGGGTCAGTGGTTGTGGCCATTCATACTCTGATTCTTATGGGAGCCAAGGATAATGAAGCCATTGTGACATCACTGATGTGATTGGCTCTTAGGCACTGGTGGAATGAAGCATTATGACATCACAATATCTGCTCTGGATACCAGAGACTGTCATTCTGTAGTGTCTGTTTCAACCTCGGTCCTTCTACACCAGCATTCTTCAAAGCAAAGCTTGCGGGTCAGTGGTTGTGGCCATTCATACTCTCTGATTCTTATGTGAGCCAAGGATAATGAAGCCATTGTGACATCACTGATGTGATTGGCTCTTAGGTGGAATGAGGCATTATGACATCACAATATCTGCTCTGGAGACCAGAGACTGTCATTCTGTAGTGTCTGTTTCAACCTCAGTCCTTCTACACCAGCATTCTTCAAAGCAAAGCTTGCGGGTCAGTGGTTGTGGCCATTCATACTCTGATTCTTATGGGAGCCAAGGATAATGAAGCCATTGTGACATCACTGATGTGATTGGCTCTTAGGCACTGGTGGAATGAGGCATTATGACATCACAATATCTGCTCTGGATACCAGAGACTGTCATTCTGTAGTGTCTGTTTCAACCTCGGTCCTTCTACACCAGCATTCTTCAAAGCAAAGCTTGCGGGTCAGTGGTTGTGGCCATTCATACTCTCTGATTCTTATGGAAGCCAAGGATAATGAAGCCATTGTGACATCATTGATGTGATTGGCTCTTAGGCACTGGTGGAATGAGGCATTATGACATCACAATATCTGCTCTGGAGACCAGAGACTGTCATTCTGTAGTGTCTGTTTCAACCTCAGTCCTTCTACACCAGCATTCTTCAAAGCAAAGCTTGCGGGTCAGTGGTTGTGGCCATTCATACTCTGATTCTTATGGGAGCCAAGGATAATGAAGCCATTGTGACATCACTGATGTGATTGGCTCTTAGGCACTGGTGGAATGAGGCATTATGACATCACAATATCTGCTCTGTAGACCAGAGACTGTCATTCTGTAGTGTCTGTTTCAACCTCAGTCCTTCTACACCAGCATTCTTCAAAGCAAAGCTTGCGGGTCAGTGGTTGTGGCCATTCATACTCTGATTCTTATGGGAGCCAAGGATAATGAAGCCATTGTGACATCACTGATGTGATTGGCTCTTAGGCACTGGATGAATGAGGCATTATGACATCACAATATCTGCTCTGGATACCAGAGACAGTCATTCTGTAGTGTCTGTTTCAACCTCAGTCCTTCTACACCAGCATTCTTCAAAGCAAAGCTTGCGGGTCAGTGGTTGTGGCCATTCATACTCTGATTCTTATGGGAGCCAAGGATAATGAAGCCATTGTGACATCACTGATGTGATTGGCTCTTAGGCACTGGTGGAATGAGGCATTATGACATCACAATATCTGCTCTGGATACCAGAGACTGTCATTCTGTAGTGTCTGTTTCAACCTCGGTCCTTCTACACCAGCATTCTTCAAAGCAAAGCTTGCGGGTCAGTGGTTGTGGCCATTCATACTCTCTGATTCTTATGGGAGCCAAGGATAATGAAGCCATTGTGACATCATTGATGTGATTGGCTCTTAGGCACTGGTGGAATGAGGCATTATGACATCACAATATCTGCTCTGGAGACCAGAGACTGTCATTCTGTAGTGTCTGTTTCAACCTCAGTCCTTCTACACCAGCATTCTTCAAAGCAAAGCTTGCGGGTCAGTGGTTGTGGCCATTCATACTCTGATTCTTATGTGAGCCAAGGATAATGAAGCCATTGTGACATCACTGATGTGATTGGCTCTTAGGCACTGGATGAATGAGGCATTATGACATCACAATATCTGCTCTGGATACCAGAGACAGTCATTCTGTAGTGTCTGTTTCAACCTCAGTCCTTCTATACCAGCATTCTTCAAAGCAAAGCTTGCGGGTCAGTGGTTGTGGCCATTCATACTCTGATTCTTATGGGAGCCAAGGATAATGAAGCCATTGTGACATCACTGATGTGATTGGCTCTTAGGCACTGGTGGAATGAGGCATTATGACATCACAATATCTGCTCTGTAGACCAGAGACTGTCATTCTGTAGTGTCTGTTTCAACCTCAGTCCTTCTACACCAGCATTCTTCAAAGCAAAGCTTGCGGGTCAGTGGTTGTGGCCATTCATACTCTGATTCTTATGGGAGCCAAGGATAATGAAGCCATTGTGACATCACTGATGTGATTGGCTCTTAGGCACTGGATGAATGAGGCATTATGACATCACAATATCTGCTCTGGATACCAGAGACAGTCATTCTGTAGTGTCTGTTTCAACCTCAGTCCTTCTATACCAGCATTCTTCAAAGCAAAGCTTGCGGGTCAGTGGTTGTGGCCATTCATACTCTGATTCTTATGGGAGCCAAGGATAATGAAGCCATTGTGACATCACTGATGTGATTGGCTCTTAGGCACTGGTGGAATGAGGCATTATGACATCACAATATCTGCTCTGGATACCAGAGACTGTCATTCTGTAGTGTCTGTTTCAACCTCGGTCCTTCTACACCAGCATTCTTCAAAGCAAAGCTTGCGGGTCAGTGGTTGTGGCCATTCATACTCTCTGATTCTTATGGGAGCCAAGGATAATGAAGCCATTGTGACATCATTGATGTGATTGGCTCTTAGGCACTGGTGGAATGAGGCATTATGACATCACAATATCTGCTCTGGAGACCAGAGACTGTCATTCTGTAGTGTCTGTTTCAACCTCAGTCCTTCTACACCAGCATTCTTCAAAGCAAAGCTTGCGGGTCAGTGGTTGTGGCCATTCATACTCTGATTCTTATGGGAGCCAAGGATAATGAAGCCATTGTGACATCACTGATGTGATTGGCTCTTAGGCACTGGATGAATGAGGCATTATGACATCACAATATCTGCTCTGGATACCAGAGACAGTCATTCTGTAGTGTCTGTTTCAACCTCAGTCCTTCTATACCAGCATTCTTCAAAGCAAAGCTTGCGGGTCAGTGGTTGTGGCCATTCATACTCTGATTCTTATGGGAGCCAAGGATAATGAAGCCATTGTGACATCACTGATGTGATTGGCTCTTAGGCACTGGTGGAATGAGGCATTATGACATCACAATATCTGCTCTGGATACCAGAGACTGTCATTCTGTAGTGTCTGTTTCAACCTCGGTCCTTCTACACCAGCATTCTTCAAAGCAAAGCTTGCGGGTCAGTGGTTGTGGCCATTCATACTCTGATTCTTATGGGAGCCAAGGACAATGAAGCCATTGTGACATCACTGATGTGATTGGCTCTTAGGTGGAATGAGGCATTATGACATCACAATATCTGCTCTGGATACCAGAGACTGTCATTCTGTAGTGTCTATTTCAACCTCGGTCCTTCTACACCAGCATTCTTCAAAGCAAAGCTTGTGGGTCAGTGGTTGTGGCCATTCATACTCTGATTCTTATGGGAGCCAAGGATAATGAAGCCATTGTGACATCACTGATGTGATTGGCTCTTAGGAACTGGTGGAATGAGGCATTATGACATCACAATCTCTGCTCTGGATACCAGAGACTGTCATTCTGTAGTGTCTGTTTCAACCTCAGTCCTTCTACACCAGCATTCTTCAAAGCAAAGCTTGCGGGTCAGTGGTTGTGGCCATTCATACTCTGATTCTTATGGGAGCCAAGGATAATGAAGCCATTGTGACATCACTGACGTGATTGGCTCTTAGGCACTGGTGGAATGAGGCATTATGACATCACAATCTCTGCTCTGGATACCAGAGACTGTCATTCTGTAGTGTCTGTTTCAACCTCAGTCCTTCTACACCAGCATTCTTCAAAGCAAAGCTTGCGGGTCAGTGGTTGTGGCCATTCATACTCTGATTCTTATGGGAGCCAAGGATAATGAAGCCATTGTGACATCACTGATGTGATTGGCTCTTAGGCACTGGTGGAATGAGGCATTATGACATCACAATATATGCTCTAGATACCAGAGACTGTCATTCTGTAGTGTCTGTTTCAACCTCAGTCCTTCTACACCAGCATTCTTCAAAGCAAAGCTTGCGGGTCAGTGGTTGTGGCCATTCATACTCTGATTCTTATGTGAGCCAAGGATAATGAAGCCATTGTGACATCACTGATGTGATTGGCTCTTAGGCACTGGTGGAATGAGGCATTATGACATCACAATATATGCTCTAGATACCAGAGACTGTCATTCTGTAGTGTCTGTTTCAACCTCGGTCCTTCTACACCAGCATTCTTCAAAGCAAAGCTTGCGGGTCAGTGGTTGTGGCCATTCATACTCTCTGATTCTTATGTGAGCCAAGGATAATGAAGCCATTGTGACATCACTGATGTGATTGGCTCTTAGGCACTGGATGAATGAGGCATTATGACATCACAATATCTGCTCTGGATACCAGAGACTGTCATTCTGTAGTGTCTGTTTCAACCTCAGTCCTTCTACACCAGCATTCTTCAAAGCAAAGCTTGTGGGTCAGTGGCTGTGGCCATTCATACTCTGATTCTTATGTGAGCCAAGGATAATGAAGCCATTGTGACATCACTGATGTGATTGGCTCTTAGGCACTGGTGGAATGAGGCATTATGACATCACAATATCTGCTCTGGATACCAGAGACTGTCATTCTGTAGTGTCTGTTTCAACCTCAGTCCTTCTACACCAGCATTCTTCAAAGCAAAGCTTGCGGGTCAGTGGTTGTGGCCATTCATACTCTGATTCTTATGGGAGCCAAGGATAATGAAGCCATTGTGACATCACTGATGTGATTGGCTCTTAGGCACTGGTGGAATGAGGCATTATGACATCACAATATCTGCTCTGGATACCAGAGACTGTCATTCTGTAGTGTCTGTTTCAACCTCAGTCCTTCTACACCAGCATTCTTCAAAGCAAAGCTTGCGGGTCAGTGGTTGTGGCCATTCATACTCTGATTCTTATGGGAGCCAAGGATAATGAAGCCATTGTGACATCACTGATGTGATTGGCTCTTAGGCACTGGATGAATGAGGCATTATGACATCACAATATCTGCTCTGGATACCAGAGACAGTCATTCTGTAGTGTCTGTTTCAACCTCAGTCCTTCTATACCAGCATTCTTCAAAGCAAAGCTTGCGGGTCAGTGGTTGTGGCCATTCATACTCTGATTCTTATGGGAGCCAAGGATAATGAAGCCATTGTGACATCACTGATGTGATTGGCTCTTAGGCACTGGTGGAATGAGGCATTATGACATCACAATATCTGCTCTGGATACCAGAGACTGTCATTCTGTAGTGTCTGTTTCAACCTCGGTCCTTCTACACCAGCATTCTTCAAAGCAAAGCTTGCGGGTCAGTGGTTGTGGCCATTCATACTCTGATTCTTATGGGAGCCAAGGATAATGAAGCCATTGTGACATCACTGATGTGATTGGCTCTTAGGTGGAATGAGGCATTATGACATCACAATATCTGCTCTGGATACCAGAGACTGTCATTCTGTAGTGTCTATTTCAACCTCGGTCCTTCTACACCAGCATTCTTCAAAGCAAAGCTTGTGGGTCAGTGGTTGTGGCCATTCATACTCTGATTCTTATGGGAGCCAAGGATAATGAAGCCATTGTGACATCACTGATGTGATTGGCTCTTAGGAACTGGTGGAATGAGGCATTATGACATCACAATCTCTGCTCTGGATACCAGAGACTGTCATTCTGTAGTGTCTGTTTCAACCTCAGTCCTTCTACACCAGCATTCTTCAAAGCAAAGCTTGCGGGTCAGTGGTTGTGGCCATTCATACTCTGATTCTTATGGGAGCCAAGGATAATGAAGCCATTGTGACATCACTGATGTGATTGGCTCTTAGGCACTGGTGGAATGAGGCATTATGACATCACAATCTCTGCTCTGGATACCAGAGACTGTCATTCTGTAGTGTCTGTTTCAACCTCAGTCCTTCTACACCAGCATTCTTCAAAGCAAAGCTTGCGGGTCAGTGGTTGTGGCCATTCATACTCTGATTCTTATGGGAGCCAAGGATAATGAAGCCATTGTGACATCACTGATGTGATTGGCTCTTAGGCACTGGTGGAATGAGGCATTATGACATCACAATATATGCTCTAGATACCAGAGACTGTCATTCTGTAGTGTCTGTTTCAACCTCAGTCCTTCTACACCAGCATTCTTCAAAGCAAAGCTTGCGGGTCAGTCGTTGTGGCCATTCATACTCTGATTCTTATGTGAGCCAAGGATAATGAAGCCATTGTGACATCACTGATGTGATTGGCTCTTAGGCACTGGTGGAATGAGGCATTATGACATCACAATATATGCTCTAGATACCAGAGACTGTCATTCTGTAGTGTCTGTTTCAACCTCGGTCCTTCTACACCAGCATTCTTCAAAGCAAAGCTTGCGGGTCAGTGGTTGTGGCCATTCATACTCTCTGATTCTTATGTGAGCCAAGGATAATGAAGCCATTGTGACATCATTGATGTGATTGGCTCTTAGGCACTGGATGAATGAGGCATTATGACATCACAATATCTGCTCTGGATACCAGAGACTGTCATTCTGTAGTGTCTGTTTCAACCTCAGTCCTTCTACACCAGCATTCTTCAAAGCAAAGCTTGTGGGTCAGTGGCTGTGGCCATTCATACTCTGATTCTTATGTGAGCCAAGGATAATGAAGCCATTGTGACATCACTGATGTGATTGGCTCTTAGGCACTGGTGGAATGAGGCATTATGACATCACAATATCTGCTCTGGATACCAGAGACTGTCATTCTGTAGTGTCTGTTTCAACCTCAGTCCTTCTACACCAGCATTCTTCAAAGCAAAGCTTGCGGGTCAGTGGCTGTGGCCATTCATACTCTCTGATTCTTATGTGATCCAAGGATAATGAAGCCATTGTGACATCACTGATGTGATTGGCTCTTAGGCACTGGTGGAATGAGGCATTATGACATCACAATATATGCTCTAGATACCAGAGACTGTCATTCTGTAGTGTCTGTTTCAACCTCGGTCCTTCTACACCAGCATTCTTCAAAGCAAAGCTTGCGGGTCAGTGGTTGTGGCCATTCATACTCTCTGATTCTTATGTGAGCCAAGGATAATGAAGCCATTGTGACATCATTGATGTGATTGGCTCTTAGGCACTGGATGAATGAGGCATTATGACATCACAATATCTGCTCTGGATACCAGAGACTGTCATTCTGTAGTGTCTGTTTCAACCTCAGTCCTTCTACACCAGCATTCTTCAAAGCAAAGCTTGTGGGTCAGTGGCTGTGGCCATTCATACTCTGATTCTTATGTGAGCCAAGGATAATGAAGCCATTGTGACATCACTGATGTGATTGGCTCTTAGGCACTGGTGGAATGAGGCATTATGACATCACAATATCTGCTCTGGATACCAGAGACTGTCATTCTGTAGTGTCTGTTTCAACCTCAGTCCTTCTACACCAGCATTCTTCAAAGCAAAGCTTGCGGGTCAGTGGCTGTGGCCATTCATACTCTGATTCTTATGGGAGCCAAGGATAATGAAGCCATTGTGACATCACTGATGTGATTGGCTCTTAGGCACTGGATGAATGAGGCATTATGACATCACAATATCTGCTCTGGATACCAGAGACTGTCATTCTGTAGTGTCTGTTTCAACCTCGGTCCTTCTACACCAGCATTCTTCAAAGCAAAGCTTGCGGGTCAGTGGTTGTGGCCATTCATACTCTGATTCTTATGTGAGCCAAGGATAATGAAGCCATTGTGACATCACTGATGTGATTGGCTCTTAGGCACTGGTGGAATGAGGCATTATGACATCACAATATCTGCTCTGGATACCAGAGACTGTCATTCTGTAGTGTCTGTTTCAACCTCAGTCCTTCTACACCAGCATTCTTCAAAGCAAAGCTTGCGGGTCAGTGGTTGTGGCCATTCATACTCTGATTCTTATGGGAGCCAAGGATAATGAAGCCATTGTGACATCACTGATGTGATTGGCTCTTAGGCACTGGTGGACTGAGGCATTATGACATCACTGTATCTGCTCTGGATACCAGAGACTGTCATTCTTTAGTGTCTATCTCAACCTCAGTCCTTTTACACCAGCATTCTTCAAAGCAAAGCTTGCGGGTCAGTGGTTGTGGCCATTCATACTCTGATTCTTATGGGAGCCAAGGATAATGAAGCCATTGTGACATCACTGATGTGATTGGCTCTTAGGCACTGGTGGAATGAGGCATTATGACATCACAATATCTGCTCTGGATACCAGAGACTGTCATTCTGTAGTGTCTGTTTCAACCTCAGTCCTTCTACACCAGCGTTCTTCAAAGCAAAGCTTGCGGGTCAGTGGTTGTGGCCATTCATACTCTGATTCTTATGTGAGCCAAGGATAATGAAGCCATTGTGACATCACTGATGTGATTGGCTCTTAGGTGGAATGAGGCATTATGACATCACAATATCTGCTCTGGATACCAGAGACTGTCATTCTGTAGTGTCTGTTTCAACCTCAGTCCTTCTACACCAGCGTTCTTCAAAGCAAAGCTTGAGGGTCAGTGGTTGTGGCCATTCATACTCTGATTCTTATGGGAGCCAAGGATAATGAAGCCATTGTGACATCACTGATGTGATTGGGGTGGAATGAGGCATTATGACATCACAATATCTGCTCTGGATACCAGAGACTGTCATTCTGTAGTGTCTGTTTCAACCTCGGTCCTTCTACACCAGCATTCTTCAAAGCAAAGCTTGCGGGTCAGTGGTTGTGGCCATTCATACTCTGATTCTTATGTGAGCCAAGGATAATGAAGCCATTGTGACATCACTGATGTGATTGGCTCTTAGGCACTGGTGGAATGAGGCATTATGACATCACAATATCTGCTCTGGATACCAGAGACTGTCATTCTGTAGTGTCTGTTTCAACCTCAGTCCTTCTACACCAGCATTCTTCAAAGCAAAGCTTGCGGGTCAGTGGTTGTGGCCATTCATACTCTGATTCTTATGGGAGCCAAGGATAATGAAGCCATTGTGACATCACTGATGTGATTGGCTCTTAGGCACTGGTGGACTGAGGCATTATGACATCACTGTATCTGCTCTGGATACCAGAGACTGTCATTCTTTAGTGTCTATCTCAACCTCAGTCCTTTTACACCAGCATTCTTCAAAGCAAAGCTTGCGGGTCAGTGGTTGTGGCCATTCATACTCTGATTCTTATGGGAGCCAAGGATAATGAAGCCATTGTGACATCACTGATGTGATTGGCTCTTAGGCACTGGTGGAATGAGGCATTATGACATCACAATATCTGCTCTGGATACCAGAGACTGTCATTCTGTAGTGTCTGTTTCAACCTCGGTCCTTCTACACCAGCATTCTTCAAAGCAAAGCTTGCGGGTCAGTGGTTGTGGCCATTCATACTCTGATTCTTATGTGAGCCAAGGATAATGAAGCCATTGTGACATCACTGATGTGATTGGCTCTTAGGCACTGGTGGAATGAGGCATTATGACATCACAATATCTGCTCTGGATACCAGAGACTGTCATTCTGTAGTGTCTGTTTCAACCTCAGTCCTTCTACACCAGCATTCTTCAAAGCAAAGCTTGCGGGTCAGTGGTTGTGGCCATTCATACTCTGATTCTTATGTGAGCCAAGGATAATGAAGCCATTGTGACATCACTGATGTGATTGGCTCTTAGGCACTGGTGGAATGAGGCATTATGACATCACAATATCTGCTCTGGATACCAGAGACTGTCATTCTGTAGTGTCTGTTTCAACCTCAGTCCTTCTACACCAGCATTCTTCAAAGCAAAGCTTGCGGGTCAGTGGTTGTGGCCATTCATACTCTGATTCTTATGGGAGCCAAGGATAATGAAGCCATTGTGACATCACTGATGTGATTGGCTCTTAGGCACTGGTGGACTGAGGCATTATGACATCACTGTATCTGCTCTGGATACCAGAGACTGTCATTCTTTAGTGTCTATCTCAACCTCAGTCCTTTTACACCAGCATTCTTCAAAGCAAAGCTTGCGGGTCAGTGGTTGTGGCCATTCATACTCTGATTCTTATGGGAGCCAAGGATAATGAAGCCATTGTGACATCACTGATGTGATTGGCTCTTAGGCACTGGTGGAATGAGGCATTATGACATCACAATATCTGCTCTGGATACCAGAGACTGTCATTCTGTAGTGTCTGTTTCAACCTCAGTCCTTCTACACCAGCATTCTTCAAAGCAAAGCTTGCGGGTCAGTGGTTGTGGCCATTCATACTCTGATTCTTATGGGAGCCAAGGATAATGAAGCCATTGTGACATCACTGATGTGATTGGCTCTTAGGCACTGGTGGACTGAGGCATTATGACATCACTGTATCTGCTCTGGATACCAGAGACTGTCATTCTTTAGTGTCTATCTCAACCTCAGTCCTTTTACACCAGCATTCTTCAAAGCAAAGCTTGCGGGTCAGTGGTTGTGGCCATTCATACTCTGATTCTTATGGGAGCCAAGGATAATGAAGCCATTGTGACATCACTGATGTGATTGGCTCTTAGGCACTGGTGGAATGAGGCATTATGACATCACAATATCTGCTCTGGATACCAGAGACTGTCATTCTGTAGTGTCTGTTTCAACCTCGGTCCTTCTACACCAGCATTCTTCAAAGCAAAGCTTGCGGGTCAGTGGTTGTGGCCATTCATACTCTGATTCTTATGTGAGCCAAGGATAATGAAGCCATTGTGACATCACTGATGTGATTGGCTCTTAGGCACTGGTGGAATGAGGCATTATGACATCACAATATCTGCTCTGGATACCAGAGACTGTCATTCTGTAGTGTCTGTTTCAACCTCAGTCCTTCTACACCAGCATTCTTCAAAGCAAAGCTTGCGGGTCAGTGGTTGTGGCCATTCATACTCTGATTCTTATGTGAGCCAAGGATAATGAAGCCATTGTGACATCACTGATGTGATTGGCTCTTAGGCACTGGTGGAATGAGGCATTATGACATCACAATATCTGCTCTGGATACCAGAGACTGTCATTCTGTAGTGTCTGTTTCAACCTCAGTCCTTCTACACCAGCATTCTTCAAAGCAAAGCTTGCGGGTCAGTGGTTGTGGCCATTCATACTCTGATTCTTATGGGAGCCAAGGATAATGAAGCCATTGTGACATCACTGATGTGATTGGCTCTTAGGTGGAATGAGGCATTATGACATCACAATATCTGCTCTGGATACCAGAGACTGTCATTCTGTAGTGTCTGTTTCAACCTCGGTCCTTCTACACCAGCATTCTTCAAAGCAAAGCTTGCGGGTCAGTGGTTGTGGCCATTCATACTCTGATTCTTATGGGAGCCAAGGATAATGAAGCCATTGTGACATCACTGATGTGATTGGCTCTTAGGCACTGGTGGAATGAGGCATTATGACATCACAATATCTGCTCTGGATACCAGAGACTGTCATTCTGTAGTGTCTGTTTCAACCTCGGTCCTTCTACACCAGCATTCTTCAAAGCAAAGCTTGAGGGTCAGTGGTTGTGGCCATTCATACTCTGATTCTTATGGGAGCCAAGGATAATGAAGCCATTGTGACATCACTGATGTGATTGGCTCTTAGGCACTGGTGGAATGAAGCATTATGACATCACAATATCTGCTCTGGATACCAGAGACTGTCATTCTGTAGTGTCTGTTTCAACCTCGGTCCTTCTACACCAGCATTCTTCAAAGCAAAGCTTGCGGGTCAGTGGTTGTGGCCATTCATACTCTCTGATTCTTATGTGAGCCAAGGATAATGAAGCCATTGTGACATCATTGATGTGATTGGCTCTTAGGCACTGGTGGAATGAGGCATTATGACATCACAATATCTGCTCTGGAGACCAGAGACTGTCATTCTGTAGTGTCTGTTTCAACCTCAGTCCTTCTACACCAGCATTCTTCAAAGCAAAGCTTGCGGGTCAGTGGTTGTGGCCATTCATACTCTGATTCTTATGGGAGCCAAGGATAATGAAGCCATTGTGACATCACTGATGTGATTGGCTCTTAGGCACTGGTGGAATGAGGCATTATGACATCACAATATCTGCTCTGGATACCAGAGACTGTCATTCTGTAGTGTCTGTTTCAACCTCGGTCCTTCTACACCAGCATTCTTCAAAGCAAAGCTTGCGGGTCAGTGGTTGTGGCCATTCATACTCTCTGATTCTTATGGGAGCCAAGGATAATGAAGCCATTGTGACATCATTGATGTGATTGGCTCTTAGGCACTGGTGGAATGAGGCATTATGACATCACAATATCTGCTCTGGAGACCAGAGACTGTCATTCTGTAGTGTCTGTTTCAACCTCAGTCCTTCTACACCAGCATTCTTCAAAGCAAAGCTTGCGGGTCAGTGGTTGTGGCCATTCATACTCTGATTCTTATGGGAGCCAAGGATAATGAAGCCATTGTGACATCACTGATGTGATTGGCTCTTAGGCACTGGTGGAATGAGGCATTATGACATCACAATATCTGCTCTGGAGACCAGAGACTGTCATTCTGTAGTGTCTGTTTCAACCTCAGTCCTTCTACACCAGCATTCTTCAAAGCAAAGCTTGCGGGTCAGTGGTTGTGGCCATTCATACTCTGATTCTTATGGGAGCCAAGGATAATGAAGCCATTGTGACATCACTGATGTGATTGGCTCTTAGGCACTGGATGAATGAGGCATTATGACATCACAATATCTGCTCTGGATACCAGAGACAGTCATTCTGTAGTGTCTGTTTCAACCTCAGTCCTTCTATACCAGCATTCTTCAAAGCAAAGCTTGCGGGTCAGTGGTTGTGGCCATTCATTCTCTGATTCTTATGGGAGCCAAGGATAATGAAGCCATTGTGACATCACTGATGTGATTGGCTCTTAGGCACTGGTGGAATGAGGCATTATGACATCACAATATCTGCTCTGGATACCAGAGACTGTCATTCTGTAGTGTCTGTTTCAACCTCGGTCCTTCTACACCAGCATTCTTCAAAGCAAAGCTTGCGGGTCAGTGGTTGTGGCCATTCATACTCTCTGATTCTTATGGGAGCCAAGGATAATGAAGCCATTGTGACATCATTGATGTGATTGGCTCTTAGGCACTGGTGGAATGAGGCATTATGACATCACAATATCTGCTCTGGAGACCAGAGACTGTCATTCTGTAGTGTCTGTTTCAACCTCAGTCCTTCTACACCAGCATTCTTCAAAGCAAAGCTTGCGGGTCAGTGGTTGTGGCCATTCATACTCTGATTCTTATGGGAGCCAAGGATAATGAAGCCATTGTGACATCACTGATGTGATTGGCTCTTAGGCACTGGTGGAATGAGGCATTATGACATCACAATATCTGCTCTGGAGACCAGAGACTGTCATTCTGTAGTGTCTGTTTCAACCTCAGTCCTTCTACACCAGCATTCTTCAAAGCAAAGCTTGCGGGTCAGTGGTTGTGGCCATTCATACTCTGATTCTTATGGGAGCCAAGGATAATGAAGCCATTGTGACATCACTGATGTGATTGGCTCTTAGGCACTGGATGAATGAGGCATTATGACATCACAATATCTGCTCTGGATACCAGAGACAGTCATTCTGTAGTGTCTGTTTCAACCTCAGTCCTTCTATACCAGCATTCTTCAAAGCAAAGCTTGCGGGTCAGTGGTTGTGGCCATTCATACTCTGATTCTTATGGGAGCCAAGGATAATGAAGCCATTGTGACATCACTGATGTGATTGGCTCTTAGGCACTGGTGGAATGAGGCATTATGACATCACAATATCTGCTCTGGATACCAGAGACTGTCATTCTGTAGTGTCTGTGTCAACCTCGGTCCTTCTACACCAGCATTCTTCAAAGCAAAGCTTGCGGGTCAGTGGTTGTGGCCATTCATACTCTGATTCTTATGGGAGCCAAGGATAATGAAGCCATTGTGACATCACTGATGTGATTGGCTCTTAGGTGGAATGAGGCATTATGACATCACAATATCTGCTCTGGATACCAGAGACTGTCATTCTGTAGTGTCTATTTCAACCTCGGTCCTTCTACACCAGCATTCTTCAAAGCAAAGCTTGTGGGTCAGTGGTTGTGGCCATTCATACTCTGATTCTTATGGGAGCCAAGGATAATGAAGCCATTGTGACATCACTGATGTGATTGGCTCTTAGGAACTGGTGGAATGAGGCATTATGACATCACAATCTCTGCTCTGGATACCAGAGACTGTCATTCTGTAGTGTCTGTTTCAACCTCAGTCCTTCTACACCAGCATTCTTCAAAGCAAAGCTTGCGGGTCAGTGGTTGTGGCCATTCATACTCTGATTCTTATGGGAGCCAAGGATAATGAAGCCATTGTGACATCACTGATGTGATTGGCTCTTAGGCACTGGTGGAATGAGGCATTATGACATCACAATCTCTGCTCTGGATACCAGAGACTGTCATTCTGTAGTGTCTGTTTCAACCTCAGTCCTTCTACACCAGCATTCTTCAAAGCAAAGCTTGCGGGTCAGTGGTTGTGGCCATTCATACTCTGATTCTTATGGGAGCCAAGGATAATGAAGCCATTGTGACATCACTGATGTGATTGGCTCTTAGGCACTGGTGGAATGAGGCATTATGACATCACAATATATGCTCTAGATACCAGAGACTGTCATTCTGTAGTGTCTGTTTCAACCTCAGTCCTTCTACACCAGCATTCTTCAAAGCAAAGCTTGCGGGTCAGTGGTTGTGGCCATTCATACTCTGATTCTTATGTGAGCCAAGGATAATGAAGCCATTGTGACATCACTGATGTGATTGGCTCTTAGGCACTGGTGGAATGAGGCATTATGACATCACAATATATGCTCTAGATACCAGAGACTGTCATTCTGTAGTGTCTGTTTCAACCTCGGTCCTTCTACACCAGCATTCTTCAAAGCAAAGCTTGCGGGTCAGTGGTTGTGGCCATTCATACTCTCTGATTCTTATGTGAGCCAAGGATAATGAAGCCATTGTGACATCATTGATGTGATTGGCTCTTAGGCACTGGATGAATGAGGCATTATGACATCACAATATCTGCTCTGGATACCAGAGACTGTCATTCTGTAGTGTCTGTTTCAACCTCAGTCCTTCTACACCAGCATTCTTCAAAGCAAAGCTTGTGGGTCAGTGGCTGTGGCCATTCATACTCTGATTCTTATGTGAGCCAAGGATAATGAAGCCATTGTGACATCACTGATGTGATTGGCTCTTAGGCACTGGTGGAATGAGGCATTATGACATCACAATATCTGCTCTGGATACCAGAGACTGTCATTCTGTAGTGTCTGTTTCAACCTCAGTCCTTCTACACCAGCATTCTTCAAAGCAAAGCTTGCGGGTCAGTGGTTGTGGCCATTCATACTCTGATTCTTATGGGAGCCAAGGATAATGAAGCCATTGTGACATCACTGATGTGATTGGCTCTTAGGCACTGGTGGAATGAGGCATTATGACATCACAATATCTGCTCTGGATACCAGAGACTGTCATTCTGTAGTGTCTGTTTCAACCTCAGTCCTTCTACACCAGCATTCTTCAAAGCAAAGCTTGCGGGTCAGTGGTTGTGGCCATTCATACTCTGATTCTTATGGGAGCCAAGGATAATGAAGCCATTGTGACATCACTGATGTGATTGGCTCTTAGGCACTGGATGAATGAGGCATTATGACATCACAATATCTGCTCTGGATACCAGAGACAGTCATTCTGTAGTGTCTGTTTCAACCTCAGTCCTTCTATACCAGCATTCTTCAAAGCAAAGCTTGCGGGTCAGTGGTTGTGGCCATTCATACTCTGATTCTTATGGGAGCCAAGGATAATGAAGCCATTGTGACATCACTGATGTGATTGGCTCTTAGGCACTGGTGGAATGAGGCATTATGACATCACAATATCTGCTCTGGATACCAGAGACTGTCATTCTGTAGTGTCTGTTTCAACCTCGGTCCTTCTACACCAGCATTCTTCAAAGCAAATCTTGCGGGTCAGTGGTTGTGGCCATTCATACTCTGATTCTTATGGGAGCCAAGGATAATGAAGCCATTGTGACATCACTGATGTGATTGGCTCTTAGGTGGAATGAGGCATTATGACATCACAATATCTGCTCTGGATACCAGAGACTGTCATTCTGTAGTGTCTATTTCAACCTCGGTCCTTCTACACCAGCATTCTTCAAAGCAAAGCTTGTGGGTCAGTGGTTGTGGCCATTCATACTCTGATTCTTATGGGAGCCAAGGATAATGAAGCCATTGTGACATCACTGATGTGATTGGCTCTTAGGAACTGGTGGAATGAGGCATTATGACATCACAATCTCTGCTCTGGATACCAGAGACTGTCATTCTGTAGTGTCTGTTTCAACCTCAGTCCTTCTACACCAGCATTCTTCAAAGCAAAGCTTGCGGGTCAGTGGTTGTGGCCATTCATACTCTGATTCTTATGGGAGCCAAGGATAATGAAGCCATTGTGACATCACTGATGTGATTGGCTCTTAGGCACTGGTGGAATGAGGCATTATGACATCACAATATCTGCTCTGGATACCAGAGACTGTCATTCTGTAGTGTCTGTTTCAACCTCAGTCCTTCTACACCAGCATTCTTCAAAGCAAAGCTTGCGGGTCAGTGGTTGTGGCCATTCATACTCTGATTCTTATGGGAGCCAAGGATAATGAAGCCATTGTGACATCACTGATGTGATTGGCTCTTAGGCACTGGTGGAATGAGGCATTATGACATCACAATATCTGCTCTGGATACCAGAGACTGTCATTCTGTAGTGTCTGTTTCAACCTCAGTCCTTCTACACCAGCATTCTTCAAAGCAAAGCTTGCGGGTCAGTGGTTGTGGCCATTCATACTCTGATTCTTATGGGAGCCAAGGATAATGAAGCCATTGTGACATCACTGATGTGATTGGCTCTTAGGCACTGGTGGAATGAGGCATTATGACATCACAATATCTGCTCTGGATACCAGAGACTGTCATTCTGTAGTGTCTGTTTCAACCTCAGTCCTTCTACACCAGCATTCTTCAAAGCAAAGCTTGCGGGTCAGTGGTTGTGGCCATTCATACTCTGATTCTTATGGGAGCCAAGGATAATGAAGCCATTGTGACATCACTGATGTGATTGGCTCTTAGGCACTGGTGGAATGAGGCATTATGACATCACAATATCTGCTCTGGATACCAGAGACTGTCATTCTGTAGTGTCTAGTCTCAACCTCAGTCCTTCTACACCAGCATTCTTCAAAGCAAAGCTTGCGGGTCAGTGGTTGTGGCCATTCATACTCTGATTCTTATGGGAGCCAAGGATAATGAAGCCATTGTGACATCACTGATGTGATTGGCTCTTAGGCACTGGTGGAATGAGGCATTATGACATCACAATATCTGCTCTGGATACCAGAGACTGTCATTCTGTAGTGTCTGTTTCAACCTCAGTCCTTCTACACCAGCATTCTTCAAAGCAAAGCTTGCGGGTCAGTGGTTGTGGCCATTCATACTCTGATTCTTATGGGAGCCAAGGATAATGAAGCCATTGTGACATCACTGATGTGATTGGCTCTTAGGCACTGGTGGAATGAGGCATTATGACATCACAATATCTGCTCTGGATACCAGAGACTGTCATTCTGTAGTGTCTGTTTCAACCTCAGTCCTTCTACACCAGCATTCTTCAAAGCAAAGCTTGCGGGTCAGTGGTTGTGGCCATTCATACTCTGATTCTTATGGGAGCCAAGGATAATGAAGCCATTGTGACATCACTGATGTGATTGGCTCTTAGGCACTGGTGGAATGAGGCATTATGACATCACAATATCTGCTCTGGATACCAGAGACTGTCATTCTGTAGTGTCTGTTTCAACCTCGGTCCTTCTACACCAGCATTCTTCAAAGCAAAGCTTGCGGGTCAGTGGTTGTGGCCATTCATACTCTGATTCTTATGGGAGCCAAGGATAATGAAGCCATTGTGACATCACTGATGTGATTGGCTCTTAGGTGGAATGAGGCATTATGACATCACAATATCTGCTCTGGATACCAGAGACTGTCATTCTGTAGTGTCTAGTTTCAACCTCGGTCCTTCTACACCAGCATTCTTCAAAGCAAAGCTTGTGGGTCAGTGGTTGTGGCCATTCATACTCTGATTCTTATGGGAGCCAAGGATAATGAAGCCATTGTGACATCACTGATGTGATTGGCTCTTAGGAACTGGTGGAATGAGGCATTATGACATCACAATCTCTGCTCTGGATACCAGAGACTGTCATTCTGTAGTGTCTGTTTCAACCTCAGTCCTTCTACACCAGCATTCTTCAAAGCAAAGCTTGCGGGTCAGTGGTTGTGGCCATTCATACTCTGATTCTTATGGGAGCCAAGGATAATGAAGCCATTGTGACATCACTGATGTGATTGGCTCTTAGGCACTGGTGGAATGAGGCATTATGACATCACAATATCTGCTCTGGATACCAGAGACTGTCATTCTGTAGTGTCTGTTTCAACCTCAGTCCTTCTACACCAGCATTCTTCAAAGCAAAGCTTGCGGGTCAGTGGTTGTGGCCATTCATACTCTGATTCTTATGGGAGCCAAGGATAATGAAGCCATTGTGACATCACTGATGTGATTGGCTCTTAGGCACTGGTGGAATGAGGCATTATGACATCACAATATCTGCTCTAGATACCAGAGACTGTCATTCTGTAGTGTCTGTTTCAACCTCAGTCCTTCTACACCAGCATTCTTCAAAGCAAAGCTTGCGGGTCAGTGGTTGTGGCCATTCATACTCTGATTCTTATGTGAGCCAAGGATAATGAAGCCATTGTGACATCACTGATGTGATTGGCTCTTAGGCACTGGTGGAATGAGGCATTATGACATCACAATATCTGCTCTGGATACCAGAGACTGTCATTCTGTAGTGTCTGTTTCAACCTCGGTCCTTCTACACCAGCATTCTTCAAAGCAAAGCTTGCGGGTCAGTGGTTGTGGCCATTCATACTCTCTGATTCTTATGTGAGCCAAGGATAATGAAGCCATTGTGACATCATTGATGTGATTGGCTCTTAGGCACTGGTGGAATGAGGCATTATGACATCACAATATCTGCTCTGGATACCAGAGACTGTCATTCTGTAGTGTCTGTTTCAACCTCAGTCCTTCTACACCAGCATTCTTCAAAGCAAAGCTTGCGGGTCAGTGGCTTGTGGCCATTCATACTCTGATTCTTATGTGAGCCAAGGATAATGAAGCCATTGTGACATCACTGATGTGATTGGCTCTTAGGCACTGGTGGAATGAGGCATTATGACATCACAATATCTGCTCTGGATACCAGAGACTGTCATTCTGTAGTGTCTGTTTCAACCTCAGTCCTTCTACACCAGCATTCTTCAAAGCAAAGCTTGCGGGTCAGTGGTTGTGGCCATTCATACTCTGATTCTTATGGGAGCCAAGGATAATGAAGCCATTGTGACATCACTGATGTGATTGGCTCTTAGGCACTGGATGGAATGAGGCATTATGACATCACAATATCTGCTCTGGATACCAGAGACTGTCATTCTGTAGTGTCTGTTTCAACCTCAGTCCTTCTACTACCAGCATTCTTCAAAGCAAAGCTTGCGGGTCAGTGGTTGTGGCCATTCATACTCTGATTCTTATGGGAGCCAAGGATAATGAAGCCATTGTGACATCACTGATGTGATTGGCTCTTAGGCACTGGTGGAATGAGGCATTATGACATCACAATATCTGCTCTGGATACCAGAGACTGTCATTCTGTAGTGTCTGTTTCAACCTCAGGTCCTTCTACACCAGCATTCTTCAAAGCAAAGCTTGCGGGTCAGTGGTTGTGGCCATTCATACTCTGATTCTTATGGGAGCCAAGGATAATGAAGCCATTGTGACATCACTGATGTGATTGGCTCTTAGGCACTGGTGGAATGAGGCATTATGACATCACAATATCTGCTCTGGATACCAGAGACTGTCATTCTGTAGTGTCTGTTTCAACCTCGGTCCTTCTACACCAGCATTCTTCAAAGCAAAGCTTGCGGGTCAGTGGTTGTGGCCATTCATACTCTGATTCTTATGGGAGCCAAGGATAATGAAGCCATTGTGACATCACTGATGTGATTGGCTCTTAGGCACTGGTGGAATGAGGCATTATGACATCACAATATCTGCTCTGGATACCAGAGACTGTCATTCTGTAGTGTCTGTTTCAACCTCAGTCCTTCTACACCAGCATTCTTCAAAGCAAAGCTTGCGGGTCAGTGGTTGTGGCCATTCATACTCTGATTCTTATGGGAGCCAAGGATAATGAAGCCATTGTGACATCACTGATGTGATTGGCTCTTAGGCACTGGTGGAATGAGGCATTATGACATCACAATCTCTGCTCTGGATACCAGAGACTGTCATTCTGTAGTGTCTGTTTCAACCTCAGTCCTTCTACACCAGCATTCTTCAAAGCAAAGCTTGCGGGTCAGTGGTTGTGGCCATTCATACTCTGATTCTTATGGGAGCCAAGGATAATGAAGCCATTGTGACATCACTGATGTGATTGGCTCTTAGGCACTGGTGGAATGAGGCATTATGACATCACAATCTCTGCTCTGGATACCAGAGACTGTCATTCTGTAGTGTCTGTTTCAACCTCAGTCCTTCTACACCAGCATTCTTCAAAGCAAAGCTTGCGGGTCAGTGGTTGTGGCCATTCATACTCTGATTCTTATGGGAGCCAAGGATAATGAAGCCATTGTGACATCACTGATGTGATTGGCTCTTAGGCACTGGTGGAATGAGGCATTATGACATCACAATATCTGCTCTGGATACCAGAGACTGTCATTCTGTAGTGTCTGTTTCAACCTCAGGTCCTTCTACACCAGCATTCTTCAAAGCAAAGCTTGCGGGTCAGTGGTTGTGGCCATTCATACTCTGATTCTTATGTGAGCCAAGGATAATGAAGCCATTGTGACATCACTGATGTGATTGGCTCTTAGGCACTGGTGGAATGAGGCATTATGACATCACAATATCTGCTCTGGATACCAGAGACTGTCATTCTGTAGTGTCTGTTTCAACCTCGGTCCTTCTACACCAGCATTCTTCAAAGCAAAGCTTGCGGGTCAGTGGTTGTGGCCATTCATACTCTGATTCTTATGGGAGCCAAGGATAATGAAGCCATTGTGACATCACTGATGTGATTGGCTCTTAGGCACTGGTGGAATGAGGCATTATGACATCACAATATCTGCTCTGGATACCAGAGACTGTCATTCTGTAGTGTCTGTTTCAACCTCAGTCCTTCTACACCAGCATTCTTCAAAGCAAAGCTTGCGGGTCAGTGGTTGTGGCCATTCATACTCTCTGATTCTTATGTGAGCCAAGGATAATGAAGCCATTGTGACATCACTGATGTGATTGGCTCTTAGGCACTGGTGGAATGAGGCATTATGACATCACAATATCTGCTCTGGATACCAGAGACTGTCATTCTGTAGTGTCTGTTTCAACCTCAGTCCTTCTACACCAGCATTCTTCAAAGCAAAGCTTGCGGGTCAGTGGTTGTGGCCATTCATACTCTGATTCTTATGGGAGCCAAGGATAATGAAGCCATTGTGACATCACTGATGTGATTGGCTCTTAGGCACTGGTGGAATGAGGCATTATGACATCACAATATCTGCTCTGGATACCAGAGACTGTCATTCTGTAGTGTCTGTTTCAACCTCGGTCCTTCTACACCAGCATTCTTCAAAGCAAAGCTTGCGGGTCAGTGGTTGTGGCCATTCATACTCTCTGATTCTTATGGGAGCCAAGGATAATGAAGCCATTGTGACATCACTGATGTGATTGGCTCTTAGGCACTGGTGGAATGAGGCATTATGACATCACAATATCTGCTCTGGATACCAGAGACTGTCATTCTGTAGTGTCTGTTTCAACCTCAGTCCTTCTACACCAGCATTCTTCAAAGCAAAGCTTGCGGGTCAGTGGCTTGTGGCCATTCATACTCTGATTCTTATGGGAGCCAAGGATAATGAAGCCATTGTGACATCACTGATGTGATTGGCTCTTAGGCACTGGTGGAATGAGGCATTATGACATCACAATATCTGCTCTGGATACCAGAGACTGTCATTCTGTAGTGTCTGTTTCAACCTCAGTCCTTCTACACCAGCATTCTTCAAAGCAAAGCTTGCGGGTCAGTGGTTGTGGCCATTCATACTCTGATTCTTATGGGAGCCAAGGATAATGAAGCCATTGTGACATCACTGATGTGATTGGCTCTTAGGCACTGGATGAATGAGGCATTATGACATCACAATATCTGCTCTGGATACCAGAGACTGTCATTCTGTAGTGTCTGTTTCAACCTCAGTCCTTCTACACCAGCATTCTTCAAAGCAAAGCTTGCGGGTCAGTGGTTGTGGCCATTCATACTCTGATTCTTATGTGAGCCAAGGATAATGAAGCCATTGTGACATCACTGATGTGATTGGCTCTTAGGCACTGGTGGAATGAGGCATTATGACATCACAATATCTGCTCTGGATACCAGAGACTGTCATTCTGTAGTGTCTGTTTCAACCTCAGGTCCTTCTACACCAGCATTCTTCAAAGCAAAGCTTGCGGGTCAGTGGTTGTGGCCATTCATACTCTCTGATTCTTATGGGAGCCAAGGATAATGAAGCCATTGTGACATCATTGATGTGATTGGCTCTTAGGCACTGGTGGAATGAGGCATTATGACATCACAATATCTGCTCTGGAGACCAGAGACTGTCATTCTGTAGTGTCTGTTTCAACCTCAGTCCTTCTACACCAGCATTCTTCAAAGCAAAGCTTGCGGGGTCAGTGGTTGTGGCCATTCATACTCTGATTCTTATGGGAGCCAAGGATAATGAAGCCATTGTGACATCACTGATGTGATTGGCTCTTAGGCACTGGTGGAATGAGGCATTATGACATCACAATATCTGCTCTGGAGACCAGAGACTGTCATTCTGTAGTGTCTGTTTCAACCTCAGTCCTTCTACACCAGCATTCTTCAAAGCAAAGCTTGCGGGTCAGTGGTTGTGGCCATTCATACTCTGATTCTTATGGGAGCCAAGGATAATGAAGCCATTGTGACATCACTGATGTGATTGGCTCTTAGGCACTGGATGAATGAGGCATTATGACATCACAATATCTGCTCTGGATACCAGAGACAGTCATTCTGTAGTGTCTGTTTCAACCTCAGTCCTTCTATACCAGCATTCTTCAAAGCAAAGCTTGCGGGTCAGTGGTTGTGGCCATTCATACTCTGATTCTTATGGGAGCCAAGGATAATGAAGCCATTGTGACATCACTGATGTGATTGGCTCTTAGGCACTGGTGGAATGAGGCATTATGACATCACAATATCTGCTCTGGATACCAGAGACTGTCATTCTGTAGTGTCTGTTTCAACCTCGGTCCTTCTACACCAGCATTCTTCAAAGCAAAGCTTGCGGGTCAGTGGTTGTGGCCATTCATACTCTGATTCTTATGGGAGCCAAGGATAATGAAGCCATTGTGACATCACTGATGTGATTGGCTCTTAGGTGGAATGAGGCATTATGACATCACAATATCTGCTCTGGATACCAGAGACTGTCATTCTGTAGTGTCTATTTCAACCTCGGTCCTTCTACACCAGCATTCTTCAAAGCAAAGCTTGTGGGTCAGTGGTTGTGGCCATTCATACTCTGATTCTTATGGGAGCCAAGGATAATGAAGCCATTGTGACATCACTGATGTGATTGGCTCTTAGGAACTGGTGGAATGAGGCATTATGACATCACAATCTCTGCTCTGGATACCAGAGACTGTCATTCTGTAGTGTCTGTTTCAACCTCAGTCCTTCTACACCAGCATTCTTCAAAGCAAAGCTTGCGGGTCAGTGGTTGTGGCCATTCATACTCTGATTCTTATGGGAGCCAAGGATAATGAAGCCATTGTGACATCACTGATGTGATTGGCTCTTAGGCACTGGTGGAATGAGGCATTATGACATCACAATCTCTGCTCTGGATACCAGAGACTGTCATTCTGTAGTGTCTGTTTCAACCTCAGTCCTTCTACACCAGCATTCTTCAAAGCAAAGCTTGCGGGTCAGTGGTTGTGGCCATTCATACTCTGATTCTTATGGGAGCCAAGGATAATGAAGCCATTGTGACATCACTGATGTGATTGGCTCTTAGGCACTGGTGGAATGAGGCATTATGACATCACAATATATGCTCTAGATACCAGAGACTGTCATTCTGTAGTGTCTGTTTCAACCTCAGTCCTTCTACACCAGCATTCTTCAAAGCAAAGCTTGCGGGTCAGTGGTTGTGGCCATTCATACTCTGATTCTTATGTGAGCCAAGGATAATGAAGCCATTGTGACATCACTGATGTGATTGGCTCTTAGGCACTGGTGGAATGAGGCATTATGACATCACAATATATGCTCTAGATACCAGAGACTGTCATTCTGTAGTGTCTGTTTCAACCTCAGTCCTTCTACACCAGCATTCTTCAAAGCAAAGCTTGCGGGTCAGTGGTTGTGGCCATTCATACTCTCTGATTCTTATGTGAGCCAAGGATAATGAAGCCATTGTGACATCATTGATGTGATTGGCTCTTAGGCACTGGATGAATGAGGCATTATGACATCACAATATCTGCTCTGGATACCAGAGACTGTCATTCTGTAGTGTCTGTTTCAACCTCAGTCCTTCTACACCAGCATTCTTCAAAGCAAAGCTTGTGGGTCAGTGGCTGTGGCCATTCATACTCTGATTCTTATGTGAGCCAAGGATAATGAAGCCATTGTGACATCACTGATGTGATTGGCTCTTAGGCACTGGTGGAATGAGGCATTATGACATCACAATATCTGCTCTGGATACCAGAGACTGTCATTCTGTAGTGTCTGTTTCAACCTCAGTCCTTCTACACCAGCATTCTTCAAAGCAAAGCTTGCGGGTCAGTGGTTGTGGCCATTCATACTCTGATTCTTATGGGAGCCAAGGATAATGAAGCCATTGTGACATCACTGATGTGATTGGCTCTTAGGCACTGGTGGAATGAGGCATTATGACATCACAATATCTGCTCTGGATACCAGAGACTGTCATTCTGTAGTGTCTGTTTCAACCTCAGTCCTTCTACACCAGCATTCTTCAAAGCAAAGCTTGCGGGTCAGTGGTTGTGGCCATTCATACTCTGATTCTTATGGGAGCCAAGGATAATGAAGCCATTGTGACATCACTGATGTGATTGGCTCTTAGGCACTGGATGAATGAGGCATTATGACATCACAATATCTGCTCTGGATACCAGAGACAGTCATTCTGTAGTGTCTGTTTCAACCTCAGTCCTTCTATACCAGCATTCTTCAAAGCAAAGCTTGCGGGTCAGTGGTTGTGGCCATTCATACTCTGATTCTTATGGGAGCCAAGGATAATGAAGCCATTGTGACATCACTGATGTGATTGGCTCTTAGGCACTGGTGGAATGAGGCATTATGACATCACAATATCTGCTCTGGATACCAGAGACTGTCATTCTGTAGTGTCTGTTTCAACCTCGGTCCTTCTACACCAGCATTCTTCAAAGCAAAGCTTGCGGGTCAGTGGTTGTGGCCATTCATACTCTGATTCTTATGGGAGCCAAGGATAATGAAGCCATTGTGACATCACTGATGTGATTGGCTCTTAGGTGGAATGAGGCATTATGACATCACAATATCTGCTCTGGATACCAGAGACTGTCATTCTGTAGTGTCTATTTCAACCTCGGTCCTTCTACACCAGCATTCTTCAAAGCAAAGCTTGTGGGTCAGTGGTTGTGGCCATTCATACTCTGATTCTTATGGGAGCCAAGGATAATGAAGCCATTGTGACATCACTGATGTGATTGGCTCTTAGGAACTGGTGGAATGAGGCATTATGACATCACAATCTCTGCTCTGGATACCAGAGACTGTCATTCTGTAGTGTCTGTTTCAACCTCAGTCCTTCTACACCAGCATTCTTCAAAGCAAAGCTTGCGGGTCAGTGGTTGTGGCCATTCATACTCTGATTCTTATGGGAGCCAAGGATAATGAAGCCATTGTGACATCACTGATGTGATTGGCTCTTAGGCACTGGTGGAATGAGGCATTATGACATCACAATCTCTGCTCTGGATACCAGAGACTGTCATTCTGTAGTGTCTGTTTCAACCTCAGTCCTTCTACACCAGCATTCTTCAAAGCAAAGCTTGCGGGTCAGTGGTTGTGGCCATTCATACTCTGATTCTTATGGGAGCCAAGGATAATGAAGCCATTGTGACATCACTGATGTGATTGGCTCTTAGGCACTGGTGGAATGAGGCATTATGACATCACAATATATGCTCTAGATACCAGAGACTGTCATTCTGTAGTGTCTGTTTCAACCTCAGTCCTTCTACACCAGCATTCTTCAAAGCAAAGCTTGCGGGTCAGTGGTTGTGGCCATTCATACTCTGATTCTTATGTGAGCCAAGGATAATGAAGCCATTGTGACATCACTGATGTGATTGGCTCTTAGGCACTGGTGGAATGAGGCATTATGACATCACAATATCTGCTCTGGATACCAGAGACTGTCATTCTGTAGTGTCTGTTTCAACCTCAGTCCTTCTACACCAGCATTCTTCAAAGCAAAGCTTGCGGGTCAGTGGTTGTGGCCATTCATACTCTGATTCTTATGGGAGCCAAGGATAATGAAGCCATTGTGACATCACTGATGTGATTGGCTCTTAGGCACTGGTGGACTGAGGCATTATAACATCACTGTATCTGCTCTGGATACCAGAGACTGTCATTCTTTAGTGTCTATCTCAACCTCAGTCCTTTTACACCAGCATTCTTCAAAGCAAAGCTTGCGGGTCAGTGGTTGTGGCCATTCATACTCTGATTCTTATGGGAGCCAAGGATAATGAAGCCATTGTGACATCACTGATGTGATTGGCTCTTAGGCACTGGTGGAATGAGGCATTATGACATCACAATATCTGCTCTGGATACCAGAGACTGTCATTCTGTAGTGTCTGTTTCAACCTCGGTCCTTCTACACCAGCATTCTTCAAAGCAAAGCTTGCGGGTCAGTGGTTGTGGCCATTCATACTCTGATTCTTATGTGAGCCAAGGATAATGAAGCCATTGTGACATCACTGATGTGATTGGCTCTTAGGCACTGGTGGAATGAGGCATTATGACATCACAATATCTGCTCTGGATACCAGAGACTGTCATTCTGTAGTGTCTGTTTCAACCTCAGTCCTTCTACACCAGCATTCTTCAAAGCAAAGCTTGCGGGTCAGTGGTTGTGGCCATTCATACTCTGATTCTTATGTGAGCCAAGGATAATGAAGCCATTGTGACATCACTGATGTGATTGGCTCTTAGGCACTGGTGGAATGAGGCATTATGACATCACAATATCTGCTCTGGATACCAGAGACTGTCATTCTGTAGTGTCTGTTTCAACCTCAGTCCTTCTACACCAGCATTCTTCAAAGCAAAGCTTGCGTGTCAGTGGTTGTGGCCATTCATACTCTGATTCTTATGGGAGCCAAGGATAATGAAGCCATTGTGACATCACTGATGTGATTGGCTCTTAGGTGGAATGAGGCATTATGACATCACAATATCTGCTCTGGATACCAGAGACTGTCATTCTGTAGTGTCTGTTTCAACCTCGGTCCTTCTACACCAGCATTCTTCAAAGCAAAGCTTGCGGGTCAGTGGTTGTGGCCATTCATACTCTGATTCTTATGGGAGCCAAGGATAATGAAGCCATTGTGACATCACTGATGTGATTGGCTCTTAGGCACTGGTGGAGTGAGGCATTATGACATCACAATATCTGCTCTGGATACCAGAGACTGTCATTCTGTAGTGTCTGTTTCAACCTCGGTCCTTCTACACCAGCATTCTTCAAAGCAAAGCTTGAGGGTCAGTGGTTGTGGCCATTCATACTCTGATTCTTATGGGAGCCAAGGATAATGAAGCCATTGTGACATCACTGATGTGATTGGCTCTTAGGCACTGGTGGAATGAAGGCATTATGACATCACAATATCTGCTCTGGATACCAGAGACTGTCATTCTGTAGTGTCTGTTTCAACCTCGGTCCTTCTACACCAGCATTCTTCAAAGCAAAGCTTGCGGGTCAGTGGTTGTGGCCATTCATACTCTCTGATTCTTATGTGAGCCAAGGATAATGAAGCCATTGTGACATCATTGATGTGATTGGCTCTTAGGCACTGGTGGAATGAGGCATTATGACATCACAATATCTGCTCTGGAGACCAGAGACTGTCATTCTGTAGTGTCTGTTTCAACCTCAGTCCTTCTACACCAGCATTCTTCAAAGCAAAGCTTGCGGGTCAGTGGTTGTGGCCATTCATACTCTGATTCTTATGGGAGCCAAGGATAATGAAGCCATTGTGACATCACTGATGTGATTGGCTCTTAGGCACTGGTGGAATGAGGCATTATGACATCACAATATCTGCTCTGGATACCAGAGACTGTCATTCTGTAGTGTCTGTTTCAACCTCGGTCCTTCTACACCAGCATTCTTCAAAGCAAAGCTTGCGGGTCAGTGGTTGTGGCCATTCATACTCTCTGATTCTTATGGGAGCCAAGGATAATGAAGCCATTGTGACATCATTGATGTGATTGGCTCTTAGGCACTGGTGGAATGAGGCATTATGACATCACAATATCTGCTCTGGAGACCAGAGACTGTCATTCTGTAGTGTCTGTTTCAACCTCAGTCCTTCTACACCAGCATTCTTCAAAGCAAAGCTTGCGGGTCAGTGGTTGTGGCCATTCATACTCTGATTCTTATGGGAGCCAAGGATAATGAAGCCATTGTGACATCACTGATGTGATTGGCTCTTAGGCACTGGTGGAATGAGGCATTATGACATCACAATATCTGCTCTGGAGACCAGAGACTGTCATTCTGTAGTGTCTGTTTCAACCTCAGTCCTTCTACACCAGCATTCTTCAAAGCAAAGCTTGCGGGTCAGTGGTTGTGGCCATTCATACTCTGATTCTTATGGGAGCCAAGGATAATGAAGCCATTGTGACATCACTGATGTGATTGGCTCTTAGGCACTGGATGAATGAGGCATTATGACATCACAATATCTGCTCTGGATACCAGAGACAGTCATTCTGTAGTGTCTGTTTCAACCTCAGTCCTTCTATACCAGCATTCTTCAAAGCAAAGCTTGCGGGTCAGTGGTTGTGGCCATTCATACTCTGATTCTTATGGGAGCCAAGGATAATGAAGCCATTGTGACATCACTGATGTGATTGGCTCTTAGGCACTGGTGGAATGAGGCATTATGACATCACAATATCTGCTCTGGATACCAGAGACTGTCATTCTGTAGTGTCTGTTTCAACCTCGGTCCTTCTACACCAGCATTCTTCAAAGCAAAGCTTGCGGGTCAGTGGTTGTGGCCATTCATACTCTCTGATTCTTATGGGAGCCAAGGATAATGAAGCCATTGTGACATCATTGATGTGATTGGCTCTTAGGCACTGGTGGAATGAGGCATTATGACATCACAATATCTGCTCTGGAGACCAGAGACTGTCATTCTGTAGTGTCTGTTTCAACCTCGGTCCTTCTACACCAGCATTCTTCAAAGCAAAGCTTGCGGGTCAGTGGTTGTGGCCATTCATACTCTCTGATTCTTATGGGAGCCAAGGATAATGAAGCCATTGTGACATCACTGATGTGATTGGCTCTTAGGCACTGGTGGAATGAGGCATTATGACATCACAATATCTGCTCTGGAGACCAGAGACTGTCATTCTGTAGTGTCTGTTTCAACCTCAGTCCTTCTACACCAGCATTCTTCAAAGCAAAGCTTGCGGGTCAGTGGTTGTGGCCATTCATACTCTGATTCTTATGGGAGCCAAGGATAATGAAGCCATTGTGACATCACTGATGTGATTGGCTCTTAGGCACTGGATGAATGAGGCATTATGACATCACAATATCTGCTCTGGAGACCAGAGACAGTCATTCTGTAGTGTCTGTTTCAACCTCAGTCCTTCTATACCAGCATTCTTCAAAGCAAAGCTTGCGGGTCAGTGGTTGTGGCCATTCATACTCTGATTCTTATGGGAGCCAAGGATAATGAAGCCATTGTGACATCACTGATGTGATTGGCTCTTAGGCACTGGTGGAATGAGGCATTATGACATCACAATATCTGCTCTGGATACCAGAGACTGTCATTCTGTAGTGTCTGTTTCAACCTCGGTCCTTCTACACCAGCATTCTTCAAAGCAAAGCTTGCGGGTCAGTGGTTGTGGCCATTCATACTCTGATTCTTATGGGAGCCAAGGATAATGAAGCCATTGTGACATCACTGATGTGATTGGCTCTTAGGTGGAATGAGGCATTATGACATCACAATATCTGCTCTGGATACCAGAGACTGTCATTCTGTAGTGTCTATTTCAACCTCGGTCCTTCTACACCAGCATTCTTCAAAGCAAAGCTTGTGGGTCAGTGGTTGTGGCCATTCATACTCTGATTCTTATGGGAGCCAAGGATAATGAAGCCATTGTGACATCACTGATGTGATTGGCTCTTAGGAACTGGTGGAATGAGGCATTATGACATCACAATCTCTGCTCTGGATACCAGAGACTGTCATTCTGTAGTGTCTGTTTCAACCTCAGTCCTTCTACACCAGCATTCTTCAAAGCAAAGCTTGCGGGTCAGTGGTTGTGGCCATTCATACTCTGATTCTTATGGGAGCCAAGGATAATGAAGCCATTGTGACATCACTGATGTGATTGGCTCTTAGGCACTGGTGGAATGAGGCATTATGACATCACAATCTCTGCTCTGGATACCAGAGACTGTCATTCTGTAGTGTCTGTTTCAACCTCAGTCCTTCTACACCAGCATTCTTCAAAGCAAAGCTTGCGGGTCAGTGGTTGTGGCCATTCATACTCTGATTCTTATGGGAGCCAAGGATAATGAAGCCATTGTGACATCACTGATGTGATTGGCTCTTAGGCACTGGATGAATGAGGCATTATGACATCACAATATCTGCTCTGGATACCAGAGACAGTCATTCTGTAGTGTCTGTTTCAACCTCAGTCCTTCTATACCAGCATTCTTCAAAGCAAAGCTTGCGGGTCAGTGGTTGTGGCCATTCATACTCTGATTCTTATGGGAGCCAAGGATAATGAAGCCATTGTGACATCACTGATGTGATTGGCTCTTAGGCACTGGATGAATGAGGCATTATGACATCACAATATCTGCTCTGGATACCAGAGACAGTCATTCTGTAGTGTCTGTTTCAACCTCAGTCCTTCTATACCAGCATTCTTCAAAGCAAAGCTTGCGGGTCAGTGGTTGTGGCCATTCATACTCTGATTCTTATGGGAGCCAAGGATAATGAAGCCATTGTGACATCACTGATGTGATTGGCTCTTAGGCACTGGTGGAATGAGGCATTATGACATCACAATATCTGCTCTGGATACCAGAGACTGTCATTCTGTAGTGTCTGTTTCAACCTCGGTCCTTCTACACCAGCATTCTTCAAAGCAAAGCTTGCGGGTCAGTGGTTGTGGCCATTCATACTCTGATTCTTATGGGAGCCAAGGATAATGAAGCCATTGTGACATCACTGATGTGATTGGCTCTTAGGTGGAATGAGGCATTATGACATCACAATATCTGCTCTGGATACCAGAGACTGTCATTCTGTAGTGTCTATTTCAACCTCGGTCCTTCTACACCAGCATTCTTCAAAGCAAAGCTTGTGGGTCAGTGGTTGTGGCCATTCATACTCTGATTCTTATGGGAGCCAAGGATAATGAAGCCATTGTGACATCACTGATGTGATTGGCTCTTAGGAACTGGTGGAATGAGGCATTATGACATCACAATCTCTGCTCTGGATACCAGAGACTGTCATTCTGTAGTGTCTGTTTCAACCTCAGTCCTTCTACACCAGCATTCTTCAAAGCAAAGCTTGCGGGTCAGTGGTTGTGGCCATTCATACTCTGATTCTTATGGGAGCCAAGGATAATGAAGCCATTGTGACATCACTGATGTGATTGGCTCTTAGGCACTGGTGGAATGAGGCACTATGACATCACAATCTCTGCTCTGGATACCAGAGACTGTCATTCTGTAGTGTCTGTTTCAACCTCAGTCCTTCTACACCAGCATTCTTCAAAGCAAAGCTTGCGGGTCAGTGGTTGTGGCCATTCATACTCTGATTCTTATGGGAGCCAAGGATAATGAAGCCATTGTGACATCACTGATGTGATTGGCTCTTAGGCACTGGTGGAATGAGGCATTATGACATCACAATATATGCTCTAGATACCAGAGACTGTCATTCTGTAGTGTCTGTTTCAACCTCAGTCCTTCTACACCAGCATTCTTCAAAGCAAAGCTTGCGGGTCAGTGGTTGTGGCCATTCATACTCTGATTCTTATGTGAGCCAAGGATAATGAAGCCATTGTGACATCACTGATGTGATTGGCTCTTAGGCACTGGTGGAATGAGGCATTATGACATCACAATATCTGCTCTGGATACCAGAGACTGTCATTCTGTAGTGTCTGTTTCAACCTCAGTCCTTCTACACCAGCATTCTTCAAAGCAAAGCTTGCGGGTCAGTGGTTGTGGCCATTCATACTCTGATTCTTATGGGAGCCAAGGATAATGAAGCCATTGTGACATCACTGATGTGATTGGCTCTTAGGCACTGGTGGACTGAGGCATTATGACATCACTAGTATCTGCTCTGGATACCAGAGACTGTCATTCTTTAGTGTCTATCTCAACCTCAGTCCTTTTACACCAGCATTCTTCAAAGCAAAGCTTGCGGGTCAGTGGTTGTGGCCATTCATACTCTGATTCTTATGGGAGCCAAGGATAATGAAGCCATTGTGACATCACTGATGTGATTGGCTCTTAGGCACTGGTGGAATGAGGCATTATGACATCACAATATCTGCTCTGGATACCAGAGACTGTCATTCTGTAGTGTCTGTTTCAACCTCGGTCCTTCTACACCAGCATTCTTCAAAGCAAAGCTTGCGGGTCAGTGGTTGTGGCCATTCATACTCTGATTCTTATGTGAGCCAAGGATAATGAAGCCATTGTGACATCACTGATGTGATTGGCTCTTAGGCACTGGTGGAATGAGGCATTATGACATCACAATATCTGCTCTGGATACCAGAGACTGTCATTCTGTAGTGTCTGTTTCAACCTCAGTCCTTCTACACCAGCATTCTTCAAAGCAAAGCTTGCGGGTCAGTGGTTGTGGCCATTCATACTCTGATTCTTATGTGAGCCAAGGATAATGAAGCCATTGTGACATCACTGATGTGATTGGCTCTTAGGCACTGGTGGAATGAGGCATTATGACATCACAATATCTGCTCTGGATACCAGAGACTGTCATTCTGTAGTGTCTGTTTCAACCTCAGTCCTTCTACACCAGCATTCTTCAAAGCAAAGCTTGCGGGTCAGTGGTTGTGGCCATTCATACTCTGATTCTTATGGGAGCCAAGGATAATGAAGCCATTGTGACATCACTGATGTGATTGGCTCTTAGGTGGAATGAGGCATTATGACATCACAATATCTGCTCTGGATACCAGAGACTGTCATTCTGTAGTGTCTGTTTCAACCTCGGTCCTTCTACACCAGCATTCTTCAAAGCAAAGCTTGCGGGTCAGTGGTTGTGGCCATTCATACTCTGATTCTTATGGGAGCCAAGGATAATGAAGCCATTGTGACATCACTGATGTGATTGGCTCTTAGGCACTGGTGGAATGAGGCATTATGACATCACAATATCTGCTCTGGATACCAGAGACTGTCATTCTGTAGTGTCTGTTTCAACCTCGGTCCTTCTACACCAGCATTCTTCAAAGCAAAGCTTGAGGGTCAGTGGTTGTGGCCATTCATACTCTGATTCTTATGGGAGCCAAGGATAATGAAGCCATTGTGACATCACTGATGTGATTGGCTCTTAGGCACTGGTGGAATGAAGCATTATGACATCACAATATCTGCTCTGGATACCAGAGACTGTCATTCTGTAGTGTCTGTTTCAACCTCGGTCCTTCTACACCAGCATTCTTCAAAGCAAAGCTTGCGGGTCAGTGGTTGTGGCCATTCATACTCTCTGATTCTTATGTGAGCCAAGGATAATGAAGCCATTGTGACATCATTGATGTGATTGGCTCTTAGGCACTGGTGGAATGAGGCATTATGACATCACAATATCTGCTCTGGAGACCAGAGACTGTCATTCTGTAGTGTCTGTTTCAACCTCAGTCCTTCTACACCAGCATTCTTCAAAGCAAAGCTTGCGGGTCAGTGGTTGTGGCCATTCATACTCTGATTCTTATGGGAGCCAAGGATAATGAAGCCATTGTGACATCACTGATGTGATTGGCTCTTAGGCACTGGTGGAATGAGGCATTATGACATCACAATATCTGCTCTGGATACCAGAGACTGTCATTCTGTAGTGTCTGTTTCAACCTCGGTCCTTCTACACCAGCATTCTTCAAAGCAAAGCTTGCGGGTCAGTGGTTGTGGCCATTCATACTCTCTGATTCTTATGGGAGCCAAGGATAATGAAGCCATTGTGACATCATTGATGTGATTGGCTCTTAGGCACTGGTGGAATGAGGCATTATGACATCACAATATCTGCTCTGGAGACCAGAGACTGTCATTCTGTAGTGTCTGTTTCAACCTCAGTCCTTCTACACCAGCATTCTTCAAAGCAAAGCTTGCGGGTCAGTGGTTGTGGCCATTCATACTCTGATTCTTATGGGAGCCAAGGATAATGAAGCCATTGTGACATCACTGATGTGATTGGCTCTTAGGCACTGGTGGAATGAGGCATTATGACATCACAATATCTGCTCTGGAGACCAGAGACTGTCATTCTGTAGTGTCTGTTTCAACCTCAGTCCTTCTACACCAGCATTCTTCAAAGCAAAGCTTGCGGGTCAGTGGTTGTGGCCATTCATACTCTGATTCTTATGGGAGCCAAGGATAATGAAGCCATTGTGACATCACTGATGTGATTGGCTCTTAGGCACTGGATGAATGAGGCATTATGACATCACAATATCTGCTCTGGATACCAGAGACAGTCATTCTGTAGTGTCTGTTTCAACCTCAGTCCTTCTATACCAGCATTCTTCAAAGCAAAGCTTGCGGGTCAGTGGTTGTGGCCATTCATACTCTGATTCTTATGGGAGCCAAGGATAATGAAGCCATTGTGACATCACTGATGTGATTGGCTCTTAGGCACTGGTGGAATGAGGCATTATGACATCACAATATCTGCTCTGGATACCAGAGACTGTCATTCTGTAGTGTCTGTTTCAACCTCGGTCCTTCTACACCAGCATTCTTCAAAGCAAAGCTTGCGGGTCAGTGGTTGTGGCCATTCATACTCTCTGATTCTTATGGGAGCCAAGGATAATGAAGCCATTGTGACATCATTGATGTGATTGGCTCTTAGGCACTGGTGGAATGAGGCATTATGACATCACAATATCTGCTCTGGAGACCAGAGACTGTCATTCTGTAGTGTCTGTTTCAACCTCGGTCCTTCTACACCAGCATTCTTCAAAGCAAAGCTTGCGGGTCAGTGGTTGTGGCCATTCATACTCTCTGATTCTTATGGGAGCCAAGGATAATGAAGCCATTGTGACATCACTGATGTGATTGGCTCTTAGGCACTGGTGGAATGAGGCATTATGACATCACAATATCTGCTCTGGAGACCAGAGACTGTCATTCTGTAGTGTCTGTTTCAACCTCAGTCCTTCTACACCAGCATTCTTCAAAGCAAAGCTTGCGGGTCAGTGGTTGTGGCCATTCATACTCTGATTCTTATGGGAGCCAAGGATAATGAAGCCATTGTGACATCACTGATGTGATTGGCTCTTAGGCACTGGATGAATGAGGCATTATGACATCACAATATCTGCTCTGGATACCAGAGACAGTCATTCTGTAGTGTCTGTTTCAACCTCAGTCCTTCTATACCAGCATTCTTCAAAGCAAAGCTTGCGGGTCAGTGGTTGTGGCCATTCATACTCTGATTCTTATGGGAGCCAAGGATAATGAAGCCATTGTGACATCACTGATGTGATTGGCTCTTAGGCACTGGTGGAATGAGGCATTATGACATCACAATATCTGCTCTGGATACCAGAGACTGTCATTCTGTAGTGTCTGTTTCAACCTCGGTCCTTCTACACCAGCATTCTTCAAAGCAAAGCTTGCGGGTCAGTGGTTGTGGCCATTCATACTCTGATTCTTATGGGAGCCAAGGATAATGAAGCCATTGTGACATCACTGATGTGATTGGCTCTTAGGTGGAATGAGGCATTATGACATCACAATATCTGCTCTGGATACCAGAGACTGTCATTCTGTAGTGTCTATTTCAACCTCGGTCCTTCTACACCAGCATTCTTCAAAGCAAAGCTTGTGGGTCAGTGGTTGTGGCCATTCATACTCTGATTCTTATGGGAGCCAAGGATAATGAAGCCATTGTGACATCACTGATGTGATTGGCTCTTAGGAACTGGTGGAATGAGGCATTATGACATCACAATCTCTGCTCTGGATACCAGAGACTGTCATTCTGTAGTGTCTGTTTCAACCTCAGTCCTTCTACACCAGCATTCTTCAAAGCAAAGCTTGCGGGTCAGTGGTTGTGGCCATTCATACTCTGATTCTTATGGGAGCCAAGGATAATGAAGCCATTGTGACATCACTGATGTGATTGGCTCTTAGGCACTGGTGGAATGAGGCATTATGACATCACAATCTCTGCTCTGGATACCAGAGACTGTCATTCTGTAGTGTCTGTTTCAACCTCAGTCCTTCTACACCAGCATTCTTCAAAGCAAAGCTTGCGGGTCAGTGGTTGTGGCCATTCATACTCTGATTCTTATGGGAGCCAAGGATAATGAAGCCATTGTGACATCACTGATGTGATTGGCTCTTAGGCACTGGTGGAATGAGGCATTATGACATCACAATATATGCTCTAGATACCAGAGACTGTCATTCTGTAGTGTCTGTTTCAACCTCAGTCCTTCTACACCAGCATTCTTCAAAGCAAAGCTTGCGGGTCAGTGGTTGTGGCCATTCATACTCTGATTCTTATGTGAGCCAAGGATAATGAAGCCATTGTGACATCACTGATGTGATTGGCTCTTAGGCACTGGTGGAATGAGGCATTATGACATCACAATATATGCTCTAGATACCAGAGACTGTCATTCTGTAGTGTCTGTTTCAACCTCGGTCCTTCTACACCAGCATTCTTCAAAGCAAAGCTTGCGGGTCAGTGGTTGTGGCCATTCATACTCTCTGATTCTTATGTGAGCCAAGGATAATGAAGCCATTGTGACATCATTGATGTGATTGGCTCTTAGGCACTGGATGAATGAGGCATTATGACATCACAATATCTGCTCTGGATACCAGAGACTGTCATTCTGTAGTGTCTGTTTCAACCTCAGTCCTTCTACACCAGCATTCTTCAAAGCAAAGCTTGTGGGTCAGTGGCTGTGGCCATTCATACTCTGATTCTTATGTGAGCCAAGGATAATGAAGCCATTGTGACATCACTGATGTGATTGGCTCTTAGGCACTGGTGGAATGAGGCATTATGACATCACAATATCTGCTCTGGATACCAGAGACTGTCATTCTGTAGTGTCTGTTTCAACCTCAGTCCTTCTACACCAGCATTCTTCAAAGCAAAGCTTGCGGGTCAGTGGTTGTGGCCATTCATACTCTGATTCTTATGGGAGCCAAGGATAATGAAGCCATTGTGACATCACTGATGTGATTGGCTCTTAGGCACTGGTGGAATGAGGCATTATGACATCACAATATCTGCTCTGGATACCAGAGACTGTCATTCTGTAGTGTCTGTTTCAACCTCAGTCCTTCTACACCAGCATTCTTCAAAGCAAAGCTTGCGGGTCAGTGGTTGTGGCCATTCATACTCTGATTCTTATGGGAGCCAAGGATAATGAAGCCATTGTGACATCACTGATGTGATTGGCTCTTAGGCACTGGATGAATGAGGCATTATGACATCACAATATCTGCTCTGGATACCAGAGACAGTCATTCTGTAGTGTCTGTTTCAACCTCAGTCCTTCTATACCAGCATTCTTCAAAGCAAAGCTTGCGGGTCAGTGGTTGTGGCCATTCATACTCTGATTCTTATGGGAGCCAAGGATAATGAAGCCATTGTGACATCACTGATGTGATTGGCTCTTAGGCACTGGTGGAATGAGGCATTATGACATCACAATATCTGCTCTGGATACCAGAGACTGTCATTCTGTAGTGTCTGTTTCAACCTCGGTCCTTCTACACCAGCATTCTTCAAAGCAAAGCTTGCGGGTCAGTGGTTGTGGCCATTCATACTCTGATTCTTATGGGAGCCAAGGATAATGAAGCCATTGTGACATCACTGATGTGATTGGCTCTTAGGTGGAATGAGGCATTATGACATCACAATATCTGCTCTGGATACCAGAGACTGTCATTCTGTAGTGTCTATTTCAACCTCGGTCCTTCTACACCAGCATTCTTCAAAGCAAAGCTTGTGGGTCAGTGGTTGTGGCCATTCATACTCTGATTCTTATGGGAGCCAAGGATAATGAAGCCATTGTGACATCACTGATGTGATTGGCTCTTAGGAACTGGTGGAATGAGGCATTATGACATCACAATCTCTGCTCTGGATACCAGAGACTGTCATTCTGTAGTGTCTGTTTCAACCTCAGTCCTTCTACACCAGCATTCTTCAAAGCAAAGCTTGCGGGTCAGTGGTTGTGGCCATTCATACTCTGATTCTTATGGGAGCCAAGGATAATGAAGCCATTGTGACATCACTGATGTGATTGGCTCTTAGGCACTGGTGGAATGAGGCATTATGACATCACAATCTCTGCTCTGGATACCAGAGACTGTCATTCTGTAGTGTCTGTTTCAACCTCAGTCCTTCTACACCAGCATTCTTCAAAGCAAAGCTTGCGGGTCAGTGGTTGTGGCCATTCATACTCTGATTCTTATGGGAGCCAAGGATAATGAAGCCATTGTGACATCACTGATGTGATTGGCTCTTAGGCACTGGTGGAATGAGGCATTATGACATCACAATATATGCTCTAGATACCAGAGACTGTCATTCTGTAGTGTCTGTTTCAACCTCAGTCCTTCTACACCAGCATTCTTCAAAGCAAAGCTTGCGGGTCAGTGGTTGTGGCCATTCATACTCTGATTCTTATGTGAGCCAAGGATAATGAAGCCATTGTGACATCACTGATGTGATTGGCTCTTAGGCACTGGTGGAATGAGGCATTATGACATCACAATATATGCTCTAGATACCAGAGACTGTCATTCTGTAGTGTCTGTTTCAACCTCGGTCCTTCTACACCAGCATTCTTCAAAGCAAAGCTTGCGGGTCAGTGGTTGTGGCCATTCATACTCTCTGATTCTTATGTGAGCCAAGGATAATGAAGCCATTGTGACATCATTGATGTGATTGGCTCTTAGGCACTGGATGAATGAGGCATTATGACATCACAATATCTGCTCTGGATACCAGAGACTGTCATTCTGTAGTGTCTGTTTCAACCTCAGTCCTTCTACACCAGCATTCTTCAAAGCAAAGCTTGTGGGTCAGTGGCTGTGGCCATTCATACTCTGATTCTTATGTGAGCCAAGGATAATGAAGCCATTGTGACATCACTGATGTGATTGGCTCTTAGGCACTGGTGGAATGAGGCATTATGACATCACAATATCTGCTCTGGATACCAGAGACTGTCATTCTGTAGTGTCTGTTTCAACCTCAGTCCTTCTACACCAGCATTCTTCAAAGCAAAGCTTGCGGGTCAGTGGCTGTGGCCATTCATACTCTCTGATTCTTATGTGAGCCAAGGATAATGAAGCCATTGTGACATCACTGATGTGATTGGCTCTTAGGCACTGGTGGAATGAGGCATTATGACATCACAATATATGCTCTAGATACCAGAGACTGTCATTCTGTAGTGTCTGTTTCAACCTCGGTCCTTCTACACCAGCATTCTTCAAAGCAAAGCTTGCGGGTCAGTGGTTGTGGCCATTCATACTCTCTGATTCTTATGTGAGCCAAGGATAATGAAGCCATTGTGACATCATTGATGTGATTGGCTCTTAGGCACTGGATGAATGAGGCATTATGACATCACAATATCTGCTCTGGATACCAGAGACTGTCATTCTGTAGTGTCTGTTTCAACCTCAGTCCTTCTACACCAGCATTCTTCAAAGCAAAGCTTGTGGGTCAGTGGCTGTGGCCATTCATACTCTGATTCTTATGTGAGCCAAGGATAATGAAGCCATTGTGACATCACTGATGTGATTGGCTCTTAGGCACTGGTGGAATGAGGCATTATGACATCACAATATCTGCTCTGGATACCAGAGACTGTCATTCTGTAGTGTCTGTTTCAACCTCAGTCCTTCTACACCAGCATTCTTCAAAGCAAAGCTTGCGGGTCAGTGGCTGTGGCCATTCATACTCTGATTCTTATGGGAGCCAAGGATAATGAAGCCATTGTGACATCACTGATGTGATTGGCTCTTAGGCACTGGATGAATGAGGCATTATGACATCACAATATCTGCTCTGGATACCAGAGACTGTCATTCTGTAGTGTCTGTTTCAACCTCGGTCCTTCTACACCAGCATTCTTCAAAGCAAAGCTTGCGGGTCAGTGGCTGTGGCCATTCATACTCTCTGATTCTTATGTGAGCCAAGGATAATGAAGCCATTGTGACATCACTGATGTGATTGGCTCTTAGGCACTGGTGGAATGAGGCATTATGACATCACAATATATGCTCTAGATACCAGAGACTGTCATTCTGTAGTGTCTGTTTCAACCTCGGTCCTTCTACACCAGCATTCTTCAAAGCAAAGCTTGCGGGTCAGTGGTTGTGGCCATTCATACTCTCTGATTCTTATGTGAGCCAAGGATAATGAAGCCATTGTGACATCATTGATGTGATTGGCTCTTAGGCACTGGATGAATGAGGCATTATGACATCACAATATCTGCTCTGGATACCAGAGACTGTCATTCTGTAGTGTCTGTTTCAACCTCAGTCCTTCTACACCAGCATTCTTCAAAGCAAAGCTTGTGGGTCAGTGGCTGTGGCCATTCATACTCTGATTCTTATGTGAGCCAAGGATAATGAAGCCATTGTGACATCACTGATGTGATTGGCTCTTAGGCACTGGTGGAATGAGGCATTATGACATCACAATATCTGCTCTGGATACCAGAGACTGTCATTCTGTAGTGTCTGTTTCAACCTCAGTCCTTCTACACCAGCATTCTTCAAAGCAAAGCTTGCGGGTCAGTGGCTGTGGCCATTCATACTCTGATTCTTATGGGAGCCAAGGATAATGAAGCCATTGTGACATCATTGATGTGATTGGCTCTTAGGCACTGGATGAATGAGGCATTATGACATCACAATATCTGCTCTGGATACCAGAGACTGTCATTCTGTAGTGTCTGTTTCAACCTCAGTCCTTCTACACCAGCATTCTTCAAAGCAAAGCTTGTGGGTCAGTGGCTGTGGCCATTCATACTCTGATTCTTATGTGAGCCAAGGATAATGAAGCCATTGTGACATCACTGATGTGATTGGCTCTTAGGCACTGGTGGAATGAGGCATTATGACATCACAATATCTGCTCTGGATACCAGAGACTGTCATTCTGTAGTGTCTGTTTCAACCTCAGTCCTTCTACACCAGCATTCTTCAAAGCAAAGCTTGCGGGTCAGTGGCTGTGGCCATTCATACTCTCTGATTCTTATGTGAGCCAAGGATAATGAAGCCATTGTGACATCACTGATGTGATTGGCTCTTAGGCACTGGTGGAATGAGGCATTATGACATCACAATATATGCTCTAGATACCAGAGACTGTCATTCTGTAGTGTCTGTTTCAACCTCGGTCCTTCTACACCAGCATTCTTCAAAGCAAAGCTTGCGGGTCAGTGGCTGTGGCCATACATACTCTGATTCTTATGGGAGCCAAGGATAATGAAGCCATTGTGACATCACTGATGTGATTGGCTCTTAGGCACTGGTGGAATGAGGAGGCATTATGACATCACAATATCTGCTCTGGATACCAGAGACTGTCATTCTGTAGTGTCTGTTTCAACCTCAGTCCTTCTACACCAGCGTTCTTCAAAGCAAAGCTTGCGGGTCAGTGGTTGTGGCCATTCATACTCTGATTCTTATGGGAGCCAAGGATAATGAAGCCATTGTGACATCACTGATGTGATTGGCTCTTAGGCACTGGTGGAATGAGGCATTATGACATCACAATATATGCTCTAGATACCAGAGACTGTCATTCTGTAGTGTCTGTTTCAACCTCAGTCCTTCTACACCAGCATTCTTCAAAGCAAAGCTTGCGGGTCAGTGGTTGTGGCCATTCATACTCTGATTCTTATGTGAGCCAAGGATAATGAAGCCATTGTGACATCACTGATGTGATTGGCTCTTAGGCACTGGTGGAATGAGGCATTATGACATCACAATATATGCTCTAGATACCAGAGACTGTCATTCTGTAGTGTCTGTTTCAACCTCAGTCCTTCTACACCAGCATTCTTCAAAGCAAAGCTTGCGGGTCAGTGGCTGTGGCCATTCATACTCTCTGATTCTTATGTGAGCCAAGGATAATGAAGCCATTGTGACATCACTGATGTGATTGGCTCTTAGGCACTGGTGGAATGAGGCATTATGACATCACAATATATGCTCTAGATACCAGAGACTGTCATTCTGTAGTGTCTGTTTCAACCTCAGTCCTTCTACACCAGCATTCTTCAAAGCAAAGCTTGAGGGTCAGTGGTTGTGGCCATTCATACTCTGATTCTTATGTGAGCCAAGGATAATGAAGCCATTGTGACATCACTGATGTGATTGGCTCTTAGGCACTGGATGAATGAGGCATTATGACATCACAATATCTGCTCTGGATACCAGAGACTGTCATTCTGTAGTGTCTGTTTCAACCTCGGTCCTTCTACACCAGCATTCTTCAAAGCAAAGCTTGCGGGTCAGTGGTTGTGCCCAATTATACTCCGATTCTTTCCTCTCTCCTTAAAGAATGACATGAAGATGGTTTCCCGCGGTTATCCGCGGGGACGGGGAACGGTGATGAATTTTGTCACCGTGTCATTCTCTAATATAAACGTACCTGATAAGTGCGGGATATAAGGAAGCCATGGAACCAGTTCATATGTTCTTAATCATTTATAGTATATATGCAGCAGTTTTTTGTTTCATTCACATTTTTGTTGTAACATCAAGTTTCAAGTTTAAGTTTCAAGTTTGTTTATTTTTGATATACCGTCTGTCAAAACAAATGTCGAAACGGTGTACAATATAAAAAGATTGTAGAAAACTGTTAGAATGGGTAAATGAAAACAATATTTTGTCATATATTAAAATACTAGGCAAATTCACATTAGCGTACATGAGACAAAAGGGAAGTCGGGAAGGGAGCAGTTTAAAATACATCGAAGTAAAATTAATAAAAAAGGGGAGTGGCAAGACATTACGGAGAGGAATCGCTTCAGAGGAAGTGTTTGATGTGTCAGAGCTTCACAGAAATTAGAAGTTTGAGAAGCGGAAGCTGGTACTAAAGAATAAAGGCTTCTTTAAAGAGAAAAGTTTTAGATTTTCCAAGCGAGTTCTCTAATCGAACATCTAATGGGAGGGCATTCCACACAGAGGGGGCAGTAACTGAAAAAATGGATTTATGAGTAGTATCGTAAAACAATTTGCGTATTGACGGTATGGAAAGTAGGTTTTGATTGTTAGATCGAAGGGTCCTGGATGATGAGTGTGGGATCAAAAGTTTATTTATAAATGCTGGTTGGTTACAGTTTTTTGTTTTAAAGGTGAGGAGGAGTATTTTATAAGTGAGACGACGAGTGATAGGTAGCCGATGGGCTTTATGGAGGAGAGGAGTGACGTGCTCAAATGTTATTAGTTTCAATGTTAATCTGAGGAAGGCGATGGTATCGCCGAAACTCGGATCCTAGGCGGGACTTTGTCCTTTGGAACTTTGCTTGTTTTAAACATTGATACAAACTGCAAATAAAGGATTTCTGACCATTCGGTTGGATTTGACATCTCCAGTGGCTCTTCTTGTTGGATTTGCTTTGCATCAAGGCTTGGTACCTTCTTTCCCTTTCCCTGTAGAAAAACAATTGCCCTTAGTGGGGGAGTAAATCTATAAAGTGCGCCAAAACTTAGACTCCGCTGAGTACAAATTCTAACATGGCAGCATTTACGCGCCAGTATGTAGGTGCGCCCCCTTATGCTGTGTGAGGAGGGGGCGGGGCAGACCACCCTGGCGCTGTTTTGGTGGGGGCGCTGGCACCTCTCTGCCCACCCATGCCACGCGCACACCCTCTTTTCCCCCACCTCCCCTACCTCTTTAAAATCTTTGTCAGCGCAAGCAACCTGTGCAAGCCTGGCCCCCTCTGAAATCATTTCCAGGTCACGGGGTCAGGAAGTGATGTCAGAGGGAAAACCAGCACCAGCAGCAGGCAGAGAAGCTCGTGCCTTCCCTCTGCCGCATCACTGATGATGTCATCAGTGATGCGGCAGAGGGAAGGCCCCGGTGGGGAAGACCGCGAAACAGCCCATTCAGAGCGCTGCCACCACTGCTGTTTTTGGAGGCCTTGGAGCTGAGGTATGTCAGGTCTCACCGGAGTGGGGGGTCGCCGAATTGACGAGTCCAATTTTGGGAGCAAATCAGGCAGCACTAGTGTCAGGGATGGAGTCGGAAAGTGTCGGGAACATTCGGTGGGGCTTCGGGGGTCGATCTTTAACTAGGGCTTATTTTCAGGGAAACACGGTACATATTCTTTCATCGTTTATCTCTGCCTGTTCACCGTTTAAATGCAAATAGAAACATAGAAAGATGACAGCAGAAAAGGGCTATAGCCCATCAAGTCTGCCCACTCTACTGTCCCACCCCATTAAGTCAGAGTGCTGCTCGACCCACGTAGAGATCCCAGCCTTTTCCGCAACTTCTCCTTCTAGGTATAAAGTTCAGCATTTGTGCCAGAATCTTCCAAGATTTCGTACTCCGAGTGCTGATATCCTGAGTAACTGTCGCCTTCCAGCAGAGGAATTTTCCATTTTAGAGTTTGAAAAACAAATGTACTGTGAATTAAAATAAAATAGTCACTCTTGAGTCCTTGTACAGCTCTAACTTGTCACTTTAATTTGAGTTCCTGCCTGGTGTCATGGGAAAATGCCATTAGAATTACTCCCCCCCCCCTCCCCTCCCCCTCCATCCACAGCTCTGACATCTCTCTCACTCCCAAACTGCTGGAAAAAGATACATGAACCAGCAAAGCCTCCACTGCCACTTTGCTGGAGAAGCTCCCCTTCAATCTTGGTCAAATACAGTAGAGCCTCAGTTAACCGAGATTCTCAAACAACTAACAAAAAAAATCCCCCAAACTACCAGTGGCAGCGTCCTGGGCCGCAAATCCTCCTTCCCTCCCTCAAGCCCCGAAGTGGAAGAAGCAGGCGGCGGTCCCTCCCTCTCTTCATTACCTGAAGTGCAGCGGTCAGCAAGAGGCAAGGGCTACTCATGGCCACGCCCAGCAGGGCTTTTCCTCTGACGTGTCACTTCCGATACATCAGAGGAAAGGCTCTGTCTGGACTGGCCATAAGCAGCCTGTTGTGCGACTGCCTCCTACTGACTGTTGCATTTCAGGTAAGGAAGAGAGAAAGAGGGTGGGAGCGAAGGGGTTCGTGTCTAAGGACCGCCGCCTGCTTCTGCCACTTCGGGGCTTGAGGAAGGGTGGGAGGGAGGATGGTTTTGTCGTTCAGGACCACTATTGAACTGGTGCTTCAGGGAGGGAAGGAGAAGGGAGGAATTGAGAATGTATTAAACAAGGTTTCTAACACACTCTCAGTTATCCAGAATCCAACAATCCCCATGGGTGCCGGATAAAGTGTAGTTACTTACCTGTAACGTAGGTTCTCCGTGGACAGCAGGATAGTCAGCCACATATGGGTGTTGTCCCAACACCTCCCAATTTGCGGATAAGCTCTCCAATAGCTCAGAGATATTTTTTTTTTTTTTTTCTCTGAGCACGTGCAGTGCCTGGGCTCCACTGGGCATGCCCGAGCCCTACCCATTTCCCCCTGCTTCCCCCTAATCCCCAGGATGTTCCTAGCTGTGGCCGGGTCGGCCGTTTGGGGAGGCGGGTGGGTTGTGTGGCTGACTATCCTGCTGTCCACGGAGAACCTACATTACAGGTAAGTAACTACACTTTCTCCTAGGACAAGCAGGATGAATCAGCCACATATGGGTGACTCCCTAGCCGAGGGATGTACCGACTGGACCTGCGCCTTAGCGCTTTGTGCATCCCTTGCCTGGCTGTGGAGGCCGAGCCGGGCAGGGTAATCAGGCAAAGCAGGTAAAGTTGTGGAAACAAGGTTTTAGATAAAGTGCTGTGTTAACTGAGCAATAATACTCACAGAACAATGAACTGGTCAATGACAATCAATGAACAGTGAGAAACCAACTGCTCAACAGTGACCATTCGTACTTGCATGTGAGAATTCATACTTGCCTATTCCACATTCAGTCTAGACAGGAGTGCTGGAAGACCTACTTAACTCACAGAACAGCGAAAACTGGTCAATGACAATCAATGAACAGTGAGAAAACCAACTGGTCAACGGTGACAATTCATAACTGGTCAATAGTGACAATTCGTACTTGCATATGAGAATTCATACTTGCCTATTCCACATTCAGACTAGACAGGATTGCTGGAAGACCTACTTAACTCACAGAACAGTGAAATTGGTCAATGACAATCAATGAACAGTGAGAAACCAACTGGTCAACAGTGACAAATAGTACTTGCATGTGAGAATTCTTACTTGCCTATTCCACATTCAGTCTAGGAAGGAGTGCTGGAAGACCTACTTAATCAATATCTATAACACCCTACTTGAACAGTGTTTGTCGATATTTATAACACCCTATTTGATCAGTGTTTGTCAAGGCTGTGCTAGTGGTTGCTGTCCCTCCCGGGAGGGAAGAGCCACTTCCAAGACTGCTCGGCCGAATGCATTTGGAACATGGAATGCTATGTCGAGGCAGTAGTGCTTGGTGAAGGTGTGCATGGAGGACCAAGTGGCTGCATCGCAGATGTCCCCTATTGGTGTGTGGTGCAGATGTGCCGTTGTGTTGGCTATGGTTCTGCGCTGGTGGACGTTGGCTCCCACCTGCGGTTGATGCTGCGCTTTTCTATAGGTGAAGGGGATGCACTCTTATATCCAGCGCGAGCGCCTGCATTTGGTGGCCGGAAGTCCTGGTCTGTTTTGGTCGTAGGAGACGAACAATTGAGGCTTGTCTAATCTGCTGCATAGTCGGGCCGTGATTGCACTTAGGTGGACCTTGATGGAAGTGGGTTTTAGGTCCCCCTGAGATAAGCTCAGTATGTACTGCAGGATGTCCGGTATGGGGCAGTTGTAGGGGTCTCGCTGCATGTCTGTGCACTGGTAGCGGAACCTTCTCCCTTTCAACCCATAGCGTTTTCTGGTTGAAGGTCTTCTGGCTGCCATAAGAGTGTGCTCCACGTCTTGTGGAAGGTTCATCCTCTCATCATCCATGCGGTCAGGGCTAAGGAACGCAGGTCGTGGTGGAGGGGGTAATGAGAACTGCACTGATTGGGAGCGGGGAGAGGTGGGTGAACCGCTATCCCTTGCCGGAACGGGAACCATGGTTGCAAGAGCCCGAACAGAGCAATCATGATCACCGTTGCTCTGTCCTGAAGAATCTTCTGAAGGACTTAGGGTGTTCCAACTCACAGACAGACCGTCGGGGCTGAGACGGCGATGGGTTGATCTCTTTGCGCAGAAGGTCGAGTATTTTGAGTTCGGTTCGGTTGCAAACAGGTCGATGCTCGGTGTGCCCAAGGTGCTGAAGATCTTCTTCATCGCCGCTGGGTTGAGACACCACTCATCGGGATCCAGCTGGTGGCTGAGTCTTTCTGCCAGGTCGTTCTGCTCCCACAGGAGGTAAGTTGCCTGGATGGGGCATTGAATGGAGTTGGAAAACTCCCACATGTGGCAAGCTTTCTTGCATAGCGAGGTTGACCCTGTCCCTCCCTGTTTGTTGATATAGTGCGAGGCCACCTGGTTTTCTGTTTGGGTGAGGACTGCCCTGCCTGTTTGAAGGTTTCGAGGGCATTCCCTAAGGCCCTGAGCTCCAGTAGGTGGGTGGTCAGAGGTTGGGTACACTGGTCCCAGTGACGTCTGAGGTGCCCTTTCAGGGATCACATGAGTAGTCTGGCAGGGATGCACTGGGCCAGGGATGTCATGGCGTCGATCTGGTAGTCCCGTAGGACGGCCTTGGTCTGTGTGATGTCGATGACTGCCCAGATGAACGATATCCCCTGGGTGGGTATCAGGTGGGATTTCATGTAGTTGATGAGGAACCCCAGTTCTTGGAGGAGGGTTATGGTGGTTGATGGGGCTGCCAGCTGTCGAGATAAGATAGGACGCGCACCCCTTGAAGGCGAGGATGTGTCACTGCCACGCACTTTGTGAACGCTCTTGGAGCCGTTGAGAGTCCAAGGGGCAGGACCTTGTACTGGAGGCGTCTGTCTTGGCTTTAGAAGCAACGATGCCTCCTGTGGGCTGGGTGCATGGGATACTAGCCAATACTCGGGCTGTAACAGGGCCAAGACTGTACCCAGAGAGTGCATCTGGACCTTGTGTATGCATCTGTTGAGCTTACAGAGATCCAGGAACGAGCGTTGTCCTTGTCCATGGTGAGGTGGGGGTTCCTGGAGTAGAAACCCCTTGGTGATCTCCTCTGTTCGTCACCGCCTCTATTGATTCTGCCGAAGCAGGTCCTCTCCTTGCTGCAGGAAAGTTGGGTCGTCAGATGGAGGGATGCCCCGCCCACTCGGGGGGGGGGGGGCGGGAGTGGAGACGAATTCGGAATCCCTGCTTGATGATGCTGAGGGCCCACTGGTCGATGGTGATCCTGGGCCAAGCCTTCGCAGACAATCTGATCCTGCTGGGCCGGAGGGTGGTCAAGGTTCTGTTTTTGTCTTGGGGAGAGGGCTGCCCTTGGATGCCCCTGCCCCTCGGGCGGTGCTTGTTTGCATAGCAGTTACTGTTGCGAGCACTGGGGCACAGACTGCTGCCAGTGTGGACTGGCTCAGTTGTGAGCTGGAGTCTCTATTTTATTTTATTTATTTATTTCCTCTCACTGGCCTCCTGATAAAGCCGCATCTGGAACTGGAGCGCAGCAATTCGTGCGCTCAGCTCACAATCTATCTAACGTACCTGGGGCTATGGAGGATTAAGTGACTTGCCCAGGATCACAAGGAGCAGCGCGGGGTTTGAACCCACAACCCCAGGGTACTGAGGCTGTAGCTTCAACCACTGCGCCACATGCCACATGGGGGAAGCCATTGCTTGCCCTGGATCGGTAGCATGGAATGTTGCTACTCTTTGGGATCCCAGAATCTTGCTATTCTTTGGGATTCTGTATGGAATGTTGCTACTCTTTGGGATTCTAGAATCTTGTTACTCTTTGGGATTCCGGAATCTTGCTATTCTTTGGGATTCTCTATGGAATGTTGCTACTCTTTGGGATTCTAGAATCTTGTTACTCTCTGGGATTCCGGAATCTTGCTATTCTTTGGGATTCTGTATGGAATGTTGCTACTCTTTGGGATTCTAGAATCTTGTTACTCTTTGGGATTCCGGAATCTTGCTATTCTTTGGGATTCTCTATGGAATGTTGCTACTCTTTGGGATTCTAGAACCTTGTTACTCTCTGGGATTCCGGAATCTTGCTATTCTTTGGGATTCTGTATGGAATGTTGCTACTCTTTGGGATTCTAGAATCTTGTTACTCTTTGGGATTCCGGAATCTTGCTATTCTTTGGGATTCTCTATGGAATGTTGCTACTCTTTGGGATTCTAGAATCTTGTTACTCTCTGGGATTCCGGAATCTTGCTATTCTTTGGGATTCTGTATGGAATGTTGCTACTCTTTGGGATTCTAGAATCTTGTTACTCTTTGGGATTCCGGAATCTTGCTATTCTTTGGGATTCTCTATGGAATGTTGCTACTCTTTGGGATTCTAGAATCTTGTTACTCTCTGGGATTCCGGAATCTTGCTATTCTTTGGGATTCTATATGGAACGTTGCTAGTCTTTGGGATTCCGGAATCTTGCTATTCTTTGAGATTCTATATGGAATGTTGCTACTCCTTGGGTTTTGGCCAGGTACTAGGGACCTGGATTGGCCACTGTGAGAACAGGCTACTGGGCTTGATGGACCATTGGTCTGACCCAGGAAGGCTGTTCTTATGTTCGTACCTGCTTCAAATATGACCTGCACCAGTTGTGGGGTAAAAGGTAGCACCTTATCTCCTAAAATAACAAATTAACCCTCAGTCTGGGTTTCTTTCATCAAAGGATCTTCTAATAAACTTTCTGACTTGTATAAAAAAAACTTGTACTGTAACAAATTGTAACCTGTTAACTGTACATTATGTCTGTCAACCTGCAACCCGTTCTGAGCTCTTTGGCGAGAGCGCGATAGAAGACAAATTAACCCCCTCCTTTACAAAGCCGTGCTAGCCTTTTTAGCGCCGGCTGCAGCGGTAAGACCTCCGACACTCATAGGAATTCTATTGAGCATTGGAGTTCTTACCGCTGCGACCGGCGCTAAAAACACTAGCACGGCTTTGTAAAAGAGGGGGGAGGGGTAAATAAATAAGTCAAAAAAATACCCTGTTGGGATGTCCGGGTTCTACTCTCCAGGCCCCGCAAAAGGGAATGTGTGGCGCAGGGGCGGTTAAAGCTACAGCCTCAGCATCCTGAGGTTGTGGGTTCAAATCCCTCGCTGCTCCTTGTGACCCTGGGCAAGTCGCTTAATCCCCCCATTGCCCCAGGTACACTACGTAGAGTTTCAGCCCACCGGGACAGATAGGGAAATACGATAAAGAGCCTGAATGTAAACCACTTAGGATATAAGTGGTATGTAAACAATCTACTATAATAAAACTCTAAGCGCGCATGTGCACTCTTACCTGCGTGTTCCCTGATTCCTGATCTGTATACCCGTGACAGGTAAGAGTATGCATGCGCACTTAGGGTTTTATTCTAAAGACCGGAGGCAGGTAACACACCGTGACTCGCTCATCCCAAGCACTGACCCTACCCGGCACACCCGAAACCCTCTGCTGCGACTGTGGTACAGGGAAGTGGGGTGGCGGAGGGAAATTCTGCTGCACAGGAAAATAAAGGGGGAGGTAATGCTGCTGCTGCTGCTGCACAGGGAATTGGGGGGGAGGAAAATGTTGCTTATGCACAGGGAAGTGTGGTGGGGGGAAATGCTGCTGCACAGGGAAATGGAGGGGGAGGGAATCCTGCTGTAGCTACTGCACAGGGAAGTGGAGGGGGAGAGAAATGCTGCTGTATAGGGGATAGGGAGAGAGAGATAGATAGAAAGAAAGACAGATAGTGGGAGGGAGGGAGACAGAAAGAAAAGAAGAAAGACACAGGGGCAGGGAGAGAGACAGGCAGAAAGAAAGACAGACAGACATATATTCTAGCACCCATTAATGTAGCGGGCTTAAAGACTAGTAAAATAAATAAATTTATTGCATGACACCTAGGGACAGAGAGAGAGAGGGAACTGCCCCATAAGACGTTTCTGCGATTTTGGAATCCTATTCAGAAAAAGTTAAATCTAGGTCTACATTACTGGCAGTGGCATAGAAAGGGGGGAGGGCAATCTGCCCTGGCACCATGTTTGTGGGGACAGCGGCACCCCTCCTACTCTCCACCCCCACTTCTTCCCACGGTGATGGGATAATTGCGCGTCAGACGCCAGCGCGCCGACAATTCGGTGCAAGACAGAAGCGCACAGGGGAAAAATAATTTTTTTAAAGCTCCGATGGGGGGTTTGAGTGGGCAACCCCTCCACTTTATTGGTTAGTGTTTGCGCTGCCATTGCGGGGGGGGGGGGAACCCCCCACATTATAGAGAAAACGGAACTTTTCCCGAAAAAAATCAGAAAAAGTTCCATTTTCTCTATAATGGAGGTTTCCAACCCCCCGAGCCCCCTCCAAAAGCAGCGCAAACACTAACCAATAAAGTGGGGGGGTTGCCACCCCAAATCCCCCGTCGTAGCTCTTTAAAAATTACTTTTTCCCCCGCGCGCTTCTGTCCTGCGCCGAATTGTCGGCGCTGGATTGTTGGCGCGCTGGCGTCTTGCGCGCCACTATGAACCCTTCCCACTCCTCCCCTCGCCAAACATGCCCCCCTCCCTTTCCCCATCCCTCTAATTTTTCACCGCCGTGTGCTCCTCGAGAATTGATGTTAGCGGGAGGGACGAGCCGCAGGAGAAGGCGCTCGCGTTGGCGAAGATTTAAAGGGGTGCAGGGTGGGAAGAGAGGGTGTGAGTGTGGCGTGGAGGCGCAGTGGATGGATCAGAGGGGGTGGGGGGAGGGATTAACACTGCCCGGACGCTCCCCTACACTTGCTTGATCACTGCTTCGATTAATTATCATCTCTACTGTACCCCAAATGCAGCTTGTCTTGAACTTCTACTGGAAACATTCACGCCCTGTTTTAATGTATCTCTTAGAGCCCAGTGCTCAAAGGTCCCCATTAAAATCCTGTAAGCCGTCGTAGGGTCCATACATTACATTACATTAGTGACTTATTTTCCGCCTTTACCTTGCAGTTCTAAGCGAATTACAGTATAAGACAGCTGGACATTTCCAGGAAGTTACAATTTAGGGGATGCTTAAAGTTCTAAGCGGGATATAGTATAAGATAGCTGTGATTTTCTAGGAAGTTACAGTTGGGGGATGCTTACTTAATAGATGCAAGGAATTACAATTTAGGGGACGTTTACATAGTAGATGCAGGGGGATTACTGTATAGGGAAGGTTTAATAGAGGAGGCAGAGGGGAGAAGTTGGGGAAGGGAGGAGAATTGAGGAATACTAGTAGGGAAGAAGGGTTCATAGACAAAATCGCGCGAGACAACGGGGCGCAGACAACTGAGCGCAAGGTTGACAGCGCGCCGAAGAAAAGCACTATTTTAAAGGGTTCCGACGGGGGGTGTTGGTGGGGAACCCCCCTATTTTACTTAACAGACATCGCTCTGGCGTTGTGGTGGGTTTGGGGGGTTGTAACCCCCCTCATTATACTTGAAACCGAACCTTTTGCCTGTTTTTTAGGGAAAAAGTTCAGTTTTAAGTATAATGTGGGGGGTTACAACCCCCCAAACCCCCCACAACGCCAGCGCAATGTCTGTTAAGTAAAGTGGGGGGGGGGTTCCCCCCCCACGCCCCCCGTCGGAGCCCTTTAAAATAGTGCTTTTCTTCGGCGCGCCGTCAACCTTGCGCTCAGTTGTCGGCGCGCCGTTGTCTCGCGCGATTTAGTCCCGTCACCGGGAAGAAGGGTTTAGGCTTGGTTACTTGTTAGGGTCGGTTGGGAGGTTGTATAGGTTTTTTGAATAGTAGGGTTTTGATTTCTTTTCGGAATGATTTAAAGTCATTTGTAGTTGATAACAAGTTGGAGATAAAGGGGTCCAGTTTCGCTGCCTGCGTCGCTAGGAGGCCGTCGTGCATCTTCTTTCTTGAGCGAAGGATAGGCGAATAGATTCTGGGTTCTTCTTATTCTGGATGTGCAGTTGAACTTTAGACGGTTGTTGAGGTAAGTGGGTGCAGATCCATTTTTTTGCTTTGTATAGTAGACAATAAAGTTTGAATTGGATTCGAGCTCGTATTGGTAGCCAGTATGAGTCATGGTAGGCATTAGTGATATGGTCAAATTTTCCGAGTGAGTAGATCAGCCTGAGGGCTGTGTTTTGAATGGTCTACAGTTGGTTTATCAAGTTTGTGGGGCATGGAAGGTAGAGGACATTGCAATAGTCCACTAGTCCAAGGATAAGGGATTGCACTATGATCCTGTAGTGGACTTTTTCGAAGAATTTTCTTATTTTTCGGAGGTTGCGCATGGTGAAAAATGCTTTTTGAGTGGTTTTGTTGATTTGTATCTGCATTGTGCAGCATCTATCTATCGTCACTCCAAGGATTTTGAGAGAGGGCAGTATGGGATATTTGGTGACGTTTATTGCTAATTCTGTTATGGATGGGGTTTTGTCTGATTGTATGATTTCTAAACAACCAGCGAAGCTGAAACGCTTCGCATGCAAATGAGGTCCACGGGAAGTCCCTCCGATCAGCAGTTGGAGAACGTGACCGACACGTGCGCAGAACAGTTCACGGAAAGAGGCGTAGATGTCTGCGTGCGCCAGGAAAAGCAACATTGTAGGCATGCAAATCATAGACGTGCCTTATTGCAGCGCATCAAAGGCGCACGTCATAAGCGCCAATGGAGGGGGTGGAGAGCTACCAGCAAACCACGCAAATATTTTTTTGGGGGGGGTTTAACTTCCATCTATGGAATTGGCAACTCCAGAACAGTTTTAACAAAAGTGCCCGAGACATAACTTTAACGCACGCGCCTGAGATGCGCCTTTAACACACGCATATAGCAGGATATATATGTTTTTATGGTGCCCCCAACCCTATAAAAGTCTTCCACCTCTCATGCAGTCGGCAGCCCCAGACCTGCCATTATACGTTTTTAACATGCGCAGTTCAACGCTACTGGCGTCTCCAGACCTGCTGGTAATTTCGGAGCGTTAAAGGTCGGCGCTTCATTTTGTGCATCACCCGGCAATGTCTGGGCATTGCCCGGCGTGCTCATTTTAATATTAATGAGGTCGTTGTACTTCCTGGAGACTGGTACGGGGCATGGAAAAGAGCGCACGGAGCCATTTTGTGCGTTGGAAGCTAAAATGCGTGTCTGCTAAACTGGTTAGAACTGGTTCAGTGATGAGCGTTAAAGGTATGGTTATTTTGGAGCATCTGGGCCTTAGACTTACTTATTAGGATATGGTGATATTGTAAGCAGCAGACACAGAATAGGCTTACCTGGTGTAAACTTGTTTTAAGAAGTAACGCTGCAGAGCGGCTTCCACTCGATTGCTTTGTCACAAAAGTCAGTGAGCTTGTCTGAGGGGAAAAGCTAGTGTCGGAAACCTGCATTCGGGTGAACAGAAGAAATAAGGAAATGAATTCTTTTGACTGCAGCCTCATTTATTGGAAAGCATGCATCTTGTCAATTCCAAGAAGTGATAGGACTGCATTCATTCCGACTGGCTTATTCATCGCTTTACACGAGCGACATCAAACACGCTAATGAAAGGAGAAATTCTGGACCTTGACTTGGCATCTGAGTCTCCCTGTGGCACCAGCGAGTGTGGTGCAGTGGTTAAAGCTACAGCCTCAGCACCCTGGGGTAGTGGGTTCAAACCCACGCTGCTCCTTGTGACCCTGGGCAAGTCACTTAATCCCCCCATTGTCCCAGGTACATTAGATAGTCTGTGAACCCACCGGGACAGACAAGGAAAATGCTTGAGTACCTGAATAAATTCATATAAACCGTTCTGAGCTCCCTTGGGAGAACAGTAATAAATAATGTGAAAAGTTTCAGCCTCTGATAACCAGAGCTGGTATTGTGATGTCATAATTCCACCAATAAGGGCCAACCTCATCGGTGATGTCACAATGGCTTGATTGTCCTATTCTTGGCTCACTTTTACTATATTTTGATTTCTAGAGTGGCGCAGTGGTTAAAGCTATAGCCTCAGTACCCGGAGGTTGTGGGTTCAAACCCACGCTGCTCCTTGTGACCCTGGGCAAGTCACTTAATCCCCCCCATTGCCCCAAGGTACATTAGATAGATTGGGAGCCCTCCGGGACAGACAAGGAAAATGCTTGAGTATCTGAATAAATTCATGTAAACTGTTCTGGGCTCCCCTGAATAAATCATTTGAAAAGTTTCAGCCTCTGATAACCAGAGCTGGTATTGTGATGTCATAATGCCTCATTCCACCAATAAGAGCCAACCTCGTCAGTGATGTCACAATGGCTGGATTGTCCTAGAGTTGACTCCCTTTTGCTACATTTTGCTTTCTAGAGTTGTACAGTGGTTAAAGCTACAGCCTCAGGTTGTGGGTTCAAACCCACATTGCTCCTTGTGACCCTGGGCTAGTCACTTAATCCCCCCCCCTCCCTCCCCATTGTGCCAGGTACATTAGATAGATTGTGAGCCCACCAGGATAGACAGGAAAAAAATGCTTGAGTACCTGAATAAATTCATGTAAACCATTCTGAGCTCTCCTGGGAGAATAAATAAATAAATTGACAGGATTTGGAATAAGCAGCTGTGTTAGAGAAGAACATGGTAATAATAATAATAACTTTATTCTTAACGCCATAACCAAAAGTTCTAGGTGGTTTACACTAAAAAGAGCTGGACAGTACAGCTGGAAGGAAGGGGGGAGGGATAGCTGGCCCATAAAAATTTTATTTGATTTTGGATTTTTTTTTTTTTTGTTATTTGGCATTGATATTTGAAATGTACAATGCACAAGGAGAGCACGGGGTTAATCCACGATTTTCTCGCCATGCGCATTACAAATCCGAGATTCACTCCCGTGCTCGCTGTGTGCATTCCAAAAAAAATTAAAAATATATTTCTAACGCTTATGTACACGAACGTTTACATATATTTAAACGTTCTGACATATATCTACCCCTCCAAAAATCCAAAATATATTTTTAGTGGGGTTCTTAACATGCACGCGTCAGTTGCTAGGCAGAAATAGTCGGCGAGGATGTCAACGGCTGGTCCTCAGCAGGAAAGGCCACTCGGTTTGGATGAAATGGTTTCATGAATCGACGCGTTAAGAAATTTACATGCCTTTTTAGTCATATTTGCATGCGCAGATCGGATCGGGTGCAGATGGGGTCTGGAGGAAGGTTAGTGAATGGAGTCGGAAAGTGAGCGCAAACCGAGCGGTACACGATCGGTTTGCTTAGTGAATCTAGCCCTAAGTGATCTTGAGGAGCCCTAAGGGATAATCAGCCAGTCCACGGATGCTGGGGAGTGAAAGGTTTTTATTTTGAGCGTGAGACATAGGGGATTGATTCCCTGTTTCAAATCTGTGTCAGTAGGTGGATTGCTATTTATTTTTATTTTTTTTCTGAAATTGTAATTTGTAAATTCTATCTAAAAAATTTTTAAAAATTTTTAAAAATTTTTAAAAAGTGGATCTCACCTTGCTGGCCATTCTCATGGACTCATCAGCCATCCATTAACCCAGCTGGAAAACCTCCAGAACTTAAAGGACGAATAACTGAGCGGGGGTTCAGGATGAAAAGAAACACCCCAAAAGACCCTCTAGCAACATTCAAATTTAAAAGAGGAAAGCAAAAACGAACATTCTCATCCAGTCGTAAGATTCCTCTGTATCCAAGTGAGAGACTGGGGCAGGGCCTTTAAAAGGAAGTCTCACAAAAAATAGTTCAGATGATCTCAATGGTTTACAATGTCTCCCCAAGGCAAGTGAAACCCTTGCCACAGTGAGCTGCATTGTGTCTCCGAATAGCTGTGCACACTTTATTATAAAATTAAAACGTTTAATTCAAAAGAGACGCGGTCTGACTGACACCCCTCATCTCACAAGGTTCAGATTTCCTGTGATCGGAAAAAAAGAATATTTGGTTCATCAGAAATGTTATCTTTGCAGCTAACTGGGTCAGAATCAAGCTGAATGTTTTGATAAATGATTAATGGTATGAAAACTGCCTCTTTCGCTTTTCCTCAGCTAATTGCAGCTGAGAAAATCAAACTGTTTGATCTTTGAGCAAAATGCAAAGCCCTACTCTCCGGCTAGGGTCAATCGAAGGTTTATTATCTGCAAATTGTCAAAGCACACACAAGCACATACATAGTAACATAGTAACATAGTAGATGACGGCAGATAAAGACCCGAATGGTCCATCCAGTCTGCCCAATCTGATTCAATTTAAATTTTTTTAATTTTTTCTTCTTAGCTATTTCTGGGCAAGAATCCAAAGCTTTACCCGGTACTGTGCTTGGGTTCCAACTGCCGAAATCTCTGTTAAGACTTACTCCAGCCCATCTACACCCTCCCAGCCATTGAAGCCCTCCCCTGCCCATCCTCCTCCAAACGGCCATACACAGACACAGACCATACAAGTCTGCCCAGTAATTGGCCTAGTTCAATCTTTAATATTATTTTCTGATTCTAAATCTTCTGTGTTCATCCCACGCTTCTTTGAACTCAGTCACAGTTTTACTCTCCACCACCTCTCTCGGGAGCGCATTCCAGGCATCCACCACCCTCTCCGTAAAGTAGAATTTCCTAACATTGCCCCTGAATCTACCACCCCTCAACCTCAAATTATGTCCTCTGGTTTTACCATTTTCCTTTCTCTGGAAAAGATTTTGTTCTACGTTAATACCCTTTAAGTATTTGAACGTCTGAATCATATCTCCCCTGTCTCTCCTTTCCTCTAGGGTATACATATTCAGGGCTTCCAGTCTCTCCTCATACGTCTTCTGGCGCAAGCCTCCTATCATTTTTGTCGCCCTCCTCTGGACCGCCTCAAGTCTTCTTACGTCTTTCGCCAGATACGGTCTCCAAAACTGAACACAATACTCCAAGTGGGGCCTCACCAATGACCTGTACAGGGGCATCAACACCTTCTTCCTTCTACTGACTACGCCTCTCTTTATACAGCCCAGAATCCTTCTGGCAGCAGCCACTGCCTTGTCACACTCTTTTTTCGCCTTTAGATCTTCAGACACTATCACCCCAAGGTCCCTCTCCCCGTCCGTGCATATCAGCTTCTCTCCTCCCAGCATATACGGTTCCTTCCTATTATTAATCCCCAAATGCATTACTCTGCATTTCTTTGCATTGAATTTTAGTTGCCAGGCATTAGACCATTCCTCTAACTTTTGCAGATCCTTTTTCATATTTTCCACTCCCTCTTCGGTGTCTACTCTGTTACAAATCTTGGTATCATCTGCAAAAAGGCACACTTTTCCTTCTAACCCTTCAGCAATGTCACTTACATACATATTGAACAGGATTGGCCCCAGCACCGAACCCTGAGGGACTCCACTAGTCACCTTTCCTTCCTTCGAGCGACTTCCATTAACCACCACCCTCTGGCGTCTGTCCGACAGCCAGTTTCTGACCCAGTTCACCACTTTGGGTCCTAACTTCAGCCCTTCAAGTTTGTTCAACAGCCTCCTATGAGGAACTGTATCAAAGGCTTTGCTGAAATCCAAGTAAATTACATCTAGCATATGTCCTCGATCCAGCTCTCTGGTCACCCAATCAAAAAATTCAATCAGGTTCGTTTGGCACGATTTACCTTTTGTAAAGCCATGTTGCCTCGGATCCTGTAACCCATTAGATTCAAGGAAATACACTATCCTTTCTTTCAGCAACACTTCCATTATTTTTCCAACAACTGAAGTGAGGCTCACCGGCCTGTAGTTTCCTGCTTCATCCCTGTGACCACTTTTATGAATAGGGACCACATCCGCTCTCCTCCAATCCCCAGGAATCACTCCCGTCTCCAGAGATTTGTTGAACAAGTCTTTAATAGGACTCGCCAGAACCTCTCTGAGCTCCCTTAGTATCCTGGGATGGATCCCGTCTGGTCCCATCGCTTTGTCCACCTTCAGTTTTTCAAGTTGCTCATAAACACCCTCCTCCGTGAACGGCGCAGAATCTACTCCATTTTCTCGTGTAACTTTGCCAGACAATCTCGGTCCTTCTCCCTTCTGTGAACACAGAACAGAAGTATTTGTTTAGCACATTTGCTTTCTCCTCATCACTCTTCACATATTTGTTCCCAGCATCTTTTAGCCTAGCAATTCCATTTTTTATCTTCCTCCTTTCACTAATATATCTGAAAAAATTTTTATCTCCTTTTTTTACATTTTTAGCCATTTGTTCTTCCGCCTGTGCCTTCGCCAAACGTATCTCTCTCTTGGCTTCTTTCAGTTTCACCCTGTAGTCCTTTCTGCTCTCCTCTTCTTGGGTTTCTTTATATTTCATGAAGGCCAAACACCAAACAGACAAACACACAGATACACAAAGTCACAAATACACAGAAGAACACACACAAGCTTTAATAGCTGGAGTATGAGAAGAGACTGGCAGACCTAAATGGTCCTCAAGGCCTACAACTACCTCGACTTTAGAAAATTACTCAAAACTCACCTATTCCGAGACCAAGACCCTTAATGCCACTTTTCAGTCCTCCTCCTCCCCCCTTCTGATCTACTCCCCTCCCCCGTCTCCTCTCCCCCCTACTTCTCTCCTTGCTGTTCGCAACTCTATGATTAATTTGATATGTAACCACTTGTAATCTCTGTCTAACTAATGTGAACCGCCTAGAACTCTTCGGGGTATGGCGGTATACAAAAATAAAGTTATTATTATTATTATTATTATTATTAAATATGTCTACTCTGGAGGAAAGGAGGGACAGGGGAGATATAAGAACATAAGAACTGCCATCTCCGGATCAGACCCATGGTCCATCGAGTCTGGCGATCCGCACACGCGGAGGCCCAGTCAGGTATACTACACCTGATGTAGTTTTAGTCACCCATATCCCTCTATGCCTCTCGTAAGGAGATGTGCATCTAATTTGCCTTTGAATCCTAGCACAGTGGATTCCGTAATAACCTCCTCTGGGAGAGCATTCCAGGCGTCTACCACTCGCTGCGTGAAGCAGAACTTCCTGACATTTGTCCTGGACTTGTCCCCCCCTTAGCTTCAAACCATGTCCTCTTGTCCGTGTCACGTTGGACAATGTAAACAATTTATTTTCCTGCTCTATTTTGTCGATGCCTTTCAGCATTTTGAAAGTCTCGATCATGTCCCCCAAATCTTTTCCAGAGAAGAAAAAAATAGTAAAACTAGAGGGCATAATTTGAGGTTACAGGGAGGAAGACTTAGGAGCAATGTTAAGAAATAATTCTTCACGGAGAGGGTGGTAGATGCCTGGACCTGGAATGCCCTCCCGAGGGAAGTGATGGAGAAGAAAAATAGAGAATCTCTAATTAGAAAATAAAGGATGTAAATTAAAGAACTAAGGCCGGTATTGGACGGACCTGCACAGTCTGTGTCCCATATGTGGTGATTTGGTGTAGGATGGGCTGGGGAGGGCATCGATAATTCAAAATCTTGCCATTAAACTTATTCACAATGGGAAAAAATATGACCGTGTAACCCCCTTTCTGGTTGCCTCACACTGGCTCCCCATTAACCATCGCGTTACCTTTAAAATTCTACGTTTAGTATTTAAAACTTTATCCACAAACGAACCGCAATTTATAAACAGGATACTTATTCCATATAACTCTTCTCGCCCCCTTCGTTCATCGACCCAAGGTCTCCTGGTAATCCCTTCTTTAAAAGTGATCGGCACTAGACGACATGATATATTTTCGATAGTAGCCCCCCAAGTATGGAATTCTCTTCCTCAATATATAAGAGACGAAAAAGACATTAGCCGTTTCAAAACTAATCTAAAAACTTTCCTTTTTAAAGATGCTTTTACCCTCTGAATGGAAAAAAGGAAAAAAGATACCCTTCCTAATGTGTCTCCCAACATGGTTTCTGCAGGGGGAGATCGTGCCTAACGAACTTATTGCACTTCTTCGAAGGTATTAACAAACGGATGGACAGAGGAGACCCCATAGACATTATATACCTTGATTTCCAAAAAGCCTTTGACAAGGTGCCTCACGAACGTCTACTCCGGAAACTGAAGAACCATGGAGTGGACGGAGACGTACATAGATGGATCAGAAACTGGTTGGCGGGTAGGAAACAGAGGGTAGGGGTGAAAGGCCACTACTCGGACTGGATGAGGGTCACGAGTGGTGTTCCGCAGGGCTCAGTGCTCGGGCCGCTGTTATTTAATATATTCATAAATGATCTAGAAACAGGCACGAAGTGTGAGATAATAAAATTTGCGGACGATACAAAACTATTTAGTGGAGCTGGGACTAAAGAGGAATGCGAAGAATTGCAAAGGGACTTGAACAAATTGGGGGAATGGGCGGCGAGATGGCAGATGAAGTTCAACGTTGAGAAATGTAAAGTATTGCATGTTGGAAACAGAAACCCGAGGTACAACTATACGATGGGAGGGATATTATTGAATGAGAGCAACCAAGAAAGGGACTTGGGGGTAATGGTGGACATGACAATGAAGCCGACGGCACAGTGCGCAACAGCCGCTAAGAAAGCAAACAGAATGCTAGGCATAATCAAGAAGGGTATTACAACAAGGACAAAAGAAGTTATCCTGCCATTGTATCGGGCGATGGTGCGCCCGCATCTGGAATACTGCGTCCAATATTGGTCTCCGTACCTTAGGAAGGATATGGCGTTACTCGAGAGGGTTCAGAGGAGAGCGACACGCTTGATAAAAGGGATGGAAAACCTCTCATACGCTGAGAGATTGGAGAAACTGGGTCTCTTTTCCCTGGAGAAGAGGAGACTTAGAGGGGATATGATAGAGACTTATAAGATCATGAAGGGCATAGAGAGAGTAGAGAAGGACAGATTCTTCAAACTTTCGAAAAATAAAAGAACAAGAGGACACTTGGAAAAGTTGAAAGGGGACAGATTTAAAACGAATGCTAGGAAGTTCTTCTTTACCCAACGAGTGGTGGACACCTGGAATGCGCTTCCAGAGGGCGTAATAGGGCAGAGTACAGTACAGGGGTTTAAGAAAGGATTGGACATTTTCCTGCTGGAAAAGGGGATAGAAGGGTATAGATAGAGGATTACTGCACAGGTCCTGGACCTGTTGGGCCACCGCGTGTGCGGACTGCTGGGCACGATGGACCTCTGGTCTGACCCAGCAGAGGCATTGCTTATGTTCTTATGTTATGTTCTTATTGTTTTCCTATTTTTAAAATTATTAATATTGAACCTTATCCCCTCATCCCTCCATATCCAGTTATGTCTGTTGGTCTGTAGGTCTAACCCCTTTTTCGATTTGTTCTTATCACTTTTTTGTATTTTAATGTATGCATAAATTTGGATCTTAATGTAATTCGCTTAGTATTTCACGTATAAGCGATTCATCAAATTTCTAATAAACTTGAAACTTGATCGATTGGAACTCCACTAATTTGGAACATAAGGATGTTAGTGGCCAGACTTTACGGTAGATGTCCTTCCAACAACGGGATGGTTGGATAGGCTGGAGTGAGCTTGGACGGCAACTTCAACAGGTGGAACCTGGGACAATACCAGGTGGACTTTAGTCTATGGCCCAGAAATATCAAAGAAGAGACAAATTAATCTAATCATGTATTTTTGAATGAATATAACTTATGGATGGACTGTTCAGGTCTTTATCTGATGTATTTTACTATGTTACCTGGCATAAAACTCAGAGAGTAGCAACATTCCAGAGCTGAGATTGTGATGTCATAATGCCTCATTCCACCAATGCCTAAGAGCCAACCTCAGCAGTGATGTCACAATGGCTTGATTAGATGGCAACTTCAGCAGTTCGAACCTAGGACAACACCAGACTTTACAGTCTATGGCCCAGAAATATCAAAGAAGAGACAGTGCACTTCTTCGAGGGAGTCAACAGGCAGATAGACAAGGGTGACCCGGTCAACATTGTACATCTGGATTTTCAGAAGGCGTTCGACAAGGTTCCGCATGAACGACTACTTTGAAAAATTCCGAGCCATGGAATCGAGGGTGAAACACGTGGATTAAAAACTGGTTGGCGGATAGGAAACAGAGAGTGGGGGTAAATGGGCAATACTCGGACTGGAAAAGTGTCACGAGTGGAGTGACGCAGGGTTCGGTGCTTGGACCTGAGCTCTTTAACATATTTATAAACGACCTGGAAATTGGTACGACGAGTGAGGTGATTAAATTTGCAGACGATACGAAGTTGTTCAGAGTAGTGAAGACGCAGGAGGACTGCGAAGACCTGCAACGTGACATAAACACGCTCGAGAAATGGGCCGCAACATGGCAAATAAAGTTTAACGTGGATAAGTGTAAGTAACAAAAATCTTATACACGAATACAAGATGTCCGGTGAGTACTTGGAGAGACCCCCCCAGGAAGGAGACTTGGGAGTACTGGTCGAAAAGTCAATGAAGCCGTCCACGCAATGTGTGGCAGCGAAAAGGACGAACATAATGCTGGGAATTATTAAAAAGGGGATCACGAATAGATCGGAGAAGGTTATCATGCCGCTATACCGGGCTAAGGTACGCCCTCACCTGGAGTACTGCGTCCAGCACTGGTCGCCGTACATGAAGATGGACACAGTACTACTCGAAAGGCTTAAGAAAAGAGCGACTAAAATGGTTAAGGGGCTGGAGGGATGCCATACAGTGAGAGATTAGAGAAACTGGGCCTCTTCTCCCTTGAAAAGAGGAGACTGAGAGGGGACATGATCAAAACATTCAAGATACTGAAGGGAATAGACTTAATAGATAAAGACAGGTTGTTTACCCTCTTCAAGGTAGGGAGAACGAGAGGGCACTCTCTAAAGTTAAAAGGGGATCGAGTCTGTACAAACGTAAGGAAGTTCTTCTTCACCCAGAGAGTGGTAGAAAACTGGAACGCTCTTCCGGAGGCTCTTATAGGGGAAGACACCCTCCAGGGATTCAAATGGGGAAAACACCCTCCAGGGATTCAAATAGGGGAAAACACCCTCCAGGGAGTCAAGACTAAGTTGGACAAGTTCCTGCTGAACCAGAACATACACAGGTAAGGCTAGTCTCAGTTAGGGCACTGGTCTTTGACCTAAGGGCCGCCGCGGGAGTAGACCGCTGGGCACGATGGACCACTGGTCTGACCCAGCAGCGCGGCAGTTCTTATGTTCTTAAGTTAATTTAATCATGTATCTTTTAATAGGGTATAACTTATGGTCTTTATCTGCCATCATTTACTAAAAGAAAAAAGAAAAGCTGCTCAGAGCAAGCAATTAACCTCACTGAGATAAAAGAAAGGCCACTTTCTCAATCACTAAACACCTACGTCCAAAATCATATTCACAAAGGTGAGTTGGAGCATTTACCTCGTTGGCTCGCGGCTTTGTAACAGGAGCCCAAAGACTGTGCACTTTTCACAAAGCTCGTACATTTATCACAAAGAGTGCAAAGTGGACTCTATTCACAAAGCGTGAGCACTTTTCAACGAGTATGCACTTTTCCCAAAGAGTGTGCACTCGTTCTGAAAGAATGCACACCGATAATGGCATGGTTCATGAAACGAACGAAAATGCCCAAAAATGAGCAGGCCTGTAAATGACAAGGAAAATGAAAAAGCATGACAATGTTTGAGCCGCACAGCCCAAGAGATAATAATAAGACCTCGGTTTTCCTTCTCTGTTAGGTTAGGAAGGAAAGGCAGGACCTGAGAGGTTACAGGCTGCATCTCATCACATCCCTCTTTGCTTATATGGACTGCTTGGAATAATCTACCTCAGACGGGAGCATTTCATCCAAACACCTGGTACTACCTATTACTACTATGAATTATTCCTATAGCGCTACCAGACTTACGCAACGCTATACAGAGTCACAAAGAGGACAGTCCCTGCCCCAAAGAGCTTACAATCTAAACAGACAAACAGGATGTCATGGATACAGTTAAGGGGGCTGGGTTGGAGGACAGAGGGGAGTACAGGACAATCGAGCCATTGTGACATCACTGCTGAGGTTGGCTCTTATTGGTGGAATGAGGCATTATGACATCACAATATCAGCTCTGCTTCCCAAAGACTAAAACTCTTCACACTACCACTTCTACTATGAATTATTTCTATAGTGCTACCAGAGTCACAAAGAAGAAGAAAACAGTCCCTGCTCCAAAGAGCTTACAATCTAAACAGCCAAGACAGACAAACAGGATGTCATGGATACGGTTAAGGGGAAGGGTTAATCTGCTGGCTGGGTTGGAGGGCAGAGGGGAGTACAGGACAATCGAGCCATTGTGACATCACTGATGAGGTTGGCTCTTATTGGTGGAATGAGGCATTATGACATCACAGTCTCAGCTCCGTTTCCCAAAGACGGAAACTCTTCACACTACTACTACTATGAATTATTTCTATAGCGCTGCCAGACTTACGCAACGCTATACAGAGTCACAAAGATGACAATCCCTGTCCCAAAGAGCTTACAATCTAAACAGACAAACAGGATGTCCTGGATACAGTTAAGGGGAACGGTTAATCTGTTGGCTGGGTTGGAGGGCAGAGGGGACTACAGGACAATCAAGCCATTGTGACATCACTGATGAGGTTGGCTCTTATTGGTGGAATGAGGCATTAGGACATCACAGTCTCAGCTCCGTTTCCCAAAGACGGAAACTCTTCACACTACTACTACTATGAATTATTTCTATAGCGCTACCAGACGTACGCAGCGCTGTACAGAGGCACAAAGAAGACAGTCCCTGCTCAAAAGAGCTTACAATCTAAACAGACAAGACAGATGACATATGTGCAAAATCTTGTTTGTGTCAGTCCAATGTAGGAATGCTGATGGGCTTTGCAAGCTGGTTTAGTGAATGTTCTGGTTCCAGAATCCTACCCCCACCCCCAAATGCCTTTCAGATCAATAACTGCATGGTTATCCCTGTGTCAGAAGAATCATTTAATTGGGTGTTCACTAGAGAGAGTTTCACTACATTTCTACCCCAGAACAGGGAAATTTTCTTTATTTGGAAACTATATTTTATTCTGCAACACATTATTCGTTAAGGAAGTCTGACACTGCTTTACTTCTGCCTGTAGCTTTTGTCACAAAAGGTATAGGAAGTCAGCCAAAGATATTTGCTCATTTTGAGATTTTCCATTCATAATAATCGAATCCCAGGTTCATACACAGGACGCCCAAAACAAACCCGGGCCCATGCCACAAGTCTTTTCCCCTCTGCATAGGCTGCTTTCGACCCTATTTCCAAAAGAATACAGGAATCTCAGGTCACATTTGAGCATTTCTTAGCTGCTCGACTGGTGACCCCACCAAGTAAAGGGGCACCGGCTCTTGAGGTATCCTATTATGTATGTCCACTCATCGGGATCACAGCGGCCAGGTGGCCAAGGTGGAGGATAACAATTGAACAATTCCATCTTTTATTGCCCTCCCACCCCCCAACCCCCATCTCCGCCAGCACTTCTCACACTTCCAACTTGATTGAAGGCCCCCGAGTCTAGGTGGTCAAGAAAACCAAAAGAGAGGGCCGGTTGCTGTACAGCAAACAGGAGTTGCCGGTTTCGCTTCAATTGTTCAACCATAGATGCACCGGAACTGAAGAGATCGATATTCAGAGTGATTTAACTGGCCAGAAATGACTCCCAGGCCAGCCAGGGCTATCTGTTGATATCCAGTAGCGTTTAACTGATTACTGCTACTTGATATCTGCACAGACCATTGATTTCAAAGCCAGCTATTTTATCCAGGGGTGAGTCGGCACTTATGTGATTAAGTGCCAATAGTCATAGAAACATGATGGCAGATAAAGGCTAAATGGCCCATCTGTAACATCCACTATCTCCTTCTCTCCCTATTGGCTAAGGCTCTTTACACCTGCATTGTAACTTTCGGCATCATAGAATCAGGGCCATGGTGTCTACATCCTATTTTTAATTTCAGCAGTTAACACCGTTTACCCTTCCCTGGACACAATTCAATTCAAGGAACGCACACCCCTGCACCCACAGAGCTTACACTGATGCCACAGCCCCCCGACTCTAGATTTTAGCTAATAATAATCATAAATTTATTCTTTTATACCGCCATTACCAAAAGTTAAGAAACTGAACAATCAGCGAAATACATTCATAGAATGAAAATAAAATCTTACAATAAAAGTTAAAAATATGATCACAATCTTAAAAATACCCAACTAAGTAATAAATTTGTCAAACAGAGAAGACTTGACTAATTTTCGAAAAGAACAATAGGACATTCACTAAGCCAGGATTGCTATTTACCTGCCTGAAACACCAAGGTCCTATCAAAGAAGGTCTTATATCGGACACCATTTGGCTTAGGATAGGCAAATAAGTGAGAGCTTCTTGTATTCCTGACTTTACTCTTTCAGATCCCAAAGAAAAAAAAACTCTGGTACGTTCCCCTCCCCCCCCCCCCCCCAGTGAAAAAAGCATGCATTTAGAAGATGCATGTATTCTCATTATTACTTATTCAAAGGTTTTTATAACCATGCTTCCTACACTTCCATAATTATTCTTTTTGAATTCATTACAAGATAATTTAATTATATCTTATGATTAATGAGCAAATGCACATAGAATTAATCCACATCGGAGACCATTGCTCTAATAAGATAAATCTGCTCTCCATAATTAGCAAAGGGATCCAAATTTATATTCAAATGAGAGATTGCCACTGGGCTGAGTCTTGAAAACTAATATATTTGGGAAATGGACAGCAATTACCAGCTTGTTCCCTGCACTAGACAACTTTTATAGAACCTTGGTTCAAAGTTAACCATTCGTTATTTCTGTAAATAAGGTGAATCAAGAGCAGGGGTTCTTAACCTGGGATCTGTGGATGCCTAGGGGGGTTCCATGGATGGGTTTCAAGGGGTCCGTGAGGGTCAAATAAAAATTAACATTTACATTCACTATACAGCCCGGTACTGTTGATTTTTCTCGCAGATAACGAGAGAGTAGATATAGTAATGGTAGTAGAAAACGTGGTAGTAGTAGCAAGATTCTGGAACCCCAAAGAGTAACAAAAGATTCCGGAATCCCAAAGAGTAACAAGATTCTAGAATCCCAAAGAGTAGCAAAATTCCATAATCTCAGAGTAGCAAGATTCCGGAACCCCAAAGAGTAACAAAAGATTCCGGAACCCCAAAGAGTAACAAGATTCTAGAATCCCAAAGAGTAGCAACATTCCATAATCTCAGAGTAGCAAGATTCCGGAACCCCAAAGAGTAACAAAAGATTCTGGAACCCCAGAGAGTAACAAGATTCTAGAATCCCAAAGAGTAGCAACATTCCATAATCAAAGAGTAGCAAGATTCCGGAACCCCAAATAGTAACAAAAGATTCCGGAACCCCAAATAGTAACAAGATTCTAGAATCCCAAAGAGTAGCAACATTCCATAATCTCAGAGTAGCAAGATTCTGGAACCCCAAAGAGTAACAAAAGATTCCGGAACCCCAGAGAGTAACAAGATTCTAGAATCCCAGAGTAGCAACATTCCATGCTACCGATCCAGGGCAAGTAGTAGCTTCCCCATGTCTTTCTCAATAACAGACTATGGACTTTTCCTCCAGGAATTTGTCCAAACCTTTCTTAAAACCAGCTACCCTATCCGCTCTTACCACATCCTCTGGCAACATGTTCCAGAGCTTAACTATTCTCTGAGTGAAAAAATATTTCCTTCTATTGTTTTTGAAAGTATTTCCCTATAACTTCATCGAGTGACCCCTAGTCTTTGTAATTTTTGATGGAGTGAAACATTGATCCACTTCTACTCCACTCAGGATTTTGTAGACTTCAATCCTATCTCCCCTCAGCCGTCTCTTTTCCAAGCTGAAGAGCCCTAACATTTTTTGTCTTTCCTCATACGAGAGGAGTTCCGTCCCCTTTATCATCTTGGTCGCTCTTCTTTGAACCTTTTCTAGTGCCGCTATATCTTTCTTAAGATAAGGAGACCAGAATTGAATGCAATACTCCACGTGAGGTGCAATTCAGGTATTCAACTATTTCTTCCTATCGGTCACAATCTGACTAACACACCTGGGGCAATGGGTCACAAGGAGCAGCGCTGGGCTTGAACCGGCAACCTGAGGGTTGCTGAGCCACTAGGCCACTTATCCTCTCGCTCACACGTGCAAAAGTACACTGGAATCTAACAGAATGAATAAAATTCATGGAAAGGACAAACGGAAAGTTTTCCCTGGCACACTCCGTTAACTTCAGGTTGCTAAATTCCACGGCTTAGCTTCTGATGTTAAAACCCTCGTGAGCAAGTACTGCGCGGGTAGTGGCGGAAGACGGCATCGACCTGCGATCTGGCTGCCACCGATTTGTTTCATTCATTAATAACAAAGTGAACAATAATTGCAATTTAAAGTAAACAGTGTTTCTCATTAGATTAAGTCATAATTGCCTTGGCCTATCCACAGAAAATCGTCTCTCTGACATACTTGGTGGCAAGCCAAGGTCTGACACAACTTGAAGTTGAAGGAGATCATGTAGGAATGTGCCCTGCGTTGTCTCATTTTTTTTAATTCAGCAAAGTTTCTATGATTCTGAATCCTGCGATTCAGCTTCGTAGCAGGAGATTAAGGCACGATTGTAATCCAAATTTCCACGATTTTATATGGTGCAGACTCCTGATGAAGGTAAAGGCTTAGGGTTACCAGATTTTCCTTTAGTAAAATTCGGACCCCTACACCTGCCCAGTCCCATTCCCCCCTCCCCCCCCTCCACTGCCTGCTCTCGTCAGGCAGGAGGGCATCCACGCATGCATGGATGTGACACAATGATGTCACGCACTGCCCGACTTGCCCAGAGAGACATGGCGCTGCAGTGGGAGTTGAACTCATAACCTCAGGGTACAGAGGCCAGCTGCTCTAACCACTGGTGTGAAGAGTTTCAGCCTCTGGTAACCAGAGCAGAGATTCTGATGTCATAATGCCTCATTCCACCAATAAGAGTCAACCGTGTGATGTTATCATGTGGCATCACGCATGCGCAGATGCCCCCCTGCCCGACTTGCCCAGAGACACATGGCGCTGCAGTGGGAGTTGAACTCATAACCTCAGGGTACAGAGGCCAGCTGCTCTAACCACTGGCGTGAAGAGTTTCAGCCTCTGGTAACCAGAGCAGAGATTGTGATGTCATAATGCCTCATTCCACCAATAAGAGTCAACTGTGCGATGTTATCATGTGGCATCACGCATGCGCAGATGCCCCCCTGCCCCCCTGCCCGACTTGCCCAGAGACAAATGGCACTGCAGTGCGAGTTGAACTCATAACCTCAGGGTACAGAGGCCAGCTGCTCTAACCACTGGCGTGAAGAGTTTCAGCCTCTGGTAACCAGAGCAGAGATTCTGATGTCATAATGCCTCATTCCACCAATAAGAGTCAACCGTGCGATGTTATCATGTGGCATCACGCATGCGCAGATGCCCCCCTGCCCGACTTGCCCAGAGACACATGGCGCTGCAGTGGGAGTTGAACTCATAACCTCAGGGTACAGAGGCCAGCTGCTCTAACCACTGGCATGAAGAGTTTCAGCCTCTGGTAACCAGAGCAGAGATTGTGATGTCATAATGCCTCATTCCACCAATAAGAGTCAACTGTGCGATGTTATCATGTGGCATCACGCATGCGCAGATGCCCCCCTGCCCCCCTGCCCGACTTGCCCAGAGACAAATGGCACTGCAGTGCGAGTTGAACTCATAACCTCAGGGTACAGAGGCCAGCTGCTCTAACCACTGGCGTGAAGAGTTTCAGCCTCTGGTAACCAGAGCAGAGATTCTGATGTCATAATGCCTCATTCCACCAATAAGAGTCAACCGTGCGATGTTATCATGTGGCATCACGCATGCGCAGATGCCCCCCTGCCCGACTTGCCCAGAGACACATGGCGCTGCAGTGGGAGTTGAACTCATAACCTCAGGGTACAGAGGCCAGCTGCTCTAACCACTAGCGTGAAGAGTTTCAGCCTCTGGTAACCAGAGCAGAGATTGTGATGTCATAATGCCTCATTCCACCAATAAGAGTCAACCTCGTCAATGACGTCACAATAGCTTGATGGCAAAGGGTAAAGGACTGGCTACATTGTTTTTTCTGTGTGGTTACAATCAAAGCGGTTATTTTAGCCAGGTACTTATGTTGCTCCCGGGACAATAAAGTGTTAAGTGGCTCGCCCAGATTCACAAGGAGCGGCGTTGGGAATTGAACTCAGAACATGATAACCTTCTCCGATCTGTTCGTGATCCCCTTCTTTATCATTCCTAGCATTCTGTTTACCCTTTTCACCACCGCCATTGCGCGGACGGCTTCATTGACTTGTCGATCAGAACTCCCAAGTCCCTTTCCTGGGAGGTCTCTCCAAGTACCGCCCCGGACATCCTGTATTCATGCCACTTACATCTGGCATTGACCTGGCACAAATGTTTGGGCCCGAATACAGTTGCACCAATTTGAGATTGCACTAGAATTCTAAAAAAGCATCCTCGCCAAATAGCAAAGCCTCTAGTGACAGAGAAATATCTAGTGAGCCTGAATGTATGAGGGCTGGTTGAAAAGTAACGAGGCCGCCGCTGTTTCTCTTTCCAAGAAGTTGACGTGGCCAACGCTGTGCTGGTTATCGTGAAGCTCGCGCACTGACGTGTCTGAACCTGCAGTTGGACCGCCGTAGTCTTCCTTATTGGGTCACAGCGAGAGGAAGAACTTCGTACGTTTGTCATGCAGATGAGGAAGACGTGTCCGTGAGAGTACGCCAGAGGTGTGCGATTGAATTTTGCGTTCAAAAAATTGGGAAACTTATGACCGACTGAATGTCACCTTCTGGTGAAATTCGTTATGCTTACGCTACCAATATGAGAAGACATTTTCTGATCAAAGAGGCAATAATAAGTGGTTCAATCTGACATGGGGCCCATCGACTAATTTCATGGATTCTACTTGAATAGTTCATTATTCCCTTATTTCTGGTTATCAGTTGCATATCCAGGGGGGGGGGGAGGGCGTTGTATATTGGGATTGGTTTTTTCAAATTATATATATGGACATACTACTGTATGGTTTCCTTATAAGGGGGGGGTGAAAATGTTTTTCATGAATATTATTGAAAGATGTTATTTTTCATGTAAATTGTATGAATATCTGTATGCACTGATTTTAATTTTAAAATGAATAAAGATATTAAAAAAATAATAATTATTATTTCCCTGTAACTTCATCGAATGTCCCCTAGGGCTCCTTTTACTAAGCTGCGTTAAGGGCTTTAACACGAATAGCGCGCGCTAGATCTTAACGCCAGCATTGAGCTGGCGTTAGTTCTAGCCGCGTAGCGCGCGGTATAGCACGCGGTAATTTCCTGCGTGCGCTAAAAACGCTAGCGCACCTAAGTAAAAGGAGCCCCTAGTCTTCGTCATTTTTGACGGAGTGAAAAATCGATCCACTTGCGCCCGTTCTACTCCACTCAGGAGTTTGTAGCCTTCAATCCTATCTCCCCCTCAGCCGTCTTTTTTCCAAGCTGAAGAGCCCTAACCGCTTCAGTCTTTCCTCGTACGAGAGGAGTTCCGTCCCCTTTATCACACAGAAATTTGGCATCTAAACTCCATCTTTTGTCATCTGAGCATTCAGGGGTTGAGGTTTAGTGCAATTTATGTGCACAGGAGAGGCTCCTGTCTGCCTAAAATATCCTGAGCAAGATGGCCACTGCTATTCTGTGGCACTTAGCTGAGTAATGCTGCTCAATATTCGTTCGGACTGCTGTAACACTGCCGGAAAGTTCCAGGGAGGTCTGTGGGAGGAGTTAGAAAAGAACTATTCTCCTACCCACCACTCAAGGGAACTCAGCGCAAGAAGATGTACGATGGCCTCCTAGCGACGCAGGCAGCGAACCTGGACCCCTCCATCTCCAACCTGTTGACCACTACAACCGACTTTAAATCATTCCGAAAAGAAATCAAAACTCTGCTATTCAAAAAAAAACTATACAGCCTCCCTCGCACCCTTCCCCTTCCATGCAAATTTCCAGTTGTCCTCTTACCCCTCTACTAATATCTCCCCAATGACCTGTCAAGTAACCTACCCGGAACCTCATCTTCCCTTCTATTAATCCTCCTCCTCCCTTCCTCTATCTCTTCCCTTTGCCTCTACTATGTAATCGTTCCCTAAATTGTAACTTCCTGGAAATGTCCAACTATCTTCTACTGTAATCCGCTTAGAACTGCAAGGTACAGGCGCAATAGAAGTCACTAATGTAATGTAATGTAATGTGGTTCATAGAAAACGGCACAAAAGCACGCACCGACAATTGAGCGCAGCGCGTGCCGCCACGCCGCTCTAAATTACAGTTTTTAGGGGCTCCGACGGGGGGTTTTGTTGGGGAACCCCCCCAGTTTACTTAATAGACATCGCGCCGGCGTTATGGGGGGTTTGGGGGGTTGTAACCCTCCACATTTTACTGTAAACTGAACTTTTTCCCTAAAAACAGGGAAAAAGTGAAGTTTTCAGTAAAATGTGGGGGGTTACAACCCCCCACAACGCCCCCACAACGCGGCGCGATGTCTATTAAGTAAAGTTCCCCCCCCCCCACGCCCCCCCGTCGGAGCACTAAAAACAGTAATTTAGAGCGGCGCTGCGGCGCGCGCTGCGCTCAATTGTCTGGGCGCGCCTTTGTCCCGGCGCGCTTTTGACCTGACACCATGTAATGTAACTGACATAGCTGTAGTTAGTGTTAGTTAATGTCAAGTTTTGAAAGCTATCCCCAATTAAGGGCCAATTATGTAATTAAATTACATATGTAAATGGGGCTATTCTATAACTAAGGACCATTACATGGGTAACTTTGCGCATCATTTATAAAATTAGAGGGGTAGAGCTGGATTCAGTAAACGGCGCCCAGCCGGGAAGAACGCGCTTTATAGAACACATTGGTTGCTGAATTCCACGCCCACTGGAACCAGTAACTCCTCTCTGGTCCCTCTCAAGTTTTATACTGTGGTGGTAAATATGTTTTCTTTGTGCCAAGCCAGTTGACAACCTTTTGGTCACTATCCCGCTTGGAAAAAGGAAAAACCTGAGCCCTGGTTTTTTTTTTTTTTTTAATTCTTTATTCATTTTTATAACTTACATCAAGTGGAATAAAATGTAACATCATTTTAACTCTAAAACATCACTTCAAATTCTATACTTATTCAAATTCAATATCGTTTATCCCATTCCTTCCCTACCCTTCAATATGTCACAATATATAAACCATAAAATAAAGATTATCCTTTCCTTTCATAACAATCAATGAAATCTTCATAAATTACCCCTCCCCCCCATTACTTCATTTATACAAATCAGGGAAATGATAATTATTCATTACAATACTTTGTTAATGGCCCCCACACATCTTGAAAGTTATTAAAATTCCCTTTCTAAATAGCTAATGTTCTTTCCATTTTATAAATATGACACACTGAATTCCACCAAAAACTATAGTTTAATCTCCTCCAGTTTTTCCAATTATATGTTATTTGTTTTATGGCAACCCCTGTTAAAATAAGTAAGAGCTTGTTATTTTTGGAAGATATTTAATAATAATAATAATAATTTTATTCTTATATACCGCCAAAGCCATATAAGTTTGAGGCGGTTTACAGCAAGAGGCGCTGGACAATTAGCGAAGAGGTTACAATCTTAGCCCTCATAGACATACCAAATAATACTGTATCATACGATAATGTCACATGATTTTCTAACAAATTGTTAATTTGGCCCCAAATTGATTTCCAGAAAGCCATAATATATGGACAGTAGAACAATAAATGATCTAAAGACCCTACTTCAAGATGGCAATGCCAACATCTATCAGACTTGAGCCCTGTTTAATAGGAATAGGCACATTCACTCAAAGCCTTAACCAGTCTTAATCTTTAATTTATTTCCTTTGTTCTCGCTGGACTTTAACATCTTGGATCCTTAATTGAGCATAATTAGCTAAACTGTATTCTTTATTGATAAATCGTGTCCCTATGATGGATTGTATATGTCTAATATTTGCTTTCTGTACAAGTAATGCTTGGTAATAACTTTGAAAATTAATAAATATAGAATAATTTTTTTAAAAAGTAACAAATTTCTTGAACAAACAGGTCTTTACTAATTTCCTGTAAGTGCAATAGGACAGTGTTCTTCAACCTTTTTACACCTATGGACCGGCAGAAATAAAAGAATTATTCTGTGGACCGGCATCGGTCCGTGGACCGGCGGTTGAAGAACACGGGGCTAAGTCGTGGGCCAGATCCCGCCCATCTCTACCCAATCTCCACCCCAGACCCCGCCCCCATAATAGTACTAATTGCACCTTGCACGTCCCGTGCCTCATCTGGAAGCCTTCCCTCTGACGTTGCAACGTTGCAATGTCAGAGAGAAGGCTTCCGGTTCAGGCGCAGGATGCCCGTAGGAGTCACTGCCCGTGGCTTTGAGCACTGAATCAGATAGGAAGAGGGAGCCGGCTCGAAGATAACGCCGCATCGATCGCACTGTGGACCGGCGGTTGAAGAACACTGTTTTGGGCCTGATGCACGTGCTGGCCCTGTGGACCGGAAGGAAATTTCTGTGGACCGGCAATGGTCCATGGACTGGTGGTTGAAGAACACTGCAATAGGATACAGTTTGTCGAATCATGTCATCTAGCCAAGCCTGGACTTTACCTGCTTGATAGGCCAAGGTTCTATCAAAAAACGTTTTGTAATGGCAAATGTTTGGGATTGAGAAAAGTCAATAAACCAGAACCACGAGTAGACTAAACCGGACTATACAATTCAAAGTGAGAAAAAAATATATATTTCTGAACCTAGGGACTGTTATTCCAATAATTTATGCTTGTTCACACTGCTTAAATATTGGAAAGCTTCTTACCGAACTGCCCCCTTTAATATGTAGCAAAGGAGGGATTAATGCTGTCCAGGATGAAAAGCAGCATTGCACAACATGGCAAAGAGTCAACGGAGACCAACGGTTTGCGTGAGCATGTTTTGGCTGCTTGGCAGTAGAGCAGCCTGAAACCGTAACCAATTCTGAAATAAATGCACTGCAGGATTTTGATTAACAGAGCGTGTCAAATGCCGTTGTACAAGATCCATGGTGAGACTCCATCTGGAATACTGTGTACAATTCTGGAGGCCGCATTATCAAAAAGATGTGCGGAGAGTTGAGTCGGTCCAGCGAATGGCCACCAGGATGGTCTCAGGTCTCAAGGATCTTCCGTATGAGGAACAGCTGGGTAAGTTGCAGCTGTACTCACTCGAGGAACGCAGAGAGAGAGAGGAGACATGATCGAGACGTTCAAATATGTCATATGGAAGAGGATCTCTTTTTCCTTAATGGACCCACGGCAAACAAGAGGACATCCGTTGAAAATCAGGGGTGGGAAATTTCATGGCGACACCAGAAAATATTTCTTCACCGAAAGGGTGGTTGATCGCTAGAATAATCTTCCACCACAGGTAATTGAGGCCAGCAGCGTGCCAGATTTTAAGAAAAGATGGGATTGGCATGTGAGATCTCTTCATGGAGGTAGTTAGGGGGTGGGCCATTAGTGAGGGCAGACTAGATGGGCCGTGGCCCTTTTCTGCCGTCATGTTCTATGTTTCTAAACTGTATAAGGCAACATTGTGTACATCCCCCCTTCCTATACACCCCCCCCTTGTGGAATTTATTTTATTTACGTATATACTCTCATATTCAAAACAGGTACTTGAAGTATTTCTCCCTATCTGTCCCGACAGGCTTATAACCTAAGCAATGGTACCTGGGGTGACTTTCCCAGGGTCACAAGGAGCAGCCCGGGAATTGAACCCACAACCACAGGGTGCTGAGGCAGCAACTCTTACCACGAGGCCACTGGCAGTGTTGCAGAAGCTCCCTTCCCTACCAATCAAGGCCTGATGGAAAGGAAGTATTTTCCAAAATGGAGCAGCCTATCGGCCCTTTCATGCCAAAACCACAGTGGTTATCATTTTGGCACTTTGCACTTCCTCCTTCTTTTCAGGCGGGCGTGTTGAGGGTTTGCTTCTAACAATAAGTCGATTGAATTACAGGTTGACATATTTGCATGCCCGGGATCACAAGGTTTTGCATTCTTTTGTTCTATTTGTATATCAAATAAGAGGAGAGCAACTCCTGCAGTTGGAAGTTTCCAGCCAGCGTCTGATGCAAAGGAATAGTTTTGCAACGTAGGAAGGCCAACGATATAAACAATGCTGAGAAAACTTCTCCAGCTCAGGCCATAACGAAGCCTTTTGTAAGATTCAGAAAGGACAGTCGAGAGTTGAGGTGTATGTGCAAGCACAGGTTAAGCGCAGCACTAACTCAGCCATTTCCATGTGGAAATAGAGAGGAAGAGATAATGGTTACTGCGGATGGGCAGACTGGATGGGCCGTTTGGCCTTTATCTGCCATCATGTTACAATATTTCTATAATATAAATAAAAATATCCAAAAAATCAAGAAAAGGATGCCCAAAATAAATCACAAAAAATTGCACCCTCCAAAATACAGGACAAAAAAGTCACCTTTCTTTACAAAAAGGGAGAAAAGACCTCAGTGTCTAATAGGGGCTCTTTAAGCTTCCCATGTAGACAGGCTAGTTTTAAACAGAATTTAATCCTAGCAGACACATCCTTGGTCAGAAAAACTCCCAATTAGTAAGTGAACCTCTATTCTAATTTTCTAATAGTTTTATATATTTTCTTATAGTTTTATATATTTTTTTAAACTTTTCTTCAAACAACAATTGTCAAAAATAGAAGTCACTTATCTGAGCACTTCGATATTCAGGTGTAGTCCTGGAGTAAAGCAAGCAGGAAAAACTGCTCTATGGAAAAAAGCTATCAGTCAAAACATTCTTCCAAAATATCCAACAGGGGCCCCTGTTTCGCAATATTTCTATAACCATAAAGCTCTATGACCTCACAATGCAGGTGTAAAGAGCCTTAGCCTATAGGAAGAGGAGATGCAAATGTTAAGGGCCTTAGCCAATAGGGAGAGGAGAAGATAGTGGATGCTGTGGATGGGCAGACTGGATGGGCCATCATGTTACAATATTTCTATAGCCACTAAAAAGATCCTTTACCCCTTTATCCCTTTACCAGAGACTTTGATTATGCAGGCATCTAAAGTATACGGAGAAAAGACCTCAGTGTTCCAAGAGAAAAACTCAGGGAACTTCTATGGCAATTATAGAATTGTCATAGGAAACACATCCTTGGTCATAAGAAAAACTCCGTTCTAAATTATTCTCATCAGAGTCTAATTCCAACAACTTTTAACATCAAAAAACCTGCTCTTATCTGTAAAGATATCTTTCTGTCCTCTGGTATAGGCAAGATCACTGCAGCGCAGTGAACAAGAGTCCCTCGGTGCTGTTTCAATTAATCTGGTATAGCACTAGAGGTTATTAAGAAATTCCCGACAGGCCCTGTTTCGCAACCATGCTGCATCAGGGGAATTTTGTTAAAGAAATGAGCCGCTGCTTCAAAGATCTACTTAAAGAAAAAAAAAAATATTTCTATAACCATAAAGCTCTATGACCTCACAAAGCAGTAAAGAGCCTTAGCCTATAGGAAGAGGAGATGCAAATGTTAAGAGCCTTAGCCAATAGGGAGAGGAAGAGATAGTGGATGCTGCGGATGGGCAGACTGGATGGGCCATTTGGCCTTTATCTGCCATCATGTTTCTCTAACCATAAAGCTCTATGACCTCACAATGCAAGTGTACAGAGCCTTAGCCTATAGGAAGAGGAGATGCAAATGTTAAGAGCCATAGCCAATAGGGAATGGAGGAGATAGCGGATGCTGCGGATGGGCCATTTGGCCTTTATCTGCCATCATATTTCTATAATCATAAAGCTCTATGACCTCACAATGCAGGTGTAAAGAGCCTTAGCCTATAGGAAGAGGAGATGCAAATGTTAAGGGCCTTAGCCAATAGGGAGAGGAATTAGATTTAATATTAGATTTTAATATACCGATAGTGGATGCTGCAGATGGGCAGATTGGATGGGCCGTTTGGCCTTTATCTGCCTTCATGTTACAATATTTCTATATAATATAAACTGATATGAAACTCCGCTTTGATCGCTGATGGGCTAAATCTAACCGAAGAAAAAGCCTCAGGTCTATTTGGTAGAGCTCAAGGCTCAAATCACCTTCTCCCACATCAATGGCCAAAAAACTTCTGTTTAGGTTCACCCTATACCGCTAGAATTCTTATGAGGAGATTGAGATTTAGGCAGCAGAACTGCAAATTGCTAAAGACTTCTATGGCGTCCCTTAAATAGCCAACATTTCACGGATCTTCACCAACAGCTGAAAATGTTCTCTTCCTAGAGGAGAGCAATCTACAATCTGTACAAGATGGTATTACCAATAATAATTCTCGGGAAGAACACTTAGCCCATAAAAAATTTTTAAAATTAAAATCATTCAACCCGTGCCTCAATTGGCGACCCGTTTCAGTTCTCCCAATAGCAGAGTAACATGATGAAATCTGTTTCCCCCTGCAATAAGTTTAGCGGCAACGTTTTGCAAAATCTGAACTTGTAAGCTGGTTTTGGCGTAGGCGGCAACTGTGGATAATCAGTATCACTAACCCATTAAGTGCCACTGAATATTCACAGTTAGTCCCCAGACAAGAGCTTTAACCAGCATTGGGCAAGAGGCTTCAGCATATTGTCTACGATGACACCCAGATCCTTTTCTTGGTCCCTAGCATCCAATAACTACAATTTGGGTTATTCTTCCCAGTGTGCATCACTTTGAATTTGTCCACCTTAAATGTCACCTGCCCAGTCTTCCAATTCCCTAAGGTCTTCCTGCAGTTTTTCCACAGTCCGCTCTTCGTTCCAATTTCCAGATCATTTATAAACAGCGCCGGTCCCACTGCAGATGCCCGCGGCACAGAATTAGTAAATAAACAGCGAGGCCTAGCAGGCATCACCCAGACCTTGCCTGGCAATGACTCCAGAGTATAGACATGCTTCTGACTCAGCTATGCATACACGTTGAGTGCAATTATACCAACCCACGTGCTGTAACCTGGAGAGACCCACAGCTCCCCTCTAGCCTCTCATTCCTTGCAAGCCTGCTCCTTGCCCAGGCCTGTTTCCCTGCGCTGAGCTCACAGACTTTTCTGTCTTAGGGTTAGCTGGTGATGTATTTTATGTACTCCAAATGCCCTGTGCCTGACACAGTTTTTACACACATTCTCCATTATGCATATATAGCTGTTTGTCCACCATTGTCTCATATAAAAGATTACATTGGCTCCCAATACGGACCAGGGTATCATTCAAATTGGGATGTGTTTGTAATAAGATCATATTTAGTTTAATTTAGGGCTACCAGACTTCCAATTTGCCCGGACATGTCCTTCTTTTGACACTTTGTCCAGGTTTTAAAAAGCCTCCTCAAATCGGTCGGGCAGGGAGGAAGACCACGCATGCATGGATGCCACGTGATAATGTCACGCACATGTGTGTGTTCATGTGACATCATTGCATGGCATTTGCGCATGCGTGGACTTCCCACCCGACAAGAGCAGGCAGTGGAGGGCAGGGCTAAGGCGGGACTGGGGGTGGGATTAGGATGTTATAGGGCGGGCCTGGGGGGGGCGGGTCTAGGGGTCCAGATTTTCGGATTGGAAAATCTGGCAACCCTAGTTTAGTTCCTTCTTACATAAATGCTCATCTTTCATTTTCTTTACCAAAATGATCTTTGCCAGTAAAGGAAATCAAGTTTAAAAGATGTGATCTACTTTCCTACCAAGTGGCCAAATGGGAATCTATAATCCGACCATTAATTAATTTTAAATAAACTTGGTATCTGCGATTCATAAATAACATCTTATGCTATGTTTTTATTAACACGTGTTTGCCATTTCAAACAATTCCAAAGCGAATCTCTGTTGTCATTCTTCATAGCGGGTAAAAAGTGAGGAATGGGCTTGCCTGCATCCAAAGTCTATATGGACTACCTCTCCATGTCACAAATCTTTCATACGCTGAGAGATTGGAGAAACTGGGTCTCTTTTCCCTGGAGAAGAGGAGACTTAGAGGGGATATGATAGAGACTTACAAGATCATGAAGGGCATAGAGAGAGTGGAGAGGGAAAGATTCTTCAAACTTTCGAAAAATAAAAGAACAAGAGGGCATTCGAAAAAGTTGAAAGGGGACAGATTCAAAACGAATGCTAGGAAGTTTTTCTTCACTCAAGGTGTGGTGGATACCTGGAATGTGCTTCCAGAGGGCGTAATAGGGCAGAGTACGGTACTGGGGTTTAAGAAAGGAATGGACAATTTCCTGCTGGAAAAGGGGATAGAGGGGTGTAGATAGAGGATTACTGCACAGGTCCTGGACCTGTTGGGCCACCGCGTGAGCGGACTGCTGGGCACAATGGACCTCAGGCATTGCTTATGTTCTTACATTCTCTCCAGGTCTTAAGCATTAAGCATTAAGCTTAAGCATTAAAGAAACCAGGCAACTGCCTAGGGCAGCACCTTACGGGCGGTGGCAATAAGCTGAATTAGTCAAGGCAAAACAAATCCAGGCAGCCACACAAACTCAGAGAAGCATCATTCCATACATTTTCCTGTTTAATGTTTCTCAAATGATGTGGGGGGGTTTTCCCAGGCTGGTTCTGGGAGGGGTGGAACTGGGGTAATCTGCCTACATTTAGTTATTAAAACCTGAGGGGGAGCCTATGCACCTGAAAGGTAATTGGGAGGCTGGGGGTTCACCTCGGGTGCTCTGCATTTCCAGTGGTTCAACATCATTCGCTATCTCTCTGCAAGCAACATGTGCTATTTGGGCTCACTTTTAGAGAGGGAGAGGCTAAAGGGTTAACGTTTACTTACGGTGTTGAAGCCAGTGTTAGGAGAGCTCCTAGGATCCAAGCCCATTACCACATCCACTCCGCGGGGTTTTCTACAAAACAACTCAGGCAACATTGGTTAAATTCATTTGGACAGCAAACCACTGTGGACTCTCAAGACTAGGAAGGGCTGGCTTTCCCATGGTTTTCTCTAGAGGAATAGATACTGGAACCTTATTGACTACTTCCACCCCCATCCCCCACCCCTCTCCACCATTCTCTCCATTGCATACGGGCTTTTGAGACCACTGTGTACTTCGTGTCTCTCATTCGGTCTTGAAGTGACTAGATTCATTGGCAGACAACGTCTGTGAGAAGATATTATTTTGGGCCAATTGGCACACCGTAGAAATTTGCACTGCTAGAGAAATTGTGGAAGGGTATGAGCTTTTTTTTTTTTTAAGTACTGTGCACCAAATTTGACTTGCCCTTGTCACAGTTACTTAAATGGATGCAACTGAAATATTTATTGCTGAAAAGTAAAATCTCCTTCGGTAATTTACTGGCAATTAGCCTTTTGGCAAGACAGTCAGGACCTGGCATGTTGGCTTTATGAATGCACACCTCATTCTCTCATTAGTTGTCCAATATGCATGTGAAAGGCAGGGTAGGAAGTTTTAAGCTGCAATCAAGTTGACTGAGAATGGTTCAGGTCAAAAACAGAGCATCCATCTATGCATTTTCTTGCATACAAAGCAATATGGACCCCTTTAACTTTGCATACGCTTAAACTTGATTCATCTAATCTTTGTTAGAGTTGTAATGATAAAGTAAAAATGTTTTCGCATCTTTCCCCTCTATTGGATTAAAATTTGGAATATACAGAAGTTGTGCAAATTTTTAACCTCAAAGAACCTCATACAGAGCAATGATTCTAAAAATTCATCTTCTCAGCCTCTGTAAGCATCAGAATCAGAACGTAAGAAAGTAAGAGTTGACATACCAGGACAGGTCCATCAAGCCCAGAGCATCTCAGGGTGCACAGGGGAGGGGAAGGCCCGCCAGTTTGAACAGGCGAGCCTGCCGACAGGAGGGAGTGGGCATCCCTCCTGCCGGTTTCCCATCCAAAGGTACATGGAAGGTATGAAGGGGGATGTGGGGATGTCGGAGGGGTGTGTGTGGTGGCAGGCTTGGTGGGAGGGGGCTGCTATCAGCCCATCCCTTCTGAAATTAAAATGGGGATGCAGCTGCCATCCCCTACTTATATTAAGGGCAATTCTAGGCACTGCCTAGGCACCTCTGTACACTAGACAGTAGGTGTCATTCAGCCCTACTGGCCAGTTAAATAGCATTTGGCCGGCTAACTACTAATATACAGCAGGAGATAGCGGACTATCTCTGCTAAAATTAGCAACTTAAACTTAGCTGGATATATCACACAATAGCCGCCAATTTTAAGCGTTGACCTGGCCAAGTTCAACAACCAAATCGGGTTCATAGTCAGTGGCGCGCAAGACGTCTGCACGCCGACAATTCGGCGCAAGACAGAAGCGCGAGGGGGAAAAAGTAAATTTTAAAGAGCTCCAACGGGGGGTTTGGGGTGGCAACCCCCCCCCCCACTTTATTGTTTAGTGTTCGCGCTGCTGTTGGAGGGGGGTTTGGGGGGTTGGAAACCTCCATTATAGCGAAAACGGAACTTTTTCTGATTTTTTTGGGAAAAGTTCCGTTTTCTCTATAATGTGGGGGGTTTCACCCCCACCTCCCCACCCCCGCAACGGCAGCGCAAACACTAACCAATAAAGTGGGAGGGATGCCACCCCAAACCCCCAGTCGGAGCTCTTTAAAAATTATTTTTTCCCCCGCGCGCTTCTATCTTGCGTCGATTTGTCCGCTGGATTGTCTGCGCGCTGGCGTCTGGCGTGCGATTATCCCGTCACCCCCAAATCGGGCCATGCATAAAGCAGGTCTACCTTTGGCCGCTATAACTTAGTCAGCCAGCGCTTACAATTGACATAGCCGGCTCAGTTTGAGGCCAAGATAGACCAGATATTCAATGCTGACCACCAGAAACAGACCGGCACTGAATATCAGCGATCAGCACCGACCGCGGGAGGTAGCCAGTCTCCGCCCCGTGGTCTCATATCAGCCCCACAGTGCCAAACTGCACGGGAAGTGTACACATTGGTGGCATATGGGCAGGCGACGGGCATCTCTCCCAGGAACGCAAATAGGCCTGAATCTATAAAGTCCACCTAAAGTTAGGTACTGAAAGCATCGCCTAACTTAATCGATATTAATTGGTGCTCATATTGGCAATTGGCTTTAATTGGTGTTAATTGAATTCTCTAAAAAGTAGGCACCTAGACCAAAGCGTCTACACTATAAGTAGGCGTGGTTAGGAGCGGATCACGAGCGAGTTTTCAAATTAGGCTCCTCTTTGTGAATTAAGTAACAGGCTCTGATATTTACATCTAACTTTAGGCGAAGCCTAAATGTTAGGATTACCAAAGCACGCTTAGACAACACTAAGCATGATTCTATAATTCCAATCCAATCCAATCCTTAGTTTTATATACCGGGTCTTTCCCCAAAGGGGACTCGATCCGGTTCACAAAATTAGCCCAAAAGGGTAGGAGAAAATAATGATTACACAGAAGTACAAACTGTTACAATCCAAATATTCATCGGTTAAGAGTTTCTTAAACAAAAGCGTCTTTAAAGATTTTCTGAACCAAGTCAAAGAGGAAAGGGATCTAATTTCTGGAGGAAGTTCATTCCAGATTTTTACCAAAGAAAATGCCAAAGAGTGGGAGAGCCTGCCTAAAATTCGAATACCTCTAATAGACGGGAATACTAATTTAAATTTAAGTATTCCTCTAGTAGAGAAGAGGTGTTGCGAATTGAAGTAATGGGGAGAAAATCCCATATAAACTTTTAAATACCACACTAGCACACTTGAACTGTTTCTTTACATATCTATACATTAGATCTGTTCAAAACGTTCCAGGACAGTTTGAATTTTCCACCAACGGAAAGTTCTTTTGAGACTCGCTAGGCGTTGAGTTGCTTGAAACCTCACGAGTGATCTCCTTTTTTCCCCCATTTGTTGACATCTGTCTCCGTCTCCGAGCTGCAGCAGTTTTTTTGTGAACGTGTGTTTTTCGCGATCGGCTAGTTTTCATCATGTGCGACCTCGATGAGCAGCTCTACGGCGTGAATTCCTCTTTTAAATTGGGTAACACCGCTACAGAAACTTATTCTACTCAACGCCGCCTAGCGCCTCTCGAAAGAGCTTCCCGTCAGCACCCACTTCAAACTGCCCTGGGACTTTTTGAGCAGACCTCGTATGTAAGTACCTTATGGCGGCAACCTGTTCAAAACAACAAAATCCAAATAGCACCAAAAAGGTTCCACAAAAGAAATGAAGCAGCAAAACAATAAAAAGATTGTGGAACAGAAGACCGGATGTACCAGTTTGTAGTTTAATAAGCGTCCAAATAACTTAAAAACAATCCACAAAAGATGCATATACAGTACTCCCCCGATATTCACAGGGGTTCCATTCCAGGAACCCCCACGAATCTCGAGAAACCGCGAATACAGTTTTTCATGGGGGAGCCTGAAGAGGGCAGCAGGAGAGCAGCCGGAGCGCCGTGAGTGCAGGAAATCACTCGCGGTACGCTCCAACCGCATCTTCCAGCACAAAGTCGGGCCTTATCCAATCAGGAGCTGCATGTCAAAGCAGCTCCTGATTGGATAAGGCCCGACTTAGTGCAGGAAGAGGTGGACGGAGCATACCGCGAGTGATTTCCTGCACTTGTGGCGCTCCGGCTGCTCTCTCCGGCCTCTCCCGCTGCCCTCTCCTTGTTGGTGGTTCACGGTCGGAAAATACCGCGAATGACCGGGACCGTGAACCGCCGACCACAGGGGAACACTGTAATCATAAGCATCCCACAGGATAGAGAACAAATGATGTATAATATACAAATCACCCAACACGGGCCGTGTTTCGGCAAAATAAAAACGCCTTCCTCAGGGGTTTTATGGGATCCTTGGCTTTCTTAAATATAAAAAAACCCATATAAGTCACAAAAAAATTCCAACAAACAGCACACAAGCCTCCAATGTAAGCTGGTATACATCCATTTATTTGGGGCAAAAGACTCCACTTTTGTAACAGTTCCAAATCGCTTTTTTTGATCTGAATTTTCAGTCCTCATGAAAAAAAATTGGTCTCACTTCTTGAAACGGCTTCAACAATATAAAGTGTTCTAGATAGAGGGACTCTAGTAGTGTCTTCCCCCCCCCCCCCTCCTTTTGATCTGCCTGAGTAGCCCCAGGAAACGAGTTGAACAAGTTTGCCTCTCAGGTCATCAGTCCCCCGACCTAAGGGGCACTGATCCAGTTGTGTAAAACCAGACCAACGGACGGACGAAGCAAGGAGGGAAACACACTCTGCAAAACACGTCAAGATGAAGGATAAACTAGACCTGTGGGAGTGTTACTTTTGTGCAAAGGCGCAAGCATGCTATATGCGACCTAGTGAACTGGCAACCAGTAATTACCAGCTAGCCAAGTCAGTTATTGACAATAAGCCGTTGGCTCTGGTGCTAAGCAGCGAAGTCCTGCGTGTCCCATCAGGTTACACAGGTTTTACAATCAACTTCCTGTTCCCTCTCCCTCCCCTTCTCTCCTCAGTTTTACCTCATCAAAAAGTTGTACAAAATCCAATATCTCGATATTCAAAGGCACTTATTCAGCAGTTGAAACCATCAGCTTAGTGGGGGGCGGGAGGGCTAAGAAAACAAATGCAGTGTTAGGAATTATCAGGAAATGAATGGAAAGCAACGATGAAAATGTTATAATGCTCTTGTATCGTTCTATGGTTCGGCCGCACCTCGAATACTGTGTGGCCGTATCTCAAAAAAGACATAGCCGAATTCGAAAAGGTACAGAGAAGTGCAACAAAAATGATACCAGGGATGGGAAAAATCATTAAGTAAATTTAAAGGATTGTTGAAATGCTGGTTGTTCAAGGACGCCTTTGAGACCTAATCGTCGGATTCTCTTTTCACCCCGTTCACCGCAGAAACTCATGTTTCCTCTGTCTTAGGTCACGAGAAATTTTTTTTTTTTTTTTTTAAACCTTTTAATTTTCCTTTTTATTCTTGACTAGCTGATGCCCCGGCGTTGCACGGGTATTTAATTATAGCAATAACACTGTAAATGGATTCAAATAAAGATACTTTATAGTGGTTAATGAAATTATTTTTTTACAGCTTTATAAAAAGTACAATATTCAAATTATTATGTGAAATATTTGACAAAATGAAGACAATACAACTAACACAAAACTTGATTATAAACAACATTTTTAGTTTCACCTCCAGGAGCAAGAACATATACATTCTTGGGTGAACCCACCCTTCCCACGTGTGTAGGTGGGCCGCAAGACCCCCAGAACATATCACCCCAGGTAGTGAGGGATCTGCATACCAAGTTTCGTTCAAATCGGTCCCACAGCTTCTTACATTTTTTCCATTGACTTGAATGGGTGAAATCTGATTTTCTGTTTGTAGCTCCACCCAGGTGTGCAAGTTGGCCGCGATACCCCCAGAACATATCACCCCAGGTAGTGAGGGATCTGCATACCAAGTTTCGTTCAAATCGGTCAAGCCGTTTTTGCGTGATCGCGGCACATACACACATACATACACACATACCTCCAATTTTATATATATAGATTATACTTTAAAAATTTTTTCCCTCCTTTTGTACTTACCTTTCATTTTTTCTTTACTAGGCCTATTGTAGTTCTCCACCACTTCCCTTATGTATCGGTCTGCAATGTTCGTGTGTCTATTGTAGTTAATAACTAAGACCCTGTTTTTAATTGTAAATCGCTTTGTATTTACGATATTGCGATACATCAAAATTTTTATTTTTTTTTTTCCAGTCCAAGAAAATTTTATTGGTTTTAGAAAGCATAACAAAACAATATACAAAAAGAAGAGCTTCCAGGAAGCACAGGTTATAAACCGGGTGAAGGCACCCATCAAGTATATCTAATTGCATAAAGAAAGGTGGTTGTAGCAGAGAATGCTCATATATTCTCCGATACATCAAAATTTTAATAAAACTTGAAAGGCTAAAGCAGCTTGGAGAAGAGATGGCTTGGGGTGATATGATAGAGGTCTAAAAAAATACTGAGTGGAGTGAAAAGGGTAGACACGAATCCCTTATTTACACTTTCCAAAAATACTAGGACTAGGGGGTATAAGATGAAGCTACTAAGTAGCAGATTTAAAATAAACCGGAGAAAATATTTCTTTACTCAACGTGTAAATAAACTCTGGAATTTGTTGCCAGAGAATGTGGTGAAATCAATTAGTATAGCAGGATTTTAAAAAGATTTGGATAATTTCCTAAAAGAGAAGTCCATAGGCCATTATTGAGATGGTTTGGGGAGATCCACTGCTTGATGGACCTTCGGTCTGACCCGGTACAGCAATTCTTATGTGAGCCAAGTAAAGGACAGTCAATCCATTGTGACATCACTGCTGAGGTTGGCTCTTAGGCATTGGTGGAATGAGGGATTATGACATCACAATCTCAGCTCTGGAATGTTGCTACTCTTTGGGTTTCTGCCAGGTACTTGGGACCTGGGTTGGCCACTGTTGGAAACAGGATACTGGCCTTGATGGACCTTTGGTCTATCCCAGTAAGGCAAATCTTATGTTCTTATACAGATACAGGTCCTCGCCATGAATTTTCAGCAGCACTGCATGGAAAGTGCAACTGAAAATTCTTACTAGCCACCCCAGTGCTATCCACAAAGTACTGTGCACAAGGGTCTCTTTCTTTACTTATGGACAGTAATTTAAAAAAAAAAAACATTTTAAGTTACGACCCTAATGTGCACCATTCTGCCCTGTCGATAGAAGGGAATATCACTGCTATTTTTTTCAGCACTGGTGCTTTCTGCTCTGTACGTATATTCAAAAGTTCCACTGCTCCTGTGAGCAAAGTCATCCAGCAGTGGTCGGACTATCTTCAAATGCTGGCAGTCATCTGCTGAATTAGACACAGATATTCTAGAAACATGGAGACATGACAGCAGAAAAAAGACAAAAAAGTCCGTCCAGTCTGCCTGTCCCCTGCGTCATTACCACCTCCTCCCCCTAAGAGATCCCATGTGCCTGTCCCACACTTCTTTGAATTCCGATACCGTCTTTGTCTCCATCACCTCCACGTGGAGGCCGTTCTGTGTATCCACCACCCTTTCCCTAAAAAGTATTTCCTTAAAAGTCTATAACCTAAGGACCTGATGCTCGAAACGTGTGTGCCAATTGCTGGCAGGCGTCCTACTGTCATACGGCAGCCAATCAGGACCCACGTTTAAAAATAAAAAAAATTGGGTGAAGAAGGATGCCTAGATTGAAGGAGATACATAAGGATGCTTAAACACACCCAAGGTGGGACATGGGCGTGGTTTCATCTGAAAGTGGCCTTGGGCATTCTTAAGCGTCCCTATGCGTCTTCATAGGCATGAGACAGACGCCTTAAATGTCGGTCTACAAAATACAATTCTCTTTAGGATACGTGATTGACCCAGGATCAGCAGCCACCCCTTAGGTTTTTGCCGAGATCAGCGTCCTATAGAGAATTAGGCCCTATAAACGGTGTCCCAATTGTAGGTGGCGGTGGGCGTCCTAAAGCTGTCTAACCAGCCAATCGGGATGCACTTTATAAAAAAAAAAACCAAAAACCCCACCCCGAGGCAGGCTGCCTACATTGTAGATATTTTCGCAAGCCTAAGGAGATGACTAAGGCTGCTTAATGCTGGTCAACATTTCAAATAGACGCTGATCTCGGCAAGAAAATCTCCCTGCCTCATTCAGTTTTGTGGCTGCAGCAGGGACCCCCATCCCCCCACAAAATCAATCTGCAGGAGGGATACCCACTCCCTTCTGCCGCTGGCCCCATTATCCCATGAAGCCCCCCCAAACACTCACCCACTCCATCGCACACTCCCCAACACCAACTTGACACTCCCTGACACCCCCAAGATCCCCCTGACACTCCCTGAATGCCCCCAACACCCCAAGATCCCCCCTGACACCCCTTTGCCACCCCCAAATGCCCCCATACCTTAATCTGATGGGCAACACAAGGGATGCCCACTCCCTGCTGCTGGCAGACCCGCCACTTCCAAGTGGTGGGCCTACCCCTTCCCGGTGCATTCTGGGATGTACCAGGAAGGGGCCTAAGGCCCTGATTGGCTCAGATGCCTAAGGTCCCTCCCATAGGCACCTGGGCCAACCAGAGTCCTAGGCCTCCTTCCCAGTGCATCCTCTTTTTTTACTACTACAAATATGGTAACCCTAGGTGAGAGGTGAAGAGGGACTGAATTAGGGAGCAGAGGAATTGTTCTCTACTTCTGTGCTTCCAGCTTTCACCTCCCTCCCCTCCTCTTCCCTGCAGGCTGCCTAGAGCTGAAAAAGAAGTGAAGGAACTAAGTTCTAGGCCAGGGGTGTCCAATGTCGGTCCTCGAGGGCCGCAATCCAGTCGGGTTTTCAGGATTTCCCCAATGAATATGCATTGAAAGCAGTGCATGCAAATAGATCTCATGCATATTCATTGGGGAAATCCTGAAAACCCGACTGGATTCCAGCTCTTGAGGACCGGAGTTGCCTACCCTTGTGCTAGACCAGGGATCTCAAAGTCCCTCCTTGAGGGCCGCAATCCAGTCGGGTTTTCAGGATTTCCCCATTGTATATGCATTGAAAGCAGTGCATGCACATAGATCTCATGCATATTCATTGGGGAAATCCTGAAAACCCGACTGGATTGTGGCCCTCGAGGACCGACATTGGACACCCCTGTTCTAGGCTATTCCCCCAGAAATTAAGCCCTGAACGTAACTACTAAACGTTCAATGAACACTGTAGTATCTTAGGGTCCATACTCAAACTGGTTTAACTAGGCAGAAGAGGATTCTGTCAGGTTAAACTGCCAACACAACAGGTACCAAGATTACACAAGCGATGCCCTGTGTGACACCCCCCTCATTTTCTGGAAATACCTTTTCATTAAAAAGGGCAGCTCCCACTGTGTGCACTGCGAAAATACATGCATTTGTACTGTGGTCTTATTTGCATTTGCAAAAGGCTCCTCATTCAGTGAGCCTTCTGTAAAAATAGCTGCAAACACTGGACGTCCTTTATCTGGCTTAGACCTACCCACTATTGGGCTTCACGTAATCTTAATGACGCAAGGGTACCTATAATGAAACATTCTAACATCCCACATGCATCATTAGAGCAGGACAACTGTAGAGAAAGAATTGAGAATTAGCAGGAACAATGGAATTCACTTTCCAGATGTTTTCTGAACTGTGAATTTTATACCAGGCTTTTCTCTTGTGCCTCTCTCTCTATTTTCCCTTTCTGCCTCTTCCCTTATGTCAGCTTCCTTTATGCCTACAATAGAGTACAGTTGCTATGTTAGTCTATTTAATAGACCTTTTTTTATAGATTTTCCTGTTTTCATATGTGTTTTTGGTCCACTGCTTTCTGCATGCTTAGCTCAAGGAAAAGGTCAGATTGCACAAACTACAGGGGTTTGTAAAAGCTTTGCCCTTCCTTCCTCTCCTTGAGGGAGGGGCGAGACTTTCATTATTCAGGGGAGCTGGAATAAACTAGGACATGAATGCATGCGATGCATTTGCAGACCAAAGGGGGGGGGGGGGCAGCGCATGCGACGACCATCTCATGCACATGCACCATGGATACCCTGAAATCATTGTGTGATATCCCATGAGGTCCCTAGGACAGGTTTGGAAAGCCATGCATAGAGGGTTGTCACCTGACTCCTTGTCATCTATGTCACAGAGGTGTCCAACCTTTTGGCTTCCCTGGGCCACATTGGCTGAAAAAAATGTTTATGGGGCCGCGCAAACGCTGCAGCAAGACAGAGGAAGGAGCCGGCAAGACAGTAAACACCCGGGGGCAGCAGACGAAAACTCTGCATCGCCCTCAACCGGGGCCGCACAAAATACTTCACGGGGCCGCAGGTTGGACACCCCTGATTTATGAGGAGTAGAATTATTCTCCCTTTTTGGGTCAAGTGCCCCTGAGTTTGCCCCTGACGAAGAACGCGAAACGGGGCTCTGAAGGGCAATCGGTGCAGGCATTCCCTTTCAATGGACTTATACAACAGATGTAATTTGCAGGCTTCATCAAGATAAGTTCCCTTTTTGATTTTTATCTGAGCTTGATAGATGGTTGAACAAGGCTCAGCTCTTTAGATATGGGAACTTTTTGAGGTGATTTACGCTGTGAGATTGGAGAAACTGGGTCTCTTTTCCCTGGAGAAGAGGAGACTTAGAGGGGATATGATAGAGTCTTACAAGATCATGAAGGGCATAGAGAGAGTGGAGAGGGACAGAGAGAGAGAGATAGAAAGACAGAGAGAGAGAGAGCTAGAAAGAAAGAGAGAGAGAAAGGGAGAGAGACAGAAATAGACAGAGAGAGAAAGAGAGAGAGAGAGATATAAAGAGAGAGAGAGAGAGAGAGAAAGATTGGAGAAACTGGGTCTCTTTTCCCTGGAGAAGAGGAGACTTAGAGGGGATATGATAGACTTACAAGATCATGAAGGGCATAGAGAGAGTGGAGAGGGACAGAGAGAGAGAGAGAGATAGAAAGACAGAGAGAGAGAGAGCTTGAAAGAAAGAGAGAGAATGGGAGAGAGACAAATAGAGAGAGAGAGAAAGAGAGAGAGAGAGAAAGATTGGAGAAACTGGATCTCTTTTCCCTGGAGAAGAGGAGACTTACAGGGGATATGATAGAGACTTACAAGATCATGAAGGGCATAGAGAGAGTGGAGAGGGACAGAGAGAGAAAGATAGAAAGTCAGAGAGAGAAAGCTAGAAAGAAAGAGAGAGAAAGGGAGAGAAACAGAAATAGACAGAGAGAGAGAGAGAGAGAGAGAGAAAGATTGGAGAAACTGGGTCTCTTTTCCCTGGAGAGAGGAGACTTAGAGGGGATATGATAGAGACTTACAAGATCATGAAGGGCATAGAGAGAGTAGAGAGGGACAGATTCTTCAAACGTTCGAAAAATAAAAGAACAAGAGGGCATTCGGAAAAGTTTAAAGGAGACAGATTCAAAACAAATGCCAGGAAGTTCTTCTTTACCCAACGTGTGGTGGACACTTGGAATGTGCTTCCAGAGGGCGATATAGGGCAGGGTACGGTACTGGGTAAAGGATTGGACAATTTCCTGCTGGAAAAGGGGATAGAGGGGTAGAGATAGAGGATTACTGCACAGGTCCTGGACCTGTTGGGCCGCCGCGTGAGCAGACTGCTGGGCACGATGGACCTCGGGTCTGACCCAGCGGAGGCATTGCTTATGTTCTTATGGTTGAACAACAATTAAAAATCTCTTTCCACCAGGTCAGTTCGGGTACTTTCAGGGTTCCCTGGGACTATGATGCAGTGGCGGTGGTGTGGAATCAGGACCTTGCTTCTTCCGAGCAGCTTACTGGTGATGGCTTGCGTATTCTTCTGAAACATCTCCCATGCTTGACTCATTCAGTGGCTCTGCAAGAACAGCATTAGAAATTCCTGTTGCGACTTTACATCTCCCCCTATAGGGGATATGTTGCAGGGTTTGCCTCTCATCTGGGAGACCTATACAGAATCTGGGGGGGGGGGGATTAAAGGCAGTTCTCTAAGACAGTGTTTCTCAACGCGGGCTGCCGCCAGGGATCACTCCCTGCCTCTCGCCGGGAATCCCTGCCCACCCACCCCCGCTGAAGTTGACGCCATCGGGATGCCTTCCTGCCCTTGTCTACACGCTCACTGCACAACCCTCCACCCCCTAAACCGACCCGGAGCTGACGCCAGCAGAAACTCCGTAGCAGGGGCTGGTCATGGTCGCGTACGTCAATTGTGACATCAGAGGGAAAGTCCCAGACTTTTTCTGATTTCAGACTCACACAATCTTTCTTGGGCAGCTAAGGACAACTCTGATAAAGAGATCTAGATTTGGTTCCAACCCGCTGCTTCTTTCCTCTGTTTTCATAAAATGCATTGAGTTAGTCCAAAAAAAAAAAGGTATCACCTCTTGTCCTTTGTTTTTTTTTCTTTATACTGCCTTGGAAGCGGACTAACGCAGCCACCACACCGTTTCACTCGAGAAACTGGAACTGCAAGTCCAGAGATACGACAGAGCAAAACCAGAGCTGGATCAGCCTCTGGGGAGGAAACCCTTCAGACTGCAAATATTTCCTGCTCAGAGGAAGGACAACATCACACCCCTGAATTCAGGCCCAGAGTTCCAGGGGAAGCTGACTAGTTCCCAGTTTTGCCTGACTGTACACAAGCTCATTCCGCATTTCTGATTTTCTAGAGCAAGCTTACAAGTCCGTGCACAGAGCGTGGCAATAGTCCAGGTCTACATCACCTATTGGCAAGCCTACCTGAACTGCCTAATCATATCACTAACGGCGCCTTCTCTGGAAAGTCAGTCCCCTTTTGGTAGAGGTACAAGCCAGGAGAAGGGCTTTGAGTTAAGCCCAGTATTTTTCCTGGCAATCCTTTCATCCCATAGACCTCTGCCCTGAGTTCCCACTTTTCTCCATTTTCACGCTTCTTGGGCTTCAGTTGGCATTCTTTCCTGATTGCTGAGACAGCAGAGTTAAGTCGTTGCCTATTCACTCAGAACTTCATATTCAAAGGATTTATCAGGCTACAGTGCACGGTAAACATGTTTAGTTGTCCCGAAAGTTAGGGGAGCCCTGTACCCTCAAAGGTTGACTGCCATATTGGCAGTATCACTGAAAACAAAAAAAGAATAACCAATAGCAGTTCATTTAGTGAATACTGGGCCTGATAAGTCACCCAGCGGTGGGCAGTGTTTTGACTGCCTCCGGCGGCATCCAACCTAGATGTATTGCCAGCCAACGAAGGGCACCCGTCCAAAATTTCCATGCAGGTTTGCGTGATGATCTCTGATCAATCACAGCCCTTAAGTTTTATCATCAGTACCTTGAAAAGGCTTGATTTTGTAAACAGGACCCCCATGTGAGAAGTCCAAAGCCGTTCTCAAAGCCATTTCCAATAGCACTCAAATACCGATATGCAAATTTACGCCCATTCTGAAGAAGGTCTATATTGGTGCATACAATCCCCCTGCACACTGGACCACCGCCTCCATTCCACCCAAACCCCAATCCCCTGGGAATGCCACTGAGGGAAAACCAATACTTCCTCCTCTGTTTTAGAGGTATTTCCATGTTAACTTCATCGAGTGTCTTTGTCATTTTTGATGGAGTAAAAAATCGATCCACTTGTACCCGTTTTACCCCACTCAGGATTTTGTAGACCTCTATCTTATTCCCCCTCAGTCATCGCCTCTCCAATTATCTTGTTTTTGTGCAGTTATCTTAACCAGTGAAGAGCCTCCCTTTTGGCATTATAAAGCAACTAGTCTTATAGCCCGTTACATTAATGGGTGATAGAATATATGTGTGTGTGTCTTTATTTCTTTCTCTCTCTCTCTCTCCTTAACCGCCAGTCGGGCCCGCGGGAAGGGAAGGAAAGGGGCGGGCGGCAAAGGACTCGGGTCCCGGGCAGCGGAAAGTTGCTGGGCTCCTCGGTGGGGGCGCTGAGCGGCCGCGATGCCTCTCCTCCCAGACACCCCCCACCCCCGCTGGAGGAACGGAGATCGGCGGCTAGCTGCAGTCCCGGCTTGAGGAGGCGATCGGTGGCTGGTGACGTATTAGCGCGCATGCGCACTCCTGCGACCACAGACCTACTGATCTCGGAAGCACGCAAGTAGGAGTGCGCATGCGCGGCTAGCCTTTTATTATATAGGATAGTAATATTTGTATAATTAAAGTTAGGGCGTTTTTTTCATCGACAGCATTTTTCTGTCCTGGTTCAATCGGTTGGATTACTGTAATGCAGTTTACCTGGGATTAACTAAGACCGGCTTTCAACGGACCCAACTGGTACAGAATACATTGTTCAAAAAGTTACACCGGCTTCCTGTCCACCTCGGGATCCATTCCTGGAATGAACATAAGAACATAAGAACATAAGCAATGCCTCCACTGGGTCAGACCCGAGGTCCATCGTGCCCAGCAGTCCGCTCATGCGGCGGCCCAAACAGGTCCAGGACCTGTGCAGTAATCCTCTATCTATACCCCTCTATCCCCTTTTCCAGCAGGAAATTGTCCAATCCTTTCTTGAACCCCAGTACCGTACTCTGCCCTATTACGCCCTCTGGAAGCGCATTGGCTAAGGCTCTTAACATTTGCATCTCCTCTTCCCATTGGCTAAGGTTCTTTGCACCTGCATTGTGATGTCATAGAGCTTTATCGTTATAGAAACCTAGAAACCTGATGGCAGATAAAGGCCAAATGGCCCATCTGCAGCATCCACTATCTCCTCCTCTCCCATAAGAACATAAGCAATGCCTCCACTGGGTCAGACCCGAGGTCCATCATGCCCAGAAGTCCGCTCACGCGGCGGCCCAACAGGTCCAGGACCTGTGCAGTAATCCTCTATCTATACCCCTCTATCCCCTTCTCCAGGAGGAAATTGTCCAATCCTTTCTTGAACCCCAGTACCGTACTCTGTCCTATTACGCTCTCTGGAAACGCATTCCAGGTGTTCACCACACTTTGGGTAAAGAAGAACTTCCTGGCATTTGTTTTGAATCTGTCCCCTTTCAACTTTTCCGAATGCCCTCTTGTTCTCTTATTTTTCGAAAGTTTGAAGAACCTGTCCCTTGCTACTCTTTCTATGTCCTTCATGATCTTGTAGGTCTCTATCATGTCCCCTCTAAGTCTCCTCTTCTCCAGGGAAAAGAGACCCAGTTTCTCCAATCTCTCAGCGTATGAAAGGTTTTCCATCCCTTTTATCAGACGTGTCGCTCTCTTCTGAACCCTCTCGAGTAACGCCATATCCTTCTTAAGGTACGGCGACCAATATTGGACGCAGTACTCCAGGTGCGGACGCACCATCGCCCGATACAACGGCAGGATAACTTCTTTCGTTCTGGTTGTAATACCCTTCTTGATTATACCTAGCATTCTATTCGCTCTCTTAGCGGCCGCTGCGCACTGTGGGAAGTATCAGTACCACCTGAATGAAAGGGCAGGTACACAGTACATCAGTCTGAAGAGTGATTTCCCACAGGGGCAGATTTTGTATCTGTGAAATCCTGTCAGGACTGTCAGACTGTGAGCTCACGAGGGACAGAGAAAGCACCCGCCTATCAGAGAAAGGCAGTAGAGCAAATCCATGACCCTTTCTATGAATCACTAACCCCCTCTCCCTTTTTACAAAGCCAAGCCAGCGGCTGCCACTGCAGTAACTGTCCCAAAGGGTTTCAGGGCTCACAGACCTTATCTCGCGAGAAGCACCCAAAGATTCAAACTCTCCTTTCCCTCATGTAAGGGAATAAAAGCTGTCTAGAAATTTTGCCAAGCTTTTTTTTTTTAAATTAACAGAATTATGGAACGGAACGCCTTTTACTTTAAGGGGTCCAGGCTCCTTCCAATCGTTTCGCAAACTTTTCAAAACAATTCCGCTTGCAAATCATTTTGAAAATCACTCCTATTAATTGTTTTCCTTATGTATTTTTAATTACAGTATAATCTCATTATAACGGACTCGCTTACAACGGAATATCGTGTAGGGCGGACGAGGTCCGCTAGTCCCGGCCGTGCGCCTTTACGAACATGCAGAAAAGCACCGCCTATAACGGAATTTCGTACATAACGGACAACCAATTTGGTCCCCAGAGCCGCTTTTAGCTGTAGTTTTGTTCGGCTATAACGGACACGCAGGCTCCGCCTACAAGGCGCGTGGCGTGCCAGTGATATAGTAACAAAATGCAGCCCAGAAGAAAATGACAGAATATTTTTATTTCCAGTAGAGTAGGACATAATGCTTTTAGGGTTCTAGTTTTACAATCGTTTTGTGCCGTACCAATGTTTTGTTCTTGATGTTGCTCAAAAAGTTTTTAAAAAAATGCAACTCTGGATATAACGGACCGTTTTTCCAGGTCCCTTGAACTCTGTTATAACGCGATTATACTGTATTGTTAACCGAGTCAAGCTCCTTTTTTGGTGATGATCCCGGTCTACAAATACCAGTTCTAGTTTAGCTTTAGTTTAATCATTTTGTGAAAATACAGGCTGCTGTTCAAAAATACGGTTCATAGACAACGGCGCGAAAGACAAAGGCGCACCCAGACAATTGAGCGCAGCGCGGAGGTGCGCGCCGCTCAAAATTACTGTTTTTAGGGGCTCCGACGGGGGGGGGTTGTTGGGGAAACCCCCCCCCCACTTTACTTCATAGACATCGCGCCGGCGTTATGGGGGTTTGTAACCCTCCACATTTTACTGTAAACTTAACTTTTTCCCTAAAAACAGGGAAAAAGTGAAGTTTTCAGTAAAATGTGGGGGGTTACAACCCCCCACAACCCCCCCACAACGCGGCACGATGTCTATTAAGTAAAGTGGGGGGGTTCCCCCCCATGCCCCCCCGTCGGAGCCCAAAAACATTAATTTTGAGCGGCGCGCGCCTCCGCACCGCGCTCAATTGTCTGGGCGCGCCTTTGTCCCGGCGCGCTTTTGACCTAACACCAAAAATACTGCTTACTTGTCTAGAATTTTCACCAATTACACTTAGCCTTATCGAGACTTAGGCCCTCTTTTACAAAGGCGCGCTCTGCTTTTTAGCGTGCACTAAATATTAGTATGCGCTAAACGGTTTATGCGCGCATGTTATCCTATGGACGCATTAGCAGTTAGCACACGCTTTGATTCAGCACAGTAATTCCACACTAAAAAGTATAGCACACCTTTGTAAAAGAGGGGGTTAGTTTGTATTGTTAAATAATATATTAAGTTCATGTTTTCATGGCGGCTGCCGTGTGCACGGAATATTTCTTTCTCTTTCCACCTCCCAAGTTTTCCTACATGCTGAATTTCAAGATATTGCTCTCCAACCAACTGAAAAAGATTTTTTTTTTTTTTTTCCCACAGTTCAGTGTGCAGAAACTGTCAGGCTTTACAGGAGTGAGGCCTGAGCGACTCGGGTTGGAGTAGGGAGTCATGAATCACCCTCTACGCCACGTACCTGAGATTCTCGAATTGTGCCCCAAGGAGGGGAGCAGCTCAGTTGCAACACGATTTATCACCCCTGTCTTTCAGCAACACTTACAAAGTCATCCAAGGACTGCTGCTGCTGCTGCTGCTGACAGGCTGTCCTTCCGTGTTTCAATGGAAGGGTCACGCAGAGGTAACAGGCTCCTCGGCAGACGGAACTTGAGCCGCTCCAGCTTCTGCAATTCGAGGTCCAGCTCCTGCGCCTTGACTTCTGCAATGATGCTGGGTCATTCTCTTGTTTCCTTCTGGTGTTCATGGGGAAGAGTATAACGCTAATTAGGTAACTAACCCCCACCCCCAACCCCTTTACAAAACCACGCTAGTGTTTTCTATCGCTGGTCGCGGCGGTAACAGCTCCGAATTCCTAAGAGCGTTAGCCGGCATTAACAACCGTGCTATGGTTTGTAAACGGAGGGTAAGCCAACTGAAAATATACCTGCATGCGGTGGCATAGTGAGGGGGGCAGGGGGCGCCATCTTGGTGGGGATACCGGCACCCATCCTTCTCTCCGCTGCCCAGCTCCCCTCACTACCATGCACGTGCAACCCTGCCCTCGTACCTCTTTGACGTTCGAGGCGCGAGCAGCAACCGCAACCTGCTGCTCGCGTCAACGTCGGCTCTTCCTCTGATGTCACTTCCCGGACCCGTGCCTAGGAAATGACATCAGAGGAAGAGTCGATGCTACGGGAACATTAAAGAGGTACGGGGGAAGGGCCGCACATACACAGCAGGAGGGGCCTCCCCCTCTCACTGTTCTATCTCTGTGGACAACACTACCTTCGTCCCTGTCTCGTTGGCTCGCAACCTTGGGGCAATCTTTGACTCCTCTCTCTCCTTCTCTGCTCAGATCCAACAGACCGCCAAATCCTTTCGCTTTCTCCTCTATAATATTGCCAAAATCCATCCTCTTCTCTCTGAACACATGACCAAAACTCTTGTCCACCCTCCCGTCACCTTGCGCTTAGACTATTGCAACGTACTTCTCTCGGGCCTCCCGCGTGTCCACCTCTCGCCTCTTCAATCCGTTCAAAATGCTGCTGCGCGACTCATATTCCTTGAGAGCCGCTATTCTCGCATTACCCCTCTCCTCAAGTCACTTCATTGGCTCTCCGTCCTTTTCCGAATACAGTTTAAACTCCTCTTGCGTTCGCTCTGAAGCCCCCCGATATCTCTCCTCGCTCATCTCCCCCTATGCTCCCCCCCCGTGATCTCCACTCATCGGGCAAGCCCCTCTTATCCGTATCCTTCTCTTCCACTGCCACCTCCAGACTCCGTCCCTTCTTTCTTGTGGCGACGTATGCCTGGAACAGGCTGCCTGATTCAATGCGTCGTGCTCCGTCCCTGGCAGTGTTCATATCCAAGCTAAAGGCCCAACTTTTTCAAACTACCTTCTACTCTTAACTCCCCCTCACTGCTGTCAGATACCTAGACCCTGAAATGTCCTGTCGAAATTAGATTGTAAGCTCTTCTGAGCAGGGACTGTCTATTGTAAAGGCTCCTTCGCATTACACTCTATAGTAATTCAACTCTTAACTACACCTCACTGCTGTCAGATTCATTGACTAAAATGGTCCCCTCCCCCTCTAGGACTCCTCTCATGGATGTTCTAAATCTTTCAGACTCTCATTACCCTTAGATCTCCAATTAATATGTAAGTTTCCCATTTAGACTATTGTATTGCATTTAGACTCTTTGTATGGTATTGTATTTAGACTTATTGTATGGTATTGTATTTTAGTCTCACTGTATTGTATTGTATGTGGACTTATTGTATTGTATTGTATTAAGACCTTTGTTATTCGCTGAATGTCCAGCCTTCTTACAATGTAAACCGCCTAGAAGTCGCCTGACTATGGCGGTATAGAAAAATAAAGTTATTATTATTAGATACCTAGACCCACTATAACCTCCCCAACCCTGAAATGTCCTGTCTAAATTAGATTGTAAGCTCTTCTGAGCAGGGACCGTCTATTGTATGTTAAAATGTACAGCGCTGCTTACGCCTTTTCAGCGCTATAGAAATAATAAATAGCAGTAGGGTTGCCAGATTTTCCAATCTTTCTTTACTGATAGCGATGCCACTTTATCACGCTCAGGTTTGTGGCTCACCAGACATAACTTGCACTTAACATAAATAGCGTTATATTTTGAACTTACTAATTCAAAAAATATGACATATAACAGAGTGCTTAAATGTCGAAAATCCAGCTAGCGTTATCAATTCATGCAATTTCACTGAAAAGGAAGTTTACCAGAAACCAGAAGCAGCCCAATAAAGGACCCTAGTGACACAAAAAAATAACAAAATAAATCAGACAGGTGTCACTAAAAAGTAACTACGTATATAAAGTAACTAACTCCTTACGGAAAAAAATGTAATATATTACAGCTACTCATTATTTTTGCATTATTCACTATGATTACTCATTACTTTTAAAAGTTATCTAATATAATAAAAGGCTACTCGTGCATGCGCACTCCCATCTGCGTGCGTCCGTTTTCCGTGAGATGTAGGGCATTGCAGGTAGGAGTGCGCATGCGCGCGAAGCTAGCTCTCTCTCTCTCTCTCCCTCCCACCCCCGAGGCGGATGTTGGCCGCCGCGGCTGCTGGCCGCCCAAAGCTCTCTCTCTCTCCCTGCTCTCCACCTCGCGCAAACCTAAATCCAGGGAAAATGGCACTATCGGTAAAAGTTTATTTTTAAGATTAAAGGTGCTGTGGCGGCTCCTCTCACGAGCCGCACCTGCGTCGGAGAAGGCTTCCGACGCAGGCAGCGATCTTGAGAGGAACCGCGGCGGCAACTTTAAACTTAAAAATAATCTTCTTCCAGTACTGCCATTTTTCCTGCTGTGCCCTCTCAATCTCCTTAACCACAGTGAGTGCGATGGTAGGCCAGACCGTGGGAAGCAAAGGGGGAGGGGGGGTTGGGGGAAATGCTGCTGCACAGGGATCTGTAGGGGAAGGTAAATACCGCTGCTGCTACTGCTCAGAGAAGTGGATGGGGAGGGAAATACTGCTGCTGTTGCTGCACAGGGAAGTGAGGTTGGGGGAGGGAAATGCTGCTGCACAGGGAAATGAACGGGGAGGGAATGTTACATATGGAGCAGGGAGAGAGACAGATAGAAATAAAGACAGACAGACAGCGGGAGGGAGGGAGACAGAAAGAAAGAAAGGAAGAAAGACACAGGGGCAGGAAGAGGGACAGAAAGACAGACAGAGAAAGGGGGTCAGGGAGAGAGAAATACAGCAGGAGGTAGAGAGAGAGAGAAAGAAAGAAAGACAGACAGACATCTATTCTAGCACCCGTTAATGTTAATGGGCTTAAAGACTAGTACAGTATATTACTAGTAATATATTTGACTGGCCAACACTGATTGTGGACCAGCTTGACTGCAGTTGATTGAATTGGAGTCTTTTAAGGGCAGTTAGAGGCAGTCCAATACGGAGTGTGTTATTAAACATTATATTACATTGCATTAGTGATTTGTATTCCGCCTTTACCTTGCGGTTCAAGGCAGATTACATAAGAATTGTTATGATATTAAGAAGTACTTAAGGAATAGTTTCAACATTTTCTAATTTGCTAAGGAGTAATTGGTAATTGCAGGAGGAGTTTGGGACCTGTCTGGTTGTGTTATATTGGTTTTATGTATTTTTTGAAGAGTAGGGTTTTGTTTCTTTTTTGAAGGTTTTGTAGTCTGTGGTTGAAGTCAGCAGATTGGGGAGTTGTCGGTCCAGTTTCGCTGCTCTGGTGGCCAGTAAGTTGTCATACAGTTTTCTTCGTTTGACATTTTTGGTTGGTGGTTGTGTGACTATTGTGTGGGTTCTCCTGTGTCTGGTTGAGGTGGATTGAGTTAGTCGGTTGTTCCAGTAGGTTGGGTTGTCTCCGTTTATAGCTTTAAATAGTAGGCAGTGGAATTTGAAGTGTACTCTGGCTTGTATTGGGAGCCAGTCTGAGTCGTGGTATGCCTCTGAGCTTATATACCGCATCTTCTCCATAAAGATAGAGCTCGGCACGGCTTACAAGAAGTTTAAAGAAAGGAAAATGTAGTAAGAATGAGTGATTATATAGAGAGCGGCGAAATTTACATTTGTGAAAATAGCCACGTTTTCAGATGTTTTCGAAATACTGTAATTGGAAAGAGCCCGTTACGCAGCTGGACAGGAAAGTTGTTCCAAAGCTCAGTAATTTTAAAGTAAAGAGATTTCCCTAATTTTCCAATATAGATAATGCCTTTTAACGAGGTGAAAGATAATTTAAGCTTTTGGATAGATCTGGTAACATCAGGTCTCGCAGAATTCCAAGATAGAGGAATGACAGGAGGAAGAGTGCAGGTTACAATACTGGAGGTCAGGATTTAATTTACCTGTTGCTCTTTGGAAGGCAAATGCTTGCAAGTTAACTGATTTTTAAATCGTCTTTTTATTTGCGCAGAGGAGTAGGTTAATGGTTAGAGCAGCAGGAAAGCCCGATACAAATCCCACTGCTACTTCTTGCAATCTTGGGCAAGTCGCTTAACCTTCCACTGTCTCATTCCCAGAGCTGGAGAAATAACTGCAGTACGCGAGCTCATACTGAGAAAGGCGTGAACAAAATGCAAAATCCTCCCTACTTCTAATTATATAAACAAAGTATGTATTTATTTCTTGTAAATAGTGCCATAACATACACCAGACATCAGTTGATGGAAATGACTCAGCCTCCTCAGCAGACGCCTAAACATGTGGAAAAATCCTCTAATGTGCCGTCCATTTGTCCATCCTGCTGACGTACTAACATCCCATAGAGGAGCCAAAGTGAGCTTACTGGGGGTACTAGGCTTTGTGAGCTCAAAGAAGAAATGCATCAATAGCAGAAAGAGATAACAGCAGAACATGGGTGGAGTTTCGGGTGGGGGGGGGTGGCAAGGGATTGCCTTCCAACAGGGATGACCTATGGGGGATGCCGGACAAAGTGCAGAAACTCAGCCAAGGCCTCACTTGCATAAGTCGGTGGGAGCTGAAAAGTGGGGACAATCATTCGGTCGTAGGGTTGGCCTTGCCTTCAAAATCCTGGGTGTTTCCTGGCTGGCTCCCTGGCTTTCCTCCTCCTCACTTACCGAATTCTTGCTTGCTCTCCCCTCCCCCCCCTTGCCAGTGGTCAAGCTCCACAGGAACTTCCCAGCTTTTAAGTCATCTCCATGAGTCGGACATTCATTCCTTGGCCTTTGGAGCAATATCAGGTGGGCAGGCTGAAATATATTGCTGGTAATTCTAAAAATTGGTGCCAAGATTTGGGCACCCCATTGCCATGCACGTAATGCCAATACTATAACAACTCTTCTTGGAGTTCTTGGAGCCAAGATTCCATTTTAGAATATTTGCGTAAGTCGGCATTAGCGTGTCTAAATGAAGGCGCGAACAGTAATGCCATGTCAATGGCAGTTGAATCTGTCGGAACCTACCATATATACTTGACTATAAACCGAGATTTTGGAGGCCAAAAAAATGGGCCAGAAATGGGAGTCTCAGCTTATATTCGGGTCATCGCCCACTCACCCCCCTCCCAGACCTGTTGCAGGCCTCCACCGGGCCTGTCGTATGGCCTGGTGGGGTTGGCCGAGACAAGAGGGATCCCTCTCGTCTCCTGTCCCAGCTGACTCTGCCAATTTTTTTACCTTCCTCCCGCCTCCCCCCGCATCCCTTTTTGAATCCCTGGTGGTCCAGCGGTGTACCGGGCAGGAGCGAGCTTTCCGCGCTCCTGCCCCGTGCTGAGCCCCTCCCTGAATGGCCGCCTCGAGTTCTCCCGGCCCAGCGGTGTACCGGACATGAGCGAGCTTTTCTCGTTCCCGCTGAATGGCTGCCCCGAGTTCATGAAAACTGGTTATGCTTTTGCTCTCTCACACTTATGTGCAATTGTGAATTAATGGTGCAAATCGCATGCATAAGGGCTATTAATTCTTGAACTTTGGTGCACAATTAGCACCTGTCTTTAAAGTGCATTTTATAGACTTGTCCTATTGTGTTAGTACGAGTGCACACTCTCATGCATGCGGCTGTTGGGTCAAGGTCTGATCTCCTACTCAACATGTGCTCTCTGCGTTTTTAAACTGTGACGCAGGGCTCAGGGCAGGGAAGCAAGAGAGCATCTCTTGTGAACTTTGCACTGCCGTTGGCCTGGAATTGTGAGTCCCCCGTGAATACCGGGTGCTTAGTGAATCAGGCTGAAAGCATCTTTCTACCATGGTATTTTAAAGTGTCCGAATCATCTGTTACCCACACAACATAGGATGTTTTAAATGTGAAATACTTAAAAACAGGATGTAAACCCACATGCAATAAAAGAAAAAGTTCCAACGTAATTCTGTAAAACTGAATTAATAAGTAAAATGACTATTACTGTGCATTGTACAGATAAAAGGTTCTCCAGAGATTGGAGGAAATGATTATGTCAATGCAGTAAGTCAATGAAAGCATAAAATCATTTAATCTAACTAACATTTTGGGGACATTTAAGAGGAAGACGTTATCAAGCTGCCTTAGGACTGTAAGTCACATTATTTAGGGCTTACCACATGTTAGAGGCCACTAACATGATATCAATTACTGTAACACAGTGATAATTGTGTCACCATGGGCTACTTAGTAATGAGATGCAAACCACAATAATGCATGTAAAGCAGTTCATTACTATGTAATTTCTGCAACGCAACTTGCGAGGTCACGTTATAGCTAGAAAAATAACCGAGCTCGGGTTATTTGACCATCCCAGGAGCATAAGGCCTCAACGTATGACGTAATGCTCCTGGGCAGCCCCCCCACCAGCACCTGGACCCCCACTCCAGTCACATCCCCACCCTCCAGATCAGTGGAAACAGGAAAGGAAAAAAGCAAAGACTTGTCTCGAGAAACAGCTAAGCAAACACACAGAGAGACAAGCGAGATGTCTTAATCCAAGCAAATACACTGTATTTATTAGTCCATAAAACAGTCCAAAAAGAGGAGAACTTTCTTCTGTTATATGGTTCCAACTAGGAGCCCAGTTTCAGCAAATGCCTTCCTCAGGGGACTAGCAAGGTGCTGATAAGGCGCAAACGCAGGCAAAAGTAGTCTGCGTCATAAAATACAATGATAAGAATAAAACGGACTGCCCTGAGTAAAACGCCAAAGGACCCCCCCACTCCTGCGGACTTTGTGGTCTGGTGGGTCCCTGGGCATTCTTGTTAAAAAGTGTACACAATGGCCCAAATTCTGGAAAGTGCGCTTTAAGTTAAGCTGCAGGAGGTTCAATTGTTTTAATTGATGTGGTAATTGACCACATTGTTTAAAAAGCAAATAAAAAGTCATTGTGAAAAAGAAAAATGTAGGAGCCCGCCAGCACCTCTAAACACAGAGCTGTGATCGCATCAACAGAGGTGCCTAGGTTGACGTAGGCGTGGTCAGTGGTATAGCCTGTGTCAGCTTCGGAGCTCTCTCTGACATCACGTCCTCCCGGAAGCAAAATCAGTGAAAGCGGCGAAGCCAACGCAAGCGGCAAATTTGACGTTAAAAAGGTATGAGGAAGGGGCGTGGGTGCACATGCGTGGCAGGGGGGAGGAGTGAGAAGAGGGGCAGAGAAAAGGTGCCGGCATGCCGAAGAAGACCACGCCCTGGATAGACGACCCCCGCCCCCCCTCGCGCCACTGGACATGGTTGATGCCAGAAACTACCTTGACACCTCCAAAGACGTGATTCACGTCACACGTAGGCGCCAGAAATGTGGGCCTTCCAAAACCATGGCCTGCAAACGACGCTGTTGCCTGACCGACACCATTTTTGGCGGCGCCTGATGATAGCAGCACTGTTTATAGAATCTGGCCCAATATGCCAAGAGGCTGCACTCGGTTAAAAAAAAAAGGTGCTCTTTCCCTCAAATTCTATAAAATCAAATTTAAACAAAGTAAAAATTGGATGTGCAAATTTGCAAATTCAGTTTATTTGAATAACAATCCAATTAGCACCAGTAAATTATTGGCTCTAATTGGTTTTAATTAAATTTTATGCATGAGTCCAAAACGTTGACGAAGAAATGGGAAGGTCATGGGAGGACTGGGGGGAGGCATTCTTACATCGGTTCCTGGGAAGATGGTTGAAGCACTAATAAAGGATAGCATAGTGCAACACCTGGAAAACCACGACCTGATGAGAGCTAGTCAGCATGGCTTCAGGAAGGGGAAGTCATGTTTGACAAACTTACTTCAATTTTTTGAGGAGGTGAACAAACAAATCGATAACGGTGAACCAGTGGATATAATATACTTGGACTTCCAGAAAGCGTTCGACAAGGTTCCACACGCAAGGCTTCTGAAGAAACTACAAAGCCATGGAATAGAAGGAGATATATTAAGATGGATAGGCAAATGGCTGGAAAACAGATTGCAGAGGGTGGGCATAAATGGGAAGCTCTCGGACTGGGAAAAGGTGATGAGCGGTGTACCCCAGGGTTCAGTCCTTGGGCCCATCTTGTTCAATATCTTCATAAACGACCTGGAAGAAACAACAAGTAATTTAATCAAGTTTGCAGACGACACAAAACTATGTAGGGCAGTTGGGTCACAAAAGGACAGAGAAGAACTCCAGAGAGATTTGAACCAGCTAGAGAAATGGGCAGAAAAATGGCAGATGAAGTTTAACATAGAAAAATGCAAAGTGATGCATCTGGGTAAGAAAAACAAGGAACATGAATATAAAATGTTAGGTGCAACATTGGGCAAGAGCGAACAAGAAAGGGACCTGGGGGTACTGATAGACAGGACCCTGAATCCATCATTACAATGCACAGCGGCAGCAAAGAAAGCAAACAGGATGTTGGGCATGATAAAGAAGGGGATCACGAGTAGATTGGCGGCCGTCATAATGCCGCCTTACAGAGCAATGGTCAGACCACACTTGGAATACTGTGTCCAACACTGGTCTCCCTACCTAAAGAAGGATATAACCCTACTGGAGAGGGTGCAAAGACGAGCCACAAAGCTAGTTACAGGTATCAAGAACTTGAGCTACAAAGAACGCCTCGGAAAACTGGGATTGTTCACTCTCGAGAAGAGAAGACTGCGAGGGGACATGATAGAGACTTTTAAAATACTAAAAGGATTCGACAAAATAGAGCAAGAAACATCGTTATTCACATTGTCCAATGAGACTCGGACAAGAGGTCATGGATTGAAGCTGAGGGGCACCAGACCCAGGACAAATATCAGGAAATTCTGCTTCACACAACGAGTGGTGGACGCTTGGAACGCACTCCCGGAGGAGGTCGTGATGGGAGACCACCATTCCGGGATTCAAGGGCAAGCTGAATGCACACCTTCTCGCTAATCACATTGAGGGATACGAGTAAACAAAGTTTCTCAACAGGGAACACCTGGCTTGGCCTCTGCGAGTGCGGGTCGCCGGACTGGATGGACCTAGGGTCTGATCCGGCAAAGCCATTTCTTATGTTCTTATGTAATTATAGAATAAAGGGGGAGCTGCACTTAATTTAGGGGCGGGAATTTGCACCCCTTTTTTTGTTGGTATAATAAGTGCTATTCTATAAACAGCATGTAACTTTGACCATTGTTTATAGAACAGCGCTCAGCTATCTGTTTTACTAGATGTGTATAAGAATGATTAACAAGATTCAATGAGACTATGGCCTCCTTTTACAAAACTGCAATAGCAGTTTGTAGCATGGGGGGCCGCGCTGAATGGCCCGCGATGCTTCCGACGCTCATTGAGTTCAGCAGTTTCGTAAAAGAGGGAGAATGTTGTCTTTATGTTATGTCAGTATGTATTTGAATATGTGTTTTTTACTGTAATCCACTTAGGTACTAAGCGGAGAAGAAATTTTTAAAATAAATTTAAAAAATTTTTTATTTAAAAATTTTTTTTTCCTCCTACAATCTATGTCAGTGGTAGGCCATTCCGGTCCTCGAGAGCCGGAGCCAGGTCAGGTTTTCAGGATATCCATAATGAATATGTACGAGATGGATTTGCATGCACTGCCTCCTTGAGATGCAAATCTAGCTCATGCCTATTTATTGTGGAGATCCTGAAAACCTGACCTGGCTCCGACTCTCGAGGTCTGGAATTGCTTATCCCTGACCTAGGTGGATCACAATAAAACAAACACAGAATAATTCACTATTTCTGGCATTATATATAGGAGCAACTGGCTGTGAAGAAATACTGCGCAGAATAGCAATCGGTCGCTCTACAATGGAAGCTCTTGATAAGGTATTTAAAGGCAAGGCAATAACAGTTGAAATGAAGATCAGACTGGTCCTTGCACTCGTGTTCTCAGCGGTCAGTTATGGTTGCAAAAGCTGGACATTACAGAATCAAGACAAGGAGGATTGGCTCATTTGAACTCTACTGCTGAAGAAGGGATTCTATGCGTGCCTTGGACCACCAGGAGAACTAGCAAATCGATTTTGGAAGAGATCAGACCGGATATGTCACTCGAAGCCCACATGATGACGTTACGACTATCCTATTTTGGTCACGCTATTAGAAAAGAGAGATCACTGGAGAAGGATATCATGTTTGGGAAGATCGAAGGACCTAGACGAAGAGGGCAACTAGGTGGCTGGTCATGTTGACAGCTACTATGGGGATGACGCTGGAGGACTTCGTCGGACTTGCACTTGACCGACCTCTTTGTGGATCTGTAGCTCACGTCGCTAGGACTCGAACGACTCAAGTCGATGGCACCTAACAGACACACACAGACTTACCATACACCGGCATGCACCCTGCATTCGAGCCTGTTGGAAATACCCTCCTTTATAGACATCCAAGACAAAAGCATTTGGACAAGAAGCTTCTCAATAATGGCTCCAAGGTGATGGAACTCCCTTCTGAAGGAATTAAAACTAGAAAAGGACACTGGAAAGTTCAAGAAAGGGGTAAAGACCATCCCCTTCACAGACTACTTTAACTAATAAATCAAGATAGAGGAGATAGCTGACTAGTTCCCATTAGGAACACAATATAGAACACGATACAGGTATTATGTGTGCAAATAAGTAGGATTTAGTATGAACACAGTACACGATACTAGTATTATATATGTAGGATGATTGACTATGGTATAAATGTGTCTGTATTGGAAACCATCTCATAAAAAGTTAACTCTATATTGTAACACCTTTACAGAAGCTCATGTATTGTAACACCATTACAGAAGCTCAGGTAAACTGCTCTGAATTGACTCCCCCCATCATTAGTAGCGGTACAGAAGCTTTCAATAAACTTAAAATCCAGTCCTATGTGTAAAAATGGCACACTCATTAAAAAGTGCTTACTATCCAAAGCTTCTTGTATCTTTTCTCCAACCCAGCTTTCTTCTGTGGGGGTAGCACCAGGCATGCCTTCATCCTAACCACAACTATCGTGTCTCTTGATGCATCAAACTAATTGACAGCTTTACATTTCTTAAAAGATTAATTATGGATCGTGCTTCTGTTGCCTCGTCTGCATTTAAGTGTTTGCTTAAAATATTTACTAAGCAGAGACATGATTAATTTATGCTTGCACGTGTCATATTTACACACTGAAGCAAGTCATAGCGCATTACAAAACAGACACAATTTGTTTGGACACATCTCATGGGCTTTTCCACGGCACTGCTCCACAGTAAGAGAGACGTTTCGCACTCGGTGCGTCGGGCACCCAGATGACAGGTGTTAGAAGCATTTCGAAGGGTGTCCTGAAAAGGCTCCCACTTAGGCAGAGTTAAAAGTGAAGAAATTGGGACGTCAAACGGGATTTGCCAGCGTTAGTCTGAAGCAGCTGCACAGGAAAGTAAAGATTGCTGAGCAGTTCAAAGAAAACTATGACAACATCAAGCCTTCTGTCGTAATACCTAGCACATTTTTTTCTGCGGGGAGGGCCCCTTCTATATGGCCTTGCCTACCACTGCTAATTAGGAACAACTGATTTAATTGTGATTCCTAATTATGACGGGATGTGGGGGGTTCTTTCTTTTTAAAAAAAAAAAAAAATCCTTATTAATTTTCAAATATTAATAGTGCATTGCAAAATTTTAAACATAAACGAATCAGGAAAAGCACTTTAAATATACAAACATTCTGAAAACATTCATTATCTCCACCCCCCCCCTCCCATTCATCCATAAAAGTTTAACCACATATAGAATTTCAATAAACTAAATACAAGAAATAATGATGCCTTCATAGAAACATAGAACATGACGGCAGAAAAGGGCCACGGCCCATCCAGTCTGCCCACACTAATGGCCCACCCCCTAACTCCCTCCATGAAGAGATCCCACATGCCAATCCCATCTTTTCTTAAAATCTGGCACGCTTCTGGCCTCAATTACCTGTTGTGGAAGATTATTCCAGCGATCAACCACCCTTTTGGTGAAGAAATATTTTCTGGTGTCGCCATGAAATTTCCCACCCCTGATTTTCAACGGATGCCTTCTTGTCGCTGTGGGTCCTTTAAGGAAAAAGAGATCCTCTTCCACCTCTTCCCTCCCACCCTGGATGTGTAAGGAATTAACTAAAAAGAAAAGGTCCATGACAACTAATGTGATTCAACAAATGATGTCAACGGGCTCCACGCCCTTCTAAATGCATTACTAAATCCCAAAAATTCAGCGTTCATTCTTTCACATTTGTAACTGCAACATAGGTTCGCCCACCAAAAAGTATAATCAAGTCTATCTTAACTATCATATGTCAAATAGAAAAAAACGGATTCATCAAATCACACAGTGGCCTGTTTATTAAGCTGTGAGGGGTGTTTAATGCAGCTTTTCACACATGCTCAGAGTCAGCGCAGTGTTATCCATTCATCGCATTGACTGTAAGTGCATACAAGCACCTAGCATGGAAGTTCCTATCCAGGACCGGCTCAGCATTTGCATCGGAGACTCCTCCCCCTCCCCGTAATCTGATATCTCTCCTCTCTTTCAAGTCCCCCTTTCTGCTAGTGATAAGGAGCCCCCAAATCCCAGTCCTACATCTCTCCCTGCGTTCAAGGGGGAGGGAAGAGAGAGGAAGAGATGCTGCTTTTGGGGGTTACCAGATTGCTTCTGAAAAAAAAAAAAGAGAACACTTGTCCCCGCTTCATTCTACCCCAGCCACGCCCCATTCCGGCCCAGCCATAGCCCCGCCCCCACCCAAACCTCATCTCTTCTTCCCCAAGTCTGGGCTGCGCTTGCGTCTGCGCATCCTCGGAAGCCCTCCCTGAGCTCGGGGCCTTCCAAAACCTGGACAAAGTACCGGGTTTTGAAAGTTCGTCCGGGCATCCAGATAGTCCTCTAAAAAGAGGACCTATCCAGGTTTTCATGGACATTTAGTAACATAACATAAAAATATACTTCTATACCACAGAACCATGAAGTTCTATGCAGTTTACAAAAGTAAAAAATTAGAGTTAAGTGAATTATTTTAATTACCTAAATATCTAGTAAACAGATATGGTTTCAACTGTCTCCGGAACAATTGATAGATACTAGAAGTTGCGATTAAAAGATTTAAATCCTTATCCCAAGATGCTGCTTGATAGGACAGAAGGCGATGAGGGTATCTTTTGAATTTACACCCTTTGACAGATGGGAAAGTGAATAATACATGTGAACGTCTAGTGTGTTTAATATTAGCAAATGTGAATAAATCCACAAGATAATTAAGTGTAAAACCGAACAACGCTTTATAACAAATGCAGCCAAACTTGAACAGCACCTGGGCCTCGATCGGCAGCCGATGCAATTCGCAAAAAAAGGGAGTAATATGATCGAGTTTTTTCAAGATGAAGAGAAGTCGAACTGAGGCGTTCTGAATAATGCCTAGTCTATGTAGATTTTTTGTGTGTACCTGCCAAATAAACAATATTACAATAGTCTGACTTAATACCAAAGATTATACCAACAGTCTAAACAATGAAGCATCGAAAAATGCTCTAAGAGTAAGCAGTTTCCATAATGTACGAAAACCTTTCCGCACTAGAGCATCCACTTGGTTCTTCATGGTTAGATTCTGATCCAAAATTACACCTACGATCTTAACGGTCGGACGGATTGGATAAATGTTCGTATTTATGGTCACTCTAGTTCAGGGATCTCAAAGTCCTTCCTTGAGGGCCGCAATCCAGTCGGGTTTTCAGGATTTCCCCAATGAATATGTATTGAAAGCAGTGCATGCACATAGATCTCATGCATATTCATTGGGGAAATCTTGAAAACCCGACTGGATTGCGGCCCTTGAGGAGGGACTTTGAGACCCCTGCTCTAGCTGTTCTGGGATTTTAACGCCCTTTATCGCTGCCGCCCTGAGCCAGTGTCTCACTTGCTCTATGGGTTGAGCCGGCCGTGTTCCTATTAGGGGCATGGCACGCTCAGGGACTGTGCCTTGCAGTTGACGCTGAGATTTTTATGGGAGTCTTTCCCAGAGGCGTAGTGAACTGCACAACTTGTTAACAGCCACGCTGCACATTTCATGGCACAGCCACCATCCCCCAAACTGCTGGGAACATCTAAGAACATAAGAAGTTGCCGCCACTGGGTCAGACCAGAGGTCAATCGCGCTCAGCGGTCCGCTCCCGCGGCGCTGTGAAGTGGTCCCTGACTATTCCTATAACCTACCTCTACTTCTATCTGTACCCCTCAATCCCCTTATCCTTTAGGAACCTATCTAAACCTTCCTTGAACCCCTGTAGCGTGCTCTGGCCTATCACAACCTCCGGAAGCGCGTTCCATGTGTCCACCACCCTCTGGGTAAAAAAGAACTTCCTAGCGTTTGTTCTAAACCTGTCCCCTTTCAATTTCTCCGAGTGCCCCCTTGTACTTGTGGTTCCCCACAGTCTGAAGAATCTGTTAATGCAGAGGTAACATGCATTAGTGCAGCTGAGTGAGCAGACCTCAGAGAAAACATCCCAGACTGCATCTAACAATGATGGGAGGAGTTTTCTATTGCAATCTAAAAATCACAGTTTTATCCCTCATAATGGCACTGCCCTTCATGGATACAGTATGAATAGGGCAGGGGAAAACGAAGGCAATTAAATCAATTAAAACCAGCGCCATTAGGGTGCCTAACGGAACCTAACTAGTGGCTTTGGGTCTAAGTGCTCCCACGTTAACTTTTCCCAGGTAGCGCACAATCTTAAAATGGAAAACTAGAAAAGTCCTTTAAAATTTCCACTTAAATCTGGGCTTAGAGCATGGAAAAATCTCAAGTTAAAACACATTAAACCTCTACAATTTCAAGAAATGAGTAAAAAGCTTTCGCTTCAGGTTAAAACTTTGCAAGGGACCAGTGCCTCAGCTAAAAAGGATGGATTATATATACACAGGCGTTTACAAACTTTTGAAAATCAGCTAAGGGCTAAAAAAACTGAGTTTTTTAAAAATTTTCTTTTTATATAGATATTTGGCTCCAGATATCCTCTTGAAGAAATATTTGAAGGAAGTCGATAACATGAAGGTCTCTAATCGTTACGTACTATGTTTATTTTCAGAGAGATCAGGGTCAGAAGACAAGAGGAATTTGACTCAATAAATTGAACAGAATTTCTTGAAACTTCTCAGGATATCATAGCCTCTGTCCTTGTGACTTTTTCACTCTGATCAGGACAAAACAAGGATATTGAAGTTTTATTTTGCTGAGAAAATGTTGTGGTCATAATATCCTGGTTTTCCCAGAAGTCTCCAGGGCAACTCAGTTAAGACCACTTGCACAAAGCCACTGCATCGAACCCCATAGGAACTGAATGCGCTTCGGTGCATTGGTCACGAGAGAATCACTACCCCAGCTTAGTAAAAGGAGGCCTTAATAAGGAAACAATTTCTTGAATATAAGAATTAGCGCTTAGATCTTGTAAATTTTTTTTTTTCTTCAATTTTCCCCTCTTCTGTCCAAACTTCACTGGCTTCCATAATTTCCAGGGTCCATTTTAAATGCGTCTTCCTAGCTTTTAAGATCTTCCACAGCATCCTCCCTCCCCTACTACCACTCTCTTGGAATTCCTAAAAACTTAAACTATCCTGCCCCTCGCTAAAAGGTATCCTCTATGCGGGAAAATTAGGGAAATCTCTCTTCTTCAGAATCACAGGGCTTTGGAATAACCTTTCTGCCCCACTAAGTAATCTGGGCTCCTCAGCATCTAAAAACTAGGCTATTCACAAAAATGTAAGGCTCTCTTCCCCCCCTATACTCAACCTCCAACCCCTTTATGCTGTTCCTTCCTTATATTAAGCTTTTGTAAACCGTGCCGAGCTCTATAATTATGGAGAGGATGAGGTATATAAACTTAAGCTTTAGTTTAATTTCCTTGTCGGACCGCTGCTGTTCAATGTATTTATAAATGATCTAGAAACAGGGACGAAGTGCGAAGTAATAAATTTGCAGACGACACCAAACTATTTAATGGAGTTGGGACTAAAGAGGACTGTGAAGATTTACAAAGGGACCTGAACAAACTAGGAGAGTGGGCGACGAGATGGCAGATGAAGTTTAATGTAGAGAAATGTAAAGTCTTGCATGTAGGAAACAGAAACTCGATGTACAGCTATACGATGGGAGGGCTGGTAAAGGGTGAAAGTAGCCTAGAAAAGGACTTGGGGGTAATAGTGAAGCCGTCGGCAGCCTCTAAGAAGGCGAATAGAATGCTAGGTATTATTAAGAAAGTTATTACAACCAGAATGAAGGACGTTATCCTGCCATTGTATCGGGCGATGATGTGCCTGCACCTGGACTACTGTGTCCAATATTGGTCGCCGTACCTTAAGAAGGATATGGTGAAGCTACACGATTGATAAAAGATATGAAAAACCTTTCATATGCTGAAAGATTAGAGAAACAGGCTCTTTTCCTTGGAAAAGCGGAGACTTAGAGGGGACATGATAGAGATTTACAAGATCATGAAGGGCATGGAGAAAGTAGAGAGGGAAGATTCTTCAAACGTTCGAGGGCATTCAGAAAAATTAAGAGGGGACAGATTCAGAACCAATGCTAGGAAGTTCTTCTTCACCCAAAGGGTGGTGGACACCTGGAATGTGCTTCCAAAGGTTGTGATAGGACAGAGTACGGTTTGGGTTTCAAGAAGGGATTAGATAATTTCCTAAAGGAAAAGAGGATAGAAGGGGATAGAGGATTATTATACAGGTCCTGGACCTGATGGGCCGCCGCGTGAGCGGACTGCTGGGCATGATGGACCTCTGGTCTGACCCAGCAGAGGCACTGCTTATGTTCTTATGTTTGATTACTTTTGAAGAAAAAAGATATGCGTTTTAAGATCCATCTCAATTAGAAACATTTCTGTTGGATAAAGAAAATGACAAAGGTGGTAATTAGTGCCTGATGAAATTTAGAATTAGCAGTTTGATAATTATTTATGCAATGAAGACTCTATGTTGAGAGCGAGTTGAAATTTGTTAGGTGTTAAAATGTACTTATGGATGTTATTTTTGGAAACTGCTTAGAGTATAGGCGGTATATACATTTTTAAATAAATATTGGATATACTCCTAATTATCCTATTTTTCCTGATCTTTATTTAGCCCCCTCCCCCCCGGTTTAACAAAGCCACGCACAAATGCTCCGACACCCATTCAGTTCCTATGAGCGTCAGAGCATTTACCACACTGGCCCGCCCTGCCGGCTTTAGTAAAAGAGGGGCTTCGTGTTGAAAATGTTCTCTAATCTAATCTAATCTTTGGTTTATATACCGGGTCACCTCCCAGTGGAGCTTGACTCAGTTCACATATAATTGAATATGTATACCCTAGAGGAAAGGAGGGACAGGGGGAGATATGATTCAGACGTTCAAATACTTGAAGGGTATTAACGTAGAACAAAATCTTTTCCAGAGAAAGGAAAATGGTAAAACCAGAGGACATAATTTGAGGTTGAGGGGTGGTAGATTCAAAGGCAATGTTAGGAAATTCTACTTTACGGAGAGGGTGATGGATGCCTGGAATGCGCTCCCGAGAGAGGTGGTGACGGAGTTCAAAGAAGCATGGGATGAACACAGAGGATTTAGAATCAGAAAATAATATTAAATATTGAACTAAGGCCAGTACTGGGCAGACTTGCACGGTCTGTGTCTGTATATGGCCGTTTGGGGGAGGATGGACTGGAGAGGACTTCAATGGCTGGGAGGGTGTAGATGGGCTGGAGTAGGTTTTAATGGAGATTTCGGAAGTAGGAACCCAAGCACAGTCCTGGGTAGAGCTTTGTATTCTTGCCCAGAAATAACTTAGAAGAAAAAAATGTAAAAAATTTAAATTGAATCGGGTTGGGCAGACTGGATGGACCATTCGGGTCTTTTTCTGCTGTCATTTACTATGTTTTTAGAGTACATAGCAGAAAACATAAGAGAAGGAAGAACTAATTAAAAACTAAATTTATTCTTATCTATATATACGATACATTGCAATTAAAAATGAAATTAAATAAAATCAAAAGAATGTATAGTGAACGAAGGTATTTTTGTGAAATAGCCCTTGAGTCTATCACTGAGGAGCGTCCCAAACTGGGAGGTGTCTGGAGAGAGCTGCTTACCTTAGGGTTCAATTGCATGGAAACTTGGCACTTTTTGGAACTCTGTCAGGTGTTTCCAACTTAGACTAGCTACTGTTGGACCCAAGATAATGCGTTAGTCGGGTCCTTGGTCTGTGTCAGTGGGCAACTCTTTGGTTCTTAAGTTCTTACATGAAATACCAAATGAATCAGTAGAGTATTGACGTTACAAGATTCTCTTTCTGGTACAAATTAAAATTCACCTCATTAGGACAGTGACTTTGTTTGATGAACCTTCCCTCCCCCCCTTTTCACAAAAACATAGTGTGATTTTTAGCAGCGGCCTTAGCGGTAACAGCTCCAACGCTCATAGGAATTCTATGAGCATCGGAGCTGTTCGGCGGTGCGCGCTGCGCTCAATTGTCGGCGCGCGCTTTTGTCTTTCGCGCCATTGTCAGGTCTTTCGCGCTGGTGTCAGGTCAAAAGCGCGCCGGGACAAAGGCGTGCGCAGACAATTGAGCGCAGGGCGCGCCACTGCGCCGCTCTAAATTACTGTTTTTAGCGCTCTGACGGGGGGGCGTGGGGGGAACCCCCCCACTTTACTTAATAGATATCGCGCCGCGTTGTGGGGGGTTGTAACCCCCCACATTTTACTGAAAACTTCACTTTTTCCCTGTTTTTAGGGAAAAAGTTCAGTTTACAGTAAAATGTGGAGGGTTACAACTGTTCCCTCTAAGCTGAGCAGGTGTCCTCCAGCTGCATTGCTACCACTAGGGGGTGGAATATTTTCAGTCGCTAAGGACAGGTATGTTCCCTGGAGTCCTGCAGAACTTGCCTGTCCCTCACAATTGAAAAATGTGACAGTGAAACAGCACCCTCTATTGGTGAGACTGTGGGTGGAGGACTCCTGCTCAGCTTAGAGGGAACACAACCCCCCATAACGACGGCGCGATGTCTATTAAGTAAACTGGGTAGGTTCCCCAACAAAACCCCCCCGTCGGAGCCCCTAAAAACTGTAATTTAGAGCAGCGCGGCGGCGCGCACTGCGCTCAATTATCGGCGCGCGCTTTTGTCTTTCGCACCGTTGTCTATGAACCGTTACCGCCGCTAAAAAACACGCTACGGTTTTGTAAAAAGGGGGGGTGGATTAGTTTTAAATGAATAATATAGACATGCGAGTAATTTGAGATCAAACCCAAAATTGGTGAATTTGAGTCTACTTAGAAACATAGAAAAAGACAGCAGAAAAGGGCTATAGCCCACCAAGTCTGCCCATTCCAAATACCCGCCCCCCTGATTTTACTCCCTTAGGGATCCCATGTGAATATTCCATTTTCTCTTAAAATCTGACACGCTGTTGGCCTCAATCACCTGCAGTGGAAGTTTGTTCCAATGATCCACCACTCTTTCAGTGAAGAAGTATTTTCTGGAGTCGCTATGGAACTTCCCTCCCCTGATTTTCAGCGGATGCTCCCTGGTGGTCGAGGGTCCATGAGGTAGAAGATATCTTCTTCCGACTCGATACGGCCCGTGATATACTTAAACGTTTCAATCATGTCTCCCCCTCTCTCTTCGTTCCTCAAGTGAGTATAGCCGTAGTTTATTCAGTCTTTCTTCATACGTGAGACTGAATAAACTACGGCTGTACTCACTTGAGGAACGAAGAGAGAGGGGAGACATGATTGAAACGTTTAAGTATATCACGGGCCGTATCAAGTCGGAAGAAGATATCTTCTACCTCAAGGGACCCTTAGGTTTCATAAATATTTTCTGAGCTTCTCCATATCCACTAGGGAAGACATTGGATGAATATATATATATCCAAAGCAAATCTGCTAATTTGATGAAATTTTGGTTCAACAAATCAACTAGTTCAACAAATTGGTTTTCTAAGCAGCTCAGATACCTCAACCAGTCTCTGTGTACTCCAATATACCCAATAAAGTCGTATGAAGGCTAATGTTTCTCAAGGGAAAGTAAAGTGTAGAATTTTTACTCAAAAACTCTTCCGTTGTAGGACCACTTTTCCAAATTTTCCCTGGCTCAGCAACATTTGGAATGCGCCGACAGCCACCTATGGTCAAAACGATAGCCAAATGCCAGTCATTGTAGGGTGTGGTGGCCCAGGACTTAACTCCATCAGATATTTTGTTAAGGAATAAAGAAAAACAATGTGGAAAAAAAGCTACAGAAATAGAGGCGGTGTTGTACTAAGGTGCGCTAGCCGATTTAATGCAAACTAAAGGGCAAATTCTATAAGAAGCGGCAAAAAGTTATGCGCCGATATAGGCACTGTTCAGTGCGATTCAAGTAAAATTGGGGGCTGTTTAATGTATCACGTTGAGCTGAATCTATTTTGGAGGCGCCCAAGAAATAGGCCAGCTCTAGGCACAGTTAAAAGGTAGGCGCCCATGCGAGCGCTTAAGCGCGCTTAAGAGCGGCGATTCTGTAACAAGGCGCCTAACTCAAAGCCACGCCCACGCCTAACATGCATGGCGCCTATTTTTTTGAAGGCCGTCTAAATTTTTAGAGGCGCCCGGTTATAGAATCGCCCTTTCGTGATAGGCGCCTAGGTTTCAATCGGCGCTGATTAAAAAGCTTAATCGAGCTTGTTATTCAATCTAGATAGGCGCCTATCTGGTTGGGCGCCTCCGAAATAGGTGCTGGCCAGTGTTCCCTCTAAGCGGGCGGGTGTTGTGAGCAAACTTTTTTCACTGTGAGCTAAAAATATCGGGCGCCAGCAAGTTATGAGCCAAATAAATATGTTGCTTTCTACCACAGAACTTCCTTACGTTTGTATGGAATCTATCCCCTTTCAACTTTAGAGAGTGCCCTCTCGTTCTCCCTGCCTTAGCTACTAAGTCTATTCCCTTCAGTACCTTGAATGTTTCTATCATGTCCCCTCTCAATCTCCTCTGCTCAAGGGAGAAGAGGCCCAGTTTCTCTAATCTTTCGCTGTACGGCAACTCCTCCAGCCCCTTAACCATTTTAGTTGCTCTTCTCTGGATCCTTTCGAGTAGTACCGTGTCCTTCTTAAAGTACCAGTGCTGGACGCAGTACTCCAGGTGAGGGCGTACCATGGCCCGGTACAGCAGCATGATAACCTTCTCTGTCTCTTCAGTCCAGCATCTGCCCCTTCCATTCACTGTCTGTCTTTCCCTGCCATCTCTCCTCCTGCCCCCCCCCCACCCCCCAATTTGGTCTAGCATCCATCATCTTCCTTCTGTTCCCCTCATGGTCTGGCATCTCTATCCTTCCCTCCCCCCTGTGGTTTTTAGCATATCTCTCTTCTCATTTCCTCCACTCAGATCTGATCATTCTCTGCTCTCTCTTCCCTTTTCTTCTCTGGTCTTCCTTCTCTATTTTCTGCCTCCATCTAAATTAAATTCTTTCTTACTATTTAGTCCCGTTTCCCTCTTTTCACTGTGTCTACACACAGCTTGTCACCCCTTTCCCTCACCCCTCCATTATCTTACTATTTTCTTCCCCCTTTATTTATCTCCTCCTTCCATCCAGTATGTGTTCTTTCCCCACTTCCATTCAGCATCTGCTCTCCCTTCTCAACTGACATCCATCTGCCTTCTGCTCTCTCTCCCTTCTTCTCACTTCCATCATCTGTCCCCTTCTCTCTCTCTCTCATCTCCTCCATTCCATCATCTGCCCCTTCTCTCTCTCTCTCTCTCTCCCCCCCCCCCAACTTCCATCATCTGCCCCCCTTCCCCTCACCTTTGTGGGTCACTTTCTTTCCCCTGAGGGTGGCTCATGTCACAGGGGAAGCTTTGGCCGAGCAGAACCGCTTGATTGACAGTGGAACTTACTTGATTGATGTCGATGCTGGGGCCCGTTGCCGTTTGAAGGAAAAAAAAAAAGGTGGAAAAAAGGAACCTGTAAAGGCGAGAGGAAGGGAAACCTCCAGGACAGCTGCTTTTTGCCCTCCTTCAGCGGCCCAAGAGTTCAGACCAGCAGCGGCAGCTCTGTATGCTTTTAACTTCGGCACAGAGCTGCCCCTAATCAATAGTTTAGCGCGGTTTCATGAGGCAGCCTCGGGGCCTTTGATAGCCGGCCCGCTTCGATGATGCGATGTGGGCCGGCCTAGCAAAGGCCCCGAGGCTGCCTTATGAAACCGCGCTAAACTATTGATTAGGGGCAGCTCTGTGCCGAAGTTAAAAGCATACACAGCTGCCGCTGCTGGTCTGGAGGTGCGGAGACAAGGCAGGAGGCAAACGCGGTGGAAGGCAGGAGTCCCGGCGAAGGCAGGAGTCCCGGCACAGCGACTGCAACAGGAAGTTGCAAGTCAGCTGACGCCGGCCTTTCGTTGCGGCGGGGACCGAATCCTTCGCGGACCGGCAAGATTTTGTTTGCGGACCGGCGGTTGAAGAACTGTGCTCTACACTGTGTGCGCTGTGACGAGAAACTTGTGCGCTGCGAGGTAATATTTTGTGCGCGTGCGCACGTCAACGCAGCTTAGCGGGAACACTGGTGCTGGCTACAGAATTTGGGCCTAAATGCTAATGCGTCCATAGAATACGCCTTAGTAAAGACCCCCATAAAGCGTTAATAAAAACAAACAAACAAAAATCAGCGCTAGGGTGACGTGATCCGACAGGTTCATAGACAACCCCGCGAAAGACAAAGGAGCGCGCCGACAACTGAGCGCAAGACGGAGGCGCGCGCCGAAGAAAATTACAGTTTTTAGAGGCTCCGACGGGGGTTTTTGTTGGGGAGCCCCCCCAGTTTACTTAATAAGAGATCGCACCGGCGTTGTGGGGGGTTTGGGGGGTTGTAACCCTCCACATTTTACTGTAAACTTAACTTTTTCCCTAAAAACAGGGAAAAAGTGAAGTTTTCAGTAAAATGTGGGGGGTTACACCCCCCCAAACCCCCCACAACGCCCCCACAACGCAGCGCGATCTCTATTAAGTAAAGTGGGGGGGTTCCCCCTCACACCCACCCCGTCGGAGCCCTAAAAACAGTAATTTTCTGCGGCGCGCACCTCCGCACTGCGCTCAATTGTCTGCGCGCGCCTTTGTCCCAGCGCGCTTTTGGCCTGACACCGAACCGACATTTCCCAAAATAAATAAAGAAAAGTTGCACAAATGTGACGCATTCCTAAAACCAAAAAAAAAATAAATTTTTTTAATGTGGTATAAAGATAGCATGATACGACTTTCCCCCCAAATCCTTCTTTTCCATAAAGAAGATTTTATTTTTTTAATTAATGCGTGTTTGAGCTGCCAACAGAATTATCTAAAGAAAAATATACCTAATCTTCCTCCGACCCTGGATTTCTCTCAACAAGGCCCAAACACTTTGCATTTTCTGTCGTCTCAACCCTGGTTTCTGTAGCCGCAGTTACCGGTGCAACTGAAAAGAAACAGGCTAAAACCAAACCTTAGGTCAACAGGATTTAATCTAATTTATTCTCGAAGAAAGGAAAAAAAAAATATGAAACAAAAAGCAGTTCTTTTCACTAGCTGTAAATAAATTTATACAACCATTCAGTCTGTACAATAGGATGGACGGATGACATGACATCTTCTTTATTCTTGGAGGTTTGAATTATACATAGAAACAACAATTACAGGAACTCGTTCACAATGCATTTGGGCCCGGAAAATGGCTATCTGCAAATCCTATTGGCAATATCCATGCGTTAACTCTGATTGCCTGGAACTGACAGGACTTCCCACGCAGAGGCCCTGCAGTCTAGCTGAATGACCCGCCTACAGCTTTCGATGCGTCAAATAACTTCCTCCAGCAAAGGAAAGAGAAGTGGGATTTTGTCCGTTCAGCCACTGGAAGCCCTATGTCTTCCGAGGCTTTGAGTTCGCCCTATGTCCGTTAGATTTCCTTAAAGTTCTTCACGTCCATTTTTTACAAAGCACGGAGGCAATACAGTGTTCTTCAAATGTACAGGATTTCTTACATAATTATATGCAGCGATCAGCTTTTATTTTTTTTTTTTCACAGCACTAGAGACCCCTGTTAAATAGGGAATGAGAGTCTGAATGGCTTTATTCACAAATGGGATCCGGATTCAGTGTCTGAGAATATGTTGATGCCACTGCGAGCTCCTTGGTAAAGTGACAGAAACATCTCTTTGCTTCAAGCCTTTGATGAACATTTCAAATTTTTTTAGACTTTACAATATCGCTCCTGCAAAAATGCAAGTATTAAAAAAAAAAAAAAAAAAAAAATCTCATTTTGAGACCTGCAAAGCATTTGGGGGTGTCTAACCCATAGCAGTGACCATGCTGGATGGATGGTGAGGTCCAAATGAAAGACCGGATGGCGGGTGCATCGGCGTCGGTGTGGTCAGCATGTGGCCAGAGTGGCTGAACGGTGAAAGGTGAGTGAGGGAGGTCATGTGCCTGGAGAGGGCCGCCGGGCTGAAGGAGCTGCTCTTGGGATAGTCTTCCGGGCTCTCGTGCATCCGTTTGCACTTTTTCGATTTGCTAGACATTTTCCGGTTTCTGGTCTGGATGCCTTCTTTCTTCATGGTCAGGGGTCTGTTAATCTAAACAAAAAGCGATTATTTGTGTGTGTTTCTCTATCTGTGCAGCCAAGCCAAGTATTTCAGAACATTTCACAGAGACCTGGGTAGACCAGTGGCGGATCAGCCAGTTGTCAAGCATTGGTTGATCAGGGGAAACTCATAACCGTGAAAGGAATTACATATTTTCCTTAGCCGACTTACTAATACGAATCATGACTATAGTTAGCCCACTTATTTGGGGGGGGGGGTTGAGGAAATCATATTGACAGTGGACGAGGGGGAGACCAATTCAGCACTCGCTCCCACAATATTGGAGGGGGGGTGCCACCCTCTATGCCCTCCCTCAACTGCACCGATGGAAAGTACAGTGGATAGTAAACCCCCGCGAATTCGCAGTTCACGAATCGCAGACTCAAGTCATTCGTGGTATTTTCTGACCGCCTCTTCCGGGAACTAAAGTCAGGTCACACCAATCAGGAGCTGCTCTGACGCGCCTGATAGCGTGTCAAAGCAGCTCCTGATTGGTGTAGCCTGACTTTAGTTCCTGGAAGAGGCGGTCAGAAAATACTAAGAACGATCCCGCAGGACATCAGCCTGTTTTTTCAGCACCCGCCTCCGCCGCCGCCCCTGCAGCCCTCTCCCGCCTCCAATCCGCACTTGCGGTTTTTCAAAATTCACTGGTGCTCCTGGAACGGAACCCCCGCGAATTTCAGGGAAGTAACGTATGGTGCAATAGACATGAGTAAGAACATAAGAACTTCATTCCATTAGCAACCTCCACTGTAGATGATGGTAGACACCGGCTTAGTAGGGGGGGGGATGACAGATTACCCCAGGCGCCATCTTTCTGCCCCCCATGCCACGCTTACGCACTTCCTCCCCTGCCCCCCTTACCTCTTTAAAATCTTCACCAATGCGAGCAACTAGTCTAGTCTGCCTGGCTCCCTCTGAAATCACTTCCAGGTCACGGGGTCAGATTAGAGAAGCTGCTCACGCTGGCAAAGATTTAAAGAGGAATGGAGTGGGAAGGGAGGTATGAATGTGGCATGGGGGTGCGGAAGGAGCGGAGGTCGGGCATAGCGGAGGGTGCCACCGCCCCGGGCGCCTCTCACCCTCGCTATGCCACTGATGGTAGATAAAGCCCAATCGGCTCGGCCAGTCTGCTTAGTTGAAACTTTTCCCCCTCTGGACATATAAATCGCCACACTTAACCCCACTCCAGTTCCCCACCTCCCCCACGGGGTCATTTCCCCTAAGGTCTTTGGCGATCAATTTACCTGAGCATCAGAAGGGAAAAGCATTTCAGTTTGAAATCATATTCAGTTTTCCCTTCCAGTTCTACAAGGACAGTCGCACTGCCCAACTTTCTTTTGGATAAAGCGTTGTGGTTGCCCTTTTGATTCGCATTAAAGGCAGCAAATAAACACAAAGTGATGCCTTTTTTATTGCTCTAACTCAATACGAGGTCCTTTCACTAAGGTGCGCTAACGAATTTACTGCATGGTAAACGCCACACCGCCCGTTCTATATCTGCAGACCGTTTGGCACTTAACGGACGCTAAATCCATCAGCACAACATAGTGAAAGAAAGCCTACATTTTTTGAGAAACATTCAAAGGCAAAACCTTCTTCCTCCGTTGAAGTACGAGCAAAAGATGACAAATAGCGAAAGGCAGAAGGTTCTGCCTTCAAGAACGTATCAAACAATGTATTCAGTTAGTCAAATAAAAAAAAGATATCATCTTATTTTCCCTTCATTACCAATTTCATGTCGGAATCATTCAAGGAATGCCTATAAAGGATGCCCAGGGGGAGCAGCACTGGGATTTGATCTCACAACCTCTGGGTGCAGAGACAGCAGCTCTACCCGTGAGCCACAGCCTTTCCCCAGACACTTCATTCACCCAAGCAACAACTCTTCATTAAAGGGTTACAATGCAACCAATGTTTTATCTTTCATTGGCTTTTTTTTTTTTTTAATAATCTAACTGAGAGAAGCAGGCAGGTTTCTATTAACAGTAATAAGTATTTGTGAAAAAAAACCAGACATGAATTATGAGAATACTCAATCTGTGAGAGATACAGAGCCATATATAGAAACATGATGGCAGTGAAAGGCCAAATGGCCCATCCAGTCTGCCCATCTACAACATCCACTATCTCCTCCTCTCCCTATTGGCTAAGGCTCTTAGCATTTGCATCTCCTCTTCCTATTGGCTAAGGTCTTTACGCCTGCATTGTGAGGTCACAGAACTTTATGATTATAGAAACATAGAAACATGACGGCAGATAAAGGCCAAATGGCCCTTCCAATCTGCCCATCCGCAGTAACCAATCTGCCTATGCCACGCCTTCTTTGATCCAGACACAGTCTCTGTCTCCACCACCTCTTCCGGGAGACTGTTCCACGCAGTTACTCCAGAGCCTCTCACCTCTTAACTTCATCCTATGCCCTCTCATTGCAGAGTTTCCTTTCAAATTAAATAGACTCAACTCATGCACATTTATAATATGTAGGTATTTAAACGACTATCATATCTCCCCTCTCCCACCTTTCCTCCAAAGTATACAGATTGAGATCTTTAAGTCTGTCTCCTTATCACGAAGACTACACACCATTTTAGTAGCCTTCCTCTGGACCGACTCCATTCTTTTTATATCTTTTTGAAGATGCAGCCTCCAGACTGCAAACGAGGTCTCACCAGTCTTAAACAGGGGCATCAATACCTCCTTTTTCCTACTGGCCATACCTCTCCCTATGTAACCTAGCATCCTACTTTTCATGACAAGAAATTTTCTTGAATCTAAGGATCTCCCTTAAGTCACATTCAGGGGAATTCTGTCCAGGTCACCCAATGTTAGGCGCCAGGATGATCTGTGCTATTCTATAAAGTGCATTTCTAAAATGCTAATTCCCTATAGTTCCACACGCGCACTCAGATCATCTTCCCAAAACTTATTAGTTGTTCCATCTTTAAAAATTATAGGCACTCGTAGATTAGATGTTTTCGGTCGTGGGCCCCCAATGGTGGAATTCATTGCTCCAATACATAAAAATTGAAAAAGACATTCCCTCTTTTAAGAAATCTTTGAAAACATTTCTTTTTAAAAAGATTTTTAATACATAAAAATTTTTTTTCTTCTTTTATAAATAAAAATTTTTCGTTTCAAGAATTTTACTACCTCCTTAATGTTTTACCCTTAAATGTTTTTCTTATTATAAGATATGTAACTTTAACCCTCCTTCCCTTCCAATTGTTGTTGGTCTTGTCTATTATCTAGTGTTTATATATTTATTGTATGTTTTTATCTTAACTAATTGTATTTTTATGTACATCGCTTTGTATAAAGATATAGCGATTCATCAAATATTTAATAAACCTTGAAACCTTGAAATGGACTCAGCACGCATTTTGTACCTAACTTTGGTCATGAGCACTTGCGCCTGTCAAAGGCTGCTGTAAATGCTCATAATGGAAGTTAGGAGCACAAATGCGGACATTCTATAATATCACACCTAAATTCTGTGACCTGCTCATGCCCCTCCCCTTTGCTGTTGCCTGCCATGAAAATTAGATATGCTTGTTATCGAATAGGGTATAGGGCACATCCATGCATAGCTCCTAATGACTGCCAATGAAGTGTTTGTCAACGCTAATTATTGATTACTGTCACCAATAAGCTAATTACTTTCTGTGCGGATCCAAAATTGAAGGCCTAACTTTGGGCAATCTGTACAGAATTAAGAACATAAGAATCGCCATACTGGGTCAGACCAATGGTCCATCAAGCCCAGTAGCCCGTTCTCAAGGTGGCCTTCCAGGTCCCTAGTACCTGGCCAAAGCCCAAAAAGTAGCAACATTCCACATAGAATCCAAAAGAACAGCAAGATTCCGGAACCTCAAGGAGTAGCAACATGCCATACCGAATCCCAAAGAATAGCAAGATTCCAGAATCCCAGAGAGTAACAACATTCTAGAATCTCAAAGAGTGGCTACATTCCTTACAGAATCCCAAAGAACAGCAAGATTCCAGAACCCCAAAGAGTAGCAACATGCCATACCGAATCCCAAAGAACAGGAAGATTCCGGAATCTCAGAGAGTAACAAGATTCTAGAATCCCATAGAGTAGCAAGATTCCGGAATCCCCCATAGTAGGAACATTCCATGCTACCGATCCAGGGCAAGCAGTGGCTCCCCCATGTCTTTCTCAATAACAGACTATGGACTTTTCTTCCCATTAGATGCTTGTCTTATTTATTCTGTTCTTAAAAAGAGCTTCCACCATATTGTCTAGCACCAGTACCAGGTCTGTAGTTCCCTGGATCATCCCTGCATCCATTTTTGTGGTAATTGACATTATATGGCTACTCACCAGTTCGGTTCTCTGCTATAGCATAAGACTTTACAGAGAGTGGCGTAGTAAGGGGGGGTGAGGGGGTGGTCCGCCCCGGGCGCCATATTGGTGGGGTACTGGCACCCCTCCTCATCTCCATCCCCGCCTCTTCCCACTCTTCCCCTCGCCACGCGCTCACCCCCCCTTCCCTTCCCCCGTTACCTCTAGTTGTTCACTGCCGCGAGCAACAACTTTAATGTACTCCTCGCGAACGCATCGTCTCTCCCCCTGACATCACTTCTGGGAGACGCGCATAGGAAACGACGTGGCCGCCAGGAGCACGTTGAAGCTCTTGTTGCTTGCAGCGGTGAACAAGTAGAGGTGTGGGGGAAGGGAAGGGAGGGGGGATCAGAGAAGGGAGCAGGGGAGGCGGGGATGAGGGCGGGAGAAGGGCATCCTCCCTGCCCCCCTGCCCCACATGCGCCTTCCCTTCCCCAGTACCTCTTTAACTTTCCCAGAATGAGCAGCATCACCAATTTGCTGCCCTCCCTCTGATGTCACTTCCTAGGCACGGGACCAGGTTTGAGTTGGAGGTACCGAGGGGGGTGAGAGGAGGCTGAAGGCACGCGGCAGGGGGAAGAGTAGGAAGGAGCAGGAGGCAAAGGACAGGTGAGATTGCCCTGCCATCCCTTACTTATGCCACTGGGTCTTGGGCAGGGGTGGGCAAACTTTTTTACTCGTGAGACACAATGGGTTCTTAAATTTGGCAGAGGGGTCGGACCAAGGTCTCTCCCTCCATCCCTCCCATTCCCCTGTGCAGCAGAACCATTGCCCAGTTTCCATCCTTCCCTCCCTCCCTTCCTCCCATCCCTTCAGAAGCAGAACCCTTGAGCACCCGCCTCTGCCGCACAGCCGAACCCCTGCTGACCCTCCATCCTTCCCTCCCATCCAAACCCTGCCGACCACGAGCCCTACATACCTCCCTCCGGAGCAGCGTCGGGCCGGCAGCACTCTAAACAGGCTGCTTCGTGGCCTTCTCTCGTTGAGGCCTTCCGTGTGCCGCGTTACTGATGACATCATCAGTGATGCGGCAGAGGGAATTCCCTGACGAGAGAAGGCCACAAAGCAGCCTGTTTAGAGTGTTGCCGGCCCGACGCTGCTCTGGAGGGAGGTATGTAGAGCTCACGGTCAGCAGGGTTCAGCTAGTCGGCAGGGCGTAGTTTGGTCATGGCTGGTTAAGTGCTACTAAATTTCCCCCTAGTAGCCCTGGGCAAACCATTTAAATGACTAGGAACCCCTCCTGCTGTTTAAATGGCTTTGAATATCAGGCCGTATCCCCAAAATTCTGGATATGGCACCTTATACTGTGCATGCAAATCAGTGCGCACATGTAATTGTTTTACTGATAATTGGCAATCAACACCTCATAAACTGGTTCTAATTGGCACTAATTAAAAGTTACACGCACACCTAGTTCTATCTTATATTTTTACTGTTACTCGCTTAGTATGTAATAAGTGATTTATCAAATTTAAATAAACTTGAAACTTGAAACACCTTGATACGTTCTTTAAAGTGGTGGACGCCAGTTCTAGTGCATGAACTGGGTGCTTGGCCGGGGGGGAACCTGGGCAGATCGTGGGGGTTCCTAAAAGTTCTGCACTTAGTTACAGAATAGGCCCGATGCGCGTACAAGTTAGGCTCGGGGGTTTAGGACTGCTTTTCCTGGCGCTTAACCCCAATTGTGCATACTTTTTATAGAATCACGCTAGGCTCTGTTCTAGGTAGAAGCTTCAGTCCTTAAAGGCCTCGCTTTTCCTACAAGGGATCATAGCAGAAACCGTTCAAATTGTTCAGCCCCCACAGTTACATTTTCATCTCCAAAATGACCGACAATCTCTTCTAACCTAATCTAAAGCTACTTTTCCTTATATTTGATAATGTTGCCAGTTCAGAAACGGAACTCACTTTTTACTGAAAAATACTGGAGGCTCAAACGTCTAGACCAGGGGTGCCCACACTTTTTTGGCTTGCGAGCTACTTTTAAAATGGCCAAGTCAAAATGATCTACCAACAATAAAATTTTTAAAAAACACAAATCGCACTGTACGCAGAGAAAATGTTAATTATCATTTACATTCGGGGGGTTTTTCAAACAGGTCAAGGCAGATGACTTTAAAATATGCAATGTCACCTCAGGAACAACTATACAAAAATAGACAAATAACCCCCCTCCTCTTTTACTAAACCGCTATAGCGATTTTTAGCGCAGGGAGCTGCGCTGAATGCCCCTCGCAGCTCCTGATGCGCATAGGCTTCCTGTGCTAAAAACCACTATCTCGGTTTAGTAAAAGGGAGCCCTAGTGCAAAATATAGACAGAAGATATAAATTCAGACACATTTTGATCACTAAATTGAAAATAAAATCATTTTTCCTACCTTTTTGTCGAGTGATTTCATGAGTCTCTGGCTGCACTTCTTTCTTCTGTAAAACTACTATTTCTTTCTTTCTTTCTGGCCTCCCCCCTCCTTTTCTTTATGTCTTTCTTTCTCTCTCCCTATGCCCCCTCTTTATTTCTGTCTTTCTCTCTCCCCCTGCCCCCCCCCCCAAGCCTTCACGCCGATTTCTCCCTGCCTCCCCGAGCCAGACCTGGCGCGTACAAGCGCCGGACCCACAAGCCTTCACCAGGCAGCAATTGGCTGGCCCAGAACTTCCTCTCCTCTGCGATCGACCATTCGGGCACCCCTGGTCTAGACCCAAGCTTACTGTTTACAGACAGTACTGAAATAGCAACCACAGGAACCAAGTTTCAGAATGACGTAGGTGCTAAACTCAGTATGAATTATCCTTCCCTGAACACCGTGAAAGAATTTGTTCCATATTCAGAGTGCTCCAGCACCCACAGAGCTGGTACCAACGATAGCTTGGTACATGAAGACAGATAAAACGAAACTGGCCCATCTAGTCTGTCCAGGAAACTGTTAACGGTTGTAGCTGCCACTCTTTATGTTAAAAAAAAAAAAGGGATTAAAATAAATAGTAGATGGTTTTCACACAACTCTTTCTGTGAAAAATCTTTCACTCTTCACCAGTATCTCGCAAACTGTCCGGAGCCGCGGGTCGCAGGTGGAGGGAACCAGGAAGTGAGCGGACGTCAACGTGAAGATGTCGCGTGCCATCTTCGAGTTGACTTCTGCGCATGCGCGAAGACCCTGCAGACAGGCTCTGAGCTACCAGTGAAGGGGGGGGGGGGGGTTGCTCAACAGGAGAGGTGCGGAGAGGCTCATTCTGTAGGCGGTCAACTGGGGCCGGCGACTCGTGTGACACCAGCAATCTTGCCATGGCACACTATTAGTTTGCGATTCACTGCCCCAGACAGTCAGGAGTCAGAGCCCAACACGGCACAGAAGTTTTAATAACTGCAACGAGACTGCCGATACAATATGATGTTTGTGAAGATAGGCGCAAACCTCACTCAGGAGGGCAGTTATCAAAGCTGGTTTTAAGAAAGGTGTGGACAAGTTCCTGGAGGGAAAGTCCATAGTTGGTTTTTGAGACAGACATGGGGGAACATTCCATACAGAATCCCGAAGAATAGCAAGATTCCAGAACCCCCAAACAGTAACAAGATTCTAGAACCCCAAAGAGTAACAACATTCCATGCTACCAATCCAAGGCAAGCAGTGGCTTCCCCCATGTCTGTCTCAATAACCGACTATGGACTTTCCCTCCAGGAACTTGTCCACACCTTTCTTAAAAGTTTTGATAACTGCCCTCCTGAGTGAGGTTTACGCCTATCTTCACAAACATCGTATTGTATCAGCAGTCTCGTTAGTTCGAAGTGCTGCCTTCAGTCTCATAAACCATCATCTTCTGCTTCAAAGTTTACAATCACTCGAACTGTCAGGAACAGTGCTAGCCTGGTTTGAATCTTTTCTCACTAACAGGGCCTTCAAAGAGAGCCCCTTCCTCTCTTTCAGTCACCTGACTACCAATTAAGCCAGTGTACCACGGCACGCTGGGAAGGAGGAGTGGCACCAGCACCGACCGATTGCCTCACAGCGAGCGGCACGTCCTGTAGGCAATCGGCGGGCGATAGTGCCTCTCCTTCTCTCCGGCCCTCTTCCCTGCTGGCATCCCCCCCACTGACGTTGACGTGATGACATCACGCATGTGCGTGGCATCATCACGGTGATGTCCACGCGCTTCCGGATCCCTCGAGCCGCGGCCACTACCTTCAGTGTGCCGCAGGTCGAGAAAGTCTGCGGGACACTGAATTAAACTGTGTCGTACCAGAAGGCTCCATTCTCCCAACTCTCCCGTTCAGCCTTTTCTTAAGTCCCTTCGCTTCACTAATCCAAGCGCAAGGAATTTCAGCTCATTTTTATGCAGACGACATGCTCTTCCCAATGAATCCTGAAACCCCATCGATGGCCCCCTTGCAAACCTGTCTAGACTTGGTCACAAAACAGACTTGGACTAAAGCAAAAACAGTCACTTGTTGGCTCACAGGCCCCTCCCCAAACCTCTTGACCCTCTTCCTCTTAGATCAATCCAGCTGACAGTTTCCAATACCTGGGGGTAATCCTGGACTTCTAACTATCCTTTCTTCCCCAAATTTCAGCCCTGACCAAGGTGAGTGTTTTTGTCTTTCATAAGAACATAAGCAATGCCTCCGTTGGGTCAGACCTGAGGTCCATCATGCCCAGCAGTCCGCTCACGTGGCAGCCCAACAGGTCCAGGACCTGTGCAGTAATCCTCTATCTATACCCCTCTATCCCCTTTTCCAGTAGGAAATTGTCCAATCCTTTCTTGAACCCCAGTACCGTACTCTGCCCTATTACGTCCTCTGGAAGCTCATTCCAGGTGTCCACCACTCATTGGGTAAAGAAGAACTTCCTAGCATTCGTTTTGAATCTGTCCCCTTTCAACTTTTCCAAATGCCCTCTTGTTCTTTTATTATTCAAAAGTTTGAAGAATCTGTCCCTCTCTACTCTCTTTATGCCCTTCATGATCTTGTAAGTCTCAATCATATCCCCTCTATGTCTCCTCTTCTCCAGGGAAAAGAGACCTAGTTTCTCCAATCTTTCTCTCTCTCTCCCTTTCTCTCTCTCTCTTTATATCTCTCTCTCTATTTCTGTCTCTCTCCCTTTCTCTCTCTCTTTCTTTCAAGCTCTCTCTCTCTCTGTCTTTCTAACTCTCTCTCTCTGTCCCTCTCCACTCTCTCTATGCCCTTCATGATCTTGTAAGTCTCTATCATATCCCATAGTAACATAGTAGATGACGGCAGATAAAGACCCGAATGGTCCATCCAGTCTGTCCAACCTGATTCAATTTAAATTTTTTTTTTTTTCTTCTTAGCTATTTCTGGGCAAGAATCCAAAGCTTTACCCGGTACTATGCTTGGGTTCCACCTGCCGAAATCTCTGTTAAGACTTACTCCGGCCCATCTACACCCTCCCAGCCATTGAAGCCCTCCCCTGCCCATCCTCTACCAAACGGCCATACACAGACACAGACCGTGCAAGTCTGCCCAGTACTGGCCTTAGTTCAATTTTTAATATTATTTTCTGATTCTAAATCTTCTGTGTTCATCCCATGCTTCTTTGAACTCAGTCACAGTTTTACTCTCCACCACCTCTCTCGGGAGCGCATTCCAGGCATCCACCACCCTCTCCGTAAAGTAGAATTTCCTAACATTGCCCCTGAATCTACCACCCCTCAACCTCAAATTATGTCCTCTGGTTTTACCATTTTCCTTTCTCTGGAAAAGATTTTGTTCTACGTTAATACCCTTTAAGTATTTGAACGTCTGAATCATATCTCCCCTGTCTCTCCTTTCCTCTAGGGTATACATATTCAGGGCTTCCAGTCTCTCCTCATACATCTTCTGGCGCAAGCCTCCTATCATTTTCATCGCCCTCCTCTGGACCGCCTCAAGTCTTCTTACGTCTTTCGCCAGATACGGTCTCCAAAACTGAACACAATACTCCAAGTGGGGCCTCACCAATGACCTGTACAGGGGCATCAACACCTTCTTCCTTCTACTGACTACGCCTCTCTTTATACAGTCCAGAATCCTTCTGGCAGCAGCCACTGCCTTGTCACACTGTTTTTTCGCCTTTAGATCTTCGGACACTATCACCCCAAGGTCCCTCTCCCCGTCCGTGTATATCAGCTTCTCTCCTCCCAGCATATACGGTTCCTTCCTATTATTAATCCCCAAATGCATTACTCTGCATTTCTTTGCATTGAATTTTAGTTGCCAGGCATTAGACCATTCCTCTAACTTTTGCAGATCCTTTTTCATAGTTTCCACTCCCTCTTCGGTGTCTACTCTGTTACAAATCTTGGTATCATCTGCAAAAAGGCACACTTTTCCTTCTAACCCTTCAGCAATGTCACTTACATACATATTGAACAGGATTGGCCCCAGCACCGAACCCTGAGGGACTCCACTAGTCACCTTTCCTTCCTTCGAGCGACTTCCATTAACCACCACCCTCTGGCGTCTGTCCGACAGCCAGTTTCTGACCCAGTTCACCACTTTGGGTCCTAACTTCAGCCCTTCAAGTTTGTTCAAAAGCCTCCTATGAGGAACTGTATCAAAGGCTTTGCTGAAATCCAAGTAAATTACATCTAGCATATGTCCTCGATCCAGCTCTCTGGTTACCCAATCAAAAAATTCAATCAGGTTCGTTTGGCACGATTTACCTTTTCGTCTGGCACGATCCCCTCTATGTCTCCTCTTTTCCAGGGAAAAGAGACCCAGTTTCTCCAATCTTTCTCTCTCTCTCCCTTTCTCTCTCTCTCTTTATCTCTCTCTCTCTTTCTCTCTCTATTTCTGTCTCTCTCCCTTTCTCTCTCTCTCTTTATATATCTCTCTCTTTCTCTCTCTGTCTATTTCTGTCTCTCTCCCTTTCTCTCTCTCTTTCTTTCAAGCTCTCTCTCTCTCTGTCTTTCTATCTCTCTCTCTCTCTCTGTCCCTCTCCACTCTCTCTATGCCCTTCATGATCTTGTAAGTCTCTATCATATCCCCTCTAAGTCTCCTCTTCTCCAGGGAAAAGAGACCCAGTTTCTCCAATCTTTCTCTCTCTCTCTCTCTCCCTTTCTCTCTCTGTCTTTATATCTCTCTCTCTTTCTCTCTCTATTTCTGTCTCTCTCCCTTTCTCTCTCTCTTTCTTTCAAGCTCTCTCTCTCTCTGTCTTTCTAACTCTCTCTCTCTCTGTCCCTCTCCACTCTCTCTATGCCCTTCATGATCTTGTAAGTCTCTATCATATCCCCTCTAAGTCTCCTCTTCTCCAGGGAAAAGAGACCCAGTTTCTCCAATCTCTCCGCGTATGAAAGGTTTTCCATCCCTTTTATCAGACGCGTCGCTCTCCTCTGAACCCTCTCGAGTAACGCCACGAACACTTATCATTCTTTGTTTCAAAACTGGATCACTGTAACATCATTTACATGGATCTCCCAGATCCCACAATAAAAAGATTGCAAACTCTCCCAAATGTGGCCGTTAGACTTCTTTGTAAAGCTGGTAGGTATGACAGTCTTCTAAAACCTCACCATTGGCTTCCAGTTAAACAAAGAATCACTTATAAAACTTTCCTGATGACTTACAAAGCCTATCAATTCACGTCCTCAGACTAGAGAATGACACGGGGGCCGTTTACCGCGGCAAACCGTGGTCACCACAGTAAATCCGCAGTAATGGGGATATTTGCAACTGGTTTACCGCAGGAATGGGGGACAAGACCTTTCACCGCCCCGTGGAAGCGGTGAAAAGTCTTGCTCCTGTGGTAAAAAAAAATTGCGCCCACATCAGACTCGGCATCTCCTCCCCAGCTCCTCTTGCGCCTATTTTACCTTCAGGAGCCAGCCATGCCACGATGAAGACAGAAGGAACCCAAAACCAAAGCCTGAGACCTAACTAGGGTTACCAGACGTCCGAATTGCCCCAGGGGTCCGGACAGCTTTTCAAAAACCCGACACTTTGTCCTGGTTTTGAAAAGCCTCCTCAAAATCGCTCCGGGTAGGGAAGAAGTCCGCGCCTGTGCAGATGCCACGCGTCCATACGCAAGCCACACATGCGCATGATGTCATCGTGTGGCAGCTACACATGCACGGACTTTCTCCCTGTCTGACAAGAGAGGGCAGTGGGGGCGGGGCTAGGGTGTGGGGGCAGGATTAGGGCATTACAGGGCAGGGCTGGGCGGGCCTGGGGGTGGAAAATCTGGCAACCCTATGCCTAATCCTACCTGGACCACGACAAGTACATCTTGAGTCTACTTCTCACAAAGCAGGCCCATCTACTTGGAAAACTTCCCCCTTCTATCTGTAAGATCCCTTCCCCCTTAAGGAATTTAAGTAGCCCTCAAGACACGCCTATTCACGCCAGCCTTCCCACCTGCTTAGTTTCAAGTTTATTCGGATTTTATATACCGCCTATCAAGGTTATCTAAGCGGAAGAGGTAGAAACGTATTTGGACATCGATTAGCCCGCCTACTCCATAGGGCTTTAAACTAGGTAAGTTGGGGGAGGGTACATACTTATATCCCAGAGCAGTAAGGAACCACCCTGAGGAGGCAAGTGGCAATCACACTACAAAGTCTAAGGTAAGTACCAAGGATACCCACAACATTTCAGGGAGAAAGATAACTGATAATTTAGGAGCCACACTAACTCACAAGGGAATCTCTTCACAGATATGGAGGGCTATGTATGTTAATGCACACAGCTTGGGAAATAAAATTTTAGAATTAGAGACTGAGATAACAAATGCCGATCTTGACGTGATAGCAATATCCGAAACCTGGTTCACGGAATCGCATGGGTGGGATATGGTTATACCAGGGTACAACCTACTTCGTTGCGACCGAGTGGGTAAATTGGGAGGAGGAGTAGCGCTATACACTAAGGAAAGCATCAAAACCACCAGAATCACAGATATTAGATACACCGGGGAATCCCTCTGGGTGAACCTGGCCAGAGGGAAAGAAAAATGCCTATACCTTGGTGTGATATATAGACCTCCCAGGCAACAGGAGGACAAAGACATGGAATTAATTGAGGACATAGAGAACATCACGCTGCGCGGGGACTTAGTAATGCTAGGAGACTTCAACATGCCAGATGTAGATTGGAACACACTCTCCGCGACTACGGGTAGCAGCAAAAGAATATTAAACTCCTTAAAGGGGGCACGTCTCAAGCAAATGGTGTTGGAGCCCACCAGGGATCAGGCAATACTAGACCTGGTCCTCACCAACGGAGATAGCGTCACGGAAGTCTCAGTAGGAGACACACTGGCCTCCAGCGACCATAATATGGTATGGCTCAACCTTAAGAAAGGTTTCCCTAAGACAAACACAGCAACAAGGGTTCTCAACTTTAGAGGTACAGACTTCAGCAGCATGGGAGATTTTGTCCATCGGGAGCTATATAAACAAGCAAAATCTGACAATGTGGAGGGTATGTGGTCGTCTCTGAAATCCATACTACACGAAGCAACAGACCGATACATAAAGACAGTAAGTAAACGCAGGAGAAACAAAAAACCCCAATGGTTCAGTAAAGAAATTTCAGACCTAGTTAAACAGAAAAAAGACGCATTTATCACCTACAAACATCTAGGCAGAGAGGGGGCAAAAGAGTACTATCTAGACAGATCTAAAGCTGTCAAAACGGCAGTCAGAGAGTCCAAACTCCAAATGGAGGAAGAGTTAGCACGGAAAATTAAGAAAGGGGATAAATCTTTCTTCAGCTATATTAGTGACAGGAAAAGAAACAAAGATGGGATAGTACGCCTGAAGCAATCGGACGGTAACTTTGCGGAATCAGATTCTGAGAAGGCAGTACTACTAAACCAATACTTCTGTTCAGTATTCACCCGAGAAGCGCCGGGAGTTGGTCCACAGCTGCAGACGGGAGATAACCAGAAAGACCCGTTTCAAGATTTTGAATTTACGCCCAGTAGCGTCTACGACGAACTATCAAGACTCAAAGTAAAAAAAGCCATGGGACCAGATAACCTACATCCCAGAATGCTAAGGGAGTTAAGGGAAGTCCTGGCAGAACCATTATCTGTTCTTTTCAATCTTTCCCTAAGCACAGGAAGGGTCCCCTTGGACTGGAAAACCGCCAACGTAATCCCACTCCACAAAAAGGGCTGCAGGACAGAGACAGCAAACTACAGACCAGTGAGTCTCACGTCTATAGTGTGTAAACTCATGGAAACACTGATCAAGCAGAATATTGACACAATCCTAGACGAAGAAAAACTACGTGATCCACACCAACACGGGTTCACCCGGGGTAGATCCTGCCAATCTAATCTGATTAGCTTTTTTGACTGGGTTACTAGACAACTGGATGCAGGAGAGTCACTGGACGTAGTGTATTTGGACTTCAGTAAAGCATTTGATAGCGTCCCTCATCGAAGATTACTGAACAAGCTAAAATCGATAGGATTAGGAGACACTCTAACTACATGGGTTGGGGATTGGCTGAGCGGCAGACATCAAAGGGTAGTGGTGAACGGTACCCCATCTGAAGCATCGGACGTGATAAGTGGAGTGCCGCAGGGCTCGGTCCTGGGTCCGATTCTATTCAACTTATTCATAAGAGATATGACGCAAGGACTTAGGGGAAAGGTATCGCTGTTCGCAGACGACGCCAAACTTTGCAACATAGTAGGCAGAAGCTTATTACCTGATAATATGACACACGATCTACTGCTGCTGGAACAATGGTCAACTACTTGGCAGCTTGGCTTCAATGCTAAAAAATGCAAGGTAATGCACCTGGGAAAGAGAAACCCGCGTAGAACTTATGTACTAAATGGTGAAACCTTGGTTAGGACCACAGCGGAACGCGATCTAGGAGTGATCATTAGCGAGGACATGAAGGTTGCCAATCAAGTGGAGAAGGCTTCCTCCAGAGCAAGACAAATGATGGGGTGTATCCGCAGAGGTTTCGTCAGCAGGAGACCTGAAGTTATGATGCCGTTGTACAGAGCCATGGTGAGGCCTCACTTGGAGTACTGTGTTCAGTTTTGGAGACCTCACTACCGAAAGGACGTGCTGAGAGTCGAGTCGGTGCAGCGAACAGCCACCAGGATGGTCTTGGGGCTCAAGGATCTCACGTATGAAGAAAGATTAAAAAAATTGCGGCTGTACTCACTTGAGGAAAGAAGAGAACGGGGAGATATGATTGAAACGTATAAGTACATCACGGGGCATATCGAGTCAGAAGATGATATCTTCCGGCTCATGGGACCCTCGACCACCAGAGGGCATCCGCTAAAAATCAAGGGAGGGAAGTTTCATGGCGACTTCAGGAAGTATTTCTTCACCGAGAGAGTTGTGGATCATTGGAACAGACTCCCACTCCAGGTGATAAAAGCCAGCAGCGTGACGGATTTTAAGAGAAAATGGGATACTCACGTGGGATCTTTAAGGGAGTAAACTCAGGGGGGGAGGATACTTGGAATGGGCAGACTTGGTGGGCTATAGCCCTTTTCTGCCGCTTTTTTTCTATGTTTCTATGTTTCTATGTTTTTACAATCAGGTACTCAAGCATTTTCCCTCTCTGTCCCGGTGGGCTCACAATCTATCTAGCGTACCTTAGCATAGGAATAGAGACTTCTGCTGCAACCAGACCATTCAAACAGGATCATTATCCCCAAGCTCCTGTCTTACCTGTCATATTGTTCTTTTCGTAAATTAGTTAAGACCAATTTGTTTAATAAATTTATTACCTGAATTGGGATATTTTATGATTGTAACTATACTTCTCCCTCCATATTCGTTTTGATAGGGGATTAACAGACCCGCGAATACAGGAAAACCGCAAATAACTTTTTCATATGTTATTTGCGGTTTTCTATTAAAAACCATTGTGAATATGGTGAAACCGCGAATAACATGGTGGGAGACCTGGCCTGTTCCTGAAGGAGAGGCAAAACACGGTGAAGAAAGCGCCGGGAATCAGCGATTTTCTCTGCAAATGCTTGGAATCAGCGATTTCTCTATGCAAGCTGATGTCATGGGGGGGGGGAGGAGCCAGCAAGCTAAACACCGTGAATAATTGAAACCGTGATTGCTCAAACCGCAAATACGGAGGGAGAAGTGTAGTGTATCCATTGTCCTACTGTATTTTTCACTGATTGTCCATTTTCTCTTTTATGTAAACCGCCTAGAACTGCTGGTGATGGCGGTATAAAAGAATAAAGTTATTATTATTATTATTACCCACTTTCTATATTGAATGACTGATATCTACTTTCCTATCTACACAATGGCATGCTCTTCTCATTTCTTTCAACTCTTTTTTAGATTATAAACTGTTTAAATCTGCCTACTGTTGTAATTGACGTATAGTAAACGTGAAATATTATTATATTACTAGTCTTTAAGTCCATTACATTAACAGGTGCTAGACTAGATGTGTGTCTCTATCTTTCTTTCTCTCTCTCTCCTTGGCCGCTTTCTGTCTGTCATTCTTTCTGTCTCTCTCTTTCCTCGGCTGTCCACCATCACCCCTTCCCTGCTCCCCCCGTCCAGCAGTAGGCCTTCTCCCTTCCTTTTACCTCCCCCCTGTCCAGCAGCACCTCTTACCTGCTCCCCCTGTCCAGCAGCAGCCCTTCTCCCTTCCTTTTACCTCCCCCTGTCCAGCAGCACTCCTTACCTGCTCCCCTTGTCCAGCAGCAGCCCTTCTCCCTTCCTTTTACCTCCCCCTGTCCAGCAGCACTCCTTACCTGCTCCCCCTGTCCAGCAGCAGCCCTTCTCCCTTCCTTTTACCTCCCCCTGTCCAGCAGCACTCCTTACCTGCTCCCCCTGTCCAGCATGCAGCTCCTCTTCTTTAAAGAAGCCTACTGAGGATTGCGACCGGCTGTAGCAAACCTCACAGGCCGCTCTGCACCTCGGTAGCACGTTCCCTCTGACGCGATACCGAGGTGCAGAGCAGCCTGCGAGGTTCGCTACAGCCGACGATCAGAGGCGGAGCAGCAGCGGTTGGTGAGTGAGGGCGGGAGGGGGGGAGTCATCGGCATGTTCCCTGCTTCCATGCTCTCCCTACCTCCGTGTTCAAAAATCGAATTCGGCACAGAAGCACACCTCACGGACGAAGGAAACACAAAACCCTAAGTGCGCATGTGCGCTCAGGGTTTTATTATAGAGAATTAAATAATGTAGCAATCTTGATACAGTATAATCAAGCTTAAATAACTCTTTTAAAGGGGGAGGACAATCAGCAAACACTATTATTGGGTCATAGGACCTCTTACAGCACAAAGCTATTTCAGGTCCAGACCTCAATACATTTTTCAAATCACTTGTCATTCCTATAAACAACCAAAACTCCCCCTCCCGCCTCTACCTTTTACAAAACTGCAGCACATTTTTCAGCGCCGGCTGCGGTGATAACAGCTGTGATGCTCATAGGAATTCTATGAGTGCCGGAGCTGTTACCGCCACGGCCACCGCTAATACCCGCGCTACAGTTTTTGTAAAAAGAGATGGTTTATGTGAGCTGATGAGAATATTCAAATAAAATCACCAAAAAGATTTTGTTAGAAAGGAAAATATTTCAGTGAGCTACAAAAAATTTTTCATTTTGTTTCATGGTTAAATACGATCCTTTATCTGCACTTGCAGTAATTCAACAGAGGGTCACAATGAGATTCCTGAAGCCAACATGATGAAAAAAGGCTTTGACGTCAACACAATGGAAGAAGGCTTTTCAGCAACGACCCTATATCTGGAGTTATCCAAAAAGGATCACCAAAATGAAGTAAATTCTACATGACTTGACACGGTGCTTTGGTTGACATGGTTCTCCATTTTGGTTGACTGTCTCCATTGCATGCAAATCTATCTTATAAATATTCATCGTAGACTCCCAAGACAGGTTTGGGAACCAATGAAGAAAAAAAATCAGATTTCGTTAACACAATTTTCTTCTTGTAAAAACCACACAGCTAATGCATTCCATGACCAGGATGATCTCGGGGCTCAAGGGTCTCTCGTACGAAGAGAGACTGAACAAATTGCAGCTCTACACTCTCGAGGAACATAGGGAGAGGGGAGACATGATCGAAACATTTAAGTACCTCACGGGACGTGTCGAAGTGGAAGATGATATTTTCTTTCTCAAGGGACCCTCGGCCACAAGAGGGCACCCGCTCAAACTCAGGGGCGGAAAATTTCATGGCGACACCAGAAAGTATTTCTTCACAGAGAGAGTGGTTGATCATTGGAACAAGCTTCCAGTGCAGGTGATCGAGGCAGACAGCGTGCCAGACTTTAAGAATAAATGGGATACCCATGTGGGATCCCTACGAGGGTCAAGATAAGGAAATTGGGTCATTAGGGCTTAGACAGAGGGTGGGTAAGCAGAGTGGGCAGACTTGATGGGCTGTAGCCCTTTTCTGCCGTCATCTTCTATGTTTCTATGACCTACTGTGTGATGTATAATTCATTGCCCTTTCCTTCAGTATAGGCTTAATTCATTTTCCCTCCACTGAGACCTACCTTACTGGCTTGCTACGTTTGCGAAGAGAACCACAACCATCTTCCTCCAATTCTATGAATTCCTCTTGTGTAACAATACAATAAAGCACAAAAAGTTTTCCTAAGCACATAGGGGCTGATTCTAAATACAGCGCCTAAATCGGCCAGTGCATAGAAATCACACTTAGGCGCTGTGTACAGAATCGCAGCTAGCAGCGCCTAAGTCACACTCCACCTACAGAAATGCTCACTTAAGCATTAGCCACCGCTAAACGCCATGCAATAGGCGCCTTTTATAGAATCAGATAGGGGCCTATTTCCCAATTAATTTTTTTTTTTTACCAATTATTAAGGCTATTATGGGTATTTTGCCAATTAAGTTAGGTACCTAACTTTAGATGTCCTTTATAGAATCAGTCCCATATCATACTTATGGTGTCGATAACATAATCTCCAAATTCAGCAAAGCTTGGCACTCAACTTCCCTCTCAGCCTTCCTGAATGCCAAGAACCCTGGGACAGACCAGTGACCATCAAGCCCAGTAGCCTGTTCTCATAGTGGCCAATCCAGGTCACTAGTACCTGGCCAAACCCAAAGAGTAGCAACATTCCATACAGAATCCCAAAGAATAGCAAGATTCCGGAATCCCAGAGAGTAACAAGATTCTGGAACCCCAAAGAGTAGCAACATTCCATGCTACCGATCCAGGGCAAGCAGGTGGCTTCCCCCATGTCTGTCTCAATAACCGACTATGGCCTTTCCCTCCAGGAACTTGTCCACACCTTTCTTAAAACCAGCTACACTATCCGCTCTTACCACATCTTCTGGCAACGTGTTCCAGAGCTTACGTATTCTCTCAGTGAAAAAAAATTTCCTCCTATTGGTTTTAAAAGTATTTCCCTGTGTCCGTTTTATAATTTTACAGCCACATTCAAAGCGGTTCACATACAGGTACTTCAAGCATTTTCCCTGTCTGTCCCAGTGGGCTCACAATCTATCTAATGTATCTGGGCCAGTGGAGGATTAAGTGACTTGCCCAGGGTCACAGGGAGTTTGAACCCACAACCTGAGGGTGCGGAGGCTGTAGCTCTAACCACTTCGCTACACTCTCCTCCACATATATATGTTACACCCACCTATATCAGCTTATGCCAGTATTCATTTAGGGAACCTGGACACCTAGATACCGCTTTAAAATAGCCTCTCACTGCACTGCAACATGGCATTTAAAGGCCGCCCAGTTGTAGAAATACCTCGCATTCATCTATCACACTAGAGCGCCCGTGGATCGATTTACAGACGCACCAGAACAAACTGTGGAACTAAACAGGAAGCACCTGACACAAGGGTAAGTAGCAAAATGTTTTGGGGGGTTTTTCTATTTCACTCATTCTGCAGGAAGACAAGTAGGCGTGCTCGTTCAAGTCATCTGTCCACCTGCTCCTATGATGGACTTCTCTACTCTCACTTCATCTCTCCTGAGCACAAGGCCATCATTCTATAGGTAAGAACAGGAAAAAAATACATTCCAACCCCCCCAAAAAAAAAAAACAAACAAAAAAAAACATTTAATCAGATAGAGGCAGGGCTGGTTCAACCTACAGACCAGGTGAGGCGCTGGCTCAGGGTGCCAAAATCCCAGTCTGGTCTACCTTCATAATTCTAAAGGGCTAGATGCTGGACTTGGATTTTGAAACCCCTTATCGTCTCACCTGGTCCAGAAGAAGGGGGGAGAGGGACTTGAGAGGGAGGTGGAGAGACTGGATCACAGATAGGGAAGGGAGTGTGGGTGGAGGACACCAACTCAAAAGCTGGCTCGGGATGCCACAGATTCCTGAGCCGGCCCTGGATGAGAGCACGGCAAAAGACAGAGAACAGAATGGGAAGGCGCTGTTGACTCTTAACCTTTAGACTTGGTACCTTCAAAGACCAAGCTCCGATGAAAAGGGCAAAAAGAAAGCTACTCTTCAAGAATCGAAGCAAGATGTGAAAAACCGTGATTACAAAACACTCGAGTACAAAACAAGTCTTTGTGACCACAGCACTGATAAACGCAACAAAGGACAATTACACTTCTTGACAGACTGAGAAACCCATCAGATCAACTCATTCCATCACACCCTCATCTCAGGAAGAAAATAAAATCCACGCAAATATACAGCCACGCAGAAAAAAAAACGTAAGACAAGCCCATGCCACATGCAGCTTTCCTGGACCCAGTTCTCCCCTTTCCCAGCAGTCACAAAGGATCTTACTGGTATGTAAGAGAGAGGCGGAGTCCCCTCCAAAGAGCCACACAACGGAGACCTCTCTATCTGTTTGAAAACATATGGAAACATGCAATAAAAAGAAACGTGGTAAGTTACATATAAGTTACACATTCATCAACTCTTTCAAAGCCAGGACAGATCAACCATGCACGAACCGTTACCCTGATATAGGACACAAAATAAGCAAAAGACTTACTAGATGTAGCTAGGAGAAGCCCACAAGGGAATCATCCTGTCTCTTGGGTCTGGATGAGCTGGAGAAAATGCACAAGGGCTTATAGAGCCAACCTAGAATGGCAAGACTATGGGCAAACTCATACAATGGCTTTCCTTCAATCGACAATGGCTTAGAAGAAGGGGTCATCTCAATCACTATTTCCTTGCAAAACACACACTTTCACGCTGGTAATGCATTACATTCAAAGCAGTTTACACATAGGTACCCAATCTGTCTAATGTACTTGGAGCAGTGGGGGATTAAGTGACTTGCCCAGGGTCACAGGGCTTGAACCCACAACCTCAGGGGGCTGAGGCTGTAGCTCTAACCACTGTGCCACACTCTCCTCCAATAGAATATCAGAAGTGAGCCAAGTATAGAACGATGAAGCCATTGTGACATCACCGAGGAGGCTGGCTCTTATTGGTGGAATGAGGCATTATGACATCAGGGAAAGGGATTGGGACTTGGATACAGGTACTTTAAGCATTTTCCCTGTCTGTCCTGGTGGGCTCACAGTCTAAAGAGAGGAAGCGATGTTGTCAAGATAAAACGTACAGTTGTACATTAGTATTTCTGTATTTATTTAATTGGGATTGTCCATCCTTACTGTCCTTTTTAAGGATAACGGGCCTGGTTCTGTACAGTACGACCAAAGTTGCGTGTGCAAATCTGTACGCATTGACGGTGTGCATGCACAACTTAATTGTCCAACAAGCCAATCAGCATCAGTAATTCCCAATTAGCAAGTACTAATTGGCATAATTAGAATTTACCCCCCCCCTAAGTATTCTACAAAGGGGGGGCGTGGCCACAGGAGGAGCATAGATGGGTTGTGGATTTTCCTAAAAGTTAGACGCACTTTAATAGAATGCGCCCGATCTGTGCAAAACTTAGGCACAGGCATTAAGGTCTGTTTCCCATTGGCCTAAATGTTAGCGACCCAAAATGGGAGCTACATATGATCCTACAAATCCTAACTTCAGAGGCGTTTTATAGCGCTAAGCGCTGATCTTTTCAGCGCCAATTTTTATAGGTGTCCTGTACAGAATACGGCCCAATGAGAGTAGCTGGACAACACAGAAGTAACCAATGCCTCTTCTGAGATCCCAGTAAATGCGCAAGATGACACCTGTGTTTACAGGGTCCATGCACAGGCGTTTCCGAATGCGGCTGGGACGCAGTTGCAACACACACACACACACACACACAGAGAACAGGCAGAGAGACATACCTGCCTCGAAGTAGGTGTAACTTGTGTGTGCGAGCACTTGAGCGGTAATGAGGATTCTCCTGGGAGTCTATTTCATAAAAGGCCCAGGCGCACAAAATGCATGCGTTGCACCCAGTTTGGGTATATGCCCACCCAGCAGTACCACACATGCAGTGGCACGGTAAGGGTAGGAGACGCCTAGGGCAGTGGCAACCCCCCCACCCTGCCCCCCTCTCAATGCCTCCCCTCACCCCACTTCAGTCGTGTTCTCCCTTCCCCCTACCCCCGTACCTCTAGACCTTTGCCAGTGCGAGTGACTTTTCTCCAGCATGCTCCTTGCGCCAGCTTTGGATTTCCCTCTGACATCACTTCCTGGCCCAGTGACCCGGAAGTGATTCAGAGGGGAAGCAGGCTGTGGTGAGCAACAGGCAGGAGAAGTTGCTCGAGCCAGTGAAGATCTACAGAGGTACAGGGCGGAGAGGTTCCGGTGTTCCCATCGACACAGCGCCAGAGGCAGTCTGCAACCCTCCCCCCCGCCACACACACACACACTTTACTATGCCACCGCACACATCGTAAATGTAGCTGGTGAGGATCCCAAAGCCCTGCCAGCTGAAGAATCCTCTGCGGAGTCCCTCTCCCCCCCCCCCAGCTGTTTTAAACCTGGGACAGTGGGCAGCGTGCTTCCATCCGTCAACACTGGCAGCCTCATACATGCTCAGTTCGTGATTGAGCTAAGCATGCGTTGTGGGGGTGAGGCTGTTGGCGGCTGGAACCGCCTGCCAGCTACCCCAGGTATGAAATAGTTCAAGGGCAGATGACTCTTGAACTGGCAGAACTTTGAGATCCCCTCTAGCCATAGGTTTGGGGGTTTTTACCACCTCGGGGGGAGGGGGGAGGTCCGTAACTAAAGCGCGCCGGACATTGGCGCACCGACAATTAAGAACATAAGAATTGCCGCTGCTGGGTCAGACCAGTGGTCCATTGTGCCCAGCAGTCCGCTTCCGCAGCGGCCCTTAGGTCAAAGACCAGTGCTCTAAATGAGTCCAGCCTCACCTGCGTACGTTCCAGTTTAGCAGGAACTTGTCTAACTTTGTCTTGAATCCCTGGAGGGTGTTTTCCCCTATAGCAGCCTATAACAGCGAACCGCTAGTCCCGCCACTTTAAAGCCTTAGCATTAGCGCTATGAGGGGGGGTATACATGTAGAAGTCCTTGTGCTCCCGTTGGGGTGGGGGGGAACCCCCCAAGTACACTGAAAACTTCCGTTTTCCGTTCAGTTTTCGATGTTCGGGAGTTCTTCTGTGTGATGGGGGGTTCACCCACACACACAAACCCCAACGGGAGCGTGAGGGGTTCCCCCCCCCACACCCCTCACAGCACTAACACTACAGTTTTATAGCGGCGGGACTGGTGGCATGCACACGTCCTGCGTGCAACTGTCGCGCGCCTTTGTCGGGGCACTTTTGTCCTGCGCGCAATTGACGGGTCACCCAGAGGGGATTATAGCAGGTGGAGAGGAATGCGAGGCCCATCCCCTCCAAGTCTAGCTCCAGACCCGCCCAAAACTGAGCTACACCCCCAAAAAAAATCTGCTTTTAGGCAAATATGGGTAAGCCAAAATCGAAGCCAGGCTCCGCGCGGATAACAAAGGCCCCCTTTTATGAAGCTGCGTTAGGGATTTTTATCGCGCGTCACTACGGTAAAAGCTCCGACACTCAGAGAAATTCTATGAGCATCGGAGCTTTTGCCGCAGAGGCCTGCGATAAAAATCCCTAACGCAGCTTCATAAAAGGGGACCTTTATGTGTGTGTGGAGGTAGGGTGGTCATTTATGAATTACTGAACTGTAAATAAGTGTCTTTTTCCTTCTGTATAAATCTTAAGAGATGGTGGAAAATTGTTTGGAAATGTTATTATTAACATTTTTTACATAGCTGTAGGAAACCTGCACTTTGGCTCTTTCCTCCACTGACCTATGAAGCTTGGCAGGATGAAAGTAAAATTATTTTGGAAGATACGGTGCATGAGAGAGAGATTTGTCTGGAATCACCGGAAAATTTCAAGTTTCACTCCAAAACGTAGCAATGATCCAGGAATTGTTGCAAAGCATAGCTTGAACCCAGCCAAACTGGGTTTTGTAAGTCCGTTGTCAAGTCTGAAATTTCAAGGTTTTGTAGAAATTTGTCCAGCCTCGGTATCACTCAGCCTAAGGCTCCCACACCCAACACGGCTTGGCAACTAAGTTTCAATGCCAAAAAATGCAAGGTCATGCACCTAGGCAGCAAAAATCCATGCAGGACTTACACCCTAAATGGTGAGATCCTAGCAAGGACTGTAGCAGAACGAGACTTGGGAGTGATCATTAGCGAAGACATGAAGACTGCCAATCAAGTGGAGAAAGCTTCATCCAAGGCTAGACAAATCATGGGCTGTATCCGTAGAAGTTTCGTCAGCCGTAAGCCCGAGGTCATAATGCCGTTGTACAGATCCATGGTGAGACCCCATCTGGAATATTGTGTACAATTCTGGAGGCCACATTATCAAAAAGACGTGCTGAGAGTTGAGTCGGTTCAGCGAATGGCCACCAGGATGGTCTCGGGACTCAAGGATCTCCCGTATGAGGAACGGCTGGGTAAGTTGCAGCTATACTCACTCGAGGAACGCAGAGAGAGGGGAGACGTGATCGAGATGTTCAAATATGTCACTGGCCGTATCGAGGTGGAAGAAGATATCTTTTTTCTTAAAGGACCCACGGCAACAAGAGGGCATCCCTTAAAAATCAGGGGAGGGAAATTTCATGGCGACACCAGAAAATATTTCTTCACCGAAAGGATGGTTGATCGCTGGAATAATCTTCCACAACAGGTAACTGAGGCCAGCAGTGTGCCAGATTTTAAGAAAAGATGGGATTGGCATGTGGGATCTCTTCATGGAGGTAGTTAGGGGGTGGGCCATTAGGGTGGGCAGACTGGATGGATCGTGGCCCTTTTCTGCCGTCATGTTCTATGTTTCTATTTGGCATGTGGGATCTCTTCATGGAGGTAGTTAGGGGGTGGGCCATTAGGGTGGGCAGACTGGATGGGCCGTGGCCCTTTTCTGCCGTCATGTTCTATGTTTCTATTTGGCATGTGGGATCTCTTCATGGAGGTAGTTAGGGGGTGGGTCATTAGGGTGGGCAGACTGGATGGGCCGTAGCCCTTTTCTATGTTTCTATGGCTTGTTCCAGAGTCTTGTCATGTCTAATGTAGGATCGTTATACTTTGTTAATCTTTGGCTTTAATTCTTGTGTCTCCTGGTCGGCTCCCTTTTATCAAGCCTCTTTTTTTATTGATGGTCACTGTGGTTAGTGACGTTCGAAGAAATTCTCTGAGCGTCGTAGTTTTTACTGCAGCAGCTGGCAATAAAAAAAAAACCCTAACGCGGCTCGATAAAAGACAGGTTAAAAACGCTGGGGCTGTTCTCTCTGGAGAAGAGGAGACTTAGAGGGGACATGATAGAAACCTTCAAAATCCTAAAGGGCATAGAGAAAGTGAATAAAAACAGATTCTTCAAACTGTGGGGAGCCACAAGCACTAGGGGTCACTCGGAGAAATTGAAAGGGGACAGGTTTAGAACAAATGCTAGGAAGTTCTTTTTTACCCAGAGGGTGGTGGACACATGGAACAAGCTTCCGGAGGAGGTGATAAGCCAGAACTCTATACAGGGTTTCAAGAAGGGTTTGGATAGGTTCCTGGAGGATAAGGGGATAGAGGGGTACAGATAGAACTTGAGGTAGGTTATAGAAATGATCAGTAACCACTTCACAGGTCGCGGACCTGATGGGCCGCCGCAGGAGCGGACCGCTGGGCAGGATGGACCTCTGGTCTGACCCAGTGGAGGCAACTTCTTATGTTCTTATTATTCTTATCCCATCTCCTAATAACCTATCTGTTCAGTTTCCCTTTAAACAGATTCAATATTCTCAGTATAAAGCCCAGTTTTGTATAAGAAAGTGCTCCTCAAACTTTTACCTGTTATGACCCCATTTTAATATTTCAAAATTCATATGGCCTCAGATGATGACAACAAAACAGAAATGCCCATTCCATGCCTCTCTCCAGTTCACTTTCTTTTTCCACCACTTATATCCAAAGTGTGAAGGCTAGAACTGGTAACTAGAGAATGACACGGGGACAAATTTTTCCCCGCGAATTCTTTTCCTGTCCCTGTCCCATTTCTGCAAGCTCCGTCGTCATCTGCACAAGCCTCAAAACACTTTAAAATCACAAGTGTTTGAGGCTTTTGCGGTTAAGGCAGAGCTTGCAGGAATAGGGCAAGGAGAGGGACAACGACAAAACTCGCGGGGACAGGGAAATTGAGTTTCTGCGGGAACGGGAACTAATTTGTCCCCGTGTCATTCTCTACTAGTAACAGTACCAGCAGTTTGTCATTCTCTACACTGCACCACTCTAGAAATCAAAATGTAGTAAAAATGAGCCAAGTATAGGCCAATCAAGCCATTGTGACATCACTGATGAGATTGGCTCTTATTGGTGGACTGAGGCATTATGACATCACAGTATCAGCTCTGGTTACCAGAGACAGAAACGTTTCACACCATTTATTGATTCAATCGTCTATACTGTTCTCCCAAGTAGAGAATGCCAGGGGACAAATTTTTCAACTCATTTTCCCATCCCGTCCCTTCCCCGCAAGTTCTTTTTCTGTCCCTGCCCCATTCCTGCAAGCTTCGTCCTCATCTGCACAAGCCTCAAACACTTTATAATTAGGAGTGTCAGGGGCTTGTGTGGTTAAGGCAGAGCTTATAGGAACTGGGCAGAGACAGAGGCAAAACTCACGAGGACGCGGGACTGGGAAATGGAGTTCCTGCGGGAACGGGAACTAATTTGTCCCCGTGTCATTCTCTACTAGTAACAGTACCAGCAGTTTGCGTGGACCTGGGTATCAGTGTATGCTCACAGACCCCAGTGCTCTGCTTGGGTTTCCAGTCTAACAGGATGTGAATAAGGCAGGAAGTACCTTGTGGAACAAGCACTGACTCACAAGCCACATCCTGACTGCCAACACTGGGCATAGAACAGAAAGAGGGCGAGCTCTGATCTGTCCCGTTTGGTTTTCTGACCCACAGTTTGAGAACCATTGGTAAAAGGCATTTAGGTCTGGATAGGGTTACCAGATGTCCGGGGTCCGGACAGGGAGGAATTCGACGCGAGATTAGGGCGTTACAGGGCAGGGTTTGGGTGGAAGTGGACGGGCCTGGGGGTCCGGAATCTTCTGACTGGAAAATCTGGCAACCCTAGGTCTGGAAGGGTTGTCCAAGGTGGGAGTGGGGCATTTAAAATTTGCCCTGTGTATTACAAATGGTTCACTGAACGCGGAGTCTTTTGGAGATTGTGGATGGGGGCTTGAAGAATGTTGATGTGTTTGGCAGGCGCACACAGCAGGACCAGCCATTTTGGAAAAAGATCTGCTACTCTAGGCTTTGTACACGTGTACAATGGCATTTGTTTGAAATACAGGTGACATTATTTTCTACAGGGGACCAATTAAAGCAGTATGTCGCAAACTTTTTCTACCGTGACACACTAAACTGTGGAACGCCTTCCTACCGACTTCTGCATTGGCTGCCGATGGAGGCACGGGTGAGGTTCAAGTTTGGATGTTTTTGCTTTAAGGTACTATTCGGCTTATCCCCTAAATATATAACTGACCTTTTCTCTTTCTCAACCAAGCTCACACTTGAATTTTGCTTCCCCTCCGGTTAGAGGATGTCAATTTAAAAGACATCATCAACATCTTTTCTCACATCAGGCAGCATTATGGAGTAAAGACCTGGAACAACTGCTTACGCCTACTACTTATGGGGAATTTAGGAAAAACCTAAAAACATATCTGTTCCTGAAGTATTTAGGGAACTGACCTGTACAATCTTAGTCCACAATATCTGATCTCTAGAGCTGTTAATCACTAGCTTTTAACTTTGTTAATTCTACTCAATTTGTAGCATCTTTTAATCATTGTAAACCGCATAGAACTTCCTGGTCCTGCGGTATATAAACCGTTATTATTATTAAACTGGGGGCCACATTTACAGAGGCTCTGAGCATACACGGACATCGCCCGGTGATGTCACACACATGGGCATGGCAACATCACATTAACATCCGTGCATGCTCCGAGGCCCTCCAGACACGGCGTTGAGCTTGGGGCCTTCCAAAACCTGGACAAACTGCCGGGTTTTAGAAATCCCTCTGTTGCCGGGGGGGGGGGGGGGGGGCGGGGGGAATAAGGGGCGAGAGGAGGAGACTGACCAGCACTTGTGCTGCCAGTGACAGGCTCGTATCTTGCTGAGGCACACCTGGAATCTTGCCACATCGCGCACTTTGCGATTCACTGGATTAAGGATTCAAGTTCTGAAACTTAAATTGACACTCTGTCCCCCCACCCCCACCCTACCCCCAAAACACTATCCTCCCAAGCCTCAGAACCAAACGAGAAGTTAGCCACAAGAGGGCATCCGCTCAAACTCAGAGGAGGGAAATTTAGGGGTGACATTAGGAAGTATTTCTTCACGGAAAGAGTGGTGGAGCACTGGAATAAGCTTCCGGAGCAGGTGGCCAAGGCCAACAGCGTGCTTGACTTTAAGAATAAATGGGACATCTACGTGGGATCCCTACAGAGGCCTAATAAGACACCCAGACTTGATAGGGAGGGTCAGTAGAGTGGGCAGACTTGGTGGGCTATAGCCCTTTTCTGCCGTCATCTTTCTATGTTTCTATGTTTAGTTATAGGTGTGGAAATTTTGCAAAATACCAAACTTGGACAAGCTCAAAAAGTCTGCCCAACCCATGGCCAAAACACGTCCCGTTTAGACCTACAAATGCCACAGTATACACATATCAACCTTCTCACATGGAATTACGTGGCACTTCATCACTGGCTGTCCATATACGCTATTTTATCTAATATAATAAAATGGTAGGCCGCGCATGCACACTAAAAAAACGTGTTCCCTGATCCGTCGCGAAAACACAATTGCGCATGCGCGGGTTTTACGTCACCGCTTGCTTGCGGCAGCTTTCAAATAAAAATAAAAAATTACACAGCTGCAGCGGCCTTCCTCACCCCCGCCTCTCACTGTCAATGGTACCGGCTCCTCTCTCGAACTGCACCAGGATCGAGAGAGGAGCTGCAGCGCCGGCTTTCAACTTAAAACAAAAAAAATAAAAAAAACCCAACTGGAGATCGCCGTTCTCACCCGGCTCCCACTGTGCAAACCCCCCCCCCAACTGGAGATCGCCGCTCTCAACCCCCTCCCCCCCAACTGGAGATCGCTGCTCTCAACCCCCTCCCCCCCAACTGGAAATCGCTGCTCTCACCCGCTCCCACTGTGCAAACCCCCCCCCCAACTGGAGATCGCCGCTCTCACCCCCCCTCCCCCCCCCCAACTGGAGATCGCCGCTCACACCCGCTTCCGCTGTTCAAACCCCCCCCCCCCATGGGAGGATGCGCCGCAACAAAGTGCTGCACAGGTACTGGAGGTGGAGAGACATATCGCTTCTGCACCGGTACAAACATCCCTCCAGCGTTGGCACTCGCTGCACGTTAAACAGGCTGCTTCGGCCTTTCTCCTGCAGTTGAGTCCCTTTACCGCGTCACTTATTACGTCATCAATGACGCAACAGAGAGCCTCAACGGCAGAAGAAAGCCGAAGCAGCCTGTTTAAGTGCAGCGAGTGCCAACGCTGGAGGGAGGTTTGATATTAAAGTCTTGCTAGGAGGGTCGCAGAGTCAGCGGGGGTTGGGCTGGGAGGGGAGAGAAGCGTCTGCCTCGGGTGCTTCAGGCAGCAGCAGCGTTTACAATTCGCTGCTGTTGCCGGCTTCAGGCCTTCCTCTCTGGCTGGTCCTGCCTACTTCCTGTTTTCATGAAGACAGGACCGGCCAGAGAGAAAGACCTGAAGCCAGCAACAGCAATGAATTGTGAATGCTGCTGCTGACCAATGAAGTAGTTAAATGAGGAAAGGGAGCAGAGGGGGAGAGAATGGCTTGGAGGGAAGGAGGAAGGTATGCCAGACCAAGGCAAAAGGAAGGAGGAGATGGAGAGAGGCCATATGGGAGAGAAAGAGAGAGATGGGCAGTGAATGGAAGGGGCAACATAGAGGGTGAACAGTATTCTAGCACCCGTTAATGTAACGGGCTTAAAGACTAGTTTCTCAATAAATTGTTAGTCTTATATGAAGGTATGAAGCAACATAGCTGAGGCTTTTTCATAAGAAATAAAATAACAAGATTCTTTAATATCCAGTTCCATGTGAGAAGGTTGATATAGGAATGTTAGGACTGAAAATAGATTGACACTAACACTACTGCCATAGACTTTTTAGGGCTTTCAGTATATACGTAAGCAGCACCTCTTCTAAAATGATTCATTATACATGCAAGCTGATTTACACATATAAAATCCTCCGCAATAACTTCCTTGTTTCCGAGTACGCAACTAACACATTTGGGCAAAAGAGTCTTAAGCTTACCAAGTCAACTTACTGTATGCACTACACAAGGAAATGAAATCTCATCGTTAGAAACCGAAGTAGATTTATGCCGGAAAGGTGACTGCATTAAAATGTAAAAATTATACTCCAGTTCAAAAGAAACGGCAAAGATAACGGCAGACGTCAGGTCCTTTCTTAGCACTGAAACTCAAATGAACAATATCCCCCTAATACCGGGTTTCCTCAAAAATAAGACAGTGTCTTTTATTAATTTTGGGTCCAAAAAAAGGCACTAGGGTTTATTTTCAGGGGATGTCTTTTTTTTTTTTTTTTTTCATGTACAACAATCATCTCTCCCTTCCTCTCCTCCACCCCAATTCTTCCTCTTTCCTTTCTCTCCTCCCTCCCCCCCGTGTGTACCATCTTAACTCCCCTCTCACCCATCCCCTTGTGCAGCAAAACCCCACCGACACTGCCACTGTGAGACTGACATACCTCTGTTCCGAGGCCTCCAAAAACAGCGGGCTGCTTCACGGTCTTCCCCGCTGGAGCCGGGCCTTCCCTCTGTAGCATCTTTCCATCCCTCCCTTCCAGCAGAACCCCACCGACACTGACGGGCTTTGGATTCCTTACGAATCCTCTCGGTCACTGAGATCATCTCAGCAGCATCTGCTGACTACTCCCTCAATCCGACAGCTTTTCTACGACACAACACGCAAAACCATTTACTCGGTAGTCGCGCCAACACTATGGAACGCTCCACCCCTTACCTTAAGGCAGGAAACTTGTTGAAATAATTTTAAAATAAGTCTTAAAACTTTTCTCTTCAAAGACGCTTATGAGATCTACAATTGATAATGGGGGGGGGGGGGGGGGGGGAGGAAAGCAAAGATGCTTGCTCCAGTCAATAATAATAATAATAATAATAACAACTTTATTCTTCTATACCGCCATAGTCAGATGACTTCTAGGCGGTTCACATCGAAGAGGGCTGGACAATCAGCAAATTACAGAATACAAGAGAGCCCTCACTTCTCTCCACTACACAGAAAGTTTAACTAACAATGCAACTGGGAGCCAAATCTTAGTAAACTGTGTATAAACCTACTTAGAAGGATTAGAGATAGGGTTTAATCCAACTCACTACTCAGCAAAAATAACCATTCTGGAAAGATAAGAACATAAGAATTGCCGCTGCTGGGTCCACTCACGCGGCAGCCCTCTGGTCAAAGACCAGCGCCCTAACTGAGACTAGCCCTACCAGCGCACGTCCTGGTTCAGCAGGAACTTGTCCAACTTTGTCTTGAATCCTTGGAGAGTGTTTTCCCCTATAACAGCCTCCGGAAGAACGTTCCAGTTTTCCACCACTCTCTGGGTGAAGAAGAACTTCCTTACGTTTGTACGGAATCGATCCCCTTTCAACTTTAGAGAGTGCCCTCTCGTTCTCCCTACCCTGGAGAGGGTGAACAACCTGTCCTTATGTACTAAGTCTATCCCCTTCAGTACCTTGAATGTTTCGATCATGTCCCCTCTCAATCTAAGGTGCTGGTCCATTTTGTTCTATCACTATCCGTGCTGTTGTATTTATTTTAAACGGGGTTTAATTATTCAGTATGAGTTGCTAAGTACTTTTGCAATCTTACTGAGAGTCATATTTCAGACTTCCTAAGCATACAGCGATTGGGTACGTGGAGGAGGAAGAGGAGGAATTGTTGTCTGAAGCTCATTTTCTAATGAACTCTGATCAATTCTTCGCTTTGCCTTGAGCAGCCACAGCCTCCATGGCCCTTCCCGGATGGTTTTTCCTGTACCTTTCACTTTTATTTTTAATATTGTATCCTCACCCTTTCTCCCTTCATTTCTTTTGTCTTAATAATTACTTTTAGTTTTGTTTGTCTATTCCCCCGATTTTTCATTAATTTTTTTTTAACATATTAAAGACGTAAACCGCTTTGGAATGTAAAAACGATATAGCAAGACATAATAAACTTGAAACTTTCCCATTATGACACAGCAGAGGGAAAAGCCCCGGCGGGGAAGACCACGAAGCAGCCCGTTCGGAGCATTGCTGCCGCTGCTACTTTAAGAGACCTCAGAACGTAGGAGTGGGGGTGGGGTCGCTGAATTGACGAGTCCGATTTTTTCGGTGAGTCAGGCAGCACTAGTGTCAGGGATGGAGTCGGGGAATGTCAAGGACATTTGGGGGAGGGGGGGCTTTAGGGGTCGATCTTAACTAGGGCTTATTTTTGGGATGGCTCTTATTTTTGGAGAAACAGGGTGGCTCTGGAGCCTGAAACGACCTTTCCCTGCTTTTTCTACCTCACTTGGAGCAGACTTCCCGAGTGGCTATGTAACATCCTCTCGTTGGCCTTATTGAAATCTCGTCTAAAACCTGCCTTTCTGAAATTTTATACTACTAAATTTATTTATTTTTTTTTACATAAATGTCCATTATGATTATTAATTTGGATTAAACTCGCGCCTTTTCAGTAGTTCAAGACGAATCACTGGACAAATTTAAGACCAAATTGAAAACGCTCTTATTCAGGGACGCCTTTATAACATGAGAATGGTCGATTCACCCAACCTACTCCCTCCGCACTCAGAAATGAATACCAACCGCTTTTAAGAAGTGTAATCCCTCTCCCCTCCCCCTTTACCACCTTTTTAAAATTTATACTATTGTAAACCGTCTAGATCAGGGGTAGGGAACTCCAGTCCTCAAGAGCCGTATTCCAGTCGGGTTTTCAGGATTTCCTCAATGAATATGCATTGAAAGCAGTGCATGCAAATAGATCTCATGCATATTCATGGGGGAAATCCTGAAAACCCAACTGGAATACGGCTCTCGAGGACCGGAGTTCCCTACCCCTGGTCTAGATATATGTTGATAGACGGTATATCAAATTTGGAATAAACCTGGAAGATGAGTTACATTCAGGTACAGTAAGTATTCTCCTGTCCTGGAGAGCTTACAGTTTAAGGACTAGGGCCTTTTTTTATCAAGACGCGTTAGGGGTTTTTTAAAGTCGCCGGCCGCTGCAGTGAGAGCTTTTACTGCAGCGGCCAGTGATAAAAACCCTAACACGGCTTGATAAAATGGAGCCTAAATTTATTAACATTTATTTACATATTAATGCAATTTAATGCAAATATTTTAGAGCAAGCTCCATTATTATCTGTGATGAGTATTTACTAACGGTTAGTGTAACCGATCTGCCACAAGACTCAAGGGAACAAAATGCACCTTTCAGCCATGTGCTAACTGCTACCTTCAATGTATAACTCACATTACTAAGCCAGTCCTAAGGTTTGCACTCGAAAGGGACTGACTGACGAGTGTCAGTGGAAGAAGCAGAATTTGACCCCCTGTCTTTCCTGGGTCTAAAACCACTACTCTAACCATTAAGATCTCCCTGACTTTGCTTCTCCCACTTCTCTCGTCTTTCTTAATTGTGTGCTATAGAAGTGAAAAGCAGCAGTAATCTGAAATTAATGTTTGCTACAGATTTAACTTCTCGGGTTTTGAGCTGCAATGTAAACGTGAAAAATGAGATTTACGCACTGCTTCCCTGAGACAGAATGAACCTTGTTTTCAAGCCTAAAGCTTTCCGTTTGCATCATGGTTTCGGAAGTCTCATTTCAAACTAAATAAATAAAATACAAGAGTTGTATTTGAAATGATTAATATTTTAATATTTGCATTATGAATTTATTTCATAGTACAGAGATACTATGCTACAAGAGTTTGAGTCAAGCTTTGGAAACAGATTAACTGCGTATGGGTTTTGTTTCAACAATGAATATGTCTTATAAAAATCCAATTGGACATACATAGCAGAATCAGCGTGTATAGCTATAATAAAATACATTTTCCTTTGGTCTGTTGTGTTCAATACCCGTGCATTTCTGGCATCCCCACCCCCCCCCCCCAAATGTGGAACGCGTTACCTTTGTCGCTGCCATCGCAACTGTCCTATGGTAAAGTTTAAAGCTGGTCCTAAAGTCCATTTATTTCAACGTTCGTTATCACTGTGACATGACCTTTACAGAACAGCGCCTAGGGCTGGATTCTGCAAACAGCACCTATATCGGGGGCTGCCTATAAAAACACCGCAGATCATGTGTCAATCATGCTACAGCGCTTTGTTTTAGAATCGCACCTACCATTAAAACATAGGCGCCGGGAATGTTAGGTCAGGGTTTTGAAGGCCTACATTCTCAGGGCCGGTGTTTCATGTGAATTAGAGAATGACACGGTGGCGGTTACCTGCGGCTAGCCGCGTTTAGCCGCGGGCAATCCGCCAAAACGGTGACCCCAAAAAATGGTCACCGCAAGTTCGGGGACAAGGCCATTCACCGCCCCGTGGAGCGGTGAATGGCAGCACGGGGCGGTGAACTATCTTGAACGCGCGGTGACCAAGCGTTCAAACCGGCAGCCCACTCTCTCCCACTGGCCATCCATGTATCTCCCTCCCTCTTTTTCCCTTACCTTTTCTTCTTAAAATGGCGATTTCTATAAGGCTACGAGCTGTATTACAGCCGGAGCCTTGAAGTCGCGTTGCGTTGCCTGCTGGTAAAAGTCTCCTCTGACACAACTTCCTGTTTCCGGTTGCATCGGAGGAGACTTCTAGCAGGCAACCCGACCCGACTTCAAGGCTCCGGCTGTAATACAGCTCGTAGCCTTATAGAAATCGCCATTTTAAGAAGAAAAGGAGGGAAATGCACGGCTGGCCAGTAGGAGGGAGCTGCTGGACCACATGAAGGGTGCTGGGGGTGGGGGGATGGAGAGGAGAAGACGCTGAAGACGGGGCCGGGGCCGGGGTGGTGAAAGAGACAGCGGCGGTTACAGGGCGGTGAAGGGGACGGGGCGGTGCAGAGGATGGTTGTCCAGGGACGGGGAGGTGACGGGGACAGAATTTTTCCCTGTGTCATTTTCTAATGTGAATCGCATATACAGAGCCACCTAGTGGCACCTAATGTCAACTCCAGTCGAAACCACACCTACTTTGACGGTAGGCACCTCTGTAGATGTGATTGCGCACTCTTTTTTTGGATGCACCTCCAGACGCTTACTTTTTAAAAAATTGGTTTCAAATGATGCGGTCAATTACCGCATTAATTAAAGCCAATTAAACCAATTAAGTTAAACGGCAGTAGGGAGCCCACTGTTGCCTAACTCACCACCCCTTTTACTAAACCGCGATAGCGGTTATTAGCGCAGGGAGCAGCGCTGAATGCGCCGCACTGCTCCCGACGCTCAAAGGAACTCTACGAGCGTAGGGAGCAGTGCGGAAAATTCAGCATGGCTCCCTGCGCTAAAAAACGCTATCACACTTTAGTAAAGGGGGGGGCTTACAGCACCGTTTATAGACTATGGCCCATAAGGCCTAGCTTCTCTAAGTGGCAGCGGCCACCTTAAAAGCAGCCACTGATCACGTGTCAATCACATCATTGCGCCAGTTAAGAGAATCACGTCTCCAGCAAACCTAGGCACTGAAAATTTAGGCCAGGCTTTTCCAGGCTTACGTTTCCGGGGCCTACCTTTGACGTGAATTGCACCTCCATAGGCCCTAGACTGCACCTAATGCCTCTTCTGGCGTTATCTGCGTCTACAGTGGCGTTAGGCACTGTTAAGCATCTACAGAGGCACGATTTGGGCGCTGATTTTTATTAAATCAGTAAAAAAATGTCGTTTAAATGGTGTTTTTCACTGAGTTTGAGCGCCGTTTAGAGAATCCATGCCTTAGTGCCAATTCCCTGCTGAAACCTGGTATAAATGCTACGTGCCCCACTTTTCATAATGCGCCTGACACATCCCTCGCCGCGTCCTCTATTGAGCGATGTGCTAACAGAGATATGAGCACAGATTTTAATGAGTGCTAATTAACTTTAATAATTGGCTCTAAGCACCTAATTAATGAGGGGCTTGTCGCTTAATTTGCACACATATCTTGAGTGCCATATATAGAAGAATCTGGGTGTTAACTCACGGTTAACACGAGCGGAACAGTCTATCGCACAGCCGCGTTACAGGGTTTCAGGGATGTTTGCCAGACTTTAAGAATAAATGGGATACCCATGTGGGATCCCTACAAGGGTCAAGATAAGGAAATTGGGTCATTAGGGCATAGACAGGGGGTGGGTAAGCAGAGTGGGCAGACTTGATGGGCTGTAGCCCTTTTCTGCCGTCATCTTCTATGTTTCTATGATGGGTCATTTGGCCTTTATCTGCCATCATGTTTCTATAATCAGAAAGTTCTATGACATCACAATGCAGGTGTAAAGAGCCTTAGCCTATAGGAAGAGGAGATGCAAATGTTAAGAGCCTTAGCCAATAGGGAGAGGAGGAGAGAGTGGCTGCTGCAGACACCAGAAAGTATTTCTTCACAGAGAGAGTGGTTGATCATTGGAACAAGCTTCCAGTGCAGGTGATCGAGGCAGACAGCGTGCCAGACTTTAAGAATAAATGGGATACCCATGTGGGATCCCTACGAGGATCAAGATAAGGGAATTGGGTCATTAGGGCATAGACAGGGGGTGGGTAAGCAGAGTGGGCAGACTTGATGGGCTGAAGCCCTTTTCTGCCGTCATCTTCTATGTTTCTATGATGGGTCATTTGGCCTTTATCTGCCATCATGTTTCTATGTTTCTATAATCAGAAAGTTCTATGACATCACAATGCAGGTGTAAAGAGCCTTAGCCTATAGGAAGAGGAGATGCAAATGTTAAGAGCCTTAGCCAATAGGGAGAGGAGGAGAGAGTGGCTGCTGCAGACACCAGAAAGTATTTCTTCACAGAGAGAGTGGTTGATCATTGGAACAAGCTTCCAGTGCAGGTGATCGAGGCAGACAGCGTGCCAGACTTTAAGAAGAAATGGGATACCCATGTGGGATCCCTACGAGGGTCAAGATAAGGAAATTGGGTCATTAGGGCATAGACAGGGGGTGGGTAAGCAGAGTGGGCAGACTTGATGGGCTGTAGCCCTTTTCTGCCGTCATCTTCTATGTTTCTATGATGGGTCATTTGGCCTTTATCTGCCATCATGTTTCTATGTTTCTATAATCAGAAAGTTCTATGACATCACAATGCAGGTGTAAAGAGCCTTAGCCTATAGGAAGAGGAGATGCAAATGTTAAGAGCCTTAGCCAATAGGGAGAGGAGGAGAGAGTGTTGATCATTGGAACAAGCTTCCAGTGCAGGTGATCGAGGCAGACAGCGTGCCAGACTTTAAGAAGAAATGGGATACCCATGTGGGATCCCTACGAGGGTCAAGATAAGGAAATTGGGTCATTAGGGCATAGACAGGGGGTGAGTAAGCAGAGTGGGCAGACTTGATGGGCTGAAGCCCTTTTCTGCCGTCATCTTCTATGTTTCTATGTTTGCCTGTTTCTGTGCATTAAACCTTGCGTTACTGAATTGGGGGGATTTTTCTGGCAGGCGGCATGAATGGAGAGCAGATCAAGTTTCAAGTTTATTAAAATTTGGATAAAACGCAAATCAAGGTTTTACAATTTGTATTAAAAAGGGGGAGACAGTAAACAAACCAATACCCACTGAACAATACTTGACCAACTACAAATTAAAAGTAAAGAATTTATAAGAGGGAAGCTAGGGAATCAGGATGATTGGACAAGTCTGGCTGCATCCAGATGTGGACGCATTAGCCAGGTGACGTGTTACACTTGCCACACTCAAGAGTTATTGTGGGCCACTTACCAGCTCTTAATAGGAGGCACTAAGGGGCAGATTCTATAAACAGTGCCTAAATCGGCAACCGCCTACACAGCTAAACAGCTGTCAATCTCGCTTAGGCACCGTTTAAATAATTACGGCTAATAACGACTACCAGAAAACTTAGGCAACTGCAATGTAGACCAGAATTTGTCCCCATCCTCACGGAAAATTGCACAAAACCATGCCATGTCATTGTTTGTATTTATCTCAGCTTCAGTCCTTCTACATCAGCATTCTTCAATGCAAGTGGCTGAGCCCATTCATCCTCTGATTCTTATGTGAGCCAAGTATAGGACAATGAAACCATTATCATATCACTGATGAGGTTGGCTCTTAGGCATTGGTGGAATGAGGCTTTATGACATCACAATCTCAGCTCTGGAATGTTGCTACTCTTTGGGTTTCTGTCTGGTACTTGGGTTGGCCACTGTTGGAAACAGGATACTGGGCTTGATAGACCTTCGGTCTCTCCCAGTAGGACAATCGAGCCATTGTGACATCACTGCTGAGGTTGGCTCTTAGGCATTGGTGGAATGAGGCATTATGACATCACAACAGCTGCTATGGATATCAGAGATTGTCATTCTTTAGTGTCTATCTCAACCTCAGTCCTTCTACACCAGCATTCTTCAATGCAAGGCTTGAGGGTCAGTGGCTGGGCCTATTCATACTCCGATTCTTATGTGAGCCAATTATAGGAGAATGAACCCATTGTGACATCACTGATGAGATTGACTCTTACGCATTGGTGGAATGAGGCATTATGACAACACAACAGCTGCTATGGATACCAGAGATTGTCATTCTTTAGTGTCTATCTCAACCTCAGTCCTTCTACACCAGCATTCTTCAATGCAAGGCTTGAGGGTCAGTGGCTGGGCCTATTCATACTCCGATTCTTATGTGAGCCAATTATAGGAGAATGAACCCATTGTGACATCACTGATGAGATTGACTCTTATGCATTGGTGGAATGAGGCATTATGACAACACAACAGCTGCTATGGATACCAGAGATTGTCATTCTTTAGTGTCTATCTCAACCTCAGTCCTTCTACACCAGCATTCTTCAATGCAAGGCTTGAGGGTCAATGGCTGAGCCCATTCACACTCTGTTTCTTATGTGAGCCAAGTATAGGACAATCAAGCCATTGTGACATCACTGATTAGGTTGGCTCTTATTGGTGGAATGAGACATTATGACATCACTCTATCTGCTCTGGATACCAGAGATTGTCATTCTTTAGTGTCGATCTCAACCTCAGCCCTTCTACACCAGCATTCTTCAATGCAAGGCTTGAGGGTCAGTGGCTGGGCCCATTCATGCTCTGATTCTTCCCACTCTCCTTAAAGAATCACATGGGAATGGTTCCCCACAGTTAACCACAGGGACGGAGGACAAATTCTGTCACCTTGTCATTATATAGGATGTCCAACACAGGATATGGATAGCCAAGTTTACACATCAGATGTGGACAGCCATATCTCATTTTTCAGAAAAATAGTTGCCGACTTACAGCCTGTTCTATAATAGGTTCAAGGTTTATTAATATTTGATGAATCGCTGAATACATGACAAATGGAATGCAAGGGCCGACTATGTTCAACTTGAACCTCAGTTTTACAAACTTGAAACGTCCAGATTACGAACAAGGCAAAACAAATGGCACGGACATCTGTGTGGCAGCTTAGGAGCGTCCATATTATTAAAAAAATGGCCGCAGGGATGTCCAGTCGAGCAGCCAAATGAGCTCAGTCGGAACACCTCTCGTGACAAGAGCCAGGTCTAAATTCAGACATCCATCTTTTCAGACACAGACGTTCCTTCCCCTTCTTAAATTGAAAGCAGATATCCATATTTAGGCCCCCACCTAGCCCCACCCAAAACATGCCCAGACCACGCCCCCTTTCCACACGGCTGCACCGTAATTTTAACTGTCCATATCCTGCTTTATTAAAAATTGGAAATGCTGATTTTCAGACGTCCAAAACAGAAATAGAGCTTCTAAAATAACCACCATCGTGCGTTTCTCACAATGTTTCAAGCTGGGTCTGATTACAGCAGACGCACAGAGCGTCCTTCAAACCAGGCGCTCACCACTGCGCTCTGAGCGTTACACAGCCAGGACACTTACATTGTGCAGTTTGTAGTAAAGCCCACATGCGTTGCAAACCGGGTCTCCGTTGGCGTTTCTCCTCCATAGAGTAGTCGTCGTGGTTTGACAGTTGGCACAGGACGTCCCCGCTCTTCGTGCCGCAGACTTAAATAAAAAAGGGAAGGAGAAAAAAAACAAAAACAAGCAAGATGGCTGCATGAAACACTGCCAAAATTGCACATCATTTTAAATAATTACAAAATTGACCCCAGAAAGAGAATTGGTACAGTGGTTGAAGCTAGAGACCCAATTGTAGTTCTCCTGTCCACATCCCACCCTATGACCTTCAGAAGGTCACTTGACCTTCAGCACTGGCCACCACCGAGAAAACGTGAGGTAAAATATTAAGAGAACTGACTGTACCATATAGTAATAATAACAAAAAGGTCTTTTTACTCAGCTACAGCAAAAAGTGACCTTAGCATGTCCTTGCATAGGTTTCTCCTGTGCGCAAAGGCCATTTCTGCCGCAGCTGTAAAACAACCAATATTTTTTTTTTTTTTTTTGCATTACTGGTCATGCGCTAATGTTGCACTAATGCGCTGCTGTTGAAAGAAATGACCACCACCCATTTTCAAGGTGGTAAGGGCTCACGCGGTATTCCTGCACTAACCCGTTAGCGCGCAATCATGTAATTAACTCATCAGAGTGGGAATGCCCCCTCAAAAAAAAAAAAAAATTAGAAAATTTTGATAGCGCATAGATTGGAATGTGCTAAATTGTCGTTTAATGACACAGTGACAAAATTCATCACCGTTCCCGTCCCCACGGACAACCGCGGGAAATCATCCCATGTCATTTTCTAGTGTCTATTTCAACCTCAGTCCTTCTACCCCAGCATTCTTCAAAGCAAAGCTTGCGGGTCAGTGGTTGTGGCCATTCATACTCTGATTCTTATGGGAGCAAGGATAATGAAGCCATTGTGACATCACTGATGAGGTTGGTTCTTAGGCACTGGTGGAATGAGGCATTATGACATCACAATATCTGCTCTGGATACCAGAGACTGTCATTCTGTAGTGTCTGTTTCAACCTCGGTCCTTCTACACCAGCATTCTTCAAAGCAAAGCTTGCGGGTCAGTGGTTGTGGCCATTCATACTCTGATTCTTACGTGAGCCAAGGATAATGAAGCCATTGTGACATCACTGATGTGATTGGCTCTTAGGCACTGGTGGAATGAGGCATTATGACATCACAATATCTGCTCTGGATACCAGAGACTGTCATTCTGTAGTGTCTGTTTCAACCTCAGTCCTTCTACACCAGCATTCTTCAAAGCAAAGCTTGCGGGTCAGTGGTTGTGGCCATTCATACTCTGATTCTTACGTGAGCCAAGGATAATGAAGCCATTGTGACATCACTGATGTGATTGGTTCTTAGGCACTTTTGGAATGAGGCATTATGACATCACAATCTCTGCTCTGGAATGTTGCTGCTCAATCTCAGCATTCTTCAAAGCAAAGCTTGCGGGTCAGTGGTTGTGGCCATTCATACTCTGATTCTTATGGGAGCCAAGGATAATGAAGCCATTGTGACATCACTGATGAGGTTGGTTCTTAGGCACTGGTGGAATGAGGCATTATGACATCACAATATCTGCTCTGGATACCAGAGACTGTCATTCTTCAGTGTCTATTTCAACCTCAGTCCTTCTACACCAGCATTCTTCAAAGCAAAGCTTGTGGGTCAGTGGTTCTGGCCATTCATACTCTGATTCTTCCTTCTCTCCTTAAAGAATGACATGAAGATTGTTTCCCGTGGTTATCCGCGGGGATGGGAACGGTGATGAATTTTGTCACTGTGTCATTCTCACCCGAGTTCATCCTGCACTAGGGCCATTTTAAGCTGCGTTAAGCATGTGTCAGCACCTAATGCAGCTTACTAAAAGAAACGCCATAGTAACCTATTAAATGGCATCAAATAAAAATCTATATGGTCCGTCCAGTCTGCCCGTGAAGTCTTTGACGACTGAACCTGGCATCACAAACACAACTTTTCCGTTGAATCCTAAAATATTATTAGCTAACCCGTCCAGAAGCTACCTAATTATGTTATCATTAATACTCCTTGCTAAAATAATTTTAAAAATATAGATCCCAATATTAATTTCGGGTGGATGGCGGAACAAAGCCAGTGATTGATAGTCAGAGCGCGTGAAACATCTATTTTTATAGAGGCCCTAAGTCTGAGGCAATTTTCCACCTAGTATTTATGATAAGATAATTAGGTAGCTTCTGGGTGGGTTCGCTAATAATATTTTAGGATTCAACGGAAAAGTAGGAATACTTTATAGCAGGGGTGTCCAACCTTTTTGGCTTCCCTGGGCCGCATTGGGCGAAAAAAATGTTTCAGGTTTGGCATGGGAGGAATCCATTCCATCACTTATTTTTATTTGAGAGTTGGGAGGTTCGAGGTTCGCCTAAAAAAAACTCGTCTTTTTATGGACGTTTGGGATCCTTAGATTCAGAATCTTTCACCGAAAATACGAAGTTTGGTTGTCAATGATTTATTATGAAAATTAGGTTTAATAATTACGTTCCAGTTATTTATTTTAATTCTTTATTTTTGTCAACTTTCATCCAGGGTGAGGGATTTCATTTAGGGGAAGATGGTGGGTAGGGGATGGAATTAAGGGGGGTGTAGATAAGATTGAATTAATTCATATGGAAATTAAATTTGAAAGAATGATTTAAATTTGTATGAAATATTATTGTAATTCTTATTGTATTGAATGTATTTTTGCATTATCCTATTGTACTGATTATTGGATTCTTTCAATAAAAATTGTTATACATAAGGTTTAAAAAAAAAAAAAAATGTTTCTGGGGCCGCGCAAACGCTGCAGCATGACAGAGGAGTGAGCTGGCAAGACGGTAAACACTCGGGGGCAGCAGAAAAAAATCACTGCTTTGCCCTCGACCGGGGCCGCACAAAATACTTCACGGGGCCACATGCGGCCCTCGGGGCCACAGGTTGGACACCCCTGCTTTATAGTTTTACAGAGGTTGATCCATTGAGAAATATATAGGCCCTCTTTTACAAAGGCACGCTAAGCGTTTTAGCGTGCACTAAATCAACGCATGCGGTAACCGCCAACGCGTCCATAGGATAACATGCGCGCGTTAGCATTTACCATGTGTTTAACGCGCACTGATATTTAGCGTGTGCCAAAAAGCTTAGCGGAGGGGAGACCGTGTTGTATTTATCACAAACAGAACCACAGAAAGGCATGACGCAATCTTGAAAGAACGGTTTGGGGTTTTTGTGTACACCTATTTGTATTATTCTAAGCCAGGGGTGTCACAGTCCCTCCTGGAGGGCCGCAATCCAGTCGGGTTTTCAGGATTTCCCCAATGAATATGCATGAGATCCATTAGCATACGATGAAAGCAGTGCATGCCAATAGACCTCATGCATATTCACTGGGGAAATCCTGAAAACCCGACTGGATTGTGGCCCTCGCGGAGGGACTTTGACACCCCTGATTTAGGGTGAGAGTAAGGGTGAAGTGAGATCATATCCTCTAAAGCGGGGGTCTTCAAAGTCCCTCCTTGAGGGCCGCGGTCCAGTCGGGTTTTCAGGATTTCCCCAATGAACATGCATTGAAAGCAATGCATGCCCATAGATCTCATGCATATTCATTAGGGAAATCCTGAAAACCCGACTGGATTGAGGCTCTCAAGGAGGTACTTTGACACCCCTGATCTAAGAGAAGAACATTCAGAAATGTGTTACAATGGAACCCCTGCACCATGACTTTCCTGCTTCTCCACAGAACAAGGAGAGTCTAAGAAAAGAATAAAGAATGAAAAATCGTTTAGCCCAGGGATAGGGAACTCCGCTCCTCGAGAGCCGTATTCCAGTCGGGTTTTCAGGATTTCCCCAATGAATATGCATGAGATCTATTTGTATGCACTGCTTTCAATGCTGTTCAGGCAATTAGGCCTGATGGGCCGCCGCGGGAGCGGACCGCTGGCCAGGATGGACCTCTGGTCTGCCTCAGCGGAGGCAACTTCTTATGTTCATATTCATTGGGGAAATCCTGAAAACCCGACTGGAATACGGCTCTCGAGGACCGGAGTTCCCTACCCCTGGTATAGCCTTTTTGGTGTTGGGGGAGGGGGGGAGAGATCTAGGAACCTGGGTTCTGTTTCTTTGTGCTCCCCGAAGCTCACCTTGATCTGCCACCGAAAGAGGCATGAGAGAAATCCAAAATCCCCACTCAATCCCAGAAGTGCCTTAACCCACAAATTGAAGTGCATCAACCCCCCCTCCCCCTTTTACAAAACTATAGCGCGGTTTTTTAGTGCCGACCACAGCGGGAACAGCTCCGACGTTCATAGAATTCTCATGAGCGTCGGAGCGGTTACCACCGCGGCAGGCGCTAACAAAACGTGCTACGGTTTTGAAAAAGAGAGGGGGGTAAGTTAAGGCATGTTAAAAAAAAAAAAAAAAAAAAAAAAAAAAGTTTTCACCCATGTTAAAAAAATTTTTGTTAACACAAATATATCAAATGAGCTGAATAAAAAAAAAAAATTCAAATTCAGGGGGGGAATAAAGGCCAAAATCAAAATATTTGAATTTGGGGGGGGGGGGATTTTTTTGCTGTGTAGACATCCCTAATAAAATGCACCTTTCAGAAACATACCCCCTCTTTTTTAAGGTGCGCTGATTAGCGCGTGCTAATCAAATTAGCGCTAACGTGTCCATAGACTAACATACATGCATTAGCGCGCGCTTAGTCAAAGAAGGCCATGGATTCAGACACTGTCTTAATGTGTTAATTATTTCACATTCCATGGTTTGGTTCAGGGATATAACGGAAAGGGGCATCCAGCCTTCCTCATGTCGTACGTTAACTGCCACTTCCACGTCTCCTCCTCGCTAAGGACGCCGTATGTCTCCTACTGTGCTGAACAGGGTCAGCGCTATATTACGCCATGAGATCTAAGTATAGCAAGCACTTTAATAATAAAGCCAACAGTTCACAACGGTTCTTAAACCTGTCTTGCCAAACATTTTGAAAATGAATTCTTTTGAAATTTTGCTATTATCTTCTATTTATCATTTGTAAATCATTCCCTGTTTATTTAATTGCTGTAAACCAGGGATGTCAAAGTCCCTCCTTGAGGGCCGCAATCCAGTCGGGTTTTCAGGATTTTCCCAATGAATATGCATGAGATCTATTTGCATGCACTGCTTTCATTGTATGCTAATAGATCTCATGCATATTCATTGGGGAAATCCTGAAAACCCGACTGGATTACGACCCTCAAGGACCGGAGTTGCCCACCCCTGGCCTAGATTCACTAAACTCACCGATCTGAATCGTTGTTGGGCAATTCTTGGCCGAGTTTTGCCGAGCGACCGATTCACAACAGATTCTGCATGCAAATGTCCTGATCGGACGCATTAGATATCCCTAATGAATATGCATGAGGCAGATCTGCATGCCTGTCACCTATTATATGCAAATCTGTCTCATGCATATTCATTAGGGATATCTTGACTGGCTGGGGGTCCCCCTGGACAGGTTTAAGAACCAGTGCTTTAAAAAATGTCACAAATTACATGCCACTAAATACAACCCTTTTAAAACTGTACAATTAGGTCACCTTGGTTATGTGGCACGGAAGCAATATTCTTTCAGAGGAGGTCACAGGACATCGATTACAGAGAAACAGTATTTTAAAAATGATTGTGAAATGAACTAAGATCTATGAGCACAACAATCCCCCCCCCCCCAACATACAAAAGCAGAGCCAACAGAAATCCTGAAACATACAGCAGTAAGCATAACACAATAGTGACAATGAAAAGTGAAAAGTATTCTCGTAACAATTTAAACCCCCCCAGGATAGTGGTTTCTAGTGCAGGCCGGGCTGCTGAATGTTCTGTGATGTTCCCGACGCTCATAGGAACTCCGTGAGTTTTGGGAGCAGCGCAGGGCACTCAGCGATCCAGCGTGCGCTAAAATCCGCTATTGCACTTTTGTAAAAGGGGGGGGGGGCGGTTAGTAAAGATATTGCAGCTTTTTAACGCAAATTGTGTTTGAGGTATCGGAGTCTCTTAAACACTGCAAAGAGTCCAGAAAGTCCTTTTTGAAAGAAGTTCGAGTTCATTTCAATGTTTCCATAAATCTTTAAAAACTATATTTGCCAAACATTTTGAAAATGAATTCTTTTGAAATTTTGCTATTATCTTCTATTTATCATTTGTAAATCATTCCCTGTTTATTTAATAGCTGTAAACCAGGGGTGTCAAAGTCCCCCCTCGAGGGCCACAATCCAGTCGGGTTTTCAGGATTTCCCCAATGAATATGCATGAGATCTATTTGCATGCACTGCTTTCATTGTATGCTAATAGATCTCATGCATATTCATTGGGGAAATCCTGAAAACCCGACTGGATTCCGGCCCTCAAGGACCGGAGTTGCCCATCCCTGGCCTAGATTCACTAAACTCACCGATCTGGATCGTTGTTGGGCAATTCTTGGCCGAGTTTTGCTGAGCGACCGATTCACATCAGATTCTGCATGCAAATGATCTGATCGGACGCACGCCCACAGATTGCTGTAGAGCAGGGGTGTCAAAGTCCCCCCTCGAGGGCCACAATCCAGTCGGGTTTTCAGGATTTCCCCATGAATATGCATGAGATCTATTTGCATGCACTGCTTTCATTGCATGCTAATAGATCTCATGCATATTCATTGCGGAAATCCTGAAAACCCGACTGGATTGCAGCCCTCGAGGAGGGACTTTGTCACTCCTGCTGTAAACCGAGTTGAGCTTTCTCAGAATGATGACTCGGTGTACAAAGTTAAGCTTTAGTTTAGTTTAGTCTGTATAGAATGATATCACAGTCACCTTCCCATCCTGTTCTGTACAATTTTTATCATTTCAGCTTGCCCCACATAAGAAAATAAAAGCAGAACTTCTCAAAACCACTGGGTCAGTATTCAACCACCTCGTTCACGTATATTCAAGCTTTGACACTTTTAATAATGCAGCCACTAGTCAGAGAGTCATAGAAATAAAGTTACGACAGGAGGAGACGGAATATCGATGAGAAGAGGAAAGCGAAATGATCACAGGCTGCTCCAGAGCTATCCATGCAGCGCCACGGCAGTCTGTAAAAGTTTTTGCCGCACTATCCATATAGGGCTGGATTCTATCAATAGCACTCAAAATGACACGCCAGGAAAAAAACTTAGCGCTAAGTGCTGTTTTGAAAAGGGCGCGTGCCGTTTATAGAAGAGCAGTTAGGCGCGGACCTCATTTTTGGGTACCGGATTTACACCTGCTGGTGTCCGAGTTAGTTCTGCCTCCCTCAAATTATAGAACTATGCACACAAACTTACAGGACGTCCCTCCCATGCCCGTGCGTGGCCACGCCCCCCCCTCTTGAGAGGTGCGCTATGGGAGTTAAGCGCACTGCCGTATAGAATAGAGCACTGTCAGATGCATGCTCAGATATTAATGGTTGCCGCTTAACATCAATAACTGGCTGCCACCACTCAAATATTCACGTCATTGGGCTTGTTAAGCGGTTGACTTGCGCACACATAAGAACTGCCACCTTCGGATCAGACCTTCGGTCCATCAAGTCCGGTGATCCGCACACGCGGAGGCCCAGCCAGGTGTACACCTGGCGTCATTTTAGTCACCCATATCCCTCTATGCCTCTCGTAAGGAGATGTGCGTCTAGTTTGCTTTTAAATCCTAGAACGGTGGATTCCGCAATAACCTCCTCTGGGAGAGCATTCCAGGTGTCCACCACTCGTTGCGTGAAGCCGAACTTCCTGATATTTGTCCTGGACTTGTCCCCCCCTTAGCTTCGGTCCATGTCCTCTTGTCCATGTCACAGTCTCAGCTCTGGAATGTTGCTACTCTTTGGGGTTCTGGAATCTTTTGTTACTCTTTGGGATTCCGGAATGTTGCTACTCTTTGGGGTTCCGGAATCTTGTTATTCTTGATAATGTTTGGGGGTTCTGGAATCTTTTGTTACTATTTGGGATTCTGGAATGTTGCTACTCCATTGGAACATCACTGATGAGGTTGGCTCTGAGGCACTGTGGAATGAGGCATTATAAGAACATAAGAAGCGCCATCTAAGGATCAGGCCTTCGGTCCATCGAGTCCGGCGATCCGCACACGCGGAGGCCCAGCCAGGTGTACACCTGGCGTCATTTTAGTCACCCATATCCCTCTATGCCTCTCGTAAGGAGATGTGCGTCTAGTTTGCTTTTAAATCCTATGACAGTGGATTCCGCAATAACCTCCTCTGGGAGAGCATTCCAGGTGTCCACCACTCGTTGCGTGAAGCAGAACTTCCTGATATTTGTCCTGGACTTGTCCCCCCTTAGCTTCAGTCCATGTCCTCTTGTTCGTGCATTCCAGGTGTCCACCACTCGTTGCGTGAAGCAGAACTTCCTGATATTTGTCCTGGACTTGTCCCCCCTTAGCTTCAGTCCATGTCCTCTTGTTCGTGCATTCCAGGTGTCCACCACTCGTTGCGTGAAGCAGAACTTCCTGATATTTGTCCTGGACTTGTCCCCCCTTAGCTTCAGTCCATGTCCTCTTGTTCGTGCATTCCAGGTGTCCACCACTCGTTGCGTGAAGCAGAACTTCCTGATATTTGTCCTGGACTTGTCCCCCCTTAGCTTCAGTCCATGTCCTCTTGTTCGTGCATTCCAGGTGTCCACCACTCGTTGCGTGAAGCAGAACTTCCTGATATTTGTCCTGGACTTGTCCCCCCTTAGCTTCAGTCCATGTCCTCTTGTTCGTGCATTCCAGGTGTCCACCACTCGTTGCGTGAAGCAGAACTTCCTGATATTTGTCCTGGACTTGTCCCCCCTTAGCTTCAGTCCATGTCCTCTTGTTCGTGCATTCCAGGTGTCCACCACTCGTTGCGTGAAGCAGAACTTCCTGATATTTGTCCTGGACTTGTCCCCCCTTAGCTTCAGTCCATGTCCTCTTGTTCGTGCATTCCAGGTGTCCACCACTCGTTGCGTGAAGCAGAACTTCCTGATATTTGTCCTGGACTTGTCCCCCCTTAGCTTCAGTCCATGTCCTCTTGTTCGTGCATTCCAGGTGTCCACCACTCGTTGCGTGAAGCAGAACTTCCTGATATTTGTCCTGGACTTGTCCCCCCTTAGCTTCAGTCCATGTCCTCTTGTTCGTGCATTCCAGGTGTCCACCACTCGTTGCGTGAAGCAGAACTTCCTGATATTTGTCCTGGACTTGTCCCCCCTTAGCTTCAGTCCATGTCCTCTTGTTCGTGCATTCCAGGTGTCCACCACTCGTTGCGTGAAGCAGAACTTCCTGATATTTGTCCTGGACTTGTCCCCCCTTAGCTTCAGTCCATGTCCTCTTGTTCGTGCATTCCAGGTGTCCACCACTCGTTGCGTGAAGCAGAACTTCCTGATATTTGTCCTGGACTTGTCCCCCCTTAGCTTCGGTCCATGTTCTCTTGTCCGTGTCACATTGGACATTGTAAATCATTTTTTTTCCTGCTCTATTTTGTCTGGACAACATATATATAATCCAGGGGACAGTGTCACTGGCAGGGGGCACATAGGGGATGCTGCTGAATATCTGGTCAGAGAATGACACATTGACGGGATTTGTCACCATCCCCGTGTCATTCTGTAAGGAGAGAGGGAAGAATCAATGGGCCCAGCCAGTGACGAATGCTGGTGTAGAAGGACTGAGGTTGAGATAGACACTGTGCGCTAAGCTTTCTAGCGGGCGCCAAACACACGCTAAACGCTAATGCGTGCATGCTATTCTATGGATGGGTTAGCAGTTAGCGCATGCGTTGATTTAGCGAGCGCTATAACGCTTAGCGTGCCTTTGCAAAAGAGGGGGGTAAAGGTTGCCAGTCTGGTATCCAGAGCAGATATTGTGATGTCATAATTAGAGAATGATGCAGGGACAAATTTGCCCCCGTCCCCGCAGGAATTCAGTTTCCCTGTCCCCGTCTCCGTGAGTTTTGTCCCTGTCCCTGTCCCATTCCTGTAAGCTCTGCCTTAACCACACAAGCCTCGAACACTTATGATTTTAAAGGGTTTGAGGCTTGTGCAGATGAGGACGGAGCTTAGGCATTGGTGGAATGAGGCATTATGACATCACAATCTGAGCTCTAGAATGTTGCCACTTAGGATTTTAAAGCTTTTGAGGATTGTGCAGGTGAGGACGGAGCTTAGGCATTGGTGGAATGAGGCATTATGACATCACAATCTGAGCTCTAGAATGTTGCTACTTAGGATTTGAAGGCGTTTGAGGCTTGTGCAGATGAGGACGGAGCTTAGGCATTGGTGGAATGAGGCATTATGACATCACAATCTGAGCTCTAGAATGTTGCTACTTAGGATTTGAAGGCGTTTGAGGCTTGTGCAGATGAGGACGGAGCTTAGGCATTGGTGGAATGAGGCATTATGACATCACAATCTGAGCTCTAGAATGTTGCCACTTAGGATTTGAAGGCGTTTGAGGCTTGTGCAGATGAGGACGGAGCTTAGGCATTGGTGGAATGAGGCATTGTGACATCACAATCTGAGCTCTAGAATGTTGCTACTTAGGATTTGAAAGGGTTTGAGGCTTGTGCAGATGAGGACGGAGCTTGTAGCAATGCCGCAGGAAAACAACGCGCAGGGACGGGAAAATGAATTCCCGCGGAGACGGGGAAAAATTTGTCCCCATGTCATTCTCTAGTCCTAATGCCTCATTCCACCAATGCCCAAAAGCCAACCTCATCAGTGGTGTCACAATGGGTTCATTATCCTATACATGGCTCACATAAGAATCAGAGTCTGAATGGGCCCAGCCATTGACCCTCAAGCCTTGCATTGAACAATGCTGGTGTAGAGGGGCTGAGGTTAAGAAAGGCACTAAAGAACGGGCCCTGGGTTCACCACTGTTGGAAACAGGATACTGGGCTCGATGGACCTTCAGTCTGTCCTAGTACAGCAATTCTTATGTGGAGCCAACTATAGGACAATCAAGCCATTGTGACATCACTGATGAGGCTGGCTCTTAGGCATTGGTGGAATGTGGCATTATGACATCACAATCTCAGCTCTGGAATGGTGCTACTCTTTGGGTTTCTGCCAAATTTGTCCCCATTCTCACGGTTAACCACAGGAAACCATTGCCATGTCATTCTTTAAGGAGAGAGGGATGAATCGGAGTATGAACGGGCCCAAACCACTGACCCTCAAGCCTTGCATTGAAGAATGCTGGTGTACAAGGACTGAGGTTGAAATAGGCACTAAAGAATGACATGGGATGGTTTCCTACGGTTATCCTGTCACCGTGTCATTGTCTAGGTGGAAGCAACCCAGGTGTACCTTGGGGAGCATCTGTTGTGTAACAGCATCCGGGGGCCCAGATTCCATTATGGAATCTTAACAGAAACCTGGATCGGCTGCATAATTATAGACAGCAGGTCTATGGGAGACCCACCGATGTCCCATCCATGCGCACACCCTTACAGAACACAGCTTTGCACACGCACGTACGGAAGTGCTACGCATCTTTTGCTAGCAACAGGCTTAGAATTGCCTTTTCAACATTTTCCATGATTTGGAGCTTTCTGAAAGGCATATCTTTCAACACAAAGGGTCAGACGGAACATTCAGGGCTCCTTTTACGAAGGTGCGCTAGCGTTTTTAGCGTGCGCCAGCCGAAAATCTACCGCCTGCTCAAATGTCACGCCTTCGTAAAAGGAGCCCTCAGACAATGACAAAAGGCCAGATGTGAAAGGCAGAGTTTCTGCTGGATAGGTGGGGATTTCTTGCAGCAGGAAAGTCAGTCCGGAGGGGAAAAACCAAAGCCATAAACGGTACTTAAAAAAGCAAATTATATTCACAGCTTTGGGGGGGGGGGGGGAGGATGTAAGAAGTGCAGGATGCGGATGACATAGTTGTTTTTTGCAGCATCAGGTATACATAGAAAAGGGGCTGGCTGAAGAAGAATGCACGTGAACCCCTAAAAGCTATGAAATCAAAATTTCAGGCTGTCATGAAAACATAATTATTCTGCTTCATCCTCTTTAAGTTGAAAAATAAAATGCATTGGATTTTATTATGTATCTAATATAATAAAAGGCTACTCGCGCATGTGCACTCCCATCTGCGTGCGTCCGTTTTCCGTGAGATGTAGGGCATTGCAGGTAGGAGTGCGCATGCGCGCAAAGCTAGCTCTCTCTCTCTCCCTCCCACCCCCGAGGCGGATGTTGGCCGCGGCAGCTGCTGGCCGCCCAAAGCTCTCTCTCTCTCTCCCTGCTCTCCACCTCGCGCAAACCTAAATCCAGGGAAAACGGTAGAAGTTTATTTTTAAGATTAAAGGTGCTGCGGCGGCTCCTCTCACGAGCCGCACCTGCGTCGGAGAAGGCTTCCGACACAGGCAGCGATCTTGAGAGGAACCGCGGCGGCAACTTTAAACTTAAAAATAAACTTCTTCCGGTACTGCCGTTTTTCCTTTTGTGCCCTCTCGATCTCCTTAACCACAGTGAGTGCGATGGTAGGCCAGACTGTGGGAAGCAAAGGGGGGGGGGGGAAATGCTGCTGCACAGGGATCTGTAGGGGAAGGTAAATACCGCTGCTGCTCAGAGAAGTGGATGGAGAGGGAAATACTGCTGCTGTTGCTGCACAGGGAAGTGAGGTTGGGGGAGGGAAATGCTGCTGCACAGGGAAATGAAGGGGGAGGGAATGTTACATATGGAGCAGGGAGAGAGACAAATAGAAATAAAGACAGACAGACAGCGGGAGGGAGGGAGACAGAAAGAAAGAAAGGAAGAAAGACACAGGGGCAGGAAGAGGGACAGAAAGACAGACAGAGAAAGGGGGTCAGGGAGAGAGAAAGAAAGAAAGACAGGCAGACATCTATTCTAGCACCCATTAATGTTAACGGGCTTAAAGACTAGTATATATACTAAAATCCATCCAGGATTAGGTAATGCATTTTGGGGTCCTTTTACTAAGCATCATGCTAGCTGTTTTAGTGCACGCTAAACGCTAACGTGACCTTTATGTTCTAGGGACGGGTTAGCATGCCTTAATAAAATGACCCCTTTATTTATCAACATAAGGGAATGAAACTGAATAATTATTTTTCAATGGCAGGCTGAAATTTGATTTTATAGATTTTAGGGGTTCAAGTGCCTTCTTAGCTTGAGATCACACTGACCACCTTCTTACCCCACCCCCACCCCTGTTCTATCCTAGCTCTCACACCCACTGTTTTGGGTTCTGCTAAGTTCAAACATCTTAATGTTTGGAATGAGGGAAGCAGAACTGTCGTTGAGTAACTTATCTTTCCCGTTCAGACATCCGGCAACTTTTCTCTAGAAAGGGTTGGGGGTTGTTTTTTTTTTTCACATGAGACAAAAAAAAAAAGTGAGTGGGAGAGTGAAATGGCCTTAGCTGCCAAATTTTAAATCCCTGCGAAAAACTCCCTCTGTAGAAATCCCGTCCCGCTTCCTAATGAGCTGACGAGGGCTGAAAATTCCAATAGAGTTTGATCACCGTCTACTGGGGTTTCTCTTACCAGTGCACCACACACATTGCTGCTCTCTTGGTCTTACAAGTAAAAGAGTTTCTTACCAGCAAACCAATGAATCTTGCAAAGAAGAACTCAAATATACGTTAGGAGAGGGTTACCATATGGTTTCAGAAAAAAGGAGGACGGATCGAGACATCCAGTTTTTACTTCCGCTGAAAGCAATGGAAGTGAGGAGGACAAATAGAGACATCCGGGTTTTACTTCCGCTGAGAGGAATGGAAGTGAGGAGGACAAATAGAGACATCCGGGTTTTACTTCCGCTGAGAGGAATGGAAGTGAGGAGGACAGATAGAGACATCCGGGTTTTACTTCCGCTGAGAGGAATGGAAGTGAGGAGGACAGATAGAGACATCCGGGTTTTACTTCCGCTGACAGGAATGGAAGTGAGGAGGACAGATAGAGACATCCGGGTTTTACTTCCGCTGAGAGGAATGGAAGTGAGGAGGACAGATAGAGACATCCGGGTTTTACTTCCGCTGAGAGGAATGGAAGTGAGGAGGACAGAGACATCCGAGTTTTACTTCCGCTGAGAGGAATGGAAGTGAGAAGGACAGATAGAGACATCCGGGTTTTACGTCCTCTGAAAGCAATGGAAGTAAGGAGGACAGATAGAGACATCCGGGTTTTACTTCTCTTGAAAGCAATGGAAGTAAAACCTGGATGTCTCAATCCATCCTCCTTTTTCTGGAGCCATATGGTAACCCCACCTTAGCAGCTTAAAACATAAACAACCCAGGCACATGACAGAACCAAATCCATCTTTTAGGTAGTAGGACAGAAGAAAATCAAATTCCTCCAATTCCTCTTTTCCCAAAGTTTTCTTTTTCTCTAAGCAACAGGATAAAGAGAAAATCTTTGGAGAGTGAGAAACTCAGATGTCCAGAAAGAGTCGTTCCAGAGACTCTCAATTCCTTGCTAGGAGACAAGATCAGAATTAATAAATAGATCAATTCATTAATTCACTGTGAACATGGGAGCGAATAGGGGGTCCAGGGGGGGGTCTCTTTTCTGTCTTACCTGCAAACACGTTCTCGGTTGGGTGGCGGGCCACTTTCCTACAAAAAGCTTTCCTTTCTGGACTGAGGAAATTGAAAAGAGAGAGAGAGAAAGAGAAAGAGTTGGTGTTTTCTCTGCTTTCCGGTACTTACCAGCCTTCTTTTCGGCTTAATGAGTGGTCGGTTCTGGCCGTTCATTTTGTGATAGAGTCCACAGGCATTACAGAGATAGTGCCCTGTCCCATCTCTCCGCCACAGAGGAGTAGAGGTAGCTCCACAGTTTACACACTCCCTGCCTTCTGAAAACAAAACAGCAGATCGTTCACTTCCAGAAAACAAAAATCGACACTTTATTCTTAAGTTTTCCTAACGTGTTATGACCCGCTGGATTGACAAAACCCCCAGTCTAAAATATCTACACTGTCTCCCAAGATCTTGCCTCGAATGAGACTGAATTTTCTTGGAAGGCTTTAAGGCCCCCCTTTTACTAAGGCGGTTAGCGTGGGCTGGCGCAGTAACCGCACCGAAGCCCTATGAGCTGTGGTACGGATGCTGCGCGGTACTCACTAACGCCTGCTTAGTTAAAAGGGGGGACCTATGGTTTTGTCTTTTTGATTCCAGGACTTTCTGCCATTTCTCCTCTTCCACTCACTTCTGATCTTGGACCGTTCCCTTAAACTTTTGCTCAATCTAAGCTATTTCCCTGAAGAAAAAAAAAATTAGGTCCTGGATACAATCCGAGGACAAACCTTGCAGAAAACTGGCCCTATAGCTTGTAAGCTCATTGTTGTAGGGACTCAACAACACTACTTTGGCAGTGCTTTATAATGTGGGTTTTCTTTTTTTATATATAAAACACTTAGAAGTGGAATATACATTTAAAAAATAAATGATACATTTGGCATTAACTCCTCAACAAGGAAATGCACTGCATGTCACTTGATACATTGAAATAATTTTCGGCACATAATAGATACATTAATTTGGAATAAATATACCCCCTCATTTTGAGGCATAAATAACAATATTCTCATTAAACACATTAACAAAAACACCCAACAACCCAGAAGTTCCCTAAGGTCCTCGGGTAATACAAGTAATTGCAAAATATAACAGCCAGCCTCAGCTTAATCAATAAAATAACATCTGCTGATGTGAGCCAAAAATGCATTTAACCAAGAGTAAATGAATTTTGCATCATTTAATGCAGAAACTGATGCTTTGTATTGCCAATTAATAATAAGCCTGTCCATATTAATAAGATCTTTAAATTGCATATTCAAAGCAGACGGTGTCGTGGCTGCTTTTTTTTTTTTTTTTCCAGGGACATGTAAACTGTGCATCTTTCAGAGATGTTGGATCTTAAACTGAGGCAATTTTCCTCTGCTCTCATTAATTTCTTTTATTAATTTTATTCATTAGTGGTTGAATCTTCCCAAGTATCCAAGGCAACACTTATAAAGCCCATAATTTGGTATTGAAAGAACCAGTTGCATCGTTTACTTTTTTTGAGGTCTGGGAGGTTTGTCGATCTCTCCTAGACGAACTCGTCTTTTTATGAAGACTTGGGATCCCTATATTCAAAAGCTTTCACCTAGAGCAAGAAGTTTAATTCTCAATGAATTACATTGAAGCTATGGTTGCCTTAATTGCATTCCAGATCTTGGCTGGCTTTTTGGGTCACCTTTCTTCCAGGGAGGGGAAGGGAAAATGGGATGGTGGGAAAAGGGGAAGGGGAGGGAGGGAGGAGGGAAGGGGAGAGAGGGAGGTGATAATGAGGAATTATGGTTTATAATATAAAATGATTGAAGGAATGATAATATTATTTGATAATATGTATTGAATGGAACGGAATTTTTAAATATATGAATTTATTTGTAAGGAATATCTTTATATATTGTTCCCTCAATAAAAATGTTTAAATATAAAGCCCATAAAACTCACAGACACAAACAAAGGATATTCTTAGCTTAAAATCAGCAAACTTAGGGGGTCCTTTTACTAAGGGCTCCTTTTACGAAGGCGCGTTAGCGGTTTAACGCGTGAAATACCGCGCATTAAACCGCCGGACGTGCTAGCCGCTACCGCCTCCTCTTGAGCAGGCGGTAGTTTTTCGGCCAGCATGGAAGATAGCGCGTAATTAAAAGTCGCTAACGCGGCTTCGTAAAAGGAGCCCTGAGGCGCACTAATTGCTAACTGGGCAGGATGGACCTTTGGTCTGACCCAGCAGCGGCAATTCTTATGTTCTTATAGAATATGATAAGTGTGTTATCATTTAGCGCGCTTTAAATCGGTTAGCACGCCTTAGTAAAAGGAGCCCTTATTCTAACCTGCCAAGCCAACACCCCTCCCAGATTTTACATAACTTCCTAAATGAGAAATAATTTTGGTTTAACCTCACATTGTGTAGTAGGAAATTCTATAATTCTGTCGTTACATAATTGCATTGATGCTGAAGTCCAACCTCTCATATAGCTAGAGCGCATCTTGCTGTGGAACTGACATCAAATCATCTGGGCCTCTGTTATGCAGAGTTTTAAATACCAGAAACATCTTGAGTCTGTTTCGATCCAAGCCACCCCTACACTGTACTAAAGGACAACTTTCGGAAGTGGTCTTGCTTTGCCCTAGCCAGGAAAGCATTGAAGAAGCATTTCTCCTCTTCTTATCTGAAGGGATTTCTATACAGATGTCCAATTCGACGGATAGGAGACCGTCTCTATAGAGATCCAGAGAGGCTGCGTCCTGTCCCTTTCACTGGACATCTGTCACGTGTGAATGACAGCTCTGTCTATACTCAGTACCGTCCATCCTCTCTGCAAATCCAGTAAACTCAGTCTTTCTCTGAAGCGTTTCTTGCTTGGTTTGGGTTTTAATGCAAACTATTCCATTTATGTCTAGTGACCATCATTCCTTGCAGTCAAAAAGCATGATCTTATTTTGAAGTAAAGTTATAAAGACATATATTCTGGCCTGGCTCTGGGAACAGGAATCTTCTAGCCTGGGACAAGAGCGCTGAAGCACAAAAGTAACCCCCTCCCTCCCCCCTCCCCATTTGGGATCTTATTCTTTGAAATAAAAGAGATTGTTTGCGAAATGCCAGAGGCGTGAAGATAACAGGAGACAGTAAAACCAGGAACCAGGATTTAGCAGAGTTTCATGTAAGTAGTGGACATTTTCGCTTCGGGGAGAGAAGGGCACGAGCCTCCATCGCACCGGAGTATTAAGAACGTGGCTTCCCCTTTCACCAGCTCAAGACATACACTGAGATACCCAAAACACACACACAGCAAGTACTAAGTTGCTTCCGGTGCCTTACTCTGCAACATTTTTAAAAATCTTTTCCTGTCTTTTACCTTATGCATGGGTTGGCTTTTTGCAAGGCCTAATTTGGGACTGTAAAAATCGCTTGAATCCGCTAGTAAAAGGCGCTGGACGGGGCTGTGCGCTTCTGCTCTCCGGCCTCGTGCAGCCTGACGCTTCGCCCTGGGTGAGATGAACCGCAGGGCTTTCTTAAGTTTTAAAATTTTACAGCCATCACAGTGCTTTTATAAGCAAGTCAACGATGGAGAAGAAATCCCCCCACCCCCTCCAATAAACTGCAGGCCACATCTGTCAGAAAACGAAGAGGCTGAATGATCTAGTAACAACATTAAAGGAAAAAAAAAAAAAACCAACCCTCGCTATAAAGCTTAAACCTTTTGCTGTGCTAAATTTAAAAAAAAAACTGGGTTGGCTTTAAAGCAGGTCCAGCATCTCATCTTTTTCTCCCTCCCACCTTTAGCCCACTGGCCTTCCTCTTTTCGCTTTCTTTCAGCGCAATTAGTGTTAAAGCACGATCTTATTGGCGTTACAAATTAGCTTTTAAGGCTCTGCTGGTAGGGGTCTTCCCCACTATGGATCTCTGGCTAGCTGAGAAGTTCCTTTTTGCCATAGGCCGGCTGGGGTGTGTTTGTCTCTGCCAATTGCAATTTGCTATCCCCCCCCCCCCTGCCCGCAGCTGGCTTCATTGAATCCCAGGTATGCCTCTTTCTGGCAGAGGCTCTAAACCTCTGCTAGCTAATTCGGTGAGTTTGAAGCTGCTCAAACGCCACACCGGGGTTTCAGGCTTGTTGCACACAAACCACAGGTCCCGAGAATGACAGAAACAGGCTGAAGTGACCTAGTTTGCCTGGCAGTCAGGTAGCTCTTAACAAGGGAGACCTGACACACGAGACACTCTCTGAGGATCAGGCGTTGGAGACCCGAACACAGAGGAAAGGAAACAGTCAAGTCTCCCAAATCGAAACCGAGCTGTCTTAAAGCCGTGTCCCCCTCCCCCATCCCACCCCAGTTCTATGCCTTTAACAGGATGAAGTTCAAAGTTATCACTGACACTCTACCCCCCCCCTCCCATCTCTCTCCCTTTAACTCGTTTGGGGGGGGTTTCTTCATGGCATCATCAAGCCCTTCTCTCACTCTCTTTCCTGCACGCAAAGACAAGCACCTTACAGGGTTTGGTTTTCTTGTCCGTCTAAGTAACCGCATCCGGGACCCCTTTTATTATTAAAGTTCCTGGCGCGAGATAAAGAATGCGACTGTCGCGTGCGGCAGTCTGAAAATAATTGGATTAGCTGGAAACATTCGCAAGGCCCTGGCTAGGGCGGTCAGAGGACCAGTCGCCCTGGAAAGCCTTGGGAAGGGATTTCAACTACCAAGCTGGGACTTGTGCATGAAACATACATCACCAGCAGCAGGAAGAATACAAAATATATATATATATCCGGGTTATAATGTACTACCGAGTAATCAGTGCAGGACAGAGATGTGAATCACATTGGAAATAGCTATGGTTTGCTGATCTGTGTGTATTATTTCCCTGCCCCTTCCCCTCAGGTTGTAAACTTTCTGAATTTCTTTTTCGAATAAGACTAGCGAGGTCATTGATGAGGGATTAACCTTGCACTTCACAGCCCCATGCACCTTTTTTTATTTTTTTTTTTGCCGACTCTGCACAGACAACTTCAAAACAAATGCCGTTTCTGCAGCTTGCATTAGATGAAACGTGAGTGACACCCTAAAACAACGACCTAACTGCTCTGCGGCTGTGCGAGTGACAGGACTGATTTCAGCTTAACTTTTTAAAGTGCAGCCGAAAGAGAAATTCTGACCCAGTTTCTGGAGGAGTAAGAAGTGCTCATATACTAACAACAGCTTATACCACTCACAGAACTTATTCTCCCTATCCCTCAATTGTTCAGATATTGTAATGCCCCCTCAAATTAAAACTGTTGCCAAGTTCTCCAACATGAAGAGCCACTTAATTGAATTCACTGATACTGGTGTTTGGTTTTTTTAAAATTTATATCACTTATATTCAGGTACTTTATCATATGGCTCCAACTCTATCTAGTGTACCTGGGGCAATGAGGGGATTAAGTGACTTGCCCAGGGTCACAAGGAGCAGCGAGGGATTTGAACTCACAGCCTTTCTGCAAACCACTGGGCCTTCTCCAGCCACTCGTCAGGAGTGAACTTTGCAGGCCGTACTTATTCGTGTTAGATTAAAATCCCGCATCAGGATGTTATTACACCGACAGGTGCTCTGATTAAAATTTTTTTTAAAAATACAAGACCCCCTTACCTGTGCTGGAACGTGTTTTGGGTCGGGCTTTGCAGCCAAACCCCGTCGGCGATCCCCCTAAAAGGCTGCTTGGAGGAAAGAGCCCCGAGCCATATTCTGGGACGTACGAGGGGTAAGAGGCGATGGGGTGGTGGGCCGAGGAGGCCGTTCCTAGCGCTGCCATAGTGCTCCTGGAGTGGGAGGACTCCAACTTCATGGTGTCTGCCAGCGAGACCTGATACTTGATGCAGTCCTTGTCCTCTTGTCGGCTGGACGCGCTGGAGCTCGGGGTGGAAATGGACGGGTCCGGGGAGACATCTTTCGGCGGGGTAGGAGGGAAGGGGAAGAGGTGAGGGCTGGCGTGTCCGGCTGATAACGATGACGAGGAGGCTGAAGGATACACGGAAAGGGGTCCAGGGGAGCTGTGGTGGATTGAGGTCTTGGAAAAGGGGCTCAGATTCCAAGGAGAAGCGCAGGTTTTGCTCCCATCAAGCCAGGGAAGAAGAGGAGGCCGGCAGACTTGACTCCCTGAAAGGGAAGAATCAAATGGTAAGATTAGATCAATTGGGACGCACAATTTACATTCCAATAGGCGTGTTGCTTTTAGACGTTTATTTAGGTTCCTGGGTATTTAAAGTAACGATCACTACATAAATATATGGGAAAAAAACACACACATGCATAATTAGAGCCAGGAAGCAGATGGCAGTGAGAGACAGGTAGAAGATAAGATGAGATAAAAATATTCCCCCTGATCAGTGCTGTATCTGGAGCTTCATTCCAAAAGGAAGTGTATTATTACGAGACCAATTATATCGGTAATCCCTTAAAAATTATGTGAAAAAAAAAATAGTTTTAGGTTTCTGGTCTACAGGACAATAATTCAACTTTAGTCTGCCTCGTTAACTGCCTTTAAATCGATCAGTGATTTAGCCTAGGTATAAATTCTTTAAAGGAGGAAGCGAAAAAATATTTAAAATGTACATTTGTTATAACCCCTAAATTGGAAGCGTGGTTGTTTATGTGCATAATACAATTGTGTATTTGCTAGTGCGTCTTCAAAGTAAGGTTTATTTCACCAGAAGACACACATCCAAGCAAAACTCGCTAATAAATGTTTAAATACTAAGGAATTAAATGTTCCAGAGGCCAGAAACCAGACGCATTCCATTACTGCCTTGTTTGTTTGGGGTTGGTTTTTTTTTAAGTAATAAAGTGCGCAGCCGGTTTTCATGCACGATTGATTTTTTTGTGGGTTTTTTTAATGTTTCAAAATACATTTTGTTATGTCATTTACAGTACATGCTCAATCCATTTTCCAAGTGAAAACAGCGGTTTACAAATTGAAGCACTGGACTAAAAAAAAAATAAAGCCCAGCAGCTGCCGTGGCCACAGACTCTAACATGGGCGCAATTTACAAAACACACTTCTACCTCCTCTAAACCGCAGATGTATATTTGAGATAAGATATTTAGGAGGGAAGACTGAGGTTTCCTTGCCCCCTTTAATCGGACCGATGTGTGTCTATATAGACTCCATATATTAGAGAGAGACAGATAACTCAACCCAAGGGCATTTCAAAGCACCCACGCTATATTAGCAAGATAGAAAAGTTGGCCAAGCTTGGTCGCACTGCACAGAATCGATCTGAAATAAAGGTATTTGAAATTTGCCAGAAATCTTGCCTCTGCCACAGAGAACAGCAGCTCGGTGTGTATTGGGAGGGGGAGGGGGGTCGATTAATAAAGGAGCAAAAACAGGCCAGGACTGGAAAAGACAAACTATTTGTAAGCACAATGCCTGAATATTTGCTTAGATATTTAGAAAAGCAAAGATTTTTTTTTAATGTGGGTTTTTTAACCCAAGTTATTTACAAATATAGAGGTAGGATGAAATAGGTCATATGGAAATGTATATTGAAGGAATGATAAATTTCATATTTTATTATAATTTCATTAATAACCCATCCTCCATTCACATATCCCCCAATCAGAGAAGTCAAACGGAAAAAACTGTATAATGGCCTCCTGGCCACACAAGCAGCGGGATTAGACCGCCAACTCTCTACTTTGCTGATAACGACCCCTGACTACAGAACATTTAGAAAAGAAATAAAAACCATACTATTTAAAAAAAATCCCTGATACCCCACAATCGAAACCAACCTAACGCCTCCCCACTCTCTAACGCCACAAGAACTACTTCGTCCCTATGAACCAAATTGACTACTCCCTAACTATTCTATAATTCCTCTGGAAATGGCCAGATAGATCCTTTTTGTAATCCGCCTTGAACTGCAAGATAACAGCGGAATAGAAATCACTAATGTAATGTATACAATGTGAATGGGAGGGGGGAAGGGAGATGGGGGGTAGTAGGGGGCTTGATATGGGTCTTACGGAACTATATTTTGGAGGAATGATAGAAATATGTATGGAAAAAATCATAATTGTGAATCTATCTGAAATGAAATCTATTTGTATTATTTTGTTGAAGGAAATAATGACATGTAATATATTACAAATATAGAGGGAATGCTGAAAAGTTCTCAGCCCAACCAACTTTCTAAATTCTGAGCGTTATTTTGCTACTCTAGCTGGAAGTGCGATCTTACTTTGTTTGGTGCTGATTTGCAGAAACGCAATTCTGAGGGTTGTTGGTTTTGGGTTTTTTTTTTTAAACATTATTTCAGATCATCGATCGAACCATAGCCAACTCCTTGTATTCTTAGTTGGGCTGAGAACTTTTCAGCACCCCCTTGTACACTTACACATTGTTAAAGGCCGTATATAATAAAACCCAGGCCTGCAAATACCCCTGGTGCGCTCGGACGTCCATCTGAGGATTGATCGGTGCACTTTTACCGTTTCCTATTTAGACTTTACTGTGCAAAACCTAGTAAGGTATTCCGTTTCCGGGGGGGTAAAAAAAAAAGAGCTCAGAAAGCAAGCGGGGCGGCCAGGCTGAGTTTTCGGAACCAAGAGGGACTCACCGTGATGAGCCGGAGGATACCGCTGGACCGTGGCCCTCACCGAGTTGCCGTAGTAGGAAGGGACGTGGTTCCCCTGCCCGTCGATGTTAAAAAGCACATCCACCTCTTCGGCCAGCTGGTACTGCGAAGGGTCCATGTAGGAGTGACCGAGTCCTGGGTGGTGCGAGTCCGGGTGCTGGCCATTCAGGACCGCTGGGTGGTGATGGCTCACCCACCGGGGCTGGTCAGCGGTCACTTCCATCTCTTGCCAAACACCGAAGTCCTTGTTCCTTTCAACGATAATATTAACAAAAAGTCCCTCCAAAAAGAGCACAAAATGCAACCCAAATCCACAGCGGCTTGGTCTACTGGACCTTCACGAATCACCTGTGAACGAGAATAAGAAAAAGACAACGTTTTATGATGATGCTGAACGTTTACTTTTAAAAATAGGGCAGAGCGGTAGCATTTCAGTGGAAAAAGTTTCACTTTGAGATGCAAAGCTCTCTGCAGATGTTCCAGCTGTTGCACCCCAGATCCCATCACCTGAGACGTCTAATCCCTCTCTTGCGGAGAGAAGCACGCACATTTTTTTTTTGGGGGGGGGGGAGGGAAATAATAATTTTGCAATTTGTACAACCTGTAATAACGTCGTCCCCCCCTTTGCGATCGGCTCCGACAAGGAAATGGCTCGAACGAGACCAACCTTTTTGCTCTCTTTTCGGGGAGGGTGGAGGTCTGCCCCCCCCCCCTCCTACTAGGAAACAGGAGGAGAAGCCGAAAGGGCTCGATCGCCCGGCTGTTTCACAGTGAAGCCATTCTTTGCCGACAGGAGCAGCCTGGCGCCAGGCGGCTCAATGCTCGCAGACAGCGGTGGCGCGACGCAACTTAAGGAGGTTCCAGCGGCCTGGCCAATGGAGGGGGCGGAGCCTAGCGGCGGAGGGAGGGGCGAGAGCTGATCAGCTGGTGAAACTGCTGCGGTGATACTGGAGAGTTCACATTTTGTGCCTTTTTTTTCCAGCCGGATTCTGGGGGGGGGGGGGGACATTTGGTAGCGGCGATCGTTAATATGCAGCTCGTTTTGTGGGGCAGAGGGGGGTGCACCTCCTTAGACAGGACATGAAATGGTTAATTTGGGTGGGTGGCACGTCACTGCTCCTTTTTGGGGGTTTTGCATCCAGATTTCATGACACTGAGCATTTTTTGGTACTTGGGTTATAAATGCATGAAATGAAGAAATAAATGAGCAGCAGATTTTCGGCCGCTGCAATCGCTCGCTTGCAACCGCGATTTACACGTGCAAAAGACGCAGCATCGCGCCTTGTCTCTCTTTACTGACCTCCTTGAATTGCAATTGTTTGCCCAGATTCTGCACTAACAAAATGTGTGCTGGGGGGGGGGGGGGAGGAGGAGGGGCGTGGCGCGAATGGGATCGCGGGAACGTGCCGCAACCAATCCGGCCACCTAGCCCGTCGCCATTGGTGCGCTAGCCGAGGGTTCGGCCCCGCCCCTTGCTCGCTGCTTTGAGGCGCTGCGTCCCCCTAGCGGGCGCGCGGGCAGCGTCCCGGAGCTTGGCTCGTGCAGCGAATTCCCGGGGAAATGCAAGAAAAACCGACAAAGATGTCCCGATAAACTGCTTCGAACTAGCGGCGAGAATGCGGGCTAGAAATGTATTTAAGAATTAAATCGTCACCTGAGGGCCACTGTGGTTCTTAAAAGCCACACAATGAGGCCCTTCGATACCTCTTTCACTCCTAAATCTTTACCATAAAATGCTCTCGATTTCTCTTTGACAGTATGAATGGCATTATTAAAGGACAGGGTCTGATTGCTGTTATATGACAGGACAGGCAGATCTGATGGGCCACCACTGCAGGTATCATTATTAACAGAACTCATTATTAACATTCCGTAAATCGGTAAAGACCCTCCTCTTCAACTAAAGATCTCCTCTGTCTTCTCCCCCCCTTAGGCCCCACCCTCCACTCTCCTACCACCTTCCCGAAATTCCAGTATGACCCTCTCTTACTCTATCCACTAACAAATTGTACCTAAACGCTTATAACTTTCCTTAAACTAAACTACTGTATTTTCCCCTTCTCTCTTTCTGCTAACTCTCCCTGTATTTAATTCTCTCCAAAAACTATAAATCCAATCACTAAACCTGTTGTACTACTTATATGTCTAGTTACTCCCTACTGTGTATGTTCATTTGTAAACCGTTCTGAGCTATTGGGAGGACGGGATAAAAATCTAAATAAATAAAATATCTAATACCATACGCTCCCATAAAATCCTTAAGATCTGAAGATAAAGCTCTGCTAATAATAATAATAATAACAGCTTATATACCGCAATACCGTGAAGTTCTATGCGGTTTACAAAGATTAAGCAAAGGTACAAATTGATTGACTTTAAGAGGGGAGGAAGAAAGAGGGTTAATAGGACAGGAAATCCTTCCTTAAAAGTTATATATTCTAGGAGAGACAGCCCCACAAATCTGGAATTCATTGCCATTTAATATAAGAGAAGAAAAAGCACTGAGCAAGTTTAAAAGTCTCCTAAAGAGCTGGCTATTCAAGGACGCTTTCCAATAGATATGTTATAACCTATAATAACTTTAGGAAGACAATCTAATAGAATTAAGCAGGTACCTGTTCCCCAACCTTCTGTGTCTTGACCCTCCCATGGTTTTATTTTTACTTTTTTTTTTTTAGAATTGTATTTATGTCAATTGCTGTCAATTGCTTCCCTCCTTACATGTATTAATGTATTAGTAGTGAATGTTATGTTTGTTGGTTTTTAAAATTTTATTCAATTTTTGAACTTATGTAAATCGCATTTCATTTGGACTAGGCGAAGTAATCAAAGAAATAAACTTGAAACTTGTTTGTATCAATCTATGGTACAAAATGGATACTAACCCCCCCCCCCCTTTTTAATATTGGATGGGCAAAACAGCAGCCAAATCCTGCCACCAACCAATAAATAACCTGACCAAACACATTGATCCTGGCCAAAAGCTGAGATATGTGCTTCTGCCCATGACTGCCATCATGTTATACATTATTTTGAAAGCGCCTGCATTTGTCAGTTCGCTGGAGAAATGGCCTTAAACCGTCTTCCACTACTATAAGGTTAAGGCTGGCTAGAAGCCGGTTTCAGACAGATTGCCCCCAAACCGAACTGCACCGCCCAGAGTCCAACAACACCAGGACTGAAGGTGGGATAAGTGCAAAGTACAGAAGGCCAGCCGCTGCAGAAATCTGTCGCTCTTAGATGGCAGAACAGGGGTTGCTTCCCTGACTTTGACTGTAGGGGGGGGGGGGAGGAAAAATCAATTGTTGCCCCGGGAAGCTCATCCACAGTTCGCTGCCTACCGGATGCATCTGCAGCACTGTTTGCAGGGGGGGGTGGCAGCCTTGTGCGTTCGGCTGCTGATCTGATGCATCTTGTAATGGAAGCTGCCTGGAGGGTGCTATTCAGTGCCTAATTCCCACTTTGTCCATCCCACGTTCCCAGATTGACAGTATGTAATTGGGGAATGGGAGGTTGCTCTTTTGATGCTCGGCATTGCCCAGCACTGGCCAGCCTGGCAGACGCCAGCGGCCGTGACGTCAGGGCCAGTGTAAACACTAGGAAATGAAGCTGAGAGAGCATTAAGGGCAGGGAGAAGGAGAAGCTTTTACATGAGGGATGGGGGGCTCTTACCCTCTCTAATAGCCCCCAGTTTTGAAATGCAACTGTTTTGCAAAGTTTCCCCTGAACACGTTTCAAAGCCTGGGATGAGGCCCTGTATGAAAAATGTAGAGTCTCAATCAGTGCAAGGAACCAATAAAACCTTTTCCTCCACTGCTTATCCCAATCGCCTCCTCTTTGACTTCTTTTGCTTTGAATCAGTTGCTTTGACTTATCGTCTTTTTAATTCCTAGACTGTAACTTTCCACCTGGCGTAGGTTATCAGCATCATCTGAATGGGTGATGCAATATTTCTTAAACCAGCTACGGTAAGAATTAATTTATTTTACTTGTTCAAAGCAGACGGCAGATTTATAAGATGGTCAGATGGACTATTCCATTGATGAGAAAATAAAGTGTGACCAGGATTACAATTATATTTTCTTTCTAAAATCGTGAGAGGGGCTAAAAGGGGCAGTGTAATATTCAAATACGTCTATAACTCGGGTTATTGGTCTGGCAGCCATATTAATTTGAAGTCGGTGGTAGAATGAAAAACTGGCATTTAGGAGGTCCTGGACTATTGCTAAACATATTTATAAGAAATCCCTTTTGCAGTAACTGGGACCATTATGCAAACTGTCAGTGTTTCCATTAAAGGAAACCTAGTCTCGAGTTCAGGTTTTATTCTGTTTGTATTAACGTTTTTAAGCTGGCCTTTACATTGAAATATTCTTTCCAACAGCCGGATTAAAACGAAGAGAATGATACAGCTGCGGATGGAAAATAAAACTATAAAGAAAAAAAAACAAAGACGTGAAGGCAAAGAGGAACCGGAGATGGATGAGGAGAAAACCAAATAAAGGGTCCGAAAGAAGAGAGAAACACCAAGCCAGAATGTAAACAGAAAGAGACAATGTTAATGGGGGGAAGGAAAGAAAGAAGGGGGAAATTGTGTCCTAAACAAATCAAAACAAGAAGGAGACAACGGAATCAAACTGCCAAACGAGAACATGAAATGGATCATTAAAAAAAATAATACTAATAATTCTCCCTGCTGTGGAATAGAAGCCAGTGGGGGCTGAGCCAGGCTGCCCTTCTCACTGGGCTCTCGACAGAGCTGAGCCTTGATTTGACAATTCTAGCCTAATAGACGCCATTGTTGGAGCAATTAGGAGAAAAAAATAACAATAGGTAAAGAAAAAAAAAAACACATTTGATTTGATTTGAAGGTAAAGGGCTTGGCGCTGAGATCCCTGCCGGCTGTGTATCTTTTCCAGCTGAGAGGCAGAAAAGGGTTAAAAGCCTCTCTCCCCCTCCCCAGCAGGGGAGGGATGTATGGTCAGGGCAGTGGGGTAAAGCGCAGGCAGGATCTTAGGGGAAGGTGTCAGGAGACAGAACAGATCTGTCATCTGCTTTGAAAGTGTACTGGGGAGGGAGGGAACTTCGCAGCGCACAGAATGGGACCTGGAATTCAGGAATTGTTCGTCCAAATCTGTTCCAAGGGTCTTTTACTAGAGGTACAGTGAAACATAGGGCCACGTTAGGGCATTAACGCGCGGAATAGCGCACGCTAGACTGAGCTGGCGTTAGTTCTAGCCGCGTAGTGCGGGTTTAGCGTGCACTAAAATGCCGCGTGCGCTAAAAATGCTAACGCAGCTTAGTACAAGGAACCCATAGTGTTAAGACCAAATCTTTTAAAAAAGTGTGTTGGGGGGGGGATTTCCCCCAGCTCATCTCAATGGAATATAATAAAAGCATCAAGTTTAAAAAAAATAAAAAAATCATTTTTTTCCTAAACCTTCTTTTCTCGTGGATTCTGATCCCGAGAATCTGCTACACCTGGGATGAATTTTTATCATTGCTTTTGGAGGACGCCAAGAAGAAACCCCCAAATACCATGGAATTAAAGCGATAGCGGTGGGATTAGATTACATTTGCAGGGCGGTGATTTTACAGGGCGCTGGAATGGTACAGGTAAAGCTGTATAAACAGCCCTGGGCTGAAAAATCGGAGGGTTATTCAGAGGACAGAGCCCAGCGCAGAGCTGCGAATGCCTTTCTGTGTAAAAACAATTTCTGTCTTGAGGTGGGGAAAGGGGGGATGGTGCGATTCCATTGAAAGCTAGAAAAAGCTGCGTTCTACAGCCTGACTTAGAAGTGCAAAATAAAGACATTTCACAGTGCAAAAACTTTTTCTTTTTTTTTTTTTAAACTCTACATGCCAGCCAGCAACGAGAATAATCTAGCAGGTGCCTTATTGAAACTACCACTGTAAAACAAGTATTTTTATAGATGATTAAAGGGGGAAAAAACCAGATTCTTCATTTTGTTTCTGCACATATTCAGAGTGGTTTAAAAAATGATGTTACAAAAAGCAAGTTAAACAACAGAATCTCCGTGGAGGGCTAAACACCCCCTCTTTAACTAAGGCACGCTAATCGACTTAGCATGCGCTAAATTGGTTAGCACGCCTTAGTAAAAAGTCCCCCAAGTCCAACTAGTTTTCAGATTTTGGATCCTAGGACAAATAGTTTACGGGGAAAAAAACAACTAGAAACTCGCTGGACTCGCGTGCGTAGCCCTTCTCGGAGACTATCCCCCTCTTTTACAAAGGTTCGCTATGCTTTCTCGTGCGCGCTAAACACCCATGCATGTTACCCTATGGACGTGTTAGCAGTTAGCACATGCATCAATTCAGCGAGCACTGAATCCACACTAAAACGCTTAGCACGCCTCTGTAAGAGAGGGCCTACGTTGTTTAACTTGCTTTTTTTTTTTTTTTTTTACCCCTATAGGGGCATCATGACCAGGGTTATTTCAAAAATTTGAGAGAGGCTTGTTCAATTTCTGAAGATTCAGAGCTCTTTAAAGGTCAGGAAAGAGTTCTACATTCTTGTTTGTTTTGAGGAATTTTGTTTTGGGGTTCTTTGTTGCTTTGTTGTCATTTGTCTTTTTTTTTTTTTTTTTTTGCTCGTTTTTAATTTTTAATAATATGCCTTTTCCAAAGTGGAAGAAAAAGAGGCCTGGACTGATGGAATAGAAATGAACATAAGAAGCGCCATCTCCGGATCAGACCTTCGGTCTATCAAGTCCGGCGATCCGCACACGCGGAGGCCCAGCCAGGTGTACACCTGGCGTCATTTTAGTCACCCATATCCCTCTATGCCTCTCGTAAGGAGATGTGCGTCTAGTTTGCTTTTAAATCCTAGAACGGTGGATTCCGCAATAACCTCCTCTGGGAGAGCATTCCAGGTGTCCACCACTTGTTGCGTGAAGTCGAACTTCCTGATATTTGTCCTGGACAGTTGTTCAGATTGTGAAAACGATTGTAAGCTGTCTCCCTCTTTCACTAAGGCGCGCTATTGCACCTTAGTAAATGGAGCCCTGTATTATCTGTGTGACAACAGCAATAAATAAAATAAATACCTACCTACTGTTTCTCCTGGGGGGGGGGGGTAAGGCTTTAATTTAGACATAGGAGGGTGGTTTGAAAAGCAAGACAAGCCATGTAGTCTCTCTCCATCCAGGGCTATACACGTTTTTTCTAACTTGCTGGTCTAAGTGTATAACCCTGGATGGAGACCACAAGGGGGTGCCAAAAAGGTCTCAGCTCAACCTAGAAGAGAATGATGTGAAACAATGTCCTAGAATTTCATTTCTGCACATTGGTACTTATTATGTAATTTTTTAATATACCACTTATATGCTAAGTGGTTTTACATTCAGGTACTTTTTCCTATTTCCCTATCTGTCCTGGCGGGCTCAAACTCTAGTGTACCTGGGGCAAAGTGGCTTGCCCAGGGGTCACGAGGAACAGCGAGGGATTTGAACCCACAACCTCAGGGTGCTGAGGCCGTAGCTCTAGCCACTGCACCACACACTTAACTAAAATAACACTCTTTTCACCTACCAGGGGCCGCTGAAAGGTTCTCAACCAAGACGAGAATGATGTGGAGCCATGAAGCTTTCAAGTTATCCCTCACTTTTCTTGACACTTTTGGTTTCAATGGTGTGAAATGCAGCTAAAAGTGTCAAGAAATGTATGGAATAAATTGTAGGTTTCATGGCTCCACATCATTTTCTTCTTGTTTGGGTTGAGAACTTTACAGCGGCCCCTCATACATCCTCTAACTTACTCTTTTTTTTAACCAAACTTTTCAAATCACCCTTGTAATTCCAGCAAGTTTACCTCACGCATTTGACTAAAAACGACTTAAGCCCGTCTCCCTTACCTCCGGGCCTGAATGACGCATTGGGGATTTTTTCTCAGTTTGTACCCACGGAGGAAAGGCTTAGCACCTCTTTTTCGGTGGATCTCATTAACAGGGTTTTGTCTCATTTTTTCACCCCCTGTTTCTTTAGTTTTCTGTTAAAAGTTCATGGACATCTATGCTGATAAAATTCTTCCAATTAAATCAAAAAAATTCATCTGTACCTGTCGGGTACATCGATTTAGATGAAAGGGAACCAGCCTAGAAATTGCAGGCGATAAGAGGGCTGGCCAGTAGGGCTTCTGGTTGGCACCTGGAATGCCGTTTCTAGTCATTTAAGGCACCATCGTAAGCAGAGAAGCTCCCCTCCCCTCAGGCAGGGTGAAATTGGACTTCAGGCTATGCATTACCAATTATCTTCCCCTTCCAAATGCTCAGTGTTTTCTCTCAGATTTTTTTTTTTTTTTTTGGGGGGGGGGTGGCTGTGGGAGGCCTAAATCTCACTGATGAAAATTCATAGGTCAGCTGATGAGGCATGCAGAACTTTTTATTCCCAAGTGTCCTTTTAAAAATATACACACACAGGCCCACGCACACAAAGCAATAGAGGATCAAATCAAGTGTGAAGTAATACAGTAACAACATTTTATGCAGGGGGACCTCTATAAGTTAAGGGGTGTTTTTCCCAGTCAAACAACGATGTGAACCTATCCACAACTTTTTGTAAATATTGTATAATGTGCATAATATTAGTTGTAGAACATATAAGAATATATGTTTCTCTATTAAACGCACTTCGTTTCAAGACATTCATTAATATATAAAATCTATATAGTCCTAGGCACCCATTCATCATTTTCAGTAAACAAAAGATAACCTTTTGCACGTGCAGCCTTTGCTCGGGGCTTTGCGTTTTAATTGCCTTTTAAATTACTATTAAGGTTTCAATTTTTGAATGACACCACAAGGCTCTAATAGGGCGAGGTTTTAATACGTGGGCGCGCACACTACACACTTTGATAGAAATTAAATATTGTTAGTACCGCTTGTTGTATACAGGTATGACGGGATATAAATAAAGCTATTATTATTATTATTATTAAAATACAGCAGAAGGAAAGGAGCCCAATTCTATCCTTTTATAAAAGGTAGACTGGACATTTATAACCTGGGGGAACCACATTTCTCTGATCATGCCAGGGCTGATCAAGGACAAATCGTTCTTTGGCAAATGAGGGAAGTTTGACATTTTGGGGTATTCATTATGGGAGTGGATCGCTTTATCTTTGTATAGACAACGATGTGTGTGTTTTCGATGTGAATTGTAATAACATATGCCAATATAAGAGGCGCCTTATTTATTCAGCTGCTTCAAGAGATACCTTTCTAATCTAGTTTGGAGCATCCTTCAGAACCTCTATGCCTCCCCTTTCAAACATATATTATACATATATAAATATACATTATTCATCCTTATTATAGCTAGACATCTCACCCCCACTACACTGCTTCACACCATAAGGGTCCCTTTCAACTCAAAGCACCCACAAACAACGAACAGTTTTGCTAAAAATAAAATTTAAAAAAAGAGAGAAAGATTAATAGTTTGGGAATAGCTTCCTGAAACTTAAGAATTGCTGCTGCTGGGTCAGACCAGTGGTCCATCGTGCCCAGACGTCCGCTCACACGGCGGCCCTTAAAAAAATAACATTTTGTTTTGAAATTCTCTAGTTACATTTGTAGAAATGTGGCAGAAAAAAAAAAGTTGTAAAAAAGAACTGTCGCTATTAAAATCTAGTAAAATCATTAGCTACCACATTGAATCTTTAAGCAGCCTTTCTGTCTATTTGAAATGAAATCTATTTGTATTATATTATATTTAATTATTTCCTTCAATAAAATGTTATAAATTTAAAAAAAGAAGCCTTCCTAAAATATCCCCTTTTTAGTTCCCTTCCGTCTCATCCCGTCTCCCAGAATCTTTAAATATATATATTTCCCAAATCGAGCTGGGAACAAGGGAGCCTTGCACATCTGCTTGGAAGAGTTGCTTTCCCATACAGTATAACATGCACCAGTGAAAAGCCACAGCGCCCAGTATGCAGGAGCCAGAGATAGACTAGACTGGTTCCCTTGCTCTCTGGCTGCAGAATTAGAAGCTCTCAACAACTGATCCCTGGAAATGTGGTGGGGGGGAGAAAAATTCTACACCACTAAACAAAGCAGAAAACAATGACACAAATGCAAATGCAGACCCCTTCTAATTCTCTCCACGTGCAGTATAGACAGGGGCTAAGTGAGGTGCAAAACAAGTGAAACATTTCACCGACCTGTGCACGACGGTTCTTATGGACGCCTCTTCCTGGCTTTGATGTGTGGAAGATCCGAGACAAAACCGAGGACACCCAAGGTCGCCTAGAACCTTAAAATCTGGTAGACGCACCCCTTCCAGCAAGGACAAAATAGCTGATAGGCGACTGCCCCACACTGTATGTTGAATCTGAGCTCTTCCGGGTAGAAAGAGAGAGAGACGGAGAAGGGGAGGAGGGAGAGAGTGTCAATGACATAGAATTATAATTGATTCTGAACTGTATAAAAGAGGCTTCTATAGGCGACGGCCTCTCTCGCTCAACTAAGGCTAATACTGGCTTTTGTAATCAAGAAGTGAAGCACTATTTATTAGTAATATTTGGGAATGGGGTGGGGGATGGGAGGAACTTTATCGTGTTTATATAGTGGTGATAATTGATTGTTGATTTCTTTGAATTTATATATCCACAATGTATTAACTGAGTTGAGATAATATTCTTTGTAAGATTTTTGTTATGTATATTTTATTCTTAAAACTCAATAAAAAAAAATTATTGAACATGAAATCCATTCGACTAGAATGCAGTCGGTACTGGTTTGGAGGGGTGCAAAATTAGAGAAACACCACCCACTCCATTCTTTGGGGTGCCTTCTCCCGGGAGCTGATCTCTGATATGGCATATTGGCAGAAGCAAGGGTTCCAGGCCAGATCGCAAAACTGCGGGGGGTATCCTATGACCAAGTCGTATTTCTGACCCCATTCTCCCCCCACCCCACGGTCCCCAGAGAGTGACGAAGGTCGCCTGAAAACACTCGCTCCCAATAAAAGCACAAAGCAGGGTGAAGTGTCTGTTTCAGTCTGCAGTTGTCCCCTAAAGATATCACTTCTTTCATTTATGATACAGAGGTAAAATGATCTGTATTATTTCTATGGTGAATTCCCTGTGATTGCAAACAATTTGGGCATGCAATAGGCAGCTTCATGATTGCTGGTGGGGGGGGGAGGGCAAAGATGTAATTATATTTTACAGTATTTTATTTACGACCGTGCATTTCTCTTCTTGCTAGAAGCAGGGGTGACGAAATGATAACAGTCGGTTGACTGAATGCTTTTAGACGCGCCCCGACCCTTTACGGATTTAAAGCTGCTGGAATAACACGGGTAACTATGAAAATATGACAGCTGGTCATTGCAGGAAGGATTTGACATTGCTTTAAACACGATAGATTCACCCGACAAGGAACAAACTGGATTCTTAGACTGGGATACCTGGACCAACACGGTGTTGGGTAGGAGCCCTCGAGATCACATGACGGAAAGGACCATGTGGTCTGGGAAGTCCATGTGTCACAACGTTGTACCTAAAAGTATCATATTGTAGTTTCATTATGCACCCAAAATCCACCGAAATGGTTATGAATTCATACAGCTCTGAATAAAATAAAGTTTAATCTTATTTTGCCCGCGAAACTATTTTTCTTCATGCAAATGTTTTCAGCATTTTAAAGAAAATATATTAATTATGTCGGCGTGATATTCTTTGTAAGATTTATTAGATGTGTGGTTTTTATTATAATTGAATAAAAATTGTTGAACGTAAAGAAAATATGTTGAAATAAACGATTCTTTGGCTACCAGCGGTTTTCAAATGATGAAAATGTGATGCCTTAGAGCTAAATTTTCATAAGCTAGCCTTGCCTGGTGCTAAGACAAGAACGAGCACGTTGTCCAATAAAGACAGTTCACACTGATGAAAAAATAATAATAATTCGTTTATATATAGGCTTTAGAGTCCAAATATCATCATTATATTCATAACTCACGAATAGATTTTCCCAAAATTTGCTAAATGTCCCATCATTACTGCTTGATTGGCTAGGTTGGGAAAGAACTGAAATTAAAGGAGCCGATTGTTCTGGTATCAAGTATTTAATTCATCCCCTCCCCATCCCCCACCTTTCCGAAATGAACATGTGTAGCTAAGATCTTAACCTGTGCACACTTCAATGTTCAGAATACTTAATTGTTGATTTTGTGGAGTGTTATAGAATTCTTGTTTATGGTTTGTGCTGTTCTGGATATGGAAATAATAAAAATACATTGGATAATTGATATATTGCCTATTGATTGTTGATTTTTTAAAAAAATTTGTATATCTACAATGTATTAACTGAGTTGAGATGATATTCTTTGTAAGATTTTTGTTGGGTATATTTTATTTTTAAAACTCAAAAATTATTCAACATTAAAAATATTTTGGGAAATAATAATAATAATAATAAAAAAGAACTCTGAAACGAGTGTGAATAAAAACAACGGTATTTAGATAGATCTGTGCGGAAGGGGTGCTGAAAAGTTCTCAGCCCAAACAACCAGCTTCCCTAAATTCTTTATTTTGCCACTGTATCTGAAAGGAGTGTTATCTTATTTCATTAAGCCATTGTTTCAGATCATTGCTTGAACCCTCTTGTCGTTCTCTTCTTGGTTGGGCTGAGAACTTTTCAGCATGATACACAGATGGATAGATAGATGGATGGATGGAACGAACACCCGAAAGAGTCTAATGTGAATCTGAAGGATTTTGGCTATCAAGTGGCAAATCTGGATCTCACAAATACCAAAAGAAAGGAGGGGACGGTTTCTTTTAATACTGCCTTCATCAAATGAGGTTGTAACCGATCAGTTCAGAGTCCTTCTCAGGGATGCTTTTTTTTGCTGACATAGGAAACTGAGATCTCATATTCTAAAGCGTCTCTTTGAAAGGTGAAATAGAATCTGATCCACACAATTCTATCTTTAGAAAACAGATTCAATTAAGGTAATAAATTAAAGATAATTAGGCTGCAAACGAATCTGCATAAATTTACCCAAGCAAGCTGTAGCTAGACCTTGGTAAGATCAAGAAATTGGTGGCATGCATTTCACCAAGGGCAAGCAAAATATATGTTTACAGCATAACGAATATGTGCCTTTTATTTTAAAACATTTTTTTTTTTATAAATTTGAAACCATGGTGCTAACATTCCATGCTTTTTTTTTAAAGTCTTTTCGAAGAAAGATAATAAAGGAGGTGCCACAAATTCACTATTAAAATATTTAATCAATATGCAGATTTATTTAATGTAGGCCAGAATGGAAGTGACAAAAAGTCATTCCTATACTATACATATAGGATATTGGACTCACTGCCTTTCCAATTAGCTCACAATTGTAGCAAATCACATTTTAAGAAATAAAACTACAATTATTTATCTGGAGATATTATATATTCCCTAAAATATTGCAACTGTAAAAATGTTTAATGCTGCTAAATTAATAAGAGAACAGGCGCTTTCTTGTTTTAATGGTAGAATTCTTTTAAAAACTTGTACTGTCTTGCTGAAATCAAGCCTTTAGTTTTATTGATCTGCTGATTTCGGGGCTATGCTTTTCTTTTCTTCAAATAAATATTTCCCGGTAATGCAAAGGTTAACTATCAGCGATGACTTCTAATTGGCACAGTAGCTGGTTTCATACACCTCAATGTCCTCCAAAGTATTAAGGAACTATTTAACATTTTTATTGTTAATTATAATGATTCTAATATATAGGAAATAAATATTTATTACATTCTGTTCTTACAACGTGAGTATAGTTTTTCATCAGCAACCAGAAGAATAATTTTAAAAATATGCTGAAATAGGATCTCTTCTTTTTAAAGAGGGTTTTGTCTGTTTTTACCAAATCTAGCACCAAATGAATGGCTTGTAATGTTTTCAGCTCACTATTTAATGTTTGGGGGGGGGGGGGATTGGAGAGGGAAACAACATTATAATCGTATTATTGACCTGTGGCATTATGAAAAAGCTACCGGATACTGATTAAAAGGAAATTTCGCAAATTAAGGGCTTTAAATTTTAAAAAAGCAATGTGGTTCATCTAGGAAAACTAACTTCGTTTGCAAATCTACATCAGTTACGCTGAATACAAAGTATGGAATATTAAAAAATGGAACAGGTGGAGTCAAAAATTTTAATTAAATCTTACTCCGCTTAGAATAACAGAGAAGTGATTTTTCATTCGGCGCTTGCCTACTTGTTTTATGGCGTTTTCTTGCCTCTGACTTTATTTTAAAATATTAGGCGAGGTGGAGAATTATAAATGACTCCGTCCTTATCTGTGCTGCTCACATATCCAGGATCAGAGGAGCTGATTAAGAAAGGAGTCACAGGCAACGTTGGATTCATAATGATTTAGAATAATGAATCCTTATCTCTGCTTTCCAGATTATCAGCCTTTCAGCTCCCAATGTTTTGTTACAGGGGATAATTTATTGCATCTAATAATACGTCACAATGAATCTGATGGGAGAAAGTGATGGCCAATGTTGTGAAAAAAAGGTCCCTTATATTTTATCCTGTGGACAACGAAACTGCCTTTTACAGCTTTTAATTGGGAAAATATAAGTTAGATCTGATAAAAGAGGAGTATAATCTTGCAGGTTTTTTTTTTAACCACGGTCCCCTTTAATTAGTGTGTCAATTTCAAGCTGAAATTAACAAAATCGACTGAGAGTGGTGCTTATTTTCTCAGGCGTCTGCAAGATCCTAGTTTTGCGTGACTTATTTATTAAAGGGAGTAAACGAGATAATTAATCATTAAAAAAAAAAAGAAACCCAAGGCAGTGCAGCTTTGTATATTATTCGCATCTAAGAAACTTTGCTAATAATGCTTACCCTCCTCACATCCATTAAATATTGGATTATTATCTTTGGAAAAGTATCAGCCATGATAAATTCAAAGGATACTGTTAGTTGCTTTGCTTCCTAATTAATCCAGTTTGCTTAGCTTTGCAAACATGGTTCATTTTTAACTGCCATCATCCCCTTTCATAAGTATCCCATAATGAATAAATAATTATAGCAATCTTTTTTTAACTAACAAAAACAATTACAGCATCTGACGTTTATTTACCCTCTCTCCAATGATTACGTCTTAAAGAAGAATTGTTTAAAAAAAAAAAAAGTTTCCTGCCCTTTTCTGGGGGAAGAGCACAGCTGAAATGAATTCACATCATTTCCCAGTGTCTTTTGTTTTATTATGAAAATAAAAACGATACTACCCAGTAAAGTTTTAGGAACATTTGGGGAGATTTTAGTACATCCGAATCTAGTTGTAATAAATCCGGAGTATTTTAAAATTTTGTGGTTGCTGGACATTGATATCTCAAAAATCAAAGATTTCCATGCAAAACGTCTTTTCCCCGTCTTGATGTATATCAGGGGTGTCAAAGTCCCTCCTGGAGGGCCGCAATCCAGTCGGGTTTTCAGGATTTCTCCATTGAATATGCATGAGATCTATTAGCATACAATGAAAGCAATGCATGCAAATAGATCTCGTGCATATTCATTGGGGCAATCCTAAAAACCCGACTGGATTGCGGCCCTCAAGGAGGGCCTTTGACACCCCTGATTTATACCCTTGAAAGTGTTTGGGTCTGTCTGAGAGCACATGTGCTTGCTCCAGCAGAGTCAAACCTTGTTCCATTGGGGGGGGAGGTGCTGGTGATCGAGAAGGTTTCTCATTTGCTCTAATTTAGGAAGTCTAAGCGCTTCGAAGAAACACTTGCCATGTGCTAGTATGCGAGAGTCCCGGGATTTTGGTCATTACTTTCTACTATAATCTTTTTTATGTTCAAACATTTTATTGAAAGTAAAAATACATATACATATTATACAGAAAAATATTCTTTACAAATGATTTCACAAATGTTAAAATTCTAATCCATATATTCTATAAAATTCTATCATTCCTCCAAACATTTTATATAATAAACCATAATCCCCTGCTCACCCCCTCTCACACCTTCCCTCCCCACCTCCTCCTTTCAAATATTTTCATGTCCCCCCTCCATCCCATTTCACTCCCCTCCATCCCATAATCAATTCCCCCTCCCCTGATGAAAGGTGACAAAAAAATAAAAATAAAAAAAAATAAAGATCTGGAATGTAATTTAGACAACCTGAGAATTAAACTTCTTGCTCTAGGTCAGGGGTGTCCAATGCCGGTCCTCGAGGGCCGCAGTCCAGTCGGGTTTTCAGGATTTCCCCAATGAATATGCATGAGATCTATTTGCATGCACTGCTTTCAATGCATATTCATTGGGGAAATCCTGAAAACCCGACTGGATTGTGGCCCTCGAGGACCGACATTGGACACCCCTGCTCTAGGTGAAAGGTTTTGAATATAAGGATCCCAAACTTCCATAGGCTTATTGAAATCATATGAGTTCAACAGTAATTGTATCATGTAGTTTTCTATAAGCCTTAAATAAACTATCAATATTACACCTGACCTTTTTTAAGCATCTGGCTAGAAACATGTTACCAGTAAAAAAAAAAAAAAAAAAGAGGACTAACATAGCTTTCAATGATCAAGTTGTGACTTTGTGTGATTTAATTCAAATTCCTTTGTCTACAGGTATAAAACACATCATAGTCTCCCTTTGGACTTATTCTCGTTGTGGGTTGTTGTTTTTTTTTTTTTAATGTTCAATAATTTTTTTATTCAGTTTAAAAAAAAAAATATACATAACAAAAATCTTACAAAGAATATCATCTCAACACAATACAAACACAATAAAGTACCTCCCAACACTCCCTTCCCATCCCCCCTTCCACCCATCCCATTTCCAAATATTACTAATAAATAGTGCTTCACTTTCTGATTACAAATGTAACGAGTTCACTACAAAACTGCCCGCTCTGACCGATAACTGCTGTATATAAGGTTCTCAGGTCATCCAAAATTTACTCTGTTTTTATGATTTTTTTTTTTTGTATATATGTTTTGTAGGCTTGTGTGTCCAGGTTAATCAGGCTGACTGAGACCAAATTATAATTCCATGTTGCAATAATAGAAATCTTTTATATAAAACATCTATCCAGAAATGTAAGGTATCAGTTTTAAATTCTGTTCATTTCTAGGATCGGAACCGTTAAGCGCAGATTAGCATCGACGAGGAATAGAAAAGAGTTTTGCCTGTAGTTGAAACACGCTAATGTTGCTTTTTGGACCATTTCCCATCCCCAGATGAACATTCAATTTTCCAGAATTATCTACATACTTAAACTCGCTTTCTCCGTTCCTGTGCCGAGATAAATTTGCATAATATTTGCAGCTGTAATTAGCCGATGCACATCTCTGAGCTGCTCCTTTGTTCGTAGTGCCTGTGATGTTCCATTCACGTCACTTTTGATCTTTAATTTAACAGCATCTCGATTCTGGACTGTTTATATCTCTGATCTGCGCTCATGGAAGTCTTGAGAGAATACAAGACAAAGAAACCCTGAGGGGGGAAAAAAAGGAAATAAACTTAACTAACCATAGCTTCGAAAAGTTACTTTAATGTTCAATAATATTTATGGAGTTTTAAAAATAAAATATACATAATAAAAAATCTTACAAAGAATATCCCAGAGGAAGTAATTGCAGAATCCACCGTTCTAGGATTTAAGGGTAAATTAGATGCACATCTCCCTTGAGAAGCATACAGTGATATGGGGACTAAAACTATGCCAGGGTAGACCTGGCGGGGCCTCCGCGTGTGCGGATCACCGGACTTGATGGACCCAGGGTCTGATCCGGAGATGGCAATTCTTATTATCTCAACTCAGTTAATACATTGTAGATATATAAATTCAAAGTTACTTAAAAGAATGAGTTGAGCATCATGGGGCAAGCCAGATAACTGCCAGATTATAACTAACATATCCCATATACCAGGGGGTGCTGAAAAGTTCTCAGCACAAGCAACCAACTTGCTAAATTCTGAGAGCTATTTTGCCACTGAAATTGAAGAGAGTGTGGTCTTATTTCGTTAAGTGGCAATTTGCAGAAACAAAATTCTCTGTTTTATTTTGTCGTTTTGGATCATTGATTGAACCATAGCCAAGTCATTCTCTTCTTGGTTGGGTTGAGCACTTTTCAGCATCTCCCCCCCTCCCCCCGGCACCAGTCAGACTGCAAACCGAGCAGCTGGCACTAGTGAGTACAAGGGGAAGGAGCTTGGGCCTTTCTCCCATACTTGTCACTCATGCAAACATTATAAGGATGAAAGAGAAATCGGAGAGAAATCTCAATTTCACCCACATAAAATGAGACTATTTTAATTACTGGAAGATAAAACCATAAGCAATTTGGTCATGGGATTAGGCTAAATCCATTGGTCTGCAGATATTCATAGTAATGGGGGGATGTGCGATCTAGGAAGTGCTCCCACCTTTTATGGTAATATTTTCTGCCCCTCCCCCTGCATTGTTTGACTCATGGCAAAATGACGTTATTGTCTCGAAAGTAACTGTAAACCCGCTGAAGGCATTCGGTCCTTATCTGTCGGTCTATGGAGCGATTAAAAGGTTTGTTAATGTGGGGATACAAGACCCTGGTTCCCTCCATTCTGCTCTGATTCTGTGGGGAATAAGGCCCTTCCTGAGTCAATAATTAATGGAACATTTCATCGACGCCATTTCTCTGCGGCACAGAACTTTAAGTGGCATTAATTTATAGGGCTTTCATTGCTTAAGCCAATAGGAGGACATATTTTTTTCACTCAGAGAATAGTTAAGATCTGGAATGCATTGCCAGAGGTTGTGGTAAATGCAGAGAGCGTAGCTGGTTTTATAAAAAGGTTGGACAAATTCCTGGAGGAAAAGTCCATAGTCTGTTATTGAGAAAGACATGGGGGATGCCACTGCTTGCACTGGATCGGTAGCTTGGAACGTTGCTACTCTTTGGGATTCTAGAATCTTGTTACTCTTTGAGATTCTAGAATCTTGTTACTCTTTGGGATTCTGATGGAATGTTGCTACTCTTTGGGTTTTGGTCAGGTACTAGTGACCTGGATTGGCCACCGTGAGATCGGGCTACTGGGCTTGATGGACCTTTGGTCTGACCCATTAAGGCTATTTTTATGTTCTTAACAAAAGGCAAATATTAGAGCATCCATTTCCAACATAGGAATAAAATTAGTCCTAAATAGGGCTGATGGTCCCTGCTTAGAACATCATAATTGTACCGTATATTCTTAGACAGTGAAAGTTAAATTTTTCTGCTTGGGTTTTTTTTTTCTTTTCTTAGAAAATTGGGATGGAAGAAGACAAGCAGAAAATATGGCATTATCTGACAGGGCGGTAAACAGAGAGAAGTTTATTTAGAACGAAATGTCGTCTGATGGCTATCTAAGATTTAGAAGCAGAATGAAAAATGAATGGATACTGTAAAGTTAGACGAACCGAGGCATTCAGGGCAGGGAACTAGAGAGAGACCATTTCCCTTTGTTGCTAGCTAAATTGTACTTTCTCTTGAATTTGGAGATTTCATTAGCAGGCTTATTGCTTTACTAATGAATGACCGTTTGTGAACATCTGTAAGGGTTAAAAAAAAAAGAGTTTAAAATGACTCGATTCAATTGCAATCTCTGTAACAAATAGGTAACATTTAAAGTTTACACCCCTCTTGGCGACGTCCTGGCGCTCCAAGGACTCCTGAGCTGGGCTACTATGCCCAAAAAGTCTTTGGAAAGAGCAAATTTGCAGCTATCAGGTTCTTGTGATCTCCTTTCATGGAGCTTTGGTTTCAAGCTGGACTTGCTCAGTGTCTGCTGTGCTGGAACGTGCTCCTGAATGTGTGCGAAACTGCAGAATCGGTCAAGGCAATGTGGTTCGGCCTTCAGCGCCTATGGATTTAAGTCTGTGCAGGAGCCCGTGGAAACAAAAGCACAACCAGATCGAGGAGGCAGCATTAGCAAAAACCGGAATAAAAAACCCAAAAAAACTCACTCGGGTGACTCTCAAAGTCCTTTGCAGGTTCTGTCACGTGGCTGGGGACGATGGGGAGCAAAAAGTGAACTTTAAATTCTGAACCAATGGAAATATATTTTTTTCATTCAGAGAGTAGTTTAACTCTGGAACTCATTGCCAGCAGTTAACATGGCTGGTTTAAAAAAAAAAAAAGGTTTGGACAAGTTCTTGGAGGAAAAGTCCATAATCTGCTATTGAGACAGACATGGGGGAAACCACTGCTTGCCCTGGATCGGTTGCATGGAATGTTGCTACTCTTTGAGATTCTAGAATCTTGTTACTCTCTGGGGTTCCAGAATCTTGCTACTCTTTGAGATTTTGTATGAAATGTTGCTACTATTTGGTTTTGGGGTTTTGTTTTTGCCAGGTACCAGTGACCTGGATTGGCCATGGTGAAGACGGGATACTGGCTAGAAGGACCATTGATCTGACCCAGTAAGGCGATTCTTATAGTGTTAAATTCTAATCTCCCAAGTATGCAATGTTTTAATAGCCAATTTATGATCCTAAGTTGTTGAACCTTATATAAAGATTATTCTTACTTATAGAAAAGGGTGGAACAAAAAGGTCAGGAGCTGGTATTTGTTTCCAAGAGCCAGTAAAACTCTAACTTTACAGGTTATTGGCTTCCAAGCACATTGTTTAGGAAGTTGTTGGGTGGATAGATGGATAGAAACTAACCAAGCATTTATTCTTATATAGCAGGGGTGTCAAAGTCGGTCCTCGAGAGCCGCAATCCAGGCAGGTTGTCAGGATTTCCCCAATGAATATGCATGAGATCTATTTGCATGCACTGCTTTCATTGTATGCTAATAGATCTCATGCATATTCATTGGGAAAGTCCTGAAAACCCGACTGGATTGCAGCCCTCGAGGACCGACTTTGACACCCCTGTTATATAGGATCATGCTTTCAGTGTAAAGCAGGGATGTCAAAGTCCCTCCTCGAGGGCCACAATCCAGTCGGGTTTTCAGGATTTCCCCAATGAATATGCATGAGATCTATTAGCATACGATGAAAGCAGTGCATTCAAATAGATCTCATGCATATTCATTGGGGAAATCCTGACAACCCGACTGGATTGTGGCTCTCGAGGACTGACTTTGACACTCCTGGTGTAAAGTAAGTTCTATAGTGTGAGGATTTCACTGATTTTACTGGAGAATGTGGTTAATCTGATCAAAGAGGGCGGTGAAATGTGGTGTAAGAAAGATCACCCCTATCAATTCTTCTTGCCCAATGTTTCTTCTCTTTACCCATTTCAAACATCTGTATTTTTCTCTGCAGCATCTGTAAGATTTGAAAGACAATGCGGAACATAGAGATGAATTCAATTTACCTGCGATCTCTGAGCCTCTCCTTCCTCCTCCCCCATGTTCGATGCACGATTTCTAATATATAAATGACTTAATATAGTTTTAGTAGCATAAGTTCCAGTTATGTGGGTACATTGGCAGTTGTGCACCCCTTATACTGATCAAAGTCCATCACAGCGTCCAAGAAGGAATACGTTGGGTTAACACTCCCAATTCTTCAGAAATATCGACTTCTCTGTCCAATTGTGAATTGTACTGTTAGAAGCATTGGATCACAGAGACGCACTGGAACAAGGACGCAGCAAACGTATACGACCAGTGGACAGTTTATGTCTTACCTGGACACCCCATCTCAGACAAATGACAAAGCATACCTGCTTTGCAGTGTAATTAATACTCTAGAGCACAGGTGTCAAAGTCGGTCCTCGAGGGCCAGAATCCAGTCAGGTTTTCAGGATTTCCCCAATGAATCTGCATGAGATCTATTTGCATGCACTGCTTTCAATGCATATTCATTGGGGAAATCCAGAAAACCCGACTGGATTCCGGCCCTCGAGGAGGGACTTTGACACCCCTGCTCTAGAGACCCACCACTGCCCCGCCACCATAGTATAGTGTAGCCTGAGAGCTTGTCTCGACGGGCATAAGGTAACCCGGGGCTGGGAGGCCTGTGTGTCACCCGTTGGGACAAGTTGGGGGAAGCTGTAGGTAGGATAGGACAGGGGTAGTCTTTGTGCCAAGAGTCTGCAAGGGGATTGGCGCAGGAGTTGGATAGACAGCACGGGGGCAAGGCTATAAAGCCAGGACCTTGGAGGACTCGGCTCCTTCCAGGGTCCTCCAGGGCAGCTTTTTCCCACCCGTCCCGTCCGTGTTTTGGGCTTGTGATGGTAGCTCGGGAAGGCGGGTCTCCAGAGCTGCTGCGTGCTGGGGCTCATCCAATGATGAGCAGTGGGCCGGCTGGGCGTTGTGCCTTGGGGATCAAGTGACCTGGTTAATGGGGCATGTGGTCATGCCACCCCTGACTCTTGCTGTATGTGGCGGGGTCAAGGGCAATATCTTGCAATGTACACCTAGTCGCTTGGGAGGAGCTTGTTGATGTCACTTTATGAATAATTGAATGGATGTTAATATATGGAATGTTAACTAATAGAACTGTGGCTATTTTTTCATATTTGTGTGTGTGTTGAACTATTATTTAGTGGGGTAATGAGTGAAAGCGTGGGGGTGGTTGAGGGCGGCAACAGGGACTATCCAGATCGCGCTGTTATCGCAAACCGTGTGCCATAGCACACCAGTGCGCCTCCTGAGATTTCTGGTGTGCCACGACACACTGGCGAAGAGGAGAGTCATCCACGCCAGCTGCCCGACTACAGGATGCGCCTCTCGCGGCGAGAGGCACATCCTGTGGGAAGTCAGCCGGCGCAGATGACTCTCTTCGTGGCCGGCATCTCTCCCCACACCTCCTGGATCCCTCCAATTGCGGGTCGCGGCCAGATGGGCCTCCGTGCATGCACGGCCATCGACGCGACGACATCATTATGTCATCGCGTCAATGCCCACACACTTCCGGGTGCCTTCCGGCCGGGGCATTGGATTTAGTATGCCGCCGGCCGGAAAGTTTGCGAGGCACTGGTACAAGGTGATCATGGCATCCCATCGTGTCGGAAGTTCAGAGGGGTAACCTCCCCCCATAAGCCTTTTCCAGTACAGAACTCCCCACTGTACTGTTCTATGTTTCACGCTTAGAACAAACTCCCTCTTTCCCCACCCAGATATAGGGGGGATAAAACGAGGATTCCGCAGACCCCACGAATCGGTTGCTATTTGGATGCCTTGGCGTGGGAACCACCGGATTCTCCTTGAACTCCTTTCTCACAGATATAACTTGCGATGGTGTAAATGAATCACTGACCCTCCCCCCCCACCCACCCACCCCACACATAAAAACAAAGCATAAGATACCATTTGAAAATAGAATTAGGAATAGCTTGCTTTCACCATTTATATATATATACTTATTTCTTTCATCTTCTATCTATCCCGTTTTCCCCAAAGAGCTCAGAAGGTGTTACAGGTTAAACATACATAAAATAGAATTAACAGGTTACACAATACGACAGTAACAGAACAATTTTACGATACAAGGATGTGTCCTAATTCTATACATACTAGGGGGTCTAAGGAGTTCAGAGGTTAAAGTTTGCCATAGTTATCCTCAACATACATATATTACATTACACTTTATATAGTATGGTATATTATATAGTATTATTATATACACACACACACAGACATGTATATATAGTTTTGTAAGCTGCAGAAGTGCAATTTGTGCGCGGCTTTTTTGATTGACACCCTGTCCCCGGGATCATGTTTTAATCCCTTCTTCACTCGAGCCTTTTCATAACTCATTTCTCTCGGCTAGATGGGGACTCTGATGGTTGCCATAGCAGCAATGATAGTCCTAAGCCATTTGCCTCTCTGCAAGGAGACCATTATTCCGCATGCATAGGCCATTTGCAACAAAGGTCGTCACAAAGTCATCCACAACCCAGCACGCGTTTATTAAACTTTTTATTATTCTTCCCTTTTTTCATACATAACAAGAAAACTGGTCCGCACTTGTTGCCGTGATATCATTAGAATATGTAATAACCGTGCCAGTTATTATGGCACACAATAAAGGCCCGGGGTTTCTGTTCCAGAGAGATCGCCGGCCGATATCTTTAGATGGGCAGGTTTCGCATCACCAGTTTCTATTTGTCTTTTGTGTTTCTATCAAATAGTAACTTAAAAGGCAGACAACATTAAAATGAGTAACCATATTATGTTAATCCCTCTCGGCTGCCTCGAGGTTCATTCAGTCTGGAATCCAGACTCCTTCAGCAGGTTCTAGAAAAAAGTCCTTTATTTTAAGGGGTTAATATTTGCAAATATCATATCTGTCCCCACTGTTTTCTTCCCCATGCTGTGCTTCTGAAAGTCTTTTTGGTATAATCGCAAACCACAAAGGCAAGTTTTTCTGTTATCTCTGACTTTCAAACCTTCTCTCTACAGCTGCTGCATCTCCTTCGTTCATCCAGCCTCTGGGCAGATTTCTGCAGCGGTTCCTCAATCCATGCACGTGCTGGAGGGACTTAAGGGGGGGGGAGGTACCTGTCCTCAAGCTCTTCCAAACGACAGATTTGAGTGAAATGGTGTGGTGGCCGGGCCAGTCCAGTTTCCAAGGTAATATAAAAAATAAAAAAAATCCCCAAAAGAAATAAGGTGATGCCTTTTTTTTTTATTGGACTAACTCAATGAACTGAAGTGCAACTGCTTTAAGCTGGCTGCACGTTACTGTCCGATCCTACGAGTGAAAGTCGCCTTCCTCCGGCTTTCTTTTCCCATAGGATTTGGAACGGATATGTTAAATTTAATCAAGACCCACAGCCAGAAACACACAAGACAAGGGTATCGTACACACGCTCCAGAAGAAACGTTGGCTTTTAAACAAGCGCACATGAAACATGCCTGTCTCTCCCAAAAGCTCAAAAGAAGCGAGATTTTACTACCCTTCACTTATAAAATATGGAGATACACAGTCAAAACACAAGTGCTGGCACTGTAACGGCACCCCCCGCAGCAGTCGCTGCTTTTTGTCGCCAAAAGCCGACACCGCTCTTCGAAAATGCCTCGGCGATTTTTAAGAATCCACCGGAGGGCCCATTTCAATGTTAAAGAGCACATTTGCATGCCGCTGTTGGAGACTGCTAGAAACCTCGCTAAAGACAGAGATAATCCGTTTTGATAATCCGCCGCTAAAATGATAACTGGAAAACAGTTTAGCGACCGCATTAAAGTTTTGAGAATCTTCTTCTGAATCTATAGTCATGGAGCCCCCCCCCCCCCACCCCCAAGACTTTAAGAAGTAAGGGTTTCCCACATTTTCCTCTAAGCCCCTTGATGCTTCCTCTCCCTCCCTCCCCTCCCAGAACCATCCGATTCTCAAAAATAAACCTACTGAGCAGAGACCTAGATACGAAGTTGCTTATTCAGGTCACAGCTCATAGCACAAGACCCAACACATGTCACAGCCAAGGCCAGCCTAGTGCTCTGTAAATCCAAAAATGGTTGAGAGTGATGAGAAATGTAGAACCCCTCTTCTCCACCCCCCCCCCCCCAAGGGTAACCTGACAAGAAAATTATGGCATGCAACTGAACCAGGCCACTGTGGTAGGTGGTCTGTGTCATCGGGGATTGGCCCTTTTCCTTTCAAGGTTGCCTTTGGCCCGGCTATGCTTCACTAATTTCAATATTTAATAAAAAAATGTTTTTAAAACCGACCTTTCACAACTGTTGATGCTGTGAATAAGACGTTGAGCATATAGGCAGGAATTGGGATTTCTCGTTAGCATTCCGCATGCACAAAAGCCCTTTCAATGCTCTTTGTGTTTTTGTACAAAACGGAGAAATGGTCTCAGAAACAGGCTGTGTGAAAGACCCCCCCCCCCCAGCACTCTCTCTATCGAGTTCAGGGGCTTCGCGAGAGTGGAAGAGAGATGGATGAAACACCTCCCAGCCATAAGACGACCTGTCATCCTATTTTATACCCATCGGAGGTCATTCAGCTACAGTGCACCAAAATCCATCCAAACTCAAATGCAATCAAATATTCCATTATCTGGAAGCAAAACTTTCTCTTTCACCTGAAATATCTTGCAGGCATTCAATTAGGCCAGGGTTATTTCCGCTAAGATGATATTTCAATTAGAAACGTGCTTTTACCAAGTATTACTTTGGCCCCCAAATCAACTATAAAGTGCTAAATGTTATTCCGAATAATGCTAGATTTTTCTGCAGCCCAGAGCCCTGAAAATATGCAATCCTATCTGGCTAACTACCCTCCTCCACCCCAGTCTCCCCCTATTATTATCATTATTTTTTTTTTTTAATTCGTCTATATGTCAACCTAGGGAAAACACTTGAAAACCAAGAAATGCCTGTTAAGGCCAGATGGTTTTTCTTTCATCTTTGCACAATGTAACAAAATGAAAACAAACCTAACAGAATTGATCCATGCTCTCCACTTTATGAAACCATATTCATCCAATATTTGCAATCCCCCCCCCCTCCCCGAGGAATTGCACTTCTGGAATCCTGCATGAACGTGTAAAGTGATCCCCCCCCTCCTCAATAAACAGGGGGATGCAGGGATCTACAAATCCTACTACTACTATTTATTATTTCTATAGCGCTGAAAGGCGTATGCAATGCTGTACATTTTAACATACAATAGACAGTCCCTTCTCAGAAGAGCTTACAATCTAATTTAGACGGGACATTTCAGGATTGGGGAGATTATGGTAGAGGAAATGATACAGTGGGTCTAGGTATCTGCATAGGACATTTGTGTGCTTCACTTTGCAAAAAAAAAAAACACAAAAGGAAACCAAAAACAACCCCTAAAACATTGGCTTTACATTACGATTTCATGCCAGAGTGGGAAACCCAAGTAAGCATTAAGGCTAATTGAGCCGTCCACGTAGATAGAGGTAGGGTCTTTGCACCCTCGGTTTGCTCTTAAACGGTTTCAGGCAGTCCGCCTGTGTGCCACGCATAGCTCTACGCTATAATCCTCGCATGCAGAGCCTCTGGCAGGTACCTGAACCCTTTGCACTAATTGAGGAACTCTCCATCTATCATTCTGGAAAGATAAAGGGGGGTGCGAATAGCTGATGTTTATAACATCCCCGATAATGTTTTGTTAAGGGGAAGATAACGCAAGAGCAAGATACGTTTGTTTAGCTGCCTCTAGATAAACTGAATAGCGTCTTTGTTAAGTTTTCATGACTGATGGTCACCGTTCCATGCGATAAATAACGGAGGACGGAACTTTCGTGGCAGATCCCGGCTTTCTCGACCGCTATTGCAAGAAGGAAGATTGGAGAAGTCGGAGGAATGCAAGACATCTTTCCCCCTTCCCCACCCCAGAAAGACTAAAGGGGGAGGGGGTCTAATGAGGAAGCGATAGACGTGACTTTAATTGCTGAGCTGAACTTTGAAATCGACATCTATAGCCCCTGCTTTTAGGCCTGGGTATCTTATTTATTTGCCACTTATAGCCTAAGTGGTTTACATTCTGGTACTCAACTATTTCCCCTATGTGTCCTGGCAGGCTCACACTCTATATAATGTACCTGGAGCAATGGGAGATTAAGTGACTTGCCCAGGGTCACAAGCAGCAGTGTGGGATTTGAACCCACAACCTCAGGGTACCGAGGCTGTGGCTCTAATCACTGCACCACACGCTCTCCAAGGACCTGCTACTGAAGATCTGGTAGGAGTCTCCTCCTTTTCCACGCATCTCTTTGGATGGTGAAAGGGATGGAGAGCCCTACCCCACCCCCACAGCTGATTGTGTGCAGAGTCACTTGGCACAGTTAACGCTCACTGGGGCAAGAAATAATAGCTGTAATAAAATTTCGGGCCAATTAAAGGAAAGGGGAGAGGACTTGATATTCCTTTCTATGGTCACAAGGAGCTACAACCAAGACGAGAATGACATGGATATGGTTCAATTGATGATATGAAACAATGTCAAAAAACATAGAATTTTGTTTCTGCAAATTGGCACTTAATAAAATAAGATAACGCTCTTTTCAGCTCCAGTGGCAAAATAACGCTCCGAATTGAGGAAGTTGGTTGGTTGGGCTGAGAACTTTTCAGCACCCCCTGGTATGTCATAAAAGTGAGCCAAGTATAGGACAATCTAGCCATTCTGACATCACTGATGAGGTTAGCTCTTATTGGTGGAATGAGACATTATGACATCACAGTATCAGCTCTGGTTACCAGAGATTGAAACTCTTTACACTACCAGGGGGTGCTGAAAAGTTCTCAACCCTACCCAGATGAGAATGATGTGGATATGGTTCAATTAATGATATGAAACGATGTCAAAACATAGAATTTTGTTTCTGCAAATTGGCACTTAATAAAATAAGATAACGCTCTTTTCAGCTCCAGTGGCAAAATAACGCTCCGAATTGAGGAAGTTGGTTGGTTGGGCTGAGAACTTTTCAGCACACCCTGGTAGGAATCCAACCCAGTTTCCCAACTTCTCAGACCTCCCTCTCTTTTGAAGTGGAAAATAACTTAGTGAAGATCTAGGAATGAATTTTTTTCTTCTTCTTCTTTTAATTTTAACAGCAGCTTTGAAATGATTGCACAGTGTGTTTTTAATTGAACCATTATAGAGCAAGAAAAAAAAAAATCCTTATGGGACAGTAACATCTCCAGGGTTGCATACAGGAAATGGCATTTCTATCCTTTTTAAGGGGAAGATTCTCAAAACTTAACGGTAAAATCCGACAGGCTGCTACCGAGGTCACTATTGTAACAATTTTAAAAAAAAGGTGTCTCATTCCCAAAAGACCCCACATGCAAATAAGGTTTGTGGATGTTCACGTAGGCTCGCTAAATTTACATGAGATGAGGTGGTGGTGACAGCGATCAACACATGTGCAGAATACACCCGCAAAAAAACAAACAACAAAAACCACACTCACACAAATTGAAGATCGGCAAGAGAGATGCCCACTCTCTCCTGCCATGCTTGCACAACCTCTGAACACCCACCCCTGGCAGCAGGAGAAATACCCACTCCCTCTCGCCACGTTGCAAAATCCCCCAATACTACTGCCCCCATCCACAGCAGGAGAGATGCCCACGCCATCCCGCCGCATCACACAATCCCCCTGCCCCTTACCGGTGCCTAGTTGAAAGTTGAAAATACTGTTGTCAAAAATTTTTTAAAATCATTTTAAAAGGGAAAGTGTAAGCGCCTACTGGAGCCTTAAAAAATGGCACATGCTTCAAGTCCATACAGTCGCAATATGATGCCTAATGCCACTGTAGCTGGGGGTGGTGGTAGGCATTGTTAATGCCTCCATAGGCACAATTCACTTAAAAGGTAGGTGTCGGAAGTCTAGGCTTTGAAAACTCTGGCACCTACCTTTTCCCAAAGCTGCAAAGGATTCTGCAAATGGTGCTCAAAAGCCACCAAAGAGGGCCAATGTTCCACGACAAAATCGAGACACAAAAAAGCCACACAAATTGCAACACAAGTTTCTGGGGTTACAGGGTAGTTTAAGATAAAGTGTTTATTTCTCAAAAGACTGTAACAAAAGTCAAATATACAAAAAGTATGAAGTCTGTGTCAAGGAATTAGTGATAACACACCATGCCTTTGATGCGCGCAGTGAAACATGGGCCGTGCTTCGGCAATCTGTTGCTTTCTTCAGGGGTCCTATTGGTGAGTCGTGAGAAGAACTTATTGTCGTTTCCCACAGTTATTTTTAGAGAGTCTTAGCCTCTCAAGTGTGCTGGGATAAGACCTTCGGTAAGTTGGGATCAGGTTCTAGTTCTTATCAGGTTTTTAGAAAGATGTTGAAGACCTGTTTATTTGATAAATTCTAATACGTGCGCTTGTATTCACTGTGTATGCTCACGCTCTTGACCCTTGTAAACCGCTTAGAACTGAAAGACATAGCGGTATATAAGTGGATCGCTATGTTATATAATAAAACCCTAAGCGCACATGCGCACTTAGGATTTCGTGTTGCCTGCCGCTGTGGTGTGTGACCCGTGGCAGCCAACCCAGCGGCAGGAAACATTCTGGCCACTCCCCTCCTCCCGCCCTCACTCACCCTGGAAGCCAGGCAAGCTCTCTCCCTGCCCGCATCCTCGGCAGGGAACACACCTCGGCCCTTACTCGTCACTGCCGCCGCCGCCGCTGCTGCTGATCCTCCTGTAAAGAGCAGCCTACAATGGTGGCCGGCTTTAGCGAACCTCGCAGGCCGCTCTCCAACTCGGTAGCACGTTCCTTCTGACGCGATCCCAGCGTGAGAGGAGCACTTTTAAAACTTGAAACAAAAACCTTCGGCCGCAGCAGGCCAGCCCGCGGGAAGGTAAGGGGGAGGGGCCGAACGGAGCAGGCCAGATTGCATTAAGAGAAGGGAGGGGCCGAACGGAGCAGGACAGCTCACAGTTAGAGAAGGGAATTGCTTCACAGGGACCTGGAGGGGAAGGGAAATACCGCTGCTGCTTCTGCAAAGGAAAGTGGGGGGGGGGGGGGGGGGGGAGAAGGGAGTGGGGGGGGGAATGTTGCTACTACTTCACAGGGACCTGGAGGGGAAGGGAAATACCGCTGCTGCTTCTTCAAAGGAAAGTGGGGGGGGGGGGGGGGGGGGAGGAGAGACAGAAAGAAATGCAGACAGACAAAGGAGGCCAGGGAGAGAGACAGACAGAAATAAAGACAGACAGGGGACCAGAGAGACAGACAAAGGGTGCCAGGGAGAGAGAGAGAAAAATAGCAGGAGGGAGAGACAGAAAGAAAGGCAGAAAGAGACAGGAGCAGGGAGAGAGACATAAATAAAGACAGACAGACAGGCATATATTCTAGCACCCGTTAATGTAACGGGCTTAAACACTAGTATATATATATATAAATTTTGGGGCATCAATAGCTGTGTGATCCTGTATCTGCTGACACAAATAGATTATACCTTTTTAAGCGTAGATTCAGCATTCTGCATGAATGCCAATGACAAGACAGGCAGCCATTTTTAAGGGGCAGCCGACAGTGGCACCGTTTATAGAATCTAGGCTTCAGTGAATAAATATTTTCGCCTGCGTTTTTAAAATCCACTCCTAAGTAGCTTCATCACATGCCCTCCCCCCCCCCCTAGTCCTAGTATTTTTGGAAAGAGTAAACAAGCAATTCACATCTACCCTTTCCACTCCTCAGTATTTTATAGATCTTTGAGCCATCTCTTGTCCAGGCTGAAGAGCCCTAGCCACGTTAGCCTTTCCTCATATCTTGGGGAGAGGTTGGTAGAAAGTTACCAGTTCACCTAGAATGCCCAATATTCTTACATTGGCCCTATTACAAGTATCCAAATTCCAGAACTTAATTGTACATTGAGTTAAAAAAAACATTTTCACTTAATATACTACTTAGGAATTTTAAGGAATGGCTCCTGTTCTCTTTCATTTTGCCTTCAGCAGTTTCTTCACTGACCTGAAGACTCCTAGTCTCTTTAGCCTTTCCTCAAATTAGAGTTGCTCTATTCTCTTTATCATAAAAATAATTTAGCCCAGGATCCTGCTTCCAACAATGACCAATCCAGGTCTCAAGTACCTAGCAGAATCCCAAAGAGTAGCAAGATTTCCCCATGCTTATTTCAATAGCAGATTAAGAACTTTTCCTCCAGGAACTTGTCTGGACTTTTTTTTTTAACCCCAGCTACATTAACTGCCATTTCCACATCCTCTGGCAATAAGTCCCAGATCTTAACTATTCTTTGAGTGCAAAAATATTTCCTCTTATTGGTTTAGAAGTATTTCCACGGAACTTCATTGAGTGTCCCCTAGTCTTTCTAATCTCTGATAGAGGAATGTTACATTGGTAAAACAAGCCAAAGGAATACTACTCCTATTTATTATTTCTATAGTTCCGAAAGGCGTACCCAGCACTGTACATTTTAACATACAATAGAGAGTCCCTGCTCAGAAGAGCTTACAAGCTATGGTGTTTAGCATATTGTATCTTTGACTTAAAAAGTTTGGTTTGCATTTACCTGTTTTGGGACTCCTGATGCAGGCAATCCAGCCGACACATGGTCTGTGTCAAGTCCATGATCTGCCACATGATTTTATGATTGACGAGACCATTGTATGCATTGATTTTATGTTTGGTTGCTAATAAAGTGGGTTTTGAAGACCAAGCGTACGCTGCTGTCCTCTGTCGGACCTTGTGGTTACGTGTGCAGTTGTGATTGTGCATGTATGCATACCATCTTTCTGAAAACGTGTGCCCACCATCCATGTTTTGTTGGGTAGATCAATATCTGGACTTTGTCAGCAGATACAAATGACTATGGAGGACAGTGGCAAACAATCCTGCTAACAGCCTGCCAAGAGACCCATCAGGCAAGTGAAGAAGACCTTCATATGTTTGCTTGCAACTCGGGTACAGGGGACCTTTGGGTCTGTCTGTCTATATGCATAGCAAGCCTGGTCTCTGTCCTGGGAAAAACAAATGCATAGTATAGCAGCACACAGTTTTGCTCTCTTGAGGCTGAGAAAAGGAATATTACTGGGGGACAGGGGAGGAGATGGTGAGATGGATTCTGTTAAAATGAATGTCATTTTCCGTTGATATTTTTGCAGGCCCTTACACTACTTATATCATAATAATAGATTTTTAAAAAAATATAGATAAAGATGTATTCAAATTAGTGAAAGAGAAGCAGGAGGAGATGTAACCAAAAAAAAAATAAAATTGTATCTTCATTGGTAATGTCCAGTCAGCTCTTTTGTAATCCGCCTTGAACTGCAAGATATAGGCAGAATAGAAGTCTCTGTCTCTTCTGGTGGTTTCTACCTACCTCCTGTCCTACTCTTTGACTTCTGAATTGTTATATAGTTGACATTTATTTATTTCAAAAGTTTATATACTGCATATAACCTATGCGGTTCACATACGAAACATGCATAAAAATTTAATACCGACAGTCGTTATAAAGGCAAATCCTACATAACTTTAGAATAACATCAAAGTACACAAACCAAATCCTTGACTTACCACAAGCCTCATCTCCTAACCTTAGTCAAACCTTCTCACATAAATGCACTGACAAAGAGGTATGTTTTTAATAGTTTCTTAACCCTTTCAGGACCATAAGGATCGTAGGCCAATTTTTGTGGTTTTGACGACATTTTTATGGTAAAAAGGGCTTGCAGATGCCAAAAAATTGATTTTTTTTGTGAAATATCATTTAAAAAAAAAAAAAAAATCACACTTCTGGCTTATGGACAGTGTGGCAAGTGAATCTTCTCGTCAATCTGGCAACGACGCTAATGAATGAATGTCGGAACCAGTTTGTTTACATAAAGGCAGTATCATATGGAATCCGTACATATCAAATTTAGAACTGTAGACTATCCCAATCAAAATTTATAGGATTTTAAAGTTATGGGACAAATATGTCCCTTGGTCCTGAAAGGGTTAAAGCTTAATCTGGATGCACATAACCGCAAAGTTCCAGCCAGAGTATTCCAAAACTTGACCCCCCCCCCCCCACCCCAGTAGCATCTCCAATCTTTGAATGTATAATTGACTGAATCCAACTGCATACATTGTTTCCGATCTCAAAGTTCTTCGTAGGCGACAGATCTCAAACCATCCCTTTAATACTACAGGAGAAACATGGTCACACTACCTGTTGCACTATTGACAATCCTTTGTATTGCACCCTATGCAATCGGTAACCAATGCAATTGTTTGAGAATTGGTGTTTTTATGAGCTATTCTCAGCGCACCAGTAATCAACCATGCTCCAGAATTCAAAAGTAACTGCAACGCTCTCATCTTTACCTTCACAACCCCCAAATATAGTGCGTTACAATAATCCACCTTACTTAAAATTAGTGTCTGCATTACAGTACGAAAATCATAATCTTGCAGCATCGGTTTCAACTTATACAACATTCTCAGCTGAATATATCCTACCTGTATTGCCTTCAATAGTTGGCTTTCCATAGACAGCAAACTGTCCAAACGTACTCCCAACACATTCATCTCCTTCTTCACCATCAGTTCCTCTCCCATCACATTCAACCGCTCCACCTCCCAGTCATCCCTACGATTTTTCATAATCATCACCTGTTTTATTCACATTCAACTTTAAGCCACGATCATTCATCCATTCTACAATCTTCTCCACACAATCCTGTGACATAGATTAGTAGGAAATTCCTATTTAATAAGGTGTTTCTCCACAAAATTTGCAGCAGTAGTTGTCTCCTTGAATATTCGTGGGTTGTTGTTTTTGTTTTTTTTTTTGGGGGGGGGGTGGACAGGGTTGTCTGTGGTCTTAATACTGTTTTTTTGGTTTTAGATATGTAATTCTTTCAACACAAGTAATATCCAGTTTAGCACAGTTGCAAATTCCTCACCAAAACCATTGCACCCGCCCTTAAGATTATCTGTATCTTCTTTGTATCCACAGGATATGTGTGTGTGGTCCTGATGAAGGAAGTTCTAATATAGTATGGAGCACATGTATTAAGCATTTTTCCCATAGATGGAAAATTAAAAACTCATTTACACATCTGGACCAGTTGTTTTAATTTCCGGCTGACCTATACAATCCCTCTTCTTAAATTTTTGCTAGTACCTCTTCCACAGAACCTACATTACAAATGTTAGATCCATTCCTTCCTACATACAGAAAGTTTTATATTAAACTAGGAAGTAGCACAGTATTTGTGCATCTTATGCAAGTTGGCTCAGGCCACCACAATCTCTTGAGTCAGCCCTGGGCATTTATTCTGGAATGAATCTCTCTCCCACCCCCCAAACAAACAAACAAAAAATGAGGTCTACTGTATGCAATGGATGCCAGCAACAGCAAACTACATGGCTCATTCCCCATACCAGTGTGCACAGAGTATAATCAAAGCTTGAGGAAGAATCCCCTTCAACACTATAGTCTTAGACTATAAAAAAAGTCACATTATTGCATTTTTCTCATCATTGAAACACTTCCAGAGACAAAGCTATGGAAACCAATTCATTGCACCCATAAACCTATGGACTCTGCTCCTAAGGGTCAGAGTCTTTTCATTTCCAGGTCAACTTAAGTACCATGGCTTGTGCTGCTTGAACTCAATGGCGGAGGCAAGATGCTGGAAATTCTGCAGCCAGCTGAGGTATGGTATTAAACACACAAGAAACGGGGCTTTTTCCTATTCTTCTTCTTTGGATCCCCATATAACACGCACTCACTTACAATGCAGTCAAATATCTTGGACCCCGGCCATCAGTGTTATGTGGGGGTCTGTGATGTATTTAGGTAAGAAATGAAATATATTTTGCTGGCAACTCTTGAATGTTAAGGTAGTGAAATTGAGTGGGCACTTAAAAAAGACATCCTGATATTTTTGCAGCTATTCAAATGCACATGAGCCAGTGTTTTATGGTTTTGGAGATGATTTGATGAAATTGAAAGGGGACAGGTTTAGAACCAATGCTAGGAAATTTTTCTTCACTCAGAGGGTGGTAGACACCTGGAATGCGCTTCCGGAGGCTGTGATAGGACAGAGTACATTAAGGGGATTCAAAGAGGGATTGGACAAGTTCCTGAAGGATACGGGGATTGAGGGATATAGATAGAGGTAGAGATAGGGTCATAAAAGGGTATAGATAGAAGAATAATGAGGATTGAAAGGTTTTAGTCAAAGGATCACTTACAGGTCATGGACCTGATGGGCTGCTACGGGAGCGGACTTCTGGGCGCAATGGACCCCTGGTCTGACCCAGCGGAGGCAACTTCTTATGTTCTTAGTGACAAATGCTTTGGTTAACCCTTTCAGGACCATAAGGATCGTAGGCCAATTTTTGTGGTTTTGACGACATTTTTATAGTAAAAAGGGCTTGCAGATGCCAAAAAATTGATTTTTTTTGTGAAATATCATTATTTTTTTTTAAAAAAAAATCAAACTTCTGGCTTATGGACAGTGTGGCAAGTGAATCTTCTCGTCAATCTGGCAACGACGCTAATGAATGAATGTCGGAACCAGTTTGTTTACATAAAGGCAGTATCATATGGAATCCGTACATATCAAATTTAGAACTGTAGACTATCCCAATCAAAATTTATAGGATTTTAAAGAAAAAGGACCCAAATATGTCCCTTGGTCCTGAAAGGGTTAATAAGATATTTGGTGCTCTCTGTGTTGCAATCTAAGAAAAGGTACCAAGCTAAGTGCACGCTTACTTGAGAAATGAGGCAACAATGTCGGTTGGGCTCTATTTATAATTAAAAAGTTTTGTTAATTGAAAAGGCATATTTCTGGCAAATGAAATGATAGAAAGATGTGGCTTGTTGCATCTGAATTGGCATCTTCGAAAGGCCAGTACTGGGCAGGCTTGCACGGCCTGTGTCCCGTATATGACCATTCAGTTGGGGAGGGTTTCGATGGCTGGGATGGGCTGGAGTGAGCTTTGATGGACTCCAGTAGATGGAACCCAAGCACACAACCGGGCAGGGCTCTGGGTTTCTGGTCCAGAAATATCTAAGAAAAAGGACCATTGTAACTCAATTAATTTATGGAGCAAGTACGGTTGGGGCAGACTGGATGGACCACTCAGGTTTTTATTGGCCATCATTTACTATGTTACAGCTAAATAACTCAGGGCTGCTTTTACGAAGCCGCGTTAGCGGTTTAACGCTCGCCGCTACCGCCTCCTCTTGAGCAGGCGGTAGTTTTTCGGCTAGCGCAGGGGTTAGTGCGCATGCTAAAAATGTGCGTGCAATAAAGCCGCTAACGTGGCTTCGTAAAAGGAGCCCTCAGTTTCAAAGACTCGGTTCCTTTTCTTGGATGATGACACATTGAAGTGCTCTTTTTTCCTTTTCAATTAATTTTCATGATCTTTTGAACAACTGCTTTTCCCCTTGTTTATTTTTAGTGTTGGTTCATGATGAAGCCTTGTGTTTTGGGGCAAAACCAGAGGCTTGGTTTGAGCGAGTATAAGGATACATACGTTGGACGTTGAGCCTAAGGATACGCGTAGTGGTTTCTGAAGAATGGATGAAGACATTCAATTATTCAGTTAATCCAAAGAACTTTTAAGTAAATTGCATATGCAATTCGTTTGCACCTTTTTTTTCTTGGGGGGGGGGGGAGAGGTTTCTGTTGAACAGGGATGATATTAATGGGCTGAAATGTTGATGCCTTTTTCTGATTGGTATATTTTGAATTCAACCCAATTTCCTCTTATTTTTTGCAAGCATTTGTACTTGTACTAGCAACGACTCTTTTGAACGTCTGGGTCAAATTAAACTGTCCATTGTAACTTCCTGGGTAACTGAACCAATTTCTTGCAATGTAATCCGACCTTGAACAGGTAAAGGCGAAATAGAAAATCTGACTAACATAACATTTGTGCATGGTTAACATTTTGATTTAATATGAACAAGTAGTTTAGCATGTGATCTCTATTTTTTTATTGATCATTTATTTGTACGAGGTCTGTTCAAAAAGTTCCAGGACGGATTTTATAAAAACGTATTAAATAATCTTACAACTTATTCCATTGGGTCCCCTTCCCTACGTATACACTTTTCCCCAATGTTGTTTCCACTTCTGGAAACAGTCCTTAAACACATCTTCAGGACTCGCCAAAAGTTGCTGCATCGAATTTTGCTTTATGTCTTCGATGGTGTCGAATTGCTTTCCTTTCAGTGTGGTTTTAAGTTTAGGAAACAAGAAGTCAGCAGGGGCCAAGTCAGGAGAGCAAGGCAGCTGGGGAAGAACTGTCATCATGTTTTTGTGCAAAATTTGGGAATTTTGATGCATTCAAAACACCTTTCACAACTCATGACATGTTCCCCATAAGTCACTTTCAACATTTCATAAGTTTCTGTAGCAGTCTTACCCAATTTTTAAAAAAAAGGTCGCACATGATGAAAAATAACTAATCACAAAAACCGCCGTAGCTCAGAGATGAAAACAGGTATCAAAAAACGTAAAAAAGGAGGTTACTTGTGCGCGTCTCAAAAGAATTCCCATTGGCGCACATTCAACTGTCCTGGAACTTTTTGAATAGACCTCATATATATATTGTTTGGTGAATTATATTTTAATTACTTATTAAATTTCTTTATCATTCTTTTAGAATAATTTCAACAGATTAATAATAATAACAACTCTATTTTGTATACTGCAATACCACAAGCAGTTTAGAGCGGTTTACAGAGGAAAAGACTACACAGATAGCGATGTTAAGAAAAGACTCAAATTACATTAGCAAGCCGAGAGTAGTCAAGTATATCTGGAAGCATTTCAGAGATACAATGAGGCAGGAAGGAATCAGAGAAATTTATCAAAGAGATAGGTTTTAATTGATTTCCTGAAGGATTGGTAGGAGAGTGAATTTGAAATGAGGGTGGATAGATATTTATTCCATTTGCCCGCTTGGAATGACAGTGTTCTATCAAGGAATCTCTTGTAGATTCAGTCCTTCAGGGAGGGGGGAAGGCAAACAGATAGGCATTACGTGTGCAAGTGGTGCCTGGAAATTCAAAATGGTGCGACAGGTAGATTGGGGATGAACCTGTTATGGTTTTGAAGCAGAGGCAGGCAAACTTGAAGATGACCCTTGCCTCCATCGGCAGCCAGTGTAGTTTTCTGTAATACGGGCTCACATGATCTGACTTTTTGAAACCATAAATGAGGTGGATGGCAGTATTCTGAATGATTCTCAATCGTTTGATGGTTTTCTTAAAGGATCCTAAGTATATGATATTGCAGTAATCTAAGGTGCTTAAGATAAGAGATTGACCCAGCAGTCGAAAAGAGTGTTTGATGGTACGAAGTTTCCAGAGGGTGCAAAAACATTTTTTAACCTGAGCATTAGTATGGTCTTCAAAAGTCAGGCACCGATCAAGGATGAAGCCAAGGATTTTGATGGTAGAATTGATTGGGTAGATTAACCCATTTAATTTCAAAGAGGTATTTGTTAGCTTGTGGTTAGGACTTGCCAGGAAAAGCTTGTTTTTTTCCTGGGTTCAGTTTGAATTGTGTAGGATAAAAAATGAAAAAAATTAATGTAGACTTTTGTGCTTCAAATTTATTTTTCTTAGTATTTTTGGGTTTTCATTTTGGGGAAGATTATATAGAAATTTTTTTTATCCATCAGCATTCCACACATTAATGGATCCGCAGTAAAGCCATTGCATCAGACGTTGATAATGGTCATTTCAGTATGGATTCTGGGATAGCATCAGGATTCTGAGCTTTACTTGTAAAAGTTTTTTTAAAATGACTTCTAATGTCCGTCCCTTGGATTTCTAAAGCTGCAAATACTTTACTAGTGTATGCAAATTCATAAAAATATTATTTTGCATTTCCACTACAGATAAAATGATACCAACTTGCCTAAAAATTTGAGTAAAATAAATAACTTGTATGTACACAAAACTGTAGCATGGTTTCTAGCGTCGGTCGCGGTGGTAATAGCTCCAACGTTCATAGAATTCCTATGAGCAACGGAGCAATTACTGCCGTGGCCAGTTCTAAGTTTTGTAAAAAGGGGGTGGGGGGGTGTTAGTGTGTTTTACACCCTACTTCCCTAGTGAAATATATATGGAAGTGATGAAAATTATGAACCAGGATTTCAAAGGACGTAGAACTTCAGAATGTATTAAAACGCAGCAAAACTACTAACAAAGAATGGTAAACAATAGAACTTTTCTTTTTATAAAATATATATTTCACAAGAATTTAAACAGCTTTTATGCATATTAACACTAAAAAAAGAAAAAAAAAAAGCTTCATATAGTTTGATAACAAAAACCATATACCATATCACATATATTGTTTCTGATAACTGTTTTATAGGATTATCTGACATTGCAGGTGAAAACAAATGAAAAAAAGTCAAATCATATCCAAATTTCTCTTTAAAATAGTCACTGCAAATTACACTTTGTATCCATTCATTCAACAAGTGAATGAAAAATTGAAGTAGCGGAAAGGAGTCCACTTGTGAACATCGCAGCAAAAAAAAAAAAAGATATTTCTGGTAAGTCACCACCGATCAAAATCGTTAAAATAGGTGCTATGCCAACATCCACCCTGCGTCTAGCAAAACCTTTTCTTCGGTAGATTCAACGCAACACTGAGGCTGTCACATACAGTAGCTCACTTGGGCCAAAATACTAACCAGAGTGTGCACTGCTTTGATGTTCCCGAATCATTCAAGATCCATAATCTGTAAAAGGAAGAAGCAGTAACGTAGTGCAAGGGGTCGCCCCAAAGGACGATGGAACACAGTTTCATCTCGGAGATCTCAGTGAGCTTTATGCTTCCTCTTCTTGTGTTTCTTATCTTTCTTTTTGCTATTGCACTTGGGACAGAACCATTTCTCTTCGTCTGGAGGTGCATCTGATATTCCCACACAAGGCCTGTAAGTTTCACAAGAAGTTCACGTATCAGCGTATGTTCACAATGCTCGTCTTCCCTCAATGTAAGGACCAGAATTATGTTCTATATCTATACCATAGCACAGTCTCTGTACCAGCATTATCTGTTTAACTACAAATTAGCAGCAATATTCAGCTATTAAACAGAAACCAGGCCTTACTGTGCCCCTTTCTTATACATGCTACATCAGGCTATTTAGTTGGACTTTTTGTCCAATAGTAAGAGCTGAAAAGCCAGATAAGCTATTTAGGTTTCAGGTTTATTAAAAATTTTATATACCACCTAAGGCCAGTACTGGGCAGACTTGCACGGTCTGTGTCTATATATGGCCGTTTGGGGGAGGATGGGCTGGGGAGGGCTTCAATGGCTGGGAGGGTATAGATGGGCTGGAGTAGGTTTTGACGGAGATTTCGGCAGTAGGAACCCAAGCACAGTACCGGGTAGAGCTTTGGATTCTTGCCCAAAAATAGCTAAGAAGAAAAAATAAAAAAAAATTTAAATTGAATCAGGTGGGGCAGACTGGATGGACCATTCAGGTCTTTATCTGCCGTCATCTACTATGTTACTATCAAATTTCAAAGCAGTTTTACATAGAGTAATAAATAAATTATAAATCATATATTAAAAATAAATTTCAATACAATAACACTAACAGTCTGACGAACTGACAATGAGTTACTGATACGAGAGGTAACTGGGGTAGAAGTACAATATTTATGGGAAGAGGGTAAAAAACAAATGGAAGGGAAAACAGGCAAATTATCTAAACCACAGGCTAATGGAGGGGAACAGACTTCCATTACGGCCCTTAAAAGGACTGTCATACATCGTAAGCATCTTTAAAAAGAAAGGCCTTTAAGCTGCGTTTCAATTTATCGAGGGATGTAATTTCTCTTATGTGATTTGGTGCTGAATTCCAGATTGTAGGAGCCATAACAGGAAAAATACTACTAGTAGGTATGGTGTTAATGTATCTTAGCGAAGGGGTAGATAGTAAGTTTTGATTTGAGGAACGTAAAGAACGATGGGTAGTTTGAGGGATTAACAGACTGTTGATGAATTCTGGTGAACTCATGACTGACTTTGAATATTAGACTGATGTGTAAGCAACAGGGCATATCCCAGGGATGTCAGTCTCTCCTCGAGGGCCACAATCCAGTTGGGTTTTCAGGATTTCTCCAATGAATATGCATGAGATCTATGGGCATGCACTGCTTTCAATGCATATTCATCGGGGAAATCCTGAAAACCCGACTGGATTGCGGCCCTCGAGGAGGGACTTTGACACCCCTGGGATATCCCATTGCATCCCTGTTGGTAGAAAGCAAGTCTGGGACAGAGAGAAGGGGTAAAAGACATAGGTTCCAGGGCTGGGAAAGGGAATGGTCAGGATGTTGGTTTAAGTAAGGGAACTTTTAGAGAGAAAAAAAAAAAGTCAACCCAGAATAGCAAAGAACCGAAAATAGAAGACAACCAAACTGACAAGAATATAAGGAGTGATATCCTGCAGGTGGTCAAGTGCATATGGCTGACAGCTGGCAAATATCTTTATTTACAGCTGTGTAAGCCACACTGGCCAACTGATCTTACTGGCCATCAGCTACACGTTCTTTTGAAACAAACATTGCCATGTCACTTTTAACCCAAAACAGGAATACTCTGTCAAACAGTTGGCCCTACCGGTCAACGCTGTGTCCTATTGACAACTGCCCCTGAAACACCACCACCTCCGTGAAAGAAATGGAAAAACCTCATAAATGACAGGGAAAACTAAACTCATTTTTGGCTTGCACACCCCTGTAATAGGACGGTAGGTTAAGGTCATGCGTGGAGGCCAATCTGGTCGCGACCTGCTTCAGAGGAGGGATCTGGGAGGTACGGGGACAGGAGCAGAGTCAGACTAGATGGGCCATTTGGCTTTTATCTGCCATCATGTTTCTATGTTTCTGACTTCCTACAGGACGTGCCTCTCGCCGGCGTGGACGACTTTCCTCCTCGGTAGTGTCGCGGCCCACACTTTGCAATACACTGCTCCAACTGCTATAAGTTCTATGATCTGCATTACCTTACAAGTGTTTGTGTCTGCTCATAAAGAAACTCCCCAATTGGTCACTTTAACTATTTTTGTGTAACTGAGGGGTTACTAATAAGGATTTCATTTGGTCTACGGCTCTACAATTGCTTGGTCATCGCACCACAGTTATGGAATTCACTCCCAGGATATATTAGAGAAGAACCCACATTAGACAAGTTTAAAAGTTCATTGAAAACCTCTCTTTATAAAGATGCCTTCGAAAATTAAATCCTTCATTCAACGATATCATCATCATTGGAATTCATTTTCATTATTTTATTTTAAAACCGATCTACTCTTTTTTTCTTCCCTGACCTATCATGTTACCTTTTAATGTCACCTTTCTCTAAAATATTGTCGTTCTACCCCCTCTCCTCCTGTTTCTGTATGTCTGTCTTCAGAATCTGTCCTTGTAAGCATAATTATGAGTTTCTGTTACCCCTGATTTTAATATATGTAATTCGCTTTGAAATAATATTATATGTGTTTGCATAAACTTGAAAAGTACTTCATACCAGTGGTACCAGTCGTCACAGTCATCACAACCAATCATTGGACTGCCATCATCCAATTTTTTACAGCCTGGACAGATCCAGATTTTGTTTCCCCACTGATCCTGGATCTAAAAGAAAACCATAGGCAACAGATCAACAGATCAATATGTTTGTAATATACATCTGAGTTATTGTTGAAGGAACAGAAAATGCTCCTAGTATACTCCTAGGTTCACTATTTTGAGCTGAATTTCAAAAGCAAACAATAATTCTTATCTGTTTAATATTTGAGAAAATTTCACTTATTTATTGGGATTTATTAACAGCCTTTATGAAGAGATCCTTATATAAACCCATTAATGTCCAAAGCTTCTAAGAAAAGCCTTCCCCCCTTCTCTCTCAAACCATGACAGATTAGGAGTCTTGTTTTAGTTGGAAATAACGTTTCTTCTTTTATTGCATGTGTTATTTAATAATAAAGAAAAAGAAATGAAAATGCATTTGCTTTTGTTTCATTGTAAAATTTAATCCTGCCCCCCTCTTCAAACTCTCACCCTGCAAAATCTCCTACTCTTCTTAACTAATCTTCACAGGGGCAGGAGTGATCCCCGGTTGTTCTTACGCTGCTGGTTCCAGGTCCCGATGTGCTCTTGAGTACGACAGACTCTTGGCAACCACCATATTTCTGCTCCCCAATCTGGTGGGGTAGGGATGAGAGCCAGAAGCTGCCTCTCCGGTTCAGTAAAACAACGTCAACAGCCATTGTGGTCTGTGCTTTACAACAAATTAACAGGGCCTGCCCTGGCAGCTCGACTTTTACAGCATAAACCAAGAGAGCCGTCACCAACAACTGGGGCAGGTGCGACTGTGGATTGCTACTGTCCTAAGAAAAGCAGCAGATTTCCCCCCCATTTCATGTGAAAACAAATGACACGAAAAGCAAAACAGAAACACAGGCATCTATGAGACAGACATGGTTATTTTTGGACCCCAGTTTGTTTACAAAAACTAGATAGTTCTAAGTCTAATAGATTGTCATATTGATATAGGGACGTTGGATCATCCGTTATATTTTTGTCCATTGATACTTAATTTCTGGAGGTCAATTTGGGGACAAATAAATCTTATTCTTGAATCATCTATTCCCTTAACTTATGAAGCCATAATTTGTGGTACGTTACTACACGTTAAGCCTACTTTGGAAAAATATAAAAGCCGTCTTTTCTTGATCATGACGGATATAGTTATCCAAATGGTTACACACAACTGGAAGAGCCACGACAGAATAAATTACGCATTTTGGTGGGCAAATGTGTGTACCACACATAAATATGAGAGAATGAATGTGGAAGGTTTGGGTTTAGTAGTTCATTTAATAAAGTGTGGAGCCCATTGACTACATTTGTTACCTCGCAATAATGTTCCTTTTATTAGATTTCCTTACACATCCGGGGTGGGGGGAGGGAAATGTATTTTGAGTATTTAAATTACTTAATTATGATACTGTAATCACATCATATGTCATATTTGTATTAATAATTGGGAGGATGGGAGAAAATGATTGTTTTATGTATTACTTGTGTAGTGCGTTTTATGTTCAATTAATTGTATTGCACTGTCGAAGTTTGAAAATCAATAAAGATTAAAAAGAAAAAAAGAAACACAGGCATTTCTGTGCCCATCTCTATTATAGATGAGACGTTTGAAATGTCTGTGCACAGACAGCCCAAGCTTTTCAGTTACATTTGCTCAACTTTTTAAAAACAGTCTTTATTCATTTTAATAACATACAAAGTGCATACAAAAATACAACAATTGGCACCAAATAACAGCACTTATTACTAACAATAATAATATAAACATCTTTTTCCTCCCTCCCAATCCGGATGTGTGTAAATTCTAATAAAATGGAAGGCTTGGAGTCCAATTGGTGGATACAAAATCTGCTAAAGGGCCCCAAATCTTATTCAAATTTTTACCATAACCCTTTATTTCTGAATTCATACATTCGTATCAATAACACAAGCACAGGGATTCCCACCAAAAGGTGTGATTCAGTCTATCGCAATTCTTCCAGTTTTTTGCAATCATTTGTATAGCAATCCCAGTCATTACTAGAAGTAATTTATTCTCGGCTGCAGAAATTAGGGACTTGGGTTGCAGAATAGTTCTACAACAGGGGTCTCAAAGTCCCTCCTTGAGGGCCGCAATCCAGTCGGGTTTTCAGGATTTCCCCAATGAATATGCATTGAAAGAAGTGCATGCACACAGATCTCATGCATATTCATTGGGGAAATCCTGAAAACCCGACTGGATTGCGGCCCTCAAGGAGGGACTTTGAGATCCCTGTACTACAAGGATGCTTTTGAAACCTAATTATCAGTCGCTTTTGATCCCATTTGTTGCTTAAACTCACATGTAGTCTGTCTTTAGGCTCCGAGAAATTGAAAAAAAAGTTCTTAATTTTCTATTCCATTTTATCATTACTTTTAAAATTTCTTACCCTCCTTCTGTACTTTCCTTTCATGTGTCCTTTACTAGGCTTATTGCACTTCTCCCTACTTCCCTTATGTATTGGTGTGTCATGTTCGTGTGTGTCAGTTGCAGTTAATAATTAAGACCCTGTTTTTAAATTGCAAATCGCTTTGAATTAGTGATATTGCGATACATCAAAATTTTGAAAAACTTGAACTTAACTTAATAGCTTAAATTCAGCTTTATGTCATTTTCTGCATCATCAGACAACTGCTAAGGAAAGTTCTGTAGGAGAAAGTCACTTGAACTTCATCAAAACTGAGCAAAACTAGGGACAAGAACACTGATTTAAACTCTGCAAAACTGGAACACAAGGACCCTATATTTATAATACGGCTTATCAGAGGAAAACCAACTCTAACACACTAGGTACTAGGTGTAATACGGGACCAGGGCCTAGCCATGAAGGACCAAGTGGACTCATTGGTCAGAAACTTCGGTCCATTAGAGCATATTTTGATGCTGCATCTTTCAGAATTCTGGTTCAATCCCTTATACTGAGCCAACTTGACTACTGTAATGTAGTCTACCTATCAATTTCCAAGAACTTGCAACGATTACAACTGGTGAAAAATGCGGCGATCAGGATGATTTGGGGTCTGAAGAAGTTCGACCATGGTAACTCCTGCATTGGCTGCCAATGGAGGCTTGGGTGAAATTCAAATTTGGATGTTTCTGCTTTAAGGTACTTTACGGCCTAGCCCCCAGATATATAACCGACCTTTTCTCTTTCTCAACCAATCGTCTTATGTTCTTTCCCAATTATTCCAGTTTTGTCTGTATAGTTAGTCTGTATTGACCCTGTTTCTTTTTGTTTTTTTATATAATTGTTTTATCCCAATTTAACTGTTATGTTATTCGCTTAGAATTTATTAAGCGAACCATTAAATCTAAATAAACTTGAAACTTAAGAGAAGCTCAAACTTGAATTTGGTTTCTCCACTGGTTAAAGGATATAAATTTTAAAAAACATCATCAACATCTCTTCTCTTACCAGGCTGCGTAAAGATCTGAAATAATTACTCATGCTCGCGAATATTTATGGGGAATTTAGGAGAAACCTAAAAACATATTTGTTCCAAAAGTACTTAGGCTGAACAATCTTTCCCCAAAATAGCTGACGGCTAAATCTCAACTCCACTAGCACTACTCAATCTGTAACTTTTTAATTATTGTAAACCGCATAGAACTTTACGGTACTGCGGTATATAAACTGTTATTATTATTGGTTTGAAATAAGTAGATCCAAATGTTTGGAAGCAATCAAGTTACTTTCTTCTTATATCTGATGCATTTTAATTAAAGGGAATGCTTAGTTTGGGGCTTTGACTTATCCCTAAGCTAAGCTGGATAGACTTTCAGGCTAGAGCACATTTTATGCATCCAGTGTAATTGATTCCTCTTATGATGCCATACCTTGGATTACGCAAATAAGATAAAGGGAAGATAAGTTAATCGGTACATGATCAAATCATCAATTCTAATATCATTTGAATTTAAGTGAAAACCAAAATGGCATTTAATATAACAAATCTAGATGAAAATGTCATCATAAATATCTAAATCATAATGTAAGTAAAGTTTTGATCCTTATTGAGTATTCAAAGAAAAATGTAGTGGACATATCATAAATTATACAGACTTCAATCTTGAGAATTTCTTATGATATACACCATTCCAGGTTCCTGTCTTGTATATTATTATAATCATTTATGTCCACCACCCCCTACCACAATAAATTTTTCTTTTAATTTGTTTATTATTATTATAAATTACATTTAATATCCTATAGTTATTATAATCACTCAATTTATTAAACTTACTGTTATGAATACTAACTTTAAAATTGAAATTAAAAAATCGAATTAATTAATTGCATTTAATATCCTATAAATATTATGAACACTAAATTTTGTGAAATTGACTATTAAAAATGGTGGTTTAAGATTGAAGGATTCTTAAATATGTAAAGTGCTTATGCATAAAAGCCTAATTAGTTGATATACTTAAGACCTAATTAATTAGTGTACATAGAACTCATGAAAAGCAAAACCTGAAGAAACCTATTTGTAAAAAGTGCAAATTACTTAAGTTCTTTTAAACAGTGCAAATAAATTATATAAACTGTATGTGACATAAATTTATATGACTTATATGTGACATGACTATCATTTGATAAAAAAGGCCACCATCAACGTTGATACAATGAAAAAGCTCCCGATGCCATTATTTTGTACAGACGTTTCAACTCTAACACGGGTCTTCTTCGGGGGGAATTGTAAAACCAACGCTGCCTTGCCAAAAGATGGGAAAAACTAAGCTTAGATAAGCATATACTCTATAGGTCTTGTTCCCGAGGTACTATGTTGATTTGTGCGTTACTATAATTGCGGAGGCAACGCCCCTTCAGGTCTAGGTTTCACCATACAGCAAGCTAAGTGTTGCCTTTTTTATCAAATGATAGTCATGTCACATATAAGTTATATAAATTTATGTCACATACAGTTTATATAATTTATTTACACTGTTTAAAAGAACTTAAATAATTTGCACTTTTTATACTCATAGGGTTGATACGTGATTAAGACATTAATCTAATAAGAACATAAGAACATAAGAACATAAGCAGTGCCTCCGCCGGGTCAGACCATAGGTCCATCCTGCCCGGCAGTCCGCTCGCGCGGCGGCCCAAACAGGTCACGCCTGTCTGCATCACCAGAAGGGGCTCACTTGCCACCTTGTTTTCTCATTTAAGTCCTATCTTCCCATCGTAGTCCTAACCCTCCGGTCTTGCACATGCACGACCTATTGGGTTACTATACTTATTACCTGGTTAGCTTTCTATACCTGTGTTACATCCCAGCATCTCTCTCAGTATCCCACGATCCCTTTATCCCTCAGGAATCCGTCCAATCCCTGTTTGAATCCCTGTACCGTACTCTGCCTGATCACTTCTTCCGGTAGCGCATTCCATGTGTCCACGACCCTTTGGGTGAAAAAAAACTTCCTTGCATTTGTTTTGAACCTATCTCCCTTCAGTTTCTCCGAATGCCCCCTCGTACTTGTTGTCCCCTTCAGTCTGAAGAATCTGTCCCTATCCACCCTCTCTATGCCCCTCATGATCTTGAAGGTCTCTATCATATCTCCCCTGAGTCTCCTTTTTTCCAGAGAGAAGAGCCCCAGCCTATCTAATCTCTCGGTGTATGGGCAGTGTTCCAGCCCCTTTACCAGTTTCGTTGCTCTCCTTTGGACTCTCTCAAGTACCGCCATGTCCTTCTTGAGGTGCGGCGACCAATACTGAACGCAGTATTCCAGATGTGGACGCACCATCGCTCGATACAATGGCATGATGACTTCCCGCGTCCTGGTTGTTATGCCCCTCTTTATGATGCCCAGCATCCTGTTGGCTTTTTTCGAGGCTGCTGCGCACTGTGCAGATGGCTTCAGTGATGCATCCACCAGCACACCCAAGTCTCTCTCAAGTCTGCTGTCTCCCAACAATGCCCCCCCCAATTTGTAGTTGAACAACGGGTTCTTTTTCCCTATATGCATGACCTTGCATTTTTCCACGTTAAAGCGCATTTGCCATTTGTTTGCCCAGTCTTCCAGCTTGTCCAGGTCCCTTTGCAGGTCCTCACACTCCTCCCTGGACCTAACTCTACCGCACAGTTTGGTATCGTCTGCAAATTTTATAACCTCGCACTTTGCCTCCTTTTCCAGGTCATTGATAAATATGTTGAAGAGTAACGGCCCCAGCACCGATCCCTGTGGCACACCGCTCGTGACTCCCTGCCAGTCAGAATATTGGCCCTTCACTCCGACCCTTTGCAGTCTACCCGACAACCAGTGCTTGATCCATCTGTGCACATCCCCTCCCACCCCGTGGTTCCACAGCTTCCTAAGCAGCCTTTCGTGTGGCACCTTGTCGAAAGCCTTCTGAAAATCGAGGTAAATGATGTCTATAGGTTCCCCATTGTCCACCCGACTGCTTATTCCCTCGAAGAAGTACAGAAGATTCGTTAAGCATGACCTTCCCTTACAGAATCCATGCTGGCTTGTTCTCAGTAGGCCATTTCTCTCGATGTGCTCGCAAATACTGTCCTTGATCATAGCTTCCACCATCTTCCCTGTAATTGAAGTCAGGCTCACCGGCCTGTAGTTCCCGGGGTCACCCCTCGATCCCTTCTTGAAAATAGGTGTGACATTCGCCAATTTCCAGTCCTCTGGTACCTCTCCAGTTTTCAAGGATAGGTTGCAAACATGCTGGATTGTGCCCGCTATTTCTTGTCTTAGTTCCTTCAGAACCCTTGGGTGGATCCCGTCCGGGCCCGGCGATTTGCCGCATTTTAACCTGTCTATCTGTTTGAGGACATCCTCCTTACTTACCTCTATGTGTTCCAATTTTTCAGCCTGTTCCCCGCTCATGAGTTCCTCTGAGTCCGGTATATTAGATGTGTCTTCTCTCGTGAAAACCGACGAGAAGAACGTGTTCAACCTCTCAGCTACCTGTTTATCCTCCTTAATCACTCCCTTCCTATCCCCATCGTCCAACGGCCCCACCTCCTCTCTCGCTGGTCGCTTCCCCTTTACGTAACTGAAGAATGCCTTGAAGTTTTTCGCCTCCCTGGCCAGCCCCTCTTCATATTTCCCTTTTGCTTTTCTAACCTCTTGGATGCTCGTAATCCAAAATGCTCGTTTATCAAAGCAAAGTTCCCCATAGAAAATAGTGGCAACGCCGACGATTCGTTCCAGAACCCGGGGTCTGTACCTGTCGGGTGCTGCAGCGCCGTCTCCTCCATCCGTCATCCGAAGAAGAACCCCACAGTGCCGCTTCGGGGGGGGGGGGGGGGATGCCTCTAATGTCCACCAACTGCCGGAGAACCCCGCAGTGCCGCTTCAGAGGGATGTCTCCTCCATCCGCCGGCCAGCCCTCCACATCAGATGCCCCCCACATGCTGGAGAGTCCCCACCCGAGCCCACGCAGCCGAGCGCCGCCCCACCCGCACAACGCCAATGATTGACATTGTGCGCGTCACACACAACGCGCAGGCGGGACGGCACCTGGCTGCGCAGGCCCAGACAGAGGTCCTCCAACCTGCGGAAGGCACCTGACGTGGAAAGCTGGCGGGAAGACGGAAGAGGAATCCCTTGAAGCGGCGCTTCCTGGGCTGTAAGTGTTCGTTTATCGGGGCAGTGCTCGGTTTGCGAGTCAAAAGTTTGCTGAGTGTTTTGCTCGTCTTGCAAAACACTCGTAAACCAGGTTACTCGCAAACCGAGGTTCCACTGTAGTTTCATGTTACAGTATTTAACTTCTCAGCAGACTCCACTGCTTCAAAAGAAAAGAAATGTCTCAAATTGATATGCTATGTATATACTGTATCTCCCCCCATGCTGTGATGACATTTTCAAAGCTTGTCAGCTATTATTACATATTACTTTGTTAAAAGATTTTATCACATGACATCTCAAACATTAGTTAAAAATCTCTTTTTTTGCATGTTTGCAGTTTGGAAGACGTTTCCTCTAAGTCAGTGATTCCCAACCCTGTCCTGGAGGACCACCAGGCCAATCGGGTTTTCAGGCTAGCCCTAATGAATATGCATGAGAGAGATTTGCATATGATGGAAGTGATAGGCATGCAAATTTGCTTCATGCATATTCATTAGGGCTAGCCTGAAAACCCGATTGGCCTGGTGGTCCTCCAGGACAGGGTTGGGAACCACTGCTCTAAGTAGTAACAAAAAGTAGATTTGATCCTGGTGCTTCTCCGGTAAAACCACTGTGAATCGGAGAATGCGCCATCTTTTGGCATCACTCTGTCTCTCCTGTGCTTCCCGTGCTTGTGCTCTGGCCTATCCCTTCTTTTGGGCAAATTAAACAAAGCGTAGTAACATGGGAAGTGGCAGATCCAGAAGAGAGAAGCGAAACACAGCCCCTCTAAGCTGATGGGGAGTATTACCACAGCAACTTTTGTAGGATGGCCATCCGCACCGATTGCGTGCTCCTGATGTTTCTAAGAATCAAGGAACTGAGTGAGCTCTGTCCTGCTCCCCAATACCGGGAAGTGTATTTGGATAGAGACCATCTTAATCCAGCTCAGACTAGGTGTGCTTGGGTAGGCCACTCTCTGCATTGCACTGTTATTACTTATTAGCCAAACTCCTCTGATAAGATCGAGGATATAAAAAGTTATTGAGTAACTTTCCATTCAGTTTGTCACATTTCTCCTAAGGTACGCTAAAGGGCAAGTACACCAGAGGAGACTTCTCACAATTCCACATGCCGCATGCATACTGCACCCCAAGACAGTTTAACTCTTTAAAGTCAGGTTTAGGTTCTTTTGATTTGTGCAGTTTATCGTATGATGAAATAGGAACGCTAATAAAATGTTAATACCCAATTGTACAGTGAAGCTATTGGAAAAGTCGGAATGTGACCTACTTACCTGCCGGCAAAATGATTTTTTTTTTTCAAGTTTTTCAAGTTTTTATTCATATTTGATAAATAGCTTATTCCATTAACTAAGCGATGTATAGCTTTATAAAAACATAGGTTGTGAAACTAACAGGGTAATACACATCTTTTAACTCTAAGACAAACATGAGACATGGGGATAGCGGGGAGAAGTTACAATTTTTAGTACAAAAAGAGGGAAAAACAAGAAGGAAGGTAGCAAAATAATGGTTTAAAGTTTCATGTGTTAGGTCTCGTTATTAGATCTTGAACGCGTCTTTAAAAAGATAAGTTTTTAACGCTTTTTTTAATGAAATTATGTGTTTTTCTTCTCTAATGTACTGTGGTAGTGCATTCCACAGTTGTGGGGCCATCACAGAAAACAGATCGTGTCTTCTAATGCCTATAATTTTCAAAGAGGGGACGGTTAAAAGGTTTTGCGACGTTGAGCGGAGAGATCGGGAGATGCTGTGAGGGATAAGCATTCTTGAAATAAAGCATGGTTCCATAATGAAATAGGAAATATGCAAACACTGACAATCAGTACAAGGGCATAGCAGTCAGCAACAAAAGTGCAAAATATACCAAGAAAACCGAGAATAAAAACAGCTCGCCTCTCTTTTTGGCCTCAAAGTTTCTAATATGTCTCATCCCTCCCCAGGAATTCCCTACACAAGGGACAACACACATACCAACCAACACATAGCAGTCAAACAAGCAAACAAACCCCACTCACACTCCCCAGTCATTCCCCCTCCTCCCTTCCCCCCCCCAAGCCGGAAGACCAGAGGTAACCGCAGAAACACCCTCCAAAGGGACAAATAGGCCAACACCTCAGGGTTGGTGGAGCGTTTATGATAGCAGAGTTCGAAACATGCCAGCTCAATCATCTGAGTGAGCCAACTGTCGAAGGGAACAGACCCCGCCTGGAGCCAATATTGTAAGCAAAATGAGTTTTAAAGGGAAAATTTCTTGCAACCAAGAAGCAGATGGGTCTACTCAAAAAGTCACCCATCAACATCTTACGTTAACTAACTGAAACCGTAGCGAGTCTGCTCAGGAAAATATGAGTCTCACTGCGTCTTGTCAGGTAGAAACCGACATTTCAGCCACCATGCTGTGGCTTTCTTCAGGGTATGCTGTAGTTTGTCTTTTCTACCTGACGAGACGCAGTGAGACCTGGAAACCTGCGACAAGCACGATGCCAGCTTCGGAAACCCTGAGAGAAGAGTCATGTAAACTTCCCCCTCTGTATTTGCAAATTCTGTATCTACAGATTCGGTTAGTCGCAATTTTTGACCAGAATTTTTTTTTCATTTTTCAGGCTATTTTTAGCCCTGTAAGCCCCCCCCCCCCCCTTCTTAAGCCTTACCTGGTGGTCTAGCGGATTTTCAGGGCAGGAGCGATCTTCCCACTCTCCTGCCCCGTGCAGATCGCTCACAGGAAATGGCTGCCTTGAGCTCCTGTAGTCTCTCGAGCCATTTCCTGTGAGCGATCTGCACGGGGCAGGAGTGTGGGAAGATCGCTCCTGCCTGAAAACCCGCTAGACCACCAGGTGGGGCTTATAGGGCTAAAAATAGCCGGGGAAAGCAGGGGATAAGGGCAGAACCGGCCTGAATATTATTCGCGTTTTTTTCCCATATTCGCGGGCCGGCTCTGCCCCTAACCCCCGCGAATAGGGAGGGGGAAGTGCATATCTCAAATGCATGGGGACACTTCGGGCTCCTTTTACAAAGCCGTGCTAGAGCCTTAACACGCGCTAAATTGCCATGCAGGCGGTAGATTTTCGGCTGGTGCGTATGTTAAAAACGCTAGCGCACCTTTGTAAAAGGAGCCTTTAATACAACTTTAACTTAGCTCAGGGTTTACAAGGCCTCAGTTAGGCCGGCATTCCAGCGCCTCTTCCAGGATGTCTGTGCTAGCTAACCAAGCTAGCTTAAAATGAGGTTTGTAAAAGTACAGGTACCTCGGTTTGCGAGTGTTTTGCAAGACGAGCAAAATACTCAGCAAACTTTTGACTCGCAAACCGAGCACTGCCCCAATCAACGAGCACTTACAATCCAGGAAGCGCTGATCCGGGGGATTCCTCTTCTGTCTTCCGGCCAGCCTTCCACGTCGGGTGCCTTCCGTAGGTTGGAGGACCTCTTTCTGGGCCTGTGCGGCCGGGTGCCGTCCCGCCTCCGCGTTGCGTGTGACGCGCACAGCATCAATCATCGGTGTTTTGCGTGTCATGTGCGGCGTGCGGGTGGGGCGGCGCTCAGCTGCATGGGCTCGGGTGGGGGCTCTCCAGCTTGCGGGAGGCATCCAACGGGGGCATTCGACGGCGGATGGAGGAGGCACTGCGGGGTTCTCTGGCGGCTGGCATCTCCCCCCCCCCCCCGAAGCGGCACTGTGGGGTTCTTCTTCAGATGACCGACGGAGGAGATGGCGCTGCAGCACCCGGCACCTGACATTTATAGACCCCAGGTTCTAGAATGAATCGTTGTTGTTGCCACTATTTTCTATGGGGAACTTTGCTTTGATAAACGAGCATTTTGGATTACAAGCATGCTCCTGGAATGGATTATACTCGTAATCCAAGGTACCACTGTATACTGAAGACTTATCTCCTCTCCATAAAGGAGACATCATAGGGGCAATCCTCTCTGCCCAAACCAAAGAGAAGGTTCTCCAGAGCAGCAACCAAGACAGCGATAGTTCAGAAGGACAGGAGATACTTTGACATTTTCAAACAAAATGCTGTTCAAATCTAGTGTGCACATAAGTACAGTGAATTCCTCTTCTATTGGCCACAAAAACTGCCCCTGCCTATGCGAGGGCATTCGTATACTGAAGACACAGCTTTCACTCCAACATAAGACAAGAACATCTCATTTTGCAGTGTCGAAAGGAACCCAGACTTGCACTAATATTCTATCTGGCTCTTTATACATAGCTGTAAATTAGCAACTATATGAACCAGTTATGAAGGAGGTATTCTATGAACATGACATGCCCTATCCAGATTAGTTTCTCTGCACCATGGGAGGAGTTCACTGTAGCTGGATTTTTCCTGCACAGGAATAAGGAATCGGGAAATGGTTTACACAGTAAATGGGAATTCATTGAAAAAAGGGTTTTGGTCTGCGTCACAACTGCAAAGATCACACAATCATGTCACAAATAAATTTGGAATGACTGGTACTGCTTTGCCCACTGATTGCAATTTTAAGTTGTTACGTTTCACTTTTCTTGGCATTCAGTCCCACAGAGAATGTGCAGGGTGATACTACATACCACATATGTACTGACGGTTTCCGTTACCACGCTCCTGACTGGTCCTTTGGAACCTCCTGCTGAAGGCATGATGGGGGACTGTGGCGGCGCTGCGGCAAGAGCTGCAATTACTTGAGGAGGAAGAGGAGAAGCTGAGACAGGAGGTGGAGGCAGAGGAAGAGGGGGAGTCACCAGCACTGGCGCAGAAGCCAAGGAAGGCAGCGACGGTGGAGCAGGTGTCGATGGTTTAACCTCTGCCGTTGGCACCACTTTGCTGATGACGCTGCCGGTTAAAACCGAGAGAGAGAGTCAGAAAGCTGTTCAGTATGTATATTTTCACACTAAAAAAAAGGCCTGAGCTTTTCTTTCTTTTTTAATTCTTTATTCATTTTCAATATTTTCAATAAGTGCAATACAAATTAAATACATTTTATATTTAAGACATCACTTAATACTCTTTCAAGAAACAAATCAATCTATATCCCTCCCCCCACCCTATCCCATAACTATTATAAATTTTTAATTTAATAATCAAATCTTCAAAAAGCTCATTATGATATACATTTCATATCCATAAGAGATAATAAGCACTAATAAAGAAACCCATACGTTAATTTTACAAGAATTCAGAGAATCATTTAAAAATAAATCTACCCTCCCTCCCTCCCCCTGGATGTGCACATAATATATCCATAAAAATCAAATCTACAATAGATCAACAAAAGACGTCAATGGACCCCATATTAGCTTGAAAATTTTTATATTCCCTAAAGATTCTGCAATCATTTTTTCATATCTGTATATCAAGCATAAATTTGCCCACCAGAATGTAAAGTTAAGATGGTCCCAATTTTTCCAGTACCTGTCATAATTAGGAACAGTCGACCTTTATATTTATCTAACGGATCCCTGATATGCAACACAGTTCCACAAATAACTGCTTCATAAGATAAAGGGATTTTAGATTCTAAGATACGAGTTTCTTTCTGAATCATGCACACAGAAAATGAAAGACATGATCTACTCTGATAGCAGCACAAAACACATTAACATGATGACAGCCTTACCTAAAACATTGCTAAAGAGAAGGCCAAAAAAGATACACAATGAAACGGTAAACTGGAGGAGCCTTCCGGTTCTTATTTGATGTCAGAGGCTGAGTTTCCTTGGGTTCTTATGGTCTTATTCTGAAATCTCTCTTCTGTTCCCTTCATTGTATTAATACATTACAGTATTTTTGCTCACCTTATCGTTAAACCTTCAGATGAGTTATAATAAAACCATTTAAAAGATACGATACAATAAAAGGTAAACTTACTTAAGTCTCTAAGTACATAACACATCCCAAACATTCCTTCCGAGTCATGCTCCTCTTTAGGTCAGCCTCTCCTTTACTCAGCTAGGTATGCACCCCAAATGCTCTCTCGAAAGTGTGCTCGTTTTTGGGTGGCGTTTGTGAGGTGGGAGAAGTGCCTAAGTAAAGATGACCGTTACTCACTACCAAAACTCTACCATTTTAGCCCATAAGCGACTTGCAACAAATAAATAAAAACACTTTATTTATTTATATTCTTTTACAAATTGTTAAACAATTTAGTGGAAATAAACAATTGAAATAAGAAACACAAAAAAAAACAAATTATAAAATAATTCTACATTAGTGACTAATTTCAGAGTCCACAGTCTAGGGAGAGAGAATCCATCACCTCCAAGGGAAGTTGGTTTTCAGGAATAATTCATAGATACCTAATCACATTACAGAGTGTAGTTGGATTCAATTAAGTATCTGCGCTGAAGTTCTTCCAGCTGCCTTAGCCTCAAGAAAAAAGTTCAACTGATCAGGTTCATAAAATATATATCTAATACTTTGATAGGTAATGGCAGCATTTACAAGGAAAATGTAACTGAAAAGTTGCTCCCATACTCAAGGTTAACTGACGATAAGCCAGGAATTTCTTCCCGTCTGGCTTGCATCCATTTCGAAATATCAGGAAATATTGAGATTTTGAACCACGAAATTCCACATTATCAGTCTTATAGAATAGGCAAAGAATTGCCTCCTTGTCTTGTAGAAAAACGAAGGTTACCAATAAAGTTGCTCTAGTGACTATTTCTTCTTGTTGAGATGTTTCCAACATACCAGTGAGGTCCAAATCTCCTGGTACGGTTCTTTTGCCTCTATCTTCTTTAGGAAAATTCAAATAATATAGCATGTTATTTTCAGGAAATTTCAGTACTAATTTTAAGAAGGAATGAAATAAATCTCTTGATGTTTGAAATTTGGAAACAGGAAAATTTAAAAGTCTAAGGTTCAAACTTCTATTTGCATTTTCCAAATTTTCCATTTTCCTAGTAAGCAAACACTTTTCCTTCATTTGTGAATTAATGGAAACCTTCACTTCTGCCATTGATTTTTCTAAATTGTCCATTCTATCGGACTGTGTTTGAAATTTCTTTTCAAAAGTTTTAAATTGACTGTTAGTATTCTGTACTGAGGTAACAAATTGAGAGAATACCTTACGTAGAGATTCCAAACCACTCCAAATCGTTTCCATGTCAATCACCTCAGGTCTTGTTAAAGGAGCAGGAAAAGATATTCCAGGAACTACCCCAATGGGTTCCACCTCCTCCTTCCCTGCTTCAATGCAGGTTTCAATTCCTCCGTCCTCTGATGTCAGCTGTAGAGAAGTTGACAAGCTATGTATCACATCGGGGGTCAGGGGTGAGATCTAAAACGCCGACGGAGACATCAGCTCCGGCGTCCCCGACATCCTCCCAGGACGCGGAGGAACTCCAGGCTCCAATGGGCTAAGCGACACCTCATCTTCTAAGATTGAGGCCTGCCCACCTCGGTCTGCGGATAAGCCCACTCTAACCGGGATGGCGTACACTGTTATTGCCACCTGCCGCAACACCGAAGTAGCAGAGGAGGCTGGAAGCATAGAAACATAGAAGATGACGGCAGAAAAGGGCTACAGCCTATCAAGTCTGCCCACTCTGCTTACCCACCCCCTGTCTATGCCCTAATGACCCAATTTCCTTATCTTGACCCTCGTAGGGATCCCACATGGGTATCCCATTTATTCTTAAAGTCTGGCACGCTGTCTGCCTCGATCACCTACACTGGAAGCTTGTTGCAATGATCAACCACTCTCTCTGTGAAGAAATACTTTCTGGTGTCGCCATGAAAATTTCCGCCCCTGAGTTTGAGCGGGTGCCCTCTTGTGGCCAAGGGTCCCTTGAGAAAGAAAATATCTTCCACTTCAACACGTCCCGTGAGGTACTTAAATGTTTCGATCATGTCTCCCCTCTGTTTGCCCCTGCGCTTAGGCATAGTAAAAGGTAAAACTTTTTGATGGAAATGTAATTTGCCAGTAAAGTGCAGGAGCAGTTTGTAGACGCGACTCACTCCGTCGCCATCTTGGATCCCCCCTCCACATAAAAACACTTTATATATACAATTCAAAACCACTCTGGAAATTATCAAATAAAAATACATTTTAAGTAAAAATCCAAATTCCTTGCAATGTTTCTTTATTAACAGACAGAAAACAAAGAGAGAGGCTGGTGCCACAGAACCAAAGAGGAAATTAAAACAAAAGCACTTTGCAAGTTGATGTCTAAATAAAATATATTGCTAATTTATTTATATATATCAGTTTGATCTCAACCAAAATAGGTCCACTGCATAAAACAGGAGCTGTGGTTAAAAAAAAACAACAACCTTGAAATTAATGTGGGTCGATGCACAATATTAAGGTAATGTTTTTTGGTAAATTCTGCCCTAAGAGAACAATTTTCAAACTACCTGCACAGCTGCAAAGTTGCAGTTTTTAAATTAAGCTTGAACTTTCATTTTGAAATCAACTAAAGGAAAAATCTTCTCTCCTTCTCCCGGTTGAGGGGCATGCATTCATTTCTGTAGAAATGTCTTTTCCAACAGTCCACATGCTGTTTTTGCCTGACTGACCACTGCCCTGGGCACACCTCCATTAAAAATGTGGGTAAAAAACACGTACCCTGTGGAAGTTCATATCGTGGGCAGACTATTTTCAGACCGTCCCCTCCTCTACCTCCCCCTTCCTCCTTTCTCATCCAATTTGACTCCTGCTTTCTGGCTTTCTTGATTCGTTGTCTCCCTCCCCCCTCCTTCTTAGGAATTTTAACATTCACATTGATGAAACCTCTCACACATATGCCTCTAAGTTTCTTGCCTTAACCTCATGCATATTCATTGGGGACATCCTGAAAACCTGATTTGTTGGTGGGAGTGAAGACCAAGAATTCTACTGTGACCTAGATCTTTTCTATAATATCCACTCTCACCACTGACAGTAATCCACCTTCCTTAAAATTCCACAGTCAAAGTAAATAGTCAAAATAAATACTGTAAGCTCTTTTGAGCAGGGACTGTCTCTTCCATGTTTTGGTGTACAGCACTGCATATGCCTGGTAGTGCTACAGAAATGATAAATAGTAATAGTAAACCTCCTCATTTGACCTCCAGCTATGCTCCACTACCCCCACACCGGTATAGCCACTACCTTGATCTTGTCTTCTCCAACTGCTTTTACCACATTCTCTGGCAACGCGTTCCAGAGCTTAACTATCTGAGTGGAAAAATATTTTCTCCTATTAGTTTTAAAAATATTACTTTGTAACTTCATTGAGTGTCTCCTAGTCTCTGTAATTTATGATGGCGTAAAAAACATCAATCCACTTGTACCTGGTCTACTCCACTCAGGATTTTGTAGACTTCAATCATCTCTCCTCAGCCGTCTTTTTTCCAAGCTGAAGAGTCCTAATCTTTTTACTCTTTCCTCATACGAGAGGAGTTCCATCTCCTTTATCATCTTGATCGCTCTTCTTTGAACCTTTTCTAGTTCCACTATATCTTTCTTGAGATAAGGCGACCAGAATTGAACGCAATACTCTAGGGAGGTCGCACCATGGACCATCCCTTTTTTAATAATTCCTAGCGTCGTCTTTGCTTTATTGGCTGCTGCAGATCAGATCCCTTGAAGGACTCCGGAACTTTAGTAAAGCAATAAAAACTTACCTTTTCACCTAATCCCTTGCTTATTGGAATTAAATCTCTGTATATACGTTGAATTAGGATGAACAAAATGTATTGCAAGTATGGCAAATTGCAAACCATTCTAAGCTCATTGCAGAGAACAGGATAGAAAACGAATCAAATAAATACATAAGAAAGCTTCAAAATTGAACTAATGTATTGCTAACAAATCTACTGCACAATTTATAAAATTCTATGCACTACCACAAAGTTACTAACATGGAATTTATATGCTTCTGGAATTAAGGTTTAGCTTATCGTCCTATCAAATGGAGTAAAATAACTTATCAGAAGGGCTACAATTATAACAAAAGGGAAGCTGCCGGAGTTTTCCCCTGCTGACGCCACCACCACCGCCACGCACGCCGCAGGGGTAGAAGATACGCAAACTTAGCCCCTCCCCCTGGTATAACAGACAGCGAAGCGTGTGCTGTTTTCTCTGCTGGCTATGTTTTTTATGCTTGTTTTGATCCTGGTTGTATGTTCCCTTTGCAATTGCTAATAAAGACAATTAAAAAAAAAAGGGCTACAATTCAAACACTGAACATTTGGGACTGATGTAATGAAATGTGCTAGGCTTTGTTTGTACACAGTTTTAGTTTGCGTTTTGCATATAATTTTGTACATTACCATTGGCGCCTTATGTTAAAATAAATTTTGCTCATGAGCTGACTGTACACAAAGATTCGGGAAAATATCAGCACATAGCTTACTCAAATTCCATTGTAACAAAGCTGTGTTAAAATTTGTTCTTACCTGATAATGTTCTTTCCTTGATTCCTGCTAGACCAGTCCATACTGATGGGTTATGCTCCCCTAAAAGCAGATAGGAGGTAGAGAGTTTGAACAGTCTCAGTGACTTCACCTTTATAGACAGTGGTGCAGCCTGCAACACTTCAGCATTTCTCTCCCTCCAGCAGACGGTGTAGGTTGGACTGGTGCAGCAGGTTCCCTTAAGTTATTGTTGGCATGGCTCCCCAGGGTGCAGTCCATGGCATCCAGCCCCTCAAGACTGAGCTTTGTTCACGCTGTTAATCCCAAGGACGGGTTAACAGACCTGCTGGTTGAGCTTGGCAGCTCCATTTTTCCAGAGTTGGTTCTATAGGGATCCAGATGGTGGGAGGTGGAGGTGGAGAGTCCCATATTTCTCTCTTCCACACCCCCCCCCTCAACTTTGTTTGTACCACACTTGGAGTTTCAGCTGATGTCATAACTCCACAGAGAGGCTAATTTCTATGTTAAAATTTTGTATCAAAAGCATTAATTTGGCACACTTTAGCATATGAGTTATTGTAAAAGATCATAACTGCATTACTTGCAAAGTAGCCCTCCCCCAGATCACCTTACATTCCCTGATGGTCTAGTCAGGCTAGGAGAAATGTTCTAGACATGGCAGCCATTTTGAGAGCAAAGCCAGAATGGGAAAGAGTAACTGAGGATCACTCCTGCCACAACTACACCACTACCACCAGGAATTGTAAGATAAGCCCAGGGTTAGGATGAGAAAGCACTCGGGAAGGGGAAGGGAGAGAAAAAGGACAAAGCACAAATTTCAGCTTCCACTGAAAACACACAGCCATTTTTGGCCAAAACTAAAAACATGACTGAAAAGTAAAATAACCTTTCAGCCAAAAACAAAACCAGGCAGAAAAAAGAATTTGGGGCCAGTTTTGGCACTGTAACCAAAACTGAAATTTAAGAACATAAGAACATAAGAACATAAGAACTGCCTTCTCCGGATCAGACCTTCGGTCCATCAAGTCCGGCGATCCGCACACGCGGAGGCCCTGCCAGGTGTACACCTGGCGTAATTTATATTCCACCATATCCTTATATGCCTCTCTTAAGGAGATATGCATCTAGTTTGCTCTTGAAGCCTAGGACGGTAGATTCCGCAATAATCTCCTCTGGGAGAGCATTCCAGGTGTCAACCACTCTCTGAGTGAAGCAGAACTTCCTGACATTAGTCCTGAACCTGTCCCCCCTTAGCTTCATTAACCTTTACTCAAGTAGGTAGTTGGCATTATCAGAGAGTCTCCCAGGTCCCTGATTATAACAAGCCAGACAGTCTCAGTCATGCGCATTTTCACCAGGACCTCTAATAATTTATATTAGCTATTCTGCTATTTGTTTTGGAATCCCAAACGCTCATCATTCAATCAGTTGACTAAATTAATAAGGTGGATAGAGATATGGGGTTGAGGAGAATTTTCAGAGCCTTGAGCATTTATTTTCTAATAAACATTTAGTTAAATGTTTCTGCTGAGAGGACTGGTGCAAGGGTAGAAAATACATTAATGAACCTTCAGTTTTGTGCCCCCTTCAATTAACTTTCAAGCCAATAAACTAAAACTAAAGCTTAACTTTGTCTACCGAGTCATCATTCTGAGAAGGCTCGACTCAGTTTACAGCGATTAAATAAATAGGGAATGATTTACAAATGATAAATAAAAGATAATAGCAAAATTTCAAAAGAATTAATTTTCATAAAGTTTGGCAAATAGAGTAGTTTTTAAAGATTTAATGAAAAATTGAAACGAACTGGAACTCCTTAAAAAAAAAAAAGGGGGAGATCGTTCCAGAGTTGAGAGAATTTAAAGACCAAAGATTGACTGAAGATCTTGACTCCTTTAATCCCTTTTTTAGAAGGAAGGGATAGTTTAAATTGTTGGATAACTCTTGCAAAGGAGAATCAGTAAACGTTCCAAAATAAAGGAATAAGAGGATTAAAGATACCATATAGAATTTTAAAAGAAATACGAGCGCATTTAAATTGAGTTCTAAAATAAACCGGGAGCCAATGAAGACTCTGAAGCAAAGGGGTCACATGGTCAAATTTACGTTTTCCAAAGATCAGCTTTGCAGTGGTATTCTGAATTAATTGTAATCTATGAAGACAAATTTTTTGTAATGACGATGTAGATAGCGTTACAGTAATCAAGACGAGATAATATAATTGATTTAACTAAGACAGAAAAACCACAAATCACACCCCTCTCAACAATTTATAATTAAACTGAAGAATCACGATCACCCTTGCACATTCACTGCCAATTCTGCATGGTTTCATTCCGTCACAGGCTTTCCCTCTTCCACACTATTCCATCTGTCCTATTAAGTTTTCCCTTTCTTACTTAAGTCCGTTAAGAAGTTCTCTGCTGAAAGATCAATCTCTCTCAGAGTAACCAAGACTGCCCCTAGGTAGGTCCCACAATAACCTCCTGCTCCTTGCATTACTTCTCTTGGCGGATTTGTGTCATGGTGCCCTAACTGTTGCAAACACTGGTCTTATTCATAAAAACGTGCAAGAGGAAGAACCTGAAGAAGGATTTCTTTACCTGTTTCCCCACTACAAAACAGTGAAATAAATAGAAAGGGTCGGGAGGTGCTTGGTCTGAAATGCAAGCCCACAGCTCGACAAGTCAATAAAGAGCCATGGTTAGAGACAAATGCAATCTGGATACACCTAGACAGGGAGTTTAATGATCCCCTTATTTGGCTATTGTGTGCAAACAGTATGGAGCCAGTAAGCTAAATTATCAGACTGAATTACTGAGGCTCTTGGCCACTATAGGATATACCAAGTTCAAAAGTTCTTCCACAATGGCTTAATTATTTACCTTTGAGGACAAATAAGCATTATTTAAGAATAAGAAATATTGAACAGGATAGCATATTTACTTAACCTTTGCCAAATTAAGATCACCCATTTAATTTATCCTAATTAAAGGATGCTTCTCAATCAGCACAGATTTTAATTTTATACTTCAGAAAACAAATTTGTTCTGGCTCGTGGATGTAGAAATGGCCATTACAAAAGCACAGATATCTAACTACCATGAAAACACTACCATGGTGGTACGTAAGCATTTTTCTCAATGCTGTTATGAACTTATTTAAGAAACTGAGGTAGAAATGGAACAGAGTATATATAACTTGAGGTTGCAGGGAGGAAGACTTAGGAGTAATGTTAGGTAATTAATTTTCACAGAGAGGGTGGTGGATGCCTGGAATGCCCTCCCGAGGGAGGTGGTGGAGAGGAAAACGGTGATGGAACTCAAAAAAGCGTGGGATAAAGAGGATTTCTAATTAGAAAATCAATGGTATAAATTAAAGAACTAAGGTGGTATTGGACAGACTCTTACAGTTTGTATCCTATATATGGTGATTTGGTGTAGGATTGGGCTTAGGAGGGCATCAATGGGAACTCCACTAACTTGGAACATGATGGCGTTACTGGCCAGACTTTATGCAGTGTTCTCCCTAGCGACTTTTAGCCGGGCGCTCCGCCTGGCTAATTTAAGTGAGCGCCCAGCTGTGAATTTCAGACAGACAGTCTGGAACGACACTTGTTAATAGTGAAACCGCAACTACCCTTCAAAATCTAGTTGACGGGACAGGGTTCTCATTACAGGAGCTCACAAATCTCTCTGCTTTTTTGGCCGGTTCCAGACCGCCTATTGCTGAGGGGTTTTTTTCATTGGTTCAGCTGAAGCACAACAGGCCAATCACAAATGACCTTAGAACTCTGAGGTCATTTGCAATCGGTTCATTGTGCCCTAGCTGAGCCAATGAAAATTCCGGCCATGCCGGGAAGAGCGCCAACACTAGCGAGCCCACCATGGCCAAAGAGGAGAGCAAAAAACCTTTGACAGAACCGCGCCGACTAGAAGCACTTCATTTACAACCCACGGAATGGAGAAGTCCTGGGGCAGACGGCCAGCAGCTAGGGTAGGAGCCTGGAGAGTGAGGGAGGAGGTTTGGAGGTGAACCAGTGGGTTATTTTTCTTTTTTTACCAGTAGCTTTCATCAGTGTGAGAGGTGTGTATAGGTGTCTGTATGTGTGTGCGCTGCCGTTGACTGTACAGTCTGTGCTCCCTTCCCTGAGCGGTGACAGCCTTTGTATAATGAGAGAATGCGCTCCCACCAGTTCCGTTAAAAAAAGTCGAAATTCACAGCTTAGGGAAGCAAAAAAGAAAGTTGTAAGGGACGGGGAGAGGGAGATGAGCTGATGACGGAACGCAGGCCTCCTAAGGCAGACTGGGACATTGCTGAAACAAGGCTGCCCTGTGAACTTCTAAAAGCTAAGTTACTCAGATTTTCATATTTCAGCATTTCATATTTCAGCTTTTCACTGGTTTTCAGCATTATATCTGCTTAATTTCTCTTCTCCTCCCTGTTTCTTACTAAAAAAATATTAAAAAAAGCACAAAAAAATCCTTCTCTTTCCTCTGTTAAATCTCATTTCCTCTTCCTGCAGTTTTGTTTAAAATACTGTGTTTTAGGTGGTATAGAGCCTATATTTCTGGTGCCTGTGGCTCAGGGTGACTAAAGTAGGGAAAATCCTGTTATAAATCCTGTGTTTTAGGGTAGCACTGATAGAACCTGCAGTTTTGTTTAAAATACTGTGTTTTAGGTGGTATAGAGCCTATATTTCTGGTGCCTGTGGCTCAGGGTGACTAAAGTAGGGAAAATCCTGTTATAAATCCTGTGTTTTAGAGTAGCACTGATAGAACCTGCATTTTTGTTTAAAATACTGTGTTTTAGGTGGTATAGAGCCTATATTTCTGTCTTACCAGTATTCAGCCATTGTTTTCTGCTGATTAGGTGGAGAAGGGAGGGGTTCTGTTTTACTTCTAAGGTTAATTGCATTATCTTTGGGACATTGCTGAAACAAGGCTGCCCTGTGAACTTCTAAAAGCTAAGTTACTCAGAATTTCATATTTCAGCATTTCATATTTCAGCTTTTCAGCATTATATCTGCTTAATTTCTCTTCTCCTCCCTGTTTCTTACTAAAAAAATATAAAAAAAAAGCACAAAAAAATCCTTCTCTTTCCTCTGTTAAATCTCATTTCCTCTTCCTGCAGTTTTGTTTAAAATACTGTGTTTTAGGTGGTATAGAGCCTATATTTCTGGTGCCTGTGGCTCAGGGTGACTAAAGTAGGGAAAATCCTGTTATAAATCCTGTGTTTTAGGGTAGCACTGATAGAACCTGCAGTTTTGTTTAAAATACTGTGTTTTAGGTGGTATAGAGCCTATATTTCTGTCTTACCAGTATTCAGCCATTGTTTTCTGCTGATTAGGTGGAGAAGGGAGGGGTTCTGTTTTACTTCTAAGGTTAATTGCATTATCTTTGGGACATTGCTGAAACAAGGCTGCCCTGTGAACTTCTAAAAGCTAAGTTACTCAGAATTTCATATTTCAGCATTTCATATTTCAGCTTTTCACTGGTTTTCAGCATTATATCTGCTTAATTTCTCTTCTCCTCCCTGTTTCTTACTAAAAAAATATAAAAAAAAAGCACAAAAAAATCCTTCTCTTTCCTCTGTTAAATCTCATTTCCTCTTCCTGCAGTTTTGTTTAAAATACTGTGTTTTAGGTGGTATAGAGCCTATATTTCTGGTGCCTGTGGCTCAGGGTGACTAAAGTAGGGAAAATCCTGTTATAAATCCTGTGTTTTAGGGTAGCACTGATAGAACCTGCAGTTTTGTTTAAAATACTGTGTTTTAGGTGGTATAGAGCCTATATTTCTGGTGCCTGTGGCTCAGGGTGACTAAAGTAGGGAAAATCCTGTTATAAATCCTGTGTTTTAGAGTAGCACTGATAGAACCTGCAGTTTTGTTTAAAATACTGTGTTTTAGGTGGTATAGAGCCTATATTTCTGGTGCCTGTGGCTCAGGGTGACTAAAGTAGGGAAAATCCTGTTATAAATCCTGTGTTTTAGGGTAGCACTGATAGAACCTGCAGTTTTGTTTAAAATACTGTGTTTTAGGTGGTATAGAGCCTATATTTCTGTCTTACCAGTATTCAGCCATTGTTTTCTGCTGATTAGGTGGAGAAGGGAGGGGTTCTGTTTTACTTCTAAGGTTAATTGCATTATCTTTGGGACATTGCTGAAACAAGGCTGCCCTGTGAACTTCTAAAAGCTAAGTTACTCAGATTTTCATATTTCAGCATTTCATATTTCAGCTTTTCACTGGTTTTCAGCATTATATCTGCTTAATTTCTCTTCTCCTCCCTGTTTCTTACTAAAAAAATATTTAAAAAAAGCACAAAAAAATCCTTCTCTTTCCTCTGTTAAATCTCATTTCCTCTTCCTGCAGTTTTGTTTAAAATACTGTGTTTTAGGTGGTATAGAGCCTATATTTCTGGTGCCTGTGGCTCAGGGTGACTAAAGTAGGGAAAATCCTGTTATAAATCCTGTGTTTTAGGGTAGCACTGATAGAACCTGCAGTTTTGTTTAAAATACTGTGTTTTAGGTGGTATAGAGCCTATATTTCTGGTGCCTGTGGCTCAGGGTGACTAAAGTAGGGAAAATCCTGTTATAAATCCTGTGTTTTAGAGTAGCACTGATAGAACCTGCATTTTTGTTTAAAATACTGTGTTTTAGGTGGTATAGAGCCTATATTTCTGTCTTACCAGTATTCAGCCATTGTTTTCTGCTGATTAGGTGGAGAAGGGAGGGGTTCTGTTTTACTTCTAAGGTTAATTGCATTATCTTTGGGACATTGCTGAAACAAGGCTGCCCTGTGAACTTCTAAAAGCTAAGTTACTCAGATTTTCATATTTCAGCATTTCATATTTCAGCTTTTCACTGGTTTTCAGCATTATATCTGCTTAATTTCTCTTCTCCTCCCTGTTTCTTACTAAAAAAAATATAAAAAAAAAGCACAAAAAAATCCTTCTCTTTCCTCTGTTAAATCTTATTTCCTCTTCCTGCAGTTTTGTTTAAAATACTGTGTTTTAGGTGGTATAGAGCCTATATTTCTGGTGCCTGTGGCTCAGGGTGACTAAAGTAGGGAAAATCCTGTTATAAATCCTGTGTTTTAGAGTAGCACTGATAGAACCTGCAGTTTTGTTTAAAATACTGTGTTTTAGGTGGTATAGAGCCTATATTTCTGGTGCCTGTGGCTCAGGGTGACTAAAGTAGGGAAAATCCTGTTATAAATCCTGTGTTTTAGGGTAGCACTGATAGAACCTGCAGTTTTGTTTAAAATACTGTGTTTTAGGTGGTATAGAGCCTATATTTCTGGTGCCTGTGGCTCAGGGTGACTAAAGTAGGGAAAATCCTGTTATAAATCCTGTGTTTTAGAGTAGCACTGATAGAACCTGCATTTTTGTTTAAAATACTGTGTTTTAGGTGGTATAGAGCCTATATTTCTGTCTTACCAGTATTCAGCCATTGTTTTCTGCTGATTAGGTGGAGAAGGGAGGGGTTCTGTTTTACTTCTAAGGTTAATTGCATTATCTTTGGGACATTGCTGAAACAAGGCTGCCCTGTGAACTTCTAAAAGCTAAGTTACTCAGATTTTCATATTTCAGCATTTCATATTTCAGCTTTTCACTGGTTTTCAGCATTATATCTGCTTAATTTCTCTTCTCCTCCCTGTTTCTTACTAAAAAAATATAAAAAAAAAGCACAAAAAAATCCTTCTCTTTCCTCCGTTAAATCTCATTTCCTCTTCCTGCAGTTTTGTTTAAAATACTGTGTTTTAGGTGGTATAGAGCCTATATTTCTGGTGCCTGTGGCTCAGGGTGACTAAAGTAGGGAAAATCCTGTTATAAATCCTGTGTTTTAGGGTAGCACTGATAGAACCTGCAGTTTTGTTTAAAATACTGTGTTTTAGGTGGTATAGAGCCTATATTTCTGGTGCCTGTGGCTCAGGGTGACTAAAGTAGGGAAAATCCTGTTATAAATCCTGTGTTTTAGGGTAGCACTGATAGAACCTGCAGTTTTGTTTAAAATACTGTGTTTTAGGTGGTATAGAGCCTATATTTCTGTCTTACCAGTATTCAGCCATTGTTTTCTGCTGATTAGGTGGAGAAGGGAGGGGTTCTGTTTTACTTCTAAGGTTAATTGCATTATCTTTGGGACATTGCTGAAACAAGGCTGCCCTGTGAACTTCTAAAAGCTAAGTTACTCAGATTTTCATATTTCAGCATTTCATATTTCAGCTTTTCACTGGTTTTCAGCATTATATCTGCTTAATTTCTCTTCTCCTCCCTGTTTCTTACTAAAAAAAATATAAAAAAAAAGCACAAAAAAATCCTTCTCTTTCCTCTGTTAAATCTTATTTCCTCTTCCTGCAGTTTTGTTTAAAATACTGTGTTTTAGGTGGTATAGAGCCTATATTTCTGGTGCCTGTGGCTCAGGGTGACTAAAGTAGGGAAAATCCTGTTATAAATCCTGTGTTTTAGGGTAGCACTGATAGAACCTGCAGTTTTGTTTAAAATACTGTGTTTTAGGTGGTATAGAGCCTATATTTCTGGTGCCTGTGGCTCAGGGTGACTAAAGTAGGGAAAATCCTGTTATAAATCCTGTGTTTTAGGGTAGCACTGATAGAACCTGCAGTTTTGTTTAAAATACTGTGTTTTAGGTGGTATAGAGCCTATATTTCTGTCTTACCAGTATTCAGCCATTGTTTTCTGCTGATTAGGTGGAGAAGGGAGGGGTTCTGTTTTACTTCTAAGGTTAATTGCATTATCTTTGGGACATTGCTGAAACAAGGCTGCCCTGTGAACTTCTAAAAGCTAAGTTACTCAGATTTTCATATTTCAGCATTTCATATTTCAGCTTTTCACTGGTTTTCAGCATTATATCTGCTTAATTTCTCTTCTCCTCCCTGTTTCTTACTAAAAAAATATAAAAAAAAAAAGCACAAAAAAATCCTTCTCTTTCCTCTGTTAAATCTTATTTCCTCTTCCTGCAGTTTTGTTTAAAATACTGTGTTTTAGGTGGTATAGAGCCTATATTTTTGGTGCCTGTGGCTCAGGGTGACTAAAGTAGGGAAAATCCTGTTATAAATCCTGTGTTTTAGGGTAGCACTGATAGAACCTGCAGTTTTGTTTAAAATACTGTGTTTTAGGTGGTATAGAGCCTATATTTCTGCCTTACTAGTAGTCTTACTTATAGTCCCACCAACCCCAGGGACCACTATTCATATATAGAGACCCATATAATCAGGACTTCACAACCAATCAAGATGACCTTTATTCTATGCAATCACTGTGGTGCTTTAATTCCAAGACATACTATTTGGAGGCTTAAGGCTTGCCCCATCTGTCTTCAACTTGCCAGTATTAAGGAGGAGCTCTGTAAACTTAAACAGGAATTGAATACAATTAAAGCAGCTTCCATCACTCCACAAAATCATACCAACTTACCACCTCTACCTCAAAGAATAAAACAACCCAGGAACAAATGGGTCACAGTAGGCTCAGGAAGACTGCGACATGTAACACAGAAACATCCACCTTCACTAATATTACCTCTACAGAATTCCTTCGCTCCACTAGTGCACTGCGATACTCAGGAAAACAGAAGGGAGGTGGGACTGGAACCAATGAAAGAAACTCAAGAGAACAAGAGCACCCTAAGTAAAAATAAAAAAGCCAAAAACAGAAAACTATTACTGTTGGGAGATTCCATCATCAGAGGCATTAACCTTGGAACACAGGGCGAGGAGTCCAAAATAGTGAAATGTCTTCCAGGATCCTCAGCTACCAGGAGTTCCAGGCAAATACTGACTATAATTAAGGAAGAAACTAAGGATTTTAACACTGATGTTGTTATCCATCTGGGAACAAATGACCTGGCCAACAACTCCACACTTGCAGCACAGAAAGCTTTTCGGGAGCTTGGTGAGGGCGTGAAACCTTTTGTAAAGACTTTAGCTTTTTCTGAAATACTGCCTGCATATGGAAAAGGAGAGCAAAGAATGAAAAACACAGAGGACTTTAATAGATGGCTCAGAGCCTGGTGTCATCAAGAAGGCTTCAGGTACATAGGAGGATGGGGAAATACATGGAAGGACAAGAAGCTATATTGCACTGATGGGCTACATATTACTACAGCAGGAAAAAGAAACCTTGCAGAGAAATTTAGACAATATTTTTCTAGGCATTTAAACTAGAAGGTGGGGGTGGTGTATGTAGAGACCACCCCCGGCAAAAGAAAAGATGTGATAGTAGTAAAGGCTGCAACAAAAGCAATATCAGCAACTCATTTCTTAGTATTGCAGCGGAAAGTGAAACGACACAAAAATCCATACGAAAAAGGAGATTATCGCTGAAAAATAGCTGGAAAGCGATGACCACAAATGCTCGCAGTCTAAGCAACAAAGTACATGATCTGCAAGCCCTGATATTAGAGGCAGATCTAGATATTGTTGCTATCACAGAGACATGGTTCAGTGAATCACATGGATGGGATGCAAACATACCGGGATATAATCTTTTTAGGAAGGACAGAGATGGTCATAAAGGTGGAGGAGTAGCTCTCTATGTAAAGATCAATATCCAAGCGACCGAAATGCAAGGGACCTGGGGAGAGGAAGAAGCGATATGGATTGCTCTGAAAAGAGAAGATGGAACTTCTATCTACGTGGGTGTAGTCTACAGACCTCCGACTCAATCGCAGCAAATTGATAAGGATCTGATTGTGGATATCCAAAAGTTTGGAAGGAAAGAGGAGGTTCTGCTGTTGGGAGATTTCAACCTGCCGGATGCGGACTGGAATGTTCCGACTGCGGAATCGGAAAGAAGTAGGGAGATTGTGGATGCCTTTCAAGAGGCTCTGCTCAGACAAATGGTGACGGAACCCACAAGGGAAAAAGCGATATTGGATCTGGTCCTCACAAATGGAGAGAGTATCTCTAATGTTCGAGTGGGTGCTCACCTGGGTAGTAGCGATCATCAAACGGTTTGGTTTGATATAACGGCTAAAGTGGAGAGCGGCCGCACGATACTTAAAGTCCTAGATTTCAAACGTACGGACTTTAATGCAATGGGAAAGTACCTGAAGAAAGAGCTGTTAGGATGGGAGGACATAAGAGAAGTGGAAAGACAGTGGTCTAAGCTGAAAGGAGCGATAAAAATGGCTACGGACCTTTATGTGAAGAAAATCAATAAAAACAAGAGAAAAAGGAAGCCGATATGGTTCTCCAACCTAGTGGCTGAGAAAATAAAGGCGAAAGAGTTGGCGTTCATGAAATATAAAAAAACCCAAGAAGAGGAGAGCAGAAAGGACTACAGGGTGAAACTGAAAGAAGCCAAGAGAGAGATACGTTTAGCGAAGGCACAGGCGGAAGAACAAATGGCTAAAAATGTAAAAAAGGGAGATAAAAATTTTTTCAGATATATTAGTGAAAGGAGGAAGATAAAAAATGGAATTGCTAGGCTAAAAGATGCTGGGAACAAATATGTGGAGAATGATGAGGAGAAAGCAAATGTGCTAAACAAATACTTCTGTTCTGTGTTCACAGAAGAAAATCCTGGAGAAGGACCGAGATTGTCCGGCAAAGTTACACGAGAAAATGGAGTAGATTCTGCGCCGTTCACGGAGGAGGGTGTTTATGAGCAACTTGAAAAACTGAAGGTGGACAAAGCGATGGGACCAGACGGGATCCATCCCAGGATACTAAGGGAACTCAGAGAGGTTCTGGCGAGTCCTATTAAAGACTTGTTCAACAAATCTCTGGAGACGGGAGTGATTCCTGGGGATTGGAGGAGAGCGGATGTGGTCCCTATTCATAAAAGTGGTCACAGGGATGAAGCAGGAAACTACAGGCCGGTGAGCCTCACTTCAGTTGTTGGAAAAATAATGGAAGTGTTGCTGAAAGAAAGGATAGTGTATTTCCTTGAATCTAATGGGTTACAGGATCCGAGGCAACATGGCTTTACAAAAGGTAAATCGTGCCAAACGAACCTGATTGAATTTTTTGATTGGGTGACCAGAGAGCTGGATCAAGGACATATGCTAGATGTAATTTACTTGGATTTCAGCAAAGCCTTTGATACAGTTCCTCATAGGAGGCTGTTGAACAAACTTGAAGGGCTGAAGTTAGGACCCAAAGTGGTGAACTGGGTCAGAAACTGGCTATCGGACAGGCGCCAGAGGGTGGTGGTTAATGGAAGTCGCTCGAAGGAAGGAAAGGTGACTAGTGGAGTCCCTCAGGGTTCGGTGCTGGGGCCAATCCTGTTCAATATGTATGTAAGTGACATTGCTGAAGGGCTAGAAGGAAAAGTGTGCCTTTTTGCAGATGATACCAAGATTTGTAACAGAGTAGACACCGAAGAGGGAGTGGATAATATGAAAAAGGATCTGCAAAAGTTAGAGGAATGGTCTAATGCCTGGCAACTAAAATTCAATGCAAAGAAATGCAGAGTAATGCATTTGGGGATTAATAATAGGAAGGAACCGTATATGCTGGGAGGAGAGAAGCTGATATGCACGGACGGAGAGAGGGACCTTGGGGTGATAGTGTCCGAAGATCTAAAGGCGAAAAAACAGTGTGATAAGGCAGTGGCTGCTGCCAGAAGGATTCTGGGCTGTATAAAGAGAGGCGTAGTCAGTAGAAGGAAGAAGGTGTTGATGCCCCTGTACAGGTCATTGGTGAGGCCCCACTTGGAGTATTGTGTTCAGTTTTGGAGACCGTATCTGGCGAAAGACATAAGAAGACTTGAGGCGGTCCAGAGGAGGGCGACGAAAATGATAGGAGGCTTGCGCCAGAAGACGTATGAGGAGAGACTGGAAGACCTGAATATGTATACCCTAGAGGAAAGGAGAGACAGGGGAGATATGATTCAGACGTTCAAATACTTAAAGGGTATTAACGTAGAACAAAATCTTTTCCAGAGAAAGGAAAATGGTAAAACCAGAGGACATAATTTGAGGTTGAGGGGTGGTAGATTCAGGGGCAATGTTAGGAAATTCTACTTTACGGAGAGGGTGGTGGATGCCTGGAATGCACTCCCGAGAGAGGTGGTGGAGAGTAAAACTGTGACTGAGTTCAAAGAAGCGTGGGATGAACACAGAAGATTTAGAATCAGAAAATAATATTAAATATTGAACTAGGCCAGTTACTGGGCAGACTTGCACGGTCTGTGTCTGTATATGGCCGTTTGGTGGAGGATGGGCTGGGGAGGGCTTCAATGGCTGGGAGGGTGTAGATGGGCTGGAGTAAGTCTTAACAGAGATTTTGGCAGTTGGAACTCAAGCACAGTACCGGGTAAAGCTTTGGATTCTCGCCCAGAAATAGCTAAGAAGAAAAAAAAAAAAAAAAAATTTAAATTGAATCAGGTTGGGCAGACTGGATGGACCATTCGGGTCTTTATCTGCCGTCATCTACTATGTTACTATGTTACTATGTTACTGATGGGCCGCTGACTTCTAAGTCCGATCCTGCTTTTATTTAATTCTGTTCAACCCCCCCTTGCCTCCTTTTTATTATTTTGTATGTAGAGGGGTCGAATGGAAGGTCAAATTGGGGAAGGTAATTGAGGAGGAAGAGGAGATATGACAGTGAAACTGACAGCCACCCCCTTTATTTGATCTTGCAGGACAGCCTCAGCGGTTCGGTGGGTTTTGAAAAGTTCTCTAGAGTTGAACCTGCTGATCCATGTAAGTTATCCTCTCACTGTGCAGATAACCTCTTTTCCCCTACCACATGAGCTCCTCTTTTTTTTTTTGGTGTGTGTGTGTGGGAGGGAATTATGTTTTGCTTTGATTGGAAGTATACTATATTTTATTCTTTTCTCAAATGGGGGATGCTGTGTGTATACCCCATGTCTTTTTGAATTGCATAAAAACAAAAGAATAGCCTGTTTGGGATATGTGCAGTATATAAATAAACAATTTGTATTTGGCAACCCTGACTCAAATCGAAAAGAAGTTGGACACTATAGCGCAGGAGTTAAGCGCTCAGAGAAGCATCTGTTGCTCAGTATAGGGTGATTTTGTGGTACGATTGGTTATGTTTCTGCGCTCAGGGAGTTTAAAAAAGAAGAATGTGAGCGAGTTTGGGGGGGGGGGTTATGGTTGATATTACAGAGAAAAGGGTGTATGAATTTGTCGGTAACTTTTAAAAAAAATTTTCAGAGATGCTAGATCTGGATATGGGGTGGGGGAGAGGAGGAGTAGCCAGAGATAGAAAAGGACCTTGAGGAGGGGTGGGAAAGTAGACTTAAACCAAAAGGGATGGGGAAGACAGGGCAGATGCTGGACTAGAGGGGTATAGAGGGAGAGAAAGAGACTGCAGAGAGAGGAAACACCCTTAACCGAGGAGAGAGATATGCATATGCCAGGTCCTGGGGAGGTGGAAGACTGCGAGAGTGAGAGATACAGAAAGACCTGAAACAAAGGTGGGAGGACTTGAAATGTTAACAGAAGGAAGATAGACCTGAAACAAAGGGAAGGCAGAAGAGAGGGGGCAGATGTTGAACTTGGGGGTGTATAGAAGGAAAAGAGAAAGAGACTGCAATGAGGTGGAAAGATTCTGGACCAAAGAGGGAGGGAGGAAGGAAGGAGAGAGAGAGAGGCAGAGAAAGACCTGGAAGAAAGGAAACAAATGCTGGGGATGAGAGGCAGGGAAAGCCCCGAAAGCAACCTTCTGCCATTCAGCTATTCGGAGCAGGAAACCTTTTTTTCCTTTTTTAACAGTCACAGATGCTGTGCATGTTACACACAAACAATATCTGCCCCATTTAAAAAAAACCAAAACACCCCCCCTCTTCCTACTAATGGCCGTCCCCATGAACCACTACCGTGAAATGACCTCCTCCCCTCCCTCAAAAGAAAATTGGCAGGAGGGAAGCCCACTCCCTCCTGCCACCGGATGCTTCCCAGAACCCCCTTGTAACTTTTTGCATTGGAAGGAGGAGGGAAGCATGGTCCCTCCTCCTTCAAGGTCCGACAATCCTAACTGCAGGGCCTTCTTTCCTCGGAGCATCATGTGATGCACGGGGAGGGGCCTAAGGCCTTGATTGGCTCAGACGTCTAAGGCCCCTCCCAGGTAGTCGCTTTTTTGGATAACTAAAAGCAATCACTTTTTTTAGTGCATTGGGAAGCCATGTTAGAGCATCAATCGCTCTGCTAATTTACATGGCATTTCAATGTTAATGCATTTATTTGCATGGTCATATCAGGGAATGAGCGATTGTGCAGAAAATCCACATTGAGCCATTTTCTGCATCAGGCCAGTAAAAGCGATCTTTGCTAAAGCTGTTAAAACAGGTTTGGCGACGATCGCTGGTTTTAGTGCATCTGGGCCCAGGTGAATTATGTGAATTCTTCAAGCATCCTACTGCTGCTGGCAAAACAGGGATCCTTCCTTTGGGTCCAACGCTTACTTTTCCATTGTGAAACTTGAATAGATAACGGATCAACTAAAATGTTAAATCTGATATTTGTGGTAAATCTATAATTCTCTCATCCATTTATCATAGTAAGTGCACAGATGTGTGATATGATTGGATGAAGAGAAATTGGCCACGATCAAGTAATCACTGTACAAATAGCTATTTTGTCCATCCAGCGAAGAGAAATGCATCACATCTTACTAGACATTCACATTTAGAAAGTGCTCACCAGCATTTTGTAGATAAGCTAATCTTAAGCACTTACTTTTATTAACTCAATTAGTGATTTGGTGCCCTGATAAAACTGCAAAGAAAACTCCCTAATGTATCAGTCAAATCATAGATAGAAAGCTGACCATAAATACTTTAAAACCTAAATGAACTAATAAGACCAAGACCCATTAAGGATAAAGATCTTTTCCAATAAATTAAAAAAAAAAAAAGTTATTGAACTGGACCTAGAGATAAGCAAGATTTACTGATTGACTCTTAATTCATTTAAAGAACAAAATTAGCTCTAATTGCATTAGAATGGAAATCAGTAAATTTTCTGAACTCTTCTAATTTGGCAACGGCACAGATATTCCTGCAATTGTTCCAAAGTAAAGCAGAAGCGCTTTGATAACAATCAAGCTGCTTTCCACATCTTCTTCTGGAGAGTCAAGGCCATACGCTATTTGATGTGGGACAAAATATGGTGCCCTGCCAATTTAACTACTGGTCAAGTGAAATGACCATAACACTTATAAACAGATGTGTTGCAAGACCACTGCTAAATGTGTCAACAATGTCACGGAGTAGAGAATGAGTATCCAATTGGCTATAAACTTAAATAACCACACTTATATGTATACACATCTATCCTCATTAATAATGTGCGATCAATTTTTGAAGTGTCTTCATCACTTATTTATGGATCGTCGGATACTGATGCAGCATTTTGAGGAATAACTGCAGGAACAGACACCCCTGAGGGTGTGAATGAGGAAGGACCTAGCCACATTTGAAAAATGGTCTGAAATTGCTAAAATTTAGCTATAACTGGATGACGGCGTATGATAGCAAAACGCAGATGGCCTTGATACAGCCGACAGGAGCCGCATATAAGAACAGCAACTTATAAAGATAAGTGTTGTTATTAAGAAAGTAAATACAGTGGTACCTCGGTTTACGAGTGCACCGGTTTGCGAGTGTTTTGCAAGACGAGCAAAACATTTGCAAACTTGGTGCCTCGTAAACCGAGCGTGCCTCGCTGTACGAGCGCCCCCCCCAGCGATCCGGCATCCCCCCCATTCGAGTCTGCCCCCCCGTGATCCTACATCCCCCCCTCCGATCGGAGAGAGCGAGACCAGAAGGCTTTGAGCATGCGCAAATGCTCAAAGCCAGTCCAGCCCGGCCCAGCCCAGAAGAGGGAGGATCTCCGACGCACCGCCCAGCCCAGGCCGCGCCAGAAGAGGGAGGATCTTCGGGCACCGGCACTGATGCCCAGTCGGGGTAAGGGATGTCACTGCCATGCTCGGGGGGGGGGGGGGATGTAGGATCGCGGTGGAGGGGGGGGCAACGCGAGCGGGGGGGGGAGGATGCCGGATCGCGGGGAGGGGTATGGAGCAGCTTTGATATACGAGCAATTTGGTTTACAAGCATGCTTCTGGAACGAATTATGCTCGTAAACCAAGGTTCCACTGTATATATAAAACCAGTTTAAAAATAATTTATAAAAGAAAAAATAAATAAGTAAGAAAGTATAAAAGTACGGATCACATGATGATCTCAGCAGTTATTTCTCAAACATGACATAAAGGATTGCTGCATTAATAGCCGACGATCCATCAAAAATTGATTAAGATCACACATTATTGATGAGGATACAGAGTAGAGAATGACATGGGTGACATGGGGACAGATTTTTCCCCGTCCCCGCGGGAACTCATTTTCCCATCCCCACAAGCCTCAAACACTTTAAAATCATAAGTGTTTGATGCTTGTGTGGTTAAGGCAGAGCTTACAGGAATGGGGCAAGGACAGGGACAGGGACGGGGGTAATTGAGTTCCTGCGGGGACAAATTTGTCCCTGTGTCTTTCTCTACCACAGAGCAAGACTTTACAGCTCAATCCCATGCACTTCTTCATCTTCACACTGCAAGCACCATCTTGCTATCTTCTCCTAGGCAGTCATTGAATGATCAAAATAAGCTCTAATGTCCGTTTCATATGATAACAAATCCAACAATACCACTCACTAAAAAACATGGTGGGTTCACTGTTTTTGGATAGTGTGTCCACTCCATTCTAGTTATGCCTGAAAGGGACAATAAATTTTGCTATTCAATTTTTACTAAGTTTTTATTAGACCTTGGGATCTAGACAAGAAAGCGAAACACCAGCATGATGATACTCAATAAGATGTTATGTGCACATTATCTCCATAAAAAAATGAATGCTATAATTAGTGCTTATTTGCATATCAATGCAGGAGTCTAATATACGAATAGTAATATTATAAACTGGCCCAGTTAAAATTCATCCATTTTGGGAACATGCATGTAATCCGAAACGAGCTGTCCCTTCCCCCGTGTCTTCTACCTGGTCAATGGAGATCTCTCTGACGAAAGGGATGTTACCAATGATGTCATCAGTGATTCAGCACAGAGAAGGCCCCAGGGGGCAGGTCAGGAGCAGCCTGTTCACCACTGTTACTGCTTTGACCCGGCAGAAATGAATCTATTCAAAATCGATTCACCAAAGTGAACTGGTGAATCGATTCAAATGAATCAGGCAGCACTACCGTGTACCCCCAAACAAGTGGCTCGCGTCCCATACTGTGTGTTGAGAAACACCAGTATAGGTTATTTAATTAATTTAATTTAATTCTTATATACCGCTAATAACCGTGAGGTTTCTAAGCAGTTTACAAAAATGAATGCATTAAAAGATACAATAAATAAAAATAAATAAGATAGGTACTTGGAAATTCCCTAACTGTCCCAAAGGCTCACAATCTAACTTAAGTACCTGAAGAGACAATTTATGAAAAATAAAGATAGAATATAAAGACAGAGATAGAGATAGAAATGAGTATTCTACCAAGTAATGAATAAATACATTTAAAGATAGAATTAAAAATAAATAAGTAAAATAAATAAAAAATAGAGATAAAAAATAAGTATCAAGAGAAATAAAAAATATATATTTAAAGTATTCTCCCCTGCTGGATCGGGGGAGCGGTGTAACTGTGATCAGGTGCCCTGCTGGTAAACTAAACTAATAAAATAAAGTTATTAATATTATATATTTGTTATGGTATTAAAAAATGGCCCTAAAAATATTATACGGCAAAAATGGATCCAAACATCAAAAACAACCTAACACTCCAGTTACATTATTCAAAGGAAAAGACTACATGGAAATAGGATCTTCACACAGATAGGGGAGAAAACCCCCCCTCAATGTTGCTCATAAATGTAGTGAAAAGATTCACGAACCCTTCACTACTCAATGCACATCACAGGTTAACAATGTGTTTCCAAACGTTAAGGGTTTATTTTGACTTGCCAGTTCTCTCCTGCTCCACTGGAACTACCCCCCCCCCCCTGAGGCCCTGGCACCATGACCCTTCATTTATTACTATCCAGGGGGTTTCTGAAAAGTAAAATACACTCTACAAGTGGTCAGTGAAACTAGTCCGAGATCTCCACCCCCCTATTTTACATTCTGCCAACAAATGCAACATAAGTCTGCACTGCAGGAGAAATGTGTTTTTTTCTTTGCTCAGGAGTGAGAATGCAAATAAGCAGCCTAGGGAGGTTTTTTGTTTATTATGCATGACATTGGGTTGGAGTAGGCTTGGGAGGAGGGAGATGAATTCATCTGTAAAGAGATGTAATTAAATTGAGACTTTTTGCAGGTAAGTTAGGAAGGGTAGCACAGGATTTGGACTGAAGGGAAGCTGCTAGCCAGGGTTTTAGGAAAGCATTGAAATCCCGTCTTCACGGAGGCCAAGCCAAGTCACAAGTACCGGGAAAACCCCCGTATAGTAGCAGCATTTCATGCCACCGACCAGGGCAAGCAGTGGCTTCTCCCATGTCTGTCTCAACAGTAGACTATGGACTTTCCCTCTAGAACTTGTCCAAACGATTTGAAAACCAGCCACATTAACCGCTCTTACCACATCTTCTGGCAATACTTATATTCTCTATTTGTTTACATTGTAATTCCTAGAGTACTGTCCAGTCTCTTGTTTTGCAACCACATTTAGGAGGTCCCAAAGAAGAATTTATGAGGGAACCAAGGACCCAGTGGAAGGTTTACATCGAGCAGACTTTTTATGAAATGAGTCACCATATATGATTATGAGGCTGAAAGGTTATCCACTGGAGAGTACAGAGTACTTTAATAGAAGACGTTTGAAGGCCAAGCCATTAAAGGTGGTACACTGCAGTACTGTCACCAAATGACGTGTAATAAGGTACACTTTGAGGAGAATTTATGGGCAGCTATGACTGCTCAATTTCTAGGTTGTGAGGGCTAGAGACTTCAGGTCTGAGTGAAGAGGACCCTCCTGTAGAGCCACCAGCACTGAGAAGTGGCTTAGAAAAGGGAATCGGTTCTGTAAAGACCAATAAGGTGCTGAGAATCAAGGTGACTCAGGTTTTGTTTTGGGGTTTTTTGGAACTTGTGCAGAACTCTCAGTGTGAAAGGAACTGGAGGATAAACAGAGAAACCTCCAAACCATCTGGAGCTAAGTGTGGTGGAGAGCAAGAATGGAAACAAGATAATTGACCCAATGATCTCGACAGACATATCCAAGAAGGAACAAAAAACAATGTGGAGAAATGATGTTCCTGAGATGGATTTATTAATATTAAAACTTGGCAAACCACATAAAAACCTCTAGGACGCAGTCCGCTGAAAAGCTTTGGACCCTGGACCCAACACGGTCCATGTTTCGACAGAATGTCTTCTTCAGGAGTCCCTATGAAGTCCTATGGTAAAGATATGTGGATAAAAAGGCCAGTCGGAAAGAAACTGTTCCGTAGAAGCCGTATGCAGTACATGGGCTCAAAAAGCTGAGTGAGAGCAAGAATGGAACAGTAGCAAGAAAGTTGTTGCTGTCAAAAAAAGGACAACCTGAGGTGTTTTCCAATGCTGAAAGATGGAAAGGAGCATTGCATCGAGGGACCACCTTGCTGAGTTTCTTGGGCAAGTGATTCTGTGGCCTTCACCTGGATATGGTTAGTTACAGCAAAGTCCCAAATATCTGGCTGCTTCTTGGCAAAGGCTTAGACAGCCTTGCTTGTTTAAATAAAATACTGCTACTTGACTGTTTGAATCTGCACCGAGGAACTGTGAAGGTGGTGATAGAATACTCAGAGGCATATGAGATTGCCCTGAGCTCCAAGTGGTTAATGTGAAGACATTATCTTGACCAGATTTCCTGTGACTGCTGATTGTCGAGTTTATATATCTCCTTAGGTCAGGACATCTTATGCTGCCATGGTGCAAAAGAGACGCCACTGATAGATTGGTTTGTACATCCACCAGTTTAACATGAGGAGGAACAGAGGAAGTGGACACAGTAGGGAAAACAGAGGTTGTGAGTGTTGATCCTACTAAGGATCCCTTTCCTTTTAATGAAGTGCAAAATCACACACTTCATCAGTGAAAAGCACACGGTCCAGCAAGTATCACTGAATTCTAACCAAAGTTAAATACAGTGGAACCTTGATATACGAACATAATTCATTCCAGAAGCATGCTCGTAAACCAAAGTACTCGTATATCAAAGCGAGTTTCCCCATAGGAGCTGAGGGAAATTCGCTTGATACGTTCCCACCCCCCCACCCTCCGAGGCCAGTGGCGCTGCTCCACATCTCCCCCCCTCGCAATCCGGCATCCCCCCGCTCGCGTCGCTCTCCCCCGCGGCTGCGATCTGGCATCCCCATTGCAACCACTCACCCACCCAAACACATTGGCTTACCCCCTTCTGGCACCGGCACCAACACACAGAACATGCTGGTGGCCGAAGATCTGCTGTCTTCTTTTTGCTGGGCCTTGAGCATCTGCGCATGCTCAAAGCCTTCTAGTTCTCGCTCTCTCCTGTGCGTTTGTGCTGGTGCCAGATGGGGGTAAGCCAATGTGTTTGAGTGGGTGGGTGGGTGCGTGAGGGATGCCAGATCGCGGCAGGGGGGGGATGCCGGATCGCAGTGGGGGAGAGCTCGTAAATCGAGTCAAGCTCGGTTTCCGAGTCACCAATTTTGCGAATGTTTTGCTCGTCTTGCAAAACACTCGCAAACCGGTGCACTCATAAACCAAGGTTTGACTGTACACAGATTTCCAACTCAAAAGATCAGCTTCTGAATTGCATATGCAACAGTAAAGTGGTTTTTATTTAATCAAGGGCCCCTTTTACCAAAGTGTACCAAGTAATGGCATAGTAAGGAGGGGTTGGTACGCTCCAGGCGCCATCTTGCTTGGGGCGCTGGTTCCTCTTCTGTGCGTCTGCCCTTTCTTTCCCCCATATCTTTTTAACTTCGGTATGATTAGCCACCAACTTTCTGCCTACATTGGCTTTGACGCTCTATCTGACATCACTTCTGGGACCTGCGCTTAGGAAGTGGTGGCTGCTCGCGCTCAAGTTAAAAAGGTACGGGGATGGAATGCGTGTGCACAGCAGGGAAGAGAGCGTGGTAGAGGCGCCGCTCACCTTTGCAATGCCACTGATGCCAAGCAATTAACATGGTTAACGAGGTAGAAGTTTTGCACTTCAGCCCAAAAAAAAAAGAGGGCTCTAATTGTGTATGGACTGATGCTGATGGCAGGTCTCAAAATCTCAATTAAGAAAAAAATATTTGAAAGAAAAATTGAAATAAATTATTGAATCTATACCAGATCATTACAATCCACCACACATCAACCTGATAATCTGCTGCAGGAAATACAGATTATATAATTCTGCTTCCCATCTCTTCGTACCAAGCAATTTCTCAAAAGTAGGGAGAAAAAAAAACCCTTGTATTGAAATAAAACATAAATACACTAGTTCAATTTGATCAAAGGGCAAAGAGTCATGGATTTTCTGTGGGTACAATCCACATAGTTTACATATATTATATGCAAGTACTTGGCAAAACACAACTATAATTCTGGAAGAACAGTCTAGTCTAGAAATCTTGAAAAAGTGTTCATCTATCATTGGATTCTAAAGGAAATTACCGTATTTTCACGTAGATAACGCGCACCCGTGTAAAACGCGCACAGGGGTATAGCACGCGAAAAACACAAATTTATGTACAGAAATTTTTATATACTGCGCACACCCGTATACCGCGCATGCTGCCCGACTCTCCTTTCGCCCGCCCCGACTTTCCTCTGGCCACCCCGACTCTCCTTTCGCTCGCCCCGACTCTCCTCTCCCCCTTGAAGTCCTGTCCCCACCCTGAAAGCCTGATGCCACCCCCCTGACGTCCGATTCACCCCCCCCCCCCCGCAGGACCGCTCGCACCCCCACCCCGAAGGACCGCTCGCACGCACCCGCACCCCCACCCCGAAGGACCGCTCGCACGCACTCCCACCCGCGCCCCCACCCTGAAGGACCGCTCGCACCCCCACAGCCTCCCGACCCTCCCATCATGTAGAAGCTCCTACCGGTGTCCTGCTGCTTCCTCTTGGCGGTCCCGACTCCCCAACACAATCAGGGCAAAAGGGAGCTCAAGCCCTCTTGCCCCAGCCAACAGCGGCACCCCCTACACGATCGGGGCAAGAGGGAGCTCAAGCCCTCTTGCCCCAGCCAACCGCGGCACCCCCGACATGATCGGGGCAAGAGGGAGCTCAAGCCCTCTTGCCCCAGCCAACCGCGGCACCCCCGACACGATCGGGACAAGAGGGAGCTCAAGCCCTCTTGCCCCCCCCCCGACTCCCTGACACGATCGGGGCAAAAGGGAGCCCAATTCCTCTTGCCCCGCCGACTCCCCAACTCCCCGACAATATCGGGCCAGGAGGGAGCCCAAGTCCTCCCGGCCACGGTGACCCCCTACCCCCACCCCGCACTACATTACGGGCAGGAGGGATCCCAGGCCCTCCTGCCCTCGACGCAAACCCCCCTCCCCCCAACGACCGCCCCCCCCCCCCAAGAACCTCCGACCGCCCCCACAGCCGACCCGCGACACCCCTGGCCGACCCCCACGACACCCCCACCCCCCTTCCCCGTACCTTTGTGTAGTTGGCCGGACAGACGGGAGTCGTGTCGGGGAGTCGGGGGGGGCAAGAGGGCTTGAGCTCCCTCTTGCCCCGATCGTGTCGGGTGTCGGGACCACCAAGAGGAAGCAGCAGGACACCGGTAGGAGCTTCTACATGATGGGGGGGGGGTCGGGAGGCTGTGGGGGTGCGTGCGAGCGGTCTTGCGGGGGGGGGGGGGTGAATCGGACGTCGGGGGGGAACTATGTAAAAAAAAATTTGTACAACGCGCTCACGCGTATAACATGCAAGAGTATGCGCGGTACGTAAAAACCACGTATAACGCGCGCGTTATATGCGAGAAAATACGGTAGTCACTCTTGAAAATCTTTCACATAAATATTGAGTACTTACATTTTGTCTTGGCCAGCACCCACCCTGAGTGTCAGCCGGGGAATAACAGGTGAAGGTGCTGGAGCAACTGGCTCCACTTTGACCTGTTCAAGGGAACACAAAATAAGAGTTGATAATCATGCTCAAAAGGTATAAGATTTCTTTCTGAACACTCCTAATATGCATTCAGGCACCAGAATAAGGTGAATTTTTATTTCATAGCTGATGTGAAAAGGTTTTGCACTAAGCTTCATATTCTGAGACCCTCTGAGCATATCAGTAAGGATATTTGCGGTAGCTGAGATTTTCAGATATCATATGCTTCACTTTCTCCCTTCACAAGAAATGCAATACTGGGACAGTGGATGATCTTAAACTAAACTAAACTAAACCTTAAGTTTATATACCGCATCATCTCCATGGATGTGGAGCTCGGCACGGTTTACAAGAACTTAAAATATAGGAAGAGAAGGAAAAAAAAGGTTTACATGAACTTATATATAGAAGAGAAGAGTAAGGGGGGATAGAATTACATTTTAGTGAAAAGCCAGGTTTTCAGTTGCTTGCAGAATAATTGGAGGGAGCCCAGGTTCCGCAGCGGGGTAGTAAGGTCGTTCCAAAGACCTGTGATTCTGAAGAGAAGGGATTTTCCCAGTTTGCCTGCATAGCGAATACCGTGTAGAGAGGGGAAGGATAGTTTATACCTTTGGGCGGTTCTGGTAGAATCAGGACTCGAGGAGTTATAAAATAGTGGGATTAAGGGAGGAAGGATGCCGTGAGTGATCTTAAAAGCCAGGCAGGAACATTTGAAATAGATTCTGGAAATCACTAGGAGTCAGTGAAGTTTGGCTAGGAGTGGGGAGACATGGTCAGACTTGCGTTTTGCAAAGATCAACTTGGCTGCAGTATTCTGGAGTAGCTGGAGTCTTTGAAGACTTTTTTTTGATAGGCTTAAGTAGATGGCATTGCAGTAGTCTAGTTTGGAGAGGATGATGGATTGGACAAGGACAGCAAAATGTTGTTGGCGAAAATAGGATCTTACTTTCCTCAGCATGTGGAGGCTGAGAAAGCATGATTTAGCCAAGGAGTTGAGGTGGTCAAAACTATGCAAATAGACTTCCAGGGTGTTGATGCTTTTATCGCCCTACTTTTGCTCATAATTTAAGATCAGGTCCACAGTATTTGTTCCCTGAATTTAACTTGCATTGCATTTTCTATTATTTAAAATATTAACTGCATAATACACATCCTTTAATGTAAATTGAAGGGCACCATTTTTTATTTATTCTGTTTTCTATACCATTCTCCCAGGGAGCTCAGAACGGTTTACATGAATTTATTCAGGTCCTCAAGCATTTTTCCCTGTCTGTCCCAGTGGGCTCCCAATCTATCTAATGTACCTGAGGCAATGGGGGGATTAAGTGACTTGCCTAGGGTTACAAGGTTTGAACCCACAACCTGAGGGTGCTGAGGCTGTAGCTTTAACCACTGCGCCACTCTAGAAATCAAAATGTAGCAACAGTTAGTCAAGTACACATCTCCCTCTGTATTCGCTGTGATAGGGGATTAACAGAACCGCAAATAACTTTTTCATATGTTATTCACTGTTTTCTTTTAAAACCATCATGAATATGGTGAAACTGCGAATAACATGGTGAGAGACCTGGCCTGTTCCTGAAGGAGAGGCAAAACACGGTGAAGAAATTGCTGGGAATTAGCAATTTTCTCTGTAAATGCTTGGAATCAGCAATTTCTCTATTCAAGCTGATATAATTTTTTTTTTTTTTTGGGGGGGGGGAGCCAGGAAGCTAAAAACTGTGAATAATTGAAACCGCGATTGCTGAAACCACGAATACGGCGGGAGACGTGTATAGGACAATCAAGCCATTATGATATCACTGATGAGGTTGGCTCTTATTGGTGGAATGAGGCATTATGACATCACAATACCAGCTCTGGTTATCAGAGGCTGAAACTATTCAGACTATTTAGTCAATTTTCTATACATTCTCCCAGGGAAGCTCAGAAAGGTTTACATGAATTTATTCAGGTACTCAAGCATTTTTCCCTGTCTGTCCCGGTGGGCTCCCAATCTATCTAATGTACCTTGGGGCAATAGAGGGATTAAGTGACTTGCCCAGGGTCACAAGGAGCAGCGTGGGTTTGAACCCACAACCTCCAAGTGCCGAGACTGTAGCTTTAACTACTGTGTCACTCTCCCCCCCCCCAATAATTTATTAAACACCGTAGGTATCATGGGCAAGGTAGTTCTTACATGTCACAAGCACAACTTGAATGTTTCTGCCAACTAATCCAAGTCATTTTGATATCTCTGAACTATACTGAGCTGCTGTTGTGTTAGAATGAAAACCTAGCATATGAAGCCAGGGTGCGACCTCAGGGCCAGGAGAAGAGCATTTCAATTACCAACCTTCCACAACCATCAAAGAGGAAACTTTAGCAATATAAGTCTCTGTGGCTAAGCAAAAATACAAAGTCAGTCGATTTTCCCAGTTTTATATATAAGCAACACTTCTTTCACCTAAACTAATGCTAACGGTCATATAAGCTCCTTATTGTCACATTCTACATTTATTGCTAATCTTCAAGGATTTAGTCTCTGCCACATACCTCAGGGCACCCTAATGAGAAAACTCTATCCTTTTCCAGGACACCAGGAGAGCAGCTTTGCAAAAAAACTATTTGAGGTTTAAGAGGGAAACTTTTTAAAATCACAACTTGCAACTAAAACAGAGACTAAAAAACAAAGATCAATTTAAATTTGAGGACACTATGAATGGACTAAGAAAATAAAATATCAAAAGAAATCAAAATTCCAACATTCTACCTACTGTACACCGCACTGATATCTTTTTGTTTTGCGGTATATCACATTTAAATTAAAACTTGAAACTCTTCCACATGCAGCTCCCCCTCTCCCTAAGTCGCCCAGTCTCAACTTGTAGTCTGCCTGACCTTTCCAAGAAATGTAGGCCCTTCAGAGAGTAAATTTCAGGTGGTGGAGATGGAGATCGCCACAAACGCACTCTATAAGCCAAAATATGGCAAATATATAGCCTAGAGATGCCCTCCTGATTTTTACAGAACTTCAGAAGGCAGAAAGGAGGGTAGGGACATGAACCCAGGAATAATGAAAAGCCAATATTTTCGTTCCATAACCAATGGCAATTGCTGATATTCGGAAGATGAGATGACAAAGTGAAGGACGTCTCCTCTACTCCTTCCTTATCACAGAAGTTTATGCTAACTTTTATATACAATGTCACTTTTAGACCAGAAATTTCCACAAGTATTTAGCTGATATACAGATCATAACTTCTCAATGAAAACCTGGCATTTTGACTGTACTAACGCCTGCAAAACTTGGCTATAGTGAACAAATACAAGTCAGAACCAACCAAACAAGAAAACAGTGAGGGCAGGATTCTCTAATATCATCAGTAAAATTCAGTGGGCCACTGTCATGGCCATAAATGTAACAATTTAAAAAGACGAGTCATTCTCGAAGAACTGCGCAGACAAATGAGGTTCAAGGAAGGTCGCCAAATTTACATGAGATCAGTTGCTGGTGATGGCAATCGGTACATGTGCAGAATGGTTCATTGAAAGAGGCATAAATGTGCGTATGTGCCGGGAAAAAGCTATGCCATAGGCATGCATATCGTGGGCATGCCTTATAAGAGCACAATATATGCACACGTCATCGGCGCATGTCACATACGGCTGTTGTGTCAATCATAGGCGTGCTAAAACTATTGGATGGAGAAGTGAGGGGAGGTGTGTCGGCTTTCAACAAGTGTGCATAAGATATGTCTTTAGTACACACGCCCGAGACGTGTGCTTTTGAGATTTTTTTCCCTGAAACTATTATACAGCTATACTACTATAATTTAATTACTGTTTTGTTCGCACTATAAGACGCCCTCACCATAAGACGCACCCCAGATTTAGGGGAGAAAAACAAGAAAAAAACCCATTCTGAACCAAATTATTTACTAATATATACTCGGCATCTTTAAATTCTGTCCAAGCCCCCCGCCACCTTTAAATTCCGTCCCAGCCCCCCCCCCATCAATCATCAATTTTACATACCCCCCAGCACCTTTAAATTCTGTCCCAGCCCCCCATCAATCATTACTTTTACATATCCTCCCCTGGCACCTTTAAATTCTGTCCCAGAGCCCCTCCCCCCGCCCGTACCTTTAAATTGTGGTGGTCGCTGGACGGCTGCCTGCTGATTATGTCAGGACCAGCAGCGCACAAGCGTGCTAATGCCTGGGCCCACGATACTTCCTAATTGTGGTGGTCGCTGGTGCTTCGCTGGATGGCTGCCTGCTGATTACTGGTATGTCAGGGCCAGCGGCGCACAAGCGCGCTGCTGCGTGGATGTGCATTACTTCCTGAATGGCTGCCATCAGTTCTCGTGGAACTGATAGCAGCCATTCAGGAAGTGACACATGCCTACGCAGTAGCGTGCTTGGGTGCTGATGGCCCTGACGTACTGGTAATCAGCAAGCATCCCAGTGTGTTTGTTTCCACCATATATTAAGTACTATATGTTTATTTCAATGGCCATATTTCATTGGTTTTACGTGTATTTCAATGTTCTTAACATAATTTGGCTATCGTCACCAGGTTATTTTACTCTGCTCGTTTATTGCATGATTTTATGGATCAGATTTAGGTGCATTTTTATTTATGAATAATTCAAGTTTCTAATTCCCGACTTGTCTAATTAACAATTGTTTCCACTGAAGCAGCCTTGTATAAGTGAAATGTGGCTATGCTGGGCTATTGTCAATAAAAGCATTTTACTTCACCTCCTGTGACCACTTTCTTTCTTCGTTTCAAGTCTTCTTTTCATTTCATTTCAATCAATTTAAACAAAAGCACCACTTAAGACTTTCTACTTGGACAGCTGATCTATCACCATCTGATTGATGCTTCCTTGGCTTGCTCTCCGAATGCTGAAGCAATGGGGAAAGAGACTCCTCTTTCCACTGCTGTCTTTATTTTTGTACCTGTCCTTGTCTTTTTCAACCATTTTATTTCACTACTATGTAAACTGCTTAGATCTCTACTGATAGGTGGTATATCAAATAAACTTGAACAAAAGGTATCTAGATTACAAAGAAATGTACATCGATACAAGATCCTTGATCTGTGTCCCATTAGGATAGTCATCATGCCATTGTATCGAGCGATGGTGCGTCCACATCTGGAATACTGCGTTCAGTATTGGTCGCCGCACCTCAAGTAGGACATGGCGGTACTTGAGAGAGTCCAAAGGAGAGCAATGAAACTGGTAAGAGGGCTGGAACACTGCCCATACGCCGAGAGGTTGGATAGGCTGGGGCTCTTCTCTCTGGAAAAAAGGAGGCTCAGGGGAGATATGATAGAGACCTTCAGGATCATGAGGGGCATAGAAAGGGTGGATAGGGACAGATTCTTCAGGCTGAAGGGGACAACAGGTACGAGGGGGCATTCGGAGAAACTGAAGGGAGATAGGTTCAAAACAAATGCAAGGAAGTTTTTTTTCACCCAAAGGGTCGTGGACACCTGGAATGCACTACCGGAGGAAGTGATCAGGCAGAGTACGGTACAGGGATTCAAACAGGGATTGGACGGATTCCTGAGGGATAAAGGGATCGTGGGATACTGAGAGAGGTGCTGGGATGTAACACAGGTATAGAAAGCTAACCAGGTAATAAGTATAGAAACCCAACAGGTCGTGCATGTGCAAGACCGAAGGGTTAGGACTTCGATGGGAAGATAGGACTCAATGGGAAACCAAGGTGGCAAGGGGGCCCCTTCTAGTGATTCAGACAGGTCGTGACCTGTTTGGGCCGCCGCGGGAGTGGACTGCTGGGCAGGATGGACCTATGGTCTGACCCGGCGGAGGCACTGCTTATGTTCTTCTTATGTAAACTTGTACTGAAAAATCTTCACGGTAACTGACTAATTTAACCTGTAAACTGTATATTATGGATATTGGTATTAGATCCCTAGCATGTGTTGAGTTAGGAGAAAAACTTGTACTGTAACCTAACTGTATATTGTGTATGTTGACCTGTAACCCATCCTGGGCTCACTGGGGAGAACAGGATGGAAAACAAATTACAGTGGTACCTCGGTTTACGAGTGCACCGCTTTGCGAGTGTTTTGCAAGACGAGCAAAACATTCGCAAATTTGGTGCCTCGTAAACCAAGCTTGCCTCGCTGTACGAGCGCCCCTCCAAGAACCGTCACCCTCCCCCCCCCAGCGATCCCCCGCTCAAGGCCTGAGAGTCGTGAACTCTCAGGTATTGAGCATGCGCGCATGCTCAAGGCCCGGCACAAGAAAAAGATTTTCGCCAACAGGACATGCTGATGCCGGCGATGCCGATGCGGAGGGAAGTAAGGTGGGTTGGGGGATCTCAGGTGGCGGCGGGAGGTGCCCGAGGGCGGTGGGGGGGGGTGCCGGATCACGGGGGGGGGGCCTTCGGGGGGAGCAATGCCGGTTCTCGTGGTGGGGGGGGAAGGTTTGGGGTGGGAACATATCAAAGCAAGTTTCCCTTACTTCCTATGGGGAAACTTGCTTTGATATACGAGCATTTTGGATTACGAGCATGCTCCTGGAACGGATTATGCTCGTAATCCAAGGTACCACTGTAAATCAATCAATATGAATTTCACTTTAGAAACTAAATACCTAACGTTCTGATAGCCTGCACGGTTCACAAAGCAATCCATGGAGAAAACTCGAATGGACTAACTTCCGATATTAAGTCCCACACACCTCCTTCAACTCACGAACAACATAATGCTTCAAATTATCCTTCCTATCACCTTAACAAGTTCGACAGAAGATGTTCGAGGCCACCTTCAAATACCAACGACCTCTTATCCGGAAACAATCTGCCAACGTATCTAAGATTTATTTATTTATTAAAAAATTTGTATATCGCCTACAACTATGCGGATCACATATCACATACATAAAATCTTGTTTCCCTATGATTTCCACATATAACATAGACATGACTTTAGATCACATTTTGGGTGCCCACGTCGTGAAACCACAGTTAAATTGAAGGATCACAGCCCTGAGGAAGCCCCCTAAGGGTGAAACATGTTGGCAATTTCATCCCTCTTGTTCTACTACCCAAGCTAAGTATTATTTATATAGCTAACTTATAATAACAGTATCAGTAAGGAAGCGACCCAATGACGATATGGTGCATAAAGCCAAGTGTTATTAAAGTTATTGAACACTTGGTAGCATTTCTGAGGGCCGGTAGGTTTATATAAAACCACTTCTATATAGAAGCTACTTTGGGGAGGTTTTACTCTACCCCCAATATAAAATATCAGTATATCGAGTCAATACAAATTTCACCAATTAAGAAAACAAAAAGGCGTCAGATCAAATGATCAATTCCAAAGTAGATGACAAAACTAATTCACATTTGCTTGCAAAGCAAGTCAAATTCCAACAATTCAGAGATATAAACAGGCTTTAAATCATAGATTAATGTCATTACTTCAAGATGAAACTGAAGACATAACTTCTCTCTCTATAACCAAACCTCCTATTCCTCACCTCTTCCCTTAACTACAAGATTTGATCCAAAGATATAACTTCAAAAATTTGATCTAAGACTTATTGTTAGCCGCATAGATTCCTTGGAGAGAATTGCAGGATATAAGACACTGAATTATATAGTTAGCAATTCTCACTGAATTATAAGGCATTCAAAAAACTATTAAAAACGTATTTTTTCAAGAGGCCTTAGGAGTCGATGCAACTCCAAATGAGCATATCCATTCATTCGAATGGGCACATGACTGACATACTGTATTTCCCCATATTTAGGCCGCGGCCTATACATGGGTTTTGCACGGCCTAGTTATATGGGGCAGCTTATATACAGACTTTACTTTACATCATCCCCCCTACCCCCGGTACCTTTATTGGAGCCCCCTGGACAGCGGACAGCAAATCTCCAGCGGTGGAGGGCAGCCGTGATTCTCTTCGGCATCCAGCCTGCCCCCGCACCGCTTGCTGAGTGACTGACGTCATGTTTCTTTATAAGCTAGCTGGCTAATGCTGAGTTAACAAGGGAGCACTTGTCTCCTAAATAGAAGACAGTAAGTGCTCCCACATTAAAGAAAAACCCCCACATTTTATATTCTTATTAAAAATAGGCTCAGCACAAGGGGAAGTCTTTTGTTAAGAAATGGGCTGAGCATGTTTTCATAAAAGAGCCCCTACATGCTTTGAGCAGTGTTTCCCAAGTCAGTCCTGGAGTACCCTCTTGCCAATCAGGTTTTCAGGATATCCACAACACAATAAGTATGACGTTTATTTGCATGTACTACCTCCATTAAATGCAAATCTCTTTCATGCATATTCATTATGGATATCCTAAAACCTGAATGGTAAGGGAATAAGTACGCCAAGACTGACTTGAGAAACATTGGTTTAGAGCAGGGGTAGGCAATTCCGATCCTCGAGAGTCACAGGCAGGTCAGGTTTTCAGGATATACACAATGAATATGTATGAGATGGATTTGCATGCACTGCCTCCTTGAGATGCAAATCTATCTCATGTATATTCATTGAGGATATCCTGAAAACCTGACCTGCCTGTGGCTCTCGAGGACCGGAATTGCATACCCCTGGTTTAGAGCAGGTCCTCAAGAGCCATATTCCAGTTGGGTTTTCAGGATTTCCCCAGTGAATATGCATGAGATCTATTTGCATGCACTGCTTTCAATGCATATTCATTGGGGAAATCCTGAAAACCCGACTGGAATATGGCTCTCGAGGACCGGAGTTCCCTACCCCTGGTTTAGAGCGCACACACACACACACAATTTCCATCTGCTTCAAAGCATGCTATTGGAACTGAATCTGGGTGTCTATTTTTGTAAAAGGCCCATAGGTGTTTATGTATAGGTGTCATGTTATAAAAAGAGGCCCCAAAAGAGAAAACCACAAAGGACTCGGAACAATGTATCTTACTTTGTCATGTTTATGTTTTTCTTTTTCCTTCTTTTCTTTCTCTTTTTTCTCCTTCTCTTTCTCCTTTTTCTCCCTTTCTTTCTTTTTCTTCTTTTTGTCTCTTTTCCTGTCTCTCTCTTTCAATTTCTCTCTCTCTTCAAACAATTTATCAGGAAGTAATGGCAGCATAGATGGTAAAGATGGAAGTCTCACAGCACCAGGCGTGCTGAATATTGGTAGAGCTATGTCTTTGGCAGTCAACAAAAGAGGCGCTGATGAAGCCTTCAGTCTGTCTTCCTTGTTCTTGTCTTTAAATTTCTTTTCTTTATCTTTCTTGCTCTTCTCCCTATCTTTTTTCTTATCTTTATGCTTTTCTTTTTCTTTTTTGGCACTGCCATCTTTGAGCTTTACTTTTGCATCAACATCATCAGAATCTTTCATTTTGAATTTATGAGCATCAAAGTCTACATCTTTGGACATATCTTTCCATAGAAGTTTTGATTCTCTATTTGCATCCCTTTCTTTATCTTTGTTCTTATCTTTGTTTTTATCCCTTTTCTCTTTGTCCTTTTGCCTATCTCGCTCTCTCTTTTTCAGTTTTGTCTTAAGCTCTTTCTTCAGCTTCTTTTTCACTTCAACTGAGGCCAACTTGGTTTTTTCTTCATAGACTTTGAGCAGAGGCTCAGGAGTTGGAGGAGAAGCAGAAGGAGAAGAAAAATATGGGAGAATGACTGGTACATTTGAAGAAGTGCCTATGTATGCTTTTCGAATGACTTCATTAATAGAGTCATCCATTGTCCAAGAAGTGTCAGAGCTAGATGTTCCACCTGATGTGGGTACAGGCGTACTCCCTCCCTTATTTATATTGTTTGTCGGGACTGTCACTTTAGGAGTCATAGGCTCTGAAATTGTGAGTCTCTTTGGACTGGTAAAAACATCACCTTCCGATTCTGAACCCGAGGAGAACTCAAATGGATCTGGTTCCCATTCAGCACAAGCCCGAGCAATCACAGCATCTATCGAATCCTCAATAGTCTTATCTGCTACTGCTGGTTTCTTAGACAAATCCTCACCACTTAGTTTTTCAGGCTCAGGTGATGTTGGCTCCAGTTTTAACTGTATGTTGTCTTTTCCCATCTTTTCACTTAATATAGTCAAAGGCGTCCTAGTAGGCGTTTCCACCTTAATTGCTGGCTGTGGACCATGCATTGGAACTTTGGGGCTCTTAGGACTTTTGGGGCTTTTGGCACGTCCAGGTGACTTCTTCTCTTTGGAACCAGTTTTTGGTGAATGCATGGGACTTCCAAGAACAGCTGTCAACTGAGTTGATTTAGGTGATTTCGTTTTCTGTCCTGGTGAACTCACTTTTCCTTTTGCTTTAGGTAATAATGCTTTTGAGTCTAAGGTTTTGAGAGCTGGAACTTGTGATTTTGAAACCAAAGCCAGCACTGGTGGCTCTGGCGATACATGAACTAAGTCCGACTTATCCTGTACATGAACTGGGGAAAGCATGGGAGGCACCTTCTGAGAGTTGATTGAACTAAGAGGTTCTCGAGGTTCCAGTGCTTCCTCGGTAATGTCTCCTTTACCGCCAATGATTTTAGGTCGTTTCAGAGGGGGCATTTCCACAGTTTCAGGACTTTCTAATGGTCTTTTGCTCAAGAAGTTTTCATCATTAACAGCCTCCTCCTCTTCCATTTCTCCTTCTTCTTCCAGAGGAACCTGCATGGCTTCAGCTGACGTTCCTCCATCAGTGGGAACCTGCTCCTCTTCTTCCTCTGTAGAAAGAAAAAGCAGCCGTTATTCAGATGTACAGACATAAAATAACTTATATTATCAAGGTTACATGCATCTGTATTTACATAAATCATGCTGTGATGTCATATTGCATTTTAGAAGAAAGTAAAATCAGAATTGTACATGTCATCAGATAGACAGAAAACAAAGGAAATTCTCCTCCCCTCCAAAAAGGATGTTCTAAATACAGCTCACTCCTTTTCAGTGGTAACTCAACGTGAGATACATTCGGGTACGGTAGATTTTTCTCTTTCTTCATAGGGAGGGCTGAGGAGTTGGGATCAGTGTTGGTAAAAACGTACCAACTCAGACCAGCTTCAAAATAAAAACGTACAGCATTATAATATATGGTAAATTTGTCATTTTATATTTATATTATTTTCTGAAGGTTTTTTGTTCAAATAAATATATTTCGGGCTCCTTTTACAAAAGGTGCGCTGGCGTTTTTAGCACATGCACTGGATTAGGGCATGCTACCTGAAAAACTACCGCCTGCTCAAGAGGAGGCGGTAGCGGCTAGCACACGTGGCATTTTAGCGTGCGCTATTCCGCACGTTAAGGCCATAAAGCACCTTTGTAAAAGGAGCCTTTAATGGTCCATTAGTCCTAATTTTGTACATAAAAAAATCTCTTATGTTTCTGTAATTTATAAAATTTCTCTTACATTTACTATTCACAGTAGGAGTTTTAAGTCAGACAGTAGTCCAGAGCCCTGTCCAGAGGGATTACAATCTAAATCTTCAAATAGCCTATTTTATTTATAAATAACATTTATATTCCACAGATTACCATGCAGATCCTAACATATATACATAATAAAATCATTTCAGTGAAGAAACAAAATCAACTACCAGAAAATACCAGACCCACAGGACAGGACAAGACAAGAGTAGAGGTAAGGTTATAGGGATAGGATTAGAGGTAATTTATAAAATTTAGTCAGAGACCACTGTTCAGGCAGTGGGCCTGATGGGCCGCCGCGGGAGAGGACCGCTGGGCGAGATGGACCTCTGGTCTGCCTCAGCGGAGGCAACTTCTTAAGACAGGGCTAAAAAGAGAAAACCATAAGCTTGTGTAAATAAAATTGCCTTCAGCTACCTCCTAAATGTTGATGTGTCCACCAAGGAATATGAAATTATTGGAAGGCGATTCCTCATCTCTGGTCCTGAAATTGAGAAGCAACATGCACAGGTCTCTGCAAAGAGAACCTTAGAACATAGAGGGCTTAGATCAGGGGTGTCAAAGTCCCTCCTCGAGGGCCGCAATCCAGTCGGGTTTTCAGGATTTCCCCAATGAATATGCATGAGATCTATTTGCATGCACTGCTTTCAATGCATATTCATTGGGGAAATCCTGAAAACCCGACTGGATTGCGGCCCTCGAGGAGGGACTTTGACACTCCTGGCTTAGATAAATGAAACACACCCTCTGAGTACAACAGCCTTGGACAGTCAAACTTCAGGACCAAGGTAAGGTACAGAAATAAGGTGCTATAGCATAAAAAGCTATATGAATTTAAAAAAGAAGCTTGCACAGAGATCTGACTGGGTTCTAATGGAGAACAGTAACATAGTAACATAGTAGATGACGGCAGATAAAGACCCGAATGGTCCATCCAGTCTGCCCAACCTGATTCAATTTAAAAATTTTTTTTTTTTTTTTTTTTTTTTTCTTCTTAGCTATTTCTGGGCGAGAATCCAAAGCTTTACCCGGTACTGTGCTTGGGTTCCAACTGCCGAAATCTCTGTTAAGACTTACTCCAGCCCATCTACACCCTCCCAGCCATTGAAGCCCTCCCCTGCCCATTCTCCTCCAAACGGCCATACACAGACACAGACCGTACAAGTCTGCCCAGTAACTGGCCTAGTTCAATCTTTAATATTATTTTCTGATTCTAAATCTTCTGTGTTCATCCCACGCTTCTTTGAACTCAGTCACAGTTTTACTCTCCACCACCTCTCCCGGGAGCGCATTCCAGGCATCCACCACCCTCTCCGTAAAGTAGAATTTCCTAACATTGCCCCTGAATCTACCACCCCTCAACCTCAAATTATGTCCTCTGGTTTTACCATTTTCCTTTCTCTGGAAAAGATTTTGTTCTACGTTAATACCCTTTAAGTATTTGAACGTCTGAATCATATCTCCCCTGTCTCTCCTTTCCTCTAGGGTATACATATTCAGGGCTTCCAGTCTCTCCTCATATGTCTTCTGGTGCAAGCCTCCTATCATTTTCGTCGCCCTCCTCTGGACCGCCTCAAGTCTTCTTACGTCTTTCGCCAGATACGGTCTCCAAAACTGAACACAATACTCCAAGTGGGGCCTCACCAATGACCTGTACAGGTGCATCAACACCTTCTTTCTTCTACTGACTACGCCTCTCTTTATACAGCCCAGAATCCTTCTGGCAGCAGCCACTGCCTTGTCACACTGTTTTTTCGCCTTTAGATCTTCGGACACTATCACCCCGAGGTCCCTCTCCCCGTCCGTGCATATCAGCTTCTCTCCTCCCAGCATATACGGTTCCTTCCTATTATTAATCCCCAAATGCATTACTCTGCATTTCTTTGCATTGAATTTTAGTTGCCAGGCATTAGACCATTCCTCTAACTTTTGCAGATCCTTTTTCATATTTTCCACTCCCTCTTCGGTGTCTACTCTGTTACAAATCTTGGTATCATCTGCAAAAAGGCACACTTTTCCTTCTAACCCTTCAGCAATGTCACTTACATACATATTGAACAGGATTGGCCCCAGCACCGAACCCTGAGGGACTCCACTAGTCACCTTTCCTTCCTTCGAGCGACTTCCATTAACCACCACCCTCTGGCGTCTGTCCGACAGCCAGTTTCTGACCCAGTTCACCACTTTGGGTCCTAACTTTAGCCCTTCAAGTTTGTTCAACAGCCTCCTATGAGGAACTGTATCAAAGGCTTTGCTGAAATCCAAATAAATTACATCTAGCATATGTCCTCGATCCAGCTCTCTGGTCACCCAATCAAAAAATTCAATCAGGTTCGTTTGGCACGATTTACCTTTTGTAAAGCCATGTTGCCTCGGATCCTGTAACCCATTAGATTCAAGGAAATACACTATCCTTTCTTTCAGCAACACTTCCATTATTTTTCCAACAACTGAAGTGAGGCTCACCGGCCTGTAGTTTCCTGCTTCATCCCTGTGACCACTTTTATGAATAGGGACCACATCCGCTCTCCTCCAATCCCCAGGAATCACTCCCGTCTCCAGAGATTTGTTGAACAAGTCTTTAATAGGACTCGCCAGAACCTCTCTGAGTTCCCTTAGTATCCTGGGATGGATCCCGTCTGGTCCCATCGCTTTGTCCACCTTCAGTTTTTCAAGTTGCTCATAAACACCCTCCTCCGTGAACGGCGCAGAATCTACTCCATTTTCTCGTGTAACTTTGCCGGACAATCTCGGTCCTTCTCCAGGATTTTCTTCTGTGAACACAGAACAGAAGTATTTGTTTAGCACATTTGCTTTCTCCTCATCACTCTCCACATATTTGTTCCCAGCATCTTTTAGCCTAGCAATTCCATTTTTTATCTTCCTCCTTTCACTAATATATCTGAAAAAATTTTTATCTCCCTTTTTTACATTTTTAGCCATTTGTTCTTCCGCCTGTGCCTTCGCCAAACGTATCTCTCTCTTGGCTTCTTTCAGTTTCACCCTGTAGTCCTTTCTGCTCTCCTCTTCTTGGGTTTTTTTATATTTCATGAACGCCAACTCTTTCGCCTTTATTTTCTCAGCCACTAGGTTGGAGAACCATATCGGCTTCCTTTTTCTTTTGTTTTTATTGATTTTCTTCACATAAAGGTCCGTAGCCATTTTTATCGCTCCTTTCAGCTTAGACCACTGTCTTTCCACTTCTCTTATGTCCTCCCATCCTAACAGCTCTTTCTTCAGGTACTTTCCCATTGCATTAAAGTCCGTACGTTTGAAATCTAGGACTTTAAGTATCGTGCGGCCGCTCTCCACTTTAGCCGTTATATCAAACCAAACCGTTTGATGATCGCTACTACCCAGGTGAGCACCCACTCGAACATTAGAGATACTCTCTCCATTTGTGAGGACCAGATCCAATATCGCTTTTTCCCTTGTGGGTTCCGTCACCATTTGTCTGAGCAGAGCCTCTTGAAAGGCATCCACAATCTCCCTACTTCTTTCCGATTCCGCAGACGGAACATTCCAGTCCGCATCCGGCAGGTTGAAATCTCCCAACAGCAGAACCTCCTCTTTCCTTCCAAACTTTTGGATATCCACAATCAGATCCTTATCAATTTGCTGCGATTGAGTCGGAGGTCTGTAGACTACACCCACGTAGATAGAAGTTCCATCTTCTCTTTTCAGAGCAATCCATATCGCTTCTTCCTCTCCCCAGGTCCCTTGCATTTCGGTCGCTTGGATATTGATCTTTACATAGAGAGCTACTCCTCCACCTTTATGACCATCTCTGTCCTTCCTAAAAAGATTATATCCCGGTATGTTTGCATCCCATCCATGTGATTCACTGAACCATGTCTCTGTGATAGCAACAATATCTAGATCTGCCTCTAATATCAGGGCTTGCAGATCATGAACTTTGTTGCTTAGACTGCGAGCATTTGTGGTCATCGCTTTCCAGCTATTTTTCAGCGATAATCTCCTTCTTCGTATGGATTTTTGTGTCGTTTCACTTTCCGTTGCAATACTAAGAAATGAGTTGCTGATATTGCTTATGTTGCAGCCTTTACTACTATCACATCTTTTCTTTTGCCGGGGGTGGTCTTTATAATTGTCCTTCGTACATACACCACCCCCACCTTCTAGTTTAAATGCCTGGAAAAATATTGTCTAAATTTCTCTGCAAGGTTTCTTTTTCCTGCTGTAGTAATATGTAGCCCATCAGTGCAATATAGCTTCTTGTCCTTCCATGTATTTCCCCATCCTCCTATGTACCTGAAGCCTTCTTGATGACACCAGGCTCTGAGCCATCTATTAAAGTCCTCTGTGTTTTTCACTCTTTGCTCTCCTTTTCCATATGCAGGCAGTATTTCAGAAAAAGCTAAAGTCTTTACAAAAGGTTTCACGCCCTCACCAAGCTCCCGAAAAGCTTTCTGTGCTGCAAGTGTGGAGTTGTTGGCCAGGTCATTTGTTCCCAGATGGATAACAACATCAGTGTTAAAATCCTTAGTTTCTTCCTTAACTATAGTCAGTATTTGCCTGGAACTCCTGGTAGCTGAGGATCCTGGAAGACATTTCACTATTTTGGACTCCTCGCCCTGTGTTCCAAGGTTAATGCCTCTGATGATGGAATCCCCCAACAGTAATAGTTTTCTGTTTTTGGCTTTTTTATTTGTACTTAGGGTGCTCTTGTTCTCTTGAGTTTCCTTCATTGGTTCCAGTCCCACCTCCCTTCTGTTTTCCTGAGTATCGCAGTGCACTAGTGGAGCGAAGGAATTCTGTAGAGGTAATATTAGTGAAGGTGGATGTTTCTGTGTTACATGTCGCAGTCTTCCTGAGCCTACTGTGACCCATTTATTCCTGGGCTGTTTTATTCTTTGAGGTAGAGGTGGTAAGTTGGTATGATTTTGTGGAGTGATGGAAGCTGCTTTAATTGTATTCAATTCCTGTTTAAGTTTGCAGAGCTCCTCCTTAATACTGGCAAGTTGAAGACAGATGGGGCAAGCCTTAAGCCTCCAAATAGTATGTCTTGGAATTAAAGCACCACAGTGATTGCATAGAATAAAGGTCATCTTGATTGGTTGTGAAGTCCTGATTATATGGGTCTCTATATATGAATAGTGGTCCCTGGGGTTGGTGGGACTATAAGTAAGACTACTAGTAAGGCAGAAATATAGGCTCTATACCACCTAAAACACAGTATTTTAAACAAAACTGCAGGAAGAAGAAATAAGATTTAACAGAGGAAAGAGAAGGATTTTTTTGTGCTTTTTTATATTTTTTTTTTAGTAAGAAACAGGGAGAAGAGAAATTAAGCAGATATAATGCTGAAAACCAGTGAAAAGAGCAGAATATGAAATGGTAACTTAGCTTTTAGAAGTTCACAGGGCAGCCTTGTTTCAGCAATGTCCCAAAGATAATGCAATTAACCTTAGAAGTAAAACAGAACCCCTCCCTTCTCCACCTAATCAGCAGAAAACAATGGCTGAATACTGGTAAGACAGAAATATAGGCTCTATACCACCTAAAACACAGTATTTTAAACAAAAATGCAGGTTCTATCAGTGCTACCCTAAAACACAGGATTTATAACAGGATTTTCCCTACTTTAGTCCCCCTGAGCCACAGACACCAGAAATATAGGCTCTATACCACCTAAAACACAGTATTTTAAACAAAAACGCAGGTTCTATCAGTGCTACCCTAAAACACAGGATTTATAACAGGATTTTCCCTACTTTAGTCCCCCTGAGCCACAGACACCAGAAATATAGGCTCTATACCACCTAAAGCACAGTATTTTAAACAAAACTGCAGGAAGAAGAAATAAGATTTAACAGAGGAAAGAGAAGGATTTTTTTGTGCTTTTTTATATTTTTTTTTTAGTAAGAAACAGGGAGGAGAAGAGAAATTAAGCAGATATAATGCTGAAAACCAGTGAAAAGAGCAGAATATGAAATGGTAACTTAGCTTTTAGAAGTTCACAGGGCTACAAGGGACATATTTCCTGCCAGTGCCACAAGCCCAATATTAATTAGCAGTGGTATTTTGAATTATCTGCAGCAGTTTTAACATAGAAACTGGGGAACCGAGGTACAGCACACCACAGTAATCTAGACAGCTGAGTTCTAAGGATTGTACTACTGAAAGTCCCCATCTGTAAGAATCGGCCTCAAACACCCAATTGTTCTAAGTGAAAACAAAGATGGTAGTGCCAAGATGCTAATTTGGTTAACATGCTATCTAAAAAAAAAAAAAAAAAAAAAGGACTCCCAGAACCTTCAGCTTCACAGAAAACACAGTTTCTCTCAATAAAGCAGAAATATCTGGAGCTGGTGACCCCATGAAGATGACTATCTCAGTTTTAACAACTCTGAAATCTGATAAGTCATAACGTGAATATTTTCAGTCTTGTTCAGAAATATTTAAGTTTCAAGTTTAATAAGGTTTTTGATTGATCGCTTAATCATATTTCTGAGCGATGAACATAATAAAAATTACAATATTTGGGGAACAATACAATATTTAACAATCATTAAGTCCATACAGAACTATTAACAGACTTAACAAACCCATAAACACAAGGAAGGGAAGTGAACTACAAAATATTTAAAGGAAAGCAGAACAATCAAGGAAAATACATAAGGCAGGGGAAACGGAAAATTTCCATAGTATTATACAACAGAAATAGAATTAGCCAGAGAACTGGCTAATTAGTTATCAAAGGCATCTTTAAAAAGAAAAGTTTTTAGATTACTCTTAAATTTCTCCAGATTACCCAAATTTCGCCTTTAACAAGACAAGTTTACCAGTTAAAGGAATTTTTTTCCATCTCAGAATTTTCAAAGCATTGTGCAGAACTTACCACCCCCTCCCCCAATTACGAAGATTAGCTCCGACGCTCATATAATTCCTATGAGCGTCGCAGCAAATACCGCCATGGCTGGCAATAAAACCAAACAGGGCTTTGTAAAAGTGGGGGTTAGTAATGTGTAACCTAGGTTGCTGCGATGCTCTTTATTACTTTGATGAGGCCCCGTCACAAAAAACAACAAAAAAATGTGGCTAGTCTTTATGACTCCATCACTCGTAAGCCAGAGGTTCTTTATTGGCTGCCTAGTGAACAGTTTAAAATTGGAATGATTTTATGTATTTTTCTTCTACATTTCATTTATGCCTGCTCATGAATCTGGGTTTTGGGTAAGCAGAAGAGTTATATGGAAGGACCCACAGACACGGCGGTCTCATAAGCCTAAAGCAGTTTACAAGCAATGCTCTGCAAAACATCCTATATAATAAAAGGTCAGTGGCGCATGCGCTTTTAAAAAAGCGTGATTACTGCGGCCATGGTGTGTGATCCGTGGCCGTGTTCCATTTTAGATCCTGGCCAATGATCACTCTGGCCACTCCCCTCCTCCCGCCCTCACCAACCCGAAGGAAGCTCAACAGACCTCCCGCCCTCACCTCACCAACCCAAAGCAAGCTGGACCATACCCCCCGCCCTCGCTCACCGCTGCTGTCGCTGCCGCTGATCCTCCTCTTCAGGGCAGCCTGCGATCATGGCCGGCTTTGGCAGGCCTCGCGGGCCACTTTCCGGCCTCGGTGGCACATTCCCTCTGACGCACGGGATCGCGTCGGAGGGGAGCGTGCTTCTGGGTTAGGGAGAGGCCTGCGAAGTTCGCTGGGGCCGGCCACCACGATCACGGCCTGCTTTAAAGAGGAGCAGGCCAGAAGACGCCGGGATGGAGGGAGGGTAAGCAGGGGGATTAATTCAGGGGGCCAGAGGGAGAGGGAAAGGGGCCATGGAGAGATAGGGAGAGGGAAAGAGGGCTGCTTTGGGGGGGAGGTGTGCTGGGGACAGACAGTTTTACTCTGGAGGGAAGACAGAAGGGGCCATGAAGAGACAGGGAGAAGGAAAGGGGGCTGCTTTGGGGGAGGGGTGTGCTGGGGGGAGACAGAAGGGGCCATGGAGAGATAGAGAGAGGGAAAAGGGGCTGCTTTGGGTGGGAGGTGTGTGCTGGGGGCAGACAGCTTTGCTCGGGGGGGGGGGGGGGGAGGGGGAGAGACAGAAGGACACAGACAGCGGCCAAGGAGAGAGAGATAAAGAAACACAGACAGACAGACACTCTATTCTAGCACCCGTTAATGTAATGGGCTTAAAGACTAGTTAGATATAAAAGCTGCTATTATCCCTTGTAGCTGGGCCCAGATGTTTTAATTCATTAGTACAGGAAGAGAGACTGGGATTTGTATTTCGCCTTTTTGTAGTTCTATAACCATATTCAAAGTGGTTAACATACAGGCATGTCAATAATTTTCCCTCTGTGTCCTGGTGAGCTCCCAATCTATCTACTGTACCTGGAGCAGTGGAGGATTAAGGGACTTGCCCAGGGTCACAGGATTTGAACCCACAAACTCAAGGTGCTGAGGCCGTAGCTCTAACCACTGCACCACACTCTCCTCCAATACAATATCTGAAGGGAGCCACGTATGGAACAGTGAAGCCATTGTGACATCATTGATGAGGTTGGCTCTTATTGGTGGAATGAGGTATTATGACATCAGGAAAAGGGATTCAAACTTCTATACCACCTTTTTGTAGTTATACAATCACATTCAAAGCAGCTTACACACAGGCACTCGAGCATTTTCAATATCTGTCCCAGAGGGCTCATAATCTATCTAATGTACCTGGGGCAGTGTAGGGGTCACAGAAAGCAGTGCAGGGTTTGAACCCACAACCTCAGGGTGCTGAGCTTGAAACTCTAACCACTACACCACACTCTCCTCCAATCAGGGTTTTTAAATCTCTTACGCTTGCTTTTGTTTGTTTTCTGGCAATATGCAGTATCAGAGGGGAATCTGTGCACTAAGGGATGAATTTAATACATAATATTTTTGTACATACAGGCGTTCCAGCAAAATACTTAAGTACCAAATCAGATTTTGGTTTTCATGTACCTTCATGCATAAAGTCAGAATATCTCCTCTGTAACAGCAGCACATTGATCTGCAAAAATGCTTGAGATGAGCACTTTGACAAACACGAATAAAGTTAAAAGTCACAGCCTCCTATTACAATCATTTCTAAGATGGCATTTTTAATCCCTGATACATCTTCCTAGAAGCAAACTAACAGCAATTAACCAAGCTACCATTTTAAGTACCTGCATGTTTTACAACTCCACTCTATAACAAAAGGATACCAGTTATTTAGGGAAAACCCCGAGGGAATGGTACAGTTTTGGGGGTGAACAACTTTTGCGCACAGAGGAGTGGGACTTGGCAGTGATAGTATGCGATGAAGATGGCCAAATGGGTGAAAGCCAGAAAGATGTTAGGGAGCATAGGGGAGGGGAGCCAGTCTTACCTGCCGTTTCCCTCTCTGCCAGTTTTCCTCTGTAGTCAGAATCATGCAAGGCTCCATTTGTGAGAGCTTCAAAATATATTTAAATTACAATGAGGGGCCCGACAAGATAACTGTTTGCCCAGGGCCCTAAAAAGGGTGAATTCTGCCCTGCCTGTACATTGGTCAAATCAAGAGAGTTTGCACCAGCTCCATCAGCAACCAGAGGGCATCCGCTCAAACTCAAGGGTGGGAGATTTCTTGGTGACATCAGGAAATACTTCTTCACCGAAAGAGTGGTTGATCGATGGAATGGTCTTCCATGTCAGGTAGTTGAGGCCAGTAACGCACTCGACTTCAAGGGACGATGGGATAAACATGTAGGTTCGCTCTGGGGAAATCCTTAAAAAGAGGGTTCTTGTTGAGGAAGGGTTCTTGGAGTGGGTTTGCTCCGGGAAATTCTTAGAGAGAGGGTTCTTCGAGTGGGCAGACTTGTTGGGCCGATGGCCCTTTTCTCCCGTCATACTCTATGTTTCTATCTAATTCAGGATGCTGCAAAATCTGCACTGGCTACCTGCACCTTATAGGGCTAAATTGAAAACTCTACACTTGATTTTCAAGGCCCTATGAAAAAAAAATGGTTCAGAGTACTTAAAAAAGAAGTGAGACCTCTAAGGTCCTCTGAACAGCATCACTATCTGTACGCTTGTCAAAATAAGTTGCGAGATATGATACCCACCAGGAAGCCTTCAAAGTAGTAACCCCCCCATCCCCACCCACAACTGAAAGCCTGGCCCGAGCCTTTCATACCTGTGGAGTGAGTGTAATCGGTCACCATACCTGCTGCACACACTGCAATTTAGACCAGGTTCTTAAAATCTTATTCAAGTATACATACGGTATATATTTGCCTTGACTTTAGCCAATCTTTGTCCTACCCATCTCGTCTCCATGTACATAAAGGGGAGAGTGTGGCGCAGTGATTAAAGCTACAGCCTCAGCACCCTGGGGTTGTGGGTTCAAACCCACGCTGCTCCTTGTGACCCTGGGCAAGTCACTTAAACCCCCATTGCCCCAGGTACATTAGATAGATTGTGAGCCTACCAGGACAGACGGGGAAAAATGCTTGAGTACCTGAATAAATTCATGTAAACCAGTGGTCTCAAACACGCGGCCCGGGGGCCACATGCGGCCCGCCAGGTACTATTTTGAGGCCCTCAGTATGTTTATCATAATCACAAAAGTAAAATAACAGTTTCTTGATCATATGTCTCTTTAGCTATAAATGACAATATTATTATTGGAGACTTGGCCAAAAGGAAAGATTTATAAACTATGAAGAGTTTTACCTCATGCAAAATTGTCATTTCTTTAATAAGACATTAACTCTTTTTTCTGGGGCCCTCCAAGTACCTAGAAATCCAAAATGTGGCCCTGCAAAGGGTTTGAATTTGAGACCACTGCTGTAAACCTTGCCGAACACCATCTCTATGGAGAGGATGAGGTAATATAAACTTAAGGTTTAGTTTAATAGAACAAATGGGATTTTAACAATTTTTAACTAGACATATAAAGCTTTAGAGCAAGTTAAGTTTTTTCAAACACATAAGATGGGAAATTCAAATGGGCTGAGATGAGAGATCTTGTTTGAATAAAGAGGCCTCCTTCTCCCGATAGCCTTGCTTTTAAGAATTAAGTCTTCTGAACCTATCGATTTTTATCCCGTCCTCCCCAAAGAGCTCAGAACGGGTTACAGTTTAATATTCACAGTGTTACAATATAATATTACATAAGATTCCAGTTCAGGGATAGATCTCATTTCTGGGAGGCAGTTACCCAGTGAAGTTTAAGAACTGCATAAGAACATAAGAATAGCCGCCGCTGGGTCAGACCAGTGGTCCATCGTGCCCAGCAGTCCTCTCACGCGGCAGCCCTCTGATCAAAGATCAGTGCCCTGAGACTAGTCCTACCAGCACACATCCTTGTTCAGCAGGAACTTGTCCAACTTTGTCTTGAATCCCTGAAGGGTGTTTTCACCCATCTGAATCCCTGGAGGGTGTTTTCCCCTATAACAGCCTCCGGAAGAGCCTTCCAGTTTTCTACCACTCTCTGGGTGAAGAAGAACTTCCTTACGTTCATACGGAATCTATCCCCTTTCAACTTTAGAGAGTGCCCTCTCGTTCTCTCTATCTTGGAGAGGGTGAACAACATAACATAACATAAAATAAATTGCAAACTGGATAAACACTTCAAAATCGTTACTCTATTAGAATCCCAATCACTGGCTCTCCTATAAATTTACTGGGCTATCGGTACTATATGGGACCTAATGAAACAGATTTTGTGAAAACAGCGAAGCACAACCAGTCTGTAGCCAGTAAAGTCTTTGCTCTGCCACTTTGTTTTGCTGGGAACTGTGCTTTTTGTGCTAAAATTCATTTTGATTAATCAGTGCTTTACTGGAGTTGACCTCTTATAGTTAAGTGGAACAGGCTCTCTCTTGCCCTTGTTTTTAGAATCAGTTTATGTCGGTGTCATCTGAAAAGATTGAACTGTGTGCAGGTCTTGAAAAAAAAAGGACTCTTTAGTCACAGGATTACCATAGCTAAGCTTATTGCGCTGTTGCAATCATAGCTGAACTAAGACTGGTGATTAACGATAGTAATTTATTGCATCTGAGGAGGGTAGAAATAGGAGATGTTGTCGTTATCACGAATCATATTATAAATAACCAAAGCAAAGCCCTTGGAACGCTTGCATGGTGTCAGCAGCGCACCCTGTCAGGCACCGTAGCTTACGATGTAGCCATAGAAACCCCAAAGTCATATTGTTATCTAGGTCTTGCTGCAGCTTTATGATACAACAGTATTAACATATAGATTAGGCCATTTATAATTCTAGGTGTCATTTCAGGTTGGCTTGCTTATGTAGCATTTTAGTATTTTATTGTGCAGAGTGGTAGGGAAATGGGACCCTTTTACAGGTCATTGTATGAAGCCATCATAATAGGCAGCTCAATAAATGCATTGGTTTATCATTATTTTGTCTATGCTAATATTTTAGGGCTCAGTTCACAGCTGCCCCTTCTGTTTAGTTGTGAGTCAGATGGTAGGGTTTCCCAAAAATCAACTGTTGTAGAAGGGTTTATTGAGTTATCTGGGGACGACAAAAGATGTTTGACATGGCTTGAAATAGTTATGGGGGCATTCAGCAATGCCCACCACCCACACATTTAAATAACATTTAATTGACGCTTTCATCCCAAATATTTACTTCTGATCGGAACACAAGTGCGTTTTTGGGCCTTGCTTTCTGCTTCATAGCTCCTGTTGTTTTCTGTGGAAGGAAAAGCCTGTAAGAGCATATGACCAAGCCCTGAACCTAGCATCCTGTCTCTAGCAGTGACCACTTTTTAGGCCACAAGTACCCAGTAGATCCCAAAGATCACATTTTTCATAGCTCATTCTAGACCGTGTTGCAAAAAAAATGTGGTGTACAGAAGTCATCTGTGTTTTCTTTGCAACCGTTACTACCTGCACGCTGGAAAGACCATGCATTAAAACATTCGAATAATAGAGGTATGATGCTAATGCTGTTTGTATAATACAGTGTATGTGGCACAGTGGTTAGAGCTACAGCCTCAGCACCCTGAGGTTGTGGGTTCAAATCCTGTGCTGCTCCTTGTGACCCTAGGCAAGTCACTTTATTTCCTATTGCCCCAGGTACATTAGATAGCGTATGAGCCCACCAGGACAGACAGAGAAAAATGCTTGAGTACCTGAATTACATTACATTACATTAGTGACCTCTGTTCCGCCTGTACCTTGCAGTACCTAAATGTAAACCAATTAGACCCGCAAGTTTGAGACCACTGCTTTAGACTTTAGGTACATTTAAAGTTAGGGAAAAATGCTTGAATACCTGAATAATTTTGTAATCCACACAGAATTGTAGGATATGCGGAATATAAATGATATAGTATTCAGACCCCCAAGTCCAAATTTAACAGAGCACCAGAGGAGACAAATCTGAGAATTAAAAGCACCTCTTTTTTTTTAATGTTCTCTAAAGATAGAGGGAGAGTGGCTATCAGTACACTTCTCCCTCCGTATTCACGGTTTCAGGAATCGCGGTTTCGATTATTCACGGTTTTTAGCTTGCTGGCTCCTCCCCCAAATTACATCAGCTTGCATAGAGAAATCACCGATTCCCAGCACTTTCTTCACCACGATTTGCTTCTCCTTCAGGAACAGGCCAGGTCTCCCACCATGTTATTCGTGGGTTCATCATGTTCACGATGGTTTTTAATAGAAAACTGTGAACAACATATGAAAAAGTTATTCACGGTTTTTCCGTATTCGTGGGTCTGTTAATCCCCTATCACAGCGAATACGGAGTGAAAAGTGTAGTTCCTGCTGTTGGACCAATGGTGAAGTCACCGGGAACCAGCTAGCAGTTGAACCATTGGTATGAGAATATATATCCTGAGAGTGTTCCCAAGGGGGGGGAAGGGAAATCGGCCCTAAAGGACTGTTTCCATTGGGAACCTGGGCCTACAGATTTCCTGGAAGCAGCCTTCTCATTCTATATGCATCAGGTTACATGTCTGCACCATCTGCTGAAGGTAACACCAGCCCTCCATAAAAGATTGAAATCTGCCCTGACCTTTTTTTTTATGGCTCCATCTACTGGCAGGGGAACATAACCCACTTATCTGGACTGATGTAGCATGGACAATAAGGGATAAAAAAAAACAATTTTATCAGTAAGGCTTTAGGCTGCAGCCCTATACATCAGTTCCTTTTTAAGCAAATATGCACGTTTTCATGACGATCTTTCATTCTGTTGCAGGGATCTTCCCCCTCCCCCTCAGTGCTCTCGATGACCTTGACAAAATTCTAGAAAAATCTCAGGACCTGGGGCTCTAAAGCAATTTTAGAATTAGCTTTGAATAATTGTCCCACAATATGAGTTTCTTGATTAATTGCTTAAGATAAGGTCGCCTTTTCTTGGCTGCCTCCAGTGACTCCCCCTATTTCTCATAATCATGTTTGTCTCTTTCCTCAGTACACTGGGAACAGCTAAGAGAAAAATCGGAGATACACCAATTCTATTACTTGAGGATTAGCAAGGAGATAACCCCTTTGTATTCTATTACTGACCATTATTTGAATAATTATTTAATCAAGTTTTGTCCATTTGAAAGATGCACTAATCATCTCTACATAAAACTCAGTAGAGCAAGTTGTGTCTTTTATCAATGCAACATTTTATGAGGGTAACAAAGATGATGAAAATCAATCATTTATATTGATGCTGAATTTCTTTTCTGTGAATAGTAAACTGTAAATTGAAAACTGACATTTTTCTTCCAAGTCCTATAACTATCTATCTTGGACATTGCCAATAAGTATAACATGCATAATAATTTACAGACAGTTGAACCAACTTCAATCAAAATAGCAAATTAATACCCTTAGATATGTCAAGAAAAAAAGAGATCTAGTGAAAACAGATTAGCAATATTATAGGTAAGAGTGAGTTTATAAATATATACGAGTATATCTAAAAAAAAACTACACACAAGGGCCAATGCAATAAGGTGTGTCTTAGGAAATTTTGTGTTGGACTTCAGGCCATGACTACACACCGAAAAAATGTTATGTTTAATGCTGTAAACAAACTGCATACATACGGCATGCTTGCAAAAAAATATGTGTAAGGGACATTGTGCCAAGGTAACAAATGTACCCATATTCTACTGCATTTGGCATGAATTACCAGCAGAATCAATATTTTGTGCAAGATTGTACCAGGATATGAAGCGCTGCTTGTGCTTACGTTCTATGCATTTGTGTGAATGCTAAATATAGAAACAGAGAAACATGATGGCAGATATAATAGCCCATCCACAGTAATCATTATCTCTTTCTCCCTCTGAGAGATCCCACGTGCCTATCCCAGGACCTCTTGAATTCAGACACAGTCTCTGTCTCCACCACCTCTTCCAGGAGACTGTTCCACGCATCTACCACCCTATCTGTAAAAAAGTATTTCCTTAGATTACCCCTGAGCCTATCACCTCTTACCTTCATCCTTTGCCCTCTCATGCCACAGCTTCTTTTCAAATGAAAGAGACTTGACTCCTGCGCATTTACGTCACGTAGGTATTTAAATGTTTGGCGAAACAAGAGCCTTGTTGGTGACATCCAGTTCCTTGTCTTTTGTCAGCGTGAGAAGTGCTATAGCAGGAAGATCTACTCGCTGCTGTTGTTGACATCGTCAGAAGATAAGTGAACTATTTTGTTCTTTTTCTGGCTCCCTGTGCACAGTGGTGGCTTTGGTCCCATTTTGAAAAGTTACATTTTGAAACGTGTGGAGTTTTTTTGCCTATGATACAGAGCAGGACTGGCTTAAGAACTCATTGGGTTGCCATCCGTATATTGTTGATAAGTTGAGGCTTTTTCTCCACCTATTATAAATGTACTTTCATGGGGTATCTCCACCACTAGGCTAATAACAATTTTTTTGCTGATTGTATTTAAATGTCTCTATCGTATTTCCCCTCTCCCGCCTTTCCTCCAAAGTACAGATCAAGATCTTTAAGTTTGTCCCCATACGCCTTATGACAAAGACCATGCACCATTTTAGTAGCCTTCCTCTGGATCGACTCCATCCTTGTTATATCTTTTTGAAGGTGCGGCCTCCAGAATATTCTAAATGAGGTCTCACCAAAGTCTAATATAGGGGTATCAATACCTCCTTTTTCCTACTGGCCATACCTCTCCCTATGCACCCTAGCATCCTTCTAGCTTTTGCCATCACCTTTTCAACCTGTTTGGCCGTCTTCAGATCATCACATACAATCACACCCAAGTCCTGCTAAACTGTACCATTACCTCGGGTTTTTGCAGTCCAAATGCATGACCTTGCATTTCTTAGCATTAAACTTTAGCTACAAAATTTCAGACCATTCTTCAAGCTCCGCCAAATCTTTTTTCATGTTATTCACACCATCCTGGGTGTCTACTCTACTGCAGATTTTCATCTAATCCACAATGAGGTAAATCTTACCCGACAGCCATTCAGCAATATAGTTTATAAAAAATGTTAAAAAGAACAGGCCCAAGAACAAAACCTTGAGGCACACTACTGGTAACATCCCTTTCCTCAGAGCAATCTCCATTGATTACTACCCTCTGTCACCTTCCACTCAACCAGTTCTTGACCCAGCCTGTCACTTTGGGATCCATCCCAAGGGCATTCAGTTTGTTTATTAGTCGTCTGTGTGGAACATTGTCAAAGGCTTTGCTAAAATCTAAATACACCACATCTAGCGCAATCCCTCTATCCAATTCTCTGGTCACCCAGTCAAAGAAACTGATCAGATTTGTCTGACAAGACCTACCTCTAGTGAATCCATGTTGCCTCCGATCCTGTAATCCACAGGATTCCAGAAACTTCACCATTCTCTGTTTTAAAAGCGTTGCCATTAATTTGCTTACCACAGAAGTCAGACTTACCAGCTTGTAATTCCCTTACACTACTTTTATGGAGAGGGACCACATCTGCCCTTCTCCAGTCCTCCGGTACAACTCCCGGACTCTACAAACTCATTGAAAAGGTCAGTCAGCGGAGCCACCAGAACTTCCCTAAGTTCCTTCAGCACCCTCAAATGTACACCATCCGGCCCCATCACTTTGTCTACCTTTATTTTAGCTAGCTCCTCACGAACACAACTCTCTGAAAATCGATCAGGGTCTATTACTCCTCCATCCCTATTCAAGTTTGTCTTCTGCGGTCCCACTCCTGGCGCTTCAGCCGTGAACACAGAACAGAAATATTTGTTAAGCAATTCGGCTTTTTCTTTATCAGCTTCTACACATTCCTCCCCTTCACCTTTGAGTCTCACAATGCCATTTTTGCACTTCTTCCTATCACTAATATATCTAAAAAATGTTTTGTCTCCCCGTTTTACCGTGTCAGCTATTTTGTCTTCCATTTGCATCTTTGCTTTCCTGACTACACGACCAGCCTCTCTTAACTTTTCCAGATATTTTTGCCCGTCTTCCTCTTTCTGTGATCTTTTGTAGTTTATGAAAGCTAACCTCTTATTCCTTACCTTTTCAGCTACTACTTTTAAGAACCAAAGTGGCCTTCTTTACCTCTTACTTTTACTTACTTGCCTCACAAAAAGATTTGGCGCCCTTATAATAACTCCTTTTAGTTTTGCATTTCCACTCCTTCCAGACGTTCCCATCCAAACAATTCCTTGACGTAAACCCCCATCCGAACTAAATTAGTTTTTTTAAAGTCTAGAACCTTTGCTTTTGAATGAGCCCTCTCTATACCCATCTTAATATTAAACCGTACCATGCAGTGATCACTGGATGCCAGATGATCACCCATTGTAACATAAAAAATACTTTTCCTGTTTGTAAGCACTAAGTCCAGTAAGACCCCATCCTGCAAAGGTTCCATTACCAACTGCTGGAACAGTTCTTGTAGAGAATCCAGGATCTCCCTACTTCTAGAAGACCCTGCAATAGGGATACCCCAATCAATATCCAGCATGTTAAAATCACTTATTAGTAAACTTCCCCCTTTTTTAGATATATTCTGAATGTCTACTACTAAATCTCTGTCCATTTCTTCTGTCTGTGAAGGAGGACTGTATATCACACCAATGTAAATAATAATAATAATCAGGTTATATATTGCAAGGCCATAAAGTTCTATGCAGTTTACAATAGTTAAAAAAAATAATAATAATATTGCAATTGTGTGGCTTTAATATGATCTTTAATATAACAACGCTGCTACTCCTCCTCCTTTTCTTCCTACCCTGTCTTTCCTGAACAGATTGCCACTATATCCAACACATCTTTTTCCATCACAGCTTCTAGATCCAGAATCTTGTTTCCCATACTTTTCAGACATTGTCCCCTTTTTCCATCCATGTAGAGGTATTCAGTGATTTACTTACCTGAGGCTTTGATCACCCTGCCCTATCACTTCTAGTTTAAAGCCCTATTCAGTAGATTAGTTAGCCTGCTTCCCTTCTTTGATAGATGCACACCATCCCTGCTCAACAGCCATTAGAAAATCATCCCATGATCTAGGTAGCCAAAACACTCTCGACATCATTCATGTAGCCATGCATTCATCTCCAGGATGCGAGCTTCTCTGCCTTGGCGTTTAGCCTTGACAGGGAGGATGGGCGAGAATACCACCTGCGCACCTGACTGTTTCACCTTCTCTCCCAGAGCCACAAAGTTGCTTTTGATCCTTTCATGGGGTATCTGGCAGTATTGTTAGTGCCAATGTGGATGAACAGCATCGGATAATAGTCATCAGGCTTGATGAGTTTCGGCAAGCTCTCCATAACATCTTGGATTTTGGCACCAGGCAGACAGCATACCTCTTGTGACTTCATGTCTGGTCTGCAGATGGATACTTCTATACCCCTCAGAAGGGAATCGCCAACTACCATTACCTTACGCCACCTAGTGGTCATGGATCCAGTAATTGTTGGGATTCAAGCTTTGGTCCTTCCTCTCCTTGGGATGCTCTCATCTCCTCACTTCCAGGACAGCATACCGGATCTTCAGTTCAAGGGAAGGGGGATACCAATCTTGCAAAATTCTGTATTCTAAGTCTAGCTGTCTTCCTTCACCACAGCTTCTTCTTCCCCACTGCTGGTAATCTTTGATGCCTCGTGAACCATTTCATCAATGTACCCCTCATTCTCATGGATGCTGTTCAGTCTTGCCACCTCCTCTCTCAGTTCCTTTACTTCCTTCATGAGAGATTTAAGCTGAAGACAGCTTGCACATGGAACCACTCTCTCTGCCTGGATATTTTCTGTCTGCACAGAGACAGAAGTTGTAACCTGAGCAGCAGCTTTGATGATATGATGTTTCCCAGCCATACTGTGGTGCAGAAGTACTTACACCTGGAAGAATAAAGAAAGGGCAGAAAAATCCTACCAAAGTAATGCCCTGTTCCTGGTTGGCTGAAGAGCCTATAAATCAAAAAATCTCTGTCTTGGGGTGGGCGAGAGGGAATTAAATTAACACTAGAGCCTTTCCCCAACAGCTATTTGTACCCTAATCTAATATTAAGTCCTGAAATGCAACCTAAAAAACTAATCTAGGCTAAAACACTGTTTGATATTAAACCCTAACAAAGACTCTAAAGGCTACACTACTGCCTAACTGAGTTTGCTGAGCTAAAGAGAACTGAAATCCAAGTTTACATGCTAGCAGGCAAGATATTCCAATGGATGTTTTTTTCTCCTTACCAGGGCAGATCCTTCCTCAATACCTCTTCAACTGCAGGGAAAAGGGTGAGTTTCCAGATCCTGGTGAGAGGGTTTGGTGTTTCAGGTTTGTGCAGATTGTCCTTGCTAAGAGCAGCTGGAGAAGTATGAAGGGCCATTTAAGAGTAGTATAAAACTAATTTGAGCATAGAAGTGGGTGGGCAGAGGCAGACAGTAGTTCACAGGCTGTGAAAACTCTCTTTAATGCTGAGCCTCTACAATCTCTCTCTTCGAACCAAGCTTACTGAGTTAGGCACTATGCCAGCATTCCTCCCATCAAGGGTCACCTGTGGAGTCTGATCTCTAAGAAAGTCCTCAGAGTTCAGTCTGTATATTTTGCACATAAATATTATTGGATACAGTTAAGAACGTCCGACTTACGTCGGAATCATATTTACGAACCAAGGTCCTGCCTCTTTCTTCCTGTGCCAACGCACCCCCTCTTCCTCCCGTCAAGTCCAAACACAACCACCCTCCTCTCTTCCATGTCATCCTTCCCTCCATTTTGTGTCCCAAATTTCTGCCTCCTTCCCTCCTGCAGGCATTTACCTCCTCTGGCCGACTCCCTCCTCCGAACCGCACTTCTCTTTGCAAAGCCGCAGCCCCTACATGTGGCCCACGACTGACCTGAAAGCCTTCCCTCTGGGAGGGGGTGAGGCATGGATTTGGGAAGCAGAACAGAGGGAGGGAAGAGCAAGGTTGCATTGAGACACAGAAGGGAATAGGAGGGTTGAGCTGGGACAGGAAGGGAGAAAGAGGGGTCATGTTGGGACAGGAAAGGAGGAAGAGGAGTTGCGTTGGCACAGGAAGGGAGAAGTAGGGTTGTGTTGGAAACAGAAGGAAGGGAGGGAGCACAAACCAGAGGGAGCATGAACTTGGGACAGAATGGAGGGAGGGGAGCTTGAACTTGGTATATAAGATGTAAGAGTGAGGGAAAGAGATGCTGAGGTGGGGAGGGAATAGAAAGGGAGAATTGTTGGGCATGGGTGTCTGAGTGAGAAAGAGATGGTGCACATGGGGAAATGAAGAAACAGGCAAATTTTGCATAAGGAGGGAGAGAGAAATATTGGATATGGTGGTGGGCGCGGTGTGAGCTACAGATGCAAGAGGGAGAAATGTTGGATGTGGTGATGGACGGGGAATAGTGGAACGGATGAAGAACAAAAGTGTAAACTCCTATCTTTTTTTTCTATTTAAACTACGGTACTTTATTTTGAGGACTGTTTCTTTTAATGTTTAATGTTCTTTAATGTATAATATTTTTATAGACTGTGTACTGTACAGGATCCGAGTTACATACAAATTCAACTTAAGAATAGTTAAAAAAAAAATGGAACTCATTCTTAACCCGGGAACTGCCTCTATCATGAAAATTTCTGCAGCTGAACACACTGCCTGTCAATTTACAGCTGTGGCACCTTCCACTTATCCTTACTTTTGGCGACAAGATCACCTGAGCTCTTCATCCCCCAACTATTTTCTTCTTTTCATTTTGTGCACTAGATTGCCTACTGATCTGCTTCAATTAAACAAGAAAAAAGTTGTAAGTAGCTCATGCTGACACAAGAGAAGAAACCAGTATGAAACAGCAAATTAACTTTTTATTACTCCTTAGATCTCATGCAAAACCCCTGCATAAGAAAAGCAGATGATAAGCCTCAAGGATATAAGAACTTAAGTATAGCCTTACTGGGTCAGACCAATGGTCCATCTAGCCTAGTAGCCCATCCTCACAGTGGCTAATCCAGGCCACCGAGCATTGATATTTAATAGAAAAGCCAAAACAATGCAAAAAGAACCCATGCTAAAGTGTAATCAAGTGCAGAGGTTAGCACACATCAGCCTCACTACATCCTAACCCCCTTCTAGAGGACAGAGTCAGAATATTTCTCATCCTGTTTTACCTGCTATGATTCTTTTTCCTCATTAAAGACACCAGCAACAATATTTTTGCAGCAGATATTTCATGTCTGCAATACCCCTGAACACAATGTACCAAGAGTCTGTATAGATGAACAGTAGATCGGGGGAACCACCTTTACCTGGTAGGAATTATTTTTATAGAAAAGAAAAGAACATGCATTCCAAGCAAAAAAAAAGAGGCAAGTGAGGTCAGAAGAGAAAGTCTAGCCAGCACCTCTCATATGACTGCTTTAATCTGAGATGTCAAAGGCCAGGGTAATAAGGTGAATCTTAAGCATGTTTTTAAATTGCAAAAGGAATAGTTCAACATGAATGGTAGTTGGAAACACATCCCAATTGGCTACAACAATAGAAAAAAAAGGCACATCGTCTAGTAGATGCAAGGCAATTGTGGGATGAGGAAGGAACTAAGAGGCAATAACCCGTGAAGACTGATGTGGATGAGAGGACTAGTGAGATATGGAGGCGATCCTTCATGCAGTGCTTTGTAAGTGCAAAATAAGATTGTGTAGACCAGGGGTGCCCACATTTTTTGGGCTAAGCACTAGTAAAATGGTTCCTTAGGGGAAGATTCTGTAAAGAAAGTTTAACTGTAGGTGTCCACCGGCTTAGGCATCCAAATAAAGTGGATAATAAGCCCAATTAATGAGTTTAACCAGCATTAATTGGTACTTAGATGCCCAAACGGTGGACACGATTCTACAAATAGGCATCTACAATTTTGTGGATGCCCATCGGAGAAAGCTGCATCTAAAAAGTAGGCTTGATCCTGATGTAGGCGTAGCATGGGAGAGGCTTCGATGTGGACTTCTCTAGTGCAATTAGCATATTTCTGAGCACCCGAGTGCATCTACTTAACACCTTCATTGTAGGCAATTGAAAAGCAGGCTACAATGCCTGCTTTTCAATTGCGTGGTTTGGGCGATTGACAGACGTGAGTTAGCTGGACAGGACTTAGCCGGGCTTTGGACGTCTCCAAAGCGTTCTGCTAAATAGGTTTATGGAGGCAAGAGAACAGAAGAGGAGGCAGCCACATCAGCCATCAGTTCTCTGGGAAAGCGGCGGGGAACAGGCAGCCAGCCAGCCTTGTGCGCCAATCTCAGCAAGGAAGGGCGCCACGTCCAGCGAGGGAGGGCAGCAGGATTTAAATAAGGTAACAGGAGGGGGGGGGGTGCGCTTTGGGTATTTGCTCCATAAGACGCACCCTTATTTCCATCCACTTGTTTGGGGAAAAAAAGTGCATCTAATAGAGCGAAAAATATGGTATATAACTAAACAGGTCTGGGAAGATTGTCTGTCAGTGTTAGCAATAAAGCTGTACATCCATTTTTGATTTTCTGTTATTTCATTTATTTTTATAAGGCTTAATCATTTTTTGTTTTCTCCTGATACAGGTCACGTCAGCTAGGTTCAGTGCACAGAGTTTATAGAGCTATGTTTTGTGTTTACTGTTCAAGCAAATTAAGGCTATTTGTTTTCAGCAGGTTTCTGTGTACCTTACAACCTTAACAAAGTGCCGGCCATTTGAGGTCCAGAATGACAGGAGCAGCATGACATACCATCACGTCATTTGGAGGGGGGGGAGGTCATAACAAGGACAGTGACCTCTTACTTCCTGCGGGCAAAAGCAGGAAGAAATGGATTATATTCCCCAGAGCTGTTGATTGAGACTGGAATTAATAAGCAAAAGAACTCCCAAAGATATAAACAGCTGAAGGGAATCCATGCATAGCTAGCTCAGGTCAGAGCGGCTCCACTACAGGGCTCTGGTATGTCAATTTCTGGTTTCAAGATGCCTGCAGCACGACAAAGCCCTGAAGGGACATGCGCAGTCCCTCACCACACGCCTCAGTAGAGACCAGCCACCTCCTACAATGCTGCTTGCGCTAAAGTACCGTTTGATCATAGAGATTATGGAAGCAGGCAAATCATCCATCTTAACAAAAACAAAATGTTTTGGCTCCCAGCAGTTTCTCTTTGTTGTCGCAGTCTGGCGCCAGAAGTGAGCAGTAAATAATAAACATGAACCGTTTCCACCCGTGTACCTAGGGAGGACATTCCATTTTAACAGTACAGTGGGTGACATTTTGTTTTCCCCCAGTTATATCCTCTTGTCTGTCATCTGATTTAGAAGCCATTCATGGGTGGCGTCTGTGCTATCCAGCATCTCGACGTGCCTAACAAAACCTCATTACCAACACCAGATGAGTTGAAACAAAATTATAGCTTTTGTTCAAAATGTTAGTTCTAATTCCTTTTCAACTGGTCATGATATATATATATATATATATATATATAAATAAAATACTACGTTCACCATACATAATACAATGTCTGCCATGCTATGCTAGTATAGATAATGCCATGCCATGTTTGCAGAGATCTGCCATGCTATGCTTGTACAGTATAATCTCGTTATAATGAACTTCAAGGGACCTGGAAAAACAGTCCGTTATATCCAGAGTTGCATCTTTTTAAAACTTTATTTAGGACAACTTGAAACAACATTTAATCAAGGAACAACAATCACTGCACAACCATATGAGCAACATCAAGAACAAAACTCAGCAAAACATTGGTATGGCAGGAAACGATTGCAAAACCAGGACACTAAAAGATGTTCTAAACTCTAAAGCATTATGTCGTACTGTACTGGAAATAAAAATACTCTGTCATTTTCTTCAGGGCTGCATTTTGATACTATATCACCGGCACACCACGCGCCTTGTAGGCGAAGCCTGCGTGTCCGTTATAGCCGAACAAAACTACAGCTAAAAGCGTTTCTGGGGACCAAATTAGTTGTCCGTTATATCCGAAAGTCCGTTATATGCGAATCCGCTATAAGCAATGATTTTCTGCATGTTTATAAAGGCGCTCGGCCGGGACCAGAGGACCTCGTCCACTATAGGCGAGGTTCCATTATAAGCGAGTCCGTTATAACGAGATTATACTGTATATATAATTCTATGCCTACCATTTGCCATGCTTGTTTGTGTATGACTGTCTGCCATGCTAAGCTGCCATCCTATGTTTGTCGTGCAATGCTCGTCTTGCTGTGTCACACTGTGTCATATTTGTCGTGTTATATTTTACCAGGCTTTGTTATGTATGTACGCTTCTGACCCATTCTGGGTTCTCCTCGGAGGATGGCATAGAAAACCAAATAAATAAAATAACCTGAAGGCAGGAGTGCTCCAGCTGGATCCTGCCTTTCCTATTTCCTCTCACAATCCTATGCTTAGGCCACCTTTCATGAGCCCAATGGTTTACTGCAAGTATTTTTATGCAGTACTAGTATGATAGGTGTGCCCGTTCTCTTACGAGCACACCCCTTCTCAATGTGCACGGTGCTCCGATGAGGGCCTGAAACAAACATGAATATCTTAGATGAGGCTATGTAGAAACATCAAGAATGTCCCAGAATGTAAATAAAATCAGTTAGGAAAGCAAGAGGAATTTCAATTTTTAAAAAAAATTTGTAAGCTGAACTATCAATAAAATAAATTATTTTTCTTTTTTTTAAACTTGAGAATAGAGCTACAGCTGTCTGGGTAGCTATTAAAAAAAACGCAAGTCAACATCTCTTGTGGATGAAGAATCATTTCCCATCAGAAGACTCTCGGGGGGGGGGGCATATTAGCAGTCTCTGGAACAGGAAACAGAGAGGGGATCCCTGGTTCACATCTGAGGCATTGAGAGCCCCCACTTTTCCAGCACTCCCCAAAAGGTGAGGTAAATTTAAATGAACAAAACAAAATGGATTCATTTTTAATGGGCACAACTCCTAAGAGGCAACAGGCAAGGTGGGACGTTTCAGACAAGACAAAATAAAACAAAAACCCATATTAAAAAAAAAAATTGTTTTCCAATTTCATTTCATTTATCCAAAATGAAATCCAAAAAGGGTAAAAAGGAAAAAAAAAGCCTCTGTAACTAAACCAGTACTACCCAATAGAAGACACAATTAAAAAATGGTATTTTTGTTCCTTATTGGTTCATTTACTCAACAAAATAAACAAAACAGAATTTAAAACCTAGTTTAGGACCAGCCCCCTTCTGCCCACCCAAATGGCCAAAATTAGATTATCCCTAATTCTTCTGTCTCTTCTAACTCCAGGGTGTAAATCAGGCATATCAATTCCTAGATGATCCTGTCTTGCTGTTTATTGTTCAAAATGGCACGATTTTGGAAAACAGATGCAGCAGGCCAGGAGTGACTGGGAATTTCTCCTGCCAGATTTACACCCTGGGGAGAGAGGGGATGAGTACAGAACTAGGGCCAATGTGCAATTTAAAATTTTGGTTGGATGAGGGACAGGACAGGCCTTAGACCTGACACTATTTTGCTGCTGCTGTTTTCTTTTGATTTAGCTTTGGTTAAATGACGTGAAATAAAGCCAGACATTCCCCATCCTGATGAACTGAAACAAATTTAAATATTTTTCAGTTAGTTTAGCAGGGGTTAAAAAAGGTTTGGATAATTTCCTATAAGAACATAAGAATTGCCGCTGCTGGGTCAGACCAGCGGTCCATCATGCCCAGCAGTCTGCTCACGCGGCGGCCCTTAGGTCAAAGACCAGTGCCCTAACTGAGACTAGCCTTACCTGCGTACGTTCTGGTTCAGCAGGAACTTGTCTAACTTTGTCTTGAATTCCTGGAGGGTGCTTTCCCCTATAACTGCCTCCAGAAGAGCGTCACCCTTGTCTATCTGCCTGTTTACTCCCTCGAAGAAGTGCAGCAAGTTTGTCAAGCAAGATCTTCCTTTGCTGAAGCCGTGCTGGCTGGTCCTCATCAGATTGTATCTGTCAAGGTGATCAATGATGCGGTCCTTCATCAGCGCCTCTACCATCTTTCCCGGTACCAAAGTCAGACTCACTGGTCTGTAGTTTCCCGGTTCTCCCCTTGAACCTTTCTTGAAGATCGGCATTAACATTCGCCACTTTCCAGTCTTCCGGAATCCTTCCCGTTTTGATCAACAGATTGGCTATTAGTTGAAGCAGTTCAGCTATAGCCCCTTTCAGTTCCTTGATTACCCTCGGATGGATACCATCCGGTCCCGGGGATTTATTGTTTTTAAGCCTATCAATCTGCCTGCATACCTCTTCTAGACTGACCGTCAGCCCTGTCAGTTTCCCGTCTTCGTTTCCTGCATATAGCCTGTCGGCTTCCGGTATGTTGTGTATATCCTCTTCCCTTTCTTCCATGGTCATAGAAACATTGAAATAGACGGCAGATAAGGGCCACGGCCCATCTAGTCTGCCCACCGCAATGACCCTCCCCCACCTAACTCAGCGAAGAGATCCCACGTGTCTATCCCATTTGACCTTAAAATCAGGCACGCTCCTGGCCTCAGTGACCTGAAGTGGAAGACTATTCCAGCGGTCAACCACTCTTTCAGTGAAAAAGAATTTCCTGGTGTCACTGTGCAGTTTCCCTCCCCTGATTTTCCATGGGTGCCCCCTGGTTGCCGTGGGACCCTTGAGAAGGAAGATATCTTCTTCCACTTCGATGCGGCCCGTGAGATACTTGAACGTCTCGATCATGTCTCCCCTCGATCATGTCTCCCCTCTCTCTCTCATACAAGAGAAGTCCATAGTCCATTATTGAGATGGCTTGGGGAAATTCACTACTTATTCCTAGGATAAGCAGCATAAAATCTGTTTTACTATTTGGGATTTAGCTAGGTACTTGAGACCTGGGATGGCCACTGTTGGAAACAGGATACTGGGCTTGATGGACTTGTGGTCTATCCAAGTATGGCAGCTCTTATGTTCTTATGTGAGCCAAGTATAGGATAATCGAGCCATTGTGACATCACTGATGAGGTTGGCTCTTAGGCATTGGTGGAATGAGGCATTATGACATCACAATCTCAGCTCTGGAATGTTGCTACTCTTTGGGTTTATGTCTGGTACTTGGGACCTGGGTTGGGCACTGCTGGAAACAGGATATTGGGAAATGATGGACCTTTGGTCTGTCCCAGTATGGCAATTCTTATGATCTTATGTAAATTTGCAGGCTAAATAAAAATGTTATTAACCTTTTTCTGTGGTAGCTGGCGAGTTTGATTTATTGCGAGGCACTGCCATCTTATGGATTTCATGGTTCAATCCTGTTGGTGATGCAGTTTATTTTACACCTTCAGGTTTCCTTGAGCCCCTGATGTAGCTCTTACGTGGGCGAAACATAGCCTGTGTCAGGCTTTTGTTTTTTTGTACATCCTCCACAAGAATACAAGTTCTTCTGAATATGTTCCTTTGGCTTATCTACTCTTGTTGTCACTGCTGTTTATGAACAGACATGAAAATATCTATGATTATATGTGAATAAGGTGACAGCCAGAACAGGAAGGATGCTATGGTGCACATAGAGAAGCATAATTAGGCAAAAAAAAGAGGGGAGGGCATAAAAATGCCTCTGTATAGAGTAGAGGTCTGCACGGGAACGGGGATCTTGGGAATCCCGTGGGTCCTGCGGGAATATCTCCCTAACCCACGGGACTCCCACGGGGACCCCCCTCTAGCCAAGGGAATGGAAGGCTTTAGAAGCAGGGTTCGTCCATATAATATAATGGACACATCAGTTAATTACCTGAACAGAAAATAAAAAAAGGGTTCCACCAAAGAGATTCCACAAGGAAAACAGCAGCGCAAACACAAAAGAAACTGTGGAATTGATGATCCTGTCAGAAGTAATTGCTGCTTTTTATGGGGATGGGCGGGGATGAAGGTAATTCCTTGCGGGGATGGATGGGGACGGAGAGGATACGGGCGGGGATGGGTGGGATTTCTGTCCCCGCACAACTCTCTAGTATAGAGCCCAGGAAACCCTTCCCCTAGAATAGAATGCCTTATGGATACTTCACAAAAGGATGGATTTTGAGCTTGTTCCTATGAGGAAAGAGAAGAATGGTATCTTGGTATTAAGGGAAGGAATTGGGACTTTTTGTAGTTACACAACCACATTCAAAGTGGTTTACATATATACATATAGTTTCCAAGTTTTATGTTCCTGGGCAATGGAGGATTAAGTGACTTGTTGGGTCCCAAGGAGCAGCTCTAGTATTCATAGAAACATAGAAAAAGACGGCAGAAAAGGGCTATAGCCCACCAAGTCTGCCCATTCCAAATACCCGCCCCCCCCTTATTTTACTCCCTTAGGGATCCCATGTGAATATCCCATTTTCTCTTAAAGTCTGACACGCTGTTGGCCTCAATCACCTGCAGTGGGAGTTTGTTCCAATGATCCACTACTCTTTCAGTGAAGAAGTATTTTCTGTAGTCGCTATGGAACTTCCCTCCCCTGATTTTCAGCGGATGCCCCCTGGTGGTCGAGGGTCCCTTGAGGTAGAAGATATCTTCTTCCGACTCGATACGGCCCGTGATGTACTTAAACGTTTCAATCATGTCTCCCCTCTCTCTTCGTTCCTCAAGTGAGTACAGCCGTAGTTTATTCAGTCTTTCTTCATACATGAGATCCTTGAGCCCCAAGACCATTCTAGTGGTCATACGTTGAACCGACTCGATTCTCAGCACATCTTTCCGGTAGTGTGGTCTCCAGAATTGAACACAGTATTCCAAATGAGGCCTCACCATGGACCAGTATAGCGGCATCATGACTTCAGGTCTCCTGCTGACAAAACCTCTGCATGTAGAGGCAGCAGCTCTACCACTAGGCCACACTTCTATTCTAAGGAGGTCCTGTCACACAGTAAAGCTTACACATGAGAAGCTTCCTCTCTGATGCATCTATGTGATTATGAACCACCTTGTTTTCTTCACTTACAGAGATCAGAGATAGTAGCATCTATGGATGAACTTCTTATATTTGACCGGAAGCCAATATAAAGCCTGCATCAGAAAAGCATGAATGAGATGGGAGACGGAAGAGATACACACCAGAATTCTTAAGGAATCATAAAGAGTAAATTCAGAGAAAGTAAGAGAAATAATATAATATAATCCAAGTGAAGAAAACGACTGGCTGGAGTACAGGTGAGTGGGTTTCAAAACTACGCATAGGTAATGGCAGAAAGAGGAACACAAGACAGTGCGCATTCACTTAATTCCAAAGCCAAACCAGTTAGCTCAGGACACCAGATCTAATGATTTATGGTTCATTTGACATGTAATATGCCACTCTTATGACAAGGGCCATTAAAGTAGTATACAATTAAAATACAAATAAAAACCAAAGACAGAAAAGTGGCATAAATATTCAGAAAAGTATAAACTCAAAGTAGGAAATCTGATTCAGCACATTAATTAAACTAAAACAACAGAATAAATAACAATATCCTCAACTTTACAAGTTTCATTAAAATTTGAGATACCGCTTATCGGGATTCTAAGCAGTCTCCAAGTTTAAAATAATGAATTAGGGTGACAGACACTGTTACGAATAGACGTACTGGAACGATAGGGACAAGGGGAAAGAAATACATGTCAAATAGGAAAGCGAGCATTGGAAATCACAGTATATTTCAGCCTATAGTATTGTAAAGATAAATGTTCTTTGAGTGAAGCTGTAGTAAATGATTGCCACACTCACTGTTGCATCGAATATATTATTCAATTCATCAGAATCTCTTTTTTTCTAGATACTTCAATGAGCAATAAATATTTTCACAATCAACGGATATTTTGAATTTATAACTTATAATGACCTCAGTGGCTACGCTCCAGCGTCATATCTCATGTAAAGCTAGAGTTATACCGTAACCAACCTCCTCATCGGTCATCGTTATATTTCTTGTGCTTATTTATAAATTAAATTAATCTTATAGCCCCAAATGACTTATCTTATCTAGATTTGGGGTTCCGACGTGAATTCAGCGCCTCGCCAGAGAGCTGTTTCAAGGAGCATCCCCATTTATACCATCACACCACTATCTTCGTGTAGGTTATACCGTAGCCAGCCTACATGAAGATAGTGCAATAATCAAGTCTTGAAAGAACCAGTACTCACAGAATTGTGCACTGGGCTAGAAGGTTGAGAGAGAAAATATTGATTGGAATTGATGCAAGAAAAAATAATAAATCAATGTTTGATTATTACGGAAATACGAGTTTCAAAAGTTATACGATTATCCAAATGTTTGCCTAAATATTCTAAAGAGCTTACAAGCTGAACAGTAGAACCAAAAAAGAGCGGAAGTAATTGATGGAGGGGCGAGACAGTTCATAAACCAGCCAGCTGTTGTTTCTGAGGGATTTAGAATTAGATTAGTCTCGGAAAGCCAACAGGAAACCAGTCTGAGATAATATTGAAATGGTAAGAGATCTGGAGTAAGGAAATCAATAACCAGCAGAATGTCATCTGCATAATAAGCAGAGATTAAAGACTGCAGAGAAACACTCCTTCCTCAGGTGTCTCACTTTTGCTACTAGCTTCACACTGTGCAGCCGCTGCAGGACATAATCCGGCTTTTTCCACTGTCCACCGATTTCTTAAAATCCACGCTTCTCCATAATTGTGATTCTATTTCAACCGGACCCCTGAGGAAGAAGTGTTTCTTCGAAACACGGCCCATGTCAGGTCCTGCACTTCACACAAGAGAACCATCATTGAGATTTCCAGAATTGATTTTATTTTAGAACATAAGAATTGCCACTGCTGAGTCAGACCCGGGGTCCATCGTGCCCAGCAGTCTGCACACGCGGTGGTCCTCTGGACAAACTGAGACCAGCCCTACTTGCGTACGTTCCGGTTCAGCAGGATCTTGTCTAACTTTGTCTTGAATCCCTGGAGGGTGTTTTCTCCTATAACAGCCTCCGGAAGAGCGTTCCAGTTTTCTACCACTCTCTGGGTGAAGAAGAACTTCTTTACGTTTGTACGGAATCTATTCCCTTTTAACTCTAGAGAGTGCCCTCTCGTTCTCCCTACCTTGAAGAGGGTGAACAACCTCTCTTTATCTACTAAGTCTATTCCCTTCAGTACCTTGAATGTTTTGATCAAGTCCCCTCTCAATCTCCTCTGTTTGAGGGAGAAGAGGCACAGTTTCTCTAATCTAAGACCAGCACCCTAACCGAGACTAGTCCTACCAGCATATGTCCTTGTTCAGCAGAAACTTGTCTAGCCTTGTCTTGAATCCCTGAAGGGTGTTTTCCCCTATGACAGACTCCGGAAGAGCGTTCCAGTTTTCTACTACTCTCTGGGTCAAGAAGAACTTCCTTACGTTTGTACGGAATCTATCCCCTTTCAATTTTACAGTGTGCCCTCTCGTTCTCCCTACCTTGGAGAGGGTGAACAACCTGTCCTTAATAAGAACACAATAAAATAACCTGACACTTCGTACATCCACTCTGCAGTCTTTTTCCTTTTGGTTTTCTTCGTTTGACTGTTCACTGCAAACTGGTTGGATTCTTTTTTGTTTTCGTTAATAAGCAGAGATGCCAGCGTCCTCAACAACTGTAGTGAGCAGACTCAAAAAGATGTTAAATAATAGGGGTGATAATACTGATCCTTGAAGTACCCACAGACTAACAGTTGTGGTAAGGAAGAGTAAAGAATGGGAACTGAGCATTAAAAGATAAACTAATTCCAAACCTGGTCAGTTAAGACCAATGGATTGCAGTCTAGCTAATAATAAAGAATGATTCCTAAGATCCAATGCTGTGGAAAGGTTTAAATGAGACTACAACCACTTTATTAAAATCAAAAGCCCAGTGTAAATCATTGAGCAGGGAGGTTGCTCAAAACATAGGGTTGTCTAAGATGTAGGATACTGGTCCCTTCATAATTTTGAGAAAGTTCATTTTTTAAAATCGGCATAATTATGGCATAATCTATCATCCTACTTATGTTACTGGCACATCGATCGTCCTTATTTGCAAATTTTCATACCAATCAATTGTCCTACCTATATTCACATCTAATATTAGGGGCTCCTTTTACGAAGCCGCGTTAGCGGTTTAACGCGTGTAATAGTGCGCGCTAATTTGCCAGCCGCGCTAGCCGCTACCGCCTCCTCTTGAGCAGGCGGTAGTTTTTCGGCTAGCTTGGGGGTTAGCACGTGCTAAAAAGTTGCCTGCGATAAAGCCGCTAACGCAGCTTCGTAAAAGGAGCCCTAGGTTTACTATTTACACACCTCCTAAGGAGTTTGGCCTATTCAACAAAATATAGTCGACATACATGTATCTGTATCTTTGAAGTATTATCTTCCTCAGAGTCTAGTTTTCTAGGCTTCAGCCCTTGGTTTATTGATATTCTTTCTATCGAGTTCCTGATTTGGGGGGAGGGGGGACTAGCCAACTGTTTCCTCTATGTTGTTTTATTGGCTAAAGTAGTCCCTTTCTTTTTCTCGTTTTAGTTCCTTCGGGAGGGCATTCCACCACCTTGGAGCCATGAACAAAGATGACTTAACATTTTATAGCCTGGGTACAACATGAGTGGGGACTGTGCCATATAGTTAGCATGAAGGTTGTTACTATGCATTGACTGTTGACGCCATAGATCAGGCACAGTTAAACAGAACATCGATGGTATACTGTCTCTCTTGGAAAGATGTTGGGAATGCTCCCAATAGTTAACATTGAGGTTCTGTGGTTAACATCCATTAACTTTGGCAATTAATAAACAGTCCTTACTGCCCTTTAGTAAACGGGGCCTGTAATGACTAACAACAAATTTGTTTTCAATTTTTTGTCATATTCAGGATTAATTCTCTGAGGTGAGCAAAACCTTGTAAAAAGGATTAAGTGTGGGGTACTGAGTTGATGGGTGTCAGGTCAAAAGCGTGCCGGGACAAAGGCGCGCGCAGACAACTGAGCGCAACACGGAGGTGCGCCCCGAAAAAATGACTGTTTTAAAGGGCTCCGACGGGGGGGGTGGGGGGAATCCCCCCACTTTACACAGATCGCGCCGTGTTGTGGGGGGTTGCAACCCCCCACATTTTACTGAAAATGTCACTTTTTCCCTAAAAACCAGGGAAACAGTTAAGTTTCCAGTATAATGAGGGCGGTTACAACCCCCCAAACCCCCCACAACGCCGCCGCGATCTGTATTAAGTAAAGTGGGGGGGTTCCCCAACAAAAACCCCCATCGGAGCCCCTAAAAACACTCTTTTTCTTCGGTGCGCGCTTCCATCTTGCGCTCAGTTGTCGGCGCGCGCCTTTGTCTTCGGCGGTTTTGTCTATGAACCGAGTTGATGATCTCTTATGTTTCTGCAGCATGAGAAAAAATATTGCCAATTCTGAGCATTTAAGCCATTCAACAATCTTAAAGAATTAACTCCATTATTATAACATTAGCCCATTTTGTGAATTGCCTTGAGCTGGACTTTCATTCAGACATTCTGAACAGCATTTTGCAAGTGCCTCTTTATGAAAGATTATGTTGGAAGCTCATAGGAAACATTACCCCGTAACAGCCAAATTTTAACATTAAGATGACCTGTAAATTGTGTCCATAAAACATTTCCTTCAAAATGTAGTAATGAAGTAGATTTTATTGGGTCCCAGCCAATGTTCCGCTGTAAGTCATTAAGTATTCTTCTGTTTTAGGAAATGAAAGAGACACATCACAGTCAGAGGCACATGTGTTCTACGTCTATGGGAACGGCAGCCTTTGACAAGAATCCATGGACTGGCAAATATCTGTTTTTTTGGCTTTTATTTACAGCATCAGGGTTTGCATTATAATTACAAACATAACGATAAAATTGTAAATGCGGACCATGAAATGATATGATAATCACCCAATAGTCCCCCTGAGTAGCTGAACTTTCTATCCATAAAATCTTAACTATTTGAATGAGTAATGGCTTAAAGACAGATCATTTTCCTCTTTACTTTAACAGAAAGACGAGCAGTCATTTTCTTATCAGTAAGTCGATTTCTGTGACATCAAAAGGAGCCTCACACAAGTCTGAGTCACAAAGAGTAAGCTATGCATACCAACAGTCTCCCCCCATGCCAGGCGCCTCTAAAATCAATCTAATCTACTTTGCATATGAAGCATTTAACTTAAAGCAAACGCTCACTTGAAAGGATTGCTCTGCTCATCTGTCACTACCTGAATTACTATGAGGTCAGATTATGTTATTTGGAAACCCTTCCCTCTAAACTTAGATAGGTACATTGGGCAGGATTCACTAACCTGCCGGATCAGGCCTGATTCGGGCAGGTCCGACTAATTCAGTAAACTTTAACATGCAGATGAGGGCGGTCAGAGGAATGCCCCCCATCTGCAGGCACGGATCGTGCTATAGCGATCCTCGCGCATGCGCAGACCATCTGTAGATGGTCTGAGCATGCGCGGGACCTCCATGCCGTCGGAGTTGGTTTTTTTTTTCTTTCTTAGCACAGCCAGGGCCGCAAGAAAGCCTACAGAAATGCTATTGCTGGACCTCAGGGCCGGCAATAGATTTTTTTTTTTGGCGATTGAGGAACTTTTGGGAGCCGTGGTTTTAACCCGCTTAAGCCCGCAGGTTAAAACCATGGGCTTGCAGGGCGGGTAAGGGTGGAAGAGTTGAGGCAGGCAGGCAGGCACGTTCAGGGCTGCAGGAGGCATTCGGGGCAGCAAGAGATCGGGGCTGACAGGGCAGAGAGCAGGGCTGCAGAAGGCAGGGCAGTCGCAAAGGGCTTCAGCGACTGGTCCTGAGAAGTCGCTTTTTGTGAGCACAGTCGAATAGGAAAAAAGTTTAGTGAATCGCATCCCTGCCTACATTTGCATGGCCTTGCTCTCATTTGCATGCGCAGATCGGAGGATGGTCGGAAGACAGGTAAGTGAATCGGGCCGGGGTCGCTAAGGGGTCACAAACCAATCGGTACACGATCGGTTTGCTTTGTGAATCTAGCCCAAAGTGAGGAGAGAACCCTGCTTTTAACTAGCAGATACTAGCTAGTGGCTTGGCAACAGACTACTGAAGCCACCCATCCATTCTTCAGACTAGAGAACTACAAGGCACCAGTTAGCAGCTGTCTCCAAAAACAGGGGAAGGGAAGGAAAGGAAAAAAGAAGCAAACACAGAAGAAAGACCTGCTGAAGCACTTATTCAAGTAACTTCAGAGAAAAGCGATAACCACCCACTCCCAGGAGAGCTTTTAATCACCCGCCATGTAATTTCACTTAAGCAAATTCTATCTGTCTAATTTCAGTGTGTCTAACCAAGCAATGCAATTTTAACTAACTGGACACTCTCTAGGGGCTCCATCGGGTTTACTTCGGCAGCACTTTTTTCCCCTCAAAATTATCAGTGCATTTATCGCAGCATTTCTAAATGCGCCAGCTCTGTCAGGCAGAACAACAAGCTGAATACTTTATTTGTATTCTGGAGATCAACCTTTGCATTCCAGGCAGTCGCTCTGATAATTCTCTCTGCTTCCAAGAACTCCTGTACACTTTCCTATGTAATTAACCACTCCGTGGAAGAAAATGGGTTTCTTCCTTATGAATTTGCCATATTTATTAAGATTTATTACCTATTCTAGCTACTATACTGGGCAGGGTACAAAATACATACAGAATAAAAATATAAGATCCCGTTTACAATAAAACTACTCTCTTAAAACAAATATGCTACCTCTCCTTTTTACCCTAGTTATACCTCACAAATGTAAAGGGGGAACATTTGTTGTACTTCAGGTCATAAAACCAGCAGTTTCTACAAGATGCCACTAATATGCAAAGGGTATCTGTAAAAGGCAAACACCCTTGAACCACCCAGCTTGCACTCAATGTTTACAGAAAGAGGAGCTCTACCTCCTACTGTATCCTCCAGAATATCGGTAGCCAACACAGAGCTAAGAAGAATGGAACGATAAAGAATGGAATGATAAAGAATGGGATCACGAACAGATCGGAGAAGGTTATCATGCCGCTATACCGGGCCATGGTGTGCCCTCGCCTGGAGTAGAGTGTCCAGCACTGGTCGCCGTACATGAAGAAGGGCACGGTACTACTCAAAAGGGTCAAGAGAAGAGCGACTAAGATGGTTAAGGGGCTGGAGGAGCTGCCGTACAGTGAAAGATTAGAGAACATAAGAACATAACATAAGCAGTGCCTCCGCCGGGTCGGACCATAGGTCCATCCTGCCCGTCAGTCCGCTCCCGCGGCGGCCCAAACAGGTCACGGCCCAAACAGGAAACTGGGCCTCTTCTCCCTCGAACAGAGGAGATTGAGAGGGGACATGATCGAAACATTCAAGATAATGAAGGGAATAGACTTAGTAGATAAAGACAGGTTGTTCACCCTCTCCAAGGTAGGGAGAACAAGAGGGCACTCTCTAAAGTTGAAACGGGATAGATTCCGTACAAACGTAAGGAAGTTCTTCTTCACCCAGAGAGCGGTAGAAAGCTGGAACGCTCTTCCAGAGGCTGTTATAGGGGAAAACACCCTCCAAGGATTCAAGACAAAGTTAGACAAGTTTCTGCTGAACAAGAACGTGCGCTGGTAGGGCTAGTCTCAGTTAGGGTGCTGGTCTTGACCAGAGGGCCGCCGCGTGAGCGGACTGCTGGGCATGATGGACCACTGGTCTGACTCAGCAGTGGCAATTCTTATGTTCTTATGAATGATTCTAAATTGTTCTTTTCTTCAGGTTGTAAGGTCTGCAGATTTATATAGTACCGTATATACTTTAATATAAAACGAGATTTTAGGGCCGAAAAATGGGGGGGGGGGGGGGTCTCGGTTTATATTCAGGTCATCGCTGACCCGCCTCTCCCCTCCGGACCTGTTGCAGGCTTCTGCCAGGCCTGCCGTGAGACCTGATGGTCCAGCAGTGGCCGGGACAGAATGGACCCCTCCCGCCTCCTGTCCCAGCTGATTCTAAGAAATTTTTTTATCTCCCTCCCGCCTCTCCCCGTATACCTTTAGTATCCCACGTGGTCTAGCGGTGAATCACGGCAGGAGCAACCTTTCATCACTCCTGCCTGTGCAGAGCTGCTAGCTGATTGGCTGCCGTGAACTCGTGGCAGGGCAACCTTACTGGACCACCAGGGATACTAAAGGTATAAGGGGAAGGTGGGAGGGAGATAAAAAAATTTCTTAGAATTGGCTGGGACAGGAGGCAGGAGAAATCTCTCCTGTCCCAGCCACCGCTGGACCACCAGGTATCATGGCAGTCCTAGTGAAGTCATCGGGAGGGAGGGGGAACAGGGTACAGAGCCTGGCAGGACAGAAATGGGTCTGGGTGCAGAGACTGGCAGAACAGGGACGAAAGCGAAGGGGCTGGATGCAGAAACCACAGCAGTGAGGAAGGGGGAAAAGGGTTCAGAGCCAGGCAAGGCACTGCACTTGAATATAAACCGGTGAGGTGGGGTGTTAATATTCAAGTCAACCTTTTTTCCTCCTTTTTTTGGAGAAAAAGGTTGCCTCAGGTCGGTTTATATTCGAATATACCGTATTTTCACGTAGATAACGCGCACCCGTGTAAAACGCGCACACGGGTATAGCGCGCGAAAAACACAAATTTATGTACAGAAATTTTTATATACCGCGCACACCCGTATACCGCGCATGCTGCCCGACTCTCCCGTCGCCACCCGACTCTCCTTTCGCCCGCCCCGACTCTCCTCTGGCCACCCCGACTCTCCTTTCGCCCGCCCGACTCTCCTCTCCCCCTTGAAGTCCTGTCCCCACCCTGAAAGCCTGATGCCCTCCCGACGTCCGATTCGCCCCCCCCCCCCCCCGCAGGACCGATCACACCCCCACCCCGAAGGACCGCTCGCATGCACCCGCACCCCCACCCCGAAGGACCTCGCACGTACTCCCACCCGCACCCGCACCCCCACCCTGAAGGACCGCTCGCACCCCCACAGCCTCCTGACCCCCCCCCCCCATCATGTAGAAGCTCCTACCGGTGTCCTGCTGCTTCCTCTTGGCGGTCCCGACTCCCCGACACGATCCGGGCAAGAGGGAGCTCAAGCCCTCTTGCCCCAGCCAACCGCGGCACCCCCGACACGATCGGTGCAAGAGGGAGCTCAAGCCCTCTTGCCCCCGCGACTCTCCGACACAATCGGGGCAAAAAGGAGCCCAAGACCTCTTGCCCCGCCGACTCCCCAACTCCCCGACAATATCGGGCCAGGAGGGAGGCCAAGTCCTCCTGGCCCTGGCGACACCCCCCCCCCGCTAGTTGTTCGGGCCAGGAGGGAGCCCAAACCCTCCTGGCCACGGCGACCCCCTACCCCCACCCCGCACTACATTACGGGCAGGAGGGATCCCAGGCCCTCCTGCCCTCGACGCAAACCCCCCTCCCCCCAATGACCGCCCCCCCCAAGAACATCCGACCGCCCCCCCAGCCGACCCACGACCCCCCCCGGCCGACCCCCACGACACCCCCACCCCCCTTCCCCGCACCTTTGTGTAGTTGGCCAGACAGACGGGAGCCAAACCCGCCTGTCCGGCAGGCAGCCAACGACGGAATGAGGCCGGATTGGCCCATCCGTCCCAAAGCTCCGCCTACTGGTGGGGCCTAAGGCTCCTAGGCCAATCAGAATAGGCCCGGGAGCCTTAGGTCCCTCCTGGGGGCGGGGCCTTGGGCACATGGTCGGGTTGGGCCCATGTGCCTCAGGCTCCCGGGCCTATTCTGATAGGCCCAAGCGCCTTAGGCCCCACCAGTAGGCGGAGCTTTGAGACGGATGGGCCAATCCGGCCTCATTCCGTTGTTGGCTGCCTGCCGGACAGGCGAGTTTGACTCCCGTCTGTCCGGCCAACTACACAAAGGTACGGGGGGTGGGGGTGTCGTGGGGGTCGGCCAGGGGTTCGCGGGTCGGCTGGGGGGGCGGTCGGAGGTTCGTAGGCGAGGGGGGTTTGCGTCGAGGGCAGGAGGGCCTGGGATCCCTCCTGCCCGTAATGTAGTGCGGGGTGGGGGTAGGGGGTCACCGTGGCCAGGAGGGTTTGGGCTCCCTTCTGGCCCGAACAACTAATTGGGGGGGGGGTCGCCAGGGCCAGGAGAACTTGGGCTCCCTCCTGACCCGATATTGTCGGGGAATTGGGGAGTCGGCGGGGCAAGAGGGCTTGGGCTCTCTTTTGCCCCGATCGAGTCGGGGGGGGGGGGGGCAAGAGGACTTGAGCTCCCTCTTGCCCTATCGTGTCTGGGGTGCCGCGGTTGGCTGGGGCAAGAGGGCTTGAGCTCCCTCTTGCCCCGATCGTGTCGGGTGTCGGGACCGCCAAGAGGAAGCAGCAGGACACCGGTAGGAGCTTTTACATGATGGGGGGGGTGGGGTCGGGAGGCTGTGGGGGTGCGAGCGGTCCTTCAGGGTGGGGGTGCGGGTGGGAGTGCGTGCGAGCGGTCCTTCGGGGTGGGGGTGCGGGTGCGTGCGAGCGGTCCTTCGGGGTGGGGGTGCGAGCGGTCCTGCGGGGAGGGTGAATCAGACGTCGGGGGGGGGGTGAACTATGTAAAAAAAATTTTGTACAATGCGCTCACGCGTATACCGCGCAAGGTTATGCACGGTTTGTAAAAACACGTATAACGCGTGCGTTATATGCGTGAAAATACGGTATATGGTAAGTGCTATGTTACTTAAATGTTTTGCAATGAATGATTAGATTTAACCTTTTCAGGGTTTTTTCTGCATATAAAACAGCCACCCAAAATACATCAGGCCACGTCCAGGTGTAAAATATAAACAAGCGATCAGACTCAAAGACCATGGGAAAACTCTTCAGGACCATTTCAGCAAAGCAGCACTTCAGCCTTGTTTCAAAGGAAAGTCGTTCTCCATGGTTGGCCGGTTAAAACACAACATTAAACTGCAAGCACTAAAAAGTTAATTGAATGTTTGCCAACAGACTTCTAACCATTTTCATACCAGATAATTAATTTCTTTGTTTTTATAAGAATTTTAAAGAGTGGCCAACATGTGCCCTGAGGATAATTAGGTTCATTCATTCAAGATTCCTGACTTCTGACACAGGCTTCGTTTATACTTGGAAAAGCTCCAAAAAATATTCACAGTCGCATTCTGCTTTACCTGTTCATTTTACTCAATTTAATGTGAGAAAATGTCAAACAGCTGATATACGGTTAACGTTCATTGCATCATTTTTATATTCTCACTGAAATCATTACTACCTGAACACCAAGCCAGCAAATCTGAAAAAATGGTCTACACTGAGCCTGAGAAAAAGAGCTACCAACTATTTTAGCACATTCAGGGAATATAACAACTCTAACTTCAGTGTTTATGTAATTCAGGCAGTCCCCAGGTTAAGAACTGGTTCCGTTTTTTAAACCATTCTTAAGTTGAATTTGTATATAACTCAGATCCTAGTATTCTTCCCACCTCCTTGAAGCCCCTTTTGCATCCCTTTCCATCCATCCCACTGTTCCCTCTCCACCACCGCATCTAACATTTCTCCCTCTCATCTCTAACTCACTCTCCTCCCTTTCTATTTCCTCCCCCACCTCAGCACCATTCTTCAATTCTATGGCCCAAGGTCATGCCCCCTCCCTCCTTCCTTCCATCCTTTGTCCAAGATTGTGCTCTCTCACTCCCAAGTCTCAATGTGCCCCTTTCCCCCTGTGTTCCAACATGACCCCCTCTCTCCATCCCTCCCTCCATTCTATGTCTCAGGTTCGCACCTCTCTCCCGCGGGTATTTACCTTCTTCTGGCTGGCTCCCTCCTCCTTCCAGCTCCATTCGTTTCTCTTGACAAAAGCCATGGACAGTGGCTCCTAATGCTGACCAGAAACCTTCCCTCCAACGTCAAATTGTGTTTTTTTTTCCTTGTATCTACAGGCTGCTGAGAAGATGACAGGGATAACTTGCCATCTTTACTCTGATTCCCTCTTTAGCACTCTTGGCTTGCGTTCATCATTTTTGAAACTTCTCTATTGGGACTCCCTAAATGTTCCAATTCAACAGTACCTTTATGGATACTTCACACCAAACCATATGCTCCTGAGCAATTGTAGGCTTCCCCCTCCCCCCCATCTTAGTTTAAAAGCTGCTCTATCTCCTTTTTAAACGTTAGCGCCAGCAGCCTGGTTCCATCCCGGTTAAGGTGGACTCCATTCTTTCAGAATAGGCTTCCCCTTTCCCAGAAGGTAGCCCAGTTCCTAACAAATCTAAATTCCTCATCCCTGCACCATCGAGTCAACCACGCATTGAGACTTCAGATCTCTACCTGCCTCTTGGGTCCTGTGCGTGGAACGAGCATTTCTGAAAATGCTACTCCGGAGGATCGGAATTTCAGCTTTCTACCTAAGAGCCTAAATTTGGTTTCCAGAACCTCTCTCCCATATTTAACTATGTCATTAATAGATGCATGTATCAAGACAGCCAGCTCTTCCACAGCACTATCTAATATCTTAAGTAACACGTGAGGTCCGCCACCTTCTCACCAGGGAGGCAAGTGACCAGGTGATCCTCACACCCTCCAGCTATCTACTTGCCTAATGATCGAATCTCCCACTACAACAGCTGTCCTAACTCCTCATATCTGGGCTGAACTCCCTGGAGATGGATCCTTGGTGCAAGAGGACATTAAATCTGAATCTCCTGGTGGGCAAAAGACTGGATAGCATCCCTCTTGCTGCTGGACTACTGCCTGCATCTTATTATTGAGCTGCTTAATTAAATCCTATTAAGGTACTGGATATGTTAGACTGGTACAGAGAGCCTTAAAATAATTTGTATGCTTTATTTAGTGTTTGAGTCTTAACAAGTAATGAAAAGTAATAAGAATATGTAATAACTTGTTCACCTGTTGTCCTAAGTAGGATAATTGAATATTTACATAGAAACATAGAAATCGACGGCAGATAAGGGCCAAGGCCCATCCAGTCTGCCCACCCTAATGACCCTCCCCTGCCTTTACTTTGCGAATAGAACCCACGTGTCGATCCCATTTGGCCTTAAAATCAGGCACACTGTTGGCCTCAATCACCTGAAGTGGAAGACCATTCCAGCGATCCACCACCCTTTCGGTGAAAAAGAATTTCCTGGTGTCACCGTGCAGTTTCCCGCCTCTGATTTTCCACGGGTGTCCTCTTGTTGCCGTGGGACCCCTGAAAAAGAAGATATCTTCTTCTACCTCGATGCGGCCCGTGAGATACTTGAACGTCTCGATCATGTCTCCCCTCTCCCTGCGCTCCTCGAGCGAGTATAGCTGTAATTTATCTAACCGTTCTTCGTACGGGATATCCTTCAGTCCCGAGACCATCCGGGTGGCCATTTTCTGGACCGATTCCAGCCTCAGCACATCCTTTCGGTAATGTGGCCTCCAGAATTGCACACAGTATTCCAGGTGCGGTCTCACCATGGATCTATACAAAGGCATAATGACTTCAGGCTTACGGCTGACGAAACCCCTGCGTATGCAACCTATGATTTGTCTTGCCTTGGAAGAAGCTTGCTCCACTTGATTGGCAGCCTTCATGTCCTCACTGACGATCACCCCTAAGTCTCGTTCTGCAACTGTTCTTGTTAGGATCTCGCCATTAAGGGTATAAGTCCTGCATGGATTCTGGGTACCCAGGTGCATAACTTTGCATTTTTTGGCATTGAAGCTGAGCTGCCATGTCTTAGACCAGCTCTCTAGTAAGAGTAGATCATGCATCATATTGTCGGGCATTGAATTTTTATCTATTGTGCTTTTGCCCACTACATTGCTTAGTTTGGCGTCATCGGCAAATAATGTTATCTTACCTCGGAGCCCTTCTGCCAAGTCCCTTATAAAGATATTGAACAGTATCGGGCTCAAGACAGAGCCCTGGGATACTCCACTGATCACCTCCGTCATTTCAGAGGGGGTTCCATTCACCTTTGAACCCTACCTCCAAGCCAGTTCCCAACCCACTTCGTCAATGTGTCGCCCAATCCTATGGAACTCATCTTGCTTAGTAACCTGCGATGAGGCACGCTATCGAATGCTTTGCTAAAGTCCAGGTATACGATGTCCAGGGACTCTCCAACATCTAGCTTCCCCGTCACCCAGTCAAAGAAGCTGATCAGGTTGGATTGGCAGGATCTCCCCTTAGTAAATCCATGTTGACGGGGATCCCGTAGGTTCTCTTCATTCAGGATCGTATCTAATTGGTGTTTGATAAGAGTTTCCATTAGTTTGCTCACTATTGATGCGAGACTCACTCGTCTGTAGTTTGCCGCTTCTGTCTTGGAGCCTTTCTTGTGGAGTGGAATGACATTAGCCTTCCTCCAGTCCAACGGGACGCTACCTGAACTAAGGGAGAGGTTGAAAAGCGCCGACAGCAGCTCCGCCAAGACATCACTCAACTCCCTGAGTACCCTGGGGTGCAGGTTGTCCGGTCCCATTGCCTTGTAAACCTTGAGCTTGGACAGCTCAACGTGGACACTGTTGGGCGTAAATTTGAAATCGCTAAATGGGTCAACTGAGTCAGCCCTTGTCTGTAACTGAGGGCCATGCCACGGAGCTTCTCGGGTGAAGACAGAGCAGAAGTATTCATTTAACAGTTGGGCTTTTTCTGAGTCCTTTTCCACATAGTCTCCGTCTGGTTTCCTTAGACGTACTATTCCCCCTGAGTTTTTACTTCTGTCGCTGATATACCTGAAGAATGATTTATCTCCCTTCTGGATGTTCTTTGCTAGAGATTCCTCCATGTTGAATTTAGCCTCCCTGACTGCTGTTTTGACGGCTTTTGACTTGGTCAGATATTCTGCCCTGGAGTCCTGTTCCCTTGATTGTTTGTAAGAGATGAATGCTTTTTTCTTTTCTTTGATGAGGTCTGAGATCTCCGCAGTGAACCACTGTGGTTTATTGTTTCTACGGTGTTTACTTACTAGCTTAACATAACGGTTTGTCGCTTCCTGTATGGTGGCTTTCAGAATCGACCACATTTCATCCACACTATCGGTTTCTGCTTGGCTTTGTAGCATCTGGTGAACAAAGTCACTCATCTCTTGGAAGTTTGTGTCCTTGAATTTGAGGACCTTGGTCAGTGTGGCAGGTTTAGTGAAGCCTTTCCCAAGATTGAACCATATCATGTTATGGTCGCTTGAGGCCAATGTGTCTCCCACCGAGACTTCTGTGACACTTTCACCATTGGTAAGCAACAGGTCCAGTATTGCCTGATCCCTTGTTGGGTCCAACACCAATTGCCTGAGACGTGCTCCCTTCAAAGAGTTTAATAGCCTCCTGCTGCTGCCGGAAGCAGCGGTAAGTGTGCCCCAATCCACATCAGGCATGTTGAAGTCACCTAACAATACCGTGTCCCCACGCAAGGTGATATTCTCTATATCTCCAATCAATTCCATATCCAGGTCATCCTGTTGTCTTGGGGGTCTGTAAATAACGCCGAGATAGAGGCATTTGTCCTTCCCTCTGGCCAAATTAACCCAAAGGGATTCCCCCGTGTATTGGACATCTGTGATCCTTGTGATCTTAATGTCATCCTTTGTATATAATGCAACACCACCTTCCAATCTACCCTCCCTGTCCCGGCGGAGCAGGTTGTAACTGGTATGACCATGTCCCACCCATGTGAGTCTGTGAGCCAGGTCTCAGATATTGCCACCACATCCAGGTCGGCATTCCTTATTTCTGTTTCCAGATCCAGTATCTTGTTTCCCAAGCTGTGTGCGTTAACGTACATAGCCTTCCATGTTGTGTTTTTATTATGTCTTAGTGGGGATATTCCTGTTTGAGTTACTTGGACACTTTTAGCATTATTCGCATATTTGGTATTCTCTCTAGACCCAGAGCTATATCTTGTACCTGACCCGGATTCCCCAGACCCAGAGCTACAGTGTGTACCTATCTCAAAAACGGAAATGTGTGTATCCTGTGGGGGAGTTCCCGCATGGGCTACTTGAACTCCTTTCACAAAATTTGCAATGTGTATACCCCTGCTGAACCCAGGATTACAATGTGTACTGCCCTTAGTCCAGGAATTACAGTGTGTACACTCCCCGGACCCAGAATCGCAATGTGTAGTCCTCCTAGATCCTGAATTACAATGTGACCCCGAATTGTAATGTGAACCTTCCCTAGACTCGATAGTGTGTATACTACTTATCCCAGCCTCATAAAAGTATTGACAGTTTAGCACACCAGGTAGGTAATTTGTGCCCGTACCCTCCCCCAACTTACCTAGTTTAAAGCCCTGTGAAGTAGGCGGGCTAGACGGTGTCCAAGGACATTCTTCCCTCTTCTGGTCAGGTGTAACCCGTCTTGTCCCAGTAGTCCCTGCAATGCATCTCCATGGTGCAGGAATCCGAAATTCATCTCCCTGCACCATCCCTGCAGCCAGTCGTTAGCCCTCTGGATGCGATCCTCCCTGGCACTGCCCTTGCCCCTTACCGGGAGGATCGAGGAGAAGACCACCTGCGCATCCATTCTCCTCAGCTTCTCACCCAGGGCCCTGAAGTCTTCAGGTAAGCTGTTCGCGGTGCTCCTGGCGGTGTCGTTGGTCCCGACGTGGATGAGGATCATGGGGAAGTGATCTCGGGGCCTGATGAGTCTGTCAAGGCAAGCGGTTACATCCCGGATCCTGGCCCCTGGCAAACAGCAGACCTCTCTTGATTGCAGGTCCGGCCTACAAATTGGTCCCTCAGTGCCCCTTAGCAGCGAATCCCCGATGACCACCACTCTACGCTTCTTAGGGGTGGGTCGAACTGTTGACTCTGGAACCATCTGCTGAACATCTTCCTGTACCTCGTTGTCAGGACCCTCCTGTAGCAGCTGGTATCTGTTCTTAAGGATGATTTGTGGTGTCGATGTAGAGCTGCCCTGTATGTGAGAGAGAGAGACAGAATTAGGTCCTCTGCGTTTCCCTGTGGAGGAAATCACCAGCTGCCAGGAGTCAGCGTCACCAGCTACTTCTTGCATTCCAGCAGTTGGTCTCAAATTTGCGGGTTTGGATGCTTTGGGTGTTCCCAGGGTGGTCCTGACAGGTTCCTGGTCCTGATCCGCGATCTGAGATAGCTCCTGGATGACTCCATCGATGAAGGTTTCGTCGTCTCGGATGCTCCTTAGGCGCTGAACCTCCTCTCTCAGGCTCCTCAGCTCTAGCAGAAGGTCTTTGTCCGGCTGATCCATTACTTCCATCTGTGTTGAGACTGTAGACGTCTTTGAGGGGATGGCCTCGGTCTGTACAGAGACCTCTGCCCTCCGTCCTGGTTCCTCCCCTATCTGTACTCGAACCATAGCCATCCCCTGGGTACTTCCTGTGACTACACTGCCTGTTTTGATTGAAGTCTTGCTGCTTCTAGTTCTACCTGCCATTTACAAAAAGTTAATATTATTATTTATTTATTTATTTAATTTTATATTGTGTGGTTTTTTTTGGGTTTTTTTTAAATTTATTAGAATGGGGGATGTTAGGAGTTGGTCAGAAAGTGTTGAGATTGGGGGGATAGAGATAGTTAGTTTATAGTTAGTTAATTGTCAGTTAAGGTAGCCTGTTGGTTAGTGTGCCAGAGAGGTCAGCCTGATTAAAAGAGTCTGCCTATTAAAGTGGTTTGGGGATAGTGAGATTTATGAGGTCTGCCTGTTTAGTGGGGAAGTTTTAGTAGCTAGTTGGTTAGATAAGAAGCTGAAAGTAGAGAGTGTAAAGACTTGGTAGAAGTTAAAGAAGGACTGAAGTCAGTTGGATAATTAACAAGTTGGATAAGTTGAGAGACCGGCTAGAGTTGCTAGCCCTTTCTTGGTGCCCTTCTTGAGGCCCTTCGCAAAGGCGCTCTCGCTAAGGCGAGCGCCTTTGCCGCTCGCCTTCGCCGTGCGCCGAACGGCTGCGCGCCGTTGGCACGTCCCCTTTTATGGGGGGAGAGAGAGAGAAATCGGGTGCGACGTCGGCAGTGGGCGGAGCTACCACCCGCCTCTTCTGTTCAACTCTCCTGCCTTCTCCGCTCCCCTTAACTCCTCCTCCGGTTCTCCTCCGCTCCTGCTGCTAGTCCACCCGCCCTCACTGCTGTGTCAGCCTGCACCTAACCTGTAATAGGAATCAAGCACACTCTCCTGCGGATCCTCCGATCTGCTTCTCCACGTGCTTGCACTCCCTTCGGCTGGCCCAGTGCTGAGTAAACTCCGTTGGCACGTCCCCTTTTATGGGGGGAGAGAGAGAGAAATCGGGTGTGATGTCGGCAGTGGGCGGAGCTACCACCCGCCTCTTCTGTTCGCCTCTCCTGCCTTCTCCGCTCCCCTTAACTCCTCCTCCGGTTCTCCTCCGCTCCTGCTGCTAGTCCACCCGCCCTCACTGCTGTGTCAGCCTGCACCTGCACCTTAATTTAAATTAAGACTATAAGTAAAGGAAATGAGCTAGAGAAGGATGGGTGTGCGATGGGTGGGGAGGGAGGGAGGGAATGCAGACAAAGTCAGATCCTGCCTGCCAGAGATATGTAGAAAGTTCAAGTTTAAAAACTGTAGTAAGTTTTTAATCTATACAAACTAGCTAAGTAAAGCTTGCTCTTTTAAGATCTAAAACTATCTTTATAAAGGAACCTACAGTTTAACTTTTATCCCCCCCAAATTAGCAAAGTTCAGAGCAAAATAATGTATACTTACCCAGAGAAATATCTTGTCTCCTCACCTCTCAGAGAGAAATATGTTTCTATGTTCCTCTCAGAAAGTCGAGAAGACAACAAAAACTCTAAAAAAGTTACTTTTTTTTGCCTGGATCTAAAGAGCTTTGTATATTTAAGTTATATCTTGAAATTATTAGATATTGTCCTGGTGGTTACTGCTCTGCAGCCCACCCGTGTTAGTACTGAGAGATTGTTCTCTGCTCTAAGAATAATTAGATTAGATTTGAGGGCATCTAAAGGCGGAGGATCTCACTGGGCAATTCTTTATCTGAGGACAAATTCTTCAAAGATTTACTATTAAAAAGATTAAGGGGTCCTTTTGTTAAGGTGTGCAAACTGATTTAGCACGTGCTAAATATTAAGATGTCCATAGGATATAATGGATGCCTTAGCACAGGGGTAGGGAACTCCGGTCCTTGAGAGCCGTATTCCAGTCAGGTTTTCAGGATTTCCCCAATGAATATGCACTGAAAGCAGTACATGCAAATAGATCTCATGCATATTCATTAGGGAAATCCTGAAAACCCAACTGGAATACGGCTCTCAAGGACTGGAGTTCCCTACCCCTGCATTAGCATTTAGTACGTGCTAAATCGGTTAACGCACCTTAATAAAAACACCCCTAAATGTGTAACAGTTTGTTGCATATTTTCATTTTTATTTGATAGTATTTTTTTATTCACGTTCTTTGTTCAAACTTCAAATAATAGTCCTAATTTTGTATAAAAAGCAATATCCTGTGTCTGTAATTAATCAACTTCTCTTAGATTTACTATACAGAGTTAAAGTCAGTGTTGGAGTTGGACTGCAGAAAAATAGAATTGGAGTCAAGGTTTGGTGTAACGACTCCACAGCCCTGTTTATAGGGGACTCATGAACAAAAATTAGCACCTTATATGTTGAGAGGCAATGACTTTTATTACCAATTGTCATGAGTATTTTTGAAAGACTGACCATGGGTACAGCTTATTTCAATTCTAGTAATATACGCCCTTCCATAGCCTCCCTAATGGTTCTAAAACAAAATGTAAGTAATCTTTCATTTCTTTTCAGTCTTCAGCCCACATTTCCTGCCAAAATTTCCTCAAAACTTCTCAACCTTTTCATGTCTCCTATATAGCAAAGCTCCACTCCCCCAGGCCAGCCATTTTGCTCTCTCCCCTAACCCAATTCCCCTACATTGAACACACATTTCCCACGCCTGCTTCCCAGTGCCACATCCTTTCATTTACTGTTTATATAAAACCATTATTTCAATTTTATTTTTGGTCTCCTACTTCCTTTCCTCCCTTCTAAAGTTATAAATCTTTTACTGAAAATAAAACATAATAAATGCTTGAATGGAGAAAAACCTTTATCCTGGCTTACTTGAATAAACTGTAATCTAGAAAATGTCAATGAACTATCTGGTTGATAGTCAGCGATTTTTTAAATGTTAACCGTCACGGGCAGAATAAGCCCATGGATCTTCTGTTCCAGGCCATGTTTGAGCAAACACTAAATATCCAGGGTTCAATGGTGTTAGTGGCCGGAGCTTAAGCAGGTCCCAGCCGACATTCAGTCAGGACCTGTATAAGACCCAAATCTACAAGAACAATGCAGGAGATAAATCGGCATACATTGCAGACCCTATTTGCAAATTCATCTCATGCATTTTACAGAGGAGAACCTGAAAAACCTAACTGGCTAAAAGCAGTTTCTGAACTCAGTTCTCAGAGTAGGGAAAAGGAGAGGGAATGGGGGACTTGTATACCACTTTTTTGTGGCTTTGGCATTTCAAAGTGGTGGACACTGGAGGATTAAGTGACTTGCCCAGGGTCACAAGGAGCAGCACTGGGATTTGATCTCACCACCTCTGGGTGCAGAGGCAGCTGCTCTACCAGTCAGCCACACCTTCCTGCCACTCAATCAGTTGGGATTTCTGGATATGCACAAGAAACATACATGAGATTGATCTGCATACCAAGGGAACCAGTAAGGAAGCCGCTCGGCGCCGAGAAGCAGCGCCAAATCACGCTGCTGCTCAACTGAAGAAACTGGATCCTTGCAGGTTAGCAGAGTTTGGAAAGCTTGCTCCTGCCTGCTGCACCTCCACCAGGGATTGGCAGAGGTATGAAGATAGGGAAGGGAGGGGGGGACAGAGGGCAGAGCTTGGGAGTGAGAGTGAAGAGCATGACAGGGGAGGGAAGGAAGGGTGCAGAGCCTGACAAGGGAGGGGAGGCAGGAAGAGTACTGGGTGCAGAGCTGCCTTTGTTCACCCTTTAGATAATTCTGTTAACCACACCAAACTACCAGGTGCATAGCAGTATATAAATAGAATTTTATGTTATATTTATGTTATTGCATTACATTACAGATTTCTATTCCGCCATTACCTTTCGGTTCAAAGCGGATTACAAAAAGAGTTATGAAAGAAGGGTTACAATGTTAGATCAGAGAAGGTTTCCAAGAGAGGGAAAAGTAGGATCTGGGGTTAGGGAGGGGATGGTAAGAGGGGGGTTAAGCTTTATCATGGTATTAAGCTTTATTAAGGGATTTCTTGAAGAGTATAGTTTTTATTTCCTTTCTGAACATCTTGTAGTCTGGGGTTGTTGTCAATAGGTTGGAGACTTGGTTGTCTATCTTTGCTGCCTGAGTGGCCAGTAGTCTGTTGTATAGTTTTTTCCGTTTTACTTCTTTGATTGGGGGGTAAGTGAATGGGGTGTGTGTTTTTCTATGCCTGGTAGAAGTGGTTTGGATGAGGCGGTCGTTTAGGTAGGTTGGGCTGTCTCCATTTATAGTTTTAAATAGTATACAGTAGAATTTAAATTGTATTCTTTCCTGGATTGGAAGCCAATGAGAATTGATGAATGCCTCAGTAATGTGATCATGTTTTTTCAATGAATAGACGAGTCTCAGAGCTGTATTCTGAATTGTCTGTAGTTGTTTAATCATTATTGCAGGGCAGGGGAGGTAGAGGATGTTGCAATAGTCTAGGATATTTAGGATTAGAGATTGTACTAGGATAGAGTTGATTTCTAAGTTGGTTATGGTTGAGATTTTGTTATTTTCTTATTTTGAACGAAAATGGAAAAAATCCAAATCCCCCAGGGACAGACAGTCCTGGAGGGCCTCCATTAAGTTCTACAACACCGAATTAAAAAAATCAAGGAAGAACTACTACGGCAACAAAATCTCCAGCTCCAACAACCAAAGCAACACTCTGTTCAACATTTGGCGTTCCATATCCTCTAAACACGATTCCTCCCCACTCCCCTCTTCTCCATCCGCGAACGATCTAGCAAAATTCTTCAATGAGAAAGTGACTACCTTACGAAGCTCCTTCCCCCCAACACCCGATTACAACTCTCTGGTGCTCACTACCTCCAACCCCAATTTAATCGAGGCGATCCATATCCCAGCCGATAGATCCTGGACCGCCTTCGAGCTTGTTTCCGACTCCTAGGTCTCTAAACTCTGCCTCAAGTTAAAAGCCTGCAACTGCTCCTTGGATCCTTTCCCCTCCTACCTATACGAGAACATTCCAGCACAGGCCATTTCATGTCTCACCAAAATCTTAAACTCCGCCCTGCTCTCAGGCCTCTTCTCTACAGAAATGGGACACATTTCCTTGTCCCCTCTTTTGAAAAAAGCTGACCTTGACCCCTCCATTCCTTCCAGCTATCGCCCAATAGCTAACATCCCTCTCCTGACCAAAATGCTGGAGTCCATCATAGCCACCCAACTCTCATCCTATCTCGAGAGATTCTCCATTCTCCTACCCTACCAACATGGATTTAGACCCAACTACAGCACTGAATCCCTTCTAGCCTCTTTAATTTCAAAGGTCCAACAACTTCACTCCTGCAACAAGTTTGCTGTCCTTCTTCAATTCAACCTCTCTGCAGCTTTCGACATTGTCCACCATGACATACTAATCCTCCAACTTTCTGAAATTGGCATAAATTCCACGGTCTTAGATTGGTTCTCAAAATTCTTACATTCCCGCTCCTACCTCGTTAACATGAAGGGTACGTCATCCTCCCCTTGGAAACCGATCTGCGGAGTCCCTCAGGGTTCACCTCTATCCCCGATTCTTTTCAATGTTTATATGTCCTCCCTGAAACTCCTCCAACTTTCCACCTCGGAGACACTTTACACCTACGCCGACGACATCCTCGTCCTTATTGAGACTGACTCTAACCTCACCAACCTCTCTGATAACATCTCATCTTGTATAACAAAACTACAATCCTGGGCCCTCACCGTTCAAATGAAACTAAATGAGACCAAAACAAAACTACTTTGGCTTGGCCCGAAACTGGATCAGCTACCCTCCCACATCCCACTTTCCTCTGGCATCAATCTGCAGCTTGAGCACTCTAGCAAAGTTCTGGGAATCATCATTGACTCTACATTGTCCATTAACGACCACATCAACTCCTTAGTAAAAAAATGCTTTTTCAATCTCCATATGCTAAGAAAAGTCAGATCCTGCTTCCACCAACAACATTTCGTTGTCCTTGTCCAATCCATCATTCTATCCAGACTCGATTACTGCAACTCCATCTATCTAAGCCTAACAAAGAAAAGTCTTCTCAGACTTCAGCGGATTCAGAACACCGCAGCTAAACTAATCTTCGCAAAAGGCAAATTCGATCACGTCTCCCCGCTTCTGTCTAAGCTTCACTGGCTCCCAGTCTTCCTCAGGGTTCGCTACAAATGCGCCTGTATCACCTTCAAATCTCTTCACGGCATCCTTCCTCCCCTCTTTCCTCTATCTTGGCTCTCGAGCACTCACTCCACCAGATCCACTCAGAAATTCAAACTATCCTTCCCTTCTCTAATTGGCATTTCCCATACAGGAAAACTTGGTACATCCCTCCTCTTCAGGATCACCGAGCTGTGGAACAGCTTTACGGCCCATCTTCGGAGTTCGACCTCCCTCCAACATTTCAGAAAACATCTGAAAACCTGGCTTTTCTCCAAAATGTAACCACACCCTCCCTCTCCATTATTCTAAGTACCCTCTTCCGTCCCTGTTCACCAAGCCCTCTCTCCTTCCATTGTAGTTCCTCTCTTTGCTTTTAATTCCTGTAAACCGTGTTGAGCTCCACTTCCGTGGAGATGACTCGGTATATAAACTTAAGGTTTAGTTTAGTTTTAGTTTAGTTTGTTATCTGTTTGAAAAATTTCTTGGGAAGTAATGATGGCTGGGTGATATGGTTTGCTATATTGATTACGAAGCTCACTGTGTTTGTATAGTTTTTCTTATTTTGTTACCTGAATAGAAGATTTTGCGGAATAAAAAAGTGTCATGCTATGTTATGAAGACTGGGTTGAGAACCACAGGCTAAAGACAGGTTTGAAATCCTGTGCCTTACACTAATTCTGATTTCCCAAGAAACAATATGAGCAGAAAGCATATTCTAAATAAATATAATCTACCATCTCTTCTATTTAATGTCCCGTTCCCCCCCCCACACACACACACAAAACAGAACAGACTTTGTAAGTATTAATTGAAGCTCTTAGTTTTTCTCTAAGGTTAGATGAAGAGAAAAAGATTGGTTGTAGAGAAACATTACATTGCCATCATGCAACAAGTAATGCAATGTATGAGCGTAAATCAAAAAGTAAAGGAAAAATACATTTAACGGCTTTAATAGAAGTAACTGTGAGCAACTGAACATATCACTTTTCCACACAGTACCCTTGCAAGATAACGCATTTGTTGTATCGTTCAATTAGCTTCTGCATTCCTGTAGAAGAAGTTTTTCAGCTACTCCCAAAGCCTGGTGAACTCCACTTCTTTTACTTCATCATCAGAGGTGAATCAGCAACCTTACAGCGTCTCCTTCAGTGGCTCGAAGAGATGATCATCGCTAGGCACCAGATCTGGGCTCTAAGGAGGATGTGGAAGATGTTCAAACCCAAGCTGTTGCACTGTGTCTTTTGTTGCTGCTGCATGGTGCAGCAAGACTGTTTTGGACAACCTTCTTCTTTTGCTACGAATTGCAGGTTTAAGTTCATTTTGCAGCAATGCACAGTGATTTTCACTGTTTAATGTTTGCCTGTGCACTTGGAAATGCACCAGAATAGGCCCCTTCATGTCCCAAAAGAAGGTTAACAGTATTTTCTTGGAGGAGGGCACTACAGCATGTTGTTCCAATGACGTGTCCATGTTTCTGACCTCATAGATGACACATGATTAAAGGCTGAGTTTTGTACCTTGCATGGATGAACTATCCAAGAGGCAATGTATGAGTATACAGTATATGTTGCATTTTGCTAGCTCTGTTCCGGTTATCACATAATTTAACAATTGCCTTTAAATTTTGATTCGACCTTGTATATGGAAAGACAAGAATCAAAATATTACTGCATGGAGCGAGGACTGCTTGATGTAGCTTTGGGATGAAAAACAGATTTTCTGGCACAGCTTCAGTTCATCTCAAACTTCCAAAAATAAGCAGATTGAGGGAACTAACTTCTAAACACCGTGTTTAAAATGAAAGTTTACAGCCGAATTTGCATGCACACTTTTTTTGATCTTTTAAAATATTAACCTATTTTCTTCGTTCTCCAAAAAGAAAAAGGCTGTACAGTGGTACCTCGGTTTACGAGTGCACCGATTTGCAAGTGTTTTGCAAGACGAGCAAAACATTTGCAAACTTGGTGCCTCGTAAACCGAGCATGCCTCAATTTGCGAGTGCCCCCCCTCCCCCCCCCCCCCCCCCCCGCGCGAACCGGCACCCTTCCCCTCAGGATCTGCACCCACCCGCCGCCATCCGGCACACACACCCGCCGCCATCCGGCACCCCCCCTGCCGCGACCTGAGGTCCCCCCAACCACCCAAACCCTCTTCTTACTTTGATGTAGCCTCCGCACCGGCACCAGCATGTACTGTGCTGGTGCCCGAAGATCTGCCTCCTGTGCTGGGCCTTGAGCTTATGCACATGTTCAAGGCCCAGCACAGGAGGCAGATCTTCGGGCACTGGCACCAACGCACAGGACATGCTGGTGCCGGTGCGGAGGCTACATCAAAGTAAGAAGAGGGTTCAGGTGGGTTGGGGGGACCTCAGGTCGCAGCGGGGGGGGGAGGGTGCCGGTTTGCGGGGGGGGGCCTTTGGGGGGAGCAATGCCGGTTCTCGTGGGGGGGGGGGCAGCGTTGCTGGCCTCGGGAAGGGGGGCGGGTGGGAACCTATCAAAGCGAGTTTCCATTATTTCCTATGGGGAAACTCGCTTTGATAAACGAGCATGCTCCTGGAACGGATTATGCTCGTAATCCAAGGTACCACTGTACATTTAAACCTAGATGGAAAGCACCAGCCCCTAAGTAGTGATTTTCATTCATTTTTAAGCTGGGTCCACTTTGGATTTTAATGAGCTGAAGAACCGCCACCAAATAACTTTCCATTCTGGGCCACAACACTGCTGACCGGTGTGTATGAATGACATTCACCCCCATCAGTTTACCTTACAATTTCACTGGGGGGGGGGTATCCTTAAAGTTGTGAGCATTTCCAAATGCATGAGAAATACCTTGTCTTTCAAGCATGTATTTCTATCCTGAGTCTGGGTAGAGAAGCAGAGTATTTTTTAAATTTAATTTTCTCTCTCGTTTTCCCCAAAGAGCTCAGAACGGGTTACAGGTTAACATATATAATATACACAATAAGGGGGGATCCCAAAGACAATGGGGGGCTGCTCCAGAAGTTTCTGGGTGTTGCATCCAGCCCTTGGGCCTTGCATTGAAGAATACTGTCCTAAGTAGTTTAACTGAGATTCTTATTCATGCAATATAAAACTGTAGTAGCAGAGTAAGAAGATTTTTCACTCATGCTGGCAATTATCCATTAACAACAAAGCCAAGTTCAGTGGACATAGCATTCTCCAAAACGCAAGCAAACTTTTCAGATGCATTCTTTTTTTCTATTCATATTCCCAGAGGAACATAGTTAAAATGATTAGCTTTTAGCTTTGGAGCCCAAAGCTCTCTCGGGAGGTAATTCAACTGGAATTTCTCATTCAATTTAGCTAGGCAGTGAGAAACAGAAGCTGAAATTAGCTTCAATACACATTAATCAACCAATATTTCCAATGTGCCCAGAGGACTCCTTCCCCTCACTTCCTGAAAATATCAAAATGTATGTTTTTACAAACAATAGAGTTATGAATCTCTTGCAACTGGCAACACACACACAAACAAAAAAGGCATTAAGAAAGGACAATACAAGAATGACCACAGTAAATTTTATCTTCCTCCGTACTATATTATACGACAGCAGGAAAACTTCAATAATTTTAAAAGATTACTGAAAAAGCAATGTTACTTACCGTAACAGTTGTTATCCAGGGACAGCAGGCAGCTATTCTCACTAGTGGGTGATGTCATCCGACAGAGCCCCGATACGGACATCTTGAAAGCATGTCTTGCTTGAAGAAACTTAGAAGTTTCGAGATGCCCGCACCGCGCATGCGCCAGTGCCTTCCCGCCCGATGTACCGGGCGTGTCTCCGCAGTTCAGGTAGCTAGCCTGAGAAGCCAACCCAGGGGAGGTGGGTGGGACGTGAGAATAGCTGCCTGCTGTCCCTGGATAACAACTGTTACGGTAAGTAACATTGCTTTATCCCAGGACAAGCAGGCAGGTATTCTCACTAGTGGGTGACCTCCAAGCTAACCCCAATGGGATGGTGGGAGAGTTGGCAATTTTAAGAGAACAAATTTTGTAACACTGTTTGGCCAAACTGTCCATCCCATCTGGAAAAAGTATCCAGACAATAATGAGAGGTGAACGTATGAACCGAGGACCAAGTGGCAGCCTTACAAATCTCCTCAATCGGTGTCGATCTGAGGAAGGCTACAGAGGCTGCCATTGCTCTGACTTTATGGGCTGTGACCTTACAGGGAAGGGATAATCCAGCCTGGGCATAGCAGGAAGAGATACAAGCCGCCATCCAGTTAGAGATGGTGCGCTTCGATACAGGTCGTCCCAACTTGTTCGGATCAAAGGAGACGAAAAGTTGAGGAGCAGTTCTGTGAGGCTTTGTGCGATCCAAGTAGAAAGCTAAAGCACGTTTACAGTCCAGAGTGTGCAAAGCAGCTTCCCCAGGATGAGAATGAGGCTTTGGAAAGAACACTGGAAGCACGATGGATTGGTTGATGTGAAATTCAGAGACCACTTTAGGCAGGAATTTCGGATGAGTACGAAGAACCACCTTGTCATGATGGAATACAGTGAACGGTGGATCCGCAACAAGGGCCTGAAGCTCACTGACCCGGCGAGCAGACGTGAGGGCCACCAGAAAAACCACCTTCCAGGTGAGATACTTAAGAGGAGCCTTGTTGAGTGGTTCAAACGGAGGCTTCATTAGATGAGACAGGACAACATTTAGATCCCAAACCACAGGAGGAGGTTTGATAGGAGGATTGACATGAAAAAGACCTTTCATAAATCTGGAAACCACAGGATGAGCAGACAAAGGTTTCCCCTGTAGAGGCTGATGGAAAGCCGCAATAGCACTCAGGTGGACTCGTATGGAGGTAGATTTGAGACCAGACTGAGAGAGGTGTAGAAGATAGTCCAATACAGAAGAAAGGGAAGCTCATTGAGGTTCCGTGGCATTGGAAATACACTAGGAGGAGAATCTAGTCCATTTTTGGGAGTAGCATTGTCGAGTAGCAGGCTTCCTGGAAGCCTCCAAGACCTCCCTCACTGCTTGAGAAAACTGGTGAGGAGTTATGTTGAAAGGAACCAAGCTGTCAGGTGGAGGGACTGCAGATTGGGATGAAGAAGTGAACCTTGATGTTGAGTGAGTAGTGAAGGAAACACTGGAAGAAGTACTGGCTCCCTGCTGCTGAGGTGAAGTAGAAGGGAGAACCAAGGTTGTCTGGGCCACCGAGGAGCAATTAGAATCATGGTGGCATGGTCTGATCTCAACTTGACTAGAGTCTTTTGAATGAGAGGAAAAGGAGGAAACGCATATAGGAAACGATTCCCCCAATCCAGTAGAAAAGCGTCTGCCTCGAGGCGATGGGGAGTGTAGATCCTGGAGCAAAACTGAGGCAGTTTGAAGTTGTGGGGGGCTGCAAAGAGGTCTATCTGAGGCGTCCCCCACAGTGCAAAGACTTGATGAAGAGGGTCGGAGTGGAGCGTCCATTCGTGAGGCTGGAGAAGACGACTCAATTTGTCTGCCAAGACATTGTCTTTCCCCTGAATGTAGACAGCCCTGAGGAAGGTGTTGTGGCAGACCGCCCAATCCCAGACTCGAAGAGCTTCCTGGCAAAGAGGGGCCGAGCCCGTGCCCCCTTGTTTGTTGACATAATACATGGCGACCTGATTGTCGGTGCGAATTAGGACCACCATGTCGTGAAGCAGATGTTGAAAAGCTTGAAGAGCATTGAAGATGGCTCTGAGCTCCAGAAGATTGATTTGATGGAGTCGTTCCGCACTGGTCCAGAACCCCTGAGTGCGAAGACCATCCAGATGAGCTCCCCATGCATAGTTCGATGAATCGGTGGTGAGAACTTTCTGGTGGGGAGGAGAGTGAAACAGTAAACCTCTGGATAGATTCGAAGAGGTCATCCACCAGAGAAGAGACTGCCGTAGAGCAGGAGTGACTACAATGTGGCGGGACAACTGGTCGGACACCTGAGTCCACTGAGATGCCAAGGTCCACTGAGGAATTCTGAGATGTAGTCTGGCAAAAGGTGTCACATGAACTGTGGATGCCATGTGACCCAAGAGGACCATCATGTGTCTCGCTGAGATGGACGGGCGAGAAGACACCGACTGGCAGAGCAGAAGAAGAGCATCCATGCGTTGAGGAGGAAGGAACGCTCGAAGTTGGATGGTATCCAGGACCGCCCCGATAAAGGGGAGAGTCTGGGTGGGCTGAAGATGTGACTTGGGAAAGTTGATCTCGAAGCCCAAGTTCTGCAGGACAGAAATCGTAGTCAAGGTCGCCGAAATGACCTCTGGAGCCGACGGTGCCTTGATGAGCCAGTCGTCGAGGTATGGAAACACCTGGAGACCCATGTTCCGGAGTGCAGCGGCCACCACCACCAGACACTTCGTGAAGACTCTGGGCGAAGAGGAAAGGCCGAATGGAAGCACTCGATACTGCAGATGTAGATGTCCCACCCGAAATCTGAGGAACTTGCGGGAGGCCGGATGAATCGGGATGTGAGTGTAGGCCTCCTTGAGGTCCAGAGAGCATAACCAATCGTTCTGCTCGAGGAGGGGATAGAGAGAGGCAAGGGTCAGCATACGGAACCGCTCCTTGACCAAAAACTTGTTGAGGACTCTAAGGTCCAAAATGGGCCGCAGATCGCCCGTCTTCTTCGGGACCAGGAAATACCGGGAGTAAAACCCTTGGTTCTGCTGATCTAACGGGACCGGCTCGACGGCCCGAAGCCGAAGCAAAGCCTGAGCCTCCTGGAGAAGAAGAGCGGTCTGCGTTAAGTTGGAAGGATACTCTCTTGGAGAGTGGTCCGGGGGGACCCGTTGGAAATGAAGAGAGTATCCCTCTCTTACGATGGTAAGGACCCAAAGGTCCGTGGTGATTGACTCCCATCGATGACAAAAATGATGGAGACGACCCCCTATGGGAAAAACAGGGGAAGACAGAACGTCGGTTATGCTCCCTGGAAGAGAGTCAAAAAGGCTGAGTAGCCTTGGGTGCAGCCGGCATCTGAGGCTTCTGCTGAGTCTTTTGAGGAGGCTGTCTCTTCGCAGGCTGTCTCGCAGGAGGAGTCTGCCTCGGTTGATAACGCCGCTGGTAAATTTGAGGCGGTCTAGAGGGACGAGACTGCTGAGGCTTCGGTTTAGGACGCAGAATGGACTGAAAAGACTTTTCATGGTCCGACAGCTTTTTAGTAACAGTTTCAATAGACTCATCAAACAGATCCGCTCCTGCACAAGGTACATTTGCAAGTCTGTCTTGGAGGTTCGGATCCATATCGATGGTTCGAAGCTACGCCAGGCGACGCATGGCGACCGAACATGCCGCAGCTCGAGCCGAGAGCTCGAAGGCATCGTAGGAGGATTGCATCAGTTGAAGACGTAACTGGGACAGGGTCGCCACCACCTCTTCAAACTGGAAACGAGCCTGAGCATTGATGAAAGGAATGAACTTGCGGAGCACCGGCAAGAAGAAATCCAAGTACGAAGAGAAGAAAAAGTTGTAATTGAGCACTCGAGTCGCCATCATCGAGTTTTGATAGATACGTCTACCAAACTTATCCATTGTTCTCCCCTCCCTGCCCGGAGGCACGGAAGCGTAGACTTGGGAGGGATGAGAACGCTTGAGAGAGGACTCGACTAGAAGGGACTGATGAGAAAGTTGAGCTCCCTCAAACCCCTTGTGGTGAACGATGCGGTATCGAGCATCCAGTTTACTGGGAACTGCAGGCATAGAATACGGTGTCTCAAAACAGCGCATGAAAGTCTGGTCCAGCAGTTTATGCAGAGGAAGCCGAAGTGTCTCCGCCGGAGGGTGAGGCAAATGCATGGTGTCCAAATACTCTTTAGAATATTTAGACCCAGTGTCCAAAGTCACATCCAAGTCATCCGCCATCTGTCGGAGAAAGGATGAGAAAGACAGTTGGTCTGCCAAGGCCGGCCGACGAGACGGACTAGAAGAAGTGGAAGCCTCCGGGTCTAGGGAGAGCTGAGATCGGCATGGAGAATAGGAGGTAGATGGTTCCTCGTACTCTGGTCCCTCCGGCTGGGACACATCCGACGAGGAGTACCCCAAACGCTGCATCTTTTTCTGCGGAGACACCTCCGAATGACGTAAGGAGTGCCGAGAAGAGTGCCGAGATCGATGCCCCTCCCGGTGACGGGATGGAGAACGAGATCTTCTATGCATCGATTGATCCTTCGAAGCCTCAAAGGAATGGATAGGACTCGACGCAGTGGATCGCAGAGGTGGCAGAGATGCGGATTCACGCAGCGCCACCCATGTCTGGTATGGAGTGCGGAAGAACTCCTCCTGCGATGCAGTATGCCCAGGACTACGATTATCCGGAGCCGCCCTAGCACCCTGTTGTCGTGGAGGTGTGATGGGCTCCAAAGGCGGCATCTCAGGAAGGGAAGCCCTCTTGGAGGATTCCGCCGCCCTCCGCCGATCCCCCTCGTCGAGCAGAGAGATCGAACGACGAGGAGGAGGGGGAGGGGGCGGACCGCCCCCTGAAATCGGGGTCGGACTCTCCCCTTGAATGTTGGCGATAAGCCGGGGTCCCATAGTTTGCATAAGCTCGACAAACTGAGCTTCTAGCAGGGATCGAAGTGAAGCCGATATGGAGGGATCCGCACCGAAAGGGGGTCCTCCTGCACGGTCTTCGCGTTCCTTCGTGGCCAAGTGCTTCTGCTTGCTAGCTTTAGGCACTTTAATGACCACGGGAGGGACAGCTGAAGGCGGTACCTGAACCGAGGAGACGGAGGCAGGCGCCGATGCTGAACTCGATGCTGAAGCCGGTGCAAACGATGCTGGCTTCACGATGCTCGATGCAGGAGTCGTCGATGCAGGTTTCGAATGGACCGGCGAAACCTCAACAGACGTAGAAGCAGACATATCCTTGGCAGTCTCCATCTTGAACATCGACTCCCAGAGCAAGCAGCGCCGTTTAAACGAGCGCGCAGTGAGCGTGGAACAAGGCCGGCACGATTTCGGAACGTGTTCCGGACCAAGACACTGAAGGCAGCGTCGATGCGGGTCCGTCAACGAAATCGCACGCTGGCACTTGCTGCACTTTTTAAAACCGGTGATTGGTCGGGACATAGGCCGGAAAATCGACGCTGCAAGGTCGAAGGCGCTAGGCCGCAGCCACGAGGCCGGCCCGGCCGAACCGCCGGAAGAAATAATTTTAACTTTTTTTTTTTTTTTTTTTAGAAAAATAAATTCAAAGTGAAAGAAATTCAAAGAAAGAAACAAAAACGCGGGTTACAGAAGGCAAAAAACTGAAATTCAGTCAGCGCAGAATGAAGACAAACTTCTCAGCTCCGCGGAAAGAAAAGAACTGAGGAGACACGCCCGGTACATCGGGCGGGAAGGCACTGGCGCATGCGCGGTGCGGGCATCTCGAAACTTCTAAGTTTCTTCAAGCAAGACATGCTTTCAAGATGTCCGTATCGGGGCTCTGTCGGATGACATCACCCACTAGTGAGAATACCTGCCTGCTTGTCCTGGGATAAGGTACTTATTCTGTAAAACAGGGGTAAGCAATTCCGGTCCTCGAGAGCTGGAGCCAGGTCAGGTTTTCAGGATCTCCACAATGAATATGTATGAGATGGATTTGCATGCACTGCCTCCTTGAGATGCAAATCTATCTCATGCATATTTATTGTGGATATCCTGAAAACTTAACCTGGCTCCGGCTCGCGAGGACCGGAATTGCCTATCCCTGCTATAATATGAAGTATAGGAATTGAGGATCCTGTAGTATATTTGAGCGCTGGTTGCTTAAATGGGTTGGTTTTTTTTTAAATGGGTTGGTATTTTTTTTTACTATCCGACTATTTCACTGTGTGTATTGTTGGTTTTATTATCTTCAAAAAAGGTTCAAGAGGCGAACCGGGGAACTATAGACCGGTGAGCTTGACTCAGTTCTGGGGAAGATGGCCGAATCATTGATCAGGGAAGGTATCAATGAGCATATAGAAAAAAATAATCTGATGAGAACAAGCCAGCATGGTTTCTGTAAAGGATGATCATGCCAAACGAATCTACTGCATTTCTTCGAGGGGATAAGCAAACAATTGTACCAAGGTGACCCCATAGACATCGTATATCTGGATTTTCAAAAAGCCTTCGACAAGGTACCCCATGAAGAAACTGTGGAGCCACGGGGTGGAAGGGGACATGCACAGATGGATCAAAAATTGGCTGGCGGAGAGGAAGCAGAGGGTAGGAGTAAAAGGGCACTACTCTGACTGGAAAGGGGTCACGAGTGGTATCCCACAGGGGTCAGTGCTGGGACCGCTGCAGTTCAATATATTCATTAACGATCTGGAAACGGGGCCGAAGTGCGAAGTTATCAAGTTCGCGGACGACACAAAACTCTACAGCAGGGTCAGAACTGTTGAGGAATGCAAAGAACTGCAGAGCGACCTGAACAAACTGAGTGAGTGGGCAAAAAGATGGCAGATGAGCTTCAATGTGGAGAAATGTAAGGTCTTGCACATAGGGAAGGGGAACCCCATGTACAGCTATACGATGGGAGGGAGGGTACTGGGGGAAGGCAACCTAGAAAAAGACCTGGGAGTATTGGTGGATAAAACAATGAAGCTGGCAGCGCAATGTGCAGCGGCCTCAAAGAAAGCGAACAGAATGTTGGGCATTATCAAAAAAGGTATCACTACCAGAACGAAGGAAGTTATCCTGCCACTGTATCGAGCGATGGTGCGCCCTCATCTGGAATACTGCATCCAATACTGGTTGCCGTACCTTAAGAAGGACATGGCGATTCTTGAGAGGTCCAGAGGAGAGCAACAAGGATGATAAAGGGAATGGAGAACCTTTCATATGCCGAAAGGTTGGACAAGCTGGGGCTCTTTACCCTGGAAAAGCGGAGACTAAGAGGGGACATGATAGAGACTTACAAAATCTTGAAAGGCATAGAGAAGGTGGAGAGGGACAGATTCTTTAGACTAGTGGGGACAACAAAAACAAGAGGTCATTCAGAAAAACTGAGAGGAGACAGATTCAAAACGAATGCAAGGAAGTTCTTCTTCACTCAGAGGGTGGTGGACACCTGGAACGCGCTTCCAAGTGAGGTGATAGGACAAAAAGGGACTGGATGACTTCCTGGAAGCGAAAGGGATTGCAGGGTACAGATAGAGGTCGGCAGCCAGTCATTGAAATATAGAAAAAACTAGAGACCCCTGGAATCGTCAGGCTCTTGGTGAAAACAGTGTGGGTTGACACGAGGCTGAAGTACATTGATGTAGCTGAAGCAAAGGCACTTCTATAAGTGAGAATACTACTTCCTTGTGATCTTGGGCAAGTCACTTAACCCTCCAATGCTTTAAGATTGTGAGCTCTACTGGGAGGCTAAGAACTACCTAACGCACTTGGATGCAACTTGCCTTTAACTACTACTGAAAAGGCCTGAGCAAAATCCAAATCCCTTTTAGGAGAAAGTGACAGGAACTGATTACTATTGTACTGGACCAACTTATTATCACTTTGTGGTGGCATATAACACATTCAAAGAATTGCTTAGTATTGCTTATTATTAAAGTGGGGATAGTAGCCTGATCAGACAAGAAGGGATACCCAAGAATCTGCCACTCCTGAAGAAAAATCTGTACCCAACTCCCTGTAACAAGAGGCTGAAGGTGCATTTCTAAAAGGAACCCAGCATACCCAAAAGAGTCAAAGGGATTAGGTTGCACAGCAGTGGTTGCTTCAGGTTGCAGCCTTTAGGAGAAGAGGTTGATACTAGGAAGTTTGTGGTTGTCTGGAAAAGAGTATGAAAGGCTTCTTCCCAAGGTAGCAAAGTCTTCGATACTAAGAGGCAGCAGCTCATCTAGAGTACAATCTTTCATAGTTGTAATAATACAATGACTAGCATTTACAGTCTCTTTTTTTAACTTTGTCACCAAAGTGTCACTCATATATAAGTTGTTGACTTACATTGGATATCCAGACTCTGAAATTCTAGAAATGAGATGTCACAGACATCATAAGCTCAACAGATAAGCTGTGCGCTACACTCATTCATATCCAATAGAATGCCAGCTAATTTGGCCTGCAACTGGGTAGTTAAGCCATGCTCTTGTGGATGTATTGCATCATATATAGTTGAACTGCAATCCTGGAACACAAACACTGCCCCCGAGAAGACCTTCTTTCACAAAAGAGGTCTTTTCCAGGGGATATGTTGGGAAAACCCTCTATACTCTCACTTTCCTTGCAAACTCAGCCACTAAACAAGTTTACTAAAAATTTGATTGAACGCCTATCTTAGATTCTAGGTGTTTTACATTCAAAAATGGGTTACAAAAGTTACAAATTATAGACGAGAACAAACAAGATTCGCAAACTTGACACACATCTAAACAAAATGAATGAGGGGAGAACTACAATATAGCAAAGAAAACATTCAAGGGGTAAACAACAGGGATAGCGTAGGAAAACCTTCTTTGTCGCTGAACACCTCAGAGAAGCATAAAGGGAAAAAATCATTGTTCGCAAGCATCTTTATACAGGAAGCCCTTTAATGCTCCTTTAAATTTATCTAGATTTTGCTCTGCTCTGATATGCACAGGCAGTGAGTTCCAGAATATAGGGGCAGTTACGGAAAAGGTAGTTGCACGACGGGTACCAATGATTTTTAGTGAGGGCACCACGAAAAGATGCCGAGTAGCAGATCTTAACACTCTTAAAGGGTCATGTGGAATGAGGAGTTTATCTATGAAGGCTGGATCTTTAAATGTATGGGATCTGAATACTAGGAGAGCAATTTTATATGATATTCTATGTGGGATCGGCCACTAAAGTGCGTTTTTTTAAGAGGGGTAACATGGTCATATTTTTTTGAATTGGTAATGATCTTAATAGCAGTATTTTGAATTAGATGTAGAAAAGTAGTTCAGCTGACCTGGTACAATTTTGTTACTCGTTGCCACACGTGAAGCGGTTGTTTATACTGGAGACACCATCATTGGCCTCAGGTATCTTAGTTCAAAGTCAAAAGATTAAAGTTCTATCTCCTGATGGAAAAGAAAGGAGGCCTTTCCCGACATGCATTGTACAAATCTTGGACAGACATTGTCTTCATTCTAAGTGGAAGCATGGAGGGGTTGGCCAGAAAAAAAAATTCTATTGAAAACTTTCTTATCAGAAGTGGCTGCCATTGTCTTGGAATTAATTCCAAATCTAGATCTGAGAACTTCCCAAGGATATGTTTGGAGGCCTCCGATATCAGGAGAAGGTGGCAATGAACGCTCTTGTTGCTTAAAATCTAAATCTATGGAGAATAATAGATTATGAGGTCCAGAAAGATGTGTCTCTGAGCAAGTATTACCTCTGTGAACTGAGGGGTCCTAATCAGAAGTCCTTTAAAATAATGTGAAGTCAGTCAACATCTTTTGAAAGAAAGGATAAGGCTGGTCCAGCAGAGAAAGAGTAAAGTTAATATGATTCAATCCAAAGTTTTACTCATTTATCATCTTTCTGCAGAGAAAAGGAAGAGTTGTCAGACATGATAGATGAACAGAATGTTTGTAAAGACTCATGTAATTTCAATGAGTTTCCTCTGGTCTTTGTACTTATTGAAAAAGAGAGAGAGAAAAAAAAAACAAAACAACGATTCACTTTTACTTGTTCTACACCAGGGGTGTCAAAGTCCCTCCTTGAGGGCCGTAGTCCAGTCGGGTTTTCAGGATTTCCTCAATGAATTTGCAGGAGATCTATTAGCATACAATGAAGGCAGTACATGCAAATAAATCTCTTGCATATTCATTGGGGAAATCCTGAAAACCCGATTGGATTGTGGCCCTCGAGGAGGGACTTTGACACCCCTGGTCTACACCAACCAGGATTTTATAGACCTCAATCATATCCCCCCTCAGCCGTCTCTTTTCCAAGTTGAAGAGCCCTAACCATTTTAGCCTTTCCTCTTAAGAGGTGCGTTCCAGCTCTTATCATTTTGGTCGCTCTTCCTTAAACCTTCTCAAATTCTGTCTCTTTCGAGATATGGCAAACAGAACTGAATATTAATCACACTCAACTGTGCAAGGGTACCAGAGATTCGAGAATACTGAACCCTGCTGTGTTGTGCTCCAGATGGGAGTTTTTTGCTTGCCCATCCACAGTAACCATTATCTTGTGGATGTTTTTCTTTTTTGAAAATGAGCCCCAAGGGCACCTGTCAATTAATGGCACTTTTGAGGTGCGTAAGTGGCCCATAAGAAAATGTTCTCTAAGATAACTCTCCTTTTCATCAATACATGTTGGTTCAGTATTTTATTGCATAGAATTTTTGATCAATAAACAATATGTCCGATCTGGTATTTAGAGTGGGCCACTTTTTTTATTTTTTTTTGAGGGGGGGGGGGTCGTTTTTTTTTTCTTTGAGATTTTCAGTGGCGAGTGAGACAACACAAAAGAGGAAACATGACCCTAAGTGAAAGTGATAGAAAATAAAAACACAAATCTAGAATATGACAGCAAACAGAGGCTGAGAAAAAGAACAGGAGAAAAATGTCCATGTATACCAACAAAGGCCCACAAAAATTGGGGTAACAAAGTCAAAGAAGGCTACCAGTTGATATAGTAAAGAAAAATTTAAAATTAAAAAAAAAAAATCAATGGAAGGAGACTTGACACGGCCATGTTTCGGCTATGAAGCCTGTGTCAAGACTCAAACCTATGACATAATACATAACCATAAAACTAAACACAGACAGACAATAATGAAGACATAAAACCATCCTTTAAGCCAAACTTAGAAAACCTTGAGTGGAGTAGATGCGTCTTGATACATCTCTTACAAAATTTAACACATAAGAACATAAGCATCGCCTCTACCAAGTCAGACCAAAGGTCCATCGTGCCCAGAAATCTGCTCTCGCGGCGGCCCCCCAGGTCAGTGACCTGCAAGTGATCCTCTACTGAAGACATTTTGTCCTGTATAGTACCCCCTCTATCTATATCCCTCAATCCCCTTTTCCTTCAGGAACCTGTCCAACCCCTTCTTGAAACGCAAAATCGTACTCTGCTCTACCACTTCCTCTGGAAGTGCATTCCAGGTTTCCACCACCCTCTGAGTGAAGAAGAACTTCCTAGCATTCGTTCTGAATCTGTCTCCCTTCAATTTTCTTGAGTGCCCTCTTGTTCTTGTTTCCCCGGCCAGTCTGAAGAATCTGTCCCTCTCTACACCTTTTATGATCTTGTAAGTTTCTATCATGTCCCCTCTAAGTCTCCGTTTTTCCAGGGAAAGAGCCCCAGTTTCTCCAGCCTCTCGGCATATGGAAGGTTTTCCATATCATTTTCGTTGCTCTTCTTTGGACTCTCTCGAGTGTCACCATATCCTTCTTAACTCTAATCTTAAAACATTTCTATTCAATGATATGACTAGAAACTAAGATGCTTACTAACCTCTAATTAGTACAGTATCATGATGGTTACTGACAGATTTAAGATTTTCACCTTCCCCTTTTGTATTTTCCTTTACCATCAATACTATGTAGTTCACCCCCGGCTCTCTTGTTTCCTATATGTCATCGTAATGTCTTGTTTTCATAAAATAAGTCATTTTTATTTTTTTCCCATTTTTAAATTGTACACCGCTCAGATACACAATTAGTGGTATATCAAAACTGAAATAAACTTGGAAAATTAGATGTGAATTGCTTGTTTACTCTTTCCAAAAATACTAGCATTAGGGGGAAATGTGATGAAGCTACTAAGTAGTAGATTTAAAACAAATCAGAGAAAATATTTCTTCACGTGTGAAATTCAATTCTGGAATTCATTGCTGGAGAATGTGGTGAAATTAGTTAGCTTAGCAGGGTTTAAAAAAGGTTTGGATAATTTCCTAAAAGAGAAGTCCATAGGTCATTACTGAGATGGCTTGAGGAAATCCACTGTTTATTCCTAGGATAAGCAACATAAAATCTGTTTCACTACTTGGGACCTGAGTTGGCCACTTTAGGAAACAGGATACTAGGCTTGATGGTCCAGCACATAGAGCAGGGGTGTCAAAGTCCCTCCTGGAGGGCCGCAATCCAGTCAGATTTTCAGGATTTCCCCAATGAATATGCATGAGATCTATTAGCATACAATGAAAGCAGTGCATGCAAATAGATCTCATGCATATTCATTGGGGAAATTCTCAAACCCGACTGAATTGCGGCCTTCCAGGAGGGACTTTGACACCCCCGACATAGAGGCTACCAGGCTTCTCTTGTCTGCTCATTATAGTATTGTTAAAGGAAGGGCCAGCCAGCTTAATTTCTGCTTTTACCTACAATTTACCTGTAATATCGCTGTCTGTATACAGTCTCTTCCTCTGTAAACCGCTCTGAACTGTTTATATGCGGTATATAAAAATTAAGTTATTATTATTATTATTGCTCTCAATTAACAGCTTGATTTACTAGCATGCATGAGTAAATTTGGTCCCAAGCAGTCTATAAACGTATCCCATATTTTTGTGAATTTTGCCATACATCCAGCACTCTTTGTGAGCTTTGTCTTCTTATGCTAAAATTCCTTTCACTGAAGTCTGCTTCTTTTCATTACACATACATCTCCTTGACAGTGGCGTAGCTAGGATTAAATGGGGCCCCCAACACACCTCCCTCCCAAGGTAATAGGGACAAGGGGAGGATGGCACATTTCCCAAAGCAGACACATTACAATTAATACATTCTGAAAAAAAATGCTTTTTAAAAAATCTCTCATTCTCGCCAGTGTCTCCTGTCCTTTTGATATATCTTCTCTATGTCCACCAACCATCTTGTGTGTCTCTATCCATCCTGTACAGTCTCATCCCTCTGTGTCCCTCTCTTTATGCTCCCTCCAGAACCAACATTTCTTTTGTGTCATTGTCCCTCTTCATAGCTAGCTTCACTCCTTTAACCTCCCTTCCTTCTGTGCCCCTTAACCCTCCACCCACAGTCTGGCATCTCTCCCTCCCTCTGTTGGGCCAGCATCTTTTCCCCAGTCCAGTCTGTGTGGCTCTCTCTCACTTCCGTTCTCTCCAGTCCAGCATCTACCCCTCTCTTCCCTTATGCTCCAGATGTCTCTCCCTCTCTTCTCCATTGATGTAGGTCTCTCTTGCTCTTTCCTTACTCTCTCTGCTCCCCCCTCCCATGACTGGGGCCAGTATCTCTCCACCTCCCTCTCCCAATGCTGATTTAGCATCTGTCTACCCATGCTCCCCACTAGTCCTCCAAATGCTGCAACAGGTTGCAGTAGAGGTAGTGCTGCTCTCTATTCGGCAGGACCTTTCCTCTGCCATGTCCCGCCTCACTGATGCAACTTCCTGTGGGCGAAAAGCGGTAGAGAAAAGGTTCCGTTGGGCAGAGAGCAGCTTTCAGTGCTGCATCTGCTGTGACCCACCTGTGTTTGGAGAACCGGATGAGGGGGGGGGGGGTGGAATGTGAGCAGATAGATGCTGGCCTGGGGGGAGGGCCAGGGGAGCGTGAAAGAGGAGATGAAGGGGATGTAATTTCAGGCAGCCCCAGGCATTTTACCAAGCTCGCTCAATGGTAGTTATGCCCCTATTCCTTGAAGTATCTAAATGCCTCATATCCCCTTCTCTTTCTTCTCTCCTGAGAATTTTCTATCCCTGTGTACTCTAGAGGAGTCCGAGCAGCCAAAATTTTCATTGTGGATGTCTGTCATCAAGCAGCACAGCGAAGGAGAGACCAAAGCAGCCACCGTTGCCAGATCATGCAGGGAGACCTAACCGCAGTCCAAAGATGTCATCGACACCAGTCCATACAAAGAAAGAGACGGCACTGCCTATATAGACTGGCAGACTGATGTGAAACTAAGAATGGAAGAAGGGGAAGAAAGAGAAGAAAGGAATGTAAAAGCAAACCCACCTCCGAAAAGTGACAAAGAGCAAAGCGAGGGATACAGCACAAACAGAATGAAGAAAAACAGAAATTAAAAAGTAGATATTTACTCCAGCTCATGAAACTTCTGGCTGGCACTCAAGTTTCCTATTTTTCCAGCCCACCCATTTACAGTCCTTAAATGTCACTTAGTATGCAGTCTCTGCACTGTTTTGACAGCCCTTCTCTGAACTGCTTCTATTCTAGACTTCCCAAAATGAGTCACAACCCCAAATGTGGGTCACAAATTCACATTAAGGGCCGTTATCATGTGAGGAAGAAAATGCCATATCATCAGTTCACGCAGGGACCCCATAAATTGGCCTACACGGCTTTATGGAAAGTGTGGGATTACAAAAGCTCTGCTGCTCATGCTGTACAAGGGCCAGATGCAGAGGCACATACAGCAAATTAGGGATCAGGATTGAATTTTCCTTTTTCCCGTTAAAATGGGATCATGACCATAAAAGAGATCAACCCCGTTATGGATTATCCAATCTCTCCCCTTATTAGGGACACATCGGGATTTGGCTCTCTTTTAAGCAGTTTTTATAGGAAGTGGGCTAGATTGTGTTTCTCAACCTTTTCAAGCCAAGTACCCCCTAAGCCTAACAAATACCAACCAAGTACCCCTACCCGAACTCCGTCCCCGACTCCACCCCCATAATAATAGTACTAACTGTAATGCAATTTCTTCCATCCATTTTTCATGTACACACAATATAATCTTATTAATACATAATGGCAACCACAAAATTTTAAAAAAACAAAACACAAAGCACACTGTACGCAGAGAAAATGTTAATTATTTATATTCAGGGTTTTTCAAAGATGTCAAGACAGATGACCTTAAAAGATGCAATGTCACCTCAGTAACAACTACATAAAAATAGACAAATATAGTGCAAATTATAGACAGTAGATATAAATTCTCAAAACTGACACATTTTGATCACTAAATTGAAAATAAAATCATTTTTCCTACCTTTGTTACTACTGTAGTGATTTTCCTACCTTTGTTGTCTGGTGATTTCATGAGTCTCTGGTTGCACTTCCTTCTGACTGTGCATCCAATATTTCTTTCTGCCTCCTGCATGCTTCCTTTCCTCCAGACCTCATTCCGTTCCCCAACCAACATCTCTCTCTATCCCTCCAGGAGTACAACTTTTCTTCCTCTCTCAACCCCCGAATCGTGTGCAGCATTTTTCACCACTGCCCACCAGCCTCATGCCCATTTCTCCTTCTATCACTCCTTTCCAACACCATGCCACATCCCTCCCTCCATCACTATGCCCAACATTCCTCCCCCTTGCATCTCCTTCAATCTATTCCTCTGTTCCCTCTCCACCACCATATCCAACATTTCTCCCTCTCATCCTTCTATTCCCCATGCATCTCTACCTCACTCCTCTCTATGCCTAATTTTCTTCTTCCTTTCCCCATGTGTACCATCTCTTTCCCTCTCACTCACATAAGAACATAAGCAATGCCTCTGCTGGGTCAGACCTGAGGTCCATCGTGCCCAGCAGCCCGCTCACGCGGCGGCCCAACAGGTCCAGGACCTGTGCAGTAATCCTCTATTTATACCCTTCTATCCCCTTTCCAGCAGGAAATTGTCCAATCTGCCCTATTACGTCCTCTGGAAGCGCATTCCAGGTGTCCACCACACGCTGGGTAAAGAAGAATTTCCTAGCATTTGTTTTGAATCTGTCCCATTTCAGTTTTTCCGAATGCCCTCTTGTTCTTATATTTTTTTGAAAGTTTGAAGAATCTGTCCCTCTCTACTCTCTCTATGCCCCTCATGATCTTATAAGTCTCTATCATATCCCCTCTAAGTCTCCTCTTCTCCAGGGAAAAGAGACCCAATTTCTCCAATCTCTCAGCGTATGAAAGGTTTTCCATCCCTTTTATCAGACGCGTCACTCTCCTCTGAACCCTTTCGAGTAACGCCATATCCTTCTTAAGGTATGGCGACCAATATTGGACGCAGTATTCCAGATGCGGGCGCACCATCGCCCGATACAGCGGCAAGATAACTTCTTTTGTCCTGGTTGTAATACCCTTCTTGATTATACCTAGCATTCTATTTGCTCTATTCTTTTTATTCCATCCTTCCCATTCATCCATCGAGAGGCTGGATGAATGGGAAAGTGAGTATAAGTCTCCTTGAGATCCAGGGAGCATAACCAATCACTGTGATCCAGAAGGGGATACAAGGACGCCAGAGACAGCATCTGAAATTTTTCTTTCACGAGAAATTTGTTGAGAGCTCTGAGATCCAATATCGGTTGGAGACCTTCCATCTTCTTCAGAACAAGGAAATACCGGGAATAAAATCCTGTATTCTGCTGCTCCAGAGGAACCTTCTCGATGGCATTAAGAACAAGCAGAGCTTCGACTTCCTGGAGAAGAAGGGAGGCCTGCACAGGGTTGGAAGGAAACTCTCTTGGCAGGTGATCTGGGGGAACGTGAAGGAAAAGAAGAGAATAACCTTCTTGTATGATTGTGATAATCCAGAGATCGGAAGTGATTAATCTCCAGTGGTGATTGAAGTGGATTAAACAGCCTCCAATGGGAACAGGGGGAAACAGAGAGATGTTGACTGAAGTTATGCTCTGCATAAGATGGTCAAAAAGGCTGAGTTGGCTTGAACGAAGCAGGTGTCTGAGCCTTTTGAGGACGTTCTTGGTGTTGCTTCTTCTGTGGCGGTCTAGAGTAAGGCGCAGACTTCGGGGGATAATGCCTCTGGTATGAGGAAGATGATTTGTACCCGCTGGAGGTAGAAGATTTAGCTTTAGGCCTGAGCAATGAGGCAAAAGATTTTTCATGCTCAGAAAGCTTTTTCATTGCATTTTCAATGGAATCGCCGAAAAGTTTATCCCCTAGGCAAGGGATATTTGCTAACCAGTCTTGAAAACGCAAGGGTTCTTGGTGGATGGTACTGCTATCGGTAGAAGCCCCAGAGAACCCATGCAAGTAAGACTAGTTTTAACCACTATTACTTTCACAGGCTATTTTTGAGCATCTGGACCTAAGTTGCCTAAGAGACTAGGCACCCAGGAGTTCTCACTACTATCAACTGTTATAACAAAAATATATTTCAGGGTAGTTGGTTGTAAACCAGGACTTTCACACACTCAGGAAATTATATTATTAAAGCCAGCAGCGACATTTTCTTTGAATTTAGGAGCTAGCACCAGAACTTAAGAGCTAGCATCTGAGAATTTCTCATCTCTGTCCCTCTGTTGTCCCCATCTTGAAGGTCTGTCACAGATCATTAGGGGAATTATTAATTTAATTCATTTGTTTTCTATCCCGTTCTCTCCAATAAGCTCAGAACAGGTTACAAGTTAACATACATAACATATAGTTAGTCGGTTACAAGTTTAACAAGTTTTTTCAATACAAGTTTTTATCTTAACTTGACACATACTAGGGATCTAATACCAATATACATAATATATAGTCTACACAGGTTACAATTTGCCATTTTTACAGTGAAAAATTTTTCAGTACAAGTTTTTTTCCTAACGCAATACATGCCAAGGATCTAGTAGCAATAGATATTTCTTTGTAATCCACTGGTTATGGGCAAGGGAGTTAGGTGAGGAGGTATGTTTTTATTGCATTCCTAAAGTTCAGGAGTCCTTCGAGGAATCTGATCTGTGGGGGCAGTTGATTCCAGTGGCTCGGTATGAAGTGGGAGTAGGAACGTCATTTAGAGGTTTGCAATTGAAGGGCAAGACCAGGGGGACTTTTATGGTGTATTTCATCCTGGGAGTGGAGGGTCCTGTCTGGCACATATTGAGGAAGCTTGGTCACCATGGAACCCAGCGCCATGTCATGCAATGATCTTAACACTAGCATCAGGCCCTTGAAGACACAACATTTGGCTATAGGCAGCCAGTGAGCCGGCGATAAAGCTTGGGAGACATATACTAAGGCTGTTTCCCCATTCTCTCTTTATGGAATAGGTATTCACTGTTTCAAGGTTGCTGCTCAAGTCTTCAGGATATCCCATTTGCATACAGTGGAAGAAATAGGACATACATCTCTCTCTCTCTTATGGGTCATTCCATGTCAAGTCAACTAAAATTTGGAAACCTCCCCATATCACTTTTTCAGAAATTGATAATAATCCACCAGAATGGAGACCAATACATAAGATGAAAAACTGCAAACTTTCAGACTTCTAGCTTGAATGAACAAGTTCAATAGGTAAGCTATGCTAACAACTGTCTGCCTCTCGGGCCTATGTGCACAAATTGGGGTTGGATGAGGGGAGGCAGGGGAATGAAGTTGGCCCCGATCCTGGATAAACCGCCATGCAGCCTGCACTCAAACCCATTATCCAATGCTCACAAGGGAACAGTCCCCGAGCTCCCGAATCCTCTGCAGCACGAAAAATAAATCATGCAAATTACTAAAGTTAAAAGAAAAATAAACATGAAGCAGAAAAGATTATATTATGATTCAATATATGTGTGATCAAAAAGTGATATTAAAGTGTATATGTTTGTACTTTATTATAATCCACTTGTTGAAAGTATAAAAATGAATAAAGAATTTTTTTTTAAAAAAAAGAAAAGATGACCTCCTACTGTCTTGCTTGTAAGGAAGATAACTGGAAGTTGGAGGACAGTCTAGAACAGCGGTCTCAAACACGCGGGCCGCATGTGGTTCTCCAGGTGCTATTTGCAGCCTGCGGTCTAGACGCGATCAACAGCATTTCTCTTCCCCTTTCCCTTCCTTTTGGAGCAGCAGCGTGTCTGGCCGGCTCGTTCCGTTCAAAGCTGCGGGTTGGCGGCTCCTTGCGCTATCCACTCCTGCATCGGAAGCCTCTCTGACGTCACAACATCAGAGAGGCTTCAGATGCAGGCGCGGATCTCGCAAGGAGCCGCCACCCGCGGCTTTGAACGGAACGAGCCGGCCAGACACTGCTGCTCCACAAGGAAGAGAACAAAAGGGGAGGGGAAAGAGAAATGCTTCTGCTATATAGGAAAGGGGGACCCTAGGGAAATGCTGCTGCTGCTGTACAGGGGAAGGGGGAAGGGAAATGCTGCTTCTGTTGCTGCTGCACCCAATTAGGGAAAGAGAGGGAAGGAAGGAAGAAGGGAGAGGAGAGGAACAAGAGAAGAAGCCAAGTTCATGGGAGGGAGGGAAGGAAAGAAGATATCAGACCATGGAGGGGAAGGGAGAGATGCCAGGGCATGGGGGAAGGGAAGGAGACAGATGCCAGACCAGGGGAAAGGAAGGAAGGAAGGAGGGAGGGAGAGAAAGGAAGGAAAGAGATGCCAGACCATGGAAATAGGACGGAAGAAGAGAGAGATAGGAAGGGAAGGTAAAACATGGAAACATAGATTTTGAAAAGAAAGCAGAAAAATTGAACATTAAGTTAATGCCAAAGATGGATGCAAGGCAGAAAGTGAAGACGGAGAGAAAAACAGTCAAAGGACAAGAAGGCCCTGGAAACATAGTTGAAAGCACAGAAAAATAAAGTCACCAGACAACAAAGGTAGGGAAAATGATTTTATTTTCAATATAGTGATTGATATGTGCCAGTTTTGAGAAAGAAAAGATATTAAACTTTAAATGTGAGGGCTGCAGAAAAAATAGAGTACTTGGAGGGCCGCAGAAAAAATAGTTAATGTCTTATTAACTGTTAAAGGAAAGTTTTATAAACTATAAAGAGTTTTACCTCATGCAAAATTGTCATTTCTTTAATAAGACATTAACTATTTTTTCTGTGGCCCTCCAAGTACCTACAAATCCAAAATGTGGCCCCGCAAAGGGTTTGAGTTTGAGACCACTGGTCTAGAAGGAAGAGCAAAGCTATGCAAATGAAGCTTCCTATTCTTGCAAGATGCAATTGACTACTCGAGAGTTCAGGAGTCGTGTGAGGTTGTACAAGAAATACAGAAAGATAATACAAAATATGACAAAAAGCTACTTTTCATAATTAGCATTTTTATTTTCCACCTGCTGCACTGGTCATAAACACTCTGCTAGTGGTGGCAATTCACAGCCAAAGGACTTATCAAAAAATAATAATGTGGGTTGAAAGTCAGATATTCTATATGGAAGAGCGGGGCCTCCAATGATGTAGGAAGGTCAATTCGATAAAAGCCTACTGTCAAGGGCACAATCACTACTGGAAAAACAAATATCAGATAAACCAGTCTGAACAGCTGTTTTGCTTCTAACATGGCAATGCTTAGTAAACTTTTAAACTAGTTAATTCCCTCTGAATTTAGCCAGTGATGGGCAAGAATAAAAATGGTTCATTTCTCTATTGCTATTAGAGATATATATTTAGCTCAACCAGTCCTTTTTATCACTGTGTCCCCGACACATTCTGTGAAGAAATGCTTCCTTCGATGACTCCTTGTTCTAGAACTTTTTACCCACAATGCTTACCTTGGGGCATGATTTATACCTTTGGGGTAGGCAAAATGTCCCTAAATAGAATGTTCTAGTTTTTCCATGAGAAAATATGGTATGCATCTGCTTTGTGCAGTTTTATTTAGCAGTAAGTCACCCAAGTAAATATTTAGATGCAACAAGAAGGGATAGAAGCAATCTTCTGATTTAATTAGAATGCATTAAAATCTCAAGAAAACCATTCACCATGAATATACAATCAATAACATAGCTGGAGAGGGTAATAAACTGTATACCGAGAGATGACGACAAACCCCACAAGTGGGAAGGGAAGTAAAATTAAGTATAATCATTCCCCAAGGATGCAAGTTTCATTTACAGTATACTGCTTCTTTACTCTTTCCCTTAGGAGATTAAAATATAAATGACTTTTCTAAGTAAAGTTGACATCTGGAGGTTGACAAGACTGCAGGACTGGAAAAGTAGCTATCAACAGGTTCGAAGAATCAGACGGGTACTTGAGAATAACTTACATCCCATAAGATAAATAACAAGGAAGCTATTCCAAGAGAAAGAGAGGTGTATATCTTGATATAGAATATCAAAGTTTAACAGACTATCAATTGAATTGAAAGTGGTTTAATTCTGAAATATCTGTAGCAATAACGACTGTATATCAAAGATGCATTTTATCCACTACTCTCTACACCTATTTGCTAAATAAAATGCTATAACACATTAACACATTCCCTTTTGCCCAATTCCTTCAGTATCAGAGAATTTGCCTAAAATAGAAAATTTTAAACACCATTCTAAAATTTTGGCAAACAATCTCAAAAAGTATTCTTGGACCTATGTACAAAAGAGCAAAGTGAATTCATTGTGAATGGATTTTGGAACCTAAAGTCCATAAAGAAGATGATGGTGACCAACAAACTTGTATTTTACGATTCAATTCAGATTTGAAGGAAGTTTCCAAATTATACTATGGTCTCATTGGAGAATTTTGCAAATGCACCCCTGTTTTGAACTTCAAAAGACTGAGAATAGCATATTTCAGGGATCACAATTTACGAGACCACTTGACTACTAAACCAGACATGTTTATGGGGGAAAAAAAAGAAAAAATTAATGGTGAATATCGAGGAAGCCATGTTGCATGCGGTAGTTGAAAAACATGAGACGTTAACATTGGCACTTACGAATCTCATTAGAATCTCGGAGAGCGCGGGAGCCAGAAGGTCTTGAGCATGCGCAGATGCTCAAGGCCCAACAGAGATCAGCGGCAGGCTCTTCCGGCACCGGCACGTCCTGTGGGTTGGTGCTGCATGCCAGTGCCCGATCGTGGTAAGGGTTTGGGCAGGCAGACAGGCAATGCTGATTTCCGGGGGTGGGGTGGAAGCGCGCCAGTGGCCTTGGGGGGGGGGGGTCTTTTTGGGATGTGAAACGAATCATCCGAGTTTCCCTTACTTTCTATAGGGAAACTTGCTTTGATATAGGAGCACTTTAGTTTACGAGCATGCTTCTGGAACAAATTATGCTTGCAAACCAAGGTTCCACTGTAGCAAATGGTCTGAGTGCAGTATAGAACTTAATTTTTCCAAGAACAACTGATACAACTCAAACTAAAGCAAAATGGTCAGTGCCTTCCAGACAAATCTACTTCTTTCACATATTGCCAAAAGAATGAAATGCTAGTGAAAACAGAGCAGCTGTCAAAAGACACTTCCTTCTCTAGGTCCAGAATTAACAGTACAGTGGCAAGTCTGAGGTGAAAGAGACATCTGTACAATGCAACAGCCATTGAAAGTTACCCCATCTGCTTAAAATAATATTTGCTTTCCAGGATAATACATTCAGTGCCTCCTCAGAGGAAAATGTTGAGACCATGATGGTGTTACTAAATAAACTTTCTGTTCCAAGAACTGCATACTTGGCTACTGGTTTTCTAAAGTCATGCAGTGCTTTGGGTATACTTAGAAATAACAGGGTTAATGTAAAAAAAATATATAGCTTTTACTTTTTGCTATTAGCAACAAAAGAGGTCATCTTGCAGCTGAATGTCCAGAGACTAATTCCAAACAATATTGAAGAGTTTTGAAGACGTTTAAAGGCGATTTGGTTTAAATATAGTTTTACATGTACCGTATATACTCGAATATGAACTGAGATTTTTGGGCCAAAATGGGGGGATCTTGGTTTATATTTGAGCCCTCCTCTGCCCCCTCCCAAACTGACTGCAGGACTTCCATGGCTCTGCCTTATCCAGTGGTCCAGTGATGAGTCACGACAGGAGTGATCCCTCTCGCATCCCATCCCCCCCCCCCTCCCCGACTCTTCCACAACCTACCTTTTGATGCATTGGTGGTCCAGAGGTGAACCGGGACAGGAGCCCATGCAGACTCGCTGTTGAAAACAGCTGCCACGAGTTGGCTAATTGATAAGTATTTAAAAATTTGAATTGGATTTTTTTAATGGATATTCGTTTATTTGCTATGGTATTTTATGTTGCTTAATTATGTATTTTTGCTATTGCATGAATTTTGTCTATTGTAAACCATTTGTGAGCTCCTAATGCAGATGGTATAAAAAATTGCTATTGTATTTTGTTTTTAAGTTATGTTATATGTTTTGGAGAACGTATGTTTAAAGGGAATAAAAAGGATTTAAAACCTCAGTCAATCTTTTGTTTTCAAATTAACACATCTATGGAACGAAATTCCTCTCATCTTAAGGGGCTCCGGTCCTTTTCAATTTTTTCGTAAAACTTTAAAAACTATTTTGTTTGCAAGATATTTCAGAAACCATCCACATTAACATTTTTCCCAACTTTGTTTTTTCTTTCCATCTTTTGTGTCTTTATAATTATTATTGTTAACCGAGTCAAGCTCCTTTCTGGTCGAAGACCCAGTATACAAAGCTAGTTTAGTTTAGATTGAAAGTCCCTCAGAATCTTGGGATATACAATATATAATTTTTAAAAAAATAAAATGACACAATTTTTCTCTCCTCCCACAGCATAGCTAACATAGTGACAGACCTCAGCTGGGGCTTCTCCTAGAACCCTGGAATCATAGGCCCTAAATAAGGGAGTCCCTCCTCGAAGGCCACAATCCAGTTGGGTTTTCAGGATTTCCCCAATGAATATGCATGAGATCTATTTGCATGCACTGCTTTCATTGTATGCTAATAGATCTCATGCATATTCATTGGGGAAATCCTGAAAACCCGACTGGATTGCGGCCCTCAAGAAGGGACTTTGAGACCCCTGTTGTGACTGATTTAACTATTAATTATTAATCCTTCGACAAGGTACCATATGAACGCCTGCTAAGGAAACTAAGGAGCCATGGGGTGGAAGGGGATGTACATAGATGGATCAAAAACTGGTTGGCAGGTAGGAAGCAAAGGATAGGAGTGAAGGGTCACTACTCGGACTGGAGAGGGGTCACGAATGGTGTCCAACAGGGATCGGTACTCGAACCGCTGCTGTTCAATGTTTTCATAAATGATATAGAAACAGGGCTGAAGTGCGAAGTTATAAAATTCGCAGACGACACAAAACTTTTTTGAGAAAGACTTAGGGGTATTGGTAGACAGATCAATGAAGCCGTCGGCGCAGTGAGCAGCAGCCTCAAAAAAGGCTAACAGAATGCTAGGTATAATCAAGAAGGGTATTACAACCAGAACGGCAGAAGTTATCCTGCTGCTATATCGGGCAATGGTGCGCCCGCATCTGGAATACTGCGTCCAATTCTGGTCACCGTACCTTAAGAAGGATATGGCGATACTCAAGAGGGTTCAGAGGAGAGCGACGCGACTGATAAAGGGTATGGAAAACCTTTCATATGCTGAAAGATTGGAGAAGCTGGGCCTCTTTTCCCTGGAGAAGCGGAGGCTTAGAGGGAACATGATAGAGACCTACAAGATCATGAAAGGCATGGAGAAAGTGGAGAGGGACAGAGTTTTCAAAATTTCAAAAAATACAAGAACGAGGGGGCATTCGGAAAAGTTAAGAGGCGACAAATTCAGAACCAATACTAGGAAGTTCTTCTTCACCCAGAGGGCGGTGGACACCTGGAATGCACTTCCAGAGGGTGTGATACGACAGAGTACGCTACAGGGTTTCAAGAAGGGTTTGGATGAATTCCTGAAGGATAAGGGTATTGAAGGGTATAGATAGAGGAGTGGATGATTTCCTGCAGGAAAAATGGATTGAGGGTTACTGATAGAGAATTACTATGCAGGTCCTTGACCTGAATGGGCCACCGCGTGAGCGGACTGCTGGGCGAGATGGATTTCTGGTCTGACCCAGCAGAGGCACTGCTTATGTCCTTCATTTTTTCAAGTGTACCCACTATTATCTCCTATTAAAGGCAAATGCTAGATCAAGAAGATCTCTGTTTGATCGTATCAGAAATAGAGGTTATGGATCTCCAGGGCCCGCAGCCATTTGAGCTAAGTAGTACGAAAAGAACGAAAGTAAATAAGTACAAAGAATAGTAAATAGTAAAAAGTAGTCATTAAAAAGATTAAAAATCAAGAAAGAGAGAAGCAATTGGATCAATGATAGCCCACAAGCAGGCCAACAGCCAAGACGTGTTCTAAAGGCAATTGGCTGCGGGCCCTGGAGATCCATAGCCTCTATTTCTGATACGATCAAACAAAGATCTTCTTGATCTAGCATTTGCCTTTAATAGGCGATAATAGTGGGTAACTGATTTAATAACAGAAATTGGCATTTGACGTGCTGCTCTGTCTCAAGAGGCAAGAATTGAATTTATGCCAAAGCATCAAGTCTAGCCTAATATACCAGTATATTGAGGACAAAAGCAAGAGGCTAAAATGAAGTTTATAGATATCCTAAATTCATAATAATTGGCATAATTATAATTTATACCATTCAAAATAAATAGAAATAGAAATGATGCGGCATTCCCACCGTGGAAATGTCACTATCTTCTTATTTATTGGTTTTGAGCCACTAAAATTGGTTTTTAGGTTATGAGGAGACCACGTTCTTCTGTTTGCTATGCAGAGTCAAGGTGCTTTGTTAACATGACGACAATTAAAGCAGAATTAAACACTTACCTAAAGACAGTGACAATTCATTACCTTCCTTACTAAGAACCTTCTTCTTTTAGATCCTGATAATTTATCCCTAGTTCTATGCGATACTTGTAACTAAACAATTTAAAAGAAGCATTTCAAAGATCTGTCTCTGAATATTTGATTAGCACTGCCTGGGCATTACTCATTCAAGATAACCTTTAACTAGAAGCAACCAACGCTTATTCCATCACTGGCTTTAACCCAGCAAGTTCTTGCGTAATGCCTCATTATTTCAGAGTCTACTGCAGCATCTGTGCCCACTGTATCACAGCATATGTAGCAGCTCACCATTGAACCCCTACCTCTGCTTGACTAGCAGGCGAATAAGCAAACATAACACGCCAAAGCTCTCTCATCAACTATTCACTACTGGAGTGAAACAGCTCAGACAGCCTTGATTACATAGAAAGGTTTGTCCAATCTGCTATTCTAACTCTTCTCAAGCTGCCAAACACATAGATCTTAGATGATCATACATTTTCAGGGCAGTGCTATATCCACTACAGATCCTAATTCATGTCATGTACGAAAACATCCTTAAAATGGCGCCAATCTCACTGAAACAAGATACTCAGTACAGATGCCACAAACATAGGCCATGTTCTGTTAAATGCCAACAGACAAGTGTTCAAAGTAATTAGCCTCAGGTCTTGGCAATTTTCATACACCAAGTATTTCCTTCATGCTCTGTCTTGAATCAATGACAAGGTATGCAGCAGAATACATAATTTGTAGTAATCTGGCAGGGGCTCTGATGTGAATGTTTCCACAGTAGGCCTCTTGGACACCAGCAGCTCACTGCAGAGAGGTTGCTTTTTGACGTTTCTGCTGATGAATCAGTACCCTAGAGATGAAAAGTTGTAGAATGGTGTAGACTAAGAATGTTATAATGCCCATGTATCGCTCCATGGCGAGACCTCATCTGGAGTATTGTGTTCAATTCTGGTCTAGCGGCATTGAAAAAGGTTCAAAGAAGAGTGATCAAGATGATAAAGGCAATGGAACTCCTCTCATATCAGGAAAGACTAGAAAGGTTAGGGCTCTTCAGCTTGGAAAAGAGACGGCCGAGGGGAGATATGATTGAAGACTAGAAAATCCTGAGTAGAGTAGAATGGATACAAGTGGATCAAATTTTCACTCCGTCAAAAATTACAAAGACTAGGGGATACTCGAAGTTGCAAGGAAATACTTTTAAAACCAATAGGAGGAAATATTTTTTCACTCAGAGAATACAGTAGTTAAGCTCTGCAATGCATCGCCAGAATGGATAGCGTAGCTGGTTTTAAGAAAGGTTTGGACAATTTCTGGAGGAAAGTCCATAGTCTGTTATTGAGAAAGACATGGGGGAAGCCACTGCTTGGCCTGGATCGGTAGCATGGAATGTTGCTACTCCTTGGGTTTTGGCCAGGTACTAGGGACCTGGATTGGCCACCATGAAAAGAGGCTACTGGGCTTGATGGACCATTGGTCTGACCCAGTAAGGCATCTTATGTTATGTTCTTAAATCTGTCCTGGGGGACCTCCAGCCAGTTGGGATTTCAAGATATCCCTAATGAATATACATGTGAGAAATCTGCACGTCTACTACCTACTTTATAGGCAATTTAACTCATGCATATCTATTAGGGATATCTTGAAAACCCAACTGGCTGGAGGTCCCCCAGGACAGATTTAAGAACCACTGCTGTAAACAACCTATAGCCATCCAAACCTCAGCATGACAACATAAAAGATAACTTTTCTCCAAAAAGTGGCAAATATATATGTTACGAAACTTGGTGAATCCCTCCCTCCCAGGATGGTCTTTATTTTAGCACAATTTGTATTGAAAAAATGATTAGATCCTAATGTAACTCCAGGGAGAAGAAAACAACAAGTGAATAAATAGCTTAAACAAAATAAAATAATTTGATTATTTAGTAACAAGGGCTCAATAAGTAGTCTTGTGTAAAATGTATATATGGGCCTTTCATTCAGTAACTGATGGCACCTCCTTGAGCAGCAGTAACTTCAATTAAATGTCTCCTGTGATTACTGATCAATCTCACGACTTTCATGCAATTTCAGTTTTGCTTCAAGTCTTGCAGTATTTCATTGGATTTAGTTTGGAACTTTTGACTTGAATAATCCAAAACAAAATCTCTTCTTTTTGAGCCACTCTGCATATAGAACGGAAGGAGAGGGAATCTGGATTTGGCTCATGCATTTTTCTAATCTAATATTTGTGTGTGGTACACACCTAAACAGGCTCTAGGCGACTTGTAGAAGGAAAAGGATATTTTGGGCATAGAGGGGAGGAAGGAAAGTGGATAAAGGAGAAGAGCCTAGTTATACTAAGCAAAAGAACAGGTGCAAGTGGTGATCTTGTAGATATTAATTGTCAAAGGGTAGGGTTTTCCAGAATAGGACGGAATAGTATTTCAAGGTATGTTAAGATCGTAAGCCACTTGGGGATAGGAAAATGCTTACTGTACCTGCATCTAAGTTTCTACCTAAGCACTGGAGGATTAAGCAACTTGCCCAAGATCGCCTAGATCCTTTCCCTGGGTTCTAACTCCAAACGTATAGCATCATTTAACTGTAATTTGGACATATATTTAATCTGCCATTTGGATGTCCTGTCTTCTAATCTCCTAAGGTCATCCTGCAATCTCTCATGGTCCACATATGTGATTTAACAACTTCAAATAATTTTATCATCATTTGCAAATCTTTTATCTAACTAATCATTTCCATAAATGTTAGAAAGCAGCACCAGTTCCAGTATATATCCCTATGGTATTCTACCATTCACCTTTCTCAGTTGAGAGAATTGGCCATGTAACACTGTTCCTAATCTTTAAGAAAACATTACAAAACTATGGGACTAGATGCAATTTCCTCAAGAGTTCCTCATTAGAAGCTCTGCCAAAAGATTTCTGAAAACCTAGATATAATATAAACTGCCCCATCTTTATCCATATGTTTATTCGTCTTCCTCTCGACTGAAGATTCTTTAAATATTGAGTATTCTTCTAAGATATTACGCTTCTTGTTGGATTCCTCACTTTCCCTACACTGTCAGGTTAACAATCTTTCAAAGAAATGGTTCTTTAGTCTTCGTATATTAAGGAAAGTTTCATCTGTTTTATCAACAACATTTTGCTATTCTGGTACAAGCCTTATATTAGCTCAATTAGATTATTGTAACTCTCTTGATGCTTGTTTAAGTAAGAAAAATTTAGAAAGGATACAATTAATCCAGAACACAACAGCCAAACTAATTTATGGTAAGAAGAAATACAACCATGTGTGTCCTCTCTTAAAAGCTCTTCAGTGTGAGCATAACTTAAAATCTTACATGGAATTTTTGGGCCTTTAGTTTCAATTTCTTTGAATTCCTTACAATCTATAAAGTCTAGAACTTCTCAGATGTATAAATTATTTTTTCCATCTCTTAAAAGAATAAAATCCCCAGGTTATATTTCTCGATCCTTTGTATATATTTTCACATCTATTTGGAATGAACCATGTTGGGATTAGAATTCTTTCATTGCTTCCAACTTTCAGAAAATCTTTAAAAACACGCTTTTTCAGTTATTTTTTATTGAGATTTGGATTTTGTTATAATGTCTATTATTTTTGTAAACTATGTCTGACTTTTCCATTTCAATAAGTATCTTATGTAAACTGAGTCGTGCTTTTATTTTTAAAAGATGACCCGGTATATAAATTTAAGGATTAGATTCGATTATTCGTGCCTTCAATAAATCGTAGCAGATTCATAAGGCAAGACTTCCCCTGGCTAAATCCAGGTTGACTCTGTCCCATTAAGCGTTTAGTAATTCTGTTCTTTATAATGGTTCCTACTATTTTGCCTGGTACTGACATCTAGCTCACCAATCTGTAGCTTCCCCAATCACCCTGGAAGCCTATTTTAAAAGCTAGTGTTACATTGGTCATCCACCAGTCTTTAGGTATCACTGATGATCTTGATGATCTCAGGTTACAGGTTATAATAAATACAATTTCATTTTTAGTTCTTTCAGGTGTACTTCCACTTGGTCCAGGTGATTTTCTGCTCTTTAGCTTGTCTGTTTGGCCTATTGCATCGTCCAGTTTACTATGATATATTTTAGTTCCACCAAATTATTGCCTTTAAAAAAACCTTTTCAGCAGGGTAGCTCCCTTACATCTTTCTTAGTAATGGCTAAAGCAAACAGTTTATAAATCTCTCCACTGTAGCCTTGTCCTCCCCAGTGCCAAGGCCATAGGCGAGAAACTAACTGATGCCCTCACATTCCTCACGCAGAGCATCAGGATCCGAGTGCACACTGACACAGGGCCCTTCTTCTATTGCAACCTGTACGGCTACCTTAATGCCTTGAGGAAATGGAAATAGGAGGAAATAGATGAGTGAGAAAAGGGAAAGGGAGGTCTGCTGTTTTATTTTCCTCATCTTCTGAAGTTATGTGATTTTTTTAAGTGTTAAAATAGGTTCCCGTAGGATAAAAGTTTAGGAAGCACTGAACTATGCTAAAACATACACCATCCTAGAGTTTCATAAAATATTTCCCAGCTGTGGATATAGTTTAAAATATTTGATGCACGACTCTGGAAATAATATCAGAGTGGTGTACAACTCGTACATAGAACAATTCATACAATAAAACACATTAAAAATAATAATGCATTAACAAACATCTCATCAATACCAATTGTAAACACTTAGCAAAAAAAGAGAGAGAGAGAGAGAGAGAGAGGGAAAACGGATGATTCCACATTACAAGAAGTACAAAGAATCTTTAAAAGAGGAGACCCTGCAGATCATTTGAAACAATCTAAAGAAATAGAAAAAAAAAACTCAAAAATTTAAGACAAACTTTTGTCAATTTCAAAGAATAATGTATACCGTATTTTTCGCTTCATAAGACGCACTTTTTGCCCCCCAAAAATTGGTGGAAATAAGGGTGCGTCTTAAGGAATGAATACCCAAACCACCACCCCCCCCAGCCCCCCAGATACCTTATTTTAATTTTGGTGCTCTCCCTCTCTGGATGCGGCTGCCACTCCAGCGGCAGAGCAGCTCGCAAGGCTGCCTGCCTGGTTGGCTGATATGGCTGCCTGCCTGGTCCCACACCCCTTCCGTTCTCACGGAAAGTGGCGCAGGACCAGGAAGGCAGCCTTGTGGGCCGCTCTGCCGCTACAGAAGGGAAGAGGAGGCAGCTGCGTCAGCCAACCATGCAGACAGCCTGCATGTCGCTCTGCCGCTGGAGAAGCAGCTGGAAACAGCAAGTCCTGCTTCCCACATGAACAGCAGCTTCCCCGCAGCCATTGTAACTGGAAGCCACTGGGATTCCCGGCATGGCAGCGCAGCCCTGAAGAGAGTGAGTGGCTAAGGCAATAGCAGCAGCAGCGGCTGGTTCCGGCCTCCCGCTCTCCTTCCTCCCTTCCCCCGTGGCAGCGCTGGGCGGCACATCCGGGCCTCAGCTGCCTCCACTGCCGTACCTCTGACTCCCTTCGCGTTCGGGCGGGACATGGAGGAACGGGCCCATCAAGCTGCGCCACAGGAATTAAAGGTACAGGGGAGAAGTCGGAGGGGGCTACGGGGTACAGGAGGAAGGAAATGACAATCCCAGCATAAGAACCAGGGCAATCAGGGGAGGGAAAGAGACAGAGCAAAGATATGCTGAAGGAGGAGGGAGCATAGGGACAGGGACGTGGAATAATGCTGGAAAGGCGAGGAATAAGGATACAGAGATGCGATACTTAATTGAAGGGGAGGAAATGGTACACATGGATAGTGAAGAAGAGAAGAAAGATTATGCACTTTGGGGGGCCCTGCCCGCTTGATTGCCTCGGGGGTGGGGTCTCTGCCTGTCACTAGGCCACTAGGCCTGCCTGCTCTGTGCCCTGTCCCTGCCTACCATTAGACCACCAGAAGTGGAATAGGGTACAGAGAATGACAGGGAGGGCGTACAGGGTGCAGAGCCTGGCAGGGAGAATTTGGTTCAGAATGGGGGTTTTTTTCTTGTTTTCCTCCTCTAAATCTAGGGTGCGTCTTATGGTCAGGTGCGTCTTGTGGAGCAAAAAACACGGTATGTCTAGAAAGAGGGGTGTAGGGGTGCCAGCAGCAGGAGGGAGTGGGCATCCCTCCTGCCAGTTTGGGGGGGGGTACTCTGTCCACCACAGCCAGTTCAGCGGCAAGGAAATACCCTCCCCCCCCAATCAGCTGAGCCAGCAGACCTCCCCAAAGCTGCAGCTTCATGGAGCCCTGCTAGCTCAGCTGATCGGGGGGGGGGGGGGCAGATTCCTTACTGTGATCAGCTTATGGTTGCTGCAGTCTAGCGGCAAAGATAGGCGGTTAAAATGTAGGCCCGGCTGAATCAGGCCCGATTCTGTAACCGGTGCCCTCAAATGACTGATACATGATCGGCATCCACCGGTTATAGAATCCAGGTGTAATTCTTAGTGCCATACTTGTCCTGCGCTGAGGCGCTAAGGAAGATGGAAAGCTCTTCAAGGAAATAATTTGGGGGAGTAGGATATGGAAAGAACTATTAGGCACTGAGTCCCTTGATGAAATTAGTGGTAGTGGGTACTTTAGTCAGACTAGATAAACTAACAGGAAATGGCACTGCATGTAGTAGAGGAAAGTCCAACGGCAGGAGGGGGAAAGATAACTGAAAATAAAAAAATTTTTTAAAAAATCTATTGAACTAAAAAATCTAAAAGTTACACCTTTCCAACTATAAAGAGGAGGATTAAACTAAACTAAACTTTAAGTTTATATACCGCATCCTCTCTATAATTATAGAGCTCGGCACGGTTTACAAGAGCTTAATACAAGGAAGGAACAGCATAATGGGGTTGGAGGTTGAGTAAATGAGGAAAGGAGCATTACATTTTTGTGAATAGCCTAGTTTTCAGGTGCTTTATTTACATAAGAAACATGAAATTCTTGCCATTAGTCCAATGCAGAATTTGCGCAGAATTCTGTGCACTCTACTTTCCAGCTGCCTCCCTCTCTCACTGAACACTCACTTCACTGTGGCAAGAGAAGGAGCTATACAGCCATAGGCTGAGCTGCTTCCTTCTCTGCCACCTTGGTTCCCAACAGGTCCTTTAGGTTGCACGATTGCATGGAGACCGAGAGGCTCAAAGGAACAGTCGAGCACAGGACAGCAGAAGAGCAGCTCGATGTGCAGCTGTGCCAGAGTGGGGAGAGAATAAGGGAGGTATGGAAAAACACAGATGGAGGGGGAGAGTTGGAAAAATATGGGGGGGGGGGGGACCATGCCATGGGAATGTGGTGGAGGTATGTAGGAAGGTGCATGGGAAATGGCATGCCTGGAGGGGAGATGCCAGCTCTTATGGGGAAATAAGAACATAAGAAATGCCTCCGCTGGGTCAGACCTGAGGTCCATCGCGCCCAGCAGTCCGCTCACGCGGCGGCCCAAACAGGTCCAGGACCTGTGCAGTAATCCTCTATCTATACCCCTCTATCCCCTTTTCCAGCAGGAAATTGTCCAATCCTTTCTTAAACCCCAGTACCGTTCGCTGCCCTATAACGTCCTCTGGAAGCGCATTCCAGGTGTCCACCACACGTTGGGTAAATTCTGCACAACATAATAATAAATAAACTTTATTCTTGTATACCGCCCAAGCATAAGTTCCGGGCGGTTAACAATCAAGAAGGACTGTACAATCCGTGAAGCATACATGTTAAACAGAATCAAGAAAATTAACATGGTACAAACTTATCTAACAAATAAGTTTCTAAAGGCATGATATGATTGAATTTGGGAAATCAAAGGACTTAACCAGGAATTCATTTTTCCTAACTGGAAACTGAGTCATAAGAACATAAGAATTACCACTGCTGGGTCAGACCAATGGTCTATCGTGCCCAGCAGTCCACTCACGCGGCGGCCGTCTGGTTAAAGACCAGCACCCTAACTGAGACTAGCCTTACCTGTGTACGTTCTGGTTCAGCAGGAACTTGTCTAACATTGTCTTAAATCCCTGGAGGGTGTTTTCCCCTATGAAAGACTCCGGAAGAGCGTTCCAGTTTTCTACCACTCTCTGGGTGAAGAAGAACTTCCTTACGTTTGTACGGACTCGATCCCCTTTTAACTTTAGAGAGTGCCCTCTCGTTCTCCCTACCTGGGAGAGTGAACAACCTGTCTTTATCTACTAAGTCTATTCCCTTCAGTATTTTGAATGTTTCGATCATGTCCCCTCTCAGTCTCCTCTTTTCAAGGTAGAAGAGGCCCAGTTTCTCTAATCTCTCACTGTACGGCAACTCCTCCAGCCCCTTAATCATTTTAGTCGCTCTTCTCTGGACCCTTTTGAGTAGTACCATGTCCTTCTTCATGTATGGCGACCAGTGCTGGGCGCAGTACTCCAGGTGAGGGCGCACCATGGCCCGGTACAGCGGCATGATAACCTTCTCTGATCTTGTCTAAAAATCTTTTATAGCAACAAGCCTTAACAGATGGAAACATAAACATGCAAACATTACAAGTATTTTTGTTCGACTTATATAATTTAAATTGGGAGGATAGGTATCCTGGAGCCAGACCAAAATGAGCTTTAAAACAAGTGCAGCCGAATTTAAAGAGAATTCCCGCTTCAAATGGCAACCAATGTAGCTGCTGATAAAAAGGGCTCACATGATCATATTTTTTTAACCCAAAGATCAAACGGTGACGGGTCAAAAGCGCACGTGGACAAAGGCGCGCCGACAACCCAGCGCAGACAACTGAGCACAAGGCTTGATCGCACCGAAGAAAAACCGTATTTTAAAGGGCTCTGATGGGGAGTGTGGGGGGAACCCCCCCACTCTACTTATTAGAGATCGTGCTGCCTCATGCTGCCATGTTGGGGGGGGTGTAACTCCCCACATTATACTGGAAACTTAACTTTTTCCCTGTTTTTTAGGGAAAAAGTTAAGTTTCCAGTATAATGAGGGGGGTTACAACCCCCCAAACTCCCCCCCCAACACCAGCGCGATCTCTATTAAGTAAAGAAGGGGGGTTCCCCAACAACACCCGTGTTGGAGCCCTTTAAAATACGGTTTTTCTTTGGCATGATCAAGCCTTGCGCTCAGTTGTGTGCGCTGGGTTATCGGCGCGCCTTTGTCCTCGCACGCTTTAGACTATGAACCGATCAAACGCACCGCCGTATTCTGTATTACTCAAATGTGATTTAATGTTTTCTTGTAAGATGCTAAGTAGATAATGTTGCAATAATCAAGAGCAGATAGAATTAAAGATTGGACCAATAATCTAAAAGAAACAAAATAAAACATTTTTTTTAATAGTTCGCAATTTCCAAAGGATCACAAAGCATTTTTTTATCATGAGATCAGAATGATTACAAAGAAAGTATGGATTTTGCAGAATTTTCAAATATTGTGCACGGAATTTTACTTTTTTTTTTGTGGGAAATTCCCCCAGGAGTAACATCAGCCAGCAAAAAAAGTCAGCTACACTGAGATAACAAAAGATTTCCTTAACCAACCACCATGATGGTGTTTTTGCTCAATAATCCAACCCCAAGACGAGTAGATTTCTGCTCTGCAACACGATTTGGAGTTTCAAGGAAACAGGCGCCTTGTCTCCCAGTACAAAAAGGGAACTCTGAATCCAAACCTTTGACCGTGTTCAAAAATTCATTAGGGTCCTTGCAATAAATATTGGCAATATCTCACTGAAACTGTATCGATCCTACAGCACTTGAGTTATCTGTGGAGATAAGTTTTATCTTGACCTTGCTGAATACAAACAGTCTTGTACTAAAAGGCCCCTCTAGCCTCTCGTGGGGAAAACAGGCAGTGATAACACTTACAAAGGTGATACAGGAACAGTATTACTAGTATTAATGTTGAGTCATGATGGACCAGACTGCAGTAAGTTATCTAAGAAGCTCAAATAAAGATAAATGAAACAACCTGCCTCATGTAACATTATGAAGCTGCAGGACTGAAGATTTTATAAGACATGGGAAAAGCTTTAAAAAAAAAGAACTAATTAGATTCCTCAAAATATCAGCCTGCTTTCTCTTATTCAATGGTTTTTCTATTCCCATGTGTTATACCATTGTTTACTTTCTTTGCCTGACCCATATCTTTTCTTATGGTTTTAAAATTCTTTTTAAGTATGAAAAGGCAAACATATTTCACTATGGCTACATCCTATCTGTTGCATCTTCTTCCCCAAGTGCACTCTTCAGGCATTTGTGCATTATTTTCTTTATTTCTGAAAATGATTTACTCCAGTGTACAGATGTATGGGTTTTACCTTATTCTTAAGTTTGTTTTTGATTCAGAATATATCGTATTTTTCGGACCATAAAACGTACTTTTTCCACCCTCAAAAAGGGGGTGGAAAAGGGAGTATGTCTTATGGACCGAATACACTGCGCACCCTCCCCCCAGTACCTTTTTTAGTGGCAGTGGTCCAGCGCGGTCTCCAGGACGGCCACCTTTGTCTTAGAAGAGCGACAGTTACTCACTGCAGCCAATCAGAGAGCGGCACGGGACCAGACAGGAAGTGCAAAGGTCGCGCTCCTGTGTTGCTCTTCTAAGACAAAGGCAGCCGTCCAGGAGACCGCGTTGGACCACTGCCATTAAAAAAGATCCAATTTCTAAATCATTAAATCAATCCATTTGGGTAAACTCCAAGATTAAAATTGGGGGTTTTCAAATCGTCTGGAAGCAGTGGATAATTGCAGGTATTAGAACTTTGAATGATGTTATATTAGATGGATCATTGCTTAGTTTTTCACAATTGCAACATAAGTTTGGCTTAAACAAAACACAATATTTTAAATGGTTGCAATTGAAGCAGGATATTCAGGTAGGGTTCCCTGAATGGAAAGGTCTTAATACTCAATATAGTTTACAATTCCTCTGCTTTCAGGCGGATTTCTTGGGACACCAAGCCGCAAAATGGTATAAATTATTATATGGATTTTTAAATAAAAAAAAGAAAACTGGCCTTAGGAATATTTGGAGTATTGAGATTGGACAGACAATTTCTGCATCTCAATGGCTACGATTTTGGTCTTGGAGATTAAGGTCTACAAGGTCAGCATCTATGAGTCAAACGTGGTTATTTTTGTTACATCGAGTTTTTTGGACCCCTACACGTTTACAAAAGTTAGATAACACTAGATCCAATAGATGCTGGCATTGTAGATTAGAAGTTGGGACGTTAGATCATTTAATTTTTTTCTGTCCCTGTAATTGCTTTTTGGAAAGTAATTTGGCCCCAAATTAATAAATTATTAGAAAATCATGTTGGACTCTCTTATGACACTATATTATTTGGTACAGCAATGAGAGTTCAGAGTCCGATTTCTTCAAATAATAATAAGTTATTATTAATATTGACGGGGGTCGCCATGCAACAGATTACTCAAAATTGGAAAGATTATACTAAGCTAAATTATACCTTCTGGTGGAATTCAGTTTGCCACATATATAAGACGGAAAAGTTGATTGCGTTACAACAAGGAAATTTTCATAACTTTAAAAAAATATGGGGACCATTGATTTCTTATTCTAGTGATCAGACATCTTAAGCACATGAATAGTTTATACTTGGATAGGGATGGGATATATGTATAATATTGTCAATTAAGTATTGATCATTGGGGGGGGTATTTATTCTTATTCTATAAGATTATATGATTGTAGTTTCAAGTGTTTTGTAAAAATTGATTTAATATGTGTATCTTCACTTGATGTAAGAGATAAAAATGAATAAAGATTTATTTAAAAAAAAAAAAAAAGGTACAGGGGAAAGGAGGGGCTTTGGGCTTCCCAGCACCAGATGCACCTACGTGTAGAAGAAGAAAAAACAAGAAGAAAAAATTCTGAACCAAATTTTTTTTTCTTGGTTTTTCCTCTTCTACAGGTGGGTGTGTCTTATGGTCCGAAAAATATGGTAATTCAAAAACACTGAGATTTCTTGAATGTGCATACTGTGTTTCAGGAGTTGCCCTCCCCCCATTTTGATTTCTAGTGGAGAAAAAATGTGTGTGATTATTTGGTGAATTCAAAGTTTCCAGAGAGGATATCTAGCCACTTATAACACCATGGGAGTGAATTTACCCTCAATTGGTGGGGGCTCTAATACCAAGTTCACTCCTTCACCGATTATCCAGACGTAATCTAGTTAAAGGGAAATCCAGATTGGACATACCTTTTTGAACACAGCACACATTCTGAGCGTTGCATGTTGAACATTATTTTTTATTTTCAACAAGAAAGGGGAAAAAATATCAAACTACAGTACTGTATTTGTAAGAAAGGAAGTAATTCTTAATTGCTTCAGTGCTGATTTTCGTTTTTGGGATGCAAGATCAGACTTTCCAGACAAAGGAGCTGGGTCACACTGCTCTCTTCCTGCTTTTTTAGCCAAGTCATTGCTGTATTGAAACAGTCAAAGGCTTCTGCACGTGTTGGTCCCACATCAGCAGTAACCTGCTGGTCGTCATCTGTTTCTGATTCCTCCTGCTCCTTGTCTTGTACCGATTCCACAATTTCATCGCTGCATATCCATTCGCTGACATTCTCTACATCAGTGTTCTTCAACCACCGGTCCAAGGACCAGTGCCGGTCCACAGAAATTTCCTTCCGGTCCACAGGGCCAGCACGTGCATCAGGCCCAAAACAGTGTTCTCCAACCGCCAGTCCACGGTGCGATCGATGCGGCGTTATCTTCGAGCCAGCTCCCTCTTCCTAACTGATTCAGTGCACAAAGCCACGGGCAGTGGCTCCTACGGGCATCCTGCGCCTGAACCGGAAGCCTTCTCTCTGACGTTGCAACGTCAGAGGGAAGGCTTCCAGATGAGGCACGGGATGTGCAAAGTGCAATTAGTACTATTATGGGGGCGGGGTCTGGGGTGGAGATTGGGTAGAGATGGGTGGAGTCTGGCCACGACTTAGCCCCGTGTTCTTCAATCACCGGTCCACAGACTGATGCCGGTCCATAGAATAATTATTTTATTTCTGCCGGTCCATAGGTGTAAAAAGGTTGAAAAACACTGCTCTACATCACAATCAGAGCAGCCAGAAACCTATAAAACATCCTCTGTGATGTTTTTAAGGACACCAAGTTCTTCTCCATCACCATGTCTTTCTGATTTGTTTAGAATAATGTTCCGTACATTTTTTTTAGGGTTTGATTTTTAACTGATTTCCAAGCACTAGCAACCATGTATGAACAATCTTTTATAGTCAATTCTTTTATGAATTGGATCATACCACATTCATCAATATCAGCCAATAGAAGTTTCTGTAACAACTGTTTCCTGTAAAGTTGCTTCAAGGAAACAATAACTCCTTGATCCATTGGCTGCATTACAGATGTGTCACATCTGGAGGAAGAAAAAGCACTTTGAATCCACCTTCCTCTCGCTCTAAGCTTTCAGCCATAGGATGTGACAGTGCATTGTCCAACAATAAAATGACGTTTCCTTCTTTTCCTCTATGAAGTTGAAATCTTTTCACTTCCGGTATGAAGCAACTGTCGTACCAGTTGAGGAAAATTTCACAATTCATTCGGGCTTTCTTTTGACTTCTGTACAACAGTGGGAGCTTATGTACATTTTTGATAGCACGAGGGTTTTTTTTATGTTACATAGAGCATTTTGAACCCCGGTTCGTTTACAGAAGTTAGATAGTTCTAAATCTAATAGATGCTGGCACTGTCATCTTGAAGCTGGGACATTAGAACATTTATTATTCTATTGTCCACTGATATTTGCCTTTTGGAAATCAATATGGGGTCAAATAGTTTGCTAGATAATCTGGTGGCATTATCCTATGACACCATATTGTTTGGCATGTCAATGAGGGCTAAAAGTCAAATATCCTCTAATAACAATAAGCTGCTACTCATTATGACAGGGGTTGCCAGACAACAGATTACGAATAATTGGAAAAATTGGCATAGGCTGAATTATAGCTTTTGGTGGAACTCTGTGTCACATATACAAAATGGAAAGGATAATTGCTATGCAGCAAGGAAATTTTAAGAAATTTCAGGTTATTTGGGAGCCATTAACAAGATACTGTAAAGATTGAAATTAATGTATAGAATAAATATGAATTTTTTTCCTTTTTGTTCATACACGTCCAGGGTGGGATGGGGATATTTTATGATTTTTTTTTGCTTATGATTAATTGCTGGGTATAAAGGAGGGGGGGATATTTGATGAGAGCTATAATTTGATGATATACTAAGTGATGTTAAAGTATAAAATGAATATATTTTGTGAGTTTTAAAAATGAATAAAAATTTATTAAAAAAAAAAAAGCACGAGGGTTTTTAGATTTATCAATTAGCAATAACTCCAACTTATGACTTCCAGTTGCATTTCTCCCCACCAACAGTGCGACACGTTCTTCAGCATACACTGGTGTCTTTTGGCTTTTGTGAGCTCATTGTGACTGTTCTATGTTGCCAGTAAGTTGCCATCGGGTGAATTGTTTTATACTACTGCTTATGTTATTTTACATTTACTCTCATTTTTGTGATTTTTTTTTTTGGAAGCCTGAGAGCAAAATCACTTCTCAAGTTGAAGTATGATGAATTGTGGAACAGTGAAGTTACTGCAGGTGAAGCGGTGAATTAAACAGCATTATTGGTTAAGAGGCGCCTGCAGAATAATAATAATATCCACCACAAAAATAAATTTAACTAGGGGGGGGGGTTCAATATCTCAAGACAGATATAGCGGCACAAGAAAAGGTTCAAAGAAGAGCGACCAAGATGATAAAGAGGATAGAACTCATCCCATATGATGAAAGGCTAAAAAGGTTAGGGCTCATCAGCTTGGATAAGAGACAGGCTGAGGGGAGATATGATTGAAGACTACAAAATTTTGAGTGGAGTAGAACGGGTACAAGTTGATCGATTTTTCACTCCGCCAAAAATTGCAAAGACTAGGGGACACTCGAAGTTACAGGGAAATACTTTGTAAACCAATAGGAGGAAATATTTTTCACTCAGAGAATAGTTAAGCTCTGGAACGCGTTGCCAGAGGATGTGGTAAGAGTGGATAGCGCAGCTGGTTTTAAGAAAGGTTTGGACAATTTCTTGGAGGAAAAGTCCATAGTCTGAAAGACATGGGGGAAGCCTCTGCTTGCCCTTTATCGGTAGCATGGAATGTTGCTACTCTTTGGGTTTTGGCCAAGTACTAGGGACCTGGATTGGCCACCGTGAGAATGGGCTACTGGGCTTGATGGACCATTGGTCTGACCAAGTAAGGCCATTCTTATGTAGTTACATTTGGTTTTGGGCAGATGGGAATGCTTACTATACCAAACATATTAATTAGATTAAATTACAGGATCATTAAAATCTTATTCGTTATAAATGGCAGGTTTGTAATAACTGCAACATAAAAAGAGAACTGCCATTGGTTCACTTTATTTAAATTAGGAAATGTACACTTTAAAATTAAAAGTACAAGCTGTACAAACCACAGAAAGAGGACTAAGAGAATCAAATTAAATCACCTGTAATTAAACACATTAATTCACTGATATGCTGGGAGTATATTAAAAAAAAAAAAAACCAAAACATGTTTGATCACCACAAACACACAATGTATTATGGCTGTAGGTTTAGCGATAGGTCTTTTTGACTGATAATCTAGTTTTAATGGTCCTGGTTAAAAAACTAAATTAAGATCAGTTCTATTTTTCAAGCTCTGTCTAGGACTTTTTACATTTTCCCATCCAACAATTGAGTCACAGCAACTAAAACAAACTCATTACAGTTATATATATTTCCACCTTTTGATTTTGCAGGCTGGGATAAACCGTAATTAAACTTGCAACATCCTGATTAGCAAACTTTGTCTTCAATATTGACCAAATGCCTGAAAAATAATGCCATCCACAGCCCCGCTGCAAAATATAAAGCACCGTATTAATCATACCAGCAACGGAATTTAATTACATGGAGAATATTACTTTTAAAAAGCACCTAGGATGGCATGGAGATTGCTTTGTCTTCAGTGCTACAAGAGTGCCCTCTATTGGAACAGAGAAATATTGCTTAACCTCTACTGTCAAAGAAAGTTTGGTCCATTTGTCTAAGGCAGTGTCTTTCAAACTTTTGTTAGCTTTGCCACACTAAACTGAGCAAATGTTTTTGTAGCACAGTTTAATTGAAATTATAAAATTACAAAAAAAATAATAATAATTTGAGAGTTATTTATTTAATGTTCTTTAAGTTAAGTATGGGCAATTGTAACAATGGTGAAACTAAAGTAGATAGTGTGTGGCACAGTAGTTAGCGCTACAGCCTTAGCACCCTGAGGTTGTGGGTTCAAATCCCTCGCTGCTCCTTGTGAGCCTGGGCACTTAAGGCTCCTTTTACTAAGCTGCGCTAGACGCTAACGCCTCCATCGAGCTGGCATTAGTTTTTCCGCGTAGGGCAGGGGTTAGTGCGCGCTAATCTGCAGCACGCGCTAAAAACGCTACCACAGCTTAGTAAAAGGAGCCCTTAATCCCCTCATTGCCCCAGGTACATTAGATAGAGTTTGAGCCTGCCGGGAAAGATAGGAAAATATGATAAAGTACCTGAATGTAAACCACTTGAGTATATAAGTGGTCTATAAATAATTAAATTTTAAAAAAAAAAAAAAATAGAATTTCTAATCAATGCGATGGATGAGCTTGTTTTTGAGTGCAAATTTAACTCTAAATGTGGCTCGAGAGATGACAAGCAAACACGCATTTCATCATCCACCATCTGCAGTCATTCTCTTTTATTCAATTTAATTTCTGTCAGAGCTGAAAATCTAAGTTTGCAAAGATAAGAAGATCCAAACGGTAACAAAGCCTTGACTGCTTTGTTGCTTAAAGTTTGAGAGACAATGGTCTAACCTGAGAATACATGAAAGTGAAAATGAAAGGTTAAGGGATAATTTGTCGCAAAAAAAAAAAACAATGCAAAACTAAATGATGCTTAAAAAAAAAAAAGACCACTCTACTCTTCCATAAGTCTCTTTACAAAAACATAAGACATCTGGATTTCCATAGGCATAATTGCTATATGAGATTCAGCTCACAAATGCTTATGCTAACATTTTCTATATCTCTTAGCTGCGTGTCAAAGCAGCTCCTGATTAGTGAGGTTCGACTTTAGTGCACTCCGGCTGCTCTCTCCTACCTCTCCCGCTGCCCTCTCCAGTCTCAAAAAAACATAAGCAATGCCTCCGCTGGATCAGACCCGAGGTCCATCGTGCCCAGCAGTCCGCGCATGCGGCGGCCCAACAGGTCCTAGACCTGTGCAGTAATCCTCTATCTATACCCCTCTATCCCCTTTTCCAGCAGGAAGTTGTCCAATCCTTTCTTAAACCCCAGTACTGTACTCTGCCCTATTACGTCCTCTGGAAGCGCATTCCAGGTGTCCACCACACGTTGGGTAAAGAAGAACTTCCTGGCATTTGTTTTGAATCTGTCCCCTTTCAACTTTTCCGAATGCCCTCTTGTTCTTTTATTCTTTGAAAGTTTGAAAAATCGGTCCTTCTCTACTCTCTCTATGCCCTTCATAATCTTATAAGTCTCTATCATATCCCCTCTAAGTCTCCTCTTCTCCAGGGAAGAGAGACCCAGATTCTCCAATTTCTCAGCGTTTGAAAGGTTTTCCATCCCTTTTATCAGACGCGTCGCTCTCCTCTGAACCCTTTCGAGTAACGCCATATCCTTCTTAAGGTACGGCGACCAATATTGGACGCAGTACTCCAGATGCGGACGCACCATCGCACGATACAACGGCAGGATAATTTCTTTCGTTCTGGTTGTAATACCTATCTTGATTATGCCTAGCATTCTATTTGCCTTCTTAGCGGCCGCTGCGCACTGTGCCGTCTCCCCCACGAAAAACCGCATTCGCGGTTTTTCAAGATTCGCGGGGCTTCCTGGAACGGAACCCCCGTGAATATCGGGGAAGTACTGTATTTGCATGACATAAAATGTAACTTTATTAGGAGTCGGAGTCTGTTTAGAAACTTATCCCCAGTTACTCTACTTCATCTTAGCTGTCAGCGGTACAATTGTTCACTGATCGAATATCAGTTTCTGTTTTCACCCTCATTGCTTCACTAGCACACCAGGGAAAATGAGATTAAGATCCCAACACTTCTACTAACATGCTGCATTCTTCCCTTCCAGATATTACCAACCTCCACGCAGATTATGCTGTATTTATCTATCCGATACTATTACCGTATTTTCACTTATATACCGCACACCCGTGTAAAATGCGCATACGGGTATAGCGCGCAGGAAACTGTAATTTATGTAAATAAATTTTCATATACCACACACACCCCTATACCGCCTATATCTCCTTTCGCCCGCCCCGACTCTCCTCTGGCCACCCCGACTCTCCTTTCGCCCGCCCCGACTCTCCTCTGGCCACCCCGACTCTCCTTTCGCCCGCCCCGACTCTCCTCTCCCCCTTGAAGTCCTGTCCCCACCCTGAAAGCCTGATGCCCCCCCTGACGTCCGATTCCCCCCCCCCACAGGACCGCTCGCACCCCCAAAGCCTCCCCCCCCCCCATCATGTAGAAGCTGCCTACCGTCGTCCTGCTGCTTCCTCTGCCGGCGGTCCCGCCCTTTCTCTGACATCAGAGAAAGGGCGGGACCGCCGGAAGAGGAAGCAGCGTAGACGCAGGGCTAAGAGAAGGGGCAGGACCGCTGGCAGAGGAAGCAGCAGGACGACGGTAGGCAGCTTCTACATGATGGGGGGGGTGGGGAGGCTGTGGGGGTGCGAGTGGTCCTTCGGGGTGGGGGTGCGGGTTCCAGCGCGAGCGGTCCTTCGGGGTGGGGGTGCGAGCGGTCCTGCGGGGTGAATCGGACGTTGGGGGGGGGGGACTATGTAAAAAAAAAAAGGGGATAACGCGCTCACGAATATAACACGCATGGTTATACTCGGTAAAATCGTGTATAACGCGCGCGTTATATGCGTGAAAATACGGTATTTTGAAGATACCCACACCCCATTTTGTGTTCATAAGAAAATGATTGTAAACCAAGTAGTGCATATGATGCTTGCATTGTATTTTAATGGATGCTTTCCACTGTTTTCTAGAAAACCAAGAGTCTTCTTGTTCCATATTTAATTTGCAACAGGATACCAGACAGCCCACCAGGAGAATGTTTTCTTGACTGGTGGCTAGCAGACTGCTGAGCTGGGCTCCACACATGCAGAACTCGCCTCCGAACTGCATCTTGCCAGCCTTTAAAGTTAATCCATTTCTTGAACTTCAGAGGAAATGAAAAGTGTGGGTTTCTCCCTTCCTATGGCACCAAGACTTCCTGAGTTTTTCATTTCACTGACGACTGGTCAAGTGCTATTTCCCTTAACGATTCCCAAGTGAGCCTGCCAGACACAGTCAACGCTCAGAAAGAACACAAAAAAAGCTCCCGTGTTTAAATTCTATTAATACAACAATATGAAAAAAATATATAAACAAACTATGTCTCGCCAACGACATCACTGAACTAAATTATAAACATAGAGGTAAAGCCACTTTTAAAAAGATGCAACTCTAATCTTTAAATTCGGCAGCCAGTGTTACAATATAAGCTATTATATTAACAGACAAGCCCAAAACAGCGGCAACGCCACCAACTTGACCCAGTCTCCATCCCCCTTCCATTTCCCCGTGTGCACTCCTCCCCCTCCCCCATACACACACTCGTTCCCTCTCCGACTACATATTCCCTAGTGCCAGTGCATACACCACCTCCAGCAAGTCTGTCTGCTCATCAATGAAAATACAAGAGCAGCAAGCTGGGTCTGCATGTTCTCTTAAAGTTAATATTTACCGTATATACTTGAATATAAATAGAGGTAACCTTTCTCCCACAAAAAAAGTGAGGAAAAGAGGTTGACTCAAATATAAACCAGTGGGTGGGGTAGGGGGGTTATATTCAAGTGCCTGTCCTGCCAGGCTCTGCCCATCTCCCTCCCTTCCCCTGCCAGATTCTGCACCTAGCCCCCCTCCCTCACTTCCTCCCCTGTCAGGCTATGCACCCTGCCCCCCTCCCTCCTTGCATCCTGACCCCCCTCTCTTCCAATGCCTTGCAGGCCTCCACTGGGCCTGCCATAAGACCTGGTGGTCCAGCAGTGAGCTGGGATAAGAGGGATTCTCTCCCGCCTTCTGTTCTGGCTGACTAACAATTCTCCCTCCCATCTCTACAATTATTGAAAAGCGTACCTTTAAAATCCCTGGTGGTCCAGCAGTAAACCAAGGAAGGAGCAATCTTCCTACGCTCCTGCCCCGTGCAGAGCCACTATCTGAATGGCTGCTGCGAGTTCTCACAAGGTTGCCACAAGAACTTGTAGCAACCATTCAGATAGAGGCTCTGCATGGGGCAGGAGCGTAGGAAGATCACTCTTGCCCCGGTTCACCGCTGGACCACCAGGGATTTTAAAGGTACACTTTTTACTAATTGGGGAGGCGGGAGAGAAGTGAGAGTTGTTAAGAGTCGACTGGGACAGGAGGCGGGAAAGATCCCTCCTATCCCAGCCCACCGCTGGACCATCAGGTCTTATGGCAGGCCTGGTAGAGGCCTGCAACAGGTCTGAGAGGGGGTGCACGGGTGTCGATCTGAATATAAACCAAACCTCAGTTTATATTCAATTATAAAGGTACTTCATTTTCCTCCAAGTGGTTTTGCAAACCCTGTGGCATGAGAAAGCCACACTTTCAATAGTATTTCAAGAAGAACACGTTCCATTTAAAAATTCTAAGAGAAGTCTTCCAAATGTGCTACTTTACTGAGTATTTATTCCACCCAAAGACAGGAAAATGAAAGACATGTTGCTCATATTTTACCTGTCCTGGACTTTACTAATATTCTGAAGACAGTCATCAGCAAACTGTTATAAATCAATGATCACACTAACTTCTTCCTGTTTTCAACCTTCTCTCTATCCCCTTTCCCAAAACACACTCAAGAGACACTACATTCTTATCTTTCCTTATACAGCTTTTAGAGCAAAGAGAAATTATCCTCCAGTCATCTCTGAACATGCGCCTTTACATGCACTCTTGCTGTTTGAGCTACATCGGATAGGATAGCAAGTAAACAAAAAAATCATTCCTTACAAAAGGCTGATCCCAATCTCAATGATACACAGCTGCAATATGCTTGGTTTATGTACCTACAATTTTAATTTGCTTAAATAAAAACTAATCTGAGACTTATTAAATTATTAACACTAGTAAATAATTTTGGGAAAACAAATTCACTGGTGGCCTTCAAACTTTGGAAAGCAATATGATCTTCCATTGGGATCAGCAGATACCGTATGTTTCGCACTATAAGACGTACCTGACCATAAGACGCACCTAGGTTTAAAGGAGGAAGCCAAGAAAAAAAAATATTCTGAACCAAATGGTGTACCAATATATTTAATAAAATATAGCAGAATAATATTTCCACCATGTAAAGTCAACAGCAGTATTAAGAAGCAACATCACTGTCATTAACAAATGAGGAGAGACTTTAAGGTACAAGCACTCCTCTAGTTTTTTAGGCTCTGCACTCAGCCCCCCTCCCTGGCTCTGCACCCAGCCCCCCTCCCTGCCAGGTTCTGTACCTTGTCCCCCCCTCTGGGTGGTCTAGTGGCAGGCTGGGACAGGAGGGATCCGTCCCAGCCGCCTAACAATTTTTTACCCCCCACTCCCCCGTATCTTTTTAAATCCTGGTGGTCCAGTGATGTATCGACAGGAGCAACCTTTATGTGCTCCTGCCCCGCGCTGAGCCCCTCCCTTGCTGGATGGTTGCCTCAGATCTCTCAGCCTGCGGCACACAAGGCAGGTGCGAGCTTTTTGCGCTCCAGCCTGGGCCCGCACCACTCCCTGAATGGCTGCTGTCAGTTCTCGGGAATTCGCAAGAACTGACGGTAGCCATTCAGGGAGCGGCGCAGGGCCAGGCTGGAGCGCGAAAAGCTCGCTCCCGCCGATACACTGCTGGACCACCAGGATTTAAAAAGGCAAAAAAAAGATATATACTGTAAGCTTCCCTGGCAGACAGCTGGGCACTGATCTAAATTAGCTGGGCGGAGCGCCCGGCTAAAAGACTGCACGGTTTGTGACACTATTTGCTCCATAAGATGCACAGACATTTCCACCCACTTTTGGGGGAAAAGTGCGTCTTATGGAGCGAAAAATACGGTATATGAAAACTAGGACATACAGGGGGACAAAAAAATGTTCACAATTTCCGTTGAGGACAGCGAAATGGTGGAGTTGCAAAACTCATTTGGTGTCGTAATGAAATATTAGAAATCTAGCATTAACCACTCACTGCAGCATATTTCATAACTTCATTCAGAAGACATATCTGAAAGTTTAAGAGGACACAATTACCTGTATTCACGACAACTGCTAAACTGTGTATTACATACCAAGTTACAAGGACAAGGCTAATGGAAACAAAACACAGCACCAAGATCTCACCTAAGTATCCCAACAGGCTAGAAGAGAGAGTTACATTAGATAAGCATTTCCCAGAAAATCCAAAACCTGTGCAGCAAACTAAGAAAATCTGAGAATCTGCTTGAATCTCTTAGGTAAATTGAACTCGCACTAACACACAACATAACCAAAGCAAGCATGGAACATTTTGAGAATGTTGTATAATTTTGGAAGACTGACAGATGCTCTACTTTATTCTTGTAATAAGTACATTCCTGGGACCCTTTTATTAGTTAAGTATGACCTGGAAATCAGACGGCTATCAAAGGAAAGCTACTCAGAAGTCTCAGGACAGGAGAGAATGTCACTGCCTTGAGCTTCCTATACCAGATTCTCTGATAATCAGAGTTTAAGGCTTAGATCCCTTACTCTTTTCATCAGGTTACGAGCTCGAGATAGCTATGGCTGCCCAGTTAGCTGAACCAGTAAAAGACAAGTTTCTGACCTCCAACATTTCTTGTGATATCATCTTCTTTGGTATTTTTACTGTAGATTGGAAGAGGGAAAGGCCAAGATAGATCAAAAGATGTACCAAGAAAATACATAAATAATAAATACTACTCTTAAGTATTTCTATAGCGCTACCAGACGCACACAGCCACAAAGAAAACAGTCCTTACTCCAAAGAGCTTACAATGGAAAAAGGGATGTCATGGATACAGTTAAGGGGAACGGTTAATCAGTTGGCTGGGTTGGAGGGCAGAGGAGTAGGGTTAGGATTGAAGACTATATCAAAAAGGTGGGTTTTCAGTCTGCTTTTAAACAAGGGAAGGGGCTTGATGGACAGACTCAGGTAATTTTTTCCAGGCATAGGGGGGGCAGCTAAATGGAAGGAACAAAGTCTGGAATTGGCAGTGGAGGAGAAGGGTAACGCTAAGAGTGATTTAGAGTTCTCTGGGAGGTGTATAAGGAGAGAGAAACGAGGAGAGATATTGAGGGGCAGCAAAATGAACATACTTGTAGGTTAGCAATAGGATCTTCAACTGTATAAATACACAGATGACAAGAGAACAAAAAACAAAAACCCTTTAACAAATCTTATCAAATTCATAATAGATCTGACATGGCGCTTTCCTGAATCGGGAGAGGGGGGGGAGGGAGGGAGTGGTCACAGAAAATTAGGTTTAAAAAAAAGCATGTAAGTGGGTGCATATGTACATACTTTTTCCAATATCTGTTTATATTGTTTCAAAGTTGATTTAAATTTTTGATTAAACGCTTATCCAACGATACAAAGCGTTATACATAATAATTTAAAATAGCTGGGAAACAAACTGTTTAAATTATTAGACATGCACCGACTAAAATGCTAAGTCGCGCATGCGCACTCCCACCTGCGTGCGTCTGTTTTCCGTGAGATGTAGGGCACTGCAAGTAGGAGTGTGCATGCGCGTGATTCTTTTTTTTCCCCTCTCTCCCCCGAGGCGGATGTCGGCCGCGGCGGCTGTCGGGGGCTGTAGGCCGCGGCGGCTGTCGGCGGTTGTAGGCAGCGGCGGCTGCAGGCTGCCGGCGGCTAGAGGTCCCCTGCCTACCCACACTACTGCCGCCTGCGTCAGATTTGGCGCTTGCTTTCTCTGATGTCATAGCTCCTCACGCCAAAGTTAGAAAGGTATGAGGAAGAGGCGCGGACACGGGGTAGGGGTAGGAGTGCAAAGGGGGGAGTTGGAGAGGAAGATCGCGCCCGGAGAGGAAGATCGCGCCCGGAGTGCACTGACCACCCTCGCAACCCCCCCCCCCCCCCCTTTACTACGCCACAGGTTGTCTGTGAACGGCTCTGGGGAAGATAAAAGCTGCGAGCTGAAGAATTACAGTAAATTACTTTGTGAGAGTAGAGAGTAGGTGCTTTTTCCTAACAAAAGCCCTAATAACTGGAATAATGTTCTGTTATATATATAACGACCATGGGAGGAAGAGGAAGGAAATGGGATGTTAAGACTACTGGATGGGAAAGGGGATGGGGGTGGGGGAGAGAGAGAAGAGAGAGATGTCAGACCAGGGAAAGGAAGGAGGGGGAAAAGATTCCAGACTAGGGCAGGGGGAGGGGAAGGGAAAGACAGAGATGCCAGACCAAAAAGGGGGGGGGGGAAGAGAAAGAGGGGAGAGAGATGCCAGATTGGGAAAGAGGATAAACATACCAGACCATAGGAGGGGTAAAGGGAGGGAAGTATGCCAGAGAAGCATAACAGCTACCATACTGAGACAGACCACAGGTCCCAAAGAATAGAACAAATTTATGCTGCTTAAAATAAAGCAGTGGATTTCCCCCAGATTCGGGGGAGGGAGTGGGAGAAGGAAGAGATGTTGAACTCAAGTGAGGAAAGGAGAAAGAGGCAGAGACAGATGGATGAGAAGGACAGAGGGGCTACTAGGAGGGCCAGGAGAGATGTAGGGGATAGGGAGAGATAGACTTCAGGGAGTGTGGAGGGGGCAGGAGGGACAGATGGTCTTGGGGGAGGACAGAGGGGGGGACATGAAAGGGAAAGATGGCAAAAGGGGTGAAACAGGGTCAGAGAGAGATGGTAGAGGGTGTGAAAGGGGGAAAGGGAGAGATGGAAATGGTAGGACCACTGCTGCTTTGGGGCACTGAGGGAGGAAAGGTTGGTACGTCAGGACTGCTGCTGCCGCCTCGGGTAAGTAAAGACCCTGTCGGGTGATAAATGCAATGGGGGATCTATGAGGGCCAAATGGGTACACAGGAAATGGTGAAAGCTGAGCTGGTGGGACTGGGATCAATGGGAGGCAGGGTCTGGGCATGATAGAGGCGGGCCATGGGTGGGGTCAGAGTCAGGGTATAGGTGGGGCTATTCTAGCACCCGTTACTGTAACGAATGTAACAGGCTAAAACACTAGTATATCTTATAACCGGAAAACATTGGGAAAAAAGGGAAGAGCTACAATTTCTTATAAAGAATACATAAAAAGGAAAATACAATAGGAGAAGGGGGAAGTTAAATGTTAACGGTTACTTTTTAAGTTGCGTGATGCGACAGCGTTCAGTAGTTGATTCTGTTACGATCCACTACAGTGTGTTGGGTAAAATTATTGTAACAATAATATTCTACTATTTATAATTGCTGGTTGACATTCTGAAAGCTATTAGATATTAACTAGTATTAAGCTGTAACAATGGATGAATTTTTTTTTTCTATGGTGATCGTTTTAAGTGGCAATTTATGCAAAGTGTTGACACATGGCACAGTCACGTCTTTTATAAAAGTTTTCTACGATGAACGTACTTTTTTTATAGGTTCTATCCATCCTCTTATTAATCATCAATTTATTTGCTCTTTATTCATTTTAGCGGTGCATCTCTTGGCCTACTTTGGCCCTTCACTCTTGTGGAGGTGAAACAAAATAAAGGAAAGATTGAGAAAATCTTGTCCTAGTTTCCCCTCACTGATTCCAGACACAAAATCTTTTGCAAATCAAATCTTGTTCATGTTCTTCACCCACCTCCTGATTTCATTACTTCACTCACACTCTAATATCAACATCTTGTTTTCAAAACTCACAGGCCAGCACTAATATCGAATTTAAGTTAAAACTCAACACAGAAACCTATCTAACCTTCCTTCCATATAAATTGTACAGACATTAAATTCACTGGCCTAACGGACATATTTCGTTTAGGAGTCCGGCCTTCATCCACATCGGGAAAAGCTGCATTTTGGGATTGGGGGAAGGGGCAGGACTGGAAGGTGGGGTAGGGAATGGAATGGAGGGGGTGTGGATGGGGAGGAAGGCTAGGGGGGTTGAAGGAAGAGAGCAGAGAATGGGCTAGGATACAGCATTTTCAGATCCCTCTGAGGACAGCAATAAGACTGGGAGGTTAAGAACATAAGAACAGCCTTACTAGGTCAGACCAATGGTCCCATCAAGCCCTTTAGCCCATTCTCAAGGTGGCCAATCCAGGTCACTAGTATCTGGCCAAAAGCCAAGGAGTATTCTATGCTACCAATCCAGGGCAAGCAGTGGCTTCCCCCATGTCTTTCTCAATAGCAGACTATGGACTTTTCCTCCAGGAACTTGTCTAAACCTTTCTTAAAACCAGCTACACCATCCGCTCTTACCACAACCTCTGGCAATGCGTTCCAGAGCTTAACTATTCTCCGAGTGAAACAAAATTTCCTCCTATTGGTTTTGGGGAGTGTGTGGTGCAGTGGTTAGAGCTACAGCCTTGGCACCCTGAGGTTGTGGGTTTGAATCCTGCACTGTTCCTTATGACCCTGGGCAAGTCACTTAATCCCCAGTTCCCCAGGTACATTAGTTAGAGTGGGAGCCCACCGGGATTGAAACAAACCCGAAGCCAACTGCTCTAGAGACTTAACTCTCCTCAGAACTAAGAATGGATCCTGGAAGTTCAAGAGTATTTCCTAGACCTGCTGGAGAATCAATGGAGTACTTTTTCTGTTTAAAGATCATTCACAAAGAAAGCCTCAGCAGTGCTGTACACTGATTTACAGAAAATAAAAGTTCTGGGGTCATTATTCAGAGGATTTAGGCCTAGATTCATAAAAAATCATAGTGATTGACATAAACTGTGTTTCTATTGCTTTTATTTATAAAAAAGACTTAAGATACTGTAGGCAGTGTTTGGAACCCTCTTATCAAACTACCCTGTAAGTGTCCTCCATGATCTCTGGATTATGATATATAAAAAACATCTGCCAATAACTGATGGCAGAAAAGTTGTCTAAACTAATCCATACCATACTCACATCTATAGCTCATAAGGTTTGCTACTAGAGAGTGGTGGAAAAGTGGAACGCTCTTCGGGAGGCTGATATAGGGGAAAAAACCCTCCAGGGATTCAAGACAAAGTTAGACAAGCTCCTGCTGAACCAGAACGTTCGCAAGTAAGGCTAGTCTCAGTTAGAGCGCTGGTCTTTGACCAGAGGGCCACCGCGTGAGCGGATTGTTGGGCACGATGGACCACCGGTCTGATCCAGCAGCGGCATTTCTTATGTTCTTATGTTCCCAGTGGATAAATATAGAGCACATCAATCTAGCAAACACACAAAAAAAGACTCGAATGTCATTTTAAAATGAGTTACATTAGCTATGAATACTGTCATTATGCTGAATGGTCTACTCTAAGTGGGCTTGAAACAAGATGGAAATCCATGATAAATACATACGGGAGCATTTCTTCTCGGCTTCACAAACTATGAGGAATTGTATCATAGTGCATGACGGCAGATAAAGACCTGAACGGTCCATCCAGAATAGGCCCAGGTGCCTCAGGCCCCATCTGTGGGCGGGGTTTGAGCCGCCTGGGCCAATCCGGCTCCATTCCTGAGCTGGCTGGCCTGCCGGACGGGCTTGGCACCTGTCCGTCCGGCCAAAGATTTCAAGGTATGGGGGGTGGGATTGGGGGGGGGGTTGGCGGGGGGAATGCCAAGAGACAAGGAAATAGGGGTGGATCAATAAAAATAAATAGTGGAACAATGAAGAACTAATAAAAAAAAAAAAGTTTGATTAAAAAAAAAAAAAAAAACTGTGGGTCTACAATAAAACAAATCTACAACAACAATCTTCAAAAGAAAATAATTAGAATACTTTCTCTGATTCAAGCTCCAAGAAAATACAAGATTTTATACTGAATTTTCTCAGAGCTCGAAGCAGAGAAAAATATTTATACCGATTCTTTCCTTTCAAAAATGACCTAATCCCCAATCACAGTCACTTGTCTTTTAAATCATTCAGATGCAGGCGCTTAGTGCCAAACATGGAAATGTTATGTGCAATCTGAATCCTCGCAAATCGGAGTTCTAGGCGGATTACAAGCATATTGCTATACTAGTCTTATAGCCCGTTACATTAACGGGTGCTAGAATATATGTGTGTGTGTCTCTCTATTTCTTTCTCTCTCTCTCCTTAGCCGCTTTCTTTCTTTCTGTCTTTCTTTTTCCTTGGCTGTCCATCACCACCCCTTGCCTGCTCCCCCTGTCCATTCTCCCTTTCTTTTACCTCCCCTGTGTCCACCACCACCCCTTCACAGCTCTCCTTATGCAGCAGCAGCCCTTCTCACTTTGTTTTACCTCCCCCCTGACCAGCAGCACCTTCCTTCTCCCCCTGTCCAACATTAGGCCTCCGTTCCTTTTTCTTCACCCCGCCCCTGTCCATCAGTACCTCTTTCCTTCTCCCCCTGTCCAGCAGTAGGCATCCCTTCCTTTTTCTCCCCCCCTTCTCCTTCTTATCCCTATGATACACTTGCCTTGCTCTGCCTCTGATCAGAGGCTCCCGACAGCCGCCCAGTTGCACCCATTGGAAAAGTTCCCTCTGCGGCATCCCGCACCCCTCCTGACGCGACTCCCGCTGTCTTTCTTTCTGTTTGTCTCTGTTCCTGGCCCCCTTTGTCTGTTTGTCTTTCTGTATATCTCCCTGCCCCTGTGTCTTTCTTCTTTTCTTTCTGTGTTCCTTCCTCCATCTGTCTGTCTGTCCGAAGCAGCATTCTCTCCCCCTCCATTTCCCTCCCCCTACACCAGTTCCCTGTGCACCTGCCCCTGTGTCTTTCTTCTTGTAGCGTTTCCTCTACCCCCTTTCCCTTCCCACAGTCGTGACTACAAACGCGGGCCCGAGTCCTTTGCCGCCCCCCCCTTCCCTTCCCTTACCGCGGGCCCAACTGGCGATTTAAGCAACGTGTCAGCACTCTTCACACGCTGCTTCGGGTCCTTCTACTGCCCTGATTTACTCTGGCACGTCCGGAGCAAATCAGGGCAGTAGAAGGGCCCGAAGCAGCGTGTGAAGACTGCTGACACGCTGTTTAAATCGCCAGTCGGGCCCGCGGTAAGGGAAGAGGGGGGGCGGCAAATGACTCGGGTCCCGGGCAATGGAAAGTTGCAGGGCTTCTCGGTGGGGGCGCTCAGTGGCCGCGAACCCTCTCCTCCCACCCCCACCCCCCCGGAGGAACGGAGATCGGCGGCTACAGCCGCTAGCTTCGGCGTCTTCTATCCACTGCGGCCAACCCTAGCGGAAACAGGAAGTAGTCAGAGAGGGCGGGCCGCAGTGGACAGAAGACAGCAATGCCAGCGTTAGCGCAGTGCAGCACTTTTCTCTTTATTTTTAAAAGCGGGTGAATCGGGTGAGCCGGCGAGAAGGAGGAGGTGGTGGTTTTGGCAGTGAGTGAGGGCGGAAGGGGGGGGGAGTCGCCGGCTGTGCTGTGCTTTCCCGATCTGTCCGCCGCATACGCACTCTGGCCACGGACCTACGGATCAGGGATGACAGATCATGCAGGTCTGAGTGCGCATGCGCGGCTAGCTTTTTATTATATAGGATAGAATCATACATGTTACATACGGTTATACCTTTAATGAAAGATAAAGCATCTAAAACAGTTAAGTAACTAACATTGTAATAAATGTTAACTCAATAGAATGACAAAGTCCGAGTCTCCTTAGGCCCCTAACAGGGACTTATTGAAAAGTCATGTTTTTAGATTTTTGTGGAACAGTGAGACGAGAGTTCCATACTTTTGCAATTTGGTAGTTAAAGATTTGCTATAAGTTGGGAATAACAGGCTCAAATGGTCAAAATTATGATGATTAGTAGATCTACCTAATAGTTCAGTAAATCTGTGGACGCTATTAACGGTGCCTATCTTCTGAATTTCCACCATCTTTTAGAGATTTTAGACTACTGTCTTTATCATCAAAATAAATTTTGTTTTATTAGCTCTTGTCCAAGGTTCCACCATTCATTTTTATTGGTCCATCCCTACTTTGGCAAAATTAGTACAATCAGTTTGTGAATTTTGAAAATGATAGTGATGCCATTACATGAGCATGATATATCTGGCCAGTGGCATAGGGGCTGCTGACCCCTGCTCTAGGGATTAAAGAACTGTAGTGTGAGTCTTGAAGAGGCAGCTCCAAATACCTCCCTTCATCAATCACAGAATGAGGTCCTGAAAATAAAGCAGTCTCCTTACTACATAATTAAAGATAACAGAAGTTAAGTTATCTTGAAAGGAAAGGGCGAGAATGCATACATATAATTTACCAGATCTATTAAAAACTAGACCAGAAAAAGTTTAAATAAAGTAAGGCTGTTTCCATTTTCTAGCATACGAGAAAATGCCAAGAGATCTATAAAATGACATCAGTTTCTTCAAAAACAAGCAACTTGGCAGTTTGGCCATGGACAACTCAATTTACTCAAGGAGAAAGAGGAACTAAGAAATACTGTGGTGTTTTTTCTACCACTTTCTTGAGTTACAGAAAATGCACAGCTATTCTTTTTTCCTTTTAGATTTCCCGAGTATTAACTTTTTTTTTCATTAAGAGAACAAGAAAACACAAATTGGAATGGATGCTGTGTATACTTCCTAACCAATGCAAGTTTCTTGTTTGTACAGAGTGGGGGACATTCCTAACTTATAGCAAATCTTTAACTACCAAATTGCAAAACTCACTTCCCACTGAAAATCTTTACTGTCGGTGTGGTCCTACCGAGCATGGCCCCAAAGTGACAGGCTGGGTCAAGAACTGGTTGAATGGAAGACGACAGAGGGTAGTGGTTAATGGAGATTGCTCCGAGGAAAGGAATGTTACTGGTGGTGTGCCTCAAGGTTCTGTTTTGGGGCCTGTTCTTTTAAACATTTTTATAACTGATATAGCTGAAGGGCTGTTGGGTAAGATTTGCCTCTTTGCGGATGATACCAAAATCTGCAAGAGTTGACAACCCCGGATGGTATGAACAACATGAAGAAAGCCCTAGTGAAGCTTGAATAGTCTGAAATTTGTCAACTAAAATTTAATGCTAAGAAATGCAAGGTCATGCATTTGAGCTGAAAAAACCCAAAGAAACGGTACAGTTTTGGGGATGAAGAACTTATGTGCACAATAGAAGAGCTAGACTTGGGTGTGATTGTATGTGACGATCTTAAGTGGCCAAATAGGTTGAAAAGGTGATGGCAAAAGCTAGGAGGTAGGGTGCACAGGAAGAGGTATAGCTAGTAGGAAAAAGAAAGTACTGATGCCCCTGGTGAGACCCCATTTAGCATAGTGTGTACAATTCTGGAGGCCGCACCTTCAAAAAGATATAAAAAGGATAGTACAGAGGAAAGCTATTAAAATGTTGTGTGGTCTTCATAAGGCTTATGGGGACAGACTTAAAGATCTCAATATGTATACTTTAGAGGAAAGGCAAGAGAGGGGAGATATGATAGAGATGTTTAAATACCTAAGTAGCATAAATGCACATGAGTCGAGTCTTTCATCTGAAAGGAAGCTCTGGAATGAGAAGGCATAGGATGAAGTTAAGAGGTGATAAGCTCAAATACTTTATAGAAAGGGTGGTAGATGCGTGGAACAGTCTCCCGGAAGAGGTGGTGAAAATAGACTGTGTCTGAATTCAAGAAAGCGTGGGATCTCTTAGAAAGAGGAAGAGATAAAGGTTACTGCGGATGGGCAGACTGGATGGGCCATTTGGTCTTTATCTGTCATCATGTTTCTATGTTGTAGGGTAAGTCACATCATCGACACCTCTTTCACAAAGAAATTATAGTCATTAGCAGCAATGCTCTATGAACAGTAGATTTTTATATTCTAATCTAATCTTGGATTTATAAGTCACACTGTACCTACAGAGGTCTAATCAGTTAGAGAATTAAAAATGCATTACAGAACAGGTATGAATAGTCGTTACAGTTCAAGAGTGCATTAGAGATACATTAAGACCTTTTGGAATCATACTAAGCAATTAAAGAGGTACTTTGGTTCAACTCAGAGGAGCTGCTGAAGGTACATTGAAAGAAGCATTGAGGGGAGAATACTTACAAGAGAGCTAGAGGGTTTGAAGAAAGGAGTCATGAGGTAGACAGTATCTGTTGGAGTCATTAGCTAGTGGTTCGCTGAACGCATGATTCCATGGTGGTATTAGGAAGAAGAGTGGTTTATTCTGTTGTATAAACAGTCACATGCCGCATGTCTTTGAAATTACTGGAAAAGCAGCCCAAATCAAAACTAATGTGGAGTTCATACATATCTATTATCTGTGCACACAATTGATACATTAATGGTTATTTCTGATGACAAGGATCATGAGTTCAAAAGGCACATTTCAACAGGAAATAGTAAAACTGAGCAGTGGTAGCAGAACTTAATTATCTAATCTAATGCTTGACTTTATATACCGAATCATCATTCAAGGAAAGCTCGACTCGGTTTACAGTAGTTAAATTAACAAATAAAAGCCATAAAAGAACAAGACTAAATTTGAAGAAGTTCATTTTCAAAGTGTTTAGCAAATAAAGTGGTTTTTAAAGATTTGCAAAAAGATTTAAGTAAACCAGAACTCCTTAAAAGAAGTAGAAGGGATAGCTTAAAAATCAGAGATTGACTAAAAGACTTGACTCCTTTAATCCCTTTTTTAGAAGGAAGAGATAATTTGAATTGTTGGTCACCTCTTGCAAAAGAGAATCTATAAGCATTCCAAGATAGAGGAAGGAGAGGAGTAAAAATACCGTATAGGATTTTAAAAACAACACAGGTACATTTAAATTGAACTCCAAAACAAACCGGGAGCCAATGAAGACTGTGAAGCAACGGCGTCACGTGATCAAATTTACATTCCCAAAAAATCAATTTCGCAGCAGTATTTTGAATTAATTGCAATCTATAAAGGCAAGTTTTTGTAATACTAAGGTAAATAACATTGCAATAATCGAGGCGAGATAATATAATTGAGTGAAGTAAGGTGGAAAAGTGACGATGATGAAAGAGATGTCTAACCTTCCTCAGCATACGTAGATTAAAAAAACCATTTCTTAACCACAGAGTTAATTTTATCCTTAAAAGAGAGAAAGGAGTCAAAAAGGACTCGCAAAACCATGACAGAAAACTCAATCTGTAGAGAGGATCCAGAAACTAAAGCTACAGAAAGGAGACAGTCCAATTTTGGGCCTAACCATAATAATTTGGTTTTAGTTGTGTTAAACTTCATCCAGACAAACTGAGCCCAGGCTTGAAGTTTTGAGATACAAAGATTTACTTTAGATGCTAGGTCAGTAATGTCCAGATCTATCTCCATCAATATAAAAATATCATCCGCATAAGTGAATAGAGTTTCCCAAGATGACAGCTTAAAAATATTCAAGGTGGTCATATAGAGATTGAATAAGATGGTACAGGATCCAAGATGGCCGCACGAGGAGTTGTTTGAGCTTCACTCTCCCTGAAGCTCCTTAAAATATCTTTGTCTACTGCAACTATTTACCTGGTTTATAATGCCGAAGATGAGGGGACGCAGCGCTGCTGGAGCCTCGCAGCGCTCCAGAACGGCCGTCTTCGGAAACATCGAGGAGCTGATGAGGAGAATGCAGGGCACGCCGACAGCTTCGGGGAGTTCCCCGCAGGAGACGCATGGTGGAGGCGCATCTGTGTCGCTCTCCATGGGGCCGGAGACATCGTTGAGCCCCGAAGTAAGGGCACCTCCCCCACGCCCTCAGTCAACCAGTTCCCCGCGAGAGGAGGTACTTCCTGAGGTTGGAGTTCACCTCCTCCCGGAGGCTAAGGAGAACAACGGGGGAACTGTGTGGCAGGACTCCCTGCCGGTGCAGAGGAGTCTGAGCGAGGAGACTGAGGAGGAAGCGGTGGGGGATGAGAGAATTCGACAGACTGCCGTAGGAGACACGCTGCCAGAGGGTGAGCTAACCAAATTAAAATTACAACCTTTACAACCTTTTCAAATTGAGAAGCCCCGAGAGGTTACATTAGATTCTCTGTGGGATCTTGTGGCCAATTTGGCAAGATCTATAAACCCACAACTACAACAATTAGAAAAGAAACTTAATAACCATGAAATTGAGATTAAAAATTTAAAGACTGGACTTGAGGACTCAAAAACTTCAGTACAGAATGTCTGTCAAGAATTAAAAGTCTCCCAACAAATTACTGATTCATTAATTAAAGACAATACTAACCTAAGAAGGAAGATGGAGGCAATGGAAAATTTCTCTCGTAATAATAATCTCAGACTGATAAATTTCCCTAGGGCTTCTATGATAGCCCCAAGGGAAATGTTGAAACGTTATATGACGGAAGTATTGGAACTTTCTGAAGAGTCGTTACCACCATTTACGCAGGTCTATTACCTTCCAAATAAAACTCAAGACCAACAACAACAGAAAATGGGACCTGACTTAATGAACATATCTAATATTTTGGAAATGTCTGATAGAGAATTGGTGACCCCAGCCACTTTACTTTTGACAGTAGCTCTCGCACCAGATAAAAACTGGTTGCTGAGACTCTTCTTTAAAAATAAACACAAAGAATTTTTAGGTTGTAAAATTCAGATGTTCCCAGATTTGGCTAGGGATACACAGAGAAGGAGACGAGAATTTTTGTTAAGGAAACCTAGTGTTATATCTCTGGGGGCGACCTTTTACTTGCGACATCCATGTAAATGTGTTATTAATTATCATTCTCATAAATATGTTTTCTTTGAGCCATCTCAACTGACAACCTTTCTCTCAACTGCATCTCTGGAGAAAGAAAGTGCTTAGTTTAAGAAAGGGTGCTTTAATCTCATTCAACTAGTTATTGCTTGGTTTAAATATAATTACTTTGATTCGCCTATTATCCCTCTTGGATCTGATTGAGGACTTGAGTAGAAATTTATGCTTATATTTGATATTCTTTTATATATCTTTTCAATTGTATTAATTTCATGCTGAATTTCCTTTCTGTACAAGTTTTATGCTTGATTATATTGAAAAATTCAATAAATATTAAATAATAAAAAAAAAAAGAGATTGAATAAGATTGGAGAGAATGGGGAACCCTGAGGAACCTCACAAGGAGGCTGCCGGAAATTAGAAGTATTACCTTCAAAATTCACTGAGTAGGAACGATAGAAAAGAAATTTAGAGAACCAGTCCAAAACTGCCTGATGGAGACCTATATCTGAAAGCAACTGAAGGAGAATGCCACGATGGATTACTTCAAACGCTGCAGATAAATCAAACTGGAGTAGAATAGAATATTTACTTTGGAGACTGATTTGTTAAATTTTTGAGAGAAGAGAAATCAGTAGGGTTTCAGAACTAAAATTAGAACGAAACCCATGTTGAAATGACTGAAGTAAAGAAAATCTCTCTAGATAGCCAGTAAGTTGACCGGCTACAATTGATTCTAACATTTTTGTCAATAAAGGTATATTAGCAATTGGGCGATAGTGAGAAGGGATTGTAGGATCTAAGTCTGCCACGTTATAGCTTGAGAAGAGATATTAAGAAATAAATAAGATGGGAAAGGATCCAATGAACACTTACACTTTCTCATCCTTTGGCACAATCTAGAAACTTGAAGTTCAGATACTGAAGTGAATGAATGCCAATAGCGGTCAACTGGTATTTCCTCTGTAAAGTGTTTAAAATGTGTAGGGAGATGCTCAAAAAGAAAAAAATATATATGGGAATCAATTTCAAATGTCCTCTTGTCACAGAGGGAAATCATTTCCTTGTGCTGCGGACAACCAACCACAACTGGTTAATGGTGACAATGTTCTCTGCCCTGAGGAAGTTTCCATGCAATCTAAGTTTTAAAAATACACCACCTGAGGTTGTAGTTGCTATACTTTAAATCACAGAACGTTCTTACTCCATTTATCACCAACCTTCCAAAGTGGTAAACAATACCCAGGATGCTGAAATAATTCTTAGGTAAAATACTAAGAAAGAAAGAAAGAAAACAACTACCCCACCTTCCTGAGAAGAGACGATGGGAGGGAGGTAATCGGGGATGTATTCCTTCTGCTCTTCAGCATCTTTACTTCCAGGCTGTGGAAATTGAAGGACATTGTTTTTACTGACAGGAAATGATGGGATCTGGTGTGGAAAGGTGACAGGTTCAATGCTGTGTATGTAATCTTCCAGTTCCTGGAGGTTAACCCCCATCAGCTTGAAGGCTTCGCCTACATCATCCAAAACTGGATCAGTTCGCCCATCTGAAAAACAAAGAACAAATCTAATTAAAAAAGGGCTTTCATCAGATCTGAAGTTTATCTGATATTAACTCAGACCCATTTTCAGGGTAACAGGGAGCCTGCTGGAAAGGGGGATAGAAGGGTATAAATAGAGGATCACTGCACAGGTCCTGGACCTGTTGGATCACCGCGTGAGCGGGCTGCTGGGCACAATGGACCTTAGGTCTGACCCAGCAGAGGCATTGCTTATGTTCACTATGCTCATGATCCTAAGTGCATTATCCTCAAAAGCATCCAGATTTTTCTTATGGGGAGAGTGTGGCACAGTGGTTAAAACTACAGCCTCAGCACCCTGAAGTTGTGGGTTCAAACCCACGCTGCTCCTTGTGACCCTGAGCAAGTCACTTAATCCCCCATTGCTCCAGGTACATTAGACAGATTGTGAGCCCGCCAGGACAGACAGGGAAAAATGCTCGAATACCTGAATAAATTCATGTAAACCGTTCTGAGCTCTCCTGGAAGAATGGTATACAAAACTGAATAAATAAATCTCAAATGACGACACTATATATGCTTTCTACACAGCTCTCAAGAAAGGACCTATACAGATTTCCAAGTTCTGACAAATCATAATGAAAACACAGAATTAAGTTCATGTCAGGCCAATTTGCCTACTAGGATTCTGTACTTTCTCTAGAAACAGTGACTAAACTGAGGAAGAGAGCAGAGCCTAGAATTTACTTTTTGGGATCCTATTAGATAAATATGACTCGGATTGGCCACTACTGGAAAAAAGGATTCTGGGATCAACCTAATAACTAAAGCAGTGGACTGAGAAACCAAGAAGTCTGGTTTATATCCTGCTACAAATTTAATTCTTCTCAATTCTTTTTGAATAGAGTGAGTGCCGGTGCATAGTTGGAACACAAGGAGCTGAAGCAGGTCTGCGTGAGTGTATTATATCCTGCTGTGACACTTTGTGATCTTGTTTACACTATTTAACCCACCACTACGTTAGGTATAAACGGAGTTTATAAGCCCTCTGAGTACAGGAAAACTCTCGCTGTACCTGAAGGTAACTCACTTTCACAGCTATTACTGAAAAAGTATGAGCTAACTCCAAACCCCATATGTAAACGGCTTAGGATATAGGCGATATATAAATGATTAAAATAAATAAAATATTAAACTAGCTACAGATGTCTTTCTTTGGCCTAGCAGTTTTCTCCTGCAACTCTGGTCTCCTTGGTATCTAATAACTGACCTTACTTAAGACTATGACGCCATGAGCTGTCAACTGCAAGGGTGCAGTGGGGTAGATGGTGGCCTCTTATTTTCACATTACCCTCTCTATTCGGGTCACTCATTGCAGCCTTATGTACTTTCAAGGGATATCAGACAGTGCTCCCCTTGGTCTGACCCTTCAGGTTACTTAAGAACATAAGAATAGCCTTACTGGGTCAGACCAATGGTCTGACCCATGGTCTCACAGTGGCCAATCCAGGTCACTACTACCTGGCCAAAACCCAAGGAGTAGCAATATTCCATGCTACTGATCCAAGGCAAGCAGTGGCTTCCCCTATGTCTTTCTCAAAAACAGACTATGGACTTTTCCTCCAAGAACTTGTCTAACCCTTTCTTAAAACCAGCTACGCTATCCGCTCTTACCACATCCTCTGGCAACATGTTCCAGAACTTAACTATTCTCTGAGTGATAAAAAAAAATTTCCTCCTATTGGTTTTAAAAGTATTTCCCTGTAGCTTCGAGTGCGTTATCACTTTTGACAGAGTGAAAAATCGATCCACTTGTACCCGTTCTGCTCCACTCAGGATTTTGCAGACTTCAATCCGTTCCTAGGGCAAGCAAATTCTTCTCCACAACCTAGTAAATATGAGCCTTAAAGATCCAGCCACTAGGACTGATGTCATCACTTCCCTCCTGGCCCAAAGAACACAAATCTATAATAATAACAGTTTATATACCGCAGGACCGTGAAGTTCTATGCGGTTTATGGGGGATGGGGATGGGACTTGATATACTCGCACCTCTTTTTTTTTTTTCCTGTGGTTACAACCAAAGCAGTAAACATATTTTTTTTTTTTAGACAGCTACTATTTTGTACCTGGAGCAAAAAAGTGTTAAGTGACTCCATCCAGAGTCACAAGGAGCTGCAAGTAGGAATCAAACTCACAACCTCAGGGTGCTGAGGCAGCTCTTCTAGTCACTATTTATTTTGTTTTCTATTCCATCCTTCCCAAAGAGCCCAGGACGGGTTACAGGTAAACATACACAATATACAGTTAACATGTCACAATTTGCCATAGTTACAGGACAAGATTTTATCCAACTTGACTCATAAGGAGCAGTGCCGGGATCGAAGCCACCACTTCAGGCTGACGAGGCAGCTGCTCTAACCACTAGGCCACTCCTCAACTCCCATCAGGTTAACAATATACTGCCTTTCCTCTGTATCTATCAGCCCTGGGCTCACAATCTAACCATGGTACCTGGGGCAGAGTGACTTGCCCAGGGGTCATAAGGAGCGGCGCCGGGATCGCAGTCACAACCTCAGGCTGCCGAGGCATCTGCTCTAACCACTAGGCCACTCCTCAACTCCCACCAGGTTGATAATATACTGCCTTTCCTCTGTATCTATCAGCCCTGGGCTCACCATCTAGCCATGGTGACTTGCCCAGGCTCCTAAGGAGCGGGGCCGGGATCGAAGCCACCACCTCAGGGTGCTGAGGCAGCAGCTATTCAAACCACTAGGCCACTCAACTCCCATCAGGTTGATAATATACTGCCTTTCCTCTGTATCTATCAGCCCTGGGCTCACCATCTAGCCATGATGCCTTGCCCAGGGGTCATAAGGAGCGGCACCGGGATTGAAACCACCACTTCAGGGTGCTGAGGCAGCAGCTATTCTAACCACTAGGCCACTCAACTCCCATCAGGTTGGTATATATTGCCTTTCCTCTGTATCTATAGCCCTGGGCTCACCATCTAGCCATGATGCCTTGCCCAGGGGTCATAAGGAGCGGCACCGGGATCGAAGCCACCACCTCAGGGTGCTGAGGCAGCTATTCTAACCCCTAGGCCACTCAACTCCCATCAGGTTGGTATATACCGCCTTTCCTCTGTATCTATCAGCCCTGGGCTCACCATCTAGCCATGGTGACTTGCCCAGGCTCCTAAGGAGCGGGGCCGGGATCAAAGCCACCACCTCAGGGTGCTGAGGCAGCAGTGTTTCTCCAACTGGCCCTGGACGTAGCCCCGTTTGCACGCCAAGTCCCCCCCCCCCTTACTCACACAGCTCCGAGTAGCGGTGGCAGCCCCGGGCCAACTGCTGCAGGTAGCGCTGCAGGACGTCGGTGAGCAGGTCGCAGGCGGTGAGCTGCACCGAGTCCCAGCCCAGCGCCTGACACACCTGCGCCACCGACACGCGCAGCAGCGAGCGCGAGAAGCTCTCACACATGGCCTCATGGGGGGGTGGAGGAAGGGCGCCGCTAAGCCCGCGCCGCCATTGGCGTCCCGGCCGAGCTCGGCAGGCCGTGCCAGGGCAGCGCCGAGCGGCTCGATGGGGGCGGGGCGGCAGCGACCCCGCCCCCCCTCCCGCTCGCGCCGAGGAGCTGTGACGCGCCCGATGCGGAAGCGGCTTCTGAAGGAAGGGGGGGTCGCTATAGTGATTGGGGCGGCGCAGGACGTGACGTAACGAGGCGGAGCCAAAGGACGTACTTCCTACGGTGGCCCGCCGGGGGCACCCCCGATTTTTTTTTTTTAAATCTTTGTAGCTTTATTGAAAAGAAAACTTTTAAAATAAAAATTATTTTTCAATATCTTACCAAGTATCCACTTGTATAGAAAAATAATTTTTTTATTCTTATACGCATTGAAAATATCTGATATTGCATTTATATCAAAATTTTAATAAACTTGAAACTTGAAGCTGAAAATAAAATACAGCTATAATCTTCTACTATAATAAGAAAATGTTCGCTTAACTTCAGCTCAAGTCCTCAAAATAAGAGCCAAGAAGTAGAATCGACCACCAATGTTAAGGAAAAGAAAACTTTGTACAGAGAGTATATTTACACGTCTCCCTCCGTATTCAGGGTTTCAGCATTCACGGTTTCGATTATTCACAGTTTTTCGCTTTCTGGCTCCTCCCCCCAAATTACATCAGCTTGCATAGAGAAATCGCTGATTCCCGGCACTTTCTTCACTGTGTGTTGCCTCTCCTTCAGGAACGGTCCACCATGTTATTCGTGGTTTCACCATATTCACGATGGTTTTTAATAGAAAACAGCGAACAACATATGAAAAGTTATTTGCGTTTTTTCTCTATTTGCAGTTCTGTTAATCCCCTATCACAGCAAATACGACGGGAGAAGTGTAATAGCAACATAAGTAAGAAACATTATCCTTACAATAACAGTTACGTGAAAAAGTTCAAATACAAACATCATTAAAATTATAAAAATACAAATGTAATAATCCAACCGGACCCTACACGGTCTGTGTTTCGGCAAACATGCCTTCCTCAGGGGTCCATAGGATGTAAGACACATTAAAAAAAAAGACTAAATGCAATATACTTTTCTTTGAGAAGAGTCCCGAGGAAGGCGTCTTTGCCGAAACACGTGTACATTTGTATTTTTATAATTTTATTGTGTGTAAAGTAAATAAATCATTTTCCAGAACATTTATCCACAGTCTTTTTTTCTCATTGGATTGATTCTACTGTGGATTGTTGGGTCTCCTTTTATTCTTTTGTTGTGTTTAATTTTCCAGGTTTTGAAAAGCCATCTGGACACCCTACCATGTCTGGGGAAATCCAGATGTCTGGTAACCCTAGCCTGATTTGAACTTGATGGAGATGCTTACCCTGAATCGGTGGCATGGAATGCTGCTATTATTTGGGTTTTTGTCAGGTACTTGTGACTTGGATTGGCCTCTGTGAAGACAAGATCCTGGGCTAGATGGACCATTGGTCTGACCCAGTAAGGCTTTTCTTATGTTCTGTGCATGTAGCAGGACTTGAGAAACAGTTCATAAATAAAAACCTACAAAGGTGTCTGAATTTTAAAGCAGGTCTGCAGAGTGGGCTGAGATTCATCATCTGTGATCTGAAAGACTGCTATCAAATTATAGAAAGTTGGTTGCAATTAGTGCTGCTATTTCCACATGGGGTAATCATTCATTAAATAATGTAAAGTAAAAGCACATGAGTCAAGTCTCTTTCATTTGAAAGGAAACTCTGCAATGAGAGGGCATAGGATGAAGAGGTGATGAAGCCATCTGCACAATGTGCGGCGGCAAAAAGGGCGAACAGAATGCTAGGAATGATTAAGAAGGGAATCACAAGCAGATCGGAGAAGGTTATCATGCCGCTGTACTGGGCCATGGTACGCCCTCACCTGGAATACTGCGTCCAGCACTGGTCGTCGTACATGAAGAAGGACATGGCATTACTCGAAAGGGTCCAGAGAAGAGCAACTAAAATGGTTAAGGGGTTGGAGGAGCTGCCGTACAGTGAGAGATTAGAGAAGCTGGGCTTATTCTCCCTTGAAAAGAGGAGACTGAGAGGGGACATGATCGAAACATTCAAGATAATGAAGGGATTAGATTCAGTAGATAAAGACAGGTTGTTCACCCTCTCCAAGGTAGAGAGGAGAGGGCACTCTCTAAAGTTAAAAGGGGATAGATTCCGTACAAACGTAAGGAAGTTCTTCTTCACCCAGAGAGTGGTGGAGAGCTGGAATGCTCTTCCGGAGTCTGTTATAGGGTAAAACACCCTCCAGGGATTCAAGACAAGGTTGGACAAGTTCTTGCTGAACCAGAACGAATACAGGTAGGGCTGGTCTTGGTTAGGGCACAGGTCTTTGACCTGGGGGCCGCCGCGTGAGCGAACTGCTGGGCGCGATGGACCGTTCGTTTGACTCAGCAGCGGCAATTCTTATGTTCTTATAATAGGCTTTGGAGTAATCTAAGGAAATACTATTTTACAGAAAGGGTGGTAGATGCGTGGAACAGTCTCCCAGAAGATGTGGTGGAGGCAGAGACTGTGTCTGAATTCAAGAGGGCCTGGGATAGGCATGTGCAATCTCTCAGAGAGAGAATGAGATAATGGTTACTGCAGATGGACAGACTAGATGGTTCATTTGGCCTTTATCTGCCATCATGTTTCTATGAATTGATAATTTAAAAACTGTGTTATGTGTAGGGTTACCAGATTACCCGGAAAACCCAGACATGTCCTCTTTTTAGAGGACTGTCTGGGTGTCTGGACAGATTTTCGAAACCCGGCAGTTTCTCTGGGTTTTGGAAGGCCCCATGCTCAGGGCCGCACATGCTCATAGGCCCTCTAGACGTGGCCCGGACTCGAGGAAGGATTTACCCAGATGTGTCCTCTTTTTAGAGGACTGTCCAGGCATCCGGACAGCTTTTCAAAACCCAGCACTTTGTCTGGGTTTTGAAAAACTGTTGAGATCAGGGCCGAGTCTGGAGTGCATCTGCATATTCAAGTACAGTGGCCGGGCCCAGGGAGGAGGAAAGTCAGGGGCTAGAGAGGTCGTGAAAGGAAACAGTGTTGGAAGAAGGGAGGGAAGAAACAGCACAGAGGGAGGGAATGAGGGAAGGGGCAGAAGCAGCAGCAAGGAGAGAGGGCTGGAAAAACAGAATGGATGAAGGGAGGGGGGATGGATAATCAGCATGGAGGGTGGAAGGAGGGCTGGAGAAGCATTATGGAGAGTGCTGGAGAAAAGAGCATAGAGCAGAGTAGTGCTGGATGGGAGGGGAGACAGAAACAGTAGGAGAGGTTGGAAGGAGAGTGAGGGGCACCTGCGGGAGGGGGAAGAGGGTTGGAAGAAGGAAGAAGAAGCACCCACAGGAGAGTGGGGTTGGAAGGAGAGAGAAGCATCCATGGGGGGAGGAAGGTTGGAGGGAGAGAGAAGCACTGAAAGGGTACAGAGAATAGGAAGGGGGAACCAAGGAAATGGGTGGAGTAAGGGTGAGGTCATGTATCTTTTTTTCTTTACAAGTATGGTAACCCTAAGTTCAATTATACATATTCATTGCTAATCATTTATATGCAATTTAAGTGGTCTATAAATGTAAAATAATCTTATTCTATCAAGACCGCAGCTGCTAGACAATTCTATGAATTTTATTGCATTGGATGATTGGGTACACTTTTATTGGAAATCACTTGATTGTGAAAGGAAGACTTGAACATTCTCTTGGGACTGAAGTTAGCCAGGCAAGAAACTCCCAGATTAATAAGAACACACAGTGCTAGAGCTGTAATTCCCAACCCTGGCCTAGGGAGCTTCCGACATCAGGCTTTCAAGATATTCACACTGCATAAACATGAGAGATGTGCATGCACTGTGGCCTCAGCATACAAATTAATTGTGGATATCCAGGAAACCAGACTAGCTGGTGGTCGCCCAGGATAGGTTTAGGAACCACTATGCTTAGATATTGTCCGGGCAATGTAATGCAGGGCTCTGGATAAAAATCTTTTGACTCATTAGGTCAGTGCTTCTAGCCCACTCCTCTGGGGAATACCCAACCATTCAGGTTTTCAGGATATCCACATTACAAGAGAGATTTGTATACAGAGGAGGCAGCAAATGCAAATCACTTTCACATTATTTCTTGTGGATATTCCAAAAATTTGACAGGCTGGGTGTGCCGAGGACCCAATTGAGAAGCACTATATTAGGTACAGAAATGCAAGAACATCTTTTGTTGTTCTTCAGAGTATCCATGATGACATCTACCATCTTCTCCATGGTCTTCGGCTGGCTTTCTGACTCTGGAGCAACTGATCGCAGGACATTCTTAGAAGCAAAACGCATAGGGCTCCTTTTACAAAAGCGCGCTAGCTGTTTTAGCGCACACTAGCCGCTACCGCCTCCTCTTGAGCAGGTGGTAGTTTTTCAGGTAGTGCGTGCTAATCTGGTGCATGCGCTAAAAACGCTAGCGTACCTTTGTAAAAGGAGCCCATAATAATAAGTTTATATACCGCAGGACCGTGAAGTTCTTTGCGGTTTACAATGGTTAAAAGATGTTACAAATTAATTAGAATTAACAAGGTTAGAAGCTAGTTATTAACATCGCTAGAGATCAGTTATTGTGGAGTAGAATTGTACAGGTTAGTTGCCTAAATACTTCAGGAACAGATATGTTTTTAGGTGTTTCCTAAATTCTCTATAAGTAGTAGGCGTGAGCAATTGTTCCAGATCTTTGCCCCATAATGCCGCTTGATGTGAGAGAAGATGTTGATGGTGTTTTTTAAATTTACATCCTTTAACCGGTGGGGAAACAAAATTCAAGTGTGAGCTTCTCTTATGTCTGTTTGAGAAAGAGAAGAGGTCAGTTATATATTTAGGGGCTAAACCGAATAGTGCCTTAAAGCAAAAGCATCCCAACTTAAACTTCACGCGTGCCTCCATCGGTAGCCAATGTAGAAGTCGGTAGGAAGGTGTTATATGATCAAACTTCTTCAACCCAAAAATTAGCTCGACTGCCACATTTTGCACCAATTGTAATCACCGCATATTCTTCTGGGAAATTGCCAGGTAGGCGATATTGCAATAATCTAGTTGACTCAGTATAAGGGATTGTACTAGGATTCTAAATGATGAAACATCAAAATATGATCTAATGGACCAAAGCTTCCAGAGAGTAAAAAAAACCCTTTCTAACTAAAGAGTCCACCTGGTCTTTCATGGTTAGACTCTGGTCCAATGTTACACCCAATATCTTCATAATGTACCTCTACATACATACTTTTACGTTAAGTCTTTCTCTTTCATGTCATTCCTGCCATTCAAAGACAACTCTTTTCTATTTTAATCATGAATTGTAGTTTTGTTGAAAGAGTATAAATACAGCCTTGATGAGATTGGATTGGAATGTACCCTAACATCCTGGTCAGTGTTAAGGATACTTTATTTATGCTGCTTACTGTTTATCACTGCAAATAAGTCTTCATTTTGTCTTTTTATTACCATTCCTTCCATTTCAAGTTCTGTCCTGGAGCTAGTAATTCTCAGGGTATCAACCATGACTATGCACAAAAGGGAGAAAGAAAATCCAACGTAGTCTGCAGTAAACAACAGCAACCAGAAAACGACGAACAGACTGCAGATAATGTACAAGATGCAGGCGTTGTTTATTAGTAAATGCAGTAACATATACAACCTTATAGCCAACCAAGGGACCCGACACGGTCCGTGTTTTGGATAACACGCCTTCCTCAGGGGTCCATGGTGGTTAAGGTATAAAGCAAACTGTATAAAAGATAACAAACACACACCAATCACGATCAAATGGGGTCAAGTAAGTCTTACACAATGGCAAAAAAGGTTACTCCACAGTGGGCTGCAGGCTGAAATAGAGATCTACCAGCGATGTGGGCATAGCCGATTGGTTGGTAGATCTCTATTTCAGCCTGCAGCCCACTGTGGAGTAACCTTTTTTGCCATTGTGTAAGACTTGCTTGACCCCATTTGATCGTGATTGGTGTGTGTTTGTTATCTTTTATGCAGTTTTCTTTATACCTTAACCACCATGGACCCCTGAGGAAGGCGTGTTATCCGAAACACGGACCGTGTCAGGTCCCTTGGTTGGCTATAAGGTTGTATATGTTACTGCATTTACTAATAAACAACACCTGCATCTTGTACATTATCTTCAGTCTGTTCGTCGTTTTCTATCAACCATGACTATGCATGAGACAGCTTAATTAGATGCTCAGTGATGCCATATGCTAGCAGGATTCACAAAGGCATTTCACGGTTGACTCAAAAGCATTTTGCCTGATTTACAGACAACCTTCAAGCTTTGATTCTAAGCACTCTGCCTTTTTGTTTGAATAAGTGCGAAGATTTTATTGTTGTTGGGAAAGTCATTTAAGTTTCTAACACATGACATTCTGCAATACCCCTTAAACAGTGTTCAGTATTTCAGCATGGATATTAGGCATGTGGCTTACTAAAGAAACACTTCCACAACTGATACTGACCCGTCTACTGTCTTTGGTTTTGTATGCGGTAACAAAAATGACAGTTTGCTAATCTTCTTTGTTTCCAGTTGCCATTACACTACATGAAAGCTAAGATCATTTTTATTCCTATTTTGCCTGTACTGGCTGCTTTTTTTTGCACATTTAATGACATTTTGCAGTTCTGAAAGAATAGTTAGTTCTTGGAGCCTTTATGTTGTTATTCCCGAGGGGCTTATCAAAACATGAAATACATGTCAAACTGACAGGTCCCTTCCCGATATAGAAACAACAATAAGTTATAAATATTTAATGAGCACAGAGTAAAATACAAAAAAAATATTAAATAGCAGGTCTGATGACGAGGCCAGTTCTAACAATGTTTGTTTAGCCATAGAAAACTTGGCTAGCAACTGGCACTTCTGAAGACTTTGCAAAATATCACTAAAATAAGTTTTGTCTTGTGAAAGATGAATGATACTGTTATTTTAGGTGGGATGTATGAAAAGGTGACAGGATTTATGAAATATTGGCTACATAAAATTACTTTTCAGTTTAGTAGTAAACAGATAAGGGGGTAGAAACTCAGGATTACTTGTAAAGAGTCATGCTACCTAAAAGAGAAATCCATAGGCCGTTATTGAGATGGCTTGGGGAAATTAGATTGTAAGCTCTTTTGAGCAGGGACTGTTTTCTTATCCTTAGTGACTCTGTGCAGCGCTGCATGCGTCTGGTAGTACTATAGAAATAATTAATAGTAGTAGTAAATCCACTGCTTATTCCTACGAGAAACAGCATAAAATCTGTTTTACTACTTGGGACCTTAGTTGGCCACTGTTGGAAACAGGATACTGGGCTTGATGGACCTTCAGTCTGTCCCAGTATGGCAATACTTATGTGAGCCAAGTATAGGGCAATCAAACCATTGTGACATCACTGATGAGGCTGGCTCTTAGGCATTGGTAGAATGAAGCATTATGACATCACAATCTGAGTTCCAGAATGTTGCTACTTAGGATTTTAAAGTGTTCGAGGCTTATGCAGATGAGGATGGAGCTTAGGCATTGGTGGAATGAGGCATTATGACATCACAATCTGAGCTCTAGAATGTTGCTACTTATGATGTTAAAAGTGTTTGAGGCTTGTGCAGATGAGGACGGAGCTTAGGCATTGGTGGAATGAGGCATTATGACATCACAATCTGAGCTCTAGAATGTTGCTACTTATGATGTTAAAAGTGTTTGAGGCTTGTGCAGATGAGGACGGAGCTTAGGCATTGGTGGAATGAGGCATTATGACATCACAATCTGAGCTCTAGAATGTTGCTACTCTTGAGTTCCTGCCAGGTACTTGTATTCTGGGTTGGCCATTGTTGGAAACGGGATACTGGGCTTGATGGATCTTCGGTCTGTCTCAGTATGGCAAGTCTTATGTTCTTATTATTGTATTTTTCTACCTACACTGTCCCTTCGGGGCCTGCCTGAATTGTTTACTCTACACTACAGCATGTTCACCAATTATTATGTGTATTTTTAATGCACAATTTGCAATTTGTTGACTGTACTGGCTATATAAATTACTTGCATTAAAAACTGTGCAGTGAACTACATAGTTTATTACATTGGATCCTGAATGTCTTGTCTCTAAAGGCTCCTTGTACTAAACAGCGGTAGAGGTTTCTCCCGCTGGCCGGTGAAGTAAATGCTTCAACACTCACAGGAATTCTATGAACGTCAGAGCACTTTCCTCGCCGGCCTGCAGCAGAAACATCTACCGCCATTTAGTAAAACCCAGTGTAAATGTTGTTCCTTTCCTGACATTTTTCTAATCAGCCTCCAGTCCTTAGGGTACACCCAGCCAGTTGAATTTCAGGATATGCAGGATGAATATGCATGAGATAGATTTACATAACAAGGAGATGGTGCATGCAAATCTCTTCATATGCATATTCATTGAATATCCAAGTGGACTGGTTGAGAAGCACTTTTATTTAGCACCCATAATATATCATGAAAGTTTCAGGTTCTTAAACGGAATAATGTACCCGACTCCACTAACGGCCTCTTTTACAAAGCTGCACTAGCGGCTGCCGTGCGGTGGGAGGGGGTTATTTATGTCATAAATTGAGTTTTTGAATATTCACACTTGGGATGGGTGGGAAGATATTAATATTCAGAATAGGGTAAGGTTTTTATGGTAATATATGTTTTTGTGTTTTATTGAATGATTATTGGATGGGTGGGGGGGAAATGGTTGATTATGAACATGTGAAAGCTGAATGTGCGATTATTGTATCATTATACATCGCATTTGTTGTATTGCACTGTTGAAGTTTTGAAAATTAATAAAGAATTTAAAATAAAAGCAGCTTTTCCTTACTGTAGTTTTGCATTTGAACATTATCCAACTGTGCTCCCACAGGAAAGTTTTTCAATACTGCCTGGGTTGATCCTTTGAATCAAATTTTGCTTCCTGTTAATAGTAGTGTACAAAAAAGCACAGAATCTAGAAAAGAGAAATAATTTCCTAAAAAGTCTCCTGGGAAAGAAATTTAAGACAACTTATTCAAAAACATCTCATTTAGACATTTTTACAACCTCCCTAAAAAACTCATTAAACATCCATTAAAAATTCATCAACGTAAAATGTTTATTGTACGATAATTTACAAATATGTTTGTTCCCCCACATTCTTCATGAGTGGACCAGGACTGGTAATACGAAAACCCAAACAGCTCGAATAGTTTCATTCCTCTTCTTTATCTGTAATATATTTAAGAAGTTCAGTATTGCAAATGCACAAAATCCAGATATTAGCCAACAGATTGCAATGGTAATCCGTGAAACCAGTTTACAAAAAACATAAGCAGTACTAATTAGAGAATCATGAACAAATAAGTTCGGACAAAATATGTGATTTTCACTCTGGCTAAATTTTGGTGTTTAAAATATGTAGAAGTACAACTCTGGGCAATGCTTATTCACAGAAAAGGCACTGGGTATGCCCTGTCAGAGGTGGAGGTGATGGAAAAAAAGGAAGAAAGAGGACACAGAGGATGGAAACAAAACTTTTGAGGATCTCACCTCAAATCTAGTCAAATGAGCTGAAAGGATAACCTGCATGGAACTGCAGCTAGAATCCTGACTACCTGAATAAGTACTGTAGATGGGCCATTCCAGTCTTTATCTGCCATCATCTACAACTTTGGATATCTGGCTCAGTGTCTCTCATTTTTTAGTCATTTCATGGTTCTACCTCTCTGGTATTCCTTCCTGGTCTCTTTCCATCACAATGGATATTTTAATACGTTTTCTTCCTTCAGCCTTCTCGCTCTTGGCCTTCCAGTTTTCTCTACTTTGCATCCATCCTTTCTCCCACTCCTTCCCCTCAGCCTTCTCTCTCTTTCCTAGAAAGGGTGGTAGATGTGTGGAATAGTCTCCCAGAGGAGGTGGTGGAGACAAAGACTGTGTCTGAATTCAAGAAAGCTTAAGAGAGGCATGCGGAATCCTCTTAGGAGGAGGAGGAGGGAGGAGGGGATAATGAATGCTGCAGATGGGCAGACTGAATGTGCCATTTGGCAATTATCAGAGCCTAGAACCAACATGATTTGTCCAGATGGACAAAAATAATTTTATTTTTTATTTTGTAATTAGACTATGTCAGATTTGAAATGTGTATCCTGACAGAGCTGATGTTAGATGTGGCTGTGGCCCAGGGTAGAAATTTGGACCTATCCGCAATATAGAATGCCCTCACTTATCAGGGTTGAATCAACAGTCTGTAAAATTCTAATCCAGTCTATAAATAGAATTCTTCTTTATAATCCAGAATCCATAAAGACAGTCAACAACTGATGAGTCATCATTCATTTATCCTTTATTGTTGTATAAATTGCTTGCCCCAACAATTGTATGCCCGACGGGACCCGTTTCGCCTAAATAGGCTTTCTCAAGGGTTTAAACAGGGAGCACTTATTTTTGGCGTCCTCTCGTCCCTGTTGGAACCCTTGAGAAAGCCTGTTTAGGCGAAACGGGTCCCGTCGGGCATACAATTGTTGGGGCAAGCAATTTATACAACAATAAAGGATAAATGAATGATGACTCATCAGTTGTTGACTGTCTTTATGGATTCTGGATTATAAAGAAGAATTCTATTTATAGACTGGATAAGAATTTTACAGACTGTTGATTCAACCCTGATAAGTGAGGGCATTCTATATTGCGGATTTTTCCAATTAGCCTCACTTTCTGTCTTCTACATTTTGCTGTTTTAGAAATTTGGACCTCCCAGTTGTTTCTTATTTTCAGAAGGTGTGGCCATGGGGTTGTATTAGCAGAAAATGGAGAGTGAAGGGCTCAATCTAAAATTGAAGACGTCCAAAAACCATCATAAGCCAGCAGTTGGACGTCCTAATCGCAGGAACATCCAAGTGCCAATTTTCAAAGCTGACTTTCAAGACATTTTGCCTGCTGTGCATCCAGAGGTCTAGGGGGCATTTTGGGAGACATATTATGAGTGGGCTTTGGGCATGGTAGACTTGGACATCTTGCAGTGATAATCGGACATTTCCCAGGATGTCCTACACAGAACTTAGACATTTGGGGCTAGACCTGTTTTAGAAGCATCTAAGTGCCACAAAGGTACCTCGACTTACTAGATAATCACTGGAGGGATTAAGTAATGACCCCCCCATACATACTCCCCCGTTCTCCCCCCCCCCCAAAGATTTGAATGAAACAGTTCATACCAGTCTCTAGAAAAGCAGCACTTGATATGGACAGCCTAGTAGAATATCACAAAGGTGTTTTAAGTAGCCTGGCAAGTGGGCTAGTGAACCATAGAGGGGATGACCCAAGCCCATGAGCCATTCTACCTACTACATTTATGGTGGAACGTGTGATCCCACCAAAACCCTACTCTACTGCCATATAGGTGTCATATGTAGCCATAAGGACTATTGGGTGGTAGACAGGTGGGTATAGTAGGGTTGATTTTTTTTTTTTTTTTTTTGGGGGGGGGTTACCATAACTTATAAGGAAGTTATGGTGAGATGTATATCTAGCACCCTTTATGTGATGTTCATAGCAGTCCCCTCTAAGGTGTCCCACTGCTCATCTGGGACGTCTATGTGGCCAGTCCATTAAAAACTGACCCTTCCCACGTCCAAATGGTCTGAGTTTAGACATTTTAGACTTCAATGTTTCTGTGGTCAAAAATGGGGCATAAAGTTAGGCAAGAGCAATAAAGGACTGCAGCAATGATGTACAAAACACAGGAACTTTATTGGAATAAATCAATCGGAGTGAGCCAAAAAAATGGTTCTCCTTGGTGAGAAAACAGGACAAAGTTAGGCATCCTAAGGTTGGACCTCCTGTCAACCAAGATGTCCAAGTAGGTGATTTTCAAAACTAAAATTTCTGGACATCTAGTGCAAGGGTACCCAAATGGTCGATTGCAAAAGCAACTCAAGTCGATCATGTTGCCTTTGCGATCTTGTTCTTCCTGCCTCCCTGAGCCAGGCCAGGCGCGTACAAGCACCGGATCCACAAGCCTTCACCTCAGACGTCAATTCTGTGGTTCGAAAATGGCCCTCCTCGGGTATATAAGGGGGAGGAGGAGAGTAGAGATATGGTGCGAGCGGTCATGTAATTGTGTGTGGTGTTTGGAGAAATGAAAGGGGGGAAGTGCATCAATTTTCAATTAGTCATATAAAAGAATCTATTTAAAATTTCATGACATGAATAACATTAATATACATATATTATGCTTTGAAGCCAAACAGTTAAGTCCAACTCCAAAAACTTTACAATTGATAAACCCTTAGAATCAGAAACTCTAATTGTTCTCTAAATGCTACTTAAATACATGAAGAAAATCATAACAGACAATATAGCTAAATATGAATGGTATTCAAGCTCAAAAACATACTGACTTTCGAAGAATATACTGCGCAGATGTTGGTTGTATTACCTTTTAAGTCTGGATCAAAACACTCCATTAGCTCATCCCCTAGTTAATGTCTTAGGAATAAAACAGAATAAGCATGAGAAGCAGCACTCCATGCAAGTTAATGATAGTCCTGTGAGTCTCACAGAACAAAGCTGTGAAATTAAAATGTTAATATATGGTAGTGATACACACGTGCAAACATATTAGGCTGCCAGAGCATGGAAAAATTAAGATGACGGTAAAGAGATTTGCAAAATGAAATAAAAAGCTGGCTAATGTATTTAAAAAGAATGTGTATTCCTTCCTAGCTTCTTCAGCCCTCTTTAAACCTACATTTATATAAACTCACACATCCATCCCATTATTCGCTATTTCTCAGTCAACACTAACCCCCTCTTTTACAAAGGTGCGCTATGCTTTTTATTGCACGCTATTTATTAGTGCGCGCTAAACGCGAACACATGCATGCTATCCTATCCTATGGATGCATTAGCATTTAGCACACACTAAAACGCTTAGCGCACCTTTGTAAAAAAGGACCTAAAACTGAATGTGTGCACGAATGATGTATCCGAGACAGCTTCCAGGCAAAGTGTACACTGAAAACAAACAATTCTCATAAAACAGTCTCTGAATGATGTGTAGCGTGAAATTAATTATTAGGCAATGCAATTATTCTGTCAAATAGCAGCAAGGATCATTATAAGCTATTAGCAAATTTAAAATAAATTTAAGAAAGCACACACAATATTAAGCTATGGATTGAAAAAGAATTGGCAGGTTTGTAGAGGACCAGTCCATAAACCAGACAGACTTGGGTATTGTCATCCTTTTGCTTCTCAGAGTGAGCAACACTGAATGATGTCCCTATCAGGATCCGAAGGGGACTTCAAAAGTGACCTAGAAAAGGCACTGCCAGACACAGGGTGTTGGGCTTGATTAACATTAATTCTACTTGAAAGGCGAAATAATGAAAAACTAGTAATGAATACATACTGTTTCTGGGTAGCATTCAGAGTCAGACTGAATCAAATACAAATATTCGGTAGAACCTTAAATGAATAACCTAGCTCATTCTTGGCCAGAAGTAGGATGGGAGCCATGGTTTGTGGGGCATGACCCAGTTGAGTTTTCAAGATTTCCACAGTGACTATGCATGATCTTTGCGTGCATACAATGGAAGCAGTACATGCAAATCAATCTCATGCACATTTGCTGTGGAAATCTTGAAAGACACTTTGGGTCATGACCCTTAAGGACTGCGGATGGGCACCTCTGTGTTAGATCTAATCTAATCTGGGATTTATGAGTCACACTATGCCTAAAGAGGGTCAAAGTGACTTACAGAACAATTTGGCAATCCACTTGCTCTTTTAGATAACATATTTGTTTGTTTTGTCTGAAATGATCAAATTACAAATGTATACAAAAGATATTTGACCGCAACTATAGAGCTGAAGCTTTGCAAAGTGCTACTGCTCACAAGTTTCAAACTTGTGCTAATTCAAGCCCTTATGTCATGTCACTATGAATCCAATATACAGGATGGGCCAAAAGTAGGTATTGTAATACAGTATTTATTCATTACTTCTTTTTATTTTACAGGTGTCACAAATAACATTCATGTGAAGTTTTTATATCATACCTATCCAACACCTGTAGAAAAAAAAGTACACTTCCCCCTCCGTATTCACGATTTTCGTATCTACAGATTCGATTATTCGCGGTTTTAAAACAAAAAATGCTTTTTCATTTTTCGGGCTATTTTAAGCCCTGTAAGCCCCCCTTAAGCCTTACCTGGTGGTCTAGATGAGAGCTCAAGCCAGCCATTTCCTGTGAGTGATCTGCATGAGGCAGGAGCATGGGAAGATCGCTCCTGCCCTGAAAACCCGCTAGGTCACCAGATAAGGCTTAAGGGGGGGGCTTAAAATAGCTGGGAGGAAGCGGGGGTTAGGGGCAGAACCGGACCGAATATTATTCACGATTTTTTAATATTCGTGGGCTGGCTCTGCCCCTAACCACTGCGAATACAGAGGGGGAAGTGTAATAATGAATATTGTGTGCCCACTTTTGGCCCATCCTGTGGGGACACATTTTTCCAGAGTAACTGCAGTCAGAAAGCATGTGGCCACCCAGTAGGATATTCACCGACTGGCTCAAGTAAAATTTTCTGATCCTTTGATCCTCCAGCTGAAATATTTGGGGCTGTGAGGATTATTTTATCTCCCTCACGGTCCTGCTTTGACAGATAAGAGGAAGAGGCTTCAGGAGCAGCCGTACTCACAGTGCAGCAGCGCCAGAAATGATCTCAATCAGCTCCTTGGTGATGACAGCTTGACGGGTGCGGTTGAACGTCAGCGTCAGCTTGTCAATCATCTCGGCTACAAAAAAAGAAAAAGGAATGCATGTTACATTAATACCTACTGAGACTTAAAATATTGTTTTGTAATGTTCAGATCGGGGCTCAATTTCTAGGGGGAACGGCCTGTAACACAGTTCCACCGGTTCTTTGCAGACTCCTCCCTTCCCTTCCAGGTAACTTGCAGGGAAGGAGCGAGCATGCAGCAGAGAACAGAAAAGTCACTCTCTTCCTGTGTTCCTGCCCCTGGCCGGCCGGCCGGCCTGCTCCTATCCCCAGCTTCACTTTCTTTTTTCCTACAAATTAAGCCCAAACTTATTCTTTTTCTGCAACAGACTACAAAGAGAACCCCCCAAGTATTTTTTTTTAAATACAGTTTAACTCTGGAATAAATTCATATTTCAAAAGCTTGTCCATCTGGTACCTTGTAATTGCTATCTCCTGTAGGCCTAGTGCTCTGCTTATTTCCTAACAGTGGAACATTTGCAGCAACATGTAGGCACAAAAAAACAAGGAAGGGAAACCCTAATAACTGGAATGGGCAGGTACAAACTTGCATCTTTAACACATCAGATATATCCCGAGTCTTAATGCATTTTCTTATTTTTTTTTTGTATATAATCACAGTATGTATAACTTTAATTGCTTAGTTTGTCATCTTCTTTTAGCATCATGGGTGATGTCTGAAAGAGAGGCCTGTGATATTTCACAAGCTCATGTGCTGCAAAATTTGGGGTCATCACCCACCCCCACCCCCCCCAATTCCTCCAAAATCAAATCCATATCCATTTCTCAGATCCTCAGGATATTGCTGTAATCTTTCCCTTCTCCAGAATAGTTCAATCAGGCTATATTATTTTTGAAAAATGCTTGCTTCTTATGCCACATCTCTTCCTATTCATTTCTCCAACAATCAGCCGAGGAGGAATTTAAGGTCTGAAGGTACTACGAGATTAACTTCCATGATGTAGAAATCTAGAGTGGCAATATTGTCCGTAGCAGGGGTAAAATTTTTGAACTCCCTCCCTGGTATCCTGAGGACCTGTTCTGACCATTTACAGTTTAGAAAGATGTTGAAAACAACTGTTTGTGGAGGCTTTTTTTTTTTTTTTTTTTACTATTTGGTAGACATATTTAATAAGAATTCTAAGATGGCTATTGCACTTTATTTAGTGGGGATGGCTAATGTGTAAATTCATTGAGGATGAAATTACCATGTAATTGCAATGTAACTTGAATGCATTTTGAAAATATACTGTTCATGAATTATCGTGAATGTTTTTTCAATTGTTAACTGCTTAGTTTTAGGCGGTCTAGAAATTTTAGAAATAAATAAAATTAACAAATATTTCTATCTTCTCTTTTCCTTCATAAGAACATAAGAATTGCCGCTGCTGGGTCAGACTAGTGGTCCATCGTGCCCAGAAGTCCGCTCACGCGGCGGCCCTTAGGTCAAAGACCAACGCCCTAACTGAGACTAGCCCTACCTGCGTATGTTCCGGTTCTGCAGGAACTTGTCTAACTTTGTCTTGAATCCCTGGAGGGTGTTTTCCCCTATGACAAACTCCAGAAGAGCGTTCCAGTTCTCTATCACTCTCTGGATGAAGAAGAACTTCCTACTGTTCGTACGGAATCTATCCCCTTTCAATTTTAGAGAGTGCCCTCTCATTCTCCCTACCTTGGAGAGGGTGAACAACCCTCTTTTTTTTCTCCCCATCCCCTAATAGCCACAACCTTTCCCTGCCTACCATTACCCATTTCTGCTCCCACTCGCAAAGCCATGTAAGTGAAACTCAGTTAGTAAATCACTAGGGATGGTCAAAAATAGATGGCTAGGTTGTTGCAAAAGGGAACTCAATAGGCAGGAACAGGAGGTTGGCCAATGAGCAAAAGAGTCTGTGAATAATGTGGCGATTCTGCCTTTAATTTCAGAACTCCACAACACAGAGAACCTGCTCCACGATAGAAATAATGTTTCAGCCATGGTAAGAATATATTTGTAAAAAATGCACTAGCTACCGGTGAAATCTAGAGTATTGTTTAAATTTTCATGTATTTGTTACAAAGTAGCATTTGGTCTGTCACCAGGTTATCTCCTCTCACATTTTTCTTGGAGTCATTTTAATAAAAATACATAGAGTGCGCAGCTATTTACTTATCCTTCTATAAAATTTTGCCGCTACAAGAGGTTCCTTGAGAAAACTTTCTCCTTTCAGGCCACTAAAATGAATACATGGCTCGGAAAAATGATGTTAGAAGCCTCGTCTTATTTAGATTTTAGGAAATTACTAAAGACTCAATTATTTAATAGGATGACATCGTAATGGTTTTACATTTTCCCCTATTTTCAACCATGCTCGCATTTTATTCTTTATGCTTCTTATTTACATGGTTTTACATTGTTATCTTAATTTTATTGAAATATTTGTACTTTTTATTCTGATTAATTTTATTGAAATGTATGCACTGCCTTTTATTGTATTGTATTGAGATTTTTATTGAAAATGTATATATGTGCATATTACTAATAATTGGAAAAATTATACTAATCTTAATTATACATTTTGGTGGAATTCCTTATGTCATATTTATAAGATGGAAAAAGTAATTGCTTTATAAAAAGGTAGTTATAATAATTTTATAAAGATCTGGGGCCATTGGTTAAATATTGTAATGAATAGGCATCGTTTTCCTCTGATGGTATTTCTTTCATATAGGGGGGGAAGGGGGAAAATTTTGTTTTAATAAATGAGTTTATAATAAATATATGGAATGTTTAATGGTAACAAAATGGTGGATAGGGGGAGGGAAATTAATTTATTTATATATTTATGATATTATTGAAAGAATGTCAAGTGTTATATGAATGTCTTTTCATGTTGTTCTTTTGTACACTTGTTGTAAGTTTTAAAATGAATAAAGAATATTAAAAAAAAAAAGAAAATGTATATATGTACTGTTTTTCTCATGCTGTGAGTTGCTTAGAACCTCCCCAGTATGGCGGCATATAAATAATAATAATAACAACCAGTTATGCACATACAGTATTTTAAAGAAAATACAAGCAGAAATATGGCAACGTTTCTAGAGGAAGCTTTTCGACTGCACTCACAAGCATTCTTGCTAGCATTGTCCATAGCAGTCATCCTGGCGCTCTGCTCACTCGTGGTGGACTCCTTCAAGGTAAAGTAGATGATATTTGCTAGAGCAAACTCCTGGTAGTTTCTCAGCACATCAGCATCAATATCGTCATAGATGCTCATGTTTTCTGCAGAAAGAGAGAACCCCAATAGACAAAGATAAAAGGGTACAGTCTGAGGAACCAGTTTAACTTGTGGTGTTTTACCAACTGAGATGGACTAGAAGACAGACCCAACATATCACAGAAATTATTTACCAGAAAAACCTGAATCGATTAGTCCAACTAGCTCGGCACATAAGAAAAGCAATGCCTTGGGGCTGGGGTTTTTTTTTTTTTTTAAATAAGAACATAAGAACATAAGCAGTGCCTCCGCTGGGTCAGACCCGAGGTCCATCGTGCCCAGCAGTCCGCTCACACGGCGGCCCAGAACCTGTGTAATAATCCTCTATCTATACCCCTCTATCCTCTTTTCTAGCAGAAAATTGTCCAATCCCTTCTTGAACCCCAATACCGTACTCTGTCCTATCACGCCCTCCGGAAGCTCATTCCAGGTGTCCACCACACGTTGGGTGAAGAACTTCCTAGCATTTGTTTTGAAACTGTCCCCTTTCAACTTTTCCGAATGCCCTCTCGGAATAAATTTAAATAAAACTTTAAATGAAAAGGAGCAGACCCCACAGGCATTCAAAACTGTAGTCTTTGCCCCTTGGGAAGGTATATAGTTGAGGCTCCTCTAGAGAAAAAAGGATGGGGGGAGGGACTCGACCACCAGAGTGTTTCACCCCCGAGGTGGAAATGGCCCCCCGTGGAACCCCAGCTCAGTCCGACAGAAAAAAATAGGGGCAGATAAAAAAGCCACTGCCTAGCCTTTTCAATAGACCCTGCTCAAGGTCTAAATATAAGACTGCACAGGCTTACCACCGTCACCTGCTGCAGACTGAGAACAGACAGACTGATTCAATGAAGGACTGCACAGCCCACTTATACTGTAAGAATTCAGTGTGTTCTGTCTCCACCTGCTGGCAGAGGGGTGCAAACCCATCTGTCTGTGCTGGGTCTGGAGAGATGATAAAGAAGCTGTCGGTTTTACCTATTGAGCTGGACTAGAAGGCAGACCCAATTCAAGCCTTGCATAGGGACCATATATCAAAACTATTTACCAGAAAAACTTGAATTGACTAGTCCAACTTTTCCAGTGAATCAATACCTGGCATACACCCTGCATAGGTTTTGGCTTGGCCCTATAATATTTGCAAGTGATACAAAGTAGCATCTTATAAATGAGAGGCAATATTACTTGACATGCAGCAAGGACTCACTTTTATCTCAATTCTATGTTTCTATTTGAAAAGAAGCTCTAGATGAGAGGGTAGTATGAAGTTAAGAGGTGACAGGCTCAGGACTAACCTAAGGAAATATTTTTTTTCAGTCTCCCGGAAGAGGTGGTGCAGACAAAGACTGTCTGAATTCAAGAAAGCCCGGGACAGGCATGTGGGATTTCTTAGGGAGAGGAGATAGTGGATGCAGTGGACAGGCAGACCGTATGGTGCCATTTGACCTTTATTTGCCGCCATGTTTCTATCTGGCCGTTGCAAGCTCTAAAAGTGCTGTGCAACCGTCATATGGAGTTACACACCGTCTTGGGGATAGCCCTCCTAACTCTAGAAAGAATCAACTTCGTAGCCTATAGAAGTGCTGGTAGTTCTCATACCCAAGTTTCTGAACTGTGATGAAGTTCAGTCAAGCATTTTCCCTAAGATATGGCAGTATATCAAATACTAATAAACAAACCAAGCCCAGTCTTAAAAATCACACAATAAAAAAGTTCCTGCTACAGTACCAAGAAGTGCTTTAAGGACAGTGAGCATCAGTTCTTGGGAGACATTACATTACATTATCATTTGTACACTGAATTACCTTCCAGTTCTATGCGGTTTACAAGTCGAAGAGGCTGGGACATTCTCAGGAATTACAATTCAAAATTGTTCAATATAGATTATCTCTTATAAGAATTTATCAAATAGATACGTTTTCAAGAGCTTTCTGAAATGTTTATAGTACACTGCACTAGCTATTAACTGGTTTAATTCTTTTTCTCTAATTGCTGAGCCTGTTGAGTCCCATGGCTTGTTTTGCATGGAAAACATCTCACTTTGATAGATGCTCATATATTAGGGGGAATGGGACTTGTATATCACGTTTTTGTGGTTATACATTTAAAGCGGTAGGCAATGGAGGAGTACGGTAAGTGACTTGCCCTGGGTCATAGGGAGCAGTGCTGGGATTTGATCCCACAACCTCTGGGTGCAGAGGCAGCAGCTCACCTCTACTAGCTCACTAGATTCTCAGGGTAGTAAGCTTAATCTTTTCATTTTAGAGCTGATTACAAAAAAAAATACAGACCAGAATTTGAAACCGTTTCAAAGGAGAACAAAGGTTTTTCTTCAGTCCTGTAGGAGATGACAGACCTACAAGGGAAAACCCAGACAGTGGTTCAGGGATACATCGAGTCCAGTACGGATACATGAAGACTTCAAGTGGCAGCATTACTCATACATTTAAAAACCACTGTACCTGAAACGATTGAAGATTACAGATCCTTGATCAAACTCATAACCAGAGTTCAGGAGCTCACTGGCAATTATTGAAGCATCTCCAAAGGTAGGTGGCTTCCTTCCAATGTCCTTAAATGTCAGCAACAAATGATTTCCATGGGTCCTATGTAAAGGAAATGCAAATTTGAATGCACTCAACAGATTATACCAAGTTTCGCATCAGTACCATTTCACCGGGTACTTCTAGCTTTCAAACAGCTGTGCTGGAGCTCCTCCACTATTTTAGCTTTCATATGTAATTCTAACTTCTGCTGCTCACCTTTAAATACATTCTCTCTGCAGTTTCTTACTGCTTTTCTCTTCCCTCGCCTGGTTCGACTCTTAGTCCTACTCTATTCTCCGTTTCCATGACTGTTTGTCCTATCTTATAGTAAAGTTCTTTTCCTATGTTTCTCTATTTTGTACCCATTAAAGGCAGAAAATACAAAATAAACCATAAACCGTTCATCTAACAAATTGCTCTTTTTATCCCCGTTTCAGCTATTGCTAACTCCCATCTTTATTCTTTTGACCTTGTTTGCCTGAACAGACACCCTGAGTCGGTGCATTGTCATGCTTCCTCTCTAGGCATTTTTAAATCCAGACTATGCCTCCCCCTCTTTGGAGGTTGCTTTTATGCATCCCAACTGCTTCTCTATACATTTCCCTGCAATCTCTTGTCTTGACTAGATGTAAGCTCTCTGGAGGAGGGACCGTCTCAAATGTATCTATACAAAGCTAAATGTGCCTGGCAGAAACTAGTATTAGTAATAGTGTTCACAGCCTCTTGTTCATAAGGGTCAGTGTTTTCTGATATTTTACCCAGGAATTCCCCAAACCTAAACTGCTTTAAAGACACACTTGAAAAGACATTAAATTACTATGATTAAAAAAATGATAGAGATGGTGAAAATGGTCTGGCTTGAGGAAGGATAATTCAGAACTGGTGGAAAGGCAAGTAAGGGTATTAGGCTGGGCCAGATTATCAACAATTCACACATTCTCAGTGTAAGGATTATGTTTCTTTTCTTACATATCTAAATGTTTTACCAGTTGATTTGGTTTTCTTTTCATTTCTGCATCTTTTTACTTTCAAGCCTACTTCGGGAGTATTCTGTCTGAATACAAACATTCATTTAATGACCTAGTGAAGCAGGGGCTTATAACTCCCCACTAGCAAAGGATCCTCTGGCAGAGGGCTTGCCTGGTCTAGAGGGTAACTGAAACCAGGCTTTGGCTGAAACTGGGGCAAGCACCCTCTTTCCCAACCAAAAGCAGGCTGCATGTTCCACCCATCCACACATACACTGACAAAAAGCCTCTGCCCTCCTACAACCCATGGGTTCTCCTTGGGCCTACCTTAGAATCCACTAGACCACCAGGCCTTCTAAGGTAGGCTGTGGGAGGGTGGGACAACGGAGAATAGCATATTTGCTCTTTTTGTTGTGTGGGGGAGGGAGGCAGGAGTTTCAGTTTCAGCTGAAAATACTAACACCACATGGCCAAAACCAAAATTCGGTTGGCTTTTTGAATAAGTCCAACAAAATGTGTTTTTCCTCCACTGATCCTCTTTCAAATATCAACTGGGGAAATCTAAAGAATACGGCAGGGACCTCTCCTAGTCCATGTTCTATCTTGCAGGCCGATGTCCAGAACTCCTGCACTGTTCTCTACAGTGCATGAGAACACGGCAGGAACAGCGCTGAAAAATAACTTTTCATGCTCAACACTAATAGCACACAAAACCTGTGTGTGCTATTAGAGATGAGCAATGCAAAGTTATTTTTCGGTAAGAAGAATGTGCCTGGCTCATATGCATAACAGCTGGGCAGTAAGCAAAGCTCTTGTACACATGCCCAGTCAAACCGGGGAGCAGCAGCAAGCTAGGAATAGGACAGTCCCTTAATGCACTTGTTGGCTGAGCAGCGGTGGAACTGCTGAGCGTGGCCCAGGAGGAGGAGGAGGGAGGGCAGTGCTCAGCAACCTGAGCCCTGGCTGTTTCTAGCTCTGCAGCGCTAAACCGAGAGGAAGTCTTGCATCTCTTCTCAACAGAAATAGATGAGCAACACATGCGGGAAGATCATTTGAGCAAGGTAGGACTAGGGGCAATGGGCAAAAGGTGATGTTGACATATGGAGTGCTGTTCCCAATAGCTGAACAGGTAGAATATTAGGTTGGGATCCCTTCAGCTAGCTTGTGTCCACACTCGGATGCTTCTGTTCCCTAGAAACCCTATCTTAAACCCAGCCCTTACCACTGGAAGCCTAATGCCATTTTGGAGCTGGCATTGATTTGTGAACAGTTTCTGAGCATTGGGAGGGAATATAGTAAGCACCTCTTTTGACTACATTTACTTGCCTTGATTTGCGCTGTTCTTCAGCGCCCATGCTGTTGCCTGCGCTGGTGCCCTCCGAACATGTGTGCAGCCTAATGCCAGTGCAAGTTTAGCGCTAATTGCCTCTAGCATCAGCATTAGGTTGCGAACATTGGCCTATTGGGGCTAGATGCCCTAAAATCCAATGGGTGGGCGACCGTGGACCTTGAGGGCCACAACCCAGTTGGGTTTTCAAGATTTCCATAATGAATTATTTATGAAATCTATTCGCATACAATAGAAGCAGTAAATATAAATCAATTTCATGCACATTCATTTTGGAAATCTTGAAAACCTGGCTAGGCTGTTGCATCCTGGATCGAAACATTCAAGATAATGAAGGGAATAGACTTAGTAGATAACGACAGGTTGTTCACACTCTCCAAGGTAGAGAGAACGAGAGGGCACTCTCTAACGTTAAAAGGGGATAGATTCCATACAAACATAAGGAAGTTCTTCACCCAGAAAACTGGAACGCTCTTCCAGAGGCTATTTTAGGGGAAAACACCCTCCAGGGATTCAATACAAAGTTAGACAAGTTCCTGCTGAACCAGAACATATGCAGGTAAGGCTAGTCTCAGTTAGGGCACTAGTCTTTGACCTAAGGGGCGCCGCGGGAGCGGACTGCTGGGTACCATGGACCACTGAGCTGACCCAGCAGCAGCAGTTCTTATGATTTTGGTGTGAGGATCTGAGGTCCCTCAAAGGGCAATATAGGTTCAGAAGTATGGCACAAATTTTAAACACAAGTAGAAGAATCTTATAGGTAATGTGGTGTGTGACAGGGAGCTGCCATCAAAGCAAAAGGCTGCCAACTTCAACAATCTTTTATCAATCATACTAGAATGCAAGAGCCTAGCCTTGATCTAGAGCAGTGGTTTTCACCAGTCCTTAGGGACCACCTGGCCAGTTGGGTTTTCAGGATATCCTCTATGAATATGCATGAAATGTCTTAGTATGCACTTCCTCCGTTGCATGCAATCAAATGCATATTCACTGTGGGTATTCTGAAAATCCAACTGGCCAGGTGGACCCTGTGGGCTGGAGTGAAGACCACTGGTTTAAAGGATTAAAAGTAGTGAGGAAAGAAGCAGTGTCTCCCAAGCTCTCACAACTGCCCTTGGCAAAATTTATTTGCCGCCCCAGGGTCCAGTTTCCCAGGGGAAAGGGGAGATCACCCATTCACTGAACACAGTAGCACTAAAGAAAGTGTTCATGAGCTGCTCCTCACAGACAGGAAATTACTAGCAAATTACTCTGTTGCATCAGGATATATAGCACTGAGGAGGTCAGAGAAGTCCGTTCTCCATCTCTGTCTGCTGGTAGGCATCTAAACTGGTCTAACAAGAAAGCAACATGGCTTACCCCTGTGTATAAAATAAAAATATAGACTTTCAATGAACAGTCTCTGAAGGATTACCTCTGAAGAATACCTCGTAACTTGTCACCGACTCCAATAACCATAACTTGTTTTCCAGAACCAGAGAGTGCCGAAATCTCATTCTTAATGACTTTAGCAACAGAGGAGTGTATGGCTCCACACAAACCTCTATCAGAAGACACGCCAATAAGAACATACTTTGTCTTGTCTTCGGGAGTCTTTATTTCAGCCTTCTCATAAAGAGCTTTAAATAAAAAGAGTGATAGATAATTTGGAAATATCAACATACAATTATGCACTTTGGACAATGAAGAACTTAACTGTTCAGGTTATTGCATCATATTTAAAATTCTGCTCAGTGACCTAGTGCAGGCATCCTAAGTCATTAATCCAAAGAATGTCCTCATTTGATTGCATATTAAGGAAAGTTAAAGAGCTTCGAAAGCACAATTCATTCTGATATATCTCAATATTTCATAATAAATAATTCACCATCAATTTGTTGTATATTCAACCTTATTCATTTTAATTAAGTGATATGGGATAAGACCTCAGTGGCTACATCTGTACAGAATAAAATCTGTTAAAATACAGAGTTAGGCGAGGGATACAGGAGGGTCTAGGAAGTGGAAGACAGTGTTCTTGAATGTATGGGATCCATATCTGCAATCTTTACATCCAAAGGGACGCAGTGAGATTTTACGATGGGTGTCCTGAATTGGGCGCTCAGCTTGTTGAGATGAGAGAGCAATAGTGTGCGATGGCGGGGTGGGGGGGGGGGGAGGTTGGAGGGGGGATTTGGGAAGGGGGAGGGCTCCTAAGATTCTTACACTAGTTATAGGTTTTTGTATGGGGGGATAAGTGGAAGGAGGGAGGTGGAGTGGCAACTTCGGGGCTCATAAGAGTCCAGGGTCCCGGAGGGCCATTCTGCCAACTCTGGCCTTGCTGGCCATGAGTCGATTTGAGGGGGGGGGTTTGTCCCCGTACTTATCTCTAATGTTTCCTTGCATTGTATATGATGCATCACTGTTTGTATTCTGAACCTTTTGTGTTGCGTTGTTCTGTTTGCACTCTTGATAGCATCAATAAAAATTGTTTGAACCTAAAGTACAGAGTTTCCAACGTAGCTAGCCTCTTCATTGGTCAGATCCCTATCACCTCTCTTTTGTCAAATAGTCTTAATCGGTAGACTTTTTAAAGAGTTATATACTATTTTTTTGTGAAATAAATTAGTTTTTTATTATAAATAAATTTTTTATTTTTTAAATTCTTACATCAAGTGAAATACATGTATTACATTCAATTATTATAAACACTTGAAATTTTTAATAAATGTTCTTACATTGTAAATAAAGAGAAAGGGGAGACATGATTGAGACGTTTAAGTACATCACAGGTCGTGTCGAGGCGGAAAGCGATATATTCTGCCCCAAGGGATCCTCGATCACAAGGGGACACCCGTTCAAACTCAGAGGAGGGAAATTTAATGGTGACACCAGGAAGTATTTCTTTACAGAAAGGGTAGTAGATCACTGGAACAAACTTCCGGTGCAAGTGGTCGAGGCCACCAGTGTACTCGGCTTTAAAAATAAATGGGACATCCACGTGGGATCCCTACGGGGGTCGAGCTAAGGAGCTGGGTCATTAGTACTCGGACTCGATGGGGTGGGACAGAAGAGTGGGCAGACTTGGTGGGCTGTAGCCCTTTTCTGCCGTCATCTTTCTATGTTTCTATAAAAATAATTCTTTATCAGAATTATATAGCAGAATATTATTGCAAAAGTTTTCCCTCCCTTCCCCCCCTATATGCTCTGTACATGTGTTATGATATCTGATCTGTAGAAAAATTAGTCAATGGTCCCCATATTTTATTGAATTTTTGAATATATCCTTGTTGTAATGCCATTAGTTTTTAACTTAGCTTTCTCATATCATTAGGGCGTTTAAACGGGACTCCAACATGGATCCACGTTTCGCTAGGGCTGTTTCAACGAGATACCCCTTCTTTGCAGGCCGTCTTCCGTATCACCCAATAGGAGGATAACACGCCCAACAGACCATCCAATTCATGTCACAGGTTGCCAAACTTATGCACGACAACTTCCAGCTTCTGCTCATCGTTATGGAGCAAATGATGAAAGGTTTCATACCCTGTGCCGACAGATGAAGCTATGCAGCCCCTACTATCCGTGTTTGGAAGTGCTCAATCATCCCAAAAACATGCAGTGAAATAGGGCTCTTACCCAAAGCTCCGGTTCCATAGATTCTAGCCGGTTTCAGATCCCTCTCAGCCCTGGTGTATTTGGCTGCAGCAACCATTTTCATGGACTTGGTGATCTTTTGAATGTTTTTGATGGACTTTAAGCGTCTGGTAACTGTTAAGGAATACAAGAGTTCAAAACACCCAGCCAATTCCTCCGCTTCATTAAAGGAGAATGACATAAACATTGGGGGTTAAGCTGAGATTCACATTCAGAAGTGTATTAACAGATACCATTACAAAAGTCTTACAAAGTCTTTTTTCCTCCCAGTGAAAGTCTTATGCTTTTAGGCTGCACTCCAGATAGAAAGCAGTTCCCATGAGGAAACATAAGAACATAAAAAGTGCCATCTCCGGAACAGACCCTAGGTCCATCAAGTCCGGCGATCCGCACACGCGGAGGCCCCGCCAGGTGTACCCTGGCATAGTATTAGTCCCCATATCACTCTAAGCTTCTCATAAAAGATGCGCATCTAGCTTACCCTTACCTATGTCACCTTAAGCCACTCATAAGGAGGTGTACATCTAATTTACCCTTAAACCCTAGAACGGTGCATTCCGCAATAATCTCCTCTGGGAGAGCATTCCAGGTGTCCACCACTCGTTGCGTGAAGCAGAACTTCCTGATATTTATCCTGAACCTGTCCCCTCTTGTCCTTGTCACATTGGACATTGTAAATAGTTTTTTATCCTGCTCTATTTGGTCGATTCCTTTCAGTATTTTGAAAGTCTCGATCATATCCCCTCGCAGTCTCCTCTTCTCGAGGGAGAACAATCCCAGTCTCCTAAGTCGTTCCTCATATTCCAAGTTCTCCATGTCCTTCTCAAATAACTGGGTAAACTATGGGGTCCTTTCACTAATGTGCACTAATGGATTTAGTGCACACTAAGGGGGGGGGGATTCATCAAGGCACGCTGATTTAGTACATGCTAAATGCTAAGATGCTCATAGCAATACAATGGGGATCTTAGGGCTCCTTTTACTAAGGTGCGCTAGCGTTTTTAGCACATAGTCAACCCGCACTACGCTTCTAGAACTAACGCCAGCTCAATGCTGGCGTTAAGGCCCTAACGCACTTTAGTAAAAGGAGTCCTTAGAGTTTAGCGTACTAACCCCCTCTCCCCCTTTTATAAAGAGGTCCTAGCGGCTGCCGCTGCGGTAACTGCCCCGAAGACATAGGGATTTAAAGGGCTTTTGCTATGTGGCTTTATGGGGGAGGGGTTAAATCATTAAGCGTGTCTTGATGAATTTCCCTCCCCCCCTAAATGCTAAGAAGTCCATTTTACATCAATGGGCTTCTTATCATTTACCACATCTTAGAAACTGAAATGCAGGACACATATTTAAATAAAAAAATTATTCAAACTCAGTAGCAAATAAATAGAAATTACTCACTGTCTTTTAAGGTTGCCATGTTTCTTACTTGACCCCTGAAAATAAATAAATATTAAGATTAGTTGTATCTACCTGGATGTTGCCAGATCTACACAAGAGTGACCCTAAAGATAAATACACTTCTCCCTCCAGATTCGCAGGGGATATGAACAGAGCCGGACCGCGAATGGCGAAAAACCGCGACTATCCGGCTGCTGTGAGTTCCCGTAGCCTCTCGAGACTACGACGGGAACTCCCTACATCTATTTCCTAATGGCGATCTGCACAGGGCAGGAGCGTAGGAAGATCGCTCCTGCCCCGAAAGCCCGCTAGACCAACAGGTAAGGCCGGGATGCGGGAGGGAAGACTTAAGGATGTTTTTTTTTTTCTTTTTCCCCCTCCCCAAAAAATCGCGAATATGTGAAATCGCGATTACTGAAACCGCGAATGGGGAGGGGGAAGTGTAAATATTAAAATTACTTCTATCTACCTGGATGTTGCCAGATCTACACAAGAGTGACCCAAGCTATTTTTAGCTATGTGCCACGAGACAGCCCCTAAAGATATCTTAGCGATCCCTGTAAATATTTAGATTCTCTAACAGCTGTTAGATATCAATTCTTTGCCCTTGATCAGTTGTGAGCATTTCTGATATGAAAAGCTGGGCGTCTCAACTTCTACCAAGCTCAAAGAAACAGAAAGGTGATGGCAGATAAAGGCCAAATGGCCCATCCAGTCTGCCCATCTGCAACATCCACTATCTCCTCCTCTTCCTATTGGCTAAGTCTGATAACATTTGCATCTCCTCTCCCTATTGGCTAAGGCTCTTTACACCTGCATTGTGAGGTCATAGAACTTTATGGTTATAGAAACATGACGGCAGATAAAGGCCAACTGGCCCATCTAGTCTGCCCATCCACAGTAACCATTATTTCTTTCTCTGTCTAAAGAGATCCCACGTGCCTATCTCAGGCCCTTTTGAATTCAGACACAGTCTCTGTCTCCACCACCTCTTCTGGGGGACTCTTCCATGCATCTACCACCCTTTCTGTAAAAAAGTATTTCCTCAGATTACTCCGGAGCCTATCACCTCTTAACTTCATCTTATGCCCTCTCATTCCAGAGCTTCCTTTCAAATGAATGAGACTCGACTCATGCGCATTTACGCCACGTAGGTATTTGAAAGTCTCTTATCATATCTCCCCTCTCCCTATTGGCTGAGGCTCTTAACATTTGCATCTCCTCTTCCTATTGGCTAAGGCTCTGTGCACCTGCATTGTGAGGTCATAGAACTGCCCTCTTGAGAGATCCCATGTGCCTATCCCAGGCCCTCTTGAATTCAGACACAGTCTCTGTCTCCACCACCTCTTCTGGGGGACTCTTCCATGCATCTACCACCCTTTCTGTAAAAAAGTATTTCCCTAGATTACTCTGGATCCTATCACCTCTTAACTTCATCCTATGCCCTCTCATTGCAGTTTCCTTTCAAATTAAAGGGCTCCTTTTACTAAACAGTGCTAGAAATTTTAGCATAAGCTGGCGAGGTAAATGCTCTGACATTCATAGAATGCTTACGAGTGTCTGAGCATTTACCTTACTGGCCCAAGCTAAAATCCTCTAGCATCATTCAGTAAAATCCAGTGTAGCAGAGGGTTAAGCATTTAGGGATGTCAAAATGCCAGACCTTATTGTTTTGTGGTTATAACTGCTCTGCTTATTTCTTTTCTCAACCCCCCTAATATTTGATTGTGGTCTAATATAAGAAGTGAATAGTATTGTCTTGTAAAATACAGCCTTATAAAATATAGGCAGCATATTGAGAAAATACAATTGATATCTTCATTGTCTCAAGTCTCCTCTATCATGATAACCACTTTGCTTTCCAATAAAACAGGCTGACCTTATTAGAAGTTTGTTGTTGATTAGACATAATAGTTGCCTATAGATCAGGTAGGGATCCTCAGTCCAAGATATTTATCACCTTCAGATTGACATTTAAAAGGACAAATTTGAAATAAATCCTTAGTAAGAACATAAGAATAGCCAAAGGTCCATCAAGCCCAGTAGCCTATTCTCACGGTGGCCAATCCAGGTCACTAGCGCCTGGCCAAAGCGCAAAGTGTAGCAACATGTCCAATGTCTTCCTCAATAACAGACTATGGACTTTTCCTCCAGGAACTTGTCCAAACCTTTCTTAAAACCAGCTACACTATCTGCTCTTACCACAACCTCTTGCAACGCGTTCTAGAGCTTAATTATTCTCTGAGTGAAAAAAACATTTCCTCCTATTGGTATTAAAATTATTTTCCTGTACCTTCATCGAATGTCCCTAGTCTTTGTAATTTTTGGCGGAGTGAGAAATCGATCCACTTGTACCCGTTCTGCTCCATCCAGGATTTTGTAGATTTCAATCCTATCTCCCCTCAGTCGTCTCTTTTCCAAGCTGAAGAGAACTAACCTTTTCAGTCTTTCCTCATACGAGAGGAGTTCCATCCCCTTTATCATTTTGGTCGCTCTTCTTTGAACCTTTTCTAGTGCTTGAGATACGGAGACCAGAATTGAACGTAATACTCCAGGAGAGGTCGTACCATGGAGTAATATAGAGGCATTATAACATTTTTATTCTTGTTAACCATCCCTTTTTTAATAATTCCTAGCATCGTTTGCTTTTCTGGCCGCTGCCACCCATTGGGCAGAAGGTTTCATCGTATTATCTACGACACCCAGATCCTTTTCTTGGGCACTAACCCCCAAGGTGGACCCTAGCATCTAGTAATTGTGATTTAGGTTATTCTTCCCAATGTGCATCACTTTGCATTTGTCCACATTGAATTTCATCTGTCATTTGGACGCCCAGTCTTCCAATTTCCTAAGGTCTTCCTGCAGTTTTTCACAATCTGCACGCATTTTAACAACTTTGAACAGTTTAGTGTCATCTGCAAATTTTATCACCTCACTCGTAGTTCCAATTTCTAAATCATTTATAAATAAGTTAAATAGCACTGGTCCCTGCACAGATCCCTGTGGCACACCACTATTTACCCTCTCCACTGAGAAAAATGGCCATTCAACCCTACCCTATGTTTTGCGTCCGATAACCAGTTCCAATCAACAATTGAACATAGCCTCCTGTCCCATGACTTTAATTTTCTCAAGAGCCTCTAATGAGGAACTTTGTCAAAATCCTTCTGGAAATCTAGATACACTACATCAACCAGCTCACCTTTAGCCACATGTTTATTCACACCTTCAAAGAAGTCAAGCAAATTGACGAGGTAAGACTTCCCTCGGCTGAACTCAGGCTGCCTGTCTCATTAAATCATGTTTGCCTACATGTTACACAATTATATATTTTTAAATACTGTAATTGTTTCCACTATTTTGTCTTGCACAGAGGTCAGGCTTACCGGTCTGTAATTTCTTAAATCTCCCCTGGAACCCTTTTTAAAAATCGGTGTAACATTGGCCACCCTCCAATCTTCAGGCATTACAGACAATTTTAAAGACAGGTTGCAGATCAACAATTTCATGTTTGAGTTCTTTCAGTACCCTGGGATATGTATACCAGGTTTACAAAATTAACCTTGAATTCTCAACTGAGCTACCTCCACCAACTGATTCGACCCCTTCTCTCTTAGCTTCCTTTCCTGAAATTATTGAGGAGGAAACTGCATATTTTCTTCCCTCCTCCAAGCTCTCCACCTGTTCCTTTGATCCCATCCCCACCCGTCTACTTACCACTATCTCTCCTATTATCATCCATTCTATCTGCCATATCCTCAGCCTATCACTCTTCACTGCAACGGTGCCGTTGGTAGCATGAAATGTTGCTCTTTTAGATTCTAGAATCTTGCTATTCTTTGGGATTCTGTATGGAATGTTGATACTCTTTGGGATTCTGGAATCTTGCCGTTCTTTGGGATTCTATATGGAATGTTGCTACTCTTTGGGATTCCAGAATCTTGCTGTTCTTTGGGATTCTATATAGAATGTTGCTATTCTTTGAGATTCCGTATGGAATGTTACTACTCTCTGGGATTCTAGAATCTTGTTGCTATTCTTTGGGATTTTGTATGGAATGTTGCTACTCTCTGGGATTCTAGAATCTTGCTATTCTTTGAGATTCCGTATGGAATGTTGCTACTCTCTGGGATTCTAGAATCTTGTTGCTATTCTTTGGGATTTTGTATGGAATGTTGCTACTCTCTGGGATTCTAGAATCTTGCTATTCTTTGAGATTCCGTATGGAATGTTGCTACTCTCTGGGATTCTAGAATCTTGTTGCTATTCTTTGGGATTTTGTATGGAATGTTGCTACTCTTTGGGATTCCAGAATCTTGTTGCTATTCTTTGGGATTCTGAATGGAATGTTGCTACTCTCTGGGATTCCGGAATCTTGTTGCTATTCTTTGGGATTTTGTATGGAATGTTGCTACTCTTTGGGATTCCAGAATCTTGTTGCTATTCTTTGGGATTCTGAATGGAATGTTGCTACTCTTTGGGATTCCAGAATCTTGTTGCTATTCTTTGGGATTCTGAATGGAATGTTGCTACTCTTTGGGATTCCATATGGAATGTTGCTACACTTTGGGATTCCAGAATCTTGTTGCTATTCTTTGAGATTCTGTATGGGATGTTGCTACTCTCTGGGATTCCGGAATCTTGTTGCTATTCTTTGAGATTCTGTATGGAATGTTGCTACTCTGGAGATTCTAGAATCTTGTTGCTCTCTGGGATTCTGGAATCTTGCTATTCTTTGAGATTCTATATGGAATGTTGCTACTCTATGGGTTTTAGCCAGGTACTAGTGACCTGGATTGGCCACCGTGAGAACGGGCTACTGGGCTTGATGGACCATTGCTCTGACCCAATAAGGCTATTAAAAAACCAAAAGAAACCAAAACTTATCCTGTTTATGTGTTGATTAAATTGTAAGCTCTACTGAGCAGGGACTGTCTCTTGAATGTGAACGATAAGATGGACAAGGGTCATTTGATGGCGAGTGGAGCTGAACGCTATACTCCGCACGTCAAGCAGGCCGGAGCGCCAGCGGCGTCCTCCAACCCCCGCAACCCAAAGAAAAAGCCGCCCCCCCCCCCGGGCTCCGGTTACGTTCGTCGCCCCGCAATCCCGCCCTTACCATTGCGGCTGGAAAACCGCAGCGCTGCACCGGGCCAACATGGTGACTCCCTTCACGAAGGTCAGCCGCCCCGAAGCGCGCATGCGCCCAGCAAGAGCCGCCGACCGACAGATCTCGCGAGGCTGCGCGGGAGGCGTGGCAGCAGCAGCGTCTCTCGAGCGGAAGAAGCGTCGCGCGCGCCGTTGGTCCTGCAGGAGAGGCGGTTGCTCGTCGTGACGTCAGGGCGCTTGTGGGGTGCTTTGGACGGCTCGGCGAGATGGGGAAGGCGGACTTCCTCACCCCGAAAGCCATCGCCAACCGCATCAAGTCCAAGGGCCTGCAGAAGCTGCGCTGGTACTGCCAGATGTGCCAGAAACAGTGCCGCGACGAGGTGAGGGCGGAGCCCCACATCCGGGTCTTCCTTCCATTGGCAAGCAAGGAAAACCCGGAAGTCGGGCATTCTGTGCCATCTCCTTGCACAGCCGGGGTGGGATTGTGTTATTGGATTATTTTAAATAAGTGTGGATTATTGAAAGAGTATATTCATTTGTGTTAGGGATTAATCAATGGGTGGGATAAAATGATTTACTTTGAATCTCTGTAAGTTGAATGTGCTTTTCTTGACTTGTTATATGTTCTTATACCTGTGTATTGCACTGTTAAAATTTAAAAATTATTAATAAAGGTTAAACAAACCCCCAACAATCTGGAAGTCTCAATCCAGCCTCCCTTTTCTGGAGCCATATGTAGGGTGACCAGGTTTTGTTCTAAAAAAAAAAAAAAGGGCGTGTGGCCCTGCCCTGTCCTGCCCTCAGTCCCACCCTGTTCTGCCCATAGCCCGGCCCCACATAAACCCCATTTCTTCAGGGCTGCGCCTTGAGGGCGCATGCACAGATGCGACGCAGTGACATGCGCATGATGGCCTCACACCGCGTCCACGCATGCGCAGATGCCCGGGCTCGATGGTTTTCAAAACCCGAATAAAAGTGCCGGGTGTTGAAAACGCATCCGGACGCCTGCACAGTCCTCTAAAGCAGTGGTTCCCAACCCTGTCCTGGAGGACCACCAGCCAGTCCGGTTTTCAGGCTAGCCCTAATGAATATACATGGGGCAGATTTGCATGCCTGTCGCCTCCATCATATGCAAATCTCTCTCATGCATATTCATTAGGGCTATCCCAAAAACCCAACTGGCTGGTGGTGGTCCTCCAGGACAGGGTTGGGAACCACTACTCTAAAGAGAGGATATGTCCGGGTAAATCCTGATAAATGATAATCCTAACAGTTTCCCTATCAGAATTGCTAATAGTACAGCTCCCCTAAATGCAATCCTCTCTGAAATAAGTTTATTGGGAATAATTTATGCCCAAGTACCACAAAACACAGAGGCTGCTTCAAAAAGAAGCACAGTCTCATTCATTGAATTTAGGTATAAGAACATAAGCAGTGCCTCCGCCGGGTCAGACCATAGGTCCATCCTGCCCAGCAGTCCGCTCCCGTGGCGGCCCAAACAGGTCACTCTTTTTATTGCCATTATGCTGTCAACAAAATTGTAAGTTTTATGTTGAATTATACTTGATGTACACTTCTTATAATAGAAGTGTCCAACCTAGGTCCTCTCCAGGTCAAGGTTTTCAGGATTTCCACAATGCATATGCAGGAGATAGATTTGCAGTTAGATACAAAATATATGTATGTTCATTGGAAAAATCCTGAAAACTCAACTGGATTGTGGCCCTTAAAGACCGAGGTTGGAGACCCCGACCTAGAACCTGTAATGTAAAGATTACAGCACCTGATATAGCCAAGCTTCTCTTCAGACCTATGTACCATAATCATATGCCTTCGCTCCTGTCCCAATGTGCAGCTAGACCATCAGGAAATCATGGTAGGCCTGAGTGTGTGTGTGTGTGTGTGTGGGAGGGGGGGGACCTAGTCTTGCTTTGGAGGGAAGGAACACTAGCTGCCGGTCAATGGTAGTAGGGGTGTGGGTGCACACTGAAGGCTGTCGGTTCGGGGGGAGGTGTTGGCAGCGGCGGAGGGGGAATATTACTGGGAGGAAGGGTGGTAGGGCATCATAGGGAAGGCAAGGAGAAGAATGGAAGAATAAAAGCCCTCTGGTTTATATTTGATTTATCATTTTCCTCTTAAAAAGGGAGGTAAAAAATGGTATCTCGGGTTATATTCGGATATGTTTATATTTGAGTATGTATGGTATGCATTTGTGTTCATGTATCAGTGTTCATATGCTTCTGTGTGAGCATAAACACACGTGTGTTAGAAGAGAGCAATATATGGAGCGGTAGTGCATTCAGGGGAGAGGGCAGTCTTGGGGAGTAAGACAGGGGTTCTTAGCCCAGTCCCTAGAACATATATTTTCAGGATATCCACAATGAATATGCATGAGAGAAATTTGCATTGAATGTGGAGAAATCAGAACTTATGTTAATAGTGCAAACTATAGATTGGGATATATCAGGAGCAGTTGATGTTTTGGGTTCATGGATGCCTATAAAAACATGGGTGAAAAGTCTGGGAGTTGTTAGATTGCAATTTATGTATGCAAAGTCAGATCCAAAAGGTGACTCTTCTTTTTATCATCTTTATCTGGTGAGCCGAGTGAAGCTTATGGTGTCAGGTTACGACTTTAGAATTGCGGTGCAGAGTTTAGTTCTGATGAGGCTGGATTATTGTAATGCATTTTATCTGGGGGCTGGCATTACAAAATGCTGCAGCTTGTTTGATTACTGGAGCCCCTAGGTATGTGCATATAACACCAGTATTGGAACAATGCACATTGGTTGCTTGTATCCAATAGAGTTTTATTTAAGGTGTTGAGGTATTTAAGGTGTTGATTCATCAAGTGGTTTATGGGGAAGCTCCCTGGTATTTTTCATAATTGCTGAGAGTCCTTCAACTTGTCCATGCATTACGGTCTGCAGAAATTTAGAAACTACACAGGCTAAGGAGTACAATATGCTGAGATGAAAGCTACTGCAGTTTTCATCACAGGCCCTAGACCAGTGGTTCTTAACCTGGGTTCGAACGAACCCCAGGGGTTCGGTGAGTCAGTCTCGCAGGTTCGGCGGAGGTCAAAACACACCTCCGACTCATATAGCGCTTTGGTCACGTTCAATCATCTATCAGTTATTCAGTGATTTTGATCAAGACTGATCGTGTACTCGGTTTCTTGATCTATCAATCTGTAACTAACGCCTTATATACATCAGTCAATTCCTGATCAAAATTTGTGATTTAACTGATAGATGATTGAACGTGACCGAAGCGCTTATGATTCGTGATGATACGCCCCGCTTGTCCATAATTGGCTGCAGGTGATCACGCAACATCGCTTGGCCTATCTGTGCTGCAGGGGATTTGATGCGCACAGTAGTCAAATTGTAACTGTTGTGATGGTACGTCGTGTGATACCTATCTTAATATTTTAATCCCTCTGAGAGGCAACAGCAGAAGTCACACTGATTTGCAGTAAATTTCATTATTATGTTATTATTATTCGAAATATAGGAGAACTTTTTTGTTTTCAAAATTGATATTATTTTTACCCTCACTGTATACCTATATTTTGAATTTGTAAAAATCATATTTTATTTTTCCAATAAAGAAGGGTTCGGTGAACACGCATATGAAACTGGTGGGGTTCAGTACCTCCAACAAGGTTAAGAACTACTGCCCTAGACTTTGGAATGGTTTGCTGGGCTATTTATGCCTTGCTTCAAACATAATGATATTCAATAGCACAATTCTGCTCAAGCTTTAAAGGTGGTTATATATCCCTTACTTATGTATATCCAGTGAAAACATATTATCTAAAGCAGTGTTCTTCAACCTTTTGATACCTATGGACCAGTGGAAATAAAATAATTATTTTGTGGACCGACACCGGTCCGCAGACCGGCAGTTGAAGAACACTGGGCTAAGTCATGCCCATCTCCACTCAATCTCTGCCCCAGACCCTGCCCCCATAATAGTACTAATTGTAACACCATTTTTTCCATTCATTTTTCATATATGCACACAATATAATTCTATTAACAACACATAATAGTTAACCACAAAATTAAACTATACAAAGCACACTGTATGCTTTTCAACATTCATTCCTACCAGAAAATAGATAACCCCATGCAAATGCAGGACCAAAAACTAAAAGTATTAATATTTATAAACAAACCCTAAGATGCAAGACTGCAAGCAGTACAACCCCAGAGGAAAAGAAACAAATGCATTTCTTCCGAACAGACAAATCAATCACTAAATAAAAAAATAAAAGCATTCCCCCCTACTGTTGCTGTCTCTCTCCCTCCATTTGCCTTGCCTTCTGGCCTGCCCCCCGGTGTTATGTTCGGGCCGGTCCATGGTGCGATCAACACGGCGTCTTTGGGCAGGCTCCCTGAGTGCTGCATTGCACAAAGCTGTGGGCAGTGGCTCCTCGTGCGCATCCCGCACCTCATCGGGAAGCCTTCCCTCTGATTTTGCGACGTCAGAGAGAAGGTTTCCGGTTCAGGCGCAGGACGTGCGTAGGAGCCTTTTCCCATGGCTTTGTGCACTGCAGCACTCAGGGAGCTGGCCCAAAGACGCCACGTTGATCGCACCGTAGACCGGCGGCTGAAGAATGCTGTCTTGGGCCCGATGGATGTACTGGTCCTGTGGACCGTTAGAAAATTTCTGCGGACCAACGGTTGAAGAACACTGATCTAAAGCTAATAGATTTACAACAAGAACTGCAGAACATCACTCCAGGCTCACAGTGCACTTTATTTATTTATTTATTTTTTAAATCTTTATTCATTTTCATATCTTACAACAAGTGTATAATATTCAATCAAAAAAAAAAAATTTTTTTTTACAAATCACTTGACATTCTTACTTATAATCATTAAAGTATAAAACCCCACCCACCCCATCCATTAATAATAAACCAATTAGCAAATATCATATATCCCAATCCCACCCTACCTATATCTTATATAATAACAAGGTGTTTAAGGTGTCTGATCATTAGAATATGTAATCAATGGCCCCCAAATCTTTTTAACACAGTGCACTTTATAAAAAAAGAACTGGTGAGGAACTGACACGTCAAGCTTAAGGCTGTGAGCAAAGTGAGCCTGGAGTGATGTTCTGAGGTTCTTGTTGTAAATCTATAAGCTTTAGATAATATATGTAAGACAGTTTAAAAAAATCCTTGAAGACTCACTTTTGCTTAGCCTATTACAGTGTATTGCAAGATGCCGGGTATGCTTTGAGACGTCAGTGAGGAGGAGAGGCGTTGGCTGACTGCCTATAGAACATGCCTGTCGAGGTAAGGGGCATGTTCTGTAGGTAGTCAGCTGGCACCAGCGCCTCTACTCTTGCAGCCTTTACCCCCCCCCACCCCCACCCCCCACTGGCGGCTCAAGGCCCCGTCTGGAGGGCCTTCGCACAAGCATGGATGTTGACGCGATGACTTCACGCATGCGCATGATATTTTCACATCAACATCTGGGCATTTCTGGATGCTCTCCAATTCCAGAACTATAATAATTTTATAAAGATTTGGGGGCCATTGACAGCATATTGTAATGATTAGACACCTTTTTTGCGCAAAAACTGTGTTATAAGAATCGAAAGGGGGGTATATAGTTATATTATTGGTTTTTCAGTATCTTTGAATATAATATAATATATGTATAATATGCTTGAATTATATTATTAGTGGATGGGGAGGGTGGGGGAGGGACTTAAATTTATGTATTTATGATGATAATAGAATAGATTTTCAAGTGATCTATATGAATCAATTGTTATATTATTGTACACTTGTTGTGAGATGTAAAAATGAATAAAGATTTAGAAAATAAAAGAGAATGGCCTATTGGCTGGCATAACGTTTTCCTATATTTTATGGACAGAGAGGCTCTGCTGTTTGTAATTTCTGTGTGTTATGTTTAAGATTTGTATGTGGAAACTGGTTATGAATATTTTTATTATAATCCACCTAGTGTATAGGTTGAATATAACGTTGTAAAATAAATAAATAAATCCCCAAACTACTGTTTTGCACAGTGAAAGTTTCTGTGCTGCAGAAGCTAGAGAACACTTTCTTCCATGCAAGTACATTGGGCCATTTTTTTTAGGAGGGGCTTATTTCTATGAAATCTTCAGTCTGATTTGGGCCATTTTTGAAACTGATGTCATTTTACTATACAATGTTTGAGGGTTATTTTGCCCCCAAACAGACATTCTCAATCCCTTTTTTTTTTCGATTCTTTTCAAATTCTGTTGAGTTGGAAAAAATACAAACCAAGTATCTTTTATTTATTGGATTATTAATTTATTATTAAGATGGTGGAACTGATGGTGTGGTTTGGGAGGGAAACAGTTTTATCATTTGCTCTTCCTTGTTTCACTGTTTAATACAGAGTCTCCTCACTTAACGATTTACCTGTTCCAGTGACCACATGAACTGACCAGTCGGTATGCCACAGACCGCCGGCAGTGGTTCCTACATGCTGCCGGTGGCTGACCCGGAAGCCTTCCCTCTGATGCATTTGCGTCAGAGGGAAGGTGTCCTGGTCTACTGCCAGTAGCATGTAGGAACTGCTGCCGACGACCTGAAGAAAAGGTATGTGGGCTGGGGTGGTGGGAAGGGAGGGAGAGACAAATTTGCTGCATGAGCATTAATAGGCAGCTCCTGGCTTATCGACCAATTCACTTAACCACCTAGTCATAGAAACAGAACTCTTTCGTTAAGTGAGGAGAATCAGCATCAGGCATGATTTTGAGTATTTATAAAGTATCAGATTTCTTTGAAGGTTGTAGTAAATTCTAATTTGTAACTTTTTTGTTGTTTAAGAATGGCTTCAAATGCCACTGCATGTCTGAGTCCCATCAAAGACAGCTTTTGCTCGCATCTGAAAATCCTCAGCAGTTCATGGATTATTTTTCAGAGTGAGTATTTCAAAGTATTCTGTATAAAATTCAGTGAAAGTATGATGTAGGAGGGTAATGGCAACAAAAAGTTGAGGTAACAGAATTGAAAAATCAATCAAAGCAAACCCAAAAAATTCTTGGACAGAATCAATGAGGAAGATCGGGAATTAAAAGAACTGTTTGAAAAGTTTGAGGACTTGCAACTAGAAGCAGAACCCCTCACCAGAAACACGGTTCCAAACTAGGGACTACAGCAAAATAGTCATTGGTTCCCAAGCTTCCACAAATTATCAAAAGTACCTGGAAGACCAAACTTCGCTCAGTAAAGTGGGCTGTGATCATGATGGAGTCGTAGTCCATGCCTTCCTTACACTGCAGCTCGACTTGTTGTCTCCTGTTAGTGTACATCAGAGACATTTCTTAGGCAGCCAAAAAGCTTCAGAGGAGACAGAACCCTTCAGTCCTGGTTTTCCTGGCTAAGTTTCTTTACCAATTGGCTGCAGACGAAGATGGGAACCAATGCGACAATTTTTACACGATCGCTGACTTTAATGCATCTAGCTCTCTGAGTTTGATGAAATATAATCCAGAATCATGCAGTGCAAATAATGAAATGGATGCTAATAAGTAAAGCAGTGTTACGGTATAAGTTCCTCTCATTCTGACGTGCAGTTTGTCCAATGGATAACATCAAACAGGGACACTGAATCCCATAAGATGTATTAAAAGTAGTGGTATCCTGTAAATGGATCTCCTGTGCTATGGTTACCCTCTAAAGAAATTGCACAAATAGAACACCTTTGATTAGAATGCTCAGCATTTGTTTTCTTCAGAAGTGTTTGCCATTCAAGTATCTGTCCCACTAAGCAATTGCCTTTTCCCTCTGACTCAATACTTAACCTTGGAGGGAGGGGGGGTTACATTGACAATTTTTATTAAAGACAAAGCCAAACATATCATACAACAATATAGCAGTGAAGGGTTTCTTCAACACTCCCCGCTTTAGAGAAATAGAAAAGCATATACACGTCGCCGGAGCAGAGACTTTGTTCACACATGGACTCCGTATTTGAACATTTTAACCCCTGAAAGTCGCAGCCACATATTGAATAGACTCCATCTGTGAGTCAGTGCCTTTCTTTCTCCATGCTGTTCCCTGCCTGAGAGTTGTATGTTTATTGGGGGTGGGTGGGTGGGGGGTGTTCTCTCTGTGGGGTGGGGGTGGGGTTCGATCGTGGGGGACATCAGAGTCCAGTCCTCCGCGGATTTGGTTGGGTGACATAATATAACATGTTTTTTTTCCTACTGTTGTACTTCCTGTTGTTATTGCATAATAAAACAGATTTGAACATAAAGGAAACATACAGACCCCCCCTTCCCCTCTCTACCCGGCCTGAATTCCATATTCAAAAGCAGCTTGTTTCTTCTTACTTCACGAAAACCTTTCTGATTAAATAAATTGTTAAACTAAAAATTAAAAATGTGCCATTTGAGACTGTTCAGTCTTCTGTCTGGAAATCCAGGCAGGTGCACCAAGTCCATGTTAGAATCTAGTTCCACTGTTTCTGCTTCAGAGCTCTTGTTCTCTTTCTGGATCTTTGTTTTGAGAAGAACATGAGGTAAATATCTGCATGCAATATTTCTGTGATACATATGCTGGCTTCTTCACAGTTACTTTGGTTTCTTTTCAGGGAGTTCCAGAATGAGTTTCTGGAGTTGCTCCGCAGGCGATTCGGTAAGCAGAATCTTTCATTGATAGTGCCCGGATCTTACATAGTCTTAACTTCTGAAAAGTGATACATTAAAGATGTAATCTGTGATTTTGCACTAGGAACAAAGAGAGTGCACAATAACATCGTGTACAATGAATATATCAGCCATCGAGAGCACATTCATATGAATGCCACCCAATGGGAGACCCTGACAGATTTCACCAAGTGGCTGGGCAGAGAAGGTAAGGAGCGGTTTGTGGTTGTAGCTATCTCCTCTGACCCTCAGAAATGAGAGTGGGAAGGTGTGGAAGAGGCTTGACTTTCCTAAGTAGATTAGTGGTTAGGGCAGGGCAGTGAGGATCCAAATCTCCCTTCCCCCACATACTTATCATGACCTTGGGGAAATCATTTAGGTCTTCATGGTCCCAAGTACCAACTAAGGGCTAGATTCACTAAACCTCACTTACTTTTCTAATCCGTTTCTGATCCGTGTCGTCCCAGCCGACCAATTCAGGAAACCCTAAACATGCAAAATATCTCGATCGGTGGCACACCCCAACAGTGACTACACGGATTGCTGTAGAGTGATCCTGACACATGCGCAGACCATCTTCTTTGCCTGTAGATGGTCTGCGCATGTGCGTGCTCTCCTGACTTCCTTCAGCACGGAACAGAAGAACAAAAAGGCTGTCTCACTCACTCAGCATTCTAATTGGTGAAAGCATGTTTTGCTATAACCACTGTGCTCTCTTCTCTACATGGCCACCGGCACAGGTTTAGTTTTCTTGAATTTAAACCAGCAGTAGTGCTGGATGTTGCTCAGGGAGGAGAGCACAGCAGCGAGAGCAAAACACGACGCTCCTGCCGCTGTTTAAAGGGCAGGGGGAGGGCGACAACCCCTTGAGCATGTACTGCTGCAGAGGAATAACTCATATTAGCCTTGCCCGATAACCCGAGGGTTGCTGTAACATTTCAGGGCACATAGGTCTTTTTCTAATTCAAGCTGCTTTTCCCATTCTGAAGTGGGATCAGGGATATTTCTGTGTGAATTTTGGTGGCCAGAAGTGCTGCAGGAAAGGCAAAACTCAATGAAACCAGCAGAGAGCAGGGGATAGGTTTTTTTCAGGGAGGCAGAGAGCAGGGCAGTCGGAAAAGACGTGAGCGACTGGTCCTCAGCAGTCGTTTATGTTTGGATCGGCTAGCCCAATCGATTTGTTTTGTAAATCACTGCAGGATTGCATTTCCCCTCATTTGCATGTTGGAATTGGATCGGATGCGGACAAGATCGGCCAGAAGGTTAGTGAATCAGGTCAGGTCACAAACCGATCGGTACACGATCGGTTTGCTTAGTGAATTTGGGCCTAAGATTGTAAGCTCCCTGGGAAAGGGGCCTGCTTGGATTGTAACTCACCCTGAACACAGGTTTGGAAAAGTGAGTACATCCTAAAATCCAAATTCATATTTTGTACTACAGATGCACTGTTTTACAAATAAGAGTTTGCCTTGCACAGCGATGCACTGACTCTTGGAGGTAGAGCGCTATGACTGGAGAGAAGAGAGAAAATGTCTGCATGGTAAAATTATGTTTACACTTCTTCATCCTGAGCCAACAAATTAGCTCAATCAGTTACTCCCACCCTCCTGGTAAGGGAGAATGTATGGTATGAATTTTGAATCATGTATGTAAACATGAATTATATATTAACTGTTAGATTTAATATTGTATCATGCTATGAACTCCGGTTGGGAGGATTTGGAGAGATATAAAACATAGCTTAGCCTGTGCCTCATACAGCAGCTTTGTTTAGTAATAGCTATATTTTTCTCTCATAAGCACATTTTATAATTGTTGCCTTTATTTTCTGAGGTTGCACTAAATCTGTAGCTAGAAACAAACCAAGTCTAGTATTGCTTTACCAGCTCCTGTTAGCGCTTTTTCTGGACTCTAAGTGGTTATATATCCTCAGGCTTGTGCAAGGTAGATGAGACACCAAAGGGATGGTACATACAATACATTGATCGGGATCCAGAGACCATCCGGAGACAGCAGGAGCTAGAGAAGAAGAAGAAACAGGACCTGGATGATCAAGAAAGAACAGCCAAATTTATTGAGGAGCAAGTTAGAAGGGGCATGGAGGTGGCAGAACAGGTGAGGAACCAAAACACACACAATTCTGTACTGGCAAACATTTTTATTCCATTTGTCATTTTGGAGCTTCAGGACTGAGTAACTACATTTTTCTTCACCTGTCTTGGGTTTTTATCCTAGTTATCTTTTTGTTTGCTTAATAGTTTCCCATCCAAACTTGTGTTTGTTACAATTTTTGTGATTTAAAATACAAATGCAAAATTGTACATTTGGGGTGCATAATGTTGGACATTGTGGAGTTTTTTATTTAACCAGCTTTGTTTTGTAAGTCCTATTTGCTTTTTAGTTTTTCCTATGCACTGTAATAGGTGTTTTAAACTTAGCTGTCCCTGTTCCAGCTGCTGGTCACTCTTCTGCTAAACGGTGATGGGGGTTGGCAGCAGATACTTCTCTCCTTTGGTTAAGCAGTGATCACATATTAGCTGATAAGAAAGACTTCATGAAGACTGCTTTTCAAAAATCTGAGACTTTCTTTCAAACAATCATTCAGCATCAAACAGGTCCAGCTATTTTATTAAAGTGTTTGTTTTTCAGGAAGCTCCGGTTTATACCGAATTAACTAGGGAAAGCGAGGAAGAGAAAGGTAACTAGACTTTTTAATGTCTGAAATGTCTAGAAATATTGTGAAATTGTACAGTAATGACTGTCTCTTTAAATTCAGTTTCAGAGATTTCTTTTTGATTCATATTTTTCCACTCTCTAAATGGATAACTTTGAGTCCATTTCTGTTAATCCTTTTAAAATGCATAACTTTAATATTATTTTGTTGATTTTTGTTTTCCAGTTGTTTTTAATCTGAGCAAAGGTGCTAGTACTTCAGCAGGTGCTTCTAAACCAAGGTGAGGTTACTTTGTACTGTTCTTCCTGTGGCCTCTGTGTACAATTACCCATTACATTTGTGAATGATCAGTAAAAAAACTTTTTAATTATGGAAACATACCCTGCTTTTGAAGATCTCCTTCCTGGAGTCATTTCTTCAGCTGTTCTTGTGTCCATGGTTTACATGTGTCAGTGTGATGCCTCCCTGGGTTCTGTTGAAGAGTTGCTCTTTGGCATTTTGTGCAGTGCTTGCGCTTTTTTCAGTATTAGCTCAAGGTGCGTTACATTCAGGTACAACAGGTATTTCCCTGTCCTTGGAGGCTTACAATCTAAGTTTGTTCTTGAGGCAGTCCAAAGTCACAAGGAACTGGAGTGGGATCTGAACTAGAGAATTGCACGGGGACAGAAATCCCACCCGTCCCCATCAGGATCCTCTCCGTCCCCGCCAGGATCCTCTCCGTCCCCACCCATCCCTGCCAGGATCCTCCCCGTCCCCGCCAGGATCCTCTCCGTCCCCACCAGGATCCTCTCCGTCCCCACCCATCCCTGCCAGCTTCCTCCCCGTCCCCGTCAGGATCCTCTCCATCCCCACCCGTCCCCGTCAGGATCCTCTCGGTCCTTACCCGTCCCCGCAAGGAATTACCTCCATCTCTGCCCGTCCCCATAAAATGCAGCAATTACTTCCAACAGGATCATCAATTCCACAGTTTCTTTGGTGTTTGTGCTTCTGTTTTCCTTGTGGAATCTCTTTGGTGGACCCCTTTTTTTGTTTTCTGTTCAGGTAATTAACTTATAAACCCCCTCTTTTACTAAGGCTGACGTGTCCATTATATTATATGGACGAACCTGCTTCCAAAGCCTTCCATCCCCGTGGGAGTCCCGTTGGCTAGAGGGGGGTCCCCTTGGGAGTCCCGTGGGTTAGGGGGGGATTCCTACGGGACCCCCGCGATCCCCATTCAGACCTCTAATATGAACTGGGCTTCTCTAGTTCTTGGCCTACTGGTCTAACCATTAGGTTACTCCACTCTCAGGCCTGAGTGGGGTGTGATGAAGATCTATGCAGCAGATGTATTAACTTCCTGGTTTGGAATTCATGGTGCTGAGTAAGATCTTGGCCCGAGTCTGCAGTTAGTGCAAAATGATTTGTCAACAGTTATATCCCAACATGTTCTGAATTTTAAAAATGTATTGATTTGGGAGGTTTTGGATTTACCATATATACTCAAATAAAAAAACAAGATTTTTGGACCAAAAATAGGGGTCTCAGTTTATATTAGAGTCTTCCCCCTCCACTACTGCAGCAACACCCCTGAAAAGACAGACTTTTCCTGCCATGATCAGCGCATGCCCGCACCCCCGCCCACGTCCTCACCGAAACGTTAGCTGGTGCACCCTCCCTAGCAAGAATAACACCCACACCCCAACCCCTACCACAACATCAGCTATTGGTTCCTCCCAAGTCAGAGGAACAACCGCACCCCTGTCTGTGCACACCGGAACATCAGCTTGCGCTTCCCACCCTAGCAAGCAAGACATACCCCCAGGCCTACCGCAATCTCCTGGTGGTCTAGCGGCACATTGGGACAGGAGCGATTCCCACTCGCTCCTGCCTTTTCTTCCTCAATAAAAATGGCCGCCGAGACTTCCAGCAGCAGCAACCTCGTGAAGCTTGCAAGATTGCTGCTGGCTGGCGGCCAATTTTGTTGCAGAGGAAGAATGGGCAGGAGCAAGTGGGAATCGCTCCTGCCCCAATGTGCCGCAAGACCACCAGGAGATCACGGTGGGCCTGGGGGGGATGTCTCACTTGCTAGGGAGGGAAGGAGCGCTAGCTGATGTTCCAGTGGGGGTTGAGGCGCTGGATTGAGTAAGTCTGGGGGATTACTCTTCCTTGGGAAGGAAGGAGGAAGCATTAGCTGACCTGGTAGGGGTTAGGGCATGGGTGGGGGTGCAGGTGTTACTCTTGCTTGTGAAGCAGGGAAGGAGCACTAGCTGATGTTCCAGTGAGGCACAGGTAGGGTTGCAGACGGATGTTTCGTTTGGGAGGGAGGAAGGGAGGGAGCGCTAGTTGACATTCCAGTGGGGTTGGGACATGGGTGGGGTTGCGGGCATGCCCTGATTGCAGCAGCAAACATCTGCCTTTTTGGGGAAGGCTTACAGCGGAGGTGAAGGGGTAAGACTACTGGGAGGGAAGGTGATAGGGTATCACAAGAGAGATATGGTAGAGGGAGTCCAGAGAAGAGCAACTAAGCTAATGAAGGGTATGGAAAACCTCTCATATACTGACAGGCTGAAAGAGCTGGGGCTGTTCTCCCTGGAGAAGCGGAGACTTAGAGGAGACATGATAGAAACCTTCAAGATCATGAAGGGCATAGAAAAAGTAGACAGGGACAGATTTTTCAAATTATGGGGAACCACAAGTACAAGGAGAAATTGAAAGGGGACAGGTTTAGAACAAACGCTAGGAAGTTCTTTTTCACCCAGAGAGTGGTGGATACATGAAACGCGCTTCCGGAGGCTGCGATAGGCAGGAGCACGTTGCAGGGCTTCAAAGAAGGTTTGGATAGGTTCTTAGAGGACAAAGGGATTGAGGGGTACAGATAGGAGTAGAGGTAGATTATAGGGATAGGAGTGAGAGGCAAGTTATAAGAATAGTCAGGGACCACTGATCAGGCAATAGGCCTGATGGGCCGCCGCGGGAGCGGACCGCTGGGCGAGATGGACCTCTGGTCTGCCTCAGCGGAGGCAACTTCTTATGTTCTTATAAACCCTCAGTTTATATTCGAGTTACCATTTTTCCCCTAAAAAGGGGGGCAAATATGGTACCTCGGTTTATATTCAAGTCTATACAGTATATTTGGAGGATGCCTGTAATTGCAGGTTTTGCATCATTTATGGCTAATTTGGAGTTGAACTTGGTGTCTGAGGAGCATTTGTCGTGATTATATTGCCTTGTATGATGGGGGGGAGGGGGGAGAAGTGCCTTGGCAGCTCCCCATTGTTCTTTTTGTCATTGATGTGGTCTGACCATTTTGTCGTAAAGCCTCATTTATTTGACAGGAAGTTCCCATAGAGTGTTTTGGGTCAAAGACACAGGAGGCATATGTGTTTAAGTGTTTTGAAATTGAGCCCCACGGACTACATTTCAAGTCCAGCATGAAAATACTTGTATGCTGAGGCAATGCAGTTGTAGAAAAATTGAATCGAATTGCCCCATTTAATTGAGAAGAATTTTCAGGTAGCAGCTTGGTATATTTCAGTTCTTTCACAGAAGAAATTAGACAGTGTGCTACAGAATACCAGTGGCAGATCATCCAGTAATGATGATTTAAGAGTCATTGGAGTCTTCTGATTAAAGTAGGGCTGCATATCAATTAAATATTTTAATCCTAAATTAATTGTGATAATGGGATTAATCACGCAAGTAAACATTTTAAAGTATTCCCCTTCCATTTTCTCCTGTACAGCAGATCTCAATTCTCAGGAGGGGGGAGGGATACAAATATAGGTTTCTTATTATGAATGAAGAGTTTTGAGGGAGGGTGGGGAGAGGGTTACATTTCTATGTTTAGATTATAATGATAAGATATGCAAGTGTTCTGATTAGTTGTGTTTATTGTGAAAGTTTTAAAAATGAATAAAAATTTAATTCTCAAAACTGACATATTTCAATTACCAATTTGAAAATAAAATCATTTTTCTTGTCTGGTGATTTTATTTTTCTAATCATCTTGTTCTCAGTCTGTTTTCTGAACTCTGTTTCCAAGGTCTCCTGTCCATTCACTATTTCTCTTCTCTCCTTTTTTCTTCACTTCCTGCCATATATCCATCTTTCATGTTTGACTTCCTTCCATTTTTCCGCCTTGAGACCATCTTTCTTCTCCAGGCTCTTCAGTTTGGGTACTGCCAGGTCCTATGAACGCTGTAAATTTTAGAGATACGCCTTTGAATGTTGTGCACAGTGGTTTGATTTGGCGGGGGGGGGGGATTGTAAAGGTTAAGCTGCATTATTCAGGTTCTGATTTTTTAAATAAAATGCTTTCTTGTAGTAACCTTGGAGCCAATGCATTGAAGACTGCAGTTTCAGCAGCATCGGGAAAACGAAAAGAATCGTCTCCCGGCACCATACAAGCCAAAGAGAGAAAGAAAAAATGTGCTCTTGATGAGATCATGGAGGTAATGTGTTAAAAATGGAGGAGATCACTAAGGCACACAAGCTAAATGCCAAACTGCTCATAGGAAGAGAATGGGTGGTTTGGCATTTTGTAAAAGGAACTGTAAAAGTCCTAAAAATGTTTTATGGGAGTGAATTGAGTGTCCCAAAGTCACTTGGCCTTCTCCACACTGTCTGCTTTCTTTTGTAAGAGTATTACACTGCATAAAGGTTGCAATGGCATCATCTGTCAGTATTCGCATTCTATTCTTGTTCCTATCAACCTGTTTGTCATCTCGGTCTATGTAGTAATTCCATCGTACTCCAGATTTTGGTTATAATCTTCATGTAGGACTGCTTTTAGTAATAGTAGTGTCAACGTTCCATTTGAGCTACAGCTGTATCTTGGTTTAAAAAGGCTATTAAAACATGGTTGTTGGGCAATTTGAGACAGATTCTGTAATTGGGTGCCTAAAGTTAGGCACCTATTTCATGTCAAATCACACTTGGGCGCCCATTACAGAATTAGGCCTAACTAAAACTTAGACGCCTACGATATAGGCCAGGGTTTGCCATGAGCTTCCACTGTAGTCTCTTGAGGCCATGGAAACTCACTGCAGCCATTTGTGTTTGCGGCTCTACACGGGGCAAGAGCATAGGAAGATCGCTCCTGCCCCCTTTACCGTTAGACTACCAGGCTTTAAAAGTTAGGTGTGGAGAGGTCCAGGAAGTGGGAGGGAGGCAGGGGTGGGTCATGGTTTAGAAACTCGTGAATATGGAGGGGGACCTGTATGGTACTTGTTTAGCAAATACAAGTGAATACAAATCTTATACAGATGGAGGACAGTTTCCGAACAGGGCATTCATGTGAAATGTGGGAAACTGCCTATTTTATGGGCACCTCTTTTTTTTTTGTAAATCTTTATTCATTTTTGATTCTTACAACAAGTGAATTAAACATAATAAAAACAATTTTCACATATCACTTGTATTTACAATCAAATATTCTTGTAAGATAAAATAAATACCTCCCTTTTTATCAATATTCCTAATTCCATATGATATACATTTCCCATCCCAACCCCACATATATTCTACCCATGTGCTAAGATATCTGATCATTAGAGTAATTAGTCAATGGTCCCCAATGAGAACTCAGAGTCCGATTTCTGCAAATAATAACAAGTTATTATTAATATTGACAGGGGTCGCCATGCAACAAATTACTCAAAATTTGAAAGATTATACTAAATTAAATTATACATTTTGGTGGAATTCAGTTTGTCACATATATAAGATGGAAAAGATGTTAGCGTTACAACAAGGGAATCTTCATAATTTTTTATGGGCACCTCTGAGGTTTTATAAAAGCTTCCATCAAGAACTTTTTCGGGTTCTAAAATCATTCCCATAGAGCAGCCTTTTCCGAAAGCAACAGAGATCTGGTGATCTGAGTAGGAACTGTGAAGCTAAGCAGATTGTGGCCTCGGATTTCTAGGACTAGAAAACGATCATGGTATTTAAAAAATTCCTCTAAAGTAATGCATACATTTATAGCTGCTCCACACACACATCCCTGCTCTGACACATTTTGTGTTTCATGAACGTACAACTTGTTCATGCTTGTACTGAAAGTCAAAATCTATGTTTTGTATTTTCTTAGCAAGAGGAGCAACAGAGGAAAAGCATACGAACAGATTATTGGTTGCAACCGGTAGGTACCACTCTTCCCCCCCCCCCCCCCCGTATCTCATGGCATCATTTAGACCTGACCTACATAGATTTTGTTTTTTGAAATTTAGGGGCCAGTCTCTCTCATAATGCCTCCCTTAATAACTAAGACTTCCCATACTTGTTGGGTAAAGAAAACTTAATCAGGCCCTTGGCACACTACTACTTGTTTCCAGAAGAAGCCAATAGCCTCGCACAGTGTTCTAGTGACCCCTGATAGACGGTTGTCTCTGATGTGGCTTTCTGCTTCACATGCTATGATCCAGGTCCCTACTGGTCTCTCTCCCCCACCCTATCTTTTCTCTCTCCTTTTCTTATTCCAGCCCCTTCCCTCCGAAAAGCAAGCCCCCACCCTTCAACCAGACAGCAGGCTTAGTATACCTTCCATGTGGAGGAGTGGCCTGAGAACCAGAGGAGCCGATTTGATTCCTTGTGACTCTGGGCAAATCACTTAACCCTCCACTGCCCCAGGTATATAATATGTAAAACCACGTTGATTGTAATTCAAATCCTATTCCTAGTCCCACAGCTGTCGAAGAAAGAAGTCCTTTACTCTTGCAGCTGTGACTTTCAGTATGTGACCAGACTTGAGCTGGAAGTTCTACACTTACAGCGTAAACCTAATGAGACCTGCAAGTACACTGGCTTGCTCCTTTTTTCGGTTCAGGGGCATGGAATCTCAAACAGGGAGGTTTAAGTTTTAGACTGAGATTTGAGAACCCAAGCCAAATTGCAGAAGGAATTAACTTGGGCACATAATATAGAGCCTCCAGCTTTCTAGAGGAACAGATTAATTTGTCCAGCTGTGGCTTAATAAAAAAGTATGCTTAATCACTAATCTTCCCCTTTTTATATAAGAATTCTATGAGCATTGGAGCATTTAGCGCTCCAGACCGTGGTAGAAACCTCTACTGTTGCTTAGTAGAAGAGGACCTAAAGTAACGCACACAACTGGAAAGGAATTTAATTTTATGTTATAGTGAATTGTCAGCTACAGTTATAGCATCCTCTGAAAATTTGGCAATCTTGCTAATATTTGTTGGATTTAAATAATAAGGTTGGGGCAGTGTTGCTTTAGGTGGCTTGTCCTGAGAAGATATTTTCTGTACCTAGAAAATATCTTAGATCAGAAAATAATATGAAATTGAGTTTAGAGGGTAAGATGTCAGTTAGAGAATGACACCATGACAAAATTCATCACCGTTCCCATCCCTGCAGATAACCTCGGGAAATAATCCCATGTCATTTTCTAGTGTCTTATTTCAACCTCGGTCCTTCTACACCAGAACTCTTCAAAGCAAAGCCTGCGGGTCAGTGGTTGTGGCCATTCATACTCTGATTCTTCCCTCTCTCCTTAAAGAATGACATGAAGATGGTTTCCCGCGGGGACGGTGATGAATTTTGTCACCGTGTCATTCTCTAATGTCAATCACTCATGTTAGGATTGGGGCAACAATGATATCTGTGTCAGGTGCTAAACTCTGGATGCCCTGGCTGGGATTCTGCGATTTTGTGCTGGGAGAATTTTTTTGTTTTGTTTTTAATTCTTTATTCATTTTTAAACTTTCATCAAGTGTACAAAAATTCATAATAAACACAATTAATCTGAGCACTTGAACATCTTATCATTAAAATCTATAAGTTTGTGCTGGGAGGATTAATTTTAAAAAAATGTTGAAAACACAACTGTTAACGCCTTTCTCTAGTTATACCTGATTGCGTTTGATAATGTTTTCTTGGAATTTTATGATATAATTTTCAAGAAAATTTTGAAAATTGCATATGGATATTATTGTCTTCCTGCCCTAATCTCGTTGAAACCTGACCTGCTATTGTCCTTGTTTTCCTGGAATTTTAAGATACAGTGTGGGGAGGATGAAGCCCAAGAATATGCTAAAAATGCGTTGGTTTATTATTTCCCGGGTTATACCTGTTTATTTGTTTTTATTGTTTGTACTTGGATTTTAAAATGATTTGTATGTAATTTGTAAATTGCATAGTTAATATGTGGTATATACATTTTAAAATAAACAAATATTTTCTAGTTTGTCATGTTTGCATCTGCCATTTAAATGTTTGATTGTAATGTGCCTTGAATCTTGCTGGGTTTGTACATAATTAGTTATTTAGAATACTTTCACCTTCACATCTTGCTTGATTGAGATGAACCATGACAACTTGGCAGGGAAAAATTCTTTCGTAAATGAAATAAGTAAAATACAGGGTTGTTGGGGGTTTTTTTTTAGTGAAGGCCTTCCATTTTCTGTCCAGTGGTGTGGGTTAAGAACCGGGCGGAAAAAGCAACTAGAGAGTTGCGCGGGGACAGAAATCCCACCCGTCCCCGCCAAAGTCCCACCCGTCCCCGTGAGGAATCCCACCCGTCCCCACCCGTCCCCGTGAGGAATCCCTCCGTCCCCACCCGTCCCCGCGAGGAATCCCCTCCGTCCCCACCCGTCCCCGCGAGGAATCCCCTCCGTCCCCGCCTGTCCCTATAAACTTCAGAAATAGTTATTTCATTTAATTATGCTACTGAATTAAAGGCTCTGGTAGAAACCCATTTACAAATAAGCAAAAAGACTTTATTAATTTGAAAATATTAATTGGGAAGAATACATACTTTGCAAATGGGTTTCTACCAGAGCCTCTAATGTTTATAAATTTTTATCAACACAACTAATATACTACTTTATCCTGAAGCAAAATAAAAAAAAAGAAATATAATTCTTTTCCTACCTTTGTTGCCTAGTTTCTGCTTTCCTCATGTTCTCATTCAATTCCTTCCATCCACTGTCTCTCTTCCTTCTGCATCTTCCATTTGCTCTGTTACTGTGCCTCTCCCTTTCTTCCCCCTTCCAAATTGGTCTGGCACCCATCTTCTTCTCTCCGCTCCCCCCATAGTCTGGCATCTGTCTTCTTCCCTGCCAGCATCTTCTCCCTACTCTCTCTTGCCCATTTCCTTTCAGCGTCCTTCTCCCCCCATCTTCCCCATGTCCTGTCAGCGTCCTTCTCCCCCCTCTGTCTTCCACATGTGCTTTCAGTGTCCTTCTCCCCCCTCTGCTTCCCCATGTCCTTTCAGCGTCCTTCTCCCTCTCTGTCTTCCCCATGGCCTTTCAGCGTCCTTCTCCACCCCCCCGTCTTCCCCATGTCCTTTCAGCGTCCTTCTCCACCCCTTTGTCTTCCCCATGTGCTTTCAGCATCCTTCTCCCCCCTCTGTCTTCCACAAGTGCTTTCAGAGTCCTTCCCCCCCGCCCTTCCCATGGCCTTTCAGCGTCCTTCTCCACCCCTTTGTCTTCCCCATGTCCTTTCAGCGTCCTTCTCCACCCCTTTGTCTTCCCCATGTGCTTTCAGCATCCTTCTCCCCCCTCTCTTCCACAAGTGCTTTCAGAGTCCTTCCCCCCCCCCCGCCCTTCCCATGGCCTTTCAGCGTCCTTCTCCACCCCTTTGTATTCCCCATGTGCTTTCAGCGTCCTTCTCCCTCCTCTGTCTTCAAGTGCTTTCAGAGTCCTTCCCCCCTCCTCCCGTCTTCCCCATGGCCTTTCAGCGTCCTTCTCCCCACTCCTTCTCTACCGCCCCGGGTGCAGCACAGCCGGCCAGGTCCCCTTACTTTTGTGGCACTTCCCCGACCGACCGACAACAGCCCCGGTCCGACAAACCTCCCTGCCCTTAACTGCGAATCTAAATTACCTTATTACAGCTGCTGTAAGAAGATAATTTAGATTCTCGGCTACAGGGCAGGGAGGATTGTCGGACCGGGGCTGTTGTCGGTCGGTCGGGGAAGTGCCACAAAAGTAAGGGGACCTGGCCGGCTGTGCTGCAACCGGGGCGGGGTGTGGCGGGGCGGACCGCCCCCTCCCTTGGTAGCCACTCGAACCGCGAGGCTACTCTCCTCCTTACCTGCACTGCCTGCAGCACAGAGCCAAACGGAAGTCTTCCCGACGTCAGCGCTGACGTCGGAGGGAGGGAGGACTTTGTTTAAGCCCTCCCTCCCCTCCGACGTCAGCGCTGACGTCGGGAAGACTTCCGTTCGGCTCTGTGCTGCAAGCAGAGAAGGTAGGGAGAAGAGCCGCGCGACTGAGTACATCCAGCCCCGCAGGAACCCCGCGACCTTCGGAGGCGTCCCCATGGGATCCCCGCGACCCTAGGGGGCGTCCCCACGGGATCCCCGCGACCCTAGGGGCGTCCCCACGGGATCCCCGTGACCCAAAGGGGGAACCCGCGGGATTCCCGTTGTCCCCGTTCCCGTGCAGCTCTCTAAAAGCAACTCGCCATTCAGATTAGAACTGCAAAAGTCTGGCACTTTCTCTTTGTTTATCCTTTGTGTTACTTTTGTTTCAGGAGATTGTAGTAAAGATCGTGACAAAAAGGCTTGGCGACCGGTACCATAAAAAGAAAGCTGTTGTGAAGGTCAGACTGCCTTGCTGTGATCAGAAACTGTTTTTCCAGTGTTGAAGTTAATAATGATTATTCTGAGAAGATGGAGAGAGATCACTGATATAAAGTCCAATTAGTAGCTTTCTTTTAAATGCATGAACACTCTGGGTCTGATATGTCCCAAATTTTCCTCTGGGGTGCAAAATAGGCCACAGTTACTTGATAGATTTTTTTCTCATTTTTGGTCTCTTTCTGACTATGCAGGAAGTAATTGATAAATACACAGCGGTTGTAAGGACAATTGATAATGGAGACAAACTGAAACTGGATCAGACACATCTAGAAACGGTCATTCCAGCTCCAGGTAAACTCAGAAGCAGCTGTGGGTGGAGAGCGACTCTTAAGTTTGCTGCCTCTTTCCTTCCCTACGGTGATACCACAGATCCTACCTAATATTTGTCTTTAACCTCTGAGGGGGCTTAAAATCCCCCTCAGATAAAACCCATTCAAATAATAATAGTGGTGCATCCAACCCATTTATTAAAATTTCAGCAAGTAAAGGAGATCCAGGGTATTCCTTATTCAGATCGGGAATACAAGGTCTCAGCTTATGCAGATGATATACTACTTCATTTGAGAAATCCAGAAACAACCATTCCATGCTTACTTGAATTGATTGAGAAATTAGGTAAATTTTCAGGATATAAGATAAACTGGAGCAAATCAGAAATTCTTCCACTAAATGTACACTGTACAAAGGGCTTGTTTGATTCATTTTCCTTTGTATGGAAAGAGGATGGATTAAAATATTTAGGTATTCGGATAAAAAATACGCTGGAAAACACAATGAAAGAGAATGAAAAATTTTTATTACAGAAGGTAACAGGAATGTGTGAGCAAAGGAATCCTTTACATCTTTCTTGGTGGGGGAGAGTTCAAACTATCAAAATGATGGTTTTGCCTGTGGTTTGTTATAAGATGGGTATGATACTAGTTTTTTTTTTCAGGGGTCCTTTTATAAAAAATTAAATCGTATTCTCACAAAATGTATTTGGCTGGGTAAAACTCCTAGAATTGCTTTAGTATCTTTACAAAAACCAATTACAGAGGGTGGGGTAAATTCTCCCAATTTTTATAGCTATCATCAAGCCTATATTTTGCGACAGGCTATGTATTGGGTCCTCCCAGAGCTCATTGACAATATCCCAGATTGGTTGTGGTTGGAATGGCAACTCATGTTTCCTTTACATTTATGTCATGTTCTCAGTATCAAAATGCCTAGATTGTAAAGAGAAAATAGAATATTAATGGATACATGGAAAACCTTACGTTATGTCAGTAATTTAACACCTATTCCAATAAATAAGTCAATAAATCAAACTATATGACTAAACTCCAAGATTCAAATTGGCGGATTTAGTCATCTGGAAGCATTGGATGATTGCAGGTAAACGTATTTTGGACGATGTCATTTCAATTGGTAAACTGCTTGATTTTTCACAGTTGTAACATAAATATGGCCTTAATAAATCTCAAAGTTTCAGATGGTTGCAACTGAAGCAGGCTATTCAGGCAGGGTTCCCTGAATGGAAAAATCTTAACAATCAATATACAGTGGTACCTTGGTTTACGAGCATAATTCGTTCCAGATGCATGCTCGTAAACCAAAATACTCGTATATCAAAGCGAGTTTCCCCATAGGAACTAAGGGAAACTCACTTGATTCGTTACCACCCACCCTCATCCCCCGAGGTCAGCGGCGCTGGTCTACCCCCCCAAGAACGGGCATTGCTCCCCCCGCTCATGAAGGCCCCCCCCCCCGCGTGATCCGCCATCCCCCTACTCATTTCGGACCCCCCCCCCTGCGATCCGGCATCCACCCACCCACCCGATCAAACTCCTTATCTCCATTTGGCATCGGCACCAACGCACAGGAAATGCCGGTGCCTGAAGATCTGCCTCCTTCGAACTGGGCCTTGAGCATCTGTGCATGCTCAAGGCCTTCGGGTTCCCGTTCTCTCCGAGATTCTCGGTATGTCAAAGAGCCAAATTTCATCAAACAATAATAAGCTTTTATTGATTATGACAAGAGTCGCCATACAACATATCATAAGTAATTGGAAGAATTGGAGTAGACTCAATTATAATTTCTGGTGGAATTCGTTGTGTCACATTTATAAAATGGAAAGAACAATAGCTATACAAAAAGGAAATTATAATAAATTTAAAGAGATCTGGGGGCAATTGACAAATTATTGTAATGAATAAATACCATTTTCCATTATAAGTACAATTGAAAATGTGGGAAAGGGGGGGTTCTGAATTTTATTAAATGATTACCGTATTTTCTCGCATATAACACACGCGTTATACGTGGTTTTTACAAATCGTGCATAACCTTGCGCGTTATACGCGTGAGCAAATTTTTTTTACATAGTTCCCCCCCTGACGTCCGATTCACCCCCCCCCCCCCCGCAGGACCGCTCGCACCCCCCCCCCGAAGGACCGCTCGCCCGCACCCCCACCCCGAAGGACCGCTCGCACGCGCTCCCACCCGCACCCGCATCCCCACCCTGAAGGACCGCTCGCACGCACTCCCACCCCCACCCTGAAGGACCGCTCGCACGCACTCCCGCCCCAGCCAACCGCGGCACCCCCGACACGACCAGGCAAGAGGGAGCTCAAGCCCTCTTGCCCCCCCCGACACGATCGGGGCAAAAGGGAGCCCAAGCCCTCTTGCCCCGCCAACTCCCCGACAATATCGGGCCAGGAGGGAGCCCAAACCCTCCTGGCCACGGCGACCCCCTACCCCCACCCCGCACTACATTACGGGCAGGAGGGATCCCAGGCCCTCCTGCCCTCGACGCAAACCCCCCTCCCCCCAACGACCGCCTCCCCCAAGAACCTCCGACTGCCCCCCCCAGCTGACCCGCGACCCCCCTGGCCGACCCCCCCACCCTCCTTCCCCGTACCTTTGTGTAGTTGGCCGGACAGACGGGAGCCAAAACCGCCTGTCCGGCAGGCAGCCAACAACGGAATGAGGCCGGATTGGCCCATCCGTCCCAAAGCTCCGCCTACTGGTGGGGCCTAAGGCGCCTGGGCCAATCAGAATAGGCCTGGGAGCCTTAGGTCCCTCCTGGGGGCGGGGCCTTGGGCACATGGTCGGGTTGGGCCCATGTGCCTCAGGCCCCGCCCCCAGGTGGGACCTAAGGCTCCCGGCCTATTCTGATTGGCCCAGGCGCCTTAGGCCCCACCAGTAGGTGGAGCTTTGGGACGGATGGGCCAATCCGGCCTCATTCCGTCGTTGGCTGCCTACCGGACAGGCGGGTTTGGCTCCCGTCTGTCCGGCCAACTACACAAAGGTACGGGGAAGGGGGGTGGGAGTGTCGTGGGGGTCGCGGGTCGGCTGGGGGGGGCCGGTCGGAGGTTCTTGGGGGGGCGGTCATTGGGGGGAGGGGGGTTTGCGTCGAGGGCAGGAGGGCCTGGGATCCCTCCTGCCCGTAATGTAGTGCGGGGTGGGGGTAGGAGGTCGCCGTGGCCAGGAGGGTTTGGGCTCCTTCCTGGCCCGATATTGTCGAGGAGTTGGGGAGTCGGCGGGGCAAGAGGGCTTGGGCTCCCTTTTGCCCCGATCGTGTCAGGGGGACAAGAGGGCTTGAGCTCCCTCTTGCCCCGATCGTGTCGGGGGTGCCGCGGTTGGCTGGGGCAAGAGGGCTTGAGCTTCCTCTTGCCCCGATCGTGTCGGGGGTGCCGCGGTTGGCTGGGGCAAGAGGGCTTGAGCTCCCTCTTGCCCCGATCGTGTCGGGGAGTTGGCGGGGCAAGAGGGCTTGACGTTAGAGAAAGGGCGAACCGCTGGAAGAGGAAGCAGCGCAGGCGCAAGGCTCACGGAAGGGCCGGGACCGCCAAGAGAAAGCAGCAGGACACCGGTAGGAGCTTCTACATGATGGGGGGGGGGGTCAGGAGGCTGTGGGGGTGCAAGCGGTCCTTCAGGGTGGGGGTGCGGGTGGGAGTGCGTGCGAGCGGTCCTTTGGGGTGGGGGTGCGAGCGGTCCTGCGGGGGGGTGAATCGGACATCGGGGGGGGCATCAGGTTTTCAGGGTGGGGACAGGACTTCAAGGGGGAGAGGAGAGTCGGGGCGGCGAAAGGAGAGTCGGGCGGCGACAGGAGAGTCGGGCAGCATGCGCTGTATACGGGTGTGCGCAGTATATAAAAATGTCTGTACATAAATTTGTGTTTTCCGCACGCTATACCCGTGTGCGCGTTTTACACGGGTGCGCGTTATCTACGTGAAAATACGGTAGATCAATAGAAAAAGTATATTTGATAAGATATATTTGATTATATATGCCACAGTAGGGATGGTTGGGAAGAGGTTAAATTTTATGTATTAATGTTAAATATGATAGAAATTCAAGTGATGTATTTAATTTCAAATGTCATTTATTGATAAACTTGATGTAACAACTTGGTATTAGATAAGGTATAGGGAGGGTGGGGTTGGGAAAGATAATAATTGCTAATTGTTTTATTATTAATAAATGGGTGGGTGGGATGGGATTTTTTTATGTTTATATATTTTAAGGATTATAAGTAAGATTGTCAAGTGATTTGTTAAAAATTTTTCTGATTGATTATTATACACTTGTAAGATTTGAAAATGAATAAAGATTTTTTTTAAAAAAAGATAAACTTGATGTAAGATACAAAAATGAATAAAGATTAAAAAAAAAAAAAGAATAGTAAATAAGAACATAATAGCCTTACTGGGTCAGACCAACGGTCCATCTAGCCCATCTTCAGAGTGGCCAATCCAGGTCACAAATATAGTAAAACCTGGATTGCAAGTAACTTGGTTTGCAAGTGTTTTGCAAGACAAAACATTTTATTAAATTTTAACTTGATATACAAGCAAAGTCTTGCAATACGAGTACATACAGTAAACACGCATCATATCATCACAGCTGAGGCGATGGTTCTTCGCTGACGCTGCAGGAGTGTAGTGACTGTCCTAAAGGAGCGAGGTCTTATAATACAAGTATTAAAGTTTTTGGGATTGAGTTTCTATTATTTCTTATGGGGAAATTTGCTTTGATATATGAGTGTTTTGGATTACAAGCATGTTTTCGGAATGAATTATGCTCGTAAACCAAGGTTTTACTGTACTTGACAAAAACCCAAATAGCAACATTCCATATAGAATCCCAAAGAGTAGCAACATTCCATGCTACCGATCCAGGGCAAGCAGTGGCTTCCCCATGTCTTTCTCAATAACAGACTATGGACTTTTCCTCTAGGAAATTGTCCAAACCTTTTTTTTAAACCAGAAATTACAGCCTAGAAACATGTATACGGTTTTCTGAATTCACGCATAAAGTTGTGGGTGAGCACCCTAATGTGATAATAACTCTGCTCTGTCCAGTTACACACTAAGTATGTTAGGTTTGTTGTTAATAGAATATTTTTATAATTATGTATGTTCTTTTGTTCTCTGCTAAGAATTCCAAGATTGAACAGGTAACACATTTTTTTAAATAAATATGTATTTGGATATGTGTATCAGCTAATATTCTAAACTAGGGCTGCATTTCAACTTAAAATTTTTAATTACGATTCTTTAGCATCTCTCCAGACCGGCACAGACGAATGGCTTTATGCTTCTCTGCCAGCAGGTGGAGACTGTGAACACACCGAATTCTAACAATATAAGTGTGGATAGTGCAGTCCCTCATAGAATCAGTCTATCTGTTCTCAGTCTCCTTCAGGTGGAGTGGTAAGCCTGTGCTGTCCTGTTCTGTTTTTCTAGGCCTTTCCTTAGGAACTGTTGGAGAGGATATGCAGGGGCTTTTTCTGGCCTTTTTATTGTCTGGACTGAGCTTGGGGCCCACTGGGGTCCTGTTAAACCTCCGGGGGTGTAAACCTCTTTGATTATAATCACAGAAAGACAGTGTATCAAATCCCACCCCTCTTCCTTTCCCTAAAGAACTGATCATCTCCCTCCCTCTCAGCCTCTCTAAGATCTAACATATCTTCTTTCTCTTGCTCTTTTTTCCCTGGGATCCTTTATCTCTCTCCCCCCAGGAACAGTGACACAAACTTAGTGATGAGCAGCACCAAGCTCTTCTCATGGCTGCTGGAGCTCACCACCTCTGCCATAGCTTTCACCAGTGGCCTCTCCAGTTCTGCTCATGGGTCTGCATTGCCCTGTTCTTGAATCTGTGTCTGAGATGAACTGGGAATTACAAGAAACGCAATATCCCTTTTCTTCTGGGATAGTCTTGGAGGACATATAGTAACCCTTATGTTTTATCCTACTCCCTTCTTTCCTATTTTACAAACGTAGTTCTTTCCTCTGCTTTCACTTTCACATACTGCCTCAATCACATTGCCCATGCCCTTTACCTAAAAATGTTTTTAGACTTGTAAGCTGCTTAGAAGAATATAGCTGTGACATGGGAGACAAAATTTTAATAAACTTGGGAATAGAGTCAGACCCTTTTCCTTCCACCGCCAGAGTGACAGATGAAGCCAAAACTGTTGCATGGTGGATCTTGAGATGTTGGGTCACCTGGCTCCAGACTGCATCGGTGTGATAAAATTTTGAGAGCTCTTCTATTGCATTAAAGAGTCCATTGAGCCTTGAGGGGTGGCTTGCTGTGGTTCTGAGAGAAAACCTGCTGCTTGCATCTGTGTTTCACCACATTGCAAGACGAAACAACCGAGCTCTGAGCATCAGAGAAATACATCAATCTTACCTGTGTGTATTGCTAAAGTGATAGAAATGAACCACCTGCTCGGAAGAAGTAAATGGTAGCTTCAAAGTATGTGTGTATTTTATAAACCATGCACCGAAATCTTTTTTTTTTTTTTTTAATTCTTTATTCATTTTATAATTCACAACAAGTGTACAGTAAATATCAAACAATTAGAATACAATACCACTTGAAAATCTACCATATCATACAACAAAAAGATATAACCCCCACCCCCTCCCACTTCCATATACAACAAAAAAATATACCACATGAATATAATATCTTATCATTCATATATATTATTAATAGAAATCCAACTCCCCCCCCCCCCCCCCCCGATCCACATGTAAGAATTAAAGTTGGGAAAAGTGTAAATTATTCATTAGAATAATTTAAAAATGGCCCCCACACATCCTTAAATTTATTATGGTAACCTTTTTGAACTGCCAACGCTCTTTCCATTTTAAACACATGACATACTGAATTCCACCAGAAACAATAATTCAACCCATCCTTGGCTCAAACTCTGCCCCTTAATATGCCTAAATGCAAGTTACATAAATATATGTGCTAACCTTTTCACTGTGCATAACGCCGGAGATCATTTAAGCCCTTTTACATGTGAAAAGTCCTTTTTTAAAATTATTTCCTCTTCTAGATCTTCATTTGCATTGAATAAGTTTGTCCATTTTAAAGTATTTAACTAATGGCTTTCTTTTTTGCTAGACCATAAATGTCATTATGTGACTTCAGTGGTACAGACCCTTCTTGGGGTCTCTTCTGTATTCTGTTTGGCACAATACTGCAGATGAGGTGTTGCCAGAAACATACACCTCTTTCTTTTTCTAGAGGTGTTGCTTCTCCTTTTTGCACCAGGCATTCCACTGGCTCTTGCTGTTTATTGAATGTTTAATTCACATCGGGCTAGATGCACTAAAGATACCGACTCGATCGCTGTTAGCTGATTCTCCAGCAGCGATCGATGCGCTATCGAGTTTGCATGCAATCGTGAACGATTGACACATATGCATAGCTGTAACAGCAGTGCCAAGGGAAGCAGCCTCCTGTCACTACTGTTAGGGCTTTTTTTTAATGGCACAGATGTGTGTGTACGCCATGCCTCTCCCCCCCCCCCCCCCCTGGTGCCAGGCACACTGGAGCCACTGCCCCCCCCCCCCCCCCCCGGGAACCTATAAAAAAAAAAAAAAAGGCTTGACCAATCAGGGCTTTAGGCTCCCTTCTCAGTATCCTAGATATAGGGAGATACCTAAGGCCTTATTGACTCAGATACCTATGGCTCCACCCCTTAGGAGGGGGTCTTAGGTGTCTGAACCAACCAGAGCCTTTGGCTTCTCCCCGTGCATCACATGATGCACCGGGAAGGCACTTAGACAGGTGGACCCTGAGAGTGGGCTTCCTGCTTCCAAAATTTTAAGGTATGGAGGAGGTTTGGTGGGGGGAGGTGTCCAGTGACAGGAGGGAGTGGGCATCTCTCCTGCCATTTTTGGGGGGGTTCAGTGGGGCAGTGGCTCTAGAGTGTCTGGCACAGGAGGTCCATGAAGCTGGGGTGTTCTGCATGGTAGGAGGAATTGGGCATCCCTCCTGCCATTTGTTTTGGGTTCGGGGAGGGACAGTGGCTCTGGGGGTGCCTGGCTTTGGGTGGCCTCGTTTGTTGGGGGTCATTGGGGAGGGCCATCATCAGTAGTATAGATATTTAGCATGGGGTTTTAGCTAATTTGCATAGCCAGATTGGAAAATGGACGATCAAAGGGAAAAACATGCAGTGGGTCGTTTTGTGCTTTGTAAACAGTTTTAACGATGATCGCTAACTTTAGTGCATCTAGCCCATAATCTTCACCCTACATACATGCCTCTGTACTCCTTTTGTATTAGAATTTTGCTAAGTGCTTGACCACTCTTAACATTTTCTTATTAGTGACCTGGAGTGGTCACTGTTCAAAACAGGATTCTGGGCTTAATGGACCTTTGCTCTGACCCCTATGGCAGTTCTTAGGCTTTGGTTAGTTTTCCGTTACTGTTGGAATATCCATCCTGCTGCAGGGGGTGATGTTACCTGTAGCTGGACAGATTTTCCCTGCTCCACAGACCCCAGTTAGGGATTGTGTCTTTCTAAGTAGGTCTGTGCAAAGCCTGCTGCTTGTATGTGATCTGAGAAAATGAATAATCTTTCCAACTGTGTTCCTGTTTTAGGAAAGAAAGTCCTGGTGTTAAATGGTGGAAACAGAGGGTGTGAAGCCATCTTGGATTCAGTAGATGAGAAGAGTTTTTCTGTCACAATAACCATCGATTCTGTAAGTGTATAAACTTAAAATCTGAAGGTCAGACTTGTTCAAGACACGTATTGCTTAGTAGATTTCAGCCATATCAGCTTTTCTTCTGAGCTTCAGAAATACTGCTAAGAACTTTATTTGTGAAACTCCTCAAAAGGTTTGTTTGTTCTGCAATAGGAGTTTGAAAATGTTCAGTGGCCATACCATATTTGGCAAGCTATATTTGGGCATTGCCATTGAACTTTTGGATTTAAACTCTGCAATTTTGGAAAGAAGTTCACACTGCTGGTGAGTCTTTTCCCGTTTTCCTGACTTTTGTATAGGAATTCGGTTGCCTGTGCTCTTGAAATAGCTTTTTATCCCAGGACAAGCAGGCAACATATTCTTGACTGATGGGTGATGGCACCGACGGAGCCCCGGTCCGGACAATTTTAGAGTGATTGCACTCTAAGAACTTGGAAAGTTCTAGTAGGCCGCACCGCACACGCGCGAGTGCCTTCCCGCCCGACGGAGGCGCGCGGTCCCCAGTTTCTTAGTTTCCGCGGAGCTAAGAAGACGCACTTTTCAACGGCTGTTGAAAAGATTTTTCCTGATCGCCTTCCCACTCGCGAAATCTTCTTAGGAAATTGTATTTCCTCCTCAATCTTCCCTCCTCCTTCAGGAGGTTCAATCCCTCCTCCTTCTGAACGCCATAGAGGAAGTTCCTCTAGATCAAAAGGGGCAGGGATTCTACTCCCGTTATTTTTTGGTTCCCAAAAAGACAGGAGATCTCAGACCCATTCTAGATCTTCGCGATCTCAACAAATGCTTGGTCAAAGAAAAATTCAGAATGCTCTCTTTGGCCACTCTTTACCCTCTTCTCACTCACGGCGACTGGCTATGCTCCCTCGATCTCAAAGAGGCATACACTCACATACCGGTCAATCTGGCCTCCAGACAGTACCTCCGCTTCATGATCAATCACTGTCATTATCAATACAAGGTGCTCCCCTTCGGTCTTGCCTCCTCTCCAAGAGTGTTCACCAAATGTCTGATTGTGGTGGTTGCTTTTCTACGCTCTCACCACCTTCAGGTATTTCCTTACCTGGACGACTGGTTAATCAAGGCCAATTCATCTCAGACAGTACTCCTGGCCACCAACCAGACCATCCTGTTTCTGCAGCTTCTGGGGTTCGAGATCAATCTACCCAAATCTCATCTCATCCCCACTCAGAGACTTCAATTCATTGGAGCGGTGCTGGACACAGTCCTCATGAGAGCGTTCCTGCCGTCCAACCGTCTTCAAACTCTTCAATCTCTATGTCAGCAGGTGCTTCCACAACGCTCCATCTCTGCCAAGCAAATGATGATACTCTTGGGTCACATGGCCTCGACAGTTCATGTCACCCCCTTCGCACGTCTTCACCTGCGCACTCCTCAATGGACCCTGGCTACCCAGTGGTCCCAAACGACGGATCCTTGCTCACGACACGTATTTGTGACATCATCTCTTCGTCAGTCTCTTCAATGGTGGTTGATATCCTCCAATCTCTCCAGAGGTCTTCTGTTCCATCTACCTCCTCATCAACTAGTCATCACCACCGACACCTCCCCTTCCAGGAAACCGGCCACTCTGCAATGTTACCATCAGAAGTGGACACGATTTTCTTCTTGGTGTCTTCTTCATCATCTGGATCCCACTTCCCTTGCAGTGGAGACCTTGTTAGACTATCTTCTTTCTTTGTCTGACTCTGGTCTCAAGTCTACTTCCATCAGAGTCCACCTCAGTGCTATTGCTGCTTTTCATGAGCCAGGTCATGGAAAACTTCTCTCAGCTCATCATTTGGTTTCCAGATTCATGTGGGGTCTTTTCAATGTCAAACCACCTCTTAAGGCTCCTCCTGTAGTCTGGGATCTCAATGTGGTTCTCTCTGCCTTGATGAAGCCTCCGTTCGAACCTTTGGCTACAGTTCCTTTCAAGTTCCTCACTTGGAAGGTGCTCTTCCTCATTGCTCTTACCTCTGCCAGGAGGGTCAATGAACTACATGCACTAGTTGCGGATCCACCTTTTACTGTCTTTCATCATGACAAGGTGGTTCTGCGTACACATCCAAAGTTTCTCCCTAAGGTTGTGTCTGACTTCCATCTCAACCAATCCATTGTTTTGCCTGTCTTCTTTCCGAAACCTCACTCTCATTCTGGAGAACAGGCTCTCCATACTTTGGACTGTAAGCGGGCTTTAGCTTACTATTTAGACCGTACTAAGCCCCACAGATCATCTTCACAACTATTTTTGTCCTTTGATTCAAATAAATTGGGACGTCCTGTTTCTAAACGTACGCTGTCTAATTGGCTTGCAGCGTGCATCTCATTCTGTTATGCTCAGTCCGGACTGACACTGGAAGGTTCTGTCACGGTCCATAGAGTTAGAGCTATGGCAGCATCTGTAGCTTTCCTCCGTTCCACTCCTATTGAGGAAATCTGCAAGGCTGCTACTTGGTCCTCAGTTCATACTTTTACATCTCATTATTGTCTGGATGCATTCTCCAGACGGGATGGACACTTCGGCCAATCTGTTTTGCAAAATTTGTTTTCCTAATGGCCATCCTTCCCTCCATCCCTCTTTTTGTTAGCTTGGAGGTCACCCATCAGTCAAGAATATGCTGCCTGCTTGTCCTGGGATAAAGCACAGTTACTTACCGTAACAGGTGTTATCCAGGGACAGCAGGCAGATATTCTTGCGTCCCACCCACCTCCCCGGGTTGGCTTCTTAGCTGGCTTATCTTAACTGGGGACCGCGCGCCTCCGTCGGGCGGGAAGGCACTCGCGCATGCGCGGCCTACTAGAACTTTCCAAGTTCTTAGAGTGCAATCACTCTAAAATTGTCCGTACCGGGGCTCCGTTGGTGCCGTCACCCATCAGTCAAGAATATCTGCCTGCTGTCCCTGGATAACACCTGTTACGGTAAGTAACTGTGCTTTTTGTGAAACAAGGGCTGCTGTTAGGCTTGGCTGAAAGAAAGTTTTTTCTTCCTTGAAGAAATGGAATTTAGACACCTTATTTAACTGTAGAACTATCAGGATTCTTTTGGATTGCATTGCAGTTGATCCCAGGTTACAAGTATCAAGATAAGCGCATTGCTACATATGTGAAATTTTGAGTTTTGTGGAGTTTTTCTAGAGACTGATGACTAGGCTTAACCCTATTACAGGACTCTTGTTGAACTAAATATATGGGTCTGATTTTTTTTCCACATTTTTCTGCTTTGGTTTGATCTTAGGCAGCTGCCTTTCATGTTCTATATTTGATTGTGTGACTTCATACAGCCAGATGTATTTTTCTACCCTTAAGTTTTCAACTGCACTGCACTGAAGCTCAGCAGTACCAGACCACTTAGTGCTGAAAGGAATAAGCAAATGGACCACCTAGCTTGCCCAAAATGGGGGTTGGAGTGCTTTGTCTTGATGCAGGCATGGGAAATGTTTTACCTAATGTATATGTTGGAATTCTGCTCTGTCACTCTTTTGCTTCCTCACCTTGCTTTCTTGTTACCGAGCCACACAAGACTTGTCGTAAATGGATCACATGATCTCTCAGTTCTAGTTATACCTGTAGCTGATCCCCAGGTCCCTGGTTCTGGCCGGAAAACCCTTCAAGGATCAATGATCTTTTGACAGCTATTGTTAATTCATCTGTAGGATAATGGCAGGAAGTTGCTGCATGATCAGCTTGTTTCTTGAATGATATATTGTTAAAACCCTTTTTGTTCAAAGAGACTTAGCGCAAATCAGTTTTTAAAATCTTTTAAACCTTTTTTCTTTCTTGCTTTTATTATTGATATTATAATTTCATTTTCCTTTTAATATTAATTTTGTGTAAACTGCATAGATGTTCTTCCATTGCTGTATATCAAATGAGAAATAAACTTGGAAATTTAGATCTCGACTTCTTTAACCGTAGGGGCCGATGAAGGGCCACAAGATTAAAGGTGTTCCGTATGAAGACATTTCCAAGTTAGCTTGAGAAACACACATTCTGGAAACTTCAAATTACTACACGTTGAGAAAGAAGACGACTCTACTGTGTCAGAGATTATCTTCTATGCAGATAACAAATTTCTAAAAATTATGTAGATTTATATTTAAATAACAGTACAATCTTGTTGTAAATTTTTTATTTTTTTTTTGAGTTTTCAACAAATTGTGTATTTAAAGTCTAATTTTGTACTATTTTATGTTCCTGTATTAAAAATACCTTGTACAGTTGTGCTGGATACTTTTCTTGATTTAACAAGAATTACATTACATTTCATTTCATTTCTAGACCGTAAAACCTCTCGCAGATCGATGCGGTTCACAAAGAGTAAGAAACTGGACAACCCAGCGACCTACAGAGAAATCATAAAACCCTTTTTAATTTTCTAAAAATCGTACAAGTAGAAACGACTTTAATAACTTTCTGAAGTGTGTGTATGAGCAAGACCTTGTAAACAAAGTACGCAACTCCTTATCCCAACTAGCTGCCTGATAGGAAAACAGGTGCTGGAAAAACTTCTTAAACGTACAGCCTCAAACGGGAGGGAAAAAAACTAGAGCTGTAGTACATAGTGAACAAGGTGAATAATTCCAAATGTGGTATCTCTTCTGCCCTGGGAGAAGTGCAACATCACATTGAAAAGAATAGCATCAACAGCTTCTCAAACAGAAATCCTGAAAGTTCTAGATTTGTCACAAAAGTATTCCTGTTCATGTTTCTTTGCTGTTTAAACGTACGCAGCATATCACAGAAAATGGGCATTTTAACTTTTTTAATAAATCCACCCTCTGGAAATCCGAGTGACTGGCTCTCTTGTTCGATTTTGATTTTGCTTTCCTGGGCAAAGACGGGAACAGGAAGCAAGCACAGTATTATCTGGAGAGAGATCTATTTGTTTCTTATTGTTGCTAGCCCCACGCCAACGTCCAACATATTTGTATTGGAGAATTTGTGTGATTTATTCATCTCTAATTGGAGCGTTCTGTTGTATTGTGAGAACAGTGCTGGACATATCAAAGAAATGCTTGCATGAATCATGCAGGCATAGCTATCATATTCCATAAATGTTATGGAAGCTAGCAGCAGAGCCAGGAATGCTTGGTAGCCTCTGTTTCTGATTTTGTTTATTTTTTATTTGGCAGCCTGACCCCTAGTGGTAGAACCACAAGATAAATTCTAGGGATCACACTGCCATTTTGAACCTGGGACCATAGTGAGCAGAAGTGACTAGGAATCGCTTCTGCTCCCATAACATCAGAGACCTCAGTAAGGCCAGGGAAAGAATCATGGTAGAAAGGGAATACTAGTGCTTCAGAATCAGAATGGGTCCTGTAGCCAGGGAACAGCGATTTTACAAAGCTGCTCTCTTACACTTATGGGCTAAGGGAATGTGATTTTCTTTATCGTCCCTCCAGACTGGCACAGATGGATGGGTTTACACGTCTCTGGCAGCAGGTGGCAACTGAGTTCTAACAGTACAAGTGAGCTGTGCAGTCCCTCATAGAATCAGTCTGTTCTCAGTTTCCAACAGGTAAACCTGTGCAGTCTTCTTTTATGCCTTGGCAGGGTCTGTTGGAAAGGTTAGACAGTGGCCTTTTTATCTGCCCCTATTTTTACATTACATTACATTAGGGACTTCTATTCCACCTATACCTTGCAGTTCAAGGTGGATTACAAAAGAGCCAGCTGGACATTTCCAGTGAAGTTACAACAGTTTTTTGTTTTTTTTGGTTACAAGAGAGGAGAGATAGCTGGATTGATTCCGGAAGAACTTGCAACTTGGATATTAAATTGACTGTACGTTACTGTGTGATATAACAAATAGATTACAGTTAGAGTACAAATAAGGTTACGTTACATTTCAGGGATCTGAATACTTGGTTGGTGTTTTGGGGAGGAAGAGATTATTTAAGTTGAGGTTTTGGGGGAGAATTTAACTAGGAGGAGGGGGAAGATATCTGGATAAATTTTTTGAAAAGTAGGGTTTTGATTTCTTTTCGAAAAGTTTTGAAGTCGCCCGTTGCCGTCAACAGGTTGGAGATGGAGTGGTTAAGTTTTCCTGCTTGCGTCGCCAGAAGGTTATCAAACAAATTTTTGCGCTGAGTGCCTTTGAGTGGAGGGAAGGCAAAAGGGTTCGGAGTTCTTCTTTGTCTTGAGGTGAGGATCTGGTTTAGGCGGTTGTTTAGATAGGGGGGGCAGAGCCGTTTAATGCTTTGAATAACAGACAGTAGAATTTGAATTGAATTTGTGCTTGCATAGGTAGCCAGTGAGAGTTTAGGAAGGCAGTTGTAATATGATCATATTTTCTTAGGGAGTAGATCAGTCTGAGGGCAGAGTTTTGTATAGTCTGAAGTTTTTCTTGTCAGACTGAGCTGTGGTCCTGCAGGGGGCCAATTCTACCTGCTAGATGTGAATAGACAAAAATGCGCAGTTCTGTACATCCATAGATCTATCTTACAAGGTTTTTCTGTATTTGGCAGAGCTTTTGTAAAATACATGGAAATATTTCTACATCCCAGCATGAGACATCTCAGTTTGCATTTCCACATCCTTTCTGAAATTGGGCTCAAAATGTCCCTGTTGGAATTATCGTTGGTAAGAGCAGAATCTTAGCATTCTGAGACATTGTCATGTTAATGACGGAAGGATTGTATCTATTGCCCATTTTCATCATTGTTCTGTGTGATTTACTGCATTTTGGCCCTTGCACAGTATCATATATTTTTTTTATCAACATTGAGTGTACTGGGTAGAAAGGGGAATGGAGAATTGCTGAAAACCTTAGCAGGATGTGGTTAGCACTGCAAAAGGTTCAGCTACGGTGGGATGCAAACTAACTAGAAGCCCCTTTTTCCATTGGGGGGACGGGAGAATAATTATGTTCTTTTCCTTATCTTGGGCTTTAATATTTCAACTAGGAACAGAGTGAACCAAGATGTATATCGGTGGAGATCTCATCAGATACACAGATGTGGGCAGGCATGCAGGATATGGAGAGAGATGTGCATTTGCAAATCTGACATTTGAAACAAGAAGTCCCAACTTTATTTTTAGCCGAAAGAGGCTGAAGAACAAGATGGAAACAATGTGCAATCTTAAAGCGATATCATTTTCATTTTTGTGGGGTTGTGGTTTTAGATTTACGAGTCTTTGTTATGTACAGTTTTGTGCAGAATAGCTAGTGTTAAGGCATCTATTTTGATTGATGTATTTTTTTAAAGAAAAATAGGAACCTACTTCATTTAAAAAAAAATAAAATAAAATTAATACTAGCATCTGTGGCTGCTAATACATTTTAATTCTAGTTATGATCACTTATACTGGCCCTGGGGAGTGTGAATATGCCCAAACCCATATATTGGTAACTCAACCCACGAGGAGGACCCGTTGTGCTAAAATACAGCTCAGAGGTATAAAACTCTAAAGAGGAGGAGGTAACCCCCTCTTAGGAAAAAGAGTTTATTTTCCAATCATTGCTTCATAACAAACGAGTCCAACTCAGAGGTTTGAATGATTGTAAGGTATATATGTCTCACTAATGATGCAATATGCATTCAAAAACGTTTTTCAAGAAATAGTCAGAATTTCTGCATTCAGGTAAGCACTAAAAACTTTGCATTCATATGTGTAAATTCTCAAAAAAAGGTACTTGTCAGGGTCCCGACGTGGCCCCGTTTCGGTGTCTACTTCAGGAGACCCCGTCTGGCTGATTAGCTTGCTTACAAATTGAAAACCATGTAACATTTAAATGGAAGATCTGAAATGCAAAAAACAGAATCAAAAAATGCAATAGAGATGGGCTGACACTTTCTAATAGCCCCAAAACCAAGCATAACTTAATAAGGCTTGCGACTGGCCAGCAGGACAGGAGCACAAAAATGTACGTACCGTTCAGCAGATGAAAAAATTATTTGTGCTACATAGTGTACCCGCCCCCACTGCGGTATTTAAACCTAAGAAAGGCGGGAAAACTAACGTGGCAAACGTGATGACATCACTATTACACTGAAAACAGAGTACAATGCAAAAAACTTCAGAAAATGTTCACGGGAATCAGACATAATCAGAGGAAAGCCACCCACTCGATTTCATTATTGAGGCCATAAGGGTGAAGAGTATTAAGATCGTAGATCCATTTCTGTTCCTTTCTCCACAGCATGCGAGCTGTATCGCCTCCCCTGGTAGTACTGTAGCAATCCAGAACTGTAAATCGCAAATCTGTAATGGCGTGATTATTATTCTGCCAATGCTGCACCAGGGGAGCTTCTTGCACTGCGGTGCGTATACGGCTCATATGTTCCCCAATACGATACTTTAAACTGCGGGTGGCTATTAGAAAGTGTCAGCCCATCTCTATTGCATTTTTTGATTCTGTTTTTTGCATTTCAGATCTTCCATTTAAATGTTACATGGTTTTCAATTTGTAAGCAAGCTAATCAGCCAGACGGGGTCTCCTGAAGTAGACACCGAAACGGGGCCACGTCGGGACCCTGACAAGTACCTTTTTTTGAGAATTTACACATATGAATGCAAAGTTTTTAGTGCTTACCTGAATGCAGAAATTCTGACTATTTCTTGAAAAACGTTTTTGAATGCATATTGCATCATTAGTGAGACATATATACCTTACAATCATTCAAACCTCTGAGTTGGACTCGTTTGTTATGAAGCAATGATTGGAAAATAAACTCTTTTTCCTAAGAGGGGGTTACCTCCTCCTCTTTAGAGTTTTATACCTCTGAGCTGTATTTTAGCACAACGGGTCCTCCTCGTGGGTTGAGTTACCATTATAGAGTCGGTTTGTTTTTGTTTATACAGTATCTTTTCTGACTCTCTTCTGTTACATTGTCCCTGTTGATAGTGGAAACATAGTCAAACCCATATATTAGCAAGGATACACATAAGTTATATTTTAAAATTCATTTTATAATTTCTGCATGTACTTGTGCATTCTACTTATGCTCCACCCACAATCAAAATACACGCCATTGTTTACACTGGTGATTTTATAAGAGGTCATTTACTTAAATGTGGTATTATCTACTTGTTAATATATCCCTGCTTCAGTGGGTCCTTGGTTCTTAGGAATGTGTGTCCTCTTAGAAAATTATCATTCAGTTCTATCAAAAAATATTGTACACTGCCTTGAATACATGTCTTCATAAATGCCATACGAGGGGGCCACTGAAATACTCTAAGCTCAACCAAGAAGAGAATGATAGGGAAAATGCTTGAGTACCTGATTGTAAAACCGCTTAGATAAACCTTGAGTTTACCAGACACTGGCATACTTAGGGACACATGTATATTATAAAATTGTTGGTGCAAATATACAGTACTCTTAAATATTCATTACGGTTATTCTGAAAACCAGATCGGCTAGGACATACTCTCCAGGATCAGGGTGAGAAATCCTGGCCTAGCATCTCACCAACTCCAGATACCGAACTAATAGAAGGTAAAGGGGATGCAGTGAAACGCAATGGCGCGGGAAGTCTGCCGTTGTCTGCGTTTACCATTTAAACAGTTTTAAGACATTTACAAACATGCTCATCTCCTTCAGCTGTGGGTGCTTGTGGAAATTAAGACAAGAGGTTTTTAGTACCAGTCGGCACTGAATGCTCTGATGGTCATAAGAGTTCCTATGAATGTTGGAGCATTCAGCGCATGGGGTGGGGAAGGGTTAAGTCCATGCAATAGATTACATTACATTACATTAGAGATTTCTATTCCACCATTGCCTTGCGGTTCAATGATAGTATTAAGCTCCCCTATATATTTTACCAGTATGTAAGAAACAAAGATTTATTTGAAAGCTAGCTAAGGTACGTGAAATAGGAAATAAGTTGTTTGTGAGTTACGGACATTTTTGAAACCTACATGGGGCTTCCAGTGCACAGGTACTTTATTATAGCCATGGTAGTGCAAACCCATTTTCAGAGGGAAGCCCTGCCGGTTCGAGAAGATGGGCTGCCTTCTCTGCCCACAACTTTCCACCTGGCTATGAAACATGGAAAACCCAGGCAGGACTTTTTAAGTGGAAGCCTAGAGCCTGGCGTACACACTTTCTGCCCCTCGCCTAACCCCCCGTCCCTCTTTGCCTGCATTTGGGAAGGAAAGGGGTGACTTAGCAATCTTCACAGAAATAAGCATTCAAAATTGTCCTAAATATCGAAAATTTACTGTAGTTGAAGGTGCTCATTTCTTCAGACAAGACTAAGAAAACTAGAAAACCAAGAGTTTCACTTATTTATTAAATTTGTTCAATTTCATTGAAGACATTTTGAGAAAACAACAGCTTCTTCCTTTAGATACAGACTAGGACTATTTAAATTCCAGAACCCCAAGCTACAATCTCCTAAGAGTTACACGATGACAAAATACAGCGTAGCACCATGAATAAGTATTTTGACACACACATTTGAAATTAGGACACATCAGGGGTAGGGAACAGTTTGTAACAAGACTGTTACCTAAATTGTACTTTTTCCTTATCTGTATAATGTAGCATCATAGCAAAGCTGAACAAACTTGTCAAAGCAAAAAAATTGACCCTGGTGGAGAGTTGATGTTCCAGATGTAGGCTTTATTTTTTTTCTCTCCCGCTCTGAGAACTTCTCATCAGTGCAGAGTCTTTCCAGGATTCGGACTTATATATAATTCACGAGGTATTGTCATTTGACCTACATGAGGAAGACAGCACTGTCGAAACACGGACCGTTGTTGGATTCATAGTTCCTAGTGGATTGGGTCCTCAATACTTTTATGTGGATTACAAAGTTGAATTTTAAATAAAGCCTACATCTGGAACATCAACTCTCCACAGAGTCTTTTGTTGTTTTTTGAACAAACTTGTCAGGCTTAGTATAGCAGCAAGGTGGATTATCGCCGTGGGCCCTTAATTACTTCTTATGTTTAAATCAAAAAAATGTCTTACCGAAGGAATTAATACTGCCAAGAGTCCTTTAATAAAAAACTAGTAGCACAGTGTTGAGAACCTTAACCTTGTGAAATAAACCATCCAACTCCAGAAATATCCACTACGGGGTTAGTCTTCCAAAAAAAAGTTTTTTCATCATTTCATTTAAGGGCCTAAACTTAGGTACAAATTGTAAGCTGAGCTTAGGTGCATACATTTTTGACTGAGAATTCTGTAAGGAACTAAGTATATTATTTTTATTAACATGAAGGGGGATAACAGGATGACAGGTTTAGTGAGACAGTGGCTAACTTAAAATGGAAGACAAGATGGAAATTTTCTCTCTGGAAATGGCTGACAGACCTGATTGCTTAATTGGGTGGTTTTTCAGATCAGCAGAAGCCCTTTGGTTTGCTATCTGATAATTGGCAATGACCTTATGTTTAAGTTGGACCCAAATATGGATGATCATGCAAAACCCAACAGGGACGAAGAGCAGACTTATCAGTGCCATGACATGCCTGAATAGGAGGAACAAGGTGACCTGGATTGACAAGAGGTTCTGAGAAAAAGAAGATTGGAATGATCATGGATGTACAACTCGTCAGCTAAGGAAAAGGGGTATAGCATAATCTAGCTAGTGAAGATTGAACATAAGAAAAGCCTTACTGGGTCAGACCAATGGTCCATCAAGCCCAGTAGCCCATTCTACGGTGGCCAATCCAGATCCCTAATACTTGGCCAAAACCCAAAGAGTAGCAACATTCCATATAGAATCTCAAAGAATAGCAAGATTCCAGAATCCCAGAGAATAACAAGATTCTAGAATTCCAAAGAATAGCAACATTCCATCCTAACGATCCAGGACAAGCAGTGGCTGGTATTGTATATCTTGCCCCCGCCTTAGGGAGTTGTATAAAGAAGACAAGTGTCCTAAGCCATATATGCATGAATTTTTGAGACTTTCCATATGGTCACATAGTGTACATTTTATGGATAAAAGTCTGTTTTGAGAGGAATGAGGGGCTGCTGCCTTTTGGGGGCTGTTCCTGTTTGATCCCCTTCCTCTACTGGTTGCGTGAGGTTTTCCACAGAGAGAATCAACTTTGGGGTAATATAGATGTTTTCTTTGATCTAATTTAAAAGAATAGAGTTATAATTATTGAGGACCCAGTTTTATTTGTAGGTGAGGAGAACATTGGGTAAGAGCCAGCTACCTTAAACTATGATCAAAAAGCTGAAATTCATTTGTTTGTCTCCAGTTGTACATTAACTAGTGCAATTCTTTCTTGTAATTATTAAATTAATTCTTTCAATAAACCAACTTGATTATTTAAAGCTCATTTCTAGTTTCCGTTGTCTTATTTGGAGGACATTGCTTGTGAAGGGGGATCAGAGGTTCTGGGTCCCAATTTCCTGACAACAGTTTAATTGTATACCGACCTTTGAGGCTATTAACACATAGACTGTTCAATTAATCTAAATCAATATCCTCAGATTCTAATTGAATTTACTATACAAATTATTAAAGTATCTTCATTCTATTCATTTTACACCTTTCCTTAAGCGATCCCATCCTTTGGGTTCTTACCTTAAATGTTCCTTTTTTTTATAAATTGTAGTCCCTCCCATTATCCATTTGTATCAGTTTGTAATAGAACAAAAATGATCTGTATGTAATGTCTTGTCTTATCTTATTTTGTCCACCCTGTTTTCTTTTTATGTAACGGAAACATGTTATATGCATTGAAATATATGACATTGCGTAAAAATCAAATTCTATTAAACTTGAAACTTGAGAAGCATAGCAAAAGAGAGAAAGTTCACATTTTGGGTATAAATGGCAAAGGCAGTTTTTTACCCTAACTCTGCCTCTGTAGCTACCACTTCTTGGACCTAAATTAAGGAACCTATGAAAATAAGTATTTAAGACTTACCCCCCTCTTTTACAAAGATGCGCTAAGATTTTTAGTGTGCGTTAAATATTAGCACATGCTAAAAGCTAGCGTGTGAACGTTATCCTATGGACACATTAGCAGTTAGCGTACACATTGATTTAGCACGTGCTAAAACCCTTAGCACGCCTTTGTGAAAGAGGGCCTTAGTTTTCAAAATGACTCAGTAAAGCAGCTAAATCTTTTGAAAATGTACTGTTTAAAACTTTTATTTTAATAAAACCCAGTGTATTACGTCTTTCTGTAAACAGAGATAATTCCCAAATATCTGTGCTAAGAATAGCTCATTATTTGATTGTAGTTTTCAACTGCTGGAAGCTTCAAGGCTGCTAGAGGAAGCTGTAGAGCTCTGGTACAAGGTAATCTTTGTAATGTCCATCAATAAAGCCCTTTCCACTATTGTGGACAAACCAGCAACGGACATCGGTTCCGGTCACAGTATCTGTCCTGAAGTCCTTTTGCCAACCCCTGAAAATCAACCAGCAATAAAGTCATAGGATGATAGCGTTCTACTTCGGACTTTAACCACAGATAACAACCAGTACTAATAAATCAGATTTGTATACTTGCTCTTGCCTAAATGGAATCCAGCGAAGTTATCAAATTCATTTTGGGTATGTAGGACTGGCCTATCTACCCAATAGCAAGTCAGATCCCTGGGCACTGGCTTAACAGGAAATGCTGCTGAAGCCACAGTCCCAGTCCCTTGGAAAAGGGGTCCCAGACTGGAGAGTTCTCGGAGACAGAACTTTCTCCCATCCCCAATGGAATCTGACCCATACCCACAATTCATCTTCTCCATCCCCACCTGTACCCACAAAAGTCGAAACTATTTACTTGCACGATGGGCAGAATGGATGGACCATTTGGCCTTTATCTGTCTTCTCTGTAATTCCCCCACCTGAGCACTGTGTATTGATGCAACCTTTTGCTCAGTTTGTTTGTCTTGACTAGATTCTGGAATCCTGACTTGATACGTCAGGCTCCGTCTCTGGTAGTATTCAAATCCAGACTCAAAGCCCACTTTTTCCTGCTAAACTGGGACATACACTGGTAAGGTTGGACGCCTTTTAGAGCACTGGTCTTTGCCTTGGGGGCTGCCGCGTGAGCGGACTGCTGGGTGCGATGGACCAGCAGCGGCAATTCTTATGTTCTTATGAAACTGCTTTCAATTTGACAGATAGGGAAAAATGCTTGAGTGCCTGAATAAATTAATGTAAATCGTTCTGAGCTCTGGGAGAACGGAATAGAAAACTGAATGACTGAATAAATAAATTCCAAACTCCAACCCACCTTCAAAGTACCAATATCTGTCTTATTCCCTCTGTAATTCCCCCCCTTGAGCACCTTCTTCAGTTTGTCTGTTTTGACTAGATTGTAAGCTCTATAGAACAGGGACTGTCTCTTCTACATTTTGATGTAGAAGTGCGCTATAGAACACAGCGTTCTGAATTTTTCTGAAATAATTACTATTTGTTAACACAACTGAATGAAAAGGTAATAGCTACAACGTCCACCTTAAAAAAATGCAGTCTCTAATTCCGACATGATGACCAAACCCTACCTGGTGACCGTGATCTTGTGTCTCTTCACATCCATGGTGGCTTCTGGCTTCTCTGGATCGGGACCGGGTCTCACGTTAGAGATCCGAACCTCTGGTTCACGCATAAACTGGCCTGGAGGAGAGAAAGTCCAAAAGCGAAATCTCAGTGCAGCATGAGCGTCGGGAGCAGTGCAGAGCATTCAGCACGCTAGCCTGTGCTAAAAACCGCTTCCGTGGTTTTGTAAAAAGGGAGGAGGGGGGATTAATTCAAAATGGCTATGAGCAACCTTCCAATAGCTGACAGTCTCTTCAAAGTAAGAACTTTAAAAGAGTTTAAAGGATTCTTCAATTCTCCAATCCAAGCATCCGCTAACACTACAACAGAGGGTTTGGGGCATGAATTGTAGTGGATATTCTAGAGTGATTTGGGGGTCGCTGAATTCAAAACGACCTTAATTTTTCGGTATAACCCTCTGATTTTTGGCAAAAGAGCATCATAATGCAAAAATTAACATTTTTGCTATATTTTCTAATGCTTGGAGTAAATGCTATAACAATCTCTGAAATATTAAAACAGTTTGCCTCAAATTAGATTTTTAAGCTAAAGTGATTTTCGAGGAGCACAGAGAGAGGGGGGCATGATCGAGACGTTCAAGTATCTTACGGGCCGCATCGAGGCGGAGGAAGATATCTTCTTTTTCAAGGGTCCCACGACAACAAGAGGGCATCCGTGGAAAATCAGGGTCGGGAAACTACGAGGTGACACCAGGAAATTCTTTTTCACTGAAAGGGTGGTTGATCGCTGGAATAGTCTTCCACTACAGGTGATTGAGGCCAGCAGCGTGCCTGATTTTAAGGGCAAATGGGATAGACACGTGGGATCTATTCACAGAGAAAGGTAGGGGAGGGTCATTGGGGTGGGCAGACTAGATGGGCCGTGGCCCTTATCTGCCGTCTATTTCTATGTTTCTATGTTAGTGATGAGCACGGGGAAAGGTTTCACCAGGACATTGCGACAACGGAGAAATGATATTGGGGCAGCTGGAATTCATCAATGCTGGCTGACTATTGTTGGACATTAATTAGAGACGCTCCTAATCTCGTTTATAAACGTACTTCAGCAGCAAAATGATTCTAGAAAATAATATTTATAGGAAATCTTAAATCAGTGCAATGCATTACATTATGACATCTTGTGCTTTAAATATTTGAGATTGGCTCAAAAACTATACGTGATAGGAGAAAATTGAGGCTATTTTCATACACAGGAGGTCAAATTCTATAAAGTAAACCTAATTTTCTCTTGCCCCAGAAAAAAAGTTAAAATTTATTGCAAAGGGTAATTCCTATTCAGCGCTATTGGGAAGGGAAGAATCTCCAGTTTCCTCCAAAGAGCAACATCACTTAAGAATACCCACATGTATGTTCATTATAATCATGGGACTTGCATTAATTAACGCATATTAATTTTAGTACTTGTGAAAAAGCAAGGCTCATATTTTGCTGTAACCGGTAATGGTGGAAGCCTGCTTCTAGAAGTGATTCAGCCTGGAAAAACAGAAATAAATCATCACTCCACTTGCCCCTCTTTTCCCTTATACATGAAAAAAATAAAGAAAGAAAGAAAAACACCAGTGTAGAATTTCAGAGACATAAAGGCAATTGGTTCGTGGAAATTTGTCCCATAATGCATTGCAGCTGAACAGGTGACGGCGAAAGCTAGAAGGATGCTAAGGTGCATAGGGAGAGGTATGGCCAGTAGGAAAAAGGAGGTATTGATGCCTCTGTATAAGACTCTGGTGAGACCTCATTTAGACTATTGTGTACAATTCTGGAGGCCGCACCTTCAAAAAGATATAAAAAGGATGGAGTCGGTCCAGAGGAAGGCTACTAAAATGGTGTGTGGTCTTTGTGATAAGGCATATGGGGACAGGCTTAAAGATCTTAATCTGTATACTCTGGAGGAAAGGCGGGAGAGGGGAGATATGATAGTCGTTTAAATACCTACATAATATAATTGTGCATACTTTTCCTTCTTTGGTCCATTTATCTGGGAAATGATCTCTAAATCCTTTTCTGACCGCATAGTTCCTACTCCTTGGAAAACAGCACTTATAATTCCAAAATTAAAACAGCACAACTTAGACCCTTCTCAGCCAAAAAATTATCGTCCCATTGCCAATTTACCCCTCATCTCTAAACTCACAGAAAAAATCATCCATACCCAATTGACTGAATTCATTGAAAAAACTAATGCCCTTCATCCTTGTCAAACAGGCTTTCGCTCTTCACACTCGACCGAACTGTCTTTGCTAGGCCTCATCTCTACTATTCACTACTATCATGAGCACCAAAAATCGGTTCTTCTTATTTCCCTTGACCTTTCCGCAGCCTTCGATACTATTGATCACTCACTTCTTCTAAATCGACTCAAAGACTGCGGTATTTCAGGTCCAGCTTATCAATGGTTCATCTCTTACTTTACTGAACGTAGTTTTTCAGTACAGGTAAAAAATGAAATTTCTCAACCTATCTCACTGACCTACGGAGTTCCACAAGGATCTATTTTATCCCCACTACTATTTAATATTTTCCTTTCTCCTCTCCTCACACTAGCTCAATCTATTGGTTTCACTATTTTCGCCTATGCAGATGACATTCAACTTCTCCACCCAATCAACACCTCTAATACTTCAGACGTAACAGACATAAATCATAAACTTGACACTATACATGACTGGCTATATACTAACAAATTGTCTCTCAATATCGAAAAATCTTCAGCTCTACTTCTACCAATTAAAAACAGTGAATCTTTGCCAGATAAAATTGCTATTAAATCCACTCCTATACAAATGGAAACAAAAATAAAACTATTGGGATTCATAATCGATAAGGATCTCACCTTTCACGACCAAATCAGTTCAGTTGTAAGAATTTGTTTTTTCAAACTCCGTCTTATCCGTTCATTAACCTCGATCTTAGGAACAGAAGCAATTACAATTCTAGTACATTCCCTTGTCATCTCTCATTTAGACTATTGTAACTCACTCTATACTGGTCTCCCACAAAAAGAAACCCGCCGTTTACAATTAATACAAAATACTGCAATAAAACTCATTTATAAAATAGGCAAATATGATCATGTTACTCCACTTTTGAAAGATGCACACTGGCTACCAATCGCGCACCGCATAACCTATAAAGTCATCCTACTTACTTTCAAAATAAATCTCACAAACCAGCCTCTATTTCTTCATAAACTACTTATCCCCCATAGCTCTCCACGAATTCTGAGGTCTACTGACCAAAAACTATTACGAATCCCTTCTATCAAAGAATTCTATAATACTCGAAAAATAAATTTTACAGTTGTTGCCCCTACATTATGGAATGCTTTACCTCAACAACTTAGAGAAGAACAACATCTAGATAAATTCAAGATCAATTTAAAGACATTTCTATTTCAAGATGCATTTTCCTTTTCTTATTATTTTTTTTCTTTTTTTTTGTTTTTGTTTTTTTTTTCTTCTTCCCCTTTCTTCCCATTTACTTTATTCATAAACTCTTCCGATTCCAATTCATGCAACCAACCGCTTTAAAAAAGCGATCCTACCCAATATGTTTTTTCCCATCCCTACTTCTCCCTTTCTTCTCTAAAATATGTAACTTTCCCCCTCCCTTTCCCTCCTATCCTCACGTTCATGTTAGTCAAATTATGTTTTAATGTTCACTCACTACATTTTATATTTAAAATTTTTATAAATCTTATTGTAAACCGGCCAGATACTTTGTGATGGTCGGTATATTAAAAAGTCAATAAACTTGAAACTTAAACTTGAAACTTGCATGAGTTGAGTCCATTTAATTTGAAAGGAAGCTCTGGAATGAGAGGGCATAGGATGAAGTTAAGAGGCTCCAGAGTAATCTGAGGAAATACATTTTTACAGAAAGGGAGGTAGATGCGTGGAACGGTCTCCCGGAAGAGGTGGTGGAGACAGAAACTGTGTCTGAATTCAAGAGGTCCTGGGATAGGCACGTGGGATCTCTCAGAGAGAGAAAGAGATAATGGTTACTGCGGATGGGCAGTTCTATGACCTCACAATGCAGGTGCACAGAGCCTTAGCCTATAGGAAGAGGAGATGCAAATGTTAAGAGCCTTAACCATTAGGGAGAGGGGAGATATGATAGAGTCGTTTAAATGCCTACGTGATGTAAATGCATGTGAGTCGAGTCTCTTTCATTTGATAGAAAACTCTGCAATGCGAGGGCAGAGGATGAAGTTAAGAGGCTCCGGAGTAATCTAAGCAAATACTATTTTACAGAAAGGGTGGTAGATGCGTGGAACAGTCTCCCGGAAGAGGTGGTGGAGACAGAGACTGTGTCTGAATTCAAGAGGTCCTGGGATAGGCACGTGGGATCTCTCAGAGAGAGAAAGAGATAATGGTTACTGCGGATGGGCAGTTCTATGACCTCACAATGCAGGTGCACAGAGCCTTAGCCTATAGGAAGAGGAGATGCAAATGTTAAGAGCCTTAACCATTAGGGAGAGGGGAGATATGATAGAGATGTTTAAATACCTACATATTATAAATGTGCATGAGTTGAGTCCATTTAATTTGAAAGGAAGCTCTGGAATGAGAGGGCATAGGATGAAGGTAAGAGGTGACGGGCTCCGGAGTAATCTGAGGAAATACTTTTTTACAGAAAGGGTGGTAGATGCATGGAACAGTCTCCCGGAAGAGGTGGTAGAGACAGAGATTGTGTCTGAATCCAGGAAGGCCTGGGATAAGTTACTGCGGATGGGCAGACTAGATGGGCCATTTGGCCTTTATCTGCCATCATGTTTCTATGGATCTTTTTTACTGTTTTGTGATGTAAATTTACTTTGTTTTACAGTTCTTGCCTCTTATTGTAAACCGCACTGAACCATGAGGTACTGCGGTATATAAATAAATTTATTATTATCATTATTTTCCCCTACATCACTCTGCAATTGGCTGGCTGTAAATGGACAGCACCAACAACACAAGTTTATTACAGTGGTACCTTGGATTACGAGCATAATCCGTTCCAGGAGCATGCTCGTAATCCAAAATGCTCGTTTATCAAAGCGAGTTTCCCCATAGGAAATAATGGAAACTTGCTTTGATGCATTTCCCCTCCCCCCCCCCGAGAACCGGCATTGCTCCCTTCGAAGGCCTCCCCCCTGCGATCCAGCACCCCCCCTGTCTCGAACCGGCACACCCCCGCCACGATCCGACCCCCCCCCCCCGACACGATTGGGCACCCCTCCGACACAATCCAACATCCCCCCCGACACAATTGGGTACCCCCCCCCGCCGCTTCTTACCCTCATCTGGGCACTCTTGAAGATCGGCCTACTCGTCTGCTGGGCCTTGAGCATCTGAGCATGCTCAAGGCCTGCGAGTTCACGTTCTGAACGTGAACGTGAACTCGCAGGCCTTGAGCATGCTCAGATGCTCAAGGCCCAGTAGACGAGTAGGCCGATCTTTAAGAGTGCCCAGATGAGGGTAAGAAGCGGCGGGGGGGGGGGTGCACAATTGTGTCGGGGGGGTGCACAATCGTGTCGGGGGGTCGGATCGTGGCGGGGGGGGGGTGCCGGTTCGAGGCAGGAGGGTGCCGGATCGCAAGGGGGGTGTCGGATTGCGGGGGGGGGGGTGCTCGTAAATCGAGCCATGCTCGGTTTCCGAGGCACCGATTTTGCAAATGTTTTGCTCGTCTTGCAAAACACTCGCAAACCGGTGCACTTGTAAACCGAGGTACCACTGTATTTATATAGCGTTACCAGATGCACGCAGTGCTGTACATTAGCTAAGATAAGCAAGCAGGGACAGTAGCTACAGTCATGAATGTTAAAAATCGGAACAGGATTGGCATCGTAAAATGATGCTTCTAGTCCATGTCTTCCCTGTCCAGAGGAAAGTCACTTCTAGGCCGCGTCTAACACATTTACCTATGAGTCCGTGAGCAGTGGGAGAAAACTTGTTTGTGTGCGGAATGTAGATTCCAAGGAAGTCTACGTTGACTGGATGCTTCTTCCAAACGCGGTGGAGGAGCACAAGGAAGGTCAGCTCTTTGTTCACCGTGATAGTAACATTGCTGTCTTTCTTCACAGAGATTGTCAGGCTGCAGAAAGACAGTGATCATATTTATTGAGGAGTGACAGCGTGCAGCATTTTGCACATGGCCGCAGTGTCAAAATGTGTCTGCAATGAACATTTTGGAAGTGGCTTCAATACAGGCATCCAGCAAGCTGGTAAACACAGGTTCTTTCTGACAGCTGTTGGATGGCCACCTGAGCCAGTCCTAGGTTTCAGCCCACTATGTGCATGAATTTCACATGAAAAACAGAATTACATCTTCAGTGTAGAACTTAAGAACATAAGAAGTGCCTCTGCTGGGTCAGACCAGAGGTCCATCATGCCCAGCAGTCCACTCATGTGGGGGCCCACCGGTCCAGGACCTATATATTAACCCTCTATCTATATCCTTCTATTCCCTTTTCCTTCAAAACTTGGACTAGAATAGTCTTCATGGAGTCAGCAGGTACCCACTGGTATAGTGTGGGGTGGGCGAGGAGGGTAGACTGCCCTGGGCTCTGCCTTGGGGGGGGGGGGTTGCTGGTACATCTCCTCTTCTCCTTCCCTATGCCCCTCCCCTTATAGGAGCCAGCTCTGTGGGTGCTCACGCAACTCCTTGACTATATCCAGGGAGAGGAAATTTATAATGGGGTTTAGCACCCCCCCCAATCATTTTGAAAAGTTGGCTCCTCTGCCCCTAGTATCTCTTTAGATCTTTGCCGGCCACAAGCAGCACCTCTTGCCTGCTGCTCGCACTGGCCTCATCCCTCTCTCTCTGAAGCCACTTCCTGATTGTGGGGACCAGGAAGTGACATCAGAGGCCGGCACAAGCACCCAAACCATTGGGAAATATGGACCCAACACGGTCCGTGTTTCGACAATGTTGATTTCCTCAGGGGTCCCTAAAAGTCCTGATATAGAAACACGTGGATTAAAAACTGAAAACAATAGTGAATCGTAACTCTGCGTGGATGAGGATACCTCAAAAGTGTCCCGTAAACTCTTTTTTTTGCTCCTGTACACTAATGGAGCAAATGTTTGACTGTGGCACACCCACAACCCTGCCTCACTCCGCCCCATCCCACCCTTTAGCCCCACCCCATATGAACCTTGTCTCATTAACTTTTAGGAAACATACAGATTTATTAATTAAAAAAGTTATGCGCTTTTATGGAAATTAAGAACCATTAAAAAGGGTTTTACAGCGAATCTTTTCAGTTACTGGTTCAATCTATTGTATTATCAACTTTAGCCTATTGTAATATAATTTATTTGGGGTTACCTAAAAAGATTTTATTAAGACTTCGGTTGGTGCAAAATGCTACAGTTCGCCTGATTTTTAATCTTAAAAAGTATGATCATGTTAACCCTTTTTATACCAAGTTGCCTTTTGGGGCCAGAGTGCTTTTTAAGTTCGGATGCATTTGTTACAAGGTGCTTTTTGGATTATCTCCCTCATATTTGTCCCCCTATCTGAAACTTTCTTACTCAACAAAAGGAACTAGAAATTCTGGAAAGTTCATCTTCCCTACCCCAAAGGCCTGTCGTTTTAAGACCTTTTTAGACAGGACTTTGGAGTATCAATCTGGGAAGATGAACTCCTGGCTAAGTCCGATGATTGTTCAATCTAATTCTTACTTTACATTCAGGAAATCATTAAAGACCTATTTATTTAACAAATAAGAATATTCATTTTGATTTATTTAAATGAGGTCTTTTGTTTCTATTCTTATTGTCATAGTATGTTTTAATTTTTTAATAATTTTTTTAAATAATTCTTTATTGATTTTTAAACAAGAACAGTGTTATATAAATAAAAGAACAGTATATTATTGCATTCAGTCATAACACTAATATCTATATAGATAACAGAACTATCCTTCAATAATTACATTATTTTGCATATAGTAATAACATAAGAACTAAGTAAATAATATAAAATGAAACCAAGTTACCTAAAATATCATTATCAATAATTCCTCCCAACCCCCCCAACCCCCCACCCTCCCTGGATGTGTAAAGATAAATAAACCAATAAAAAAGTAAGACACAATACAGTATTATATTTGTACAAATGTAGTCAATGGGCACCAAATTTTGTTGAATATTCCACTAAGTCCCCTATATTCCGCATTAATTCGTTCATATTTGTATATAGTACACACATTCACCCACCAGAAAGTATAATTTATTCTATCATGATTCTTCCAATTACTTGTAATCAATTGAATGGCTATACCTGTAAGAATTAAAAATAGACGACTTTTATACTTATCTAAAGTGGGTTTAACATGTAAAATTGTTCCACAAATTATAGCCTCATATGTTAATGGAATATTTGACTCTAAAACTAGATTAATTTGTCCCCATATGGATTTCCAAAATATTAATATAAATGGACAAAAATACAACAGATGATCCAGAGTCCCTATGTCAATATGACAATGCCAGATACGGAAATTAGGGCATAGACAGGGGGTGGGTAAGCAGAGTGGGCAGACTTGATGGGCTGTAGCCCTTTTCTGCCGTCATCTTCTATGTTTCTATGTTTCTATTAGACTTAGAACTATCTATTTTAATAATTTTTAATATTGTACTTGAATGTTTTTAACATTGTATTACTTTTATTATATAATTTTTGACCGTACATAGATAGTGTGTTCTATGAAACTGTACCATGTGCTGAAATTTCTCAGTATTTTCCTTTTGTGAACCGCCCAGAACTACTGGTTGGGCGGTATACAAGAAAATAAATTATTATTATTATTATTATTATTATGAGCTCAGGGCCATGAAGAACCCCAAACAAACCTAAAGTCTACAAAAATGTAGGAAATGCATCTCTATAGTAAATAGACTTTAAAATCTTACTTTCCATGACCTAAGGTGCTAGTCTCAGACCACGAGTGGATGCTGCTGTATGTGTCATCTTTCACCGTTATCTTCTCTGTACTGACTTCTATTTTTAAATTCTGGTTCCTGAAGTAAAACCCAATGGTGCCAAAGAAAGTGCTTAGTTTTCTGTTCTTGCTTTGCTTTGCCCCGACAAGCTGTCCATTCACAACAACTCCTAGGAGGGAACAGAAAGGAAAAATAAAGAGCAGTCTCACTGAAATTCCAGCAATGCCGTGAACAAACGGTACATCTCCAAAAGAGAACAGAGATGTAGAGAGACAGAGGCGTGTATGTGATTTATAGGTTGTTAGTTGTGGGTTTAGAAATATAGAAACATGACGGCAGATAAACGCCAAATGGCCCATCCATTCTGCCCATCTGCAACATCTACCATCTCCTCCTCACCCTATTGGCAAAGGCTCTTAACATTTGCATCTCCTCTTCCTATTGGCTAAGACTCTTTGTACCAGCATTGTGAGGTCATAGAGCTTTATGGTAATAGAAACATGACGGCAGATAAAGGCCAGATGGCCCATCTAGTCTGCCCATCCGCAGTAACCATTATCTCCTCCTTTCCCTATTGGCTAAGACTCTTAACATTTGCATCTCCTCTTCCTATTGGCTACGACTCTTTATACCTGCATTGTGAGGTCATAGAGCTTTATGATTATAGAAACATGACGGCAGATAAAGGCCAAATGGCCCATCTAGTCTGCCCATCCACAGTAACCATTATCTCTTTCTCTCTCTGAGAGATCCCACGTGCCTATCCCAGGCCCTCCTGAATTCAGAGACAGTCTCTGTCTCCACCACCTCTTCTGGGAGACTGTTTCAAGCAGTTACCACCCTTTCTGTAAAAAAGTATTTCCTCAGGATAATACAACGAGAGTCGTTGATTGAATTAGATGTTAGACTGATACTAAACAGAGCAATGTTTTATATTATGAATACAAATCAGTGCCGGGGTTGCTATGATTTCACCATTTTTCAGTTAAGGTTACATTTAGATTTTGGAATGATTAATATAAGATTTCATCATTTTAGAAATTAGACGACCGTTTATGATGCTTCATGATTTATTAGGCGCATATTGGATGGAGTGGAAGGGGGGTTGGGTAGTCCACCCCGGGGAACATCATGGTGGGGGCGCCTGCACCCCTCCTCCTCTCCACCCCCCACCTCTTCCCGCTCCTCCCCCCACCGCACACCCCCATTCCCTTCCCCCACACCTGTAGTTGTTCACCGCCGTGAGTAACAACGTCAACGTGCTCCTTGCGACCTCATCAGCTCCCTCTGATGTCACTTCTGGCCGCCGCGCATAGGAGGTGACTTCACAGGGAGAAGACGCGGTCGTGAGGAGCACATTGATGTTGTTGGTCACGGCAGCGAACAACTAGAGGTGTGGGGGAAGGGAAGGGAAACACACGCGCAGCACTGGGGGTGGGGAAGGAGCGAGGGAGGGAGATGAGGGCGGGGAGGGGCGCCACTCACTCTCGCTCCGCCACTCTTTGGATGGTTGGTTCCTCAGAACAGCAAGTTTCATCTTCTGATCCCCTGAAGATCCCGTTGGGTTCAGGACCGTTCACGATAAGTCATACTCTTTTGACACATTGTACGTATTATATGGAGGTTTTTCCGACCAAGGATCGAGGATATCCCACTCAGTAGCCATAGGTGAGAGAGTTCGATGGGAGTCTGAGGTCTTTTTTGCTCAAAGTCAGCGAATAATATAAACATAGTTATACAGTGTCCCCCCGCGAATCGCTGACTCACTCATTCGCGGTCTGCTCCGACCGCCTCTTCCTATAGTAAAGTCGGGCTACACCAATCAGGAGCTGCGTGTCAAAGCGGCTCCCGACTGGTGTAGCCCGACTTTACTACAGGAAGAGGCGGTCGGAGCAGACCGCAAGTGACTTTCTTCACCCGCCGACGCTCCAGCTGCCCTCCCCTGCCTCTCCTGCCTTTTGACAGACAGTTTTTCAAACTTCGCGGGGGTTCCTGGAATAGAACCCCCATGAATTTTGAGGGAGTACTGTAGTTCCATTTTGGTGCTACCTCACTTTTGTTGAACATTTACATTGCACAGTGCAAAGTTTTTTCGTCATTGTTTTTCTTTTCGTGTCCCCTCAGCCGTCTCTTTTCCATGCTGTTTTAGTCTTTCCTCATACGAGAGGCGTTCCGTCCCCTTTATCATCTTGGTTGCTCTTCTTTGAACCTTTTCTGGTGCCGCTAAATCTTTCTTGAGGTAAGGCAACCAGAACTGAATGCAATACTCCAGGTGAGGTCGCATCATGGAGCGATACAGGGGCATTATAACATTCTTAGTCTTGTTTACCATCCCTTTGCTAATCATTCCTAGCATTTTGTTTGCATTTTTGGCTGCCGCCGCACATTGAAAAGAAAGTTTCAGTGTATTCTCCACGATGACACCCGGATCTTTTTCTTGAGCGCTGACCCCCAAGGTGGACCCTAGCATCTACCCTCACCACTTAGTTTCCTTGGTTCACTCTCATTTGATTTATTTTCTCTTAGCCTGTGATCATTATAATCGTTCTCTCTCTCTCTCTCTCTGTTTCACTCTTACCTAAATCTGGATCTGATACCAAGTTCAGAATATTTCCAGGAGTCGAATCAATATTGAAGCAGATGTCCTTCTGGCTTTTTGGCAAGTGAATAATGAAGTGTGGGTCACTGTCAACTACAATACAAGAGAAGAGGCACAACGAAAAACAGAAAGTTAAAAAAAACCTCATAAAAGCCACCACTGAATCATGTAAGCCAATATCTCCATGATGAAATCACATAGAAGAAAGGGGAAGAGAAAATCACAAGGTTTAAATGGAGATGGAGACGGGCAGAGTTCAAATTTCAGCCAGGACCAAGTTAAAAACAAATTTTTATGTTCTCAAATGCACTAAGGAAATCAGTTTTACCAGATTGCAACAATTGCATTTCTCAAGAGGGTTGGGATCGTAGATAAATACGACGGTTTGATCACATTCCAGGAAGCTGAAAAGTCATTTCTACTGACAAAGCATCAAAGTCCTTTTTTTGGGCTAAAACCAAACCATGATGTGATCCACTAGTTTTGCTGAATCAACTGCCTCAATAGTAAGTATATCCATGAATATTGGAACATATCATGAATACTTCGGGACAGTAAGGGAGTTTTTCAAGTACCTTTCTTATTTCTAATCTTAATGTATATTTTCTGTAAACCGCTTAGAACCTAACGGATGTAGCGGTATATAAGAAATAAATTACATTACATTACATTACATTACATGCATTGCACATGAATAATTAACAGCACTGACTATTTCTCAGCCCAGCCAAGAAGAGAATGATGTGGAGCCAGGAAACCTACAAGTTATTCCACACTTTTCTTGACGCTTTGTTTCAATGTGGCAAATGCATCTAGTAAAGGGGCAGAAGTAGAGGGAAACCAAGCCATTGTGACATCACCAACGAGGTTGGCTCTTAGGCATTGGTGGAATGAGGCATTATGACATCACAGTAGGAGGGGTCACTGAGAAGTTTTCAGCCCAACCAAGAAGAGGATGATGTGGAGCCAGGAAACTTACAAGGTATTCCACACTTTTCATTGAAAGAAAAAGAAGTTATTTCACACTTTTCTTGCCACTAGGTTTCCTGGCTCCACATCATTCTCTTCTTGGTTGGGCTGAGAACTTTTCAGTGGGCCCTTGTACTGTACATTTTGGGGGTTGTTTTAGGTGGATTGGATTTTAGGTAAATGGCTTTTGTATTTTTATTTATATTGTAGGCTGCTCAATCCTACCTTCTGTTATGCGTGCCCGTTGTGGTGGTGGTGTAGATTCAGCCACTGGACCCTTCTCAGCTGATAGTAGGGTGTCTGTTTTTTCTGTGGGTTGTGCCCAGGATGGAACAATGCTTGTGGTTTTTGTGCCGAAAACGGTGGAACCTGTTACAAGGAAGATGTAGAACAAATTATAGTAGATGTCCTGCAAACAACGGGATGGTTGGATAGGCCGGAGTGAGCTTAGAGGTCAACTTCAGCAGCTGGAACCTAGGACAATACCAAGTAGACTTTAGTCTATGGCCCAGAAATAGCAAAGAAGAGACAAGTTAATTTAATCATGTATTTTTAATGAGAATAACTAATGGGCAGACTGGATGGACCATTCAGGTCTTTATCTGCTGTCATTTACTATGTTTTTAAATTACAGTGACATAATTTTTCAAATCGGTAGATAAACTATTTTTTCCCTCGGAACTAAGAAGAATTCTCAGTCTTGTTCTAGGTAACCTGATGGGCTGGAACAAAGGGTGGTAGACAGCTGCCCTTTACCTTATTGATTTAGCAGTCTGGAGTGTGAACTAGAGAATGGCACGAGGGCAAAATTGTCCCCGTCCCCGCAGGAACTCAATTTCCCTGCTCCGCCCTGCGAGTTTTGTCGCTGCCCCATTTCTGTAAGCTCTGCCTTAACCGCACAAGCCTCGAACACTTATGATTTTAAAGTGTTTGAGGCTTATGGAGATGAGGACGGAGCTTAGGCATTGGTGGAATGAGGCATTATGACATCACAATCTGAGCTCTAGAATGTTGCTACTTATGATTTTACAGTGTTTGAGGCTTGTGCAGATGAGGACGGAGCTTAGGCATTGGTGGAATGAGGCATTATGACATCACAATCTGAGCTCTAGAATGTTGCTACTTACGATGTTAAAGTGTTTGAGGCTTCTGCAGATGAGGATGGAGCTTGCAGGGATGGGGCAGGGACAGGAAAAGAACTCACTGGGATTGGAATGGGGAAAAATTTGTGTGACTATCTTTTGATGATTTTTTATTTATTGGGATTTATTAACTGTGTTTTCATGAAGAGATTCACCCATAAGAACATAAGAATAGCCTAACTGGCTCAGACCAATGGTCTATCAAGCCCAGTAGCCACGGTGGCCAATCCAGGCCCCTAGTACCTGGCCAAAGCCCAAGAAGTAGCAATATTCCATGCTAACGATCCAGGGCAGTGGCTTCCCCCATGTCTTTCTCAATAACAGACTGTGGACTTTTCCTCCAGGAACTTGTCCAAACTTTTTTTAAAACCAGCTACGCTATCCGCTCTTACCACATCCTCTGGCAACACGTTTCAGAGCTTAACTAAAACTTTCCTCCAATTGTTTTTAAAAGTATTTCCCTGTAACTTCAAGTGTCCCCCTAGTCTTTGTAATTTTTGATGGAGCGAAAAATCGATCCAATTGTACCCATTCTACTCCACTCAGGCTTTTGCAGACTTTAATCATATCTCCCAAGTGGTTTATAATTGAATAGTAATCAAGTATTTTCTCTATCTATTCTGGCAGGCTCACAATCTAACCCCCTCCTTTACTAATGCAAAAACCCGTGCTACATGTTAGTAAAGGAGGGGGTAATTGTGGTACCCGGGAGGAATGGAGGATTAGGTGACTTGCCCATTCTCATGGGCTGGGATTGAACTCACAACCTGAGGGTGCCGAGGCAGCACCTCCAACCACTATACCACACCTCTCCTGTTAAATATCATGACAGAAACTCAAAAACAAATTCATGGAACCTATCAGACAGGTTTTAACTGTTTCCCTCTTTGGAGATTTCCACTTGCATGTCTAAAAATTACATAAATAAACAAAATATATACGATGAGATATTTTTATTGGGCCAAGTTAAAGCATTTCCTAACTAGCTTTAGGGAGCTACATTCCTATCATCAGATCAAATTAAAATGAGCAAGTCAAAGCAAATAATGATGCCGGAACTTACAAGTGAATCGTAGATTATATTGCAGTGATTGGGGGGGGGGGGGGAGGGAGGGAATGGACAATTTCCTGGAGGAAAAGTCTATAGTCTGTTATTGAGAAAGACACGGGGAAAGCCACTGCTTGCCCTGGATCGGTAGCATGGAATGTTGCTACTCTTTGGGATTGTAGAATCTTGTTACTCTCTGGGATTCCGGAATCTTGCTATTCTTTGGGATTCTCTATGGAATGTTGCTACTCTTTGGGATTGTAGAATCTTGTTACTCTCTGGGATTCCGGAATCTTGCTATTCTTTGGGATTCTATATGGAATGTTGCTACACTTTGGGATTCTAGAATCTTCTTACTCTCTGGGATTCCGGAATCTTGCTATTCTTTGGGATTCTATATGGAATGTTGCTACACTTTGGGATTCTAGAATCTTCTTACTCTCTGGGATTCCGGAATCTTGCTATTCTTTGGGATTCTATATGGAATGTTGCTACACTTTGGGATTCTAGTTTCTTCTTACTCTCTGGGATTCCGGAATCTTGCTATTCTTTGGGATTCTATATGGAATGTTGCTACACTTTGGGATTCTAGAATCTTCTTACTCTCTGGGATTCCGGAATCTTGCTATTCTTTGGGATTCTATATGGAATGTTGCTACACTTTGGGATTCTAGAATCTTGTTACTCTCTGGGATTCCGGAATCTTGCTATTCTTTGGGATTCTATATGGAATGTTGCTACTCCTTAGTTTTGGCAAGGTACTGGTGACCTGGATTGGCCACCGTGAAAACAGGCTATTGGTCTGACCCAGAAAGGCTATTTTTATGTTCTTATGGTGATGTGTTAGCATAGGTGACAGAGACAGCAAAATATCTCTTTTAGTGAGTGAGTTAAAACACTCCAAGTCTTAGTAAGTCTTTTATTTTAGTTTTGAAGTGTTTCATCATTTGAAGTTCAAATATCTTATATTTCTACAAGGTCTTCTGAATTTCTGTATCGTAATTAGAAGGTAAGTGGCTCAATCCTGAAAAGTGCTGCCCTCTAGAGGCATTGCCTTGTTCATCTTTGTGAGAAGCTACTGTCTTGTTCTAGGTTTGGGGTTTTTCTTGAACAGCTGATCAGATTGCTAAACTCATTTTGAATGATTCCTGAAATGTGTTTGTTAATGAAGAGATCCACATAATTTCCATTTGCATATCTTTCAGGAATAATCAGCTCTGTTAATATGCACTCAAGAAAATTCAATAAGCTTAACTTTAAATGGGATTTAATAATTATAGCTAGATAGAGATCTAGAAATAATCATTTATATTGACTATTTAGCCTGCCTAACTGAAGAATAACCAAAGCAGGTTAACAAAAAACACGTATAAAATACAGATAAAGCAATACTAACATATCTTCTGGTCCGTACCCTCCCCAGCTACCAAACCCTCATGTCTGCTGTCACTACCTTCAATTTTTATGCTGTAATAAACAAATTAGCTCTAACAGCACACTGGAAATCTACCAAATCATTAAGATGCCTATTATTTTAAATAAGAGCATGTAGCAATTGGCAGAAGAGATTACAGTTAGGGAATACAATATTAACTTTGTGATGTGAGAACATAAAGGTTCTTTGCAACTTTCCTGGTTACTGACCCCAGATAACAATTGCCATACTGGGACAGACTGAAGGCCAACCCAGGTCACAAGCAGGGAAAGAGGAATGGGACTTGAATACCACTTTTTTTTGTGATAACACATAAGAACATAAGCAATGCCTCCGCTGGGTCAGACCTGAGGTCCATCGTGCCCAGCAGTCCGCTCACGCGGCGGCCCAACAGGTCCAGGACCTGTGCAGTAATCCTCTATCTATACCCCTCTATCCCCTTTTCCAGCAGGAAATTGTCCAATCCTTTCTTGAACCCCAGTACCGTACTCTGCCCTATTACGCCCTCTGGAAGCGCATTCCAGGTGTCCACCACATGTTGGGTAAAGAAGAACTTCCTAGCATTGGTTTTGAATCTGTCCCCTTTCAACTTTTCCGAGTGCCCTCTTGTTCTTTTATTATTCGAAAGTTTCAAGAATCTGTCCCTCTCTACTCTCTCTATGCCCTTCATGATCTTATAAGTCTCTATCATATCCCCTCTAAGTCTCCTCTTTTCCAGGGAAAAGAGACCCAGTTTCTCCAATCTTTCTCTCTCTATATATATATCTCTCTCTCTCTTTCTCTCTGTCTATTTCTGTCTCTCTCCCTTTCTCTCTCTCTTTCTTTCTAGCTCTCTCTCTCTGTCCCTCTCCACTCTCTCTATCCCCTTCATGATCTTATAAGTCTCTATCATATCCCCTCTAAGTCTCCTCTTCTCAAGGGAAAAGATACCCAGTTTCTCCAATCTTTCTCTCTCTCTCTTTATATCTCTCTCTCTTTCTCTCTCTGTCTATTTCTGTCTCTCTCCCTTTCTCTCTCTCTTTCTGTCCCTCTCTACTCTCTCTATGCCCTTCATGATCTTATAAGTCTCTATCATGTCCCCTCTAAGTCTCCTCTTCTCAAGGGAAAAGAGTCCCAGTTTTTCCAATCTCTCAGCGTATGAAAGGTTTTCCAAACCTTTTATCAGACATGTCGCTCTCCTCTGAACTCATATCCTTCTTAAGGTACGGCGATCAGTATTGGACGCAGTACTCCAGATGCGGACGCACCATCGCCCGATACAACGGCAGGATAACTTCTTTCGTTCTGGTTGTAATACCCTTCTTGATTATACCTAGCATTCTATTCGCTCTCTTAGTGGCCGCTGCGCACTGTCCCGTCGGCTTCATTGTCATGTCCACCATTACCCCCAAGTCCCTTTCTTGGGTACTCTCAGTCAATAACATCCCTCCCATCGTATAGCTGTACCTCGGGTTTCTACTTCCCACATGTAGTACTTTACATTTCTCAACGTTGAACTTCATCAGAGTGCTTTAACTAAAACTTAACTTTGTATATCGGGTCTTCAACCAGAGGAAGCTCGATGCGATTAACAATAAGTTAAAAAAATAAGCTAAAATACAAGAGGATTAATTTTCAAAATGTTTAGCAAACAGACACGTTTTTAAAGATTTACGGAAAGATTGAAAAGAGCTGGGACAATGGAGGATTAAGCTACTTTTCCAGGGGCACACACAGCAGTGCTGGGATTTGATCCCACAACCTGAGGGTGCTGAGGCAGCAGGTCTACCACTAGGCCACACCTCACCTAACCAAAGCCATCTTCAGAGCTGGGAATTAAAGCTCCGGTGTTGGCCAAATATTCGCTCATCGTTCACTCCCACAGACATTCTGAATTCTTTGGGCAATAGCCTTGAAGCTCGGTGGAAGGATGATGGCAGCCATTGTCTAAATTTCAATCATTTCCTGATTACTGCCATGTTATAAATTTCTATCAAGCTTGGGGTAGCCACCAATTGATAGCACAATGCAATACATAAATTTGGGCTTCATAAATCACAATATTTTCGATGGTTGCAATTGAAGCAGGCCATTCAGGCGGGGTTCCCTGAGTGGAAAAATCTTAATACTCAATCCAGTTTGGACTTCTTGTGTTTTCAGGCAGACTTTCTGGGTCACCAGGCCGCACAGTGGTATAAAACTATTAGTAATTTGGTTAAAAAAAAACCCTAAAAATGGTCTGAGGGATATTTGGAGCATTGAGATTAAACATCAGATTTCAGCATCTCAATGGCCACAAATTTGGTCTTGGAGAATGAGATGTACAATGTCAGCGTCTATGAGATAAACTTGTTTTTTTTTTTGTTACATAGAGCTTTTTGGACCCCAGTTAGATTACAAAAGTTAAATAGTACTTTGTCCAATAGATGCTGGCATTGTAAGTCGGAGGTAGGGACTTTGGACCATCTTTTATTCTACTGCCCTCATATTTTAGCCTTTTGGAATTCAATCTGGGATCAAATAAATTGTTTATTGGAAAACCATGTAGCGTTATCTTATGATACTGTGATATTTGGAATGTATATGAGAAAAAAGAGTCAGATATCATCATGTAATAATAAACTTTTAATGATCATGACTGGAGTTGCCATCCAACATATTACTAATAACTGGAAAGATCATACTAGGTTGAACTTTAATTTTTGGTGGAATTCATTGTGCCACATATATAGAATGGAAAGATCACAAAATGGAAATTATAATAATTTTATTAAAATATGGGAGCCATTAGCGTCTTTTTGTCATGATTAAATGTCATTTTCCTATTAGTCAGACATCATATAATAACAGGAGGGGGGAGGGATACAAAGATATGTTTCGTTACATGAATGAAGGGTTTTGAGGGAGGGTGGGGTTTGGGTTACATTTATATGTTTAGATTATAATATAAGATATGCAAGTGCCTTGTTTCATTGTACACTTGGTGAAAGATTTTTAAAATGAATAAAGAATTAAAAAAAAAAACACCCAAAAAAACCCCCAACAATACAGTGTGAGCAGCTCTTGTGATCCAGCCAGGCCTTAAAGCAAATGCACTTTTTTTGTAGCAGAAAGAAAAACATTCAGAAAAGGAAGATATGAAGGATAACCACTGACCTGGGCAACAGCCTGACCTGGCATCTCTAGGAGAATCTGCCAACATCCTCTCATCGCCATTGGCGCTCTCGATCAGCATGGCCGTTAGTGGCGTCACTACGTGATGATCGATCGAAAGCTGTAGAATCGTCTTTGTAATGTTCCTTTTTTCGGCTGCAGTCGGAGCCAGGTTCCTGTGATGGGAGTCATAGAACACACGAGACTCTGTACCAGACTGAATCTTCTTCACCAGAAAGTGGCATTTTCCAAAACAGTAGGTCGACACGATAAACTACAGGCTAACCTTATGGTTGAATTCAACGTGAAAGGTAGATATATAACGGTGTCATGGAGTCCTCTCACCTTTCTGCCAGGAGTTGTTTTATGGTAAGTTGAGCCCAGTATTGCTTGGCGAAATCGGAAAACGAATGTTTACTTTCAGCCAGGAAATCTGCCAAAGCTTCTGTTTCGGCTATGGTGGTCATCATCAAATCCATGTTTGCCTACATCGTGATGGCAAATATAACATCACAAAACACATTTTTATACACCAGTTGTGTAGGTATGCCATAAAGAATCACAAAAGCATTTGGAAATTTGAAAGTCGATATTCTGTGGTCCAATATCACGTTATCTTTGACTTCTCTGATTAAAGTGGGCATTTCACGCAGAGTAAAAAGTGCCTTAGATTTTAGTGTATTTTTTTCATCAGGATCAAGATTTTATAAGAACATAAGAATAGCCTTACTGGGTCAGACCAATGGTTCATCAAGTCCAGAAGCCCATTCTCACGGCTAGTACTTGGCCAAAACCCAAGGAATAGCAATATTCCATGCTACTGATCCAGGGCAAGCAGAGGTTTCCCCCATGCCTTAATAACAGACTATGGGCTTTTCCTCCAGGAATTTGTCCAAACCTTTCTTAAAACCAGCTACGCTATTGGCTTTTACCACAACCTCTGGCAATGCGTTCCAGATCTTAACTATTCTGTACTGTGGGTTTATGGCGATTACCCTGTGCTAATATTTTGTCCCAAATTAGAAGGAAAATCTGGAGTAAACCACTGCATTAAAGGGTAGCACAGCAATTGACTCCATCATCTCCTACATGCATTATCCCTCCCTTGCCTCCTGTCTCATGACAGATGTAAGTTCCATTGACGAAGCAGCTTTCTCTAAGGTGCTTTGCAAAACAAAACCCAAATCTCGCATTAGTGATTTCTATTCTGCCTTTACCTTGCGGTTCAAGACGGATTACATAAGAATTGTTATGATAAGTTATTAAGGAGTACTTAAGGAATAGTATGAACATTTTCTAATTTGCTAAGGAGTAGTTGGTAATGCAGAAGGAGTTCGGAACATTATTGGTTGTGTTATATTGCACTTTTTAATGCCCGAGTCTCAAAGTGTCTTAAATCTAATAATTATTTCAAAAGTACAGAGCTTTTCTACACACTGGCAATAAATCTCACAGAAAGTTTAGCAATTTTTCGCTTTCAGTAACGCCTATCAAAATGTATTTATACTTCTGAATATTTGATCACCTGCATTTATATGGAGTGAAGTAGGAAATAATCTACTAAAATTCAATCAAAGTTATTTAGCACTAGGATAAGATTTCCATTGCCATATTTTTTCACCAACCATATGTTTGGACTTGAATGTTTCCAAAGAGTTACAGAGCTAGAACTGGATTCAGTTTGTTCTTCTTCACTAATTACTCATACGTCAAACTCAACTCTATCCTGGAAAAGTATTAGAAATTGAATTTGAATTGATTCTCCTGGCCTAGAGATGACTACTACAGTTTTACATCCTAATATCATGTTACTCTTATAATGAGGGTGATCTTGTTCAAAGAGAAGTATCACATGATCGAAACATTCAAAATACTGAAGGGAATAGACTTAGCAAATAAAGACAGATTGTTCACCCTCTCCAAGGTAGAGAGAACGAGAGGGTACGCTCTAAAGTTGAAAGGGGATAGATTCCTACAAACGTAAGAAAGTTCTTCTTCACCTAGAGAGTGGTGGAGAGCTGGAACACTCTTCTGGAGTCTGTTGTAGTAGGAAACACCCTCCAGGGATTCAAGACAAAATTGGACAAGTTCCTTCTAAATTAGGACATACGCAGGTGAAGCTGGACTCATTTAGAGCACTGGTCTTTGACCTGGGGGCTGCCACGTGAACGGACTGCTGGGCATGATGGACCACTGGTCTGATCCAGCAGCAGCAATTCTTATGTTCTTATGTTCCTTATTGCATGCAATCTTTGTAGTAAGGTTTCCTACAAAAGGTTTTGATGATGTTCTTCGGGGGGGGGGGGGGGGAGCGGGGAGGGGGGGTGCAGTATTTCCTAATATCCAGCCTTGAGCTTTTGAGGCTAGTGTGTTTGACCATGAGCAAAAGGTGATACTGCTTTTTGAATTCAGACTTTTGCTGTGGAATGTCACATCTGTTCTTTCACTTCCAACGTGTGGAAAGCCAGACGTCTCCCTGACTTTTGAAAAGTTTGTTGAATCAGGACAACTGAGGCGTGGCCACTTCTAGCACCAACGTACGGGAAAGAAAACAGCAATGTATAAAGAAACCAAACTTACGGCACCAGCTCGGATGATGCTCTCTAAAACTTGCATGCTCTCCGGCTCGACTTTCCCTGCTACGACGAGCTCGGATCCCTTAAAATAGTTATTGAAATTGTTCTGAGTGACGTCGCTGATGGCGCCCCCCGCGTACTGCATCACAATGTTGCGGAGAAGAGGAGTCGATATTTGCTTGTAGAATTCCTGCGGTTGGAAAATGTCGAAGAGAACCATTAAATCATACATAAGAGGAGAAGGAAAGAAGAACAAAGGCAACAGGTTACAATGTGTAACAATGGAATTCTGTATCACTGAAGAGGAGTATAATAGGGACAATTAAATGTCTCTAAATCTACAGAAAATGCAGAGGCCACAAACACTGAAAATGAAGATCTGGAACAAGGAGTCATGGTGTGAATCCCAACGAGATAGACCTAGAGCAGGGGTAGGCAATTCCGGTCCTCGAGAGACGGAGCCAAGTCAGGTTTTCAGGATATCCACAATAAATATGCATGAGATAGATTTGCATCTCAAGGAGGCAGTGCATGCAAATCCATCTCATACATATTCATGGTGGATATCCTGAAAACCTGACCTGGTTCCGGCTCGCGAGGACCGGAATGGCCTACCCCTGACCTAGGGGATAGTTCTTCGTGGAAAGGATGGAAGATCCATGGAATAGCCTAACGATGGAGTTACAGGATTCTAGAAGGCCTGGGACATCCCCAGAGGTTTGCTAACTCATTGTCTCTTAACGTTAGCGTGGCGGCACACCTAGCCAGTTGGGTTTTCAAGATTAGGCCAATGAATGGGCATAAGATAAATCTGCATATATTGGAGACCATTCTATGTATGTTAACCTGTAACTTCTTCTGAGCTCGTTGGGGAGAACGTGAGAGAAAACAAACAAACCAATAAATAAATATATGCAACTCCATCTCATGTATATTCATTGATTGGCTGATTGGCTAGGTGTGCCTCCAGGGGAGTGTTGAGGAGCAGCACCCTAATTGGGTAGAAGTGATAGTGAAATTTGAAGTCAAGTAGGCTCTTTGGTATACCAACACAAAAAGAATATAGAAACATGAGTTGGATTGAGGTCTTTGAGAATTATTGAAAAATTATTTTACACATTTGGGAGGTAATTCTATAGGGGGTGCACATGCTTTAGCGGTAAAATATTTTAATCATTTATGTGTGTAAATGACCTATTTATTACTAAGGTTATATCTTAATCCTAGTGCTTTGCACAAATTTTTCTAGTAACTTACAAATTCATTAATAATGTTTGTGTGTTGTGCCCCTTTTCCATTGCAAATGCAAGCAGTGTCTCACTTCCGGTTCACCACACAATTGTTTCCCACATACACACCTTTATAGGACCCCCAGGGACCCCTGAAGAAGACTTTTTGTCGAAACGCGGACTGTGTTGGGTCCTGTATCCCTAGCGGACTAGGTCCTTTAAGGCTCTTATGTGGATGATTTACTTTTATGTGGATGGAATTATTTTATGTGGATGATTTTAGTGTACCTTTGGAACTTTGATACTTTCAAATAAAGTCCATTTGGGAACATCGTCACTCCACAGAGTTTTTTTGGTTTTCTCTGGATTTTCTTCTTTGTGGAAATTTTGGGGTCAATTCCTTTTGTTTTGTGCTCAATAACCACCACCAATGTCATTATAAAATTTATAATGACCACGATTTTATGGGAGCCATCGTTGCACACACAGGATCCCTGCTCCTCCATTAGACCAGAAAAAGGGCAGCGCTATCTATCACCAGTGTTGGTGATTGAATCCGACAGAAATAATTCAGGGAACAAAACAGCTGCACTTATCTGGTTCCGTTTGTTGAGCGCTGGTATATTCAAAATCGGGTCAAAGATTTTATGTGCTCGCCCAAGAACTAAAAATCTAAACTGTTGATCACTGCTTTGTCATCAGAATCATAGAAACAGTTGTCTTTATCAGCTCAATGCCGCTGTCTGCCAACTTAAGCTGAGTTTTGCAATCGTCGTCGGGGTAAACAGACGGTCGTCAGATGATAATTGACGTGGCTGAACGCTAACATGGCTTCTCCCAAAGAAGGACTGCTCCTTACCAAGGTTACCATATTTCTTAAATCAAAAAATAGGACACCAGACCCCCCGACTGTAAGCTCTTTCGAGCAGGAACTGTCTCTGGTAGCGCTCTAGAAATAATTAATAGTAGTAGCAGTAACAGAACCATCTGTTGTACGTGCCGTAATAAACAAAGATAAGGTCAAAGGCCCCAGAAAGGGAGGAACTTCATACCTTAAGCTGGCCAGCAGTCTCCTGGTTTCCATAAATTCTCTGTGCTCTTCCGTGGTTATCCAGCGCAAGTTTCTCCAGGAAATCGTAGTCCACGTCGAAGCCAATCCCAAGAGAATTTAGGGAGAAATCGTCGCGCATCTGCTGTTTCACATTTTGCTGTATTTTACTCAGTTTCAGCTCACCTGGAGTTGGGGGGGGGGGGTTGGATCGGGCGAGGGAACAGGAGAAAGGAGGGAAAAGAACGTAAGGACTGTTTCAGCAAAGAGGGATGTGTTAAACTGACCGAGCAAACCTGTAGCCACTCTAGAACATTTGCGCTCTCCGTGGCCTCTGTAGAGTCCTTACCCACTGTAGGGTCACCATCCGACACCAGCACTATTAAAGACACGGAGTTAGGGTCCAACATCCCCAGTTTCTGGGCTTCAGTTAGAATAAAGATTGCCCGAAGTAGAGCTTCATTAATGTTTGTACCTGTTTTGAAAGAAATATCATAAAAAAGGATTACTTAGAGACAGACACGTGGAGGGGCATAATAGAAAAAAACGCCTAAGTCCTTTTGTGGCCTAAGGTGCTAGACGTCCAAAGTAGGCAGCAGGGAAATGTCCATTCTCAATAAAAAGTCCATAATGTTGGTTTTTTCAAGAACGGCCTACCTGTCTGTTCAGGTGTTTAATCGTCCAGACCACCACAACATCTACCTTTAAGCCCTATTCTAGAAAAAAATTTGCCCAAGTCCCAAATGCCCAAAACAAGACCTTTTAGGCGTGGGAGGGACCTTTGCCTAAAACCACAATTCTCTAACCGGCCTCTGTCATAAGTGCTGGTTAGAGAATCGTGGAACTGTTCCTCCCCCCCCCCCCCCTGCAACAATCGCAGAAGGAAGGATTCCCAGTCCCTCCTGACCGGAACCTGCCGTGACCCCCCCACCCCCGGTAACGATTGCAGCAGGAGGGATGCTCAGACCTCCTGCCGGAACCTGCCGCGACCTCACCATCGCGGAAGGAGAGATGCCCAATCTCTCCTGCCGACACCCCCCACCAAAAGTTCAACGGCTTGCTTGTTCTGTTGGCTAGGTGTGTTACCTTTGACCTTATTATTCAGGAAAGTTTTATAAACTGGAACCTCAAGCTATGCACCATTTAGGCCCATCTAAGGCACTATTAATTGACAATTAGGCAATTATGTACAGCAGGTGCCATTCTATATGGTACCACCCAAGTGCCATAGCACCTAACTACAAGGGGCGTGTACACATGGACGGTGTCTCCCAGTTACACCATAGTTAATAGAATACTATAAACTGGGTCACTTGGCACACTTAGGCGTGCCAACCTAGTCCTGCTAGTGGCATGGCATAACAGAGTGCACCTAAACATGGGCTCCAATGCCAACTTACGCCAGTATTCTAGAATGGAATCTTGGCACCAAGATGCTGTTATAGACTTGACATTTAGGGCATGGCATTGTGGCGGCCACACTGAGGTGTCAGTTTGTCGACATGCCCCCCCAGTGTGACCAGGGATGCAGATGCCTTCTGGAATCATTTCAGCAGTCACCGATTTCCCAGCTCCGCAAGACGATTTACAATTTACCTTCATCACGCTCAACTTGGCCCAACAAGACCTTACAAACTAATCCTTCATTCACAAGGATAACGTAGAGTATAAGATAGTCTAAACTGAGAAAGATATAAGTAACGCCTTTGTGTGGAGTCCCGCAGGGCTCCCCCCTATCCCCACACTTTTAAACATTTACATGGCCGCATTGGGGCACCTATTGCAAAGTTTAAAAATCAAATTCTACATCTATGCTGATGACATCACCATAGTCTTTCCCCTAACAAACTTAACCCCTGAGACGAAGAAACACCTGGCATTCATCTTAAAGCAAATCGAACTATGGAAGGCCGAATTCAAATTGAAACTCAATTCAGAAAAAAACAAATTCTTCCTGGCAAGCCTGAATGACAAAATCAAAGATTCATCAATTTCCTTGAATGGTCAAGTCTTTCCTATTACAGATTCCATAAAAATTCTGGGAGTGACTCTGGACCGCTGTCTTACCCTTGAAGCTCACAATGACTCACTGGTCGTAAAAGGCTTCTCAACATTATGGAAACTAAGAACCATTAGAAAGTACTTCGATGCTATCTCATTCCGCTTACTGGTCCAATCCTCCATTCTGAGCTTACTCGACTACTGCAACATCATTTATTTGGGGGGCTTTCAAAAAAACCATTCAAAGACTCCGAATCATCCAAAACTCGGCAATCCGACTGATCTTTGGGTTAAAAAATGGGAACACATAATTCCTTACTACCAAAAACTCCACTGGCTGCCCCTTGAAGCTAGAGTACTATTCAAATTTGCCTTTCTCTGTTTCAAATCCATCCTTGGTTCGGCCCCCATGTACTTGGTTCCCCATTTTAACTTAGATTGTTCATCCAGACCCACACGCAGAGTCCATCTGTTTAACCATCCAACACTAAAGACCTGCCGTTACAAAAGATTCCTGAACAAAACACTTGCTTTCCAAGCTGGTCAACTGAACGATTGGCTGAGTAATGTTATCATGCACTCCTCATCCTACCTAAATTTCAGAAAATTAGTAAAAACAAACTTGTTTAACCGATTTGTAACCTAAGACTTAAGAATCAGAACAATAGCCCCCATCGCAATCCCTCCCCAAATTAGATCTTGTAAACTGTTAACCTCTAATCTCTAACTATGAATGTTCCTTTCAATTTATGGAATTTTTCTAATTCATTGTAAACCGCATGGAACTTCACGGTCCTGCAATATATAAACTGTTGTTATTATTTTTATTGTTGCTACTATCAGATATTCACTGCTACACTCTGTAATTCGATGTCTGTGCAATTTATCTTCATTGTAAACCGCCTAGAAGTCGCAAGATTGTTGGCGGTATATAAGAATAAAGTTATTATTATTATTATTATTATTAAGCCTTATCTCTCCAACACAAACCAAATTGTTCCCCAATTTCTCTTTACCTCCTGCATCCTGCCCACCTGTATGTTGATGACTTTACTTTGTACCTACATTCACTGATTGTCCAGCTCTTCTTTATTGTAAACCGCCTCAAACTACTACGACTTTGGCGGTATATAAGAATAAAATTATTATTATTATTAAAATCAAAATTGCATTGAAAGTTGTAATAAGAGCTTTTCTTCCAGAATCAAACCTGGGACTCCTAAGTGGATAAATTATGGAATTTGTCTACATTCAGAGCTTCTCAGTGGCTCTCTTTGTTAGATCGAGTATAAAATTGTTTGATTTGTCCCAACTATCTATCAGCTTTTCTTCTTCAAGTTTTAAGTTTATTCATGGCTTGATATACCGACCATCACATGTATCTGGGCGGTTTACAATATTAAAAATTAGAAAGGTCTAACAAAATTTTTGATTTAGGTGACATAAAATAAAAAGAGGGTAAACCTAAAATTATGACGAATTAAGACTGATTAGAAACGAGAGGTTTTAGGGGATAGGGAAGTTTTAATTACAATAATAAATAAAAATAAAAGGAAGGGTAGAGGAATGGGGAGTAACGAGAGGGAAATAAGGATATTGCTTCTTAAAAGCTTCTTGCTTTCTTAAATTTCCCACGTTTTCAAAACTGAGGTCAACATAGGCGATTGTTAACACATGTTTTTGATTGCTGCACTTGTACCTGAGTCACTTCTGTGGGAGTAACTCTCAAACAAATTAACAAAATTCGGATCTTAGGTGTCATCCTTGACGAAAACTTAACTTATCATGACCACATTAGTTATGTAGTCAAAGCCTCTTTTTACAGACTACGTCAAATCCGTTCTATTTCAAAATTTCTCTGTGCCAAATCTTTAAATATACTAATTCATTCATTAATTATTGCAAAAATCGATTATTGTAATGCTTTATTCAAAGGAATGGCCCAAAAAGAAATCAGAAAATTACAGATCATACAAAATACATCTATTAAATTAATTACTGGGGCCAAAAAATTTGACCATGTAACCCCTTTATTACAAAAAGCACATTGGCTCCCAGTGGGACATCAAATTTTATACAAGCTATCTTTACTCACCTTTAAATCTTTATCATCCAAAACTCCATCATTCATTTATAAAGTTCTAATTCCATACACTTCTCAAAAAACTTTACGATCCAATCAGCAACTTTTATTAGTTATCCCCTCTCTCAAAATCATAAATACCAGAAGACAGTATATTTTCTCAGTCACAGCACCGCAAACATGGAATTCTCTCCCACTTTATTTAAGGGAGGAGAAAAACCTCGACAAATTCAAAAGCCAACTTAAGAGTTTTCTTTTTATAGACGCTTTTAATCCTTAATTGAATTACCAATTACTCTTTACAACTCCCTTTCACTTCAGTCAGCTATATATATATTTTGTTTTCCCATCCATTCTGTGTATTTACCCTTATTGATCCCTCCTTTCCTATTATAAATTGTACTTCTTCCCCCTCTTTCCCAATGTTTCCTGTCCAAATTTGTCTAGTTTGTTTTAAATTGATTTTTAGATTTTATTATATTATTGTTAATTTTTATTATGTATTTTCTGTAAATGTAAATCGCTTAGTAGTTACGATAGGCGATTAATCAAATATTGAATTAAACTTGAAACTTGAAACTCTGAGCAATACTGCATCTGTACCAGTTGGGATCAGTTCTGGTACAATGGCATGGGAAGTACTAACCTATGATTGTTCAAAGAGCGAACTGTACAAAGTGGAGTATATGGTATGATTAACAAAAGGGATAATAAACCAGAAAACCAAGATGGAAAGCTTTGAAAATTAGGGACAGGACCTTGAATTTAATTCTTTGTTCAATTGGAAGCCTGTTATGTTCTTTCAGCAATGGTGAAATGTGAATAAATCTACCTGCACGACATAAGCGAATGGCATAGTTTTGCAACGTCTGTAATTTTGGAAGAAGAGAGTGAGCGCCACCAATAGTCTAGAACAGGGGTAGGCCATTCCGGTCCTCGAGAGCCGGAGCCAGGTCAGGTTTTCAGGATATCCACCATGAATATGTATGAGATGGATTTGCATGCACTGCCCTCCTTGAGATGCAAATCTATCTCATGCATGTTTATTGTGGATATCCTGAAAACCTGACCTGGCTCCGGCTCTCGAGGACCGGAATTGCCTACCCCTGTTCTAACCGAATTGTTTCCCAAGATCTCTTATGCCTTACCTCTGTATCCTGCTTGCCTGTATTTTGATGATTTTACATTGTACCTATATTCGCTGATTGTCCAGCTCTTCTTTGTTGTAAACCGCTTCAAACTACTACAGCTTTGGCGGTATATAATAATAAAAATTATTATTATTATTATTTGAATATTGACCTAATAAAACATTGTTATTTACGAAGGTATGTGTACACTTACATATGAAGTGCCAATGCAGGTGCCTACACGTCAGTGCCCTGTGCCTCCTTAGCTACCTCCTTAAGCCTTGTTCCTCGTCCTGGTCACCTACCCCCATTAGGCTGGATATCCTGGACATATTTCTTAGCATCTTCAATTTCAGTAGGAGAAGCCGAGATTAATCCCTCTCTCCAACAGCGGACATTGTGGTTGAAGTCAACTAAGCTGAATTTGTCTTCAGATCGAAGGTCCTCCAAGATAGATTTCATAGCTTCCACAGTCTAGAAAAGGAGATCCACAAAGAGACAGACGCTGGTTTACATTGGAAACCTGAAGAACATTAGGTTGTTTTCTGGCGTAGATGAGCTCTTCCTAGGCGCCTACTTTTTACACACATACGTCCTACGAGTGAGTGCTGAAACGTTCTCAGCTCAACCAAGAAGAGAATGACGCGGACATGGTTCAGTCAATGATCTGAAACAATGTCAAAACACAGAATTTCTGAAAATTGGCACTTAACGAGACAAGGTGACACTCCTTTCAGCTACGGTGGCAAAATATCGCTCAGAGTTTAAGAAGCTGGTTGGTTGGGCTGAGAACTTTTCTGCAACTCCTCGTCCGTAATTTTACAAAATTCATTTTCTGAGTGTGAAACAGGTTTTACGTGCAGATAAACCAGACCCCCCCCCCTCCCCCAAGTTCATTTTACCCCCCAGAATATGGACTTATTTAGAGGGAATCACTCTGATGACACGTATGCATGTGCGAACCAATTAATGGTGGCGATCCCACGCAGAAATGCCGCTGCTTTAATACTTTGGCATAACTGTCACTTAATTTGAGATAATTGCCTTTAGTGTATATTTCCAATACAGCAGGGACAATGTATCAAGAGTCAGAAAAGAATCTAAGCTGTAATTGAGAGACTGACTCAAGTCAATTAAACCCCCAAAAGAGAAGGAACCAACTATACAGTAACTCAGCTCAGAGACATAAAACTCTGAAGAGGGGGGGGGTTACCTCAGCACTCTCCACCCGAATGGTCTTAACAACGAGATCGAGTGGGGCTGCATTCCTCTAATCACGTCTGGCTACTGTAGTAAGAAATTTTTGCTGCTTCTGTTTGTGAATCTATGATGTCATCACGTTCTTACGCTCGTTTTTCTCCCCCCCCCCCCACTCCGGTTTAAAAGTCGGAGCGGGTGCCGGCGTTCTCCGTTGCACGGAACTTTTCAATTTTTTGACCGTTATGTATGTTTCAGTGTGCCTTCTCTCCGGAATGACAGCTGTAAATATTTAATTGCTTTGCACAGATACTGTAGCCCTTCGAGTTTCAGTGCACGTTTCTGTTGCATTTTTCTTAAGTTTACTGTTTTTGCATTTTAGATCACAGTTATTGAACTTGAACATAGTGTGACTTTGTAGCAATTTTCAACTCTCAGTTGGCGGGGTCTCCTGAAGCAGACACCGAAACGGGGCCGCGTCACCATTAAGAGCTATATATACAGTAATTAATCACTTTAACACCTTTTGAGTTGGATCCGCTTTTATCAATAATTATGCTATGATTGGATGATAAACTCTTGCCCCAAGAGGGGGTAACCTCCCCCTCTTCAGAGTTTTATGTCTCTGAGCTGAGTTACTGTATAGTGGTTCCTTCTCTTTTGTTGGTTTAGTGTATATTTGGCTTCTCTACCCTTTGGTCAATGAACAGATATCTGGGGCAGGGTTTTTGGGCTGGGGGCAGAGACACCCACTCCTCTTAACCAACCCTCCTGTGAGCAGCTTACATGCCCTTTGGGTCTTGATTGTAAACTTACTTGTTTCATTTTCAGTCCCCACATTGAGCCACTGACATCAATGACAAATAAGATGTTTTTCGGCAGGGGAGCCAGGTTGTCAGGAGCAAAGAAGTGGAGAAAGTATCCATTAAAAAGCTGCAAAAGAAAAGATCAAGTTTCAAGTTTCAAGTTTATTAAATTTTTAATATACCGACCATCAACAGGTATCTGGCCGGTTTACAATAAAATTATAAAAAGAGAAAAAAGTCATAAGTATAAAAAGCCGATGGGTGAACATCAAAAACATAACTTGACTAACATGAAAGTGAGGATAAGAGGGACAGGAGGGGGAAAGTTACATGTTTTGGAGAAGAAAGGGAGAAAGTGGGAATGGGAAAAAAACATATTGGAAAGGGTCGCTTTTTTTAAAGCGGTTGGTTAAATAAATTGGAATCAGCGAAATGAAGTAGAGAAGAAAAAGAAGAGAAAGAAAAAAAAATTAAAAAAAAAAGAAGAAGGGAAATAGAGAAGAAGAAGAGAAGAAAAGGAAGGTGGCTTTAAGGACAGGCAAAGGCGTCACGAAATAAGAACGTCTTCAAGTTGGTTTTGAATTTATCTAAATGTTGTTCTTTTCTAAGTTGTTGTGGTAGGGCATTCCATAATGTTGGGGCGACAACTGTAACATTTATTTTCCGGGTATAGTAAAACTCTTTTACGGAAAGAATTCGTAGAAGTTTTTGGTCTGTTGACCTCAATGTACGTGAGGAACATTGGGGGATGATGACCTTGAGATGAGGAAGGAGTGACGGGAGGCACTGCACACTTCGTTCCAGGATCACATTTCAGTCTTTAGTGTGAGGCCTTGAGTCTTAAAACCAACTAACAGAGAAAGGTTCACTCTGCACGAATCGCAAAAATCCAAGGAAGAGGAGGTGTAAAAAGGGCACGGGTACTTATGTGCTGATATTAGACTATTTTACCACTACACTGACCTCTTGGATACAGGACCCAGTTCAATATTTACCTCAGAGCTGTCTTTTGGGACTCCACAATGAAAGATCAATTCCTTGGCGGACCAAGTTAGTTCATACGGGACTGGCAGCTGCTAAATGCTTGATTGCTAGCACCGACAGGAGAGGACTGGCTTCTTCAGTTGTGTAAGTTGGCGCAAATGGAGCGTTTGGGCTGCCCAGCACTTGGAGTGGACTTGGAAAAAATTTTTTTGCTTTCCTTCAATCCAAAACTTTCTCTGTTTGGGGGGGGGACGACGACAGTGGAGTTGTATGGGGGCGCGTTGAAGAACACACTATGTGCCCCCTTTTTGCAATACTGGGGGGAATGGGTGGGGGAGTGGTCTTGGTTGTGTTATACGGGTAGGGGTTTATTTTGGTTTCTGGGAGTTATGTTCTGGGGTGATGTTCCTTCACTAGTTAGGACTTTCCTGTATTAGGTAGTGATTGCAGAGGTCTTGGAGCATCAAGCTTTGTCTGTTGAGTTATATTGTATGTGGTACTTGTATTGTTTTTGAAAACCTTTAATAAAAATTTAAGGAAGAAGCAGAGTGAGCCAAAGTCTTCAAATGAACTATATGTTAATGGCAACCAAAGTAATCTATACAATGTGAACTTGCATTAGACTCAACACGGGCCGTGTTTTAACTAGAGAGGCTGCATCAGGAGTCCAAGGGTTAGTGAATACTTCTGGAGTTAGTCAATGCCCATGGATATAATATCAAATAATAAATTATGCCGGAGAAGTGTGACTAATATCACATGAGACGTGAAAGTGCTAGAAAAATCAACACCTTAGACTCCTGATGCAGGTCCCTGTCGAGTCCAATGGAAGTTCACATTGTATAGGTTACTTTGGTTTTCATTAAAGTGTAGTTTGTTTGAAGACCTTGGCTCACTCTACTTTTTCCTTGGAGCCCTGAGTCTTAACCCAGTCTAAGTTCTTCTCAGTCTCCAAAAGTCACAGACTTCTAGTGATGTAGAAACCTCTCCTTGAGACTGCAGAGGCACTCAGTTGTAGGGACAAAGCTGGAGAGAGGATGGATGGAGGATTGTGGTTGCTATGGGTGGCACTTAGACTCACTCACTGACTATTTGCTGGTGCTACACCACACAATCACAGAATTGCTTATCTCTACTGACATCTCCCTCAAAATTATGCCACCCTAGGTAGATGTCTACTGTATCTAGTCCTAGGGCTGGCACTGCTGCTCACTCTCTCTGATGCACCTATTGCACTGTGGGGTCTTCAAGGCTCTGTGCTTGTCCACCTATAGATCTATGTATTTTATTACAAGGATCCAACATCACCAGATGTTAATCCCCGGGTAGCTTGCTTGGAAGCTGTTGATCACCGGTTTGCTCAAAGCAGACAAGCTTTATCCATCAAATCCTAAGACAATGTGGATTACTGGCAGACCCTTTCCTCCTTCTCCTATTATTCAAGAGCCTTTACTATATCTGGTCATTGCTTTGATTTGCCTCTTTTTTTTGTGAGACGAATCTCATCTATTAGTTCAATTACTTTCTTCACTTTTTTGACACATAGTAACATAGTAAATGATGGTAGATAAAGACCTGAATGGTCCATCCAGTCTGCTTAACCATACGTGCTCCATAAATTAATAATTTAATTTAAATGGTCCTTTTTCTTAGATATTTCTGGGCCAGAAACCCAGAGGTCTGCCTAGAAGTGCTTAGGTTCCATCTACTGGAGTCTTCATCAAAGCTCACTCCAGCCCATCTTAACCATCCCAGCTATCGAAGCCCTCCCCAGCCCGTTTTCAACTTAATGTCCAAATACAGGACACAAACCGTGCAAGTCTGCCCAGTACTGGCCTTAGTTCCTTCAGTATACCCATTATTTTATGATTAGAGATCTTCTGTGTTCATCCCACGCTTCTTTGACCCATCTGCTCTATGAGATTTCTTTTGGGGAGCAAAGGTTCTCAGATGTTAGCTCATCCTTTTATTTTGTATTGGATCAACTAGTGCCGAGCCATCCTTTCTAAAATTTAAATGTGGGGTTAAAAACCTTTTTTCATGCAGGCTTTTGATGGCTTCATCCCCCATCCCCATATCATTCTTTAAGGAGAGAGGGAAGAATCATAGAAACATAGAAAAAGCGGCAGAAAAGGGCTATAGCCCACCAAGTCTGCCCATTCCAAGTATCCCTCCCCCCATGAGTTTACTCCCTTAACGATCCCACATGAGTATCCCATTTTCTCTTAAAATCCGTCACGCTGCTGGCCTCTATCACCTGGAGTGGGAGTCTGTTCCAATGATCCACCACTCTTTCGGTGAAGAAGTACTTCCTGGAGTCTCCATGAAACTTCCCTCCCCTGACTTTCAGTGGATGCCCTCTGGTGGTCGAGAGTCCCATGAGCCAGAAGATATCCTCTTCTGTCTCGATACGTCCCGTGATGTACTTATACGTTTCAATCATATCTCCCCGTTCTCTTCTTTCCTCAAGTGAGTACAGCCGCAATTTCTTTAGTCTTTCTTCATACGTGAGATCCCTGAGCCCCAAGACCATCCTGGTGACCGCTCGCTGCACCGACTCGATCCTCAGCACATCCTTTCGGTAATGTGGTCTCCAAAACTGAACACAGTACTCCAAGTGAGGCCTCACCATGGCTCTGTACAACGGCATCATAACTTCAGGTCTCCTGCTGACAAAACCTCTGCGGATACATCCCATCATTTGTCTTGCCCTGGAGGTAGCCTTCTCCACTTGATTGGCAACCTTCATGTCCTCACTAATGATCACTCCTAGATCACGTTCCGCCGTGGTCCTAACCAAGGTCTCACCATTTAGCACATAGGTTCTGCGCGGGTTTCTCTTACCCAGGTGCATTATCTTGCATTTTTTAGCATTGAATCCTAGCTGCCAAGTAGTCGACCATTGTTCCAGAAGCAGTAGGTCGTGTGTCATATCATCAGGTAACAAGCTTCTGCCTACTATGTTGCAAAGTTTGGCGTCGTCGGCGAACAGTGATACCCTTCCTCTAAGTCCCCGCGTCATATCTCTTATGAATAAGTTGAATAGAATCGGGCCCAGGACCGAGCCCTGCGGCACTCCACTGATCACTTCTGATGCTTCGGATGGGGTACCGTTCACCACCACCTTCTGAAGTCTACTGCTCAGCCAATCCCCAACCCATGTAGTTAGAGTATCTCCTAATCCTATCGATTTCAGCTTGTTTAGTAATCTTCGATGAGGGACGCTATCAAATTCTTTACTGAAGTCCAAGTATACCACGTCCAGTGACTCTCCAGCGTCCAGTTGTCTAGTAACCCAGTCAAAAAAGCTAATCAGATTAGATTGGCTGGATCTTCCCTGGGTGAACCCGTGTTGGTGTGGATCACGCAGTTTTTTTCGTCTAGGAATGTGTCAATATTCTGTTTGATCAGTGTTTCCATGAGTTTACACACTATAGACGTGAGACTCACTGGTCTGTAGTTTGCTGTCTCAGTCCTGCAGCCCTTCTTGTGGAGTGGGATTACATTAGCGGTTTTCCAGTCCAAGGGGACCCTTCCTGTGCTTAGGGAAAGATTGAAAAGAACAGATAATGGTTCAGCCAGGACTTCCCTTAACTCTCTGAGCATTCTGGGGTGTAGGTTATCCGGTCCCATGGCTTTGTTTACTTTGAGTCTTGATAGTTCCTCGTAGACGCTACTGGGCGTAAATTCGAAATCTTGAAATGCGTCTTTCTGGTTATCTCCTTTCTGCAGCTGTGGACCAGCTCCCGGCATTTCGCGGGTGAACACTGAGCAGAAGTATTGGTTTAGTAGTTCTGCCTTCTCAGAATCTGATTCCGCAAAGTTACCGTCCGATTTCTTCAGGCGTACTATACCATCTCTATTTCTTTTCCTGTCGCTAATATAGCTGAGTATGAATCAGAGTATGAATGGGCACAACCGCTAAACCCTCAAGCCTTGCATTGAAGAATGCTGGTGTAGAAGGACACTAAAGAATGATACCGGATGGTTAGAACATAAGACCATAAGCGTTGCCATACTGGGACAGACTGAAGGTCAACAGTGGCCAACCCAAGTCCCAAATACCAGACAGAAACCCAAAGAGTAGCAACATTCCAGAGTTGAGGTTGTGATGTCATAAGGCTTCATGACTAAGAGCCAACCTCATCGGTGATGTCACAATGGGATCATTATCCTATACTTGGCTCACATAAGATTCAGCATATGAATGGGCCCAGCACTGACCCTCTAGCCTTGCATTGAAAAATGCTAGTGTGGAAGGACTGAGGTTGAGATAGGCAGTCTCTGGTATCCAGAGCAGATATTGTGATGTCATAATGTCTCATTCCATCAATGCCTAAGAGCCAACTTCATCAATGGTGTCAGAATGGGTTCATTATCCTATACTTGGCTCACATGAGAATCAGAGTCTGAAAGGGCCCAGCCACTATCCCTCAAGCCTTGCATTGAAGAATGCTGGTGTAGAAGGATACTACAGAATGACACCGGATGGTTAGACCATAAGACCATAAACGTTGCCATACTGGGACAGACTGAAGGCCCATCAAGCCCAGTATCCTGTTTCCAACAGTGGCCAACCCAGGTTCCAAATACCAGACAGAAACCCAAAGAGTAGTAACATTCCAGAGCTGAGATTATGATGTCACAAGGCTTCATGACTAAGAGCCAACCTCATCGGTGATGTCACAACGGCTTCATTATCCCATACTTGGCTCACATAAGAATCAGAGTCTGAATGGGCCCATCCACTGACCCTCAAGCCTTGCATTGAAGAATGCTGGTGTAGAAAGTCTGAGGTTGAGATAGATAAGAATGACATGGGATGGATTCCTGTGGTTATCTGCGGGGACAGGGACACCTTCTGTCCCCATGTGATTCTCTATCTGTCTATCTCTATCTGTTCGGTAACTTGGCAGGTATTCTCTGTTATCCATTACCTTTCTCTGTTCTCTTTTTTCTTTGATTGATCATACTGCAGTCTACTTTCTTGTGTATTATCAAAGAGCAAGAAAGTCTCTGAATAAATTATATGTCCCCCACCCCACCCACCAGGGGGTAATAACATGAATGATCAACTGATTCTGCCCCCAGATCACCTTCCAGAAGTCTGTAGATATACCTGGAGCTCATTCTGGACCTCTCTCTGTACATCATATCGCACCACAAGGTTCCCGTTAACGGCTGTGGTAGAGCAGTTTGGACATTTGCGCTGCTGGTCGACCGTTGGCTTGAAGGCTATGTGGGCCTTGAAAGCAGAAGTAAGAAGAGACTGTTACAACTAGCACAAGAAAATCAGAACAGTTTTAATAGGTTGAGAATTGTGACACAATGGCGGGTATCCCCTTCTTCCTTGGCGATTAAGGGCTAGATGCACTAAAGATACCGACTCGATCGCTGTTGGCCGATTCACCAGCAGCAATTAATGCGCTATCAAGTTTTCATGCAACTCCAACCTTCAGCTCGTGCCAATGTCTTCTCTCCCTCTGACGTCACTTCTGGGTCAGAGGGAGAGACGACGCCAACACGGGCAGCAAGTTGTTGATGTTGCTCGCGCCAGGGAAGTTAAAGAATTACGGGGAAGGGGCGCACATGCACGGTAGGGGGGCAGGGGGAGGAGTGTCATCACCTCTGGCGCCTCTCACCCTTCCTACGCCACTGATTACAACAAAGGAAACACTGATATTTATGGGTACGTCATATAATTTCCCAATAAGTCAAGCCAGGGCGAAAAGTTAAAGGAAAAATACAGGAAAGAAGACTAATTAAGTTAACATCTTTCCTGGCGAGGATTTGTTCACCTTCTTGTCCATGTGAGAGACAGTAACAAGTTCATCAAAGGGGTCACCAAGTGAACTTTGAGCCGTGACAAAACGGATGCCCTGGGGCTCAGTGATATAGACATCCACCTGCAGAAAAAAATGGTAAGAATCATTATAGAGTGTCCAGAAGGTCACTTGACCATAAGGTTACCAGATTTGTTTAAAAAAAAAAAAAAGGTTCTATGGCCCTGCCCTGTAGCCCTGCCCCCATACAAACCTCATCTCTTCTCCTTCCCCGAGTCTAGGCTACGTCCAGAGGGCCTCCGAGCATGTGACAGGATGACATCAATTGCAACCATGCATGCTCAGAGGCCCTCCAGATGCGACCCTGAGCTTGGGGCCTTGTAAAACCCGGACAAACTGCCGGGTTTTGAAAATCCGTCTGGACACCTGGACAGTCCTCTACAGCTACTCAGAATACAACCCAGCTACTTCTAGTCACTAGTTAACTCATTCATCTTTACGAGAAACAGTGGAAAGACCCAAAGAGGTCTTTGTTATACGAAAGCAGTTGACTGATCTCCCTTCTGGGTCAAAAGTGTTTAACAGAGGAAAGATACCTTTATAAAAAGTGACCTATGAGGCGCCTCAGGATTCCACAATCTTCTCGATCCCAAAAAGATTTTAGATGTCAATAGTCCTAGGATAAGGCAGAGGATTGCCCCTTCCACAGAAAACTCTCAGACTCACACAGTTTCCTGCCTTTGTCTCTGTGCCAAACCCTCACTCTTGCTCCCTTCCAGAGCACTCGTGTGCACCCTCTTCTCTGTGTCCTTTCTTCCTTCATCCTTGCAGGAGTTAAGAGTGTTTCCCCACTCTGGCTATTGATTGGTTCACTCTGCTGGCCAGATCCAGTCAGAAGCAGGATACGGGTAATTAGCAGCTGTGGCGAGTAGACGTTTCCTCTGGTTTCTTGCCTCGGCCACCATCCTAGTGCCTGCCCCTGCGATCATCCTAAACTGTGCTGAATGCTGCACCTCCTGTTTCTGTCTACCAGTCTGATTTTGGAAAGTTGCACCTCTTATACCAGATGCATATGTCAGTAATCCAATTTAATTTTGAGAGGGATGTGGGACATGTGTGATGAGAGCGAGGGATATATTTAAGTCTCACTGAAAGGCATTAGACTAGGTTGCTTTCAAGAACAGCAAGCATATACCCAACCCAGCTCGAGGTGTTGTCTCCCTCCGTCCAGCCAGGCGCCCTACTTTTCTCGTTCTAGTTCATGCATGATATTCCCGTGTGACCTGATCTCCCACTGATTGAAGATGTGGCAGGCTCTTACCTGCAAATTCTTTGTCAGTGTTTCAGGCTGAAGATGAAGGACGTGTTCGTAGATACCCAGCTTCCTTTCGAGAATCTCCTGGTAGTGAATTTCAAACTGGACCTTTGTCCCCGCAGGAACATTCAGTTCCGCTTTGAAGTTTTCCATATCAAAAGCACTGGTCCTACAAGTGTTATGAACAAGCTGAGTTCTATTGCATTGGGAGTCACTCAGACATGCCTACAGCTTCAAAGCTTGTTGGATATAGGGTTACCAGATTTTAGCAAAATAAAATACAGACCCATAGCCCCGCCCCAGGCCCGCCCAGTCCACCCAACCCCGCCCTGTTACACACACATCACGCCCAAGCCCCTCCCCCAGCCTCGTCCCATCAATCTGTTCTCATCAGTCATCCGCACCCATGTGCGGAGGCAACGCGATGACGTCACGTGTGCACATGACATCGCCACCTTACATCCACACACGCGCGGATGCCCTAAGAAGAAGCTTTTCAAAACCCGGACAAAGTGCCGGGTTTTGGAAAGCTGTCCGGGGAAATCCAGAAGTCTGGTAACCCTACTTGAATATATCATTACACACAGACAGCAAGAGGACAGGTAATGTGTATCAGACTTCAGGGGCATACTGTTAACCTCAAATATTCGTAACTAGGTATCATTGCATGAAATGGGACCTGTGCTAAAAGAGGATGCATTTGTGGTAAAAGAACCCATCTTAACAGTGGCCCACAATGATAACTTTCCTCAGCTTCTGATAACCAGGGCTGGTATTGTGATGTCATAATGTCTCATTCCACCAATAAGAGCCGATCCCATCAGTGAAGTCACAATGGCTTGATTGCTTTATACTTGCCTCACTACAGCAGTGATTGTGATTTCTAGAAACATTTATTTTCTCTTTAATTACGAGGGAAACTTTATCAGTGTGGTGCTACCGTTAAGACATCTTATACTGTTAACCTCATAAGTAGATCTTGTTGCATACAATGGGTCCTGCGCTAAATAGCATGAGTTAGTAGCCCACATTGAAAACTACACCTCTCAATCATCACCCTTGGGGGTAAAAATAATATTTGTCAGGTACTCTTGAACACAAGCACTTTTCTTGATGGTATGTTTTCCACCACCAGCAACAAACTGACATACAAACGTCTGGGACACTGACCCCCATGCCAAGTTTCAAGTTTCTAAACTAAACTAAACTAAATCTTAGGTTTGTATACTGCATCATCTCCACATTCGTAGAGCTCGGCACGGTTTACAGGAGATGGGATGGAAAGGAACTACAATGAAGGTAGAGGTTTGAGGAGATGGGATAGAAAGGAACTACAATGAGGGGTTAGAGGTCCAAGTATGAAGAGTTTTTAGAGGGCTTAGAATGCCAGAGATGGAGTAAGTATCAGATTTTAGAGAATAGCCAGGTCTTCAGATGTTTGCGGGAAAGTTGGAGAGAGCTCAGGTTCCGAAAAGGGGAGGAAAGGTTGTTCCAGAGCTCGGTGATTCTGAAGGGAAGGGAGGTCCTTAGTTTTCCTTTATGGGAAATGCCTCTTAATGAGGGGAAGGATAGTTTTAGTTTGTGGGTGGATCTGGTGGTATTAGGGTTTGAGGAGTTCCAAGAAAGAGGGATACATGGAGGGAGGATCCCATGTAGGATTTTGAAAGCTAGACAGGCGCATTTGAAGTTTATTTTTAACTTATTGAATCGCTTAATTTAATTTGCTAAGCGATTTACAAATAAAAATGAAGAAAAAGGTGTATACATTAGGTTATTTATAATTAATTAAATAAGTTTGACATACTGACATACAAACTAACAGATACATAAGGAAAGAAAGGGCAGAACTACAATTGTATATATAAAAGGTAATATAAATGGTAAAAACAACAGGTAAGGTGAATAAAATCAAAAGAGGAAAAGAGAAAAAAAAAAAAAAGATAATCGTTAAATATGATTTATAAATTAAAAGCATCTTTTAAAAAGGAAGCTCTTCAGAATGCCCTTAAAATATTTTAGGTCATTTTCCTCTCTTATATACTGAGGTAAAGTGTTCCATAATTGAGGGGCCATTACAGAAAAAATATCAAGGGGGTAAACCCAGCCTGCAGGTGTCAATCAACATTTTGCAGGTTATGTCTCTTAACAGAGGGATAGAGCTGCTGAGAATGGATAACAGAAGTCATCCACCACCAGACATGAAGGATTTAACCCTTCAGGCGCAACCTAGGGGGGAGCAAGTTTGTGCGTATTGCATAGTAGGTAGCAGGTGACCTGGGTTCCTTGAGCACTTCCTTCCTGCTAGCTGAAGCCTTAGCTTCACTGGAAGACATTATATAGTGCATTATACAGTCAAAGCGATAAAAGCAAAAAAAAAAAAAAAACTGTGGATGAGGATGGTCTGACAGATGATTAACTTGTCACTCTTCACAATAAACACAGATCAATCCAAGTTGATAGTCCACAAATATTTGTCCTACTGGACCCTACACGGTCCGTGTTTCAGCGAACACGCCCTCCTCGGGGGTCCGGTTGGATATACAAATTTCAAATAAAGAAAATATAGACTAAAAACAATATACGCGTCTTGGAACGGGTCACCGAAATGGCTATTGTGCAGGTGGCGTGGTGCAAAAATACCCGCCTTGGCCACCATCCTAGTACCTGCCCTGTGCTCATCCTAAACTGCAATTTTTTTTGCGCCACGCCGCCTGCACAAGTCATTTTGGTGACCCGTTCCAAGACGCATATACTGTTTTTAGTCTATATTTTCTTTATTTGAGATTTGTATATCCAGCCGGACTCCCAAGGAAGGTGTGTCATAGAATACTGCGTAAGCAGATGCATTGAAATTCCAAATTAATGTCAATAATTGATGTTACTTGGCTTGTTAACGGTGACGGGATAATCGTGTGCGAGACATCAGCGCGCCGACAATCCAGCGCTGACAATTCAGCGCAAGACAGAAGTGCGCCGCCGAAAGCCGCCCAAAAACTTATTTTTTAAGAGCTGAACTGCCTGGGTGGAATCAGGAAGCTGAATCAGGGGAAGCTTTTGACTGAGCACCTGTTGCTAATCTGAAGTTCTGCTGATGCTGGGAGGAGTCCGAACTTGAGTGCTGTCATGGGGCAGGGGGGGCGCCGATGCCACTAAGTGCCGTTGCGGAGGGGGGGCGCTGATGCTGCTCAGTGCCGTCGCGGGTGGGGGGGCCTTGCCGATCTTGTTGCCAAAATTGGAAAGGTGAGGGAGAAAGATGGGCCTGTGGTGGATGGAGAGATTGAGAGAAGGGGACAGATGATGGAAGTGGGGGAAAGAGAGAGAAGGGGCAGATGATGGAAGTGGGGAGAGAGAAGAGGGCAGATGATGGAAGGAGGGGGGAAAGAGAGAGAAGGAGCAGATGATGGAAGTGGGGAGAAGGGGCAGATGATGGAAGTGGGGGAAAAAGAGAAGGGGCAGATGATGGAAGTGGAGAGAAGGGAGAGAGAGAAGATGGCAGATGATGGAAGTGGGGGAGAAAGAGAGAGAAGGGGCAGATGATGGAAGTGGGGAGAAGGGGCAGATGATGGAAGTGGGGGAAAGAGAGAAGGGGCAGTTGATGGAAGTGGAGAGAAGGGAGAGAGAGAAGAGGGCAAAGGATGGAAGGAGGGGATAAATAAAAGGAGGGCACATGATGGGGGAAAAGGATTGAGTTAGGGAAATACTGGAGGGGTGAGGGAAAGAGGTGGCGAGCTGTAGGTAGACAGTAAAAAAGAAAATTGATGAGAGGGTAGTAAGAACGAAGAAAGGGATTGCAGAAGAGAGGTGTGGGAGAGGGAAGGAGAGGAGAGAGATGCCAGACTAATGGGGGTGAAAGGAGAGATGGAAGGGGGAGGCATACAGTTTCTGGAAGGGGCATAGAAGGAGAGAAGATGCCATATAGGGGCAGAGAGATGGCAGACAGTGGATGGAAGGAAGAGAGTAACAAGAAGATGAGGAAAGCAGAAACCAGAGAAGGCAAAGGTAGAACAAAAATTTTCTATTTATTTGTTGCTTTAAGAGACATGTGTCACTGTTTCTATGGTGTTGCATTGTATGCAGAGTCCAGCTTCTTGCTGGTTCAATTTAACCTTTGTCTATGTATTTCTATTTTATCCCCCCTTTTACAAAACTGTGGAGCGTTTTTTTAGCGCCAGCCGTGGTGGTAGCAGCTCTGATGCTCAGAATTCTATGAGGATCAGAGCTGTTACCACCATGGCTAAAATCCACACTACAGTTTTGTAAAAGAGGGAGGGGTTAGTTTGTGATGACATATTCCATACTAGGCGAAGGTATTTTCTGTGTTCTGTGTGTTTGAAAGACATGGTTTTCTCTTAGGATTGACGGTGTAGGATTGATCTGTACTAGTCTGGCTTGTTTAGTTTTACAATGGGTGTATTGATGTACTGCTCACTGCATATGTAAGATGCTGCCTTTTCCTAGGTACTCATGTGTGACATGAGGCTTGTTACTAAAAATCATGTTTTTCGTACAGATGGGGAGGGTGCCAAAAAATGATGGGCCCCGGGTGTCACATATGCTAGGTACGCCACTGACTACTGGAAAGGGTCCAGACAAAAATGGTTAAGGGGCTGGAGGAGTTGCAGTACAGCCTCTTCTCCCTCGAAAAAAGGAGACTGAGTGGGGACATGATCGCAACATTCAAGATATTGAAGGGAACTGACTTAGTAGAGAAAGAGAGATTGTTCACCCTCTCCAAGGTAGAGAGAACAAGAGGGCACTCTCTAAAGTTGAAAGGGGATAGATTCCGTACAAACGTAAGGGAGTTCTTCTTCACCCAGAGAGTGGTAGAAAACTGGAACGCTCTTCCGGAGGCTGTTATAGGGGAAAACACCCTCAAGAGATTCAAGACAAAGTTGGACAAGTTTCTGATTGAGAGGGGACATGATTGAAACATTCAAGGTACTGAAGGGAATAGACTTAGTAGATAAGGACAGGTTGTTCACCCTCTTTAAGGTAGGGAGAATGAGAGAGCACTCTCTAAAGTTAAAAGGGGATAGATTCCGTACAAACGTAAGGGAGTTCTTCTTCACCCAGAGAGTGGTAGAAAACTGGAACGCTCTTCAGGAGTCTGTCATAGGGAAAAACACCCTCCAGGGATTCAAGACAAAGTTGGACAAGTTCCTGCTAAACTGGAACGTACGAAGGTGAGGCTGGACTCATTTAGAGTACTGGTCTTTGGCCTGAGGGCTGCCGCGTGAGCGGACTGCTGGGCAGGATGGACCACTGGTCTGACCCCAGCAGCGGCAATTCTACAAAAGTTCACTTTGCAGCCACAGCAGAGCGGAAAAAAAATCTGTCCATGGGAACATAGAATGCATCAGACACCTTAGCATCATGTGGAACAAAATGATAAGGACATCATTCCTAGTATCGGGGGTAAATGGATGCTTACCTGATCAATCCTGCAGCCTTTCCTTTCGCTCTCGCCTGGCCATATAGACCTCTGGCTACAGATTTTTCCTTAATAGTACCACTAAATATTATCCCATTGACATTCCTAGAGAGAGAGTGACAAGCAGACACAGTAGTGAAATTGTGCACTTTTGTACATTGAACTGACCAGGAGAAGTTTCGGTTTCATTGCAGAATTAGATTTATCACATGCTGTGGCCTTTACCATAGGGGCATCCTCCCCTAATCCCTACGAGAAGCAGGCGCTGCAATTTGCTTAGCCATGCCGCTGTTTGGAGGCTTTCCTCTGCATAGAGCAGGGGTGTCAAAGACCCTCTTCGAGGGCCGTAATCCAGTCGGGTTTTCAGGATTTCCCCAATGAATATACATAAGATCTATTTGCATGCACTGCTTTCATTGTATGCTAATAGATCTCATGCATATTCATTGGGGAAATTCTGAAAACCCAACTGGATTGCGGCCCTCGAGGAGGGACGTTGACACCCCTGCTATACACTCTCGACTCCCTCTTCATCATAATCGTTTCATTGTCCCCACTTACCAAAATCTGGACCCGTGGCCACACCACCCAGGACTTTCCAGTTCTGCCTCCCAGCCCCGCCTCCAGACGGCGTCGATTTTGTCGAGAAGCTTTAAATCAGGGGTGGGCAACTCCGATCTTCGAGGGCCGGAATCCAGTCGGGTTTTCAGGATTCCTCCAATGAATATGCATTGAACGCAGTGCATGCAAATAGATCTCATGCATAGTCATTGGGGAAATCCTGAAAACCCGACTGGATTGCGGCCCTCGAGGAGGGACTTTGACACCCCTAGCATAGAGAATAATCTGTATGGTGGCAAGAGCACAGGGCTGAGAAACCACGAGACTCCGGTTCAAATATCACATTCGATATTCACTTTATGATCCTAAGCAAACCTAATTTCTGCTACTTATCAGTTTCCACAGAACTGCAAGAGGTGCACAGTGCTGGAAGATTCACCTAAGACAGGGGAAGGCAATTCCGGTCCTCGAGAGCCGGAGCCAGATCAGGTTTTCAGGATCTCCACAATGAATATGTACGAGATGGATTTGCATGCACTGCCTCCTTGAGATGCAAATCTATCTCATGCATATTATTGTGGATATCCTGAAAACCTGACCTGGCTCCGGCTCTCGAGGACCGGAATTGCCTACCCCTGAGCTAAGAGATGTTTCCTTCAACACAGAGCTTGGTGTCTTCGCATGACGAGAAGGAAGAAGCTTTTTAATGCTGACCACTGCTGGTTGAACCGTCTCTACCTGGATATGAGCACTGAATGCCTCTGTTTCTAAGAAAGGCTTGAAAACATCTCTATTCTCAAATACTTTTGGGCGTTAATGGAACGACTTTGATGACCCAAGAGACAAACGGTGGAGCTGCCTGGAACAAGATATCCACAGCCCCTGTCCTGTTACCTATCGAGGGTTACCAGATTCTCCCGAAGGAAAATCCCAGTTCTGTCCGTGTCCCAGCCCCACCCAATAGGGGCGGCACCTGCGCATGCACGAATGCAACTTGATCATATTGCGTGCAAGCACACATGTGCGCGTGACGTCCGTTTGCAGGTGCCATCCCGACGTCGGAAGCTTTTCAAAGCCTGGACAAAGTGCCGGGTTCTGAAAAGCTGTCCAGACCCCTGGACATGTCGTCAAAAGGAGGACAAGACTGAGGAAATCCGGACCTCTGGTAACCCTACCTATCCCAAAGAGTGTAAACACGGATTCCTTTTTCTAGTCTAGTTCAATCTATCTAGTTTAACTGTGAAATGCCATGAAGATTGCATATCAAATATAAATAAACTTGGAAACTCCCAGGGCACCAGGTACCTGTATTCAAGGGAGGAGACTGCAAGGTACAGTAGAAGTTACAGGGAAATACTTTTAAAACCAATAGGAGGAAATAGTTTTTCACTCAGAGAATAGTTAAGCTCTGGAACACGTTGCCAGAAGATGTGGTAAGAGCGGATAGCGTAGCTGGTTTTAAGAAAGGTTTGGACAAGTTCCTGGAGGAAAAGTCCATAGTCTGTTATTGAGAAAGACATGGGGGAAGCCACTGCTTGTCCTGGATCGGTAGCATGGAATGTTGCTACTCTTTGAGATTCTAGAATCTTGTTACTCTCTGGGATTCCGGAATCTTGCTATTCTATGAGATTCTGTATGGAATGTTGATACTCTTTGAGATTCTAGAATCTTGTTACTCTTTGGGATTCCGGAATCTTGCTATTCTTTGGGATTCTGTATGGAATGTTGCTATTCTTTGGGATTCTAGAATCTTGTTACTCTTTGGGATTCTGGAATCTTGCTATTCTTTGGGATTCTATATGGAATGTTGCTATTCTTTGGGATTCTAGAATCTTGTTACTCTTTGGGATTCCGGAATCTTGCTATTCTTTGGGATTCTGTATGGAGGATTCTAGAATCTTGTTACTCTTTGGGATTCCGGAATCTTGCTATTGTTTGGGATTCTGTATGGAATGTTGGTATTCTTTGGGATTCTAGAATCTTGTTACTCTTTGAGATCCCATATGGAATGTTGTTACTCTTTGGGTTTTTGACAGGTACTAGTGACCTGGATTGGCCACTGTGAGACCCAGTAAGACTATTCTTATGTTCTTATCCTGTGAAGTGCCTGAGGCTTACACACTCACCCCGGGTCAGGGTCTCAGCTGACACAGCAGATACCCCTCACTTCCACTTACATTGTAAAGTTGGTGATGAAGGCTCCTTTGGGTATCTGTATATCAAATGCCACATTCTGGGGGTGTTTTGCTTTGTTCACAACCTTGCTTTGGATCATGGTGTCAACGAAATGGGAGGTGATGCGAGATTCCACTTTATAGCTTTGCAGGCTAATCTGGTCCGTTGTCCCAGGCTACAGAGGGAGTACGCAGAAAAATAAAAATGAATTAAAAACAGAAGAACTAGACGCAAGGTCTTTCTTTCTTGTTCCCCCCCTCACACACACACTCCCAGCGGGACCGCAAGGAGTTGTTAGTGTAGTGGGGGGGTTCCCCTCCCCCACATCCCCTCACGTCCCCCCTCAGAGCACAAAGGGGAAGGCCTGAAAGTGGTGGCGCGCATTTGCATGCAAATGTCGGGGTGGGACTGTTGGCACGCCAATGTCCTGCGCACTTTTGACGAGTCACCAACCTGAGCAACTGCGAGGGCTTGGTGATGTTAGCTGTTTTATGATTCTGTCGAAACTTTTGTTTAGGGAGGTCTATCAATGCTGACTTTCTAGATCTTTTTGAAATGTTTTGAAGTTTATTAAGTAATTGCTGTTTTAATGTATTTGTTTGTTATAAGTTCTGTATGTTTGTTGGAATTCACCTGGAAAATGTTGGTAGAGAAGAATATAATTTTTCCCCGAGTGGTTATAATAATAATAATTTATTTTCTTGTATACCGCACCACCAACAGTTCTAGGCGGTTCACAAAAGAAAAACTGAAACATATCAGCGAAAAATACAATTTCAGACTCATTACTATCAGTTAAAACACAGGTTAAATAGAAATTAAAACACCATCGTAAATAGAATTAAATAGAATCAGATGCTTCCTCTGGAATTAAGAAATAGAGATTGGCGGAAACTATGAACAACACTTACTAAATTTTGTTGGGCCAGGAAAAAACCCAAATTATCTTCTGCTATTTTATTGGGATCAGGGAAGAGAGGTGGAATGGGGCTTCCTGATCTTTGCATCTATGGTAGGGCTTGTTTATTAAGACATATTAGAGACTGGGTTATGGATGATGCTGATTTAGTTACTCCAGCAGATTATGAAAAGGCCTTTTTTCAGCTATTATTCTTATTCCAGGTACATCAGTCAAGGTTGCCGGTTAATTTACGATATAATTCTATTTTAAATCTAATGAGGTTGGTATGGGGTAATTTGTTGAAGTTTTGGGCTTACAATCCAAGTGTAACTGATCTTTTGCCTATTCAAGGTAATGCAGATTTTACACCTGGTATGACATCGGGGATTTTTCGAAATTGGGGGGCAAAGGGTGTTTATTATTTAGGACGAGAACGGGACGATAAGGAGATTCTCTGACTTTTCTTTAACAATAGGAGGTGGTCCTGGGTCTTTATACGGTTATATGCAATTGGTGAATTATGTAAGTAAATTACGGAGATCGTAATAGACTTATTTTTTTCACTCAATGTGAGGATTTACCAATTTCGGTATCTCTATTGCATAAGTGGTGGTGGAATTTACTTCCAAATCGCACCTATGATAAACTTGTACAAAACTGGAGTGAGGAGTTAGGGATTCAGATATCGCTTGTTGGTTTTAGTCAAGCAATTCATAGATTAGCTAAAATTATTACGGGTTTTTGTATGGAGGGAATACAGGGCCTATTTCTCACAAATTCAAGCTTTTCATGCGGGATTGGTAAATTTTTCAATTTGTATTAAAGGTGATAAAGGTCTCAATACGTTAAAATCATGCTTTTTGGCAATGTCCTTTAATTAAGTCTTTCTGGTCTGCCATCCTATCATATTTGGGTTCATTATGGGATAGTCCTGTGGTGGGATCTCCAAGGGCAGCTGCTTGTGGGGTTTATGGTCAAGGAAGATGCCTTTTATTTCAGAAAGCTTGTATGGTAGGTTATAAATGTATTATGCAATATTGGTTACAGACAGAACCTCCTAGTTCAGGGGTAGGGAACTCCGGTCCTCGAGAGCCGTATTCCAGTCGTGTTTTCAGGATTTCCGCAATGAATATGCATTGAAAGCCGGGCATGCAAATAGATCTCATGCATACTCACTGGGGAAATCCTGAAAACCCGACTGGAATACAGCTCTCGAGGACCCGAGTTCCCTACCCTTGTCCTAGTTTTTGGCATTGGAGGAATCAATTTCATCGTGTCCTTTTATTTGAGGTTTGGGAGGTTCGTCGATCTCCTAGACCAGTGGTCAGCAAACCGAGGCTCGCGAGCTGCATGTGGCTCTTTAGCCACTTGAGTGCGGCTCTGCTAGAGAATGACATGGTGGCGAAACGGTGGCTGACCTTGTCTCCTACAGTTAAGGAAGGGAACGCGCGCGGTCACCGATCGGGCATCTCCCCCCCCTTACCTTACCATGGCGATTTTTTTTGTTGTTGTTGCTCCTCCTTTCCTCTTTCCACTTCCTCCCTCGCCCCACATGCATACCGGGGTCGGCGGGTTTTCTGAACACTAAGTAGAAATATAATAGATGTATGAGACTAGGAGGGACAGTCAGTCACTTCTCATCTGACGCAACCGGAAACAGGAAGTTGCATCAGAGGAGAAGTTTCGGCAGCCACTCGCGACTTGATGAAAGCCGGCTCGGGCAGCTGGAAATACAAAAAAAAAAAAAAAAAGACAATCGCCACGAAGGTAAGGGGGAGGGAGGGAGGGGAGCTGCTGAAAGACATCTAGTAATCCTCGCAGGCTTGACTGTGCAGATTTCACCACTTTTCTATACCACCCAACTGTCCCTCCTAGTCCCATACATCTATTGTATTTCTACTTACGGCCTCTTTTACAAAGCCACGCGGCAACATCCCCGAAGCCCTTTAAATCTCTATGGGCTTCGGGGCTGTTAGCGTGGCTTTGTAAAAGAAGCCATTTGTGTTCAGGAAACCCGGCGGCCCAGGTATGCTTGTGAGGCAAGGGAGGGAGTTGAAAGAGGAAAGGAGGAGCAACATTGGTCCCGCTGCCAAACATGCAGAGAAAACTGTGAACCCCTCCTAAAATCATGGTTCTTGAATAGAAATTTGGCTCTCAAAAGAAATCTTAATCGTTGTCCTGCTGATCGTTGGCTCTTTTGACTAATGAGTTTGCAGACCATATATTCAAAAACTTTCACCTAGAGCAAGAAGTTTAATTCTTAATGAATTACACTGAAGCTATGGTTGCCTTCGTTGTATTCCCAAACCTGGTTGTTTCTGTCACCTTTCATTCTGGGAGGGAAGGGGGGTGATAAAGGGGGACTATGGTTTGTCATATAAAATGTTTGGAGGAATGATAGCATTTTATAGATTCTATGGATTAGAATTTTAAAATATGTGAAATCATTTGTAAGGAATATCTTTGTCACCCCATACTTCCAGATACTCCACTGGTTGACGGTTGAATCCAGAATACTCTTCAAGTTCGCCTGCATCGGCTACAAAGCTGTCTTTGGGATGCCACCATCTTACCTCGCCTCTCAATTCATCCTCAACAGCTCTCGCAGAATAAATCTCTTTAACTACCCATCCCTGAAATCATGCCATTACAAGAAGTCCCTTGACAGAATGTTATCATTCTGAACACATGGCTCGTAAAACACATATTCGCCACTTCATACGCCGACTTCAGAAAATCTCTGAAGACTTGTCTGTTTAACAAATTCTAATCCCAATTCATGCCCAATCCCCAAATCTCTAGACTTTAGACTAATTCATGCTTTTCCCATTTTATAATGATATTCCAACCCAAATTGTTTTCCCCTTATCTTAATCTTTGACTATATACATCCTTTAGATTCAAACCAACTTGGGTCTCTTCCATTTATAATTGTATCCCAGTTCAACTTGTTTTTTTTCCTTACATCTCATTCTCTGTCTGTATGTATCTTGTTGTAAACCGCTGTGAACTTATGGTATAGCGGTATATAAGATACAAAATTATTAAAATGTTTATATGTGTGGAAGGGAAGGGGAGAGGGGGGATAATGTAAGATGTAATATTATATGAATTATACAAGTGAATTGTATGAATATTGAATATTTATTCTATACTTGTTATGAGATATAAAAATGAATAAAGAATTGGAAAAAAAAAAGATATAAAATTATTATTATTATCTTAATGTATTATATGAATTTTTACTTTATTCCTTCAATAAAAATGTTTGAACTTAAGAATGAAAAAACAAAACATGTTTTCCACCAGATCACAAAGCACTTCAGGGAATCTCGTTTGAGGTTCTTCAAAAGTGGCCTTGCACAGACATTCACCTATTTAATAACAACAGGTCAGTAACCCCTCAGCCACGGAGGCAGCTCCCAGTGCAAACAGAGACACTTATCTCCAGCTATTGATTAACCAAGAGCTGGTTTTTAAGTTTAGAAAGAAAAAGCAACCTTACCACTCCATCATCTTCATCGCTGCTGGATGTGCTTCTCTAGGGGGAAAAAAATCCCAAAGGGATTAGTTACCTTGCAGAATCTGACACAAGCAGTCAGTAAAGAAATGGACAACCCCCTCCCCCCCCCCCAACACACACACCGATTATTCTGGGAAATCGCAGTAGACGGTCATAGCAAATGTTGGACCAATTTGATGAAGTTTCGGCTGCTCTGTTTAAATTTGTAGTAAACCTGAATGGTCCATACACTCTCCATAATTTTATACTTTAATTTAAATTGTTCTTTTTCTTAGATATTTCTGGGCCAGAAACCCAGTACCGTACATCTACTGGAGTCTCTGTCGAAGCTCACTCCAGCTCATCCTCAACTGAATGGCCACATACAGACACAGATGGTGCAAGTCTGCCCAGTCCTGGCCTTAGTTCTTCAATATTTACTATTATTTTCTGATTCTGATTTTCAGATTCTGATTTTCTGATACGCAGCTTAGTAAAAGGAGCCCTAAGGCCCTGATTCTCTAAAAGTGCGTCCCGATTTTAGGCAGCTGTAAACGTCCTACAGCTGTCTAATCAGCCAATCGGGATGCACGTTTTAAAAAAAAAAAATGCTCCCCAGGCAGGCCTGAAGGCGCCTCCGGGAGCCTAGGGAGACCCGCAAGATGCCTAAGCTCGTCTAAGGGCCTTAGGCGGGCCTTAGGCTGAACCTAGGCGGCCCTACGCGTCTCACTAGTAGATGAGAAGCTTAAAAATGTAGGCCAGCAAAATGCTGGTCTACATTGTAAGTAGACGCGGCCGCTATACTTATCGCGGCAAGGGATCTCTCTGCCGCTATAAGTATAGCGGGCCGTGGCCCCTGACCGATCACTGGCAGGAGGGTGCCCAAACCCTCCTGCCCGAAGACGCACCCCCCTTCCCGACACTACCGACCGCCCCCCCCCGACACTACCGACCGCCCCCCCCCCCCGACATTACCGATCCCCCCCCCGACAATATCGGTCGCTGGCAGGAGGGTGCCCAATCCCTCCTGCCCGAAGACGCACCCCCCCCCCGGCGCTAACAACCCCCACTCCACCAAACCTGTTCTTACAGATGGGTCTTGCACGTCGAGCAAGCAGGCACGCCTCGTCGAAATGAGGCGGGCCCGCCCCTTCCCGGCCCATCCCGCCGAAGCCTAAGGCCTGATTGGCCCAGGCTCTAGAAGCCTGGACCAATCAGGCCTTAGGCATAGCGGGTCCGCCCATCCCCACTTAATTTAAGGCCTGATTGGCCAATCAGACCTTAGACTTAGTAGGGATGGGTGGACCCGCTATTCCTAAGGCCTGATTGGTCCAGGCTTCTAGAGCCTGGGCCAATCAGGCCTTAGGCTTCGGCGGGATGGGCCGGGAAGGGGCGGGCCCGCCTCATTTCGACGAGGCGTGCCTGCTTGCTCGACATGCAAGACCCATCTGTAAGAACAGGTTTGGTGGAGTGGGGGTTGTTAGCGCCGGGGGGGGGGTGCGTCTTCGGGCAGGAGGGATTGGGCACCCTCCTGCCAGCGACCGATATTGTCGGGGGGGGGGCGATATTCATGCAGTAATGTCGCATCGACTTTGGTACACTTTCAAATCATGTATCAACAATAGAATGCAATCCCCTGTCCTTGTGTGTCTTCATGATATAAAGAATGATCCATTCTCCCCCCCCCCCCCCCCCACACACACACATCTTTGGGACCATTCAATATCCATTTCCTTGCCAGGGTGCGCGCACGGCGGGGTTGGGGCACCCCTCACCCTTACTACGTCACTGAGCTTGTGCAACTGACAGCATTCCTGTCCTGTAAATGATTTTATGGGATCTTGTGATTCCATTTTGTAGGATGAATTTAAAGAAGATTATGATAATGATACCGCTTGTTAATGCCTTCCTGTGTTTGTCTTGTTGAAACATGTTTAGCATTTGTGAAATATGTATGCATGTAATTTGGGGCATATAAATTTTTAAATAAATTCTATAATTTTAGTGCAGAAGTGCTGGGCACGCCCCCAACCTGCCTATGGCCCTACCACAGCCACACCTCCCTATCGGTCATGTACGAAAGGAACTACATGTGTAACTGCAAATTAATGTCAATGACTGATTGTTAACACTAACTAATGTCTAATTAAACAATTAAGTTACAGGCATGACTGGCAATATTCTATAACCTGCATTTGCAATTTTGCATGCTAAGTGCAAAAGTAGGTGCACAAGATTCTACAGTAGATTTAAGGGGTTAGCGTGTGCTATTTTCTGGAAATGTGAGAGACTGCAGTACCATACTGCCCACAAGGTGGCAATGTCATCTATGATAGGATGGAAAAGCACACAAACTAGCATCCCAGCCATACATTAGATATTCCATTTCAGAGAGGGATTTGGATGGATATAAGAACAGAGGATCCTTACTTGTAAGGAAGGAAGGCTTAGATTGGAGAGCCAAAGTAATATAGTAAATGGTCCATCCAATCTGTCCATAGCCACACTCATTTTTCATTTGTGATTAAATTGTCTTTCTTTGACATTTTTAGAGCATTACAAAGACTAGGGGACACTCGATGAAGTTCCAGGGAAATACTTTTAAAACCAATAGGAGGAAATATAGCTAAGCTCTGGAACGCGTTGCTGGAGAATGTGGTAAGAGCGAATAGCGTAGCTGGTTTTAAGAAAGGTTTGGACAAGTTCCTGGAGGAAAAATCCGTAGCCTGTTGTTATTCCTTTTCGAGCTTTCCAGCTAGCAGTGATGTGGGGAAGGAATCTGCGCATGGCTGGATGCAACACGGTGACGTCAAGCGCATGCCCAAGACATCATCGCATCACACCAGTGCATGCACAGATGCCCTCCCGACATGCGACCAGGTTGGGAAGACGTGAGCATGTGATGGAATACTTTATAAGGTTGTATTGGCTGAACGTAAGGGACAGGTTATGTTACAAGCTACGGGTAAATGTCTTCAGGTGCCTAAAGAAGTTGGCTCTCAAACACCTGATCCAGAGCATCTTGCCACCTGAGTCGTCTCGATTGCTTTGGTCAATTGATCACTGCGATCTGTTTGTTCCATCTGTCATCTGTGCGGGACATAAGGCTTTCATCATCCAGAAACAATGTTTTCTACTGTATTGGTCCAAGGGAATGGAACAACCTTCCAGAATATGTTCGTCAACAGCAACATTTACAGAATTTTAAGAAAGTACTTATAACACATTTGTTTCCATAAGATGAAATATAGGGTCTGAAACTGGCTGAGGGAGGAGGAGTGGTGACTGTTGATTGCAGAGTGCTGGTCCCGGATGAATTCCATGGTCTGGTCTGTTTTATCCACTATAATAAAACCCTTAGCGCACATGAGCACTTCAAACTCTGTGGGTCCATGATCCGTGGCGCCGTGCCTGTGCAGAACACTGCCGAGTGCCGGCAATTGGCCGCTGGGGTTGATGTGCTAAGGGCTGTAGGGGGCGTGCGTGCGGAGTGGGTGGGGGGAGGGGAGAGGGGGTTTCTGCTCTTCCGGTCTGGCTGCCGCGTTATAGCGGGTGTGGTGTCCCCCTTCTTACACCAACATGGAAGGTTAGAAATGGTGGTTTCTCTATCGGGGCGCACAGAGAGTGTGTGAGAACATGATCGCGGCTCTTCGGTGTTGTGAGGGGTGCTGCTGGACAGGGGGGAGGTAAAAGGAAGGGAGAAGGACTATTGCTGGACAGGGGGAGCAGGGAAGGGGTGCTGCTGGACAGGAGGGAGAGAAAGAAAGAAAGACAGAAAGACAGTGGGCCAGGGAGAGAGAAAGAAAGACAGACAGAAAGAAAGTAAGGGGGCAGGGAGAGAGAAAGACAGACAGACATACAGACATAAAGAAAAAAAGATAAAGAAAGACAGACAGAAAGAAAGGGGGCAGGGAGAGAGACAGAAAGAAAGACAGACAGAAAAAAAGAAAGAGGGCAGGAAGAGCAAAAGACAGACAGACATACAGAAAGAATGAAAGAAAGAAATGCCTAAGTCTACACATCTATTCTAGCGCCCGTTAATGTAACAGGCTAAAAAACTAGTTGGGTATAATGATGTTTGTCATTGAGGCCACTTTTATGATACATGTAATTTTATATTTGGTATGTAAGTGTGCAATTTGTTCTATAGTGTATGTCCATGTGAATTGTATGTTAAATGCAATGCCTTATTTTGTACGTAAACTCACCCTGGATAAGGGCAGGGGATACTTTTTTTTTTAAGACCAAAAAAGTTTAGAAGTCCTAAAGGCCAAAACATCTTCTAGATCAGTGATTCCCAACCCTGTCCTGGAGGAACACCAGGCCAATCGGGTTTTCAGGCTAGCCCTAATGAATATGCATGAGAGAGATTTGCATATGACGGAAGTGATAGGCATGCAAATTTGCTTCATGCATATTCATTAGGGCTAGCCTGAAAACCCAATTGGCCTGGTGTTCCTCCAGGACAGGGTTGGGAACCACTGTTCTAGATAGATGATTTTTGGAAAAAAAAGAACAGATATATGTCTAGTGGTTTCGAAAATGGATGATTTCGCCGCATGGTTTTTGGGTACATTTCTGAAGATGTCGAAATTGGACTTTTAGACGCACCATCAAAAATGGCCCTCCATGAATTTATCTTGTTGAGCAGACTGGATGGACTGTACAAGTTTTTTTAAAAATCTGCCATCATCTACTATGTTTGCTATGCTATATTGTTACATTACAAGGAGGTACCATATGTGAAGTAATGCTGCCCTGGTGTACGCATCCACTATAGAAATAATATAAGTATGAATGGGGATAAAAGCTGGACGTATGCGCTTAAAACTCAATATAATTACTCTCTGTTATTCTAAGGTTTTTATACTTCTAATTGACATAGTTCAAGACGGAATAAATTCAGTACCTTGTACCTGCCATATCCATTCATTTCATTCCACTCAAGGGCTTCAAGATACATCTCCCCGGGATCCTACAGACAAACAGGAGAACATTCATCAAGTTGCTGAGCGACCGTCACAAATACAAGTGGCATTCTTCATCGTAAGCATTGCCCAGCACCATACTTAGGCCACAGCTGTCTTCAGCTCTAGTTTACCAATGTTATTTTCTACCAAAATCTTGCCAATAACATATGATGAAGAATACTTTCTGTGCTAGCGGACAACATTCCTTCTATGCTATGTGGGATTCTCCACTTGCACTCCTGATGGCAAGGCGGTGATGCGTCAACAGGGGGAGAGTGTGGCGCAGTGGTTGAAAGCTATAGCCTCAGCATCCTGAAGTGGTGGGTTCAAACCGACACTGTTCCTTGTGACACCCCCCCCCCCCCCCCATTGCCCCAGGTACATTAGATAGATTGTGAGCCCACCGGGACAGACAGGGAAAAATGCTTGAGTAGCTGAATAAATTCATGTAAACCGTTCTGAGCTCTCCTGGGAGACTGCGTGGGGATATGATCGAGACCTTCAAAATACTGAAAGGAATCGACAAAATAGAGCAGAGAAGATTATTTACATTGTCCAATTTGACACGGACTAGAGGACATGTAATGAAGCTATGGGGGGACAGGTTCAGGACTAATGTCAGGAAGTTCTGCTTCACTCAGAGAGTGGTTGACACCTGGAATGCCCTCCCAGAGGAGATTATTGCGGAATCAACCGTCCTAGGCTTCAAGAGCAAACTAGATGCATATCTCCTTAAGAGAGGCATATAAGGATATGGTGGACTATAAATTACGCCAGGTGTACACCTGGCAGGGCCTCCGCGTGTGCGGATCGCCGGACTTGATGGACCGAAGGTCTGATCCGGAGATGGCAGTTCTTATGTTCTTATGTTCTTATGTAACAGTATAGAAAATTGAATAAATAGAGTATGAAAAGTTTCAGCCTCTTATAACCAGATCTGATATTGTGACATCATAATGCCTCATTCCACCAATAAGAGCCAGCCTCATCAGTGATGTCACAATGGCTTCATTGTCCTAGACATGGCTCCCTTTTGCTACATTTTGATTTCTAGAGTGGCACAGTGGTTCAAACCCACGCTGCTCCTTGTGACCTTGGGCAAGTCACTTAATCCCCCCCCCCATTGCCCACCAAGACAGACAGGGAAAAATGCTCAAGTACCTGAATAAATTCATGTAAACCGTTCTGAGCTCCCCTGGGAGAATGATATAGAAAATTGAATAAATATAGTATGAAAAGTTTCAGCCTCTTATAACCAGATCTGGTGTTGTGACATCATAATGCCTCATTCCACCAATAAGAGCCAACCTCATCAGTGATGTCACAATGGCTGGATTGTCCTTGACATGGCTCCCTTTTACTACATTTTGATTTCTAGAGTGGCGCAGTGGTTCAAACCCACGCTGCTCCTTGTGACCTTGGGCAAGTCACTTAATCCCCCCCCCCATTGCCCACCAAGACAGACAGGGAAAAATGCTTGAGGACCTGAATAAATTCATGTAAACCGTTCTGAACTCTCCTGGGAGAACGGTAGAGAAAATTGAATAAATAAAATAAAAACCAGCCCATTTTAATCACCAGGGACAGGCAGGTCCCCCGGGAGCCTTGCAAGACATGCCTGTCTGTTCCTCATGATTGAAAGGACAATATTGAAGCAACCCTTCCCCCGTCCCCACCCCCACCAGTAGGAATGCAGCAGAGGACTCCTGCGCAAATTAAAGATGGAATGTTACTCATGCAGTGTTTAACACGCTCCCCCCAACCCAAGCCAATCAGGGGCCCAGTATATCCCCAACAAATATACATACACTAACAAACCGGGACTTATAAGTTATATTTCAATAGCTCTCGATAGCAATATATAAACTTGACATAAAAAGAGCTAAACCTACAAACTAATCATTGTTTCATAATATTTAATCATTTATTATACTTACTCGTCTTTAAGCCCGTTACATTAACAGGTGCTAGAATAGATGTGTGTGTCTGTCTTTCTTTCTTTCTCTCTCCTTGGCTGCTTTCTGTCTGTCTGTCTGTCTTTCTTTCTTTCTCTCTCTTTCCTCGGCTGTCCACCACCACCCCTTGCCTGCTCCCCCTGTCCAGCCCTTCTTCCTTCCTTTTACTTCCCTGCTCCCCCTGTCCAGCAGCAGCCCTTCTCCCTTCCTTTTACCTCCCCCATGTTCAGCAGCACCCCTTCACTGCTCCCCCTGTCCAGCAGCAACCCTTCTCCCTTCCTTTTACCTCCCCCATGTCCAGCAGTACCCCTTCACTGCTCCCCCTGTCCAGCAGTAGCCCTTCTCTCTTCCTTTTACCTCCCCCATGTCCAGCAGCACCCCTTCACTGCTCCCCCTGTCCAGCAGTAGCCCTTCTCCCTTCCTTTTACCTCCCCCCTGTCCAGCAGCACCCCTTACCTGATCCGCCTCTCCAGTAGTACCCTTCTCCTTTCTCTGCTCCCCCTCTCCAGCATCCGCTAGCCCGGGCAGCCTCGTGGTTTTTGCTAAGCTGGCCCACTTCACATTATCGAAGTGGGCCGGCCTAGCAAATGCCCCGCGGCTGCTGCGTTTGCTGGTCGGGGGTGAGAAGAGGCGTCCCGGCAGCACAGGAGTCAAACCGTCGCTAAAATCACCATCGCAAGCTGCCCCAAGTGCCTCCAATCGAATTCGGCATGGAGGCAAATCTCACGGCAGCAGGAATCACGCTGTTTTAACAGCATATGCGCGGGTAGTAGTTTTATTAGATTAGATATATTGCTCCATCACATATTAATTTTTTTCCCCCAATATCATCGTTTTATATAATACATGCACACATTGAATCAACCTCCCCAGACAAATCTGCATGGCTGGCCTCTGTTGTATGGAAATTGAACTCATGCATATTTATTAGGGATATCCTGAAAACCTGAAACCCAGGTTTGAATCCAACACTTTAAGGCAGACATGGGCAACGCCGGTCCTCGCGGGCCGTAATCCAATCAGGTTTTCAGGATTTCCCCAATGAATATGCATTGAAAGCAGTGCGTGCAAATAGATCTCAGGCATATTCACTGGGAAAATCCTGAAAACCCAATTGGATTCCGGCCCTCGAGGACTGGAGTTGCCCATGTCTGCTTTAAGAGGAGATGCCTGGTTTTCTCTTTATCGATTAAGCACATTTTATTCTAACCCATCTAGATTAAAAGATAGAGCAGGATAGGAATCTGTAAAATAAATACGAATAAATAAATACCCATTTCACAAAACTGCGATAGTGTTTTTTTAGCGCAGGCCGGCATGCTGAATGCTCCGCACTGCTCCCGACACTCCTAGGAACTCTACGAGCATCGGGAGCAGCGCAGAGCATTCAGAATGCTGGTTTACGCTAAAAACTACTATCATGGTTTTGAAAAAGAGATGACAGGTGATATAATTGAAGTTTATAAAAATCATGAGAGGGGAGGACCGTTATTTACTCTCAAAGTGTGAGGTAGAGAACACGCCATGAAACCAGGGAGAGTGTGGCACAGTGGTTAAAGCTACAGCCTCAGCACCTGAGCTTGTGGGTTCAAACTCACGCTGCTCCTTGTGACCCTGAGCAAGTCACTTAACCCCCCCATTGCCCCAGGTGATTGGGAGGCCACCAGGACAGACGAGGAAAAATGCTTGAGGACCTGAATAAATTCATGTAAACCATTCTAAGGTCCCCTGGGAGAATGGTATAGAAAAACTGAATAAATACAATCAGTCCATGGAATTTTGTTGCTGAAGGATGTGGTCAAAGCATCTCACATAGCTGAAATTTGGACAAGTTCCCAGAGGAAAAGATCGTAAGTCCTTATTAGACAGCTTGAGGTGGAAAAGCCACAGCTCACCCATGGGAATGATGAACGAGGAGCGGTTTTTCACTTTTTGCTCACGGAAACTGGATCGTAGGATCGTATGGACCTTTGCTCTGACTCAGTTTGGCATTTCTTATGTTCCGAGTTCTCAAAATGCCGTCCTACATTTTGGGCCAGATTCTATCAATGGCACCCACTTTCGGCCTGGCTCTTTCTTGGTAGGCAAATAATATATACGATTTAATGGAGGAATAAGTTCAGGGGAAAATTTCAAAACTTCTACCAGGTATTTTTTAAACGTTTCCAAAGGTGTCGCTCCGAGAGATTTTGGAAAGTTTGATAAACGTTGTTGGGTTTTTTTCCCCTGCCCTTCTTAATTATCACCTCGTTTTCGTTCTGCACTCGGTTCTGACATGTCATGACATCTTCAAAGAGAACCCTAGCACTTTACATTTCTCACAACCCATCCAAAAAGTATTTTGTTTTATGTATGTTTGTTGGAATCCGCCTAGAAATGTTGATAGTGTGGAATACAATTTTTTTTTTTAAATAAATAAATACAGCTATGAGTTAGAGCAATTTTCAAAAGGAAAACATGTTCATACTTTCCCTCTGAAAATGGTCCCACCAAAAATACCTTTGCATTTACACCCGCTGTTAATACACATAAGTTTTGAGAAATCTCACCCCAGCTCCATCTCAGGAGGAACGTGTCTGCACACCCCAGGTACAACCATGTGCAAATGGCATTACGCGCACGTCTGTACCTGCGATTTTATGAAAAGCGATTTTCGCACATAATCCTCCGTACTTACATTGCTGTCTGGAATCCCTTCTATCAGTAGGTCAAAGCCTCGTACTTCAGAAAGAGAGAGTACAGTCAGGAAGAAAAGAAAATTCTTCATCTTTCCTGGACTCGCGGGTGCTTTCACTGACCCTGATTTTCAATAAATGATAACGCTTATCCCTGCTTTTCAAAACCCCAAATCTAAACTTTGCTCAGCCCTTGTGCAAATATTTGCTTAGTCAAGCTCTGGAACATACTCCGAGGGGACGTTCAAACATGTTGTTTTTGATTTTTTTGCTACACAATAATGTGCCATTACTTGATAGATTTAAATTTCTCTTTGTAGATATCTACAGCTTAAACAAAATTTAGGAATCCTTTTACTAAGGTGCGCTAATGGGTTTAGTGCATGCCCATGATTAGCACATGCTAAATGTCCCATAGCCAGTGGCGTAGCGAGGGTAGGAGGCACCTGGGACGGTGGCACCCCCGTGCCCTCCTCTCTCCACCCCGCCCGCACCACACTCACATCCTCCCTTCCCACCCCGTACCTCTTTAAGGGCCTGTTTTACAAAGCCGCGCTGGCAGCTGCATCGCGGTAACGGCCACGAAGCCCATAGAGATTTAAAGGGCTTCAGGGCTCTTTCCACGCTGCTTTGTAAAACAGGCCCTAAATCTTCACCAGCGCGAGCAGTGTCTCCGGCCTACTGCTCGTGCTGGCGTTGGCTTTCCCTCTGACGTCGCTGCCTGGCCCGGCGACCTGGAAGTGATTTCAGAGGAAGCCAGGCCGGCGCGGGCAGCAGGCTAGAAAAGTTGCTCATGCCGGCGAAGATTTTAAAGAGGTACGGGGCAAGGAAGGGAGGGTGCAGACGTGGCAAGGGGGCGGAGAGGTGCCGGTGCCCCAGGGTGGTCCACCCCCCTTGCCTCTCCTTACTACACCACTGCCCAAGCTCATTGTATACCTTTAAATGGCTAATTGAATTCTGCGCGAAACTTGTTTTTAATTGGTTTAATTGAAATGGTAATTGACCGTGCCATTACAACCTTTTTTTTGAATCAACAATTAATTTAAGTTTTGTGTAGAAACCATGTGGTGCCAAGGAAGTCAGTCGAGAGGTTGTGGCAAAGGCAGAAATAGGACAGCTGGATTGAAGAAAGAGTCTGTGCTGATGTGACTAATTCCAAACCGCCTGTATCATCTGCTAATAAGCAGGTTATGTCTATAAATAATGATAATAATATAAACACAGGTTCAGGTTTATTAACTTGATTACCTGCCTAAGGATATTAGATCCATAATAAAGGTAGAAAGGAATTCCATCTCATAATTGAAACATGACAGCAGATAAAGACAAAATGGCCCACCCAGTCTGCCCATCCGCAGTAACCATTATCTCTTCCTTTTTATAAGAGACCCCATGTACCTATCCCACACTTTCTTGAATCCAGATACAGTGTCTATCTCCACCACTTCTTCCAGGAGACTGTTCCACGCATCTTCCACCCTTTCTGCAAAAAAGTATTTCCTCAGATTACTCCGGATTACTCTTAACTTCATCCTATGCCCTCTCATTGCAGAGCTTCCTTATATTAAGGAGGTATTGAAACGTCTCTATCATATCTCCCCTCTCCCGCCTTTCCTGCAAAGATTGAGATCTTTAAGTTTGTCCCCATACGCCCCATATCACGAAGACCACACACCAGCCTTCCTCTGGACAGACTCCATCCTTCTTTTATCTTTTTGAAGGTGCGGTCCCCAGAAGTGGACACAATATTCGAAATAGGACCAGAGAAGAGTAGGTTAAAGCTTGCTACCCTGCCCCCCTCAGCCCCATTCTTGCTCATAGATAGTCAGAATTGGCAAAGAAATGCTTCCTGAAAATAGTGCATCTTCAGCATTTTCTTACAAATTGACAAGGAGGATATAGAGCAGTGGTTCCCAACCCTGTCCTGGAGGACCACCAGGCCAATTGGGTTTTCGGGCTAGCCCTAATGAATATGCATTAGAGAGATTTGCATATAACGGAAGTGACAGGCATGCAAATCTGCTCCATGCATATTCATTAGGGCTATCCCGAAAACTCGATTGGCCCAGTGGGCCTCCAGGACAGGGTTGGGAACCACTGATATAGAGTACAATACCGCATGAGAGCCAAACCACATGCGTGTTAGTGAACGTCCAAACCAAGCCCAAACCTGGCCACGTTTTTCTAAGGTGCCTGTTTGTATCTTGCATGAAAACATTTCAATAAAGTAGAGTGTTCAGCTTGGCTAAGCTGAAATGTCCTTTAACCAATGTGGGCCTGAGCTGAACCCTGGGGTCTTCTTATAACTTAGTACCTACATATAGAGCAGATTGGAAATGTTGTAACATTCAGACCTTGACATTGTGTACATTCCTTACTTAACACTGCACACACCATGTTTGCTCAGTTTATAAATCGCTGAGGGACAACATCCAGTATCTTTACAACTGATCTATGCTGTGGCAAGTGTGGGTTTGGGGGGGATTGCAAAGGAAAGCTTTAAATTCAGTTTTGTAGATGTTTTTAAGCTACTTCTTTGCAATTCTCCAGAGGCGACTGTGTAACCCAGTGTCTTGCAAACTTTTTTGAGCCGGGGCATTCTAAACCTAGCGTCCCTGGCTCGAGACACCCGGAAGGGTGCTGGCGTTGGCATGATGGCAACACATGCCGCCGTCAGTGCATGCGCAAAGGCCCTTCAAAAGGGCTTTGCGCCATGAGAAGGACCTGCGCTGGAGAGAAGGGCCGGCAGAGAGAAGAGGTGCTGGTGTCGGGAGATTGCTTACAGGGTGTGCCTCTTTTCACAAGAGGCACGTCCAATAGACAGTCAGCCGGCACCTCTCCTCTTCCCCAGTGTACCGTGCCACACCCGAAATCTCACGAGGCACACTGGCATGCCGCAGCACACAGTTTGCGATACTCTGGTGTAACCAGACAGAAAAAGCGGTATCTCAAGTAGAGAATGACAAGGGGGACAAATTTTTCCACGTCCCCACAGGAACTCATTTTCCCATCCTGTCCCCGCGAGTTCTTTTCCTGTCCCTGCCCCATTCCTGCAAGCTCCGTCCTCATCTGTACAAGCCTCAAACACTTTCAAATCCTAAGTAGCAACATTCTAGAGCTCAGATTGTGATGTCATAATGCCTCATTCCACCAATGCCTAAGCTCTGTCCTCATCTGTACAAGCCTCAAACGCTTTAACATCCTAAGTAGCAACATTCTAGAGCTCAGATTGTGATGTCATAATGCCTCATTCCACCAATGCCTAAGCTCCGTCCTCACCTGCACAAGCCTCAAACATTATAACATCATTAATGTTCGAGGCTTTTGCAGTTAAAGCAGAGCTTACAAGAATGGGGGAGGGACAGGGACAGCGACAAAACTCACGGGGATGGGACGAGGAAATTGAGTTCCTTTGGGGACGGGGACGAATTTGTCCCCGTGTCATATGTCTATCCCCTTTATCTTTACCCTTTGGAAAGTGTCATAGAACCCTCAAACAATTTGAAGGTCAATTGGTTCTTGGAGTTTGTGATGCCACTGGGTTTACCCTGGCCCACGGGTAGGCAATTCTGGTCCTCGCAAGCCACAGGCAGGTCAGGTTTTCAGATTATCCACAATGAATATGTATGAAATGGATTTGTATTCATTACCTCCTTGAGATGCAAATCTATCTCGTGCATATTTATTGTGGATATCCTGGAAAACTGACCTGCCTCTGGCTCTCGTGGCCCGGAATTGCCCTCCCCTGCCCTGGCCAATAAGGATGGTTTGGATATAGAAAATGTGAGGAGCAGGATGACTAAGCCTAGTTTGGCCTACATCCCACCCAAATTCCACCTTAACCACTCCTCCAGATACGCCCCTTATAGCTCTCAGCACACAGTTGCATTCAGAGGTCTAAAAAGTCCCTGGATACGTCCAGAAAGTCAGTTTGATTATCGGCACTTGCATGACCTATCTTTTTGGTTGTCCAAGTGCCAACTTGGGCAGGTTTTTAGACGTGTTTATTTGATTATGAGCCCCATATAGTTTAGGAGTGATGTCATGCTAGAAATGCGTAAAATTGGTTTGCAAAGACATCTCCCTTAAATTCATGGCCGAAAGTTGGCTACCCATTTTAACATTAAAGTTTTTCATTGATAAAAGTTGACACGTCCTGTGCACAGTCCCTACACCGAACAGCAAAGGGGAGTTCAATTTTAAGAGACTCCCTTGGATTTAGGGAGTTTGGAGAGCTTTTTTCTTTGTGATTCTGTTGAACAATTGGGAAGCTGGAAACATCACCTTGCGACTCCAGTAAGTACAAAAATGGATTAAAACTGTGCATTTTGTCCCATTCAAGTGCTGGCCTGGGGAGAGGAATTCCTTCATTTTGAAAACAGAAAATTGTATTTACAATTCACTTGTGGTTTGAGCCAAGCTATGTCCCATATCAGACATGCAGTCAACAAAAGTGGGAATAAAAATAAAAAAAGAAGAAAGACTAACAGGAGGGTGAAGAGATAAAATAACGTCTAGAACAGGGGTGGGCAACTCCGGTCCTCGAGGGCCAAAATCCAGTCGGGTTTTCAGGATTTCCTCAAACAATATGCATGAGATCTATTTGCATGCACTTCTTTCAATGCATATTCATTGGGGAAATCCTGAAAACCCGACTGGATTCCGGCCCTCGAGGACCGGAGTTGCCCATCCTTAGTCTAGACCAGTGGTTCCCAACCCTGTCCTGGAGGACCCCCAGGCCAATCGGGTTTTCAGGATCGCCTTACTGAATATGCATGGAGCAGATTTGCATGCCTGTCACTTCCTTTATATACAAATCTCTCTCATGCATATTCATTATGGCGATCCTGAAAACCCGATTGGCCTGGGGGTCCTCCAGGACAGGGTTGGGAACCAGGGTAGGCAATTCCAGTCCTCAAGAGCAGGAGCTAGGTCAGATTTTCAGGATATCCACAATGAATATGCATGAGATCTATTTGCATGCACTACTTTCAATGCATATTGACTGGAATACGGCTCTCGAGGACTAGAGTTCCCTACCCCTGCACTAGACTCAAATTAGAAGGCACCTTCCTGCCCAATTAACCTAGGAGCCTTGTTTTAAAATCTCCTCCACGTGTCCAGGGCTGTGAAGTCAGTGCACCAAACCTTCGAGTTCAACTCCAACTCCTTCCACTATGTTTCTACTGTCCGACTCCTACTCCGCAGCCCTGCACATGCCTAAAGAAGAATATTCCCATGAAGCCAGGCTGAAGCACTGTTTTAAAAGTTCATTTTTGAAGCACATGTAGCAGGTGATACCTTTTTATTAGCCTAATTAAATATCCCTGGCTGTGTTGATTTTTTTTCTTCTTGTAATCATGATGGGATTGAAAACTCGCAATGTATACAATCTAACCACCAGGTGGTGCTCAGAGCTCAGTTATACCACTGTGAAATGATGATGGTGGGGTCACCGATGTGTGTTTGGTTTACAGAGTTCAGGAAGAGACTGTGACAGATTATCAGCAGTCAGATGGGAAGGGGTCTGAAATGTGAATGGTCAGTATATATATATTACCAATGTATCCTGCACCGTCGCCTCCCTCAACATCTTGCAGGGGGCTCTGGAGGAGGCCCTCGAGATCTACGAGACCCCGTACGTTATTGCAAGCATCCTCTGAAGGCAAAACTTTTAATATTATGTGCACATATATGTGCACCTGAAATCTTGCAGTCCACTTCCTTTCTGGCTACAAATGGAAGTTTGTAAGTAGCTTTCTTTTGCATTTTAAGGAAGATGCTTGGAAAGTTCTACATTTGGGTGCCTGCTTCGGGGGTTGCATTGCCTGCTTCCTATGTGGCCATCTGGATCGAAAGGAAAAGCAGGTTCTTTGCACGTTATTGTGGCCCTTAAAGGATTTCTTCGGACCCCTGAGGAAGATGGGTTAGTCGAAACACAGACCGTGTCGGGACCTTGTTCCTTTATCACAAAGGTGGACCACATCAAAACCACGTTTATTGATTGAAATAAAGACTTGGCATTAAGTACGTCGTTTCTGTAGTATTTTTCTTTGGCAATGAAGTGGCCGCACTAACCTTCCCATTCTGTTCCACCCCTGGTCCCACCCAGAAATTGTCTTCTGTAGCTGTTTGATCTACCGTATTTTCTTTCTAACAAACGTTCCTATTAAGGATTTTATTACAGATTCCATTGTGGTCAGCAGCCTGTCAATGGATGAAAGAAGAAAGAGAGCGAAAAACTGTTTGTGAAACATCCTGACAAAAGGGCAGGCCTGACCGCTAGGTTGATTAGGCAGCTGCCTATGGCGGCACAAATTGGAGGGTAGCACTGGTGTGGCAGAAGTCAGTAGCTGAAATGAGCTGCAAAAGGAGTTGAGGCTCAGGACTGCTGCATCCTGCCTTCTTCAAAACAGAAATTGTAGAGGGAACAAGATGTAGAAAGCTTTGAATATGCACGGATATATAAAACTTCATGCCTATCGGGCTGACTCTTGGCATAGAACTGAAGGCCTGGATGTTGTAGCAGTCACAAGAAAGTGCTGAAAGGTCTGAGATGCTGTTTGCAGGGGAGACTGGAGTGAGAAGGGAAAGAGAGATACTGGATATTTGGGGAGGAAAGGAAAGGAAAAATGTTTGACACCTGAGGTAGGGAAGGGAAGGAGAGATTATGGACACCTTGGGGGGAGGGGGGAAGTACACAACTGAAGGTTTGCCTAGGGACAAGGAGATGCTGAACACCTTGTAGAAGGAAGGGAAGGAGAGATACTGGACACCTGGGGAAGGGAAGGGAAATGGAAATGCTGGGCACCTGGGGTAGGGAAGGGAAGGGGAGATGCTTGACACCTTGGGAGGAGGGGGGAGTATACAACTGAAGGTTTGCCCAGGGACAAGGAGAAGCTGAACACCTTGTAAGAGGAAGGAAAGGAGAGATACTGGACATCTGAGGTAGGGAAGGAGAGATCCTGGACATCTTGGGGGGGGGGGGGGTACACAGCTGATGGTTTGCCTAGGGCATCAGACATCTTTAGGTTGGCCCTGCCTGACAACATGTTTGCACTTCTGTGCTTAAGAGTTCTCAGTATCCATCTGTCCTTATTGTCCATCTGTCTCTTCTATGTGTCTGTACAGTGCTACATATATATTATAGAGCTAAAGATATGTTTAGCAGCAGTAGTAGTGGGAGGGAACCTAGAACCATTCCCACATGTAAGTTCATTGCCAGGAAAGGGATCTCCTCCTAGTTCATAAATTTTAAGTTTTGAAAAATTCACTTTGTCTAAGGGACCTCCATGCTAAGACACTTGATGGGAAACCCCCTTCAGAATATCTGGCCCATACATTTGGAGGAATTCTGTTGACGGAATTAATTTAAAGTTGTAAATTCAAACCATCTGCTCCCAAAATTCATAAGAGCAGAAGGGCATGAGCTCATCCAGTACCACACTCATTGAAAGAAATTAAGTTTGGCCGAGTTAGACTAGTACAGAATGATTTCATCATTATAAATCAAATCTGATTCTCTGTATCCTAATTGGGAAAGCTTCAACAGGTTTACAAACTGTATACATTTTGTCGGTTAATCAACTAAGTTTATCAAAGAAGCCAATATGGATTTCCGTTAGATTAAAATATATTTGTGTTTGAGGATTACCAGAGTTCTGATCGACAAGTCAATGAAGCCGTCTGCGCCATCTGTGCAATGTGCTGAGGCGGCAAAAAGGGCGAATAGAATGCTAGGAATGATAAAGAAGGGGAAAGTGAACAGATCGGAGAAGGTTATCATGCCACTGTACCAGGCCATGGTGTGCCCTCACCTGGGGTACTGCGTCCAGCACTGATCGCCGTACATGAAGAAAGACATGGTACTACTCGAAAGGGTCCAGAGAAGAGTGACTAAAATGGTTAAGGGGCTGGAGGAGTTGCCGTACAGTGAGAGACTGGAGAAACTGGGCCTCTTCTCCTTTGAAAAGAGGAGACTGAGAGGGGACACGATCGAAACATTCAAAATACTGAAGGGAATAGATTTAGTAGATAAAGACAGACTGTTCACACTCTCCAAGGTAGGGAGAACGAGAGGGCACTCTCTAAAGTTGAAAGGGGATAGATTCCATAAGAAAGTAAGGAAGTTACATAAGAACATAAGAACATAAGAAGTTGCCTCCGCTGAGGCAGACCATAGGTCCATCCTGCCCAGCGGTCCGCTCCCGCGGCGGCCCATCAGGCCCATCGCCTGAGTAGTGGTCTATATCTATCTATACCCTTCAATCCCTTTTTCTTCTAGGAATCTATCCAAACTTTCTTTGAAACCATTTAATGTTTTCTTGTCTATAACAGCCTCTGGAAGCACGTTCCATGTATCCACCACCCTCTGAGTGAAAAAGAACTTCCTAGCGTTTGTTCTAAACCTGTCCCCTTTCAATTTCTCCGAGTGCCCCCTTGTACCTGTGGTGGTCCTTAATTTGAAAAATCTGTCCCTGTCTACTTTTTCTATGCCCTTCAGGATCTTGAAGGTTTCTATCATGTCTCCTCTAAGTCTCCGCTTTTCCAGTGAGAAAAGTCCCAACTGCTTCAACCTGTCGGTATATGGGAGATTTTCCATTCCCTTTATCAGTTTAGTTGCTCTTCTCTGTACTCCCTCAAGTACTGCCATGTCCTTCTTGAGGTACGGCGACCAGTACTGGACACAGTACTCCAGATGCGGCCGCACCATTGCACGATACAGCGGCATGATGACTTCCTTCGTCCTGGTCGTAATACCCTTCTTAATGATACCCAACATTCTGTTAGCTTTCTTTGAGGCTGTAGCGCACTGCGCCGATGTCTTCAGTGTTGCGTCTACCATCACTCCCAGGTCTCTCTCCAGGTTACTGACCCCTAGCGGTGTTCCCCCCATTCTGTATGTGAACATCGGGTTCTTTTTCCCCACGTGCATGACCTTGCATTTCCCTATGTTGAAGCTCATTTGCCATTTTTCGGCCCACTTTTCCAGCTGCGTTAGATCCTTTTGGAGATTTTCGCAGTCTCCCCTGGTTTGAGCCCTGCTGTATAGTTTGGTGTCATCTGCAAATTTAATAACCTCACACTTGGTTCCCGCCTCTAGGTCGTTTATGTAGATATTGAACAGGAGCGGTCCCAGCACCGACCCCTGCGGAACTCCGCTCGTGACCCCTTTCCAGTCTGAGTAATGGCCCTTTACGCCAACCCTCTGTTCCCTGTTCGCCAGCCAGTTTTTGATCCATCGGTGGATCACCCCTTGTACCCCGTGGTTCCATATCTTCTTAAGCAGCCTTTCGTGTGGTACCTTGTCGAAGGCTTTTTGGAAGTCAAGGTAAATGTTCTTCTTCACCTAGAGAGTGGTGGAGAGCTGGAAAGCTCTTCCGGGGTCTGTTGTAGGGGAAACACCCTTCAGGGTTTCAAGACTAAGCTGGACAAGTTCCTGCTAAACTGGGACATACACAGGTGAGGCCGGACTCATTTTAGAGTACTGGTCTTTGACCTGGGGGCTGCCGCATGAGCGGACTGCTGGACACGATGGACCACTAGTCTGACCCAGCAGCGGCAATTCTTAAGTCGTATGTTCATATATAAAAATGTGCCATTATTTGAAATAATAAGTTTTTGTTGACAGGTGTGTGGGCAACATGGAGGGTGTCTATTCAAAATGTCAGTGGTGTCTTCTCCTGTAGGGCACATGGAATATTTTTGGCAGCCGGTAAGAGTTAGAAAAGCAGGTTAACATAGAAACATAGAATATGATGGCAGAAAAGGGCCACGGCCCAACAAGTCTGCCCACTCTAATGACCCACCCCCCCTAAGTTCTTCCTTGAAGTGATCCTACTTGCTTATCCCATTTTTTTGTAAAATCTAGCACGCTGCTGGCCTCAATTACCTGCAGTTGAAGATCATTCCAATGATCAACCATTCTTTCGGTGAAGAAATACTTCCTGGTGTCGCTATGAAATCTCCCACCCCTGATTTTCAACGGATGCCCTCTTGTTGCCGTAGGTCCTTTAAGGAAAAAGATATCTTCTTCTACCTCAATATGGCCCGTGACATATTTGAATGTCTCAATGATGTCTCCCCTCTCTCTGCGTTCCTCGAGTGAGTATAGCTGCAACTTACCCAGCCGTACGGGAGATCCTTGAGTCCTGAGACCATCCTGGTGGCCATTCGCTGAACCGACTCAACTCTCAGCACATCTTTTTGATAATGTGGTCTCCAGAATTGTACACAATATTCCAAATGAGGTCTCACCATGGATCTGTATAACGGTATTATAACTTTGGGCTTCAGGCTGATGAAACTTCTACGGATACAACCCATCATTTGTCTAGCCTTGGATGAAGCTTTCTCCACTTGATTGGCAGTCTTCATATCTTCACTAATGATCACTCCTAAGTCCCGTTCTGCTGCAGTTCTTGCTAAGGTCTCACCATTTAGGGTGTAAGTTCTGCATGGATTTCTGCTGCCAAGGTGCATGACCTTACACTTTTTGGCATTAAAACTTAGTTGCCATGTTGTGGACCAATGTTCCAGTAAGAGTAGGTCCCGCGGCCTACTGTTGGGCACTGTGCTTTTGCCTACTATGTTGCATAGTTTAGTGTCATCAGCGAATAATGTAATTTTACCTCGAAGCCCCTGAGCAAGGTCCCTTACGAAGATATTAAATAGGATCGGACCCAAGACCGAGCCCTGCGGCACTCCACTGATCACTTCCGACGTTTCGGAGAGAGTACCATTTACCACCACCCTCTGAAGTCTACCTCTGAGCCAGTCATTAACCCATGCAGTCAATGATTCTCCTAATCCCATCGAACTCATCTTGCTCAATAACCTGCGGTATGGGACACTATCAAAAGCCTTACTGAAGTCCAAGTACACGACGTCCAGGGACTCCCCCATATCCAGCTTTTTCGTTACCCAAACTGATTAGATTGGATTGGCAGGACCTACCCTTTGTAGATCCATGTTGATGGGAATCTCGTAGATTCTCCTCATTCAGGATCGTATCTAATTTGTGTTTGATTAGCATTTCCATAAGTTTACACACTATCGATGTGAGACTTACCGGTCTGTAATTTGCAGCCTCCGTCCTGCAACCCTTTTTGTGAAGTGGAATGACATTAGCTGTTTTCCAGTCCAATGGGACTATTCCTGTGCTTTGGGAAAGATTGAAGAACGCAGATAACGGTTCCGCCAGGACATCTCTCAACTCCCTAAGCACCCTGGGATGTAGTTTGTCTGCTACTAAATGTAATAACTCCCTGTCAAACACTATGTTAATTAAAGTATGAACCAGCGATCAGTGCTTTATACACTAGCTCAATCTCTAAATATCTAAATCAACTAAATCTCATGAATTTAAGAGGAGGGGCCTCAAATCCCCTTGCGCTGCCAGCAGTTAGCTTATTAGCCGCACTAGAAAGGGAAACGACCTCATTGGCCTCCCTCCTCCTCCTGCCTAGATTTTGCTAACGTCCAGTGGTAAATGGTCAAAAAGCTCAAAACTTAGCTCTGGCAGGGTGTATTCAAAAGGTTGAATCATTTTAAAAGTTTGCTGTCTTCACTGGTCCGCTCCCGCCGACGTTTCGCTGCAAAGGCTGCCTCAGGGCAGTGGACTCCTGTATGGAAAAACACACAGCAACATGAGAGTGAGCAGAGTGGAAAACACCTTTCTCTATGTCCGTAAACTTACTCAGCTAAATTCTCAAGCTCAAGACGGTAAAGACAGCAACCGCCTCAAGTGGCCTGAATATATATTGACATACTGACGTGATGACAGGGAGTTATTACATATAGTTGCAGATTGTTCTCTCTGGTTCCTACGTAGCATATTTGATATGTAGTTTGTCTGGTCCCATGGCTTTGTTCACTTTGAGCCTTGATAGTTCATAGTAGACGCTGCTAGACGTAAACTCGAAATTTCGAAACGGGTCTTCCGAGCTTTCCCTTGTCTGCAACTATGGAGTGGATCCCGGCGACTGAGCAGAAGTATTCATTTAGTAGGTCAGCTTTATCGGAGTCTGATTTTACCTAGTTCCCGTCTGGTTTCCTAAGGCGGACTATCCCATCTGTGTTTCTTTTTCTGTCACTAATATACCTGAAGAAGGATTTATCCCCCTTTTTAATGTTCTTTGCTAGATTCTCTTCCATCCAGAGTTTGGCCAGCTCTAGACTTGGCCAGATAGTCCTTTTTAGCTTCTAGTTTTCCTGATTGTTTGCAGGAGATAAATGCTCTTTTCTTCTTTTTTACGAGGTCCGAGATCTCCGCAGAGAACCACTGAGGTTTATTGTTTCTCCGCCGTTTGCTTACTGTTTTTATATAGAGGTTGGTTGCTTCTTGTAGGGTAGATTTCAGAGTTGACCACATTACGTACCCTACATGAAGCAACCAACCTCTATATAAAAACAGTAAGCAAATGGCGGAGAAACAATAAACCTCAGTGGTTCTCTGCGGAGATCTCGGACCTCGTAAAAAAGAAGAAAAGAGCATTTATCTCCTGCAAACAATCAGAAAAACTAGAAGCTAAAGAGGACTATCTGGCCAAGTCTAGAGCTGTCAAAACAGCAGTCAGAGAGGCCAGAGTTCAACCAGAAGACGAACAAACTTTTTATTTTTGGGGGGTGGGGGTCAGTTGAAACTGAATCTGCAGCCAAAACTTTGCATGCTATCCCTGAACAAAAGTGAGCCCCACTCCTGACTCCCCTGAACATAATCGCGGCCCTCCTCCTCCCCCCCCCCCCACCTGTAGGCCCGCCTTGGACCTAGCTTCCAAATCCTGGTAGTCTAGTGGCCTAGTTGGGGCAGGAGCGATCCCTAGTTATTCCTGTCCATGCAGGCTCAGCAGTTAAAATGGCTGCCATGGGAGGTCATGGGGTCACTGGCTCGAGCATAATGGTCAGAGATGTCACCACAGGTTTAGTGCATATCTAACTCTGGGACACTAGGAAGGAATAAGAATAGCCTTACTGGATCAGACCAATGGTCCATCAAGCCCAGTAGCCCCTTCTCACGATGGCCAATCCAGGTCCCTAGTACCTGACCAAAACCCAAGGACTAGCAATATTCCAGAATCTCAAAGAATAGCAAGATTCCGGAATCCCAAAGAGTAACAAGATTCTAGAATCCCAAAGAGCAGCAACATTCCATGCTACTGATCCAGGGCAAGCAGTGGCTTCCATGTCTTTAACAGACTATGGACTTTTCCTCCAGGAAACTGTCCAAACCTTTCTTTAAAACTAGCTCCGCTGTCCGCTCTTAGCACAACCTCTGGCAATGCGTTCCAGAGGTCAAAAACATTTCCTCCTGTTGATTTTTTAAAGTATTTCCCTGTAACGTCATCGAGTGTCCCCTAGTCTTTGTAATTTTTGGCTGGGAACAACATACATGTCCTATTTCTCTTATTCAGGAAGTAGGTCCCCAAATGGAAAACAAATTCATCCACCGTGATCAATGTTTTTGTTAAACAGTGATATTTTCAGCTCATAAGTTGGATGGAATTACTCCATTGTTCCTCAAATTACTTTGGTTCCCTGTAGAAACTCAGATCCAATTCAACTTATGGTTATTAACATCCTTTATAGTTAATCTCCTGTTAGACTTGATTGGTTTTCCAAGTACCGTGAAGGTAAATAGATTGTGGAACTCATTATTATTAAGTTTTCCAAATCCTAAAGGGCAAATACGGAGCTCTCTTTTAACTCAAATTAGAACCTTTAAGTCTTATGTATTATTTATAAAAATTCTTTAAGTCTTTCTATTTTAGGAAATACTAATGTTAATTCCCACGGAATAACAGGTTTCTTGATCCACACAGAACTTGCTATAGGTTTTTGTAAAATATAGGAATATTTCTTCTTTTTTTTTTTTTTAACTTTACCAGTTATGGTGTTAAAAAAAAATAAATTCCAGCTATCCAATGCCAATAACTGAATAGTGAGGGGTGCCAGCTGGATAGAGCTGAGATCCCTGGTGTGATCTCTGAAAACGGTGATATTCGCTCCATTAACTAGAGTCAGTGGTTCCCAACCCTGTCCTGGAGGACCACCAGGCCAGTCGGGTTTTCAGGATAGCCCTCATGAATATGCATGGAGCAGGTTTGCATGCCTGGCACCTCGAGTAAAATATGGCAGGAAAAGGAAGAAACAATATAAATATAAAGTGCAAATACAGATCCACACTAAAAAAACATGGCATTTGATTGGTGCTAGGGATTTATACAATCCTTTTTTTCTTTTTGGAGCTTTTGTTTGCATTTGCATTTTATATGAAATTGTTTCTTCCTTTTCCTGCCATATTTTACTTGATTTGTATACATTTACATACCATGAATTATTAGTAAGCACTTGCACCTTGCATTTCATCCTAGAATTAGTTGTTATTTAACTACCTCTTATCACTTGCACTTTACATGGGTATTGTTTTATTGTATTTGTATTGTATTTGTCTATTGTATGGTTCATTGTATTAGTTTATATATTTCAATATTTATTAGGTTGGTCTTCAGGGAGTGTATGTATTTATGATGCCTTTACCACCGCTTTTCCTTGGTATATAAGTCTGATTCTTCATTGGGAGTGTGATTTGATTTACACATTTATTGATTATATGATGTATGAGGCAATTCTCATTTAGACTACGGTCTGGTGCTGGTCACCTTTTGAGGTATCGCCTGAGCCAGAGGTTTACGTTGATTCATCAAGGGCTCATACTGATGTCCATTATTTAAAAGTCTGTCTTACTTCATCAGACTTCTTAGCCCAAGGACTAGGCGTGTTAGACAATTCTTTAGTGTTGTTATATTAAGGACAGATCAAGGTCAGGTGTGCATACGAGTAGTATCATATCATACCTTATGCTATGAGTTTCTCTTGTTGGGTAGGCTGGATGGACCGTACAGGGCTTTATCTCTGTCATCTGCTATGCTACTATGTTAGTGAACCAGCTGGATTTGTGTTATCACAGCAGGAAGTAACCAGGCTATGCCTAGGGTCTTCAGCTGACCTCACAGCCCATATTTGTAGATGTGCATTTGAGAGTCTTGCATCCTTGCCATACCACACCTCAGTGGCAGATATTTGTGCTTTGTTTTGCAAATAGTGGTAATTAAAAAAAATATATATTACCAGGTCGGGGTGAATAGTGCTGTCTACCTTCCGTTCCAGCTGTGAGCTCAAAATAGTTCTAGCAGGTCAGTGCAAACGGAAGGTCATGATCTCACACAAAATCACAGTGCCAGTGGAATCCCTTTAAAGGGAAAGGGAATGGGGACTTCTATACTACCTTTTTGTCACTTTGACATTTCAAAGCTGACATTCAAAACAGTGGGCACTGGAGGATTAAGTGACTTAATCAGGGTCACAAGGAGCAACAGTGGGATTTAATCTCACAGCCTCTGGGTACAGAGGCAGCAGCTCCACCAGTGAGCCACACTTTCAGTCTGTCAATTCTTATGTGAGCTGAGTATAGGACAATCAAGCCATTATGACATCACTGGTGAGGTTGGCTCTTAAGCATTGGTGGAATGAGGCTTTATGACATCACAATCTCAGCTCTAGAATGTTGCTACTGTTTGGTTTTCTAATAAGTACTTGTGACCTGGGTTAGCCACTATTGGAAACTGGATACTGAGCTTGATGATGAGGAATGGGGACTTACATACTGCCTTTTTGTTGCTTTGACATTTCAAAGCTGACATTCAAAGCGGTGGGCAATGAAGGATTAAGTGACTTGCCCAGGGTCACAAGCAGTGGCGTACCTAGCATATGTGACACCCGAGGCCCATCATTTTTTGACACCCCCTCCCATCTGTATGAAAAAAATGATTTTTAGTAACAAGCTACACATCACACATGAGTACCTAGGAAAAGGCAACATCTTACATACTGCAGTGAGCAGTACATCAATACACCCATTGTAAAACTAAACAAGCCAGACTAGTACAGATCAATCCTACACCGTCAATCCTAAGAGAAAACTATGTCTTTCGAACACACAGAACACAGAAAACACCTTCAACTAGTATGGAATATGTAATCACAAACTAGCCCCTTCCCCTTTTACAAACCTGTAGTGTGGTTTTTAGCCATGGTGGTAACAGCTCTGATGCTCATAGAATTCTGAGCACCACGGATGGTTTTGTAAAAGGGGGGATAAAATAGAAATATGTAGACAAAGGTTAAACTGAACCACCAAGAAGCTGGACTCTGCATACAATGCAACACCACAGAAAAGTGATGCATCTCCCCTAAAGCAATAAATAAATAAATATAACTTTTTTCTACCTTTGTCTTCTCTTTTTTCTGCTTTTCTCATCTTCTTGTTACTCTTTTCCTTCCATCCACTGTCTGCCGTCTCTCTGCCCCTATATGGCATCTTCTCTCCTTCCATGCCCCTTCCATCTCTCCTTTCACCCCCATTGGTCTGGCATCTCTCTCCTCTACATCCCTCTCCTCTGCAATCCCTTTCCCCCCTCATTTTCCTTTTCAATTTATTTTCTCCATCTGTCTACATTACGTTCTTACTACCCTGTCATCAATTTCCTTTTCCACTGTCTACCTACAGCTTGCCACCTCTTTCCCTCACCCCATCCAGTATTTCACTAACTCAATCCTTTTCCCCCATCATGTGCCCTCCTTTTATTTGTCCCTTTCTTCCATCATGTGCCCTCTTTCTCTACCCCTTCCATCCAATACCTTCTCCTCTCTCTGTCCACTTCCATCCAACATCTACTCCCTTCTTTCTCTCCTCCCCATTTCCTTCCTGCATCTGCTCCCTTATCTCTCCCATCCGTACTTGAATCCAGCATAGGCTCCCCATCTACCCTCCCACTACCATCCAATGTCTGCCCTTTCTCTCTCCATCCACGCCTCTTCAATTAGCATCTACCCCTTGTCTCTCCCTTCCCCCCACTTCCATCAGCATCTGCCCCCTTTCTTTCCTTCCAATCCAATTCCATCCAGTATCCTTCCCCCTTATGTCTCTCTCCCCTTTCCCTGCATACCAATTCAATCAGCACCACTCTGCCCCCTTTCTCTCCCTCCACCATTCTTCCATACCAGCAGTCCTGCTCCCTTCTCTCCCTTCATGCAGCAAGGTCCTGCGATGACTTTAGCTGCTGGCTGCTGGTCCACCTCACTCTGACGTACTTGCTCTGGAACCCCCCCCCCCCCCCACAAACACACTTTACTTAAAAGAGATCGCGCCGGCATTGGGGGGTGTTTGGGGGGTTGTAACCCCCCACATTATACTGAAAGCTTCACTTTTCCCCTAAAAAAGAGGGAAAAAGTTGTTTCCAGTAAATGAGGGGGGTTACAACCCCCCAAATCCCCCACAACGCCAGTGCGATCTCTATTAAGTAAAGGGGGGGGAATCCCCACCAACACCCCCCGTCGGAGCCCCTTAAAATACTGTTTTTCTTCGGCACGCTTCTGCCTTGCGCTCAGTTGTCTGCGCTGGGTTGTCGGTGCGCCTTTGTCGTCGCGCGCTTTTGTCTATGAACCGTGGTAGAAAACTGGAACGCTCTTCCGGAGTCTGTCATAGGGAAAAACACCCTCCAGGGATTCAGGACAAAGTTAGACAAGTTCCTGCTGAACCAGGTAGGGCTAGTCTCAGTTAGGGCGCTGGTCTTTGACCCAAGGGCCGCCACGTGAGTGGACTGCAGGGTATGATGGACCACTGGTTTGACCCAGCAGCGGCAATTCTTATGTTCTTATGTTTACATTCAGGTACTTTATCATATATTTCTATCTGTCCCGGAGGACTCAAACTCTATCTAGTGTACCTGGGCAAAGAGGGCTTAAGTGACTTGCCCAGGGTCACAAGGAGCAGAGAAGGATTTGAACTCACGGCCTTGAATGAATGTTCTAATACCTGCTTATTAGGTGTTTCATTGGCAGTGGCATGGCAAGGGTGAGAGGCGCCCAGGGCAGTGGCGTTCCTCCCCCGCCCTCCCCCCACCCCCCTGCTGCATTTGCACTCCCTTCCCTTTCTCCGTACTTTTTTAACTTCTCCGGTGTGAGCTGCATGCGCACGTTGATGTCAGCTTGCCCTTTGCCGTCACTTCCCAGAAATGACATCAGAGAGAGCGCCAATGCGGGCAGCAACCTCGCGCCGGGGAAGTAAAAAAGGTAAGGGGCTGCCGCAGTATTTGCTCTGACGCCCATAGCAGCTTAACGGGCGTTGGAACATTCGGTGCAACTTCGTCAAAGGGAGAGGAGGGGTCTGTTTCTTGTTAGTCCTATTAGGCTTCAATTTGTTGTTTCCAGGTTTAACTCATTCCACCCCATCTTACAAACTCGCAGCGTGGTTTTTAGCGCTGGCCACAGTGGTAACAGCTCCGATGCTCGTAGGAATTCCTATGAACGTCGGAGCTGTTACCCGCCACTATAAACTGCACTAAGGTTTCGTAATGGGGGGTGTTACTGTATTATATTTAAATTTGGTTATTTAAATTATTATCATGCTATTTACAAAACTGTATAGTTTTATGTTAAAGCTGTACAAACCTTGGGTCAATCTCTTCCTAAAGGCAGCTAATTAAATCCCAATAAATATATTATCTTCCTGTTCTTTTGTCCGCTCCTGGAATTTGTTTTGCAATGGTATTTTCATTTTTTCTGTTGTGGTGGGCTGAATCCCAAAAGATGGGAAGATGGGGAGGGTCCTTTTACTAAACTGCGATAACCACCTTCTCTTTTTGCACCTGGAAGGAGAGGGACTGACCCTAAAATCTCTTGCTCTGGGAGAGATTCCCTCCTTGCCCCCCTTAGCCCTGGCCGCAGCTGAGTGCTCCCTCCCGGAAGGCCAGAGGGGGGGGGGGGGGAGAGGGCTGTGACTCCTGCTTTGCCTTCAGGGTCCAAATGCGAAGGATCCGGACGTTTCACCTGCAAATCAGCCCTGAGCGCGTCCCCTGCCTGCTAATTTCAGACGAGGAGCCGCGCAACTTCCTCCCGTCCCAGGAAGGATCTGCGAACGAGCTCTGGCCGCCCCTCCTCGGGCTCTCCGCACTTTTACTCGGAGACTGGAGAAGGGAGGATCTCAGCCGGGCTCGTCCTTAATCCTCTGCACACTCTTTCACACCACCGAGCCCCCCAGGATCGGGGTTCCTTCACCCCCCCCCCCATAACACCTTGCAGCCATGATCGCTCTGCTGCTCTGCTTTTGCTGCTTTCTCCACGTCTTCTCTGGAGAGGAGGCTCTGGAAATCCTGGAGGAGGGCGATCCGTCTGTACAAGGCGCGGTAAGTGTTAGCTTTCCGTTCGATGTTGGCGTTCTGTAGCGCGATCTCTGCTAGGGCTTTTCTGGCACCTTTTTGAAATCAAGGGTAGGAAAGATTTAGGCTGGACGTTACAGGCACCGTTTTCTTATTGGCCACACATTTGGAACAACCAAATTAAAACAAAACGCGCACTTTGGGGTGAGAGAGCATTAAAGTTTACCACTGACTTTTGGATTCGGTTCTGCTCCCCCCATAGAAAAGCTCAGCATTGCCCTGTCTGCTGGAACAGATTCTGCCAATAGGGATCAGACGGGGAAGGGAACAGAGATGCCCAACCGGCTTTGGCACTCTGTACCACCTCCAGCACCCTAAGAACCACTCAGGGGTTTATTTATGAAATTTTCTCTACCGTTCTCCCAGGGGAGCTCAGAAGGGTTTACATGAATTTATTCAGGTCCTCGAGCATTTTTCCTTGTCTGTCCCGGTGGGCTCACAATCTGTCTAATGTACCTGGGGCAATGGGGGGGATTAAGTGACTAGCCCAGGGTCACAAGGAGCAACGTGGGTTTGAACCCACAACCTCAGGCTGTACCTTTAACCATTGAACCACTCTAGAAATGAAAATGTAGTAAAAGTGAGCCAAGTCTAGGACAAAGAAGCCATTGTGACATCATTGATGAGGTTGCCTCTTATTGGTGGAATGAGGCATTATGATGTCACAATACCAGCCCTGGTTATCAGAGGCTGAAACTTTTCAAACGATTTATTCAGGGGAGCCCAGAACAGTTTACATGAATTTATTCAGATACTCAATCATCTTTCCCTTTCTGTCCTGGTGGGCTCACAATCTATCTACTGTACCTGGGGCAATGGGGGGATTAAGTGACTTGCCCAAGGTCACAAGGAGCAGCGTGGTGTTTGAACCCACAACCTGTAGCTTTAACCACTGCACCACTCTAGAAATCAAGTCATTATGACATCACTGATGAGGTTGGCTTTTATTGGTGGACTGAGTCATTATGATGTCACAATACCAGCTCTATTTATCAAAGGCTGGAACGTTTCACACTATTTATTTATGAAATTTTCTCTACCATTCTCCCTGGGGAGCTCAAAACGGTTTACATGCATTTACTCAGGTACTCAAGCATTTTCCCTGTCGGTCCTGGTGGGCTCACAATCTCTCTAATGTGCCTGGGGCAATGGGGGGATTAAGTAATTTGCCCAGGGTCAAAAGGAGCAGAATAAGTTTGAACCTAGAACCTCTATATTGAGTCCTCATTGTTCATAGAGGAAATGGGAAACAGGCAGGAAAAAGGTAGGGAGAGTGAATGGTTATGGGTGATGATCAAAATGTAATACTCGGGTCCCAGCAGTGGCATAGTAAGGGGGTGGCGGATCGCCCCCAGGCACCGCATCGGTGGGGGCGCTGGCACCTCTCTGCCCCGCCCCACCATGCCATGCTTATGCCATCCCTCCCTCCATCCCGGACCTCTGTAGACCTTCACTACCGCGAGCAACTTCTCCCGCCTGTTGCTCGCGCCCGCCTGGTTCCCCTCTGAATCGCTTCCGGGCTACGGGGCCAGGAGGTGACGTCAGAGCAGGCATGAGGAGTGTGCTGGAAAATAGCCACGTGTGCTGGCGAAGATTTAGAGGTACAGGGGGGAGGGGGAGGGAGTTTGTGGCATGGGGGGAGCGGGAAGGAGTAAGGGCACAGAGAGGAGGGCGTGGGGGGGCGCAGAGGGGCATCACCACCCCAGGTGCCTCCCGCCCTTACTGCGCCACTGGATCCCAGGCACATGTCAAGTTAACCAGCCCTGGGACTGACACGAGAGAAAGCTAAGGAAATAAGGGGACCTTTTACAAAGCGGAGATAGAAAGTGGCCTTTGCGTGCCCATATACGGGGGGGGGGGGGGGGGGAGGGGTGTTCCTGTGTGCTATTTGTACTGCAGCAGTCGGGGCAGGATTAATTCGTCGAGGTCCCCAGCACCGCTTGCACAATTACAGTTCTCGTTGCCTTTCTTACCCACGTTGCTTGCTTGTCTTACTTTCTGTCGATGGGGGGGGGGGGAGACGCATTGCTGATCAGGGGGGGCCCGCTTTGCCGATCGATGCTGGAGGGGCCCATCGCCGTTTGGAAAAAACAATGTTGATGCCCTCCTTCATCGGGCCCCCCTGACCATTTCGTGCCCTAGGCGTGTGCCTACTGGGCCTATTGGTTAATCCTGCCCTGGCAGCAGTAACATGGCTGATTTTCTATTTTCAGTATTAACGGCCGTTAGTGTGTGAGCACTTCACCATCGTCCATTTTGTAGGCAGGAAGGGTTCATGCGCTAATCACTTAGTGCGCGATAACGTAGATGCACTAAGAGCGAAATTCATCAAGCAGTGGCAGTTGGGGGGGGTTTAATGCACCTTTAACGTGAGTTAATGAAATTAGTGCACGCTAAATTCTACAGCCCGTTTTATGCCTCCGGGGTTTTAGTGCTTGATGAATTCCCCCTGATTTGCATAGACACGCCCACTCTCCTCCCACAACACGCCCCTAAGAAATGATGTTATGCTTCAGCTAATGTTGCCATTGATGGCGGTTAGTCTGCCTGGCTGGCACCCCAGATAGTATCTCAAGTCTCCGCAATAGACCCATTTCCACTTTGGAATCCCCCAGCCCAGTCCTGCAGAATGATTCCTACAGGACCTATTAGAGCAGTGTTCTTCAACCGCCGGTCCACGGTGAGATCGATGTGGCGTTATCTTCGAGCCGGCTCCCTCCTCCTAACTGATTCAGTGCACAAAGCAACGGGCAGTGGCTCCTATGGGCATCCTGGAAGGCTTCCAGATGAGGCGTGGGACGGGCAAGGTGCAATTAATACTATTATGGAGGCGGTGTCTGGGGTGGAGATTGGGTAGAGTTGGGTGGGGTCTGGTCCACAACTTAGCCCAGTGTTCTTCAGCCACTGGTCCACGGTGCGATCGATGCGGCGTTATCTTCGAGCCAGCTCCCTCTTCCTAACTGATTCAGTGCACAAAGCCACGGGCAGTGGCTCCTACGGGCGTCCTGCGCCTGAACCAGAAGCCTTCTCTCGGACGTTGCAATGTCAGAGGGAAGGCTTCCAGATGAGGCACGGGACGTGCAAGGTGCAATTAGTACTATTATGGGGGCGGGGTCTGGGGTGGAGATTGGGTAGAGATGGGCGGGGTCTGGCCCACGACTTAGCCCCGTGTTCTTCAACCGCCGGTCCACGGACCGATGCCGGTCCACAGAATAATTCTTTTATTTCTGCCGGTCCATAGCTGTAAAAAGGTTGAAAAACACCATATTAGAGATTCACCCAAACAGTGTACAGAAAACTTACAATATGCTGAAAGTGTAAACAATAGTGAAATGATGAAAAATAATCAAATGCAATCAGAGGAAGGTTTGGGAGAAAGCCAATTGAATCCGAGAAATAGGAATAACATGATACAGTATCGTGAGTGCCAGCAGTGGGATCTTTCATCTACATTCCAATACATAAATGTAACTAACCTTTATAGTTGTCGGCTGCATCTAATTATTTTTTTGGGGGGAAGGGGGGATTGAGGAGTGTAGGCTATGGCCTCCATCACTTTTCCTCCATCCTAGCATGGCATATTTTCTCACTGCCGAGATGGGGCGATTTCTAAAGTGACTGGTCGGTGTACCCTTAGGGTGCCTAGATTTCAACTCTTCAATTTCAGTACTTGAAATAGCCCTGCACCAGGGCAAGTTTGCCGACAGGCTCGTGCCCTGTGATTTGCAGTTAGGGTCTGGGGGAAGTAGGACTCGGGGGGTCCCGGTGATTCTGCTTCCAGCTGTGTGATGTGCAGACGTTCCAGGGAAATCCCTCCACCTCCTCTGCCTGTGTTTGCCCAGCTGCTGAGTGGTTACTAACGGCAACAAGACCCTCCTCCATCTGAAACCATTATGCCTGAGCTGCCGCCACCACCAACATTTGCTGTCCCAGTCACTGAGCAGCTCAGCTGTTCATAGGCAGGAGAGCACCTGTCTAATTGCAAACCCCAACTTCTGTTTAGATTTGTCATTCATCTTTTTGAAAGAGAATTAACCTGGGGTGAGGCACAGAAACTTTAATGAGCCAGAACAGCTGGGAAGGTCCGTGCAATCAAGTGGAGCCTAGGATAGATGCAAGCATGGGCATTATAGATAATTAATCGGATAATGATAAGACTTGTATATAGAGATTTTTACATGTCACCTGTGTGCTGTGGAAGGGCAAAGATCCTTGTAACAAAGGACAGGTAGCGCGTAAGAGAGGGTTTCCGGATGTCCAGATTTATTCAGTCATGTCTTTGCTTTAGAGGATTGGCCAGGCGTCCGGTTGGCTTTTCAAAAACCGGCACTTTGTCCAGGTTTTGAAAAGCATTGAGATCGGGGCTGCATCTGGAGGACATCTGGGCATGCACGGGTGTGACGTCGCATGCGAAGACCTGCAACGAGACATAATCACGCTTGAGAAATGGGCAGTGACATGGCAAATGAGGTTTAGTGTAAGGTAACAAAAATCATACGCATGAATACAGGATATCTGGTGCAGTACTCGGAGAGACCCCCCAGGAAAGAGACTTGGGAGTACTGGTTGACAAGTCAATAAAGCACAATGTGCTGTGGTGGCGAAAAGGGCGAACAGAATGCTAGGAAGGATAAAGAAGGGGATCACGAACAGATCAGAGAAGGTTATCATGCCGCTGTACCGGGCCATGGTACGCCCTCACCTGGAGTACTGCGTCCAGCACTGGTCGCCGTACATGAAGAAGGACACGGTACTACTCGAAAGGGTCCAGAGAAGAGCGACTAAGATGGTTAAGAGGCTGGAGGAGTTGCTGTATAGTGAAAGATTAGAGAAACTGGGCCTCTTCTCCCTCGAACAGAGGAGACTGAGAGGGGACATGATCGAAACATTTAAGGTAATGAAGGGAATAGACTTAGTAGATAAAGACAGGTTGTTTACCTTCTCCAAGGTAGGGAGAACGAGAGGGCACTCTCTAAAGTTGAAAGGGGATAGATTCCGTACGAATGTAATGGAAGTTCTTCTTCTCCCAGAGAGTGGTGGAAAACTGGAACGCTCTTCCGGAGGTTGTTATAGGGGAAAACACCCTCCAGGGATTCAAGACAAAGTTGGACAAGTTCCTGCTGAACCAGGTAGGGCTAGTCTCAGTTAGGGCGCCGGTCTTTGACCTAAGGGCTGCCGCACGATGGACCACTGGTCTGACCCAGCAGCGGCAATTCTTATGTTCTTATGTGATGCCATCATGTCACATCTGTGTATCCGCAGATGCCCCCCAGAAGTGGCCCCGAAGAGATGAGGTTTGTGTAGGGCCGGGGTTGGGGGTTGGGGGTGGAACAAGGCAGGGCTGGGGCGGGGCCACGATTCCTCTTGGGTTTTTTCTGCTAAAATCTGGTAACCCTAGTGTAAGCCACAAGAATAGGGACATTGTATTCACTGGAGATGGGCAGTATGGGAAGGGCCAGATTCTATAAAGAGTGCCTAACCTGCTCTTTGTTGCAGCATCAGTGCGGTTTACAACAAAATTACATTACATTACATTACATTACATTAGGGATTTCTATTCCGCCATTACCTTGCGGTTCAAGGCGGATTACAAAAGGTTAATTTAAAAAGATAGAATTACAATGATTAGCTAGAGAGGTAAGTTGTAGATCTTAAGAGCATTTAGAGGTCGTGTTGTTATTGCTGTTTCAGGAATTTCTTGAAAAGTGTGGTTTTTATTTCTTTTCTGAACGTCCTATAGTCTGGGGTGGTCATCAGAAGGTTGGAGATCTGGTTGTCCAGTCTTGCGGCTTGAGTGGCTAGGAGGCCGTCGTGTAGTTTTGTTCTTTTTACTTCTTTGATTGGGGGGGGTATGAATGGGGAGTGCGTTTTTCTGTGTCTGGTACTGGGTGCTTGGATGAGGCGATTGTTCAGGTATGATGGGCTGTCTCCGTGTAGGGTTTTAAATAAGATGCAGTAGAATTTGAATTGGATTCTTTCTTGGATTGGGAGCCAGTGTGAGTTGATGAAGGCTTCAGTGATGTGGTCATGTTTTTTCAATGAGTAGATGAGTCTCAAAGCTGTATTTTGGATTGTTTGGAGTTGTCTTATCGTAGTTGCAGGACATGGAAGGAAGAGTATGTTACAGTAGTCCAATATACCTAGTATTAGGGATTGTACTATAAGTTGGAATTGTGTTCTTTCAAAGAATTTTCGGACTTGTCTCAGGTTTCTCATGATTGCGAATGATTTTTGAATTGTTTTATTTATTTGCGGTTGCATTGTGCAGCATCTGTCTATGGTCATGCCTAGTAGTTTTATGGTGGTTTGGATGGGATATTTGGTTGTGTTTATGTCTAGGATGGTTGTGGTTTGGATCTTGTCATTTTCTAGGAGGATGAATTTGGTTGGATTATATCATCAACAGATATTACATAGGGGGGAATTCATCAAAGGACGCCAAGTCCCATATTCTGTAAACGGCCCCTTGATCAGGCCTATCTTAATTGCTTTAATAGGCGTGGTAATTGACCGTGTCATTTAAACCCAATTAAAAAGTAGGCGCTGCTGGGCACCTGTCGGGGTAGACGCCGGAGTCGTGCCTAAACACAGAAACATAGAGGATGACGGCAGATAAGGGCTGGCGGCCCAACAAGTCAGCCCACTCGAGACTAACCCTCCCTCCCTGGGGTATCCATCTTTTAAGCATAACTCTGTGGTACCCCTAAGGTCAAAGTGGGCGTGGTTAGGGGGCGGAGATGACCTTTGGCCCGATTCTCAAAAAAGCCTGGCCTACGTTATCGGAGCCTAATTTTTTTTCCCCCTCCCCTCATGCGCCTCTTGCTGTGATTCTGTTAACGGCACCTAAGTGCGATTTATACGGCGGGCAGCGTCATTTTTCAAGGCACCGGCCAATGTAGGCGCCGTTAACGGAACTCTGGCCTGAACGCTTTAGTGCACGCAATCGCATTTGCGCATTCTTGTTGCCAAAGACGCCCTAAGAATACAATGGGAATTTTCAGCAGTTAACGTACACTAACACGTGTTGCGCGTGCAGTCACGATTGTGTGTGCTGGCGCGCTTTGGGCCTTCAATGAATTCCCCCCTGAATCAGCGCGCGGCGTTGCAGCTGTGTTAACTGACATGTGCCAGGCACGTCTACTCTTTGCCCCAAACATTCCCCCAACACTAACAAACATTTTCTACGTTTTAGCTCGTGGGGTAGAGAGCGCTGAACCAAAACTGTCATGGGGTGGCTGAGCATGCCTCTGGGTGGTGGATTTTTAACCTGCAGTAACCAGTGATGTACTAAGGGGGTGGGGGTGGGGCGGTCTGCCCTGGGTGCCCTCTTGGTGAGGGCACAAGCACCCGTCCTCATCTCTGCTCCTTTCCTCCCACTGCCGCGCGTGTGCACCACTTCCCTGCCCTCGTACTTCTACAATGTTCCTGGCGCGAGCAGGAACCCCCAACCTGCGGTCACGCCAGCGTCGGCTCACGCCACTTCCTGGACCCGCGCCTAGGAAGTGGCATCGGAGGAAGAGCCAACGCTGGCACGGCCGCACCTTGGAGGTTGCTGCTCGCGCCAGGAGCGTTACAGAGGTATGGGGGGGGGAGGAGAAGGAGTGTGTGGAGGTTGGGGGAAGGTGAGGTGCGCCACCCCCACCCGGGTGCTTCTCATGCTCGCTACGCCACTGGCAGTAACGACGGTTCATAGACAACCCCGCGAAAGACAAAGGCGCGCGCCGACAACTGAGCGCAAGATGGAGGCGCGCGCCAAAGAAAATTACAGTTTTTAGGGGCTCCGACGGGGGTTTTTGTTGGAGAGCCCCCCCCAGTTTACTTAATAGAGATCGCGCTGGTGTTGTGGGGGGTTTGGGGGGTTGTAACCCTCCCCATTTTACTGTAAACTTAACTTTTTCCCTAAAAACAGGGAAAAAGTGAAGTTTTCAGTAAAATGTGGGGGGTTACAACCCCCCACACCCCCCACAACGCGGCGCGATCTCTATTAAGTGTGTGGGGGGCTCCCCCCACGCCCCCCCCCCGTCGGAGCCGTAAAAACAGTAATTTTCTGCAGCGCGCGCCTCCACGCTGCGCTCAATTGTCTGCGCGTGCCTTTGTCCCGGCGCACTTTTGACCTGACACCGTAACGACATGCTTTAGTGCTTCCTTTAGCTTAGTTAAAGGGCCTTAGTAAAATTTGTTTCCATGCATGTCTCAGTACAATGTGGGGGAACGAAGAGTTAACTTTCTCTGCCCATCCTACTGCCCAACCTACTGGCCACCAGAGCAGCGAAACTGGACAGACAACTCACCAATCTGCTGTCATTGACCACAGACTACAAAACCTTCAAAAAAGAAACAAAAACCCTACTCTTCAAAAAATACATAAAACCTATTTAACACGACCAGATCCATCCCAAGCTTCACCTACTATACTATCTACTCCTTATCAAATCTAAAATGTTCAAATTACCCCACGTGTATTACCTTATGTAACCCGCCTATGTATTTCATAACTTCATGACAACTCTTATGTAACCCGCCTTGAGCCGCAAGGTAATGGCGGAATAGAAATCACTAATGTAATGTAATCCTCATTGGGAAAGTCAATGATACAGTATAATCTCGTTATAACGGACTCGCTTATAACGGAATATTGTTTATAGCGGACGAGGTCCGCTGGTCCCGGCTGAGCGCCTTTATGAACATGCAGAAAATCACCGCTTATAACGGACTCGCATATAACGGACTTTCGCATATAACGGACAAACAATATGGTCCCCAGAGCCGCTTTTAGCTCCGCCTACAAGGCGCATGGCGTGCCGGTGATATAGTATCAAAATGCAGCCCAGAAGGAAATGACAAGAGTATTTTTCTTTCCAGTACAGTAGGACATAATGCTTTAGAGTTTAGAACATCTTTTAGTGTTCTGGTTTTGCAATCGTTTCCTGCCATGCCAATGTTTTGCTGAGTTTTGTTTCTTGATGTTGTTCATATGTTTGTGCCGTGACTGTTGCTCCTTGATTGAACGTTGTTTCAAGTTGACATAAATAAAGTTTTTTAAAAATGCAACTCTGGATATAATGGACTGTTTTTCCAGGTCCCTTGAACTCTGCTATAACGAGATTATACTGTATTTTAAAACTCCTGCAAAAAAAGAAAAAATAAAAAATAAAAATCAGTATGGCCTTTCCCATTCCAGAGGTATCTGGGTGCAGACCCCTCATCGAGAAGCCCAGAGAGCAGCGCCCAAACAGAACCGGAATTACCGCAGGAACATTATTTTCTCTGAAAAAAGGTTATATAATCTCATTAAAACAGCTGCATCCTGCCTCAGTAGGAAATGCACGCAGATATGCTAGCCAGCTTCTGGGCCAGGTGGGACGCGTTAGTAGCCCGAGACACACAACTAATTGCAAGGGTCTGAGACTTACAATAGTTGGAATTGTTGGGGGGGGGGGGTTGGAAATGTTTGAAATAGTTTTCAGTCAAATTAAATTATACCTGGGGGAGGTGAAGGGATGGGGATTCATAGCTTTCTGGTGTTTCAAAGCCCGAAGGTACTGAATTAAGGGGGTCTTTAACTAAGGCGCTCTAAATGCTAACGAATCCATAGAATATAATGGGGGCGCTAGCTTTTAGCACTAATATGTAGCATGCGCTAAATCGGCCCCCTAAATGAGCTGGAAACCCTGTTGAATATAAGTGAATTTAGTTTTCCTGAAAATGACCCCTTTTTCTTGAACAAACCAAAGGTGCCGTCAATCGTACAAATGGAAGCAAGACTGAATAAGAGTTACCTCTGGACAGTGGTGTAGCGAGGGAGGTTGGTGCCCGGTTTTGCTATGCTGTGCTACTCCCCCCCCCCCCCCACACACACACTCTTCCCCACTGCTTGGGTACTCCCCCAACTCTTCCCTGCCACTCGGGAACCTCCACCTCCCACATACCTCTTTAAATGTTTGCTGGATCGAGTAGCATCTTCCACTTCCTGCTCGCCGCAGGAAGTGATGTCAGAAGGAAGCTGACTCCAGCGCAAGCAGCAAGTATAAGGTGCTGCTTGAGCTGGCAAACATTTAAAGATGTATGTGGGGGTGGGGTGGGGACAAAGAGGAGGAGAGGTGCCGGCACCCCCTGTGAAGACGGCGCCCCCAGATTCTGTATAGATTTCCCAAAGGTGAGCGCCCAAATTTGGGCTCGGATCCCAGATCCTTGCATAAACTAATTAGCCACTGTCCACCGCTTTAGCCAATCGACGGCTGGTGATTACAAGCACTTAATTGGCAGGAATTAGGACCCTACATCCTAGTCTGTAACATGCATGCTTAAATGTCATAGTGCATAACTCACAAGGGGGTGTGCCCATGTGAGGGACATGGGCGTTCCCGGAAATGAGGCACGATCTTATGTTTACGTTTATTAATATTTACATATCGCTCTTTATTGCAACATCTTTGCGATTTACAACAAAATATAATAAGGAAAAGAACGCCAATATTTACAGAACAGATAAAAAGCAATTACATAGTAACATAGTAGATGACAGCAGATAAAGCCCCGAATGGTCTATCCAGTCTGCCCAACCTGATTCAATTTAAATTTTTTTTTTTTCTTCTTAGCTATTTCTGGGCGAGAATCCAAAGCTTTACCCGGTACTGTGCTTGGGTTCCAACTGCCAAAATCTCTGTTCAGACTTACTCCAGCCCATCTACACCCTCCCAGCCATTGAAGCCCTCCCCAGCCCATCCCCCATCAAACGGCCAGACACAGACCGTGCAAGTCTGCCCAGTACTGGCCTTAGTTCAATTTTTAATATTATTTTCTGATTCTAGATCCTCTGTGTTCATTCCACGCTTCTTTGAACTCAGTCACCGTTTTTCTCTCCCTCTCTTTCTTTGTCTTACTCTCTCTTTCTTTCTTTCTCTTGCTCTTTCTTTGTCTCTCTCTCTCTCTTTCTTTGTCTCACTCTCTCTTTCTTTCTTTCTCTCACTTTTTCTTTGTCTTTCTTTCGTTCTTTCTTTGTCTTTGTCTTTCTCTCTTTTTCTTTCTCTTTCTCTCTCTCTTTGTCTTTCTCTCTTTCTTTGTCTTTTTCTCTCTTTTTCTTTCTTTGTCTTTCTCTCTTTTTCTTTCTCTCTCTCATAGTAACATAGTAGATGACGGCAGATAAAGCCCCGAATGGTCCATCCAGTCTGCCCAACCTGATTCAATTTAAATTATTATTTTATTTTTTTTTTCTTCTTAGCTATTTCTGGGCAAGAATCCAAAGCTTTTCCCGGTACTGTGCTTGGGTTCCAACTGCCGAAATCTCTGTTAAGACTTACTCCAGCCCATCTACACCCTCCCAGCCATTGAAGCCCTCCCCTGACCATCCTCCTCCAAACGGCCATGCACAGACACAGACCGTACAAGTCTGCCCAGTAACTGGCCTAGTTCAATCTTTAATATTATTTTCTGATTCTAAATCTTCTGTGTTCATCCCACACTTCTTTGAACTCAGTCACAGTTTTACTCTCAACCACCTCTCTCGGGAGCGCATTCCAGGCATCCACCACCCTCTCCGTAAAGTAGAATTTCCTAACATTGCCCCTGAATCTACCACCCCTCAACCTCAAATTATGTCCTCTGGTTTTACCATTTTCCTTTCTCTGGAAAAGATTTTGTTCTACGTTAATACCCTTCAAGTATTTGAACGTCTGAATCATATCTCCCCTGTCTCTCCTTTCCTCTAGTCTAGGGTATACATATTCAGGGCTTCCAGTCTCTCCTCATACGTCTTCTGGCGCAAGCCTCCTATCATTCAAAACTAAGGGGTCCTTTTATTAAGGCGTGCTAACCGATTTAATAAAAGGACCCCTAAATAAATAAATAAAATCAGAAATTAAATAGTATTATAGAATACTGTCCCTTTTTGTGCCTAACTGCCATCATTTGGATGCAAGCATTTACATCATCTTTTGGCAGGCAAAAGTCCTCGCACCCAAAATTAGGTTCCAAGTGTGCGCTAAGCTAGCTAAAGGTCGCTCTGTACCTAAGTCCGGCAGCCCTTCGTGTGTTGCATGCACACGTTTCTAGCCAGGAGAACTCAGAAAGAGCAGGAAAAGTCCCAGCGCCTCAAGCAGATTAGTGCAGAAACTCAGTGGTTACCTAGGGGTTGATCATTTTTAACACCCTCCAATATAAAAAAAATATATTTTTTAGCAATTTTATTTAAACTTATATCCTGTCCTCCCGAGAGAGCTCAGAACGGGTTACAGTTTTAACATTCACCGTGTTAACAATATAACATTACATAGGGTTACAACCTCTCTAACCCCACGCCATCGCTGTGGTGCAAACAAAATAAGCAAAAAAGACTTTTCCTCTTTGTTAGATCCCAGTTCACACTTGCTGTCTAACACCAGTTCTGGCAGGATACACATTTCAAATCTGACATATTGTAATCACAAAATAGAAAATGCAATCATTTTTTTCTACCTTTTATTGTCTGGTCACTTTATTATTCAAATCATGTTTGTCCCAGGCTCTGGTTTCTGTTTGTCTTATGTTAACTCACTCACCAGGGTCTCCAGCCCATCTGATGTTTTCTTCTTTCTCTGTTCTTACCATCCATCTTCCATATCTGTACCTTCCCTTCTACTGCCATATCCAACATTTGTTCCTTTTCCACTGTCTACCATCTCTCTCTCCCTGCATTATGCCCTGGGTCAAACCTCTCTATTCCCCTCCATGCAGCATCTCTCCCTTCCTTCCCTCCATTATGATGTGCAACATTTCATTCTCTTGCCCCATGTACCATTTCTCCCTGTCCTCCACCCTATGTCCAACATTTCTCCTTCTCTCTTCTCCATGGATGTCTCCCTCCCCTCCACCATTTACAGGATTTCTCTCTCTCACCCCTTTCTACCTCTCTTTGTTCCATCTCCCTTCCTCTTCTCTAGCCCATGTCCAACAATTCTTCCTCTCTCCTCCCATGTGTAACAGCTTTCCATCCCTCCCTCCAATCCCCCCTCTAGAGCAGTTTTTCATCCCTCCCTCCTATCCTCTTGTGCAGCACCTCCAGACCTGACCGAATCCCCCACCCCCACCATGAGATTTGACATTCCTTTGGGCCTCTAACGGCGGCAGCAGTGCCAAATAGGCTACTTGTGGCCTGCTCTGCCAGGGCTTCTCTCTGACTCATCATCAGTGACATGGCAGAGGGAAGGCCCCAGCAGGCCGGGCCACAAGAAGCCTGTTCACCGCCACTACTGCTGTTGTTTTAGAAGGCAGCCCCGGAGGTATGTGAGTTCTCTGGCTTCGGGCCTTCCTCGCTGCCGGACCTGCCTACTTCATGCTTCTACTACTACTACTACTACTACTACTTGTTATTATTTCTAAAGCGCTGAAAGGCGTACACAACACTGTACATTTTAACATACAATAGACATTCCCTGCTCAGAAGAGCTTACAATCTAATTTAGACAGGACATTTCGGAGTTGGGGAGATTATGGTAAAGGAAATGATACAGTGGGTCAAGGTATCTGACGGCAGTGAGTGGGAGTTAAGAGTTGAAAGCAAAAAAGTGGGCCTTTAGCTTGGATTTGAACACTGCCAGGGAGGGAGCATGACGTACTGATTCAGGCAGCCTGTTCCAGGCATACGGCGCCGCAAGAAAGAAGGGACGGAGTCTGGAGTTGGCAGTGGAAGAGAAGGGTACAGATAGGAGGGGCTTGCCCAATGAGCGAAGATCACGGGGAGGAGCATAGGGGGAGATAAGTAAAGAGAGATATGGGGGGGCGGGGCTTCAGAGCGAACGCACTGACAGGACCCGCCAGACAGGAAGGACCGACACCGGCAGAGCAGCGAAGTTCCCGGACTATGACGCCAACCCCGGGAGCATCCCCTCATGGTCTGCACCAAGGGCGGACCGCCCCTCCCCCCTTTGGTACGCCACTGCACGCACTTTGACTTCAAGAATTCTTCTCTGGTCCAAGCGTCTTGCTTGACCCCTGAAGAAGGTGTTTTATCGCCAAAACACTGGCTATGTTGGGTTGCCCCTCATCAGGGTGTTTATCTACTGTTTTATCTGATCTCACCGGCGGAAGCATCTTTCTGGTCCTCCTCTTTTGATTGGACTTGATACACATATTTCTGACACGAGTATGAAAACTTCGCTGATCCTGCTTCTGCTGAAGGAATTACTTTACCAGCTAAGAAATTTCTCAAGACGAGCTGGATCCAGAAATGACCTTTTACTCGGTTTATTTTCCTAGTGTAGGTGGAGCAGTGGTTTGAACTACAGCCTCAGCACCCTGAGGTTGTGGGTTCAAATCCCTCGCTGCTCCTTGTGACCCTGGGCAAGTCACTTAATCCCCTCATTGCCCCAGGTACACTAGATAGAGTTTGAGCCCACCGGAACAGAGAGGGAAATCCGATAAAGTACTGGAATGTAAACCGCCCGAGGATATAAGTGGTATATAAATAATTTAATTTTTTAATTGTAATAGATTAGTGCCTCAGAAGAATACTTTTCCTGATTTATTTTGCTTTTGATACAGGATACCATTTTCTTGCCCGTTGATGTGGGCTTGATACTCGCCCTCTCTTCTGTTAAACAGCGCTAGCAGTTTCTAGCGCAGAGAGCCGCAATGAGTGGCCCACACGGCTCCCGACGCTCATAGGAACTCTGTGAGCGTCGGGAGCTGCGCGGGACCTTCAGCGCAGTTCCCCACGTTAGAAACTGCTAACGCCGTTGAACAGAAGAGGGGGCGAGTTGAAACTTATGGTTATAACTTAGTTGTTCTATAATTTTACCTTTTGAATTCTTTCAGTTTTCTTCTATTTACTTGAAAATGTGTAATAAAAGAAAGACCCAAAGCATTTCATTATTGACTTGTGAAAAGCACATACAAAAATCACTCCTTCCCAGACCTCCAGTGAGAAAGGCAAAGGAGCCTACTGTTGCTACAGTATATATGAAGAAACGTACAAATCCACACGTTTAGAAACACTGGCTTATTAGCATAGGGAGCGGCTACTGCTTGCCCTTCAGTTAACACCGTCTCTCTCAGCCCTCTCGCTGAATGAGGCATACACTCAGTCTCTCTGCTGTTACCTGGTTTTGAAGCAGTTCACCCGGTTAGATCAGATACCCCCCCTCCATTACAAACGCGTAGCGTGGGTTTTAGCGCTGGCGGTCTCGGAAGTAGACATCCTGCTGCTTTAGCTTGCGAGCATTCTTGTTTTGCTTCACGCTGTGTGTCCTGTCTGCTTTTCTTGGCTAAGCTCTAGGGAGCAGGGACTATTCATTATGGAGCCATATCTAGAAGGGGAGCTAAGGTCATGCGCCAAAAACCCGACCACTAGGATTGTATTCTATTACAACATCTGGACGCCCAGATTCCGATATAGAATAAACTCACCCTTTTTATAAAGCCGTAGCGCGGTTTTTAGCGCCGGCCGTGGCAGTGTTAGCTTCGACGTTCGTAGAATTCCTATGAGCACTGGAGCTGTTACTGCCGTGGCCGGCGCTAAAAACCGCACTACGGTTTTGTAAAAGGGGGGGGGGGGGGTGAGAGTATAAGTTGGCGCCGGAAATGTAAGCCAGGGTTTTCCGGGTCTACATTTCTGGCGCCTATCTTTTTCGTGAATCTTGCCTACGTAGGCACTTTTGGCTGCCTAGCGCCACTTCTGGCGTCATCCATGCCCATAGTGGCGTTCAACAGCCTAAAGCTCCTATGTAGGCATAGGCGGGAGCGGGGGAGGGGCAGTCTGCCTTGGGCCTGGTCTCGATAGGGGCGCTGGTACCCATCCTCCTGTCCGTCCCCCCCTGCTTCTTCCCAACCCCCCCTGCCGCATGCAGGTGCCCCTTCCCTCCCCTCGTACCTTTTTCATTTTCCATTGCGCAAGCAGCGTAACGAACTCTGACCTCACCAGGAAGTGACATCAGAGGGATAGCCGGCACGACACGGGCAGCAAGTTCGTGATGTTTCTCCAGTCTGGAATGGAAAATTAAAAAGGGACGGGGGCGCGGCAGGGGGGACCGGGAAGAGGGGAGGGGAGGGGCACCACTTACCCTCGCTTTGCCACTGCGTAGGCGTGATTCTAGCACATAATATTTAGACGTCAGTAGATGCTTTAACGGTGCCATTTTTTTTGCCGTTTTAAACTGTGTTTGTTACTTAACTTAGGCATCGTTTCTAGAACGTTCCCCCTTAGGCGCCACAACTTACCGAATTATGAAAGTTTAATTCCTAAGTACAGTTGCGTGCAGTTACTTCTGTTGCAGCGCTACAAGTTACACGTTGAATTGTGATGTACTATTTAGAATTAGGGGAGGGGGTATCTCCGCAGTGCTGCCTACATCTGCCATACAAGTGCTGTTCATGTGCCGTACAAGGGTTAATCCATTCTTTTTTTTTTTTTTTTTTTTATTATTTGCTTTTCTATACAGTTCTCCCAGGGGAGCTCAGAATGATTTACATGAATTTATTCAGGTCCTCAAGCATTTTCCCCTGTCTGTCCCGGCGGGCTCACAATCTAGCTAATGTACCTGGGGCAATGGGGGGATTAAGTGACTTGTTCAAGGTCACAAGGAGCAGCGTGGGTTTGAACCCACAACCTCAGGGTGCTGAGGCTGTAGCTTTAACCACTGCACTACTCTAGAAATCAAAATATAGTAAAAGTGAGACAAGTGTAGGACAAAGAAGCCATTGTGACATCACTGATGAGGTCGGCTCTTATTGGTGGAATGAGGCATTATGATGTCACAATACCAGCCCTGGTTATCAGAGGCTGAAACTTTTCAAACGATTTATTCAGGGGAGCCCAGAACAGTTTACATGAATTTATTCAGATACTCAATCATCTTTCCCTTTCTGTCCTGGTGGGCTCACAATCTATCTAATGTACCTGGGGCAATGGGGGGATTAAGTGACTTGCCCAAGTTCACGAGGAGAAGCGTGATTTTGAACCCACAACCTCTGGGTACTGAGGCTTTAGCTTTAACCACTGCACCACTCTAGAAATCAAAATATAGTAAAAGTGAGACAAGTGTAGGACAAAGAAGCCATTGTGACATCACCGATGAGGTTGGCTCTTATTGGTGGAATGAGGCATTATGACATCACAATACCAGCTCTGGTTATCAGAGGCTAAAACTTTTCACATTATTTATTACTGTTCTCCCAAGGGAGCTCAGAACGGTTTATATGAATTTATTCAGGTCCTCAAGCATTTTCCCCTGTCTGTCCCGGCGGTCTCACAATCTGTCTAATGTACCTGGGGCAATGGGGGGGATTAAGTGACTTGCCCAGGGTCACAAGGAGCAGCGTGGGATTGAACCCACAACCTCAGGGTGCTGAGGCTGTAGCTTTAACCATTGCGCCACTCTAGAAATCGAAATGTAGTAAAAGTCTAAGACAATCAAGCCATTGTGACATCACTGATGAGGCTGGCTCTTATTGGTGGAATGAGGCATTATGATGTCACAATGCCAGCTCTGGTAATCAGAGGCTGAAACTCTTCACACTATTTATTCAGGGGAGCTCAGAACAGTTTACATGAATTTATTCAGGTATTCAAGCATTTTCCCCTGTTTGTCCCATCCAGACAATTACAGGAATAAAAGCCAGAGGTATAAAGGCACGAAGTTGGTGGCACCAGATGGGTTTTACATGGCAAATAGCACAGTAAAATGGTATTTTTAAAAGAAAGAATGCTGATGGCTGTTTCTTGGACTCTGCAGGTGGGCCGGCGAGTTGCTCGACAGGCGTACTTTCAGCAGCGCCGGGTATGTATAATTCAAGGTGGAAAACCGCACCTGTGGGTTTTTCATCATCTTTCTGGCATGAAGCCTTTCAGTACGACTCCTGTTCTTGTTTTAATTCCAGCAGATGTTAATTTAATCAATCCATAATTTGCATGTCTGTCCCTCCCCCTAACCTTTCCTTTACCTGAGGTCTCTGTCGCGCATGATGTTTGTTGCATATGGGATAGTAAAATACAAGAATTGTTTAATATGTATAACTATATACTTTTGGGGTCCCCACCCCCAGCTTGGCACTCCAGGCAGTCACCCTTCTTGCCTACTGATATAACCATGGCACTCCTGGCCATTTACTTTGTCTTCATCTGCACAATCCTTCAACAGTTATGATTTTATATTTAAATCTTTTAATTAAAGTATCAAAAGGGACAATACAGCTGTTTATAAATCACGAATAGAGCCTTCCATTTCGATCTGGTGTTGGTACAACCTTCCCAAAGATTCAGTTGCCTGTGTTTTCACATTATCTGAGAAGATAATTGGATTGTCTTTCAGAAATGTATTAAGAAGAAAATCAACACCGTGTAGTGGATGAACAGAAAAAACGAGTGTCTATTAAATGTTGGAAATGTTCCTTGATGCCAGCAATGATGGATGAATCTGTTGCAGTAACAGTAAGATGCTTGACCAGCTGGGCACATGATGGAAGGACGTTGCAGATGTAGGAGGCTGATCAGCAGACAAGATTCTTGTTTCCACAGCAAAGACAGACAAGACACAAAGGATGTCATTTAACAAAAAGCATCTTCGGTTTTTTTAATCATTGAATTCAGATGTCTAAGATGTGTTTTAACGTATAGATACCAATATTTTTAAGATGCTGTTCCATCTAGTTGGAACAGCCTGTTTACGGCTAGTCTCCATCCCTATGGGTTCTGTCCACATCTCTGCCCCATGATTATCTATGCGTACTTATTGACGTGTCATTCTCTACTAGCCGTTCCTTGCTCATGAATCCAAGCATTCTTCGAGATTTCTCTGTCACCTTTTCTACTTGCTTGGCCACCTTACGATTAGATACAATCACACCCATGTCTTGCTCCTCTTTCATTCATAGAAGTACTTCACCCCCCCTTACTCAATCAGGTTTTTGCAGTCCCAATCATGACCCTGCATAATTTAACATTAAATCTTAACTGGCAAACTCTAGACCATTCTTCAAGCTTCGTTAGGTCCATCCTCATATTATTCATGCCATCAGGGGTATTCGCCCTACTGCAGACTTAGGTATCATCCACAAAGAGACAATCCTTACCAGAGAGCCCTTCTGAAATATCTTCTGTCCTGGCTTATAAAAATGTTAAAAAGTGCTGGACCAAGACCAGATCCTGGTCTTGGTCCACTGATAGCGTACCACTACATTTTGTCGCCTTCCACTCCACCAGTTTCTGATCCAGTCAGTCACTTTAGGGCCCATACGGAGAGCACTCAGTTTGTTTATAAGTTGTCTACATGGAACAGTGTCAAAAGCTTTCCAAACATTTAAATAGTAAGATAGTAAAAGACAGCAAAAGAAAACCCGAATGGTCCATCCAGTTTGCCCAACTTTACCCGCTCTATAAATTAATCATTTAATTTAAATGGTCCTTTTTCTTAGATATTCTCTGGGCCACAAACCCAGAGCTGTGCCCCGGCAGTGTGCTTAGATTCTATCTTCTAGAGTCTCCGTCAAAGCTCACTCCAACCCATTGAAGCCTCCATAGCCCGTCTTCAATTGAATGACCATAAAAGGGACGCAGACCGTGCAAGTCTGCCTTAGTTCTCCAATATATATCATTATTTTCAGATTCGAGATCCTCTGTGTTCATCCCACGCTTGTTGTCACCTTTTTCTTCTCTACCACCTCTCTCGGGAGCGCATTCCACGCATCCATCACCCTCTCCGTAAAGAAGAATTTCCTTACATTGCTCTTGAGTCTACCACCCCTCAACTTCAAATTATGTCCAATGGTTTTACCATTTTCCTTTCTCTGGAATAGATTTTGTTGTACGTTAATACATTAATACACTACATCTAGTGCTCTCCCTTGATGTGACTGTCTGGTCAACAAATCAAAGATGCCTCAGCATTTATCTTAAGGACCACCCAGTGCTCAACTTACACAGATAATAAAGGAACGTAAGCACTGCATATTTACTGCTTTTAGGACTCAGGAAGTTCCCAGGTATGGCCCCATGTGCCAGGTTTGGGCATTCCTCACTCAGAATCTTTCCAAGAGCTGGCCTAAAAGAGACAGGGGGGGAAGCCACTGCTTGTCCTGGATTGGTAGCCTGGAATATTGCTACTCTTTGATATTCTGGAGTGTTGGTACTGTTTGGGTTTCTGCCAGGTTTTTGTGACCTGGATTGGCCACTATGGAAATAGGGAACTGGGCTAGATGGACCATTGGTCTGACCCAGTAAGGCTGTTCTTATAGGTGGATGTGGCAAGACCTTTTAAATGTTTGTGCTCTAGACCAGTGATTCCCAACCCTGTCCTGGAGGAACATCAGGCCAATCGGGTTTTCAGGCTAGCCCTAATGAATATGCATGAGAGAGATTTGCATATGATGGAAGTGATAGGCATGCAAATTTGCTTCATGCATATTCATTAGGGCTAGCCTGAAAACCCAATTGGCCTGGTGTTCCTCCAGGACAGGGTTGGGAACCACTGCTCTAGACACATGCCTGGCTTTCCCTGTGCTTTAATCTAGCCATGGCTGTGTTCCTGTATCATACATGGCCATAGAACAGAGTGAAAGAGTGAATTTCTCCCTGATTCAGCAGCAGCGAAACAGGGATTCCCTGTCAGGCTAGAGTGCTTGCAGCAGTTTAATGAATTACAAAAGATGTTTGCAAGAAACAGATATGTTTTCAAGTGTGTGGTGCCTATTTCAGCATTTGTTATAGTGTGGAATTGACTGCAGCGGCATCGGAATTGTACGTGTGTGATAGAAGTTGCACAATTCATGCGTGGGACAGCTTTTTGATGATTTCAGTTAGCTCTGGAACGCGTTGCCAGAGGTTGTGGTAAGAACGGATAGCGTAGCTGGTTTTAAGAGAAGTTTGGACAAGTTCCTGGAGGAAAAGTCCATATAGCCTGTTATCGAGAAAGACATGGGGGAAGCCACTGCTTGCCCTGGATTGGTAGCATGAAATGTTGCTACTCTTTGGGGTTCTAGAATCTTGTTACTCTCTGGGATTCTGGAATCTTGCTATTCTTTGGGATTCTATATGGAATGTTGTTACTCTTTGGAATTCTAGAATCTTGTTACTCTTTGGGATTCTGGAATCTTGCTATTCTTTGGGATTCTGTATGGAATGTTGCTACTCTTTGGGGTTCCAGAATCTTGTTACTCTCTGGGATTCTGGAATCTTGCTATTCTTTGGGATTCTGTATGGAATGTTGCTACTCTTTGGGGTTCCAGAATCTTGTTACTCTCTGGGATTCCGGAATCTTGCTATTCTTTGGGATTCTGTATGGAATGTTGCTACTCTTTGGGGTTCCAGAATCTTGTTACTCTCTGGGATTCCGGAATCTTGCTATTCTTTGGGATTCTGTATGGAATGTTGCTACTCTTTGGAATTCTAGAATCTTGTTACTCTTTGGGATTCCGGAATCTTGCTATTCTTTGGGATTCTGTATGGAATGTTGCTACTATTTGGGGTTCTAGAATCTTGTTATGTTTGGGATTCCGGAATCTTGCTATTCTTTGGGATTCTGTATGCTACTCTTTGGGTTTTGGCCAGGTACTAGTGACCTGGATTGGCCACTGTGAGAACGGGCTATTGGGCATGATGGACCATTGGTCTGACCCAGTACGGCTATTCATATGTTCTTATGTTTTTTAGACCTATGATGTTGGGGAACTGTTTTAGGCCCAATTAAAGTACCATGAATATATGATACTGACTGAAGTCTTTTTTTCTCCACTTTTGTGCATTGCTAAAGGTAGTGTTAATCTATTTCATTTAAGTGTTTTAAGGTTTTCTGTGTTCCTTAAAACCCTAGTTCATCTCCCTGGGTAGCAGGGTACACCCCAGAGGAGGTGCAGACAGGAATTTGTACAGTTATCTGCATCAAAGGCGCTAGAACAAAAGTCCTTTTGAGGTCAGCCACTTTGGAATTCCTTTAGCTTATTCCAACATCCATCCCGTCTTCATGTTTGCTATCGAATCACTTTAAGGTCTGTAATAAGATCTGTTTGCACATCTGTATTTCGGAATGGAAGGCAATAAAATTGCGTAAACCTCTGTGGGGAATACAGGGGAAAGGCAAAGTTTAGGAAGAGGCAGAGAGCCCTGCGACTTCTCGGGAATTTAGAGAAAAATCCTCGGAACACTGTTTCACATTTTTGTCAAGAGTTTGCTTAAAGGTTCCGTAATCTGCTCTTCCCTGAGGAATGTGGGAAACTTTTATGCCAAAAATAAATAAATGTTTGACTGACGATGCTCCTTTAGCCACAAGGCGAGGAAAAGGATTGTTGAGGTTTTTTAGAAATCCTTTTTTTTTGTGAAATTGATCCTTATTAAAGATGAAGGATAGACAGTGCTGGAAATACACACACACACCTGTTAGGAGGGGCAGACAGACAGACAGACACCTGTTAGGAGGGGAGACACGCACACACACACCTGTCAGAAAGGACAGACACACACACACCTGTCAGGAGGGGTAGACAGACAGACAGACACCTGTTAGGAGGGGAGACACACACACACATGCACACACACACACACACTGTCAGGAGGGACAGACACACACACACCTCTTAGGAGGGGCGGGCAGACAGACAGACACCTGTTAGGAGGGGCAGACACACCCACACTTGTCAGGAGGGACAGACAGACAGACACCTGTTAGGAGGGGTACACACACACACACACACACACACACTCACAAACATATACAGTAAAGAGGAGCAGACACACACACCTGTCAGGAGGGGCAGACAGACAAACACACACCTGTTAGGAGGGGCAGACAAACAGACAGACACCTGTCAGGAGGGGCAGAGACTTGAGGGTGCACCCTGTCTCATATTACACCCAATTTAAAATTCACCTTCCCAGGAATTCCTTTGTTTCTTAGTAATGAACTACTTATTCCCTATAGCCTCAACTCAACAAAATCTTCTCCATATTCTCTTCTGCTGTGAGGTAGAGTTTAAGACAGCTTGTTGTGTCTCGTGCTTTAAAGAGTTGCCCTGTTGCTTTGGAGTAACTTCTCCTCCATATTAGACTGGAGACCTCCCTTCATAAATTTAAGCAGACACTAAGGGACCGATTCTACAAACTGCATCCCGATTGTAGGCGGCAGTAGGCATCCTACCACCATCTCACCAGCCAATTGGAATGTGCGTCTTAAAAAATGGATGTGTCGAATGACGCCTATATTGTGAGCATCTGTCTTGCCCCTTTGAAGACGCATAGGGACACTTACGAATGCCCAAGGCCGGTATGGTGGTGGTTTCCACCGGAAGTGTCCGGAAGCGTCCCTATGCATCTCCTTAGGTGCGAGACAGATGCCTTAAATGAAAGCCTGTAAAATACTGGGCTGTATTTAAGGCATCTGTTAGAAAAAAAAAAGAAAAAGATGAGATTCTCTAAAAGATGCCAATGCGTGATTGACATGTGAGATTGGCGTCCTTTAGAGAATCAGGCCCTAAAAACAAACCGCCCGATATTCAAAGTGATTGTACTGGACAGGAGAGACTTCTGCTTGGCTAAATCACATGTGGCCACCTAACTGCCAAATATTCAGCAGCATTTCAGTGGGCAGTGCCAGTGAATAAAGGCACTCGCTGGGTATGTTTGAAGTGGGCATGTCAGGGAAGGCACTGAACAATCTGTTTTAGACAAATGATTCTCTAATTCTTCATATACCGCCCTCTCAATAATCTTCGTCAAAACTGGAAACAATGCCACTGGGCAAAAATTAGTGAGATGGCCACAAACCAAAGAAGGCTTCTTAAGCTTAGGGCTGGTCAAAGCCACCTTTAATTCCTCAACGAAGCACCTAACTACTAATAGAAACAGGATGGCAGATAAAGGCCAAATGGCCCATCTAGTCTGCCCATCCGCAGTAACCATTCTCTCTTTCTCTCTCTGAGAGATCCCACATGCCTGTCCCAGGCCCTCTTGAATTCAGACACAGTCTCTGTGTCCACCACTTCCTCCGTGAGACTGTTCCACATATCTACCACCCTTTCTGTAAAAAAGTATTTCCTTAGATAACTCCGGAACCTATCACCTCTTAACTTCATCCTATGCCCTCTCATTCCGGAGCTTCCTTTCCCAAATGAAAGAGACTCGACTCGTGCATTTACATTACGTAGGTATTTAAACGTCTCTATCATATCTCCCCTCTCCCGCCTTTCCACCAAAGTATACAGATTGAGATTTGTCCCCATATGCCTTATCACGAAGACCACACACCATTTTAGTAGCCTTCCTCTGGACCAACTCCATCCTTTTTATATCTTTTTGAAGGTGCGGCCTCCAGAATTGTACACAATATTCTAAATGAGGTCTCACCAGAGTCTTATACAGGGGCATCAATACCTCCTTTTTCCTACTGGCCATAGCTCTCCATATGCAACCTAGCATCTTTCTAGCTTTCGCCGTCATCTTTTCAACCTGTTTGGCCACCTTAAGATCATCACATACGATCCCACCCAAGTCCCGCTCTTCTGTCGTGCACATAAGCTCTTCACTCCTTAATCTGTACCGTTCCCTCTGGTTTTTGCAGCCCAAATGCATGACCTTACATTTCTTAGCATTAAATTTTAGCTGCCAAATTTCAGACTATTCTTCCTTTTATCCTCCCCTAACAAGTTTGACAAGTTTATACGTTTCAAGATAGAAACATAGAAACATAGAAGATGACGGCAGAAAAGGGCTACAGCCCATCAAGTCTGCCCACTCTGCTTACCCACCCCTGTCTATGCCCTAATGACCCAATTTCTTTATCTTGACCCTCGTAGGGATCCCACATGGGTATCCCATTTATTCTTAAAGTCTGGCACGCTGTCTGCCTCGATCACCTGCACTGGAAGCTTGTTCCAATGATCAACCACTCTCTCTGTGAAGAAATACTTTCTGGTGTCGCCATGAAATTTTCCGCCCCTGAGTTTGAGCGGGTGCCCTCTTGTGGCCGAGGGTCCCTTGAGAAAGAAAATATCATCTTCCACTTCGACACGTCCCGTGAGGTACTTAAATGTTTCGATCATGTCTCCCCTCTCCCTACGTTCCTCGAGAGTGTAGAGCTGCAATTTGTTCAGTCTCTCTTCGTACGAGAGACCCTTGAGCCCCGAGATCATCCTGATGGCCGTCCGTTGAACCGATTCAATTCTGCGCACATCTTTACTGTAATGTGGCCTCCAGAATTGCACACAGTACTCCAGATGTGATCTCACCATGGCCCTGTACAACGGCATTATGACTTCAGGCTTTCGGCTAACGAAACTTCTATTGATACAACCCAATATCTGCCTTGCCTTAGATGAAGCCTTCTCCACTTGATTGGCAGTTTTCATGTCTGCACTGATGATTACTCCTAAATCTCGTTCTGCTGAAGTCCTAGTTAAAGTTTCTCCGTTCAAGAAGTACGTCCTGCATGGATTTCCGCTTCCGACGTGCATGACCTTACATTTCTTAGCATTGAAGCCTAGCTGCCAGGTTGAGGACCAACTTTCCAATGTAAGCAGGTCCTGCGCCATATAATTCTGTAAACTGCATTCACTTACTATATTACATAGTTTGGCGTCATCGGCGAATAGTGTTATTTTACCTTGAAGCCCTTGAGTCAGATCCCCTATGAATATGTTGAAAAGGAGTGGACCCAGGACCGAGCCCTGCGGCACTCCACTGGTCACCTCCGATGTTTTAGAGAGGGTACCATTAACCACCACCCTCTGAAGTCTGCCAATCATTGACTCAGCCAATCATTGACCCATGCAGTTAGTGTCTCTCCTAACCCCATCGATTCCATCTTGCTTAGCAGCCTGCGGTGTGGGACACTGTCAAAAGCTTTACTGAAGTCCAGGTACACAACGTCCAAAGACTCTCCCAAGTCCAACTTTCTTGTTACCCAGTCAAAGAAGCTGATGAGATTGGATTGGCAGGACCTACCCTTGGTGAATCCATGCTGACTGGGATCCCGAAGATTCCCTTCATTCAAGATCATGTCCAATTTGCTTTTAATTAGTGTTTCCATGAGTTTGCACACTATTGATGTGAGACTCACCGGTCTATAATTCGCAGCCTCTGCCCTGCAACCCTTTTTATGCAGAGGAACGACATTAGCTAATTTCCAGTCCAGGGGAACTTTCCCCTTACTTAGGGAGAGATTGAATAGCTCAGCCAACGGTTTCGCCAGGACATCGCTCAATTCTCTGAGCACTCTTGGGTGCAAATTGTCTGGTCCCATGGCTTTGTTCACCTTGAGTCTTGCCAGTTCACTGTAAACTTCACCTGGTGTGAACTCAATATTCTGAAACGGGTCTTCTGTGCTTTGTGTTGCCTTCAACTGCGGACTGTGTCCCGGTGCCTCACAGGTGAAGACTGAGCAGAAGTATTCATTCAGTAGTTCGGCTTTATCGGAATCTGCTTCCACGTAACTTCCGTCCGGTCTTCTAAGGCGTACTATCCCGCCTGTGTTCCTTTTTCTGTCACTAATATACCTGAAGAAGGATTTGTCCCCCTTTTTAATGTTTTTTGCCAGAATTTCTTCCACTCGAAGTTTTGCCTCCCTAACTGCCATTTTGACCGCTGTAGACCTGGTCCTATATTCTACTTTTGCCTCTCTTTTCTCCGTGCGCTTGTAGGAGAGAAATGCTTTTTTCTTCTCCTTAATGAGGTGCGAGATCTCCACGGTGAACCATTGGGGTTTATTGTTTCTTTGTCGTTTATTTACTGATTTTATGAAGCGGCTAGTTGCTTCATGTATGGTTGATTTCAGTGTTAACCACTTAGCTTCTACATCATCGGTCTCCGCTTGGTCCTGTAGCGTCCGATGGACAAAATCTCCCATGCGTGCGAAGTCTGTGTCCCGGAAATTGAGTACCTTTGTTTTCGTGTTTGATCTAGGGAAGCCTTTCCTAAGTTTGAACCATACTATGTTGTGGTCGCTGGAGGCTAGCGTATCTCCTACTGAGACCTCTGAGACGCTTTCCCCGTTGGCGAGTACCAGGTCGAGGATCGCCTGGGCCCTAGTGGGCTCCGTTACCATTTGTTTGAGATGTGCTCCCTTTATGGAGGTTAAGAACCTCCTGCTACCGCTGGTTGTCACTGAAAATGAGTTCCAGTCTGCATCAGGCATATTGAAGTCCCCTAGCAGTACAGCTTCTCCTCGTAGAGTGATATTCTCTATGTCTTCAATTAATTCTGCGTCCATGTCTTCCAGTTGTCTTGGGGGTCTGTATACCACACCTAGATACAGGCATTTTTCTCTGCCTCTTGCCAGGTTTAACCAGAGGGACTCCCCGGTGTACTTGACATCTGTGATCCTGGTGGTTTTGATGTTCTCTTTAATGTATAGAGCTACCCCCCCTCCTAACCTGCCCTCTCTGTCCTGACGAAGTAGATTGTAGCCCGGTATAGCCATATCCCACCCATGTGAGTCCGTGAACCAAGTTTCAGATATTGCCACCACATCTAGGTCGGCATTCCTTATTTCAGCCTCCAATTCTAGAATTTTGTTACCTAAACTGTGTGCATTGACATACATGGCCCTCCATATCTTGTGTTTGCTAAGTCCCTGTGAGGCGTATCCTACCCGAGTCGGTGTGACTCCCAAAGAACTGTTTGCAATGTGGGTACTTACCTTGGACATGGAAGCGGAGTTTCGACTCACCTCATCAGGATAATTCCTTTCTGCACTAATATGTGAATGGGTACCCTCCCCCGACTTACCTAGTTTAAAGCCCTGTGAAGCAGGCGGGCTAGTCGGTGTCCGAAGACGTTCTTACCCCTACTGGTGCCTATTTTTACATTGTAAATTGCTTAGAAAAGTGCCAACCAATGTCACCACGGGCAGAACCTCAGCCTAGTCAAATGCCTGACTCGATTCCCTGAATAAGTCTGAGCTACAGATGTGCACCGTGCAGAACCTATGCTGTCCAAGTGAGAAAGGGCCATTTTTTTATACTGAACACAAACACACGTGTGGTGATAACATTGCTTTATCAAAGGGAGGCTTAAGGTATGGGTTGTATCCGAAGAAGCTTCGTCAGCTGGAAGACCGAAGTTATAATGCCGTTGTACAGATCCATGGTGAGACCTCATCTGAAATATTGTGTACAATTCTGGAGACCGCACTATCAAAAAGATGTGCAGAGAATGGAGTCGGTTCAGCGAATGGCCACCAGGATGGTCTCAGGACTCAAGGATCTCCCGTTTGAGGAACGGCTGGGTAAGTTGCAGTTATATTCACTCGAGGAACGTAGAGAGAGGGGGTACATGATTGAGACGTTCAAATATCTCACGGGCCGTATTGAGGTAGAAGACGATATCTTTTTTTCTCAAAGGACCTACGAGACAAGAGGACATCCATTGAAACTCAGGGGTGGGAGATTTCATAGTGACACCAGGAAGTACTTCTTCACCGAAAGGGTGGTTGACCATTGGAATAGTCTTCCACTGCAGGTAATTCAGGCCAGCAGCACGCTGGACTTTAAGAGAAAATGGGATAAGCATATGGGATCACTTCAGGGAAGAATTTAGGGGGTGGGTCATTAGAGTGGGCAGACTTGTTGGGCCGTGGCCCTTTTCTGCCGTCATCTTCTATGCTTCTATGTATTTATTTATCGTTTATCAAAACTTGATATGCCGCCTTAGTTGCAACACAATTCAAAGCGGTGAGCAATAAAAACAAATTTAAAAAATAAAAACGGAACGTCATTAGTTATAGGACAGAATCACTCATCCACACCAAAGAACACAAGTTTTATACAAACAAAGTCCTGCATAACTAACATGTGTTCGCCATTACTTCTGCTTCAAATCTACATTTTTTTTTTTTTTGGGGGGTGGGGTTTGTGTAGAAAAAGCTCTCTCAAAAAGAAAAAGTTTTTACAAATACACAAAACCAAACTGCACGAGCAGTTTTTAGCGCAGAGAGCCGCGCTGAATGGTCTGCGCTGCTCCCGACGCTCAAAGGAACTCTATAAGCGTCGGGAGCAGCGCGGGTCATTCAGCGCAGCTCACCACGCTACACACTGCTAGGGCATTTTGATAGAAGAGGTAGAGAATGACACGGGGAAAAAATCTGTCCCCGTCACCGCCCTGTCACCGGCCCACCATCCTCTGCACCGCCCCGTCACCGCCGATCCCTTCACCGCCCCGTCACCGTCACCACCATCCCTTTCACCGCCCCGTCACCGCCACTGCCATCCCATTCACCGCCCCGTCACCGTCCCCGCTGCATCCATATAAGCCTTTTTCCTTTCACTCCCTCCTTCCAATTTGAGCCGGGAACACTAGCGATCGCACGGTCCCCATGGCCACTACCTGCCTGCCCGGTCGATCCTGGTGTTTGGCCGGCTCTCTCCCTTCTCCTCACCTTGGTTTGTGGGTTTTCTTTTTCGGCAACCTGCGCGCTTTCCCAGGGAGCCGCACACGCGCGGCTGCTCAGTGTTCGATCTTCTGCTCTGCTGCAACTTCCTGTTTCCGGTTGCGTCAGAGCAGAAGATCGAGGCTGAGCAGCGGCGGGTGTGCGCGGCTCTCTGGTAGCGTGCGGGTCGCCGAGGAGGAGGATCTGCGGACTGGGGTGAGGAGAGGGGAGAGAGCTGGCTGGACACTGGAATCGATTGGGCGGGCGGGTGTGAGCTGCGGGGACCGCGCGATCCTTCATGCCTCACTGTGGGGGACAAGACCATTCACCGCCCCGCGGGCGGTGAATGGCTTTGTCCCCGTCGCCGCAGCGACTGCTAGTTTTCTTCCCCGTTTTTGGCGGGTGACCCGCGGCTAAAATGCGGTGGCCGCGGGTAAACCGCCACCGTGTCATTCTCTAAGAAGAGGCTCTTAGTGGAAGAGGCTTCCAAGCGTAAATTTGAAGGGAACGAATTCCATAATAAGAAAGCTTTATATCCCATCATCCACCAATCTAACACTGGCCGAGGTAGTAACAGCTCTGATGCTCTGAGAATTCCTATAAGTGTCGGAGCTGTTATCGCCGCGGCCGGCACTAAAAAACCACGCTATGGTTTTGTAAAAGAGGGGATAAGTGGTGTAGTTCACGTACTTTATAAATTTCCTGTCCTTTTTTCGTTCTCTCTTCTTTTCTATACTTTATTGTAGTTTACCTCCAGTCCTTTTGAACCGTTAGTCAGTTTTGTCTTTGTCAACACGTAATTTTGTATCCCCTGATTTGAGAATATTTTGTATAATCGCTTGGTATCGCGATAGGCGATGAATCAAATTACCATTAAACGTGAAACTTGAAAATTGGAACGGGTTTTACGAAGCAGCGGTAGAGGTTCAAAGTGCGCTAAACCACCGGATGCGCTAGCCACTACCGTCTCCTCTTGAGCAGGCGGTAAGTTTTTCGGCTAGCGCAGGGGTTAGCTCGTGATTCAACGTCGCACGCGTTAAAGCCGCTACTGCGGCTTCGTTAAAGGAGCCCTTAGAGTAGGGTTACCACATTTTCGTTAAATAAAATCCGGACTCGTGCCCCCCCCCAGGCCCACCCAGTTCCGCCCACATCACTCCAGCCCCGCCCCCCCTCAATCTGTTCTCGTCGGTCGGGCATCTGCACATGCGTGGATGCCCTCCTGACGCGGTCCCAAAGAAAAATCTTTTCAAAACCTGGACAAAGTGCCGGGTTTTGAAAAGCCATCCGGACGCCCAGACATACCCTCTAAAAAGGAGGACATGTCTGGGTAAACCCTAACTTACAACCTCTTTTTTTCAAGCCAAATACTATGGGCCGGTGAGGAAAATGCACCATAGCCCATAGGGATTGAATGGGTTTCGGTACATTTGCCAAGCGGCACTCACTACTGTGGCTTGATTAAAGAGGTCTTTAGAGTAGAAGACTTTTACTGAAGATTTGTTGCATCCCTGGATTTTGTTTTCTTTTGACATCTGGCCCAGCTGTGATCTGATGAATTGCTTTCTCAAACTAAGATGATCTGATTTTGTCTGCATTTCAACTATGGACTTGCTGGTCCAGTTGCTCAGGAACAAGAAGAAATACAAGTCCAGAGATGGAATGGGTTAAATCCTGGACCAGCTTAGCCTGATGCTCTTGGCATGGAGCCACCTGGTCACCTTAATCTAGGGCTTCCCAAACCTGTCCTGGTGACATCACAGACAGTTGGGTTTTCAGGATACCCACAACGAAGACCTTGTATAATCAAATCTTCCTGATAAATATTAATTGCTAATGTCTTGAAAGGTTGACTGGCTCTGGGATCATTTGAGCAGGTCTAGGAAGCCCAGCCTCATTGAATCAGAGCTAATTGATTATCTTATTTTAACATTAGTAGAATGTTGATGTCTTTCAATTACTCCGAATGTTTCTAGCACCAACTGGATCAGCTTGTAACACATATTTAAGGATTAATTCAATTTATGTTTCTCAAGCATGAAGACTTGATCTAGTTTCAAGTTTATTATATAATTTGATTAATCGCCTATTCCAAATTCTAGGCAATGTACAAATAAATAAAAATTACAGAATTAGGGGAAACAGACATAACTAACACAGAAAGACTAAATCTACTAAACATAATAAAAAACCCAACTTATACAGACATATTAAAACATGCTGTGAGTTCTCGTAGTCTCTCGAGACTACGGCGGGAGCTCAAGGCAGCCATTTCCTATTGGCGATCTACATGGGGCAGGAGCGTGGGAAGATCACTCCTGCCCCGAAAGCCTGCTAGACCACCAGGTAAGGCCGGGATGCCAGGGGGAAGGTGGGAGAGAGGCGGGAACATGATAAAATATAGAGTCCCCCTCCCCCCCCAAAAAAATCGCGAATTTGTGAAACCGCGAGTGAGGAAACTGCGAATGGGGAGGGGGAAGTGTAGTTTCAACTCTCTAACAATCTTTCTGGACAACTTAACATGCATCCTTCTTTTTTCTTCCCCTTTCCCCCCATACCTTCATTCACACCATCCATTCACCACATACCCTCACTCCCATCCTCATGCCATTTTCCACCGGTCATTGCAGTGACCATAAGAACTATTATACAGTCAACTCAAAATCAAGAGAGAGATTTCTCACTGTGTGATGATTGTCTTTGGGTATCGTCTTTCTTTCAAGTAACTGGAGCATCTTCAGCTGAGGTACTTGAGTATGAAACGGACAGACTTGCCTTACTACTGTGTTAGAAGAATGAGTGATGTTTATAGCTGCTCCTAGTATTACATTCCTATCTCTGTCCCTCAGGAAATCAAGCCAGTTATGGCAGAGTTCACAGTGAAGTCCACCATAATCTCCCGCTATGCCTTCACCGCAGTTTCTTGCTCTATGGTGAACCGGGGTTCAGAGGCAAAAGAAGGAACATTTCAGATGCAGATTCCAGCCACCGCATTCATCTCAAACTTTACTATGTAAGTAACAGTGAAGACTGAGGAGAACACAAATGGAAAACGTGCAGAGGATTAAAATACATAGGTTAATATGTTATGTACAGAGATAGAGGAACAGATGAATAAGTTGAGTTAGCCACCCAATAAGAGCATAAGAATTGCCATACTGGGACAGACCGAAGGTCCATCAAGCCAAGTATCCCGTTTCTAATACTGGCCAACCCAGGTCCCAAGTACCTGGCAGAAACCCAAATAGTAGTAACATTCCAGAGCTAAGATTGTGATGTCATAAAGCCTGATTCCACCAATGCCTAGGAGCCAACCTCATCAGTGATGTCACAATGGCTTGATTGTCCTATACTTGGCTCACATAAGAGCATAAGAATAGCCAAAATGGGACAGACCACAGGTCCATCAAGCCCAGTATCCTCTTTCCAACAGTGGCCAGCCCAGGTCCGAAGAACCTAACTAAATCCCAAGTAGTAAAACAGATTCTATGCTGCTTATCCTAGGAATAAGCAGTGGATTTCCCCAAGCCATCTCAATAATGGCCTATGGACTTCTCTTTTAGGAAATTAGCCAAACCTTTTTTAAACCCTGCTAAGCTAACTGATTTCACCACATTCTCTAGCATCGAATTCTAGAGTTTAATTTCACATTGCGTGAAGAAATGTTTTCTCCTGTTTGTTTTAAATCTACTACTTAGTAGCTTCATCACATGCCCCCCAGTATTTTTGGAAAGAGTGAACAAGCGATTCACATCTACCCTTTCCACTCCACTCACTCTTTCTTTGGAAAATATGCTTAATACATATGGAGCAATGTGATAAACATGGCCTTAAAATGAGATCTGGTGGAACATCGAAAGGGAAGAAGGAATGGTATGTTTGAAGGTCACAATTCCATCTCAAGAGTCAATATGTTCCACCAATAAAATCAATGCGACATTTGACAATTTATGCCTAAAGAAGGTGGGGAAAGGAAGTTTAATGCTGTGAGGTAGTGTGAAATATTGAGTAGATAAATTCAATTTTGTATCCGAGTTGTGTAATCCTCCCTGTGAATGTTGTATGCGCAAGACCATACTGAGCCAGAAATTCGCCCAATGCAACACACCACCTAGAACTCCTATCTCGCTCACTGCATCACAGTTAAGCAGGGAAGAATTTGGATAGGACAAAATTTTGGAGGGCCCCCCCCTAGCCTTACACAGAGCTTGCTAAAGACCTGTATGGGTGTGTGTGTGTAAGAAAAGGTTATAAAATACACAGTCCATGTGTTATTTTCAACAAGCTCAAAGACTTTTTGTTACAAGAACAATATATCTTCATATAACGTGTAATTAAACTCTAGAATTCATTGCTGGAGAATGTGGTGAAATCAGTTAGCATAGCAGGGTTTAAAAAAAGGTTTGGCTAATTTCCTAAAAGAGAAGTCCATAGACCATTATTGAGATGGCTTGGGGAAATCCACTGCTTGTTCCTAGGATAAGCAGCATTAAATCTGTTTATCTCCTTGGGATCTAGCAAGTTACATGGAACCTGGGTTGGCCACTGTTAGAAACGGGGTACTGGGCTCGATGGGCCTTCGGTCTGTCCCAGTATGGCAATTCTTATGTTCTTATAATCGCATCTACTAAATCTCCCTAGCCTGGAAGACCCTGAATTCATTACAACCCTAAAGCTTCAGAAGAGCAGGTCTGGCTAATATAGCAAATGGGAGACCACCAGGGAAGACCAAGGGCTCCTTTTACGAAGCTGCGTTAGCGGTCTTATCACACGCGACGGATTAGCGGCGTGCGAGCCAAACATCTACCGCCTGCTCAAAAGGAGGTGGTAGCGGCTAGCGGACCTGGCAATTTAGCGCTCGCTATTCCATGAGTTAAGCCCCTAGCGCACCTTCGTAAAAGGAGCCCCAAGTGACGGTAAGGAACAGCTGTGACCACCTAACCACTTTGCACAATGATTCCTCGAGGAGAGATATTTTTTTTTTGCTCTTTCTTTTTAGTTTCATATTGACATCACTCCAGTATATCTCCACAGCGTCATCACTGATGGTATTCGATCCGTGCACAGGTCATTCACAAATGTTGATAAATTTTAGGGGTAATCTTTGATAATAAACTTAATTACCATGATCATATCAGTAACATTGTGAAAACTACCTTTTATAGGTTACGTAAAATTCGTTTCATCTCTAAATTTCTCTGTCCCAAAGCACTTACTATATTGATTCACTCTTTGGTGATGTCTAAAATTGATTATTGCAATTCTTTATTCAAAGGAATTGCATTATATGAAATAAAACAACTACAAATTATACAAAATACAGCTATAAAATTAATAACTAATTCTAAAAAATTTGATCATGTAACACCTCTCCTCAAAAAGGCTCATTGGCTCCCTGTTATTCATAGAATCACTTATAAGTTATGCATAATTATTTTTAAAACTCTGAACAATGAGACCCCTGCATTTTTATTTAGGTTACTTATTCCATATTCTGCAAAGAGAATTCTACGATCTAGCGAACAAAATCTGCTATCTATTCCTTCATTAAAAATTATTAATACGAGGAGACAATTTATTTTTTCATGTACAGCACCGTAGACATGGAACGCCCTCCCTATTTTTTTACGGGAGGAGAAAGAGTTTGGAAAATTTAAAACTGAGTTAAAAACCTTCCTTTTTAAAGATGCCTTTACAACATAATTTTATTATTGGAGTATCATATTCTACTCTGTTATACCTGTGTTACCTATTTCCCTTTTGTATTTTCCCTCAATGTTTCTTCTTTACTTTATGAATTGTATTTCATCCCTCCTGACCCTATGTTTAGTAATGTTAAAATTAAGAGTAATTTACCATTATTTAAGTATTTGTACGTATTGTATTGTTCTCTAATAATTGTAAATTTTAAAGTGTACATCGCTTAGAATGTTTGATTAAGCGATTGATCAAGTCACCTAATAAACTTGAAACTTGAGAATCCTCCACCTTGCAAAGGATGAGACGTGATGTCTCTGTTCAGCCGCCTTAGGCTGTGGTAGGAAGGTGGCCTCGCATTGCTCTCCAATACTTCGCCCTGGATATAGTTTGTGTCCTTCACCCTAGATACATAAACACAGGCAAACATATCCCAGCTGTCCCTGGCACCCCATCCTGCCCTTCCTTCCTCAGAGTCACGAGTTCCTTTCCAAACAAGCAACTTTGCAGCTGGAACATTAAGAGAGACAAAATAAGGCTATATTATGGCAGAGGAAATCTGCCGAGTGTTCCCAAAAAAACTGAATCTTGAAATATCGGGGAGTTTTCGACGGGAATCGGCTCTTCAGAGACACTTTGCTGTTTTTCTTGTAGATATTCTGTCTGGGCCTGTATTAAAATAGCCCGTCTTATTTCAGAAGCAAATTGTCCGGAACGCTGCTCTAGCTGGTCTCTCTGTCTGACCAAGTAGGGAGTCGGGGTTCAGTTATAGAGGTTCACCCTGTGAGAGAGGATTCTAAACAAGTTCAGCAATGTATGACTGCCATCTACTGGACAGATGTCTTTGTACCCCTGCGGCAGACTTTTAAGGCCGAAACACGGACCGTATCGGGACTGCAATCGATATTTGATCTAAACACTGTTTTACTGACTTTTAATAAATACGTATCTACTTGTATATCCCTGGTTGATGTGGACATTTCCATCCCCACTTCTTCATTCTCTGCAAATCCTTCGTGGGGTATCTTTTCCTGTTTTGTTCTCTGTCTCTTGGGTTATATTTTTGCTGCTCTCTGCCACAGCGCCATTCTGACACCCACGAAATCCGACTCACTTCTGTCTCTGACGCCAGGTTCTCCCTAGGGTTACCAAAGAGCAGTAAATTTACTGACAGCAAAAATGACTTGCCTGGTTTATTAACCTACATTAATGTGTCCTAGTTAATAAATGGGCCCGTGGAGGGGCGTAATTTTAAAAAAAACAACCCCCATCTAAGTCCCCTTTTGGCCTAAGGCCTTAAACGTTGAAAGTAGAAGCAGGGAAAATGTCCATTATCAAAAAAAACGTACAAAAGGAGGGTTTTTTTTGATAATGGCCTGCCTCTACGTTCAGCTGTTTAAACGCCCAGACCACCACGACGTCTAAACTTATACCATATAATCAACCTAAAAAAAACCTAAGCCCCAAACTTCCAAAACAAGGTTTTTAGGCAAAGGAGGGGCCAGTCCTTAGCCTAAAAGCTGGATTCTGTAACTGGTGTCTGTCAAAAACAACATCGGTTACAGAATCCCCCCCCCCCTACAACGATCCCTCCTGCCCCGGCACTCCCGAACCCCCCAACACTATCGGGGCAGGAGGGAGCTCAAGCCCCCCTGCCCAGGCAAACCCCAAACCCCCGACACTATCGGGGCAGGAGGGAGCTCAAGCCCTCCTGCCCAGGCGAACCCTGAACCTCCCGACACTATCGGGGCAGGAGAGAGCCCAAGCCCTCCTGCCCTGGCACCCCCGAACCCCCCGACACAATCAAGGAGAAGGGAGCCCAAGCCCTCCTGCCCTCGATGCAATGCCCCCCCCCAAACCCCTGATCGCTCCCCTGCCCCCCCCCCCCCCGCCGACCCTACGACCCCCCCTCCCCATACCTTCAAAATCATTGGTCAGACGGACGGGTGGCAAGCTCGTCCGTCCGACAGGCCAGCCATCGTTGAATGGCTGGTCTTAGGCCTGATTGGCCCAGGCGGCTCAAATCCCGCCCACAGGTGGGGTGTGAGACGCCTGGGCCAACCGGAATAGGTTACATAGGTTACAAAAAGGGCAGATGATATTAAGGGATATGATCTAAACAAACACCCAGTATTTCTACTTCATGCGTTAATATGGGAAAGTAATTAAAAAAATGACTTTTCTCATACCAGAGCTACAGTAGATATTTTGGGGCTGATATTCAGACTGCGGGAATCAGTAGTCAGCCGGGATATTCAATGCTGGGCCGTTTCCGTTGAACAGCATTGAATATCTGGGTGTTTTTTTGGCCAGTTTAAATTTAACCAGTGCTGGCCAGTTAGGTTTAAACCAGCCAAAGATATTCCAGCCTAATTTAGCCTAATTTGGCCACCAAAGTTAGCCGGTGATGCGCTGAATATCGCTGGATAGATGGTTATGTTGCATGATATAACTGGCTAAGCGTTAATCGGCAATATTCAGCCGGAGATAATATTGTCAGATGGCCAGTTAAATGGTTTTAAATTCGGGCCGTTTGTCTTTCTCTTGTACCGCAGCAAAAATATTTTCAAATGTTGTCCTGACCTTGTATAGGATAAACTCCCTCAGTCCATCCGCCGTGCCCCCTTCCCTTCCCCACCTTTTTGAGACAGCCTTCAACTCATAACCCTACTCCCCTCTGCCCTCCGCTACCACCCTAGCCAGCAGTTTAACTATTCTCTCTAACTGTAACCCCCGTTTGTCTGTCTTGATTGTTTAGACTGTGAGCTCACTCGAGTAAGGACTATCTCCTTTGCGACTCTGTACAGCGCTGTGTATGTCTGGTAGCGCTCTAGAAATAATTCACAGTAGTAGCAGTGTGAAGAGCTTCAGTCTTTGGGAAGTAGAGCTCAGATTGTGATGTCATAATGCCTCATTCCACCAATAAGAGCCAACCTCATCAGTGATGTCACAATGGCTCGATTGTCCTGTACTCCCCTCTGCCCTCCAACCCAGCCAGCAGATTAACCGTTCCCCTTAACTGTATCCATGGCATCCTGTTTGTCTGTCTTGGCTATTTAGATTGTAAGCTCTTTGGAGCAGGGACTGTCTTCTTTGTGACTCTGTACAGTGCTGTGTAGCGCTATAGAAATAATTCATAGTAGTAGTAGTATGAAGAGCTTCAGTCTTTGGGAAGCAGAGCTGAGATTGTGATGTCATAATGCCTCATTCCACCAATAAGAGCCAACCTCATCACTGATGTCACAATGGCTTGATTGTCTTGTACTCCCCTCTGCCCTCCAACCCAACCAGCAGATTAACCGTTCCCCTTAACTGTATCCATGGCATCCTGTTTATCTGTCTTGGCTATTTAGATTGTAAGCTCTTTGGAGCAGGGACTGTCTTCTTTATGACTCTGTACAGTGCTGTGTAGCGCTATAGAAATAATTCATAGTAGTAGTATGAAGAGTTTCAGTCTTTGTGAAGTAGAGCTCAGATTGTGATGTCATAATGCCTCATTCCACCAATAAGAGACAACTTCGTCAGTGATGTCACAATGGTTCGATTGTCCTGTACTCCCCTCTGCCCTCCAACCCAGCCAGCAGATTAACCCTTCCCCTTAACTGTATCCATTTCATCCTGTTTGTCTGTCTTGCCTGCTTAGATTGTAAGCTCTTTGGAGCAGGGACTGTCTTCTTTGTGACTCTGTACAGTGTTGCGTAGTGCTCTAGAAATAATTAATAATAGCAGTAGTATGTATTTCACAGCATGACTATAAAACAGAGTCTCTTTGACATTTAGGATAGTAGGTGGCCAAACCTACCAGAGCGAAGTAATGGGGAAGCCGAGACTACCTAGTGACAGGTACAGAAACGAAGACCACTCTGGAACGTCAAACAGAGGGTGAGTGTCAATGCTGTAGTGTTGGGCTCTGAATCGGGGGATGCAGATTTCATGTCTCCTTGTAGCTCCGTTCCATTACCCAGAAACGCATCTCTAGGAAGACGGTCTTCTGACAGTGGCCAACCCAGTTTCCTGCCTCTCTGATGACTCTGAATATATTTATCGCTCTACTGACTGGGCTCTTAGATGGGAGTTGAGGAGAAGGCCCTGTGTCAGATCTTAAACTGTGTTAATAAAGATGTGTACAGCTTCCACCTCACCCGGGTCAACCCGAACAGACAGATTTCATCCTGGTTTTGCCCAATGAATGCATGAAGACATAATCCCATAAGGGCCAGCTCTGTCGGTGCCAACAGGAACCAAGCACTCTCTATGTTGAGCAAGCTTCTCCGGGAGGTTACGGGTCATGTATTGTGTTTGGCATCCCCAATCGTTTTGAAACGTCGACAATGTCTTGACAAAGTTGAGGTGGACCTGGAAGTTATCTGATTAGCAGTGATAATTTAACATCGAATCAGATAGCTAGACAGCGAAAAGCCCGACTAAGTATATCCAATCAGTGGCCTGAATATCACTGCTAACCAGGTAGCGCCACCGGTCAGCGCTAATTCTGGACACTCGGCACTAATCAGTATTTACACACCGGTGTTGAATATCCATTTTATTTTAAATCACGGTGACCTGCATTTAGCCAAAATGCCAATGTCAATGAACCTTATTCCTAAACAAAATTTTACTAAGGTGCGTTATCCGATTTAGAGCGCTCTAAATGCTAACGCATACACTGTACTCTATGGATGCGTTAGCATTTAGCACACGCTAAATCAGTTAGCGCGCCTTCGTAAAAGAGGGGGAATGCTTGGGAGGGATTGGGAACACATCTCTTAAAACCTAGTCTACAAAGGTTTCCATTTGAAATCAGAAAGAGTCATCACCTGGTTGGCCACTGTTCTTTCGTAGTATGTCTTTGACGGGAGTAGACAGTTAGCATTAAGCGTGACATAATAGTGAAATGTTTTGACCTGTCATCCTAGAGAAACTAGAATGGAAACCTTCAAAGCAACTGCAACCATTCCGGGGAGGAACACCGTTGTCTTCCTTCTGACGTATGAAGAACTTCTGCAGAGACGCCTGGGAATGTATGAGCATGCCGTCAGTGTGCGGCCCCTGCAGCTGGTTGGCAAATTGCTGGTGGAGGTGACAGTCTTTGAGAATTTGGGCTTCACTTCTCTGGAGGTTCCTCCTCTCCAGAACGCAAAGCAGAGGGGAAGCAGCAGGAAAACCGGTAAGCCTGGTAGATGTGGAAGTCCACCATCATGTATTGGATACGTGTTTGTCAACATGGCTGTAGTAATGTTATTGCAATCGTACTGGAACCGAAAAGTCCACAGAGGTCAAGGCGGCCAAACTGGAGGCTGAAACGTAGGGCAGCAGATTATTTTTTTGAATGTTACTGGTAGGGACTGGTTCATCTTGTTGCACTTAACGACAGAAGGAACATCGTTTGTGGAGTTATGCTAATATAACATGGACATATTAAGGGCAATTGTATAACTAGACGCCAACGGTTAGATGTGTCGTGTGTACATAAAGGCAGAGGGATCAATATTCAAAGTGATTTAACTGGCCAGAAATGGCTCCTTGTCAGTTAAATTGCTGATGACCAGCACAAACCGCTAAAGTGAAAGCCAACTATTTTGTGAGCAGCCTGGGTGGGGGTGGGGGGGATCGGCACTTATATGATTAAGTGCAGATATTCAGAACTTAACTGCCTAAGTTAAGTGGCCAAATTGGACCACATAAAAGCCAGTCCTATCTTTACTGGTGTTGCTTAGGAGGTTAAATGCTGAGTATCGCATTAATCGCATAAGAGATAGCCAAATACACCTGGGTATTCAATGATGGTGCCTGGACATGGCCTGGCATTGAATATCTGGGCTAATGCTGGTGACAGCTAAAAAGATATACACCAGCGTCAGCTAAATACTGATCCCAGAGAAAAGGAGCACTTAAGAACATAAGAATAGCCTTACTGGGTCAGACCAGTGGTCCATCAAGCCCAGTGGCCCATTCTCACGGTGGCCAATCCAGGTCACCAGTACCTGGCCAAAACCCAAGCAGTAGCAACATTCTGTACAGAATCCCAAAGAACAGCAAGATTCCGGAATCCCAACGAGTAACAAGATTCTAGAATCCCAAAGAGTAGCAACATTCCATACAGAATCCCAAAGAATAGCAAGATTCCGGAATCCCAACGAGTAACAAGATTCTAGAATCCCAAAGAGTAGCAACATTCCATACAGAATCCCAAAGAACAGCAAGATTCCGGAATCCCAACGAGTAACAAGATTCTAGAATCCCAAAGAGTAGCAACATTCCATACAGAATCCCAAAGAATAGCAAGATTCCAGAATCCCAAAGAGTAACAAGATTCTAGAGTCCCAAAGTGTAGCAAGCAGTGGCTTCCCCCCCTGTCTTTGTCAATAACAGACTATGGACTTTTCCTCCAGGAACTTGTCCAAACCTTTCTTAAAACCAGCTACACTTACACGTGTAAACCCCCTATGTATTATTCTGTAAGGGCACATGTATGTGGTATATAGTAGTTTGTAGCTGTGAGAGGGCTGTACTCCTGTGCAGATCATGCACAAGACTCATAGTTCCACATGTAACTTACAGGATTCTGTAACGTGTGCACATTCCTTCAGCCTTTATGTGTGTAGATTATGCGGGTCTAGGGGGTCCCTTGCTATGCCACTGCTAAGGATGTAAGAAGACTTGAAGAGGTCCAGAGGAACATGATATATGGATTGCTTCAAGAGACGTATGAGAAGAAGCTTGAATACCTGAATACGTATACCCTAGAGGAAAGAAGATGGAGAAATGGTAACTTTGGAGGATAGAAGATGAGATTGCAGGGTGGTAGACTCAGGAAGACCATCAGGAAATACTTTTTCACAGAGGGGGTGATGGATGCCTGGAATGACCTCCCTGGAGAAGTGGTAGTAGAGGCAGCAACAGTGACAGAGTTCCAAAAATGGATGGGATAGACACAAAGGATCCCGGAATAAAAAGAGGACAGTATGGACCCCAAACTCTAGAGATCAAGAGCTATCGTTTCATTTATGACGAGGAGGAGCAAACTTTACAGCAGTGAAGCTAGTGCTGTTCGGACTTCTACGGTCTGAGCCTGGTATGTGGCAAGACGGATCGGGATAGGCTGGAGTTGGCTTGGACAGCTATGGCTACGGCCTGTGTCCCATGTGCGGCAATATGGATCAGGAGCAAACATGCACATTTTTACCACATTCATGTAGTCGGAGTACAGGTCTTGCCTATGTCAATGGAACTTAGCAAGTCAAATGAATAATTACTGGATTGTTACTTTAACATTGCCTCATAAATGAATGTGACTATTGGGCAGACTGGATGGACCATACAGGGATTTATATGTCGTCATCTACTGTGTTGCTAGATTACTATGGAATCAGTGGCATAGTAAGTGTGTGTGGAAGGGGGGGGGGGGCAGGCCGCTCAGGGGTGCCGTCTTGGTGGGTGTCCTGACACCTGTCCTTCTCTCTGCCCCGCTCCTTCCCGACCCTCCCCCCGCCATGCGCATGTTCCCCTTCTCTCGTATCTCTGTAATTTTTCAGGCGTGAGCAGTATTGCGAACTTGCTGCCCGCATTGGTGTCGGCTCTCTCTGACGTCATTTCCAGGAAGTGATGTCAGAGGGAGAGCAGACACAACGCAGGCATCAAGTTTGTGAGGCTGCTTGCGCCGGGAAATTTAAAGAGGTACGGGGAAGGGAAGGGGGACACGCGTGCGGCAGGGGGGTCGGGAAGGAGTGGGGGGGGGCGGAGAAGAAAGCGTGGGAGGGGCGGTACCGCCCCGAGCGCCACTCACCCTCGGTACGCACTGACACTGAGTCAATGGAGTGGTCCATCACATAAACACAGTGAGAAGGATGTCATTAGCAAAAAGGGTTCCCCAAATTTTATGCCCGTCTGAAATTTTCTCCTAACTCTAGTTCTCATCATGGGCGGACTGAACAGTCTGTCAATTGTGCAGTGCTGGATGACCCACAGTGGGGGACTAACCACTGGATTAGGGCCCATGACCCTTATTTCCTGGGGGCCCAGATCACTGTCAATCTGCCCCTGAGCCCTGTTGATTACCAGCCATACCTGACAGGAAATCCTGTTTTGCGATGCCAAGGAAATTGTGGAGTAAATACATAAAAATAACAGACGCATAAATAAAATGTTCTCCAATAATAATAATAATAAACAGCAGATGGTATCTCTTCCTTTCCTTTTCTCATGGGCTGGGTCTTACTTTTCCTGCGTGTAAGCATGGCCATCTTGCGGCTAGACATAGCCACTCATTGTAATACTGTGTAGCAAAAACAAGCTCGAGAGTGAGGATTGGCTTCGAACGAGTTCCACAGCATATCTCTGGGCTACACCACACGTGGAAAGGCAGCTATTTGAAGATCTGCAAGTTGGGTGTTTACTTAAATACGAATGCATTAAAAAGAAGACACAATTTTAATAAAATGGTCCAGGGTTCATGACGTCATCTGGTCATTTTTGTTGTTACCAATAGAGCAGCTTTGATATAGTGATATGTAGGCAAAAGGGACTAAATTATATTATCTAACGTGCATGTTTATGGACAGGAAGCTTGAAAATGTCCAGCGAATAGTAGGTCTCGGTCATCATCATCTTTACCGGTAACTTCTTGCAGTTGAGGAGCATGGTCTTCTCGCCCAGACATGGCTGATGAGGTTAATCCAGAATTGAGAAGAGTTGTCGTAATTTGGGTACATCTTTTTGAGTGAGATGTGGTCTTGGGAGCTTGTACACTCTTTCGTTCACACCTGCTTGTCCATGTCCTCTTGCCTTCATAGGGTTTTCAAGTGTTGAGATCCTTCTATGAAACTCTTCCTCAATCCAGAGTGGTCTTTGGCAACTGTTCCTCACAAGCTTCTCTTAGAGTACTTCCTCATGCTGGCAGATGTGTGCACATTCCAGATGAAACGCAGTAGCTTTGGCTGACATAGATAGGGGGAATGTGAGATTGCGAGTGATCTCCAGTGACTTAATGGCAGCAAAGGTCACCATGTCCTGGGTTTACAGCAGAAAGCTTCATTCTGTTATAGAGCCAAGCAAAGCTTTTCCCAGGTCCTTCAGGGTTTGGAAAAGCTGTATTGGAATGGAAGTGGCAAAGGGGAAAAGAAAGCAGTAACTTAGAGCATCTTAAAAAACATAGTGGCTACCGGTCTGCTGTCGGGTAGAAATCTCGGCTGATGATCTGCCATGCTGGCAATAAGGGTCGTCCTTTGAAGGGAAGTCTGCTGAGTAGAGTCTTAGAGGTGCCTGATCCAGAGCATTCTGCGGGCTGAGATCGAATAAGCCGAGACTTTGCTCATGATCCTGATGATGTCGTAGAGAGCACTGGCCACATAATCCACCCCTGCTAGCATAAGCTGGGGCAAAGGCTCGTCTTCTGCCAGGGTGAGCCCACGCATCTTGATATGACAAGCGCGTGCCTGAAATAAAGCTGCTGTGGCTGCTTTGACCCCCCCCTAAGGCCAAAGCTCTGAACTTTCTTTTCAGGACCACATCCACTTTGCGATCTCGCCTATCTTTTAATGCCTCACCTCCCTACCGATTGGGTAGGCCAGGCCACTTCATTTAAAGTAAGCTACTTGTGTTCATAGCTTCCTTTTCCTAGCATTATCTAACTAATTTATTATTTCACTCATTATTTTTTTTTCATTTTACACGTTGTTACCAATTAAGGCCAGGCATTTCCTGAGTGCATTTGCAGAGAATATGTATTGTATCCAACATATTTCGTTGATAAGGAAGTAAATGTTTTCCAACTGGTTAATCCATTTTCAAAAGGAAATGAGAGACTCACCTGGTAGGGGAGAGCTCTATTATCCAGCACGTCAGAGTAAACAACAGAGAGGTTGAAGCCGGGAAGTCTTTCTTCCAAATGGCCCAAAATGTACCAGGGTCAATGTTCGGGCGTCTCATTCTTCCGCATCAGCAATTGGTTCTGTTCTGCAGAATAGGTAGGTCTGGTTCTGATCTTTTGCTGTGCGAACCTGGTATTTTTGATTTTCATAGGAAATTTTGAATTGCGAACCCATGTGGACAAGGAAGTGAAACCAGGATTGGATGCGCCTGCCTTGTCAAAATGGAGCCAGTTGGTCACCAGGGCAGTAGAACCATCACATGGTTCTTGTTGATCAAGCCTTGTTGATGTCCTTCTCTTTTAGGCTGATATATGTGTTTCATGCATAGTAAATGGAAGTTAATAAAGCCCACCTAACCCATCCTGTCTGCTCAATTGACGTTCTTCCCCTCTGGTTCTCTACCACCTTGAGTGGATGAGAATACTAACTCCAATATGCTCCTCACATGTTCCTTACCTGACTCTCCAGGGCAGCCACCCCTCCCATCACACACTGTTCATCCTAATTGTATCCAAACACTGCCACAATTCAAAGTGGCCTTCTTAATACTATTAAAAGTAAGGGTGTCCTTTATTGAGAGATCTTATATTGGAACATCAACGGTCATAGTAGACTTGGGGGTGGGTCAGTAGAGTGGGCAGACCTGATGGGCTATGGCCCTTATCTGCCGTCATCTTCTATGTTTCTATTATTTGCTTAGTAAAGATGCCTGGCTTAAACCACGCGAAGAAGCTTATTTTGATAACTACGAGGTGCCGCTGAAAAGTTCTCAGCCCAACCAGCAAAGTCGGGGCAGTCTCCATCAAGGGCTGTACACTTAGTCCAGCAATTTTCCACTTTTTTCGTTCTGTATTTTTCCGACAGAATGAAAAGAGTGGAAAATCACTGGACTAAGGGGCCCTCTTTTACAAAGGCGCGCTAAATCAACGCGTGCGCTAACCGCTAACGTGTCCGTAGGATAACATGCACGCTAAAAAGCTTAGCGCACCTTTGTAAAAGAGGGGGTGATTGTATAGCCCTTGATGGAGACTGCCCTAACTTTGAGAAATTTTCAGCAGCCCCTTGTCTGGTCTTCCTGGTTATAAGTTGGAGGAGGGATCTTGTGTCTCTGCTTTAGTGTCTTGTCTCGCTGAAATTCCACTGCTCCCTACCATTATCTCACTTGCGTTTATTCTGCTGTCCGCCTTCTGTAGCTAGTATTGCATGGGAAAATGTTGGGTTTGTTTGTTTGTTTGTTTTTTCCCAATTATTGAAACTTATTTACTAGCGTTTGCAGATTTTAACATTCATTTCCATCATCCCAGCATAGGGAAGTAGATTTTCTTTTACATAGGGAAGCCTTAGTAGGACAGGGGGTGTAGCCGGTACATCGCTCCAGGGCCTATGAAGCTCAAGGGGGGCCCAATGAAGCCCAAGAAACATCACGAAAACTGAAACGTGTCGTCGTCTCGAAAAGGAGACGTCCTTATAAACTAAAGCAAAGAACGGCGCGAGAACTTTTGCAAACAAGATCGCAAAGCGCCGAGTGAGCACAAAGCAGTAGAAGGCCATGACAATGATAAAATACTTGATACATGTATGTAAAATTTTGTATAAAGTCCCTTCCGGGGCCTGGATTTTCTCTCGGCGGCCCTGTGTACATCCCTCCACCTACGAACTTAGCTTTGAATGATGTGGGTAAGAATAAAGGAGGAGCCCGGAGCAGTTTTGTTGATTACCCACATCATTCAAAGCTAAGTTGGTTTTTGGTTTATTTGATTTGATTTCATGTTATTTAGTCTTTGTATGGTGGGTGAGACTGTGAACAACTATGATGGTCTCTCATACAGCTGCTCCGTGATTTTTTCACTGGGACCTCAGCTGTGGGTCTGAGTGTTCACTAAACAACATCAGTTACTTGTTGATTTAAAGTGATATTGTTCTATACAAAGAAGCAAGGTGATCAGTGAAAGTGTTTATTCATTTTTATCACCTTGGATAAGTGAGTTCCCTTGTATTTTTAAAACATCCCTCCACCTATTCAGGTTGCCACACTGTCAAACCTCTTTTTACCTGCGGTTCCTTCTCCACTCCACTTTCCTATTGTATTTCTGATATCTTGCTCGTATTACGGCCTAATTACGGTGAAAGCAGGGCTCTTACAATAGCCTATAGTCAAGACCTTAAGAATGTCAATTTATGAAATGCTTGCCTCTAAATTTCATACTTTTCTTTTTAACAAAGAGTTGCTGTCTTTTTGATGAGGAAGCAATGACCTGGAACATCTCTTTTTGAAAAGGCCTAGATGAAGTCATCCCTGCCTGCGTTTGCTCATATGTGAGGAAACATCATCCGTGGGGCCGTCCTGGCTTGCGGCTTCTCTAAAGGGCAGTTAAGCAAGGTTGAGTGAGAGTGGTGGAAGCAAAAAAATCTCAAACTAGCCTATTGGTGCAGGAATGATATCTGGGGGGGAGGGGTGAAACTTACAAAGAAATCTTGCGAGGGGGTGTTGAAAAGTTCTCAGCCCAACCAACCAACTTCCGAAATTCTGAGCGTTATTTTGCCACTGTAGCTAAAACAGAAACATGATGGCAGATAAAGGCCAAATGGCCCATCCAGTCTGCCCATCTGCAATATCCACTGTCTCCTCTTCTCCCTATTGGCTAAGGCTCTTAACATTTGCATCTCCTCTTCCTATTGGCTAAGGCTCTTTACACCTGCATTGTGAGGTCATGGAACTTTATGGTTATAGAAACATGATGGCAGATAAAGGCCAAATGGCCCATCCGCAACATCCACTATATTCTCCTCTCCTTATTGGCTAAGACTCTTTATACCTGCATTGTGAGGTCATAGAGCTTTATCATTATAGAAACATGACGGCAGATAAAGGCCAGATGGCCCATCCAGTCTGCCCATCTGCAGCATCCACTGTCTCCTCCTCTCCCTATTGGCTAAGGCTCTTAACATTTGCATCTCCTCTTCCTATAGGCTAAGGCTCTTTACACCTGCATTGTGAGGTCATAGAGCTTTATGATTATAGAAACATAGTGGCAGATAAAGGCCAAATGGTCAATGGTCCATCCAGTCTGCCCATCCGCAGTAACCATTATCTCTTCCCAGGCTCCAGTACATTCAAAGGTACCACTATAACTTGTGTTGACCTAATATCTACCACTGCCTTATCAATCTAAAGCCCTACGTAGTTGTGAATGTACCTCTGTAACCCTTATTCCAGTTCCCCAGTATATTGTGAATGTACCCTCAACCCTCTGCCTCTAGTATTTTCTGGATATGTCGCTATATCCCTGAGCCCATTTCTCCAGTATGTGAATGTACCCTTATTCCTGGGCCTCTAAAACATTGCAAATGTATCGCTATAACACGTTCTGGGCTCCTGGGGAGAACGAGCTAGCTAACTAAATAAATAGGACATAAAGACCTAAGAGAAGGAGAAAACAAAAAGAGATGGGAAGTATCTTGCACAATCCTTAGAGTAGGACCTGTTTATCCACGCCTGCTCCAGCTGAGAGAACTCTCTAGCACCATAACGACCTCACCTGGTCATGTCCTTCAACCACAGAATGCCAGATGACAACCCTACTCCCATTTCATACCAAGCCTCGGGAATCGATGGCGTTCCTTTCCCGTAGCCGCGCCTCGCTCCGCCGGAAACAGGAAGTCGCAGTAGAGAGGGCAGGAGTCGCAGCGGAGAAGGGCACATGACCAGTCCTTGGAAAACCCTCAGGAGAGCGTCCGTCCCGTGCCGCAGTTCGTTATATACCTTACTCGTACCTGGTAAGGAACATCGGGAGCCTGTGAAGCATCTTCTAGGAAAGTCTTCCTGCGGAAGGAAAACCCACGAATTCTGATCTGCGAATTCGCGGAGGAGTACTGTATATGAATTTAGGAAACGCCTAAAAACATATCTGTTCTTGAAGTATTTAGGCAGCTGACCTGTACAATTCTTACTCCAAAATAACTGTTAATCGATACCTGTTAATCACTAGCTCTTAACTCTGTTTATTCCACTCAAGTTGTACCATCTTTTAATCATTGTAAGCCGCATCAAACTTCACGGTCCTGCGATATATAAACTGTTATTATTATTGTTGTTATTATTATTATATATACTATCTATGTACATATAGGGCTCCTTTTACTAAGCCCCGCGTGCTAGACACTAACGCCAGCATTGAGCTGGCGTTAGTTCTAGCCGCGTAGAAACATAGAAACATAGAAATTGACGGCAGAAAAGGGCCACAGCCCATCGAGTCTGCCCATACCAATGACCCACTCCCTGACTTTTACTCCCCTATAGATCCCACGTGAATATCCCATTTTCTCTTAAAATCTGACACGCTGTTGGCCTCAATCACCCGCTGAGGCAGCTCGTTCCAATGATCGACCACCCTTTCGGTGAAGAAGTACTTCCTGGCATCACCTTGAAATTTCCCTCCCCTGACTTTCAGCGAGTGCCCTCTGGTCACCGAGGGCCCCGTAAGACTGAAGATATCATCTTTCACCTCTATACGCCCCGGAACTAGAAACAGAGATAAGGAATGCTGACCTTGACATAGTAGCGATATCCGAGACCTGGCATAGCGCGGGTTTAGCATGAGCGCCAATTCAGCGCGCGATGAAAACGCTGTCGCAGCTTAGTAAAAGGAGACCATTGGATCATTATAGTTTCTGTATGTCATGCATTCATGTTTTCTTATTATTTCTGATATAAAATGTAAAACGGTCATATCGAAGACCAAATTGGAACATTTCCCTAGTGGTGCAATAAAAAATGTCATTTTTAAAATCTAAATTTTCAGCCGACTTTTCTTCTCTCCCATCCTTACAGATAAACTTGCCCCTCCTCCGTCTACCGCAATCAACCAGACGAAGAACTTTGCCAAAGTGACCTTTAATCCTAATATAGTGCAACAGGCTAAAATTGCTCAGAATGGCATTTTGGGAGATTTCCTCATTAGATACGACGTGAACAGGGACCAGAGTGTGGGGGATATCCAGGTACGTACACTTGACTTCACTGGGAAAGGATCATTTTCCTCCAGCGCTGATACACTAGTGAACAGAGGCAGTACAGAGCTTGCAGTATCAATATTTTAATGTTAAGAACATAAGAACATAAGAAGCGCCATCTCCGGATCAGACCTTCGGTCCATCAAGTCCGGCGATCCTCACACGCGGAGGCCCTGCCAGGTATACACCTGGTTTATTTTATAGCCAACCATACTTTATATGCCTCTCTCAAGGAGATATGCATCTAGTTTGCTTTTGAAGCCTAGGACTGTCGATTCTGCAATAATCTCCCCTGGGAGAGTATTCCAGATGCCAACCACTCTCTGTGTGAAGCAGAACTTTCTGACATTAGTCCTGAACTTGTCCCCCCTTAGCTTCATTTCATGTCCTCTTGTCCGTGTCAAATTGGACAATGTAAATAATCTTCTCTGCTCTATTTTGTCGATTCCTTTCAGTATTTTGAAGGTTAAATTAATATATGCTGAGAAAACCAAAAAAACTCTGAGGAGTGACGATGTTCCCAAATGGACTTTATTTGAAAGTGTCAAAGTTCCAAAGGTACACTAAAATCATCCACATAAAATAATTCCATCCACGTAAGAGCCTTAAAGGACCTAGTCCGCTAGGGATACAGGACCCAACGCGGTCCGCGTTTTGACAAAAAGTCTTCTTCAGGGGTCCCTGGGGGTCCTATAAAGGTGAGTACGTGGGAAACAATTGTGTGGTGAGCCGGAAGCGAGACACTTAATATATGCTGCTGATGAAATTACAGCTTCTTGATTTCTTTTCCTGGCAATGGATTTTACCAGCCCATCGATCTGTAAATTTTAACAAAGTTCAAAACATAAATTCCAATTTGCTTTACTCTATCATCCTTCTCAATGAAATTTTTAAAGTGCTCAAACTCTCACCTAAAAGGCAAGGACAGTATCTGAAAAAACAGGGGTGAGTGATTTTTTTTTTTTTTTAGTAACTTCTGGCTTTATACCAGTGGCGTACCTAGGGTATGTGGCACCCGGGGCCCATCATTTTTTGACACCCCCCCCCCCCCCCTCATGGAAAAATTTTTTTTTTTTTTTTTTTTTGCAATAACCATGAAATGGAATAAATGGTCAGAATAGAAACAGGCAGTGAAAATTTTCTTTTATTGAACCTCATTTATGTAACCATTATTCCAAACATAACATAACATAAATTATGTCGGAATTGTCATGACATCAGAAGTACATATGGAGTAGTTGCAGGTGATGCTTGGGACAGTTCTGATTATGTTAGTTTGGTTTTATGTGTTTTTTGAATAGAAGGGTTTTTATTTCTTTTTTTAAGGTTTTGTAGTTTGTGGTCGAGGTCAATAGGTTGTAGAGTTGGGGGTCAAGTGTTGCAGCTCGAATGGCTAAGAGGTTGTCGAACAGTTTTTTTCTTTTGACGTTTTTGGTTGGAGGGTGTGTGAATGGTGCGTGAGTTCTCCTATGTCTGTTTGAAGTGGATTGAATTATTTAGCTGAAGAAATTAGTTACCCCCCCATTCCACACACATTAATTCTCTTCCATTTTTGTTCCCATTATAAAAAAACACTGATAAGTTCCCAGGAAAAAAATACATTAAAATAAGAAGTGAAAACAAAGGCCCCTACAGATGAGAACATAACATAAGAATAGCCTAACTGGGTCACACCAATGGTCCATCATGCCCAGTAGCCCATTCTCATGGTAGCCAATAGTGCTGCCCGATTCAGAGAAAAATATTTCATTCGATTCGATTCACCCTGTTGAATCGATTTTTCGATTAGATTCACTGTTAATGACACCGCTTTTTAAGTTTAAACAAAGTATAACAATAAATTTCACAACAACAATAAATTTCACAAAGTACTTAAAAAAAAAAAATCACATTTTTCCATTAAAGCAGTTCTGGAGACATTTGCTTGAACAGTCTTTTTTCCCAGTCCATAAGCAAGCAATATGAAAAAGATTTCCTTAATTATCTACTCAAACATTTTTGCTATTTACTTTCATTGTACCTAGACTATTATTCAGTAGAAAAAATTTAGTTTGTTCAATCAAGCAGAACATTCACTCATAGAAGTCCAATGTCCACACAGGATTTGATTGAACAAACCATATTTTTTCTACTGAATAATAGTTTAGGTATACTGAATAGCAAAAATGTTAAAGCCACACAGAAAAGCAGTAAAAGTCAATAGGTTCTCCAAGTGGGAACAACCTGATGTCTCAGCACTTGAGGAAAAGACCACGTAATAATGTTTATAAGATAAATCATATAAATGATTATACTGAAGCAGGGTGTCCTCAGCATGAGAGGTAAGCGAGAGGAGAGAATTCTCCAGTGCTTTACACAATAAGGCTCCTCTGCCTGCAGTGCACACCATCATAGGACACCTCAGGTGTGCTCAAATTAATTAATGTGATAAATTAAACAGTGATAAACAATTGGTCAATCACAAGAGTGCAAGATCAAACAGGTTGTTCCCACTCAGAGAACCTATTGACTTTACTGCTTTTCTGTGTGAGTAGATAATTAAGCAAATTTCTGATAGCCTACAGAACTGATTCTCACCTTCCATCCCCAGCCCCCAAGACTTACCAGACCCCCCCTGCCGATGCATTTACTTACTGCCTGAACTGGATATTAAATCGTGGGGAAGAGAGGAGAAATGCGGGGAAAGAGCCAGCCAAAACTAGTATTTGTTGCTGCTGAGTGCACCAATCCAGGGCAAGCAGACGCTTCCCCCATGTCTTAATAACAGACAATGGACTTTTCCTCCAGGAATTTGTCCAAACCTTTCTTAAAACCAGCTACGCTATCTACTTTTAACATAACTTCTGGCCACTTCATTTTTAAGCTTAGATCTTTCCTTCCAAACAGAGACCTTGCTAGATGTCAAATACAGCACAAGGTAACTTCACATGGACTTAACTGTGCAGGAAATGAATCTCCTCATACACCCACCATATAGTGCAAAAATGTGCAAAGGTCTGTTTTTTTCTTTCGATCACTACATAGCCTAATGCCACACAAGCAGCGCTGTTACAAACATATTCTGAAGGTCAATGCTAAGGTTGACAAAGTTTCCTTCCTTGGACCAGAAGGAGATACTGACAAACCACTGGAAGAGATTCTAAAACAACTACCCAGAAATAACACCCAAAGACCCACTCAGTGTGTGAACCAGTTGAGTGGAGTGGACTAACTGGGGGTGGAAATGGGCCCAGAGTTTGCTCAGCAGAATTTCCCAGACTACCTCTTCCTCTCAACACACTGACATGCTACCACCACCACCAACACTAGGAACACCTCACCGAGTATGCCAGCAATGCTTATAAACTTTATAAAACACATTATTATATTTTCTTATAAAGCATATATTTTAACTGAACTCAGCCTTGCCATTCACAAAAATAGAAAAGTTCCCATTTCAAGCTGTCTCATGTACACTTTTCAAATCTAACATATTGTAATCACAAAACAGAAAATAAAATTATTTTTTCTACCTTTTGTTCTCTGATCAATATTCAAATCTTGTTGGTCCCAGGCTCTTGTTGTCTTGCTTGCCAGGGTCTCCTTTCTCCGTGCTAACCATCCGTCTGCCATCTCTGTTCTCCCCTTCCGTTTCCCTTCCCTCTCCCGGAGATCTGGCATCTTTCCTTTTTTTTGTCTCCATCCACAGATTCACCTTTTCTCAACTCCCCACCACCCCAGGATCCACCATCTCTCCCTTTCTGTTCCCAACTATCCTCCTATCCAGTATCTCTATCCCCCCTCCACACCATCCCCTGTTTCCAAGTTCTCTCCCTTTCTGTTCCTTCCCTCCCTAAATCCCATTATGCACCATCTCTCTCCCACTCCTCTGTTTTTAGACCCATTATTTCTAACCCCCAAAGTCTGGCATATGCACGTATCTTTGAACCCCCCTTCCCTCTCTCCCTCTGTGTACTTTTACACCAGGACCCCCCTCCCCCGAAGGTCTGTCCCCCCTCAGAAGGGCTACACCCCACCCCTGAAGACCTGCACCCCCCGAAGGACTTTACCTCCCACCCGAAGGTCTGTCCCCCTCTGAACGCCTAAACCCCACCCCTGAAGGCCTGCACCCTCCCCGAAGGATTGTACCCCCCACCCGAAGGTCTGTCCCCCCTGAAGGCCTGCACCCACCCCGAATGCCTGCACCCACCCCGAAGGCCTGCACCCACCCCGAAGGCCTGCACCCCCGAAGGCCTGTCCCCCCCCCCCCCTTGAAGGCCTGTCCCCCCCTTGAAGGCCTGCACCCCCCCTTGAAGGTTGGCACCCCCCCAAAGGCCTGCACCCCCTTGAAGGCCTGTCCCACCCCCTTGTAGGCCTGTCCCCCCCTTGAAGGTTGGCACCCCCCCAAAGGCCTGCACCCCCTTGAAGGCCTGTCCCACCCCCTTGTAGGCCTGTCCCCCCCTTGAAGGCCTGCCTGCCTGTCCCCCCCTTGAAGGCCTGCACCCCCTTGAAGGTCTGCACCCCCCCCCCGAAGGCCTGCACCCCCCCGAAGGCCTGTCCCCCCCTTGAAGGCCTGCCTGCCTGTCCCCCCCTTGAAGGCCTGCACCCCCTTGAAGGTCGGCACCCCCCCTGAAGGCATGCACCCCCCCTGAAGGCCTGTCCCCCCTTGAAGGCCTGTCCCCCCCCCCTTGTAGGCCTGCACCCCCTTGTAGGCCTGTCCCCCCCCTTGTAGGCCTGTCCCCCCCTTGAAGGCCTGCCTGCCTGCCCCCCCCCTTGAAGGCCTGCACCCCCTTGAAGGTCTGCACCCCCCCCCGAAGACCTGCACCCCCCCTTGAAGGCCTGCCTGCCTGCCTGTCACCCCCCTCCCCCTTGAAAGTCTGCCTGCCCGCCCGCCCGCCCCACCCTGAAGGCCTGATGCCCCGACCCACCCCGAAGGACCATTCGCCCCCCTGGCCTCCCCGCACTACCTATGAAGCAGCCGCAGCAGGATCGCGACGTCAGCTATCTTTGCGCTGCTTAGGAGCTGCTTCCTGCGCCGGGCTACCTTAAGCTACTGCCCCCCCCACGCCCGAAGGACCGCTCGCCCCACTGACCTTCCAGCACACCTATGAAGCAGCCCGCAGCAGGATCGCGACGTCAGCAATCCCTCAGCTGCTTGGGCGCTGCTTCCTGCGCCGCGGTCCCGCCCCCTCCTCTGACGTCAGAGGAGGGATGGGACCGCGGCGCAGGAAGCAGCGCCCAAGCAGCTGAGGGATTGCTGACGTCGCGATCCTGCTGCGGGCTGCTTCATAGGTGTGCTGGAAGGTCAGTGGGGCGAGCGGTCCTTCGGGCGTGGGGGGGGACTGAGCGGCAAGGCCGGGAACACCCCCTCAGGGCTGGTACCCGGGGCGGCCCGCCCCCCCCTAGGTACGCCACTGCTTTATACCCTGATATTCAATGCCAGGCCATGTCTAGACATCAACATTGAATATATGGCTATGTGTGGCTGGCCTGACCTTATCTGGTGAATGCCAATATCAAACCCTTGACTGAATAGATGAAATTGGATGAAGATATGGTAGGTGCCATAATTGGTGTTTGACTCCTAGTGACAGAATATAGAACTAGATTTCTGGGCCTTTCTTCTGTACAGCGATCCTCCGCCTCCTCCAACACTGCCCATCTGCTGCTGCCCAGATGGGTGGTATATCATTAATGTGACATCTCCACTGAGGCCCTGCTGGTAGTGAAACGACCGACGGCATAGCTTTCAGCTTCTCAGATGCGTGCAAGCACTAGTGTAATTATGCTAACTGGGGCAAACCTAGATATTCAGTGGCAGTTAACCAGATGGTACTGCTGGGCAAATCACTTAATCCTCCAGTGCCCACCGCTTTGAATGTCAGCTTTGAATGCCAAAGCCACAAAAAGGTGGTATTCAAGTCCCCTTTCCCCTATATCTGGGCAGACGGCTGTGGCACTGTTACGGCAGTAGGGTAATCCGGGGTCAAAGTCCGGGTGGAGTCAGAAAACAGAGGCATAGCCAGGTTTTGACATCAGGAGAAGCAAATTTTTGTAAAATAGGTACCAGGGCAAGGCTAAAGGGCCAAGAGAGAGGGGAGGGTTAAAATCAGTGATCTGCGACTCAGCTGTTTGGAGAGGCTAGGTTGGGGTTGCGGCAGGGCTAGTTAAAATCTTTAGGGTGGGGGCAACACCCGAGTCAGCAGTAAAGGGACAGTATGGGTACTTTTGAACACAACAGTGAAGGACCCCTTCATTTTGTCTCTGGTGTATATGCATACCACCTCCCCCTAGATATCTCTTTAAATGTTAGCATTTTCCACTTGCTGCTCACGCTGGCCTCGGCTCCCTTCTGATGTCACTTCTGGTGGCGGGAGCAGGACGTGACATCAGAAGGGTGCCGAGGCCGGAAACGAGCAGCAGGTGGACGATGTTGCTTGTGCCAGTGAACATTTTAAGAGGTATGTGCAGGGGACAGAGGGCACTAAAGCAGCGGGAAAGAGCGGGCGCTCAAGCAGCGGGAAAGATTGGGAGGCACTTGGCGTGGATGTGTCGGGTGCCACCCCCCCCTCCCACCCGGTGCCAATCTTTCTCGCTACATCACCGTGTCTTATCATTCCCCCACCTGAGCACAATGCATCAATGCACCTTCTTGTCCAGTTTGTCTGTCTTAACTAGATTGTCAGCTCTTTTGAGCAGGGACTGTCTCTTCTGTGGTTTGATGTACATCGCTGTGTAATGCATGCTTAGTAACGCTATAGAAATGATAAGTAATAGTACCAGTATGCTTATTCCTTTTAATTTCAATCTGCATTGAGCTTGGTTTCAGCTTCAGGTTTATTTGTTCGATAATCCGCCATTTCACTATACAAGGAAGCTGGATTATTGTAATGCACTGTATAAGGCCATAACACAGAAAGAATTGAGAAGGCTGAAAATAATACAAAATACGGCAATTCAAAAAAAAAAAAAAATGATCCTGTGACACCACTTCTGAAAAAAGCACATTGGTTACCAATCTCCTATAGAATCACCTACAAAATTGCATTTTCTTTTCAGGCTGCCAAATTGAATCCATGGCTCGGTAAAATGATGTTAGATTTTAGGAGATTGCTAAAGACTCAATTATTTAATAAGCTGATATCTTAATGCTTCTCTCTTAACTTAATTTATGTTATTTTATCACTTGCATTTTTATCTATATGGTCTGCTTTTTATTCTGATGCATTATTGAAATGGATGTATAGTTTCCTTGCTGTATTTTACCAGGATATTTTTTACGGAATTGTATGTATTATTTCTTGTGTTGTACAAATAAATTATTATTATTATTATTAATAACCTTCAAAATCTGACTATCAAATGCACCACTATTTCTTGACCGTCTTCTTATACCATGTACTCCATTTTAGGACATTAAGATCTACAGAGCAGCATCTTTTGACTATTCCTTCTCTTAAAGTTATTGGCACAAGGAGGACTCTTTTTTCGGTCATAGCTCCTCAGTTTTGGAAAACTTTACCAAGCTCTTTGCGTGGAGAAACGTCATTAGAAAAGTTCAAAGGCTCTTTAAAAATCTTTCTGTATAGGGATGCCTATAAGATATAAATAAGACGATTAGAGAGGCATAATCGAAAGGAACGTCTAAGTCCGTTTTCGTCTAAGTCGCAAGTCGTCCAAAGTAAAAAAACAGCTTAGGACACATTTTCGAAAAAGACGTCCACATTTATTTTCGCTTCGAAAATCGTCTAACTATACATCTTGCCGAACTGATCATCCAAGCCGCTAAATCATCAATCTTTATACCACATTTTTGTCCAACTTTTCGTCCAAGTCAAAAGCACCTAGAACAAGCCCTGTTGGACGTGGTAGGAGTCTGCAAAGTGATGGACTGAACACCCAGACATGGCATCTAAATAGTGGGGTACCTTACAGGGCACTGCTGTGAACTTCACAAAAAGGGTGCCATGTCATCATCTCACTACAGCTCCCTTATAGGTCATGGTGAGCCCCCCAAACCACCTCCAGAATCCCCTAGACCCACTTATCTACCACCCCAATAGCCCTTATGGCTGCGGGAGCCTCTTATATGCCAGTACAAAAGGGTTTTGGGGGTGTATAGGGGAGTGCATATGTTTCAATATCAATGCGGTGATTCCAGGGACTTATGGGCATGGGTCTTCCTCTCCATGGATCCCTAACCCACCCCCAAAATGACTTAAGATGCCTCTGTGGCAGCACGACTAGGCTTTCCTATGCCAGGTGATGATGTTCTGGAGACACAATTTTCAAGTTGTAATTAATATTTTTATGGGGGGGGCGGTCAGTGATCACTGGGGTAGTGTGTGGGGGGTCTGTATTATCTGTTTGCAATGCTTATCTAGTCACTTTAGGTGTTTTTTTATGACTTAGACCATGTTTTAAATGGTCTAAGTCACAACGTCCAAGTTCTGTCGATCGGTTATACATGCAGTATGACTAAGTCTAAGCCGGCCATGTCCCATCCAAATCCCGCCCTCGACATTCCTCCTGAAACACCCCATTTAGCTCTGGTTGTTCAGCGGTACTATGAAGGCCTAGGTCGTTTATAAATACGTCCAAAACCCGTTTTTATTATCGGCACTTGGACGTATTTTGACAATATTCATCCAAGTGCTGACTTAGGCCGGGTTTTGGATGTTTTTCTCTTTCGATTATGAGCCCCTTAGTCTCTGTTTAAAATAATTTTTTTTTTAACATCCAACATGAAATCAGGCCTCATTTGCAGGACTTTATTTTTAATCTTTCTCCTTTTTTCATTACTCTTCATTTCTCCCCCCCCCCTGATGTGTTACCCATATATATATGTTCTCTTTTTTTCTATAATTATTGTAGTTCATCCCCCTTCCTTTTGTACCTGTATTGAATTTTTGTATGTATATATTAGTTTGTACTAATCTATTACAATGTTTTTCCCCCATTTTTAAATTTTTAATATGCTTTGAAATATTTGACAGCGCATGCCCATCAAATTTTAATAAAAACTTGAACTTGAAACTTGTATAAGCGATGTACAATATATATGAAAAACAAAAAAGAAAACAGCGCCATCAATTGATGGTAAAGAATAGAATAATAAAATGTTACATTTTCTTATGTAGATATTTTTGGATGGGTTTCTTTTTCATTTGGATAGTAATATTAGTCTTTAGGTTTTCTAGATGAATATGTTGGATCCACAGTCTGAAAATCTCAGTCTTTGGCCTCCAAATACCCTCTTTAGGGTGGTTCATCCTTGCTTGGCATCTCCCTTAAGTTATTTTTGCGTTTTCCAGGTTTCGAATGGATTCTTCGCGCACTATTTTGCACCTAGAAATCTTCCTCCGCTGCCAAAGAACGTTGTGTTTGTAATCGACGCCAGTGCGTCCATGGCGGGATCAAAAATGAACCAGGTGAGCAAGCGGCACCATGGGTGTGGCAAGTCACGGGCTCTAGAGCCCAGCTTCCAGGTTTAAGCTGAGTTTGCATGTTCAACAGAGGTCGGCAGTGTGCTGGTCAGTTCTGAATCTGGCATGTCATAGATTAGAAAGTGACATAGTAACCATTACCACGGTGATACCGTGGTTACTGTAGTATTGGGGACCATGTCCAAAGAACATCTGGTATTACCGTGGTATTGCTGTGGTAATGGGGAACAGGCTACCCTCTCCGCATGTACCTTAAAACCCTGGTAGTCTAGTGGCCTCTTTGTGGACAGAAAAGATCCCCAGTCTTTTCTGCCCTCTACCGCTGTTGCACCTGTCACTAATAATTTCAAAATGGCTGCCAAGACTTTATGCAGCAGCCTCATGAGACTTCTGCGAAACTTGGGAGGCTGCCGCATGAAGTCTTGGCAGCCATTTTGAAACTCTATTAGTAGTGGGTGCACCAGCGGTAGAGAGCAGGAAAGTCAGGGGATCTTTCTTGTCCCCGAAGAGGCCACTAGACTACCAAATTTTTAAGGTATGTCTGGGGAAGGTGGAGCAAAAAGAAGAGGAGAGATGTTAAACAAGGGAAGAGGAGAGGAGAGAACAGATGTCAGACCACACAAGGGGAGAGGAGAAGAGACAGACCAGGGGGAGAGGAGAGGAGCTTGATCAGGAGAGGGGAGAAAAGAGGAGAGAGACCAGATCAGGGGAGGGGTGAGGAGAGGGGAGAGAAAAATTTGGAATGGGAGATGCCAGACCAGGATAGCGGATGGGAGGGGTGATGCCAGACCAGGTAATGGAAGGGGACAGAAGATGCCATACTGTGGGAAGGAGATGAGAAAGATAACAGACCTTAGCAGGGGCAAAAGGGAAGACAGAGATGTTAGAACATGGGGAGATAGAGGTAATAAATACACTTCCCCCTCCGTATTCGCGGGGTTAGGGGCAGAACCAGCCCGCAAATAATATTTGGGTCAGTTCTGCCCCTAATTCCCGCTTCCCCCGGCTATTTTAAGCCCTGAAAGCCCCCCCCCTTAAGCCTTACCTGGAAGTCTAGAGGTTTTCAGGCAGGAGCGATCTTCCCACGCTCTTGCCCCGTGCAGATCGCTCACAGGAAATGGCTGCCTTGAGCTCCCGTAGTCTCTCGAGCCATTTCCTGTGAGCAATCTGCACGGGGCAGGAGCGTGGGAAGGTCGCTCCTGCCCTGAAAACCCTCTAGACCACCAGGTAATAATAATAATAATTTTATTTTTATATACCGCCAAAGCCATGAAAAGTTTGAGGCGGTTTACAACAAGAAGCGCTGGACAATCAACGAAGAGTTTAACAATTCAAAGACATCTATACAATCTTATATAATGGAAGAAGTAGAAAGCTATATAGTTCTTAAGGTTAATGGTTGAATTTGCAGTGCTATAAAATTCTTAGTTTACAAATCGATTGAACAAACTCGTTTTTTACCAATTTTCTAAAATTGAGGTAGGTTGAGGAGTGCGTGATAACGTTACTCAGCCAATCGTTCCATTTGCCTGTCTGGAAGGCGAGGGTTCTGGCCAGGAATCTTTTGTAGTGGCAGGCCTTTATTGTCGGGTAGGTAAGGCTTAAGGGGGGGCTTACAGTGCTTAAAATAGCCCGAAAAATAAAAATAAATTTTTTAATTTAAAATCGCGAATAAGCGAATCCGTAGATACGGAATTAGCAAATACGGAGGAGGAAGTGTAGATGGTGTGCAGTGACGGAGGAGAGAGAGGGAGGAGATGGTACACATCGATAGATGGGAAGGGAAAAGTAGATAGATTTGAGAAGAAAGCAGAAAAATGGAAGAATTTGAATGTTACAAAGTTAATGCCAAAGATGGACATAAGAAGAAAAGATCAGACTGACTATAATGATAATAATGGATGTCAGTGAGAAGAGAGTAGAGCTACTGGTATTCAAAAAATGCTCAGAGAAGTGAAACCCTGAAGAGGGGTTGAAAACCACCTCTTGGGAGGAAGAGTTTACCATCCAATCATTGCATTCACATGTAGAAAATTACTCTCTGGTCACTGAAAAAATATATTTTGTAACACTTATGTGGTATTATTCCAAAAGCTATATCAGAGACTCTCTATATGGACAAAATATGATTGCACTTAGCTTGCAGAAAACTTAGAAAGGTTAACAGTCTCAGGGGTCCCAACGTGGCCCCGTTTCGAGATGTTCTGCTTCAGGAGACCCAAACGTGTTTGTTTAAAGCCCTCTGTGCAGCCTTGATAGAAACAATTTTTTGCCAAGAGAAATCTGAAAAAAATGTATATACATTGTTACAAAACTCCCTCATCGCAGCAGTGTTCTCTAGCTTACTGCAAAGAGAGAAAAAACTTGACATCATTTATAGCAAAACAATGAGGAAAAGAAGAGCTCATACACACATACCGGTCTTAAGATTCAAAGTTTCCAAACGACAAGGAGCACAAACCACCTCACCCGATTTATATCAAACAGAGGGGGAGGGGAAGGTAACCTCCGTTAAAACGTGATGACGTCAGCAGAACGTCAAAACTATTTCTGCTGACGCAAGCCAGCTGATGATACACATAAAGTATGTTGAAAAAAGAAGAAGAAAGAAAAAGACTGATCACAGAAAAAAGGGATCACAAAAACGCAGCCCACTCAATTTCACTGTTGAGCCCGTGTGGGTGTAGAGTATTCAATGTGTAGATCCACTGCTGTTCTTTACGCCACAATGTCCTTTGTGCATCACCCCCCCGAGATAGAGTGACAATGTCCAGAATAGAGAATTTTAAATCTGCTATACAGTGAGCATGATGAAGCCAATGTTGGACCAGCGGGGCTTCTTGTACACCTGATCTTATTCTACTAAGGTGCTCTCCAATGCGGGTCTTTATGCTCCGAATAGTGTGGCCCACATATTTCATGCCACACGGACATTGAATAATGTATACCACTTCTTTGGTGTTGCAATTAGAAGCCAAAGGGGTGGGTTTCTTCTTCACTGTTAAATTCATCTCCTGAATGGGGACACTGTGCGGGCACACTTTGCAAGTACCACACGGCGTGTGCCCACTCACATCCGGGGAGGCTACTGCAGGTGTGCTAAAAAATTGTGAATGCACCAGACGTTGTTTAAGATTCTGGTTCCTGGTGAATGCAAAACGGGGCACAACCTGAAACTCAGGGTGGTATTGCATGATGTGCCACTTCTGTTTGATGATACGTTTAATATGGAAAGCCAAATGTGAGTAAGGTAAAACACATACCAGAGGTTGTTCTACAGCTGTGGGTTGAGACTCCAACAACAGGGAACGGTTAGCATACAGCCCCCTCTTGTATGCTTTTCGAATGACTCCAGCTGGATACCCTCGTTCTTCAAATCTTAATTTCATAACCTCCGATTGTTGAATGTAGTCTTGTGTGTTAGTGCAGAGTCTCCGGAGTCTTAGAAACTGTCCCACGGGAATATTGTCCCTCAGATGTCTGGGATGAAAGCTGTCATATTCCAGTAGATTATTACGATCCGTGGGTTTACGGTATATGGTTGTTTGAAAATGTCCATTGGTTAGTAACACATTAATGTCTAAGAAAGGGACTTGATGGTAATTGATAGTCATAGTAAATTGTAGATTGCCATCACAACTGTTGAGCCATTCCAAAAACTGGTGCAATTCATCAACTGTGCCCAACCATACTCCAAGTATGTCGTCTATGTATCTCTTCCAAAACAACATATGTTGCCAATATGTTGAAGGGTACAAAAAACTGTTCTCAAATTTAGAGACATACAAACAGGCAATAGACGGAGCCATTTTGGCTCCCATGGCTGTGCCTTTTACTTGTTTGTAAAAGGCATCACCGAACTGAAAATAGTTCATGCCTAATGCAATGGCTGCCAAGGTGGTCAAAAAATTAATCCTGATGTCTGAAAGATCCATAAGGCATAGTTCTGCTCTGATGATGTCTATTGCCTCACGTTGGGGTATATTAGTGTACAGTGCGGCAATGTCTAAGGTGAAAAGTATAGCTCCTTCCGGGACATCGTGAAATGTGTCTAAAAATCTGATAATAGAAGCTGAATCCAGGACATATGAAGGTGCGAGAGGCACCCTGTTCTTCAAATAGGAATCCAACATGGATGATAATGGTTCCAATACAGACCCTATCCCTGAAACTATGGGTCTTCCTGGAGGTGATTGCAAGGACTTGTGGATTTTGGGAACAAAGTAAATAACAGGGGTCCTGGGATTTTTACAAAATAGAAATCTGTATTCCCGATCTGTAATAATACCCTGCTCCAATCCATAGATTAGATGATGTGAAATCACATCCTGAATATCTCCTACAGGGTCCATGTGAAGAACCTCATAATAAGTGGTGTCTGTAAGTTGACGATAAGCTTCAGCCTCGTATTGGTCAGTATCTAGAATGACTATACCCCCTCCCTTATCAGCCGGGCGTATAATAATGCTGTTGTCTGTTGCTAGAGAGTTCAAAGCTAGCAACTGAGGACGGGAGAGGTTAAATCTACTGAGGGATTGCTGGTGTTCTACAGTCCCTATATCTTGAAGTACAAGGTTCTCGAAAGCCTGAATATGAGGGTCTACTGTGCCCGGAGGGCACCACGTGGATTTAACCTGTAGGTGTGGATGAGACATAGGTTCTGAGTCCGGCTGACTATTGAAATCCATAGGGGAGCTACTCTGCATGTCAGATTTTTCACTATGGAAGAAATTTCTAAGTCTGCATTTTCTGATGAATTTGAAAATAGCTATACGGGTATCAAAAGAATGGTATGTGCTGGTGGGAACAAAGGATAAACCTTTGTCTAGAAGTGACTTTTCAACTGAAGTAAGTTGTCTGTGGGAAAGATTAAAGATATTAGATGTCAGGGCTGGTTTTTTGGAAATCTTGTTCTGGTCGATCTTTTTATGCTGGGCTTTGGACCCCCTTGAAAATGGACTGAGGAAGCTGCCCCTACCACTACCTGCTGCTTCTTATCGTTATCTGAGGAGTCAGATGACGTTTGTGTGTATGTGGGACGATTGCCACGTCTAATAGGACGGGATTTGTCCATCCAGACATAGACAAACCCCTTAGTGTAATCTAATTCATCACGGCGGAGTTTCTTAATCTTAGTTTTCTTAAGGTCTTCCCTGAACCCATCCATCTTGGTGTTAAACTCCTGAAGTGATTTGGTGTAATCATCAACTGGTAAACTACTTTCTAAACTGTCTTTAGAAGACTGAAACTCACTCTTATAAGTTTGTAGTTCAGTCTTGGTAGTTTCTATGACTAACAGCATCAAGTCAAGAGAACACTTGTTCAAAATAGCATTCCATTTATCTAGAAATGCAACATTGTCTAAAAATAGTCTGGGTTCTGTACGCATACGGAGCCCCCGTGGTATACGCTTTAGACGGCAGTACTCCGCTAGAGTGGCCGCATGAAGCTCTGCCCTTGTTATCCGCTTCTGCAAAATCTCAAGGTTGTCCCAATCCGAAGGAATCGATATGTTTTCCCCAGTGGAAAAAAGTTGAAAAGATGCTAATAATTCATTAGCTTGTTGGTCACTGTATGTGTGCGCTTCCCACCCCATGGTAGCCATAATGAACCCTGTAAAGTAGGTACAACTACGTTAGGAAAGTACAGGGAAATATATTAATGTAGTCAGAAAATCGCTAAATAGGAAGAAAAGATCAGACTGACTATAATGATAATAATGGATGTCAGTGAGAAGAGAGTAGAGCTACTGGTATTCAAAAAATGCTCAGAGAAGTGAAACCCTGAAGAGGGGTTGAAAACCACCTCTTGGGAGGAAGAGTTTACCATCCAATCATTGCATTCACATGTAGAAAATTACTCTCTGGTCACTGATGGACATAAGGCAGAAAATGAAGAAGGAGCGAAAAACAGCTAATGGATAAGAAGGTCCCAGAAACAGTTAAGAGCACAGACAGAACAAAGTGCAGCAAGAGACTGGAAAAGATGAGTAGAAAAAATAAAATCACCAGAACCCAAAGGTAGGAAAAATGATTTTATTTGCAACGTAGTGATTGAAATATGTCAGTTTTGAGAATTGACATCTCCTGTCTATATTTTGCTCTGTTCAGGAAGAAATGCAGTTGTTTCTATTTCTCTGGCATTGTACTGCATGAAGAGTCTGGCATCTTAGGGGGGGCGGTTAGTTTGTGCGCCTGTATTTGCATAGCATTTATCTGGGTTCTGCATGCATGACCAAGGCCAGGTGTTCTGGTAGGAATGAAGATTGAGAAGTGTTATTGGTGTCATGGCCCCAAGCAGGAAGATATTGGTCTGCTCCTTTAGCCTTTTTGGACCCAGAATGGCCCTCACTTAAAAATTAGCAGAGACCCCTGCCCTAGGGTTGCCATATAGCTCCACAAAAAGGACGACAAATTGAAACATTTGAGTTTTACTTCCATTGCTTTCAATGGAAGTAAAACCTGGATCTCAATTCGTCTTTCTCTTTCTGAAACACGTCCTGTTTGGTTTCTCACTGAAAAGGCAATATACTATAGGTTAATGTTAAGGATTATCTGTATAGTTTTCAAAGTTCATGCTAATAACTGAGAGAAAAGCACTAAGTTATTTGCATGTGATATTCTGAGGGCTGTACTTGATTGAAATTTTGTTTGGTTTGCCTTCACACTGAGGAAAGCACTAAGCCATGTGCTATTGACTTGCTTTTACAATTAATAAAAAACACTAATCCACCTTTTACAAAACTGTAGTGCAGTTTTTAGCGCCGGCCACGGTGGTAACAGCTCCAACGCTCTTAGAATTCCTATGAGCATTGGAGCTGTTACCGCACGGCATGCGCTAATAGAGAATGACACGGGGACAAATTTGTCCTGTTGCTGCAGGAACTCAGTTGTCCTGTCCCCTTGAGTTTTGTCGCTGTCCCTGCCCCATTCCTGTAAGCTCTACCTTAACTGCACAAGCCTTGAACACTTATATTTTAAAGTATTTGAGGCTTGTGCAGATGAGGTCAGAGCTTAGGCATTGGTGGAATGAGGCATTATGACATCACAATCTGAGCTCTAGAATGTTGCTACTTAGGATTTTAAAGGGTTTGAGGCTTGTGCAGATGAGGATGGAGCTTGCAGGAATGGGGGTAGGGACAGGAAAAGAACTCGTGGGGACAGGACAGGAAAATGAGTTCCTTTGTGGACGGGGAAAAATTTGTCCTTGTTATTCTGTAGGTGCTAAAACCACACCACAGTTTTGTAAAGGGGGGGGGGATAGTTATTTGTTTGTGATATTCTTGATATGTTTTGTGCATCAAGTTTAAAATTTCAAGTTTATTTCAAATTTATTATTATACCGCCCATTCGAACCTTCTAGGCGTTGTACAAAAATGCCTTAACAATATACCAATTAAAATATAATTTGGTCTAAAACAAACCAAGGGAAAAAACGATTTAAGGACACAGACGAACAGGGAGAGAAGGGAAGAAGGGATTAGAACTACAATTGATAGAAAGAAAAGAAAACACTGAAAGAGAAGAACAAAAGATTGGAGAAATGAAAATGGAAATGTTACTTAAAACTAAGTCGCCCTGTTTAGGTTACAAAGGCATCGCGGAAAAGGAATGTCTTTAGCATCACCTTAAATTTGATCAGTGTTGTATTTTCCCGCAAGTAGTTGCATGAATAATTGGAACTAAAATTATTGTCTGGACTAAAATATCACTTGTACTGAGCTGATGTTTGACTTTCTGTGCAGATTGCAGAACCCAGCATGCATCACAAGTTGTACTTTTATTGATGTTCTTTCAATAAAAAATAAAATAAAAAAAACCCACTACAAGGTTAAAATGTTTATTTGCATTGCCAGAGGCGCATAAAATCTTCTTTCTGCTTTGGTAAGAGCAGATAGCGTAGCTGGTTTTAAGAAAGGTTTGGACAAGTTCCTGGAGGAAAAGCCCATAGTCTGTTATTGAGAAAGACATGGGGGAAACCACTGCTTGACCTGGATCGGTAGCATGGAATGTTGTTGCTCTTTGGGTTTTGGCCAGGTACTAGTGACCTGGATTGGCCACCGTGAGAATGGGCTACTGGACCATTGGTCTGACCCTGTAAGGCGATTCTTATGTTCTTATATAGGAATGCTCAAACAAAATAAGTCTCCCAAAGCCCCAAGAAAAGGAACTAGATGAGAGGGAGAGACTGCCTATAGAGGACAACAATATCACTAACACTCAAAAAAAGAGTAATATAAATTTTATAAAGTTTGATAGATTTTTAGAGAGCCTTCAGTCACACAGCCTCCCTTCGGGAACCCCCAGAAGTGACGGCTGCCACTGGCTTACATCCAATAAGGTGTTAACTGTGAAACATCCCCGGGCTCTCCGTGAAATTTAGTGATAAATGACACAAAAGTGCTGGGAGACTTATTTTGTTTGAGTATTGTTTCAGCTCCCATTTTTCGGGTTTTGTTAGTGTTCAGCTTAAGACTGCGGAGATGAAAAATGCGCTTCATTACAGGGCTGTGAGGGAAAGGGGATGAAAGTACGGGGACGGAGAGGTCTAACTCCTTGTGTCTAATTTCAGCCTAGGAAAGCTTCGGTTATTTCCTCAGGACATCCAGTTCTAAGCCCACCCGATGCCCGCCCATAACACACCTCCCAACACGCCCCTTTGAGCTCTGGGCGCACAGCGGCTTAGAAGTGCTGCTGAACATCCAAAAAGTTGGTTTTGATTGTCGGCACTTGGACGTCCAAATGACCTTACGGGTTTTTGGACTTTTCAAAGTTTTGATTATGTCCCCCCCAACTCTCTAGAAATGCTAAATACCGTGTTTCCCCGATGATAAGGCAGGGCCATCAAATAAGACAGCCCCCCCCTTTTTAGAAAAAATTGTAAAATAAGGCACCCCCCCCCGCAAATAAGCCACCCACCGATACCTGCGCTTACCCGAATCGGGTGGTACGGTGGGTGACTCCGTGTGGTCCCTCTGCCGGGGGTCGGCAACCCGCGGCTCCAGAGCCGCATGTGGCTCTTTTCCACCTTTGCCGTGGCTCCGGTAGTGTGTCACGCAGGAATGCAACTTACAAGTCCGGCGTCGCGGCGGGAAATAGCCATGCTGAGCAGTGAGCTCAGCACGTACACAGATGAAAGCCTTGCTTGCTGATTGGTCCGGCGGCCGTGCCGCCGGACCAATCAGCAAGCAAGGCTTTCATCTGTGTAGTGCTGAGCTCACTGCTCAGCATGGCTATTTCCCACCGCGACGCCGGACTTGTAAGTTGCATGCCTGAAAAAGAAATCATCCTGGCCGGGGTCGGTGTCATGCTCCGGAGATCTACAGCCTTCCTATCTCCCTCTCCCTTCTACTTGCTTCCGGCCACATCCCCTGCTCCGCGGCTCTCTTCGGCAACTCAGCAGCAGCGATCGACACAAGCTTCTGACGTCGGGGCCTACCCTCTGCGAGTCCCGCTTGTTTCAACTTCCTTTTTCCACAAAGGCGGGACTCATAGAGGGAAGGCCTCGATGTCGGCAGCTTGTCTTGATCACCGCTGCTGACGAGTTGCTGAAGAGAGCCGCGGAGCAGGGGGATGTTGCCAGGTGCAGGTAGAAGGGAGAGGGCCAGATGCAGGACTCGTGGGTGAGGGAGGAGAAGAGAGAGGGGAGGGAAACAAAAGGAAATATTTCATACTGGGCTGGGCCGGAGTGGAGGGAGGGTGGAAAGACATTGAAAGGGTAAATAAGGCATCCCCCCGAAAATAAGCCCTAGAGCATATTTTGGCCTTCCAAAAAAAATAAGACAGTGTCTTACCATCGGGGAAACACGGTAGTATTACGATTGTCCGTCTCTCTTTATTACTGCTTTCACGTGTCTCTAAAGATGTCTACATTACTCAGAACACCCAGAGAACGTCGGTAGCCCTTGGCTCTCCTCCCCACCCAAAAATAAAACAAATTCTCTGAGCTGCAGAAGATTTGGCGCTCAGCCTGTCGGTAGTTGCCCAGACTAATGGCAGTTCTCCAGCACTGCTTCCTTAGCATGAGCCGCTCTCCTGCCTGGCGATGTCTCCAAGCAGGCATAGACCCGAAGTGAAATCTTCAGCTATTCTTAGAGCTGGTAATTAAGTTAGCCCTTTCCCGCTTCTCTGTCTGGAAGGAGAGAGGAGAAAATCAAGATTAGCTGGCCCTTCCTGGACCAGGGTCATACCATGCCTTGGCAGGAGTTCTTAATGACATCTATGCGCACACTCTGTGTACCTAATCTAATCTAATCTTCCATTTGTGTGTTGCGGTGTCAGGTCAAAAGCGCGCTGGGACAAAGGCGCGTGCAAACAACTGAGCGCAATGCTGGGGCGCGCGCCGAAGAAAATGACTGTTTTATAGGGCTCCGATGGGGGGTGTGGGGGGGAACCCCCCACTTTACTTTATACAGATCGCGCCGCGTTATGGGGGGTTGTAACCCCCCACATTTGACTGAAAACTTCACTTTTTCCCTAAAAAACAAGGAAACAGTTAATTTTCCAGTATAATGAGGGCGGTTACAACCCCCCCAAACCCTCTACAACACCGCCGCAATCTATATTAAGTAGTAAAATGGGGGGTTCCTCAACAAAAACCCCCGTCGGAGCCCCTAAAAACACTCTTTTTCTTCGGTGCGCGCTTCCGTCTTGCGCTCAGTTGTCGGCGCGCGCCTTTGTCTTCCGCGGTTTTGTCTATGAACCGTGTGTTGCTCATACCTGTGCAGGCTCTAGGCGACTTACATTGAGAAGGAGAGAGAGGGGAGGATGGGACAGATGAGGGACTTGAGGGAGAGGCCTAAAATGTGGGAAGAGGATTGACCTGTTTTGCTTCTTATGATAAGTAGAAGTGTGTTTGGTTGTTACAGTATTTTTCTGCTCTCTTTTGTATTGGTTTCTACACTTCGTGGTATGACACCTTCAGGGTATTTCACTGATGCCAGGCACCATGTTCTGATTTTGATTAAACCCACATGAGTTTCTCCTTCCTTAATCTTGTTAGTAAGACAATGTGACTATACGTCCCGTTTTTGAACGGGACCGTCCCATTTTTTAGATCGCCTGTCCCATTGTCCCCACGCACAGCTTCGGGATGCCGAAATATCCCGTTTTCAGAGAGAGCGTCCTGAAGCTGTGCGTGGGGACAATGGGACAGGCGATTGCGGAGCCTGGGATTTCTCCAACAAAGCTCAGATCAGCAGAGCGCAGCTCAGATCAGCACAGATCAGGTGCGTGCAGCCGTGACTGCACAAGCCTCCCCCCCTCCCCCAACATCAATTCTGACATTGGACAGGAAGTTCCGGAACTTTCTCTCTGATGTCAGAATTGATGTTGGGAGGGGGAGGCATGTGTAGTCACGGCTGCACGCACCTGTTGCTGCATCGGCTTGGAGAAATCGGTGGCAGCGGCTTGGGGGAGGGGGCTGGGAGAGAGAAAGAAAGAAATGAAAGAAAGGATGCACAGTCAAAAGGGCGTTCAACCAGAGACTCATGAAATCACCAGACAACAAAGGTAGGAAAAATGATTTTATTTTCTATTTAGTGATCAAAATGTGTCAGTTTTGAGAATTTATATCTACTGTCTATGTTTTGCATTATATTTAACGGGGTCCGGGGAGGATCTGGAGGGGAGGAAAGGATCCAGGGGAGGGTTCAGTCCCGTTTTGAGAAAAAAAAAATGGTCGCGTTATAGTAAGAGGGACAATGAAAGCTGGTTGAATGCGGAGGAAAATGCTCATGACCAGGGCGGAAAATTTGGCCGGAGTTAATGCTGAGAAAGCAGGGGTTTTCAGCCCTGTCCACGGGACCCACCCAGCCAATCCGGCGTTCACAGAGATGCCAAGTTATCCAGTTCCAGGCTGAAGATTTTGGGACAGTGCTGGTTTTGATCTTATATCCCAACACTGTGGCATTTGTAGTGCCTGGTCCTGCTCATTGAAATACGTGCTCAGTGACGTAGTAAGGGGGAGGGGCGGTCTGACCTTGGCACCCTCTTTGTCCTCCTCTCTGCCCCCCTGCTCCTTCCCTGCCCCCAACTGCTACAGATACACGCTGCTTCCCTTCCCCCCGTACCTTTGGTGCGAGCAGAAGCCTCCAACCTGCGGTTGCGCCAGCATCAGCTCTTCCTTTGATGTCACTTTTTGGACCCGCGTCTATGAAATGACGTCAGAGGAAGAGCTGACGCTGGCGTTGACAGCTGCTTGGGGGTTGCTAATCACGCCAGGAACGTTAAAAAGGTATGGATGAAGGCAAGCAGCAGATGCGTGGGGCAGGGGTGCCTCTCACCCTCGCTACGCCACTGTACGTGTCACAAGTCCCTAATATGCTAGGTTGGGGTGGTCAGAAATCCAAGACTGTCCCAAAATCTCAAGCCTGGAACTGGGTAACTTGTCAACTCGGCATCTCCATGTTCAGGATAACCACATGAAATTGGGGTGCCGCAAGGCTCGATGCTTGGACCCGTGCTCTTCAACATCTTTATAAACGATCTGGACATTGGTACGACGAGTGAGGTGATTAAATTTGCAAACGATACGAAGTTATTCAGAGTAGTGAAGACACAGGGGGATTTTGAAGATCTGCAACGTGACATAATCAAGCTCGAGAAATGGGCATCAACATGGCAGATGAGGTTCAAAGTGGATAAGTGTAAAGTGATGCATGTCGGTAACAAAAATCTCATGCACGAATACAGGATGTCCGGGGCGGTACTTGGAGAGACCTCCCAGGAAAGAGACTTGGGAGTTATGATCGACAAGTCATGAATCCGTCCACGCAATGTACAGTGGCAGCGAAAAGGGCAAACAGAATGCTAGGAATGATAAAGAAGGGGACCACGAACAGATCAGAGAAGGTTATCATGCTGCTGTACAGGGCCATGGTGTGCCCTCACCTGGAGTACTGCATCCAGCACTGGTCGCTGTACATGAAGAAGGACACGGTACTACTTGAAAGGGTCCAGAGAAGAGCGACTAAGATGGTTAAGGAGCTGGAGGAGTTGCCGTATAGTGAAAGATTAGAGAAACTGGGCCTTTTCTCCCTCGAACAGAGAAGAATGAGAGGGGACATGTTCGAAACATTCAAGGTACTGAAGGGAATAGACTTGGTAGATAAGGACAAGTTGTTCATCCTTTCAAGAACGAGAGGGCACTTTCTAAAATTGAAAGGGGATAGATTCCGTACAAACGTAAGGAAGTTCTTCTTCACCCAGAGAGTGGTAGAAAACTGGAACGCTCTTCTGGAGTCTGTCATAGAGGAAAACACCCTCCAGGGATTCAAGCCAAAGTTAGACAAGTTCCTGCTAAACTGGAACGTACGCAGGTGAGGCTGGACTCATTTAGAGCACTGGTCTTTGACCTAAGGGCCGCCGCGTGAGTGGACTGCTGACCCAGCAGCGGCAATTCTTATGTTCTAATGTTCTTGTGTTCAGATATGACCATATCTACAAAACTTTAAACCACTTCTGTACTTCAAAAAATCTGGCTTTCTCTAGAGCCTACCCTGCCCCCTCAGACTATGAGGGCCCGAGGAGCTGTTGAATTAAATAACACTTTAATTTCTGTGCTTCATTTACTAAAGTAACTGAGATAGTAAAAAAAAAACCACAGATTGTGCCTTGCCTTGTTATAAATCTGAATTCTGAGGCTCATGGACATTTTTCTTTGCTAGTTATATACTCCTTAATCTCTTGGACAAACATCTGTCCACAGTCTGTGGGCATCAAGTGTTTTCCCAAGATCTGATGTGCAAACATGCTTTGTCGGCCTGACTATAGGGGCAGGAAGGAAGATTGCTTTCCTCTTTGGCTCTCGCTCTGCAGGATCATCGTTCCAAATTTACTTTAGACCTTCCTTTGGTAGGGTTGACAGCATCAGCAGCTGTGGTGAATAGACCTTTTCAGCATCATGGCATCACCAGATGTGAATTGTAGAAACACTTCATTCGAAAACCAAACATCTTTGGATGGGGAGGATTAATAATACACCGGAAAGAGTCTTATTAATCTAACAGATCGGAGAGGAGATATGGCAACCTTTGGGCAGAAGACCTTGCTCATTTTATAGAGGAACAATATTTAATTAGCTATCTGAAGACGAAAGGCATTAGAGCGTCAGTAATACTGTTTCCCTTAAAACATTATGGCTCGCCAAGAGACTGGAGAAGAATACGGTAGTATGGGTCTTAGAGAGAAGACTATTTATTTCCAAACTGAAGTCCCAGGAAACTGGAGTTAGGGCTGGATCAAAGTGTCTAGACCAGCGTTCTCAACTCGATCCTGGAGTCCCCCTTTGAAAATGCATGAAAGAAATTTGCATATAACGGAGGCAGTGCATGCAAATCAAGTTTCTGCAAGTTCATTGAGGATATCCTGAAAACCTGGCAAGGGGGGACTCCAGGATTGAGTTGACAACACTGGTCTAGACACTTCTCACCCAGAACCAGGCTCCCAGTTCAGATTTAGCAAGTAACCCTTTCTGGACTGACCCATTTTAATATGGACTCCTTTTTATGTACTGGAATTTATTCACTGTGGCCATGATTTGAACCTCTGCATGAGTAATGAAAACATCTAGAATGGTCTGTTCCAAGCCTGTTAAAACATGGTGGGGAGACAATGGTGCATGTGTTAGATGGGCTCACGTGGCATTTGCAGGTTGAAATAGCCCTAAAGAGCATTTTTAGGAAAGAGGAAGGGCTGTGGCTCACTGGTTGAGCTGCTGCCTCTGCACCTGGAGGTTGTGAGATCAAATCCTGGTGCTGCTCATTGTGACCCTGGGTAGGGTTGCCAGATGTTCAGATGTACCTGGACATGTCCTCTTTTTAGTCCGGGTTTTGAAAAGCTTCTTCTCTGGGACTGTGTCAAGAACAGGTTGAGGGGCGGGGCTGCGAAGTGATGTGGGTGGAACATGGTAGAACTGGGTGGGCATGGGGGCGGAGCTATGGGTCTGGATTATATTTAACTAAAATCTGGTAACCCTAACCCTGGGCAAGTCACTTAATCCTCCAGAGTAGGTTTACCAGATGTCTGGATTTCCCCAGACAGCTTTTCAAATCCCGCCCAAAGGTATAAACTATCCTTCCCCTCTCTACACGGTATTCGCTATGCAGGCAAACTGGGAAAATCCCTTCTCTTCAGAATCACAGGTCTTTGGAACGACCTTACTACCCCGCTGCGGAACCTGGGCTCCCTCCAATTATTCCGCAAGCAACTGAAAACCTGGCTTTTCACTAAAATGTAATTCTATCCCCCCTTACTCTTCTCTTCTATATATAAGTTCATGTAAACCTTTTTTTTCCTTCTCTTCCTATAGTTTAAGTTCTTGTAAACCGTGCCGAGCTCCACATCCATGGAGATGATGCGGTATATAAACTTAAGGTTTAGTTTAGTTTAGTTTAGTCATGTTTCTGTGTTTGTTGAGATTTTTCTGGTTAGGACAGTAAAATGGGATCCCTTGAATTTCCCTCCAAATGCTTCATTATTTTTTCTAAGATTAAATATGTCTTTTTTTCAACCAGGCCAGTTAGAAAGACCATTTTTAGATAGGGAAGCTACTGTAACATCATAATAAGTTGGGTTTTTTGTTGGGTGTTTTTTTTTTTTATCTGCCATAGGATTTATCAGACAGGATGTGAAGTATTTTGGATTTCTTCTATCATGGTTTCCTTAATCTGTTTTCCCTCTTCTTCTCGTGATGTGGCCTATATTGTTTTCTTTAATAAGTGATTGGATGTATGTCTGTAATTAAAAATCATAATAAAAAAATTGGATCTCATGAAACAGGGGCTTTGAAAATCAATTTCTCCCATCCCCCCCTCCCAATTGAGAATGGGCCCGAGGAGCACGAAGGCTATGATGGTCTCAGATATATCCCTCCTTCCCACTTTCAGCAAGAAGGGTGACACCAGGGTTACAGTTAAATATGATAAATTATAGGCAGAAATACTCAGAATGCCACATCTGATGTCATAGTTTTTACCCTTGTATGCACTCTGAACAACAACCAAAGGATTGTCAGCTAAATGCCAACAAAACCCAAGCTGTGTGGTAAGAGCAGTGCTCGGTCGGCCCCACGTGGTAATGCCACTGACACAGCTGCATCTCTCTCTGGAAGACAAAAGGCCGTTCTCAGACCAGTCTCACGCCTGTAGCTCCCACCCTCAGTACTCTGGCTGAAGGGGGATATACAAAATCAACGTTCGCTGATGTTCCAAGCAATTTACCATGGAAAGCTTATGAAGACAAGGCCACACGATTGTCCTCAGGGGCTAAATAGGGCCGCTAACACAGTGTTCTTCAACCGCCGGTCCGTGGACTGATGCCGGTCCGCAGAAATTCCCTGCCGGTCCACAGGGCCGGCACATGCATCACGCCCCATTCAGTGCTCAACAGCCGCCGGTCCACGGTGTGATTGATGTGGCGGTGTCTTCAGGTCGGCTCCTTCTTCCTCTGCAGTGCACAAAGCCGTGGGTAACGGCTCCTACGTGCGTCCTGCGCCTGAACTGGAAGCCTTCTCTCTGACGTCGCAACGTCCATACAGAATCCCAAAGAATAGCAAGATTCTAGAATCTCAAAGAGTGGCAACATTCCATATAGAATCCCAAAGAATAGCAAGATTCCGGAATCACAAAGAGTAGCAACATTCCATATAGAATCCCAAAGAATAGCAAGATTCCGGAATCACAAAGAGTAGCCACATTCCATACAGAATCCCAAAGAATAGCAAGATTCCAGAATCTCAAAGAGTGGCAACATTCCATACAGAATCCCAAAGAATAGCAAGATTCTGAAATAACAGAGAGAGAATCTTGTTAGATTCTAGATTCTCAAAGAATGGCAACATTCCATATAGAATCCCAAAGAATAGCAAGATTCCAGAATCCCAAAGAGTAGCAACATTCCGGAATCCCAAATAGTAGCAACATTCCATATAGATCCCAAAGAATAGCAAGATTCTGGATCCCAAAGAGTAGCCACATTCCATACAGAATCCCAAAGAATAACAAGATTCCGGAATCCCAAAAAGCAACAAGATTCTAGAATCCCAAAGAGTAGCAACATTTCATACAGAATCCCAAAGAATAGCAAGATTCTAGAATCTCAAAGAGTGGCAACATTCCATATAGAATCCCAAAGAATAGCAAGATTCCGGAATCCCAAAGAGTAGTAACATTCCATATAGAATCCCAAAGAATAGCAAGATTCTAGAATCTCAAAGAGTGGCAACATTCCATATAGAATCCCAAAGAATAGCAAGATTCTAGAATCTCAAAGAGTGGCAACATTCCATATAGAATCCCAAAGAATAGCAAGATTCCGGAATCCCAAAGAGTAGGAGCATTCCATATAGAATCCCAAAGAATAGCAAGATTCCGGAATCCCAAAGAGTAGCAACATTCCATATAGAATCCCAAAGAATAGCAAGATTCCGGAATCCCAAAGAGTATCAACATTCCATATAGAATCCCAAAGAATAGCAAGATTCCGGAATCCCAAAGAGTAGCCACATTCCATACAGAATCCCAAAGAATAGCAAGATTCTGAAATCCAAGAGCGTAACAAGATTCCAGAATCCCAAAGAGTAGCCACATTCCATACAGAATCCCAAAGAATAGCAAGATTCTGGAATCCCAAAAAGCAACAAGATTCTAGAATCTCAAAGAGTGGCAACATTCCATGCTACTGATCCAGGGCAAGCAGTGGCTTTCCCCATGTCTCTCTCAATAACAAACTATGGACTTTACCTCCAGGAAATTTTCCAAGCCTTTCTTAAAACCAGCTTCAGTAACCACTCTTATCACAACCTCTGTGATGCTGATGAGAATCCAGGAGGAGGGGGGCAAATGCCTCCTCTTGTCCCCCCTTACACCAATGATCAAGTTTGAAGTTTTATTAAATTTGATATACCACTCCAGGGCCGAGGCCGTCTAAGCAGTTTGCAATCAAAGTAATAATTAATTTAAATTAATTAAAAAAAATATTTCATTCATTGAAGGATAGTAAATTATCTTTCTAGCGGGAGTATGCTAATCCACAGGGTCTCCATGCCTAGAAAAGGGTGTATATTAAAAGGAAATTAGTTTAATATATTAATTATAGAATACATCTCTGAATAAGTAAGTGTTGAGGTCTGCTGGGAATTCTAAGTATGATGGTTTTAATCTGATATCTAGCGGTAATGAGTTCCACATGAATATACCTGAGTGTGATGAATCTTAAGAAATCTGATGACGAGATGGAATGTATAGTTAGTCAGATCGTGAGGAACGTAGAGATTTTGATCACAATTCAGCCCTTGGAAGAGGTGACCTTTCAGCCTCGTTATTTGGGTAACATAAAATTTAAACAATCAGAAAAACTATATAAATGGACAGTAATAATGACCACTGGAGAGATCTAAAGAGCCGTCACGACTTCTACTGCCCCACTCTTCTGAAACCTCTGCTGCTGATTGGGGGGAGGGGGGGGGGGCAGGGTATAGACCTAACTAGTTCTTGAATGAAGACCACCCAGGGTGTCGAGAAAGAATGGGCTGATGGTGGAGGCATTGGACCTTAGCAGCAGTTTCAGGTCGGGGCTTGAACTCCCCTTTCACACTGAATCTCCATGTGACCTTGATTTATCAGGCTGCGATTAAATAATGGTAACAGCTTTCTCCTTCTCTCCGCTGTGGACAAATGTTCTGCCTGGCCATTCACCCCGGAGGTTACAGTCTATTTCTGAAGTATGAAAGTGTCCAGAGCATTGATTGGGATTTATTAAATGCTTTTATGAAGAGATTCGCCCAAGGTGGTGTACAGCAATTTTGTTAACAGCAAAACAGTAGTAAAAAGACCAAATCTATATCTAAATACAATGAATGAGGTCAACTTGAAACATAACAATAGGATACAATGAAACTATTACAAATATGCATATTTAAAATTCAAATAAGAGAAATATAATATGAGGGGATGCTGAAAAGTCCTCGGCCCCACCAACCAACTTCCTAAATTTTGAGCGACATTTTGCCACTGGAACTGAAAAGAGTGTCATCTTATTTGCAGAAACGAAATTCTACGTTTGGACTTGGTTTCAGATCATTGATTGAACCATATCCAGGTCATTCTCTTCATGGTTGGGGCTGAGAACTTTTCAGCACTTCCTGGTAGTGTGAAGAGTTTCAGTCTCTGGTAACCAGTGCCGAGAATGTGATGTCATAATGCCTCTTTCCACCAATAAGAGCCAACCTCATCAGTGATGTCACAATGGCTTGATTGTTCTACGCTTGGCTCACTTTTATTACATACCAGGGGGTGCTGAAAAGTTCTCAGCCCCACCAACCAACTTCCTCAATTCTGAGCCTTATTTTGCCACTGGAGCTGAAAAGAGTGTCATCTTATTTCCTTAAATGCCAATTTGCAGAAGCAAAATTCTATGTTTTGACATCGTTTCAGATCATTGATTGAACCATATCCAGGTCATTCTCTTCATGGTTGGGGCTGAGAACTTTTCAGCACTTCCTGGTAGTGAGAAGAGTTTCAGTCTCTGGTAACCAGAGCCGAGATTGTGATGTTATAATGCCTCAATCCACCAATAAGAGCCAACCTCATCAGTGATGTCACAATGGCTTGATTGTTCTACGCTTGGCTCACTTTTATTACATACCAGGGGGTGCTGAAAAGTTCTCAGCCCCACCAACCAACTTCCTCAATTCTGAGCCTTATTTTGCCACTGGAGCTGAAAAGAGTGTCATCTTATTTCCTTAAATGCCAATTTGCAGAAGCAAAATTCTATGTTTTGACATCGTTTCAGATCATTGATTGAACCATATCCACTTTATTCTCTTATTGGCTGGGCTGAGGACTTTTCAGCACCTCCCTGGAGCAACATTCCAGAGCTGAGATTGTGATGTCATAATGCCTCATTCCACCAATGCCTAAGAGACAACCTCACCAGTGATGTCACAATGGCCTGATTGTCCTATACTTGGCTCACTTTTATTACATACAAGGGGGTGCTGAAAAGTTCACAGGTCAACCAACCAACTTCCTATATTCTGAGCGTTATTTTGGCTCTGTGGCTGAAAAGAGTGTTCTCTTATTTTGTTAAGTGCCAATTTGCAGAAACGAAATTCTCTCTTTTGACATTGTTTGAGATCATTGATTGAGCCATTTCCATGTCATTCTCTTCTTGGTTGGGTTGAGAACTTTTCAGCCCCCCCCCCCTCGTACAATGTTGCATAATGCTTATGAAACACCTAATAAGCACAGATCAGAACGTTCAAATAACATAATTATGACGCTAATGCTTTTCTACAATACAGCTTAACCATTAGATGGGGATAAGGTTAGGATTACCATATATCTGGGAAAACCCAGACATGTCCTCTTTTTAAAGAACTGTCCGGACGTCCGAATGGGTTTATAAAATTGTCGAGTTTGTCCAGGTTTGCTTACAAGGAATCTGGTGACTCTTACCTCCTCGGCTGCAATTCTATTTCCTTTGAGCCTGCTGCTGTCAGTCTGCCCTGGAAGTCGCCTCTTTGCGTGTCCCGCCTCTATGGGAACAGGATGTTGCTGCAGAGAGGTGGCTTCTGGGGCAGTCCGACGGCAGCAGGCTTACGTCGCTGAGCTGCTGGCAGCCCCTCCCCCAAATAGAATTGCAGCAGCAAGGAGGTAAGAGGGGCAGAGCCACCAGATTCCTTGTAAACTGGCCCTGCCACACAAGCTTCTGGGGGGCTGGGCCAGAGGAGGGGCAAGGGCGGAGCTTGGGGTGAAGTGGGGTGGGGTCATATGTCCACTTTTTTCAGGTCAAAAATATGGTAACCCTAGACAAGATGATTGTTAGGACAAGCAAATGGGTGTCAAAACTCAGTCTGATGCCAGGTATTGGTTAGGGGGGAAATTCCCTTTGGGTGACCAGGCACCAGGTTGCTGGATTTGTTCTCCCGAGTTGATGTAAATGAGTGACTCTGTTCTCTTCCAGACCCGAGAAGCTCTGTTCACTATTCTCCAGGACCTGCGACGAGTGGACCACTTTAATATTATCACTTTCTCCAATCGAATCAAAGTCTGGCAGGAGGATCGTCTGGTGAAAGTTACTTCAAATACTATTCGGGATGCCAAGAAGTTCATCTATCACATATCACCTAACGGAGGTAGTTCCACTGCTTGCCACACACTCGCACAGACTCACATGCATTTTCAGACACACACATAAACTCACACACACTCACTCACATGCACTTATACACACTCAGACACACACATTCATACTCACACACACACTCTACACACTTGCTTATAAACACTCACACACACTCACTTACACACATACTCTCACACACTTACTCACATGCACTTATACACACTCAGACACACACATTCATACTCACACACACTTGCTTACAAACACGCACTCTCACACACATACTTACACACACACACTTGCTTACAAACACTCACACACATACTCACACTCACACACATTCACACTCACACATACTTACACACACACTCGCTTACACTCATACACACACTCACATACCTTATACACACTCACACTCACATACTTACACACACACTTGCTTACAAACACTCACACATACTCACACTCACACACTTACTCATATGCACTTATACACACTCAGACACACACATTCATACTCACACACACTTGCTTACAAACACGCACTCTCACACACATACTTACACACACACACTTGCTTACAAACACTCACACACATACTCACACTCACACACATTCACACTCACACATACTTACACACACACTCGCTTACACTCATATACACACTCACATACCTTATACACACTCAGACACACACATTCACACTCACATACTTACATACACACTTGCTTACAAACACTCACACATACTCACACTCACACACTTACTCATATGCACTTATACATACTCAGACACACACATTCATACTCACACACACACTCCAAACACACACACACATTCCACATACATACACACACTTGCTTACAAACACGCACTCTCACACATACTTACACACACTTGCTTACACTCACACACATAATCACACTCACATACATACTCACATGCACTTATACACACACACATTCACACTCACACACTTACACTCACACACACACTCACATGCACTTATACACACTCACTCACACACATTCACACTCATATACTTACACACACACACACTTACAAACACTCACACTCACTCATATTCACTTATACACACTCAGACACACACATTCACACTCGCATACTCGCACACACATATTCTGAGGTATGAACATCTATGCACATGCTCTCTCTCTTTCTCTCTAATTACACCCTAGCACTGGAGGGTTAAGTGACTTGCTCAGAGTCACAAGGAGTTGGCAGCTTCTTTCTTTTCCATCCTCCAGCTCTGTTCAAATGGGCTTTTACTTGCTAGGGCTTCATAAGCCTCTCTCTGATTGCGACAGTGCTGAACCTAACATATTTCACACTTGGAGCAGCTTCCCTCCTTTCAAACTCCCCTACCTCGTGCTCTGGTCTGCTCTCTCCTCTCCATCTGCAATCCAGAAGCTCCTCCATTTTTCAAGCCCCGCCACTACCATCGTGATCCAGCTGCTCCCCACCTGTTTCAGCCCCCCCACCAAACACGGTTCAGTAGCATCCCACTCTCTCAATCTCCCCCCTCCTGATCTACCCTTAAATGTGGCTTTCTTCTCTAGAGGCAGCTGGTAGCATTAGCAATTGATATAACACTGCCCGTGCCCTACTCGGAGCCTTTCCTTTGCCACATTCAGCCGTTATGGAAACAGGAAGTGATGTCAGAGGGGGGCAGAAAAGGTAAGGGGAAGGTTCCGGGAGTAGTACTGAAAGGTCACTTTGGGAAGCCACATAATTCAGTATTTTATTAAAGAGAAAACTTAGTTCAACACTTAGGAAAACCAGTCCCAAACTCCTTCAGTACAGGCAGTTTTATATGAATTGATAACTTTACCAGCCACCTCTAGAGGGAAGAAAGCCATGTTTAAAGCTAGACCGGGGGGGGGGGGGGGGGGGGATATGAGCGGTGGATGTGTCTGGACTGGAGTTGTTGAGAGAAAGAAAGACAGAAGAAGCAGATGAAGAAATGATGAAGGAAATCAACCATGAATGTAGAATGGGAAATGTAACAATCATGGGAGACTTCAACTATCCAGGGATCAACTGGAACCTAGGAACCTCGAACTGCGGCAGGGAAACGATGTTCCTGGAAACAATAGGGGACTGCTTCTTAGAACAAATGGTGGGAGAACCAACAAGGGGTTCCGCAACCTTGGACTTAGTCCTCAATGGCTTAACTGGGAGAACATCAGACATGGAAATCCTGGTCCCCCTGGGGACGAGCGATCACAGCATGATCAATTTTAAAATTGGCATTGGGAAGGGAAAAAAAACCAAGACCCAAACCACAACCTTTAACTTCAAAAAAGGGAATTATGACAAAATGAGAGTCATGGTAAAAAAACGGCTCAAGAATAAGACAGCCAGAATGAAAACGGTACATCAAGCATGGTCCCTACTAAAAAATACAATCACCGAAGCGCAGAATCTCTACATCCCGCAGATATCCAAAGGAAGGCGAAAAAAGAACAAAGGAGAGCCAGCTTGGCTAACTAAAGGGGTGAAGGATGCGGTAAGGGATAAGAGGAACTCGTTCAAGAAATGGAAACGCGAACGAACAACCGAGGCCTGGATTAGACACAAGGTCGACCAGAAGAAATGTCACAAGGTGGTAAGAGACGCCAAAACAACCTATGAGGAAAAGATAGCGCAAGAAGCCAAAAACTTCAAGCCCTTTTTCAGGTATATAAAAGGGAAAAAACCAGCAAGAGAGGCAGTTGGCCCTCTTGACGACCAAGGAAGGAAAGGGTGCATTAAAGAAGACAAACAAATTGCAGATAGGCTAAATTCATTCTTTGCCTCCGTCTTTACCAATGAGGACACAACAACAATACCGGAAACAAGAAGGGTATTCATGGGTGACATAGAGGATAGCCTCACATCAGTGAACGTGGAATTGGACATGATATACTATCAGATTGACAAACTGAAAAGTGACAAATCCCCCGGACCGGATGGAATTCACCCGAGAGTATTAAAGGAGCTAAAGGTAGAAATTGGAGAACTATTACAAACCCTAGCTAACATGTCAATTAGAACCGGGCAAATACCTGATGACTGGAAGATAGCGAATGTCATCCCAATCTTCAAAAAAGGATCGAGAGGAGAACCAGGCAATTATAGACCTGTCAGTCTTACGTCGGTTCCTGGGAAGATGGTTGAAGCACTAATCAAGGATAGCATAGTGCAACACCTGGAGAATCATGACCTGATGAGAGCTAGTCAGCATGGCTTCAGGAAGGGGAAGTCATGTTTGACGATTTACTTCAATTTTTCGAGAAGGTGAACAAACTAATCGACAACGGAGACCCGGTGGATATAATTTACTTGGACTTCCAGAAAGCATTCGACAGGAACCTGAAGCCGTCGGCTCAATATGCGGCGGCGGCAAAGAAAGCAAACAGAATGTTAGGTATGATAAAGAAGGGGATCACAAGTAGATCGGCGGCCGTTATAATGCCGCTTTACAGAGCAATGGTCAGACCACACTTGGAGTACTGTGTCCAACACTGGTCTCCATACCTAAAAAAGGATATAACCCTGCTGGAAAGGGTGCAGAGGCGAGCCACGAAGCTAGTAAAAGGTATGGAAAATTTGAGCTACAAAGAACGACTCGAAGGACTGGGACTGTTCACCCTCGGGAGGAGGAGACTGCGAGGAGATATGATTGAGACTTATAAAATACTGAATGGATTCGATAAAATTGAGCAAGAAACACCGTTGTTCACATTGTCAAAAGTGACACGGACAAGAGGTCATGGACTGAGGCTGAGGGGCAGCAGGCTCAGGACAAATGTCAGGAAATTCTATTTCACACAGCGAGTGGTGAACGCTTGGAATGCTCTCCCAGAGGAGGTGGTGACGGAGACTACCATTCTGGGTTTCAAGCGTGAGTTGGATGCACACCTCCTTGCAAATCACATTGAGGGATATGGGTAATCAGGGTCTCCATCTGGGAGTACCTGGCTTGGCCTCCGCGTGTGCGGGTCGCCAAAATAGATGGACCTAAAGTCTGATCCGGTGAAGGCGTTTCTAGTTAGTATTGGGGTTCAAGAAGGGATTGGGCAACTTTCTGAAGAAAAGGGGATAGAAGAGTACGGATAGAGGACTACTACACAGGTCCTGGACCTGATGAGCCTCCGCGGTGTGCGGACTGCTGGGCATGATGGACCTCTGGTCTGACCCAGTGGAGGCAATGCTTATGTGCTTAGTAAAAGGGGACCATAAGAATCACCTTCCTGGGTCAGACCATTGGTCCATCAAGCCCAGTAGCCTGTTTTCATGGTGGACAATCCAGGTCATTAGTACCTGGCCAAAACCCATAGAGTAGCAACATTCCATACAAAATCCCAAAGAATAGCAAGATTCCGGAATCCCAAAGAGTAGCCATATTCCATACAGAATCCCAAAGAATAGCAAGATTCCGGAATCCCAAAGAGTAGCAACATTCCATACAGAATCCCAAAGAATAGCAATATTCCGGAATCCCAGAGAGTAACAAGATTCTAGAACCCCAAAGAGTAGCAACATTCCATACAGAATCTCAAAGAATAGCAAGATTCCGGAATACCAGAGAGTAACAAGATTCTAGAACCCCAAAGAGTAGCAACATTCCATACAGAATCCCAAAGAATAGCAATATTCCGGAATCCCAGAGAGTAACAAGATTCTAGAACCCCAAAGAGTAGCAACATTCCATGCTACCGATCCAGGGCATAAAGTGGCTTCCCCCATGTCTTTCTCAATAACAGAATATGTAGGAAATTGTCCCAACCCTTCTTAAAACCAGCTACGCTATCTGTCCTTACCACAACCTCTGAGTGAAAAAATATCCTCCTATTGGTTTTAAAAGTATTTCCTTGTAACTTCATTGAGTGTCCCCTAGTATTTGTAATTTTCAACAGAGTGAAAAATCGATTCACTTGTACCCGTTCTACTCCACTCAGGATTTTGTAGACTTCAATCATATCTCCCCATAGCCATCTCTTTTCCAAGCTGAAGAGCCCTAACCACTTTAGTCTTTTCTCATACGAGAGGAGTTCCATCCCCTTCATCATCTTGGTCGCTCTTCTTTGAACCTTTTCTAGTGCCGCTGTATCTTTCTTGAGATAAGGAGACCAGAATTGAACGCAATACTCGAGATGAGGTCGCACCATGGAGCGATACAGGGGCATTATAACATTCTTAGTCTTGTTAACCATCCCTTTTTTAATAATTCCTAGCATCTTGTTTGCTTTTTTGGCTGCCGCTGCACATTGGGCGGAAGGAGAACGTGATTTGGCAAGGTCACAGCAAGTGTTAGGGGTAGAGGTCAAATCTCATCCCAGTAGGCCACTGACCACTGGGGTCATTCTCATCCCCCTACCTGCCACCTGGAGATTTTCAGACTTTCTCCAGTACATGCTGGGAAGAGTTCCAATACTCATCACAAATTAACTTTTCAGTATAAAGGAAATTGAACAATGCAGCCAATAAAGCAGTTCTGTTGTCCAGCAACCCAGCAGGTTAATGCAGACACTGAAAAGGAAATGGCTTATTTAATTGCAATCCTCAATATTTATTTTGATAGGAGGTGGTGGCTGGATTTGCCTAGCTGAATAGTTTCTAAAAGTAGAACCATATTGTTGTAAAGAAAGTTTGCTGGCTGGTCTGCAATCAATGAGTCGTAAGTGCTGGAAGTTATTCACAGCCGAGTGAAAGAGAGATTCATACTGTTCGAGATCTAACGAACAACAAATCTGAAACTGCCTAATGCAGCGTCTCGCCTGGAATCTCGTGGGGCACATGGTTTGCGATACACTGGCCTATTGTTTGTTCGTGCATGCATGGACTGAGGTACATAAGAACATAAGATTTCCCACTGGTGGATCAGACCAGTTGTCCATCGTGCTCAGCAGACCGATCACGCGGCAGCCCTTAGGTCAAAGACCAGTGCCCTATTTGAGTCTAGCATTACCTGCGTTGGTTCTGTTTCAGAAGGAACTTATCCAACCTTGTCTTGAATCCCTGGAGGGTGTTTCCCTCTATAACAGCCTCTGAAAGAGCGTTCCAGTTTTCTACCACTCTCTGGGTGAAGAAGAACTTCCTTACGTCTGTGTACTCTTCGGCTCCAAATTTTAATTAAACCCCCTGGAAGGTCTTCATCTTTAACACAGGAGAATACACCTCCCTCCATAACTGTCAACGAACCTATAAAGTTGGACTCACTCCTCCAGTTCTCCTGTAAACAGGATGGGAGATAGTGGCCGCACACATTTTCCACTGTATCTTTTCTATCCTTCGGATTGATTTGCCTGGAGGTTGAGGGGTGGTAGATTCAAGAGCAATATAAGGAAATTCTTCTTTACGGAGAGGGTGGTGGATGCCTGGAATGCACTCCCAAGAGAGATGGTGGAGAGGAAAACGGTGATGGAGTTCAAAAAAGCATGGGTTGAACACAGAGGATCTAGATTCAGAAAATAATAGTAAATGGTGAAGAGTTAAAGCCAGTACTGGGCAGACTTGCATGGCCGTTTGGTTGAGGATAGGCTGTGGAGGGCTTCGACAGCTGGGATGGTTTAGATGGGCTGGGGAGATCTTTGACGGAGACTTCAGTAGATGGAACCTAAGCACATTACCGAGCAGAGCTTTGGGTTCTGGCCCAGAAATTGTGAAGGAAAATTAAAATCAGTATTTTAAAGAGAGGGTAAGGTTGGGTAGACTGGATGGACCATTCGGTTCTTTATCTGTCGTCATTTACTATGTAATATGTGAAAGCACACAAGAGGAAAAAATGATAAGAGGAAGCTGGAGATAGATTAATCCCCCCCTAAGAATGAAATATTGGCTCATCTATGCCTGTCCATGTAAACTCATAGCTCCCAGCCCCTGCTTGGTAAATCTAGAATGTGTGTGAATATTTTGAAGAGATACCATAGGGAATAGGTCAATAGTTCTGCCTAAGAGAGAGGAAGTCTCCTGATATTTGCAGGCGATGCAGTGTTCATGAATTTATACCGTATACTGTACTTGGATACAATACAAAGATTTTAGTCGGATCTCTTGTGCAGGGCTTTGAAATGTGCTATTCAAAACTTTTGATGGTTAGGATAAGTTTTGATTTGTACAGGATGGGAGGATATGGGATTTCCCAACAGGAAGTGCATGCTCTTTAACTGTATGGACATTTCAGCGGCATCCATTTAGAAAGTATGGAAAGTTGTTTTTCCATTCATGTATTTATTCAAAAGCGGATTGAGGTTAACTAATAGATTGGTTAAGTACTTCAGAGTCATGACTAAAGAAATCTGTTTCTGCACCGACGACAAAGAAGATATAGAACTATTAATCAAATGTAAGCTCCTCCGAGCAGGGACCGTCTATTAAATGTCAAAATGTTCAGCACTGCATATGCCTTTCAGCACTATATAAGTGATAAATAGTAGTAGTAGTAGTAGCTATAGTTTGATACTATAAATCTTTCTTCACTGGACAAAGTATGACGAAGAAAAGGTGGTGAAAGGTCAAAGAGACAATTTTAGCTGGAGATGACTATTTTAGGAGTGTGTTTAGATAGTTGTCTGACAATGGAAAATCAAATATTGAAAACAATCAGGAGAAAGATTAGAGAAACTGGGCCTCTTCTCCCTCGAACAGAGGAGATTGACAGGGGACATGATCAAAACATTCAAGATAATGAAGGGAATAGTCTTAGTAGATAAAGATAGGTTGTTCACCCTCTCCAAGGTAGGGAGAACGAGAGGGCACTCTCTAAAGTTGAATGGGGATAGATTCCGTACAAACGTAAGGAAGTTCTTCTTCACCCAGAGAGTGGTAGAAAACTGGAACGCTCTTCCGGAGGCTGTCATAGGGGAAAACACCCTTCAGGGATTCAAGACAAGGCTAGACAAGTTTCTGCTGAACAAAAGCGTACGCAGGTAGGGCTACTCTCAGTTAGGCGCTGGTCTTAGATTAGAGAAACTGGGCCTCTTCTCCCTCGAACAGAGGAGATTGAGAGGGGACATGATCAAAACATTCAAGGTACTGAAGGGAATAGACTTAGTAGATAAAGAGAGGTTGTTCACCCTCTTCAAGGTAGGGAGAACGAGAGGGCACTCTCTAAAGTTAAAAGGGGATCGAGTCCGTACAAACGTAAGGAAGTTCTTCTTCACCCAGAGAGTGGTAGAAAACTGGAATGCTCTTCCGGAGGCTGTCATAGGGGAAAACACCCTTCAGGGATTCAAGACAAGGCTAGACAAGTTCCTGCTGAACAAGAGCGTACGCAGGTAGGGCTAGTCTCAGTTAGGGCGCTGGTCTTTGACAAGAGGGCTGCCGCGTGAGTGGACTGCTGGGCATGATGGACCACGGGTCTGACCCAGCAGCGCCAATTCTAATTTAAAAAACAAACAAACCCCAACTTCAAATGCTCTATAGATTGAAGCCAATACTACCTGCATTTGATTTTCGTAGCGTGGTTCAAGCATTGATCCTGAGTAGAGTGGATTGTTGTAACTTACTCTACTTGGGAGTTGCGAAAGGGCATTGCAAATCTTATCTGGCATTGCTTACAGAATCGTGGCTCTCAAGGACCCTAAATGCCAAAAATGTAGGCCAGGGTTTTAGTTAGGTGCCATCGACTCGTGTTCGAGTCCTAGTGACTTGATGAATTACAGATCTTGTGCTAGTCCGGTAAGGCTTATCAACTCTGCTGCAAGATTAATCACAGGGGTTTCAAGGAGCACGCATATAACTCCTGGGTTGAAAAAATTGCACTGGCTACCCATGCATCAAAGAGTGCAGTTCAAGATTCTTGCGATTATCCATCAGACATTGTGTCATGCTTCTCCAAAGATTATACAGGAATTCTTTGAAATTTATAAATTGAGAAGAGAGCTTAGATCTGCAAATGGGATGAAATTAAATTTTGAGGGGAGAATATCGATTATGCATGTTAGGATTAGAGCATCAATGATGTCTGTGGCTGGTGTACAAGTGTGGAATGCCCTGCCTGGTATCCTACGATTCTGTACTGGGAGGATAAATTTTAAGAAAATGCTGAATACGCAATTTGCTAATGCTTATTCCAGCTGAAAATATCTTCTTCAGAATACTCTGATAGTAATGTATGATTTAAAGCTTGTTTGCATCTCTGAACTCTTTGAATTTGACTTGTTTTGCCTGTATATGTTGATTGGTTTTGTCATCTTCCATGGAATGGATCATTTGAACCAGCTTGACAAGGAAGAGGCTGGTTTCTTTAACACAGCAGCCTATGGTCCATATTGGGTTACCATGATCCCAACTCGTTCCCCCTCCAGCCCCACCCATTCTCACTCAGTCCTGCCTCCAGCCTCGCCCTGTTCCGTGTCAGCCCTGCCCCAACAAAGCCTCCTCTCTTTTTCCGGATGAGCTCCAACCGCGTCTGGAGGGCCTGGAGCATGCGTGGGTGAGTGTGATGTCATCCGCGCTTGCTCAGAGGCCCTCTAGATGCAGCCGGAGCTCGTCGAGTATTTCCAAAACCTGGACAAATGCCGGGTTTTGGAAAGTCTGTCCAGGACCCCGGACAGTCGTCTAACAAGAGAATATGTCTGGGTTTTCCCAGACGTCTGGTAACCCTACCTATGGCAGTCCTGGTACTCTCCATGACAGAAATTGTGATGTGTTTCTTAATAACAGCCCTAGAATAGGACCATTTCTTTCAGTTCATTTTTTTGCATCTTTTTTACCCAGGTACCAATATCAATGGAGGTCTCCAGATCAGTGCAAAGCTACTGAACGACTACATCGCCGAGAACGGCAGGCACGAGAGGAGCGTGTCCCTGATTATCTTTCTGACAGACGGGAGACCCACAGTAGGGGTGACAGATTCCTCAAGCATCGTGAGCAACGCAAAGGACGCCATGCGAGAGAAGATCTGTCTCTTCACCTTAGGGATTGGCAATGATGTCGACTACCAGCTGCTTGAGAAGTTATCACTGGAGAACTGCGGCATGATGCGCCGTATCCAAGAGGATGAAGTTGCAGCTGCCCAGCTAAAGGGGTTGGTAACCCTGGCCTCTCTTCGCCTATAGGTGTCATCTGTACATTCGGGCCCTGATTCTGTAAACGCTGTCTGCCACGTGTCAATCACCAACAGGCATTGCTTACAGAATCGTGGCTCTCAAGGACCCTAAGTGCCAAAAATGTAGGCCATGGTTTTAATTAGGTGCCATCGACATGTGTTTGAGTCCTAGTGATTTGATGAATTACAGATCTAAAAAGAAATCAGTTTTGTGCTAGTCTGGTAAGGTCCTCCGGCGTCATTCCCATGGTTGTTTTAAATATGTGCAGCCTTCTAATTGAAGGTTACCCTCTTTGCCTGGTTCTTTCGATTTTACAAAACATAATGGGCTAGATTCACTAACCTGCCTCTCCGTGCCCGATCCGTGGCAGGCGGACCAATTTGCCAAGGCTCTGCTTGCAAATGGGGGCGATTGGAGGAACGTCTCCCACCGACCACACGGATTGCTAGTGAGTGATCATGACTCATGCACAGACCAACTGCTTTTCCTGTAGATGGTCTGCGCATGATCTCTGGAGTAGCCCCGGGGGTGTGTGTGGAGGGGGGAAGTGGGGGGGTGAATGCAATGAATAACGAAAACTAGAACAGCGTTTAGCCGGGTTAGCGTTGAGCCCAGGCAAAGGGGTTGCCAGCACTCATTCTTGGCCCATAAAAGTGCTTCAGATGCTTTAAATGGCAGAAAAGGAGAAAAAAAGCTCACAACACGCCTTGCACGGGCACTTGGGAAACTTGCAGGGATGCTGGGTTTTGCCGCCTCAATTCTCCTGCTCTCTGCCGCCCTTCCCCGCAGTGCAGCCCCACTTTTAACCCGCGGGTTAAAACCATGGGCTCGTGCTGTGGGGAAGGGCGGCAGAGAGCAGGGAGGACTTAATTCGATGTTTTTATTCTTAATATAATAATTTTACCGCTTTTACTTAAATTTTTATTGTCTTTTTAGTTAATGTGCTGTATTCTCATTTTAATATTGTACTTCACTGATTGCCCAGTTTTTCTCTCTTGAGTAAACTGCCTAGAATTCTTTTGATTGTGGCAGGATACAAAAATAAAGTTATGTTATGTTATGGAGCAGGAGATTAGGGCGGCCAGAGCAGGAGATCGGAGAGCGGGGCAGAGAGCAGGTTTTTCTCCTTTATCTGTGCCCTTCAAGTCAGGCTTGCTCTGTCCTGTTTAGAATTTGTCATTTTTCATTCACTGCCTGCACATTGGTTCCCACCTATGAAGCTCACACTATCTTCTTCATATCCATGACAGTAATAACTAATGCCCGTCTTTCAAAAAATACAAAGACCAGGAGATACTCAATGAAATTACATGGACATACTTTAAATTAGAAACATAGAAACATGGGGGGGGCGCTAGCGAGCCTGATGAGATAAGTTGCGGTCTGCACTCGCTCCGGCGCTGGTCTCAATAAAACAATCAAAAGGAGCATCAAACCCGCAGTGCTTTCGCCGGCGGTGATCGGGTCGAGAAAGGGAACTCATCGGGATACCATGGCGACGAGCAAACCGTCGAAAAGAAAAAGCGCCGAACCTGTTTCCCCGTGCAAAACACCTCTCCCTAAACCTGAAGACGCGGCTTCCGCCGCCATCTTGGAAGAACTGCGCTCAATCCGTGAACTTTTAGTGGACACGAGGCAGGACGTCAACGATCTAAGGTCAGATTTTGCCTCCATGAAAGAAGATTTTGCCTCTACTCAGGCAAAAGTGGGTGAGCTAGAATCACGATTTGTGGGAGCAGAAGCGTCCATTAAAACTTTACAGAAACAAACTGCCCGTATCCCAGCACTCGAAAGGGCACTTGAGGCTGCTGAAAACCGAGCACGACAGAACTGCTTCCGTTTGCTGGGACTACCGGATGGTAGGGAAGCCTGCGATCTTACAGAATTTTTGGCAGTACTTTTACCTCAGCTATTGAAAATGAATGATGGTTTTAAAATTGAATTTGATAATGCCATCCGGCTGCCACAACCTAATGTTGTTCACAAGAAATATCCTCGTCCCATATTGGTTTCTCTGCTAAAACACCAACAAGTTCTCAAAATCATGCAACAAGCCAAATTGCATGCACCTCTCACCTTTGAAGGTAACAAAATCCTCATCCTGCCTGACCTAGCCAAGGAAACTGCTAAAAGGAGGAAGCTGCTTCTATCATATCGTCCACAGCTCAAGTCCATGGGGGCTAAATTTGGAATGTTTTATCCTGCACGCCTGCGGGTGACTCACAACAACGTGACTAAGGATTATCACTCTCCCTCAGCACTAGCTGATTTCATTGAATCGGTGAATCCTACCCTGATTGACAAAACCTGATGCTTTGTATGCCTTATTGATTTGAGATGTATGGTTTTTATATATGATGCTCAGTATTTTCCTGTGTTTGCTGTACCTGTGACTTTTCTCTCACTGTTTGCTGACCCACAGTATGCTAGTTGACTGTTTAAAGTTTATATTTGTTATTGCAGTGCTTATCACACATACCTTTACAAGATCTGACCTGATGATATTAGCTAATGAGAGGTTAATTATGTATACTATTGTCTTCCTACCATATATAGCAAATCGAGTGATGTATCAGGATACCCTTTTTTCCTTGAACGTGAAAGGCCTTAACAATCCGATTAAAAGACTAAAAATCTTAAAATACACTGAATCTCACCAACCTGATGTAGTTTTTTTCCAGGAGACTCATCTAAATGTGCTGGAAGCCTCTAAGATTGCGCCAAAGTGGGCATATTCACCTCTTTTCTCCCCATCTTTGGGTCGTAAAAATGGGGTCCTTACCTTAATACGTAAGAGGCCGGACCTCAAAATTGTTTCCTCTGCCCATGATATGGAGGGCAGATGGCTTCAAATTAAACTGCGGATAAATGGTGCTTGTTTTTACCTTTATAACATATATGCACCCAATCAAGACTGCCCAGACTTTTTTGACACTCTCACATCTGTAGTGGGAGCCTCTTCAGATGGTCCGTGTATTCTAGGTGGAGACTTCAATCTCACTTTATGTCCAGAGAAAGATAGGAAATCAAGAGTGCCTTATAAAAAGCCCAAAGCCTGGTATCATCTTCAGGATTTGCTTTTCCAATTGAAACTTCTAGATCCTTGGCGCCTGCTGCATAAAGATGATTCTACTTTCACATTTTTTTCACCACCCCACACTTCTTACTCCAGGCTGGACTTTTTTCTCATCAGCTACTCCTTGGTGGAGAAATTGAGTAATTCAGATATACTGACATTGTCAGTCTCTGATCACTCTGCTATTACATTGTCTTTGCATAGTCTCCTTCCGTCTAAACCTCGTGGAATGTGGAGATTCAACGCCTCCCTACTATCTGATCAGTTGTTTATAGATCATGTTAATCTTCATATTAGAGATTTCTTCGAGCTCAACCCTGTGAGTGATACCTCCTGGCAAGTTACCTGGGATGCTTTCAAAGCTTATATAAGAGGCCAGATCATCGCTTATGCATCAAAAAAGAAGAAAGAGGATAGACAACATCTTCTAATTTTGGAAAATAGAATTACCATCATGGAAAAAGCTCACCTTACAGATCTTACCAATCCTGATATATCTGTCCAACTTAGTAAACTCAGGTATGACTACAATTTACATCTTAGCACCAATGCCTCAGCTGAAGTATTCTTACAATCTGCAACTTATTATGCTACCAACAATAAAGCAGGGCACCAATTAGCTAATTATCTGAAGATACTTACAGAGAAGACTCAGATACCTGCTATATGTACGGATACTGCTATCACCTTGACTGATAGTACGGATATATGCAATCACTTTAAAGATTACTACAAACAACTTTACACCTCGGATATGCCGGATATATCCAGTGTCAAAGCCTATCTTGATCAAATATCAGGTCCTAAGCTGGACGAGCATGATAATATCTCTATCACGCAACCTATACAGCTAGCTCAACTCTCTGAATCATTACAATCGATGGCTAAACGGAAGGCTCCAGGCCCAGACGGATTAACGGTTGAATTTTATCTGGCGTTCCAAACACTTCTTCTCCCGCTAATGTTGGAATATTTTCACTCTCTCATTGATTCAGGTTACGCTAAGGGCTCCTTCACTGAAGCTGTGATCATCGTCTTACCGAAACCTGATAAAGATCCACTGAAGGTGCACAACTACAGACCTCTCTCACTCATCAATATTGACGCTAAACTATTTGCAAAAATTCTGGCATTAAGATTACAAACTGTACTTCCAAAATTGATCAGTATGGAACAGACTGGTTTCCTGAAAGGAAGACTTTCCAGTGACAACACAAGACTCTTTGCTCACGTACTCTCATTGGCTCCAACATACTTACCTGATGGAATTACTATGTCACTCGACGCCGAAAAGGCTTTTGATAGAGTGGAGTGGCCTTTCCTATTTCAAACACTACTATGGTTCGGCTTCTCCAAGGACTTCATCAAAATGATCAAGGTCTTATACTCTAATCCCTCCACTCGACTCCGCATTAATAATGTCTTTTCAGAATCATTCATGCCATCTAGAGGAACAAGACAGGGCTGCCCATTATCGCCTCTACTATTCAACTTAGCACTGGAACCTCTACTTCTTGCCCTGAGATCTGATCCATCGATTCAGGGACTCTGCATTGATGAAATACATGTCAAAATGACGGCATACGCAGATGACGTTCAATTGTATGCCTCTTTACCTTCCTTACCGTCTATTATCAATAATATAGCAGCTTATTCAAAGGTATCTGGATACAAACTGAATAAAAACAAGACAGAGGTTATGTCGCTGACGGGAAAGCCATGTGGAGATATTATTAAACAGTTGAATCTAAAATATGCTCCGGATAAACTCAAATATTTAGGGATCTACTTTGGAGACTCTATAGAAGAAACCTTGGTCTTGAATACATCTCTGATACTCCAGGTCATCAACTCTACTACTTCCAGATGGTCGCCATTGAAATTATCATGGTGGGGTCGTTTGGACTCTCTAAAAATGGTACTGATCCCGAAGATTACATACATATTATCGATGATACCTGCTCTTCTCCCGGCGGCATCCTATAAGAAATTTGAATCACTTATGTCCCAATATTTATGGAACAAGAAGGTACCACGAATAGCTTTGAAAAAGCTAAAATGCCCCAAGGATTGTGGTGGAGTCAACTTCCCTGACCTTTATTATTATCACTTGGCTTTTATTTGTAGACAGGGCTCCCAGTGGTTGTCTACATCCATAGAAGAACATCCTTCAATTTGGCTTATCCTAGAGCGCAAACTTTTTGGTGAACAACACCTAAAATACTTACCATTCCTGCAACCGGATCATAAGACTAAAGGAAATCCTGTCATTAATGCTACTAGGATTGCGCTGCAAACTGTGGACGATCAAGCTCCCCTTTCTTGGAGTGAAACCATGGCCGCACCCGTTTGGCGAAACCCACACTTGAAGATACAGGGCCAATATATTGAATGGCAGTCCTGGCGCCGGCTGGGAATCTGGTCCATTCAACATTTGAGAGACGCTGATGGATTCGCACCTTTCAATCATCTGATCCAGAACTTCGGTTTATCTCCAACTCATTACTTTCAGTGGTTACAATTGACGCATTGTCTAAATTCGTATCTCAAACATAATGTACTCTCCAATGATCAACCTACTATACTACAATGGGTGATCCAATTACAATCTCTCCCAGGCCAAGCATCACGTTGGTATAAAATCTTACATAAAAAGAAATTCACATCACCAACGGTACTCTATGAGATCTGGGCTAGAGACGTTCAACATCCAGACTCAATCCCGGAATGGGAGGATATATGGAAGATATCTTTTAAAGCGATGAAATCCTCAGCTATGTCTCAGCTAATCCTTTTTCTTTACCATAGAGTGTACTGGACCCCCGATAAATTGCACAAAATTAATGCATCTATATCTGATAAATGTTGGTCCTGTACTACCCATGCTGGCACTTATGCTCATATGATATACCATTGTTCCTTTCTACAACATTTCTGGAACAAGATATGGCTCACTATATGTAAGATCCTACATATTTCTGATCCCATATCTTATGAGGTTGTTATATACGGTGCTCCTGCTCTTACATCCCAGTTAGATAAATTTGAATCTAGGTTGTTTGCTTGTCTGATTCTCATTGCTTTTAAGTCTATTTTATCCTCCTGGAAAGACTTCTCACTTCTTTCTTATGCCCACTGGTGGAACTCAGTGTGCTTATATGCCAAGTTTGAAAAAGTTGCTGCGGAAAAAACTAACTCTCTCCCGACTTTCTTGAAAGTATGGACTCCTATTATGGATTATTGCTCGACATAGAGATATAGAATATCTCGACTAAGCCTTTACAGCTTTACATATTGTGTATACTCACCTTTTTGACCTCTCACCGCTGATAGGAAATTTGTGAACTTGATCATAATTTTGATATTCACTGCTAGATACATTTAGACGGTCTCAATTGTAATTTTTGTTATTGATGTTTACATTTGTTCATGTTATGGTTTTATTTCTGTTTTTGAAATAATACAATAAAAAGATGGAACTTAAAAAAAAGAAACATAGAAACATGATGGCAGATAAAGGCCAAATGGCCCATCCGCAGTAACCATTATCTCTTCCGCTCTCTGAGAGATCCCATATGCCTATCCTACGCTCTCTTGAATTAAGACACAGTCTCCGTCTCCATCACCTCTTCTGGGAGACTTTTCCAAGCATCTACCACCCTTTCTGTAAAAAAGTATTTCCTTAGATAACTCTGGAGCCTATCACCTCTTAACTTCATCTTATGCCCTCTTATTCAAGAGCTTTCTTTCAACTGAAAGAGACTCGACTCATGCACATTTACACCACATGGGGATTTAAATGTCTCTATCATCTCTCCCTTCTCCTGCCTTTCCTTCAAAGATCTTTAAGTCTGTCCCCATAAGCCTTATGATGAAGACCATCAACCATTGTAGTCGCCTTCCTCTGAACCCTGCGATCAGTAGCATGGAATAAGAACATAACATAAGAACATAAGCAATGCCTCTGCTGGGTCAGACCTGAGGTCCATCGTGACCAGCTCACGCGGCGGCCCAACAGGTCCAGGACCTGTGCAGTAATCCTCTATCCCCTTTTCCAGCAGGAAATTGTCCAATCCTTTCTTGAACCCCAGTACCGTACTCTGCCCTATTACATCCTCTGGAAGCGCATTCCAGGTGTCCACCACACGTTGGGTAAAGAAGAACTTCCTAGCATTTGTTTTGAATCTCTCCCCTTTCAACTTTTCCGAATGCCCTCTTGTTCTTTTATTTTTCAAGAGTTTGAAGAATCTGTCCCTCTCTACTCTCTCTATGCCCTTCATGATCTTATAAGTCTCTATCATATCCCCTCTAAGTCTCCTCTTCTCCAGGGAAAAGAGACCCAGTTTCTCCAATCTCTCAGCGTATGAAAAGTTTTCCATCCCCTTTATCAGACACGTCGCTCTCCTCTGTTCTTACTATTTGGGTTCCTGCCAAGTACTTATAACCTGGGTTGGCCACTGTTGGAAACAGGATACCTGGGCTACATGGACCATTGGTCTGACCCAGTTTGGCTATTCTTATGTCCTGTGACATTGTAATGAGTTAGAAATAGAAAGCCAGAGTAGCATTGCTCATTTTCAATGACGACATAACTGAGAGTTAATTCTAACTAGAACACCAGGCAAATCACTCCCAGGAGGCAGATGGGATAAGAGCTTTTCACATTCAATTAAATTCTAATTGCATTTTTTAAATATCTACTTGGATCAGTTAAGGAACCTGTAGAAGCTGAATTTGCAGACATGATTCAGTTATTTGATAGATTAACATGAAAATTCACTACAATGTCATTATAAATGAGCTGTCGAGACCTTTAAAGTTTATCATTAATGAAGGGCTGAATGGTGGAAGAGCTGTCTTATTTTTTTTAAGTTTGTAAATTGAGAAAGCCAGATTAAGACAAATGGCTTGGACTTATTTATTTATTAATCCATTCAATTTTTCTATACTTTTCTCCAAGGGAAGCTCAGAACGGTTTACATGAATTTTTAACTACATCTTAGCATTTTTAACTACCACATCTTAGAGTAGGGTGTTCTTAGAACCAGAGAAAAATGAAGGCAGATAAAGAGCATATGGCCTATCTAGTCTGCCTAACCATGCCATCTACTTAGGATTACCATATTTTAAAAAAGAAAACCCCGGACACATGACCCAGCCTTGTTCCGCTTCCAGCCCCGCCCAGTTCCTCCTCTAGTCCCGCCCAGTTACACCCTCTAGCCCTGCCCCCAGAAAGCCTCCTCTCTTTGCTACGAGCTCTGGCCGCGTCTGGGGGGCCTGGAGCATGCGTGGATGCATCTGAAGTCATCCGCACATGCTTGAGGCCCTCCAGATGCGGTCAGAGCTTGTAGGGACTTTCCAAAACCCGGACAAATGCCGGGTTTTGGAAAGTCCATCCGGGAAGACATGCCCGGGTTTTCCCGGACGTCTGCTATCCTGTCCTCTCCCTTAGAGAGCTAATGTACTTGTCCCAAGTTTTATTGAAGTCAGACACACTTTTTATCTCCACTAGAGAATGACACGGTGGCGGTTTACCCGCGGCCACCGCATTTTAGCCGCGGGTCACCGCCGAAAACGGGGAAGAAAACTAGCAGTCGCTGTGGCGACGGGGACAAGGCCATTCACCGCCCGCGGGGCGGTGAATGGGTCTTGTCCCCGCAGTGAGGCATGAAGGATCGCGCGGTCCCCGCAGCTCACACCCGCCTGCCCAATCGATTCTAGTGTTTAGCCAGCTCTCTCCCTTCTCCTCACCTTAGTTTGTAGATTTTCTTTTTCGGCGACCCGCACGCTATCAAAGAGCCGCTGCTGCTCAGTTTCGATCTTCTGCTCTGACGCAACCGGAAACAGGAAGTTGCAGCAGAGCAGAAGATTGAACACTGAGCAGCCGCGCGTGTGCGGCTCTTTGGGAAAGCGTGCAGGTCGGTGAAAAAGAAAGCCTGCAAATTAAGGTGAGGAGAAGGGAGAGAGCTGGCTAAACACTAGGATCGATTGGGCAGGCGGGTGGGGGCTGCGAGGACCGTGCGATCGCTAGTGTTCCCGGCTCAGACTGTAAGGAGGGAGTGAAAGGGAAAAGGATTCTGGGCCAAGGGGATGAAGTCGGAAAGAAAAACCCACAGCAGGAAAGAAAGGGAAGGACAGGCAGGTGAGCCAGATGCTAGAAGCAGGGGGGGGGGGGAAGAAAGAGGGAAAAAAGCTAGATGGGGTTGAAAAGAAGAGACACACTGGTATGGAAGAGGAAGATAGGGGAAATCTGGACACAGGAAGGTAACAGAAAGAGGGGAAATTATGTGCATTGGGGCATAGGGACAGAGACAAAAAGGGGACATGCCATGGGGATGGAATATGGACACAGGGGGGGGCAATGGCAGATACATAGGGGAGATATTAGAAAAGTATATAAAATCGTACCCGTTTGAGGCTTTTATGTATGCAGCAGTGACGGTGACGGGGCGGTGAATGGGATGGCAGTGGCGGTGACGGGGCGGTGAAGAGGATGGTGAGACGGGGACGGGGCGGTGACGGGGATGGTGAGACGGGGACGGGGCGGTGACGGGGATGTTGAGACGGGGACGGGGCGGTGACGGGGACCAATTTTTTCACCGTGTCATTCTCTAATCTCCACCACCTCCACTGGGAGGCCATTCCAAGCATTCACTGCTCTTTCCATGAAAAAGTATTTTCTGAGGTAACTTCCGAATCCCCTTTCACCTTGATCCTATACGCCCCTTCATTCTAGAATTTCCTTTAATTTGAAAAAGATTCACTTCATGTGCATTTATGCCATGCAGGTATTTAAACTTCTCTCAAGAAAAAAACCTGAGTAATAACTAAATAAAAAAATTCAGAAGTTATATATATTACTCGCCAGAGGTGGGCTAAACACTCCCGATAAGCATTTCCCATAAAAGGTGGAGAAAAAGCCTCAAAATTCAAATTAACAGCAGTCCACAATCAAAACTTGATAAACATTCAATACCGCTTCATTTCTTATCATAGGCAAAAAACTCCGCCACCACTGAAATGAATTTATCAAAGGGTGAAAAAACCCATCACTGTGCACAGGAAAAGAAAAAAACAAAACAGTTAACTTAGCTTTGGAAACGTGGTCGAGAATACGCCATAGATGAAAACGTCTGGCCAGAGAAAATATTGGTGGCGCTCACTAGATGAACCTTTCACAAACCATGTCCTATTTTAAAAGTAGCTGCTGAGAAAACTAATTCCTTAACCACCTTTAACAAGATCTGGGCTCCTATTGTAGACATGTATTAGATATCATTCTTGGTATGAGTTCTGCCTTGATTATATATTTCTGTTCCTTTCTGTATCATTAATATTCCCTGTGACATTCGCTGTTTCTTCCTAGACACTGTCTCAGTTCTGTATCATGGTGTATCTTGTTTTCTTGTTCTCTCTGTTCATTGTTCTGGAAAACTTCAATAAAAATATTGAACATAAAAAAAAACAAACTTCTCTATCATATCTCCCCTCTCCGACTTTTCCTCCAAAGTATACACTAGATCAGGGGTGTCCAATGTTGGTCCTCGAGGGCCGCAGTCCAGTCGGGTTTTCAGGATTTCCCCAATGAATATGCATTGAAAGCAGTGCATGCAAATAGATCTCATGCATATTCATTGAGGAAATCCTGAAAACCCGACTGGACTGCGGCCCTCGAGGACCGACATTGGACACCCCTGCACTAGATACATCTTATGAATCCAGGCCAAAATGTCCACTGACCTCGTATTCTATAAAGTGTGCTCCACACAGAGCTCTCTTTACAGAATACCGGCTTAGTGTGGCTCATCCTAGAATCCAACTGTGATCTGCCTTTGTTGAATCTAGTCCTGTGTACATTGATATAATCTTATACACATAAACTGAACGATGGAAAGGCTGCCTCCATTGCTTGTTCACCAAGTCCATAAATTTATTTTCATTGTCCAATAAGTGTGAAGCCCTATTGGTAGCATTTTGTATTTTAGGTAAATATTTTGAATTTGTTCCAAGTGTATTTAATCTTTGCAACCACCTTTCTGCTACAGATTCTATGATGAAATTGGAACGCCTTTACTCTCCGACATCCATATCGAATATGCCGAGGACAATGTGGAATACATCACCCAGAATCTCTTTAGCAACTACTTCAACGGATCGGAGATAGTGGTTGCCGGGAAACTATTGAACGCCTCCACAGACCGCTTGCACGTTGAAATCACGGCAAGCAACAGCAACAAATACGTCATTCTAGAGAAAGATGTGGCCATAGATTTTCCCGGGCAGCATGAAGGTTCTTTCGACATTGAAGATGATAACAAAGATCGGAACCATATTGAAAGGTTATGGGGTTATCTGAATCTCAAGGAGCTGTTCACCGCATGGCTGAAGAGTGACAGCAACGAAGAGAGAGAGAACTTAATGGAGAAAGCTCGCAATCTAGCACTGGCCTATAACTTTGTTACTCCCTTCACTTTCCTGGAGCTGAAAGAGTTGGAATTCCAAGCAGACAGGCCCAAAGATTACTCTACCAGCCTCTCCGTCCAGTCCACCAGCATTTCCACGGAGGGAATAGGGGACCAGCTGCTGAATCTGCAGGGCCAGAAGTTACGACTAGGTAAGTTGTCACCCTGTGCTAACCATTTTCTTTGCCACTGGATGTATCAGTCATGGTATTTGGGCTGAGCAGTAGAAAGTTCTTAATGGTTTATATGAAAATGAGTAAATCCCTTGTTCTTGTGGAAAACCAGCTCCATATTCAGCCAACGGCACTCTGCGGTTTTTTTAAAGCATTGATCGCCACCAGCTAAATTATGTACTGATATTCAGTTCTAGGCCATGTCCGGGCACCTGCATTGAATATCGGTGCACAAATCTGGGAGACTTGGCCGCCCGGAGCTTATGTGGGCCCGGACGATATACAACCAGGGCCATATAGGAGTTATATGGCCCCCGACTGAATATTGGACCGATTGCATAACCTTTATTTTTAAAGCAAAAAGAAGAGTCCCTGTCCACTACTACTACCTTATCATTTCTATGGCTCTACTAAACATATGCAGCGCTATACATCAAAACATAGAAGAGATAGTCCCTGCTCAAAAGAGCTTACACTCTAATCAAGACAAACAAACTGGCAAAAAGGTGCATCAATACACAGTGGTCAGGTGGAAGAATTACAGAGGGAATAATAAGACAAATATTAGTGCTTAGCAGGTGGGTTTCCTTCCGCATGGCAAAAATCCCTCCAACAGGAAGCTCCCACTTTCCCAAGCTCCCAGTCCCCCTTCCAACTTCCCCAACAACAGACCCTTTTTTCCTCTCCCTTCCCTCAGTCAGCAGCAAAATCCCTCCCTCCCTTCCCCGCGGGACCCTTTTCCCCCCCAGCTGTTCAGGTATGCCCAGATCCCCTCACCCCGGTTCTATCTGCATCCCTTGTGGTCCTACGATCCCGAAGGGGGCAGGAGCAATGGCAAAGTAAGGAGGTGGTGGGGTGTGTGTATGGACTGCTCTGGATCCCATCTGCCCCTCCTCCCCTGTCATGTGTGCGCCTTCACTTCTACCCCACCGTACATCTAGCTGTTCGCCGGCCCGATCAGTAGCTCCAGCCTGCTGCTGACGCCGGCCTTGGCGCTCTCCACTGACATTACTTGCAGATCCCGTGACTAGAAAGTGGCTTCAGAGGGAGAGCAAGTGCAGGCAGCAGCAAGTTGAGATGCTTCTCTCGCTGGGGAAGGGAAGGGAAGAGGCGTGGATGTGGCAGGAAGAGTGGAAAAGAGGGCGAGGTGGACGCCTCCCACCCTCACTTTGCCAGTGGGCAGAAGGGTGGCCTCTTCACTTCTGCCCCTTGTGGCACCTTCGCAAAATGGCTGCCACATAAAAACATAAGAATAGCCTTACTGGGTCAGACCAATGGTCCATCAAGCCCAGTAACCTGTTCTCACAGTGGCCAATCCAGGTCCCTAGTACCTGGCCAAAACCCAAAGAGTAGCAATATTCCAGCATCTCAAAGAGTAGCAACATTCCATACAGAATCCCAAAGAATAACAAGATTCTGGAATCCCAAAAAGTAGCAACATTCCATACAGAATCCCAAAGAATAGCAAGATTCCGGAATCCCAAACAGTAACAACATTCCATATAGAATCCAAAGAATAGCAAGATTCCGGAATCCCAAACAGTAACAAGATTCCGGAACCCCAAAAAGTAGCAACATTCCATACAGAATCCCAAAGAATAGCAAGATTCTGGAATCCCAAAAAGTAGCAACATTCCATACAGAATCCCAAAGAATAGCAAGATTCCGGAATCCCAAACAGTAACAACATTCCATATAGAATCCCAAAGAATAGCAAGATTCCGGAATCCCAAACAGTAACAAGATTCCGGAACCCCAAAAAGTAGCAACATTCCATACAGAATCCCAAAGAATAGCAAGATTCTGGAATCCCAAAAAGTAGCAACATTCCATACAGAATCCCAAAGAATAGCAAGATTCCAGAATCCCAAACAGTAACAACATTCCATATAGAATCCCAAAGAATAGCAAGATTCCGGAATCCCAAACAGTAACAAGATTCCGGAACCCCAAAAAGTAGCAACATTCCATACAGAATCCCAAAGAATAGCAAGATTCCGGAATCCCAGAGAGTAACAAGATTCTAGAATCCCAAAGAGTAGCAGCATTCCATACAGAATCCCAAAGAATAGCAAGATTCCGGAATCCCAAAGAGTAACAAGATTCTAGAATCCCAAAGAGTAGCAACATTCCATACAGAATCCCAAAGAATAGCAAGATTCTGGAATCCCAAAAAGTAGCAACATTCCATACAGAATTCCAAAGAATAGCAAGATTCCGGAATCCCAAACAGTAACAACATTCCATATAGAATCCCAAAGAATAGCAAGATTCCGGAATCCCAAACAGTAACAAGATTCCGGAACCCCAAAAAGTAGCAACATTCCATACAGAATCCCAAAGAATAGCAAGATTCTGGAATCCCAAAAAGTAGCAACATTCCATACAGAATCCCAAAGAATAGCAAGATTCCGGAATCCCAAACAGTAACAACATTCCATATAGAATCCCAAAGAATAGCAAGATTCCGGAATCCCAAACAGTAACAAGATTCCGGAACCCCAAAAAGTAGCAACATTCCATACAGAATCCCAAAGAATAGCAAGATTCTGGAATCCCAAAAAGTAGCAACATTCCATACAGAATCCCAAAGAATAGCAAGATTCCAGAATCCCAAACAGTAACAACATTCCATATAGAATCCCAAAGAATAGCAAGATTCCGGAATCCCAAACAATAACAAGATTCCGGAACCCCAAAAAGTAGCAACATTCCATACAGAATCCCAAAGAATAGCAATATTCCGGAATCCCAGAGGGTAACAAGATTCTAGAATCCCAAGGAGTAGCAACATTCCATGCTACCGATCCAGGGCAAGCAGTGGATTCCCCCATGTCTTTCTCAATAACAGACTATAGACTTTTCCTCCAGGAACTTGTTCAAACCTTTCTTAAAACCAGCTACATCCTCTAGCAACGCATTAAAGAGCTTAACTATTCTGAGTGAAAATTTTTTTCCTCCAATTGGTTTTAAAAATATTTCCCTGTAACTTCATCAAGTGTCCCCCTAGTCTTTGTAATTTTTGACAGAGTGAAAAATCGATCCACTTGTACCCGTTCTTCTCCACTCAGGATTTTGTAGACTTCCGTCTCTTTTCCAAGCTGAAGAGCCCTAACCATTTTAGTCTTTCCTCATACGAGAGGAGTTCCGTCCCCTTTACCATCTTGGTGGCTCTTCTTTGAACCTTTTCTAGCGCCACTGTATCTTTCTTGAGATAAGGAGACCAGAACTGAACGCAATACTCCACGTGAGGTCGCACCATGGAGCAATACAGCAGCTTGCAGTGCTTCCTGTGCCATTTCTGGCCAGTTTAATCGCTCTAAATGTTGACACATTTGTGCTTAACTGGAATTGAGACGTTTGAATTCTTCCATCATATTCCCCGTTGCCTCCTTTCTTCTGGAGAGTGCATTTTGAGTTTCCTAAGCCTGCCCCCGTAGGGCTTGTGCCAGTGCGATCCAAAATCTGTAGCACAAGTTTTACATGGAAAAGATCCGGTTCTTTTTGTAACAGTTATTACTAATGACATTCCATACACAGCACTGAAGGAAAAGACGCCTCAGCCAATGCTTGGATCAGAAAATCTTATTACATAACCCAAGAACACAGCCATCTGGTCTCTGACTCTAGGCTTGCATTTGCTCTCTAATTTCTGTCCTGTAACAAAAATTAAATGATGTCAGCCTTCTACGATTTCATAGTCTCTGCCAGGGCTGTGGAGTCGGTAGATAAATCCTTCAACTCCGACTCCTCAGTTTCTGATATCCATGACTCCGACTCCGAACTTCACACTAGTAGAAATACAACTATGCACTGGGCTTTATTCTTACATCATTGTTGGCGGGAAACGAGTAAACGTGTTTTTCGCATACTATTACTAGAGTGCGGGAGCCAACAAAACTCGGTTTCTACAAATTAGCGCTGGGGTGCAGCAAAAGTGTAAACACGGCTATTCGGCAAATTAAAAATTATGTATTATCTATCGTTCGATGTTAGGTCGTGGAATTAGGGTCGAGAGATCAAAATTGTAAATAAAATAGCGGTAAATTCAGTTGTCTTTCCTTAAATTTCTTCAGTATAAAAGAGTATTTTTTTTAAATTTTGAAATTAACCTTGAATGTTGTAATTCTTTATAACAAAATAATAATGTGTTCAAAATATAGTAAAGAATTCAATCTAAGAAAAGAAACTGAAAGCTTTATTCAAAAATAAATGATGATTCCGAAATTACAGCTAATTTCCCGTGCAACATTAAAAAAATGTGCTCGCTTTTTGGCTTAGATGGGCAAAAAATACTCGCAAAGAATGTGTTAATTATAACTATTGTTTGTGAAATGGGACATTTGAACTTGCTGTATTTTTTTTATTATAATTTAAATTTATCAGGAGTTGGAGTCAGTACATTTTTAGCGACTCCAACTCCTCGACTCCATAGCCCTGGTCTCTGCATAGATTACAAGCCTTTGAGGTCTCTTAGATTTATTTAAGAACATTTGCTATACTATCCATTGAGAACATAAGAACTGCCGCTGTTGGGACAGACCAGTGGTCCGTCGTGCCCAGCAGTCTGCTCACGCAGTGGCCCTAAGGTCAAAGACCAATGCCCTGAATCTAGCCTTACCTGCGTATGTTCCGGTTCAGAGGGTGTTTTCCCCTATAACAGACTCCGGAAGAACGTTCCAGTTTTCCACCACTCTCTGGGTGAAGAAGAACTTCCTTACGTTTGTACAGAATTTTAACTTTAGAGAGTGCCCTCTCTTTCTCTCTACCAGACCAGTTCATCTAAGTATAAAGAAGTACAGTGGTACCTCGGTTTACGAGTGCACCGGTTTGCGAGTGTTTTGCAAGACGAGCAAAACATTTGCAAAATCGGTGCCTCGGAAACCGAGCATGGCTCGATTTACGAGCACACCCCCCCCCCCCCCCCCCCGCAATCTGGCACCCCCCCGCCACGATCCAACCCCCCCCCCCCCCCGCCACGATTGGGCACCCCCCAACACGATCCGACATCCCCCCCCGACACAATTGGGCACCCCCCCGCCGCTTCTTACCCTCATCTGGGCACTCTTGAAGATCGGCCTACTCGTCTGCTGGGCCTTGAGCATCTGAGCATGCTCAAGGCCTGCGAGTTCACGTTCTGATTGGTGTAGCCCGACTTTACTACAGGAAGAGGCGGTCAGAGAAAACCTTGAATGAGCGAGTCTGCAATTCACGAACCGTGAATTTGCGGGGGAACACTGTAAAGGACAACAATTTAAACCCAGTAACTTAAAAAGCTGTGAGACATAAGGAACAAACGTAAACAATAACGTATGATATCCACTGATTCAGTCATAGTCATGCACTGGCATAGCGAAGGTGAGTGATGCCCAGGGTGGCGTTGCGCCCCTCACCCACTCATTTCTCCCCCCCTCCCCCCCGTGCGCCAAGTCTAGGACAATCAAGCCATTGTGACATCACTTATGAGGTTGGCTCTTATTGGTGGACTGAGGCATTATGATGTCACAATCTCAGTTCTGGTTATCAGAGGCTGAAACTTTTCACAATATTTATTTATTCAATTTTCTATACTTTTCTCCTTACGGAGCTCAGAATGGTTTACATGAATTTATTCAGGTACTCAAGCATTTTTCTCTGTTTGTCCCGGTGGGCTCACAATCTATCTATTGTACCTTGGGGCAATGGGGGGATTAAGTGACTTGCCCAGGGTCACAAGGAGCAGCGTGGGTTTGAACCCACAACCCCAGGGTGCTGAGGCTGTAGCTTTAACCACTGCACTACTCTAGAAATCAAAATATAGTAAAAGTGAGACAAGTGTAGGACAAAGAAGCCATTGTGACATCACTGATGAGGTCGGCTCTTATTGGTGGAATGAGGCATTATGATGTCACAGTACCAGCCCTGGTTATCAGAGGCTGAAACTTTTCAAACGATTTATTCAGGGGAGCCCAGAACAGTTTACATGAATTTATTCAGATACTCAATCATTTTCCTTGTCTGTCCCCATCTATCTAATGTACCTGGGGCAATGGGGAGATTAAGTGACTTGCCCAGGGTCACAAGGAGCAGTGCGAGTTTGAACCCACAACCTCTGGGTACTGAGGCTTTAGCTTTAACCACTGCACCACTCTAGAAATCAAAATATAGTAAAAGTGAGCCAAGAATAGGACAATCAAGCCATTGTGACATCACCGATGAGGTTGGCTCTTATTGGTGGAATTATGACATCACAATACCAGCTCTGGTTATCAGAGGCTGAAACCTTTCACACTATATATTTATTCAGTTTTCTAAACTGTTCTCCCAGGGGAGCTCAGAACAGTTTACATGAATTTATTAAGGTACTCAAGCATTTTCCTTGTCTGTCCCGGTGGGTTCACAATCTATCTAATGTACCTGGGACAATGGGGGGATTAAGTGACTTGCCCAGGGTCACAAGGAGCAGCGTGGGTTTGAACCCACAACCTCAGCTTTTACCACTGCACCACACTCTCCCCACTAGCAAAGATGGGATATAATGCCAGAATACAGCGCCAACAATGGAGATAGTCACCTCTGCGCAAGGAACAGAAGAATCCAATGGAAAAGAGCAGAGCGAGCCTGGTCCTCAAAAACCCACTTGAATAGCAACCAGTGGCGCAGTACAGGCAGAAAACAGGCTGTCAGTCATGGAGGCAGTCTGTGTCGAGTCCATGCCTTGCCAGATGTTTCTGTAATTGACAGCTTGTTTTATGCCTGCACTGCGCCACTGGTTGCTATTCAAGTGGGTTTTGAAGACCAGGCTCGCTCTGATCTTTCCATTGGATTCTAATGTCAGAATACTTCATTTAGCAGACAGGCTTTCTCGAGGAGTGTTTAGCTGCAGTTAACCCTTTCAGGACCAAGGGACATATTTGTCCCATAACTTTAAAATCCTATAAATTTTGATTGGGATAGTCTACAGTTCTAAATTTGATATGTACGGATTCCATATGATACTGCCTTTATGTAAACAAACTGGTTCCGACATTCATTCATTAGCGTCGTTGCCAGATTGACGAGAAGATTCACTTGCCACACTGTCCATAAGCCAGAAGTTTGATTTTTTTTAAAAAAAATAATGATATTTCACAAAAAAAATCAATTTTTTGGCATCTGCAAGCCCTTTTTACCATAAAAATGTCGTCAAAACCACAAAAATTGGCCTACGATCCTTATGGTCCTGAAAGGGTTAAGAACCTAAGAATTGCCGCTGCTGGGTCAGACCAGTGGTCTATTATGCCCTGCAGTCCGCTCATGTGGTGGCCCTTAGGTCAAAGACCAGTGCCCTGACTTAGTCTAGCCTTACCTGCGTACGTTCTGGTTCAATAGGAACTTGTCTAACTTTGTCTTGAATCCCTGGAGGGTGTTTTCCCCTATGACAGACTCCGGAAGAGCGTTCCAGTTTTCTACCACTCTCTGGGTGAAGAAGAACTTCCTTACGTTTGTACGGAATCGATCCCCTTTTAACTTTAGAGAGTGTCCTCTCATTCTCTCTACCTTGGAGGGGGTGAACAATCTGTCTTTATCTACTTTGTCTTGAATCCCTGGAGGGTGTTTCCCCCTATTTGAATCCCTGGAGGGTGTTTTCCCCTATAACAGCCTCCAGAAGAGCGTTCCAGTTTTCCACCACTCTCTGGGTGAAGAAGAACTTCCTTACGTTTGTACGGAATCTATCCCCTTTTAACTTTAGAGAGTGCCCCCTCCTCTTAGTCCTCCTGTCTAACCCTAACCACTGGGTTATGATAAATTCCCCTCAAGGGCCTATGACTATCACTTTTGCCTCAAAATCCAAAATAGATTTCCCCACAGCAGCGTCACTGTCCAGGATGACTAGTAAACCAGCAAACCAATCCCAGCCCAGAGTTCTTGTAGTGTGTATAACTAAGGTGACCATACGTCTCGTTTTCAGTGGGACAGTCCCGTTTTTGGACCGACTGTCCCGTTCTCCCAACCCACTGCTTCGGGACACCGAAATGTCCCGTTTTCAGGGACAGCGTCTCGAAGCTGTGCGCGGGGACACCAGGACAGGTGATCACTTCCCCTCCCTGCTGCGCTGATTCAAACCCTTGGGCTACCACCGCTGCTTCTTGGCTTCTTCCCGACATCAATTTTGACGTCGGAGAGGAAGTTCCGGGCCAGCCAATCGCTGCCTGGCTGGCCCAAACTTCTTCTCTGATGTCAAAATTGACGTCTGGGAAGAAGGCAAGAAACAGTGGCGGCAGCCCAGGGTTTGAATCGACATGGCAGGGAGGCAGACTAGCAGGTAGCTGAGGTACACGGACAGATGGATGGGCAGGCGGGCAGGGGGTTTGAATCGCACAGGGGAGGGGGGTTGAATCAGGCACTGGAGGGAGGGAAGGAGGTAGGCAGACAGGCTGGCTTCGGGGGAGGGACAAAGGCAAGGCAAGACATAGGAAGGAGGCACTGGGGGCACTATGGACACAGGACAGAGGCATTGGGGCACTATGGACACAGGACAGAGGCACTGGGGGCACTATGGACATGGGTAGGAGGCACTGTGGGCACTAAGGACACAGGACAGAGACACTGGGGGCACTAAGGACATAGGAAGGAAGGAGGGAGGGAATAGAAAGGGACAATTGTTGGGCCTGAGTGCAGAAAGAAAGAAAGGATGCACAGTCAGAAGGAAACACAACCAGAGACTCATGAAATCACCAGACAGCAAAGGTAGAAAAAATGATTTTATTTTCAATTTAATGATCAAAACGTGTCAGTTTTGAGAATTTATGTCTGCTGTCTATATTTTGCACTATATTTGTCTATTTTTCTATGGTTACTGAGGTAACATTGCATATTTTAAAGTCATTTGCCTTGACATCTTAAAAAAAAACAACCAAATATACATGATAATTAACATTTTCTCTGTGTATAGTGTGCTTTGTAGTTTTTTTTTAATTTTATGGTTACCATTATGAATTAATATAAAGATATGTGTACCTGAAAAATGAATGGAAGAAATTGGGGGCGAGATTGAGGGCGGGGCTAGGGCAGGATTGGGGGCGGGACTGACAATTAATAGATGTCCTCTTTTGATGAAAAAAATAAATGGTCACGTTATGTATAACCCCTCTGATGCATACGATGGTGATTTTTGCCCCATCTGGACCCTTTTAGAACTTGTTTCTTTTTCATCATTGGAGTTTGAATGGAAGGAGGAATTCCCACCAGCCCCCAACTGGCACCCTTGCCTTATTTTTTTCTTTTTACAAATAATTGCAACTGTCCCTAAAACATTTTCACTTATACCCTACACGCACAGTCTTGTACTAAGAGTGGAGGCATGGCCTAGTGGTTAAGGCCGCAGCCTCAGCACCCAGAGGTAGTAGGTTCCAAGTCCAACGCTTCCCCTTGTGACCCTGGGCTAGGGCTACCAGATCTCCGAATTTACCTGGACATGTCCTCTTTTCAGAGGACTGTCCAGGCGTCTGGATGGCTTTTCTTTTCTTTTTTAAATCTTTATTGATTTTATAAAGCTTATAAAAAGTGCAACATTTAAACCAGGGGTGTCCAACCTGCGGCCCCATGAAGTATTTTGTGCGGCCCCGGTCGAGGGCGATACAGTGTTTTCCTCTGCTGCCCCCTGGTGTTTACCATCTTGCTGGCTCCCTCCTCTGTCTTGCTGCAGCGTTTGTGCGGCCCCAGAAATTTTTTTTCGGCCAATGCGGCAGGGAAGCCAAAAGGGTGGACACCCCTGATTTTAAACATTCAATATTCCAATAAATAGCACTTATATTCTTGCGTTAAACATGAATCAAATATCCATGCCCTCCCTCCCCGTCCTGGATGTGCGTGCATAGAAATAAAAATAATTCAATCTGGCAGGTCAATTATTAATCTTTTAAGGTGTTTAACAAATGTATCCAATGAACTCCAAATTTCTTGAAAGTTTTTGATCATTCCTGATTGCTGGCCGTCCGAGGCCCATCCCTGAGGTGATCCGTTGCCTGTGATGAATTCAGGCCCACTGTGCTTTCGCTGTGTTGTGCGTTTACCAAGCTAGCTTCCCCCTTCTCTTTCTCTACTTAGGTTCAGTGCACAAGAAAGAAGAGGAAGTTTCGGTGGTCTCGAAAACGTCAGGTAGGTGCAGAAGCTCTTTGCCGAGCAGATGGTTGTGTATTTAATGTCAGTCCTTTAGCAAATGGCCACCCACCTGAGCCTAGTGAAAAATCAATAATTTGAAAGGAAGTAAGCGAAAGCCTAGAATTTATATAGCCTGATATAAGTCAGGTATAATTGGGGGGGGGGGGGGTTTAGAGGCACAGAGTGTGTAAACATTAATAATACACTAGGGATGGTTTGGGTAATTTGGTCGAGGTATAGCAAAATGCCAGTTTGACATGTAGGAACAGAATATTCTGTTTAGATAATCATAATAACGCTCTTTACTATAATTATTGTCACTCTACAAGATAAATCATATGGTTACAAGGTTCCTGCCTGGACAGGCTGAAAATTTGAATCTGAAATTGGAGTGTGAAGCCGAATCAAGTCTGGCATATTTCTGATGGTTATTTTGTCTGGGGGGGTGGAGGTGCCATTTTTAAACATTTGCTGCGAGTTTGACATCTTTGGAGGCCATTTTAAATGATATGCACGTATGAAAAGGACACGCCCATTTTTCTCTGGGTGGGCTTTGCCAAAATCTCAAAGAGGAAGCAGACGCATAGTTCAGCGTTAAGATTTCTACCTCTCACCTGGCACGCAAAACCCTTAAGGGTCAGTTCATGGACATATGATCACGTGTAAACTAGAGTTGCACGGGGACAGAAATCTCACCCGTCCCCATCAGAATCTCCTCTGCCCCCATCCATCCCCACAAGGAATCCCCTCCATCTTGGCGAGACACCATCTTGGTGGGGGTGCCGGTACCGGTCTTCCTCTCTGACCCTCGCTCCTTCCCACTCCTCCACCCGCTGCACGGGCATCTTCACTCCCCCCCTCCAGTACCTCTAGCTCTTTGCTGGCGCAAGCAGCAACTCCCATCTGCTCCTCGCGCCAATGTCAGCTCTCCCTCTGACGTCACTTCCGGGTCCCGCGCCGGGAAAGTTAAAGAGCTACAGGAGAAGGTAAAGGGCGCGCCCAGCCAGGGGGGTGGGGAAGGAGCAGGGAGATGAGGGTGGGGCGCCTCTTACCCTCGCTAAGCCACTGCTTATCCTCGCCTAGTGTTATATATGAACAAATGCAAATTATAGTATTCTCTGCGTCCATGGCTGCTCTGCCCAAACTTCACCCATTGATGTGCCCTCTGGCAAAGTGGGTTCTATCAAAGCATGGTTCGTACTTTTCCAGTAGTCGGTATTCCAGAAGAGGTCATTTATGTGGATAAATTAGTGCCTCGGTTTAGGGGCCCTATTGTAGTGACGTAGCCAGACCCAGTATTTTGGACGGGCCCACAGTTAACTTGAATGGGTCCTTCCACACGCCATCTCCCGGAGATATAAAAAAAAGTAAAGTGTGTTAATTATTTATATACTGCCTATCAATGGAGGTTGTCTAACTGGTTTTTACATTCAGGTACTCAAACATTTTCCCTATATGTTCTGGTGGGCTCAAAATCTACCTAAATGTATCTGGGACAATGGAGAATTAAGTGACTTGCCCAAGGTCACAGGGAGCAGCGCTGGGCTTAAACCCACAACCTCAGGGTGCTGATGCTTCAACTCTAACCACTAAGCCACTCCTCCCATCCAGTATGTCTCCCCTTTCTCTTCCATGGTGTCCAAGCATCTGCCTTCCTGTCTTCAAACCCTGTCCCTCCCTCGTGTACCTTACAGGCATTCCCGGTGCCTACAATGATTCATTTTTGTGCCGGCGCTGGCCCAGAGGGCTTCCCTCTGCTATGACCCAAAGAAAGTGACAAGAGTGAGGATGAGACATGGCAGAGGACCAGTGCTGGCAGCAACAATGAGTAGCTGCAGGCACCGGGAATGCCTGTAAGGTACACCAGGGAGGGGGCAAGTGTGGTGCCACCAATGGGTGGGCCTGAACCAAAAGTAGGTGAGCCTGTGCCCCCACCCGTAGCTCTGCCACTGCCCTTATGATCTGTGCTTAGCGCCAACTCCATATCAGCATCTTGTCAGCAAGATTCTGTTATAGAATACTGGTGTAAGTTGACATTGGGGTGACCGTCTTTGAGCGCCCCTCCTGCACCATGTCACTGGCATGTGTAAGTTGGAACCTCTAGGTGTGCCAAGTGACATACGTAGTTTGTAATGTTGTATAAACTACGCTCGTGTCTGGAAGACATACCCAAGGTCTTCCCATGCTTCACCTTCATGTCTGCACCCCTTGAAGTTCGAGGGCGTAGCACTTCGGTGCTTCCCTAGTGTACCTAGGCATCTGTCGGTCAATGATTGGCACCTCTGACATGCCTAAGTGGTGCCCTGCTTGCAGAAGTAGTTTTGAAACTAACCTTCCTATCCCGTGTTCTGAACATGTTCTCATTTCTGATTCCAGCGGATGGAGACCCTCACTTTGTTGTTGACTTCCCCATGAGTAAGCTGACTGTGTGCTTTAACATCGATGGCAAGCCCGGGGACATTCTCCAATTGGTCTCGGACTACAAGATCTCTGGTGAGTGCACCGCACAGCTCATCGCCTCCAACTATGCCCATGGCAAGAAGGTCATCGAGAGAGGAGGAGACTTCCAGACCCCCGGACGTGGCCTCAAAGGGAAATCCAGATGTCTGGTAACCCTATCCTCAGCTGAAATTTAGCGCTTCCTTTTCTTGTTACCTCATTGCCCAACATGGGACTCAATACCTATTATTTATTTATTTATTTATATTATATACCACTTATAGCCTAAGTGGTTCACATTCAGGTACTTGAGCATTTTTCCCTCTCTGGGGGCTCACAATCTATCTAATGTACCTAGGGCAATGCGGGGATTAAGCGACTTGCCCATGGTCACAGGGAGCAGCGTGGGTTTGAACCCACAACCTCAGGGCGCTGAGGCTGTAGCTTTAACCACTGCACCACTCTAGAAATCAAAGTATAGTAAAAGTGAGCCAAGTGTAGGACAATTCAGCCATTGTGACATCACTGATGAGGTTGGCTCTTATTGGTGGAATGAGGCATTATGATGTCACAATACCAGCTCTGGTTATCAGAGGCTGAAACTCTTCACACTATTTATTCAGGGGAGCTCAGAAGGGTTTACATGAGTTTATTCAGGTACTCAAGCATTTTCCCCTGTCTGTCCCCATAGGCTCACAATCTATCCAATGTACCTGGGGCAATGGGGGGATTAAGTGACTTGCCCAGGATCACAAGGAGCAGCATGGGATTTAAAACCAAAACCTCAGGGTGCTGAGGCTGTGGCTCTAACCACTGTGCCACACACTCCCCACTATTGTAATAAACCAGCTCCCCCTTACTGTGTAATCCCTATTTTGTTGGTGGATTTGTTGAATATTTTAAATTAAAAAGTTCAGTTTTTTACATCCAAGTCTTTTTTTTTTTTGTCCAAGGTGTCACAGTAAATGGACAGTTAATCGGAGCCCCTGCACCTCCGAACGGTCATAAGAAGTATCGGACTTACTTCAGCAGCATCACGATCGTCGTCAATAAGCCGACCAGGTCATACGTGGAAATCACCCCTGCCAAAGTCATCATGGACAGCAAGGACAGGGTCGTTCTGTCCTGCTACAAAAATGCAAGCGTGGAGAATGCAGGCCTGCTAGTGGCCGTCTCTGCCAAATCCCGGGTCACGGTGACCATCCAGGGCACAATTAGCTTTGTCATCCTGCTTCACCAGTACAAGAACCCAGCACCGTTTCAGAGAAACCATTTGGGGTTTTACATTTCGAAGAGTAAAGGACTGTCGTCTAATTCTCATGGGCTGCTAGGTAAGTAATATAAAGATTCACCAGAAAATGAAATCTGATTTTGGATGGAAATGGCGTTCATAGGTGATGTTTGACTTTATTGGAAAGTCCGTTTTATTGATTATCTGTAGAAGGTTCAAACAATGCAACAACTTCAACAATATAAGAACCACCAACCCCCTTATAGCAATATACAGTAAACATAAGAACATAAGCAGTGCCTCTTCTGGGTCAGACCAGAGGTCCATCATGCCCAGCAATCCGTTCACATGGCGGCCCATAAGGTCCAGGACCTGTATAGTAATTCTCTATCTATACCCTTCTATCCCCTTTTCCTTCAGGAAATTAGCCTTCCCCTCTCTACGCGGCATCCACTATGCAGGCAAACTGGGAAAATCCCTTCTCTTCAAAATCACAGGTCTTTGGAACGACCTCACCATCCTGTTGCGGAACCTGGGCTCCCTTCAATTATTCCGCAAACAACTGAAAACTTGGCTTTTCATCATATTGTAACTTCATACTCCCCCCATTTTTCTCCTCCCTTCGACACATAAGTTCATGTAAACCTTTTTTCTTCTTCTCTACCTATTATTTAAGTTTTTGTAAACCGTGTCGAGCTCCATACTCATGGAGATGATGCGGTATATAAACTTAAGGTTTAGATTAGATTAGATTAGATCTAATCTCTTCTTGAACCCCAAAACCATACTCTGTCCTATCAAACTCTCTGGAAGCGCATTTCAGGTGTCCACCACCCTCTGGGTAAAGAAGAACTTCCTAGCATTGGTTCTGAATCTGTCCCTTCTTAACTTTTCCGCATGCCCTCTCGTTCTTGTAGTTTTCGAACGTTTGAAGAATCTGTCCCTCTCCACTTTCTCCATGCCCTTCATGATCTTGTAAGTCTCTATCATGTCCCCTCTGAGTCTCCTCTTCTCCAGGGAAAAGAGACCCAGTTTCTCCAATCTTTCTCTATCTCTCTCTCTATTTCTGTCTCTCTTTCTTTCTATCTCTCTCTCTTTATTTCTCTCTGTCTCCCTTTCTCTCTCTCTTTCTGTCCCTCTCCACTTTCTCCATGCCCTTCATGATCTTGTAAGTCTCTATCTTGTCCCCTCTAAGTCTCCTCTTTTCTAGGGAAAACAGCCCCAGTTTCTCCAATCTCTCAGCGTATGAAAGGTTTTCCATACCTTTTATCAAGCGTGTAGCTTTCCTCTGAATCCTCTCGAGTATCGCCATATCCTTCTTAAGGTACGGCAACCAATAATGGACGCAGTACTCCAGATGCGGGTGCACCATCGCCCGATACAACGGCAGGATAACTTCTTTCGTTCTGATTGTAATACCTTTCTTGATAGTACCCAGCATTCTATTAGCCTTCTTAGAGGTCGCTGCGCACTGTGCTGACGGCTTTATTGTGTTGTCCACTATTACCCCCAAGTCCTTTTCTTGGGTACTTTTACCCATTACCAGCCCTCCCATCGTATAGCTGTACTTCGGGTTTCTGTTTCCTACATGCAAGACTTTACATTTCTCTACATTAAACTTCATCTGCCATCTTGTTGCCCAATACAGAAATTGGAGAACGGAAGCCTGTGCCCTTGTGCTTCCTATTCCAAAGCAACTGACAACAGTACTGAATATTCCGCCACCTTTCTAGTGTTACCAAGTCCCAGGTGACCTGGTGTGAGTGCCATATCTCTCTCCTCCCTTTCTGAATTCTCACCTGGAGCCTAAATAATTTTTTAAAAATTGTCTTCTCCTATTATATTTGACATCCGGGACCGATCATTTCTTAACACCCTCTCCTCTTTATAAAAAAAAAATATTTTTAGTAATAATCCATGGGTCACACAACAAGGTTGCATCTAGGAAAAGGCAGCATCTTAAACACTGCAGTGAGCACTAGAACATCAATGCAGTTTAGTACAGATCAATCCTGCACTGTCAATGCTAACAGAAAACAATGTCCTTTTCATACATATAGAACACAGATACACCCTCGCCTAGTATGGAATAAGTAACCACAAACTAAAAATAGAAATATGTAGACAAAAAAACTGAACCGCCAAGAAGCCAGACTCTGCATACAATGCAACATGACAGAAACTGTGACACATGGCCTCTAATACTGTGCAAAATATTTGTTTATTTAACAAATTTTTCAACCGCCTATTACTAGACGGCTTACAACATTCATAAAATAACTAAAAACAAAATTTATACAATCAATAAACATTTTAGATCATTCAATAAGAACAATAGCGCTCTATTATATAGCAATCCAGAGCCAGAGTAAGCAAGAATCATATATAAAGACAGCAGTTGTAAATTTAAAAAAACCCTGAGAAATAACAATCACTACTTTACAAATTAACAAATAGAAATAAAACAAAAATGGAAAATGAGAAAATAACATTTTATTGAACGAATTCATTTTTCAGTTAGCTTTCAGAGGACAAAACCTCCTTCCTCAGGTCAGTGCAATATAATGCTGTTACTGTATCCTGCTCTGTCCTGAGGAAGGGGTTTTTGATCTCCAAAAGTTAGTAGTTGAATAAAAAAATTAACTTATTTCCATTTTCTTTTTATAAACATTTATCAAGACAGCTACAATATTACTTTACTCTAAAGCAGGGGTCTCAAAGTCCCTCCTTGAGGGCCGCAATCCAGTCGGGTTTTCAGGATTTCCCCAATGAATATGCATGAGATCTATGTGCATGCACTGCTTTCAATGCATATTCATTGGGGAAATCTTGAAAACTCTGGTATTCCTTGGACCCTCCACCCCACCCTTCTACTTCTTTCAGTCAACATCTGTGCCCTATCCAGCCCGCCATCCTCCTGCTCTGTGCCTCTGCTATGCTTTAACCAGAGCATCCCCGGTGTCTAGTTGGGGGCAGGAGCAATCCCCAGTCGCTTCTGCCCTGGTGGCTCTAATTTCAAAAATGAGGCCACCTGCCCCTTATCAGTAGTCTTGCAGTACTACCACAAGGGGGCAGGCTTCCAAATAAGGTAAAAGTTTACATGTTCGAATTCTGATCTTTTTCACGGCACCATCTCTACTGAAGCTGCTTCCTGCCCCATTCCAGAGTAGGGTTCTGAGGTCAGGATTAAAATAATGAAGGTGGTGGCAAAGTCAGAGGAAAGAGCTGAGATAAAATAAAGCAGAAATCAGGACTTTATTGCAGAGGAAACTACAAAGCCAAGGCAGACGAAAGTGGCTCTATTTATTTTTAGGTGAATTACAACTGAAGGAAACGATAAGATAAACTTTTACAAAATCTGTGAAGAGAAACCAGAAACTTCTGATTAAGACAGGAAGTAGAACAAAAATGCTATTAAAACATAAATGTTTGCTCACCAGTGGTGTGTGTGTCTCCAGGTATCTCCTCCTCCAGTAGGGAATGACACAGGGACAAATTTGTCCTTGCAGGAACTCAATTTCTCTGTCCCGTCCCCGCAAGTTTTGTCCCTGCCTCATTCCTGTAAGTTCTGCTTTAACTGCACAAGCCTCGAATACTTAGGATTTAAAAGTGGCTGAGGCTTGTATGGATGAGGATGGAGCTTAGCCATTGGTGGAATGAGGCATTATGACATCACAATCTGAGCTCTAGAATGTTGCTACTTATGATTTCAAAGTGTTTGAGGCTTGTGCAGATGAAGTCAGAGTTTAGGCATTGCTGGAATGAGGCATTATGACATCACAGTCCGAACTCTAGAATGTTGCTACTTAGGATTTGAAAGTGTTTGAGGCTTGTGCAGATGAGGACGGAGCTTAGGCATTGGTGGAATGAGGCACTATGACATCACAATCTGAGCTCTAGAATGTTGCTACTTAGGATTTGAAAGTGTTTGAGGCTTGTGCAGATGAGGACGGAGCTTAGGCATTGGTGGAATGAGGCATTATGACATCACAATCTGAGCTCTAGAATGTTGCTACTTATGATTTCAAAGTGTTTGAGGCTTGTGCAGATGAAGTCAGAGTTTAGGCATTGGTGGAATGAGGCATTATGACATCACAGTCCGAACTCTAGAATGTTGCTACTTAGGATTTGAAAGTGTTTGAGGCTTGTGCAGATGAGGACGGAGCTTAGGCATTGGTGGAATGAGGCACTATGACATCACAATCTGAGCTCTAGAATGTTGCTACTTAGGATTTTAAAGTGTTTGAGGCTTGTGCAGATGAAGTCAGAGTTTAGGCATTGGTGGAATGAGGCATTATGACATCACAGTCCGAACTCTAGAATGTTGCTACTTAGGATTTTAAAGTGTTTGAGGCTTGTGCAGATGAGGACGGAGCTTAGGCATTGGTGGAATGAGGCATTATGACATCACAATCTGAGCTCTAGAATGTTGCTACTTATGATTTCAAAGTGTTTGAGGCTTGTGCAGATGAAGTCAGAGTTTAGGCATTGGTGGAATGAGGCATTATGACATCACAGTCCGAACTCTAGAATGTTGCTACTTAGGATTTGAAAGTGTTTGAGGCTTGTGCAGATGAGGACGGAGCTTAGGCATTGGTGGAATGAGGCACTATGACATCACAATCTGAGCTCTAGAATGTTGCTACTTAGGATTTTAAAGTGTTTGAGGCTTGTGCAGATGAAGTCAGAGTTTAGGCATTGGTGGAATGAGGCATTATGACATCACAGTCCGAACTCTAGAATGTTGCTACTTAGGATTTGAAAGTGTTTGAGGCTTGTGCAGATGAGGACGGAGCTTAGGCATTGGTGGAATGAGGCACTATGACATCACAATCTGAGCTCTAGAATGTTGCTACTTAGGATTTTAAAGTGTTTGAGGCTTGTGCAGATGAAGTCAGAGTTTAGGCATTGGTGGAATGAGGCATTATGACATCACAGTCCGAACTCTAGAATGTTGCTACTTAGGATTTTAAAGTGTTTGAGGCTTGCGCAGATGAGGACGGAGCTTAGGCATTGGTGGAATGAGGCATTATGACATCACAATCTGAGCTCTAGAATGCAGGAATGGGGCAGGGACGGGAAAAGAAGTCACAGGGACAGGTTAATGAGTTCCCACGAGGACAGAGAAAAATTTGTCCCCGTGTCATTCTGTACTTGGGAGAACAGTTTAGAAAATGAATAAATAAATAGTGTGAAGAGTTTCAGCCTCTGATAACCAGAGCTGGTATTGTGATGTCATAATGCCTCATTCCACCAATAAGAGCCAACCTCATCAATGATGTCACAATGGCTTGATTGTCCTGTACTTGGCTCACTTTTACTACATTTTCATTTCTAGACTGGTGCAGTGGTTAAAGCTACAGCCTCAGCACCCTGAGGTTGTGGGTTCAAATCCACACTGCTTCTTGTGACCCTGGGCAAGTCGGTTAATCCCCTCGTTGCCCACCAGGACAGACAGGGGGAAAATGCTTAAGTACCTGAATAAATTCATGTAAACTGTTCTGAGCTCCTCTGGGGGAACAGTACAGAAAATTGAGTAAATAAATTGTGTGAAACATTTCAGCCTCTGATAACCAGAGCTGGTAAACATTAGAGTAACATAGAAACATAGAAGATGACGGCAGAAAAGGGCTACAGCCCATCAAGTCTGCCCACTCTGCTTACCCACCCCCTGTCTATGCCCTAATGACCCAATTTCCTTATCTTATGATGGCAGGAAAGGGCCATCGGCCCAACACGTCTGCCCACTCAAAAAAACACTCCCCTTAAAAGAACACTCCCTCTAAGCAATTCCCCGAAATGAACCCACATGTTTATCCCATTGTTTCTTGAAGTCGAGCACGTTGCTGGCCTCAACTACCTGACGTGGAAGGCCATTCTAATGATCAACCACCCTTTTGGTGAAGAAGTACTTCCTGATGTCACCATGAAGTCTCCCACCCTTGAGTTTGAGCGGATGCCCTCTTGTTGCCGTGAGACCTGTAAAGAAAAAAATATCTTCCTCCACCTCAGCACGGCCTGTAAGATATTTGAACGTCTCTATCATGTCTCCCCTCTCTCTGCGTTTCTCGAGAAAATATAACTGCAGCCTGCTTAGACGTTCTTCATATGGGAGACCATCTTAGTGGCCATTCGCTGAATCGATTCCATTCTCTTCACATCTTTTTGATAATGTGGCATCCAAAACTGAACACAGTACTCCAGATGCGGTCTCATGGAGATGATGCGGTATATAAACTTAAGGTTTAGATTAGATTAGATTAGATCATGGACCTGTACAACGGCATTATGACTTCAGGCTTTCGGCTGACAAAACTTCTTCGGATGCAACCCAGCATTTGTCTAGCCTTGGCCGAAACTTTCTCCACTTGAGTGGCAGTCTTCATATCTTTGCTAATGATTACACCCAGGTCCCGTTCTGCGACAGTTCTTGTTAAGGTTTCACCATTCAGGGTGTGTGTTCTGCTGGGGTTACTGCTACCAAGGTGCATAACCTTACACTTTTTGGCATTAAAACTCAGTTGCCAAGTATTAGACCATTGTTCCAGTAAAAGTAGTTCTCCTAGGACAAGCAGGATGAGTCAGCCACATATGGGTGTTGTCCCAACACCTCCCAATTTGCGGATAAGCTCTCCAATAGCTCAGAGAGATTTTTGATTTTTTTTTTTCTCTGAGCACATGCAGTGCCCGGGCCCCACTGGGCATGCCCGAGCCCTACCCATTTCCCCCTGCTTCCCCCTAATCCCCAGTCTTTAGTTTCCGCCCGTTCCCATCGGTCGGATTTTTCTACAGCTCTCCATTTCAACTTTTCTACTCATCAACTTGAAGATGCCTGAATCATCTAAAGAAACAACTGGGATGCAGGAGGAGGATGAACACACTGGATCCTCATGAATTGTGCGCCCACTGATTGGATCCAGCGCTCGAGGTTTCCGTGTGGCTTGCATTGTGCGCACATGTCACCACGTGCACGCAAGCTAAGGAAGAGGGCACTGAGAGACTTCATGAAGAGAAGTGAGGCCCGAGAATCTTCCTCCAGCAGCCATCCTCATCGGAGCGTAGCAGCGGGGGATCCACAGACGAATCCGGTGAGGAGCCTCCAGGACATCCTGGCTCAGTCAACCCCCCCGACTGCAACTTGCCCGGTCAAGAAATCTCTCCCGGAGGTCCTGTATGCTGTCGCTAGCCGCCAGCCCCTGCAGGAAGCCGATAGGAGTCTCACCAGACCGAGAGATCTCTCCAGGAGTTCCTGCATGTTGCTGCTTACAGCCAGCCTCCGCAGGGCATGAAGAGAAGTGAGGCCCGAGAATCTTCCTCCAGCAGCCATCCTCATCAGAATGCAGCAGCGGGGGATCCACATGCTACAGTGGCAAGGAGCCTCCAGGATGCTCTGGCTCAGCTAATCCCCCCGCCTGCACTTGGCCCGGTAGAGAAATATCTCCCGGAGTCCCTGCATGTTGCCGCTTAGAACCAGCCTCTGCAGGGCAGCCGATAGGAGTCTCGCCAGACCGAGAGATCTCTCCAGGAATCCCTGCACGTTGCCACTTACAGCCATCCTCTGCAGGGCAGCCGATAGGAGTCTTGCATGCTGCTGCGTAAATCCACAGCCTCTGCAAGCAACAGATCGGGGCTTTCACCCTCCAGACGGCATGCTGCCGCTTACAGCCAGCCTCTGCAGGGAGCCGATTGGGGTTCAAAGGTAAGTCCTATCTGCTTGTTTTTGGGAAAACCTCTGATAATCTGTTGCAGCCCCGAGGGCTCTGCCCCACCCTCCTCCCAATCTGAATTTAAGGAGAAAGAATCTCCCATGCTTCTTTCCCTTGGAGGGGACCTGCAGACCTCTCCCCCCAGTAGGAGACATGCTGCCCCAGAGTTCAGCTTATAAAGGACATGCTGAAAAAAAAACAAAAAAAAAACAACTCGGTGTTTCTTTCCCTCTTGGGGTCCTGCAGAGTCTACAATTCACACCTTTCCCACCCCGCCCCCCTCCCCCTCTCATGTTGGGAACTAGGAGTCTGCCTTTCTCAGCAGGGTGCTGATATCTTCAGAGATGCGGCATGTCAGACCATGCCTCTCCAAAGGTGGGGGTTTGAAACTCCTCAGTCTAAAAAGCTGTTTGCTCTTCATAAAACCTAGGCAGAGTGCTTTTCCAGCTAGCATGAGGGACTCTGTACTATTCATGATTTCTATAGCACTGAAAGGCATATGCAGCGCTGTACAGTTTAATATACAATAGGCAGTACAGCAGCAGAAGCCCACTCAAGAGGCATTATCACTCCTCTTTCTCTGCCTCCAGGCACAGTGGGAAATGCAGCCAGGTGCACTGGCACAGATGAAGGGGTGCATCCTGCCCCTTCTCTGCAGGCTCTCCCCCCCTCTCAAGAAGGACAGAGAAGGGCGGTGGGGTACATGGAGCCACCCAACCAGTCAAGTGGAGCAGCACATGAACCTGCGAACCACCAGGGGTGGGACCAGCAGCCACAGTTAATCCTCCTGCTGACCCACTCCTCTCTCAGCGGGCTACACTCCCCACTATGTCCCCCTTTAGAGGGAGCCATGCACAACAACATGGCGCGGTTCAGCGGCATGCCATGCACCCAAGCAATGGAGGAACAAGCTACACACCAGCCTCCAGCCACGCCCCGAGTCACCATCCACAAAAATAAATAAATATTTACTAAAAAAAAAAAAAAAAAAACCCCACAAACGAGGACTCACCCCAAGTCCCTCCAGAAACTCACAGCCTTTCTCAAGATCCACGTGGATGGACACGTACCCAAGACAGAGTACTACAAGGCCTGAACTACCAGTACCAGTACTTCACGCAGGCAGTGGCGATTCCAGTCCACAAGAACCTCCTGGACTGCAGAGACGAGATTTGGCTGACTCCCTCCTCAGGGCAACCAACATCAAGGAGACTGGGATTGAAGTACCAGATCTTTCCAGCCCAGGAATTCGACAACCCGCAGCAGCCATACATGGACATTGCGGTAGCTTAAGAGAAACAGGGCAGCACGACCCCCCCCCCCTCCAACCCCCGTCAGGGAAGGACCTGAAAAACCCTGGTTTCCACGGGGAAAAAGACCTTCGAGGGCGCAATGCTGAGCGCACGAATTGCTGCGCTCCAGTTCCAGATGTGGCTTTATCAGGAGGCCAGTGAGAGGAAATAAATAAATAAAATAAAATAGAGACTCCAGCTCACAACTGAGCCAGTCCACACTGGCAGCAGTCTGTGCCCCAGCGCTCGCAACAGTAACATAACTGCTACGCAAACAAGCACCGCCCGAGGGGCAGGGGCATCCAAGGGCAGCTCTCTCCCCAAGACAAAAACAGAACCTTGACCACCCTCCGGCCCAGCAGGATCAGATTGTCTGCGAAGGCTTGGCCCAGGATCACCATCGACCAGTGGGCCCTCAGCATCATCAAGCAGGGATTCCGAATTTGTCTCCACTCCCGCCCCCCCCCCCCGAGTGGGCGGGGCACCCTCCATCTGACGACCCAACTTTCCTGCAGCAAGGAGAGGACCTGCTTCGGCAGAATCAATAGAGGCGGTGACGAACAGAGGAGATCACCAAGGGGTTTCTACTCCAGGAACCCCCGCGTCACCATGGACAAGGACAATGCTCGTTCCTGGATCTCTGTAAGCTCAACAGATGCGTACACAAGGTCCAGATGCACTCTCTGGGTACAGTCTTGGCCCTGTTACAGCCCGAGTATTGGCTAGTATCCCATGCACCCAGCCCACAGGAGGCATCGTCGCTTCTAAAGCCAAGACAGACGCCTCCAGTACAAGGTCCTGCCCCTTGGACTCTCAACGGCTCCAAGAGCGTTCACAAAGTGTGTGGCAGTGGCACATCCTCGCCTTCAAGGGGTGCGCATCCTATCTTATCTCGACAGCTGGCAGCCCCGTCAACCATCATAACCCTCCTCCAAGAACTGGGGTTCCTCATCAACTACATGAAATCCCACCTGATACCCACCCAGGGGATATCGTTCATCTGGGCAGTCATCGACACCACGCAGACCAAGGCCGTCCTACGGGACTACCAGATCGACGCCATGACATCCCTGGCCCAGTGCATCCCTGCCAGCAGCTCATCGTCAGCACGCTCCGGTCTTTGTTGTGCAGCACACCAGACTACTCATGTGATCCCTGAAAGGGCACCTCAGACGTCACTGGGACCAGTGTACCCAACCTCTGACCACCCACCTACTGGAGCTCAGGGCCTTAGGGAATGCCTTCGAAACCTTCAAACAGGCAGGGCAGTCCTCACCCAAACAGAAAACCAGGTGGCCTCGCACTATATCAACAAACAGGGAGGGACAGGGTCAACCTCGCTATGCAAGGAAGCTTTCCACATGTGGGAGTTCTCCAACTCCATTCAATGCCCCATCCAGGCAACTTACCTCCTGTGGGAGCAGAACGACCTGGCAGAAAGACTCAGCCACCAGCTGGATCCCGATGAGTGGTGTCTCAACCCAGCGGCGATGAAGAAGATCTTCAGCACCTGGGGCACACCGAGCATCGACCTGTTTGCAACCGAACCGAACTCAAAATACTCGACCTTCTGCGCAAAGAGATCAACCCATCGCCGTCTCAGCCCCGACGGTCTGTCTGTGAGTTGGAACACCCTAAGTCCTGCAGAAGATTCTTCAGGACAGAGCAACGGTGATCATGATTGCCCTGATCGGGCTCCTGCAACCATGGTTCCCGTTCCGGCAAGGGATAGCGGTTCACCCGCCTCTCCCCGCTCCCGATCAGTGCAGTTCTCATTACCCCCTCCACCACGACCTGCGTTCCTTAGCCCTGACCGCATGGATGATGAGAGGATGAACCTACCACAAGACGTGGAACACACTCTTATGGCAGCCAGAAGACCTTCAACCAGAAAACGCTATGGGTTGAAAGGGAGAAGGTTCCGCTACCAGTGCACAGACACGCAGCGAGACCCCTACAACTGCCCCATACCGGACATCCTGCAGTACATACTGAGCTTATCTCAGGGGGACCTAAAACCCACTTCCATCAAGGTCCACCTAAGTGCAATCACGGCATACCACGCTGGCCTAGACAGCAAACCAGTGTCGAGGCATCCAGTAATCACAAAATTTCATGAAGGGACTGTCCAATCTGCACCCACCGGTCAGACCACCACCGCCCAGATGGGACCTCAACTTGGTGCCGCATCATCTCACCTCGACCCCTTCAAACCTTTGGGGGAGGCAGATCCCGTATTCCTGGCTGGGAAAACCCTGACCATCATGTCTACCGACACACTCCCTCATAAGAACAGGGTGGTACCCAGAACCCACCCCTGATTCTTGCCGAAGGCAGCTTCAGCGTGCCTCCCAGCACTCTACATCTCCCCACAGGGAGGCACACTGCCACCTCAGCAACACCTCCTGGACTGTGTGCGGGCCCTGACTATGCAGCAGATTAGACAAGCCTCAATTGTTCGTCTCCTACGACCAAAACAGACCAGGACCTCCAGCCACCAAACGCAGGCGCTCGCGCTGGTTATAAGAGTGCATCCCCTTCACCTATAGAAAAGCGCAGCATCAACCGCAGGTGGGAGCCAACGCCCACCAGCGCAGAACCATAGCCAACACAACGGCACATCTGCACCACACACCAATAGGGGACATCTGCGATGCAGCCACTTGGTCCTCCATGCACACCTTCACCAAGCACTACTGCCTCGACATAGCATTCCACGCTCCAAATGCATTCGGCCGAGCAGTCATGGAAGTGGCTCTTCCCTCCTGGGAGGGATAGCAACCACTAGCACAGCCTTGACAAACACTGATCAAGTAGGGTGTTATAAATATCGACAAACACTGTTCAAGTAGGGTGTTATAGATATTGATTAAGTAGGTCTTCCAGCACTCCTTCCTAGACTGAATGTGGAATAGGCAAGTATGAATTCTCACATGCAAGTACGATTTGTCACTGTTGACCAGTTGGTTTCTCACTGTTCATTGATTGTCATTGACCAATTTCACTGTTCTGTGAGTTAAGTAGGTCTTCCAGCAATCCTGTCTAGTCTGAATGTGGAATAGGCAAGTATGAATTCTCATATGCAAGTACGAATTGTCACTATTGACCAGTTATGAATTGTCACCGTTGACCAGTTGGTTTTCTCACTGTTCATTGATTGTCATTGACCAGTTTTTCGCTGTTCTGTGAGTTAAGTAGGTCTTCCAGCACTCCTGTCTAGACTGAATGTGGAATAGGCAAGTATGAATTCTCACATGCAAGTACGAATGGTCACTGTTGACCAGTTGGTTTCTCACTGTTCATTGATTGTCATTGACCAGTTCATTGTTCTGTGAGTATTATTGCTCAGTTAACACAGCACTTTATCTAAAACCTTGTTTCCACAACTTTACCTGCTTTACCTGATTACCCTGCCCGGCTCGGCCTCCACAGCCAGGCGAGGGATGCACAAAGCGCTAAGGCGCAGGTCCAGTCGGTACATCCCTCGGCTAGGGAGTCACCCATATGTGGCTGACTCATCCTGCTTGTCCTAGGAGAAAGTGTAGTTACTTACCTGTAACGTAGGTTCTCCATGGACAGCAGGATAGTCAGCCACACAACCCACCCGCCTCCCCAAACGGCCGACCCGGCCACAGCTAGGAACATCCTGGGGATTAGGGGGAAGCAGGGGGAAATGGGTAGGGCTCGGGCATGCCCAGTGGGGCCCGGGCACTGCACGTGCTCAGAGAAAAAAAAAATAAAAAAATCTCTCTGAGCTATTGGAGAGCTTATCCGCAAATTGGGAGGTGTAGGGACAACACCCATATGTGGCTGACTATCCTGCTGTCCATGGAGAACCTACGTTACAGGTAAGTAACTACATTGTCCTGCCTCATAGTGTCGGGCACGGTTGCACTGTCAACCACGTTGCATAGCTTAGTGTCATCGGCAAATAGTGTAATTTTACCTCGAAGTCCCTGAGGCAGGTCTCGTACAAAGATATTAAACAGTATCGGACCCAAGACCGAGCCCTGCGGCACTCCACTGATCACTTCCGACGTTTCTGAGGGGGTACCATTTACCACCACCCTCTGAAGTCTACCACTGAGCCAGTCTTTAACCCATGACATCAATGTTTCTTATTCAATAACCTACGGTGTGGGACACTGTCAAAAGCCTTACTGAAGTCCAAATACACGATATCCAGAGACTCTCCCTTGTCCAATTGTTTCGTTACCCAGTCAAAGAAGCCTATCAGATTGGATTGACAAGACCTTCCCTTCGGGAATCCATGCTGGTGGGGATCCCTCAGCCTCTCGTCATCCAGAATTGTATCCAATCTGTTTTTAATCAACGTTTCCATAAGTTTACACACTATTGATGTGAGACTCACCGGTCTGTAATTTTCAGCCTCTGACCTGCATCTCTTTTTGTGGAGCGGAATGACGTTAGCAGTTTTCCAGTCCAAGGGGACTTTTCCCTTGATTAGGGAAAGATTGAAAAGCGCAGTTAACAGCTCTGCCAGGACATCTCTCAGTTCCCAAAGTACTCTGGGGTGTAGATTTATCCGGTCCCATGGCTTTGTTCACCTTTAGCCTCGATAGCTCATGGTATACATTGTAATGTAATTTAATGTAATTTATTTCTTATATACCGCTACATCCGTTAAGTTCTAAGCGGTTTACAGAAAATATACATTAAATTATAAGTAAGAAAGGTACTTAAAAATTCCCTTACTGTCCCGAAGGCTCACAATCTAACTAAAGTACCTAGAGAGTAATAAAGAAATGAAAAGTAGAGATAGAGGTAAAATAAGAAAATAAGCATTCTAACAAGATTGTATTAAACTTAGTAATTTGGAAGGTAGAGGAGAGAAAGGAATAGATGCAGAAGGAGGAATCGTTGTACAAAAGAATTCTAGAGAAATATAAATGATAGAAATAGGACAAAAACAAAAATAATGAATAAAATTAAGAAAAATTCATAAACTGGAAAAAAATAAAAATAAAACAATGTCTACAATCCACGGTTTCGGCTTCGGTGATGAAGTGGAGCAAGTCAGTTCTGGAGGAATGGTGATGATTTCATATAAAAGACCTCTCCAGGGAAGAGGCCTGGCTGATAGACCCAGGATGCCTACATCTCCTCCTCTGCGGTGGTCTCCCCCATGCAATCCTCCACACGACACACTGCCGGCGCTCCAGCCGCCACCCCGAATGGCCGCTCCAAGGAGACTGCATCAGACGAGGCCTGCAGTGACTGTCAGAGTTCCTCCTCTGCTGAAAAGTCACTTGGCGCCGACCCCGGTGTGCGCCGGCGCCGCAGGAGCCGACAGGGAATCCTCCGCCACGCTGTTGTTGCGCTCCCCACAAAATCCCGGAATGGGTCCTCCAAGTACAGTACTCCCTTGTTTGCAGCTGAGGTCCGGATCCCGGCACCTCACAGGTAAAGACCGAGCAGAAGTATCCATTGAGTAGTTCGGCTTTGTCGGAGTCTGAGTCTCCATAGTTACCGTCAGATTTCCTTAGGCGCACAATCCCATCCGTGTTCTTTTTTCTGTCGCTAACATACCTGAAAAAGGATTTATCCCCTCTGTTGTGATGTCATAATGCCTCAGTCCACCAATAAGAGCCAACCTCATCAGCGATGTCACAATGGCTTGATTGTCCTGGACTTGGCTCACTTTTGCTACATTTTGATTTCTAGAGTGGTGCAGTGCAGAGAATGACACGTCCCCGCAGGAACTCAATTTCCCTGTCCCATCCCTCACATCAGGCAACATTATGCAGCAGAATTATGGGGTAAAGATCTAGAACAGTTGCTTGCGCCCACTACTTATGAGGAATTCAGGAAGCGCCTAAAAACATATCTGTTCCTGAAATATCTAGACTGCTGACCCGTACATCTCTTTCTCCTCAATACGGTTCTCTTGACCTATTAACCACTTTCCTTCACCTCTTTTAAGTTCAATCAATTTGTACCTTCTTTTAATCTTTTGTAAACCGCATAGAACTTCGTGGTACTGCGGTATATAAACTGTTATTATCCCTGTAAGCTCTGCCTTAACCGCATAAGCCTCAAACACTTATGATTTTGAAGTGGTTGAGGCTTGTGCAGATTAGGACGGAGTTTGCAGGGATGGGAAAATGAGTTGCCACGTGGATGGGAAAAAATTTGTCCCCGTGTCATTCTCTATCCTCCATCACACATGGAGCTTGTGGATAAGTGCACCAGGTTTATTGGAGATGGCTTAGGTCCTGCTGTAACTTGAGGCAGACAAAGCATCTTTTTGTCATCTTGTAGGTTGACTAATTTGTTTATATGTCTGTTTCCATTTGTTATACTCTCTTTATAGCCAGGCAGATCAAAGCAATGTATGTGCTAATTAGAAGTGTCAGAACGGAATTCCATTATAACGATAGGATAGAAGGGGTCAGGAAATCTGAAGCAACATATGGGGACCAGACAGGACTATCACAAAGAAGAAGCAAAAGGACATAGTAGGAGTCTAAAAACAACGATCCCAGGCATACTATCAGTGGCGTAGCGAGGGTAAGAGGCACCCGAAGCTGTGGCGCCCCTCCCCCCCCTCTTCCCTCCCCCCCCCAGCCGTGTATGCGCCCCTTCTCATTCCCCGTACCCTTTTAACTTCTCCAACTTGACTTCTTCGACATGCGGAGGCTGGGGGGGGGGGGGTAGTGATGGGCGGAGAGCAGGAGGGGTGCCAGCGCCCTTAGCAATACGGCAGCTGGGGCGGACCGTCCCCCGCCCTCCCTCTCACTACACCACTGCATAAAGTGGGTCTCCACTTTATGAGAAAATGGAGTAGATTCTGCGCCGTTCACGGAGGAGGGTGTTTATGAGCAACTTGAAAAACTGAAGGTGGACAAAGCGATGGGACCAGACGGGATCCATCCCAGGATACTAAGGGAGCTCAGAGAGGTTCTGGCGAGTCCTATTAAAGACTTGTTCAACAAATCTCTGGAGACGGGAGTGATTCCTAGGGATTGGAGGAGAGCGGATGTGGTCCCTATTCATAAAAGTGGTCACAGGGATGAAGCAGGAAACTACAGGCCGGTGAGCCTCACTTCAGTTGTTGGAAAAATAATGGAAGTGTTGCTGAAAGAAAGGATAGTGTATTTCCTTGAATCTAATGGGTTACAGGATCCAAGGCAACATGGCTTTACAAAAGGTAAATCGTGCCAAACGAACCTGATTGAATTTTTTGATTGGGTGACCAGAGAGCTGGATCGAGGACATATGCTAGATGTAATTTACTTGGATTTCAGCAAAGCCTTTGATACAGTTCCTCATAGGAGGCTGTTGAACAAACTTGAAGGGCTGAAGTTAGGACCCAAAGTGGTGAACTGGGTCAGAAACTGGCTGTCGGACAGACGCCAGAGGGTGGTGGTTAATGGAAGTCGCTCGAAGGAAGGAAAGGTGACTAGTGGAGTCCCTCAGGGTTCGGTGCTGGGGCCAATCCTGTTCAATATGTATGTAAGTGACATTGCTGAAGGGTTAGAAGGAAAAGTGTGCCTTTTTGCAGATGATACCAAGATTTGTAACAGAGTAGACACCGAAGAGGGAGTGGAAAATATGAAAAAGGATCTGCAAAAGTTAGAGGAATGGTCTAATGCCTGGCAACTAAAATTCAATGCAAAGAAATGCAGAGTAATGCATTTGGGGATTAATAATAGGAAGGAACCATATATGCTGGGAGGAGAGAAGCTGATATGCACGGACGGGGAGAGGGACCTTGGGGTGATAGTGTCCGAAGATCTAAAGGCGAAAAAAACAGTGTGACAAGGCAGTGGCTGCTGCCAGAAGGATTCTGGGCTGTATAAAGAGAGGCGTAGTCAGTAGAAGGAAGAAGGTGTTGATGCCCCTGTACAAGTCATTGGTGAGGCCCCACTTGGAGTATTGTGTTCAGTTTTGGAGACTGTATCTGGCGAAAGACGTAAGAAGACTTGAGGCGGTCCAGAGGAGGGCGACGAAAATGATAGGAGGCTTGCGCCAGAAGACGTATGAGGAGAGACTGGAAGCCCTGAATATGTATACCCTAGAGGAAAGGAGAGACAGGGGAGATATGATTCTTAAAGGGTATCAATGTAGAACAAAATCTTTTCCAGAGAAAGGAAAATGGTAAAACCAGAGGACATAATTTGAGGTTGAGGGGTGGTAGATTCAGGGGCAATGTTAGGAAATTCTACTTTACGGAGAGGGTGGTGGATGCCTGGAATGCGCTCCCGAGAGAGGTGGTGGAGAGTAAAACTGTGACTGAATTCAAAGAAGCGTGGGATGAACACAGAAGATTTAGAATCAGAAAATAATATTAAATATTGAACTAGGCCAGTTACTGGGCAGACTTGTACGGTCTGTGTCTGTGTATGGCCGTTTGGTGGAGGATGGGCAGGGGAGGGCTTCAATGGCTGGGAGGGTGTAGATGGGCTGGAGTAAGTCTTAACAGAGATTTCGGCAGTTGGAACCCAAGCACAGTACCGGGAAAAGCTTTGGATTCTCGCCCAGAAATAGCTAAGAAGAAAAAAAAAAAAAAAAAATTTAAATTGAATCAGGTTGGGCAGACTGGATGGACCATTCGGGTCTTTATCTGCCGTCATCTACTATGTTACTATGTATGTTATTATGTTTTCCAATATATGCAGATTGATCTCATGCATTCTCATTTTGGTAATCTTGAAAGCCCGCCTCCAGGAGAAGGTAGAGGAGCTGCTCTCTTGTATCACTACCAGTCTCTTCCAGTCTTAATCCAGCATCTTCTCTCCCAATCTCCGTCTCCCTACCTCTCTGCCATGATCTGACTTTCTTGTTCAAAACCTCCCCCCCCCCCCCCCCAAAGACTGCAGAGCTTCTCTCTCTCCTTTTCACCATGATCTGATAACAATATCCCTAGGGTTACCAGATTTTCCAAATGGAAAATCTGGAACCCTAGACCTGCCCCCCAGGCCCGCCCAGTTCCACACATCCCCGCCCTATTACGCCCCAGTCCCACCCCCAATTCCCCCCCCCCCCCCCGCTGCCTGCTCTCGTCAGGCAAGAGGGCATCCGCGCATGCACAGATTTGTTGAAAGCTTTTCAAAACCCGGACAAAGTGCCAGGATTTGAAAATCCGTCTGGGGAAATCCGGATGTCTGGTAACCCTAAACATCCCTGATACTAGAAGTTTGGAAGCCCCGGCTTAAGCCTCCCTATGCACACACCTACTGGGACCGATAGGGAAAATATAGCACCTGAACAGAAAAAGATTGTACCTCACTTTGTCATCAAATGCTAGTAAACAGAGAAACATAATGGAGGCAGACCTAAGCCAACAACATTCATTCTACCCAGTGGCGTAGCGAGGGAGGGAGGCGCTCTGGGCGCCCCGCTTACGCATACTTCTTGAAATGTTCGCCGGCATGAGCACCATTTTTCATCTCGCGCTTGTGCCAGCCTCAGCGCTTTTCTGACGTCACATCCTGGTCCTGCGACCAGGAAGTGACATCAGAAAGGAGCCGAGGCCGGCGTGAGCAGGAGGTGGAAGTAGGGTTACCAGACATCCGGATTTCCCCGAATATGTCCTCCTTTTGAGGCCATGTCCGGGGGCCCGGACGGCTTTTCAAAACCCAGCACTTTGTCCGGGTTTTGAAAAGCCTCCCCTACATCGTGTCGGGCAGGAGGAAATCCGTGCATGCGTGGATGCCAATGCGATGATGGCGCATGCGCGCGTGTGCATGGCATCATCGCGTTTTCCTCCTGCCTGACAAGAGCAGGCAGTGAGGGGAGGGGCACTAGGAGGGGATGGGAGATGGGACTTGGGCATAACTGGGCGGGTCTAGGGGGTCTGGATTTTGCTAGAGTAAAATCTGACAACCCTAGGTGGAAGATGCTGTGTGTGCCAGCAAACGTTTCAAGAGGTATGCGGTAGGGCAGAGAGGCGCTACCAAAACGGTGCCCGGGACGGCCCTCGCCCCCCCCTTACTATACCACTGATCCTATCCCTTGTGATGCTTTAACCAGGAAGTGATAAAGGGAATTTGTACTAAAGCATTGTGGGTAGGAATCTCATCAACTGCATAAGAAAATGCTGTTCTCTCTCCCAGGAAGTGTATTTGCATCTGTTCCTTATCAGCCAAGTTGCTGCATTACAGAATTTCCCCCCAGCATGGATCTGTCCTCATGTTTTTTTGAATTTCTCCTTTTACAGGTCAGTTCCTGTACAATGATGTTAAAGTAACGGAAGAGCCTCTCCGGAGAAGCTCTCAAGCCGCTAATCCACATCTAGCTGGACAGCAGAGCTCAGATCCCGCCCAAGTCCTGAAGATCAGAGGCCGCTCAGTCCCGGTGGTAAAGAAACAGCGGAAGATATACAACGGCCTCCACCAGGTTGACTGCTGGTTTGCGAAGAATGCGGACAAACTGATCGACGGGACCTATCAGGATTATCTTGTGCCTCACCCCTTCGAAGTCGGGATTGGTTCCATGATAACTAATGAACTTTAAGGCAACACAAGGTCAACTTTGCCTCAGTGTGACACTGTGACTTTGGCAGATCCCAGCACAGAATTCTGGTTGGACAGTGTTGATGGGTTGGAAGTGACATTCCTGAGATGATAAGCAAGTCACACAGTGCTATACAGAAGAAAAGGCTGCTGTGAGGCTCCCAGTTTGATACCAGGTCCTCCAGCGATTTTTGTCCTGCTTTGATATGGTTTTCTTTTTGATCTGGTGTTTTTTTTTTTTTTCTTGCTCTTTTTGGCTTCTTTCTCCATCAGAAGTGGGTTGTGGCATTAAGAGCCTTTTTTTTTTTTTTTGTATCCTGTAGAACTATTCTCCTATCCCCTACCCCCTTTCTATCCACGAGCCCCAGGGGTTGAGGTGACATCCCTCAGCCAGGGACCATAGACTCCAGCTTCCAGTGGAACGCAGCGGTGAACCCTGCCTGGGGACTCCCTCTCTTGTTGGGAGCTGCGAGCAAAGCTTCGGCAGAGTCTGCCACCCCAGTCAGCACGAGGAGCAGAAACTAGGCCTAAGAATTAAAACCTGGATCTCCCGCGTGGTGGCCAATATCCTTGTTGCTAAGTCACAACGGTGTCGTTGGTCTGTCTTGCTAAGTTCCACCTCCACACATAAAATTGGGACCAAGATCAAGGATTATAAGAATTAGAAAACCAGGGCTCGTCTCTAAATTTTTCCATCACTTAAAACGGCATTAGGCTGTTTATGTGAAGTGTGACTTTCAACTTTCAAAGATTCAAAATGACCTGAAAATATTTAAGTAGCCATTTCACAGGACCGTAGTGCAGGCTATTGAAAGTTTGTGAGTTTGGGGCAAGTAGGGGTCCAGATACCCGAGGCCTTTCCTGCTGGGCTAGGTTGAATGTCTCTTGCATTTCTCAGTGGTTTTTAAGCAGAGTAAGTCTTCCAGAAAGCATGAAGAAGGAATGCTTTGTCTGCAAATCCTCTCTGAGAGGCAGTGCAGTGAGATAATATTCCACCAATTCCTATTTATCAGGCTCCGTCAAATCCCTGCTCAAAGCCTGCTTTTTTGAAGCTGCATTCAAGTCCTAGCACCGACCCATATCTGTTTGTCGTTCCCTCTGTAATTCCCTTACCTGAGCAGCGTGTATAGGTTCACTCTTTTTGTCCAGTTTGTCTGTCGCAGTTAGACTGTAAGCTCTCTGGAGCAGGGACTATCCCCTGTACAGCACTGTGTGCGTCTGGCAGCGCTATAGAAATGGTACGTACTGTAGTAGTAGCAGTTATACATTTTTTTAATGCTATTAGATACACACAGCGCTGTGTAGATACACATATGAGTCAGCCCCTTCTCCGAAGAGCTTACAGTCTTAACACAGTTGAAGGAGGTTTCAGGAAGTAAAGGGCTCCTTTTATTAAGCTGCGCTAGTGGTTTTAGTGCACACTGGATGCTAACGCCTCCACTGAGCTGGCGTTAGTTTTTCAGCATAGCGCGGGGGGCAGCGCGCGCTAAAAACGCTACCGCAGCTTAGTAAAAGGAGCCCAAAGTCTGGTCAGCAAGATTAAAATCAAGGCGTTAGAATCTGGAAGAACCAGGTTTTACAATTTAAATGGAGCCTCAAAAAGGTGGGTTTTCTGGCAGGATTTGAATATGAATTCCACCACAAAAATAGGAGACAGCTCTCAACAGGATTTCAAACAATGTCAATCGATCCTTACTAGAAAAATCCCTATATGAATATATTTTTTAAAAACCCAGATTTCAGTACATAATAATAAATCTAATCTAATCTTCCATTTGTGAGTCGTGCATACCTATACAGGCTCAAGGCGACAGATCAAAGAGGAAGGGGAGAATAGTAGGGGAGGGGGCATGGAGAAGCAAGAGGAGGGACCGAGAAGTAGGGGGCGCTATTTATATATGAAGACAGTTAATTGTCAAAGAGGTGAGTCTTCAGGTTTTTTCTGAATGTGGTGTAGTTTGTCTCTTTCCTGATAGTTTCAGGTAGGTCATTCCAGGTTTTTACACCCTGATAAGTAACATAGAGTGGAAAATTTGCTTGTAGTGAAGGTACTTTGTGGATGGCAGGTTTAGTTGGATTCTGTTAAGTCCTAACTTCACATTTACTGTCCTTCCTCCCTCCCTCTTCCCGCCACATAGAAACTACATGACCTACTCTTTACCTCTCTAGAAATGACAAATGATCTTCCATTGTAACCCCCGTTTATAATTGTTTTGTAATCCGCCTTGAACCGCAAGGTAATGGCGGAATAGAAATCTCTAATGTAATGTAATTCTTTTTGATGTCAACCAAACAGTAGAGAATAATTGAATGAGAGGGGCTGCTGAGTTTCCGTATAGAATCTAGTGTAGGATACCTGACGATTTGAAAATTATTCGGGATGATATTGGGAGCCAATGTAGTTGCCTGCTGAGCTACAGTTTGCGTATGAGAGTAGTGTTGATGCCAAGGTAGACAGAGTTGCAATAGTCCAGTTGAGGTAGGACCATCATCTGAACGATCAGAGCAAAATGGTGTGGGTAGAAGTATGGTCTTGTGAGTTGCAGTTGATGCATAGTGTAGATGGTCTTTTTCCGAAGGTTAGAAATTTGTGGTTCCATTGTGAGAGTATCATCTAAGATGCATCCTAGTACCTTGGTGGATTTTTCCATGATAAGAGTGATGCCTGATGGAAGAGTGAGGTTAGAAATGACATTCTGTTGTATGGTGCGGAAACCAATGGCTTTGGTCTTAGTGGCGTTCAGTTTCAGCTTGTTGTTTGTTGCCCAGGTTTGAATTTTATCTATATTGTTTGAGATTTTTTTTGGCAATATTAGGATAGTTTTTGGTTATGTGGATGAGGAGGAGAATGTCATCGGCATAAGATAGTACAGTTTCATTTTCCATTTTGATGCGTCCCAGCGAGCTCATGAACAAATTGAATAGGATTGGGGATAATGGGGAGCCTTTTGGGGCACCACAGAATGCCTTCCAAGGGTTGGAGTATGATTCTTACCTTTTGACCAAGTAGTCGCGATTTTGTAGGAAGTCGGCGAACCATTTTAGTACAGTCCCTGTTATTCCGATTTCCGAGAGTTTGGTTAGGAGTAATTGGTGGTCCACTGAGTCGAAGGCTGCGGAGATATCATATTGAAGCAGTATTGCCTGATGACCCGAGCTTAGCAATTGTTTGATTTTAGTGATTAGAGTGATGAGGAGGAGCTCTGTGCTGTACTTTTATCGGAAGCCATTTTGGGATGTATAGAGGCAGGAGTGTTGCTCTATGTATGAGGCTAGCTGCTTGCTGACATGTGACTCAAAGATTTTTGTGAGAATCGGGATGCCAGCAATCGGTCTGTAGTTGGATGCTATGGAGAGGTCTGCTTGGGCTGTTTTCGGTATAGAGGTTAAGGCTATTTTGCCCATTTTTTGGGTAGATGCCCTTGGTTCAGGATACAAATGTGAGCGAGACTCCTCCTCCTCCTGAGGAAGCGGGAGTGAAACACGAGTTTCGTCTCGAGGAAGAAGAAGAATTAGCAAGAATGATGCTGTTTGAATTTTGAACTGTTTGAGTTTGGACAACAGGCCGGAGAAGCTGTTCATGCTGGCAAGGATTTGAATGGGGAGGGGGAGGGCACAAGTGTAGCATAGAGGAGCGGAGAGGAGCTGGCACCCCCACTAAGACAGTGCCTGGGGCGGTCCGCTCCTCCCACCTTTCTTTGCCACTGCTCTAAAGTTGCTGTTAAAATCCTGTGAGCCATTGTACTGGCAGTAAATTTTCTGAATTCTAAACGACTGGCGATGCTGTCCACAAGAGAGAGCAGATATGATACTGGGAGCATGTCACCCAACCAAGTGCCTTATTTTCTGAAGGAGGAATGACTTTTGCTTCGCCTGTTTTTGTGTCTTTATGTCACGGCTTCTGATTTTAGGTTTTAACCAATAAGCACCGATAAAACGTTACCCACACTTTTTTGGCTTGCGAGCTACCTTTAAAATGACCAAGTCAAAATGATCTACCAACAATAAAATTTTAAAAAACACAAAGCATACTGTACGCAGAGAAAATGTTAATTATTTATATTCTGGGGTTTTTTCAAAGAGGTCAAGGTAGATGACTCTATTCAATGTCACCTCAGTAACAACTATACAAAAATAGACAAATATACCCCCCTCCTTTTTTTACTAAACCGCAATAGCGATTTTTAGCACAGGGAGCTGCGCTGAATGCCCTGCGCTGCTCTTGATGCTCATAGGCTCCCTGCGCTAAAAACCGCTATTGACAGCAGATATAAATTCTCAAAATGGACTCATTTTGATCACTAAATTAAAAATAAAATAATTTTTCCTACCTTTGTTGTCTGGTGATTTCATGAGTCTCTGGTTGCACTTTCTTCTGACTGTGCATCCAATATTTCTTCCCTTCTTTCAGCCTACTGTATGTTTCCTCTCCTGCAGACCTCATTCCCTTCCTCAACTTTTTCTTCCTCTCTCCTTGCCCCCTCCCCTTTCTTTCTTTCTCCCTGCCCCCTTCTTTCTTTCTGTCTGTCTTTCTTTCTCCCTGCCCCCTTCTTTCTTTCTGTCTGTCTTTCTGTCTCCCTGCCCCCCTTTCTTTCTGTTTCCCTTCTTTCTTTGAGTCTCCCTGCCCCCACTTCTTTCTGTCTCCCTGCCCTCCCCTAAGCCGCTGCCGCCACCATCGGGGAACAACCCCCCAAGCCACTGCCGCCCCAAGCTCTCCCTGCTTCCTGCCACAGAAGCGTCGGGCCGACCAGCATTCCTCTCCCCGATGTCAATTCTGACGTTGGAGAGGAAGTTCTGGGCCAGCCAGGCAGCGATTGGCTGGCCTGGAAACTTCCTGTCCAACGTCAGATGTCGGGGAGAGAAAGGCTGCATGTAGAACGCGAAGGCAACGCGAGTCTATCACAGAGCCCAGGATGCAGAAAATAAGTTAAAAAGGCGTTAATTAAAAAACACTCACCATTTCTATAAATACTTCATTCTATTCTTATTTATTTATATTCCACATATTCACATAGTAGATTCTAGGTGGATAACAGCAATTAAGAAAACATTGTGGTGTTATGCAAAATTATTCATTTAACAATTGTCTAAAGCTATAAGAAGAAGAAACTGCTGTTGGACGGTCACTCCAAAGTTTTGCTCCTACAAACTCAAAAGATTTGTTCATCAAAGATTTCAAACGGCCATAGGAAGGTCTCCCTTGGCGTGATGTAGATGTTTCATTCTATTTTTCTGCTCTTTCTGTGCCGACAACTTCCCGATGACCCAAATGTTTTGTTTTTCATTCAGGAAGAAAAGACAGCCAGGGACCAGGCCTGAGAAATCTGAGCCAATCAGGGCCTTCTAGATATCCAGTTATGTAAAGAGTTCCTATAATCATCTTGTAAACACTAGATATCAAGTGAATCTTTTAAGTGTAGTGAGGGGGGGGGTCCCCCCACCCCCCCTTAAAAAAGACAGTTACTTCGTAACCCTCAAAAAGACAAAATAGCATCCGCTGTGGATTGTGATCGGGGAGCGCAGTTGTCGGGGCGCATTTGACGGGTCCCCGTACCCCACAACCACCAAAAAACCCCACCCGTTTCTCATGCCCTGTAGAACTCCCTAATGTGTCTATAGATTTGAGAAAAACAGGTTCATACTGCCCAGCGATCCCTACGGGAGCTCTATTCCGAGCATTTTTGAGAAATACATGTTTTATGGTTTCTATTTCCATTTGGTTCTATTCACAGCCAATACGATTTCAGCTAGGACCCCTGAGGAAGGAGTGTTTCTTCGAAACACGAACCGTGTCGGTTCCCAGTGTTCTATAAAGAACCACTATTTGGAAAAACAACATTTGCTGATTCTTTTAATAAAACTATTGACTTTGGTACATCATTTCTGCAGTTGGTTGTTTTGTTTTTTTTTTTGTTTCTGTACATTTCAGAAACAGAACAGACTGAAGCTCTGCTTCTAAGCCAGTGTATCATACTGCTTGTAGCCTCTGTTTTTCCAGTTTTCTGTCAGCGCTACACACCCCAAAATACATCTGGGTGGTTGTCACCAAGCCAGAACTGCCTGGTTAGAAGGAATCCAGTTCACTTGCTCTCCCGTTGTTGCATAAGAAATAGAGAGGGGGTGGGGGACACAAGACATGCTCGAGACATAAGTATTTTGACTCACAAATTCAGAGGCGGTGTCAGCTTGGTGCTTAGTACAAGAGACTCCTAGAAAAGAGACAGAGGTGACTGACTGCTGAGAAGAGGGTTAAGGTGCCAATTTTCTGAACCTCTGAATTCCAAAATTGCAGGAAAGGAAGGAGTTAAAAGGAGGAATCCTCACGACAGATGGGAACGACGCAAGAAGACAGCCAACCTTAACAGACCCTCAAGTATTTCCGTCTCTACCAACGACCTGTTGCCCTGGTTATTAATTAACAGAGGATGGATTGCGTCCAGCCTAAGCCCTGCTGCAGCTGTTCGGTGCCACAGATGCAGCGGAGAGGGCTTTAGCCCTGCAGAGTCTGCACTTTCCCAGTTCCTATCAAAGCAATTAGACAACTGGGAATCTCTGACTCCAAGCAAAGTATTTCTGCAATTCTGTTAAAATATTAGATTTTTCTGCTCGTAGTTCATAGTAACATAGTAGATGACGGCAGATAAAGACCCGAATGGTCCATCCAGTCTGCCCAACCTGATTCAATTTAAATTTTTTTATTTTTTCTTCTTAGCTATTTCTGGGCAAGAATCCAGAGCTCTACCCGGTACTGAGCTTCGGCTCCAACTGCTGAAGTCTCCGTCAAAGCTCACTCCAGCTCACGTACACCCTCCCAGCCATTGAAGCCCTCCCCAGCCCATCCTCCCCCAAACGGCCATATACAGACACAGACCGTGCAAGTCTGTCCAGTACTGTGCATTAATAATGATCTCCTTTCTTACTGGCCCAGCTCCAAACTTCATTGGCTAGGGTTACCAGAGTTTAGTTACATAAAATCCAGACCCCCACCCCCTCGATCTGTTCTTCTTGGTCAGGAGGGCATCCGCACAGGCACGGACACAACGTGATGATGTCACGGGTGCACGTCCACACATGAGCGTATGACCTCCCGACGCAGGACCAAAAATGAAGCTGCCGAGTTTTGAAAAGCCGTCCGGACGCGTCCAGGTAAATCCAGACATCTGGTAACGCTATCACGAATGTGCGAATTTCCAAGTGCATTCTCTTTTCTCTATTGAGAAATGCCTTGTCCTTCAAGCTTGCTGTTTATCCTACTACTCCTATGAATTATTTTGATAGCGCTACCAGACGTACGCAGCGCTGTACAGAGTCACAAAGCGGCGGGGATGGGTGGAACTGGGAGTGTCTAGGGGGGGGGGTCCGGATTTTACTAACGTAAAATCTGGTAACCCTACTTCTATCAGTGGCCTGCAGCAGAAATCCAATGATCAAAGCATGTGCTGTCGTGTTACTTGTATGTCCTCTCCTCCAGGCCACTTGGTATTTATGCTTAAATGAGCAAAGAAAACACAAACCCTGGAGGAGAAAGAGGGTGGTGGAAATTATGTCATCACAACCCTGGAAGGAAAAAAAAAAACCCACCTGGCACTGCCAATCTGTTAAAATATAGAAACAAAAGCAGAAGTGGCTGAAGTTTCATCATCAAATAACTGAAAAATACGAGGGTCATTTCATAAATAATGCACACTTTTTATAATTTACATGTTTTATTTTTTTTTCCAAGTATTTCTTTACAATCCTTCCATATAGTCTCCCTGCTTTGCAATGACCCGAGTCCCATCATCCGGGAAGCTTCATTATTCCATCCAAGACACCGTTTTTGTTCAGTTGCCGAATGGCTCAAGGTACCGGCAGAAGAAAGCTCTTCCAGAGATGCAAAACGATGTCCACGCATAGGTTGTTTCAACTTTGGAAAAAGGTCGAAGTCTGGTGGACTCGTGTCTGGACTGTAACACCTCCCAGCCATATTCGCGTAGTTTTCCAATGATGAGTGGAGAGTTCCGTCTTCCCCCGACCAAAAAAATTTTGATGAACTGAATCAAAAGTCAAACAAATGATGATTTTTGCTTATGATCGTGAAGGCATCATCATCACAGATAAAGTTCCATGTGGAAGAAGTGTCACGGCAGTGTATTATCGTGATTTTTTGCAAATAATGCGCAGAAAAATGCAGAAAACCCGACCTCAGTTGCTCTTGGCTGGGTCACTCATTCCTCATGACAACGCTCGCCCGCACATGGGGAATGTCATCATTGAAAAACTACGCGAATACAGCTGGGAGGTGTTACCTCCTGCTCCCTACAGTCCAGACATGAGTCCCACCAGACTTTGACCTTTTTCCAAAGTTGAAACAACCTATGCGTGGACATCGTTTTGCATCTCTAGAAGAGCTTTCTTCCGCTGGTACCTGAGCCATTCAGCAACCGGACAAAAACGGTGTCTTGGATGGAATAATGAAGCTTCCCGGACATTGGGACTTGGTCATTGCAAAGCAGGGAGACTATATTGAAGGATTGTAAAGAAGTACTTGAAAAAATATAATAAAACATGTAAATGAAAAAAAAAATAAATTGTGCATTATTTATGAAATGACTCTCGTAGCATGCAGAATATTTTCATTTGCTACTATTTGCTTAAGACTCAAGATTTCAGATGTATGACCCTGTTCAGCGATTGCCATTTTGAGATGTGTAGTACGATTCAATGCCTTCCACATTAGGTTAAAATTTTAAAAAACATAGGCGGCTTGAGTAATAATAATTTAGTGCCATTCTGACACGAGCGAAAGCATTTGCCCAAAGAACAGGCAGGAAACTTGCAGATGAAATGTTTGGCTGTTTTTTAATGGCATGTTTCGGCCTGCGTCACGGTTGAATCCTGCTCCGTTTTAAATGGCCTTAGTTTAGAAAAAAAAAACAACCCCAAAGTTATGACTTAAAAGCCAAATCGGTGCTTCACCTGAGCCACTGAAGTAATAAGCACTTTCTGATGATGGATGATTTTATTCAGTCTGGGGTTATGCATGCACGAGACACTCCTCACCTTAGACGCTGGTGCTAGTAGGGATTTCCCCTTCATTAAACTGTGATCGGAGAATCGCATATCAGAGACGTTCCACAGTGGTTTTAATTGGCTGTCTTGAAAACCATAGGTGTTTGTACATGGCAAAATCTAACCAGAAATTGAATTACAGCTTCTAATCAGGGCAGAGCCTGAAATGCTTTTCATCATTCCAAAACAAATCTTCCCTTTTCAGTGCTTGTGGCGTAGCTTCTTTATTCTCACATCGAGTTTTTAAATACTCCGAGCGTGTTCTAGCAGGCTTTAATTTGATTTAGAGGATTATTAATGGAAGGTCTAACTCAAGTATTAAATATATGCATTTTGTTTAGAATTCATTTTGTACAGTAAAGCTTTTTGACTTGCATTCCTAGTGGTTTGAGGGAGATACAAGTGGCATCTCAGGTATACTTTTATATTTAGCATTTGTTAAGACCACGTTACAGTTCTGTTCTGTGCTTTTCCTTATTCACAATAAACAGATTTGATTAAGTGAGAGTGTGTTTGTAAAGGGAGGTTATTAAACATACAACTCTATCCTTTAAATTGCACGTTGCAAAGCACTTACATTGAAGACCTTGGAACTGACATTTGATCGCTCCTGGAGAAATTCTATACATGGCCCCTATGGTTAGCTGCCCACTTTGGCACACCTAGCCAACGTAGGTGTCTAACTTAATTGTTTAATAGACTTACCTCCCCTTTTACAAAACTGGGTTAGGCTTTTTTATTATCGCTGGCCGCAAAGGTATTACCTCCAATGCTCATAGAATCGGAGCTAATACCGCTGCAGCCGGCGATAAAAAAAGCATAACCCGGCTTCGTATAAGGGGGGGTTAATCGACGCCGATAATTGAATCAGCACTTCGTAACTGATGTAAATTGCGCTTAATTGGATGTTAGGTGCCTAACGTAGTTGGCATCTCCCACTTTAAGGTAAGCGCCTAGTCCAAGGCACCTACCACAAAGTGGAAGTGGTTAGGGGCTAAGGGTCATGGGCATATTTTGTGGACTTAGGTGCCAGTGGGCGTCTAACGTAAATGAAGATATTTGGTCCAAGAAAACCCTGGCATAAATACAGCGTGTGTAAAGGCCACTTAGGCTGTGCTTAACATGATTCTATAAAGTGCACCCAACTTTCTAGAATCATGCTTGGCACTGAACTAGTTGGCCCCTAAATTTTAGGAGCCATATTTAGAATCGAGCCCTGAGTCTCCCTCAACCTGGAAGATTTCCTTTGGCTTCAAAAATCCTCTTCTCATTCTGTAGTGTAATACAGTATTCCCCCGAAATTCGCAGGGGTTCTGTTCCAGGAACACCCGTGAAGCTTGAAAAACCGCGAATGTGGTTTTGATTCTGTAAAAAGGCAGGTCAGGGCAGCTGCGGCACCGGCGAGTGCAGTAAATCATACCCGGTATGCTCTGGGGGGGGGAGAGGAGGAGGAATCGACTGTGCAGAAGGCTGATTGGCTGACCAGGGGGGAAAGGAGGAGGAATCTGCTGTGCAGAAGGCTGATTGGCTGACCGGGGGAGGGGGGGAGGAGGAGGAATCGGCTGTGCAGAAGGCTGATCAGAGGGGAAAGGAGGAAGAATTGGCTGTGCAGAAGGCTGATTGGCTGACTGTGGGGGAGAGGAGGAATCGGCTGTGCAGAAGGCTGATTGGCTGACCAGGGGGGAGAGGAAGAGGAATCGGCTGTGCAGAAGGCTGATTGGCTGACTGGGGGAGGGGGGAGAGGAGGAGGAATCGGCTATACAGAAGGCTGATCAGGGGAGAAAGGAGGAAGAATTGGCTGTGCAGAAGGCTGATTGGCTGACCGGGGGAGGAGGAGAGGAGGAGGAATCGGCTGTGCAGAAGGCTGATTGGCTGACCGGGGGAGGGGGAGAGGAGGAGGAATCGGCTGTGCAGAAGGCTGATCAAGGGGGAAAGGAGGAAGAATCGGCTGTGCAGAAGGCTGATTGGCTGACTGTGGGGGAGAGGAGGAGGAATCGGCTGTGCAGAAGGCTGATTCGGACTCATTCCCTGTATTTTCTGACTGGAAGAGGCAGTCAGAAAATACCGTGAATAACCAAGTCTGCGAATCACAAATTTGCGGGGGAATACTGTACTTCTTTCAGCAGATCTTCTTTATAGGTAAGCATAAATGTTTCTTGGCTTTGACCCCATTCAGTGATGTAGCAAGGGAGATTGGAGCCCAGGGTGGAGGCGCCCGGCATCGCCATGTCATGCGCCCCCCCCCCTCTTCCCCACTGCTTGAGTGACCTCCATCCTCCATGTACCTCTTGAAATATTCGCTGACGCCAGCAACCAGGAAGTGACATCAGAAGGGAGCCAAGGCTGGCACGAGCAGCAAGTGGAAGATGCTGTTCACGCCGGCGCTAATTTAAAGAGGTTCATGAAGGGAGGTGGAGAGATGCGGGTACCAGCGCCTCCCGCGAAGACAGCCTCCTTACTATGCCACTGACCCTATTAGAGATTGTTAGTGATGGAGATTTTGGATGAACTTCTGATGGTCACTCACAGGTGGTAATGGTTGCTTCATAAGTTGGTGAGGTTCTCAGTGATCAAGGCTGATCCCGATATCTGCTCCATCTTCTTGACACCAAAGGAGTTGTTTTCCTTGAGAAACATGATCAGTAGGGATGTCGTTGCAAGTGCACACTCTTAAAGACGGGTACTCTTATTAAAATGTGCACAATATCCTTTGTATTCTACACATGGGCCTAGATTCTACATATGACGCCTACAATTAGATGCTTAGATCAGTGCGCCTAGCTGATCTAGGCATCTAACTTAATTAAAAAACTTAATTGGCATTGATAATTAACAATTAGCGCCTTGTAATTGACATACATTGCACTTAATTGGATGAGAGGTACCTACCACTTTGAAGTAGGCGTCTAGTCCAAGGCACCTACCAGAAAGTAGGTTTGGTTAGGGTGCAGATCATGGGCGTGTTTTTCATGTATGTGCCTATTTTAGACTTAAGCGCACTCATTTAGGCCAAGAAAAGTGCACCTAGCTTTTATAGAATCATGCTTAAGCACATCACTGCTCAGTGCCTAAGTTTTAGAATCGGGCTCTTGGTCCAGTCCCTAGTCCTAGGACTTCTAGACTACTGCAATATCCTCTATCTCTCCTGCCCTGTAACAATGATAAAACAACTACAAACACTAAAAAAACACAGCCCTGAGACTAATCTATTCACTAAGAAAACACGACCACATCACCGAGCAAGAATACTATTTAAATTCTACTGTCTACTATTTAAATCCATAAATGGTGACAGCCCAGCCTACTTGAACAACCGCCTAATCCAAACTACCACAGCCAGACTCAGGAGAACCCAGATACCTTTCACATACCCTCCAATCAGAGATATCAAATGGAAAAAAACTGTACGATGGCCTTCTAGCCACATAGGCAGCAAAACTAGACCACCAATTCTCCAATCTACTAATTGTGACCCCAGACTACAAAACTTTCAGAAAAGAAATAAAAACCCTGCTATTCAAGAAATCCATGAAGACTAACTAACACCATATGAAACATTTCAATCCTCTGAAGCAACCCGTTCTACTCTGTAACACCTCTGGACATGTCCAGAAATACTCTTCTGTAATCTGCCTTGAACCGCAAGGTAATGGCGGAATAAAAATCACTAATGTAATATAATTTATAGAATCAGTGATGCAGCAAAGGGAAGGCCCCAGCGGGGAAGGCCACGAAGCAGCCCATTCAGAGCCCTGCCATCGCTGCTGGTTTTGGATGCCTCAGAGCGGAGGTATGTCGGTCTCACGGTGGGAGGGTCAGTGGGGTTTTGCTGCACAGGGGGATGGGAGGGTGGGATAGAAAGATGCTGCACACGGGGGGGGGGGGGGGGAGAGAGAAAGGAAAGAGGAAGAATTGGAGTGGAGGAGAGGAAGGGAGAGATGATTGTTGTACATGAAAAAAATAAGCCCTAGTGCTTTTTTGGACCCAAAATTAATATGACACTCTTATTTTCAGGGAAACACGGTAGTTACTATAGTTACTATCAGCACTGATTAGTGTAAATTGTCATAGATCCATGAAAATGCCTTTATAAAATCACCCCCATATTTCCTGATGACCTTAAGGACTGATCTAGTCCTGGTTTCTCTACGCAGAAATCCTTCCTGCGTTGACTGTATTTCTCATTTCCCACAATGCACTGTGTTGAGGTTTACAAAATTCAAGGCTTAGCCAGTCAGATTCAGGAGTTGACACTAGTTATCGGTTCTGCATTTCCACGAACAAAAATCCCCAAATCGAAGCACTTGGAATTAGAAATGCACCGTCAACACAGACTTCCTGTTTTGTAAAATGTATGCCACCACCTCCCTAGAATAAATGTCCTCACAAAAATAGAACACCGCACCTTTGAGAGTTGAATTCCTGCAATGTAATTATTATTTCATTTTCTCATTGTTCAAGCAAAGCTGTTTCCTGTTCTCCATCTGACAGCCCTGTCGCTTCCTCTAATTCTGACGCGGAGCGGGCCTGTTTTGCTTCGTTGCCAAGTGAGTCCTTGCTGAGTCCACACAACAACCCACAAACTCAATACCATGCTTCAGGCCTCCGTAAGACACATGATGCACTATTTGGGCTAAGGGTTTTCCACTGGTAGAAACTTTTTGGGTTCTTTTGTTAATAAGTACCAAACGCCAGGACATCTTCTCTGTTGTCGCTCCGTAATATTGGAATTCGCTTCCCACCAATTGGAGAACCGAAAAAAATCTCTACCGTTTTAAGGGTTCACTGAAAAGTCATTTGTTCAAAGACGACCTTAATTTCTAGACTTTGTCCATCAACTATCAAGGAAACAGTGTCTTGCCCCGGTCCTTTTGTCCTTACTTTAAATGTTCTCCTTTACTTTTAGAATTGTATTTCATGCCCTCCAACCTTGCATTTCCCGTTAGTCAAATGTCTACGTTTAGTTCTGTTATCTGTATTGTAATTTTTTAACCCCCAAATCTTTTCATTGTAACTCGCTTAGAAAGCCTGATAAGCGAGTTTATCAAATTTTAATGAAACTAGTGAATCTGAAAAGAATCCGTGCCACTATGCCCACAACCCTGGAAACGCAAGTGAATTTGCATATTTATTTATTTAGGAATTTATATTCCACCTATCAAGGTTATCGAGGCGGTTTTTACAATCAGCTACTCAAGCATTTTCCCTATCTGTCCCGGTGGGCTCACAATCTATCTATACCTGGTGCAACGGAGGATTGAGTGATTTGCCCAAGGTCACATAAGGGTAAATTCTATAAGCGCCCAAAAGTTAGGCGCCTATATAGGCACCGTTCAGCACGATTCAAGTAAAATTGGCTGCTGTTTAGTGAATCGCGCGGAGCGGAACCTATTTTGGAGTCGCCCAAGAAATAGGCCAGCTCTAGGAACAACTAAAAGTTAGGCGCCCATGCGAGCACTTAAGCACGCTTAAGAGCAGCGATTCTGTAACAAGGCGCCTAGCACGTAGCCACGCCCACGCCTAACATGCATAGCGCCTATTTTTTTGAAAGCCGCCTAAATTTTTAGAGGCGCCTTGTTACAGAATCGTGCTTTCTTGATAGGCGCCTAAGGTTCAATTATTGCTGATTAAAAAGCTTAATTGAGCTTGTTAATCAATTTAGATAGGCGTCTATCTAGTTGGGCGACTCCAAAACAGGTGCCTAACATTAGGTGCCGGTTACAGAATTTGGGCCTTAGTAACCAGACAGCTGAAAAATACCAATTGACTCAACCAATCTGCCAAGAAGACGTATGAGGAGAGACTGGAAGCCCTGAATATGTATACCCTAGAGCAGTGTTCTTCAACCACCGGTCCACAGAAATTTCCTGCCGGTCCACAGGGCCGGCATATGCATCAGGCCCAAAACTGTGTTCTTTAATTGCCAGTCCGCAGTGCGATCGATGAATTGTTAATAAGATTATATTGTGTGTATATATGAAAAATGAAAGGAAAAAATAGTGTTACAATTAGGACTATGGGGGCAGAGTCTGGGGTGGAGATTGGGTAGAGATGGGCAGGGTCTGGCCCACGACTTAGCCCAGTGTTCTTCAACCGCCGGTCTGCAGATCGATGCCGGTCCACAAAATAATTCTTTTATTTTTGCCGGGCCATAGGTGTAAAAAGGTTGAAGAACACTGCCCTAGAGGAAAGGAGGGACAGGGGAGATATGATTCAGACGTTCAAATACTTGAAGGGTATTAATGTAGAACAAAATCTTTTCCAGAGAAAGGAAAATGGTAAAACCAGAGCAGGACATAATTTGAGGTTAAGGGGTGGTAGATTCAGGTGCAATGTTAGGAAATTCTACTTTACGGAGAGGGTGGTGGATGCCTGGAATGCGCTCCCGAGAGAGGTGGTGGAGAGTAAAACTATGACTGAGTTCAAAGAAGCGTGGGATGAACACAGAGGATCTAGAATCAGAAAATAATGTTAAATATTGAACTAAGGCCAGTACTGGGTAGACTTGCACAGTCTGTGTCTGTGTATGGCCGTTTGGTGGAGGATGGGCAGGGGAGGGCTTCAATGGCTGGGAGGGTGTAGAAGGGCTGGAGTAAGTCTGAACAGAGATTTCGGCAGTTGGAACCCAAGCACAGTCCCGGGTAGAGCTTTGGATTCTTGCCCAGAAATAGCCAAGAAGAAAAAATTTAAATTGAATCAGGTTGGGCAGACTGAATGGACCATTCGGGTCTTTATCTGCCGTCATCTACTATGTTACTATGTTAAGTTAGTCTTGTTCAAACTGCAGGGACATATCCCCAGCTGCCACTTGGAATGTGACCACCTGTAAGCTATCCTTGTGCAAGATAAGTGTCCCCCCCCCCTCCACTTCCTCAGTTAGGCAAGTCCTCTACTTAGTTCCAACACCATCTCAGCCTCCTTTCTCAATACCACCAATTGAATCAGCACTTTGTAACCCATAATGTACCGGGAGAGGGTTGCAGAAATCCAGGACTGGCCCAGAATTTCCCTTCTGGAACTGGGTAATTTGGCAGCTCTCCATCTGTACCTATTACGCCTCCGCATTCAAACCATGTGCTCACTCAACAACTCTTGCGGCTATCATACCCACAGCTAGGCTCTGCACTTTTCCCTGCTACTTCTGGAGAGGTGAGGTCTCTGGTAGGGGACTTTTGCCTAGGGCCTTATATAGTGTCAAAATGTGGCCCTGCCTTCCTGGATATAAGCTTTATGATCATCTGAATAGCTACACACACCAACACAGCCATTGGCCAAGATAATGGCAAGGTTGCCTTCACCAGAGTCCTGGGAATGTCTCAGTCTTTAATGCAGAGCTGTAGAGCACATTAACTGTGAAACCTTAATGTAGCTTAGTAGATCGGGGTCACAGACACCTGGAACTCTAGCTTATCTAATGAAACTAGAGATTTTTTTTTCTCTTCTCTTTAATATGAACTCTCCATGGAAACCAGAGACAAGCATTTCCCAAGGGTTTGCGATCTGAAGTAAGCCATTGTCAGTGCGGCAGGACAGCTGCAGATAAAGGCCACTTTGGGAGGCTGGAGGGCCAGAGGAGCAAGTTCTCGGAACCAAGCTCTGCTGTAGGAACCAGAGAGAATGACACAGATCAAAGGATGAAAATGCCACTTGTTTTGCTTACAGCTTGGAAGTGAAAGAGGCCATTCATATAATTAATGGTTTTGCTGTCATTTTGTTATCTTGCCAGCGAGTGGGCAAGTAGCCAAGAAGGATGAAAAATAAATTCATTTTCCCCTCAACTTGAGCTTCTTATGCTGCGTTATGTAATGTCCTAGTATGCATTAGACAATTTTTCCATTAGAGACCAGGCAGATTCTAATTTTCTAAATCCATCTAAATAAAAAGTATGTCGGAATGCTTTTCCCCATTAAAATGTAGGGCTGTCAAGAAAAAGCATAGACAGTATTCAACAAGAACGCTCTTGTTGTGGCATTCATACGAATATCACTTTATCAGAGATTAGCTGCCTGACAAACAGTGGCGTGGCGAGGGTGACAGGCGCCCGGGGCAGTGATGCCCCTCCCCTGCCCCACCTCTCCACGCTCATTCCCCGCCCCCTCCTGCCGCATACGTGCCGCATCCCTTCCCCCGCACCTCTATAATGTTCCTGGCACAAGCAGCAAGCGCCAAGCTGCTGTCGCACCAATGCCAGCTTTTCCTTTGACGTCACTTTCTAGGCGCGGGTCCAGGAAGTGACATCAGAGGAGGAGCCAAAGCTGAGAAAGAGCAGAACCACTTTTATGAAGAATAAAGCCCCGGTGAAGGATACGTCTGTGTTCCTATGAAGTATCCTACACCAGGGCTTTCTTCTTCATAAAGGTGGTTCTGCTCTTAAGAACATAAGAATTACCCGTGCTTGGTCAGACCAGTGGTCCATCGTGCCCAGCAGTTCGCTCCCGCGGCGGCCCTTAGGTCAAAAACCAGTGCCCTGATTGAGTCTAGCCTTACCTGCGTGAGTTCCGGTTTAGCAGGAACTTGTCTAACTTTGTCTTGAATCCCTGGAGGGCATTTTCCCCTACAACAGCCTCGGGAAGAGCATTCCAGATTTCTACCACTCTCTGGGTGAAGAAGAACCTCCCCATGCCTGCACAGAATCCATCCCCTTTCAACCCTAGAGAGTGTCCTCTCGTTCTCTCCACCTTGGAGAGGGTGAACAACCCGTCTCCATCTACCAAGTCTACTCCCCTCACTATCCCGAATGCTTCGATCATGTTCCCTCTCAGTCTCCTCCCCCAAGGGAGAAAAGGCCCAGTCTCTCCAATCTCCCACTGCACGGCAACTCCTCCAGCCCCCACAACTACTCCAGTCGCTCTTCTCTGGACCTTCTCTTCTCTTTATTTCTCTCTCCCCCTCCACCCCATTGTTCTCCCCCCCCCCCAGAGTACCCCCTTGCCAGTTAGGTTTTCAAGATATCCACAATGAATATGCATGAAATACATTTGCATATAATGGAGGCAGTGTATGCAAATCAAGTTTATGCAAATTCAATGTGGATATCCTGAAAACCTGACTGGCAAGAGAGTACTCCAGGACAGAGTTGAGAAACACTGCCTTAGATGTAAGGCCCCAATGACTAGGGCAGAAATACATTTCTTATTTATTCATTTTTCTATACTGTTCACCCGCTCAGAACAGTTTACCTGAATTTGTTCAGGTACCCAAGCGCTTTTCTCTGTCTGTCCTGGTGGGCTCACGCTCACTATCTATCTATCCACAACCCCAGGGTGCTGAGGCTGTAGCTTTAACCACTGCGCCACACTATAAAGGAAGTGAAGGCCCCAAAACAGGAGAAATCCCAGCGCTAGAGCAGATTTCTCAACCTTCACTGCCTCAAGGCTTCCAGTGAACCAGCCTCACAGCAGAGATGCAGCTGAGAGAAGGGCAATAACGGCCCAGAGCCGTGACCCGGTTTCTTGCTTCCGTGTCACACAGCTGCTGCTCATCTTGGGTTTGATGGTCAGAGCGTGGGTGTCCAGATGGATGAGAATCAGGGGAACTTTCTCTGGAAAGTACAGCACTGCCCAGTTAAGCAAAAATAAAGGGGGGCCGAGGGCTCCGGGTACTCGGGGAATACTTACACCAATTCTGGATGTTTATAGGGAAACTTTCAAGGCCTTGTTTTTGTCTATTTTGCTCACTTTTTCAGTAGCAGCTCATGGCATGTTAACATTTAGGTATCTGGTAGTGACGTCATTTCCGGGAATGTTTGTTTTACTCTTTTTTGCATCATGGGATCAAAGTCATTGAGTGTGCATGCTGCGCTGTTGCACAAAAGTTCAGTGGTAGAGTTGCCAGATTTTACCTCGGTAAAATCCGGACCTCTAGGCCCGCCCCCAGCACTGCCTAGTTCCACCCATGCCCCAGCTCTGCCCCCGCTGCCGGTTCATCGGGCAGGAAGGCATCTGTGCATGCACGGATGTTATGACATTATGCGCATGTGTGCGTGCATGTGATGTCACTGCGTTGGATCCGCGCATGTGCGGATGCCCTCTCCTGACGCATTCTTGTTTCAAAACCTGGACACAGGGCCGGGTTTTGAAAAGCCGCCTGGACCCCCGGACATGTCCTCAAAAGAAGGGCATGTCTGAGGAAATCTGGACATCTGGTAACCCTATTTGGTGGTTTGCCTATGCTCAGTGGGTGTCCTTTTTGCAAACAGTGTGCACTCTCTCGAAAGAATCACGCTATTATCGGTAAACGTGTGACGCAGCAGAGGGACTCAACGGCAGGAGAAAGCCACGAAGCAGCTTTTTTAGCGTGCTGCAGCTGCCAATGCTGAAGGGAGGTTTCTGCCGGTATGTGCAGGAGAAGCGGTATCACTCTTAATAAATTGAACAGGTGCGTCTCCTTAGTCGGCCACAGCGCTCGAGTGTGGGCCCGTTGTAAGCGCGCATGCGCTCTCCTGCCTGCCACAGACATACAGAACACACAGGTAGGAGTGCGCATGCGCCGCTTAGGGTTTTATTATAAGAGATGAAAAAACATTGGCGCTAGTGGTTTTCTGCCCATTTTCAGTTGTTAACAATGTGGGATTTCCAGTATTGTTGTCTACAAATGCAGATCCTTAATTTCTGGGACATTTTGCTGACCGCAGAAGACTTAAAATCTGAGAGGTGGAATTCTTTATGCCATATCTATAAAATGGAAAGATTTACTGCGTTACAAAAGGGATATTTTAAGAAATTTCAGGATGTGTGGAAACCATTGACAAAATATTGTCAGGATTAAGTAAAATTATTTCCCTTATGTTTATCAATTTATGAGGTAGGGAGGGAGTATTTTATTATTACATATATCATACAATAATGGAGTATATGGTTGGGAGGGATGGGCGTGGGATAGGGATAAGATTCTATGTAATATACCAATGATTGTTTTATAAGTGATGTATTTATTGTTACTGTGAATGAAAATATTAACACTTATTGTAATTTGTGAAAAAGAATAAAGAATTATAAAAAAAAATCTGAGAGGTCAATATTCAAAGCTACTTATTACCTTAGTGATTTCTATTCCGCCTTGCGGTTCAAGGCGGATTACATAAGAATTGTTATGATATTAAGAAGTACATAAGGAATAATTTGAATATTTTCTAATTTGCTAAGGAGTAATTGGTAATTGCAGGAGGAGTTTGGGACCTGTCTGGTAGTGTTATATTGGTTTTATGTATTTTTTGAAGAGTAGGGTTTTGTTTCTTTTTTGAAGGTTTTGTAGTCTGTGGTTGAAGTCAGCAGATTGGGGAGTTGTCTGTTCAGTTTTGCTGCTCTGGTGGCCAGTAAGTTGTCATACAGTTTTCTTCGTTTGACATTTTTGGTTGGTGGTTGTGTGAATATTGTGTGGGTTCTCCTGTGTCTGGTTGAGGTGGATTGAGTTAGTCGGTTGTTCCAGTAGGTTGGGTTGTCTCCGTTTATAGCTTTAAATAGTAGGCAGTGGAATTTGAAGTGTACTCTGGCTTGTATTGGGAGCCAGTGTGAGTCGTGGTATGCCTCTGTGATGTGGTTGTATTTTTTCAGCAAATAGATGAGTCTTATCCAGGAAAGAGCACCTGCAGAGGTTCAAGGTTTATTAATATTTGATTTATCGCTGAATCTGTTTACAAAGCGATGTACATAAATAAAAAAGAATACAATATAAAAATACAAATTAAAACTCAGTAACGACAAATTTAAGACAGGACAAACTTGAAATGGGAGGAAAAGAGGGGCAAAGATTACATCTGTTATATATAGAAAAACAAATACGGGAAAAAACATAAGGGAACAGGGGTAAGTAAAAGATTAAAAAGCTAAAAAAAAATTTTAATATTGAGTATTAAAAACATCTTTAAAAAGGTGAGTTTTCAAAATTTTTTTAAAAGAAAGAAGATCTCTTTCATTTGTGATATGTTGAGCTACTCATCCGCCTCGATCTGTATAACTGAGTGGGTTCATTTAGGACAGTCCTTTTTTTGTTCTTTGCTTATATCAGGGGTGTCCAATGTCGGTCCTCGAGGGCCGCAATCCAGTCGGGTTTTCAGGATTTCCCCAATGAATATGCATTGAAAACAGTGCATGCACATAGATCTCATGCATATTCATTGGGGAAAACCTGAAAACCCGACTGGATTGCGGCCCTCGAGGACCGACATTGGACACTCCTGGCTTATATATAAGTATCACTGCCTATTTCTATAGGGAAGGGGTAGGGAACTCCAATCCTTGAGAGCCGTATTCCAGTTGGGTTTTCAGGATTTCCCCAATGAATATGCATGAGATCTGTGTGCATGCACTGCTTTCAATGCATATTCATTGGGGAAATCCTGAAAACCCGACTGGAATACTGCACTCGAGGACCGGAGTTCCCTTGTATACTACAACCACACAGAAAACAGTTCACAAACCAGTGCTTCAAGCATTTTCCCTGTCTGTCCTGGTGGGCTCATAATCTATCTAATATACCTGGGAGAGTGGAGGATTATGTGACTTGCCCAAAGTAACAGGGTTTGAACCCACAACCCCAGGGTGTACCACACTCTCCTCCAATAGAATATCAGAAGTGAGCCAAGTATAGAACAATGAAGCCATTGTGACATCACTGATGAGGTTGGCTCTTATTGGTGGAATGAGGCATTATGACATCAGGGAAAGGGGTTGGGACTTGTATACCACCTTTTTCTAGTTACACAACCACATTCACAGCAGTTTACATACAGGTACTCAAGCATTTTCCCTCTCTGTCCCAGTGAGCTCACATTCTGTCTAATATACCTGGGGCAATGGGGGGATTAAGTGACTTGCCCAAGGTCAGAAAAAGCAGCACAGGATTTGAACCCACAACCTCAGGGTGCTGAGGCTGTAGCCCTAACCCCTGCGCCACACTCTCTAGTTGAGTGGAATGTCCACACTCTGTCCTGACACATCCGGATAATGCCAGGGTGGTCTGTAAGAATATTTAGCGGGCGGATGAAAAGTCATAGATATTGTAGCTATATGACAAGTGCCTTTGAATGTCAGCCTCTAATGTTTTCATGGGAGGGAGATTTTAGTGATGTATTTTCCTGTCCCTAGAGGATTTACAATCTGAGTCGGTACTTGAGGCAATGGAGGGATAGGGGAGCAATTCTGTAAGTGGGTGCCTGATGCTATGGGGGTGCTCAGATTTTATTATAAAATACTAGTGTAGCTCGGCATCATCACACCTTATGTTTAAATTCCTGCAATTACACCAGCCATAGAGCTGGAATAACTTTTTGTTGGTAAAACATGGGATTTTGTCATGAATGTTTACCAAAGCAAAAATTCAATAATTTTCTGATCCACTCGCTCCGTTTGGAATGTTGCCGAATTCTTAGAACTGAGCATTCTAGAACCCGAAGCCTCTGAGGTTCCGTAGATGGAATCCTACCCTTTGTGCTGTGTCACCACGTGATTGTGAGTCAGCTCTTTAAACATTGGTGGAGGGAGGAGGGGGAGGAGCAAGCATCGCAGGAAGTCAGAGGGGCAGGACCTCAGGTATAAGGCCTGATTAAACATTTGAGGACCATTTCCATCCCCAACTCCCCTCCTCCATCCTGTTTGCTTAAATCCAATCACTTGTAATTTCTCTCTTTCTTTTCATTCATCTTTAGTGTTGTTTTGTGAATGCGTTTGGGGTACGGTTGGGATCTATCACTTATCCTTTGCCATGTGCCTGTAAAGAGTCGTCTGCACAATTCATATCAGTACACGGGACACACATTCAATGTTTTCCGTAATTCTCGAACTGTGGAACGTTGCTATTATTTGGGTTTCTGCCAGGTGCTTGTGACCTGGATTGGCCACTGTTGGAAACAGGAGACTAGGTTATGGGCCATTGGTCTGACCCAGTATGGCTGTTCTTATGTACGACTCATGTCTGCACTGCCAGGACATGAAAGGATCGGAGAGGAATTACTTCCTGAGATAATCTTAAGTCTTTTGAAGCATAAACACTTTTTTTTTTTTTTACAGCATCCTGCGAAAACATCTGTTCAAAGCAGACTGGGAGCAAAGGTTCCAGCTCTTCTTTCTTCGTTCGTATGCCTCTGTCCTTCCAGAAACAAAAATAATGTTATCTTTCCGACCTTAGAAAAAAGTTACTGAGTTGCTGGCAGCGAGACCTCGGTTGTTCTTCTCTGTGAGCCTCCACTGAAATGTCTTTTCTCTCCGCTTCTCTACAGTATTGGGAGCCCCTGGCCCACATCCCAAAGTTTCAGCTGGATCTTGTCCTAGCAGTGGGGTTGCACCATTTATAGGCAGCGTTAAGTCAAGTCCCACTGTGCACCAAAACAATCCCCATATTTAGAACATTCCATCCAAATCGTTCCACGGAGAAATTTGGGCTGGGAACCTGTCTTGTGTCAACAACACGCAGAACATAATAGCCCCCCTCGTGAAACGTAATTATCGTTCTACTGCAGGGATGCAATGTTTCATTTAGAGTCCTTGCAAAAGTCCTCTGACTCAAGCATTTTTCACAGATGCCAAAACACAAGTCGTCACAAGCTTCTAGATTTCAATTACACTGCTGGAGAAAGCTAAGCTTACCTGGACCAGACAATAATTTCTCCATCACCGGATGGAGTGTGGCAGCCTGTTTGGTGCTGCCATTACTAAAATGGTCAGAAGTAAAAAAAAAAAAAATCACTGAATAGGTGTAATAGTGAAATGAATACTTCTAGAACACACACTTAGAATTCAAAAATATGCTCAGAGACACAAAGGCAACAACATGGAGCCACAGCCCCAAGAGAAAATTGTAAATTCCAGTGAAAAACAAAATTCCCGGTGCAGCTTGCAAGAATTTAAGAGGAAATGGGATGCCCATGTGGGATCCCTTAGAGCAGTGGCTCCCAAACCTGTCCTGGGGGACCCCCAGCCAGTCAGGTTTTCAAGATATCCCTAATGAATATGCATGAGAGAGATTTGCATACCTGTCACTTCCACTGCCTTAGAGGGTTAAGCCAAGGGAACCTGTCACCAGGAGTGGGATCCCTAGGATAGTAGACTTGGGGGTGGGTCAGTAGAGTGGGCAGACCTGATGGGCTATGGCCCTTATCTGCCGTCATCTTCTATGTTTCTATGCTGCAAACTAGCATAGAAAAAGTTCTTATACTTTGAAGAATCACAAGCAATCATTTAGCTTGATCAAAGGTTCTGACGGGGCCCGTTTCGATCCTGCGTCAGGGAACCAAACGGAGCACTCAGCAAAGCTCTCAAAAAGTGGTGGTGTCTCAAAAATTAAAGTTTCATTCATATAAATGAGCCTCCTCCACTGATTTCTCCAAGAGAATATTTCCGCACTTCACCTTTTGCAATATTGATGTACAGTAGCACTTCAAAATCGATTAGTAGTAGGAAGAAACCACAGGCTGATCAATGAGATCCTTGAACACTATAAAGAGCTGACGTCCGAAGGAAAGAGATCTATGGCAGCGTAGTTGGATCATTCTGATCTGGCAGAAGGTGTCAGAACCTGCAAAGAATTCATTTTGCTCTAGGACAATAATCACTTCTAAACGTGCACACCTGTTTCAGCAGGTGTGCAAATTCTGGTGGTACATTCAAACTCTGTCCGTTCCCATTCTGTTTTTAACTTCTGCTTGGCAGATCCCGGGGTGCAACGTGAGCCTGAGAATTCTTGAGAAAACAGAAACACGTTTGCTAAACTTCAGGCAGTCACCCAAGCACACAGGCCTCGTCCTCAGCTTTAACTGATCCTTCCTCCCACTTTGAGCCAGTGGCAGGCTGCTCCGCTCTCAGGGAATATTATTTGAACAGACGGGCTATTTAACTCACAGAGATGTCTGAAGCCGAACAGAATCTGTCTCTTGAGGGAAGTGAAATCATGCAACGCTGGAGGAAGCTTATAATGAGGAGGTATCTGAACACTCACATTGACTCTAAATTTCTCTGGACATGACCTCCTTTTCGAGGACATGTCCGGGGGTCCGAACAGTCTTTCAAAACACAGCACTTTGTTGGCAAAGGTTGGCCAATGTGAACACAAATCTGGATGAAATAGTTCAAATCCTTGGTCTTTTGATATTTAGCGGCTATCATGAAGTGCCGAAAGAAAACCATTATTAGTAGACAGCTGAAGATTTATCCAATAAAGGGTAGGGGTCTTGTATTCTACTTTTTCTGCGTGGTTTACAAATTTCAAACAGGTACTTATTTTGTACCTGGAGTAATGAAGGGCTGATTGACTTGCCCAGAGACATAAGAACAGCCTTACTGGGTCAGACCAATGGTCCATCAAGCCCAGTAGCCCGTTTTCATGGTGGCCAATCTAGGTCACTAGTACCTCGAGTAGCAACATTCCATGCTAACGAACCAGGGCAAGCAGTGGCTTCCCTCATGTCTTTTTCAATAATATACTATGGACTTTTCCTCAAGGAACTTGTCCAAACCTTTCGAAAAACCAGCTACGTTATCTGCTCTTATCACAACCTCTGGCAACGCATTCCAGAGCTTAACTATTCTCTGAGTGAAAAAATATTTCCTCCTATTAGTTTTAAAAGTATTTCCCTGTAACTTCGAGTGTCCCCTAGTCTGTAATTTTTGACGGAGTGAAAAATCGATCCCCTTGTACCCATTGCACTCAACTCAGGATTTTGTAGACTTCAGTCCTATCTCCCCTCAGCCATCTGTTTTCCAGGCTGAAGAGCCCTAGCCCTTTTAGTCTTTCCTTATATGAGAGGAGTTCCATCCCGTTTATCATCTTGATCGCTCTTCTTTGAACCTTTTCTAGCACCACTATATCTTTCTTGAGATAAGGAGACCAGAATTTAATGCAATACTCCAGATGAGGTTGCACCATGGAGCGATACAGGGGCATTATAACATTGTTAATCTTGTTAATAATTCCTAGCAGCCTGTTTGCTGCGGTGAGAATTGAACTCACAATTTCAGGGCGCTGAGACAACGGCTCTGGCCACTCCTCCACTGTACCACAAATGGTGTTCAGAAACTACTTTTCCAAACTGAATACGTATTTCTGTTTAGTTGACAATTTGACTCTAGAAGATGGAAAAGCTCCCAAAGCTGCATCATTCTCTCGTCATTTGTCAAAGCAATTTGTCATTTGTCAAAGCATCTCCACACGAGATGCTTCCAAAGTAACATCAACTGGGAAAGTAGCTATTTCAGGTTTTTCTTCAAGATCTTCAGCTTCTATAACTAGGGCAACAGCTTCCTCCAACGTAATACAACATCTAACAGACATCACAGACAACTAACAGCAACACTATAAGTGTCAGAAAAACAAAGAAAAATGTATTTATAGATGCCATCGTTCCACGTGTGGAACATGCAAATAAAACATTGAACAGCATGTGCAAAAACAACTATACATTAGCACACATAGTATGAAAAGATGACAAATCACTCACAGAGTATGATATGTTTAAAACGTAGAGGAAACTAATAGAGAATGGCACGGTGACAAAATTCATCACCGTTCCCGTCCCCGCGGATAACCGCGGGAAATAAACCCATGTCATTTTCTAGTGTCTATTTCAACCTCAGTCCTTCTACACCAGCATTCTTCAAAGCAAAGCTTGAGGGTCAGTGGTTGTGGCCATTCATACTCTGATTCTTATGGGAGCCAAGGATAATGAAGCCATTGTGACATCACTGATGTAATTGGCTCTTAGGCACTGGTGGAATGAGGCATTAGGACATCACAATATCTGGATACCAGAAACTGTCATTCTTTAGTGTCTATCTCAACCTCGGTCCTTCTACACCAGCATTCTTCAAAGCAAAGCTTGCGGGTCAGTGGTTGTGGCCATTCATACTCTGATTCTTATGGGAGCCAAGGATAATGAAGCCATTGTGACATCACTGATGTAATTGGCTCTTAGGCACTGGTGGAATGAGGCATTAGGACATCACAATATCTGCTCTGGATACCAGAGACTGTCATTCTGTAGTGTCTGTTTCAACCTCAATCCTTCTACACCAGCATTCTTCAAAGCAAAGCTTGAGGGTCAGTGGTTGTGGCCATTCATACTCCGATTCTTATGTGAGCCAAGGATAATGAAGCCATTGTGACATCACTGATGTGATTGGCTCTTAGGCACTGGTGGAATGAGGCATTATGACATCACAATATCTGCTCTGGATACCAGAGACTGTCATTCTGTAGTGTCTGTTTCAACCTCGGTCCTTCTACACCAGCATTCTTCAAAGCAAAGCCTGCGGGTCAGTGGTTGTGGCCATTCATACTCTGATTCTTCCCTCTCTCCTTAAAGAATGACATGAAGATGGTTTCCCGCGGTTATCCGCGGGGACGGGAACGGTGATGAATTTTGTCACCGTGTCAACTTAGTGGTTGAACACTTGATGGAAGTAGCATCATAGCATATACGTACATGGAAACCCAATGAATTATAGTCGTAAATTAGTTTTTATCCATTCCTGGAGACAGTATGTCTGCCTCTTCTTATTTGCAAAGTTTAAACCAAATTGATGCAATAGATCCTGATATATAACAATTTGAACATATGTTCCACCTGAAATTTTACGCAGTTCTGTCCACCAACGTTCCACAAGTGGAACATATACTTATAAGGTGGATATGGATATGCCACGATTTAAATGCGAAACATAGATCCCTATTCCTTCTAGTAGTGGCATATAAAAGGTTAATTTGATCATCTATATTTCAATCTTATTCCAGAATAGCACTAAAGTAATTTAAAAAGTGGTGTCTCCAGTTAGATCCTTATCCCAGCACATAAAGTATTTTTATATGGCAGAGTGAATGTTTGCAGATGGATTACAGTTTCGTGTAATAACCCTAAATTTAGTCTTTTAAAAAGAAATACTACATTTGTAATTCCAACTTTCCTCCTGGAAAGAGATACAAGCATGTGTTAACAATTGCTGGTAGTTAAAAAGATATATTTCACTGCATCATTTAGATAAATGCTTCCGTATCAACTTATCACATTCTTCAAAAAGCAAATCAAATGATGCTTGGCGAGGAGGGAATGGTGAGCGCATCTCACACAGTTTTAATATCACTGGCTAAAAAAGTCAAAAAATGTACTGCTAAATCTTCATCATTATTCAATGAAAATAATCCAAGAATTTAATATACAGAGTTAATTAATAATAATTGCAGTAGTCGGAGATCCGGGGATATAAAGGATCCTTCTTTGAATATTTAACCTTCACATGTTATCCTTGCAAAGCATGGTTTCATCCAGATTCTTCGTTCTCTCAATTTATCCTTTTTCGCTTTTCATAGTACACGTGAAAAAATTAAACACAAACCAGCATGCTTATCTGAAAAAAATATCCCCCAAAGAATTTCCAATCATGCATATTGATTGCAAACTCTATAAGAACTTCTTCAGTGAATATATCCTCTAATCATTTGGCACTCTCCAATCCAAAAACATTTTTTAAAATTAAGAACTCAACCAGAGTCAATAATTACTGCTCCCATAAACCACTGGTTTACCCCATCTATCACTGCAGAGGGAAGAGCGTTCATGCATGTGCCTTATGAAATGTTATTACAATTGTCTTCCGCAGTGATTAGGACATTTCGAAACACGTCAATTATAGTGCAGAAGGCTCTACAGTCTTCCAGTTAAGAGTTGGATGGGTTATCAGCTCTTACAAATGCTGGCCAATTTCCAAGTTTAATCCCCTTGGGGTTTAAAGCCTTCATCTGTAAATAAACATCTGCTCTTTTTGAACTACTTTCTTCAAAATAAGATCTCCTTTCTGTGAAAGACTGTTCTATAATAACAATTTCAAATCTTTAACCCTATGCGAAGCATTTATCAAGGAGCTGTCAATGGCCACTTCTTAGAATGTTGCTTTTTTGCTATTCTTCAGTTCACAAAGGGAACGAAAAGCACAATGGAAAGACTTCTCGGGTCACCATTGTTTCTGCAGAAACACATCTTACAGCCACTGTAATGTTCATTAAACTGCTGATGGTACAACCTTTCTAATATCCTAGTATTAACAACATGTCAGCTTTTTTCCCTATAGGACCAGAAGGAAATCAGTTAGGTGCCATCAACTCATGTTTGAGTCCTAGCGACTTAATGAATTACAGATCTAAAAAGCAATTGGCTTTGTGCTAGTCCGGAAAGGTCCTCCAGTGTCATAAGAACATAAGAGATGCTGATGCTGGGTCAGACCAGTGGTCCATCATGCCCAGCAGTCCGTTCATAAGGCAGCCCTTTTGGTCAAAGACCAGCGCCCTAACTGAGACTGTTCAGTAGGAACTTGTCTAACTTTGTCTTGAATCCCTGGAGGGTGTTTTCCCCTATGACAGACTCCGGAAGAACGTTCCAGTTTTCTACCACTCTCTGGGTGAAGAAGAACTTCCTTACGTTCGTACGGAATCTATCCCCTTTCAACTTTAGAGAGTGCCCTCTCGTTCTCCCTACCTTGGAGAGGGTGAACAACCTGTCCTTATCTACTAAGTCTATTCCCTTCATTATCTTGAATGTTTTGATCATGTCCCCTCTCAGTCTTAAGAACATAAGAATTGCCGCTGATAGGGCAGACCAGTGGTCCATCGTGCCCAACAGTCCGCTCCCGTGGCGGCCCTTAGGTCAAAGACCAGTGCTGTAATTGAGTCCAGCCTCACCTGCGTACGTTCCAGTTCAGCAGGAACTTGTCTAACTTTGTCTTGAATCTCTGGAGGGTGTTTTCCCCTATGACAGAAGAGCGTTCCAGTTTTCCACCACTCTCTGGGTGAGGAAGAACTTCCTTACATTCGTACGGAATCTATCCCATTTCAACTTTAGAGAGTGCCCTCTCATTCTCTCTACCTTGGAGAGGGTGAACAACCTGTCCTTATCTACTAAGTCTATTCCCTTCAGTACCTTGAATGTTTCGATCATGTCCCCTCTCAATCTCCTCTGTTCGAGGGAGAAGAGGCCCAGTTTCTCTAATCTTTTGCTGTACGGCAGCTCCTCCAACCCCTTAACCATCTTAGTTGCTCTTCTCTGGACCCTCTCGAGTATTACTGTGTCTTTCTTCATGTATGGCAACCAGTGCTGTATGCAGTACTCCAGGTGAGGGCATACCATGGCCTGGTACAGTGGCATGATAACCTTCTCCGATCTGTTTGTGATCCCCTTCTTTATCATTCCTAGCATTCTGTGTGCCCCATTGGCCACTCCCAAAAGAATAAAACAGATTTTATGCTGCTTATCTTAGAAATAAGTAGTGAATGTTTCCAAGTCCATCTTAATACTGGTTTATAAACCCTGCTAAACTAACTGCTTTTACCATGTTCTCTGGCAATGAATTCCAGAGTTTAATTAAATTTAATTAAACACTGACACCCCCCCCAATTCTATAAAGTTCACCTAAATTTGTTATCTATAAAGTCCACCTAAAAGTTATGAATAAAAATGTTGTTTCATGTGTTGATAATGTTCCTCTTGAAGGTCCAGCGGTGTAGGTTGTCTCTTAGACATTGGATGAATGAAGACCTAGGGCATTTCAGTTGTCTATTTTTTTTTTCCACTTTTTTCATTTATACTAATTGCTTCTTTAGTTACTCCAGAATGACTCTGTCCTTCACAATATTGCAGACTTTATAATAAGGACAATTTATTTTTTGAGGTGTATTACCTTTGTTTATTGTTTTTCCTTGTAAAATATATATATATTTTTTAAATGTCATTATATTACTTCCAAGTGTAATGCTTGATGCGTTGTCATTTAAATTTTCATCTATATATATATAAAATTGGATGTATATGTGTGTGTATGTATGTATGTTCCAGCATAACTCTAAAACGCATGGAGAGATTTCAACCAAACTTGGTATACATATGACTTACTATCTTGGAAAAAATACTGTGGGGGTGGGAAGGGGGTGACATTTAAACATTATCAAAGACGACAGATATTAGTGTATAATCCATAGTTTTCGGGTTCCCTAAGATTAAAATTGACAATCCCAATGACGTTTAAGTCTAAGTTCAGCCCCATAGAGAGGGCCATTCTTGCTGCTAAAAATGGAGATGTCCATGAAATAAACAATCAAATTTATTTATTCAACTATTTAGCCCGTCTTTCCAAAAGAGCCCAGAACGAGTTACAAAGTACATCCACAATATAATTGAGACAGGACAGAGATGACATAATTTACAATATAGACATGACAATAAAACATATCCACTAAGTAGCATCTGATGAGAGTAGGTGGCGTAGGTGCTTTGACTCTGGGAGCCTGTCCTTAAGGCGCTGGGTTTGTGAAGAGGAAGGTTTGCAAGGCCTTCCTGAAGCTCCAAAGTCCATCTAGTGTTCTAAAAGATGGGGGGATGGTGTGCCATAGCCTGGGTATGAAATGTGAGTAGGAGCGTTTGCGGGCTGTTTCAGTTTTGAGGGAGCGGTCAGTCGTTTTTCTCCTTGGGACCTCAGTGGTCGCTTTGGGAAGTAGATTTGTAGTTTAGTTTTCATGTAGTACGGAATCGTTTCATGGAAGGTTTCGAAAGTGAGGACCAGGGCCTTGAAGGCACAGCCAGTGCATGGAAGCTAATGGGGGGGTAACGTGGTCGTGGATGCCTAGGTTTTTCAGAAGGCAGATTGCAGCATTTTGCACCGTTTGGAGGCGGGAGAGAGTTTTGGTAGGCAGGCCCCCTAGTAATGTGTTGCAATAGTCTAAGCGAGATAGTACAAAAGCGTACATTAGTTGGACAAATCCGGGTTCTGAGAAGTATGCACGTATGGTTTTTAGCTGGCGGTAGTAGAAGGAAGAAGATACTAGTTTGGATACATGATCTGTCATTGATAAGTTTGAGTCGCGAGTTACTCGTAGGCTGCGGACGCTATCATTGGGTGTAATTGTGTTTGTGCCCCCAGGAAAAGGACAGACGGGGATATACGCAACGATTTTTGTGGATCCAGAGAAGTTCTGTCTTGGATTCATTTAACTGTAACTTGCTCCCGGTTATCCAGATCCTTATTTCAGTTAAACAAGACTGGAGGTTATAGAAATACTCCCCTTTTTACTAGGCGTAATCACCGAATACAAGTCTATCGATAGCGGAAGATTGGGATAAATAAATATCCGGGCAATCAGCTCGTAAATAATAAAACAAAAAAAAAAAATTAACCAAAATGAAATCACCTGAGAATGACCCAGGATACTAAATGAAAGAGTTGTGCCTGAACATTTCCTACACAGCATCTGTAAAAACAAAGCTCGGGGGAGATACTAGAGACTGGTTTGTTTGTTACCTCCAACCAAAAAGATATTCTACTTCCCAAGAATTACGTAAAGTACTGCTGGGTAACGAACCACCCAGGAACGAGGACCCTAGAACCTAGGTCAACTGACAATTCAAGCAAGCAATTTTTATACAGTACGCTCTGCAATTTCAAGACTCTTTATCCATTCATAGCTTTCAAATTATAAGACAGAAGCGTTCTGTGCTAATCGTGTTAAATCTACAGAACTGACAGATAGCTCAGCAGTCCCAGGACGTGGGAAAACTCTGTTATGGAAATATTAGACAGTGCCATGACAACAGTGCTGAAAGCAACCCACGCAGCTGAACACTTGGCAATGTCGATGCTGTCACTTGACCATCCTCACAGGTTCAGGAGGTCACTGCCCAACTGTGCGCAGCACTCAAACGACCAGTGAAGTTTCCACCCTAAATTCAGTTAGAAGAAACATATTATAATGTTCACTTTTATCTACATAACTAAATGATCACTTCAGTAGAAGGAGATGGTGGGGTGGGGGATAGCTATACTGGGTCAGACCACTGGTCCATCTAGCCCAGTCCCCTGTTTCCAACAGTCGCCAATCCAGGTCACTAGCACCTGGCCAAAACCCAAATAGCAGCAATATTCCATGCAGAATCCCAAACAATAGCAAGATTCCATGCTACCAATCCTAGTGGCTTCCCTCGTGTCTGTCTCAATAGCACACTATGGACTTTTCATCCAGGAATGTCTCCAAACCTTTCTTAAACCCAGCTACGCTAACTCCTGTTACCATATTCTCTGGCAAAGAGATCCAGAGGTTAACTATTCTTTGAATAAAAAAAAATATTTCCTCCTGTTTGTTTTAAAAATACTGTATTTTCATGTAATTTCATTGAGTGTTCCTTGGTTTTTGTACTTTTTGAAAGGTTGAAAAATCAATTCACTCTTACCTGTTCTACACCACTCAGGATTTTGTAGACTTCAATCATATCTCCCCTAAGCCTGAAGAGCCTAACCTCTTCAGTCTTTCCACATACGAGGGGAGTTCCATCCCCTTTAACATCTTGGTCGCTCTTCTTTGAATCTTTTCTAGCGCCGCTATATCTTTCTTGAGATAAGGAGACCAGAATTGAACGCAATACTCCAGGTGAGTACATACCTTGGATTATTGATCCCTAAAGTCAGACATACTGTATCTCACAGAGCATGCTTCCACTTTGGGGCTGACACCCTCATTATCCACATCATACAGTTCACAAATTTCAGTGGAATTGATTCCACATATAAAAAAAAAAAAGACTGTCCATCATGCTATGAATGCTAGCCATCTGGATCCCTCTGATGTCACTTCCTGGCCCCGTAACCCGGAAGTGATTCCAGAGGTGATCCAGGCAGATGTTGGTTGCGCTAGTGAAAATAATAAGGAGGAATAGAGTGGGGGGAGGGAGAGCGCGAGGGTGGCATAGTGTGGCGGGACAGAGAGGTGCCAGTGCCCCATTGACATGATGCCAGGGGCGGTCCGCACCCCCTACTCCCCCTTACTATGCCAGTGATGTGCTAAGCAGGGGTGGGGGGCGACCACCCCTGGTGCCATCTTGATAGGGGCGCTGATACCCGCCCTCCTCTTCGCTTCCCCCACTCCTTCCTTGCCCCCAACTATCGTGCACACATACCCCTGCTGCTCACACCAGTGTCGGCTCTTCCTCTGACATCACTTCCTGGAACCGTGCCTAGGAAGTGACGTCAGAGAAAGAGCAGACGCTGATGTGAGCAGCAGGTTGGGGTTGCTGCTCGCACCCTGAACATTAAAGAGGTACAGGAGAAGGGAAGGGGTGTTGGTCACAGGAGAGGGCAGGGAAGGAACAGATGGGGAGCAGAGAAAAGAGTGGGGGAGGGGCACCATGGCCAGGGCGTGTCTCACCCTCACTACGTCACTGCTACAGCCTCAGCACCCTGAGGTCCTGGGTTCAAACCCCATGCTGCTCCTTATCACTTAATCTCCCCCCCCCCCCCATTGCCCCAGGTACATTAGATAGATTGTGAGCCCATCGGGACAGACAGGGGAAAGTATATGAATAAATTCATGTCAACCATTCTGAGCTCCCCTAGGAAAACGGTATCGAAAATTGAGTAAATAATAATAATAACAACTTATATACCACAATACGTGAAGTTCTGTGCAGTTTACAAAAGATTAGAAATACAATTGAATAAGAGATACAAATAAAATGATTAGAATAAAAATATACGAATCTAAATAGATTACTAAACTTACAATTATCCATAAAAGCTAATTACCCAGAGCTGGTATTGTGATGTCATAATGCCTCATTCTGCCAATAAGAGTCAACCTCATCAGTGATGTCACAATGGCTTGATTGTCCTAGACTTGGCTCACTTTTACTACACTTTGATTTCTAGAGTGGCGCAGTGGTTAAAGCTTCAGCCTCAGCAGCTTGAGGTTGTGGGTTTAAATCGGTTTGCGATCCCGACTCGATTCACTAACCTTTTGGCCGATCCTGTTCGCATGCAAATGAGGGAAATGGCATGCAAATCTAGGAAGGCAGCTATTCACAAACATTTTTCAAGCGCACCGACTGGGCTGGCCGATCCAAAACCAAGCAACTGATGAGGACCAATCGTTCACTACTTTCCTGCTCTCTGCCCCGCTTCCCCGCAGTGCAGCCCTGCTTTAAAACCACGGGCTTGCACTGTGGGGAAGGGCAGCAGAGAGCAGGAGAGTCGGGGCGGGTTTCGTGTTCTGGCTAAGGCGTCTGCTCTTTGCTGGCCCAGCCTTGCACTCACTATCTTCTTCCCTTTCGTCTCCCAATCCAGCAGCTCTTCTGACCTCATTTGAATCAATGGCCTTTGCCTGTCTTTACTTCCCCAACCCTTCCCCCTTTGTTTTGGCCTCGCTGGTGCAGGAGAGCGGTGCGTATGTGCGGGATCGTCATCAATGATGGTCTGCGCATGCGTCGCGATCGGTCTTCAGCGATCCGTGGGATTGCTTGTGGGCGTGGGGAGCCTTTAGTGAATGGGTCGCCCAGCAAGACTTGGAAACGTATCGGAACAGTATCGGACAGGTAAGGGGGCTTTCGTGAATCTAGCCCTTAATCCCCCATTACCCCAGGTACATTAGATAATAATAATAATAATAACTTTCTTTTATACACCATGTTCAAGCAGTAGGTAAAAACCCCATTCCCTTCCCTCCCTACAATCAGCAACCATCAACTTTAATAGAGGTCTGAACTTCAGAAAAAAATTACTAGTCTGAGTAGTTTTCCAGCAATTAATGTCCTGCTTTCAACCATTATCAGAAATATTGATCCCTTTAGAAGCTACATATCATATATTTAAGATGATTGGACTCCTAGATGCAAAATAAAGGAATATTGTATAACCTCCGCAGAAATGATCTTGCAGAAATGACAGAACAGCCCAGACGGATCGGCAGAAGATCAGCAGAAGGAGCTTTTTTTTTTTTTTAAACAATTTTTATTGAATAATAACAAACAACATTACCAACCCACATAAAGTACAGATTATACGCAGATTCCCATATGAACATTACATTTTAGACATAAATTATATGTTCTCTAAACAATAATTATCTAACAAGTGCCAAATTTTTTAAAAATGCTTCATTTGGTCCTGTTTCACTGCTGCAACCTCCTCAGACTTCCGCAACAGACATCCAGCGTTCCACCAAGCACACATCGAGAGGTCCGAAGCGTTCTTCCAATTGCTCTAAATATGCTGGATTGCCATCCCCATCAATATATCAAATAGTCTAGACTCATTCTTGCTCACAGCTTGTTCCTACAAATATTTTAGAGCCCAGTTAAGAACATAAGAACATAAGAATAGTTTTACTGGGTTAGACTAATGGTCCATCAAGCCCAGTAGCCCGTTCTCACGGTGGCCAATCCAGGTCACTAGTACCTGGCCAAAACCCAAGGAGTAGCAACATTCCATGCTACCGATCCAGGGTAAGCAGTGGCTTCCTCCATGTCTTTCTCAATAACAGACTTTGGACTTTTCCTCCAGGAACTTGTCCAAACCTTTCTTAAAACCAGCTATCTCTTGTCAAAATATCTGGCCAAATAGTTCTAATGTGTTTCTTTTGTTATTTTTATTTATACTTTTTTGTAAAACGCATTGAACTTATGGCTATGCGGTTTAGAAGCACATTATTATGTTATGTTACTCATATTTATTTAAAATGTTAAGAGCTACAGACCGTAAAATGATAATTTGGTATGAAAGAGGAGTGTGAAATTGAAAGATAAATCCCTAATTTTTCCCAAACTTACAGCCAAAATTGATATACAGAGGGGCAGTCAAATAACCTATGCTTAAAAGTTCCTATATCAGCATGACATGTCCAACATGTTCCTGATGCCCTGTGTAATAACTTAGATACTTTATATGGTATCCATAAGGCCTTATGATGGGCAGACTGGATGGACCGTTCAGGTCTTTATCTGCCATCATTTACTATGTTACTATAAAATCAAGACTGCAAAAGGAGGCTTTAACGTGTCCCAGTTGATCCCACTCTCCTAACTCTTCAAACTCATGGCCTTCATCCCTGCTGCACTTCCTGGGGTACTTGGACAAGTGTAACGGCCCTAAGATACTTCTGGAGCTATGGCTGCCTTGGTTACTCGCCCCACGCCCTCCTCCCCCGGCTTCATTTCTTGACTTCTGACATGAGCCAGAGCTGGGAATAACGCATGCAGCTGTTGAGCCTTAAGGCTTAAACTTACCGTGGAAAAAGCAATGCAAAAATGATCGCTATAGTAATTCATAATATTTTCCCATTAAAACAAAATTAAGTTAATAAACAAACCGCCCTTATTCATTCTTCTGTCCACAGAGAATGACACCATCGGCAATCAGATCAGTGTAGCTGGTCGACTGATCTGTAATAGAAATCTGAGCCATCGTTTGGTCTCACTTCAACCAGGCTGACTTAGAAAGATTCTTACAAAGAAATATTGCCTAAAGGATGACAGCTCTAAAGACCAGCAGTACATACCTAAACTAAACTAAACTTTAGGTTTGTATACCGCACCATCTCCACAAGTGTAGAGCTCGGCACGGTTTACAGGGTTAGGTTGAAAAGGAGCTACAATGAAGGGTTATAGGAAAGGAGCTAGGAAGATAAAGAACCAAAGAGCGGGAGGTGTTAGATTTTTGAAAAGAGCCAAGTTTTCAGGTGTTTGCGGAAGGATTGGAGGGAGCTTGAAATTCTGAGCGGGGATGTGAGGTTGTTCCAGAGTTCTGTGGTTCTAAAGGGGAGGGATGTTCCTAGTTTTCCTACGCGGGATATACCTTTTGTAGAGGGGAATGATAGTTTCAGTTTTTGGGAGGATCTAGTGGAATTAGGGTTACAGGAGTTCCAGAAGAGTGGGATAACGGGAGGGAGGATGCCATGTAGGATCTTGAAAGCTAAACAGGCACATTTAAAGAGGACTCTGGAGTGAACTGGGAGCCAGTGAAGTTTGGACAAGAGTGGGGAGACGTGGTTGAACTTGCCTTTAGCGAAAATAAGCTTGGCCGCGGCATTCTGGATTAGCTGAAGTCTATGGAGGTTTTTTTTAGTTAGGCTTAAAGAGAAAGGAAATAAACCTTTATTTTCTCTGAGATTTGGGATTGCATTCAAGGGCCATGCACTCAGGCTGGTACCTTAGATGCAATGAAGCCATTTGGGGGAATTCTGGGCCTGTAGAGCCATGTGGGCCACTGACTTGAGTCCCAGACACTTGGAGATTTTGCAAAGACAAAAATGATTTACAAAGGCTTGAAAACATCTCGCAGACCTTTACTGAAAGCCCTATGTACTGCCTACATCTGGAGTGGGGGAATGAGGGCCGCAATCTGGTCGGGTTTTCAGGATTTCCCCAGCGAATACGCATGAGATCTATTTGCATTCAATGGAGGCGGTGCATTTCGGGTTGTCAGACGTCTGGATTTCCCCGGATGGCTTTTCAAAACCCAGCACTTTGTCCCGGTCTTGAAAAGCCTCCCTCAAAATCACCGTTGGGCAGGAGAGCAATGCGATGATGTCATGTGCACGCAGGTGGGTGTGACATCATCGTGTCGCATGCGCGGATGCCCTCCTGCCCAACCAGAGCAGGCAGCAGGGGGCGGGGCTGGGGCAGAGCTAGGGCGGAATTGGGGGCGAGACTAGGGCATGATGGGGCAGAGATGGGTAGAACTGGGCAGGCCTAAGGGGTCTGGATTTTCCTAGATGAACACGGGAGCACCCAGAAGATGGTGTGCAGTTGGCCCGCATAGCGTTTGCCGGCTCTGCTTTTGAGTAAGCATCAGAGCGACTCTTTTCAGCTACTCTTAAGAGCTTTCAAATCCCACGTTGAGGGTGCTCCTTCACTATAATATTGATATTCATTTTACTTCATTAAGCAGTGAGTTAAGGGGTGTTTGGACAGCCTGTGATGCCACAGGGCACGCCCTACCCACTCTAGTTGTGTCTTTTAAGTACCTATGATTCCTTTTGGGGTATTTTTTGTTATATAATTGCTAGGCTGAAGTATGTTCCCTCATTAGAAACATAGAAAATGACGGCAGAAAAAGGCCACGGCCCATCTAGTCTGCCCACACTAATGGCCCACCCCCTAACTACCTCCATGAAGAGATCCCACATGCCAATCCCATCTTTTCTTAAAATCTGGCACGCTGCTTGCCTCAATTAACTGTTGTGGAAGATTATTCCAGCGATCAACCACCTTTTGGTGAAGAAATATTTTCTGGTGTCGCCATGAAATTTCCCACCCCTGATTTTCAACAGATGCCCTCTTGTTGCCGTGGATCCTTTAAGGAAAAAGAGATCCTCTTCCACCTCGATATGGCCTGTGACATATTTGAACGTCTCGATCATCTCTCCCCTCTCTCTGCGTTCCTCGAGTGAGTACAGTTGCAACTTACCCAGTCGTTCCTCATACGGGAGATCCTTGAGTCCTGAGACCATCCTGGTGGCCATAAGCTGAACTGACTCAACTCTCCGCACATCTTTTTGATAATGCGGCCTCCAGAATTGTACACAGTATTCCAGATGGGGTCTCACCATGGATCTGTACAACGGCATTATGACCTCGGGCTTACGGCTGACGAAACTTCTACGGATACAACCCATGATTTGTCTAGCCTTGGATGAAGCTTTCTCCACTTGATTGGCAGTCTTCATGTCTTCGCTAATGATCACCCCCAAGTCACGTTCTGCTACAGTCCTTGCTAGGATCTCACCATTTAGGGTGTAAGTCCTGCATGGATTTTTGTGTGGTTATTTGATTTAAACAGTAACTCATCCAAACCCTCTGCTTACAGTTCATAGCTGTGACAATGTGAGCAAAGTAACAAGAATGTAAACCAAAAATAAAATACTTAAACATTTAAAATACAGATTAGACCGCTAATGCAATGGATTAAACAGCTGCAAAAAAAAGGACAAATTCTTTTGGAAGGTAAAAAGCAAAGCGATTTCCTTTTATCCTCACTCGGGTCCGTGATAAAGCAAAGTTTCCCCCATAAACACATCTTTAATGCAGGTGTTCAGATAAAATCACAATTTAATGGAGCAAAAATCACAGGAGACCTTACCATCTGCTTTTCTTTAGAACTGGCACGCTGCTCCTGCCCGCCACACCTGCTGACGTGCCAACGCTTAGGAGAAAAAAAACCCCCAACCGTGTTGTGACATAGGAACATAATCTATTACTAGACCCAGCTGCTACCAGCAAAATCCGGGTTCCTGTTGGAAAGTTCCCCAGTGCTCCTGCTCCAGTTCATCCGAGGCACTCTGACAGCTGGAAGGTTTAGGTTAGGGATGCTCAGAGCATCAAAATGTTCAGTTTCTAACTTTTTTCCCCAAATATTTTCTTAAATTTGGTTATTTACTTTGGTTCATTCCACACATTCGAATTAATGCATGCATTTCATGTGCATTAGAATGTTCTAGCATGCATAAAAAACCTTGGTTTGCGAACATAATTTGTTCCAGACACATGCTTGTACTCGTATATCAAAGCGAATTTCCCCAGAAGTAATAATGGAAACTCAGATGATTCGTTCCACAACCCAAAGACTTTTAATACAAAATACTATAGAGCATCTCAATATTTCCTTCCAACAGTTAGCAAAATAAATATGAACCGCTTTTAAGAAGCGATCCCCTTTCCTGATGTTATATCCTCCCCCTTCCCTTTTTAAAATTTGTTTTTAAAGATGTAATTATTGACTTTCCGCTTCCCCTTCCCCCTCAAACTCATGTTCGTATCTGTAATTTGTCCACTTAATGTTCATATTTCCCCTTCCCCTATAATAATTTATTTTAATCTTTTCATTTTTAGCATTGTAAACTGGCCAGATGCAAGTCGATGGTCGGTATATTAAAATTACCGTATTTGCTGGCGTATAGGACGACTGGGCGTATAAGACGACCCCCCAACTTTTAGTTAAAAAATAGAGTTTTGTGTTATACTCGCCGTATAAGACGACCCCTTCTTCCTTCTCCACCCCTTTGTATTCCCCCATGTGCTTTCAGCGTTCTTCTCCCTCCTCTGTCTTCAAGTGCTTTCAGAGTCCTTCCCCCCCCCCCCTTCTCTACCGCCCCGGGTGCAGCACAGCCAGCCAGGTCCCCTTACTTTTGTGGCACTTCCCCGACCGACCGACAACAGCCCGGGTCCGACAAACTTCCCTGCCCTTAACCGCGAATCTAAATTACCTTCTTACAGCTGCTGTAAGAAGGTAATTTAGATTTGCGGCTACAGGGCAGGGAGGATTGTCGGACCCGGGCTGTTATCGGTCGGTCGGGGAAGTGCCACAAAAGTAAGGGGACCTGGCCGGCTGTGCTGCAACCGGGGCGGGGCGGCCGCCCCTCTCTCTTGGTACTCTCTCTCTCCTTACCTGCCATGCCTGCAGCAGAGCCGAATGGAAGTCTTCCCGACGTCAGCGCTGACGTCGGAGGGAGGGAGGGAGGGCTTTGTTTAAGCCCTCCCTCCCCTCCGACGTCAGCGCTGACGTCGGGAAGACTTCCGTTCGGCTCTGTGCTGCAAGCAGAGAAGGTAGGGAGAAGAAGAGCCGCGCGACTGAGTACATCCAGCCCCGCAAGTAAGGGCATGTAAACTGTACCCGGCGTATAAGACGACCCCCGACTTTGGGGAGGATTTTAAGGTACTAAAAAGTCGTCTTATACGCCGGCAAATACGGTAATTAAACTTGAAACACTCCTGCAGCATCAGAGAGAGAGCAGAAACAACGGCTCAGTTGTCATGTGAGTTTACTGTACATACTCGTATTGCAAAACAACACTTGTTTAGCAAGTTAAAATTTAATAACACATTTTGCTCGTCTTGCAAAACACTCGCACACCAAGTTACTTGCAATCCAAGGTTTTACTGTGCATCTGTGATCAGGCCGAGCGGTCATTACCTGTCACTTCTCCATCCGCAGGCATTTCTGGTCTTCCTTCCTTCTTAACTTCTTCAGGCTCTGCTAAAACAACAAACACACCGATACCGTTTCATGCTATTACGCCAGAGGGCGTAATAGGGCAGAGTACGGTACTGGGGTTAAAGAAAGGATTGGACAATTTCCTGCTGGAAAAGGGGATAGAGGGGTATAGATAGAGGATTACTGCACAGGTCCTGGACCTGTTGGGTTGCCGCGTGAGGGACTGCTGGGCACGATGGACCTCAGGTCTGACCCAGTGGAGGCATTGCTTATGTTCTTATGGGAGAGGAGGAGATAGTGGATGCTGCGGATGGACCATTTGGCCTTTATCTGCCATCATGTTTCTAGGTTTCTATAACCATAAAGCTCTATGACCTCACAATGCAGGTGCAAAGAGCCTTAGCCAATAGGAAGAGGAGATGCAAATGTTAAGAGCCTTAGCCAATAGGGAGAGGAGGAGATAGTGGATGCTGCGGATGGACCATTTGGCCTTTATCTGCCATCATGTTTCTAGGTTTCTATAACCATAAAGCTCTATGACCTCACAATGCAGGTGCAAAGAGCCTTAGCCAATAGGAAGAGGAGATGCAAATGTTAAGAGCCTTAGCCAATAGGGAGAGGAGGAGATAGTGGATGCTGTGGATGGACCATTTGGCCTTTATCTGCCATCATGTTTCTAGGTTTCTATAACCATAAAGCTCTATGACATCACAATGCAGGTGCAAAGAGCCTTAGCCTATAGGAAGAGGAGATGCAAATGTTAAGAGCCTTAGCCAATGCGCTTCCAGAGGGCGTAATAGGGCAGAGTACTGGGGTTCAAGAAAGGATTGGACAATTTCCTGCTGGAGAAGGGGATAGAGGGGTATAGATAGAGGATTACTGCACAGGTCCTGGACCTGTTGGGCCGCCGCGAGAGCGGACTGCTGGGCACGATGGACCTTGGGTCTGACCCAGCGGAGGCATTGCTTATGTTCTTGGTCCTATTATTAGGTTACAATTAGCTGTTTCCAAGTTTAACTCAGTAAGGGGTTTATTTTCAAAAACACAGACATCCAAAAGACAGTATCATTCGACGCTTGGGCGTCTTGCTAGTCAAAACGACCAAGTGGGCATTTTCGAAACTGACATTTTAGCCGTCTTTCTGGTCGTTTTGTCCGCAGTGCATCTAAATCTTAAGGGGGCATGTTAGAGGCATGTTTTGGGCAGGATTAGGGCAGGCTTAGTGCTTGGGCATTTTACAACGATAATCAAACATTTAGCAAAATGTCCAGGGCGCAATTTGGAGTTTTGGTCTAGATCTGTTTAAAAAAAAATAAGGGCGAAGAAGGTACCCAAACTGACCGACCACTGGAAGGATGAAAATATGGCCCTCGCACACTCCCCCAGTGGTCACTGACTCCCTCTCACCCCCCAAATATCTGCATGATATAGTACATATCAGTCTCTATGACAGCGGCAGAAACTATGGCCAGTCCTAGTAGAGCTGCAAGCAGATCTCTGGAGTAGCCTAGTGCAGGAACTCTGGTCCTCGACAGCCGTAGTCCAGTCAGGTTTTCAGGATTTCCCCAATGAATATGCATTGAAAGCAGTGCATGCAAATAGATCTCCTGCATATTCATTGGGGAAATCCTGAAAATCCGACTGGAATACGGCTCTCGAGGACTGGAGTTCCCTACCCCTGGCCTAGTGGGTAGTGCAGGGGACTGCGGAGAAGAGGACCCAGGCCCATATGCCACCCTAACTAGTACACTTGCGGTGTAACGTGTGAGCCCACCAAACCCCACTGTACTGCCATGTAGGTGATACCTGCAGGCATAAGTGCTATTGGGGTGGCAGACACATGGGTACAGGAGGTTTGGGGGGAGTTTTGGAGGGCTCCCTAAACAATGTAAGGGGGTTAGGGTGACCCGTCAAATACACGCATGACAATTGCTCGTACTGAATAGGAGGTGACCCATCAAATGCGTCCCAACAATTGTAAAATAAAGTTGTTGTTGTTACTTCATACTGCCCCGATCACAATCCACAGCGGATACTATTTTGTCTTTTTGATGGTTATGAAGTAACCTTCTATTTTGAGGGGGGGGAACCCCCTCACTACACTGAAAACATTCACTTGCTATCTAGTGTTAGGATAAGGTTTACATGATGATTATGGGAACCATTTGCATACGTTGATCTGTGGAAGGCCCTGATTTATTCAGGCTCCGTCCCCCAAGGGATGGGGCCTGAGGAGCCTGAGCAAATCAGGGCCTTCCACAGATCCACGTATGGCAGACTCAGATTGGTGTTTGCATTTCATGGGGCGTAATTGTGTGTGCACCAGTCCGTGCGCGCAATTGTCGGGGCATATTTCGCAGGCCGCAATTGTCTTGCGCGGATTTGTCGGTGTGCCTATGGTGAGATACGTACCTGGCCTTTAATATGAAGTTCACAGCAGTGGCCCCTAAGGTGCCCCACTGGCCCCTCCTTCATGCAAATGGCTTGCTTTGGACATTTTTAATTTGGACTTTTTTCGATAATGACAAAATAAATAAATAAATAATTGACATCTAGCTGGGCCAATTTCGATAAAAAAAGAGAGCCATCGTGCAAGTTCAAAAATGGACATTATTTCCTCCTGCTGTTTAGACATTTTTTTCTCAAAACGTCCAAAGTCGGACTTAATCAAAAATGTCCCTCCACCTGTGTTTAGGTTTAGGCTGCGAAGATCTGCAACGTGACATAATCAAGCTCGAGAAATAGGCATCGACATGGCAGATGAGGTTCAACATGGATAAGTGTAAAGTGATGCATGTCGGTAACAAAAATCTCATGCACAAATACAGGATGTACTTGGAGAGACCTCCCAAGAAAGGAACTTGGGAGTTCTGATCGACAAGTCGATGAAGCCGTCCACACAATGTGCGGCGGCAGCAAAAAGGGTAAACAGAATGCTAGGAATGATAAAGAAGGGGATCATGAACAGATCAGAAAAAGTTATCATGCCGCTGTACCGGGCCATGGTGTGCCCTCACCTGGAGTACTGCATCCAGCACTGGTCGCCATACATGAAGAAGGACATGGAACTACTCGAAAGGGTCCAGAGAAGAGCGACTAAGATGGTTAAGGGGCTGGAGGAGTTGCCGTACATTGAGAGATTAGAGAAACTGGGCCTTTTCTCCCTCAAACAGGGGAGATTGAGAGGGGACATGATCGAAACATTCAAGGTACTGAAGAGGATAGACTTAGTAGATAAGGACAGGTTGTTCACTCTCTCCAAGGTAGGGAGAACGAGAGGGCATTCTCTAAAGTTGAAAGGGGATAGATTTCGTATGAACGTAAGGAAGTTCTTCTTCACCCAGAGAGTGGTGGAAAACTGGAACGCTCTTCCGGAGGCTGTTATAGGGGAAAACACCCTCCAAGGATTCAAGACAAAGTTAGACAAGTTCCTGCTGAACAAGAACATGCGCTGGTAGGGCTAGTCTCAGTTAGGGGGAAGGTCTTAGACCAGAGGGCCGCCGCGTGAGCGGACTGCTGGGCATGATGGACTCAGCAGTGGCCATTCTTATGTTCTTATTTAGTCATTTTACTATTGTTATGCTGTTAACAAAATTGTAAATTTTGTGTTAAACTGTACCTGTTGTACACCACGTTCTTAAAGCCAGGTACTAAATCCTAGTAAATTTAAATACAAAACTAAAACATTTGGGCCTGCGAGTTCACAAATAAATACGAGACATGCCGAGGTCAACAGCATTTTCAGACCTTTCTTAGATACCCTTCAGTGCAGATATCCATTGGTAACAGGTTTTACAAAGGCGTGTATTATTGCACAATATGACACCCCCATTGGAGCAATGGTTAGACACCATTAATGACATTGGCACCCAAAAAAAGTCTCATTAAGGATATGGGGAAATGCATCACATCCAATCACAATACTTCCGCTTCAAACAATTAAAAATGTTATTCATTGGGAGTTTCTACTGCTCAAAGCTTTTATCTATAGAAACTTACAATGTCCAGGACTTTCCAGTCCGTTGGCTTCAGCATCATAGCTTTCCCCCTGCAATTCACTGCAGATGGACATCCGATGTAGCTTAGCATGCATATTCTAGGTTGCCATGAGCTTAGCTCACTCTTACACCCAATCTGTGTTGACTCATCTTTGCTTCTCATTGCCAGTCATATGCATGACTTCAGCACTCGGAGCAACACTTGAGCTCTGGTTCTCCAGAGGTCTGAGCTCCACCCACTGCTGGGCCTGGAAACCAGTGTCAGGTTTCCATCAACACATATGCAACGAGCACATGAAGACGCTGGGCCTTTGGAGTGCAAAAATCGGAGAGAACCCTGATTTCAGCCAAAGCGAAAGAAGAACAAAACACGATCAAAAGCGACTCTTCTGATTGTCCTAATTGCACTTTGTTATCCAACGTTTCCTCAATTCATTCGGTAGATCCGTCTGCGAGCTTGCCCTCTCTGATTGTCAGTCACAGAAATGAGGTGGTTGAGTCGTAGGAACTGGGTCAGTCACTTCAGGGATTTTGACCTAGACAAGTTTCCGTGTTTGAAAGCTGGCTCAGATTGGTCACTTTTCTCTACAGTTTGTCCATGGTTCTAGGGCACTGAGGGATCCTTTCACTTAGCTATGCTAGAAAGTGGCCTCAGCGTGCTCTTTTGTGGGTTTCTTCTGCACATTAAGTTCATTTTTACTGTAGCACTTATGCCATGCCGAAGGATGATGTACCATAAGTGTTTGTGCCTAGATGTTTGCAGCACGCATAACTTCTAGGCATGCCCTTGATCCACCCATGCCTCTCCCATGGCCATTTCCCATAGAGAATGACAGAAAATGAGCTTCTGCTAAGGTTAGCTTTGGAGTGGTTTTGTGCCTATAGCCTATAAAGAAGTTAAGTTACATTTAGACTTTGCTACAAAGCTGTCCAGACTAGGCCTGAACTGTATTTTTTTTTTAAGAGAATTAAGCTATCAGCATTATTAATCTAAGCTGGTATACTGAAAACATTGCGACATGGAGCTGGACTGTTTATTCTAGGTGAGATCATGGGACAGAAGAACTGTGGTGGAAGGATATTTAGGTCATGATGATCTTCACAATTATGCCCACCCATGAAGGTGGTCAGAGAGCAGGCTTGCAGATGGCAGATAAAGGCCAAATAGCCCATCCAGTCTGCCCATCTGCAACATCCACTATCTCCTCCTCTCCCTATTGGTTAAGGCTCTTAACATTTGCATCTCCTCTTCCTATAGGCTAAGGCTCTTTACACCTGCATTGTGAGGTCATAGAAACATGATGGCAGATAAAGGCCAAATGGCCCATCCAGTCTGCCCATCCATTATCTCTTCCTCTCTCGAAGAGATCCCACATGCCTAGATGGGACGTGGGCCCTTATCTGCCGTCTATTTCTATGTTTCTATGTTTCTATCCCAGGCCCTCTTGAATTCAGACACAGTCGTTGTCTCCACCACCTCTTCCGGGAGACTGTTCCACACATGTGTATCTTTTATTTTTCCAGGCTCTAGCCTAGGTGACTCCCTTACTTCCCTTCTCACCTTAAGAAACAGCCTAAAGCCTCTGAGTCCACACCATTTTACAACCTTCCTGCACTCACCGAACTGCAAATCAAAGCCAATGGACTACAATAACGGGTTGGTAGCATCTAATTATTGCTAGTTAAGGGCTCGTTAAATCAATTCAGTTGCACACTCATTGTGGGCGTGTGCCCAAGACTCAGCTTGCAATTTTCAGCGTGGTATATAGATTCTGGGATAAGTGTAGCGCTGGGTGTACAAATTTATAGAATTAAGGGGTGTGCACTTAAGCTCCACAAACTCCACCCACCCGTGTGAACGCACATCTCCAAACTCAAATTCTGGTGCATGCTTACAAAATGGTGCACAGCCGGAAAATGGTTATTTATACTGCCTTTTGTAATGGACTACAATACCATGCACCTAAATCTAGGCAGCTTTTTATAGAATTATCCCCTAAATAAATAAATATCCCTACGGACCGCTTCGGCGCTATCCAAGTAGTGCTGGAAGAGTGAATGGACAGACTGAGGGTGGAGCTAATAATTATCCAGAAAGTTGCAAAATTCAGACCAGAAAAATGCCCTATTCAATTTCTATGGGTTTGGTGCATTTACCGCAGAAGGATCGCTACCGCGGCTTTGTAATAGGGGCCCTTTATCTGCTAAGATATCCAGACAGAAGTTTGAATGTTGCCGCTATGTGCACAGACGTAGCACTCCCCGCTCTGCATAGATTTCACTGGATAGCGGCACTGAATATTTGGGAATAATTGAAATTCTGCATCTGCTGACTTCAGAAGTTAAATATTGACCTGTTCGAAACATACTGTTTATTCTAGGAGATGATTAAGGGGATGGAAATTCTTTCATATTGGGAAAGGCTACAAAGGTTAGGGCTCTTCAGTTTGGAGGAGAGACAGCTGAGGGGGATGTGATTGAGTGCTACAAAATCCTGAACAGAAAAAAGTGAATTAATTCTTCACATTTTCAAAAAGTACAAAGATCAGGAGACACTCAATGAAGTTACATGGCAATGCTTTTAAAATTAATAGCAGAAAATATTTTTTCACTGAACGAATAGTTAAGCTCTGGAACCCATTACTAGGTTATGTTGTAACAGCAGTTAGCACAGCTGGGTTTAAAGAAATTTGGACAGGTTCCTGGAGGAAAAGTCCATATTTTGCTATTGAGACTGACCTGGGGGAAGCTACTGCTTGCCCTGGGATTGGTTGCATGGAAAGTTGCTACTATTTGGGATTCTGGAATCTTGCTTACTCTTTGGGATTTTGTATGGAATGTTGCTACTTTTTGGGATTCTGGAATCTTAACTACAGCTCCGATGCTTCACTTTACTGTACAGGACATCGTGGCTCCCCAGTTCCCACAATCTGTACATCAGACTTCCAAAATTATTGCATGTTGGGGGAGGAGGAATTTGTCCAAAAAACTAACAGTCTTTAAATTTGACTTCCAGAATTTAGATGCATGGAATTTTTTGAAAATGAAAAATAGAATTGAACTCTTGATCTCATGCTGTTTGCCCATATGTTTACTGCAGCCTCATCTTTCTCTGCTTAGCTTAAGAGCCCTGGCTTGTAAGGCTGTAGATATGAATTGGCTAGAGTCGCTGGCTCCAGCATGGGGTCCACATTGCTTGCATTGGTTGGAAGTCTTGAATCATTTGGATTTTTATGGTAATGCTTCCCCTCACTGTAGTTTGCCTGAATTGATTGCTCTCCCATGTTTTGATGAAACTCTTCATATATATCTATCTCGTCACTCTGTATTTGCAGAGATTTGCTTTCCCTAACTGATCTCTCCTCCCTCCTCTCTCTCCGGTCATAAACTTTAGCTGCAGTCCTAGAGGTGCTGAAGTATTTTAGGAAATCTGCTGCCCCCTACTGGGAAAGTGGCAGACATGTAACAAGAGAAGCGAAGCATCTCACACAATTTACATAAACCCAAAGCCCCCCCCAAATGAGCATATTGAGGTTTAGCAATGTTAAGATGCTTCATTTATGTGTATGCTTTCTATTTCTATAACACATTTTTATTAGCTAACTAGTTAATTTAATTTTGTTCCAGCAAAGATCTGAAGATGCATTCCAGCACAGAAATAATTTAGGCCCCCTTTTATCAAGCTGCATTAGGGTTTTTTTTTATTGCCGGCCGCTGCAGTAAAAGCTCTGATGCTCATAGGAATTTTATGAGTGTCGGAGCTTTTATCGCCACAGCCTTTGATTTAAAAAAAACCCTAAACAAGAAAAAACTGCTGATCCGATGTACAAAGTATAAAAACTAATCTTTATTAAAGAAAACACAATGTAGCATTCCAAAAAACAGGTAAAAGAAAACAAAACAATAATAATAAAATGTTTTGGTTCTTGTGTGAGTCCACAGGGCACGACACGGTCTGTGTTTCGGAAAACACTCCTTCCTCAGGGCTCCTAAGCGGAGGTGATTTATGGGGAAAATACAAAACTTGATGTTAGTGAGAACATGTAAAAGAAGTTGTAAATAAGTGAGACATGAAGGTGAAAAAATGTGATATAAAGGGCCACCCCCATGGGAGTAAAATCAGTAGCCCGCACATCCGACAATTCTGTGGGTAACAAAAAAAGCATACATAATAAAATTAACAAACACATGCAACACAAAATCATTAACAAACTTATTCCTTAAAACACAAATTTAAAACAATATAAAACCCACGAAAATCAGCATCATCAAGGAAATACCCTTTCAAACAACAAGGTTTTCAATCATTTTCTCAAGTGCAGGACATTGTTTGCTTGCTTCATTTCCACATTCCAACAGAGCGGCCCTTGAACCGTCAGCATGGATCTCCGAAACGCTGCAAGTCTTACCACAATCAATGGTGGGACTTCCAAATCCATCTTATCCATGGACTGTAACGTCCGTGTCGGGTGATAGTAATGTAATAAATACCCCCAATACCGTAGGGTAATTATCATGGAAGAGGCGTCCTCCAAGGCGGCTACTCCGTACCGTTTCACCCCCCGCCCCACCCTGTCCCACCACCAGCTCTGCCCCCACACAAATCTTGTCTCTTCTTCCCCGAGTCCGGACTGCGTCTGGAGGGCCTTTGAGCATGAATGGAAGTCCTCCAGATGCGACTCTGAGCTCGGGGCCTTCCAAAATCCTTACAAACTGCCTGGTTTTGGAAATCCGTCCGGACACCCAGACAAAAAGAGGATATGTCCGGGTATCCCAGACATCTGATAACACTAATTAAAAAAACAGACATCTGATAACACTAATTAAAAACCAATACAATACTAACAGCCAATACAACCTTATAAATAAAGGAGACAACTTTTAATGTGCTCTGAGCAAATTAAGTAAACTACCACATTCTGGATAGTTCATAATCTTTTTAGCAGTTTGAGTATCCCAAGTAGACTTTATTGCAATAGTCCAGTTGTGGCAGCACAGAGCTCTGCATTAGAGAGTTGCACGGGGACAGAAATACCACCCATCCCCGCCAGGATCCTCTCCGTCCCCACCCGTCCCCGCCAGGATTCTCTCCATTAGAGAATGACACGGTGACAAAATTCATCACTGTTCCCGTCCCCACGGATAACTGCGGAAAATAATCCCATGTCATTTTTTAGTGTCTATTTCAACCTCGGTCCTTCTACACCAGCATTCTTCAAAACAAAGCTTGAGGGTCAGTGGCTGGGCCCATTCATACTCTGATTCTTCCCGCTCTCCTTAAAAGAATAACATGAAGATGGTTTCCCGCACGCGGGGACGGGAACGGTGATGAGTTTTGTCACCGTGTCATTCTCTACCATCATCACCCATCCCCACAAGGAATTACCTCCATCCCTGCCCGTCCCCATAAAAAGCAGCAATTACTTCTGACAGGATCATCAATTCCACAGTTTCTTTTGTGTTTCCGCTGCTGTTTTCCTTGTGGAATCTCTTTGGTGGAACCCTTTTTTTGTTTTCTGTTCAGGTAATTAACTTATAAACCCCCTCTTTTACTAAGGCTGACGTGTCCATTATATTATATGGACGAACCCTGCTTCCAAAGCCTTCCATCCCCGTGGGAGTCCCGTTGGCCAGAGGGGGTCCCCGTGGGAGTCCTGTGGGCCAGAGGGGGGTCCCCGTGGGAGTCCCGTGGGTTGGGGGGACCCCTGTGGGACCCGCGGGATTCCCGCGATCCCTGTTGCCGTGCAGACCTCTACTCTGCATTACAAATTTAAACACTGGATGCTCAAAAAATCCTTAAAATTCTCCTAAGATAAGTCGGCGCAAATGTCTGTAGCTTCGATTGAATCCTAGTATTTTACATAAGGTTACCAGATTTTATGGAAGTAGAATCCGGACCCATGGCCATACCCACAGGCCCGCCCAGTTCTGACTGGCCCCGCCCCATTACACCCCAGTCACACTCTGTTATGCCCCCAACCTGTTCACTTGTTCAGTGTCATCGGGAGGGCATCTGCGCATGAGCAGGTGTGACGTGATAATGTCACCCGCATGCACGTGATGACACTCCGTTGCGCAGAGGCCCTCCCGACGCTGCTCCCAGCTGAAAGCTTTTCAAAACCCAAAGTGCCGGGGTTTAAAAAGCCGTCTGGACGACCAAACATAGGGTTGCCAGGTTTTCCAATTGTAAAACACGGATCCCTAGATCCGTCCCCCAGGCCAACCCAGTTCCATCCATCCCTGCCCTGTAATGCCCTAGCCCCGCCCTAGCCACTGCCTGCTCTGGTCGTGCAGGGAGGAAGTCCGCATATGCGCGGACTTCCTCCCTGCCTGATGCGATTTGAGGAGGCTTTTCAAAACCCGAACAAAGTGCCGGGTTTTGAAAAGCCGTCCAGACCCCAGACATGTCCTCAAAAGGAGGACATAGGGGAAATCTGGATGTCTGGTAACAGCAGTTAGGGAGGCCAAACTTCGTGTGGAAGAAATTCTGGCAAAAAACATTATGAAGGGGGACAAATCCTTCTTCAGGTATATTAGTGATAGGAAAAAGAACACAGATGGGATAGTACGCCTTAGCAAACCAGACGGGAATTACATGGAAGCAGATTCCGATAAAGCCGAACTACTGAATGAATACTTCTGCTCAGTCTTCACATGCGAGGCACCAGGACACGGACCTCAGTTAAGGGCTAATACAAGCACGGAAGACCCGTTTCAGAATTTTGAGTTCACACCAGGTGACGTTTACAGCGAACTGACAAGACTCAAGGTGAACAAAGCCATGGGACCGGACAATCTGCACCCAAGAGTGCTCAAAGAGTTGTGTGATGTCCTGGCGGCACCGCTAGCCGCGCTCTTCAATTTCTCCCTAAGTACAGGGACAGTACCCTTGGACTGGAAAACAGCCAATGTCATTCCTCTGCACAAAAAGGGTTGCAGGGCAGAGGCTGCGAACTACAGACCGGTGAGTCTCACATCAATAGTGTGTAAACTCATGGAAACATTAATTAAACGCAAGTTAGACACGATTTTGAATGAGGGGAATCTACGGGATCCCAGTCAACATGGATTCACCAAGGGTAGGTCCTGCCAATCCAATCTCATCAGCTTCTTTGACTGGGTGACAAGGAAGCTGGACTTGGGAGAGTCTATGGACGTCGTGTACCTGGACTTCAGTAAAGCTTTTGACAGCGTCCCACACCGCAGGCTGTTGAGCAAGATGAAATCGATGGGGTTAGGAGAGACACTAACTACATGGGTCCATGATTGGCTAAATGGAAGATTTCAAAGGGTGGTGGTTAACGGTACCCTCTCTAAAACATCGGAGGTGACCAGCGGAGTACCGCAGGGCTCAGTCCTGGGTCCACTCCTTTTCAACATATTACATTACATTACATTACAGATTTCTATTCCGCCATTACCTTTCGGTTCAAAGCGGATTACAAAAAGAGTTATGGAAGAAGGGTTACAATGTTAGATCAGAGAAGGTTTCCAAGAGAGGGAAAAGTAGGATCTGGGATTAGGGAGGGAATGGTAAGAGGGGGGTTAAGCTTTATCATGGTATTAAGCTTTATTAAGGGATTTCTTGAAGAGTATAGTTTTTATTTCCTTTCTGAACATCTTGTAGTCTGGGGTTGTTGTCAATAGGTTGGAGACTTGGTTGTCTATCTTCGCTGCCTGAGTGGCCAGTAGTCCGTTGTATAGTTTTTTCCGTTTTACTTCTTTGATTGGGGGGTAAGTGAATGGGGTGTGTGTTTTTCTATGCCTTGGAGAGGTGGTTTGGATCTGACTCAGGGGCTTCAGGGTAAAATAACATTATTCGCCGATGATGTCAAACCATGTAATATAGTAAGTTAATGCAATTTGCAGGATAGTATGGCACAGGACCTGCTTACATTGGAAAGATGGTCCTCGACCTGGCAGCTGGGCTTCAACGCTAAGAAATGTAAGGTTATGCACCTTGGTAGCGGTAATCCTTGCAGAACTTACACCTTGAATGGAGAAACTTTAACTAGGACTTCAGCAGAATGAGATTTAGGAGTAATCATCAGTGCAGACATGAAAACTGCCAATCAAGTAGAGAAGGCTTCATCTAAGGCAAGGCAGATGATGGGATGTATCAATAGAAGTTTCGTCAGCAGGAAGCCTGAAGTCATAATGCCATTGTACAGAACCATGGTGAGACCTCATCTGGAATACTGTGTACAATTCTGGAGGCCACATTACCGTAAAGATGTGCTCCGAGTCGAATCGGTTCAGCGGATGGCCACCAGGATGATCTCGGGCCTCAAGGGTCTCTCGTACGAAGAGAGACTAAACAAATTGCAGCTCTACACTCTAGAGGAACGCACTCTAGAGGAACGTAGGGAGAGGGGAGACATGATTGAGACATTTAAATACATCACAGGACGTATCGAGGTGGAAGATGATATATTCTTTCTCAAAGGACCCTCGGCCACAAGAGGGCATCCGCTCAAACTCAGGGGCAAGAAATTTCATGGCGACATCAGGAAGTATTTCTTCACAGAAAGAGTGGTTGACCGTTGGAATAAGCTTCCGGTGCAGGTGATCGAGGCCAGCAGCGTGCTGGACTTTAAGAATAAATGGGATGTCTATGTGGGATCCCTACGAGGGTCGATCTGAAGAATTGGTCACTAGGTATAGACTTAAGAGGATGGGTCAGTAGAGTGGGCAGACTTGATGGGCTATAGCCCTTTTCTGCCATCATCTTTCATCTTTCTAATTTTTCAGAGAAACATTGATGCCTGCTGTCTTTATAAGCTAGGTTAAATATAGACACCTACATGGCCTTCACACATAGGTGACTCGTGATGATATTATCTTCCACATGTTAGGATCACTTAAGGCCCTCACAGAAATGTAATCTGATGATCAGCTTAAGTTTATAAACCCTGAGAACTGCATTGTAAGGAACTATTTTCCCCCCAGTAACAGGAGACCAGAAGGAACAGTATCCCTTCCTTTTCCTGCCCCCAGCTCCTGGCTGAGTAGCATACAGATTGATTGACAGCGCCATCTTGTGGTACTATCTGTCTCTTGCAGTGGGACCAAGACAGTGCTGGACTGTGAAACATGCCCATTTGCTAAAGATTACAGAAAATTCAGATGGAAGGCCTGAAACGCTGGGATAAGAATCTTACCTTCTATTTCCAAAGTCACACTGCAGACTTCAGAGCAAACCCTGAAGAAAGCCACAGCATGGTGGCTGAAACATCGGTTTCTACCTGACAAAGATGCAGCGAGACCCGCAAACCTGCAAGAAGCACAATCTTACCTTCTGTTTAACTTCGGACAAGTCTCTTTTTATGTCATGTTCATCTATGTAACCAGTAATTCTGTCGCCTATCCTGCTAGTAAAGAAGCAAGGGGCTGAAGAGGAAACTATGTGGGGGGGTCGATATTCAAACATATTTAACTGGCCAGAAACGGTCCCCGAGTGGTTAAATCTTTTGTTCAGGGTGAACTGATGTGGTACTTAACTGGTTAGTATTGCTGAAAATGTTTGGTTAGCACCTAACTTGAAACCGGCTATCCTGGGGGCAGTGGAGGGATAGAAGAGAGAGTTGCCCTTAGCCTATGCACTTGTTCTTTCAGAAGGCACTTAGGTGAGTTTCAAGGGAGGTGTAAATGATGATCAGTGGCACAGTAAGGGGGCGGGGTGAACCGCCCCGGGCGATATCTGGGAGGGGGCACTGGCACATCTTTGCCCCCATGCCACATTTATGCCTTCCCTTCCCCACCCCCTGTATCTCTTTAAAATCTAGCCAGTTGCTCCCTCTGAAATCACTTCTGGGTCATGAGGACAGGAAGTGACATCAGAGGGAAAGCTAGCATGAGCAGCAGCCTGGAGAAGCTGCTCTATGACCGTCGGAGCAGCGCAGAGCATTCAGCGTACTGGCCAGCGCTAAAAACCTCTTCCACGGGGGAAGTTAGGTGCATAAAAGTGCCTAACTTCAGGCGCTGCATATAGAATTTGGCCCTTAACAATCAACATTTAACGTCAAAGTATTTTACCTACCAATACATATAATGGCTCATCGCGGTCTTTTCCGTACTTCGTAGCAGCCTCCGACTCTGCTATGCAAATTTAGTAAAACAAGGTCATTAATATTAAAATGAGCACTTCGGATGATGCCTTAACATTGTTTTTATTGATTTTCTTCACATAAAGGGCCTTTGTTGCAAAATGCTAACTTAGAAACACTGAGAGACCTTTTTACAAAAGGGTGTTAAGCCCTAATGTGTACTTAGTGCAGGACAGGCATTAAAGCATTTTACCTGTTTGCACGCACTATGCACGCATTAACTATTTTTTCAAATTGTTTTCTAGAAGGGGCGTGTCCAGTTAGTGTGTTTGCATTAGCACGTGCTAACTGGATAACACAGGGTTAATGTGAGAGCACTAACTGGGGGATGCACTAAAGTCAGCGATCGTCGTGAAACCTGTTTCACAGCTTTAGCGACAATCGCTTTTGCCGACCCGATGCACAAAATGGCCCACTGCGTGCTTTTCCCCTAAATCGCCCATTTTCCAATCTGGCCATGCAAATTAGCTAAAACCTCATGCAAAATAGCCAAGCGATTAATGCACTAACATCGCTTGGCTATTTTGCATTGAGTTTTAGCGATCATAAAAATCGATTGCTTGTTTTTTGGGTTTTTTTCAATGGCACAGATATTTTGCGTGTGTTACACCCGCAAAATATCAGTCCCATTAGAAAATAAAAGAAGAAAAAAAGTCCCCTATTGTTTCCGCCGGCCCTCCCCAACGGACCCCGACAAACTCGGCCTCCCCGAGCCACTATACCCCCCAAATGCAAAAAAATGGCAGGAAGGATCCCAAGTGGTAAAACAGATTTTAAGCTGCTTCTCCTAGGAATAAGCAGTGGATTTCAGTGGATTTCCCCAAGCCATCTCAATAATGGTCTATGGCAGGGGTGTCCAACCTTTTGGCTTCCCTGGGCCACATTGGCTGAAAAAAAATTTTCTGGGGCCGCGCGAACATTGCAGCAAGAGGAGGGAGTCGGCAAGACGGTGAACACCCGGGGGCAGCAGAGGAAAACACTGCATCGCCATTGACCGGGGCCACACAAAATACTTCACGGGGCCACAGGTTGGACATCCCTGGTCTATGGACTTCCCTTTTAGGAATTTAGCCAAACCTTTCTTAAACCCTGCTAAGCTAACTGATTTTCACCACATTCTCCGACAACATTCTAGAGTTTAATTGCACGTTGTGTGAAGAAATATTTTCTCTGGTTTGTTTTTAATCTACTACTTAGTAGCTTCATTGCATGCCCCTTAGTCTTAGTATTTTGGGAAAGAGTGATCAAGCAATTCACATCTACTTTTTCTATTCCCTCCCTTTTATCATTTTCGTCACCCAGATTTCACTACACCTTAGTAAATGGGCCCCTGAATTTGTTAAAAGGTCTTGTCATTACAACACATTCCTTTAAAAGTCTTCTGATTTCTTGTTCTTAGGAGCAGCAGAATGAATTTGAGTGCATCCTACATCTGTAGAAAAGACGCATGGATTGCACAACGACCATATATGATGCAATGCAAAAGAATCGTGTTAAAGAAAAGAGCCATCATTTAGTTGCGCAAACGATATGGATCATTAAGCAACGTGGCCACCTGACCATTAGCTTGACAATAAGACCCACAAGAGTCATCTCGTCGTTACCTTAATGGAAAATGACATGTTCAGAATCCACAGTGCCCTGGCTAGAAATAATTCAGTGTGATAAGAGACAGTGGAGTTAATGGACCGTTGCCTTGTTGAGCAGAGATTGTTATGCCTCATTAGATTTAAAACAGTTATTTGAGTCTGGGTAATTATCAGAGACAGTAAAGCAGTTGTAATAAAAGTATGTTAGTATTTTAGTGCAATAATTAATTGATTAATTGTGCACTTACAGTGAGGACTGAGGCGGTCTGTCTCCTGCCAAGATTGCTGGGGGTTCAGTCAGCAGTGGCATGGCTCGGGTGTTTTGACCCTAGAGGTCGTTGACGATGGTAATCTACATGAAATGGCTTCAGCCATCCTGAAGCGGGAGGTGACGGAGATTAATAGAGTGTCTCTGGACTCTGGAGACGTCTTTATTGCAATGCTCCACTTTCGCCTAGAGTCTGAAATATAAATTGAATGGCGTCCAGGAAAATGTCTCAAGCCCACTAAGTTTAATGGAGGTGCCCATGGTCCATTTTTTTTTCAGTAGCCCTGCCATAGTTCCCTCCATAGGGTTTGTAACAGAGCTGGTTCACACATGCAGCCAAGACACGCTGTGTAACTGAAGCAAAAGTTTTAATTACTAGTATAGGGTGCTCATAAAAACACCCCTTGATTTAAAATGGTTACAAAATCAAAACTTATTGGAATATGTTTATAAAGAAGACGACAGCAAATACAAGTCCCAAAAAGCACGGTTAGCAAGATCTTACACAATCGCTTGCACTTTCACCCTTAGAAACTGCAATTGGTGCAGAAGTTACAACAACCTTCAGACAATGCAACGCAACAAAATGACCAGGTGTTCTTCAAGTGGCCCCCGACATTACTGTTTGTGACTTTTTTCCTTTGGGGGTACGTGAAAGACAGAGTGTACGTACCTCCACTACACGCAACTATTGATGATCTGCGGGAACGCATCACTGAAGCTATAAACGCGATCACGCCAGATATGCTTCGGAAAGTCTGGTCCGAGCTCGATTATCGCATCGATGTGTACCGAGTAACAGGTGGGGCGCATATCGAGTATATGTAATCAACAGATACCATAAGGAACTTTATGAGTTGATGAAACTGTAGCCTCAAAGGTGAAAGAATATTGCAATAAATTTTGGTTTTGTAACCATTTCAAATCAAGGAGTGTTTTTGTGGGCACCCTGTAGTTCTGTCTCACAGACCAATTTAATGCAATCCACAACTTGTATACAGCAAATGGCTTACCTCAGCCAGGCTATCAGTTACTTTCTCACCTGGACAGTCTCTCTTTCTCAGCTCAAGTTCAGTCAGCTTCCTCAGGGCTTCTGCCTCAGTCCACGTCTAGGAAAAAATTGGGGAGTTCCCCTCTCTTCCAGGGACCTCTCCCCTTGGGACCTTCTCCTCCAGAAATACTCGTTCTTGAGTTCCGCTCCTCTGACTCAGCACTGAGCCTCATAGTTCAGGGTATTCTGGGACATGTAGGCTATTCTCTTTCTGATTAGTGTCTCAAGCTGCCTGGGGGTATAATATTTGCATGGAGGAGGGAAAACCTCTTACTTCAATTTAATGAAACACTTCCACCTGGATAACTCCCTTTGGGTATGCACTTTGAAAAGAAACCAACAAAGAGCAAATGATTGGGCCCAATAGTAGCACCTGGGAGATACGACTGGCGTAGCACTGAAATCCTTGAATCACTTTTTCTGTCACTGCTGTAGTGCTGATATCTGACTCATTTTACTAGTGCACGAACATGTGCAACGTGAAGGACTCCAAAAGAGAAATGACATCTTTGTCCCTGCATCTTCACATACAGTAAAATCAAACTCACAGGCCTCCGTGACCGCTGATCAATCAGTTTTGAATTTTTTTTTTTTTCTGAAGAACTCATGACGACTCATCCCCTGTGTTTGCCAAATCTCCGTGCTGTTTGCTTTCTCTTGAGAATTTGCAGACAGCCTTTGACTGATTGCTCCAAATATTTGATATAAAATCTTTAGTGCAGAAAAAGGAGAAAAGGAGTGAAATTCTGATTGTAAATCTTCAGAAGTACCTCTTTACCAATCAGGTCAAGAGACAACTGTGGAGTAAAATGTTTTAAAAGAAACATCTTTGGAGGTACTGTTTGATCTTTTCTCTTTGATAATGTTTTCACGTGTTTCTTAATTAAAAGGACAGTGTCTTATCGGTGACATCTGGCCATTTTGTCACATGGATTGCTGGTCTGTTGTGTAATCGGGACAGCGAGTGGTAACAGACAGCATTTCTCATCCAAAATGACCTGCCAGGTAAACAACAAAACAAAACCAGGTTGGACTCTGCCTGCAAGGTTGGCATGGAAATCTGCTGACCGGCCAGGAAAGGAACAACTCTAGGTCTGAGTTGAGAACCATGTACCATGGAATATTGTCCTAGGTTCCAAATGCTGAAGTTGCCGTCCAAGCTCACTCCAGCCTATCCAACGATCTCATTGTTTGAAGGATATCTACCGTAAAGTCTGGCCAGTAACATCCTCATGTTCCAAGTTAATGGAGTTCCCACTGATGCCCACCCCAGCCCATCCTACACCAAATCACCACATATGAGACACATACTGTGCAAGTCTGTCCAATACAGGCCTTAGTTCTTTAATTTATATCCTTCATTTTCTAAGTAGAGATCCTCTATTTTTATCCCAAGCTTTTTTTAAATTCATCACCGTTTTCCTCTTCACCACTTCCCTCGGGAGGGCACTCCAGCCATCCACCACTCTCTCCGTGAAGAAGAATTTCCTAATTGATCCTAAGACTTCCTCCCTGTAACCTCAAGTTATGCCCTCTAGTTTTACCATTTTTTTTCTTCTCTGGAAAAGATTTGGTTCTATATTAATGCCTTTCAAGTATTTAAACGTCTGTATCATATCTCCCCTGTCCCTTCTTTCCTCCAGAGTATACATATTTAGGTCTTCCAGTCTCTTCTCATACTTCTTTTGGTTTAAACCCCTTACCATTTTCGTCGCCTTCCTCTGGTCCACGGCAAGTCTTTTTATATCCTTCGCCAGATACAGCCTCCAAAACTGAACACAATACTCCAAGTGCGGCCTCACCAACAACCTATAAAGGGGCATCATCACCTCCCTTCTTCTGCTGGCTATTCCTCTGTCTATACAGCCTAGCATCCTTCTGGCTACAGCCACCACCTTATCACACTGTTTAGATGCCTTTAGATCCTCAGACACAATCACCCCAAGGGCAATGTGAATATATCCTCAGAATTTGACTAGCTAGGAGGTACTCCAGGACCAACTTGGGAAACACTGCTTTAAGGTGTGGTGCCCAGAGCAAAATTGAAGTTTGGTGGAACATGGAAAGGTGTTGGTAATACAGGGCTAAAGAAAGACACTGGGACAAAGTTTGTCCCCATCCCTGCTCCGTCCCCACAGGATGTGCCCCCATGCCCACCCTATTCCCATCCCCATCCCCATCCGCATGGACTCATTTGACAAGCCTCAAACACTTATGATTTTATTTTTTTTTAATCCTATATATGCGCACTTAGGATTTCGTGTTCCCTCGTGTTCCCTCTGACGCACGGGATCGCATCAGAGGGAACATGCTACTGAGTTGGAGAGTGGCCTGCGAGGTTCGCTAAAGCCGGCCACCATCGCAGGCTGCTCTTTACAGGAGGATCAGCCACCACGGGGATAGTGAGAGGAGCCGCCGGTACTTTGAAACTTGAAAAAAACCCTTCAGCCGCAGCAGGCCAGCCCGCGGGAAGGAAGGGGGAGGGGCCCAACGGAGTAGGCCAGATCGCGTTAAGAGAAGGGAGGGGCCGAACGGAGCAGGACAGCTCATGGTAAGAGAAGGGAATGGGGGGTGGGGGAAAATGCTGCTACTGCTTCAGCAGGGACCTGGAGGGGAAGGGAAATACCGCTGCTACTTCTGCAAAGGAAAGTGGGGGGGGGGGGGGGGGGGAGGGGAATGGGGGGGTGGGGGAAAATGCTGCTACTACTTCACAGGGATCTGGAGGGGAAGGGAAATATCACTGCTACTTCTGCAAAGGAAAGGGGGGGAGAGAAGGGAATAGGGGTTGGGGGAAAATGCTGCTACTACTTCACAGGGACCTGGAGGGGAAGGGAAATACCGCTGCTGCTTCTGCAAAGGAAAGTGTGTGTGTGTGGGGGGGGGGGGAGAGAGACAGAAAGAAATACAGACAGACAAAGGAGGCCAGGCAGAGAGACAGACAGAAATAAAGACAGACAAGAGACCAGAGAGACAGACAGAAAGAAAGGCAGACAGACATCTTGCCACGCTCGCGCCATCCCTCCCCCATCCCTTACCTCTGTAGATCTTCCTTAGCGTGAGCAATTTTTCCTGCCTGTTGCTTGTGCCAGCCTGGGTCCCCTCTGAATCACTTCCAGGTCACGGGGCCATGTATAGGAAGTGACATCAGCGATAGAGACGACGGGGTCGCATGGAGCACATTGAAGTTCATGTTGCTCGCGGCGGAGAATAACTAGAGGTATGGGGGAAGGGAAGGAGGCACTCATGCTGCAGGGGGGATCAGGGAAGGAGTGGAAGCAGGGAGGGGTAGGCGAAAATGAAATTGCAATGCAAAAGGTGGGTCGTGGAGGTAAACTCAAATATATCCATCATATTGTTTGGTAGGAAGCCATACAGAGTAGGGTTACCATATTTTCTTCCGAAAACCCCCGGACACATGACCTTGCACTGTTCTATCCCAAGCCCCACCCCCACATCCTTCTCTCTTCCCCAACGAGCTCCAGCTACGTCTGGAGGGCCTGGAGCATGCACGGGTGTGTGTAATGTCCTCCGCGCATGTTCAGAGGCCGGACAAATGCCGGGTTTTGGGAAAGTCCATCCGAGAGCCCAATCCTCTAAAAAGAGGTTATGTCCAGACAACTGGTAACCCTAATACAGAGCCTTATGTATGAAGCAGCCCAGTTTGAATAATATGTGGGCCTCGATGGGGAGCCGGTGCAGTTGCTCGTAGTAAGGCGTTTAGCCTTTTGTAAATGGTATAAAAAGGTTTTAAAGAAATGAATAAAATGGTCGTTTTTTTTCTTAGTCTGAAGATGAGGTACCCAGCGGTGGGCTGGTGGTGCAAGAGAGAGACGAGATTACTGTAGTCTAGTATGCAGAGGCTCAAGGCTTGGCGTTGGATTTGGAAGGGAATGATGTCAAAGTATGATTGAACGAATCGCAGTTTCCAGAGTGTTGCAAAGCCTTTGTACAATACAGCACTTGGGCACCGTCTTGGTGGGGTGAGGGTGGGGGTGCCGGCACCCATCCTCCTCTGCTCTTTCCCCGCCCCCTCATTACTGCACGTGCTTGTCCCTTCCCTTCCTCTGTACCTCTTTAATGTTCGCAGCGCGAGCAGCAACCCCCCAACCAGCGGCTCACACCAGCGTCGACTCTTCCTCCTACATCACTTCCCGGACCCACGCCTAGGAAGTGACCTCAGAGGAAGAGCCGACGCTGGCGCCAGCAGAAGGCTGGGATGTTCCTCATGCCACGAACGTTAAAAAAGGTGCAGAGGAAGGGAAGGGGCACGCATGCGCGGCAGGAGGGGGCGGGAAAGGAGCGGATGGGGCTGGAGGCCTCTCACCCTTGCTACACCACTGCTTGGGTTTCCATGGTCTTCTTTCAATCTAGCACAGGGGTGGGCAACTCCGGTCCTCGAGGGCCAGAATCCAGTCGGGTTTTCAGGATTTCCCCAATGAATATGCATTGCCAGCAGTGTATGCAAATAGATCTCATGCATATTCATTGAGGAAATCCTGAAAACCCGACTGGATTCCGGCCCTCGAGCACCAGAGTTGCCCACCCCTGATCTAGTATCACTCCCAGGATTTAAATTAGGGGTCTCCAAAGTCCCTCCTCGAGGGCCGAATCCAGTCAGGTTTTCAGGATTTCCCCAATGAATATGCATTGAAAACAATACATGCAAATAGATCTCATGCATATTCATTGAGGAAATCCTGAAAACCCAACTGGAATACGGCTCTCGAGGACTGGAGTTCCCTACCCCTGGTCTAAAGCCTAAACCAGGGATCTCACAGTCCCTCCTCGAGGGCCGCAATCCAGTTGGGTTTTCGGGATTTCCCTAATCAATATGCATGAGATCTATTTGCATGTACTGCTGTCAATGCATATTCATTGGGGAAATCCTGAAAACCTGACTGGATTCGGCCCTCGAGGATGGACTTTGGAGACCCCTGATTTAAATAGTGCGCTGAAGCGGTAGGGTTTTACCCTTGATCCTGATGTTTTCATCGTTCAGGTTTGAGGGCTTGCGAGGAAGAACTTGGTTGAACAAGGAAGATGGTTATCATCTCTGCATCTACCCCGGAATTTTATAAATCGCCCCCAAACATATAAACACAGTGTATGAACAGTTTATGTGCAGGTGTGACCATGCAAGTTCATTAAAGCCCTTTTCTGCTGTAAAACAGGCTTTGCTTAACATGCTGAAAAGTCACCGGAGGCTCTTTTCTGCAGCAGATAACAGGACCAGACACAAAGGGGCCTGCGATTTCTGAACCCCTTCCTGTATCTGTGATACTGCTACTGCTAGCCTTCAAAACCTTCGCTCTCAGGGTTAAGAGGACAGGATTTCCTCAGCTGAAGTGCATCTTGTTCTAAGAACCATTGGGTCTCTCCGAGAGGACATTTGGAAATCCTCCAGTGGCTATAAGCTGGTTTTATTTAGCAATACTGCTTTGGTAATACTAGTGGCTATTATAGGACTGAATATGCAGACACACCCAGCCTGGCAGCCATCCCAAAACTGTGTCTTCTCAACTAAATGATTTTTTTTTCCAATGGAAACACAACACAATACAGTGCAATAGCATCTTATTCCATAAGACACCTTTCATGCAAAGTGAAGCCTTTTATAAAACATATTGAATCACAAGGAATGTTAAAATGCAATAGATGACTGCTTTTTAAGAGATAAGTGTGATTTAGTAAATGTTGTGAATATTTTGTAATATGCCCAGAGTGTATTCCCTTGATCTATTTACAGTATTATACACTTGGGTTTACAGTGTTTGATTTATCCCTGTTTTGTTTTGGGAAACCTACTTTTTAACAGAGCCAGATTACGAATTATCCTGGGTCTTTAATTGATTTTGTCCATGGAAAAACCCTTAATCAATCAGGATCAGATGCACAAAGCTCCAGCACCATGGTACAAAATACCATGGTGGGAGCGATTTTATTTTATTTTTTACTGGTGATGCTCAGATCAATAGCACTGTGACCAATGAGGGACCCAAGGAAAACGAAGCAGTCAACCACTTCTCTTTCTTCATTGTTTATCTTTTTTCCAAATCTTTATTCATTTTAACATATACATCAAGTGTACAATAAATATAGCTCATCATATTACATTATCACTTGAAATTCCATAATAATATATTTCCAAAAAATTTTAATCCCACCCCCTTCCATATCTATACATACATATTCTATTATAACTCCTATGTGTATTAATCAGTTAAAATATGCAAATATTTATTTAGATTATCATAACCCCCCCACCCACCCACATTCCTTCAAATTATCACATAAGGAAAAAGAATGGTAAATTAACCTTGATCTTCATTGTTGATCTTAATGTGGACTTTCTTGTTGGCGGTAGTCATGATTTTGGTCTTCTTGATGTTCGGGTAAAGTCCCATCTTCTCGCTTTCTTCTTTACACTTCAGGATCAACTTCTTGGTATTTTTTTTTAGTAATTTCAATTATATATATCAAGTATAGATATATAGTAAAACCTTGGTTTGCGAGCATAAGTCGTTCCAGACGCGTGCTTGTAATCCAAAGCACTTGTATATCAAAGCAAATTTCCCCATAGGAAAGAATGGAAACTCAGACGATTCGTTCCACAACCCCAAAACTTTAATACAAAATACTATACAGTACATACTTGTATTGCAAGACCTCGTTAATTTAGAACAGTCACTAGACTCCCGCAGCATCAGAGAGAGAAGAACCATCGGCTCAGTTGTGATGACGTGATACGTGTATACTGTATGTACTCGTATTCCAAGACCTCACTCGTTTAGAACAGTCACTACACTCCCGCAGCGTCAGAGAGAGAAGAACCATCGGCTCAGTTGTGATGATGTGACGCGTGTATACTGTATGTACACAGTTGTGATGATGTGACGCGTGTATACTGTATGTACTCGTATTCCAAGACCTCGCTCTTTTAGAACAGTCACTACACTCCCGCAGCGTCAGAGAGAGAAGAACCATCGGCTCAGTTGTGATGATGTGACGCGTGTATACTGTATGTACACAGTTGTGATGATGTGACGCGTGTATACTGTATGTACTCGTATTCCAAGACCTCGCTCTTTTAGAACAGTCACTACACTCCCGCAGCGTCAGAGAGAGAAGAACCATCGGCTCAGTTGTGATGATGCAACGCGTGTATACTGTATGTACTCGTATTGCAAGACCTCGCTCGTTTAGAACAGTCACTACACTCTCGCAGCGTCAGAGAGAGAAGAACCATCGGTTCAGTTGTGATGATGCAACGCGTGTATACTGTATGTACTCGTATTGCAAGACCTCGCTCGTTTAGAACGGTCACTACACTCCCGCAGCGTCAGAGAGAGATGAACTATCGGCTCAGTTGTGATGTGTGTATACTGTATGTACTCGTATTCCAAGACCTCGCTCGTTTAGAACGGTCACTACACTCCCGCAGCGTCAGAGAGAGAAGAACCATCGGCTCAGTTGTGATGACGTGATACGTGTATACTGTATGTACTCGTATTGCAAGACCTCGCTCATTTAGAACAGTCACTGCACTCCCGCAGCGTCGGAGAGAGAAGAACCATCGGCTCAGTTGTGATGTGTGTATACTGTATGTAATTGTATTGGAAGACATTGCTTCTATATAAAGTTAAAATGTAATCAAATGTTTTGCTTGTCTTGCAAACCAAGTTACTTGCACTCCAAGGTACAAGTGTACAAGAAAAGAATAAACATTGGTGAAATATTTTATAAGAAATATTACAAATAGAAAGAAACTAATTCTAAAGTCCACTTCAAGGAGAGATTTGCGAGGATACACTGAAAGTAAATCATTCCTGATGGAAATCCAGTTAGCATCCTAACGATGGGGTCCTTTTACTAAGGTGTGCTAGCCACTAAATGCTAACGTGCCCATTATATTCTACAGACGCGCCTTAGTAAAAGAGGGGGTATAAACATTGAGATCCATTTTCTGTTTTAATTACCCTTTTTTCATGTTTCAATAGAAATTTCTCCAAATGAGAAGGATCAAAAAATATAAATTGTTTACCCTGATAACATAAAATACATCTACAGGGAAAACACAGGAAAAAAAGTTGCTCCAATAGCCAAAACCCTGGATTTCAGGGCCAAGAACTGTTTCCTACGTTCCTAAGTGGCTCTCGTTACATCAGGAAAAATTGGAATTGGCTGCCCGCAAAAAATAACTTATTAAAAAATTTACAGCATGTACCGTATAAATCCTATATGGTTTACATATCAACAGTCATAAATATTAGACACTACATAGGTGTTCGATATGTAAAAAAAAATTTGCTCTAAGATCCAGAATATCTATCTAATAAAGCATTTACAAGCAATTATGTTTGCAACATTTTCTTGAAACCCAGCCTGACTGCGCATAACTAGCAATTTATCTCTTTCTGACATGAGGGTTACCAACAAAGTTGAACGAGCGGAAATTATATCAGGATCAACTTCTTGAGGTTCTTCTCACGCTCTGCCAGCAGGGTAGTATTATCAGCGTATCTCAGATTGCTGATGGTTCTTCCTCCCATTTTCACCCCATCACTCGAATCATCTAAGTCCAGCTACTTCCTGGTTAATAAATTTCAATAAATAAATAAAAATAAATAGTAAAATGTCAAGACGGGCTGTGCAGAGAGCACGGAAACCTTGAAACATCTATCTGGACAATTCAACTTATAGTGGATATTTAACAATTGGAAAGCATCTAAGTTAGACATTTTAAACTGTACATATGTTCTCCAGGCAGTTGAATATATAGTAGATGTCATACCCACATACACATGCTATTCTAATTCCTTCCTTTCCTGCAGATCTAAACATACCAACTCCTTCTCAAGAACATAAGAACAAAAGAATTGCCGCTGCTGGGTCAGACCAGTGGTCCATCGTGCCTAGCAGTCCGCTCCCGCTGCGGCCCTTAGGTCAAAGACCAGCGCCCTAACTGAGACTAGCCTTACCTGCTTACGTTCTGGTTCAGCAGGAACTTGTCTAACTTTGTCTTGAATCCCTGGAGGGTGTTTCCCCCTATAACAGCCTCCGGAAGAGCGTTCCAAATTTCTACCAAAGCGGACAACCTAGGCATGCTAGTACTTTATTTAAGTAGCCAACATAATATAGGGGTCAGTGCCAGATGACGTTCAAGAAGAGACTTGAACACCTGAATTTGTGTAATGTAGAAGAAAAGAGGGAATGATGCCGACATTTAAATACGTCAATGGTATTAACGAACAAACAAATCTTTCAAATCGTAGAGCCAGAGGACATGAAACAAAGTTGAAAGAAGGAAAATTTTAAAGTGACATCAGGAAATATTTTTTTCACGAAAAGGGTGTTGGATGCTTGGAATGCCTGCCTGGTGGACAAAAATACTGATGGAATCCAAAAATGCAAGAGGATGAAATCAAAGGATGAATATTTCCTCTCTAAGGAAAACCTAAATGACTTCCACACTTCAAAAATCTGCCTGGAGCGGCAGCTACAACTCTAACCACCTTCCTGGATAGTCAAGATGGGCCCTACATGTTACTTGTTAACGTGGCTCCCTAGAACCCTCTACTTGTTGCAATCTTTTAGTTCATGTAGTGGGGCCTTTGGTGTGATTGGATCCAAAGTGCTTTGCAATTACTCAAGAGGCACTTAAACATCAAAAGGAAACACTACGAGTTGTATGTTTTCAACGGGGAAGAGCGCTATCTGAACGCAGAGCCTGTTTCAAGTTAAAACAACAGCACAGGCTGCGTGCTAACCACAGGTGTTTCCTCCTTCTCTCTGGGGTGTTCATTTGAACACTGGAATATTGGTTTACCCTCTGCTTTTGACTTTTCTGCTTTAGTACCTTCAGGCTAAGAGAGGTTGGGAGCTACAAAGAAATCCAGGGTAAATATTTAATCAAAACTAATTTAGAAAATCATGCACACAGTATGATAACCAATACATGGGGGTTACTTTTACCCTCCCCTTCTGGTTGTTGTCTTTAGCCTAAGCACTAACCCTTAATGATACAAAGGTTTGCATTTCCCCAGCCAGAGACTTTTCGACATGTTTCTTTACGCTGCTGACAGATAGGTAGACCTAGGACTTTGGAGATCTGATTCGCCTAAGACCCTTGTGGATTAGCAAAGGAGTAGGGTGGAGGGTATGTACCTGATTAAGGTTACCATATGGCTCCAGAAAAAGGAGAATGGATTTAGATTTCCAGGTTTTACTTCCATTGAAAGCAATGGAGATTCAACTAGGATGTCTGGATCCGTCTTCCTTTTTCTAGAGCCATATGTTAACCCTATACATGATCTTTCTTCCAAATTCCCAGCACTTCTTTTCCTCCTCCACGATAGGCCCAAACAGTCTCCTCTTCAACCCTTCTTCCCAGACTGAACCCCAGCATTTCCCCTTCAGTCCTCTGCCCAGCTCAGATCCTTGCACTCTCCGCTTTCATCATCTCAGACTGGTCTCAAACTGGATCCCAATAGTCTCTCCCTTAATGCACATACCACAACTATGCTGAACTCTAGCAATTTTCTCCTTCATACCCTTCCCTAGGCCAGACCCTTTCATCATCCCTTCCCAAGGCTGGGAACTCTCCTCCTTCCAGTGTCTCCTTGGCAGTTTCATCTCCCCACCTTGGCTTAGCTGCACCCAGGCACTTTCTCCCTTCCACTTGACTCTGGATTAGGAGTAAGCCAGTTGATATTCAGCCTGAGTTAACCGGGCCTGGGCTAGTTCACTTGCTTCTTGGGACTAACCAATTATTTTCAGCGGTATTTAACTTGTTATCGCAGCTGAAAATGCCTGGTTAGTGCCAGAAAAAAAGCTGGTGATGTTGGGGACCGTCTGTGGATGTGACCACTGATATCTCAATATTAGGAACTTAAAGTGACCAGGCTTAGAAGGCAAATAAGGCCGCATATAAGGCAGGTCTATTTTTGCCCGCTAAGCTGTGACCAGTTTCGGCCACACGCTAGTCGGCATTGAAAAACTCGGATATTTAATGCCGGTCACTGGAAATGGCCCAGTACTGAATATCCAGGTTGAACACTGGCAGCGGGCAATCAGAGCACTGCCCACTGCCAACTGAATATTGGGCAGAAGGTTTATTTCTGTCGTGGTATGCTCAAAACTTGACCCAAATGGGATACACATATAGGATCTCTAGGGGGTAAAATCAAGGGGGGTGGGTCATTAGAGTGGGCAGACTTGATGGGCTATGGCCCTTTTCTGCCATCATCTTCTATGTTTCTATGTTTCAAATCGCATTTTGCTGAAAAACTCTATGAGAACAATAAGATGTTCAAATTTTAACAAAAAAGAGGAGGAAAAGACTTCAGAATAGCTCGTCCTTCACAGTTTGAATTATTATTAAGATCATTACAATTAACCAGTGGCGTACTAAGTGGGGGGGGGGGGGGGAATCCACCACAGGTGTAGACCATAAGGGGGTGCTCCCAGGGTCGGCGTCGGTGTCAAGTTCCAGGAACTTTATTGCTCTGCCGGAGTCGAGCCTTCTTCTCTGCCGGGTCCTGCCTTCACAGAAGCAGGAGAAAAGTCCACCAATGGCAGAGCAGCAAGTTAAGGCTGCTGACAATGAAAGAATGCTCTGAACAGGCTTCTTTTGTCCCACTGGGGCCTTCCCTCTGCCGTGTCACTGATGATGTGGAAGAGAAAAGCTCTGGTGGAGCAGGCCGCAAAAAAATCTCTCAGTGGGGGGTCGGTTGGGTCCGGAAGTGCTGCACAGGGGGATGGGAGGGAGGGATGGAAAGATGCTGCACAGGGGGGTAGAGAGGAAGAATTGTTGGACATTGGATGGAGGAGAGGAAGGGAGTACAAAGAGGTAGAAAGGGGTGAGAGAGAGAAATCCTGCATATGGTGGAGGGGAGGGAGACATGCAAGGAGAAGAGAGAGGGAGAAATGTTGGACATAGGGTAGAGGACAGGGAGAGTTGGTGCATGAGGAGAGAGAAAGAAATAGTAACATAGTAAATGAAAGCAGATAAAGACCTGAATGGTCCATCCAGTCTGCTTATTAGTTATTGTCATTAGAAATACATGATTAATTTAACTTGTCTGTTCTTTGACATAACTGTGCTATAGACTAAAGTCCACCTGGTAATGCACTAGTTTCCAACTGCTGAAGTTGCACTTGATAATGGAGGGGAGGAAGGGAGAGATGCTGCATGGAAGGGAATAGAGAGATTTGACCCAGGGCATAATGCAGGGAGAGAGAGATGGTAGACAGTGGGAAAGGAACAAATGTTGGATACGGCAGTGGAAGGGAAGGTTAAGAGATGGAAGATGGATAGTGAGCATGGAGAAAGAAGAAAACATCAAATGGGCAGGAGACCCTGGAAAGTGAATTAACAGAAGACAAACAGAAACCAGAGCCTGGGACCAACATGATTTGAATAATAAAATGACCAGACAACAAAAGGTAGAAAAAATAATTTTATTTTCTATTTTGTGATTACGATATGTCAGATTTGAAATGTGTATCCTGTCAGAGCTGATGTTAGACAGCGAGCGTGAACTGGGACCTAACAGAGAGAGGAAAAGTCTATTTTGCTTATTTTGTTTACACCTCAGCGCCGATGTGGGGTTGGAGAGGTTGTAACCCTATGTAATGTTATATTGTAACTCATTCTGAGCTATCTGAGGAGGATGGGATATAAAACTAAATAAATAAAATTACTAAAAATATTTTTTTTATATGGGGTGGTGTTAAAAAAATGGTCGGCCCTGGGTGTCAAATACCCTAGATATGCCACTTTAGATATAGTTCAAAGTCCTCTTATTGACCTACAAGTGTTTTCACTCTGCAGCTCCTCAATTTCTCTCCTCCCTTATATCTCCCAATACTCCTCCCCGGGAATTCCATTCATTGAGCATGTCTCTCTTATCTGTACCCTTCTCCTCCACTGCCAACTCCAGGCTACGTTCCTTCTCTCTTGCTGCACCATACACCGAGAACAGACTGCCTGAGTCAGTGCATCAAGCTCCATCCTTGGTAGTAGTCAAATCCAGGTGAAAAGCCCACTTTTTCGAGGTTGCTTTTAATTCCTAACTCCCACTTGCTTGCAAAGCACCCATACCTGAGAAACTCCATAACCCCTTACTTGTCCTGTTAGTTCGATTAGATTGTAAGCTCTATTGGGACTGTCTCCTAAATGTTTCAATGTACAGCTCTGTATATGTTTAGTAGTGCTATAGAAATAATAATTTAATCTAATCTAGGATTTGTGGATCACTCTATGTCTATAAAGGTTCACGGCGATTTACAATTACAGTAAAACCTTGAATTGCAAGACAAGCAAAACATTTTATTACATTTTAACTTGATATACAAGCAATGTCTTGCAATACGAGTACATATAGTATTTTGTATTAAAGTTTTTGGGTTGTGGAGTTTCCATTATTTCTTATGGGGAAATTTGCTTTGATATACAAGCATGTTTTTGGAACGAATTATACTTGCAAACCAAGGTTTTACTGTACTTATGAGCCCATTAAAACATGGGGAGTTTAAAATAGTAATAATATGCTGTATGTCCCAAAATATTAAACCGTTGTAGAAAATTCATGAAAAGGCATATCTATGCATTTATCTGGTCCAATAACTAGTCCAATGGAAACCTTCATTTTGAGGTAAAACTTTCCACTGCTTTAGGGCAGACAGTTGCTATGTTCAAATTAGAGAATGACAAGGGGAAAATTTTTTCCCCGTCCTTGCGAGTTCTTTTCCTGTCCCTGCCCCATTCCTGCAAGCTCTGTCCTCATCTGCACAAGCCTCAAACACTTTAAAATTCTAAGTAGCAACATTCTAGAGCTCATATTGTGATGTCATAATGCCTCATTCCACCAATGCCTAAGCTCCGTCCTCATCTGCACAAGCCTCAAACACTTTAAAATTCTAAGTAGCAACATTCTAGAGCTCAGATTGTGATGTCATAATGCCTCATTCCACCAATGCCTAAGCTCCGTCCTCATCTGCACAAGCCTCAAACACTTTAAAATTCTAAGTAGCAACATTCTAGAGCTCAGATTGTGATGTCATAATGCCTCATTCCACCAATGCCTAAGCTCCGTCCTCATCTGCACAAGCCTCAAACACTTTAAAATTCTAAGTAGCAACATTCTAGAGCTCAGATTGTGATGTCATAATGCCTCATTCCACCAATGCCTAAGCTCCGTCCTCATCTGCACAAGCCTCAAACACTTTAAAATTCTAAGTAGCAACATTCTAGAGCTCAGATTGTGATGTCATAATGCCTCATTCCACCAATGCCTAAGCTCCGTCCTCATCTGCACATGCCTCAAACACTTTAAAATCACAAGTGTTCAAGGCTTGTGCGGTTAAGGCAGAGCTTACAGGAATGAGACAGGGACAGCGAGAAAACTCACGGGGATGGGATGGGGAAACTGAGTTTCTGCGGGGATGGGGACAAATTTGTCCCCATATCATTCTCTAGTTCAAATGCTCAAATATCCTAGTCTCTGGATTGGCCGGTGACCACCCATGTCCCTCACTCCCAGAGATACCCTTCACACATCACATTGAAATCCCTTAGTGAGGGATTTCACCTTTTCAGTAACCCCTCCCTCTGCTATCCAGGGCTGTTTTCCCAGGCCTGAGCAACGATGAAGGTGGGAGCTCCTGCTACTTCTCCCAGTTCAACTAGTTAACTCTGTGACCCACAGCAGAGATTAAGCAGTATGTCACTCTGCGCAATATAACACACCTGCTGCTGCTGACTGATTCTAACACATGGTGGCAGCAAAGAGCATGCCAATATAGCACAGCGTGATATAGTTAATACACCTGCTGGTTCTGTTCTGGCAGCTTCATTGCAAACACATGATAGCAGCAAAGAGTGTGGTAACATAGCGCATACTATGCCCTTCACCTGTATCCAGAAATTTACTGGAAACATGTCATCGGCTGGGCTAGCAGGCCAGCAGCCTTTCTGTTGGACACCTACCCAGTCTACGACCTGTTTGAAAGCAGCAACTGACCTGGGCAGAGAAAAATCAGCTAGGACGGCTGAACTCTGGCCAGTTGGCCACCCTACCCCATCTTCCCTGCAGAGGGGATTTCCAGTTCACTCTAGAAGCCTACTGTGATCTTCTAAACTGGAGACAGGAACAGAGAAGAATGGAACTCTTCCGGTTATTCTAAAGACATATGGTCCACATGACACTGACTCATTATAGAGCCATGGGAAAGGAATTGATAGTAGGGGAATCCAGGCATGAGTTAAATTTAAAAAAAAATTTTTAAGACAAAGATGTATTACAGCAGCAAATAAAATGCCTATGCTTTATGATATCACTGGAGCAATGATATACTCAAGATGTACACTTGATGTGGTCTAGCGATAAAGTTGCGGCCTCAGCACCCTGAGGTTATGGGATCGATCCCAGTGCTGCTCCTTGTGACCCTGGACAAGTCACTTCACTTAACCCCTCCTTTATAAAGCCGTGCTAGAGTTTTTAATACCGGCCACTATGGTAACAGCTCTGACTCTCATAGAATTCCTATGAGCGTTCGAGCTATTACCGCCGCGGCCAGTGCTAAAAATGTTAGAGTGACTTTGTAAAGAAAGGGGTTAATCCTCCATTGCTCCAGGCACAAAATAAGTACTTGTACATATGTAAACCGCTTAAATGTCTAGCCACAAAAAAAGCGGCATATAAGTTCCCTTCCCTTCCCTGTGATGTTTGAGGAGGAGAACTGGTGTGGCATGCAAAAATCGCACACTCCGGGATTTACAGGGGTGCACAACTCCAGTCCTCGAGGGCTGAATCCAGTCGGGTTTTCAGGATTTCCCCAGTGAATTTACATGAGATCTATTTGCCTGCACTGCTTCCATTGTATGCATATTGATCTCATGCATTTGCATTTGGGAAATCCTGAAAACCTGGCCTGGTGAGGGCCGAAGTTGTGCACCCCTGGTTTACAGGGTAGCACAGAATGTTGTATGAGAAGAAAAGGTAAATATGAGACTACAGAACAGAATTAGCTCCATTCCAACATTATAACAATAGGGGGAGCTGTACACCATAAACTCCTAAAGGCATGTCTAGCCAGGAGAGTGTCCAGAATTAGCACACTGAATATGCATGAGCTACATTTACATATAGTGGAGATCCCTTGTATGCAAATCTATCTTATCCATATTCATTGTGGCAATCCTGAAAACCCAACTTGTCAGGTCAAGGCTATCGCAAGGGTTGTGCAACATTTTTCAGTAACAAGCTCTGCAGGAAATCTGCCTTTCTCTAGTGATTGAAAACACAATAACTTGATATACCACCAGGCCCATGTGGATTTAGGCAGTTTACATTAAAATATCCACTATAATAAGACCCTTAGCGCGCATTCGCATGTCAATCTCCGTGTGTCCGTTCTTTGTAATCCGTGCTTCCGTGCTGTGCATGCACAGTGCCTGCCTCAGCTGATTTCCTGCCTCGATCTCCGACGTCGGCTGACTTTCTGCCTTCTGACTATACTGCCGCTGCTGGGACTCCTCTTCTTCTCACCCCTGGACCAGCAGTGACAGCAGCCGCGGTTTCATCAAGCAGCCGTGTGGCATTTGCTAGGCTGGCCCACTTCGATAATGCGAGGCGGGCCGGCCTAGCAAAAGCCCCGAGGCTGCCCGGCCTAGCGGATGCTGGGCAGGGAACAGGGAAGGGAGAAGGGGTACTACTGGACAGGGGAGAGGTAAAAGTAAGGGAGAAGGGCTACTGCTGGACAGGGGAAGCAGGGAAGGGGTGCTGCTGGACAGAGGGGAGGTAAAAGGAAGGGAGAAGGGCTACTGCTGGACAGGGGGAGAAGGGAAGGGGTGCTGCTGGACAGGGGGGAGAGACAGAATGAAAGAAAGACATGGGGAGGGAGACAGAAATAAAGAAAGACAGGGGACAGGGAGAGAGACAAAAAGAAAAAAGACAGACAGACAGGGGGCCAGGGAGAGAGAAAGAGAGAAAAAAAGAAAGACAGACAGAAAGAAAGAAAGGGGCAGGGGGAAAGACAGACAGACGGAAAGAAAAAAATGCCTAAGTCTACACATCTATTCTAGCACCCGTTAATGTAACGGGCTTAAAAACTAGAAATAAAATAATAAAGAGGAAATAGAACACCATAATATTTGGATAGAACAAACCTGTTACATACATTCATAAAAAGAAGAAAAAGCACCAGCCCCCCTTTTCCCCCCCTCGGCAGCAATGCAGTTGGAGGTCTCCCGTCTATCGCATGTACAATGTACAGCGTTGCGTGCGCCTGGTAGCACTATAGAAATAATACATTGTTGTTGTTGTTGTTTATAACGAGAAACCACAGGCCACAGCTTCTAGCCATGTGAATCCCAGAAACCTGACCCACTGACCCCTGAGAACTATTGCATAGTAGGGCTTTAAATTAATTCCTCCCTTCACTGACGCTTCCACTGTTTGAGTCTCATAACATGTTCTATTGCCAGACAACAGGCTGACACGTGTTGCATTCCAGGCAGGCGGGCTCCTCTGCCTGTGTGCTTCAGCTGTGGAGCTACTCAGAAACCATGAAAAGGCATTAGCAGGATTTAAGAAGGGACAGAAGGTGAAATAATTGAGTCCTCGTCATCTTGACGTCTCCTTGATGATTCACGACCACTGATGAGAGAGTGGGTTGAATACAGAATGAAAATACGTCCTGGCGAACAGCGAATATATGCAAGGAACAGGGGGGGTTTGGGGAATGGCTTTGGGTCTGCCACTCCCCTGACTGATGATGTTGGCGTGTTGGTATAATCCTCACCCCTGTAGTGCGCTAAGCTCAGATAATTGCTGGGTAAATGCACTTCCTTCCAAACTGCTGAAAGAACCTGAAGGAAAATAAAAGCTTTTGTATTCAGCCTCTTTCTCACTTTTAGAGAGAATATCGCTCAGCACGGCTTGAGAGAAAAAAATTGCTTGTTTTGCTTGATATTAAGAAGTGTGAACAAAAGCAGAATTTATCAGTTTCCTGGGAACATCATACTGTGCCATTCTGTGGACTGCAATTGTCTATTGCTTAAGTTCCAGCGTATGCTTGCTCTTCATTGCTTTGGGTGAATTTCTTCAAAAAGGCTGTAAATAAAACCTAATTAATAAATAAACAAACAAATACACCTCCCTCTTTTATGAAGCTGCATTAGGCATTTTTATCGCCGGCTGCAGCGATATTAGCTCCGATGCTCACAGAATTCCTACTATCGCCGAAGCCGGCGATAAAAAAGTCCAATGTGGTTTTGTAAAAAGAGCCCAAACATCCTTTAAAAATTATTCTTTTATGATTAAATAAAATAGCTGGTTTCAGATCAATTTTTTTAAAAAAAATCATTTGAAAAGAGAAACATTTTTTTCGAAGAGTTCGCTTTTGTTGGGGACTGTCTTTTCTACTCCTCTGTTCGAGGAACTTCTTACCATGGGTCAGTGAGGTAAATGCTCCGACGCTCATAGGAATTGAAAGAGTGTTGAAGCTTGCCGGCCCGTGGTAAGAAGCTCTTCCGCAGTTTAGTAAAAGGAGCCCTAAGTTATCAGGTGAAGAGAGAATTCTTAGATGTGGTGGGCCTCAAGGTTCTGTTCTTGGGCCTGTTCTTTTTAACAAATTGCTGAAGGGTCGTCGGGTAAGATTTGCCTCTTTGTGGATGGTTCCAAAATTTGCAATAGAGTAGACACGCCGGACGGTGTGAATAACATGAAGAAAGACCTGGCGAAGCTTGAAGAATGGTCTGAAATTTGACAGCTAAAATTGAATGCTAAGAAAACCCGAGGGAACGGTACAGATTAGGGAGTGAAGAACTTATTTGTACGACAGAAGGGCGTGATTGTATGTGATGACCTTAAGGTGGCCAAACAGGTTGAAAAGGTGACGGTGAAAGCTAGGTTGCATAGGGAGAGGTATGGCCAGTAGGAAAGAGGAGGTATTGAGGCCCCTGTATAAGACTTTGGTGAGACCTCATTTAGAATATTGTGTACACTTTCAAAAAGATATAAAAAGGATGGAGTCGGTCCAGAGGAAGGCTACTAAAAGGGTGAGTGGTCTACATGATAAGGCATATGGGGACAGACTTAAAGGTCTCAATCTGTATTCTTTGGAGGAAAGGCAGGAGAGGGGAGATATGATAGAAACATTTAAATACCTACGTGATGTAAATGCATGTGAGTCGAGTCTCTTTCATTTGATAGAAAACTCTGCAATGCGAGGGCATAGTATGAAGTTAAGAGGTGATAGGTTCTGGAGTAATCTGAGGAAATACTTTTTTACAGAAAGGGTGGTAGATATGTGCAACAGTCTCCCAGAAGAGGTGGTGGAGACGGAGACTGTGTCTGAATTCAAAAGGGCCTTGGATAGGTACGTGGGATCTCACGGAGAGAGAAAGAGATAACGGTTACTGCGGATGGGCAGACTAGATGGGCCATTTGGCCTTTATCTGCCATCGTGTTTCTATGTTTCTACGTTAGATGTCCACTTCCTGTAAACTCCAGGAAGTCACAGTTTATGATACATGTGAAGCGGTGAATGGCTGGCTTTTGCGCTTTCCTTGCTCAGTAGTACATGGCATTTTATGTTCAGGTACAATGCGTATTGTCCGGTGTCAGGTCAAAAGTACGCCGGGACAAAGGCGCGCGCAGACAACTGAGCGCAACGCGGAGGCGCGCACTGAAGAAAATGACTGTTTTAAAGGGCTCCGACGTGGGGGGGAACCCCCCCACTTTACTTTATACAGATCGCGCTGTGTTGTGGGGGGTTTGGGGGGTTGTAACCCCCCACATTTTACTGAAAACTTCACTTTTTCCCTAAATAACAGGGAAACAGTTAAGTTTCCAGTATAATGAGGGCGGTTACAACCCCCCAAACCCCCCACAACGCCGCCACAATCTGTATTAAGTAAAGTGAGGGAATTACCCAACAAAACCCCCCGTCGGAGCCCCTAAAAACACTCTTTTTCTTCGGCGCGCGCTTCCGTTTTGCGCTCAGTTGTCGGCGCGCACCTTTGTCTTCGGCGGTTTTGTCTATGAACCGTATTGTCCTGTCTCTGGAGGACTTCCAGTCTAAGCTTGAATCTAAGGCAGCGTGCTGTGGCGAGATTACTGGTATGCAGCGATATGCTGAGGAGGAGGAGTGGCACAGGCACCAGCTGACTGCTTATAAGACACGCCTTTTGTGGCGAGAGGCCCGTCCTGTAGTCGGTCAGTCTGCGCTAGTGCCTCTCCTCCTCACAATCACCTCTCTTCCTTCAGCATCCCCCACCGGCGTGGTGATAGCAGGGCCCCGAATGGAAGGCCTCCGCACACGCATGGACGTTGACATGAGAATTTCACGCATGCACATGATGTGATTGCATTGACATAGTAACATAGTAACATAGTAGATGACGGCAGATAAAGACCCGAATGGTCCATCCAGTCTGCCCAACCTGATTCAATTTAAATTTTTTTTTTTTTTTCTTCTTAGCTATTTCTGGGCGAGAATCCAAAGCTTTACCCGGTACTGTGCTTGGGTTCCAACTGCCGAAATCTCTGTTAAGACTTACTCCAGCCCAACTACACCCTCCCAGCCATTGAAGCCCTCCCCTGCCCATCCTCCTCCAAACGGCCATACACAGACATGCATGCATTTGCGGATTCCCTGCAGCCGCGGCCCCGATTTTGATGTGCCGCAAATGCAAAAAGCTTGCGGGATACTGATCTAAGAGATCCTTTTACTAAGGCGCGCTAGTGATTCAAGACAAAGTTAGACAAGTTCCTGCTGAACCAGAACGTACGCAGGTAAGGCTAGTCTGAGGGCGCTGGTCTTTGACCTAAGGGCTGCCGCGGGAGCGGACTGCTGGGCACGATGGACCACCGGTCTGACCCAGCAGCGGCAAATCTTAGGTTCGAAAATTCTTTACCACCAGTTGTATTGTAAACTTTATAAATAAAAAAATAACATAAAAATCCATTTATATACCACAACACCTTTTAGTTCTAAGGAATTAAGAAAACTGTAGTTACACCGTAGGTTATAAACTCATTTGTAAAATGGATCAGATAATTGAGTCTTCAACATCTTTCTAAAATCCTGATAAGAACTAGAACCTAATATCAGCCAAGAGATTCTCAGGAAAAATTGTTTATAGATACCACCTTTTTACTGTGGGAAATGTAAATATGGTAAGTCTACGCAACGACGGTTTGCTATCTGCAAATTTGTGTCTGCCTCAGCTTCGCACTTCATTCTTTGTGTTATTTTCTGCCTCTTGTCTCTACTGAAAGCAACATTTGTGCATTCTGGGACAGACAGATTAAACCGTATTCTAAGAAGCAGGACACGGCTTCCTGTTTCTTTAGAAATGAAACCAGCTTATCACGCCCGCCTGCTTGTCAAGCGCTCCAGTATCAAGCACTTGCTGACTCAGGGGGCTGGTTAGTGCGCACTTCAGCCCTGCTGTCCCAGCATTATTTTTTGAAAACATTTGTAGCCCGCATTTTAAACGTCTCTGCGGATAACACCGTTACATGCCCAATAAAACTAGACAGATCAAAATAAAATGGCAACTTACAATATACAATTCAAAATCATCTGCAAATAAATAAGAGCAAAACTAAAAAAAATACCCAGTGGAATTATTTGAATAATTATTCAATGCCATTATTTCAGTTTTGGCTTCTAAGTAATACTAAACATTTTGAAATTTTTATGTATTTTATTCAAATTTCTATACCATTCTCCCAGGGGAGCTTAGAACAGTTTACACAAATTTATTCAGGTACTCAAGCATTCTTCCCTCTCTGTCCTGGTGGGCTCACAATCTATCTAATGTACCTGGGGCAATGAGGGGATTAAGTGACTTGCTCAGGGTCACAAGGAGCAGCGTGGGTTTGAACCCACAACCCCAGGGGGTGTTGAGGCTGTAGCTTTAACCACTATGCCACACTCTCCTCTGATACAATATCAGAAGTGAACCAAGTATAGAACAATGAAGCTATTGTGACATCACTGATGAGGTTGGCTCTTATTGGTGGAATGAGACATTATGACATCACAATACCAGCTCTGGTTATCAGAGGCTGAAACCTTTCACACTATATATTTATTCAGTTTTCTAAACTGCATGAATTTATTAAGGTACTCGAGCATTTTCCCTATCTGTCCTGGTGGGCTCACAATCAATCTAATATACCTGGGGCAAAGGGGGGATTAAGTGACTTGCCCAGGGTCATAAGGAGCAGTGTGGGTTTGAACCCACAACCTCAGGGTGCTGAAGCTGAAGCTTTAACTACTATGCCACACTCTCCTCCTGTAGAATATCAGAAGTGAGCCAAGTCTAGGACATTCCAGCCATTGTGACATCACTGATGAGGTTGGCCCTTATTGGTGGAATGAGATATTATGATGTCACAATACCAGCTCTGCTTATCATACTATTTATTTATTCAGTTTCCTCTACTGTTCTCCCAGGGAAGCTCAGAATGGTTTACATGAATTTATTCAGGTACTTAAGCATTTTTCCCTGTCTGTCCTGGTGGCTCATAATCTATCTAATGTACTTGGGGCAATGGGGGATTAAGTGACTTGCCCAGGGTCACAAGGAGCAGTGTGGGATTTGAACTCACAACCTCAGGGTGCTGAGACTGTAGTTTTAACCACTGCGCCACACTCTCCCAATTCCCAAGTTATATAGAAAGATGATGGGTAATTAATTATTGATTCTTCCTGTGTAGAACCTGCTGGTTTGCTAGGCACTTCCCCTAGGTTGCTGTGGTCTTTTTAGACAATAGAAATGCTCTAACCTTGGCATGAGCCTGATTTAAAAACAAAACAAATTAAACTCCCACGTTAGACTCCTAAATGAGTGCTGTATTTTCTGCTGAATTTAGGAGCCTATGGGGCTCATTTTCAAAAGAAAACAAAAACATCCAAATTGCTATTTTCAAAACTTATTTTAGAGACATTTTTTTAAAATTTATTTATCATTTTTCAATTAACATTTTATTTATTTATTTATTTAGATTTTTATCCCGTCCTCCCAGTAGCTCAGAACAGTTTACAAGTAAACATTCACAATGGAGTGTAATTGGACATACAGGATTTTACAGTAGATTTAAATACTTGGACATACAAGACTGTGCAGCAGTTTAAATATAGGGACTATACAGCAAATTAAGAACAGTAGTTTAAATATAAGTAGTTTAGTTTAAATACAAGTTATTTGAGTATAGGCTGAGAGTGGACTATACAGAAATTTAGACAGAAGATTAGAATGGAGAAAGAAGGGTAGAGATGGGGTTTAAGGGGGTTGGGTGTAGACTGAGGGTGACCTTTAGTTGAAGAGGAGGGTCTTTACCATTTTCCGGAATGTCATTTGTGAGTTCTGTAGTCTGAGTTGAGGGGGGAGTTGGTTCCAGAGTTGGTTCTGTACAAGTATAAACTTATTACAAATTTATTTGACACCACACGCTACACTCAACCCATGCATAATATCAAGCTACCATCTAGCACAACATTTCGATTCAAAAATTAAAAGCCTAAGAAATAACTACTTGACAATTGTCACATGCGAACATCCATCAACTGATATACATGGAAATGAAATACCAGCGGACATGATTTGGAGTTCCTTCCACAATTTAGAAAGGAATAGCTACATCAAGTTATATAACAAATACTCTAAATCATACTGTGTCCTGAACTCATGTCCCCCAGAAATTATGAAAGCAGCTCCATTAAACTTTAAACTATCTCTGTTGAATTATTTAACCAATAACCTAACCAATGGAAAATTCCTCACTAATAATGGTCACATCATAATAACTTCAATTCCAAAAAATCTTAAAGAATCATCAACATCAGTAACCAACTATAGACCAGTAGCATCCATTCCATTCATTGTAAAAATCATGGAAGGATTGGTACACACCCAACTGATGGAATATCTCGACCAATTCTCTCTTTTGCATGAAACTCAATCTGGTTTTAGGCCTCTGTTTAGCACTGAGACAGTAATTGCGGCTATCCTGGATAATTTGCGTTACTTGTTTAGTAAGGGCCTCAACGCCCTGATCATGCAATTTGACATGAGCTCTGCCTTTGACTTGGTGGACCATGGGAAACTGTTACAATGCCTAGACACAACTGGAATCAGAGGAGAGGTATTAAACTGGTTTCGAGGTTTCCTTATATCCCGCACCTACCAAGTCCATTTTAATTACAATCTCTCTGATACATTATCCCCTCTTCAATGTTTACATGTCCTCATTGGGTGCGCAATTGTCCCAGCTGGGGATAAAGCTATTTAGCTACGCTGATGACTTGACAATAATTATCCCATTCACTACCTCTATCTCAGAAGTCACCCCCAAAGCAACAGAAGTACTAATTCGGATGGAGCAATGGATGGCTGAATTCACACTAAAGCTAAACTCAGAGAAAACAAAATTTTGTATAGCATCGCCACACCCACTTGACACTAAAGCATCAATGTGCATCAATAACCTTAGTTATCCCATTCAACCCACTATGACGGTATTGGGAGTAACACTGGACCAGAGTCTGACCATGACAGACCAGGTAGACTCCTTGATTAGAAAGATCTTTCTCACCCTCTGGAAGCTTCAGTCCATTAGAGCTTATTTTGATATCTCATCTTTTAAAATTCGGGTACAATCCCTTATACTGAGTCAACTTGATTACTGTAACATTGCCTACTTGGCACTCTTCCAGAAGAATATGTGGCGATTGCAACTTGTACAAAATGCAGCGGTTAGGCTACTTTGTGGACTGAAGAAGTTTGATCATGAAACATCTTCCTATCGACTTCTACACTGGCTGCCGATGGAGGCACTTGTGAAATTCAAGTTTGGTAGTTTTTGCTTCAAGGTACTTTACGGCTTAGCCCCTAAATATATAACAGACCTTTTCTCTTTCACAACCAACAGACATAGGAGAAGCTGACATCCGAACATTGTTTCTCCACCGGTTAGAGCAGGGGTAGGGAACTCCAGTCCTCGAGAGCAGTATTCCAGTTAGGTTTTCAGGATTTCCCCAATAAATATGCATGAGATCTGTGTGCATGCACTGCTTTCAATGCATATTCTTTGGGGAAATCCTGAAAACCCGACTGGAATACGGCTCTTGAGGACCGGAGTTCCCTACCCCTGGGTTAGAGGTTGTAAATTTAAAGTCATCACCAACATCTTTTCTCACATCAAGCAGCATTATGGGGTAAACATCTGGAACAACTGCTCGTGTCTACTACTTATAGGGAATTCAGGAAATGCCTAAAAACACATCTGTTCCTGAAGTACTTAGGTAACTGGCCTATGCAATCTTAGTCCTCAACAAATGATCTTTAGAATTGTTATTCACTAACTCTGAATTTTGTTTATTCCACACAATCTGTAATACCTTTTAATCATTGTAAATCGCATAGAACTTCACGGTCCTGCGGTATATAAACTGTTATTATTATTATTATCATGTTTCTATGTTTCTATATATCAAAAAGTATACAAGCTGAATATCCAAAAAAATCAAAAAAATAACCAACAAATATTCAGAATAAAGCTGCTAATAGTGGAAGGAAACAGGCTGAAAGGCAAGTAACTAACATGGAGAAAAAGACCTCAGTGTTTCAAGGAAACAACCAAGAAACTATATGTTCAGTTATAAACTGCCATACTAAACACATCCCAGGTCAAAAAACTCCATGGAAAAGATTCATAAAGATACAGTTTAAAATAAACAAGTTAAACTGCAAAAAAACAGCAAAAAACTGTAAAAACTTGCACTTATCTTCCATTCATCTCCCACAAGCAGTGGAAATAAATATCCGTTGCTCCAATACGGAACCAGACACACTTTTCAAAGAATGAACTCAGTATTCCCGACAGGCCCTGTTTCGCCAAGTGGCTGCATCAGGGGAATATCTTTAGAAAGAGAGCAACTGCTTCAAAAAATCTTTCTATAATCATAAAGCTCTATGACCTCACAATGCAGGTGTAAAGAGCCTTAGCCTATAAGAAGAGGAGATGCAAATGTTAAGAGACTTAGCCAATAGGGAGAGGAGGAGATAGTGGATGCTGCAGATGGGCCATTTGGCCTTTATCTGCCATCATGTTTTTATGCTTGTATGTTTCTACAATCTCAGTTCTGGAAATTTGCTGTGAGGAGTGCTGAAAAGTTCTCAGCCCAACTAAGAAGAGAATGATATGAATATGGTTCAATCAATGATCTGAAATAATATCAAGACATAGAATTTTATTTCTGCAAGTTGATACATAACGAAATAAGATGACACTCTTCAGCTACAGTGGCAAAATAATGCTCAAATTTAAGGAAGTTGGTTAGTTGGGCTGAAAACTTTTCAGCACCCCCTCGTAAGCTAAATAAACCATACCAAAAGTTAGCAACATAATTTCTTTGAATATTAGACCACATATTTTGTGGTCTTACTGTCATGTCTCAGTTTCCTTCTTTGGAAAAATCCCATGAAAAAAATTTTCACAAAAGATTTTCAAGTTTAAATTAATTTCAAATTTGATTAATCGCTTACTCAAAATTCTAAGCGATGTACAAAAATAAAATTACAATTTTTAGGGGAACAATACATTTAGCAACGACAAACGCACAAGACATACACTACCAAAGGGGAGGGAAATACAATTTTTGAAACAGAGAGAGACAATTAAGGAATAAACTAAAGGGAGGGTTAAAACAAAAAGGCGCTAGATTGTTCAGAGATCGCTGAGTGTTGCGGAAAACATAATCAGACGCTTTAGCATTCAAATGCATCTTTAAAAGAAAGCATTTTAACTTGCCTTTAAATGTATCTATTAGGCGTTCTTCCCTTAAATGAATGGGTAGGGGCACCATGACCGAGAAAATAGATTTGCGACGTGTACTGATAATTTTAAGGGAGGGGACTGTCAGTAGGTGTTGATCGTTAGATCTAAGTGTTCTGGCTGGGGCATACTGGATCAAGAGTCTATCGATGAATGCAGGGGCCTGACAGAGGAGAGATTTGAGTGTAAGCAGGCATATTTTATAGGTTATACGATGGGATTCTGGGACCAATGAGCTTTTTTTAGGAGAAGTGAAACGTGGTCGAATTTCTTAGCTTTCATGATTAGTTTGATAGAGACATTTTGGATGATTTGTAAACATCAAATTTCTTTTTGGGAAGCTCCCATGAGAAGGGCGTTACAGTAGTCGATTTTGGAAATTACCAGGAAGTGAATCAGAATGTTCAGTCATTTGGGCTCTAAGAATTTTGAGACAGAACGGATTTGGCGTAGTCTGAAGAAACTGGATTTAACAATACTGCTGATGTGATCATGATAGGTTAACTTCTGATCAAAAATTACCCCTAAAATCTTGATAAAAGTAACCTCCTGAAGTATGTTGCCTTTAGGAGTGATGGAAGAATTAAATTTAAGTCCGTCTTTCCAAGGGAAAAGCATTACGTTTGATTTGGTGACACTGTTTGTTAATATCGAGCCATTGATGGATTTGCTCTAATTTCTTATTGATTTCTATGGCGTCTAGTGGGTTATCAATGTCAAAGGAGTTGAATGTTATCGGCATAAGCAAATGCATTAAAGCCGATGGATTGATAGAGGATCATCAATGGGGCTAGAAAGATATTGAATAAAAGTGGAGAAAAAATGGAGCCTTAGGGAATCCCATAGGTTGCTGAGAAACTTTCTGAGGTAGAGTTATTGCAAGAAACTGCCGAGGACCGATCGGTGAAGTAAGACTGAAACCATGCAAGAACCTGATCAGTGATGCCAATAACCTCTAATCTTTCCAGAAGGAGGGTGTGGTCTACTGTATTGAAGGCAGATAAGAGGTCTAACAAAGTTAAGAGAACAGATTTATGGTGATCCAAATAGTAAAGAATAGAGGTAGACATGCCAATTAATGAGTGCTCTGTAGAGCACTGTTTTTCAACCGCCGGTCCGCAGACTGGCGTCGGTCCGCAGAAAATTCCTGCCGGTCCGTACAGGGCCGGCGAGATCAACGCAGTTAAATTTCCTGCCCCCGTGGTTTTGGCGGAAACCTGCTGTTCCTCCCAGCCTCGGGCAATCAAGACAGGCTGCCGACATCGGGCATTCCCTCTGTGAGTCTCGCCTATGTGGAAACAGGAAGTTGAAACAAAATCGGCGGGACTCAGAGAGGGAAAGTCCCGACGTCGAAGGCCTGTCCTGATCGCCACCCCTGCCAAGTCGCCGAAGAGGGCCGCGGGGAAGGTGCAGGTAGAAGGGAGATGGTCAGCGTGCGCAGGAGGTCAGCGTGTGGATTGGGGCCATCGGCAGCATCTGCCCACGTGCAGGATGCGGCGGGTAGGGGCCTCCGGCTCGTCTTGGGCACAGGGCCTGCGGTGCAATGCTGATTGTGCCGGCTTGGGAGGGGGGGGGGCGCGAATGTGCAGGGCACGCAGGAGCAAGATCATGAGGAACCTTCGACAGTGGCTGTCTCCCCTCCCAGCAGCTCTCGTACTTGCCAGGGCAGTGATTCACTTCGGCAACTTCCCGTTTCCTCGGAGGCGGCAACAGACCCAAGGCTGCCTAAGGAAATCACTGCTGCAGGCAAGTACTGAGAGCTGCTGGAAGGAGAGGAAGCCACTGTTGGAGACTGGGAAGCTGCTGGATAAAGGGAGAGCTGCTACTGGATCTGGAGGGAGGTAGAAGAAGAGATGCTACTGAGAGGGGAGGAGGAAAGGGATGGGAAGAGAGTTAATGTTGGATAGGGGGGAGGAGCGAAGGGAGAAGGAAAAAAGGAAGGAAACAGCTGGCAGGGAGATTACAGGAGGAGAAGGGGGTCAGGGGTCAGAGTGGAATGGAGAGATCAGATGAGGGAAAAGGGAGAGACAAAGGAATGAGAAAGTAGAGAGAGACTTATGCTGGAAAGGGGGTCAGCAGAGAAATGAGAGAGGGATAAAGATGCTAGATCTGGTGTAGTAAAGATAAAAATGAAGAAAGCAGTGAAGCTGGAATGAATGATGTAAAAAAGAGAGAGGAGGCACAGGCTGGATGGAAAGGGGAGAGGGGCATAGAAAGGAGTCAGATACATATGAAAGGGGGAGAGGGCAGACAGTGGATGGAACGGGCAGACGCTGGAAAGAAAAGAGTGAAAAGAAGATGAAAGCAGAGACCACAAAAGGTAGAAAAAAATAATTTTATTTCTATTTTGTCATTAGAATATATCAGATTTGAAATATATATCCTGCTAGAGACATAACTGGGGACTGCAAAGCCCAGGTAGTGCTTCTTTAGCTTCCAGTTGGCATAGGGCTGTCTCGGACCAGGGGGCACTCCCCTAACACTATTCCTGTCATGTGTGACTGCAGTATTCTGTTAGCATGATATTTCTGTGTAGCATTCTGTAATAATTTGGTTTGTTGAGTTTTCTTCATAGTAGAGAGGATATATGTGAAGGGGAGGGGAGACAGGAGATTTGTTGGTTCTTGCTCTGTATATTTATATTTATAAAGTGACAATTGTACAGAATATTGTTTCTTTTTATACTTTAATAAAATACGTTCAATATAAAATCATAACTGAGACTTGTGCGGATGGGCTGAGATGGTTTGTGGGGACCGAGCTTGCGGAGACAGGGCAGAAATGTGTTTTTTTATTTCGGTCTTAGTAGTTTGCCGGTCCACAAAATAATTATTTTATTTCTGCCGGTCCACAGGTGTAAAAAGGTTGAAAAACACTACTGTAGAGTGATGCTGCCTACTTACCTACTTTACCCACCCCCCACAAACCCGTAGCGCTGGCCGTGACAGTATTAGCTCCGAAGCTCATAGAATTGCTATGAGCATTGGAACTAAAAACCGTGCTACGATTTTGTAAAGGGGTGGGGGAGGGAGGGATAGCTTTGGAGAAAGACTAGAGCTGTGCAGTAAGTTCACGTGACCCTTTTAAAAGCAACACCGCCTAGGTTTTCCTATACAGTCATTTCATCGACATGACAAACATTTCATTTTGAAAACCAGCTCTGACAGGATACACTGTGGCAAGCCATGTAAATAGCATTAAGTCTCCATGTATGCAAACTCCTGCCCACTGAGGTTAGCTCCTTACTCTCTGCAAAACAAAATCAGGATGAGTAAAGAGAAACATCTGATTTTACAATTTTAAACCTCTTTGAATGTTTCACTCTTTTTCATCTTAATTACTTTCCATGTTTCTCATTTACGACAAGGGAAGAGAAGGAATTTGGGATTTAGCTCACATCTTTTTCTGCAGTAGCTCTGGCTGGGTAGGGTTTTTTTTTCTCTGTCTCTAGAGGGCTCATAATCGAAGGGCTTTATTTATTCCGCTCTATCATGTAGTTTCTAGAAGGATTACATGTTAACAAACATATTTCTGAGAGACTCGTAATACAATCTTATATAATTAAAGTTCACAAAGATGATAACTCAATCATCCAAATACCATTACTGTAAAATACTTAAAACCCCAATATCAACAACTGAACGTTAGGGACTGATGGGTCCAAGATGGCGGCGGTTTGGTAACCGCGCTCCAGATCAAGCCTGACAGCAGAACGGGAACATTACCTCTATACTCGATATGCCGCACTCCAAGCGCAAAGGAAATGTTCAAGCTCTTCCCTTGGTGGCTAGAACATAGAAACATAGAAATAGATGACAGATAAGGGCCATGGCCCATCTAGTCTGCCCACCCTAATGACCCTCCCTACCTTTCTCTGTGAAAAGATCCCATGTGACGATCCCATTTGGCCTTAAAATCAAGCACGCTGCTGGCCTCAATCACCTGACGTGGAAGACTATTCCAGCGATCAACCACCCTTTCGGTGAAAAAGAATTTCCTGGTGTCCCCGTGCAGTTTCCCGCCCCTGATTTTCCACGGATGCCCTCTTTTTGCCGTGGGACCCTTGAAAAAGAAGATATCTTCTTCCACCTCAATGCGGCCCGTGAGATACTTGAACGTCTTGATCATGTCTCCCCTCTCTCTGCGTTCCTCGAGTGAGTATAGCTATAATTTATCTAGCCATTCCTCATACAGGAGATCCTTGAGTCCCGAGACCATCCAGGTGGCCATTCTCTGGACCGGCTCGAGTCTCAGCACATCTTTGCAGTAATGCGGCCTCCAGAATTGCACACAGTATTCCAGGTGGGGCCTCACCATGGATCTATACAATGGCATAATGACTTCAGGCTTACGGCTGACGAAACTCCTGCGTATGCAACCTATGATTTGCCTTGCCTTGGATGAAGCTTGCTCCACTTGATTGGTAGTCTTCATGTCCTCACTGACGATCACCCCTAAGTCTCGTTCTGCTACAGTTCTTGTTAGGATCTCACCATTAAGGGTGTAAGTCTTGCATGGATTTTGGCTGCCCAGGTGCATGACTTTGCATTTTTTGGCATTGAAGCTGAGTTGCCAGGTCCTAGACCAGCGCTCCAGTAGGAGTAGGTCGTGCATCATGTTGTTGGGCATTGAGTTTTTGTCTATTGTGCTTTTGCCCACTACATTGCATAGTTTACATCTTCGCCTGTCCAATGCTCTATTCTGGAGTTTGCAGTGGCCTCGGGGTCCTTTGGAGTGGCCGGAGAGGAGTCTGCTGCTCTGTCGGTGAGAGGAGACACTGAAGAGCTAGACCTGGAAACAATTCTTTCACCTCCTGGAGTCGTTCCACCACTGAGTCCTGCTCTGTTCGCGGCGGTGCAGGGGAAGTCCCGTGAAGATATTTTTGTGGGGGAAACCCCATATCGAGGGGCACTTGCTGCGAGGAATTTGAAAGAGCAGAGAGAGAGCTAGGAGCTGCAGCTATGGTGGTGACATTGGAGAGCAAATGGATGGCTCTCCGGAACCTGAACACAATAGTTGCCAAGTCTTCCCAGGTTACTTCTCAACTTGTGAATACTGTTGCAGCTTTAGATAAAAGAAGATTTTGCCACTGACTTAAAGTTAGTCAAGGACAATGTGAAAAGCCTTCAAGACTCAGTTTCTGACACCATAAAGGATAAGATTTCTCTTAACAGAGAGATAGAACAATTAGAAAACTTTAATCGTAGATTAAATATGCGTCTGCTGAATTTTCCTAAATCTATAATGACTCCTTTGGATTTATTCAAAAAATACCTGATTGAAATTTTGAAATTTCCTTCTGAAGCTATTCCGCCTATCAACAAAATTTATTATTTGCCTTCTAAGAAAGATTTAGGAGTAAATCCAGAGTTGGAACAAAATAATAGAAACGCTCAGGAAAATTTAAACGCCACGGATTTGCTTGAAATAAGTTTATCTGAAGCATCCGAAAGAAGTACAGTACCTTACTTGTATCATTTGTATTTGAGCAAGATGTCAATGCTTTTGTTTGATTGTATTTCCGTAATTTGCATGCATTGTTGTTTGGTAAAAAAGTATGGATGTTACCCGGCAAACACAAGAACGAAGAAAATGATTTCTGGCAATGAGATCTGAAGCCCTGACTTTAGCAGCCTCATTTCTCTTGGCTTTTCCTTGTAAAAGTGTAATTAAATTCCTAGCAGTACAATATGTTTTTTATTCACCAGAGCAATTGAGAACATTCCTGGATTTTGTTATTTCACAGGGAGATATCTCATAGGCATAAAAATGTGGGGCATGTGGTGAGCACAGAGATTGTGTGGCAGAACAGTGGAACAAGGTAAGTGAGAATTCAGTAACGCATTTATTTGCATCTATAAGCACTTTTTTGCACTATGGGAACCTTATAAAACACAAATAAAGGTCATTTTGAATTTAAAGAAGAGGATGTTTTTAAGTCTGAAATAACCCAGTCGTGTAGTAAGGGCAGTGGTGTAGTAAGGGCGAGCGGCGCCCAGGGCTTTGGTGCCCCTTCCTCATCCTCTTGGCCCACATGCCCCCCCTTCCCTTTCCCCATACCTTTTTAACTTCTCTGGCGTGAGCAGCGTGCCCACGTTGGCGTCGGCTTACCCTTTGACGTCACTTCCGAGGCGCGGATCCCAGAAGTGACGACAGAGAGCGCCGATGCCGACGCAGGCAGCAACCTCGCTCCGGGGAAGTCAATAAAGTACGGGGAAGGCAAGGGGTGTGCGCGCGCAGCAGGGAGAGGGGTGGGGGTGGGGTCAGAGAGGAGGCGGGGCCCGGGGTGGACTGCCTCCCTCGGCCCCCCTTCCTGCGATGGTCATAAAGTATAGCAACAGGTTGGAGTCATATATACAAAGGGGTTATGTGTGCGAATTGAGTTTCTCTAAGGGGCCAGTTCACGAAGGGGTTTTTTTTTCTGTGGGTTAAACTCCTGATGAAAAGGGCAAAACAGAAGGGACCCTCGTCTTGGGATAGAAACAAAACAGCAAAGAAAGACAAGGGGGATGTCTTTACAACCAAAACAAGTCTTTATTAGAAACAATAGGACCCAGTTTCGGAGTATAGAAGACGCCTTCTTCAGGGGTTACACGGGGAGAGTTGCAACATATAGAGACAATTAAAAAAAAATATATAAAAACATAAAACTGCACATGTAAAACATAAAATGCATTTAAACCCAAGGCAGTAGAAACGCCAAAATGGCCTTTAATTAATCATTTTGGCGTTTCTACTGCCTTGGGTTTAAATGCATTTTATGTTTTAATTTATGCATATGTTTTACATGTACAGTTTCATATTTATATACTGTATACATTTTTTAATTGTCTTAAAACCCTTGATGACCAGATCAAGCCCTATCTTTACCAATCTAACCATTTTCCAAGGGTATCCACAGTTGCACAAACACGAGACATTATTTGGACTGCTGTTTCTTAACAAATATACTCTTGCAATATTTCAAGTGATTACACCACCTACTAATAAAGCATTCAATGCCAGAAACATGACGCAATCTTCTCTTGAAATTACCTGAGATTCTCTCCAAATGAGCTTTTGGTGGTGTCTGTTCAGCTCAGCTGAAGAGCCTCAAAGAGAAGGATTTGCCTTTCCAGTGTAAATCTCTCTCCTCAAAATCATACTGGTTATTTTTATTTGTTAATATATGCATTGGCTTGAGGTGAAGGGCACTCAGTCACATTTACTATCCATTAAAACGGAGAAAAAAGCAGGAAGGCGAGGGGAAGTCCTCCACCTACAGTCCTGCCAGTTGGGGGTGCTGTTTCACTATCACAGGTTTGTGAGGGACAGGCAAGCTCCAGGGATCCTGCCCAACCCTAGCCATTGAAAAGAATACACATCTCCCTACGTATTCACGGGGGATGCGGGCGGACCACAGGTGCAAATACGGAAAAACCGCAAATAACTTTTTAAATGTTATTCGCGTTTTTTAGAAAAAGACTTCTGTTTTTATTATTGGAACCGCAAATAACTTTTCTGCAGCGATTTCTGGGCAGGCAAGCAGCAATTTCAGGGCAGGCAAGCAGCAATTTCTGGGCAGGCATGCTGGGAAGAAGCCTTTCTCTCTATGGATGCTGGGAAGCAGCATTTTTCTCAGTGCACACTGGGAAGCATGGAAGCAGTGAATTTGTGGGAGAAAGCATGGTAGCAGCGATTTTCAGAGTGAATGGTAAGCGATATCGGCACAATAAAAGGAAAAATAACTTTAATGATGATGTAATTTTGGGGGGCGGAGTCAGCTTCCGAAAAATTGTGAATAAGCGAATCTGCAGATACGGAAACCGCGGATCCGGAGGGAGAAGTGTATATTGAAGCAGTGCCAATAGGGCAGTTGGAGGAATCTTACTCAGTTTAGAGAGAACAGTGAATGCTCTATATTCAGGTCAAGGCAGACAAGAAGGTGCATCAAAACACAGTGCTCATGTGGGGGAATAACAGAGGGAATGATAAGACAGATATTGCTGCTTAGCAGGTGGGTTGGAGTTTGGAATTGAAAGCAGCTTCAAAGAAGTCTGGATTTGAAGACTGCCAGAGATACAGCCTGATGTATCGAGTCAGGATTCCGTAATGCTATCCTTTGAGATTCTGGAATTTTGCTATTATTTGGACTACGAGAAAGCTCTGTGGGTCGCCAAGAGACTTCAAGCTTACCCAGACTCCTAATTTTGTAAACTGCCATGACCTGCTTGTTAAGACTAGGCATTCAACATTAAAAATGTAATACTAATATTGATTCTACAACACTTCAAGGAGTGAAATTAATGCATTTACAGGACTTGAAGATTATTTCAGCCAACTGTTTGAGGGCCACAATGGAAGCCACTGAACTAAGGGATTTAGACACATGGGGTGACAGAATAGCAATCATTAAATTTAACCTATACTCTCTTCTGAATGAGTTCAAATCTCTGCCTTATACATTTACAAAGAGTGCAGAAAAAAAGTCCTCAGTGTATAAGTGCAATGCTTAATTCAAGCCAAGCCAAGATGCACACCTCAATCACAGGCCAAAAAAACTCCATAGGTATTTTAAACACACCGTCAAAAAGTACCAGGTCATGGTATGCCCCCACCTGGAATATTGCATGCAGCACTGGTCGCCGTACATGAAGAAAGACACAGTACTACTCGAAAGGGTCCAGAGAAGAGCGACTAAAATGGTTAAGGGGCTGGAGGAGTTGCCGTACAGCGAGAGATTAGAGAAACTGGGCCTGTTCTCCCTTGAAAAGAGGGGACATGATCTAAACATTTAAGATAATGAAGGGAATAGACTTAGTAGATAAAGAGAGGTTGTTCACCCTCTCCAAGGTAGGGAGAACAAGAGGGCACTCTCTAAAGTTAAAAGGAGACAGATTCCGTACAAACGTAAGGAAGTTCTTCTTCACCCAGAGAGTGGTAGAAAGCTGGAACGCTCTTCCGGAGGCTGTCATAGGGGAAAATACCCTCCAGGGATTCAAGACAAAGTTAGACAAGTTCCTGCTGAACCAGGTAGGGCTAGTCTCAGTTAGGGCGCTGGTCTTTGACCTAAGGACCACCGCGTGAGCGGAGTGCTGGGCACAATGGACCCAGCAGTGGCAATTCCTATGTTCTTATGTTCTTCTTAGAGATATAAACTCTCTTCAGGAAAAGTGCTCATTGAAATCACAATCTCCCCATAGAAATACCAGTGTGGCAAAACAAAACCCACATATGTTTTTCGGTTGAAGGTGGGAAAGAAGTAGCATAGAAAGACACTCCAAGAGCTGCAGCAAAAACAATCTGTTGTTAATATCGTATCAAAAAATAGGAGCAATATAACATGAGTCCCACAGTACCGGCGCTAGAAAAATTCCCCAAAAGGCAGAAAACATCAAGAAAACTGAACTGTCTGACGCAGTCCAACCCCACTCCTCTATATACAAAGGGCACAGCTCCTCCTGGGTCTGAACAGTAGTCCACTGACAGCGCTCATCCTGTTGAGCAGGTTCCCACGGTGGCGTCTCCTTCGCTGCAACACCGCACAGTCTCTGCAACGCAGCCATCAATCATCACAAACTAGCAAAAATAGCCACACCAGCATTACCACTCCCTACAGGAGACCCTGTTACGCAGAAGCGTCATCAGAGGAGAAATAGCACCCAGGAAGATGCATACGCAAAACTGCCAATTAACCACAATAATTGGAAACAACGAATTAGTGGGTAAGCCAATTAAATTATCCTCCAGTCAAAGTCCATAAGAATAGCCTTACTGGGTCAGACCAATAGAAAAAACATAGAAACATAGAAAAAGACGGCAGATAAGGGCCACGGCCCATCTAGTCTGCCCACCCTAATAACCCTCCCCTATTTAACTCTGTGCAGAGATCCCACGTGATGATCCCATTTCTTCTTAAAATCAGGCACGCTGCTTGCCTCGATCACCTGTAGTGGAAGTCTATTCCAGCGATCAACCACTCTTTCGGTGAAAAAGTATTTCCTGGTGTCGCCGTGCAATTTCCCCCCCCCCTGATTTTCCATGGATGTCCTCTTGTCGCCGTCAGACCTTTGAAAAAGAAGATATCTTCTTCTACCTCGATACGGCCCATGAGGTATTTGAACGTCTCGATCATGTCTCCCCTCTCTCTGCATTCCTCGAGTATAGCCGTAATTTGTCCAGCCGTTCCTCGTACGGGAGATCCTTGAGTCCCGAGACCATCCGGGTGGCCATTCGCTGGACTGACTCAAGCCTCAGCACATCCTTGCGGTAATGAGGCCTCCAGAATTGCACGCAATATTCCAGATGGGGCCTCACCATAGATCTATACAACGGCATAATGACTTCAGGCTTACGGCTGACGAAACTCCTACGTATACATCCTATGATTTGCCTAGCCTTAGATGAAGCCCGCTCCACTTGATTGGCAGTCTTCATGTCTTCACTGATGATCACCCCTAAGTCCCGTTCTGCAACCGTCCTTGCTAGGATCTCGCCATTTAGGGTGTAAGTCTCGCATGGATTTTGATTGCCAAGGTGCATGACTTTGCATTTCTTGGCATTGAAACTCAGTTGCCAGGTCTTTGACCATTGCTCCAATAGGAGTAGGTCGTGTTTCATATTGTCTGTTGTGCTCTTGCTTGTTATATTACACAGTTTGGCGTCATCGGCGAATAACGTTATTTTACCGCGAAGCCCCTCAGCTAGGTCCCTTATAAAGATATTGAAAAGGATCGGGCCTAAGACCGAGCCCTGTGGCACCCCGCTGATCACTGCCGTCGTTACGGAGGGGGTGCCGTTCACCACCACCCTCTGAAGCCTACCACCAAGCCAGTCCCCAACCCATTTTGTCAAAGTGTCACCTAATCCTATAGAACTCATTTTGGACAACAATCTGCGGTGTGGGACACTATCAAATGCTTTGCTGAAATCCAAGTATACAATGTCCAAGGACTCTCCAAAATCAAGCTTCCCCGTCACCCAGTCAAAGAAGCTGATCAAGTTGGATTGGCAGGATTTCCCCTTGGTAAATCCATGTTGACGGGGATCCCGAAGATTCTCCTCATCCAGGATCTTATCTAATTGGTGTTTGATTAGGGTTTCCATTAGTTTGCTCACTATAGATGTGAGACTCACTGGTCTGTAGTTCTCAGCCTCTGTTCTGCAACCTTTTTTGTGGAGTGGAATGACGTTAGCCGTTTTCCAGTCCAACGGGACTCTACCTGTACTAAGGGAGAGATTGAAGAGAGCGGATAGTGGTTCCGCCAGGACGTCCCCTAACTCCCTGAGCACCCTGGGGTGTAGGTTGTCTGGCCCCATTGTAACATAGTAACATAGTAACATAGTAGATGACGGCAGATAAAGACCCGAATGGTCCATCCAGTCTGCCCAACCTGATTCAATTTAAAATTTTTTTTTTTTTTTTTCTTCTTAGCTATTTCTGGGCAAGAATCCAAAGCTTTACCCGGTACTATGCTTGGGTTCCACCTGCCGAAATCTCTGTTAAGACTTACTCCAGCCCATCTACACCCTCCCAGCCATTGAAGCCCTCCCCTGCCCATCCTCTACCAAACGGCCATACACAGACACAGACACAGACCGTGCAAGTCTGCCCAGTAACTGGCCTTAGTTCAATATTTAATATTATTTTCTGATTCTAAATCTTCTGTGTTCATCCCACGCTTCTTTGAACTCAGTCACAGTTTTACTCTCCACCACCTCTCTCGGGAGCGCATTCCACGCATCCACTACCCTCTCCGTAAAGTAGAATTTCCTAACATTGCCCCTGAATCTACCACCCCTCAACCTCAAATTATGTCCTCTGGTTTTACCATTTTCCTTTCTCTGGAAAAGATTTTGTTCTACGTTAATACACTTTAAGTATTTGAACGTCTGAATCATATCTCCCCTGTCTCTCCTTTCCTCTAGGGTATACATATTCAGGGCTTCCAGTCTCTCCTCATACGTCTTCTGGCGCAAGCCTCCTATCATTTTCGTCGCCCTCCTCTGGACCGCCTCAAGTCTTCTTACGTCTTTCGCCAGATACGGTCTCCAAACTGAACACAATACTCCAAGTGGGGCCTCACCAATGACCTGTACAGGGGCATCAACACCGTCTTCCTTCTACTGACTACGCCTCTCTTTATACAGCCCAGAATCCTTCTGGCAGCAGCCACTGCCTTGTCGCACTGTTTTTTCACCTTTAGATCTTCGGACACTATCACCCCAAGGTCCCTCTCCCCGTCCGTGCATATCAGCTTCTCTCCTCCCAGCATATACGGTTCCTTCCTATTATTAATCCCCAAATGCATTACTCTGCATTTCTTTGCATTGCATTTTAGTTGCCAGACCATTCCTCTAACTTTTACAGATCCTTTTTCATTTTTTCCACTCCCTCTTCGGTGTCTACTCTGTTACAAATCTTGGTATCATCTGCAAAAAGGCACACTTTTCCTTCTAACCCTTCAGCAATGTCACTTACATATATATTGAACAGGATTGGCCCCAGCACTGAACCCTGAGGGACTCCACTAGTCACCTTTCCTTTCTTCGAGCGACTTCCATTAACCACCACCCTCTGGCGTCTGTCCGACAGCCAGTTTCTGACCCAGTTCACCACTTTGGGTCCTAACTTCAGCCCTTCAAGTTTGTTCAACAGCCTCCTATGAGGAACTGTATCAAAGGCTTTGCTGAAATCCAAGTAAATTACATCTAGCATATGTCCTCGATCCAGCTCTCTGGTCACCCAATCAAAAAATTCAATCAGGTTCGTTTGGCACGATTTACCTTTTGTAAAGCCATGTTGCCTCGGATCCTGTAACCCATTAGATTCAAGGAAATACACTATCCTTTCTTTCAGCAACACTTCCATTATTTTTCCAACAACTGAAGTGAGGCTCACCGGCCTGTAGTTTCCTGCTTTATCCCTGTGACCACTTTTATGAATAGGGACCACATCCGCTCTCCTCCAATCCCCAGGAATCACTCCCGTCTCCAGAGATTTGTTGAACAAGTCTTTAATAGGACTCGCCAGAACCTCTCTGAGCTCCCTTAGTATCCTGGGATGGATCCCGTCTGGTCCCATCGCTTTGTCCACCTTCAGTTTTTCAAGTTGCTCATAAACACCCTCCTCCGTGAACGGCGCAGAATCTACTCCATTTTCTCGTGTAACTTTGCCAGACAATCTCGGTCCTTCTCCAGGATTTTCTTCTGTGAACACAGAACAGAAGTATTTGTTTAGCACATTTGCTTTCTCCTCATCACTCTCCACATATTTGTTCCCAGCATCTTTTAGCCTAGCAATTCCATTTTTTTATCTTCCTCCTTTCACTAATATATCTAAAAAAATTTTTATCTCCCTTTTTTACATTTTTAGCCATTTGTTCTTCCGCCTGTGCCTTCGCCAAACGTATCTCTCTCTTGGCTTCTTTCAATTTCACCCTGTAGTCCTTTCTGCTCTCCTCTTCTTGGGTTTTTTTATATTTCATGAACGCCAACTCTTTCGCCTTTATTTTCTCAGCCACTAGGTTGGAGAACCATATCGGCTTCCTTTTTCTCTTGTTTTTATTGATTTTCTTCACATAAAGGTCCGTAGCCATTTTTATCTCTCCTTTCAGCTTAGACCACTGTCTTTACACTTCTCTTATGTCCTCCCATCCTAACAGCTCTTTCTTCAGGTACTTTCCCATTGCATTAAAGTCCGTACGTTTGAAATCTAGGACTTTAAGTATCGTGCGGCCGTTCTCCACTTTAGCCGTTATATCAAACCAAACCGTTTGATGATCGCTACTACCCAGGTGAGCACCCACTCGAACATTAGAGATACTCTCTCCATTTGTGAGGACCAGATCCAATATCGCTTTTTCCCTTGTGGGTTCCATCACCATTTGTCTGAGCAGAGCCTCTTGAAAGGCATCCACAATCTCCCTACTTCTTTCTGATTCCGCAGACGGAAAATTCCAGTCCGCATCTGGCAGGTTGAAATCTCCCAACAGCAGAACCTCCTCTTTCCTTCCAAACTTTTGGATCCTTATCAATTTGCTGCGATTGAGTCGGAGGTCTGTAGACTACACCCACGTAGATAGAAGTTCCATCTTCTCTTTTCAGAGCAATCCATATCGCTTCTTCCTCTCCCCAGGTCCCTTGCATTTCGGTCGCTTGGATATTGATCTTTACATAGAGAGCTACTCCTCCACCTTTATGACCATCTCTGTCCTTCCTAAAAAGATTATATCCCGGTATGTTTGCATCCCATTCATATGTATTTCCCCATCCTCCTATGTACCTGAAGCCTTCTTGATGACACCAGGCTCTGAGCCATCTATTAAAGTCCTCTGTGTTTTTCACTCTTTGCTCTCCTTTTCCATATGCAGGCAGTATCTCAGAAAAAGCTAAAGTCTTTACAAAAGGTTTCACGCCCTCACCAAGCTCCCGAAAAGCTTTCTGTGCTGCAAGTGTGGAGTTGTTGGCCAGGTCATTTGTTCCCAGATGGATAACAACATCAGTGTTAAAATCCTTAGTTTCTTCCTTAATTATAGTCAGTATTTGCCTGGAACTCCTGGTAGCTGAGGATCCTGGAAGACATTTCACTATTTTGGTCTCCTCGCCCTGTGTTCCAAGGTTAATGCCTTTGATGATGGAATCCCCCAACAGTAATAGTTTTCTGTTTTTGGCTTTTTTATTTGTACTTAGGGTGCGCTTGTTCTCTTGAGTTACCTTCATTGGTTCCAGTCCCACCTCCCTTCTGTTTTCCTGAGTATTCGCATGCTTTGTTAACCTTGAGTTTAGACAGCTCACAGTAGACACTGCTTGTTGTAAACTTGAAATTACTAAACGGGTCCACTGAGCCATCCTTTTTCTGTAGCTGAGGGCCGGAACCCGGCGCCTCGCGGGTGAAGACCGAACAGAAGTATTCGTTTAACAATTCAGCTTTTTCCGAGTCTGCTTCTACAAAGTTCCCATCTGGTTTCCTAAGGCGTACTATCCCGCATGTGCTGCGGTTTCTGTCGCTAATATACCTGAAGAAGGATTTATCCCCCTTCTTGATGTTCTTTGCTAAAGTTTCCTCCATTCGGAATTTGGCCTCTCTAACTGCTGTTTTGACAGCTCTTGCCCTAGTCAAATAGACTTCTCTAGAGTCCTGAGATCCTGTTTGTTTGTAGGAGATGAACGCTTTTTTCTTCTCTTTTATGAGGTCCGAGATCTCCGCTGAGAACCATTGTGGCTTATTGTTCCTGCGCCGTTTACTCACTGATTTTATATAGCGATTGGTCGCCTCCTGAATGATAGTTTTCAGAGTCGACCACAATTCCTCTACGTTATCTGTTCCTGCTCGGTTTTGTAGTGCTTGATGGATGAAATCCCCCATACCCTCAAAGTTGGCGTTCTTGAAGCTAAGGACCCTGGTCGATGTGTTAGTTTTGGTGAAACCCTTCCTGAGTTTGAACCATATCATGTTGTGGTCGCTGGAGGCCAACTTATCTCCCACTGAGACCTCAGTGACACTTTCACCATTGGTAAGCAATAGGTCCAGTATTGCCTGTTCCCTTGTTGGCTCCAATACCAGTTGCCTCAGTTTAGCTCCCTTCATAGAGTTCAATAGTCTCCTGCTGCTGCTTGATGCAGAGGAAAGTGTGTTCCAATCCACATCAGGCATATTGAAGTCTCCTAATAACACTGTATCCCCACGTAAGGTGATATTCTCTATGTCACCGATTAATTCTATATCTATGTCATCCTGTTGCCTTGAGGGTCTGTATACTATGCCAAGATACAGGCATTTGTCATTCCCCCTGGCCAAGTTTACCCAAAGGGATTCCCCTGTGTACCTGATATCTGTGATTCTGGTGACTTTAATATCATCCTTAGTATATATTGCTACACCTCCTCCCATTCTGCCCTCCTTGTCTTGGCGAAGAAGGTTGTATCCTGGTATCACCATGTCCCACCCGTGGGAGTCAGTGAGCCAGGTCTCAGTTATCGCCACCACATCCAGGTCAGCGTTTCTCATTTCAGTCTCAAGTTCCAGGATCTTGTTGCCCAGACTATGGGCGTTGACGTACATAGCCCTCCATGTAGTATGTTTGCTATGCCTCCCATCAAGCCCAGTAGCCTGTTCTCACAGTGGCCAATCCAGGTCACTAGTACCTGACCAAAAAGTCAAGGAGTAGCAACATTCCATTCAGAATCCCAAAGAATAGCAAGATTCCGGAATCCCAAAGAATAACAAGATTCTAGAATCCCAAAGAATAGCAACATTCCATACAGAATCCCAAAGAATAGCAAGATTCCAGAATCCCAAAGAGCAACAAGATTCTAGAATCCCAAAGAATAGCAACTTTCCATACAGAATCTCAAAGAATAGCAAGATTCCAGAATCCCAAAAGAGTAACAAGATTCTAGAATCCCAAACAGTAGCAACATTCCATACAGAATCCCAAAGAATAACAAGATTCCGGAATCCCAAAGAGTAACAAGATTCTAGAATCCCAAGGAGTAGCAACATTTCAGAATCTCAGAGTAGCAAGATTCTGAAACTCCAAAATAGTAGCAACATCCCATGCCACCGATCCAGGGCAAGCAGTGGCTTCCCCCATGTCTTTCTCAATAACAGACTATGGACTTTTTCTCCAGGAACTTGTCCAAACCTTTCTTAAAACCAGCTACGCTATCCGCTCTTACCACATCCACTGATTAACTATTCTCTGAGTAAAAAAAAATATTTCCTCCTTTTGGTTTTAAAAGTATTTCCCTGTAACTTCATTGAGTGTCCCCTAGTATTTGTAATTTTCAACAGAGTGAAAAATCAATCCACTTGTACCCGTTCTACTCCACTCAGGATTTTGTAGACTTCAATCATATCACCCCTCAGCCGTCTCTTTTCCAAGCTGAAGAGCCCTAACCGTTTTAGCCTTTCCTCATACGAGAGGAGTTCCATCCCCTTTACCATCTTGGCCGCTCTTCTTTGAACCTTTTCTAGCGCTACTATATCTTTCATGAGATAAGGAGACCAGAACTGAATGCAATACTCCAGATGAGGTCGAACCATGGAGCGATACAGGGGCATTATAACATTCTTACTCATTCTTATTCTTACTCATCCCTTTTTTAATAATTCCTAGCATCCAGTTTGCTTTTTTGGCCACCACCACATATTGGGTGGAAGGTTTCATCATATTGTCTACGATGACACCCACTGCTGCCCATTCACAGAGCAGTGCCGAGTCTATGTATATTTTTTTTAACTCTGTAGCCATCGTTTTAAATAAACACTTGCTGCCGCTTGTTTGCATATTAAATTGACCAGTCACACTTTATGGCACTTCACAGACCTCTATAGGATCACTTTTAAGCAAATGTAAATCTGATTTGCAGAGCTGTTCCTACAGATAAACCCCTGATCTTTCAACTTTGACATCCTACTGGTTTTTTTTTTCTTTCAGATGCACTCTCGCTCATACTCACCTCTGAGCAGACATGTTTTATCCAGGAAATATTGTGTATTTATTTGTTTTGATTCATATCTCTTCTAGCCCTAATCCTAGTATATGAAATATTTATATCCACTTTAGTCCTTGCATTAAGAGATGGATTCAGTAGAGCCACACGAGTCCCTGTAGAAGAGAATTTATTGAAGTGTCGCTCCTTTGCCACTGAAGATTCATGTTACATCCCAAATAAGCTAAAGCCCTCTCCTTAGAGATTCCATGGCAATGCCCAAGAGATGGTGGAAACATGCTTTACAGGAAGTGCATTGGCCTTTATAGGGAAGACCAAGATGGCAATGAAGTTGAATATAGAGCTTAGAGCACCTAGCTTGTGGGAGAACCTGATCTTGCTTGCCATATTTTTGCCCTGTACACTATGGGCAAACGAAGGAAGAAAGGCAGAAACTAACCTTTCTGAGTGTTGGCAGCCCTGTAACTAACTTGCTCAGGTAACTCCCAACAGAAGGTGGTCTTGATGCTGGCATACTTGATCCAAATGATTCAGAACTTTTGCTAAGTCAAAAGCACCAAATGTTGTTACCTATGGAATCAGGAGATGAAATTACCACTGGTCTGTTGAAAGAGATTAGAGTCCACAAGAGCATCTCACCTTGAGTATTGTTTTCAATTCTGTTTGCTTTCTCTCAGAAAAGATATAGAACTGGAAAAGGTTCAAAGAAGAGCGACTAAGATGATAAAGGGGATAGAACTCCTTTTGTATGAGGAAGGACTAAAGAGATTAGCGCTCTTCGGCTTGGAAAAGAGACAGCTGAGGGGAGATATGATTGAAGTCTACAAAATACTGAATGGTGTACATAAGAATTGCTGTACTGGGACAGGCCGAAGAACTGATTTCACCACATTTTCTGGCAACGAATTCCAGAGTTTAATTACATGTTGAGTAAAGAAATATTTTCTCTGGTTTGCTGTAATTCTACTACTTAGTAGCTTCATTGTATGCCCCCTAGTCCTAGTAATTTTGTAAAGAGTAAACGTGCACAAATGGATCCGTTTTTTACACCAACAAAATGTGCAAAGGTTAGGGAGCACATGACACAATTACAGGGAGATACTTTTAAAATCAATAGGAGGAAATATTTTTTCACTCAGAGAATACTGAAGCTCTGGGAATGCGCTACCAGAGAATGTGGTAAGAGCGGTTAAATGGTTTTAAAAAAGGTTTGGACAAGTTCCTGGAGGACATGTGGGAAAGCCACTGCTTGCCCTGGATCGGTAGCCTACAATGTTTCTACTATTTCGGGTTTTGCCAGGTACTTGGATTGGCCACCGTGAAGATGGGATTCTGGGCTAGATGGACCATTGGTCAGATCCAGTAATATTCTTATGTTCTTGTTGGACCAATTGGTGTTTCTGGTAATACAGAAATGGAGTAAGCAAAGGAGGTGAGTGTGGCACAGTGGTTAAAGCTATAGCCTCAACACTCTGAGATTGTGGGTTCAAGCCCACACTGCTCCTTGTGACCCCCTCCCCCCTTGCCCCAGGTAAATTAGATAGATTATGAGCCCAGCAGGACAGACAGGGAAAAATGAATAAATCCATGTAAACTGTTCTGAGCTCCCCTGGGAGAACAGTATAGAAAATTTTCAGCTTCTGATATCCAGAGCTGGTACTGTGATGTCATAATGCCTCATTCCACCAATAAGAGCCAACCTCATCAGTGATGTCACAATGGCTTCTTTGTTGGGAAGGGGTAAAACACGGGCCTCATGGACCTCACGGATCTAAAACCGCACGTCCTTAAAAATCTGAGGTCCGTTCCACTTGTAGTTAGTCTCTGGCTCTGACAGACCTCTATGACAATTTAGCACTGACAGATCCGTCTCAGCACAGGGAGGGAAAAGTATTAGGATCCGTCAGCGCTAAAATGTCATAGAGGTCTGTCAGAGCCAGAGACTAGTGCTGGAGCGGCTCTAAAACGAATCTTTTAAACTGGTTTCCTGCAGCCCCAGTAAATTTAAAAATCTGAGGTCTGCGGCTCTGACAGACCTCTATGACATTTTAGCGCTGAAGGATCCTAATACTTTTCCCTCCCTGTGCTGAGACGGATCTGTCAGTGCTAAATTGTCATAGAGGTCTTTCAGAACCAGAAACTAACTACAAGTGGCACGGACCTCAGATTTTTAAGGACGTGCGGTTTTAGGTCCTTGAGGTCCGCGTTTTACCCCTTCCCTTCTTTGTCCTACACTTGGTTCACTTTTACTACAGTTTGATTTATAGAGTGGTGCAGTGGTTAAAGCTACAGCCTCAAATTGTGGGTTCAAACCCACATTGCTCTTTGTGACCCTGGAAAAGTCACTTAATCCCCCCTCCCCATTGTCCCAGGGAAAAAATTCATGTAAACTGTTCTGAGCTCCTCTGGGCAGAAAATTGAATTAAATAAAATAAGCTGGGACTATGATGGGGTTGTGAAGCTGGGAAGTGGATCAAGCCACAGGACTGTGACCATGGATTTATTGTGGCATGCCATTGTGACTATGAAACAGTTAACTGAGTTTTGGAGGGTTCTGTTACATTACAGTCCCAAGTGAATGCTCAGGGGAGACCACTGAAGATTCATGCAGAGACTGCAACAGATGGAGCAACAGGCTTGTAATACTGCTGTAATTAGAGATGTAGAGATTGTGATGGAGATTTTGCAAGAATCAAAGTCCTTATCTCAAATGATGTCTCACGAAGGTCCCCCCACATCTCCTCTAGTCTCTCCAGTGGACATGGTGAAGCAGGTGCTTTCAGGAAGTACTGCAGGTTCCCAATGAAACTCGGACACTTACCTCCTGGCCTGGACATATTAGGTTGCACTTGGCTGAGAATCAACGTCTGATGACAGTCCAGTACCAAAGATGTCTCCACTGCCTCTGGTCTCATTAGCTCTTCAGCCAAAGCGCAAATTACGTTTTGAAACTGAATTTACATTACATTACATTAGGGATTTCTATTCCGCCTATGCCTTGCGGTTCTAGGCGGATTACAATATAGAAAATATCTGGGATATTCCAGTAGAGTTACATTTCAGGATAAGAGTAAGTTACAGGAACAGTAATGAGTTATGATACTACAATTTCACAGAAGATAATACATATAACAGAAGATAATGCATTTTACAGAGGTAATACATGTCAACTCGATCGGTTAAATCGGGTGTAGTGTAGAAGAATTACAGTACATTCTAGATCACAGATAAAAGAGATAATATAGGTGGGTATTTCCGATGTCGTTGATTGGGAGCTCATTGGGTGGTGGTTAGAGTGATGGGAGATATTTTTTGAACAGTAATGTTTTTATTTCTTTGCGGAACTCTTTTATGTCTGTTGTTTTGGTCAGTAATTTTGAGATGTCAGAGTCTATTTTAGCTGCCTGTGTCCCCAGGAGGTTGTCGTAAAGTTTCTTACAAAGAGTACCGTTGAGTGGTGGGTAGGTGAAAAGGTTCTGTGTTCTCCTTCTTCTTGGTGGGAGGTAGTGGTGAAAACGGTTATTTAGGTAACTGGGTGCCGTGCCGTGGGTTACTTTGAAAATGAGACAGTAGAGTTTGAATTGTGTTCTTGCTTTTATTGGTAGCCAGTGGGATTCAAGGTATGCATTGGTAATGTGGTCGTGTTTGCTGAGTGAGTATATGAGTCTGAGGGCTGTGTTCTGGATGGTCTGTAGTTTTTTTATTGTGTTGGTCGGGCAAGGTAAGTAGAGGCTGTTGCAATAGTCTACAATACTTAGCACAAGGGATTGGACAATGATCCTGAATTGCTCTTTGTTAAAGTATTTTCTGATTTTTCTTAGATTTCGCATTGTGAAGAATGCTTTTTGGGTGATTTTTTGGATTTGTGTTTGCATTGTGCAGCGTCTGTCTAAATGTATACCTAGGATTTTGAGGGCGCTCTGTATAGGGTACTTGATTGAGTTTACTTCCAGTTCTGTTAGGGATGGTTTTTTGTCCTTCTCTAGTAGTAAGAATTTAGTTTTGTCAGAAGGTTTGAAACATGCTGTTTCGGAATCATGTATCCAGATTCACTAATTTCTTTAATTTTTCCCTTCCAGCTGTAGAGAAGTTCAGTTTTTCACAGAATGAAGCTCTAACAGAGGCGTCTTAGGAGTTCAATGAAGAAACCAGAGCATTGGGGCGGCTGGAGGATTTTTCCTAGTCTCTTGATGCAGGACTCTGACCTAGTGCGTCTAATGATCTGGTGTTAATACAATTTCTCGGTTTTCTAAAATTCAGTTTTAAGTGCACTATTTGGAGCAGATAAAGCTAAGCAGAATAAATTTGCCCACAGCATCTCTGACATTAAGAAGTCAATCGGTGACGCTGAAAAGGGAGGGTCCCGCTTTTAAAACCTTCACAGCAATGCCTGTGTTTTCTGCTTTGGTCGTTTAATAGTTAAGAGCTAAAACCCAAACGAAGTCCGTCACTCTCAGCCGATCCGTCAGACTACTTGCTTATTGGCTCCGGTAGATGGTGCTCTACAACTGGCGTTTAAAAGTCAGCCGGACCCTAGAGTTTAGCGCTCGATTTTCATAGCTAGTCTTAGTTAAGATAAACAAGCAAAGCATTTAGCCACGCAACAATACAAATTAGACGTGCACGTATCACTGCATAAAATGAATGTATGCGAATGCGAATTTAATCCCATCCCAAAAAAACCCCACCGGAAAGTTTTTGTTCATTACAAAAAATGTTTCGTTTTGAAAATGGGCAGGTGTAACCTAGATGTTACTATGAATATAGTGAACTGTACTTTCTATGATATCTGTTTAAAAATATGATGTTTAAGAATCTTAATTATTTAGTCGCTTTTTTCCGTTCTGTTCCTGCTATCTTGGTTTTGGAACTGGAAAGACAGACGGACAGATGGATGGTCAGCAGAAGGCAGCAATAAGATGGATGCGAGGCAAAGCCGTGTCCCTAGGGACGGCCACCTTTCGGTCCGATGCAATCTCCTCCACTGCAGATTCAAAATGCAGAAAGCTCGCACTTGCTTCTAAAGTAGGTGAAAGGGGGGAACCTGCTTATTCTCATCTTGGTTGGGCTGAGAACTTTTCAGCACCCCTCAGTATGTAATAAAAGTGAACCAAGTCTAGGACAATCAAGCCATTGTGACATCACTGATGAGGTTGGCTCTTATTGGTGGAATGAGACATTATGACATCACAATCTCAGCTCTGGAATGTTGCTAAGATGGGGTGCTGACAAGTTCTCAGCCCATCCAGGAAGAAAATGACATGGATATGGTTCAATCAATGACCTGAAAAAATGTCAAAACCCAGAATTTAATTTCTGCAAATTGGCACTTAACAAATAAGATCAGCCACAGTGGCAAAATAACGCTCAGAATTGAGGAAGTTGGTTGCTTGGGCTGAGAACTTTTCAGCACCCCCTTATATACAGTATAATAAAAGTGAGCCAAGTATAGGACAATCAGGCCATTGTGACATCACTGATGAGGTTGGCTCTTATTGGTGGATTGAGGCATTATGACATCACAACCTCAGCTCTGGTTACCAGAGACTGAAACTCTTCTCACTACCAGGAAGTGCTGAAAAGTTCTCAGCCCCAACCATGAAGAAAATGACCTGAAACGATGTCAAAACATAGAATTTTGCTTCTGCAAATTGGCATTTAAGGAAATAAGATGACACTCTTTTCAGCTCCAGTGGCAAAATAACGCTCAAAATTTAGGAAGTTGGTTGATGGGGCTGAGAACTTTCCAGCAAAAGCGTGTTATTGTGATTTGCCATAATCTGCCGGTCTCCCCCCCCCCCATCTCTCGGCTGTGATTCGTCTTTCATCCGAAAGAAGGGGAGAATTTTCTTTGCCCGAGAACCACAGAACTCATCACACCCACATCTGGAAGGGGTCATATGGTTCAATCAATGATCTGAAACAATATCAAAAGGTAGAATTTCGTTTCTGCAAATTGGCACTTAACGAAATAAGATGACACTCTTTTCAGCTACAGTGGAAAAATATTGCACCCCCCTCTTATATACTCCTTTCACTGACCAATTACATGGCTTAGTGTATTTTTTCCTGGGGAGGGGGGGTTATATTTTATTTTCTTGAATAATTTTGGCAAACCCCATTGCCTAAAATTAACAGGCGTATAAAAACTATACTTTAGGTCACTAAAACGGGAAAATGAATTAAAGACACCGTTCATTCTTGATAAAATTATCTTCCTTGCGAGAAAAAAAATATTTAAAAGTTATTGGAGAGAAAATGTGCTCTTATGGCACAAAAGTGGTCAAAGTTCTCTCCTGGTGTGTTACAAATTGTAGATAAACCACCCTTCTCATGGCAGGGACCACCTGCCACCACTGCTCCCAGTTCAAGAGAGAGAAATGTCAGGCAGAAGGCTGAGAGCCCCCGGGGGGATTTGATATGCTCCAAGCATCTTTGGGGGGGGGGGGGGGGGGGAAGCCATAATCTGATGCTGTAAATTAGGAAGATTACCTTTGTACCCTGAGGCTAGGACTGGGGGTTTTTTAGTGCCATTCCTGCTTTAGCTTTTGCTGCCAAACCGACTTTTTCGTGGATTCGTGCTCAAGTGAGTCAGTTTAGAGGAGCAAAAAAGTCAGAACACCCCTGATTTCCTTCAACCCCCCGAACCGTGAATAGACTTCTTAAAAACTCTTGCAAGCAGGAGGGTTGGGGGGGGGTGATGATGATAAAAATAACTACGCCGCCCCTTAAAGTCTGTCCCTTCTAGGCCAGGGCTCCCGATCGCACCCTCTCGCCTCGGTCAGCCACATACTCGCAGCCCGTATGACTAAAGCAACTTTAATTGGCTTTTCGAAATTTTGCAACCGCTGTAAAGGTCAAGGAAGGAGTTGGCTCCGAAAAAGCAGCGAACAGCAGGCGGCGCATGCGCGCTGCCGGGATGCCATATTGGAAGGCGGCCGTAGTAGAGGGAGAGAGACTGGTCGCCTTTCTCAACTGATCGAGAGCTTTGCACGTTTTGACACTAGGGGGGAAAAAAAAAAACTTCACCCAGGTAAGACTCCGGGCCCCGGAAGCTGGCTTTGGGTGGCCCCAGCTGCCATCCGAGCCCAGTTGTCCTTTTCTCCTTCATTTGGCCAACCTAGGAGCTGCTTTATTTATTTTTTTTTTCCTCTCTTGCTTACACTGTGCACTACTAGATCACAAGCTTTTTTTTGGGTTTTTCCTCCTGTGAATGCAGCAATGCAAGATCAAGTTAAAGAAAGTGTATTTCTTTTGCTGTTCACGTTCTCTACTTGCAAAGGTTTGCACGCAGTCTTTTGCCCTCCCCCCTTCCCCGAAACAAACGACACGTTAATTGTCTCGTTTCGTTACTGCGACTGTTTCTGTTCGGATAAATTCGAACGCACTTTGAAGGTGTCAGAAACCCAAAATGCGTGGTTTTTTCCTCTTCTTCTAAGTAACATCCTGCCATTCCTGCTTCGATAACATTAGCTCATGTGACCTCGTTTCGAATTTACTAGGCTCAGCTGGCTCAGAAGTGAGTTATTTCTCGGGTCACCCGAAGCCCAAAGTGTCAAAACAGCTGACGGGAAAGGTGCGGAAGGCTCTGGTTCCGGATCGATTTCTACGGGTTTGCCGGGGGCAGCGCCAGAACTGCGGTAAATGGATATTTAGCCACCGTAGCCCGTTTCAACATGGCGGGTTAAGGTGTCTTTTAAAAACTGCCAAGAAACATTTTGCGGTGGGAAAAAGTACGTGCGGTGGAGCTACGGAGTCGGTTCAAGTCTCTTTGGTTGCCGGTTGAGGAGCTTTAGCGAATTAAACGCGAATCGAAAGGGGTGGCATCTCGCCCCGGTTTTTTCCACTCTTAAGATTTCTTGGTGTGTAAAAGTACGTTGGCAAAACCCCAAAGAACAGTCGTTTGTCGCTCCGGGGAAAATGTCATTAAGAAACAGTGGGAGGGGGCGGAATTCGGAACGAAAGGGTTTCGTTAAATGTCGGGTTGGCGGACGTAGCAACTTCTAGACGACAGGCGCTAGGATTTTCCGCCGTTCAGCCAGTTATTGTGGCGTCGTATAGCGAACTGGTGCTATTTGGGGCCGCAACTCTGTGTATGTTTCCCAGGTCTGGAGCTGAGCAGCTTTTTAAATAGCCCAGCAAACCCCATTTATGAGGAAAGGACATGTTGCATCTGATTTTGACACTTGGAACACGATGTGATCGTGGCGTTATTCAGAACGTTTAAATGGCATTTTTAATGGGAGGGATGCTGCGGAAGAATGCGCGTGTATTTACTACAGTGCGCGTTTTAAAAAAAGATTTCCTGGCTGTTTTTTTTTTTTGCAGTAGATGGAGCAAAGTTTGCTTGTGTGGACGATTGACATAAGTGAGCGGTGCAGGAGGAAGACTCTGTTTGCAAACACAGGGCAACTTCCTGGTTCCGTTGGAGGAGAAATGGTTTGATTGTTTTACACTCGGGACTTTAGATATGAACTTTTAATAAGAGGCCTTTTCGCAAAGCTCCGACTTCGGGTGATCTGGATTCACCGCTAGTCTAAAAGTCTGGAGGCACTTATTCGTTTTTGGATGATTGGGAGGGGGGGGGGTGTTCACTGCCCCCTCCTCCGTCAAATATATTTGGCAGGCACTTTTAATGAGGTGCGCTTCACTGATAATAGCATCTGCCGGGGAATGGCATTTCTAGTGCGGCACCGGCAGAGGTCGCTACTTATAATCCAGTTTTTTTAATGTTGTTTTTTTTAAATATAGAGATATAGTTAAAAAAGCTAAATGTAGAATAAGTGTATCTGTCCCACGCGGTTATTTACGGCCTCGTGTTTCCCATATTATTACCCTGAGCTCCAGTTACTCAAGATTTCCATCATAGGTGTAGGTTAGAAAGACGCGCACTATATATAGTGATACAGTACTTAATTAACGGTTCATTTAAGTGAACTTAAAAAGCCGCACTTTCCATAAAGCAGGTGAAGCTAAGCTTCAAAGAGTTGTTGCATAATTTGTTTGGACTTGTGTCTGGGAGGAAATTTCCCGTAGTTCGGGAAAAAGGGTGCAAAACAAAATGCAAAGTGTTCTATCCCCCCCAAGTGCCTTTTTTTTTCTTTACAAAGACTTCAGTATTCATAGATCGCTTCCTTTGGGCAAAGAATAAAGAAGGGTGTGTGTGTGTGTGGGGGGGACTCCTGCTCCCAGCGAGGTTCCTGCAAACTGGGCTGTAAAGGGTAAATGTGACGTGGAGGCGTGGAAACCCCCTCCCGCGGTGACGTCACGCGTGACAGGTCGCCAATTAGACTCTAAGTCCCGGAGACGGCTTTTATTTGCCTGTGGAGGTAAAAGTCTGCGGCTGCACCGGGGAGCCTGCTGTCGGCTCTGACTTTACAGGGATACAGGCTTCCTAGGAAAGGATTATTATTTTTTTTACCCCTCTGGAGAGAATGTGGTCCTTAATTGTCGATGGTTGTTGTAAGATTTATACAGGTTTATTATATGCGTTTGTAGTGTTGCACTGGAATTAAACTGTGCCAGTAAGAATGTTCCCCCTCCCCCTCCTCGTTTGGAATCGGACCTGGTTCAGACAGTTCCTTCTGGCAGGATAAACCCAAAGGGGGAAACTCCCCATTCACGGGCTCTGGAATTATTTTCAGGAAGAATTAAACCATTGCTGGGAATTTATACGGTTGAAAAAGTGCCTGAGAGCTGTCACAACTTTTGGGCGGATTCCTGGAAACCTGTTCTCTGTTCCTTGGGTTTGGAAATCAGCTAAGACACACATTTGGATTATTTGAACGGGGTCGGCATTTCATTGGTATAGATGAAACTCCTGTCCCCAGCTTACTAAATCGCAAAGGGGCGGGAGAAAACAATACAGCGAGAGCTGTCATTTTGAACTAAGAAGGTTGCACTAGTTGGAAATGGAGTGGCTGGTTTGAGCCTTCTTTGCCTGCCTGAAATTGCTTTTAAGATGATGCCTTCACTTGCTAAGTCAGCGGGTCTCTCTGGTCTGCATGGAGCTCCCTGCACTTGACCAGTGTGGTCAAGCAGTGTCACTCTCTACCTGTGCTATATTCACCTATCTGGATTGGACTCTGATCAGACTGTACTACAGAGACAAGAGGAGGGAGGGAGGACATGTTTTTCTGAACTTGAAATAGCTTGAGCGGCGTCAGAAAGTGGCCCTAGTATGCCCCTCACCAAGTTCTTTCCCTAATGCTAAGACCACTTTTTCTGCTGCTGGTAACCAACCAGTTTTCCCATTTTCCTGATTATTGTCCGTGTGCTAATATTGCCATTAGCATGCAGCCATTAACAAAAATTGTCATCGCCTACAGTCATGTGAAAAAAATGAGGACACCCCGTGAAATACTCAGTTCTTTCTTAAGAAATGTTCACATATCAATGTCAAATCTTCTTTTTATTATTTATCTCTGGAAAAGAAAGTGATGCAATTGCAGGAAAACAACAAAAATTTTCCTTGATTTACTCATGAAACAAAAGATATCCACAAAAATGTATATTCTAACTGAGGAATAAATTAGGACATCCTAATAGTTAGTGTTACCCCCCTTTTGCTTGTTGTAGCCATCTACCAGTCTCTTACATCGGTCTGAGGAAAGTTTGGCCCACTCCTCAATGCAGAATTCTTTCAGCTGTGAAATGTTTGAGGGGTTTCTTGCATGTACAGCCTGTTTCAAATCACCCCACAGCATCTCAATGGGATTAAGATCAGGGCTTTGACTCGGCACTCCATTTCTTAGTTTTCAGCCAGTCTTTGGTGGATTTACTGGTATGTTTTGGGTCATTGTCATGTTGCAGGGTCCAGTTCTGCTTCAGCTTTAATTTTCTTACAGATGGTCTCACATGTTCCTCAAACACCCTCTGATACACGGTAGAATTCATGGTGGATTCTATGATGTGAGCTGGCCAGGTTCTGCTGCAGCAAAACATCCCTAAACCATGACACTTCCACCTCCATGCTTCACAGTTGGTATGGGGTTCTGTCTCTGGAATGCTGTATTTGGTGTACGCCAAACATGTCCCTCTTTTCTGGTGTCCAAATTCAATTTTAGACTCATCTGTCCATAGAACATTATTCCAGAAGTCCTGGTGTTTGTCTATATTTTCTCTGGCAAACTTCAGTCTGGCATAAGAACATAAGAAACGCCTTCGCCGGATCAGACCTAGGTCCATCTAGTCCAGCGATCCGCACATGCGGAGGCCCAGTTAGGTGCTCCTTATTGGAGACCCGGATTTCCCGTATCCCCCGATGTGATTTGCAAGAAGGTGTGAATCCAACTTGCGCTTGAAACCCAGAACAGTAGTCTCTGCCACAACCTCCTCCGGGAGAGCATTCCAAGCACCCACCACTCGTGTGAAACAGAACTTCCCGACATTTGTCCTGAACCTGCTGCCGCTCAGTTTCAGGCTATGACCTCTTGTCCGTGTCACATTTGAAAATGTCAGTAATGCTGTTTCCTGGTCAATTTTATCAAATCCTTTTAATATTTTAAAAGTCTCTAACAAATCTCCTCGCAGTCTTCTCTTTTCGAGGGTGAACAGTCCCAGTTTTCTGAGGCGTTCTTTGTAGCTCAAATTCTCCATACCTCTGACAAGTTTCGTGGCTCGCCTCTGCACATTCTCCAGCAGAGTTATATCCTTGATGTTTCTCTTAGCAAAAGGTTTCCTCCTTGCACACCTCCCATGCAAGTTAAATTTGTGGTAGCCTCTTTCTGATTATAGAGGCATGCACTTTCACATCAACAGTAGCAAGAGCCTGCTGTAGGTCCCATGATGACATTTTAGGGTTTTTGGAGACTTCTTTTAGCATCTTGCGGTCTGCTCTGGGGGTCAACTTGCTTGGATGGCCAGATCTGGGCATGTTGGCTGTTCTTTGGAAAGTCCTCCACTTGTACACTAGCCATTCCACGGTCCGGAAAATAATGTCATATTCTTTCAAGATATTTTAAAATCCCTTACCAGACTTATAAGCTGCTACAATCTTCTTTCTGAAGGCCTCAGACAGCATTTTTGATCTCACCGTGGTGTTCACTCTCACCGTAGTAGTCATGAGCACACCAAACTAAATGTCTGAGGTTTAAGTAGGGCAAACCTCCTTCAAAATGCTGAATAATGATGTTCTAATCATGTGCACCTGATGTGATACACCTGTTTGTAATCTGAACCACTTTAAGTGGAAGGATATATGAGGGTGTCCTAATTTATTCCTCAGTTAGAATACACATTTTTGTGGATATCTTTTGTTTCATGAGTAAGTCAAAGAAAGGTTTTGTTGTTTACCTGCAGTTACATCACTTTCTTTTCCAGAGATAAATTTAAAAAAAAGATTTGACATCGATATGTGAACATTTCTTAAGAAAGAACTGAATATTTCATGGGGTGTCCTAATTTTTTCACATGATTGTACATTGTATGAGGGGGGGGGGTGTGTGCTGAAAAGTTCTCAGTCCAACCAACCAACTTCCTAAAGTCTGAGTGTTATTTTGTCATTGTAGCTGAAGAGTGTTTATTTTATTTGATTAAGGGCCAATTTGCAGAAACAAAATACTGTTTTTGACTTAGAGAATATTGTGTAGCCATTATATTGTCACATACACATATATGCTGGCATTCTGATCGCATAAACAAATTCTTGGTGTCTTAAAATAATAATAATAATAATAGTTTATATACCGCAATACCATGAAGTTCTATGCGGTTTACAAAAGATTAAGCAAAGGTACAAATCGATTGACTTTAAGAGGGGTAGAAGAAAGAGAATTAGACAAAGAGAAACAGACAAGTTGTAGGATTAACCTTATTCTGTAGTCTGATTTTTCACAATTTATGTAAGGTCTGTTTAATCTGAATTACCCTATTCTTTTTTTTATTTTACTTTTTTTTACAGAGAAGGGATTAGTGATATGTGGTTCATCATTGAATTTTAATGTGACCCATGAGACTATGGCATAGCGAGGATAGGATGGGGGTTGGGGCAGTGGCGCCCCCCCATGCCCCTCCCCATTCCTTCCCCACACCACACTTGCACCCTCCCTTCCCCCCTGTACTTCATTAAATCTTCACCAGCGCGAGCAGCTTCTCTGGCCTGCTGCTTGCACCAGTGTTAGCTTTTCCTGTTATGTCACTTCCTGGCCCCATGACCCAGAAGTGATTTCAGAGGGGAGACAGGCCAGCATGAGCAGCAGGCCGGTGAAGTTGCTTGTGCTGGCAAAGATTTAAAGAGGCAAGGGAGTGGGGCAAAAGGAGGGGGCAGAGGTGCCAGCGCTCTCACCAAGATGGTGCCCGGGGCGGTCCGCCTCCCCTCCCCCCTCTTACCACGCCATTGAGTATAACATAATCAGAGTTTCACAAATATTTTCAGGACAGTAGCAAAGATCCCATTAAACTTTTAAACTAGTGACATAAGTATTTGGGAAGAGATCATTTTGGTTCATTAAGTCATCACATTGAGTTTTGTTGGTAATGATTTATATGGCACATATGTTCATTTTTGGCATGTGTCCCAAGCCTATCCTGAGAAAACCTCAGCTAGTCAGGTTTTAGGACATCCACAATGAGAAAACTAAAGTGGGATAGGTGGCAAAGTTCAGTTGTGGATTAGGAATTGGTTATCAGATAGAAAACAGAGGGTAGGGTTAAATGGTCATTTTTCTCAATGGAGGAGAGTAAACAGTGGAGTGCCGCAGGGGTCTGTACTGGGTCCGGTGCTACTTAACTTATTTATAAATGATCTGGAAATTGGAACGACGAGTAAGGTGATTAAATTTGCAGATGACACTAAACTGTTCACAGTTGTTAAAACACATGCGGATTGTGAAAAATTGCAGGCAGACCTTAGGAAATTGGAAGACTGGGCATCCAAGTGGCAGATGAAATTTAATGTGGACAAATGCAAAGTAATGCACATTGGGAAGAATAACTTGAATCACAGTTACCGGATGCTAGGGACCAAGAAAAGGATCTGGGTATCATCGTAGACAATAAGATGAAACCTTCCGCCCAATGTGTGGCGGCAGACAAAAAAGCAAACATGATGCTAGGCATTATTAAAAAAGGGATGGTTAACAAGACTAAGAATGTTATAATGCCTCTGTATCACTCCATAGTGCGACCTCATCTGGAGTATTGAGTTCAATTCTGGTCTCCTTATCTCAAGAAACATATAGTGGTGTTAGAAAAGGTTCAAAGAAGAGCGACCAAGATGGTAAAGGGGATGGAACTCCTCTCGTATGAGGAAAGACTAAAAGGGTTAGGGCTCTTCAGCTTGGAAAAGATACAACTGAGAGGAGATATGATTGAAGTCTACAAAATCCTGAGTGGAGTAGAACAGGTACAAGGGGATCGATTTTTCAGTCCGTCAAAAATTACAAAGACTAGGGGACACTCGATGAAGTTACAGGGAAATACTTTTAAAACTAATAGGAAGAAATTTTTTTTTTAACTCAGAGAATAGTTAAGCTCTGGAATGCGTTGCCAGAGGATGTGGTAAGAGTGGATAGCGTAGCTGGTTTTAAGAAGGGTTTTGACAAGTTCCCGGAGGAAAAGTCCATAACCTGTTATTGAGAAAAATATGGGGGAAGCCACTGCTTGCCCTGTATCGGTAGCATAGAATATTGCTATTCCTTGGGTTTGGCCAGGTACTAGTGACCTGGATTGGCTACCATGAAAATGGGCTACTGGGCTTGATGGACCATTGGTCTGACCCAGTAAGGCTTTTCTTATGTAGTAACTAAAAGCGGATTTTAATGCATTTCATCAATCAATGATTGGCGATAAGATTCAGATAAGCGAAGTTATATTTTCAAGTGATGATTTTGGATTTATTGAACTATATCTTGCAAAGGCAAACTTATTGTATTGATATAAGATGGACCGATGATGATGTGACTTTGACCCAGTGATAGGTTCAAGTCTGGTTTATACCATCTGAAGGTCTAGTAATAAAAATAATTAAATGTACAATCTTTTTTTGTGGTGCAAACTTTTTTCATTATCATATATACAATGTACCCCAAAGTGTGGCTTCTATGATAATAATTGCAGTTCTAGAATACCAGCATAAGTCGGCTTTTATGCACATAACTTTAGGCCTGAAAATTTAAGCTAGCTCAGTGGCTAAGTGCAGACAGGTGCATTTCTGTGACTATTCTACAACCTACACATATAACTGTCCGGCACACCCCTGACCCCACCATGCCTCTCCCAGTTCCATGCTCCCCTTGTAGGCGTGCACTCTGGATTTTGCACACACAATTTATAGAATACCAACTAATTGCAGTTGTGTGTAACTGCTAATTAATGCTAATTAATATATTAAAGTTATGTGCACAAGTGCCTTTATTGTACAACTTGTGTTTGCAACTTTGCTTGCTAAGCGTACAATTGAGTGTGCAGGTTTATAGAATTAGTGGGTGTATGCATATATGTCATTATTCTAATTTTGCAGCAGAATATTTCTGCATATAAAACATTATTTTGCCAAAAGAAATGCTTTTGAAAGTTACCTTCCTTGCATGTACATATTTTTTCTTTGACAATCCAATCATTTTGGGTTTATAAACAAAGCCGTGTTTGCTCTATAGTCTATTGAGATCTCGGTGCCTTGCAGTACTAGTGTATAGAAAATAGCCTTAGGAAGGAAGAGCTGAATGGTGTAGCTAGGATCCATACATTTGAAAATATTAGAAGCCGGAAAGTTGTGGTAAGATAAAAGCTGAGTCACTCTATTAAGGATCTCCATGGAGATAGATTAATGAGCACTGTACAACCATTGTCTAAATTATATTACATCGATATACATGGTTTACCACATTGAGTAATTTGATGCAGATTCATTAACGTACAACCCTTGCTATAATGTCAAGCACTCACTATTATCTTTATTAAAAATCAAACCTGTTGGCATGCTTGCCCACAGCAACAAGGCTATGATGAAGTGAGGCATGTGAAATAAATTTGGAGTCGTTAGCTCTCGCTTGTCATATAATCCTCTTTATGCCTTTCTCTGTGGCACTGTAAAGTCACGGAGCTGCCTGGCCAAATCTCCTGTTACACAGGAATAAGAGTTTTGTACACATGACCAAAACAGAAAAATGTGCCGCATTCAGAAATGGACATAATTATACTGGTGATTTCTGTCCAGATATTTAATATCTGGGGCCATATTGTCGGAAGAAGGTTTTTGCATCCTTTGCAGTTGGGTGTTTTTCTGTTTGTATGGGTTGATTTGGGTTTTTTGTGTTTGTTTCTATTCAAAATGAATAAACATTTCCAAAAAGAAAGTAAGTTGAGCTCTAAATAAATACATTCAAAGGGGTAGATTTGTCAGGGCTTTCCACATATAAAACTAGGTTTTATGCATAGGAAAAAGCATTTTAGAAACATAGAAAAAGACGGCAGAAAAGGGCTATAGCCCACCAAGTCTGCCCATTCCAAATACCTGCCCTCTAGTTTCATATACAAAAGTATATGCAGGGAATGCTCATACCCATTAATGTTTTTATTTATTTAAATACTTTTATTCCAGTTAATCCTAAAAAGATTACAATAAACATACATATATAAACAAATCTAAAACACATTACAAACTAATAACTGCCAATATATCTCAGTTCACAGGACATCACAATCATCATAAACTGTTAGCTGCCAGTAAATCCTTTGCACAGTAAAAGACAGATCTAAAATTCAGAGGACTACTCCTGGAAATGTCCATTTAATAAAATGAATTGACAAATTAATGGGTTTTCAACAACCTTTTTAAATGATTTCACATTATTACATAACCTCAAAGAGCCAGGAAGAACATTCCATAACTAAGACCAGCTACAGCTAAATCATGTTTTCATGTGACAGACACTATTCACTGATTTCAATAATTAAGTTTCATTGCTGTATCTGATCTCAAAGATCAAGTAGGCATATATTTCTTTATATGCATTTACCCCCTAATTCTATTAAAAGCACCAAAAATTGCATGCATAGTTTTGGTCATGCACTCAAATTGCACATACAATTTAGAAAACATAGAAACATGACAGCAGATAAAGGCCAATTGGCCCATCCAGTCTGTCCATCCGCAGCATCCACTATCTCCTCCTCTCCCTATTGGCTAAAGCTCTTTACACCTGCATTGTGAGGTCATAGAACTTTATTGTTCACCGTAGACAAGTAGGGGATATGCAGCCATACTTGATAACTCTGTCTAAGGACTTCACCATCAAGTGTGGCTGCATTCCCCTGCTGTCTACAGAGAACCCCTGTTACAGGTAAGCAACTTTGCTTTATAAGCTAAGGGGGCATAATCAAAACTTTAAAACGTCCAAAAACCTGCCTAAATCACCACTTGGATGTCCTAATAGCAAGACGTCCAAGTGCCGATGGTCAAAACCAAATTTCTGAGGGAACTTAGACACTGGCAGTTAGACTTGTTTTAGTTGCGTCTAAGTGCCTCAAAGCTGCCCAAACTGACCAGATGACCACTGGAGGGGTTAAGGCATGACCACCCCACCTTACTCCCCCAATGGTCACCGACCCCTCTCCCACTACCCAGAGATGGGGGGAAAAAACAGCATATTGAGGGCTTGTCATCAGCTAATTGGAGCAGAGCAATCGCCATCAGCAGAGCTGGTTTTGGGGATTTCTGCTGGCTAAGCTGATGCCAGGATCAGCTGAACTGGCATGGAGATTCCTCTTTTCCTCCCTCCCATGCACCAATCCCCCAGCCCCCTCCACAGAGAACCCTCGCACAACACTCCTCCCCCCAACATCCCTCGACACCCCTGACAGCACTGGCAACCCCCCACATCACCCGACACCCTGACTGCGATGTTGAGCCAATCGGGTCCTTAGGCCCCTCCCACTGTATCCCAAGATGCATTGAGAGAGGGAAGACCCATCATTTGCAGCACGAGGCCCTGTAGGCAAAAGGGAGTGGTATTCTCTCCTGCCAATTTTGCAGTGCAATGTACGGGAGTGTCGGGTGATGTGTGTGTGGGGGGGTGTTGCCAGTGTTGTTCAGGGTGTCAGGTGATGTGGGGGGCATTTCCAGTGCTGTTCGGGGTGTCAAAGGATGTCACGGGGAGGGGGGGATGTAGTGCAGGGGCTCTCTGTGGAAGGGGCTAGGGGATCCGTGCCTGTGAGGGAGGGAGGGAGAGAATCTCCCTGCCAGGTCAGCTGATCCTGGCATGGGGGAATCCCTATCAGCTGAGCCGGCAGAAATCCCTAAAACAGACTCAACTGATGGGGATTCCCCTGCCGCGATCAGACAAGGTAGTTGGGTACATCTACAAAACTTGCTGTTGTGTGTTTTTCATGTGGACATTTTTATTTTTGAAAATGGCACAAAAAGATAGACGTCCTAAGGACCAAAACTTATGCATAGGTCATTTTCGAAAAATAAAGATAGACGTCTGGCAACTTTGAAAATAGACATTTTTTTTTACTGGTTTTGTGAACAACTTGCCCAAAATGTCCAACCTCAGACTTAGACAACCTGTTGAAAATGCCCCTCCACGGCTCTTAACATTTGTCTCAAGATGAGGTAGACTAAGCACCCGGAAGTGTTAAGTAACCTGTTCATCCAATACCAGCCAAATCGAACATTACATTCAGATGAACAGGTTTACTTAGAAGTTCCATCTTTGAAACAAGTAAACCTGGCAAGTTACCGTCATTCGATGCAGGGGGTTCTGTTTTGGAACACCCTGCTTCTAGAAGTGAGAAGACTTACCTCTTTAATGAATTTCAGGAAACTGATTAAAACAATATTGTTTGAGCATCATTATTTTGTTGCTGAAGACTTGTATTTTTGATTTCTTTTAAATATGTTGTCATTTATTGATAATAATTGTGTTTAAATGTTTTATTCTTTTGTATATGAAATGATAAATTGTGAGTGTATTTTGTAACACACTCAGAATCATAGGATGTATCAAGTAAGACATTTTTATAAATAAATAAAAATTGTGAGGTCATAGAGCTTTAAGGTTATAGAAACATGATGGCAGATAAAGGCCAAATGGCCCATCCAGTCTGCCCATCTGCAGCATCCACTATCTCCTCCTCTCCCTAAGAGATCCCACGTGCCTGACACACGCTTTCTAGAATTCAGACATATAGTCTTTGTCTCCACCACCTCTACCAGGAGACTATTCACTCTTCTACCACCCTTTCTGTAAAAAAAATATTTCCTTAGATTACAAATCGCCTCTTAACTTAGTCTTATGCCCTTTCATTGTGGAGTTCCCTTTCAAATGAAGGAGACTTGCCTCATGTGCATTTATGCCACGCCAATATATAAATGTCTCTATTGTGTATCTCCTCTCCTGCATTTCCTCCAAAGTATACAGATTGAGATCTTTAAGTCTGACCCATATTCCTTATGACTAAGATCACAGACCATTTTAGTAGTGTTTCTCTGGACTTTTGAAAGTGGTCTCCAGGATTGTATACAATATTCTAAATGAGGTCTCACCAGAGTCTTATACAGGGGCATCAATACCTCCTTTTTCCTACTGGCCATACCTCTCCCCATGTAACCTAGCATCCTTCTAGCTTTCGCAGTCGCCTTTTCAACCTGTTTGGCCACCTTAAGAATAACAAGCTAATTAGCACCAATAATTGCCATCTTAAGTTCAAGTTCATTTTGTATTTGACATACCACCCATTACCTTCAACTGTCTGAAGATGTAGAGCAGAGTTTCTTAATTTTTTCAAGCCAAGTACCCCCACCTAAGCTCCGCCCCAGACCCCACCCCCATAATAATAGTACTAATTGTAATGCAATTTCATCCATTCATTTTTCATATACACACAATATAACCTTATTAATACATAATGGTAACCACAAAATTAAAAAAACCAAAGCACACTGTATGCAGAGAAAATGTTAATTATCATTTATATTTGATGGGGGGCGGTTTCTAAGAGGTCAAGGCAGATGACTTTAAAATATGCAATGTCACCTCAGTAACAACTATAGAAAATAGACAAATATAGTGCAAAATATAGACACCAGATATAAATTCTCAAAACTGACACATTTCAATCACTAAATTGAGAATAAAATAATTTTCCTACCTTTGTTATCTGGTGATTTTCATGACTGTGCATCCAATATTTTCTTTCTTTCTGCCTCCTGCACACTTCCTCTCCTCTGGTCCTTCATTCCTTTCCCCAACCAAAATCTTTCGCTGTCCTCTCTCTTCCACCCCTATTGGCAACGTCTCCCTCTCTCTCACTGTCCATCTGTCTTTCTCTCATTCCCTCCCTTGCTGCAAAGGGAGTGGGGAAAGAGAGAGAGATCCAAGGTGCATCTGTCCCACCCCGTCTATTGCCACATCCAACATTTCTCCCTCTCTCATCCCCCGGATCATGTACAGCATTTTTCATCACTGCCCACCAGCCCAATTTCTCCTTCTATCACCACTCTCCAGCACCATCTCTCCCTTCATCACTATGTCCAAAATTCCTCCCCCTTGCATCCCCTTCAGTCTGTTCCCTCTTCACCACCATATTCAACATTTCTCCCTCTCATCATTCTCTTCCCCATGCATCTCTACCTCACTCCTCTCTATGCCCAATTTTCCTTTCTTCTTTCCCCATGTGCACCATCTCTTTCCCTCTCACTCACACATTCATGCCCAACAACTCTCCCTTTCTATTCTCTTCCTTCCTCCTATGTCCCAAGTTAGTGCCCCCTTCCTCTCCCTTGTGCCCAAGTTCATGCCATTTCTCTTCCTTCTCTGTCCCAACACACTCCCCCCTCCCAGATCATGTCCCCTCTCTTCTTTACTTGCTTGCTCCAGGCTGCACTCGCTTCCTATAGGGCCTTAAAAGTTAGACTAATCCTTCCTGCCTTCAGCGACACTTGTTGCAGCAATGCAGGCAGTGGCTTTTACACGCTGCACATGGCTGACTCACAAGCCTTCCCTCTGATGTTGGAGAGGCTTCTGGGTCAGCCACATGCAGCGTGCAAGAGCCACGTGTCCCTGCAACAAGTGCCGCTGAAGGCAGGAAGGAGGTAACGGATCCCCTAGTGACCCGGAAGGCTTCCCTCCAATGTCAGCTCTGACATTGGAGGGAAGCTTTCCGGGTCGGCTTCGGGGAGGGAGGAGGGCATGGGATCCCCAGTGAAGGCCGTGGCTTTAGGAGGAAGGGGGGCAGGAGATCCCAGCAGTGCTGTGTACCCTTACTGTATGTTCAGAAACTAGGGTGTAGAGAGAGATCTGTGAGTAGTTGGCGTAGAGTTGATACTGGAAGCCAGGTGAGCACCAAGGGAAGGCGTGTAGATGGTAAAAAGTGGGCCCAGGACAAAGCCTTGTATATCCAGCAAATAAAGTAAAGATGCCCCTTCTGGTCTTGATATTATCTATCCTTCCATCCTCTTCACTAGGTGTTTCTCCTTTCCTCCACCACAAACATTAGAGCCACAGCCTCAGCACCCTCAGGTTGTGGGTTCAAGCCTCTCGCTACTCCTTGTGACCTTAGGCAAGTTACTCAATTCTCCATTGCCTCAGGTACGTTAAATTGCAAGCCTGCCAAGACAGTGAAAAATGCTTGAGCACCTGACTGGACAACCTCCATTGATGGGCAGTATATTAATAACTAATAATAATAGGTACAGTGACCTCTGCTTTAGAGTTCCAGCCAACCTCTTGCAGAGCTTTCTGGCTAACAGGGTAAGTATGGAATGGCCGTTACTACACAGTAAACTAATAGCAAGTCAGCACACTTAAGTTACTTGTTGGTTCTTTTCAGTCCTCTGTATCCTCTACAGTTCTGGACATTTTATGTTGGTGTCCCTCTGCAAGCCCTCTTTTCACTGGCTGAGTTGTGGGAGCTTAACCTTGCACTCCTCTTATTCATAGCTCTGGGAGTAGTAGGGGGAGGGAGTATAACAGCAGCCATGTGGAGCATTGAATAATCAACAGATGTATAAAGAGATGCTAAGGGCAGCTCATCCCATCCCAAAGACTGAGACTGAAGGTCAAAGTGTAAGATTTTTCAGATGATGCATCCCGGCGGGAAAAGGCCGCAAAGCAGCCTGTTTAGATTGCTGTCGATGCTGCCATTTGGAAGGTGGAAGAAGGTATGTCGGTCTCATGGTTGGCGGGGTTCAGATGGAAGGGTCAGCGGGGGTTTGGCTGCATGGCAAGGGGGGATAGAAACTGTGCAGGAGTTCTGCTGCACAAAGGATGGGAGGGAGGGAGGGATAGAAAGATGCTGTGCAAAGGTTCTGCTGCATGGGGGGGATGGGAGGAAAGGATAGAAAGATGCTGCAGAGGGAAGGCACAAGGGGTGAGGGGAGGAAAGATGCTGCACATGGGAGATAGAAAGAGGAAGAATTGGGATGGAGGAGAGGGAGATATGATGGAAAAAAATAAGACACACCCCAGAAAATAAGACACTGTTATATTAATTTCGGGCCCAAAAAACGCACTAGGTCTTAGTTTCAGGGAAACATGGGGAAACACCGTGTACAGGACTGAGGCCAGGCAAAAGGTAATAGATGGATTCTTGGGATCCTCCTGGATTTTATTTTTTTTATATAAAGTGGTTTTACATTCAGGTGCTCAAGCATTTTTCCCTATCTGTCCTAGTGGGTTCACACTTTTATCTCATGTACCTGGGTGCAATGAGGGATTAGGTGACTTGCCCAGGGTCACAAGGAGCAGCGTGGGATTTGAACCCACAACCTCAGGGTGCTGAGGATGTGCCTCTAACCACTGTGCCACACACTCCCACGCATTCGCTGAGAATTCGTCTTTTACACTGGGCCGAGACGTGGCTCACTGTGGGAAATTATGCCATCCTTGATAACGTTAAAAAACAACGAGACTGCGGAAGAATAAGTGTAGAACCCCGAAAAGTCGTTTTGCCGTTCACTCTCGCCTCCTAGCTCCCCAAAATGGCCGCCCGCCAGCGCCTGCGCGTTCCAAGTCTCGAGCTGGTCGGCCGAGACGCGGAAGCTGATTGGCTCTAAGCCGGCCCCGCCTTATCACCTGTCCGACCAACGAGAGAACGTCGGGTACCGTGGCGCTAAATGCTCTCGCCTGCTTCAGTCTTTTTCATCCAATCGGCGTCGAGCTTTCTCTGGGCACCGCTTCCCCTCCCCCACCACCCCGGGTGAGAGCGCGCCCCCCATAGGCCGGGCGGTAACCGTTGAGTCCACGTCGTGTGAGGGAAGGGCGTCGATGAGAAACGGGCTCAATGACGCTGGTAATCACCGAGGGTCCTCGAGGGCTCCCGTTTCTCAGCGTTCCTAATGAATATTCATGAGAACCATTGGCCAGCCTGGTACTTCCCTTTCCACTGTATGCAAATTTGTGCTCATGCATATTCATTAGGAGCATCTTAAGCTCCAGCCCAATTCTGTTAAAATAGCTTTAAAAAAAAAAAAAAAATTCAGGTATTGTTATTTTTAAAATGTATTGGCTCCTGTTCTGTGTTAAATTTTTAATCTGTATTCCATGTTAAGCAGAAGATGGTAATAGAGCTGTATAAAAAAGCATATTTTACAATTTGGCCAAATACTCAGTGATGTAGCGAGGGAAGAATAGGGTTACCAGATTTTCCCAATGGAAAATCCGGATCCATGGCCACGCCCCCAGGACCGCCCTGTTCCGCCTCTGTCCCACCCTTTTCCGCTCCCAGCCAGCATCCACTCATGTGCGGATGCCCCTTCCCAATGCGATTATGTCGGGAAGCTTTTCAAAATCCGGACAAAGTACCAGGTTTTGAAAAGCTGTCCAGACCCCCGGACTTGTCCTCAAAAGGAGGACATGTCTGGGGAAATCCGGACATCTGGTAACCCTATATCAGACGTCTGGGAAAACCCAGACATGTCCTCTTTGTAGAGGACTCTGGACTTTCCAAAACTCGGCAGTTTGTTCAGATTTTGGAAAGCCCTGATGAGCTCCGGCCACATCTGGAGGGCATCTGAGCACATCGACACATACTCCAGGCCCTCCAGATGTGTCCGGAGCTTGTTGGGGAAGAAGAGAGGAGGTTTGTGGGGGTGGGACTGGAGTATGAACCGGGAGGGGTTTGGGATGGAACAGGGCGGAGCCTAAGGCAGAACTGGGTGGGGCTGGAGGTGGAACAGGGCGGGGCCATGTGTCTGGATTTTTGTGGCCCGAAAAATGGTAATCCTAGGGAAGAAGGCACTTGGGGTGGCGGCGACACTTGACATCGCTGCACCATGCACCTTCTACTTTGCTGTTTGAGTGCCCTCCATACCTCTTGAAATGTTCGCCAGTGCGAGCACCGTCTTGCATCAACTTTGGCTTCCTTCTGATATCGCGTCCTGGTCCCGCGACCAGAGAGTGGTGTCAGAAGGAAGCTGAGGCTGGCGCAATTAAGAGGGGGAAGATGCTGCTCGTGCTGGCAAATGTTTCAAGAGATACGGGGGGGGGGGGGGGCAGAGATGAGGTGAGGCGCTACTAGATGTACACAGCGCGTTAGAGTTACAAAGAAGACCAGTCCCAGCTCAAATGAGTTTACAAAAGGATGCCAGGGTGGGAATTCAGTTAGGGGGATGGTTAATCTGCTGGTTAGGGTGGAGAGCAGAGGGCTGGGGGAGTAGGGTTATGGGTTGAAGACTCTATAAGAAAGGTGGATTTTCAGTCTGCTTTTAAAAAAGGTAAGGTAAAGGGCGTGGCGGACAAACTCAGGTAGTTTATTCCAGGGACAGCTAGATGAATAATTAATAATTTATTCTTATATACCGCCAGACCACGAATGGTTCTAGGCGGTTCACAGCAGATAAGGCTGAACATCCAGCAAATTACAGTTAAAAAGATACATCAATTTCTAGAATGTACACAATACATGTATTTAAAAAAAGCATTAGGAAGCTTGGGTTACAAATTTGTCAAATAGTTGTGTTTTTAATAATTTTCTAAAAAAAATAATAGGATGAGACTCCTGGCATGATTTTGCCAAACCAGGCATTCATTTTGGCTGCGTGGAAAGAGAGAGTTCTCGAAATCTCTTCAAATGACATGATTTGACAGTAGGATATGTAACTAACTGGACTCTACGTGTGGGCTTATTGGAGTGATTTAAAGAGAAATGGGAAACAGAGTTCTCAGGGAGGCATATAAGGAGAGAGGAGAGATACTGAGGGACTGTGGCATGAACACACTGATAGGTTAGTAATAAGAGTTTGAACTGTGTACGGAGGTGGCTAGGGAGCCAGTGGAATGATTTGAAGAGAGGGGTAAGGTGAGTATAGTGGGATTGGCAGTAGATAAGTCATATGGCTGAGTTTGTAAGGGGGGAGAGACGGTTCAGCAGGAGACATGTTAGAAATAAATTGCAGTAGTCTAAGCATAAGGTTACAAGAGTGTGGACAAGGATCAGGGTGGTGTGCTGAGAGAGGAAGGGGCAAATTTTGGCGAAAGGCTTTTGCAGTCTGTTGGATTTGCATAGAAAATGAGAGGGTCAAGAGCCGAAGACTACTGCAAGGTTGCGAGCAGAGGAGACTGGAACGATAATAGTTTTATTTTCAGAGATGGAGAACGGAGGGAGAGAAGCGGAGGGTTTAGGAGGAAAGAGGATCAGCTCAGTCTTGGACTTGTTTAGTTTCAGGTGGCGGTGAGACATCCAGGCAGCAATGTCCGCCTGACAGGTTGAGACTTTTTCTTGGACTTTAGGTGAAATTTCGGGTGTAGAGAGGTAGATCTGGGAGTCATCAGCATATAGATGATACTGGAAGCCTTGGGAGGAGATCAGGGCACCAAGGGACGAGGTGTAGAGAGAGAAAAAAAGGTCCTAAGACAGAACCCTGGGATACTAGGCTAGATGGACATTTTTATGTTAAAAGCTCCGTCTCTGGAACTATTCAAATCCAGACTAAAAGCCCACCTCTTTTGAGAATGCATTTAACTCGTAACCCCTTCACCCTAAGCACCCCAAGAAACTCCTTCAGTCCCTACTTGTCCTGTTGTCTGTTAATTAGATGGTCCCTGCTCATTAGAGCTTACAATCTCTTAAATGTGTTGATGTACAGTGCTGTGTATGTCTGCCAGCACTATAGAAATATTAAATAGTAGTAAAAGCAAAACATAGGGGGGAGGGAAACAATGGGGGGTGGGGGGGAACAATGGGAGGTCCAAGCTGTGAAGCTGCAGGCATTCATAGTTCATAGGCAGAGAACAACATCTTAGACAAAGCTATGGAGCCAAATGGAATGTGCCCAGTTTTTTGTTTTGTCTATTCCGTGCAAATCCTCTGTTCTGTAAATTGCCTGACATCATCTGTACCGCTATCACAAATTCCTCTTCCTGTTATCTGCGGCCCCTCCTGTCCAAACAAGTGTTTCTACTTGTGCTCTCTTGTTTACTTGTCTCAGACTTTCAGTCCCACCTATGTACTTCTCCTTTCGCTGACACGTTTAAAACATTTTTGTCATCTTGCTCTATCGCCTTAGTTATTACTCTCGCTTGCATATTTCCATCCTGACTACCAGCACCTTCCCTGCTTCTCTGCTTTTCTAAATTTGCTCTCCTATTCTGTTCTTACTACTACTAATCATTTCTATAGTGCTATCGACATATTCAGCACTGTACATCAAAACAGTCCTTGCTCCAAAGAGCTTATAATCTAGTCAAGACAGACCAACTGGATAAGAAGGTGCATCAATACACAGGGCTCAGGTGGGGAATTACAGAGTTTACAAGTTTTATTAAGGGCTCCTTTTACTAAGGTGTGCTTAACGTTTTTAGTGCACGCACAAGATTAGCGCACGCTAGCCGAAAAATTACCGCCTGCTTAAAAGGAGGCGGTAGTGGCTAGCGCGCATGGCATTTTAGCGTGCGCTATTCCGCGCATTAAGGCCCTAATGCACCTTTGTAAAAGGAGCCCTAAAATTTGATATACCGCCTAAAAAATTGTCAAAGCAGTTAACATCAATTATATTTACAAAATTTTAAGATCTAAGGAGGACATACTTAAGACTAAGCACTAACAGGACTTAAAGAAACAGCAAGGAAGAAGGTAGAAGTATAATATATAATAGGAAAGAAGAACATAAAAGGTTAGTACATGAGGGGGAGGGGAGGATGCTCTTCCTTTGGTCATTTTATTCCATGGGTGGAGTTCCATATTGTAGGCTTCTGTAAATAAAAAAGTTTTTTAAAGTTTATTTTAAATCTCTTCACGTAAATGCAGGGGTAATGAGTGCCAGAGAGTTGGTGCTGTAACTGAAAATATTTTTTTCCTGATGGAGTCATAGAAAGCGTGTCGTAGTGAAGGGATATTTAGGAGATGTTGATTACTGGAGAAGCCTGTTAAGGAAGGAGGAGTGTGTGTGGTTTTAGTTTTAAATGTAAGTGATTCTGTGTATGATTGGTAGCCAGTAAGGGCTTAACAGGATCCGATTTTTTAGCTTTGTATATTAATTTTATTGCAGTGGGAATGATAAGACAGATATTGGTGCTTAGCAGGTGGGATGGAGTTTGGAATTGAAAGCAGCTTCAAAGAAGTCTGGATTTGAAGACTGCCAGAGACGGAGCCTGGCGTACGGTTCAGGCAGTTTGTTCATTTCTGTGATCCTTTGTATATTCTGATTGTTAATCATATTGTCTTTTCTTTTTTAACCATTTCCTCTGAAAATCCCACTGGTCTTGTTTCCATTTAGTTTGGTAACATAAAGATTTGTATCCCCTACAACAGTTGCTTTTGGTTTTCTCACTCTTCTACTATAGAGTTTTCCACTTTACTAGAGCTGCCTCTTGGTACACTGGCATTTTAACAAAGGGGACATTGGGTACTAACACAGATAAAAATAGAGTACTGTGGGATACACTCAGCTGTCCTGCAGTAACTACTACTTTTTTTTTTTTTTTACTAAAATTTACAGCACTCTCATTCTCCCTGTCTTGTCTGCTTGCAATCTGGGGGTCATCTTTGACTCCTCTCTCTCCTTCTCCGCCCAGATACAACATATCACTAAAACATGCTGCTTCTTCCTTCATACGTTATAATCTCAGTCAATACTCTGGCATTGGTAAACCATTCATAATACCACAACTATATCTCTCAATGCCGCTCTCTCTTCTTAATAGATTGCTTTAGTCAAACTATCAGGGCTTCAGACATGCCATTTGGTCACCACACAATTTTTTGTGTTTGCTTGGTTGCCAAAATTCTTCTCACTGGCTATGGCTTCTTCACTAGCCCCTACTCAATATGTTTCACGATTTTTTGGTTCTTCCTTTATAACATTACCAAAATCCAACCCTTCCTCTCCGATCACACTACCAAAACCCTCATCCACACCCTCATCATCTTGTGCTTAGATTACCGAAACTCGCTATTCTCAAGTCTTTGGGCAGCCATCTTTCTCCCCTTGAATAGAATTCGGTTGTTCAAAAAGATCCAGGACAGTGTGAATTGTGCGCCAATGGGAAGTTCTGTTGAGACGCACTAGGTGGAGTTGAGTAGCTTGAAACTCACGAGTAACCTCCTTTTTTTTTCCATTCATTGATATGCTTTTGTCTCTGAGCTACAATAGTTTTTGTGGAAGTGTGTTTTCATGATCGGCTATTTTTCATCATGTGTGACCTCATTGAGCAGAGCTATAGCATGTTTTAAATTAGGAAAGACCGCTACAGAAATTTCTGAAATGTTGAAAGTGGTTTATGGAGAATATGTCATGAGTCATGGAAGGTGTTTTGAATGCATCACAATTCGCAAATCTGCAAAACAATGATGACAGTTCTTCCTTAGCCACCTTATTCTCCTGACTTGGCCCCTGCTAACTTCTTTTTTCCTAAACTTAAATCTACGCCGAAAGGAAAGCGATTTGACACCATCGAAAGCATAAAGCAAAATCGACATGGCAACTTTTGGCGATTCCTGAAGACGCATTTAAGGACTGTATCCAGAAATGGAAACGACATTGGGAAAAGTATATACGTAGGGAAGGGGAGTACTAAGTACCTATCTTACTTTTTAATTTTAATTGTTACTGTTACTGGTTACTTTACCCTGGTTAATCTGACTCTGCATCTTTGCTGTAAATGTACAGTCTCTTCTCCTGTAAACCGCTCTGAACTGTTTTGTGGTATTGCGGTATACAAAAATAAAGTTATTATTATTATTACTTGGAAGGGGTCCCAATGGAATAAGTTGTAAGATTGTTTAATAAATTTTTATAAAATCAGTCCTGGAATTTTTTTGAACAGACCTCATAGTAACGTTGTAAATGACGGCAGATAAGTACCCAAATAGTCCATCCAGTCTGCCCAGCCGTATACTCTCTATAAATTAATGATTTAATTTTAAATTGTCCTTTTTCTTAGATATTTCTGGGCCAGAAATGCAGAGCTCTGTTCGGTACTGTGCTTAGGTTCCATCTACTGGAGTCTCCATCAAAGCTCACTCCAGACTATCTAAACCATCCCAGCTGTTGAAGCCCTTCTCAGCCCATCCTCAACTGAATGGCCATATATGAGACACAGATTATGCAAGTCTGCCCAGTATTGGCCATAGTTCTTCAATACATACCATTATTTTCTGATTAGAGATCCTTTGTATTCATCCCATGCTTTTTTGAACTCCGTCACTGTTTTCCTCTCCACCATCTCCCTCGAGAGCTCATTTGAGACATCAACCACACTCTCTGTGAAGAAGAATTTCCTAATATTATTCCTGAGTCTACCATACCTCAACCTCAAATTAAGCCCTCTGGTTTTACCATTTTCCTTTCTCCGGAAAATATTTTGTTCTAGGTTAATACCTTTCAAGTATTTGAACATCTAAAAAATATCTCCCCTGTCTCTCCTTTCCTCGGGCAGGGGTGTCAAAGTCCCTCCTCGAGGGCAGCAATCCAGTCGGGTTTTCAGGATTTCCCCAATGAATATGCATGAGATCTATTTGCATGCACTGCTTTCATTGTACGCTAATAGATCTTATGCATATTCATTGGGGAAATCCTGAAAACTGGACTGGATTGCAGCCCTCGAGGAGGGACTTTGACACCCCTGCTCTAGAGTATACATATTCAGGGCTTCCAGTCTCTCCTCATATGTCTTTTGGTGCATACCTCGTACCATCTTCGTCACCTTTCTCTGGATCACTTCAAGTCTTCTTATGTCCTTTGCTAGATATGATCTCCAAAACTGAACACAGTACGCCAAGTGGGGCCTCACCAATGACGTGTTTAGGGGCATCAACACCTTCTTTCTTCTACTGTTATGCCTCTTTCTTTAAAGCCTAGCATCCTTCTGGCAACAGCCACCACCTTGTCACACTGTTTCTTTGCCTTTAGATTTACGGACACTTATCACCCCCAAGGTCCTTCTCCCCCATCTGTGCATATCAGCTACTCACCTCCCAACACATGGCTTCTTCCGATTTCTAATCCCCAAATGCATTACTCTGCACTTATTTGCATTCAATTTTAGTTGCCAGATATTAGACCATTCCTCTAACTTTTGCAAATCCTTTTTCATATTCTCCACTCCATCCTTGGTGTCTACTCTGTTACAAATCTTGGTATCATCTGCAAAAAAGGCAAATCTTTCATACTAACCCTTTGACAATGCCATTCATAAATATATTGAACAGGATCAGCCCCAGCACTGATCCTTGAGGGACTACACTACTCACCTTTCCTTCCTCTGAGCGAATTCTATTAACTACCACCCTCTGTCAAGTGGTTTCTAATCCAGTTCACCACTTTGGGTCCTAACTTCAGCCTGCCAAGTTTGTTCAAGAGCCTCCTATGAGGAACCGTGTCAAATGCTTTGCTGAAATTTAACTAAATTATATCTAGCATATGACCATGATCCAATTCACTGGTCACCCAATCAAAAAATTCAATCAGATTTGTTTGGCATGATTTACCTTTAGTAAAACCATGTTGCCTCAGATCCCATAATCCATTAGATTCTAGGAATTTCACTATCCTTTCTTTGAGCAATCCTTCATTTTTTTCCAATAACCGAAGTGAGGCTTACCAGCCTGTAGTTTCCATCTTCATCTCTGTGACCACTTTTGTGAATAGGGACCAAATATGCTCTTCTCCAATCCCGAGGAACCACTCCTGTCTCCAAAGATTTGTTGAACAAATCTTTAATAGGACCTGCCAGAACCTCTCTGAGCTCTCTCAATATCCTGGGATGGATCCCATCCGATCCCATTGCTTTGTCCACCTTCAATTTTTCAAGTTTTTCATAAACACTTACTTCTGTGAATGGTGCGGTATCTACTCCATTCTTGTGTGTAACTTTGCCAGACAATCTTGGTCTTTTCCAGGATTTTCATCTGTGAACACAGAACAGAAGTATTTGTTTAGCATGTTTGCTTTTTTCCTCATCGCTCTCCACATATTGGTTCATAGTATCTTTTAGTTTCCCAATTCCATTTTTCATCTTCCTCCTTTCACTAATATCTGAAAAAATTATTGTCTCTCTTTTTACATTTTTAGCCATTTGCTCTTCCGCTTTGGCCAGATGTATCTCTCTTGGCTTCTTTCAGTTTCACCTGGTGGTCCTTTCTATACTCCTTCTTGGGTTGTTTTTTTTTTCTTCTATATTTCACGAATGCCAACTCTTTCCTTACAGGATTTCAACCATGCAAATACTATGCCACTGATACCTATTTCCACTAGCTATGCAAACATATAGTGTCAAAGGCTACTAAGTGCCAGAGATGTGTGTAACATAGTGATCCAAAAGTTACACATGTAAGTTGAGTTCTGCCCAAGACTCCGTCTATATGTAAGATGTGTATGTACAGAATAACTTATAGGTAGCGTTTTGGCATTTCCACACACATGACCACACACGTGTGTATGTATCTGAGATTATTCTCTATGAATTAATGTATATAACCAGCATAAAACAGTGTGTACATTATATAAATATAGTGAAAGTACTGGTGTGGAACAAGGCAGAGCCCGGGTGGTCCTAGAACTTATCCAAATGGTGGCAACAATCTGTCCTAAATTATACGGATAAGTTATTGGGATAGCTGCAGCAGACAGAAAATTGTCACTCTTCAGATAAATTCTGGTGCTGACAGCCTTGTCAGGATGATCAGTGCCTGCCACTTCCAGATAGTCATACTAGTCCCTTGTAATTCCCACCTAATTATCATGTATAAATTCACCTTTGAACTCTCTTGTCTGCCATAATTAGATTGTAAGTTCTTTCGAGCAGGGATCGTCTCTTGCATGTTTAACGTACAGTGCTGCAGGTGTCTAGTAGCACTTTAGAAATAGTAGTAGTAGTAATATCCTGATTGTGGTGGCTGAATATTGAGCCATGTTTTTGGTGCAGAGATTCTGAACTGTGTATCATATCCTCCCTGAAGTGTACTCCCTCTGTTGCCCTTGCTTTGTGTTCAGCGGTCATACCTTATTTTATTGTGTTCAGTGGTCATACCTTAAAACAGACATATTTTATTAGTTTGTTTTAATAATAATAATAACAGTTTATATACCGCAGGACCGTGAAGTTTTATGCGGTTTACAACAATTAAAAATGTTAGATTGAGTAGTACTAACTCAATGTTAGATTGAGTTGAAGTTTAGCGATTAGTTGTGGGGAAAGATTGTGCAGTACAGCTGCCTACGTACTTTAGGAACAGATATGCTTTTAGGTGTTTCCTGAATTCCCCATAGGTATTTGCAAGCATGAGTAATTGTTTCAGGTCTTTACCCCATAATGCTGCCTGATATTAGAAGAGATGTTGATGATGTCTTTTAAATTTACATCCTCTAACCGGTGGGGAAACAAAATTCACGTTTGAGCTTCTCATATGTTGATTAGTTGAAAAAAGAGAAAAGGTCAGATATATATCTGGGGGCTAGGCCGAAAAGTACCTTAAAGCAGAAACATCCGAACTTAAACTTTACACGTGCGTCCATTGGCAACCATAGAAACATAGAAAATGACGGCAGAAAAGGGCCACAGCCCATCAAGTCTGCCCACTCAATTGACCCTCCCCCTTACTGTCCTCTTGGAGATCCCACCCTGATGACCCCTCCCCTTAACTCTACCTTCTTAGAGATCCAACATGTGTATCCCATTTATTCTTAAAATCTGGCACGCTGCTGGCCTCAATCACCTGTACTGGAAGCTCATTCCAATGATCAACCACTCTTTCGGTGAAGAAATATTTCCTGGTGTCGCCATGAAATTTCCCACCCCTGATTTTCAGTGGATGCCCTCTTGTGGCCGAGGGTCCTTTAAGAAAGAAAATGTCATCTTCCACCTCGATACGACCTGTGATATATTTAAATGTCTCAATCATGTCTTCATTTCCCTACGTTCTTCGAGGGAATATAGCCGCAATTTATTCAGCCTCTCCTCGTAAGAAAGATGCTTGAGCCCTGAGACCATCCTGGTGGCCATTCGCTGAACCGACTCAACTCTCAGCACATCTTTACGTTAATGTGGCCTCCAAAATTGTACACAGTATTCCAGATGAGGTCTCACCATGGTTCTGTACAAAGGATAATGACCTCGGGCTTCCGACTAACGAAACTTCTACGGATACAACCCAGCATTTGTCTAGCCTTGGATGAAGCCTTCTCCACTTGATTGGCAGTTTTCATGTGTTCTCTGATGATCACTCCTAAATCCTGTTCTGCCGAAGTCCTAGCCAAGGTCTCTCCATTCAAGGTGTAAGTTCTGCACGGATTTTTGTTGCCAAGGTGCATGACCTTACATTTTTTAGCGTTGAATCCCAGTTGCCAGGTCGAGGACCAATGCTCTAACAAAAGCAGGTCCTGCGTCATACTGTTGGACAAATTGCTGTCACTTACTATGTTACATAGTTTGGCGTCATCGGCGAATAATGTTATTTTCCCTTGAAGCCCTTGAGTCAGGTCTCCTACGAATATGTTGAAAAGGATCGGGCCCAAGACTGAGTCCTGAGGCACTCCACTGGTCACCTCCGACGTTTTAGAGAGGGTAGCGTTAACCACCACCCTCTGAAGTCTACCACTTAGCCAGTCACCGACCCATGAAGTTAGTGTTTCTCCTAAACCCATCGATTTCATTTTGCTCAATACCTGCGGTGTGGGTCGCTATCAAAAGCTTTACTGAAGTCCAAGTACACGACATCTAGGGACTCTCCCAAATCCAGCTTTCTTGTTACCCAGTCAAAGAAGCTGATAAGATTAGATTGGCAGGACCTACCCTTGGTGAATCCATATTGGTGGGGATTACGTAGTTTCTCCACGTTCAGGATCGTGTCCAATTTGAGTTTGATTAGGGTTTCCATGAGTTTACTCACTATCGATGTGAGACTCACCGGTCTGTAATTCGCAGCCTCTGCTCTGCAACCCTTTTTGTGCAGAGGAACGACGTTAGCTGTTTTCCAGTCCAAGGGGACTCTTCCCGTACTCAGGGAGAGATTGAAGAGCACGGATAACGGTTCCGCTAGGACATCACACAACTCTCTGAGCACTCTAGGGTGTAGATTGTCCGGTCCCATGGCTTTGTCCAAGGCGGAGTCTTGATAATTCGCCGTAGACGTCGCTGGGTGTAAACTCGAAATTCCGAAATGGTTCTTCCGAGCTTGGTTTTGCCTGCAATTGTGGACCGGACCCCGGCGCCTCGCAGGTGAAGACTGAGCAGAAGTATTCGTTTAGTAGTTCGGCTTTATCTGAATCTGATTCTACGTAATTCCCGTCTGGTTTTCGAAGGCGTACTATCCCATCTGTGTTTCTTTTTCTGTCGCTAATATACCTGAAGAAGGATTTGTCCCCCTTCTTAATTTTCTTTGCTAGATTTTCTTCTACACAAGTGCAGGAGTCGGTAGGAAGGAGTTACATGATCGAACTTCTTCAGCCCAAAAATCAGCCTGACTGCTGCATTTTGCACCAGTTGTAATCGCTGCAAGTTCTCGGTAATTGCCAGATAGGCGATATTGCAATAGTCAAGTTGGCTTAGTATAAGGGATTGTACCATAATTCTGAATGATGAAGCATCAAAATATGCTCTAATGGACCAAAGCTTCCAGAGAGTAAAAAAAAAACCCTTTCTAACCAAAGAGTCCACCTGGTCTTTCATGGTTAGGCCTGGTCTTTCATGGTAAGGCCTTTGTTGAAAGCTGGTTTATCAAATTTAAGGAAATAAATACAGCATGGTGTGAGACTCACTTTGGTTTGTTTTCTATGAGTCATTTCTGGATAGTTATTCATATTTATAGCAATTTTTTTTTTTTTATTTCTCTAAAAAATTTATAGCCTGCACTATCTACCATTGTAGGCGGGTAATAAAAAAAACCACACCATGAGCCAAATATGACAAAACGGTAATTGAACATTTTCATAAACTATAATCATATGTGCCAATCATATCATCTTAAATTCCTTCTGCAAGCAAGTACTCGGTCAGGTCATGATTCTAATAATGCACTGGCTGCCGATGGAAGCTCGCGTAAAGTTCTTCAAGTTCACCTGCCTCTGTTTTAAAGTACTATACGGACTAGCCCCTAAATACAAAACTGACCTTTTCTCCTTCTCAGCCAACAAACACACGAGAAGCTCACATTTGAACTTTGTTTCCCCCCCAGTTAGAGGATGTAACTAAAAAAAACACCATGAACACCTTCTCTCATATCAGGCAGCATTATGGGGTAAAGATCTAGAACAATTGCTTTCGTCCACTACTTATGAGGAATTCAGGAAGAGCCTAAAAACACATCTGTTCCTGAAGTATCTAGACAGCTGACCCATACATCTCTCTCTCCTCAATAACGGTTCTCTTGACCTATCAACCACTTGCTTTCACCTCTTTTAAGTTCAATCAATTTGTACCTTCTTTTATTCTTTTGTAAACCACATAGAACTTCACGGTACTGCAGTATATAAACTGTTATTATTATTATAATGGCACTCTTAAGTTAAGTGGCGGTAGACACCCTACCGCTGCCTAACTTAATTGTTTTAATTGGTGATAAAAGGCACAGTAATTGACCATGCCATTTAAAACCAATTAAAAAACGATTTTAAAAAAATGGAGGCGCCTCATTCTCTCATGCCACTGTAGGCATGGCTAACGCTGGAAATGGCAATAGGCATTGTAAAGCGCATCCATAGCCATGATTCTCATGAAAGGTAGGCAGCGGAAATGTAGGCCTTCAAAACCCTGGCCTACGTTTCTGGCTCCTACCTTTCACGAAGACGCGAGTCTAGAAGTGGCTCCGTTGCGTGATTGACACGAGATTAGCGGCCATTTTTTTAAGGTAGTCACCGATAATGGCGCCATTTATAGAATCCGGTTGTAAGTGTGCGCAGAACCTTTCTGTCATCTGGCTATAACAAAAGCAATAAGATGGTGCTAATTTTTCAGCCTTTTATAAAAGATCATGTGAAGACCATATACAGGATTGTTGTTCACATCAAGAAAGGAATTCATTCTTTCCAGAGGTTGACAGAGCAACTGGTTAACTTTAAGCAGTTCAACAGCTGGATATCTTAAAGCCCTATAATTGACATAGCTCACAATTGTACTGTAGTATCATTTACCATAATTACTACATGAAAGCATTTATTTATCTTTAATGATCTATGAAGCATTTTCATTGAGGGTTGTTGAATTCTTCTATCTTTGTTCTCTTGTTATAAAGCCCAGTAGATTCAGCATATTTATTAAATGAAACAAATATTTTCTAGACTACATTGAGGTCAAATTACTGAAAATAACTTTTTTTTTAACAGTTAATTTCTCTTAGAATGAAAATACAGTTCAATAATATAAGATGGATTGGCCTTTCCTGGATATGTTACTTTTAATTGATCTCTGCTTATTTTTTCTAGGGTCCCTTTGAAAGTATAACTTACAGGTCATCTAAGTTGAAATGTTAGGTCATAACAAAATGATGTGGGTGAAATGTTGGACTTTTGCCCAAAAGTGTTATGTTGAATTTGAAATTCAGGCAAAGGTTCACAGTGCTTTGAACAGAAATTTACTCTGCAGGAAATTCAATTCTTATAAAAAAAGAAAAACATTTTATTTCAAAGTTTTTAAAGAAACAGATTCAGACTTTAGGCCTCTTTTTGTTCCTGCCTTTCCCTGAAATCTATATCTTGCTCCGTTAAGTCAGTTTTGGAGTGTTAAAGTTTCAGCTTGCAAATATATCTCACAGAAGTGGTGACCGATTAGATTATCAGGTGAATGCACCAAACTTGTGAACCTGCTTCCACTGCCTGAACAAATGGCTTTATATATTTTCTTATAGTATGTTTTTATAAAACATTCCTTAGGTTAGGCATACTAGCAGTTTAATAGTTATGTACCACAAATCTCTTCTTTGATTTCTTAAAAAGAAAAAAAAAAAATCCATTCTCTGCTATTTACAGTTTGCCCATATGGCAACCATTTTCAACAGACATAGTGTATTTGTGTGCTATGATTTTGCCTCATCATAATAGCTACTCACAATTTAATTAAGCTGTTTAACAAACTTGATTTCATTAATATTTATGTATATTGTTACCCTTGAATTCAGTTTAAAATGACTGATATGATAGGCTTCAGTTGCCAGAGAATGTGGTAAAATCACTTAGCGGGGTTTAAAAAAGGCCTGGATAATTTCGTAAAAGAGAAGTCCATAGGCCATTATTGAGATGTAACTTGGGGGAAATCCACTGCTTATTTCTAGGATAAGCAGCATAAAATCTGTTTTATTACTTGGGATCTATCTAGGTACTGGGGACCTGGGTTGGCCACTGTTGGAAACAGGATACTGGGCTAGAAGGACTTTTGGTCTGTCCCAGTATGGTAATTCTTATGTTCTTAATCTTTAGATCAAATAAAATATATTAGTTTACCAAGCATTTGACATTTTCTCACATACTGTAGTCCAGCAGGTTTAAACATCTTCTAAAAATAAACCTGGGTTAATAGAAAGCAACAATTTAAATAAAATTACTGTTTGACATTTGAGAAGTAGGCTTAATTGACTCAGAATGAACCTACCTGTTTTCTCTCTGTCTAGGAACCTCTTTGCACATGATGAATTAATAGAAAGAAAAAGACCATATTTGCGGAGCTAAGAACACGATGTCCTTGATTTCCAACATGCAGGATACAGCTCATCTATCACTTGAGAAATCTCAAAGCCCAGCAAATGGGAATGGGGAACCATTTGATTCAGGTGAATGTTTTTGTTATACAAGTACATGCATATTTTTTTGTACTTCTCCCGCTTTATTTCTTTCTTCTTTCACCATTTCGTCAAGTGGTATATCTGGATGACTCTAGAAGCCCCTACTCAGAGTTTGGACACATTTTCTGACCAACGAGCAGCACTGAGAAGGCTTCCACACTAAACAACATCTATCTGCTCTCCCTCTTTGGGTCTTATACTAGGGCTAGCGCAACATAATAAACCTAATAAGCACAGCAGTAGAGTGCCAAAACCTGTCATGACAATGGTCCTGCCCGCATGCATGGTTTTGGCTCTTTAGCATTAAGCTGTGCTGTGCAGAAAGGAAGTTTGGTGAGACTTGTACCAGAGTTCTTCCTGTACTGCACGGTAATGGAGGTAGGATGGCAGGAGTTACTGAGGCAGTTGCTCCAGAGGAGGGGTTATCCTGGTGGCAGCTATGTGATAGGGGAGGGCGGTAGTGGTGGCAACTCCAGGGAATGCGCAGGAGGTACCATAAAACCTGACCCTGCTCTGTTTAGTGCTCCTTCTCATTACAGAAATTTTTATTTCTAAAATGATTTTTTGCAATCTAGGTGTATTTTATTGGATCCAAACCATACTGGGGTTATTATTGCCTTCATCTAACTCTGTCAGTGACCAAATTATTAAAAAAAATAAAATAAAAAATACAGCTTAGTCCCTGAAGCATGAAAGAAACTTAACATTTCTGCATCCGGTATTATAATGCTTATCGCAGTTTTGGGACAGAAGAAATAAAAAGTGGTTAGTAATTTTGTTTTTAGTACAGCTTCATCCATTTTTAATTCCCTATAAAACTTCAAGAGTGTTACGGTCAACTGATCAACATCTATTAGTTGTTCCATCGTTAAAAGTTATAGGTACACGACGACATTCTATTTTTTCAGTTACGGCTCCTCTAGCCTGGAACGCCTTGCCAATTTATTTAAGAGAAGAAAGAATTTTAGATAAATTTAAGAGCAAACTTAAGGGATTTCTTTTTAAAGATGCTTTTAGTGATTAATTGATTTTTTTACATTTTATATTGAATCTTTTTTGCAGTCCATATCAAATTTCTGCACCTCTCCCTACTGTTTTTATCCTTAAATGTTTCTTTTATATTGAATTGTATTTCTTCCCATTACCTTACCTATTGTCATCACATATGTTTATTGTTTTATTGTATATGTTTAGTCATGTTACGTGTTTTAGGCTATTTTGATTTGTTTTAAGTTGTTCTAAATATGTATTTTTACCCTAACTCTGTAATTGATGATGTACATCGCCTAGAACCTGGAATAGGCGATTAATCAAATCTTATAATAAACTTGGAAACTTGGATTTTGCCTGGCACTGATGTCAAGCTCCACTGGCCTATAGATTCTCATATTATCCTTAAGCCATCTTTAGAAATTGACATTACATTGAATGAAAAGTTTCAGATTATTGTTTGTTTTATGTCTGAGTACTTTCAGGACTCTAGGGTGAACTCCATCTGGTCCCAGTGATTTGTTTCTCTTGAATTTGTCAGTTTTATCTGTTATCTTCTAGACGTAGGCCCTCTTTTACTAAGGTGCGCTAACCGGTTGTCAAGCGCTAAACACTAACGCAAACATGTTAGTCTATGAATGAGTTAGCGTTTAGCGTGCACTAATCGATTAGCTCATCTTAGTAAAAGATGGGGTTACTGTTATGTTTTATTTGCTCTGAGTCATAACCATCAAATAAGGTTTCTGGTGTAGGTGTGCCCCAGTATCAATAAAGACTGAGGCAAAGAAATTTCAAAATTTTGAAACTGTAAGACTGGTTTCCCCTATTTTGTGTTTAGAAAGCTATTGTTAGTTTGTTTATTTTTTTGTTCCTCACCTCATTTGAGCCCTTTCAGTAACTAAGGGTTCCTTTTACTAAGCTGCGTTAGTTTTAGCTGCGTAGCGCGGGTTTAGCGCACGCGGCAATTCAGCGTGCGCTAAAACCGCTATCGCAGCTTAGTAAAAGGAGCCCAATCAGCTCAGCCATTCAGCGCGGCTCTCTGTGCTAAAAACCGCTAGCGCGGTTTCGTAGAAGAGGGGGAGAGTAGCAGAAAAAAAGCCAGAATGATGGAGGTCTCCAAGAGCTGCCATTGGCTTCCGGACCTTGCATTGAAGAACAGTGGTCTAGAGGGTGGCTACTGAATTGGTCAGTGATCTTCATAATAAAAGCATATGAGGACAGACTTAAATATCTCAATATGTATACATTGGAAAAAAAGCAGGAAAGAGGAGATAGCATAAAGACCTTTAAATACCTTTAGGGCATAAATGCATAGGACAGTGACCTTCACTAATTTTTAAGCTAGGGCTACTTTAGATCCCAATGAGTTGAAGGAGAGCTGCCAAATATCTTCCCAAGTGAGGCTGCAACTGAGTGTCAAAGATATCTGCCCCACACCAGCCTGCCTTCAAACTTTTATTGAGGGTATCCTGAAGGAGTTGGGCATTTCCAAATGCATTCTCTTTATATACGAAGAAGTGCCTTGTCCTTCAGGCATGCAGCTCTTTCCCCTTTCTGCCCATGAGCTTGAGTAGAGATTCAAAGACTAGCAGAAATAAAGCCAAAATGATGATGAGTGCCACCTCCGAGGTCTCTAGGGGTTGCCATTGACCCCTGAGCCTTGCATTAAAGTACACTGGCATAGGAGGTGGGTCTTTTTCAGTTGGAAGGAAGCTTGGAATGAGGGGACATAGGATTGAAGATGAGAGGGAATAGACTCAGGATTAGTCTAATGATACACAGTAAAACCTTGGATTGCAAGTAACTTGGTATGCAAGTGTTTTGCAAAACATTTTATTAAATTTTAACTTGATATACAAGCAAGGTCTTGCAATATAAGTACATACAGTATACACGCGTCGCATCATCACAACTGAGCCAATGGTTCTTCTCTCTCTGACGCTGCGGGAGTGTAGTAACTGTTCTAAACAAGCAAAGTCTTGCAATACGAATACATACAGTATTTTGTATTAAAGTTTTTGGGTTGTGGAGTTTCTATTATTTCTTATGGGGAAATTCACTTTGATATATGAGTGTTTGGGATTACAAGCATGTTTTCGGAACAAATTATGCTCGCAAACCAAGGTTTTATCCCAGGACAAGCAGGCAGCATATTCTCAACAGTGGGTGACGTTACCGACGGAGCCTCGCAGCGGACAGCCTCGCAAGCAGACTTGCTTGAAGATCTTTGTAAGAGCTTACGAGTGCTGCACTGCGCATGCGCGAGTGCTTTCCTGCCCGAGTTAGGGCGCGCGTCTCCTGTGAGGTACCTCAGTTCAAAGTTTTCCGCGGAGCCGAGAAGTCCTCTTCACTTCAGCTCTGCAGCCTTCGTTGCCTTCTCTCACCGCGGCTTTTTTATTTTTGTTAGTCGCTGTGCTTGCGTTTTTCTTATTGTCTCTTTTTTGTTTAAAAAAAAACTTTTATTTTTTGACTTTCTTCCGGCCAACGGCCTTTTGGCCTAGCACTGGCCACTTACCTCGTTCGTTACGTCGGCCTTTAATTTTTCTATGTCCTGGTCTCTTTCCGGGTTCAAAAAGTGTAGCCAGTGCAGCAAGGCCATTTCAATAACCGATCCTCATAGTCAAGTGTATTGCTTGCCTGGGTCCTGAACATTGCCCCAACGCCTGTTCGTGCTGTGCTGCCCTTCAACCTCGAGCCCTTTGCAGACGTCGTGCCAAGCATCTTCAACTATTTGGCACTATGGAACAATCTGCTGAGAGGGTCTCGACCTCGGCTTCGGGGACGGCCTCGACTTCCAAGACCTTGATCTCAACGCCCGCATCTGTCTCCACCAAGGCCTTGACCTTGACGCCTCCGGTCTCGAAGGCCTCGCCGGCAGTTCCTCAGAAATCTTCCTCGGTGGGTAAGTCTCCTGTATCTCCTTCAGGTACTATTCCCAAGAAGCCTTCAGAGTCCCAGGCATCCCAGGCTGTATCTGCGGCCCTACCAGCCTCTTCCAGACCTCCAGCCAAGCATGCCTCCAAGCATAGGGAATACTCATCCTCGAGGTCGCCCTCATTGGAACGCACTGCTGCACCTTCGAGACCTGATCCCTTTGTCTCGGTGCCTTTGTTTGAGGACATGTTGAAAGCCATTCTGACCACTCAGATTTCCTCGGTCATGGCTCAACTCCTCCCGTCCTCGACCCTGCTTCCTACGAGCCATCCTGAGTGGCAGTCTGAGACCCCTGTGGAAGCACCTCGAGGCAAGCCTCGGAAGTCTCGCTGTTTCTCATCCAGTGACTCTTCGCCTACTCCTCGGACACAGTCTCCTCAACCTCGATCGAGGCATCATTCGAGGCATCTCGCTTCCAAGCTCACTCAGGAGTCTTTTCTACAGCAGAAATCCTCTCCTCCTCCGGATACTGAGTCTTCTATGCCTCGTTTATCAAAGGCTACCGAGACTTCTACTAAATCTAAACATAAGTCTCGCAAGGCTATTACACCGGCTGCGTCTCCTCGCAGTCCATTGAGGTCAAAGACTCCTTCATCGAGATCGCCTCCAAGGGAGCCTTCTCCTCCTGCCTTGACCCACTCTGTTCCTCAAACCCCGGGGACTTCACCATCGAAGTTTTTGAAGCGCAAGCACTCTCTAACTCCTCCTGTTGCAGATAGTGGAGCTTCTTCAATCACTGTGCGCCTGGATTCTGAGCCTCCTTCTCAATACTCCTTCTTATTTGGTGGTTCCTAAGTCTCGCACTCCTTCTCCTGAAGGTGCCTCGACCTCGAAGTCTGCCTCTTTTGCCAGGTTTGTCTTTGACATGGGGAAAGCTCTTCAGCTGGATCTCCACTCTGATTCCAAGTACATCCCTGAATACTTGGCCGACATGGAGTTGCCTCATCCACCCAAAGAGACCTTGAGGCTTCCTATGACTCCAGTATTGAAGCAAACTTTCTTAAGTAATATGGAAACTCCTTATTCCATTACAACCATTCCATCCAAGCTGGAATCCAGGTATCACACAGTACCTTGCAAAGGCTTTGAGAAATCTCAATTGTCCCACCAGTCCTTGATTGTGGAATCTTCTGTAAAGAAAGCTCAACCTCTAAGCTTTACACTGCGGTCCCTCCAGGCAGGGAGGGCCGTACCATGGACAAGTTTGGCCGTAGATTATATCAGAATTCCATGATGGCTAACAGAATTCTCAATTACAACTATACTTTCACTGCTTATTTTAATCATTTCCTCAAATTGATGCCTAAGTTCTACCCGGCTCTAGAGAAACAGTGTCTTCCGGAATTCAAACAAATTATTTGGACTCTGTCTCAACTTCGACTCTTCATGCTGCAAGCCACATATGATGCCTTTGAGCTCTCTTCCAGAGTTTCTGCTTTTGCAGTAGCCATGTATCGCCTTGCTTGGCTCCGCATTGTTGATATGGATCCCAATTTGCAGGACCGTCTAGCCAACTTGCCTTGCCAGGGAAATGAGCTTTTTAATGATTCTATTGAAGCTGCTACAAAGCGTCTCTCTGAATATGAGCACTCTTTCACTTCCTTGATTTGACCGAAGCCTAAGACTCCTCCTGCTCGGCCATACAAACAACCACCATGTCGTTATCTTCAAAAAAAGACGCCAGCTTTCTCCAGGCCTCCGCCTAGAAGGCCACCACAGCAACAACGACAGCAGAAAGCTCAAATTCCTGCTGTGGCTAAACCAGCTCAGTCTTTTTGACATTCCCTGTCTGAGCATACCAACCTCCCTTCATCAGACTTCTCTTCTGCATAGGAGGTTGTCTTCCCCATTTTTATCATCAGTGGGAGATGATTACCTCAGATCTCTGGGTTCTCACCATCCTTCGGGAGGGATACTCACTTCACTTTCTTCAGGTGCCTCCAGATCACCCTCCAAGAGAGTGTCCTTCAAATTTGTCGCAACTTTCCCTTCTTCTTCAGGAAGCTCAGGCTCTTCTTCGCCTTCGAGCTGTCGAAGTTCCCTTAAACCAACGGAACATGGGCTTTTATTCCCATTATTTTCTATCCCCAAAGAAGATGGGGGATTTGCGACCCATTCTGGACCTCAGAGCCCTCAACAAATTTCTAGTCAAAGAGAAGTTTCGGATGCTTTCTTTACCAACCTTATATTCCCTGATGAATCAGGGAGATTGGCTATGCTCTCTGGATCTCAAAGAGGCTTATACTCGTATCCCAATTCATCCAGCCTCTCGCAAATATCTAAGATTCCGGGTGAGGAATCTTTCTCTACAATACAGAGTTCTTCCTTTCGGACTCGCCTCATCCCCCAGAGTCTTCATGAAGTGTCTGGTGGTGGTGGCTGCAACCCTCCGTACCCAGGGTCTTCAAGTTTTTCTGTACCTGGACGACTGGCTCATCAAAGCCCCTCTCAACAAGGGGTTATTGCAGCGACCCAACAGACTATTATGTTCCTCCAATGTCTGGGGTTCGAAGTCAACTTTCCAAAATCTCAGTTGACCCCATCTCAGTCTCTTCAGTTCATTGGGGGCCACTCTAGACACTGTCAGCTCAGAGCGTTTCTACCTCCACCACGTCAGGATACCCTCATTTGCCTTTGCCATCAAGTATCTCATCTCACATCAATTTCAGCAAGACAAATGATGGTTCTGCTCGGTCATATGGCTTCTACAGTTCACGTGATACCTTTTGCCAGACTTCACCTTTGCATACCTCAGTGGACCCTGGCATCTCAGTGGCAACAAGCTACCGACCCGCTTTCTCAACAGTAACTTACAGTAACTCCTTTCTTGAAGCAGTCTCTCCACTGGTGGATGCTCTCTTCCAATCTTTCCAGAGGTTTGCTGTTCCACAATCTCCCTCATCAGAAGGTTCTCACAATAGACTCTTCAACCTATGCATGGGGAGCCCATCTAGACGGTCTCCATATCCAAGATCATTGGTCTCCTGCGGACTGTCTTTGTCGCATCAATCTGTTGGAACTCAGAGCGATTTTCAATGCTCTCAAAGCTTTTCAACACCTTCTTCACCATAACGTAGTCCTTGTCCGGACGGACAACCAAGTCGCCATGTATTATGTCAACAAACAGGGAGGTACGGGATCTCACTCCCTTTGTCAAGAAGCTCTGAAGCTGTGGGATTGGGCAATCCATCACAACATCTTTCTCAGAGCTGTCTACATTCAAGGTCAGCATGTGGAGTTTTATTTATATAAAATTCACATATACATATTGTTCACTGGCCCATTCTTTCCCTGTCCTCAGGGGCCATCTCTATTGTTCAAGGTTAAAAGTATGTCCAGGTATACTAGATATTTCCATGTCCAGAGGCAATGGGGTGTTAAGTTGCTTGCCCAAGATCACATGGAAAAGCAGTGGGATTTCAGTTGGGCTTCCCTGGTGCTTAGCCTGGTGCTGTGACCAGTAGATTTCTCCCTATACTGCTTGAGTGCAAATGTGTTTACCCAGGAACAGTTTGGATAATAATCAAAATCCTGAATTTCATTAGTAAAATTTTTTTTGGGGGGGTAACCTACAAAGAGGCATTTTATTATTGTCTTCCCCAAAGTGAAATTCATTGGCAGCTGGAAGAGACTCGGGAAATGATAAAAACAACTAAACTAATCTGCAAATCTAGAGGTTCAAAACAAATTGAGATTATCATAGATCAACCAGGAAGTTTAGAACATCATAAAAACACAAGAATTGGCGCTGCTGGGTCAGACCAGTGGTCCATCATGCCCAGCAGTGGTGGCCCTCTGGTCAAAGACCAGTGCCCTAATTGAGACTTTCAAAGAAACATTTTCTCCCATATTGTAATCCATCAAAGTATTAACATGCTTTTGAAAGAATAAGTAATTTCATTAGAAGTGACCTCATGGGGTCATTTTAATGCTTTACCAGAATGATATCAGGCTCTATTGAGTCCTTTTTAGGGTAGCAGTGGATCAAAATGTTTTTCTTATTATTCCCAGAAAGAATAATATATTTTGAGTTTGTGATCTCTTTTGTGCCAGGAAAAATATTTTGTACAGAGATGTTTATTTGCTGTTTGGGCCTTTGAAATTCCTTCTTCAGATATTTCAAATGGAAGCAATGATGGAGTACTACAGAACATTATAAGCTATAAAATTTAAATTACGGTATCATAATTCTGTTTAGTGTGCTTGAAGAGTCAGTGCTGTAAAAATTATGGAATACTTTAACATTTATTGCTTTTTAAAGGACACTTGTGTCCTAGGAGGTTTTATTTCTGGCTTTTTCCCGTCAGTCACTGGATTTCTGTCACACTGAGCTTACTGTTACTGCCTACCGAAGTGCAATGAAATCTTGTGTAAATAAGAACCAGTACAAAGTGAAACCCGTTAAGACACTACTTTCTCTGACATATTTGGTTGTTTTTTTCCTGTTTTCGGCTCTGGGATCTAAGCTCACATTACTATTCATTTGTCTTTAACAGATGAAGGCTCAGGAATTGAAGACACCGACTTCAACTGGGAGGAATACTTAGAGGAGACTGGTGCAAGTGCCGCTCCACACACCTCATTTAAACATGTAAGTGTTTATATTGGACTGACTTCTTGTTTTCAATTTGCTATCATTAATAAGAGCCTGAACCATGTTGTTTTTGGTAGTATACAGCAGTACTAAAGACCTGCCGTTACAAAAGACTCCTGAACAAAACACTTGCTTTCCAAGCAGGTCAACTGAACGATTGGCTGAGTAATATTATCACGCACTCCTCATCCTACCTAAATTTCAGAAAATTAGTAAAAATAAACTTGTTTAACCGATTTGTAACCTAAGACCTCTTAAGCCTTATCTCTCCAACACAAACTGAATTGTTCCCCAATTTCTCTTTACCTCCTGCATCCTGCCCACCTGTATGTTGATGACTTTACTTTGTACCTATATTCGCTGATTGTCTAGCTCTTCTTTATTGTAAACCGCCTCGAACTACTACGGCTTTGGCGGTATATAAGAATAAAATTATTATTATTATTATTATTACTGAGGATGGGCCTATTGAACTTTGGTGACTGATGATAAAGAAATAACAAATTGGCATAAAACCAGACTGGTCTAATCTGCTACACAGTGAAGACAAAGGCACGGATTCTCCATTCTCAGAAGCTGCCTAAGCGGCTTTTGAAAATCGCACACTGGTGCCCTATACAGAATCGCCCTAAGCCACCTAACCACCACTCTAAGCGGCGCCCATAGTACAGGTGCCAGTTCAAGAATCATGTTGCCACTGAACTTTATCTTCACAATGAAAATTCTCTTAATAAATTCAAAACAAACCTTAAAACTTTCCTTTTCAAAGATGCCTATCAATAATGCACTTAAGAACCTATTAAAGGAAATAAAATGCTTTTAAGAAGCAACATCCCCATGTCCCTTCTGTTACTTCATATCCCTCTATCCTTCCTTTTATTTCTATTTACATATTGTAATTAAAACTTCCCTATTCCCCAGTTCATTTAGTTTCTAATAAGTCTAATTTTGTCTTAGTCCAGTTTTACCCCCTCTTTATTTTATTTTAACCAAATTTCTTTATTAGATTTTTCCAATTTTTAATATTGTAAACCGTCCAGATACATGTGATGGTCGATATATCAAGCCCCCTGCCAAGCCCAGCCAGAGCAACCCCCCTTAGCCACCTGGACCCCCCAACCTTTAGTAGTTGGCTGGCCGGATGCCCGCCTTCATCTGAATGGCAGGCCAGCCCCTTCCCGGTGCATTGTGGGATGCACTGGGGAGGGGCCTAAGGGCCTGATTGGCCAATGTGCCTATGACCCCTCCCACAGGAGGGGCCTGAGGGGCCTTAGGCGCCTGGGCCAATCAAAATCTTAGGTCTGTCTCCCAATGCATTGTGGGATGTGCTAGGAGTGGCGTAAGATTCTGATTGGCTAGACCCCTTAGGCCCCTCCTATGGGAGACGGCCCAAGGGATCTGGCCAATCGGAATCTTAGGCCACTCCCAGCACATCCTACCACTGCCTAAAAGCCAATCGGGATGCACATTTTTGAGAAAAAAAACTCCCAAGGCAGGCTGCCTACATTGTAGGTGCCTCCGGTAACCTAGTGAGGCCGCGATCAGTTTAGCGGCCAAGGCAGGGACCCATTCATCCCCCTTCCTCCCTGCAAAGACTACCGGCAGGAGGGATACCCAGTCCCTCCTTCCAGGATCCCCAAAGCCACCCCCCCTCAAATGTCCACGGCAGGAGGAGTGCCCAGTCCCTCCTGCTGGACACCCCTGACCCCTCCGTAATGACTGCGGCAGGAGGGATGCCAGTCCCTCCTGCTGGCCCCCCTATTATGATGTAACTTGGGTAGGGATGATGCTAATGTATTTCTTCCAGTCAGCACTGAGCGATTGTTTGCCTTGATATAACACATATGTGGTGATTTCAACACACAGCTGTTTTATATGCAGCTGATCAAGTGTTCAAATAATTGCATTGTCCATCTCTATAAAGGAACTGCTATTTTTTTGTGTCTTGTTTTCTTTATATTTTTCCAAACAATCATTTAACATCTGTCTATTAAGTAATCTCAGTAGCAATTATGGGAATTTATGATGTGCTTTTCAACTAAAGAGAATCCCAATGCACTTTACAACTATATTTTTCTGAATATTACTTCGTGCAGGCAGTAGTGCCTGGCCTGATAGGGTGTGTTACATTGACTAAGGAGAAAGAATAGCATCATTACTGCTGGATAAATTAAAGCACGGGGATATAGAGGACGAGTAGTTTGCCCAAGGTCATAGAAGGAGAATTAGACTCACGAGTACTTGGAATTTTTCTCATTCCTGGTCCTCTTATCTAACCACCAAATTGCCAACCCCTGTTAAATATATCTTTATGTCCATGTATCAGTCACTCTGCTCAAGCTTTGTGAATTAATATAGTTGAAGGGAATCAGCTGTACTCTCTTTATTGGAGACACAGTCCAGGACGCGATAACAAAAGAACATAAGAATTGCCGCTGCTGGGTCAGACCAGTGGTCCATCGTACCCAACAGTCCGCTCCTGCGGCGGTCCCTAGGTTAAAGACCAGTGCCCTAACTGAGAGCATAAGAACATAAGAATTGCTGCTGCTGGGTCAGACCAGTGGTCCATCATGCACAGCAGTCCGCTCATGCGGCGGCCCTCTGGTCAAAGACCAGCGCCCTTGTCTTGAATCCCTGGAGGGTATTTTCCCCTATAACAGCCTCTGGAAGAGCGTTCCAGTTTTCCACCACTCTCTGGGTGAAGAAGAACTTCCTTATGTTTGTATGGAATCTATCCCCTTTTAACTTTAGAGAGTGCCCTCTCGTTCTCCCTACCCTGGAGAGGGTGAACAACTTGTCTTTATCTACTAAGTCTATTCCCTTCAGTATCTTGAATGTTTTGATCATGTCCCCTCTCAGTCTTCTCTTTTCAAGGGAGAAGAGGCCCAGTTTCTCTAATCTCTCGCTGTACTGCTACTCCTCCAGCCCCTTAACCATTTTAGTTGCTCTTCTCTGGACCCTTTCGAGTAGTCGACTAGTATGGCGACCAGTGCTGGACGCAGTATTCCAGGAGAGGGTGTACCATGGCCCGGTACAGCAGCATGATAGCCTTCTCCGATCTGTTCATGATCCCCTTCTTAATCATTCCTAGCATCCTATTCGCCCTTTTCACTGCCACGGCGCATTGTGCAGATGGCTTCATCGACCTGTCGACCAGCACTCCTAAGTCTCTTTCCTTGGGGGTTTCTCCAAGTAACGTCCCGGACATCCTATATTCGTGAATAAGATTTTTGTTACCGACATGCATCACCTTACACTAATCCACGTTGAACCTCGTTTGCCATGTCATGTTCTCAAGCGTGTTTATGTCATGTTGTAGATATTCGCAATTCTCCTGCGTCTTCACTACTCTGAATAACTTTGTATCGTCTGCAAATTTAATCACCTCACTCATTGTACCAATTTCCAGATCGTTTATAAATATGTTGAAGAGCACGGGTCCAAGCACCGATCCCTGCGGCACTTCACTGGTGACGCTTTTGCAGTCCCACTCTCTTGTTTCCTATCCGCCAGCTAGTTTTTAATCCACATGAGTATTTCACCCTCGATTCCATGGCTCGCAATTTTTCGAAGTAGTCGTTCATGCTGAACTTATGGAAACACCAATCAAATGCCAATTGGATACGATCCTGAACGAGGAGAATCTACGAGATCCCCATCAACATGGTTTTACGAAGGGAAGGTCCTGCCAATCAAATCTGATCAGCTTCTTTGACTGGGTAACAAGAAAGTTGGATATAGGGGAATCCCTGGACGTCGTGTACTTGGACTTCAGCAAAGCATTTGATAGCGTCCCACACCGCAGGTTATTGAGCAAGATGAGTTCGATGGGACTGGGTGAAACATTAACCGCATGGGTTAGGGACTGGCTTAGAGGTAGACTTCAGAGGGTAGTGGTAAATGGTACCCTCTCCGATACGACGGAGGTGATCAGCAGAGTGCCGCAGGGCTCGGTCTTGGGCCGTATCCTATTTAACATCTTCGTAAGAGACTTGGCTGAGGGGCTTTGAGGTAAAATTACATTATTCGACGATGACGCCAAACTATGCAACATGGTAGGCAACCGCACAACAGATGAAAGCACAGTGCCCGACAAAAGCTCAATGCCCGACAGTATGACGCAGGACCTACTCCTGCTGGAGCATTGGTCAAAGACTTGGCAACTAAGTTTCAATGCCAAAAAATGCAAGGTCATGCCCCTTGGCGGCAAAAATCCATGCAGGACTTACACCCTAAATGGTGAGATCCTAGCAAGGACTATAGCAGAACGTGACTTGGGGGTGATCATTAGCGAAGACATGAAGACTGCCAATCAAGTGGAGAAAGCTTCATCCAGGGCTAGACAAATCATGGGCTTTATCCGTAGAAGTTTCGTCAGCCGTAAGCCCGAGGTCATAATGCCGTTGTACAGATCCATGGTGAGACCCCATCTGGAATACTGTGTACAATTCTGGAGGCCACGTTATCAAAAAGATGTGCGGAGAGTTGAGTCAGTTCAGCGAATTGCCACCAGGATGGTCTCAGGACTCAAGGATCTCCCATATGAGGAACGACTGGGTAAGTTGCAGCTGTACTCACTCGAGGAACGCAGAGAGAGGGGAGACATGATCAAGACGTTCAAATATGTCACAGGCCGTATCAAGGTGGAAGAGGATCTCTTTTTCCTTAAACCCACGGCAACAAGAGGGCGTCCGTTGAAAATCAGGGGTGGGAAATTTCATGGCGACACCAGAAAATATTTCTTCACTGAAAGGGTGGTTGATCGCTGGAATAATCTTCCACAACAGGTAATTGAGGCAAGCAGCATGCCAGATTTTAAGAAAAGATGGGATTGGCATGTGGGATCTCTTCATGGAGGTAGTTAGGGGGTGGGCCATTAGTGTGGGCAGACTGGATGGGCCGTGGCCCTTTTCTGCCGTCATGTTCTATGTTTCTAAGTAACCTTGTCGAACGCTTTCTGAAAATCCAGATATACAATGTCGACCGGGTCGCCTTTGTCTATCTGCCTATTTATTCCCTCGAAGAAGTGCAGCAAGTTTGTCAAGCAAGATCTTCCTTGTTGAAGCCGTGCTGGCTGGTTCTCATCAGATCGTGTCTGTCAAGATGCTCAATAATGCGGTTCTTTATCAGCGCCTCTACCATATTTCCTGGTACCGAGGTCAGACTGACCGGTCTGTAGTTTTCCCAGATCTCCCCTCGAACCTTTTTTGAAGATCAGCGTAACCTTCACCACCTACTAGTCTTCCGGAATCCTTCCCGATTTGATCGACTGATTGGCTATTAGTTGAAGGAGTTCAGCTATAGCCCATTTCAATCCTTGATTACCCTTGGATGGATGCCATCCGGTCCCGGGGATTTATCATTTTTAAGCCTTTCAATCTGCTTGCATATCTCTTCTAGACTGACCGTCAACCCTGTCAGTTTCCCGCTTTTGTTTCCCGCATATAGCCTGTCGGCTTCGGTATGTTGTGTATATCCTCTTTGGTAAACACAGACAAAAAATGTGTTCAGTTTGTCGGCGATGGCTTTGTCCTCCTTTAGCACTCCCTTTATTCCATGGTCATCCATCGGCCCCACCGCTTCCTACATGGGAAACATCCTCCTGTTAGAAGCTCTTTCCACTCATTGGCGTAGCGAGGGTAAGAGGTGCCTGGGACAGCGGCGCCCCTCCCCCACTCTCTTCTACGCCCCCCCTTCCCTTTCACCATACCTCTAGTTGAAGTTGTTGCTCGCGGCCGTCAACAATGTGCTCCTTGTGGCACCCGTAAGTGATGTTAGCGGGAAAGCCGACGGGGTCGTGAAGAGCTTGGAGGGGACGAATTGGAAGAGGAGGGGTGGTGGCACCCCTACCAACATAGCGCCCAGGGTGGACCTCCCCCCTTTACTACGCTACTGTTTCCACTGTTTGCTTTTGACTCTCATGTTTGGAGATTCATACCATGTCAAATCATTCCTCTTGGAATGTTTTATATTTTTTGTAGAAGAGCTCGAGTAAGTTTTGACTTCTCTACAAGATCATAAAAGAGCTACATTCATTTGTTTCACTAGTAACATTTGGCCTACTTACTGTTGGAAGTGTTTTGAAAATAGAAAGACATGCAGTTGTTGAACTGTTTTTAAGATATCTGGGTAAAGCTGTCCATCACATTTTGAAGGTAGGTTTCCTGGACTCTTTAAGAGCTTGATTTTATAATGTGATGCTTATGGGAGAAGTCCAAAAAGGCAGAATAGACACCAGTGTGCTTTTATGAACTAGCCTCCCAAATCTAACCCTAATAGCATACAAATGTCATTACCCGCTCTGTGTTTGTACCCATGTATGTTTTAAAATATTCACATACAGCTCAGCTCTACCTACATCCTGCCCAAACTTCACCCCCTCTTGGTGCACTGTTATAATCTTATTCACTGAAGCAAATAACCTTTACTGCAGCTAAGCTTATTTTTGGTAAGAGTAAGTTTGATCACGTGACCCCTCTGCTCAAGGAATTACATTGGCTCCCAGTGTATCTCAGAATTCAATTCAAGTGCATTTGTATTGCATTTAAGATCTTATTTGGCATTTTTGCCACTTTGATTCCTTTAGACTGGAATGTGCATAGGTCTCATCTTGCCAGAAGTTCTCAAACATTGAAACTTACATTTCCCTCTCTTAGTGGTAAAAACAGAACCTTCAGGAGATTTAGTCATTCTTTGGCTTTTAAATTAACTGAATTCTGGAAAGCTTTACCACTTACATTAAGACGTTTAGGTCCTTTTGCTTTATTCCGGAAAGCTCTGAAATAGAGAGTTGCGTGGGGACAGAAATCCCACCCGTCCCCGCCAAAGTCCCACCCGTCCCCGTGAGGACTCCCACCCGTCCCCACCCGTCCCCATGAGGAATCCCTCCGTCCCCACCCATCCCCGCGAGGAATCCCCTCCGTCCCCGCCCGTCCCCGCGAGGAATCCCCTACGTCCCCGCGAGGAATCCCCTATGTCCCCGCCCGTCCCTATAAACTACAGAAATAGTTATTTCATTTAATTATGCTACTGTATTAAAGGCTCTGGTAGAAACCCATTTAAAAATAAGAAAAAAGACTTTATTAATTTGGAAATATTAATTGGGAAGAATACATACTTTGTAAATGGGTTTCTACCAGAGCCTCTAATGTTTATAAATTTTTATCAACACAACTAATATACTACTTTATCCTTAAGCAAAAAAACCTTGTTTGCTAAACATTTTGGAAACTACCGTATTTTCTCGCATATAACGCACGCGCTATACGTGGTTTTTACGTACAGCGCATACCCTTGCACGGTATACGCGTTAGCGCGTTGTACAAATTTTTTTTTACATAGTTCCCCCCCGACGTCCGATTCACCCCTCCCCCCGCAGGACCGCTTGCACGCACCCCCACCCCCACCCCGCAGGACCGCTTGCACGCACCCCCACCCCCACCCCGAAGGACCGCTCGCACGCACTCCCACCCTGAAGGACCGCTCGCACCCCCACAGCCTCCCAACCCCCCCCCCCCATCATGTAGAATCTCCTACTGGTGTCCTGCTGCTTCCTCTTGGCGTCCCGACACCCAACACAATCGGGGCAAGAGGGAGCTCAAACCCTCTTGCCCCAGTCAACCGCGGCACCCCCGACACGATCGGGGCAAGAGGGAGCTCAAGCCCTCTTGCCCCAGCCAACCGCGGCATCCCCGACACGATCAGGGCAAGAGGGAGCTCAAGCCCTCTTGCCCCCCCGACTCCCCGACACGATCGGGGCAAAAGGGAGCCCAAGCCCTCTTGCCCCGCCGACTCCCCGACAATATCTGGCCAGGAGGGAGCCCAAGTCCTCCTGGCCCTGGCGACCCCCCCCCCCCCCCCCCCGCTAGTTGTTCGGGCCAGGAGGGAGCCCAAACCCTCCTGGCCACGGCGACCCCCTACCCCCACCCCGCACTACATTACGGGCAGGAGGGATCCCAGGCCCTCCTGCCCTCGACGCAAACCCCCCTCCCCCCAACGACCGCCCCCCCCAAGAACCTCCGACTGCCCCCCCAGCCGACCCACGATCCCCCTGGCCGACCCCACGACACCCCCACCCCCCTTCCCCGTACCTTTGTGTAGTTGGCCAGACAGACGGGAGTCAAATCGCCTGTCCGGCAGGCAGCCAACGACGGAATGAGGCCGGATTGGCCCATCCGTCCCAAAGCTCCGCCTACTGGTGGAGCCTAAGGCGCCAGGGCCAATCAGAATAGGCCCGGACGTCGGGGGGGGGGGGGGCATCAGGCTTTCAGGGTGGGGACAGGACTTCAAGGGGGAGAGGAGAGTCGTGGTGGGCGAAAGGAGAGTCGGAGTGGCCAGAGGAGAGTTGGGGCGGGCGAAAGGAGAATCGGGCAGCATGCGCGGTATACGGGTGTGCACGCTATATAAAAATTTCTGTACATAAATTTGTGTTTTTCGCGTGCTATACCCGTGTGCGCGTTGTACACGGGTGCGCGTTATCTACGTGAAAATACGGTAACTATTCTAGTCTACTTTTCCTTGTCAAGTTTATGTATTATGCATTATATTACTGTTAACCGAGTCAAGCTCCTTTTGGTTGATGACCCGGTCTATAAAATTTTTAGTTTAAAAAAGGTAATCTTGCTGCAATGGAAGTCAGTCAGTTCTAGAAATGTAATGTAATGTAATGTAATTTATTTCTTATATACCGCTACATCCGTTAGGTTCTAAGCGGTTTACAGAAAATATACATTAAGATTAGAAATAAGAAAGGTACTTGAAAAATTCCCTTACTGTCCCGAAGGCTCACAATCTAACTAAAGTACCTGGAGGGTAATAGAGAAGTGAAAAGTAGAGTTAGAGGAAAAATAAAAATAAAATAAACATTTTAACAAGACAGCATTGATCTAAATACTTTGGAAGGTAGAAGAGAGGAGAGAAAGGAATAGAAGCAGAAGGGGGAGCCGTTGAACAGTAGAATTCTGGAGAAATTTAAATGATAGAAATAGAACAAAACAAAGACAAAAGGCAAAACAATAGATAAGATTAAAGATAAATCATAAGCTGAAAAGAAAAATAAAATAAAACTTTGTCTTCAATCCACGGTTTCAGCGTCAGTGATGAAGTGGAGCAAGTAAGTTTAGGAGGAGCGATTGACGTTTCCAGAAAGGGCTTCTTCAGGGAAGAGACTTGGCAGACAGTCCCAGGATGCCTATGTCTCCTCCCCTGCGATGTTCTCCCATCTATGCATTCCCTCCCAGACACACTGCCCGTGCCCCAGCCGCTCCAAGGAGGCTGCCCCAGATGAGGCCCACGGTGAATGCAGGATTCTCTCCTCTGCGGGAAAGCCGCCCGGAGCCGACAGTCGATCTTCTTAGCGGATTGCATGGGGGGAAGAGTTCACACTCTTGGTAGGATCGGGTCTGTGTGCTCTCGGTGGTTGTGGCTGGTCTCGTTGCTGCTTAGGTGTAAAAGCAGTTGATCTCCACTGCTGCTGATATTTAAAAGCAGGCAGATTGATCTCTCCAATGGACTGCAGGGGGAGGAGTTCACGCTCCTGGCAGGATCGGGTCTGTGGGCTCTTGGTGGTTGCGGTAGGTCTCGCTGCTGCTTGTATGTAAAAGCAGTTGTTTTTCTACTGCTGCTGATATTTAAAGCAGGTAGATTGATCTCTTAAACGGGATATAGGGGGAGGAGCTCATATGCCTGGTTGGATCGGGGCACGGGCTCCTATTATAGGCAGCTGGTCTTGCTGCTACTTAGGTGTTAAAGCAGTTGATCTTCCTAGCGGACTGCAGGAGGTGTGGAGCTCACACTCCTGTCATGATCTGGTCTATGGGCTCTTGGTAGTTGCGGTTGGTCCCAATGCTGCTTAGGTGTAAAAGCAGTTGTTCTCCCACTGCTGCTGATATTTAAAAGCAGGTAGATTGATCTATCCAATGGAATGCTGGGGGAAGATCTTATATGTCTGGCTGGATCGTGGCAAAGGGTTCCCGGTAGTGGCGGCTGGTCCTATTGCTGATTAGGTGTAAAAACAGTTGATCTTCTTATCGAATTGTAGGGGGGGGCGGATCACACGCATGAATTCTTTGGTCTGGGTGCAAATAACTTCATTTCAAACTCTAGGTTTTCTGCATCTTCTTTCTTCAGGTCCTTTTAGGAAAGTTCTCAGGCCACATTAATAACGGTGTTGGTCCCGTCATGGTTCTCTGTGGCTTCTTCTTTTAAGTGCCCTTAAGCAGTTGGGGTCAGCTGAGCTTTGAAAACTATTCCCAGCAAACGATTCATCAGTTCAGCACAACAGGCAATTTTTCTCCATCTTCCTTAGGAAGTGTCTGACCACATGATTTCACATAAACAGTTAAAGAGTAAATCTCTTTTTCAGAGTGCATCACTAATTTATATTTGGAAACCTCATACTGTAGTCGCTTTTCCTGTTTGAACTCAATTTCTGGACTGATCATGTGATTTCAAAAATGTGTGTTCTCCTTACAGGACGTCACATTTCTAAATGCATTCCATTGTGAATATTTTCCTCTCTTACTCAGACTTTGTGCATCAGATACTGAGCAACAATAAGAAAATATGATTACTTAGCCATTGCTATTGTGCTCTTAGCTGTGATGAAAAGGAAAAGTACATGCACAGCATGATGAAAAGAAGAATTTGTTTTAGAAGTTTGTGTTTCCAAGGGCCAGACTCTCAAAACTTAAAGTTGCCTTTAACGCGGTCACTAAATAAGTTCCAGCCAGTTTAGCGTGCATGTATTTTAGCGGCAGATTATCAAAACGGCTTACCATGGTCTTTTCCGAACTTCCTAGCAGTCTCTGATTGTGCCTTGCAAATGGACTCGTCAATATTTAAACAAGCAACATGATGGCAGATAAAGGCCAAATGGCCCTTCCAGTCTGCCCATCTGCAATATCCATTATCTCCTCCTCTCCCTAAGAGATCCCATGTGCCCTTTCCCACGCTTTCTAGAATTCAGACACAGTTTTTGTCTTAACCAAAAGTTAAAATTAAATGTGTGGTAGGTGCATAAATTGGTAGGTGTCTACAGAAAGTGGGCATGGTTATGGGCAGATCTTTTGCGTGTAAGCACCTAAATTGGACAGGGGCCGTCAATCTTTAGTTAGGTACCATTTACACCAGTAGGTATCAAAATCTTAGGTGTCCCAAATTTATGACCGGGTCTTCTTGGCCTAAATTCTGGCACCTAAGTGCCGCATTCTTTGACACCTATTTTTTGTAGGCGCCATATATGGAATTAAGGGCTTAGTGCCTCCTAAATGGGAGGTGGTAAGTGTTTCCACCTTAATTTTTTTGCAGCTCTTATGGTTAATGACAATATTAGCACACAGTCTGCCCCTCCCTCCCCCCAAAAAAAAATATTTAAAAAAAAGTCCTAAAAGGTGCCACATTAAATCTGGGCTTAGTTCCGTGTTAGAACACATTAAGTCCAAATTTTAGTGCATTTTAGTACAACGGCCTCATGATTTTCTACATCTGGATTTCCCCAGACATGTTCGGGAATTCGGATGGCTTATCAAAACCCGGCACTTAGTCCTTGTTTTGAAAAGCTTCTGATGTCGGGATAGCGTCTGTAAACGCGCAGATGCAGCGTGGTGATATCACGTGCACACATGCGATGTCATTGCATTACATGCACGTGACATCATTGCATCACATCCTCGCATGCGCAGATGCCGTCCCTATGCACAAACAGTTAAGGGGGATGAGGCTGGGGGCGGGACATGGGTGGAACTGGGCGGGCATGGGGGCATGACCATGGGTCCGGATTTTCCTTCGGGAAAATCTGGTAACCCTACATATAGAGAGCAGTTTTAACAAACTGAAAGCCATTTTTAACATAATTCGTATCAGTTGCAACTTGTTTTCTATTCCTCTAAACCTCTAATGCTAAATCAAAAAACATAAGTGTGTGCTTGTTTGATCAACCGAATTTGCATAGAAACTTTTCTAGGTCCCCTCTTATAAAATTAGCCCCACGTGACACCAATCATAGAAGGTTCAGTGCTGTTTACATTGAATAGTACTAGACAAGTAATAAATATAAGGTTCTGTAAATGTTACCTAGCAATACTCAACCATTGTATAGATTGAAGTTGAACTGATATGTGGGTCAATATACTCTTGAAAAAGAACAAGCATGGGAGTGACCAGACAGGGAGTCCAGGTATGGTATAAACAGAATCCTTCATCGATTGTACAGACCCACATAAATTGTTGGGAGATACAGTAGACCCACATGTGGCTATTTCCTGTAGGATAGATAACACAGCTACCTCTCAGTTATGTGCCATTTACAGAGTAAAGATATTGGACATTCACAGTGAATTACAATCCATTAGTTAAAAAATTTACCAAACAAGTATGTTTTTAACAATTTTCTTTAAATGCCAGATAGGTGTTGGAACTTAATATAAAATTACCAAGATGTTTATTCCATATTCTGGCCTGATAAGAGAGAATTCTGCCAAAGAGATGTTTGGTTCACAATCCATCACTGAATTTTATTAAACCAAAAATCCCAATTGTCCATCCCCAGAAAATATCTGAATAAAACTCTGTATATTTGGATCACATTTAAAAACTTGACCTAACCATAATCCAGAGCCATCAGTAACTTTTCATTTTGCTTTTTGCAAGGTGGAAATCAGTCTTCAAAGCAGTTTCCAACCAGGAATGAAGCTGGAGGTTGCTAACAAAAGCAACCCGGACACTTATTGGGTGGCTACTATCATTACGACCTGTGGACAGCTTTTACTCTTACGCTATTGCGGCTATGGTGAGGATCGCAGGGCAGACTTCTGGTGTGATGTTATGACAGCAGACCTTCATCCTGTAGGATGGTGCACACAAAATAACAAAGTGCTGACACCACCAGATGGTAAGTACCATACTTGAAATATCTATCTCTCCGTGCTCAGAGTTTTTTTGTAACTCTTCAGTTCTAATTTTGTAGAGCAGAGGTCTCCAAAGTACGGCCCACGGGCCACATCTGGCCAACGATATGATTTTATCCTGCTCGTGGAGGAATTGTGCGGAAATGCGCCAATTGGACTAATTTTCCAATGAGAATCCGCAAAAAAAAACCCCCAAAACATAGGGTGTTCAAATGTATTAATTAAAATTATGTTCAAAATATATTGATATTCCATATTATGCTATATGCCATATTATGGCTTGTGTAGGCTTGGAGTTTTGAGAAGTGAGTGGGCAATTATGCTTATCTGTCTGACCTTAAAAAAACAAACCCAAAACTCCTGAAAAAACAAAACAATTGAAGTTTTGAACTCAAATGCTTAATTGGCTCATCTTGTAAGTGTAGGTGTAGTTTTCTGAAATCTGGCACCCACCACTCCAAATGAATCCATTTTTTTTTTTGCATGATGTTTTGTGAAATGGTTGTTCCTGTTGTATGTGCCAACAAATGCATGTGTGTTCTTGCATGAATTTAGTAAGCCTATTATAAAATCCTTGAAATGCTGATTAGCTCAATGCCAGATAGGAACGTCTATACAAAATGGGGCTCCACTCTTTAATTCTACGGTTTCTCCTGGGACAGAGCAGCAAAACCCCTTGGAAGTTTAGGCATCATGTGAACACTTTAATAGTGGCACTTGATGTTAACTGCAGTCATTTTTATCATGGCTGATGGTCACTGCCTGAGTATTGGGTCCTTGACTAACTTGTGCTGTAAACGAAATCTAATTACAAATTGTAATAAGTTTAATTGAAGCTGAGCGGTGTTTTCGATGTGATATCTAAATCTGAGTTTGGACGTTTTGCAGAACATGCACAAAACTCCAGTTGCGAACATGACCATCTTCGAAACAGAAAAACATTTATCTTTTTGTTTTGAAAATGGCCATTTCTTAGATGTGCTTGTTCTCAGTGTGCACTGCAGACAGCCACCATAGAAATTCATCTACAAAATAGGTTTTGAAAATAGCGAAAGGGTTTGCTTAGAAAAACGTTCATCTGCCTCTTTATACCACTCTTTGGACACTTTTCTTATTTGAAAATGAACCCCAAAGTTACTTTCACTGTCATGGAAGACTCTTCAGTCCAAGAAATTGCTCGTTCCAAGGTTGAGTAGTACGGTAGGAAAGGGCAGCCATTCCTGGTTGGTGAATTTATATGTAACCAATTCTGGGAAAATATGACTAAAGTCACCAGAAAACAAAAAATGAATTCTATTAGGACAAATGATTTGTAATACAACATCCAAACCCCATTCTTTTATGTAAAAAAATAAATAAATTCAAACATAACGTTTTCTTATGGACCTGTGACATGAAAATTGTCCATTCTTAACATTTGGGATCTGATACATTAGTCATGTTTTTCCAGAGTAGTTGCTTATAATTTTACTTTTGCTAATATTAACTATTAGGTTTGATCTATGAGCTGGAAATTGTCCTTTTGTGGCTCTTTGGCTGATAATCTGTACAATAGTTTTTAGCTTATTTTAAACTTTCTATACCAGTGTTTCTCAACCTGCGGTACGCGTACCTCAGGGAGTACACGGGCCATTTGTTGGAGGTACGTGGGCTGGCCGCCACCTGGGATCTATCCCTGCCTGTCCGCCCACTGAAGCCACCACCATTACTGCTTCCACCCTGCCCCACCGCCGAAGCCGACCCTGCCACCCAACATGCTCCATTTCCCCCCCCCCAACCCCCTGCCGCCACCGCAACAGGGATGGGCCACATGGCCAGCCCACAAGCCTTCCCCTGACATCAATTCTGACATCGGAGAGAAGGTTCTGGCCCAGCCAATCCTGGGAGAGAGGAAGAAAAAGTTGAGAGGGGGGAGAGAATGGAGAATGTTGGGTTGGCTTCGGGACTGGGGCAAGAGGCAGGGAAAAATTTGGTGGCAGTGGCTTCAGTGGAGGGGACAGGCAGGGAGAGAGGAAGAAAAAGTTTTTTGGGGGAATGGAGTGTATTGGGTGGCAGGGTTGGCTCTGGGGCTGGGGCAGGGAGGCAAGGAGAAATCGGTGCCAGTGGATTCAGTGGAAGAGGCAGGCAGGGAGAGAGGAAGAAAAAGTTTGGGAGGGGGAATGGAATATGTCGTGTGGCAGGGTAAGCTTCGGGGATGGAGTGAGGAGGCAAGGAAAAATTGGTAGCTGCAGCTTCAGTGGAGGGGGCAGGCAGGGAGAGAAGAAGAAAAAGTTGGGGGGGGGAATGGAGTGTATTGGGTGGCAGGTTTGACTCTGGGGCTGGGCAGGGAGGCAAGGCGAAATCTGTGGCGGTGGCTTCAGTGGAGGAGGTAGGCAGGGAGAGAGGAAGAAAAAGTTGGATTCTTGGAGGAACAGAGAGAGATGGTTGGGGAATGGAATGAGGTCTGGAGGAGGCAGAAAGAAGGGAAGAAATATTGGATGCACAGTCAGAAGGAAGTGCAACCAGAGACCCATGAAATCACCAGAGAACAAAAGTAGGAAAAATGATTTTATTTTCAATTTAGTGATCAAAATGTGTCAGTTTTGAGAATTTATATCTGCTGTCTATATTTTGCACTATATTTGTCTATTTTTCTGTAGTTGTTACCGAGGTGACATTGCATATTTTAAAGTCATCTGCCTTGACCTCTTTGAAAACTCCCCTGAATATAAATGATAATTAACATTTTCTTTGTATAGTGTGCTTTGTGTTTTTATAATTTTGTAGTTACCATTATGTATTAAGATTATATTGTGTGTATATGAAAAATGGATGGAAGAAATTGGTTTACTATTAGTACTATTATTATGGGGGTGGAGTCAGGGGCAGAGTTTGGGTGATTCTGGGGTGGAGTTTTGGCATGTCTGGGGCGGAGCTTCAGCGGGGGTACTCGGTTGGTATTTGTTAGGCTTAGGGGGTACTTGGCTTGAAAAGGTTGAGAAACAGTATTGTATACCACTGTAACTCGCAGAGCAGATGGTTCACACACACATTAGGGACGTAAGCCATTTGGATCTTATACCATCCAGGATGTTTTAAAGTGCACCTGTTTTCTTGAGGTCATGTAAAAGTTCCTATGATTTTGGGAGTGAATGCTATCTGAGGTGTCAGCAGTTGACATATTAGACAACCAACCTTTAATTATGAATGGCAAAGGACATTTTTATGTATGTAGAATATTTGTAGACAACCCAATCCAAATTGTGTGAATAATCACTAAATCAAACTTTACCAATCTCCACAATACTCACTCCTACATATCTCTCAGTTCTACTTGCAAGGGAGAAAAAAGACTTCAAAGGCCCCCACAAATGTAGAACGTTGAAACACTCTTGTCCAACCACCCTAAGGTGAGCTATCATTAGTCTCGAAAATACCTTCTTTGTTGTATTAAATGCTGCTGCTGCTTATTATTTTAACTTTAGCAACCCCTGAAGTCCATAGACAATTTCTGACTTGTGAGTGAAAAGGTTACTAGCTTGAGCAGTCGGCTAATAAATCCTCAACGGAACTTCCCCGTTTCGCTTTAATCAGAGCTTCTTCAGGAGCAGAAGATCTTTTTCATATATCCTGCGCAAACTGTGTCCGAGCTGTTACCGCTGCGGCCGGCACTAAAAATGCTAGCATGGCTTTGTAAAGGAGGGGGTTAAGAAGAATGTTGTCAGTCTATCATCTCTATACATAGTTTTAATTTCAATTCATTCCAATTTCCCAGTTTAAATTTGTCAGATATATTACTGAAGTCATAATCTGTTGGCTTGTTTGTTTATTTTTAATAGTAAATATTTTCAAAAATGGGGGAAAAAAATGAACCCCCCTGGGGCCTTATTTTTTTTTTATTGTTTATTAGAAAATCATGTAGCATTAACTTATGATACTGTACTTTTTGGTATGTCTATGAGGAAAAAGAGTCAGATATCGATGTGTAATAACAAACTTTTATTGATTTTGACCGGAGTAGCCATTCAACATATTACTAATAACTGGAAAGACCATAGTAGGCTTAATTTTAAATTTTGGTGGAATTCAGTTTGTCACATATACAGAATGGAAAGATCAATAGCGGTGCAAAATGGAAATTATAAAAACTTTATTAAAATTTGGGAACCATTAACGTCCTTTTGTCAGATTGATGCCATTTTTCTAATATTTCTATTTCTATATTAAACATATAGAAACATAGAATATGACGGCAGAAAAGGGCTGTAGCCCATCAAGTCTGCCCATGCTAATGACCCACCCCCAGACTTCACCCGGCTAGAGATCCCACATACATATCCCATTTCTTTTTAAAATCGAGCACGCTGCTGGCGTTAATCACCTGCAATGGAAGTTCATTCCAATGATCGACTACCCTTTCGGTGAAGAAATACTTCCTGGCGTCGCCATGAAATTGCCCGCCTTTGATTTTCAGCGGATGACCTCTTGTGGTTGAAGGTCCTTTAAGAAAGAAGATATCGTCTTCCACCTCGATGCGGCCCGTGATATATTTAAAAGTCTCAATCATGTCTCCCCTCTCTCTACGTTCCTCAAGCGAGTATAGCTGCAGTTTATTTAGTCTTTCCTCATATGGGAGGTTCTTGAGTCCCGAGACCATCCTGGTGGTCATTCGCTGAACCGACTCGATTCTCTGCACATCTTTTTGATAATTTGGTCTCCAGAATTGAACACAATATTCAAGATGCGGTCTCACCATGGATCTGTACAGGGGCATTATGACTTCGGGCCTCCGGCTGACGAAACCTATTTTTAATATTATTTAATATGTAAGATAAGGGGGGGAGGGGGGAGGGTTTCTATTATATGAAAAATAAAAATTACTAGAGGGATTTTAGGAGGGGAGAGGGAGGGTTATATTTCCAATTATAAGATATAATGATAATATGTACAAGTGTTTAAATCTATATTATTGAGTTGCAATTTTTGTACACTTGATGAAAGTTTTAAAATGAATAAAGAATTTAAAAAAAAAAAAAAAGAAACATCAGATGAAAGCATGATTAATTTTAAAACATAAGAATATAAGAGTTGCCATACTGGGACAGACTGAAAGTCCATCAAGCCTAGTATCCTGTTTCCAACAGTGGAAAACCCAGGTCTTGAGTACCAGACAGAAATCCAAAGAGTAGCAACATTCCAAAGCTGAAATTGTGATGCCATAATGTCTCATTCCACCAATGCCTAAGAACCAAACTCATCAGTGATGTCACAATGGCTTGATTGTCCTATACTGTACTAGGCTCACATAAGAACATATGAGCTGCCTTACTGGGACAGATCACAGGTCTATGAAGCCCAGTATCCTGTTTCCAACAGTGAGCAGCCCAGGTCACAAGCACCTGGCAAAACATATTTTATGCTGTATATGCTAGGAATAAGCAGTGGATTTCCCCAAGTCCATCTTAATAATGGCTTATGGACTTTTCTTTTAGAAAATTATCCAAACCTTTTTAAAATCCTGCTGGAATAGACCAGACTAGTTTCATGTGGCAGTACTACAAAACATCTTTAATTCAAAAAGCCTATGGTTGACAGAGAAAACCAAAGCATAGTTGAATGGTCATCCAGTGAGCTACTACTACTACTACTATTACTATTAATTATTTCTATAGCACTACCAGATGCACGCAGCACTGCACAGAATCACAAAGAAGAAGAAAATAGTCCCTGCTCGAAAGAGCTTACAATCTAAACATCCAAGACAGACAAACAGGATGTCGTGGATACAGTTAAGGGGAACGGTTAATCAGCTGGTTGGGTTGGAGGGCAGAGAAGTAGGGTTAAGGATTGAAGGCTATATCAAAAAGGTGGGTTGAAGGCTTCCGACAGTTCTTTGACTCTTCCAAGGAGTTTTCCTTTAAGAGGTCTACTGGTACAAAAGTAGCCATGGATTTTTTACCTCTTTGCCTTTTTAGCTTTAATCCCTCCTTTGGCCCAATCTCCACAGTGAAATGTACATATGCTGTGAAAGTTTTAACAATAAAGGAAGAACCAGGGAATATGAGATAATGTGTACTAGATAGCTATAGGAGCTCAATTTTTATTCACTGCTAAGTGTAAAGTTTGTTTATAAAGAATAATTTTACATTTATGATACTGACCAATTTGGATTATGGTTAGATCATCTGCTCTTTTGGGCCTTCAGCTCAGTCAGAACCAGGGCGGAAAACTGTTGCTATATAATACAATACAACTTCTTATACCCTACAAATTTCAACATGGAATCATTGCAGCTTACAGCAAGTTGAATTTCATTTGCGATAGAGCATTATTGATAGCGACTTTAGTATTGTCATCATTTTGAGGATGTCAGTCTGTAGGAAGAAGAGTGCTGAGAGGAGTTGAGTCTACTGGGGGAAGAGATATGTCTTTAATCTTTTTCTGAACAGGCAATGCATGGGTAGTCATCGTAGGTGGGCAGGTAAACTGTTCCAGATATATAGTCCTAGGACCTCAAAGATGAAGTGTGTGACTGAGGGAAGGGGAGGCTTTTGCCCACTGCTGTTAGGTAGATGTTGAAGAGAGAGGGTGAGGGGAGCTTTGTGGGACCACACAGGAGGACATCCAGCTCTGGGATCTTTGGCCACCCTTCCAGACCTCATAGGACATGTTTTGCAAGAACAGAACCAGCTGAGGACTGTTCCTTGTATACCCAGTTCATTTAGTCTCGGGAGCAGGAATGAATGGTCCACTGTATCAAAGGTGGCTGAGATGTCAGGACTTTGCACTTCCTCCTGCTCCTGAAGATAACTGGCGGCCTAAGGAGCAGCAGGGACTGGGCACCCCTCCTGCTCCCAACATTTTTAAAGGTACAGGGAGGGGGGTCGGTCTGCCCGGCCCGACCAGGGGTGGGCCGGCCGGGGATGCAATGGGCCGGTCTGGAGTGGGACCTTCGCGTTGGGTTAATTTTTTTGGTTCAGGGAGAGAGAGGGGAAGGGGCAGTTGTTGGGAGAGGGAGGGAGGTTTAATTTTTTTTTTAATCGGGCTGATATTTTGCGTGTATAAAACATGCAAAATATCTGCCTGATTTAAAAAAAATTTCAAAAGTTGGCAGAAGCCCTGACAGCAGTGACAGGAGGCTGCTTCTCCTGTCACTACTGTCAGGGCTCTAGCGATCTGTGCAGTCGGTTGGGGGCGTGCCTCCAATTGCTCTCATTTGCATGCAGATGGTTGAGGAATCGGTCGGCCTGCCTCCAATCACACAAGGATCGGAGGGTTAGTGAATCTAGGGCCTAGTAATTAAGAAACTCAATGAGGCATTTGCCATGCAAATTAAACATTCGGCTTACAATATTTATACCTGCTTCTCTTTGAAATGTGGTCAAAGGTGTTCTCCTTGGAAGCAAAATGTATTATTTTTTAGTGTATAAATCACCTTTGGAAGGATTCTTTTATTTTATGCAGTCCATCTCAGTTGTATATTTTTATTCAAAACAGAACAGCAGCCACTCCTATTAAATCTAGTGAGGGACCTCAATTCTACTGTGTTGGGAGATAGGCTATGTCTCTAGGAGCAGTTTTGTTTTCCTCTTGTAAATTTTCTTAAATTCCTCTCTGGGGTGTGTTAATTCTCGAGATCCTCCTCTTTATAGTGGTCTAGGTTTTCCTTATTTTGTTTATATTCCTTAGGTGCCCTTTATAAATGTGCGGTAAGGTTTTGCATTTACTGTGCACTAAAAAGAAAAACCTACAGAAAGTGCAAAGCCTGTGCAGTATAATCAAGAGTGTGCCTAGCTAGAGAATGACATGGGGACAAAGTTTGTCCCCATCCCCTTGGATTCTGCCCTAGTCCCCACGGGCCCTGTCCTCACAAGCTCTGTCCTCGTCCCTGTGGACTCTGTCCTCATCTGCACAAGCCTCAAACATTTATGATTTTATATTTAAATCTTTTTATTCAAGTATAAAAAAGAACAATATTCTGTACAACTGTTGTTTATAAATCACAAATGGAGCCTTCCATTTCGATCTGGTTTTAGTACATCCTTTCCAGAAATCTGGTTACTTGTATTTTTACATCATCTGGAAAGATAATTAGATTGTCTTTCAGACATGGGTGTAAAAGAGAACCAACACCATGTAATGGAGGAACAGAAATATAATGACTATTAAATGCTGAAAATGTTCCTTGATGCCAGCAACAATGGATGAATCTGTTGCAGTAACAGTAAGATGCTTGAGCAATTTGCCATGTGATGGAAGGACATTACAGGTGGTAGGAGTCTGATCAGCAGAGCAGAGTCTTGTTGCCACATCAAAGGCAGACAAGACACAAAGGATGTCATTTAAATCCAAAAGCAGCTTCTGCTGGAGTTTAAAAAAAAAAAATCTTTGAATTCAGTCACCTGTTGTCTAAGATGTGTTTAAGTTTTTATATATTGATACTAGCATTTTATAGATGCTGTTGCAGCTAATTGGAGAAGCTTGTTTAAGGCTAGTCTCAAGCAGAGAATGTCACGGGGGCACAGTTTGTCCTGACCCCCATGGGCCCTGTTTCCACCCCCATCCCTACCCCATGGCATATATTCCCATCCACACCCTGTGGATATCTGCGGGTACCAGTTCCTATGCCATTCTCTATGCCTAGCATTTCTCTTCATTTACCACACAGGGCAGAACCACACCACTGTACCATGTTAGCAGATTCTGGGCTAGATGCACTAAAGCCTCCGCTCATCTAATGATCGTCGCTAAACCGGTTTGACTGGTTTAGTAATCAATCATATTTGCCGACCCAATGCTCTAAACAGGCTCACCACGTGGTTTTCCTTTCGATCCTACAATCTCCAATTCTGGCATATAAATGAGGTCATTAATATTAAAACCAGGCATCCAATCGATGCCCTAAACTTGCATGCCAGAATCGGGTTAGTAGGACTGACCCGTAAAAGCCGACATGTCTGCTAGACAGACGTGTGTGTGTCCCAAAATCGACAGGAGGGATGCCCATTCCCTGCCCAACATGAACCCCCCCCGGCACTGACTGTCCCCGCAAGGCTCCCCCAAACTGACCCCTCCCCTCCCTGCGCCCCTTCCTACCAAAAAAAAAAAAATGGCAGGAGGATGCCCACTCCCTCCTATGACCGGATGCCCCCAAATCCCCCCCTCCCCCCGTACCTGTAAATTAGTTGACAACAGGAGAGATGCCCAGTCTCTCCTGTTCTTCAGGCCTGCCACTTCAAAATGGAGGGCTTTCCCCTTCCCGGTGCATCCTGGGATAGAGGGAAGGGCTTAAGGCCCTGATTGGCTTAGATGCCTAAAGCCCCTCCCTCATCATTGTACTGGGGAACGCTAATGAATATAGAACTGAAGAATGGACCTGAACATTTTTAAAAAGACAAGAAATGAACTGTCTTACAGGCCTTTTTTAAATTAAAGTGCCTTAGATACTTAACATGTGGTTTATCATGTGGTAACTGTTACTGCACAAGCATGATAATGGGGTTTGCGTTATTTTAAGAGTTACCACAAGCTAAACTGAGCAATAAAGGAATTTGGGATGGAAGTCATGGGCATGGAAGGGCATATTGGAAGGTAGCAAGTGGTCCATATTGCTTGCTGTCATTTCTGCAATTAGTGTGGGCCCACTTAACTCTTTCTAAATAGGAGGCTCTAAGGGCCTGATTCTATATAGGATGCCAGTATCAGCAGCCGCCTAAGAAGCAGTCGCTGATCGCGTGTTAATCGGGTCTGCATTCCCAGACAGATGCCTTAAATGTAGGTCAGCATCTTGCATGCCTACATTTAAGGCGTCTTGTCTACGGGCTTAAGCCTGCCCAAGGCCACTTTGGGCGAAACCACTATGGGCATGCTTAAGCTTACCTGCGTGTCTCCGTAGATGCACCATAGATGTCTTCCTTGCAGGCATTCTTCCTCAGCAGCATTTTTTTTTCTAAAAACATGCATCCCGATTGACTGCTGGATGTTAATAGGATGTCTGCCACTGCCTAAAATCAGGACACATGATTTGAGAATCAACCTCTGAGTGCTTCCATGCTAACTATGACTTGAGTACTGCACGCTAATGAACATTTTTTTTATGTGGGAGTTTCTTAAGGATATGCTGGACCCCTCCCTCCCCCCCTCCCCCCCCCATGGTTATCATGTTAGATTTGTAGCTACTGTGCATCAATTTTTTGCATAAACCAAGTCATCATATATGGGATACAGACTGTGCAGAATTGCCCAGTACCAGCCTTAGTTTATTTTATACCATTCATTTACTAGTTAGAGATCCTCTGTGTTCATCTCACAGTTTTTTGAATTCTGTCGTAGTAATTACAAACTCTAACCCATGTTAGTAAAAGGGCCACTGAGTTTTTGCAGTTACTGGGCAAAGGCTGTGCGCTAACTGTTGGGGGCATGCCCAGCTTGTTTTCTGCAGTTATTGCACTGAAAAGTTCTTTACTGCACATTGACTCCTTGATTCTATAATGTTGCCCACTCATTTCCGACAAGCTTATAAATTTGGGCACAAGTTATAGAATAGTGTTTTGTGCACCTAAACTGAAATTTGTAGGTGCCAATTGGCCTTGTATATCAATAATAGCCCTTATGTGGTGTTAATTGTTGGCAATTGGCATTATTTAACGCACCTCTTCTCCAAACTCGGCAATCCATCCTAAAACCCCCCAGGATAAGTCTTCCGCCACCTCCGTTCCTTCAGTCTCATGTTGTAAGCTCTTGAACAATGACTGTCCTATCTCCCTCTTGTAAACGTTGTTTTTCTTACCTCATTGTGAAACTTTCATCTGTCTGAATACTCATGTAAATCGCTGACACTACTCGGCCTGTCTCTTTTGTAAACCACCTCGAACCGAAAGGCTTTTGCAGTATATAAATGTTTGTTATGTTATATGTTACTTTTCTATTCTATGATCCTTAAGCCTAAATGTTATAGAACAGTGTTTTTCAACCTTTTTACACCTATGGACCGGCAGAAATAAAAGAATTATTCTGTGGACCGGCATCGGTCCATGGACCGGTGGTTGAAAAACACGGGGCTAAGTCTTGGGCCAGACCCAACCATCCTTACCCAATCTCCACCCCAGACCCTGCCCCCATAATAGTACTAATTGCACCTTGCACGTCCCGTGCCTCATCTGGAAGCCTTCCCTCTGACATTGCAACGTCCGAGAGAAGGCTTCTGGTTCAGGCGCAGGATGCCCGTAGGAGCCACTGCCTGTGGCTTTGTGCACTGAATCAGTTAGGAAGAGGGAGCTGGCTCGAAGATAACGCCGCATCGATCGCAACGTGGACCGGCATTTGAAGAACACTGTTTTGGGCCTAATGCACGTGCTGGCCCTGTGGACCGGCAGGAAATTTCTGTGGACCGGCACTGGTCCATGGACCGGTGATTGAAGAACACTGTTATAGAACACAAGTAGAAGGGGGCGTGCACAGGGGTGGGCCAGGGGCGTGTCTTGCAGTTACATGCATAAGTTCTAGAATACAGTCATGCATGCAAGTGCTAACTTTAAGCACAACCATTTACATCGTTATAAAATTGGCATTTAGCGCCCATATTCTTTTGCACTTAATTTTAGTGCTCTTTCTTGAACTCATCCCTACGTAGCCCACTTTAATAGTCTTTACATCTTCTCTTTAGGAGGCAGAGAATGCACTTGGACAAAGACGTCACACTTAGATTACTGCAATCTACTTCTAACAGGTCTCCCGCAGTGTCATCTCTCTCCCTTGCAATCTATGCATAGTACATAAGAACATAACAACAGCCTTACTGGGTCAGACCAATGGTCCATCAAGCCCAGTAGTCTGTTCTCATGGTGGCCAATCCAGGTTCCTAATACCAGGCCAAAATCCAAAGAGTAGCAACATTCCATACAGAATCTCAAAGAATAGCAAGATTCCAGAATCCCAGAGAGTAGCAACATTCCATGCCACCAATCCAGGGCAAGCAGTGGCTTCCCCCATGTCTTTCTCAATAACAGACTATGGACTTTTCCTCCAGGGACTTGTCCAAACCTTTCTTAAAACCAGCTACGCTATCCACTCTTACCACAACCTCTGGTAGTAGTAAACTGCATAAGTGACAGCACATGGTAACATCTGTGTGCTATCTGCAATATGCAGCCCCCACATATTCTCCACCCAAAACCCACTCTGTTTCCACCCTCTAACACAGCATGTAGTTAATTCACAAACTGGCATGCACTATCATGCCAACATAGTAACGGTTACTACGTGCTAATTTTCACCCTTAGAAAGCTAGAGAGCAAGAGAGAAATAAGATCCAGATTGCAGGTAAGTTGATGTTTTGAGGAATGTCTTTAACGCTGCTGCTTACCTAATGAGAACAAATGAAGCTCATTTTGTGAGTGTTTATTTTCCTGCTGCTCTTTATAGCTTTCTTATTTCCCAGTTGATAAGCAGTGTTGCCTGGAGTACGCAGTGTAGTTAGATCAAGCAAGAAATAAGAGGGTCAGGGAACAAAATGATTACATTGATTACTTTAGCAGTACATGATGGTTCTTGCATTTATAGCTGGAGGCAGTCATAGTTCATAAAAATATTGGGGTTTTTTGTTGGGTTTTGTTTTTACTATGTTTCTCTAATAGTGCTTTTATGTTCAATATGGGGAATTCTTTAAATGGTGCCTACATTAGGTGTCGCTAAGTGCCCTAATTGTAGAAGCCTAGCAATGCTTAGGTTTGGGATCTGTGCTCAGTTTAGATTTTTTAATTGGCTTAATTGGTGTCTTCAGCCAGTCAAAAAAAACATTAATCAATTTAAAAGTTTGGTGCTGAACTCTTAGGATGCCTAATGACACCTGTGTTTAAAAGTAGACTTGGTTATGGGCAGAGAATAGGCGTGATTGACTTAGGCATTGCTAGGTGTCCGACATAGGTACCACCAAATTAACCCCTCCTTTTACTAGACTGCAATAGCGGTTATTAGCGTCAGGAGCAGCGCGGAGCATTCAGTGCAGCTCCCTGCGGTAATAACCACTATCATGGGGTGTAAACGAGTGAAAAGCTGGCTTAATGGAGTGGATGCCCTAGTGCTGCCTAAGTCCGCTTAGACACTGCTAGGCTTGATCCTTTTAATGGTGTAATTTATTTGATTGACAGTCACGCCGAGCGGCGTTTATAGAATGTGGCCCAATATGTATAGTCTTGGAGGAAAGGGCAGGAAGTTGGTTGAAGACAGGAAACAAACTAGTGAATGGTGTAGACTGAGCACAAATTATGCAATTTGGATCCTGCTTGCGGTATTGCATTGGCATGCTGTTGGTTAGTGAAGGGTACAGCAGTTCATTTCATGATGTTGATTATATGCTGAAGTTTAGCTGAACAGGTAATTATAGTCGGAGAGTCTCCTATGACATTGAAAAGTATAGGTGGTTTTAAAAAGAGAGAGTCTTCATGTCTGTCAGAAGGTGTCTCAGTCAAAAAGCAGTGTCTCGCAAACTTTGCGATGCCGTGGCACAATAAACGTGGTGGCCGCGGCTCAAGGCATCTAGAAGTGCGTGGACATAAACGTGATAACGTCATGTGCATGCATGATGTCCGCGCATGTGCAAAGGCCCTCCAGGTGGGGCCTTGATCTGCCACTGGGAGGTGCTGGAAGGGAAGAGGCAAGTTCTGTAGACAGTCAGCTGGCATCGATTCCTCTCTTCCCTGGCATCTCGAGGCACACCTAGAATCTCGGGCGGCACACAGTTTGCAATGCACTGCCCTAAAGGTTCAGTTGGACCTGATTTGGGAGTGCTGAAAACCCAAAACCAGCGTTAAAGGCATTTAGCACCGGACTAGCACTTATGTTAATGTAAACAGAATGTTCAGAAGACCCTAGCACAGGTATCAAAGATAGCTGCAAATTGTATTTAAATGTATTGAAATGGATGTTAATGAGGTTACTCGGTATTCCCTGTCAATGCTCAATCAACAGCACAGAAGCAAATGTTGGCCTTAATGCTGAAAACCTACCAACACTGGTAACCCTAGCATTGAAGGTTTTGAGGAGAAGATTCTTCAGAATTTCTAACATTAAACTGCTGATTTTGTTTTCTTTTGGAAGTGGATGAAAGCCTGTGCAGTCTGTAAGCGCTGACAGTGAGAAACAAACGTATGTGCTAGTCTGAGCAAAAGTGGAAGCACACATTGGCACCTGTTTTCTGCATGTAAATATGAGACTTTGAAAAAGTCAAATGCAACAATTTTTGAAAAGCTTATATTTAAATGCTCAGAAGAACTGCGCCAATGTGTGTTTGTGCTTCCAGTTTTGCCTGGGCTTGCGCACAAGATCTGTTTACCGATAAATTTTTTGTGCATTTGATAGGCCTAGGGTTACCAGATTTTCCAAATGAAAAATGTGGACCCATGGCCCCACCCCCAGGCCCACCCTTTTCCATTCAGCCACACACCATTCTGCCCCATGCCCGCCCTGTTCTGCCCGGCCACGCCCCCTCGACTTGCATGAGCAACAAGCGACGGATGGCATTCACACATGCGCTGGTGTGACACGATGACATCACGCACATGCGCTGGTGTGACGTGATGTCATCGCGTTGCATCCGCATATGCTCAAATGCCGTTGCTCGTTGCCACAAGCTTTTCAGAACCCAGACAAGGTCCGGACGTTTGGTAACCCTAGCCAGGCATGTTCTCCCCCTTGCTTTCAGTTTACTAGTGAACATAAATTTTGAACACCATTTGCTTTGGAGGGCTTCTTTTTTGCAATGTTGTTCACCGTGGTGTTTATGCTGTTGGCTTAACACTATTGGGGCCTTAACTTTTTTTCTGTTGTAAGGGTAATTTTGTAAAGCATTTTCTGCATTTAAAGCAGGGGATTCATAACCAGTGGTTCCCAAATCCCCAAGGGGTGCTGGAAAAGGTCAAAGAGGTGTGCAGAAGGGTCCTGAAATCTGACGCAATTTATTACTTTCTGGACATAATGAAGGCAGTTGTTATGACAGTTATTGGTAGTATAACTGCAAGGGTTGACTGTGTTTGGTTTTTTAAATTCACAATCAGATGACTCCACAGGAGCTGAACATTTTTCTCTTTCAAAGTAGCATCCTTCACATTCAATACATTTTTTTGCAACATTTCAAAAACGATTCAAAGGCCTCTCAGAATGTGCTTCGTCAGTCACTCGCGTGTTACCCTCTTTGAAGTGCTTCCACCGCCGAAATACTGCAGCATGGCTAATTGTTTCACCGCTGTATACTTGCTACAACATTTTCAAGAGTATCATTACCGCTCTTTTCAAGTTTAACAAAAGTTCAATCATACACCACTGGCGTACTCTCACTTACGCGTCTTCCTCATTTGCCATGATGAAACTTATGAAGTTCTTCCTCTCTCTGTGACCCAACAATGAAAACTACGGCAGTCCAACTGCAGGTTCAGAAAGGTCAGTGTATGACCTTCACAAGAACCAACGAAGCATTGCCATGTGTACTTCTTGGAAAGAAAAAACAGAGGCAGTTTCTTTGCTTTTCAATCATCCCTCATACGTATTAATGCAATTTTAGCGACATGTTAGACCACCACATCTCCAACTTGCTGATCACAACATCCAACTACAAAACCTTCAGGAGAGAATTAAAAACCAAGTTATTCAGGAAATTTTTCAAGTCAACCTAAACTTCTCAATATATCTCCGGACCATAATGCTTCTTCTAATTATCTATCTTGTAATCTCACTGGGTATGCCCAGACCAATTCTTTTGTAATCCGCCTAGAACCGAAAGGCATTGGTGGAATAGAAGACACTAATGTAATGTATTTATTATGTTTGATATACCGCTTGTACATGAGTATTAAGCAGTTTACAAAACTAAAGACATTAGTCACTTTGGACTTCACTGTCTGTCACTGACTTCACGGGCTCACAATCTAAACTAAGAGAAAAAAAACATCATTCATATATTCAAAGATAAAAACAGAAAGAAGATGAGAAGGAAGAAAGGAGCCCCTGAGGGATGTAGAGAACCAAGGAAAGTGAAGCAGAGTAGTAACATTGTAGAGAAAAAGATAGAATAGTAAATGTAATAAGATAAATATAAATTACTATAGCAGGCAGGAGAAAGAAATAGAAAAAAATAAAATAAGACAAACCCAGCAAAATAAAAATTAAATAAGGTACAGTACTCCCCCGATATTCACGGGGGTTACATTCTCGGGGTGACCGCGAATGTTGAAATCCCACGAATATCGTAAGAGTACTGTAATCGGCACTCTCCTTGCTCCGGCCCTGCCCGCTATGTTCGGAGGTTTCTGGAGCTCGGCACACCCTGCCTTCATCCCCAGCCCGAGCTACGCTGCTTACCTGGTCACAGTTGCCTTAGTCAGCGGCGCTGCGCACGATCAGGAAGACAGCTGTTACTATGGAGTCCAGGAGCTGCACTATAGCCGGAACCACGAGGGTTTACTGTAGTTGCTGTGAAAGTGGTTAGCAACACGAGCCCCTCCCAGTGACCCCACAAGAGCCGAGCCGGGCCAGGTCCCCCAGAGGAGGAAGGACAAGTTCAACATCGATCTCTCCCCTCCTGCACTGCTTACCTGGTCGCGGTTGCCTTAGTCGGTGGCGCCGCACACGAGCAGAGAGACATCTGCAAAAGCAAACCCTGGAATCTGCATGCGGGAACCGCGAAGGATGGGAGAATGCACCAGAAAGCGGGAGAGGGGCTGAGCTGTTACTACAGAACAATTACGAAGGGAGGAAGGTTTTAAAGATCCCCCTCCCCCTCGCGAATTACTGAGTCCACAAATTCGGAACTGCGAATTCGAGGGTTTACTGTACAGTTAGTGATTAAGAGTTAGTGACGTGTAGCTGCCAGTTGTCACTAGTGGACACTTGCTCCCTCTTTTACTAAGGCGCGCTAATCAAATTAGCGTGCGCTAAATGCTAATGCATCCATAGACTAGCGTTAGCATTTAGCGCGTGCTAAATTGATTAGTGCACGCTAATCGGTTAGCGCACCTTAGTAAAAGAAGGCCTTGGTTTACCAAGTTTCCAAGTTTTATTAAAATTTTGATATTCTGCTTAAAAATTGTCAAAGCGGTGTACATTACATTTTTTAAAAAGTATAAATATTTGGGGAATATATAATTAAGACATAAACCAAAAACAAGACAAACTGAAACACATAGGAAAGAGGAGTAGAACTACAGTCGTAATAGGAGAGACAAACAAAGAGGGTTGACACAATGGGGGAGGGAAGCTGTGCTCTTCCTTCTTTAATTTTAAGGGAAGTAGGTGGTCTAGGACGGAAGCGGTTTTAAGTTTGTTTTAAATTTAGGAAGGGGGTATGAGGGTTTAGTGATCAGTTGTGCAGGAACTAAAAAGGTTGAGAACTTCTGTTTTACTTACATATGAAGACGCTTATAGAATTGCCTAAGCATTGTAAAATGTAACTACGCTGAATCTTAACTTGTACTTTTAAGGGCCTTCCCAGAGGCATACTTTAGGCAGCATCGGTGCATGTTTTTATAAAATACATTTTTACAAGCACAAATTTGCACCTTCTTTATTGACTATTACTGTTTTATTATTTCTACAATGCTACTAGGCACACACGGCGCTATACATTGAAACACACAAGAGACAGTCCCTGCTCGAAAGAGCTTACAGTCTAATGATGACAGACACGGAAAAAATTGGTGAATCAATATATGCTGCTCATGTAGGGCAGAGCAGCTGTAAAGTTGTGAGCGCCATAGAGACTGATTCTAGGTGCTTATTTAAAACAAAAAAGGTACATAGGCTTCTATGTTGTTTTAATAGAATAGGTGCTTTATGGACTTTTCACATAGGCGCCCTTTATAAACTTAGGCAAAAGCTTAGTAAACCAATGTAAAAATGGCAGAGACCTCTTTATAAAACAAGCCCATAGTCTGTCGAAATGCAAAGTGATCAAAAGTGTGCACTTGATGCAAAACAGAGAAAATGAGCTATGAGGTTTAATGCACTTATTATAAAGCACCAATATATCAATTTTTAATAATAATAATAATAGTTTATTTTTATATACACTAGACAATTAGAAATACAAAGTCATATAACAATTATTATAAATGAAAATAACAGTTCAGAATAAAATACTAAATAGCAAAATACAGCATATAAAAGATAGTAATTACACAATACAAGTTGATTATACTAAAATAAATTAAGTGTGTAGAATTGTTTAAACAAATGATCATAAGATAGTAGAAACTGACTAAGATAACAAATTTAAGAATAAAATCAATATTGTGTTTTCTATTGTTTAAATCAGGGAACTCCGGTCCTCGAGAGCCGTATTCCAGTCGGGTTTTCAGGATTTCCCCAATGAACATACATTGAAAGCAGTGCATGCAAATAGATCTCATGCATATTCATTGGGGAAATCCTGAAAACCCGACTGGAATACGGCTCTCGAGGACTGGAGTTCCCTACCCCTGGTTTAAATAGATAAGTTTTAAGATCTTTCCGAAATTGATAATAGGTAAGGGATGAGGAAATGAGAGCATTTAAAACATAAATCCATTACTCCTGCTTGGAATGCCAAGGTCCTATCCCAAAATTTTTTATAACGGCATGTTTTTACTGAAGGAAAATAAAAACCAACCGGATCTGCAAATGTTTTTCTTAATAGTAAGAAATCTAAAATGGGAAGAAAGATAAGATGGTGCTAGACCAGGGATCTCAAAGTCCCTCCTTGAGGGCCGCAATCCAGTCGGGTTTTCAGGATTTCCTCAATGAATATGCATGAGATCTATGTGCATGCACCGCTTCCAAAGCATATTCATTGGGGAAATCCTGAAAACCCGACTGGATTGCGGCCCTCAAGGAGGGACTTTGAGATCCCTGTGCTAGACCAAATAAAACTTTAAAACAAATGCAACCAAATTTGAATAACACTCTGGCCTCAAACGGCAAGTAGTGGAGCTTTTGATAATATAAACTAATATGATCGTGTTTTTTCAAATTAAAAATCAAACGAATTGCTGTATTTTGTATTATTCTTAAATAACATTACAGTAGTCCAATATTGAAAGAATTGACGATTGAACCAAAATTCAAGTTTTTTTAAACAGTGATAAAGTATTGTGCATGTTCTGATCCGAAAGAGCCTCTTTATAGAGCCAAACTATACATGCATTATAAACCCCCTCACCTATCACGTACTTCTTTACTTTTCCAAAGAAAGTATTTACCAAACGGTCAATTTACATTAATAAATTGCTGTTTACTTCACTATATACATATTTATATCTAATCAGTTTCCAAAAACTGTTTACCTCTACAAATAGGCTTTTTCAAAAGCTCCCACCCTCCTCGTGATTGTGTATGCTGATGGTTCTTGAAGTTTGTATGGCTGTTAGAATTGAGGCTTCTGCTTGACTTACTACTATTAATTATTTCTATAGCGCTACCAGATGCGCACAGCGCTGTACAGTCACAAGGAAGACAGTCCCTGCTCGAAAGAGCTTACAATCTAAACGGACAAACAGGATGTCATGGATACAGTTAAGAGGAACAGTTAATTTGCTGGCTGGGTTGGAGGGCAGAGGAGTAGGGTTAAGGATTGAAGGTTATATCAAAAAGGCGGGTTTTCAGTCTGCTTTTAAACAAGGGAAGGGGCTTGACAGACAAACTCGGGTAATTTATTCCAGGCATAGGGGACAGCTAGATGAAAGGAACAAAGTCTGGAATTGGCAGTGGAGGAGAAGGGTAATGTTAAGAGCGACTTATCTGAGGAATAGAGTTCTCCGGGAGGTGTATAAGGCAAGAGAAGAGATATTGAAGGGCAGCAGAAGGAACACACTTGTAGGTCATCAATAGGAACTTGAAGTGTATGCGAAGGTGGATAGGGAGCCAGTGAAATGATTTAAGGAGAGAGGTGACATGAGTAGTGAGGTTGGTAGAAGATGAGTCGTGCAGCAGAGTTTTGCACAGATTGCAGGGGGGGAGATGTGGCACTGTGGGAGACCAGTTAGAAGTAGATTGTAGTAATCTAAGTGTGAGGTTATAAGAGCGAGGACAAGGATCCGAGTAGTGTGCTCAGAAAGGAAGGGGCAAATTTTGACGATGTTGTAAACATAGAAACGACAGGCCTTAGCTACTATTACTATTAATTATTTGTATAGGCACACATTGAATTCAGGTACTTGTTGTCAATGTCCCTAGTGGGCTCACAGTCTCTGTACCTTGACTTCAGCTGCTTTTTTTACTTCCTCCATATGCTGCCACCGTAAGCCACTTCCTGGATAGCTCTGCCTTCTTTTAGATGTACCAATATTTGCCTGTTGTGCTGTCTAAAAGTAGCAGTGAAAGTTCACCACCAAATCTGACTTTATTATAAGGGGTGAATTGTCACAGACTATAAGCTGGGATGTCATAGTTTGAGTGTGGGAAATCAAACTACTGTATCACCACTGATGGCTTGTTCTGTCTTTTGAGAATAGAATTAGGTTTTGCTATTGGTTTTCAAGATTCAATTCCACGTCAGTGTTTGGTAGAAAGTAAAACTCATCATTTAGAAATTATTTTGATGCAACAAAATGTAGCTTCTTTGGGAGCAGGATGCAGAAATGATGTGATAAGTGAGAAATTCTTACGTGAGCACAAATGTCTGGGGAACGCACTGAACAAAACCTTAGGAATCAATACTGAAGCTGCTGTCAGAGGTTTTGTACAGGATCATACTGCCTTACACCAAAGCTGGTACCTTAGTGAAGAGAAGTTTTCAGCATTATTGTTAATGAAAATGAAGAGCACTGGGGAATCTTGTGATAGAATTTTTATTTTATTTATTCAATTGTATTCAATTTTCTATACCGTTCTCCCAGGGGAACTCAGAACAGTTTACATGAATTTATTCAGGTCCTCAAGCATTGTTTCCCTGTTTGTCCCGGTGGGCTCACAATCTATCTAATGTACCTGGGGCAATGGGGGGATTAAGTGACTTGCCCAGGGTCATAAGGAGCAGCGTGGGTTTGAACCCACAACCTCAGGGTGCTGAGGCTGTAGCTTTAACCACTGCACCACTCTTGAAATAAAAATGTAGCAAAAGTGAGCCAAGTAAAGGACAATCAATCCATTGTGACATCACTGATGAGGTTGGCTCTTATTGGAGGAATGAGGCGTTATAATGTCACAATACCAGATCTGGCAGAGGCTGAAACTTTTCACACTATTTATTCAATTTTCCATACTGGCCTCCCAGTAGAGGATTATCCAGGGTCACAAGGAGCAGTGCCCTGGGTGACTTGACCATGGTCACAAGGAGCAGTGTGGGTGCAGGGTGCTCAGGCTGTAGCTTTAACCACTGCACTACACTCTCCCATCAAAGATTAGTTTTGAAGGCCTTATTTAAACCAGACACCCCAGGATGGCAAACTCAGTGCTCTAACAAATAATCAACTCCTTCACTCTGCTCTGAGGTGCAAATTATTTTGTACTGCTCCGAGTATATGTATGTCACCTGCAGAGACATGTCTCGTGTATGGGTCAGAGCCTAGGCTCTTTGTACTTGATCCTTCTTCATCATTCTCCTCTGCATACCCTTAAGCTATTTCTCCAACCCCACTCTTATCTGAACCTCTTCTGGTATTGGGTAACCACATAGTCCAACAAAATGTCTCTCCCATGGAGACTTTCATCTAGGTCATCTGTGCTTTGCTTTCAGCCAACTGACCATGCAGCGTCTGTATAGTGTTCTCTAGCACTGCCTTCCTCTCAGAGCTCTTGCAGCTCTGCACTCTGTCCATGTCTTCTCTTACAGATTTGTCAGCTGATGGGTCAACACTCTATTTGCTTCTGCACGTTTAGTACAATCTAGCTGGGCTACATTTTCTTTTTCACAGGCTCCCTCCTTCTGGAGGCACAATTCGTGTACGGTATCCTGAAGCCTGGCATTCGGATCTTCCAAAACCCATGTCTTTGCATCTAGCGCTTCACAGCTTGATACCTTTTCAGTCAGTTGCTTCTGCAGCCCAGAGTGCTGCCACCCTGGCCGTTGCCAACTCCTGCTGCATCTGCTTTATTTCTGTTTCTGCGGCCTCTGCCTTGTTCTGATAATCCTCACTCTGGGTAGTCCAGCAGCTGATTTGGTCCTTAGCCTTCACCAGTTGCATCCAGAGGACCTTCTTTTCCTCCTTTAACTTAGTTATTTGTTTAGTAGCTAGTCTTATTTTCTCTTCCATCTCTTTGATGTAGCAATCTGCCTCCTCTAGCTGGCTAGCTAGGTATTGGGTTGATTCCTGAAGCTCTATCCCTGGGGCTTCAGGAGGTTTCGTCTTTAGCTGAACCATCCAACTCTTCTGCCATTGTTCTCTCTTGCCTGGGGCTTCTGGGCTAGGGTTACAACTCATCAATTTCCCCCTTTGGCTGCGCAGCCCCTTTCCTGGCTTCATTTTTTTTTCCTGGTGCCTTCTTGGCTACCCCAGGTGAGTCCTTCACTGTGCCCCCTTCTAGGGCTGGTAATCCTCTATTTTCAGAGGATTTGGTTAGCCAAAGCTTTCCAGCTCCCAGATTCCTATCTTGGGCTTCATGCCTAAAACTGCCTGGATTCTCACCAGTATCCTGTAGTACTGACTTGAACACAGTAACTCCACCCCAGAATTTCCATTGTTTCAATTCAACTTCTTTTAACTTTAAACCACTTCTGACAGTTCCATTTCTGCTGCCCATACTACCAGTAGCTTAATTAAGAAAGGTTTTCAGCTGCTCCTCCCTTCTTTTCTGTAGCCTAAGTTTGATTTAGGCTGCAATCAGCAACTTAATTAAGTCTGTCAGCATTCTGCTGTAGCTTTCTCTCTTTAAACTTTCAGACATGAAAAGAAAAAGAAAAATCCTACTTGTCCAGCACTGACTAGCTGTTGTGTTTTCCCTCACTAGCTCAGGTGGAGCTTTGTTGAAACCCATAGCCTGTTGAAAACCTCCTCTCCTTCAGAGGTCCCACTTCCTCTGGAGTTCCCTGAATTCAGTTTCTTTGTGACAGAAACTCAAAACCAGGCAGAAACACCATATGTAACTGGCTGGTTTGGATTGCCAAGAGAGGTCTGGACAAGTATATAGCCAGGATACCCATTACACATGAACAAAAAGGTTTTATTATAATTGCCTCACACGAAAGATTAACCAAGCCCATGTAACACAGGGTCTGGCTCTAGCCAGAACTGAAACAAGAATCCCCAATTCAAAAAGCAATGGCTTACCTCACACACACTTGGCTGTCTCACACTCTTTCACACTCTAAACTAAAACTTAGATTTGTAGACTGGGTCAACACCAGTAGGAGCTCGACTCGGTTAACAATAAGAAAATAATACATAAATGAACTCTGTCTCTCAAACAAACACACAGAAGTACTCCTTCCTACAAGAGTCCATCCCCTCTGACCCAGCAGGGCTGTATTCCTTCCCTAATGGATCTCATACTGAGCTGCAAAACTCAGGCCATTCTGGGACATGTAGTTTCCCCCTATTTGCCAAATACCTCCTGCTGCCCAGGGATATAACTGCAGCTTCAGTGAGGGAAAACCACTGAATCTCTCACAGTCTGGCCAAAAGTTATGGGGCTCATAATCAAAAGAGAAAAATGTCTAAAACCGGCCTAAGTCGGCACTTGGACGTATTTGGGAAATGTTCATCCAAGTGCCGATAATAAAAATGGGTTTTGGACATATTTGCAGTAATAGTGAAAATGAGCATTTAATATCAACAAAACATGAAAGCTTTTGGTTATAAGTGAGACAGTAAGCAAGCTTCCCCCCCAAAAAATATGCGAGACTTCTGACATAATAGCAGTAAATTCTCTGGGGTTCAAGATCCCAAAATAGTCAAGGAAAAAACCACTTGATTATTGTGAATTGCAGTTCATAGCACCAGTTCTTTGCCCTGGTTCTGACTGAGCTGAGGGCCCCAAATGAGCAAATGATCTAACCATAAGCCAAATTGGTCAGGATCATAAATATAAAATTATTCTTTATAAACAAACTTTTCACTTAGCAATGAATAAAAATTAAGCTCCTATAGCTATCTAGTACACGGTATCTCATATTCCCTGGGCCTGAAAAGTGTCCTTCCTTCTTTATCAAAAGTTTCACGGCACATGTACATTTCACTGTGGAGGTTGGGCCAGAGGAGGGTTTAAAGAGGCTGATGAATAGTCAAGACCAAAGATTGCAAGGCCATTGGCTTGACAGGGCCCAATAGTTGCTGTTCTTACTGTGCCCTGTTTACTTGAGTATGCATGAGGAATGGAGTGTAATAAAATAATCAAGAAGATCTACTTTAGATTGAAACGCCCACAGCTTTTGGAGAAGATGTCGGGAGCTTGTATTGCGAGTCAGCCCTGGTTGTGGCTAGTTCCACTAGAAGATGTGTTGCCTTCTCTGTTTCTGTAATGGTAATACTTTATGAAAAGAAACCAATGTTTAGGTAATACCTAAAGTTTGTTGAAGGTTCTTGCATTAGGAACACTTTAGAAAAGGGATTAGTGTTTAGATAGCACTTAAAGTTCATTTAAAAGGTAGGGAGGGAGGAGTGAGCATACATGATTAAAGAATGGAGCACAGGATACGGACTTAGAATGATCTCTAAATCATAGAAGGTCCTATGATCTGAGTTCTTGAATTTTATGATATGTTCATCTCCCATAGAATATTCAATGTTTAGTGAGATCATTTTTAGAAAACCAAAGTGAAAGAATATAAAGCCTTTTAGGTGATGAAATATGTATATTTTGATCAGCAATTTGTAGCGATCATCATTATTCTTGGAGTAATCAAAATACAATATTTTCTTTGATCATCTTATTACCCCTCTTTTTTTCTAGCAAACTGAGGAATGGCGAGTGACAGATGGCGTTGTGGACCTGGGGTGGTCCTGGAGATTCCTAATAGTGGCTAGGCTCCTAGGTGCCCTGGGGAGTGTCTTACCCTCTACCCTTGAGGAGAGGGCCCCTGGCAGTAGCAGGTGCTCAACTAATTAAGACTGAGCTGAGGGAGAAGGTATGTCAGAGATTCAGATGTTTCTCTCACTGAAGTTACAGCAGCAGGGGGTGTTAGGCAAATCAGGGAAAACTACAGTGCTGAGATCCATTAGGGAAGGACTACAACCCTGCTGGGTCCAAGGGGTGGAACTCAGGCAGGGAGGAGTACTTTTTGTCCCAGAATGGAATCATTCGGGGAGGTCCCAGATGAAGAGGTCCCTAAGAGAGAGGAACTTTCAGTTTTCCCTAGACTTGGACGAGGCAGAAGCCATGGGAAGCTAAATGCTGCCTATGGAAGCTGACTGAAGTTGAGTAGAGAGAAAGAAAGAGAGATACTGTCCAGGTGAGACAGCTACTGATGATTTGGCTGAGGTAAGCCATTGCTTTTTGAAGTGGGGATTCGTGTTCCAGCTCTGGCTAGAGCCAGACCCTGTGTTACATGGGCTTGGTTAACCTTGCGTGTGAGGCAACTATAACAAATAAAACCTTTTTCTTCATGTGCAACAGGTGTCCTGACTGTATGTGTGTCCAAACCTCTCTTGGCAGCATGTTATGTAGACATTGAGATATACAGCCAAATATTATACATTAGCTGGTACAAACATTTTCAGACCAATGAATTTATGTAGCTACCACTCAAACCTAGCTTCCAAATTAAACCTGTGAAGGAGTAAAATTGCATAAAACTAAACTTTATGGCTGAGATCTGCCAACCTTCACATTTTCATGCCTCCCGCTAAATACAAATTGCCATTTAAAAAACAAACAAACAAAAAATACTTTTAAGGAAAGAATCTCAGTGGTGAAAACTTTTCAGCAAGCCATACAATATCATTATTTTTCCATCAATGTATAAAGGTAATCATTGCTTGAGGTCAAGTCAACTCCTTAAACATGAACCTTATGACAAAGACCACACACCATTTTAGTAGCCTTCCTCTGGACTGACTCCATCCTTTTTATATCTTTTTGAAGGTGCAACCTTCAGAATTGTACACAATATTCTAAATGAGGTCTCACTAAAGTCTTATATAGGGGCATCAATAAATACCTCCTTTTTCCTACTGGCCATATCTTTTCCTATGTACCCTAGCATCCTTCTAGCTTCCGCCATCACCTTTTCAACCTGTTTGGCCACCTTAAGATCATCACATACAATCACACCCAAGACCCACTCTTCTGTCATGTACTTAAGTTCTTTACCCCTTAAACTGTACCGTTCCCTCAGGTTTTTGCAGCCCAAATGCATGACTGCATTTCTTAGCATTAAATTTTAGCTGCCAAATTTCAGCCCATTCTTCAAGCTTCACCAGGTCTTTCTTCATGTTATTCACACCATCCTGGGTGTCTACCCTATTGCAGATTTTGGTATTGGATTAAATTAAATGCTATGACTGGCTTTTAACGTATTCAAATTACTGTACTTTCTGAAAGCTAGGTCCTATATCTTCCTCACCAATTAAAAATATGTGAAAAATATATGATTAAAAAAAGTTGCAGAATTGAATGGTTGTGAAGATATTGAGATGTTGCATTGATGTTTAGACCTGAAAGAAAATGTGCCCTCAAAGTGGATTGTTTTACCTGTAACAGGGGTTCTCCGTGGACAGTGAGATAAGACACCACATGCAGGAGACATCATCGCATGATGCTGCCTGTTTAGATTTGCTCCTTGAAGCTCAGAAAAGTCTGGAAGACTCTCTGAGCTTGTGCCAACCATTAACATAATTTATACATCAGTATAGCTATACAAAATGATATTAAAGAAATGTAATGTAACATGTATAGTACTACCAGTAAGGGAATAGAAATGTAATTGGTGTTAATTTTTCTAAAACAAATGGAACAGGGTCCGCGGTGTTATCTTACCAGTCAGAGCTTGCGCAGATGCATTTGCCTTCTGTTTTATGGACTTAAAACAGATCCCATTGACCACTTAGAATTTGTTTTTGGGGAGTCCTCATTGTACATCATTTCAAGATAATTATTTAAAGTGTTCAAAGAGTGTGTTTTAATTGCTAAAAGATGCTGAAAAGTGCAAAAGAAGGATATGATATTTTTTTAATGTCTACTTTTGTAAACTCATAAAATGCTGGGGAAATGCAGCAGTGAATTTGATAAGAGCCAATGATTTTGGTTAAACTATATTGACATAACCAGAGACCTAATAAGAGACTAACCCCCCTTGTCTACAAAGCCACGCTAGTGGCTGCTGCGCGGTAACGGCCCCGAAGCCCATAGAGATTTAAAGGGCTTTGGGGCTGTTGTTTCACGGCAGCCACTAGTGCGGCTTTGTAGAAGAGGGGGTAAAACATTGAAGCAGTGGATGGGATATTGCTGTAATTTCTTTCTGTTCTTGTATTGACTTAAGGCATTTACTGGGGACAGGAATTGGAGAGAAATTACTTTGTTATACTTTCATCACACAGCACAAAAGTGTGCTTTTAATTTTGAACAAGTTTTAATTTAAAACTGGTGAAAAGTAAATCACTGTCAGAATTGGCACTCACACCTTCGCTATGAGGCTTACCCATAGACAAGACCTTTCTCTGTAGCATCTTGAACATCACCATCTCTACAGAGTTTTTCGTTTTCACTGTCAGTACCTGCACAACATCTGCTTTGTGATTACCGTATTTTCGCGGATATAACGCGCGCGTTATACGTGATTTTACGTACCGCGCATACCCCTCGCGCGTTATATGCCTGAGCGCGGTATACAAAAGTTTTTAAACATAGTTCCCACCCCGCCCGACGCCCGATTCACCCCCCCAGCAGGACCGCTCGCACCCCCACCCCGAACGACCGCTCGCACGCGCTCCCACCCGCCCCCGCATCCACGATCGGAGCAAGAGGGAGCCCAAGCCCTCTTGCCCGGCCGACTCCCCGACGTCCGATACATCCCCCCCCCCGGCAGGACCACTTGCACCCTCACCCCGAAGGACCGCCGACTCCCCAACAATATCGGGCCAGGAGGGAGCCCAAACCCTCCTGGCCACGGCGACCCCCTAACCCCACCCCGCACTACATTACGGGCAGGAGGGATCCCAGGCCCTCCTGCCCTCGACGCAAACCCCCTCCCCCCAACGACCGCCCCCCCCAAGAACCTCCGCCCGTCCCCCAGCCGACCCGCGACCCCCCTGGCCGACCCCCACGACACCCCCACCCGCCTTCCCCGTACTTTGTGTAGTTGGGCCAGAAGGGAGCCCAAACCCTCCTGGCCACGGCGACCCCCTAACCCCACCCCGCACTACATTACGGGCAGGAGGGATCCCAGGCCCTCCTGCCCTCGACGCAAACCCCCCTCCCTCCAACGACCGCCCCCCCCCAAGAACCTCCGACCGACCCGCGACCCCCCTGGCCGACCCCCCCACCCCCCTTCCCCGTACCTTTGGAAGTTGGCCGGACAGACGGGAGCCAAACCCGCCTGTCCGGCAGGCAGCCAACGAAGGAATGAGGCCGGATTGGCCCATCCGTCCTAAAGCTCCGCCTACTGGTGGGGCCTAAGGCGCGTGGGCCAATCAGAATAGGCCCTGGAGCCTTAGGTCCCACCTGGGGGCGCGGCCTGAGGCACATGGGCCAAACCCGACCATGTGTCTCAGGCCGCGCCCCCAGGTGGGACCTAAGGCTCCAGGGCCTATTCTGATTGGCCCACGCGCCTTAGGCCCCACCAGTAGGCGGAGCTTTAGGACGGATGGGCCAATCCGGCCTCATTCCTTCGTTGGCTGCCTGCCGGACAGGCGGGTTTGGCTCCCGTCTGTCCGGCCAACTTCCAAAGGTACGGGGAAGGGGGGTGGGGGGGTCGGCCAGGGGGGTCGCGGGTCGGTCGGAGGTTCTTGGGGGGGGGGGCGGTCGTTGGAGGGAGGGGGGTTTGCGTCGAGGGCAGGAGGGCCTGGGATCCCTCCTGCCCGTAATGTAGTGCGGGGTGGGGTTAGGGGGTCGCCGTGGCCAGGAGGGTTTGGGCTCCCTTCTGGCCCAACTACACAAAGTACGGGGAAGGCGGGTGGGGGTGTCGTGGGGGTCGGCCAGGGGGGTCGCGGGTCGGCTGGGGGACGGGCGGGGGTTCGTGGGGGGGGGCGGTCGTTGGGGGGAGGGGGGTTGCGTCGAGGGCAGGAGGGCCTGGGATCCCTCCTGCCCGTAATGTAGTGCGGGGTGGGGTTAGGGGGTCGCCGTGGCCAGGAGGATTTGGGCTCCCTCCTGGCCCAATATTGTCGGGGAGTCGGCGGTCCTTCGGGGTGGGGGTGCGAGTGGTCCTGCCGAGGGGGGAGAAGAATCGGACGTCGAGGGGGTGCATCAGGCTTTCAGGATGGGGACAGGACTTCAAGGGGGGACAGGCAGACCTTCAAGGGGGGACAGGCAGACCTTCAAGGGGGGACAGGACTTCAAGGGGGACAGGCACGGAGAGGCGGGGCAGTGCACCGAAAGTCAGGGCGGGTGAACGGTGAGTCGGGGCAACCAGAGGAGAGTCGGGGCAGTGCACCGAAAGTCAGGGTGAGTCGGGGCAACCAGATGAGAGTCGGGGAGAGCGAAAGGAGAGTCGGGGTGGCCAGAGGAGAGTCGGGCAGCATGCGCGTTATATGCCTGAGCGCGGTATAGAAAAGTTTTTGTACATATCATCGTGATTTCTGCGCGCTATACCCCTGTGCGCGTTTTACAATGGTGCGCGTTATATCCGCGAAAATACGGTAAATGGAAGATTTCAATTTCTAGAGCCATGAGTAGCAAATAAAAACAAGCAATCACTTAAATAATGTTTCTGACTGCTACAAGTGTCCTGGCAGGAACAGAGAAGACAAATGCCAAACATTCCAATATTGTTAAATCCACATCTCAGCATTTCAATTACATAAGAACATAATAATTGCCATGCTAGGATAGACCAAAAGTCCGTCAAGCCCAGTATCCTGTTTCTAACAGTGGAAAACCCAGGTCCCAAGTACCAGACAGAAACCCAAAGAGTAGCAACATTCCAGGGCAGAGATTGTGATGTCATAATGCCTCATTCCACCAATGCCTAAGAGCCAACCTCATCAGTGATGTCACAATGGCTTGATTGTCCTATACTTGGCTCACATAAGAGCATAAGAATAGCCAAAATGGAACAGACCACAGGTCCATCAAGCCCAGTATCCTGTTCCCAACAGCGGCCAACACAGGTCACAAGTACCTAGCTAGATCTCAAGTAGTAAAATCGCTTATTCTTCAAAATCTGTTTCAGAGCTTGGTGTTTGTCTTTGAGCATGTTTAAGCTGGCAGAAATCAAGGATGTAAAACCATTTGTCTCATGTATTTTTTTCCCTAAAGCCTTTGAGCATATTTGCGAGTGATACAGCCTTTACTGTCTCTACAATCTTAGCACTTTTCAAATTGGATATTCTTTTTTTTTTAGCCGTGGTAAGTGCCCTTGTGTTCCAACGTCAACAGCACTACAATGTTACAAAGACAGCGACAACTGGTGAGTATGGAGAGACTTGGGATGCCCTCACACAACAGAGGTGGAGATTAGAAAAGACTGGACTAAATTAGTTGGTTATGCAGACTCTGACCCCATCATACTGTTATGTGAGCACTGTTTGCCATACTGCAGAGGTAGCTTTTTCTTTTAAATTTTTTCCAGTTTTGGTGTTAAATATTGATTAATTATTCTTTCTAATCAAGGCCGGCGTTAGGGGAGGGCAAACAGGGCAGTTGCCCTGGGTCCCACAGCTCCATGGGTTCCTATGATCTGAACTTCTCTTCCCCTTCTATCTCTCTCACTTCACCTCACCTTTCTGATCTTTTTTCAACATCTAAATGTTCCTTTTCAGAGGGGCCCCATCGCGGCAGCCATTCTCACAAGTTGCATGTGGCTGCCCCGAAGCTTTCATTCTGCTGCGATTTCCCTGCCGGAAACAGGAAGTTGCAGCAGAGGGGGTGGATTGCAGCAGAGGGAAAGCCGCCAGTGGCTTTTTAGAATGACTGCCGCGTTGAGGTCCCTCTGAAAAGGAACATTTGGACAGTGGCATACTGTGGGGTACGGGGGTGCGGACCGCCCTAGGTGCAGCCCATAAGGGCCGGCATCATGAACTTTGGGCAGCAGCAGCATTCACAATTCGCTGCTCTTGCTGGCATCAGGCTTTCCTCTCTGCCTGGTCCCACCTACTTCTGTTTCTGCGAAGGCAGGACCTAGCAGAGAAGAAGGCTGGACAATGACAAGAGCAGCAAGGTGTGAACTCTGCACTGCCCACCGGGTACAGGGTGAAAGAAGGAAGGAGGGGAGTGGAGCTGGAGAGAATTGCTGCACCCAACTGGGGAGAGGGAGGGAAAGGAAAGGAGATGACAGGCCATGGAGTGGAAGAGAGAGATGCCAGGGCATGAAAGGAAGGAGACAGATGCCAGACTAAGCATAGCATGAAGGGGGAAGGAGAGATGGAAGGAAAGGAGAGAGAGAGATGCCAGGTCATCGGGAGAGGGAAGGAAAGGAGATAGATGCCAGACCATGAAGGGGGGAGAGAGAGATGCCGGGGCATGAAGGGAAGGAGACAGAGATGCCAGACCAAGGGGAAAGGAAGGAAGGAGGGAGGGAGGGGGAAAAAGGAGAGGCCAGATGATAGAAGGGGAGGGATAGATGTCAGGGCATGGAGGGAAGGGAAGGAGACAGAGATGCCAGACTGTGGGGTGGGGTGGGGTGGGAAGGAAGGAAAGGAGAAGAGAGAGATGCCAGATCATAGAGGAGGAGGTGGAGACAGAAAGAGAAAAACGGAGAGGGAGTGAAGCTGAAATTAATCATGTACAAAGGAGAGAAGGGGCACAGGATAGACAATTTATGGAAGAGACATAGAAAGAGGAAAGATGCCATATGGAAGGGGGAGAGGGCAGAGGCTGGATGGAAGGGGCAAAGAAAGAGGGCAGAGGTTGGATGAAAGGGCAGATGTTGCATAGAAAGGAGAGAGAGGACAGATTCTGGATAGAAAGAAGAGAGTGAAGAGAAAATAATTAAAGCAGGAACGACAAAAGTAGAAAAAATATTTTTTTGTTGCTATAGAATAAAATAGTATTGTAGTTGTATTGATAAACATTTATAAACAAAAAATGGAAATAAGGTAATCTTTTTATTGGACTAATTTTAATACATTTTTTACTAACTTTTAGAGTCCAAATCACCTTCCTCAGGTCAAGACAGAATATTGTAACAGCAGTATATTGCAATGACCTGAAGAAGGAGGTTTTGGCCTCTTGACAGCTAATTGAAAAATTGATTTTTTTCTTATTTTCCATTTTTTGTTTTATTTCTCTTTGTTAATTTGTAAAGTGGTGATTGTTATTTGCCAGCTTTTTTCAAATTTACATCTGCTATCTTTATATTTTGCAGAGTATTAGGGGATATGTGTCACTTTTTGTGGTTGTTCACTGTATGCAGAGTCTGGCTTCTTGGCGGTTCAGTTTAAATTTTGTCTACATATTTCTATTTTTAGTTTATGATTACTTATTCCATACTGGGTGAGGGTGTATCTCTTATATACCATGTTTCCCCGAAAATAAGCCCTAGTCGCTGGCAGCAGCAGCATCAGTGATTCGGCAGAGGAACAGCCCAGGCCGCAAAGCAGCCTGTTTAGATTGCTGCAGACATGCCGGATTGTTATAAGATATTTATTTCTGTCTCGCGGTTTGGATGGGACGGAGAGATGGGTCGGCAGGAGAGGGGGAGGGGCGGGGGGATGCGCATCAGTGGTGGGAGGGGGATAGAAATATGCTACATGGGGGATGGGAGGAAGGGAGGGATAGAAGCTGCAAGGGTTCTGCTGCACAAGGGATGGGAGGGAGGGATAGAAAGATATTGCACAAGGGGATGGGTGAGAGGGGAGGAAAGAAGCTGCACATGTGGGGGAGAGAAAGGAAATAGGAAGAATTGTGGGGGAGGAGAGGAAGGGAGAGATGATTATTGTACATGAAAAAAATAAGACATCCCCGAAAATAAGACCTAGTGCCTTTTTTGGGCCCAAAATTAATATTACAGTGTCTTATTTTCGGGGAAGCATGGCATGTATGAAAAGGACATTGTTTTCTGTTAGTATTGACTGGGCAGGATCGATCTGTATTAATCTGGCTTGTTTCGTTTTACAATGGGTGTATTGATGTTCTAGTGCTCACTGCATTGTTTAAGATGCAGCCTTTTCCTAGATGTACCCTTGTATGACTCATAGATTGTTACTAAAATATATATTTTTATATACTGGAGAGGGGTGTTAAAAATTGAGTGGCCCCAGGTGTCTAATATACTAGGCACACCACTGCATTTGGATATTCAAAGGAGATATGGAAGCGGTATACAGTGGTGCCTCACACAATGAACTTAATTCGTTCCAGGAGCAAGTTTGTTATGCGAAAAGTTCGTTATGTGAAACGCGTTTTCCCATAACAATACATGTTAAAAAAAATAATTTGTTCTGCAGCATAAAATATGCTAAGATGACATAAAAAAAGATAAATTTGTCAAAATGGTGAAAATGGTGGTCTTGCTGAGGCCAAACTCTTTGACGAGGTCACACTGTTTTACCCCACATTCACTCCTTCTAATTATTTCCCGTTTCATTTCAACAGAAATCACCTTCCTGCTTTTTTTAGAAGCCATGATATATAAAAAATATTGAGTTTATCTTAAAAGGACGACTGTATACAGTGAGAGAGGGCAGTTAAGCGCAGTGACTAACGACTGCCTGCAGTGCCTGCGCGGAAGGATGCAATACATCGGCAGCTCGGGCGACTTCGTTGTGTGAAACGAAGTTCATTGTGTGAAACGAAGTTCGTTGTGTGAAACAAAGTTCGTTGTGTGAAGTTCGTTGTGTGAAACGAAGTTCGTTGTGTGAATCAAGACATGAAGTTCGTTGTGTGCAGCGTTCGTTGTGCGAGGCGTTCGTTATGCGAGGCACCACTGTATAAGAAATAAATTACATTACATTACATATGGAAGGTGAGGGGAAGCGTGGGAGATGGACTGGACTGAAAGGAAAGAAAAGTCTGGACCATGGGACCTCCTGGAGCTATTTTAAGTTGGCCGATGGTGCGGGTGGGGAGGGATGAGAGAGATGGGAATACACAGGCCAGTGGGTGGGGCAGGGAGGGACTAGATTAACAAATTTATGAAACAGGGTTGGGAGAGATGCATGATGGACAATGGGAAGAAGGGATTACAAGGGCTTAGGCAGCCCCCAAATTTGGAGGGGGGAGGAGGGGTGGGCAGCGGTAAACTGTGGGGACAACACATTCCTCCTCCACCCCCCTTCCGGCAGGTGGAGATGCATCTTTTCTTCTTCCACCTCCTTTGATCCAGTGTTTTTCTTCTTTCTATCCTCCCCACTGTCTGGTATGCCCTTCCCTTTCTGCACAGTCCTGTGCAGATGGAAAACTTCTGTGTCAGCAAGAGGAGAAGCCAGACCGTGGAGAGGAGAGAAAGGAGAGAGATACTGGACTGCATAGTTTGTGAGCTGGGGAGAATGCCAGACAGTATATGCACGTCCACTAGAAAAGCCTGAGCCCAGAATGGGAGGCCTGGGTCTCCAACTCCCTCTCCCCTCCCCCCCCCACCTCCGTGGCTACAGCCCTGGGAGGGAAGAGAATGGCAGAGATGTAGAAATCAGGGGAGACAGGCAGGCCTATGGAAGGGCAGTCAGTTAGAACAAGAAATATGTTTGGAGCAAGGGATGAGAAGGGGAAATGGATGAGGGTGGAAGGGTGATCTGGATCATAGGGGGAGAGAACAGCAGGAAAGAGTGGGAACAATTTTGGAACAAGGCAGAAAAAAGTGTTTTATTTTAAATTTATTACCTGGAATATGTTAGCTTTGGGATAAGTGTATCACAGATCTTTGTATTGTGTCCAGTGGCTTACCAGACAGCTGATGGGGGAGTAAGGGGAGTAAGGGGTGAAGGTGGGCAGTGGCCCTGAGCCCAAAATAGGTAGGAACTAAATTTATCCCAGGACAAGCAGGCAGCATATTCTCACGTATAGGTGACGTCACTGACGGAGCCCCAGTATGGACCACTTTAAAAGTGCATCGTCACTTTAAGTCTTTAGGAAAGTTCGCTATAGCCCGAACTGCGCATGCACGAGTCCTTCCCGCCCGACATAGGGCGTGCGGTCCCTCAGTTTTGTAGTTTCTGTGCAGCTAAGAAATCGTGTTTTCAAAGGCTGTTAAAAAAATTTTTTCGCTGCCTTCCTGATCTCGTGGCTTCTGACTTTTCAGTCAGTTTTCTTTTCTTTTTCTATTTTAATTAAAAAAAAAAAAATCAACGAAAAAGACTTTATTATTTTTATTTTCTTTTGCTGTCGTGGGCTTGGGTTCGACGGGCCCTTATGGATTGCCATAGCATTAGTTTTTCCTATGGCTGTCTTACTGTTACTGACACTCCCGCCGATAGTGCTCAACACGGGCAGTTGCTGTGCTTGGGCAGTTGTGGTCACCGCCATCCACCGCTGCTTCTTGCGGTGTCTGGCCTTCGACCTTGCCGTTTTCTGCTTCCTCTGCTCTTTTCTTCAGCAGCGCATTCCCACTCAACTTCAGCAGCAGCTCCTGTTCCATGCCCTCAGGAATCCAGTGCCCACTGCATTTCCGACACCGGCTGTAGTAATCCAGCCTGCACCGACCACATCGACACTGAGAGAGGATCTCTCCATGCAGTCTGCAGTGTCGCACCTCACAGTGGGTAAGTCGGCTGCCAAGCTTTTCCCTGTTCCCTTTGGGCTTCCGGTCATAGAAGCAGTGAGTCAAGTCCTGCCAACCTCTAGCAACCCCAACTATAGCTCCGCTTCGGTATTGATTGAGTGCCTCGATACTGGCATTCTCATTTCTGAAGCGTAGAGCAGCGCCGAAGTTACCAGCTAAAAAAGGCCAACGGTACCAGTGCTTTTCTCTAATGCAGCGAATAACAGAATTGGTGCAAGAGGTATTTCGGCTGCTTTTGCTGACTCCCATGTCAACATCGACTCTCTTGGTGCCAGTTCAGTCTGAGCCATCGATTCCAGTTGTACCTACCCAGGAGTCTCCAATAGTGGCACCGATCCTGGTATGGGAACCAACATCGTCAGCTTCTCGACGCTGATCCTCTTTTCCACAGATATCACCAGAGGCCATATCGGTGCTGCCTAGCAAGGCTCTCCACAAGTCAAAGCATTGGAGCCTTCGGTACCGTCTGTTCAACACTGCCCTGCACTGCTAGAGATTCGGATCTCTAGGGGGTTTCTGAACAGGAACCTCTGCTCTCCGACGCAGAGGATTCCTCAGAGGGTAATTCTACTCGCCTTTCTTCTCAGGCAGCAACTTTCCCAAATTTCTCCAGGAGATGTCTGGGGCTTTATCCATTCTTTTAGAGGTGGATTCTAAAACATCCCATTTTTAGATGCCTTAGCTTATGTTCAGCCAGCCAAGAAGTTCCTCAAACTTTGAAACTCCATTTACAGTAACAGTGGCTCACCACAATTTGGACTCACGATACAGGGTGGTCCCCTTTCCAGGTTTGATAAACCCCAGCTCCCTCATGAATCTCTTCTCTAGAGCGAGTGTTTATGCCTTTGTACCTCCTGGCAGAGAGGGCAAGGCTATGAATCGGTTTGGCAACCGTCTATATCAGACTGCTATGTTGGCCAACCAGGTCTGGTGTTTCCATTTTTCCTTCTACCTGAACCATTTGGTGAAACAACTGACCATGTTCCAACAATATCTTCTGGAACGTAAACTCCCGGCTTTCCAACATTTCATATCAGACTTGCTTCAACTCTGCAAGTACATGGTCAGATTAGCATATGCCACCTTTAAATTGACCTCGTGTGGCAGCAATGTCAGTTGCTATGCGGCGCCTTGCCTGGCTTAGAGTGTCTCAGCTCGACATTAACCACCAGGACAGGCTAGCAAATGCACCTTGTTTGGGGGACGAACTCTTGGCGCGTCCATGGACACGGCTCCTCAGCAGTTGTCTGCCCACGAGACCAGGTGGGGCACTCTGGTCAAGTCCAAAACGAAGCCTTCACCTTCTCGTTCCTTCACAATCTTCTTCTCATCGAAGATTTTCTGCAAAACCTTTGCTTCCGTTCCAGTCTCAATCCAGGTGACAAAGGCCACAACAGCAATTGCGTCAGCAAATAAGCTGCTCTGCAAAAATCAACACAGCCTTTTTGACGTGTTTCTTCAGAACATAGCTAATGTTTCCATTCTCCAGTCTATGCCTCAACCCATCGGAGCACTATTACAGCTTTTTACACACCAGTCGAGGGTAAACCTCTTACTGCTCATCCTTTAGTCTCCAGATTAATGAAAGGTCTTTTCAATGTGAAACCACCTCTCAAACCTCCACCTGTCATCTGGGACCTTAATGTGGTACTTTCCAGCTTGATGAAGCCACCATTTGAACCAATGGCTACAGCTCATCTTAAGTTTCTCACCTGGAAAGTGGTCTTCCTTATTGCTCTCACCTCTGCCAGGATGGGTCAGTGAGTTACATGCATTAGTAGCAGATCCACCCTTCACAGTTTTTCATTATGACAAGGTGGTTCTGCATACAAATCCAAAGTTTCTTCCGAAAGTTGTCACTGAATTTCATCTTAATCAGTCAGTTGTTCTACCAGTGTTTTTTTTCCTAAGCCTCATTCTCATGCTGGATAAACCGCCTTGCATACTTTGGACTGTAAATGAGCTTTGGCCTATTACATTGACCAGACAAAGCCACATCGAACATCTCCCCAACTTTTCGTCTCTTTTGATCCAAACAAGTTGGGGCATCCTGTTTCTAAAAGAACGATTTCCAACTGGCTGGCTGCCTGCATCTCGTTCTCCAGATGGGATGTGCACTTCGGCTACTCTATATTACAAAATTTATTTTCCTAAGGCCAACACTCCCACCATCCCATCTCTGTTAGCTTGGAGGTCACCCATACATGAGAATATGCTGCCTGCATGTCCTAGGATAAAGCACAGGTGTTATCCAGGAACACCCAGAGAGTGGTAGAGAACTGGAATGCTCTTCCGGAGTCTGTTATAGGGGGAAACACCCTCCAGGGATTCGACAAGGTTGGACAAGTTCCTGCTGAACCAGAACGAACGCAGGTAGGGCACAGGTCTTTGACCTGGGGGCCGCCGCATGAATGGTCCTGGGCATGAATGGTCCATCGCTGGGCGCGATGGACCACTGGTCTGACCCAGCAGCGGCAATTCTTACGTTCTTACAGAAGGCAGATATTCTTACAACCTGCCCACCTCCCTGGGTTGGCTTCTTAGCTGGCTTATCTTAACTGAGGGATCACGCGCCCTACGTTGGGTGGGAAGGCACTCGCGCAAGCACGGTTCGGGCTATCGCAAATTTTCTAAAGACTTAAAGTGGCGATGCATTTTTAAAGTGGTCCATACCGGGGCTTTGTTGGTGACGTCACCCATATGTGAGAATATCTGCCTGCTTTTCTTCTTGCCCTCTCTCATGCCCCCTGCCCAAATGCAAATACTGTAAATACCTAAGCTGGGTCCCAAAGCCTTGCCAGCTGAAGACCTCTTCCTCCAGTTCAGCGGCCAGGGCTCTCCAAGCTTTACAGCTGGTAGCTACTCGGGGATACTGCTGCTAATTGCAGAACTTGGAGATTTCTGGCTGCCAGACTGAAGGAGGTAGTCTTCAACTGGCAGGGCTTCTGAATCCCTACCAGCCACAACAGGGGGGGGGGGGTGGCTAATTTTTGGTGGATCTGGGCCCAGAATCCCTGTGTGTCTGTGTACTGAAAGAAGTGCATATTTGTTTATTTCTCTATTGTTGTGATACTTTCTGAATATAATTTCTTGGAGTTCCCAGTTCAATTTATATTTGTGATCCCTTGTTCTCTGTTTGGTAAAGGTCTGTCTGGGTTTTGTTGTGAAGAAGTCTTTTAAAGTTGTGTTATGTGTGGTAATAAAAGCAGGTGGGGAGATGGGGGAGGGGGTTGCAGGGAGGAGAAGGGATTTCTGCCCTGGGCCCCAGCAGGTCTAAAACCAGCCCTCTTTCTAATGATCATAGTTATATAGTATTCTATACAAATACACGCAAAATATAGTTGTTCTAATTAATTCTGCTGCATTTTTAAGTAGGATTATTCATTGATATAATAAGTAGGTTGGAAAGTGTGCATTTCACCATGCAGTGAATCATGGCTACAAGGCTATAATGCTTTACTTGCCACCACACCTTCCTGAAAACTGCATGACAAAAGTAAAATCCAAATAAAAACCTCTTTTTTTAGCCCAATAGCTTTCTTCTGCTGCTCTGTGCTTCCAGCTCTGTCTGAATTGACTTTTTTATTCTCAGCTAGCTGGTGTCCAAAAAGCCAGTAAGAGAAGTCAGATTTTTTAGAAGCTGACAAGGGTTTATTTGCATATCTAGCAATAACAGCAGAATCAGATAGAAAACAACAGCAGGCTATCAGTCGACTGCTTTTGATTTGGCTGGCTGGCAGCTGAGATATATTTTTAGCAGAGCAGATCGGATAGACTTTATCTACTGTTGGGTTATGTCTGTGCATCGTCTTCTTGTAGATCTCTCAGGAGTTTGGATTCTTTGCTGAAACCTAGTTTTAATGCCGGTGCCCAAATCATGGCAGTTCAGCACATAAATGATGCTATATCTTGCATGTAACTTTTAGGCATCCCCTGACCCTCTCCTGTCCAAGCCCCCTTTGCTTTGCTATGCTGGCTTCATATTCAGCATTTTAATCTGATGTGTGTTTTTTTTTTGTTATAAGCATAATGAATATGTACGAGATGCATATGTGCAAATGAATATGTTCATGTGCCAGCTCACACCCATTGCCCCTCCCCCCCAATGAAACAGTCAAACTACGCTCATGCTACTTATGCTAGTATTCTTCATTAAGGTAGTTAATAATTCCACACAATTTTGCATGCTAAGCATAAAATTAGATGCACAAGATTATAGAATAAGAGGGTTATGTGGGGGGTGGGGTCATCGTTATCAATGTGCTATTTTACCACTCGTTTTTGCAAAGGTCCCATTTTATGCCATAAGACCTAGTTACTAATAACATTCCTTAATGATAGCTCATGTTCATAACATCCCCATATACAGTATATACTCGAATATTAGCTGACCTGACTATAAGCTAAGGTAACCCTTTTCCCTCAAAAATCCAACTTTCCCTCTAATGCCATAGGGTTTCACCAGGCTCCTATATATTCAATGTTTAACCTCTTCCAGAGACATGACACTGGCAGCATGGGAGTCCCACATGTGAGAATATTATGCCTGCTTATTCTTGGAGAAAGCAAAGATGTACCTGTAGCAGATGTTCTCCCAGGGCAGCTGGCATATAGTCTCATAACTTGCCCACTTCTAGTTGGCTCCTTAACTTTGTTACTGAACTGATAGTCCTACGAGCTGACGTTGGGTGGGAAGGCACCAGCATGCACGCAGTATGCTTAAAAAATTAAAGTGACAGTGCACTTGGCAGTGTCCAGGTTCTGAGGATGATGTCAACCACAGCTGAGAATACATGTCTGCTGTCCTCAGAGAATACATGTCACCAGTAAATATCTTTGCTTTATCTGCTGTCTGTTACTATGATATTCCGTTACATGTGAGAATTAGAATGACGGCACCATGCCTATGGCATAGACCTCCAGTTTCTGTATGTTTGGAAGTTTGGAAAAACCCATTTCTATCTGTTTATTAAGATTACTAGTGTTTAAGCCCGTTACATTAACGGGTGCTAGTAAAGCCTCCTTCCCTCACATGTCCCCTATTTTCAGCCCGAGCTCCAAACCCATTTTTACATCCCTCCCCCCCCCCCCCCCCACGGTCCAACAGCTCCTCTTCCCTGCTCCCCTGGTCAGCAGCACCTCTTCCCTGCTCCCCCGGTTCCTCTTCTCTGCTTCCCCGGTCAGCAGCATCTCTTCCCTGCTCACCCGGTTCCTCTTCCCTGCTCCCCCGGTCAGCAGCACCTCTTCCCTGCTCCCCCGGTTCCCCTCCCTGCTCCCCCAGTCAGCAGCACCTTTTCCCTGCTCCCCCGGTTCCTCTTCCCTGCTCCCCCGGACAGCAGCACCTCTTCCCTGCTCCCCCGGTTCCTCTTCCCTGCTTTCCCGGTCAGCAGCACCTCTTACCTGCTCCCCCGGTCCAGCATGTAGCCTTGTGAGCATCGCGGCCGGCTTTTGCGAACCTCGCAAGCCACTCTGCACTTCGGTAGCACGATGGCGTACATCAGAGGAAATGTTCTACTGAGGTGCAGAGTGGCCTGCGAAGTTTGGTACAGCCGGCCGCGATCCTCAAGGAAACAGTGCCCGACCCTCTGCTGCGCCTTGGGGAGAGTCTTCTGCGGCTTGAAGCCCTCCGCCAGCGTCGCTCCACACCGCATCAAGCTGCCGAATACGGCCACGGAGGGCAATCGGGGCGGACAGGACAGGGAGTGTTGGTGAGTGAGGGCGGGAGGAGGGGAGTGGCCAGAGTTTTCCCTGCCGCCGTGTTCTAAAATAGAATCTGGCCAGGGATCAGAAAACATGGCGGCAGAGAACACGAACTAGAATATATAAGATTATATAAAAGTAATATTTTAAAATAAAATAGTTGACTTTTTATTTGTGCATATATATATTTTATGCTCTCCTTTGTATATCATCTTGGGAAATGCTTTTGAGTTACATACATAAATACATAAGTACATATATACATAAGTAACTAAACAAATACATAAAGTACATAAATACATAAGTAACTAAGCAAATTCAAGGGGAATTAATTGGGATCTCACCAGTAAATTCTGATGTTTGTTTTCCTCAGTTTTGTTACCCCCCACTCCTAACATTCTACTTTACATTAACCCTGGCTCAAATGTATTGACCCGATGGAGGAAACTGCTACAAAATTGGTTAGAGGTCTTTGTCATAAAGTGAATGGGAACAGACTTATAGGAGAGAAGGAATATAATAGAGATGTTTAAATATCTGAGTAGCGTTAATGTACATGAGATGAGTCTTTTCAAATGAAGGAAAACTCCAGAGTGAAGTTAAGGGGTGATAGGCTCAGAAGTAATCTAAAGAAATTCTTTTTTACAGAAAGGGTGGTAGATGTGTGGGATAGTCTCTTAGCAAAGGTGGTGGAGTCAAAGACTGTGTCTGAATTCAGAAAAAGAGAGGGACAGGCAGAGGAGGAGATAGTGGATGCTGAGGATGGGCAGGCTGTATGGCCTTTATCTGCCGTCATGTTTCTGTGTTTCTAAATTAGTGTTTGAGCTTTTCCTATTGCATATTAAACTGTCTGTTGACAAGAAGGATTGAGTCAGACTTTCAAGTTCCTGGTGTCATCCAGTGATGCTGGGTTGGAACTGCTCTTCCAGAAGTCAGAACCAGTGTAGAATTCTAGATATGCCTACCATTCCTGCATACAGCAGTTCCTCTGCTGGATGGACATTGAAACAAAGTTCTCCTAATCTTTTCATTGAGGAATCATCTCTTATTTTACTATTATTAATTATTTCTAGAGTTCTGCCAGACGTAGCAGTGCTGCAGTGTCGCAATGGAGACAGTCCCTGCTTGAAAGAGCTTGCAATCTAAAAAGACAAGACAAACATTTTCTTTTACTCCCTGATATTCAGCCAGCAGCAGGCAGCATTTTTTAAAGCACTGATTGCTGCCAGCTACAGTAAATTAGACCCAGATATTCAGTCTTAGGCCATGTCCAGACATTGGCTTTGAATATCTGAGCATGACCAACTAGGAGCTAGTCACCAGCAATCAGCCAGGATCCAAACTAAGAGGATCTGTTGGTCTGACTCCCCGATCAATCCAACCCTCCCTGATCTGATCCCTTACATCCCATTTTAAAACTTTCATTACCCTGATCTCCATCCCCTGATCCAAATTGCTCTCCAAAATCCAAGCCTCCCCAAACTCCCTCAGGATACCCCCTTCACTGCCAGACTTACCTGGATATGATCTCTGATGGTGTAGTTGGGGGTGGGAGTAGTTTCCCTTTGCCATGTCTTATCAGGGGTTCCAATGGTAGCAGCAATGATCCCTAGCAGTAGTTTCACAGTCCTTCCATTATTTATTTATTCAATTTATTCCATTATTTATTTATTCAATTTTTTTTCTATACCATTCCCAGAGGAGCTCCCAGGGGAGCTCAGAATGGTTTACATGAATTTATTCATGTACTCAAGCATTTTTCCCTGTCTGTCCCGGTGGGCTCCCAATCTATCTAATGTACCTTGGGGCAATGGGGGGATTAAGTGACTTGCCCAGGATCACAAGGAGTAGCATGGGTTTGAACCCACAACCTCAGGGTGCTGAGGCTGTAGCTTTAACCAATGTGCCACACTCTGCCTTCTATAAGGGGGGGGGGAGGATTGGATTGATTACCCAGAAATTATGCAGGTGGTGACCGATATGGCCATTAGCTAAGCAGCTAAGACAACCTTTTGTCCACTCCTGTCTGGCTGTTTAGCTATGCCGGCATTATCCCTGGCACTACTTAGATTTGGATTGTGGTGATAATCAGCGTCAGTTAAGCACCAAGGAATATTGGTAGTCGGCTTGCTCATCATGGTTTAATCAGACAGAAACCTTAAGATTAAACCACTCTGTACATCGACCCTTTAGTTTATATATTTTTAACAACAATAAAATTGTTATTTTCACTTTGGTTTTGATGTCATGGCTAACAGCCAACAATTCTTAGGTGAAGCAAATATTGACACCACAGTCTGTTTTAAACAAATATTTGCTACAGTGCTGTGTGGAGAAAAATACTTCAGTACTATAACTGCCCTTGACAGCAGCATCTAAAGTAAGCATTTGTAGTTTCTTAGATCAAAACAGCCGATGGAAAGTGAATCACATTTATTTATTTTATATTCCGCATATCCTACAATTCTATGCAGATTACAGATTATTCAGGTACTCAAGCATTATCCCTTATCTGTCCTGGCGGGCTCACAATCTATTTAATGTACCTGGGGCAATGGGGGGATTAAGTGACTTGTCCAGGGTCACAAGGAGCAGTGTGGGTTTGAACCTCCAACCTCAGGGTGCTGAGGCTGTAGCTTTAACATAGTAACATAGTAGATGACAGCAGATAAAGACACGAATGGTCCATCCAGTCTGCCCAACCTGATTCAATTTAAATTTTTTTAATTTTTTCTTCTTAGCTATTTCTGAGCAAGAATCCAAAGCTCTACCCGGGACTGTGCTTGGATTCCTACTGCCGAAATCTCTGTTAAAACGTACTCCAGCCCATCTACACCCTCCCGGCCATTGAAACCTTCCCCAGCCCATCCTCCACCAAATGGCTATATATAGACACAGACCAAATGGCCACCCCAGCATATCCTCCACCAAATGGCCATATACAGACACAGACCATGCAAGTCTGCCCAGTACTGGCCTTAGTTCAATTTTTAATATTATTTTCTGATTCTAAATCCTCTGTGTTCATCTCACGCTTCTTTGAACTCAGTCACAGTTTTACTCTCCACCACCTCTCTCTACCTCTGCGCTACTCTCTCATCAGATCATCCTTCCTAGATGTTGCCTTCATTCCCTCACAGTTTCATCAAAAATCTTGTCCTTAAAAAGGCAGTCTCACAACTCTTTGGAGGAGTTACCAGTTTCTCTTGAGACTTTTTGTCAGAAGTGGTGGTATCCTGCTTCTGCCATGGACCTCTTTGTGAATTTGTGCGAGCCACTTTCTCCAGTTGCTTCAGGTACCCACTGTAAGCTCTTTGGGGAAGTGACCTATTTTACCTGAATAATTATCAGTACTATACAACACTGTATATATCAGGCAGCGCAATATAAAGGATACTATTTTTTATTGTCTTGCAGTTGTGGCAGCCTGTTTGCCACAAGGAAGGCCTCCAGTTTTTCCCATACCCTGACAATTAGCTTCTAGCTGCCTATCATTGGATCTGGCTAACAGATTTATGCTTTATGTAATCTTTTTTGAATAAAGGATTTCCATAAATTTTTGAAGCATCTATATGTATAATCTAAAGAGTTAGATGTATAATTTCTCCAAATCTTCATAACTGGATTTTTCAGTCTCTTAAAAATTATGGATGAACTTTCCCATAGGCAAATGCTTTTAGCTTCATAAATTAAAGAGGTGTTTCATAAATGTGCTCAGTCTGCTTCCATATTTAATTTGTATAAATATGTACATGTTCACACGTAATAGGGGCAGATCGCCCAGTATATCTTACATGCAGGTGTGTGCATTTAGCTGCATAGCAAGTTAATCTCCAGAGCCAGTGCAAGTGTGTAGCTTGTTTTTGAAAAATGACTGGATTTTTGAAGGCTAGAAAGCATGCCTGTAAATTTTAAGTTAAGGTGCCTTGTTGAAAATGTACTCCTCTTCTCTCTGTGCAAAGGTTATCCTTTCAGGTATAGTCCTGGACATATTAACAGTCAAGCTAACCTAAAGTAGAGTTCTGGTAGCTGTATTAGTCATGGAGAAAGCTGGATTCTGTACTCACTGTGATACCAGTTATGGGATGGGCACAAATTATTCACAGATAATGATTATAAGTTTCAAGACTACTTAAGTCCTTTGGCACTAGACCTCATCAATCTTTTACAAACGTATATATAGAGATGAAAAGTCTATGGGGGTCAATATTCAGTGGTCTGCTGTCTGCATAAAGATGCACTGATAATTTATCTACGTATCTTTGTCTGGAATTTCATTAGACCTATGTCTTCAAGCCAGAATACTGAACTACTGACTTAGCTTCATGCAGTTAAGTCATTTGTATAATTTATTCCTGCTGTTTCTGCTTGCAGACTTGAATGCATAAGATACGAGTATGCGAATATCGCCACTATCTGCATATATTCTGCTCCCTCTCCCATTCTCCCCTAAATCCTGTTGCACCGTGGATGGATACATTTTGGCCATACAACCAATTTAGAAGCAAAATTTTATCTGTACAGGTGTCAGAGAAAAAAAACTAACAATGTGATCGCCAACATCATCTTTATGAGGGAGTGCTGAAAAGTACTCAGCCCAGTTAAGGAGGGAATGATGTGGAGTCATGAAACTTACAAGTTATTCCACATATTTACCCCTCAATTCAACACACTTGGCACATCGTGTCTGAAGTTTCTATAACCCTTACAACAAATACTCTGATGTCTGGTCACTGAAATACTACTCCGCTGCTGCAATCATCTCTAAATCACAAAAAAATTGTCACTCTTTCAAACTCTTTTTAAGGTTTGGAAACGGAAAATAGTCAGATGGAGCAAGAGCTGGTAAGTAGGGTGGATGGTCTAAGCAATGAAACCCCAACTGCTTCAAAACATCCATCGTTTTACCAGCCTTGTAAGCAGGTGCATTTTCTTGCAAAAAGAGAACTGTTTTCCGCAGCTTCCCTCCCCCCTTTTTTTTCTTCAATCCCTCCTTTAATCAGCCCAGAAAGTTACTGTAGTATTCTGGCTCCTTGGAAGATAGTCAGTCATTATAACACCTTCCTGATCCCAAAACACTGTGGCCATGACCTCTCCTGATGACTTTTGGGTCTTGAATTTTCTTGGCCTTGAAGAACTTGAGTGCGGCCATTGCATGGATTGTTGTTTTGTCTCATGATCATGGTGGGGTAACCATGTTTCATCAACAGTAACAAGTCATTCCAAAAAGTTGGTACCAGCTCACTGAAAATTCTACAAAATCAACTTAGGAAGCTTCCACTTGATGTCATTTCTCATCAGCATTCAAACATTTGGGCACCCACTTGGCTGACAGCTTCTGCATACCCAGCTGCTTGTGGATTATACACCAAACACATTCCCTGGATATCTGTAGTGTCTCAGAAATTGTTTTAGCCAATATTTGCCGGTCTGCCAAAATCAGGTCGTGGACATGATCAACAATTTCAGGAGTTGACACTGTTTGAGGCCTCTCAGACCTTGCTGCATCTTCGGTCTCAATCTTCACGCTGAAAGTTTGCATACCATTTCTTCACTGTGGAGTATGATGGGCATTTGTCACCCAATGTTTGCATCATACATGTATGAATTTTCTTTGGATATTTTTTCTGCAGGAATAAAAACTTTGTGACAGCTCAGAGTTCCATTCTTGAAAATTCCAAACTTTTTGTTCACATGGTTCAATCAATGATCTGAAACAATGTCAGAACATAGTATTGCGATTCTGCAAATTGGCACTTTGCAAAATAAAATAATACTCTTTCAACTACAGTGACAAAATATTGCTCAGAATTTAGGAAATTGGTTGGGCTGAAACTTTTCAGCACTCCCTCATATGTAATAAAAGTGAGCCAAGTATAGGACAATCAGGCCATTGTGACATCACTGATGAGATTGGCTCTTATTGGTGGAATGAGGCATTATGACATCAGAGCTCTGGAATGCTGAAAATTTCTCAGCCCCTCCAAGAAGGGAATGACATGGATAAGGTTTGATTGATGATGTGAAACAATGTCAAAAGCATAGAATTTCATTTCTGCAAATTGGAACTTAATAAAATAAAACAACACTCTTTTCAGCTACAGTGGAAAAATATTGCTCAGAATTTAGGAAATTGGTTGGGCTGAGAACTTTTCAGCACGCCCTCGTAAACATAACTCTGTTTGAAACTGTAACAGCTGCTTGTGTGTTTTATCTGTTAAGGACCCATAGACTGTATGAAGTTATTGTTCAGAACTGTGACAGTCTTTAGATATGTATTTTTTGTGTGAGTACATTAATAGGCATTTTCTTCTTTTTTTTTCATTTTTCAGAAATTAAGGAGAAGTGTACAGACTGGACTGAATTTCTTATACATGATTTAACTGGCTCCCGGACAGCACCTGCAAATTTACTGGAAGGTGTAAGTATGCCATTAAACTTAAACATTTGTTATCACGATAGTTAATAGCATTTTATTGTTGCCAATCATAAGCCCTTTTGTAAGTGAGGCACAAATACAGCTTTGCATTTTGAAGAGAAAATCTTAGAAAGAAAGTAGCTTCCAACATGGGTGAATGACTCTTGATTTTTACGTATTTTCTCACTCCTTTTCTCTTTAACCTCAAAATGACTTTAAAAATGCCATAAAATTGCTATTTTTTTTTTTAAACTGTCTGGTTCTATTAAAAGCTTCTGCCAGATCTGCACTCTGTAGGCAAGTCTATAAGTGGGTGCCCAATGCTAGGTCAGGCCCTGATTCTATAAATGGTATCTTAAAGATAGGTGCCAAGGAATGTGGCGCATAGTGCCTGTCAATCTTCAGTTAGGCATCATTTATAGAATATCAACTAGTGGCTCCTAAAATGGACTTGGGCACCAGTAAGGTGCCTGCAGTGGCGTAGTAAGGGGGTGTGAGGGGGTGGTCCGCCCCAGGCACGGTCTTCCTCGGGGTTCCGGCACCCCTCCTCCTCTCTGCCCCTTGTTGTATGTGCACACCTGCACCCCTTCCCCGTACCTTTTTAATTTCAGCGTGAGCAGTGATGAACTTGCTGCCCACGATGGCTTTGGCGCTTTCTCTGATGTCACTTCCGGCTTCGTGCAATGCAAACAAATTCCAAATAAAAAAAGTGCTTATCTGTAACAGGAGATCAATCACACCAAAGATGCTCAGCGTTTCACAATCCTAATAGGTGATTTTAACATGCTGGATGTTGATTGGGGTATCCCTATTGCAGCGTCTTCTAGAAGTAGGGAGATTCTGGATTCTCTACAAGGAGAACTGTTGTCTGGATGGGAACATCTGGAAGGAGTGGAAATGCGGTAGGCAAAACTGAAAGGAGCGATTGTAAGGGCGATAAACCTTTTTGTGAGGCAAGTAAATAAGAGGAAAAGAAGTCCACTTTGGTTCTCAAAAGTAGTAGCTGAGAAGGTAAGGAATAAGAAGTTAGCTTTCATAAACTACAAAAGATCACAGAAAGAGGAAGACGGGCAAAAATATCTGGAAAAGTTAAGAGAGGCTGGTCGTGTAGTCAGGAAAGCAAAGATGCAAATTGAAGACAAAATAGTTGACACAGTAAAACGGGGAGACAAAACATTTTTAGATATATTAGTGATAGAAAGCATTGCAAAAGTGGCATTGTGAGACTCAAAGTTGAAGGGGAGGAATATGTAGAAGCTGATAAAGAAAAGGCCAAATTGCTTAACAGATATTTCTGTTCTGTGTTCACGGCTGAAGCGCCAGGAGCAGGACCGCAGAAGACAAATGTGAATAGGGATGGAGGAGTAATAGACCCTGATCGATTTTTAGAGGGTTGTGTTCGTGAGGAGCTAGCTAAAATAAAGGTAGACAAAGCAATGGGGCCGGATGGTGTACATCCGAGGGTGCTGAAGGAACTTAGGGAAGTTCTGGTAGCTTCGCTGACTGATCTTTTCAACGAGTCTCTAGAGTCGGGAGTGGTACCAGAGGACTGGTGAAGGGTGGATGTTGTCTCTCTCCACAAAAGTGGAAGTAAGGAAGAAGTAGAGAATTACAGGCTGGTAATTCTGACTTCTGTGGTAAGCAAATTAATGGAAACACTTTAAAACAGAGAATGGTCAAGTTTCTGGAATCCTGTGGGAAAGATGTGCTGGTTTCATGGTAGGTGGGGAAAGAGAGAGAAAAGAGAGAGTTTAGACTGGAGGGTTGAGCAAGAGAGAGGGAGAGACACTGGATCAACAGACGGAGGGAGAGAAAGATGCTGACCTTGGAGTGAGGTGCATGAGGAGATGAAGAGAGGGGATATGCTGGACAAGGGATAGTACAGGGACACAGAAAAGAAGCTTGGCATGGAGGGAGCATTAGGACAAGGAAACAAGAACACAGCAGGTTGATGCTGGACACGAAGGATAAAGACACCAAGAAAAAGGATGCTGAACATGGGGGGAGTATAAGGATAGGGACACAGAAGAGATAAGGGTCAAAAAGGGAAGATGGATGGTGGACATAGAGAGAGAAGATATGTCAAATGGACAGGAGATCCTGTAAAAATATTAAGGGAAATAAACAGAGAAATGCATTAGTTGGAATAATATCTCAGCTTTGGTAAATGTGCATTCCTGTTATCTTCCATTTCATTTTCTGTTTTTCTAGTATTGCTTTACATGCAAAGTCTGACTTTGTGAGGTTTTTAGTTTAGTTTTTGCTCTCTCTATCTCTGTTACTAATGTATTTATGTTAATCAGGTTTTCAGATTACATTACAAGAGGTTGAGTCAGTCACCCAGGAAGTTACAATGGACTGTTTTTTTACAGACATTCAACAGAGTTGCTAGTACAGGTAGATTAATACAACTATTTTAGGTCATAGTTACAAATACATAATTATAAGTTTAAGTAGGTCATCTTTGGCTCATCGTTATGTCCCAGGAGTTGCATTGGACAGTTTAGAAATGGGCTTTTACAATTACCATTTCAGGGGGTCTTTTACTAAGGCACGCTAAATGCTAATGCGCCTATTATGTTCTATGGACACATTAGCATTTAGGGCGTGTTAAATCGGCTAGCGTGCCTTAGTGAAAGACCCCCTCAGTTACTTCCAGGTTGGCTCCCTGTCTTGGTACAGAAATGCTTTTAAAAGTTTTCTGAACCTGAGTTTTCTGTACCAAGACAGGGAGCCAACCTGGAAGTAACTGAGGGGGTCTTTCACTAAGGCACGCTAGCCGATTTAACACGCCCTAAATGCTAATGTGTCCATAGAACATAATAGTGTAAATGGTAGTTGGTTCCATCATTTTGCTAATTGATATTGGATGGATAAGGCAATTTGCCTGGTAGACTTTATATTGTTGCATGCTGGGAATTTTAAGTGGACTATCTGTTGGAGCTACCCTGGAGTAGGGTGGCCAACTCTGTTAGGTAATCGGGAACATTCCCTATCAGAATCTTTTAGCAGAGATGTCTAATATAAACTTGATCATTGCGGTTTTGGGCAGCCAATGTAGTTTCATATAGTAGGGTTGTAGGTGTTCCGATTTCCATAGTCCATATATGAGTCTTACTGCATTTTGAACTAGGTGTAGATGCGATCACAATGTTTTAGAGTTTCAAGTTTAAGGTTTCAAGTTTTTATTAAAATTTGATAGTCACTTATCACATTTCTAAGCGAGTTTACAATTAAAATGTAAAGGGAGAAAAATTAAAAATGCCAAAAACAATACAAATATTAAAAAGAAGATAAAACAAATTTAACTTAATGGCGTACTTAATATTATACAGACTGACCTAGACTAACAAGAAACGAAATGTAGCTGGGGAGGAAATACAATTGAAAACAGGATAGAGAACAATTAAGGAATGATCAAGAGGAAGGTACACACTGCTTATTGTTTCTTTGGCTAGATGGGCATGAGAAGGAATGGAAAAGGATTAGATATTAAAAGCATTTTTGAACAGATGACTCTTAAGAAGGCCTTTGAAGCGATCTAGATTATTTTCTTCTCTCACAAACGTGGGGAGAGTGTTCCACAGCTGAGGGGCAACCATAGAAAAGATGTCTGGTGGAATAGAGCAAAGAACTAGTGTTACATTACAGTCTAGTCAAGATAGGATTAGGGATTGCACTAAATTTGGAAAGCCTCTGTTTCAAAATATTCTCTGATGGATCTTGGCTTTCTCATCACAAGGAAATTGTGTTTTATTGTGGCTCTTCATGGATAGGTGGTTATCAATTTCTACTTCTAAGATTTGGGATTAAAGTTCTAATGGAAAGTCTGTGTTGTCTACTCTAATCCTTGGAGTGTAGCATGGGTCAGTTGAGAGTCATAGACAAAGGAATTTGGTTTGGTTCAAATTTGTTGAGGGTCTGTTTGTTTTATGCAGATGTGATGAAGGTGTGATATCCTGCTAGCATGTAGTTTCTGTCAGGTGTTCTGCTAGAAGTTTCTATGTAGAGATCTGTAGCAGTCTGATTTGTTCTGTTTTTATTTTTAGCAGGAATAATACTGGTATTTTATGGTGCTGCCTTTTTATAGGTAGGCTTGTTGCTGTTTTGAGTCCTGAACCACTAGTGTTGCTTTATTAGAACTGGTTTTTCTATGTAGGTCTGGAATGTGTTTATTTTTTGCAGGGTTTGGCTTTTGTCATGTCAAGTTTGTGAAATAATCATTGAGCAAACATACTGTACATGTAGCAGTTTTTGTTTCTGACATGGCAACTTTGCTGTGGACCATTGGTTGTAGAAGGGCAGGGAAGGGTGCAGCAGTAAGGAGCTAGAGGTGGGGCAGGTGTCAGGCTCTTCTTTGTCAAAAGTTTGGCAAGCCTCACCAGTTCCACCATGTAACATAGTGGTTAAGAAATTGCACTTTTAAGACTCTCCTGTCCCAATCACAGATACACAGAAAGCCAGCATAGATATAAATCTACACACACATACTTACACACAGATAAAACATACTAAAATAGAGATATACATACATAGAGTTACCAGACGCCTTTTTAGAGGACTGTCCGGCCTCCTGGACGACACCTGTCATTTGTTTGGGTTTTGGAAAGCCCCAACGAGCGCCGAATCTGGAGGGCCTCTGAGCATGCACAGATGATGTTGCACATATCAGCGCATGCTCCAGGCCCTCCAGACACGGCTAGAGCTCATCAGGAAGAAGAGGAGACTTTGTGGGGGTGGAGCTGTGGGCAGAACAGGGCGGGGCTGAAGGCAGAATGGGATGGGATCTTGTGACTAGGGTTTCTGGAGAAAAATATGGTAACCCTATATATATTTTTTATAGGTTGGAAAGATTTCCATGAGCCATGTTCTGCATGCTTTCTCTAGTTAGTAAAACTCAAAATGATCAATTCTAGCTCTCTTAGAAATATGTTAGAATCTGCCATTATCACATGATGATACAGCAGTGGAGCACTGGTTTTGAGTTTAACTGAACCTAACGCATGCCTTTTGACTGCAGCCCTTCCTCTCTCTCTCCCCCTCCCCCCAATCCCCCAGCTTGTATACCTGTACAAACTACCATTTTGAAAATGCTACTGCAGGTATTACTGAAAAGATATAAGGTGGTGCTATTTATTTAATGCTGTCAGCAATTTGTAACATCCCTGCAGATTCCCCACAGGGCTGACAGCAGAATAATGAGTCTCTGCTGCCTTTGAGAGCGTCAGTACAGGTTGAATATGAACCAGCGGATGCTCTGGTTTGCTACCAGCATTAAGCAACAGCAGCGTTCATGTGGTTAAATTATTACTCATCTGTACTTGAAAAGACTTTATTAAGCTTGACCTCTGTTTTTGGCTGACCTAATTATGAGAAGCTCTGTTCTTTCAAGTTCGGTGCAGGTCACAGATTATATTTAAATACTTGTTTACCAAATTTTATAGTGAGTCAGTTCAGTAACAGTTTGCTATTGGAGATTTGGCTCAGGTCCACATGGAAAGACTGTTTTGGTGGTTTAGCTGAGCCTCTATTATTCAGCTCAAGAGTTTAGTACAAGAGAATGACACAGGGACAAATTTTCCCCCATCCCCATGGGAACTTTTTCCCGTCCCGTCCCCGTGAGTTATTTTCCTGTCCCTGCCCCATTCCTGCAAGTTCCGTCCTCATCTGCAGAAGCCTTGAACACTTTAAAATCCTAAGTAGCAACATTCTAGAGCTCAGATTGTGATGTCATAATGCCTCATTCCACCAATGCCTAAGCTCCGTCCTCACCTGCACAAGCCTCAAACGCTTTAAAATCCTAAGTAGCAACATTCTAGAGTTCAGATTGTGATGTCATAATGCCTCATTCCACCAATGCCTAAGCTCCGTCCTCATCTGCGCAAGCCTTAAACGCTTTAAAGTCCTAAGTAGCAACATTCTAGAGCTCAGATTGTGATGTCATAATGCCTTATTCCACCAATGCCTAAGCTCCGCCCTCATCTGCACAAATCCTAAGTAGCAACATTTTAGAGCTCAGATTGTGATGTCATGCCTCATTCCACCAGTGCCTAAGCTCCGCCCTCATCTGCATAAGCCTCGAACGCTTTAAAATCCTAAGAAGCAACATTCTAGAGCTCAGATTGTGATGTCATAATGCCTCATTCCACCAATGCCTAAGCTCCGTCCTCATCTCCATAAGCCTCAAACACTTTAAAATCATAAGTGTTCGAGGCTTGTGCAATTAAGGCACAGCTTATATAAATGGGACAGGGACTGTGACAAAACTCATGGGGACGTGACAGGAAAGTTGAGTTCCTACGGAGACGGGGAAAAATTTGCCCCTGTGTCATTCTCTATTTAGTACCTACCCTATGTCAGAAAAATCTAATGTTAAACTGCCTAGGTGTGCAAGTCAGGTTTCAGGTCCCTTGCAGCTATGTGTGCGAGAATCTTGCACGTGTTCTCGCCAAATTGTTCCCAACCCTGTCCAGTAAGGACTTGCCCTTCACATTAGTAAATTTAATGAATATGGGCAGTTTCAAGGATAAATTACAAAAATACCTTGTTTCTCTAAGAATCCATAATCATATGTAGCCTAATGGTTAGAACTAGGGTTACCAGATTTTTGGCCAGAGAAACCCGAACATGTGACCCCCGCCCCTTTCTGCTTCCAGCCCTGCCTCCCCCCACCAAGCCTCATCTTTGTTTTCCGACCTCCGGCTTTGTCTGGAGGGTCTCCGAGCATGTACGGATGCGTGTGATATCATACGTGCATGCTCAGAGTCCCTCCAGATAAGTCTGGGAGGTCGGGGCTTTCCAAAACCCAGACAAACTACTCGGTTTTGGAAAGTCCGTCCAGGCACCCAGACAGTCCTCTAAAAAGAGGACATGTCTGGATTTTTCCGGATCTCTGGTAACCCTAGTTAGAGCAGCAGACATCAGTGTGATTTGAATTCTGACATCACTGATTATCCCAGGACAAGCAGGCAGGTATTCTCACTAGTGGGTGATGTCATCCGACAGAGCCCCGACACGGACATCTTGAAAGCATGTCTTGCTTGAAGAAACTTAGAAGTTTCGAGATGCCCGCACCGCGCATGCGCCAGTGCCTTCCCGCCCGATGTACCGGGCGTGTCTCCTCAGTTCTTTTCTTTCCGCGGAGCTGAGAAGTTATCTTCAATCTGCGCTGACTGAATTTCAGTTTTTCTTTGCCTTCTTTACCCGCGTTTTGGTTTATTTCTTTGAAAATTCACTTTACTTTACTTTATTTAAAAAAAAAAAAAAAAAAAAAGTTCAAAATTATTTCTTCCGGCGGTTCGGCCGGCCCGGCCTCGTGGCTGCGGCCTACCTCTTTCGACATTGCAGCGTCGATTTTCCGGCCTATGTCACGGCCAATCACCGGTTTTAAAAAGTGCAGCAAGTGCCAGCGTGCGATTTCGTTGACGGACCCGCATCGACGCTGCCTCCAGTGTCTTGGTCCGGACCACGTTCCAAAATCGTGCAGGCCTTGTTCCACGCTAACTGCGCGCTCGTTCAAGCGGCGTTGCTTACTTTGGGAGTCGATGTTCAAGATGGAGACTGCCAAGGATCTGTCTGCTTCTACATCTGCTGAGGTTTCGCCGGTCCGCTCGAAACCTGCATCGACGACTTCCGCATCCAGCATCGTGAAGCCAGCATCGTTTACACCGGCTGCGGCTTCCAGTTCCGCTGCGGCGCCTGCCTCTGTCTCTTCGGTTCAGGTACCGCCTTCCACTGTCCCTCCCGTGGTCATCAAGGTGCCCAAAGCTACTAAGCAGAAGCACTTGGCCGCGAAGGAGCGCGAAGACCGTGCAGGAGGACCCCCTTTCGGTGCGGATCCCTCCATATCGGCTTCGCTTCGATCCCTGCTGGAAGCTCAGTTTGTCGAGCTTATGCAAACTATGGGACCCCGGCTTATCGCCAACATTCAGGGTGAAGTCCGAGCACCGGTCCCTGAGGGCGGTCCGCCCCCTCCCCCTCGCCGTTCGATCTCGCTGCTCGACGAGGGGGATCGGCGGAGGGCGGCGGATGCCTCCAGGAGGGCTTCCCTTCCTGATATGCCACCTTTAGAGCCCATTACTCCTCCACGGCAACAGGGCGCTGGGACGGTCCCTGATATTCGGAGTCCTGGGCATACTGCATCGCAGGAAGAGTTCTTCCGCACTCCATACCAGACTTGGGTGGCGCTGCGTGAGTCCGCGTCCTTGCCACCTCTGCGATCCACCGCTTCGAGCCCCATTCATTCCTTAGAGGCTTCGGGGGATCGTGCGATGCACAGAAGTTCTCGCTCCCCATCCCGGCACCAGGAGGGGCATCATTCTCGTCATTCATCTCGACACTCCTCACGTCATTCGGAAGTGTCCCCACAGAAAAAGATGCAACGTTTGGGATACTCATCGTCCGATGTTTCCCAACCGGAGGGACCAGAGTATGAGGAACCATTTACCTCTTATTCTCCATGCCGGTCTCAGCTCTCCCTAGACCCGGAGGCTTCCACTTCGTCTAGTCCGTCTCGGCGGCCGGCCTTGGCGGACCAATTGTCTTTCTCATCTTTTCTCCAACAGATGGCGGATGACTTGGATGTGACTTTGGATACTGGATCTAAATATTCTAAAGAGTATTTGGATACGATGCATTTGCCTCACCCTCCGGCGGAGACTCTTCGGCTTCCTTTGCATAAATTGCTGGACCAGACTTTCATGCGCTGTTTTGAGACACCGTATTCTATCCCTGCGGTTCCCAGTAAGCTGGATGCTCGATATCGCATCGTTCACCACAAGGGGTTTGAGGGAGCTCAACTTTCTCATCAGTCTCTTCTGGTCGAGTCTTCTCTCAAGCGTTCTCACCCTTCCCAGGTCTACGCTTCTGTGCCTCCGGGCAGGGAGGGGAGAACGATGGACAAGTTTGGTAGACGAGTTTACCAAAATTCGATGATGGCGACTCGAGTGCTCAATTACAATTTTTTCTTCTCTTCCTATTTGGATTTCTTCTTGCCGGTCCTCCGCAAGTTCGTCCCTTTCATCGATGCTGAAGCTCGTTTCCAGTTTGAGGAGGTGGTGGCAACCCTGTCCCAGTTGCGGCTGCAGCTGATGCAATCCTCCTACGATGCCTTCGAGCTCTCGGCACGTGCTGCGGCCTGCTCAGTCGCCATGCGTCGCCTGGCCTGGCTTCGCACTATTGATATGGATCCGAACCTCCAAGACAGATTGGCTAATGTGCCTTGTGCGGGAGCGGATCTATTCGATGAGTCTATCGAGACTGTTACTAAAAAGCTTTCGGACCACGAGAAGTCTTTTCAATCCATTCTGCGTCCTAAGCCTAAGCCTCAACAGTCTCGTCCATCTAGACCGCCTCAAATCTACCAGAGGCGTTATCAACCCAGACAGGCTCCCCTAGCGAGACAGCTTGCGAAGAGGCAGCCTCCACAGAAGTCTCAGCAGAAGCCTCAGATGCCGGCTGCACCCAAGGCCACTCAGCCCTTTTGACTCTCTTCCAGGGAGCATAACCGACGTTCTGTCTTCCCTTGTTTTTCCCATCGGGGGTCGACTCCACCATTTTTATCATCAATGGGAGTCGATCACCTCGGACCTTTGGGTCCTTACCATCGTAAGAGAGGGATACTCTCTTCATTTCCAACGGGTCCCCCCGGACCACCCTCCAAGAGAGTATCTTTCCAACTCGATGCAGACCGCTCTTCTTCTACAGGAGGCGCAGGCTCTGCTTCGGCTTCGAGCCGTCGAGCCGGTGCCAGTAGATCAGCAAAACCAGGGGTTCTACTCCCGGTATTTCTTGGTTCCGAAGAAGACGGGCGATCTGCGTCCCATTTTGGACCTTCGAGTCCTCAACAAGTTTTTGGTCAAGGAGCGGTTCCGCATGCTGACCCTTGCCTCTCTCTACCCCCTACTTGAGCAAAACGATTGGTTATGCTCTCTGGATCTCAAGGAGGCCTACACTCACATCCCGATACATCCGGCCTCCCGCAAGTTTCTCAGATTTCGGGTGGGACATCTACATCTGCAGTATCGAGTGCTTCCATTCGGCCTTTCCTCGTCTCCCAGAGTCTTCACGAAGTGTCTGGTGGTGGTGGCCGCTGCACTCCGGAACATGGGTCTCCAGGTATTTCCATACCTCGACGACTGGCTCATCAAGGCACCGTCGGCTCCAGAGGTCATTTCGGCGACCTTGACTACAATTTCCTTTCTGCAGAGTCTGGGCTTCGAGATCAACTTCCCCAAATCACATCTTCAGCCCACTCAGTCTCTCCCCTTTATCGAGGCTGTTCTGGATACCATTCAACTTTGAGCATTCCTTCCTCCTCAACGCATGGATGCTCTCCTTCTACTCTGCCAGTCGGTGTCTTCTCGCCCGTCCATTTCGGCGAGACACATGATGGTCCTCTTGGGCCACATGGCCTCTACAGTTCATGTGACGCCTTTTGCCAGACTGCATCTCAGAATTCCTCAATGGACCCTGGCATCTCAGTGGACTCAGGTGTCCGACCCGTTGTCCCGTCACATTGTCGTCACTCCTGCTCTACGGCAGTCTCTTCTCTGGTGGATGACCTCTTCGAATCTATCCAGAGGTTTGCTGTTTCACTCTCTTCCCCATCAGAAAGTTCTCACGACCGATTCATCGAACTATGCCTGGGGGGCCCACCTGGATGGTCTACGAACTCAGGGGTTCTGGACCACTACGGAACGACTCCATCAAATCAATCTTCTGGAGCTCAGGGCCATCTTCAATGCTCTCCAAGCTTTTCAGCATCTGCTTCACGACATGGTGGTCCTTATTCGCACAGACAATCAGGTCGCCATGTATTATGTCAACAAACAAGGGGGCACGGGCTCGGCCCCTCTTTGTCAGGAAGCTCTTCGAGTCTGGGATTGGGCGGTTCGCCACAACACCTTCCTCAAAGCTGTCTACATTCAGGGGAAGGACAACGTCTTGGCAGACAAATTGAGTCGTCTTCTCCAACCTCACGAATGGACGCTCCATTCCAAACCCCTTCATCAGATCTTCGCTCAGTGGGGAACGCCTCAGATAGACCTCTTTGCAGCGCCCCACAACTTCAAACTGCCTCAGTTTTGCTCCAGGATCTACACTCCTCTCCGCCTCGAGGCAGATGCCTTTCTACTGGAGTGGGGGAATCGCTTCCTTTATGCGTTTCCTCCCTTTCCTCTCATTCAAAAGACTCTGGTCAAGTTACGATCAGACCATGCCACCATGATCCTGATTGCTCCTCGGTGGCCCAGACAACCTTGGTTCTCCCTTCTACTTCAACTCAGCAGCAGGGAGCCAATACTTCTTCCAGTGTTTCCTTCACTGCTTACTCAACATCAAGGTTCACTGCTTCATCCCAACCTGCAGTCTCTCCACCTGACAGCTTGGTTCCTTTCAACATAACCCCTCACCAGTTCTCTCAAGCTGTGAAGGAAGTCTTGGAGGCTTCCAGGAAGCCTGCTACTCGACAATGCTATTCCCAAAAATGGACGAGATTCTCGACCTGGTGTATTTCCAATGCTACAGAACCTCAGAAAGCTTCTCTATCGTCTGTATTGGACTATCTTCTACACCTGTCCCAGTCTGGTCTCAAGTCTACCTCTATACGAGTCCACCTGAGTGCTATTGCGGCTTTCCATCAGCCTCTACAGGGGAAACCTTTGTCTGCTCATCCTGTGGTTTCCAAATTTATGAAAGGACTTTTTCATGTCAATCCTACTATCAAACCTCCTCCTGTGGTTTGGGATCTCAATGTGGTCCTGTCTCATCTTATGAAGCCTCCGTTTGAACCTCTCAAAACGGCTCCTCTTAAGTATCTCACCTGGAAGGTGGTTTTCCTGGTGGCCCTCACGTCAGCTCGCCGAGTCAGTGAGCTTCAGGCCCTAGTGGCAGATCCACCCTTCACTGTATTCCATCATGACAAGGTGGTTCTCCGTACTCATCCAAAATTCTTACCTAAAGTGGTCTCTGAATTTCACATCAATCAATCCATCGTGCTTCCAGTGTTTTTTCCAAAGCCTCATTCTCATCCTGGGGAATCTGCTTTGCACACTCTGGACTGTAAACGTGCTCTGGCTTTCTACTTGGATCGCACAAAGCCACACAGAACTGCACCTCAACTTTTCGTCTCCTTTGATCCAAACAAGTTGGGACGACCTGTATCGAAGCGCACCATCTCTAACTGGATGGCGGCTTGTATCTCTTCCTGCTATGCCCAGGCTGGATTATCCCTTCCCTGTAAGGTCACAGCCCACAAGGTCAGAGCAATGGCAGCCTCTGTAGCCTTCCTCAGATCGACACCGATTGAGGAGATTTGTAAGGCTGCCACTTGGTCCTCGGTTCATACCTTCACCTCTCATTATTGTCTGGATACTTTCTCCAGACGGGATGGACAGTTTGGCCAAACTGTATTACAAAATTTGTTCTCTTAAGTTGCCAACTCTCCCACCATCCCATTGGGGTTAGCTTGGAGGTCACCCACTAGTGAGAATACCTGCCTGCTTGTCCTGGGATAAAGCAATGTTACATACCGTAACAGTTGTTATCCAGGGACAGCAGGCAGCTATTCTCACGTCCCACCCACCTCCCCTGGGTTGGCTTCTCAGGCTAGCTACCTGAACTGAGGAGACACGCCCGGTACATCGGGCGGGAAGGCACTGGCGCATGCGCGGTGCGGGCATCTCGAAACTTCTAAGTTTCTTCAAGCAAGACATGCTTTCAAGATGTCCGTGTCGGGGCTCTGTCGGATGACATCACCCACTAGTGAGAATAGCTGCCTGCTGTCCCTGGATAACAACTGTTACGGTAAGTAACATTGCTGACTCTCCTAATCGTGTACAGTTACTTAACCTTCCATAACTTCAAGTACAATCTTTTTTTATTGATTAATTAATTTATTTCTTATATCTTATACATATTGCACCTAACTTTATGTATCCTTTCTTGAATTTTACCCCTAATTGCAGGGTTCTTTGATCTTTTGACTTATTGTGAACCTTGCATTTTTAGCAGTTAGAGCTGCTTTTCTTTATATGAAAAATAGGTACCTTTTAAGCTGCTTTTCTTTATATGAGAAATAAGTACAGTACCTTTAGGACTTTAGTTTTACACATAAAAGCAGATGAAACACTTACTATTACCATTTGGGCAGTGTCTCTGACAATTGTCAAAAGCCATTTTCTGAGCTGTCTGAAAATTAGCCATCCTTGACTTGGCTGAAAGTGCCCTCATGGTCCCACAAAGTGCATGCTTTCAGCTGCAGTAAGGAGAGGCATTCCCAGTGGCATGTTTTGGTCAGGAGAGGAAAATACTGTATTTTGAAATGTATATACAGAAGAAGCAGGTGTAAAATCCAGAAGTGGATAGGGGTACTCATGGGCAGCTGGGTGAGCTGTTTTAAAAATTGCAGACTGTGCATAAAGTCTTATTTTAAGCATGTACCAAAACAAAATTGTTCCATTAGCAAAAATGAATTGTAGAAATTTTCAAAATAAATGCACAATTTTGTCTATTACTTTACCATTAAATGTGTTTGAATTTTGAAATCTGTACATTTTAGTGAAAAAATCCTTGGATAAAGCTTTTATAAAGAAAGTAGGCTTCTGTTTTTAATCTCTCTTTTTAATGAATGCTCTGTGGGATGACTTTTTTAATGTGTCTATCTGCTTCTATTCAAACAGCCCCTGCGAGGAAAGAACCCAGTGGACCTCATTACCGTTGATTCCTTAATAGAACTGCAGGATTTTCAGAACCCCTTTCGATACTGGGTAGTTAGTGTGATTGAGAATGTTGGTGGAAGATTACGACTCCGCTATGTGGGACTGGAGGAAGCTGAATCCTATGACCAGTGGTTGTTTTACTTGGATTGTAGACTTCGACCGGTTGGTTGGTGTCAAGAGAATAATTATAGAATGGAACCACCATCAGGTAAAACTTCAAGAAGATAATCATAAACAGCATTTCTTAAATTGGTCATAGGAAAAGGGGTCTGGGGTGTGTTTGACCAGGACTAATGCCAATTGGTCCTGGCCAGGCTGCCCCTAGTGGTAATATCATACAACTACCACTAGGGGTCATATGGGAATATGACTCCTAACAATAGTCATGCAATTTTGAATGATACTGGACTGACCAGGAGTGACTGACTGGGCATTACTCCTGGCTTAGCTCCCACTCTGGACTGCCTGATGACCCTATGAACTGCCTTCCCTAGGTACCCCCCCTGAGCCACCATTGAAAAAAATTGAATGAATAAGATAGCTCTTCTGTGTCCTTAGGGGTAGGGGTGGAAGGCTTGTTCTTGTGAAGCTGGGTGGCCCTTGTGGTGGGGTGGGGTTTAAGTCAAGGTGGGGCAGATACTTGGAGGGACCCTTCATCGGCAGCCCAATGCTTTTGGATGGTAAAACGCTCAGGATATTTTACTGTGGTTTATAGGCTGTAACTTGAGTTGTGGTGTATCATCACATTGAGTTAGGGTATTCGCATGAAAATGAGATTTAAAACATGCATTTGTATAATTTGAACCTCATTATTACCTAACCCGCTGCTGAATTGCTGCATTATTTTTAGTCAAGCAGCATTAGGGCCCTTTAGGTCACATTAAGTTCCAAATAAAGCACGTTAAGGCCCTAACGCTGCTTGATGAAAAATTACTGTGAAACCCTTAAAATGACCACATTGTCCTCTGCTTTGTGGGGCTCAATATACCAGATTCATAGGTTGTTTCTTCCTGAGGATTATTATAATTTACCTTGATTCTTGGGTTAAAAGTTTTTTTACCTTTCCTTTGCTGTTTTATTTGTATTTTGCCATTGCAATTGTAATGCATGAAATAGCAAAACTCATTAAACTATGGGCTACCATTTTAGTGGTGATAGATGTGCACTCAGATGGTATCTCTGGTTAGTCTTAAATGATGGTGATGTTATTTATGTAGCTCTTTGCAGGGATACTTACTTAATGGAGAGTTCTTGCTTTTGAATTTTAACATTTAGTCAAAGGCACAAATATTCAAAAACTGCTGAGCGCCAGTGGCGTAGTAAGGGGGGGGGGCGGTCCCCATCCTCCTCTTTGCCCCTTCCTGCCACGTGCCCATTCCCTTTCCTCCCCTTCCCTCATAGCTTTTTAATTTTCCCGGCGCGAGCAGCATTGCGAACTTGCTGCCTGCATCAATGTTGGCTCTCTATGATGTCACTTCTGGGTCCTGTGCCTAGAATGTGACATCAGAGGGAGAGCTGACACGACACAGGCAGTAAGTTTGTGATGCTGCTCACACCGGGAAAATTAAAGAGGGAAGGGAGGCACGAGTGCGGCAGGGGGGAATTGGGAAGGAGCGAGGGACAGAGAAGATGGTGGGGAGGGCCGTCACCACAAAATTTAGTTGTCACTAAAGTCAAAACGAAGATGAAAAAGTGAGGCAACTTGGAAACTCCCAAAACAGATATCAACCTCACTAGTAAAGAATTGATTGTAGAGAGGCTCAAAGATATATATCACTATGATACGAATTGCCACTAAGACCTTCAATATAATGATAGCAGATATGCTAAATCCATAAATTGGTATGCTTGCTGTTATATGAAATTGTTATCTAATGAAAAAATAACAAAAACAGCAGCTTGTATATCATTTACTTATCCTTATCTCTAGCATGCCCCGACGGGACCCGTTTCGCCCAAACGGGCTTTTTCAAGGGTTCAAATAGGAGCTCTTATTTCAGCGTCCTCTCGGCTTAGGGGCTAGCAGAGACACTGCATTAAAGGATAAGTAAATGATATACAAGCTGCTCTTTTTGTTATTTTTTCATTAGATAACGATTTCATATAACAGCAAGCATACCAATTTATGGATTTAGCATATCTGCTATCATTATATTGAAGGCCTTAGTGATATATATCTTTGAACCTCTCTACAATCAATTCTTTACTAGTGAGGTTGATATCTGTTTTGGGAGGGCCGCCTCTACGCCACTGCTGAGCACTTAAATTTATGCTCCTAAGTTAGTCTTCCAAATTTGTTCCCTGTTTTCATCCAAATTTAAGAACTGAACTTTTCAAATGAAAATTCATCCTAATTTAAGAGCTTAAATGTTCTCATAAATCTAATCCTGCCATTCGTTTGCCTAAATTTGAGTCTAGTGCTGAAAATAAGTGCTAAGTTCTGAACTTCTTTTCCCTACTCTAAATCTGCCCTATTATTACATACATTTTATAGTGAAATTTTTGAATAAAAATGTATGCGCTCAACCCTAGTAAATTTTTTAGAGAGGTCAATTTATGAGCATAACTCAGCCCCATAGTGAAAAATAAGAGGATAGTGCAGTCCAATGGAGAATTTTGATTTAGGATTTAAAAATGTGATGTTAGGGGCTGTAAATATTAGAGCTGTACAGGATAGCATATTTTACTGTTCGACCAAATACAAATAAAGAACAATATTATTCAGCTGAATATGAAGAACAAGCATTGAGCTAAACATATCCAAGATGGAGCTGCTCCTCTTTCCTCAAAAACTCTCTGCTCCTCTTCCTCCGTTCTCCATCTCTTTAAATAATACCGTCATCGTTCCAGTCTCCTCTGCAAACAATTTTGGAGTCATCTTCGAGTCCGACCTCTCATTTTCTACGCACATCCAACAAACTGCTAAGGCCTGTTGCTTCTATCTCTACTACATCACCAAAATTCACCCCTTCCTCTCAGAGCACACTACCCGGACTCTTGTCCACACTCTTGTAATCTCATGCTTAGACTACTGCAATTTACTTCTAACATGTCTCCTGCTGAACCGTCTCTCCCCCCCCCCTTTACAATTGATGCAAAACTCAGCTATATGACTTATCTATTGCCAACCCCACTATATTCACCTTACCCCTCTCTTCAAATCACTCCACTGGCTCCCTAGCCACCTCCGCATACAAGTCAAACTCTTATTACTAACCTACAAGTGTGTTCATGCCATAGTCTCTCAGAACCTCTCCTCTCTCATCTCTCCTTATATGCTTCCCTGAGAACTTCGTTCCTCAGATAAGCTGCTCTTAACTGTACCTGTCTCCTCCACTGCCAATTCCAGACTTTGTTCCTTTCATCTAGCTGTCCCTGGAATAAACTACCTGAGTTTGTCCACCACGCCCTTTGCCTTACCTTGTTTAAAAGCAGACCGAAAACCCACCTTTATGATATAGCCTTCAATCCATAACCCTACTGCCCACCAACCCAGCCAGCAGATTAACTGTTCCCCTAAACTGTATCCATGACATCCTGTTTGTCTGTCAAGGCTGTTTGGATTGTAAGCTCTTTCGAGCCTGCGAAGTATAGGATCTCTTGTAAAGACAATCCAATGACTTTCACACTTTTCAAAGTTATGTGAAAAGAATATTCATTTTATCTGAAGGATCCACTCTGTATTTTTGCAAAAGTCAGCAATTCCTACAGCAGACTGGTTCTAGCAAGTTTTTAAACTTCTTATTTTAATTGGCACATAGTAAAATGGCCCCCTGGTTATTTATTCCTAAGCTGTACTGAAAAGTGGTCTCTGGTATGACTAGTGCTTGGGCTTCTCATGCGCTGTGGCTACTTTTAACATAGCTATAAATTGGCGGCATTTTCCATGATTGCAATAATGGCCATGTGCTAATTTTCCCATTCATTCATGACCATTAGTGCATGAGCCCTTAACTAGACCTATTGTCTAGGTCAGGGGTGTCCAATGTCAGTCCTCGAGGGCCGTAATCCAGTCGGGTTTTCAGGATTTCCCCAATGAATATGCATGAGATCTATGTGCATGCACTGCTTTCAATGCATATTCATTGGGGAAATCCTGAAAATCCGACTGGACTGCGGCCCTCGAGGACCGACATTGGACACCCCTCGTCTAGGTGGTAAGGACTCCTTCGCTAACCACACGCTAATCAAATAGCATAGCCACGCTCGCTGTCTGCCCCCAAACACATCCCCAGTGCTAAAAAATACATTTTATTTTTTAGCATGTGGGTAACATGCACACATGCGAAAACTACTGTAGGATATTTGAGCACACCCTACAGTAAACATAAGTTAGTGCTTGATGCAGTTTAGTAAAAGGCCCCCTAAATGCATAAATTGCCCCTCTCAGAAAAAGAGGGGGGGGGGGAGAGAAAATTCTTCCTTTTTGTACCTAGCAGCGTTTATAAACTTGAATTAAACCTTATTCTGTTTGATACTACTTTAAAAACTGAATTGTGAAAAATAGCCCCACTGAAGACTTGAAAGAATAATATGGTCTCAAATGGAACAGAATTGCTATAGAACTGGTTCAGAGCTGCATGTTTTGCCAGATTTGGGCCTTTTAAGGTAGTGGAAGTGTGATCTCTATTAGAGAATGACACGGGGACAAATTTTTCCCCGTCCCCACAAGAACTCAATTTCCCCCCTCTGTGAGTTTTGTTGCTGTCTCTACCCCTGCCCTATTCCTGTAAGCTCTGCCTTAATATCTCAAGCCTCGAACACTTATGATTTTAAAGTGTTTGAGGTTTGTGCAGATGGGAATGGAGCTTGCAGGAATGGGGCAGGGGCAGGAAAAGAACTCGTGGGGATGGGACAGGAAAATTAGTTCCCGCTGGGGCCGGGGGAGTTGGGAATTTGTCCCCATGTCATTCTCTACTGTGAAAGACTTAGCAGGTGGGTAAGGGGACAAATTTGTCCTTGTCCCCCAGGGCTGTGGAGCCGGTAGATAAATGTTCCGACTCCGACTCCTCAGTTTTTTGTACTTCAGACTCCGACTCCAAGTACCCGAAATTTCCTCCGACTCCGACTCCACAGCACTGGTTAATTTTCAGATCGTTAAAATGGAATGTCAAGTTGAGAGAAATGAGCATTTTCGACACCACCTTCTTTTTGCTTTTAATCAAGGTTCTAAGGCCGCAGAAGCTGCTCGCAACATTTGTGCTGTGTATATAGTGGGTGCTATAGCTGAAAGAATCGCTCGTGATTGGTATGCCAAGTTCAAAAATGGAGTCGGTAGATAAATGTTCCAACTCCGATTCCTCAGTTTTTTGTACTCCGACTCCAGGTACCCGAAATTTCCTCCGACGCCGACTCCACAGCCCTGTTGTCCCCACAGGAACTCAATTCCCCATCCCTTCCCTATGAGTTTTGTCGCTGTCGCTGGCCCTGTCCCATTCCTGTAAGCTCTGCTTTAACTACACAGGCCTCAAACACTTATGATTTTAAAGTGTTTGAAGGTTGTACAGATGAGGACAGAGTGTGCAGGAATGGAGCAGGAACAGGAAAAGAACTCGCAGGGATGGGACAGGAAAATGAGTTCCCGTGGAGACAGGGAAAAATTGTCCCCGTGTCATTCTCTAATTTCTATCTCCTTGGTGCTGTGCTGTTTCAGCCATTATCTTTACCCTCAAAAGACTTAAGGTCTTCCCCTTAACAGCACATCTCTGTGCCTCTCAAACACTGGTATGATTGAGTAGGGTTTTTTCTCTATCTAATTTAACATGATGGGAATTAAATCTTTTGTGCTTGAGAGATGAGTTTAGAGTTATCAATGGTCTAATTAGAGGCATCTGTTTAAAGTTGTAGTGAATTTGAACAGATGTGTCTTGTATGTTTTAATTCTTTACAACTGTATTTTAAACACATGCTGTAGAGAAGTGCTTTAAAAAGTAACATCTTTTAATTTGCATATGAATTACTTTGTCTTTGTTGCTTACATTGTATGGGTCGTTTCTGTTGTAGACATCTGTTATTTAAAGAGCATATATGATTGGAAAAGTGCCCTAGAGAAATCCATGAGTGATGCAGCAAAATGTCCTCTTCCAGTGGAAGTATTTAAGGTAGGAATTACATTTTTCATTTACTCAACAAAATCATCAAATATTAAATGAGGCTCAGAAATATTTAGCATTTGCTAAAGTAATTTGTAACAAGAGGAAGAGGCGGCATATAGGCCCACTATGTAGTAATTACATTACATTAGTGATTTTTATTCCACCATTCCTAATTAATGTTCCTGACATTACATTAGTGACTTTTATTCCGCCATTACCCTGTGGTTCAAGGCGGATTACATAAGAGATTATCTGAACATTTCCAGAAGAGTTAGAGTTGAGCGTGTTACTTCGGGGGATTGAAATGCTTCCTGCGGAGTTAGTTTGTCCTGATGGATTTCTTGAATTTCAGGGGTTTTATTTCTTTTCTGGTGTCGTGATTAGTAGATTGGAGAGTTGGTGGTCTAGTTTCACTGCCTGCATGGCCAGTAGGCCATCGTACATTTTTTTTTTTTTTTTTAATTTTATTTGTTTATTCAATTTTATCAATAGAAACAAGCAATACATTACTTGTATTTCAGATTAACATAAATTATTAAAAAGAAAACTTATAAACCAATTCCACTTAAATCAGTGTTTTGGTTATTCATTTATACTTCCAATATATTTAGTCCACAATTTTTTTATAAGAGATTCTTAGCAAAGAAAATTAACAATAGAAACAATCTTATCCAACCTAGAAAGCGGCAATTATCTGCGGTGCTACAGCCATTCATGGCAGGTTATACATTCTCAGTCATAGGCACTACTTGCTCTTTGGATTCTATAAATCCTACTAGTTGTTTAGGTTCAAAAAACAAGTAATTCTTATTCTGATAAGAGACAAAGCATTTTACAGGAAATTTCAATAGAAAATTTGCCCCCAAGGCAAGGACTCTTGGCCTTAATGCCAAGAATTCTTTCCTACGCCTCTGGGATCTTAAAGACATATCAGGAAATATTCGAACATTAGAACCTAAAAACTGATCATTGATATGACGAAAATACAAACGCAATATATATTCTCTATCACTTTCCAAAGCGAGAGTTATTAACAGGGTTTTCCTTTCCGTTATAACCTCCAAGGAGTTTTCCAGAAAAGTTGTTAAGTTCATATTTTCATTGTTGGTCCCTTGAATCTCATTAGGAGTGGAAACTTCCACAGATCTCTTGATTTGAAAATAATTAGCTCTAACAATAGGTGGCAAACTTTCAATAGGAATAAGCAAAATTTCCTTGAAATACTTTCTTGCCATCTCCATTGGTGAAATTAAGGGACATTTTGGAAAATTTAGGAGTCTCAAATTATTTTTCCTTAATTGGTTCTCGAAACTTTCCATTTTTCTAGCAATAAATGTTCTTTCTTTTACTAATTCCAAGTCCAATGTTTCCATTCCACAAATTCTTGACTCCTGTTTTTCTATTTTCTCATTTAAATCTTTAAGGGCCAAACCCTGTTGCTCCACTTTAGAGTGGATAGTCCCATAGTCAGTATTGAAAGTGGAAAAAGACATTTTGAGGTTAGCGTCCATAACTGAAATAGCCTGCCATAAAGCCTCCATATCAATTACCTTAGGCTTCTCCAACACCCCAAAAGTGATCTTACTTCCTCCCGAAGCTCCTCTCTCCTCTCCTGCAGTGTGGGTAAGCTGTCGGTGTACTGCAGCTTCTTCTTCGGCTCCAGATGAACTTGGAGTTACCAGCCCTCCTTCACTGAGGATCAAAGACTCCTCCCGGGTCCATGATGCATCAGGAACTCCCAGTACTGCACTGCTTCCAGGTTGTGGGGGTGGATGCCTCTGTTCCGGGCTTAACATCGCCCGAAGCTGCTGGCTGAGTTCGCCCGACGAATTCGGGCTCACCCCTGAAGTAGCCACCGCCGATTCGCCCGATCGGGCCAAAGCCTCCTCAATTGTGCTCTGCACCAGACGCGGTGCCGCTACCGCCGCTGGAGGGTTGCCGTGGAGGGCTCCTTTTCTCTTACCCATGTTGAGGTAAGAGAACTGCTAGTTCCACAGAAATAGCAACGCCGGCCGAGAACAAGAGAGGGAGCCTCACTCTCAGGCGTCCGCTCTCATCGCCATCTTGAATCTCTATTCATCGTACATTTTTTTTGCATTTCACGCCTCTGATTGGGAGGGGCATGAATGGTGTCTGGGTTCTTCTTTGCCTGGTTGTGGTAGTTCGGATAAGGCAGTTGTTCAAGTAGGCTGGGCTGTCTCCATTCATGGCTTTAAATAGTAATCAGTAGAATTTGAATAGTATTCTTTCTTGTATTGGGAGCCAGTGTGAGTCGAGGTATGCGGTAGTGATGTGGTCGTATTTCTTCAGCATTATAGATCAGTAGTGTTCACTCCCAGTCCTCAAGGTTTTCAGGATACCTCTAATTATCCAAGGACAAGCATGCAGTATATTCTCACATGTGGGTAATGTCATCCACAGGAATCCCAGCAGTCAAAAAGTATACTGTCACTTGAAATCTTTAAGACTGCCTGTACTGCACGTGTGCTGGTGCCTTCCCGCCCGATGTCAGCTCATGGGACCATCAGTTCTCAGTTTTCCGCGGATCTGAGAAGCTGTTTTCTTAGAGTTTCTCTAAGCGCGTCAAATTTAATAGTTTTTTTCCCTTCCGTATAGCCCTATTTCTTTTTCTTTCATTTTGTTTAAAAATTTTCAATTTTTTATCGAGTTTCTTATTTGGGCTTTCAGGCTCTTGTAAGCCTGTTTTCAGGCTGGGAGCCTCACCATTTTTTGGGGTTACTATCTACTCGACCTCCCTGGACCATGGAGTCCTTTGGCCTCACGTCAGCGGTTTATCCTTCAATATCCAAGCCTCCTTGCAGCTTCAAGCAGTGCAATCGGTGTCACAGGACCATTTCAGGTACAGACCCACACAACTGATGTGTCTAGTGCCTAGGTTCTGAACACCGAGACATTTCCTGCATGCTATGCTCTAAATTGCAGAAGAGGTCACTTAAAACCATGAACTTCCAGTATAAAATGATTTTCGGCTCAACTTCATGTACATTGAGACTTCGCCAGTGCTCAATATCCAACAGCTTCAGCACTGACAACTCGTTCCACCTCTGTTCATCAGTGCTGCCTTCCTAAAGGGAAATCTCGTAAGAAAGCTAAGAAGCTTAAACACATTTCCCCCTCCAACCATGATTCTGCATCGTCTCAAGCATATTCCCCATCGACACACTCAGACCAGATCACCATCACTGCAATTGGTGTCTTCTCTGAAGCATAACTTGATGTCAAGGTCACCAACGTCTTGACCCATGATGCAACCTGCGCCCATTGTACCCTTGTCAACATCGGTATCAGTGCCATCTTTGTAAGATCAGCTCAGAGAGCTGATGCAGAAGGAGGTAAATGGGATGCTGAAGTTGCACTCAGTGCAAATGCCTGCTTTGATTCATCAAGTCTCAGCCTAGTCTGAGCAATGCCAAAAGACCACATCAAGTGACTGTATCTGAATTCAGGAAAGCTTGGGACAAACACAGAGGGAGAGGCAGGGATTGTAGAGCTGAACAGTTGGTATGGATGGTCAGAGTGGATTAGGGTTACCAGATTTTCCCGAAGGAAAATCCAACCCCATGCCCACATCCTTAGGCCCGCTCAGTTCCACCCACATCCTGCTCCCAGCCCCACCCCCTTAACATAAGAACATAAGAATTGCCATCTCCGGATCAGACCCTGAGTCCATCAAGTTCGGTGATCCACACACGCGGAGGCCTTGCCAGGTGTACCCTGGCATAGTTTTAGTCCCCATATCACCATATGCTTCTCAAGGAAGATGTGCATCTAATTTACTCTTACCCGTATCACTCTATACCACTCTTAAGGAGATGTGCATCTAGTTTACCCTTAAATCCTAGAACGGTGGATTATCCCAGGACAAGCAGGCAGGTATTCTCACTAGTGGGTGATGTCATCAGACAGAGCCCAGATACAGACATCTTGCAAGCATGTCTTGCTTGAAGAAACTCAGAAGTTTCGAGATGCCCGCACCGCACATGCGCCAGTGCCTTCCCGCCCGATGCTCCGGGCGTGTCTCCTCAGTTCTTTTTCTTCCGCGGAGCTGAGAAGTCTATCTTCAATTTGCGCCCATTGAATCTCTTTTTTGCCTTCTTTTTTGCCGCGGGTTGAGTTCTTTTGGCTCTCCTGTGCATTTATTTCTTTCTTTGATTTCTTTAAAAAAACAAACAAACATTTTTCCTTCCGATACCGGGTCGGCCGCGTGGCTGGGGCCCCGCGCCTTCGACCTTGCGGCGAAGCTTTTCCGGCCTATGTCCCAGCCGATTACCGGTTTTAAAAAGTGTAGCAAGTGCCAGCGCGCGATTTCGCTCACGGACCCTCATCGACGCTGCTTACAGTGTCTGGGACCGGATCACTTCCCGAAATCGTGCCGGCCTTGCTCCACTCTGACGGCGAGAGCGTTTAAGCGTCGCTGTCTGCTGTGGGAGTCCATGTTCAAGATGGAAGCTTCATCGGATCCTGCAGCTTCGACATCGACATCGACAGGTGTTTCGACTCCTTCTGCGAAACCCTCTGCCTCCCCGGCTCCTTCGGGCCTCCTGAAGCCGGCATCGTTCACACCGGTTTCGGCCCCGGCTTCGGCGCCGGTGCCTTCCTCCGTCTCCTCGGAGCAGGTATCGACCCCGACTGTTCCTCCGGTAGTGCTCAAGGTGCCGAAGACTGGCAAGCAAAAGCACGCAGCACCGAAGGAGCGCGGAGACCGTGCGGAAGGGCCCCCTTTTGGTGCAGATCCCTCCATATCGGCTTCGTTGCGGTCCATCCTGGAGGCTCAGTTCGTGGAACTCATGCAGACCATGGGGCCTCGGCTGATTGCCACCATACAGGGTGACCTTCCAGCTTCGGCTTCGAGGGGCGGACCGCCCCCTCCACCTCCTCCTCGCCGCACGACCTCGTTGCTCGGCGAGGAGGAGCGGCGAGCGGTGTCCGGGTCCTCGAGGAGGTCCTCCGTTAGCGCTGTACCTCCTTTGGAACCGATTCCCTCGAGGAGGGCCTCCCTTAGTGATATGCCTCCCTTGGAGCCCATCCCCTCGAGGAAAGCCTCGTTTAGTGACCTGCCTCCCTTGGAATCGATTACTCCGCCCCATGACTCAGTGTGGCGCCCACCTTCAGGGCCACCCAGTCCTGGGCATAGCAGGAAGCAGGATGAGTTCTTCCGGACCCCCTATCAAACCTGGACGGCGTCGGGGGAGCCTCCGACTCTACCGCCTCTGGACGGCATCGAGTCCAATCTGCTCCTTGGAGGCGTCTGAGCCAGTTTCTCACAGACGGGCTCGATCCCCTTCCAGGCATCGGGAGGGGCATCGATCCAGACATTCTTCGAAGCATTCCTCTCGACACTCGACCGTCTCGCCTCAGAAGAAATTGCCTCGGTTGGGGTATGCTGCTTCGACTGGGTCTCCTCCTCCGGGCCCAGAGTTCGAGGACACCGAGGTTTTCTACTCGTCATGTTGCTCGCAGGCCTCTCTGGAACCTGAAGCCTCTTCTTCTTCTAGTCTGTCTCGAAGACCGGCGACGGCAGACCAACTGTCCTTTTCATCGTTCCTCAGGCAGATGGCGGATGACACGGACATTACTCTCGATGCTGGGTCTCGATATTCCAAAGAGTACCTCGATACCATGCACTTGCCTCGTCCTCCTGCTTCCCCTGCACAAGCTCCTCGACCAGACCTTCATGCGATGCTTTGAGTCTCCTTACTCTTAAAGGCTTCGAGGGTCCTCAGCTTTCTCACCAGTCCCTCCTGGTCGAATCCTCGCTCAAGCCGTCTCATCCTGGCCAGGTCTATGCTTCAGTGCCTCCGGGCCGCGAGGGCAGAACCATGGATAAGTTTGGTCGACGCATCTATCAGAATTCGATGATGGCGTCTCGAGTCCTGAATTACAATTTCCACTTTGCAGCCTACTTGGAATTTTTTCTACCTGTGCTTCGGAAGTTCACTCCATACATCGAATCCCAGGCTAGATTTGAGTTTGAGGAAGTGGTTGCTTCGCTGTCCCAACTTCGGCTTCAGTTAATGCAATCTGCCTATGATGCGTTCGAGCTCTCCGCCCGAGCGACGGCCTGCTCGGTGGCGATGCGCCGGTTGGCCTGGTTGCGGACCATTGATATGGACCCGAATCTTCAGGACCGCCTGGCGAACGTCCCGTGTGCTTGGGCGGATCTTTTTGATGAATCCATCGAGACTGTCACGAAGAAGTTGTCTGACCATGAAAAGTCCTTCCAATCTATCCTTCGGCCGAAGCCTAAGCCTCAGCAGTCTCGACCTTCTCGTCCACCGTTGATTTATCAGAGGCGTTATCAGCCGAGGCAAACTCCTCCTGCGAGGCAACCGGCGAAGCGTCAGCCTCCCCAGAAGGGTCAGCCTAAGTCTCTGTCGCCTGCTGTCCCTAAGACCACTCAGCCTTTTTGACTGTCTCGTCGAGGGCATAACCAACCTCGTTCTGCCTCCCCCTGTTTTTCCCATCGGAGGGCGCCTCCATCATTTTTATCATCGCTGGGAGGCCATAACAACCAACCTCTGGGTCCTTACTATCATCAAGGAAGGATACTCTCTTCATTTCCATCGGGTCCCTCCGGACCACCCTCCAAGAGAGTATCCTTCCAACTTGACTCAGACCGCCCTTCTTCTCCAGGAAGCTCAGGCTTTGCTCCGGCTTCGTGCCGTGGAGCCGGTCCCTACGGACCAACTGAATCAGGGGTTTTACTCCCGGTACTTCCTTGTCCCAAAGAAGACGGGCGACCTGCGACCCATATTGGACCTCAGGGCCCTCAACAAATTCCTAGTCAAGAAGAGGTTTTGCATGCTGACACTTGCTTCTCTCTACCCTCTCCTTGAGCAGAACGACTGGTTATGCTCTCTGGATCTCACGGAGGCCTACACTCACATTCCCATTCATCCGGCCTCCCGCAAGTTCCTCAGATTTCGGGTGGGACATCTACATCTGCAGTATCGAGTGCTTCCATTCGGCCTGTCCTCGTCTCCCAGAGTCTTCACGAAGTGTCTGGTGGTGGTGGCCGCTGCACTCCGGAACAGGGGTCTTCAGGTATTCCCATACCTCGACGACTGGCTCATCAAGGCCCCGTCAGCTCCAAAGGTCATTTCGGCGACCTTGACCACGTTCTGCTTCCTGCAGAGCCTGGGCTTCGAGATCAATTTTCCCAAATCTCATCTGCCGCCTACCCAGTCCCTTCCCTTCATCGGGGCGGTACTGGACACCATTCAGCTTCGAGCATTCCTTCCTCCTCAGCGCATGGATGCTCTTCTTCGTCTCTGCCAGTCTGTATCTTCTCGCCAGTCCATCTCAGCGAGACATATGATGGTCCTCCTGGGCCACATGGCCTCTACAGTTCATGTGACACCCTTTGCCAGGCTCCATCTCAGAATTCCTCAGTGGACCCTAGCTTCTCAATGGACTCAAGTGTCAGACCCGTTGACTCGACACATCATAGTCACTCCTGCTCTTCGGCAGTCTCTACTTTGGTGGATGACCTCTTCGAATCTATCCAGAGGTTTGCTGTTTCGCACTCCTCCTCATCAGAAGGTTCTCACAACCGATTCCTCGACCTATGCCTGGGGGGCTCATCTGGATGGGCTTCGCACTCAGGGATTCTGGACCAGTGCGGACCGCCTCCATCAGATCAATCTTCTGGAGCTCAGAGCTATCTTCTATGCTCTTCAAGCTTTTCAACATCTGCTTCACGACATGGTGGTCCTCATCCGTACAGACAACCAGGTCGCCATGTATTATGTGAACAAGCAGGGGGGCATGGGATCGGCCTCCCTCTGCCAGGAAGCTCTCAGAGCCTGGGATTGGGCAGTTCGCCGCAATGCCTTCCTCAAAGCTGTCTACATTCAGGGGAAGGACAATGTCTTGGCAGACAACTTGAGTCGTCTCCTTCAACCTCACGAATGGACTCTCCATTCCAAACCCCTTCATCAGGTCTTTGCACTATGGGGGATGCCTCAAATAGACCTCTTTGCGGCTCCCCACAACTTCAAGCTGCCTCAGTTTTGCTCCAGGATCTACACTCCTCATCGACTCGAGGCAGATGCCTTTCTGCTGGATTGGGGGAATCGATTTCTGTATGCGTTTCCTCCATTTCCTCTCATTCAGAAGACTCTGGTCAAGTTGAAATCAGACCAAGCCACCATGATTCTGATAGCTCCTCGGTGGCCCAGGCAACCTTGGTTCTCCCTTCTACTTCAACTCAGCAGCAGGGAGCCATTCCTTCTTCCAGTGTTTCCTTCACTGCTTACTCAGCATCAGGGATCTCTACTTCATCCCAACCTGCAGTCTCTCCACCTGACAGCTTGGTTCCTCTCAACATAACTCCCCACCAGTTTTCCCAGGCGGTGAGGGATGTCTTGGAGGCTTCCAGGAAGCCTGCTACTCGTCAATGCTACTCCCAGAAATGGACTAGATTTTCTTCATGGTGTATTTCCAATTCTAAGGAGCCTCAGCGGGCCTCCCTATCCTCTGTGTTGGACTATCTTCTACACCTGTCTCAGTCCGGTCTCAAGTCGACATCTATACGAGTCCACCTGAGTGCTATTGCAGCTTTCCATCAGCCTCTACAAGGGAAACCTCTCTCTTCTCATCCTGTGGTTTCCAGATTTATGAAAGGACTTTTTCATGTCAATCCTCCTCTCAAACCGCCTCCAGTGGTTTGGGATCTAAATGTTGTCCTTTCTCAGCTTATGAAACCTCCTTTTGAGCCTCTGAGCAAGGCTCCACTAAAGTTTCTCACTTGGAAAGTGGTTTTTCTGGTGGCCCTCACTTCTGCTCGCAGGGTCAGTGAGCTTCAGGCCTTGGTGGCGGACCCGCCTTTCACTGTTTTCCATCATGACAAGGTGGTCCTCCGCACTCATCCGAAATTCCTGCCTAAGGTGGTCTCTGAATTTCATCTCAACCAATCCATCGTGCTTCCAGTGTTTTTTCCAAAGCCTCATTCTCATCCTGGAGAATCAGCTCTGCACACTCTGGACTGTAAACGTGCTTTGGCTTTCTACTTGGATCGCACCAAACCACACAGAACTGCTCCTCAACTTTTCGTCTCCTTTGATCCAAACAAGTTGGGACGACCTGTATCGAAGCGCACCATCTCTAACTGGATGGTGGCTTGTATCTCTTTCTGCTATGCCCAGGCTGGATTACCCCTTCCCTGTAAGGTCACAGCCCATAAGGTCAGAGCAATGGCAGCCTCTGTAGCCTTCCTCAGATCGACACCGATTGAGGAGATTTGTAAGGCTGCCACTTGGTCCTCGGTTCATACATTCACCTCTCATTATTGTCTGGATACTTTCTCCAGAAGGGATGGACAGTTTGGCCAAACAGTGTTACAAAATTTATTCTCCTAAGTTGCCAACTCTCCCACCATCCCATTGAGGTTAGCTTGGAGGTCACCCACTAGTGAGAATACCTGCCTGCTTGTCCTGGGATAAAGCAATGTTACAGTTGTTATCCAGGGACAGCAGGCAGCTGTTCTCACGTCCCACCCACCTCCCCTGGGTTGGCTTCTCTGCTAGCTACCTGAACTGAGGAGACACGCCTGGAGCATCGGGCGGGAAGGCACTGGCGCATGCGCGGTGCGGGCATCTCGAAACTTCTGAGTTTCTTCAAGCAAGACATGCTTGCAAGATGTCTGTATCGGGACTCTGTCGGATGACATCACCCACTAGTGAGAATAGCTGCCTGCTGTCCCTGGATAACAACTGTTACGGTAAGTAACATTGCTTTCTGCAATTACTTCCTCTGGGAGAGCATTCCAGGTGTCCACCACTCGCTGCGTGAAACAGAACTTCCTGATATTCGTCCTGGACTTGTCCCCGCTCAGCTTCAGTCTATGTCCTCTTGTCCGTGTCACATTGGACATTGTAAATAACTGCTTTCCCTGCTCCATTTTGTCGAATCCTTTCAATATTTTGAAAGTCTCGATCAGATCCCCTCGCAGTCTCCTCTTCTCAAGGGAGAACAACCCCAGGCTCCTAAGTCGTTCCTCGTAGTCCAGGTTCTCCATACCTCTCACTAGCTTCGTTGCTCGTCTCTTCGTTACTCGTCTCTGTTCGTGCATCAAGACAGCATCCACACATGCGCAGATGTGACACGATGATGACATCACGCATGTGCGTGTAATGTCACGCATTGCATCCGCACATGCGCAGATGCCATCCCGACGTTAGTTTTTCAAAACCCGGACAAAGTGCCGGGTTTTGAAAAGCCATCCAGACTTTCGGACATGTTCGGACATATCCGGGGAAATCCAGATAGGCTTAAACTGGTTGCATACATGAAGAAGGACACAATACTACTCGAAAGGGTCCAGAGAAGAGCGACTAAAATGGATAATGGGCTGGAGGAGTTGCCGTACGGTGAGAGATTAGAGAAACTGGGCCTCTTCTCCCTTAAAAAGAGGAGACTGAGAGGGGACATGATCGAAACATTCAAAATACTGAAGGGAATAGACTTAGCAGATAAAGACAGATTGTTGATCCTCTCCAAGGTAGAGAGAACGAGAAGGCACTCTAAAGTTAAAAGGGGATCAATTCCATACAAAAGTAAGGAAGTTCTTCTTCACCCAGAGAGTGGTAGAAAACCAGAACGCTCTTCTGGAGTCTGTCATAGGGGAAAACACCCTCCAGGGATTCAAGACAAAGTTAGACAAGTTCCTGCTGAACCAGAACGTACGCACATGAGCGGACCACTTGTCTGACCCAGCAGCGGCAATTCTTATGTTCTTATGCTGCTATTTTCTCTGTTTCTTTGTTAAATATTCTTGGCCTTCCAAGGGTTAAAGTACATGATCTGTTTGTTTCATATGTTCTGCCAATGAATTGATATTCATTTAAATTGTCATAAATCTATAACATAATAATAGGTCACTTTCTAACACCCTGTGTGCAATTACCCTGAGAGAGAATATGAAAGTACTTACAGTTCAGTTGCAAGCACCGGTTGTTAAATCAAATAAGCTATTCTATGGTGATTCTTGTCATTATATCCCCACAGAGACATTAGATAACAAAATTGCGTTCAGAAAATAAACAGTGCCAGCTTTATTCCCTTGATGATAGAGCAGTCAGTCTTTCTGTTGACTGAAAATGTAAATTGTTTTGTATACTCCTTCCTAGATGCTTGTTCAACCAAAGAAATTCTGTGAAATTTGATATTAGTGAAAGACTGGCAGAGAAGGGCTCTTGTCTTTTTCCCAGCAAGAGCAATTGTGGGTTTGATTTACACAAATTCAGGGCTTTAATTTGCGGTAGAAGGAGAAAGGCATGAGGGTTTGTCCGAACTCTACCTGCTGTGTCATTAGAACATAAGAATAGCCTTACTGGGTCAGACCAATGGTCTATCTAGCCTAGCAGCCTGTCCTCACAGTGGCCAATCCAGGTCACCAGTACCTGGTAAAAAACCCAAAGAGTAACAACATTCCATACAGAATCCCAAACAATAGCAAGATTCCGGAATCCCAAAGAGTAACAAGATTCTAGAATCCCAAAGAGTAGCAACATTCCGTGCTACCGAACCAGGGCAAGTAGTGGCTTCCCCCATGTCTTTCTCAATAACAAACTATGGACTTTTCCTCCAGGAAATTGTCCAAACATTTCTTAAAACTAGCTACGCTATTCGCTCTTACCACAACCTTCTGGCAATACGTTCCAGCTTAGCTGAATTATAAGGCAGGAGCTGCTGATGGTGGTATCAGCTAGGACTGTAGAGTCACTGGATAGGAAGTAGGAGGTTAGAACTCAAAGAGAAGGCAGCAGAAAAAGAAGGGTTGGGATTGGGAAAAAGGGGAGTTGGGTGGAGTGGTTGGGGAAGTAGGGGAGCGAGCACCTTGGGCAAGAAAAGTTATTCTTGTTCCCCTAAGGCAATGGCACTTTTCCCTTCTTTCCTCCCTGTTAGTTGAGAGTTGGGATGGGCTGAGAGTAGGGATGCTAGCAGATGCAGATAGGTCAGTTGAGTCAGGGGTTAATGGGCTTACACAGCTTGTGGTCACACAAGCTGTTTTTGCAAGATTTGGAGTGGTGTATGAGGGGAGAGACTTATTTCATCAAGTGGTGAGGAATAAGGTCTTCAAAGGTGGGGTCTGAGGGCCTGGCCATGTGGCATGGTAGATCCCAGATAATAGTACGGCAGGGCTTGCATATAAGGGACCTATTTATGGCCTGGTGGGCAGTCACTGCAAGGCCATAGTTTGTGGGGTTATAATGGTTTAAGACCACTGGTCAAGTTTCAAGTTTTATTAAAAATTTGTTATATCGCCTAATCAGGATCAAGGCGGTTTACAAAGATTTTTTAAAAAGGGAAACATAAAATTATACATAATTAATTGGACAGGACACAACTAATAATAGAACACAGTAATCCACAGACAGGACTGAAAAGATAAGGATAAGGGGAAGAACTACAATATTTATAGAGACAGGAGGAAGTAGGGAGGAACAAGAGGTCTAATTTAATTGGCCAAGTGAGCCACAAAAGTAGCAGTGAACTTGAAATGGAGTCAAGTTTTACTTATTTATCCACTTTTAAGAAGAGATTCACTCAAGGTAGTGTACAACAGGTGTAGCTTGATAAATTATTTCTATTGTGTTAACAGCACAATACTGTAATAGTAAGTGACAAAATACATTCAAAACAATGAGGTAAACATTAAGGGCTCCATTTACAAAGGTGCGTTAGGGCCTTAACGTGTGGAATAGCGCGTGCGCTAGCCGCTACCGCCTCCTCTTGAGCAGGCAGTAGTTTTTTGGCTAGCAAGCACTATAGCGTGTGCTAATCTGGTGCATGCGCTAAAAATGCCAGCACACCTTCGTAAAAGGAGCCCTAAGTCCTAGTACTAGCAGTAACGCTGTATGATGCAGTATCAGAAATATACATATTAAAATAGCACATTAGAACATTCATATAACAGACATAATAAATGTTCCCAGGACTGCACTCAGATCCAAAATGGCCACCGTGACCCTAAGAAGTCATCTTGTGGATTCAGAAAAGGTGCATAGAATGACCTCAGCTAAAGCAGGAGTAGTGGAGTAACCTAATAATTAGATTTGTGGAATGAGACCCAGGAGAGCCTGATTCAAATCCCACTGCAGCTCCTTGTGATCTTGGGGAAAATTACAACCTTCACATTGCCTCAAGTACAAACTCAGGCTGTGAGCCTCTAGGGACAGAAAAATACGTGCTGTACCTGAATGTACACTACTGGGCCTGCAGGCAGTATATAAAGAATGAAAAAGAAAGAAAGAAATTAAACCGAAAACCAGGTCCTGTTGCACTATGTGCAGCTGATATTTCTTCTGGAGTACTTGGCTGCTTCCTGAAAAAAGATAGATTTGCTTTCAGCAAAGCTTTTCTGGGATGCATTCCAGAGTGTGGGGGTTATTCCAGAGAAGGTTCCTTGGCAGATGTGGTTAAGGATATTCCTTAGGAAGATAAAGTATTAGCAGTCTTGGAAGTGCATAGAGGAAGATCTGGTTCTTCGACTTCTCTGGCCCATTATCTCCAGGGCCTTGCTCTTAATCTTCCGTGAGTCAGGCAGAAACAATCTGAATTAGTTGCAATTGGACATTACAGTAGTATAGCCGTGACATTATCATGACATAGACTACTGTGTTCAGACTTACCTTTGCAATATACAGAGAGAGATTTTATAGTTGCCACCTAAACAAATATATAGGTATAATATAAAAATATCAAGTGTAGACATTTTCACGTTATATTTTACAAAAGTGTCTCTCAAACTGTGTGCCATGGCAAAGTGGTGTGCCACAAGAGAGTCCAGAAGTTTACTTTATTTTAAAAATTCCCTTCATAAGTATACACCAGAATAGATGACGTGTACGTCATGTACACATGAGTCTGTCAATGTTATAAGTGTCTATGTGCGTAAGGATACAACTGCCCAGACAAGCATCATTCTTTGACGTGATTGGTCCTTGAAAACTAATGGCAAGTAATTTTAGTTTTATTTTTTATGCAGTAGCTATCCTAACCTGAGAAACAAAGCATCAAAGCTTTGCTACCGTTTAGATCTTCTTATATTTGCGAACTTGGATTTTCAGCTCTAACAGAAATTAAATTGAAAAAAAAGAGATGGTGGATGATGAAATGCATGTTTGTTGACTATTGAGCTGCGTTTTGAGTTAATTTGCACTCAAAAACAAGCACATCCATCGCATTGATTACCAATTCTATTCTATCTACTTTAGTTTCACCATTGTTACAATTATATAGCATAAAGAACTTTAAATAAATAACTCTCAAATTGGTTTAGCAATTTTATAATTTAAATTGTAACGTGTCTTGAAAAACATTTGCTCCGTTTAGTGTGCCAGAGCTAAAAAAGTTTGAGACACTGTTTTATAGTATGGCTGACCTTAGTCTATTATGTTGATATAATAATATATTAATCAATAAAAAGAAATGTAAAAAATTATTTTCTGTGATATGCTTGTGATGTTTTCAGAGGCTTATGAAGAGGGTCTCCTAGGGATAAGTTTACCTTCAGGTAATGGCTGGATCGTTTGGTGTCACCAAGGCACCCTTTTATTAAGGTGGGTTAGGAAGTTTTTTGCAGGCCGCTGTGGTAAAAGCACCAATGCTCATAGAATTCCTATGGGCATTGGAGCATTTACCACCGTGACCTGCAATAAGAAACCCCAACACAGCTTGATAAAAGGGGCCTAAAGTATAATTATTAGGGCTGTACATCGATTACAATTTTTAATCGCATGATTAATCGCAATTAAAAAGCACCCCTTTTTACAGTGCAATGCAGAGAGAGCAAATGTAAATACTCAAAACTGACATATTTCAATTACTAAATTAAAAATAAAATAATTTCTATTACCTTTGCTGTCTGGTGATTTTCTTTCTAATCTTTTCATTCCCTGACTCTGGTGCTGCTTCCCTGTGCTCGCAACACAGTTCTATGCTGTCAACTATCTCTAGGATCTCCTCTCTATTCACTTTCTGTTTTTTTCTCCAGCGTTGTCAGGCAGAATCCTGCGTTGTCGATATCCCAATAAATAACAGGTGCTCCTCAGTTTGGTTGCAAATGATGAATTTTGTGTCTTTTTGGTGATAGTTCAATGTAGTGAGGCTTTGAAGGTATTTAAAATCCTTAACACAGTATTTGCAAACAATTGTCTTGTCCTTGAAACAAAAGTCACTGTTCAGCAAAGCCTTTTTGTTTTCCGTTGCCACTTTCTCTCTTCACAGTATGAACTAAGGTTCTTCATACAATAATAGGATAAACTGCCCAGCCAGAATTAAAACAAGTTACAAGGCTTTGACCTGACCTGTCATCATTCCAACTAAAAGTCCTCAGCTACATTGTTAGGGAGGAAAGGGGAGAGAGGAGCTGCATTTTTCTTTGCACAGAACCCCCCACAGGACTCTACATAACATTGGCAGAATGCTGCAGAAGTGGGGAATCAAGCGGCTCTGCTCACTCTGTCTTCCCTTGGCTTGCACATCAAAAAGAGGAGGAAGCGATCCGCTGCACAGTGGGTCACTTCCTCTCCTGTGCTGGCTTAATCCGATCAGCGGCTTCCCTGGCCCAGGCCTGTCTTTCACTAGCACTACTGTCACTAACACTGCCATTGTCCCTGCTTCAGATGCAGACTAGAGAGCTGCACGGGAACGGGGACCCACGGGGATCCCGTGGGTTCCCCCTTCGGGTCGTGGGGACGCCTCCGAGGGTTGTGGGGTTCCTGCGGGGTTGGATGCGAGGCTTGTCTTCTCCCTACCTGCCCTGCCGCAGCACACAGCCGATCAGAACGGAAGTCTTCCACGATGTCAGCGCTGACGTCGGAGGGAGGGTTTAAGCAAAGCCCTCCCTCCAATGTCAGCGATGACATCAGGAAGACTTCCGTTCTGATCGGCTGTGTGCTACGATCGGCAGTGACGTACCAAGGAGGGCGGGGAGGGCGGTCCGCCCGGGTGCAGCCATGGGGGGGGCACAGCCGGCCAGGTCCCCTTACCTTTGTGGCGCTTCCTCCGACCGACCGACAATAGGCCCGGTCCGACAAATCTCCCTGCCCTGTAGCTGCGAATATAAATTACATTCTTACAGCAGCTTCAATACTCCAGCTGCTGTAAGAAGGTAATTTAGATTCGCGACTACAGGGCAGGGAGGTTTGTCGGATCAGGCCTGTTCTGTTGTCAGTCGGGCGGGGAAGCGCCACAAAGGTAAGGGGCAGGGAGGGAGAAAGGGAGGAAAGGTGGAGTGGAGAGGAAAAGACGCATAAGGTAAAACTGAGGGGGAAGAAGGACACTGAAAGCACTGGTGTAGACAAAGGGGTGGAGAAGAACGCTGAAAGGACATGGGGAAGACGAGGGGAGAAGGACGCTGAAAGGACATGGGGAAGACAGAGGGGGGAGAAGGACACTGAAAGCACATGGGGAAGACAGAGTGGGGAGAAGGACGCTGACAGGACATGGGGAAGATGGGGGGGGAGAAGGACACTGAAAGGAAATGGGGAAGAGAGAGTGGGGAGAAAACGCTGGCAGGGAAGAAGATAGAGATGCCAGACTATGGGGGGAGCGGAGGGAAGAAGATGGGTGCCAGACCAATTTGGAAGGGGGAAGAAAGGGAGAGGCACAGTAACAAAGCAAATGGAAGACGCAGAGAGAAGAGAGATAGTGGATGGAAGGAATTGAATGAGAACATGAGGAAAGCAGAAACCAGGCAACAAAGGTAGGAAAAAAATTATATATATTTTTTTTTTTTTGTGCTTCAGGATAAAGTAGTATATTAGTTGTGTTGATAAAAATTTATAAACATTAGAGGCTCTGGTAGAAACCTATTTACAAAGTATGTATTCTTCCCAATTAATATTTCCAAATTAATAAAGTCTTTTTGCTTATTTGTAAATGGGTTTCTACCAGAGCCTTTAATTCAGTAGCATAATTAAATGAAATAACTATTTCTGTAGTTTATAGGGACGGGTGAGGACGGAGGGGATTCCTCGCGGGGACAGAGGGATTCCTCGCGGGGACGGGTAGGGACGGGTGGGACTTTGGCGGGGACGGGTGGGATTTCTTTCCCCGCGCAACTCTCTAATGCAGATCAAGCCCTGGACCTCAAGCCGTTCCCTTGCTATGCTGCCCAGTTCAGGGAAAAAAATTTTGATTCGGCCTGTTGAATTGATTTTTTGATTTGATTCGCTTTCAATGATGCAGATTTTTAAGTTTAAACATTTTATTTAACCAAGGCAATATCATGTCAAAGATAAGACCATCCAATACTGTTCTTATGTTGTATATGTCCAACATTTCTCCCTCCCCTCCACCATATGCAGGATTTCTCCTTTTCACCCCTTTCTACCTCTTTGTTGCATCTTTCCCTTCCTCTCTGCCATCCCTTGTACAACAGTTCTTCTTCTCTCCCCCCACATGTGCAGCAGCTTTCCATCCCTCCTATACCCCTGTGCAGCACCTCCTGACTGACCCCCCCTTACTGTGGCCCCCCCAAAGCAGCAGCGGTGGTGGTGGTGGCTGGCAGAGGCCACTGTGAACTTGCCATTAGTTTTCAAGGATCAATCATGTCAAAGAATGATGCTTGTCTGGGCGGTTGTATGCTTACGCACGCAGACACTCATAACATTGGCAGACTCTTGCATATGCGAAATACATGTCATGTATTCTAGTGTATACCTATGAAGGGAATTTTTAAAAATAAAGTAAAATTCTGGAATCTCTTCAGGGCGCACAGTTTGAGAGACACTGGTCTAATAAGTCAGCCCTAGTCATCATTAGCCCAGGCAGCCAGACTGAATTTTATTAAGCAAAGGCTTTAAAAAAATATAGTACATGACAGTAAAACAAAGAAAGTTAATTAGAACATAGATCTCTGTAGCTCAGTTTGAGTGCAATGGTAATTGAGAGTTCTTTATACTTCAGCAAAACCTGCTCTTGTAAATTATGTAAATTAATTGCGGTCTGAATCCAGACCGATCCCCTGTAGACCTGTGCTAGCAGAAGATTTGCAGTGTAGAATTGTAAAAGTAGTTACTTGATTGTATTCAGGTGCAAATTTCGTAGAGCCAAATGTATAGCTTGTAACATCCAGTTCCATATTTATTCTATTACTTACTAACACTAAGGAAACTAGAACAAAAGACTGACAGCGGATGCTGCCCAGCGTATTAATTCCAGACACCTTTGGCAGGCTTGACTCTTGACTCACACGGGACCTGCAGTTTCTCTTCATCCGTGGAGCAGTACAGATAGTGTTGGGCTGCTTTCTCTTCATAGAGCTTTTTTTGCTGTTTGACCTCCTTTTATATCTTAGTTTAATTTTCCCATGTCTCACTGCCTCCTGGATGGGTTGTATTTTTTTTTAATAAAGGAAATGGTAACAGGTGATTTATGCATGAATGCTTATACCAATCGTACAACTGGTATAGGGGCTCATGCCTAAATGTCAGAGATGTGTGAACAACTTATAGCATTCTATAACTGTGTGCATGAGATTTCAGGTGTAGTGCAAGACACTGGGGAAGAGGAGAGGCGCTAGCGCCGGCTGACTGTCTACAGGCCGTGCCTCTTGCGGTGAGAGGCACATCCAGTAGGCAGTCAGCCGCCGCCAGTTCCTCTCCTCTTCTCTGGCGTCTCCTCTTCCTCTCCACACCTCTTCTTTTTCAGCACCCCGTACTGGCAGCTCGGCCCTGTGTGGAGGGTGTCCACGCATACGTAAACATCGACATGACGATGTCATGCATGTGCATGATGTCATCGTGGCACATCTGTGTGCCCTCAAGCCACAGACGCCAGTTTAGTGTGCCATGGCTTGTAAAGTTTGCGAGACACTGCTGTACGCTTGGGTGAGCCCTGCCTACTCTATGCCAGACTCCGCCTATGTGCCTGCTCTACTGCACTATTTTTGACAATTGTTTGATTTTTGCCATGGCTATTTTCCCATCATGGTAGTCTCATGGGAAGTCACTGCTGCACAGGCCATTCTCCCTTTCTAAATGGTAGCCATGATTTCCCATGGCAGCCTCACGAGACTGTCGTAGGAAGTTACGGCCACCATTTTTTCAGCTCAGGTGATGGGAGGGGTGCTCATGCCTCAAAAATACCACTGAATCACCAGGGCCTTTTCAAGGTAGGCCCAGAGAGGGCCTGTGGAGGGAAAGGATGACATTCTGTTGGAATGACTTGGGGGAGGCTGACTTGTGGCAGCAGAGAGGTGGGGCTAAAGTTTCAGGTTTTCACCAAAAATGCACAACCATTTTCAGCCAGAACACAAACCCAGATTTTGGGTCAATTTTGGTCGGCCTCTACTACACAACTGTAACTGTTTCACTGTATAGTACTCGTTCTGCATGTGTACCAAAGATATTATCAGCCCTACTTTCTTCCCAAGGCTTCGTGAACCCAGAAATGTAAAAAAATCATTGATTTACCATATATACTCGAATAACATAAGAACATAAGCAATGCCTCTGCCGGGTCAGACCTGAGGTCCATCGTGCCCAGCAGTCCGCTCACGCGGCGGCCCAACAGGTCCAGGACCTGTGCAGTACTGTATTTTCACATAGATAACGCGCACCCGTGTAAAATGCGCACACGGGTATAGCGCGCAAAAAACACATATTTATGTACATAAATTTTTATATACCGCGCACACCCGTATACCGCGCATGCTGCCCGACTCTCCTTTCGCCCGCCCCGACTCTCCTCTGGAGACCCTGACTCTGTTTTCGCCCGCCCCGACTCTCCTTTCCTCCTTGAAGTCCTGTCCCTACCCTGAAAGCCTGATGCCCCCCCCCCCCCGACGTCCGATTCACCCCCCCACAGGACCGCTCGCACCCCCACCCCGAAGGACCGCTCGCACCCCCACCCCGAAGGAGCGCTCGCACTCCCACCCCGAAGGACCACTCGCACCCCCACCCGAAGAACCGCTCGCACCCCCACAGCCTCCCCCCCCTCCCCCATGGAGAAGCTGTCTACCTTGTTTCCGGATGCCAGCGAGCCCAGCTGTTTCCTCTGCCGGCGGTCCCGCCCCTTCTCTGAGCCCTGCTGTGCTGCTTTTTCTTCCGGCGGTCCCGCCCTTTCTCTGACATCAGAGAAAGTGTGGGACCGCCTGAAGAGGAAGCAGCGCAGCACAGGGCTCTGAGAAGGGGCAGGACCGCCGGCAGAGGAAGCAGCTGGGCTGGCATCCGGAAACAAGGTAGACAGCTTCTCCAAGGGGGAGGGGGGGAGGCTGTGGGGGTGCGAGCAGTCCTTCGGGTGGGGGTGCGAGCGGTCCTTCGGGGTGGGAGTGCGAGCGCTCCTTCCGGGTGATGAATCGGGCATCGGGTGGGGGGAAACTATGTAAAAAAAATTTTATACAACGCGCTCACACGTATAACGCGCAAGGGTATGCGCGGTTTGTAAAAACCACGTATAACGCGCGCGTTATATGCGAGAAAATACGGTAATCCTCTATCTATACCCCTCTATCCCCTTTTCCAACAGGAAATTGTCCAATCCTTTCTTATATAAACCAATCCGAATATAAACTGAAGTAACCTTTTTTTTTCCCCTCCCAAAAAAGGAGGAAAAAAGGTTGACTCGTAATCTGTGGAAAGCAGAATTATTTCAGCAATTTCAAGTATAGGTATTGGTGATCCAGGACAGGAGTGACCCACCTCCTGCCTCCCAGACCCTGCAAAGGCTTAATTTGCATGCCCTGGTAGTCCTGTGGTGAATCATCCTATGCTCCTGCCCTGTACAGAGTCCCTAAAGAAAATTGCTGCTGTGATTTCCCGCTGCAACCTTGCAAGATTGCAGGAACTCATGAGGTTGCAGCTGTAACTTGCGGCAGCCATTTTCTTTAGTGGCTCTGCATGGGGCAGGAGTGTAGGAGGATTGCCCCACACAGGTTCACTGCTAGACCACTAGGGCATTCAAGGTAGGCCTTTCCAGGAGTTAGGAGGGAAGTGGGATGGTGCAGAACTGGCCAGGTCAGGAGAGGGGAGGGGTTGCTCCTATTCTGGCTCATCGCTGGACCACCAGTGATCAAGGCAGGTCTGGGGGAGGCCTGCAACAGGTCTGAGAGAAGGGCAAGGGGTGCACAGCTGGATGACTCGAATATAAACTGAGACCCTCAGTTTTGGGCCATTATTATGGCCTAAAAATCTCGGTTTATATTTGAGTATATACAGTATTATTTGAAACTACAGCCACATTGATAGTCTTTCAGCTCTTCGTGTCCTTTGATCCTAAAAAAATTTATCAAATTGGCTAGTGGATTATGTATTCCACTATTACAAGATTGTAGCTAAATGATCTAACGAAAGCCATAGCAACATTGGTTGCAAATCTCTGCTCAATTTCCATAAAAAGTGTGTAGACCTGCAGCATGGTAGTTCATGTATTACTTACATTGCATTATTGTCTGTACAGTATGTTTCAAGCAGTCCTAAAGGGTAGATACTAGCTTCTCACAGAATTGTGGACAAGCAGGTTGAATCAGCTGCATGCAGAGTAGCCAAGTAGTTCTAGGGCAGGCTGGCAAATTCCATTGATACTCCTTGTAACCTTGGGCAAATCACTTAATCCTTCATTGCCTCAGGTTGTAAGCCTACTGTTTCTGAATGTATCTCCATTTGAACTAGTACTCAAAATGTGAGATAAGTCCACACCCCCTTCTAAAGAGAAAGTGAAGTTATTTATTGTTAATAGGAGTGCTCTGTAGTCAGCAGGACAAATCTGACATACATTTCAACCCACTTTTCTGAAGAGTTAACTACTAAGCTTTGTATTAGTAACCGAAGAGACTCACGAAGGAACAACAGCTGTACAGGAAGTCTTGCATTTGTACAGAATAGCATTGTTTTCTCTTAGATTTAAAAAACTATCCATGATGTCATGCATTCGAATGACGTCACCCAGATGTGTGTCTGGTTTATTCTGCTGCCTACAGACAAGCCCTGTTCCCTGAGAACAGACAGGATAGTTATTCTTCACATAACATCACTGATGGAATCCAGTCAAAGAAAACCTTTCCCCTTGCCTTCTATAAATGTGCAGGAAGCTCTACATGTAATGCATCCAACCTCTTAAAGCCTGGATGTTGAACCTGATAGATGCCCTGTCTCAGATCCTTCTGGCTTCTAGGAATGCCTTCACTAGATGGTCTTACAGTTTCAAATGGAAGAAATGTAATGGCTCCTTGTTTTGTCCCACACAATCACCTTGATTCATTTTTGTTACATAGAGGTACTCGTCAGATATGCCCCTTCTCTTCCTTCTCCTTAACAAGGCAATCAAGTTTCTCTTTTAAACAGTTTGACCGGAACCCACACTTCAAGGCACAAAAGTTAAGTGTTTTGTTAAACTTAAGTCATTTGTACAATTGTCCAAGTCAGATTTCAAAACCAACTTAGGGTCCATCTGAGTGCAGTTGATGCAAATCGTAACCTTGTAGAAGTTAAACCCATCTCTGATTGTTTGTTCGGTTTTTAATTTATAACCTATCACAACAAATCAAAGAGATGTACAATATTGACTACTACTACTATCCATTCAGTCATGTCTGACCCTTAGATACTCTGTATGCCAGTCCTTGCCATGCTTCCCTGTTTTCCACGGCTTCTTTCAATTGCTTGATGTTCATTCCCGTGTCATTCTTGATGGTCTCCTCTGCTTCCTTTTACCACTAACCATTCTGAATAGCACTTCCTTTTCTAGTGAATTTTCCCTCATCACATGTCCAAAATAAGTCAGTTTCTGTTTGGTAATCTTGCCTTCCAGGGCCAACTCTGGGTTTATATGATCAAGAACAAAGTGCCAGGAGGGTGGCAAGTTAACACATGACATACCGACTGCGGTGGTCGTGTGGCTAAGTGCTTTGGGTTGGGGAAAGACCATCACCATGAAACTCTATGGATCATAATCAATATGCTTCAAATACAAAGTCTGTTCAAAAAGTTTCAGAACAGTTTGAATTGCGTACCAACAGGAAGTTCTTTTGAGATGCGCTAGGCGGCATTAAGTAGTTTGAAACATCACAAGTAACCTCCTCTTTTCCGTTTGATGATATCTGTTTTTGTGAAAGTGTGTGTTAGTGATCAGCTATTTTTCATCATGTGCAACCTCAATGAGCAGCGTGAAGTTCTGTTTCAAATTGGGTAAGACCACTACAGAAACATATGAAATGTTGAAAGTGGCTTATGGGGAACATGGAAGGTGTTTTGAATGAGTCAAAATTTGTGAATTTTGTGCAAAAACGCAATGACAGTTCTTCCTCACCACCTTATTCTCCTGACTTGGCCCCTGCTGACTTCTTATTTCCTAAACTTAAATCCACGCTGAAAGGAAGACGATTCAACACCATTGAAGACATAAAGCAAAATTTGCCGCAGCAACTTTTGACGATTCCTGAAGATTCGTTTAAGGACTGTTTCCAGAAGTGGAAATGACATCAGGAAAAGTGTATAAGTAGGGAAGGAAACTACCTTGAAGGGGAGCCAATGGAATAAATTGTAAGATAGTTTAATAAATTTTTATAAAATCAGTCTTGGAACTTTTTGAACCGACCTCGTATGGTACTTAACAGTGGAGAAGTACAAAGGTGGACCTGAAATAATCTGAACAAGGATAACATAAGAGGGGGAAACCCACATGGGGGCCCAACTGCTGATGTAGTCCATGATGAAAAGGGCCATCTGAGCTGCAAAGAACAATATTGAATAGATAGGATAGGGTTGTGGAATAAAGGAATTTATGAGTTAAGGTTGAGATTGAATCCTATAATGCATAAGTAGCCATTGATGTTGAACGAGAGTACATGAGGACTCTGATAGGTGCATTTTGGACAAATTGTAATTGCTTAATTGTAGAAGCAATGCTCTAAAAGCCTGGTAATTTAGAAACAGTTTTGGGTTATCTTAACCCTGCTTTGATGTTTTCTGATAGATGTACTGAATACAGTGATGGGATTAGAAACTAAATTGTTGTTTTAGTCTAATTATTTATATTCGGTTATTTGTATTTAGTGGTATATCAAGCAAATAAATCAAATCAAAGGTTTATTAGAAGACAAAGGACTAGATTTTCTAACCAGTGCCAATATTGGCAGCCGCCTTTAAAAGCGACCACTGCATCGGCACCAGTTTCAGAATTGCACCTACGGGAAAGATAGGTGCCGGAAATGTAGGCCAGGGTTTTCCAGGCGCACATTTCTGGCACCTATCTTTGCATAAATTGCGCCTATTTAGGTGCTTTAGGCCGCCTAACACCACTTCTAGCATTGGCCATACCTTCTTTGGTATTAGGCGGCCAAAAGTGCCAAATGGGCACCAGTAGGCACTTCAACTTCACTGTTCTTTGCCATTTCTAATGGCATTCTTCAATTAACATAGGTGCCTAAGTTTAGGTGCTGGTTTTAGAAGTTCCCCCAAAATGCCAAATAATAAATTGAAGAGAATGAAATGCCAGATAATAAATTGAAGAGGGTCAACACATCTTAAAAAAGATATAGCTGAATTAGAAAAGGTGCAGAGAAGGGTAACAAAAATGATAAAAGGACTGGGATGACTTACATATGAGTAAAAGCTAAAGTAACTAGGGCTCTTCAACCTGGAGAAGAGATGGCTCAGGGGAGATATGGTAGAGATCTATAAAATACTGAGTGGAGTGGAGCGAGTAGATGTAAATTGCTTGTTTACTCTTTTAAAAAATACTAGGACTAGGGGGCATGCGATGAAGCGTAGTAGATTTAAAATCGGAGAAAATATTTCTTCAGTCAATGTGCAATTAAACTCTGGAATTCATTGCCGGAGAATGTGGTGAAAGCAGTTAGCTTAACAGGGTTTAAGAAAGGTTTAGATAATTTCCTAAAACAAAAATCCATAAGTCATTATTAAGATGGCTTAGGAAAATCTGCTGCTTATTCCTAGGACAGAAAACAATACAATAAGCAGCATAAAATCTGTTTTATTCCTTGGGATTTTGCCAGTACTTGTGCGATTTGGTTAGCATATTTCTGAAATCTTGTTACCTCAAGTTTTTACCTTTGTCACCTGAAATATAATAACACAAGCAATTAAAAGTAGTTTTTATTTTGCTACAGGACCATGCTGACTTAAGGAACCAATCCTTTACAGTTGGCATGAAGCTGGAAGCAGTGGATCCCAGAGAACCCTTGAACATTTGTCCTGCATCAGTGACCAAGGTGAATTAAAGACCATAAACTCAGACAACCTAATTTATTTGGTAGTTGTTTATAAATATTTCATGAATGTTCTAATAGCAGCAATCATTTCTAATAATCGGACATCTCATTAAGAATCATCTCATTCATTGATTATGGAACAAATTGGTAGGTATAGTAATATCGTATGCTAGAAAAAACTGATAATTCATGTTTAAAAACTATTCTATATTGCTGTGCTGTATTGAGCTGGTTAGTACAGAACTGTTTTGAGCTATTAAGGCTTCCGTACTTGTGTATCATGCTTCCTGTTCCTCTGTGTTAGGTTGCTTGCAGTTCTATTCATTTAGTTAACAAAAAAGGACACAGTGCTCTTTTTCAGCTCCTGTTAAAATAAAACACCTATATTTTTTGTTTTCAGAGGGAATTCTCCTATCTAAATAAATTCTGATACTCTCCAGATCATTATCAATTCAATGAATCTAAGGGATGAGTATTGTCTATTAGGCCTGAATTCTCTAAATGGTGCTAGATTTTTAGACGCCCAAGCTCAGTAAGAAATGCCATTTAAATGATGTTTTAAACAGATTTTCAAGGCGCCTACCAGCGCCTAAAAATCCAGCACCGGAATTGTGTCTCCATAGGCACTTTATGGTACGTAATGCCACTGTAGGTGTGGCTAATACCAGAAGTAGCATTAAGCACCATAAAGCGCCGACGGAAAAACGATTCATGTCAAAGGTAGGTGCCAGAAATGTAGGCCTGGAAAACTGTGGCCTATATTTCTGGCACCTAAGTTTGCCAAAGGCGTGATTCTCTAAACGGTGCCATCACATGAATGACACATGATTGGCAGCTGCACACAACGGCGCTAGTTAGAGAATCCGGGCCTTAAGTGTTTTATGTCTCAAAAGATATAGTGGAATTAAAAAAGGTGCAGAACAAATGTATACCCACATGCATGTTGAACTAATTTCTCTCTCTGTGTTAATTTAGGATGAACAAATTGTACTACCGTATATATTTGAATATAAACTGAGATTTTTGGGCCAAAAAAATGGCCCAAAAATTGGGGCCTCAGTTTATACTTGAGCCTTCCTTTTGATGATGGTGCTTTTACCCTTCCCTCCCCACTCGCTGACCAGTGCTGCTATTTTCTACCCCACCTCCGATGTCTGGCACTGCTGTTTCTCCCCCTCCTCACCCCCCAATGACCATCACTGCTATCCCCCCCCCCCGATGACTGGCATTGATATCTTCCTTCCCCCTACCCTGATGACCAGCACTCCTATCCTCCAGTACTCGCTCTCTCCCCCCCATTCCAGACTGATATCACATTTACAGTTCTGGGACTCAGGAAGCCAATGCCAATGCTCTGTGCTGGTAAAGGGCCTTGATTGTCTGCACATGCTCAAGGCCTGCTGGCTCCCACTCTCCATGATTCTTGAAGGGAGTCCAGCAAGCCTTGAGCACAAGAGAATTGATCCCACACTGGTGACCTCCTTGTAGTTTTTGTAGTGAGGGGTGCTTTGGAACTGAGTGGGGAGAACATTTGGTGGAACCGGGAAGGGGGGGAGGGAGGGAGAAAGAAGGGAGAGATGCTGAATTGGAAGGGCAGAGGAGAGGAAGGAGATGGTGGCACATGAATGGAGGGAAAGGGAAGAGATGTGGCACATGGATGGAGGGAAGGGGAAGAGCTGGAAAGTATGGCAGTTCTTATGTGAGATGGAGGCAGAAGAATGGAAGAAACCTGAATATAAAAATCAGTGCAAGAGGTGAAGAAGGATAGGAAAGAAAGAGCAAATGCATAAGGAAGCCTTGGAAATAGAGTTAAGAGCAAGAGGGAGCAAGATGATCAGAAAAATAAAATCACCAGATAACAAAGATAGGAAAAAAATGTCTTTACTTTCAATTTAGTGATTGAAATAGTCAATTTTGAAAATTTACATCTGTTTTTATAATTTGAACTGTTCAGGAAGAAATGCATTTATTTGTTTTGTGGTGTACTGTGTGCAGAGCCTGACATATTAGGGTTTCGTTTGTGTACAATAGTACTTTTAATTTGTGGGTTTGTATTTGAAAAGGGTTTTACTGTTTTCTGCATGTGTGACTGAGGCCAGATGTTCTAGTGGGGATAGAAGTTCAGAAACTTTGGTTAGTTTCGTGGCCTCATGTAGGAAGATATTTGTCGGCTCTCCTTCAGCTTTTTTTGGACTCAAAATAGTCCCAACTGAAAAATTAGTGATTATTTATGGCATTTCTTATGACACTCACATACTCAAATTTCTAATCTCAGTTTATATTCGAGTCAACCTTTTTTTCCTCCTCTGTTTATACAATCGGTTTATATTCAAGCATATACGGTATATGAATGTCACTGTAAACCGTTTTGACTTATTATGTAACTCGTTGTGTCTAATTATTATATATGTTACCTTGTAACCCGTTCTGGGCTCTCTGGGGAGAAAGGGATATAAAATTAATTAAATAAATAAAAATGAAGGAGATGGAGTGAGTCTCATAAGGAAAAGCTAAAGAGTTTAGGAGTCTTCTGTTTGGAGAACAGATGGCTAAGCGGAGATATGATAGAAGTGGAATGGAACGGACAAACATAAATCATTTGTTCACTTTTTCAAAAAGTACAAAGACCAGGGAACATGCCATGAAGTTATTAAGTAGCATATTTAAAACAAATCAGAGAAAATATTTTTTGCACTCAACACAGTTACACTCTGACCTCATTGCCAGAGACTGTGGTAAAAGCAGTTAACATAGCTGGGTTTAAAAAAAGTCTGAGGGAAAGGTCCATAAACCAAGGTAATAGAAACATATAAAATGATGACTAATAAAGTCTGCCTTTCCATACCATCTATTATATCCTCTTTTTTCTTAGAGATCTTATGTGTTTGTCCCATGCTTTCTTGAGTTTGGAAGCTGTCTTAGGGACTGTTTTACCAAACAGGAGTGTAAAGTGGCTTTGACGTGCCTTTCTGTGGGTCTTTCTCATGTGCTAAGGCCATTTTTACCACTGGAGTAAAAAGGCCAAATTTACTATTTTTTGTATTAATGGCCACGTGCTAATTTTGTGATTGGCATACGACCATTAAAACAGATTAACCCTTGAGCCCTTGCTGCCACCTATTAATGCAGATCACACCCACTCTGTCCCCCTAGACATGCCCCTACGTCAAAAGGGAAATTTTTGTTTTTAGTATGGGGTTAGCATGCACACATCCTGAAACTGACTGCAGTCGCCATAGCGCACTCTATGGTATGCTGTGGTAAAAATGCTTTATTGCTTACTGCAGATTCCACTACCTTTTCAGTAGAGAAGTATTTCCTTAGATTACTCATGAGTCTGTCTCCTTTCACCTAAAAAGTGTGTGACTGCTTGCGAAGACTTAGGAATTTAACTGTTTTACTGTTTATCTCCTTGGGATCTAGCTAGGTACTTGGGACCTGGGTTGGCCACTGTTGGAAACAGGATATTGGGCTTGATGGACCTTTAGTCTATCCCAGTATAGCAATTCTTATGTTCTTTTATTCTTAACTTAAATGCTGATATGCTATACTGTGAAAGTTAGCAACTTGTTTCCATAGAAATTTGCTGCAGATATAAATCTGTTTCATGCTAACCTTGTGTAAAAAAAACGGCTAGAAATGCAAATCTTTTCATAAAACCGGCTTATATCCTGTTGTTTTGGGTTTGTTTCTTTTCTTTTTGTAGAACCCTGAATTAATAAGATGCTTTGCATGATATTGAGTTGAAGATGTTCATTAGAATTTGAGTCAATATATGCCAATTTGTGCCTAGAGGATTATACATAAAACTTTACTATTTAAGAACGCACAACCCTGCATTTTTCCCACAAAATGGGCTATGACTGGCAATGCCACTGGCAAAGAATTGGTTCAAATTGCCTCCCACTGACTGTGAATAGTACGTCAGCGTAGTAGGAAATCAGATTTCTACCTCAGCAGTCTGATCCTCAGGCTGGTTTGGGAGCCTGATGTGTTCATGGCCCACTGTTTTTTGCTTTCCCTTTTGACAGCTGATCTTTAAAGTTGGATATGAAGAGAGGTTTATCAGATTGTACTGTGTATGTAAAAAAATTCAATTTGAAAAACATTGATAATGTGACGGAATATTACCATATATTGCACTGGTTACCGACAGAGGCATGAATGCTGGTTTAAGTTTGGCTGCATCTGTTTTAAGTCATTGAATGGTCTTATACCTGGTTACTTTCTTTGTCAACGGAATACGCTCTTCATGGGACTCGTGATTATTTGCTTTTCCTTCTATAAGGGGATGTGTATACAAACCATTCTTTAATAGAATTCGATCGTATCAGGCAGGTGTTTGGGACAAACATTTTGGTAATTAGCATTAGAAAATTGCTTTAAACATATTTATTTAATAAATTCTTTTAACCTGGGATTGTAATCCACAGTGAATGTACAGTAACTTCTTATTTTGTTAACCACACAGACCTGAGAGATAGTTGCGGTATACAAGTACATTATTATGTTATGTTGCTATGTTTTTCTAAAATAGTTGAATCTGCATTGTATCACTCTGCTTGTTATGAACTCTACCAGTCAGCTCTTTGGGGAGAACAGGATAGAAAACAAATTAAATAAACATAATAATAATAATTTTATTTCTTATATACCACTATACCATAAGTTCAAAGCGGTTTACAAGAAGTTACATACAATGAGAGTAAGAGATGTTTACAGCAAGATACATACAATGAGAGTAAGAGATGTAAGGAGAACAGAAAAAGTACTTTCTGGGATACAAATTGCAAATGGAAGAGAACCAAGATGGTTTGAATCAAAAGGAAGTATCTAGTCAGAGATTGGGGTGCAGGGGAAATAATTTGGGTGGAATACCTTTACAAATGGGAAGAAGGATGAACACAGAAGATTTAGAATCAGAAAATAATATTAAATATTGAACTATATCAGAAAATAATATTAAATAATATTAAATATTGAACTAAGGCCAGTACTGGGCAGACTTGCACAGTCTGTGTCTGTATATGGCCGTTTGGTGGAGGATGGGCTGGGGAGGGCTTCAATGGCTGGGAGGGTGTAGATGAGCCAGAGTAAGTCTTAACAGAGATTTCGGCAGTTGGAACCCAAGCACAGTACCGGGTAAAGCTTTGGATTCTTGCCCAGAAATAGCTAAGAAGAAAAAAAAAAAATATATATATATATATATATAATTTAATTTGAATCAGGTTGGGCAGACTGGATGGACCATTCGGGTCTTTATCTGCCGTCTTCTACTATGTTACTATGTTAATCTAAAATCAAGAGAATTTGGGATTGGGATGAGGATAGCTGAGGGGGATTGGGCAAGAATTGGGAATTAGAATTTGTTAAAGAGACGGGTCTTCAGTGATTTTCTGAAGTCGGCGTAAAAAGTGGCTTCGAGAATGGGTTTTACGAGCCATGTGTTCAGTTTGGCTGCCTGGAATGATAACATTCTGTCTAGGAACTTCTTGTAAAGACATAAGTGAGAGTCTTGAGATTGTTTCCGTATCCAGGGTACCTGCACTGCTGTACCACTGATGATCAAGTCTACATACAGCTTTAACCTTTTAAAAAATATTTTGCTGGGTTTTTTTCTCTGCAGGTTTTTAACAGTTATCATTTCCAAGTGACAATTGATGATCTTAGGCCGGAGCCTAGTGAGATCTCGGTGCTCTGCCATGCAGATTCCTTGGGGATTTTACCAGTACAGTGGTGCCTTAAAAATGGAGTCAATCTGACGCCACCCAAAGGTTGGTAGATTTTATTTTATGTTTCTACAATTTCTTTCTTCTTCTGAACTTTTTGCATGTTCCAGATTTCTTCTCACATATAGAAGTGCTTCCTCGTGATTAAATTTCAATGCAGCTGTCACAAGAGCTAATTGCAATTCTTTTGCCGGTAGATGTTGTTCTAAGAATTTTTCTTTGGGATTTCTGTTGCTGCCCTAGTTCTGAAGAACAGGAATCTGAACTGAGGACGAATTGGGGGGGGGGTTTCCCAGTACTGTTGGACCTTTTCTCATTTAGGAGTCCTTTTCCTAAGCCGTGTTGGTACAAAACAAGCCTCATGCAAGATAACATTAAAGCATCCTTTGTTAGTTATGACATGTTCATGCTCTAACCACACATTAATAATTTTTTGCAATGTTTTGGAGAGGACATGTCAAGTGGAGAGAGGGTGTTCCTGTGCTAACCAGTTTGTATATCTACATTAACTGCACGCTAACTGTTTAGCACATGGTTAACAAGGGAGACCTTACTGCCACCTAAATAGGTGGTGGTAAGTGCCCATGCAGTAATTTTTTTTTAATGGCTGCATGCTAATGGTAATAGCACATGGCCATTAATGAAAGAAGCCTTAGCGCACAGAAAATACCTGCGTGGAGGCATGCTAATATCATTTCTTATCATAGCTTAGTAAATGCCACCCCCCCTCTAATTTGCAGGTAACATTGTTCTCATAGCATTGCCAAGATCTTATAACCTCTGTAAATTACAAATAAGAAGGCCATATTTAGATGAAATGTGCAATAAAATAATCTTTTACTTGGATAAACCTGATTTTTAAATATTCCTCCCCTAACATTTACAAGTAACTATGTACAATGTTATGTGTGGACGATTACCTGACTGAAAAGAACAGGCATAAGTATGAACTAAAACGTGTAGTTAGGCTGAATCATATTGAGAGCTAAATTTGTGTGCTTAAATAAATATCCTAAAGTTATTTGGATTAGAGAATGACACAGGGATAAATTTGTCTGTCCCGTTCCCGTGAGTTTTGTCACTGTATCTGTCCCTGCCCCTTTCCTGTAAGCTCTGCCTTAACCGCACAAGCCTCGAACACATGATTTTAAAGTGTTTGAGGCTTGTGCAGATGAGGAATGGGGCAGGGACAGCAAAAGAACTCACCAAGATGAGAGAATGAATTCCCGCAGGGACGGAGAAAATTTGTCCCTGTGTCATTCTCTAATTTGAATAAAGTTATCTGACTAATCTTAGGTGGACAAATTATCTACTTGGTATCTTTCTCAATATAAGGCTCAAAGTATTAGAAAATTTTCAGTTGCAGTTTAAGTAGGTAATTGTATAAGAGACCAGCTTTATGTGAAAGTCAGTAGACACCTAGTTTTATCCTCCCACTCCCCCCCCCCCCCTTTTATGAAGCTGCATTAAGCTTTTTAATTGCTGGCCGTGGCGGTAAAAGCTCCAATGCTTATAGAATTCCTTTGAGCTTCGGAGCTAATACCACTGCAGCCGGCGATAAAAAAAGCCTAACGTGGCTTCATAAAAGGAGGCTTTAGATCAGGGGTGTCAAAGTCCCTCCTCGAGGGCCGCAATCCATTCGGGTTTTCAGGAATTCCCCAATGAATATGCATAACATCTATTTGCATGCACTGCTTTCATTGTATGCTAACAGATCTCATGCATATTCATTGGGGAAATCTTGAAAACCCGACTGGATTGCGGCCCTCGAGGAGAGACTTTGACACCCCTGCCTTAGAAGCATAGGCACCGAAGTATTTTTAAATAATACTACGGGTAAAGTGGAAGTAATCACAGCAGGGTAGACGCCATAGACTTATTTACACCTGCTCAGGAGTCAGGCGTAAATGTTAGTACGTTTGTATAAAATACGCATGTAAATCACGAGTCTGCCCGCGTTCTTTTCAAACTCCTCTCCTGAGTACCCCTGCTATAAACACACGCACAGTTTATTTCAGTAGCAGCAGTTGTTCAAGGTGAGCTACATTCAGGTACACTGATTGATTATTTCCCTGTCCTCAAAGAGTTCATAGTCCAAATTTGTACCTGAGGTAATGGAAAGTTAACCAGAGCCCTGGTTGCCAGCCTGGTGCTGTAACTTTAAGCTCCTCCTGCACCACATGTACTTTTGCTTCTGAGGTCATTTTTTTAGGAGGGCCTTTTGCATGCCTAAACTGGCAGGTAGGTGCAAGAAATGCGATATAAAATTACCTCTGAATTCTGTACTTACTGCTCAGCATTCTTTTTTTTTAATGTCTTTATTGAATTTCATAAACTATAATAATTCAACACAACAATTAATCTAATGACATTTAAGCCCTTCCCCCAACAAAATTGTAAAAGTCTTTCTGGTTTGTACTCAACATCTTTTGTTTGTATTGTTTATTATTATTTTTTTTAATTACTAATTCTCTGCCATTTTCACCCACAGGATACTCTGGCCAGGACTTTGACTGGGCAGATTACCAGAAGCAGTGTGGGGCTGAGGCAGTACCTCACTTTTGCTTTAGAAATGTAAGGATTTTTCTTTGTTGTAATTGCGGTAAGCCAAACTGAGCTTTTGATCCCTATTTGTTTTATATTTGATCTTTTAAACATCTGCTCCGCTTGTCATATAAAGAACATTTGCTGAGCAATTAAGTAGTGTGCTGAGAACAGGATACAAAAGTAATTGACCCTAGTAGTGCAGTATAATAGGAAATAATTCTCATATCTGAAAATACTATTTTATTATGCAGTGTTGAATAAACTAGTTTAAGATGTGACTGGCTTAAATACTTGGGTTGCTTCCAGTTCGCCTGGGAGGAGGGAGCTGGAGAAAAGAAAAAGCAGGACTAGTGGCAGAAAAGATCTGCTAGCTTCCCCAGGTTAAGAACGAGTTTAATTTTTAAAACCGTTCTTAGGTCAGATTTGTATTTGACTCAGAACATGTGAGAATCTGTGTGTATTTGTATATTTGACCTAGTGAGTTTGAAAGAACATTGGGTAGGGATGTCAAATTTGCATGGGGAAGGAGAGTGCAAATCTCTCTGGACTAGCAAAGTGTTGTGGAAAACTTTTTTTCCCTCCCAAAGTCTGATCCTAGTATTCTCTCCATATTCTCCACCTGGTTGAGACCCCTCTCCAGCAACATGCCGTATCTCTTCCTGCATTCCCTCCACCATCGTGTCTAACATTCCTCCGTCTTTCATCTACTTCTTATCTCTTTCTTCCCCATGCTCCTCTCCCACCATCATGACCAATAATTCTCTTTCCCTCCCTATGCCCAACAATTCTCTTTCTTTCTTTCCCCATTTGCACCATCTGTCTTTCCCTCTCATTCAGACACCCATGCCCAACAATTCTCCCTTTCTATTCCCTCCCCTACCTCACCATCTCTTTCCCTCCCTCCATCCTATGTCCCAAGTTCATGCTCCCTCCTTTCCTTCTGTGTCCCAATGTGCCTTCTCCCTCCCATGTTACAACATGCTCCTCTCCCTCCCTCTCTTCATTCTGTGTCCCAAGTTTGTGCCTCCCTCCCTTCAGGTGTTTACCTTTGTTTTGGCCGCCACTATGCCGGCTCTAAGACATCTAAGTAGGCCTCCTCCTCCTCCCTTCCAGCCACACTTGATCACGTCTCACCGCTCCTGTCCAAGCTTCATTGTCTTCCGATAATTTCCAAAGTCCACTTCAAATGCATCTGCCTAACTTTCAAGATCCTCCACGGCATTCTTCCTCCATTTATTCCACTTTCTTGGAACTCCTCAAATCTTAATACCACCAGAACTACCCAAAAGTTGAAACTATCCTTCCCTTCATCAAAAGGCATTTCCCACCCAGGAAAGCTGGGGACTTCCCTCCCCTTCAGATTCACCGAGCTCTGGAACAACCTTACCTCCCCTCTTCGGAACCTGAGCTCTCTCCAACTTTTCCGTAAACATCTGAAAACCTGGCTTTTCTCAAAAATGTAACACTCCCCCCTCCTTTGATATCCTAGTCCTTTGATATCTTAGTCCTCCAAACTCTCTTCTTTCCTCCTATCCTCTTCCTTTCCTCGAAGTTCCTTTTTCATCTCAATTCCTGTAAACCGTGCCGAGCTCTACGACTGTGGAGATGGTGTGGTATATAAACCTAAGGTTTAGTTTAGTTTAGTTTATATCGGCGTTCACTATTTTCCAATCGTCCGGTATCTGTCCTGTTTTGATTGACAGGTTGGCAAGTTTTTGCAGTAGTTCTCCGATTTCCACTTTTAGCTCTTTCAAGACTCTCGGATGAATTCCATCCAATCCAGGAGATTTGTCACTTTTGAGTTTGTTGATCTGGCGGTAAATCTGGTCCAAGTCCACCTCTACTGTGGTAAGTCTGTCCTCTGTTACTCCTTTGAACACTTTTACTGATTCTGGAATTGTTGCAGTGTCTTCCTTTGTAAAGACAGACGCAAAGAAGGAATTTAGTCTTTCTGCGATTTGTTTGTCTTCCTTGATGTACCCTTTCCTTCCCTGGTCGTCCAGTGGTCCCACTGCCTTTTTTGCGGGTTTTCTCCCTTTCACGTACCTGAAGAAGGGCTTAAAGTTTTGGCCTCCTGTGCTATTTTCTCCTCAGTCCTTTTTGGCATCCCTCACCGCCCTGTGACACTTCTTCTGATCATCCTTGTGTTTGTTCCAAGTTTTGGTTGTTTTCATGCGTTTCCATGCTTTAAAGGAGTCCTCCTTTTCTTTTACGGCTTCCTTCACCTCTTTAATAAGCCACACCGGCTCTCTCTTGCCTTTGATTTTCTTTGTTTTGGACATCTGCGGAATGTAGAGGCTTTGTGCCTCCATGATTGTATTTTTCAAGAGGGACCATGCCTGTTCTACCGTTTTGACTTGGCCCATTTTTTTTCTTGATCCGTTGTTTCACTATAGCTCTCATGCTATCGTATCTTCCTCTTTTAAAGTTTAAAGCCGTGGTTGAGGTTTTAGTACCTTTCCCCTTCCAGACATCGAGTTTGAAGTTGATCATAAGAACTGCCATCTCTGGATCAAACCTTCAGTCCATCAGGTCCAGCGATCCGCACACACCTGGCATAATTTTATTCACCCATATCCCTCTATGCCTCTCATAAGGAGATGTGCATCTAGTTTGCTTTTAAATCCTAGAACGGTGGATTCCGTAATAACCTCCTCTGGGAGAGCATTCCAGGTGTCCACCACTCGTTGCGTGAAGCCGAACTTCCTGATATTTGTCCTGGACTTGTCCCCCCTTAGCTTCAGTCCATATCCTCTTGTCCGTGTCACATTGGACATTGTAAATAATCATAGGGTTTTGTTTGTATAATATTGGTACTTTTAGTTTTTGGTCCCATATTTGTATGGGGGTTATCTGTGTTCTGATAGGAATGAATGTTGAGAAGCATACATTATGTTTTGTGTAGTTTAAATTTGTGGTTAACCTTTATGTGTTGTTGATAAGATTATATTGTGTGTGTATATATGAAAAATGAATGGAAAAAATTGTATTATAATTAGTACTATTAGGGGGGCGGAGATTAGGCAGGGTCTGGCCCGCGATTTAGCCTGTGTTTTGGATTTCAGCCCCTTAATGTGATTGAGTTTGACACCCCTGTCTTAGAGAGCGGAAAAGATAATGGTTAATGGATGGACCATTTAGCCTTGATCTGCCATCATGTTTCTATGTTAATTTAAAAACCAAAGTTGTGTAATCCAAATCACAGTATACAGTAATATTTAGGAAAATATCCAGATAACCTTTGAATAGAAATTAGAATTCAGTCGGTGCGGTTGTTTCTTTTGGTAGAGTTATTTTTCCTCCTCTGTAAGATTGTCTATATCTAGGTCAGTGAAAATGTACTGTGTGAATGACCTACATAGACCATTTCATTTGCCCTGAATTGTGCTGTCGTTTGAGACATCCTCTGTTGATGTGGCAAGGTGCTCTGCTTTTTTGTAGAGTGCATAAAAAACTCAAATCGTCCAAGAGGATGTATTTGAAGACAGTAGGACAAAGAAACTTTGTTCAGTGTTGAAGTATGATGGTAAATGTCCAGAGTCAGTCGCCATCCTAAAATTTGGATAAACATTGTAATGAATAAAAGGCATGAATGAGAGTCCACCAGTACAGGCAGGGAAGGAAGGAACAGAATTTGCAAACCAAGAGAAAGAAAAGCTCTTTAATGAATTAGATCAACAAACATAGAAAAACCAGGATAAGGGTTGATATTCAAAGCAATTTAAGCGATCAGAATATCTCCTGATCAGTGAAATTGCTTCTTCAGGATTATCTGCTGATATTAATTGGCACTTAACTGGTTAATGCCACTGACTGTCACTACAGACAACTAAACTTAAAGCCGGCTATTTTGTGGGTGGTCCAGGGATGGATATTCAACACTTGAACTGCTTATGTTTAGCAGTTAGATCATTTCACTCTAACAAAAGATCAATAGTCTGACCTAGTGGTCCAAATAACAAATATTACAAAAATGAAACACCTCCCCATTAATGAATGACCCGTAATGTCTTAAGGCTTACTTATTTTTGTTTGTTGCGTGCTTCTTTGTGTTACTTACTATTTTTAATGGGGTAAATAAAAAGCCTCAGAATCTGGAGCTATATACCCAGTCCGGGTTCCAAACGTGATAAATCACTTTGCTCCTGATAAAGTCCTAGGCAAAAAACCCTGTAAAGTTATTTTTCTTTTTATATCTCTTTTCATTATTTTTTCTCTTTCAAGCAGTGTATTGTTATGGGACATCGTGCACTTCTATGCCATTAGTGAATCCATGCAGTTTGATAAATGTAAAAGAGTCCTGCAATTTAAACAAGCTTCAGCCTCAAGATCTGTCACTGAATCCAAAACCAGCAGTTCAACAGTGATTTCCTGATGTCTGTGTAGATACACAGGAAAAAAGGAAGCAGTTCTTATTGTTACGCCCTTAGGTGTTATCTCTGGGAGCTCATTTCTTTTACGTTTCTCCTGTAAATGCTTAATTCAGTATGAGTCAAATAAGTATCTTTTCTTTGATCCCAAACAATTAAAGGCTTTTCTTGAAAATATGCATAACATACAGGTCCAGATCATAGGTCCAAGGGAAGAAACTGGAAATTAGTTTATTTAGGAAGAATGAAATTAATTAGCTGTTGAGAAGTCATCAAATATTTTGTGACTTTTTTTTCCTAATTTTGATGTGCTTCTTTTTCTTTTTGTTCTCTCTCTCTTTAATTAGAGGACTTATAGAGGAATCTGCTATTTAAATTTACCCAACAGTACGTTCTGTAAAAAATATTTTATGTTGATGAATATTACTGATTTCTGTTTCTTAATGCATGTATGTGCTATATTTCCAATTAAAATTGAGTAAATAAATAATTTTTTTTAAAAACAGTAATTTTAAACACTTTTCCTCTTAGCTTTCCCAGAAAGAAAAACTTATCTCTCTGTCAACTTCTGATTTATTTTCTCTGTTTTGGGGTTTTTGGTTTTTTTTAAATTCTCTATGAATCCTGTTTCTTTGCTGCTGCAGTTATCGATGCGGCCAACGTTTTGCAGGGAATATTTCACTCCTGTTGCATCAGGGTAAATGTCCAGCAGCTCTCTTCATTTCTACAAACACAGAGATTCTTGTTAGCAACTTAGGGCTCCTTTTACGAAAGTGTGCTAGCGTTTATAGCGCACGCAGGATATTACCGCGCACTACGCGGTTAGAACTAACACCAGCTCAATGCTGGCGTTAAGGTCTAGCGCGTGCTGTTCCGCACGTTAATGCCCTAACACAGCTTAGTAAAAGGAGCCCTTAATATTTTCTTGTTCACCTTAACTATTTTATCTCTTACCCAGTCTTCCATGTGACACTGCTAGTTTTCTCAGACGTCACCAAAATTAAAGATAGTAAGTAGCACAAAGAAAGTAAACAAATAGAAATGAGCAAGCCTTAAGACATCATGGATCATTCATTAGTGGGGTATGTTTAATTGTTATAACAACAGCAGTTAGATCATGCCACATAAAGGCAGTCCTATCTTTATGCGGCCTTGCTTATGCGGTTAAGTGATGAATATCACACTTAACTGGTCACATAAATTGAATATTCAATGCCAGTGCCCAAACCTGGCGTGACATTGAATTTCCAGGAATAACACCAGTGGTGGCTAAAAAAAACACTCGCCACCACTGGCTGAATGTCAATCCCAAAGTATTACTCCAGGAACCACAACTTGATCAATAGATTGATAGTTGTAAACCAGGACAGTGGGTTACAGATGAGACAGTTCACAGCAAGTACAGAAAATACTGGTAAAACAAAGGCAGATTCTGAATGAAAAATCTGGAAACAGTTACTCATCTTAAGCTAGCTACGAAGGTCTGATGAGACAGAATTTCTATACAGAAATACACAGTTAGATGGTATGTAAAGAGTTGCCCAAGGTTTCTCTTGATTCCCAACAGGCATGCCAAAATATGCCTTGTAGGCATCGCACATCTTAGCAGATGCTTCTGTGGAGTACTTGTTCTCTCTTATCTTGATAAATTGACTGCATACATAGCAAAATGCATCTGCCAGATGTTTGCAGCCTCTGGATGCCATCTAAAACAGTGCAGATATGTTACCACTTAGGCAGTTGGAACTGAGCTAAGCTGGTGGGCTTAAGATCTCTATAATTATACTTTATTACTATTTATATTTATGGAAAGTTCTAGAAACTTCTTGAAGTTACTCTAAGGGGCCCTTTTACTAAGGCCTATGGCCAAAATTAGCACAGCAGGTGCCTACCACCTGCAAAAAATGGTAAATTTCAAAATATGGACAGTGTATTTTAAAGGATTAACTGAATAAAAGAAACGTCAAGAACATTGGATTTCCACAGTTCCGTTTGTTTGGGTTGTTCTTCTCCTATGGAAATTTGGGTCTTCTCTTGTGGTATTTTTTAAAATCATAGACCATTGTGGTAAAAGCTCCAACGCTCATAGGAATTCTATGAACGTCAGAGTTTTTACCACAGCGGTCTGCATTAAAAATCCCTTAACTTGTTAAAAGGGAACTTAAATGAGTTACAATGAATCCTTGTATATTTTACATTACATTACATTAGTGACTTCTATTCCGCTCGTACCTTGCAGTTCTAGGCGGATTACAAAGAAGCTAACTGGACATTTCCAGGAACATTACAGTTTAGGATTGAAAGGATAGTGTGTTAAATTGTCTGGTATATCTTCCAAATAATTCACAAATTCTTTATAATTATAAATTGCTCATACTATTTTGGTTTCCCTCAGATATTTATAGACTTTTAAATATTTGCTTACAGTTTTGTGGAGCACCCAAAAGAATATATGACTTGAATGCATTTGCAGAGTCCTTTCCATGTCTAATTGAGCTTCCCAGCCAGTTTTCTATTGTCAGGCCACCATGAAAAAGAGGATGTGAAAACATTGTAGATTCAGCTTCCTTTGTTTTCAATATAGTCTCAAATTGTACAGTGGTAGATTTTTATTTACTGGTTAGTATTGTAGGAATGTGCCTCATGCCTCGCTGGCCACTTGCTAAACTGACTGGCGCGTTCCAAGTGCTCTCTGATCAGGCACTCATTGTAAATACATGCTTTTAATCCTACCTCTTCATCATGGCACAGCACACAATACCTGAGGGTTAATACAGTGCAACAGCTTCCCATAAGGTGTTTAACAAACACAGGCAGTTCTGAAATGACTTGGGGCAAATGAAACACTCCACTTAGCTTTTACTCTTTAAGAGATCGGTCTCAAGTACTCAGTGAATGAAATGATTCTAGGTTATTCCTGTTAACTAGCACTTGGTTAATTTCCTAAAAGCGAAGTCCAAAGGCCATTATTGAGATGGCCTGGGGAAATCCATTGCTTATTCCTAGGATAAGCAGCATAGAATCTGTTTTTGCTACTTGGGCTCTAGCTAGGTACTTGGGACCTGGTTTGGCCACTGTTGGAAACAGGATATTGGGCTTGAAGGACTTTTGGTTTGTCCCAGTATGGTAATGCGTATGTTATGTTCCTTCAGTGTTTCTAGATTTGGCTGTTTTTATACTGATTGAAAAATCATACCTCTTTTCAGTATTAAACACACTTAAAGTATCAGGAAAGTTGGGTTTGTATGTTATAGACTTAAAATTATAGAGCTCAAAATCAAAGAAAGTTATACATTTGCTTATGATAGAAATCCAAAGTACCCCAAATACTAGAGCCAACATTATTAAATAACCTCAAACAGGGCTCCTCAAATATCATTTAAACAGCAGCAACAATTTCTAAAAATATAGGCCTTCATCTGTGAGAGAACACCATACTGCAATTGGCATTCTAATGTGTCCACACCACCACCGGATATTATCATTAGTTAGGAAAGCAATAAAAACCTACCTCTTCACCTAACTCACCTGCCTGTGACCAAAGAAATGTACATTGGTACTAGATCATGTACTGTAACTATGGCAGATTTAACCTGTAAACTGTATATTGGTATTAGACCCCTAGTATGCGTCAAGTTAGGATAAAAACTTGTATCGTAAAATTTGTACTGAATCTATGGCAAATCGTAACCTGTTAACTGTACATTATGTATATTTAATCTGTAACCTATTCTGAGCTCTTTGGGGGAAAACGGAATAGAAAACAAATTCAATAAATAAATGAATGAATAGTCCAACAATATCTCACTAGCCTTCTTTATTAATATGATAGAAATTTTTCTCAAACATACTTTTCTTTTGTCTTTTTCTTAATCTCTTTATATAACCTATTGTCAAATATCCATATCCAATTACAGTAAAACCTTGGCTTGCAAGTAACTTGGTTTGCAAGTGTTTTGCAAGACAAGCAAAACATTTGATTAAATTTTACCTTGATATACAAGCAATGTCTTGCAATACGAGTACATACAGTATACACACATCACATTATCACAACTGAGCCAAAGGTTCTTCTCTCTCTGACACTGCGGGAGTGTAGTGACTGTTCTAAATTAACGAAGTCTTGCAATACAAGTACGTACTGTATAGTATTTTGTATTAAAGTTTTTGGGTTGTGGAACAAATCGTCGATGAGTTTCCATTATTTCCTATGGGGAAATTCGCTTTGATATACGAGTGCTTTGGATTACAAGCATGCTTCTGGAACAAATTATGCTCACAAACCAAGGTTATACTGTATTTCATTCAAGCGAAATGTCAAAAAGGCGTAATTATCTTTAGCATTGTACAGCAACATATTCAGCATTTCTAGTCAATCAAATCCACACAGTTCTCAAATTCCCTGACACAACATCATGTTCCAAGCCTTTGTGCTTTGTAATCCAGCTACCTCTCCTCCCTTGTAACCGAAAAAAAAAGAAAACCCCAAAACTGTTGTAACTTCACTGGAAATGTCCAGTTAGCTCTTTTGTAATCCGCCTTGAACTGCAAGGTATAGGCGGAATAGAAGTCCCTAATGTAATGTAATGTAATGCTTCAAGGTACAGCATTCATCTGCCTCTACTCATGCTCTATATCTACTGCGACCTCACTGAGATTCTTTGCTTGTGTGCACGTTTTCAACCCTTGATATAGATAAAAGTAGCCCCAAACTAATTTAATGGCAATGTGTGGAAACGTTTTCCTATAATTCACCATTAAATTTTACTTTTTAAGTATGAAACTTATCATATACAGCTTTGGACAAGTTTATACTAAAGGGGGAAAAAGACTTCAAGGGGTCGCGGCTGCCTGATTTTAGAACTAGTCTTAGGAGGTCAACCACTTGCAATAGATAAAAAGTAGGCCATAAGCTTACTAAACGCCGCCATGTATAATTAGGGTCCATCATTGGAGAGAGGCAAAGATGGAATCACCACTTATACATTTAAGGTCAGTATTCAGCCACTAAATGGAAAAGTTATGCATTAAATGGATAGTTGGCACAGTCACCAGATGTATATTTAGCATCACTAATTAAACAGGCAGCACCATTGAATTTACCAATAACATTAAACCACCAGTGCCAGTTAATTTTCTCTGCTGGCTGGTCTAGCCTGTTTTTATTGTGAAGTGCAATTTGTCCAGTTAGGCCGACTGCACTACACTGGCTTTGAATATTGCTGAAGTCTTGTATATCTTTTGAGTCTGCCTTGATGCTAATCTGACGATGCCATGGCAGTTAGAAGGAATACTGACTGGCGCTACCCGGTTAAGCTGCTGCTGAATATCCCCTACTTACACCCCTTTATCTCTACCCCTATATTATTATGTAAAAAACTGTTACTGATATTTTAGCATTTTAAAATCTAAAGAAAATTGTACACTTTTCTGACAAATGTGTTTCTTTCATTCCTACATATTCTGAAAGGCCAAAGAAAGGATCCCTCTAGGACAGTGTCTTATGAACTTTGCGAAACCGTGGTGGCCGTGGCATGAGACATCCAGAAGTGTGCAAACATCAACGTGATGATGTCACATGCATGCAAGATGTCATCACATCGACATCCATGCATGCACAAAGGCCCTCTAGACAGGGTCCTGAGCCGCTAGTGGGGGGGGGGGGTGCTGGAAAGGATGAGGCGCAGAGAGGAGAGGCGTTGGCTCACTACCTACAGAATGTGTCATTTGCTGTGAGAGGCACATCCTGTAGGCAGTCAGCCAGTGCTTCTCCTCTCCTGTGTTTCGTGGCACACCTGGAATCTCGACGCAACACACAGTTTGTGATACACTTCTCTAGGAGAACACAAGTTTTCAGGGACACTTTCTTTTCACAATGCAGAAGTTGTAAAGCTACACAGAAGTCTAAAGTTCATAGTACAGTACTGTTAATGTTAGATGATTTCATGTCATGAAACATGATCACAGTAAGATGATGTGAGATTTTGTTGTGCTATCTGTAAAGTCTTTCATTAGGGAAAGTGATCACTGTGAGGTACAAAGTTATCTTAAGTTCTTCTTAAAATATTCTTGATACTATTAATTTATTGTTTTGTGTTTTATTGAATGAATTGCTTAAGAAGTACATGTTCTCATGTACGACTGCTTAACATGTTACAATTTTAACCCTTTTCAGACTTCAAATACTCGTGGCTTTACTAAAAACATGAAACTTGAGGCTGTGAACCCCAAAAGTCCAGCTGAACTCTGTGTTGCCTCTATTACCAAAGTTAAAGGAAGATTAATGTGGCTTCATTTGGAAGGTAAGTGCGAAGAACTAAGGCCTTGGCCACAATTTTGTATTTTTTTGTAGTAACCTTGAGTCTTTTCTTTTTTATTATAAATGGGCAAAATTATGTACTTGTGTTGACCACGTGTAAGAAGAATGCACCTATTGAATGCACTAAAACCATTTATCTGCAAGCATTTAAGCATCTGCTAATGGATCATCTGATTTGAGATATGCTTACTGGAAAGCTTCTCAGTGCTAGAAATTTAATGAAATTCTTGTATTACTACAGTAAATGTCAGATTTCATCAAGGTTTTTTCACTCATAGACATAAAATGGGGAGGGGGTGGGGGAAACCACAGCACAAGTTAGTTATCCCTTAATAGATTTGAAAACTTTAAGGGAACTCAAGTAAATGGTGGCATCAGTTGTTGAAATGCAGAAAAGCAGGAGAACAAAGGGAAGAGTGTTCAGCATCAAACTGAAATGAGAGAAGGGTCCATGTGCTTTCCAATCCATTGAACTGAAGAATTTGGTAATCTTGTTTTGAAAAAAAATAACATTAATGGTTTATAAATATGCCAGAAGATCTGGAGGACCTGACCTGCACATGGCCAAAGGACTGGAAAAGATCAGTTTTTATCCCACTGCTGAAGAAAGGCGATGCCAGGGACTGTACCAGCTATAGAACAATCGCCCTGATCCCAAATGCCAGTATTATAAAGAGCTTCACTGGCTTCCTTTTGAAGCCAGGGAGTTGTTCAAATTTAGATCTCTCTGTTTTAAAGTCCTTCAAGGACAGGTTCAGGGGTATTTAGTGGCACAATTTAGCTTTGTCAATACTGATCGCCCATTACAAGTCACTTCATTATTTGTGTTCTCTTCAGTACGAGGTTGTATTTATAAGACTTTTTACAACGATCATTCGCTTTTCAGACAGCTAGCTGAAACAATGAACTTTGGAAATTGTTATCGTTATCTTCATTTTTGCATTTCAGAAAATTGTTGAAATCATCACTGTTCGTTAGATTTCTAGGAAATTGATGGTCTTGGTAGCATATGTCTCTTTAAAGGTATGGATTGTTTTCAGTGAGTTGTATAGGTCACTATTTCTGTACAGTTTCTCTTATTATTTTCTGTACACTGCATTGAACTGAAAGGTATTTGCGGTCTAGAAATGGAAATGGAAGAGCTTCCTGATACCCAAGCTGGATTTCTTAAGGGCAGAGGGATCCGTGATCACATCACAAACTTGAGGTAGATCATAGGAAAGGCAAGGGAGTACCAGAAGAAGCTTTACCTGTGCTTCATTGATTATACCAAGGCTTTTGACTGTGTTGAGCATTACATGCTTTGGAAAGCACTGAGTAAGGTAGGAGTGCCAGAATACCTGATCAGGTTAATCAGATTGCTCTACTATAATCAAGAAGCTACAGTGCGAACCAAGTATGGAGATACAAAATGGTTCAAGATCAAAAAGGGTACAAGACAAGGATGCATTCTCTCTCCTTTTCTTTTCAACCTCTATGCAGAATTAATCAGGAGGAAGCTGAACTTAGATGATTCAAGTGTTGGGGTGAAAATAGGCAGAAGAATTATCAGCAATTTAAGATACACAGATGATCCTTCCCTGCTGGCAGAGAGTGAGAAAGACCTCAAGAAGTTGATCCAGAAGAAAGTGAGAAGATGGGACTTTATCTGACCATCAAGAAGACCAAAATCATGACTACCACCAACAAGAAAGTCCACATAAAGATCAACAATGAAGAAATAGAAGTAGTTGACAGCTTCATTTTCCTTGGGTCCCTCATTAATCACAGTGGCGGATCGACAGAAGAGATCAAGCGCCAATTAGAACTGGGGCATGCAGCCATGGTGAGCATGGACCAAAAATGGAAGTGCAAGGATATCTTAGTGTTGGGCAGACTGGATGGATCATTCGGGTCTTTATCTAGAAACATAGAAACATAGAAAGATGACGGCAGAAAAGGGCCACAGCCCATCAAGTCTGCCCACTCTATTGACCCACCCCATTAAGTCTGAATGCTAATGACCTAGTTCCTTTACTCGACCCTCGTAGGGATCCCACGTGGATATCCCATTTATTCTTGAAGTCGAGCACGCTGGTGGCCTTGATCACCTGCACCGGAAGTCTGTTCCAGTGATCTACCACCCTTTCTGTGAAGAAATACTTCCTGGTGTCACCACTAAATTTTCCTCCTCTGAGTTTGAGCGGGTGCCCCCTTGTGACCGAGGGTCCCTTGGGAAAGAATATATCGTTTTCCACCTCGACACGACCCGTGACGTACTTAAATGTCTCAATCATGTCACCCCTTTCCCTGCGCTCCTCTAGGGTATAGAGCTGCAGTTTGCCCAGTCTTTCTTCGTATGAGAGACCCTTGAGCCCCGAGACCATCCTAGTGGCCATCCTCTGGACCGACTCAGCTCGAAGCACATCTTTCCGGTAATGTGGCCTCCAGAATTGCACACAGTATTCCAGATGGGGTCTCACCATGGTTCTATAGAGTGGCATAATGACTTCAGGTTTACGGCTGACGAAGCTTCTATTGATACATCCCATCATTTGCCTTGCCTTTGATGAGGCCTTTTCTACTTGTTTGGCAGCCTTCATGTCTGCACTGATGATTACCCCCAAGTCCCGTTCCTCTGAAGTCCTAGCTAGCGTTTCTCCATTCAAGGAGTATGTTCTGCATGGATTTCCTCTGCCGAGATGCATGACCTTACATTTTTTAGCGTTGAAGCCTAGCTGCCATGTCGAGGACCAGTTTTCTAACGTGATCAGATCTTGTGTCATACTATCCTGGAGGTTACTTTCACTTACTATGTTACACAGTTTGGCATCGTCGGCGAACAGTGCTACTTTACCCTGAAGCCCCCGGGTCAGGTCCCCTATGAATATGTTGAAAAGGGATGGTCCCAGGACTGAGCCCTGCGGCACTCCACTAGTCACCTCCGATGTCTCCACCTCCACTAGTCACCTCCGATGTCTCCACTAGTCACCACCTGCCGTTGTCTACTATGTTACTATCAAACAAAGACTGATCACTGCCATTGTGCTTCCAATCACGACATATGGCTGTGAGACATGAACACTTGCAAAAGCAGATAGAAGAAAAATTGATACCTTTGAGCTGTGGTGCTAGAGAAAACTTCTAAGAATCCCATGGACAGCTAGGATCAACAACAAAGATGTTCTTGCTCATATAAACCAAGAGTTGTCCCTGGAAGGCAAGATTACCAGACAGAAACTGACCTATTATGGACATGTGATGAGGGCAAATTCACTAGAAAAGGAGGTGCTACTCAGAATGGTCAGTGGTAAAAGGAAGCAGGGGAGACCAAAGGCCCGTTGGCTGGATACCATCAAGAATGACATGGAAATGAACATCAAGCAATTGAAAGAAGCCATGGAAAACAGGGAAGCATGGCGAGAACTGGCCTACAGAGTATCCAAGAGTTGGACATGACTGAATGGATAGTAGCAGTGGTAAATATGCGTACTGCTTTTTGTCATACATGATATTTGGGCTGATTCATTTTTGTGTAGTTAAAATTCAGCCACACAACAATGGTATTTGCCGTCAACATTTACTTGGCAAATTCTATTGGTCACATGTTGGAAATGTCATACTGATTAGCAGCCAGTATATGGCTGCTCTGATAATGTGACATGGCTCAAATGCGTCTTGAGTACAAGTGGTTTGGTTGTTCACTTTCACATCACATGCAAATCGCACAATCAGATCCACGAGCACAGCTGGGAATGAGATAATTGTGATTACTATTCAAGTAAAGAGGAATTTACATTAAGAGCTAGGCAGGTGTTCAAGTCAGTCTTATGTTCCATGAATGCATAAATAGCCCCTACAGAATAGAACTTCTAAAAATAAAAAGTCTATCCGATTTTCAGTTGCTTGCAGTACTGTAAAGTGCATGTGTACTTTTATGCCTTTGGGCCTAATAGTTATTTTCAAAGGGAAAAGCCCCCAGGACCTGCTATTTCTACAGGAGGCAGAACAGGGGAGAAGGGGGCCAAGAACTCTAAGATAATTTTGAAAATCAAATTTATTTGCATACTTTTCTCAAATTAAGCGCTTGCTTGGGGAGTGCCTTTTATAACCCTTTATTTGGCATTGTTGCTCAGAAGCAACACGTGTCTTCTATGGCTCTTATGGGAGACCTGCATTTCCAAATGCCTGTTGCTTTCGTTCAACGTCAAGTTACCTAAAGCAGCAGTTTCACCATCTGCCAATTAAAGGGTTAATCTGTCTGAAAATGTGCATTCAGTCAATATACACACATACTTTAGCTGCTTTGAGTGGTGCCTTGCTTACCCAGCTGAATCTCTTTAAAAGACCCCTAATTTTGAGTACCTTGCATAGTTAAAAAAATTTTAACACAGAGGAGGTAGGTTCTCTTTGCAGATTAGTCAACTGAAAGTGCAAGCCCTCTACATCTACTTCTGAAAATTCCATGTAAGCATCCTCTTTTACTCCCCGGTTACATCTCTTCACACTCTGGCTAAAAACAGAGGAGGGCCAATTTAGATTCATTCACTTACTTGGGTAAATGGTTTTGAAAATGCCATCTGAGATCTATTGCCTCTCTATCATTGCTTTTTTTACACATGCTGTTATAATGTTGTTTTAATAAGGGAATGATAAAATATATTTCTCTATTTGATTTCTGCACTACTCTTCCTTTTCTGATTTACAGAAGAATAAAACTGTGTGGGAGGCAAAATGAAAAGGTTTGAATCGCACTATAATTTCCTAGTGAATAGAAAATAACCTGGTGCTTTGCCCTTTCTCAAACCTTAGCATATCACAAGGGGCACATTTGATAGGATGTCTAAGTCCGATTTTGGACGTCCAAAAATCAGATGGAGAAAATGTCCATTTTCGAACCCACAAGATGTCTTATCTTTTTTCAAAAATGGCCTACTAGATGTTTTGTCCAGTTAGGTGTCTAATTTTTTTTGCCATTATCAAAAAAAGGTCCAAATTAAAAAGCCCAAAACAAGTCATTTGCATGTGGGAGGGGCTGACATTTTTAATGGTCTGGCCACACAAACATGCCAGCAGAGCAGTGGGGGGCACATTAAGGGTGCCAGGAATACATAGACCCTGTACATTATATGGTGAGATCTTCAAAACTCCCCCAAAACCTACTGTACCTACCTGTCTACTACCTCAGTAGCCCTTATTCCTGCAGTTTTGGTGGGTTCACACTTTCCACTATAAGTGTACTAGTTAGAGTGTTATATGGGCCTGGGTCCCCTTCTCTACAGTCTACACCACTGCCTACCAGGCTACTCCAGAGAACTGCTTGCAGCTCTACTAGGACTGGCCGTAGTATCTGCAGCTGTCATAGAGACAGACATGTACTGTTTCATGCAGATATTTGGGGAGTGGGATGTGTCGGTGACAACTGGGGGAGTGTAAGGGGGTCATATTTTCATCCTTCCAAGGTCATCTGGTCAGTTTGGGTATCTTTATGGCCCTTATTTGTTTTAAAAGCAGGGCTGGCTCACAACGTCCAAATTGTGCCCTGGACGTTTTGTAAAATGTTTATCATTATAAAAGCCCACCCTAATCCCACCCAAAACATGCCTCTAACAAGCCCCCTTAAGATTTAGATGCACTGGAGACAAAACTATCAGAAAGTCAGTTTTGAAAATGCCCACTTGCACATTTTGACTAGTCAGACATCCAAGTGCCAGTTTATGCCGCCAGCATACCCCTCCCCCCACAGCAGCCCCCTTTCCCTCTCCCCCTGGTCCCCTGTTGTGCAATGGCTGCCTGCCCTGTGCCTGTTGTGCCATGCCTGCGTGCTCCGTGGCCCCCTTCTGTTCCCCCCTGATGATTGCTGTCTGCCCCCCTCCCCCCAAAGCAGCCCCCCTTCCCTCTCCCCCTGGTCCCCTGTTGTGCAATGCCTACCTGCCCCATGGCCCCCTTCCGTTTCGGGTAGTCCTTTTTTACTAAGGTGCAGTAGCTGTTTTAGGATATACCGGTAATGGACATTAGCACACATTAGCATTTAGCGTGCACTACTATTTACCGTGCGCTAAAATGGCTAGCGTGCCTTAATAAAAGGACCCCTGTGTTTTTAACATTTTCTTAAGACACAAAGTTTTAACCAATTTCCTGAACTGAGGTAAACTGGCAGCAGAGTTGCGTGTGAAATGTAGTTAGGCGTTGCTAGGCATCTGCAATTAGGGCACCTAGCGGTGTTTAACCTTGGTGCCATTTATAGAAATGCGCATAAATGCCAGTATTTTAGTCATTTAAGTGGCCACCCATGTCCTTAAAAATCCTCTTGTAGAATATCGACTATCATGAAAGTAAGTGCGTTATTTAGTTATTTTTATAAAAAATGTATTACTCGCATACATACAACAATTCTGAGCGAGTTACAATATCAACATACATGGGGTCCTTTTACTAAGGTGCACTAACTGATTTAGCATGCACTAACGATCAGCACCTTAGCATTTAGCATATGCTAATCATTAGCGCTCTAAATCGGTTAGCACGCCTTAGTAAAACAATATCACAAACAGCAATACCAAATGAAGACAAAACATGTCATAAACTATATCATAAAAAGAAGTATCCCCCTAGTTGCATCAGTTGCCAGAGACAAAACTAACAAAACATAATCTGACTCATAAAAATCTTCCTGACTCAATCATTTATCTAAAACATTTCTGGAAAAGCAGAGTTTTAACCATTTTCCTAAATGAAAGCTAACTAGTAGCACTCCTAATATCCAATGGTAGTGCATTCCAAAATGTAACACCGAAAGCCCACAAGCTTTATTTGCTTAATGGATGAAACCTCAAGGCAAATCTTATCTGTGGATTTTAGCATTAGCATTGTTTCATGGTATGTGCTTTCACGGTGGGGCTATACAGGAATGAACTGTGACCAGAGCCCATACTTATAGAAACATAGAACATGACGGCAGAAAAGGGCCACGGCCCATCTAGTCTGCACACACTAATCGCCCACCCCCTAACTACCTCCATGAAGAGATCCCACATGCCAATCCCATCTTTTCTTAAAATCTGGCACGCTGCTGGCCTCAATTACCTGTTGTGGAAGATTATTCCAGTGATCAACCACCCGGTGAAGAAATATTTTCTGGTGTCGCCATGAAATTTCCCACCCCTGATTTTCAACGGATGCCCTCTTGTTGCCGTGGGTCCTTTAAGGAAAAAGAGATCCTCTTCCACCTCGATACGGCCTGTGACATATTTGAACGTCTCGAACATGTCTCCCCTCTCTCTGCGTTCCTCGAGTGAGTACAGCTGCAACTTACCCAGTCGTTCCTCATACGGGAGATCCTTGAGACCTGAGACCATCCTGGTGGCCATTCGCTGAACCGACTCAAACTCTCCACACATCTTTTTGATAATGCGGCCTCCTTAATTTATGAACAGAGAGCTGCATGGGATTGAGGATCGTGGGAATCCTGCAGGAGTGAAAAAAGTTGCTGCAGGAATCCTGTGGGAGTGTAGTCAAACTCTCTGGCATTGCCAGAATGAGGCTTGGAAAGCTTTGAACGAGGCATAGTATTTAAATTGATGTAAATTGAATACCCCTGAATTTAAGCATTTTTATTCATCATAGGCATTCTTTCATAACACATCTGAAAAGAAAAGGATAATGACTATTTGAGAAGTAAATTAGTGGTATCTAATTGTACTGTACAATGTATGTTTTCATTCTCAAAGTCAGGGCTAATTAAAATAAGGATTAAATATGCACATACACAGAGCAGGTGCAAATACAGTGTTTCATCTGGAGGTTGTATATGCCAAAAGAAACAATTTCACAAAACTTTTTTTTAAAAAATCTATTGAGTAATAGAACTGGGTTTTATGTCCTGAATGTTATATAAGATTAGTTTGAAATGTTAGCCGAGCCACCCAGAAGCTGTTTCTGAGTATTAGCAAGAAAGAGGGGCGATTGCCCCGGTATGAAATAGTAATTTTATGATAATAATTTTATTCTTATATACTGCCAGACCAGGATGGTTCTAGGCGGTTCACAACAAAAGAAGCTGGTACTTACAATACAGATAAAATGTATCAAATTATAAATGTAAAAGAACTCATTAGAAAATTAAAAACGCGATGCATTAGGATACAAACCTATCAAATAGTTGTGTCTTTAACAATTTTCTAAAATCAAGATAAGAAACCTCTAGCATAATTTTTTTAGCGGCCTGAAACAAGAGGGTTCTCTCAAAGAACTTCTTATAACGACAGGATTTTGTAGAGGGATATGAAAACAGATGTGCTCTGTGTGTAGTCTTATTTGAATAGCTCAAAGAAAATTGAGGAACAAGATAGCCAGGTGACATACCGAAGATTGATTTATAACAGATGCATGAAAATGTAAACAATCGGCAACCAGTGAAGTTTCTGATAAAAAGGAGTAATATGCTCCCATTTTTTTAAGAGTCGAACTGCAGTATTTGAACCACTCTCATATATAATATTACAGTAGTCAAGAATGCTTAAGATAGAAGACTACACTAACAAACGAAAAGAGGCTTCTCTCTTGATTACTGCAATGAGGGATCACTTATCATGCAGCTTCTGGCCACTTGTGGCAAAGACATATTTGCATTGTAGAAGAGCATTGTGATTGATCAGGTAGATATCACATTATTGTGCAATAAATTTCTACTTGCTCTCTCATCACCTTGGGTATTTCTGCCCACTATCTGATACAATAAATTATTTAAGGATGTTAGACCAATAAGTTGCATAGATTTTACCATACTTCCTTTATACACAGCATAAGCAGTATAAACTGTTTTTTGCACAGCCATTTCTGGCTAGTTTTGTACATTAAAATATATTTCAGCTCAGATTCATCTTTTGTTTGTTTATTTGCTTATGGGGTTTTCTGGCAACTATTTTCTGCTTTTTTTAAGTATCAGCTCAAGCAAAACCATGAGTCTTCATGCACAGCTACCCAGGATCCCATCATCTCCCATTTTTTTAATTACTTTCTGTCTAGGATTTCTGTAGCGTAGAGCAAATTGGGTCTAAAATGGTTGTTTCCAAAGGACTTAAAGAATATATGAAAAGGCCTACCATAGGCTAACTTAAGTGAGTCTGTCCTTAATATTAGCTGTTCCCAAGTAGAACTAAATAAACTACTATCTTTTTCTAAACAGTAGATTTACTTGCAGTAAGAGACAGGAGTATCATAATCGTGGGTGATCCGATCATAGGACCTCTTATAATTTCCATATTATTTCAGGTCCACATCCTGACTCCAAATTTTAATCACTTACGCCTGTCCCATCCTACCTGCCTCACCTATTTTGTGTAACAGCAAAATCACACAGTTGTGGTGGGCACTCTTGTAATGAGAGATAATTTTCTTTCATCAGCAGTTCTTCAAAGCAAATACATTGCATGGCTGCGCTTGCCTTTAGACCATAATGGTAATGTTTTGAAATAAGAATTTTATGAGGGGCAATGCTGGTTATTACCCCCTGAGGAAGATCTGCTTTGGACAGATTGAAATGCCTGTTTCTCCTGCCAGAAGGACTTTGGGAGTTGCACATTCTCAACCAGCGCTGGTTCATGGGTTTGAGATAAGTGTTTCTTTCCCTCTTAACACATGATTTGAGGGTTTGTACTCACTACTTTTGTGATTAGTGGTTTTTATTATTTTTTTTATTATTTTTCATTACTATACAATATGTTTTGATGATATAGCTCAGGAAGCACACACCTGCAGATGCAGTTCTGTAGTTTTTTTTTACACAAAATAGGTGAGGCAAGTAGGATGGGACAGGCGTAGGTGATTAAAATTTGGAGTCAGGAAGTGGACCTGAAATAATATGGAAATTATAAGAGGTCCTATGATCATCGGATCACCCACCATTATGATACGCCTGTCTTTTACTGCAAGTAAATCTGCTGTTTAGAAAAATATAGTAGTTTATTTTGTTCTACATGAGAACAGCTAATATTAAGGATAGACACATTTAGCCTGTGGTGGGCCTTTTCATATATTCTTTAAGTCCTTTGGAAACATCCATTTTAGACCCAATTTGTTCTACACTACATGTCATTCTGGGTAGGATGATTATACAATAAGAAAGTCCTCTTCTTCTAGGTAGCTGTGGCAGCAACATAGTTACAGAGGCAAAGCCAAGATTTCTGATGCTGCTTTGCAAACAAATTGGCTCCCCCTGCCCCTACTGCTTCCTCCACTATCATATTATGCAGGAAGGAGCTATCCCCTTGGTTCCTTTCTGTGTGGGATAAAGCTGAACAGCCAAGCCAAATGTGTGGTCACAGCCAGCGCAAGCAGTGATCATGATGGGTTTTGGTACCCCCAACAATCAGTGCTCCCTTGCCATGTTTTACCATGTTGTGCTGGTCCTGACTAGTTAAGAGCATAAGAATAGCCTTACTGGGTCAGACCAATAGTCCATCTAGCCCAGTAACCCGTTCTCACAGTAGCCAATCCAGGTCACTAGTACCTGACCAAAACCCAAAGAGTAGCAACATTCCATTCAGAATCCCAAAGAATAGCAAGATTCCGGGTCCCAAAAAGTAGCAACATTCTGTGCTACCGATCCAGGGCAATCAGTGGCTTCCCCCATGTCTTTCTCAATAACAGACTATGGATTTTTCCTCCATGAAATTGTCCAAACCTTTCTTAAAACCAGCTATGCTATCCGCTCTTACCATAACCTCTGGCAATGCATTCCAGAACTGAACTATTCTCTGTTGACCATTATTGGAGTTCTACTGGAGCCAAGGTCTATTGCACTTTTAGCCACTTAAGTGCCACGTTGCATCATGACTGGGAGTCCCATCTTTCAAGAGCTGTGATCAATGCCTTCAAAGAAGCAGAAGCCAGGCTTGAAGACAGGACATAAATCTTCCATATGGCAGTGAACTGCTGTATTAGGGAATCAGTTGTCTGGCTCCACTCAAATTAATTCTTCAGATATTATTTATTAACTAAGATGCCCTATGGCATAGTAGCAAAGTAGGGAAAGAGGAATACAAAAGGACCAATATCGGTGTCCTCAGCTTTCACAGTTTCTCCTTTATGAACCTACTTCTGGAACCTTGTTTGAAGGATCAGTTGTATCAGGACATGTGTGAATCTGCCTAACCATCATTAAATATTCTGTTCTAAACATTACTGAATACATCCAAAGGAGTGATTGGGACACACACAAGGCAGACTTGAGTTCATCTTTAATAGTTAAAAGTGTGTCAGAATATCTGCAAGTAAAATTTTAGGGTTTCCCCTCCCAAAAGAAAAAAAAAAAATCAGAAAGTGTAAGAAATGAAGTCGTAAAAAACTGCAATAAACCTGAAGCTCCACTGCCTCTCAATATCTCTCTCGCTTTTCTCTCATACACCAACCAGAGAACTCCGTTCCTCAGATAAGTCACTCTTAGCGTTACCCTTCTCTTCCCTTGCCAGTTCCAGACTTTGTTCCTTTCATCTAACTTTCCCCTATGCCTGGAATAAATTACCCGAGTTTGTCCGTCAAGCCCCTTCCCTTGTTTAAAAGCAGACTGAAAACCCACCTTTTTGATATAGCTTTCAATCCTTCACCCTACTCCTCTGCCCTCCAACCCAGCCAGCTGATTAACCGTTCCTCTTAACATCCTGTTTGTCTGTCTTGCCTGTTTAGATTGTAAGCTCTTTGGAGCAGGGACTGTTTTCTTACTCTTTGTGACTCTGTGCAGCGCTGCGTGCGTCTGGTAGCGCTATAGAAATAATTAATAGTAAAATAGTCCAAACTCTCACCGGCTATAATCTAAGACCCCTTACCCGACCCTTGCCCCCCAAGATCTCTTTTTTCTTACCTTTCTTCCCACTCACCTTACATTTGACCCCTTATATTGTACCTGTTCCATGCTTACATATATTAATTGTATCTATATCTGCTGATTGTACCCATTCACTGATTGTTCAGCCCTTCTTTATTGTAAACCGCCTCGAACTTCTATGGCTTTGGCGGTATATAAGAAATAAAATTATTATTATTATTACTGAGTTACTGAGGATTTACCAGCTTCATGCCTTCTAATTAGACTTGCTAATGTGTTTTGAATATTCCGCTTCTCTAAAGGAAGCAACATAATGTATAGCTTATTATGAAACTAATTATTATAATAGATTGCATATATAGTAGTGTATTACCTACAGATAGATACAGTATGTCTGCATGCATTCTTTTGTTTTCATTGAGTGACTTTGTTTATTACAGTATTCTTAAATATGTGATTGATATGCTTTTTTTTTTTTTTTTTTACCAAAGAGGGGTTATTTGCTTAACTTCAGGCAAAATAAAGGATTTTATTTTTTCCCTTGTCACATGTTTGAAATATGCAGGTTAGGGTGGGGGACAATAATCCAAAACCACACAAATAGTGTTTCTGCTGTCATTGCACACATGATAGCCCTGTGAAGGAAATGGAAAGCAGCTTCTGTAAATGATATCAGTAAAGCAATCATCTGCCTTTTATATATATATATCCTCTACAGCTGTATGTCCTCCTCTCGTGTGCATTTCAGAAAACAGAACTCTTTATTAATATAAGTATTAATCCATGTGCATAAGCCTCCAAGGTTGAGGAGCTGGTTTATTAAAAGTTTGTTTCAAGCTTCCTTCAAAATGCATGCATTGCATTAGTAGTTTCCTTACTGAAAATGTGTTTCTGTTTTTTTGTTTTGTTAGTAAATTTGGTGCAAGTTTTGCAGTTGAGAATATAGAGCCAGATTCTAAAAAATGCACCAAACAATTCAGCACTGATAAAATTCAGCGCTCAAAAAGGACACCTGGGGATGAGCACTCTTTATAGAATAACTTTCAGCGCTGAACTTGGCACTCAACTTTGGGCATAAGGCGTTACGCCAGCTGAAACCTGATATAAATGCTGGCATGCAAATTGGGCGTGGATCTCTGCTATTCTGTGACACTGCATACATCTTTTCTGTCCCGCTGTTTCCTTATGTTGGACATTGTCTGCGGTGGATTTTGTTCTTCTGTTTGTGTGCCCGGCTTTAACCACTGTACCACACTCTCCCCTGGGAATGCTTGACTTAGAGTTCAGTAGCTGCAGCCAGGAACAAGTGACATATCTGACTGCACTTTTCAAATATAATATTCTTACATTTCAAATTCCTTTGTTTCTGTACAGTCATCTGATTCCATACATGCCAACAAGGAATCTTCATTCCCCATCTCAGCATTTGTTAATTGAACCATCATTTCAACAAATGTTTCTGGATGCTAACCAGGAGTCGAGTTTCTCAGTGACGGCCCCAAGCCTTTGGAACTCGTTACCACTTTATCTGAGATCGGAAAAATCTCTTACAGTCTTCAAGTCACAGCTGAAGGCTTATTATTTCAGAAAGGCTTTTGACTGTCAATTCCTACAGACGCTTCCTATCCCGGAATAAACAAAACAAAAACAACTTTATCCCCTTAACCTCCTTTTTTTCACTCAGAGAATAGTTAAGCTCTGGAACATGTTCCCAGAGGATGTGGTAAGAGCGGATAGTGTAGCTGATTTTAAGAAAGGTTTGGACAAGTTCCTGGAGGAAAAGTCCATAGTCCGTTATTGAGAAAGACCTGGGGGAAGCCACTGCTTGCCCTGGATTGGTAGCGTGGAATGTTGCTACTCTTTGAGATTTGGCCAGATTCTAGGGACCTGGATTGGCCACCATGAGAACAGGTTACTGGGCTTGATGGACCATTGGTCTGACCCAGTAATTCTATTCTTTTGTTCTTATTAATTTCGCTTTCCATTATAAAAATTGTAACTCATCCCTTCCCTGAATATCCTTTTGTCCCAGTTTGTTTACAGTGCAGTCTTTCCTCATCTGGGTTTTTTAAAATCTTGTACCCATTGTTTTTAACTTTGTTAATCACCTTGATTTCAAATGTTCCTGCCTGGCTTTCAAGATCATTCACGGAATCCTGCCTCCTCTTATCCCACTGTCTTTCAACTCCTCCAGAACTGCCCAAAGGCTTAAACTAGCCTTCCCCTCTCCACGTGGCATCCACTATTCAGGCAAACTGGGAAAATCCCTTCTCTTCAAAATCACAGGTCTTTGGAACGACCTCACCACCCCGCTGCGGAACCTGAGCTCCCTTCAGTTATTCCGCAAAGAACTGAAAACCTGGCTTTTCAGCAAATTGTAGCTCTATCCTTCCCCCCTTTCTCTCCCCCCTTCTACACATAAGTTCATGTAATCCTTTTTCTTCTTCTCTACCCACTATTTTAAGTTCTTGTAAACTGTGTCGAGCTCCATTCTCATGGAGATGATGCGGTATATAAACTTAAGGTTTAGATTAGATTAGATTAGATTAGATTTGACTACAGTTGTTAAGAAATGCGGTATATCAATTAAACTAACTGTAGAGCTCTTAAGTATTGAAGTACTACAATTTAGTGACTCCCACATTAATTTCACTGTAGTAAATAAAATATATTTATCTGCAACTTACCATAATAGTGTTAAGAAAACTACTGTAGATCTTCACTTCTGTTTCACATTCACTGTTTCTGAAATAGTCTTATTGTTCCTTCTTTGCACTTTATTCTATCTGAAGAAACACAGAAATGTATAATTTATATGGGCTCCAATATTCAACAGGACTTTTCCTGCTAGGAGTGACTCCTACCTGGATATGGTAAGTCCCATTTACCAGGTGATATTACATTACATTATACAGGACTTATATCATGCAGATAGTTAATAATAAAATGGTGTGGTGGCTGTGTTAGTCATATTCCGGAAGAAACTGAAAACTCATCTATTTGACACTTAGGGCTCCTTTTACGAAGGCGCGTTAGGGTTTTAACGCGCAGAATAGCGCGTGCTAAAATGCCACGCGCACTAGCCATTACCGCCTCCTCTTGAACAGGCAGTAGTTTTTTGGCTAGCGCGCGCTAATCCAGTGCGTGCGCTAAAAACACTAGCGCACCTTCGTAAAAGGAACCCTTAATCACTGTATCCTCTCCTACCCCCTCCACCCCTCTCCCTACCCCCTCCTACCCTCCTCTTCTCTTCTCCTTCCTCACCCCCCCTCTTTAAGTCATCTTGAGCCTACCTATGTATGAGCGACACAGAAATAGATTTCTGATCTGAAGAAGAAGGGTAAACTTCGAAAGCTCATCATAAAATGCATTGAGTTAGTCCAATAAAAAAGTATTACCTTAGTTCCGTTGCTTTATTTCTATATAGAATTCCAATTAATTCGTAAGTTTCCCTTTAGATTATTGTTTATTATTCAGACTCATTGTATGGTATTGTACTTAGACTTATTGTATTGTATTGTATTTAGACTCATTGTAATGTACTGTATTGTATTGTTATTTAGACTCATTGTACGGTATTGTAAGTAGACTTATTGTATTGTATTAAGATCTTTTGTTATTCGCTGAATGTCCAGCCTTCTTACAATGTAAACCGCCTAGAAGTCGCCTGACTATGGCGGTATAGAAAAATAAAGTTATTATTATTATATATTACCAAAAAAATAAAATTGAACCATTCATTTAAAAAAAAGATACTCCTAAAGGAAACACCTAAAAACATACCTGTTCTTGAAGTATCTAGGTAGCTGATCTGCACAATCTCTCCCATCACAATCTCCCATCTCAATCTCTCCCATAACAACTGATATCTTAAACTGTCAGCCACTAATCTCCAACTATGTAAGTTCCACTCAATCTGTAGCATCTTTCTAATCATTGTAAACCGCATAGAACTTCACGGTCCTGCGGCATATAAACTGTTATTATTATTATTAAAATTAACACTAAACTGTGACATTTGATTCTACACAGCTGAAAACATAAGAAAAAAAAATTTTTAAGTGACTTTCAAAAAGCTAAATAATTATAATAATTATCAATTCCATAAATATCAAAGGATCCGCTTTAGAACCTTTTCCTCCATTCATCTTAAAACGGCACTTCTCCATCTTTGGTCCCTACATTCTGCAAATCATACATAATTGTCTCACTACAGCCAGATTACCCACACATTGGAAACATTCCATCCTCTATCCGATTATCAAAAACCTAAAACATGATACTAAAGACTGTGCAAACTACCGTCCGATTGCTAATTTGCCATTCTTAGCTAAACTAACTGAAAAAATTGTTTTTAATCAACTTTCTGACTTTGTAGACAGAACCCAAGCTCTACACTCCAATCAAACCGGTTTCCGTAGAAATCATTCCACAGAATACTCCCTCTTGGGACTGACTACAACTGTTCACTATTATTTAGATCAGGGGTGCCCACACTTTTTGGGCTTGTGAGCTGCTTTTAAAATGACCAAGTCAAAATGATCTACCAACAATAAAATTTTAAAAAAACACAAAGCACACTGTACGCATAGAAAATGTTAATTATCATTCCTATTCCAGGGTTTTTCAAAGAGGTCAAAGCAGATGACTCTATGCACTATCACCTCAGTAACAACCATACAAAAATAGACAAATATACCCCCCTCCCTTTTTACTAAACCACGATAGCAGTTTTTAGCGCAGGGAGCTGCGCTGAATGCCCAGCGCTGCTCTCGACGCTCATAGGCTCCTTGCGCTAAAAAGCCTCTATTGCGGTTTAGTAAAAGGGGACCTTAGTGTAAAATATAGACAGCAGATATAAATTCAGACACATTTTGATCACTAAATTTAAAATAAAATAATTTTTCCTACCTTGTCTGTTGATTTCATGAGTCTCTGGTTGCACTTTCTTCTTCTGTCTGTGCATCCAATCTTTCTTCCCTTCTTTTAGCCTGTATGCTTCCTCTCCTCCAGACCTCATTCCTTCCCCCAACTTTTCCTTCCTCTTTCCCTGCCCTTTCTTTCTCTCTGCCTCCCTTTCTTTTTTTTCTGTTTCTCTTCTTTCCTTCTGTCTCCCTGCCTGCCCTTTTTCTTTCTTTCTCCCTGCCCTCCCCGAAGCCACTGACACTGCCATCGGGGACCAGGACCCAAACTGCCATCGGGGACCAGGACCCAAACCGCCACCAATAACAGGCCTGAAAGCCGATGCCGCCCCAAGATCTCCCTGCTTCAGCCGACCAGCATCGCGATCGACCTATTGGGGGAAATACTGCCGGGTCCTGCCTTCGCAGAAACAGAAAGTAGGCAGGACCTGGCAGCAAGAAGAGGAAATGCTTCACTAACCTGACTCCCGCCTTAGCCCGTAGGGAACGCTTGCTTCAGGGCTCTCAACATGTTCGTGCCGGCTTCCCTTCTCCCCCCCTCCCCCCCCGGACATAACTTCCAGTTTTGGAGGGAAGAGAAGAGAAGCCGTCACGCACACGTTAGAGCCCGGAGCATAAGTTCGCTACGGGCTGAAATCTCCAAGCCGGGGTTTTTTTTTAATGTTCAGCAGCATCGGCAGCAGCAGATGACAGCTGGGTGTACCGCTTAGCTAAAAGGCCCTAGGGAGAACGCAGAGGAAGGCTGATCGGCCCGGTAGATCAGGATGGCAACATGAGTCTATCACGGAGCCCAGGATGGGCTCCGCGATCGACTCATGTTGCCTTCCTGAGCTACCGGTCGATCGCGATCGACGTATTGGGCACCCCTGATTTAGATCATCATAAATCCATACTTCTCATTTCCTTGGATCTTTCAGCAGCATTCAACACTATTGATCATCAACTTCTACTTCAAAGATTAGCTTCTATCAGAATGGCTAATCAGGTCCTTGAATGGTTTAAATCATATTTCTCTGACAGATCCTTCACTTCATTGGTTCTAGCTCTAAATTGTTTCATACTGAACATGGAATTCCTCAGGGCTCCATACTATCCCCTCTGCTTTTCAACATTTATCTCGCTCCACTATTAACATTATGCCAATCTATTGGGTTTTCAGTATATGCTTACGCTGATGATCTCCAACTTCTTCATACTATCGACCCCTCTGACTCTAACGATATCACTTCCATCAACTGTAAATTAGTTAAAGTTCATGATTGGCTTACCTCAAACATGCTCTCGTTAAACATCACAAAAACTAGTACCGTTCTCTTTCCTTGGAAGGAAGGCCTGCACTTAGGGCTCCTTTTACTAAGCTGCGATAGCGTTTTTAGCGTGCGCAGAATTGCCACATGCACTAAACCCGCGCTACGTGGCTAGAACTAACGCCAGCTCAATGCTGGCATTAGTGTCTAGCGCTTGCAGCAATTCTACACACGCTAAAAATGCTATCGCAGCTTAGTAAAAGGAGCCCCAAGTCTGGATAAATTTAAGAGTAGCTTAAAATGCTTTCTTTTTAAAGATGCCTACAATTAATTTATCCCATGCCTTTTTAATCTATTTTCACTTTTTTGCAAATTTTTCAATATTTCCCTATCCTTTCCCTTCATTTTTATCCTCTGTTTTTTTATATTTATTTTTAAAGAATTGTAATTTTTCCCCTTCTATCCTTTTTTTCCCTTCCCCCCCAAGTTAGTCTGTTTTTGTACTGTTTTTGTTTATTTTAGATTTTAATGTACAATGCTTTGAAATTTTATGTTAAGTGTTTAATCAAATAAAATAAACTATGAAACTATCAATTTTCCTAACATCTAATGGTAAAGGACACATATGAAAAAGAAGAGGATATTAATTGTAGGGAAACATAATAAAGCTTGGTCACATATATGAGCAGACTTACGACCCAACAGCCAATTTTCCAAACCCACTAGATTTTCAGCTGCACTTACACGGATACTAGTGCTGAAAATCTGGTTAGACCACTTCAGCGTATACTTTCCTGTAGTCCACCTATTTGTGGATTTGGGGCGTGGCATAAGCACAGAGCTGGGGCAGTGTTGCAAGATCTGCACATACATATTCACAGGGGAGTAAATTCTAGAAATGTGCCTAAATTAAGTAACGAACGGCACCATTAAAGTGCCTACCAGTGCTTAAATAAGAAACTCTTAATCGTGCCTATATAGGCGCTTTAGGCCACCAGATGCCACTATAGGCATGGCTAACACCGGAAGTGGTGTTAGACAGCCTAAAGCATCTACATAGGTGCAATTCATGACAAAGATAGGTGCCAGAAATGTAGGCCCGGAAAACCCTGGCCCTCAGTTACTGCACCTGTCTTTCATGGAGGCGTGATACTGTATTGGGCGTCATCACGTGATTGATACACAATCAGCAGAGGCTTTCTAGGTGGCCACTGATATCGGCACCCTATAGAGCAGTGGTCTCCAACCCTGTCCTAGAGGACCACTAGCCAGTAGGGTTTTCGGGATAGCCCTAATGAATATGCATGGGGCAGATCTGCATTCCTATCATCTTCATTACATGCAAATCTCTTTCATGCATATTCATTAGGGCTATCCTGAAAATATGACTGGCTGGTGCTCCTCCAGGGTTTGGAACCACTGCTATAGAGAATCCAGGCCATACTGTTCCTTTTGACCTTGGGCAAGTCACTCAATCCTCCATTGCCCCAGGTACGTTAGATAAATTATGAGCCCACCGGGACAGATAGGGAAAATGCTTGAGTACCTGATTGTAAACCGCTTAGATAACCTGATAGGTGGTATATAAATACCTAAATCGGGGGTTCGGGGGGGGCAGTCATTAGGGGGAGGGGGGTTGTGTCGAGGGCAGGAGGGCCTGGGATCCCTCCTGCCCGTATTGTAGTGGGGGTGGGGGGTAGGGGGTCGCCGGAGCTAGGAGGGCTTGGGCTCCCTCCTGGCCAGATCCAGTCGGGGGGGAGGGGGGGTCGCCGGGGCCAGAAGGGTTTGGGCTCCCTCCTGGCCCGATTGTACTCAGCGGGGGGGGGGCAGATCGCTGGGGCAAGAGGGCTTGGGCTCCCTCTTGCTCCGATGTTGTATGTGTGTGATAGGACATCTCTCCTGCCGCGGGTCGCGGCAGTTCGGGTAGAGGAGTGATGGCATCGCGGTAGGGGAGATGAGGCATCTCTCCTGCCGCGATGGTTGCGGTGGATGGATAGGTTGCCGGGCCGCTGAACTGATTGCACCAGCGGCCATCAGCTCAGCGGCCCCTTTTTCGGCACTTAGACCTGGTTTGACTTCGTCTAAGTCAAAAAGGTATAAGTGCCGACTAGGCAACCTGCCTATGGGTTTGGTTATACCTGCTACATGCCTAGGTGTAGGTCGGCCCACATCCCGCCCACCGCTCACCCTTTCCCCTCTTCTGAACACGCCTCTTTTCTCTCTGTGCATTTAGAGGCAGAGGTATCTAAAACCAGCTTTGGTTATGGGTACTTGGACGATCAGGCTTTTTGATCGTCCAAGTAACCATTTAGGACACTTTTTAGATGTGTTTTTTTTTTTTTTATTATGAACCCCATAATGTCTGTGGTATATGAGATGCAAAGAACATGGATTTTGTTTAAAGTAAAACATTTCACGACCCAAGCTTATGGGTGTAAATAAATGATGAAAATTTTACCCCCCTTATGTTTTGACCTTTTTTTGTTTTCTTTTTGATATATATTGTAGATCCTCCCGCTCTCCTCACATGTAGCTTTGTAATGTCTTTGTCCTCAATGTAGTTTAAACAGGATGGTCCTTCTCTTTTATTTGTAAATCGCTTTGAATTATGATATTGCGATTGAATCAAAATTTTAATAAAACTTGAGTGAAATTTTTGAAAATAATTGAGACTAACCCTGGAATGTTGACTTGCAGACCAGTAAGTCTCACATCAATAGTGTGTAAACTCATGGAAACTCTACTTAAAGGCAAATTAGACACGATATTGGATGAGGGAAATCTGAGGGATCCCTGTCAACATGGATTCACTAGGGGCAGGTCATGCCAATCCAATCTCATCAGCTTTTTTGACTGGGTGACTGGAAAACTAGACTCGGGAGAGTCTCTGGACATAGTGTACTTGGATTTCAGTAAAGCTTTTGACAGTGTCTCGCACCGTAGACTATTAAACAAGATGAAATCAATGGGGTTGGGTGAGAAACTAACTGCATGGGTCAATGATTGGCTGAGTGGAAGACTTCAGAGGGTGGTGGTCAACGGCACCCTCTCTGAGACATCGGAGAAAAAATTTCTATCAAATCCATTCCAATCCAAATGGAGACAAAAATAAAACTTTTGGGGGTTACTATTGATAACGACTTATCATTCCACGACCATATAAGCTCAGTAGTAAAAACATGTTTCTATAAACTTCATTTAATACACTCATTAACTTCAATCTTAGAAATCGAATCCATCAAAATTCTTGTTCATTCCTTGATCATTACCCATTTAGACTATTGTAATTCTCTTTTTAACGGTCTACCACAAAAAGATATTCGACGCCTTCAACTTATACAGAATTCTGCCATAAAACTTATTTATAACCTTGGCAAATACGATCACGTCACTCCAGCCTTAAAAGATGCCCACTGGCTTCCTGTATCATATCGTATTACCTATAAAATCATTTTACTTACTTTCAAAATAAAATCCTCACACCTACCTTTATTTCTTCATAAACTTCTCATTCCTCATCACTCTTCTCGAATCCTGAGATCTACAAATCAAAACCTCTTATTGATTCCGTCTATAAAAGAATTTTACTACACACGTAAAATAAACTTCGCGGTAACTGCTCCGACATTGTGGAATTCTCTTCCACAACTTCTCCGAGAAGAACAAAATCTTGAAAAATTTAAGAAAAACTTAAAGACATTCTTATTTCGTGATGCATTTTCTTCTACTTAATTACTTCACTATTATCAAAGCTTTATATATTTTTCTACATCTTACATTTTTCCCCATCCTATATGTTTCAACCCCTACCCATCTTTCTCCTTTTCTTTCTAAAGTGTAACTTTACCCACCCATCCCCTTTTATACTCACACTCAAGTTTGTTTTGTTAAAGTCATTAATGTTTTACTACACATTCTAAATTATCTAATATCTATTTAATTACTTGTATTTTTAATTATTTTTATAAATTGTGTAAACCGGCCAGATATTAGTTTGATGGTCGGTATATTAAAATTTAATAAACTTGAAACTTGAAACTAGCGGAGTGCCGCAGGGATCAGTACTGGGACCATCCCTTTTCAACATATTCATAAGGGACTTGACCCGGGGGCTTCAGGGAAAAGTAGCACTGTTCGCCGACGCCGCCAAACTGTGTAACATAGTAAGTGAAAGCAATCTCAAGGATAATATGACGCATGATCTGATCACGTTGGAAAACTGGTCCTCGACATGGCAGCTGGGCTTCAACGCTAAGAAGTGTAAGGTCATGCATCTTGGCAGCAGAAATCCATGCAGAACATACACCTTGAATGGAGAAGCACTAGCTAGGACTTCAGAAGACGGGACTTGGGAGTAATCATCAGTGCAGACATGAAGGCTGCCAAACAAGTAGAGAAGGCCTCGTCCAAGGCAAAGCAAATGATGGGATGTATCAAGAGAAGCTTCGTCAGCCGCAAACCTGAAGTCATAATGCCACTGTACAGAGCCATGGTGAGACCTCATCTGGAATACTGTGTGCAATTCTGGAGGCCACATTACCGTAAAGATGTGCTTCGAGCCGAGTCGGTCCAGCGGATGGCCACTAGAATGGTCTCCGGACTCAAGGGTCTCTCATACGAAGAAAGACTGGGCAAATTGCAACTCTATACTCTAGAGGAGCGCAGGGAAAGGGGTGACATGATTGAGACATTTAAATACGTCACAGGTCGTGTAGAGCTGGAAGACGACATATTCGTTCCCAAGGGACCCTCGGTCACAAGGGGGCACCCGCTTAAACTTAGAGGAGGGAAATTTAGTAGTGACACCAGGAAGTACTTCTTCACAGAAAGGGTGGTGGATCATTGGAACAAACTTCCGGTGCAGGTGATCAAGGCCACCAGCGTGCTCGACTTTAAGAATAAATGGGACATCCACGTGGGATCCCTACGAAGGTCGAGCTAAGGAACTAAGTCATATGCACTCAGACTTAATGGGGTGGGTCAGTAGAGTGGGCAGACTTGATGGGCTGTAGCCCTTTTCTGCCATCATCTTTCTATGTTTCTATGTATGACTCTGTAGCTCCTCAATATCTCTCCTCTCTTATCTCTTCCTGTACGCCACCCTGGGAACTCTGTTCATCGGGCTTGTCTCTCCTATCTGTACCATTCTCCTCTACTGCCAACTCCAGACTGCGTTCCTTCTCTCATGCTGCACCATATGCTTGGAACAGACTGCCCGACTGTACGCCAAGCTCCATCTCTAGCAGTATTCAAATCCAGACTAAAAGTCCATCTTTTCAAGGCTGCTTTTAACTCCTAACCCCCCCCCCCCCCTTGCCTGAGAAACTCCCTAACCCCCTACTTGTCCTGTTTGTCTGTTTGATTAGATTGTAAGCTCTACTGATCAGGGATTGTCTCTTGAATGTTTTAATGTACAGCACTGTGTATGACTAGCAGTGCTATAGAAATGATAAGTAACAGTAGTTTGGTTTTTGTTTTTTTTGCAGGTGCCATGTTGTAAAATTAACCACAAATGTATTGATGATGCATGCTAGAGTCAATTTGTGTTTAAGCTGCATTATAAATGTGCATTTCAGGTTTACAAATGCCTGTTCCAGAATATATTGTTGACGTAGAATCCATGGATATTTTTCCTGTCGGCTGGTGTGAAGCAAATGCCTACTCCCTCACGCCACCACTTAAAGCAGTCTGTAAGTACATGAAAATTATACTTGAATAAAAGATACACAGTATTAAAATGATTTTCCAAGTCAAATCATCAGCATGGAAATATTGTCATAATTGCATCTGGTGTAAAGACATGAAATTGGAATTCCACATGGAGAATTAAAGCATTTTATAATAATGATAGTCACAGACCATGTGGACCCAGACAAACAATTAAATTCATGTAGTAACAAGGGTTTAACCAGATGAGGAGGCGGGAGGGAGGGTGAAGTTTATAGCTGGTTGAATCAGACTGTTCCCTCTGCAATAAACAGAGAAAAATTCAAAGTTTGGAATTTCACAAAGTCATTTGTAAAGAACAGGAAGGACAAGAGGATATTAACTGACAATAGAGATAAAGGTTGGAGCAATATATGGAAAGCTGTGTCTACAAATGTTTGTAGTCTAGGTAATAAATACCAGGCGCGTAGGCCAGAGTGAGAGGCAGACCTAGATATTGCAATTTCACAAAGACATGATATAATATGTCCCATGTTGGATATAGTCTTATGAAATTGTAGATTGCATAGGAAGGAGATGTTTACCACACGTTAAAAGGGCAAGTCCATTGAAGGGCACCTACATTCTTTTATAGAATATTATCTTAACCAAGTAAGTGTGAGCACTTATTCCAGCTATAGAGCTGGTGTGCTAAATATCATATACATGGAAATATCATATACCCAGGTGTATGTCCTGGAAGATATGCACTATGTAAACTAAGAAGAATTAGGGAATAGGAAAAAGAAGCAAACACTCCCCTTTGAGTAAAATTATGTCAAACAGAAGAAGATCAATTTGAAATTTGAATGCAATATAAAATCAGTGATGAAGTAGCAGTCTGCCAATAGTTACACACATTTTAAATTCATGTTTAAATTAAATTGCCTTTTTTTCTTTGCTATTTCTGGGCCAAAGACGTACTTCCGGTACAACAATAAATGAGTAGATTAATATTAAAGCCTTCCTCAGGAGTCTCAAGATCAATACTGTTACCACTGAAAAGGACCATCAGTAAACATGCTTCAAAGCATCTGTGCTTTGCTTTGAAGTCTTGCTTCACTAACTTCATTTCTTTGAAGCTGTGAATAAGCATGTGAATAAAGGTGAGCTGGTTGATGTAATGTATCTAGATTTTCAGAAAGCTTTTGATAAAGTTCCTCATGAGAGACTCTTGAGAAAATTAGAGTCATGGGATAGTAGGCAATGTTCTGTTGTGGATTAGGAATTGGTTATTGGACATTTTTCTCAGTGAAGGAGGGTGAATAGTGGAGTGCCGCAGGGATCTGGACTAGGACTATTAAACATATTTATAAGTGATCTGGAAATTAGAGCAACAAATGAAAAATTAGAATGTAAGAATTGCCATACTGGGACAGACTGAAGTTCCGTCAAGCCCAGAATCCTGTTTCCGAATGTAGCCAACCCCCTAGCTGGATCCCAAGTAGTAAATCAGATTTTATGCTGCTTATCCTAGGAAGAAGCAGTGGATTTTCATGGCCTATGGACTTTTTTAGGAATGTATCCAAACCTTTTAAAACCCTGCTAAGCTAACTGATTTTACCGTATTCTCCAGCAATGAATTCCAGAGTTTAATTGCACGTTGTGTGAAGAGATATTTTCTCTGGTCTGTTTTAAATCTACTACTTAGCAACTTCATCGCATGCCCCCCAGTCCAAGTATTTTTGGAAAAAGTTAAACAAGCGATTCACATCTACCCTTTCCACTCTCCTCAGTATTTTATAGACCTCTGTCATATCACCCCTGAGCCGTCTCTTCTCCAAGCTGAAGAGCCCTTGCTGCTTTAGCCTTTCCTCATAGGGACCTCAATACAGTATTAACCCAGCTCATGAAAATCCTCTTTAATACCAAAAAGTCAGCATATTTAAAGTACCTAACTTGAAAGTGCATTTTCTGATACTGTCTCAGAACAGTTACTGTCACTACAATCAATTCTTGAAAAAAAAGTGGCCCTTTCATAGTACCGTAGATATTTGTTGAAAGTTGTGTCATTGTATCCTGTCAATTGTGGTACTGACTTTATTCCCAAAGCCACGTACGAGTAAAGGTGACAGGTCCTACACAAACTGGAACATTCACTGACTACTTAAAAAGAGCATGGCCATATCAGTGACATCCCCTCATGACGCTTTCATTCCCAATATGAACATTTCCTATCTATCCCTCCTGTTTTGAGAGCAACGAAAGAATTCATTCGTCAGGCAGCTTTCTTTTTTTTTATCCCTATGCTATGGAACTCATTCCCCTTACAATGTGCTCTGAAGTAGTCACAAAAAATTCAGGTTGGATCTAAAGACTCACTTCCTCACCATGACCTTCATTTGCCTCTAATTCCAGCATCCGTAGAAACATGAAGGTACATAAAGGCCAAATGGCCCATCCAGTCTGCCCATTCGCAGCATCCACTATCTCCTCCTCTCCCTATAGGCTAAGGCTCTTAACATTTGCATCTCCTCTTCCTATTGGCTAAGGCTCTTTACACCTGCATTGTGAGATCATAGAGCTTTATGATTATAGAAACATAGAAACATGATGGCAGATAAAGGCCAAATAGCCCATCCAATATGCCCATCCATAGCATCCATTATCTCCTCTCCCTAAGAGATCCCATGTGCCTGTCCCATTCTTTCTTGAATTCAGACACAGTTTTTGTCTCCACCAGCTTTACTGGGAAACTATTCTACGCATCTACCACCCTTTCTGTAAAAAATTAGATTTTTCCAGCCTTCTAGATTCTGGCTGGGTGGGTACAGCTGCTCAGCGTGTTCTTTTTCTCTCTCATCTTTTTGGTCATAAAATGTGTTCTTTTTATCCTATTTTATATTTATATGGAATATACACTGCCTTATTATTCCCTTGAAAGTAGTAAATTAAGCACCTCAATAAACACAAACATCACAATTTTTTGCTTCATTTGACCATAACAGATTAGGATCTAAAAGAATGTTATCAAACTAGATTAGCAAATTAATATCTCAGTGCTGTATTTTGGTAGGTCCTCAAATAACTGACGCAGTTAAAACCCATCTTGTCAGAGCCATGCTTACCTACACCCTTTTTTCCACTGAAGAAATTTATAGAGCAGCAACATAATCCTCTGTTCGCTCCTTTACATTGCATTATTGTCTCGAAAATATGCCCCAGAGAGAGAGCCTTTGGACACTGCAGGGTTTTATCCATTAAATTGTCAATAAATGGTGAGGTTGTCCTAAAACCCTGACAGATAGTTCAAAACAGAACAACCCTCAGCTATGGAATTCCTCACTTCTTTGGCTGATACCATCTTCCATCTCAGAAAATTGAATGCAAAGCTCTGTAATAGGTTAAGGGAAATCAGGGTCATGGGTGTGTAGGAAATTCTACATATTACATTACATTACATTAGTGATTTCTATTCCGCCATTACCTTGCTGTTCAAGGCGGATTACATCCAAACTAAAAACAAGAATTACATTTCAACTTTGAAGTAATAGAATAAATGATGAGATAAAATTTTAAGGGATACTATGTCTGTCTCATTAGATGTCTGATTTATTCTACTGTCTACAGGTATGCATCAAGTCTTTCACTGGTACCTTTTTATATTCTTAAGACCATGGAGGTTTTTGGTGTTTATTTATTTATTTTTTTTTTTTTGGGGGGGGGGTAGAAGTTATTCCCATGTGTAACTAGTAGCATTTGCACATGCTTTATGGAATAGTTTGTCTGTAGATCTGAGAGAGGAAGAATCTTTCCAAAATTTTAAAAGACATTTATTTTTTTTCAATTGGCCTTTTTAAACTGACGGGATGTGAATTCGGGACTTCATTCTGCATTTATATGCTCTTATATTTTTTATCTTATTGAATTTTTAATTTAGATTGTTATATAATGTTATGTCTTAGAAATATTTATTTTTTCTTTTCTATTTAAATGGAGTTCTTTTCATAGTTTTGATTGAATTTATATTGTAAACCGCTTTGATCCTTTTTTGGTTGTAAGTATATGCATTATTTAAAGATTTTAATAAACATAGATAAGTTTACATGTGTAAATGGCAATTTACAACAGAGGCCATCAAAACATGGGAATGCTTACCACATCTAGACTTCTGGAGGCATGGAGAGGGTTGCAGAAGGAAGTGGTTATGGTGGGCCTGTAATGTTACCTTGCATCTAGAAAAGCTGTGTCCCGGGTGTGTTTGGAAACTGCATACAAATGTTTTATTTTCTAGAAGGCATGCAAATTATAAACATCTAATTTGGTTTTAAAACATGTAAAGTACTTGTGCCCTTTTACCTGCATGACAAACCAGAAGCCACAACTATGGAGATACCTTCACATTTAAACACTAGGTTGAACTTTTTCTCAGTAATGCTGTACCATATTTATTTATCTAAAAGATTTCTTAACCGCCTATAACTAGGCAGTTTTACAAAAGAACAATCATATAAAAATAAGAGACAAACAATAAATACAGCAGTTCTTTCATGTCAACCATAATTTACGGCATTCAACAACGTATCAATATAAAAACATTCATAACCCAGGAAAGACATTTATTGAAATGCTTCTACAAATAATGTAGTTTTTAGGAGTTTCTTAAACTTCTGAAAATCTACAAGAGCTCTTAGCAGTCCAGTCAACTTAAAATAGTTGAAAGAAAACACAACATCTGGGTGTTCATTAAATAATAGATTTCTTCTTTTTGCCTGGGTTTCATAATTAATGCTTTTATTCAGATGTTCATAAATGGCCAGTTTTCAAAAAGAAGTGCACATTTACTGGCAGTTTGAAGGCACAGATTTTCAGACACTATACAGATAGTGCCAGCAAAAATCACGAACTGTAGCGCCTGGGCAGAGTTAGTTGCTTTAGGCCTTCTATAAAGCAAGGCTAAACCACCTAGACTACTCGTAGATGGCTAAAAGGCATCAAAAGACTGGGGGCTCCTTTTACGAAGGCGCGTTAGGGCCTTAACGCGTGGAATAGCGCGTGCTAAATTGCCACATGCGCTAGCCCCTACTGCCTCCTTTTCAGCAGGCGGTAGATTTTCAGCTAGCGCGCGCTAATCCGGTGCGGGCGCTAAAACGCTTAGTGCACCTTCGTAAAAGGAGCCCTGGGTATTAAGCTAGTATTCAATAATGGCCGAATCCTAGTGCAAGTCCCCATCTATGTGCCAAACTTTATGCCTATGTCTGGAGTAAATGGTGGTATTTAAACGCAAGTGTAATTGGTATGCTCCTGACACACCTATGCCCCTCCCACATTTAAACCCCCTTTGCAGTTGTACAAGAGAGAATTTGGGTGTGTCGTTTATAGAATACTAGCTGATTACCTGGCGTTGCCCAGATATTTATTTATCCCAATCATCTGTTGTTTTTGAGAATTTTTACAAGTCACCCCCTTCCCACCCCCACAGTATTTTTTTCCAAGATAGTAAGTCATATGTATACCAAGTTTGGTTGAAACCTCTGTTCCAGAGTTATGCTGGAACATCATCTCAGCGAGGCCGAAAACTATGGGGTAGACAGTAAAATCTGTCTTTTTTTAATCATTTTTACATCACCCCATTCCCACCCCACAGTATTTTTTCCCAGATTGATATGTATACCAAGTTTGGTTGAAATCTCTCCATGCTTTTTCTTCTATTTGAGCAGACTCAGCTATCTTTAAATGGAGTTGTTTTTTTTTTACACAACTTTATATATACAGTAAAACCTTGGCTTGCAAGTAACTTGGTTTGCAAGTGTTTTGCAAGACAAGCAAAACATTTGATTAATTTTTAACTTGATATACAAGCAAGGTCTTGCAATACAAGTACATACAGTATACACACATCACAACTGAGCTGATGGTTCTTCTCTCCTCTGACGTTGCGGGAGTGGAGTGACTGTTCTAAACGAGCGAGGTCTTGCAATACAAGTACGCATAATATTTTGTATTAAAGTTTTGGGGTTGTGGAACGAATCGTCTGAGTTTCCATTATTTCCTATGGGGAAATTTGCTTTGATATACGAGTGCTTTGGATTGCAAGCATGCATCTGGAACGAATTATGCTTGCAAACCAAGGTTTGACTGTATATATATATATATATATATATGGCATAAGTCTGTTTATCAGATATCTGCAAATTAGTGACAATTAGTACTTAACACTAATTATTGGTATTTCTCACCAATTATTTGCCAATTAGTTATGTTACATTTGAAACAGGTCCTAGTCTATAACTGTGTGTCCAATTGCTTACCTAAATTTGGGCATTATTTATAGAGTTTGGGGAAAGGATTCATTCCGTTTTTTTATTTATCTTATTTATAGCCCGCCTATAGTAAAGCAGGTTACAAAAATATAATTAAAAACATTACAAATCAATAAAAAGGGGATGGGATTTGATATACTGCCCATACAGTTTACATCTATATAATAAAACGCTAAGCGCGCATGCGCACTCTTATCCCGTGCTTCCCTGATCCCTGATCTGTTGCGCTGTGGCCGGTAGGAGTGCGCATGCATGCCAGACAAGTCTCCCTACTCTCCACCTCGCGCCGCTGCAATAACAGCCCCACACTTGCGACTCGCCTTCGTTCCGGAGCCGGCAAAGAAGAGCTCTCCCCAATTGGAAAAGCTACAGCACAGATCGGGAGGGAGGCTGCGGTGGCCTTCCTATTTCAGTGGCCACATGTGGCGTATGCCATTACCCGGCCGCCCTGGATCGCCATCTCGGCGGCGGCGGCACGGATGGAGGAGCGAGCGAGGCTAGGGAAGGAGGGGGAACGGCGAACGGAAGGTTCAAATCCGCCCCTTCGCCTCTGAAGTTGATTTTCAGCTGGGGAGGGGGAGGGGAAGCGGATGGTCGGGGCCCTGGCTGTTCGGTCCGTACGGCCACCGTCAGGCGTGGGAAAGGAGCTGCCGGCGGTAAGCCCGAACGGAGGCTTCAAATCCGCCCCTCTGAAGGTGATTTCCACAGGGGGAGGAGAAACGGATGGTCGGGACGGAGGAGAAATGGATGGGTGAACTCCTCCGGGTCCCACATGCCGCTCCGCGCCGGGCACCGGCAGATGGGAATCCCTCCGCTTGCACCGGCTGCTTCGACACCCGGCGAAAATTTTTCTCTCTCTCTCTTGGCGCCTGCAGGCTGTGGAGGCTGTCAGTGCCTGCATGCCGCGGCAGCTTGAGGCGGTTATCGGCGGATAAACGGAGTTAACGGTTGCTGGGGGTGAGAGAAACTGATACCCAGGCACAATGATTGATTGTTCTTTCATCTAGGCAGAAGTTTATGTAGATGAGAAATTGCTCAGGAATTAAAAACAAACAAACATGGTTCTGTGAATGTTAATACAAACGGACTCGGATTCTGTACAAATACCTAACAAATTCTGGAGAATGCTTAGACAGATGCTCAGGTTCTCTGCTTGGACAGGGGAAGTGGTGCTGATGGACATGGGGTTGGAGAAAAAGGAAGGGAGGCCTACTGCTGGACAGGGGGAGCAGGAAAGAGGTGCTGCTCGACAGGGGGGAGGTAAAACAAAGGGAGAAGGGTTGCTCAGGGTAAGGGGAGCAGTGAAGGGGTGGTGGTGAACAGCCGAGGAAAAAGAAAGACAGAAAGAAATACAGAAAGTGGCTAAGGAGAGAGAGAGAGAAAGAAATAAAGACAGACACACACACATATATTGTAGCACCCGTTAATGTAACGGGCTATAAGACTAGTATTATATACGACTCATTTTTTTCTCCTAGGACAGACAGGCATATTATAATAATAATAATTTATTTCTTATATACTGCCAAAGCCATGGTAGTTAGAGTCGGTTTACAATAAGATGAGCTGGACAGTCAGCGACATAGTTAGATTGAAGAAGCAATGAATTCAGTATACAGAATAGGAGAGATAATGAACAACAAATTCTTAGGTGACAAATCGGTTGAACAGTTTCGTTTTTGCTAAGTTTCTAAAACTAAAATAGGATGAAGAGTGCATGATAATGTTACCCAGCCAGTCGTTCAGTTTACCTGTCTGGAAAGCTAGAGTTCTGTCCATGTGGGTGATGTCATCCATGGAACCAGGTACAGACACTACCAAGTGCACTATCGCTTAAGATTTAACGTGTCCCGTGCCCATACTGCATGCATGCCTGTGGCTTCCCACCCTAAGTCAGCTCATGGGTCCATCTCAAAACCACTAATTAAAAGAAGGCACTGGCACACACGCGGTATGGGCATTGCCTAAAGATTTAAAGTGACAGTGCACTTGATAGTGTCCTTATCGGGTTCCTTGGATGATGGTCACCCACATGTGAGAATATAGGTCTGCTGTCCTCAGAGAACACCTGCTGTACCTTGAGCAGTGGAGGGTTAAGTGATTACCCAGAGTCTTAAGGAGCTGTAGTGGGAATTGAACCTGATTCACCTGATTCTCAAGACCACTGCACTCTACTATCACAGAGAAGTTTTCCAAGTTCCAAGTTGTATTTAAAATTTGATAAAACACTTATAAAAATTTCTAAGTGATTTACATTTAAAAAAAAAGTTAAGGCAAAAACATAACCAGACTGATAAGTGACGATCACTTACTGGAGGAAAAAGGAGGGAGGGTAGAATTACAATTGTTATAGGAAAGTAACATAAATGGGTAAAACATTAGGTAAGGTTTAGTAGCTGCCTAGGGAAAGCTGGTTTGTAACTCTGATCGTGCTAAACTGAGGATCTGTAGTTTAAGCTCTGAATTTAAGTCTCGAAAGCGTCATTATAAAGAAAACTTTTAAGGGAGCTTTTGAATCTGTCTAATCGCGTTTCTTCTCTGATTTAGGATGGTAAATAGTTCCATGTTTGTGGAGTGGTTACTGAAAAAATATTGGCTCAGCTTGTGTTAATGACTTTTAAGGAAGGGATAGATAGTAGATTATGATCTGTTGATCTTAGCGTCCTTGAGGGGTAAGTAGCTCGTCCAGGAAAACAGGTTGTTTTGACTGACGGATTTTAAATGTTAGAAGTGCTAATTTGAAGGTTATTCTGTGGGGGATAGGCAACCAGTGTGCATTTTTCTAATCTAATCTAATATTTGTGAGTCGCACAAACCTAAACAGGCTCTAGACAACTTGAAGAAGGAAAAAGGTAGAATGGGCAGAGAGGGGAAGTAAGGAAGAGGAGAGAAGGAGGAGCAAAAGAACAGGCGTAGGGCGATTGTGTACATTTAATTGTCAAAGAGTATAGAGTTTTCAGTTTCTTCCGGAATTGTGCGTGGTTGGCGTCTGTTCTTATTGTCTCTGCGAGATCATTCCAGATTTTGACTCCTAAGAAGGTGAACATGGATTGGAAAATTGTTCTGTACTTGAGAATTTTCGCTGAGGGTTATGGTGAGACATGATCAAATTTCCTGGAGTTTGTTATAATTTTTATTGCTGCATTTTGTATAATTTGTAAACGTCTTATTTCTTTTTGAGGAAGGTTTTTATAAAGGGAATTACAGTAATCCAATTATCCCAGGACAAGCAGGCAGCCTATTCTCACATATGGGTGACGTCATCGACGGAGCCCTGATGCGGAAGCCTCAGAAGCAGACTTGCTTGTAGAAACTAGAAGTTGAGTCAGCCGCACCGCGCATGTGCGAGTGCCTTCCTGCCCAGCACAGGGCGCGTCTCCTCAGTTCTCAGTTTTCCGCGGAGCCGAGAAGTACCTCTTTGACTCTCTGCGTTCATCTTACTTACTTTGTACCTTCTCTCACCGCGGTTTGTGTTCTTTTTCTTCACGAATCGCTGTATTTTTTTTATTTCTAGTTTAAAAAAAAAAGGTTTATTTCTTCCATTCGGCTGCCGGGGCAGGCCGCTCGGCCACAGCCCAGGGGCTTCAACTTTTGCGGTGGCTGTTTTTCCTCCTATGTCCCGGCCAGCAACAGGCTTCAGAAAGTGTAGCCAGTGTCAATGTGCGATTTCTGTCATGGACCCACACAGTAGGGGCCTCAAGTGCCTTGGGCCAGACCATCACCCGAAGTCGTGCGAGCGTTGTGCTATTCTTCAACCTTGAGCCCTTAAGCGTCGTCTACTTTCAGTGGAGAAGCTCTTCGGGATAGATTTGATCCAACTAAGTTGGGACATCCTATCTCTAAGCGTACCATCTCCAACTGGATGGCTGCTTGTATCTCCTTCTGCTATGCCCAGGCTGGATTACCCCTACAGAGTAGAGTTACAGCCCATAAGTTCAGAGCAATGGAAGCTTCAGTAGCTTTCCTCAGATCTACACCTATTGAGGAAATTTGCAAGGCTGCTATTTGGTCCTCGGTTCATACTTTCTCTTCTCACTATTGACTGGATGTTTTCTCCAGACAGGATGGCCATTTTGGCCAGACAGTATTACAAAATTTATTCTCCTAAATTGCGAACACTCCCACCATCCCATTCTGGTTAGCTTGGAGGTCACCCATATGTGAGAATACCTGCCTGCTTGTCCTGGGATAAAGCACAGTTACTTACCGTAACAGGTGTTATCCAGGGACAGCAGGCAGCTATTCTCACAACCCACCCACCTCCCTGATTGGCTTCTCTGCTAGCTATCTGAACTGAGGAGACGCACCCTGTGCTGGGCGGGAAGGCACTCGTGCATGTGCGGTGCATTTGACTCGAAACTTCTAGTTTCTACAAGCAAGTCTGCTTGCGAGGCTTCTGCATTGAGGCTTCGTTGATGACATCACCCATATGTGAGAATAGCTGCCTGCTGTCCCTGGATAACACCTGTTACGGTAAGTAACTGTGCTTTTTGTAATAACCAGATAATGTATTAGTATGTTTAGGGCTGATAGATGCTGTAATATCCATCTCATGGTGAGAATGCAAGTGAAAACAAATATGCCTTCAACCATCTTTTAAACTGGGAAAAAACTGTAGACAATAAGGATCTGCCTTGATTTAGGCAATCAATTCATGCATAAATGGCAGCATCCTAGTCATTACCACCCGCGTGAACAATCATGATAAATGCTGCAACAGGATTCAATGGCATCTACTTTGCAGCTGGGCATTCACATAGGCAGAGTTTGGGCAGAGCATGGGTGGGGCACACGGTTAAAATATTATCATCTATGCCTGTACTTTCATAATCTAGCATCTACATCAGCTCTACAGCTGGTGTAAATGTTCACACCTAAAACTTAGGCATGTTTTGACCTGTTATACTAGTATTCTGTAAAGAAAAATATTGCTTGGGATCCAAATGTGTGCATTCTTAGTACCTAAAACTCAGCACTTCTTGATAGAGTTGCTTTATATTGCTGCTAAAGTAGCTACTAGCAGTGTTGGATATGCATATTCAAAGAAATAAAATGTCAGCCAGCATTTCCAAGAATATGTTGATTGTCAGCTCTGAAAATTAGCCTGAAAGGTTTTGGATTGTCTAAGGTATGGTAAACGAAAACTGATATTTTGTCTCCTAGTACAAAAGAAGAGAAAGATTGCAGTCGTACAGCCGGAGAAACAGTAAGTGTGATTAACCTTGTACATATAATATTGTATAGTAGTCCAGCAATAAATTGAAATTGTCAGTTTGAAACAACAGTATTACAGTTTGTGATGTTGCCAATCATGTTAACCTTGGATCGGTACTCCTGCTGATGTGCAGAGGATATTTTTTAAATGGTTACTGGCAGAACTGAAGCAATTGCACATTTCTTTAAACTTATGGAAGTCACAACTGACGGCATTGTAAATGGAGCCAAAGCAACAGATTGTTTATTGTTTATTCAGATTTTTGATTAAACGCTTTTTCGAAACTACAAAGCGTTGAACAAGATTTAAAATTAACATTTAAACAAAAATTTAACAAGTAAAACATACATTTCTATAAAAAAAAAACTACAAGACTGACAACAATTACATACTAGGTAAAAACGGACCGAAAGGCCCCTAAACACGAATAGGAAGAGGGGGAGAAATACAATCAATATAGAAAATGTGAGAAACATTTAAGGTAAACACAAAAGGGGATTGGGAAAATAAATGTAAAAAACAAGAATAGGTTAATTACTAAAATACAATTGATCAATTAAAAGCATCTTTAAAAAGAAAGCACTTTAAATTGCTTTTAAAATTTTTTAAATTTTTCTCCATTTTTAAGTGTAAAGGAAGAGTATTCCAGATCATAGGGGGCTGTCACAGAAAAGATTGAGGTACGACGTGTACCAATTATTTTTAAAGATGGAATGTTAAGATTGAAAAGCCCACCCAAAAGAGTACTAAAGGCCACTCAACACCAGAACCAATTCAAGCTGAATACACTTCCCTTTTGCACATCAGTGCAGCAGGAAGGGTAAGAATTTTAATCCACATAATTTGTGGATTCCAAAAGACAGGAAGACTCAATCCTAGCCTAGATCTAAGATCCTTGAACAAATTCCTGAATAGTAAAAAGTTCAAGATGATTATCCTGGGATTCATAATTCTCTTACAAAGCAAAGATGATTACTATATATACTCAAATATAAGTCGAGACACCCATTTTCTCCCCAAAAGGAGGAAAAATAGTTGACTCGAATATAAGTCAGGCGGCTTAATATTCAAGTGCCCTCCCCTGCCAGGATCTGCCCCAGCGCCCCCTCCCTCCCCTGTCAGGCTCTGCATCTGGCCCTCTCCCTTCCCTCTCTCCCCTGTCAGGCTCTGCACACAGCCCCTTTCCCTTCTTCCTTTGTCAGGCTCTGCACCCAGACCCCTTCCTCCCATTCAGGAAGCCACTTAGCGCTGACCAGCAGCGCCAAAGTGCACTCCTGCTCAGTTGGAGGCCAGAACTTGCAGCAGTCAGCGACTGACCGGATTAGCAGCGGGCAGGAGTGCGGAAAGCTCACTCCTGCCTGCTACACCTCTGGACCACTAGGCATTCCAGCAGCAGAAGAAGTACATTGGACAGGGAGGGCGGGACACAAGGTGCAGAGCCTGGTGGCCCGGTGGAGACCTGCAAAAAGTTTTGGGAGGGGGGGGGAGTGTGGATGCTGGACGCTGGCCCAAATATAAACCGGAATCCCCATTTTTGGGCCAGCACATTTGCAATGGTTTGTACGTGAACATTCTTTGCAGCTAATGTGTCTCTTTGCAAATAAAGCGCATGTTTTTAATTGCTCCTGAAACAAAAATGAAGCCTAATGAAAACAAAATGAACAATACTGCACAAGACACAGAAAATGAAACAAAATGAACATTTTTGAGCTGCCCATCCCCAGAAATTATTCTAATTTTAAGAAAGTGCTTAAAACTGCCTTCTCTCATTGGACTTTTTAAAACAGATGTGATTAAATCCTGCTTTTTTTTCTCTTCAACCTGGGAAAACACAGCATTGTATTTGGCATTTGATTGCTATTCTTTTCTGTTTTGGCCTGTGTGTGTTTGACTGTAATTTCACTGGATATGTATACGGTATATTAGTCCAGTATAAGCAGGACAAGCAGGCAGCATATTCCCACACATGGGTGACGTCACCGACGGAGCCCCGCAGCGGACAGCCTCGAAAGCAAACTTGCTTGAAGATCTCGAACTTTCGAGCACTGCACCGCGCCTGCGCGCGTGCCTTCCCGCCCGAACTAGGGGGCGCATCTCCTGAGAGGATCCTCAGTTCGTTTAATTCCGCGGAGACAAGAAGACACGTTCTCTTTCTCTGCAGCAATTGCCTTCTCATCACCGCGGCTGTTTCTTTTTTAAAAGTCGGTCGCTGTGCTTATTTCTTTTTCTTTTCATAAAATAAAAAAAAAAAATAATAATAATATTGTTTTTCTTTTTTGTTCGGTCGTCGAGCTTTGGGCCTAGGCCTAGGCTCCTTCGTTCGACACGGACTTTATTTTTTCCATGTCCCGGCCTCTTACCGGGTTTAAACGTTGTCGACAGTGTAATCGGGTGATTTCTGTCACCGATCCCCACTGCCGTTGTTTACAGTGCCTGGGTTCTTCTCATTCTCCAGAAGATTGTCATCGCTGCTTCACCCTTACTCCAAGGGCCTTTCGACGACGTTGTGCTCAATTTTTTCAACTTTTTGGCATGGAGCAATCTTCGGATCCGGCCTCGACCGTAGCGGCTGCTCCGGTCTCGAAGGCTTCGACTCCGACGACCTCGACACCTGTGGTCTCGAAGGCCTCGACCCAGACTCCGGCTGGAGTTTCGGTCTCGAAGGCCTCGACCTTTTCTGCCTCGGTTGCCTCGAAGACGACGCCATCCACGAAGTCTTCTACGGGGGGTAAGTCTCCGAGTTCCCTTTCAGGTGCCGTATCCAAGAAGCCACCAGAGTCCTCGGCACGTCCACCTTCGAAGCGTACCTCCAAGATAAGGGAATACTCACCTTCGAGGTCGCCCTCTTCGGAGCGTACTGCTGCACCTACGAGGTCAGAATCTTCTGTCTCGGTGCCGATGCTGGAGAACATGCTGAAATCTATCCTTACCACTCAGATTTCCTCCTTGGTAGCTCAATTGGTCCCGTCCTCGACCTTGCCTCGGACTGATCAGCCTGTCACTCAACCAGAGCTTCCAGTCTCCCGAGGCCGATCCCGGACACCGAAGAACATTTCTTCATCAGAGTCTTCTCCGGGCTCACCTCCTCCGAAGCATCGATCGAAGCATTCAAGACCTGTTACTTCTAAGCTTCGGAGGGAGTCTTCGACATTGGATACCGAGGCTTCTTTACCTTGTTCTTCGAAGTCAAAGTCGAAGCATGGATCTCGACGAGCCTCGACTCGAAGCCCTTCTCGATCTAGAACACCGTCGAAGCCAGTCCGTCGAGACAGTCCTACACATACCTCGACTCATTCTGTAACTCGTACACCTGCTACTTCTCCTTCCAGGAGTTTGAAAAGGAAGCATTCTCTTACTCCAACTCATAGTGCAGCTTCTTCGGTCACTCTGCGTTTGGAATCAGACCTTTCACCATATTCTAGAGAGGCTTCTCCATCCTATTCAGTTCAACATAAATCACGCAGTGGTTCTCCTGAGGACACATCTGATCCAAAATCAGTTTCTTTTGCCAAATTTATCTTTGACATGGGCCAAGCTCTCAAAATAGACCTTCATTCAGACTCAAAATATACTCCTGAGTACTTAGCGGATATGGAGCTTCCCCATCCTCCAAAAGAGTCACTCAGATTACCTATGACTCCTGTTCTACAGCAGACCTTCTCTCGCAATATGGAAACTCCTTATTCTATCACGGCTATTCCATCCAAATTAGAATCTCGTTATAGAACGGTCCCCTGTAAAGGGTATGAAAAGTCTCAGCTTTCTCATCAATCTCTAGTTGTAGAATCATCATTGAAGAAAGCACATCCCTCCAAAATCTATGCTTCGGTCCCTCCTGGTAGGGAAGGCCGTACCATGGATAAGTTTGGACGTCGTTTATACCAGAACTCTATGATGGCAAATAGAGTTCTTAATTATAATTACATATTTACGTCCTACTTCAACCATTTTTTAAAGATTTTATCTTCATTTTACCCAGACATCTCTACCAATCGCCTATCAGAATTTAAAAATATCCTTAAGACTCTTTCTCAGTTGAGACTTTTCATGCTACAAGCTTCCTATGATGCCTTTGAACTCTCTTCTAGAGTGTCGGCATTTGCAGTAGCCATGCGTAGATTAGCATGGTTACGGATAGTGGACATGGATCCTAACCTTCAGGATAGATTGGCTAATCTTCCTTGTCAAGGAAATGAATTATTCGATGACTCTATTGAGGCAGCTACAAAGCGTCTTTCAGAACATGAACGCTCTTTTGCTTCCCTCATTCGTCCAAAACCTAAACCTGTACCAACTAGAGGTTTCAAACAAACTCCACGTCGCTATCCGCAGAAATCAACTCCTGCTTTTTCTAGACCTCCTGCTCGTCGGCCTCCTCCACAACAAAGGCAACAAAAATCTCAGACTCCTGCTGCCACCAAGCCTGCTCAGTCTTTTTGACAATCTCGACCTGAGCATTCAAATTTCTCTGTTTCCAAATTCTCTTCTCCCCATAGGAGGTCGCCTGTCCACTTTTTATCACCAATGGGAGCTCATTACTTCAGACCTCTGGGTACTTACCATCATACGAGAGGGATACTCTCTTCGACTCCTTCAGGCACCTCCAGATCGCCATCCAAGAGAGTGTCTTTCAAATCAGTCGCATTTTCCCCTTCTGCTTCAAGAAGCTCGAGCTCTTCTTCTCCTACAAGCAGTGGAGGAAGTTCCTCTTCCACAAAGGAACTTGGGATTTTATTCCCGATATTTTCTAGTTCCCAAAAAGACGGGGGATTTGCGACCGATTTTGGATCTCAGAGCTCTCAACAAATATCTAGTCAAAGAGAAATTTCGAATGCTCACTCTGCCAACTCTATATTCCTTAATGGATCAAGGGGATTGGATGTGCTCTCTCGATCTCAAAGAGGCCTATACTCATATCCCTATTCATCCAGACTTTCGCAAATATCTCAGATTCCAGGTAGGAAATCTTCATCTTCAGTACAGAGTTCTCCCCTTCGAACTGGCTTCTTCCCCCAGAGTTTTCACCAAATGCCTAGTGGTTGTAGCTGCAGCTCTTCGCAACCAGGGTCTTCAAGTATTTCCATACCTGGACGACTGGCTCATCAAAGCTCCCTCTTTTTCAGAGGTTATTGCAGCGACCCAACAGACTATTCTTTTTCTGCAAAGTTTGGGATTTCACATCAATTTTCCCAAATCTCAGCTGACTCCTTCTCAGTCCCTCCAGTTCATAGGAGCTACTCTGGACACTATCAATCTGAGAGCATATCTTCCACAACCACGTCAGAATGCACTCCTTCAACTGTCTCAACAATTCTGCCAACTTTCCTCTGTTCCAGCAAGGAAAATGATGGTTCTGCTTGGTCACATGGCTTCTACAGTTCATGTGGTTCCTTTTGCCAGACTTCACCTTCGCATTCCTCAATGGACACTGGCATCTCAATGGCAACAATCAGTGGATCCACCAACTCGACTAATTTCCATCACGCCTTCATTAAAGAAGTCTCTCCGCTGGTGGATGCTCTCTTTGAATCTTTCAAAAGGTTTACTGTTTTATCCTCTTCCTCATCAGAAGGTCCTCACAACCGACTCGTCAATGTATGCATGGGGAGCTCATGTGGACGGTCTTTGCACTCAAGGGCTCTGGACCCAAGCGGACCGGCGGTGTTCTATAAATCTGTTGGAACTCAGAGCGATATTCTATGCTCTCAAAGCTTTTCAGCATCTACTTCACGACATGGTGATTCTAGTACGTACCGACAACCAAGTAGCCATGTATTATGTCAACAAACAGGGAGGGACGGGATCTCACTCCCTCTGTCACGAAGCTCTGAAATTGTGGCATTGGGCGATTCTTCACAACATCTTTCTCAGAGCGGTTTATATTCAGGGTCAACAAAATTGTTTGGCGGACAAATTGAGTCGTCTTCTACAACCTCACGAATGGACACTCAATTCTCCTACTCTTCGCCAAATTTTTGCTCGTTGGGGGACTCCACAGATAGATCTGTTTGCGTCACCTCTCAACTTCAAACTGCCTCAATTTTGCTCCCGCATCTATACTCCTCAGCGTCTCGAAGCGGATGCGTTTCTACTGGACTGGAGGAATCAATTCCTTTATGCTTTTCCTCCGTTTCCTCTGATTCTCAAGACTCTGGTCAAGTTGAAATCAGACCGGGCCACCATGATTCTGATAGCCCCTCGGTGGCCCAGGCAGCCTTGGTTCTCCCTTCTACTTCAACTCAGCACCAGGGAACCTCTACTTCTTCCAATATTTCCTTCTCTACTCACGCAGAATCAAGGATCTTTGCTTCATCCCAATCTACAGTCTCTACATTTGACAGCTTGGTACCTTTCTCTATAACAGACTTTTCTCAATTCTCTCCGTCTGTGCAAGATATTTTACTTGCTTCCAGAAAACCATCAACTAGACAATGTTATGGTCAAAAGTGGACAAGATTCTCTGCTTGGTGTTCTACACGTAATTTACTTCCCAGATCTGCTTCCTTGACATCAATTCTGGACTATTTACTTCATTTATCACAATCTGGACTTCAGACTACATCTATCCGAGTCCACCTTAGTGCTATAGCTGCTTTTCATCAGCCTTTGGATGGAAAATCCCTTTCTGCACATCCTATGATTTCTCGTTTTATGAAAGGACTTCTCAATCTCCATCCTCCTATTAAACCACCTCCTGTGGTTTGGGACCTCAATGTTGTTTTAGCTCAACTTATGAAATCTCCTTTTGAACCACTTGACAAAGCTCATCTCAAGTATCTCACTTGGAAAGCTGTTTTCCTGATCGCCCTCACTTCTGCTCGACGCGTCAGTGAGTTACAAGCACTAGTGGCTGATCCACCTTTTACAGTTTTTCACCATGACAAGGTTGTTCTACATACTCATCCTAAATTCTTACCTAAAGTTGTTTCAGAATTTCATATCAATCAGTCTATTGTTCTGCCTGTATTTTTTCCAAAGCCTCATTCTCATCCAGGAGAGGCGGCTCTTCATACATTGGACTGTAAACGTGCTTTGGCTTTCTACCTTCAACGCACTCAACTTCACAGAACATCTCCTCAACTTTTCATATCTTTTGATCCGAACAGATTGGGTCGTCCTATATCAAAACGCACAATCTCCAACTGGATGGCTGCTTGCATTTCTTTCTGCTATACTCAGGCTGGTCTTCCTCTGCAAGGTCGAGTGATGGGCCACAAAGTTAGAGCTATGGCGGCGTCTGTAGCTTTCCTCCGATCAACTCCTATTGAGGAAATCTGCAAGGCTGCCACTTGGTCCTCGGTTCATACTTTCACTTCTCATTATTGTCTGGATACCTTATCCAGGAGGGATGGCCATTTTGGCCAATCTGTTTTGCAAAATCTTTTTTCGTAATATGCCAACTTCCCTCCATCCCTTTCTATTTAGCTTGGAGGTCACCCATGTGTGGGAATATGCTGCCTGCTTGTCCTGGGATAAAGCACAGTTACTTACCGTAACAGTTGTTATCCAGGGACAGCAGGCAGATATTCCCACAACCCTCCCTCCTCCCCTGGTTGGCTTCTTGGCTAGGTATCTGAACTGAGGATCCTCTCAGGAGATGCGCCCCCTAGTTCGGGCGGGAAGGCACACGCGCAGGCGTGGTGCAGTGCTCGAAAGTTCGAGATCTTCAAGCAAGTTTGCTTTCGAGGCTGTCCGCTGCGGGGCTCCGTCGGTGACGTCACCCATGTGTGGGAATATCTGCCTGCTGTCCCTGGATAACAACTGTTACGGTAAGTAACTGTGCTTTACCGGAAGTCCATGTCTTGTCTTCTGGGTTGGAGTGGGATTTTCTTTGTTATAATTTTTGTCTCTATTAGCGACTCTCTCATAAACTGCCTTGTTGGGGTTTTTTTTTTCATGAAAAGTGGCATATCAAATAAGACTAAATATTAAACGCTGTCTCCTTCACCCACACTTATTCTGTCCTTTAGCTTATCCTCACCTGCTTTCCTCACAGCCTAGATTTCCCCTTGCTCTGACACACCGTCCATAAAGTGCCTTCTCACCACACACAGTCTTTCCCCCCAGTCCTATATTAGCCACTCTCAACTTTCACCTACTTCTCCCAAAGAATCCAGCTTGTCCCTGTCCTCATCTCCAGAAAGCTGGCTTTTTCCCGCAGTTTGCTAGGCTCCCCCACTCATCCACCTTCTCCAAAATCATGGCTCTGGAACAGCTGTTTCATTTTTACAGGCACTGCGTAATTCTCATGCGTTTTAGCTACGCAGTACCAAAGTTCTCACACTCATAATAATAGCTGAGGGGTTTGGGCTAGGCATTGCTCAAATTCAAAGAAACATACGGTGCCAGAGAATGAAATGATGACGGTTCAAAGGTGGCAAGCCTCTGCTGGAGGTGGGAAAGAGTATTTACAGGAGGAGAGAGTGAAGGACTGATGGGAACCTTTTTCGCACAAGTTTCAGAGTCTTACTAGCTCTTACACTGCCGAATTGTGTCTTGTTTTCAATTAGGTTGCCTGCCTCAGTACCTGTGGAAAAAATACCTCATGATCTATGTCCTGTGCTCCAACCTGATGCAACAAGTGAGTTTTTCTCTGCTTCTTGGATATTTATAACACTATATTAGCCTTCATGTAGAAACTGAATTTTATGAGATAAGAGGAGGTGGGGTTAGATCAAAAGAGGTAGTAATTACATTACATTACAGATTTCTATTCCGCCATTACCTTTCGATTCAAAGCGGATTACAAAAAGAGTTATGGAAGAAGGGTTACAACGTTAGATCAGAGAAGGTTTCCAAGAGAGGGAAAAGTAGGATCTGGGGTTAGGGAGAGGATGGTAAGAGGGGGGTTAAGCTTTATCATGGTATTAAGCTTTATTAAAGGATTTCTTGAGTATAGTTTTTATTTCCTTTCTGAACATCTTGTAGTCTGGGGTTGTTGTCAATAGGTTGGAGACTTGGTTGTCTATCTTCGCTGCCTGAGTGGCCAGTAGTCCGTTGTATAGTTTTGTCCGTTTTACTTCTTTGATTGGGGGGTAAGTGAATGGGCTTAGTTTTGCATTTCGAAACTGTACACACATTTTTCTACAAATATTTGTCCAAAAATAGCAGGTGGGAGGATTTTGGATTTGGCTCAAGTGGTGAGTTGCAATTAAGTACAGTATTGTCGGTATGTTCATGTACCCAGAGACAGCCTAAGTGGTTCTTTAACAAACTGCAGTAAGCACTAATGTGTGCTTATCGCAGGTTGAAAAGCACTGCCGTAAGGCAACACAGGCATCGCACAATCGTTTTGGGATCAGCACGCACTACCCACACACTAAAAAACAGAATTTATATTTTTTTGCACTGGGGGGTATTCTGGAAACAGAGAGCAGCTTTGTTCTGTACCAATCGGTTAGTACAGTTACATTGCTGCATGCTAACCAATTAATGTGTGGCCCTTAGGCCCAGATTGTACTACAGCTGTCAAAAGTTAGGTGGCCTAACTTAATTGGTTTAAATGCCTTTAATTGACATGATAATTGAAGATGTTTAAAAGTAATTAAAACGTCATTTAAAAAAAAAAAAAAATGGCGCCAGAACCGCAACTATGGAGGAGCCTACCAGCACCTAAGCATAAAATTGGCGTAGTTAGTGCCTGAATTACCCTTAGGCATCAGTAAGTGCCTCCATAGACGTGATTCTCATCACAGATAAGCGCCAGAAATGTAAGTCTTTTGAAAACCCTGGCCTATGTTTCTAGCACCTATCTGTGATTTGGCCACGCTTCTATAAACAACGCCATCATGTGATTGACACATGATCATTGCCACTTTTATGGGTGGCTGCCAATCACAACACCATTTATAGAATCCGGGCCTTACTGCCTGCAAAATAGGTAGTGGTAAGGACTTGTGTGCTAATGGCTATGCTAATGAGGAAATTAGCATGTGGCCATTAATAGGAAAAATGGAAATGGGGTCATTTTACCGCCATTCTAAAAGTGGCCTCGGCACGTGGGAACATAACATAATAGCAGTTTTATAGATCACATAACCATTAGTTCAATGCGGTTAACAAAAGATTATGCTATGGGACATACAGAGATATTGTGATGCACAGAAATTTAGCTAGCCAAAAATTTGGAGAAAAGAAAAGTCTTCAGAAGTTTTCTATAATGTTTATAAGATATAGATCTAATCAACAATGGACGGAAATCTTTGTCATAAGAAGCAGCCTGATAAGAAAGACAGTGCCCATGACGTTTCTTGCTTTTGCAGCCTTTTGCTGAAGGCAATGTAAATAGGGCATGAGTTTTTCTACTCCTCTCATGTATCATGATAACAAATCTATCAACAAGATATAAAGGAGTAACACCAATAGCTTCTTTGTAATATAAGCATCGCAACTTGAAAATCACCCGGGCCTCCATTGGGTGCCAGTGCAACTCACGATAATAAGGAGTGACATTATCGTATTTCCTCAGGCCATAAATCATTCTTATAGCTGTATTTTGGACCAAGGCCAGTCTAGTCAAATTTTTCTTAGTACTTCTCAAGTATATAATATTACAATAATCTAAAATACTCAAAAGTAATGTCTGAACTAAGAGTGTAAAAGCGGTAACACCAAAGTAAGATCTGATGATACAGAGTTTCCATAAGGTGTAATAACTCTAATGGACCACTGCATCTATCTGAGTTTTCATAGTTAGATGCTGATCAAAAACAACTCCCAAAATTTTAATTGTGGTGCTTATTGTAAATAATACTGAATTGATCTTAATTGTTGGTTCAGGGATAATCTTTTGGGAGGATACAAAAAAGAATTTAGTCTTTTCCTGATTTAGTTTCAGCTTGAATTCTTGCATCCAGGATTCCATCGTATTTAACACAGACTCAATAAATTGAGTACTGTTGGATAATGGAGTACAACATGGGATAACAATTGTAATATTGTCAGCATAGCTGAACATAAGAATTCCCGCTGCTGGGTCAGACCAGTGGTCCATTGTGCCTAGCAGTCCGCTCACGTGGCGGCCCTCTGGTCAAAGACCAGAGCCCTAACTGAGACTAGCTCTACCTGAGTACATTCCGGTTCAGCAGGAACTTGTCTAACTTTGTCTTGAATCCCTGGAGGGTTTTTTCCCCTATGACAGACTCCGGAAGAGCGTTCCAGTTTTCTCCCACTCTCTGGGCGAAGAAGAACTTCCTTACGTTTGTATGGAATCTATTCCCTTTCAATTTTAGAGAGTACCCTCTCGTTCTCCCTACCTTGGAGAGGGTGAACAACCTGTCCTTATCTATAAGTCTATTCCCTTCATTACCTTGAATGTTTCGATCATGTCCCCTCTCAATCTCCCCTGTTTGAGGGAGAAAAGGCCCAGTTTCTCTAATCTTTCACTGTACGGCAACTCCTCCAGCCCCTTAACCATCTTAGTCGCTCTTCTATGGACCTTTCAAGTAGGACTGTGTCCTTCTTCGTGTACGGCGACCAGTGCTGGACGCAGTACTCCAGGTGAGGGCGCACCATGGCCCAGTAGAGCGGCATGATAACCTTCTCCGATCCCCTTCTTTATCATTCCTAGCATTCTGTTCATCCTTTTCGCCACCACAGCATATTGCTTGGACGGCTTCATCGACTTGTAGATCATAACTCCCAAGTCTCTTTCCTGGGAGGTCTCTCCAAGTACCGCCCTAGACATCTTGTATTCGTGCATGAGATTTTTGTTACCTACATGCATCACTTTACACTTATCCATGTTGAACCTCATCTGCAATGTTGATGCCCATTCCTCAAGCCTGATTATGTCACGTTGCAGATCTTTGCAATCCCCCAGTTTACTCATCCAGTGACCCAACGAAAGAAGATACATATTAAAAGAGTGTAGGAGAAAGTGGGGATCCCTGCAGGACTCCACACGGATTCTTCCAAATTACTGAAAGTACATCCTTGAATTTGAGCTGATACAGTCTTGATTCTAGGAATCCTTTAAACCATGAGAGTACTTTACCTTGGATTCCTAAAGAATCCAAAAACTCGAGTAATTTACCATGGTCTACTAGATCGAAATCGCTACTTAAATCAAACTGGAGCACCAACGCATTATTACCCTTACTCAGAAGACTGTTCAAATGGTCCAGTAGTGAGGCTAATACTGTCTCGGTACTATAGTGAGATCTAAAACCTGATTGAGAATCATGTAATAGAGAATGAGATTCCAAATATTTTGTTAATTGAATTTGCACCAACCCTTCCATGATCTTAGTGAAGAAGGGAATGGACACTATCAGTCTATAGTTTGAAGGTAAAGAAACAGATTCTTTTTCATTTTTAATAATAGGCGTAATAATTATATTACCCTCTTCTTGTGGAAAAATACCTTTATCTAGTGAATCAGTGATCCATTCTTGCACTTTCATTTTAAATTCCAGAGGTGCGCAAGACATAAAATTAGTCAGGCAGGAGTCCAACATACAGTAAGATTTAGAATATTTGGAAAATAATTTAGAAAAATCCGTCCAATCAGAGTCATCAAAAATGGACCATATTAGGGCAGCTGGAACTTCATCTAGTGACTTTTCCTAGGAAGGACGCTTCAGTATAGCTCCTTTAGAACCCTTGATGAAGCCTTTGTGAGGCAAAACGGGTCCCATCGGGGCAGGCTAGCGACTCTGCACACTAAAGATAAGTAATAATACTTACTGTTACAATGTCTTATCAAAAGTTGATTATACAATAAATTAGCAACAGTAAGATATAAAGAAAACATTAAGGAGGAGGTGGTGATATGGGTCAGTGATTGAGACTCTAACCCATTTAGACTTATGTGTTGAATTTCTTATATCTGACACTCTGAAGTGGGGTGATTTGTATTTGTGGAAGGTTCCAGTTAATCTCACTTCATCATCTTCATTACCCTGGTAGTGATTCCCAGTGGTCAGTGAACCCCGCCCCGGACTTGTAGCAGGCCTCCGCTGGGCTGCTAGGCTCTGCACTCTGCCCCCCTCCCTGCCCTGTCCATTGTATGTCCTCTCTGCCTCGTACCTGGAATCCCTGGTGGTACAGAGGTGTAGCAGTCAGCAACTAGCCTGTGCTCCTGCCCTCCAGTCTCACTGCTAAACCAGTCGCTGCCGCGAGTTCTGGCTTCAGCTGTACCGAGCAGTAGTGCGTTTTGGTGCTGCTTCTCAGCACTGAGCAGCTTCCTGAATGGCTGTGGCGAGTCTCGCAAGAATTTGCAGGAGCCATTCAGGAAGCTGCTCAGCGCTGAGAAGCAGCACCAAAACGCACTCCTGCTCAGGATAGCTGAAGCCAGAACTCGTGGCAGCGACCGGTTTAGCAGCGGGGCAGGAGTTCGGAAAGCTTTCTCCTGCCCGCTACACCTCTGGATCACCAAGGATTCCAGGTACGCAGCATAGAGGAGGTACAATGGACAAGGTGGGGGGGGATAAGTTGCAGAGCTTGACAGAGGAGAGAGAGCAGGGGGCTGGGTATAGTGCCTGGCAGGGAGGGGGCTGGGTGCAGAGCCTGACAGGGGAGAAAGGGAAGAGGGATGGGTGCAGTGCCTGGCAAGGAGGGGGCTGGATGCAGAGTCTGATGTGGGAGGGAGGGAGGGAGGGGCGTTGGGTGCAGATCCTGGCAGGGCAGAGCACTTGAATATTAAGCCACCCAACTTATATTCGAGTCAACTTTTTTTGGGGGGGAATGGGGATCTTGACTTATATTTGGATCGACTTATATTCAAGTATATATGGTAAGCCATTTCTCTATGCTGTGGGTGTTTTTTTGTGTTTTTTAAAGGGAAAGTAGGTACTTTCCCTTTGAGAACTGATGCATTGTGCAAGTAGAAATACTTGTGGGCTTTGCAGCTACAGAGACAGTTTGAAAACTGCTGGCTAGATGCAGAAATACTAATAAGAGATTCTTTGGAATAAAAAGGATGTAAAATGTTAAAATATTCCTAAGACTCAACTGATGTTATTTGCCATAGGTCCTGTTTTAGATTAAGGCAACCTCTTTACTAGTAATGTACATTAACAATGTTACCACATACTAAAATGGTAGAGCACACTTTAGCAAATGTAGGACTATAGAATTAGCTTGAACTTAATTTTGGTTGTATTACTGTCACATTGAGCTTATTGAGAGGCTTCTTTACCAAAGAACACTATAAGTTTTAGTAAAGGCACCTGAGTGTTTGCAAATTTGGCCTTTTCTTACTTTTTTTGGATAAACTAAATTGATAAAGCAACTCCTCAGTCTCACCACTACCCTGGCCTAGATTCCCACTAGTGAGTACTGCAGTGAAAGGGTTGTCTACGTCTGAAACAAGCTGGGAGGTTTGTCTGTGTTAGGTAGGAACTTTGATTGCCTTCATAAGAATCTGAAAATAAAAATGATGCAGCCTTCCTAACAATGCCCTTTTATTCCAGGTCCCACCAATGGGAAATACTGCTGCCCCCAGCTCTTCATCAACCATCGCTGTTTCTCAGGCCCATATTTAAACAAAGGAAGAATTGCAGAACTACCTCAGTCAGTCGGGCCTGGCAAATGTGTCCTTGTTCTCAAAGAGGTAAGGTATCTGCACAATTTAGGATCATTTTATAAAGGTGTTTTTGGGGGGCTCACATGATGCGGTGAGGAGTGAAGAAGGCGTGTTTCGTGGCTGCTCGTGAGACCCTGCACCAACTCGTTTTTTTTTCTCAGAGAGCAATGACTGGCTGACCTTAACTTGCTTGCTTAACAATCACAAACATATGGACAGATATATTGTGAAGTCTGGGAGGTGCAATGTCTAGCAAGACAGCTAAAATAGACAAAGGTCATGGGCTGGAGAACAAGATGGTGGATCCTCCTTCTCTGGCAAGTTCTTTTCCTGACCCTCCCCCATTCCTGCAAGCTCCATCCTCATCTGCACAAACCTCAAACACTTTAAAATCATAAGAGTTTGAGGCTGGTGCGGTTAAGGCAGAGCTTACAGGAAACTCGTGGGGACGAAGAAATTGAGTTCCTGCGGGGACGGGGAAAAATGTGTCCCCGTGTCATTCTCTAGTCCAGGGGTAGGGAACTCCGATCCTCAAGAGCCATATTCCAGTCGGGTTTTCAGGATTTCCCCAATGAATTTGCATTGAAAGCAGTGCATGCAAATAGATTTCATGCATATTCATTGCAGAAATCCTGAAAACCCGACTGGAATATGGCTCTTGAGGACCAGAGTTCTCTACCCCTGCTCTAATCAATATTACCACAACACTACAATTTAGAGTACAATTAAACAAACTGTCTCCCAAAATTGATTTAATTCATATAATATAACGAGACAGGCACTTTGCACCAATACAATGTCTTTAATATATAGCTTTAATTATAACATTATTTTACACAATAAACAAAATGAATGGATCCATCTTACACTTCCAATTAATAAAATCTACATTAACCAGCTAGGCCGTGGCTTGGCGGCTTAGGTGGTTAACGTAGATTTTATTAATTGGAAGTGTAAGATGGATCCATTCATTGTGTTTATTGTGTAAAATGATGTTATAATTAAAGCTCTATACTAAAGACATTGCATTGATGCAAAGCGCCTGTCTCATTATATGAATTTAGTCTATATTACCGGTGCCTAGGGTTTGTGATAGATGCAGTTAGCCATGATTCTTTAAACTGCACCTAAGCGTGACTGACATTCAGCCGGTGCCATTTTTGTAGGCGACTGCTGATTTAGGTGCCATTTACAGAATCAGGCCCCCGGTGTCATGCAGGTCTTTGGCTGGTGTAACTAAAGGTTCATAAACGTAACGCACAGTGGCGGGTGCCATCTTATACAATCACTTCCGGAATACACATTCATTTACATTAACATACTGAACCTTTAGCAAAGCATAATTGGTGAGGCTTAGAGATTACTTCACTTGTAATTACAAATTATTTTACACAGTTGAAACTAATTATTCCTTTGTGACTCTCTTCCATTTAATGCTAAAGCTTATAGTTATATTCTTCAGTATCCAGGCAGAATATGAACCTTCTTTAAAAAACCATTAGACTTGTTCCTAGGATAGCAAATTACTGTCTCTCCATTTAATTGATCATACTTGCTTTCTAACAAATGGAATTTTCAGTGGTCCCTAACTGTGTAGTCAGGACAATAAGAGATAGCTAATACTCTGACATTAAAACAGCATTATTAACTGCAAGCCCAGAAAAACAAAAACAAAAAATCCACATTAAATAGAATTATTGGTCTTTAAAAGCTCACAATAAAAAATACAGTTACAGTTATTAGCAAATGTGTCATTCAAGAAATATGTTATTGAATAGCACACCAGCATATACCAATAACTCATATTCATTATTACAATGCCGAATTGTTTCTGTTTATTGTCTTACATTTCTAAACAGAAATTCTAGCCTATATTTCACATCATTCAAGGGTGACAACAATATTCAGCACCATTTGCTGGATAGCTATCTAGATAAATGCTGTACTAAGTTATCTGAATATTAGTCATCTCCTGGTAACTCCTAGCTCTACTCATGCTCGCCCCTGGACTCCCTCAGCGCTATCTGGATAGCGCCAGATGGTCTGTTTCCAAGTTTCAAGTTTATTAAAAAATTTTGATACCATTCAATCAGACTTCTGAGTGGTGTACAATAAAAAATACAGTTTGTGACAAAGATAGGGTTTGCATTTGGCAGTTAAAATACAGTATACGTAACATACTCAAACAAAGACAAACGGGAACAAATGGAAAAAAGGGTAGGTCTGCAGCGATTTTCAGCAACATTATCTGGATAATTCCACTGAAAATCCAGGCACTTATTCAAGTAGCCGGTGCTGAAAGGTATCTATATCCTTTCAGAGGTACTAAAGAAAGTCAGATATCATTTTGTGCTAGTTTTTTCTTTTGCAAAGCAATAAAGCTTAAAGCTTTCTAGATTTATACCCTGGACACAGCATCTGAAAAAAAAATCTCATTCATTGAGACAAGTGCTGCTGAACACTCAATGGTTTATATTTGTCTTTTCAAAGTATGATTCTAGTGGTAAGAAGTTCTACTGATTTCTCTTTGATTGTTTCAGGTCCTTAGCATGATTATTAATGCAGCCTACAAACCAGGAAGGGTGTTACGAGAACTGCAGCTTGTGGAAGATCCTCAGTGGAATTTTCAAGAAGAAACTCTTAAAGCCAAGTAAGTATGTCACTTAGAAATTGTTTTAGAATTTGTTTATATGCTAATTCTGATTATTCCAGTAATGGTGTGAATTTGTTGACAATGCTGGAATAATACTTTTCTTTAGCGCCTCTCCAGACCGGTACAGTTCACTGAAGGGTAAAAACTCACCATGACCAGCAGGTGGAGGCTGAGACAAAACCTTTTGACTACAATACAAGTAGCTGTGCTTCCCCTAATATAACCAGTCTGTTCTCAGTGTCCAAGCAGGTGTGGTAAGCTGTTGCCAGTCTTTTCTCCTTTTGTGCTATCTTTAGCAGAGAATTATTTGTGGCTGCGTAGGAAATTAGCAAGGGAAAGTTCTCATCCACCCCACTCTGTAGAGATGATAGGGGTGTTTGATCTCAAAAGAGTGAGATTTTACTGCCCCAAAAAGTGAGCTTGAAAGCCAAAGAGTGAGAATTTTTCAGGTGCAGAATCCAGGGCATAAATCTAGAAAGATTTAAGAGACCTTTTTACTAAACTGTGGTAAACATTGATGCATGCTTACCACAGGTTAAAAAGCGCTGACGTGGGGTGCACTTAGGTATCCCATGGTTGTTATTGCATGTATGTGTGCTACCCATGTGCTAAAAAATAGTTTTTATTTTTTAGCACTGGAGGCAAAGAGTAAGCATGCACTAAGATTTCAGACAAGACCACTGAGCTTGTAGAACAGAGGAATGCTGCTAAATTTATGAATCCAACAAAAGCAAGAAAACTGATAAGTGATAGGGAAGCAGTGGGATTCACCTCACTCCCTAAATGCTCTGAGGGCACTGCTTTAAATTAGATTGGTTGAGTAGGCAACAGGCAGATGCTGCTCAGCCAATCATTCAGATCAGTACTTCAGATCAGAGCCTTCAGGGGGTTCAGAGAATCCCCAGCCCAAGAGCCCAGCTTTTTTTGTTGTTGTTGTTTACTTTTTGTTTAATGCAGTTGGACTAGTTGAGCAGGCTGCCTACTCAACAAACCAAACTGCATCAAGCAAAAAGGAAGCAAAAAAGAAGCAGGGCTTAAAGCTGGAGATTTATTGAAAGCCACCACCACACGCCACTGTAGGGAAAATTTTTGGAACAAAGTTGTTGCAGACCTGGAAGCTTGTGTTGGATGATCAAGGAACACTTTTTTTCTATGCTAAAAGCACTCACAGGCAAATGTGTTCAGCTACATACGGATGTCCAAGAGACATCAGGAAGAACTACCAAAACAACTGCTGAGGCACTCCAGTGCTGAGAAAAGCACTGCTTTGGTCCGCCAACTATACTCAAACATGATCTAGAAAATGAGGAAGCAATCCCTGGTAATATAAATGAAGAAGAGCCATCTAAAACTGAGATCACTCAAGCCATTGAACAACAAAAAAATGTCAAGGCACCTGGACCAGATGAGGTGTGTGTGGAAGCCTTAAAAGCAGGAAGCGGAGGGAACGGGGAGGTGGCGATGGAGTCAAGATGGCCACAGAGTTGTGAAGCACACTTATTTGCTCTTTTCTCTTTGTAATTATTTTACCTGTTATGGGCAAGGGGGAGAGATTGGGTCTGTGCCACCGTTGGACCCAATGAATTCTTTTGTGCAATAAGCAACAGACTCTAAGGAATCTAGGTAATACATGATTAAATTAATTTGTCTCTTCTTTGATATTTCTGGACCATAGCCTAAAGTCTACCTGGTATTGTCCTAGATTCCAACTACTGAAGTTGCCATCTAAGCTCACGCCAGCCTATCCAACCTTCCTGTTGTTTGCACGATGTCTACTGTAAAGTCTGGCCTGTAATGTCCTCATGTTCCAAGTTAGTGGAGTCCCGTTGATGCCCTCCTATCCCATCCTACAGTCAATCACCATATAAGGGACACAAACCGTACAAGTCTGACCAATACTGGCCTTAGTTCTTTAATTTATACCATTTGTTTTCTAATTAGAGAACCTCTGTGTTTATCCCATGCTTTCTTGGGTTCCATCACCGTTTTCCTCTCCACCACCTCCCTCGGGAGGGCATTCCAGGCATCCACCACCCTCTCCGTGAAAAAGAATTTCCTAACGTTACTCCTAAGTCTTCCTCCCTGCAACCTCAAGTTATGCCCTCTAGTTTTACCATTTTCCCTTACAGTGGTACCTCGGTTTACGAGTGCACCGGTTTGCGAGTGTTTTGCAAGACGAGCAAAACACTCAGCAAACTTTTGTCTCGTAAACCAAGCACTGCCCCGATAAATGAGCACTCAGCAATGGTAGCCCAGGGGTAAGTACCTGCCTGCGGGTGCTGCAGCGATTCCAAGATGGTGCCTTCCTTCCCTCGGGATCCCCGTGCGGCTGCCCTCCTGCTTCGGCCGATGCCTCTGCTGTCGGTCAGCGCCTCCCGGCTCCCATCTAAGCCTGCCGCCATCCCCGAGGGAAGGAAGGCACCACTTTGGAATCACTGCAGCACCCGCAGGCAGGTACTCACCCCTGGGCCACCATTGCAAACTTTGGTCGTGGAACGAATCTTCTGAGTTTGCATTAAGGCCTATGGGGAACTTTGCTTTGATAAACGAGCGTTTTGGATTACGAGCATGATCCTGGAACGGATTATGCTCGTAAACCAAGGTACCACTGTATTTGGAAAAGATATGGTTCAAATATCTCTATCATATTTCCCCTGTCCCTCCTCTCCTCTAGAATATACATGCTTAGGTCTTCGTCTCTTCCTGTACTTCTTTTTGTTCAAACCCTTACCATATTCATCGCCTTTCTCTGGACCACTTCAAGTCTTTTTATATCATTCACTAGATATGGCCTTCAAAATAACACAATACTCCATATGGCCTCACGAATGACCTGTATAGGGATATCAACACCTCCCTTCTTCTGCTGGTTATTTCTCTTTCTATGCAGCCTAGCATCCTTCTGACTGAAGCCTCCGCCTTATTACACTGTTTAGATGCCTTTAGATCCTCTGACACAATCACCCCAAGGTCCCTGTCACTTATGATTTTAAAGTGTTTGAGACTTGTGCAGATGAGGACAGAGCTTGCAGGAATGGGGCAGGGACATGAAAAAAAACTCACGGGGATGGGAAAATGAGCTCCCGCAGGGACGGGGAAAAATTTGTCCCCGTGTCATTCTCTAATAGGCGCTACAAACTCACAGGCAGTTCATGAGGCTGAAATCTCATGGGAACACTATTGAATGCTGATTGAAGAGCTTTATTGCAAAGGCTCTTAGAAAGTATTTATACCAATTTTAGAACAAGTTGTTCCTTGCCTTGCAATGGCTCTAACTGATTGCTTTGTTAAAAGATTAGTTGCCAGAAAAGAATTCATACATTGTTCTTTAGTAGGTTGGTTTGTTTTTTTTTTTTTACTGCATTAGAGTTTGCTTCTAGCCTCATTTCCTTCCTAATACACAACATTTTGAAATAAATCTTCTTTGCATGGGTTACAAAAGAACCATCATATTGCTTGCAGGCTAGTAGCTATTTGCAATCACTGCATAGAAAGCATGCAGCAGTTGCAGGCCCTGATGTTAACACAGAGTCACAGACTAGGAAATAACCTATTTAGGCTCCTAGACTAGCATTGGTGCATATGTATTTCAGTTAAGATGCTCTGACACCCATTCTAGGTCCAGGCTCACCCAAAATATTTGCCTCCATGGGTACCCAGTATAAGAGACTTACCCTTTCTTTTACTAAGGCGCGCTAGCTAATTTAGTGCGCCCATAGAATATAATGGATGCGTTAGCATTTAGCAAGTGCTAAATCGGCTAGCGCGCCTTAGTAAAAGAGACTAAGCTTCCCTAGCTCTTACCATTACCTTCCCCATCTACCTCTTAATGCTGCTGCTGCTTTTCCAGACCAGCAGCAGCATCTCCAAATCAGCAGTTGAATGTGACCCCGAACGCCCCCCAAAATAGCCAGTTTCAGTTCAGTGCTAATGGCTTATTTTCTATGGCTCTAACTGATTAAGTGCCTCTGAAAACTAGTGGTTAGCTCTGAACAGATGATTTAAACAGCCAGGAGCTATGGGGCTCATAATCGAAAGAGAAAAAGGTCCAAAAACCGGCCTAAGTCAGCACTTGGACGAACATTTCTCAAAAATGTCCAAGCGCCGATAATAAAACCAGGTTTTGGATGTATTTAAAAATGACCTAGGCCTTCATAGTGCCGCTCAACGTCCAAAGCTAAACAGGGCGTTTTGGGAGGCGTGTCAAAGGCGGGAGTTGGGCGGGACGTGGGCCGGCTTAGACTTAGTCGTACAGCATGTAAAACACATAACACAGACCCCCCACACACTACCCCAATGATTACCCCCCCTCCACCCCAATAAAAATTTTATTCACAACTTTAAATTTCAGTTTCCAGACCATCATCACCTGGCCGCCTGGCATAAGAAAGCCTAGTCGTCCAGCCCAGAGGCAGCTTAAGTCATCTTGGGGGTGGGTTAGGGACCCATAGAGAAGAGGACCCATGCCCATAAGCCCCTGTAATGACTGCATTGCTACTTAAACATGTGCACTCCCCTATACACCCCCAAAACCCTTTTTTACTGGCATATAAGTGGCTCCTGAAGCTTCAAGATACTTTATGGCTTAGCCCCTAAATACATAACAGACCTTTTCTCTTTCACAACCAACAGACACAAGCGAAGCTCACACCTGAACTTTGTTTCTCCACCGGTTAGAGGTCGTAAATTTAAAAGTCATCACCAACATCTTTTCTCACATCAAGCAGCACTGGGGGGTAAAGACCTAGAACAATTACTCGTGCCTACTACCTATAGGGAATTCAGGAAACATCTAAAAACACATCTGTTCCTGAAATACTTAGGAAACCAACCTATACAATCTTAGTCCTCAATAAATGATCTCTAGAACTGTCAATCACCAAGTCTATACTTTGTTGATTCCACTCAATCTGTAACATCTTTAATCATTGTAAATCGCATAGAACTTCACGGTCCTGCAGTATATAAAAAAATTGTTATTATTATTATAAGAGTTATTGGGGTGATAGATAAGTGGATCTAGGGGATTCTGGAGGTGGTTTGAGGGGCTCACCATGACCTATAAGGGAGCTGTAGGGAGGAGAAGCCATGGCACCCTTTTTGTGAAGTTTACAGCAGTGCCCTGTAAGGTACCCCACATTTAGCTGGAATGTCTGATTGTGCAGTCCATCACTTTGCAGACCCCTCCCATGTCCAACAGGGCTTGTTCTAGGCGTTTTGGACTTGGACGGAAAATTGGATGGAAATGTGGTATAAAGATGGACAATTTAGCGGCTTAGAAGATCAGATCGGCAGGACGTATAATTAGACGATTTCAAAAGCGAAAAAAAGTTGAACGTCTCTTTTGAAAATGTGTCTTAGGCTCTTTTTAACTTTGGATGACTTGCGAGATGGACGTAAACGGACTTAGACGTCCCTTTCGATTATGCCCCTCCACATTTCTGGCCAGTTAAATTGCTTTGAATATCGACAGTTTTATTTTTTATTTTGGATAAAGTGGTGTGGTAGAGGTTAATAAATGCAAATTAAAAAATGGAAAATAAAGTGATGCCTTTTAATTAGATTAATTTTAATACATGTTTGACTGACTTTCAGAGGCCAAAACCAACTTCCTCAGGTTACCATACCATAACAACAGTATACATTTCTCCCTCCGAGTCCACGGTTTCAGCATCCGCGGATTTGGTTATTCGCAATTTTTTTTTTTTTTTAATTCATTTTCATTTTTCGGGCTATTTTTAAGCCCTCTTAGACCCCCTTAAGCCTTACCTGGTGGTCTAGTGGATTTTCGGGGCATGAGCGATCTTCCTACGCTCCTGCCCCGTGCAGATCACTCATAGGAAATGGATGAAGTTAAGAGGTGATAGGCTCAGGAGTAATCTAGGGAAATACCTTTTTATAAAAAGGATGGTAGATGTATGAAATAGTCTCTCAGTAGAGATGGTGGAGGAATTCAAGAAAGCGCGGGACAGGCATGTGGGATCTCTTAGGGTGAGGAGGAGGAGATAATGGATGCTGCGGATGGGCAGACTGGAGTAGCGGAGAACCTAATTTATCTGCCATCACATTTCTATATTTCAAACATGTTTGGTAACTCAACAGCAAACTAAAGGCTAGCAAAGGTGAAGCTTGGTGACCATTTGGCAATGTATCAAAAACATATATTCAACCTATCCTCCTCACCCATGCTCTTTAAAAAAATGTCTGGTGATAGCCACAGTCCATCTCCATAGACATGGCCTCTTTGTCTACCTTTATCAAGATGATATGCTGCTGTCAGGCTGCACATAGTTGAATGTCGGTCCCATTACAAGAAACGATCTCCACTCTGCACAGCCAGAGTTTTCTAATCAATGTAGAAAAGTCTTTATTAGAACCAAACCAACATATCCTGGACACAAGTAAAGTAAAATATGGGGTTGTGGTATTTTTTTTGAGTGGGTGGAGGTAAACCCTCAGGTGGCAGCAGGCCTTTTTTTTAATGTCTTCCCTTTGCCGCAGTCCTGTCCCTTTTCTGACGTCAGAGGCAAGATTGTGGCAGAGGAAACAGCTCTGAAGGCCTATAGCAGCTTGCAGGGATCGCTAGCACAAGTGATCCTCTCTGCAGGCTGCTGAAATGAGGTAAATGGATGCACGGGAGGCTAGGGGGAAGCCGGACACCAGCAGGAGGCCAGGGGGAAAGGCTGACACCAGCACTTCCTGACTGACCCTCCCCCCTCGCCCTCTAAAACAGCAGCGGCCGGCCAGCAAGAGGCAGCACTGCCACTCCTGCTTTAGGGGCAAGGGGGGAGGGTCAGTCACTGAATCGGGAGGCCGATTTTTTTGTTTGTTTGTTTTAAATTGATTCAAATCGATTCACCAGAAGTGAATCGGTGAATCAATTCAAATCGTGAATCGGGCAGCACTAGTACGGATTAACCCAGCCATGTCTTCTTTTTAGAGGACTGTCCAGGCATCTGGACAGGTTTTCAAAACCTGGCACTCTATCTACATATTGAAAAACCATTGAGCTCAGGGCTGCGACTGGAGGGCATCTGCAGATGCTCCCCAGATGTGACCCCGAAGAGATGAGGTTTGTGTAGGGTTGGGGGTGGTGGAATGGGACACAGCTGTGGGCAGAACGGGGCAGAACAAATATGGTAACCCTATGTGAATAAGACTGGAGGAATTTTGGTGCTGAAATGCAGTGGTAGAAGCTGTGACTAATCAATAGACCTTTCAATCATGTCTTTATGTAGATCCTAATGGTTATTCTTGGATTATTATTTGACAAGTATCCAGGTGTCACAATTAAATTACTGGTGCACCACGCTTTTAAACTGCACATTGTGTAATTTAGAATGGGAGCTGATAAATTGAAAACTACAGTAGAATGTATTACTTTCTGCCATATCTAGAAGAAATACTACAGATGTACAGCATTAAAAGAGAGAAATGCATCATTCCAAGCACACCCCAGCCTAATATGGATCTTCCCTACAGTACATTCTTTGCAAACGCATCCTTTTGCAATGTTTTAAATTACCGTATTGTGAAGTGAAAAAGTATTTTACAAAAACACATTTTTCAAATTGCCACTAATGGAATTTTTCTCAAAGCTTATTGGAGAAATTATTTTTTAATTGAAAATGTCTATAGCGGCTAATGCTTTATTTAGGCTCCGACCTTCTCTGTTTTTGAACTGCAGTGACACAGTTTGCTGTGATTATTTATTGAGCTTTATTTCTTCTAGATACAAAGGAAAGACATACAGAGCAACAGTGCGGATTGTCAGGACATCAGACCAAGTGGCAGATTTCTGCAGACGAGTGTGTACCAAGCTACAATGTTGCCCAAATTTGTTCAGCCCTGTTTTGGTCACTGAACTATGTCCAGAGAACTGCTCAGTTCATACCAAAACTAAATACAGTAAGTGCTGAAAGAATGATTTTACCCACATTAAAGGCATATAAAACCACTGTCATAGAAACTGCACCTGTTGTCATCAATTTATTTTGAAAAGCAGTTTGTCCAGGTGTATACTGATTTATCTGACAAAAGGGCTCACTAAATTTCCCAACCTTAATCTGGCTAAAAATAGACACAAGCTAAAAGTGGAGAGCATTACTACTTTAGCTGGGTTCCTGGAGGTGAGTTCTGGGTGACATTAGGAAATCCTCCCTTCCTCCACCTCCCCTTCCAACATACAATTGCCAAATTCAGCCCACACAAAAAGGGCCAAAGCTAGTTCTCCAGTTATACCCTTTTGTAATTTCCAAAGAGAGTAGTGTCCCTTTGAAAATGTAAATGGAGTCCATATCCAACTTTCCAAATTTATTTAAAATTTTCTGTCCCGCCTAGGGAAAACCGTCAAGGCGGCTTACAATCTAAAAACATGTTCAAAATACACAATGTACAAAAAATAATCAATGCATTGTACAAAACAAAAAATCAACACATAAATCCAAACACAGATCAAAAAACTTTCCAAAATTAACATCAATGGTATTCTTTCTTTTGTCTTTCAAGATCCTCCTAGCAATACCCATGAGAATAAGCTTCAGGAAAAAAGTCTTTTTTGAAAATTGCTCCATCATGGTATAATCTAATCTAATATCCTATTTGTGAGTCGCACAAACCTATACAAGCTCTAGGGTATAAGGGAGTGTTTGGGTTTTAACTGCAGATAAAGATGAAAACATACGCTTAACAATATACACCGACTTGATAGATAAATTTAAGTAACTGAATTGTAATAATTACACTACCAAAATAAAAAGCCAGACGTGAAGGTCCATCATCTAATCTAACCTAATCTAATATAATCTTTTGTCTTGTTATACCACATCATCCATGACCAATGTAAGGGCTCAAAGCAGTTCACAATAAGAATTATTAAAAACAAAACAATAATATATTAATTGAGATTATCATTCTAAAAGTGGAAAAAAAAAAGCTTTCCAGTATTTACAAAAGATTTGATAATTTTCCTTCGATAAAAGGTTGTCATTGTAAAAAGTTTCATCAAAGTCTTCTCTCTTTTCAGGCAGCACTCTGGGATAAGGACTTGAAGTCTTTATTATTGAGTTCAGAGTCCTATCACCATTTTCGAACACAATTGAAGACATATTTGTTCCCTAAATAATGATTATTCTTAATGATTACATGGTTTTCTAACTTTGTTTACCGCATAGAACTTACAAGGTTATGCGGTATAGAAGTTATACTGTTATGTTATGTATATAAGATGTGGTAAATCATTCCAAATAGAAGTAAAAATAAATGACAAAGAACGAGAAAGTAAATCCTTAGATTGAATAGACGGATTCATCAAAGAATGTGCAAGAGTAGATCTACAATTAGTTTGTCTAACAAAATTAGAGATGTTGAAGGTTCTACTGACTGACCATAATAAATTTTAAAAGCTATATATGCACTCTTAAACTTAATGCTGGAATTAAAAGGCAGCCAATGAAGATTCCTCAAAAAAAGGTGTTGCATGCCCAAATTTTGATTTGCCATAAATCAGATGAGCTGTGGTATTCTGGATTAATTGTAATCTTCTCAGATTACCACCACTAATACCACAGAAACTGAATTAAGAACATAAGAATTGCCATACTAGGACAGTCCAAAGGTCTTTCAAGCCCAGTGTCCTGTTTCCAATGGCCAACCCAGGTCCCAAGTAGTAAAACGGATTTTATGCTTCAGTAGTACAAGAGTTGTGAAATGATGTTGATGGAAATGTGATCTAACTGATACAAGGCAATGTAAACTTTAAAAAAAACCATTTTTTAAGTAAATTATTCATCTGTTGTTGAAAAGTAAGTTTTGAATCCAGAATTATGTCTAATACTCTAGTAAATTTTTCAAAAAAACAATGAAACCCCTCTGTCTCTGCCAGTCTGGAGGGACTAAAAGAAAGAAAATTAGCAGGTAAGATCTATTTTCTCCTTCTCTAGTATTCAGAAAGATTTTTTTCTGGAAGTTCTGGGTATTCTGATCCGATCCATATTAATTTAGTTTTAATAGAATTCAGCTTTATTCAAAGTTTAAGGAACCAGTCTTGGAGGCTAGATATAAAAGAGGAAATGTTAGAAGACAAATGTTTCAAATGTGAATTTACCCCCTGTAACATAGAAATATCATCAGCATAGATGAAAAAGTCACCTGGTTCCAAAGATAAGAAGTTTAGTGTAGTCATTTAAACATTGAATAATATTGGAGACAGCGGTAACCCCTGAGGGACACCGCACAGCCGGAGACCATGCAGAAAACAACTTTTCCATTCAAATTTATTACATAGGATCTAGTAACCAAAAACTCATGCATCCAATTCAGTACATTTCCATCAATTCCGAATTGTGAAAGAAGATAAGTTAATATATTATGGTCCACAATGCAAACGCTGCAGACAGATCAAATTGTAGTAATTTGTTACTTTTGTTCAAAATGTAGTTCATTTTTTTAACAGATTCTTACATTCAGATTGTCTCCTCTATTTTCCATCTAACTCTCATCAAAGAATTATCATTTGTGTTCCTTCATTGATCTACCTCCTCTTATCCTTCTCCATACAACACTGTGGCTCACTGGTTGAGCTGCTGTCACTGTTCACAGAGGTCGTGAGATCAAATCCCGATGCTGCTCCTTGTGACCCTGGGCAAGTAACTTAATCCTCCAACACCCACTGCTTTGAATGTCAGCTCTAAAATGCCAAATAGACAAAAAGGCAGTATAGAAGCCCCATTCCCTTTCATCAAGCCCAGTATCCTATTTCCAACAGTAACTAATCCAGGTCACAAGTGCCTAGCAGAAACCCAGAGTAGCAACAATCCAGAGCTGAGATTGTGATGTCATAAAGCCTCATTCCACCAATGCCTAAGAGCCAAACTCATCAATGATGTCACAATGGCTTGATTGTCCTATACTCAGCTCACATAAGTATTGCCATACTAGGACAGACTGAAGGTGTAGCTCACTGGTAGAGCTGCTGCCTCTGCACCCAGAGGTTGTGAGATCAAATCCCAGTTCTGTTCCTTGTGACCTTCAGCAAGTCACACAATCATCCTGTGCCCACCGCTTTGAATGTCAGCTAGGAGACTAAGGGTTTCTTCTATCAAACTGTGCTAGCAGTTTTTAGCACAGAGAGCCACGCTGAATGGCCTGCGCTGCTCCCGATGCTCATAGGAACTCTATGAGCGTCAGGAGCAGTGCGGCTCACCGCGCTACAAACTGCTAGCGCAGTTTGATAGAAGAGGCCCTAAGAGACTGCCTTGTTAAAAATAGTAGCACTTGATCTGTGGAGAGATAGCAGGCATGTTCAGTCATAGGAAGTAAGCCCAAAAAGGGGAGAAGGACCAGTCTTCACAATCACACATTCAGTGCATTCAAGCACTTAACCCCTAATTCTAGAGAGTTATGCGCCTGAAGTTCCAACCAAAATGCAAATTTGCACACCCAACTTTTAGAATAAGGTCGGATGCACATGTAACTTAATGAATTACTTAGCTGCTAAGCGGTTTTAACAACCAATTATTGTCTTCAATTGGTGGTAATTGGCACTGATCGACAGTTACACATGTAACTGCCTTAGTATTCTTACTCCAAGGAGACATTGACTTGGGAGGGGCATGAGGAGTTAGGGGTAGTTACACATGTGGGTCATAGAATGCCTGTCTACAGTTACGTGTGAGCATTACGCCAGCCACTGAGCTTGCATAAGTGCTCGCAATTAAAGTTAGGTGTGTAAACGCAGACTTGCACAAGTATGCTATAAAGCACAGTTACTTACCGTAACAGGTGTTATCCAGGGACAGCAGGCAGATATTCTTGACTGATGGGTGACGGCACCGACGGAGCCCCGGTACGGACAATTTTAGAGTGATTGCACTCTAAGAACTTGGAAAGTTCTAGTAGGCCGCACCGCGCACGCGCGAGTGCCTTCCCGCCCGACAGAGGCGCGTGGTCCCCAGTTAGGATAAGCCAGCTAAGAAGCCAACCCGGGGAGGTGGGTGGGACGCAAGAATATCTGCCTGCTGTCCCTGGATAACACCTGTTACGGTAAGTAACTGTGCTTTATCCCAGGACAAGCAGGCAGCATATTCTTGACTGATGGGTGACCTCCAAGCTAACAAAAAGAGGGATGGAGGGAAGGTTGGCCATTATGAAAACAAATTTTGCAAAACAGATTGGCCGAAGTGTCCATCCCGTCTGGAGAAAGCATCCAGACAATAGTGAGATGTAAAAGTATGAACTGAGGACCAAGTAGCAGCCTTGCAGATTTCCTCAATAGGAGTGGAACGGAGGAAAGCTACAGATGCTGCCATAGCTCGAACTCTATGGGCCGTGACAGAACATTCCTGTGTAAGTCCGGTCTGAGCATAACAGAATGAAATGCACGCTGCCAGCCAATTAGACAACGTACGTTTAGAAACAGGACGTCCCAATTTATTCGGATCAAAGGACAGAAAGAGTTGGGGAGCTGATCTGTGGGGCTTAGTACGCTCTAAATAGTAAGCTAGAGCCCTCTTACAGTCCAAAGTATGTAGAGCCTGTTCTCCAGAATGAGAGTGAGGTTTCGGAAAGAAGACAGGCAGAACAATGGATTGGTTGAGATGGAATTCAGAGACAACCTTAGGGAGAAACTTTGGATGTGTACGCAGAACCACCTTGTCATGATGAAAGACCGTAAAAGGTGGATCTGCAACTAGTGCATGTAGCTCACTGACCCTCCTGGCAGAGGTAAGAGCAATAAGGAAAAGTACTTTCCAAGTGAGAAACTTGAAAGGAGTGGTAGCCAAAGGTTCAAATGGAGGCTTCATTAAGGCGGAAAGAACCACATTGAGATCCCAGATTACAGGAGGGGCTTTAAGAGGTGGTTTCACATTGAAAAGACCCCGCATGAACCTGGACACCAAGGGATGAGCTGAGAGAAGTTTTCCATGAACCGGCTCATGAAAAGCAGCAATAGCACTGAGGTGGACTCTGATGGAAGTAGACTTAAGGCCAGAGTCAGACAAAGAAAGCAGATAATCCAACAATGTCTCCACTGCCAGGGAAGTGGGATCAAGATGATGAATAAGACACCAGGAAGAAAATCGTGTCCACTTCTGATGGTAACATTGCAGAGTGGCTGGTTTCCTGGAGGCATCTAGAATGGAACGAACGGGTTGAGACAAAAGAGTATCATGAGAAGTCAGCCCGAGAGATACCAAGCTGTCAGGTGCAGAGACTGGAGGTTGGGATGTAGAAGGGTCTCCTGATGCTGTGTAAGCAGAGAAGGAAACAGTGGAAGAAGAAAAGGTTCCCTGGAACTGAGTTGAAGTAGAAGGGAGAACCAATGTTGTCTGGGCCACCTCGGAGCAATCAGAATCATGGTGGCTCGTTCCCTCTTGAGCTTGAACAAGGTTCTTAACATGAGAGGCAGAGGAGGGAAAGCGTACAGGAACAGATTGGACCAATCGAGGAGAAATGCATCCGCTGCTAGACGGTGAGGAGAGTAGAGTCTGGAGCAGAATAGGGGCAGCTGGTGATTGTGAGGAGCTGCAAAGAGGTCTATCTGAGGAGTGCCCCATTGAGCGAAGATGGACTGCAGAGTGAAAGGATCGAGTGCCCACTCGTGAGGCTGGAGAATTCTGCTGAGCTTGTGCGCTAAGGAATTCTGCTCTCCCTGAATGTAGATAGCTTTCAGGAATAGATGGTGATCTATGGCCCAAGTCCAGATCTTCTGGGCTTCCTGGCACAATAGGCGAGAGCCTGTCCCACCCTGCTTGTTGATGTAGTACATTGCAACTTGATTGTCTGTGCACAGCAGGAGGACTTGAGGAAAGAGAAGATGTTGGAAGGCCTTGAGGGCATAAAACATCGCTCTGAGTTCCAGGAAATTGATGTGATGTTTCATTTCCTGAGCTGTCCAAAGTCCTTGAGTTTGGAACTCGTTCAAGTGAGCTCCCCAAGCGTAAGGGGAGGCGTCGGTGGTGATGATAAGTTGATGAGGAGGTAGATGGAAGAGAAGGCCCCTGGAGAGATTTGAGGATATCAACCACCATTGTAGAGACTGACGAAGAGATGATGTCACAGATATGTGACGAGAGCAAGGATCCATCACTTGAGACCACTGGGTAGCTAGGGTACATTGAGGAGTGCGCAGGTGAAGACGTGCGAAGGGTGTGACATGAACTGTGGAGGCCATGTGACCCAAAAGTATCATCATTTGCTTGGCTGAGATGGAACGTTGTGGAAGCACCTGCTGACATAGAAATTGAAGCGTTTGAAGACGGTTGGACGATAGGAACGCTCTCATGAGGACTGTGTCCAGCACCGCTCCAATGAATTGAAGTCTCTGAGAGGGGATGAGATGAGACTTAGGTAGATTGATCTCGAACCCCAAAAGTTGTAGAAACAGGATGGTTTGGTTGGTGGTCAGGAGTACTGTCTGAGATGAATTGGTCTTTATCAACCAATCATCCAGGTAAGGAAACACCTGAAGGTGGTGGGAACATAGAAAGGCAGCTACCACAATCAGACATTTGGTAAACACTCTTGGAGAGGAGGAAAGACCGAAGGTGTAGAACCTTGTACTGGTAATGACAACGATTGATCATGAAGCGTAGGTACTGTCTGGAGGCCAGATGGACCGGTATATGAGTGTATGCTTCTTTGAGATCGAGGGAACATAGCCAGTCGCCTTGATTGAGAAGAGGGTAAAGAGTGGCCAGAGAAAGCATTCTGAATTTTTCTTTGACCAAGCATTTGTTGAGATCGCGAAGATCTAAAATGGGTCTGAGATCTCCTGTTTTTTTGGGAACTAGAAAATAACGGGAGTAGAATCCCTGCCCCTTTTGATCTAGAGGAACTTCCTTTATGGCGTTCAGAAGGAGGAGGGATTGAACCTCTTGAAGAAGGAGGGAAGACTGAGGAGTGTTCAAAGCAGACTCTTTTGGTAGACTTTGGGCAGGAAGAGTCTGAAAGTTGAGAGAGTAGCCGTGGCGGATGATGTTGAGGACCCACTGATCCGAGGTGATGGTTTCCCAACGGCTTATAAAATGAGTAAGGCGTCCTCCTATAGGCAGCGGAAGATGGGCAGATGGAGGGATACTGGCTATGTCCTGGAGAACCAAGTCAAAAGGGTTGTGAGGATTTTTGTGGAGGAGGAGGCTTCACCTGTTGCTGCTGCTGAAGGACGAGCCACAAATCGACGTTGGTATGCCGATTGCTGACGAAAGGGCCTGGTAGGTGGGGTCTTCTTTTTTGTTTTGAGGAGAGTATCCCACCTAGTCTCATGAGCTGAAAGCTTTTGGGTAGTGGAGTCCATGGATTCTCCAAACAGCTCATCCCCCAGGCAAGGTGCATTAGCCAGTCGATCCTGATGATTGACATCAAGTTCTGAAACTCTGAGCCAGGCCAGTCGACGCATGGCCACCGACATAGCCGTGGCTCGAGAGATCAGCTCAAAGGTGTCATAGATCGATCTGACCATGAACTTACGAAGTTGTAAGAGCGATGAAGAAGTTTGGCGAAAGGCAGATCTTTTACGGTCAGGGAGGTATTTTTCAAAAGATGACAAATTTTGAATGAGATGCTTAAGGTAGAAAGAAAAATGGAAAGCATAGTTCCCTGATCTATTAGCAAGCATCGCATTCTGATATAACCTCTTGTCAAACTTATCCATGGCTTTACCTTCTCTGCCAGGAGGGACAGAGGCGTACATATTAGCCCCCGTAGATTTCTTTAAAGTGGACTCCACTAATAAAGATTCATGAGGGAGTTGCGGTTTGTCAAAACCTGGAATAGGTATGACCTTATATAGGGAATCCAGTTTTCGAGGAGCTCCTGGAATGGTCAAGGGCGTCTCCAGATTTTTGTAGAAAGTTTCTCGCAAAATATCATGGAGAGGTAATTTTAGGAATTCCCTTGGAGGCTGGTCAAAGTCCAGTGCATCGAGAAATGCCTTGGATTTTTTAGACTCAGCCTCCAAGGGAATAGAGAGAGATTCACACATCTCTTTGAGAAACGAAGTGAAAGAAGTTGCATCAGGTTTGGAGGATGGATTTAAACCAGAAGGATCCTCGTCCCCTGACGAACACTCTCCCTCAGAGAGGAAAGGCTCCTCTGAATCACCCCACAGATCAGGGTCCCTCACTTGAAAGCTCCGGTCCCGTGACTCCGGTGTGGAGGGTTCCAGGTGTCGAGTCTTGTGAGTCGACTTACCAGATCTCTGTGAAACGGTACCGGGAAATGTTATAGGGTGTGCCGGTGCCGAAGTCTGTACGGCCTGGTGTAAGGACCTCGGCTCCGGCGCTAAGATCGGCATGGATGCTGATGAAGCCGTATGTACCGGTACCGACAAAGTGGATACCGATAAAAGAGGTTGCTCCACTGCCGGTACCGGTGGCTCAGACTGGACCGGGACTGGAAGGCTCGGAGTCAAAAGAGCAGGAAGGAGCTGTTGTAATTGCTCCTTGAGCTGCACTTGCAGGACGGCGGCAATTCGCTCGTCCAGCGAAGGCACCGGTACCGCTTTTTTCTTCTGCGGTACCTTTGGTGCCGCTCTACACTCCGAAGAGGAACCCGAGGTCGAGGGGCTCACCTCAATCGGAGCGGAGCGCTTCCGTGGGCGCCTCGAGGTCGGCAGGATTGGGCTCGCTGCCACTGAGATCGGAGGGCGCTCCAGCGGGGAAGGCTTCTTAGCCGGCTTACCTGAGGGATGCGACGCCGGCGCGATGTTGCGCGGCGTCGATGAGGTAGGTGCCGACTGCGTCGGGGCCGAAGTCGGGACCGGTGCTGCCGAATCCGACATCTCGGTACCAAATAAAAGCCGCTGTTGGATCTGGCGGTTTTTTAAAGTTCTCTTTTTTAGAGTGGCACAGCGGGTGCAGGTGGACGCCCGATGGTCAGGACCCAGGCACTGTAAGCACCAGTTGTGCGGGTCGGTGAGGGAAATGGGCCTTGCGCACCGCTGGCACTTCTTAAAACCGGGTTGGGGGGGCATGAACGTGAAAACGGCTTCTGCCAAATCGAAGGCCGAGGCCTCGATGGTGGCAGCAGGCCCCGCAGGGGCGAACCCGAAAAAAGAAAAGAAAATTCTTTCTTTTTTTTTTTTCTTTTTTTTTTTTAAATAAGAAAAAGAAGGGAAATAATTTCCGAAAAGGTTTACGCGAGCGGGAAGGCGTTTGAGAAAAAATTTTCAACAGCCGTTGAAAGTGCGTCTTCTTAGCTCCGCGGAAACTAAGAAACTGGGGACCGCGCGCCTCTGTCGGGCGGGAAGGCACGTGCGCGGTGCGGCCTACTAGAACTTTCCAAGTTCTTAGAGTGCAATCACTCTAAAATTGTCCGTACCTGGGCTCCGTCGGTGCCGTCACCCATCAGTCAAGAATATGCTGCCTGCTTGTCCTGGGATAAAGGCAGTTCCAAACATACCCGGCACGTAACTTGAAATGGCCTATAGAGAATTACCCCCCTTAATGTGTGAATTAGTGCAAGCTAAGTGTTATTCCAGCATTGTAACTGTTATTGTTTCTCAAATCACCTATCATCAGTTGACTTGTCAAAAGATGATGTTATATACTGTAACTGAATTAGATTTTTACCAGCAATTCTATAGTAATAAGCTATAAAAATATCGAGATGCTTTTAAAATGCTAAATAGTCATCAGTTTCACAGATTTTCGTCTTAAATTCAACCATCAGTAGGTCTTAATAAAGGAGCACACAACTGAAACACATGGGTTTTGGTCCAGGGCTATTCAGTTGCTCTTCATATGGGAGAAAACATCAGTAAATAAGGGCCAAGAGTGCTGTACAGTTCTGGTACACCATTTTCCTTTCAACGTATCAATAAAATGCTAAACCTTACCAAGTGGCCATCAAATCGAAATAGGCTTTTCAAAATAATGGGCTCTCTTGACACTTTTGTTCAGGTGGTACATATTTAAAGTGAAGAGCTTGAAAATGTCAATTTATTATTCTAAAGACACGTGTACAAGTCATTATTTGTTAATAGCTGCGTTTTCACATCTGACAGATTTAAAGCCCTGCTTTGCCTAGGCTCTGCCAAAAGTGGAGCTTTTCTGGACTACCCATAAAAGGACTTATATATTTGCAGGGACATACAAAAGGAACATCGCTCTACACTTTCGGTATATAAGTGCCGGTACGTATAGGAGGCAGTTCTGCAATAGGTACTTCTTTTTGGACCACAGTCGGAATCTATTTGATAATGGTATCTGGGCTCCTAGATTCCATTATAAAATACTAACATAACACATCATTTTCCAATCTGGTCAAAAACAGCCTCCCCCCACACCTCTGCTAAATGCTGCTGAAAGCACATATGTTGTGTCCATGAAGACATAATTTATGCAAATAAATCAGTGTCTGCCTGCTTAAATGGCTTTGGAAAATCTCATGGGACACTTATGTGGAAAGTTCATAATGGCATCTCTTTTAAACCTACTTGATAAAGATTTGTTCTTCTCCCCCCTATTCCTAATGATCAGTGAGTCACTTTAGCGTTCATTTTGTTTGCATCTGTCTATATATATTTCCCCTTTTTAAATACTGTACATCACTTAGAAATTTGATAAGCGATTGTATCAAATTTTAAATAAACTTGAAACTTGTGGCTATACAGCTTTACAAAACAGGCACCCAAAACAAGTCCCTAAAGCACAAATTTAATTTGCTTCAAAGAAGGTGTAAAACTGCTCATGTTCTATTTTATAAATGCCTGTACTGTATATATTAGTTCCCACTGCTCCCAAACTGCACTCAGTGTGCACTCAAGTACAATATGTATAGCCTCAGTGCACTTCTGGGAACTCCTCCCCTCCGTGGGCACAGAAGTACATATGACCGGCAAGTATGCATTTGGCTGTGAAATTTGATTGAAGCCCTCTCCCACTTGTAAAACCAGTTCTCCATGAGAAAATGCTGCATCCACTAAAGAGTATTAGAAGAGGTGTAGACTGAAATGTGATTTGGATAGGCTGAATATGTGAATTTGAATTGACAAATGAGAGATTAGTGAGGTGAATGGTAATGGACAGTAACCAAAACCAGGTGACTAGTGATTCTGCAATAGGCAAAAACATGCAAATAGCACGTTACCTGCAAAACAGCTGTACCAGAGAGGGGTAGAGCCAGGGATATCTTGTACCTTTTTGCAGGTCACATGAATATTTAAATGAGACGACACTGTGAAAAACAAATTTGTAGCTCAGTACATCGGCACAAAAAATGATAAACCGAGCAGCATTGATTAAAATGTAAAGGCCCTACATATGAACTGCGACCATGATAACACAGGGGCATCAGAGAGCAGCTGGGGTGAGCTGTACCCTGCCCAAATCCTGTGTTCCTCTTGTGTCACTGTTGAGGGATTATTACATATGTGCTGCCAAGTCTTTCACAACTAGTGACTAAGCAGTGGCCATCCTTTCTCTATAACCACTGTCATCACAGTTCTGTGTGGGTACAGGAAGCCTCAGGGTTCCACAAAGGTCAACCAGATTCCCACCCTCTTGAAACATTATCAGCTAGGCCCAGCGTGTATTTTAACAAAACCATTCCTATAATGTCAGCATCTGAATCTGCCCTTCAGTAGGAGAAAGTTCAACAGTGAGTAAATAAGAAATGGCATGTTTCGGCTGCCAGAGTAAATTAGCTGTTTTAGAGGGTGATCCTTTCTCAGAAAAGCTGTCTGCACCAAATCATTAAACTGGGCTTATCTGCAAATGGATTCATAAGAAACGGCCCCAAAATAATTTACTACTTCATCATCTGAGTCATTAGTTCTTACTTATATTCATGCAACATATTGAATTCTGTCGCAGAATAAATGGAGTTTTTTTAAAATTGTATTCTAATGCATTCTACTTTAGCCTACTATTATGGAAAAAGAAAGAAAATCATTAAGCCACCAATCGGAGAAAACAGCATTGAAAGTGGACCGCCAAAGCCAGCAAGACGGAGGAAAAGACGAAAATCTATTTTTGTGCAGAAGAAAAGGCGGTCTTCTGCGGTGGAGCTCACTCCTGCAGAATCAGCAGAGGTAAAGGATAAAACGTGTTTCCATACTTTTAGACAAAAATTCCAGAGTCAGGAATTATAACGAAATGAGGTGGCATGGCACATCTCTCGCAAACACGGCCGTAGGGCCGTTTTGGATCAAATGAGAAAACAAGCTGTATAGGTTATTCGTAAACAGCCAGACAGTTGCCAGTCCAGTGGCGTTGTAAGGGTGAGCGGCGCCCCTCCCCCGCCCTTTTTCCCGCTGCACGCCCCCTTCCCTTTCCCCGTATCTTTTTAACTTCTCTGGCATGAGCAGCATGCCCACATCAGTCAACTCAACCTTTGATGTCACTTCCTAGGCACAGGTCTCAGAAGTCACATCAGAAAGAGCGCCAATCAGCAACCTCACACTGAGGAAGTAAAAAAGGTACTGGGGAAGGCAAGGGGCATGCGCATGCGGCAGGGAGAGAAGCAGAAGGCGGAGAGGAAGAGGGGTGCTGCACCCTTAGGAAGATGGCACCCGGGGCGGTCCGCCTCCCTCGTCCCCCCCCCAGTCAGTAATGTTCAGGTTAATATGAGGTTACTATAGCAAAAACCCCAAGACAAAATATTCTTAAAAGACACCAAAATATAAGTTGGGCGTGTCCTAGGACATTGCAGGAAAGTTAACTCCCTAGACTCCACCAAAAATATATAAACCTCAAATCTAAATTTTTAAGATAAGGAGCACCCTCAGCGTGAGTTTGAAAGCTTTAAAGAGCGACTCAAAGAGCAGCTCTAGCGCTTAGAATAGCAAAGCCAGCAAACACTGAGCAGAGATTACCACTCACTGCCAACATTCCCCTTCACTAGGAAGGGACCTAAGGCCCTGATTGGCCCAGGCACCTAGGGCCCCTCCTATAGGAGGGACTTTAGGCACATGGGCAACCGGAGTCTTAGACCTCCTTCCCATTGCATTCTGGGATGCACTGGGAGTGGCCTAAGACTCTGATTGGCCAGATCCCTAAGGCCACTCTCATGGCCTTTAGTCAGTTAGGGGATGGTTGGTTAGAGGGGTTGCTCAGCAGTACTAACTGCTTAAGTGCCTCTGAATATTCAAGAGTAGCTAGTTCAACAGGGCAGGAGCCTCTTGTGCCTGGTTAAACCCTTTTGAATATCGATCCCCCCCTTCCCCATTTTGATGAAAAGTGTATATGTTATAAAAGCTATTCTGGGAGGGGAAGGAGGGGTAAGATTTGTGTCCAAGGTACATGACTGCAAATTGTTCTTCCCTTCTCTAGCCTCTTAGCCCGCTGTGCATGACATGCTATCACTTGTTTCCTGACTAATTATAAACACATTTACAAGTTGCAAAATTGTCTATTTCTTATCTTTTGACTAGAAAATAGGCATTTAGTAAATCCATAAGGTGATTTTGCACTAATTAAAAATTGGATTCTGAACCACTTCGATGTCCTGTATTACTGAAATGTTTTATTTACAAGGCAGTAATTACAGTTGTGAAATAATTTTACTTCTAGTCTTGGTCTCCATTGTTTAGTATACAATAATCTATAAAACTAGCAGTTTTATAACTACTTTGCTGTTCAGCAGGGAGAACACGATTCCATGAAGGAAACGGATCAATTTGATCACATTCCTGGGAAATTACAGCTGCTACTTTTCAATAATACTTTACATAGCTTTTTAAGGAGGAAAATTCAACTTTGGAAACAACCCTCTTTGCTCTGCCGAAGAAAGGGAAAACCAGGGTGGACTGGCAGAGATATTATGTGCAGGAATTTTTTTTTTTTTTTTTGCAATCCCTATGCAATTGTACTGTTTAAATGAAATACTTTATACTTGCCTGAAAGCTACAAGAGGGGGGGCACAAAAGGGCAAAGGGCAGCACATAAGTACTAATAAACAGAAACATGCATACTAATGCCCAATTTGGCCACCAAAACCCAATATTTTATAATACTGCATGGAATTTTATGGAACACCCATTCCCCTCCCCTTCTGGGTTATGAATTTAGGTACCCTGTGCAAATCCTAGTTGGTGGTAATTAATGTCAATGATTGGTTGTTAGTATCCAGTTATCAATGGTTTAACACCTCATTAGCCTATTAAGATGTATACTCATCTTGGAAGCAATCATATATAGAATCCAGGGGACAATAGGCTAGATTCACAAAGCAAACTGATCGGTTTGTGACCCCTTTATGATCAGATTTCCCTCTGGCCCCATTCACTAACCTCTCCAGCGATCCGCTTCAAATCTGTGCATGCAAATGAGAAGAAACGCATGCAAATTTAAAACCGACTGGGCTGGCCGATAACTCATGAAGCGACTGCTGGAGACCAGTCAAAAAATGTCTTTACGACTCTCCAGCTCCATAGAAGCCCTGCTCTGCCCCAATATGTCTCCTGCCTGCTCTCCCCTAATGCCCCCTGCTCTGCCCTGTGTCTCCTGCCTGCTCGCCCTAAATGCCGCCCTGCTCTGTCCCGTGTCTCCTGCCTGCTCACCCCGATCTTCCAGCTCTGCTCTCTGCTCCGATCTGTAAGAAGAAATTTGCAGCACTGGGGGAATAAAAACGTGCAGCTCCTGTCCCTGCTCTGTTCTCTGTCCTAGTCTTCCAGTCCTGAGCTCCTACTCTCTGCCGCCTTCCCTGCAGTGCGAGCCCATGGGTTTAAAGTGGAGCTGCATGCCACAGTACAGCCCCGTTTTAAACCCGTGTGCTTGCACTGCAGGGAAGACGGCAGAGAGCAGGAGAGTCTGGGCGGCAAGAGCAGAGCTTGGAAGGGGAGAGCAGGAGGGCGCGTGCAGTAAAGTTAAAAAAAATAAAATTGCGGCTGGACGGGTCTACACGCAGACCTGCAATTCCTGCTGGCAGATGGGAGCATTCCTCCGATCACCCCCATCTGCATATTGAAGTTTCCTGAATTCATCAGACCTGCCTGGATCGGGCCCGATTGGGCAGGTTCGTGAATCTAGCTCAATGTGAAAGCCAGATCAAATTTGCGGGTTTCTTCATATTGTACCGCTGGGAGTTTGTCATGGGAGCAGAATAGGCACTGTTGCGTTATGGGTAGACCCACCCCCAGGCCCACCCAGTTCTACCCTTCAGCGTGGGAGCATTTAGAAACCTATACTGCAGCTTAGTAAAAGAGGGCCAAAAGTAACTTTGATGATTTTGTCTTAAATAACACTGATAAATTGAAAGTGAGAGAAGCTTCATCTGACAGTCAGTGCATGCTTTTTCCAGCATATCTGATTCCAGTTTTAAGCTGTCCCATTCAACTGCAGGAAAGTGAAGACGAGGACCCTGATGCAATGGAAGATGAAACGGGCAGTGAAGAAACGAGCTCCGAGCTCCGTGATGAGCACACTGACACTTCTTCAGCTGAGGTGCCCTCAGCAAGACCGGGGAGAACAATGACACTGCGGAGCAGTACAGAATCCGACAGGCCTGTCCCTAACGTGAGGACAAGAAGAACCCGGAAAGCACAAAATTTCACACACAGTGAAGGGGAGAAGCATTCTGTCAAACATGTGAGTGTACAGCTCCTACATCAACTTCTGCACAAGCAATAAGCACTAAAGCATTATGGAGAGGCTTCTTTTGCATAGAAACATGATGGCAGATAAAGGCCAAATCATCCAGTCTGCCCATTCGCAGTAACCATTTTCTCTTCCTGAGAGTATACAAATTGCCAGTCTTCCTGGGTGAAAATGTTGTGATCAAGCTTTTTACTATCATGTGTTATTTACTTATGACCTTATGACTATAAAACACAAAGGATTTTCTCCAGACTTTTGCATGTTCCAAGTTTAGTTCATATATTGCTCAATTAGGAACCTTTCTGAGCAATTCACATAAAGTGAATTAAATAAATCAAATTCAAAGATAGACAAGAAGATAGCAATAGTCATGCATGCCCATTCTGCTGGGTGCATCCCTCAAACCTTGCCTCAGCAAAAGTGAACACAGGAGCAACGAGACTGAATGAATCCTGGAAGAAAAATGTTTTAGTCTAGTCTTAAATTATTGACGAGCAATCCTAAGATGACAAAAACTGTCATTCTTACCAGCTCCTTTACAGTTCTCAGGGAGGAAAATGTAGCCTGTTGGTTTTAAATCAGAACAATACAAGCATAACACCTGGATGCTTGGATAAAGAGGTGCATATAAACTGGCATTAGGTATTTTCACCATATTGGTGTAGTAGGAAAGGTTTTGTTAATATATGTCTTTGCTGCTGCTCTTGTAGGAAATGAAACAAGAAGAAACCCTTGTCTTGGAGAGTAACCCACTAGAGTGGACAGTGGTTGATGTTGTCCGGTTTATTAAATCAACAGATTGTGCTCCTCTAGCAAAAATATTTCAAGAACAGGTAAGCTTCCTTTATTTCATGTCAGCAGGGATGCAGAGGAGGTAGATAGCACGTGAGTAAGAATGATCTATTAGTGTGCGGTTATAGTTACTGTGCTGGCATGACACACGCTAATACATGAAGAGATGATCAAGATTATACTGCATCGTGCTGTTTTTTACACTGTTATGTTTTTTAATTTTATCTTAATTTTGATTTGATACAGTGTGTTATGTATGTATGTTGATTTTATTGTGCATGTTTTTGTACTCCGCTTTGAAAAAAAGCAGATAAGTAAATAAACAAGCAAACATGCACTGAAGCCTTTATTTTACAAGCGTCCACAATGGAACATGCAGCTTTTACACATGTAGATTGGCATAAAGATGTAAAACCGTTTTTATAAGCAAGCTATATACATGTGGGGAAGCTCACCATGTCTACAAGCAAGGGCTTGTTGAGAAAGAGAAGTTATGGTAGCCCAAACATACTAACCTGTGTTCCCCCATTTTACAAAAGAAGACATTTGGATATGAGAAAATCCCAAGACAGCATAAGTGCCTGCTGGAAGGGCAGATGCAAAGGCCAAGAGCAAACCCCCTTCTGAACCCCCACCAACACATCAAACCCACATCTGTTTTCCTCCCCACCCCATCTATCTCTTCCTATCTGCCCTCCCCTCATCCAATTTTTCCCTCATTTAACAAAGACCCCAACCACAAGCAGTTGCTGCTACTACTATTTATCACTTCTATAGCGCTGAAAGGTGTACACAGCGCTGTACATTTTGATATTTAATAGACGGTCCCTGCTCAGGAGAGTTTACAGTCTAACTTGGACAGACAGACGTGACATATAGGGATGCAGAAGCCAAGGTGAGAGGAGTTTAGAGTTGCTGTTGCTCTATCAAAGTTTGAGATTCAAAATATTATCAGCGACCCCTAGTGGTAGTCTCACAGTATTAGGTGAGAGAGGGAAGATTGTTCCAGGTTATTTTCTAGGTGTAGTAACACATTCCAGAGTACAGTATGCCTTTTACTAATTTTGATGTAATCCACAGAGGTAGAAGGCACAAAGACTTTTCCCTAGCCATACATGTAGGACACGACTCAGAATCCTTAAATTTTGATTCTGTGTCATCACTGGAACCTCAGCCCCAGAAGAGAAAGAGGTATACTCAGGTAGACAGCCTTAAGAGTTCTCATGTTTGATATTAAACACCTTATAAAAATAAAATCTGAGATCATGTGAAGCCGATCTCTGTTTGCTATGTTGTCTTACGGTTTCAATCAGTTTTCTTTCTTTTCTTTTTCCAGGACATCGATGGCCAAGCACTTCTGCTGTTGACACTCCCGACTGTTCAGGAATGCATGGAGCTGAAGCTGGGCCCAGCCATCAAACTATGCCATCAGATTGAGAGGGTGAAAGTGGCATTCTATGCACAGTATGCCAACTGAGACGATTCTCAAGCCAGTCTTTTTCATCCACTTAAGAAAGAGCATTTCCTTTAAGAAATATTGAATAAAAGCACTGATTAATGATGTATATAAAACACTTTGCTTAATATTTTTAAAGCACATTGCAAAAAAAATAATCTCTTAAATTAATGTATATTATGCTCCATTGGGTAGGACCACCATAAGAGGGCAGCAGATTTGGTTCTCTTTAGTGAAGTTTCTCACAGATGGTAAACACATTCCATTCAGTAAACAAGAGACTTAAAATGGTGTGTGATATTAGATTTTTGACATGTTCGATCCTTTACCAAACTTTACACACTTCTTTCATATTGAAACGTGTGTGATCAATTTTAGAGTGATCCGTGGCTTAAGTAAAGCTTTGATCTTTGGGATCAGCACATTATTATATATTTTTTTGTATTTTCTTTTGAGATATCTATAATATAATTGTTGCTGTTAGGTGGATAATATATTAATGAGATCATTAAAGATTTCTTTGACTTGTATAAAGCTTTGAACCGATGATTCTCTCTCATTCATGTACTGCAGAGAAATGTATAAAGAAATGATTCTTTCTTATCAAAGTCAGTAAATGTTACTGTCGACAATCGAACAGTTAAGTGTATCCAGATGAATTGTTAATTCTATCAGCTGATCTGAAAATAAGTATATATTGTTAAAATGTGTTTGTAAATGAATAAGATTCTATATATTAAATTCAAGGATGACTTTTTCTAGGTGCGTATACTTTTAATAAAATTCTGTTAATAATAATGGTTGAAGATGAAATCTCTCAAGCCCTGTTTCCTAATTACTTAGCACTTCACATGTACTTTGGACAAATAGAAATGGATGCAAACATTAGAGAGTAATTAGAATAATACAGAAACCCCAAAAGTTCAGTCAACAGCGTGAATTTCCTTGGCAGAAAAGGAGATATTTGTGTGCTGTAATATTGAAGAGTGGACCAAAAGAGCCCCTTTTTCACAAAGCCAGAATAGAACAAGTAGTGTGGAAGGCTAAAATACTTCAGATAAAGAATGAATCTACTCTTTAGTGACTGACCTGGAGGAAGTGCTAAGAAACAAAAAACAGACCAAAAAAAACCCCTACGAGCAATCATCATCAGATCAACCAAAGTAGAGCTATGATAAATCCCAGTGACAAATAATCACTTCTGTGGTATAATAAATATCATTTTGTATATAAAAATTAGGAGAGGAACTGTTTTTTGACACCAGTCTGCATGTAAAACTTTTCACTGATTCCCTGAAGAAGTCCTGTTGGAATCGGAATTTTCCAACCAAAAGCTAAATTTCACTTTTGAATTTGATTGCAAGAATATATTATGTTTAGTCACTGTACCGGACCCCCCCCCCCTCCAAAGCGCATGCCCCCTGACACCCAGACCCCAAAGTACATTGTGTTACGTTGACCAGCTGGACGAATGCTTCCTCCAGCCAGCCAGAAGGCTCACCTTCACTGAATGGTGGACCCGCCCCTTCCCTGATTGGCCCAGGCACTTAAGGCCCCTCGGCCAACTGGAATCTTAGGCCTTTCTCTCAGTGCATTCTGGAAATGCGCTGGGAGTGACCTAACATTCCGTTTGACCAGATCCCTTAGGCCCTTCAATGAGCGTCAGAGCCATTACCACCACGGCTGGCACTAAAAACCACACTACGATTTTGTAAAAAGGTGGAGGCGTAAATTAGGCAGCAGTAGGGCATCTGCTGCCACCTAGAATATGCCCCTAACCCTTTTTTGGTATTTTCATATGATCTCTTTATTTTTGGTTTGATAACACCCCCTTTAACTCCCATATTGAGGTCTAAGTAAGAATAACTTAATTGAATGAAATAGTTTTTGTTCTAATTCTTCATACTGTGCATCCTTAATCTGTGTTTTGGTGTTACAAACATGGGGCTCCTTTTACAAAGCTGCAGTAATCGCTCCGATACCCATAGGGATTTAATGTGTGTCGGAGTGTTCGCCACGCGGCAGCTGCTACTGGGGGATAATTTTTTTTAACTATTTAATTTGAATTTGATAAGGTCTAGCAATGTTTTCTGCTAGCTGAGACTTTTTGCTGGTAGGTTCATGTGTGTTATCTAGTAATAAATATTTGGCTCGTTATAACTCGTTGCTCCATCAGGCATTTGCTTGTTACAGAAACTGCTGCCATTCCAGTCCTTCTGTTCAGTGGGTCATAGGATGGCTGCTGAAACAGCTCGTTTATTTGAAGGGCTGTCAGTTGGATGAAAGAGAAGGATCGCTCAGACATCAGTAGTTCATTGCCGTCCTCGTTCTCTGTGTTTTCCAGGAGCTTCTTATTCTTTCTCATGTTAACATATTTATTACAGTATTGAAGGTATTTTCAGAGATGCCAGAGATACGTTGAGTGGGTTTTATTTCCACTTCCGTGCCATTATTCTTACTAGCAATTTGAATCTGTCATTGGGCTGTTTTTCTGCCCAGTCTGTGAACGAGACTATCAAAATACTGTATATTTGTTAATGGCATTTACCTTCACAGCTGTTCAAAGACCTGATGACTTCACTCTTTATGGCCCTTGGGAATACTGCCATGGTTTAGATTTTTTTGCTTTTTTTTTTTAGCAATGATCTCCTGCATCAGGTTCTCTCTGGCTCTGTCTTGCTCTCACAGAATCGGACAGGCCAGCCTGTTAAAGGTTCAACAATCAGCTCAGAAGAACCTTTTAAAAAATCTCAATGTTGTCCATCACACAGATACAGAACTGTAAACACTGTTATTGACAATTTATTTGCTCTTGATGGTGTTTAAAGATTAATTTATGCTTTCTCCCTCATTCTGTAACAGGGAATCTAAAATTGGGAGCTATTTGTGCACATACTGTACATATAAATAAGTAGGAATAAATGTTCCACTTGTAAATTTAAGAGCACTATCTCAACAGAAGAAAAAGCCTCAGGTATTATTATGGTAGAGCATTGAAACTCAAACCTCCTCCACCCACATCATCGGCAAAAAAACTTCTGGAGAGAATGTGCTATTACCACTACTCTAGCAGGACTGAGATCACTAGCATAATTTATTATTATGTAGGTATCAGTGATACAATATGTTAGCCAACGTTTCACGGTATACAACCGTTTCTTCAGGGCTTTATCCACTTTTACTTCCCCACATACGTCTGTAAAAAAAGCATATGCAATCGTTTTATGTTTCTCTATATAATGTCTTGGTCTATAAATAGGTATTTGAAACCGTAGTACTCACTGCGTTGCTTGCTTTCTTACTCATGCCAGCGTCCTGTCAATGTAGTGGTTTCTCTTAATTTAATGAGAGCTTCGCCAATCAATCTACTCCACGTCAATCACATAGAGGACGTCGGCTACTCTTCACTGATTGGCTAGCTCAGCTCAGGCAATCCTGGATTGGTCTTCTTAGAAGCGCGGTTCATTTAATCTCATTCTCAGAGGCTATATGCGTTACAAACCTCACATTTAGTAGAAATAATACCAATCTATACACATGTTTAAACCTTTGGGTATTACAGAATCAAGCTCATAAATCCATCGTTGCTCCAGTCTGTTCCCTCCCCGTTTATCTTGTTCTACATGATCAAGTACAAAACACTGGAGCTGGAAAAAATCAAAATGGGTTTTAGAAAATAGTGTTGAAATGGAGGGCTGACTGAGCCTGCCGGTGTTTCCTCACCTCAGTCAGGCACCCCTGCAGCCACCACCTGGCATCTGCCAATCGGGACGGGAGGTCCTCCCTTCCAGGATTAAAACCCGAGTGAGCCACTGAAAGCAGCCAACGGACACGTGCCCGAGGTTGCGTGGCCAAAGGGTCAGGACACGCCCCTTCAGAGCCAGGAGGAGCGAGGAGCAGCTGGGAGAAAGTATGGGCAATGGGAAGGCTAAGATTATTCCTTCTTCTAACATAATAGGACCAATGGATCGCCACTTATGCCCAGTTTCTGGAACATCCTTTGAAGGTAAGATTGATTTACAATCCCAATCTGCCTCTCTCTCATCTGGCGAACCCACGCCTCCACCTCAACCCGTCTTATCTTTATTAGAGAAGGATGATTCCGTTTCCACATCCAGTTCGGACTCAACTTCTCCACAATGTTTTGAGCGTGACCACAAAAATTCTTTATTGGAAAAACAATTTGTTTCTGTGTCTCCTGTTTCAATGCCTACAGGACCTATCACTAGGCCTGAGTTGGGCAGTAAAACTGTTACACTTCAAGACGTCTGGACTGTAGTGAATAGAATTGAGAACTCATTATAGGGCAGTTTAGTAAAGCTTTGTCAATTTTCATCTGAAATAACAAATAAGGTGGCTGAGCATGATTCTCAATTGGCTGTGATGGAAAAGAAATTGGACAAAGTAGAAGCATCTGTCTCTGTAATGCAATCCTGTGCTGCATCTCATGTGAAGGATAATACTTTATTACACTTACAGATGGAAAATGCTATGAGATCTAGGAACCTCAGATTTCTGAATTTTCCTATGTCTCATTATCTTTCTCCTTTGGAATTACTAAAAATGTATTTGAAGGATATACTTTGTTATACTCAGTTAGAAACTTTTTCTGCAGATAATCTTTACTATATACCTATTGGTTCCAAAATGGTTTCAGAAGAGGGGGGGGGGGGGAAAGATCAATTAGTGTCACCCGATAGTTTAAATATTTCTCAATTCCTAGAGTCATCAAAAGATTTTATAGCCAAAAGAGCAACATTGTTGGTCACCTTTAGGACTGAAATAGAAAAACAAGCCATTCTCAAATTATATTGTATAAATAAAAATGTCTTATTTTGTGGTCAAAAGATAAATATTTTTCCAGACGTCTCTAAACAAACGCAATACAGGAGAAAGCAGTTCCTGCAACTCAAGACTCGTGTCTTGGCTGTGGGAGCTTTATTTTTTCTTAAGTTCCCATGTAAGTGTTTAGTGACATATCAAACTATTAGATATATTTTTGTTGATCCAGTTCATTTATAAACAGAGGTTGAGATCGAGTGAAAATAGAATGTTTATTTGCCTGATTTAGGAGATTATGGTATATTGTTTGCTTTTGGTTTTTTCTTTGCTTTTTTGGACAATCAGCCCCCCATAATAATGTGGACTTGATAAGATTATTTTTTAGCTTGATGTATTTTATTTGAATCTGTTTAATTGCCTTAGTTGTTATTTGTTGTAACAAACCAAAAAATTTATACACATAAAACATCATTAACCAGAGTTTTGGTGATTTTAAATACTGTCTTTTGCAAATATTTCCAGCTCTAGCAGTTTATTTCCACTGCTTTTAATTAAATTTTTACTTATTTATTTATTACAGGTCTACCATTTTTGGGGCCACAAAAATCTGGACATATGGCCCCACCCTGTTCCACCTTCGGCTCTGCCCTGTTCTGCTCCAGCCCCTCCCAGTTCAGCCTCCAGCCTCTCCCCCCACAAACCTCTTCTCTTCTTCCCCGACAAGCTCTGGCCGCATCTGGAGGGCCTAGGGTATGCACGGATATGCGTGATGTCATCCGCTCATGCTCAGATGCCCTCCAGATGCAGCCGGAGGTTGTTGGGGCTTTCCAAAACCCAGACAAATGCAGGGTTTTGGAAAGCTGTCTGGGTGCCCGGACAATCCTCTGAAAAAAGAACATGTCCGGGTTTTCCTGGACGTCTGGTAGCCCTATCCGTGAGTTGTTACCAGACGTCCGCATTTCCCTTTTGAGTCCGGATGACTTTTCAAAACCCAGCACTTTGGGTTTTGAAAAACCTCCTCAAATCGTGTTAGGCTGGGAGGAAATCCGCATATGCGATGATGTCATGCACACAAGCATGTGATGTCATCCTGTGGCATCCACGCATGCACAGACTTCCTGCCTGACAAGGGCAGGCAGTGGGGGGCAGGGCTAGTGTGGGACTGGGGGCGGGATTAAGGCATTACAGGGCAGGGATGGGCAAAACTGGGCGGGTTTAGGGCAACCCTATGTATGAGGCTCTGGGCATTTACAGTTCTGACATTGCATAATGTTGTGACTTGACATTTATGTGGCCCTCTGTGCATAAAGGTTGCCCATCCCTGGGCTAATGTGTTCAGCTCTCTTTTGCAGACGCTCACTCTGCCAGCATTCTTTGTGCCCTCGGAGCTCGCTGTGTGCCATATGCACATAGGTTTGTTTGTTTTCTGCTTCATTTCAGGGATTTTTGCTTTATTTATTCTACTTGGTGCACAAACACAGTTTTATAAAAGCATATGCTTAAAATGAAAAGCAAAACAAACAATGAATTTCACTGGTACCTTTTTTGTTTGTTGGTTTCATTTTGAAATGGCATGCATCAAAACAGCCTGTCTTGCTTTTTTCATTGTTGTGTCAGCTTTCAATTAATGTAAAATCCGGATGTCTCAATCCGTCCTCCTTTTTCTGGAGTCATATGGTAACCCTAGGTAACAACAGTGGCGGAATACGAGGTGTGCAGCAGAATTCTGAAAAGTTTGAAAAGGGGAGAGAGAGGTTAGCGGATATCTGGTTATTTTCCCTGCTTGTATTGTGCTCTAAACTGAACCTGCAAAATGGGGTTTCAGATGATTTGCTAACATCTACCATTATGAGATTTTGTGATACAAAGTTCCACAGCCAATCCTGGGGACTCTTAACTTAAGGCACATTAGAAAATAGGCTTGGTGAATCTGAATGTGGAATTTTCCCATGATTTGAGCACATTTCTTTCTTTTTTTTTTTTTTTTTTGTAAATCTTTATTAATTTTAAAATATAAATAGTGCAATACAATGAATTTAAACATAAACAAATCAAGAAACGCACTTTAAATATGCAAATAATTCAAAAACACTCATTTTCTCCCCCTCCCCCTTTAACTAATAAAAGTAGATATACATTTATAATTTCCATACAATAAATAAAATAGGAATAATAAACAATAATACATTTCCCACTACCCTCCCTCCCACCCTGGATGTGTAAGGAGGTCAGAGAAAAAGAAAAGGTAAGTGGCATTTATTGTGACTCAATAAATGATGCCAATGAGCTCCACACCATGTTAAATACTTTACTATAAGCTAAAATTTCAGCGTTCATTCATATTTATAACTAGAACACAAGTTTGCCCACCAGAAAGTATAGTTAAGTCGATCATAACATTTCCAATTGCGTGTTATCATTTGAATGGCTACTCCCGTCATTATTAAGAAAAATCGGCTTTTATAACGATCCAAAGAAGGTTTAACATGTAATAAAGTACCACAAATTATAGCTCCATAAATTAGTGGTATCGATGACCCAAGTACAACATTAATTTGTTCCCATATCGACTTCCAAAAATTAAGTATCAATGGACAATAATACAACAAATGATCCAAACTCCCTATATTAACCTGACAATGCCAGCATCTATTAGATTTAGAACTTTTGCAAACAAACTAGGATCCAAAAAATCCTATGCAACAAGAAAAACTAAGTTTGTCTCATAGATGCTGACGCTGTACATTTCAACCTCCAAATCCAAATTTGTGGCCATCAAGATGCAGAAATATACTGTTTTATCTCGATGCTCCAAATGTCTCTTAAGACTATTTTTTGGTTTCTTATTCAGAAATTAATTTATACCACCGGGCGGCCTGATGTCCTAATAAATCTGTCTGGAAGCATAAGATCTGCAAGCTGTAATAAGATTTTAAGTTTTTCCAATCAGGAAACCCACTCTGAATGGCCTGCTTCAACTGCAACCACCTATAATTTTGAGATTTTAAAATTCCAAATGACTGTTGCAGTCGTGAAAAATCAAGCAGCCTCCCTTTAGACATAACATCTTCTAATGTTCAAATACCTGCCTGCATCCAATTCTTCCATGAGATCCCATCACCGCCTAGTTGAGCACATTTCCAATGTCGCAGGATTTTCAGCATTTTTTCCATTTTTTATATTGATTGATTGACTTATTTGTAACTCCGCTGTCGATGTACAGTCTCGTCATTTAAACCGCTTTGAACTATTCTGGTACTGCGGTATACAAAAATAAAGTTATTATTATTATTATTATTATTATTAATGTTCACATTAAAGCACCTCATTTCATAAAAATTAACGCGGGAGCACTTGGTAAGGTAGTACAAGCTGAATCGGAGCACACTAGCTGGTTGAAGTTTAAACGCCGAATCCACGCCCATGCTACACCCTCACCCAAAAACGTAAAAAATTTAAGAATGCATGATTAATGCCCTCTGTGACGCAAAGTACTGCAAAAAGCGTTAAAATATTTTGCAGAAGGTACATTTCCCGCCTTATGAGTGCTTTAGTGCTTCATGTGTTGTAGTAAACATAAGAAGTTGCCTCCGCTGGGTCAGACCAGAGGTCCATCGCGCCCAGCAGTCCGCTCTCGCAGCAGCCCATTAGGTCCATGACCTGTAAGTGATCCTTTGACTAAAACCTTTCAATCCTCACTATTCTTCTATCTATACCCTTTTATGAACCTATCTCCCATTGTATAATCATTCTGTTCTCATGTAACTAACTGCTTCGTTTGGCTAGTTCAGTGAGGGACCAATGAAGTCGCAGGGTTTAAGACAATATAATAATTAAGATATAAAACCATAACGCATCTCCCCCTCTTCCTTTTATCTTAGCTGTTAATCTAGTTCAATATTTCTCATGCACACCCGTTGTGGATGCTCTGAAAACGAAACTGACGGAGGGAAGGTTCAGAGCTGGTTTAAACACAGGTCCAAAGGGTACTCTGATTTCACTGCCCATCAAATTTTAACTTTTTTTTCTGGGACAAGAAGAAAATGCGGTTTTCTTTATAGAATTTGACCTCCTGTGTATGAAAATAGCCTCAGTTTTCTCCTATCATATATAGTTTTTGAGCAAATCAAAAATATTTAACTAAGAAGCAAAACCCTGCTACAAAATCGACGATTTAATATCAGCTGTGCTGATGAAGCTTGAAAATTGCTGATGATGCTCTAGGCCGACAGAGAACTGCATATTCCAGCTCCGCCTCCTCACCCATAATAATTTAATTATTAAAATGAATACTTTAGCTTAAAAATCTAATTTGAAGCAAACTGTTTTAATATTTCAGAGATTGTTATAACATTTACTCCAAGCATTAGAAAATATAGTGAAAATGTTCATTTTTGCATTATAATGCTCTTTTGCCAAAGAAGGTTATACCGAAAAATTAAGGTGTTTTGAATTCAGTGACCCCCAGATCACTACAGAAAACCCACTACAATTCATGTCCCAAAACCTCGGTTCCACAGTGAGTTTTCAGATTTTATTACAACCCCTTTGAAAAAAGACCGGTCAAGCTTATTGCTGTGTTGTTGAAGTCTGAGTTCCCATCTCAACCTTTCTAGGGGAGCCTTCCCCCCTCCCCTCCCCCAGTTCTTTGATGAGAATATTTACCATTACTCACGTCCATCCATGTATAATTTCCCTTTCTTCCAATGCCAGAGTCCAACATGGCCCAGCTCCACTTCTTCAGGGCTCTCAAGTGCTGCGCGACAGGTTTCTGGGTCTGTGAAAGAGGGAAGATCTCTGAACCAATCTGTCACCAGTCTATAAATGTCAACAGCCCTTTTAATTACTGCTACTGGAAGGAAGAATAGCGGATCTTGCCAAGCACTCCTGAAAGAGCTTCATTTTCTCATGTAGGGTTTAGTGAGAAAGGACAGAGAACTAAATACAGTAAATGCAAAAAAGTACTAGATTTAGCTGCTTTGCGTGCTGCTGGTTGAAAACGAAGAGACAGCTTATAGGACTGAATTCTGCATAGAGCGCTGAAAAATTGGCACTAATAAAAATAAGCACTTAGCGCTATTTATAAATGGTGCTTCGAGCTGGCTACTAGAACAGTATTTGGCACTGGGATCCATTCCCAATCCAATCTAATCCTTTAGTTTCTATAATGGGACATCCTCTTTAAAAGAAGCTTGTCTTGGTTTACATAAATAATAAAGAACATAGGGGCCCTTTTACTAAGGTGCATTAGGGCCTTAACATGCGGAATATCGCGCGCTAGACCTTAACGCCAACATTGAGCTGGCGTTATTCTAGAAGCGTACCGTGCGGTGTAGCACACAGTAATTTTGTGCGTTCGCTAAAAACGCTAATGCACCTTAGTAAAAGGAGCCCTAAGGTGCGCTAACCGATTTAGCATATGCTAATTGATTTAGGGGTCCTTTTACTAAGGCGCACTAGCTAATTTAGTGCACACTAATTGATTTAGTAACATATTAGATGACGGCAGATAAAGACCCGAATGGTCCATCCAGTCTGCCCAACCTGATTCAATTTAAATTTTTTTAAATTTTTCTTCTTGGCTATTTCTGGGCAAGAATCCAAAGCTCTACCCGGTACTGTGCTTGGACTCCAACTGCCAAAATCTCCGTCAAAACCGACTCCAGCCCATCTACACCCTCCCAGCCATTGAAGCCCTCCCCTGCCCATCCTCCCCCAAACGGCCATATACAGACACAGACTGTGCAAGTCTGCCCAGTACTGGCCTTAGTTCAATATTTACTATTATTTTCTGATTCTAGATCCTCTGTGTTCATCCGATGCTTCTCTGACCTCCGTCTTACTAAGGTGCGCTAGCCGATTTAGCGCACGCTAACGCTAATGCATCCATTATATTCTATTACATAAGAACATAAGCAATGCCTCCACTGGGTCAGACCTGAGGTCCATTGTGCCCAGCAGTCCACTCATGCGGCGGCCCAACAGGTCCAGGACCTGTGCAGTAATCCTCTATCTATACCCCTCTATTCCCTTTTCCAGCAGGAAGTTGTCCAATTCTTTCTTAAACCCCAGTACCGTGCTCTGCCCTATTACGTCCTCTGGAAGCGCATTCCAGGTGTCAACCACACGTTGGGTAAAGAAGAACTTCCTAGCATTTGTTTTGAATCTGTCCCCTTTCAACTTTTCCGAATGCCCTCTTGTTCTTTTATTATTCGAAAGTTTGAAGAATCTGTCCCTCTCTACTCTCTCTATGCCCTTCATGATCTTGTAAGTCTCTATCATATCCCCTCTAAGTCTCCTCTTCTCCAGGGAAAAGAGTCCCAGTTCCTCCAATCTTTCTCTATCTATCTATCTCTCTTTCTCTCTCTCCCTCTCTCTCTCTCTTTCTTTCTTTCTCTCTCTCTCTCAATATTTCTCTCTGTCTCCCTTTCTCTCTCTCTTTCTGTCCCTCTCTACTCTCTCTATGCCCTTCATGATCTTGTAAGTCTCTATCATATCCCCTCTAAGTCTCCTCTTCTCCAGGGAAAAGAGACCCAGTTTCTCCAGTCTCTCAGCGTATGAAAGGTTTTCCATCCCTTTTATCAGACGTGTCGCTCTCCTCTGAACCCTCTCGAGTAACGCCATATCCTTCCTAAGGTACGGCGACCAATATTGGACGCAGTACTCCAGATGCGGACGCACCATCGCCCGATACAACGGAAGGATAACTTCTTTCGTTCTGGTAGTAATACCCTTCTTGATTGATGCGTTAGCGTTTAGCACGCCTCAGTAAAAGAGGGGATTAGTGTGCACTAAATGCTAAGGTGCCCATAGAATATAATGAGCGCCTTCGCATTAAGCACGCACTAAATCGTTTAGCACGCCTTAGTAAAAGGACCCCATAGGCAAAGTGAGAAAAATAGCCCACACTAAAAATCAGTTAATGGGAAATGAAGTACAATCCAAAATTTTCTAGTAGAACTATTTCTACAATGTTTTTGGAAAAAGTATTGTTTTTAGAGATTTTCTAAGAGTATAAAGAGAAGAAATCGATCTGATCTCTACGGGAAGCTCATTCCAGACTGAAGTGAAGGTATGTATTATAGAATGACACGGTGACAAAATTCATCACCATCCCCATCCCCGCGGATAACCGCGGGAAATAATCCCATGTCATTTTCTAGTGTCTATTTCAACCTCGGTCCTTCTACACCAGCATTCTTCAAAGCAAAGCCTGCGGGTCAGTGGTTGTGGCCATTCATACTCTGATTCTTATGTGAGCCAAGGATAATGAAGCCATTGTGACATCACTGATGTGATTGGCTCTTAGGCACTGGTGGAATGAGGCATTATGACATCACAATCTCTGCTCTGGATACCAGAGACTGTCATTCTGTAGTGTCTGTTTCAACCTCAGTCCTTCTACACCAGCATTCTTCAAAGCAAAGCTTGAGGGTCAGTGGTTGTGGCCATTCATACTCTGATTCTTATGTGAGCCAAGGATAATGAAGCCATTGTGACATCACTGATGTGATTGGCTCTTAGGCACTGGTGGAATGAGGCATTATGACATCACAATCTCTGCTCTGGATACCAGAGACTGTCATTCTGTAGTGTCTGTTTCAACCTCAGTCCTTCTACACCAGCATTCTTCAAAGCAAAGCCTGCGGGTCAGTGGTTGTGGCCATTCATACTCTGATTCTTCCCTCTCTCCTTAAAGAATGACATGAAGATGGTTTCCCGCGGTTATCCGCGGGGATGGGAACGGTGATGAATTTTGTCACCGTGTCATTCTCTAGTATGTATAAAGGAATCTTTAGTCCCTTAAATGAAGGAAAAGCCAAGTTTTTCTTGATCTCATAGTTCGTAAAGAGTTAAAGGAAATGGAGACCAAAGGCAAAACGATTCCATATAGAATTTTAAACACTCCACTTGCACATTTAAACTGGATTCTGAAATAGAGAATGACACGGTGATCGATAATCCAAAAGTCACCATACAGCAAGAAAGTGACGAATATGATAGTATCTGTTGTTAATGCTTCTGTTATTAATTATGTCTAAAAGGTATCTGAGGCAAGACCTTAAGCGCCTAAGGGCTCCTTTTACAAAGGCGCGCGCTAGCGGGGTTAACGCGTGCGACTTTTCATCACGCGCTAACCCCCGCGCTGGCCCAAAACTACCGCCTGCTCAAGAGGAGGCGGTAGTGGCTACCACATCCGGCGGTTTACCGCGCGCTATTGTGTGCTTTAAACCACTAGCGCGCCTTTGTAAAAGGAACCCTAAGCGTTAGAAATGCTAAGCGCATAAAACTTTAATGGGGCTGTGAACGTCATCATTGGTCCAAAAACCCGGTTTACTTTTTCCTTTTTAATCGTGTTAATTAAAGCAATTTTTGTGAGCCCACCAGGACAGACAGGGAAAACAGTGGCAGTCCCCTGCCCTCGTCTCCACCCTCTGCTCCTTCCCCGATCCCCCCTGCCATGCACACACCCACTTCCCTTCCCCCATACCTCCAGTTGTTCCTCGTGACCCCAGCAGCTCTCCCTCTGACATCACTTCCTATACGCAGCACCCAGAAGTGATGTCAGTGGGAGTGCTGACACGGTCGCGAGGAACACAAAGTTGTTACCCCTTACTAGGCCACTGATACCTGCACAAATACATGTAATACAACTTTTGCAAAACACTGCTGTTAAATTAATCTAACATGCATAAAATTTGACCATGTCACCCCTCTCCTCCGTAAAGCACATTGGCTACCTGTTACTCATCGTCTTTCCTGTAAAATACTCCTCCTCACTTTTAAAACCAAAAACTCTAACCAACCGGCATTCATAGATAAACTTTTGATCCCTTACTCATCATCAAGGGCCCTCCAATCAAAGAATCAAAATTTACTCTCTATATCGTCAGTACGGGAATTGTTTTACGACACTACTCTCAAATCCATCTTTTCAGTTACCACCTCCTCTCTGTGGAATGCCCTTCCACTAGACATTCGATTAGAGAACTCACTCGGAAAATTCAAAACCAAACTTAAAGCTTTCCTCTTTAAAGATGCTTTTACTCTTTAGCATCAGCCTCTGCCTTTTAATTCCCTGACTCACGTGTAGCTTTGAAACATCTAATATTTCTTTTGAAGTGATTCCCCCTTAATGTCTATATCACTCCTCACTTACCGTCCTTTTTAATTAATTTTACTTCGACATATTTTAAACAACCTCTCCCTCCCCTACTTTCCTTCCGTTTCATGTATGTTAATCTGAATTTGTCCAGTATTTTTAATATTTGATAAATTATTGTTTTTATTTACTTATTTTAACTGTTTTTATAATGTACCCTGTCTAGACATGTATTTTGATAGACGGTATATCAAAAATAAATAAACTTGAGAAACTTAAGCTGTTCTGAGATCCCCCTGGGAGAACGGTATAGAAAATCGCTTTGAATTGACTTATAAGCTTTTCTGTTAACAAGTCTCAGTTAAATAAGTCTGATTGGCTGCTGCTGATTTGATTGACACCTAGGCTTCTGCTACAGCAACGTCTGGAGTGAGTTCTTGGGTTGATATGAATAAATGTATAAAGCGGAATGAGAAATGAGTGATCATCACTCCTCTTCCTCTCTATTACGACATCATTTGGATTGTACTGGCCTGTGCATAAGAGGGTTGATTCATAAGACACGGCAGCTAAGTTTTTTTTCTCTCACCAACGCTGGAAATCTGCTCTGGGACTGTTCTGCAGTGCAGTTTAATGAGTATATTTTGGATTCTAAGTCAGTCCTGTTATTATGTTCCAAATTGCCATTTTCCAAGTTTATTCAGTTGATTGTATTTATGTTTATATCTGCTCATTTTGCTATTGTTATGCTGTTAACAAAATTGTAAGTTTTGTGTTAAACCAGTGTCTCTCAAACCGTGGGCCATGGCACAGTGGTGCGTTCCGAAGAGATTCTGGGTGTGCCCTGAAGAGATTCCAGAAGTTTACTTTATTTTTAAAAATTTCCTTCATCAGTTTACACTAGAATAGATGGCATGTACGTCACATATGCAAGAGTCTGTCAATGTTACGAGTGTCTGTGTGTGTAAGGATACAACCGCCCAGACAAGCAACATTTGGTGACGTTTCGCTGCAGTGGGGGGGGGGGGGAGGAGAAGTCACCATGGCAGGAGGGAGTGGGCAACCCTCCTGCCAATTTTCTTTTCATCATGGCAGATGGAAATGAGCATTCCTTCTGCCGTTGTCGCTGGCACCGAGGGGGGGGGGGGGTGCGGTGCTTTTTAACTTTTTCTAATGGGACAGATAATGTACATGTGTAATATGGAGTGCATCTGTGCCCATTTTTAAAAAAAAAAGGTTAGACAGGTAAGCTTTTTTTCAGATTGCGAAAAGCAATCACTTTTTCAGTGCATCGGGAAGCCATGTTAGAGCATCAATCACTCTACTAGTTTACATGGCATTTTAATATTACTAAACTTATTTGCATGGTCGGATCGGAGAACGAGCGATTGTGCAGAAAACCAGGCAATGAGCCATTTTCTGCATCGGGTCGACAAATACGATCATCGCAAGAGCTGTTATAACAGGTTTAACGGTGATTGCTGGCTTTAGTGCATCTGGGCCTGAATGTTTGCTGGGGAGGGATTAGTGAGTAAAGAGGTAAGGTTTTCTGAGAGGTGGCAGGGCATTAGAGATCAAAGGAAATATGAGGTAATTAAGGTCAAGGGTAGATACTCGTACAGGAGGATAGAGATTAATTTATTGAGACCAGAGAGAAGGGCGCGTGCATGCGTGCCAAAAGATGTCGCAAACTGGTTTAAGAAAATCATGGTCCCTTCAATATCACTGTTGACCTTTATTTTTGCAGACCGTACCAAAAACCCCCCCAAAAACCCAACACGTAGGTGATTGAACAACAGCAGGACAAATTCAAACATCGAAACATGCAGCTCCTTGCATCATCTTTCAGCTCTGTTTCTTCCAATGTTCGACCATGGAGATGGTCCAAGACCATCCTCCCGGCACTCATCTCTGTCTCTTTCATGCTGCTGAAAGTGAGGGATTTTGGTCCAACTTCTAATTAGAAACCCCTGGCAAAGGGCTCTGGCTTTGACAACACGGTGGAAACCCTTGTCCCTCCTTTCGAACAAATGAAGAGCCTTGTCAAATAGGAAAGGGTGTCCCCTGCCATGTAATAACAAAGCCGGATCGCAGGCACAGAAGACTCCCCGTCTGTTCCACATTAACAGATTTTCATTGCTCAGGATGGAGCGATTGTGTTTCTTAACAGTGAGCTGCAGGCCCCGTGAATATATTAATGATTCATGTTTGCCTGGGTGGAACAGAATGTACTGTATGATAATCATACGGAACCAGTGGATAAGAGTACTTTAAATGCGTTTCTACAGTTAATAGTTTGACGTTCCACAGGGTCACCAACCTTTTCAATGTAGGTAATTTTCAAGGGAAAATGTACAGTCAACAGAGATCTGATCGTGTTACTAGGCAACCTGCTGCTTGGTTATAGCTCTGAATAATTTGGCAAATTTTTCTGCTGATCTCCCCCCCTCCCCTCCCACCCCCTGCAATAAAGTTGGGGGGGGAGAGACAGGCGGAGAGCATTTTTGTCCTGCGGTTTTTCGTAGGCATTAAGCGATGAGCTGACAGCATTAAACGGTGATCCAGTGGCTAATACTCTGTAAACAGCACACTTTGAGGGTGATTTTGTGATTTTTGTTTTAGGTTCTGTTGTACGTATATTTATATGTGTTGCTTTCAGTTATCTTTATCGGTTTTCATTTGTGTAATGTTTTATTGTACTCCAGCTAGAAATAGTAAAATAGTGCGGGCTGCAACATTTTCTAATAAATAAAGTTTTAAGTTTATTTTATGCCTATTTTAAAAAGAAAAGTGGATAGTAACATAGTAGATGACGGCAGATAAAGACCCGAATGGTCCATCCAGTCTGCCCAACCTGATTCAATTTAAATTTTTTTAATTTTTTCTTCTTAGCTATTTCTGGGTAAAGCTATTTCACAGCTTTACCCTGTACTGTGCTTGGGTTCCAACTGCCGAAATCTCTGTTAAAACCTACTCCAGCCCATCTACACCCTCCCAGCCACTGAAGCCCTCCCCAGCCCATCCCCCACCAAACGGCCATACACAGACACAGACCGTGTCTACTTTCTCTCTGATATACTGATGTTACTGGCCAAAAGTGTGCTTTGGAACTCTCTCCCACTGTATCTACGCAAAGAGACCCACACCGAGAAATTTAAAACAAATCTAAAAACATTTTTAAGGATGACTACGATCTGTAACTTCCATTAGAGACAGATAATCAACGAAGGAAGAGCATATTCCCCCCATCCCTCCCCATTGTGCTAGCCTTTTACAAAATGTATTTCTATCCTATTACAAAATGTATTCTTCCCCCCTTTTCCACTTGTATTTATTTATTTAAAAGATTTCTTAACCGCCTATAACAAAAGACAATCAAATCAAATAAAAGACATACAACACATATTATACAAATAACAGGACCTTCATATCAGCCTTATTTTACAGCACTTGACAGCGTATCAGTGCAGAAAAATTCATAATCCTGGAAAAAAACATTTATTGAAATGCTTCTACAAATAATGTAGTTTTCAGAAGTTTCTTAAACTTCTGAAAATCTACAAGAGCTCTTAGTGGTCCAGTCAACTTATTCCACAGCGTCACTCCCATGAAAGAGATAGTGGAGGACCTAGTACTCTCATAGTGCGCTGCTGAAAAACCTGTAAGCGATAACCATACTGCCCCCTCAGATCACAATGCTCTGAGTGGCCTATAAGGTGCCATAGCCTGTGACAAATAAAATGGAATCTCTTGTTGGATGACCTTAAACACTAACACTATTGCCTTGAAAACAATACGTGATCGTACAGGCAGCTGATGAAGTTTTTTTTAACTACGGAATTATATGGTCGAACTTTCTCAGACCACAAATCACCCATGCAGCAGCGTTTTGAATCATCTGCACAGCTTTGCATTGTATGTTACTATGTTACTATGTATGGTCGTAATCCCAAGATAAAAGGCATTGCAGTAGTCTAATTTCAAAATGACTACTGCCTGCACCACAGCATTTGTATTGTTTACATCTTAGTTTTGACCCCCAATAGATTTTAATATTTTATATTCTAGCTTTGTACACACTGCTTAGACAACGTTTTTAAGCAGTATATCAAATTTTAAATAAAACTTGAAAACTCAAAACTTTCTTTGAGGCACAATTACTTAGGCCTTCCAAGCCTAAAAGTGAACAGCGAAACTAGACCACCACATCTTCAACTTACTGATTACAACAACTAACTACAAAACCTTCAAGAGAATTAAAAACCAAGTTATTCAGGAAATTTGTCAAGTCAAAATAACCTTCTCAAAATATCCACGGTCCCTAATGCTTCTTCTAATTATCTATTTTGTAATCTTCTAATTCACTTGTAATCTCACTGGGTATGCCCAGACCAATTCTTTTGTAATCTGCCTACAACCGAAAGGTATTGGCAGAATAAATTGATCACTCTCTCCTCAAAAATGGATTTCCTGTCCTATTAACCCTCTTTCTTCCTCCCCTCTTAAAGTCAATCAATTTGTACCTTTGCTTAATCTTTGTAAACCGCATAGAACTTCACGGTATTGTGGTATATAAGCTGTTATTATTATTAATGTAATGTAATGTTTTATAATGCAGGGGTTTACTCGTATGCTTCACCTATGCTCTTCCCAGACTCCACCATCCATGCACATGCTCAGCATCAAAGCATGTTCCTTATGGATAGCGCACACCCTTTTATGCAGGTATGTTTTTTATAAAAGGTTTTTTTATGTGCATAAGGGGATAATTACCTGCAGAAATGATTATAATACCAATGGTTACTTTGTTGTAAGTGCCTACGAGCTGGTGCCACTTTACAGAATTGTTGCCTCTTTATGCTCAGGGTTGTTGTTTTTTTTTAACAAAGCCGCGGTAGTGATGCTTCTTCGGTAAATGCACCAAAGCCCATAGGAATTGAATGGGCTTCAGTGCATTTACTGCGACAGCATCGCTACCATGTCCTTGCAAAAGAGGCCCTCAATTAAAGACCTGAGGGACAGAAGCCCATGAATCCACCCCATATTGAGCGATGCGTAGGAAGAGATACAGCTTTCTAAAAGAATGAAAACTCTCCTTTCAGAATTGCTTAATGGTTGAGGTTCTTTGTCCTCGGCGTGAAGAGTTCTGCAGTGACAAAAGTCATCACCGTTCCCATCCCTGCGGGGAAACCGTCCGGTGTCATTCTTTAGAGTCTATCTCAACCTCAGTCCTTCTAAACCAGCATTCTTCAGTGCAAGCTTTGAGGGTCAGTGGCTTTGCCCATTCATACTCTGATTCTTCCCTCTCTCCTTAAAGAATGACATGGGGATGATCTCCCATGGTTAACCACAGAGACAGGGATGAATTCTGTCACCATGTCATTGGAGTTATCAGTGTGGGTTACCATTAAGATGTGTTGTTTTATCACTAACTTGGTCGCTTTTAATGCAATGAGATCTAGTCCTATATAATAAAAGGTTAGCGGCGCATGCGCTTTTAAAAAAGCGTGATTACTGCCGCCGTGGTGTGTGATCCGTGGCTGTGTTCCATTTTAGAACCCGGCCAATGATCACTCTGGCCACTCCCCTCCTCCCGCCCTCACTCACCCTGGAAGCCAGGCAAGCTCTCTCCCTGCCCGCGACCTCGGCAGGGAACACACCTCGGCCCTCACTCGCCGCTGCTGCAACCACCGCTGCTGCTGATCTTCCTGTAAAGAGCAGCCTGCGATGGTGGCCGGCTTTAGCGAACCTCGCAGGCCGCTCTCCAACTCGGTAGCACGCTCCCTCTGATGCGATCCCGTGCATCAGAGGGAACGTGCTACCGAGGCTGGAGAGCGGCCTGCGAGGTTCACTAAAGCCGGCAACCATCGCAGGCTGCTCTTTACAGGAGGATCAGCAGCATGAGAGGAGCTGCCGCCGGTACTTTTAAAATTTGAAACAAAAACCTTCGGCCGCAGCAGGCCAGCCCGCGGGAGGGGAAGGGGGAGGGGTCGAACAGAGCAGGCCAGATCGCATTAAGAGAAGGGAGGGGCCGAACGGAGCAGGACCGCTCACGGTAAGAGAAGGGAATTGCTTCACAGGGACCTGGAGGGGAAGGGAAATACCACTGCTGCTTCTGCAAAGGAAAGTGGGGGGGGGAGAAGGGAGTGGGGGGGGAAATGCTGCTACTACTTCACAGGGACCTGGAGAGGAAGGGAAATACTGCTGCTGCTTCTGCAAAGGAAAGTGGGGGGGGGGGGAGAAGGGAGTGGGGGGGAAAATGCTGCTACTACTTCACAGGGACCTGGAAAGGAAGGGAAATACTGCTGCTGCTTCTGCAAAGGAAAGTGGGGGGGGGGGGGAGGAGAGACAGAAAGAAATACAGACAGACAAAGGAGGCCAGGGAGAGAGACAGACAGAAATAAAGACAGACAGGGGACCAGAGAGACAGACAGACAGACAAAGGGTGCCAGGGAGAGAGAAAAATAGCAATAGGGAGAGAGACAGAAAGAAAGGAAGAAAGAGACAGGAGCAGGGAGGGAGACATAAATAAAGAAAGACAGACGGGCATATATTCTAGCACCCGTTAATGTAACGGGCTTAAACACTAGTTATTAATAACTGAGGTTAACAGTAAAATAACTTGTCTTAACAGGAGCCCACATTGATAACTTCCTTCTTAATTAAAGATAAAAGAAATGTCTCAAGAAATGGACATCACTGCTATATATAATAAAAATGAGCCAAGTATAGGACAATGAAGCCATTGTGACATCACTGATAAGCTTGGCTCTTATTGGTGGAATGAGGCATGACATCACATTATCTGCTCTGGATAAGAGACTGTCATTATTTAGTGTCTTATCTCAACCTCAGTCCTTCTACACCAGCATTCTTCAATTGCAAGGATTGAGGGTCAGTGGCTGGGCCCATTCATACTCTGATTCTTCCTCCTCTCCTTAAAGAATGATATGGAGATGGTTTTCCGCGGTTATCTGCTGGGACAGGGACAGTGATGAATTTTGTCACCATGTCATTCTCTGTCCATTCTCCAGGTTCTGTATGACATTCTGAGCTAATCTCTCAAGACTGATGTCTGTGCCTATTTCATAGACTGAGGCCTGAATTCTATAAATGGCGCCACTCACTGCGGTTTTCAAGCGAGTTAAAACCACGGGCTCGCAAAGTTTAAAAAAAAAAAAAAAAGCAAAAAGGTTTCCAGCTCTGCCAGGCACAGAGGGCCAGCGCATGCGCAGACCATCTACAGATGCATCGGGATCGCTGGAGAGTGATCTGTGCAGTCGGTTAGGGGTGTGATTCTGATTGCCCTCATTTGCATTAGGGCAATTCGTGAATCAGCCCCCTGGCCACGGATCAGATCGGATTGCTCATGGATCGGATCCGATCTGTGGCCTTTGTGTAAATCTAGCATATGATATCACAATCTCAGCTCTGGAATGTTGCTACTCTTTGGGTTTCTGCCAGGTACTTGGGACCTGGGTTGGCCACTGGTGGGAACAGGATACTGGGTTTGATGGACCTTCGGTCTGTCCCAGTATGGCAATTCTTATGTTCTTATGTGAACCAATTATAGGACAATTGAGCCATTGTGACATCACTGCTGAGGTTGGCTCTTAGGCATTGGTGGAATGAGGCATTATGACATCACAATCTCAGCTCTGGAATGTTGCTACTCTTTGGGTTTCTGCCAGGTACTTGGGAACTGGGTTGGCCACTGGTGGGAGCAGGATACTGGGTTTGATGGACCTTCGGTCTGTCCCAGTATGGCAGCTCTTATGTTCTTAAGCTCTAACACCTTTTGCACTTACCTGTTTTTCTGAGCTAATGCTGCATTAAGACATTAACACCTTATGTAAACAAGCCTTGAAAGATGAGTTGCATCCCCACCATCCTAGGCTTTCAGGTCACACCCTCTTCAATTAACCTGCACTTGCGCTTAACAGTTTAACATTGAGGATCATAATGCTCCCAGTGTAACAATATCACTCCATCAGCAAGACAAATTTAGTGGGAGGGAATATGTGGAAAGTTGCCAAGTTACCCAAGGCAGCAATTCAGGATTAGCCTTAAATCTACCTTTTGAAACTTGGCAACTTTCCAACCCTATTCTGGTGCATTACGGAATCCGCAGCTCTGATTTCAGGGACTACAAATACCACAATGCACTGGGACAGAAATGCAAAACATCCACTGTCTAGAGCTGGGAAACCTGGCAGCTCTTTAAGTGCCCTACATTTCTTCCCTGCTCTCCTTTGAAAAATTAAATGCTTAAAATATATTGCCAAACTGGTCCTGCTCCCAGCAAACTGTTTGTGGGCTGGTGATGTCAGAGTTTATTTAGCTGCACTTGTTCGAACCAGCTCTGACAGCTAAATCAGCATAAAATCAAGGCGTGTCCCCTAAATCCAACCAAATAAACCAGCTTTTCTGGGAGCTGGCATTTGCTACGGTTATTGACACGGGGATGATTTAAGACAATTTAAAGAGGCGAAAATGCAACAGGAAACCTGAAGAAAATCCTATAACAAGCCCTCAAAGAAGTTCATTAAAATGCATTTAATATTTTAAACTACTTTAAGAAGTTGGCTTTACCTAAAGTAAGGATTCTTCTCATCTCTATCCTCACGACACACTGTTAGACACATTGAATATGAATGAGACAGATTTGCATACAACAGAGGCAGCACATGCAAATCTGTCTCAAGCCTATTCCTTAGATTATCTTGAAAACCTAAGGGGCTGTCTCTTCCATGTCCAATGTACAGCACTGCATGCGCCTGGTAACGCTATAGAAATAGTACATTTTTGTAGTTGTGATCTAAGAGAATCTATGTCTCAGATGTTCCAGCAGTCCATAAATGCACAAAATGAACATGGGGGAGAGTGTAGTGCAGTGGTTAAAGCTTCAGCCTCAGCACCCTGAGGTTGTGGGTTCAAATCCACACTGCTCCTTGTGACCCTGGGCAAGTCACCAAATCCCCCCATTGCCCCAGGAAGATTAGACAGATCATGAGCACTTTGTCCAGGTTTTGAAAAGCATCCCGACAAAATTGCGTCGGGAAGGAGCATCCGCACATGCGTAGATGCTATCTGGGGCTGGGCTGAGGGGTGTACGGAGCGTGCCAGAGGTGGAACTGGCCAGTCCTGGGGGCGTGGCTATGGGTCCGGATTTTCCCAAAGGAAAATCTAACACTATGTACTGACACACTAACGATGTACCACCCATCTGGGCATTAACAAATGGGCAGTGTTGAAGGCAGAGGATTGCGTTTGATGCAACATCAAACTTATACTGCACAGAAGAAAGGCCCGGCAATCCACTTCTGTATTCTGCCACGAAAACTTGGTGAAAATGTACAAGTCTCTAGGATTTGAACACGAGTCGATGACACCTTACAAAATCTAGGCCAATGAATGGCAGGCCTGAATTTAAGAGCCAAGGGGGCTATAATATAGTTATGACATCTATAATAATAAAACCCTAGAGCGCGCATATGCTCTTGAAAATTCGTGATTCCTGGTGCCGTGAAGTGTGCTTCTGTGGCAGTATTCTATTTGACACCTCACGGCGCTTGCAGGGCTGGAGGCGCGTGCTGTGGCTGAAGGCGCCCGACTGTGCTCTCTCCCTGCCCGCGTCCTCGGCAGAGAACACACCTCCAGCCCTCACTCGCCGCTGCCGCTGCCACCGCTGATCCTACTCTTCAGAGCAGCCTGCGATCATGGCCGGCTTTAAAGAACCTCACAGGCCGCTCTCCAACCTCAGTAGCATGCTCCCTCTGACGCACGGGATCGTGTCAGAGGGAACATGCTACCGAGTTGGAGACCGGCCTGCTAGGTTCGCTAAAGCCGGCCACCACGATCGCAGGCTGCTTTGAAGAGGAGCAGGCCAGAAGACGCCGGGATGGAGGGAGGATAAGAAGGGGATCAATACCGGGAGCCAGGAGGAGAGGGAAAAGGAAAGGGGGCTACTTTGGGGGGAGGGGTGTGCTGGGGGGAGACAGAAGGGGCCATGGATAGGGAGAGGGAAAGGGGGCTGCTTTGGGGGGGAGGTGTGTGCTGGGGCAGACAGTTTTGCTCGGGGGGAAAAGGGGGGAGACAGAAGGATACAGACAGCGGCCAAGGAGAGAGAGATAAAGAAACACAGACAGACAGACACATCTATTCTAGCACCCGTTAATGTAACGGGCTTAAAGACTAGTCATACAATAATTTCCCAACTACTTCAATTCATCTGTAAGTCTGAATGCTCATATTGTCAAGCTTTATTAGCATTCTCTTTGAAGTCCTTTTCATTCTTGGGCCTGCTATTGTTTTAAAACGTAAGCTGTGTCATGAAACGATTGCTCAGGAAGTTGCGCCTAATTTTAATAAACCGTAAAATAGATCTCCCAGCTGATGAAATTGAACAATGAAGGAGCCAGAATGCAAAACCGAGCCACAGAATGAATTTACACCCAGGGCTCTTTAAGCAGCGAAGGTTTCAATGCGGCCTGTGAGAGCCTTCATTAATTTTTAACAGCTTCCTTCATGCCTGAAATCAGAGCTCCTTTTATCACATTTTCCCATTATTGTAGAGGATTTGACATTTTAGCCCTAACGAGAGAACGTGGCGGCTGCTTAAATATTGTCCTAGAACGGGGGTTTCTCTTTCTTGCGCTGCAGTTAAATATTATGATACCTCTTGGCTCGACTATACTTTTGGAGCAAGACAAAGCCTTCTCCAGACCCGAGCAGTGAATTCGAATCTCAAGAGTGTTGCACCACACGAGAAGACTCTTCGCTGTTTGATTTTTTTTTTTTTTTTTTTTTTTAAATTGAAGAACTGGAAGACATTCATCGGCAGCTACGACACTTGAGCTCCTGTAGCGGAATCACGCAAAACATTAGGCCACAGAACCACTTAGCCAATGGACTGTTTCTACGGTACACCACCAAGATTTAGAAAAGGATCCTACATTGGGATTCGTCTACTACAGGGTATTAAGCACTTACGGGGAAATTCTGTAAATGGAATCTAAACAGATACAGAATTGCGCCTAACTTAAAACTTAGGCTCCTGTAATGTAGGCCAGGGTTTTAAAGACATACATTATAGGCGCCTAAGTCCTTCTGCACCCCTAAACACGCCTACTTTAGACTTAGAGTTGGTAAACTATGCATTTTAACAGCAGCTAAGGGGTGTGGGGGGGGGAAGGGAGGGGCAGTCCAGCCCAGGCGCTGTCTTCCTAAGGGTGTGGCACCCCTCCTCTCCACCCCTCCCCCCCGGTTCCTCTCCTTGCCACTCACCCCTTGCCTTCCCCCATATCTTTTATACTTCCCTGGTGCGAGGTTGCTGCCCGTGTCAGCATCGGCGCTCTCTCTGACATCACTTCCGGGACCCGCACCTAGGAAGTGGCGTTCGAAGGGTGAGCCAACATCGACATGGGCGCGCTGCTCATGCCAGAGAAGTTAAAAAGGTCCTGGGAAAGGGAAGGGGGGGGAGGGAGAGGCACCCCCAGCGCTGCACACCCTTACAACGTCACTGTTTCCGTACTAAACAGACAGCATTCTACTAGGTACACTCAGACAAAGCTGAATTATTTTCCCAGTGTGTAAATATTTGCTGTGCGGCTAGGCCCAAAACTATGTCAAACAATTTGGCTACTGTTTTTTTTTTTTTTTTTTTTTTTGCAGAACATGAGGTAAAGCTACAGACCATAAAACAATAACGCTTATACATGAAAGGAAGCCAAAAAATGAATTATGCTTTCAACTTTACCCCATAAAGGACACCAACACTGCCTCACCTTTGAGCAAGTGTGCAACATAGGTTGCAATTGATCCAGAATACTGCGGTAAGACTGATTTATGGTTTAAAGCAGTGTCCCGCAAACTTTTTCGAGCCGGGCCACACTAAACCTAGTGTCCCTGGCTCGAGACACCTTCAAATGGGCCTTGCGCCGAGAGAAAGACCCGCGCTGAAGAGAAGGGCCGGCAGAGATAAGAGGTGTCGGCGTTGGGAAGCACATCCCCTAGACCAGTGTTTTTCAACCTTTTTACACCTATGAAACGGCAGAAATAAAAGAATTATTCTGTAGACCGGCGGTTGAAGAACACAGGGCTAAGTCGTGGGCCAGACCCCGCCCATCTCTACCCAATCTCCACCCCAGACCCCGCCCTCATAATAGTACTAATTGCACCTTGCACGTCCCGTGCCTCATCTGGAAGCCTTCCCTCTGACGTTGCAACGTCAGAGAGAAGGCTTCCGGTTCAGGCGCAGGACGCCCGTAGGAGCCACTGTCCGTGGCTTTGTGCACTGAATCAGTTAGGAAGAGGGAGCTGGCTCGAAGATAACGCCGCATCGATCGCACCATGGGCCGGTGGTTGAAGAACACTGTTTTGGGCCTGATGCACGTGCCGGCTCTGTGGACTGGCAGGAAATTTCTGTGGACCGGCACTGGTCCATGGACTGGTGGTTGAAGAACACTGCCAAAGACAATCATCCGGTGCCAGCATCTCTCCTCTTCCCCAGTGTACCGCAGCACACCAGAAAGCTCAGGAGGCACACAGTTTGCGATACACTGGTCTGAAGAAATATGATCATGTAACCTCTTTCTACCATGAGTTGCACTGGCTCCCCGTGGAGGCACGCATTATCTTTAAACTGGGTTGCATATGCTACAAAGTCATCTCTGGCCAAGCCCCGCTTTGTTTAGCTGACAGATTTTCAATTGCATGCCATAAGAATATTAGAAAATCACAAGCTCTGTATTTCCCTCTGTTAAAGGCTAATCATCTGCTTTCATTTCAAGGAGCTTTTCATGACAAAGACTATCATTCCCTGTTACTTACTTCTCACTCTTATGAACACTTTAGGAAACAATTGAAGTCTCATCTTTTCCCCAAGTGCTTGTCCGAGTAGTTATCTATGGCCCTTTTTTTGGAGATTATGTAATTTTTGTAAACTGCATTGAACTTATGGTTATGCGGTATAGAAACACGATGTTATGTTATATTATGCAGAGTCCCCACCTCCGACTGACAAGACCAGCAAACCTGAGACCCAGCCCTCGGCAATCTGCACACTTTATACGGCGTCCAGAGAGCACGATGGCTGAGTGATAGAAGCAGATAGAACAGGACGACAGACTAATCCAAAAACCTGCCCAATCCTCCACGTCCACAACTTCTCCCAGTTCATCTAGCAACATTCTTGAATTTGAATTTTCTGTAGCCCGGAGAGGCAGTGGCATAGTAGGGGGTAGGAGGTGCCCCCCCCTCCTTTCGCCCACCATTCCACACTTGTGCTCTCCCTCCCCACTCCCACAGACCTCTAAATCTTCGCCAGCATGAGTGGCTTCGGCAGCATGCTCCTCGTGCCAGCATTGGATTTCCCTCTGACATCACTTCCTGGCCCCGTGACCCAGAAGTGATTCAGAGGGGAACCAGACTGGTGCGAGCAACAGGCAGAAGTTGCTCGCACTAGCAAACATAATACAGAGATACGGGGTGGGGGGAGGAATGGCATGAGCATGGCGGGGCATGGCGGAGAAGAAATCCGCACCCCTCCCGCATCCACCTAACCATACCACTGCAGAGAGGATCTTTTATTCTGTCTATATAATCCCACACAAGCCAGTGTTTCCCTTCAGCACCTGTTCATGGAATTTAGAGCCTTTCAAATAATGCCAAAGCTGCAACCAGCGATAATACTGGCACATATCTCAATCCCTCGAAAGACTTAAACGCACTCCAATTTAATAAGTGGACCACATTCCAGATGCCTTTACTTTGTCAATCAACCCAGCTGACCGCAGTCCCTTGAGTTTTATCAGAATTATGCCATAAAGAAATAAGGTTGGCATCGAGCCAAGTTAAATGCAAACCATCTGCCAAAAAAACAGCCTGCAAAGCAGAAGAAAGAGATGTCACCTGTGAAACCTGCATGGCACATCAGTTTCTTAAAGGGACTGGAAAAGCCGTAGCTTTCTCCAATTGCAACCAACGAGTAGTTTCAAGTTTATTTAAAAAAATTTTATACCGCTTATTCAAATTTCTAAGCGGTGTACAGCAATAATAAAAGAGAAATCATTAAAAGAAACGAAACCAATTAGTGTTACAATATTATACAATACGGTATCAAGTTAGTAGACTTTAACATAAACACATATACTAACTGGACACAATTGGGAAAGTAGGACTGAACTACAATAATTTAAGATAAAGCACACTTAGGGATAAAACAACAGGTAGGGAAAGAGACTGTAGTTAGTTTAGTTCTAAAAAGGACAGTTTTATCCAAAAGCATCCTCAAATAAAAATGTTTTGAGTTTAGCTTTAAACTGCTTTATTGAGGTTTCCACGTGTAAGTGATTGGGCAATGAATTCCATAGGGTGGGTGCAGTGGCAGCAAAATTATTAGATCTCAACGTATTAATTAATTTCAAAGACGGTACAACTAAAAGGTTTTGTGATATGGAACGACTAAAACCTCCTATTGGCAAAAAACAAGCCACCACTGCAGCTGTCCTATAAACCAAATGTTACAACTTAAAATCTGGAAAATTAACAGACACACACACACCTTTCTCTAAGCAATTTAAGCTTTCACATAGCAATTCTTGGAGGTTTATCCCTTCAAAGAAAACAGGAGATCCTATCTTCCAGATTTTTATACGATGATCCTGGGAAAGGCACAGGTACCATACTCAAAATATCACTTACCTTAGGGGCCGACGTCATTTTGATCACCTCAAGCCTTCCTCAGCAAGACAAATATAAAGATGATCAATTCGTAGTGGCATTGCGAGGGTAGGAGGCATCTGGGGCTTTAACACACCCTACGCCCTCCTCTCCCCCCACTGCTCTTTACATGCCCCCCCCTGATCCTTCCTGCCCCCACCCCCGCCTCCCACTCATGCTCTCCTTCCCCCCTATATATCTCTGTAAATCATCTGTGCGAGTGGCTTCTCCAGAAAGCCGCTTGCACCAGCATTGGGTTTCCCTCTGATGTCACTTCCTGGTCCCGCGACCCAGAAGTGGTTCAAAGGGGAATCAGGCCGGTACGAACAACAGGCAGGAGAAGTTGATCACGCTGGCGAATATCTACAGGAGGTACAGGGTGGAGTGAGGGATGGCGGGAGTGAGGCATGTTGTGGTGGGGCAGAGAGGTGCCAGTGCCCCCATCAAGATGGCACCCGGGGTTATCCGCACCCCCTGCCACCCCCTTACTATGCCACTGCCAATTAGTAATCTACTCAGCAGGGCATCACGATCTCCACTGATGTGCCATACTAAGCTCCCAAGTACTCAGTGGCATAATAAGGGGGGACGCGGGCACCCCTCCTGCTCTCCGCCCCCTTCCCACTCCTACCCCTGCTGTGCACCCTTTCCCTTCCCCCATACCTTTTAAACTTCAGCGTGAGCAGCCACTTTGGCGCTCTCTCTGATGTCACTTCCAGGACCCGCGCCCAGGAAATGACATCAGAGAGAGCACTGAAGCCGACACGAGCAGCAATTTTGTGGCTGCCCACACCAAAGATGAAAAGGTTCGGGAAAGGGGTGCAAGCATGTGGCAAGGGAGCGGGCAAGAGGGCATGAGAGGGGCACCATCGCCCTGGGCGCCGCTCACCCTCGCAACACCACTGCAAGTACTTCAATTTTGTGGCTGCCCATATTAACGGAAGGCCCTTATGCGTAGTCTCTACGAGCCTCAACATTCAAAGGCATAACCTCCAATTGACCTTAGATCCAGACACCGTTGAGAATTTTCCCAATAAAGTAATCAAAGCTCTCAAGAATGACGCCTTCGAAAAGGGTGTCAAACATCCTCATATGCGGCTACACCGCACTCTCTTAATCTCTCCGTTATTTCTAACTGCAATTGCCAGAGGTTCTAGGGCAATATTATACAACAGCAGGGATAAGGGAGCCCCTTGCTTAGTACCTCGATAAAGCAGGAAAGCATCAGACAGATAGCCATTAACACACACCCTGGCCTTAGGCACCTTATATACTGTACAGTATATACTCGAATATAAGCCCAGATTTTGGGGCCCAAAAATGGGGGTCTCAGCTTATATTCGGATCAGCGCCCACCCGCCCCCCCCCCCTCCAAGACCTGTTGTAGGCCTCCGCTGGGCCTGTCATAAGACCCAGTGGTCCAGCGGTGAACCGGAAAAGGAGCGGCCTTCCCACGCTCCTGCTTCATCAGGTTTCAGGTTTATTTAAAAATTTGACATACCGCCTGATTAAAAATTCAAAGCGGTTTATACATAATATAAAAACAGAGTATAATATAAAATTCAAAGCGGTTTATACATAATATAAAAACAGAGTATAATAAAAATGTACATTAAAAACAAATTACAAACATTGCTACAAACAATCAAACGCACTGACAAACTTAAACTTACCGATACAAGATGGAGAAGGGCAGAAATACAATTTATATGAAGAGAAAGAGAGGGGAAGAGTGATCAAGACAAAAGGAAGGAGAACAAAGTATAAAGAGAAAGAGAGGGGAAGAGGGATCGAGACAAAAGGAAGGGGAACAAAGTATAAAGAGAAAGAGAGGGGAAGAGGGATCAAGACAAAAGAAGGGGAACAAAGTATAAAGAGAAAGAGAGGGGAAGAGGGATCAAGACAAAAGGAAGGGGAAACAAAGTATAAAGAGAAAGAGAGGGGAAGAGGGATCAAGACAAAAGGAAGGGGAAACAAAGTATAAAGAGAAAGAGAGGGGAAGAGGGATCAAGACAAAAGGAAGGGGAAACAAAGTATAAAGAGAAAGAGAGGGGAAGAGGGATCAAGACAAAAGGAAGGGGAAACAAAGTATAAAGAGAAAGAGAGGGGAAGAGGGATCACGACAAAAGGAAGGGGAACAAAGTATAAAGAGAAAGAGAGGGGAAGAGGGATCAAGACAAAAGAAGGGGAACAAAGTATAAAGAGAAAGAGAGGGGAAGAGGGATCGAGACAAAAGGAAGGAGAACAAAGTATAAAGAGAAAGAGAGGGGAAGAGGGATCAAGACAAAAGGAAGGGGAACAAAGTATAAAGAGAAAGAGAGGGGAAGAGGGATCAAGACAAAAGAAGGGGAACAAAGTATAAAGAGAAAGAGAGGGGAAGAGGGATCGAGACAAAAGGAAGGAGAACAAAGTATAAAGAGAAAGAGAGGGGAAGAGGGATCAAGACAAAAGGAAGGGGAACAAAGTATAAAGAGAAAGAGAGGGAAAGAGGGATCAAGACAAAAGGAAGGGGAACAAAGTATAAAAAGTCTAGAATTATGTAAAATAAGCTAAAATGATTAAAAGATGGCAAGGAACAGATTTCCATTACCGTCCTTAAAAGGACTATTATACACCATATGCGTCTTTAAAAAGAAAAGCCTTCAAGTTACTTTTAAATTTATCATGGGAGAGTCACTAATGACTCTCTGCCGTGAGTTCTCGCATGCCTCATGAGAACTCGCGGCAGCCAATCATTAGCCATTCTCCATGAAGGAGCGCGGGAAGGCCGCTCCTTCTCCGGTTGACCACTGGACCACCGGTGATTGTAAAAGGTACGTGGGGGAGGTGGAAGGGAGTTAAAGGAAGGCACAGTCAGCCGGGACAGGATAAGGGATGGACTCCTCCTGTCTCAGTCCACCGCTGAACCCCCGGGCCTTAAGGCAAGCCCAGCAGAAGCCTGCAAGGCATCAGGAGGGAGGGAGAGGGTACAAGATACTTGGAGGGTAAGAGGGGTACAGAGTGCAAAGCCTGGGAGGGCAGGAAGGGAGGGGGGACAGGGTACAGAGCCAGGGAGGGAGAGGGGCTTCGGGCAGAGCCCGGAAGGGCACGGAATAAGGGGGGCTGGGTGCAGAGCTGGACAAGGTACTTGAATATTAACCCCCCAGTTTATATTCGAGTCAAACTTTTTTCCTCTTTTTTGGGAGGAAAAGGGTTACCTCGGTTTATATTCGAGTATGTACCTCAGCTTATATTCGAGTATATACGGTAACACTTGTACCACATCAACAAACCGTGCTCAGCTCTATCAAGTGCCTTTTCTGCATCCAATGACAAAGCACATATTGCCATCCATTCTGCAGGCGGTAAAAGCTCAAATGGTATGCATGGGCTGCTCGGCAGCTGCTTTAGTGCAAACATTTAATTTCCAACTTTTCTACTTGCCTCGCTTCATTTTAATATTTTTTTTTTCTCTTTTGTGACATTTTAGTCTGCTTTAAACGAGTCGTGGAAGCTAAGGTTCTCTGAATAAACAGTGGCAAATGCCTTTAATGCACCTTGCTTTCTTTGTACTGTGAAGGACTTTGGACAGCTCCACTCCAATTGCCAGAGCCACCTAAGACTGCCCTTCACCCTTAAGAGCGATGGGTTTCATCCTTGCACAAAGCACAGCTCAAGGACACCTTCCTCACAGCGGGCGAACAAGCAGAGGCAGATTCAAGTTTCCAGCAAATTCCATATGAAAACATGTACAAAAGGCACAGAGGGGTCTTTGCACAAAAAATGCTACATTTAAGGAAAAACCAATGTCCTGGCAAAACATTTTGCACAAATGTTTGTTTCTGCTTATGTGGCTGCTTTTGCTCTTTCACACCTTGATAATATGGCTCTCACTGGAAAAAAAAAAAAAAAAAAAAAAAGCAAACTTAAAAAACACAAAACAGAAAGATTGTATTGAACAATATGCCATAAATAAGGGACGTGCCAATTCAGGCATTGAATTCAGCCCCGAAAATGAGCAGCGACACAGAGTAATGCCAAACGATCAGTATTAGAAAATGACATGGGGACAAAATACTTCCCCGTCCCCGCAGGAACTCATTTTCCTGTCCCTTTCCGGCAAGTTCTTTTCCTGTCCCTGCGCCATTCCTGCAAGCTCTGTCCTCATCTGCACAAGCCTCAAACCCTTTTAAAATCATAAGTGTTCAAGGCTTGTGTGGTTAAGGCGGAGCTTACAGGAATGGGGCAGGGACGGGAAAATTGAGTTCCTGTGGGGATATGGAAAATGTGTTCCCGTGTCATTCTCTACACCGCACCACTCTAGAAATCAAAATGTGGTAAAAGTGAGTCAAGTATAGGACAATCAAGCCATTGTAACATCACTGATGAGGTTGGCTTCAATTGGTAGAATGATGCATTATAATGTCACAATGCTAGGTCTAGTTATCAGAGGCTGAAACTATTCACACTATTTATATATTCAATTTTCTATTCTGTTCTCCAAAGTAGAGAATGACATGGGGACAAATTTTTCCCCATCTCTGCAGGAACTCATTTTCCCATTCTGGCAAGTTCTTTTCCTGTCCCTGCCTTGTTCCTGCAAGCTCTGTCCTCATCTGCACAAGCCTCAAACGCTTTAAAATCCTAAGTAGCGACATTCTAGAGCTCAGATTGTGATGTCATAATGCTTCATTCCACCAATGCCTAAGCTCCGTCCTCATCTGCACAAGCCTCAAACGCTTTAAAATCCTAAGTAGCAAAATTCTAGAGCTCAGATTGTGATGTCATAATGCCTCATTCCACCAATGCCTAAGCTCCGTCCTCATCTGCACAAGCCTCAAACGCTTTAACATCATAAGTAGCAACATTCTAGTGCTCAGATTGTGATGTCATAATGCCTCATTCCACCAATGCCTAAGCTCCGTCCTCATCTGCACAAGCCTCAAACACTTTAAAATCCTAAGTAGCAACATTTTAGAGTTCAGATTGTGATGTCATAATGCCTCATTCCACCAATGCCTGAGCTCCATCTTCATCTGCGCAAGCCTCAAACACTCTAAAATCATCAGTAGCAACTTTCTAAAGCTTGGATTGTGATGTCATAATGCCTCATTCCACCAATGCCTAAGCTCCATCCTCATCTGCGCAAGCCTCAAACACTCTAAAATCATCAGTAGCAACTTTCTAAAGCTTGGATTGTGATGTCATAATGCCTCATTCCACCAATGCCTAAGCTCCGTCCTCATCTGCACAAGCCTCAAATGCTTTAATATCATAAGTAGCAACATTCTAGAACTCAGATTGTGATGTCATAACGCCTTATTCCACCAATGCCTAAGCTCCGTCCTCATCTGCACGAGCCTCAAACACTTTCAAATCGTAAGTGTTTGAGGCTTGTGCGATTAAGGCAGAGCTTACAGGAATGGGGCTGGGACAGGGACAACGACAGCGACAAAACTTGCGGGGACGGGACAGGGAAATTGAGTTCCTGCGGGAATGGAGAAAAATTTGTCCCCATGTCATTCTCTAGTCAGTATTTCATTCTGTATTTTGCTACAGGGCTCAGCCATATTCACACAATGTACACACAACCATTATAGGTGAATCTTATCATTTCTTAAGAAGAAATGTGCAGTTTTCAAGGGATGTGCACAAATGGGAAATATTTTCCTTCGCTTTCAGATTTTTGGGGGGAGGGGATTTTTCCCAATTTTCAGTCATTTTTTTCAATTCATTTCACCCATTTGTTGTAATTAAAAAATATCTTTAACGTGCTTTAAAACTCTTCAACATGTGCAGATGGGTGGTAGGCAAGTTAAATCACAGATTAAGTCAATTTTGTGCTCACCAAGAGGCCCCTTTAGCTAACGTGTGGTGAGTTTATTCAGCAACAATTATTGTGTGGTCAGTGAAAGGGCTGTGTGGTAATTGTTGGGGGTGTAGCAAGCGTCTCCCCTGAAGATACTACACTGAAATGTTTTCACTAAAACTTCTCAAAAAGCGAATATAACATCAGATAACAAGCAGCAGGACGCTTGTTACCTGATGTTATATTCGCTTTTGAGAAGTTTTGGTTGACTTTCTTTGTTCGAAGTCTGGTAAGACCTATCAGATATTCACATTGGTGACTCTCAAGACTGCTGAGGAAGGCCTGTTGGCCGAAACATGTGCATGTCGAGTCATTGAGTCGGATGGATTTTTATGTCATTGGATGAATAAAGATTCCTATATTATCAGATGCATTGGAGGACATTTTCATTAGTGCCCATCATTCTGATCTGGACAATTCCACTCAGCCTTTGGTACATTTGTGTTTGTGGTTTTGTTTTTTTTCCCCCTGGTTTTGCCTTCATACCCTAAAGCAGCCATGCAAGTGAAACGCTGGCCATCGTTGGTGTGACAGACCTTTTATAATGCAGATAAGCCATTCATTTTTGAAATTTCAGGGGATTTACTTGCATTGCAGAGAGCACCAATTTAATTTGTATATGAGGAGATTTTTATGCCTATGAGGTTTACCCTGCTATACCTGTCACCTGTCTCTGTAGGATGGAGGCTGGGATCTGAGACATTTTTCTCCTCACTTTTCATTTTATCGGTTGCTCTACTTATCTGGGCACTTGTAGGACCCCTGTATGAGTGTTCCTATGGGCATTGGGAGCAGTGCAGAGCACTCAGTGTGCCTGCGCCAGCCTCTGCTAAAAACCACTTCTGAGGTTTTATAAAAGGGGGGGGGGAGGTTAAGGAAGACAAGGTGTTCACTTAGGGTGGCAGGCAGCCGAAAACCCTACAATCAAAACAACAGATCCGAATAAGCACGCATACAAAAAAGTTTAATATTTAAAGGGGAAGCGGAAATCCATGCAGGACGTACTTCTTGAACGGAGAAACTTTAACTAGGACTTCAGCAGAACGAGATTTAGGAGTAATCATCAGTGCAGACATTAAAACTGCCAATCAAGTGGAGAAGGCTTCATCTAAGGCAAGGCAGATATTGGGTTGTATCAATAGAAGTTTCGTCAGCCGAAAGCCTGAAGTCATAATGCCGTTGTACAGGGCCATGGTGAGACCTCATCTGGAGTACTGTGTGCAATTCTGGAGGCCACATTACAGTAAAGATGTGCGCAGAATTGAATCGGTTCAGCGGACGGCCACCAGGATGATCTCGGGGCTCAAGGGTCTCTCGTATGAAGAGAGACTGAACAAATTGCAGCTCTACGCTCTCGTAGGGAGAGGGGAAACATGATCGAAACATTTAAGTACCTCACTGGACGTGTCGAAGTGGAAGATGATATTTTCTTTCTCAAGGGACCCTCGGCCACAAGAGGGCACCCGCTCAAACTCAGGGGCGGAAAATTTCATGGCAACACCAGAAAGTATTTCTTCACAGAGAGAGTGTTGATCATTGGAACAAGCTTCCAGTGCAGGTGATCGAGGCAGACAGCGTGCCAGACTTTAAGAATAAATGGGATACCCATGTGGGATCCCTACGAGGGTCAAGATAAGGAAATTGGGTCATTAGGGCATAGACAGGGGGTGGGTAAGCAGAGTGGGCAGACTTGATGGGCTTAGCCCTTTTCTGATGTCATCTTCTATGTTTCTATGTTTCTAAATACACTTCTCCCTCCGTATCCGTGGTTTCCATATCTGCGGATTTACATATTCGTGATTTTTTGGCTGCTGATTCCGCCCCCCCCCCCAAATTACATCATGATTAAAGTTCCTACCCAGAAACAGTGCATCATCTCCTCCGCCAGCTGCTCTCGCCTCTTACAGCACAGAACTGAAGAAGACAGCGCAGGAAACAGAAGTGCCGAGCGCTTTGAAAAGGGACGCGTCCTTCACGCAGGCCCCTGCCCCGCCCCCTCTCATTGCGACAAGGAGCAGAAGCAGAGCCTGCATGAAGCCCAGCCAGCCCAACCAGCGAGATCGAGAGAGAGAGAGAGAGCTGCTCACATACTCGGTATCCGGCAAACTCCCAGGTACTTTCAGCTCTAGTTATTCGCGGTTTCAGTTGCAAAAACGCTGGCTGTTACAAAAAAACAGCGAATAACATATAAAAAGTTATTTGCAGTTTTTTCATATTTGCGGCCATGGTCCGCCCGCATCCCCCGTGAATATGGAGGGAGAAGTGCATTTTTCCAGGACTGTGATCCGAATTCAGATGTCAAAGATTTAGATGAGGAGGGCAGGCTAGGGGCCTGACGGTGGGGGGGGGGGGAGGGGGGAGGGGAATGTAGATCCACCCAGGCACCCAGTACTTCTTGCACCAGCCCCGCAAGATGTTACTTCGATAAAAAGATAGCACTCCTACCCATAATTATCCCAGAACCAAACAAGAAGTTGGAGTTCTGGCAGCAGGTTCATAAAAAACCCCATTCGCTTTGTTTGAGTTTTCATTACACCGTGATTCATAATAAAGTCATCATAGGCTGACTCATTTAGCTAAAAGAACCAGAGCAGATGACAAGATGTAAGAACTAGGACACTTTGTTTCAACCCTAAAGCGTAACCTTTTCCTATAATGATTGGAATGATTAAGCCTCTTTTGGATAAAAAAAAAGAGCTTCTCCTGAAACTGCCTCTTGAACAAAGGCGAGCTGGGGAGAGAGAACTTGGTTCCAATTCTAGTATTCTTTTTTTTTTTTTAATGCATTTTCCTTTCTGCGTCAGGCTGATGGATTGCTGATAGGCTGCTAATTAAGTCCTTTTGTGTAAAGTCCCTAAAGACCGATTCATGAAGTTAAGAAGGAACTGTGGCTGGTAGGATTTTTGGGTCCAAACCTAATGTGCAAAAGCAAAGTGTTTTTTAAATGCTCAGTATTTCTCCAAGCACAAAAAAGGCCAAACAGCTTATAGATTAATGACACTGCATACAACCTCATTACATTATGTTCCATGAAAATACATTTCTAGACCGCAGTACCTTCCAAATCAATGCGGTTTACATCATCAAGAGACTGTACATCACAATGAAATACAAGAAAAATATCATCTTCCTTACTTTCCTAAGAATTTTACAAAAAGAGAGGTCTTTAATAGTTTTCAGAAATGCATATGTTTAATCTAGTGAAAGTGGGTAATAAATAATATTAAAATATATGAAATCGAAAAAGCAAACAAAATACGCAGTTCTGAATCCTAAAATACGCAGCCTGATATGCAATTGTTCGATGCAAAAATTTCTTGTAAAGACAATCTCGTACACAATGAAGTTATCCTTAGTGGACAAACTGCCTTAAAAAATGTAAATTGTTCTAGTAAATAACCAGGTGCTTGACCTTGTACCGCTTTATAACAGAGCGTCCCAAATTTAAACCAAACCTCGACTGTGCGTTCAAAAGTTTTCAACACATAACCATGAAGATTAATTAAATTTCAGTTTATGATTCCTTTTTAAACTTTCCAAGAGGTCCTTTTACTCAACTGCGCTAAAAAGTGACCTGTGAAGTTTCAAGTTCAAGTTTATTAGGATTTTATATACCGCCTATCAAGGTTATCTAAGCGGTTTTTACAATCAGATACTCAAGCATCTTCCCTCAAGCAAATCCCCAGAGAACGATTCGTTGTAGCTGTTCCGGCGCTGAATGGCCACAATGAATTGTCTCATTCTGTGAAGCACGTGTGTATAAGGGGTCAGCATTTTGGGGGGAGGGGCGCGATACCTTCCCATCCCCTCCAAAACCTTCCCTTCCCCTCTTCTACTTCTCTGCAATCAGGTTGCACCAGATTCAGCTTTTGGGGTGGTGATGCAGTGCCCGTCATCAGGGCCAGATTTTCCTATAGGCTAACTAGGCTTCAGCCTAGGGCCTCAAGATCAAGAGGGGCCTACATTCAAATTGTTAGCAAAATTAAAATTACACTATTCTAAAAACAGTGAACACTAAAACATTGAACCAAAAATAAGGAGAAATTCTACGCTTCGGGATTGGAACCGGCTCCGGCCGCAATGGGGCGCCGACTCGGCTTCTCCCTTTCTTTTTCTCATCCTGGGAGGAGGATCGGGGAGGGAAAGACGTCACTCCAGAAACAGCTGGGCAAAGCCCAGCCCCGCGGGGAGAGAGGCAAAACGTGGATCCGTCAGGACAGGGCAGCCCAGACTGGCTTCGGGGGTGGGGGGTTTCAGTGGAAGGGGGATGGGGATGGTAGGCAGGCAGGCTAGCATCGGAGGGGGTGGGGGGTTTAATGGAAGGCAGGCAGGCAGGATGGCATGGGGGTGTTCAATGGAAGGGGGATGGGAGGCAGGCGGGCATCGGAGGGGGGGGGTGAGGTGAGGAAGGACGCACTGGGGGTACTATGGACATAGGAAGGGGCAATGTTGTGTGTTATGTTTGATTAGCTATTGTTACAAGTACTATATATGGTGCTGAGAATAAATGTCCAAATAAGTGTTCTCGACGTTTTTTTATTTATTATCCGTGTCACATTTTTTATAAAGGTTAGTACCAATAACAACATGTTTCATTTAACATATTGATATATATCACAGTAATGATGTATTTTATTATCTCTCATGTAATTTACAAACTTAAAAATGGGAGGTGAAAGGGCCTCATAAGTGGAATAGCCTAGGGCCTCTTTTCATCTAAATCTGGCCCTGGGCTCCAAGTTTCAAGTTTCAAGTTTTATTTATATTTGATTAATCGCTTAATTAAAATTATTTCTAAGCGAATTACAATGTATGAGTAAACATGATATTAAAATAGTAAATAACATAAAATAATATAAAATTAACAATTTATACAGTAAATAAAAACAATATGATACTAAATAGGAAATAACATATGAAATATTATAAAATTATAAAATAATAAAATTGAGAAATTTACTTAACAAATATATAATAGACTAATAATTTAAGAGTAATTTAAGGAAATACTTTTTTATGGAAAGGGTGGTAGGTGCATGGAACAGTCTCCCAGAAGAGGTGGTGGAGACAGAGACAGTGTCTGAATTCAAAAGGACCTGGAATAGGCACGTGGCGATCTCTCGGAGAGAGAAAGAGATAATGGTTACTGCAGATGGGCAGACTGGATGGGCCATTTGAACTTTATCTGCCATCATGTTTCTATGTAATCTCCTGGTTGTGAAGCAGTATCTTACTGCTCAGTCTCCTGCTCCTGTGCTTGGCTCACTGGGTATGAAGGGAGGCTTCTGATGGTAGGCAGAATGCTGGATTGGCCTCTTGATCCTGTGCCAGGTTATTGCATTAATTCTGCTCTGCGGGCCATGGGTCCTTCTTCCTGCCACATCCCACCTATGTGGAAAAAGGATGTTACTTCACAGTAGGCGGGATGTGGCAGGAAGAAGGATCCATTACTGGCAGAGCAGAAGTAACATCACAACTTGGCATGAGCAGGAGACCAATCCAGCCTTCTGCCTGCTTCCAGTAGCCACCCTTCTGTCTCAATTGCTGCTGTGGCAAGTAGAGACCTGCGAGAGGGAGGCTGGAATGGAAGGAAAGATGTTGGCATCACTGAAAAAAAAAAAAGCTTCTCTATTGTCCCTTGAAGGCCAGGCACAGGTGTGCAAAATGCAGCAATCCAACTTCTAAAAAGCCTCCGTGCCCTTGACCCTGTCTCCGTGCCCTTGACCCTGTCTCCGTGCCCTTGACCCTGTCTCCGTGCCCTTGACCCTGTCTATTGTCAGCTCACTGGCTGCCTGTAGCCAAACGTTGTGTCTTCAAGGGCCTGATGCTAGCGTTCAAATCCTTGCACGACATGGCGCCAGGCTATATGACAACCAATCTTCCTCCGTACTACTATTACTAAGAACATACGAACTGCCGCTGCTGAGTCAGACCAGTGGTCCATCACGCCCAGCAGTCTGCTCACACGGCGGCCCTTAGGTCAAAGACCAGGGCCCTATTTGAGTCTAGCCTTACCTGCGTACGTTCTGATTCAGCAGGAACTTGTCTAACCTTGTCTTGAATCCCTGGAGGGTGCTTTCCCCTATAACAGAATCTGGAAGAGCGTTCCAGATTTCTACCACTCTCTGAGTGAAGAAGAATTTTCTTACATTTATACGGAATCTATCCCCTTTCAATTTTAGAGAGTGCCCTCTCATTCTCTCCACCTCGGAGAGGGTGAACAATCTCTCCTTCTCTACTAGGTCTATTCCCTTCATTATCTTGAATGTTTCGATAATGTCCCCTCTCAGTCTCCTCTTTTCAAAGGAGAAGAGGCCCAGTGTCTCTAATCTTTCACTGTATGGCAACTCCTCCAGCCACTTAATCATCTTAGTCGCTCTTCTCTGGACCCTTTTGAGTAGTACTATGTCCTTTTTCATGTACGGCGGCCAGTGTTGGATGCAGTATTCCAGGTGAGGGCATAACATGGCCTGGTACAGAGGCACGATAACCTTCTCCGATCTGTTTGTGATTCCCTTCTTAATCATTCCTTTTTGCCGCCACTGCCACACGTGGATGGCTTCATTGACTTGTCATCAGTAACGCGGCACACGGAAGGCCCCGACGAGAGAAGGCCATGATGCAGCCTGTATGGAGTGCTGCCGGCCCGACACTGCTCTGGAGGGAGGACTGTAGGGCTCATGGTCGGTGGGGTTCGGATGGGAGGGAAGGATGGAGGGTCAGCGGGGGTTCATCTGTGCAGCGGTGGGGGGGGGGGTGCTCAAGGGTTCGGCTGCTCAAGAGATGGGAAGGAGGGAAGGATGGAAGCTGGGCATAGGTTCTGCTGTACAAGAGATGGGAGGGAGGGAGGGAAGGATAGAAGCTGGACAAGGGTTCTGATGCACAGGGGATTGGGAAAGATGGAGGGATTGAAAGATGCTCTTGGTCCGACCCCTCTGTCAAATTTAAGAACCCATTGTGGCCCATGAGCTGAAAAGTTTGCCCACCCCTGGCCTAGCGCCATATATCCATTTGAGACTAGTTTTTGAGAGCTAATGAAGGAAGCATAGCTCTCCAACTACTCCCAGCTGTACTGAGATAGGCCAAGAAAAACCTTCTTCCCCCTTCAACTTGTTTATTGACTTGTATTCCTTAGTTTTGAGTCGCTGGTCGTATGAATTATAAAGAGCTGCTGTGCAATGTGAATCAGGGCCTATCCCAGAGATTAAAAAAGATTCTACAATTCCTTTATTTTTCTAGGGAGGTTACTTAGAACATGCTGTACTATGAGAGGTCGGACCAGAAAATAATTAGGTGCTACAAGAAAATAGCAAGAAGCATCCTAAAGAAATTGTTTCCCTAACTTTAAGTCTCTGCTGCGTCCTAGGGAGGAAACATATGATCAGAAAAATCTCTCTGGCAGGTGGTAACAAGTGAAGAAAAGATAGGAAAGCGCATTGGTGAATTACACGAATCTCCTGTTTGAAATCATGTACCACAGAAAAGAAATTGCAAAAAAGAGTGAGGCCGGGAGAGGTGGAGGAAGATCCTGCGCTCATGTTAATAATTAGTTACGAAGTATCGTCACTGGATAGGTTTACATCACTGTCTTTCTTGACCAAGGAGAACTCATGCACACTTTACCCACCCCCCAATCAAAGGTATACAAACAAAGCAAAAAATATATATATATACGACGGACTATTAGCCGCCAGAGCAGCGAGACTAGACCGCCTCCTCTCCAATCTGCTGACTATGACGCCCAAAAACAAAACATTCAGGAAGGAACTTAAAACTTTGTCAAATGATCTAACTAAACCTGATCGACCCGCCACAGATCCCGCCACATACTATATCTATTAACCATGTATTTTCCCTGGGAATGCCCTGGCCAACTCTTGTTGTAGACCGCCAAGAACTGAAAGGTTTTGGCCGGATAGAAGACACTAATGTAATGTAATTTAGAACAGGGACAGGCTGAGGAAATATAATACGTTGGGAAGAATATACAAGTCTTCAAAGTAGGCATGGTTGTGGGAATAGGCGTGGTTGACTTATGCGTCGTTAGGCATCCGACATAGGTACCGCCAAAAAACCCCCCCCCCTTTTTTTTATAAAACCGTAGTGCGGTTTTTAGCACTGGCCGCGGCGGTAACAACTTTGACGCTCATAAGAGTTCTATGAGTGTCAGAGCTGTTACCGCCATGACCGGCGCTATAAACCACGCTACGCTTGTGCAAAAGGGGAGGGGGGGGTTCAAATTAAATGAGTGAAAAGTTTGCTGTTGGGTCTCACGAAATGTCAAAAATGTTTTTTTTATATTTTGAAATATATCAGCCATTTGAAAACAAAACAAACACTTGCTGAAGGGCAACCAAACCAACTGCAGCCTCTGCTCACAAATAGTGCATTAATAGTGAATCTACATCTCACTTTTTTTTTTTTTTTTGTCTTTCCACTGAAGCTAAAATGAGACAGGCCAAATATAGGCAGAGTGACAAGCAGGACCGCTGAAGCAAACGGCCACTTCTTGCCTTTACTGTGTTCTCTCAGTGGCATTCTTAGATGTGGAAAAGACAGTTTCAAAAGGAAGGAGTGTGGAGTAATATAATGTAATTTATTTCTTATATACCGCTACATCCGTTAGGTTCTAAGCGGTTTGAAGAAAATATACATTAAGATTATAAATGAGAAGTAAGAAGGTACTTAAAAAAATTCCCTTACTGTCCCGAAGGCTCACAATCTAACTAAAGTACCTGGAAATTAATAAAGAAGAGAAAATAAAGATGGTTGAAAAAAGAAAAATTCTATGTGAACTTATAGGATGGAAATTAAACTGACAGTGAAGAACTGTATGAAAAATACATATGGAATTCAGTTAGAGAGGGTAGGTTACAATCTATTGATGGTATTTGTTTAATTGGAAGGTGTTAAGGTGGGTAATTTGGGGGAAGGTTATCTGAAGGTCAAAGAGGAGGGGTTAAGATATTTGGATGAATTTTTTGAAAAGCAGGGTTTTGATTTCTTTTCTGAATGTTTTGAAGTTGTCTGATATTGTCATAAGATTGGAGATGGAATGGTTGATTTTTGCTGCTTGTGTTGCCAGAAGGTTGTCAAACATTTTCTTGCGTTGTGTGCCTTTGAGTGGGGGGAAGGCGAAAGGGTTCGAGGTTCTTCTGTGTCTTGAGGTGGAGATTTGGTTTAAGCGGTTGTTTAGATAGGAGGGGGAAGAGCCGTGTAATGCTTTGAATATCAGGCAGTGGAATTTGAATTGGATTCGTGCTTGTATGGGTAGCCAGTGAGAGTCTAAGAAGGCAGTTGTTATGTGATCATATTTTTTGAGTGAGTAGATCAATCTGAGGGCGGTGTTTTGTATGGTCTGGAGTTGTTTTATCATAGTGGCTGGACAAGGAAGATAGAGGGAGTTGCAATAATCCAGCAGACCTAAGACTAGGGATTGGACGATTCGTCTAAATTGTGCTTGGTCAAATAATTTTCTGATTTTACGGAGATTTCTCATGGTTAGAAAAGCTTTCTGGGTTGTTTTGTTGATCTGGGGCTGCATTGTGCAACATCTGTCTATCGTAACTCCTAGGAGTTTTAGTTCGGGTTGTATTGGGTATTTGGTATTTTTGATTTTCAGTTCAGTGATGGTAGGAGTGTTAGCATTTGTAAGGCTACCGGGTTAGCTGGTATAAATAAGTCTCAAAGTGTGTTTGTTTCTCTCTGAAACCATCACAAGAGCTAGAAACACTATTACTACTCCTATTATTATGAATTATTTCTATAGCACTACCAAATGTACGCAGCACTGTACAGAGTCACAAAGAAGACAGTCCCTGCTCCAAAGAGCTTACAATCTAAACAGCCAAGACAGACAAACAGGATGTCATAGGTATACAATTAAGGGGAACAGTTAATCTGCTGGCTGGGTTGGCTGGGAGTACAGGACAATTAAGCCAATGAGATTGGATCTTATTGGTGGAATGAGGCATTATGACATCACAATCTCAACTCATAATCACAAAAGTTTCTTGATCATATCTCTCTTTAGCTATAAATGACAATATTATTATTAAGACTTAGCCAAAAGGAAAGATTTATAAACTATAAAGAGTTTTACCTCCTGCAAAATTGCCATTTCTTTAATAAGACATTGATTATTATTTCTGAGGCTCTCCAAGTACCGACAAATTCAAAATGTGGCCCTGCAAAGGGTTTGAGCTTGAGACCACTGAGTTAAGAGGAATGGTTAATCGTCTGGCTGGATTGGTGGGCAGTGGGTAGTACAGCACAATCAAGTCATTGTGACATCACTGATGAGGTTGGCTCTTATTGGTGGAATGAGGCATTATGACATCACAATCTCAACTCTGCTTCCCAAAGACTGAAACTCAACACACTACTGCTACTACTATGAATTATTTCTATAGCGCTACGAGATGCACGCAACTCTGCACAGAGTCACAAAGAAGAAGAAAACACAACATTTTTGAGAGATAGTTCTGATTTCCTTTTTCTAAGCTCTGGCATAAAGCGGCCTTAGCGAGTCCTTATGTGGCTTTTTCACACACACTAAGACCATTTTTACCGCAGCAACCTAGACGATCTAGGTGGCTAACTTGTCTCTCCCCCCCCCCCCCTCTTTTTTTTATAAAGCTGCATTAGGCTTTTTTATCATGATCTGCAGTGGTATTAGCTAAACTAAACTAAACCTTGGGTTTATATACCGCACCATCTCCACGAATGCGGAGCTCGGCACGGTTTACAGGAAGAAAGATGAGAGAGGAACTACAGTGGAGAGATTAAAGAGTTAGGTGTAAAGGGGGAAGGTGAGAGGCCTAAGAGGGGGGAAGTGTTACAGTTTTGAGAATAGCCAGGTTTTTAGGTGTTTGCGGAAGAGTTGGAGGGAGCTTGAGGTTCGGAGAGGGGAGGTGAGGTTATTCCAGATCTCAGTGATTCTAAAGGGGAGGGATGACCCAAGTTTGCCTACATGGGAAATACCTTTTATGGAAGGGAAGGATAGTTTAAAAATTTGGGAGGATCTGGAGGAAGTAGGGGTTGGGGAGTTCCAGGATAGAGGGATAACGGCATAATTAGCTCTGACGCTGATAGGAATTCTATGAGCGTTGGAGATAATACTGCCCTGGCCAGCGATAGAAAAGCCTAGCGTAGCTTCGTAAAAGAGGGGGGTTAATTTTTTTAATTGGCTTAATTGGCACTGATAATTGAAAGCACCATTAAAAACCAATTTAAAAAATGAATTTGCCGGTAGACGCCTACCGCATCAGTGTAGGCATCTACTCCAAAAGTCCTATTGGCGCCTACCGTCAGTGGCATAGTAAGGATGGGGCCGGCGGGGGGGGGGGTCCATGTTGGTGGGGGTGCTGGCACCCCTCCTCCTCTCCATCCTTCTGCCCCTTCCCACTCCTCCCCAGTTTAACGATGACACTATTATTTTCGTTGGTTGGTTTTTGGAAAATGTGGCTGCTTTCTCCAGTTTTCGCTAACTTTTTCCATTTGTTTCCAAGTTTTATTTAAAATTTGATTAAACGCTCGTACAACATTTCTAAGCAATTTACAATTCAAAACCAGGGTAAAACAATTAAGTCAGACAAGACTAAAAACAAGACTCTCACTAACAGGAGCAAAAATGTTATCGGAAAGAAACAATATCAGGAGAAATACACAAGGAAGGGTAAAACAAAACTAGTCTAAAAGGCGAAGGGCTCCTTATACTAAGCCGTGTGAGGGCTATAACATGCGGAATAGCGCGCGCCAGACCTCAATGCCCCAGCATTGAGCTGGCATTAGTTCTAGAAGCGTAGCGCGCGTTAATGTCTTACGTGCGCTAAAAACGCTAGCGCACCTTAGTAAAAGGAGCCCTTAGTTGTCACCGTGGATAAGTTCATTTTTTTTTTTGGTACAGGCCTAATATTTGCCATTAGTTTCAATTCTCTCAAAAGCATCATTGGAAAGGAAACTTTTGAGAGAGCCTTTAAATTGATCTAATCGTGTTTCCGCTCTGATAAAGGAGGGCAATTAGTCCAAGTTTGCGGAGCAGTTACCGAGAAAATTTCTGCTCTTCTCATTTTCTTTTTTTTTTAAATTAAGGGCTCCTTATATCAAGCCGCGCTAGCGGGGTTAGCACACGTGACTTTTAACCCCCGCGCTGGCCAAAAAGCTACCGCCTGCTCAAGGCAAGCATTAGCAGCTAGCGTGGTCGGCGGTTTAACGTGCACTATTATGCAGATTTTCTATATATTGTCTTGCCTTGGACGAAGCCTGCTCCACTTGATTGGCAAACTTCATGTCCTCACTGACGATTACCCCCAAGTCTCGTTCTGCTACCGTTTTTGCTAGGATCTCGCCATTAAGGGTATAAGACTTGCATGGATTCTGGCTGCCCAGGTGCATAACTTTGCATTTTTTGGCATTGAAGTTGAGTTGCCATGTCCTAGACCATCGCTCCAGTAGGAGTAGGTCGTGCATCATGTTGTCGGGCACTGAATCTTCGTCTGTTGTGCATTTGCCCACTACATTACTCAGTTTGGAGTCATCGGCGAATAATGTTATTTTACCTCGAAGCCCTCGAAGATCTAATCGTGTTTCCGCTCTGATAAAGGAGGGCAATTAGTCCAAGTTTGCGGAGCAGTTACCGAGAAAATTTCTGCTCTTCTCATTTTCTTTTTTTTTAAATTAAGGGCTCCTTATATCAAGCCGCGCTAGCGGGGTTAGCACACGTGACTTTTAACCCCCGCGCTGGCCAAAAAGCTACCGCCTGCTCAAGGCAAGCATTAGCAGCTAGCGTGGTCGGCGGTTTAACGTGCACCATTATGCACGTTAAACCGCAGATTTTCTATATATTAACAGTACAATACACAGGTATATAAACAAGTTTCAAGTTTATTAAAAAAATTTTATACCGCTTAATCAAATTTCTAAGCAGTGTACAATGTAAAAAATTTTATAAAAACAAGTTAAAATGATATATAAACAAATTAAAATTAATCTAATAAATCAAGAAAAGCACAATCATCTTACAGAAATACATAAGCAACCATTTTTATCCCACCCTCCCATTGATTGATCAATAAAAACACAAATACATATATTCTTTCAATAACCTTCCCTTATTTAAAATAATAATGTAATTTCACCCCCCTCCCACCCTGGATGTGTATGGAAATAAACCAAAAATTAAAGACAAAAGACGACTAAAGTGAAGTAATAAAAGATGTCAACGAGCCCCAAACCAGTTTGAATAAATTACTATGCCCCAACATATCAGCATTCATTTTTTTATACCCCACCAAAAAGGAAAATTGAGGCAATCATAATTTTTCCAATTACGAGTTACCATCTGCATAGCTATCCCAGTCATAATTAGGAAAAGCCGGCATTTATAGCAAACCACGGAGGGCGTAATATGCAATAATTTTCAAAGAAGGGATGGTCAGGAGATTTTGGTCCACCGATCTGAGAGATCTTGAAGGTGTATAAGGAGTGAGGAGCTTGTCTAGGAAAAGTGGCTGCTTTGCTTGGCGGATTCATGTTAATGAACAAAATTTTAACACCCATTAGAATTTTTTATGCATGGAAATCAATTGCATGCCTGTTGATTCATAGGCTAGTGTGTGTTAAATCAATTTTACATACTCTAGAATTATCAAGGAGCAGACGGAGACCTACTATCATGTGTACACTTTTCCCTTAGCAAACCTGTTCCTTACAAGAGTTTGTTACTGATTTAGAAGGGAAAAGCGAAAGATGCCTGCAGTCTGGTTTCTGCTCCGAAAATCCTTCATCTTTGAACGTTAAGCTGCAGTTATTAAATGTTCCAAACGAGATTGTTTCTGCTTCCCTGGAGCTCAACTCTTGTTTTATTAAAAATACTCAATTACTGTATGATGAATGATACTTGAAATCATATTGGTTAATATAAGTGAAACCTAAAAATCCGTGTGCACCCCATGGGCGGCAGAACACTTGAAGTCTCCGTATATAGGGGCCCCTTTTACCACATTATGGTACGTTTTCAAACTTACTGCATATAGCAGCATTAAGAGGGGGAGGGGGTCCTGCATGAATCCCCAGTGCTTCTACCATAATGCACCAATAGAATAAGGCCTCCTGACTGACACCACATATAGGCAAGCAAACTGTTATCCTTTAGGTCAACTTTCCAGAGGAGGAGAAGCTTCGGGGCAGCCACATGCAACTAATGAGAATAGCTGCCACATCAGGGCTCCTCTGAGAGAGAAAACCTTGCTTTGGAAAAGTCCCCACGAAGGTGAGAGGGAGGGGAGGGAGATGGCCCAACAAGGGGAAGAGGTTGAGTAGAGCTTTAGGTTTATTGTATGGAGAATGAGGGTGACAGACGCTGGATGGAAGTGGGGGTGGAAGTGAGAGAGAGGAGCAGATGCTGGAAGGAAGTGGGGAGGAGAGAAAAGGGAGCAGATGCTGAATGGAAAGGGACAGAGAGGGGAACAGATGCTCCCCTTCCTTACTCCTTTCCTAGATTTCCAGCATCTACTTTTCCCTTCCCTACTTCTCTCCAAAATGTCTACCATATCTCCTTCCATTCCCTTCCCTTCTCTATTCTCCCAATTTCAGGTATCTCTCCTTCCCTTCCCTACCCCCCAGTTGTCTAGCATTTCCCTTTCCTTTCCCTATTGCCCTCCCATCTCATCTTCCCTTCCCTATTTCCTTGGTGTCCAGACTATCTTCTTCCCTGTTTCCCTTCATGTCCAGTATCTCCCCTCTCTTCCTTACTCCTCTTCTAGATTTCCAGCAACTCCTTTTCCCTTCCCTATTTCTCTCCCAGCTTGGAAAAGAGACAGCTGAGGGGAGGTATGATTGTGGTCTACAAAATCCTGAATAGAGTAGAACAGGTACAAGTGGATCAAATTTTCACTCTGTCAAAAATTACAAAGACTAGAGGACACTCGATGAAGTTACAAAGAAATACTTTTAAAACTAATAGGAGGAACTTTTTTTCACTCAAAGAATCGTTAAGTTCTGGAATGCATTGCCAGAGGTTGTGGTAAAAGTGGATAGCGTAGCTGGTTTTAAGAAAGGTTTGGACAAATTTCTGGAGGAAAAGTCTATAGTCTGTTATTGAGAAAGACATGGTGGAAGCCACTGCTTGACCTGGATCGGTAGCATGGAATGCTGCTACTCTTTGGGTTTTGGCCATGCACTAGTGACCTGGATTGGCCACCATGAGAACAGGCTACTAGGCTTGATGGACCATTGGTGTGGAGTGGTGACTGTTGAGTGCTGAGTGCTGGTCACGGAGGTTTTCGATGGTCCGGTCTGTTCTATTTGGCATAATGATGTTTGTCATTGAGGTGTCCTCTATGCGACATGCAATTTATATTTTGATGTATTTTAGGGTTTGGCCAGTTGTTTGGCCTTAAATGTTGATGCAACATGTACGTCATATGCAATTTTATTTTTATACTAGTGTTTAAGCCCGTTACATTAATAGGTGCTAGAATATATGTCTGTCTGTCTTTCTTTCTTTCTGTGTCTCTCCCTGCCCCTGTCTCTCTCTTCCTTTCTTTCTCCTTCCCGCTGTCTGTCCTTCTTTCTTTCTGGTTCTCTCTCTGGCACCCTGTCTGTCTGTCTTTCTTTCTTTCTGTCTCTACCCCTGTCCACTGTCTTTCTGTGTGTCTGTCTTTCGTTCTAATGCGCTGCTTACCTGCCAGTCTTTTTGTCTCTCCATGGCCCCCTTCTGTCTCCCCTCACCCAAAGCAAACCAAGATTGCTCCCAGGCCCCCTTTCCCTCTCCGTCCCCTCCACTTCCCTGTGCAGCAGCAGCAGCAGCAGCATTTCCCTCCCATCCTTCCCTGTGCAGCAGCAGCATTTCCCAGGCCTTCCCTGTGCAGAAGCAGCATTTCCCCCCCCCCCACACACACACACACTGCCCTGTGCAGCAGCATTTCCCACCCTTCCCTGTGCAGAAGCAGCATTTCCCCCCCCACACACACACACACTTCCCTGTGCAGCAGCAGCATTTCCCACCCTTCTTTGTGCTGCAGCAGCATTTCCCGGCCTTCCCTGTGCAGAAGCAGCATTCCCACCCCCCACACTTCCCTATGCTGCAGTAGCATTTCTCAGTCTTCCCTGTACAGAAGCAGCATTTCCCCCCACCCCCCATATACACTTCCCTGTGCAGCAGCAGTATTTCCCGGCTTTCCCTGTGCAGCAGCAGCATTTCCCGGCTTTCCCTGTGCAGCAGCAGCATTTCCCGCGCTCCCTACCCAGCCACCGCGTTTAAATTCAGATGCAATTGTGTAATTTGTTTTATAGTGTGTTTTTGATGTGATTAGTATGATAAATGTTACGTCTTATTTTGTATGTTATTATGTAACTCGCCCTGCATAAGGACGGGCAATAAAAAAACAAACAAACATTGGTCTGACCCAGTAAGGCCATTCTTATGTTCTTATGTAAAAAATTGGTAGTAAGTGATTATGGGATCTCTGAGCAGGAATATTTAAGGGAGAAGCAAGTACGGTGCTCAGTACAGAAGACTTTCTGATAGAATGACCTCTAGCAGGGTTTGATTTCTCTCCAGGGAGCTCTTATGGAAAGCCGTCTCCACTGATTAACATTCTGTGAAAGCTCAGGTATCGATTATACACTTAAAGGTTTACTTTGAAATACTGTACTGCTTAATGTAACAATGAAACACTTTGCCTTGCGGAAGATTTACTTTGCCGCTTCTGCATTATGAGTTTTGCAGTCTGTTCCAGCACTTGGCTATGATCTAACTATGATGAAACCGGGAGCAGGGAGAGTAGGAAGAAGGCACAGCGGGGCTGTGAGAGAGAGGCAGAATTTGTGCACAGATGAAAGGTTCCAGCGCTGAGCATCTCCCTCCAGGGGCCCATGCAGAAAAAAAATCTGGCGCAGTTAACATGGGTGTAATCTTAAGCGCAGGATAGCAATGCAGGAAAGGGTTCAGTGTCTGATCACTCACATGCAAACCCCCAGGGCCGCCGAGAGAAAATCCAGGCCCTGGTACAAAGAAGGTGTGGCATTTAACGCCAACTTGAAAGAGTGTTTGCAGTCCTTTTTTTTTCATTAATCGCATCACGTTTTTGGTTTTCTTTATGTTTTTTGAGCTCCAGATTTTTGAGATGACATGTATAAGGAAATGAAATAAAGAACATAGAAATTTGCCCTATTGCTGTCGAGAATTTTGTTAGTGGTTCCAAAGTTAGGACAATATTGCTATTGTCTTTCCGCTAACTGTCAACTGTCTCGATAACATAGACAAAAAGGCACGTGATGTCTTTGGGTCCTTTATGCTACAATTACAGCATTTAGAAGAAATTTTACCTGTGGAATTATGTATTTCTTCCGTCGCTGTCCTGTAAAGTCTTCTTTGCAGTCCACGATGAATCCGCGTGGCTCGTGTCCCATTTTCGTTTTCCTCCCAGAATTCGGTGGGAAAGCAAGGAGAAGTAATCCAAGCAATATGTTTGAAGCTAGGAATGATCAACAAAAAACAAAAAGGAATAAACTGAAAACTTTTAATACCTTTGAAACCAGGATGGCGCTCAGAATCCAGAGATGGAATGAAAAAAGCTCAAAATGGGGGACTAGCCCCTACATTGTTTGTAAATCGGCATGTCAATGCGGATCCTAATGTAATTGTTGTGAACCGCCTAGAACTCGATGGGCATGGCGGTATATAAGAATAAAATTATTATTATTATTATTACAGAGTCTTTCACAGAATCTATCATTGCACCAACTTTTGTGGTAGAAAGGTGATTCAAAAATTTTTTTGAAGAACAATATAAACTTTAAATATTCAAAGAGGTGAATTAAATGTCCAAACGGCTCAAAACTCCCAAAATTAGTGAAATCAAAAAACTTAACTTAAGTGTCCATACAGCGGTGGTCCAGCAAGGTTCTGACACGTTTCGCCCGATGGCTTCCTCAGAGAACCCGCTACGCTGTGTGCGACCTTCAAATTTAAATCCTTCCTGACTAGTGCAGAAAAAGCATGAGAACGCGCAATGATAGTCACTTTCACAAGTTTTTGTTTGTCGAATCTTGAATGCGCCGTATTATGGGCTAGAGTCACTAAGCTCACCGATCGTGTCCTGACCAGTTTCCAAGTTTCCAAGTTTAATATATATTTGATTGATCGCTTTATCAATTTCAAAGCGATTAACACATGTTTAAAATTACAATATTTAAAACGTACAAAGAACAAACAAACACGACAAAACAATTTAATTGCAGGACTAATTGGAAACATTAGGGTAAGTCGGGGGGGAAATTACAATATATTTGAGCAGAATAAAAAAAAACAAATAAGGGAAAACACATATGGGTGGGATAAGAGGGGAAAAGATTGAAAATTATTCTAGCATTAAAATGAATCGATTCTGAAATTTGTAAAGATATAAAAGAAAAAACTGAATAAAATTAAATAATAAAAGCGTCGTTAAATAAAAAAGTTTTAAGATTACTTTTGAATTTGTCCAAATTAGATTCTTCACGTAAATGGATGGGGAGAGAATTCCAGGTTTGGGGCGCTGTAACTGAAAAGATATATTGTCGACGTGTATTAATTATTTTTAATGAGGGAATTGTTAATAAGCGCTGTTTATCTGATCTTAAAGTTCTGTTAGAAGAATAAGGAATTAGTAATTTATAAATGAATGCCGGAGATTTAAATAGAAGGGATTTAAATGTAAGTAAGCAGAGCTTGTAGATTATTCTGTGGGCCACAGGTAGCCAATGGGCCTCCTTGAGGAGAGGAGTAATATGATCAAATTTTTTAGCTTTTGTGATAAGTCTGATAGCTGTATTTTGTATGATCTGCAAACGCTTGATCTCCTTTTGGGCAATACCTTTAAACAGAGCCTTCCCGACCCGATTCACTAACCTTCTGCCCGATCCAATCCGATCTGCACATGCAAATGAGAGGAAGATTTCCTAAACAGATCCAAAAAGTAGTGACTGCTGAGGACCAGTTGCTTACTGTCCCTGCCGACTCTCCTGCTCTCTGCCACCCTGAAATCCATGAAATCTCCCTGCTCTCTGCGGATGCAACACGGTGACGTCATCGAGTCTACGCCTGCACGGATGCCATCTGGGGGAGGGGCTGGGGGGCTGAATGAGGCATGACACAGGCGGAACGGGGCAGGCTTGGGGGGTGTGGCCATAGTACTAGCCTCATGGAATTTTGTCTGGGACCTGCATAAATTAGGGCAGCACAATCTTGGCCAGTCGTTGCCCTAATATTCAGCGCCAGAGCTCAGACATTGCCTAGCTCTTAATATTGGGGCTTTTAATTCTGCCTGTGGCAATAAGCATATAAAAAGACAATGACTGCTGCCAACCAATGTTCCCTCTAATCCAGGGGTCCCCAAAGTCCCTCCTTGAGGGCCGAATCCAGTCAGATTTTCAGGATTTCCCCAATGAATATGCATGAGATCTATGTGCATGCACTATTTTCAATGCATATTCATTGAGGAAATCCTGAAAACCCAACTGGATTCGGCCCTCAAGAAGGGACTTTGGGGACCCCTGCTCTAAGCTATGTGGGAGTCCTCCACCTACAGTCTGGCAGTAGGGGGTGCTGTTTCACTTTCACGTTTTCAATAGTGAAGGACTCAAGAAACCTGACTGCCTAGTGATTTAAAGCACGGTATTGAAACACTACCCCCCACTGGCAGGAATGTAGTTGAAGGACTCCCACGTGGCTTAAAGGGAACATTGCCACTGATTGAATATTGACTCCAGAATGTCATGGTGACAGAATTTGTCACCAATCCTGTCCCCGTGAATAACCGCGGGAAACCATCCCGTGCCATTCTTTAGTGTCTATCGCAACCTCAGTCCTTCTACACCAGCATTCTTCAATGCAAGGCTTGAGGGTCAATGGCTGGGCCCAGTCATACTCTGATTCTTATGTGAGCCAAGGATAATGAAGCCATTGTGACATCACTGATGTGATTGGCTCTTAGGCACTGATGGAATGAGACATTATGACATCACAATATCTGCTCTGGATTCCAGAGACTGTCATTCTTTAGTGTCTATCTCAAGCTCAGTCCTTCTACACCACCATTCTTCAATGCAAGGCTTGAGGGTCAGTGGCTGAGCCCATTTGTACTCTGATTTTAGTAAGCCAAGTATAGGATAATTTTTATTTATTTATTCAGTTTTCTATACTGTTCTCTCAGGAGAGCTCAGAATGTTTACATGAGTTTATTTATTTATTTTAAAAATTTATATACCGTTTAAAACTAAATGGTTTACAAAATTTACATACACAATATTTAAGATAAGAAAATAAAAACAAAAGGATAGTTAAAAACTGTCATCCTTTAATGTCTATCTCAATCTCAGTCCTTCTACACCAGCATTCATCACTGGCTGTGCCCATTCAGACTCTGATTCTTTCCTCTCTCCTTAAAGAATGACATGGCGATGGTTTCCCGCAGTTATCTGCAGGGACGGGAACGTTGATGAATTCTGTCACTGTGTCATTCTCTAATATTGACCTGGGTGTTTATATATTTATATTTCATAAGATATATGAACAAGTGGCATTCCCATTCTACTTCCCAAGGAACACTTACGCATGTATCACATAAAAGCAAGCACTATGTTTTCCTAGTGCCTCGTCACGTTCATGCTTATGTCAGCTAGATCATTCATCAATAAACAGGGGGGGGGGGGGGGGGGAAAAGCACAAAAATCTGCCAGAGGCAATATAGTCTAACCACGGCATACAACAATAAAGTACTGATGCCTCTAGCTCACCATAGAATTTGTCTTCATTACTGGGTCCGTAAAGAACTTGAAATTTTTTATTTTTGGAATATGCTCTCAGAGACCTACAGCCAAAACAACCTTGGAAGACAACCAGGCAGGTAAAAATTCAACTTCGCTTAATGGGACCCCTAAGTTGAATTTTTATTTGCATGGTGACATAAAATCAAGAGGAGGTTCATGCACGATAATTACACCTTGGGTCTCTCAGCACATATTATGCCATTGTATAGATCCATGGTGAGGCCCCACCTGGAATACTGTGTGCAATTTTGGAGGCCACATTATCGCAAGGATGTGCTGAGACTGGAGTCGGTGCAGAGAATGGCCACCCGGATGGTCTCGGGACTCAAGGATCTTCCATATGAAGAACGGCTTGACAAATTGCAGCTATACTCGCTCGAGGAGCGCAGAGAGAGGGGAGACATGATCGAGACGTTCAAGTATCTTACGGGCCGCATCGAGGCGGAGTAAGATATCTTCTTTTTCAAGGGTCCCACGACAACAAGAGGGCATCCGTTGAAAATCAGGGGCGGGAAACTACGAGGTGACACCAGGAAATTCTTTTTCACTGAAAGAGTGGTTGATCGCTGGAATAGTCTTCCACTACAGGTGATTGAGGCCAGCAGCGTGCCTGATTTTAAGGCCAAATGGGATCGGCACATGGGATCTATTCACAGAGAAAGATAGGGGAGGGTCATTAAGGTGGGCAGACTAGATGGGCCGTGGGCCCTTATCTGCCGTCTATTTCTATGTTTCTATGTTTCTATATTACAAAAAATCGAAACAATTTCTTTATGGACTCAGTAAAGAAGTCAAATTCTTTGTATTGTTATGTGCTGTGGTTAGGCTATAGATGTCAGCTCGATGCCACAGATGGGCAGTCTGGAGGCTCGTGTTGTGCTTAAGCTGGGTTGTTTCTGTTATAAGGTTATGTATGGTACCGCTCCGCTTTACTTTAGCATCGTATAAATATAGTAGAAGATCTCATGCCCAAATTACTCTTGACCATACTCTAGCATGCCAAGCGGCTTCCCACGATAGAGGACTTCGACTGTTATTGCTTGGAGCGTGTTCTTATAAATATTTTAGAACCCAATTGAAAAATCATCTTTTCTCAAAATACCTGGTCAAATAATTCCTCTGCTACCATCCGATTGTCTTTAGTTTATAATCTTTTGTAAACCGTGTAGAACTTATGGTTACGCGGTCAAGAAGTAAGATGTTATGTTATGTTTACATAGAAACATAGAAGATGACGGCAGATAAGGGCCATAGCCCATCAGGTCTGCCCACTCTACTGATCTACCCCCAAGTCTACTATCCTAGGGATCCCACCCCTGGTGACAGGTTCCCTTGGCTTAACCCTCTAAGGGATCCCACATGGGCATCCCATTTGTTCTTAAATTCTTGCACGCTGTTTGCCTCGATCACCTGCACCGGGAGCTTGTTCCAAGGATCAACCACTCTCTCGGTGAAGAAATATTTCCTGGTGTTGCCATGAAATTTCCCGCCCCTGAGTTTGAGCGGATGCCTTCTTGTGGCTGAGGGTCCTTTGAGAAAGAGAATCTCTTCTTCCATCTCGATACGGCCAGTAATATACTTAAACGTCTCGATCATGTCTCCTCTCTCCCTACGTTCCTCGAGTGAGTACAGCCGCAAATTTTTCAGCCTTTCCTCGTACGATAGATCCTTGAGCCCCGAGACCATCCTGGTGGCCATCTGTTGCACCGACTCTACTCTCAGCACATCTTTTCGGTAGTGTGGCCTCCAGAATTGCACACAGTATTCCAAATGAAGTCTCACCATGGTTCTGTATAATGCCATAACTGTCTGTTTCTAGGTTTCGGTACTTTCTGGACTGTGTAAAGAGGTGGCAACACGCTCAAGTCACTGATAAAATATCCCAATTAAAATGATCAGTTAGTTAGATGAAAGGTTTTCATTCAGTATCATCAAATGTGATGTTGGGGTTATAAATATGGTGATGAATATTCATCATATAGTAAAAAATGTATTGACAGCAGTCAGAGGGCATGCCCCTTTCCTTCCCCCGTACCTCTAGTTGTTCACCGCCGTGAGTAACAACTTCGGTGTGCTCCTTGCGACCCTGGTGGCTCTCCCTCTGACATCACTTCCTATACACGGCACATGGAAATGACAGCGGGAGAGCCGCCCCCTTTCACAAAACTGCGCAAGAGGTTTTTAGTGCTGGCCGTGGTGCTGAATGCTCTACGCTGCTCTAGTGCTCATGGGAACTGTATCACTGTTGGAGCAGCGCAGAGCATTCAGCGCCCCAGATGGCGCTTAAAATCTCATGCGCAGTTTTGTAAAAGGGAGGGGGGGGGGTTAAATTAACTGGGTAAAATCATTTGAAAATTATGGTCCGCCTAGCATTCTTCCCCCACATTGTCACTCCAGTCATTGCAGTACCAGTTGACAGCCAGGCCTGGCTTCTTGTGGAAAACAATGCACATGCACCCTGAGTCTGGCCACTTGGGGTCACTGTTGTGCAATTGTGAAGACTCTCTCCAATCAGGATCTGTGATAAATGTTACCCCCGAGATACCCAGGCTCAGGTAACAAACCCAGGTCTTTCAAATGGCAAAGTGCACCACTGCCCTGGGGGAGAGGGGGAGCAATTAAAGCCCTACAATATTAACAATGCACTTTTTCCCATAACTTTCTTCCAGAAAGAAAACCTTCCTGAGGTGCAGTGTGCAAAGTTGCTGCAAGGGTAACAAGCACCCTAGGCAACTTTCCAAAATTAACTTTCAGTACCCTAGTGTAAGGTCCAGAGGCATAACCAGACAAGATATTTTGGGTGGGCCTGGATCTGAAGTGGGTGAATACACAATTCCCCCCTCCCTGCGCTTTCTGCCCTCAGCAGTAACCCTCAACAAAGAAATATCTGAGCTGGTGGGGATCCCAAGCCCCGCCAGCTGGAAGAGATCCTCCAGCAGCCAGAACAGCTCATTCTCCTACTTGCTGCAGCCAGCTTCTCCCCTCCTGCACACGCTCAGTTTTCATGCACAGTGCAGCATAGCATGGCGGCAGCAACATAACATAGTAAATGACGGCAGATAAAGACCTGAACCGTCCCCCCAGTCTGCCCATAAGTTATACCCATTAAAAAATGCATGATTAAATGACAATGAACAATACATCCCTTTTAACAAAGAAAGCATCACAATAATGTGTTTGTATAACCATGGCTTAGCATTTTCGCAGCGCCAACCTAAAGGATCTCAAACGTTTTTTAAACATTTAAAAGCTCCACCTTTTAATTGACCACACAGTCTTGCCTAGTCTTTGAGCCAGCCCTGCCAGGGTGTCTGGAAATCCAGGCCGTGGCGCTGTTTTATTCATGAGATCTTAGTTGAATACCTCCTCAGCTGGGAGCATTTCAAAACCTGACAGGCTGTTATTTTGCTGTAGAATGATTTGCCCACCGGCTGGCCCTAATATCTTAGCGATGATGGAAAATGCAGTCTCCAAATGTGCGCACGGCCACTCTACATTTTCCTCCACAGAGCTATTTTTTGCATTGCTGGTGCTTTGATGTTGGTCGTATCCCACAGAGAACATTAATAAACCTACAAGTCAAGTGTATTCAACAAAGATTGCCCTATGGGCACAACATAAGAACAAATTCCGTAAATAAGGCTTTATTTTTCTGCGTTGTAGGCCGACTCAGTAGAAAATGTTCTACAGAGAACTGAGCTGAAAGGTACAGCTGTCGGTTTTAATTCACCTTCAGGAACCTGCAGCTCATGGTGTTATATTTATTTATTACATATGTATTTATTTCTTTGGGTTTATTAACTGCCTTTTCATGAAGAGATTCACCTAAAGTAGTTGAATAGTAATCAGGTACCCTTGGGTATTTTCCCTATCTGTCCCGGCACGCTCACAATCTACCTGGGGTTTTAAAGGTAAACGATGGTTATCCTTTCAGTCCAATCCCAGCTTTGAATGGTTTAGGCCCTGTGTCTTTTATTCTACTCCAGCCTCTGTTTGCTGTCCATGGCTTGGAGAAAAGGCTTCTGTTTAACACTGCAACACCTTCTTTCAGGGTGCATATTAGAGATTGACAAGGGGACAAATTTTCCTCCTGTCCCAGAGGGAACTCATTTTCCTGTCCCATCCCCATTCCTGCAAGCTCCGGCCTCATCTGCACGAGCCTCAGACGCTTTAAAATCCTAAGTCAGAACATTCTAGAGCTCAGATTGTGATGTCATAATGCCTCATTCCACCAATGCCTAAGCTCCGTCCTCATCTGCACGAGCCTCAGACGCTTTAAAATCCTAAGTCAGAACATTCTAGAGCTCAGATTGTGATGTCATAATGCCTCATTCCGCCAATGCCTAAGCTCCGTCCTCATCTGCACGAGCCTCAGACGCTTTAAAATCCTAAGTCAGAACATTCTAGAGCTCAGATTGTGATGTCATAATGCCTCATTCTACCAATGCCTAAGCTCCGTCCTCATCTGCACGAGCCTCAGACGCTTTAAAATCCTAAGTCAGAACATTCTAGAGCTCAGAGATTGTGATGTCATAATGCCTCATTCCACCAATGCCTAAGCTCCGTCCTCATCTGCACGAGCTTCAAACGCTTCAAAATCATAAGTGCTCAAGGCTTGTGCGGTTAAGGCAGAGCTTACAGGAATGGGGCAGGGACAAGGACAGTGATAAAATTCATGGGGACGGGATGGGAAAATTAAGTTCCTGCGGGGACGGGAAGAAATTTGTCCCCATGTCATTCTCTAGTGCATATCTTGCAGAGTAAAATTCCGATTCTAAACCCAGCTGTCTTTTGTATTCACTGAAAGGGGGTACTTAACCTCTTTATTGTAGGCTTTCAGACAGATGGCTAGAGTTTTCAGAGGTTAGGAAATACACTTTAGCTCAGGCAATATTGTTTTTTTAATTCTTAGTCCCAGCAAAAACTAATCATATCATGCTGCCATTTTATTAGGCTTCAATTTCTGCAAGGTTCGCAAGCGCCCTAGGCAACCCTCCCAAATTAACTTTCAGTACCCTAGTCTTCCGTTTACCTCTTTCATTCTATGTATGTTTATATTTGCCCATGATACTATACTTATGCTTATAACAACATTGTTTTATCTTAAATTGCCTCGGGGGAATTGCATTACATTACATTAGTGATTTCTATTCCGCCATTACCTTGCGGTTCAAGGCTGATTACATCCAAACTAAAACAAAATTACATTCAAAATTTGAAGGAATAGAATAAGCGATGACATAGAATTTTGAAGGTAATATATGCTGGGTAAAGAGTTACCAAAGGGAAGTGGAGGTCTTTAGGTGATAAGAATAGGGTGAATTATGGGGTTTTAGATAACGTTTGGTAGATAGAAGAATATTAGAGTGTACTAAGGGTATAGAGAGTGTTGGATGTTGGGTTGGGATTGGTCGTGCTGGATAGGTTTGATGTGTTTTTTTGAATCTCTTCATAAAGGCAGTTGGGGGATGGTGCTCGCGCCATGAACGTGAAAGAGGTACGGGGAAGGGAAATAGGCATGCATTAGTGGGGGGGAAGCAGGGAAGGAGCGGGTGGGGGGGGCAGAGAGAAGAATGGGTGTAGATGCCCTCACCAACATGGTGCCTGGGGCAGACCCCTCCCCTCCCGCTCCCCCCTCACTACGCCCACTGGCTGCAGTTTTCTGGCCCTCGTCCATTAGCATGTTGGATTTTTATGTCTCTGCGTCACGATCAGTTTCCCACTGTCTTCTTCATTGCCGTCTTGGGTGCAGAGCTCAGTAGTTCTGAAGCGTGTGGGGGCAGCCCGTGGACTGTGCTGTGTAGACGAGGCGGCATGCTTCCTGTAAGATGACCACAACCCTCTTCAGCTTTGGAAGAATATGTGAAGCCCAAGGTGTACATTTTGCTTTCTGGGGCTACAATATAGACAGGAAGACCCGCCCCCTTTAGTGCAAAGTGCAGTTAAAATACAAAACCCACCAAAAAAAAGACGGGTTATAGCGTCTTAGAAACATGTAAGGTTGCTTGTGGATTCCAGTGTACACTTTTCCCTCCATATTTGCTGTGATAGGGAATTAACAGACCCGCGAATACAGAAAAAAAACGTGACTAACTTTTTCATATGTTATTCGCGGTTTTCTATTAAAAACCATCGTGAATATGGTGAATCCATGAATAACATGATGCGAGACCTGGCCTGTTCATGAAGAAGAGGCAAAACACGGTGAAGAAAGTGCCGGGAATCATTCTCTGTAAACGCTTGGACTCGGCGATTTCTCTATGCAAGCTGATGTAATTTGGGGGTGAGGAGCCAGCAAGCTAAAAACCGCGAATAATCGAAACCACGAATGCTGAAACCGTGAATACGGAGGGAAAAGTGTACTTTTAATTTGGGGACTTTTCCTGATTTGAAGTCTTGCTGTATTCACCCCCTGAGGCAGGCGTTCGCACCCGAAACACGGCCTGTGTTGGGTCCTTCAATAAAGACATTTTCCTTGCCCCATTTCGAGAGGCCTCTGGTTCTTTTGGCCTCTGGCTAAAAGGTCTTCCCCGTCATGTAGAACTGAACGCTATAGGAAAGACCCATCTGTTATACGGTGCAGCTGTGACTCGGCATTTCAGCACTCCGGCCCAGAATATTTACGGGAATGGAAGCTCAGCGCACCAGGCACCCTAGCAGCTGCAGCTCAGATTCTTCCCCACAGAATTGCCCCTTGACCTGCAGTCAGAGCCAAAATCGTTGGCACGAGTTCGGAGGTGGAATTTTGGAACAACACAATTAAGCTAAGTTCAAAATGGATTGTCAGAAATGAGTTTTGATGAACTAATGAAATCATTAAAGAATTTTGCAAGAAAGATCAAGAAGAATAAGTTTAAACAAATAAATCAATAAGAAATACAAGAAAATTAGAAAAACAATGTTTACATTAGTATTCAACTATTTCATATCAAAATAGTTAATAAACACTGCTACCCTGAGATTTATGAACCAGGGTAGCGTTCTGGGACTCCACGTGTTAAAACATTCTTAACTATTGGTTTGCAAACTTGACTCTATATGGCAAGAAGTTTTTATTGAACATTATTAAAATTTTAACATGATAAAACGAGTGATGTCTTGCAATTTTTATTTATTTATTCAATTTTCCATACTGTTCTCCCCAGGGAGCTCAGATCGGTTTACATGAATTTATTCAGGTTCTCAAGCATTTTCCCTGATGGGCTCACAATCTATCTAATGTACCTGGGGCAATGAGGGGATTAAGTGACTTGCTCAGGGTCACAAGGAGCAGTGGGGATTTGAACCCACAACCTCAGGCTGCTGAGGCTGTAGCTTAAACCACTTCACCACTCTAGAAATCAAAATGTAATAAAAGGGAGCCAGGTTTAGGACAATCAAGCCATTGTGACATCACTGATGAGGTTAGCTCTCAGGCATTGGTGGAATCAGGCATTATGATGTCATAATACCAGCTGTAGTTATCAGGGGGGCTCAGATCGGTTTACATGAATTTATTCAGGTTCTCAAGCATTTTCCCTGTCTGTCCTGATGGGCTCACAATCTATCTAATGTACCTGGGGCAATGAGGGGATTAAGTGACTTGCTCAGGGTCACAAGGAGCAGTGTGGATTTGAACCCACAACCTCAGGCTGCTGAGGCTGAAGCTTTAACCACTGCACCACTCTAGAAATCAAAATGTAGCAAAATGATCCAAGTATAGGACAATTCAGCCATTGTGACATCACTGATGAGGTTGGCTCTTATTGGTGGAATGAGGCATTATGACATCACAATCTCAGCTCTGGTTATCAGAGGCTGGAACTTTTCACATTATTTATTTATTCAATTTTCTATATCGTTCTCCCAGGGGAGCTCAGAATGGTTTACATGAATTTATTCAGGTCCTCAGGCATTTTCCCTGTCTGTCCTGATGGGCTCACAATCTATCTAATGTACCTAGGGCAATGGGGGGATTAAGTGACTTGCCCAGGATCAGAAGGAGCAGCGTGGGTTTGAACCCACAACCCCAGGGTGCTGAGGCTCTAGCTTTAACCACTGTGCCATACTCTCCCACATGTGTATATGCGCAGCACGTCATCACAACTAAGGGACTGGTTTAAGATTCATAAGGATGAATCAAGAACCAATTCTTTAATTTTCTTCTTATTTTGGTTAGTTGAAATTGTAGCCTGTCTTCCCATTGTTGTGGGCTTGGAAAGGAATTTTGTTTGTATGTATGAGCATTGTTAAATTTTGTGTAAGAATCCTTTTTTTCTTGGTATCATCTGATATTGTAATCATTAAATTTGTAAATAAAAAAAACAACAACTAAGCCAATGATGCTGCGAGGTCTCGCAATACAGGTCTCGCACTGTATACGCGCGTCACAACTGAGCCGATGGTTCTCTCTCTGATGCTGTGAGGTCTCACAATAGAAGTTAGTACTACAGTACAGTATTTTCTATGAAAGGTTTGAGGTTGTGGAATAAACCGTCTGAGTTTCCATTATTTCTTATGGGGAAATTCACTTTGATGTACGAGTGCTTTATATTACGAGCATGCTTCCGGAATGAATTATGCTCACAAACCAAGGTTTTACTGTATTTGATCAAACAACAAGGAGAAAGAAAAGAAAAAGAGTAGCTTGCCTGTAAGGTCATTATTTGCGTTTTCCTTTGACTTACTGTTTATAGGCTCTTCGATGCTCTCTACCCCTTTATCCATTACTCATGAACGTTTGCTAATTATACTCTTATTCACTGCTCTCTCCACTATCCTCCACAATTGGAAAGATACCACTAAACTACATGTCAATCAATGGTAGAATTCAATATGTCTCCTTGTGAAATATGAATGTCATTTTGCTGAATGCAATAATTCCATGTCCTCTTATGCAAAAACTTGGTCCCCCCTACTTGAATATTGTAAATCAGATTCTTAAGAACATAAGAACATAAGCAGTGCCTCCACCGGGTCACCGGGTCCATCCTGCCCAGCAGTCCGCTCCCGCGGCGGCCCAAACAGGTCACGACCTGTCTGAATCACCAGAAGGGGCCCCCTTGCCACCTTGGTTTCCCATTGAGTCCTATCTTCCCATCGAAGTCCTAACCCTCCGGTCTTGCACATGCACGACCTGGTTGGGTTTCTATACTTATTACCTGGTTAGCTTTCTATACCTGTGTTACATCCCAGCACCTCTCTCAGTATCCCATGATCCCTTTATCCCTCAGGAATCCGTCCAATCCCTGTTTGAATCCCTGTACCGTACTCTGCCTGATCACTTCCTCCGGTAGCGCATTCCAGGTGTCCACGACCCTTTGGGTGAAAAAAAACTTCCTTGCATTTGTTTTGAACCTATCTCCCTTCAGTTTCTCCGAATGCCCCCTCGTACCTGTTGTCCCCTTCAGCCTGAAGAATCTGTCCCTATCCACCCTCTCTATGCCCCTCATGATCCTGAAGGTCTCTATCATATCTCCCCTGAGCCTCCTTTTTTCCAGAGAGAAGAGCCCCAGCCTATCCAACCTCTCGGCATATGGGCAGTGTTCCAGCCCTCTTACCAGTTTCGTTGATCTCCTTTGGACTCTCTCAAGTACCGCCATGTCCTTCTTGAGGTGCGGCGACCAATACTGAACGCAGTATTCCAGATGTGGACGCACCATCGCTCGATACAATGGCATGATGACCGAGCGATGGTGCGTCCACATCTGGAATACTGCGTTCAATATTGGTCGCCGTACCTCAAGAAGGACATGGCGGTACTTGAGAGAGTCCAAAGGAGAGCAACGAAACTGGTAAAAGGGCTGGAACACTGCCCATACACCGAGAGGTTGGATAGGCTGGGGCTCTTCTCTCTGGAAAAAAGGAGGCTCAGGGGAGATATATCCATTAGAATACTCTGTATTTTGCCTCACCCTTTGTCATCTGATTTCAGGCACTTTTCCGGTTAAACCATGTTTCATACTGTATATGTCAATCTCTTTTATTTATTTTATGATGGGAACAATTAGATTGATTAATTTGGTACATCGTTAGAACATATCACCTAATGTGTTTTATCTCCTTTTCTTGAACTTATGTCTTCTCTCCTGTCTATTTTATTTCTGATGCATTTATTCATTTGTGATTCTTGTTTCATTATGGACGCACTTCACATTTGTTAATGATATTGTTATACTGTGTTCCTTGTTGGAGCACCCATATTGTTGGCTTTGCATTTCATCTTTTATAAAATCAATAAAAATATTTGAACTAAAAAAAAAAAAAAAGAAAAAAGTCTTCAATAGTCACTACCATTTTATCTGCTGATGATTGATTTTTATTAGATATATTTAGCTGCTTTAGCTATTAAGCATATCTTACCTGTTGCTCATTGTATAACATAAAATATGCTTACTTTCTTTTAAAACTCTTCTTTCCAAGGCACCAGCATTTCTCGATCGACTCCTTATCCCGTATGCCTCTACAAGATTACTGAGATCTAAGGATCAACATTTATTGACATTCCCTCTCTTAAAATTATTAACACTCGTCAACAGTACATCTTCTCAGTCATGGCACTGCAAACGTGCAATTCACTACCAATCCATTTAAGAGAAGAAGGCTCACTGGATAGATTTAAGAGCAATTTAAAATGTATTCTTTTTAAAGATGCCTTTGATCTTTATCTCAGTAGTCAGGCCTTCATCAAAGAAGAGCGACCAAGATGGTAAAGGGGATGGAACTCCTCTCGTATGAGGAAAGACTAAAACATTTAAGGCTCTTCAGCTTGGAAAAGAGACAGCTGAGGGGAGATAGGTTTGAAGTCTACAAAATCCTGAGTGGAGTAGAACGGGTACAAGGGGATTGATTTTTCACTCTGTCAAAAATTACAAAGACTGGGGGATACTTGATGAAGTTACAGGGAAATACTTTTAAAACCAGTAGGAGGACATTTTTTTTCACTCAGAGAATAGTTAAACTCTGCAACGCGTTGCCAGAGGTTGTGGTAAAAGCGGATAGCGTAGCTGGTTTTAAGAAAGGTTTGGACAAGTTCTTGGAGGAAAAGTCCATAGTCTGTTATTGGAACAAACATGGGGGAAGCCACTGCTTGCCCTGTTTCAGTAGCATGGAATGCTGCTACTCTTTGGGATTCTAGAATCTTGTTGCTCTTTGGAGTTCCGGCATCTTGCTACTTTGAGATTATGGAATGTTGCTACTCTTTGGGATTCTATATGGAATGTTGCTACTCTTTGGGGTTCCAGAATCTTGTTACTCTTTGGGATTCCGGAATCTTGCTATTCTTTGGACCACTGGTTTGACCCAGTAAGGTTATTCTTATGTTCTTCTTACTGCCTTCTGTTCTCTCCGTTCTCTGTTTTTTCCCCTCTTCGTCTTCTTTCCTATTTAATATTGTATTTCTTTCCCTCCTGTCCTTTGTGGCACAGTAAGTCTTGTGTGTCTTTTGTACGTCAGTTGTCTGGTCCCCCTTAATGTTGTAAAATTTTTATCATTGTTCATCGCTTTGAGGTGTGATTAAGCAATTTATCAAATTTTAAATAAAACTTGGAAACTTGCATTTTTGCAACGATCTTACTCAGGTTACATATTGAAATGGTGGAATATGGTTTGTTTAACTTATAACTATGAGGCATATATCGCTTAAAAAAGATATATGAAATACCATCAGTTTAAATCCAAATGGAATTCTCTAAAGGTGTATTTTCCTAGCCCTCATGTGGGAATACTTTTCTTGATTTAACTTCCTTTTTTTTTTTTTTTTCCAAGCTTTCAAAGCCACCCTGTATAGTGGCTGCAGATGTAATTATAACACAGTTCTAGAACCCTAAATATCAAACAGCCTGATACAGTTAACTTTCCAGTATTCACTTATTATTTTTATTTTTTTTTTGCAGCACATTTTGAGCGAGAAAAGCTCCTGTGTTTATAAGGCCGTTAACAAGTCCTCTGCTGCACAGAATCGTGGTCGGAAAAAGCAGGTTCTTCTTATAATGGAAACTTTGACTTTACCATCTGTTCCGCTCTGCTACCGACACATAAATAAAATAATTCCCAGTCTCATCCTAAAAGGAAAGGGCTGTAAATCCACACGCGTCATCTTTATTCAAAGCAGCTGCCATCTGAGAGTTTCTCGGCAGACAGAGAGAGAAAGGAAACTTCCCTTCACTATCTGTGAAAATAAATCATGCAGGCTGAACTTTCTACTGTTGCCCAATTCATGTAGGGAGGGGGAGAGGAGGGGGGCAGAACACCCAGGTGCTGTCTTTGTCAAGGGCACAGGCACCCGTCCTCCCCCTCCCTTCCTAACCCCCCCTGCCGCATGCATGAGCCCCTTCCCTTCCCTCTTTAATTTTTCCTGTACAAACAGCGTTGCGAACTTGCTGCCCGCGTCGGGGGTCGCCTCTCTCTGACACCACTTGCGGGCCCAGCGCCTAGGAAGGGATTTCAGAGGGCTAGTCGACATGACGCCGGCAGCAAGTTTGCGCTGTTGCTCTTGCCCGGGAAATTAAAAAGGTACGAGTGAAGGGAAGGGGGGCGCGACATGGCAGAGGGGTCAGGAAATAGCCACTTACCCTTCCTACGCCACTGTGTCGCTGTTTTGGTACTGAGCTATTTTCTTGCAGGTTTTGAGATTTAAAAAGGAGACCTGTATGATCTCCAAAGATCATGATTATCATCTGGAAAATTCTTGTGTTGATTCAGTGAAAGGCTTCACAATCGGACTTGAAGAATTAGACTGAGCCTTTCCCTGTCTGTGAGACTTTCGTAATCAGTACAAAGGGGATAGAACTCCTCTCGTATGAGGAAAGACTAAAACGGTCAGACGGCTGAGGGGAGATAGGATTAAAGTCTACAAAATCCTGAATGGAGTAGAATGGGTACAAGTGGATCGATTTCTCACTCCATGAAAAATGACAAAGACTAGGGGACACTTAATGAAGTTACAACCAATAGGAGGAATTTTTTTTTCACTCAGAGAATAGTTAAGCTCTGGAACGCGTTGCCAGAGGTTGTGGTAAAAGCGGATAGCGTAGCTGGTTTTAAGAAAGGTTTAGACAAGTTCCTGGAGGAAAAGTCCATAGTCTGTTATTGAGACAAACATGGGGGGAAGCCATTGCTTGCCCTGGATCGGTAGCATGGAATGTTGTTACTTTTTGGGTTTGACCATGTACTAGTGACCTGGATTGGCCACTTGGGAACGGGCTACTGGGCTTGATGGACCATCGGTCTGACCCAGTAAGGCGATTCTTATGTTCTAATCCCTCCCCCCAATCTGGAGTTTCTATTTTTCACTCCCCCACTTCACAAGACTATTTTAAGATTGTCATTCAATTAGCAGTTTATTGATGTGATGGAAAAACAATTAATTCCGTAACTATACTCCAGACCGTCTCTTGTGTGTTTAACGTACAGCGCTGCGTGCATCAGGTAGCACTATCGAAATAGTAAATAATAGTAGCAGCAGTAGATTGTCCTTATCTGCCATCATTTTCTAAAGATGGGAAGCCAGAAAATGTTCCTGTCAAGGTTTTCCATTTGGTTTTCATTCCAGAAGAATTGGAAGCTGTAGTGAAAGAAAGTCTAATGTGTCCAGTTCACTAACACAAATCAAAGTCATAGTAACATAGTAGAAGACGGCAGATAAAGACCCGAATGGTCCATCCAGTCTGCCCAACCTGATTCAATTTAAATTTTTTAATTTTTTCTTCTTAGCTATTTCTGGGCAAGAATCCAAAGCTTTACCCGGTACTGTGCTTGGGTTCCAACTGCCGAAATCTCTGTTAAGACTTACTCCAGCCCATCTATACCCTCCCAGCCATTGAAGCCCTCCCCAGCCCATCCTCCACCAAATGGCCATATACAGACACAGACCGTGCAAGTCTGCCCAGTAACAAAGTATCATTCACTGATAAGTGTGTTGCCTTCGTAAGGACTGCCACAATGGGGCCTTGTACACCACCTTTTTCTAGCTTTGGCATTTCAGAGCTGGCATTCAAAGTGGGAACTGGAGCTGCGAGGGTGAGAGGTGCTTGGGGGGGGGTGGCAAACCTCCCCCACCCTTGTCTCCACCCCCCCTGCCCCCTTCCCTTCTACTTCTAGTTGTTTACTGTAGCGACCAAGAACTTTAACGTGCTCCTCGTGACTGTGTCCTCTCCCTCTGATGTCACTTCCTGTGTGTGGTGACCGGAAGTGATGTCAGCGAGAGCCAATGTGGTCACGAGGAGCACATTGAAGTTGTTACTTATGGCGGTGAATAACCAGAGGTATGGGGGAAGGGAAGGGTGTGTGCGTGCAGTGGGGGGAGGAGTGGGAAGACGCAGGGGGCGGAGAGGAGAAGGGGAGTTGGCGCCCCTCCCCCCTTACTACACCACTGAGCTGAAGGATTAAGTGACGTGCCCAGGGTCATAAGGTGCAGCACTGGGATTTGATCTCACAACATCTAGGTGCAGAGGCAGCAGCTCTACCTGTGAGCAACACCTTTAGTCTGTCCTGGTATATCATTTCTTATTTTCTTATGTGATCCAAGTCTAGGACAATCAAACCATTGTGACATCACTGGTGAGGTTGGCTCTTAGGCATTGGTGGAATGAGGCATTATGACATCACAGTCTCAGCTCTGGAATGTTGCTACTCTTTGGGTTTCTGCCTGGTAGTTGGCTCAGTTGCTGTTGGAAACAGGATACTGGGCTTGATGAAAGGGCATGGGGACTTGTATACTGCCTTTTTGTGGCTTTGGCATTTTCAAACTGACATTTGGGCACTGGAGGATAAAGTGACTTGCCCATGGTCACAAGGAACACCACCGGGATTTGATCTTACAACCTCTGGGTGCAGAGGCATTAACTCTAGCAGTGAGCCACAGCCTTACCTAGGTACAAAGGAGGCTGACTCTTTTCTGATAGCATGACATGTGTGGGCCTGTGCAATGATTTGGGCATGTGCGGTGGTTTGTGTAACTGTGGGCTAACAAGAAAGAGTGATCCCTCTTTGCACATAGGTCCTGATACTGTAAATAGCGCTGAAGAACCTGGTGCTTGTCAATCTTCAGTTATAGAATTCTGCCTAAATTAGGCTTAACCGCCAGTAGACGTCATAAATTTTAGGTGCCCCTTATTTATGCCAGGGTTTTCTTGGCCTAAATGCTGGCACCTAACTCCAATTTAGGTGCCGCAAAACATGCCCATGATTCACCCATATTCTGCCTCTAACAACGCCCAATCTCTGGTAGGTGACTTAAGCTAGGAACCTGCCCGACAGCAGGGGCTTACCAAATTAGGCGCCTTCCAATGGAATAGCGAGGGTGGGAAGTGCCCCGCCCCTGCTCCTTCCTGCCCCTGGCGTGCGTGCACCTCTTCCCCCTCTCCCCATACCTCTTTAACTTCCCCGGTGCAAGAAGCATCTCCGACGTGCTGCCTGCACCAGCCTCGGCTCTCCCTCTGATGTCACTTCCTGGTCCCACGACCAGGATGTGATGTCAGAGGGAGAGCGAGGCCAGTGTGAGCAGCAGGTTGGAGATGCTGCTCATGCTGGTGACGAGCTGGAGGTATGGAGGGAAGGGAAGGCGAGTGCGTGGTGGGAGAGGGGTGGGGGAGGGAAGGAGAGCCTAGTGGATGTCTCTTGCACCCCTGAGGCAGGCTCTAATACCGAAACACAGCACAAATTGAATTCAATATATGATAAAGACTGTTCTATTCATATTTTTAAATATTTATTCATTCAAATTTATTTCAGGTTGATGTGTACAGCTCCATCCCCACTTCTACTGTTTCTTTTTTTATGCCACAGTCCAATAAGTCATTGATGCCGCCAATGAGTATTTTGCAGACTTTCACAAAATCATATTATTCCTATGATACGAAAAAAACCTGGAAACTCGCTGGACTAATCCCCTCCTTCACTAACACGTAGCGTGAGTTTTAGCGCTGGCAGCACCGGTAACTGCTCTGATGCTCATAGAAATTGTTTGAGCATCGGAACAGTTACTGCCGCTGTCGGCGCTAAAACCCACGCTACGCGTTAGTAAAGGAGGGGGTAAGTGCATAGCCCTCGAAGGAGACTACATTGTTTAACTTGCTTTTTATCAAACTTTTCAAACCACCCTTCAATATGCAAATATATCTCATGCTGCTTTATTGAAGCAATGTAATAGATGAGTGGTTAAAATGTAATTTATAAGTTGAGATGGCATGATCTTATGATATATGCTGATGTGTATGATTTTTAAGATGTTTAAATCCTGAAATATGTATGTGTTACTGTGAGCCGCCTTGGATAAAGGCAGATTAAAAATGTCTTTCATAAAAATAAATAAATAAATATCTTAAAAATCAGACTGGCTTGATGTGTCCCGAGGTCTGTGTTGAGAACCCCTGCACCAACCTGTGCTACTCAGGATTTTTATTTCAAGAGGGTTTTCTGGGAGTAGAATTTCAAGGTATGTTTTACCATATAACACAGTTCATTTCAGTGAGGCCTCATCATGCACCATCCAAAACGGAATTTAAGGGATTGACCTTTAATGTGAATTAGCATAAAATAGATCAGTCGCAGCCACAAGAACAGGGCTATGCTGTCGGGATTTTAGGACATCTTCAGTGAATATGCATAAGAAAGGTTCGCACGAACTTCCTCCTTGGAATGCAAATTTATCTTATGCATATTCATTGTGGATATCCTGAAAACCCGACTGGCTGGGTATACTCCAAGGACTGTGTTGAGAAGCACTATGCAAGAGGATACCCTGGTGAGCGCTGTTGGCATTTAAGGAATGGTGAGCAAGAGCCCGGAGGGGGGGGGATGATATTCAATGCCAGGCTATTTCTGGCCAGTTAATTATAAGTACTGTACAGCTAAGCTACAGTAGCCAAAGATAGATCTGCTTTTTGCACAGCCCAATTTGGTCGCTAAACTTGGCCGGTCAGCAATTAAAATCAGTACTATCGCACAAGATAGCGGGCTAAGTTTTTGCCACGAAGCCAAGTTTCCAAGTTTTATTAAAATCTGTTTAAACACCTATCAGAAATTCTGAGCGTTTTACAGTAATTTAAAAAAGGGGGCACGAAAAAAGACTAATTAAATATTGACGTACAGTAAAGCGAAAGGTAAGTAGGGAGAATTACAATATTTAAAAGTAAAGCAGAAAAAAAGCCCAAGAGGAAAGGTAGGGAGAGGCCTATTTAACGGTGAAACTAAAGAAAAAAAAGAGTGGAAAAAAGAGGTCATTATTCAAAGGCGTCTTTGAAGAAGTAGCATTTTAATCCTGCTGATTATTAGTGGGTAGCCAGACAAATATTTAACCAGCCAGGAGCTGTTCCGTGGCTACAGTGGCATAGTAACGGGGCAGGCGGTGAACCTTGGCGGGGGTGCCGGCACCTCTCCTACTCTCCGCACCGCTGTGCGCCTCTTGAAACATTTGCCGGGGCGAGCAGCATCTTCCACCAGGACGTGACATCAGAAGGGAGCAGGGGCCGACGCGAGCAGGAGGTGGAAGATGAGCCAGTGAACATTTCAAGAGGTACGCGGGGTAGGGGCATTAGAACGGTAGGGGAGAGTAAGGGTTGCGTGACGTGGTGATGCCACTCTCACTATGCCGCTGCACGGCTATACAGATGAATGCTTTTAAACAATTAAACTTTAGAAAATCTTAGAAGAACATGCATGAAATTTTAATGGGCTCCTACATGTAGTCAATGACTAAGAAAGTCTGCAGCTCATTGGCTGGCAGAAACATCCTATCTTTTAAATTGTATGTAAATATATCTGCCAGGGGCGAGCAAGCAATGACCTGACTCTGGCCTTGAAGTAACATTCTTGGCAGTGTTGGCTCGGTGGTATTTTGGCTGACACTCAAACTGGATTTCCCTGCAATCGTCTGCCTCTTTCAGAGCTCAGCTGGAGATGGAATTTCCCAAGGAGCGCTGAATTCCCCTTGGAACTGCCATTAAAAGGAACGACACGAACACTTTTGTTTAAAAAAAAAAAAAAAAAAAGTCATTTGGCCAGAAGTTCTATCTGGGACTCTCTGAGAACACGGAAGGAGTTTTAGCAGTCGGACCCGACAAAAAATGAGAGTCTGGTGAGCTCATTTGCACCACTCTATCCCTGTCACATTCTGCTTTGCCACAAAAGGGCAGCGAGTCACACACGGACAGGAAACTAACCCATACCTGCGAAGGTCCATCCCATCCCCACCCATTCTTGCAATGAATCTCCTTCATCTCAACCCATACCCACATAAGCTGACGCTGTTACATACGCACTGTTTCTTCCAGATGCCAATATTCTCGATGTTTTTTATGGGTGGTATTCACTAATCATCCAATCAGTGGCATAGCGAGGTAGAGTGGCGCCCCGGGGGGGGGGGCGACACCACTCCCCCACCCTCTTCTACGCCCCCGCTCCTTCCTGACCCCCCTCTGCCAAGCACGTGCCCCCTTTCCCTTCCCTTCCCTCTTTCATTTTCCTGGCATGAGCGGCATCATGTCAGCTCTCCCTCTGACATCACTTCCTAGATTCAGGACCCGGAAGTGACGTCAGAGAAAGCTGACACTGATGCGGGCAGCAAGTTCGTGATGTTGCTCACGCCGGGAAAATTAAAGAGGTGGGAGGGGAGGGGTGCACATACGCGGTAGGTGGCAGAAAGGGTAGAGATTTAAAGGGCTTCGGGGCGGTTGTCACACAGCAGCCGCTAGCGCGCCTTTGAAAAACAGGCCCTAAATGTAACTTTATCTTATTACTTGTGGATGCCGGCGGCACAAGTAATAAGATAAACTTACATTTAGTTTCCCCGACCTTGATAAAGATATAGCGAAACGCGTTGGTAAAGGGGAGAAAGCTTGTCGAAATGCTGAAAAGCTGAAAGAGCTAAGAGCTCCTTTTACTAAGGTGCGCTAGCGTTTTTAACGCACGCAGGAAATGACTGCGCCACACTTCTGGAACTAACGCCAGCTCAATGCACACGCGGCAATGATAGCATGCGCTATTCCACGCGTTAAAGCCCTAACGTGGCTTAGTAAAAGGAGCCCTAAGTTATTTGAAAACTTTTATATAAACTATGAAATAAGTAAATCAATTTTAAAAAACTAAATTAAATTGAACATAAAATCTAACATGCTTTTTGCCATGTTGAGAATAAGGAGGAACTGAATCCCAGTGAGTTATGATACTCGGGGGGTTGGTCTGAAATCCCATCGGCATTAGCATGGTCTTGCTTGCAACGTTAGTGAAACATTATTACTGTGTAACTCTTCATTGAACCATATTCAAAACGTATTTAATTTTAGCTTTGTGATTGAGATGTAGGGATGTTTAAGCCTATAGCGGTTTTTTCAAGGCAATAATCCCTTACTGCTTACAGCACTAAACTTAGACCACTGCCATCACCCAAAGATCTTATACGTTGCGACTTAGGTGATCTAAAAACAGGTATAACATAACATAAAAATTAATTTCTATACCGCAATACCGTTAAGGTATCAAAAGTGACCAGATAACCACTGTAGACACAAAGTACAGACCCCCACACACTCCCCCAGTGGTCACTGACCCCCCCCCCCCCCCACACTGCCATAAAAATCGGAATAAAAACGTACATACCTGCCTCCAGAACATCAGCACCTGGCATAGGAAAGCCTAGTAGAGCTGCCCAGAGGAGTCTTATGTGGTGAATTCACGTATTTGCAGTTGCATCAATTGCAACCGATATTCCCCATTTGTGCCATTGTGTTCACATAGTCCCGGACTGGCGCTTTCTTTTGCTTTCACTTTCACCTCGCGAACAGGCTTTGCTTCCAGATATGGCCCCTAAGCGTCCGGAGCAAAATTTATTAGCAATTCCAGCCCCGAGTCATATCAACACTAGAAGAAACACCTTTTCAGTAGTTGCCCCAACACTCTGGAATTCGGCACCAAATGCTTTAAGAGAGATAACGAATCTTGAGAAATTTAAATCTTTTCTTAAGACATTCCTTTTTAAAGATGCCTTTCAAGTATAAATGTCCTTTTGAGGATTTAAAAAATTTCTCTATTTTTTATGAGTCCTCTTGTATTGGACTTATTTGTTTTTAACCCCTTCCTTATGTTTATCCCTTTATATCTTACTTTTCTTTAACCATTGTAGTTCTACCCTTTTTTTTCCACTCGTACCCGTTTGTCTAGTCTAGTATGTTATTGTTTTGTCGAGTATGTTTTTTGTGTTATGTTATGTTATGTTATGTTATGTATTATGTTATATTATGTTATGTTATGTTATGTTATGTATAAAGTTATGTTAATTTGTATTATTTGGCTTTACCCTTTTTTAAAATGTATAACCACCTTGAAATAAATTGATAAGATGGTATATCAAATATTTAATAAACTTGAAACTTCAATTGCTGTCCCTTGCAGGAACCTAACCCTATTCTCCCAATAGCATCCATTGTTCACTTTCCGCGGTTTTCAGGCGCAAGGCGTACTGCTGGAACCTAACCCCTACTTTCCTATGGGCTCAACGTTTTGTTATTCATGATTTCATGGTTCGTGAACATTTTTACGAACAATACTACCACGAATAATGAGAACAGACAGTATGGGCTCCTTTTACTAAGGTGCACTAGCGGTTTTAGTGCATGATTATTGCACGCTACAATGCCGCGCACACGAGACGCTAATGCCTCCATAGAGCTTCTGTTAGTATTTTACATTTAGCGTGGTGTTTGCATGCGCTAGCATACCTTAGTAAAAGGAGCCCTATATGTCACTAAGGGCTAGATTCACTAAGCAAACCGATCGTGTACCAATCGGATTGCGACCCCTTTGCGACCAGATTTTACTCCGGCCCGATTCATTTACTTCTGTGCTGATCTGATTCTGATCTGTGCATGCAAATGAGGGGAACGGCATGCAAAGTAGGCAGGGACGCGATTCACTAAAGAAATCTTCGAAGCCGATCAACACAAGGAGCGACTGCTGGGGACCAGTCGCAAACGTCTTTTCCGACTGTCCTCAGCCTGAAATCCCAGCCCCGCAGCCCATCTCTGCCGCTCTGCTCTCTGCCCCTTCCAGCCGAGCCCTGCTCTTGCCACCCCGACTCTCCTGCTCTCTGCCGCCCTTCCCCGCAGTGCGAGCTCATGGTTTTAAAGCGGGACTGCACTGCGGGGAAGGGTGGCAGAGAGCAGGAGAGTCAATAATTGCCTGCTTTTAAAAGTCCCCTCCTGGCAACATCCTGCTGAAAACATGTTAGCTGTGGTTCTTCACGGCAGGGACTCGCCGGGGCAGTGAACTTGTGTCGGCGAAGGGGAAGAGGCTGCTGCCGCCGGGGGAGAGCAGGAGAATCGAGGCCAGTAAACCCCCCCCCCAAGCAAAAATGGACACCAAACGCATGCGTAGACCATCTACATGGAAAGCAGATGGTCTGCGCATGCATCAGGATCGCACACTAGCGATCCTTGCGGTCGTAGGGGGGGGGGGGCATTCCTCCAGTCACCCTCATTTTAATTTTTTTGTTTCGTGAATTGGTCGGGCCTGCACGGATCGGCCACAGATCGAGCACGGAGAGTCAGGTTAGTGAATCTAGCCCTAAGCCTCATATTAATGAATGAGTTAAATCTATTTTCCATATCAAGAAGTCATGAGATTATATCATTATTCCAATGAAAGGGAAGCTGTACTTGAGATAGTGAGGAATTGTAGTGTTCTCAATTCAATCTTCCCTCTAGTTTTTTGTTTTGTTTTTTGGGGGGGGTTCTTCAAACTGTGTGAAGTTTGTTTTGCATGTTGCTTAATGACACACTAGTAGTTAATGAGCTGCTTTCCATATTTTTACATTGCAGCATCTCGTTAGCAATTAAGTTCAATAAAATTTTGCATGCAGAAACCTGAATACAACATTGTATTCAGTGTAGGCCAAAACCTTCAAAGATGTGCCAAAATGAACAGTAGCACGTGTTAATCTAATACGAGAGGCCGCTGAAAAGTCCTCAGCCCAACCAAGAAGTGAATGATGTGGAGCCAGGAAACTTACAAGTTAGTCCACACTTTTCTTGACACATTGTTTCAATGAGGCAAATGCATCTAGGAAAGGGGCAGAAGTAGAGGGAAACCAAGCCATTGTGACATCACCGATGAGGTTGGCTCTTAGGCATTGGTGGAATGAGGCATTATGACATCACAGTAGGAGGGGCCACTGAGAAGTTCTCAGCCCAACCAAGAAGAGAATGATGTGGAGCCAGGAAACTTACAAGTTAGTCCACACTTTTCTTGACACATTGTTTCAATGAGGCAAATGCATCTAGGAAAGGGGCAGAAGTAGAGGGAAACCAAGCCATTGTGACATCACCGATGAGGTTGGCTCTTAGGCATTGGTGGAATGAGGCATTATGACATCACAGTAGGAGGGGCCACTGAGAAGTTCTCAGCCCAACCAAGAAGAGAATGATGTGGAGCCAGGAAACTTACAAGTTAGTCCACACTTTTCTTGACACATTGTTTCAATGAGGCAAATGCATCTAGGAAAGGGGCAGAAGTAGAGGGAAACCAAGCCATTGTGACATCACCGATGAGGTTGGCTCTTAGGCATTGGTGGAATGAGGCATTATGACATCACAGTAGGAGGGGCCACTGAGAAGTTCTCAGCCCAACCAAGAGGAGAATGATGTGGAGCCAGGAAACTTACAAGTTATGCCACACTTTTCTTGACACATTGTTTCAATGAGGCAAATGCATCTAGGAAAGGGGCAGAAGTAGAGGGAAACCAAGCCATTGCGACATCACCGATGAGGTTGGCTCTTAGGCATTGGTGGAATGAGGCATTATGACATCACAGTAGGAGGGGCCACTGAGAAGTTCTCAGCCCAACCAAGAGGAGAATCCAAGTTTCCAAGTTTCCAAGTTTATTAAATAGTTTGATTAATCGCCATATCAAAATTCAAGGCGATGTACAAAATAAAACACATAGTTATAAAACATGGGTAAAATATTATATAAATAAATACTGTTACAAACACAAATCACAATATTAAAATAAAAATAGATTATTGGACATTGTTAGAAACAAAAGGAAAGTTCATTAATGGTTACAATGCATATTAAATTCAAAATAAAAAAAAAAAAAAGAAGGTAATAACATAGGGGGAGGAAAATTATTAAAAATATGATATTAAAAGATCGTTAATCGCTAAAAGCATCATTAAAAAGGAAACTTTTAAGCTTACTCTTGAATTTATCTAGATTCTTTTCTTCTCTTATATATGTTGGAAGATCATTCCAGGATTGAGGAGCTGTCACCGAGAAGATAGTAAGACGTCTAGTATTGATGATTTTTAAAGAAGGAATGGTTAATAAATGTTGGTCCTGTGATCTCAATGTTCTAATAGTGGAATATGGAATTAAGACTCTATGGATGAAAGCCGGAGTTTGAAAAAGGAGAGTTTTAAATGTAAGTAGACATATCTTGAATAGAATACGGTGTGCTATAGGAAGCCAATGTGATTCTTTAAGTAAGGGAGTGACGAGGTCAAATTTTTTTGCTTTATGTATTAATTTAATAGCGGCATTCTGAACAATTTGTAGACGTCTAATTTCTTTTTGAGGTAAACCTTTGAATAAGGCATTGCAGTAGTCGAGTTTAGAGATGACAAAAGAATGAATCAAGATATTAAGTGATTTTGCACATAAAAATTTAGAAACTGAACGAATTTGTCGTAATCTGAAGAAAGTGGATTTAACGACATTGCTTATGTGGTCGTGGTATGACAATTTATTGTCAAATATAATACCTAAGATCTTTATGTTGTGTTGAATCTGTAATGAATTGCCATTGATAGAGATTGGAGTAGTAAATGAACTGCTATCCTTCCATGGGAAAAGCATAACATTGGTTTTTTGAATATTTAATGATAATTTGTTAGTGTCCAGCCAATGATGAATCTGATCCAGTTTGTTATTTATTGCTGTTATTTCTTGTACATTCTTGGGGTCAATTGGATGTAATAACTGAATATCATCGGCATAAGCGAATACCGAAAAACCAATGGATTGACATAATGTCATAAGTGGAGCCAGAAAAATATTAAATAAAATAGGAGAAAGTATTGATCCTTGTGGAATTCCAAAAGGTAATGTGAAATTATTAGAATTTGTATTGTTAAAGATAACTGTAGAGGAACGGTTTTCAAAGTAGGATTTAAACCAGCTAAGAACTTGATCGGTTACACCTATGGAGTATAGTCTGTGAATTAAGAGGGTATGATCTATGGTATCAAAGGCCGAAGATAGATCAAGAGAAATCAAAACAACCGAAGAGTGGTGATCCAGATGATAGAGTATCGTTGTTGTCATCCCTATCAGAGAATGTTCTGTGGAGTGATTATGTCTAAATCCGGTTTGATTTGGGTGCAGTATATTGGTTTTTTCTATGTATTCTGATAGTTGATTGTATACAATTTTTTCTGTTATTTTTGCCAAATATGGGATGTTGGCAATTGGCCTATAGTTGGATTTTATATCAGGACCGACTTTATGATCCTTTAAGACAGGGTGAATAGTCGATTTTTTCCAAGCTTTTGGATGTGGAGCCAGGAAACTTACAAGTTATTCCACACTTTTCTTGACACTTTGTCGCAGGACCAGAATGTGACATCTGAAGGGAACCGAGGCTGGTGAAAGAAACAGTTGGAAAATGTTGCTCACACTGGTGAATGTTTCAAGAGTTAGGCGTGGGCATGGGGAGGTGCTTAAGCGGTGAGGGACAAGGGGCACACGGCGTGATGGGAAAGAGCAGGGGGCTGCGGCATGGCAATCCTTGGCGTCGCCACCCCTGACGCCAACCTCTCTAGCTCCTCGGTATAAAAGTACATTCAGTCTTTAAGCACACATACTGTCTATGTATTTATATATGGTCGGAAAAGAGAATAAGAACTTTTTGTCTCCAAGTGAAACAGGTTTCATGAGGGGCAGCTGAAAAGTCCTCAGCCCAACCAACAAAGTCGGGGCAGTCTCCGTTGAGGGCTATACACTTAGTCCAGTGATTTTTCACTTTTTTTTGGTCTCGTATTTTTCCGACGGGACAAAAATAGTGGAAAATCAATGTACAGTATAGCTCTCAATGGAGACTGCCCCAACTTGGTTGGACTGAGAACTTTTCAGCAGCCCCTCGTACACATGAAGGGACAATCTTATAAACCTCATTGCCTGTTAATGTTTTGCTAGGATAAAGCAATACTCTTGCTTTCTTTTATTATGAAACTTAATCTAACATTTAACTAGAGCTGCAGAAAAAAACAACAACCTGATCCAGTCCTGGTGTTTTCCCCAGGACAGCTGTGGATTTGTACTTTGGAATTTTCCAAGGACAGCACAGCCTGTGGTAAAAACAGGACTGACCTAGCCTGTCCTTATTTCATGCAGAGCTGGATTTATGCATATTGTGGCTAGAGAATGACACGGGGACAAATTTGTCCCCGTCCCTGCAGGAGCTCAATTTCCCCATCCCATCCCCGTGAATTTTGTCGCTGTCGCTGTTCCTGTCCCTGCCCCACTCCTGTAATCTCTGCCTTAACTGCACAAGCCTTAAATGCTTATGATTTGAAAGAGTTTGAGGCTCGTGCAGATGAGGACGGAGCTTAGGCATTGGTGGAATGAGGCATTATGACATCACAATCTGAGCTCTAGAATGTTGCTACTTAGGATTTGAAAGGGTTCGAGGCTTGTGAAGATGAGGACAGAGCTTAGGCATTGGTAGAATGAGGCATTATGACATCACAATCTGAGCTCTAGAATGTTGCTACTTAGGATTTTAAAGTGTCTAAGCCTTGTGCTGATGAGGACGGAGCTTAGGCATTGGTGGAATGAGGCATTATGACATCACAATCTGAGCTCTAGAATGTTGCTACTTAGGATTTTAAAGTGTCTAAGCCTTGTGCAGATGAGGACGGAGCTTAGGCATTGGTGGAATGAGGCATTATGACATCACAATCTGAGCTCTAGAATGTTGCTACTTAGGATTTTAAAGTGTCTAAGCCTTGTGCAGATGAGGACGGAGCTTAGGCATTGGTGGAATGAGGCATTATGACATCACAATCTGAGCTCTAGAATGTTGCTACTTAGGATTTGAAAGGGTTCGAGGCTTGTGAAGATGAGGACAGAGCTTAGGCATTGGTAGAATGAGGCATTATGACATCACAATCTGAGCTCTAGAATGTTGCTACTTAGGATTTGAAAGGGTTCGAGGCTTGTGAAGATGAGGACAGAGCTTAGGCATTGGTAGAATGAGGCATTATGACATCACAATCTGAGCTCTAGAATGTTGCTACTTAGGATTTTAAAGCGTTTGAGGATTGTGCAGATGAGGACGGAGCTTAGGCATTGGTGGAATGAGGCATTATGACATCACAATCTGAGCTCCAGAATGTTGCTACTTATGGTTTTAAAATGTTTGAGGCTCGTGCAAATGAGGACAGAGCTTGCGGGAATCGAGCAGGGGTAGGGAAAGAACTCGCGGGGATAAGATGGGAAAAATTTGTCCCCGTGTCATTCAAGTTTATTAATTTTAATGTAACAACCATTGAGGAACACCTGGCCGGTTTACAATGCTAAAAATAAAAGGTTAAAATTAAATTATTATAAGGGGAGGGGAAGTGTGAACATTAAATAGACAAATTACAAGTACGAACGTGAGCTTGAGGGTAAAGGGGGAAGGGAGAGTTAATAATTACATCATTAAAAATAAAATAAATTAAAAGGAGAGGATGAGAGGGGGAGGATATAACATCAGGAAAGGGGGTCACTTCTTAAAAGCGGTTCGTGTTTAGTTTGCTAGCTGTTGGAGAAGAAATATTTAAATGCTATGGTATGCGTCTTTGAATAAAAATGTTTTTAGTTTAATCCTGAATTTGTCGAGTGGATTTTCAAGGCGGAGTTGAAGTGGCATGGCGTTCCATAAAGTAGGAGCTACAACGGAGAAATTAGTTTTCCTAGTGTAATAGAATTCTTTGATGGAAGGGATGGTCAGTAGATTCTGATTAGCCGATCTAAGAGTCCGGGAAGGGTAAGAAGGAATGATGAGTTTATCAAGAAAAGATGGGAGACGCGAAAGTTTGATTTTGTAGACCAGCATTAAAGTTTTATAAGTAATGCGATGGGGGCTTCTCGCAGAAGAGGAGTGACATGATCATATTTCCCAATCTTATAGATAAGTTTAACTGCTGTGTTTTGAATGAGCTGCAGACGACGTAGCTCTTTTGGGGTGATTCCATTATATAGATTCTCTAATTGTGGCCCCTTAGCTGTAACACTTAAGAGGCCCCCCCTTGATGAAGTAGGATATGAACTTCAAGTTTAATAGACATGATTTAAAAAAAAAATAACAACCATCAATAGTAAAAAAAAATAATCATTATGATTATGTTATAGAGCAATTTTCATAATTTACAGATGCATTTCATTTTTAGAAGTGAAGTTTGAGGCCCCTTGTGATGTGAGGCTTATATGGAAATCTGGCCCTGATGACATGGAGCAACCAAGTCAGTCTGGAGCAATTAGTAACTGGATCTAGATCAGTGGTCTCAAACTCGCGCCCCGGGGGCCACATGCGGCCCGCCAGATACTATTTTGAGGCCCTCGATATGTTTATCATAATCACAAAAGTAAAATACAACAGTTTCTTGGTCATCTGTCTCTTTAGCTATAAAGTACAATATTATTATTAAGACTTAGCCAAAAGGAAAGATTTATAAACTATAAAGAGTTTTACCTCATGCAAAATTGTCATTTCTTTAATAAAACATTAACTATTTTTTCTGCGACCCTCCAAGTACCTACAAATCCAAAATGAGGCCCTGCAAAGGCTTTGAGTTTTTGAGACCACTGATCTAGATGGTTAGTCAATCTGTTTGAATACTTTCCGCAAGGAGGGTTGCCATCTACACAGTTTGATTGTAAGCAAACATCATTGTAAATTAACAGGACCCTGCCGGGAAAGCAGGGCTTTCTTTTAAAGAGTAACTTTGACAGCCCAACCCACCACCGCTAGGCTATGCTCCTGCTTTGAAAGAGCTACACATTTACCAGGAAATCCTTGAATTTGTGCCTCGCTAGGGCTGCAGATGAGATGACAGTCAGAGATAGCCTGGAGGTAGAGGCACGGCGACCCACTGATTAGAACAAAAAGGCCGCCGAGCCGGACAGAAATGATGCAGCTATAATTCTACATATGGCGTTCAAAAATTATGCGCACAAATTTGGATGCTAGTTGGGATGAATTGAAATGTCTATCTCCTTGCAGTTCCTTCTGTCCGTCAGTTGTTTTATGATACAACACGTAAAACAATTTTTTTCAGTGACTGCACCCACATCGTGGAACGCCCTACCACTGACCTTGAGACATGAAAAGAACCTCAACAACTTTAAATCTAGTCTTAAAACATTTCTTTTCAAAGATGCTTTCGAGATCTATTCCTAGGTCTCCTTACTCATAACACTCAGGCCTAGATTCACTAAACTCACCGATCCGATCAGTGGCCAGGCGACCGATTCACGACGAGTCTGCACGCAAATTGACTCGATCGGAGGCACGCCCCACACCGACCCCAGGGCGATCCCGATGCATGCGCAGACCATCTTCTTTGCCTGCAGACGGTCTGCGCATGCGCTTGCTCTCCAAAACGAAAACAAGGAAGGAAGGGAGAGGGGGCTTTAATGGAACAGAGCGCACTTCTGCTCGTCAGCTCGCCCCATCGTTGATAGGGTCCCCCGAATTTCAAGGCCGATGGTGGATGCTGCAAATGAATCCAAAGTGCTTTATAAAAAAAAAAATGTTGTGATTGAAGATCAAGGCAAAATAAATTCTGTTTCGCTCCATGGCTAAAATCGCTTCGAGGAGTGGGGTAGAGACTGCCTGTCCTGCAAACAAGACCGCATTTGTCAATCAGCTCCCCAGTTCAAGTTAATTGAAAGGCAATCACTTCAGTATATATTAGCTTCTGCCCGTCTGCACGGACACAACTGTAGAGGTGACGGGGGGGGGGAAGGAGAGAGCATCCCTTGCAGGAACAGAACACGCTTTTGACCTGCGGGTTAAAACCACGGGCTTGAAGGGCGGCAGAGAGCAGGAGAATCGGAAAAGACGTGAGCGACTGGCCCCCCCCCCAGCCGTCGCTTCTTTTTTGATCAACCAGCCCAGTCGGTGTTCCTGATTTTGTTTGGTTAATCGCTGCCTTCCTGCTTCCTCATTTGCATGCGCGGATCAGATCGGGTGCGGATCGGGAGGAAGGTTCGTGAATCAGGGCGGGGTCGCACAGTGGTCGGGACATGATTGGCAAGCTTAGCCCCCCTCTTTTACAAAGGCGCGCTAAGCTTTTTAGCGCGTGCTAAATATTAGCATACGTTAAACGCTAACGCGTGCATGTTATCCTATGGACGTGCTAGCGGTTAGCGCACGTGTTGATTTAGCGCACGCTAAATCCATGCTAAAACGCTTAGCGCGCCTTTGTAAGAGAGGGCCTTAGTGAATCTAGGCCTCAGACACTAGGCCTAACATTAAAGGCGCTCTCTACCCCTTTTAATAATAATAATAATAACAGTTTATATACCGCAATACCGTTAAGTTCTATGTGGTTTACAATAGATTAAGCGAGGTACAAATTGATTGAATTTAAGAGGGGGGAAGAGGAGAGTTAATAGGACCGGAAATGCGTTGTTGAGGAGAAAGAGATTAATAGGACAGAGGAAACACTATGGAGGAGAAAGAAGATGAGAGGGTCAGTTGTCTAGATACTTTAGGAACAGTTGAGTTCTTATGTTCTTAACTGTGCCAAGTATAGGACAATGAAGCCATTGTAACATCACTGCTGAGGTTGGCTCTGAGGCATTATGACATCACAATCTCAGCTCTGGAATGTTGCTCTCATTGGGGTTCCGGAACCTTGTTATTCTTTGAGATGCTGGAATGTTGCTACTCTTTGAGTTTTGGCCAGGTACTAGGGACCTGGATTGGCCACCTTGAGCTGATGGATCATTGGTCTGACCCAGTAAGGCTATTCTTATAATAATAATAATAATAATAATAAGAGTTTATATACCGCAATACCGTTAAGTTCTATGCGGTTTACAATAGATTAAGCAAGGTACAAATTGATTGAATTTAAGAGGGGGGAAGAGGAGAGTTAATAGGACCGGAAATGCGTTGTTGAGGAGAAAGAGATTAATAGGACAGAGGAATCAATCACTACGGAGGAGAAAGAAGATGAGTGGGTCAGTTGTCTAGATACTTTAGGAACAGTTGAGTTTTTAGACGTTTTCTGAATTCCTCATAAGTCGTGGGCGAAAGCAGTTGATCTAGGTCTTTACCCCACAATGCTGCTTGATGTGAAAGAAGGTGTTCATGGTGTTTTTTCAGTTTACAACCTCTAACTGGGGGGGAAACGAAGTAGGAATGAGAGCTTCTCTTGTGTCTGTTGGCAGAGAAGGAGAAAAGGTCAATTGTGTATTTAGGGGCAAGTCCGTTTAGCGCTTTAAAGCAGAAGCAGGCGAATTTAAACTTTATGCGTGCTTCCATTGGTAGCCAATGTAACTGCCGGTAGTAGGGTGATACATGATCGAATTTCTTTAGTCCGAAGATTAGTCTGACCGCTGCATTTTGCATTAGTTGTAAACGTCGCATATTTTTTGGGGAAATGGCTAAGTAGGCGATGTTACAGTAGTCAAGTTGACTTAGTACGAGGGATTGGACCAGAGTTCTGAATGCTGACGTATCAAAATAAGCCTTAATGGATCTGAGTTCCAGAGAGTGAAGAAACCCTTTCTGATTAAGGAGTCCACCTGGTCTTTCATTGGTCTAGAGTTACGCCTAGTATCCTTTTGGTTTTTCACTTCCCCTCTCTTTTCTATTTTTATGCAATATTTCCTTCCCATTTGCCCCTACGTATCACGATATGTCTGGATTGATCTTGTGACTTTGTCATCCACCATTTTTTATATTTTTAACATTTTTTGTTTTTGTTTTTGTATAAATTGTAAACCGCTGTGCACTTAAAAGCGGTATATCAAGACTAAAATAAACTTGAAACTTAAGCTTTAGGCATCATGATCCATAACTACATTTTAAACGTGGTTCGCGAAAGTGGGCGCATCCATGGGAGACACAGGGGCAGATCAGGGAAGTTCTGGGAATTTGCATGCAGTGTTAACAAATAAAGGAAATCTGGAGCTGAACACCGCCTAGTTAGGAGCTTGCTTCATCCACTCCACGCATCAACCTGGTATTGTAGTATCTCCAGGAAGGGTGCACCTCCCTTTGGGGAAAATATTATAGTTAAAACCTATCACGTTCTCCTGTATAGGGCCACAGAGATCCCTAAATACATACGTGAGCAGAGAAATTTGAAAAAAATTTTTTAAAAATTCTTGAAGAGGTTGGTACACCGACGAATCCGCGCAGGACAATTGCAGCCCGTGAAGGATATCTAGAAGGCCGTGATTTGCTGAGACTACTCAGGCACCGTCCCTTGGGAGGGGCTTGAGCCATCATGTTTCTACTTTTCTACACTCTGTAGTCTGGATTTTCCTCTTCTGAGCTCTTGGCACTGCATTGTGTAGGTCAGGGCTTTCTCTTTTGGGGGTCAAAAAATCGCCATTATTCTACTCCACTGTCTCCTTCTTGAAAATCCTATCATCCCAATGTATTTCAGAGAGAGATAAAGATATTTCCCTCATAAGAACATAAGAGTTGCCTTACTAGGACCAACCGTAGGTCCACCAAGCCCAGTATCCTGTTTCCAACAGCGGCCAGCCCAGGTCACAAGTACCAGGCAGAAACCCAGAGTAGCAACATTCCAGAGCTGAGATTGTGATGTCATAATGCCTCATTCCACCAATGCCTAACAGCCAATCTAATCAGTGAAGTCACAATAGCGTGACTGTCCTATATTCAAGAACATAAGAGTTGCCTTACTGGGACAGACCGTAGGTCCATCAAGCCCAGTATCCTGTTCCAACAGTTGCCAACCCAGGTTCCAAGTACCTGACAAAACCCCCAAAAGTAGCAACATTCCAGTGCTGAGATTGTGATGTCATAATGCCTTATTCCACCAATGCCTAAGAGCCAACCTCACCAATGATGTCACAATGACTTGATTGACCTATACTTGGCTCACATAAGAACATAAGTATTGTCATACTGGGACAGATGGAAGGTCCATCAAGCCCAAGATCCTGTTTCCAACAGCGGCCAGCCCAGGTCCCAAGTATCAGACAGAAACCCAGAGTAGCAACATTCCATCCAGAGCTGAGATTGTGATGTCACAATGGCTCATTCCACCAATGCCTAAGAGCCAAACTCTTCAGTGATGTCCCAATGGCTTCATTATCCTATACTTGGCTCACATGAGAACCTAAGAGCTGCCATACTGGGACAGATCATAGATCCAACAAGCCCAGTATCCAGTATCCATCAAGCCCAGCAGTGGCCAACCCAGGTCCCAAGTACGTAGCTAGATCACAAGTAGTAAAACAGATTTTATGTTGCTTATCCTAAGAATAAGCATTCTCATACTAACTCTCCCCTGGGACCTTTGAAATATCGATGTGGCTGCCTCGCTCTGCAACATAATGCACTGCTGGATGCTTCTGTGCCATGGATGTTTTTCATTTTAGTCAATTGTAAGCACTTTAATTACATGTGGACATAATTAAAGACACATGTCAGGTATGGAAACAGCACATCTGCTAGCTACAATACCTCAGGGGGACACAGTTTCCTGGGATACAAGGTTGCAATTGTGAATCATCTCAAAGGATGCCTTATAGCCAGATGGGGACACAGACGGTGTTCGAAGACCTGCATAGGGTGAAAAAAAAAACCCAATAAAAAACCAAGATTATTTTCTTAGATTCATTAAGAAGCATTTCTTGGCTTCTCTCTCTTAAGCATACATTTTATGCAGGTCATTTTTTTTTTTTTTTTTGTATATTAGAAAATCACTGAAGACCCGTCTCTTTAACAAATTCTAATTCCCAATTCTTGCCCAATCCCCCTCAGCTATCCTCAACCAAATCCCCAATTCTCTTGATTTTAGATTAACTCATCCTTCTTCCCATTTGTAAAGATATTCCACCCAAATTGTTTCCCCTGCACCCCAATCTCTGACTAGATACTTCCTTTTGATTCAAACCATCTTGGTTCTCTTCCATTTGCAATTTGTATCCCAGAAAGTACTTTTTCTGTTCCCCTTACATCTCATACACTCATTATATGTAACTTGTTGTAAACCGCTTTGAACTTATGGTATAGCGGTATATAAGAAATAAAATTATTATTATTATTATTGAGGTCAACCAGGTCATTTTAGAAAAGCTTTTCCACGTACTCATATGTAGCATGTGGAAAAGAGGCATTCCTAAAATCACATGTGCATTTAAGTATGTTAACAGCATGTACTTAAATGTGTGCAGTGGACAAGCGTTCTCAGGGATAGTTGGGATAAAATAATCACGTGTACCTACATAGGTACAAAATAGTCCACATCAATTTCTGCGTTAGGTGTACCATATATACTTGAATAAAAGCAGAGATTTTTGGGCCCAAAAAATGGCCCATAATGGGGGTATCAGCTTATATTCGGGTCAGCGCCTACCCACCACCCTCCTGGACCTGTTCCAGGCTTCCACTGGGCTTGCCGTCAGACCTGGTGGTCCGGCAGTGGGCCAGGTCAGAAGAGATCCCTCCCACCTCCTGTCCCGGCCAACTGTGACAACTTTTGCTTCCCTCCCATCTCCCCCATGTACCTTTCAAATCCCTGATGGTCCAGCGGTGAACCGGAGCAGGAGTAATCTTCCTGCACTCCTGCCCCGTGCAGAGATGCTAAATGAATGGCTGCCCTGAGTCCCGAAGATTGTTCCTGCTCTGGCTCATCACTGGACCACCAGGGATTTGAAAGGTACGCGGGGGAGGCGGGAGGGAGATAAATATTTTCAGAGTTGGCTGGGACAGGAGGTGGGAGGGATCTCTCCTGTCCCGGACCACCGCTGGACCACCAGGTCTTACGGCAGGCCTGGTGGAGGCTTGCAAGGCATCAGTAGGGAGGGAGGGATGGAGAGGGGACAAAGTACAGGGCAGGAAAGGAGGGTGGACAGGATGCAGAGCATGGTAGGCAAGAGAGGGAAGGAGGGAGGCTGGGTGCAGGGCAGGGCACTTGAATATTACACCCCCCCCCCTCCTGATTTATATTGAAGTCAACTTCTTTCTTCCTTTAGGGGGAAAAAGGTTACCTCAGTTTATATTTGGGCTGGCTTATATTCAAGTATATACGGTAAGTTTTAAATGAGGTCTCACCAAAGTCTTATACAGGGGCATCCATACCTCCTTTTTCCTACTGGCCATACCTCTCCCTATGCACCCTAGCATCCTTCTAGCTTTCACCGTCACCTTTTCAACCTGTTTGGCCACCTTAAGATCATCACGTACTATCCCACCCAAGTCCCGCTTTTCTGTCGTGCACATAAGCTCTTCACTCCTTAATCTGTACCGTTCCCTCAGGTTTTTGCAGCCAAATGCATGACTTTGCATTTCTTAGCATTATATTTTAGCTGCCAAATTTCAGACCATTCTTCAAGCTTCGCCAGCTTTTTCTTCGTGTTATTCACACCATCCGACGTGTCTACTCTATTACAGATTTTGGTATCATCCGCAAAGAGGCAAATCTTACCCGACAACCCTTCAGCAATATCGTTTATAAAAATGTTAAAAAGAACAGGCCCAAGAATAGTCAGGAACCCTGCTTTTAACTGTGCAATGCAAGAAGACCCAGGAAAAAAAGGGGATACCCTCACAACTCTTCCACATCTTCTGAGGTGTATCCCCCATAGATGTAGGGGCTTTTTGTTTGGGGGAGGTGGACTATTTATCTGCCAGGTGACATCCATGCAACCTTATCATATCCAAAATTCTGTACCTGCCATATTTTAAAGATAAAGAAAACACATAGGAAGAGAAATTGTTGACATAACCCTAAAAGAGAGAACCTAACATCTTATGTGCTTTTTCTGAGCAACATCACTGCTTTTAATTTAGAGAATCTAACACTGAAAGAAATTACTTTAACAGGTCTGCCGATGGCGATGCTGTTATTTTTCTATAGAGACACATTGCAATCAGAGCATCAGAGGAAAACTGACTTTGATCTGTTGTGAACGCTTTTGTTTTCTTACTTGTGTTTCCCCCAACATAAAAAGAGAGAAAAAATGGCAAGATGGGAAATAGAGAAAAAAAGATCTTAGCAGGTACCAATGGTCAGAAGGTGTCTCGTTCAGATCTCATCTCTGTGACGAAAAATTGTTGCCATAGATACAGGACAGAAAAAAAAAATCTTTCCTGATAAAAGGAAATATGAACATGAAAGAAGAAAAATGATATTTTCCTTTGGTAAGAGACAAGAAAAATTGAGATGCAAAAAAAAAAATGAATGAAAAAGAAGATCATTGCAAATGAGCTGTGAAACCTAAAATAATAATACATGTAATAACAATAATTAATCTCTGAAAATGTTACAAAATAAATTATAACGTAGAACTGCATGCCCTCCTAATTCAACTTCAATTTGCTTATTAAAATCTCACTTTTAGCAGTTATTCCCTTGGGGTTACATATCTTGTTAACAAGGGGACCCCTGGGTAGAGCAAAACAACAATCCAACTTACAATGAAAAGTAATAAAAATCAAACTAATGGCTAAAAAAAAACAACAACCTGAGAACGTGCTCCGGTGCTAATGAGATTGATGGTGGCCTCCGTTCTTCTTGTTGTTATGAGATGCTATTGACTCGTGCTCGAATCCTAGCAACTTGATGAATTGCAGGCTTTGTGGTAGTCCAGAAAGGTCCTCCAGCATCATCTCCCTGGTTACTTTCAGCATGTCCGGCCATCTGACTGCAGGTCGCTCTCTTCGCCTGGTTCCTTCGATCTTCTCAAACGTGATGTCCTTCTCCAGTGATCTCTCTCTTCTGACGGCGTGACCAAAATAAGACGGTCGTAACGTCATCGTTTGGGCTTCGAGTGACATAGCCGGTCTGATCTCTTCCAGAATTGATTCGTTAGTTCTTCTGGCGGTCCACGGCATGCCTAAAATTCTTCTCCAACACCAAAGCTCAAATGAGTCAGTCTTTCTGAAGTGTCCAGCTTTTGCATCCGTAACTGACCACTGAGAAAACGAGTGCGTGGACAAGTCTGATCTTCGTTTGGAGTGTTACCTCCTTCCTTTGAATACTTTGTCGAGAGCCTTCATTGAAGAGCGACCAAGTGCTAGTCTGTGGAGTATTTCTTCCCTGCTAGCTGCTTCTATGTTTACAAAAGAGCCCAACAGATGGAAATCCTTTACAACTTCTATTCTATGGCCTTCAAGCTCAAACTCTTCATCATTTTCCGTATTCATGATCTTTGTCAGTAGCCAGCCACAAACATAACATAACATTGTGCTTCTTAACCGCATAACCGTAAGTTCAACGCGGTTTACAAAAGATTATAAACAAATCACGAAGAACAAGAAGAGTTATTTGGCCAAGTATTTTGAGAAAAGATAGGTTTTCAACTGAGTTCTAAAATGTTTATAAGAACAAGCTGTAAGCGATAACGATCAAAATTCTTTATCGTGGGAAGCAGCTTGAAATGCGAAAGTACGATCAAGAAATTTCTTGCTTCTACAACCCTGTACGGATGGAAAAGTAAACAGGGCGTCTATAGAAAATCTATTGCCCTGAGATCATGTCTTCATACAGTGCTGTAACACTTGCACATCTGCCTGTGCCAATTTTGGTTTGATTAATTAGCACTGGGGTAATATGGTGGCATGCCACCCTTTACTGGTAGGGAAAGAGACTGGTTGAGGATGCCTCGAAGGCTGCAATCCAGTTGGGTTTTCAGGATTTCCCCATTGAATTTGCATGAGATCTATTTGCATACACTGCTTTCATTAAATTATTCATTTCCTCCTTTTGCGTTTTAAAGGTGTTTCCATGTAACTTCACGGCGTGTCCCCCTAGTCTTTGTAATTTTTTGAAAGAGCAAAACATTTGATTCACTTTTACCCCTTCTATAACTCTCGGAATTTTGTGAACCTCTATCCCAGTGTCTCGCAAACTTTTCCGGCCGGCGGCACACTAAAACCAGTGACCCGGCCGGAAGGCACCTGGAAGTCGACGCGATGATGTTATGCTCATGCGTGATTTCATTGCATCAATGTCCGTGCATGCGCAGAGGCCCGTCTAGCCGCGACCCTGCCGATACAGGTCCTGTAGGGAGGCAGCCGGCATGGACGACTCTCCTCCACGGCACACAGTTTGCGATAGACTGCTCTATCCTATCCCTTTTCAGCCATCTCGTTTCCAATCTGAGGAGCGCTAACCTCTTTCACGGAGAGAGAACAGCGGCCCCGACTCCGGCAGACCTGTCCCGCGGTGCTGCAGCAATTAGAACCCAGTTAAGTGCCACTGAATACTGGCAGTGGCCAGTTCAGTGCGGTTTTTAAGCAGGCAGGAGCCTCTCCCCTTAGAGCACTGGGTCCCAAATCTGTCCTTGAGGAACCTCTAGCCAGTCCGGTTTTCAGGAGATCCACAATGACTACTGATGAAATTTTACGAATGAGCTTAGCTAGCGATGAACTGCTATGAAAACAAAATAGCTACAAGGAAATGGTGCACGAGCATCGGATGAACCTAGACAAATGCCTTTGGCTGGTGTTTTTGGTGGCAATTGGCAATGACTTATGTAAATGCTTTTGGGGAAGGGAAGGGTAGGTATTCTAATGGGAAGGGAAGGGAAGGGATTATAATGTGATGATATCTGATGTAGGAAGTATTCATAACTATTTAGCCCCTCCTTTCCTAATGCGTAGCAGGGGTTTTAGCATCGGCAGGAATTCCGTGAGCGTCGGAGCAGTTACCGCTGCTGATTGCGCTAACACCCGTGCTACGCGTTACTAAAGGAGGGGGTTAATGAAGTTTGGAATGCGAAATTAGAATAAATTAAAAAGTAAGAAATAAATGACAATTTTAGTGGCTTCTCTGTTTGTGATTGCTGCAATTAATTGAAGCCAAAATTTACTAGTCAGTTATTGTGTGTTGGGTTATCAATGAATATTCATGAGAGAGATTTGCATGAACCTCCTCCGCAGCCTCGTCAATATCCACTGGAGATCTCCTGAGAATCTGGCGGTCTGGGGGTTTCCCCAGGACAGGTTTGGGATCCGCTGGGGCTCTATCATGACCTTCTGTACAGCTTGTGCAAACATTAATAGTTATAATTAGGTCTGCCGCCTACTAGGGAGGACCCGCTGTGCGCAAATTGTCCTGTGGTCCAGATTTAGTTGCGTTTGAATACTATATACAGTAATTACTTACAGCATACATAAAGAGGTTCTGAAACACCAGAGTCGTAACCAATAATTTAATTTAAATTGGCATTTGCATTCCAGCCTCTACTTTTCATCTTTCTGCCTACGTTTTATTTCGTTCTGTTGAGTGGCTAAATCCTCCAGTCTCCTGGCACAATACTTGATCTTCAATTTTGGGTTAAAGAGTTTCGACTCTCAATTCTGGCAGACTGATGTGACTCATTTAATAATAATTTCACATCTGAATCATTTTTTTTTTTTTTTACTTTAAAAACACCCACACATGGTGCCATCCTGCATGATGGTTGCAAGTTGCAACTGATTTTACCCGCAAATGAAGAAAATAAAACTACCTCAGCAATTTACTGTACATTTTCAATTGACAGAAAAGCTGTGAGAAACGGTCGGGTTTCATTTAATGCTGTGTTTCCGAGGACAGCTTTAGCAGATCTTGAATTCCCCCATCCGAGACCCAGCCTAAGCTCTTCACCCAGGCTCAACCACACTGAGACTCTCAGAGACGGATGACTTCTATGTTATCACCCACTTGGAAATTTTTTTTTCTCTTGGCCTGAGCTGAACTGGATATGCAGACAAGAGATGCATCTGTCACTCAGATACAGTAATCACCAAAAAAGTGATTAACCCAGGGACAGGCAATTCCACCCCTTGAGGCCACAGACTGATCTGGGTTTCAAAGTGACCCTAATATGTAACTTTATAAGGGGATGCTGAAAGGTTCTCAGCCCACCAACCAACTTCCTAAATTCTGAGCGTTATTTTGCCACTGGAGCTGAAAAGAATGTTACCTTATCTCGTTAAGTGCCAATTTGCAGAAATGAAATTCTGGGTTTTGACATTGTTTCAGGTCATTGATTGAACCATATCCACTTCATTCTCTTCTTGGCTGGGCTGAGGACTTTTCAGCAACTCCTTGGAGCAACATTCCAGAGCTGAGATTGTGATGTCATAATGCCTCATTCCACCAATGCCTAAGAGCCAACTTCACTTGTGATGTCACAATGGCCTGATTGTCCTATACTGGGCTCACTTTTATTATACTGTATTTAAGGGGGTGCTGAAAAGTTCTCAGCCCAATCAACCAACTTCCTAAATTCTGACTTATTTTGCCACGGTCATCTTATTTCATCAAGTGCCAATTTGCCAATTCTATGTTTTAACATAGTTTCAGATCATTGATTGAACCATGTTCACCTCATTCTCTTGCTTGGCTGGGCTAAGAACTTTTCAGCACCTCCTCAAACCTGGAATTCAGTGCCTGGCCACACCTAGGTTCCAGCATTCGGTTTCTAGGTTTATGACACCAGTGAAACAATAGCCATTACATGCAATATTTAGAATATGCAAACTACATATAGATAGAACTGATTGCTATGGGGTTCTATTTATGAAGTTACATTGGAGGGTTAAGTGCTGACTCTTTGGCATTTAAACAGCCAAATGATGATTCTGTTCCCAGTTAACCCCCCAAATATCAGTCCTACCAAGTATGAAGCTGGACAAGTTCCTGCTAAACTGGGACGTATGCAGGTAAGGCTGGACTCATTTAGAGCACTGGTCTTTGACCTGGGGGCCGCCGTGCGAGTGGACTGCCGGGCAGGATGGACCACTGGTCTGACCCAGCAGCGGCAATTCTTATGTTCTTATGAAGGGCCGCTGAAAAGTTCTCAGCCCAACCAACAAAGTGGCAAATTGTAACCTGTAAACTATATACTATGTATATTAGCATTAGATCAGACATGGGCAACTCCGGTCCTCGAGGGCCAGAATCCAGTCGGGTTTTCAGGATTTCCCAATGAATATGCATTGAAATCAGTGCATGCAAATAGAACTCATACATATTTATTGAGAAAATCTGATTGGATTCCGGCCCTCGAGCAACGGAGTTGCCCACATCTGCATTAGACCCTAGTATATGTCAAGTTAGGATAAAAACTTGTATCAAAAATTATGGCAACTCCGGCACAAATCGTAACCTGTTAATTGTATATTATGTTTGTTTAACCTGTAACCTGTTCTGAGCCCTTTTGGGACAACGGGACTGAAAACAAATTAAGGGGTCCTTTTATTAAGGTGCGCTAACTGATTTAGCGAGCGCTAAAGATTAGTGCAAACTAAATGCTAAGATGCCCATAGGAATATAATGGATGTCTTAGCATTTAGTCTGTTATTGAGAAAGACATGGGGGAAGCCACTGCTTGCGCTGGATCGGTAGCATGGAATGTTGCTACTCCTTGGGATTCTAGAATCTTGTTACTCTCTGGGATTCCAGAATCTTGCTACTCTTTGGGATTCTAGAATCTTGTTACTCTCTGGGATTCCAGAATCTTGCTACTCCTTGGGATTCTAGAATCTTGTTACTCTCTGGGATTCCAGAATCTTGCTACTCTTTGGGATTCTAGAATCTTGTTACTCTCTGGGATTCCGGAATCTTGCTATTTTTTGGGATTCTGTATGGAATGTTGCTACTCTTTGGGATTCTAGAATCTTGTTACTCTCTGGGATTCCAGAATCTTGCTATTCTTTGAGATTCTGTATGGAATGTTGCTACTCCTTGGGATTCTAGAATCTTGTTACTCTCTGGGATTCCAGAATCTTGCTACTCTTTGGGATTCTAGAATCTTCTTACTCTCTGGGATTCCGGAATCTTGCTATTTTTTGGGATTCTGTATGGAATGTTGCTACTCTTTGGGATTCTAGAATCTTGTTACTCTCTGGGATTCCAGAATGTTGCTACTCTTTGGGATTCTAGAATCTTGTTACTCTCTGGGATTCCGGAATCTTGCTATTCTTTGAGATTCTGTATGGAATGTTGCTACTCTTTGGGATTCCAGAATCTTGCTATTCTTTGTGAGTCTGTAAGGAATGTTGCTATTCTTTGGGATTCCAGAATCTTGCTACTCTTTGGGATTCTGTATGGAATGTTGCTACTCTTTGGGATTCTAGAATCTTGTTACTCTTTGGGATTCCGGAATCTTGCTACTCTTCGGGATTCTGTATGGAATGTTGCTACTCTTTGGGATTCTAGAATCTTGTTACTCTTTGGGATTCTGTATGGAATGTTGCTACTCTTTGGGATTCTAGAATCTTGTTACTCTTTGGGATTCCGGAATCTTGCTACTCTTCGGGATTCTGTATGGAATGTTGCTACTCTTTGGGATTCTAGAATCTTGTTACTCTTTGGGATTCCAGAATCTTGCTACTCTTCGGGATTCTGTATGGAATGTTGCTACTCTTTGGGATTCTAGAATCTTGTTACTCTTTGGGATTCCAGAATCTTGCTACTCTTCGGCATTTTGTATGAAATGTTGCTACTCTTTGGGATTCTAGAATCTTGTTACTCTTTGGCATTTTGTATGAAATGTTGCTACTCTTTGGGATTCTAGAATCTTGCTATTCTTTGGGATTCTGTATGGAATGTTGCTACCCTTTGGGATTCTGTATGGAATGTTGCTACTCCTTAGGTTTTGGCCAGGTACTAGTAACCTGGATTTGCTACTATGAGAACGGGCTACTGGGCTTGATGGACCAGTGGTCTGACCCAGTAAGGCTATTCTTATGTTCTTAATCTTTAGTGCACGCTAAATCAGTTAGCGCACCTTAATTAAAGGACCCCTAAATAAAAAAATGTTATCTGTTACCTTTTATTCCTAAGCCATGTTTGACAAGTTCCATTGTACATTACCTGGGAGGAGGTTGGGGGGGGGGGGGAGAGTACAGGAGTGGGGGTTATGAGCTGAGAATTATTTTTTTTCTAGATCATTATATATTAATAGAGGCCCATTTTAGCTAGAATTCTTCCCCTTGTCTCTGTGTTTCCTGCTCTCCAGAAAGCTGTCTCGTTTGAAGAGACCAGGAATGTTTTATAACAGCTAAAACTCCAAAGTTAAAATCCACTTTGCAATATGCTTTATGGCCTTAACCGACCTAAAGTCAGGCCGAAGCCTCTTCCTCTGAGCTCCCTTGTTTCTTCATTAGAATAACAAATGGTGAGGAGAAATTTGGTCTACTGAATTAATTCAACAATAAATCAGGTTTTCCAGGGGATATAGTATTCCACCTAGATGAATTCCTGGTTCTGAGCAATGGACTAAGTCAGCCAATTCATATTCTTCTCTTGGGTAAAACGATCACAAACCACGCACCCTTTTTTTAAAGACAGGCCGTGGATTTTGAGTTCTCAAAAGCGACGCCTTGTTTATTTCTTCGTGTGTGCTCTTCTTTTTCTTGCTCTTGTTGTTCGGAAAGGGAAGAGTTAATAGGGAAGAGAAAAAGATATTTCTACACTCTTACTGATCATTAATTATAAGCAAAACAATCCAGGAGCATAAAACCTTACAAGTTAAGGTGATGAAATATTTTGACCCTAACAAGATGGGACTTAGCTTTCCTGTCACCGTATGAACCACAAAATTATATTGCATTGTCACCTTCTGATCACCCACCCACCTCTCCCTGTTTCTCCTCTCCCTCCCTCCTCCTACACCTTTTCCCCTGCGGCTCTCATCCGAATGCTTTTGTGTTTCACTAATATATTCGAGCTCATAATGTTCTGATCTGAAGAAGAAGGTTCTAGCCTTCAAAAAAAAAAATGCATCGTTAGTCCATTTTAAAAAAAACTATATGATCTTATTTTACCTTCTGTTTGTTTTCTTATATTTTTTATTTTTTCTGATTATTAACTTAAATCACATCTACAATGTGGACTATGGGGGAAATAAGAACCAAATAGCTGTACTGATGAGGCACGAATAGACATGCCGTTAAAAATGGTCTTTTTTTTTCTCTCTTTCTCTCATTTTCAGAGCCTTTCAGTACAATGAGTCTTCCACAAAACACAAAAGGTTAATAGACTGACTGAATGCGCCAACCTGCCTTAGACAGCAAGGCCTAGAGAAGCAATTAAAAATGAAAGAGAATTCCAAGGATTTTCCACTGTATCTGTCCCTGGTAATTAGAATGCTGTCAGCGTAGAGGGTGAAAAATTCCGGAGGGTTGCTTTCAGGGTATGAAGTGAGCCAGAGCTATAGGAATTTCTTTTTCTCTTTCCCTTTCTTTCTATAATTGGAGTTCACCTGCAGTATCATGGAAGGCACACTGGCTCGATGATTACGTTCATTTCAATTGGATTTACTCCTTATCACCAGTGTTGATTTTCTCTGAAAACACACTAGAAGAATGGTCATAGTCAAACCTGTGATTTAGCCAAAATTCGACCCGAGTCTACTGGCAGTCATCCAAGGTTTAATCGAGCGTACGAGTAAGCAAATGCTCAACCACTCCAGAGCATTTGATGCTGTGCTTGCGATGGGGGAAAGAATGTTTAACCTTAAAATTGTCTCTGGTTGGGGGGTTTTCCCCTCATTTTTAATATACTGCCCTGCTAATCTCTGGAGCCCTCTTTTTAAAAAAAATATACTCTGGTGACACCTCATGTATTCTGGAGGCCGCACCTTCAAAAAGAGTCGGTCCAGAGGAAGGCTACTAAAATGGTGTGTGGTCTTCATCAAAAGGCAGTTTCAAAAAAAGTGGGCCTTTAGCTTGTTCGAATCCGAGTAAAGGCCCACTTTTTTGAAACTGCTTTCAACTCTTGATTCCCCCTCACTGCTGTCAGATACCTTGACCCACTGTATCATTTCCTCTACCATAATCTCCCCATCCCTGTAATGTTCTGTCTAAACTAGATTGTAAGCTCTTCTGAGCAGGGACTGTCTATTGGATGTTAAAATGTACAGCTATGCGTAGGCCTTAGTAAAAGGACCCCATTTTCTTTTCTGTACAAGATTAATTCTTGATTTAAGAAAAAAGAAAACCAAAGTATCGCCGAGTAAGGCCTGTCAGCATTGGGTCTTTCTACTTAAGAAAACATTTGCCTTGCTGATTTTTGATCTACAATCCTCGCAAGACCTGTGCAATTGGAGTAACTAAACGTTTTGCATCTCTCCACTGAGCCTCTTAATTCTCCTAATAATTCCACTTGATACCGGGGAATCAGAAGAACAGGACTGAGGCCTCAGAGGCACTTAATTTTCTGTTATTCATATTACCCCCTACCTTTCTGCAGCAACTTGGCTCAGAGCACTATGGTGGCATCCAAAGGCAAGTGGAATATTAGGTTAAAAAGCACCGACTTTTTTCCTGTGACTTTCGTTTGCATCCCTCTACCCAGTTTTTTATTTTCAACTCTGTGTCCCTTTCAAACTTTTCACAGAAATATTAAGTACTGATACACTTCTCCCTCCGTATTCGCTGTGATAGGGGATTAACAGACCCGTGAATACTGAAAAACCGCAAATAACTTTTTCATAAGTTATTCGCGGTTTTCTATTAAAAACCATTGTGAATATGGTGAAACCGCGAACAACATGGTGGGAGACCTGGCTTGTTCCTGAAGGAGAGGCAAATCACAGGTGAAGGAAGTGCTGGGAATCGGTGATTCTGTAAACGCTTGGAATCAGCGATTTCTCTATGCAAGCTGACGTAATTTGAGGGAGGAGCCAGCATGCTGGGCTTCAACGCTAAGAAATGTAAGGTCATGCACCTCAATAGCAGGAATCCGTGCAAAACTTACACCTTAAATGGAGAAACGTTGGCTAGGATGACAGTAGAACGAGACTTGGGAGTGATCATCAGTGCAGACATGAAGGTTGCAAAACAGGTGGAGAAAGCATCATCCAAGGCAAGACAAATGATGGGATGTATCAATAGAAGTTTCGTAAGCAGGAAACCTGAGGTCATAATGCCACTGTATAGAACCATGGTGAGACCTCATCTGGAGTACTGTGTGCAGTTCTGGAGGCCACATTACTGCAAAGATGTGCTTAGAGTCGAGTCGGTTCAGCGGATGGCCACTAGGAATATCTCGGGGCTCAAGCGTCTCTCGTACGAAGAGAGACTGAACAAATTGCAACTCTACACTCTGGAGGAACGCAGGGAGAGGGGAGACATGATTGAGACGTTTAAATACATCACGGGTCGTGTCGAGGTGAAAGATGACATCTTCCTACTCAGGGGATCCTCGGCCACAAGAGGGCATCTGCTCAAACTCAGAGGAGGGAAATTTAGGGGTGACACCAGGAAGTATTTCTTCACGGAAAGAGTGGTGGGGCACTGGAATAAGCTTCCGGAGCAGGTGGCCAAGGCCAACAGCGTGCTTGACTTTAAGAATAAATGGGACATCTACGTGGGATCCCTACAGAGGCCTAGTAAGGCACTCAGCCTTGATGGGGTGGGTCAATAGAGTGGGCAGACTTGGTGGGCTATAGCCCTTTTCTGCCGTCATCTTTCTATGTTTCTATGTTTCTATCGCAATTGCTGAAACCGCGAATACGGAGTGAGAAGTGTACATGCATTTTGCCTATTAAATATTTCAATGGGAAGATGTTTTTTAACAATCACTAGAATTGTAGAAAATACAGATGAGCCGAATGAGTGAGATTAATAGCCAAGAGAGACTGGAGAGAAGTCTAAAGGCTGTGGCCTTCTCAATTAGGCATTAGAAATCATTCCTCAGTTAATTAGGATGGGTTAATTAAAGTGCAATAAAAGGTGCCATGTAAGTTAAGGTTGGCAGAGTCACGGCCTACAGATCACAGATCTATTTGGCTGTGGGGAAAGTCAGTAACAGAAGCAGAGGTTCTGTTCTTGTGCGGTTGACTCTTGAAAGCCTGCGTGTTTTTTCTGTCCAAAAACAGTTAATTGCATCTGTACAAGTGCCAAGGAGACAATGTTCCTGATTGAGGACAACAGATCTGCTGATAGGCTGAGGCTGTCCTTTGGCCGAGTGCCTGAAAATGCTCTTTTGACTAAAACCGGACAATCTGCATTCCCAAACAGAATCAACCAAATCAAGAAATTCATCTAGGAACGGCAGAGTCGGATTTTGCTGCTGTGTATTTTCACTAAACTAAACCTTAAGCTTATATACCGCATCCGGTGTCAGGTCAAAAGCGCGCCGGGACAAAGACGCACCCAGACAATTGAGCGCAGCGCGTGCCACCGCGCCGCTCTAAATTACTGTTTTTAGCGCTCCGACGGGGGGTGTGGGGGGGGAACCCCCCCACTTTACTTAATACACATCGCGCCGCGTTGTGGGGGCATTGTAGAGGGTGTGGGGGGTTGTAACCCCCCACATTTTATTGAAAACTTCACTTTTTCCCTGTTTTTAGGGAAAAAGTTAAGTTTACAGTAAAATGTGGAGGGTTACAACCCCCCAAACCCTCCATAACGCCGGCGCGATGTCTATTAAGTAAACTGGGGGGGGGGGTTCCCCAACAAAACCCCCCATTGGAGCCCATAAAAACTGTAATTTAGAGCGGCGCGGCGGCGCACACTGTGCTCAATTGTCGGCGCACACTTTTGTCTTTCGCGCCGTTGTCTATGAACTCCGCATCCTCTCTATAAAGATAAAGCTCGGCACGGTTTACATGAACATTAAGGGATCCTTTTACTAAGCTCCGTTAACGTTTTTAGCGCACGCTAAACCCGCGCTACGCGGCTAGAACTAATGCCAGCTCAATGCTGGCATTAGCGTCTAGTGTGTGGGGCAATTTAGCATGCGCTAATGTTCTAACGCGGCTTAGTAAAAGGAGCCCTAAAATAAGGAAAAATATGTAAGAATTAGTGAATATGAAGAGAGCAGCGAAATTTACATTTTTGAGAATAGCCAAGTTTTCAGATGTTTTCGGAATAATTGGAAGGAGCCCAGATTCGAGCTATTTTATAACTCAATTTGCTATTGACTCCATATTGACATGAATGGTCGATGAAGCCGACTGCACAATGCGCTGCGGTAGCAAAAAGGACGAACAGAATGCTAGGAATGATTAAGAAGGGGATCACCAACAGATCAGAGAAGGTTATCAATCCGCTGAACCGGGCCATGGTGCGCCCTCACCTGGAGTACTGCGTCCAGCACTGGTCGCCGTACATGAAGAAGGACACGGTACTACTTGAAAGGGTCCAGAGAAGAGCGACTAAGATGGTTAAGGGGTTGGAGGAGCTGCCGTACAGTGAAATATTAGAAAAACTGGGCCTCTTCTCCCTCGAACAGAGGAGACTGAGAGGGGACATGATTGAAATATTCAAGATACTGAAGGGGATAGACTTAGTAGATAAGGACAGGTTGTTCACCCTCTCCAAGGTAGAGAGAACGAGAGGGCACTCTCTAAAGTTGAAAGGGGATAGATTCCGTACAAACGTAAGAAAGTTCTTCTTCACCTAGAGAGTGGTGGAAAACTGGAACGCTCTTCTGGAGTCTGTTATAGGGAAAACACCCTCCAGGGATTCAAGACAAAGTAGATAAAGACAGGTTGTTCACCCTCTCCAAGGTAGAGAGAACAAGAGGGCACTCTCTAAAGTTAAAAGGGGATAGATTCAGTACAAACGTAAGGAAGTTCTTCTTCACCCAGAGAATGGTGGAGAGCTGGAACGCTCTTCCGGAGTCTGTTGTAGGGGAAAACACCCTCCAGGGATTCAAAACAAAGTTGGACAAGTTCCTGCTAAACTGGAACGTACGCAGGCGAGGCTGGACTCATTTAGAGCACTGGCCTTTGACCTGGGGGGCCGCCGTGTGAGCGGACTGTCGAGCATGAAGGACCACTGGTCTGACCCAGCAGCGGCAATTCTTATGTTCTTATCACGACTTCAACACCTGAGCATCGAGGCATGTTGGAAATAAATGTTGTGAATTACAAGGTACTCTCTCACTTATTTAAACCTCCTGCTCCTATTTATTTCCAAAGAGCAATCACACATACACAGCATTATACAGAGACTGAAAAAAAAAAAGAGAGTCCCTATTCCATGGCAGTGTCTCTCAACTCGGTCCTGGAGTCCTCCCTTGCCAGTCAGGTTTTCAGGATATCCGCAATGAATATGCATAAACTTGATTTGCATACACTGCCTCCATTGTATGCAAATTTGTTTCATGTATATTCATGGCGAATGTTCTGAAAACCCGACTGACAAGGGGCTACTCCAGGTCCGAGTCGTACAAAATAGGGCACTCCGGCTTCTCTATCGTTGTTCAAAATATGATCATATCTAGAGTTGCTAGATTTTACGATTGTAAAACTCGAACACCCTTAGAACATAAGAATCGCCCTACTGGGACAGCCTGAAGGCCCATCAAGTCCAGTATCCTGTTTCCAACAGTAGCCAACCCAGGTCCCTAGTTAGATCCCAAGTGGTAAAGCAGATTTTATGCTGTTTATCCTAGGAATAAGCAGTGGATTTCCCCAAGCCATCTCAATAATGGCCAATGGACTTCTCTTTTAGGAAATTATCAAAACCTTTTTTAAACCCCGCTAAGCTAACCGGAGATGGGAACTCAGGCCCATACCCCACTCTAACCTTTTAGTGGAAGCTGCGAGTCTTCCAAACCCCCATCCTAATCCCACTGCACCCACAAATTTTTGCTGACTAAAGAAAATTTGACTAAATTAATCCATGCCTTTATAACAAGTCGCTTTGATTACTGTAAGTTTTTTTCTTGGATCTAGTAAAACTAATTTGCAATGCTTACATGTTATTCAGACCATCGCAGCTAGATTACTTACAGTTGTTTAAAAAAAAAAAAAAGAGCATACTACTCCAGTCTTGTATAATCTGCATTAGTTACCCATCAGTAAACATATAGAATTCAAACTGCTTTGTGTGATGTTTAAAGCTTGGAATATTGGCCAGCCAGAATACTTGCGGAACAAATTGTCAAGATATTTACCATCAAGGTCTTTGTGCTCTTCTAAAAAAGATCAGCTTCAATTGTTGCTGTTGTTAGGTGTCATCAACTCGTATTTGAGTCCTAGCGTCATCCCATGGTTGTTTTCAACGTGTCCAGCCATCTGATTGCAGGTCGCCCTCTTCACCTGTTTCCTTCGATCTTCTCAAACACGATGTCCTTCTCCAGTGATCTCTCTCTTCTGACGGTGTGACCAAAATAAGACAGTCGTAACTTCATCGTTTGGGCTTCGAGTGACATAGCTGGTTTGATCTCTTACAGAGTTGATTCGTTAGTTCTTCTGGTGGTCCACGGTATGCCTAAAATTCTTCTCCAGCACCAAAGCTCAAATGAGTCAATCTTCTTTCTGTCTTGTTTCCGTAGTGTCCAGCTTTTGCATCCATATGACCACTGAGAAAATGAGTGCGTGGACAAGTCTGATCTTCATTTGGAATGTTATCTCTTTGCCTTTGAATACTTTGTCAAGAGCCTTCATTGAAGAGTGACCAAGTGCTATTCTGTGAAGTATTTCCTCTCTGCTAGTTGCGTCATCATTTTCTGTATTCATGATTTTCATCTTGTCTATATTCAGTTCTAAACCCATGTTATGACTTTCGGCTTTGACATTTCTCAGTAGATACAGCATGTCTTCTTTGCTGCTGGTGATGAGTGTTGTATCATTTGCATAGAAAATGACGGCAGAAAAGGGCCACGGCCCATCAAGTCTGCCCACTCTAATGACCCACCCCCCCCTAACTTCTTCCCCTAAGAGATCCCACATGCCTATCCCATTTTTTCTTAAAGTCTGGCACGCTGCTGGCCTCAATTACCTACAGTAGAAGATCATTCCAATGATCAACCACCCTTTTGGTGAAGACATACTTCCTGGTGTCGCCATGAAATTTCCCGCCCCTGATTTTCAGCGGATGCCCTCTTGTGGCCGTGGGTCCTTTAAGAAAAAAAGATATCATCTTCCACCTCAATACGGCCCGTGATATATTTGAACGTCTCAATCATGTCTCCCCTTTCTCTATGTTCCTCGAGTGAGTATAGCTGCAATTTACTCAGCCTTTCCTCATACGGGAGATCCTTGAGGCCTGAGACTATCCGGGTGGCCATTCGCTGAACTGACTCAGCTCTCAGCACATCTTTTTGGTAATGTGGCCTCAAGAATTGTACACAATATTCCAGATGAGGTCTCACCATGGATCTGTACAACGGCATTATGACTTTGGGCTTCCGGCTGACGAAACTTCTATGGATACAACCCATCATTTGTCTAGCAGGTTGTTTATATTTTGGCCACCAACTTTGAAATCGACACTCTCTTCTTCCAAATTTGCTTTTCTGAAGATGGTTTCACTGTACAGGTAAGGTGAGTTTCATAGCACTGAATACTCTTTAATAGGTTTAACCTCTAATATCCAATATTACCTAGACCATCATAGATCTGTTATCCTTTTTTCCTTAGATATCTCAGCCGCCTTTGATACTATTGATCACGACTTGCTCCTAAATAGACTAGAGGAAAAAGGACTAACCGGGAAAGTCTTAGATTGGTTTAAATCTTATTTCAATAATCGAACTTCATCCGTTAGATTTAATAATGAAGATTCCACTATCTTTACTTCAACTTTCGGAATCCCACAAGGATCCATTCTGTCTCCCCTACTATTTAATATCTTTCTATCTCCATTACTAGAAATCTGTCAGGCTATAGGTTTTATTCCGTTTTCTTATGCGGACGATATCCAATTGATTCATCCTTTAGATCCTGAAAGTGACACAGACATCTCTTCTATTAACCAAAAATTAGAACAAATACATAACTGGTTAAATTCAAACAAATTAGCTCTGAATATTAATAAGACCAAATCTATTCTATTTAACTGGAAAAAAGACATCTCACTTATAAAACCGTTTTTTCTCAATAACATACCTATCAGCATGGAACCCACAGTTAAAATTCTTGGGGTAATATTTGATGATAACTTATCCTATCATGAACATGTCTCTTCTATTGTTAAAAATTGTTTTTTCAAACTACGGCAGATAAGATCTATCGCCAAATTTCTTAATTCTACTTCTTTAAAGATTTTAATCCACTCATTCATCATAGCTAAAATCGATTATTGTAATGCCCTACTTTTAAACATCACACAAAAAGAAAAAAGGAGACTCCAAATTGTTCAGAATACGGCCATAAAGCTAATTTATAACGCTAAAAAATTTGATCACGTCTCCCCATTGTTGATAGACGCGCATTGGTTACCAATTAACCATAGGATCCTGTACAAACTGATGCTTTTAATCTTTAAGTCCCTTACATTTAGTGAGCCACAATTTATATCTAAATCACTAATCCCATATAAACCCCAAAGATCTTTGCGCTCATCCGATCAAAATTTATTAACTGTGCCCTCTTTAAAAATAATTGGAACGAGAAGAGCTGATATGTTTACTGTTGCTGGTCCACAATGGTGGAATTCCCTTCCCCAGTATATCAGAATAGAACGTGATATTTCAGCATTCAAAAAGTTTTTAAAAACTTATTTATTTAAGGATGCTTTTGATTTTTAAAATTCTACATTTTCTAAACTGTTTCAATTAATATGTACGAAGTGTGCTTTGAATAAATTTTTACCCTACCTTTTGTTCTTCCCCTTTTTTTTTTCTCTCTTTACCCCCATTGTAACTTTACCCCTTTTTCCTATCTCTCACGTTAGTCACTATTGGATTTAATTGTAATTATGTTAAAGTTTTTTTTTTATTATATTATGTACATCGCCTAGAAATTTGTAATAGGCGATTCATCAAAAGTGGAATAAACTTGAAACTTGTGACAAAATGCATCCTTGCCTGACACCATGTTTTATTGGAAACCAGTGTTGCTGTATTCAGTTCTCACTGCAGCTGAGTTATTACATTATATTAGAGATTTCTATTCCGCCATTACCTTGCGGTTCAAGGCGGATTAAGAACATAAGAACATAAGAAGTTGCCTCCGCTGAGGCAGACCATAGGTCCATCATGCCCAGCGGTCCGCTCCCGCGGCGGCCCATCAGGCCCATTGCCTGAGCAATGGTCTATACCTATCTATACCCCCCAATCCCTTTTTCTTCTAGGAATCTATCCAAACCTTCTTTGAAACCATTTAATGTTTTCTTGTCTACAACAGCCTCTGGAAGCGTGTTCCACGTGTCCACCACCCTCTGAGTGAAAAAGAACTTCCTAGCATTTGTTCTAAACCTGTCCCCTTACAAATGGTTTGTCCGGAGATTAGGTTTAAGTCTAACAAGACCTCCTGATGACTACCTGAAGGGAGAAGGGGCACAGGAAGAGAGAGCGATTTAGAGCTTGGAAATGATGTTGCATGCGGTGACGCTCACAAACTTATGCACTTGTACATGAATGTCTTTTACCATACAACAGCCACTGAGTCCACACCTCATAGCTACAGCTTATGTGTTTGGGTATTCCCATTTGCACATAGAGTTCGCTACACAGTCAAAAGCTTTGCTGTAGTCGATGAAGCAAAGGTATAGGGGCTTTTGGTATTCTTTCCTTTTCTCCAATATCCATCTAACATTGGCAATAATGTTTCTTGTTCTCAACCTTTTCTGAAACCAGCTCGAACTGAAGCCAAAGAAGAACCAGATATTTTAAAAGAAGAAGTCATAACAGCAATTACAGCTTTATCGAAAAACAAGTCACCTGTTATCAATGGTATTCCAATTTAATTAATAAAAGGCTCAGAAGGTGCTATCATGGCCATTACTCGACCGTGTCAACAGATTTGGAAGGAAAAACATGGCCAGCCAATTGGAGAAGAACACTGTTCATACCTCTGCCGAAGAAAGGTGATGCCAAGGACTGTAACAACTGCAGAACGATTGCATTAATTCCACCCACCAGCAGAATATTGCTGAAAATAATACCAGGAAGGCTCCAATCATACATTGAGCAAGAAGTACCCGAAGTTCAGACTGGTTTCAGAAAAGGTTGAGGAACAACTTCAATTACCAATCTTAAAATAATGAAACTGCCATCACTAAGGAGCAGAGCCTTCTCCTATGCTGGCCCTGCCCTTTTTAACTCATTGTTGGAGAATTTCTAAAAACTGATCTCCCTTATTCAGCGTTTCGAAAGGTGATTAAGCCAATCCTGTTGCGGCAGTGTTTTGGTTCAACTGTCATTACCTGTAGGTTATTCTGCTGATCTTAATTGATTTGGGATTCATGCACTCTATTCGTCATTTTTGACTGATTCTGAAGGCTAAGGGCTATTATTTTGTTTGTGGTATGTTGTATCTGCTTATGAACTGTCCTTAACATGTTATGCTATGTATTATGATTGCTTTGTATATGTTTTCTTTGTACACCACTTAACACAGTATATCAAATTAATAAGAACATAAGAAATGCCCGCACCGGATCAGACCGTGGGTCCATCTAGGCCGGTGGTCCGCACCCGCGGAGGCTCAGCTAGGTGTTCCCAGACGAGGACCTTGGTCACTCGTATCCCTCAATGTGTCTTGCAAGAAGATGTGTGTCCAACTTGCCCTTAAATCCTAGAATGGTAGTTTCCGCCACAACCTCTTCCGGGAGTGCGTTCCAGGCGTCCACCACTCGCTGTGTGAAATATACAGTTGGCGTCTCCTGCAGGCATAAGGGTTGTTACTGTGGTGTACAGTTGGGTACAGTGGGTTTTGGGTGGATTTTGGAGGGCTCAACATACAATACGTATAAGAGGGCTATGGTGAGATGTTTACCTGGGACTTTTTCAGCCCAACCAACCAACTTCCTAAATTCTGAGCGTTATTTTGCCACCGTAGCGGAAAAGAGGGTTATCTTATTTCGTTAAGTTCCAATTTGCAGAAACAGAATTCTATGTTTTGACATTGTTTCAGATCACTGATTGAGCCGTATCCGCTCATTCTCTTCTTGGTTGGACTGAGAACTTTTCATCACCTCCTTGCAGCGACATTCCAGAGCTGAGATTGTGATGTCATAATGCCTCATTCCACCAATGCCTAAAAGCCAACCTCACCAGTGATGCCACAATGCATCGATTGTCCTATACTTGGCTTACATACGTAAGAACAGCCATACTGGGTCAGACCAACAGTCCATCTAGCCTGGTATCCTGTCTCCACCCGTGGCTAATCCAAATAGTACGAGGGGGGTGCTGATAGGTTCTCAGCCCAACCAACCAACTTCCTGAATTCTGAGCATTATTTTGCCACTGTAGCTGAAAAGAGGGTTATCTTATTTTGTTAAGTGCCAATTTACAAAAAAAAAAATGTATGTTTTTTTACATTGTTTTAGATCATTGATTGAACCATATCCACAGTCATTCACTTCTTGTTTGGGCTGAGAACAATTTCAGCACCCCCTCAAACATCCCAATGGCTTGTTTTGTGCAATTTCTGTTTTTGGATGTGGTTGTTTGTATGTTTGTTTTCGAAAATGAGAGCAAACACATCCGTTTCTGAAAAACGAGATAGACGTCTTGCAGTTTTGAAAATGGGCACGTTCGGGACTGGAGTCTTATGCGTGCTCCACAAAACATCAAAACTCGGATTTAGATGTCGTATCAAAAATGCCCCTCCATGTCTTTTGGAGATGCGGCGACCGGAATTGTATAAAATACTCAAGGCATAGCCTCAGCATGGAGCGATACAGAGACAGTATATTCCTGTCAACTTCATTGACCTATACACTCCAAAAATTGTTAATTCCTGTCAACTTCATTGACCTATACATTCCAAAAATTGTTAATTCCTGTCAACTTCATTGACCTATACATTCCAAAAATTGTTAATTCCTGTCAACTTCATTGACCTATACATTCCAAAAATTGTTAATTCCTGTCAACTTCATTGACCTATACACTCCAAAAATTGTTAATTCCTGTCAACTTCATTGACCTATACATTCCAAAAATTGTTAATTCCTGTCAACTTCATTGACCTATACATTCCAAAAATTGTTAATTCCTGTCAACTTCATTGACCTATACACTCCAAAAATTGTTAATTCCTGTCAACTTCATTGACCTATACACTCCAAAAATTGTTAATTCCTGTCAATTTCATTGACCTATACACTCCAAAAATTGTTAATTCCTGTCAACTTCATTGACCTATACATTCCAAAAATTGTTAATTCCTGTCAACTTCATTGACCTATACATTCCAAAAATTGTTAATTCCAATGTTATCTTCGCTTATAATCTTAATTAATTGTTGTGTACCGCCTAGAACTCTCTGGGTATGGCGGTATACAAAATAAAAGTTATTATTATTATTATTATTTGTTCTAGTCATTATTCCTTTCCAAATAATTCCTCATATTCTCTTTGCTTTTTCAGTTACTGCCACAATGCTTAGTGAATTCCATATTTAGCTCTTAGAATGGAAGATGCACAGATTGTCTGATTGATCCAAATTAAGGTCACTTATTGCTGTGTAGTTTAATTTAAATCTATAGATTTACGACCCACCTTTTCTTGTTAAATAAACAATAAAAAAAAACCCCAACAAAAAAACCCTCCTCAGAGTGGTGTATGGTAGTTATAAAATTAATTCTAGGATTGTCTAATTTTAGCTATTTTCTCTCACCCCCCCCATCCCTCTTAACTTTGTAGGGGGGAAAAATCTGTGTTTCTGTGCAAACAGACTGGAGCAAGGAGGAAAACATTGTGTACATGAGCTCTTTGGGCTGGTGAGTAAGAGTATTTTAATAACCCATGAAAGCTACACGGTTGACTACTTATGCAAATTCTAGGCATCGTGTTTGAACAAAAGGTTGCGTCGTTGTACAACCCCGAAGCTTTTATTGCTAATGAGGCATTCATTTCCATTTCAGTATGGAATTGGCTTTTTTTTTTTATACACTGCAACTCATAATGGCTCCTAATGCCATAAAAATGTTTGTTACATTTATCCTAAGCAGAGGTGTGGAGTACGTGCCTAAAAACAGCTCCTGATGGCAGAAATCCGTGCCGTCTTAATTTAGTCTTGTGTAATCCTCAAGGCAAATGTGGCCATAGCTTTGCTTTTTCTATCAAATCCTCACATATTGCAAAACGATACCTTCTTGCTTTAAGCTACAATTTTCCTAAATGGCTTTATTCTGAAATTAGGGAGTTGCAAGAAGAACTGGTGCAAAGGCCAGATTGTGATGTGGTTTGCAGAAAGCAAAAAAAAAAAACAAAAAAACCCCAACCAAAACTGGATTCTCTGATTTTGTTTTGGACAAAGATTTATTTATTTAAAATTTACGCTTTAACTGACAGACTGGTCTCGGGGCTCAAAGATCTATCATACGAAGAAAGGCTGAACGAATTGCGGCTATACTCTCTCGAGGAACGTAGAGAGAGAGGGGACATGATTGAGACGTTTAAGTATGTCACAGGTCGCATCAAGGTAGAAGATAATGTTTTCCTTCTTAGGAGACCCTCGGCCACAAGAGGACACCCGCTGAAAATAGAGGGCGGGAAGTTTCATGGCGACACCAGGAAGTACTTCTTCACTGAAAGAGTGGTGGACAGCTGGAATAGGCTCCCAGTACAGGTGGTTGAGGCCAGCAGCGTGCAAGTTTTTAAGATCATTTGGGATGCTCATGTCGGATCTCTTCGAGAGAAAAGGTCATCAGAGAGCAATTAACTAGGGGGGTGGGTCAATGGAGTGGGTAGACTCGATGGGCCTTGGCCCTTTTCTGCCGTCACTTTCTATGTTTCTATGAGAAAGTGGTATACAGGTGGGTAGAAACCATTCTATTACCCAGAATCCCTATTAAACCAATTGTTATGCTCCAAGAACTGGATGTGGCAAAAACACACACATATCTAATCTAATCTAATCCTTAGGTTTGTATACCGCATCATCTCCACATTCGTAGAGCTCGACGCGGTTTACAGTAGGAGAAATAGGAAGGAACTACAACAGAGGGTTAGAGGTAGAAGTGTGAAGAAAATTTACAGGACTTGGGATGCCAAGATATAAGAGTTTCCTTGATTCCTAAATTGGAGGGAGACTTACATTTTTTGAGAAAAGCCAGGTTTTCAGATGTTTGCGGAAAACTTGGAGAGAGCTCAAGTTCCGAAGAGGGGAGGTAAGGTTGTTCCAGAGCTCAGTGATTTTGAAGTGGAGGGAGGTCCCTAGCTTTCCTGTGTGGGAAATGCCTTTTAGCGAGGGGAAGGATAGTTTTAATTTGTGGGAGGATCTGGTGGTATTAGGGTTTGAGGAATTCCAAGAAAGAGGGATAAAGGGAGGGAGGATACCATATAGGATTTTAAAAGTTAAACAGGCGCATTTATAGTGGACCCTGGCGATTATTGGAAGCCAGTGGAGCTTGGCCAGGAGTGGGGAGACATGGTCAAATTTACTTTTAGCGAAGATGAGCTTGGTCGCGGCACATATAGATATTTTTTTGAAACAACAGTTAATTTTCTGAAGGAGATTGTTTCTTCTTATTTATTTTTTTTTTTTTTTACATATTGATCTGATTTATAAATCCTTAGCCTGTGATACAGAGATCTAAGAATCTTCTTTTTTCCTCTTTGTGCCATAGAAGAAAACGCAAAATGAAAACAGGAGACCAGAATTCTAACAGGCGATAATTTCTTAAAATTTGTTTTCTTGTTTAAGAGTCCTTTAACCAAGCTTCGGTAAGCATTAGGGACACGCTGAGGTGTCGCATTGTGAGCGAGCACATTGTGGCCCTCTTTCACAAAGGTGCACTAAGCATTTTAGCGTGGATTTACCGCACGCTAAATCAACGTGTGCGCTAACCACTAACGCATCCACAGGATAACATGCACGCGTTAGCGTTTAGCGCCTGTCTAGCATGCGCTAAAAAGCTTAGCAGTTTGCAGTAGTTAAAAACAAAACCCTGAGTGGAGTAAACGAGTACAGATGGATCGATTTTTCACTCCGTCGTAAATTACAAAGACTAGGAGGCATTCGATGAAATTATAGGGAAATATTTTTTTCGCTTCAGAGAATAGTTAAGATCTGGAATGTATTGCCAGAGGTTGTAGTAAGAACAGATAGCATAGCTGGTTTTAAGAAAGGTTTGGACAATTTTCTGGAGGAAAAGTCCATAGTCTGTTATTGAGAAATACACGGAGAAGCCACTTCTTGCCCTGGATCGGTAGCATAGAATGTTGCTAGTCTTTGGGATTCTATATGGAATGTTGCTACTGTTTGAGGTTCCGGAATCTTGCTATTCTTTGAGATTCTATATGAAATGTTGCTAGTCTTTGGGGTTCCGGAATCTTGCTATTCTTTGGGATTCTATATGGAATGTTGCTACTCTTTGGGGTTCCGGAATCTTGCTATTCTTTGGGATTCTATATGGAATGTTGCTACTCTTTGGGGTTCCGGAATCTTGCTATTCTTTGGGATTCTATATGGAATGTTGCTACTCTTTGGGGTTCCGGAATCTTGCTATTCTTTGGGATTCTATATGGAATGTTGCTACTCTTTGGGGTTCCGGAATCTTGCTATTCTTTGGGATTCTATATGGAATGTTGCTACTCTTTGGGATTCCGGAATCTTGCTATTCTTTGGGATTCTATATGGAATGTTGCTACTCTTTGGGGTTCCGGAATCTTGCTATTCTTTGGGATTCTATATGGAATGTTGCTACTCTTTGGGGTTCCGGAATCTTGCTATTCTTTGGGATTCTATATGGAATGTTGCTACTCTTTGGGTTTTGGCCAGGTACTGATGACCTGGATTGGCCATTGTGAGAACGGGCTACTGGGCTTGATGGACCATTGATCTGACCCAATAAAGCTATTCTTATGTTCTTATATAAAAAATGAAAAGAACTACAATTAAATAGGACAGAACCCCGCCCCCCCCCCCAAGAAAAAGAGTGTGCTTGCACCTACGCAGTCCTCCAAATACCTCATGATTCCCCAACAAAGGTCTGAGTAAAAAGATGAGCCTTGAGAAGTGCTCAAAATTAGATAATGACACAGGGACAAATTTTTCCCCATCCCTGCAGGAACTCATTTTCCCATCCCAGCAAGTTCTTTTCCTGTCCCTGCCCCATTCATGCAAGCTCTGTCCTCATCTACACAAACCTCAAACACTTTAAAATCATAAGTGTTCGAGGTCTCTATAAGGCAGAGCTTATAGGAATGGGGGCAGGGACAGGGAAATTGCATTCCTGTGGGGACGGGAAAAAGTTTGTCCCCCAAGTCATTCTCTACTTGAAACCTCAAATAGGACAATTCTGACCAGATATCCAAAGGAAGAGAGTTCCACAGAAAAGGAACGACCGAAGAATGCAGACTGATGGGTAGAACTGAGTTTGGAAGGGGAGAATTCCACATGGCAAAACATATAATAATAATAACAGTTTATATACCGCAGGACCGTGAAGTTCTATGCGGTTTACAATGAATTAGAAAGATTCTACAAATTGAATGGAACATTCATAGTTAGAGATTAGTGGTTAACAGTTTACAAGATCAGATTTGGGGGTGGGATTGTGATGGGGTCTATTGTCCAGATTCGTTACCTAGGTATTTCAAGAACAGGTATGTTTTTAGGTGTTTCCTAAATTCACCATAGTTGTTTGTGTGTGTAATTAGTTTTTCCAGGTCTTTGCCCCATAAGGCTGCCGATATAAGTTGTTGATGATGTCTCTTAAATTTGCATCCTCTAGCCGGTGGGGAAACGAACTTCAGGTGTGTTCTTCTCTCATGTCTATTGGTTGAGAAGGAGAAGAGGTCAGTAATATATTTAGGGGCTAGACCAGATAGTACCTTGAAGCAGAGACATCCCAGCTTGTACTTCGCACGTGCCTCCATTGGCAGCCAGTGCAGGAGTCGGTAGGAAGGGATTATGTGATCGGACTTCTTCAACCTGAAGATCAACCCGACTGCTGCATTTTGTATCAGTTGTAGTCTCTGCATTTGCTTCTGGGAGATTGCCAGATGGGCGATGTTACAGTAATCAAGATGGCTTAGTATTAGGGATTGTACCAGAATTCTGAATGCTGAAGCGTCGAAGTATGAGAAGAAACTAACCATTGACCTAGAACAGGGGTGTCCAATGTCGGTCCTCGAGGGCCGCAGTCCAGTCGGGTTTTCAGGATTTCCCCAATGAATATGCATTGAAAGCAGTGCATGCAAATAGATCTCATGCATATTCATTGGGGAAATCCTGAAAACCCGACTGGACTGCGGCCCTCGAGGACCGACATTGGACACCCCTGACCTAGAAAGTATACTATAAGAATAGCCTTACTGCAGGGCTGCCCAAGTCCAGTCCTCAAGATCTACCGGCAGGCCAGGTTTTTAGGATATCCACAATGAATATGCATGAGAGAGATTTGCCTGCACTGCCTTCTTGGTATGCAAATCTCTCTCATGCATATTCATTGTGGATATCCTGAAAACCTGGCCTGCCAGCAGATCTCGAGGACCGGACTTGGGCAGCCCTGCCTTACTGGGTCATTCCGATTGTCCATCTAGCCAGTAGCTCCATCTTCAACAGAAATGATCTTTTTTCACTACCTCTAACTTCTTGAAACTCAGCCTGTGCAATGCAGGCTTACAGGAACGCAAACAGGTCTTACGTCAAGTTGTCGTCAACCCTGTTCCAAAGTTTATGGGGCTATCAATCTTCAGGTGAAGGGCCCTTAAGTTTACTGATAATGTATTTATAGGACTTTATTACTGTAATATTTAAACCTAATACAATATGATTCTCTTTGAATGTCTGTGAACTTATAATTATCTCATTTTCTTTGCCAAAAGATTATGGAGCTATAACTTGATCTAATCTATCCGATTTGTATTATCGAGGGCACGGAGGTTTACTGTCATTCAATTAATGTTTCCTAGGTAAGACCTCACGTCATAGCAGGGCAGATATCTATCAGAGATATTAATGGTGTTCTCAGCCTGTGTACAATATTCCTCCCCAGGATGAAACAACAGGACTGTATCACCACCGGTTAAACTCCGCTAAACCATGTTCTCCGTTCCCTGAATGCATCCAGAGTCACTGGGTTGTTTTTTTTTTATGTATCCACATTTTTAAGTGCATTCACCAGCAAGTCAGCATTTATTGGTCACACTCCACAGTCTTTCAAAGTAGGTTCACCATCACTAGCACTTTTTGCTCACCGTTTCACAATCACTAATTTTTGCTGCCACCATTCACTCCTTCTGCCTTATCGAATACATATCTGTTGATATATTCACATTTTCACATTAGGACCCCTGAGGAAGGAGTTTCTTTCAAAACACGGACCAGTTCATCACCCTTTTGGATCATATCTGGACACAAACCTCACGTTTTAGCAACGCTTGTTGAATAATGACTTGGCAATTTTTCCTTTTGTGGGTAGAAGAAAGATACACCTTTCTTTGGATTTTATCATTCTGTTCTGGAGAGGGATTTTTCAAAGGTTTCTACCTAGGTACTGCCTCGCTGCCCTGAGGTTGTGGGTTCAAAATGCCTCAAAATCCCACGCTGCTCCTTGTGACCCTGGGCAAGCCACTCAATCCTCTACTGCCCCAGGTTCGTTAGATAGATTGTGAGACCACCGGGACAGAGAGGGCAAACGCTTCAGAACCTGATTGTAAACCGCTTAGATAACTTTGATAGGCCTGATATTCTGCAAAGTGCCACGCAGTGGGATTTCTATGCGGTTTACTATTACAATAAAATATCTACAACGAGGGGAACAGGGAAAGTAGACTATTTATCCAGATAAATCTTTCCTCCTTTTTTTTTTTGAGCCAAAACAACTAGCTCAATTTATTCAAGGTTTCAAGGTTTATTAAAAACTAGTATTTTAGCCCGTTACATTAACGGGTGCTAGAATATAGGTCTGTGTGTCTTTATTTCTGTCTCTCTCTCCCTCCCGCTGTCTGTCTCTCTCCCTGGCCCCCTTTGTCTGTCTGTCTTTCTGTGTCTCTCCCTGCCTCTGTGTCTTTCTTTCTTCTTTTCTTTCTATCTGTCTCTCTCCCTGCCTCCTATGCAGCAGCATTTCTCTCCCACCACTTCCCTGTGCAGCAGCCACAGCAGCATTCCCTCCCCCCACACCACTTCCCTGTGCAGCAGCAGTGTTTCCCCTACCCCCCTTTTCCCTTCCCACGGTCTGGCTGGCTCCCTTAGTCCCTTACCGCCCCCCCCTTCCCTTCCCACGGTCCAGCAGCGTATGCAGCACTCTATACACTGCTGCTTTGGGGCCTTCTACTGCCCAGCAAATCAGGGCAGTAGAAGGCCCTGAAGCAGCATGTGTAGAGTGCTGCAGACGCTGCTTGAATCGGTAGGTTTCAGGACCCGCAGCCCTTGCTGAACCTGAAGCAAGCTCTGGGGGGTTTTGGTTTTTTTATGCGGGCCCAGCCGGAGCAGGAGGAGAATCTTGGGAGGCAGGAATTAAAGTCCATTCCGGCCACCGCTGACGTCGCCCTGGCCAGTTCACATCCTTCAGACAGCAAGAGCTGCTGCGGCCGAGAGGCTCCACGCCACTGCGCGCATGTGCACTCTTACCTGCAGGTCCCTACAGCGCAGGGAAAACGGGAGCACGCAGGTGGGAGTGCACATGCGCGCTTAGGGCTTTATTATATTAGATTTGATTACTGGCCTATCAACATTCTAGGCGATCTACAATACATTTAAATTGAGGGGATCAAAATTAAAATAATTTAAGGGAACTAAAACACAGAACTAGACCTCCTGACAAATAGAAAACAAGAGGATAGAAGGTGAAATACAATAATTTAGAAAAGATGACATCTAAGGATAACACAAAAGGGCGGGAAAAGTTAGTTGAGAGCTGCCTTTTCATAGATTATAAAAGAGTCCTGGATTATGGATTAAAAGCTTTCTCTGTAGAGGAAGCTTTTGAATGCTCCTTTAAATTTATCAACATTTGGCTCTTCCCTTAGCTAGGAGGGCAGGGAGTTCCAGATTTGGGGTGCTGTAACAGCAAATGATGTGGTACGTCGCACATGAAAGGTTTTAAGGGAGGGAAGAAAAAGTAGATTTTGAGAAGAATATCTAAGAATTCTGGCTGGAGTACTGCGTCAAGCACTGGTCGCCATACATGAAAAAGGACACGGTACTACTCGAAAGGGTCCAGAGAAGAGCGACTAAAATGGTTAAGGGGCTGGAGGAGTTGCTGTACAGTGAGAGATTAGAGAAACTGAGCTTCTTCTCCCTTGAAAAGAAGAGACTGAGAGGGGACATGATCGAAATATTCAAGATACTGAAGGGAATAGACTTAGTAGATAAAGACAGGTTGTTCACCCTCTCCAGGGTAGGGAGAATGAGCAGGCACTCTCTAAAGTTAAAAGGGGATAGATTCCGTACGAACGTAAGGAAGTTCTTCTTCACCCAGAGAGTGGTGGAGAACTGGAACGCTCTTCCGGAGGCTGTTATAGGGGAAAACACCCTCCAGGAATTCAAGACAAAGTTGGACAAGTTCCTGCTAAACTGGAACATACGCAGGTGAGGCTGGACTCATTTAGAGCACTGGTCTTTGACCTGGGGGCCACCACATGAGCGGACTGCTGGGCACGATGGACCACTAGTCTATAACCCAGGATCAGCAATTCTTATGTTTTTATCGGTAAAAGCTGGAAGTCTGGATTTGAGCGTTTTAAAAGTGAGAAGTGCAATTTTGAAAATGATGCGATGTGGAATAGGAAGCCAGTGTGTATTTTTTAATAACGACATGATCATATTTTTTTGCATTACTAATAATTTTAATAGCGGTGTTTTGAATGAGTTGTAGCCGTATGATTTCCTTTTGCGTAATTCCTTTATAGAGAGAGTTGCAATAATCAATTGTAGCGATAATTAGCGAGTGAATTAGAAGATTTAGAGAGGAGGGCTCCAGGAAGCTAAGGAAGGGGAGAGGGTGAGGGTAAGCATTGGTCCAATTGTAGTACACTTCCCCTTCACAATTCGCGGTTTTAGGACTCACGATTTCGATTATTCGTGATTTTCTAAAACCGGAATCACCCCCACCTCCCGGACCTCCCTGGACCTTACCTGGTGATCTAGCAGTCTTTCGGGGCAGGAGCAATCTTCCTACGCTCCTGCCCCGTACAGATCGCTCATCCAAAATGGCTGCAGTGAGTTCCCATCATAGTCTCGAGAGATTACGGGAACTCACGGCCCGAAAGTTATTCATGAATTTTCAATATTCGCGGGCCGGCTCTGCCCCTAAACCCTGCGAATATTGAGTGAGGAATGTATCCACAGTGTAATGAACCGGCTGTTTGGGGGTTATCTATGTCTCCTACTCGGTTATAATAAGTTATCTATTTCTTGATTTGAAAGTGTTATCCTGGTTCTTGGATCCAATTAGTGGACTAAATAATATGTTGACTAATCTTTTTTTTTTTTTTTTGTATTATGTTGTCAATCAAGTTTATGATTGTTTATGTATAATTTCCAATCACTTTGCAAGTATTATTTTGATTGAATAAATAGCAAATTATACAATGTGCTGACACCCCCCCAAAAAAAAAATTTCCTCCTGAAATGCAGTTAAAAATATTCACTATCTCCATAGCAAACGCACGCTGTAATTGCAGGAAACCGAGGTTTTCCCAAAGGTGCGCTTCAGCCACAGGAGAGAAACAGCTGGGGATATTTGATTGCTAAAAGTCCACACAATTACTGCCACCCACTGCACACGCTCGTTTTCAAAGGGGAACACAGGCAGCTTCCTTTGGAAAAGCGGTACAAAGGCTAGTGGCACGCTGTAGTTAGCAAGGATGGAGGTGGGTGGGGGCTGAAGGTGTCTGAATCTTGCACGTGTGCAAAAGATGCACAAAGGGAGAGCGGCTGAGGCTGACGCCCAGGTATGTGCTGGAGCTCTGAGACACGGTCTAATTTTAACCCTGTGGGTGTGGCAATAGGATGGAAACTTTGTAACTGCTGAGGAAGACAACATCTCCCCGAGAGCCTCTGCATTTGTTTCAAAAGTGCTGGGTTATTTGTCCTTCCAGTGTCTAAGGTTCTAGGAGTAGGTTCCAGTGTCTAAGGTTCTAGGAGTAGGTTCCAGTGTCTAAGGTTCTAGGAGTAGGTTCCAGTATCTAAGGTTCTAGGAGTAGGTTCCAGTGTCTAAGGTTCTAGGAGCTTTAAGTTTCCCTTTAAAAATATATATTGTGGGACAAGGATCCCGGCTAGGCCAAATGGCTTCGCTGAATCCTAGTCCTGAGTTTAAAATAAAGATAGCGGAACACAGGTTTCTTATTGTCTCCCAGAAATTGTACACCAATTTGTACACCAGGTTGTTCAAACAAAAACACTTTAATGAAACATCCAAAAAGTTTCAAACAACAAAAATGTGTCAGAATTTGGCACGAGTGGAAAAACAAACTTTCAAGAATTTTGCTTCAATCCTTTTTCAAACCAATACGTCCTACTCCTAGCACCAGCCGTGCTTACAGAGTCAGTCCAGAATAGTGATACTACAATCCTGAGTTTAGCCCTCGGGTCACATTTCATAGTATCACAGAACAGTCCATGCTTCAGGTGTTAGCTTCTTGGTACAAAGCTCTCTTGATAATAGCTCTAACTGTGTCCCTGTGGGATTGAGCCAAATCCCCAACAGTCTGGGAGAAGAGGAGCCTGTTCACCACAGGTGCTGCCGCCCTCCCAATAGACAAGCTCTGGTGTAACTTTTGCAGCTCCCAGCACAAGTCAGAGCAATGCACAAACTGCTCCCAAAACATAAACCAAAAAAAACTATCCAAAAACAAGGAAAAAGAAAACCCCCTGGGCTTAGCAGCCTACTCACATTCCATTGGGCGCTCTTCCCTTTGGGGTAAAACATCGTTTTATCCCAGGACAAGCAGGCAGGTATTCTCACTAGTGGGTGATGTCATCAGACAGAGCCCCGGTACGGACGTCTCACAAGCACGTGTTGCTTGTAGAAACTTAAAGTTTCTAGATGCCCGCACCGCGCATGCGCCGGTGCCTTCCTGCCCGGAGATCCGGGCGTGTCTCCTCAGTTCTTTCTTTTCCGCGGAGCTGAGAAGTTCAACTTCTTCATGCGCTAGCTGAATTCAGTTAAATTTGCCTTCCTTGTCCGCGTTTTCGTTTTCTTTTAATTACAGTTAACAGTTCTTTTCTTTTTCAGTAAAAAAAAAAAAAAAAAAAGGATTATTTCCTCCGGCGGGTCGAACGGGCCGGCCACGTGGCTCAGGCCCACTGGCTTCGACCTCGCGGCGGAGATTTTCCGGCCTATGTCCCGGCCAATCACCGGGTTTAAAAAGTGCAGCAAGTGCCAACGCGCGATTTCACTCACGGACCCTCACTGGCGCTGTTTGCAGTGTTTGGGCCCTGACCACATCCCGAAATCGTGCGGGCCTTGCTCTACCCTTACGGCACGCTCATTCAAGCGGCGTTGCCTATTGTGGGAATCGATGTTCAAGATGGACGCAGCTAAGGATCCCTCAGCCTCCACTTCATCTGATACCTCCCCGGTTCGGGCGAAACCGGCATCGACCACTCCTGCATCGAGTGTGGTGAAACCGGCATCGCTCACCCCGACACCATCCACGAGCTCGACTTCGGTGCCTGCCCCGGTCTCCTCGGTTCAGGTACCTCTTCCTTCCACAGTGCCACCAATGGTCATCAAAGTGCCGAAAGCTACTAAGCAGAAGCACTCGACCTCGAAGGAGCGCGATGTCCGTGCAGGAGGACCCCCTTTCGGTGCGGATCCCTCCTTATCGGCTTCGCTACGGTCCGTGCTGGAAGCTCAATTCGTTGAGCTCATGCAGACCATCGGACCCGGGCTCATCGCTGCCATACAGGGTGACCTCCCGGTACCGGTCCAAAGGGGCGGTCCGCCCCCTCCCCCTCCCCCACACCGTTCGACCTCGACAACCGACGAGGACGAACGGGGGAGGGCGGCGATGCCCACGCGGCAAGCCTCGCTTACCGATATGCCGCCATTAGAACCCATTACGCCTCCGCGCCAACATGGGACCAGACCTCCGATCGATACTCGAAGCCCTGGGCATAGTCAGGAAGAGTTCTTCCGTACTCCTTACCAGACTTGGGTAGCATCGCAAGAACCCGCATCGCAAACCCAGTTGCGATCCACTGCTTCCAGCCCTATCCACTTGGGGGCCTCGGGAGACCATGCGATGCACAGACGATCCCGATCCCCGTCCCGCCACCGAGACGGGCACCGATCGAGACACTCATCCTGGCACTCCTCACGCCATTCGGAGGTGTCACCGCAGAAAAAACTGCAACGTAGGGGATACTCCTCATCAGAGGTGTCCCCTCCGAGGGGCCCGGAGTACGAGGAGACACCGGTGCCCGATTCTCCTTGTCACTCCCCGATGTCCACGGACCTGGAGGCCTCCTCCTCCTCCAGCCCGTCCCACAGACCGACGCTGGCGGAACAATTGTCCTTCTCATCATTCCTCCGACAAATGGCGGATGATCTGGATGTGACCCTTGACACGGGCTCCCGATACTCCAAAGAGTATCTGGACACCATGCATTTACCTAACCCTCCAACGGAGTCGCTTCGGCTCCCCTTGCATAAATTACTGGACCAGACCTTCATGCAGTGCTTCGAAACGCCGTATTCCATACCGGCGATCCCCAGCAAACTCGATGCTCGATACCGCATCGTGCACCATAAAGGGTTCGAGGGCCCTCAACTCTCCCACCAATCCCTACTGGTCGAGTCCTCCCTTAAACGCTCTCATCCCTCCCAGGTCTACGCCTCTGTACCGCCGGGCCGAGAGGGGAGAACGATGGACAAATTTGGTAGAAAATTCTACCAAAACTCCATGATGGCGTCACGGGTGCTAAACTACAACTTCTTTTTCTCTTCCTATCTGGAGTTCTTCTTGCCGGTGCTCCGCAAGTTCACTCCGTTCATAGACAACCAAGCTCGATTCGAGTTCGAGGAAGTGGTAGCCTCCCTCTCCCAATTACGCCTCCAGCTGATGCAATCCTCCTTCGATGCATTCGAACTCTCGGCACGCGCCGCCGCAAGCGCGGTAGCTATGCGTCGCCTGGCATGGCTCCGTACTATCGATATGGATCCCAACCTACAGGACAGACTCGCCAACGTACCATGTGCTGGAGCTGACCTGTTCGATGAGTCTATCGAAACTGTTACCAAGAAGCTGTCGGATCATGAAAAATCCTTTCAATCCATCCTGCGGCCCAAACCCAAACCTCAACAGTCTCGACCTTCCAGGCCACCCCTGATTTACCAGCGGCGTTACATGCCCAGACAAACGCCTGCTGCGAGACAGCCTGCGAAGAGACAACCTCCCCAGAAGTCTCAGCAAAAACTTCAGCCACCGGCTGTACCTAAGGCTCCCCAGCCCTTTTGACGCCCCTCCCGGGAGCATAACCTCGGCCTCTCCCATAGGGGGCCGCCTCCATCTTTTTTACCACCGATGGGAGGCCATAACCACGGACCTATGGGTCCTCTCCATCATAAGAGAAGGATACTCTCTTCAATTCCACCGGGCCCCCCCGGACCATCCTCCAAGAGAGTATCCTTCAAGCTCGACGCAGACCGCCCTTCTTCTTCAGGAAGTCCAAACCTTACTTCAGCTTCGGGCTGTCGAACCGGTCCCGTCAGACCAATTGAACCGAGGGTTTTACTCCCGGTACTTCCTCGTCCCGAAGAAAACGGGCGACCTGCGACCCATTTTAGACCTTCGGGCCCTCAACAAGTTCCTGGTCAAAGAGAAGTTTCGCATGTTGACTTTGGCTTCTCTATACCCCCTCCTCGAGCAGAACGACTGGTTATGCTCCCTGGATCTCAAGGAGGCCTACACTCACATCCCCATTCACCCGGCCTCCCGGAAGTTCCTCAGATTTCGGGTGGGAAATCTGCACCTACAGTATCGAGTGCTACCATTCGGCCTATCTTCGTCCCCCAGAGTCTTCACAAAGTGCCTGGTGGTAGTGGCCGCAGCACTCCGGGACAGGGGTCTACAGGTGTTTCCATACCTCGACGACTGGCTCATCAAGGCCCCGTCAGCCCCAGAGGTCACTTCGGCGGCCTTGGCTACAACCTACTTCCTCCAGAATTTGGGCTTCGAGATCAACTTCTCCAAGTCTCATCTACAACCCACCCAGTCCCTCCCCTTCATCGGAGCGGTCCTGGACACCACCCGACTCCGAGCATTCCTGCCCCGGCAACGCATGGAGTCTCTTCTTCATCTCTGCCAGTCGGTGGCTACTCGCCGAACCCTACCGGCGAGACAACTGATGGTACTCCTGGGCCATATGGCCTCCACAGTACACGTGACACCCTTTGCCAGACTCCACCTCAGGATCCCCCAGTGGACCCTGGCATCACAGTGGAATCAGACATCCGATCCACTGTCCAAACGCATCGTAGTCACACCTGCTCTTCGGCAGTCTCTACTTTGGTGGATGACCTCTTCGAATCTATCCAGAGGTTTGCTGATGCACTCTCCCCCCCATCAGAAAGTTCTCACAACCGACTCGTCGAATTACGCATGGGGGGCCCACCTGGAGGGTCTCCGCACCCAAGGATTCTGGACCAGTGCGGAAAGACTACACCAAATCAATCTATTGGAACTCAGAGCCATCTTCAATGCGCTCCAAGCTTTCCAACACCGACTCCACGACATGGTAATCCTCATTCGCACAGACAATCAGGCCGCCATGTATTATATCAACAAGCAAGGAGGCACGGGCTCGGCCCTCCTTTGCCAGGAAGCTCTACGAGTCTGGGACTGGGCGGTGCGCCACAACGCCCTACTCAGAGCAGTATACATCCAGGGGGAGAACAACGTCTTAGCAGACATACTAAGCCGTCTGCTACAACCGCACGAATGGACTCTCCATTCCAACCCCCTTCACCAAATCTTCACGCAATGGGGGACGCCTCAGATAGACCTCTTTGCGGCTCCCCACAACGCCAAACTGCCTCAGTTTTGCTCCAGGATCTACACTCCTCATCGCCTCGAGGCAGATGCTTTTCTACTGAACTGGGGGAAACGATTTCTATATGCGTTCCCACCATTCCCGCTGATCCAGAAGACTCTGGTCAAGCTGAAACTCGAACGGGCCACCATGATTCTAATAGCTCCTCGGTGGCCCAGACAACCTTGGTTCTCCCTCCTACTTCAACTCAGCAGCAGGGAACCAGTACCACTTCCAGTGTTTCCTTCACTACTTACTCAACATCAAGGATCACTACTTCATCCCAACCTGCAGTCTCTCCACCTGACAGCTTGGTTCCTCTCAACGTAACCCCTCACCAATTCTCACAAGAAGTGAGGGAGGTCTTGGAAGCTTCCAGGAAGCCCGCCACTCGACAATGCTACTCCCAGAAATGGACCAGATTCTCCTCATGGTGCGTTTCTAAGTCAAAGGAACCTCAGCGAGCTTCCTTATCCTCCGTGCTGGACTATCTCCTACACCTATCTCAATCTGGGCTCAAGTCCACATCCATACGAGTCCACCTGAGCGCTATTGCGGCGTTCCACCAGCCTCTACAAGGGAAACCCCTCTCGGCCCATCCGGTGGTCGCCAGATTTATGAAAGGACTCTTCCATGTTAACCCTCCTCTCAAACCACCCCCAGTAGTTTGGGACCTCAATGTAGTCCTTTCCCACCTCATGAAGCCCCCGTTTGAACCACTCAACAGGGCCCCTCTGAAGTATCTCACCTGGAAAGTGCTTTTCCTTGTAGCCCTTACGTCCGCTCGCAGAGTCAGCGAACTCCAGGCATTGATGGCGGACCCACCATTCACAGTATTCCACCATGACAAGGTGGTCCTCCGCACTCACCCGAAATTCCTGCCTAAGGTGGTCTCCGAATTTCATCTCAACCAATCCATTGTACTTCCAGTATTCTTCCCTAAGCCTCATTCTCACCACGGAGAATCGGCCCTTCACACTTTAGACTGTAAACGTGCCTTGGCTTTCTACCTGGATCGCACCAAGCCACACAGAACCACTCCTCAACTTTTTGTCTCCTTCGATCCTAACAAGTTGGGAAGACCCGTATCAAAGCGCACCATCTCTAATTGGATGGCGGCTTGTATCTCTTTCTGCTATGCCCAGGCTGGATTATCACTTCCTTGTAAGGTCACAGCCCATAAGGTCAGAGCAATGGCAGCCTCAGTAGCATTCCTCAGATCAACACCAATCGAGGAAATTTGCAAGGCTGCCACCTGGTCCTCGGTTCACACATTCACCTCACATTATTGTCTGGATACCCTCTCCAGACGGGATGGACAGTTTGGCCAAACAGTATTGAAAAATTTATTCTCTTAAGTCGCCAACTCCCCCTCTATCCCACTGAGGTTAGCTTGGAGGTCACCCACTAGTGAGAATACCTGCCTGCTTGTCCTGGGATAAAGCAATGTTACTTACCGTAACAGTTGTTATCCAGGGACAGCAGGCAGCTATTCTCACGTCCCACCCACCTCCCCTGGGTTGGCTTCTCAGGCTAGCTACCTGAACTGAGGAGACACGCCCGGATCTCCGGGTAGGAAGGCACCGGCGCATGCGCGGTGCGGGCATCTAGAAACTTTAAGTTTCTACAAGCAACACGTGCTTGTGAGACGTCCGTACCGGGGCTCTGGCTGATGACATCACCCACTAGTGAGAATAGCTGCCTGCTGTCCCTGGATAACAACTGTTACGGTAAGTAACATTGCTTTCCAGCCATTCCATATCACAATCCTCGGTCTGGACTTCAGGTTCCTCCATTTCCCAGTCCTCGGGGAAACCTTCATGTGCTGGCCATGGGTTAGCTGCAAGGGCTGGCTTCCTCCCCAGCTTCACTTCAGCTTCCTGTCCCAGCTGCCTCTCCTCTCTATCTGACGAAGAAAGCTCTGTAAATGGGAGCCTCGGCAACAAGCCACGCCCCCTCCTAGCAGGGTTAGCCAAATTCTTAAAGGGCCCTGTCCTTTCCGTAACAGCCTGAGCTTTGGATACTCTTAAAGGGGCAGGCACCTTCCTAAAGCTGTTCACAGGATTTTCACCTCACTCAGGATGTTTCCTAGACCTGGTCACCGGGTTTTTACTGGGGCTTACAGGGACTTTCCCCTTGGATTCAGCAGGACTAGCCAGATCCCTGTCACAATATACAGTATATATATATATATATATATATATATATATATATATATAGATATAGATATAGATATATATATAGATATAGATATATATAGATATAGATATAGATATATATATAGATATATATATATATGCAATTTATAAAATGAAACAAGTACAAAACTTGTACAGAAAAAGAATATCAGAATATAACAAGGAAAACACTCCTCAAATTCACTATTTGAGGGGGTTTCAAATTCCTAAAGATAAGGTTACCAGACTTCCTCTTTTCAAAAAAAGATGTGGCCCCACCCCATTCCATCTGGGCAAATTAGTGAGAGAGGAGAGAGTGAAATGCCAGACCATGGGGGTGTGGGAGAGGGAAGGGAAGGAGAGAAGAGAAGAGAGATGCCAGACCATTAGGGGAGGGGAGGGAAGGGAAGAAGACGGATGCCAGACCAATGGGAGCGAAGGGAGAGATGGAAGGGGGAGGCATACAGTTTCTGGAACTAATGTGCTCCCCCAGTCCTGCCCCGTTCCTGCCCTGCCCCCACACAAACCTTGTGTCTCCTTCCCCATGCTCTGAGCCACGTCTGGAGGGCATCCGCCCATGCACAAATATGTGCTTGTGTATGACATCATCATGTTGATGTCTGCGTTTGTGCAGAGGCTTTCCAGACATGGCCCTGAGCTCAAGCCTTCCAAATCCCAGACAATGTGTCCTTCCCATTTACCCTTATGTAGCATGTTACCTCCATATTGTACAAGTATTAGTATCAAACAAGCATTCTCTAAGATCCCCAAGTACCAAAAAATGCAATCAGAGACCATGAAAATGTGGTGGAAAGATACCGCAATTGCCTGAAGTTTCTTTATTCTTTGATATACCATTTATCAAACAGGCACCTAAACCGTTTACAATAGAAAGAGTTAAAAACTAAATTAAAAAGAAAACATATCTAAAATTGGTAATTAAAAAAAAAGGGGGCATAAATGAAACGGACACACTGGAAACGAGACTGGAGGAGAAATAAGGTGAGTTAATAAATACATCGAGATTGAAAATCAAAATAAAATAAAATGGAGGACGGAGGGGAAGATACATTATGGTAGGGCTTGCTTCAAAAGAAGCGTTGGTTCCCCCCCCCTTCCCCAAAGTCCATCAAAGAGCTAAACGAATTTTAGGCATCACTAGCCTTATTAGAAAGAACTTCCAAAGTCTTTAATTGCTGTCTGTATATACACAGGCACTGGTGAGTCTTTGACGGGACAGTAAACTCCCACGAATTCCCAGTTCGCAAACCGTGGACTCTAATTCACGGTATTTTCCGACCGCCTCTTCATGGTACTAAAGTCACAGTTACACCAATCAGGAGCTGCTTTGACACACTATCTGGCGTATCAAAGCAGCTCCTGATTTATTAAATTTCTATACCATTCTGCCAGGGGAACTCAGAACAGTTTACATGGATTTATTCAGGTACCCAAGCATTTTCCCTGTCTGTTGTGGTGGGCTCACAATCTATCTAACGTACCTGGGGCAATGGGGGGGTTAAGTGACTTGCCCAGGGTCACAAGAAGCAGCGGGGGTTTGAACCCACAACCCCAGGGTGCTGAGGCTGTAGCTTTAACCACTGCACCACTCTTGAAATAAAAATGTAGCAAAAGTGAGCCAAGTGAAGGGCAATCAAGCCTGTGTGACATCACCGATGAGGTTGGCTCTTATTGGTGGACTGAGACATTATGACATCACAGCCTCAGTTGTGGTTACCAGAAGCAGAAACTTTTCACATTTTCAATTTTTTAAAACTTTTCTCCCAAGGGAGCTCAGAACAGTTTACATGGATTTATTCAGGTACCCAAGCATTTTCCCTGTCTGTTGTGGTGGGCTCACAATCTATCAAATGTACCTGGGCCAATGGGGGGATTAAGTGACTTGCCCAGTGTCACAAGGAGCAGCTGAGGCTGTAGCTTTAACCACTGCGTCACACTTAAGAACCAGGTAGAGGCAGTCGGAAAATGTGCCTGGCTTTGTAAGTACAATTTAAGCACCTGCCAGCACCCCAGCTGCCCTCTTCTGCCTTCAATCAGCTGAAAAACTGTATTCGCGGTTTTTCAAAATTTGCGGGTGTTCCTGGAACATAACCCCCACATAACCCCAGCTGTATGTTTACTAGCTGATTATTATTATTCCGTTGAGAAAAGGTGGCCAGAGCCTTTGATATAACTCTATAAGACGGCTTCAGATTAGACTCAGTCACGCTGTGTCTTTTAACCTATAGGTTTTTCCTCGTTAGAATCAAGGCCGATTCAAATAGTGAGAATGTCGGCTCTTTTCCTGATGAAGCTCTCTCCAAATTAATGAGAGCGAAACGGAGATCTTCCGTAGCCACCATGATACCTTGCTATTGAAGCTAAGTAGTTTAAGATTTATATATGGAAGTTATAAACTCCGACAGTTCAATTTTAGAATCATAAGTTATAGAATTTCATAGAATCATTAAAATTAAAATTAAAAATTTTTGAGATAAAAACTATCTATAGTGGGTTTCTGATAATATGGAGCGTATACTGGAGCAGTGAATAAAAGATCGATGATAGCTCACCCTATGGTTATCAGCTTGTAAGACATATCGAGCTTTTAGCCGTGAGCGCTTGAGACCCTTTCTATACTCTCCTTGAGCTCTTATTAGAATCCTTTCCTACTTGTGATTTAGCCCTTTTTTTAAGGTTTTTTTTGTGTGTTTCACGACTTTTTGGAGGATAACTCTATGCGAAACAGGGCCTCTGTCGGCTCTGGCTGAAGCAGTTTATTTTTGCCTGTATGTTCTCTGGAAGCTTCTGTTGCGTGGATTTCAACGGTAGAACGCCTGTGTACACCAGCGGTTGACCGTCCCTGACAACTATGCAGATAAGTGCCTTGATGCACAATTGGATTTAGGATTGCAGAACTGAAAACATTGAATTAAATATTTTTTGGGGGTGGAGTTTTTTCATTTTAAATCTTTTTATTAGTTTTTTTTAATACACCAACAAAATCAATGTTAACAATATTAATTGAGATACAATAATCTGTATACATATTACTGGATGCAAAAAATCAACAGAAAACTAAGCATATAGAGGCATAAACCAGAGAAAAATTATGACTTCATAAATACCCTGTATTGCTCCATGGTGTGACCTCATTTGGAGTATTGCTTTCAATTCTGGTCTCCTTATCTCAAGAAAGATATAGTGGCGCTAGAAAAGGTTCAAAGAAGAGCAACTAAGATGGCAAAGGGGATGGAACTCCTCTCGTATGAGGAAAGACTAAAACGGTTAGGGCTCTTCAGCTTGGAAAAGAGACGGCTGAAAGGAGATAGGATTGAAGTCTACAAAATCCTGAGTGGAGTAGAACGGGTACAAGTGGATCAATTTTTCACTCCGTCAAAAATGACAAAGACTAGGGGAAACTTGATGACGTTACAGGGAAATACTCTTAAAACCAATAGGAGGGAAATTTTTTTCACTCAGAGAATAGTTAAGCTCTGGAACGCATTGCCAGAGGTTGTGGTAAAAGCAGATAGTGCAGCTGGTTTTAAGAAAGGTTTGAACAAGTTCCTGGAGGAAAAATCCATAGTCCGTTATTGAGAAAGACATGGGGGAAGCCACTGCTTGCCCTGTATTGGTAGCATGGAATATTGCTACACCTGGGGTTTTGGCCAGGTACTAGTAAGAACGGGCTACTTGGGCTTGATGGACCATTGGTCTGACCCAGTAAGGCGATTCTTATGTTCTTATGAGAGGTAACCAATAAGCAAGGTCATACATTGTGATGAAGTACAGAACAACCATTATTAATGATGCATAAATGAATTATGAAATTAGAAACTAATAATGAGATGATAAATAAGATATGTATTGAGAAAAAGTCAATGGTTGGAATCATTTCTGTGAGAAAAGCCTGTAGCAATAGGTAACTGAACCAATGGTTGAGTTATAGGTTGCCAGACATTCATATTTATGGATCATCATAACAGCAGAACACCAAAGTGTAATATTTCTTTCTTTTTTTTTTTTTTAATATTTTTTATTCTTTTTTTAAATTCTTACATCAAGTGAAATACATGTAATACATTCAATTATGGAAAAACACTTGAAATTATTATTAAATGTTCTTACAATGTGAATTAAATAAACCCTTTATCAGAATTTTATATCATATTAATATTACAATAGTTTTCCCTCCCTACCCCTTCTATATGTTCTATACATGTGTTATTATATCTGATCAGTAGAATAATTTGTCAATGGTCCCCATATTTTATTAAATTTTTTAATATAATCTTGTTGTAATGCCAATACTTTTTCCATTTTATATATATGACAAATTGAATTCCACCAAAAAGTGTAATTCAATTTAGTGTAATCCTTCCAGTTCTGAGTAATTTGCTGTATGGCGACCCCTGTTAAAATTAATAAAAGTTTATTATTGCTAGCTGAAATCGGACTTTGTGTTCTCATTGCTGTTCCAAATAATATTGTATCATATGATAGTCCAACATGATTTTCTAATAAATTATTAATTTGGGGCCAAATTAATTTCCAAAAGGAATTAATGCAGGGACAAAAGAATAGTAAATGGTCCAATGTCCCCACTTCTATCCTACAATGCCAGCATCTATTAGATCTATTACTATCTAATTTTTGTAATCTCGTAGGGGTCCATAAAACTCTATGTAATATAAACAACCATGTTTGACTCATAGATGCTGATCTTGTAGTATGTATTCTCCAGGACCAAAATTTTTGCCATTGAGATGGAGAAATTATCTGTCCTATCTCAATACTATTTCTAATATTTCTAAGATTAGCTGATTTCCAGTTGGAAAGAATCATTTGGATGGCCAATGCAAGTAGTATATCTAATCACCTTTTCTGTGTCCTAGTTTAAAGGACCAGATATTCCTTGAGATCTAAAAATAATGAAGGCAAATGTCAGCGGAGGATTTTACAAACTATGGGGGTCCTTTGACTAAGGCGCGATAGCCATTTTACCGCATGCAAAATATTAGCGGGCGCTAAACGCTAATGCCTCCATAGACTATAATGGACGCTTTAGCGTTTAGCGGATGCTAAAAAAGCTTAGCACGCCTTAGTCAAAGGACCCCTATGTTCCAGACAGATAACCAGAACTCATGAATAGATCATGTGCTTTAAATCCCCTAAAGCAGAATTGCAATGCCAACAATGAAAAGAATCCAGTAAACCTGGTCTCGATCACAAAGCTTTTGGGTTTTTAGAGACCAATGACTGTGCTGGCTCTATTCCAGGACTTATATGGACTGAAAATAAGGAGCAAAACCTTTTTCTGAGCTCTCTTTTTCTCCCTATGTGACGTGGTCTTTTGATCATAGGTGTCATATACTACTATTCTCAATGTATATGTGTCTGTATATCCACCATATTAATTTTTTTATTTCTTCCATTTGTGCATTCCACATACCTATACAAGCTCTAGGTGACATTACAGAGGAAGGGGTTAGAAGAGGGTAGGGAGGACCATGGAGGGCAGGAAGGAGTGGAGAGGAGAGAAGCATGTAGAATAGTTCATAGGAACACCATCTATGTAAATGATATGTAAATCAGTTAAAGGAATATGTAAAAAGAAATAGAAGGGAGGAACCGTTAAACAAAAGAATTCAGTTAATAAAATAAAAACAATGGAATAAAATTTAAAATAATTCATAAACTGGGGGGGGAAAAAAAAAATCAAATAAGTCTGACAGAAGTCCAGTTTCCTGAAGCAGCTCTGTTGCCTCAGCATATTTTAAATAATCCCAACGACAAAAGTCCAGACGGGACAGGTATCAGCTCGGGCTTTCCAGCAAATGAGCTCTGGCTTAGGGTATGTGTTCAAACAAGCATTAACCGTAAATCTGAGACATGAGATCATCTCCAACATACCCTGGTACAGTTCTGAGGCCTTTTTCTTGTCATCGTAAGCGTAAACCCTGACCAATGTACAGACATTACTCTGAGTCCTACATTTCAGGCTTAGGTTTCTCAATGCCGGGAGATGACTCAGCCACTGCCAGAATGACAAAGTCAAATGGCCCCACGAATCCAAAACTCAGCAAATTAGTCACAACTTTAATTTTTTTTTCATAGTCTACTGATAAATGTTTTCTTTTTAATCTGATTTTCTCTACTGTTCTCCCAGGGAGCTCAGAACGGTTTACATGAATTTATTCAGGTACTTGAGCATTTTTCCGTGTCTGACCTGTCGGCTCTCAATCTATCTAATGTACCTGGGGCAATGGGGGGATTAAGTAACTTGCCCAGGGTCACAAGGAGCAGCGTGGCTGTGACTCCAACCACTGAGCCACACTCTCCTCCAATAATATCAGAAGTGAGCCAACTATAGTACAGTGAAGCCATTTGTGACATCACTGATGAGGTTGGCTCTTAGGCATTGGTGGAATGAGGCATTATGACATTCAAAGTGATTTACATACAGCTACTTCAAGCGTTTTGCCTTTCTGTCCTGGTGGGATCACAATCTATCTAGTGTACCTGGGGTGGTGGAAGACTGAGTGACTTGCCCAAGGTCACAAGAAGCAGCGTGGGCTTGAACTCAGAACCTCAGGGTGCTGAGGCCGTAGCTTTAACCACTGAGCCACATTCTCCTCCATACCTGGGGCTCAAATTTTTCAGGATTATGCAGTTGATATCCCTCAATCTCATGGTAAGAATAAAGTCACTTTTGCACCTTTTCGCTCAGCGGGTCACCTATTATTTCTTCTTAACAAAACTGGGGTTACTTCCCCCAGTTTTGCCCGGTCATAGTACTGCTCATTGGGGAGGGTTGAGTTCTGATCAAAAGGTGCTAAAAGGAACTCATAGAATTCAACAGAAGAATGTTGACAATCCCCATCTAATGGGGCTGGGGCTGACCATCTTGGACTTTCTACCATGGTGGCATGCTCAGGCTTGATACCAGAAGCCAGCTGCTTTTGTAATGGTGACCCTCACCAATAAACCAGGTAACCACATAAATAGTACCACTTATACAGCAGTTCTATCTTTATGTGACTCATTATAGCCAAATAACGCTCTTAACCGGCTAAATTTTGGACGATTCCATAAACAGTAACATAGTAAACGACAGCAGATAAAGAGCTGAATGGTTCTTCCAGTCTACCCAATAGCTACATATGTTATAAATTCATAATCAAATTGTCTTTTTTTCTTTGATATTTCTGGACCAAAGACCATAGAAGTCTGCCCAGTACCGTCCTTAGGTTCCAACTACTGGAAAGTTCCCGTTGAAGCCCTCCCCAGCCCATCCTAAACCGAATAGCCATATAATAATAATAATAAAAATTTATATATCCCAGGACCATGAAGTTCTATGTGGTTTACAATGATTAAAGATGTTACAGATTGAGTGGAATCAACAAAGTATAGACTTGGTGATTGACAGTTCTAGAGATCATTTGTTGAGGACTAAGATTGCATAGGTTGGTTTCCTAAGTATTTCAGGAAAAGATGTGTTTTTAGACATTTCCTGAATTCCCTATAGGTAGTAGGCACGAGTAATTGTTCTAGGTCTTTACCCCACAGTGCTGCTTGATGTGAGAAAAGATGTTGGTGATGACTTTTAAATTTACAACCTCTAGCCGGTGGAGAAACAAAGTTCGGGTGTGAGCTTCGCTTGTGTCTGTTGGTTGTGAAAGAGAAAAGGTCTGTTATATATTTGGGGGCTAAGCCGTAAAGTACCTTGAAGCAAAAACAACCAAACTTGAATTTCACACGTGCCTCCATCGGCAGCCAGTGTAGAAGTCGATAGGAAGGTGTTACGTGATCAAACTTCTTCAGTCCACAAAGTAGTCTAACCGCTGCATTTTGTACCAGTTGCAATCAGGCAATGTTACAATAATCGAGTTGACTCAGTATAAGGGATTGTACCAGAATTCGAAATGATGAGACATCAAAGTAAGGTCTGATGGACCGAAGCTTCCAGAGGGTGAGAAAGATTTTTCTGATCAAGGAGTCTACCTGGTCTTTCATGGTCAGGCTCTGGTCCAGGGTTACTCCCAATATCTTCATAGTGGGTTGAATGAGATAACTAAGGTTATTGATGCACATTGGTGCTTTAGTGTCAAGTGGGTGTGGCGATGCTATGAAAAATTATGTTTTCTCTGAGTTTAGTTTTAGTCTGAATTCAGTCATCCATTTCTCCATCCGATTTAGTACTTCTGTTGCTTTGGGGGTGTCTTCTTGAGACAGAGTTGTTGAATGGGATAATTATCGTGAAGTCGTCAGCATAGCTAAATAGTTTTATCCCCAGCTGGGATAGTTGTGCACCCAAAGAGGACATGTAAACATTGAAGAGCAAAGGGGATAGCGGTGATCCTTGTGGCACGCCAGATGGATTGCTCCATGTGTCTGAGAGATCGTGATTAAAACGGATTTGGTAGGTGCGTGATATAAGGAAACCTCAAAACCAGTTCAGCACCTCTCCTCTGATTCCGATTGCGTCTAGGCATTGTAACAGTTTTCCATGGTCCACCAAATCAAAGGCAGAACTCATGTCAAATTGCATGATTAGGGCGTTGAGGCTCTTACTGAACAAGTAATGCAAATTATCCAGAATGGCCGCAATTACTGTTTCAGTGGTAAACAGAGGCCCAAAACCAGATTGACTATGCAAGTCTACCCAGTGACAGCCTTAGTTCTTCAATTTATACCCTTCATTTTCTGATTAGAGATATTCAATGCCGGAGCCCAGCCATAGTCTGGTATTGAATTTCCAGTTATAATGCCAATGGCTGCCAGCAAGACACTAATCGAAGAGAGCTGATGGCCTAGTCCCTCTTACCCGCTTCCTGTTGGGGTTGCAGTCTTCCCTGCGCCCACTCTTCTAGGGACACTCCTCCCAGTCACTTTCAGCTGAAGCCAGAATTTTTCTAGCTAGACCTCCCCTTTCTTAGGGTTACCAGAGGTCCGGATTTACCCAGACATGTTCTCTTTTTAGAACATCTGGACGAAGGCAGGGCTATGGGTCCAGAATTTACGTCAGTAAAATCTGGAAACCCTACCCTTTCTACACTCTGAAAACTCCCTGTTCTGGTGCTAAGCCTTATGGGAGCTGTAGTTCTATCCCCTTGTTAAAGGAAAAAACACTCCTTCACAGCCTAACAGGTCCTACACCTGTCCTAGTACCATCCGTTTCTTTCTTTCTTTATAACTACGTGCATGTATGAATTATGAGAGCTGATCTCGTTTTCATTAGACATTTCGCATCTTAATAAGATTCCCCAGAGAATGGCCTATAGTGGATTAATTAGCCTGGACTACAAACTGCTCTCCAGAGACCTTGGCATAAATGGAAGAGGCTTTCACTGAAATCTGTTTTTCTCAAACACAGTTTTCAAGCAAAGGTGATTAATCTCTGCACCTGCTGTCTTAGCTTTTTCCCCTTTGCTGATGCAACTCCAGTCTGAAGAAGGCACCCTCTGGGCACCTTCCAAATGCCTCTTCACTCCACTATTCTGATACTGAAAATGCAGTGCCTATAACCCGATATGTTTATTTTTCTAATAGGGGAGGACTAGTCACTTCCACCTTTAACACTCACTGCTCATCAACGATTGCAGGACTTTTTTACCCTCCCCCCCATCCACTTTCCCCACTTTGAATGAGATCTCAGATTTGAGGCAAACTGACGTGATCTTCCTGTAGTGGCAGCTGTGACAACTCTCCCCGTGGTCATTTCAGTGTTTCAATTTTATTTGATATATCTAGGGCAGGGGTGTCAAATGTCGGTCCTCGAGGGCCGCAATCCAGTCGGGTTTTCAGGATTTCCACAATGAATATGCATGAGATCTATTTGCAAGCACTGCTTTCATTGTATGCTAATAGATCTCATGCATATTCATTGGGGAACTCCTGAAAACCTGATTGGATTGCGGCCCTTGAGGAGGGACTTTGAGATCCCTGGTTTAGGCTTTAGACCAGGGGTAGGAAACTCCGGTCCTCGAGAGCCATATTCCAGTTGGGTTTTCAGGATTTCCCCAATGAATATGCATGAGATCTATTTGCAAGCACTGCTTTCATTGTATGCTAATAGATCTCATGCATATTCATTGGGGAACTCCTGAAAACCTGATTGGATTGCGGCCCTTGAGGAGGGACTTTGAGATCCCTGGTTTAGGCTTTAGACCAGGGGTAGGAAACTCCGGTCCTTGAGAGTCATATTCCAGTTGGGTTTTCAGGATTTCCCCAATGAATATGCAAGATATCTATTTTCATGTACTGCTTTCATTGTATGCTAATAATAACAGCTTATATACCGCAATACCGTGAAGTTCTATGCGGTTTACAGAAGATTAAGCAAAGGTAACAAATTGAATTGACTTTAAGAGGGGAGGAAGAAAGAGAATTAATAGGACAGGAAATTCATTGTTGAGGAGAGAGATCAAAAGGAGAAGTTAATCGCTATAGAGGGGAGAGAGAAGAGAGGATCAGTTGTCTACTCTAGATACTTTAGGAACAGGTGTGTTTTCAGACGTTTCCTAAATTCCTCATAAGTAGTGGGCGAAAACAATTGTTCTAGGTCTTTACCCCATGATGCTGCTTGGTGCGAGAGAAGATGTTCATGGTGTTTTTTCAGTTTACAACCTCTCACTGGGGGGGAAACGAAGTTGGAATGTGAGCTTCTCTTGTGTCTGTTGGCTGAGAAGACGAAAAGGTCCGTTATATATTTAGGGGCAAGTCCGTGTAGTGCTTTGAAGCAGAAGCAGTCAAATTTAAACTTTACGCGCGCCTCCATTGGCAGCCAATGCAGCTGCCGGTAGTAGGGTGTCACGTGGTCAAACTTCCTCAGCCCAAAGATCAGTTTGACCGCTGCATTTTGCATCAATTGTAAACGCTGCATGAGAGGAGTGTGTGGCGCAGTGGTTGGATCTACAGCTTCAGCACCCTGGGGTTGTGGGTTCAAACCCCGTGCTGCTCCTTGTGACCCTGGGCAAGTCACTTAATCCTCCATAGCTCCAGGTACGTTAGATAGATTGTGAGCCCACCGGGACAGAGAGGGAAAATGCTTGAGTACCTGATTGTAAAAAAAACCGCTTAGATAACCTTGATAGGCGGTATATAAAATCCTAATAAACTTGAAATAAACTTGAAACTTCTTTTGGGAAATTGCTAAATAGGCGATGTTACAGTAGTCAAGTAGACTTAGTACGAGGGATTGGACTAGGGTTCTGAATGCCGATGTATCGAAGTAAGCTTTAATGGATCTGAATTTCCAGAGAGTAAAGAATCCCTTTCTGATTAAGGAGTCTACCTGGTCTTTTATGGTTAGGCATTGATCCAAAGTTACACCTAGTATCTTAATGGTGGGCTGGATAGGATAACTAAGTTTATTGATACATAGTGGTGATTTGGTGTCAAGCGGATGTGGCGAAGCAACGAAGAAAGTTGTTTTTTCTGAATTAAGTTTTCATTGTATGCTAATAGATCTTATGCATATTCATTGGGGAACTCCTGAAAACCTGACTAGACTGCGGCCCTCGAGGACCGATATTTGACATTCCTGATCTAGGGTTACCAGATTTTACGTCAACAAATTCTGGACCCCCCTAGACTCGCCCCCCCAGGACCGGCCAGTTCCACCCATCCCCACTCCATTATGCTCCATCTCCACCCCATCCCCGCCCCCCACTGCCTGTTCATCGGGCAGGAAGGCATCCATGCATGTGCGGATGGGACACAATGATACGTGCAGGTGTAACATAGTAACATAGTAGATGACGGCAGATAAAGACCCGAATGGTCCATCCAGTCTGCCCAACCTGATTCAATTTAAAATTTTTTTTTTCTTCTTAGCTATTTCTGGGCGAGAATCCAAAGCTTTACCCGGTACTGTGCTTGGGTTCCAACTGCCGAAATCTCTGTTAAGACTTACTCCAGCCCATCTACACCCTCCCAGCCATTGAAGCCCTCTCCTGCCCATCCTCCTCCAAACGGCCATGCACAGACACAGACCGTACAAGTCTGCCCAGTAACTGGCCTAGTTCAATCTTTAATATTATTTTCTGATTCTAAATCTTCTGTGTTCATCCCACGCTTCTTTGAACTCAGTCACAGTTTTACTCTCCACCACCTCTCTCGGGAGCGCATTCCAGGCATCCACCACCCTCTCCGTAAAGTAGAATTTCCTAACATTGCCCCTGAATCTACCACCCCTCAACCTCAAATTATGTCCTCTGGTTTTACCATTTTCCTTTCTCTGGAAAAGATTTTGTTCTACGTTAATACCCTTTAAGTATTTGAACGTCTGAATCATATCTCCCCTGTCTCTCCTTTCCTCTAGGGTATACATATTCAGGGCTTCCAGTCTCTCCTCATACGTCTTCTGGCGCAAGCCTCCTATCATTTTCGTCGCCCTCCTCTGGACCGCCTCAAGTCTTCTTACGTCTTTCGCCAGATACGGTCTCCAAAACTGAACACAATACTCCAAGTGGGGCCTCACCAATGACCTGTACAACACCTTCTTCCTTCTACTGACTACGCCTCTCTTTATACAGCCCAGAATCCTTCTGGCAGCAGCCACTGCCTTGTCACACTGTTTTTTCGCCTTTAGATCTTCGGACACTATCACCCCAAGGTCCCTCTCCCCGTCCGTGCATATCAGCTTCTCTCCTCCCAGCATATACGGTTCCTTCCTATTATTAATCCCCAAATGCATTACTCTGCATTTCTTTGCATTGAATTTTAGTTGCCAGGCATTAGACCATTCCTCTAACTTTTGCAGATCCTTTTTCATATTTTCCACTCCCTCTTCGGTGTCTACTCTGTTACAAATCTTGGTATCATCTGCAAAAAGGCACACTTTTCCTTCTAACCTTTCAGCAATGTCACTTACATACATATTGAACAGGATTGGCCCCAGCACCGAACCCTGAGGGACTCCACTAGTCACCTTTCCTTCCTTCGAGCGACTTCCATTAACCACCACCCTCTGGCGTCTGTCCGACAGCCAGTTTCTGATCCAGTTCACCACTTTGGGTCCTAACTTCAGCCCTTCAAGTTTGTTCAACAGCCTCCTATGAGGAACTGTATCAAAGGCTTTGCTGAAATCCAAGTAAATTACATCTAGCATATGTCCTCGATCCAGCTCTCTGGTCACCCAATCAAAAAATTCAATCAGGTTCGTTTGGCACGATTTACCTTTTGTAAAGCCATGTTGCCTCAGATCCTGTAACCCAGGGGTGCCCACACTTTTTGGGCTTGCGAGCTACTTTTAAAATGACCAAGTCAAAATGATCTACCAACAATAAAATTTAAAAAAAACACAATGCACACTGTACGCATAGAAAATGTTAATTACCATTCCTATTCCAGGGTTTTTCAAAGAGGTCAAGCAGATGACTCTATGCACTATCACCTCAGTAACAACCATACAAAAATAGACAAATATACCCCCCTCCCTTTTTACTAAACCACGAAAGCAGTTTTTAGAGCGCAGGGAGCTGCGCTGAATGCCCAGCGCTGCTCTCGACGCTCATAGGCTCCCTGCGCTAAAAAACTCTATTGCGGTTTAGTAAAAGGGGACCTTAGTGTAAAATATAGACAGCAGATATAAATTGAGACACATTTCGATCACTAAATTTAAAATAAAATCATTTTTCCTACCTTGTCTGGTGATTTCATGAGTCTCTGGTTGCACTTTCTTCTTCTGACTGTGCATCCAGTCTTTCTTCCCTTCTTTCAGCCTGTATGCTTCCTCTCCTCCACACCTCATTCCCTCCCCCAACTTTTCCTTCCTCTCCCCTGCCCTTTCTTTCTCTCTGCCTCCCTTTCCTTTTTTTCTGTTTCTCTTCTTTCCTTCTGTCTCCCTGCCTGCCCTTTTTCTTTCTTTCTTTCTCCCTGCCCTCCCCCAAGACACTGCCACTGCCATCGGGGACCCAAACTGCCATCGGGGACCAGGACCCAAATCGCCACCAATAACAGGCCCGAAAGCCGACGCCGCCCCAACCTCTCCCTGCTTCGGCCGACCAGCATCGCGAGGAACTGTTGGGGGAAATGCTGCCGGGTCCTGCCTTCGCGGAAACAGAAAGTAGGCAGGACCCGGCAGCAAGAAGAGGAAATGCTTCACTAACATGTCTCCCGCCTTAGCCCGTAGCGAACGCTTGCTTCAGGGCTCTCAACATGTGCGTGCAGGCTTCCCTTCTCCCCCCCCCCTCCCCGGGCGTAACTTCCGGTTTCGGAGGGAAGAGAAGAGAAGCCTGCACGCACACGTTAGAGCCCGGAGCATAAGTTCGCTAGGGGCTGAAATCTCCAAGCCGGTTTTTTGGTTTTAATGTTCAGCAGTGGCAGATGACAGCTGGGCGGACCGCCCAGCTAAAAGGCCCTAGGGAGAACACTGGAGAGGAAGGCTGATCGGCCCGTAGATCAGGACAGCAACACGAGTGCGATCGACTCGAGTTGCCTTCCTGAGCTACTGGTCGATCGCGATCGACGCGTTGGGCACCCCTGCTGTAACCCATTAGATTCAAGGAAATACACTATCCTTTCTTTCAGCAACACTTCCATTATTTTTCCAACAACTGAAGTGAGGCTCACCGGCCTGTAGTTTCCTGCTTCATCCCTGTGACCACTTTTATGAATAGGGACCACATCCGCTCTCCTCCAATCCCCAGGAATCACTCCCGTCTCCAGAGATTTGTTGAACAAGTCTTTAATAGGACTCGCCAGAACTTCTCTGAGCTCCCTTAGTATCCTGGGATGGATCCCATCTGGTCCCATCGCTTTGTCCAACGCAGTGTGATGTCACTGCGTTGCATCTGTGCATGCGTGGATGCACCTCCCAATGCAATTTCTTTTCAAAACCCAGACAAAGTGCCGGGTTTTGAAAAGCCATCCGGACCCCCGAATATGTCCTCAAAAAAAGGACATGTCCAGGGACATCCTGACTTCTGGTAACCCTAGATCAGGGATCTCAAAGTCCCTCCTTGAGGGCCGAATCCAGTCGGATTTTCAGGATTTCCCCAATGAATATGCATGAGATCTATTTGCATGCACTGCTTTCAATGCATATTCATTGGGGAAATCCTGAAAACCCGACTGGATTCCGGCCCTCAAGGAGGGACTTTGAGATCCCTGCCCTAGATATATCACAAATTAAATTAATGTCCAAATTAGCCATTTTCATCTCAGTCCTCAGGGCACACCTAGTCTTATCAGGTTTTCAGGATACCCACAATGAATATTCATGAGATAGGTGTGCATAACAAAATACAAACAAAAAAAACAACAACTCCACTCCAGTAAGTATCAAACAGTATGGGGCTCATAATCAAAACTTAGACACGTCTAAAAACTTGCCCAAGTCGGCACTTAGACGATCTAAACCAGTGGTTCCCAACCCTGTCCTGGAGGACCACCAGGCCAATCTGGTTTTCAGGATAGCCCTAATGAATATGCATGAGGCAGATTTGCATGCCTGTCACCTCCATTATATGCAAATCTCTCTCATGCATATTCATTAGGGCTATCCTGAAAACCAGATTGGCCTGGTGGTCCTCCAGGACAGGGTTGGGAACCACTGGTTTAGATCGTCTAAGTGCCGACTTGGGCAAGTTTTTAGACGTGTCTAAGTTTTGATTATGAGCCCCATACTGTTTGATACTTACTGGAGTGGAGTTGTTGTTTTTTTTGTTTGTATTTTGTTATGCACACCTATCTCATGAATATGCATGAGAGAGATTTGCATATAATGGAGGTGACAGGCATGCAAATCTGCCTCATGCATATTCATTAGGGCTATCCCAAAAACTCGACTGGCCCGGTGGTCCTCCTGGACAGGGTTGGGGACCACTGATCTAAAAGACAGGTCGTCCACGTGCCGATAATCAAACCGAATTTCTGGACATATCCAGGGATTTTTTTAGGCCTCTGAATGCTGCTGTATGCCCAGAGCTGAAAGGGGCATATCTGGAGGAGTGGCTAGGGTGGTATTTGAGCGGGATGTGGATCAACCTAGACTTAGTCGCCCTGCAGGAATAATTCAATGTTTCACAAGGCATCCTGGACAAAATTTAAACGTTGTGACTTAGACGAAGTAAAAGCAGGTGTAAGTGACAAAAAGGTATCCCAAACGACCAGATAACCACTCCAGAGACAACCCCCACCCCAAATACACACACACTCCCCCAGTGATCACCGACCCCCTCACACTGCCACAAATATCAGAATAAAAAAGTGCATACCTGTCTCCGGAACATCAGCACCTGTAATACTGTATATCATCGTGTTCTCCATTTTTTTACTTTTTTTTTTTTTTCCAATTCTTTATTCATTTTCATATCTCATAACAAGTATACAATAATCATTCAATATTCATACAATTCACTTGTATACTTCATATAATATTAAATCTTATATTATCCCCCCTCCCCCCTTCCCTTCCACACATATCAACATTTTATTTGAATCTCACACATTATACCCTCCCAATCCCATATCATATTATTCTTCTATAAAAAAAAAAAAAGTGTCTAATCATTCGAATATTCAATCAATGGCCCCCAAATTTTTTTAAACTTGTTATAATTTCCTTTTTGCATAGCAAGAATTCGTTCCATTTTATAAATATAACATATAGAATTCCACCAAAAAGTATAGTTAAGTCTTGTATAATCTTTCCAATTTCTAGTTATATTCTGAATGGCAACTCCTGTCATAATCATTAGTAATTTATTATTATTTGCTGAAATTTGACTTTTTGCTCTCATCATTGTTCCAAACAAAATTGTATCATATGACATAGCAACTGGATTTTCTAGAAAATAATTAATTTGAGACCAAATTGACTTCCAGAAGGCGTTAATACAAGGACAATAAAAAATTAGATGATCCAAAGTCCCTGCTTCTAGATTACAGTGCCAACATTTATTAGATCTAGAGCTATCAAACTTTTGTAAACGTACTGGGGTCAAAAGAGCTCTATGCAACAAAAAGAACCAAGTCTGTCTCATAGATGCCGACACTGTACATCTAATTCTCCAAGACCAAATTCGTGGCCATTGAGAAGCAGAAATTTGATGCTTAATCTCAATGCTCCAAATGTCTCTTAGACCCGTTTTTTGTTTTTTATTTGTAAAACCATATATCAATTTATACCACTTAGCGGCTTGGTGACCCAAGAAATCCGCCTGGAAACACAGGATTTCCATCTCCATTTTTTTACTGATGTACAGTAAAACCTTGGATTGCAAGTAACTTGGTTTTATTAAATTTTAACTTGATATACAAGCAATGTCTTGCAATACAAGTACATATGGTATGCACATATCACAACTGAGTCGATGGTTCTTCTCTCTCTGACGCTGTTCTAAATGAGCGAGGTCTTGCGATACGAGTACATACAGTATACACGCGTCACAACTGAGCCGATGGTTCTTCTCTCTCTGACGCTGCGGGAGTGTAGTGACTGTCCTAAACGAGCGAGGTCTTGCAATACGAGTACGTACAGTATTTTGTATTAAAGTTGTTGGTTTGTGAAACGAATCGTCTGAGTTTCCATTCTTTCCTATGGGGAAATTCGCTTTGATATACGAGTGCTTTGGATTACAAGCACGCGTCTGGAACGAATTATGCTCGCAAACCAAGGTTTTACTGTACGTCGCTAAGAAAGTTTTGATAAGTCTTAGAATCATTTTTTAAATAAAACTTGAAAACTCCTCTTTCAGGCTGTGCTTGTCACAGTCTGAAATCTCAGTGACCACCTGGGAAAATCCTCCACTTTGCTTTTATAGTGGGGGCATTTTTCAAGAGGGGGGGGGTCACATGAAATGCTAGCATAGTTTTAAATGTGCAGACCTACAAGTCCATTTTCCTTCCTGATGACCCACATAAAGTCATCCTCCACGTGTAATGTATTTATAAAACCCCATTCTCTTTCAGATGTGGTGTCTGCTAAATTTATAAGCACTGGACACCCAAATCATCAACAGGTCACTTCTGCAACTTTATTTCCAGCTCATTCATGAAAGCATCGCCAGCGAAGTTCAATGCTGTCTGCACCATCTGTATGTCTATAGCTTAGACAAATGACCTCTGTGGACAGTACGAGAAATGTGTCTGTACCTCCCCCACCGGCAGACGCGGTGATGAATTCTGCAGTTCTCTCTAGAGTTTCTTCCTTCTGTTTTGCTTCCTAGACATTTTCTCTGTGTCTGGTGGAATGGCGGGCCCGGTTGTATCTCATTACCTTTCCCAGTTGTCACATCCTTCATCGTTCTTTTGCTAAGGATCTTTGCCAAGTTGATGCTTCAGTTCAGCTGCCCCGCGAATGCTTCTCAACACTTTCCCCCCCCCCCCTGTTGTCTGTGTCTGGAGTTTGACAGTTCTCTCTCCCTTCTCCTGTCCTTATCCCCCTGTGTTGCCTTATACCAGGGGTAGGCAATTCCGGTCCTCGAGAGCCAGAGCCAGGTCAGGTTTTCAGGATCTCCACAATAAATATGCATGAGATAGATTTGCATCTCAAGGAGGTAATGCATGCAAATCCATCTCGCACATATTCATGGTGGAGATCCTGAAAACCTGACCTGGCTCCGGCTCTCGAGGACCAGAATTGCCTACCCCTGGCCTATGGTTTTATCATTTTCCTTTCTCTGGAAAAGATTTTGTTCTACGTTAATATCTTTCAAGTATCTGAATGTCTGAATCATATCTCCCCTGTCCCTCCTTTCCTCTAGGGCAGGGGTAGGTAATTCCGGTCCTCGAGAGCTAGAGCCAGGTCAGGTTTTCAGGATCTCCACAATAAATATGCATGAGATAGATTTGCATCTCAAGGAGGTAATGCATGCAAATCCATCTCGCACATATTCATGGTGGAGATCCTGAAAACCTGACCTGGCTCCGGCTCTCGAGGACCAGAATTGCCTACCCCTGGCCTATGGTTTTATCATTTTCCTTTCTCTGGAAAAGATTTTGTTCTACGTTAATATCTTTCAAGTATCTGAATGTCTGAATCATATCTCCCCTGTCCCTCCTTTCCTCTAGGGCAGGGGTAGGTAATTCCGGTCCTCGAGAGCCAGAGCCAGGTCAGGTTTTCAGGATCTCCACAATAAATATGCATGAGATAGATTTGCATCTCAAGGAGGTAATGCATGCAAATCCATCTCGCACATATTCATGGTGGAGATCCTGAAAACCTGACCTGGCTCCGGCTCTCGAGGACCAGAATTGCCTACCCCTGGCCTATGGTTTTATCATTTTCCTTTCTCTGGAAAAGATTTTGTTCTACGTTAATATCTTTCAAGTATCTGAATGTCTGAATCATATCTCCCCTGTCCCTCCTTTCCTCTAGGGCAGGGGTAGGTAATTCCGGTCCTCAAGAGCCGGAGCCAGGTCAGGTTTTCAGGATCTCCACAATAAATATGCATGAGATAGATTTGCATCTCAAGGAGGCAGTGCATGCAAATCCATCTCCTACATATACATGATGGAGATCCTGAAAACCTGACCTGGCTCCGGCTCTCGAGGACCGGAATTACCTACCCCTGCCCTATACTGTCCTTTCATGTCAGCTTCTTTAGGGTCTCATCTTTCTAAAAGGGGAAGAATAGAGAATGTGACACAAGGGAAATGACATCAAAGCATAACAGAAAAAGTTTTTTCTAGGGGGCGCTAGTGTGCCGCGATCAGAGATGGCTGCCTGAGCGCGTGGCTCCGTCTCAGGTCACAATATAAAGTCCCGAAACGGCGCGTTCGACCATCCGTTCTTTATAAAAAGAAACTTTATTTGTGCATGGCTGCTATGGCGACTGGAAAAACGAGCAAACGGAAAAGTTTGGAGCCGGTTTCGCCATCCAAACCGCCACTCAAGCTTGACGATATCACTGCGGCCTCACTGCTCGAGGAGCTGCGTGCCCTCCGCTCCCTCATGGCGGACAACAAAACGGTAACTGATGAAATACTTTCTGAAATATCTGTTTTCAAATCGGAAATAGCTGATATCAACACGAGGCTTGACACTGCTGAAAATAAAATAACTGCTAACGCTGAAAACATTAAAACGCTGCAAAGACAGGCTAAAAAAATAACTCAACTGGAATCTGACCTGGAGGATCTTAGTAACCGCTCTCGTCGGAGCAATTTTCGTATCCTCGGTCTCCCTGAGGCTCGTGAGGGGAGAGATATGATAAAATTTCTAACTGATACGATCCCTAAGCTGCTTAAGCTGGAATCACCTCATGCTTTCGAAATCGAGAGAGCGCATCGTATACCCACTCAGCAACCTAACATAGCTGATAAATATCCGAGGCCTGTGATTGTGAAACTCCTCAGATATACACAGGTGCTAGAAATAATGCAGCAGGCAAGATTGCAGGCACCTATCAAGTTTGAGAGCCATACGCTTCTTTTTGTTCCTGATCTCTGCAAGCAAACTGCTAAATCCAGGAAAAAGCTGCTAGAATATCGACCCAAACTAAAACAACTTGGTGCCAAGTTTGGTATGCTGTATCCTGCTAAGATGAGAGTCACGATCAATAACTGCACAAAAGACTTCACAAGACCTGATGAACTTGCTGATTATCTAGAACAACTATCTCCAAGCCGCATTGACAGTACCTGATGAGTATTATACTAACTGTGCACTATAGTAATATGTTCATACCATAGTTGCCCACAAATTTGTGTGGGTCATTGTGATGTGTGGTGGTCGAACACACTGTTATATTTCCACTTGTTATACATATAGCTGTGATTTGGGATGGACGATCACGCTCAGGCTCTCTCTGAGTGCTCGCTATCCCGTGGTTAACTTCTAATGCTGTCTAATGAGTTTTTTTCTTTCTGTTTTTTTTCCTCTTTCCTGAATTCTTACTCAGTGGATGATATTATAATTGAACACAGTTTTCTGCATGAAATGCTTTGTTTCTTGTATGAATATGTACATCACATAACAATCTCACTATCACTAAATACATGCCTTTACAATGTTTGACATTAAATGTTAAAGGGTTAAATAATCCGGTAAAAAAAAAAAAGATTTTCAATTATATTTCTAAATTTCAAGCTGATATACTTTGCCTGCAGGAGACACATCTAACAGAAATTGAATCCAAAAAGTGTAGTCTTAATTGGGCTCATCCTGCATTGTACTCACCTGCTTATGGCAAAAAAAATGGTGTTTTATTGTTTATACGGAAAAGACTAGATTTACAGATTCTGTCTCATACCACGGATACACAGGGTAGATGGATAAAAGCATGCTTAAATGTGGCTGGATCTGACATCGTGTTGATAAATGTATATGGGCCTAATTTGGATGACACCTCTTTTTATGCAGATCTGGCTGAGATGTTAAATGAACATAAGGATTCTCATTGCATTATTTGTGGAGATTTCAATGTTATTCAGGACCCCCTAAAAGACAGGAAGTCAAACACACCATACAGAAAATCTAAAAACTGGTACTCACTACAGGATATTATATCACAGTTTAAGCTTGTGGATGCATGGAGAATTACCCATTTAGATGACACTGACTACACTTTCTATTCCATGCCTCACAACTCTTACTCTAGGTTGGATTTTTTCCTAATAAATCAATCATTAGTCCGTTACATAAAGTCTACTGAGGTACACGAAATCAGTGTGTCGGACCATGCACTTGTGCAATTGCATTTAAATACTTTTGGAAATCCTGCCACTCCTGGACAATGGAGATTCAACAATTCTTTATTACAAGAGGAAGAATTTAGGAAATATATCAACTCGGCACTCATAAATTATTTTTCTGATAATTCACCTGAAGACACTAGATGGCCCTTTGTATGGGACGCTTTTAAAGCGTACATAAGAGGATTAGTTATATCATATGCCGCTTCTAAAAAGAAATCTGAAAATCAAGAGTTGATGAAACTTGAAACGGAGATCAAAATACTGGAGAAAGAACACAGTGAAGACACTGCTAACATGGTGAAATTGAGAAAGCTTAGGGCTAAGCGATTTTCATATAACCTAATATTGAGTAAAATGGCTGCTAATCAAATTTATTCCCAACATGCCAATTATTATGCGACCACAAATAAATGTGGAAGAAGTCTTGCCAATTATCTAAAGGGCAGGAGAGACAAAACTAACATAACTGCAATTCACAATGCTGATAATAAATTGCTAACTGAACCTAGGGATATTTTAGCATCCTTTCAGAAATACTATAGTCAGTTGTATAGATCCGAGGTGGATAATGGGAGAGACAGTCATGGATTTTTATCATCTTTACCGCATAACATATTAGACGAGCTAGACAATACAAAACTGAGTGAAAATCTGACTTCTTCTGAATTACAAAATGCAATCAAATCTATGGCTAAATCCAAAACACCGGGACCTGATGGATTAACAACTGAATTCTACTCTACATTTCATGAACAGCTGTTTCCACAATTGCTTAACTATTTTAATTATCTTATCACAACTGGTGATATTGCAGGTTCTTTCACAGAAGCCACAATCATAGTACTTCTTAAGCCAAATAAAGATCCGTTGAAAGTATCCAACTACAGGCCATTATCTATGATAAATACTGATGCAAAAATCTATGCTAAAATATTGGCTACCAGATTACAGCTTGTTTTACCTAAGCTTATTGCGCCGGATCAAAATGGCTTTATGCCTAACAGATTCTCAAACAATAATACCCGTACATTTCTCAATATTATAGCTAGATCAGGTGCCATGACAGAACCGATGATAGCCATGAGCCTGGACGCAGAGAAGGCCTTCGATAGAATAGAATGGTCTTATCTTTTTGAGGTACTTCTTTGGTTTGGCTTTCACCCCCACTTTATCAACATGCTCAAAGTATTATACACCTCCCCGTCAACCAGGATATACATAAATGGCCTGTTCTCATCATCTTTTAGCCCAGAAAGAGGCACTCGTCAGGGGTGCCCCTTATCTCCACTCCTGTTTAACTTGGCACTGGAACCTATGCTAATAGCTCTACGTACCAACTCGAATATTAAAGGTATTCACGTCAATGGAAAAGAAATTAAAGTGTCTGCGTATGCAGACGATGTATTATTATACATCACTTTGGATTCTATTCAGCCTACTCTTGATCTCATCGCAAGCTACTCTTCAGTTTCTGGATACAAATTGAACACTTCAAAGACTGAGGTGATGGCTTTGAATGTTCCAGAAGCATACAACTCAATTCAAGATTTGGGCTTACAGTGGGCTGGCAGGAAAATGAAATATTTGGGTGTCCTGTTTGCTCCGACAATTGAAGAAACTATTCAATTGAACACGGAACATCTTCTTGAATTGGTGCGTCAGATGACTTCAAGGTGGTCACCTTTCCGACTGTCGTGGTGGGGAAGACTTGACACCATCAAAATGATGATTTCTCCAGTGATTAATTATACACTGAGTATGATACCAATCTACCTTCAAAGATCTACGTACAGGTTGATTGAATCTTCGCTTGTCAAATTTTTATGGAACAACTCTACTCCACGCATCAGTATACAGAAACTGAAAAAGGATAAAACTGACGGAGGAGTCAGATTTCCCAGCTTTTACGAATATCACTCTGCAATGTTATTACACCAAGGATCTCACTGGCTACAAGAATCTACAGATGGAGACCCTCCTAATTGGATAACACTTGAAATGGATTCATCTGGACATGACGACATCTTTCATGCTTCATTTGTGAAAAACAAAATTGGGATTCCCAATGACTCAGTCACGTCTACGAGAATTGCACTTAGAGAATTAGACAGATTATTGAAGACTAAGTTTGATGACACGACTTATATCTACCTATGGAATAATCCAAAAATCACCATTCAACACGAAACAGTAAACTGGATCCCCTGGAAACGCTTGGGCATTGCTTATATAGGTCATTTATATTGTGATAGTTCATGGATTCCATTTGATACTCTGAGGCAAATATACCACTTACCACCGTCACATTATTTTAGATGGCTTCAACTACGTCATGCTATTACTGCGAGTTATGACTTACAATCTCTTAAACAAAGTAAACCTTCAATTATGAAATTATATGATCTGATGAAACTCAAACTCAAGGGCCATACAGCCGCTTGGTACACACTACTTATTAATCTCAAATTTGATGCTACTTTGGGCTTGTGTGAAGCTTGGGCTAATGATACTGGGGTTACAGTTACAAATGCTACATGGTCCAAAATATGGAAAGACATATTTTCGACTCTCCACTCTGCTTCGATCACCCAATCATGCTACTTTTTAATGCATAAAGCATTTTGGACCCCACACAAATTGGCTAAGCTACCCAAGTCGGATGTCACTTGCTGTTGGTCCTGTAAAAAAGATGTAGGAAAATTAGATCATATGATTTTCCACTGCCCTCCAATTTACATATTTTGGATGCAAATCTGGAAAACGATGTTGGAGATACTTGCTATTGATGAAAGATTAACTCTAGCAATTGTAGTGTATGGTGCTCCCAGTATGCAAACCACACTTTCCGATTCTAAGGCCAAATTGTTAAGAGGTCTGATTATGGTTGCATTGAAACTCATATTAACTAATTGGAAAAATCCTGACAACTTGTCTCACTCTTTGTGGTGGAATAATGTATGCCTAATTATGCGTTATGAAAGAAGTTTTGCTCTCAGATGTGGTAACATACAGAAACATGACTTGATATGGCAATTAATGGTGGAATATTGTGAAAAGTTAAACACAGTTCCATGATTTCTTTTTGGAACTTAATGTAATGATAAATTAGTGGGATACATATTTTGCTTGTAAGTTTCTCATATTTGCATTTCATGGTCTCTTTAATTATCTTCATCCACTTTTGATTATTATTCACTTTTGTTTTTGCTTTTGACTCATTATACAATTGTAAAATCTGTCAAATACTTGTTCTACTGTTCTTATCTGTTTATGCCTATAACTAATAAAAAAACATTGAACTTAAAAAAAAAAAAAAGTTTTTTCTATACCGCAATACCATTAAGTTCCATGCGGTTACAAAACATAGCGATCCTTTTACTAAAGCGTGCTAACTGATTTAGCGCCCGCAAACTGATTTAGCATGCGCTAATCGATTTAGCGCACGCTAAAGATTAGCACGCACTAAATGCTAAGGCGCCCATAGAACATAATGGCCGGCTTAGTATTTAGGGCGCGCTAATCTTTAACATGCACTAAATTGATTAGTGCGCACTAAATCAGCTTGTGCGCATTAAATTGCTTAGAGCACCTTAGGAAAAGGACCCCACATATACAGTTGAATGTAATACATTAATTTCCCAAGAATCTTGCAAACAAATACGTTTTCAGTTGTCTCCTAAAATGCCGATATGAGCAAGAGGTCACTATTAGAGAATTCAAATCTTTATCCCATTTTGCAGCTTGAAACGACAGAAGACGTTGATGATATTTTTTTAGATCGACAACCTTTGACTGAAGGAAAAGGTAAATACAGCATGTGTACGTTGAGAACGCTTTGAATTTACAAATGTGAACAAATCCACATGATAATTAGGTGCAAGGCCAAAGAATACCTTATAACAAATGCAACATAGTAACATAGTAGATGACGGCAGATAAAGACCCGAATGGTCCATCCAGTCTGCCCAACCTGATTCAATTTAAATTTTTTTCTTCTTAGCTATTTCTGGGCCAGAATCCAAAGCTCTGCCCGGTACTGAGCTTGAGCTCCAACTGCCGAAATCTCCGTCAAAACCTACTCCAGCCCATCTACACCTTCCCAGCCACTGAAGTCCTCTCCAGCCCATCCTCCCCCCAACGACCATATACAGACACAGACCGTGCAAGTCTGCCCAGTACTGGCCTTGGTTCTTCAATATGCCTGGAATGCGCTGCCGAGAGAGGTGGTGGAGAGGAAAACGGTGACTGAGTTCAAAGAAGCGTGGGATGAACTCAGAGGATTTAGAATCAGAAAATAAGATTAAATATTGAACTAAGGCCAGTACTGGGCAGACTTGCACGGTCTGTGTCTGTATATGGCCGTTTTGTGGAGGATGGGCTGGGGAGGGCTTCAATGGCTGGGAGGCCCCTTTTTATCAAGCCGTATTATGGTTTTTTTATTGCCGGATGCTGTGGCAAAAGCTCTGAGAACCCCTGGCATAGACACAAGGAAGGTACTTTTATAAGGAGACAGCCTCCCCTACCTCTTCCCACTTCTCCCCTCACCACGCACCCCCCCCCTTGCCTTCCCCCCATACCTCTACTTGTTCATCGCTGCGAGTAATAACTTCGACGTGTTTCTGGCAACCGCGTCAGCTCTCCCACTGATGTCACTTCCGGGCGCTACGCCCAGGGAGTGACATCAGAGGGAAAGCCGCCAGGGTCGCAAGGAGCACATTGAAGTGGTTACTTGCAGCGGTGAACAATGAGAGGTACGAGGGAAGGGAAGGGGGGTGCGCGTGGCGGGGGGGGATTAAGGAAAGAGTAGGGGGTGGGGCGGGGCACCTCCACCCCGGACGCTTCTTACCTTCGCTACGCCGCTGCTCAATGCTATTCTGCAAAAGATGCTTTGGGATAAACGCGCATAGAACAGCGTTGAGGACCAAATTTGATACTCAACTTTAGGCGCCATAGTTAGTAATCAACTTTGGGTTACGCCACTGCCTGATATAATATGTGCAGTTGGTGTGTGTGTGTGTGTCTAGAACAGTGATTCCCAACCCTGTCCTGGAGGAACACCAGGCCAATCGGGTTTTCAGGCTAGCCCTAATGAATATGCATGAGAGAGATTTGCATATGATGGAAGTGATAGGCATGCAAATTTGCTTCATGCATATTCATTAGGGCTAGCCTGAAAACCCAATTGGCCTGGTGTTCCTCCAGGACAGGGTTGGGAATCACTGGTCTAGAATACGTAGGTGTCTGTCAATTAATTACCCCTTTGACAAACATATCTCTAGGCGACAGCTTACAGAATAGCCCAGAATGTGTCCTACAACATGTAAGAATTCAGATGCTTGATGTGAATGCACGGTGTTTGCTCGTGCGCTTTCGTTTCTGCGGGTAGTCGGTAAACTCCAGCTTTCTCCTCTGTCCCTGCGAAACCCTTTAGCTGTGCAGACACATTTTGCATGCAAATTATAAACCTCCCAGCTCAGGGACAGAGCTATTTATGTAACCCACCAGGGGTATAATGCTGTCAAGATGGGCAGGGCAGAGGACCCTGCGCTTTCTAATAGGGCTGTTCCCCTGTGCATGCGGAGCAGTGAAGGAGAAAGTGCTGCTAACAGAGATGAATCAGAGGGAGGGACGGCAGACCAGACCCTCTCCAAAAAGGGGAGGGAAGGAGAATAAGGAGACCAGAGGGATGGGCTAAATATAGATAAAATAAAAACTCACTCTCAAATCCACACCTCTCCAAATAGTATTGTACATAAAATTATTAGGCATAATCCTGGATAACAAACTCATATACATAGGCACCAGAAGAGCAGATATTTTTACTGTCGCCGGTCCACAAAGGTGGAATAAACTCCCTCAATTTATTAGAATTGAAAAAAATATCACAACATTTAAAAAACTTTTAAAAACATATTTATTTAAAGATGCTTTTGACATTTAATAGTTCCTTTAAATTACTTATGCTCTGGTATTATTGTTAATGAAGTACGCTTAAGCCATTTTGTTCTATCTTCTTTACCCTACCTTTTGTACTTTCCCTTTTTTCTTACAAAACCCGAAATTGTAACTTTTTAATTTTCCCTTGCCCCTCAAGTATGTTTTAATTGTTTTTATTTTATGTTATGTCAATATAATTATTATGTTAAGTTTCTTATCTCTTTTTATTATATTATGTACATCGCTTAGAAATTGTTATAGGCGATCCATCAAAAGATTGAATAAACTTGAAACTTGAAACTTGAAACTCTATGAACGTCGGGAGCAGTGCGGCTCGCTGCACTCATAACCGTTATCACCGTTTAGTAAAAAGGGGAGAGAGGTAGATTCTAATCGTATATTTTTGGGTAAGGAATTCCAAAGACTAGGTCTGCGAACTACAAAAGAAGAATGGCGTATATATTCATAGACTACTTCTTTATCTCCCCCTGCCTTTTTTTTTTACAAAACCATAGCATGGGTTTTAGCGCTGGCCACGGTGGTAACATCTCCGACGCTAGAAAACACGCTACGATTTTGTAAAAGGAGGGTATATGAGGAAATAACGAACTGATTCTGATCCAAAGATCTATGCGTATTAGGTGATGAACACGGAATCAAGATTTGCGAAAGATAAGATGGTTCATTGGTCATTAACGTTTATTTGTATAAAATTGTTTTATTGTTTGTCTCCTAATTTTAAACTGTCATATTGAAGTATTTGGCATTGCATTGCAACAAATTTTTAATAAACTTGAAACTTAAATACCAACAAAAGAATTTTATACGAAATCCTTTGAGGAACTGGTAACTAATGAGCCTGCTTCAATATAGGAGGAATATGATTGTACTTCTTCACCTTATCCATTAAATGGATTGCTGTGTTTTAAATGTTTTGAATTCTACGTATTTCCTTATGATTTATTCCTACTAATAGAGAATTACAGTAATCAATCTGTTGAATGACTAATGAATGAATTATTATATTCAATACTGAAGAAATAGAATTGATCAAATAGAACAAATTAATCTCAGTTTAAAGAATGATTGTTTAACCATTTGAGTTACTTGGTCCTTAAAAGTGAGATTTGCGTCCAGGATGACTCCTGTCCTTACCGAATTTAAACCTCAGCACCAAACTACAAAAACCTTCAGAAGAGAAATCAAAACCATGTTATTTAGGAAATGTATCAAGACAAGTTCATGATATAACCGGTTGCTTCAATCTATCTCCAGAGCTCAGTCGTTCCAACCAAATAGCTATCTTGTAATCTTCTGGATAGGACCAGAATCTCCTCTTATTGTAATCCGCCTAGAACCGCAAAGGTATTGGCGGAATAAAAAACACCAGTGTAATGTAATGTACTTGAGGAATAGCACCCTGGAGAGGCAAAAAAAAAACAAAAAACCTGCATGGTCAGGCCACAGTACCCTCCCCTTCAATTTTAACTGCTCCTCAGTGCATTGGTCGCTCGGTGCCTCTTTCACAGCTTCCTTTCTTGTGTGTTGGGCTTTGGCCAGGTACTAGTGACCTGGATTGGCCACCATGAGGACGGGCTACTGGGCTAGATGGACCATTGCTCTGACCCAGTAAGGCGATTCTTATGTTCTTACTTGAACCAAGTATAGGACAATGAAGCCATTGTAACATCACTGATGAGGTTGGCTCTGAGGCATTATGACATCACAATCTCGGCTCTGGAATGTTGCTCTCATTGGGGTTCCGGAATCTTGCTATCCTTTGAGATGATGGAATGTTGCTACTCTTTGGGTTTTGGCCTGGTACTAAGAACCTGGATTGGCCACTGTGAGAACAGGCTACTGGGCTTGATGGACCATTGGTCTCACCCAGTAGGCTATTCTACCCTATATCTGTTTCTATGGGGTGCTTTTACTAAGGCGCGCTAATTGATTTAGAATATAATGAGCACCTTAGCATTTAGCACACGCTAATCTTTAGTGCGCCTTAGTAAAAGGAGCCCTAAGTTTCCCCATCTCTTCCCATCCCTTTTTCTCTGCCTCTGTTCGCGTGTCTCTGTCATTATGGTCTGTGTGTTTGTATGTGTCTATCTCTGTCTGTGTGTCTCCTTCTCTCCCTCTCTATCCAGGTTCTTCTCTCTTTCCTGCTATCCAACAGATGCACAGTATCCAATAACCCCCCCCCCAAAAAAAAAATAATAATAAATAGATGCTGTGGTACGTAAGGGTTATTACACGCTATGGAAACTGCGTACCATTAAACCTTTTCTTGACTTTTCTGCTTGTAAACTTCTGGTACAATCTTTATTATTGAGTCTTTTGGATTATTGTCATACAGTACTCCCCCGATATTCGTGGGGGTTCCGTTCCAGGAACCCCCGCGAATGTTGAAAAACTGCGAATACGTTTTTTAGCGAGGGAGACAGGAGAGAGCAGCCAGAGCACCAGCAAGTGAAGTAAATTACTTGCGGTATGCTCTGACCGCCTCTTTCTGCACTAAAGTTGTCCTCACCAATCAGGAGCTATGTGTCAAAGCAGCTCCTGATTGGTGAGGCCCGACTTTAGTGCAGGAAGAGGCGGTCGGAGCATACCATGAGTGATTTCCTTCACTCGCCGGCCCTCTCCTGCCCAGTCATTCACGGTCGGAAAATACCACAAATGACCGGGACCGCGAATCGCCAACCGCGAATTCACGGGGGAGCACTGTATTGTATATTCAACAGTTCCCAAGAAAGACATGGTTCGACTCATACTGATTCAGAATACAGCGGTTAGAATGATCTACGATCTTAAAAAAATATGATCATGTGACTCCGTTCTATTGGCTGCCAATGGAGGCTCGTGTTTTAAGTGGGGTTGCTTTTGGTATACGGTCATGTATGGTAGCGCTCCGTTTTATTTGGTTAAGAGATTCTCTCTCGCATCGTCTAAAAATAGTCGAAAGTCTCATGCCCTATTCACCTTTCCGTCATTACAGGGCTGTAAAAGCAAGAAATTTCTGGACCCTACTTTCGCATTCCACGCAGCTTCACACGACGGAGAATTTCGATTGCTAGGGGTGAGTAACCTGGAAAGGGACTTGGGGGTGATGGTCGACTCATCACTGAAACCATCGGCGCAATGTGCGACAGCCTCAAAGAAAGCAAACAGAATGCTGGGCATCATCAAAAAGGGTATCACAACCCGGACGAAGGAAGTCATCATGCCGCTGTATCGCGCAATGGTGCGCCCGCACCTGGAGTACTGTGTTCAATACTGGTCGCCGTACCTCAAGAAGAACATGGCGGTACTCGAGGGAGTGCAGAGGAGGGCGACTAAGCTGATAAAAGGTATGGAAAATTTCCATACGCTGACAGGTTAAAAATGCTGGGGCTGTTCTCCCTGGAGAAGAGGAGACTTAGAGGGGACATGATAGAAACCTTCAAAATCCTAAAGGAATAGAGAAAGTGAATAAGGACAGATTCTTCAAACTGAGGGGAGCCACAAGCACTAGGGGTCACTCAGAGAAATTGAAAGGGGATAGGTTTAGAACAAATGCTAGAAATTTCTTTTTTACGCAGAGGGTGGTGGACACATGGAACGCGCTTCCGGAGGAAGTGATAGGCCAGAACTCTGTACAGGGGTTCAAGAAGGGTTTGGATAGGTTCCTGAAGGATAAAGGGATAGAGTGGTACAGATAGAACTTGAGGTAGGTTATAAAAGTGGTCAGAAACCACTTCACAGGTCGCAGACCTGATGGGCCGCCGCGGGAGCGGACCGCTGGGCGAGATGGACCTCGGTCTGACCCAGTGGAGGCAACTTCTTATGTTCTTATGTTCTTATGTTTTGCTTGGAGCCTGTTCTTATAAACATTTCCGAACTCAACTGAAAACTCACTTCTTCTCAAAATACTTGGTCAAATAATGTCCTTCTGTCATTCTTAAATTGTTTTTAGTTTATAATCTTCAGTAAACTGCGTAGAACTCATGGTTGCGCGGTTAAAAAGGATCAAATTCCTTTCTACCTTGACAGTATTGTTTAAAATATTAGGTCAGAGTTCTGAAGTAAAAATAAATGCATGTTTTAATACTTAAGTAAAAGTACAGCAAACACTTTAAAAAATGTACTTAAGTAAAAGTAAAAATGTTTTGGCCTGATTGAATACTTTTTTTGAGTAAAAAGTACCGCAAATAGAATTTCTGTTCACCAAGAATTGCTACCGGCTTCACCTCCACTTTAAAGTGGATTTAGCACGCGCTAAAGATTAGCTCATGCTAAGGCGTCCCTTATATTCTATTGGCGCCTTAGCATTTAGCATGCGCTAAATCGGTTAGCGCGCCAAAGATCGTATTGTATTTAAGTGCTATTTGGAGAATCAGGGCCATTTGCCTATCTGCCCCCGCATTTCAGCCGACATAAGTCTTTGCGCTTGAAGCTGGGCGTGGGAATCGTCACTTTGAACCGAGAGTCCCTGTCCCGTAGTGCCCACCACAGAACAGTGCTGAGCGCCAATTTCCCGTCACCTAATTTTTGGGCGCCATTCACTGAATCTGGTCCAATATGCATAGAATTAATAGAAGAGAAACATCATCTAATCTAGATTTCTCTATCGCACTTATCCAGGACAGGTTCAGGGTGATTTGCAAACTAAGAGGCCCCATACGGAGAATTGCAGTTAAACATATCAATAAGTAAAAGTTACATAGCTGCAGGTAGATATTGACTATACGTTCAAGTCAGATTCACCATTATAGGGTCCCTAAAGGTGATGGGAAGGACAGTGTGACACAATGGTCAAACTAGAGCCTCAACACCCATGAGTTCAAACCGACACTGCTCCTTGTGACCCTGGGCAAGTCACTTAATCCCCCCATTGACCCAGGTACATTAGAGAGATTGTGAGCCTACTGGGACAGACAGGGAAAAATGCTTGAGTACCTGAATGAATTCATGTAAACCGTTCTGAGCTCCCCTGGGAGAACGATATAGAAAATTGAATAAATAAATAATGTGAAAAGTTTCAGCCTCTGATAACCAGAGCTGAGATTGTGATGTCATAATGCCTCATTCCACCAATAAGAGCCAACCTCATCAGTGATGTCACAATGGCTTGATTGTCCTAAACCTGGCTCCCTTTTACTACATTTTGATTTCTAGAGTGGTGAAGTGGTTTAAGCTACAGCCTCAGCAGCCTGAGGTTGTGGGTTCAAATCCCCACTGCTCCTTGTGACCCTGAGCAAGTCACTTAATCCCCTCATTGCCCCAGGTACATTAGATAGATTGTGAGCCCACCGGGACAGACAGAGAAAATGCTTGAGGACCTGAATAAATTCATGTAAACCGTTCTGAGCTCCCCTGGGAGAATGAATAGAAAATTGGAAATAATAGTTACATTAAAAAACTAAAAACTAAACCTTAGGTTTGTATACCGCACCATCTCCGCGTGCGCAGAGCTCGGCACGGTTTACAGAGTTTGAAAGGAAAGGAACTACAAAGAAAGGATATAGGAGAGGGACTGAGGAGATAGAGGGGGACAGGATACTAGAGCACGGGAGGTGATTAGATTTTTGAAAAGAGCCAAGTTTTCAAGTGTTTGCGGAAGGATTGGAAGGAGCTAGAATTTCTGAGCGGGGATGAAAGATTGTTCCAGAGTTCTATGGTTCTAAAGGGGAGGGATGTTCCAAGTTTTCCTGCGCGGGATATACCTTTTATAGAAGGGAAAGATAGTTTCAGTTTTTGGGAGGATCTAGTCGAGAGCGGGTTTGAGGAATTCCAGAAGAGTGGGATAATGGGAGGGAGGACGCCATGTAGAATCTTGAAGGCTATGCAGGCACATTTATAGAGGACTCTGGAGTATACTGGGAGCCAATGAAGCTTGAAGAGGAGTGGGGAAACGTGGTCGAACTTGCCTTTTGCGAAAATAAGCTTGGCTGCGGCGTTCTGAATTAGTTGAAGTCTATGGAGGTTTTTCTTAGTTAGGCTTATATAGATGGAGTTGCAGTAGTCCAGTCTAGAGAGGATGGTGGATTGGACGAGGATGGCGAAATGAGAATGATGAAAGCAGGATCTTACTTTCCTCAACATATGGAGGCTAAAGAAGCATTTTTTTACCAGGGAGTTGAGGTGATCGTTGAAGGAGAGAGAGGAATCTAAGATGATGCCTAGGACTTTGCTTGAAAACTCAAGCTGCAGAGTGGGGCCGGAGGGTAGAGGGATGGAGGTGGGTAAATGGTCTGAGATTGGGCCGAGCCAAAGTAGTTTGGTTTTGGACTCATTCAGTTTCATTTGTACAGATTGGGCCCAGGATTGGAGGTTCGTAATACATGTGGAGATGTTCTCAGCGAGGTTCGAGAGGTTCGAGTCGGTTTCGAGGAGGATGAGGATGTCATCAGCGTAGGAGTAGAGAGTTTCTAGGGGGGATAAATGAAGGAGTTTCAGAGAGGACATGTAGATGTTGAAAAGGATAGGGGAGAGGGGTGAGCCTTGCGGGACTCCACATTTTGGCTTCCAGGCGGGGGATGAGGTACCGTTTGTGTTAACGGTGTAGGAGCGGGAGCGTAGGAATTTCGAGAACCAATCCAGGACTGTGGAGCTTATGCCTATTTCGGAGAGTTGGAAGATTAGGATGTCGTGGTGAACGACATCGAAGGCTGCGGAGAGGTCGAATTGAAGAAGAACAGCAAATTTGTTGCGAGAATGGAGTTGTTGCACCTTAGAGATTAGTGAGGCCAAGAGGGATTCTGTGCTGAAGTTGGGTCTGAAGCCGAATTGGTGGGGTAGGAGGATAGAGAATCGTTCTAGGTAGGATGAGAGTTGGGTGGATATGATGGATTCTAATAGTTTGGTTAGGAGAGGGATATTTGCTATAGGACGGTAATTTGATGGAATGGAGGGATCGAGATCGGCCTTTTTCAGTAGAGGGGACAGTGAAATGTGTCCCATGTCGGGGGAGAAAAGGCCTGATGTTAGGGCAGAGTTTATAAGTTCGGTGAGGGAAGTGATGGCCTGTGTAGGGATATTCTCGTATAGGTAGGAGGGGAAAGGATCCAAAATGCACTTGCAAGTTTTTAATTTGAGGCAGAGTTTGGAGACTTGCGGTTCAGAGACAAGCTCGAAGGCGGTCCAGGATCTGTCGGCAGGAATGGATACAGGTAAGGTAGAGTTGGGAACAATAGAGGTCAGGGGATTGTAGGAGACTGTGGGGGGGAAGGAGCGTCTTAGGGTGGAAATCTTTTCATTAAAGAAATTTGCAAGGGCCTCGGCTGATAGAGATGGTGGAAGCAACGACGGGTCTTTTTTTGTAGTTAGGGAGCGCCAGATGTTGAACAGCGCACTGATCTGGTTGTTGGATCTGGAGATCTTGTCTCCAAAGAAGTTTTTCCTGGCTTTTTTTAATGTTGAATTGTAAAATTTAATGTTAGCCCTCCAGGTCTGTCTATCGGAGGGGGATTTGGATTTTTTCCATTTGCGCTCCAAAGCGCGACACTTCTGTTTTAATTCTCTGTGAAGAGGTAGGTACCAGGGGGCCTTTCGGGGGTAGGAGATGGTTTTGGTGGTTAGTGGAGCAAGGGAGTGGTAGGTGGACTCGGAGAGGGCAGTCCAGTTGTGCCAATGTGATTCGGGGTCTATAGGTCTAGGGTTGGAGGAGAGTTTGTTGAGAAATTTGGGCCAGAATAGGTTGCTCGAGGTTTTTTTGCGGAAGGTTATGGAATGGGAGGAGTGGGGTGGGGAGTCAAGGTGTGACATGAAGACGGGGAGACAGGTAGTCCCTAAGAAGTGGTCTGACCAGGGGACTTGTTCCCAGCGAGTGTCGTCGGTTGAGGTTTTGAATGTGGTAAGATCGATGAAGGTGGTGAAGTCTAGAGTATGCCCTTTTTCGTGGGTTGGGGATGGGGTGGGTGAGGGAAAGCCAAGAGAGGTAAGGAAGTTGTTGAATTCGGATGTATCATTGTTGTTTGTGTCGTCGAGGTGGAGATTGATATCACCAACAATCAGAAGTCTTTGGAATTTAAGGAAGGCATTTGTTATGGTCTCATAGACGAGATTTGAAGATTTTGCCCAAGGGGTGGGTGGCCGGTATAGTAATAGGATGCCCAATGGGTGGGTGCGGAGTTCGTCATTGACTGAAGCAAGCAAATATTCTAGAGAAGGATGGGTGCCCGTCTCGAGGAGCTGGACGTCGAAGAAAGATTTGTAGAGGAGTGCCAGGCCACCTCCTTTTCGATTGGGTCTGGGGGAAAAGAGGCCTTGGTAACCGTGGGGGAGGAGTTCGTTTTGCGTGAATAGGTCGTCTTTGGCGATCCATGATTCTGTGATGCACAGGAATCCAGGGTCGAGCTCGTCTAGAAGGTCTTTCAAGATTTGGGTCTTGTTGCACGCGGATCTGGCGTTGCAATAAAGTGTAGGGACTGGGGTGAGAGAGTCTGGGGCAGTGTTGGGAGGATTGGCAGGGGGTAGGGGCTTTAGGGAGTCTTGGTTGACTTTTCGGGGGTTTTTCTTGGGAGGGGAAATTCTGGTGCGTATCAATGTGGGGATTCTGAGTCCGGGGCAGATGGTATTGGAGTTAGCGGGGTCGAGAAGGTTGGGGGAGGGAGGTTTCAGACAGAGGGAAGGATAGAGAGGTGAGCAGAGTAGGAGGAGAAGGATCCAGAAGGATGGATTCATGGTGGGGTGGTTGGTGTGTGAGAGTCTGCAGCAAGGGGGAGTAGAGTTGGTTGAGGAAGGAGCAGGGGAACTTGAATTGAGCTTACTAAGTACGGGGCCGAGAGAGGGGAGGAGAGCCTTTTTTTTTTTTTTTTTTTGGGCTAAAGGGGCTAGTGGGGACGATTTGTGGCTAAGCGCTTTCCGTGTGGTGCCTAGAGCGGAAGAGACTTGGGGTAATAAATGGGTAATAGGGGGATTGCACAGTGATGTGCTAGGGGAACGGGGCAACTGAAGTGAGAGACTGGTAACAAACCTTTGGCAGAGAGTACAGTGTGGTGCACAGAAGGATGTTACATACAATTACAAGGGGTTGTCAATTACAGATTCACCAATGATTTCAGGAGTGTGCAGATATCAAGAGAAATGTGGAAAAAAGATGTGGACAATTCTTGGTTTGGAAGGGAGTTGCATGAAATTTATCAAACTATGTTTTCAGCTTTTTCCTCAAGGTGAGGTAGTTTGTCTCTGACCTTTTATGGGGGGGGGGAGGGACCATTTAAGAAATATATAGCTGAAGGAAAAGCAAAGCGGATGGATGTATTCATATCCACTGAGTATATTCAGAGCTAGACTCCTCTCTTTAATTCTTGCATCTGGGTTTTTTTTCTTTCTTTTCTCTCTCTCTCTCCTCTTGTCTTCCCACCACCCCGCCCTTCTCTATATAGCTTTAGGATAAATAGGAAACTTGCAAATCAAGTGATGGCCAGGAATTTGTCTTTTTCACTTGTTTGTTTTTGCTGATCCAAGGGAAAGAAACATTACTCTTGATGTAGGATGGGAACGAAAAATGTTTTCCTGGTCACGTGAGTGGCATCCCGGAATTGCTCCTGATTACTTTAAACTGGACTAAATGAGAAGGGAGGGGGTGATCTCTGCTCCTGGCCGAGTCCGTTTCACTGATGCAGTCCTAGAAATTAAATACCAGGCCATGTTTGTAATTGGAGGCTGAGAATTACTCTGACCATACCTGTTCTCAAGTGAAATTATTTAATTAGGACAATCATCTTTATGAGATCAGAAGGCTTTTCCAATAGGAATATTAATTTCCTGAGCAAAGGAATTATCGGTCTTAGTCACCATTCATTAAACAGTCACACATATACAACCATACACACACACACACAGAAAACTACACAGAAACACACACTAACAGCAACACATACGAGGGGACGCTGAAAAATTCTCAGCCCAACCAACAAAGCTAGGGCAGTCTCCATCAAGGGCTAGATGCACTAAAGATTCTGACCTTAGTGGCCCTCTGGTCAAAGACCGGCGCCCTCACTGAGACTAGCCCTACCTACGTACGCTCTTGTTCACCAGGAACTTGTCTAACTTTGTCTTGAATCCCTGGAGGGTGTTTTCCCCTACGACAGACTCCAGAAGAGCGTTCCAGTTTTCTACCACTCTCTGGAATCCCATGGTAAATGGCTTTGAACACCAAAGTTAAAGTTTTGAAAATAATACGTAAACGCACAGGTAACCAATGCAATTTCTTCTAACCCTGGTATTCAAGTCTGTCCGGGATCTATTGCCCAAGGTGATTGCTTCTCTGCTACAGACTTATGTGCCTTCTCGTTCTTTGAGATCACAGGACAGAGCTTTTTTGGCTGTTCCCATTCTTCGTTCTGTCACCAAAGTTGCAAATCGATCATGTATGTTCCAAGTAGACCAGGGATGTCAAAGTCCCTCCTCGAGAGGCCGCAAACCAGTCGGGTTTTCAGGATTTCCCCAATGAATATGCATGAGATCTAGTAGCATGCAATGAAAGCACTGCATGCTAATAGATCTCATGCATATTCATTGGGAAAATCCTGAAAACCCGACTGGATTGCGGCCCTCAAGGAGGGACTTTGACACCCCTGAAGTAGATGGACCTTTACTATGGAACTCAGTTCCAGATTCTATCTGTCTGACCTCTGATTTTTGGGCATTTCAGAAAAGTTTGAAAGCCTATTTTTGTTGACTTGCCTTTTTCAAATTTGGTTACTTATAATCTTGTAATTGCTTGGCTTTTTATTTTAAGGCAAACGTGTAAGTCATTTATTGTATGCTGTTATTTTAATAATCTGCTATGCTCTGTTTTATTATAGATGTAATGCTTTCTTTTAATTATGTATGTATCATTGTTATCCACATAGATGGTTAATATGCGGAGTACAATTCTTTTAAATAAATAAATTTTAAAAAGGGGGAGGGGGTTTAGGAAAATACAGAGAAGGGTGACAAAAAATAATAAAAGGGATGAGACGACTTCCTTACAGAGAGGCTACAGCGGCCTGGGCTCTTCCGCCTGGAGAAGAGATGGCTCAGAGGACATCTTGTATGTCAAATTTGTTTGAGAAGCTTCTATTTGTGAATCCTTTCCCTTGCTAAATGCTTAAAGAAACCTGTGAAATCTCTTTCGTATGACAATTTTGGCTATAGAAACCCAACCGTGCAAGTTATAGAATTCCATATGCATTTCATCTGCGTCTGGCAGATTCTCTGTTATAAACCGCTCTGAACTGTTGAGGTATAGCGGGTTATAAATAAATTATCATTTTAAAATACTGAGTGGAGAGGAAAGGATAGATGTGAATCACTTGTTTACTCTTTCAAAAATTACTAGGACTGTTGGAGGCATGCGATGAGGCTACTAAGGAGCAGTGCTGGTTGGACTACTGATGGGGCAAAGGTTCCAGAGGAGATGGTATCACCGATGAACCAAGAGGGAAAGGGGTGATGAGATTTCACTAATGGAGTGCAGGAGTAGACTAGTGATTAGAGCAAGGAGGGAGTTGGGGGTTGAGAATGACACGGTGACAAAATTCATCACCGTTCCCGTCCCATGTCATTTTCTAGTGTCTGTTTCAACCTCGGTCCTTCTACACCAGCATTCTTCAAAGCAAAGCTTGCGGGTCAGTGGTTCTGGCCATTCATACTCTGATTCTTATGGGAGCCAAGGATAATGAAGCCATTGTGACATCACTGATGTGATTGGCTCTTAGGCACTGGTGGAATGAGGCATTATGACATCACAATATCTGCTCTGGATACCAGAGACTGTCATTCTGTAGTGTCTGTTTCAACCTCGGTCCTTCTACACCAGCATTCTTCAAAGCAAAGCTTGTGGGTCAGTGGTTGTGGCCATTCATACTCTGATTCTTATGTGAGCCAAGGATAATGAAGCCATTGTGACATCACTGATGTGATTGGCTCTTAGGCACTGGTGGAATGAGGCATTATGACATCACAATATCTGCTCTGGATACCAGAGACTGTCATTCTGTAGAGTCTGTTTCAACCTCAGTCCTTCTACACCAGCATTCTTCAAAGCAAAGCTTGCGGGTCAGTGGTTGTGGCCATTCATACTCTGATTCTTCCCTCTCTCCTTAAAGAATGACATGAAGATGGTTTCCCGCGGTTATCCGCGGGGACGGGAACGGTGATGAATTTTGTCACTGTGTCATTCTCTAGTTGGGGGTTCAGACTCCGCTTCTCTCACTGATGCTCTGTGAGACCTTGGGCAGATTCATGTATTTCCATTGCCACAGATTGTAAGTCTACTTAAGCAAGGAAATAGCTTCTAGCTCTGCTTGCAACTGACCTCGACTCTGGAGCTGGAAAAAGTGTGTAAAGAAAGTTTGTCTCAAACTTTTTTTTTTTTTTTTTTTAGCTCTGGCACACTTAGGGCTCCTTTTACTGCGATAGCGTTTTTAGCACGTGCAGAATTGCCGCACGCGCTAAACCCACGCTACGCGGCTAGAACTAACGCCAGCTGGCATTAGCGTCTAGCACGTGTGGCAAATTAGTGCACGCTAAGCACGAGCTAAAACCGCTATCGCGGTGTAATAAAAGGAGCCCTAAATGGAGCAAATGTTTTTCATGGCACACTATAACTGAAATATATTAAAATTGCAAAACCAACAAAAAAATTAAATTGGTGAGTTATATATTTAAAGTTCTTTAAGCTATGTAATGGGTAATTGTAACAACGGTGAAACCAAAGTCGATAGAATGGAATTGCTAATCAATGCGATGGATGAGCTTGTTTTTGAGTGCAAATGAACTGAAGACACGGCTTGATAGTCGACAAGCCAACACGCATTTCATCATCCACCATCTGCAGGTGTTCTTTCCTTCCATTTAATTTCTGTCGGGGCTGAAAATCCAAGTTCGCAAAGATAAGAAGATCCAAACGGTAACAAAGCCTCAAGTTAGAAAACTTATCGAAGTTAGGATAAGTACTGCATACGTAGCCAGGCTTTGGAAACTGCCTTCGGCCTTCAGCATAGCAGTTTCTAGCGCGGGGAACCGCGCTGAATGGCCCGCGCTGCTCCCGACGCTCATAGGAACTCTGAGCGTCGGGAGCAGTGCACCTCCCCGCGCTAGAAACTTCTATGCTGAAGGCTGAAGGCAGTTTCCAAAGCCTGGCTACATTGGTCTGGCAGAGCTCTGTTCTCTTTTCACGGGCTGAAATCACACAGGGTTTGTGCGGGCATGCACAGACCGTATTTTCAAATCCGCTGCTTTGTTATTCAGTAACTTTTTCTTGCAGAAAAGCAGATGCAAAGTCCACAGGTATTTTGTAATTATAGGTAGACTTTACAGCCCTTCTACAGAATGAGCATCAAAAGTCACTTGATGAAATATTTAACAAAATTAGTTTTGCTGTTCCTAAGCTGGGCCTTATCCTCTATAATAAAACCCTAAGAGCGCATGCGCACTTAGGAGACCGTGATTCCTGACAGCATGCTGTGTCCTTCCATGGCCGTATTCTATTTGCGGCGCATATGGCCACGGAAGGACACAGCTTGCAGCGCGTGCGCCGGCTTGGAGCAGCAGCCCCCCCGAAAGCAAGAGGGCGGTGACCAGGTCGGTGGCGCCCCGCAGCATGTCCCCCTGCAGGGAGGCAGAGTGGGGCTCGTAGGTGCAGGCTGTGCCAGAGGAAATCGGGTCGTTCCTTCTGCTCCCCTCCTTGGAGTGTGCAGTGCAGGCCGTACCAGCGGAGGGTATGACAGCGAACCGGTGACTCGAGTGGTAGGCACGTTGCCAGCAAACACAGCTTTCAGTCCGGAGCGCTGAGCACAAATAAGATGGAGACGTATAAGAAAGCGGTGGTGGGGAAGAAGGTGAACGGAAACGGGGGTGTGGTGCCATGTGGCGAGAAGGAAGGCTGGCGGCCCGTGGAGGAATTTGAGCGGCGGTGGCGGTTTCTCTCAAATGCTCAGGGAAGTGGAGGGGGAGAGGGAAAGAGGGATGCTTTGGGGTGTGCTGTGGGACAGACAGCTTTGCTCTGGGGGGGGAAGACAGAAGGGGGCCACGGAGAGACAGTCAGGCATGGGACAACAGAAAAATATAGGCAGGCAGGGAGAAGGCCTACTACTGGACAGGGGGGAGGTAAAAGGAAGGGAGAAGGCCTACTGCTAGACAGGGGGAGCAGGCGAGGGGTGGAGGTGGACAGCCGAGGAAAGAGAGAGAAAGAAAGAAAGTGGCAAAGGAGAGAGAGAGAGAGAAAGAAAGAAAGAAGGACAGACTCACACATCTATTCTAGCACCGGTTAATGTAACAGGCTTAAAAACTAGGTACCTAGATAATGTTGCATAACTGTTCCAGAGAAAAATGTGTATTCCATTGAGATAAAGATATTAATGGCCTCAAGAACTTTGCTGGTCTCTGCTAGTTGTCCGTAATCCCAACATAAGTTTCTGGATAAGTCTTTGCCAAGCAAGGAGTTGTTATTTCTTAAAGGGTAAAGGTTTGGCTCAGGCAAGAGATTTTTAGAGATACTGAAGAATGAGAGTTGGGCTTTAGAGATTCTGTTCTTCTGTTTTGGGTAGGAAATAAATTGGGGGCCATTGAATTTTTAATCCAGTAATGTAGAGGATATTATTAGCTGGGGTTCGAGGTTGGTGGTTTGAAATTTAAGTATGTTTTCATAGATGCATTTTGTATTTATAGGGCTGTAAATTGCCACAAAAAAACAAAGACACAGAAAAAAAAAAACCAAACCCGACCCAGCGAGGTTAATTTTTTCACTTCTTTACAGGCAAAACTGCTGGCTGGTTTTACTAAGAACCGGAGCGGAAACTTAAATTAACCACAACTATAAGGCGAAGATACATTTGCATTCAGCATCTTCAAAGAGGCAAATTCAAGGTAACTCTCAAAGCGAGATGGCTTCGTTTTCCAGCTCTTTAGTTCCTTTGACATGTTGAAAGGGTTGGGGGTGGGTTTTTTTTTCCCACTTTTCTCAACAGATCTAAGCAGAAAGTGTGCCTAAGGGCTCCTTTTACGCACAAGATTAGTGCTCGCGCGCTGCTTTAAAGGAGACCTAAGTGTGCATAATTTGGAAAAAGTACAGAAAATCAACAACTTCTGAAGAAACGGTGCGCGTTAGCGCAGTTTTCAGGTTAAGATTGCCTTTAAAATTCCAGCTGAATTGTTCTGGATATCTTCCCCTGGGGTCCTAGGACTAAAGCCGCAGCAAAATTGGCTTTAGCGTGCCACTTACGAGTGCCTTTCCCACATGCCGGGGTCAGAAAATGTTTTCTGAAAAATAGCAAAATCATACCGTTGTGGTGGGCACTCTCGTAATGAGAGATGATTTTCTTTCATTAGACCATAACGGTAATGTTTTGAAATAAGAATTTTATGAGGGGCAACGCTGGTTATTACCCCTGAGGAAGATCTGCTTTGGACAGATTGAAATGCCTGTTTCTCCTGCCAGAAGGGCGTTGGGAGTTGAACATTCTCAATAGAGAATGACAAGGTGACAAAATTCATCACCGTTCCCGTCCCCGCGGATAACCGCGGGAAACCATCTTCATGTCATTCTTTAAGGAGAGAGGGAAGAATCGGAGTATGAATGGCCACAACCACTGACCCACAAGCTTTGCTTTGAAGAATGCTGGTGTAGAAGGACCGAGGTTGAAACAGACACTACAGAATGACAGTCTCTGGTATCCAGAGCAGATATTGTGATGTCATAATGCCTCATTCCACCAGTGCCTAGAACCTTGATCCTCTATTCATCATCCAACCAAACAAGCATACCCACAATCTGGGGAAAAAGACATACAACAAAAGCCAAGACAAGCTTTCAAAGACCCCAGACAACACAAAAAATACTATCAAATATAGCTCCTACCCCCTGCCCACTCACAAAAATCACACAAATAGCATGTTCATACTTAAATATACGATCGGTAGGTCCAAAAACAGAACTAATCAAAGACTGGCTAATCAAAGAAGACTTAGGATGCCTCTTCCTCACCGAAACCTGGCTCACATCCGACAAAGACCCTCACATTATAGAAATCTGTCCCAAAGGATACAAAATTGAACTAGTATGCCGAGCAAACAGACGAGGAGGAGGGATTGCAATCATAGCAAAAAACAACTTCAACATCAAAGTCCTAGCCAAGCACTCCTCCCCCCATCTAGACCTTCTAGCCTGCCAACTTTCTGACACCACCCTAACAGGAAATCTAAACTGCCTTCTATGCTACATCACCCCAGGAAAATGGAACATAACTAAACATGAACTAGAAGAGTTCATCCTCCAGAACTCGCTTTCCTCTACAAACAATCTGATCCTTGGTGACTTAAACCTCCACCTAGAAGACCACTCCTCCAAACAAGTAGAAGATATTATATCATACCTCAATACCCTATCGTACCAGATCCTCAACCCGGAACCAACACATGAAAAAGGTCATCAACTCGATATCGCAGCATACTCATCCCCAAACATCAACACACAAAACATCCAAATCACCAATGGTGCCTGGCAACCCACCCTATGCTCGGACCACTATAAATACAACTTCACCATCAACTGGGAACATACCAAAAACAAACCCACTCCCCTCAAAACAAGCTACAAGACTAGACAGAAAATCGAACCAAACACATTCTGGAGCACAGTGGACCCAGAAATAGATTCCAGCAACCCTAGTGAATTCATAAACACCTGGCGGTCTCTCAGTGAATTGACCTTGAACAAACTAGCACCACTAAGAGAAAAAAACAAAATACATAGACAATCAGATAAATGGTTTGACACCGAACTCCTACAACTAAAAAGGAAATGTAGACAACTAGAAAGGGCATGGTCAAAACAGAAACAAGTTATTACCAAAATAGAATGGAAAATCCAACTCAAGCAATACAAAATCAAATTGAAGGAAAAACGCAAAGACTACTACTCTAACCTCATAGGCACCGACAAACCAGACACAAAAAAACTGTTCAACCTAGTAAGAAACCTCACCGACACCAAACCATGTCTAGCCACCCAGGAAAACCAAACACCTACAGCCTCTCAATTAGCAGACCACTTCAAAAATAAAATCATCTCAATTAGAACAACATTCAACAACCCACAATACAACACAGACAAGATCCTAACAAAACCCACAACAGCCGAAGCAATATCAGCAGACAGGTTCTGGACCGACTTCCCTAAAACCCAATGGACCGAATTGGACAGGCTATACAAAAAATATTGCAAATCAGCATGTGATCTGAATAACTGCCCACCATACCTACTAGCAACAGCTTCCACCAACTTCAAAGCTTGCTACACATTATGGCTACAAACCACACTCAGGGAAGGCCAGTTCCCATCAGACCTCGGAGAAATTATAATCACGCCTATACTGAAGGATCCCAAAGGTCTAACAAACAGCCCATCAAACTACAGACCAATCGCTTCTATCCCAACATACGTCAAAATAATAGAAGGACTAGTCGCACAACAACTGTCCACGTACCTTGAATCCCACAATATCTTACACCCATCCCAATCCGGATTCAGAACCAACTACAGTACCGAAACTCTACTGGTATCTCTACTAGACATAGCTCGAAGTCACCTCAGCCAAGGAAACAAACTGCTAATCATCCAATTTGATTTATCAGCTGCATTCGATCTAGTGGACCACGATATACTCCTCCAAATATTAGACGCAATAGGAATTTCAGGTAAAGTTCATAACTGGTTCAAAGGCTTCCTCAAAAATAGAACATACAGAGTCAAATCTAAAGACATTCTATCTGAACCATGGTCCAATCCATGTGGAGTACCACAAGGCTCTCCCCTCTCTCCCACACTTTTCAACCTATTCATATCCTCCCTAGGCCCCACCCTAGACGCCCAAAATATTACTTCTCTCAGCTACGCGGACGACATTACCATCCTCCTTCCATTCGACATACATAACCCAATCTCCACAGAACACCTGAAAACTACATTGGAAACAGTGGATAAATGGATGATAGATCACAAGTTGAAGCTGAACTCTGACAAAACCAAATTCTTATTACTAGAGAAAGACAAAAAACCATCCCTAACAGAACTGGAAGTAAACTCAATCAAGTACCCTATACAGAACTCCCTCAAAATCCTTGGAATACACTTAGACAGATGCTGTACAATGCAAACACAAATCCAAAAAATCACCCAAAAAGCATTCTTCACAATGCGAAATTTAAGAAAAATCAGAAAACTCTTTAAAAAAGACCAATTCAGGATCATTGTCCAATCCATGGTACTAAGTATCGTCGACTATTGCAACAGCCTCTACTTACCCTGCCCGACCAACACAATAAAAAAACTACAGACCATCCAGAACACAGCCCTCAGACTCATATATTCACTCAGCAAATACGACCACATTACCAATGCATACCTAGAATCCCACTGGCTACCAATAAAAGCAAGAACACAATTCAAACTCTACTGTCTCATTTTCAAAGTAACCCATGGCACGGCACCCAGTTACCTAAATAACCGTTTTCATTACTACCACCCACCAAGAAAAAGGAGAACACAGAACCTCTTCACCTATCCACCACTCAACGGTACCTGTCGTAAGAAACTCTATGACAACCTCCTGGGGACACAGGCAGCCAAAATAGACTCTGACATCTCTAAATTACTGACCAAAACAACAGACATAAAAGAGTTCCGCAAAGAAATAAAAACACTACTGTTCAAAAAATATCTCCCATCACTCTAACCACCGCCCAATGAGTTCCCATTCAACGACTTCGGAAACACTCATCCATATTATCTCTTTGTCTGTGATCAAGAATGTACTGTACCTCTCCTACACTACACCCGACTTAACTGATCGAGTTAACATATATTACCTCTGCAAAATGCATTATCTTCTGCTATATGTACTATCTTCTGTAATAAGTAATATCCTCTGCGAAATTGTAATATCATAACTCTTCACTGTTCCTGTAACTTACTCCTATCCTGAAATGTAATTCTACTGGAATGTCCCAGATACTTTCTATATTGTAATCCGCCTAGAACCGCAAGGCACAGGCGGAATAGAAATCCGTAATGTAATGTAATGTAATCAGTGATGTCACAATGGCTTCATTATCCATGGCTCCCATAAGAATCAGAGTATGAATGGCCACAACCACTGACCCGCAAGCTTTGCTCTGAAGAATGCTGGTGTAGAAGGACTGAGGTTGAAACAGACACTACAGAATGACAGTCTCTGGTATCCAGAGCAGAGATTGTGATGTCATAATGCCTCTTTCCACTAGTGCCTAAGAGCCAGTCACATCAGTGATGTCACAATGGCTTCATTATCCTTGGCTCCCATAAGAATCAGAGTATGAATGGCCACAACCACTGACCCGTGCAGTAATCCTCTATCTATACCCCTCTAACCCCTTTTCCAGCAGGAAATTGTCCAATCCTTTCTTGAATCCCAGTACTGTACTCTGCCTATTACGCTTTCTGGAAGCGCATTCCAGGTGTCCACCACACGTTTTCTAAACCATTCTCCCAGGGTTGCTCAGAATGGTTTACATGAGTTCATTCAGGTACTCAAGCATTTCCCTTGTCTGTCCCAGTGGGCTCACAATCTACCTAATGTACCTGGGACAATGGAGGGATTAAGCGACTTGCCCAGGGTCAGATGGAGCAGCGTGGGTTTGAACCCACAACCCCAGGGTGCTGATGCTGTAGCTTTAACCATTGCGCTACTCTAGAAATCAAAATGTAGTAAAAGTGAGCCAAGTGTAGGACAATCAAGCCTTTTGACATCACTGATGAGGTTGGCTCTTATTGGTGGAATGAGGCATTATGATGTCACAATACCAGCTCTGGTTACCAGAAACTATTCACACTATTTATTTATTCAATTTTCTATATCGTTCTTCCCAGTGAGCTGAGAATGGTTTATATCAATTTATTCAGGTACTCAAGCTGTCCTGGTGGGCTCACAATCTGACATTGGAATCTGATTTTGTTCACTTCTTCTTTTTTTTTTTTTGTATTGTGACATGTAAATGACGGCAGATGAAGACCTGAGCGGTTCATCCAGTCTGACCAATGGTCACACTCATTATCAATTGCCTTTCTTTGGCCCAGTTCGTGCCCTTCAATTGCCAACCGCCAAATGACATTCCTACTCCCACTTCATACCGAGCCACTAGAATCGACAACCCCCACAGACCAGATCCCATTGTAACCTGTTAACCATATATTGTACTGTATATGTTAACTTGTAACTCGTTCCGAGTTCTATGGGGCAAATGGGATAGAAAATGAATCAAATAAATAAATAAATTTCTGGGACATAAACCAAAGAGGTTCGTTTGACACCGTCCTTAGGTTCCAACTCAGAGAGTTGCTCTCAAAGCCCTCTCCAGCCTACCCAAAGAATCTTGTCATTTGCGGGACACAGGCCATAAAAGTCTGCTTGGCGCTATCCTCAAGTTCATAAGAACATAAGAATAGCTTTACTGGGTCAGACCAATGGTCCATCAAACCCAGTGGCCCGTTCTCACGGTGGCCAATCCAGGTCCCTAGTATCTGGCCAAAACCCAAACAGTAGCAACATTCCATATAGGATCTCAAAGAATAGCAAGATTCCGGAATCCCAGAGAGTAGCAAGATTCTAGAATCTCAAAGAGTAGCAACATTCGATATAGGATCTCAAAGAATAGCAAGATTCCGGAATCCCAGAGAGTAACAAGATTCTAGAATCCTAAAGAGTAGCAACATTCCATATAGGATCTCAAAGATTAGCAAGATTCCGGAATCCCAGAGAGTAACAAGATTCTAGAATCCCAAAGAGTAGCAACATTCCATACAGAATCCCAAAGAATAGCAAGATTCCAGAATCCCAAAGTGTAACAAGATTCTAGAATCCCAAAGAGTAGCAACATTCCATACAGAATCCCAAAGAATAGCAAGATTCCAGAATCCCAAAGTGTAACAAGATTCTAGAATCCCAAACAGTAGCAACATTCCATACAGAATCTCAAAGAATAGCAACAAGATTCTAGAATCCCAAGGAGTAGCAACATTTCAGAATCTCAGAGTAGCAAGATTCTGAAACTCCAAAATAGTAGCAACATTCCATGCGGAATCCCCAGAGTAGCAACATTCCGTGCTACCGATCCAGGTCAAGCAGTGGCTTCCCCCATGTCTTTCTCAATAACAGACTAGGGACTTTTCTCCAGGAACTTGTCCAAACCTTTCTTAAAACCAGCTACGCTATCCGCTCTTACCACATCCACTGGCAACGTGTTCCAGAGATTAACTATTCTCTGAGTAAAAAAAAAATATTTCCTCCTATTGGTTTTAAAAGTATTTCCCTGTAACTTCATCGAGTGTCCCCTAGTCTTTGTAATTTTTGAGAGAGTGAAAAATCGATCCACTTGTACCCGTTCTACTCCACTCAGGATTTTGTAGACTTCAATCGTATCTCCCCTCAGCCGTCTCTTTTCCAAGCTGAAGAGCCCTAACCGTTTTAGTCTTTCCTCGTACGAGAGGAGTTCCATCCCCTTTACCATCTTAGCCGCTCTTCTTTGAACCTTTTCTAGCGCCGCTATATCTTTCTTGAGATAAGGAGACCAGAATTGAACGCAATACTCCAGATGAGGTCACACCATGGAGCAATACAGTGGCATTATGATATTCCTAGTCTTGTTAATTATCCTGTTTGCTTTTTTGCCAACTTGATAGCAGGAGACAATGAGGAAAAACTCGACTGACCAACGCTACCTGACATATGGGCAACGAGCTGACTGGAAAGGCTTCTGAATAATTGGTCAGCACGTGTCTGTGTTGTGTGCTGCACTGCACAGCTCAGTCAGTCCTCTCAGTGTTTGCAGCTGGAAGGCGTGCGGACGCAGACACGGCCCAGCACGGTCAATGTTTCTCTAATCAAAGCAAGTCTGGCCAGCTAAATTGATAAAGCCACTGAGCAAACATGTTTGTTCAGGAGTTATAAAGTGCCTGACCCGCGCTCTCTTGCGTAACGGTGTGGCAGCCGTGGAGAAGCGCAGAGCGCAACAGTCCAGTTTCCAAGGCAACTGTCAAAGCGAGGGAAGAGGAATTCAGAATTCTTGACTCCGGACCGGCATGCGACGTCGTTGCTTTTTTTTTTTTTTCACCAACTTTTTCTTTTCACATTCTTTGTTTTAGGCTCGACTATGGCTTGCTGCAGGATGCCAGACATTTGGTACATGGACTTTGATCTCAAGATCAATCTCATTGTTCCCAGACTAGATAATTCTTTCTGAACTGGTCCGAGTTCATTTTATCTGTATAATTCTGATCTGGCTCTCACTTGTACTGTCCATACATCAGATTTTTTTTTTTTTTTTTCTTTTAGATTTTGAGGGGTGGCTGGAGGAGAGGAGAGCTGCTAGACTGATTTTCGGGAAATGCAAGTTTGATCATGTGACCCCACTGCTTTATAATCTCCACCGGCTCCCTGTATACTTTAGAGTCCAGTTCAAATGTGCTTGTGTCACTTTTAAAATCCTCTGTGGTATTTTTACTCCCCTAGTTCCTTTATTCTGGAACGCTTATAGATTCTCTTTTGCAAGGGGTGGCCAACAATTCAAGCTGTCCTGTCCATCTAGCAAAGGTATTAAAAGAATCAAGACTCTTGGCCAATCTCTGTCTTTTAAGTTGACTCGACTTTGGAACGACCTTCCACTTTGCTTAAGAAGTTCCGGTTCCCTTCCCTTTTTTTCATAAGTCTCTGAAAACCATTCTGTGTACTAAACATTTTGGAAACTAATCTTTCTTGAGAATTCTCTATATGTCCTTATTGGCCTAACTTAATCATTGTAAACCGAGTCGTGCTTTCCTAGATTGAAGTCCCGGTATACAAAACTAAGCATTAGATTAAATTAGAGGGTCAGAAGGCGAGATGTATAGGTTTTTAGATATACAATACGGGAGCATATCTCGCAGGTTGTAAAAAGAGCCTTCATGTGGATGCGCATGCTTTCGTGGATACGGCCAATGTGGTCTGTAGTGGATTTTCAGACGGTGATACAGAGTCTTGTTATTATGAAACTGGATTGCTGTAATGCAGGGGTAGGGAACTCCGGTCCTCGAGAGCCGTATTGCAGTCAGGTTTTCAGGATTTCCCCAGTGAATATGCCTGAGATCTATGTGCATGCACTGCTTTCAATGCATATTCATTGGGGAAATTCTGAAAACCCGACTGGACTACGGCTCTCGAGGACCGGAGTTCCCTACCCCTGCTGTAATGCCTTGTTTTTGGGAATTGCAAAATCTAAATTGTGAGTGTTAAAGGGTGACGGGACTAAAGAGCACGAGGACAAAGGATCTCAGACAGATGCACGCAGTACATCAGCGTGCCAGATTAAAAGTTAAATTTAAAGCACTCTGAGGGGAGGGGAGTGGACCCCCCTCCCCCAGTTTACTGTAGCAATCCATGTTCTAACACTGTAGCATCTCAGATCAACGTGAGTAGAGAATGACACGGTGACAAAATTCATCACCGTTCCCGTCCCCGCAGATAACCGCGGAAAACCATCTTTATGTCATTCTTTAAGGAGAGAGGAACGAATCAGAGTATGAATGGCCACAACCACTGACCCGCAAGCTTTGCTTTGAAGAACGCTGGTGTAGAAGGACTGAGGTTGAAACAGACACTACAGAATGACAGTCTCTGGTATCCAGAGCAGATACTGTGATGTCATAATGCCTCATTCCACCAGTGCCTAAGAGCCAATCACATCAGTGATGTCACAATGGCTTCATTATTCAGAGTATGAATGGCCACAACCACTGACCCGAAAGCTTTGCTTTGCAGAATGCTGGTGTCGAAGGACCGAGGTTGAGATAGACACTAGAAAATAACATGGGATTATTTCCCGCAGTTATCCGCGGGGACGAGAACGGTGATGAATTTTGTCACCTTGTCATTCTCTAAACGTGAGTAAAAGTCTACAAATTGTGGAATACCACATGCACACAGGACATGCGCATCAGATACTTTAACCCTGCACGTAGTCATCTACCTGTTCAAATGGCTTTTGAAAATTTGCCCTGGAAAATTCAGTGAGATTTACTGTTCTGAAGAAGGAGACTGAAGGGCAAATAGTGAGAGTTCTCATATTGTATAAATCCAGGATATAAATCTAGAAAGATTTAAGTATGTTTTATTTCTCTGCAAAGAAAAGAGCAGTACAGAATTATATTTGCCTTTTTTTTTTTTTTTTTTGTGCATCTGAAAGAACATGGGGTTAATTCTCAGAGGAATTTTTCCACGGAAATAATGAGTTACCTGGATAAATTATGACAGCTGAGCTTTGCTCTCCACTCAGTGGCTACAAGTTGGCATCCGAGTTTCACAACACTCAGAATTCTAGCTGCAGAGAACGGATGGGGCAAGAAGACAGAACATGGATCGGAACATAAGAACAGCCATACTGGGTCAGATCAGTGGTCCATGTAGCCCAGGATCCTGTTTCCAACAGTGGCCAACCCAGGTCCCAAACAGTAGCTCACATTGTGATGTCATAATGCCTCATTCTACCAATGCCTAAGAGCCATCCTCATCAGTGATGTCACAATGTCTTGATTGTCCTATATATGGCTCATATAAGAACATAAGAATTGTCAGACCGGAACAGACCAAAGGTCCATCAAGCACAGTATCCTGTTTGCAACAGAAGCCAATCCAGGTCACACGTACTTGGCAGAACCCCAAATAGTAGCAATATTCCATGCTGCTGGTCCCAGAGCAAGCAGTTGTTCTCCCCCCCCCCCCCCCCATCCCATCTTTGGAATGTGCAGTGTCTCCGCCGATTTAGGCTTTTTTATCGTATTCTGCGGCGATAAAAACTCTAACACTCATAGGAATTCTGTGACCATTGGGATTTTTACCGCCACAACCATAAATAAGCCTAATGCAACTTCATAAAAGGGTGGGTGAGTATGGGTAAATGTAACTAGTTACTGTACTTATGTAAAAGATTTGCTACTTTTATTTGTAAAAAAGTACAGGATAACATTTGTTACTTTTACTTTTACTGAAGTAATAATTTCACCAGTGTTTGCTACTTTTACCTACCGTGTTTCCCCGAAAATAAGACCTATCCCGGAAATAAGCCCTAGCAGGATTTTCAGGGTAGGTCTTAATATAAACCCTACCCCAATAATAAGCCTTAGTCACAGGTCCTGCTGCACGAGGGATGGGAGGGAGGGAGGGAAGGGAAGCTGGGCAAGGGTCCTGCTGCACGAGGGATGGGAGGGAGGGAAGGGAAGCTGGGCAAGGGTCCTGCTGCATGAGGGATGGGAGGGAGGGTGGGAAGGGAAGCTGGGAAAGGGTCCTGCTGCATGAGGGATGGGAGGGAGGGAGGGAAGGAAAGCTGGGCAAGGGTCCTGCTGCATGAGGGATGGGAGGGAGGGTGGGAAGGGAAGGGAAGGGAAGCTGTGCAAGGGTCCTGCTGTATAAGGGATGGGAGGGAGGGTGGGAAGGGAAACTGGGCAAGGGTCCTCCTGCATGAGGGATGGGAGGGAGGGTGGGTGGGAAGGGAAGGAAACTGGGCAAGGGTTCTGCTGCATGAGGGATGGGAGGGAGGGTGGGAAGGAAACTGGGCAAGGGTCCTGCTGCATGAGGGATGGGAGGGAGGGAGGGAGGGAGGGAAAGGAAGCTGGGCAAGGGTCCTGCTGCATGAGGGATGGGAGGGAGGGTGGGAAGGGAAGGGAAGCTGGGAAAGGGTCCTGCTGCATGAGGGATGGGAGGGAGGGAGGGAAGGGAAGCTGGGCAAGGGTCCTGCTGTATGAGGGATGGGAGGAAGGGTGGGAAGGGAAGGGAAGGGAAGCTGTGCAAGGGTCCTGCTGTATGAGGGATGGGAAGGAGGGAGGGAAGGGAAGCTGGGCGAGGGTCCTGCTGCATGAGGGATGGGAGGGAGGGTGGGAAGGGAAGGGAAGGGAAGCTGTGCAAGGGTCCTGCTGTATGAGGGATGGGAGGGAGGGTGGGAAGGGAAGCTGGGCAAGGGTCCTGCTGCACGAGGGATGTTAGGAGGGAAGGATAGAAGCTGACCATGTGGGGGGAGAGAAAGGAAAGAGGAAGAATTGGAGTGAAGGAGAGGAAGGGAGAGATGATCATACCCTGAAAATAAGACCTAGTGCCTTTTTTTGGGCCTAAAATTAATATAAGACACTGTCTTATTTTTGGGAAAATGCGGTAGTTACATTTGATGCTTGTGGTTAAAAGTAAAAGTGGAAGGGAGATGTGAATGAAAGTTCCTCAGTATGCCAAATGAAACAGCAAAACTGGGAACAGAATTTTTCTGTCGCAAACATCGTCATGCAAACAGTGGATCATTTCATCTTCAGTTTTACTGTTCAGTGAATATAGCCTATAAGAACAGTGAAGTTGCCTGTGTTGGAACTGGTTACTGGTCTCCAGGCAAACAGAACAGTGCACCTTAGTAAAAGGACCCTTTTAACTTATATACCGCCAATACCTCCATGAAGTTCACAGCGGTTTAGATAAACAATTATGAATATGCAAATTATGAAACAGTATTACAATATTTAGGAATTATTAATAACAAATTCTTGAAACAGGTGGGTCTTTAGGTCTTATTTGAAAATCTTAAAATTAGATTGCTGGTTAATATTAGTCGGTAAAGTTTTCCGAAGTTTTGCTGCTTGATAAGCCCATGTGAAGATAAAAGATCTATTGTATCTTATATTCTTAATAACTGGATACCGAAAAGTGTCATTATTTCTCAGATTCAAAGAGTTGAGGCATATAATCTGGAGTATCTCCAAAACGTATTTTAAATAGTATACAATAGAATTTATAAAGTATTCACCCTTCTATAGGTAGCCAGTGCAGTTCTCGTAGGCAAGGTGTAATCTTATCACTTTTCTTCAATCTGAAGATTAATCTAATGGCTGTATTCTGTAGAGTTTGGAGGGGGGGGGTTGGTTATTATAAATTTCAGGCAATCTAAGAAGGTGGCATTGCAATAGTCCAATTGAAACAAAACTAAAGATTGTACTAATAGGTGCAATTGATTATCTAAATACTTTCTAATCCTTCTGAGTTTTCAGAAAAGACCAAAAGACTTTTTTTAATAGGTTGACCTGAGGTAATATTGAAAGACTGTGATCAAAATGAACTCCTAATCACTCTTATTTATGGTTAAAACTTTAGTCTCGCAATTCATGTTAAAGCAAATGCTGAGGAGCGCAAGAATCATTCATAAGCTAAGCGCCATTTGTAGAATTGTGCTGAGGGTTTTCTTGGCCTAACTGAGTGCGCCTAAGTTAAAACACATCCACCACTAAATATGCCTACTTTCTGGTTGCCTGCCTCAAAGCAGTAGACACCTGACCTACCATCTAATTAATGCACAAAGAATTCTCATGACTTTAACCTGGATTTTAACATAGATTTTACTGGCCAAGCAATTTATGTGTGGAGGTAGAGGAAGGCTGGGGCTGCTTGACCACCAGGGCATTTTATTTTTGTATTAGGGGAATGGAGGATGAGTTGGGTGCAAGATAGAAGGAATTTCTTTGGGAGTGGGGGGCTGGGAAGAGGTGCTGGATTGGGGGATGTTTGTCAAGGCATGGGCTAGAGGATGTTACCGTGGCATACTTGTGGGTTGTTTTTTGGCTTTTTTTTGTACTGTCAACCATCCTGTCAAGTGCATGAGCCAATCACTGTTCAAGAACTGACAGGAAGTTGACATTTAGTGCTGAGTCGCAGTTTTAATGCAGCAGTAACTTGCCTGCTCAATAATTTGAGCATGCCAACGCAATTTTTGGGCGTTTATTTTGTGGTAGAGCAAACCTTTGAGCATCAGCCCTCGAATGTGAAAATAGCAATGGAAAGGAGAATTATTTTTTTCTCTCTCTCTCTCTGTGATTGTCAGGTGCTGCTTGCAAAAGGCACTGCTGACACCTAGTGGCCACTGCACCAACTAAAATGCACCAAAGGGCTACCAGAAAATGCCAACTTTGCAAACCTAAACATTTACCCTACATGGATATTTTGATTATTTTTGGTTTGGCTCTTTCTCGAGAGCATTTTGCTGACCGTGCACTCACAAAGCACAAGGTAAGCAAAATGATAACAAATGCTTCATTAGCTAAATACTAATCAAACAACCCTTTTGCAACTAACTGTTCAGAGAGATATTGGTATGTCACAAAAGCAACGGTTGCAGAGGTTTTAGAAAAGCAGGGTACAAAGCAGTACATCCCATTTTAATAACTATTATTATTATTATTATTATTTAAGAGCTGATTTACCCAAATTTGGAGCTTAGGAATATTTTCTACAGTGATTTATTCAAGGGGCAATTTTCACTGGTCCACCAAAATACAAAATCCCTGGGTACTCTGGACCCCTAGACCCTGAAAGCAGAAATTACCCATGTGGCTTTTTCTCTGGGAAAAACAAAAGGAATTGACCCCAAAATATCCACAAAGAAGAAAATCCAGAGAAAACAAAAAAAACTCTGTGGAGTGACGATGTTCCTAAATGGACTTTATTTGAAAGTGTCAAAGTTCCAAAGGTCCACTGAAATCATCCACATAAAATAATTCCATCCACATAAAAGTAAATCATCCACATAAGAGCCTTAAAGGACCAAGTCCGCTAGGGATACATGACCCAACACGGTCCGCTTTTCGACAAAAAGTCTTCTTCAGGGGTCCCTGGGGGTCCTATAAAGGTGAGTACGTGGGAAACAATTGTGTGGTGAGCCGGAAGTGAGACAGTGCTTGTGTTTGCAACATTCTAGAGCTCAGACTGTGATGTCATAATGCCTCATTCCACCAATGCCTAAGCTCCGTCCTCATCTGCGCAAGCCTCAAAGCCTTTAAAATCCTAAGTAGCAACATTCTAGAGCTCAGATTGTGATGTCATAATGCCTGATTCCACCAATGCCTAAGCTCCGTCCTCATCTGTGCAAGCCTCAAACACTTTAAAATCCTAAGTAGCAAAAAAACAAAAGGAATTTACTCCAAAATATCCACAAAGAAGAAAATCCAGAGAAAACCAAAAAAACTCTGTGGAGTGACGATTTTCCCAAATGGACTTTATTTGAAAGTGTCAGAGTTCCAAAGGTACACCGAAATCATCCACATAAAATAATTCCATCCACATAAAAATAAATCATCCACATAAGAGCCTTAAAGGACCTAGTCCGCTAGGGATACAGGACCCAACACGGTCCGCGTTTCGACAAAAAGTCTTCTTCAGGGGTCCCTGGGGGTCCTATAAAGGTGAGTACGTGGGAAACAATTATATGGTGAGCTGGAAGTGAGACACTGCTTGCATTTGCAATGGAAAGGGCAATCATTTTTATGGATACATGTGTGAAAAAGTCATAAGAACTTGCCAGACTGGGTCACACCACTGGGTTTCCACAGTGGCCAATCCAGGTCACAAGCACCTGGCAGAAGCCCAAACAGTACTAACATTCCATACAGAATCCCCAAGAATAGCAAGATTCCAAAATCCCAAAGAGTAACAAGATACTGGAGACCCAAAGAGTAGCAACAGTCCATGCTACCAATCCAGGGCAAGCAGCAGTTTCCCCCATGTCTGTCTCAATAGCAGACTATAAACTTTTCCTCCAGGAATTTGTTCAAACCGTTTTTAAACCCCCGTCTATGTTAACCGCTGTTACCATATCCTCTGGCAATGTGCTCCAGAGCGTAACTATTCTCTGAGTGAAAAAAATATTTCCTCCTGTTGGTTTTAAAAGTATTTTCCTGTAACTTCATCGAGTGTCCCCTAGTCTTTGTCATTTTTGACGGAGTGAAAAATCGATCCACTTGTACCCGTTCTACTCCACTCAGGATTTTGTAGACTTCCATCCTATCTCCCCTCAGCCGTCTCTTTTCCAAGCTGAAGAGCCCTAACCGTTTTAGTCTTTCCTCATACGAGAGGAGTTCCAATCTTGGTCGCTCTTCTTTGAACCTTTTCTAGCGCCACTATATCTTTCTTGAGATAAGGAGACCAGAATTGAACGCAATACTCCAGATGAGGTCGAACCATGGAGCGATACAGGGGCATTATAACATTTTTAGTCTTGTTAGCCATCCCTTTTTTAATAATTTTTTAGCCTCTTCTTTACTTTGTAGGCTGCTGCCACACATTGGGCGGAAGATTTCGTCGTATTGTCTACGGCGCTGACCCCCAAGGTGGACCCTAGCATCCGCTAACTGTGATTCAGGTTATTCTTCCCAATGGGCATCACTTTGCATTTGTCCACATTAAATTTCATCTGTCATTTGGACGCCCAGTCTTCCAATTTCCTAAGGCCTCCCTGCAGTTTTTCACAGTCTGCATCGTTTTAACAACTTTGAACAGTTTAGTGTCATCTGCAAATTTAATCACCTCCCTCGTCTTTGCAATATCAAGATCATTTCCAAATAAATTAAATAATACCAGTACCGGTGTAGATCCCTGCAGCACTCCTTTGCTCTCCTCCGCTGAGAAAAATGTACATTTAACCCTACCCTTTGCTTTCTGTCCAATAACCAATTCCTAATCCACAATAAAATATTGCCTCCTTTCCCTTGACTCTTTAATTTTCTCTGGTATTTTACACCTCTTTCTTCTGAGGGCAGAAGAAAAGGGCGGGAAGGACATGTGTGCGCTCTTTATTTTCCTGGGAAAAGTGGCTTTTTAATAAGGTTTAAAGTATTCATAAGAACATAAGAGTTGCCATGAAATCCCAGACTTGGTGAATCTGTGGTGAGCAATCTTCAGACAAGTCAATTCAGGTACCCTTTTACTCAAGTGAATTTGATCGTTAACATGTGGTTTGGCGTGTGTTAACACAAAGAATAGTTAAGTTATTGAACTTGTTGTCAGAGGATATGGTAACAGCAGTTAACATAGAAGGATTTAAAGGTTTGGACGGGTTCCTGGAGGAAAAATCCATAGTCTGCTATTGAGACAGACATAGGGGAAGCCGATGCTCTGGGATTAGGAGCATGGAATTTTGCTACTATTGGGATTCCAGAATCTTGTAATTATTTAGGTTTTTGCCAGGTACCTGTGACCTGGAATGACCACTGTTGGAAACAGGACACTGGGTTACACAGACCACTGCTCTGACCCAGTGTGGCTATTCGTATGTTCTTATGTAACACAGAAATGTATTAACAGCCTATGCAGTATATTAATTAGGGTTGCCAGATTTTACTATAATAAAATAAGGACCCCCTAGACCCGTCCCCCAGGCCCACCCAGTTCCAGCCATCCCTGCCCCATTATGCTCCAGTCCTACCCCAACCCCCCTCAAAAAGAAGGACATATCCGGGGAAATCCAGATATCTGGTAACCCTCATATTAACAGATGGGTGGGGGGGAGGTGGAATTCAGTAAATGGTGTCCACAGTTAGATGCAGTAAATGGTGTCCACAGTTAGATGCAGTAAATGGTGTCCACAGTTAGATGCCAGGAAGATCTGAACTAAACTAGTATTCTTTAAGGGGACTCTCCAAAGAGTTCCCTTTTCTGAATACTAGGTTAGTGTGGATTTCGGGCTTCATTCTATAAATGGAGCCTAACTGCTCCTAACTTATAGGCTCCAGTCTGCACAGTCTGTAATGTCGCTGTCTGTATACAGTTTCTTCCCTTAGAACTGTTTGTGGTATGGCAGTATATAAAAATAAAGTTGTTATTATTATTATTATCAGTCATCCACAGGCCTGTTTGATGAATTTCTGCACTTTGAAAGAGTCAGTGAAAACAAAATTCTCCCCCACCCAGGACAGCCAGAGGGATGGCAGGCCTGCCTCTTCAAAATGGTGGGCCTTCCCCTTCCAGATGCATATCGGGATGCACTAGGAGAGGCCTAAGGCCCTGATTGACTCAGGCACTTAAGGCCCCTCCCTATCCTAGGGTGCACCGGGCAGGGGAGCCAGAGCTAATCAGGACCTTAGGCCTCTCCTAGTGCATCCCTTCCTCCCCCCACCCATTCTCCAACCCACTGCCCTCGTCCTTGCCCTCCTGTCTATGCCCCCATATGTCTTAGCTGGCAGGGATCTCAAGCCCTGCCAGCCAAAGAGGTCCCCCACCAGTGGCCTGAACTTGGCACTTTCCAGGGTCACCGCCTCAGGCAACTCTCCTCCACACAAGCTCTGTTTTGCAAAAACTGAGATTTGATTTTGATTGAGTTACTCAATATACCACTAATTACATAATCGTGTTAAAACAGAGGGGCATGCATGGGAAAGTGAGCATGGCAGCAGCCATGGAAAATGATGCATGGGTCAGGGCAGCGGTGGAGAAGCTCTTTGGCTGGCTGGGTGGGCCTGGGGATCCCTGCAAGCCACTGCAGCAGCCCTTTGGAGTTTGTGCTGCAATATGGGGGGGGGTCTGAACCCAAAGTTGAGGGGGGGCATGCCTCCGAGGCCCACCTCATGTGGCTACACATCTGCTTTTAACACAGAGACAATATAATCCAAGGAGATTTGATAGGAATTTATAAAAGCATGAGTACGGTGGAACAGCTAAATAGGGCAGCTTTAACAAGAGGACAGTCCAGGAGACTTCCAACAAGGAAACGGAAAGCAAATAAAACAAAGTTTATTTTTAATCCGTACATTATTAAAGCTGTGGAATCTGCTGCCAGAGGATGTGGTCAAGGTGACTGGCAATGCGGTTCAAAGAAGATTTGAGCAAGCTTCTGTATGAAGAGTCCACTAAAAGTTACACTGTGCAATTCAAGTTGCTGTATCTCAAAAAAGATTTAGCGGAATTAGAAAAGGCACAGAGACGGCCGACAAAAATGATAAAAGAAACATAGAAACATAGAAATAGACGGCAGATAAGGGCCCACGGCCCATCTAGTCTGCCCACCTTAATGTCCCTCCCCTACCTTTGCCCTGTGAATAGATCCCATGTGCCGATCCCATTTGGCCTTAAAATCAGGCACGCTGCTGGCCTCAATCACCTGTAGTGGAAGACTATTCCAGCGATCAACCACTCTTTCAGTGAAAAAGAATGGAAAGGGATGGGATGACTTCCCTATGAGGAGAGGCTAAAGCAGCTAGGGCTCTTCAGCTTGGAAAAGAGACGGCTCAGGGGTGATATGATAGAGGTCTAGAAAATACTGAGTGGAGTGGAAAGGGCAGATGTGAATCGCTTGTTCACTCTTTTCCAAAAATACTAGGACTAGGGGGCAAGCGATGAAGCCACTAAGTAGGAGATTTAAAACAAACTCTGGAATTTGTTGCTGGAGAATGTGGTGAAATCAACTTAGCAGAGTTCAAAAAAGGTTTGGACAACTTCCTAAAAGAGAAGCCCATAAGCCATTATTGAGATGGCTTGAGGAAATCCAGGTTTATTCCTAGGATGAGCTGCATAAAATCTGTTTTACTACTTGCGATCTAGTTATGAGTTGTTACTTGGAACCTGGGTTGGCCACTGTTGGAAACAAGATACTAGGCTTAATGGCCATTTGGTCTATCCAGGGCCGGATTTTCCTATAGGCTAACTAGGCTTCAGCCTAGGGCCTCAAGATCAAGAGGGGCCTACATTCAAATTGTTAGCAAAATTAAAATTACGCTATTCTAAAAACAGTGAACACTAAAACACTGAACCGAAAATAAGGAGAAATTCTACGCTTCGGGATTGGAACCGGCTCCGGCCGCAACGGGGCGCCGACTCGGCTTCTCCCTTTCTTTTTCTCGCCCTGGGAAGAGGATCGGGGAAGGAAAGACGTCAATCCAGAAACAGCTGGGCAAAGCCCAGCCCCATGGGGAGAGAGGCAAAACATGGATCTGTCAGGACAGGGCGGCCCACACTGGCATGGGGGGGGGGTTCAGTGGAAGTGCGATGGGAGGCAGGCAGGCTGGCATCGGAGGGAGGGTGTAGGGGTTTAATGGAAGGCAGGCAGGCAGGATGGCATGGGGGGTGTTCAATGGAAGGGGGATGGGAGGCAGGCAGGCATCGGAGGGGGGTGGGGGGTTTAATGGAAGGCAGGCAGGCAGGATGGCATGGGGGGGGGGTCAATGGAAGGGGGATGGGAGGCAGGCGGGCATCGGAGAGGGGGTGAGGTGAGGAAGGACACACTGGGGGCACTATGGACATAGGAAGGGGCAATGTTGTGTGTTATGTTTGATTAGCTATGTTACAAGTACTATATATGGTGCTGAGAATAAATGTCCAAATAAGTGTTCTCGACGTTTTTTTATTTGTTATCCGTGTCACATTTTTTATAAAGGTTAGTACCAATAACAACATGTTTCATTTAACATATTGATATATATCACAGTAATGATGTATTTTATTATCTCTCATGTAATTTACAAACTTAAAAATGGGAGGTGAAAGGACCTCATAAGTGGAATAGCCTAGGGCCTCTTTTCATCTATCCCAGTATGGCAGTTCTTATGTGTTTATGTTCTATTAACCAAATAGATTTGGAAATTCATAGTTTATCCACGGACATGAGCTATTGAAATGGATCGGCTTTTTGGAATCTGTCCAGTTCCTGTGAGCCAGACTGACCAATTTTGGAGACTTGATGGGGGGGGGGGGGGGCAGTGAATCTTAATCTGACTGAGTTTGCCATGTTCTTTGTTCTTACATAACCCAGAAAATTTGTGTGCAGGCATAACTGTGAGCATTTTTGTCATCTTTTGTTTGTTTTATTTCTTTTTAGTGCCCCCTTCCTGACGACGCTTCGAGCGAAACTCGAGTCGAAGGGAGGCCAACTAGTTTATTGAACACGGATTTTTAAAGGTTCCACAGCATGTGAAATGGGTTTGAGTGATGACTAGTTCAATGTCTGGCCAAGCGTCTGCCACCATAAGTGACTCCATTTGAAACAGATAAGTAATTTTTTGAATTACAAATAGAAGAAGCAGTTTCATTTATATATTTGTTGTATGGAGGGCAGTGAGAGGGACCCCCGTAGTGCTATGATGGTCCCTCTTGACAACCAATGCTGGCATTTTATATGACACGGTTTGGTTGGTGACTGAGCACTTTATAATTTGAATGCACAAGTAAAGTGTTTTGTGTATTGTGTATATCATATCATGAACAAATAGACTTGTGGTAGCACTTGTATAACTGTGAGCATATCAATTCCCTGGGGTCAAAGCAGAACTATATGCATGTTTTCATTTTGAACATTCATCTCAGCTCACACACTATGCAAAGATTTATATATATATATATATATATATATATCTAATATAATAAAATGGTAGGACGCGCATGCGCACTAAAAAAATCGTGTTCCCTGATCCCGTCGCGGAAACACGAGTGCGCATGTGCGCCTACTATGTCACCACAGCCTGCTCAGTGGGAACTTTTCCAATGGGTGCAACTGGGCAGCTGTCGGGAACCTTTGATCAGGGGCAGAGCAAGGTAAGAGTATCATAGGGATAAGAAGGAGGAGGGAGGATAAAAAAGGAAGGGATGCCTACTGCTGGACAGGGGGAGAAGGAAAGAGATGCTGATGGACAGGGGAGGTGAAGAAAAAGGAACGGAGGACTAATGTTGGACAGAGGGAGAAGGAAAGAGGTGCTGCTGGACAGGGGGGAGGTAAAACAAAGGGAGAAGGGCTGCTGCTGCATAAGGAGAGCAGTGAAGGGGTGGTGGTGGACACAGTGGAGGTAAAAGGAAGGGAAAATGGACAGGGGGAGCAGGCAAAGGGTGGTGATGGACAGCCAAGGAAAAATAAAGGCAGAAAGAAAGAAAGCGGCTAAGGAGAGAGAGAGAAAAAAAGACAGACACACACACATATGTTCTAGCACCCGTTAATGTAACGGGCTTAAAGACTAGTATATATATATCTAATATAATAAAATGGTAGGACGCGCATGCGCACTAAAAAAATCGTGTTCCCTGATCCCGTCGCGGAAACACGAGTGCGCATGTGCGCCTACTACGTCACCACAGCCTGCTCTCCACCTCGCGCCGCTACAGGCCCCACACTCGCAACTCACACATCCGCAGCAGCCTAGCAACTCCGACCACAACCTTCCCCCCCTCAACCGCCTAGGAGCTGCGGCGGGGGCTTTCAGAACAGAATATGATTACCATCTTTCTTTAGGCAGCCCCGGTTGTTTACTTGGATTCAATGTCAGCATTAGGGTTCGCCGGCCGCCAGCCGTGAGAGCCGGTTGAGGAAGGCCGCCGCAGCCTCGCCGCTAGGTAGGGGGACAACAATCGCGCTTATGCTCAAGCCGCCGCCACTACTCCTCTCTCGAACCGCACCAGGAGCTGCGGCGGGGGCTTGAGCATAAGCGCCATTGTTGTCCCCCTACCTAGCCGCGAGGCTGCGGCGGCCTTCCTCACCCGGCTCACATTGAATCCAAGTAAACAACCGGGGCTGCCTAAAGAAACAAAGTTTCATGATGCTTGGCCTGCCAAACAATTCCTGCCGTTGCCGAAATTTGCCCCACCGTTCCTTCCCTTCCGCCATCAGGTCAGTTCAGCTCCATCTATGTTAAAAGCAGCTGCTTTGAAATTGGAGCCCTGCCGTCACCGTAACACGTTCCCTCTGCCGCGGTCCCATATGTCAGAGAAGGGGCGGGACCAAGGCAGAGGGGAACGTGCTACGGCAGTGGCAGGCCTCCGATTTCGACGCGGCTCCTTTTAACATTGGTGGATTCACTGCACCTGATGGAGGGAGGGAAGGAAAGGTGGTTGGGCGCTGTTGAGCCCCTCTTTGCCCTCAGACCCTCTCCTAACTGCTCCCTCCTGTCTCAGACCACTGGGGGGAGGTGCCTGTCTTTAACTGCAGGGATGGAGGGAGGGAAGCAGAAAGAAGGGGCCCTGGCAAGCGAGTTATCAAAAGCCAACCCTAGCCTGGGACCCCTACATGGTATGAATAATGACCAGACAACAAAAGGTAAGAAAAATAATTTTATTTTCTGTTTTGTGATTACAATATGTCAGATTTGAAATGTGTTTTGAGGGAGGCTGCCGCGGCGGCTTTGGACAGAGGGATACCATTTTCGTGGGAGCCGGCCTTCGGAGAGGCTTGGGACGCGGGGACGGATGCGGGAGGGGCTGCCACTGCGAAGGGCTTTGGTGGGGGAGCCAGCCAGACTGCGAGTGTGGGGACGTTGTAAGCACGGATTGGTCAAGGAGCTGCCGCTTCCGAGGCTTTGAAATTGCTCTCCCACTGTCACTCCCTCCCGCCCCGGCTCTGCCTCTGCCCCTGCCCTTGCCCAGGTTCAAAAGCAGGAGAGGCGGTCATCTAGCACCCGTTAATCTAATGGGCTTAAACACTAGTATATATATATATGCCTAGTTATATAATAATAACCCTTTCAGAAAAGTCATACCAGGTCAGCGGTTGATCCATCTAACTCAGGTCACAAGTATCTGGCAGAATCCCAAAGGGTAGCAAGATTCCGGAATCCCAAAGGATAGCAAGATTCTGAAATCCCAAAGGGTAGCAAGATTCCGGAATCCTAAAGAGTAACAAGATTCCGGAATCCCAATGTAGCATGATTCCACGCTACCGATCCTAGAGAAAGCAGTGGCTTTCCTCATTTCTACCTCAATGTGTGTTGGGTGCCGTTGACTGAGGTTCGAATCTGAGCAACTTGATGACTTAAAGATCCAAAAAGAAGTCAGTCCAGTGCTAGTCTGACACAGTTTGATTTATCTGCGGCGTTCAATGTAGTTCATCACGACATTTTACTTCATTTACTTTCAGATATAGGTCTCCATCAGGTTGTTCTGGATTGGTTCTCTAAATTTCTATTGTCTCGTTCTTATTCAGTGAAGACGATATCTCCAATCCTTGGTGGCCTCCTTGTGGGGTTCCCCAGGGCTCTCCACTTTCTCCAATTCTATTTAATCTCTATATGACCACACTCGGAGTAATAATTGACGTAGACCTATCATTTCACAGTCATATCAGCAAAATAGTTAGATCATGCTTCTATAGACTACGTCTTATTCGATCAATTTCCACCTTTCTTGATTCCAAATCTATCAATACTCTTATTCATTCCCTTATTATATCTAAATTAGATTATTGTAATTCCCTCTTCATTAATATAACCCAGAAAGAAAAAAGACGACTTCAGATAATTCAAAATACCGCAATAAAATTAATCCATAAAGCTAAAAAATATGATCACGTCACTCCACTACTGATTAAATCACACTGGCTACCCATTTCCCATCGTATTACTTTCAAAATTATACTCTTAGTACATAAAACACTGACTTTCAATGAACCACAATTTATTTCTAAAATGATCATTCCATATAACTCCGTACGTTCTTTACGATCATCTACTTCAAATTTATTATCTATCCCCTCCTTAAAAATTATTGGCATAAGAAGAAACGAAATATTTTCCGTTATGGCTCCCACGTTATGGAACTCATTACCAAACTACATAAGAATAGAAAAAGACCTACATACGTTTAAAAGATTTTTAAAAACTTTTTTATTTCAAGATGCATTTGAACACATGATATAACACACATAATTTTTTATACATTTTACTACAAATATTACACCTTCCAAATCCCCTTGCTCCGCACTGTGTTTTCCCTTTTATGTAAATTTCAATAGATAAAAATGATGTAACTTTCCCCTTCTTTCCTGCCTACTCATGTTATTCCTTAACCTCAAATGTATTGTACTGGTCGTTCCCTAAAAAATTTTTTTAATTGTTTTAAATTGTCTGTATTATGTCTAACCTGTCAAAATTATATGTGAAACCACTATCTGTGGCTTTTAGAGTGTACATCGCCTAGATATTTCGATAGGCGATTCATAAAATGCTAATAAACTTGAAACTTGAAACTAAATACTTTTAAGCTGTCAGCTTGATAAACGCTGTTCACCTATGCAGATGATATCTTTATACTGATTGAGATTGATTCGGATATTACCAATTTAGTTTCTAAAGTAAATCATTGCATTTCCAAACTTCAAACTTGGGCTTGTCTGTCTGGATGAAGCTTAATACAACTAAAACTAAACTTCTGTGGTCAGATCCAAAATTGGACGTCTTCCTCCTACTGTAGCTTTGGAATCTGGGGCCTCTTTACAGATCGAGTTCTCATAAGATATTTGGAGTCTTTTTTGATTTCTCTCTTACCTTTAGGAACCAAATAAATTCCTGGTCAAGCAATGCATTTTTAGTTTACGAATGTTGAGGAAGTTTAGACATCTTTTTCATCATCGACATTTCTCTGTCTTGGTCCAGTCAATCATATTATCTCGACTAGATTATTGCAACGCTATCTATCTTGGCATCTCAAAGATCTGTCTCCCAAGATTACAATTAATCCAGAATACTGTTGCGAAGCTGATCTTTGGAAAAAGTAAATTTGACCATGTAACCCCTTTGCTCCCGAGTCTTCATTGGCTCCCGGTTTATCTTAGAATTCAATTCAAATGTGCCTGCATCTCTTTCAGAATTTTATATGGCATTTTTATGCCCCTCGTTCCCTTATTATGGAATGCTTACAGATTTTCCTTTGCAAGAGGCATCCAACAATTCAAACTCTCCCTTCCTTCTAGAAAAGGAATTAAAGGAGTTAAGATCTTCAGTCAATCTTTGGATTTTAAACTTTCTCAACTATGGAATGAACTTCCCTTAATTCTGGGTTCATAGTCTAAAGCGCACGAGGACAAACATAGAAACATAGAAACATAGAAACATAGAAAGATGACGGCAGAAAAGGGCTACAGCCCATCAAGTCTGCCCACTCTACTGACCCACCCCATTAAGTCTGAGTGCATATGACTTAGTTCCTTAGCTCGACCTTCGTAGGGATCCCACGTGGATGTCCCATTTATTCTTAAAGTCGAGCACGCTGGTGGCCTTGATCACCTGCACCGGAAGTCTGTTCCATTGATCCACCACCCTTTCTGTGAAGAAGTACTTCCTGGTGTCACTACTAAATTTCCCTCCTCTAAGTTTAAGCGGGTGCCCCCTTGTGACCGAGGGTCCCTTGGGAACGAATATGTCATCTTCCAGCTCTACACGACCTGTGACGTATTTAAATGTCTCAATCATGTCACCCCTTTCCCTGCGTTCCTCTAGAGTATAGAGCTGTAATTTGCCCAGTCTTTCTTCGTATGAGAGACCCTTGAGTCCGGAGACCATTCTAGTGGCCATCCGCTGGACCGACTCGGCTCGAAGCACATCTTTACGGTAATGTGGCCTCGGATAACTGAGCGTAGGACTTCATCGCGCCGAAGAAAAACCGTATTTTAAAGGGCTGCGATGGGGGGTGTTGGTGGGGAACCCCCCCCACTTTACTTAGAGATCGCGCTAGCGTTGTGGGGGGTTTGGGGGATTGTAACCCCCTAATTATACTGGAAACTTAACTTTTTCCCTGTTTTTTAGGGAAAAGTTAAATTTTCAGTATAATGTGGGGGTTACACCACCACACCTCCCCCAATATGGCAGCATGAGGCAGTGCGATCCCTATTAAGTAGAGTGGGGGGGGTTGCCCCCATGCCCCCCATCAGAGCCCTTTAAAATACGGATTTTCTTCGGCACGATTAAGCCCTGGGCTCAGTTGTCCGCGCTCGGTTGTCGGCATGCCTTTGTCCTCGCGCGCTTTTGACCCGTCACCTAATTCTGAGGAGCCCCAGTTCATTCCAATCTTTCCGTAAATCTCTAAAAACTTTATTATTTGCCAAACATTTTGAAAACTAACTTCTTTTGGAAATCTTGGTTTTTACTTTCTTTAGTTTTTATTTAATTGTTGTAAACCGGGTCGAGCTTCCTTAGGTTGATGACCCGGTATATAAAGTTAAGCTTGACTTAGTTTAGTCCTCCAGTGTCATCCCCAAAGTACTTGCCAACCTAGTTGCAGGTCAGTCTCTTCGCCTACTTCCTTCGGTCTTACAAAACATGATGTCCATCTCCAGTGATCTGTCTCTTCTAATAAGCTAAGATAGTCATTACTTCGTCATGGGGCTTTGATTGACATATCCGGTCTGGTCTCTTGCAAAATTGATTTGTTAGTTCTCCTGGCACAGATATTGTGTGTCTTGGAAATTCTCCAGCAAACACCATCATTACACTGATATTATAACCTAGCTCCTATTCAAAATATAGGAATGTGTTATGTGTACTTAGAATATTTATCTTACTCATGATCCTTTCCAGATATAGAGTTGTCCTTCTGATATCACCTACATTTGGAAAAGGGCACAGGACAGGAGCTTCCTCTGTGATGGCAGTTCAAACTCAATTCGTTTCACTCGCCCTACAGCCTATATGCATTTTGTGAACACTAGCTATGTGAACAATTTTTAAAAGATTTGACCTGTGTAACTAAGCAACTGAAAATTTCCTTCCCCCTCTGTGGCTAAAAATACCTGCGTTGCTTCACAGTGCACCGGAAAACGGCATTAGAGGCTGGTGGAGGGAGGAGACAGCCCACAACACACGGGGATTTCATTACAAAATCACATGTCGGTTTAGGGCAAGGAGCCTAGACCTTTTCTAAAACATATGAAGAGTCCACAGAAGTGCCTCTGCCACCAGCTGACACCAATGGAATTTCCCCTGGGAGTTTCAAAATTGCCAACATAAGAGCATGTATTATGCTAATTAGTGTTACTACTTCTTATCACTTCTATAGCGCTGAAAGGCTTACTCAGCGTTGTACATTTTGACATTTATAGACAGTCCCTGCTCGGAAGAGCTTACAATCTAACTTGGATAGACAGACATGACATAGACGGCTGGGGATGCAGAACCCAAGGTGAGAGCAGTTAGAAGTTGAAAGCACTCTCAAAGAAGTGGGCAGAGATTTATAGACAGTCCCTGCTCTGAAGAGCTTACAGTCTATCTTTGTCAGACAGACATGACATAGAGGGCTGAGGATGCAGAACCCAAGGTGAGAGGAATTAGGAGCCAAAAGCACTCTCAAAGAGGTGGGCAGATATTTCTAGATGGTCCCTGCTCTAAAGAGCTTACAATCTATCTTGGACAGACAGACATGACATAGAGGGCTGGGGATGCAGAACTCAATGTGAGAGCAGTTAGTAGTTGAAAACGCTCTCAAAGAGGTGGGAAGACATTTATAGATGGTCCTTGCTTGGAAGAGCTTACAATCTAACTTGGACAGACAGACATGACATAGACGGCTGGAGATGCAGAACCCAAGGTGAGAGGAGTTAGAAGCCAAAAGCACTCTCTTCCTCCTTTCTGTCCCCTGCAGTCCATCTCCTCTTCGTTCCTTCTTTCTGGCCCCCCTCTCAGTCCAATATTTAACCCACCTTTCCCTCTATCAGGCCAGCGTATGTGATTGATTGTAGCAGACAATGTCCTTTGGACCACATATGAATCTGCATCATTGTCCGCCAAATTATGGGGGGGCCATGGCCTCATGTGCACCCCCCCCCCCCTTTCTGGTGCCTATGCATAAGAATATCCTTACTGGGTCAGACCAATGGTCCATCTAGCCTAGTCTGTATGATGGCCAATCCAGGTCACAAGTTCCCTTTCAAAAACCCAAATAGTGGCAACATTTCATACAGAATCCCAAAGAATAGTAAGATTCCGGAATCCCAAAGAGTAACAAGATTCTAGAATCTCAAAGAGAGGCAAAATTCCATGCTACTGATCCAGGGCAAGCAGTGGCTTCCCCCATGTCTGTCTCAATAGCAGATTATGGACTTTTCCTCCAGGAAATTGTCCAAGCCTTTTTTAAAATCAGCTATGTTAACCACTCTTCTCTGAATGAAAAAATATTTCCTCCTATTGGTTTTAAAAGTATTTCCCTGTAACTTCGAGTGTCCCCTAGTCTTTGTAATTTTTGACGGAGTAAAAAATCGATCCACTTGTACCCGTTCTACTCCACTCAGGATTTTGTAGACTTCAATCTTATCTCCCCTCAGCCATCTCTTTTCCAAGCTGAAGAGCCCCAACCTTTTTAGTCTTTCCTCATATGAGAGGAGTTCCATCCCCTTTACCATCTTGGTCGCTCTTCTTTGAACCTTTCCTAGTTCCACTATATCTTTCTTGAGATAAGGCGACCAAAACTGAATGGTTGTATATAATGTGTGTACAGTGTTGAATACATGTAGTAGCGTATGGCGCAGTATAGAGCTACAGGCTTAGCACCCTGAGGTTGTGGGTTCAAATCCCTCGCTGTTCCTTGTGACCTTGTGTTCCAAGTCACTTAATCCCCCCACTCCCCATTGCAACAGGTAAACTACATAGAGTTTGAGTCTACCAGGACAGATAGGGAAATATGATAAAGTACCTGAATAAGTGGTATTTAAATAAATAATCGGAGGAGGGGGGTGGAAGAGCAGTCCTTACTCACACCTGCCTTCGCCTGCACTGAGATCCAAAGTGGCATCAGCAATTCTTAACATTAGTCTTGTGATACCGCCACTAGAGGTCGTTTCGGCTCAGTGGACACCAGGGAATATCTTGCAAGAGGGTGGGTAAGCGGCATCTGCGTGGGGATCACGCCTTGGGGAGGGCAGGTTGAGGGCCTTCATTGAGAGGAGCTACACCAAGCCAGTCATGTTTCAAGGATGCCCGCATTGAATATGCATGAGATCAATTTGCATGCACTCCCGCCAATATTCTTTTTTTTTTTTAAATTCATTTATTTGTTACATTTACATAAGAAAAACACAAGTATATCAAGTTCAAACATAGCATACAAATGCTCATGAAGTAAAGTCAAAGGCAATAATTGATCAGTGATCAAGACCGCATTCCTTTTACAAGGTGAGCTAGCATTTTTAGAGTGCGCTAGCTGAAAAACTGTCGCCTGCTCAAGAGGAGGCGGTAGCGGCTAGCGTGCGCTATTCAGCGTGTTAAGGCCCTAACGCACCTTTGTAAAAGGAGCCCTAAATGGCTGAGAGTGCCAAAGCTTAAAAAAAGGATCAAATAATGGGGCACATTCTTTAAATCCTCACTTACCCTCTCCAGCAAACAAATAAATCATTTTTAAGAAACTATCTGCAAAGGTTTATCTCTGAGAAAATCTTCTAACTGGGCTGGGTCCAGAAACACTAATTTGTCCCTTGCAAATGAAATAAGACATTTACAGGGGAATTTTAAGAAGAAGGTCACGCCCACCGCTAAGGCCTTAGGCCTAAGCGACAGAAACGGCTTCCTCTTTATCTGGGTCTACTTAGAAACATCAGGAAATATTCACACTCGGCCACAAAGCAGAGCTTGTTTCTCAGCAAAGTACAACTTCAAAGTAGCCTGTTTCTCTAGTTCTGTTTTGAAAGGTACCAAGAGTATAGCACGTTTTGTCTCCTGGTCTCCTCTGTTAAAATTCTCGGCGTAATAATAGATGATAAACTGATCTATCACGAACACATCTCTCTCACTGTTAAAAACTGTTTCTTCAAATTACGACAGATCCGCTCAATCGCCAAATTTCTCAGTTTAACTTCGATAAAGATACTCATTCACTCCTTAGTAATATCAAAAATAGACTACTGCAATGCTCTTCTCCTTAATATTACCCAGAAAGAAAAAAGGAGACTGCAATTAATACAAAATACGGCCATTAAATTAATATATAACGTGAGAAAATATGACCATGTTTCTCCGTTACTAAAAGACGCCCACTGGCTGCCAATCGGCCATAGGATTATCTTCAAAATAATGTTACTTATTTTCAAAACATTAGCATCTAATGAACCACAATTTATTTCTAGATCTCTAATCCCACACAATACTCAACGTCCACTTCGATCATCTGATCAAAATCTGCTTTCAGTACCCTCTTTGAAAATCATAGGTACAAGGAGATCAGATATGTTCACAGTGATGGGACCACAATGGTGGAACGCCCTTCCTCAATATATTAGAACTGAAAACGACATCGCAACATTTAAAAATTTTTTAAAAACTTATCTATTTAATGACGCTTTTAATATCTGAAATTTTTACATGCTTTAGGGATGCCTCTAACTGTGCTTTGGATTAATAACCCCTTACCTTTTGTTTTTTCCTTTTTCTACCAAATTTAAGATTGTAACTTTTAATTTTTTCCCTCCCACTTCATGTCTGTATGTTATGTAATTATATTGTTAAAATGTTAGTTTCTCTGTATTATTCTCTACTTGGATTTTGTACATCACCTAGCAATTTTAATAGGCGATTCATCAAATGAATAAATAAACTTGAAACTTGTAATTGTGACCTGAGAGGACTCAAGGAATTGAGACCGATCACTCCGGCCAATATTCAACTGGCGGCAGACAGCAGTTTTTGCTCACCGCTAGGGTTAAAACCAAAAAACTGAATACTAGGCCCTGACTAGTGTTTTCTACAAGTCAGCCATCACATGCTCAGTTAAGCCAATACTCAGACTTAACCAGCCATGGACTAGTGAATAAATATAGGACCGCTATTTTTGCGGTCATATTTATGTGATAGAAATGGCCAGTTATCTCAGAATATTGGGAGCTACCCAGACTCCACTCCTGAAATGTCCCTGGAATGCCCACAATGTAGCTGACTTCCACTTCCGCTCTAACCGGTCACTTTCAGCTCCACTGCCCATCGCGGTCCGTTCATCGATATGACGTTTCATTGTAGCCGCCATGATATAGCCTCGATAAATCGTTCCGTCCCGCTGAAATCGTCATGCATCTTCGGCCCCGTCCTGCAGAGTTCATTGTGGGATGTGGGCTGGTGCTTATCGGAGCAGGGAGGGCAGGGGGGAGGCCATTTTCTCTTCCGGGGGAGGGCAGAGTTCAGCGGGGAGGGCAGGAAGGAGGCCATCCTGCTACAGCGACACTGGTGAGGTTGCTGATGGGAATGGGGAGGAGATCTTGAGGGGCATGGGGGGGGGGATAGCACTCCCCCACACAGGGAGCAGATTTGGGGGGGGTCACACACAACTGAGAGGGGTGCACTGGTGACATTGCGATGGGGAGGGCAGGGAGGAGAATCGGATTCATCGCGGCCAGTTCATTGCACTGAAACAGCCACAATAAAGTGTCCTAGACCTGTTCAATGCCACTGAGATTGACCAAATAACTGCATACAGGTGAGTTAACTGGATGACAGCTATTCCCATCCAATGAAGGGTTAAGTAGGGTTACTATACGGCTCCAATAAAAGGAGGACGGACTGAGACATCCAGGTATTACTTCCAATGATGTCAATGGGCGTAAAACCCAGCTGTCTCAATCCGTCCTCCTTTTTCTGGAGCCATGTGGTAACCGTGGGGTTAAGTAACTTGCCCTGAGTCACAAGGAGCAGCAGTGGGAACCACACCCAGTTCCATAAGCTGCTGCATTAACCACTAGGCGACGCCTCCACTCCTAACTTTGGACATGACCTTATTGGGGTAGGTCTGGAATGCTTGGATGACAGAAACAGAGCTTGAACCCCAGCCTATTACCCCCAGTACCCAAGAAAGGGACTTGGGGGTAATAGTGGACAACGAAATGAAGCCATCAGCACAGTGCGCAGCGGCCGCCAAGAGAGCGAATAGAATGCTAGGTATAATCAAGAAGGGTATTACAACCAGAACGAAAGAAGTTATCCTGCCGTTGTATCAGGCGATGGTGCGTCCGCATCTGAAGTACTGCATCCAATATTGGTTGCCGTTCCTTAAAAAGGGTTCAGAGGAGAGCGACACGTCCAATAAAAGGGATGGAAAACCTTTCATACACTGAGAGACTGGAAAAACTGGGGCTCTTTTCCCTGGAGAAGAGAAGACTTAGAGAGGACATGATTGAGACCTATAAGATCATGAAGGGCATAGAGAAAGTGGAGAGGGACAGATTCTTCAAACTCTCAAAAACTAAAAGAACGAGAGGGCATTCGGAAAAGTTGAAAGGGGACAGATTCAAAACCAATGCTAGGAAGTTTTTCTTCACCCAACGGGTGGTGGACACCTGCAATGCGCTTCCAGAGGGTGTGATAGGACAGAGTACGGTATTAGGGTTCAAGAAGGGATTGGACAATTTTCTGAAGGATAAGGGGATAGAAGGATATAGATAGAGGACTGCTACACAGGTCCTGGACCTTTTGGGCCGCCGCATGAGCGGACTGCTGGGCACGATGGACCTCTGGTCTGACCCAGCAGAGGCACTTCTTATGTTCTTTCAGTACTCTGTCAGTATCAGAAAAGAAGGAATGGGGCTTCCCCCTTTACACACTGTGACCCTTGGATAAAGTTGCCAACTAGGTCCAGATTTTGCAGGACAGGGTTGATCCAGTCCTGGTTTTACCCCAACTGCATGCTGGGACTTGTAGTCTTGCTTTTCTTAGGGCATACAATGGGAAAACCTTGAGAGAGAAAAAATGTGGTGGCCATGTTAGTCCACTCTTCAAGGTAATATGTAGAAATAAAACAAAAAAAACCCATATGTTTTTGTTTTATTTCTACATACAATACACTAGACCAGGGGTGCCCAACGCGTCGATCGCGATCGACCAGTAGCTCAGGAAGGCAACGCGAGTCGATCGCGGAGCCTATCCCGGGCTCTGTGATAGACTCGTGTTGCCGTCCTGATCTACGGGCCGATCAGCCTTCCTCTTCAGTTTTCTTTCTCCCTAGGGCCTTTTAGCTGGGCGATCCGCCCAGCTGTCATCTGCCGCTGCTGAACAAAAAACCGGGTCCTGCCTTCGCGGAAACAGAAAGTAGGCAGGACCCGGCAGGAAGAAGAACAAATGCTTGTCTCCCGCATTAGCCCGTAGCGAACGCTTGCTTCAGGGCTCTCAACATGTGCGTGCCGGCTTCTCTTCTCTTCCCTCCGAAACAGGAAGTTATGTCCGGAGGGGGGAGGGGAGAAGGGAAGCCGGCGCGCACATGTTGAGAGCCCTGAAGCAAGCGTTCGCTATGGGCTAATGCGGGAGACAAGCATTTGTTCTTCTTCCTGCCGGGTCCTGCCTACTTTCTGTTTCCGCGAAGGCAGGACCCGGCAGCATTTCCCCTAATAGGTCGATCGCGATCTTGGGCTGATCAGCCTTCCTCTTCCCGATGGCAGAATTGACATCAGGGAGAGGAATGCTGGTTGGCCGAAGCAGGGAGAGCTTGGGGCCTGTTATTGGTGGCGTTTGGGTCCTGGTCCCCGATGGCAATGGCAGTGGCAGTGGCTTGGGGGAGGGCAGGGAGAAAGAAAGAAAAAGGGCAGGCAGGGAGACAGAAGGAAAGAAGAGAAACAGAAAAAAATGAAAGGGAGGCAGAGAGAAAGAAAGGGCAGGGAAGAGGAAGGAAAAGTTGGGGGAAGAAATGAGGTCTGGAGGAGAAGAAGCATACAGGCTAAAAGAAGGAAAGAAAGATTGTATGCACAGTCAGAAGAAGAAAGTGCAACCAGAGACTCATGAAATCACCAGACAAGGTAGGGAAAATGATTTTATTTTAAATTTTGTGATCAAAATGTGTCTGAATTTATATCTGCTGTCTATATTTTACACTAAGGTCCCCTTTTACTAAACCGCAATAGAGGTTTTTAGCGCAGGGAGCCTAGGAGTGTCGAGAGCAGCGCTGGGCATTCAGCGCAGCTCCCTGCACTAAAAACTGCCAACGTGGTTTAGTAAAAAGGGAGGGAGTATATTTGTCTATTTTTGTATGGTCGTTACTGAAGTGATAGTGCATAGAGTCATCTGCTTTGACCTCTTTGAAAACCCTGGAATAGGAATGATGATTAACATTTTCTATGCGTACAGTGTGCGTTGTGTTTTTTTAAAATTTTATTGTTGGTAGATCATTGTGACTTGGTCATTTAAAAAGTAGCTCGCAAGCCCAAAAAGTGTGGGCACCCCTGCACTAGACTCTCAATGGGGATTGCTAGATGCCGGATAAATGTAGTTTCTGGTTGCTTGAGAGTTACTATTAAAACTAGACCTAATTAATACTATACCCCATACTATGCCATACAAAAAACTGTTCCAGACAAAAATACTGGACATGTGATAGGCAAAGCGTGGACGTTCCCAGGTGTGGTGTGCCAAGTTCACACTTAAATTTCTGCCACAAATTGATTTTATTTTCATTTGTATTTAAAATATTACAGTATTTCTTTGATTTTTTTTTTTTTTGTTGGTTGCTTGAGAGTTCTGGTCGCCTGAGTTCCGGTTAACAGAGAGCCTACTGTATTACCCTAATGCAGGGGTGTCAAAGTCGGTCCCCGAGAGCCGCAATCCAGTCGGGTTTTCAGGATTTCCCCAATGAATATGCAGTGCATGCAAATAGATCTCATGCATATTCATTGGGGGGAAATTCTGAAAACCCGACACTGGATTGCGGCCCTCGAGGAGGGACTTTGACACCCCTGCCCTAATGGGAGAATGAGAGCTACAAGTCCCTGCATGCAACAAAGTAAACCCAGGACTGGATCCAGTTGGCAGCCTTACCCTTGGATGCCACCAGTTTGTAGCAGTTAATGTGGATCTTATCACACTTAACACTTCAACGCAGCCAGGACCAGCTTAGAGCCTGTGCTACTGATGAGCTTTGGGACCCCCTCCCAAATGTCTGCTCTGGGCCTCAGCGGGTTTAGCACCAACCCAGAGCACGGCAGAGGTATTAATGCAGCCACCTCTGAGGCACAAGATGAAGAGAACATTTCTTTCTCAAACTGCACCATATAGAAACAGACCATGTGACTTTTATCTTTATTTCATTATTAAAGGCAATTGTGGCTTTCATCTGGGGAGGGGAGGGGGATTTCATTTGGAGGGAAGAGTAGGGGGGAAGGGGATGGAATCAAGGGAGGGTAGAAAGGATTGGATTAATTCATATGGGAATTTAATTTGGAGGAATGATACAAATATGTATGGAAATATCATTATTGTGAATCTTATTGTAATGAATATCTCTTTGTATTTTTACTTGATTCCTTCAATAAAATTGTTATAAATTAAAGGCAATTTTGTATTTCTTACAGCAATGGTACACTTCAGGATGTGTCTTCTTCTTCAAATTTGTGTTTGAAGTTAGATTGTCCCCAGGATTGGCTGTTTGGCTTCTCCGGCGTGACGCTGAGGTCTTTTTCCCCACTGTGTTTTGATTTATTTGAGTCCCTCTCACATGCATATATTTGAATGTATTTTAGTTTGATTTTTTTGACACTTCAGGTTTTACAGCACCTGGCCTAGATGGCTGAAGGAACATGCCTTTACCTCCCGGTACTAACATGGGTGTGTGTGTTTTTTTGACAGGTCCCACACCCTGCCTGGCATATAATTATACGCCGAGGTGCCTCTGTCACTACTTCCTTACTACAGTATCCCTGACTCAGCACCAGGCAACCGGGGTTTATGTTAATGCAATCTTAAACTAACTTCATGCTGTGCTTACAAAGAACCGCAAAATTCAGGTCAAAAGGAAGTTGCCCTGCGCCAGCGTTCACCTGTCAATATCAGGTTATCAGGTGCCTCTGGAAAAACTTCACTATTCCTAGGGTTACCAGATGGCTAGATTTCCCCGGACATGTCCGGGGGTCCGGACGACTTTTCAAAACCCAGCACTATGTCCGGGTTTTGAAAAGTTTCCAACAAAACGCCGGTGGGCAGGAGGGCAGCCGTGCATATGCGGATGCCACGTGATGACAGTGGGGGCTGGGACTGGGGCATAACGGGGCAGGGATGGTTGGAACTGGGTAGGCCTGGGGGCAGGTCTAGGGGGGGTCCGGGTTTTCCGTTTGGAAAATCTGGTAACCCTAAATTGCACTTAGGCGCCAGTATTTAGACCAAGAAAACCCTGGCATATATGGGGGACGCCTACGGTTTTGACTCCTTCGGTGCCTGACCAATCGAAGCACCACTAGGGCAGGTCTATAAATGGCGCCTAACTGGGGTTTGGCATGCACTATATGCCACATTCTTCAGCGCTGATCTTTTAGGCGCCATTTATAGTATTGGGGCCTACACTAATGTTCTATAACGGCAGAGTTGGACACCAAGGCCCTCTTTAACTAAGATACGCTAACCGATTAGCGCATGCTAATTGATTTAGCGCATGCTAAACGCTAACACGTGCATGTTAGTCTATGGACGTGTTAGCGCGTGCTAATCAGTTAGTGCACCTTAGTAAAAGAGGGGGCAAGTCTATTCTAGAACAGCAGTGTAAGTCCGCAGTTACACGCCAACTTTTGGCTACATCCACTTAAACCGTGTCCGAGGCTGGTGTAAATATCGGTGCCCACGATCAACGGTTAGACGTGTAAATTCAACTATTCTATTACGTGTGTGCTGAAATAGCCATAACGCTCAAGACCCGCCCATCCATGCCCCTCCCACGTGAACACTCCATTTGCAGTTACACGCTGGAACACCTAGGCGCCAAGTCCGCAGAATAGCGCCTCAGTGCACTGTGGTGCCAAATATTCCATTGCTGCACCAAAAGTCTGCAACCTAATTTGTGCCTATCTTTTGACGCGCCATATAGAATTACCCCATCGATTTTACATTAATTTTTGCTGTTTAAAGTGTGCAGTCAGTGCAAAAAAGTTTCGGGCCCCCTAAATCTATGCATCACACCTCTGGAAGATGTCAATTGCAAAATAATTTCATATTTGTGTGAATAAAGGGGATGGGTCTTGATATACTGCTTCTTCTGTGGTTACAATCAAAGTGGTTTACATATTTTAAACAGATATTTTGTACCTGGGGCAATGAAGTGTTAAGTGACTTCCCCAGAGTCACTAGGAGTAGCAGTGGGAATTGAACTCACAACCTCAGGGCGCCGAGGTAATTGCTCTAACCACTAGGCCCCGCCTCCACTCCTGGTGGTCTATGTTGCTAGCTTCCCTTAGTGTGAAGCGTTTCAGTCTCTGATAACCAGAGCTGTGATTGTGATGTCATAATGCATCATTCCACCAATAAGAGTCAGCCTCATCAATGATGTCACAATGGCTTGATTGTAAAAGGTAAAGGACTTGCTACATTGCTTCTTCTGTGGTTACAATCAAAGTGGTTTACATATTTTAGACAGGTGCTTATTTTGGGGCAACGAAGTGTGACTTGCCCAGAGTCACAAGGAGCTGCAAGTAGGGATCAAACTCGCAACCTCAGGGTGCGGAGGCAGCTACTCACTTCTGTCTACTCCTTACAGACACATTTAGAAACTTTCTTTCAAGGTCACACAATTCCTAACGTTATTTTGCCATTTAGAGTGACGAGAATGAGTTAAACATGGGGCCTTTTTTTTTAACTACTTTCTCACGTGATCTCCATTAATAAGCACCTGCCTTCGAATGTTTACTACTTTCAGTCTTATTTCTTCCCTGCATTGCAGCAAATAATTTGGCTAATATTTGTTGTGGGAACAAATGTACACATTGGACGAGCAAAGAAAAGAGTCTCGCAGATCAGGGCTGGTCCGTGGCCCATCCCTGCTTTGCGGATGCCACACGTCCTGCACTGTTTTTGTAACCCAACACCGTCTCATTTCATCAGTTCTAACTGCGTCCCTTTAATTTCCTGGATTCTGGTTTCCGGTTGACCAGAGGGCATGACTCTATCCCCCAAATAACCATCTGTCAACCTCCAGAGATGAGCCCCCTCCAGAAATAGATTTTCCAGCACTCGAGGAGCAGTTAAATAATACAGCAGAACCCTTCTGGCAATCGTGCACTTGTTTTCCTAGCTCTGTGGATTTTCTGTGCAGAGCAATGCAACACCTCGTGCACGAGCCAAAACTTTCTTGGCGTGACTTTGCTGGCCCCTGTCCAGGATCTGCCTTGCTCCACATGACGGCATGAACCGTGCTACAGCACTTCACATGAGAAGTATTTTCAGTCAAGACCTGTAGAACAAAAGGAAATTCAGATATTCACAATAGATTTCACTCCAATTCTATTACCAGGGGCAGCCATTTCAGCGCCATAAGAGTAAGTATTATTGAACCTGGAATTGGTGCCCCTAAACTCGGTACAGAATGAACATTTTGCCAAGTCAATGATTGGTGTAACTCGGAGCCCCTAAATACAACATCTGCATGCATAACTTACTGTATAATGTAAATAGGAACATAACTTTGAGACCAGCCAATGGCTTCACCATGCTTATCTATGAAAGTGTCATAGAAACATGATGGCAGATAAAGGCCAAATGGCCCATCTGCAGCATCCACTATCTCCTCCTCTCCCTATTGGCTAAGGCTCTTAACATTTGCATCTCCTCTCCCTATAGGCTAAGGCTCTTTACACCTGCATTGTGAGGTCATAGAGCTTTATGGTTATAGAAACATGATGGCAGATAAAGGCCAAATGGCCCATCTGCAGCATCCACTATCTCCTCCTCTCCCTATTGGCTAAGACTCTTAACATTTGCATCTCCTCTTCCTATAGGCTAAGGCTCTTTACACCTGCATTGTGAGGTCATAGAGCTTTATGGTTATAGAAACATGATGGCAGATAAAGGCCAAATGGCCCATCCAGAGCATCCACTATCTCCTCCTCTCCCTATTGGCTAAGACTCTTAACATTTGCATCTCCTCTTCCTATAGGCTAAGGCTCTTTACACCTGCATTGTGAGGTCATAGAGCTTTATGGTTATAGAAACTTGATGGCAGATAAAGACCAAATGGCCCATCCAGTCTGCCCATCTGCAACATCCACTATCTCCTCCTCTCCCTATTGGCTAAGACTCTTAACATTTGCATCTCCTCTTCCTATTGGCTAAGGCTCTTTACTCCTGCATTGTGAGGTCATAGAACTTTATGATTATAGAAACATGATGGCAGATAAAGGCCAAATGGCTCATCTAGTCTGCCCATCTGCAGTAACCATTATCTCTTTCTCTCTCTGAGAGATCCCATATGCCTATCCCAGGCCCTTTTGAAGTCAGACACAGTCTCTGTTTCCACCACCTCTTCCGGGAGACTGTTCCACACATCTACCACCCTTTCTGTAAAAAAGTATTTCCTTAGATTACTCCTCTCACCTTTTAACTTCATCCTGTGCCCTCTCATTCCAGAGCTTTCTTTCAAATGAAAGAGACTCGACTCATGCACATTTATTATATAGGTATTTAAACATCTCTATCATATCTCCCCTCTCACGCCTTTCCTCCAAAGTATACAGATTGAGATCTTTAAGTCTGTCCCCATACGCCTTATGATGAAGACCACACTCCATTTTAGTAGCCTTCCTCTTGACTGACTCCATCCTTCTTATATCTTTTTGAAGGCCTTTATCTGCCATCATGTTTCTATAAACATGACCTCACAATCCAGGTGTAAAGAGCCTTAGCCAATAGGAAGAGGAGATGTAAATGTTAAGAGCCTTAGCCAATAGGGAGAGGAGGAGATAGTGGATGTTGCAGATGGGCAGACTGGATGGGCCATTTGGTCTTTATCTGCCATCATGTTTCTATAACCATAAAGCTCTATGACCTCACAATGCAGGTGTAAAGAGCCTTAGCCAATAGGAAGAGGAGATGCAGATGTTAAGACCCTTAGCCAATAGGGAGAGGAGGAGATAGTGGATGCTGCAGATGGGCCATTTGGCCTTTATCTGCCATCATGTTTCTATGACCTCACAATGCAGGTGTAAAGAGCCTTAGCCAATAGGAAGAGGAGATGCAGATGTTAAGAGCCTTAGCCAATAGGGAGAGGAGGAGATAGTGGATGTTGCAGATGGGCCATGTGGCCTTTATCTGCTTTCATATTTCTATGTTTCCATCCTAAAGCTGGCACTGAGTGATGAAAAGTGTACCTTTGCACAGAGAAGTGAAAACTGACATATCCATAGGTAAAAGTTTTTCATTTTATTCTTCCCACTGGGTGGAATTTATCTGTGCACTGTTTTGTTTTGTTTTTTCCTTTAGCATTTTTGAGTGTTGCCGGGACCTGTTAACTGGTCCGTCTGTCGTCCTACCACTTCTAGTCTCTCTTGATCGATCATAGTACTCAGCTAGACTCGAAAGACCTGTAGAACCCCTCGGCGTATTCCTAGGGCGGCCCAGGGCCTAGGAGTATTCTCACCCTTTTATTAAAATTTATCCAGGGTTATGAAGTGATTCAAAAAAATGAACAGTTCAATGTTTGGATGCATATCAGAGGAAATGTAGAATTCCTGATGAACTCAAAAAGACCGTCTCCTCTAGAAGCTGTTTCCAGGTGGAGAATAATTGAGTGTGCTCACCGAACTGTCAGCTTTAGGGGTCCTGAGGCACGCCAACCGATTGACTGATTTATTTCTACAATTTCTTGACTGCCTATAAGTAAACGGTTATCAAAATAAAACATTCGTAATGGTTCAGAAGGCAGCATACATTAATATTTTCAATAGACCGCAATCATGCTATCAAAGAGGGAATTACAGATCATCAATCTTCAGTAATAAGAAAGCAAAGATCATAGTTCAATTTTCTTATTAGGTATCTCTCTACAACAGGAGTGTCAAAGTCCCTCCTCGAGGGCCGCAATCCGGTCGCGTTTTCAGGATTTCCCCAATGAATATGCACGAGATCTATTTGCATGCACTGCTTTGATTGTACGCTAATAGATCTCATGCATATTCATTGGGGAAATCCTGAAAACCCGACTGGATTGCGGCCCTCGAGGAGGGACTTTGAGATCCCTGGTTTAGGCTTTAGACCAGGGGTAGGGAACTCCGGTCCTCGAGAGCCATATTCCAGTTGGGTTTTTAGGATTTTCCCAATGAATATGCATGAGATCCATTTGCATGCACTGCTTTCATTGTATGCTAATAGATCTCATGCATATTCATTGGGGAAATCCTGAAAACCCGACCGGATTGCAGCCCTCGAGGAGGGACTTTGACACCCCTGTTCTAAGCACTGATGAACAAATCAAAGGTTAACGAGAGACAGGTAACGTGGTTCATGGCGTCACAGGCAGAAGAGTCTGTTGCCAGAGGGGAGAAACAGCTGCTGATTCTGGGCGCACGAGAGAACCACATATGTTGCTGGCCAAGTTTCCATAACAGGACAGGTCACAGATGATTGGAATGGGAAAACAGGAAGGAGTGAGATATTATCGACGCCAGGCCATGAAGCGGGTGCAAAGCGTAGTGTTGCCTGATGTTCCAACTGGCCCCACGATTTCACAGCAGGAAAATCCAGCTCTGGTTTTACTTCCGTTGCATCTATGGACCAGTATTTCCTATTTCTCTCAGGAGAGATGAGCTGCCAAACCATTATTGAATCCACCTGTTAATTAAAAAAACAAAGTCAATGTTTGTTTTTTTAGCTACTACTGGCTTTAAGCCTGGATACTGAATGCCAGGCTATGTCCAGGCTCTAGCATTAAATATCCAGCTATATGCTGGCAGCCGGCACTTATCTGGTTCAGGGCCAATATTAAGCCCAAGGCCACATAAGTAAAATCAGAAAAAGACAGTCTGCTTTGTCTGTTTACCTTATCCAGTTAACCCCTGAATATCGGCACTAAGAACATAAGAATTGCCGCTGCTGGGTCAGACCAGTGGTCCATCGCGCCCAGAGGTCCGTTCATGCGGCGGCCCCCAGGTCGAAGATCTGAGCCCTAACCGAGACCAGCCCTACCTGCGTTCGTTCTGGTTCAGCAAGAACTTGTCCAACCTTGTCTTGAATCCATGAAGGGTGATTTCCCCTATAACAGCCTCCGGAAGAGCGTTCCAGTTTTCTACCACTCTCTGGGTGAAGAAGAACTTCCTTACGTTCGTACGTAATCTATCCCCTTTCAACTTTAGAGAGTGCCTGCTCATTCTCTCTACCTTGGAGAGGGTGAACAACCTGTCTTTATCTGCTAAGTCTCAGAAATTTTAACTTGGCTTTCCCACTGTTAAGAGACTAAAAGCTCTGGCCAATTTCTGTCGATCATTCTCTTTTTTATGCGTAAAAATTTGGAATGACCTTCCTTCTATACTTAGCGTTCTCTCTCTTTTACCCATTTCATTGAGGATCTGGTCTTCGCAGGGGAATAAGAGAAATAGCACTAGAGATAATTTAATTTGGGAAGTTCCTAAGTTTCATATTTTCCTTATATTTTGATGTGAATTAAGGTAGCGCCTCAAATGAATTTGGGCTAGAAAGATTTGTATTAGATATTGTTTACTTTCCCTTTGTATGAATTATTTCTTTATCCTTTACTGGTCTGTATGAATTGTATGATTAAAAATTTTGAAAATAACCCCCTCCTCCCCCGAATGCTCCTCCGCATGTGTGTGAGAGAAATCCTTGGGCTGTTTGACGCTATCCTATTATTTGGAAAGTGAAGGGGAGAGAGGAACGGGTAACGAAATGAACTCTGTTACTAATTTAATGGTTTGAAATGCGTGTGGCTTATCTCTCATTTAGAAAGATATAGGGCTCCTTTTACAAAGCCGCGCTAGGGCCTTAACGCGTGTAATAGCAGGCAGTAGATTTTTGGATCCGGTGTGTGCCCTAAAACCGCTAGCACGGCTTCGTAAAAGGAGCCCATAATGAAGGAAAAGACCTCAAAGCTGACAGTTCACTTATATCCATCCCCAGACAGGGAACATCTTAGCTAAGCATTAAAATAGCTACTTACTTAGCCTGTCTGCATGTTTGTATTAAAACATGGCCTTTATTCAGATCTTTCTAAACTAAGGCAGGAACCAGACTCCACAACGAAAGGCCCAACAGATACTTTCTGTGATTCAGCTGTATAACGTAGGTCCGCGTTTCGGGTGGAGCCAGGTTTGCCTGAAAAATTATCCAGACAGTGGTGACACACAGCTCAGCTGCTATAAACATATGCGCAGCGGCGGCGAAAAGGGCGAACAGAATGCTAGGAATGATAAAGAAGAGGATCACGAACAGATCGGAGAAGGTTATCATGCCGCTGTACCGGGCCATGGTGCGCCCTCACCTGGAGTACTGCGTCCAGCACTGGTCGCCGTACATGAAGAAGGACACGGTACTACTCGAAAGGGTCCAGACAAGAGCGACTAAAATGGTTAAGAAGCTGGAGGAGTTGCCGTATAATGAAAGATTAGAGAAACTGGGCCACTTCTCCCTTGAAAAGAGGAGACTGAAAGGGATCATGATCGAAACACTCAAGATATTGAAGGGAATTGACTTAGTAGATAAAAGACTTAGTAGATAAAGGTTATTCAGCCTCTCCAAGGTAGGGAGAACAGTTCATAGACAAAACCGCGGAAGACAAAGGCGCACGCCGACAACTGAGCGCAAGACGGAGGCGCACGCCGAAGAAAATGACAGTTTTTAGGGGCTCCAACGGGGGGTTATGTTGGGGAGCCCCCCACTTTACTTAATACAGATCGCTGTGGCGTTGTGGGTGGTTTGGGGGGTTGTAACCCCTCTCATTATACTGTAAACTTAACTTTTTCCCTTGCGCCAGAGGAGAGACTGGAAGCCCTGAATATGTATACCCTAGAGGAAAGGAGAGACAGGGGAGATATGATTCAGACGTTCAAATACTTAAAGAGTATTAACGTAGAACAAAATCTTTTCCAGAGAAAGGAAAATGGTAAAACCAGAGGACATAATTTGAGGTTGAGGGGTGGTAGATTCAGGGGCAATGTTAGGAAATTCTACTTTACGGAGAGGGTGGTGGATGCCTGGAATGCGCTCCCGAGAGAGGTGGTGGAGAGTAAGACTGTGACTGAGTTCAAAGAAGCGTGGGATGAACACAGAAGATTTAGAATCAGAAAATAATATTAAAGATTGAACTAGGCCAGTTACTGGGCAGACTTGCATGGTCTGTGTCTGTGTATGGCCGTTTGGAGGAGGATGGGCAGGGGAGGACTTCAATGGCTGGGAGGGTGTAGATGGGCTGGAGTAAGTCTTAACAGAGATTTCGGCAGTTGGAACCCAAGCACAGTACCGGGTAAAGCTTTGGATTCTCGCCCAGAAATAGCTAAGAAGAAAAAAAAAAATAAAATAATAATTTAAATTGAATCAGGTTGGGCAGACTGGATGGACCATTCGGGTCTTTATCTGCCGTCATCTACTATGTTACTATGTTACTATGTTTTTAGGGAAAAAGTGAAGTTTTCAGTAATTTGTAGGGAGTTACAACCCCCTAAACCCCCTACAACGCCCCCACAACGCGGCATGATCTGTATAAAGTAAAGTGGGGGGGTTCCCCCCACACACCCCCCCGTCGGAGCCCCTAAAAACAGTTATTTTCTTCGGCGCGCGCCTCCGCACTGCGCTCAGTTGTCGGCGCGCGCCTTTGTCTTCTGCGGTTTTGACCTGACACCAGGGAGAACGAGAGGGTACTCTCTAAAGTTGAAAGGGGATAGATTCCGTACAAACGTAAGGAAGTTCTTCTTCACCCAGAGAGTGGTGGAAAACTGGAACGCTCTTCCGGAGTCTGTCATAGGGGAAAACACCCTCCAGGGATTCAAATAGGTGAAAACACTCTTCAGGGATTCAAGACAAGTTGGACAAGTTCCTGCTGAACCAGAATGTACGCAGATAAGACTGGACTCATATAGGGCACTGGTCTTTGACCTGGGGGCCACCGCGTGAGCGGACTGCTGGGCACGATGGACCAGCAGTTCTCATATCTTTTATCTTGTCTTCAGGTCTAACACGTTGGGCTCCTTTGTTTCAGAACCCGAGAAAGTAGTCCATCGCTTGCATCTTCTCTTATGTGGCCAGATTTCTGAAAGGTGCTCTTTGCATTGGATAACCAATTAAACTGGTCACCCTTACTTCAGCGAAAAGTGTCTCTTGTGGAGAGCCTTTCCTGCAGATCTCAGAGACAGAGATTTCTCTTTGCACAATTCCTTTGTTCCTGCCAGCGGCGGCAATTCTTATGTTCTTATATCTTTTATATTTGCACCCCAATATTCAACGCTTGGCCTGATTCGGACACTGTCACTGAATGTTCAGGTCATGGGCCACTGCTGCCAATTATCCTGAAAATCGTTGGCACAAGAAGAAATGATATGTTTTCTGTTATGGCTCCTAAATTGTGGAATTCACTGCCACATTATATCAGAAATGAAAAAGATCTTTCATCTTTTAAAAAATGATTGAAAACTTTTTTTGTTTCAAGACGCTTTTGATGTTTAATATGCCTTATTTTGGACCCTTCATATTTTGTTACAGATATCAACCACATTAACCCCTATCCCTCCCTCTCGTTTTTTTCCTTTTTTTGTAATTTCCAATATAAAATGAATTTGTAACTTTTCCCTCCTTTCCCCCTTCAATCATGTTTGTCTTTAAACTGACTGCAAAAATGTTAGTCAATTTATCTAATTTGTATGTTGTTGTTTTTTTTTTTTAACCAATTGTATGTGAGACCACTAACTAGTGGCTTTTTAAATTGTTCATCGCTTAGAAAATTTGTATAAGCGATTCATCAAATGGTAATAAAACTTGAAACTTGAACCTGATATCAGCTGATACTCAAACCCAGTGCCCAGGTAAGTAAGCTTTATTGCTGTCCGGACCCATGGCCCTGCCCCCAGCCCCGCCCAGTTCTGCCTGAGTCATCCCCCCTCAACCTGTTCGCTCGTCGGGAGGGCGTCTGCGCATGTGATGCAATGATGGCGCATGCATGCAAGTGATGTCACCGCGTTGCATCTGCGCATGTGCGGATGCCGTCCCGACGTTGCTCCTAGCTGGAAGCTTTTCAAAACCCGTACAAAGTGCCGGGTTTTGAAAAGCCATTCCAGACGCCCAGACATGTCCTCTAAAAGTAGGACGTACCTGGGGAAATTCGGGAATCTGGTAACCCTACTCTATCTGGACCTGGTTAACAGACTGAAAATGACCAGATTTTTGGCAAAAAAAGAGAACGCGTGACCCTGCCCTGTTCTGCCCCCCGGACCTGCCTCATTTTGCCCATGGCCACGCCCTATTCCGCCCACAGCCCTACTTCGTTCCTACCCCCCCCCTCCCCCCCAACAATAGCCCCACACAAACTTCCTCTCTTCAGGGCCGCAGATGCCCTCCAGACGCGGCCCCGATCTCAACGCTTTTCAAAACCTGGACAAAGTGCCGGGTTTTGAGAAGCCGTCCGGATGCCTGGATGGTCCTCTAAAGACAGGACATGTCCAGGTGAATCCGGACGTCGGTAACCCCACCCTGACTCCACCTCCAGACCGCCCCAATACTAACCGGATGGTGTCGCCGTGGTCACAGCTGATACTGAGCAACACTGCCTGGTTAAGGGCTGCAGAATTATCAGTGGCAGAGGCGGCCACTGGAAACAGAGACTGTGTCTGACTTCAAAAGGGCCTGGGATAGGCACATGGGATCTCTCAGAGAGAGAAAGAGATAATGGTTACTGCAGATGGGCAGACTAGATAAGCCATTTGGCCTTTATCTGCCATCATGTTTCTATGTTTCTATAATCATAAAGTTCTATGACCTCACAATGCAGGAGTAAAGAGCCTTAGCCAATAGGAGGAGGAGATGCAAATGTTAAGAGCCTTAACCAATAGGGAGAGGAGGAGATAGTGGATGCTCTGGATGGGCCATTTGGCCTTTATCTGCCATTGTGTTTCTATGTTTCTATAATCATAAAGTTCTATGACCTCACAATGCAGGAGTAAAGAGCCTTAGCCAATAGGAAGAGGAGATGCAAATGTTAAGAGCCTTAACCAATAGGGAGAGGAGGAGATAGTGGATGCTCTGGATGGGCCATTTGGCCTTTATCTGCCATCGTGTTTCTATGTTTCTATAATCATAAAGTTCTATGACCTCACAATGCAGGAGTAAAGAGCCTTAGCCAATAGGAAGAGGAGATGCAAATGTTAAGAGCCTTAACCAATAGGGAGAGGAGGAGATAGTGGATGCTCTGGATGGGCCATTTGGCCTTTATCTGCCATCGTGTTTCTATGTTTCTATAATCATAAAGTTCTATGACCTCACAATGCAGGAGTAAAGAGCCTTAGCCAATAGGAAGAGGAGATGCAAATGTTAAGAGCCTTAACCAATAGGGAGAGGAGGAGATAGTGGATGCTCTGGATGGGCCATTTGGCCTTTATCTGCCATTGTGTTTCTATGTTTCTATAATCATAAAGTTCTATGACCTCACAATGCAGGAGTAAAGAGCCTTAGCCAATAGGAAGAGGAGATGCAAATGTTAAGAGCCTTAACCAATAGGGAGAGGAGGAGATAGTGGATGCTCTGGATGGGCCATTTGGCCTTTATCTGCCATCGTGTTTCTATGTTTCTATAATCATAAAGTTCTATGACCTCACAATGCAGGAGTAAAGAGCCTTAGCCAATAGGAAGAGGAGATGCAAATGTTAAGAGCCTTAACCAATAGGGAGAGGAGGAGATAGTGGATGCTCTGGATGGGCCATTTGGCCTTTATCTGCCATCGTGTTTCTATGTTTCTATAATCATAAAGTTCTATGACCTCACAATGCAGGAGTAAAGAGCCTTAGCCAATAGGAAGAGGAGATGCAAATGTTAAGAGCCTTAACCAATAGGGAGAGGAGGAGATAGTGGATGCTCTGGATGGGCCATTTGGCCTTTATCTGCCATTGTGTTTCTATGTTTCTATAATCATAAAGTTCTATGACCTCACAATGCAGGAGTAAAGAGCCTTAGCCAATAGGAAGAGGAGATGCAAATGTTAAGAGCCTTAACCAATAGGGAGAGGAGGAGATAGTGGATGCTCTGGATGGGCCATTTGGCCTTTATCTGCCATCATGTTTCTATGTTTCTATAATCATAAAGTTCTATGACCTCACAATGCAGGAGTAAAGAGCCTTAGCCAATAGGAAGAGGAGATGCAAATGTTAAGAGCCTTAACCAATAGGGAGAGGAGGAGATAGTGGATGCTCTGGATGGGCCATTTGGCCTTTATCTGCCATCGTGTTTCTATGTTTCTATAATCATAAAGTTCTATGACCTCACAATGCAGGAGTAAAGAGCCTTAGCCAATAGGAAGGAGCTTCTCCTGCACTGTTAAATCACTTCGAATAGTTCCCTTTCAGTGTAGGCCTAAAGTGATTTTTGGCTTGAGGACGTAAGATCATGTCAGTCCCTTTTACAGAGAATTGCATTGGTTGCCCGTTGAGGCTCATGTTAAAATTTAAGTTTGGGTGTTTCTGTTGTAAACTTATTTTTGGTATGACTTCCATTTATCTTCTTGGATTCAAACATCAGCGAAGTACTCATGGCTTGTTCAGTTTTCCATCAACTAAACGATGTCGCTATACAAAATGTCATCCCCATCTGCTCGCCTACCAAGCGGCTCTCTGGGACAGGGAACTAAAACCTCTGCTACTTTGTTCTGAGTCTTATTATGATTTTAGAAAGCAATTGAAAACTCTTCTGTCTCGTATGTAATCCCCCCTTCACTAAATTTGGTGATGGGTTTTTCTTTCTTCTCTTTTTTTTCCCCCCAAAAAACTTTATTCATTTCAAATCTTAAATCAAGTACAATCAAGACATATAACAATTTAACTTTCACAATTTCACAATTTAACTTACACCTGACATCTTATATTTGACCCTTATGAAATAATATAATACCTCCCTTTTTTTTAACATTTGCTTTTAAAATGTATTTTATAAATTGTAAACCAATTATACGAGGATGCACATCATATATGTTCATATAATGATTCAAAATGTTGTGTGATTGTGCCACCGAGGTACCTCCCTTTTCAAACCCAACATGCACCCAAAAAGAGGGAGAAAAAGCCTCAGACTAATGTAGCAGTAGAGAACCAAAACATACAAATCAAAACTGCTTTTGATCCTTTCACTGGCAACAAAAGCTCCCTCACAGAACAGCTCAGGTTTAGAAAAGGGCAAAGTCACCCAGAGGCACGCTCAAGGATGTAGCTGACAAAAGACGACTTGAGCTCCAACGCTGTCACGTCTTCTCCAATCTTCCCCAGAACAGCTCAGGTTTAGAAAAGGGCAAAGTCACCCGGAGGCACGCTCAAGGATGTAGCTGACAAAAGACGACTTGAGCTCCAACGCTGTCACGTCTTCTCCAATCTTCCCCAGAACAGCTCAGGTTTAGAAAAGGGCAAAGTCACCCGGAGGCACGCTCAAGGATGTAGCTGACAAAAGACGACTTGAGCTCCAACGCTGTCACGTCTTCTCCAATCTTCCCCAGAACAGCTCAGGTTTAGAAAAGGGCAAAGTCACCCGGAGGCACGCTCAAGGATGTAGCTGACAAAAGACGACTTGAGCTCCAACGCTGTCACGTCTTCTCCAATCTTCCCCAGAACAGCTCAGGTTTAGAAAAGGGCAAAGTCACCCGGAGGCACGCTCAAGGATGTAGCTGACAAAAGACGACTTGAGCTCCAACGCTGTCACGTCTTCTCCAATCTTCCCCAGAACAGCTCAGGTTTAGAAAAGGGCAAAGTCACCCGGAGGCACGCTCAAGGATGTAGCTGACAAAAGACGACTTGAGCTCCAACGCTGTCACGTCTTCTCCAATCTTCCCAACAAGCACCTTGTTTCACCAATGTTTTGGCTCATCAGGGGAACAAACAATTCAGCCTTGAAACGTGCAGCCACGCTGAGACCAGCCTAGATATTCTTTTGTGAAAGACGGTATATCAAGAGATTAATAAACTTGAAAACGATGTATGGTATTTTTAAATTATGTAAACCGCATTGAACGTTTTGGCTATGTGGTATAGAAATGAATTATTAGATTAGACTGGGCTTGCGTGGTGACTTCTCAACTGGATCTTCAATGCCGCCACTTACGAGTATCATCCAGTGATGTTGAGTACACGGATTAGGTTAAATGTCAAACGCCATCATTTTATTTATTTACTTGGTACTTTATATACCGCAGTTCCTTCGGTCAAAGCGGGGTGCAATCTATATTCGACAAGCAGAAAAGAACTCCATAAAATGGTAGAGGACAGCGTAAAAGTCAACGTACATTCAGATCAAAGCGACACGGGCTCATCGCTGCAGAGGTCCCGGTCAACCATCTTTTAATGAAGTGAATTAAAGGCTAGGTTGGAAAAAATGGGCTTTTTTCTTTTTTTTTAATCCTTGAAATGTTGGGAGGCTTCTAATGGTTGTTGGTAGGGCATTCCAGAGTTTTGAAACAGTAAAAAAAGAATGCTGAGTGTCCAGTATATTTCTTCCAAACAAGCGTTCAGGGCAGATTCCCTAGTAATAGATCATCCTGGAAAAAAAACACAATGTATTTTACATTTCTAAAGGTTTAATTTGGAATTTGTTGTATTATTTTCTGTTTTCTTTTGTGTGCTTTCATATTATATTTGGCGTTCTTTTTTTATTTTAACGTATGTTTGCGAGTCTTTGGGCTCCTTTTACGAAGGTGCGCTAGCGTTTTTAGCACACGCACCAGACTAGCCGAAAAACTACCACCTGCTTAAGAGGAGGCGGTAGCAGCATTTTTTTTTTTTTTCCAATTCTTTATTCATTTTCAAATTTACAATAAGTGTAACAAAATATTCAAACAAATTAACAATAAATATATCACTTAATAATCATCAGTGGTACAAATCATATGTTCTTAACTCCCACCCTTCCCACCCTTTCTTATCATATAATCAATACCTTATACAATATGTAACATAAATTTACCCTTCCCTCCCCCCTCACAATCGAACTTGTAAATTTAAGGGGAAAAATTAATAAAATGCCATCTAATCGGCACAATACTTTGTAAATAGCTCCCACCACATCCTGAAATTTCCTGAAAAAACCGCACTGTATTGCAATAAATCTTTCCATTTTATAAACATGACATAAGGAATTCCACCAGAAATTATAATTTTATCTACTCCAATTTTTCCATAGTAACATAGTAGCATAGTAGATGACGGCAGATAAAGACCCGAATGGTCCATCCAGTCTGCCCAACCTGATTCAATTTAAATTTTTTTTTTTTCTTCTTCTTAGCTATTTCTGGGCGAGAATCCAAAGCTTTACCCGGTACTGTGCTTGGGTTCCAACTGCCGAAATCTCTGTTAAAACTTACTCCAGCCCATCTACACCCTCCTAGCCATTGAAGCCCTCCCCTGCCCATCCTCCTCCAAACGGCCATACACAGACACAGACCGTACAAGTCTGCCCAGTAACTGGCCTAGTTCAATCTTAGAAGTAAAACAGAGCCCCTCCCTTCTCCACCTAATCAGACACAATGGCTAAAAACTAGTGAGTCAGAAATATCGGCTCTATACCACCTAAAACACAGTATTTTAAACAAAACTGCAGGTTCTATTAGTGCTACCCTAAAACACAGGATTTATAACAGGATTTTCCCTACTTTAGTCACCCTGAGCCACAGGCACCAGAAATATAGGCTCTATACCACCTAAAACACAGTATTTTAAACAAAAATGCAGGAAGAGGAAATAAGATTTAACAGAGGAAAGAGAAGGATTTATTTTTTTGTGCTTTTTTATATTTTTTTTTAGTAAGAAACAGGGAGGAGAAGAGAAATTAAGCAGATATAATTCTGAAAACCAGTGAAAAGAGCAGAATATGAAATGCTGAGTAACTTAGCTTTTAGAAGTTCACAGGGCAGCCTTGTTTCAGCCTTGTTCCAATTATACGTAATTTGTTGAATGGCAACACCAGTCATTATAAGTAATAATTTGTTATTATTTGAAGAAATCTGACTTTTTGCTCTCATTGCCATACCAAATAGCACAGTATCATATGATAATGCCACTGGGTTGTCTAATAAAAAATTAATTTGTTCCCAAATTGATTTCCAAAAAGTCATAATAAATGGACAATAGAATAATAAATGGCATTTTAGCGTGTCAAGGTCCTAACGCACCTTCGTAAAAGGAGCCCTTTTTGTGAACCGCTGAGAACTCTGAGTAGATTTCAAATCTGAATAAACATAAACACAGTAAGCCTTTGATGGGGAGGAAAAACTAGGCGATGGGCATCCAGGGAGCGAAGAGCCCTAGAAGGTGTGTGAGGGAGAATCCAATTGGAGAGATGGGGGAGGCGTTCCTTGATGGCGTGCTTTGTGAGCTAAACAGAGGATCTTGAATTGAAAGCGGGAAGGAGGGTGGTAACCAGTGAAGCTGCAGGGAAGCCTAGCCGAGGTGTTTTACGAGGTTTGAAGAAGTTCCAGTTCCATTTGTGTGAGGCCTGAGCGGATGGATGTTGCAATAGTCGATGTGGGCTTTGACAAGAGCTTCAAGAAGGGTGTGCAGGGCAATCGTTTTATTTAAACCTGTCACGCTTGTCCAAATCCACTCCTCTGTGATTAAGCACGTAGAAACCAGCAAGATTATGTTCTGAGTAATAAGATCCCGATGAAGGACTTGTAATAAAGACAAATTTGTGCTCGCCCTGAAATACTAATCTGTTATCTTTTCCCAATGGCTGTTTGTTCAGTTTCTCCACATTTATCTCACCTAACTAGATTAGAGCCTGTTCATTTGATCTGCCCCAGATTGCTCTTTCTTCACTGGTAACTTCTTTCCTGGAATTGTAACGAACAGACTTTTATTCTTATTGTAGTTGCAAAAAAGTTACCATATGTTTGGTTTTTTTTTCAATGCAAGGGAAAGGGCTCATTGCATTGGGGGACCAGTGTATTAACATATATGTGTCAGCTAAGACTTTTGCATGGTGTCAGGTCAAAAGCGCGCCACGACAAAGGCGCGCCCAGACAATTGAGCGCAGCGCGGAGGCGGCGCGCCGCTCTAATTTACTGTTTTTAGGGCTCCGACGGGGAGGGCGTGGAGGGAGAACAACCCCCCACTTTACTTAATAGACATCGCGCCGCGTTGTGGGGGGCGTGGGGGGTTGTAAACCCCCACATTTTACTGAAAACTTAACTTTTTCCCTGTTTTTAGGGGAAAAGTTCAGTTTACAGTAAAATGTGGAGGGTTACAACCCCCCAAACCCCCCATAATGCCGGCGCGATGTCTATTAAGTAAACTGGGGGGGTTCTCCAACAAAACCCCCCGTCGGAGCCCCTAAAAACTGTAATTTACAGCGGCACGTGCCTCCGCGCTGCGCTCAATTGTCGGCGCGCGCTTTTGTCTTTCGCACCGTTGTCTATGAACCCTTTTGCATGCATGATGATGGGAATGCCATGCAGAAAGCCCTTGAGGTACACTTTAAATTGGTCCGAGACCCCATCATTGGGAAGAATGAATGCTCACAGAAAACTTTTCAGGGGTGTACGCTCATTAAAATAGGGGTATACAGAAGAAAAATTATCTACACGTAACTTGAAAATGTAGAGGGTTACGGTATTTTGATTCCACTCTAGACATGCAGTCACAAATTTCCATGGTGCTTCACGATGCCAAATGCAGAATGTGTTCATGCTTGAAGTACCTGTATGTAAACCATTTTGAACATAAGAACATATGAATAGCCTTACTGGGTCAGACCAATGGTTCATCCAGCCCAGTATCCCGCCTTCACAGAGGCCAATCCAAGTCAGAAGTACCTGGCAAAAACCCAAATAGTAGCAGCATTCCGTGCCACAGATCCAGGACAAGCAGTGACATCCCCCATGTCTGGCTCAACAGCAGACTATGGACTTTTCCTCCAGAAATTTGTCCAAACCTTTTTTAAACCAGCTACATTGACCGCTCTCACCACATCCTCTGGCATCCAGAACTTAACTATTCATAAGGACATATGAATTGCCGCTGCCGGGTCAGACCAGAGGTCCATCGTGCCCAGCAGTCTGCTCCCGCAGCGGCCCTTAGGTCAAAGACCAGTGCCCTAACTGAGCCTAGTCTTACCTGTATATGTTCTGGTTCAGCAGGAACTTTAATCCCATATAAACCTCATCGATCTCTTCGCTCTTCCGACCAATGCTTATTAACAGTTCCATCATTAAAAATCATAGGCACCAGAAGAGCTGATACTTTTACCGTCGCCGGCCCACAAAGGTGGAATAAACTTCCTCAATTTATTCGATCAGAAAAAAATATTTCAACATTTAAAAAACTTTTAAAAACATACCTATTTAATGATGCCTTCGACCTTTAGTAGTTTTTCTTTTTTTTTTATTCTTTTAAACGATTTACGAACTGGTTTTATTCTTATAGAAGCTAACGAAGTTTGCTTGAGCCATTTTGTTTTATCTTTTTACCCTACCTTTTGTACTTTCCCTTTTTTTCTTATTACCCGAAATTGTAACTTTTTAATTTTCCCATGCCCCTCAAGTATGTTTTAAATGTTTTTATTTTATGTCATGTAATTAATTATTATGTTAAGTTTCTTATCTCTTTTTATTATTATATGTACATCGCTTAGTAATTGTTATAGGCGATCCATCAAAAGATTGAATAAACTTGAAACTTGAAACTTGAAACTTGTCTAACTTTGTCTTGACTCCCTGGAGGGTGTTTTCACCCATCTGAATCCCTGGAGGGTGTTTTCCCCTATAACAGCCTCTGGAAGACCGTTCCAGTTTTCTACCACTCTCTGGATGAAGAAGAATTTCCTTACGTTTGTACGGAAACAATCCCCTTTTAACTTTAGAGAGTGCCCTCTCGTTCTCCCTACCTTGGAAAGGGTGAACAACTTGTCTTTATCTACTAAGGGGTTCATAATCGAAAGAGAAAGACGTCCAAAAACCGGCCTAAGTCGGCACTTGGACGAACATTTCTCAAAAACGTCCAAGTGCCGATACTAAAAACAGGTTTTGGACATATTTCTAAATGACCTAGGCCTTCATAGTGCCACTGAACGACCAAAGCTAAACAGGGCATTTTGGGAGGAGTGTCGAGGGTGGGAGTTGGGCGGGATGTGGGCTGGCTTAGACTTAGTCATGCAGCATGTATAACCGAAAGTTATACAGCCCATGATCGATGGAACTTGGACGTTGTGACTTAGACCATGTAAAACATGGTCTAAGTCACAAAAACCCACCTAAACTCACCAGATAAGCACTGAAAACACATAACACAGACCCCACACACACTTCCCCAGTGATCACCGAACCCCCCCCCCCTAAAAATATTAATCACATCTTTAAAATTCAGCCTCCAGACCATCATCACCTGGCCACCTGGCATAGGAAAGCCTAGTCGTCCAGCACAGAGGCAGCTTAAGTCGTCTTGGGGGTGGGTTAGGGGCACATAGAGAGGAAGACCAATGCCCATAAGCCCCTGTAATCACTGCATTGATACTTAAACATGTGCACTCCCATATATACCCCCAAAACCCTTTTGTACTGGCATATAAGTGGCTCCTGCAGCCATAAGGACTATTGGGGTGGTATTTAAGTGGGTCTAGGGGATTCTGGAGGTGGTTTGGGGGGGGGCTCACCATGACCTATAAGGGAGCTTTAGTGAGGAGAAGACATGGCACCCTTTTTGTGAAGTTCACAGCAGTGCCCTGTAAGGTACCCCATTATTTAGGTGCCACGTCTGGGTGTTCAGTCCATCACTTTGCAGACCCCTCCCACGTCCAACAGGGCTTGTTCTAGGCGTTTTTCACTTGGATGAAAAGTTGGCCGAAAATGTGGTATAAAGATGGACGATTTAGCGACTTGGACAATCAGATCGGCAGGACGTAGAATTAGACGATTTTCGAAACGAAAAAAAAGTTGGATGTATTTTTCGAAAATGTGTCTTAAGCTATTTTTTTACTTTGGATGACTTGCGAGATGGACATAAACGGACTTAGACATCCCTTTCGATTATGCCCCTCCACGTCTATTCCCTTCATTATCTGAGTGAAAAATATTTCCTCCTATTGGTTTTAAAAGTATTACTCTGTAACTTACTCGAGTGTCCCCTAGTCTTTGTATATCTTGATGCAGTAACAAAAAATTGATCCACTTGCACCCATTCTACTCCACTCACGATTTTGTAGACTTTGATCAAATCTCCCCTCAGCCGTCTCTTTTTCAAGCTGAACATAAGAACATAAGAAAAGCCCTCACCGGATCAGACCGAGGTCCATCCAGTCCGGTGATCCGCACACGCGGCGGCCCATTTACGGTAAGTACTCCTGATTGGAGACCCAGATATACCATAGCCCTCGATACAATTTGCAAGAAGGTGTGCATCCAACTTGCGCTTGAATCCCAGAACAGTAATCTCCGTCACAACATCCTCCGGGAGAGCATTCCAAATTCCCAGCACGCGCTGTGTAAAAAAGAACTTCCTAACATTCGTCCTGAACCTGCTGCCACTCAGTTTCAGTCTGTGACCTCTTGTCCGTGTCACATCCGAAAAAGTTAGTAATGCTTCTTCTTGGTCGATTTTATCAAATCCCTTTACTATTTTAAAAGTCTCTATTAAATCCCCTCTCAGTCTTCTCTGCTCGAGGGTAAACAATCCCAATTTCCTAAGGCGCTCTTTGTAGCTCAAATTCTCTAATCCCTTGACAAGTTTCGTAGCTCTCCTCTGTACCCTTTCCAGTAGAATTATATCCTTCTTGAGGTATGGAGACCAGTGTTGGACACAGTATTCCAATTGCGGTCTGACCATTGCTCTATAAAGTGGCATTATTACATCTTCCGATCTACTCGTGATCCCTTTCTTAATCATGCCCAACATCCTGTTTGCTTTCTTCGCTGCCGCCGCACATTGTGCCGAAGGCTTCAGGGTTCTGTCAATCAGTACCCCCGAATCCCTTTCTTGTTCGCATTTTGCTAATGTCACCCCCAACATCTTATACTCGTGTTCTTTGTTTTTTTTTCCGAGCTGCATCACCTTGCATTTGTTTATGTTAAAATTCATCTGCCACTTTGTTGCCCATGCTTCTAGCTTGTACAGATCCTTCTGGAGTTCCTCGCAGACCCTTTGAGAGTCAACAGCCCGACATAGTTTTGTATCGTCTGCAAACTTTATTATATTGCAAGTTGTTTCCTCCTCCAGGTCGTTTATAAAAATATTGAACAAGATAGGCCCAAGAACCGAGCCCTAAGTTCCTAAGAGAAGAGTTCCATCCCCTTTATCATCTTGATTGCTCATCTTTGAACCTTTTCTAGTGCTGCTATATAATAATAATAATTTTATTTCTTATATACCGTCAAAGCCATAGTAGTTTGAGGCGGTTTACAATGAAGAAGGGCTGGACAATCAGCGAAAATGGTACAAAGGTACAATCAGAGAAAATAGGTGGCAGAGAAAAAAATGGTACAAATAGAGAACAGTGGTACAATCGGCGAAGAATGGTACAATCTTTTTTGAGCTAAGGAGACCAGAACTGAATGCAGTACTCAAGGTGAGGTCACATCCCTTTTCCAATAATTCCTAGCATATACCTAATAAAAAGTTTTGACTGTGTGTTTTTGCTTCCAGAGCAATCTTCTCTTCAAGGTCTCTCTTGGCCTTGCATTTGACTTGCCATTCCATGTGCTGTATTGAAAGTTAACAGAATGGGTGGGGTGGGTAGTATGATATGAATCTTGGGTGTGGCTTATGTCTATAGTGAGAGCAGACTTTGGGCAGTGTTTTAAAGCCAAGGGATTGAAGGTTGATAGCGAGATTCAGGGAGGTCTCTGTTATTCAGGGAGTTGGTTTTTAATTCTGCGGTTGTATTTGTGTTGGGCAATTCATAATGTGGGATTGTAGAATATAAGAAATTTATGAAACAACTGTTATTTTTTGTGTGTGTGTGTGTGTGTGTGTGTGTGTATTTGTGTGCTTGTTAAATCAGCATTGTGCAGGAGTCTTATTGCAAGAGTCCCTGTGTGCCTTTTTCAACCCAAATCTGATTTAGGCTTTCCACAGAACGATAAATCTCATTCCGTTCCTTTGGCACATTGCCATGCTAGGAAGTCAGCCAGGGGTCAGGTAATGTTGCTGTTCGCAACAGAGGATCTCGTTGAATCTAGAAAGAGAAATAAACTCAGCTGCTGGATTCACACTACAATTGGCGTCAGCCAGGGCCGAGCAGACATCTACATTCTGTGTCTTGAACACGGCAAGGACAGATGAAGTGTCAACCAAAGAGAGCCGAAAGGCCTCCAGCCAGTGGTAAAGAGTCTACAAAGAAAGCTCTAGTTTTAACATTTATAAAATCATGTCTGTGTATTCATATCATTTTTTTTTTTCATACCACCATAGCCAAACAATTTCTAGGCGGTTTACAAAGAAGAGGGCTGGCCAATCAGTGAAATAAATTGATTTAAAAATATGACAAGTTTCTTACATAAAGAAAGACCAAACCAGGGGAAAACAAAGCCACAAACACAAATACAAAGAAACAAAATGGCACTTAACATTTAAAAAAACTAGTGTGATGCTTTTCCCATGGAAAGAGAGTTTCTCTCTTATTGCTCCTATTACTATAAAAAATGTCCCCCTGCAATTAGTTAACAATATAAAAATTTTAGGGGTGATTTTTGACAATAAACTGAATTTTCATGATCACATCAGTAATATTGTTAAAACTACCTTTTATAGATTACGTAGGATTCGATCAATTTCAAAATTTCTGTGTCCAAAATCACTAAATGTTCTTATTCACTCTTTGGTGATTTCTAAAATAGACTATTGCAATGCACTCTTTAAGGGAATATCATTGAATGAAATTAAACGTCTTCAAATTATTCAAAATGTTTCCATTAAACTTATAACCAAATCTAGAAAGTTTGATCATGTTACACCTCTTCTAAAAAACGCGCATTGGCTTCCAGTTATTCATCGGATAACATATAAACTTTGCTTGCTCACCTTCAAGTCTCTTCTCAATAAAACTCCAGCATTTATATATAAATTATTAATTCCATACTTTCCAAACAGAGCTTTAAGATCTAATGAACAAAATTTACTAACTATTCCTTCGCTTAAGATTATTAATACAAGACGGCAATTTATTTTTTTCGGTTACCGCCCCACAGACTTGGAACGCCCTTCCGATTTATTTACGAAAAGAGCAGGATCTGGGATAATTCAAAAGTAATCTAAAAACATTTCTTTTTAAAGATGCCTTTGGTACTTAATCTAATAATCCTTAGGCCAGTGATTTTACTGTATTATATTATGCTTTTATTTGTTTCCCTCTTGTACTTTTCCCTTTTTTGTACTGCTTTTCTATATTGAATTGTATTTTGCATCCCCTTTTTGCCTTGTGTATGATGAGTTAATCTTTAAACCCAATGTTACTATTTAAAGTTTGTATTGTATTGTTTCCCACTAAATTGTTCATCGCTTAGAAATATGATTAAGCAATTAATCAAAAGAACCATGAAACTTGAAACTTGAATTGCCCAGATCAGAATGATGTGCACTAAAAAAGTGTCCTCCAACTCATCTGGTAATGTGAAGATCTTTATTCCTCCAATGTCACAATAGTCCATACAACAGCTCAATGATTCAATGACTCGACGTGGTACATGTTTCGGCCAACAGGCCTGCCTCAGGAGTCTTAAGAATCACGGATGATGATATTCAAAGAGAGCTGCCACTCACATAAATTTAACCAAAAATCTCGTATCGTCCAGCTGTGGCCCACTAGTGCCGAGCAGGACAATTCCATTTTGTTTCTCTGTAAGTTTCTTACATTTTGCTAACAATAGTTCCCACAGTTAGGAAATAAATTTGTCAAACAGCGCTGACTTGATCCCTTTTCGAAATGCACCATAAGACGTAACTCCACCAACGCATTTGCCCAACCTGGACTGTAAGAGTCTTATCCAAAAAAGTCTTGTATTTGCAACCAGTAATTTTGGGGATATGCGAATAAATGAAAATATCTAGTTTTCCTCGTTGAACTGTACAACACAAAATGTGATAAAAGATAAGTTGGGGCCAGTCCCCAAATCAACTTAAAACAGATACAAGAACATTTGAATAGTACTCGCGCCTCCACCGGTAACCAATGCAGCAATCGGTAGTAAGGACGAATATGGTCATTTTTCTTCAATAATAATACCTTCTTTGTACAAGTGACACTCACTAATATCTTCCTATAAATAGGCTGATGCTGAACCACAAAATTAAATTACATGAAGTTAAACTAGAGACTTTGGATCTCAAGTGCCCGCAGTTATTTAGCCAATGGAACGAGTCTTAGCTCATAACTTTCTTGCGGACTTATCATCGGTCCATTAGTCTCTTTTGTGCTATTTAATTTATGTAAAAACTTTTTCTTTAAGTGATTCTTTATCTAATTCATTTTTATTAACTCATTTTTTATACTTATCTTAAATTTCTATTATTATTATAATAGTACTTAGCTCGGGTGTAGTTTTCTACCCGGCCATTTAGAAACAGACTATCATATCATATATCAATCGAACAACCATATTCTGCAATATTCTCAATTTTCTCACTACTTTCTTTGGAGCTCCCAAACAGACAATATTACAATAATCCAGTATGGATAGAACTAATGCCCGCACCAATAATCTGAAAGATAGAGGATCAAAGTATTTTCTTACACTTCCCCCTCCCCATTTGCAGTTTCGACACTTGTGATTTCACATATTCGCGATTATCTCTCCAGCCTTCATCCCGGCATCCCGGCCTTACCCTGGTGGTCTAGCGGGCTTTCGGGGCAGGAGTGATCTTCCTGCGCTCCTGCTCCTTGTAGATCGCCAATAGGAAAATGGCTGCCGTGAGCTCCCGTCGTAGTCTCGAGGGAGACTATGGGAACTCACGGCAGTCATTTCCTATTGCCGATCTGCCCGGGGCAGGTGCGCAGGGAGATCGCTCCTGCCCCGAAAGCCCGCTAGACCACCAGGGTAAGGCCGGGGGGGAAGGCGGGAGGGAGGCGGGGGTGGGTCAGAGCCGGACGAGAAGATATTCGGGGTTTTTCTCAATTCGCGGTCCGGCTCTGCCCCTATCCCCCGCGAATACCGAGGGAGAAGTGTTTAGTCTTTAGTCTCCATAGTGCAAAGAAGCTTTTTTTGTATCACCGAATCCGTCTGTTCTATCACGGTTAGATGACAGCCTACTGTGAGTCCCAATATTTTTATAGATTTTGAAATCGGATAGTCACAGCCATTTAAGCATTATTTTGTCATTTGGGCCGGCTAGAAAAGGTTTAGGGCTCCTTTTACAAAGGCGCACTAGCGGGGGTTTACGCGCGTGCCTTTTCATCACGCGCTAGCCCCCGCGCTGGCCAAAAACTGCCGCCTGCTAAATAGGAGGCGGCAGCGGCTAGCACGTCCAGCGGTTTAGCGTGCGTTAAACCGCTGGCGCGCCTTTGTAAAAGGAGCCCTTCGTGTTTTCTGTATTAAGTTTCAATTTAAAATTGATTGTCCGCTGCTCTATCATAGTCATGATATGTGAAATTGGTTTTAAAATATCAGCGAATGGCCACCAGGATGGTCTCAGGACTCAAGGATCTCCCGTATGAGGAACGACTGGGTAAGTTGCAGCTGTACTCACTGGAGGAACGCAGAGAGAGGGGAGACATGATCGAGAAATTTAAGACCAAACTTAAAAGTTTTCTATTTACAGATGCTTTTAATGACTAAAATATTCTGCATTGCCAATCTAATTTTCTTTGTTAATCGTCAGTGTCTCCCTTCCTAATGTACTTCCCTTGAATTATTGAATTTAACAATGAATGTAACCATTAAATAACTTCCCTTTTGTTTTATTATTATACGTAGAAATATCTCATCTAAATTTATTGATATCTGCTTAAATAAGTTTACTTTTCTTACCCAAATTATTGTATGTCTAAATGATATGTTACCTAAATTTTTGAACAATTTGTACATCGCCTAGAATTTTGAATAGGTGATAAATCAAACTATTTAATAAACTTGGAAACTTGGAGACGTTCAAATATGTCAAGGGCCGTATCAAGGTGGAAGAGGATCTCTTTTTCCTTAAAGGACCCACGGCAACAAGAGGGCATCCGTTGAAAATCAGGGGTGGGAAATTTCATGGCGACACCAGAAAATATTTCTTCACCGAAAGGGTGGTTGATCGCTGGAATAATCTTCCACCACAGGTAATTGAGGCCAGCAGCGTGCCAGATTTTAAGAAAAGATGGGATTGGCATGTGGGATCTCTTCATGGAGGTAGTTAGGGGGTGGGCCATTAGGGTGGGCAGACTAGATGGGCCGTGGCCCTATTCTGCCGTCATGTTCTATGTTTCTATTTGGCATGTGGGATCTCTTCATGGAGGTAGTTAGGGGGTGGGCCATTAGGGTGGGCAGACTAGATGGGCCGTGGCCCTTTTCTGCCATCATGTTCTATGTTTCTATTTGGCATGTGGGATCTCTTCATGGAGGTAGTTAGGGGGTGGGCCATTAGGGTGGGCAGACTAGATGGGCCGTGGCCCTATTCTGCCGTCATGTTCTATGTTTCTATTTGGCATGTGGGATCTCTTCATGGAGGTAGTTAGGGGGTGGGCCATTAGGGTGGGCAGACTAGATGGGCCGTGGCCCTATTCTGCCGTCATGTTCTATGTTTCTATTTGGCATGTGGGATCTCTTCATGGAGGTAGTTAGGGGGTGGGCCATTAGGGTGGGCAGAGTAGATGGGTCGTGGCCCTTTTCTGCCATCATGTTGTATGTTTCTATTTGGCATGTGGGATCTCTTCAGGGCGGTAGTTAGGGGTGGGCCATTAGGGTGGGCAGACTAGATGGGCCGTGGCCCTATTCTGCCGTCATGTTCTATGGTTCTATTTGGCATGTGGGATCTCTTCATGGAGGTAGTTAGGGGGTGGGCCATTAGGGTGGGCAGACTAGATGGGCCGTGGCCCTTTTCTGCCGTCATTTTCTATATTTCTATGAATTAAAATGGAAATATCATTTGCATATGCTCATGAGCGTATCTCAGAGGGGAAAGGGAAGAAATCCTTACGCTTGATAGCAACATTGCTGGACTCATCAAATCTTGGCAGTGAATGTGATTATGCCGTAACGAAAATGGTAAAACCACTCTTCCATGATTCTATCAAATATAAGTACCTCGGCCCTGTTTGCAACGACAGTGTGACCTCCACAGAGGGGCAGCTGTGGCTCTGGCCACCTTGTTTGCCAGACCAGATGGACCATGCAGGTCTTTATGTCCAGTCATTGTTCAGCCTGCCATACTCAATGTTTGTTTTGAAAGCTAAGAACATAAGCATCGCCTCTGCCGAGTCAGACCATAGGTCCATCGTGCCCAGCAGTCCGTTCCCACGGCGGCCCCACAGGTCAGTGACCTGTAAGTGATCCTTTATTTAAGACATTTTATCCTAAATAGTACCCCTTCTAACTATACCCCTCAATCCTCTTTTCCTTCAGGAACTTGTCCAACCCCTTGTCACCGTGCAGTTTCCCGTCCATGGAAAATCAGGGGCGGGAAACTGCACGGTGACACCAGGAAATACTTCTTCACCGAAAGGGTGGTTGATCGCTGGAATAGTCTTCCACTACAGGTAATTGAGGCCAGCAGCGTGCCTGATTTTAAGACAAAATGGGATCGTCACGTGGGATCTATCCACAGAGAAAGGTAGGGGAGGGTCTTTGGGGTGGGCAGACTGTATGGGCCGTGGCCCTTATCTGCCGTCTGTTTCTATGTTTCTAAAATCGTACTCTGCTCTACCACCTCCTCCGGAAGCGCATTCCAGGTATCCACCACCCTCTGAGTGAAGAAGAACTTCCTGGCATCTGTTCTGAATCTGTCTCCCTTCAATTTTCTTGAGTGCCCTCTTGTTTTTGTTTCCCCCGCCAGTCTGAAGAATCTGCCCCTCTCTACCTTCTCTCTACCCTTTATGATCTTGTAAGTTTCTATCATGTCCCCTCTAAGTCTCCGTTTTTCCAGGGAAAAGAGCCCCAGCTTCTCCAGCCTCTCAGCATATGAGAGGTTTTCCATGCCCTTTATCACTTTTGTTGCTCGTCTCTGGACCCTCTCGAGTGGCGCCATATCCTTCTTAAGGTACGGCGACCAGTATTGAACGCAGTACTCCAGATGCGGGCGTACCATCGCCCGACATAGCGGCAGGATAACTTCTTTGGTTCTGGCATTAGTTCTAGAAGCGTAGCGCACGGTAATTTCCTGCGCGCGCTAAAAACGCAAGCGCACCTTAGTAAATGGAGCCCATAGTAATGAACATGAGACTGAAAATATTTTTGCACCGATCGAGCTTCAGAATTTGGAGCTATTTTTACCCTATTAGGGTTATTCAGTGGAGACTCTCCACGTGCTCCTGCTCACATCACCGGATGCAACCCGCCCTCCTCTCACGAACCTTTATTTTAACAATCACCTCATTTTTAAAAATTTTTTCTCAAGATTCTTTTTTACCTTTAAAATTGAAATGTATATGATCGAGCTAATCAATAATTTATAACTTCTGAATATAGCTTCAACTTAGCTGTTTGAAAACAATCCATCTCATTTCAAAACCCAGTAACATTGAAAAAAGCTTCCTGAAAATAATATGGCTTCAAACGTTTACCAAAAACTAAAAGCATGGCTGCCTGACAAATTGGATCCGGAGCGGCATTTCACAACGGAAGACTTGCCACACAAAATACCCAATATCCTGTTTCCAACAGTGGCCAACCCAGGTTACAAGCACCTGGCAAGATCCCATGAAGAAAAACAGATTTTATGCTGCTTATCCTTACAGTAAGAAGTGGATTCCCCCAAGTCATTTTAATAATGGCTTATGGACTTCTCGTTCAGTAAATTATCTAAACCTTTTTAAAACTCTGCTAGGCTAACCCCTTTTACTACATTCTCCAGCAATGAATTCCAGAGTTTAAATACCCATTAAGTAAAGCAATATTTTCTCTGGTTTGCTTTAAATCTTCTACTTAGTAGTTTCATTGCACTCCCCCTAGTCCTAGTATTTTTGGAAAAAGTATGCAAGCAATTCACATCTACTCGATCCACTCCACTCAGTATTTTATAGACCATTATAGGACTTGAAATGCTGATTTCAATTGGTGGTATCAGGGACTAGAAATAGAACATTTAATTGGATATTTATTTATTTATTTCTATTTATATCCCGGTCTCCCAGTAGCTCAGAACGGCCTACAAGCAAGCATTCACAGTGGTGTATATTTGGACAGTACAAAGATTATACAGTAGTTCAAATATAGTTCAAAACAACAGGACTGACCAAAAAGTCTCCCTCTTGGACCTCTACAGCAGTGGGCTGAGAATTAGGAGCCCTGCAAGTTATTTTCATACTCCATTGCCTCAGGTACAAGCCAGAGATTTCAAGAGTGGATTGTTCAAAAGAGTGAGATTTAAGAGCACTATGTACGATATAAATTTACAAAGTTTTACTTGTAAATAAAAAAGGTTCACAAATGGAAAATAAATATTTAGATTTCTTTAAATGCTTCCAAAAGGATATAAAGGTGGAGACAATATTAAGTCGGTGTTCAAGGAATTTGTCCAAGTAATATAACCCCCTTTTATTTAGCCAAGTGGAGAAAGCTTCGGCCAAGGCTAGACAAATGCTGGGTTGCATCCGAAGAAGTTTTGTCAGCCGAAAGCCTGAGGTCATAATGCTGGAGTACTGTGTTCAGTTTTGGAGGCCACATTATCAAAAGGATGTGAAGAGAATGAAATCGGTTCAGGACTCAAGGATCTTCCATATGAAGAACGTCTAAGCAGGCTGCAGTTATATTCTCTCGAAGAACGCAGAGAGAGGGGAGACATGATAGAGATGTTCAAATATCTTACAGGCCGTGCTGAGGTGGAGGATGATATCTTTTTCCTTACAGGTCCCACGGCAACAAGAGGGCATCCGCTCAAACTCAAGGGTGGGAGACTTCATGGCGACATCAGGAAGTACTTCTTCACCGAAAGGGTGGTTGATCATTGGAATGGTCTTCCACGTCAGGTAGTCGAAGCCAGCAACGTGCTTGACTTCAAGAGACGATGGGATAAACATGTGGGTTCACTCCGGGGAAATGCTTAGGGGAGGGTTCTTTGATTGGGCAGACTTGTTGGGTCGTCGGCCCTTTTCTGCCGTCATACTCTATGTATTCTATGTATTCTATGTCTCCATCATGGCCCAGAGTGCCAAATGCTTCGACACTCATGAGACCCATATAAGACACTTATGTGGACCCCACATCTCTGTTTCCCTCTTTTCTCATATTGTACTTTCAATGTGTATTTCTTTGCATATGTTAGTCATGTATTGAGATTGGCAACGTCATACATTTCATAGCATCAGTGAATGAAATCGAATCATGCGCGCTTGGTCTTCATTTGTTCTTGTTGTTACAAACTTTCTTGGCAGCAAGAAGTCAAACAACTACACACACTTAGTAGAGGAGATGCTCTTGCTTGGCTGTAACATGAGTGTTCAAGTCCATTATCTGCACAGTCCCTTAGATCGCTTTCCAGAGAACCTTGGTGGCTTAAGCGAAGAGCAAGGTGAAAGATTTCACCAAGACATATAAACAATGGAAGCCAAATATCAAGGAAGATGGGATGCACATGTGATAAGAACATAAGAATTGGGTCAGACCAGTGATCCATCTTGCCCGGCGGCCCTTAGGTCAAAGGCCAGTGCTCTAAATGAGTCCAGCCTCACCTGCGTACATTCCAGTTTAGCAGGAACTTGTCCAACTTTGTCTTGAATCCCTGGAGAGTGTTTCCCCCTATAATAGACTCCAGAAGAGCGTTCCAGTTGTCTGGGTGAAGAAGAACTTCCTTACGTTTGTACGGAATCTATCCCCTGGCAGTCTATTGTTGGAATCTTAAGAGGCATTTTCCTGGCAGATCCTACTCTTGGAAGTTTTACAAAAGGAGCTTCTTGTGTGTTGAATGACTGAAAGGTTTGTATCCTAAACTTGTGCTTTTGGTATGAAATAAGTAGATTTTCATGTTGTATACTTTTCTTTTAATTTTTAATATGTTTCCTTCATACTTAAAAGATATTAACTTAAACACTACATTAAAATATCCTAATTTTTAAATGGGTGAGCAGAGTGAAGAGTGGTACATGGCACATGTTCTGTATCTCAAAAACTCGAGCTAATAGGAGAAAACTGGTGATATTTTTGGAATCAGCAGGCCATATATACCTGGAAACAGGTCTGACATTTGAGGCCCGAAAATGAGTGTTGGCTCCCTTCCCCCGTACCGCTTGCGTTTGCGAGGGCAGGTATGTTTTCATGCAGAGAGGCCTGCAGGCATGGAATGAGATCCTTCTATACATCCGGGAGCAGGGAAATTTGCACAATTTAAAAAAATTACTGAAAAAGTAATTGTTGTATAAGATGAAATATGGGCATTGAAGCTTTAATACAATTGTAGGCGCTGGTCGCTGAAATGTTTCGTTTGTTTGATTTGTTTAATTGTACGTGAAGTGATAGTATTATGTCAGTCCTTTTTGGAACCCGCTTTGGAATCCTGCTTTGAGTAAAGCAGGATATAAGCCAGTAAACTATAAACGAGCCCCACTGCTGCAATCGGCAGCAAACTTTGAATTCGGGCCGGCTCCTCCACGGAGCCTCCAGAGAGACCGCCCCCCCGACCCGGGCGTGCGAGCCTGCTCCGCCCCCCCCCGACGATCCCAATATCTGGCCGGAGAGAACGGCGTGCCAGATCGGGGCCTGCAGTCGGCAGTGCCTCAAGTTCCCTTCGGGCCGGCTTTTTTCTCTGACCCTCCGAGCCCCACTGCTGCAATCGGCAGCAAACTTTGAATTCGGGCCGGCTCCTCCACGGAGCCTCCAGAGAGACCGCCCCCCCGACCCGGGCGTGCGAGCCTGCTCCGCCCCCCCCCCGACGATCCCAATATCTGGCCGGAGAGAACGCACCTTCGCGAAGCACCAGCGCGAAAAGCCCAACTCCAGCACAAACGATAAGTACACCTTACATCTTAAATCCACTTGCACAGACTGCATGTACAATTGTATAATACCTGCCCAGCGTATATATTGCCGACCCAGCATGTATAGCATGATACTGCATGTTTAATAAGAACAATAATAGGTAACCTCAAGTATAACCGCATGTTTAATGATACCATATAATTAATAGGTATAAGAATAGGTAACCGCATGTACAACCATCTATTGCAGGAATAGCCTGCGACCATATGTACAACCTGTTATTACATGACTTGTCTAGTTAATGCATGACCATTTATTGCCTGACCAATTACTGTCTGTTACTGCACGACCTGACATTAATGGCACAACCAGCCCAGCTATTTCACACCATATACTCAACCTGTTAGCACTAGGCCACCTTACAACGATCCTTCTTCCCAGGTATAAGCTTTCTCTATCTTCTTACCGTAAGTTCTCCCATTACCCTACCCCCCCTCCCATTTCTCTTCAGTTCCTTACTTCCAACTCTCTCTGCTGTCTCAACCAGCCTCACTCTACCTCTACCCATTTCCATTACTCGCTGACTGCCACACCCAGTCAGTCAACAGTCTCTACTTCCCCCAACCCAAACCGCTCACCTTTTCACACAACATGGCAATCTGCAATAAACAGCAACTACTCTTATGGATACTATACCTATTATGCTCCAAATGCTGGAGCAATGAAGACAACCCCCCCCAACCCTTGCACACTTACCCCATCACCTGGCTCAGACCAGTCGAACTAACCATGCACTCCAACCCACTCCAACTCTCACAAAACCAGCCAAAACAATACCCCCATCAAATCACAGTACTAAACACCACCCACAAACACCGCAAACCTCACAGGAATAAGATCAGCAACAGAAACTTAAGAAAGATAACTTACTCGGAAATCCCTACAGCAAACAGTTATGAAAACATTAAGGGATACTATCTAAATACCCGTTCGGTGAGAAACAAAGCACACATAATAAACGATTGGATACTACAAACAAACCCTGATCTCCTGTTTCTGACAGAAACATGGATGACCTCCGACAATGACACTATCATGAAAGAAATCCTACCACAGGGATACAAAATCATTCCTCTATCAAGAAACTGGAAAAAAGGAGGAGGATTAGCGATCATCCTAAAAGACCACTTCCACTACATCAAGACCGACTCCAAATCGTCTGAAAACCTCGAAATACTAACTTGCAAAATCACCAACGCACAGTTAGAAGAATCACTAATTACAACTTTATTCTATATCCCACCCAAAAAATGGGCAAATGCTAAAGAGGAATTCGCCGAATTCCTTACCCTATCCACCCTAAAAGGATCATACAACCTGCTCCTGGGAGACATAAACGCACATCTAGAGCAACAGACAAAACCAGAAATAAACGAAATCGCCAACTTCCTAATATCACTAGACTTCCCAAACCCAGACACAGAAATAACCCATGAAAAAGGACACAAACTGGACCTAATCACCTTCTCCCACAAAGAAACAATAGATCCCAAAATACAATACTACCCAGGACCCTGGGAAAAATGCATCTGGTCAGACCACTTCATCGGCAAATTCAATCTACACTGGCAAAAACAGAACACACAACAAAAACACAAAAACGTCAACATGAACACAATAACCAGCCGGGGCATTATTAACCCAACAGAATTCTGGTCCCACTATGAATTACACCCCATAACCAACGAAAGTCAGGAGTTCCCAACAAGATGGGAAACTTACAGCAAAGAACTCCTAGACCAAATAGCACCATATAAAACATACAAAAAGAAAAATAGACCACCAAATGAATGGTTTGACTGTGAACTACTAACCACCAAACAGGAACTAAGAAAATTGGAGAGAATCTGGCAAAAAACAAACAATGAGTCAGACAAGACAAACTGGAAACAAAAAATGAATACATACAAAAATTTGATCAAAGAAAAACGCACTAAGCACTATGCAAAAAAAATTGGTACCTCAAAAATAAACAGCAAAGAATTGTTCAAACTAGTAAAAACAATAACCGATACAACACAAATACTGAAAAAGGACAATGAACCCACCCCATCAGCACAAACCCTAGCCAACTTCTTTCAAAATAAAATTGCTGACTTAAGAACAACTCTACCCACTACCATAACAACTGCCCTTCAATACCTCGAACCTCACGACCAAGACACCAGAGTAGACATGATATGGGACCACCTCGAATACCCAAACTGGCATCAGTTCCTAAACCTATTCAACAAGTACACCAAATCTAACTGTCTGCTTGATACATGTCCCCCTAAAATCATGACAGTCGCCCCTCCAGAATTTAAAAAGGAACTATTTGAATGGATAACATCCGCCCTCACAAGCGGAACACTAAACAAAAAAATGGGACACATACTAATCACTCCAATCCCTAAAGATCAGAAAGCCTCTTCAGCACTAACATCCAATTTCAGACCCATAGCAAGCATTCCCCTTTTCACAAAGCTACAGGAAGGATTGGTCAACCTTCAACTAGTCAACTACCTAGACAAATTTAACATCCTTAGTGAACACCAATCAGGATTCAGGAAAGGATACAACACAGAATCTGTCTTAGCCTCCTTACTAAACCACCTTTATGATCTCTTTAGCAAAGGAAAAAGCGCACTAATTCTTCAATTAGACCTTAGCAGCGCATTCGACCTGGTAGATCATGAAATCATGCTACTGTGCCTTGAAGTGATGGGAATTACTGGAAAGGCAAAGAAATGGTTCCAAGAATTCCTAATAAACAGATCCTACCGAGTAATCAGCAATGGAAATTACTCCAAACCATGGAAAAACCCATCAGGCGTACCTCAAGGTTCCCCCCTATCGCCCACCCTCTTCAATATCTATATCGCCTCCTTAGGTCACCTCCTACAAAAACTAAACCTAATACACTACATTTACGCAGACGACATATCCATTCTAGTCCCCCTAAATGACATCACAAAAGAAATAGTAGACAACCTCTCAAACGTAATGACTGAAATCGATAAATGGACCACCAATTTCAAACTAAAACTAAACGCAGAAAAAACAAAAGTCTTTCTGGCTAGTCCTAATGACAAAATCACGAAAACATTGATAAAAATAAACAATCACGAATACCCAATTTCCAAAAACATAAAAATACTTGGTATCACCCTAGACACTCATCTAACTATGACTGACCACACAAACTCACTAGTGAAAAAATGTTTTTACACGCTATGGAAACTAAGGACCATAAAAAAATACTTTGACCCGACGTCATTCAGGTTGCTAGTACAGGCGCTGATCCTATCCATTCTTGACTACTGCAACATCATCTACCTGGGCATCCCACAAAAAACAATAAAAAAACTGAGATTAATACAAAACACCGCCGTTCGACTAATTTTCGGACTAAGAAAAAACGACCACATCAGCCCCTACTATAAAAAACTACATTGGCTTCCAATTGAAGCGCGAATACTATTCAAATTTGCTTGCACCTGTTTCAAGCAAGCCTGGGGAATAGCACCCTCATATCTACAAACTCACTTCATCCTACACAACCCCACACGAGCGACCAGAAACAAAAATATCTTTGCATACCCAAAGATCACTGGCTGCAGATACAAATCATTTCTGGATAGAACCTTTAAGTTCCAAGCGAACAGACAGCAAGTTTGGCTGAAAAACTACATAAATAAACCTAATCAGTCTTACAGTGCATTCCGCAAATCGATCAAAACCGCCTTATTCGCAAAATTCACGGGCTAAAACGGTCCCCCCCTTCAATAGGACTCCCTCACTGTAAACGCCTTTCTTTCTCTAAAGATGCCCCTCACATATTCAGATATTCGCTTTCCATAGAACTCCAACTCAATGGAAGTTCTAAAGAAATACTCAGATATTCATTACCTATTGAACTCCAAACTATACGTAACTTTCCCTTCTACAATATTGTATTATATTTAGACTCATTGTAGGATACTGTATTTAGACTTATGTATAGTATTATATTCAGACTTATGTATTGTATTGTATTCAGACTTATGTATTGTATTGTGTTCAGATTTTTGTATTATATTGTAGTTAGACTCGTACTATATGGAACTGTATTGTATACAAAATCTTTGTATTGTATTGTATTGTATGTTGACTTATTGTACTGTATTGAGACCTCTTGTTATTCGCTGATTGTCCAGCCTTCTTACACTGTAAACCGCCTAGAAGTCGATTGACTATGGCGGTATAGAAAAATAAAGTTATTAAAGTTATTATATATTTGAGCAAGTATCCGCAACACATTGTCACAGTCCAATTTCTGGAACCCTGAGGGAGGCAATGTCCGTTCTTTCGCTGTTCGGGAATTTTCAGTGTAGTGTGGGGAGTACCCCTACCCCCACCCCCCCCCAGTAGGAGCGCGAGCAGTTATAAGTGTAGTGGGGGGTTCCCCCCCCCTTCAGAACGCTAACGGTAAGGTATAAAAGAGGCAGAACAGGCAACGCACATTCGTCCTGTGCGCAGATGTCAGCACGCTAATGTCTGACGCGCTTATGACATGCCACCGATGTCCCCCCCAGCTCCTCCTTACTACGCCACTGCCCCCTCCAACTAAAAGTGCTGTCCACACTCTGTGCATTCCCTCTGACCGAAAGCACCACCCTTCCCACACCCCTAGTGGTTTAGTCCTTAGTTGCTCTTGCCCCTGCCATCTCCGCTGTCAAAATGGCTGTCAAGACCTTCAGCGGCAGTCTTGTGAGACTGCCGCTAACGTCACGACAGCTCCTACATATGTTGGCTCCAATCTCAAAATAACAGCCATTCTGATGGCGGAGGTGGCAGAGTAAGGAGTGACCGGATATCTCTTCTGTTCCAGTTAGGCCATTAGACCAGCAGGGTTTAAGGTAGACCTGAGGGGGAAGGGTGCTCATAAATGGATCTGGGAGGGGAGGCTCTGTCTGGTTACAAATGGGGGGGGAAGGAGGGGGGCTCTGTCTGGTTGAAGGAGGAGGGATCAGGCCAGTTTGGGTTTTGACCAAAACTGAGTAATTAATTATGGACGAAAAAAAAATATCTGATTTTGGTTGGCCGCTATTTACATATTTACTTGTATGCTAATTTGCCAGTTTGTTTTTATGTGAATTTCACCTCTATCTAAATGGGGGGTGGATGAGTGAGAAATATTGAGAACAGAAGAGAATCTCTCGGTAACTGCGCACTGTCACCTGCGGCAGCTTTGTGTATTAACTCCCTCCCCCCACCCCGAGTTTAATTCAGACACCAGTGAGTAAAGCACAGCCCAAATCTCAAAGGAGAATCATCTCTCCTTGTTTTCTTCACTAGCAGATGAAGGGATGGGACTAGATTAACTGACATGTAATTACACCTCAGATTGTTTTCCTTTCCTTATCCTTCAGCAATCATTGGGGTGTGCCAGAATTCCCATGTGATCTGAAGAATAACATCATAACATAACATAAAATTTTATTTGTATACCACAATATAATGTGAAGTTTGATGTGGTTAACAGGAGGTAAGTATACAATTACAAGTGACATAGGAGTACAAATAGCAAAGGACCATGGTAAGGTCGTAGTCGAGAACATAGGAAATAGGGAAAACAAGGAAAGCTCAAGAGATGAACAGAGGTAGGGTCTCGGTGCAGGTATAGATACGGAGACCTAAGAGGGTGGGTGAGGTGAGGGGGCAGGTTGAAGGGTAGACAGGGTCCGTAACTAGAGCATTTTCCGTCGTCTTGAAGAGCGGGAAGGGCGCAGGGTTTACTGATCCGCTAGGAATTTGTTGAACAAGAACATTACCCCTATATCTGTGCCATCAACCTGCTTACAAGATAGATAAACCTGTATTAAGCAGTTTGCAATACTAATACAACGGTGTAAAATACAACGGCATATTTAACTCACTACTCACCTACCTCGGAACCAAGACCTGGAACAATCTTCCAACAATCAAGACAGAACCTAACTACCCCAGATTTCGAAAGAAACTGAAGATTTTCCTTTTTGACAACATAAGCTCCATCGATACGTAACAAGTATGCTCTTCCACAATAACCTACACAGCATTTCACCCTTCCAGAAACTACAAGAGCTCCCTCCCCAAACTCTACATAACATAATCGCACTAGTCTACTTGCATCTAACTCAACTGTATTGTACTTCAAACTGCTGTACTGTAATTCTAATGACAGCTCAATGTTCCCCCTCTATTGAATGATTACTACATCTCCTGTCTCTGGTATCTACTTCATAGTATACTGCTTACTTTATATTTCACTGTTGTAACTCGTAAACGAAATGTAAACTTCTTGATTTGTAAGTCGTCTTGAATCTAGATAGGTGCCGTACGACCCAGAAATTGAAGACTAAATTAGATTAGATTAGAATGACCCGCAAAAGGATGCAATAAGGCCCCTTTTAACTGCGGTTTGGTAAACGGGTTCCTAAGTGAGTTGCATACAAGCAAATTTTCGATACCCTTTTCACATATGTAGACACAAGAACCTTGAATGACCTTCCCGCAACCATAAGGACTGAGACAAACTACCTCAACTTTCAGAAAAAAATTGAAAACCTTCCCTCTAAATTAAGAATGGCAAACACTAATCTTAACTATGACTATCCTCGTCCCAATAACGGACCTGGCAACACGACATCTCAGAAAACGAAACCCACGCTGATTTTACAAGTCTTTATGGAGCTAAGGGGTCTTTTTCTGAAGGTACGCTAACTGATTTAGCGGGCGCTAAATGCTAGGACGCCCATAGGATATAATGGATGCCTTTAGCATTTAGCGTCCCCTAAAATTAGTAAAGTCTGCTTTGTTTGATAAATTTATCACATGATTAGGTCTTTTTAACATTGTAATTATTTGGTTCATAGACAACAGCGCGAAAGACAAAGGCGCGCCCAGACAATTGAGCGCAGCGTGGAGGCACGCACCGCTCAAAATTACTGTTTTTAGGGGCTCCGACGGGGGGTTTTGTTGGGGAACCCCCCCCCCCCACTTTACTTAATAGACATTGCGCCGGTGTTATGGGGGATTTGGGGGGTTGTAACCCTCAACATTTTACTGTAAACTTAACTTTTTCCCTAAAAACAGGGAAAAAGTGAAGTTTTTAGTAAAATGTGGGGGGTTACAAACCCCCACACCCCCCACAACGCCCCCACAACGCGGCGTGATGTCTATTGAACCTCACGGTATAGCGGTATATAAGAAATCAAATCAAATCAAAAGTAACTGTAATTCCTCATATTACTATATGGGCATCTTAGCTTGTAAATTGCCATCTTAGAAGTGTGATACAGAAATTCAGCCTAGATTTGATTCGATAAAATATAGCACTTAAATGTTTAAGTGTACATTTACCTGTCTAAGTAACAAAAGGGTCCTTTTACGAAGGTTCGGTAGCCGATTTAGCGAGTGCTAAATGAGCTACCACACCTTCGTAAAAGACCCAGATAGTAACAAATGAGGGGCCGCTGAAAAGGTCTCAACCCAACCAACAAGGTTGGGGGCACTGTCCAGCGATTTGCCACTTTTTTCATTCTGTCGGAAAAATATGGAACCTAAAAAGTGGCAAATCGCTGGACTAAGTTTCAAGTTTCAAGTTTATTAAAATATTTTTTAGACCGCTTATTCTGGTTTCAAAGCGGTTAACAATATAAAATTACATAAAAACAAATAATAAATTGTATAAAAACAGGGATAATAAATAAAAGACGAAGACGTACAGACTACACAACAATGGGATAGTGGGGAAGAACTACAATTAATATAGAAAAGGTAAGACATAAAAGGATAAAACAATCGGTTAGGTAGAAAGTCATAGAAATTTTTAAATTTAAATTTAGCCCTTAAAAGGGCAGTTATTATCCAAAAGCATCTTGAAATAGAAATGTTTTTCATTTAGTTTTAAATTGTTTTATATCAGATTCGTAGCGCAGATGAATCGGTAATGAATTCCACAGAGTGGGGGCAGTAAGAGCAAAGTTATTGGAGCGCAACGTATTAATAGATTTTAGCGAAGGTATAACTAAAAGGTTTTGGGAAACCGAGCGGAGAGATTTTGGCGCACTATACGTGATTAGAAGACTGTTAATGAAATTGGGTTGGTTGTTCAGTTTAGTTGTGAGTGTTAAAAGTAAAATTTTATAGCTAATCCTGTGTTCAACTGGTAACCAATGAGCGTTGATCAAGAGGGGGGAGACATGATCATATTTTTTTGCCCCGCTAATGATTTTTACAGCAGTGTTTTGGATGATTTGTAGTCGTCTAATCTTTTTTGTAATGCCCTTATAGAGAGCGTTGCAATAATCTATGCATGAAATCACCAAAGAATGAATCAGTGTATTTAGGGCAGCTGGTTCGAGTAGAGCCCTTGGCGGAGACTGCTCTAATTCTGTTGGTTGGGGTGAGAACTTTTCACCGACACCTCATAGTAACACAGTTAATGATAGCAGATAAAGACCTAAACGGTCCATCCAGTCTGCCCTGTAATTATATGCATTCCAATGTCATGATTCATACATACATAAGTTCATTACGGACATAAGTTCTGGTTAAGTATTTGGCCTAGAATACTCTCTATAGCTCAATTAGATAATGATCTGCCTATCTTGTATCACTCCTCTAACCCAGAATTTTCGATTTCATCAAAGTCCCTTAACAAATTGGACACTATGATAGCTTTAGCGATCCATCACATTACATGTAACACTGGAATTCGCACCACGCTCAGATTGTTCACAATAAATTACACCAAAAAACAGTGTAGCTTATTCTCAAAATTCTGGAGCTACTCGGTGTCGAACTAGCTCCTCTTCCAAAATTCTCCCCCATTCCCCAACCCCCTTACAGCAAGACTCGCGGTGCCGCAGAGTCCAGCCGCCACCCATGGCGGTATCGCACATGAGCGGTTACAAAATTTAGTCACCAAATCTGTTGCATAGCCACACTGATCCAAAATGGTTTCCCCAACATAGAATTTTTTCCGCAACAAAACTGAGACCAACCCTACCCCCCCCCCAAACAAAAAACCTCCAAAGAGAGAACCCCCAAAATAGGGAAGGGAAGAGTGGGACAATTTTCCCCACCAACCCTGACCTTCCCACACTCCCTCCAAATCCTTAATTCTCCACTGCCCGCCAAGTCTCCTCAGAAAACTCCTCCAATCCCAGAGCCCCATTCCCAGCCAATCCTCACTCGATCTCACCTACACCTCTTACTTCCACCCCTCCCCTTATCTAATTTGCCTTACAACCCACTCTACCCGTTCTCCTACCTACCTGCTAATAGTTAATTAACCCTTTCCCCCCAACACAATCTTCGCTGGCTCATCCAGCGTTATAAACCCGCAGATTAATCTGCAAGCCACTCAATTGGAAGGATATTTCTAGTCTCAATTTTCACGTATGGTGGAATCATCTAGGTTTAATTAGGAAATATAAAGAAATAATTGCTTTCAAATATAGCAACTTCAGGAACATATTGTAATCTCACTTGACCCCTCTCTATCTGAAAAGGAAGTTTGCAGCTCAGGTGTATTATTGTTTTATTTTATGTTAATTTGTCATAGAATATTTTCTTTACATTGTTGTATAAAGTTTAAATTTGTAATACTGTATGTAATTGTTGTTTGTACTGTATTGTACTCACACTATATGTATTTGATATACATATGTTTATGGCCCAGAAATAACACGGGGAAAAAAGACATTTTGATTGAATCATGAAATTGATTTTTTTTTTTTAATATATTTTAAAATTAATAAAAGATATTTTTTTAAAAAAATAAATTTCATGATTCAATTAAAATGTCTTTTTTCCCGTGTTATTTCTGGGCCGTAGATCTTAGAAGTCCATCCGGTAATGTCCTCGTTTCCAACTACCAGAGTTACCGTTAAAGCTCACTCCAGCCTATCTAAGCCATCTCCTTTGTGGAATTCAATCCGTGAAAGTTTGCCCGTTCATATTCTAATTAGAGATCCTCTATGTTCATCCCACGCTTTTTTAAATTCCGTCACCGTTTTCCTCTCCACTATCTCCCTTGGGAGGGCAATCCAGGCAACCACCACGAAAACGAATTTACTAACATTACTCTTAAGTCTACCACCCCTCAACCTCAAATCATGTCTTCTAGTTTTGCCAATTTCCCTTCTCTGGAAAAAATTTGGTTCTGCATTAATACCTTTCAAATATTTAAATGTCTGAATCATATCAGCCCTGTCCCTCCTTTCATCCAGAGTAAGGAAAGGGAAGGGAAATGGGTTTTTAGATACACTTGGACAATGTATATTATTAAGTGGCTCTCAAGCATTTTTTCCCTTTCTGTCCCGGTGGACTCACAGTCTATCTAATGTACCTGGAGCATTGGAGGATTAAGTGACTTGCCTAGGATCACAAGGAGCAGTGCAGGATTTGAACCCATAACCTCATGATTCTGAGGCTGTAGCTGTAACCACTAAGCTAGTCTTTTCTCGTACTTCTTTTTGTCATTTTCCTCTGGACCACTTCAAGCCTTCTTATATCTTGGCCAGATGTGGCCTCCAAAACTGAACACAATATTCCAAGTGCGGCCTCACCAACGGTCAGTACAGGGGCATCAACACCCCCTTTCATCTGCTGGTTACGCCTCTCTCTATACAGCCCAGCATCCTTCTGGCTACAGCCACCGCCTTGTCACACTGCTTTCTCACCTTCCAACCCTCAGACACCATCACCCCAAGGTCCCTCTCCCTGTCCGTCCATATCAGCCTCTCGCCTCCCAGCACACAGATCTAATAGTCTATGGATTATGTGAACAATCAGTGTGAAAAATGTGGGCACCAAGAAATGAAAATAATGCTCACTTTTTAATTAGCGTGCCCTCTCTGCACTAGTGCGCAGTGTTTTGCAAAGAGTGCACACTCGTGATGACATTCATTCCAGAATGAAAAAACAAATAGAAAAATATGAGACAATATTGGGGGGGAGGGGGGAGTCCTAGTTTCAGCCCACTGCATGGCATGAAGCTAGACTTTCCAAATTTCCCCAAGGAAAGTAGGATTAGGAATCCATACATGCAATACCAGGACTATCCTTGATGAGATGGAGCCTTCTGGGAAATCTAGCTAAAAGGCCAAAGCTGTGGTCCACTTATTCTAAAATAATGGATATACATTGAAGGAACTAAAGCCAAGGCTTGCACGGCCTGTGTCCCGTATATCTATATCCTTGTTTCTGGAGAGGCCCCATCCGGATAATTTTGGTTTTCATTCCATTATTTGTTTCTTTGTTTGATTTCTATTTTATGTTTTGTGTCACGTAAAACAAAAAAGAATCAATTAATAAAAATGAAAAACAAAAGTCCAACCAAAGGTCCAACAGTGGCCAATCCAGGTCTCAAGTACCTACCTAGATCCAAAGTAATCAAACAGATTTAATTTTCATTTATTTATTTTAAAATTTTCTTCTCCGCTTAAAAACTCATGCAGATAAATTATATTTATTTATAATCCACTTAAAAAGCCTAAGCGGCTTCCAATAAAACATACATAATAATAATAAAAACAAATATAACTGTCATAATCAACAAATCAATACAATTCTCCTACACAGGCAGATTTTAACATATTCTTTACAAAAATTTCATTTTGCCATGGTGTAACTGTCACAATTTTTTACTTCAGGCAAATGCTTTAATAAGGAAATTTTATGATGCTTATCCTAGGAATAAGCAGTGGATTTCTCCAAGGCATCTTAATAATAGCCTGTGGACTTTTAGGAAATTATCCAACCCTTTTTTTAAACTCTGCTAAGCTAACTGATTTCACCACATTCAGTTCTACAGATGTATGTGAAAATGAGTGACAGCCATTTCCCTGGAAACCAGAGACCATGCAGTACTTTTCCACAGCTGGCAGAGCTGGCCTGTTTACATGTGTGCTGGATGCTGTGTGCAGAGACAGTACTGCACCGGTGCAATTTCCGAGCATATAAAAATTAAAACAAAAGTCTTACTCACAAACCCACTGAAACTGTCTAATTATAGCTATTGTTTTCATTGGGCTGCCTAAAACGCATTCATATGAGACGATTGGTTGGCAGGATTATCTGAAGTAAAGGTTACTTATAGTAGGGAGATTTTAAAATGTACCTGCTGGTAAATTAATGTCTTCTGCCCCCTGGTGGAGAAAAAGACAAACTGTGGCAAATTGAGGTTGAAGCTATGTTGGCACTAGCTTCACATGCCTGATGTTATTTGCTCTCTTTTAATGCAAGAGCAAGTGAACCTTGAAAGAATGATAATGTCTACAGTTAAACTAAAGGCCCTTTCCTGCAATCCAGTGTTTCTGAATAATGAACTTCAAGATGAGATCACACAAAAAGTCAGTGTGACAGGGGAAGGAAGCTGGACGGTTTCTACTTCCACTTTTTTTTAATGCTTACAAATGTTTGCTCTGCTTCTGCCTAAAACTGAAAGCAGAGTCCACCAATTGTTCTACGTCAAAGGTACTGTGATCAAACGTTGACTTTGTCCTATTTCTTTTTGGACATAGGAAAACTCACACCCCGTTCTCATGCCCCCCCATTAAGGAGGTCAAATGGAAAAAAACTATATGATGGCCTCCTGGCCACTCAAGCAGCCAAACTAGACAACCAAATCGCCAATCTACTGACGGCATCCCTCGACTACAAGACTTTTAGAAAAGAAATAAAGACCATACTCTTCAAGAAAACTCTGAAAAAAGAAATACCGCAAGTCTCAAACTCCACCTCTCACTAAAGCCAACTACCCCAAACAAATAACCTTACCCATTTCTCACTTTTTTTGAAAATGACCAATTTTTTTTTTTTTTTTTGTAAGTTCTTATTGTAATACATCTTGGATAATTCTTTTGTAATCCGCCTTGAACTGCAAGGTAATGGCGGAATGGAAATCCCTAATGTAATGTAATTAACTTTGCATGCAATCTCACTATCACTCATTTTTGCTAGTCCAGTCCTCAGGACACACCAAGCCAGTCAGGTTTTCGGGATACCCATAATGAATAGATCTGAGCTAGATCTGCATATCATAGAGGGAATGTATGCCATATTTAGGGCTACCAGACGTCCGGGGAAACCCTGACATGACCTCTTTTTAGAGGACTATGCGGGTGCTCGGACGGACTTTACTAAACCTGGCAGTTTGTCCGAGTTTTGGAAAGCTCTGGCCGTGTCTGGAGGGCCTCTGAGCATGCACGGATGATGTCACACGCGCCCGCGCATACTCAGAGGCCCTCCGACGCAGCTCGGAGGGCAGGAATTAAAAGAAGCTTGCTGGGGACAGGGTTGGGGCAGAATGGGGCAGGGATAGACGTAGAACAGGGCAGGGCTGGGGGTGGAACAGGGCGTGGCCATGCATCCAGGATTTGGGGATGCAAAATATGGTAACCCCATGCGTATTTATCTCATGCATATTCATTACGAGCATAGGCAACAGAATGCTTTTCGTTTGGGGGTCCCAAAAGCTCCTCCGTAGACCTCTCTGGCACCCAGCTCCCCCACCTACCTCCTCCCCAGCCGCTGTCATTTTAAATCTCCGGGCAGCCGTCAGCGGCAACGAGTGAGGCTCCTGCCATTGGCCTGTCCCAGAAGTCTTCATTCGGCAGCAACTGGACGCTGCAGATCGAAGACTTCCGGGGCGACTCACTCGTTGCCACTACCCAAAGATTTAAAATGAGAACAGCCGGGGTGGAGGTGGGAGAGCCATCTCTTCTGACCAACTGCCAATCTGGGGGGAGGCCATGACCGCCCCCCTTCCGACACCCTGAAGTCAGGTATCTCATTACAACTAGATTTCTCCTCCAGAGTTTCGGGCATTATTTTGGACTCCTCCCTTACTTTTAATGGTCAGATAAATTCTTTAGCAAAGAAATGGTTTTTTTTCAGTTTGCGTATGTTGAGAAAAGTTAGGTCATTATTCTATCAGGAACATATTGGTACAGTTCACTGTGCTTGCTCAGCCAGATTATTGTAATTCTGTATATTTGGGTATTAAACAGGACAGCCTAGATCGACTGCAGCCAATTCAGAATACAGGGGCCAAACTTATCTTTGCAAAGAGAAAGTACGATCATATGTCCCCGTTGTTGAGAAAGCTTCATTGGCTCCCAGTTTGTTCTAGGATACAGTTTAAGTGTGCATATGTCGTTTTTAAATTCCTCTATGGAATATTTGATCCGTCAATCCCTCTATGCTGGACTGCTATCAGATCCTGTCATTCAAGGATTACAGCAATTTATAAATTATCATTTCCATCTTCTAGAGCAGTGTTCTTCAACCTTTTTACACCTATGGACCGACAGAAATAAAAGAATTATTCTGTGGACCGACATCGGTCCATGGACCGGCGGTTGAGCTAAGTTGTGGGCTAGACCCCGCCCATCTCTACCCAATCTCCACCCCAGACCCCGCCCCCATAATAGTACTAATTGTAACACTATTTTTTCCATTCATTTTTCACAGATACACAACATAATCTTATTAACAACACATAATGGTTAACCACAAAATTAAACTACACAAAACACTCTGACAGCAGATGTAAATTCTCAAAATTGGCATAATTCAATCACTAAATTCAAAAATAAAATCATTCCCCCCTACCTTTGTTGTCTCCCTCCCTCCATGCTATGCCTTACATTCTGGCCTGCTCCCGCCTGGCCATTTTATGCCAACCCCGGTGTTATCTTCAGGCCGGCTCCCTCTTCCTCACTGATGAAGTGCACAAAGCCGCAGGCAGCAGCTCCTTGCGCGTCCCGCGCCTCCTCTGGAAGCCTTCCCTCTGACGTTGCGACATCAGAGAGAAGGCTTCCGGTTCAGGCGCAGAACACGCGTAAGAGCCGCTGCCCGTGGCTTTATGCACTGAATCAGTGAGGAAGAGGGAGCCGGCTCGAAGATAACGCCGCACCGATTGCACCATGGACCGGCGGTTGAAGAACACTGTTCTAGATGACTTAAATATGCCGGGAAACCCAGCAAAACTTTGGGCTCCTTTTACGAAGGCACGCTAGCGTTTTTTAGCGCACGCACAAGATTAGCGTGCTGTAGCGTGCGCTAGCCGAAAAACTACCGCCTGCTTAAAAGGAGGCGGTAGTGGCTAGTGTGCGCTAAAACCACTAGCATGCCTTTGTAAAAGGAGCCCTTCGTCATTTATATTGGTGGAGATTTGGAACAAATTTCCAGACTCTTTAGGTCAGTTCTCCTAGGACAAGCAGGATGAGTCAGCCACATATGGGTGTTGTCCCAACAGCTCCCAATTTGCGGATAAGCTCTCCAATAGCTCAGAGAGATTTTTTTTTTTTTTTTTCTCTCTCTCTCTCTCTGAGCATGTGCAGTGCCCAGGCCCCACTGGGCATGCCCGAACCCTACCCATTTCCCCTTGCTTCCCCCTAATCCCCAGTCTTTAGTCTCCGCCCATTCCCATCGGTCGATTACCAGACTCTTTAAGACTGTTCGGTCAGTTACAGCAATTTCGGAGAGATCTAAAAACGTGGTTGTTTACGCAATAGTTATTCAGACCAGTTCTTCTAAATATTTAAATATCTATCTAATCCTTTTTTTTTTTTTTAATTATTTATTTCTTATTCAACAAAATTTACAAGAATACATCTTGCTACAATAAACACAGGGAGGCAAAAACAACACAGAAGTATTATAAACTCATACTTATAGAAATAAAAAGTATTTCTTTATCCCCTTCTTAGACCACAATTTTTGGGGGGTTGTCAATCAAGAAAATATATGAGAGAAAAATTAAAGAAGAATTTAATTAACAAATAGGCTTAATGTATCTAAGCACCAGCTATTAAAATTTTGTTATCCCTCAGTCCTTGATGATCTTCTTCACATCCAGGAATTCCTTCAGATGGTTTGGAGAAAAAAAAAGTGTATTTGACTCCCAAATACCTAACCAAGCATTTGCAGGGGTATGCTAGAAGAAACGTTGCTCCCAAATTAATAGTATCTTGACGCATAGAAAGAAATTATTTCCTCCATTCTTGCGTAGTCTTTGCGACGTCAGGGTATATCCATATTTTCTGTTCCCCAAATAACTTTTGTGAGTTTTTAAAGAACAATTTCATAATCATATTCACATCTTGCTCAAAAACAAATGATACTAAGAGCGTAGCTCTATCAGTGTCAACAGTTATTGTTTGTTCAAGAAGAGCAGTCACGTCAGCAAATTCTATTTCATTATTTTTTATTTTTTTATCTTTCTCAATCTCATTCTCTCCTCCTTCTCTTCCAGGTATCTTCTTATTTGGTAAATAGTAAATTTTATTTATTGGAGGAATACAGTTTGAGGAAATCTTTAAATTTATCTAATCCTAACTGATAGTACTCTCTCTTCAATCTATTAGATGTTATCTTATTTTTTAATTAATTGTAAACTGAATCGAGTTCCTTTGGGAAATGATTCGGTATATAAACTGAAGACTAGATTAGATTAGATCCCGAAAGCCCAACGGAGTAGGTGTGTCCCAAGGACGAGGTTGAAAACCCCTGGCCTCTAATTATGCCAATAAAAGAAAGCCCTGACCGACGCACAGGGAGATGAAGAATTAGAAAATGGGCAGTGGTGCAAAATGAAAAGACTTCTTCCTCCACCCAAACTGCCCCTTCAACTCTCCCCAGCCACCTCTCACCGGGTTGGCAGGCAGAGAATTTTGCCACTGAGGCAGAGTCCTCCTTCCTTAATGAAAGTTAGGAATGTGTAACCTTAGGAACAGCTCCACCGGCAAACCTCCGTCATCCAGTCCTGGCCGGCTCAGAAACCAATAAATCGCATTACAGGCATCACAGAAGCTATGTTTGTCACATTGGGAGGAGTGCATTTCATGCGGTAACCACTCCCTGATATATTAATAAACCCTTCCATGGGGAGGAAGCTCAGTGAAGCAGGCCCTTAATTATAATTACAAAGAAAAATCAAGTGTGAAAAAGGGCTGAATTTAAAATGTCAGAAAGTTAGTTCACCTCTGCTTTCCAGTACTAATTGCTCCCATATAGCATTTTTTTAGTACTAGAAATAAATGGAAAGCAAATGTACGAATATTTTCAAAACATAGGCCCCCTTTTATCAAGGGGCGTTAGGGTTTTTTTTTTATCGCTGGCCACTGTGGTAAAAGCGCTGACATTGAAACGAATTCCATGAGCTTCGGAGCTTTTCTTGCAGCAGCCGGCGATAAAAAACCCTAACGCTCCTTGATAAAGGGGGGCCATATTTATTAACATTAACAATAAGATTATTTTAATAATTCAGGGCTCCTTTTTTTTTTTTTTTTTACTTTTGCTGGCCTACATTGTATGTGTCTTCCTCTGGCCTAGGGAGACGCGTAGGTCCACCTAAGGCTACTTCTGGACCAAACTATGCCCACGCCTAGCCTTAGGCGAACTTAGGCGGGCTTGTGTGCCTGCCTAGGTTCCCGGAGGTGCCTCCAATGTAGGTGGTTTGCCTCGGGGGGGGGGGGAGGGTAAGGAAACGTGCGTCCCGAATGGCCTACAATCAGGACGCTGTTTATGGAATCCGGGCCTAAGTGTGTGTTAATACAGAGCATACTAAATCAGTTAGAGCCCCTGATGAATTCCCCCCTATATGCTATGAAAGGGGAGGTAAATAAAATGAGATTCTTAGCATTTAGCATGCATTAATCTTTAGGGCGCCTTAATAGAGGGGCTGCTGACAAGTTCTCAGCCCAACCAAGAGGAGAATAATGTGAAACCATGAAATTTATATGTTATTCCACACTTTTCATGACACTTTTTATTTCAGTGAGGCAAATGCATCTAGTAAATGGGCACAAGTAGAGGGAAACCAAGCCATTGTGACATCACTGATGACACTGGCTCTTAGGCATTGGTGGAATGAGACATTATGGCATCACAGTAGGAGGGGCCGCTGAAAGGTTCTCAGCCCAACCAAGGGAATGATGTGAAGCCATGAAACTTACAAGTTATTCCATGCTTTTCTTGACACTTTTGTTTCAATGAGGCAAATAAATCTAGTAAATGGCCACAAGTATAAAGAAACCAAGCTATCGTGTCATCACCGATGAGGCTGGCTCTTAGGCATTGGTGGAATGAGGCATTATGACATCATAATACGATGGGCCACTGAAAGGTTCTAAGCCCAACCAAGAAGAGAATGATGGGGAGCCATGAAACATACAACTTATTCCACACTTTTCTTGCTGCTGCGTTTTGTACCATTTGAATCTGCCTAATCATGTACTTCAGAACACTCAGCAGGATTGCATTGCAGTAGTCAAAGATTGAGAGTACAGTTGCAGTTAGTTTAATTGATATACCACATTTCTTAACAATTGTAGTCAAATCAAGGCGGTTAACAAAGTTAAAAATAATGGGTACAAGATTTTTTTAAAAACCAGACAGGGGAAAGACCGATACTGTAATCAAACTGGGAGAAAAGGATATTCAGGGAAGGGATGAGTTACAATATTTATAAGGGGAAATTAATAAAACAAAGGAAAAACACAAGAGGTTAAGGGGATAAAGTTGTTTTTGTTTTGTTTATTCCGGGATAGGAAGCGTCTGTAGGGATTGACAGTCAAAAGCCTTTCTGAAATAATAAGCCTTCAGCTGTGACTTGAAGACTGTAAGAGATTTTTCCGATCTCAGATAAAGTGGTAACGAGTTCCAAAGGCTTGGGGCCGTCACTGAGAAACTCGACTCCCGGTTAGCATCCGGAAACATTTGTCGAAATGATGGTCCAAATAACAAATGCTAAGAGGAACAAGATTCCTTGTTGGCATGTAAGGAATCAGATGACTGTACAGAAACAAAGGAATTTGAAATGTAAGAACATTATATTTGAAAGGAATCCTACATGCTATTGGAAGCATATGTTCAATTTTAAATAGCGGAGTTATATGATCAAATATACACCCTCCAATCAAAGAAGTTAAACGGAAAAAACTATATGATGGCCTCCTAGCCACTCAAGCAGCAAAATTAGACAACCAAATCTCCAATCTACTGATAACGACTCCAGACTACAAAACATTCAGAAAAGAAATAAAGACTATACTCTTCAAAAAATCCCTGAAAAAGACCTAACTCCACAAGCTTCCGTCTTTCCTACGACCACCTCCCCAACCTCCAGAAAAAACATGATCTACTCTTTATCTTCCTGGAAATGTCCTGCTACTCTCTCCAGTCTCCCTTGAAAAATGTCCAGATATCTTTTTGTAATCCACCTTATTTAACTCTTTTGTAATCCGCCTTGAACCGCGGAATAGAAATCCATAATGTAATGTAATGTAATGTAAATATGGAGTGGCGAGTACCCATCGTTTGATGGATGAGGTAGGGTTTAAGTCCTCTATCCCAGAAGAGTTTGCCATAAGTATTTTTCATAATGTATTTGATCAGCCATACTCCTAGGTTCTTCACCCCTTCCGTGGATAATTTTATGGTATTGCCATTCAGAGCTAGTTGATATCTCAGGCTGTTTCCTCCCCATTCATTAATTAGAAGTAGTTCTACTTTATCCTTGTTAGCTACTAGTCCATTTGTTTGGAACCATCTGAAGATTTTCTCTGGGCCTGTCTTGATTCACCATTTAGTCTTTGTGTCCCTTTTCTACAACGGGATGATCAGTTGGACATTGTCCGCTTAGATGGAGCATTCCCATCCCAGTTTTCTGATGAATTTCCCCAGTGGTTGGAGGGTGATATAGCGGATCCCTTCAGTACCCCTACGACTGGAATACAAACCTGAAGTGTGATGGATAGAATTTTGAATGGGATCATGCAACGTTCTTCTCAGAGTAGAGGGACAATTTTAAATGTTATTATAAAGAGTTGGAGTAATCAAGGCGAATAATTATGAGAGTCAGAAGGCACATTTTATCAAATAGAGAATAAGCTGCCTCCATCTTGCCAAGATTTTATTTTAACTCACTCCTGGTCAACCAATACGCACTTTTATCCAACTTGACCATAAATTGTTCTTTGATTTTCATATTAACTCCTTAGTTTAAAAAATTATATTTTCTACTTTGGAAATTAAGAACAATTAAGCCATATTTCGACTTTTCCTCATTTAGATGGCTAGTACAGTCCCTTGTCTTGAGCATGTTGGATTACTGTAATATTCTTTTTCTCTCGATCTCTAGGTAAACCATGAAACGGTTGCAGATTATTCAGAATACAGCAATACGATTGATTTTCGGGATAAAACGATCCGATCACATATCACATAGATTGCATTGGTTGTCAATAGAGGCAAGAGTGATCTTTAAATTTGGTTGTATATGTTTTAAGGCTTTGAAAGGGTTATTACCCAGTTACCTTCTAGATCACTTTATATTTGCCAATAGGAAACATCCGCGTGAATTACGGTTTTTTTATTTTCCATCCGTAAAAGGATGTGTTTACAAACCATTCTTTAGCAAACTCTTAGCATATCAGGCAGCAGTGTGGGATAAACAAGTTAATATTTTACACATCTATCTCCACTTCTTATCTGGCCTTTAGAAAATCTCTGAAAACATATTTGTTCGGCAAATATCTTGATTAATCTTTTGTAATCTTACTGCGATTGTTCAGCATTCTTACCTTTTGTTAATTGCACAGAACCGCGAGGTAGTTGCAGTATATAAGAAGTTATGTTATGTATGTTATATTATGTTTAGAATCAGGAGAGAAGGACATCCACTGGTACATTAAAGAATATTTGAATGAATGAATGAATGAATGAATGAATGAATGAATAAATGGGCAAGAGAAATATTGAATAATATAGGCCAAAGAATTGAACACAGGGGAATACCACTGGATAAGTCCTGAGTCCATTTGACAAAAGCATCAGCATGCTTAAGCAAGACTCATTGTGACAGGAAGCAAGTGCAAAGACCTGATATTATGCCCGTCATGCTATGTGTCACCATGAATACACAAAACGGATCATTCCAAAGTCTAAGAACTTGATAGAAAAAGGGTTATGGATAGTAGAATATCAATTATTCCCCCAACACAAAAAGGGTATATAGATATGTTTAAGAAGATTTGGGGACCATTAACAGACTTTTGCAATGAATGATATAATTTTCCCATAATAAGATATTTTATAAGGGGGGGGTGGGTGGGTTTATTTTATTCATCATAAAATATAAATAACATTATATTTTGTTTTATTGTATCCATTTCCCAAAGTAAGGGGAGGGAGGGGGGTTATAATTGAGTAATAGTTGACAGACTTATTACTTATTAAGTATTATATGCTGTTTAAAAATTATAGTAAAAGAGTATATAATGAAATGTTATATTTACAGTAAGGTATGAAAGAATGTCAAGTGTATACTTAATGAATTTATATGAATTTAGATTGTACACTTGTTGTTATATGAAAAATGAATAAAAAACTTAAAACATGAAAACATGAATTATTCCCCCCAAAAAATTTTCTCACAAGCTAATGGGATGAAATTCATAAAAAATATCAATAAAGCATCTTAAAGGTTTTCCCAAATAACATGGTAACTAGGAGGTTGGATTAAGCTCAGAGACACATTTGTGTTTACTCACGATGAAGTTTTATGAGTTTTTTTAAGAAATCTCACCCGTGCCTGCTGACAGACCATTCTTTTGAACTTTTAGTCCGTATGGTTTCCTGAAGCAGTAAACGAAACGTGCCACATCGAAGCCATTTACCAGAGAAGTGTTTTTTTCACTTTTAAACTTTATTTGAGAATTGAAGAGTTTCAAAGCTTTTTATTATTGAAGTTTTTGCACATTTAATTAAAAATGGGGTGGTGAGGCGGTTGGGGGGTTTTTCACCCTTGTTAACCCCTCCATGTCTCTGAGCTTAATCCTACCATCAAAAAAAATAACACTTTTAAGTCTAAGATGTGGAGGGGCATAATAAAAAAAAAAAAACCACCTTTTGGCCTAGGCCCTAAACGCTGAAAGTAGCAGCAGAGAAAATGTCCACTCTCAAAAAAAAAAAAAAAACCATCCAAAATGAGGCTTTATTTCAGACAGGCCTACCTCTATGTTCAGCTGCTTAAACACCCAGACTACCACTATGTTTACGCTCACAACACATTATCAACCACAAAACAGCCTAAGCCCCAAACCAAACATTTTAGGCGAAGAAGGGGCCGGTCCTTCGTTTGTCAAAAACAACACCGGTTACAGAGTCCCCCCCCCCCCCCCCCGCAGCGATCGCAGAAGGAGAGATGCCTAATCTCTCCTACCGCGATTTACGGCAGTTTGGGGGAGGATCGCAATCGCGGCAGGAGAGATGCTCAATCTCTCCTGCTGCGATCATGATCCACCCCCGAACCCCAACAATACCAGCAGGACGGAGCCCAACACCCCCCACGAGAGACGTCTAAGTCCATTTACGTCCATCCAAAGTAAAAAACAGCTTAAGACACATTTTCGAAAAATACGTCCAACTTTTTTTTCGTTTCGAAAATCATCTAATTATACGTCCTGCTGATCTGATCGTCCAAGTCACTAAGTCGTCCATCATTATACCACATTTATACCACATTTTCGTCCAACTTTCCGTCCAAGTCCAAAATGCCTAGAACAAGCCCTGTTGGATGTGGGAGGGGTCTACAAAGTGATGGACTGCACACCCAAACATGCCACCTAAATAGTGGGGTACCTTACAGGGCATTGCTGTGAACTTCACAAAAAGGGTGCCGTGTCTTCACCAACCCTACAGCTCCATTATAGGTTGCGGTGAGCCCCCCAAATCACCTCCAGAATCCCCTAGACCCACTTATCTACCACCCCAATAGCCCTTATGGCTGCAAGAGCCACTTATATGGGTTATGGGGGTGTATAGGGGAGTGCACATGTTTCAGTGTCAATGCAGTGATTACAGGGGCTTATGGGCATGGGGCCTCCTTCTATGGGTCCCTAACCCACCCCAAAGACGACTTAAGCTGCCTCTGTGCAGGACAGCTAGGCTTTCCTATGCCAGGCTGCCAGGTGATGTTGATCTGGAGTCTGAATTTTAAAGGTGTGATTAATATTTTTATGGGGGTGGGGGGGGTCGAGGATCACTGGAGTAGTGTGTGGGGGTCTGTTTTATGTGTTTGCAGTGCTTGGTGAGTTTAGGTGGGCTTTTGTGACTTAGACCATGTTATACATGGTCTAAGTCACACCGTCCAAGTTCCGTCGATCGTGGGCTGTATAACTTTCGGTTATGCATGCTGTATGACTAAGTCTAAGCCATCCCACTTCCCGCCCAACTCCCGCCCTCGACATTCCTCCCCAAACGCCCCGGTTCAGCAGCACTATGAAGGCCTAGGTAGAAATACGTCCAAAACCCGTTTTTAGTATCGGCACTTGGACGTATTTGAGAAATGTTCGTCCAAGTGCCAACTTAGGCCGGTTTTTGGATGTATTTCTCTTTCGATTATGAGCCCATAGACTATAGCATCACACTTAGCGCTGATTTTTTCTGTCCCAGATGGTTCATAGACAATAACACGGAAGACAAAGGCGCGCGCCAACAACTGAGCGCAAGATGGAGGCGCGAGCCGAAGAAAAAGACTGTTTTTAGGGGCTGCAATGGGGGGTTTTGTTGGGGGAGCCCTCCCACTTTACTTAATACAGATCGCGGCGGCGTTGTGTGGGGTTTGGGGGGTTGTAACCCCCCACATTTTAGTGAAAACGTAACATTTCCCCTAAAAACAGGGAAAAAGTTAAGTTTTCAGAAAAATGTGGGGGGTTACAACCCCCCAAACCCCCCACAACGCCCCCACAACGCGGCGCGATCTGTATAAAGTAAAGTGGGGGGGTTCCCCCCCCCACACCCCCCATCGTAGCCCCTAAAAACAGTCTTTTTCTTCGGCGCGCGCCTCCACGCTGCGCTCAGTTGTCTGCTCGCGCCTTTGTCCCGGCGCGCTTTTGACCTGACACCGTCCCAGATATTTGAACGCCATTTGCAGAATCCCACTTCATTGTTTTCTTGGACACTTTGCCCAATATTTTATCGCTTCCAATGGCATTTACAGACTGGTTACCGAAAAATAACTAAGAAAAATCACAACGAGAAATAAACGTGTCCTAAAACAGTCTGGAAGTTCACCGCATTGGATCGATATATCCCGCATTCTTATGATATTCTCTGCCAATTTCTGTACTCTGTTTTTTTTTGTTACATGATGTACTTTGTTTTCCTTTTCTTCATTATTCAATAAACAAATTGAACTAAAAAAAATAAAAATAAAAAAATAAAAAAAAATAAAAAAAAGAAAGATCTTCCCGTTCTGTGCTGAACGCAATGACACACCGAAGCCCTTAATAACCTTCCAATTTACCCAGGGTCATCAATTATTGCTTAATTAAACAACAAGCTTCCATTAAAATACACCCAGTTAGTGACATCATTACCGAGCCTTTTGCCATCATTTAGTGGATTAATGAGCTCATTAAGCAAAGTGCAGCAGGAAGCCAGGGCCCCATTAAGTCAGATGGGATGAAGGGCACAAGACTTTTCCGGAAAGCTCGTAAAGGCGGACAGGTTCATCCTGTACCCACAGGACAGGTGAAAGGGAAAAGCCAATGTCTTCAAAAGCGAAAAAGGCCTGAGATGGTTCTGAATATTAACAAGACCAAATCCATCCTATTTAAATGGAAAAAAGATATTTCACTTATAAAACCATTTCTTATTAATAATATACCTATCAGCACGGAACCCATAGTTAAAATTCTCGGGGTACTATTTGATAATAATTTATCTTATCATGAACACATCTCCTCCATTGTTAAACAATGTTTCTTCAAACTTCGGCAGATAAGATCTATTTCCAAATTTCTCAATCCTTCTTCTTTAAAGATTTTAATCCATTCATTCATCATAGCCAAAATCGACTACTGTAATGCCCTATTTTTAAATATCAGCCAAAAAGAAAAAAGAAGACTCCAAATCATTCAGAACACGGCCATAAAACTAATTTATAACGCAAAAAAATTCGATCACGTCTCCCCATTATTGATAGACGCGCATTGGTTACCAATTAACCATAGAATCCTCTACAAACTGATGTTCCTAATCTTTAAGTCCCTCACATTCAGTGAGCCACAATTTATTTTGAAGTCGCTTATCCCATACAAACCCCAAAGATCTTTGCGCTCATCCAACCAAAATTTACTAGCTGTGCCTTCTTTAAAAATCATTGGAACGAGAAGAGCTGATATGTTTACTGTTGCAGGTCCACAATGGTGGAATTCCCTTCCCCATTATATTAGAATAGAAAGTGATATCCTAATATTCAAAAATCCCATTTATTTAAGGACGCCTTCGATCTATAATTTAACTTATGGACGCCATTAACTAATTTTTAATCCTCTAAATTGTTGATTTGGATCAAACAAATATGCAAGAAGTGCTTTGAATAAATTTTTACCCTACCTTCCGTTCTTCCCTGTTTTTTTGTTTTTTTTCCTTTTCCCCATTGTAACTTTACCCTCCTTTCCTATCTCTCATGTGAGTCACAATTTGATTTTATTGTAATTAGGTTAAAGTTTCTTTATTATATTATGTACATCGCCTAGAACTCTGAAATAGGCGATTCATCAAATGTGAAATAAAACTTGAAATTTGAAACTTTCTGCAGCCGGGTCACTGATGTGCAGACCCTCCTTCTGAAAAGATGACTTTTCTGCCAGGTCTGAGCTTTTATAAGAACATAAGAACATAAGAAATGCCTTCACCGGATCAGACCGAGGTCCATCTTGTCCGGCGATCCGCGCACGCGGTGGCCCATTTAAGTCCACCTTTTAGGAGACCCGGATTTCCCGTATCCCTCAATATGGTTTTCAAGAAGATGTGCATCCAACTTGCGCTTGAAACCCAAAACAGTAGTCTCCGCCACCGCCTCCTCCGGGAGAGCATTCCAAGCGCCCACCACTCGCTGTGTGAAACAGAACTTCCCGACACTTGTCCTGAACCTGCTGCCACTCAGTTTCAGGCTATGACCTTTTGTCCGTGTCACCTCCGAAAATGTTAGTAATGCTGTTTCCTGGTCTATTTTATCAAGTCCTTTTAATATTTTAAAAGTAATGTAATGTAATGTAATTTATTTCTTATATACCGCTACATCCGTTAGGTTCTAAGCGGTTTACAGAAAATATACATTAAGATTAGAAATAAGAAAGGTACTTAAAAAATTCCCTTACTGTCCCGAAGGCTCACAATCTAACTAAAGTACCTGGAAATTAATAAAGAAGAGAAAATAAAGATGGTTGAAAAAAGAAAAATTCTATATGAACTTATAGGATGGAAATTAAACTGACTGAAGAACTGTATGAAAAATACATATGGAATGCAGTTAGAGAGGGTAGGTTACAATCTATTTATGGTATTTGTTTAATTGGAAGGTGTTAAGGTGGGTAATTTGGGGGAAGGTTATCTGAAGGTAGGTGAATCTTCTGGAGGTAAAAGTCTCAATCAAATCCCCTCGCAGTCTTCTCTTTTCGAGGGTGAACAGTCCCAGTTTTCTGAGGCGTTCTTTGTAGCTCAAATTCTCCATACCTTTGACTAGTTTCGTGGCTCGCCTCTGCACCTCTCCAGCAGAGTTATATCCTTCTTGAGGTATGGAGACCAGTGTTGGACACAGTATTCCAAGTGAGGTCTGACCATTGCTCTGTAAAGTGACATTATGACCTCTTCCGATCTACTCGAGGGACAGTTTGAAACACTTTTTTTCCATACATTGCAACTAGTTTCCTAAGAACATCTAGCGCCAATGTTTTCCTTTGAAAATTTGCAGCCTGAAAAAGTACTCTTACCTAAAATCACTACGCAGCGCCGATTTGGATGCTGGTAGACTACCCTATACCATGTGCCGTCTGAGATTCCAGTTGGGCCGCAAGATGCCAGGGAGGAGGAGAGCCGCCGGCTGAATGCCTACAGGACGTGCCTCTCACGGCGAGAAGCACATCCTGTGGGCAGTCAGTCGGCGCCAGGGCCTCTCTTCGCATCTCTTCCCTTCCAGCACGTCTGGAGGGCCTTTGCGCATGTGCAGACATCATCACCTCGATGTTCGCGCACTTCTAGATGCCCTCAAGCCACGGCCACCATGTTTCATGTGCTGCGGCGTCAGAAAGTTTGCGAGGCACTGCTATGCACAAATCTCTTTCATGCATATTAGAGAATGACACTGTGACAAAATTCATCACCGTTCCCGTCCCCGCGGATAACCGCGGGAAATAATCCCATGTCATTTTCTAGTGTCTATTTCAACCTCAGTCCTTCTACACCAGCATTCTTCAGAGCAAAGCTTGCGGGTCAGTGGTTGTGGCCATTCATACTCTGATTCTTATGTGAGCCAAGGATAATGAAGCCATTGTGACATCACTGATGTGATTGGTTCTTAGGCACTGGTGGAATGAGGCATTATGACATCACAATATCTGCTCTGGATACCAGAGACTGTCATTCTGTAGTGTCTGTTTCAACCTCAGTCCTTCTACACCAGCATTCTTCAAAGCAAAGCTTATTGCATATTCATTAGGGACCTGCTATAAACCTGATTGGCCTGTGGACCCCTAGGACATGTATGTGCATGGGAGGGGGTCGTTTCTGAAGGTTCTTCTGAAGGTTCATACATGGAAAAAGCCTTTATAATATCGTAGAGTGATATACGCGTATTCATGGTGTATCAGTGGCATAGCCAGACTGCACCTTTTGAGTGGGCCAATGGGTGGGCACAGTGCATCTCCTCTCTGCTCCCAGGTCCCCCTCCCAGATCAACTTAAAATGCAACTACTTTAGCTGGTGGGGATCCCCAAACTCCAGCAGCTCAAGCCATCCAAAGGCGCTAAGTGGTCAGGGGAGATTGTTCCATGAAACTGAGGCTAAAAAGAAAAGGATTGGGCTCAAATTCTCCAAAACGGCGCCATACGTTCAGTGGTGGTAGGTGCCCGACCACCGCCTAACTTAATTGTTTTAATTGGTGGAATTGGCATGGTAATTGACTACATCATTTAAAACCAATTAAAATGTCATTTAAGAAAAATGTTGGCGCTCGTAGGTACCTCCCAAAAAATGCAACGCAATTGTGCCTACGGAAGCTCCTATTGGTGCCTACGGTCAAACTACGGTGCCTACGGTGATTTATTGTTTATTGAAAGCTTCTATACCGCTGCTAATGAGTGAGGGAGTCAATTTAGACGCTGCTGGCTTTGGGCAACTAGCGCCCTAGGCCCACAACGGACTTAGACTTTTTTTTAAATTATGCCCCTCTAGGGGCTTCTTATACAAAGCCGCATTAGTGGCTTTATAGCACGCACATTTTTAGCATGCGCTAGCCAAAAAAACTACCGCCTGCTCAAGAGGAGTCGGCAGCGGTTAGCACGGCCGGCAAATGATCACGCGCTATTATGCGCGTTAAACGGGTAAAAAGAGCCCTAAGTATTTTACACAAGGGTCCACATTTAGCATAGTGTTTCTAAAATACTGTCAGAATTGAGCATGTCCCAAGCTAAATGTCTGAATTCCAATCTCCAAAATAAAACTGAGAAAAAAAAAATTCAAATTGGTGGACTGCCGGGTTCCCAATCAGAATATAAACGACTGGGTAAATTTAGAAAAGCAAAAAAGTTCCTAAATGGCCATATCAAAAAACCAACTAATAAAGGAACAATACAGCTACTTCAAAAATCTTTTAACCTTGGGTGGTGCTCAGATTCCAAGATGGAAGTAAAGAACTCAATGTGGGGACTGAACCCCTATAGAGACTCTTAAGGTATCTATCATTGCACCGTATGGAAAAGATGTTTTAAAGTGCTTGCTAAGTATTAACTCATAATGTTCACATGATCCATGAAAATGCAAAATATTGTCCAATCTTTAAGTAACTTCAATGTAGATAAACTTCAAAATGAATGAACTTCAAAAAAGAAGACTTAGCTGAAGAATACAGAAAGCGTTGGTGATTGCTGGGTCCTGACGCGTTTCGCCGCCCTGGCTTCCTCAGAGAACCCGCTGCTTACAGACTTGTATTCAAAGCTTGTCCTGATTTGAATCAATGAATTTTCCGTTTCCTGATGACGGAAACGGAAACGGAAAATTCATTGATTCAAATCAGGACAAGCTTTGAATACAAGTCTGTAAGCAGCGGGTTCTCTGAGGAAGCCAGGGCAGCGAAACGCGTTTGAATCAATGAATTTTCCGTTTCCTGATGACGGAAACAGAAACGGAAAATTCATTGATTCAAATCAGGACAAGCTTTGAATACAAGTCTGTAAGCAGCGGGTTCTCTGAGGAAGCCAGGGCGGCGAAACGCGTTTGAATCAATGAATTTTCCGTTTCCTGATGACGGAAACGGAAATGGAAAATTCATTGATTCAAATCAGGACAAGCTTTGAATACAAGTCTGTAAGCAGCGGGTTCTCTGAGGAAGCCAGGGCGGCGAAACGCGTCAGGACCCAGCAATCACCAACGCTTTCTGTATTCTTCAGCTAAGTCTTCTTTTTTGAAGTTCATTCATTTTGAAGTTTATCTACATTGAAGTTACTTAAAGATTGGACAATATTTTGCATTTTCATGGATCATGTGAACATTATGAGTTAATACTTAGCAAGCACTTTAAAACATCTTTTCCATATGGTGCAATGATAGATACCTTAAGAGTCTCTATAGGGGTTCAGTCCCCACATTGAGTTCTTTACTTCCATCTTGGAATCTGAGCACCACCCAAGGTTAAAAGATTTTTGAAGTAGCTGTATTGTTCCTTTATTAGTTGTTGTTTTTTTTTTTTTTGGGTTCCCAATCAGGTCAGTGAACCCACTAAACTAAAGCTTAAATTTGTATACCGCATCCTCTCCATAAAGATGGAGCTCGGCACAGTTTACAGGTACTTGAATAATTGAGGGAAAAACACAATAAGAATTAGTGGTTATGAAGAGGGTAGAGAGCTTTACATTTTAGAGAAAAGCCAGGTTTTCAGATGCTTTCGGAATAATTGGAAGGAGCCCAGATTCCGCAGCAGGGCAGGAAGGTTATTCCAAAGCTCAGTGATTTTGAAGAAAAGAGATTTCCTTAATTTTCCTGCATAGATGACGCTTTTTAACGAGGGGAAGTTTAAGTTTTTGGGTGGATCTGGTAATGTCAGGTCTCGAAGAATTCCAAGATAGTGGAATTAGGGGAGGAAGAATGCCATGTAAGATCTTGAATGTTAGGCAGGTACATTTAAAGTGAACCCACTGGAAGCCAGTGAAGTTTTGACAGAAGCGGAGAAATACAATCAAATTTATTTTTTGCGAAGATCAACCTAGCCGCAGTGTTCTACAGACTTCAGAGCATGGTGGCCGAAACGTCGGTTTCTACCTGACAAGGCGCCATGAGAACCGGAAACCTGCTACAAGGAGAAAAAAAAACCAAACAACTTTGCTTGCTGCAGGTAAGACCAAAATGAATTAAAAAATTAAAACAAAAAACGCACCACCCTTTTCCCTTATGTAACTTTTTGTATATGTGCAAAAATGCTCGGAAACATGAAGGAGAGGCCAAAGATGGGGTCAAGCACTTTGAAATGGTGTCAGGTCAAAACCACGGACGACAAAGGCGTGCACCGACAATTGAGCGCAGCGCGGAGGCGCGTGCCAAAGAAAATAACTGTTTTTAGGGGCTCCGACGGGGGTGTGTGGGGGGAACCCCCCCACTTTACTTTATACAGATCGCGCCGCATTGTGGGGGCATTGTGGGGGGTTGTAACCCCCCACATTTTACTGAAAACTTCACTTTTTCCCTAAAAACAGGGAAAAAGTTAAGTTTACAGTATAATGAGGGGGGTTACAACCCCCCAAACCACCCACAACGCCGCCGCGATCTGTATTAAGTAAAGTGGGGGGGGCTCCCCAACAAAACTCCCCGTCGGAGCCCCTAAAAACTGTCATTTTCTTTGGCGCGCGCCTCCATCTTGCGCTCAGTTGTCGGCGCGCACCTTTGTCTTCTGCGGTTTTGTCTATGAACCCTTTGAAACTTAACTCAAATGCAAAAAATATCCCCAAAGTCCATCGTTATATACCATAAAACTCTGTGTCCTGACGCGTTTCGCCAAAATGCTGCTTCAGAAAACCCAGTAACAAAACGTTTTCTTTCAAAAGGTAATCTGTAAAAAACCAAACACTATGAATATAGAATAAAAATATATAAAAACTTTGTTCCAAAAAACTCACAACATGTAGCCACACTCTTCCACTCAGTTAAATTTTTTCACAGGATTGCCATGACCCTCCACCCCCTTCTTTTATTCTTAAACTGGGATTTACCAGCACTTTTAAGAGGAAACAATAGCGGATCTATCATTGGCAGACGGTGGCTCCGCTTGGCTTCAATCGTGAGGTAGAGTGATGGGCGTTTCTGCATTAGGTTACTCTGACATTATTTTCGGATCGCATGCCTGTCGCCTCTACTATATGCAAATCTCTCTCATGCATATTGATTAGGAATATCTATAAGCCTGATTGGCCTGGGGACCCCTAGGACAGGTTTGAACACTCCTGGAAGCAACTAAAACTACATATGTTCCAAAATTCAAACATACTTCTCTTGATATCCACATTTGCTATCCAGATTCTGGCACTGGCTGGTGCCATCCCTTGATTTTTTTTTCTGGCACTGTCTGGATAGTGCTGCTGAAAATCGTCTCAGATTGCCTCCAGATGGCGCCAGAGTGGTAAGTGCATGGAGCACAATCAGAGGCCAAATTTCTCCAGGGAGCAGCTCACATGTCAACGCCTCCAGGAAAACCACAGAGCTGCCCTTTCTACCTTGATAAGTGCTGCCCACTGGAAAGCTGGGTCCTCTAGAATTGGACAGAATACTCAATAGGAGATCCATACAGTGTTCTCCTAGAACCTTGTCAATGGGTGCACCAGCCAGCTGATTTTACTCACCACCCAACTAACAACAGAAAATGTTATACTGCCCCCTAGCTACTGCTTCATTGCACTCAGCTAGGAAAACATCTGGAGAGAGAATATTTTTGATCATTTATACAGAGACATTACCACTTTCTCTCTCTCTTTCACCCAGTATTCATTTCTTCTCCTAGCCCAGGGAAGGGCAACGAGGGCCGCAATCCAGTCGGGTTTTCAGGATTTCCCCAATAAATATGCATGAGACCTATTTGCAAGCACAGCCTCCCATTGTATGCATATTCATTGGGGAACTCCTAAAAATCCGACTGGATTGCGGCCCTCGTTGCCCACCCTCTGTCCTAAAGCCTTCTTACCCCTGGATCTGTCTCATCTTTGATAGCCATCAGTACTTAACCTGTTGTGAGTTTCTCCCTTGGGTTTCTGGACCCCCAAACACATGGCAAATGCGTTTCTTTTAGCCATTAATTCTTGGCCAGGCACTCGACCATGTCTCATGTTTTTCGAAGCCCCTCTTCATTTTCTAGTCATCTGAAATATCAACCCCTGCTGGTTCATTATATGGTTTATGCTGGACTGCCTTCAATGGCATTTCTGGCATCACTAATAGAACAGAAGTCACAAGACTGATCCCTGTGGCATCCTACTGGTTACCCTCCTTCTCTTTGGAAGGGTTTCTCTTTGCTTTCAGTAGGCTTTAGTTTCTTCAGTTAGAAACACTTGTACCAGTCTGTTCCCAGCTAATTGACAATTCATATTCCAAATTATGCAGGTCTTGCTCACAGTATGTGTCTCTCTTTCTTTCTTTCTTTCTTTCTTTCTTCCTCTCTCTCTCTCTCTCTCCTTGGCTGCTGTCTGTCTGTCTTTCTGTCTCTCTCTTTCCTCGGCTGTCTACCACCACCCCTTCCCTGCTCCCCCGTCCAGCAGTAGGCCTTCTCCCCTCCTTTTACCTCCCTCCCCTGTCCAGCAGCACCTCTTCCCTGCTCCCCCTATCCAGCAATAGGCCTTCTCCTTTCCCTGCTCCCCCTGTCCAGCATCTGCTAGCCCAGGCAGCCTCAGGGCTTTTGCTAGGCCGGCCCACCTCACATTATCGAAGTGGGCCAGCCTAACAAATGCCCCACAGCTGCTGCATTTACTGGTTCGGGGGTGAGAAGAGGCGTTCCGGCAGCGCATGACTCAAACTGCCACCCCCGCTCAAATCTGTCCACACGCCATAAGCCATCGTGAGCTGCCCCACGCGCCGCAAATCAAATACGGCCACGGAAGCAGACACCACGGTGACAGGAAACATGGCCTCCTAAGTGTGCATGCGTGGTTAGGGTTTTAGTATAGAGGATTGTTCCTTTTCTCAAACATTTTGGTTCAATCTACTACATTCTCCGTCTCTCTACCTTGTACATATGATGTTCTCAGTTTGAAGAATTCAGTATATGTCTCACTCAACATATCTCTGGCGCTGAAAATGATATGCGCTTCTTAGAAACATAGAAAGATGACGGCAGAAAAGGGCCATAGATTCTTGGAAGAATCTTAAAATTGTATCCTATGATGGTTGGCGGAATTTGACCTGCTTAACTTACAGATACGAATGTTATTACGCTAAGAAGAATAACTCTGTTGATTAGCTTTAATAAGAAATGGTTTACTTTAAAGACTTAATCCCTCTACATGAGTTGTCATGCCTACTCTTATCTCTTGTTTCTCTTTGGTTTACATCTTTATTCTCCTAAAAAAAATAGAAACACTTGTTAATCAGCTTGTGACTTCTCTCCTGCAGAGAGGTGTGCAGTAATCTTATCAGGCAAGATTTTATTTAGGGGTGAAACCCCACAGTAGCACAGCCGAGTGGCATAAAATAGGACAAGAAAGCTTAGGTTTGAACATGGAGACTGAATGAAGTGTGCAGTTACTGTATGAACTCAATAAAGCAGCATTTTGGGACACTTTGCACCGATGGGAGTTGGAAACTTTCTCAAAATCTTCAGGTTACATCTCTCAGCTTTCTGCTGGAAAATAATCAGCAGAGTTTCCTCTGCTTTCCTGTGGTTGAGGTCTACCCACATTCTGGTGAAACGTCACACCCGTCGTACACTGCAGGCTTCTCTTGAAATATTTCCACTCAAAATGTACTTTTATTTACAAGTATTCGTTTCTCCATCCCACCTCTGCACTCAAGTTTTCTGAAATCACCACTTAGTTTAACCTAAGCGCTGGTGACGGTGGTGTAATGTTGACAGATAAAAAGACCTGCGTGGTCCATTCGGTCTGCCCGATAAAGTGGTCAGAACTGAATCTGACACTTTGCACAGGTTCCATTTCTTCATGATTAAATACTGAACATATGAACATAAGAATAGTCTTATTGGGTCAGACCGATGGTCCATCAACCCAAGAAGTAGCAACATTCCATACAGAATGGGAATGCCCAGGCTAATTTCTTGTTGTACACCGCCTAGAACTGAAAGGTATTGGCGGGATAGAAGACATCAGTGTAATGTAATGTAATGTAGAATCCCAAAGAATAGCAAGATTCTGAAATCTCAAAGAGTAACAAGATTCTAGAATCCCAAAGAGTCGGAACATTTCATGCAAAATCCCAAAGAGTTTCTAGAATCTGAAAGAGTAGCAACATCACATGCTACCGATCCAGGTCAATCTGTGGCTTCCACCATGTCTTTCTCAATAACAGACTTAGGACTTTTCCTACAGCAACTTGTCCAAATCTTTCTTAAAACCAGCTACACTATCCGCTCTTACCACAACCTCTGGCAATGCGTTCCAGAGCTTAACTATTCTCTGAATGAAAAAAAAAAAATGTCCTCCAATTGGTTTTAAAAGTATTTCCCTGTAACTTCATTGAGTGTCTCCTAGTCTTTGTCATTTTTGACCCGTTCTACTCCACTCAGGATTTTGTAGACTTCAATCATATTGGTATTCTTCATCTCTTTCTCTCCCTGCCAATTTGGGGGTAAAGAGCATAGACGTCTTCCCAGCATCAGCCCTACTCCAACCTTGATCCTGATCTGGTCAATGGCATCGTATAGTATGTGTGGGGGGGGGGGGTCCGCCCTGGCCACCATGTTGTTGGAGGTGCTGGCACCCCTCCTCATCTCTACCCCCCTGCCTCTTCCCATCCCTCCATGCGCACCCCCACCTTCCTCTCCCCCATACCTCTAGTTGAAGTTGTTCACGACAGTCAACATCGCGCTTTCCACAACCCCATTGGCTGACATCACTTCCGGGTTCTGCACATAGGAAGTGTCATCAGAGGGAGAGCTGACGGGGTCGCGAGGAGCACGGTGTTGACTGCCGCGAGCAATAACTTCAACTAGAGGTATGGGGAAAGGGAAAGAGGCGCACATGGCAGGCAGGATCGGGGAAGGAGTGGAGGAGGGGGAGAAATGAGGGTGGAGGAGGGGTGCCACTGCCCCAGGTGCTTCCACCCTTTGGTTATTATCGACCAATTATTGTTCTTAATGGATCGCTAGCTAATTAAGTTTCATGTGCTTCTAAGGATTCCACCCAAATTTTGGCTCACAAATCTAGGTGCCTTATAGAGAACCTGAGGGATAATGTCTTGTTCAGATGCTGGCCCAATGAAGAAGGCTTGTGTCATATTAAGGCTTAAGAAGATCTTTGCAATTTCCTTTTAACCCAGAAGGTTTGAAGGTTCCAAAGTCAATACCTAATGGAAGTTTGATAAGATGAATGTGTGTCCAGACTCTTTACAAAACGTGTTTTCCACATCTAAGGTTGTCCTACAGCGTTCCCTTCAAAAGCCCTTAATAATAATAATAAATAATAACTTTATTTTTGTATACCGCTATACCCAGAAAAGTTCTAGGCGGTTCACATTGGTTAGAACAAATTACAAGTGGTTACATGCCAAATTGATCATAGAGTTGCGAACAGCAAGGAGAAAGAAGTTACGAGTGGGTACATACCAAAATTGATCATAGAGTTACGAATAGCAAGGAGAAAGTAGTTACAAGTGGTTACATTCCAAATTGATCATAGATTTGCGAAAAGCAAGGAGGAAGAAGGGGGAGAGGAGGGAGACGGGGGGAAAAGTTTTGGTAGGAGGGAGGAGGAGGTCTCGGAATAGGTGGGTTTTAAGTGTTTTTCTGAAGTCGAGGTAGTTGTGGGCTTTGAGGACCATTTGGGCCAGCCAAGGGTTTAGTTTGGCGGCTTGGAAGGCATAGGTTTTGTCAAGGAATTTTTTTGAGTGGCATAGTTTTAGGGAGGGGAAGGCGAAGACATGAATTTTGTGGGTGTTCTTATAGTTGTGGTTTAGGGTGAAGTGAGGGGTGATGTAGCTTGGGGATAAACCAAATATTGTTTTGTAGCAAAAACAGGCGAATTTGAATATGATTCTGGATTCTAGTGGGAGCCAGTGGAGTTTATGGTAGAAGGGGGTGATGTGGTCCCATTTTTTCAGGTCGAATATGAGGCGGACAGCATTGTTCTGGATCATCCTAAGTCTCCTGATGGTTTTCTTTGTGGTGCTCAAGTAAATGATAAGAGGGGTGTCACCAAGATCAGCATTCCTTGGGAGCACGTCGAACCCTCATAAATCTCTGATGGGTGCTGGCCAAATGTAATCCTAGTATGAGCTGCGGACGAGTTGCCATCTTCTCTTACACCTCGATGAGGATTTCTGGGTCATCTCTCTATCTCAAAGAGGTAGGCTGGAGATAAGGATACGCCAATGTGTAGGTAACACTGGTGGTCTAGCGGGTTTTTGGGGAAGGAGCGATCTTCCCACGCTCCTGCCCCGTGCAGATCGTTCACAGGAAATGGCTCGACAGATTACGGGAGCTCAAGGTGGCCATTTCCTGTGAGCGATCTGTACGGGGCAGGAGCGTGGGAAGATCGCGCCTGCCTGAAAACCCGGTAGACCATCAGGTAAGGCTTAAGGGGGAGCTTTCAGGGCTTAAAATAGCTGGGGGAAGCGGGGGTTAGGGGCAGAACCGGCCCAAATATTATTCACGGTTTTTTAATATTCGTGGGCCGGCTCTGCCCCTAGCCACCGCAAATACGGAGGGGGAAGTGTAGTTTGAGACACATCAGGATATATCCACACTTTGAGATCCCCAAATAGTTTTGGAGATCTCTGAGAATCTCAGAGAGAGCATGAACTCGCAGGCCTTGAGCATGGGCAGATGCTCAAGGCCCAGCAAAGAAGAGGAGGCAGATCTTCGGGCACCGGCACCAACGCACCGGACATGCCGGTGCCGGTGCCGGTGGCCAGATGGAAGTAAGAAGCCTGTTCTGGTGGGTCTGGGGTATTTCAGATTGCGGCGGGGGGGGAGGGGCTGGATCGCGGGAGGGAGGGTGCCAGATCGCGGGGCGGAGGGTGCCAGATCACGCGGGGGGGCCTTCGGGGGGAGCAATGCCGGTTGTCGGGGGGGGTGTAGAGCAGCGCTGCTGGCCTCGGGGGATGGGGGTAGGTGGGAACGAATCAAGCGAGTTTCCCTTAGTTCCTATGGGGAAACTCGCTTTGATATACGAGTATTTTGGTTTACGAGCATGCTTCTGGAACGAATTATGCTCGTAAGCCAAGGTACCACTGTATAACTTTAGAATCATATCTAGATCCTGCTCGAAAACAAAAGACACCAAAAGAGCGGTTCTTTCGGTGGCTGCCATTAAAGTTTGTTCTAATAAAGCTGATGCATTTTCAACATCAATTTGATTATTTTTCACATTATTTTTATTCCCCCCCAATTCATTGTGCGGAATCTTTTTATTAGGTAAATAGTAAATTCTAATAATAGGAGGAATATTGTTGGGGGAAAATTTTTATGATCTCAGTCAGATATTTCTTGATCGAAAACGGCTCGGCCATTTTAAAAAATCCACCAGAGCGCTCATTTGAGGGCTCCTTTTACTAAGGCGCGTTAGCGTTTTTGGCGCACACAGGAAATAACCATGCGCTACGCTCAATACTGGCGTTAAGGTCTAGCGTGTGCGGCAATGTAGCGCGCGCTATTCCACGCGTTAAAGCCCTAACGCGGCTTAGTAAAAGGATCCCTTAGTGTTGAAGAGCCCATTGGCATGGCAGTGTCGGAGACTTGTAGAAAGCTCGCTGAAGACGGAGATAAGCCGTTTTGATAAACCGCCGCTAAAACGCGTGCAGGCTAAACCGTCAGAAACCAGTTCAGCGACCGCGTTAAAGTTTTGAGAATCTGGCCCTGAGTACAGCTACATTTTGGGAGGTCACTTTAATGATATCATTTAGGCAAAGAATGGCCCAAGGGTTAGGGTTAGGAGTTCCCCGGCCATGTCCTCCTTTTGAAGACATGTCCAGAGGTCCGGATGCTTTTCAAATCCTGGCACTTTGTCCGGGTTTTGAAAAGCCTCCTCAAATTGCGTTGGGCAGGAAGGAAGAGCAGGCAGCGGGAGGCAGGTTGGGGGAGGTACTGGGGGTGAGATTAAGGCATTACAGGGCGGGAATGGGCGGAACTGGGTGGGTCTGGTGGACGGGTCTAGGGGTCCGGATTTTCCAATTGGAAAATCTGACAACCCTACCTTAGGTTAGGTAAGGAACTTGCAACTTGCTGCATATATGAGGGCCTTACCTGATGAAAATAAAGTGAGCTGGTTCACGTTCGTTGCATTTAGACTGCGTTTCATAGATGCACTGCTGGGTGGTGGTAGAACGCATTGCTAGAGGTTGTGGTAAATGCTGAGAGCGTAGCTGGTTTTAAGAAATGTTTGGACAAATTCCTGGAGGAAAAGTCCATAGCCTGTTATTGAGAAAGACATGGGGGAAGCCACTGCTTGCCCTGGATTGGTAGCATGGAATGTTGCTTCTCTTTGGGATTCTAGAATCTTGTTGCTCTTTGGTATTCTGAAATCTTGCTCTTCTTTGGGATTCTGTATGGAATGTTGCTACTCTTTGGTATTCCAAAATCTTGCTATTCTTTGGGATTCTATATGGAATGTTGCTACTCTTTGGGATTCTAGAATCTTGTTACTCTTTGGGATTCTATATGGAATGTTACTTACTCCTTGGGATTCTAGAATCTTGTTACTCTTTGGGATTCTATATGGAATGTTACTACTATTTGGGTTCTAGAATCTTGTTACTCTTTGGGATTCCGGAATCTTGCTATTCTTTGAGATTCTGTATGGAATGTTGCCACTCTTTGGGATTCTAAAATATTTTTGCTCTTTGGGATTCCGGAATCTTACTACTCTTTGGGATTCTAGAATCTTGTTGCTATTCTTTGGGATTCTATATGGAATGTTGCTGTTTGGGTTCTAGAATCTTGTTGCTTTTTGGTATTCCAAAACCTTGCTATTCTTTGGGATTCTGTATGGAATGTTGCTACTCTTTGGGATTCTAGAATCTTGTTACTCTTTGGGATTCTATATGGAATGTTGCTACTATTTGGGTTCTAGAATCTTGTTGCTCTTTGGTATTCCAAAATCTTGCTATTCTTTGGGATTCTGTATAGAATGTTGCTACTCTTTGGGATTCTAGAATCTTGTTACTCTTTGGGATTCAATATGGAATGTTGCTACTATTTGGGTTCTAGAATCTTGTTGCTCTTTGGTATTCCAAAATCTTGCTATTCTTTGGGATTCTGTATGGAATATTGCTACTCTTTGGGATTCTAGAATCTTGTTACTCTTTGGGATTCTATATGGAATGTTGCTACTATTTGGGTTCTAGAATCTTGTTGCTCTTTGGTATTCCGAAATCTTGCTATTCTTTGGGATTCTGTATGGAATGTTGCTACTCTTTGGGATTCTAGAATCTTGCTATTCTTTGGGATTCTGTATGGAATGTTGCTACTCTTTGGGTTCTAGAATCTTGTTGCTCTTTGGCATTCCAAAATCTTGCTATTCTTTGGGATTCTGTATAGAATGTTGCTACTCTTTGGGATTCTAGAATCTTGTTACTCTTTGGGATTCAATATGGAATGTTGCTACTATTTGGGTTCTAGAATCTTGTTGCTCTTTGGTATTCCAAAATCTTGCTATTCTTTGGGATTCTGTATGGAATATTGCTACTCTTTGGGATTCTAGAATCTTGTTACTCTTTGGGATTCTATATGGAATGTTGCTACTATTTGGGTTCTAGAATCTTGTTGCTCTTTGGTATTCCAAAATCTTGCTATTCTTTGGGATTCTGCATGGAATGTTGCTACTCTTTGAGATTCTAGAATCTTGTTACTCTTTGGGATTCTATACGGAATGTTGCTACTATTTGGGTTCTAGAATCTTGTTGCTCTTTGGCATTCCAAAATCTTGCTATTCTTTGGGATTCTGTATGGAATGTTGCTACTCTTTGGGATTCTAGAATCTTGTTACTCTTTGGGATTCTATATGGAATGTTACTACTATTTGGGTTCTAGAATCTTGTTACTCTTTGGGATTCCGGAATCTTGCTATTCTTTGGGATTCTGTATGGAATGTTGCCACTCTTTGGGATTCTAAAATCTTTTTGCTCTTTGGGATTCCGGAATCTTACTACTCTTTGGGATTCTAGAATCTTGTTGCTGTTCTTTGGGATTCATATGGAATGTTGCTCTTTGGGTTCTAGAATCTTGTTGCTCTTTGGTATTCCAAAATCTTGCTATTCTTTGGGATTCTGTATGGAATGTTGCTACTCTTTGGGATTCTAGAATCTTGTTACTCTTTAGGATTCTATATGGAATGTTGCTACTATTTGGGTTCTAGAATCTTGTTGCTCTTTGGTATTCCAAAATCTTGCTATTCTTTGGGATTCTGTATAGAATGTTGCTACTCTTTGGGATTCTAGAATCTTGTTACTCTTTGGGATTCAATATGGAATGTTGCTACTATTTGGGTTCTAGAATCTTGTTGCTCTTTGGTATTCCAAAATCTTGCTATTCTTTGGGATTCTGTATGGAATATTGCTACTCTTTGGGATTCTAGAATCTTGTTACTCTTTGGAATTCTATATGGAATGTTGCTTACTCCTTGGGATTCTAGAATCTTGTTACTCTTTGGGATTCTATATGGAATGTTGCTACTATTTGGGTTCTAGAATCTTGTTGCTCTTTGGTATTCCAAAATCTTGCTATTCTTTGGGATTCTGCATGGAATGTTGCTACTCTTTGAGATTCTAGAATATTGTTACTCTTTGGAATTCTATATGGAATGTTGCTATTATTTGGGTTCTAGAATCTTGTTGCTCTTTGGTATTCCGAAATCTTGCTATTCTTTGGGATTCTGTATGGAATGTTGCTACTCTTTGGGATTCTAGAATCTTGCTATTCTTTGGGATTCTGTATGGAATGTTGCTACTCTTTGAGATTCTAGAATCTTGTTACTCTTTGGATTCTATACGGAATGTTGCTACTATTTGGGTTCTAGAATCTTGTTGCTCTTTGGCATTCCAAAATCTTGCTATTCTTTGGGATTCTGTATGGAATGTTGCTACTCTTTGGGATTCTAGAATCTTGTTACTCTTTGGGATTCTATATGGAATGTTGTTACTATTTGGGTTCTAGAATCTTGTTGCTCTTTGGTATTCCAAAATCTTGCTATTCTTTGGGATTCTGTATGGAATGTTGCTACTCTTTGGGTTTTGGCCCGGTACTAGGGACCTGGATTGGCCACCATGAGAACAGGCTACTGGACTTGATGGACCATTGCTCTGACCCAATAAGGCTATTCTTATATTCTTACACTCAGAGTAAGGTAGTGTATTTGAAAGGGAAGTTACCCAACGGTGCAGCTTTCTTTTTAAGTGATTATATTAGTTAAAAAAAAAAAAAGGCAAGAAGTGTATTTGAGCTAACCATAAAAGAAAGGAAACAGAAACAGCCAGCTTAACGAAAAACACATCCAAGTGCCCGCATCATATTACTGCAGCATGTGACACGATGTATTTGGCACACCTCCCCAGACGCACAGGGCTCTCGAAGACGGCACATTTCTCGCAGCCACCATGGGTGTGCCGTTATGCAAAGCAATTGCTTCTGCGGAAGGGTCATGCCCCCCTCCGGTGTCCTCTGGTGACAGGCTGGCTGATTCCATTAATAGAGTAACATAACCAGTAACCTGGCAGATGTGCGCAGGGCTCACCCAGTCTATCCACAGGGTCACCACCTCACTTGGGTCGGTTTCGACAAACCGACGCAGTCCTGTGTTTGCCTCGTCTCCATGTCCGCGGCTGTAATCTTAGAGAAATGGGAACTAAGGGTCCCGGAAATTCAAGGCTGGGCTGTGTCCGGCCTCCAGCATTTGAATTTCCAGAATTTTATGCGGTCCTATATATATTACGTTCATCAGGTTTTCTATTCCGCCTTTACCTGTTCAGTTCAAGGTCGGATTACATTACACGAGGTTGGGTCAGTTATCCAATATACAGTTTGCCCTTGACAGTGACCTTGCTCAATTAAGGACTGAATATTGGCCCATAGCCAGTAAAGTGAAGACTCCACTCCCTGAATGCTCCCAAAATTGCCAGTTTTGCATTTGGCACTAACTAGACATTTCTACCAATACCAGAACAAATGATTTAAGCGGCTAGGAGACATTTTTGACTGGTTAAATTGCTTTGAATACCAACTCCCTAGATATCTAAGAATGCGGTAGGGTTAGGGTCACCAGATGTGTCCTCTTTGTAGAGGACTGTCCGGATGTCCAGAGAAATTTGCAAAACCCGGCTGTTTGTCTGGGTCTTGGTTGGCCCCGAGCTTGGGGCCACATCTGGAGGGCCTCTTTGCACACACGGATGGTTTGTGTAGGGGGTGGGGCTGGCGGGCAGGGCGGGGCCGGCAGGCAGGGCGGGGCCACGTGTCCTCTTTTTTTTATGAGAAAATCCGGTAGACCTAAGTAGGGTAAAAGCAGAATTGGATCAACCTGTTTGGGATGGTACACTGACAAATCCATGGATGACAATTGCGCTCCAACAAATGCGTCTCGACAACTGCGTGCACAGACAAGTGTGCGCATGACAATTGTGGGTGTGAAGGATTTCTGGAAGGCCCCGATTTGCTCAGATTCCTCAGTCCCCACCCCTTGGGAGGGGCTTGAGGCGCCTGAGACACCTCAAGCCCCTCCCAAGGGACAGGGCCTGAGAAGTGTGAGAAAATCAGGGTCTTCCAGATATCCACTAAAAGGGTTCCCATAATCATGATTAAACCTAGCCCTAACACTAGATAGGAAGTGAATGTTTTAAGTGAAGTGGGGGAAGTCCCACCCCCTCAAAAAATAGGGTACTTTGTAACCCTCAAAAAGACAAAATAGTATTCTGTCGGGGCGCAATTGTCAAATCACCTCCCATTCATTGTGCACGTTTGTCCGGGCAAACAAATGTCGGGGCGCAATTGTCCTTCGTGCATTTGACGGGTCATCGTTTGAGATGCCCTTGGGATGACCTTGACATGAGTTTTTCCTCACTCGTTTCCATCATCCTTTGTGCTTAAGAAGATCACCCAGCCGCCAGCCGTACAAACTAGGAAAATAATTATTTTTGGTCTTTTCTGCTTTTCACTACAGGTTCATCCCCGGTGTCCTGTGCTTTCCGCTTGTGAGAAAGACGTGTGCTCTAACTGGCATGCGGCTATGCTCAGAAAACCTTAAGATTTCTCCAAGAGCTCTCTGGAAGATGCCGGTGGTTTTAAACGTTTCATTTAGGGATGGAGCTCCTCATTTTTATTTTTATTTTTGTAGGAGCTTGAGTGTGGATAAAGCCATGACCGTATTTTAATATCCCACATAGCTGCTGACCCTCCTGGTGAACAGGAAATCAGCAAGAAATTTTCCAGACAGTCTTGAATGATGTTTGAACATTTTGCAGAGATTTTGTGGTATGTTTTTCTGTAATCTGATGGTTAAAAAAAAAACCCTAGATCCTCCCTATGATGTCACAATGTATCACAGAAGAAACTGGTGCTGTTCCCAGATCTGGCCTCCTATGATATAAGTGACAGTAAGAGTTCATTTGTCATGCAATTATTGACCGAAAATATATATTCAGGTTTGGTGGTTCCCTGAAAGCTGCAGACCAGCCTCAGCAAATCTGCACATGTTCACAATTGGTCAAGGTAGTGGGGCCAGGGCTGAGGTTAGGCACGCTTGGGGTTACCAGGCGTCCGGATTTCCATGGTCACGTCCTTCTTTTCGAGGACATGTCCAGGGATCCGAAAGGCTTTTCAAAACCCGGTACTTTCTCAGGTTTTGAAAAGCGTCCTTGAGATCATGTTGGGCAGGAAGGCATCCGCACATGCACAGATGCCACACAATGACATCACGTGCACATGCACAAATGCCACACGGTGACATCACGTGCACATGCGCAGATGCCACACAATGACATCATGTGCACATGCGCAAATGGCACACGGTGACATCACGTGCACATGCGCAAATGCCACACGGTGACATCACATGCACATGCACAGATGCCACACAATGACATCACGTGCACATGCGCAAATGCCACACGGTGACATCACGTGCACATGCACAGATGCCACACAATGACATCACGTGCACATGCACAAATGCCACACGGTGACATCACGTGCACATGCGCAGATGCCACACAATGACATCATGTGCACATGCGCAAATGGCACACGGTGACATCACGTGCACATGCGCAAATGCCACACGGTGACATCACATGCACATGCACAGATGCCACACAATGACATCACGTGCACATGCGCAAATGCCACACGGTGACATCACATGCACATGCGCAGATGCCACACAATGACATCACGTGCACATGTGCAAATGCCACACGGTGACATCACGTGCACATGCGCAGATGCCACACAATGACATCATGTGCACATGCGCAAATGGCACACGGTGACATCACGTGCACATGCGCAAATGCCACACGGTGACATCACATGCACATGCACAGATGCCACACAATGACATCACGTGCACATGCACAAATGCCACACGGTGACATCACGTGCACATGCGCAGATGCCACACAATGACATCATGTGCACATGCGCAAATGGCACACGGTGACATCACGTGCACATGCGCAAATGCCACACGGTGACATCACATGCACATGCACAGATGCCACACAATGACATCACGTGCACATGTGCAAATGCCACACGGTGACATCACGTGCACATGCGCAGATGCCACATAATGACATCATGTGCACATGCGCAAATGGCACACGGTGACATCACGTTCCCATGCGCAAATGCCACACGGTGACATCACGTGCACATGCATAGATGCCACACAATGACATCACGTGCACATGCGCAAATGCCACACGGTGACATCACGTGCACATGCGCAGATGCCACACAATGACATCATGTGCACATGCGCAAATGGCACACGGTGACATCACGTGCACATGCGCAAATGCCACACGGTGACAACACGTGCACATGCGCAGATGTCACATAGTGACATCACGTGCACATGCGCAAATGCCACACAGTGACATCACGTGCACATGCGCAGATGCCACATAATGACATCATGTCCACATGCGTATGATGCCATCACATCACATCCGCGCTTATGCGGATGCCCTCCTACCTGAATAGAAAGGCAGTGGGGGGGGGGCTGTTGTGGGACTAGGGCGTAACGGGATGGGGATGGTTGGAACTGGGTGGGCCTGAGGGACAGATCTAGAGGTCCGGATTTTACTAAAGTAAAATCTGGTAGCCCTAGGCACGCTGGGACTCAGGAAAGAAATATGGGAGGGTGCTCCAAAGGCAGGCTGCACTTTCTTTGGGCAAATTGAGAGTCTCCTAGGGCACAGTGGCCCAGGGTAATTGCCCTGTTTGCATCCCCCATATCGATCCAGAAAAAAAGAGGACAGATTGAAAGCTCTGGGTTTTACTTCTACTGAAAGCAATGGAAGTAAAACCCGGATGTCTCAGTCTGTCCTATTTTTCCGGAGCCATATGGTAACCTACCTAAAACCATCTCTCAGCATGACAGTCTCTTCCTGCCTGCTAGAATCAGCACTGAGGGTTACTAACTGCCTATGTTTCTTCTCCAAAACGACATAAGAACCTTACTAGGTCAGCCCAATGGTCCACAAAGCCCAGTAGCCCGTTCTCACGGTGGCCAATCCAGGACCCTAGTACCTGACCAAAACACAAGGAGTAGCAACATTCCATGCTACTGATCCAGGGCAAGCAGTGGCTTCCCCCGTGTCTTTCTCAATAACAGACTATGGACTTTTCCTCCAGGAACTTGTCCAAGCCTTTCTTAAAACCAGCTACGCTCTCCGCTCTTACCACAACCTCTGGCAATGTGTTCCAGAGCTTAACTATTCTCTAAGTGAAAAAATATTTCCTCCTATTGGTTTTAAGAGTATTTCCTTGTAACTTCGAGTGTCCCCTAGTCTTTGTAATTTTTGACGGAGTGAAAAATCAGTCCACTTGTACCCGTTTTACTCTACTCAGGATTTTGTAGACTTCAATCAAATCGCCCCTCAGCCGTCTCTTTTCATGCAGGCTAAACAAGACAGAATCAGTTACCACTGAGCTGGAGCTATCTGGTCCTCATAATTTGTGCTGCTACAAACCATTTTCTGCTTTCGGTTGCCGTGTGCCTAGTGGCGTGCAGTCAGGGCCTTCCGGGGATTCGCCCCACCCCCTAAAGGCCCTGAGGGCACTGCTCTGAATTTTATTGGTTGAGCAGGCAACAGGCAGATGCTACTCAGCCAATCAAATTCAGATCAGTACTGCCAGGGCCTTCAGAGGGGTTTGGAGAATCCCCAGCCCAAGAGCCCTGCCTTTTTGTTTGTTTACTTTTTCTTTGATGCAGTTTGTTTGGTTGAGCAGGCAAACTGCATCAAGCAAAAGTCAATAAAAAAGCAGGGTTGTAGATCTGGAAATTCACTGCATGCCACTGCATATGCCAGTCCTGTATCAGAGTGGAGCCATTCTAACATCTGGCAAGTAGCTTGCCCCTGCTTTGACAATTAGACCTGCAGACCGCACGAGCTCAAAGCAGATCTTTATGTTCAGAAGTTACAAGGTGTGCAGGCAGGAAAGACACACAGGAAGTTTCTCTTCTAAGCCACTTTCTGTTCAAGTCATTCAAGTTGTCCTTCACTGACCATTTGACAGGGTAAACGCATACAAAAGGAGAATCAAAGTTAAAGTGGTTAAGTAAGGCTTGATGCCTCCCATTTTTAATCTACAAATTTTTTTTATTGATTAAAAGACATTGTATATTCACCTCCTCTGGTTCTGGATTAAGTAGTCTTGAGTTTAGATCTGGTTTCCTTCTCTGCAGTGGTAGAATGTGGTCAAAGCAGTTAGCATAGCAGGGTTTAAAGAAAGGTTTGGCCACTTTCCTACAAGAAAAGTCCATAAGCTATTATTAAGATGGTCTTGGGAAAATCCACTGCATACTTCTAGGATAAGCAGAATAAAATCTGTTTTACTCTTTGGGGATATTGCCAGGTTCTTGTCACCAGGATTAGCTACTGCTGGAAACAGGGCACTGGGCTTGATGGACCTTCAGTCTGACCTGGTATGGCAGTGCTTATGTTCTAAGGCCTGAGCTCTTTCTGGCACTTTTTCTGAGTCAGGATTCACGAGGAACAGGTGGTGAAATGTTTATATCTTTTTATGGTTTTAGTGATTCAGAGCCTCTGTAACTGAAAAAAATGCTCTTCCCCTTCTCAGGCCTGGATTTCTACGCCACACTCATTGTTTCACATCCAAATAGATCTCTAGTTGGCTGCTACTAGACTCCTGAGTGGGATGGAGGGGGAGGAGAGATTGACTAAAGACTTTTCTACAGCTTTAATTGAAAGAGAATAATAGTCAGCTAACTTCTGAAATTTCTGATGCATGGCCCTAAGCTCGAGCCACAAAAAAGGGGAAAACACTCTTATTCAGAAAAAGTTATTGCCTTGCAACCTTTTCTGAAGCTGTGAGTGGTCGGTGAATTTTTAGATTAGAAAGAAATTTTGGCCTTAGAACCATTCTGTACTATCAAATCTCATAGAAACAAGATGGCCTATAAAGGCCAAATTCTGCCCATCCGCAGTAACCATTATCTTTTTCTCTCTCCGAGAGATCCCACGTGCCTATCCCAGGCCCTCTTGAATTCAGACCCAGTCTCTGTCTCCACCACCTCTTCCGGGAGACTGTTCCACGCATCTACCCCCTTTCTGTAAAAAAGTATTTCCTTAGATTACTCTGGAGCCTCTTAACTTCATCCTATCCCCTCTCATTGCAGAGTTTCTTTTCAAATTAAAGACTTGACTCATGGCATTTATATTACATAGTTATTTAAACGTCTCTATCATATCTTCCTTTTCCCACCTTTCCTCCAAAATAAACAGATTGAGATCTTTAAGTCTGTCCCCATACACCTTATGATGAAGACCACACACCATTTTAGCAGCCTTCCTCTGGACCAACTCCATCCTTTTTATATCTTGTTTGCGGCCTCCAGAATTGTACACAATATTCTTGGGTCTCACCAGAGTCTTATACAGGGGCATCAATACCTCCTTTTTCCTACTGGGCTTCCAGTCTCTCCTCATACGTCATCTGGCGCAAACCTCCTACCATTTTCGTCGCCTTCCTCTGGACCGCTTCAAATCTTCTTGTGTCCTTTGCTATGTTGGTATGTAAAGCCCAGATCAATTCATTACTGCTACACAAGATGGTTTATTTGCTAACGAAAGAACCACAGGGTTTTTCCCATTTTGTGTCTATGGGAAAAAAAAAAAATGTTTGCTTCGTACATCAGGCTTTGTTCTTTCTAAAATGCAGCCAAAAATTTGGTTTCTGCCTGCAGCTGAGGAGGTGCTGGGGTTTGCTGTGTGATCTTTCTTGTACAGTTATGCTCAGTGCAGGGATGTAGCGAATGGTTATCAGGTCATTTTGTGGAGGGGGAAGGAGGGGGGGCAGGGCTTTAAATGAGGCAGCTCTTCACCCTAAAGACACATGAGATCTCGGCAGTAGGAAAGTTCCAGGAACTGTGGGATGATACTGGAGACCATAGGAACGCAGGGGACTGGAAGAGAGCCTGGGGTCGTCCGCCCTCCCCCACCCAACCATGACCGAACCAGCTGCCTGTCGGAGCTCTGAAGCACAGCGTACAGACGAGAGATGTTATCTGGGTTACTTTGCCTGCTGTCTGCAACTTCTGCAGGTTGACGTTTGATTTTATCTGAACAGGTGCTGTGTCAGTGATCTTGCTGCGTCTGCTCCTTCCTGCAGAGCCCATCCCCCTGCTCGGCGACCGGCCGTACTGGGCAAAGCAGTCGATGAAGCCACCGTCGCCGGCTTCTCGGTGACCCACACCCGGGGAATCTCACGAAACCCGCAGCCCGCTGCGGGGTGTCTCTCTTCGGAAGCGAGCGCTTGGCTCTTCGGAGGGGCACCCACTGGCTGTCGACGATGAGACGACCGTGAAAGTCATTGGGGGGGGGGAGATTGTTGGAGTGTCCCGGGGTGATTTTTTTTTCCCAAAATTCCACGTTCGGTTCCACCGGGACTTCGTCGAGAGCGCCATGTCCCCCTTTCTGCGGATCAGCTTCTCAAACTTCGACATGGGGCCCTGCCTGCAGTCCCAGGGAGAGGTGATGCTTAACCCCTACTGTGCTGTGATCGTGAAGGAGACTGTGGACACAGGTAAGCATTTAAACACTTCTGTGCGCCCTCAGACACAAACATATCTGTTCTACGCTTCTATACTCACACTACATCAAATTTATAAAGAACTGAATGCAGCGTCCTGCAAACAAAACTTTCGGATTTTTAAGCATGAAATACTTTGCATGTGCCGTTGTTTGATATATATATATATATATCTATATATATAAAATCGGAGGTATGTATGTGTGTATGTGTGTGTGTATGTGCCGCGATCACGCAAAAACGGCTTGACCGATTTGAACGAAACTTGGTATGCAGATCCCTCACTACCTGGGATGATATGTTCTGGGGGTCTCGCGGCCCACCTGCACACGTGGGCGGAGCTACAAACAGAAAAACTGATTTCACCCATTCATGTCAATGGAAAAAATGTAAAAAGCTGCCATTCTCACAGTAATTCAAAAACGGCTTGACCGATTTGAACGAAACTTGGCATGCAGATCCCTCACTACCTGGGGTGATATGTTCTGGGGGTCTCGCGGTCCACCTGCACACGTGGGCGGAGCTACAAACAAAAAAACTGATTTCACCCATTCATGTCAATGGAAAAAATGTAAAAAGCTGCCATTCTCACAGTAATTCAAAAACGGCTTGACCGATTTGAACGAAACTTGGCATGCAGATCCCTCACTACCTGGGGTGATATGTTCTGGGGGTCTCGCGGTCCACCTGCACACGTGGGCGGAGCTACAAACAAAAAAACTGATTTCACCCATTCATGTCAATGGAAAAAATGTAAAAAGCTGCCATTCTCACAGTAATTCAAAAACGGCTTGACCGATTTGAACGAAACTTGGTATGCAGATCCCTCACTACCTGGGGTGATATGTTCTGGGGGTCTCGCGGTCCACCTGCACACGTGGGCGGAGCTACAAACAAAAAAACTGATTTCACCCATTCATGTCAATGGAAAAAATGTAAAATGCTGCCATTCTCACTGTAATTCAAAAACGGCTTGACCGATTTGAACGAAACTTGGTATGCAGATCCCTCACTACCTGGGGTGATATGTTCTGGGGGTCTCTTGGCCCACAACTCTATGTTGCTTGCTCAAGGGTGGGTTCACCCAACAATTTATATGTTCTTGCTCCTGGAGGTGAAACTAAAAATGTTGTTTATAATCACGTTTTGCGTTAGTTGTATTGTATTCATTTTGTCAAATATTTCACATTATAATTTGAATATTGTACTTTTTATTAAGCTGTAAAAAAATAATTTCATTCACCACTATAAAGTATCTTTATTTGAATCCATTTACAGTGTTATTGCTATAATTAAATACCCGTGCAACGCCGGGGCATCAGCTAGTAGTTTATAAAAAAAAAACCAAACCAGACTGGGCACATAGACCTTTTAAAACGGTCACATTTTGTCCAAAGCAAGCTGGTTTTTCTATTTTAAGTCTGCTCTCCATCACTGTGACCTTCCTTACTGTAGTGGAGAAGCCAGGAAACCACATTGCTTGTGGAGCAGGACAGACAAGAGATAATGCTAATCCTCGGTGTGGTGTTTTAATTGAAATCATCCTTCCATTGCATCGGACTGTGGCCCTGCCCTCGAGCCTTTTTTCTTCTTCTTTGGAACTTTAATAATAATAATAATAGCTTTATTTTCAGTTCAAGACGGTTTAAGCTGAGGATAGGAAGATTCACTTTAAGACCTGGTGTTGTGTCCATAAGAGCATAAGAATAGCCTTACTGGGTGAGACCAAAGGCCCATCAGGCCCAGTAGCCTTCTCGGTGGCCAATCCAGATCACTAGTACCGGGCCAAAACCCAAAGAGTTGCAACATTCCCAGCATCTGAAAGAGTAACAAAAGATTCTAGAACCCCCAAAGAGTACTAAGATTCCATTTAGAATCCCAAAGAATAGCAAGATTCCGGAATCCCGGAGAGTAAGAAGATTCTAGAAACTCAAAGAGTAGCAACGTTCCGTGCTACCGGTCCATGGCAAGCAGTGGCTATCCCCATGTTTTTCTCAACAACAGACTACGGACTTTTCCTCCAGGAAATTGCCCAGGTGTTGGTTTCTTTTACTTTGGGCACAAGCAGAAAGTGGGCCAGTCTGTGGCCACTTATAATCTCTCAAAAACTAAGCACTTGAATTGATGATAGTTCAGCGTGGGCTCGGTTACTGCAGCCTGTAGCTCCGGGGTTTAGAGCTCCAACCGTTCATTTAATTATTGAGCGTCGGAGCATTTACCCCGCCGGCTGACGCTAAAAACCTCTAACACCGACCTTGGCCGACACCTGAATATCTACCAGTGGCTTGCTCATGACCCGGATATGCAATGGCAGATTAGGCCCAGCATTGGATAACCGGGTCTAATTCAGCCCACGGTCGTTAGTGACTTTCAAACTGCTGACTGCCACAGACTAAATATCAGGTGGAAATACTGTATATGTGTTGCAATTTTAATCTACAGTATTGGGGTGCATTATTACTGACTATAAAGCAAAATATATAAATTGAATAAAATCAAATCAAATCTCATGGCAATGTCCATTGCAAGGACATGAGAACCCAAGCATGGCTCTCTGATTCTGCATGATGCTACTGGTACTAGTGAGCCATCAGTGTACAGAGTACTGTACAAGCCTATTTACCCGTATAATGTCATTTTCCCTATACACCTTGAGCAACCAAACTTGAGCCCAGAGAGATCAAGTTTCATTTTGTCTTTTTTTTTTTTTTTTCAAAATTTTGTTTTGTTCCACATTCCAGAACTCACTAGAATGGAAAAACGAAACAAAGCCACGCCACATCGCCAAGCCTGTCGCATCAACCTCCGAGCCTTTAGGGTTGTTTATGAAAAGAGCAGAGGCTGAAAGAACTCTTTTCCCGTAACCAGTCCTCTCCCCTTGGGAAAAGATAACACTTTCATGCCCTTCATCCAAAATTTAGGTCTCTTATAAAGGCCTATTTTTTTGCTTTAGCTTTCCCATCAATTACTTACCCCCTCTTCTATTAAACTGCTTTTTGTATAATTTATATGTATTTTTACTCTATTCCTATAATAAAATGTTTGAACATAAATAAGGGGGGGGTAGGGAAGGAGGAAGGGGGAGGAGGGATGGAGGAAGGGGGGATGGGAATAGGGGAATGTATAGAGGTATGAGGTGGGTAATATAGAAATATATTTTGGAGGAATGATAGAAATATGCATGAAAATTAATATTGTGAATATAATTGTATTATATTATTGTATACTTATTTGATTCCTTCGATAAAATGTTATAAACTAAACTGCGCTAGCAGTTTATAGCGCAGAGAGCCGCGCTGCTCCTGACGCTCATAGGAACTCTATGAGCGTCGGGAGCCGCGCAGGCCCTTCGGCGTGGCTCCCCGCGCTAGAGACTGCTAGCCCTTAATAGGAGAGCCGGCTCTGAGGCAACTATTTGACTATTTTTAAATGGTTGGTTTTTTTTAATTCTTAACGTTTTTACTTATTATAATGGCGTTCTTCTCTTTTCATATATTTTTGTAAACCGCATTGTCTGTGTTGAGATGTTTGTTGATGAATATTTGTAGACCAAACGTCGCTATCCTCTCCCCCTTTACAAAACCATGATAGCGGTTTTTAGCGTAAGCCAGCATGCTGCATGCTCTTCGCTGCTCCCGTTCCTGTGAGCGTCGGGAGCAGCGCAGAGCATTCAGTGCTCCAGCCTGCGCTAAAAACCGCTATCGCGGTTTTGTAAAAGGAGGGGAAGTGCGGTCTATAAATATCAATTGACAAAACATCCCGACGCAGACCTAAGGGGCCGATGGAGACTCTCCTGTCCTCTTTCTATTCAAATGCTACGTTGTTAGTGCACTTGGATATGCAGAAATAAAGGTCTACAAACAGGAAGTAGGTGGAGCCTTGTTACTGGAGTAATTCACGTACTTGTGAAGTACCAGCGCGGCATTCCCTTCACGGGGTCAGTCTAGATTGGGATAGGCTGCAGCAGTAAACGAGAGGCAGCAGTTAAAATGGTGGCCTGCTCCTATTTGTTTTCGCAACTGGGAAGAGTGCAATGTGTTTGCAGAGGCATCCCAAAACCAAGGGAGGGCTATGACGGCATCTAAAGTCTATTCAGTTGGGGCTTTAATCAGCATCTGACCCCCACCACCACCACCACCAGCAATATCTACGACTGTTGTTTTTTATTCGTTCTGTAGCGCTCCCAGGAGCACGCAGCACTGTGCTTCTAGAGCGGTCTCTCTCAAACTGTGTGCCCGGAAGAGATCCCAAGTGTGCCACGAGAGATTCCAGAATTTTGCTTTATTTTTAAAAATTCCCTTCATAAGTAAACACTAGAACAGATGACATGTGTGTCGTGTCCGCAAAAGTCTGTCAATGTTACGAGCGTCTGTGTGCGTAAAGATACAACCGCCCAGACAAGCGTTAAGAACATAAGAACATAAGCATGGCCTCTGCCGAGTCAGACCATGGGTCCATCACGCCCAGCAGTCTGCTCCCGCGGCAGCCCCCCCAGGTCCATGACCTGTAAGGGATCTTATACCTAAAACGTTGTATTCCTTAATCCTTTAATATCCTGTATGGTAACCCTCTAACTCAGGGGTCTCAAAGTCCCTCCTCGAGGTCTGCAATCCAGTCGGGTTTTCAGGATTTCCCCAATGAATATGCAAAGCAGTGCATGCACATAGATCTCATGCATATTCATTGGGGAAGTCCTGAAAACCCGACTGGATTGCGGCCCTCGAGATCCCTGCTTAACTATACCCTTCAATCCCCTTTTCCTTCGGGAAATCATCTAATCCCTTTTTGAAACCCAAAATCGTACTCTGCTCTACCACCTCCTCCGGAAGCGCATTCCAGGTATTCACCACCCTCTGAGTGAAGAAGAACTTCCTGGCATTTGTTCTGAATCTGTCTCCCTTCAATTTTTTTGAGTGCCCTCTTGTTTTTGTTGCCCCCGCTAGTCTGAAGAATCTGTCCCTCTCTACCTTCTCTATACCCTTCATGATGTTATAAGTTTCTATCTTGTCCCCTCTAAGTCTCCGCTTTTCCAGGGAAAAGAGCCCCAGCTTCTCTAGCCTTTCAGTATATGAGAGGTTTTCCATGCCCTTTATCATTTTTGTTGCTCTTCTCTGGACCCTCTCGAGTATCGCCATATCCTTCTTAAGGTACGGCGCCCAGTATTGAATGCAGTACTCCAGATGTGGTCGCACCATCGCCCTATACAGCGGGAGGATAACTTCCTTGGTTCTGGTAGTGATACCTTTTTTGATAATGCCCAACATTCTGTTCGCCTTCTTTGAAGCCGCTGCGCATTGTGCCGCCGGCTTCATTGTCCTATCCACTAGAACCCCCAAGTCCTTTTCCAGTTTGCCTTCTCCCAGTACCATCCCCCCCCCCATCGTGTACTTATACATCGGGTTTCCTTTCCCTATGTGCAAGACTTTACATTTCTCCACCATTTTAACTGCTGCCTCTCGTTTACTGCTCATCTGCCACTTGACCGCCCACTCACTCAGTTTGTTCAGGTCCCTTTATAGTTCTTTGCATTCCTCCACAGTTTTAACGGTGTCAGGTCAAAAGCGCGCCGGGACAAAGGCGCGTCCAGACAATTGAGCGCAGCGCGCGCCGCCACGCCGCTCTAAATTACTGTTTTTAGTGCTCCGACGGGGGTGTGTGGGGGGGAACCCCTCCACTTTACTTAATAGACATCGCGCCGCGTTGTGGGGGGTTGTAACCCCCCACATTTTACTGAAAACTTCACTTTTTCCCTGTTTTTAGGGAAAAAGTTCAGTTTACAGTAAAATGTGGAGGGTTACAACCCCCCCAAGCCCCCCCTAACGCCGGCGCGATGTCTATTAAGTAAACTGGGGGGGTTCCCCAACAAAACCCCCCGTCGGAGCCCCTAAAAACTGTAATTTAGAGCGGCGCGGCGGCGCGCGCTGCGCTCAATTGTCGGCGCGCACTTTTGTCTTTCGCACCATTGTCTATGAACCGTTTTAACTCTACTGGAGAGTTGTTCTTTAACGTGATTGCTCCTTGAAAACTAACCCCCCCTCTTCTATTAAACCGCGCCAGCCGTTTTTAGCGCAGAAAGCCGCGCTAAATGGCCTGCGCTGCTCCCGACGCTCATAGAGTTCCTACGAGCGTCGGGAGCAGCGCGGCTCTCTGCGCTAAAAACGTCTGGCTCAGTTTAATAGACGAGGCCCTAAGGGCAAGTCATTTTAGTTTCAATTTTAATGGAGTCGTTATCCTAACTTGAGCAGCAAAGCAATCAAGGCTTTCTTACCGTTTGGATCGTCTTATCTTTGCGAAGTTGGATTTTCAGCTCGGAAAGAAATTAAACCGAGAATGACGGCAGATGGTGGATGGTGAAATGCGTGTTTGCTTGTCGACTATCGAGGTGCATTTTCAGTTAATTTGCACTTAAAAAAAAAAAAGGGGGGGGACATCCATCGCATTGATAAGCAATTCTATTCGATCTTAGTTTCACCAGAACTTTAAATAAATAACTCTCAAATGTAATTTTACGTTGGTTTTGCAATTTTTTAATTTCAGTTATAATAGAAACATAGAAACATAGAAAGATGACGGCAGAAAAGGGCTATAGCCCATCAAGTCTGCCCACTCTACTGACCCACCCCATTAAGTCTGAGTACTAATGACCTAGTTCCTTAACTCGACCCTCGTAAGGATCCTACTAGGGCATCCCATTTATTCTTAAAGTCAATAACGCTGGTGGCCTTGATCACCTGCTCTGGAAGCTTGTTCCAGTGATCTACAACCCTTTCTGTGAAGAAATACTTCCTTATGTCACTATCGAATTTCCCTCCTCTGAGTTTGAATGGATGCCCCCTTGTGACCGAGGGTCCCCTGAGAAAGAAGATGTCTTCTTCCACCTCGACACGTCCCGTGATGTATTTAAATGTCTCAATCATGTCCCCCCTCTCCCTGCGCTCCTCTAGAGTGTAGAGCTGCAATTTGTTTAGTCTTTCTTCGTACGAGAGACCCTTGAGCCCCGAGATCATCCTGGTGGCCATCCGCTGAACCGACTCAACTCTAAGCACGTCTTTTCGGTAATGTGGCCTCCAGAATTGCACACAGTACTCCAGATGAGGTCTCACCATGGTTCTGTACAGTGGCATTATGACTTCAGATTTGCGGCTAACGAAGCTTCTATTGATACATCCCATAAGTTGCCTTGCTTTGGATGAGGCCTTCTCTACTTGTTTGGCGGCCTTCATGTCCGCACTGATGATTATTCCCAAGTCTCTTTCTTCTGAAGTCCTAGCTAGTGTTTCTCCATTTAAGGTGTAAGGTTTGCATGGATTTCTGCTACCGAGATGCATAACCTTACATTTCTTAGCGTTGAAGCCCAGCTGCCATGTCGAGGACCAGTTTTCCAACGTAAGCAGATCCTGCGTCATACTATCCTGCAGATTGCTTTCACTTACTATATTACATAGTTTGGCGTGAAAAACATTTGCTCCGTTTAGTGTTCCAGAGTTAACATAACATAACATTATACTTATAGACCGCGTTACCAAAAAGTTCTACGCGGTTTACAAAAGATTATAAACATTAAACAATCGTCTATTTGAAAGAGTTAGCTAGTCAGGTATTTGGAGAAAAGATAGGTTTTTAGCTGTTTTCTAAAATGTCTGTAAGAAACAGCTGTGAGCAACAATGATCGGAATTCTTTTTCTTGAGAAGCTGCCTGAGATGCTACAGAGTGATTTAGGAAATTCTCGCTTTTGCAACCTTTTACAGAAGGGAAATTGAACAGAGCAGGAGTTAAAATAGTTTGAGAGATCCTCTCCTAGAGGAAGGAGAGCAGTGCTATTAAAAATTCATAAACCGAGAAAGTCACAAAAAAGTAGAGAGTGCAAAGCCCATCCGCCAGAACAGAGGAATACAAAAGGACCACCCGACCCAGAGGAGGCTAAGGACTGGAAATACTTTACATACATTTTGTCTTTAATTTCTCCCCCTTTTACTAAACCACGATAGTGGTTATGAGCGCAGGGAGCCACGCTGAATGCTCCGCGCTGCTCCCGACGCTCATGTTTCTATGAGCGTCGGGAGCAACGCGGAGCATTCAGCACGGCGCCCTGCGCTAATAACCGCTATCGTGGTTTAGTAAAAGTGTGTGGGGGGGGTTCGTTTAGTTTAATATATTATTTCTAGTCTGCTTTTCAACATAGCGGATCAAAGAATCATTATACATATAGGCTTCACTAACAAAACCTGCTGTCACTTGATACCCAACATTACAAAAAAGATGGATTTTTTAAAACATTTGCTTAAATTCTTGCAAGTTTATCAGACGCCATCAATACACAGGCAGCGAGTTCCCCTCTAATGGTCCTTATGGATAGGGTTACCAGATTTGGGGCTGCAAAACCCCAGACACATGGCCCTACCCTGTTCTGCCTCTAGTCTCACCCTATTGTAGTTCTGCCTTTAGCCCTGCCCAATTCCGCCTCTAGCCTCGCCCCCACAAAGCCTCCTATCCCGACGAGCTCCAGCTGGAGGGCCTGGAGCATGCGTGGATGCTTGTGACGTTTATCCGCGCTTGCTCAGAGGCCCTCCAGATGCGGCCAGAGCTCATCGGTGCTTTCAAAGTTTCAAAGTTTCAAAGTTTCAAAGTTTATTATTTTCTTGATTAATCGCTTTATCAAATTCAAAGCGATGTACATAATAAAAATTAAAAGAAAGCATATAATACATACAGTACATACTTTAAATACTTACAATAGGTAATATTAACTACATTACATTGGGAAAGAGGGGTTTAAGAAATACATTTGTATAATAAAAGAAATACAAAGGAAAAACACAAAAGGGGAAACATTAAAACGATTGGTATAAAAATATTAGAATTATTGATTTGAATATGATTAAATTAAGTATTAAAAGCATCATTGAATAAAAATGTTTTTAATTGTATTTTAAATTTTACCAAGTCTTGTTCATTACGTAAAAAAATTGGGAGTGCATTCCAGGTTTGTGGAGCTGTTACAGAAAATATAAATTGTCTTCTAGTATTGATATATTTTAATGATGGAACTGTAAGTAAATTTTGATCAATAGATCTCAATGTTCTGGTTGGTTGGTACGGTATTAGCAATTTATAAATAAAAGCAGGTGTCTTATATAGTAATGTCTTGAACGTAAGTAGACAAAGTTTATATGATATTCGGTGGATGACAGGAAGCCAATGAGCGTTTTTTAGCAGAGGGGAAACGTGATCGAATTTTTTAGATTTAGTTATGAGTTTTATGGCGACATTCTGGATAATTTGTAAACGTTTAATTTCTGTTAATGTTATGCCTTTAAAGAGAGCATTACAATAATCAAGTTTGGCTATTATTAAGGAATGAATGAGAATATTTAATGATTTTGGGCAAAGAAATTTTGAAATAGATCTGATCCTTCGTAATCTGTAGAAAGACGTTTTTACAATATAGCTAATATGATCATGGAAGTTCAAATTAGGATCAAATAGTACTCCTAGGATTTTTACGTTATTAACTATCTGGAGTGGAACGTTGTCTATAGTAATGGGAGCAATTAACGTCGGGTTTTCTTTCCATGGAAAGATCATTAGATTTGTCTTTTTTATATTAAGGGCCAGTTTATTTGTGTTCAGCCATTGGTAGACCTGGTCAAGTTTCTTACTGATCTCTTGGATGGCAGATATATTGTTGGTATCTATAGGGTGTAGAAGCTGAATATCATCTGCATAAGAGAAGACATGGAAACCTATAGATTGACACAATGTAATTAATGGTGATAGAAAGATGTTGAATAATAATGGCGAGAGAATTGACCCTTGAGGAACACCGAAAGTATTTGATGTGAATTTAGAGTTAGAATCTTTGAAGAAAACAGAGGAAGAGCGGTCTGTAAAATAGGAAATAAACCAAGAAAGTATTTGATCAGTGATCCCAATAGATTGAAGTCTGTTTATGAGTAGTTGATGATCAATTGTGTCAAAAGCCGCCGAAAGATCAAGTGAGATTAGTAAAGTAGTTTGATGGTGGTCAAGGAAATAATGGATGGATGTGGTCAAACCTATTAATGCTAATTCAGTACTGTGGTGTTCTCTAAAACCCGTTTGATTGGGATGGAGAACATTAGTCTTTTCTACAAAGTCAGAGATTTGGTTGTAGACGATTTTTTCCGTTAGCTTAGCCAGAAAGGGTTTTGGAAAGTCTGTCCAGGCTAAAAAGAGGACATGTCTGGATTTTCCTGGTTGTCTGGTAGCCCTACTTATGGACTCAGAGTGCAGACTTTTCTCAGAAGGGACGGCCAGGCTTATCCGTGTAGAAGATCTCAAATCTCTTGTAGGTACATGGAGTGTTTTTATTTTAAATCCCTTTATATTTGCTTTTAGTGATAATGTTTATTATATATTAACTCTGTAAATATTGGTTTTTTTCTTGTATTTGAAATTATTATTTTTTTTTTTTTTACTATTTTGTTTGTATTTGAAATTTAATAAATATGATTTACATTAATCTCTTCCAGTTGTAGCTCAAAGTGAGTTGCATTCAGGACCATTAGGTATTTCCCTGTCCCCAGTGAGCTTACAATTGAACTTTGTATCTTATGCAAGGGAGGGTTATGGAATTGCTCAAGGTCACCAGGGTTAGCAGTGGGATGTGAACTGGGTTTCCCTGGTTATCAGCCTGGTGGCCTAACCACTAGCTTACTCCTCTGCTGTCTCATTTGCTGTTGTATAATATTTGTGCATTTGAGTGGCTCAAATAAATAAGAACATAAGAATTGCCGCTGCTGGGTCAGACCAGTGGTCCATCGTGTCCAGCAGTCCACTCACGCGGCAGCCCTTAGGTCAAAGACCAGTGCCCTAACTGAGTCTAGCCTTACCTGCGTACATTCTGGTTCAGCAGGAACTGATCTAACTTTGACTTGAATCCCTAGAGGGTGTTTTCCACTATTTGAATCCCTAGAGGATGTTTTCCCCTATTTGAATCCCTGAAGGGTGTTTTCCCCTATTTGAATCCCTGGAGGGTGTTTTCCCCTATAACAGCCTCTGGAAGAGCGTTCCAGCTTTCTACCACTCTCTGAGTGAAGAACTTCCTTACGTTTGTACAGAATTATGAGCTTCCCTCGGTCATTTTCTTAGAGTGATTTTGTTCTGCCTATCCAGAGGCTTCATTTCAACTAATTAACCAGACATTAAGGGACTCTACACTACTAGTCTGTGAGCTTGGGATTAGATTTTGAGGAGACTGCACGCTTGTAGCCACAGTCAACCTAAAAATAACTTGAGTAACTGCTCCTAGGATCACCCTCAGACCCGCCACATGGACGATCCAGCTAAATCTACCATGAATATATGCCCCTGGCCTTTTTCATCAAACTCTTTAGAGTGTGCCATGGCAGATTCCAGGTGTGCTCCGAGACATCGGCAAGGAGGAGATGCCCCGGCTGACTGCTTACCGGACGTGCCTCTTGCGGCGAGAGGCACGTCCTGTAGGCAGTCAGCAGGCGCCGACGACTCTCTTCATCACCTGCGTCTCCCCTCCACTCCCCCGCATCTCCCCTCCTCCAGGATCCCCCACCGGCAAAGTGACAGGCTCGGGGTCACAGACGGAGGGCCTCCGCACATGCTCGGATGTCAACATGATGACATCACTCGTGCACGTGATGTCATCACGTCAACGCCTGCACACTTCATTATGGCCGGGGCACTGGGACGCTGCTTTAGAGTTCTGAAAAACACACCACGCCATCCTCATAATCCAAACTATAACTTACCTGAGGATTCAAGCACATGTTTAAGCCACCATGTCAAAGGGGGTGCCACAGAGCATTTTCCCCTAGCGATCATGCTCTTAACTCTTTCATTGCTGTCTGCCGTTAACCGACATGGATTTCAGAGTTTTTCTAATGAGTGGCGTATTAAGGGGGGGAGCGAGGAGGGGTGGTCCGCCCCGGGCACCATCTCGCTAAGGGCACGGCACCCCTCCTCCTCTCCACCTCTGCCACACACACACCCCCACTCCTTGCCACGCACACCCCTTGCCTTCTCCCGTATCTTCATTACTTCCCTGGCGTGAGGTTGCTGCCTGCATCGGCAGTATCTCGCACCTAAGAAGTGATATCAAAGGGTGAGCCAACACTGACATGAGTATGCTGCTCACAACAGAGATGTTAAAGAGGTGCATGGAAAGGGAAGGGGGCGCGCACGCGGCAGGGAGCAGGGGAAGAGTGCCACCACCCTGGGCGCCTCTCACCCTTACTACGCCACTGTTTCTAATCATTCTAAATACATAGGATGTTTCTCAGCCCTTGTTGAGTCTTAATGCATTGTCGGTTAAGCAAAGGAAGAGTCGAGGGGCACCATTGTTGGCTGCCCCTTGACCCAACAAGGGACCCAACAATGTGCATAGGGCATCAGTTGGCCTTAATTTGTACCTATATTCAGGAAACCTCATCCCCTAGCTCGCTCTGTAGGGATGTGATGAAAGTTAATCATGGAGACATGAGGTGGGGTTCAGGATGGGCCAGAAGGACACCTATATGTTTTTGACAGATGGCTTTTTGGGGCTATTTTTGAGACATCCATCTGTTTTGAAAATGAGCACCATAGGCGCCTACGTGTCTATATAAAAATAGGTTTGAAACAGGCGCCTTCTTTGCCATTATCATACAGAAATGCGACAATAATCTTCTGAATGCTGGAAAATTCTGACACTGTGTACCTCTCAGGGAAAAGATGATGTAATATCATGCTAAAGGCTGATTGTTTCCTTGCTAACTCTTTAACAAATAGGACTCTAATCTCATATTTTACAAGGTTGCAAATAATTTATTTAAGAACATCTCACACTAACATGGTATATTATGATCAACATATATGGGGGATTGTGGCCCTTGTGATGTACAGCTGACATTCAAGGTTGTAGTGACTGAGTGTTTTTCTGGGAACAGAGAACGGGCAGTTGTATGTCCAAAAGAGGCCAACCATGTACCCACCTTGGAACAGCTCCTTTGACGCCCATATCAACAAGGGCAGAGTCATGTACATTGTCGTGAAAGGAAAAAGCAGCGACCTGATCTCCGAGACCAGCATCCAACTGAACTCACTGGCAGAGAGGTGCAGGAAGAACAACGGGAAAACAGAAATATGGGTAAGGACTTGGGCCATTCGCCCTCTTTTCCATCCTGTTCCGAGAAGAGAAATTAGATGTCGTGTGTCATAAGGTGTAGAGTCCTATACAAAGCCTTTAGGAAAGGAACCAAGTGTGGTTGTCTCTGTTATACATGGGCACAATCTACCTCAACACATTTTTTTTAATTAAGCTGTTATAGGTAAACTAGTCTTACAGCCTGTTACATTAACGGGTGCTAGAATATATGTGTGTGTGTCTGTTTTTATTTTTTTTTCTCTCTCCTTAGCCGCTTTCTGTATTTCTGTCTGTCTTTTTTTTTTTTTTTTCCTTGGCTGTCCACTACCACCCCTTGCCTGCTCCCCCTGTCCATTCTCCCTTCCTTTTACCTCCCCTGTGTCCTCCACCACCCCATCACTGCTCACCTTATCCAGCAGCAGCCCTTCTCCCTTTGTTTTACCTCCCCCTGTCCATCATCACCTCCTTCCTGCTCCCCCTGTCCAGCAGTAGGCCTGTCTTCATTTTTCTGACCCCCCTCCCTGTTCATCAGCACCTCTTCCCCTGTCCATCAACCCCTTTTCTGCCCCTCTATTTCCGTGTGTTGCAGCATTTCCCTCCCAACCCCTTTGCAGTATTTTCCTCCCCCCATACCTTCTTCCTGAACTCCATGTTAAAATGCTTTCCGGATTTGGCTGCCGCGGCCTGCAACCGCCGACAGTCGCCGCGGCCGACATCTGACTCGGGCCGCCGCGGTCGACATCCGCCTCGGGGGGGGGGGGGAGGAAGAGAGAGAGCGGAGAGAGTAAGGGAACGGCCAACTTACAGGAAGGGAGGGAACGCAGGCAGGGATCGTGAGAGTAGCCACTGCTGCGTCTTTCAACAGGGAGCAGGCCAGACCGTAAGCCGCGCATGCGCACTTCCTATGGGTCGCTACAGCTCACGGAAAACCGGCGCACGCATAGGAAGTGCGCATGCGCGGCCTAGCATTTTATTATATTATAGAAGATTCCATAAACAAGAAAGAGAAAAACCTTCAGAAGAGAAATCAAAACCATGTTATTTAGGAAATGTATCAAGACAAGCTCATGATATAACCGGTTGCCTCAATCTATCTCCAGACCCTAAACGTTCCAACCAAATAGCTATCTTGTAATCTTCTGGATAGGACCAGAATCTCCTCTTATGTAATCCGCCTAGAACCGCAAGGTATTGGCGGAATAAAAGACACCAAAGTAATGTAAAGTAAAAAGCAACTAGAGCATCAGGGTCCCCAGGCAAATATAAAGACGAGATGCTGAGGAAGATACATTTTAAGTACCGAAAGGCTGATAGTGTCGAGTGTTTTTATTTGTTAATAAAGATTCCTTTTAGTAGTACAGTCAAACCTTGGTTTGCGAGCATATTTCGTTCCAGAAGCAATGCTCGTAATCCAAAGCACTCGTATATCACAGGAAATAATGGAAACTCAGACGTCTCGTTCCACAACCCAAAAACTTTAATACAAAATATTATACGTACTCGTATTGCAAGACCTCGCTCGTTTAGAACAGTCACTAGACCCACAGCGTCAGAGAGAGAGAAGAACCATCGGCTCAGTTGTGATGATGTGACGCGTGTATACTGTATGTACTCGTATTGCAAGACCTCGCTCGTTTAGAACAGTCACTAGACTCCCGCAGCGTCAGAGAGAGAAGAACCATCAGCTCAGTTGCGATGATGTGACGCGTGTATACTGTATGTACTCGTATTGCAAGACCTCGCTCGTTTAGAACAGTCACTAAACTCTCGGAGCGTCAGAGAGAGAAGAACCATCGGCTCAGTTGTGTTGTGTGTGTACTGTATGTACTTGTATTGCAAGACCTTGCTTGTATATCAAGTTAAAATTTAATAAAATATTTTGCTTGTCTTGAAAAACACTTGCAAACCAACTTACTTGCAATCCAAGGTTTTACTGTATATGCATTTGAATTGGTGAATCCTATAATATGGACTATATGTTGAGATTTTCTTTTCAATTAGATGTGGATTAACTGTGTATATTACCTTCATTTTCCTGGTCCCTTTTATCGAGCTGCTCTAGCCTGACTGGGTTCATTTTCCTTTTCCAAAACAGATAGAGCTGAGACCACAAGGCAGAATGTTAATGAATGCACGATACTTCCTGGAACAGAGTGGTAAGTCATGATTATTTCATTTTAACATTGGGGTAAACATTCAGAGAGTGGCAATTTGCTGACTGCTGATGTTATTCCTGGATATTTGGTGCCAGGCCATGGCATCGAGAATCCGGTTTATGTGTCACCAACTACCACGTGGCCACGTAAGGCGATATGTGGCTATGGGGTACCACATAGAGATAGGACTGGCCGGTTAAGTGTTGAATATCAACCAGCCAAGTGCCAACGCCAACACTGCCAACTTTCACTTAGGTGTTAACCACTAATTTCCAGCGGCAATAAGGCCCTGATTCTATACAGTGTTTAGCTCCTAGTTGCCGTTGAGAACAGTTGTCAGTCATCGTTTATAGAATCACGCTTAGTGGCGCCTCAGCATTCTTATGCGCCGGTAGGCAGCAGCATAGCGAGGGAAGGAGGCACCTGGGGCAGTGGTGCCCAGCATCACCATGCCATGCGCTCCCTGCACTCTTCCCCACCGCAGTCGCTCCTCCCCCGCATTCCTTCCCTGCCGCACACACCCTCCAGAGTACCTCTTCAAATGATTATCGGCAGCAAGTTGCTGCTCGTGCCGTCCTCAACGCTCCTTCCGACATCACTTCCTGGTCCCACAACCAGGAAGTGATGTCAGAGGGAGAGCTGAAGCCGGCATGTGCAGCAGTTGAGAGATGTTGCTTACTGCTGGCCATCATTTGAAGAGGTAGGTGGGTGGGTGGAGAGGGAAGAGGTGCTGGCACCCCTGTTAAGATGGCACCCAGGGCGAGGAGGGATCAATATGACGGCATTGGACACTGCGAAACAGAGTTGGAGATTTACCTGCAAGTTTGTTTCATTCCACGAATGCCACATACGAAAAGAGAAGGGATAGTGCGGGATGTGCATTCTCCGGCCCGCACTTTATCCCCCCTCCAACTCACCCTCAACCGATTCTCCATCGGACCCATCCCATAGACGCTGAGCTAGAGAGGACCTGCTGTTGAGGGCGGTGAGGGAGAACCGCCCTCTCCTTTGGGACACAATATCACTCTGTCCCCGCAGGCAGCTTTCACACTGCTATGTCCAGCACAGGCACGGGATCGACCTGAGTTTGACGCGGGAGCGGAAGGCACTATTGCTGCGAAGAACTGAGAGGAGGGAAGGCCAGATGAATCCATCTCCGATCCTGTGAGTAAAGAAGCTGATGGATTTTCAACTCTTTCACCGGTTGCAACTTAGCAAAAGGTGGGGGGGTGGGGGGCTTTGGTTTAGCCAGCTCCATAAACCCAGAAACTCAATGTCAGAGGCCTAATATGTCATGGCATTAAATTTCTGGGCATAATGCCAGTGCTGATCATCTAAACAATCCCTATGTTTTTAATTTTGATTCCTATCTAGTAATGAGAATTGGTGGGTTAGAAATAATTTTAAATAAATATATTGCTCATTGGCTCTCTGATATGCAGATCAGTCCTAGGGCCTTAAAGTCTTGATTCGATAACACCAGCGTATGCCACGTGTGTTTTTCTAACATGCTGTAACCTGTATGCGTGCCTTGCAGGTGGCTCAAAACTCAATAATACGGATGTTGTGTGGGATTGGAAAATTTGAGCACGTTACAAGACGTTATATTCAAAACAAAAAAAGGCAGAAGACTGTGGATCATGACAGAACGTTTATTAAAATATAATAAAAATCAGTGAAATCAAAAGAATCTCCACTTCATTGAGTTGACTGACATGTGGTGGGAGGCGGATCCAACACAGTCCGTGTTTCGGCTGATTAAAGCCTTCCTCAGGGGTCCGTGACTTCTCTTTTCTTGGTTTAGGGACTGTTTGCCTGACTCCCAGTCTTCTGCCTTTTTTGTTTTGAACTTCCATTTTTGACTGTGGAACATTTGGGCATTTTCTTGGTTGGACATTATATTGTAATGTACTGGCTGACTAGGGAGTTTCGAGTAAAATACAGACTATTGCTGATTTTAATCAAATGGCAGCCAGGTATTTATGTGATTGTCTGGCACAACGAGACAATTAAGATCTTCCACGCAGGCAAGATTGATTGTTCCATCTTCAAAAAGCCTTCATTATGAAAATACAAAGAGAAGTGGGTTCTCTTGTGTAGGACCTATGGAGTGGAACAAATTACCGGTGTATTTACGACAGTTCAAAGATTTGCAGGAATTTAAACAAAATGTTTAAAAAAGCCATCTATTATGTGCTATGAAATATGGTACTTAACGTGATGTAATAATTGAAATAGCGGATAGGAAAGTATGTCATTTGGTGAGAAGTTTGATTGCTATGGGCAAGTTGTTTTGTTAATTGTGTATGTACGTTCATTTGTTTTATTACGTATGTACATTTTGTAACCCGCTTTGAATAAAGACGGGCTAGAAATGATAATAAACTAAACTAAATTTTCTATCCTTTAGACTCCAAAGAGCAGAGCGAGCCCGAGACAGAAGGCTTCTTTACCCTGCACCAGCGCAGAGGCGCCATGAAGCAAGCCAAAGTTCACGACGTCAAATGCCACGAGTTCATCGCCACCTTTTTCCCCCAGCCTACGTTCTGTTCTGTCTGCCATGAATTTGTCTGGTATGATAACCTAAATTTCTATTCATGTTTGGGGGGGGGGGATAGAAACAGGATGAGGGAGGGATGGGTAAAATGCAAACCGTTATTTTCCAAATAGCAAAAATCAAAGAAGACAACCAAGTTCCAACCAACCCAGTTCATTCATTGAATCCGATATAGGAATATTCCTCCCTATGCATGACAATATTTTGGCTAACATTGCTACTCAGATGTCTGAAAAGGACATAATTACATTACATTACATTAGGGATTTCTATTCCGCCATTACCTTGCAGTTCAAGGCGGATTACAAAAGAATTATCCAAGATGTATTACAACAAGAACTTACAAAAAAAAAAAAATTGGTCATTTTCAAAAAGAGTAAGAAATAGGTAAGGTTATTTGTTTGGGGTAGTTGGCTTTAGTGAGAGATGGAGTTTAAGACTTGCAGTATTATTTCTCTTTTCAGAGTTTTCTTGAAGAGTATGGTCTTTATTTCTTTTCTAAAAGTCTTGTAGTCGAGGGATGCTGTCAGTAGATTGGCAATTTGGTTGTCTAGTTTGGCTGCTTGAGTGGCCAGGAGGCCATCATATAGTTTTTTCCGTTTGACCTCCTTAATTGGGGGTATGAGAATGGGGTGTGAGTTTTCCTATGTCTGGTTGCGGTGTTGTGGATGAGGTGGCAAGTACAGTATTCCCCTGAAATTCGCAGGGGTTATGTTCCCAGAGCAGCCGTGAACTTTTAAAAATCGCAAATACTGTACTGTATTAGATACGAGGATCGGAGGCGGGAGAGGACCGCAGAACAGTGCAGGGAGGGTTGGCGTTTCTCACTTCCTCATCCTGCTAAGGAAGCAGGGAAGAATTTTGATGTGAACTCATGAAAAAAGTGATCGATCATTGGTTAAAGAGTAATCTAACTAGGCTCCACTGGTTTTCTTGACCCTGTTTTGTTTGCATTTAAGACTCTAGTACAGGGCCGCAATCCAGTTGGGTTTTCAGGATTTCCCCAGTGAATATGCATGAGATTTATTTGCATGCACTGCTTTCATTGTATGCTAATCGATCTCATGCATATTCATTGGGGAAGTCCTGAAAACCCGACTGGATTGCGGCCCTCGAGGAGGGACTTTGACACCCCTGCTCTAGTATATGCACGGAAAAAACGCGAATGAGTCCACAAAGTCGGACCCGTGAACTCGCAGGGGTATACTGTATTTATTCTAACTAATGGTATTTCTATTTTCAGCAGTACGAGGGGGTGCTTTAAAGTTCCGTGTACAACTGATCCTAGCCAATAGATGGTATGTGGGATCAAAAGGAAACAGTCCAAATATACAAGAGGTCCCATAATAAACTATAAAGAGTGTTAGGAAAGACAGATTGAGGATCTCAGAAACCTGCATGGAAATACATAGGTAAATAAACCTTAAACCAAGACTGGCTAGTTCCAAGTTTCAATCATTGATCCTCTAAACCTCCCCCTCCATAATCTAAAGCTCTCTTGCTGTATTCCAGATTTCTTTATTAATCTTCTTTAAATCTTCACTTAAAATTTTTTAACCCAGCAGAGAGACTTCAACACTTATCTTGAAATGAGGCAGATATCCAAAGCCCGACGGGACTCGTTTCGCCAACTGTAATGGCTTTTCCAAGGGTTCACTGGTGGCACTGCATGTCTTTGAACATGCGTCACTTCTCATTTAAGGCTGGGTGCTTCGTGGCTGCGCAGCCAGGTTTTGGAAAGTCCATCCGGGAACCCAACAGTCCTCTAGAAAGAGTACATGTCCAGGTTTTCCCAGACGTCTGGAAACCCTTCTCTGATGGAAGCACGCTACCAGAGTTCTCTATCCTAGACAGATGTTTCCACCGCTCCTCTCCTTTGTCCTCTGAAGGCAGTGTTGATGGTCTGGTTCCTGTTTCAGACCCACCTGGAATCAGCACAGTAATTGTACAGGTTCTCTTGCTGTTTTTTCACCCTATCTCGCCCTGTGCAACATCTGTATTAGTCAGTCACCAGTTCCCTCTTCTTAATGATGCAGTGGCCAGGGGAGCAAAAAGCCAAGGACAAGCATTTCTCCTCAGGGCTGGTATTCATAAAAGCTCAGAGTTTCCCTCCGAAGGGGTTCTCCTCCCACTACTGTCAGTCAGGCAGGATGCAACGCCCTTGTTCTAGAAACTGCAAGATCTTTACAAGTCAAAATCCACCTTCCGAAAACCGGCAGCACCATTACCTCCTGCTCCTGCACCAAATCAAGCACTCTACTAAGGGCTAGGTCTAGAACTGCTTCGCCTGCACAGCCTTTTGTAAAATACCGATAAAACCACGCATGTGTATTTGCCAGCACACACAGCAGAAGCAGCCATTTTGGAATTATCCACATGGATAAAAGTGCAGCACGAGCCTACCAGCTCCCATGCAGGAGTGACAAGATCAAAATTTCCTTTTGTAAGTGGCACCAATTCCATACTTAGGTGCCCCATTTTACAAATCTACATGGCTAAGTGCCACCACTTAAGTAGTGAGGCTGAATTTTTAATTTGGTTTCATTTTGGAGGTGGAAATTAGAGAATGACATAGTGACAAAATTCATCACCGTTCCCGTGGATAACCGCGGGAAATAATCCCATGTCATTTTCTAGTGTCTATTTCAACCTCAGTCCTTCTACACCAGCATTCTTCAAAGCAAAGCTTGCGGGTCAGTGGTTGTGGCCATTCATACTCTGATTCTTCCCTCTCTCCTTAAAGAATGACATGAAGATGGTTTCCCGCGATTATCCGTGGGGACGGGAACAGTGATGAATTTTGTCAACGTGTCATTCTCTAGTGCAGTGATTCCCAACCCTGTCCTGGAGGACCACCAGGCCAATCGGGTTTTCAGGCTAGCCCTAATGAATATGCATGGAGCATATTTGCATGCCTGTCACTTCCACTATATGCAAATTTATCTCATGCATATTCATTAAGGATAGCCTGAAAACCCGATTAGCCTGGTGGTCCTCCAGGACAGGGTTGGGAATCACTGCTCTAGTGGAAATAAACAATGGAGGAATAGGAAGAATGACTTTCTTTATCCCTTTTTAAAACTCTATGATCAGAACCTCAGCAAGCTGTACCTGCACCCTGTACAACTTGCTTCCAACCTCCCTAGAGCATCCTTCTTACCCGAAGACCCCTCAGATATATCCAACCCCCTTCCAAAAGTCCCCCTGAAGAACCCTCCATAAGCACATTCATCCCCCTCCTGCAGGTCTCACTGCTTACAGTAGACCCCTCACCTCCCTGTAAGACTCCCCCCTGGCCCTATCTGAAGGACACCCTGCTGGTCTAGAATAGGGAGGGCAGCGTCAGTTCCAAGCTGCTGCCACCAGTGCCAGTTCCTGGTTCAACACGGCAGCCACAGCAGTTTCGCTTCTAAAATAACTCCCACCAATTGACAAACTGCACACTATTTAAAGATAGAAACCTGGAAAAATGAAGGCAGATAAAGAACATAAGAACTGCCATACTGGGACAGACCGAAGGTCCATCAAGCCCAGTGTTCTTTTCCAACAGTGGCCAACCCAGGTCTCAAGTACCTGGCAAGATCCTAAGGAGAAAAACAGATTTTATGCTGCTTATCCTAGGAATAAGCAGTGGATTTCTCCAAGCCAGTTTAGGAAGTTATCCAAACCTTTTTTAAACCCTGCCAAGCTACCACACGGCATATCTCGTCTGCCTAACCATGCCAAAACCCAACATGAAGAAATAACAAAAGACCCAGCATAAAATGGCAACCATGGCCATGCACACAAAGCTGGATAAGACAGGTTGGGCTCTCTATTCCTGTTTATAATTGCCTTTCATTATTATATGTAGAAATAAAGTACTTTAAAGATCTGAAAACCTATCCTGAATGCCTAAACTTCTTGGAGCAGCAGCTCCTCATCTTGTACATGTCATGATGCATCAAGCACGCTTGTGCTGCTTACAGCTTGTATAGAACAGTTCAGATTCCCTCAGTTTTGTACTGAAAAACTAGGGGGTCCTTTTATCAAGGCACGGTAGGGATTTAACGCGTGGAATACCACGCGTTAAACCGCCTGCCGTGCTAGTCGCTAATGCCTCCATTGACCAGGCGTTAGTTTTTTTGCTTGCCGCGGGGGTTAGCGTGTGATGGAATGTCCAACACACTAACCCCGCTAGCGTGGCTTGATAAAAGGACCCCTAGGACTCCTGTGAATGGCCAAGCACTATTGAGCTCACTCTGAATTATTGGCAATTGTAAGAGGCTCCTATTTAGTTAACCCTTACTTCTGTAATCTTAGTGTTACCAGGCAGACTCTGTATTTGTTGAGCAACTTTCTTTAATAACATGAAGTAAAGAATAAACCCTCACAACTGATGTCTTCAAGACAGATCAACTTTCACAGAATCTTCTCACTCTACCAGCCCATCCTATTCAAGCTGGGAGTGTGTCCACACCTTGTAGAAATAACAGTGTTCTCCGGACTTAGATAGAGAATCCAAACTGTGTTAGATTGTTAGAAATAAAGGGTAAAAACTCAGTGGGAGAACAATGCTAGACTCGGGTTCTAACAGCCTGACAAAAATGGCAACTGTTCTCTCTCAGACAGAACAAGAAGAGGGGGGGGGGGCATAAGCTCTGTGAAATGCAGCCTAGCTCTCCGGGAGAAGCAAACCTTCTGGGGATTTAAGTCCACAGAGCATACTTTACTCATACATCTTACCATAAACACTAATATATATGATGGCCTGCAACATATATGTAACAAGAATCTTCATGTTTTCCAGTCAACTGCTGTATGTTCAGTTATTTCCATGCAGAATGAACGCAGTGACTTTCGCAAAAGTAAACAAAAAATATAAATATTATTTCCTTGTGTCTTCTAGCATGCTCTGTTTAAAACGCCTCTTTGTGGTCTTTTTTCAGGGGTCTTAATAAGCAAGGTTATCAGTGCAGACGTAAGAGCCTTTTATTTTTTACTTTTTACATTGATTGACCACTAGGTTTTATAATATTTCGTCTTTGCTTATGTTGTTCCTTGATCTGGGGTTTCGTTATTCAGAATGTAATGCTGCCATTCACAAGAAGTGTATTGACAAAGTCATCGCCAAGTGCACGGGCTCCGCCGTCAACAGCAGGGAGACAATGGTGAGTGTTGGCTGGGAGAGTCTCTTGCTCAGCTGTGTAATGTTAATGGCTTAAACCCCGGAAGGTTTAAGATGCAACAAGAGAAAATCCAGGTGAGGAGGCCTTTATACAGTACGGAAACCCAATTTTGGATAATTTGCACAACTTGTTCAGCAAAGGACTTAATGTCTTAGTGATGCAATTCGATGTGAGTTCTGCTTTTGACTTGGTTGATCACAACAAGTTAATAGAATGTCTTGATGCCGTTGGTATTCGAGGCAAAGTGTTAGAATGGTTTCAGGGGTTCCTTCAAAGACGCACTTCTCAGGTTCGTTTCAATAATAATTTCTCAGGCAGTCGTTAATGTCATCGCAGGGTATCAAACTATCTCCAAGTTTATTCAAATTTGATATACCGCTTATAATAGCTGTCTAAGTGGTGTACAAGGTTACAATAGAAAAAGTTTTAAAAATAAAATTTGGGGGAATAAAATGAAGACACAAGACATAGCACGACGTACAGGAACAAATGAAAGGCAGGGCTGAACTACAATTGAGAATAGGATAGAAGATTAGGAAGGGGTAGCTATGCTCTTCCTTTGATGGAATCGGTAGGAATAGAGATGTCCGAGGTCGTAAGCATCCTTCTCTAGGAGGCGCCTTAAACAACTTGGGCCAGTCAGAGCCTCAGGTCCCTCCCCAAATGCACCGGGAAGGGGCCTAAGGTTCTGATTGGCCTGGACATCTAAGGCCCCTCCAATGGGAGGGGCCTTAAACAACTTGGGTCAATCAGCAATCAGTGTCTCAGGCCCCTCCTTGGTGCATCCCAGGATACACCGGGGAAGGGAAGGTCCATTTTGAAGTGGTGGGCCAGCTGGGTGGAGGGAATCCGCGTCCCTCCGGTCAGACATCTACATGGAGGTAAGGGGGGGTATTGGAGGCAGGGGGAGAGAGTGGGCATCTCTTCCGCTGCAGTGAGGGATGTTTGTGGCTACTCTCCGCCAACCTCATGTACATGAGTGTTTTTTGGAGAATGACTCGCTTTTTTAAATTCACTAGCAGAGCTTCTGCATTAACAGACCGTCACTTCTGACCGCGGTTTTTTGAGAATCCTGGCCTCTGAGATTTGTGGGATATCAAGAAACTTGAAAGCCCTTCTGTTACCCTTGTTTCAATTCAAGGGTTGGTAATATGGTCCTTTTGTTTAGTTTTAAGGATAAAAATCTACCTGTATTCCAGAGACCACAGTGATGATTATATAATTAGTCATTTTAAGACAATTACCTCTTTTCTATGTGTGATGTGCATGTATATTTAGGTCTTTATTCTTCATGATTTATGGCATACTTTTCCTAACGAATTGTTTTAGTATATTTTAATTAATTGTAAGCCGCATTGACCAATTGTATATTGCGGGATATAAAAATTTTAATAACCATAAACATTTCCTAAAAACCAGACCAGCAATAAAAAATGGAAATGACACTTCAAGTTATGTTAAGGTAACGATTACGAATACGTTGCATAGATATCAAAGTGTTTCTCATGATTCTTTGCTTGCAGTTTCACAAAGAGAGGTTTAAAATAGACATTCCCCACCGATTCAAAGTCCACAGCTACAAGAGTCCTACGTTCTGCGAACACTGCGGCACTTTACTCTGGGGTCTTGCAAGGCAAGGATTAAAATGTGAAGGTGAGTTTTTCCTTTCTTTCGTCAATATATTGGCTCATTTTCAAAACCCGTTTTTAGACGGTTTTCTCTGCAGTTCGTATGCAATGCATCTAATTCTCAAGGGGGCATGTTGGAAGCGTAGTTTGGGCGGGACTTAGGGTGGACTTATGGTTTGGATCTTGTTCTGCAATAATGGAACACTCTAGAAAACATCCAGGACAAAAATTAGACAATTGAGGCCAGACCCATCTCATAATAATATACCGCAAAACCGTGAAGTTCTATGTGGTTTACATCATTTTAAATATTTCATTTAGTATACAATAAAAGTTGAAGAGCATTAGAGAATTAAAAACAATGGCTAAAAACCCTAAAAGATCTGATTACACTTCTCCCTCCGAATCCGCGGTTTCAGCATCCACAAATTTTGTTATTTGCGATTTTTTTTTTTTTTTTAATTTTAAATTAAAGCTGTATTCCAGATCTTCCCCGCCTCCCTCCCGCTTTCCCCCGGAATCCCTTAAGCCTTACCTGGTGGTCTAGCGGGTTTTCGGGGCAGGAGCGATCTTCCTATGTTCCTGCCCCGTGCAGATCACTCATAGGAAATGACTGCCATGAGCTTCCATTGTAGTTTCAAGAGACTATGGGAGCTCATGGCAGCCATTTCCTATGAGTGATCTGCATGGAGTAGGAAGATCGTTTCTGCCTCGAAAACCCGCTAGACTACCAGGTAAGGCTTAAGGAATTCTGGGGGAAAGCGGGAGGGAGGCAGAGAAGGTCCGGAATACAGGGGTGCCACAAGGCGAGGGGAATCGAACGGAGGCTCAAGGGATGATAGCCCAGGAGGGGGCCGGTAGGGCTAGAAAACCCAGAGGAAAAGCGGGGAAGTGGGGTGGCGGGAATGTGGGGAAACCGAAAGCTACAAGGGTAAAGGCTGAGGGCAAAGCAGAAGCACAGGGAACAGGAGAACTGCCCGAAATTCAAGGGGAGGCGGCCCAGGTAAATACAGAGGTGGAGGAAAAACGACGGGACCTGCGGTGCTTATACGCAAATGCAAGAAGCCTCATGGCCAAGATGGGTGAACTAGAGGTCGTGGCCAAGGGGGAGGACCTGGATATAATTGGAATTACAGAAACATGGTGGACAGAGGAGAATCAATAGGATGTGGCGCTGCCGGGGTACAAGCTCTACAGGAGGGACAGGACCCACAAGAAGGAGGGAGGCATAGCACTATATATAAAGGACTCTATCTACTCAGTCGGGATGGATATGGCAACGAAGGCAGAGGGGCTGGAATCACTATGGGTCAAATTGCCGGGAAACAAGGGTGCAGGCATAAAACTGGGGCTGTACTATCGCCCACCTGGTATGCCGGAAGGAGTCGGACACGACTTAGAAGCTGAACTGAGACAAGAATGCAGGACTGGAAGTGTAACAGTGATGGGGGACTTCAACTACCCGGGGATTGACTGGAGTACGGGTCACTCCAACTGCACTAGGGAAACAGGATTTGTAGAAGCTGTGAGGGACTGCTTCATGGAGCAACTAGTCAGGGAACCGACGCGAGGGAGTGCTACTCTTGACCTCATCCTTTACGGATTAGGGGGCCTGCAAGAGGGGTAGAAGTGGGAGGACCCCAAGTGACCACAATGCGATCAGATTCACATTAGAAAGGGGGACACCCACAGTAAGGAGGACCGCAACAACTGCGCTTAACTTCAGGAAAGGGAACTATGCTGCTATGAGGGAAATGGTGGGGAGGAAGCTCAGAAACATCCTTAGGATGGAGACTGTAGGAAGCGCCTGGACCCTATTCAGGGACACCCTGCAGGAAGCACAAAGAATGTACGTCCCCAGTTTCAGGAAAGGCGGCAAGAACAAGCGGTCAAAGGACCCGGTTTGGATCTCAACAGAAGCAAAGAGGGCAATAAATGACAAAAAAGTATCCTTCCGGAGATGGAAAAAGGACCCAACGGAGGAAAATCACCAGGCGCACAGGAAATGCCAAAAGGAATGCCACCGAGAGGTTAGAAAAGCAAAAGGGAACTACGAAGAGGGGCTAGCCAGGGAAGCGAAAAACTTCAAGGCATTCTTCAGTTACGTAAAGGGGAAGCGACCAGCGAGAGAGGAGGTGGGGCCGTTGGACGATGGGGATAGGAAGGGAGTGATTAAGAAGGATAAAGAGGTAGCTGAGAGGTTGAACACGTTCTTCTCGTCGGTTTTCACGAGAGAAGACACATCTAACATACCGGACTCAGAGGAGCTCATAAGTGGGGAACAGGCTGAAAAATTGGAACACATAGAGGTAAGTAAGGAGGATGTCCTCAAACAGATAGACAGGTTAAAATGCGGCAAATCGCCGGGCCCAGACGGGATCCACCCAAGGGTTCTGAAGGAACTAAGACAAGAAATAGCGGGCACAATCCAGCATGTTTGCAACCTATCCTTGAAAACTGGAGAGGTACCAGAGGACTGGAAACTGGCGAATGTCACACCTATCTTCAAGAAGGGATCGAGGGGTGACCCCGGGAACTACAGGCCGGTGAGCCTGACTTCAATTATAGGGAAGATGGTGGAAGCTATGATCAAGGATGGTATTTGCGAGCACATCGAGAGAAATGGCCTACTGAGAACAAGCCAGCACGGATTCTGTAAGGGAAGGTCATGCTTAACGAACCTTCTGTACTTCTTTGAGGGAATAAGCAGTCGGGTGGACAATGGGGAACCCATAGACATCATTTACCTCGATTTTCAAAAGGCTTTCGACAAGGTGCCACATGAAAGGCTGCTTAGGAAGCTGTGGAACCACGGGGTAGGAGGGGATGTGCACAGATGGATCGAGCACTGGTTGTCGGGTAGACTGCAGAGGGTCGGAGTAAAGGGACAATATTCTGATTGGCGGGGAGTCACGAGCGGTGTGCCACAGGGATCGGTGCTGGGGCCGTTACTCTTCAACATATTTATCAATGACCTGGAAAAGGAGGCAAAGTGCGAGGTTATAAAATTTGCAGACGATACCAAACTGTGCGGTAGAGTTAGATCCAGGGAGGAGTGTGAGGACCTGCAAAGGGACCTGGACAAGCTGGAAGACTGGGCAAACAAATGGCAAATGCGCTTTAACGTGGAAAAATGCAAGGTCATGCATATAGGGAAAAAGAACCCGTTGTTCGACTACAAATGGGGGGGGGCATTGTTGGGAGTCAGCAGTCTAGAGAGAGACTTGGGTGTGCTGGTGGATGCATCACTGAAGCCATCTGCACAGTGCGCAGCAGCCTCGAAAAAAGCCAACAGGATGCTGGGCATCATAAAGAGGGGCATAACAACCAGGACACGGGAAGTCATCATGCCATTGTATCGAGCGATGGTGCATCCGCATCTGGAATACTGCGTTCAATATTGGTCGCCGTACCTCAAGAAGGACATGGCGGTACTTGAGAGAGTCCAAAGGAGAGCAATGAAACTGGTAAGAGGGCTGGAACACTGCCCATACGCCGAGAGGTTGGATAGGCTGGGGCTCTTCTCTCTGGAAAAAAGGAGGCTCAGGGGAGATATGATAGAGACCTTCAGGATCATGAGGGGCATAGAGAGGGTGGATAGGGACAGATTCTTCAGGCTGAAGGGGACAACAGGTACGAGGGGGCATTCGGAGAAACTGAAGGGAGATAGGTTCAAAACAAATGCAAGAAAGTTTTTTTTCACACAAAGGGTCGTGGACACCTGGAATGCGCTACCGGAGGAAGTGATCAGGCAGAGTACGGTACAAGGATTCAAACAGGGATTGGAAGGATTCCTGAAGGATAAAGGGATCGTGGGATACTGAGGGAGGAGCTGGGATGTAACACAAGTATAGAAAGCTAACCAGGTAATAAGTATAGAAACCCAACCAGGTCGTGCATGTGCAAGACCGGAGGGTTAGGACTTCGATGGGAAGATAGGACTCAATGGGAAACCAAGGTGGCAAGGGGGCCCCTTCTGGTGATTCAGACAGGTCGTGACCTGTTTGGGCCGCCGCGAGAGCGGACTGCTGGGCAGGATGGACCTATGGTCTGACCCGGCGGAGGCACTGCTTATGTTCTTATGTTCTTAATACAGCTTTAATTCTGGGGGAAAGCGGGTGGTGGGTCAGAACCGGCCCAAATATTATTCGCGGATTTTTAATATTCACAGACCGGCTCTGCTCCTAACCCCCACGAATATTGAGGGAGAAGTGTATTGCCTAATAAAAAGATTTTACAAATTAACCATCTAAATGCTTCAGAAACAAATATGTTTTTAGATGTTTTCTAAATTCCCCATAAATTTCGGTAAGAAGAAGCAGTTGATCTAAATATTTGCCCCATGCTGCTGCCTGATATGAAAGAAGATGCTGGTGATGTTTTTTTAGTTTGCACCTTGTTCTAATGTAGCCCACCTTTGCAAATAAAGGAAAAAGTTCAAGTTTATTGAAGTTTATTAAAAAAAATGTTTTATACTGTTCAATCAAACTTCTAAGCGGAGTACAAGTAAGTGCTAATGGGGGATCAAAGACACAGGCTTATATAGGTAGAACTTGAGATAAGTTACAAGACAAATATCTCATGACACAAGAGGAAAGAGGGAGGAGCTACAATAATCAAGTAAAGTTAACGTAAAAGGTAGGTACGATAGGAAGGAAAAATTTTTAAAATAATAATAATAATTAAAAATTTAAAAGTTTTAGCCCTAATAAGGGCAATTAGGTATGAAAACACGGTCTGTGTTTCGATCAACACATCTTCCTCAGGGGTCCAAATACTGTAGTTCCTGTATGGGCCACAAAAGTGTGCCGGTGAACCAAAACTCATATTGGAAAGTGAATACGTTGGAGCGCTGCATATCAGTCGGGTCCTTATTCCTTTATTTGTAAAGGTGGACCATGTTAGAACAAGGTTTATTGTTTAGAAACATGATGGCAGATAAAGGCCAAATGGCCCATCCAGAGCATTTACTATCTCCTCTTCTCCCTATTGGCTAAGGCTCTTAACATTTGCATCTCCTCTTCCTATAGGCTAAGGCTCTGTGCACCTGCATTGTGAGGTCATAGAACTGCCCATCCGCAGTAACCATTATCTCTTCCTCTCTCTGAGAGATCCCATGTGCCTATCCCAGGCCCTTTTGAAATCAGACACAGCCTCTATTTCCACAACCTCTTCCGGGAGACTATTCCATGCATCTACTACCCTTTCAGTAAAAACGTATTTCCTTAGATTACTCCGGAGCCTATCACCTCTTAACTTCATCCTATGCCCTCTCATTGCAGAGTTTCCTTTTAAATGAAAGAGACTCGACTCATGTGCATTTATATCACATAGGTATTTAAACATCTCTATCATATTTCCCCTCTCCTGCCTTTCCTCCAAAGTATACAGATGGAGATCTTTAAGTCTGTCCTCATACCAGGAGCATACCACGGGGAGGGGCGGTTCGCCCTGGGTGCCAGCCATGAGGGGGGTGTTCTCTGCCTGGGAGTCATGGTCTGGGAACTTCCCTTCTCACGGCCCGGTGCCAAGGCTCTGGATAGTCCCCGTGGCCCAGCATGTTCCCAGCCTTCTCTCCCTTTACCTTCCGTGAAGCTGAAAAAACTGCCGGCCTCGGCAGTGATTCAGCTACGTCGCCCGCAGCTCCCCTTCCTGCTTTTCGCATCTGCCAATGACGCAACTTCCTGTTTCCGACCGGGTGGATTGCAGCAGAGGCAGACATGGAAAGCAGGAAGGGGAGCCGCGGGCAACGTAGCTGAATCACTGTTTTAAAATAAATCTTGGAAATGCAATCTATTTTACAAAGCTTGACAAAAGGTCCAGAGGCATCACCGGTCTACGTCATTTGTCCCTCCACCCACGTTGCATGTATCTTTAAGATTAGACTTGGAAGAAGTGAAGGGAATTTCAGGGGCTACTAGACTCAGGAAAGTTCTGAACCAGTTCTGATTTCTTTCGTACAGAATGCGGCATGAACGTCCACCATAAGTGTCAGAAGAAAGTGGGCAACTTGTGTGGGGTTAATCAGAAGCTTATGGCAGAAGCTCTGGCACTGATAGCAAGCGCCCAACCGGTAGGTAAGCCACTCGTTTTAAAAGTGTAGGTGCTCAAAATATTACATTGCATTACATTGGTGTCTTCTATCCCGCCAATACCTTTCAGTTCTAGGCGGTTTACAAAAGAATTGGCCTGAGCATTCCCAGGGAGATTACGAGGTTGATCGTTGGAAAATGCATTAGGATCTGGGGAGTCGGGAAGGTGTAGTTAGATGAATTTCTTGAATAGCATAGTTTTCAATTCTTTCCCGAAGATTTTGTAGTTGGGCATTGTGGTTATCAAAATACCACACAATTCTAATTTTGGCAATTAAATGTCTATGATATACATAAATACCAGTTCACACCTGTAAGTGCTGACATGCAACACAACAAAATCCAAAAAGCATCAAAAGGTTCCACAAAGGAAATTAAGCAGCAAAACAACAAAAAGATTGTGGAACAGAAGACGGGATGTACCAGTTTGTGGTTTAATAAGCGGCCAAGTAACTTATATTCAAAACTGTTTATTGGTCAAACACACAGTCCAAATGCAGTACAAAGAGAACAAAAAACACTGACCAAGTTTTATAATAATACAACAAACCCCCCCCCCCCCAGCAAAGAAAAAAAAAAAAGAGGCATGGAGCAACATGACAGCAAATGAAAAGATAACACAAATATATGCAATCAAATATTCAAGACATGGCTACGACCCAAAAAGGCTCCCAAATAAGCTGTAAATTACATCCCTGAACAGAATCCATCTCAAACCAAGTAACTTAAAAACAATCCAGAAAGGGTGTATAAAGTCACAAGTGATTTTTACAACAAACACATTCACAAAGGTCGTGTGGAAGGTATAAAAAAAACGAGAACATGAGTCACTATTTCTGAGTTTTTGATACTAAAGTCACAAGTGAGCCACAAGGTAAAAATCACACCATGTATGAAATACAAATGACCCCACACGGGCCGTGTTTCGGCAAAATGAAAATGGCTTCCTCAGGGGGTCTTATGGGGGTCCCTGGCTGTCTTAAATAGAAAAACGTAAAAGTCACAAAAGAAAAATCCAGCTAGTTAGGAGGCCACCAACAGCACAGCACAGCATACAAACCGATCAGATCCCCGAGGATGACATTTTTATTTTGCCGAAACACAGTCTGTGTTGGGTCATTGGTATTTTATGCTATTATTTGGTTTTTATCTTGTGGGTCACTTGAGACGGTGTGCACAATTTGTGGATTGTTTTTAAGCTATTTGGACGCTTATTAAACTACAAACTGGTACGTCCAATCTTCTGTTCCACAGTGCTGACATGGAGTGGAGGCGTAGCCTAATGGTTAGCGCAATGGACTGAAGACTGAGTTCAATTCCCTCTGTGGCTCCTTGTGACCCTGGGCGAGTCACTTAACCACCCACTGCCCCAGGTACAAAGCTTAGAGCATGAACCCACTAGGGACATAAGAACATAAGAATAGCCCTACTGGGTCAGACCAATGGTCCATCAAGCCTTGTAGCCCGTTCTCACGGTGGCCAATCCAGGTCACAAATACCTCATAGGGAAGTCATCCCATCCCTTTTATCATTTTCGTTGCCCTTTTAAGCCCTCCGAAGACAGGGAAATACCTTCTTTAACTAATTTTGAGCTGCCACTAGCAAGATGTGCGATAAATCTAAAAAAATAAATTTGTATCTTGGACCCTTTTTCCTATTTACTTTTCTAATAAAAGATGAGGGATAAGAACATAAGAAGCGCCATCTCCGGAACAGACCCTAGGTCCATCAAGTCCGGCGATCCGCACACGCGGAGGCCCCGCCAGGTGTACCCTGGCATAGTTTTGGTCCCCATATCGCTCCAGTGTTAGGTTGACTGCCGTCCTCTGCTTGTGTCTTAGGTTCGCAATCTTCAGGATGCTGAACAAATCTACAGAGAAGGTCCCTTGCAAATTGGTTTCCCCATTGCCATGATGGACAACAGACTCCTACCTACCCCCTTACCGTCATCTGTAAAAAAAGGTACATCGTTCCCCTAATCTTTCCTGGTTCTGTCTTGTTCGCTTGTCTTCCCTTCTTTCATGGTGATATGGAGCAGGGTTGAAGAGAATGCGTTTGTACACCGACAACAAAAAAAATTAATCTCTTAGAGTTGCAGGTTGATCCATTAGATTCATAAAGGAAGGAATACCGTAGAAGTCTGCTTAATTCCGGTGAGATATAAACAAGACAGTGTTAATTCAGGTGTACAATTCAAACTCCTCTCACTGACCTACAAATGCACTCTCAGCTGCCCCTCACTATCTCTCTTCACTTATCTCCCCCTATGAACCCCCCTGTTAGCTCCCTCCTTTCTGTGCTTTTCTCTTCGGCTGTCAACTCCAGACTCCGTCCCTTCTGCCTTGCTACACCGTATGCCTAGAACAACCTGCCTGACTAGGTACTGCAGGCTCCATCTCTGGTGGTACTCAAGTCCAGGCTGAAGGCCCACTTTTTTGAAACTGCGTTTAAGTCTTAACCCTACCAATTTGTAAAGCAGCACGTCTGTTTGTTATTCCCTCGGTAACCCCCCACCCCACCTCTACCTCTTCTCCCTTTGTATTTCCCCCCACATGAACCGCATATATTGATTTACCGCTTTTGTCCAGTGTGTCTTTCATAATTAGATTGTAAGCTCTTTCAAGGAGGAACTATCTCTTGTATGTTTAACGTACAGCACTGCGTGTGTCTGGTAGCACTATAGAAATAATAAATAGTAGTAGTATTCTATATCAGAATCTGGGAACCAAAATGCAATTCATTGCACTGTATCGAAGCACCTGTGTCTAAGTGCTCCTATATAGAATTCCTCCCATAGTGTTGAGGTGATCTGGAAAACTTTTCAGTGGCTCTATCCACAGAGTGCTGACTGGATAAAATATCCAGATAATGGCCGCCGTTAACCTTTGGATTATTCACCCAAATGTCTATGAAAGAACCCTGCCGAGCTAGGATACAAATTATTTCATTCATTAAATTCATTAATTCATTCATAAATGTCATTATTTCATTCATTAAATTCTAGAGCCGCAAGGGATTTCTTGGGAGTCTCCCAAAGAAGGAATGTCAAGGCCACAGTCTCTAAGAGAACCAGAGTTTAGGAAAGACCAGCAGTGTGACCATATTAAACTGGCCATTGACGACTTCACCCTGCACAAAATGTTGGGGAAAGGAAGCTTTGGCAAGGTACGTGAGAGAGTGAGCGAGCTGTGTAGGAAGCCACCTCAGGTTCCTGGATAAGAATCTGCAACATGTTTCTCAATGCACAGTACAACTGGATAATGTGATAAAAGTAGCAAAAGGGCAATTCTATACAGTGGCGTGACTAACACATAATTAGTGGCCACTTTTAAGATGGCCGCTGATATCGCTCCGGTTACAGAATCCGGCGGTTAGGCTCTTACATGTGAAAATGCTCATTTTCTCTGCTGGGTCAATATTCAAAGCGATTTAACTAGCTAGAAACAGCTCCTAGCCATCAAATTGCCTGCTCAGAGTTAGCGGGTCATTTTCAGTGGCACTTTACATTACAGTACATTTATAGACCACAAAACCTTCCAGATCAATGCAGTTTACATAAGCAAGAGACTGTACAAATCAGCGAATTACAAAATTTGTGACTTGATCACTAATTTCCCAAAAATCTTACAACCAAAGATATTTTTCAATAGTTTTTAGAAGTGCAGATAGGAGCCTGAGGTAGCAAAAATGATATGTAACTTGGAATCCCAATTGGCTGCTTGGAATGCAATCATTCAATGTAAAAGTTTCTTGTATAGGCAGCCACACCCTGAAGGAAATACAAACATCGAAGCAATCCGCAGCAGACGTTCCACTTTAAAGAGCGCAAATTGATCCAGCAAATAACTGGGAGCTTGACCGTTTAAGGCTTTATAACATAAAGTCCCAAATTTAAATAATAACACTGAACCGGTCGTGCATATTCATTAGGGATATCTTGAAAACCTGACTGGCTGGGGGTCCCCCAGGACAGATTTAAGAACCACTGCCCTGTACAGAATCTGGGAGTGAAAGCCTGCTGAAATTTGTCACTGCACCTTTTACACCATATGGTATATAGTCCAATAACTTTCAGTTCCTTGCAGTAATTAGAACTCCCCATAAAAGGGCTAATCCCTCTCTTCTAGGTGTTTCTTGCAGAGCTGAAGAGGACAAATCAGTTCTTTGCAGTGAAGGTCCTGAAGAAAGATGTGGTTCTGATGGACGATGATGTTGAATGTACCATGGTAGAGAAGAGGGTCCTGTCGCTGGCCTGGGAGCATCCTTTCCTAACACATCTCTACTGTACCTTCCAGACAAAGGTAACGATTACAGAATTATTAATAAAATTACCCACTGAGGTAGTAACACTTCAGATATTGGTTAATTTTATTTGCATATGCCTTATTTTTCCACTGAATTTTTGCTTTTCTTGATATCATTGAAAAAGTACCAGGAAGCATGAAATAAACCATCACCATGCCAGTCAGTGCTCTGTTCTCTACACCGGAGTTTCTCAACTTCTTCAACCCCCTAAATCTAACAAATATCAACTGGGTACCCCCGCCCATGCTCCATCCCAGACCTGCCAAAGCACCGCCCCAGACTCACCCCCATAATAATAGTACTAATTGTAATGCAATTTCTTCCATTCATTTTTCCATTCAATACATAATGGTAACCACAAAATTTTAAAAAAACCATATGCAGAGAAAATGTTAATTATTTATATTTGGGGTTTTTTCAAAGAGGTCAAGGCAGATGATTTTAACATATGCAATGTCACCTCAGTAACAACTATAGAAAAATAGACATATATAGTGCAAAATACAGTATAGACAGCAGATATAAATTCTCAAAATTGACACATTTCAATCGCTAAATTGAAAATAAAATCAGTTTTCCTACCTTTGTTGTCTGGTGATTTCATTAGTCCTGGTTGCACTTCCTTCTGACTGTGCATCTAATATTTCTTTTTTTCTGCCTCTTACACACTTCCTCTCCTCCGAACCTCACTCCCTTCCCCAAACAACATCTCTCTCTGTCCCTCCATGAGTCCAACTTTTAATTTATTTATTTATTTATTCAATTATTTAGCCTATCCTCCCAAAGGAACCCAGAACGGGTTACAAAGTACATCCATAATAATCCAGACAGAACAGAGATGATATAATTTACATAAATTACAATATAGACATGACAATAAAACATATACACTAAGTAGCATCTGGTGAGATTAGGTGGCATAGGTGTGTTGATTGAGTGGCATTTCCGGGTGAATGACTTTAAGACGCTGGGTTAGTAAAGAGGAAGGTTTTCACAGCCTTCCTGAAGTTCCAGAGTCCATCTAGTGATCTGACAGATGGGGGGATGGTGTGCCAAAGTTTGGGTATGAAGTGTGAGTAGGATCATTTGCGGGCTGTTTCAGTTTTGAGGGAGCAGCCAGGAGGTATGGTCAGTCATTTTTCTCCTTGGGACCTCAGTGGTCGCTTTGGAATCGTTTCATGGAAGGTTTTGAAAGTGAGGACCAGGGCCTTGAAGGTGCAGCGTTTTTGAATGGGCAGCCATTGCATGGAAGCTAATGCAGGGGTGACATGGTCGCGGATGCCTAGGTTTTTCAGAAGGCAGATTGCAGCATTTTTCACCCTTTGGAGGCGGGAGAGAGTTTTGGTAGGCAGGCCCACTAGTAGAGTGTTACGCTCTCCCAGAGTCTGTCATAGGGGAAAACACCCTCCAAGGATTCAAGACAAAGTTAGACAAGTTCCTGCTGAACAAGAACGTGCGCTGGTAGGGCTAGTCTCAGTTAGGGCGCTGGTCCATGACCTAGGGGCCGCCGCGTGAGCAGACTGCTGGGCATGATGGACCACTGGTCTGACCCAGCAGCGGCAATTCTTATGTTATGTTCTTACGCTCTCCTCTACCTCCATTGGCAACATGTCTCCCTCTCTCACTGTCCTTCTCTCATTCCCTCCCTTGCTGAAAAGGGAGTGGGGAAAGATGCCATGTGACCCAGAAACCTGCAACAAGCACAGTGCCAGCTGTGAAAACCCTGAGAGAACATCTAACACAGCTCCAAGGGGAGAACATCTTTAAACCTACCAGAGACTTTTTCCATTCTGTGGGCTTTCACAACAAAATTCAAATTTCTAGCCAACTGACTTTCCCGCCAAAATTCAAATTGGTGGACTGCCCAGTTCCCAATCAGGTCAGTGAACCCACTATTTACAAAGTCACACTGCAGACTTCAGAGTATACCCTGAAGAAAGCCACAGCATGGTGGCTGAAAAATCGGTTTCTACCTGACAAGACGCAGCGAGTCCCGGAAACCTGCAACATTTCACCTTGATGTCAATATGCTTTTATTTGAATAGGTAAATGACAGGTTGGTGATAACACATTCTATCACTAGGAGTTCATTTTCATAAAGCGATAAAAAGAACATAATATGTCTTCTAATAATGCACAGGATTGGGCCCAATAGATAGATAGACAGGCCCTCAAAAGAAAGGCTATCCCACTGTATCTGGCTCTCTTGAGAAATTCAAAAATACAATGTCAGTCTTTGGATAGCGTAGCTGGTTTTAAGAAAGGTTTGGACAAATTCCTGGAGGAAAAGTCCATAGACTGTTATTAAGACATGGGGGCAGCCTCTGTTTGCCCTGGATCGGTAGCATGGAATGTTGCTACTCTTTGGGTTTTGGCCAGGTACAGTGACCTGGATTGGCTACTGGGCTTGATGGACTTTTGGTCTGACCCAATGAGGCTATTCTTATGTTCTTATATCTTTTTCTCTGTATAGTACTCATAGGGGGTAATTCTCTACAGGTCACCTAAAGTTAGGTGCTAGGATGCTGCACAATAAGGGCCTGATTCTGTGTAGCCCACTTTGGCAGATTGTTCAGTATTGTAAAAACTCCAGAAAGTTGTTTTGGATGACCTGGTGCTCTCTGACCCGTTCTCTGTAGACAAGCATCCAGGCTTCATTTGACAGTTCTTGCCACCACTGTGGGAAGAGTCAGAGCACAGGCCGAAGACTGAGGATGTCCAGAGGCTGAGCTACCCTCTCACCCCTTAATAAGGTCCCTCACGAGGAGGATAGAGACTCACAGCGCTACTATTGATAAAGTGAACTGTGATCTTTACGCCCGTGGCTGAATTATTGACATCTCATCCTCATGACTCCTTTATCGTGCCTTGATGGTCTCGTCATTGAGGCCTCCTTGGGCTTCCTTTTTGGGGTCCCTACAGTCCATCATTCTGTCTCTGAAAGTGGCCAATCCACGTCCCTGGGAAAAAGTAACCAAGAAATCTATTCCCTTCTGTTGAATTCCAGCCCCTAGCAGTTAGACATAGAGTTCCCCAGGTCTACCTAGCTAATAGCGACCTACGATATTCTGCAGAAACTTGTCCACATGTATTTGTAATCCCAGATATCTCACTGGCTTCCGATAAAAGCAAGATCACTATTCAAATTCTACTGTCTACTCTTCAAAGTAACCCATGGAGATACACCAAGTTACCTTAACAACCGTCTATACCGCAACCTCACACACAGAACAAGGAAAACTCAAAGCCTATTCATACACCCACCTCTCAATGGTACTTGACGCAAGAAACTTTACGACAACCTTCTAGTGACACAGGCTGCGAAAATTGTCTCCAAACTGCTGACCAAAACAACAGACATCAAAGTTTTCCGAAAAGAAATCAAAACTCTTCTATTCAAAAAACACCTTCCATCATTCTAACCTACACGCACACGCATACCCCTTCGTAAACACCACCCCTATAGTATCCCCTAGCCAAACTCTTCAAACTTCCCCAAAATCATATTCAGAAACCTAAAAATACAACCTCCATCCGGGATCAGAATATTGCTTCCCTTAACGCTATGTAAGCAACCTCCATCTGTAACCAGAATATTCCTTCCCTCAACGTTATGTAATAATCTTCCTAATTTGTATATATTGCTATTGATATGTAAACTTGATATGTATATGTTATATACCTGATATGTAAACTCCCTGGAAATGTCCAGTTTTCACCCAATTTTGTAATCCGCTTAGAACCGCAAGGCACAGGCGGAATAGAAATCTCTAATGTAATGTAATGTAATGTACTAGGGAAGGAAGCTTGTACTGCTACTGACTGCGGATAAATGGAAGGCTTTAATTTCTAGTAAATTGATACTTTTCACACGCATTAAATTCATGACAAAAGTTTCAAAGACATCTAACCCAGAAAACGTTCCGTTCCGTTAGCTTTGTCTTCGCTCACGGCAGTTTTGAAGTTTGACTCTGTCCTGCCATGACAGGAAGCGACTGTCTGGTTTCCTTCAGGTTGTACTGTGTTGGTTTTGTCTCCTGCCTCTCACTTTGAATAGGTGGAGGGCTCCGTGCCAGGCTTTTAATTAAACATAAGCCCCGTAATTAAAACAATCTGGCTATTTAAATGACTCAGATTGGTAGCAAGCAGCTGTCACTTGAGAAGGATTAAATTAATTGAGTACGTCTTGGGCCATTGCCAAGCCTGCTTGGATCCCAAGTGCATGAAAACTAGACAAAACCAGTGCATTATACTCACTGGGAAGACAACAATACACTGGCAGACCTCTATGGTGTACACTTCTCCCTCCGTATTCGCGGTTTCAGCATTCGCGGTTTCGATTATTCACGGTTTGTAGCTTGCTGGCTCCTCCCCCCAAATTACACCAGCTTGCATAGAGAAATCGTTGATTCCAAGCGTTTACAGAGAAAATCGCCGATTCCCAGCACTTTCTTCACGGTGTTTTGCCTCTCCTTCAGGAACAGGCCAAGTCTCCCGCCATTTTATTCGCGGTAATATTAAATATTGAACTAAGGCCAGTACTGGGCAGACTTGCATGGTCTGTGTCTGTATATGGCCGTTTGGTGGAGGATGGGCTGGGGAGGGCTTCAATGGCTGGGAGGGTGTAGATGGGCTGGAGTAAGTCTTAACAGAGATTTTGGCAGTTGGAACCCAAGCACAGTGCAGGGTAAAGCTTTGGATTCTTGCCCAGAAATAGCTAAGAAAAAAAATTAAAAAATTTAAATTGAATCAGGTTGGGCAGATTGGATGGACCTTTCGAGTCGTTATCTGCCGTCATCTACTATATGTTACTATGAGAGAGAGAAAGAAAAAGAGAGAAAGACAAAGAAAGAAAAAGAGAGAAAAAGACAAAGAAAGAGAGAAAGACAAAGAGAGAGAAAGAGAAAGAAAAAGAGAGAAAGACAAAGAAAGAACGAGAGAAAGACAAAGAAAAAGTGAGAGAAAGAAAGAAAGAGAGAGTGAGACAAAGAAAGAGAGGGAGAGAAAAACGGTGACTGAGTTCAAAGAAGCGTGGAATGAACACAGAGGATCTAGAATCAGAAAATAATATTAAAAATTGAACTAAGGCCAGTACTGGGCAGACTTGCACGGTCTGTGTCTGGCCGTTTGGTGGGGGATGGGCTGGGGAGGGCTTCAATGGCTGGGAGGGTGTTGATGGGCTGGAGTAAGTTTTAACAGAGATTTCGGCAGTTGGAACCCAAGCACAGTACCGGGTAAAGCTTTGGATTCTTGCCCAGAAATAGCTAAGAAGAAAAAATTTAAATTGAATCAGGTTGGGCAGACTGGATGGACCTTTAGGGTCTTTATCTGCCGTCATCTACTATGTTATGTTACTATGTTATGGTTTCACCATATTCACGATGGTTTTTAATAGAAAACAGCGAATCACATATGACAAAGTTATTTGCGGTTCTGTTAATCCCCTCTCACAGCGAATGCGGAGGGAGACGTGTACTAAACTATCTCAAATTTTGTCGTCAAGCAATGACTGGTTTAGCTTTAATTTGTAATATACAATGTGGATGTCTTACATTACATTACATTACATTAGTGATTTATATTCCGCTTGTGCCTTGCGGTTCTAAGCGGATTACAATTTATAAGACTGGACATTTCCAGTAGCGGTGCAGTACATAAATTCAAGAATGTGTCAAGATACAATTGTTAATCTGGGTTTTTCGGAAGAACTTGAAAGCTAATAGTAGATTATGATAAGTAGTTGTGATGAGTAGATATAGTAATGTCAGGATTCTGGTAGGTTGTTGTGATGAATGGAAATAATAAGAGTCAGGGTTCTGATGTATTGCTATGGTGGTGATGGTGGTGGTCATGGGAGTATTTTCTATTGTTGTTGAGGGGTTATGATGATGGAAAGTGTTTTTTGAAGAGATGAGTTTTGATTTCTTTTCGGAATATTTTGATGTCTGTTGAATTTATCAGTAGGTTGTTGATGGTGGGATCAATCTTTGCTGCTTGTGTCGCTAAAAGGCTGTCGTATATTTTCTTTCGTCTTGTTCCGTTGAGAGGGGGGTGAATGAATAGGCTCCGAGTTCTCCTTAATCTATGAGATAGGTTACGGTGTAGTCTGTTATTTAGGTATATGGGTGCTGTTCCGTGTGTTACTTTGTATAGTAGACAGTAGAATTTGAACTGGGATCTTGCTTTTATTGGTAGCCAGTGTGAGTCTAGGTATGCGTTGGTGATGTGGTCATATTTGCCAAGGGAGTAGATGAGTCTGAGGGCCGTGTTCTGAACCGACTGCAGTTGTCTTAACATATAGTTTGGGCAAGACAAGTAGAGGCTGTTGCAATAATCTAACATACTTAGTACCAGGGATTGTACCAATAACTTGTATTGATCTTTGTTGAAGTATTTTCTTATTTTTCTCAGATTACGCATAGTGAAGAATGCTCTTTGGATGATTTTGTGGATATGAGTCTGCATTGTGCAATTTCTGTCAAGTTGTATTCCCAGGATTTTGAGTGTGTTTTGCATTGGGTACTTGATTGTATTTAATTCTAGTTCAGTGAAAGATGGTTTTTTTTTCCTTCTCTAGAAGGAGGAATTTGGTTTTTTCCGTGTTCAGTTTTAGTTTATGACTTGACATCCATTTTTCTACCGTTTCCATTATTATTTTCAAGTGGTTTGTGGGTAAGGGGTCTTGACTGTTAAATGGGAGTATGATAGTTATGTCATCCGCGTAGCTGAATGATACTGTGTTTAGGGCGTCTAGGGTTATGCCGAGGGATGCTATGAAGAGGTTGAATAATATTGGTGATAATGGTGATCCTTGTGGTACTCCGCATGGGTTTGACCATGGGTCGGATATGTGCTCCTTTGACTTGACTCTGTATGTTCGAGTTTTTAGGAAGCTTTGGAACCAGTTGTGAACGTTACCTGAGATCCCTATTGCGTCTAATATCTGGAGTAGTATGTGGTGGTCAACTAGGTCAAATGCCGCTGAGAGATCAAGTTGAATGAGAAGCAGTTTGTTACCTATGCTGAGGTGTTGTCGGACAGTGTCTAATAGTGATACCAGTAGAGTTTCTGTGCTATGGTTAGATCTGAATCCGGATTGTGAGGGGTGTAGTATGTGATGGTCTTCAAGGTAGTTGGAGAGGTGTTGTGCGACAAGGCCTTCTGTTAGTTTGATGTATAATGGGATTGAAGCGATTGGTCTGTAGTTTGCAGGATTGTCTGTAGGACCTTTGGGATCTTTCAGGATAGGTGTAATTATGATTTCTCCTAATTCCGGTGGGAAATGGCCTTCACTTAGTGTAGTTTGGAGCCATAATGTGAGGCTAGCTTTGAATTTGGTGGAAGCTGTAGCTAATAAGTATGAGGGGCAATTATTCAAGTCACATGAGGATTTGCTGTATTTTTTGTAAAGTCTGTTCAAGTCTGACCATTGTATCTTTGGGAAATTTGTCCAGGTCCTGTCTGCTGGGATTGCTTCGTCTTTTGTGTGATTGATTTGTATTTCTTCTATGTTGGTTCTTGAATTGTTGAATGTGGATCTGGTTGTGAGGATTTTGAGTTTGAAATAGTCCGCTAATTGAGTGGCTGTGGGAGTTTGGTTTCCTTGGGTGGCGAGATATGGTTTAGTATCTGTGAGGTTTTTTATGATGTCAAAAAGTTTTCTTGTGTCTGGTTTTTCGGTGCCGATTAGTTTAGAGTAGAAGTTTTTCCGTTTTTCCTTCAATTTGGTATTGTATTGTTTTATTTGGATTTTCCATTCTTCTTTGGTATGATTGTGTTTCTGTTTTTTCCATGTTCTTTCTAATTGTCTGCATTTCCTTTTTAGGTGTAAGAGTTCGTCGTCAAACCATTTGTTAGATGGTCTGTCTATTTTGTTTTTATTTTTTATTGGAGCTAGTTCGTTTAGTGTAGATTCACTTAGGGTCCGCCAGCTGTTTATGAATTCTTTGGGGTTGTTGGGTTCGATTTTGGGGTCGACAGTGTTCCAGAATGTGTTAGGTTCGATTTTCGGTCTGATCATGATGTGTGATTTCTTTGGGATGGGTTTGTTGTTGTTTTGAGCCCAATTGATAGTGAATGAGTATTTGAAGTGGTCTGACCAGAGGGTGGGGTGCCAGAACTCGTTTGAGATGTGAATATTTTGTGTGTTTTGGTTTGGAGATGAATATGCTGCTATATCTAGTTGATGACCTTTTTCGTGAGTGGGTTCTGGGTTGAGAATTTGGTAAGATAGTGAGTTGAGGTATGACAGTATATCTGTTGCTTGTTTGGATGATTGATCTTCTAAATGGAGGTTTAAGTCTCCTAGAATCAAGTTATGTGTGGAGGAGAGAGAATTCTGGAAGATGAATTCTTCGATTTCTTGTTTTGCTGAGTTCCATTTTCCTGGTGTAATGTAGCAGAGAAGACAGTTCATGTTTCCAATGAGTGATTTGTCTGATATTTGGCAGGCTAATAGATCTAGGTAAGGGGTGGAGTGCTTGCTTAGGACGTCTATGTTGAAATTGTTCTTTTACTAAGGTGCGCTAGTGGTTTTAGCACGCGCTAACCCCACGCTACGCGCCAAGAACTAACGCCAACTCAATGGTGGTGTTACCGTCTAGCATGCGCGGCAATGCAGCACCCGCTAAAACCGCTAGCACACCTTAGTAAAAGGAGCCCTTAGTATCACAGATAACTCAGGTGTTAGAATTGGATTATAGTTTCACGTTTATTAAAATTTGATATCCTGTCTTATCAGTATTCAAGGCGGTTTTACAAAGTTTAAAAATACAGAGAACGCATCAAAAAGGGGAATATATGTGGATATTTCTCTAGGCCACTGCCTTTTTCCACTCTAAATAAATTCTTTCCTTTTCTCATCAGGAAAATCTCTTTTTTGTCATGGAGTACCTTAATGGAGGAGATCTGATGTTTCACATCCAAAACTGTCATAAATTTGACATTGACCAAGCAACGTGAGTACTGGGCAGGGCACGTCTCATTCACCATTCCAGTTCTATTTCATTTCCGGGGGAGATACCCATATTTTAGGGAGAGGAAGAGAGGAAAATGTAGGAAAAAAAGACCCCGCAACAGAGACAGAAACTCTGCCAACATAGGATCCACTGAGTAGACAATGTAATAATCCCACATGATAGGAATTATCCATCCTTTTTTTCTTGTGTCAGGAGTTCATGTATCACTTGATTGCTGGTATTAATTATGCCCAGTTAATATTTACTCTATTATTCTCAAGTGACTCTGACAGGAAAAGCAAAGACCACTTAGCACACCCCCCAATGTTTAAAGATCAGCAGGAGGGATGCCTATTCCTTTTTGTCGGCAGGCCCGCCTCTTCAAAATGGTCCTTCCCCTTCCCGGTGCATCCTGGGATGCACTGGGAGGGGCCTAAGACTCTGATTGGTTCAGGTGCCTAAGGCGCTTCCCATAGGAGAGGCCTTTGGCACCTGGGCCAATCAGAGCATTAGGCCCCCTTCCCAGTGCATCCTTGGCATCAAATAGCTGAAATACTTTGACACTAAACAGGCTAAAACTGGTTTAGTCTTATAATTGAAGACTTGAGAATGATAGAAAAAAAAAATTCCTCGATTTCTTGGAACTATATTTTTTATGTTATTGTTTCTAAATTTCTATCAATCTTTCTGTTCAAGATGATTATGCTTGGAAATGTATTTGAAAATTGAATAAAGGCACGGTGAGTTTTGAGCATATGTGCCCAAGTCTTTTACGCAGAACATTTTCTGTCCTGAAGATCTAAAGCTCTAACGGCACTGCTTTGTTCTGTTTGAATTTTTTCTACTCTAGATGTTCAATAAGTGATGACACTGTTGACCCACAGCTCTGTGGCATTCTTATGAACCATTGCAGGCAGGACTTTGGTTCAATCCCCACAGTCAGCTTCTGTTCCTCAGGACAACAGGGGCTTGAAATTCTCTGACAGGTGCAATTATAGCCAGTGGAGGAGGAAAATCCAGTCACTGAGTGACAGGGATGCTGAGCGCATGACTCCAGGGAACATTTGTGCGTATTCTACAGGAAAGCTCAGGGGGCTTCTTTCAGTCAGCAATGGCTGGGCTATACAGGAATTATTAGGAAAGGAATGGAAAATAAAAATGAGAATATTATAGTGCCTTTATATCGCTCCATGGTATGACTGCACCTCGAATGCTGTGTACATTTCTGGTCACTACATCTCAAAATAGATAAAATGGAATTAGAAAGGTGATGAAAATGATAAAAGGAAAGGTTAAAGCTGCCTGGGCTTTTCAGCTTGGAGAAGAGATGGCTCAAAGGAGATATGATAGAGGTCTATAAAATACTGAGTGGAGTAGAAAGGGTAGCTGTGAATCACTTGTTCACTGTTTCTAAAAATACTAGGACTAAGGGGCATACAATGAAGCTACTAAGTAGTAGATTTAAAACAAACCTGAGAAAATATGTCTTTACACAACGTGTTATTAAACTCTGGAATTCATTGCCAGAGAATGTGATAAAATCAGTTAGCTTAGCAGGGTTTAAAAAAAGATTTGGATAATTTCCTAAAAGAGAAGTCCATAAGCCATTATTAAGATGGACTCGAGGAAATCCACTGCTTATTCCTTGGATACACAGCATAAAATCTGTTTACTACTAAATAGCAGATGTGAAACGAACTGGAGAAAATATTTCTTAACTCAGTGTATAATTAAACTATTCCAAGAGAGCGGTCTAATGAGCTTATACAATGTGCATATTTCACAAGAGTGTCCACTGTTCACGAAGAGTGGGCACTCCTTTCTTCCGGCACACACATGCGTGAACCATCACACGTGTGAGAATAGTGCACGCACTCTCTCAGAAACAACATTGCTCCTGTATAACTAAATTTAAAAAAAAAATCCCAAGAAAAAGTGAACACAAATGACACAGCAGCAACTCCTCGTGACCCTGAGCAAGTCACTTAATCCTCCATTGCCCCAGGTGCATAAAACGTAGACTGTGAGCCCACCAGGGACAGAAAAAGTGACTGTGTATAATGTGTACAGTGCTGTGTACATTTAGTAGCACTATATAAATGATTAGCCCAGTAGCCCGTTCTCACGATGGCCAATCCAGTCACTAGTACTTGGCCAAAACCCAAGGAGTAGCAACATTCCATACAGAATCCCAAAGAATAGCAAGATTCCGGAATCCCAAAGAGTAACAAGATTCTAGAATCCCAAAGAGTAGCAATATTCCATACAGAATCCCAAAGAATAGCAAGATTCCGGAATCCCAGAGAGTAACAAGATTCTAGAATCCCAAAGAGTAGCAACATTCCATACAGAATCCCAAAGAATAGCAAGATTCCGGAATCCCAAAGAGTAACAAGATTCTAGAATCCCAAAGAGTAGCAATATTCCATACAGAATCCCAAAGAATAGCAAGATTCCGGAATCCAAAAGAGTAACAAGATTCTAGAATCCAAAAGAGTAGCAACATTCCATGCTACCAATCCAGGGCAAGCAGAGGCTTCCCCCATGTTTTTCTCAATAACAGACTATGCACTTTTCCTCCAGGAACTTGTCCAAACCTTTCTTAAAACCAGCTACGCTATCCGCTCTTACCACATCCTCTGGCAACACGTTCCAGAGCTTAACTATTCTCTGAATGAAAAAATGTTTCCTCCTATTGGTTTTAAAAGTATTTCCCTGTAACTTCGAGTGTTCCCTAGTTATTGTCATTTTTGATGGAGTGAAAAATCGATCCACTTGCACCTGTTCTACTCCACTCCGGATTTTGTAGACTTCAATCATGTCTCCCCTCAGTCGTCTCTTTTCCAAGCTGAAGAGCCCTAACATTTTTTGTCTTTCCTCATACGAGAGGAATAGTAGGAAATGATAAAAAATGTTTGGGCTACATACTTAAGGTTACCATATTTACACATGACCCCCCTCCCCATTCCGCCTCCAGCCCCACCCCCACAAAGCCCCATCTCTTCTTCTGGATGAGCTCCAGCTGCGTCTGGAGGGCCTGGAGCATTCGCGGATGTGTGCGACGTCATCCGCTCATGCTCAGAGGCCCTCTAGATGCGGCCGGAGCTCGTCCAAAACCCGGACAAATGCCAGGTTTTGGAAAGTCCATTTGGGAGCCCGGCCAGTCCTCTAAAAAGAGGACATGTCTGGGGTTTTCCGGACAGCTGATAGTCCTACGCATACTTCTAAAAAAATGCTATTAGGACAAGGAGACATTCAGCTCACAGTAGGCCTCTCACAGTGAGGCATTTGCCCCATTCAGTACATAACAACATAAGAACATAAGCAATGCCTCCGATGGGTCAGACCTGAGGTCCATCGTGCCCAGCAGTCCGCTCACGCGGCGGCCCAACAGGTCCAGGACCTGTGCAGTAATCCTCTATCTATACCCCTCTATCCCCTTTTCCAGCAGGAAATTGTCCAAACCTTTCTTGAACCCCAGTTCTGGAAGCCCATTGGCTAAGGCTCTTAACATTTGCATCTCCTCTTCCCATTGGCTAAGGCTCTTTGCACCTGCATTTATGGTTATATAAACCTAGAAACATGATGGCAGATAAAGGCCAAATGGTCCATCCGCAGCATCCACTATCTCCTCCTCTCCCTATTGGCTAAGGCTCTTAACATTTGCATCTCCTCTTCCTATTGGCTAAGGCTCTTTGCACCTGCATTGTGAGGTCATAGAGCTTTATGGTTATAGAAACCTAGAAACATGATGGCAGATAAAGGCCAAATGGTCCATCCGCAGCATCCACTATCTCCTCCTCTCCCATAAGAACATAAGCAATGCCTCTGCTGGGTCAGACCTGAGGTCCATTGCGCACAGCAGCCTGCTCACGCGGCGGCCCAACAGGTCCAGGACCTGTGCAGTAATCCTCTATCTATACCCCTCTATCCCCTTTTCCAGCAGGAAATTGTCCAAACCTTTCTTGAACCCCAGTACCGTACTGTGCCCTATTACGCTCTCTGGAAGCGCATTGGCTAAGGCTCTTAACATTTGCATCTCCTCTTCCCATTGGCTAAGGCTCTTTGCACCTGCATTGTGAGGTCATAGAGCTTTATGGTTATAGAAACCTAGAAACATGATGGCAGATAAAGGCCAAATGGTCCATCCGCAGCATCCACTATCTCCTCCTCTCCCTATTGGCTAAGGCTCTTAACATTTGCATCTCCTCTTCCTATTGGCTAAGGCTCTTTACACCTGCATTGTGAGGTCATAGAGCTTTATGGTTATAGAAACCTAGAAACATGATGGCAGATAAAGGCCAAATGGTCCATCCGCAGCATCCACTATCTCCTCCTCTCCCATAAGAACATAAGCAATGCCTCCGCTGGGTCAGACCTGAGGTCCATCGTGCCCGGCGGCCCAACAGGTCCAGGACCTGTGCAGTAATCCTCTATCTATACCCCTCTATCCCCTTTTCCAGCAGGAAATTGTCCAATCCTTTCTTAAACCCCAGTACCGTACTCTGCCCTATTACGTCCTCTGGAAGCGCATTCCAGGTGTCCACCACACGTTGGGTAAAGAAGAACTTCCTAGCATTCGTTTTTAGTCACAAAGATGTTAGAAAATTGGGCAACATGTAGCCCCTCTCTCATTTTGCTCCTGGCAGTTGTCTGCACGTATTATCCCATGGCTTCTGTGGTAAGAAGAACTGTGATCTAGGACATGTTTTTACTGTCACTGTGACGTATGACCACTGTTGCCGCTAAGATGAGCAGGAGCCCTCGACCTACGGACCTGCCAGTTTAGGGTTACCAGACGTCTGGATTTCCCCGGACATGTTTTCCTTTTGAGGACATGTCCAGAGGTCCAGACAGCTTTTCAAAACCCGGCACTTTGTCCGGGTTTTGAAAAGCTTCCCGTCAAAATCGCTTCGGGAAGGGACATGCACACCTGCGCGGACGCAACACGGTGACGTCACGTGTATGTGTGCATATGTCATTATTGCGTCACGTCCACGCATGCGCAGGTGCCATCTGGGGGCGGGGCTAGGGGCGGAATGAGGCGTGACACAGGTGAAACTGGACAGGCCTGGGGGTCATGACCTTTGGGAAAATCCAGTAACCCTATGCCAGTAGGGAGCACTGTTTTCCTTTCGTTAGTGAAGGCCGGGCAAGTTCTGTGGGACTCCAGGGAACCTGCCTGTTCCTAGAAATTGAATCCCCCCCACCGGCAGCATCGTGGTTGGAGGACTCATGGTGGGAATTGCATAGCACAGGGGTGTCAAAGTCGCTCCTCGAGGGCCGTAATCCAGTCGGGTTTTCAGGATTTCCCCAATGAATATGCATGAGATCTATGTGCATGCACTGCTTTCAATGCATATTCATTGGGGAAATCCTGAAAACCCGACTGGAATACAGCTCTCGAGGACCGGAGTTCCATACCCTTGCTCTAGAGCAGGCATCTCAAAGTCCTTCCTCGAGGGCCGCAATCCAGTTGGGTTTTCAGGATTTCCCCAATGACTATGCATGACATCTATGTGCATGCACTGCTTTCAATGCATATTCATTGGGGAAATCCTGAAAACCCGACTGGAATACAGCTCTCGAGGACCGGAGTTCCATACCCTTGCTCTAGAGCAGGCATCTCAAAGTCCTTCCTCGAGGGCCGCAATCCAGTTGGGTTTTCAGGATTTCCCCAATGACTATGCATGAGATCTATGTGCATGCACTGCTTTCAATGCATATTCATTGGGGAAATCCTGAAAACCCGACTGGAATACAGCTCTCGAGGACCGGAGTTCCCTACCCCTGCTCTAGAGCAGGCATCTCAAAGTCCTTCCTCGAGGGCCGCAATCCAGTTGGGTTTTCAGGATTTCCCCAATGAATATGCATGAGATCTATGTGCATGCACTGCTTTCAATGCATATTCATTGGGGAAATCCTGAAAACCCGACTGGATTACGGCCCTCAAAGAGGGACTTTGAGATCCCTGGACTGTAGCATAAGTTCTTGTTTCTTAGGGTTAACATATGGCTCCAGATAAAAGGAGGATGGATTGAGACATCCGGGTTTTATTTCTATTGCATTCAATGTCCTTTTTCTGGAGCCATATGGTAACCCAGGGATCTCAAAGTCCCTCCCTGAGGTCCGCAATCCAGTCGGGTTTTCAGGATTTCCCCAATGAATATGCATTGAAAGCAGTGCATGCACATAGATCTCATGCAGATTCATTGGGGAAATCCTGAAAACCCGACTGGATTGCGGCCCTTAAGGAGGGACTTTGAGACCCCTGTGGTAACCCAATCGGGATGGTGGATGGGTTCATACATGGGAGGCATTTTGGACACCACCAGCCTGACCTGCAGAAGCCCAAACCGCTCTAGTGCTAGTCAGCTCCCGTGATTAAGATAAAGCTGGTTCTTTCCAGGAGTGAGACGCAAGTACTTTATGGTTTTCGCCAGTTTCTGACTTTAAATTTTCCTATGCTTTTAGTGCAATAAAGGTTTTCATTTCTCATCTCTTGGTATTTTTTTAAGGTGGTACATGTTTTTATTAACAAATTCATAAGTCATTTGAAAAAAATAAACTAGATCCTTGCCTTGAGCTATCAATGAAAAAACATAAATTTGGTTTTAATTCTTTTTCAGGTTTTATGCTGCTGAAATTGTCTGTGGTCTTCAGTTCCTCCATTCCAAGGGGGTTGTATACAGGTAACAGACACCGGATGGTTCACGCAACTGGATTTTTATTGAGAAAAAAGTAGTATATATGTTCCTGAAGTATTTCCTTATTAAAAGTTTTGGTGAATGAAAGGCGAGATAAATCCAAATGATCATGATTATTAATTTCAGGGCAGTGACGCGTCAAAATCGCACGAGACAATCGCGTGCAGGACATCAGCGCTCCGGATGTAAACGGAATTTAAAAGCGCTCCAAGGGGGTGTGGGTGCGTGGGGGGAAAACCACCGCACTTAACTTAGTAGTGTTGGCGCTGCCGTTGGGGGGGGGGGGGATCCCCCACACATTACAGAAGAAACTGAACTTTTTCCCTAAAAATAGGAAAAAAAGCCTGTTTCCTCTATAATGGGGTTCCCCCACCCCAACACTCCCCCTTGGAGTGCTTTTAAATTCAGTTTACATCTGGTGCGCTGATGTCCTGCGCGCGATTGTCGGCCCGGCTTTGTCTGCTCGTGATTGGCTCGCGCGGTTTAGTCTATGAACCTTTCAGGGCTGGTTCACACTGGTTTAGCTCTCGCAAAACCTAAACGTCTCATTCCTGGAGGTGTACTGAAGCCTACTGACGTAGCGAGAAAGGTTGGCGCCCGGAACGGTGGCGGCCTTTATCGCCGCCCTGAGCACCTCACGGCTGCTTGGGAGCCCCCCTGCTCTTCCCCGTTGCTTGAATGCCCCTCGCATTCCTCTTGAAAAGTTCACCGGCACGATCAGCACCTTCCATCAGCTGACCGTGCCTGCCTTGACTTCCAGGAAGTGATGTCAGAAGGGAGCTGACGTCGGCGCGAGCAGCAAGGGTAGGGTTACCAGACGTCTGGATTTCCCCCGGACGGATTTTCAAAACCCAGCACTTTGTCCGGATTTTGAAAAGCTTCTGACATTGGGATGGCATCCGCAAATGCTCAGATGCGCAAATGCGTCACATCCGCGCATGCACGTGACATCATCGCATTACATCCACGCATGTGCGCAACATCATCTCGTCACATGCGTGGATGCCGTCCCGACACACACACGGGTTAAGGGGGTGTGGGGTGAGGGTGGGATGGGGCGTGACATGGGCGGGCCTGGGGGTATGGAAATCTGGGAACCCTAAGCAAGTGGAATATGCAACTCGCACCAGCAAACATTTAAAGAGGTACGAGGAGGGGGCAGACAGGAGGAGAGGCACCTGGGGTTGTCTGTGTCTCCCCCCCCCAATACTACGCCATTGCTACTTCCTGTAAGGCACAATTAGTCACTGGGAAATAAAAGCCCCAGGGCTACATGCTCTTCTCTTTGATAGGTTTACCTCGAGCCACTGTTTGTATTTAGCAGAGGTGACCTGAGTCAAACCTAGAACAGCTTTTTAATAGGTCCCCAAAGTGCCGCATCCAGTTTTCAGTCACAGGTACCTACAGAAAGTCTCAACTTCTGTGTGATAGGCAGATCTTTTATTAATTTATTTAAAACGCTTGTAGCCGGCATATCAACCATCTATGCGGATAACAACGATACATACAGAATTAAAACAAAACATCACATATATAATAAAACAGAGCATAGCAGATTATTAAAATAACTGCATACAATAAATGACTTACACGTTTGCCTTAAAATAAAAAAGCCAAGCAATTGCAAGATTATAAGCAACCAAATTTGAAAAAGGCAAGTCAGCAAAAATAGGCTTTCAAACTTTTCTGAAATGCCCAAAAATCAGAGGTCAGACAGATAGAATCTGGAACCGAGTTCCATAGTAAAGGTCCATCTACTTCAGGGGTGTCAAAGTCCCTCCTTGAGGGCCGCAATCCAGTCGGGTTTTCAGGATTTTCCCAATGAATATGCATGAGATCTATTAGCATGCAGTGCTTTCATTGCATGCTACTAGATCTCATGCATATTCATTGGGGAAATCCTGAAAACCCGACTGGTTTGCGGCCTCTCGAGGAGGGACTTTGACATCCCTGGTCTACTTGGAATATACGTGATCGATTTGCAACTTTGGTGACAGAACGAAGAATGGGAACAGCCAAAAAAGCTCTGTCCTGTGATCTCAAAGAACGAGAAGGCACATAAGTCTGTAGCAGAGAAGCAATCATCTTGGGCAATAGATCCCGGACAGACTTGAATGGTTCATAGACAACGGCGCGAAAGACAAAAGCGCGCGCCGACAATTGAGCGCAGCGCACGCCGCAGCGCCACTCTAAATTACAGTTTTTAGGGGCTCCGACGGGGGGGTTTGTTGGGGAACCCCCCCAGTTTACTTAATAGACATCGTGCCGGTGTTATGGGGGGGTTTGGGGGGTTGTAACCCTCCACATTTTACTGTAAACTGAACTCTTTCCCTAAAAACAGGGAAAAAGTGAAGTTTTCAGTAAAATGTGGGGGGTTACAACCCCCCACAACGCGGCGCGATGTCTATTAAGTAAAGTGGAGGGGTTCCCCCCCACACACCCCCGTCGGAGCACTAAAAACAGTAATTTAGAGCGGTGCGGCGCTGCGCACTGTGCTCAATTGTCTGGGCGTGCCTTTGTCCCAGCGCGCTTTTGACCTGACACCGACTTGAATACCAGGGTTAGAAGCTTAAATTTTTGGTTGTTCTTGTTTCTGGCAGAGATCTGAAGTTAGATAACGTTCTACTGGACCAAGAAGGACACATCAAGATCGCAGACTTTGGCATGTGCAAAGAGAACATGTTTGGCAATATCAAGACCTGCACTTTCTGTGGAACGCCAGATTACATAGCTCCAGAGGTGGGTATCGGGCACCCAGCTAACATTCACATGCTGTTCCCAGAGAAACAAAATGGCGTCCTAGATTTATCCTGGAGATATCCATGCCACGACTTTTCTTCGGTTCCTTAACAAAACATTTTGGGCTCCTAGCCGCTTAAAATGCCTGTTCCCACCCAGCCACCAGTGGTCAGTACCACTTAATTTATTTATTTATTCGATTTTTTTAGCCCGTCCTCCCAAAAGAGCCCAGAATGGGTTACAATGAATATATTGGTGCATTAAAATTATAAGTAAGATAGGTACTTAGAAATTCCCTTACTGTCCCGAAGGCTCACAATCTAACTAAAGTACCAGGAAAAATGACAATTAGAAGAGTAATAAAGAAAGAAAATAGAGATAGAGGAGAAAAATAAGGAAATAAACATACTAATAAGATTACAATGATCTAAAGGAATTTGAAAGGTTAAAAAGAGGGGAGATAAGAATAGATGCAGAGGGAGAACTTTTGAAGCAATAGAATTCTGGGGAAATTTAAATGAAATTTGAATGATAAAATAAAACAAAATAAGTGGTAAAACAATAAGTGAGATTAAAAAATATATCATAAACTAAAAAGAAAATAAAATTTAAACAGTCAAGACTGAAGTCCAGCTTGAACGGGCCCCCGAGCCAACCGTTGGTCCAATGGCCGGACTGCAGCCCTCCTCCGTCGGCTCTCCCCTGCTGGAATGGGGGAGGAGCGAAGACAGTGTCGGGTGCCCTGCTGGAACAGGCCCCCGAGCCGACCGTTGGTCCGATGCAAGTTGGTTCAGCAAGTGCCACTGAAAATCGGCCCTCAACAGCCATGTTCCAATCAAGCAGCTCAGGGACATTATAGATGGAAGATCTGGTAAGGAGTTGGCACAATGTTCAGTGCTGGCACCCACATAGCTAGCTGGGCAGAGTAGAAAACCTGATTAACGTAGCATAAGAATAGCCCTAGTACCTGGCCAAAAGCCAAGGAGTAGCAACGTTCCATTTAGAATCCCAAAGAATAGCAAGATTCCGGAATCCCAGAGAGTAACAAGATTCTGGAATCTCAAAGAGTGGCAACATTCCATGCTACTGATCCAGGGCAAGTAGTGGCTTCCCCCAGTAACAGATTATGAACTTTTCCTCCAGGAATTTGTCCAAACCTTTTTTAAAACCAACTACATTAACCGCTCTTAGCACATCCACTGGTAATGCATTTCAGAGCTTAACTATTCTCTAAGTGGAAAAAAATTTCCTGCTATTGGTTTTAAAAGTATTTCCCTGTAACTTTGAGTGTCCCCTAGTCTTTGTAATTTTTGACTGAGTGAAAAATCAATCCACTTGTAACCGTTCTACTCAACTCAGGGCAGTGTCATTGACAGGAAAAAAAACAACCTAAATTATGTTTGTTTTTTTATTCCTAAGTGAATGCGTTATCTCCAATGCATACCCTGTTCTTTTCTGGTGCTCTTATATCCTTCAGATCTTACTGGGACAAAGGTACAATGTTTCCGTTGACTGGTGGTCATTTGGCGTTCTACTCTATGAAATGCTAATTGGCCAATCACCTTTCCACGGCCAAGATGAAGAAGAGCTGTTCCAATCAATCCGCATGGATGATCCTTTCTATCCCCGCTGGCTCAACCAAGATACAAAGGACATTTTAATCCAGGTAAGAAAACCAGGGGATAAGGGTGAAAGCTGCTCTCCTTAATAATTCAATCCAAACTCCTCTTATTCACCCAGCCGCCCCTCACTATCCCTCTTCACTTATCTACCCCTATGTCCCCATCCCTCCCCACCCCGCAAGCTCCGCTAAGCTGGTAAGTCCCTCCTATCTGTGCCCTTCTCTTCAATCGTCAGCTCCAGGTGTCCGAATCCCTACGGCGGGCTCCGTCTCTGGCAGTGTTCAAGGCCCAGTTAAAAGCCCACCTCTTTGAGAGTGCTTTCGGCTCCTAACTCCTCTCACCTTGGGTTCTGCATCCTCAGCCCTCTATGTCATGTCTGTCTGTCTAAGTGAGATTGTAATCTCTTCTGAGCAGGGACAGTCTATTAAATGTCAAAATGTACAGTGTTATAGAAATGATAAATAGTGATAATGCTTCTGTCCCCTTTGCCCAAATAAAGTCAAGCACACATTGCTAAAGAGATGTTGTAAATGTATTATATACCGTAGCAGAATCCTTTCTGTAATCATAGTATAGTGGCCTCCGGATGGGTTTGTTTTGTGCATGATGCCAAGGAAGGAAAACAGAACCCTATGTGAAGAGGATCCAGAAAATAGAGTAGGGTGGGCCGGTGACGGGATAATCGCGTGCCACATGCCAGCACGCCGACAATCCAGCGCAGACAATTCGGCGGAAGACAGAAGCGCGCGGGGGAAAAAATAATTTTTAAAGAGCTCCGACGGGGGGTTTGGGGTGGCAACCCCCCCACTTTATTGGTTAGTGTTCGCGCTGCCGTTGCGGGGGGGGGTGGGGAGTGAAACCCCTCACATTATAGAGAAAACGGAACTTTTCCCGAAAAAAATCAGAAAAAGTTTCGTTTTCGCTATAATGGAGGTTTCCAACCCCCCGAACCCCCCTCCAACAGCAGCGCGAACACTAACCAATAAAGTGGGAGGGTTGCCACACCAAACCCCCCCCCCCCCGTCGGAGCTCTTTAAAAATTACTTTTTCCCCCGCGCACTTCTGTCTTGCGCCGAATTGTCGGTGCTGGATTGTCAGCGCGCTGACGTCTTGCGTTCCACTGTCTATGAACCGGGTGGGCCACAGAAATCCCAATAAGCTAATGGATCAAAAAAAACAACTGATTTTAATAACAAAGCACCAACTCTACAAAGACCCAACGTGGGCCATGTTTCGGCAGGGTTACCGTTTGCCTCAGGGGTCAAGCAATATTCTTTTGGTTGTGTAAAACAGCCACTAGGGATCACTTGCCTTTCAACTGTGTCAGAAATTCAAAATAACAAAGCGCCCCTACTTTGCTTTGTGCAAATCATGACTAGGGTCGCAAGATTTTCCAATCGGAAAATCCAGACCCCCCTAGACCCGCCCCCCCAGGCCTATCCAGTTCCACACACACATCACCGCCCTGTAACGCCCTAATCCCGCCCCCAACCCCGCTCTAGCCCCACCCCTTGCGAGGATTTTCTCCTGCCCGACACGATTTGAGGAGGCTTTGAAAAGCCATCCGGACCCCCAAACAGGTCCTCAAAAGGAGAACGTGTCCGGGCAAATCCAGATATCTGGTAACCTAACCATGACTAGAACGAGCCTTACAGGGTTTGTTCTGCTCCCCAGAGACGCTTCCTCTATAATGTCTTTCTAGTAGGCAAGAAAATAATTATTTCTAGCTGGATCTCTGAGGCCCCTCCCCCCCATTGCGCTGTGGCATGCCAAATTGAGGGACATGGCCACTTTTGAACGACAATGGTATGCGGGCTCTTCCAGCTGTGATTAGAGATATTATGTGGCTTTGTGGGATAGCTCGTTGCACTCCGTCTCTGCTCAGGAGCCAGTACCCCCGTGACGGACCGTTTTAGGTTTCTAGTCCCGAGGTGAGGAACCCTTTTGGGGTTCTCGGGAGTCTTCTGCTCACACTGGTGACCTTCTACTTTCCTTCTGTATGCCTTTTTCTTTTTCTCTCTTCTTTTTTTGATCGCTCTTCTATCTAGGAGGGGGGGAGGGGGGATGCTTGCATGGGGGGTAGAGTGTGTCTGTTGCTGCTCTGGGTGTGCTTGGTGTGCATGGCTTTTTGAGTAGGGCTTGGGGGATGTCTATTCTGTTGTTTTAGGGTGCAAGTAAAAATAGGCGGAGTTTGCACAGACTTCGGGTGGGGATTTTTCACCTATTTCCTGTTCATGGATTACTTCAGACCTCCTGCTGTTTTTGGTTGGTTTTGACTATACCAGTTGTTTCTATATATCTTGTGGTATCTGATTGTATGCTCTGGTGTTGTTGCCGCCTGACTGTTTGTGTTGCTTCACTGTTAATAAACATATGTTTAAAAAAAAAAAGAACGAGCCTTTACTAGTTAGCCACAGTATGCTGGGTATTTTCTCAGCCTCTCAAATGTATAACTAGTGCACAGCCTAATTTCTGTCAATAATACCAAAGACGCTTTCCGTCTAGAATTCATATGATGTGATATGTAAAGACAATTAGAGGTAAGGATAAGGTTTGCATGGAAGTACTTTCTTAATCTGGCCAGTGGCACCCAATACAACTGGGACAATTTCTGGATCTTTGTGACACATGTTCCTGATCTCATGTAAGAGAATGAGACATTCAGGTTTTACTGAAAGCAATGGAAGTAAGGAGGACAGATAGAGACATCTGGGTTTTACTTCTATTGAAAGCAATGGAAGTATAACCCGGATATCTCAATCCATCCTCCTTTTTCTGGAGCCGTATGGTAACCCTACATTGGGTTCCTAGTGGGTTGGGTTCAGAACCTTTTCTACCATTGGTAGAGACTGACCCTGAGGCCTGTAACTCCTCACAGAGCTCTGTAACCTTTTGCTCTTTGGCTTTTGGAAGGGCCGTATCCAAGACATCTTGTATTTGTTGGGGTCAAAAAGAGAGAGACTTTCACAGTGTTAATGGAATTACAGATGTCTTGACCCGGTGGCTTCTTCTGGCCAGACCTTTGTGCCTGTTGTGGAGAGGATGTGAGAGAACACAGTAAATCCGTCCTCTTTTTTTCTGGAGCCATAGGGTAACCCTAACCCAATGGCCAGAATCAGAAATGCCCGCTCTTGATGGTAAGCCTATGCCCCCTTTTACCTATTGCTTTTAAAAATGAATTAAAGACACACAGCCCCTTTTATCAAGCTGCACTAGAGGTTTTTAGCGTGGGCTGGTTCTGTAAATTTTCTGACTCTCATAGAATTCCTATGAGCATCAGAGCACTGACCTTGCCGGCCTGACTAAATATATTTAGTGGTGTCAGGTCAAAAGCGCGCCGGGACAAAGGCGCGCCCAGACAATTGAGCGCAGAGCAGAGGTGCGCACCGCTCAAAATTACTGTTTTTAGGGCTCCGACGGGGGGGCGTGGGGGGAACCCCCCCACTTTACTTAATAGACATCGCGCCACGTTGTGGGGGTGTTGTGGGGGGTTTGGGGGGTTGTAACCCCCCACATTTTACTGAAAACTTCACTTTTTCCCTGTTTTTAGGGAAAAAGTTAAGTTTACAGTAAAATGTGGAGGGTTACAACCTCCCAAACCCCCCATAACGCCGGCGCGATGTCTATTAAGTAAAGTGGGGGGGTTCCCCAACAAAACCCCTCGTCGGAGCCCCTAAAAACAATAATTTTGAGCAGCGCGCACCTCCACGCTGCGCTCAATTGTCCGGGCGCGCCTTTGTCTTTCGCGCCGTTGTCTATGAACCATATTTAGCGGAGCTTCAGAAAAAGGTAATTCAACTATTAAACCATGGAGCTCCTGGGCAAAGGCGTCTCTCACACTGGCTCCGGGTGATATGAATTACTCTGGGTTCCTTTTAAGAAAATGCAGTAAGCAATAGCGCATGCTTCCCCTACCTCTCTCCCCTCCCCTCCCCTCCTCAAACTTCCGCAAACATGGGATGGATCACTCAGGCAAGGTGTGAAGAGCTGGGCAGGATTTTATCTGAACATCACATTCTAGGTTGCCTGCAAAGGGAGGACAGCCCTAAGAGTTCTTCTGTGCCGAAGGACGGTGGCAGTAGGAAGGTTGGATTAGAAGTCATGGAGGGTTTTTTTTTTTTTTTTTAATGTTTACAGCTTTTCGTCAGAGAGCCAGAGGGGAGGCTAGGTGTGAAGGGCGACATCCGACAGCACGCTTTCTTCCATGAGATCAACTGGGAGGCCTTGGAACGTCGGGAAATGCAGCCGCCCTTCAAACCCCGAGTGGTAAGAATTAGCCCTGTTGGGGGTTTTTTTGTCAACGGTTTAGTGCAGGGGTGTCAAAGTCCCTCCTCGAGGGCCGCAATCCAGTCGCATTTTCAGGATTTCCCCAATGAATATACATGAGATCTATTTGCATTCACTGCTTTCATTGTACGCTGATAGATCTCATTGGGGAAATCCTGAAAACCCGAGAGACTACGGGAACTCACGGCAGTCATTTCCTATTGGCGATCTACACGGGGCAGGAGCGTAGGAAAGCCCGCTAGACCACCAGGTAAGGCCTGGATGCCGGGGGGAAGGCGGGAGGGAGGCGGGGGGTGGGTCAGAGCCAGACCAGAAGTTATTCATGGTTTTTCTCCATTCGCGGTCCGGCTCTGTCCCCTATACCCCGCGAATAACGAGGGAGAAGTGTAAAACACATTACACCTTAGTACAATTGCAAAAAAGAAATAAGAAAACCATTTACTAATCCACTCAAGACCTTAACCTGTGATTCCAAGATTACACATAGGCGAAAAAATAAAGGGGAAAATACAAGAAAATAGCAAGATAAGCTTCAGATAATACGGAGATAGGAGCGGCTTCATTAACTATTGAGCATTGATTTCCCTTCATCTAGTTGGGACATTGCCAAAAAAGCACTTAATTGTTGAGGTTCAAAGAAAGGCATCTATTATAGTCTATGGGCGCCTTGGCATTTAGCGTGCTCTAAATCGTTAGCGCACCTTAATAAAAGGATCCCTAAATCTATTAGTTCAAATTACAAAGTTCTAACACGTTTTGGTTCTGGTTTTGTTGGTTGTTCCTGTTACTTCACCTTTATACTTTTTTTATATGTATTGCATTGTGACATGAATGCTATTACATATGCTTTCTGTTCTCACTGTCAGAGTTACTGGCATTCATGCCTATGGATGTACATTTTAAAATACTAATAAAGATGATTGAACTTAAAAAAAAAAATCTGTGTTAAAATGAGTGTGTGAAATAAACCAATAAAAGTCTGAAAATCAGGAAAATATCCCAAGTGAACTGAAAACGAACCACGTTTAATTTAATTTAATTCTTATATACCGCTAATACCTTGCATTTATGAGTCGTTCTATCCATTCACTTAAAATGTCTTTTCACGTGGCCTGATCGCGGTTTAGACTTCGTCTGACTGGATTTTCTCTTTCTCGTTTTTCTTCAAGAAATCCCCGAGCGACTGCAGCAACTTTGACAAGGAGTTCTTGAATGAGAGACCGCGGCTCTCGTGCGTGGACAGGGCGCTTATTAACAGCGTGGACCAAAACATGTTCCAGAACTTTTCGTTCGTGAATCCCAAGATGGGAAGAATCGTATCCTGAAATACGCTCCTACCCGCCTCTGTTCCACCCACCCCCCCCCTTCCCCACTCCCATCCGCACCGCTGCAAATAAAAGAAACAGCCATTTTTGGAACACCGTCACTGATGTAACCAAGGAGAGAAAGAGACGACAAGGAGAAGCCGTAACTTGACTATGACATTTTTGAGATCAACCACGCTAAGAATTTTATTTATATGCTCAAAACTGTACTCAGTCATAAAAAACAAAGACTCCTGTAATGGAAGAAATTGAGGCTTTCATCAGTGAAGAAAGAATAAAAGCAACAAGAGTCTGCAAATCGAATGAGCAACCAAAAAGGGAGCAATGAAAAGCTTATGAAAAATATTTATTGATAAAACTGTGACCCAACAACTTCAGGGGGTCTAACAAACTCGGTCAGATCAATGGTCCATCTAGCCCGATTTCCCTGTTTGGGCGGAACCCCAAAGAGTAGCAAGATTCCGGAATCCCAAGTAGCAGCAGCATTCCATGCTACCGATCCCAGGGCAAGCAGTGGTTCCCCCCACGTCTGTTTCAATAGCAGACTATTGACTTTTCCTCCAGGAACTTCTCCAAACCTTTTCTAAACCCAGATGCGTTAACTTGGTCAAGTAACAATGAAAATCATGAGCTTGCTCCATCCAGGAAGCAAACTGTTAACGCTTTAGAGTTTTCTGAAATCATTCAATTAACTATACCGTGCTATCCAATTTCTTATAGAGAACGACACGGGGACCAATTTGTCCCCGTCCCCGTCCCGTTTCCGTGAGTTTTCTCCCTGTCCCTACCCTATTCCTATGATTTTAAAGTTTTTGAGGCTTGTACAGATGAGGATGGAGCTTGCAAGAATGGGGCAGGGATAGGAAAATAACTTAACGGAACTGGAAATTGAGTTCCCGCAGGATGGGAAAAAATTTGTCCTTGTGTCATTCTCTAATTTCTTATATTCCTTTACACTAGCTCTATGCTCTAAAATGTTGATATTACGTCTACAATTAGTTCAAAATGCTGCAGTAAGATTCATATACGGAATATGGAAATCGGAACACCTGCAACCCTACTATTCGAAACTACATTCACTGCCCATAACTGCAAGGTCAAGTTTAAATTGGACATCAATGCCTTTAAAATCCTAAGAGGGAATGTCCCCAGCTACCTAACTGAGTTGACCGTCCTACTCCAGGGTGCCTCCAACAGATATTTCACCAGAAATCTTTTTCACTTAAAATTCCCAGCATGCAACAGTACAAAGTCTACTGGTCAAGTCACTTTATCCGTCCGATATCAACTAGCCAAATGCCGGAACCAACTTACACTTACACTACGATTTTGTGACCGCTCTCTCAGGCTCAGAAAACTTCTAAAAGCGTTTCTGCACCAAGACAGGGAGCCAACCCTGAAGTAGCTGAAATGGCTAAAGCCCAACTCTAAACTGCCCAATCGGCTCCTGGGACAAAACAAAAAGCCGACAATGACCTACTTGTACTTGTAACTATGAATTTGTAAGTGTGACCTAAGTATTAAGAGTTGTACTGATCTACCCGTTCTAGCAACCCTACTGAATGTCCGTGTTAAACTGACCATTGTAACTTCCTGGTTAACTGACCCAACCTCGTCTAATGTAGTCCGACCTTGAACAGAATAGAATACCTGATTAACACAGCAGGACACAAGCAATTTCATTGAAACCCAACCATGTCAAGTTTCTGTTTCGTCAATGGACGTGTCTCATCGGCTTTTCATTGCTTCTCCTTAGCTATTTCCACTTTCTTCACCAGTGAGACATACGGACAGCTCTCCGACGGCAGGAGACATTTCACATCTACCTCTATCTTGCAGCCTTCGGAGACACACATTTCACTTGGGGAAATTTCCGATGAGGAAAAAATACAGGACTCGGAGATTCAAAAAGGTGTGGAGAGTTCTCTCTGAATATAGCCTGACCTCTCTCCTCACTTTTTCACAAGGCCAGTGCCCAATATAATGGATTCAGTTCTCAGGTATTGTCCTCATTACACATAAGATAGCTTTTCTAATTATCAGTTAACCAGATTTCTTTGGAATAGCAATTGTGTATTAAATAAAATATATCTTAATTGTGGAAAACCCTAAACCTTCTGTTGGGGGCGATCAGATTAACAGTAAGGGAGCAATTCTGAATTCATAAACAGTGGGATCGTGGGATCTTAATGAAACCACTGAGTGGAACATTATTATTTGATATTTTTTTATTTTATCATTCAGGTTTTGTTCGCTTTTGGGGGGGGTTTCCTCTGACTTTTTCCAGCTGATGGTCAATACAAGTCTTTGTACTATAGCATTTGTTTAATAAAGTTTTTTGTGTTGAAGATGTCATCACATGAAGCATGGCGGCCTCTTTTGAAGATATGGGGGCTCCATGTTTGTTCAGGGTAAGGCTTACACGTTAAGCACAGTATGGCAACCTGTAAGTAGAGCAGAACTTTGTGATGGAGGGGAATTAGTGGAACACGGACAAATATAGATCCCTGATGAAGATAGCGAAACTTAGGGGTCCTTTTAGAAAGGCGTGGTATCGGTTTAACGCGCAGAATACCACACGTTAAACCGCCTGCCGCGCTAGTACTTATGCCTCCATTGACGAGGTATTAGGATTTTAGGCTGCCACGGAGGTTAGCACGTGATGGAATGGAGCCCTTGGTCCTTCGATGGATGGGGCTGGAATTCCACATTTTGAATTGGTAAGGTGAGTTTTTGATAGTTTTTGAAGTTATTTTGTGGTTTAGGGTTTTCCATGATTTTGTGTGAGTGACATTTCTGCGATACTATTTATTACCCGATAGTCCCAGGACTGGCACTCCATTTATTTACCATTATGTTATCAGTTGAGGAGTTATATGTTGTGAATCGTGGTGACAAAATGAGCGAACTGCACATATTATTCACTGATTTCTCCTCTCAACCTAATATAAAATGGGACTAGTCAACCCATTAATTTGGAAATCAAAATTCTGGACATCCTTCTGGATCGTAATTTCGCTTTTGATGCACAGATTAACGTTTTAGTACTTTATACTTTGGAAACTTCGGACAATCAAATCTTACTTTAATTTCTCTGCATTTAGACTTCTTGTACAATCTTTGATTTTAAGTCTTTTAGACTACTGCAATATTATCTATCTAGCCTCCTATAAAGGGAATATTAACAGATAATAATAATAATTTATTTTCTTATATACTGTCCCAACAGTTCTAGGCGGTTCACAACAGAAAAAAAAACCTGAAACGTTTCAGCGAATAAATACAATTTCATACAGTAGTCAGATACAGCATTAATAAAATACAGTTCCCAATATTACTAAAAAATTTAAAAGCATAAAAATAGAAAAACCCATCATAAAATTAAAATCAGCCTTCCTAAATGTAAAGTAAGAGTTGGTTTGAGCGATCAATGGATTTAACCAGGAGTTCATCTTCCCAGCCGGTGACGGGACAAAAGCGCGCTGGACAAAGCCACGCCGATATTTCGGCACAGACAATTGGGCGCAAGAAATTGGGCGCAAGACTCCAGTGCGCCGCTGGAAAACTTCATTTTAAAGAGCTCCGATGGGAGGTGTGGGGGGAACCCCACACTTTACTTAATACTATTCGCGCTGCCTTTGGGGGGGGGTGTGGGGGTGCAACCCCCCACATTATACAGAAAACTTAACTTTTTCCTAAAAAATTGGGAAAAAATTAAGTTTCCTCTATAATGGGGGTTCCAACCCCCCAAACCCCCCCCAACGGCAGCACAACACTATTAATTAAACTGGGGGGGTTCCCCCCTCACACACCCCCGTCGGAGTTCTTTAAAATTAACTTTTCCGGCGGCACGCTGAAGTCTTGCGCCCAATTGTTTGGGCTCAAATGTCGGCGTGGCTTTGTCCTGCGGCGAATGACTGTGAACCTCCCAGCCTGATATTCCAATGTCCTGTCCAAAAAAGTTTTGTAGCGTCAGGGAAGATGAACATTCTCGAATTTCTGATACCTTTTGTTGAACAAGACAATTTCAAATAAGAAACCAAATAGGATGGCAATAATCCAAAAAGTGCCTTATAACAAATACACCCAAACTTAAAAAACACTCTAGCCCCAAATGGCAACCAATGCAATGTAGCAGATTACAGCTTATTCAGAATACAGCTGTTCAACTGATTTTTAATTTAAAAAAATCCGAACATGTGACAAAAACTATCAGATGCTGCATTGGCTTCCAGTTGAGGAAGGATACTTTTTTTAAATAGTCTGTTTCCGTTATAAAATGTGCCAAACCATTTCGTTGATCATTTTAAATCTGCTGAAAGAAAACTATCCTTGCGTAAATTTACTATATTTGCGTTTCCCTCGGCGGCGAAAAGGGCGAACAGAATGCTAGGAATGCTTCGAGCCGAGTCGGTCCAGCGGATGGCCACTAGAATGGTCTCCGGACTCAAGGGTCTCTCATACGAAGAAAGACTGGGCAAGTTGAAGCTCTATACTCTAGAGGAGCGCAGGGAAAGGGGTGACATGATTGAGACATTTAAATACGTTACAGGTCGTGTCGAGATGGAAAACGACATATTCTTTCCCATGGGACCCTCGGTTACAAGGGGGCACCCGCTTAAACTCAGAGGAGGGAAATTTAGTGGTGACGCCAGGAAGTACTTCTTCACGGAAAGGGTGGTGGATCATTTGAACAAACTTCCGATGCAGGTGGTCAAGGCCGCCAGCGTGCTCGACTTTAAGAATAGATGGGATATCCACGTGGGATCCCTACGAGGGTCGAGCTAAGGAACTAAGTCATCAGCACTCAGACTTAATGGGGTGGGTCAGTGGAGTGGGCAGACTTGATGGGCTGTGGCCCTTTTCTGCCGTCACCTTTCTATGTTTCTATGATTAACATAGAAACATAGAAAATGACGGCAGAAAAGGGCTATAGCCCACCAAGTCTGCCCATTCCAATTATCCGCCCCCCAGAGTTCACTCCCTTAGAGATCCCACATGAGTATCCCATTTCCTTTTAAAATCCGTCACACTGCTGGCCTCAATCACCTGCAGTGGGAGTCCATTCCAACGATCCACCACTCTCTCGGTGAAAAAGTACTTTCTGGAGTCGCTATGAAATTTCCCTCCTCTGATTTTCAGCGGATGCCCTCTAGTTGTCGAGGGTCCCATGAGACAGAAGATATCATCTTCCGACTCGATATGTCCCGTGATGTATTTGTACGTTTCAATCATGTCTCCCCGTTCTCTTCTTTCCTCAAGTGAGTACAGCCGCAATTTTTTTAGTCTTTCTTCGTACGTGAGATCCTTGAGCCCCAGGACCATCCTGGTCGCCATTCTCTGTACTGACTCGATCCTCAGCATGTCCTTACGGTAGTGTGGTCTCCAGAACTGAACACAGTACTCCAAGTGAGGCCTCACCATGGATCTGTATAACGGCATCATGACTTCAGGTCTCCTGCTGACAAATCCTCTACGGATACAACCCATCATCTGTCTTGCCCTGGAGGAAGCCTTCTCCACTTGATTGGCAGCCTTCATGTCCTCACTAATAATCACCCCTAGATCGCGTACTGCCGTGGTCTCAACTAAGGTCTCACCATTCAGTACATAAGTTCTACGCGGATTTTTCTTTCCCAGGTGCATTACCTTGCATTTTTTAGCATTGAAGCCTAGCTGCCAAGTAGATGACCATCCTTCCAGCAGCAGTAGATCGTGTGTCATATTATCAGGTAATAAGCTTTTGCCTACTATGTTGCAAAGTTTGGCGTCGTCAGCGAATAGTGCTACCCTTCCTTTAAGTCCTTGAATCATATCTCTTATGAATAAATTGAATAGAATTGGGCCCAGTACCGAGCCCTGCGGCACCCCACTGATTAAGAAGGGAAGCGCCATTTTTGCTTCAGAACGGAAGCACAGGTGTTCACATAAACGCAGACCCCTGAAGAAGCCAATAATTTGGCGAAACGGGTCCAATTGGGCCAACAATGAAGCTACGAGTATTAGCTATAGAAGAACTGGCATAAACTAAGATAAGTGCTGGTTCTTTTCATATTTAAATATTTATTGCACTAAGCAAATAATATTAAATATTGAACTAAGACCAGTACTGGGCAGACTTGCATGGTCTGTATATGGCCGTTTGGGAGAGGATGGGCTGGAGAGGGCTTCAGTGGCTTGGAGGGTGTAGATGGGCTGGAGTCGGTTTTAACGGAGATTTTGGCAGTTGGAACCCAAGCACAGTACCGAGTAGAGTTTTGGATTCTTGCCCAGAAATAGCTAAGAAGAAAAAATTTAAATTGAATCAGGTTGGGCAGATTGGATGGACCCTTCAGGTCTTTATCTGCCATCATCTACTATGTTACTATGTCACTTTAAGTTATTGAAAGCACAAATTGTTTAAAAATTAAAAAATAAGGAGCATGCACAAAGCTCAATGAAAGATATCTTACACCTGCGGAGGCTGATTTAAAAATGTAATGATCAATCAGCGCAGGCATCTGAGAGCTTAGTTGCAAATTATATCACACATATTGGAAGCAATTGTGTTCAAAAAGTCCATACAGAATGCAACCCTAACTATATGACATTTCATACACCCATAGACGGGTCTTAGGTTCCAACCCTCAGCTTAAGGGAGACCCTTCTTGCAAAACCCACTGCATGGTCTCTGCACCTGGCCAATAGCGTCTTAGGTGCATGTTTGCAATCCCCGAAACAAGTCTGTTTTGCAGAAAATTCATCATGAATATCCATTGGATACAAGTGCCAGACGAATTTCTGCAGCATAAGAACATAAGACTAGCCTTACTGGGTCAGAGCAATGGTCCATCAAGCCCGTTCTCACGGTGGCCAATCCAGGTGACCTAGTACCTGACCAAAACCCAAGGAGTAGAAATAGTCCATGATTCCGTGTTTGAATATCTACTGTAATTGCTTGGGGACCAATATCGCCAATTGGCTTAGTCATGCACATTGAGTAATTGAATTCACTCCTACGCCAAGATCTGCTGAGTATGATCTCCGTTTCTCAAATTTACAGCTAACACTTGTCATAGCATTCACAGCTCTACAGTCATAGCAAACTGCAGCTCTACAGTCTCGAGGAACGTAGGGAGAGGGGAGACATGATTGAGACATTTAAGTACATCACGGGACGGGTCGAGGTAGAAGTTGATATCTTTCTACTCAGGGGACCCTCGACTACAAGAGGACATCCGCTCAAACTCAGGGGAGGGAAGTTTCATGGAGACGCCAGGAAGTACTTCTTCACGGAAAGAGTGATTGAACATTGGAACAAGCTTCCAGTGCAGGTGATCGAGGCACGCAGCATCCCAGACTTCAAGAACAAATGGGATACCCATGTGGGATCCCTACGAGGTCATGCCAAGGGATAGGGTCACTAGGGTATAGACTTGAAAGAGAGGGTCAGTAGAGTGGCAGTATAATTGCAATTATACTTAAGAGGGTCAGTAGACTTAAAAGGGTGGGTCAATAGTGTGGGCAGACTTGATGGGCTGTAGCCCTTATCTGCCGTCATCTTTCTATGTTTCTATGTTTATTTGACGTCATCTGCTATGCTACTATGTAATTCAGTGAACTGGCAGATTAGAGTAATTGTGGAAACACGACCTCAGCGTGATGACGGAAGACCTGACGTAGCCATCCCTCCCCTAAAGTGTACCTCCATACTGGTTGTTCAGGTCTCGCCACTTAAGCTGGGGGGGGAGAATGTCAACTTCTAGAAAGGCATCTATTTAAGCTGTATATTATAAACATAAAATAGGCACCTATGTGCCTTTATCAAATAGGCTCCCAGACCAGACTCCAGGATAGCAGAAGTCCCTCACACTCCAATTTGCACCTGCTCTGAAGACATGACTACTTAACACTTCTATAGCATTGAAAGGCATACGCAGCGCTGTACATTTTGACATTTATAGACAGTTCCTGCTCTGAAGAGCTTACAATCTAACTTGGACAGGCAGACATGACATAGAGGGGTGGGGATGCAGAACCCAAGGTGAGAGGAGTTAGGAGTTCAAAGCACTCTCAAAGATGTGGGCAGATATTTCTAGATGGTCCCTGCTCTGAAGAGCTTACAATCTAACTTGGACAGGCAGATATGACATAGAGGTAGGGGGATACAGAACCCAAGGTGAGAGGAGTTAGGAATCAAAAGCACTCTCAAAGATGTGGGCAGACATTTATAGATGGTCCCTGCTCTGAAGAGCTTACAATCTATCTTGGACAGACACATGACATAGAGGGCTGGGGATGCAGAACCCAAGGTGAGAAGAGTTAGGAGTTGAAAGCACTCTCAAAGATGTGGGCAGACATTTATAGACAATCCCTGCTCTGAAGAGCATACAATCTATCTTGGACAGACAGATATGACATAGAGGGCTGGGGATGCAGAACCCAAGGTAAGAGGAGTTAGGAGTTGAAAGCACTCTCAAAGAGGTGGGCAGACATTTCTAGATGGTCCCTGCTCTGAAGAGCTTACAATCTAACTTGGACAGGCAGATATGACATAGAGGTAGGGGGATACAGAACCCAAGGTGAGAGGAGTTAGGAATCAAAAGCACTCTCAAAAATGTGGGCAGACATTTATAGATGGTCCCGGCTCTGAAGAGCTTACAAACTAACTTGGACAGACAAATATGACATAGAGGGCTGGGGGTGCAGAACCCAAGGTGAGAGGAGTTAGGAGCCGAAAGCACTCTCGAAGAGGTGGGCTTTTAACTGGGCCTTGAACACTGCCAGAGACGGAGCCCGCCGTAGGGATTTGGGCAGCTTGTTCCAACCATACAGCGCAGCAAGGCAGAAGGGACGGAAGGGGCATCCGTCAAGTACTCAATTAAGAACTGAGAAGACTTATACAACAAGAAGTTTGCCTTTTGTTGTTTTTTTTTTACTGTGTGCATGTGATCTAAGCTTGGATTCAGTTATCTAATATAATAAAATGGTAGGCCGCGCATGCGCACTAAAAAAACGTGTTCCCTGATCCGTCGCGAAAACACGATTGCGCATGCGTGGGTTTTACGTCACCACTTGCTCGCGGCGGCTTTCAAATAAAAATAAAAAATTACACAGCTGCAGTGGCCTTCCTCACCCCCGCCTCTCACTGTCAATGGTACCGGCTCCTCTCTCTAACTGCACCAGGATCGAGAGAGGAGCTGCAGCGCAGGCTTTCAACTTAAAACAAAAAAAATAAAAAAAACCCCAACTGGAGATCGCCGCTCTCACCCGGCTCCCACTGTGCAAACCCCCCCCAACTGGAGATCGCCGCTCTCACCCGCTCCCACTGTGCAAACCCCCCCCCCAACTGGAGATCGCCGCTCACACCCGCTCCCACTGTGCAACCCCCCCCCCCAACTGGAGATCGCCGCTCTCACCCCCCTCCCCCCCAACTGGAGATCGCCGCTCTCACCGCTCACACTGTGCAAAACCCCCCCCCCCAATGGGAGGATGCACCGCAGCAAAGTGCTGCACAGGTACTGGAGGGGGGAGAGACATATCGCTTCTGCACCGGTACAAACATCCCTCCAGCGTTGGCAGTCGCTGCACGTTAAACAGGCTGCTTCGGGCTTTCTCCTGCAGTTGAGTCCCTCTGCCGCGTCACTGATGACGTCATCAATGACGCGACAGAGAGACTCAACGGCAGAAGAAAGCCGAAGCAGCCTGTTTAGCGTGCTGCGGCTGCCAACGCTGGAGGGAGGTTTGATATTAAAGTCATCTTGCTGGGAGGGTCGCAGAGTCCGCGGGGGTTGGACTGGGAGGGGAGAGAAGCGTCTGCCTCGGGTGCTTCAGGCAGCAGCAGCGTTTACAATTCGCTGCTGTTGCCGGCTTCAGGCCTTCCTCTCTGGCTGGTCCTGCCTACTTCCTGTTTTCATGAAGACAGGACCGGCCAGAGAGAAAGACCTGAAGCCAGCAACAGCAATGAATTGTGAATGCTGCTGCTGACCAATGAAGTAGTTAAATGAGGAAAGGGAGCAGAGGGGGAGAGAATGGCTTGGAGGGAAGGAGGAAGGTATGCCAGACCAAGGCAAAAGGAAGGAGGAGATGGAGAGAGGCCATATGGGAGAGAAAGAGAGAGATGGAAAGAGAAGAGAGGGCAGTGAATGGAAGGGGCAACATAGAGGGTGAACAGTATTCTAGCACCCGTTAATGTAACGGGCTTAAAGACTAGTGTTATATAATATCCATGTGCATTCCACCTCCATCCCTTTCCACCCAAACTCTGTCCCTGGGAACACCTACGCACGGTACACAATTAAATTCATGTGATCTAGTCAGTACAGAAACTTATCCATGTAGATCAGCCACACAATGTTATATGAAAAGTGCGGATAAAATTTCCCCCCCCAATGGTTCCCATGTGTAACGTATAAATTGGGAAGGAGGGGGTTTGGTCTGATTTCTCATCTCATTTTTGTGCGTTTTAGTTTTTTTTTATTGATTTTGGCATCTCCTGGTCTCATTCACCATTGTTCTTTTCAGAGCTCTTCTTCATAAATCCTCAGTAATTTAAATAAAGCTCAAAGGGGGGGGGGGAGAAGAACATGAGTCATGGAAATATCACGGAGCTTGGTTTCAACAATTGATTTTTTTCTGTTGTTTGTCGACAGCCACAGAAAACTCTTTTGAAACCTGGGCTGCACAGGTTTTTTAAAAAAAAAAAAACCAGCTGAAGTCTCAAGAATTGGTTCCTGTTTCTGCTATAAAAACACCAAAAAGGTTATGGGCAAGTTCCAGTGGGTCTCCACCATGAACTACTATGATCCCCTGGGGTCACTCAGGTCACCTTGGAAGTCCACACCCAAGAAAAAGTTCTAGGTGTCATAGTAGACAATATGCTGAAATGTTTTGCTCAGGGTAGTGGCAGCAGCCAAAAAAGCAAACAGGATGCTAGGAATTATTAAGAAAGGGGATGGTAAATAAGACCGAGAATATTATAATGCATCTGTATCACTCCTTGGTACAACCTCACCTTGAATATTTCATTCAGTTCTGGTCTCCATATCCCAAAAAAGATATAGCAGGGTTTTATCAGAAATAGGGGTTCAAATGATCACATCTAATTGGAAACATCATGATAGGATTAATTTTAGTTTTTGGTGGGCAACTGTATGTGCAACATATAAATATGAAAAGATTATGGCAGAACGTCTAGGGTTTGTTAAATCCTTTAAGGGGATTTGGGGTCCATTAACTAATTTTGTCACATTATAATTAAAGTGATTCTTTTTTCTTTATGTTAGATTCCTTTGCACATCCAGGGTGGGATGGGGGGTGGGGGGTGCAATATTTATTTGAAGGAATAAATTTTATAATATTTTATAATATTGATAGTATAATATACATCATTACTGTTTATAGGTTAAGAAGGGATTAAAAATTCTTTAATGTAATAATTCTGATGTTAATAATGTATTTTCATATAGTTTTTCTGGTTTTTCAAATGTATACATTATAAAGTTTAAAATATCAATGAAGAAAGTTTAAAAAAAAAAAAGTTCCAAAGAGAGTGACCAAATGATAAAGGAGATGGAACAACTCTCGTATGAGGAAAGGCTAAAGAGGTCAGGGCCCTTCCGCTTGGAAAAGAGATGGCCGAGGAGAGCAATGATTGAGGCCTACAAAATCCTGAGTGGTGTAGAACGTAAAAGTGAATTGATGTGAGACTCTTTCATCCCCAAGTGGATGCTCAATGAAGTTGCATGGAAATACCTTTAAAACAAATGGGAGGAAGTATGTTTTCAGTCAACAAATAGTTAAGCTCTGGGACTCATTGCCAGAGGATGTGGTGACAGTGCACAGCTGGGTTTTAAAAAGGTTTGGACAGGTTCCTTGAGGAAAAGTCCATAGTCTGCTATAGACATGGAGGAAGCCACTCCTTGCCCTGGAATTAGTAGCATGCTGCTATTGTGACACGGATTGGTCGCCGTTGGAAACAGAATACTGGCCTAGATGGACCATCAGTCTGCCCTAGTATGGCCATTCTTATGTTCTCCATCCTCTGCATACCCACAGGCCTTCAATAAGGCATACTTGGGAAGGAGTCTGGAGAAGTGTCACCTCAGTCACATTGACTCCTGGAGATTTAGAAGGAAATGGCAAGACCACGGTAAGTTCAGATGATTTAGAAGGGGGCTGCGTGACCTCAGTGATCTAAGATAGGGATGCATGACCTCAGTAATCGCCATAATTTTAGGAATGACAATTTGACTTCTAGTGACCTCCCTAGTGATTTAGAAGACCTCAGTGACCACCTGTGCTTTAGGAGATGATTCCCATGGTTCAGGAAAGGATAGAGTAACCTCTAGCGATTTGGGAAGAGACAGCATGACTTCAATGATGCCCAGTGATTTAGAGCCCCCGCTCCCCCCCCCCCCAGTAATTTGAGATAAGGTGGTGCCATTTCTACAATTTCCAATGGTTTAGGAAAGAATAATGTGATTTTGAATGGATAGTGTGACCTCCAGTGACTTTGAAGATAACAATATGGCCACAGTGACTCTAGTGGTTTAGGCAGCGATAGTGTGAACTCAGTGACCCAAAGTCAGGAGATGTAACCAGCAAATGAACAATTTGTCCTTCTGTTACCTTATTGCCACTATAAGTTTGATATGTAGAAGGGGAAAGTCCATAGTCTGCTATTCAGATAGACATGGAGGAAGCCATTGCTTGCCCTGAAATCAGTAGAAGGGAATATTGCTACCATTAGGGATTCTGCCAGGTATCTGTGATCTGAATCAGCCACTGTTGGAAGCAGGATACTGGACTAGATGGACCATTAGTCTGACCCAGTATGGCTACTCATATGTTCTCATGGGTTTGGGGTGGGATTTTTAACACAGGTGGATGGGTGAGCTATTTGATGGAATGATATGGTAAACTATTTGTATGCTTGTATGTATGATTTTCTTTCTGTTTTATACTTTATAAGTGTGTTTATTTTACTGTAAACCTCTGGGAACCTGTTTTGGAATGTCTGTTATAAAATAAATAGACCAAAAATGCATGAAGCCTAAGAAGACAATGAAGTAAAGGGCACCCAATCGGGCGCCACAAAATTAACACCTAAAATCATGGAACAAAGTAGCATTCTGTAAGGGCACTTATGCACACAGACATGAAGCCAAGATCACTTACACCATGTTAATAGCTGTCACAAGTGTTTGCAACTAGTGGCAACACATTCATATGTAACTTACGGTTTTCTCTATATTATGCATATATCCAGCATAGCATTGTTGGCCCATGCTCCACCCACATAAATACTCCCTTTCACATATGCTAAAGAGAATATCAGCATATTTTATTTGCTCTAAAACGTTGCTATCGTGTCTATAGCTAGGTCAAAATGCCAGCAGTAAGACTCATATACGGATTATAGAAATTGGAACACCTACAGCCCTACCTATTTTCTCTGATTGTAACATTGTACCATTTTCGCTGATTGTCCAGCCCTTCTTCATTGTAAACCGCCTCGAACTACTATGGCTTTGGCAGTATATAAGAAATAAAATTATTATTATTATTATTACTATATGAAACGACATTGGCTGCCCATAACCACAAGGATCAAGTTTAAATTTGGCATCACTGCCTTTCAGAACCTGAGATGGAATACCCCCAACTGCCTAATAGAGTTGGCCTTCCTTTTCCAGGGTGTCTCCAACAGATATTTCACCAGAAATATTTTCCATTTAAAATTCCCAGCATGCACAACAAAGAAAAATGGGGAGACCCAATGATCCACAGTGAAAACAATCCCCCAATGAAAACAAAAACAAAACTGTGGATACAGATGTTCTGGAGATAATTTATTAAACACTGACATATAAAACCATGAAAATTCAATTAAAAAAGTACAATGATAAAAAATACAGTGATAAAAATCCAACCGGACCCTCTACGGTCCGTGTTTCGGCGAACACGCCTTCCTCAGGGGTCCAATGGTTTGCAAACTTACATATACAGAATTGGACTGAAAACAGTCTATTGTCTTTAAACATGTGAGCAAAGAACACCGCAGACAAGCTGAAGGAGCAAAAAAATGCATTTGTCTGCGATGTTCTTTGCTCACAGGTTTAAAGACAATAGACTGTTTTCAGTCCAATTCTTTATATGTGAGTTTGCAAACCATTGGACCCCTGAGGAAGGCGTGTTCACTGAAACACGGATGGTGTAGGGTCCGGTTGGATTTTTATCACAGTATTTTTTATCATTGTACCTTTTTAATTGAATTTTCATGTTTTTATTTGTCAGTGTTTAATAAATTATCTCCAGAACATCTGTATCCACAGTTTTTGTTTTCATCGGTGGATCATCGGGTCTCCTCATTTTTCTTTGTTGGGCAGACTAGATGAGCCATTTGGCCTTTATCTGCCATCATGTTACAATGTTTCTATAATCATAAAGCCCTATGACCTCACAATGCAGGTGTAAAGAGCCTTAGCCAATAGGAAGAGGAGATGCAAATGTTAAGAGACTTAGCCAATAAGGAGAGAGATAATGGTTCCTGCAGATGGGCATTTTTTTTGCTACTTCAGCTTGTCTGCGGTGTTCTTTGCTCACATGTTTAAAGACAATAGACTGTTTTCAGTCCAATTCGTTAAATGTGAGTTTGCAAACCACTGGACCCCTGAGGAAGGCGTGTTCGCCGAAACACGGACCGTGTAGGGTCCGGTTGGGTTTTTATCACTGTATTTTTTATCATTGTACTTTTTTCATTGAATTTTCGTGGTTTTATATGTCAGTGTTTAATAAATTATCTCCAGAACATCTGTATCCACAGTTTTTGTTTTTGTTTTCAACAATATAAAGTCTACCAGGCAAATGACCCTGTCCATCCAATATCAATTAGCAAAATGCTGGAACTGACTACCACTTACACTATGATCTTGTGACCACTGTGTCAGATTCAGAAAATTTTTAAAAGCATTTCTGTACCAAGACAGGGAGCCAACCCGGAAGCAGCTGAAATGGTAATTGTAAAATCCCATTTCTAAACTCCTGGGACAAAACGAAGAGCCAACGGTGACCTTGAACTGATAACTACAACCCAACTGTGTTAATAGTTGCACTGATCTACCTGTACTAGCAACTCAAACTGTCCACTGTGACTTCCTGAGTAACTGATCCAACCTCTTGTAATGTAATCTGACCTTGAACTGAATAGGTAAAGACGGAATAGAAAGCCTGATTAACATAACATGACATAATCTAGCCTGGGGGTTAATTCATGCACCAGAAGATGTGCGTTTTAGTGCATGAAGATCCCCAGCCTAGATGAAGAGCACTAGCAGTCCCTATTGTAGGGCAGTTTGTGTGTTAAAGGTGGGTAAATATCACCTCTGCAAAGTGCAGCCAGCTTAGGGCTGCTTAATCATTACAGATGTATGAGATGTGAAACCTGCGATGTGCACTGTGTGTGAACAATATGCAGAAGGCAGTTCGAAGCTCAGCTTTGGGTTTCCAGCACCTTCTGGAAAGTTATAGTGCACTAGTGTTTAAGCCCGTTACATTAACGGGTGCTAGAATATATACCTGTCTGTCTTTCTTTCTTTATGTCTCTCTCCCTGCTCCTGTCTCTTTCTTCCTTTCTTTCTGTCTGTCTCTCTCCCTGGCACCCTTTGTCTGTCTGTCTTTATTTCTGTCTGTCTCTCTCCCTGGCACCCTTTGTCTGTCTGTCTTTATTTCTGTCTGTCTCTCTCCCTGGCACCCTTTGTCTGTCTGTCTTTATTTCTGTCTGTCTCTCTCCCTGGCCTCCTTTGTCTGTCTGTCTTTATTTCTGTCTGTCTCTCTCCCTGGCACCCTTTGTCTGTCTGTCTTTATTTCTGTCTGTCTCTCTCCCTGGCACCCTTTGTCTGTCTGTCTTTATTTCTGTCTGTCTCTCTCCCTGGCACCCTTTGTCTGTCTGTCTTTATTTCTGTCTGTCTCTCTCCCTGGCACCCTTTGTCTGTCTGTCTTTATTTCTGTCTGTCTCTCTCCCTGGCACCCTTTGTCTGTCTGTCTTTATTTCTGTCTGTCTCTCTCCCTGGCACCCTTTGTCTGTCTGTCTTTATTTCTGTCTGTCTCTCTCCCTGGCACCCTTTGTCTCTCTGTCTTTATTTCTGTCTGTCTCTCTCCATGGCACCCTTTGTCTGTCTGTCTTTATTTCTGTCTGTCTCTCTCCCTGGCACCCTTTGTCTGTCTGTCTTTATTTCTGTCTGTCTCTCTCCCTGGCACCCTTTGTCTGTCTGTCTTTATTTCTGTCTGTCTCTCTCCCTGGCACCCTTTGTCTGTCTGTCTTTATTTCTGTCTGTCTCTCTCCCTGGCCTCCTTTGTCTGTCTGTCTTTATTTCTGTCTGTCTCTCTCCCTGGCACCCTTTGTCTGTCTGTCTTTATTTCTGTCTGTCTCTCTCCCTGGCCCCCTTTGTCTGTCTGTCTTTATTTCTGTCTGTCTCTCTCCCTGGCACCCTTTGTCTGTCTGTCTTTATTTCTGTCTGTCTCTCTCCCTGGCACCCTTTGTCTGTCTGTCTTTATTTCTGTCTGTCTCTCTCCCTGGCACCCTTTGTCTGTCTGTCTTTATTTCTGTCTGTCTCTCTCCCTGGCACCCTTTGTCTGTCTGTCTTTATTTCTGTCTGTCTCTCTCCCTGGCACCCTTTGTCTGTCTGTCTTTATTTCTGTCTGTCTCTCTCCCTGGCACCCTTTGTCTCTCTGTCTTTATTTCTGTCTGTCTCTCTCCATGGCACCCTTTGTCTGTCTGTCTTTATTTCTGTCTGTCTCTCTCCCTGGCACCCTTTGTCTGTCTGTCTTTATTTCTGTCTGTCTCTCTCCCTGGCACCCTTTGTCTGTCTGTCTTTATTTCTGTCTGTCTCTCTCCCTGGCACCCTTTGTCTGTCTGTCTTTATTTCTGTCTGTCTCTCTCCCTGGCCTCCTTTGTCTGTCTGTCTTTATTTCTGTCTGTCTCTCTCCCTGGCACCCTTTGTCTGTCTGTCTTTATTTCTGTCTGTCTCTCTCCCTGGCACCCTTTGTCTGTCTGTCTTTATTTCTGTCTGTCTCTCTCCCTGGCACCCTTTGTCTGTCTGTCTTTATTTCTGTCTGTCTCTCTCCCTGGCACCCTTTGTCTGTCTGTCTTTATTTCTGTCTGTCTCTCTCCCTGGCACCCTTTGTCTGTCTGTCTTTATTTCTGTCTGTCTCTCTCCCTGGCACCCTTTGTCTGTCTGTCTTTATTTCTGTCTGTCTCTCTCCCTGGCACCCTTTGTCTGTCTGTCTTTATTTCTGTCTGTCTCTCTCCCTGGCACCCTTTGTCTGTCTGTCTTTATTTCTGTCTGTCTCTCTCCCTGGCCCCCTTTGTCTGTCTGTCTTTATTTCTGTCTGTCTCTCTCCCTGGCACCCTTTGTCTGTCTGTCTTTATTTCTGTCTGTCTCTCTCCCTGGCCCCCTTTGTCTGTCTGTCTTTATTTCTGTCTGTCTCTCTCCCTGGCACCCTTTGTCTGTCTGTCTTTATTTCTGTCTGTCTCTCTCCCTGGCACCCTTTGTCTGTCTGTCTTTATTTCTGTCTGTCTCTCTCCCTGGCACCCTTTGTCTGTCTGTCTTTATTTCTGTCTGTCTCTCTCCCTGGCACCCTTTGTCTGTCTGTCTTTATTTCTGTCTGTCTCTCTCCCTGGCCCCCTTTGTCTGTCTGTCTTTATTTCTGTCTGTCTCTCTCCCTGGCACCCTTTGTCTGTCTGTCTTTATTTCTGTCTGTCTCTCTCCCTGGCACCCTTTGTCTGTCTGTCTTTATTTCTGTCTGTCTCTCTCCCTGGCACCCTTTGTCTGTCTGTCTTTATTTCTGTCTGTCTCTCTCCCTGGCACCCTTTGTCTGTCTGTCTTTATTTCTGTCTGTCTCTCTCCCTGGCACCCTTTGTCTGTCTGTCTTTATTTCTGTCTGTCTCTCTCCCTGGCACCCTTTGTCTGTCTGTCTTTATTTCTGTCTGTCTCTCTCCCTGGCACCCTTTGTCTGTCTGTCTTTATTTCTGTCTGTCTCTCTCCCTGGCACCCTTTGTCTCTCTGTCTTTATTTCTGTCTGTCTCTCTCCCTGGCACCCTTTGTCTGTCTGTCTTTATTTCTGTCTGTCTCTCTCCATGGCACCCTTTGTCTGTCTGTCTTTATTTCTGTCTGTCTCTCTCCCTGGCACCCTTTGTCTGTCTGTCTTTATTTCTGTCTGTCTCTCTCCCTGGCACCCTTTGTCTGTCTGTCTTTATTTCTGTCTGTCTCTCTCCCTGGCACCCTTTGTCTGTCTGTCTTTATTTCTGTCTGTCTCTCTCCCTGGCCTCCTTTGTCTGTCTGTCTTTATTTCTGTCTGTCTCTCTCCCTGGCACCCTTTGTCTGTCTGTCTTTATTTCTGTCTGTCTCTCTCCCTGGCACCCTTTGTCTGTCTGTCTTTATTTCTGTCTGTCTCTCTCCCTGGCACCCTTTGTCTGTCTGTCTTTATTTCTGTCTGTCTCTCTCCCTGGCACCCTTTGTCTGTCTGTCTTTATTTCTGTCTGTCTCTCTCCCTGGCACCCTTTGTCTGTCTGTCTTTATTTCTGTCTGTCTCTCTCCCTGGCACCCTTTGTCTGTCTGTCTTTATTTCTGTCTGTCTCTCTCCCTGGCACCCTTTGTCTCTCTGTCTTTATTTCTGTCTGTCTCTCTCCCTGGCACCCTTTGTCTGTCTGTCTTTATTTCTGTCTGTCTCTCTCCCTGGCACCCTTTGTCTGTCTGTCTTTATTTCTGTCTGTCTCTCTCCCTGGCACCCTTTGTCTGTCTGTCTTTATTTCTGTCTGTCTCTCTCCCTGGCACCCTTTGTCTGTCTGTCTTTATTTCTGTCTGTCTCTCTCCCTGGCACCCTTTGTCTGTCTGTCTTTATTTCTGTCTGTCTCTCTCCCTGGCACCCTTTGTCTGTCTGTCTTTATTTCTGTCTGTCTCTCTCCCTGGCACCCTTTGTCTGTCTGTCTTTATTTCTGTCTGTCTCTCTCCCTGGCACCCTTTGTCTGTCTGTCTTTATTTCTGTCTGTCTCTCTCCCTGGCACCCTTTGTCTGTCTGTCTTTATTTCTGTCTGTCTCTCTCCCTGGCACCCTTTGTCTGTCTGTCTTTATTTCTGTCTGTCTCTCTCCCTGGCCTCCTTTGTCTGTCTGTCTTTATTTCTGTCTGTCTCTCTCCCTGGCACCCTTTGTCTGTCTGTCTTTATTTCTGTCTGTCTCTCTCCCTGGCACCCTTTGTCTGTCTGTCTTTATTTCTGTCTGTCTCTCTCCCTGGCCCCCTTTGTCTGTCTGTCTTTATTTCTGTCTGTCTCTCTCCCTGCCCCCCTTTGTCTGTCTGTCTTTATTTCTGTCTGTCTCTCTCCCTGGCACCCTTTGTCTGTCTGTCTTTATTTCTGTCTGTCTCTCTCCCTGGCACCCTTTGTCTGTCTGTCTTTATTTCTGTCTGTCTCTCTCCCTGGCACCCTTTGTCTGTCTGTCTTTATTTCTGTCTGTCTCTCTCCCTGGCACCCTTTGTCTGTCTGTCTTTATTTCTGTCTGTCTCTCTCCCTGGCACCCTTTGTCTGTCTGTCTTTATTTCTGTCTGTCTCTCTCCCCCGCCCCCTTTGTCTGTCTGTCTTTATTTCTGTCTGTCTCTCTCCCTGGCACCCTTTGTCTGTCTGTCTTTATTTCTGTCTGTCTCTCTCCCTGGCACCCTTTGTCTGTCTGTCTTTATTTCTGTCTGTCTCTCTCCCTGGCACCCTTTGTCTGTCTGTCTTTATTTCTGTCTGTCTCTCTCCCTGGCACCCTTTGTCTGTCTGTCTTTATTTCTGTCTGTCTCTCTCCCTGGCCTCCTTTGTCTGTCTGTCTGTATTTCTTTCTGTCTCTCCCCCCCCACACACACACACTTTCCTTTGCAGAAGCAGCAGTGATATTTCCCTTCCCCTCCAGGTCCCTGTGAAGTAGTAGCAGCATTTTCCCCCACCACCACACCCGTTCCCTTCTCTCCCTCCCCCACCACTTTCCTTTGCAGAAGCAGCAGTGATATTTCCCTTCCCCTCCAGATCCCTGTGAAGTAGTAGCAGCATTTTCCCCCACCCCCATTCCCTTCTCTTACCTGAGATGTCCTGCTCCGTTCGGCCTCTCCCCCTTCCCTTCCCGCAGGCTGGCCTGCTGCGGCCGAAGGTTTTTGTTTTAAGCTTTAAAAGTGCCGGCGGCGGCTCCTCTCACGCTGCTGATCCTCCTGTAAAGAGCAGCCTGCGATGGTGTCCGGCTTTAGCGAACCTCGCAGGCCGCTCTCCAGCCTCGGTAGCACGTTCCCTCTGATGCACGGGATCGCGTCAGAGGGGACGTGATACCGAGTTGGAGAGCGGCCTGCGAGGTTCGCTAAAGCCGGACACCATCGCAGGCTGCTCTTTACAGGAGGATCAGCAGCAGCGGCGGCGGCGGCGGCGAGTGAGGGCCGAGTTGTGTTCCCTGCCGAGGACGCGGGCAGGGAGAGAGCTTGCCTGGCTTCCAGGGTGAGTGAGTGCAGGAGGAGGGGAGTGGCCAGAATGTTCCCTGCCGCTGGATTGGCTGCCACGGATCAGAAATCACAGAGGCAGGGATCACAAAATTTCAAAAGCGCATGAGCGCTCTAGGGTTTTATTATATAGGATGAGACCTAGGGTTACCAGATTTGCATCCAGGCATCCACCACCCTCTCTGCAAAAAAATAATTTCCTAACATTACTCCTAAGTCTGTAGTCCTCAACCTCAAATTATGTCCTCTAGTTGTACCAATTTCCCTTCTCTGGAAAAGAGAACATAGGTCCATCAAGCCCAGTAGCCCGTTCTCACGCTAGCCAATCCAGGTACTAATCTTATGATCTTATTTGGTCCTATATTAATACCTTTCAAATATTTAAATAGTATCATATCACCCCTGTGCCTCCTCTCTTCCAGGGTATACATGTTGAGGTCCTCCACTCTCTAATTGTACTTCTTTTGGCGAAGTCCCCCTACCATGTCTGTATTCTGCAAGACCAAATCATGACCCATAGATTCTTGACGGCTCAGAGCCACTATGTCAGTGCAAAGTTTTCTCCCCTGGGGTGGGAAATGCCTACAATCAGCACATTCAAAATGATTTTAGTGCAGTTTCATTTTTACTGGGTCACTAGCAAGAGTCGGTGCCAGGCGCAATGCTGACTGGGGGGGGGGGGAAGTGAAGCAGTTAAGCTTGTCTCTTACACTGACAGTCTTTTCAGGTGCCTCGGTATTGTGGTCAGCTGGGGGATTTCTTTGGAGCCTGTTGTGCGGATTTGTAACCATTCAAGCTATTACAGCTTTAAAGCCTAGGTACAGGAACCCCCACCCCGATGGAGATCTTCTGGTAAAGGCAGTTTTGTGTTAAAATAATGGCAGACCTTTGCCCCTGGAGACACTGAAGGAGAAGAACCCAAGTGGCCTCAATGACGGAAATCTGGTAAACCTCTCCCTTCCCCCCCCCCCCATGCCACCTTGTGACATCCCTTTCTCCCACCCACGTACCTCTTTAAATCTTTGCCAACCCAAGAAATTTGTCAGGTCTGCTGCTCGCCTCTGAAATCGCTTCTGAATCACGGGCCAGGAAGTGACATCAGAGCTGGTGTGAGCAGCAGGCTGGCGAAGCTTAGGTGCTGGCAAAGATTTATTGAGGGACGGCACGAGTGTGGTGTGAGGGATGGAGGAAGGGGCAGGGGCAGGGGCGCCACCCCCCCCCTCAGGTGCCTTCTAACCTCACTAGGCCACGGCACAAATGCCTCGCAACTGTGTGCACAAAACATTTGGCTTGCATTCTTTCCTTGGAACGTAGCACACACATCGAGTCGAGGCTGAAAACTAGGGCACAAAGGCCCCGATTTTAAAAAAACGGCGCCTGAAAGAGACGCCAAGGAATGTGACGCAGGGCGCTTGTTAATCTTCAGTTAGGCACCATTTATAATGATCCCTAGCAGCGCCCAAATTGGGTTTTCGTGGCCTAAATACCAGCGCCTAAGTCCAATTTAGGCACCTACCCTGTTTCCCGGAAAATGGCATGATTTTTAAAGATGCTCCTAATATAAGCCCTACCCCAAAAATAAGCCCTAGTTAAGATCAACCCCTGAAGCCCCCCGACTCTATCCCTGATATCCAATTCACCAAAAAAAAAATCAGACTCGTCGATTCAGCGATCCCTACCCTGTTGAGACGTGACATACCTCCGCTCCGAGACCTCCTACAGCAGCAGTGCCGGCAGCGCTCTGAACGGGCTGCATCGTGGTCTTCCCTGCTGGAGCTTTCCCTCTGCCGTGTCACAGTGGGAGCGGTCAGTGCAGTTGTACTGCACAGGGGAATGGGAGGGAGGGTTAAAAAAGATGCTGCTGAGGGAAGGCCTGGTCCCAGTGGGGAAGACCTTCACCCAGAGAGTGGTAGAAAACTGGAACGCTCTGCCAGAGTCTGTCATAGGGGATTCAAGACAAAGTTAGACAAGTTCCTGCTGAGCCAGAACGTATGCAGGTAGGGCTAGTCTCAGTTTGGGCGCTGGTCTTTGACCAGAGGGCTGCCGCGTGAGTGGACTGCTGGGCATGATGGGCCCAGCAGCGGCAATTCTTATGTTCTTATATTCAGCCCATTCAGAGCGCTGCCGCCGCTGCTGTTTTTGGAGGCCTTTGCTACTTTTGGGGATTCTAGAACCTTACTGCGCTTTGGGATTCCGGAATCTTGCTACTTTTGGGGATTCTAGAACCTTACTGCGCTTTGGGATTCCGGAATCTTGCTACTTTTGGGGATTCTAGAACCTTACTGCGCTTTGGGATTCCGGAATCTTGCTACTTTTGGGGATTCTAGAACCTTACTGCGCTTTGGGATTCCGGAATCTTGCTACTTTTGGGGATTCTAGAACCTTACTGCGCTTTGGGATTCCGGAATCTTGCTACTTTTTGGGATTCTAGAACCTTACTGCGCTTTGGGATTCCGGAATCTTGCTACTTTTGGGGATTCTAGAACCTTACTGCGCTTTGGGATTCCGGAATCTTGCTACTTTTGGGGATTCTAGAACCTTACTGCGCTTTGGGATTCCGGAATCTTGCTACTTTTGGGGATTCTAGAACCTTACTGCGCTTTGGGATTCCGGAACCTTGCTACTCATTGGGATTCTAGAACCTTACTGCTCTTTGGGATTCCGGAATCTTGCTACTCATTGGGATTCTAGAACCTTACTGCTCTTTGGGATTCCGGAATCTTGCTACTTTCCTGGGATTCTAGAACCTTACTGCGCTTTGGGATTCCGGAATCTTGCTACTTTCCTGGGATTCTAGAACCTTACTGCGCTTTGGTATTCCGGAATCTTGCTACTTTCCTGGGATTCTTGCTACTCATTGGGATTCCAGAACCTTACTGCTCTTTGGGATTCCGGAATCTTGCTACTCATTGGGATTGCAGAATCTTGCTATTCTTTTGGATTCTGCCAGGTACTTGTGTCCTGAAGTGGTCACAGCTGGAAGTAGGATATGGGGCTAAAATGGATCGTCTGTCTGCCCCAGTATAGCTAGTCTCATGTTCTTATGCTTTCTGAAGTGGAATGTACGCTTTCCCAAAAGTGCACACAGGCACACATTAGGTCATGCATGGGCAGTGGTTCACACATATCTGGATTATTAAGAGAGTCGGTTTCTTTGCAAAGCATGGTGTGGTCAATTTCCACGCAGATTAAGCCAAGCCTGTAGCCCCACACTGGAACCTGTTTTGGGGGTTTTCTTCAGAGTGGTGTGGGGTATCTCCAGCCACCAGGCCCAATATGGTTGCATTGGTCCAACGATGGTCCTATCCTACAGGCATCCTTTGTGACTGTATAGGTAGCATGTGCCAGTATCATTTGCCCCAAATAATAATAATAATAATAACTTTATTTTTGTATACCGCAGTACCAGAATAGTTCAGAGCGGTTTACATGACAAGAGACTGTACATCTACAGCGAAATTTACAAATAAGTCAATCAATCAATATAACTTAGCAAGTCGGGAGCAGGCAAGAAGGAGATAGAGAGGTTATAAACAAGTCAATCGGCGTGGCTTAGGAAGTCGGGTGCAGGTAGGTAGGAGGTGCAGGTAGGGAGGAGGCAAGTAGGTGGGAGGTGCAGGAAGGTGGGAGGTACACTTGTCTATCATAGCCTGGTCCCTCCTCACTGACTGGGGGCAGGGGGGAGGGGAGGAACAACACAGCCTGTTCTGTCTGATCAGTCCTGACAAATGAACTGCCTTCGTATTTTCAATCAAAAGAGCCAAATGCCAGGAAAGCAGAAAATCTTTCTGCGACTCGCACAGAAGCACTGGTACTGTGCTTAAAAGGTCTGAAGTCCAATGGCAAAGAAATAAGTTTGACTTTTTTAGGCACCCAGCTGTTAGTTACCATGGTTGCAGTATATCCTGTTCAGCAGATGCCCTCCAGGCTTTGCCCAGGTTTGATACATTAGCGCCCTCTGGTGTTGCCTTAGTAAACTTCACATCATTTTTTAATATCTTATTGGCTTATAGTTATCTTCCTGCACTTTTAGGATTTCCAGTCAGAAACAGGGCTGGGATCATGTCCAGGTTTTTCCAGACATCCGGTAACCTTAATTATGAGGGAAATTCTATAAACAGCGCCTAAACTCAGGTGCAGGTAGTTGCCATACTGGCGCCTAAATTAATTAAGAAACGCCGTTGAAATGGCAACAAACATCAAAGTTAAAGCACCTACCGGCTCCTAAATAAAAGGTGCCAGAATCTCACCTACATAGGCGCTTTAGGGCGCTTAACGCCACTGTGGGCGTGGTTAACAACAGACGTGGCATTAGGCGCAATTCTCGACAAAGAAAGGCGCTAGAAATGTTGGCCTGAAAAACCGTAGCCTGCATTTCTGGTGTCTGTGTTGTCCAGAAGCGTGATTCTCTATATGGTGCAACCACTTTGTAGGCAGCCGCCCTTTTGACGCCTTATACAGAATCCGGGCCTATAGGTTAAAGAGGGCCTTGAATCAAATAGACTAAAAGTTCTGCAGGACACCAAACACACCTTGGAATCCCTATGGATAGAAATTCCATAGGTAAAGAGAAAAAGATCGGGAAAGGAGCATGCGTGCTGCCCCCCCCCCCCCAGCTGGCCGGGATAAATGGACAGGTGCAGAAATGGTATCAGAAATTAGGGAGGCCAATAAACTGGGTAACGCAATAATAATGGCTGATTTTAATTACGGTATCTATATAAAAAAAATTTAAAAATCAAAAGTAGGGAATTACAATCTGACTTCTGTGATAAGCAAATTCTTGGAAACACTTTTAAAACAGAGAACGGTGAACTTTCTGGAATCCTGTGGATTACAGGACCAGAGGCAACATGGATTCACTAGAGGTAGGTCTGATCAGTTTCTTGACTGGGTGACCAGAAAATTGGATAGAGGATGTGCATTAGATGTGGTGTATTTAGATTTTAGCAAAGCCTTTGACAGTGTTCCACACAGACGTCTAATAAATAAACTATGTGGGCTGGGTCAAGAACTGGCTGAGTGGAAGGCGACGGAGGGTAGTGATCAATGGAGATCGCTCTGAGGAATGGGAGGTTTCCAGTGGTGTGCCTCAAGGTTCTGTTCTTGGGCCTGTTCTTTTTAGCATTTTTATAAACGATATTGCTGAAGGGTTGTTGGGTAAGAGTTGCCTCTTTGCGGATGATACCAAAATCTGCAATAGAGTAGACACGCCAGATAGTGTGAATAACATGAAGAAAGACCTGGGGAATCTTGAAGAATGGTCTGAAATTTGGCAGCTAAAATTTAATGCTAAGAAATGCAAGGTCGTGAATTTGGGCTGCAAAAACCCAAGGGAATGGTACAGATTAGGGAGTGAAGAACTTATGTGCATGACGGAAGAGCGGGACTTGGGTGGGATCGTATGTGATGATCTTAAGGTGGCTAAACAGGTTGAAAAGGTGATGGCGAAAGCTAGAAGGATGCTAGGTTGCCTAGGGAGAGGTATGGCCAGTAGGAAAAAGGAGGTATTGATGTCTCTGTATAAGACTCTGCTGAGACCTCACTTAGAATATTGTGTACAATTCTGGAGGCCGCACCTTCAAAAAGATATAAAAAGGATGGAGTCAGTCCAGAGAAAGGCTACTAAAATGGTGTGTGGTCTACATCAGTGTTCTTCAACCTTTTTACACCTATGGACCGGCGGAAATAAAATAATTTATTTCGTGGACCGGCAAACTAATAAGACTGAAATTTTTTAAAACCCCATCGCCACCCCATCCCCGCGAGCTCGGTCCCATTAACCATCTGATCCCATCCGCACAAGCCTCAAATAGTTATGATTTTATATTGAACATATTTTATTAAAGTATAAAAAGAAACAATATTCTGTACAATTGTCATTTTATAAATATAAATAATACAGGGCAAGGATCAACAAAACCCCCGTCTCCCCTCCCCTTCACATATATCCCCTCTACTATCAAGAAAACTGAATAAGCCAAATTATTACAGAATGCTACACAAATATCATGCTAACAGAATACCATAGTCACACATGTCAGGAATGGTGTTAGGGGAGTGGAACTAGGGCAACTGCCTCCTGGTCAGAGAGAGCCCTAAGCCAGCTGGAAGCTAAAGATGCACTGCCTGGGCTTTGCACTCCCCAGTTATGTCTAACATCAGCTCTAGCAGGATACATATTTTAAATCTGATATATTCTAATCACAAGATAGAAATAAAATTATTTTTTTCTACCTTTTGTCGTCTCTGGTTTCTGCTTTCATCTTCTATTCACTCTCTTCCATCCAGCATCTGCCCTCTGTCTCTTCAATCCAGCATCTGCCTCTTCCATCCACTGTCTGCCCTCTACCCCTCCCCCTTCCATATGGTATCTGCGTTCTTTCTATGCCCCTCTCTCCTACACCAGATCTAGCATCTTTGTCCCTCTTTCCTTATTTTTCATCTGATCCCCCTTCCCAGCATCAATCTCTTTCTACTTTGTCATTCCTCTATCTCTCCCCTTTCCCTCATCTGATCTCTCCATTCCATCCTGACTCCTTCCCCTCCTCTAATCTCCCTGCCAGCTGTTTCCTTCCAATGTTCCTCCTCCCCTGTCCAGCAGTACCTTCTCCCTTTCTTCCTCCCCTTATCCAACAGTAATTCTCATCCCTTCCCCTTCTCCCCTGTCAGCAATAGCCCCTTCCCCTCCCTTGTCCAGGAGTACCCCTTCTCCCTTTCCTCCTCCTCTTATCCAACAGTAACTCTCATCCCTTCCCTTTCCCTTCTCCCCTGTCAGCAGTACCCCCTTCCCCTCCCTTGTCCAGGAGTACCCCTTCTCCCTTTCCTCCTCCTCTTATCCAACAGTAACTCTCGTCCCTTCCCTTTCCCTTCTCCTCTGTCAGCAGTAGCCCCTTCCCCTCCCTTGTCCAGGAGTACCCCTTCTCCCTTTCCTCCTCCCCTTATCCAACAGTAATTCTCGTCCCTTCCCTTTCCCTTCTCCCCTGCCAGCAGTAGCCCCTTCCTCTCCCTTTTCCAGGAGTACCCCTTCTCCCTTCCCTCCTTCCCTCTCCAGCAAATGTTTCCTCTATGTAGGCTAGCGGCAGCTCTGTGTGCTTTTAACTTTGGCACACAGCTGCCCCTAAGCAGTATTTTAGCCGCGGTTTCATGAGGCAGCCTCGGGGCCTTTGGTAGGCCGACCCGCTTTGATGATGCGATGTGGGTCGGCCTATCAAAGGCCCCCAAGGCTGCCTCATGAAACCGCGGCTAAAATACTGCTTAGGGGCAGCTGTGTGCCGAAGTTAAAAGCACACAAAGCTGCCCCTGCTTGTCTGGGGGTGCGGAGACACGCGACAGGAGTAGGAGGTGGAAGGCAGGAGTGTCGGCATAGCGACGGCAACAGGAAGTTGCACGTCAGCTGACGCCGGCACTTTTTGCTGAGGCTAGGGACCCGAATCCTTCGCGGACCGGCAATATTTTTTTGCGGACCGGCACCGGTCCGCGGACCGGCGGTTGAAGAACTGTGGTCTACATGATAAGGCGTATGGGGACAGACTTAAAGATCTCAATCTGTATACTTTGGAAGAAAGGCGAGAGAGGGGAGATAAGATAGAGACGTTTAAATACCTATGTAATGTAAATGCGTATGAGTCGAGTCTCTTTCATGTGAAAGGAAGCTCTGGAATGAGAGGGCATAGGATGAAGTTAAGAGGTGATAGGCTCCAGAGTAATCTAAGGAAATATGTTTTTTACAGAAAGGGTGGTAGATGCGTGGAACAGTCTCCCGGAAGAGGTGGTGGAGACAGAGACTGTGTCTGAATTCAAGAGGGCCTGGGATAGGCACGTGGGATCTCTCAGAGGGCAGTTCTATGACCTCACAATGCAGGTGCACAGAGCCTTAGCCAATAGGAAGAGGAGATGCAAATGTTAAGAGCCTCAGCCAATAGGGAGAGGGGAGATATGATAAGAGACTTTCAAATACCTACGTGGCGTAAATGCGCATGAGTCAAGTCTCATTCATTTGAAAGGAAGCTCTGGAATGAGAGGGCAGAGGATGAAGTTAAGAGGTGATAGGCTCAGGAGTAATCTGAGGAAATACTTTTTTACAGAAAGGGTGGTAGATGCATGGAAGAGTCCCCCAGAAGAGGTGGTGGAGATAAAGACTGTGTCTGAATTCAAGAGGGCCTGGGATAGGCACGTGGGATCTCTCGGAGAGAGAAAGAGATAATGGTTACTTCAGATGGGCAGATTGGATGGGCCATTTGGACTTTATCTGCCATCATGTTTCAGGGGTATAGCTTAGCACCTTTTATGCCCTCAGACAATCTCGAACTAGAAGACAGAAGATGCACATGGACAATTAATAATAATATTAATTTTATTCTTTTATATTGCCATAACCAAAAGTTCTAGGTGGTTTACACTAAAAAGAGCTGGACAATCAGCGAAATACAATAATACAGTAAAAAATACAAATATTTGTAAAATAGAATTTCAATAATAAAACTCACTAAGTAATAAACTTATTGAAGAAAGTGGTCTTAATTAATTTCCGAAAACTGCAATAGGATAACATAGCTTGCTGAATACATTTACCTAACCAAGATTATTGCCTACCAGATTGAAATGCTGGGGTCCTATCTAAGAAGGTCTTATATCTATACCTATTAATTTTTGGATAATGCAGGAATAGGTAAGAAAGAGGCAGCCACACAGCTTCAGTATAAACATGAAAGGTTGCTGCTAGAAGAGTGTCACTAGAGGGCAGAAGAACCTCATAAATCATCCCATTGATAGCAATATAAGACTGGTGAGACCACATTTAGATACAATTCTGAAGGCCGCATCTTCAAAAAGATATAAGAAGGATGGAGTCGATCCAGAGGAAGACTACTAAAATGGTGTGTGGTCTTCCTGATAAGGCGTATGGGGACAGACTTAAAGATCTCAATCTGTATACTTTGGAGGAAAGGCGGGAGAGGGGAGATATGATAGAGACGTTTAAATACCATACATACATAAAACATTAAATAAACATAATAACATTAAAAGCACAAATGAAAATTTAAAATCATATTTTTCTGCTTTGTTGCCAGAGGATGTGATAAGAGCGGATAGCGTAGCTGGTTTTAAGAAAGGTTTGGACAAGTTCCTGGAAGAAAAGTCCATAGTCTGTTATTGAGAAAGACATGGGGGAAGCCACTGCTTGCCCTGGATCGGTAGCATGGAATATTGCCACACCTTGGGTTTTGGCCAGGTGCAAGTGACCTGGATTGGCCACCGTGAGAATGGGCTACTGGGCTTGATGGACCATTGGTCTGACCCAGTAAGGTTATTCTTATGTTCTTATCTAAAATAATAAAGCGCTAGCCGCGCATGCGCACTCAGACCTGCGTGATCTGTAATCCCTGTTCCGTGAGATGCAGGAGTGCGCATGCGCGGGTCCCCAGCCACTCCCCTCCTCCCGCCCTCACTCACCATGGAAGCCAGGCAAGCTCTCTCCCTGCCCGCGTCCTCAGCAGGGAACACACCTCCCGCCCTAACTCGCCGCTGCCACCGCCGCTGCTGCTGATCCTCCTGTAAAGAGCAGCCTGCGATGGTGGCCGGCTTTAGCGAACCTCGCAGGCCGCTCTCCAACCTCGGTAGCACATTCCCTCTGTCGCACGGGATCGCGTCAAAGGGAACGTGCTACCAAGTTGGAGAGCGGCCTGCGAGGTTCGCTAAAGCCGGACACCATCGCAGGCTGCTCTTTACAGGAGGATCAGCCACCACGGGAAAAGCCGCTGAAAAAAAAACTTCAGTCGCAGCAGGCCAGCCCGCGGGAAAGGAAGGAGGAGGGGCCGAACGGAGCAGGGCAGCTCACGGTACGAGAAGGGAATGGGGGGTGGGGGAAAATGCTGCTACTGCTTCAGAAGGGACCTGGAGGGGAAGGGAAATACCGCTGCTGCTTCTGCAAAGGAAAGTGGGGGGGGGAAGAGAAGGGAATGGGGGTGGGTGGGGGAAAATGCTGCTACTACTTCACAGGGATCTGGAGGGGAAGGGAAATATCACTGCTGCTTCTGCAAAGGAAAGTGGGGGGGGAGGAGAGAGTGGGGGTAAATGGGCAATACTCGGACTGGAAGAGCGTCACCAGTGGGGTGCCGCAGGGCTCGGTGCTTGGACCCGTGCTCTTTAACATCTTTATAAACGATCTGGACATAGATATGACGAGCAAGGTGATTAAAATTGCGGACGATACGAAGATATTCAGAGAAGTGAAGACGCAGGGGGATTGCGAAGATCTGCAACGTGGCATAATCAGGCTCGAGGAATGGGCATCGACATGGCAGATGAGGTTCAACATGGATAAGTGCATAGTGATGCATGTTGGTAACAAAAATCTCATGCACGAATACAGGATGTCCAGGGCGGTACTTGGAGAGACCCCCCCCCCCCAGGAAAGGGACTTGGGAGTTCTGATTGACAAGTCAATGAAGCCGTCCACACAATGTGTGATGGCGGCAAAAAGGGCGAACAGAATGCTAGGAAGGATAAAGAAGAGGATCACGAACAGATCGGAGAAGGTTATCATGCCGCTGTACTGGGCCATGGTGTGCCCTCACTTGGAGTACTACGTCCAGCACTGGTCACCGTACATGAAGAAGGACACGGTACTACTCGAAAGGGTCCAGAGAAGAGCGACTAAGATGGTTAAGGGGCTGGAGGAGTTGCCGTACAGCGAAAGATTGGAGAAACTGGGCCTCTTCTCCCTTGAACAGAGGAGATTGAGAGGGGACATGATCGAAACATTTAAGGTAATGAAGGGAATAGACTTAGTAGATAAAGACAGGTTGTTCACCCTCTCCAAGGTAGGGAGAACGAGAGGGCACTCTCTAAAGTTGAAAGGGGATAGATTCCGTATGAATGTAATAAGAACATAAGAACATAAGCAGTGCCTCTGCCGGGTCAGACCACAGGTCCATCCTGCCCAGCAGTCCGCTCCCGCGTCGGCCCAAACAGGTCACGACCTGTCTGTATCACCAGAAGGGGCTCCCTTGCCACCTTGGTTTCTCATTTAAGTCCTGTCTTCCTATCGAAGTCCTAACCCTCCGGTCTTGCACATGCACGACCTGGTTTGGTTTCTATACTCATTACCTGGTTAGCTTTCTATACTTGTGTTACCTCCCAGCTCCTCCCTCAGTATCCCATGATCCCTTTATCCTTCAGGAATCCGTCCAATCCCTGTTTGAATCCCTGTACCGTAATCTGCCTGATCACTTCCTCCGGTAGCGCATTCCAAGTGTCCACGACCCTTTGGGTGAAAAAAAACTTCCTTGCGTTTGTTTTGAACCTATCTCCCTTTAGTTTCTCCGAATGCCCCCTCGTACCTGTTGTCCCCTTCAGTCTGAAGAATCTGTCCCTATCCACCCTCTCTATGCCCCTCATGATCTTGAAGGTCTCTATCATATCTCCCCTGAGCCTCCTCTTTTCCAGAGAGAAGAGCCCCAGCCTATCCAACCTCTCGGCGTATGGGCAGTGTTCCAGCCCTTTTACCATTTTCGTTGCTCTCCTTTGGACTCTCTCAAGTACCGCCATGTCCTTCTTGAGGTGCGGCGACCAATACTGAACGCAGTATTCCAGATGTGGACGCACCATCGCTCGATACAATGGCATGATGACTTCCCGTGTTCTGGTTGTTATGCCCTTCTTTATGATGCCAAGCATCCTGTTGGCTTTTTTCGAGGCTGCTGCGCACTGTGCAGATGGCTTCAGTGATGCATCCACCAGCACACCCAAGTCTCTCTCAAGTCTGCTGTCTCCCAACAATACCCCCCCCAATTTGTAGTTGAACAACGGGTTCTTTTTCCCTATATGCATGACCTTGCATTTGTCCACGTTAAAGCGCATTTGCCATTTGTTTGCCCAGTCTTCTAGCTTGTCCAGGTCCCTTTGTAGGTCCTCACACTCCTCCCTGGTCCTAACTCTGCCGCACAGTTTGGTATCGTCTGCAAATTTTATAACCTCGCACTTTGCCTCCTTTTCCAGGTTCTTCTTCTCCCAGAGAGTGGTGGAAAACTGGAACGCTCTTCCGGAGGCTGTTATAGGGGAAAACACCCTCCAGGGATTCAAGACAAAGTTAGACAAGTTCATGTTGAACAAGAACGTGCGCTGGTAGGGCTAGTCTCAGTTAGGGTGCTGGTCTTGACCAGAGGGCTGCCGCGTGAGTGGATTCTGGGCATGATGGACCACTGATCTGACCCAGCAGCGGCAATTCTCATGTTCTTATGTTGACTCCCTACCCACTCCTGGGGACTACAGCCCTGATTTGAACCAGGCTTCCCTGGTTGTCATTGTAATGCTCTGACTACTAGGCTAATCCCCTATTATACAACAAGCATCACAGCTGGAACCAAACACGTCTCACTTCTCTTCCTCATGGACATGACACACACAGTCACCTGCTTTGCACCTTCAAGTGTTTATTAGAAAACAAATTCTGATCTCATTAAATTGACATAACATCCAGAATAGCACTGAAAGAATTCCATTCACACCCCTTATTAGATCTCGAGGCAAACATTTTTTTTTTTTTAAACTGCGTTGGCTTTACTTAGTAACAAAAGCCCTGAGGCAAATTGCATTTTCAGAAACGTGGAGGGGCATAATCAAAAAAACGTCTAAGTCCCCTTTTGGCCTAAGGCCCTAAACTCTGAAAGTAGCAGCAGGGAAAATGTCCATTCTCAAAAAAAAGCATCCAAAATGAGATTTGTTTTGAGAATGGCCTACCTCTACGTTCAGCAGTTTAAACGCCAAGACCACCACTACGTCTAAACTTACAACACATTATCAACCAAAAACTAGCCTAAGTCCCAAACGCCCAAAACAACACCTTTTAGGCGAAGGAGGGGCCAGTCCTTCGCCTAAAAGCTGGATTCTGTAACCAGCGTCTGTCAAAAACACCAGTTACAGAATCCCTCCCCCCCCCCGCCGCAACAATTGCAGCAGGAGAGATGGCTCATCTCCCCTGCCGTGATCGCGATCACCCCACCACCCCGAACTGCCATGACCCGTGGTAGCATAAAATACCCAATCCCTCCTGCTGCGATTCACCCCCCACCCCAAACTAATACAGGCAGGAGGGAACCCCCAGGACCCACTTAAAATACGGGCAGGAGGGAGTCCAACCCCTCCTGCCCATGATGCACCCCCCATGACCACCCACCCCCCCCGAACCCCAGAATTGGCCCAGTTGCCTTAGGCCAATTCCAGTTGGCCCAGGTGCCTAAGGCCCCTCTTGTGGGCGGGGCCTTATGTACCTGACCCAATTAGGCCCTAAGATCCGCCAATTGGATGATGGTGGGCCTGCTGGGCGGACAGGCTTGGGATCCGTCCATCCATCCAACTATTGTACATGAAGGGGGGAGAGGGGGTTGCGGGGTTCAGGGGCAATCCATGGTTGGGGGGGACCAATAGGGGGTCCAGGGGGGCAGTCGTGGGGGGTGCATCATGGGCAGGAGGGGTTGGGCTCCCCGTATTTTAAGGGGGGGGTCACGGGGCTCGTGCCTCAGCAGGAGGGGTTGGGCTCCCTTCTGCCAGTATTGGTTTGGGGGTGGGGGTGGATTACGGCAGGAGAGATTGGGCATCTCTCCTGCCACGATCGCAATCACCCCTCCCCCCAAACTGTCATGAACCGCGGGAGGAGAGATTGGGCATCTCACCTGCCGCGCATCGCAGCAGTTCAGGGGTGGGGCGACCCGGATCATGGCAGGGGAGATGAGTCATCTCGCCTGCCACGATCACTGCAGTGGGGGTGGGCAGGTTGCCGGGGCTGCTGAGTTGATCACAGCAGCTGCAATCAGCTCAGCGGCCTTTTTTTGGAACGTATATCTGTTTTGACTTGGTTTGAGTCAAAACGTATAAGTTCCAACTGGGCAACCTGCTCAAGTTTTTGGTTATACTTGCTGTATGACTACGTCTAGGTCGGCCCACCTCCCGCCCTTTCATCTCCTCTAAAAACGCCTCTTTTCGCTCTAGGCGTTTAGAGGCAGGGGAAAGGCCTAAGCTGGTTTTATATACGTCTAAAACCAGCTTTGATGGACGATCTGGCTTTGTGATTGTCCAAGTACCGATTTAGGCCCCTTTATGGATGTTTTTTTATTATTATTATGAGCTCCATGGTGATTATTATGAGCTGGGCTGTATTTATTACGAGTGGGGTGCTGAAATGTTTGCAGCCCAGCCAAGGAAAGAATAACATGGATATGATTCAATCAATGACCTGAAACAATGTCAAAAGAGAGAATTTCATTTCTGCAAATTGGCACTTACAAAATAAAATAACACTCTTTAGAATTTAGGAAGTTGGTTGGTTGGCTGAGAACTTTTCAGCACCCCCTGGTATGTAATAAAAGTGAGCCAAGCGTGGAACAATCAAGCCATTGTGACATCACTGATGAGGTCGGCTCTTATTGGTGGATTGAGGCATTATGACATCACAACCTCAGCTCTGGTTACCAGAGACTGAAACTCTTCTCACTACCAGGAAGTGCTGAAAAGTTCTCAGCCCCAACTATGAAGAGAATGACCTGGATATGGTTCAATCAATGATCTGAAACAATGTCAAACCATAGAATTTTGCTTCTGCAAATTGGCATTTAAGGAAATAAGATGACACTCTTTTCAGCTCCAGTAGCAAAATAACGCTCAGCATTGAGGAAGTTGGTTGCTTGGGCTGAGAACTTTTCAGCACCCCCTTATATACAGTATAATAAAAGTGAGCCAAGTATAGGACAATCAGGCCATTGTGACATCACTGGTGAGGTTGGCTCTTATTGGTGGAATGAGGCATTATGACATCACAATCTCAGCTCTGGAATGTTGCTCCAAGGAGGTGCTGAAAAGTCCTCAGCCCAGCCAAGAAGAGAATGAAGTGGATATGGTTCAATCAATGATCTGAAACAATGTCAAAACCCAGAATTTCATTTCTGCAAATTGGCACTTAACGAGATAAGGTAATGCTCTTTTCAGCTCCAGTGGCAAAACAACGCTCAGAATTTAGGAAGTTGGGCTGAGAACTGTTCAGTACCCCCTGGTATGTAATAAAAGTGAGCCAAGCATAGAACAATCAAGCCATTGTGACATCACTGATGAGGTCGGCTCTTATTGGTGGATTGAGGCATTATGACATCACAATCTCAGCTCTGGTTACCAGAGACTGAAACTCTTCACACTACCAGGATGTGCTAAAACGTTCTCAGCCCCAACCATGAAGAGAATGACCTGGATATGGTTCAATCAATGATCTGAAATGATGTCAAAACACAAAATTTCGTTTCTGCAAATTGGCACTTAACAAAATAAGAGAACACTCTTTTCAGCCACAGTGCCAAAATAACGCTCAGAATATAGGAAGCTGGTTGGATGACCTGAGAACTTTTCAGCACCCCCTTATATGCAGTATAATAAAAGTGAGCCAAGTATAGGACAATCAGGCCATTGTGACATCACTTATTGGTGGAATGAGGCATTATGACATCACAATCTCAGCTCTGGAATGTTGCTCCAAGGAGTTGCTGAAAAGTCCTCAGCCCAGCCAAGAAGAGAATGAAGTGGATATGGTTCAATCAATGATCTGAAATGATGTCAAAACATAGAATTTCGCTTCTGCAAATTGGCATTTAAGGAAATAAGATGACACTCTTTTCAGCTCCAGTGGCAAAATAACGCTCAGAATTTAGGAAGTCGGTTGGTTGGCTGAGAACCTTTCAGCACCCCCTCGTACATTAGGAGAAAAGAACAATATTTCAAATATGCCTTTGGTAAGCTCAGGTGACAGGATGAATCAGGCAGTTATATAAATCTAATGGATTTATTATCTGAGAATGGATTTATTATCTGAGAATGTGTGCTGGGATTTGTGCTTTCATGAACACTAGAGGGCAGTTGACTCCCTGAGGGACTGTCAGTGTGTCTCAAGCTGTGCCCCAAAGAGATTCCAGAATTTTACTTTATTTTTAAAAAGTCCCTTCATAAGTATACACTACAATAGATGACATGTAAGTCACATATGTACAAGGGGGTGCTGAAAAGTTCTCAGCCCAACCAACCAACTTCCTAAATTCTGAGCGTTATTTTGCCACTGGAGCTGAAAAGAGTGTCATCTTATTTGCAGAAACAAAATTCTACGTTTGGACGTGGCTTAAGATTATTAATTGAACCATATCCAGGACATTCTCTTCATGGTTGGGGCTGAGAACTTTTCAGCACTTCCTGGTAGTGAGAAGAGTTTCAGTCTCTGGTAACCAGAGCTGAGATTGTGATGTCATAATGCCTCAATCCACCAATAAGAGCCAACCTCATCAGTGATGTCACAATGGCTTGATTGTTCCACGCTTGGCTCACTTTTATTACATACCAGGGGGTGCTGAAAAGTTCTCAGCCCAACCAACCAACTTCCTCAATTCTGAGCGTTATTTTGCCACTAGAGCTGAAAAGAGCGTTACCTTATCTCGTTAAGTGCCAATTTGCAGAAATGAAATTCTGGGTTTTGACATTGTTTCAGGTCATTGATTGAACCATATCCACTTCATTCTCTTCTTGGCTGGGCTGAGGACTTTTCAGCACCTCCTTGGAGCAACATTCCAGAGCTGAGATTGTGATGTCATAATGCCTCATTCCACCAATAAGAGCCAACCTCACCAGTGATGTCACAATGGCCTGATTGTCCTATACTTGGCTCACTTTTATTATACTGTATATAAGGGGGTGCTGAAAAGTTCTCAGCCCAAGCAACCAACTTCCTCAATTCTAAGCGTTATTTTGCCTCTGTAGCTGAAACGAGTGTTATCTTATTTCCTTAAATGCCAATTTGCAGACACAAAATTCTATATTTTGACATTGTTTCAGATCATTGATTGAACCGTATCCACATAATAGGGGAGTGGCCTGTTAGTCAGAGAATTGCACAACATCATCATCATTAACACAACAAAACCAAAGTATTTTTTCAGCATCTAATGGCACTATTTATTTATTCAATTTCTATGCTGTTCTGCCAGCTGTGGAAACCCTGAGAGAACCTCTAACCCAGCTTCACAGGGAGAACATCTGTGAACCCACCACAGACTTTTCCATTCTATGGAAAAAAAAACCAAAAAGACCAACTGGCTTTCCCGCCAAAATTCAAATTGGTGGACTGCCTGTTCCCAATCAGGTCAGTGAACCCACTATTTCTAAACTCACACTGCAGACTTCAGAGCAGACCCTGAAGAAAGCCACAGCATGATGGCTGAAATGTCAGTTTCTACCTGACAAAGACGCAGCGAGACCCGGAAACCTGCAACAAGCACAATGCCAGCTGCGGAAACCCTGAGAGAACATCTAACCCAGTTCCACAGAGAGAACAACCTTAAACCTACCAGAGACTTTTTCCATCCTATGGACTTTCACTACAAAACTCAAATTTCTGACCAACTGACTTTCCCTCCAAAATTCAAATTGGTGGACTGCCTGTTCCCAATCAGGTCAGTGAACCCACTATTTCTAAACTCATACTGCAGACTTCAGAGCAGACCCTGAAGAAAGCCACAGCATGGTGGCCGAAACGTCGGTTTCCACCTGACAAAGACGCAGCGAGACCCAGAAACCTGCCACAACAAAAACGGAAATTTATTATAGCGCTATAGGGTCTGGGTCTTACAGGATTCCTGCACCGTCATTGCAGATAAGACAGACTTCTAGACCGGGTTTAAAAGCCAGAAAAGCTGTGGTGGTGACCCTATAGATCTCGATCGCGCTTCTTGAAAACAACAGGAGGTTTCCATGCATATCTGTGAAACATAACCATGTACAAGCTAGATTATGAGTCATTAGCTCAGATGACCCATTCACGTCAGATGACGGGTTCCTCATTTTTTTTCCCATCATTACAAAAGAGAGTGTTTTTTCGCAGAAAAGCCTCAGGAAAACCCCCCATTGTTTCCAGCTGCAGGAGTGAGACTCTCAGTCCAGATCACATGGGATGGAGTTTCTGTTTTGGCATCATTTCCAGACTTCAGCTCTGAACAGCTGAATTGTCCTCCACATCCACTTCTTGGCTAGCGAAAAGAAACCTCAGGGGATGAGATTTTGCCACGAATGCCCTAAGGCAGTGTCTCGCAAACTATTTTCAGCCCCAGCACACTAGACAGGTGGCCGCGGCTCGAGGGCACCCGGAAGTGCGTGGACGTCGACGCGATGATGTCTTGAGCCGGCAGTGGGTGGGGATCAACAGGAGAGGCGCAAAGAGGAAAAGAGGCGCCGAGGAGGAGAGGCACCGGTGCCAGCCGACTGTTTACGGGACGTGCCTCTTTCCATGAGTGGCACATCTTGTTGGCAGTCAGCCAGCACCGGTGACTCTCCTCCTCGCCGGCATCTCGTGGCACACTTCGAAGCTCGCTGCGGCACACCGTTTGTGATTCGCTGTCCTAAGGAATCCTTTGAATAAGGGACTATATCAAAAGACCAGAAAAATGTCGTAGCATTCACATAACAACTAATACTTTCATATAGGCAAAACAAAGCAATAAGAAAAAACAAAATGGCCGCACAGGCTAAGAAATAAACCCTAAAAGGGAGGGAAAAACCTCAGACAAAGGCCCTCCCACCGCCACAAAAGTGGCTTAAGGTGTTCAGGCAGAACCTCCCTAGGGAAAATATAAAGCTCTGTGCGATGCAGTGAAAGTTTTTAAAAGTAGTCAAAGCAAAATAAACTCAGACATCTCAAATCTAGATCGGCGCACCGACGGCGGCCGGCGTTTTACGTTTTCTGCTGCCTCAGGGTGTAACCAGTCCGGTCAGAAACTTCCAAACGGGACTCGTGAAACGTGTCTCCCTGCATACAAAGATGGCTTTTCACTTTACCCGTGTTATTTACGCCTGGTATTCACATAAAACACAAGTGAAATTGTGTGAGAGCTGTGTTAGAATTAGAAGAAATAAAGGCAAAAACACTTTTTTTATTGAACTAATTTACACACCCACACACACACACACCCTTTTACAAAAGCGTAGTGCGGTTTTTAACGCCGACCGCGGCGGTAACAGCTGCGACGCTCATAGAATTCCTATGAGCGTCAGAGCTGTTACCTCTGCTGCCGGTGCTATAAACTGCGCTACGCTTTTGTAAGGTGTCAGGTCAAAAGCGCGCCGGGACAATTGAGCACAGTGCGGAGGTGCGCGCCCCAGAAAATTACAGTTTTTACGGCTCTGACCAGGGAGCGTGGGGGGGAAACCCCCCCCCCACTTTACTTAATAGAGATTGCGCCGCGTTGTGGGGGGTGGGGGGGTTGTAACCCCCACATTTTACTGAAAACTTCACTTTTTCCCTGTTTTTAGAGAAAAAGTTAAGTTTACAGTAAAATGTGGAGGGTTACAACCCCCCAAACCCCCCACAACGCCGGCGCGATCTCTAGTAAGTAAACTGGGGGGGCTCCCCAACAAAAACCCCCGTCGGAGCCCCTAAAAACTGTAATTTTCTTCGGCGCGCGCCTCCGTCTTGCGCTCAGTTGTCGGCGCGCGCCTTTGGCTTTTGCGGGGTTGTCTATGAACCTTTTGTAAAAAGGGGGGGGAGGATTGAGTGCACTGTTTGATTAACTTTCGAAAGTGTCCATTCTGTGAAAATGGGAGGAGCGAAGAAGGGATGAGAAAGAGATTTGGAAAGCTTCTAGGCAGTGGCGTACCTAGGGTATGTGACACCTGGGGCCTATCATTTTTTAACACCCTCCCCCAACCCCTCCCCCCCCCCGCCCTTGGTATGCCACTGCTACGGTTCAAAAAAGGCTAAGAGAAGCCCAGGCAAGGTCGACCAATGGCTGAGAACGCTGTCCGGTGGCGTCACGAAGGGGGCGGGATAGAGTCAGATCAGGAGGGTGTTCCTTAAAGGATGCTTTCGCCGCTCCCGCCGGCTTCTTAGCCTTTTTCTTGGCCACGGGGTTGGACCGGCAGCCGCACTGAAGTGCAGGTCCCAGGCCGGCTGTGCACCCCCCTAGGGTGTGCACCCGGGGCGGTCCGCCCCCCCCCTCCCCACCCTGCCCTTGGTACGCCACTGCTTGTAGATAGCCGACAAGTAGAGCGATTGGGAATGAAGAGTAAGAAAAGGGGAGAATGAGAGATTTCCAATCTGAAAAAGAAGGGTCACCTTTGAAACCACAGATAACAAATCAAGGAAACCACTCTCTGTTCTTTGTAAATGAAGCACAGAAACGGAAAAGTTGACCCGGGTTTCCAGGATTTCCCCAATGAATATGCATTGAAAGCAGTGCATGAAAATTGATCTCATGCATATTCATTGGGGAAATCCTGAAAACCCGACTGGATTCCGGCCCTCGAGGACCAGAGTTGCCCATGTGTGGTCTAAGACCCAGGACCCAACCCTCTGGGAACTCTGGGCCCGCGTTTCGACAACACCGTCTTCTTCAGGGGTCCCTGTTGGACCTACAACGAAAGCTCGTGGATTGAGGAACAGTCCACATAAACCGATCCAAAGTAAACCAGCGCGGTTTGTAGCATTGGCCGCGGCGGTAACAGCTCCAACGCTCATAGGAATTTTATGAGCGTCAACACTAATACCGCCATGGCGGGCGCTAATAACTGCACTACGGTTTTGTAAAAGTGGGGGAGTTTTAATCGGCTATGTTTAGTGCACCTTCCCCCCACCCACCCCTTTTACTAAACCGCGATAGTGGTTTTTAGTGCAGGGAGCCACGCTGAATGGTCCGCGCTGCTCCCGACGCTGATAGGAACTCTATGAGTGGCAAGAGCAGCGCGGAGCATTCAGCGTGGCTCCCTCAACTAATCACCACTATCACGGTTTAGCTTATGTTGCTAATTGTATATTGCATTTTAGGTATGTTTTATTTGTTAGCTGCTTAGGTTATGGCAGGGTCCCAATTTTTGAAAATAAATTTCATGAAATGCATTAAACCTTGGTTTGCGATCATAATTCGTTCCAGAAGCAATGCTTGTAATCCAAAGCACTCGTATATCAAAGCAAATTTCCCCATAGGAAATAATGGAAACTCAGATGATTCGTTCCACAACCCAAAAATTTTAATACCAAATACTATACGTATTTGCATTGCAAGACCTCGCTCATTTAGAACAGTCACTGCACTCCCGCAGCGTCAGAGAGAGAAGAACCGTCGGCTCAGTTGTGATGACGTGGCGCGTGTATACTGTATGTACTCGTATTGCAAGACCTCGCTCGTTTAGAACAGTCACTACACTCCCGCAGCGTCAGAGAGAGAAGAACCATCGGCTCAGTTGTGATGATGTGACGCGTGTATACCGTATGTATACAGTTGTGATGATGTGACGCGTGTATACTGTATGTACTCGTATTGCAAGACTTTGCTTGTTTAGAACAGTCACTACACTCTCGCAGCGTCAGAGAGAGAAGAACCATCGGCTCAGTTGTGACGCGTGTATACTGTACGTACTCGTATTGCAAGACATTGCTTGTATATCAAGTTAAAATTTAATAAAATATTTTGCTTGTCTTGCAAAACACTTGCAAACCCAGTTACTTGCAATCCAAGGTTTGACTGTATGAGCGAAAAGGGCCAACCTATGTTTCTAAAGTGACTGCAGTTGTTGGTACTGCACTAGCTGCTCCTTTAAGGAATATGAAAGTGGGCCGTTGTAACACAGGTCTCTTTACAGAAGCAGAGCGAGCGGAGGGAACGTGACCAGACTCCCGTACTGCTCCCCTCAGGTTTTCTAAGCTTTACTGGAAAATGGAACCGCTGTCTGGCGGGAGGCTACTGGCTGCAGAAATGCTGAGTAAACTCCCAGTCTCACTGCTCCAGGAAGCCCAGTTATAAATAGGCGATGTCTGTGGATTCTTTTTTTTCTCCCCTTCCCATCCACCGCAGAAATTATATTTTTCCTTTTAGAACTGGTTTTCCGTTGCTTCATGCCATTTAGAGGCGCCCCCAGGATTTCTGTGGCTCTACCCCATTTCTCCGGCATTTTGGGGTGACGTTTTGTCCTTATAACAGAACTTTGCATACAGAAATAGCCTTTAATAAAATTAACCACCCTATTTGGGCCAGATTCTGCAAATGCGAAACTAGATATTCAGCATATTTTTCCATCTGCTTTCAACTCCTAACTCTTCTCACCTTGGATTCTGCATCCCTAACCCTTTACGTCTTGTCTGTCTCCAAGTTATATTATAAGCTCTTCTGAGCAGGGATCATCTATTAAATGTCAAAATATACAGTGTTGCGTATGCCTTTCAATGCTATAGAAGTTATAAGTAGTAGTAGTCATGGAACGCATTACCCTTACATCTGCGTTTAGAACCCAACCTTCACTAAGTTCCGCGTGGAGTTTAAAACCCACTTTTTCAAGCACGCATTCTCATATTAGCTATACAAGGAGACGTATCAGCACAGCCTTGTAGCATCAGGATTTTCAGAAGGCGTTCGACAAGGTTCCGCATGAACGACTACTTCGGAAAATTGCGAGCCATGGAATCGAGGGTGAAATACTCACGTGGATTAAAAACTGGCTGGAGCATAGGAAACAGAGAGTGGGGGTAAATGAGCAATACTCGGACTGGAAGAGCGTCACCAGTGGGGTGCCGCAGGGCTCGGTGCTTGGACCCGTGCTCTTTTACATCTTTATAAACGATCTGGACATAGGTATGAAGAGCGAGGTGATTAAATTTGCGGACGATACGAAGCTATTCAGAGAAGTGAAGACGCAGGGGGATTGCGAAGATCTGCAACGTGGCATAATCAGGCTCGAGGAATGGGCATCGACATGGCAGATGAGGTTCAACGTGGATAAGTGCATAGTGATGCATGTCGGTAACAAAAATCTCATGGACGAATACAGGATGTCCGGGGCGGTACTTGGAGAGACCCCCCCCCCCCTGAGAGAGGGAGGGAGATGGAAAGAAGAAAAAGCATGGAAGCTCTGGAAGAATCCCTCTGGAAGAATCCCTGTAAGTCCTGACATTATTAAACCAGGTGAAGTGGGATGGGGGGATAAAACCATAAGCTCACAGAAACTGTTCTCCCTACAAAAAACCCTTCTAGCAACTAGCATCTTATCTCTGCAGCTGATGGAAACAGTAGATTAACTGTAAAAAGATATTTCACACAATTTACCAGAAGACATGCACAAATAAAGAAATACCTAGTTTCTAAGCAAAGTAAACTACTGTGTCAGCAAAACTTGAGAGAAAATAACAGGTCCTGATGCTGCGGTCTGGCATCAGGCCCACCCAGCCAGATACCATGAAGAGATAAACAGACCATGGTCCGAAGATAGAATTCTCAAGAGATATCATCTACAGTGTCAGAGATATTTACGGTTGGGAGGGGGTCTCGTGCTCGGAAATACTAATATGGTGGGGAAACAGGCATTTCGGGGAATAGGTTAGGTCATACGGTAAACAGAGTGAACATATAGCACAGTTACTTACCGTAACAGGTGTTATCCAGGGACAGCAGGCAGATATTCTTAACGCATGGGTGACGTCACCGACGGAGCCCTCGGTACGGACCTTTTTAACTAGAAGTTTCTAGTTGGCCGCACCGCGCGTGCGCGAGTGCCTTCCCGCCCGACGGAGGAGTGCGTGGTCCCCAGTTAGGATAAGCCAGCTAAGAAGCCAACTCGGGGAGGTGGGTGGGACGTAAGAATATCTGCCTGCTGTCCCTGGATAACACCTGTTACGGTAAGTAACTGTGCTTTATCCCAGGACAAGCAGGCAGCATATTCTTAACGCATGGGTGACCTCCAAGCTAACAAAGAGGGAGGAGGGATGGTTGGCCATTAGGAAAATAAATTTTGTAACACAGATTGACCAAAGTGACCATCCCGTCTGGAGAAAGCATCCAGGCAGTAGTGAGTAGTGAACGTGTGAACTGAGGACCAAGTGGCTGCCTTGCAAATTTCCTCGATGGGCGTGGAATGGAGGAAAGCCACAGAAGCAGCCATAGCTCGGACTCTGTGGGCCGTGACAGCTCCTTCCAGTGAGAGACCGGCCCGAGCATAGCAGAACGCAATACAGGCAGCAAGCCAATTTGAAAGCGTCCGTTTAGAGACAGGACGACCTAGACGGTTAGGATCGAAGGACAAAAAGAGCTGAGGGGATGTTCGGTGAGCTCTGGTACGATCAAGGTAGTAAGCAAGGGCACGCTTACAATCCAGCATGTGCAACGCCTGTTCCCCAGGATGCGAGTGAGGTTTGGGGAAGAAGACGGGCAACACAATGGACTGGTTGAGGTGAAAAGCCGAGACCACCTTGGGAAGGAATTTAGGATGAGTACGCAGAACGACCTTGTCATGGTGAAAAACAGTGAACGGTGGGTCGGCAACCAGTGCGTGCAGTTCGCTAACCCTCCTGGCAGAGGTGATGGCAATTAGGAAAAGCACCTTCCAGGTAAGGAGCCTGAGCGAAGTTGTGGCAAGAGGCTCAAACGGAGGTTTCATGAGTGCTGATAACACCACATTCAGGTCCCAGATGACAGGAGGAGGCTTTAGAGGCGGCTTGATATTGAAGAGACCTCTCATGAATCTGGAAACCAGAGGATGAGCCGTGAGGGGTTTTCCGAGGATAGGCTCATGGAACGCAGTGATGGCACTGAGGTGGACTCTGATGGAGGTAGACTTGAGGCCAGCATTGGACAGCGAGAGTAAATATTCCAATACAAGTTCCACCGATAAAGAGGTGGGTTCATGATGATGCCGGAGACACCAGGAGGAGAATCTGGTCCACTTCTGATGGTAACATTGGAGGGTGGCCGGTTTCCTGGAGGCGTCCAATATGAGGCGGACCGGTTGAGATAGATTCTCTGGAGAGGTCAGCCCGAGAGAAACCAAGCTGTCAGGTGGAGCGAAGACAGATTGGGATGCAGTAGAGACTGATGCTGCTGTGTAAGTAGAGTAGGAAACACAGGAAGAGGAATGGGCTCCCTGGAGCTGAGTTGGAGCAGGAGGGAGAACCAGTGTTGACGAGGCCACCGAGGGGCGATGAGAATCATGGTGGCGTTGTCCTTGCGGAGTTTGGACAAGGTCCGCAACATCAGAGGAAGTGGAGGGAAGGCATACAGGAATCGATCCCTCCAATCGAGCAGGAATGCATCCGGGGCCAGACGGTGAGGAGAGAAGAGTCTGGAACAGAATTGGGGCAGCTGATGATTGTGAGGTGCTGCAAAGAGGTCCACCTGCGGAGTGCCCCAGCGAGCAAAGATGGAGAGTAGAGTTTGAGGGTCCAGCGTCCACTCGTGAGGTTGAAGGATGCGGCTGAGATTGTCGGCCAGGGAGTTCTGTTCGCCCTGGATATAGACCGCCTTGAGGAAGAGATTGCGGGCTGTGGCCCAGGTCCAGATGCGTAACGCCTCCAGACAAAGGGGGCGAGATCCGGTGCCGCCTTGCTTGTTTATGTAGTACATGGCGACTTGATTGTCTGTGCACAGGAGGAGAACCTGAGGGCAGAGAAGATGTTGGAAAGCCTTGAGGGCGTAGAACATGGCTCTGAGCTCCAGGAAATTGATGTGATGTCGACGCTCCTGTGGGGTCCAAAGCCCCTGGGTGCGTAGATCTCCTAGGTGAGCTCCCCACGGATAGGGGGACGCATCCGTGGTGATGATCATAGAGTGAGGGGGCAGATGAAAGAGCAGACCCCTGGAAAGATTTGAGGAGTTCAACCACCATTGAAGAGAATGCTGAAGAGATGATGTCACAGAGATGGGATGAGAAAGAAGATCCGTAGCCTGTGACCATTGGTTGGCGAGAGTCCATTGAGGTGTGCGGAGGTGGAGACGTGCTAGAGGAAGGACATGTACTGTCGAGGCCATGTGTCCCAGGAGGACCATCATCTGTCGGGCAGGAATGGAGGGATGTTTGAGCACCTGACGACAGAGATGGAGCAGAGTCCACTGACGATCGGAGGGAAGAAAAGCCCTCATTAGAGTGGTGTCCAGAACAGCTCCGATGAATTGAAGTCGCTGGGTGGGAAGTAAATGCGACTTGGGGTAGTTGATCTCGAACCCCAGGAGGTGGAGGAGAGAGATGGTGTGATGAGTAGCCTGTAGCACAAGTTGAGATGAAGGTGCTTTCACCAACCAATCGTCCAAGTAGGGGAACACCTGGAGGTTGTGGGACCTGAGGAAGGCCGCAACTACTATGAGGCATTTGGTGAAGACCCTGGGTGAGGAAGCGAGGCCAAACGGTAGCACCTTGTACTGATAGTGGCGGTGCAGTACCTGGAACCGCAGATAGCGGCGAGAAGTCGGATTGATGGAGATGTGAGTGTAGGCCTCTTTGAGGTCCAGGGAACATAGCCAGTCGTGCTGAGAAAGAAGAGGGTAGAGCGTGGCAAGGGAGAGTATTCTGAACTTCTCCTTGACCAGACACTTGTTGAGGTCCCTGAGATCGAGAATGGGACGGAGGTCTCCCGTCTTTTTGGGTACCAGGAAGTAGCGGGAGTAGAATCCCTGACCCCTTTGATCTGGAGGTACTTCTTCGATGGCATTGAGAAGGAGGAGGGATTGAACCTCCCTCAGGAGGAGGGGGGTTTGAGATGAGTGTGAAGCAGACTCTACGGGAGGGTTGTCGGATGGAAGAGTCTGGAAGTTGAGAGAGTAGCCGTGGCGGATGATGTTGAGGACCCACTGGTCCGATGTGATGACCTCCCAATGGCTGGAGAATATGCTGAGACGACCTCCGATTGGTTGTGGAAGAGGTAGCGAAGGTGGAAGACTGGCTATGCCCTGGAGAGGAGAGTCAAAAGGGCTGAGACTGCTTTGCAGGCTGAAGAGGCTTGGTGGGTTGATTGGCCTGAGAACGAGCCTGGGCATGGTGCTGCTGTTGACGGGGCCGCCGAGGTTGTTGAGGAGGCGGATTGAGTGGCCTGGCTGAGAACCTGCGCTGATAAGACGACTGAGGTCGATAAGGTCGGGCAGGTGGAGCCTTCTTCTTCGGCTTGATCAGGGTGTCCCACCTGGTTTCATGGGCGGAGAGTTTCTGGGTGGTGGAATCCAGGGACTCTCCAAAAAGTTCGTCCCCGAGACAGGGGGCGTTGGCCAGACGATCCTGGTGATTGATGTCCAGGTCGGAGACTCTCAGCCAGGCCAGGCGGCGCATGGCTACGGCCATGGCAGAGGCACGGGAGGTGAGCTCGAAGGAATCGTATATCGAGCGGACCATAAACTTGCGTAATTGAAGGAGGCCAGAGATGTGCTGCTGGAAAAGTGGGACCTTGCGCTCTGGCAGGTACTTTTGGAGGGTGGACAGCTGCTGGACCAAATGTTTCATATAGAAAGAAAAATGGAATGAATAGTTGTTCGCCCTGTTGGCCAGCATGGCATTCTGGTAGAGCCTCTTGCCAAACTTGTCCATGGTCTTACCCTCTCTGCCAGGAGGGGTAGAGGCATAGACACTGGAGCCCTGAGTCTTTTTTAAGGTGGATTCAACAAGAAGGGACTCATGGGGCAATTGAGACTTGTCGAACCCTGGAATAGGGATGACACGATAGAGGTTGTCCAGTTTACGGGGGGCCCCCGGTACCGTAAGGGGGTTCTCCCAATTCTTGTAAAAAGTCTCCCGTAGGATGTCATGTACGGGAAGCTTGAGGAACTCCTTAGGAGGTTGCTCAAAATCTAAAGCCTCTAGGAAGGCTTGAGATTTTTTCGAGTCAGATTCTAGAGGAAGGGATAGGGCTGCAGACATCTCCCTGAGGAACTTTGAAAAGGAGGACTGCTCCGGTTTGGAGGTGGCATCGGGTGCCGACGGATCCTCATCAGATGAGGAGGGATCCTCCTCGGTACCGGGAGGAGACTCCTCCCATAAGTCAGGGTCCCGGACCTCTGGTGCATGTCGAGACACCGGGGTGGAAGGTGCGGTATGATGAGTCTTGGATAAAGATTTTCCAGAGCGCACCAATACGGTACCAGGAGAAGAGGACCGGCGTCGATCCCGGTCCTGGGATGCATGACGTCCTGCCTGGTCCCGAGGAGGATCCGTCGTGGTATGGGAGTGAACCACCGGATGGGCATGAAGTTGCTCAGCCGAAAGAATCGGCATGGAGGTGTTGATAGGTACCGATGGGGTGGATACCGGGGGCTCGGTACGGGGCTCGGGCCGGTCTGGTACCGAAAGGAGCGGTGCCAGGATAGTGGGCAACAGGTGCTCGAGCTGTCGCTGTAACTGTTCCTGGAGTTGAGTTTTTAAGATGGCCGAAATACGGTCATCTAGGGGTGGCATCGGAACCGCTTTCTTTTGCTTCGGTTCCTTAGATGCCGCTCCACGCCCCGGCGATGAGAAGGCCGATGATGAGGCACTCACCGAAATCGGGGCGGAGCGCTTGCGGGGTCGGCGCGAGGCCGGCAAGGTCGGTGTCGCTACCGTAGTTGGAGGGCGCTCGAGGGAAGAGGAAGGCTTCTTAGCCGGCTTACCTGGCGCCAGAGACGCCGATGCGGGGTCGGGCGGTGTCGAAGTAGACGGTGCCGATTTCTGTGATACCGCTGTCGATGTCGAGGAGTCCATCGCCGACCCGGTGCCGAACAAAAGAGTCTGTTGAATTTGTCGGTTTTTAAGAGTTCGCTTTTTAAGAGTGGCACAGCGGGTGCAGGAGTCCGCCCGATGCTCCGGACCCAAACACTGCAAACACCAATTGTGTGGGTCAGTGAGGGAGATCGGGCGTGCACACCGCTGGCACTTTTTAAAACCGACCTGCGGGGGCATGAAGGGGAAAACGGCCTCCGCAAAATCGAACCCCGAGGCCTGTATAATGGCAACAGGCCCCGCCGGGGCAAAATCGAAAAAATGGGAAAAAAAGCAAAGTTTTTTTTTTTTTTTTTTTTACAAATCAAAGAAAAAGAAACCCGAAGGCAAAAGAAGAAAAAATAGGAAAAAAAGCGCGAGCGGGAAGGCAAAAAGTGGTTTCAACGGCCGTTGAAAAAACACACGCGTCTTCTTCGCTCCGCGGAAACGAAGAAACTGGGGACCACGCACTCCTCCGTCGGGCGGGAAGGCACTCGCGCAAGCGCGGTGCGGCCAAATAGAAACTTCTAGTTAAAAAGGTCCGTACCGAGGGCTCCGTCGGTGACGTCACCCATGCGTTAAGAATATGCTGCCTGCTTGTCCTGGGATAAAACGTGACGCAGGTCAACCAGCCAATAAAAGAATGTAACTAAGCAGTAATGCATAGGAAAGTAGCCAATAAAGATGTATCATGTGATGTAAACCAACGTGGTGTTGGCCACTAAGAAATGTATAAAAACCAGGCCTTTAGAAGGGAGAGGGGGAGAGAACAGACATCAGAGGACCTCTAGGCCTAGAGATCATCACCTTCTGTTACGCTATATACTATATGATTTGTTCCTGTAAGCTGTTATTGATTGGCTAAATAAATATATACTTATTGAAACCAGTATATAGCGTTCGAGGTCTCATTACCAAAGTAGGCCTGGACAGCAGTCCTACATCACCCCCCAGGAAAGGGACTTGGGAGTTCTGATTGACAAGTCAATGAAGCCGTCCACACAATGTGTGATGGCGGCAAAAAGGGCGAACAGAATGCTAGGAAGGATAAAGAAGAGGATCACGAACAGATCGGAGAAGGTTATCATGCCACTGTACCGGGCCATGGTGTGCCCTCACTTGGGAGTACTGCGTCCAGCACTGGTCACCGTACATGAAGAAGGACACGGTACTACTCGAAAGGGTCCAGAGAAGAGCGACTAAGATGGTTAAGGGGCTGGAGGAGCTGCCGTACAGCAAAAGATTAGAGAAACTGGGCCTCTTCTCCCTCGAGCAGAGGAGATTGAGAGGGGACATGATTGAAACATTCAAGGTACTGAAGGGGATAGACTTAGTAGATAAAGACAGGTTGTTTACCTTCTCCAAGGTAGGGAGAACGAGAGGGCACTCTCTAAAGTTGAAAGAGGATAGATTCTGTACACACGTAAGGAAATTCTTCTTCACCCAAAGAGTGGTAGAAAGCTGGAATGCTCTTTCAGAGGCTGTTATAGGGGAAAACACCCTCCAGGGATTCAAATAGGGGAAAACACCCTCCAGGGATTCAAGACAAAGTTAGACAAGTTTCTGCTGAACAAGAACGTGCGCTGGTAGGGCTAGTCTCAGTTAGGGTGCTGGTCTTGACCAGAGGGCCGCCGTGTGAGTGGACTGCTGGGCACGATGGACCACGGGTCTGACCCAGCAGTGGCAATTCTTATGTTCTTATGAATGTTTTTGTTTTGTGACTGTGTGTTACTGTCCTGTTTTACTAGTGGCGTTCTGTTCTTGGGAGGGGGGGTTAGGGTTAGGGCCCAAAATGGTCAGGGGGGGGCCCGATGAAGGAGGGCATCAACATTGTTTCTTCCAAACAGTGATGGACCCCTCCAGCATCGATCGACAACGTGGGCCCCACCCCAATTGGCAACGCGCCCTCCCCCCATTAGACAGAAAGTAAGACAAGCAAGCAACGCGGGTAAGAAAGGCAACGGGAGCTGTAATTGTGCAAGCGGTGCTGCTTGCCCAAAGCTTCCCTCTGACGCAGCTTCCTGTTTCCGCCTGGGCGCATGGTGGGGTGGGGCGGGGCAGGGGGCCCAGTGTACTTGGGTGTCTAGGGGCCCTCGACGAATTAATCCTGCCCTGGGCATCCACCACCCTTTCCGTGAAAAAAATACTTCCCAGTGGCATGCAATTAGAGCCTTCGCCCCACCCCCTAAAGGCCCTGAGGGCACAGTTCTGAATTTTATTGGTCGAGTAGGGCAACAGGAAGATCATTTATCGAGTATCGTTTATTAAACTTCATATACCACCTCTGTTGCGGCGCAAATCAGGGCAGTTTACAATAAAAGAACTATTTATAAAAACAAGACTGGAACAACATTAGTAAAATATGCCAAATGGGATCGGCACATGGGATCTATTCACAGGGCAAAGGTAGGGGAGGGACATTAAGGTGGGCAGACTAGATGGGCCGTGGGCCCTTATCTGCCGTCTATTTCTATGTTTCTATGTTTCTATGTTCTATGTTTCTATGTTTCTATGTTCTATGTTCTATGTTTCTATGTTTCTATGTTTCTATGTAAAATAGGACCGAGACCAACATTCATTCCAGAAACAGAAACATTCAGATCCTGATACCACAAAATTATTCTCTCCAATACTTCCATTTTGAAGAATAAAAAAATGCTCAGCCAATCAAATTCAGGGCCTTCAGAGTACCCACAGCCCAAGAGCCCTGCTTTTTGAGGGGTTTGCTTTTTCTTTGATGCAGTTTAGAGAATGGCACGGGGACAAATTTGTCCCTGTCCCCGCAGGAACTCAATTTCCCCATCCCATCCCCGCGTATTTTGTCACTGTCTTTGTCCCTGCCTCATTCCTGTAAGCTCTGCCTTAACCGCACAAGCCTCGAACACTTAGGATTTTAAAGCGTTTGAGGCTTGCGCAGATGAGGACGGAGCTTAGGCATTGGTGGAATGAGGCATTATGACATCACAACCTGAGCTCTAGAATGTTGCTACTTAGGATTTTAAAGTGTTTTAGGCTTGTGCAGATGAGGACGGAGCTTAGGCATTGGTGGAATGAGGCATTATGACATCACAATCGGAGCTCTAGAATGTTGCTACTTAGGATTTTAAAGTGTTTGAGGCTTGTGCAGATGAGGACGGAGCTTAGGCATTGGTGGAATGAGGCATTATGACATCACAATCTGAGCTCTAGAATGTTGCTACTTAGGATTTGAAAGTGTTTGAGGCTTGTGCAGATGAGGATGGAGCTTGCAGAAATGGGACAGGAAAAGAACTTGTGGGGACGGGGAAAAATGTGTCCCCGTGTCATTCTCTAATGCAGTTTGACTGGTTGAGCAGGCTGTCTACTCAACAAATCGAATTGCATCAAGCAAAAAGTATTGCAAGGAAAAGTTTCAAATGAAGAAAAGAATAAAAAATGGTTACACTTATTGTTTTGTGCAGGATATTCACTTTTCATCCTCTGAACAAACATCTGGGTATTCTTTTTTTTTTCCCTAAAAGTTCAGAAGAGGGATCCTGTGGTTATTTTTCTGTGATCCAGAGTCCTGCAAAAATTGTGCTAACAAGGATGGAATTCATCTAATAAAAAACAGACCAGGCAAAAGAATTTTCCCTTAGTCGGCAGGTCTGATTACCTAATAAGAGCTTGTGTGAGAACATAGCTTGGTCTTGTGCAGACAGCTGGAGGTGGATAAACTCGAAACACGGACAATCTTCCAACGTGCAAATGAAGAAACAGGGAATGGAGACCGTGCGGGCTGCCTTGGGGTTTCTGCACCACCTCTGTCTGTGTGCTGATACTGCTATAGGAATCATTTCCATGGATATCAAAGCGATTTACAGCACATTAAATAGTAATCAGGTATTTCCCCTGTCTGATAACATACGTCTGGGAAGGGGTAAAACACGGACCTGACGGACCTCGTGGATCTAAACCCGCACGTCCTTAAAAATCTGAGGTCCATGCCACTTGTAGTTAGTTTCTGGCTCTGACAGACCACGGTGACAATTTAGTGCTGACGGATCCGTCTCAGCATAGGGAGGGAAAAGTATTAGGATCCGTCACCGCTAAAATGTCATCGAGGTCTGTCAGAGCCGATTTACTGGGGCTGCAGGAAACCAGTTTAAAGGATTCGTTTTAGAGCCGCTCCAGCACTAGTCTCTGGCTCCGACAGACCTCGGTGACATTTTAGCGCTGACGGATCCTAATACTTTTCCCTCCCTATGCTGAGACGGATCCGTCAGCGCTAAATTGTCACCGAGGTCTGTCAGAGCCAGAAACTAACTACAAGCGGCACGGATCTCAGATTTTTAAGGACGTGCGGGTTTAGATCCGCGAGGTCCGTCAGGTCCTTGTGTTACCCCTTCCCCATACGTCTGGCTACTGCTCGTAAAATGTAACATATTAGAATTTAATAATAAATTCTATACCAGATTTTAAAAAATAATTGAGTGGTTTGCAGTCTAAGGGAAATTTTATTAAGCTGCAGAAACAAATGGCCTTAGTGCTCCCTGACGAGGATCTTTCCAGTGCATTAAAGCCATTATAACCTATTTTGAATCTATTTAATTCATGGCCATGCACTAATGTCACCATTAGTGCATGGCCATTGAAAAGAATTACGACAGGAGCACTCCTGCATTAACCCTGTGGTAACCAGTTAGAAAATGCTAGTGTGAACATGCTAATTGGTTACTGCATTCACATCCACTCTCCACCCATTCCCCCCTCCCAATCTGCAAAACTCTGCTGCACAAATCATCTTCTACCAACCTCGCTACGCTCATGTCACCCCTCTCCTTAAGTCACTTCACTGGCTCCCTATCCGCCTTCGCATACGGTTCAAGCTCCTATTGCTGACCTACAAGTGGGTTCCTTCTGCTGCCCCTCAATATCTCTCCTCGATTCTCTCTCCTTATCCACCCCCCAGAGAACTCTGTTCCTCAGATAAGTCGCTCTTAGCGTTACCCTTCTCCTCCTCTGCCAATTCCAGACTTCGTTCCTTTCATCCGGCTGCCCCCTATGCCTGGAATAAATTGCTCAAGTTAACCTCCAAGCCCCTTCTCTTCACTTGTTTAAAAGCAGACTAAAAACCCACCTTTTTGATATAACCTTCAATCGATAACACTACTCCCCACTGCCTTTCAACTCATCCAGCAGATTAACCATTCCCCTTAACTGTATCCATGATTTCCTGTTTGTCTTGCCAGTTTAGATGGTAAGCTCTTTTAAGCAGGGACTGACTTCTTTGTGACTCTGTACAGCGCTGCGTGCAACTGGTAGCACTATATAAATCATTAATGCTAAACTGCTACATGGGTTTGGATCTAACCTGAGCCTTGCTAGGAAATGGGGTGATGTGTGAACCCAAAATGGAACTCTTCCCCCTACCTCCACCACCAGCACATAATCTGAGCCATCTAGATTTTTTTCCCTGTCGTTCCATGACTTCATCAGTTTACCTAAGAACATAAGAATAGCCTTACTGGGTCAGACCAAAGGTCCATCATGCCCAGTAGCCTGTTCTCACGGTGGCCAATCCAGGTCACTAGTACCTGGCCAAAACCCGAAGAGTAGCAACATTCCATGCTACCGATCCAGGGCAAGCAGTGGCTTCCCCCGTGTCTTTCTCAATAACAGACTATGGACTTTTCCTCCAGGAACTTGTCCAAACCTGTCTTAAAACAAGCTACGCTATCCGCTCTTACCGCATCCTCTGGCAATGCATTCCAGGGCTTAACTATTGTCTGAGTGAAAACAAAAATTCCTCCTGAAAACGCACTGTCTAGCAAGCCAGCATTTCCACTCAGCTCATTTCAATCCTGTACATCCACTGGGAAATTAAACAAAGGTGAGCCACGTACTGCCATCATATGACTATTCACCTGCAGGACGATAACAAGTGTGACCGATGAGTTCAAGATCAAGGCAGATGGCATGATCTATTATGTAAGAATGAAACTGCTTACTTATTAGAGGGAGTTGGTGTTTGCTGTTCTTTGCTTCGGAGCCACAATTAGAGAGAAAATACAGAGCTGGTTAAACAACACATGATCTGGCTGGTCACCTGGGAAAGATGTGCTTCATTAAAAAAAAAAAAAAAAAAAAAGAAAAATCCTTGAAGCAGTTATTAGATTCAGAATGAACTGTGTGTCCATTAGCCAAGTGTGGTGAAGGCTCTGCCAACAGAGGGCAGCAGTGCTCAGGTTTCCAATGACGAACGCATCTCACCAGTTGAAGCCTCATCACACGATTTCTTTGGAAGCTGTGTTACCTGGTCTCTTTTTATATATTATTCCTAGGATAAGCAACATAAAATCTCTTTTATTACTTGGGATCTAGTTAGGTACTTGGGACTAGTCCTGCTCGATTCGCGATTCGAATTAATTCACCGATTCACTTTGGGTGAATCGATTCGAATCGATTCATTTTTACAAAAAAACCAAACTCACCGATTCAAGTTGGCCCCTTTGCTAGAGGGGCTTTCCCTCTGCCACCAGAGTGTTTCCATCTAATGTAACATCCGGTTTTGCGAAACCGGAAGTTACATCAGAAGCAAGGACTACGGCAAAGGGAGCGCTAAAAAGTTAACAAAAATAGTCATCGTGAAAGGTCCCATCCATAACGCACGCTAGCGAGAGAAAGCGCTGACTGTTCCCCCGGCGCGCGCAACCCCAGATGCAGAAAGCGAACGTGACTCTCCCTCCCCCTGGTTCTGACCTGCAGCCGCCAGTTTTCTCACAGCCCAGGCCGACCGCACGGTTTTCAACCAGCTGCAGCGCTGATTCGGTGCCAGTGAAATGGAGGCCATCTAGGCGGACGATGCTGCTTTTCAGTGTGCTTCGCTCTCGTCTCACTTCCTGTTGGCTGCAACGTGCAGGAGCTTCTCCTCCCTCCAGCTCCAGTCAGGCCTAAGCAAAGGGCTTGGGGGGACCTCGGGGTTGGGAGTCTTCAGTTGAACCATCCTCAACACCCTTCGAGATTTTGAGAATTAAAGTAAAACAATAAAATTTTAATTGGTCCGGCACCACCTCTTCTGCAACCTTTCTGTTGATTCTGAGTGGTTTTTTGTGCCTTCCGGAATCTATTGTTTAGTTTTCATTCTTTGCCGCCCTTGAGAAGCCGCTAGCCAACTGCCTTAGTCTTGCCTTAACGGCAAGCCAGCCCCGGGTTCTCTGAGTTGACAGGGCTTCCAAGACTCAGACAGATCAGTAGGGAAGGGGAGACGATGCACTGGCTGCTCACATCTGGGGGAAGCAGGGACAGATGAGGGTGGAAAAAGAGGTTCAATCTAGTGAAGAAACAGCGTGAGAACTATCAAGTTCTCCAGCTCCAGGGTGGGTCCTTCAGACCAATCTGGAATTTCTGGCAGCCTCATGCATACTGTTTGATGTCCTTAAATAAGTACAAATAAATATCAGATGGCTTCCTGGAAGAGGATAAACAGGGCCATAAAAGACTTGAATAAATTTTTTTTTTTTTTTTTTTTGTTAAGTGCCGTACATCATGATTTATGGAACAGGGTCAGCTGGGTGCCCAGGTTATCCTCAGAGCTGTGGCTGTTCTGATTTCCCTTGTAATAAAACAAACGTCAGATAGTTGAGCTAATTTACCCATGTCTTTCTCAATAACAGACTATGGACTTGTCCTCCAGGAACTTCCCCAAACCTTTCTTAAAACCAGTTACGCTATTCGCTCTTACCACATCCTCTGGCATCGCGTTCCAGAGCTTAACTATTCTCTGAGTGAAAAGAAATTTCCTCCTATTGGTTTTAAAAGTATTTTAAAACCAACAAACACCCTACATACTTGTTGCACAAAAAGTATCAACTTTTGCAATGGGAATGGGCCTCAGAGACCTGAGAATCAGGCAACTGGCTACTAGTTCTTATTGCAGGTCAAAATCTCAATCATCGGCCCAGACCCGAGTCAAATTTTTTATAGAAGATATAAATCATTTTGAAATTTTTAATAATTTTTTAAAAGATTTAAATGTTTAAACTTGATTATAAACGTTTCTTAAATAACATCAAACAAGGATAGTGGCTATATTTTTTTTTAAAAGCACTTATCTTTGCAAACGCCGCTGTGATTGTATGGCACTGCTTGTTGAAACCCAACGGGGCCTCCGTTTCACCCCTATAGCCTTCGTCAGGGGATAGTTTTTCAGTAGTACCTAGATGTTAGAAAAACAGTAGTTCTGATTTATAATAGTTAATGCTAAATAAAGGAACCAGCAACTTACGGAGCATAACTTGCTACATTGCTTCCAAGATTTTTTCTGCAAAATGGCGCCATCAGATGACAACGCCAAACATTTAAATAGCCCAGGGGTAGGCAATTCCGGTCCTCGAGGGCCGGAGCCAGGTCAGATTTTCAGGATATACACCATAAATATGCATGAGATAGATTTGCATCTTAAGGAGGCAGTGCATGCAAATCCATCTCATACATATTAATTGTGGAAATCCTGAAAACCTGACCTGGCTCCGGCTCTCGAGGACCGGAATTGCCTACCCCTGAACTAGCCCATCTCTGAATTACATCATAATTGTGAAAACCAATAGGGGTAAATTTAAGCATTTATTCTATGCAGGAATTACGTTCTCATTATCTAGAACAGGGGTCTCAAAGTCCCTCCTTGAGGGCCGCAATCCAGTCGGGTTTTCAAGATTTCCCCAATGAATATGCATGAGGTCTATGTGCATGCACTGCTTTCAATGCATATTCATTGGGGAAATCCTGAAAACCCGACTGGATTGCGGCCCTCGAGGAGGGACTTCGAGACCCCTGATCTAGAAGATGTTATTTCAATAGAAGGCAGACCAATCAGTCCTGTCATTAAGCCCACACGGAGCCAATGTTTGTAAAGTAAAAATCCAATGACATTCTCTGCGTCTTACCATTAAACCACGATCACCTCCCCTTTCATTCTTTTGGATTGCATCAATCGCAAAGCCTTTGAGATTATTGAATGTGTGGGAAGTGCTGAACAAGTGGTTCTTTAACAAAGGCTCTTTTTATTTTGGATTTATGTTCTGCAAGACGTGGCTTAAACGTAGTCATGGGTCAAGTTCCCTCATTCCACTGTATTAAAGCCGGCATGTCCTTTTACTTCATGACGTGTCAGTGTTTTTCAGCTGATCCGAGCGTGACGCCGTGCTTCAAGGCACCACGTCACCATTTGCCCTTGACATTTAAACCCGGCGTTTTCCGCCGCCATTCTTTTGAAGCTTTAGAAGTACCGGCATTTCGCCACGAAGTTGTCTTCTCAACTTATGGCAAGTACCTAACCTGTGTAGCCTCTTGTAGTTCTCTTAGATACGACATTACACTAATCCAGTGGTTCCCAACCCTGTCCTGGAGGAACACCAGGCCAATTGGGTTTTCAGGCTAGCCCTAATGAATATGCATGAAGCAAATTTGCATGCCTATCACTTCCATCATATGCAAATCTCTCTCATGCATATTCATTAGGGCAGTGATTCCCAACCCTGTCCTGGAGGAGCACCAGGCCAATTGGGTTTTCAGGCTAGCCCTAATGAATATGCATGAAGCAAATTTGCATGCCTATCACTTCCATCATATGCAAATCTCTCTCATGCATATTCATTAGGGCAGTGATTCCCAACCCTGTCCTGGAGGAGCACCAGGCCAATTGGGTTTTCAGGCTAGCCCTAATGAATATGCATGAAGCAAATTTGCATGCCTATCACTTCCATCATATGCAAATCTCTCTCATGCATATTCATTAGGGCTAGCCTGAAAACCCGATTGGCCTGGTGTTCCTCCGGGACAGGGTTGGGAATCACTGCACTAATGTACTGTAACTACTCTTTTTTTTTTTTTAGTTCAAAAAGTTTTATTGATTTTATAAAAGATGACATACAAAGCCAACAATATGCGTGCTCCAACAAGGAGCACATTATAACAATGTCATTAACAAATGTGAAGTGCATCCGGTCTGTTATTTTTCTGTTATCTTTTAGAACAGGGGTGTCCAATGTCGGTCCTCGAGGGCCGCAATCCAGTCGGGTTTTCAGGATTTCCCCAATGAATATGCATTGAAAGCAGTGCATGCAAATAGATCTCATGCATATTCATTGGGGAAATCCTGAAAACCCGACTGGATTGCGGCCCTCGAGGACCGACATTGGACACCCCTGTTTTAGAATCATTTCGTCTACATCACCCAGCGTTTCTTTGGCATTTGAACTTATCACCCCTTCTCTTTGGGTTCCTTGAAAAAGATTCCGAAACATGGCCCATGTCGGGACCTACTAACATATTTCCAAGTTAAGTAGGAATTATTTTGCCACTGAAAAGCTTTGTAGACATTTAAGAACATTGCTTTACTCTACCACTTATTTGTCATACACAGTGGTGGGTCGGTGGGTCCGACTATAGGGGCTGAGGCTCTTGGCCGGCTTCCACATATCTGAGTGTATGCTAAACTGTATTTACTCACAGTATTTAAACTCCATTTAAATCTTTACTTGTCACCTCCATTCTGAGAAGTCTTTTTTCCGTGTTAAACGTAGTCAGGCCCACGTAAATTTTCGGACGTGGGCAAATAATTATGTAAACAACATAGTCCGTTTTGCAGGTGCTAAAATTCTTTAGTTTGTACCTCTTTTTAGTAATAGGGTTGGTAAATTCTTTCAACTGGAGAGATAAATCACAAAAGGAACATAAGTATACACAATTAAAGTGACCTGTCGGAAGTATATTATAGTTATCGTTTTGTCAGCTGGTTGTTGCCTAAAAAATTCTTTCAAGTTCTTTTCCCTAGAGCAGGGATCTCAAAGTCCCTCCTTGAGGGCCGCAATCCTGTTGGGTTTTCAGGATTTCCCCAATGAATATGCATGAGATCTATGTGCATGCACTGCTTTCAACGCATATTCATTGGGGAAATCCTGAAAACCCGACTGGATATCAGCCGTCGAGGACCGGAGTTGCCCATCCCTGACATAGACACTCTAATCCAGGGGTCTCAAAGTCCCTCCTTGAGGGCCGCAATCCTGTCGGGTTTTCAGGATTTCCCCAATGAATCGGCATGAGATCTATGTGCCTGCACTGCTTTCAACGCATATTCATGGGGGAAATCCTGAAAACCCGACTGGATTGCGGCCCTCAAGGAAGGACTTTGAGACCCCTGCCCTAGAGAAAGCAAGTCTTAAACTGGTTTGTTGAAAAGGGGGACTAGATTGAATGACATCCCATCTATGCCTGATGGCTTTAGTAATCTCAGCACTTAGGCCCAAATTCTGGAACCGGCAACTAATGTTAGGCTCCTATTGCAAAGGCGCCTATCTAGATTGAATAACAAGCTCAATTTAGCTTTTTAATCAGCGCCGATTGAAACCTAGGCGCCTATCAAGAAAGCGCGATTCTGTAACAAGGCGCCTCTAAAAATTTAGGCGGCCTTCAAAATAATAGACGCTATGCATGTTAGGCGTGGGCGTGGCTACGTGTCCGGCGCCTTGTTGCAGAATCGCCGCTCTTAAGCGCGCTTAAGCGCTCCGCTAGGCGCCTACCTTTTAGTCGTGCCTAGAGCTGGCCTATTTCTTGGGCGCCTCCAAAACAGGTCCCGCTCAGCGTGATTCATTAAACAGCGCCCAATTCTACTTGAATGGCGCTGAACAGGGCCTAATTAGGCGCCAAACTTTTGGGCGCTTCTTATAGAATTTGCCCTTCAGCGTAGAATGTTGTAGCACGCATGTAATGGTCTGATGGTCATCAATGGACGAGCCTTTATTAGAATCTCTATTGTTGTATTTTGCTCTCCTATCTGCGTGGTCAATAACTTGGTCCGGATACCCTCTTTCACTTCGCTTTTTTCTAAGATATTTAGCTTGTATCTTAAAATCTTTCAGATGTGAACAGTTCCGTCTGAGCCGACGGGACCCGTTTCACCCAAAAGGGCTTTCTCAAGGGTTCATAGAGGAGCTGTCTTACAGCGTCCTTCCTCATTTGGGGCTCCTTTATGAACCCTTGAGAAAGCCCTTTTGGGCGAAATGGGTCCCGTCGGGGCATGCTAGAGACACTGCATTAAAAGGTTCAAGGTTTATTAATATTTGATTTATCGCTGAATCTGTTTACAAAGCGATGTACATAAATACAAAAGAATACAATATAAAGATGCAAATTAAAACTCAGTAACGACAAATTTAAGACAGGACAAACTTGAAATGGGAGGAAAAGAGGGGCAAAGATTACATCTGTTATATATAGAAAAACAAATACGGGAAAAAACATAAGGGAACGGGGGTAAGTAAAAGATTAAAAAACTAAAAAAAATTTTAATATTGAGTATTAAAAACATCTTTAAAAGGTGAGTTTTCAAATTTTTTTTTAAAGGAAAGAAGATCTCTTTCGTTTGTGATATGTTGTGGTAGAGAGTTCCACCTTTGTGGGCCCATAACAGAAAACATGTCTGCTCTTCTTGTTCCTATTGTTTTAAGGGAAGGTATAACTAATAAGTTTTGAGAGGATGATCTAAGTCAGTGATTCCCAACCCTGTCCTGGAGGAACACCAGGCCAATCGGGTTTTCAGGCTAGCCCTAATGAATATGCATGAGAGAGATTTGCATATGATGGAAGTGATAGGCATGCAAATTTGCTTCATGCATATTCATTAGGGCTAGCCTGAAAACCCAATTGGCCTGGTGTTCCTCCAGGACAGGGTTGGGAACCACTGATCTAAGTGAACGAACGGGATTATAAGGAATTAACATCCTTGATATAAACAGAGGCTCGTTATGAACTAGGGTTTTAAAAATGAGCAACATTACCTTATATAAAATACGGTGGCTGATAGGAAGCCAATGAGCATCGATAAATAGAGGCGTAACTTGATCAAATTTCTTTGCATTATAAATCAATTTAATGGCGGTGTTTTGGATGATTTGAAGACGTCGCTTTTCTTTTTGAGAGATGTTAAGTAATAGGGAGTTACAATAATCTAATTTAGCTATGACTAGTGAATGGATCAGAATATTGCGTGATTTAGGCTCCAAAAATTTGGCAGCAAGGATAAATTGTGCTGTCAATTAGTCTTTATTTCTGGATAAAAATAATAAGGAATACGGAAGTAAACAGACAAGGAGGCAATGAGATGAGCCAAAGCCAGACATTCATACCTGTTTCGTGTATTGACGCAGATGACTTTGAGACCTTTTTGCCATCCTATGATTGAACCCGATTAGTGAGGATTGCAGTTGCTGTGGTTGTTTCCAGTTTGGCCTCACTTTTCTCATCTTTTTAGCTTTGGAAAAAGAGCACGTTTAACAATACACATTATAGTACGAGAACACAGATTTTAGTGTGCTGTTAAAATGGACATGAAGGTGTCATTGACATTCCTGAGCCGTGTGCAAGAGTCAGTGACAGGAAGAAGTGGGTGTGTGCCAGGCGCTGGATAACGTGCTGCCAGGCACATCCTCGCAGCTCCTAGGAAGCCGCCTCTGCTAGCCCAGGGCTTCCTGGGCTGCTAAAATTCACAGGTTTGTCCTATAGGTTGCAGAGAGAGGAGGAGAGTGGAAGTCAGCAAAGCCTCCCAGATCTAGCACTTCTGGGGACACTAACTACACTTCAAAAACTAACCCAATGCCACAGGCGATACTTACCACTCCCCCCTCCCCCCCCCCCCACACACACACTGCAGACAACATGAAAATTAATAGAATGGCAAAAGGTAGAAAGCCAGAAAATGAGTTCTTCCAAAATGCTTTTTATTAAACACAGTGCTGAGAGCTCACAACTTGCTTCTCTTTGGAATTCTAGAATCTTGTTACTCTTTGGAATTCTGGAATCTTGCTATTCTTTGGGATTCTGTACAGAATTGCAACTCTTTGGGATTCTAGAATCTTGTTACTCTTTGGAATTCCGTAATCTTGCTATTCTTTGGGATTCTGTATGGAATGTTGCTACTCTTCTGGGTTTTGGAATCTTGCTTCTCTTTGGGATTCCACAATATTGCAACTCTTTGGGATTCTAGAATCTTGTTACTCTCTTGGATTTTGGAATCTTGCTATTCTTTGGGATTCTGTACAGAATGTTGCGACTCTGGGATTCTAGAATCTTATTACTCTCTGGACTTCCAGAATCTTGCTATTCTTTGGGATTCTGTACGGAATGTTGCTACTCTTCCGGGTTTTGGAATCTTGCTTCTCTTTGGGATTCCACAATGTTGAAACTCTTTGGGATTCTAGAATCTTGTTACTCTTTGGAATTCCGGAATCTTGCTATTCTTTGGGATTCTGTACAGAATTGCAACTCTTTGGGATTCCGGAATCTTGCTATTCTTTGGGATTCTGTACAGAATGTTGCGACTCTTTGGGATTCTGGAATGTTGCTACTCTTTGGGATTCTAGAATCTTGTTACTCTTTGGGATTCTGGAATCTTGCTATTCTTTGGGATTCTGTACAGAATGTTGCTACTCTTTGGAATTCCGGAATCTTGCTAATCTTTGGGATTCTGTACAGAATGTTGCGACTCTTTGGGATTCTGGAATGTTGCTACTCTTTGGGATTCTAGAATCTTGTTACTCTTTGGAATTCTGGAATCTTGCTATTCTTTGGGATTCTGTACAGAATTGCAACTCTTTGGGATTCTAGAATCTTGTTACTCTTTGGGATTCTGGAATCTTGCTATTCTTTGGGATTCTGTACAGAATGTTGCTACTCTTTGGAATTCCGGAATCTTGCTATTCTTTGGGATTCTGTACAGAATGTTGCGACTCTTTGGGATTCTGGAATGTTGCTATTCTTTGGGATTCTAGAATCTTGTTACTCTTTGGAATTCTGGAATCTTGCTATTCTTTGGGATTCTGTACAGAATTGCAACTCTTTGGGATTCTAGAATCTTGTTACTCTCTGGACTTCCAGAATCTTGCTATTCTTTGGGATTCTGTACGGAATGTTGCTACTCTTCCGGGTTTTGGAATCTTGCTTCTCTTTGGGATTCCACAATGTTGAAACTCTTTGGGATTCTAGAATCTTGTTACTCTTTGGAATTCCGGAATCTTGCTATTCTTTGGGATTCTGTACAGAATTGCAACTCTTTGGGATTCCGGAATCTTGCTATTCTTTGGGATTCTGTACAGAATGTTGCGACTCTTTGGGATTCTGGAATGTTGCTACTCTTTGGGATTCTAGAATCTTGTTACTCTTTGGGATTCTGGAATCTTGCTATTCTTTGGGATTCTGTACAGAATGTTGCTACTCTTTGGAATTCCGGAATCTTGCTATTCTTTGGGATTCTGTACAGAATGTTGCGACTCTTTGGGATTCTGGAATGTTGCTATTCTTTGGGATTCTAGAATCTTGTTACTCTTTGGAATTCTGGAATCTTGCTATTCTTTGGGATTCTGTACAGAATTGCAACTCTTTGGGATTCTAGAATCTTGTTACTCTCTGGACTTCCAGAATCTTGCTATTCTTTGGGATTCTGTACGGAATGTTGCTACTCTTCCGGGTTTTGGAATCTTGCTTCTCTTTGGGATTCCACAATGTTGAAACTCTTTGGGATTCTAGAATCTTGTTACTCTTTGGAATTCCGGAATCTTGCTATTCTTTGGGATTCTGTACAGAATTGCAACTCTTTGGGATTCCGGAATCTTGCTATTCTTTGGGATTCTGTACAGAATGTTGCGACTCTTTGGGATTCTGGAATGTTGCTACTCTTTGGGATTCTAGAATCTTGTTACTCTTTGGGATTCTGGAATCTTGCTATTCTTTGGGATTCTGTACAGAATGTTGCTACTCTTTGGAATTCCGGAATCTTGCTATTCTTTGGGATTCTGTACAGAATGTTGCGACTCTTTGGGATTCTGGAATGTTGCTATTCTTTGGGATTCTAGAATCTTGTTACTCTTTGGAATTCTGGAATCTTGCTATTCTTTGGGATTCTGTACAGAATTGCAATTCTTTGGGATTCTAGAATCTTGTTACTCTCTGGACTTCCAGAATCTTGCTATTCTTTGGGATTCTGTACGGAATGTTGCTACTCTTCCGGGTTTTGGAATCTTGCTTCTCTTTGGGATTCCACAATGTTGAAACTCTTTGGGATTCTAGAATCTTGTTACTCTTTGGAATTCCGGAATCTTGCTATTCTTTGGGATTCTGTACAGAATTGCAACTCTTTGGGATTCCGGAATCTTGCTATTCTTTGGGATTCTGTACAGAATGTTGCGACTCTTTGGGATTCTGGAATGTTGCTACTCTTTGGGATTCTAGAATCTTGTTACTCTTTGGGATTCTGGAATCTTGCTATTCTTTGGGATTCTGTACAGAATGTTGCTACTCTTTGGAATTCCGGAATCTTGCTATTCTTTGGGATTCTGTACAGAATGTTGCGACTCTTTGGGATTCTGGAATGTTGCTACTCTTTGGGATTCTAGAATCTTGTTACTCTTTGGGATTCTGGAATCTTGCTATTCTTTGGGATTCTGTACAGAATGTTGCGACTCTTTGGGATTCTGGAATCTTGCTATTCTTTGGGATTCTGTACAGAATGTTGCTACTCTTTGGAATTCCGGAATCTTGCTATTCTTTGGGATTCTGTACAGAATGTTGCGACTCTTTGGGATTCTGGAATGTTGCTACTCTTTGGGATTCTAGAATCTTGTTACTCTTTGGAATTCTGGAATCTTGCTATTCTTTGGGATTCTGTACAGAATGTTGTCTCCTTGGGATTCTGGAATGTGGCTACTCTTTGGGATTCTGGAATCTTGCTATTCTTTGGGATTCTGTACAGAATGTTGCTACTCTTTGGAATTCCGGTATCTTGCTGTTCTTTGGGATTCTGTACAGAATGTTGTCTCCTTGGGATTCTGGAATGTGGCTACTCTTTGGAATTCCAGAATCTTGCTGTTCTTTGGGATTCTGTACAGAATGTTGCTACTCTTTGGAATTCCGGAATCTTGCTATTCTTTGGGATTCTGTACAGAATGTTGCGACTCTTTGGGATTCTAGAATCTTGTTTCTCTTTGGAATTCCAGAATCATGCTATTCTTTAGGATTCTGTACGGAATGTTGCTACTTTTTGGGTTTTGGCCAGGTACTAGGGACCTGGATTGGCCACCGTGAGAACGGGTTACTGGGTTTATGTTCTTACTGAAAGACAACATCAGAGCTGACAGGGAAAAAGGTTCTCACACATTGGGTATTTTTAATCGTTTCTCTTCCCTTGGCATACTCATACATCCCCCCCCCCCCACACACACACACACACATACTCCTTCCTCCCTAGCCCACTTCCTCAACTAAGCCTATTGCCAGAGTTATAGCACACTTTCCTTCCTCCCCCAGAGAAATCTAAACTGCCAAATGCCTTCCCTCTATAATCCATACAATCCCAAGATTCTTGGCAGAGAACAATAAAACATACATAATTTAAAATGTAACAAACAAAATATTATATAATTAAGTGGACCATCGTAACTCCATCATAACAGTACAAGATGGCAGGTATAGCAATTAACCCTTCAGCATCCTACATGAGAACATAAGAGTTGCCATCCTAGTGGAAACCAGCTCAGGTCTCATTACAAATCACTTTCAATAGTTTTGATTCAGTTTAATATTTATTGAATTCATTTTATAGCCTGTTTTCCCCAAAAAGCTCAGAACGGGTTACAGGTTAACATACATGTGCCATATGATTGTTGAAATAATAAGGTTTTCAGCTGTTGTGGGTTTTTTTAACTGTACAATAAGAGCATAAGAATTACCGCTTCTGGGTCAGACCAGTCGGCCATTGTGCCCAGCAGACCACTCAAGCAGCGGCCCTTAGGTCAAAGGCCAGTGCTCTAAATGAGTCCAACCTCACCTGCGTACGTTCCAGTTTAGCAGGAACTTGTCCAACTTTGTCTTGAATCCCTGGAGGGTGTTTTCCCCTATAACAGCCTCCAGAAGAGCGTTCCAGTTTTCCACCACTCTCTGGGTGAAGAAGAACTTCCTTACGTTTGTATGGAATCTATCCCCTTTTAGCTTTAGAGAGTGCCCTCTCGTTCTCTCTACCTTGGAGAGGGTGAACAACCTGTCCTTATCTACTAAGTCTATCCCCTTCAGTACATTGAATGTTTTGATCATGTCCCCTCTCAATCTCCTCTGTTTGAGGGAGAAGAGGCCCAGTCTCTCTAATCTTTTGCTGTACGGCAGCTCCTCCAGTCCCTTAACCATCTTAGTCGCTCTTCTCTGGACCCTTTCGAGTAGTACCGTGTCCTTCTTCATGTACGGCGACCAGTGCTGGACGCAGTACTCCAGGTGAGGGCGCACCATGGCCTGGAACAGCGGCATGATAACCTTCTCCGATCTGTTCGTGATCCCCTTCTTTATTATTCCCAGCATTCTGTTTGCCCTTTTTGCCGCCGCCACCGCATATTGCGTGGACGGCTTCATCAACTTGTCGATCAGAACTCCTAAGTCTCTTTCCTGTTCTGAATTGCTCTTATATGGAAAAGAATTCTATAATTTAGGACCAAAAAACAGAGGACTTTACAAGCCTCGCCATTTCTTATACAGTATACTTATATCAAAAAAAATGTATGCCACAATCCACTCCCACTCCCCAGTGGCCTAAATCCACAGTCAGTCTCCATAATTGCATGAGGTTTTTTTTTTAATGCCATAAAGCCAGAGATGGTGGATCGCCATCTGTGAATTGCAGAACATAAGAACAGCTAGACTGGGATAGTCTGAAGGTCCATCAAGCCCAGTATCCTGTTTCCAACAGTGGCCAACCCAGGTCCCTAGTACCCGGCAGAAACCCAAAGAGCAGCAACATTCCAGAGCTGAGACTGTGATGTCATAATGCCTCAGTCCACCAATAAGAGCCAGTCTCAAAAGTGATGTCACAATGGATTGATTGTAGTAAAAGTGAACCAAGTATAGGCCGTTTTGATTTCTTGAGTGGTGCAGTGGTTCAAGCTACAGCCTCAGCACCCTGCTCTTTGTGACCCTGGGCAAGTCACTTAATCCCCCCCCATTATCCCAGGTACATTAGACAGATTGTGAGCCCACCTGGACAGACAGGGAAAAATGCTTGAGTACTTGAATAAATTCATGTAAACCGTTCTGAGGTCTCCTGGGAGAACGGTACAGAAAATTGAGTAAATAAATAGTGTGAAAAGTTTCAGCCTCTGATAACCAGAGCTGGTATTGTGACATCATAAAACCTCATTCCACCAATAAGAGCCAACCTCATCAGTGATGTCACAAGAAACATGATGTCATGCTTCATCATGATGTCACAAGAAGCATGGGATGAATACAGAGGATCTAGAATCAGAAAATAATATTAAATATTGAACTAAGGCCTGTACTGGGCAAACTTGCTACGGTCTGTGTCTGTGTATGGCCGTTTGGTGGGGGATGGGCTGGGGAGGGCTTCAGTGGCTGGGAGGGTGTAGATGGGCTGGAGTCAGTTTTGACCGAGATTTCGGCAGTGGGAACCCAAGCACAGTACCGGGTAGAGCTTTGGATTCTTGCCCAGAAATAACTAAGAAGAAAAAATTAAAAAAATTTAAATTGAATCAGGTTGGACCATTCGGGGCTTTATCTGCCGTCATCTACTATGTTACAATGGCTTGATTGTCCTATACTTGACTAACTGTTGCTACATTTTGATTTCTAGAGTGGTGCAGTGGTTAAAGCTACAGCCTCCGCACCCTGAGGTTGAGGGTTCAAACCCCATGCTGCTCCTTGTGACCCTGGGCAAGTAAGAACATAAGAAGCGCCATCTCCGGATCAGACCTTCGGTCCATCAAGTCCGGCGATCCGCACACGCGGAGGCCCAGCCAGGTGTACACCTGGCGTCATTTTAGTCATCCATATCCCTCTATGCCTCTCGTAAGGAGATGTGCGTCTAGTTTGCTTTTAAATCCTAGAACGGTGGATTGCGCAATAACCTCCTCTGGGAGAGCATTCCAGGTGTCCACCACTCGTTGCGTGAAGCAGAACTTCCTGATATTTGTCCTGGACTTGTCCCCCCCTTAGCTTCAGTCCATGTCCTCTTGTCCGTGTCACAATCTCAGCTCTGGAATGTTGCTACTCTTTGGGATTCCGGAATCTTGCTATTCATAAGAACATAAGAAGCGCCATCTCCGGATCAGACCTTCGGTCCATCAAGTCCGGCGATCCGCACACGCGGAGGCCCAGCCAGGTGTACACCTGGTGTAATTTTAGTCATCCATATCCCTCTATGCCTCTCGTAAGGAGATGTGCGTCTAGTTTGCTTTTAAATCCTAGGACGGTCGATTCCACAATAACTTCCTCTGGGAGAGCATTCCAGGTGTCCACCACTCTCTGAGTGAAGCAGAACTTCCTGATATTTGTCCTGAACTTGTCCCCCCTTAGCTTCATTCCGTGTCCTCTTGTCCGTGTCAAATTGGACAATGTAAATAGTTTTTTCTGCTCTATTTTGTCGATTCCTTTCAGTATTTTGAAGGTCTCGATCATATCCCCTCGCAGTCTCCTTTTCTCAAGGGAGAACAATCCCAGTCTCTTAAGTCGATCCTCGTATTCCAGATTCTCCATACCTTTAACTAGTTTTGTTGCTCGTCTCTGCACCCTTTCTAGCAGTTTTATATCCTTCTTTAGGTTGGGAGACCAATGTTGGACGCAGTATTCCAAGTGGGGTCTGACCATTGCTCTAAAAGCGGCATTATGACCCTCTCTGATCTACTCGCGATTCCCTTCTTTATCACGCCCAACACTCTATTTGCTTTTTTTGCTGCCGCCGCACATTGTGCTGATGGTTTCAGGGTCCTATCTATCAGTACACCCAGGTCCTTTTCTTGTTCGCTCTTACCCAGAGTTGCACCTGACATTCTATACTCGTGTTCCTTATTCTTACTGTCTTAACACCCACCCACCCCCCAATTGCCCCAGGTACATTAGATTGTGAGCTCATCAGGACAGGGAAAAATACTTGATTAAAAGTCAAGTGAACTGTTCTCAGCATTCCTGGAAGAACAGTATAGAAAATTGAATAAATAAATTTCTTGAAAACCTCACTGGTCTGCCAAGCCAGGTTTAAGAACTACTGATTTACAGTATTCTGTAAATGTCCTTTATACACAGGAGCTCTGTCTCTGGGACATACTGTACTGTAAGTTATGTGTGTCCCTATTACAGAACACTCTTTCACTTTTCCTTTTGTACATGCAGACTGTAGATATCAGAGTCCTGACACTGTCTTGTTAATCCACTTGGATATCTGGAAACCAAACAGTCAAACTAATAGCTGGCACCTTTCATCAACTAACTTAAAACAGAAATTCATCTCCATCAATCTGCTCCCAAAGTAACCCAAAAAAAAAAAAAAGTTTTCCAGAGGCAAATTTCACGGGAAACAGGCCGTCTGCAACAGGGGTGTCCAACCTTGGCCCACGTCAAGTCTGTTTTTCAGGATTTCCCAAATGAATATGCATGAGACCGATTTGCATACAATGGAAGCAGTGCATGCAAAAAGATTTCATATAAATTCACTGGGGGAAATCCTAAAAACCGGACTGGCCTGTGGCCCTTGAGGACCAATGTTGGTCTGATAAATAATAAGTCTGCCATAACTTTCTATATTACTTAATCATCCACTGTCCCTGGTACAATTCCGGAGACCACATTACCAGAAAGATGTGCTGAGAATTGAGTCGGTTCAACGAATGGCCACCAGGATGGTCTCGGGGCTCAAGGATCTCTTGTATGAAGAAAGGCTAAATAAATTGCAGCTGAACCCACTTGAGGAACGAAGAGAGAGGGGAGACATGATTGAGGCGTTTAAATATATCACGGGCCGTATCGAGGTGGAAGATGATATCTTCTTTCTTAAAGGACCCTCGGCCACAAGAGGGCATCCGCTGAAAATCAAGGGAGGGAAATTTCATGGCGACACCAGGAAGTATTTCTTCACCGTGGGATCTCTAGGGGGGTAAAGTCAGGGGGGGTGGGTCATTAGAGTGGGCAGACTTGATGGGCTTTGGCCCTTTTCTGTCGTCATTTTCTATGTTTCTATACTGTGAGCCCACCGGGAAAGATAGGGAAAATGCTTGAATAACTCATTCTGAGCTCCTTTGGGAGGAAAATTTTGAATGAATGAATCAATCCTTAAGAGTTGATGTCACTCTGATAAATGTTTGTTCCCAGGCTTCGGTCTGGGTAAGAGATAGTGGAAACCTTAATTTTAAGGTAGAAATGTTGGAAAATATGACTAGAAGAAGTAATCTTCGGATTATTAATTTTCCAAAATTACCACTTATCTCAGCGCAGGATACATTTAAAAAGTATTTGAAAGAAGTTTTGAAAGTTCCCGAAACCTCCTATCCGCCTCTCATTAAAATATATTATTTACCAACTAGAGCATCTGTTCAAAAACCAAACCAGCAGAATTTGTCTGCTGATAGTTTGGATTTGACAAATTTCCTGGAGAGGTCAGGTGAAGAGATACCGGCAACTGCTACGCTACTTGTACAATTTGCTATAGATGCTGACAGGGAATGGATGCTTAAAATGTTTTTTAAGTTTAAAGATGTACCATTTATGACTAAAATAGTGAGAATGTATCCAGACGTGTCACGAATGACCCAAAAGAGAAGAAAACAATTTCTAATTTTGAGACCAAGGGTTCTGCAATTAGGTGCGACGTTTGTACTCAGATTCCCCTGTAAATGTGTAATGACCTATCAAGGGAATAGATTTATTTTCTTTGAACCTCAACAGTTGATAAAATTTATTTCTGCTAAAGAGCAAACTTAAAACTCCTGAGAGAAGTTCAGTCTCAACCTGCTCAAGCACAAGCTTTTTGGTTTTTGTTCTCTCCTGCTGCCATCTTTAATTTCTTGTATTACAGGTGGTGCCTCACACAACGAACTTAATCCGTTCCAGGAGCAAGTTTGTTATGTGAAACGTTCGTTGTGTGAAACGCGTTTTCCCATAAGAATACATGTAAAACAAAATAATTCGTTCTGCAGCCCTACATTTCCCTCCCTCCACCTCACCTTATATGCAGAGTTTGCCAGCTTTCTTTTTCACCCAGCCGCACGCTTTCAAAAAGCTGTGCACGCGCAGCTGCTGAAGTTGATCAATGTTCTCTTCTCCTGCAACTTCCGGTTTCCGGTTGCGTCAGAGGAGAAGATTGAACAACAGAGCATGCGCGCATGTGCTGCTCTTTGAAAGTGTGTGGCTGGCCGAAAAAGAAAGCCGGAAAACTCGGCATCTAAGGTAAGGTGGAGGGAGATGATGGAACACTGCATTCAGACAGGAGGGTGCTGCTGTTCCCGGCTTCGGCGAGAGTAGTTCCGCCCCCCCCCCCCCGGGCCCCTCGGGCGACTTCGTTGTGTGAAACGAAGTTCGTTATAGGGAGCAAGACAAAAAGTTCGTTATGCGCAGCGTTCGCTGTACGAGGCGTCCGTTATGCGAGGCACCACTGTATTTGATAAAGATTTCAGCCATTGTAAAGCTTTCTCCCCCCTCAATTGAGGTCTAAAGATACAAACCAGTAATAATTCACATTTGGGTTTAATGATTTTGCCGCATGAGAAAGAAAAAACTTGTTGTTTTTGTATTTTAATTGTATATTTTATTATTACCTATTGTCTCATTTTAATGTATGTACTGAGTTGTATTATTTTCTTGTTTTGACTAATATTATGTCAATATTATAAAATGAAAATAAAGAATTAAAAAAAAAAAAGTTTGAATGCACCTTGTCTTACCTATCTCATGATTGTATACCTATAAATCTCACCCCGCCTTGTACAGTACTGTATTTGTTAACCTTAAATATTATCTTGTGTCCCAATCTGTTGACCTATAATCCACCTAGAAACCAATTTGAGCATGCAATGTATGGCGCTATTTTTACAAGAATTTGGGGGTTAGTGTGTATGCGAGAGCCCCACTTATGTCCCACCCATGCTCTGCTCCTGTGCACAACCCCTGCAAATGCACACTATTTGCAGAATAGTTCTTAGGCCTAATTTCTGTATTTGCACATGTATTTGTATGTGAACACTTGCATATATGCAATTATTCTAAATATTTACATGTTTAACATGCCCACGTAACACGGAGTAGTGACTGTCTTGATTGCATTTTAAGCTCTGCCTCCTACCTGCATTATTAGCAATAACGCAAAGTTCCAGATATAATTATTTTCATAAATACCATAAATCTCTATAAAGAGACCTCAGTCCCACCACTCCACCGCTGTAAATTGTTCTAAATTGTTCATAGATCTCAATATATTATATTTTTATTTTTTCATTTTTTCTTATTGTTATATTACCCAATCTTAAATATTTTTAGATTAGTATAAAAAATACTTTAACATTAGCATAAATCACTTATCTCAGCCAGCCTTGATACGGGAGTAATGACCCAACGTTTCGCCGTGCTTTTTCAAGGGTCTCCCGAGGCTGCTCTTGTCACCCGACTCCCTATAATATATGAGAGCATTCAACGTATGCATTTTTCTATATGCTTACTTTTTTAATAGTCTCATTGCTGCTGTTCAGTATTGATCCACTGACTTATAACAGCAAAATTTAAAATTCCATAAATTCAATGATTTGTATAAATGTGGGCTCCAGTGCTTTAAGGGTGGATTTCAAAGTAGATGTTTTTATAATATACTCATTTATTCATTAAAGAGATGTTGTGATTTGATTGAAAAAAAAAAAACAACCAACAAAAAAACAAAACATTCTATATCACATCATAAATGCCATTTATTTATACTCAATAATGCCCAGTACCTGCTCCTGGTTAATGTGGAAACAGTTAGGGGCAAATTCTATAAATGGCGTCCCGATTTTAGGCAGCCTAGTGCTGGGTTTAAAAAAAAAAAAATCATACATCATACATTGTAGGCGCCTTTGTGAGCCTAAGGTTAGGCATGGTTTAATCCAGAAGTGGCTTTACGTGAGCTTAGGCAGGCCTAGGCACCTACCTAAGCCCGTGATAGGCGCCTGAAATGTAGACCTGCAAAATGCTGGCCTACATTTCAAGCCGACGTGGCCGCTGAGCTTATCGCGGCAAGGGATCTCCCTGCCACGATAAGTTCAGCGGCTGCGGTAACCCTCCCCCCCCTATTAAGACCACCTACAAGAGGGATGCCCAGTTCCTCCTGCCGGAACACCCCCCCCCCATAAAGATCACCAGCAGGAAGGGCCTTAGGCACCTAGGCCAATCAAAATTTTAGGCCTCTCTCTCAGTGCATTCTGGAATGCACTGGGAGTGGCCTAAAATTCCAATTGTACAGATCCCTTAGACCAACCCCCATGGGTGGGCTACTTTTTGGGGTGGAGGGGTTCCATCAGGAGGGCCCCTCCTGCCGCTGATCTTTCGAGGGGGGGGTTACAGCAGGAGGGATTGGGCATCCCACTTGCCCGTAGTCTTCATGTGGGGGGGGGGGGGAATGGGTCACTGCTAATCTGATCGCGGTGAGATTCCCTTACCGGCGCCTGTAACATGGGCTCCAGTTAGTCATGGTGGTTAGGCGGCTTAGGGCAATTCTGTATAGGCCGTCCGTGTGCGATTCTCAAAAGCCGCTCAGGCGCCTTCTGAGACCGGGCGCCTTATACAGAATCCGGGCCTTACTGCCTCCTATTTAGAAACTACTAAACAACACCCCTCCCCACCATACAGGTTGTAGCCTGGGCTAAACTGAATATAAAAAAGGTTGAGATCTGTTTGTCATACATCAATGGCCAGAAGGTAGACATAGGAGAGAGACATGCTGGGGGGGGGAGGGGGAAGCACACCCCCTTGGTTTGATTCTAATACCACAAAGCATCAACACGCACCACCTCTATTTCAATGATTTTTATTGGTCCAGCAACTGCAAAATATACAAATCTGTGAATGACATACCCTGTCCTCAATCTCGGACTTTTCTTCCAGACAAGTACATAATACAGGCAACAAACCACGTCCCTCAATTCAAAGATGGTGCCTGGAAGCTCAGAAGCTTTTAGAAAATAAATAAAAACACAAGCAACTTGGCTACTGAAAAACATTACGTCAAAAAAAAAAAGAAGAAAAAGAAAACAGGCAAGGTGCACAAAATATATATTGCTATACAAATATACAGAGTGGGAGCAATTGGAATTTAATGGAGCCTAGGTCTTAATAAAGCTATACAATATAGCATTCCCAAATAATATTTTTCTAGTTGTTGGAGGGTTTTTGGTTTATAAAAGGGAAAAAGACCTCGGCACAAATGGAGGACCGCCAAGAGATAACTTATAGCGGGGCCCCCAAAGAAACACCTCAATTGTTGGCCAAAACACCTCCCAAAATCACACGTGTCAACAAAAAATTGCAAATGTCTAACAGCCCAGCACTTGTCTTAATTCCGTATGGAGTTTGCTGGCTTCGTCAGGGGAAGACGCTGTCCGTACAAATGGCTGAATATGATATAATCTGTACATTTGCACGGACAGCGCCTTCCCCTGACGAAGCCGTTTGGGTGAAACGGAGCAAACTCTATAGGGAATTAAGACAAGTGCTGGACTGTTTATACATTTACAATTTTTTGTTGACACGCATGATTTCGAGAGGTTTTTTGGCCGATTGAGGTGTTAGATAGATCGTGAGCCCACCGGGACAGATAGGGAAAATGCTTGAGTACCTGATTGTAAAAACCGCTTAGATAACCTTGATAGGCGGTATATAAAATCCTAATAAACTTGAAACTTTCTTTGGGGGCCCCACTATAAGTTTTGTCTCGGCGGTCCTCCATTTGTGTCGAAGTCTTTTTCCTCCTTATCAACAAACAAACAAAAAAAAACAACAACTAGTTTTCCTCGTTAATACTGGGTATTATCATTGATTCTTCACTTACATTTAAGAATCAATTAAATTCTCTCATAAAAAAGTGCTTTTTCAGTTTCCGCATTTTGAGAGCGCTTTTTCATCAGCAACACTTTTCGGTCTTGGTTCAATCAATCGTTCTGTCAAGCCTGGATTATTGCAATCCAATGTATTTGGGTCTTTCAAAGGTCAGTTTGCAGAGACTCCAGTTGATACAGAACACTGCCGCTAAGCTTATTTTTGGCAAGAGTAAATTCGGTCGTGCAACTCTATTGCTCAAAGAATTACATTGGCTTCCAGTAAATCTTAGAATCCATTTTAGAAACATAGAAAGATGACGGCAGATAAGGGCTATAGCCCATCAAGTCTGCCCACACTATTTACCCACCCTCTTAAGTCTACTGACCCCCTAAAGTATAATTGTCCTAGTGACCTTGGCATGACCTCGTAGGGATCCCACATAGGTATCCCAATTTTTCTTGAAGTCTGGGATGCTGCGTGCCTCGACCACCTGCACTGGAAGCTTGTTCCAATGCTCAATCACTCTCTCCGTGAAGAAGTACTTCCTGGCGTCTCCACGAAACTTCCCTCCCCTGAGTTTGAGCGGATGTCCTCTTGTGGTCGAGGGTCCCTTGAGAAGAAAGATAACATCTTCCACCTCGATCCGTCCCGTGATGTACTTAAATGTCTCAATCATGTCTCCCCTCTCCTACGCTCTTCGAGAGTGTAGAGCTGCAATTTGCTCAGTCTTTCTTCGTACGGGAGACCCTTTAGCCCCGAGACCATCCTGGTGGCCATCCGCTGAACCGACTCAATTCTGAGCACATCCTTACGGTAATGTGGCCTCCAGAATTGCACACAGTATTCCAGATTCGCATCGCATTTAAGGTCCTATTTGGCATTTTCACTACTCTGGTTCCTTTAGACTGGAATGTGGATTGATCCCATCTCGCCAGAAGTTCTTCAAAATGAAAACTTAAATTCCCTTCCCTTAGAAGTAAAAATGGATCTATTAGGAGACTCAGCTAGTCTTTCACTTTCAAACTTGCATTAAGAAGTTTAGCACCTTTCGTCTCATTCCGGAAAGCTCTGAAGACTTTCTTGTTTACTAAGCATTTTGGATATTAACCATTTCTTTTTAATTTAGATTTCCTGTTTTTGTACTATGGTTTGTTTTGTTTTTTACAGTTAACCGAGTCGAGCTCCATCTGGTTGATGACCCGGTCTATAAAACTAAAGGGTCTTTTTACTAAGCGAGCCTTTGCAAAAGGTTCCCTAAGTTTTAGTTAAGATTGTACAGCTTTATTAAGACCTAGGATCCATTAAATTCCATTTGGTTCCACTCCATATTTTTGTCCTGAAAAACATTGTCAAGTACAGTGAAGAGAGACAGAGACATGATAGTTCATTAGTACAGCTTAAGACGCTTTCATCTTCCCAAAAGCTCCATGCAGACCCCAAGTTACAGGGCCAGAGCGCCAAATGGAGTTTTATCTTTGCCAGGTAGGGATACCCTCCCCGCATCGCTCCAGAATGCGCCTTAGCATCACAACCAAAATGGAGAGTATTTCTGTGGGCATCGCTGGAGGAGGGTGTCGGGTCAAAAGCGCGCCGGGACAAAGGCGCACCCAGACAATTGAGCGCAGCGCGCGCCGCCGTGCCGCTCTAAATTACTGTTTTTAGTGCTCCGACGGGGGGGGGTGTGGGGGGGAACCCCCCCACTTTACTTAATAGACATCGCGCCGCGTTGTGGGGGCGTTGTGGGGGGTTGTAACCCCCCACATTTTACTGAAAACTTCACTTTTTCCCTGTTTTTAGGGAAAAAGTTCAGTTTACAGTAAAATGTGGAGGGTAACAACCCCCCAAACCCCCCATAACGCCGGCGCGATGTCTATTAAGTAAACTGGGGGGGTTCCCCAACAAAACCCCCCATCGGAGCCCCTAAAAACTGTAATTTAGAGCGGCGCGGCGGTGCTGCGCTCAATTGTCGGCACGCGCTTTTGTCTTTCGCGCCGTTGTCTATGAACCCTGGAGGAGACTCATTCAATTTCATGATTTACAGCATGAAAGTAATATATGCGGTTTCTGTTTTGAAGTGCTGATGTATTATTGAAAAGAGCATGATAGAGCAGGCAAGGCTGTACTCCAGGGGTGTCAAAGTCCCTCCTCGAGGGCCGCAATCCAAGTCGGGTTTTCAGGATTTCCCCAATGACTATGCACGAGATCTATTTGCATGCACCGCTTTCATCGTATGCTAATAGATCTCGTGCATATTCATTGGGGAAATCCTGAAAACCCGACTGGATTGCGGCCCTCGAGGAGGGACTTTGACACTCCCGCTGTACTCACCTGCAGCTGGCCTCAGCTACATCTTAGCAGATGGGCTCTCGACACATTTAATACTTAAGCAATGTTGACAACGGAGGAGGAAAAAAGAAACAATTAAAACCCCTTTAATCTCTACACAAAATCCTTGAAAATGTAGTAACACAAAAAGATCTATACAAAAACGGAGAAATCACCCCCTCAAAAAAGGGGATTAAAAATCAGAAGACTTACAAATCCTTCCAGTAAATACACAGACTGTCTCTAGAGCTGGCTGTAAATTGAAAGACGAGACCTACCCAAATAAACACAGGGTTCGGTGGCGTGAAAAAGCCCTAGTTGCACCCTGTGCCAGGCACTGTTGTCCCACCCCAATACCTCTGCAAGTGTCTCCGCTATAGGAATTAACCACCAGATCAAAATCAGCATATCCAGTGCGTCTTCAGAAATACCACTTCAAGGTGGACTTGGGGGAAGTCACTGCTTGTCCTGGATCGGTGGCGTCCACGCTATTTGCTTTATTTTGCCAGCTATCTTGCAACTTGGATTGGCCTCCGTGAAGACGGGATATAAGGCTAGATGGCCAACTGGAATGACCCAGTTAAGGGCTAGTCTTATAAAACATCTCTTTCCATAGGGAGTGTTCAGAAAACAAAGCTTTCTGGGATGCCATGCAGTCAATAATCAGTCAGGAGAGCCTTAAAAAGGGCAACCACTGGAGCACAGGGGGCCAGAAGCAGCACAGAAACGGTTGTTACTTTGGACTTTTAAACAAAAAAAGGTTTAATAAAAGATTCCCCAGGCCTTTGAACAACTGAAGCTTCCCGACATTCCAGCTCCCGCATTCCTGTTTTACAGTACCTTGGACTCTGCACGGCACACGACACCGACCCAGCCAATTCGGCAGACGGTACCAACAGACCCATTTAAAGTGCTCAGAGGGCCGCAGGAGAGAGATGTCAACCCTGTTTCAAGGGTTGTTTTGGTTAAAATTTTAAACCCTGGCATGTCTCAGTTGCACAACGGATGAGGAGAAGAAACATCTCCAATAAAAATAATATGTACATAAAAAGAACGCTTGACTGGTATTTCTATACAATAAAAAGTTTAGTTCTGGTTTAAGAGAAAGGGTTTCAGATGAAGAATGTCACAATATGGAATTAGGAATATCCCCCCCTCTCCCCTGTCCCCACACTTAACGAGCCTGACAATTATATAAGTAAGTGCTGTTTCCCCTCAAAGTAGAGAGTTGCACGGGGACAGAAATCCCACCCATCCCCGCCCGTCCCTGCCAGGATTCTCTCCGTCCCCACCCGTCCCCGCCAGGATCCTCTCCATCCCCACCCATCCCCGCAAGGAATTACCTTTATCCCTGCCCGTCCCCATAAAAAGCAGCAATTACTTCTGACCGGATCATCAATTCCACAGTTTCTTTTGTGTTTGCGCTGCTTATAAACCCCCTCTTTTACTAAGGCTGACGTGTCCATTATATTATATGGACGAACCCTGCTTCCAAAGCTTTCCATCCCCGTGGGAGTCCCGTTGGCTAGAGGGGGGGTCACCGTGAGAGTCCTGTGGGCCAGAGGGGGGTCCCCATGGGAGTCCCGTGGGTTAGGGGGGATTCCCGCTGGACCCCTGTGGGACCCACGGGATTCCCATGATCCCCGTTCAGACCTCTACCTCAAAGATTACACACAAGACACCACCCCCCTCCCCAACTCGGTCTTATAAGTGTTTAGCTTCTTTAAACATCCTCCCTCAAAAAACCACAAAGCCTGGGTCTAAAATGCGCAATGCTGGATAGTCCCAGCGCTCGCATTGCACAGCCTGACAAACTCTGAAGTCATTTCACACACACACACACTCTTGTTTTGTTTCATTTCAGGGATACCCCCCCCTTTTCATCCACTTGCAGCGCCAAAACTAGTCTGTACATTCACATCAACAGTAATCTCAGGTCAAGGTTTAAATACCTCCTATCAAAAATACACAAAGGACAAAATGGAAATTCTGTGGACTACACAGGCTTGAGGTTCTACAGTTCAGTTTATCTCCTCTCCCCCCCCCCCATGTTTTCTTCCTCACAGGCATCTCTATTCAAGATGTCGTCGGTCGATCTGTAATGAACTACAGGAGAAGCGGCCGCTGATTCACCTTCAATTAAAAAAAAAAAAAAAAAAAAATGCTGGGGCAGTTTACAAGCAAAGCTTCAGAGATGAAATGGTAGGGGGGGGAACCCTCATAACAGTTTTTGCTCTAGCTCGTCAACTGGCTGCATGTCCCCGAATTGTCCGGACCATTCCTGGAGGCTCTCACGATCTAAGAAGAAAAAAAAAACACATTCAGGCCAAGAAACATGGTTTAATTTGCTACAGCGCAAGAGCAGAGAATTAGTAACAAAAAGATGGGTTCGAAGGGGTGCAGTTAAGGATTAGGCCAAAAGGGTTTGAGTAAAGTTTGCTTTGTGCGAAACAAACACCTCTACGCAGACCACGCCTTTGTCCCGTCCCATGACGCCGCCCAAACTTTTAAAATCTAGCACTTTAAAATTTAGATCCTGAGGAGTCAAAACAGAATGCAAGCACATTCAGGGTTAAATACTCCTTGAAAGGGACCAGATCCAAAGTGCAGACTGAAAAATTGCTGCATCCTTCCAGTCAGGACCATCTGACTTATGCCAAATCATCTATCGTTGCTGAAAATCTCTCTCCCCTCATAGGCTGAACAGATTTAATCAAATTCAGAATACCTGCGACATTGGAGCAGCTGATCCTAGGTCAGGGATAGGCAATTCCGGTCCTCAAGAGCCAGGTCAGGTTTTCAGAATAGCCACCATAAATATGCATGAGATAGATTTGCATCTCAAGGAGGCAGTGCATGCAAATCCATCTCATACCTATTCATTGTGGATATCCTGAAAACCTGACCTGGCTCCGGCTCTCAAGGACCGGAATTGTCTACCCCTGGCCTAGGTCATAACGCTGCCAAGGACCCAAGGAGACCTCTCTCTACTCCTGTAATGTGACAGTTTTCTGAGGATCTCTTAAGAGTCTGGCAGAAAAAGCTCTTTCACAAACTGACCGCCTGGCAGTGTGTTCCAAAACTGAACACTGCTCTTAAACCAAGGATCTCAAAGTCCCTCCTTGAGGGCCGCAATCCAGTCGGGTTTTCAGGATTTCCCCAATGACTAAGCATTGAAAGCAGTGCATGCACATAGATCTCATGCATAGTCATTGGGGAAATCCTGAAAACCCGACTGGATTGCGGCCCTCAAGGAGGGACTTTGAGACCCCTGGATTAGAGTGTCTATGTCAGGGATGGGCAACTCCGGTCCTCGACGGCTGATATCCAGTCGGGTTTTCAGGATTTCCCCAATGACTATGCATTGAAAGCAGTGCATGCACATAGATCTCATGCATAGTCATTGGGGAAATCCTGAAAACCCGACTGGATTGCGGCCCTCAAGGAGGGACTTTGAGACCCCTGGATTAGAGTGTCTATGTCAGGGATGGGCAACTCCGGTCCTCGACGGCTGATATCCAGTCGGGTTTTCAGGATTTCCCCAATGACTATGCATTGAAAGCAGTGCATGCACATAGATCTCATGCCTAGTCATTGGGGAAATCCTGAAAACCCGACAGGATGGCGGCCCTCAAGGAGGGACTTTGAGACCCTTGTCTTAAACCTACAATAACCCGTTTGGGCCCCTTTGGGAGGACAGGATAAAAAATTTGAATTAAAAAAAATAACACACCCACCAGACCATGTGCTCCCTCTCCAACAGGGCACCATAGCTAGAATGGATGGCTCATAGGTGGGTCTAAAGCAATTTCCCAAACCCAAAAATATGAAGGCATGTGAAATGCAAAATTGCAAGGCTCATCTAGAGAGCACCTTAGCCCAGATTTTTCTTTCATTTCGTTGAAAGCTTTTGGGCAGGCAGTCAATTGGTATATAAGTGATTTTGCTGCCTCTGGAGGGATCATAATCTGAATTTGTAGCTGAAGCAACAGGGCCACATTTTGGATTTGTAGGTACTTGGCAGGCCTCAGAAAAAATAGTTAATGGCTTATTAAAGAAATGACAATTTTGCAGGAGGTATTCCGCTGAATGTCCAGCTATCTTGATTGTAAACCGCCTAGAAGTCGCAAGATTGTGGCGGTATAGAAAAATAAAGTTATTATATTATTATTATTATTAAAACTCTTTATAGTTTATAAATCTTTCCTTTTGGCTATGTCTTAATAATAATTTTGTCATTTATAGCTAAAGAGACATATGATCAAGAAACTATGATAAACATACCGAGGGCCTCAAAATAGTACCTGGTGGGCTGCATGTGGCCCCCGGGCCGTGAGTTTAAGACCACTGCAATAGAGGGTCAAGTGACTTGCTCAAGATCACATGGGGGTCTCAGCCTACTACTCTAACAACTGGGCTACTCCTCTGCTCCATAGTGTGATTGCCAGGTACTGGACTTCTGGACCATTCACGGTACCTGAATGCATACCACATCTATAGCTTTTCCGGCTTGGAAGTGGTATATAAAATTATGTTAAAAATAGAAAGGGTACTGCTGGCTGCCCAGAATCCCACTGCAAGAAGAGTCGGGTCAAAGGTGAACAAAAAAGGTCAATAAGTAGATATCACGCTACTTGAATTCAAACTAATCTAATCTAATTTTTAGTCATCCTCTACCTCCCCTGCCCTGCAACAATGACAAAACAATTCAAACCACAGCTCTGAGACTCGTCTACTCATTAAGGAAACACGACCACATTACAGGCTTCCAATTCCAGAAAGAATACTATTTAAATTTTACTGTATACTATTTAAAACTTTAAACGGAGACAGCCCAACCTATCTGAACAACCCTCATCCAAACTACCTCAACCAGGCATAGGAAAACTCACACCCCATTCACACACCCCCAATCAAAGAAGTTAAATGGAAAAAAACTATACGATGGCCTCCAAGCCACTCAAGCATCAAAACTAGACAACCAAATTTCCAATCTACCAGACTACAAGATATTCAGAAAAGAAATAAAAACTATACCCTTCAAGAAATCCCTGAAAAAGTCTTACCACCACAAGTTCCTTCCTTCTTCCCACTAACTTCCCGACTCCCCAAAACTACCTGATCTACTCTTTACCTTCACTGGAAATGGCCAGAGATCTTCCTTTGTAACCCACCTTCTATAACTCTTTTGCAATCCGCCTTGAACCGCAAGGTAATGGCGGAATAGAAATCTCTAATGTGATGTAATGTAATATACCAGGTCATTCCCCTGAGGCACTCGAACCGGTTATCAAAACTTAACTTAAGGAGACATTAATGAACAATAATAGGACAGATCATAGAAATATTAAGTTACCGGTCACTTTTCAGGCATCCCGACACTACATGCATATGGGAGGTCTAAAAATCCCCCATCCCCTCACTAAAACTGCACCGACAAAGAGAGATGGGACCTACAATATGGAAGGGAGAAGGAAGAATTACAGTCTATTACAGGTATCTGTAATAGCATTTCAGATGTGTGCCCACTAAAAAAAAAAAATCAGTGGTCCGTCAAAAGCACGCCGGACATTGGCACGCTGACATATCCGCCCCGACATTCGCGCGTAGGAGAAGTGTGTGCTGCCCTATTACTTACTATTCCTCTCTTTGGAGGAGGGGGGAACCCCCATTACACTTGCGCTATGGTTGAGGGGGGGGGGGGAACCCCCCCAAAACTCACACTCATTCGGGGGGGGGTGTATTCAATGCCGACCCAATTTTTCCCGCAAACCCCCACCACCACTATACTTACATTGGCGCACTGACAATTCCCCTCCCTTCATGCGCGCACTTGTCGGTGCGTGCATTTGACGGAGCAGAATTGTCAGCGAGCCACTGACGGTGTACCAAAAAATCAAGTTGCTTTATAAAAACTACACAGATACAGCCAGACAATCTTCATTTACCAAAACCCATAATACAACATTAACACTACCTAAAGATAACCAAAAAGAATCATTGTGTGGGAGGTTATGACATCTTTCGTCTGTACTTCAGCAATCAGTGCTGGACAGCTCCTAAGACAGACCTCCAAGTCTGTACCCTTTTTACATTAGTAGGATTTCGTCAAACAAAAGAATTAGTTTTTACATTAATTGAATTGGAAAATCTAAATGGCAGAGACAAAATGGTAAAGAAATTGTAAGGGGGGAGGGGAAGTGGGGGTTGGAGTTCTAATATGTTCATGCCATATTATATAGTAACATAGTAACATAGTAGATGACGGCAGATAAAGACCCGAATGGTCCATCCAGTCTGCCCAACCTGATTCAATTTAAATTTTTTTTTTTTTTCTTCTTAGCTATTTCTGGGCGAGAATCCAAAGCTTTACCCGGTACTGTGCTTGGGTTCCAACTGCCGAAATCTCTGTTAAGACTTACTCCAGCCCATCTACACCCTCCCAGCCATTGAAGCCCTCCCCTGCCCATCCTCCACCAAACGGCCAAACACAGACACAGACCGTACAAGTCTGCCCAGTAATTGGCCTAGTTCAATCTTTAATATTATTTTCTGATTCTAAATCTTCTGTGTTCATCCCACGCTTCTTTGAACTCAGTCACAGTTTTCCTCTCCACCACCTCTCTCGGGAGCGCATTCCAGGCATCCACTACCCTCTCCGTAAAGTAGAATTTCCTAACATTGCCGCTGAATCTACCACCCCTCTACCTCAAATTATGTCCTCTGGTTTTACCATTTTCCTTTCTCTGGAAAAGATGTTGTTCTACTTTAATACCCTTCAAGTATTTGAACGTCTGAATCATATCTCCCCTGTCTCTCCTTTCCTCTAGGGTATACATATTCAGGGCTTCCAGTCTCTCCTCATACGTCTTCTGGCGCAAGCCTCCTATCATTTTCGTCGCCCTCCTCTGGACCGCTTCAAGTCTTCTTACGTCTTTCGCCAGATACGGTCTAGGACCTAGATAAGTGTTGAAGAACACTGACCTTATCTAGGTCAGTGTTCTTCAACCTTTTTACACCTACGGACCGGCAGAAATAGAAGAATTATTTTGTAGACCGGCATCGGTCCGCAGACTGGCGGTTGAAGAACACTGGGCTAAGTCGTGGGCCAGACCCTGCCCATCTCTACTCAATCTCCACCCCGACCCTGCCCCCATAGTCCTAATTGTAACACTATTTTTTCCATTCATTTTTCATATATATACACAATATAATCTTATTAACCACGCATCCATCGCACCGCAGACCGGCAGTTGAAGAACAGTTTTGGGCCTGATGCACATGCCGGCCCTGTGGACCGGCAGGAAATTTCTGTGGACCGGCACCGGTCCATGGACCGGTGATTGAAGAACACTGATCTAGGTGATTCTGAAACTGCCAAGGTGTTTTGGTAGGTTACCCGAGTCCCGTCGGCGTTGGGGGAGGAGGATTCTCAAGTTCAGAGGCCAAAACGAGTCCTTTTGCTTTCCTTTGAAACCACAGTAAGGAAAGAATGTTTATTCTAAAAACCGCTAAAAACACTGGTTCTGCGAGGTAAAAAGTCTATCAGAGGGGGGAAGGGGGTACGAGACCAATGGCCAATAAATTGGAGGGTGGATGGTAGAGGAAATGATTTGATTTGCTCAAACTCTTGGGGGAAAAAAGCCTTCAGTTCAGCCTGAAAGTCATTTCTAGAAGGCCTGGAGCTTGCATGGCCCCAGTGGAACTGTCAACCCTTCTCTTGAGGCACGATAATGAGAAAGGCTGTTGATTGCCCTTGAAGGGTCATCAGCCTGATTTCTTTCTCCCAATGCCATAACCAATTAGTTTAATCCATCTGAAACCAGCAAGTTAACCCTCTATTAACTGCGACTCAAAAGGCACAGTCAAATGACAACCCACAGAAATGCTGTTATACCCAGGGACCACCTAGGCCTCCTAGAAAAGGCCTCTCAGCGACGGAACTGTCACAAAACATTTTGCATAACTGGAAGAGAATTCAAAACAATTGGATGGTCAATAACGAAGCCCGTCTTAAGCTCTTTTCCCAATGCCACACTTTTCACCTGCTTTTTGGACTTAACCCAAAGAATGAGGGTAATACTGATCTTTGCTTAGCTCAGATGTTTTTCAGGTTTCAGGTTTTATTATAATTTGATATACACTTCTCCCTCGGTATTCGTGGGGGTTAGGTGTAGAGCCAGACTGCGAAGTGTGACAAATCGCGAATAACCAAATCCGCGAATACTGAAACCGCGGATTTGGAGGGAGAAGTGTACTGCCTTATTGAAAGTCAAAGTGAATTTACAAAGGATTATTCAAAATAAAAGGGACAACAACAGCAACAGAAGACCAACAGACTTACTGGAACGAGAGGTGATGGGGCGGAACTACAATGTTTAGAAAGAAAGGAATAGAAAAGGGGAAAAAAACACACCTTCCCCCGGGCTCTTTACACCTGCATTGTGATGTCATAGAGCTTTATGGTTATAGAAACCTAGAAACATGATGGCAGATAAAGGCCAAATGGTCCATCTGCAGCATCCACTATCTCCTCCTCTCCCTATTGGCTACGGCTCTTAACATTTGCATCTCCTCTTCCTATTGGCTAAGGCTCTTTACACCTGCATTGTGATGTCATAGAACTTTATTAAAGAAACAGAAACATGATGGCAGATAAAGGCCAAATGGCCCATCCAGTCCGCCCATCCACAGTAACCAATATCTGGTTTTCTCTCTAAGAGATCCCAAGTGCCTATCCCAGGTTTCCTTGAAATCAGACACAGACTCTGTCCCCACCACCTCTACCGGGATTCTGTTCCACGCATCTACCACCCTTTCTGTAAAAAAGGTAACGCATTCCAATTTATCTCATGCATATCCATAGAGGATATCGTGAAAACCTGACTGGCTGGGTGTGTTCCGAGGACTGAATTGAGAACCCCTTTTATGAAAGGAATAGCTGTAACATCCATCACCACCTGGCCCTCTGCATCTTTAGAGGCCAGCTTCCATGAACAATGGCTAGTCTGCTAAGACTGAAACAAACACTGGATGCTACTATGTTACCTTGAGGTAGACAAAAAAAAAAAAAATATATATATATATATATAGCCACTAAAGCAGAGGAGCAAACATGATATAAAAAGTACCATATATACTCAAATATAAGTTGATCCGAATATGTCGAGACCCCTATTTTTCCCCCCATAAAGGAGGAAAAATGGTTGACTCAAATCTAAGACAAAGGCTTAATATTTAAGTGCCCTGGCTTGTCAGGCTCTGCACCCAGCCCCCCTTACTCCCTGCCAGGTTCTGCACACTGTCCCTCCCTTAATGCCCTGTACCATCTCCCTGCCTCCCAATGCCTTGCAGGTCTCCACTGGGCCTGCAGCGGGACCCAATGATCTCGCTATGGTCTAGGATATGAGAGATCCCCCATCACCCATACCAGCTGAATAATAAAAAAAAAAAAAAAACACAAACCCAGTGCAAACCCGGTCTCCCTCACGTACCTCCCAACTCCACGGTGGCCTCTTGATGGGCGGGATAGGAGGAATCCCTTCTGCCTCCTGTGCCTGCCAAAACTGACAACCATACCTCCCTCCCACCTCCCCCCACATACCTTTCGAGTCCCAGATCACTCCTGCTATGTGCACTGGCTGGCTATCTGGGACCCGAAAGGTATGTGGGGGGAGGTGGGAGGGAGATGTGGTTGTCAATTTCAGCAGGCAGAGGATTCCTCCTGTCCCATCCACCATAAGGTCGCCAAGGAGTCAGGGGAGGGGGGTGTGGGGGAGGCAGGGGGTTTTGGATTCAGCCAAGATGGATCCCTCACGTCCCAGCCCACTGCTGGACCTCCAGATCTTGCGGCAGGCCCTGTGGAGGCCTGTAATAGGTCCAAGAGGGTGGCAGGTAGGCGATGGTCCGAATATAAATTTTTGACCCTAAAATCTCAGCTTATATTTTGAGTATATACGATAAAAGCAAAGCTATGAGACACAAAAACGTCACATGCAGGGAGTGTACAATAGCGCTTCCTAGAGCCCTCGACAGGATAGACCCCCTCAATCAAAGGGAGCACCGGACCAGGTCCCTGCACCTCTTTCTAATACCCTACTCCCAACCCCAACACCCAAAAGTTAAGGAACACACTAAAAAAAGGCAGCAGAAATAAAGGCACAATGAATACTTACAGACAAGCCTTCACTAGTAAAGGCTGGAAGGAGATAGAAATGAGACAGCATCAGTCACGGAGCAAACGGAAGCGAGAATTAGTCTAGAAAAGGCATTTCAAAAAGCAGCACTTTAGCCCCTACCCCCAACCCCACGGAACTGTCCGTAGTTATATTGCATTAATCACCTTTCCTCAATCCAAGCTCAAAAGGCAAATAAATGACCAACCAATGACAGTTGATTGTCAGCCCTTGATTAAAGATCTCTATTATCCCAGAAACACAAATTTCTCTGTCACAGCTCCTACACTGGAATGCCATGGCCACCCCCACCTCCGCCATGAAAATTCTCTCAATAAACTGAAAACCAATCTTAAAACCTTTTTTGTTCCAGGACGCACTTCAAACAATAAGATAACACCACAGCGTCCTTCTTCTATTCCCTCATGAGAAGCGACCACCCGTTCCCTGATGTTCCTTCCCATCCCAAAAAACAAAAGGAATTGACCCCAAAATATCCACAAAGAAGAAAATCCAGAGAAAACCAAAAAAAACTCTGTGGAGTGACGATGTTCCTAAATGGACTTTATTTGAAAGTATCAAAGTTCCAAAGGTACACTGAAATCATCCACATAAAATAATTCCATCCACATAAAAGTAAATCATCCACATAAAAGCCTTAAAGGACCAAGTCCGCTAGGGATACAGGACCCAACACGGTCCGCGTTTCGACAAAAAGTCTTCTTCAGGGGTCCCTGGGGGTCCTATAAAGGTGAGTACGTGGGAAACAATTGTGTGGTGAGCCGGAAGTGAGACCCTGCTTGCATTTGCAATGGAAAGGGCAATCATTTTTATGCAAGCAGTGTCTCACTTCCGGCTCACCACACAATTGGTTCCCACGTACTCACCTTTATAGGACCCCCAGGGACCCCTGAAGAAGACTTTTTGTCGAAACGCAGACCGTGTTGGGTCCTGTATCCCTAGCGGACTAGGTCTTTAAGGCTTTTATGTGGATGGAATTATTTTATGTGGATGATTTCAGGGTACCTTTGGAACTCTGACACTTTCAAATAAAGTCCATTTGGGAACATCGTCACTCCACAGAGTTTTTTTGGTTTTCTCTGGATTCTCTTCTTTGTGGATATTTTGGAGTCAATTCCTTTTGTTTTTTTGCAACTTAGGATTTTAAAGTGTTTGAGGCTTGCGCAGATGAGGACGGAGCTTAGGCATTGGTGGAATGAGGCGTTATGACATCACAGTCTGAGCTCTAGAATGTTGCAAACACAAGCAATGTCTCACTTCCGGCTCACCACACAATTGTTTCCCACGTACTCACCTTTATAGGACCCCCAGGGACCCCTGAAGAACACTTTTTGTCGAAACACGGACCGTGTTGGGTCCTGTATCCCTAGCGGACTAGGTCCTTTAAGGCTCTTATGTGGATGATTTACTTTTATGTGGATGGAATTATTTTATGTGGATGATTTCAGGGTACCTTTGGAACTTTGATACTTTCAAATAAAGTCCATTTAGGAACATTGTCACTCCACAGAGTTTTTTTGGGTTCCTTCCCATCCCCTCATACCGCTTCTTATTTTTCTTTTATGTCAATTGTAATCGTCTTAACCTTGTTCTCACCACCCCTTTTTATTTTTAAAATTTTATGTTTTATATTATTTTAGTATTGTAAACCGACCAGATACACGTCGATGGTCGGTATAACATAAATATGAATAAACTTGGCCTAAAAAAGTTTTTTTTTAAATCGCGGGGATTTGAACCTAAACCTCTCCTTCAGACAGTGATAGCTCAAGTCCAGTGAAGGAAAAGATTTCAAAAACACCCTAGATTGCCATTGACACTCCAGTATTACTAGTCAAGCAATTCCCCCCCCCCCCACACACACACACTTTTATAAAAGCATAGCGCGGTCTTTAGCGCCAGCTGTGGCAGAAACAGCTGCGACACTCATAGAATTCCTATGAGCGTTCGAGCTTTTACTGCTACAGCCGGTGCTAAAAGCCGCGCTAAGCTTTTGTAAAAAAAATTTTTAAAGGAGGGGGGAGGTTGCCTTGTCCCCCCCCCTATTTTTTTACAAAATCATAGCGCGGTGTTTAGCTCCGGCTGCAGCGGGAACAGCTCGGAAGCTCATAGGAATTCTATGAGCGTCGGAGCTGTTTCTGCCACGGCCGGCGCTAAAAACCACGCTACGCTTTTGTAAAAAAGGGGGGGGAGGGGAAGTGAGGTGCGAGTTGGTAAGAGCCTTGGCTTCGGGGTCCAAAGCTCAGCTCTTTGAAAAAAAAAAAAACCACCGGGCAAAAAAATCCCCCTCTGGATGTCCACAAGCAACATGTGAGACAATCTGAAGCCATTCACTAGAAACACAAACCATGGCTATTCTACGGCACACTAGACCGTCATGGCTGTCTGCTTATGTCCTTACCATTGAAACTTCAGGTATAAAGACTCAGACAGACCTCCGCAGACGCAGAGCACCTGCTGAAGTCTCTGTGGCCTGGAACTGGCTTCCTCCACTCATTGAGCCCCGGAGATAAAACTAAGCATTCCACCCCCTCATTCATGGTATAACTGTCACCTCCCAGAGAAAAGCAATACCATTACGCCATCACACTTAAAAGTCCATGCAACAGACAGGAATTCACTAGCAACTATCTGCAGAAAGTAATCAGAACCTGACCCAGGATGAGACGCGCAACGATGAAGCCAGAGGGTCCAGCAACTTCTGAGACGCTTTCTTTATGTTACAGGAGCACCAGAGGAGAACTAACCTGTGCAGGCAGAGGGGAGGCGATGGGCGCCTCTTCAGACAGACAGACAGGTAAGCCTACAGCGTCGGATGCCACATGCTCCTCACAGCTGTTGATTCGGAGTTTTTTGGTGGGTTCTGGGCTTGCAAAAGGGGTAATGCTATTCCGCCTCATGAGGGGATTAGGGCTCTTTTTGGTTTCCTAAACAAGCAATACAAAACAAAACCATGGAAACGACAAATTACACACAAAAAAACCGTGCAACCAACAAGCCAACCCCACCTTGCTTTCCTGCACCTGTACTCTGTTCCTGCTCTTCTCTGGTTCCACCAAGCTATCAAACGGCAATAAAAAAAAAAAAAAGCTCCCACTCCCGCTTCCCCTCCAACCACATCGATAAAACCAGGAGAAATTCACAAACAGGCTAGGAAACGATCGATCAATAAAGAAGTTCTAGAAAAGCATATATTGGCAACAGCAAGGAAAGGGTTAACTTGCTGCCAGCATTCAGCTTGGACTGAGGGAATACTCTGACCCCAGAGAACCAAAAGGAGAAAGCCAACCATCTCAGTGAAAGGGAAGGAAAATGTCTCCCCCCCAAAAAAAAAGACTTCTCACCTCCAATCGCTCCCGGTGGGTATTCACAGCTTCCACATTCAAAGAGATGGATTCGACTCTGCAGCCTTGAAGACAAAGAGAAATTTAAAAAATCAGTTTCAGTGAAAAGCAGGACGCCCAGAGCTGCACGTTTCTAGCAGAGGACCTGGTAGGACGCAAGTTTTAGGAAGAACAGTGGTGGACAAATCCGAGATAAAGCTAGATGGGTTTTGGAGAAGGAGGTGACTACGAGGTGACACCAGGAAATTCTTTTTCACTGAAAGAGTGGTTGATCGTTGGAATAGTCTTCCACTACAGGTGATTGAGGCCAGCAGCGTGCCTGATTTTAAGGCCAAATGGGATCGGCACATGGGATCTATTCACAGAGAAAGGTAGGGGAGGGTCATTGGGGTGGGCAGACTAGATGGGCCGTGGGCCCTTATCTGCCGTCTATTTCTATGTTTCTATGAGAAGATTTTAAGATTGAGATGGACGTACCATATGCCACAGGAGTGAGCTTGAGCACAGTATGCAAGGGGCATTTCAGGTAGGGCATTTCATCTGGAAAAAAAAAGGGAGACCAACAGAATTTTTGTAAGTATGTAGAGACACAATTTCAAGTTTATTTAATATGTTTGATTTGATCTCAAAATCCAAATCCAACGCGATTTACATTTGGTTAAAAATTAGTTTAAGATAAAAATCAGAAAACAAGGCAATTAATACTAATTGTGATAAAATAATACATTTGAAAAAGGGAGGAGAAAAAAAATCACCTAAATACAATTCAAAAACAAATAAAAAGGGACAGGTTATGAAACAAGAGGTTGGGGAACGTTACCCACTTAATTTTCACTTGGCGGTATTCCTAGGGCAGACTGGCCACTTCCTTTTCCCTTCAGAACAGACTGAAATGGTTACATTTTGGTTCACAGGTAGAAACTAACCCCCCTCTTTTAAAAAGCACGCGCTAATCACACGCTAAACGCTAACGCGTGCATGTTATCCTATGGACGCATTATCGGTTAGCGCAGGCTAAGCCGCTTAGCGCACCTTTGTAAAAGAGGGGCTAAGTTAGCTGGTAAATAGAAACGGACCCGAAACCAGGAGCTTCTCCCCCAGTCCCCAGCCTAATTCACTCGGATCAGAACCAAACTGGTTCAAAGTTCGTACAGTTGGCAGATGAAAGAATGTATCTGGTGGGGCGCGTAATTACCAGACAAGGCTGGTCAGGACTCGCATTTGGAAGGAAAAGGCTCTCTACATGTTACTACTTGAACACTCAAAAAATTAAGAAAAAATTTGAAAATGAAATAAACCAAATTTTTTTTAAATCTAGTTATCCAACAAGAGGCTTATCAATAACTAATGCTTAAGCCCGTTACATTAACGGGTGCTAGAATATATACCTGTCTGTCTTTCTTTATTTATGTCTCTCTCCCTGCTCCTGACTCTTTCTTCCTTTCTTTCTGTATCTCTCCCTCCTGCTATTTTTCTCTCTCTCTCCCTGTCACCCTTTGTCTGTCTGTCTTTCTTTCTGTCTGTCTCCCCCCACCCCACTTTCCTTTGCAGAAGCAGCAGTGATATTTCCCTTCCCCTCCAGGTCCCTGTGAAGTAGTAGCAGCATTTTCTCCCCCCCCCCCCACTTTCCTTTGCAGAAGCAGCAGCGGTATTTCCCTTCCCCTCCAGGTCCCTTCTGAAGCAGTAGCAGCATTTTCCCCTACCCCCCATTCCCTTCTCTTACCGTGAGCTGCCCTGCTCCGTTCTGCCCCTCCTCCTTCCCTTCCCGCGGGCTGGCCTGCTGTGACTGAAGTTTTTTTTTCGGTGGCTTTTCCCATGGTGGCTGATCCTCCTGTAAAGAGCAGCCTGCGATGGTGTCCGGCTTTAGTGAACCTCACAGGCCATTCTCCAACTCGGTAGCACGTTCCCTCTGACACGATCCCGTGCGTCAGAGGGAACGTGCTACCGAGGTTGGAGAGCGGCCTGCGAGGTTCGCTAAAGCCAGACACCATCGCAGGCTGCTCTTTACAGGAGGATCAGCAGCAGCTGCGGCGGCGGCAGCGTCGTTAGGGCGGGAGGTGTGTTCCCTGCTGAGGACACGGGCAGGGAGAGAGCTTGCCTGGCTTCCATGGTGAGTGAGGGCGGGAGGAGGGGAGTGGCTGGGGACCCACACATGCGCACTCCTGCAAAGCCACGGACCTACATCTCACGGAACAGGGATTACAGATCACGCAGGTCTGAGTGCGCATGCGCGGCTAGCGTTTTATTATTTTAGATAGAACGCTAAAATGAAGGAAAAGGATCTCAGAAATCCACGCCAGATTAAGAAAAATATTTTTTCAAAAAAAAAGTCACACTTGAGGTATTTAATACCACATATAGAAAAAAGAAAAAATTTGGGGCTCCTTTCAATAAGTTGCAGTAGCATTGAGCTGGCATTAGTTCTTGGCGCAAAGCGCGAGGTTAGCGCATGCAGCGTGCAGTAAAAACACTAGTGCACCTTAGTAAAAGGAGCCCTTTGTTTTTGAAAAATGATCAAAGAAGACATTAATAAATTTTGTCAGGATATAAATTTGAAGGTTTTTTGGATCTATGAGCGAAAACACCCTCCACATGTTACTACCCAAGTCAGTACACAACGTACAACTTACACAGGTCGTTTGAAACAGTTTAAATATAGTTATTTAAGTTTTAAATGGGGTTTGATGTTTTTATTTTGTTGAAATGATGTGCGGCTGAAAATTGTTACCAGGAATGTTTACTCCCTTTAAAAATTGCCTTCACGCTAGTCGAGTCGGTGCCCGCCACCAAATTCCTTCCAGACCCTTGCAACTGGCCCTAGATCTGGCCATTAAGTATCACCATTAAGCAAGGAAACCCCCCCCACACCCAACTCCCTTCCCCCTCCCCATGGGCTCAAGTGCTGCTTCCACAGCATCCTCAGCCCCCAGCCAGCAATCATTCCAGAAGCTGTTCTGTGTTTTCTGGACCCACAACCCAACCCAGTAGAACTACACTAACACACAAAGCGCAACACATTGGGCCTACAGAGCCTTTGCACAAGACATTCCTATCCCCTCACCTGCACTCTTATCCAGGAAGTACGCCAAGAGACAGCGCATGGTAGCCTGGTGAGAAATCACTAAAACGTTCTCCTGTCTCTCCAACTCCATAATGACCGGCTCTAAACGTTGCACCAGGTCCTGATAAGACTGAAAAACACAGAAGAGATTACATAAGAGACAAACCTGAAAATGCTGAGAAATAGGAGGGTCAAACAGTGGGTCCAGGGGATGTTTTCCCCAACCAGAAAGAGAAAGATCGCCTGAATTTCACATGGAGAAACATTTTTTTAAAAAAAAATTCGCATTTTCACCTGCTAACACAGTGGTCTCAAACTCGCGGCCCGGGGGCCACATGCGGCCCACCAGGTACTATTTTGAGGCCCTCAGTATGTTTATCATAATCACAAAAGTAAAATAAAACCATCTCTTGATCATACGTCTCTTTAGCTATAAATGACAATATTATTATTAAGACTTAGCCAAAAGGAAAGATTTATAAACTATAAAGAGTTTTACCTCATGCAAAATTGTCATTTCTTTAATAAGACATTAACTATTTTTTTTCTGAAGCTCTCCAAATCCAAAATGTGGCCCTGCGAATGGCTTTACTGCTTCGGCTACAAATTCAGATTGTGATCCCTCCAGAGGCAGCATCCACGTTCACCAGCTTTTCTCGACAAACTTATCATTCCTTACTCTTCTCCACGGTCCCTCAGATCTGCTGACCAGAACTTATTGACTATCCCCAAAATCAAAGAACTTTACTACACCAGAAACACCAGTTTCTCGGTTACGGCTCCAACCCTTTGGAATGCCACGCCATCTCACCTTCGCCACGAAAATTCTCTTGACAAATTCAAAACTAAACTAAAAACTTTCTTATTCCGAGACGCATACCATGGCGTCTGATAATTCCCTTTTTCCTACTGTAAAAGAACCGCTTTTAAGAAGCGACCCCCCCCCCACCCTCTCCTGGTGTTTTCCCCTCTCCCCCACCATTTATTTTTATTTTATACAAAAATTACAAACTTTCCTTTCCTTCTCTCCCTGAAAATCACGTACGTCAAAGTTCTCGTCTATTTTATGTCCAACCTTTTATTTTACCCAATTCTTAAATTTATTTTAACATTTTTAGCTTTGTAAACCGGCCAGATACTGAAACTGAGGCCCAGGACAAATGTCAGGAAGTTCTATTTCACACAGCGAGTGGTGGACGCTTGGAACGCTCTCCCGGAGGAGGCTGTGACGGAGACCACCATTTGGGGATTCAAGGGCAAGTTGGATGCACACCTTCTTGCGAATCACATTGAGGGATACGGGTAAACAAGGTATTCATCAGGGAACACCTAGCTTAGCCTCCGCATGCGCGGGTCGCCGGTCTAGATGGACCTAAGGTCTGATCCGGTGAAGGCATTTCTTATGTTCTTATTGTTGGTATATTAAAATGTAAATAAACTTGGAACAAAACCAGTAAAATACTGAAATTAGAGAATGACACGGTGACAAAATTCATCACCGTTCCCGTCCCCATGGATAACCGCGGGAAATAATCCCAAGTCATTTTCTAGTGTCTTTTTCAACCTCGGTCCTTCTACACCAGCGTTCTTCAAAGCAAAGCTTGCGGGTCAGTGGCTGTGGCCATTCATACTCTGATTCTTATGGGAGCCAAGGATAATGAAGCCATTGTGACATCACTGATGTGATTGGCTCTTAGGCACTGGTGGAATGAGGCATTATGACATCACAATATCTGCTCTGGATACCAGAGACTGTCATTCTGTAGTGTCTGTTTCAACCTCGGTCCTTCTACACCAGCATTCTTCAAAGCAAAGCTTGAGGGTCAGTGGTTGTGGCCATTCATACTCTGATTCTTATGTGAGCCAAGGATAATGAAGCCATTGTGACATCACTGATGTGATTGGCTCTTAGGCACTGGTGGAATGAGGCATTATGACATCACAATATCTGCTCTGGATACCAGAGACTGTCATTCTTTAGTGTCTATCTCAACCTCAGTCCTTTTACACCAGCATTCTTCAAAGCAAAGCTTACGGGTCAGTGGTTGTGGCCATTCATACTCTGATTCTTCCCTCTCTCCTTAAAGAATGACATGAAGATGGTTTCCCGCGGTTATCCGCGGGGACGGGAACGGTGATGAATTTTGTCACCTTGTCATTCTCTAACTGAAATATTAGAGCAATCGAAAGAAAGCAAGATAGGAAATCAAAGCCGACAGACCCCCGACTAGCAGCGTTCAGCTATTCCGGGAGATAAAACTAAAGTCGCTGGTGTGGGCCCTTCTTAACTATACTAGAAATTCCATTTTTTCTGTAGCCGGACCCTCGCTCTGGAATGCAATGCCACTTTGGGCTCCTTTAACGAAGCCGCGTTAGCGCACACGACTTTCAATCACGCGCTAACCCCCGCGCTAGCCCAAAAAACTACCGCCTGCTCAAGAGGAGGTGGTAGCGGCTAGCGCGGCCGGCGGCTTAGCGCACGCTATTACACACGTTAAACCGCTAACGTGCCTTTTGTAAAAGGAGCCCTTTATCTCCGCAAAGAAAATTCCCTAAATAAAATTTAAAACATTTCTTTTTAAAGATGCCTATCAATAAGTGAAGAAAAAAATAAGCTTTTAAGAACATAAGAACATAAGCAATGCCTCTGCCGGGTCAGACCCGAGGTCCATCGCGCCCAGCAGTCCGCTCACGCGGCGGCCCAACAGGTCCAGGACCTGCGCAGTAATCCTCTATCTATACCCCTCTATCCCCTTTTCCAGCAGGAAATTGTCCAATCCTTTCTTGAACCCCAGTACCGTACTCTGCCCTATTACGCTCTCTGGAAGCGCATTGGCTAAGGCTCTTAACATTTGCATCTCCTCTTCCTATAGGCTAAGGCTCTTGCACCTGCATTGTGATGTCATAGAGCTTTATGGTTATAGAAACCCAGAAACATGATGGCAGATAAGAGCATCCACTATCTCCTCCTCTCCCATAAGAACATAAGCAATGCCTCCGCTGGGTCAGACCTGAGGTCCATTGCGCACAGCAGCCTGCTCATGCGGCGGCCCAACAGGTCCAGGACCTGTGCAGTAATCCTCTATCTATACCCCTCTATCCCCTTTTCCAACAGGAAATTGTCCAATCCTTTCTTAAACCCCAGTACCGTACTCTGCCCTATTACGTCCTCTGGAAGCGCATTCCAAGTCTCCACCACCCGCTTAGTAAAGAAAAACTTCCTAGCATTTGTTTTGAATCTATCCCCTTCCAATTTTTCCGAATGCCCTCTTGTTCTTTTATGTTTTGAAAATTTGAAGAATCTATCTCTCTCTACTTTCTCTATGCCCTTCATGATCTTGTAGGTTTCTATCATGTCTCCTCTGAGTCTCCGCTTTTCCAGGGAGAAGAGCTCCAGCCTCTCCAATCTTTCAGTGTATGAAAGGTTTTCCATGCCCTTAATCATTCGTGTCGCTCTCCTCTGGACCCTCTCAAGTATTGCCATATCCTTCTTAAGGTACGGTGACCAATACTGAACACAGTACTCCAGGTGCGGGCGCACCATTGCCCGATACAATGGCAGGATGACTTCTTTTGTTCTGGTCGTAATACCATTTTTAATAATACCCAACATTCTGTTTGCCTTCTTCGCGGCTGCTGCGCATTGCGCCGTTGACTTCATTGTTGTATCCACCAGTACACCCAAATCTCTTTCAAGGTTACTTTCCTCTAAGTAACCTAAGAAGCACCATCCCCATCTCCCTCTCGTTACGCCCTATCTCTCTGCCGCTCCTTTTTGTTTTTATTTACTCATTGTAATTAAAACTTCCCTATCCCCTAGTACCTTTCGTCTCTAATAAGTCTTAATTTGTCATAGTTTTAATTTTACCCTCTTTTTATTTTATTTCACTTAATTCTTAAATTTTATTAGATTTTTTTTCTAATTTCTAAAATTGTAAACCGTCCAGATACATGTGATGGTCGGTATATCAAGCCATAAATAAACTTGAAACTTACCTCTCCGGAGGGGTAGCGATAATAGTACTTGTCGTGATCCCGTAACGCAAACTCCTCCGGGTGAGCCTCCTTGATTTCTTCATAAGTCATTTCCTCACATATTCCCTGCGACACAGAGCATTGGAGAGAGAGTTACAAGGTGTCTCGTGCGACAAGGCCACATGTGAAAAAGGACATTACAGCAGCAGCTCCATGAAACTAGTCAGGGTAAGAAGCTGCGTTCATCGCCCGTCATCCCACCTCCCCCCCCCCAAAAATACAGTCAAACCTCGGTTTGCGAGTGTTTTGCAAGACGAGAAAAACACTCCTGCAAACCGAGCGTTGACTCAATAAGCAAACCCCCACCCCAGGAACCAGCTTTGCACCCCCAAACCCTTACCTTGAGCGGATACTGGCACGCTCCAACCCACAGAACATATGTCTGCCGGTGCCGAAAGAGCTGCCGCTGATCTATGCTGGGCTGCTGCGGGACCTTGAACATCTGCATAGGTTTAAGGCCTTCTGGCTCCCACCCTCTCCGAGATTCTCATGGGACTAAGCTGTGTGGGGGCTGCAGACAGATTGGCTTTGAAATGAGTACTAGAGAATGACATAGGGGCAAATATGTCCCTGTCCCCGCAGGAGCTCAATTTCCCTGTCCCGTCCCCGTGAGTTTTGTCGCTGTTCCTGTCCCATTCCTGAAAGCTCTGCTTTATCTGCACAAGCCTTGGACACTTGTGATTTTAACGTGTTTGAGGCTTGTGCAGATGAGGACGGAGCTTAGGCATTGGTGGAATGAGGCATTATGACATCACAATCTGAGCTCTAGAATGTTGCTACTTGTGATTTTAAAGGGTTCGAGGCTTGTGCAGAGGAGGACGGAGCTTAGGCATTGGTGGAATGAGGCATTATGACATCACAATCTGAGCTCTAGAATGTTGCTACTTATGATTTTAAAGTGTTTGAGGCTTGTGCAGATGAGGACAGAGCTTAGGCATTGGTGGAATGAGGCATTATGACATCACAATCTGAGCTCTAGAATGTTGCTACTTAGGAGCTTGCAGGAATGGGGCAGGGACAGGAAAATGAGTTCCTGCGGGAACAGGGAAAAATTTGTGTCCGTGTCACTCTCTAATGAGTACCCCTCAAAATAACCGCCATTACTGGCCAGCACCCCCCACCTCTAAGCAATGCGGTACAGCTCCTTATTGGCTGGTATCCTACAACCCAGTCCGGTCTTTAGGGATGAATATGCATGAAATTAATTTGCATGCCATGGCTTTCCAATATATGCAACTTCTCTTGAATATTCATTAAGGGTATCCTGAAGACTTGACTGGCTGTTTTTGCCTCCAGTAGAGGGCTGAGAAGCATTGCCCTAGAAGAGACGCCCTCAACCCAGTCTCGGAAAACATCTAGCCAGTCGGATTTGCATACAGCGGAGGTAACGCATGTAAATTTCCCTCACGCATATTCACTGGGGGTATCCAACACCAATTGGTTAGGTGTCCCCAAAGGACTGGGTTGAGAAACACTGCCCTCGGACATGGCCCTGCCTGCTTAAAAATGCTTTACTCCTACTGAAAGTATGGCCGCCTCTGGGGTTAAAACTAAGCCACATTAATAAATTATTAAGTGATAGGACAGAGATGCAACACAATTCGGTTTATGGCAGGGTCTCTCAACCCAGTCCCTGGAGAGCCTCAACCCAGTCTGGTTTTCAATAAATTCACCATGAACATGCATGAGACACATTTACACATACAGTGGTACCTCGGTTTGCGAGTGTTTTGCAAGGCGAGCAAAACATTCGCAAAATCGGCGCCTCGGAAACTGAGCGCGCTTCGATTTGCGAGCCCCCCCCCTGCGAACCGGCACCCTCCCCCCCGCGATCCGGCACACCCCCCCCCCGCCGCCATCGGGCACCCCCCCCCCCCGCCGCGACCTGAGGTCCTCCCAACCCACCCGAACCCTCTTCTTACTTTTCTGTAGCCTCCGCAGCGGCACCGGCACCAGCATGTCCTGTGCCTGGTGCCGGTGCCTGAAGATCTGCTTCCTGTGCTGGGCCTTGAGAGTTCACGTTCGACGGGGAAGGGTGCCGGTTTGCGGGGGAGGGGGGCCTTCGGGGGGAGCAATGCCGGTTCTCGTGGGGGGGGGAGCAGCGCTGCTGGCCTCGGGGGGGGGAAGGTGGGGGGTGGAAACATATCAAAGCAAGTTTCCCTTACTTCCTATGGGGAAACTAGTTTTTATATACGAGCATTTTGGATTGCGAGCATGCTCCTGGAACGGATTATGCTCGTAATCCAAGGTACCACTGTACTGCCTCCATCATATGCACATTCATTGCGAGTATCCTGAAACCCTGGTATACGGATTCAGTTGAAGGGGGGGTGGGGGGGCAATGCCAGAAGTACAAGCGCGAGGATGAGCCACTAACCAGACACGTTGCAGGAAGCGACATACGGAAAAAGGTGAACGACCCAACCTACTCGAAGACACTCACCGCGTCAATCTCGTTCAGCGCCTTCCACTGTTCGTACGGCAGTTTCAGGGCCTCGGCTGTCTGGATGGTTCTCTTCAGCTGGCTTGTCCACACTTTGAGATCTTTAAGGTTTTGCTCCTCTACAAACTTTTTCAGCGCTGCAGAAAACTGAGAACGGAGATATCAAAATGTCAGTTTAATTCTCACATTCACTTCCTAAGAGCAAGGTCAAATCCCCCTTGCAAGACACATGGGTTAGCCCAGACGAACCAGGAACTTTCCTAATTAAGACAAAGATCAGCCCCACCCCCATCACATAGCAAGTCTTGCCTACCTTCTTGCCGCGGTTAGAGAGCCCGGAGTCTCCGCCAATGTGCCCCGACAAGTTGGACTCGCTCTCGCCATGACGGCACAAGTATATGGTGCGTGGCTGCACGTGTATATTCATTAGGTAATACACAATCCGGCTTTGGATGTGGTCCTGCACCCGGTTCACCAGAAACCTCCGGCCAACATCGGTCACCTTGATCAAGGACAGGTCCCTAAATATCGCAGAAGGAAGATTCAGTTCATCGGTCTTACGCCGAGGGGCATGAGCAAACCATGCACAAGCATTGCTCCCACCTGTCGTAATTGTCTGGGTCCAGGGGCTGGTAGCTGGACTTGTAACAGTGGATGCGCTTCATGAAGTCTTCCAGGGCATCGGTGGAGTCGCAGTCCCTGTAGTCTGGGCTGGAAAGCTTTACCTCCTGCAGAAGAGACCAGAACTCAGGGCTCATTACCACAGTCCCTTCCACCCCAGGATTGTAAATTGCAAAGGGCATGGGGTCCCCAGCCCAGGAAATCAAAGGGAATATGCCTAATACAAATAAGAATAGCTATGCTGGGTCCATCAAGCCCCGTTTCCAACAGGGGATAATCCAGGTCACAAGCAATTGGCAGAAACCCAAAGAGTAGCAACATTCCAGAGCTCAGATTGTGATGTCACAATGCCTCATTCCACCAATGCTTAAGAGCCAACCTCACCAGTGACGTCACAATGGATTGACTGCCCTCTACTTGGCGAACATAAGAGTTGCCTTATTGGGACAGAGCAAAGGTCCATCATGCCCAGTATCCAGTTTCCAACAATGGCCAATCCAGGTCACAAGTACTTGGCAGAAACCCAAATAGTAGCAACATTCCATGATACCAATCCCAGGGCAAAGACAGATCCCAGCTTGGTTCAAACTGAGCTGGAGAACTGTGAGAGCGAAGAGGAGTAGGAAGGAACCCCCTCCCCCCCACATACACAATTGTGCTCTTTCCCTCTGAAATGGAGCCTGGTCCAATCCCATATCAATATCCCAGCATAGCTCAGCTCCACAGCAAGAAAAAACAAAAATCTTACCATGATGTTTGAGGCCACTACATTTGGGTCATTGCAAACGGACTCTATGAAGAACACCTGGAAGAGGAACCAAAATTAGGCCTGCATGGAAACCAGCATTTCCCAGAGCACAGGGAGACTTCTGGCAACCTCCCAGACATGGCTTCCAAGTTTCTCTTCCGATCCACACCACATTCAAAGATCTTCTGGTTTAGAATAAACACTTCACACTCACTTCTCTACAATTATAATATGGAATGCAATGTTCTCTGCAACTCATGCGTTAAAAGAAGCCCTGTAAAAACTATCCCTTGCACACATGAGCATTTCCATCAAGCCTGTGCCTTAGGAGGGACCATCTTTCAGGACTATCCCAGAACTTATCACCTCACAAGCACAGAATCACAACTGTCAGAGCCAAATGCTTCCAGATTTGGTGTATGCGGGAATAACAGAAAGGCAATTGAAACATTTACAAACAGTAGAAAATGCGGCAATTCATCTGTGATCATGTGACTCCATTATAATTGAAATTCCATTGGTTGCCAATGGAATTTAGAATGAAATGTAAGATCCCGATGCTGGCACATAGGGCATTGTTTGAGTTACAACCATTATATCTTTCTTTATGCACCTAGGCGTTTATCGAGATCTTTAAATGACAATAGAGCAGCTGTTCCCCATATCTCGAAGGCTCACCTTGCCTCACCCAGAAGGTGCATTTTTCTACTTAGTTCCAATATAGAGGAACAATTTGTCAGTAGAGTTAAGGAAGCTTCGAAGAATCGCTTCAAAACTTTAAGAGACATCTAAAAGCCCATGTTTTTTGAAATGGCTTTCTCAAATTGAATAATGGAATTGGGACTGCAATTCGCATTCATTTGTATTAATATATTTTTATATTTTATATAACAGTTTTAGTGAGGGGGGGTTTAGTTTGGGGTGTTGACTATCTGTATGTGGAAGTTATTGAAATACCTTGAGCTTGTTTGCTGTTCTATTTGCACTGTTTTGTATTCTTTTTTTTTTTTAACAATTCTTTATTCATTTTCACAAATTACATTGTGTTAATATTTTCATTCACAGTAACAATAAATACATCACTTATAAAACAATCATTGGTATATTACATAGATTCTTATCCCTCTCCCTCTCCCATCCCTCCCAACCATATACTCCATTATTGAATGATATATGTAATAATAAAATACCCCCCTCCCTACCTCATAAACTGATAAACATAAGGGAAATAATTTTACTTAATCCTGACAATATTTTGTTAATGGTTTCCACACATCCTGAAATTTCTTAAAATATCCCTTTTGTAACGCAGTAAATCTCTCCATTTTATAGATATGGCATAAAGAGTTCCACCAAAAGTTATAATTTAATCTCCTCCAGCCTTTCCAATTATATGTGATTTGTTGAATGGCAACCCCTGTCATTATTAGTAATAATTTATTGTTATTCGCAGAAATCTGACTTTTTGCTCTCATATCCATACCAAATATCACAGTATCATAGGATAATGCCACTGGGTTCTCTAATAAATTATTAATTTGGTCCCAAATTGATTTCCAAAAATTCATAATACATGGGCAATGAAACAATGATCTAAAGTTCCTGCTTCTAAATGACAATGCCAGCATCTATTAGACAAAGAACTTAAAAATTAAAAACTGAGATATTTGGAGCATTGAGATTAAGCATGAAACTACTGCATCTCAATGGAGGATGAGAGTGTTTTGTATTCTTATTTGAGCTCAATAAAATATATTTGAAATAACAGTTTTAGTGGCTGTGTTTTAGAAATGTTCATATCTTTTCCTTTCCTATTTTTAATGGAGTTCTTTTCACAAATTTGATTGAGTTGCGATGTAAACCGCTTTGATCCTTTTGGGCTGTATAGACGGTATAGAAAGATTTTAATAAACATAAACATTAGCCCTAGAGGCACAAGTAAAGATAGGTCCCAACTTGATTAATCCAGCCGGGTCATTAGCCGTCATCTACTATGTTAACTTTTTCTCTCAATTCTGGTTACAGATAATATTTAGGTGTCTGAAATATCCAGAATGGTCCAGAAAGGAGCATTTCATAGTCCAATATAAAGGGATAAAAAAAGTCCTTTATTTAACAAAACCCAACGTGGATTACATTTAAGTTGCATCAGGAGTTTCAGAACATAAAAAGGGGAGTATTAGATATAAATCTCCCAATCAAATGATTGGTATACTACGCACCTGAGAATGACACGGTGGTTGATACCCGCAGCTTGCCGTGGGTACCCCGCCAAAACAGGGAGCGAGAAAATAGTAGCCGCCACAGGAATGGGGATAATGTCATTCACCACCCCACGGAGCGGTGAATGGTCTTGTCTCCGCAGTGAAGGGAACACAACATGCGGTCACGGATCGCGCGATCCAGGAGCCCCCTCCCGCCTGATCGCCGCGTCCTGCCATTTCTCACCCTCCCTCACCCTATGTGACGAATTGTTCTTCTCCCAGCGGCACGCTTTCAACAAAGTCGCACGCGGGCATGGCTGCTTCAGTTGAATCCTCCTTTGACGCAACCGGAAACAGGAAATTGCGTCAGAGGAGAAGATTCAACTGATGCAGCTTCTTGTTGAAAGCGTGCCGCTGGGAAAACAATTCAGCACATAAGGTGAGGGGGAGGGAGATGGTGGTACGTGACGAACGGATGGGAGGGGGTCTGCTGGACCGCGCAATCCATGACCGCGCATGCTCCCTCACAGTAGGAAGGAGGGAGTGAAAGGGAAAGAGATGCTGGGCCAAGTGGATGAAGAGGGAGACAAATATTGAGAAAGGGGAGGACAGGCAGGGAGCCAGATGCTAGAAGCAGGAGGGAGAAAGAGGAAAAGAAGCTAGATGGGGTTGGAGAGGAGAGACACATTGGTGAGGAAGAGGAAGAGAGGGGAAATCTGGACACAGGAAGGTAACAGAAACAGAGGGGAAATTATGTGCATGGGGCATAGGGACAGAGACATAAAGGGGAGATACATGGGGATGGTATATGGACACGGGGGGGGGGGGCAAAGCCGGACACAGGAGGGAGTATACAAATACAGAGGGGAGATATTAGAAATGGGGAAAATAGGAACACAGAAAGGAGATGGTTTGTGCGGATGGGATCAGATGGTTTACGGGGACTGGGATGGTGGGGATGAGGCGGGGACGGGGACAAATTTTTTCCCCGTGTCATTCTCTACTACGCATTTCAACTTAAATCTCAGCCAAGTTCAAGCTGTTAGAAACTACTGCAGCAGTCTCAATGAAGGGAAGCTTTTTTTTTTTTTTATTTTGCTACTGTAATGGAGTAGAGGGATTTTCAGTTTCTCAAAACTAACCATGCTCTGAGCGGCCTTGTAAATTTAACCCCTACTACAGCACATATGTTCAAGGGAGCATTATGACAGACAGATGTTACTAACCTTGAATCCGTTCTCTTTGGCAAAGTTAACAACCATTTCTCTCCTCTCCCTGGTTGTGTTTGTGGCATCGAAGACCTACAGAAACACATTTCACATATTAGAAGATGGACCCTGGACGTCACGCCTGGTTTCTAGAATGCTCTGCGGAAGAAAACTCAGCCTAGACAGATTTTAAATGAGGCAGGTATGTTCTCCCTTATGAGTTCCAGGTGGATTACAATAAAGCAGATGACCGGAAACAAACCCAGTGAAACGAGCAATATTGAAAAAAAATTATTTTAAAAAACCAAACAATCAGTTCAAAAATTTCTTCAAGAAAACTGTTTTTAAAAGCTGTCTAAAAACTAGATAATTAGTTTCTGTAGAAAGATTTACAGTAGACTAATCAGTTACATAAACAAGTTACGTGCCTGTTAGTTTTTCTAGGGAATACCATAATATCTCTGCCAGGTCCAAATTTCTTTGTCTATTTATACGACACAAGACCCAGGCTAATGAGAAATACTTTTATTATGAAAATAGAAAAATATAATTCACAAGCCAGCAGCAATATCTAAATATTGTTCACAAAATATCTGATTACATATATGAAAACTCAGTACATAATTATCACAACACACTTCTAGATAACTAAGTAAAATTACTTCTTACACACACTAAACAATTCCTTATAATAATAATAATCCCTGATTAGCAGCAATCTATTACAGATTATCACCGAGAGTAGCTTTACAAGCCTTATCCTATATCACAATCGGATGCCCTGATCTAACCCCAGCTTAAAGATAATAAGTTCCTTATATCACCATCTAATTAGGCCTTGGCACAAAATCAGGTGAAATGGAAGACGTCTCTTCAGCTTAGCAGATGTAGAAATCCTTTGGTTACAGGAACAAGTGTTTGTCAGCCACTGATAAAGCTGTAATTTATTGGCAGCAAAAGTTTCCTTGAAGTGATGGAATTCAGATCTGTTTAAGGTCCGATTCACTCTCTCTCAGGCAGAGAGTCACACGAGGTAACTGTTCAGGTCTTAATTATTATGAAAAAGATGCGTGCAGAACACCTGTGATGAGATGTCAGTTCACTTCCATCCCGGCACAGACTAATTATAATTAGCACCTTTTCACTTGGATCACGTCAGATGACTTCCTCGGACCAATCCAGAAACAGAACTTAGATGAATAGCCTTTCTGTGTAAAGTCTCATACAGGCTGGGAGACACAGGCGCCTTTCGAGAGAAAAGCACAGCATAGGAGTATAACTCCCCCAAGATTCACAGTCTAAGCATGAAGACATAGATAGATGTCCTTGACTAGAATACCATTCTGGTACATACCCAGAATGCATCAGGCAGAAACAGCAAAGATGTGTTCTTCTTTCTCTTCTTGCTAGGTTCAGGCTGGAATGATTTATTGCAAATAATGGTTCAGGCTTAAATGATGGTTCAGGCTTGATGATGTCATAGAGGCCTAACCTTCAGGTGCAAATAAGGAAACACCCTACATTTCTGATCTAACAGTGAGGGGAAGTTTATTCCAAATAGTCGGAATAGCTTAAACAAAATTGATTTTGTTGTATATGACCCTGTCTACCAATCATTAAGAAAACTAAAGCCAGCAAATAAGGAGCTAGACCATGTAAAATATTAAAAAGCAATACACAGAGCTGATAAGTTATCCTTAAGTTACAAGTTAACCAATGTAACTGAACAAAATAAGATGTAATCCTTTCATATTCGGGAATCGAGAATTATAACTCTAACTGCAGTTCCTAAGGGAGAAGACTTTAGTTAGAGTCTTCCAAAAACGTGTTTACCAAGACGTCAACTGGTGCCAGATGTAACCGTGAAAATACCGACTGTTTGGCCAACATTGTTCTGTACTAGCTGGTATCCGAATATTTTGTTTTTGTCCCTGGGTGGGTTGGCAACATTTCATGGCTTTTACCTTGAGGAAAGTGGAAGGATTACACCTCGAGGTACTGATATTACTTCTGAAGCAAGCCTGTGGGGGTGAAACACAGCCATGTTGGGCACCTTTTTGTGTGACTCTACCATAAAGGGTTCTAATTGACCTCCATCGCATCTGCTTCTTCAGCATCCATTGTAATATGTCATTAGCCTTTGTTGAATATATTTCATTGCAATTTTACCTTTTATATCTGTTTTATTAAGCGCTTATTTATAACCCATTCCAAGTTTTAATTATGAAGGTGAAGATTAAGGAGCCAAGTAAATGGACTCCAGACCGGGAAGAGGTTTTCATGAGTTAGAAAAATAATTTTTTCCCACAACACCTTCTGCGGAGGCTGGATGGGTCATTTTGGATTTATCTGCCATCATGTACTATTTTAGAATAAAAAAAATCACATCCCTGTTCTTCGAAAATAAGGGGCTCATAATAAAAAAAGTCAGTACTTGGACGATCAAAAAGACAGGTCGCCAAGTACTGATATTCAAAACTGGTATTAGACGTATCTAAAACCGGCTTATGTCATTTCAATGATGCTGTACGCCCAGAACGAAAAGGGATGTTTCTGGAGGAGTGGCTAGGGCAGGATGTGGGCTGACCTAGACTGGGCATCTCTCCTGCCGGTGACGAGCACTTTGGGGGGGGGGGGGAGTCCGGAAGGAGAGATTGGGTATCTCTCCTGCCACGATGGTTGCAGAGGAGGCAGAACGGTTCCACGATTCTCTAACTGGCGTTGTTTATGACAGACGCTGGTTAGAGAATCGTGCTTTTAGGCGAAGGACTGGCCCCTCCTTCACCTAAAAGGTCTTGTTTTGGGCGTTTGGGACTTGGGCGATTTTGGGGGGTCGGGAATGCATTGTAAGCATACACTTATGCGGCAGTCTGGGCGATTAAACTGTTGACCATAACAAAGTGTTTCAGGGTGTAACACAAAACTTCTCTTCATACAGGTAAGCCATTTTGGACGTGTTTTTTTTTTAAATGTACATTTTCCTGCTGCCTACTTTATGCGTCTAGGGCCTTAGGCCAAAAGGGGACTTAGACGTCCTTTTTGGATTATGCCCCTCCACATGTCTCCAGCTCGATTCCAGTCTGCTCAATTATACAGGCCTTGCATTTGAGGTACAATTAAAGGAGACCTGGGGAACTTACTGCATTCTGGCCGCCTTCTTCCGTCAGGTACAACTTCACATCTCTCAAGGCAGATAAGGCACATTGTCTGCAACGGAGAAAGAAGATATGCTGAGGTCGGCCCACCAGGACCCGCCGACTTACACGAACATCATTGAACGCATTAAAATCGGTGGCATAAGGAATGGAGCAGAGGCTTCCGACTCCAGAGAAAAAGCACCAAGACCATAGAAGATCCATGCCCATGTACAGTACTCCCACGAAATTCGTGGAGGCTCCGTTCCAGGAACACCCGCGAATTTTGGAAAAACTGCGAATGTGGTTTAGGAGCGGGTCGAAGGCAGGAGAGGGCAGCTGGGGCACCGGCGGGTGCTGAAAATCAGGTATGGGATCATTCTCAGTGTTTTCCGACCGCCTCTTCCTGGTACTAAAGTCAGGCTACACCAATCAGGAGCTGCTTTGACATGCCAGATAGCGTGTCAAAGCAGCTCCTGATTGGTGTAACCTGATTTTAGTACCAGGAAGAGGCGGTCGGAAGATACCGCGAAAGACCGAGTCTGCGATTCGCAAATGTTTACTGTATATAAAAGAGCAACCAGGCCTGGGAGTCTTAGCAGCTAGCCATGATCCTGGGAGAAGACAAGGTCATGACAACAAATGAAAGCTCTGGGGGGGGGGGGGAAAGGAACACCCTCCCCCCCCACACACACACACAAAAAAACTTACTTTCTTACTTTCATGGCCTCTTCATTGTCTGGGCGGAAGAAGTCATAGGAACTATAGTGCTTCACAGCTTCCCGGCGATATTCCCCTACATTGAAAACTGCAACAAAAGACGGGCAATGAATACATGTCCCCCCAAACCCTTTCACGGTATGATACTGAGCATAGCACCCCCAAATGTATCTTTCACTCCAAGAACCAGTGTAGTCTTAATACATCAATTCCCACCAACCAGGTAAGCCAAGCTCTGATTAGAGGGACACCCCAAAACAACACAGTGACATTACGCTAGAGCAGTATAACCAAATCAGTCAGCTACTGTACAATAAAATTCAGATTAAGACAAGCACCCGGTAATCAGATAGCACCAAGGGGGGAGGGGGGGGGTAGAGATTCATCCAAAGTCGCACTGAAAACCAGTGGCCCTTTTGTTTGACTAAAAACAAAACCAAGAGCTCAACTTTCCATGTCCACCCATAGCTAGCCTGGAGGAAGGAGAGGATGGTAGAAAGGGGAAATGAAGGGAAAAAAACAACAAATTTTTAGATTGAATCAGGTTGGGCAGACTAGATGGACCATTTGGGTCTTTATCTGCCGTCATCTACTGTGTGTGTGTTACTGTGTGAAAGAAGTCTCACCTTTGGTCGGGACGCCAACCCAGTTAAGGTAGCGTGTCAATTTCTTGGAGATATAGGTCTTCCCACGCGCAGGCAGGCCAACCATGACAATCACAGTGGGGGAGTTGGTGAGCTGCGGCCCACAAGCTAAGGAAGGGGGGAACGGAAGAGAAGTTTGTGTTACACCCTGAAACACTTTGTTATTTAAAAAAAAAAAAAAAAACCAGACAACACAAACACTTCCCAACCAGTACAGGCACTCGCTCGCAGTACACAGACATACAAAGCAGGTCCGGCCAATGCACCGTGCTGACCGGGCCCTTCTCAGGAATCATTCTAACTGCCGCCCTCCCCCCTCCACCAAGTTTGTCTCCATTTACCACTGTCACAGAATAGAAGAGGCGAAAATGGCCCATGCGGTCTTCTGGCAATGCCAAATCTCACCAATTTCTGATTCACCGAGGAACGGATCTAGCAACACCTAACAAATGCTCTCGGGCCATAAAACGCTGATGAAAAGTTGAAACAATCAGTTACAAACCACTTTCCTTACGCCCTCCTGGCAGAATCAGACAGGATAAGTTTGTATATGGCCGTTTGGTGGAGGATGGGCAGGGGAGAGCTTCAATGGCTGGGAGGGTGTAGATGGGCTGGAGTAAGTCTTAACAGAGATTTCGGCAGTTGGAACCCAAGCACAGTACCGGGTAAAGCTTTGGATTCTTGCCCAGAAATAGCTAAGAAGAAAAAATTAAAAAAATTTAAATTGAATCAGATTGGGCAGACTGGATGGACCATTCGGGTCTTTATCTGCCGTCATCTACTATGTTACTATGAGAGAGAGAAAGAAAAAGAGAGAAAGACAAAGAAAGAAAAAGACAAAGAAAGAGAGAAAGACAAAGAGAGAGAGAGAGAGAAAGAGAAAGAAAAAGAGAGAAAGACAAAGACAAAGAAAGAACGAAAGAAAGACAAAGAAAAAGTGAGAGAAAGAGAGAAAGAAAGAAAGAGAGAGTGAGACAAAGAAAGAGAGAGAGAGACAAAGAAAGAGCAAGAGAAAGAAAGAAAGAGAGAGTAAGACAAAGAAAGAGAGGGAGAGAAAAACGGTGACTGAGTTCAAAGAAGCGTGGAATGAACACAGAGGATCTAGAATCAGAAAATAATATTAAAAATTGAACTAAGGCCAGTACTGGGCAGACTTGCACGGTCTGTGTCTGGCCGTTTGGTGGGGGATGGGCTGGGGAGGGTTTCAATGGCTGGGAGGGTGTAGATGGGCTGGAGTAAGTCTTAACAGAGATTTCGGCAGTTGGAACCCAAGCACAGTACCGGGTAAAGCTTTGGATTCTCGCCCAGAAATAGCTAAGAAGGAAAAAAAAAAAAAAAATTTAAATTGAATCAGGTTGGGCAGACTGGATGGACCATCCGGGTCTTTATCTGCCGTCATCTACTATGTTACTATGTATAAAGTGAAATGTCAAGCCCTCTTGAGAAAAATCCTTAAAACATGGGGCATTAGGAGGCACGAGCTCGAAGAGAGTCCAGTAACGCAATGCCTCGTGAAAGCTTGTGTCAAAACTCCCTGAATCCAACCCAAATATTAACATCAGATTTTCTTTTACACTCAAAACTTCTCTTAACATTTGGTTCTATGCAAATATATCGGAGCCCTGGGGGCCACAAATCTGTCTCTGCGGGGAGCCTGTTACTGAAGAATCTTTTCCTCGTACGCACGGGTGCAAACCACGGAATAGACCACACAGTCCTACAGAAAACATTTCTCCCAAGGGAGTTCAGAACATTTACATTAATTGATTCAGGTCCTCAAGCAATTTTCCCTGTCTATCCTGGTAGGCTCACAGTCTATCTAATGTATCTGGGGCATTGGGGGGATTAAGTGACTTGCCCAGGGTCACAAGGAGCAGCGTGGGTTTGAACCACTGCACCACTCTAGAAATCAAAATGTAGTAAAAGTGAGCCAAGTCTAGGACAATCAAGCCATTGTGACATCACTGATGAGGTTGGCTCTCATTGGTGGAATGAGGCATTATGACGTCACAATACCAGCTCTGGTTATCAGAGGCTGAAACTTTTCACACTATTCATCTCCCAGGGGAGCTCAGAATGGTTTACATGGATTTATTCAGGTACTCAAGCATTTTTCCGTGTGTGTCCTGGTGGGCTCATAATCTATCTAATGTATCTGGGACAATGGGGGGATTAAGTGACTTGCCCAGGGTCACAAGAAGCAGCGTGGGTTTGAACCCACAACCTCAGGGTGCTGAGGCTGTAGCTGTAATCACTGTGCCACACCCCCCCCCTATTTATTCATTATAAGTGGTACAGAATAGAGAATGATAAGGGGACAAAATTTGTCCCCATCCTGCAGGATCTCAATTTCCCCGTCCGGTTCCCGCGCGTTTTGTCGCTGTCCCTTTCCTATAAGCTCTGCCTTAACTGCACAAGCTTCGAACGCATGATTTTAAAAAGTGTTTGAGGCTTGTGCAAATGAAGACAGAGAACATAAGAACATAAGAAGTTGCCTCTACTGGGTCAGACCGAGGTCCATCTCGCCCAGCGGTCCGCTCCCGCGGCGGCCCATCAGGTCTGCGACCTGTGAAGTGGTTTCTGACCACTTCTATAACCTACCTCAAGTTCTATCTGTACCCCTCTATCCCTTTATCCTCCAGGAACCTATCCAAACCCTTCTTGAATCCCTGTACAGAGTTCTGGCCTATCACTTCCTCCGGAAGCGCGTTCCATGTGTCTACCACCCTCTGCGTAAAAAAGAATTTTCTAGCATTTGTTCTAAACCTGTCCCCTTTCAATTTCTCCGAGTGACCCCTAGTGCTTGTGGCTCCTCTCAGTTTGAAGAATCTGTCCTTATTTACTTTCTCTATGCCCTTAAGGATTTTGAAGGTTTCTATCATGTCCCCTCTAAGTCTCCTCTTCTCCAGGGAGAACAGCCCCAGCATTTTTAACCTGTCAGTGTATGGAAAATTTTCCATACCTTTTATCAGCTTAGTCGCCCTCCTCTGCACTCCCTCGAGTACCGCCATGTCCTTCTTGAGGTACGGCGACCAGTATTGAACACAGTACTCCAGGTGCGGGCGCACCATTGCGCGATACAGCGGCATGATGACTTCCTTGCTTGCAGGAATAAGGCAGGGGCAGGGGCAGGAAAAGAACTGGCCGGGGTGGGAAAATGAGCTCCCACGGGGACAGGGAAAAATTTGTCCCCGTGTGAACAGAAATTTTCAATGAAAGATATACAAGACCGTCCCCTGCTCTGTGGAACTTGTGGTGAATATCATCGACGCCGTAATCAGGGAAATCAAGGATTAAGATTTAAAAGCAGCCTAGGGGGGAAAAATTGGCATGAGGCTGAATTTGAATACCAAGAGGGCACACGATACCAGCTCAGACATCTATTCCGGCACAGGGAAAGTGTGTTATTGAGAATCAGTGGTGGAGAAAGCATGAATAAGCCAGCTTGACAAATGAACTAAGGATACCAGGCGGTTCACCAGGAGACATATAACACGCAGAGGTCATGCACCTGTGTGCGAGTAGGTAGCAGCAAATGAGAAGAGGGGTTAAATGGCCATTACAAGGACACTAGAGGAAGACAAGGTGACTTTTGAAAAAACTGTAATGAGAGGTGAATGTTCATAGGAAGACAGCTGAAAAAAACCACACGTTTTAGTGATATTTTGCATCAAGACAACCTTCTACCCGGCCAATTTCTCCATTTTCCTAGTCAAAGAAAAAATCCGTCATCGCAGGGTTACAGTTAAATCCTGACAGTTCTTTATTTATTTATTTATTTATTTATTTATTTAGTTAGTTAGATTTTTATCCCGTCCTCCCAATAGCTCAGAACGGTTTACAAATGAACATACACATATAAGTAGTACAAATGAACATACTATACAAATAAGTAGTACAACTGGTTTAGGGATTGGATTTATAGTTTTTGGAGAGAATTAAATACCGGGAGAGTAAGCAGAAAGAGAGAAGGGGGAAACAGTAGCTTAGTTTAAGGAGAGTTATAAGCATTTAGGTACAATTTGTTAGTGGATAGAGTAAGAGAGGATCATACTGGAGTTTCGGGAAGGGGGGGAGAAGGCAGAGGAGATCTTTAGTTGAAGAGGAGGGTCTTTACCGATTTACGGAATGTTAATAATGAGTTCTGTTGTCTAAGTTGGGGGGGGAGTTGGTTCCAGAGGCGTGGAATGAAGTGGCTGTAGGATCGTTTGTGGGCAGTTTCTGTGAGCAGTGATCTTCCGGGGGGGGGTGCATAGGCGTATCTCAGACTTTGAGCGGAGAGTGCGAGTGGGGTTGTAGATGGGAAGCTTGGATTTTATGTAGGAGGGGGTGGTGGAGTAGATTCTCTTGTGAGCAATTGCCAGGGCTTTGAAAGTACAGCGTTGGCTAATTGGGAGCCAGTGTTCGGCATGGAGTGCCGAGGAGATGGAATCGTGGTAGTTGAGGTTGTGTAGGAGGCGGATGGCTGCATTTTGAACCCGTTGGAGGCGTTTGATATTATTCTTGGTTAGTCCATTAAATAGGGAGTTGCAATAATCCATTCTGGAGAGGACATATGCGTATAGGAGTTGGGCGAGGTCTGGTGTGGAGATGTAGGGTTTGATCCTTTTCAGTTGGCGAAGGTAGTAGAAGGAGGTGGAGACTACTTGGGATATGTGGTTAGATAGGGATAGGTGTCCGTCTAGGGTTACTCCCAGGCTGCGAACTTGATCTGCTGCCGTTAGTAGAGTGGAATCCCATGTTAGTGTAGGTCGTATGTATTTGGTGTTTTTGTTTCTGATCCATAGGAGTTCGGTTTTGGAGGCGTTAAGTTGAAGCTTGTTGTTTGACATCCAAGATTTCATTTCAGTGAGGCAGAGTTCGAGGTTAGCAATTTGGGAGGGCCGGTTTTCGCCTAAGGGGAGGAGCAGCTGGATGTCATCTGCATAAGAGTGGATTTTGATTTTATATTTTTGCGCTATATCGATGACGGGTTTGATGTAGAGGTTGAATAGGAGGGGGGATAGAAGGGCGCCTTGAGGAACGCCATATTTGATAGGCTTAGGGTTAGATTTATGTGTCCCTAGTAGGACAGTTTGGGTCCTTTGGTGAAGGAAGGAGGTGATCCATTGGAGGGCTGTGTCTTTGATTCCGAGGTCGTGGAGCCTAGATGTGAGTAGTTGGTGGTCAACTGTGTCGAAGGCAGCGCTAAGGTCAAGTAGGACTAGTAGGGCGTCATTGCCTTTGTCGAGTATTGACCAGCTGTCATCGATGATATCAAGGAGTACTGATTCTGTGCTGTGGCCCTTACGGAAGCCGGATTGGGCTGGGGATAGGGCAGCTTGTTCTTCAATGAAGGGGTGTAGGCGGTGGAGCACAATTCGTTCAAGGAGTTTGGAGACAATTGGGAGGTTGGAGACTGGGCGATAGTTGCTAGGTTCATTGGGATCAAGGGAGGGTTTTTTGAGGGTGGGCTTGATAATAGCTGATTTCCAGCTGAGGGGGACAGTTCCAGTAGTTAGAGAGGTGTTAATGATGGGGAGGATGGATTCTGCCATGGCGTCTCCGGCAGACAGCAGGAGGCTGGACGGGCAGGGGTCGAGGATGGTGTTGGAGGGTTTGAGTTCTCTCAGGGTTTCGAGGACCTCCGCATGAGTGGCTAAATGAAATTGTGAGAGAGTGGCGGAAGAGGGGGTATATGGAGTTGGTTGGAGCTGAGTAGGAGTGGGTTTGGTGTTGAGGTCGAGGTTAGCTCGGATGTTTTGTACTTTGGATAATAAATGTTGGATAATAAATGTTGGCACTGCCATCTAGAAGCAGGAACTTTAGATCATTGTTTCATTGCCCATTTATTATGAATTTTTGGAAATCAATTTGGGACCAACTTAATAATTTATTAGATAACCCAGTGGATTATCCTATGATACTGTGATATTTGGTATGGAAATGAGAGCAAAAAGTCAGATTTCTGCGAACAACAATAAATTATTACTTATAATGACTGGTATTGCCATTCAGCAAATTACATATAATTGGAAGGATTGGAGGAGATTAAATTATAACTTTTGGTGGAACTCTTTATGTCATATCTATAAAATGGAAAGATTTATTGCATTACAACGGGGATATTTCAGGAAATTTCAGGATGTGTAGAAACCATTACCAAAATATTGTATGGATTAGTTAAAATTATTTCCCTTAAATTTTATCAGTTTAATGGTGTAGGGAGGGGGATATTTTATTATTACATATTTTATATGATAATGGAATATATGGAAGGGAGGGGTGGGAGGGGGGAGGGATAAGAGTTTACGTAATGTACCAATGATAGCTTCTAAATGATGTATTTATTGTTAATGTGATTGAATATATATAACACTTGATGCAATTTTAAAAATGAATAAAGAATTTTAAAAAAAAAGAATCTACCAGTGACCGCTCTCACAGAAGACAGCAGGGATGCACTTTCCGAACTCTTTAGTCTCTCAGCCCAACAGCGGATTCCACTGCGGTTTCACGTGGTGGGGATCCGGGACTGTCATTCGGGCACCAATCTGGACATTTTGGCGATGGCGTGGGCCGTGGACCTGCAGTGTACATTAACAGCCCAGCAGCTACAGCGGGTATTGAAGAACATTCAAAGGGTGTCTCCTAACATAACCCACTGGGAAATGCAATTGAAGATTGTTCTGAGACTTTATATTCCACCGGAACGTGCTGCCCGGATGGGAATTACGACATCTCATTCTTGCCCGAAATGCAGCCATGCTCACGCTTCTTTGAGCCATATGTTTTGGGCATGCCCCAAAATTCAACAGTTCTGGAGTCACCTGGGACGCTATGTTACGTTGCTTTGGGGGAGGCGTTGGCTCCCACAACTGAGAGCGCTATTTGGTTTTTATAACATAGCCACGCCCAAACCCAGGGGAATGTCAGCTTTTATCACCAGAGTGCTTTTACTGGGGAAGAAAACTATCCTTATTAACTGGCTTTCGCCTGATCCTCCGACCTATGCACAATGGAGATCCCTGATGATAATTCATGCCACGCTGGAGCGGAGACTGGTGGGTGACTTGGAGCATGGCCCGGGTCGTAGATTTTGTCAGACTTGGGAATACTTTTGGCAGGACCTTACACCACGCGCTCGCAGTAGACTTTTGAACCTTTAAGGTTATCTCTCAACTTTTGGCATGGCTTTGGACTCCTGTGAAGGGGAGGGGTGGGGGGAGGGGGGAAATGTTTGTACTGTTACTTCTGATTGATGCTCTTTCTTGTTCTTGTCTATTATACTTGAAATAATAAAAAAGCATTTGAATATAAAAAAAAAAGAATCCTGACACTACTTGTACTGCAGCAAACAAAGGCATGCACTGGAGGACCAGAGCACCGGAGACTCAATTAATCGTAAATTCAAAGCAAAAGAACAGCAGGAGAAAAAAATGGATAAATTGCAGCATTAGCACACACAACCAGAACTCTGCTACATGCATTATAAGGTGTCTCTGAAAGGTCTATCTGATGCAGCACAAATATTTGAATGTTACCTTCTGGTCTTACTCTCAGATCTCCTCTTTTTTTCTCAAACTTTTTTTTTTTTAGTTATATGGTGCAAGTCTTCTGGCTAGGGCAACAACCTACTTTAAAAGTCTCTTTTCTAAATATATTCTTCACCCCTCTCCTGGTATATTAGATTATAAGTGCATGGAGAAGGGACTGCTTGTATTTTAGATAAGAACATAACAATAGCCTTACTGGGTCAAACCAATGGTCAATCGAGCCCAGTATCCCGTCTTCGTGGAGGCCAATCCAGGTCACAAGTACCTGGCAAAACCCCAAATAGTGGCGGCATTCCATACAGAATCCCAAAGAATAGCAAGATTCCGGAATCGCAAAGAGTAACGAGATTCTAGAATCCCAAAGAGTAGCAACATTCCATACAGAATCTCAAAGAATTAGCAAGATTCTGGAATCCCAAAGAGAAACAAGATTCTAGAATCCTAAAGAGTAGCAACATTCCATACAGAATCCCAAAGAATAGCAAGATTCCGGAATCGCAAAGAGTAACGAGATTCTAGAATCCCAAAGAATAGCAAGATTCCGGAATCGCAAAGAGTAACGAGATTCTAGAATCCCAAAGAGTAGCAACATTCCATACAGAATCCCAAAGAATAGCAAGATTCCGGAATCGCAAAGAGTAACGAGATTCTAGAATCCCAAAGAGTAGCAACATTCCATACAGAATCCCAAAGAATAGCAAGATTCCGGAATCGCAAAGAGTAACGAGATTCTAGAATCCCAAAGAGTAGCAACATTCCATACAGAATCCCAAAGAATAGCAAGATTCCGGAATCGCAAAGAGTAACGAGATTCTAGAATCCCAAAGAGTAGCAACATTCCATACAGAATCCCAAAGAATAGCAAGATTCCGGAATCGCAAAGAGTAACGAGATTCTAGAATCCCAAAGAGTAGCAACATTTCATACAGAATCCCAAAGAATAGCAAGATTCCGGAATCGCAAAGAGTAACGAGATTCTAGAATCCCAAAGAGTAGCAACATTCCATACAGAATCCCAAAGAATAGCAAGATTCCGGAATCGCAAAGAGTAACGAGATTCTAGAATCCCAAAGAGTAGCAACATTCCATGCTACTAATCCAGGGTAAGCAGTGGCTTCCCCCATGTTTTCTCAATAACAGACTATGGACTTTTCCTCCAGGAATTTGTCCAAACCTGTTTTAAAACCAGTTACATTAACCGCTCCTACCACAACCTCTGGCAACGCGTTCCAGAGCTTAACTATTCTCCGAGTGAAAAAAATATTTCCTCCTATTGGTTTTAAAAGTATTTCCCTGTAACTTCATCGAGTGTCCCCTAGTCTTTGTCACTTCTGACGGAGCGAAAAATCGATCCACTTGTACCCGTTCTACTCCACTTAGGATTTTGTAAACTTCAATCCTATCTCCCCGCAGCTGTCTCTTTTCCAAGCTGAAGAGCCCTAACCGTTTTAGCCTTTCCTCATCCGAGAGGTGATCCATTCCCTGCACCATCTTGGTTGCTCTTCTTTGAACCTTTTCTAGTGCCATAAGAATATAAGGACAAATAGGAAAAAATGAATGCAGAGTGTTTGGGGTTTATCAGTACATTTAATAGAGTATGGCGTCCATTGACTATATTTGTAACATCATAATAATTGTTATGTATTTATTTATTTATTTATTTTTTTGAGGTTGGTAGAATTCCTTACACATACAGGGGAGGGGGGAGAGAAAGATATTTTGTTTATTAAAATAATATTATAATTACATAATTTGTCTTATTGTAGTAATTTGGTAAGGGGGAGAAAATGATTGTTCTAAGTATAAATTGAATGTTTAATAATGCGTTTTATGAAATATTTATGTTCAGATAATTGCATTGCATTGTCAAAGTTTAAAAATCAATAAAGATTTATATATAAAAAAAAAAGAACATAAGAACCGCCATCTCCGGATCAGACCTTCGGTCCATCAAGTCCGGCGATCCGCACACGCGGAGGCCCAGCCAGGTGTACACCTGGCGTCATTTTAGTCCCCCATAGCCCTCTATGCCTCTCGTAAGGAACGGTGGATTGCGCAATAACCTCCTCTGGGAGAGCATTCCAAGTGTCTACCACTCGTTGCGTGAAGCAGAACTTCCTGATATTTGTCCTGGACTTGTCCCCCCCTTAGCTTCAGTCCATGTCCTCTTGTCCGTGTCACAATCTCAGCTCTGGAATGTTGCTACTCTTTGGGATTCCGGAATCTTGCTATTCATAAGAACATAAGAAGCGCCATCTCCGGATCAGACCTTCGGTCCATCAAGTCTGGCGATCCGCACACGCGGAGGCCCTGCCAGGTGTACACCTGGCATCATTTTAGTCACCCATATCCCTCTATGCCTCTCGTAAGGAACGGTGGATTGCGCAATAACCTCCTCTGGGAGAGCATTCCAGGTGACCACCACTCGCTGCGTGAAGCAGAACTTCCACTAAATCTTTTTTGAAGTATTTATGCTATATGGCATATATGTCATACTACTAATAAGAGCTCCTTTTACAAAGGTACACTAGCATTTTTAGTGCACGCACAAGATTAGCGCCTGCTAGCCGAAAAATTACCACCTGCTTAAAAGGAGGCGGTAGCGGCTAGCGCGGGCATTTTTAGCGCGTGCTAAAACCACTAGCGCACCTTTAGAAAAGGGGCTTTAAATTTTTGCTTATAGCAGTAGTGGAGACGACAACGGGTTCAGTACAGCAGAGATGATGTGTTAAATCCTGCCAGGATTATAAATACAGTAGTATCAAATCTCTCCTAATGTGATGAAACCGAACCCCAAAAAGACGGAGAAACCCCACAGAGCTGCCCACGACCCGATTTCAGCGTTCTAACACCATCGCTGCTTTCGCATGTTAGAATTAATCGTATCGGTCTGATTAAATAAGCGCTCTAATCCATATGCGGGTTTCTCTTTCAAAAGGATTTTTCTTCTTCCTGGAGGGAAGAGTGCGAGAAGCCATAATTTGCGGTACGTTACTACACGTTAAGCCTACTTGGGACAAATATAAAAGCCGTCTTTTCTTGATCATGACGGGAAGAGTTGTCCAAATGGTCACACGTAACTGCAGAATAAATTACGCATTTTGGTGGGCAAACGTGTGTACCACATATAAATATGAGAGAATGAATGCGGAAGGTTTGGGGTTTAGTGGTGTCAGTTCAAAAGCGCGCCGGGACAAAGGCGCGCGCAGACAATTGAGTGCAGCGTGGAGGCGCGTGCCACAGAAAATTACTGTTTTTAGGGCTCCGACGGGTGGCCATGGGGGGGAACCCCCCCCACTTTACTTAATAGAGATCGCGCCGCGTTGTGGGGGCATTGTGGGGGATTTGGGGGGTTGTAACCCCCCACATTTTACTGAAAACTTCACTTTTTCCCTGTTTGTAGGGAAAAAGTTAAGTTTACAGTAAAATGTGGAGGGTTACAACCCCCCAAACCCCCCCACAACGCCGGCGCGATCTCTATTAAGTAAACTGGGGGGGCTCCCCAACAAAACCCCCCGTTGGAGCCCCTAAAAACTGTAATTTTCTTCGGCGCGTGCCTCCATCTTGCGCTCAGTTGTCGGCGCGCGCCTTTGTCTTTCGCGGGGTTGTCTATGAACCAGGTTTAGTAGTTCATTTAATAAAGTGTGGAGCCCATTGATTGCATTTGTTACCTCATAATAATGGTCATGTATCTCTCCTTGTCTTAGATTTACTTACACATCCAGGGTGGGAAATGTATTTTGAGTATTTAAATTACTTAATTATAATATTGTAATCACATCATATGTCTTATTGTATTAATAATTGGGAGGAGGGTGGGAGAAAATGATTGTTTCATGGATTACTTGTGTAGTTAATAGTGCGTTTTATGTTCAATTAATTGTATTGCACTGTCAAAGTTTGACAATCAATAAAGATTTAAAAAAAAAAAAAAAAGAATTTTTCTTCTTACTGGAGGGAAGAGTGCGAGAAGCTGAAATGAGAATACAAATGTCCCTTAGAAAATTGGCTTATTTTAGCGTTCAGGTATCAGTCTTCGGTTTTGCTGCCTACTTACGGTATTTCAAGCAAAATCGGACGGCAAAGTTAATCTGGGTGGAAAAGTAGAACCCTCTAACGATCGAAGGCAGGAAATTTTTTTTTAAAAAATCAAGTAAAAAGATTATAGGGCTCCTTTTACTAAGGTGCGCTAGCGTTTTTAGTGCGCGCTACACGTAAAAACTAACGCCAGCTCAATGGTGGTGTTAGCGTCTAGCGCAGCTTAGTAAAAGGAGCCCTAACACCTCAATAAAACCAGAGTTCACCGCTGGGACAGCGGGAGAAACTAGTGGGAGACAGGCCGGGAGCAAATGCTGACCTTGGAAATCCTAATCTTGAAATCGGGAACTCAGAAGCCTTATTAATAAAAGCATAATGAAATGGTACAAATGTGATGTTAGTAAAAAAAAAAAAAAAATTTTTTTTTAAAAAAAAAGCACCACTGGGTTTGGACCAAGCAGCAGCAGCCCCTCCCTCCCATTTGGCAGGCGCATGCAAGCGAGAGACGTGCAAGACGGCGGCAGCTTCATGGCCCGCTGCAAAGACTGGCATCATCTGATCTTTCAGGCATGAGATGACAAATAGGTACCTTAAGGAGTATGCTAAAATTATTCCGATCACAGCACAGGAAAAGGGGGATGGAACGGGAGCGAGATGTCTGATGTAATATCACCAGCTATTGCCCGAGTCAGGAGAGCAGACATTTGTGCTTTCCAGTCACATGATAGGGGGGGGGCCTGGAATAAAAAGATCTTGGATGCCAAAACAAGAATGGATTGGCAACACATTTATTTTTTAAAAAAAGGAGGTACCAGGAAGGACATCAGACCCTTAAATTTCCAGATGAAGAAGAACCATTCGTGCCGATACTTCATTTGGATCTGCTGCTTAAACCAAATTCTCCGTCTTTAGGTGGCAACGACAGCCACCATCCCAGAGACAGACCCCCCCCTGCATGCAAGTTTCAGAGATGCAGAGAGCTACGAGGAACCATATCTGGAATCTCTCTCCCTAGATCGTAAGCTATTAAAGGTCTTCTGCATTTTAAACCTCAAACCTTATCTGTATGTTCCCCCCCCCTCCCCTCCCCTCCCCAGAGAGAAATCCTGCTCCTGCAGATCCCCTGAGAGGAGGGCAATGGACTGAAAGAGGGAACCGCTACTCCAGGCCTCCGTCTTCCAGCCTTGCCATTCCTTGTCGTTGCTATGGCAACAACCGTCTCCATGCGCCCTAGAACCTTCTTGGTATTCTGTGGTCAGGCTGCAGCATCCGCCCGTGTCAGGGCTGCCTTGGCAACACTGCCAGCGCCACTTCTGGAGCCAAATGACAAATCAGCTGTTTTGCAGAAAGAAATCTGGCACACCCCCAAAATAATAACCACACAGCTATAAAGGACCAGAGTTTGCCACCTACCCCACTTCTACCAAATATAGAAAAAGGACACCTTTCAGCCTATTTTTTTTTTTTTTTTATCAGTAAGTAAATACTAATATTCCGGGCAAAGGCCAGCTAAAAACTGCAGCTCTAACCCATATCTGGAAGAAGACCAGGAGCAAATGCTGACCTGGGAAATCCTAATAAAAATCTTGAAATTGGAAACTCAGAAGCCTTATTAATAAAAGCAAAATGAAATGATACAAATGTGATGAAAAAAAAAGTGGGAGTGTGTGGTGCAGTGGTTAGAGCAACAGCCTCGCACCCTCAGGTTGTGGGTTCAAATCCTGCACCGCTCCTTGTGACCCTGGGCAAGTCACTTAAACCCTATTGCCCCTGGTACATTAGATAGAGTGGGAGCCCGCTGGGACAGTTAGGGAAAACCGCTTGAGTCCCGGAATAATTTGTAAACCACTTAGCATTGTTGGATATGTGGAATATCATTTTTTTCATTGCAAGAAAGCACCCACTGCCACACAAATTCACACATGCATGCATATATCTGCGCGGTCAACTCGTCCTTTATGCCCAGATCAATAAAAGATGCCAGCCTCAACTCCACTGCAGTTACTGTAAACTAGAGGCAGAGATCCAGAGATTACAGAAGTCTCTCCTAGCTTTTATGGTCTGAAAATGTTGACTTTAGACTGAAGAAACGGAAAGGTACGAGACTGACGAATGTGCCCCCCTCACCCCTTCCCAGCTGGGGAGCCTTTTGCATCATCACTGAGCCAACAGGCGTGACCCTGCCGAGCAATCACAAAATACAACCCGGAAAGGGACCGCAAATGAAAGCGTGTGCCGACAATGTGCACGTGAGCCTCCGTGTGACGCCGGTTCCATATACCCTCGAATATCAAAGGCACCTTTACTGAAGCGATCCCGGATGGGGGGCAAGGCACAAGGAAAAGGATGAGCAGCCAAGAGGGATGGGAGCAGCTTCCCCTCTTTAGAAAGGACTTAAGCCAGAAGGAAGCAGCTAGGTCGCGCCTAAACACCCCCTACACAGGAATGATGCCCCTGAGGGGCACCTATGGGCAGGATTTCGGGTGAGACGAGCAGCTCGGGCACCCATTCTGAAGCGATCCCGGCTTTTGGAAAAGGATGAGCAGCCTCCCCCCCCCTTTAAAAAAGACTTAAGCCAGAAGGAAGCAGCTAGGTCGTGCCTAAACACCCCCTACACAGGAATGATGCCCCCGAGGGGCACCTATGGGTGAGATTTCGGGTGAGACGAGCAGCTCGGGCACCCATTCTGAAGTGATCCCGGCTTTTGGAAAAGGATGAGCAGCCTCCCCCCCCCCTTTAGAAAAGACTTAAGCCAGAAGGAAGCAGCTAGGTTGCGCCTAAACACCCCCTACACAGGAATGATGCCCCCGAGGGGCACCTATGGGCGAGATTTTGGGTGCCATGAGCAGCTCGGGCACCCATTCTGAAGCAAACCCGGCTTTTGGAAAAGGATGAGCAGCCTCCCCCCCCCTTTAGAAAAGACTTAAGCCAGAAGGAAGCAGCTAGGTCGCGCCTAAACACCCCCTACACAGGAATGATGCCCCCGAGGGGCACCTACGGGCGAGATTTTGGGTGCCATGAGCAGCTCGGGCACCCATTCTGAAGCAAACCCGGCTTTTGGAAAAGGATGAGCAGCCTCCCCCCTTTAGAAAGGACTTAAGCCAGAAGGAAGCAGCTAGGTCGCGCCTAAACACCCCCTACACAGGAATGATGCCCCTGAGGGGCACCTACGGGCAAGATTTTGGGTGCCATGAGCAGCTCGGGCACCCATTCTGAAGCGATCCCGGCTTTTGGAAAAGGATGAGCAGCCTCCCCCCCCCTTTAAAAAAGACTTAAGCCAGAAGGAAGCAGCTAGGTCGTGCCTAAACACCCCCTACACAGGAATGATGCCCCCGAGGGGCACCTATGGGCGAGATTTTGGGTGCCATGAGCAGCTCGGGCACCCATTCTGAAGCAAACCCGGCTTTTGGAAAAGGATGAGCAGCCTCCCCCCTTTAGAAAGGACTTAAGCCAGAAGGAAGCAGCTAGATCGCACCTAAACACCCCTTACACAGGAATGATGCTCCCGAGGGGCACCTACGGGCAAGATTTTGGGTGCCATGAGCAGCTCGGGCACCCATTCTGAAGCGATCCCGGCTTTTGGAAAAGGATGAGCAGCCCCCCCCCCTTTAGAAAAGACTTAAGCCAGAAGGAAGCAGCTAGGTCGTGCCTAAACACCCCCTACACAGGAATGATGCCCCCGAGGGGCACCTATGGGCGAGATTTTGGGTGCCATGAGCAGCTCGGGCACCCATTCTGAAGCAAACCCGGCTTTTGGAAAAGGATGAGCAGCCTCCCCCCCCCCTTTAGAAAAGACTTAAGCCAGAAGGAAGCAGCTAGGTTGCGCCTAAACACCCCTTACACAGGAATGATGCTCCCGAGGGGCACCTACGGGCAAGATTTTGGGTGCCATGAGCAGCTCGGGCACCCATTCTGAAGCGATCCCGGCTTTTGGAAAAGGATGAGCAGCCCCCCCCCTTTAGAAAAGACTTAAGCCAGAAGGAAGCAGCTAGGTCGTGCCTAAACACCCCCTACACAGGAATGATGCCCCCGAGGGGCACCTATGGGCGAGATTTTGGGTGCCATGAGCAGCTCGGGCACCCATTCTGAAGCAAACCCGGCTTTTGGAAAAGGATGAGCAGCCTCCCCCCCCCCTTTAGAAAAGACTTAAGCCAGAAGGAAGCAGCTAGGTTGCGCCTAAACACCCCCTACACAGGAATGATGCCCCCGAGGGGCACCTACGGGCGAGAATTCGGGCGCGATGCGAATGCTCGGGGGGGGGGGGGAGAAGCGCGGCGGTCCTTACTCACAGGTGCGGGGCAGAGCGGGGCGATCGTCCCTGGGGAGCCAGATCTTCTGGATGCGGTTCTGAGTCAGCTCCATGGGCATGGCTGCGGGGCGGAAAGCGGGGGGGCTCTTGGAGAATCCGGCGGCTCCACGCACCGCTCTGGGCTTCCCGCTTCGCACTGATCCGGCTCCCGGTCCCCGGCCGGCAAAAGGCAGCCTGGCTTCTGTGACGTCCGCGGGGAGGCGGGGCCGTAGGCGTGGCTCTCGCCCGAGGGGGCGGGGCCCGCGGAGATCCCACGGCCGCCGGAAAGAAAGTGCCACGAATTTGATTGTTTGATCGTTTCTGATGCTGCTTCTGAGCCCGGGCGACTCACTTGGCTCGTGAGATGGAACTTGGGAAAACCCAGGATTTGCAAATCCTGGTTTTACCCAGAGCCGTTTTTAAGGACTAATTCTTATTCTAAATGTCCCGAAAAAAAGTGCAACACCCTAGACCAGGGATCTCAAAGTCCCTCCTTGAGGGCCGCAATCCAGTCGGGTTTGCAGGATTTCCCCAATGACTATGCATGAGATCTATGTGCATGCACTGCTTTCAATGCATATTCTTTGGGGAAATCCTGAAAACCCGACTGGATTGCGGCCCTCAAAGAGGGACTTTGAGATCCCTGGACTGTAGCATAAGTTCTTGTTTCTTAGGGTTAACATATGGCTCCAGAAAAAAGGAGGATGGATTGAGACATCCGGGTTTTATTTCTATTGCATTCAATGTCCTTTTTCTGGAGCCATATGGTAACCCAGGGATCTCAAAGTCCCTCCCTGAGGTCCGCAATCCAGTCGGGTTTTCAGGATTTCCCCAATGAATATGCATTGAAAGCAGTGCATGCACATAGATCTCATGCATATTCATTGGGGAAATCCTGAAAACCCGACTGGAGGGACTTTGAGACCCCTGCCCTAGACTAACTAATGATAGACGCTACATTTTTCTTTGGTTTAGTTTTGGGGTTGATCTTTTTCTAATAATACTTCAAGTGCTGCCCCCACCTTGACCCCTAGAGATGATGCAAACGAAAATATCATTTCCCTGCCTCTGGGGAAAAGATGTAACTGAATTCTAGCGTTTTTGCTTTTATTTAAAAAAAAATGCAAAAAGCAGGTTTCTGCACCCAACTATATAACCTACAAGTAGGGAGAAAACCCAGCATTTTGAGGTTTCTGTCCATTGTCGATTTCTACTGCTTTTATATCACAAAGTAGGGTGTTGGGTCCACATCATTGCAATTATAGCATTTTCCAGGGTTTAGTTACTAAAACAATGTGACTATTTTAGGTCCTAGCAAGTCCTTTTGGGGAGTTTGCATGAAAACACACGTCCCTCACGTTCCCCAAAGACAGTCGGACCACGCCTACCCCGGGCAAGCCCCGCCCCCGGCAAGCACGCGGCCGCCTCCGGCCTCCCCAGGCACCCTGCACGCGCTCCCTGCGTGGGCTCGGGATCAACCCGAATGACCCGTGCAAATGGGAGAAGCATTTGCAATCGGAAGCAGAACTTGCACGGCCAAAGCTAATGGAGATCAGGCACATGGATGGGGGTGGGGGAAGGGGTAAAACACGGTCCTTACGGACCTCGCGGATCTGAACTGCACATTCTTAAAAATCTTCTGGTCTCTGGCTCTGACAGACCTCGATGACAGTTTAGCTCTGACGGATCCTAATGCTTTTCCCTCCCTAAGCTGAAACTAAAAGTGGCACAGACCTCAGGGCAAAAGTTTTGCTGGCTAGTCTCAGCTTAACCCTTTCAGGACCATAAGGATCGTAGGCCAATTTTTGTGGTTTTGACGACATTTTTATGGTAAAAAGGGCTTGCAGATGCCAAAAAATTGATTTTTTTTGTGAAATATCATTATTTTTTTTTAAAAAAATCACACTTCTGGCTTATGGACAGTGTGGCAAGTGAATCTTCTCGTCAATCTGGCAACGACGCTAATGAATGAATGTCGGAACCAGTTTGTTTACATAAAGGCAGTATCATATGGAATCCGTACATATCAAATTTAGAACTGTAGACTATCCCAATCAAAATTGATAGGATTTTAAAGTTATGGGACAAATATGTCCCTTGGTCCTGAAAGGGTTAAAGGGGAGGGAAAAGCATTAGGATCCGTCAGAGCTAAATTGTCATAGAGCAGTGGTCCCCAACCCTGAAGGACCACCAGGCCTGTCGGGTTTTCAGGCTAGCCCTAATAAATATGCATGGAGTATATTTGCATATCTAACACCTCCATTATATCAAATCTCTCTCATGCAAAAACTAACCTGAAAACTCGGCTGGCCTGGTGGTCCTCCGGGACAGGGTTGGGGACCACTGGACTACTGTCATAGAGCAGTGGTTCCCAACCCTGTCCTGGAGGACCACCAGGCCAGTCGGGTTTTGGGGATAGACCTAATGAATATGCATGGAGCAGATTTGCATGCCTGTCACCTCCATTATATGCAAATCTCTCTCGTGCATATTCATTAGGGCTATCCCCAAAACCCGACTGACCTGGTGGTCCTCCAGGACAGGGTTGGGAACCACTGGTCATAGAGGTCTGTCACAGCAAGTGGTGCGGACCTCAGATTTTTAAGGACGTGCGGTTTTAGATCCGTAAGGTCCACGTTTTACCCCTTCCCAGGATGAGAATACCTCCTGCCTCCCCTAAACTGCTGTAAGAGTACTAAGAGGCAAATATTAGCTACTGGTTTTAAAAGCATCCAAAACAACCCCCCCCCCCAAATCAAATTAATTTATTCAGTTTGCTTGGCTTTTATATGCCGTCCTCCCAGAAGAGCTCAGAACGGGTTACAAGTTAAAGCATAACTGGGTTTAGTAATGTACAGCATGACTACATTTTAGGTTATGGCATGATAGGACAATACATAATCAAAAGCATGGCATTACTTAATAGGATATGACAGGACAAGACCGTGGGTGGTGTGTTATAAGTTTGGTATGCCATTGCGGTAATTAATAGAGTTTGACAGTATGAAGCATGGTAAGGCAATGACAGACAATTCATAGCCGTGAATGATAATATATGATAGGTGTGGTATAGCGTGGAATGTCTGGCAAAGTGTGGAAGTGTCAACAATGACAGTGATTGACAATGTGTGGCAGGGCAAGATAATATATAACAGTGCATGATAATATGTGTTAGGTATGATATGGGAAGGAAAGTCCATAGTCTGTTATTAAGACATGGGGGAAGCCTCTGCTTGCCCTGGATCGGTAGCATGGAATGTTGCTACTCTCTGGGATTCTAGAATGTTGCTACTGTTTGGGATTCCGGAATCTTGTTACTCTCTGGGATTCCAGAATCTTCCTATTATTTGGGATTCTGTATGGAATGTTGCTACTGTTTGGGATTCTAGAATGTTGCTACTGTTTGGGATTCCGGAATCTTGCTATTCTTTGGGATTCTGTATGGAATGTTTCTACTCTCTGGGATTCTAGAATGTTGCTACTGTTTGGGATTCTGTTTGGAATGTTGCTACTCTGAGATTCTGGAATCTTGTTACTCTCTGGGATTCCAGAATCTTGCTATTCTTTGGGATTCTGTATGGAATGTTGCTACTCTCTGGGATTCTAGAATGTTGCTACTGTTTGGGATTCCGGAATCTTGTTACTCTCTGGGATTCCAGAATCTTCCTATTATTTGGGATTCTGTATGGAATGTTGCTACTGTTTGGGATTCTAGAATGTTGCTACTGTTTGGGATTCCAGAATCTTGCTATTCTTTGGGATTCTGTATGGAATGTTTCTACTCTTTGGGATTCTAGAATGTTGCTACTTTTTGGGATTCCGGAATCTTGCTATTCTTTGGGATTCTGTATCGAATGTTTCTACTCTCTGGGATTCTAGAATGTTGCTACTGTTTGGGATTCCAGAATCTTGCTATTCTTTGGGATTCTGTTTGGAATGTTGCTACTCTGAGATTCTGGAATCTTGTTACTCTCTGGGATTCCAGAATCTTGCTATTCTTTGGGATTCTGTATGGAATGTTTCTACTCTCTGGGATTCTAGAATGTTGCTACTGTTTGGGATTCCGGAATCTTGCTATTCTTTGGGATTCTGTTTGGAATGTTGCTACTCTGAGATTCTGGAATCTTGTTACTCTCTGGGATTCCAGAATCTTCCTATTCTTTGGGATTCTGTATGGAATGTTTCTACTCTTTGGGATTCTAGAATGTTGCTACTGTTTGGGATTCCGTAATCTGTTAACCTGTCATAGATCGTCCAAGTGCCGACTTGGGCGGGTTTTTAGACATGTTTACGTTTCGATTATGAACCCCATACTGTCCAAACCTGAGGGTACTTAACCTCTTGCATATTAAGCTTAAATTATGAGATCCTTAGTTACCCTGTCAGTTAACATCTACAGTGCTGTGTAGAGGTCTTGTGGCTTTCATGAAAACCAACTGACAAATCTAATTTGGATAGACAGCAAATGCTACACCGAGCATGGCACGTTGGCATTTCTGATTTCAGCTTTATCTGGCTCAGATTTGAAATAGTTGATACGGTAAACAGCGGTTGTGGAATCTTTAAAATAAATGCTATGAAGTTCTTCTTTACCCAACGTGTGGTGGACACCTGGAATGCGCTTCCAGAGGACGTAATAGGGCAGAGTACGGTACTGGGGTTCAAGAAAGGATTGGACAATTTCCTGGTGGGAAAGGGGATAGAGGGGTATAGATAGCAGATTACTGCACAGGTCCTGGACCTTTTGGGCCGCCGCGTGAGCGGACTGCTGGGCACGATGGACCTCAGGTCTGACCCAGCAGAGGCATTGCTTATGTTCTTATGACAGTTGTGATGTATGTGGCCACTTTTGCATAACACCAGGGGTTTATTGTAATAAATGTTTCCTGAAACCTCCCATTTATCATTTCATTATATTTATTTCAGTCATTCATTTTCTGTCCCCAAAGAGCTCCGGTTAAACATATATATTATATGGTTAACAGGTCACAATTTGGCATAATTACAGTACACTTCCCCCTCTATATTCGCGGTGGTTAGGGGCAGAGCCAGTCCGCGAATATTAAAAATCCATGAATAATATTTGGGTCAGTTCTGCCCCTAACCCCCGCTTCCCCTGGCTATTTTAAGCCCTGAAAGACCCCCCCTTAAGACTCACCTGGGGGTCTAGCGGGTTTTCAGGCAGGAGCGATCTACCCACGCTCCTGCCCCGTGCAGATCGCTCACAGGAAATGGCTGCCTTGAGCTCCCGCAGTCTCTCGAGCCGTTTCCTGTGAGCGATCTGCACGGGGCAGGAGCGTGGGAAGATCGCTCCTGCCCCTAAAACCCGTTAGACCACCAGGTAAGGCTTAAGGGGGGGCTTTCAGGGCTTAAATTAGCCTGAAAAATGAAAATGAATTTTTTGGTTTAAAACCGCAAATAAGCGAATCTGTAGATACGGAATTCGCGAATACGGAGGGAGAAGTGTACATGTTTACAAGACAAGGTTGTATCCTAACTTGATACAAACTAGGGGTCAAATACCAACAGATATGGTCCCTCTATTATGAACCCATAGCACGGGTTTTAGTGCTGGCATCACCGGTAACTGCTCTGATGTTCATAAGAACATAAGAACAGCCTTACTGGGTCAGACCAAAGGTCCATCAAGCCCAGTAGCCTGTTCTCACGGTGGCCAATCCAGGTCCCTAGTACCTGGCCAAAACCCAAGGAGTAGCAACATTCCATACAGAATCCCAAAGAATAGCAAGATTCCGGAATCCCAGAGAGTAACAAGATTCTAGAATCCCAAAGAGTAGCAACATTCCATACAGAATCCCAAAGATTAGCAAGATTCCGGAATCCCAGAGAGTAACAAGATTCTAGAATCCCAAAGAGTAGCAACATTCCATACAGAATCCCAAAGACTAGCAAGATTCCGGAATCCCAGAGAGTAACAAGATTCTAGAATCCCAAAGAGTAGCAACATTCCATACAGAATCCCAAAGACTAGCAAGATTCCGGAATCCCAGAGAGTAACAAGATTCTAGAATCCCAAAGAGTAGCAACATTCCATACAGAATCCCAAAGACTAGCAAGATTCCGGAATCCCAGAGAGTAACAAGATTCTAGAATCCCAAAGAGTAGCAACATTCCATACAGAATCCCAAAGACTAGCAAGATTCCGGAATCCCAGAGAGTAACAAGATTCTAGAATCCCAAAGAGTAGCAACATTCCATACAGAATCCCAAAGACTAGCAAGATTCCGGAATCCCAGAGAGTAACAAGATTCTAGAATCTCAAAGAGTAGCAACATTCCATGCTACCAATCCAGGGCAAGCAGTGGCTTCCCCTGTGTCTTTCTCAATAACAGCCTATGGACTTTTCCTCCAGCAACTTGTCCAAACCTTTCTTAAAACCAGCTACACTATCAGCTCTTACCACATCCTCTGGAATTCTATGAGCTAAAACTTGCACTATGGGTTCGTAAAAGAGTATGATAGAGTTTACAGGTTACAATTAGCCATAGTTATCCTTAACAGCGCATGTTATATACTAGACCAGGGATGGGCCGAAATCCAGCCAGGTTTTCAGGATTTCCCCAATGAATATGCATTGAAAGCAGTGCATGCAAATTTCATGCATATTCATTGGGGGAAATCCTGAAAACCTGACTGGATTCCGGCTCTTGAGGACCGGAGTTGCCCACCCTTGTACTAGATCTAGGCCTGTACCAGTTTCCTGCTTTTTTTTCCAAAAACCTGCCCTGGACTGCTTGGTTTACCACTATCATCTCTTACAGCCCTCAGGGGCTCCACTCCAGCACAGAATGCTACCTTTGGGCTACAGTGCTTATTATGGGAAGTAGGCCAGCACTCACAAGCCCTGCCGCCATCATGCTTCTGTACAGGGTGGGGGAAGGGGTAGGCAGTGCCTAAGGATAGCATCAGCCAGAGGGAAAGCCGCGGATCAGCCTGTTCAGAGCGCTGCCGCCGCTGCTGTTTTAGGAGGCCTCAGAGGTTTCACCAGGGTGGGGTTTGCTAAATCGGTGAGTCCGATTCCCTCGGATAACGAATCGATTCATCGACATGAATCGATTCAAATTGGCGAATCGGGCAGCACTACTGAACAAAATCAAACTCGAGGGCTGCATGCAACCCAGGCAGGTTTTCCTCAGTGAATGTGCACGAGATTTATCTGCATGCTCTGCCTCCATTGCATGCAAACAACCTCACGCATATTCATTGGGAAAATCCTGAAAGCCTAGCTGGGTTGCAGCTAACGAGGACCGAGATTTGCCCACCCCTGCTCTAGAACTAGAGAATATGGCAAGAAGTTACAGCGAAGGAAAGTGAAAGGCAACCTCAGGAAATAGTTTTCCACAGACATGGGGGGAAGTGGATGCCTGGAATGCCCCCCCCCCCCTCAAAAGAGGCAACAGGGGTTTACTGGTATTTAGAGCAGTGGTTCCTAACCCTGTCCTAGAGGTCCACCAGGCAATCGGGTTTTCAGGCTAGCCCTAATGAATATGCATGGAGTAGATTTGCATGCCTGTCACTTCCATTATATGCAAATCTCTCTCATGCATATTCATTAGGGCTAGCCTGAAAACCCGATTGGCCTGGTGGTCCTCCAGGACAGGGTTGGGAACCACTGATTTACAGGATCCCTAAAAGCAAGAGCATGTGAAACAAGCGTTCAGCACTTCAGCTTAAAATACTTGTTTTGCACTTCTAAGAAATCCTGACGAGGGATGCATGTCATTAACAGATCAAGCTAAAAGGTGCTATTTATTGAGAATGATCATTTCCTTTAAGAATTCATGCCTTCCTATTTTTGAAGAAAGGTGGGAGAGGGGCGTAGCAAGGGTAGGAGGCAACCCCCATCCATGCCCTCTTCTCCCCCCCCCACTCGTTCCTGCCCCCCCCCACTCCACACTCATGCTTTCCCTTCCCCCACCCGCACCTCTGTAAATCTTTGCCAGCGTAAGTGGCTTCTCCAGCATGCCGCTCGCGTAAGTGTTTGGTTTCCCACTGGAGAAGATCTATAGAGGTACGGGGTGGGGGCAGGGATGGCATGGTGGGGCAAGACAGTGCCCGGGGCGGCCCTTCCCCCTTTAATATGCCACTGCCTTCACCCATTCCTTTGGGCACCAGTTTTTAAATCCAGTGCTGTACCACCTTTTGTCCATGTCTCTCTCAGCCCAGTAAACATCCCTGACACCGTTAGACCCCCAAACTCCTACAATCATATTACAGTACTCCCCCCGAAATTAGCAGGGGTTACGTTCCAGGAGTGACCGCGAATTGTGAAAAACCGCGAAAAATGGATGCGGTACACAAATGCCTAATTTCTTTTAGGGCCCACCTCCCCGCTCTCTTTTTGGCTTCTCGTTGCCACCGTGCGGCGCATCGTTCTCAGCTGAGCAGCTGCTGCCATTGGTTGCCGTCGGCGGGCAGGCACCGATCTCCTCTCTCTCCCCCCTCCTCAATCTCCCTCGCAGCAGCCGCGCTAATAATAATCGACAGGATGAGGTGATGGTGTGTGCGTGGATCGAAAGCAGCAGGAGGAATTTAAAAAAAAATAAATTCCGCGAATGACTGAGGCCGTGAACTCTGAATCGTGAATTTGTGGCGAGTACTGTACATTACAGCTGCAAGAAGGATCTGTCCGAGCCTGATATGTTGTTGCAAGAAAAAACACCCTGACACAAAAAGGGTTTTCCCCCATCACTTAAATCCAAAGCAAAGCTAGTTGATATTTGCAGAAGCTGTCAAGACCCCACTGTGGTATATAGTTTTCCAGACTATGCACCACAGCAGTGGAATGACTTATTGCGACAAGGATGCAAAACATAGACGACTGGCCAGCACGTGCAAAGCAGAACCCCTGACCACCTGCAAAATGTGTTTTCAGATGAGGATAAGGACCGAGGCAGCTTGTTTTTCTGTTCTTTAAGCATCAAGGAAATTCCACTGGAGTGCTCCATGTGCACCAGCTCCACAAAGCACCCGCCTCCCACGGCCTGTTCACGTGTGCACACAGGCAGCCAGGGTGTCCTGTTTCACATACACCCTGTATCCCGCAGGGAAACCTGATACGCACCCTCTCCCGTTCCGTGCAAAGCTGTTATTGAGCTGTTGCCCTGCAGAGGAGGGAGCTGACACAAGCAGCAGCCCTGAAGCCCACTCAAAGGGCGGCACCAGAGATGCCAAGCTACCCATTTCCAAGAGGGAGATTTCGGGCAAGCCTAACCTTTATCTGTTTCTCATTCCATCTGCGGCACCTACCCTCTCTTGTGGCTCAAAGAACAATAACATTCCAGAATCCTGACTATAGTCAGGCTCCGTCTCTGTCAGTCTTCAAATCCAGACTTCTTTGAAGTTGCTTTCAATTCCAAACTCCAACCCACCTGCTAAGCACCAATATCTGTCTTATCGTTCCCTCTGTTATTCCCCCACATGAGCACTGTGTTTTGATGCACCTTCTTGTCCAGCTTGTCTTCTTGACTAGGATTCTAAGCTCTTCTGAGCAGGGACGGTCTCTTCTATAGTGCTGCTGGAACATTATTCTCTCCCTACTTCTGCCATTTAAGTGGACTTGATGCCCTTGGTCAGAGTTTCTCAACACATGGTATGCAAACCGCTTGTTGGGGGTACGTGGCAATGCACGGGTCTCCCGTCCCCTCTCCCCCTTCCTCCTTAATGGCCACTGCCACCGCCGGGGATCCCATGCCCTCCTTCCTGCCTGCATCCCCTCTGTCAGAGCTGACATTAGAGGGAAGCCTTCCGGGTCAGTGGGGGATCCTAGTTACCTCCTTCCAGGTGGGCTGCTCCTTCCTTCCTTCAGTGGCAGGGGTGCAGGCAGTGGCTCTTGCCTTCTCTCCGATGTCAGAACCCCCTCCCTTCCTGCCCTGTAAGAGCCACTGCCCGCATCCCTGCAACAAGTGCTGCTGAAAGCAGAAAGGAGCAGCTCAGCTGGACGGTCCTGAAAGAAACGAGTGCGACCCTGGGGCAAGCAAGTAAGGGAGAGAGGGGACATGATCTCGAACAAAGGGAGAAAGGGGGGAAGGAGCATGGTGGGACATGGGAGGGGCACGATTTTGGGACAAAGGCTGGAAGGCAGGGAAGGGGGCACAAACTCGGGACACAGAAGAAAAGGAGGGGGCATGCACATGGGACACAGAAGGGAGGGAGGGAGGAAGGGGGCACTAACTTGGGACACAGGAGGGAGGGAATAGATAGGGAGAATTATTGGGCATGAGTGTGTGAGTGAGAGGGAACGAGATGGCGCACAAGGAGAAGGGAAGAAAGAGGAAAATTTTGGGGCATAGAGAGAGAAAGGATTGAGGTAGAGATGCATGGGGAAGAGAAGGATGAGAGGGAGAATGTTTGATATGGTGGTGGAGAGGGAACAGAGGGACATATGAAGGGGATGCAAGGTGGAGGAATGTTGGACATAGTGATGGAGGAAGATATGTGGCATGGTGCTGGAGAGGGGTGATTGAAGGAGAAATGGGAATGGGGCTGGTGGGCAGTGGTGAAAAAATACTGCACATGATCCGGGGGATGAGAGAGGAAGAAAAGTTGGACTCATGGAGTGAAAGAGAGAGAGATGTTGGTTGGGGAAGGGAATGAGGTCCAGAGGAGAGGAAGTATGCAGGAGGCAGAAAGAAAGAAATATTGGATGCACAGTCAAAAGGAAGTGCAACCAGACAACAAAGGTAGGAAAATGTTTTTATTTTCAATTTAGTGTTTGGAATGTGTCAGTTCTGAAAACTGATATCTGCTGTCTATATTTTGCACTATATTTGTCTAGTTTTCTATAGTTGTTGCTGAGGTGACATTGCATATTTTAAAGTCATCTTTATGGGAAAAAAAAACCTCAAATATAGTTTATAGAATATAAATGATAATTAACATTTTCTCTGTGTAGTGTGCTTTGTGGGGGAGGGGGTTGTTTTAATTTTGTGGTTACCCTTATGTATTAATAAGATTATATTGTGTGTATATGAAAAATGAATGGAAGAAATTGCATTACAATTAGTACTATTATTATGGGGGTGGGGTCAGGGGTGGAGCTTGGGAGGTTAGAGGCGGAGCTTGGGCAGGGGTACTCAGTTGATATTTGTTAGACTTAGGGGGTACTTGGCTTGAAGAAATTGAGAAACCGCCCTAGGTCAGTGCTTCTTAACCCAGTCCTTAGGACCCCCCCCCCAGCCAATCAGATTGTCAGGATATCACAATGCATATGCATGACTAAGCCATTTTTGCATGTAAAGCATCTAATGCATATCTGTGATTTAAGAGCCTGGTTAATTTGTATATACCAATTGGCTTGAACAGCCCCGGAGCTATGTACATTGCAGTGCAACACTCCACCCGGCTGAACTGCTGTGCTTTTAAACTTGAGATTCACCTGCAGCCGCCCTCTTTGAAGGGATTCCTCCAGTGTTACCTAACAAGCTCTCTTTAGTCAGATGTTTCACTGGAGTGAAGTCTTGTTTACTTTGCCTCCAAATGCTATTTTTGTCAGCGCAATTCCATGAGAAGGCTTCTATCAGCCCGCACTCCCCAGGCCCAGCACCTAGGAGATCCAGTATCATGTCACTGGCATAGCGCTGTCTGTGGAATGCGCAGAGCCCAGGGCTTCCCACATAGCCACTGGCATCTGCAACGGGAAGCAGAGAGGAGCCTGGCTGAAGCGAATAATCTGATTTTCTAATCTGTGCAAGCTGAGCTGCTTCTGGATTTTACCCCTGGCATCCATGGGCTTCGGGTTTCCATGTCTCTAAGAAGCAGCGTCTGTACTGGGACCAGTGTTTTTTAAAAATATATTCATCCTATATAATAAAAGGTTACCGGCGCGTGCGCTGTTAAAACAGCGTATTCCCTGCCGCTGTGGTGTGTGATCCGTGGCCGTGTTCCATTTTAGAACCCAGCGGCAGGGAACATTCTGGCCACTCCCCTCCTCCCGCCCTCACTCACCAACTGCTGCTGCAAGCTCTCTCTCTGCCGGGATGAGCCGGACCCCTAAGACACGAGCGCCTGCAGAAGGAGGCCCCCGCCGCCGCCCGCCAACATCTTCCCTGTCTCCTGAGCTGCGTCCTCGCCCCCCCCCCCCCCGATTGCCAACCTCAGTGGCCGCTGAACACAGAGAGTCACAGCACAGCCAGCAACTCCCCCCTCCCACCCTCACTCACCACCAAAACCAGCTACTTTAAAGCCTCCTCCTTCTCGCCGGCTCACCCGCATTTAAATTCTGAGAAAAGCGCTGCACCGCGCTACTGCTGGCCTCGCCGTCTTCTGTCCACTGTGGCCCGCCCTCTCTGACTACTTCCTGTTTCCGCTAGGGCTGGCCGCAGTGGATAGAAGACGCTGAAGCCAGCGGTAGCGCGGTGCAGTGCTTTAATCTGAATTTAAACGCGGCGGCTGGGAAGGGAGCGGCGGGAAATGCTGCTGCTGCACAGGGAAGGCCGGGAAATGCTGCTGCTGCACAGGGAAGGCTGGGAAATGCTGTTGCTGCACAGGGAAGTGTGGGGGTGGGGTGGTGGGAATGCTGCTTCTGTACAGGGAAGACTAAGAAATGCTACTGCAGCATAGGGAAGTGGGGGGGGGGGGAAATGCTGCTTCTGCACAGGGAAGGCCAGGAAATGCTGCTGCTGCACAGGGAAGGGTGGGAAATGCTGCTGCTGCACAGGGAAGTGTGTGGGGGGAATGCTGCTTCTGCACAGGGAAGGCCGGGAAATGCTGCTGCTGCACTGGGAAGGGTGGGAGGGAAATGCTGCTGCTGCACAGGGAAGTGGAGGGGACGGAGAGGGAAATGGGGCCTGGGAGCAATCTTGGTTTGCTTTGGGAGAGGGGAGACAGAAGGGGGCCATGGAGAGACAGAAAGACAGGCAGGCAAGCAGCGAATTAGAACGAAAGACAGACACACAGAAAGACAGCGGGCAGGGAGAGAGACAGAAAGAAAGGAAGACAGACAGACAGGATGCCAGAGAGAGAACCAGAAAGAAAGAAGGACAGAGAGAAGGAGGGAGAAAGACAGAAAGAAAGGGAGAGACAGGGGCAGGGAGAGACACAGAAAGAAAGAAAGACAGACAGACATATATTCTAGCACCCGTTAATGTAATGGGCTTAAACACTAGTTAATAATAATCTGGAAAAAGGAATGAAGAGTGATCTGATCAGAGCTAAAAATGTGTAGTTGGGAACACAGAGAAAGATAAGCCTAAGGGGGGAATTTTATAAATAGTCGCCAGAAGTTGCCTAAATTAGCGGCACCTAACTGAATTCCGTGCACAATTTAGGGCCTCGAGGCCCTTCATTTTTTAAAATTTACTCCACTTGTGTTATTCCAGTAGTAGATGGTTGTTTAACGGACAAAGGCCCTAATTCTGGAAGCAACACCAGAAGATAGGTAGCGGTAGGTAGATTTATCACATTCCTGAAAAACACAACCGCTGGACTGCTCAGGTAGGCTGCTACGCAAAGTCCGCCTTGGTAATGAGACGGGCACCCACCCAGACCTTTGGCCAGGGCCAGCTCAAAAGGTTACTTCTGTATTGGCATCCTGGACCCTAACCCCACCAGGCCAGATCCTTCCTCCTTCCTCTAATGCTACTGTCCGATCCCAACAGGAAGGGGCTTCAAAGGCCACCATTTATTATTTCTATAGCGCTGAAAGGCGTATGCAGCGCTGTACATTATAACATACAATAGACGGTCCCTGTTCAGAAGAGCTTACAATCTAATTTAGACAGGACATTTCAGGGTGGGAGTTAAGCATTGAAAGCAGTTTCAAAAAAGTGGGCCTTTAGCTTGGATTTGAACACCGCCAGGGATGGAGCATGACGTATTGATTCAGGCAGCCTGTTCCAGGCATACGGAGCGGCAAGAAAGAAGGGACGGAGTCTGGAGTTGGCGGTGGAACAGAAGGCTTGCCCGATGAGCCATGAAGAGGAAGGGTCAGCATCAGGAGGGACCTGCCTCCTCTGATGCCAATGTTGGTCCGCCCCCCTCACGGCAACTGGCCTATGAAGCTGAATCTGTTGGGACCAGACAGGAACACTGAAGGTGGGAGGAGCTGAAGAGCATTCAAGCCATAACATAACATAAAATCAACCTATAGACCGCATAACTGAGAGGATCTATGCGGTTTACAAAAGATAAACATAAATAACGCGACCATATGTCCCATTTTGAATGGGACTATCTTGTTTTTAGGTTGCCTGTCCCGTTGTCCCCAAGTACAGCTTTGGGACGCCAAAATGTCCCGTTTTCAGGGGCCCACTGAAGAAACAAGTACCGTAGCAAATACACCTCTCCCCCCCAGTACCTTTTTAAAATCCCGGTGGCTGCCTCCTATCCTGATGTCTTCCAGCAGCGGCAGAGCGGCACACCTGCCTGGTCCCACGCCGCTCACCGAATGGCTGCCGTCAGTTCTTGCGAGTCCCACGAGAACTGATGGCAGCCATTCAGTGAGCGGCGCGGGACCAGGCAGGTGCGTGAAATGCTCATACTTGCCTTGTGCGCTGCTCTGCCGCTGCCGGAAGACATCAGGACAGGAGGCAGCCACTGGGATTTTAAAAAGGTACTGGGGGGGGGGGGGATCTGGGGTCCAGGGGGGTTCCTGTCCCGTTTTGAAGAAAATCATTAATGGTCAAGTTAAACTTAAATCACAATTAGAACATTAAAAAATCCAGAAATCTAGAGAATAAGTAAGTCTTTAAATGCCTTCTGAAATCCAAGTACGAGACAGATGCAGAGAATAGTTACTTAAAATATTTATCCCAGAGAGAAGCCGGATATGACAATTTACGTTCATGATAACTTTTAAACTTACAACCCTTCACTGACGGGAAGACGAAAAAAGCACAAGCTTTATGAGAGTATTTTGAATTAGAGACTGTAAATACATCCAACAGATATGAGGGTGCCTGACCTGTTATAATTCTATAATACACTTCTCCCTCTGTATCCGCGGTTTCAGTATCCGTGGATTTGATTATTTGTGATTTTTTTTGGGGTCTAAGTTTTCCTCTATATTTAGGCTGTCCGTGCAGAGCCGTCATCAAAATGTCTGCCTTGAATTCCCGTTGTAGCCTCGAGACTAAAACAGGAACTCAAGGCAGCCATTTTGATGACGGCTCTGCACAGGGCAGGAGCATAGGAAGATCGCTCCTGCCCCGGGTCACCGCTAGACCACCAGGTTAAGATCCGGGGACGCAGGAGGGAGGCAGGGGTGGGGCAGAGCCGATCGAAAAAAATATTTGCGATTTTTTTTTGCAATTCGCGGGCCGGCTCTGCACAAAACCCCTGCGAATACAGAGGGAGAGCTGTAGATACAACCAAACTTGAGGATGATACGGGCTTCGACAGGTAGCCAATGCAATTCACGATAAAAGGGAGATACGTGATCATATTTTTTCAAGCCATAGATCAATCTCACCACTGCATTCTGTAAGAGTCGCAATCTCGAAACATTCTTTTTCACCCCTGCTAGATAAACTATATTACAGTAGTCTAGGTGTCCCAGTACCAACTATTGAACCAATGAGTTAAATGCTGTGATATCAAAATAAGCTCCGACAGTCCACAGTTACCATAAAATATGGAAAGACTTGCGAACTGCCATATCAACATAGTCAAATTCTGATCCAAAGTAGCTCCCAATATTTTAACGGAAGAGCAAGCAGAATATTGCACAGTCTTAATAGCCCATAGCGTAACCAGCTGGTGACATCAGAGTCCTCGGTATTTGGCACCCTAGGCAAGAGCCTCACCTGGTCTACAGGTGATGCGGGCCCTGCCTTTGGGCACCTGGGCCCAGGAGGACCATTCAGGGATCCATCTCTGGTCTACTCTCAGGCTTTACGCATGGTTAGCTCCTGCGCATTTAGAATGTTGCGTAAAATTCTGGAGACCGCACCTTCAAAAAGATATAAAAAGGATGGAATTGGTCCAGAGGAAGGCTACTAAAATGGTGTGTGGTCTTCGTCATAAGGTGTATGGAGACAGACTTAAAGATTGGGAGACGGGAGATATGACAGAGACGTTTAAACGCCTACGTAATATAAAAGTGCATGAGTCAAGTCTCTTTCATTTGAAAGGAAATTCTGCAATGAGAGGGCATAGGATGAAGTTAACAGATGACGGGCTCAGGAGTAAGCTAAGGAAATACTTTGATAGATGCATGGAACAGTCTCCCGGAAGAGGTGGTGAAGACAGAGACTGTGTCTGAATTCAAGAGGGCCTGGAATAGGCACATGGGATCTCTCAGAGAGAGAAAGAGATAATGGTTATTGTGGATGGGCAGACTGGATGGGCCATTTGGCATTTATCTGCCATCATGTTTCTATAACCATAAAGCTCTATGACCTCATAATGTAGGTGTAAAGAGCCTTAGCCAATAGGGAGAGGAGATGCAAATGTTAAGAGCCTTAGCCAATAGGAAGAGAAGGAGAAAGTGGATGCCGCGGATGGGCCATTTGGCCTTTATCTGCCATCATGTTTCTATGTTTCTAAAATCATAAAGCTCTATGATCTCACAATGCAGGAGTAAAGAGCCTTAGCCAATAGGAAGAGGAGATGCAAATGTTAAGAGTCTTAGCCAATAGGGAGAGGAGGAGATAGCGGATGCTGCGGATGGGCCATTTGACCTTTATCTGCCATCATGCTTCTATAACCACAAAGCTCTATGACCTCACAATGCAGGTGTAAAGAGCCTTAGCCAATAGGAAGAGGAGATGCAAATGTTAAGAGCCTTAGCCAATAGGGAGAGGAGGAGATAGTGGATGCTGTGGATGGGCCATTTGGCCTTTATCTGCCATCATGTTTCTATAACCATAAAGTTCCATGACCTCACAATGCAGGTGTAAAGAGCCTTAGCCAATAGGGAGAGGAGGAGATGGTGGATGTTGCAGATGGGCAGACTGGATGGGCCATTTGGCCTGTATCTGCCATCATGTTTCTATGTTTGTAAAACTTACTTCCGCATAGAGCGCACACAAAATTGTGTATAAAAGCTGATCTAGCTTATATGCAAACCCCAGTTCACTTTTCCCTAAACTCTCCGAGGTCAATGGATATAGTAAATAATAACAGAAAGAGCTTCCCGGGGTAAGAGCAGGACAGAGTTTCAAAGCCTCTCTCTCTCTGCCTCCAGAACACAAGCTGTAAATCAGATTTTGACATGTTTACATGTAATCCTTACTGTACTTCGAAGTCCTTTCATAATTTGGCAAACACTCATGACCTCTGCTGACGTCCCAGCACCTTTCTAGCCACCCACCAAAGTACAGTCTACTCCTGTCTCCTCACTCCTCCGACCCTTGGTATCTTCGGTCCAGACAGTAAACAGAATTCTTTGGTGCTTATTTGTAGGTGAAATGTTTTGATTTCTTGGTACGTGCTATCAATTCTCGACACGAGTACGGATCAGCTCCCTGCAAAACATGTTTACAGGCCAGGACTTGCTTACTTGGGGAAAAAACCTAATCGGAGACAAGGTAGATCTTTCCAGCAGCAACCTTAAAAACATGTTAGCAGTACAGGGTGCTCAGAAAGCCACAATGCCGTTCAGTTTACAGACAGATACCAAATGTACCCAAGTTCTCGTGTGGTATACGAATACTGCAGCTAGGGCAGCAAACAAGCTATTCGTCGGGATCCCCATCATGAATATTAAGCAGATGTATTTGCACAGATAGAGTGTAAGATCGAAAGCAATTTGCATAACTTTGTTCTTCTGAAAACCAGACCTCTTGAGGGCCAGAACTACAAACCTCTGATCAAGGGTGAGCAGCTGGCAGGACAGATACATCTGGTCCTAACTCCCATTCCTACTCTCACAGACAAGAACTTGCAGGTCTAGTTTCCTTAATAACAGGGCTGCAATGAAGTAAAATCATGTCTGAAGCCAGCTGGTGATCTGTCTTCCTCGGTAACTGTAAAAGGGGTCCAGGTTGCAGCTTAAAAACATAAGAGCTGCCATACTGGGACAGACCGAAGGCCGATCAAGTCCAGTATCATGTTTCCAGCAGTGGCCAACCCAGGTCCCAAGTACCTGCCAGAAACCCGAAAAGTAACAACATTCCAGAGCTGAGACTGTGATGTCATAATGCCTCATTCCACCAATGCCTAAGAGCCAACCTCACCAGTGATGTCACAATGGCTTGATTGTCCTAGACTTGGCTCACAGAAGAACATAAGAGCTACCATACTGGGACAGACAGAAGGTCCATCAAGCCCAGAATCCTGTTTCAAACAGTGGCCAACCCAGGTCCCAAGTACCTGGCAGAGACCCAAAGAGTAGCAACATTCCAGAGCTGAGATTGTGATGTCATAATGCCTCATTCCACCAATGCCTAAGAGCCAACCTCACCAGTGATGTCACAATGGCTCAATTGTCCTATAATTGATTCACATAAGAACATAAGAATTGCCATACTGGGACAGACCGAAGGCCCATCAAGTCCAGTATCATGTTTCCAGCAGTGGCCAACCCAGGTCCCAAGTACCTGCCAGAAACCCGAAGAGTAGCAACATTCCAGAGCTGAGACTGTGATGTCATAATGCCTTATTCCACCAATGCCTAAGAGCCAATGATGTCACAATGGTTTGATTTTCCTTTACTTGGCTCTCATAAGAACATAGGAATTGCTGTACTGGACAGACCAAAGGTCCATCAAGCCCAGTATCCTGTTTCCAACAGTGGTCAACCCAGGTCCCAAGTACCTGGCAGAAACCCAAAGAGTAGCAACATTTCAGAGCTGAGATTGTGATGTCATAATGCCTCATTCCACCAATGCCTAAGAGCCAACCTCACCAGTGATGTCATAATGGCTTGATCCTATACTTGGCTCACATAAGGACATATGAGTTGCCTTACTGGGACAGACCGAAGGTCCAATAAACCCAGTATCCTGTTTCCAACAGTGGCCATCCCAAGTTCCTAGCTAGATCTCAAGTAGAGAATGACACGGTGACAAAATACATCACTGTTCCCGTCCCCGCGGATAACCGCGGGAAATAAACCCATGTCATTTTCTAGTGTCTGTTTCAACCTCGGTCCTTCTACACCAGCATTCTTCAAAGCAAAGCTTGCGGGTCAGTGGTTGTGGCCATTCATACTCTGATTCTTCCCTCTCTCCTTAAAGAATGACATGAAGATGGTTTCCCGCAGTTATCCGCGGGGACGGGAATGGTTATGAATTTTGTCACTGTGTCATTCTCTAATCCCAAGTCATAAAACAGATTTTATGGTGCGTATCCTAGGAATAAGCAGTAGATTTCCCCAAGCCATCTCAATAATGGCCTACAGACTCCACTTTTAGGAAATTAGCCAAGCCTTTTTTTTAAACCTTGCTAAGCTAACTGATTTCACCAGAATAAGAACATAAGCATCGCCTCTGCCGAGTCAGACCATAGGTCCATCGTGCCCAGCAGTCTGCTCCCGCGGCGGCCCCCCAGGTCCGTGACCTGTAAGTGATCCTTTACTTAAGACATTTTGTCCTGTATAGTACCCCTCTAACTATACCCTTCAATCCCCTTTTCCTTCAGGAACTTGTCCAACCCCTTTTTGAAACCCAAAATCGTACTCTGCTCTACCACCTCCTCCGGAAGCGCATTCCAGGTATTATCCCAGGACAAGCAGGCAGCATATTCTTGACTGATGGGTGACGGCACCGACGGAGCCCCGGTACGGACACTTTTAGAGTGATTGCACTCTAAGAACTTGGAAAGTTCTAGAGGCCGCACCGCGCGTGCGCCTTCCCGCCCGACCCAGGCGCGCGGTCCCCAGTTTCTTAGTTTCTGCGGAGCTAAGAAGTCGCAGTTTCAACGGCTGTTGAAAAATTTTTTCCTTACGCCTTCCCGCTCGCGAATCCTTTTTAGGGTCTTTTTGCCCTTTATTATTTTTCTGTTTAAAAAAAAAAAAAAAAAAAAAAAAATACTTATTTTTCATCGAGTTATTTTTGTTTTTCGGTTCTGCCCCGGCGGGGCCCCAGGTATTCACCACCCTCTGAGTGAAGAAGAACTTCCTGGCATTTGTTCTGAATCTGTCTCCCTTCAATTTTCTTGAGTGCCCTCTTGTTTTTGTTTCCCCCGCCAGTCTAAAGAATCTGTCCCTCTCTACCTTCTCTATACCCTTTATGATCTTATAAGTTTCTATCATGTCCCCTCTAAGTCTCCGTTTTTCCAGGGAAAAGAGCCCCAGTTTCTCCAGCCTCTCAGCATATGAAAGGTCTTCCATGTCCTTTATTCAACAACAAATTCCAGAGTTTAATTACACGTGTGAAGAAATATTTTCTCTGGTTTGTTTTAAATCTAATACTACCCTTTCCACTCCATCCATTATTTTATAGACCTCTATCATATCACCCCGAGCCGTCTCTTCTCCAGGCTGAAGAGCCCCAGCCGCTTTAGCCTCTCCTCATAGGGAAGTTGTCCCAAACCTTTTATCATTTCCGTCGCCCTTCTCTCTACCTTTTCTAATGCCGCTATATCTTTTTTCAGATATGGCGACCAGAACTGCACGCAGTATTCGAGGAGCGGTCGTACCACAGAGCGATACAAGGTCATTATAACATTTTGAATTGCAATTTAACCTGATAGAAAAGACACAGTAGATGACAGCTGACAGAAAGCTCTGTAGCTCATCCAATTAGCCCTAAGCTCCCGTCCACACTGCTAAGGATATAGGGCTCCTTTTACAAAGCCGCGCTAGTGGTTTTAGCGCATGCTCTGAAAATCTACTGCCTGCTCAAAAGGAGGCGTAGCGGCTAGCGCGCGCTATTCCATGCATTAAGGCCTTAGTGCGGTTTTGTAAAAGGAGCCCATAGTGTCACTTCCAGCAAGCTCAATCCCTATCCAGGGAAGTGGTCTTTCTCTTTTCCCTTAAACTCCACCATCCCAGGCGGTAGAGCATACAAGACAACCCCTCTGCTAATGCTAAGCTCTGTAATATTTTTGGGTCCGTCCTACCCTAGCCCAGGGGTAGGCAATTCCAGTCCTCGAGAGCCGGAGCCAGGCCAGGTTTTCAGGATATCCACAATAAATATGCATGAGATAGATTTGCATCTCAAGGAGGCAGTGCATGCAAATCCATCTCATACATATTCATTGTGGATATCCTGAAAACCTGACCTGGCTCCGGCTCTTGAGGACCGGAATTGCCTACCCCTGGCCTATGGTTTTATCATTTTCCTTTCTCTGGAAAATATTTTGTTCTACATTAATATCTTTCAAGTATTTTAATGTCTGAATCATATCTCCCCTGTTCCTCCTTTCCTCTAGGGCAGAGGTAGGCAATTCCGGTCCTCGAGAGCCGGAGCCAGGTCAGGTTTTCAGGATATCCACAATAAATATACATGAGATAGATTTGCATCTCAAGGAGGCAGTGCATGCAAATCCATCTCATACATATTCATTGTGGATATCCTGAAAACCTGACCTGGCTCCGGCTCTCGAGGACCGGAATTGCCTACCCCTGCCCTAGCCCAAAAGAAGTCATTTACAAAACAAAACAAATCTTTTTCACTTACCTTTCAATATCTTGCAGCAATAAACTGGAATCAGTTACCCAACAGAATCTGAAGGTTTATTTTGTAAATATCTTAAAAGGTTTCTATTCTCAAAAAATGTAAACAGCAAGAAATTGATTTCATTTAGTTGGGTTATATAACTCCTAGGAATGCCTAGTCTCTCTTCTGTAAGCTTCATAGAGCTCTTCAGGATAATTACAGCATAGAAAATCAAACTGTATTATGCTATATTAATCTAAGGCAGGGGTTCTTAAACAGTGATGCCCCCACCTCTCCAAGGGATACAGGAAGAGGTCAAGTGGGATGCAAAGAAGGATCGTAACATCGGAGGCAATTTATTGAAACTTTCTAAACAGAGTGAAGGCAGTAGGACTTTTATGGGTGGTATATCTGTGTGCGGCTGTGATTTTAGTGGCGCGAGAGCAGTTAGCTGTGAGTAAATATTTATAAATCGTTAATATACCCCAATAGGAGTTCGATGCGATTTCCGAGTTAATATGAAGCTGGCCGTCACCGGGAATGACAATTTTACATTAAAAATCAAAACCAAAACATATAGAATATCTGCTCATCTGTTACTGTGAATAAGATATCTTCAATGGATGGGGCGGACAGCCCCGGGTGCCATCTTGGAGGGGGCGTCGGCACCTCTCCGCCTCCCTCACGCTACTTTCGCACCTTCCCTTCCCCCATCCCTCTTTAAATCTTCACCAGCGCGCACAACTTCTCCGGCCTGCTACTCACGCCGGCCTGGCTCCCCTCTGAAATCACTTCCTGGTCTTGGTGCCAGGAAGTGATGTCAGACGGAACAGCAACGCTGATCGTGCTGGTGAAGATTTAAAGAGATACAGAAGGGAGGGGGCGGGTGTGACATAGAGAGGGTGGCGCCCAGGTCAATAGCACCCCTCCCCCACCCTCTTCTCCACCCCCACCCCCACAATCCTTCCTGACCCCCCTCCTTCCCCTGTACCTCCTCAATTTTTCCAGTGTGAGCAACATCACAAACTTGCTGCCCATGTCATGGCGGCTCTTCCTCCGACATCTCTTCCTAAGTGTGAGACCCAGAAGTGATGTCAGAGAGACCGACACCGAAGCAGGCAGCAAGTTCATGATACTGCTTGCGCCAGGAAAATTAAAGAGGTACGAGGGAAAGGGTGCACACATGTGGCAGGGGGTCAGGTAGGAGCGGGGGTGGAAAGGAGCACTTCGGCTCAGAAAAGAGATGATTGAGGGAAGATATGATAAAGATCTAAAAAAAAAATGAGCCGCCTGGCAAGGGTAGAGGTGAATCACTTGATTACTGTTTCCAAAAATACTAGGACTAGGGGGCATGGAATGAAGCTACTAAGTAGGAGATTTAAAACAAACCAAAGAAAATATTTCTTCACCTCAGTGTGTAACTAAATGCTGGAACCCATTGCCAAAGAATGAAGTGAAAGCAGTTAGCTTAGCAGGGTTTAAAAAAGATTTGGATCATTTCATATAAGAAAAATCCTTAAGCCATTATTAAGATGGACGGGAAAATCCAATGCTTATTTCTAGGATAAGCAGCATAAAAATGTACTTCTTTGGGATCTTGCCAGGCACTTGTGACCTGGATTGGCCACTGTTGGAAACAGGAGGCTGGTCTTGATGGACCTTTGGTCTGTCCCCATATGACAACTCATGTTAAGGTTACATTTAATTTACAGCATTTTACAAAACTCTTCACATCTTTGTACATTTTCCACATTTAGCTACCTAAAGATAGGGTTACCATATGGCTCCAGGCCATGGAGGACAGATTGAGCCAGCCTGAGTTTTAAGAACATAAGCAGTGCCTCTGCTGGGTCAGACCAGAGGTCCATCATGCCCAGCAGTCCGCTCACGCGGTGGTCCATCAGGTCCAGGACCTGTATAGTAATCCTCTATCTATACCCTTTTATCCCCTTTTCCTTCAGGAAATTGTCTAATTCCTTCTTGAACCCCAATACACCCTCTGGAAGCGCATTCCAGGTGTCCACCACCCTCTGGGTAAAGAAGAACTTCCTAGCATTGGTTCTGCATCTGTCCCCTCTTAATTTTTCCGAATGCCCTCTCGTTGTTGTAGTTTTTGAAAGTTTGAAAAATCTGTCTCTCTCCACTTTCTCCATGCCCTTCATGATCTTGTAAGTCCCTATCATATCCCCTCTAAGTCTCCGCTTCTCCAGGGAAAAGAGCCCCAGTTTCTCTAATCTTCCAGCATATGAAAGGTTTTCCATATCTTTTATCAATCGTGTCGCTCTTTTCTGAACCCTCTTGAGTATCGCCCTATCCTTCTTAAGGTATGGCGACCAATATTGGACACAGTACTCCAGGTGCAGGCACACCATCGCCCGATAACAACGGCAGGATAACTTCCTTCGTTCTGGTTGTAATACCTTTCTTGATAATACCTAGCATTCTGTTGGCCTTCTTAGAGGCCGCTGCGCACTGTGCCGACGACTTCATTGTCTTGTCCACCAGTACCCCCAAGTCCTTTTCTAGGCTACTTTCACCCATTACCAGCCCTCCCATCGTATAGCTGTACATCGAGTTTCTGTTTCCTACATGCAAGACTTTACATTTCTCTACATTAAACTTCATCTGCCATCTTTTCGCCCACTCTCCTAGTTTGTTCAGGTCCCTTTGTAAATCCTCACAGTCCTCTTTAGTCCCAACTCTACTAAATAGTTTGGTGTCATCTGCAAATTTTATTACTTCGCACTTCGTCCCTGTTTCTAGATCATTTATAAATACATTGAACAGCAGCGGTGCGAGTACCGACCCCTGCGGAACACCACTCGTGACCCTCCTCCAGTCCGGGTAGTGGCCCTTCACTCCTACCCTTTGCTTCCTACCCATCAACCAATTTTTTGATCCATCTATGTACGGCTCCTTCCACCCATAGTAGGCGTTCTTGGGATACCTTGTCAAAGGCTTTTTGGAAATCCGAATAGAAGCAAAATCTGAACTGGTGCAAACCTACACACTCTACCTAAATACAATTCAAAATGTACTGAAGTATGGAAAAGCTGCTCCATCCCACTGGTATAGCTGTTCTTATTGCAAAAAAGGACTTCTTTTGTTTCTTACTCATAATTACTTTTTGTCAATTTCTATAAGTATTTTTTCATGGAGCATGTTGTGTAGCTCAGTGAAACAAATGCTATCTTTTAATGCATTCTGAACTGCATTTGTTAGACAGCAGAACTTGAAAAAAATATGGGGAAGGGTATGAAAACTTTTTCCAAGGCCCTGGACAGGTCGGGTAGAAATCGTGCGACTGAATAAATGGGATACCCATGTGGGATCCCTACGAGGGTCAAGATAAGGAAATTGGGTCATTAGGGCATAGACAGGGGGTGGGTAAGCAGAGTGGGCAGACTTGATGGGCTGTAGCCCTTTTCTGCCGTCATCTTCTATGTTTCTATGATGGGTCATTTGGCCTTTATCTGCCATCATGTTTCTATGTTTCTATAATCAGAAAGTTCTATGACATCACAATGCAGGTGTAAAGAGCCTTAGCCTATAGGAAGAGGAGATGCAAATGTTAAGAGCCTTAGCCAATAGGGAGAGGAGGAGAGAGTGGCTGCTGCAGACACCAGAAAGTATTTCTTCACAGAGAGAGTGGTTGATCATTGGAACAAGCTTCCAGTGCAGGTGATCGAGGCAGACAGCGTGCCAGACTTTAAGAATAAATGGGATACCCATGTGGGATCCCTACGAGGGTCAAGATAAGGAAATTGGGTCATAAGAGCTTAGACAGAGGGTGGGTAAGCAGAGTGGGCAGACTTGATGGGCTGGAGCCCTTTTCTGCCGTCATCTTCTATGTTTCTATGATGGGTCATTTGGCCTTTATCTGCCATCATGTTTCTATGTTTCTATAATCAGAAAGTTCTATGACATCACAATGCAGGTGTAAAGAGCCTTAGCCTATAGGAAGAGGAGATGCAAATGTTAAGAGCCTTAGCCAATAGGGAGAGGAGGAGAGAGTGGCTGCTGCAGACACCAGAAAGTATTTCTTCACAGAGAGAGTGGTTGATCATTGGAACAAGCTTCCAGTGCAGGTGATCGAGGCAGACAGCGTGCCAGACTTTAAGAAGAAATGGGATACCCATGTGGGATCCCTACGAGGGTCAAGATAAGGAAATTGGGTCATTAGGGCATAGACAGGGGGAGGGTAAGCAGAGTGGGCAGACTTGATGGGCTGTAGCCCTTTTCTGCCGTCATCTTCTATGTTTATGTTTCTATGAATTGACGTGTGTTGCTCTCCACACACCCGAGTCTCATAAAATGATCCAGAAAGAGCTTCTGAATTGGACTGAGCTCATTCGTTTGTAAATCCTGCTGCAAAAAAAGTTGCTTTGTATCAGTTTTAAGCACTTTGCAAGAGAAATGTTCTTTGGTTCCTGGGGAGGGACATTAATCTACGCCTCTCTTGTCATTCTGTCTGAACACCCTAATCCTACAAGAAAAACGTATTCATTAATTTCCAATTGTGCTTCTGTTAGGGCCTTGGGTCCTGGATGCATCTGACAAATATCTTCCCTGTACCCCTGAGCCTCCTGGCTCTTGTCTGTTCAATCCGGTTGCACATTTTTCATAGGATGGTTGAAGGTCACTTTGACCTAAACGTGACACATTATACGGGGAGATTTCTTTCTTCTGTCTCAACATATCAGAACCAGTTTGTGAGCCCCTGGGCCGTCTAGCACATAGAGCCTTCCTCCCCCTTCTTAGCTGCAACTCTCAGGTCTATCATTTCACTATCCAATATCCATCATACAAGGAACAAAGTATACCTGCAATTCTGCAAGTGTTTTAAATTTATAGGAATACACATCGTAACCTGATGTTATGTACTGACACGGGCATGAATAAATGACTTTATAAACAGATTTTATCATGTTTTCGAAAAATACATTGACCATGCTACGTAGCGTCCACCTTAATAATGAAAGAAGTCCTTCCCCCAGACCTTTGGTCCCTAATGAGTACCTTATGCTCTAGGTGTTAATGATACTGTTTTAAAAATGCTTTTTCCCATCTTACTGTGTCAGGGATCATAAGAGTAACTGGACCCAAAATATAATCCAAATTTCAGCAAATTGCATAAGCTTTCTTCTTTAATCGTAATGAAAAAAAATGGAACCTACAAAAGACACCCCCCCTACACAAACCCACACACAAACACACATACACCTATGCATACACTCCTACATACACACACCCCTACACAAACATGCACACACGCACCCCTACACACACACCTACACATCCTTACACACACATATACACACACCTACACAAATACACACACATATGCCTAAACACACACACATACACTCACAGATAGTGAAGATGATTTCCAAAAGTCATTTACCCAGATAAATGAGCTCCTTGAAAATTTTCCCCCTTTCTGCAGGACTAGAGAGTTGCACAGGGACAGAAATCCCACCCGTCCCACCAGGATCCTCTCCATCCCCACCCATCCCCGCCAGGATCCTCTCCGTCCCCACCCGTCCCCATCAGGACCCTCTCCGTCCCCACCCATCCCCGCAAGGAATTACCTCAATCCCTGCCCGTCCCCTAAAAAGCAGCAATTACTTCTGACAGGATCATCAATTCCACAGTTTCTTTGGTGTTTACGCTGATGTTTTCCTTGTGGAATCTCTTTGGTGGAACCCTTTTTTTGTTTTCTGTTCAGGTAATTAACTTATAAACCCCCTCTTTTACTAAGGCTGACGTGTCCATTATATTATATGGACGAACCCTGCTTCCAAAGCCTTCCATCCCTGTGGGAGTCCCGTTGGCTAGAGGGGGGTCCCTGCGGGAGTCCTGTGGGCCAGAGGGGAGTCCCCGTGGGAGTCCCGTGGGTTAGGGGGGATTCCCGTGATCCCCGTTCCCGTGCAGACCTCTAGTCGAGACCGTCACCAAACCTAACTCACACTTGCCAGCTATCTGGGAACCAGTAGTGGAAGAGAGATCAGAGACTGAGGGAGTCCGAAGCATGAACAGAAAGACAGAACTGAGCATGCATGAGCACAGGGCCAGCCTAACCACTAGGCAAGACTAGGTGGTTGCCTAGGGTGGCAGCCTACTTCAACCTGCAAACAAAATTTAACATTTGCTAGCATGATGTGCAGTTCAGCTTTTTATAGAATTGTTGTAAGGACACTGTAGGGTTTAACTATCAAAATGTTAGGGGAGGGGCTGATGGACATTGGATCCAAGAATTAACAGAGGGGCCCGTAAGGCTGAAGGCTCATCTACAGCGTCCAGTAATGTTGCATTAGCTCTGTATGAGGTACAGACGGAACAGAGTGAGGTTAGCCTGTTACTGGCATCTACAGAAGGTGAAGCACAGCAGGAATTAGATGAAAAGTTACAATCTCTTCCTGTGGATCTGGGTGGTCAATAACATACAGATCCATAGGAAGAGGAGTAATGGAATGGGGGAGCAGGGTACAAAAAAGCTGGAAGAGAAGCACTGAAACTGAAGGAAGGTTGCCATTACCCAGCCTGCTTTCATAACCACCATTTAAGTGTGACCACACTTTTTCAATGTGATTTCCTGAATTTGTAAGCAAAACCTCTCAGCAGTCCCATACATTTTCTATTATCTGCCTACCATCAAGCATTTGGCATCCATCCTTAGCTGAAAGTAGGGAAGAGTTTAAGACGCTGAGCAGAGACGCTTGAGAACTAGTTTGGCCACGGAAACAGGATACTGGGCTTGATGGACCTTCGGTCTGTCCCAGTTTGGCAATACATATGTGAGCCAAGTATAGGACAATCAAGCCATTGTGACATCACTGCTGAGGTTGGCTCTTAGGCATTGGTGGAATGAGGCATTATGACATCACAGTCTCAGCTCTGGAATGTTGCAACTCTTGGGTTCCTGCCAGGTACTTTTTTACTGGGTTGGCCACTGTTGGAAACAGGATACTGGCTTGATGGTCCCCAGCAGTCGCTTCTTGTTGATTGGCCAGTCCAGTCAGTGTTCAAGATTTTTGTTTAGTGAATGGCTGCCTGCCTAATTTGCATGCCGTTTCCCCTCATTTGCATGCACGGATCGGCATCGGATCGGCACAGAGGTTAGTGAATTGGGTCTGAGGAAAATCGGGTCTCAAAGGGGGCGCACACCGTATCGGTACACGATCGGTTTGCTTAGTGAATCTAGCCCTATCAAGAAAGCATGGGACAGGCGCGTGGGATCTCTTCGGGAAAGGCGGAGACAGTGGCTGGTGCTCGATGTTGCTGCCGTGTTGCTCTGTTTGTAACCCGCACTTGGTTACTGGTTCATTTTGCACAGGCTGCGACGACAGCATTTACCGACCCGACACTAGGATTCTCGTTCCTATGGTATCTTTCAAGAGCACATATCCCTCGTGAATCACCTGCAGGGACGAGGTGTTCTTGTTTGCTGATCTTTGGATAATTATTATGCTGACATAATTACAGGTAACCCGTCTGCACAACATTGATATAGCTGAGAGCACACTGCACTTTGAGGGCCTGGCCAGGGGGAAAACAGAGCCCGTCCTAATCTTCGTTTCACCCTCTGGCACGCAGGAAAATGGAAGGATTCCGTCTTTCACCCAAGCACTTCAACGTCAGCTGTGTAGCCAGGGGAGAACGTTATGCACTGGTGTAAAAGTTAGTGCTGCAGGTATCAACCAGCTGGCTGCCGTCCCTAGGTTTTAAGGGTGATCATCGTTTTAAATTATTACTACTGTTTCCAGTCCTAGGCATTGGGACGGAAGGCTTTATGACAGTTGGGGTTTGAATCAGTGGTGTAGTGAGGGTGCAAGATGGCACCCAGGCCAAACCTCCCCGTATCCCCTTACAACGCCATTGGGTGGCTTCCCTGCCCCCAACCTCATCCGCTCCTTCCCGACCCCTCATGCCGCACACGTGCACCCCTTCCCTTCCCCCATACCTCTTTAATGTTCCTAGTGCAAGCAGCACCAGTGTCGGCTCTTCCTTTTACCACTTCCTAGGCATGGGTCCCTTTCTGACTGCCTACAGGACATGCCTCTCACGGCGAGAGGCACGCCTTGTAGGCAATCAGCCAGCGCCTCTCCTTCTCTCCGGCCCTCTTCTCTGCTGGCACCCTCCACTGGCAGCTCAGGGCCCATCTTAAGGGCCTTCATGCATGCACAGACATTGACGTGATGTCACGCATGCGTGTGAAGTTATCACGGTGACATCCACGCACTTCCGGATGCCTCGAGCCGCCCAAGGACAGATCTTAAGTCTCCTCTGGTGTGAGGTCATTCTTCAAGACCACCCTCCAGGGAGTCCATGAGCTGTCTTGGTCTCTCAGTAAGCTGAGCTTCTAGAAACCTCCAGACCTCTCCCCCCTCCCATTGAACAGGGAGCTTGGTATGTCCTGTAGGCAATCAGCCAGTTCCAGCATCTCTCCTTCCCTCCGGCCTTCTTCCCTGCTGGCACCCCCTACTGGCGGCTCAGGGCCCATCCGAAGGGACTTTGCGCATGTGCATGACATCATCACGGTGATGTCCGCACACTTCCAGATGCCTCTAGCCGCGGCCTCTACGTTCTGCCTTTCTTCTTGAAGGAGCAAGAAACAGGGTGGAGCGTGCTTGCTGCGTCCTGCCAGAGCAAAGTTGGTCCCAGCCAGAAACTGGGTAAGGAAGGGGCTTATAGCTGCAATGCCATCTTTTCAGTATTTGGTCCCACACCTGTGCCCCTTTCATCTTTGGAACCATCCTCCCAAAAATTCAGACTGAAACTCAATAAATCCTTTAATACTACTCAATATCAATCAGATTCTGAGAAGGCAGAACTACTAAACAAATACTTCTGTTCAGTGTTCACCCGCGAAGCGCCGAGAGCTGGTCCACAGCTGCAGACGGGAGATAACCAGAAAGATCCGTTTCAAGATTTCGAATTTACGCCCAGTAGCGTCTATGACGAACTATCAAGACTCAAAGTAAACAAAGCCATGGGACCGGATAACCTACACCCTAGAATGCTCAGGGAGTTAAGGGAAGTCCTGGCAGAACCATTATCTGTTCTTTTCAATCTTTCCCTAAGCACAGGAAGGGTCCCCTTGGACTTGAAAACCGCCAACGTAATCCCACTCCACAAAAAGGGCTGCAGGACAGAGACAGCAAACTACAGACCAGTGAGTCTCACGTCTATAGTGTGTAAACTCATGGAAACACTGATCAAACAGAATCTTGACACAATTCTAGACGAAGAAAAACTGCGTGATCCACACCAACACGGGTTCACCCAGGGTAGATCCTGCCAATCTAATCTGATTAGCTTTTTTGACTGGGTTACTAGACAACTGGACGCCGGAGAGTCACTGGACGTGGTATATTTGGACTTCAGTAAAGCATTTGATAGCATCCCTCATCGAAGATTACTGAACAAGCTGAAATCGATAGGATTAGGAGACACTCTAACTACATGGGTTGGGGATTGGCTGAGCGGTAGACTTCAGAAGGTGGTGGTGAACGGTACCCCATCCGAAGCATCGGACGTGATCAGTGGAGTGCCGCAGGGCTCGGTCCTGGGCCCGATTCTATTTAACTTATTCATAAGAGATATGACGCAAGGACTTAGAGGAAGGGTATCACTGTTCGCCGACAATGCCAAACTTTGCAACATAGTAGGCAAAAGCTTATTACCTGATAATATGACACACGACCTACTGTTGCTGGAACAATGGTCAACTACTTGGCAGCTAGGCTTCAATGCTAAAAAATGCAAGATAATGCACCTGGGTAAGAGAAACCCGCGTAGAACTTATGTACTAAATGGTGAGACCTTGGTTAGGACCACGGCGGAACGCGACCTAGGGGTGATCATTAGTGAGGACATGAAGGTTGCCAATCAAGTGGAGAAGGCTTCCTCCAGGGCAAGACAAATGATGGGGTGTATCCGCAGAGGTTTCGTCAGCAGGAGACCTGAAGTTATGATGCCGTTATACAGAGCCATGGTGAGGCCTCACTTGGAGTACTGTGTTCAGTTTTGGAGACCACACTACCGAAAGGACGTGCTGAGGATCGAGTCGGTTCAGCGAACGGCCACCAGGATGGTCTTGTGGCTCAAGGATCTCACGTATGAAGAAAGATTAAAAAAATTGCGGCTGTACTCACTTGAGGAAAGAAGAGAACGGGGAGATATGATTGAAACGTATAAGTACATCACGAGACGCATCGAGTCAGAAGATGATATCTTCTGGCTCATGGGACCCTCGACCACCAGAGGGCATCCGCTGAAGATCAGGGGAGGGAAGTTTCATGGCGACTCCAGGAAGTACTTCTTCACCGAAAGAGTAGTGGATCATTGGAACAGACTCCCACTCCAGGTGATAAAGGCCAGCAGCGTGACGGATTTTAAGAGAAAATGGGATACTCACGTGGGATCTTTAAGGGAGTAAATTCAGGGGAGGGGATACTTGGAATGGGCAGACTTGGTGGGCTATAGCCCTTTTCTGCTGCTTTTTTCTATGTTTCTATGTTAGACTTCAGGAATTGGGCCATGCAATACCAGTCTGGAATACAGAACAGGTGAAACAGTCTTATCTTTTTCATTTCCAACCTCTGCTTATAGAAACATGACAGCAGACAAAGGCCAAATGGCCCATCTAGTCTGCCCCTCCGCAGTAACCGTTATCGCTCCCTCTTTCTAAGAGATCCCTCATGCCTATCCCACGCCTTCTTGGATTCAGACACGTTCTCGTGTCTCCACCACCTCTTCCGGGAGACTGTTCCACGCATCTACCACCCTTTCCGTAATAAAGTATTTCCTCAGATTACTCCTGAACCTAACACTGCTGGAGAGGGTGCAGAGGCGAGCAACTAAACTAGTGAAGGGTATGGAGAAACTGGAATATGAGGATCGACTTAAAACACTGGGATTGTTCTCCCTTGAGAAAAGGAGACTGCGTGGGGATATGATTGAGACCTTCAAAATACTGAAAGGAATCGACAAAATAGAGCAGAGAAGATTATTTACATTGTCCAATTTGACACGGACAAGAGGACATAAAATGAAGCTAAGGGGGGGCAAGTTCAGGACTAATATCAGGAAGTTCTGCTTCACACAGAGAGTGGTTGACATCTGGAATACTCTCCCAGGGGAGATTATTGCAGAATCGACAGTCCTAGGCTTCAAGGGCAAACTAGATGCATATCTCCTTGAGAGAGGCATATAGAGATATGGTTGGCTATAGGGTAAGCCAGGTGTATACCTGGCAGGGCCTCCGCGTGTGCGGATCACCGGACTTGATGGACCGAAGGTCTGATCCGGAGATGGCGCTTCTTATGTTCTTATGTACCTCTTAACTTCACCATATGCCCTCTCATTGGAGAGTTTCCTTTCAAATGAAAGAGACTCGACTCATGCGCATTTACACCACGTAGGTATCTACACTTCTCTATCATATCTCCCCTCTCCCGCCTTTCCTCCAAAGTATACAGATTGAGATCTTTAAGTCATCCAAACAAAGGGCTGTATATTTATACATTGATATATATGTGGTCACCAAACAATAAGGACTTTATATATTGTGTATTTTATTTGAGACCATATTAATAAAATTTGTTGCCCCAAAAGGTTGATGTGTACTTCCCACTCCCCACATGGTTTCTTTCTTTATTTTTTTTGCTTTGCTTTGCATGGGGTGTTTTGACATAGTCTTTCTTTGTGTGTGGGAACTATACCAGGGGTAGGCAATTCAGGTTTTCAGGATATCCACAATGAATATGTATGAGATGGATTTGCATGCACTGCCTCCTTGAGATGCAAATCTATCTCATGCATATTTACTGTGGATATCCTGAAAACCTGACCTGGCTCCGGCTCTCAAGGACTGGAATTGCCTACCACTGCACTATACCAACACCTTAATTATACAGAGGTATTAGTATGCTCTGTTGTTTACAATGGTGCGTGATGATTTCCTTAGACTGCTTTAAATCCAAGGCGGTATTTGCAACAATCCCAAAATTCTGATGAGAATGGTTTTTGGAACCTGAACCTCCAGAAAAGTACATTACTAGCAGTTTGAATATGGCTTTTTGCTGGGTAAGTCACATGGCAAAAGCAATAATGCTCCAGTGGTAGTTTTGATACCTGGGACCCTCAGAAAGAGATTTCAAATGATCCCCCTAGGTAGGGTTACCATATGGCTCCAGAACAAGGAGGATGGATTGAGACATCCGGGTTTTACTTCCACTGAAAGCAATGGAAATAAAACCCAGATGTCTCAATCTGTCTACCTTATACCGGAGCCATATAGTAACCCTACTCCTAGGACCGGCACCATTAAAAGACTCAGGCCAGGATTTTCTAAAACACCGTGTTAAAAAGCGACAATCTGCTTCCGCAGCCGTTTTGATACCAAATCTAAAAACCCGAGACATTCTTAAAAAATCACGCATGCACATAAGATCGGCGGACAGCAGCAAAGATTTCCACTTGCATGTGCCCATCGCTGATGGGCACAAGCGCAAAAAAAAATAATAAAAAAAACACTGTTAAAAAAACCCCACACTCTCCTGCCGCACTATTAGACGAATGGGAGAGGAGGGGAGAAGCAACGTCGACTTTTTTCAATCGCGCAAACACTTGCCTTTCTCTCCAAAAAACTACTATAATTCAGGAAAATCTTGTAATTTGATTTTAATGTACAATTTAATCAAGACCCACAGCCAGGAACACACAAAACAAGGGTATCATACACATGCTCAAGAAGAAACATTGCTTGAAAAATTCACTTCATAAAGATAGAATCATAAGTCTTTGTGCACAATCTTGTACAAAGAACTCTGCTCAGAGATACGAAGGCATAGTGTTCCGCCTCACCCACCAATCATTGCAGTGTTCAGTACATAATTGATATATCCAATTTTTAAATACCAGGCTGTTGTGTTGCTAGCTGCTAAAGCTATGCCTAATTCTTAATAGCAATAGCAAAAATCAAAGAAATTTTGCACTTATCTTTGAAAAAATAGCTGGTTCCGACATGCCACGTTTCGAATCTGCGTCAGGGAACCGACACAACAATTAAAGTTATGGACTGGAGGTACAAACTCATTAAATATCATGAGTGTACACCGGGAAGAAATCGGGTTTTGTATACCTTCAGAAAATTATATTTAATGAGTTTGTACCTCCTGTTTGCTATATTTATTTTTATCGATGTTCTCGTAATTTTGTCATTGGGACTAGCCAGAAAGACTTTTGTTTTTTCTGCGTTTAGTTTTAGTTTGAAATTAGTGGTCCATTTATCGATTTCGGTCATTGTGTTTGAGAGATTATCTACAATTTCTTTTGTGATGTCATTTAAGGGTATGAGGATGGATATGTCATCCGCATAAATGTACTAAATTTAATATACTACATTTATGCGGATGACATATCCATCCTCATACCCTTAAATGACATCACAAAAGAAATTGTAGATAATCTCTCAAACACAATGACCGAAATCGATAAATGGACCACTAATTTCAAACTAAAACTAAACGCAGAAAAAACAAAAGTCTTTCTAGCTAGTCCCAATGACAAAATTACGAGAACATTGATAAAAATAAATAATCACGAATACGCAATTTCCAAAAACATAAAAATACTGGGCATCACTCTTGACACTCACCTAACTATGACCGACCACACAAACTCACTAGTGAAAAAATGCTTTTACACGCTATGGAAACTAAGAACCATAAAAAAATACTTTGACCCTTCTTCATTCAGGTTGCTGGTACAGGCACTGATCCTATCCCTCCTTGACTACTGCAACATCATCTACCTAGGCATCCCACAAAAAACAATAATAAAACTGAGATTAATACAAAACACCGCCGTTCGCCTAATTTTCGGACTAAGAAAAAACGATCACATCAGCCCCTACTACAAAAAGCTACACTGGCTTCCAATAGAAGCGCGAATTCTATTCAAATTCGCTTGCACCTGTTTCAAACAAGCCTGGGGACTAGCACCTTCATACCTACAAACTCACTTCACCCTACATAACCCCACAAGAACGACCAGAAACAAAAACATCTTTGCATACCCAAAGATAACAGGCTGCAGATACAAATCCTTCTTGGACAGAACCTTCCAGTTCCAAGCGAACAGACAGCAAACCTGGCTGAAAAACCACATAAACGAACCAAACATGACTTATAATACTTTCCGCAAATCGATCAAAACCACCCTATTCGCTAAATTCATTGGCTAAAACGGTCCCCTCCCCACTAAGACCCCTCTCACGGATGTTCTAAATCTTTCAGACACTCATTACCCTTAGATCTCCAATTAATATGTAAGTTACCATTTAGACTATTGTACTGCATCTAGACTCTTTATTCGGTACTGTATTTAAACTTATTGTATGTTTTGAATTTGGACTCACTCTACTGTATTATATGTGGATTTATTGTATTGTATTAGTATTGTACTGTACTTGTTATTCGCTGAATGTCCAGCCTTCTTACAATGTAAACCGCCTAGAAGTCGCCTGACTATGGCGGTATAGAAAAATAAAGTTATTATTATACTTAATTATCTATATTACCGAAATTAAATATGTACTTCTTCTTCTATTAATTATGGGGAGGAGGGGGGAGAAAAAGCATAGTTACTTACCGTAACAGATGTTATCCAGGGACAGCAGGCAGATATTCTTGACTGATGGGTGACGGCACCGACGGAGCCCCGGTACGGACAATTTTAGAGTGATTGCACTCTAAGAACTTGGAAAGTTACAGTAGGCCCCACCGCGCACGCGTGAGTGCCTTCCCGCCCGACAGAGGCGCGCGGTCCCCAGTTAGGATAAGCCAGCTAAGAAGCCAACCCGGGGAGGAGGGTGGGATGCAAGAATATCTGCCTGCTGTCCCTGGATAACACCTGTTACGGTAAGTAACTGTGCTTTATCCCAGGACAAGCAGGCAGCATATTCTTGACTGATGGGTGACCTCCAAGCTAACAAAAAGAGGGATGGAGGGAAGGATGGCCATTAGGAAAACAAATTTTGCAAAACAGATTGGCCGAAGTGTCCATCCCGTCTGGAGAATGCATCCAGACAATAATGAGATGTAAAAGTATGAACTGAGGACCAAGTAGCAGCTTTGCAGATTTCCTCAATAGGAGTGGAACGGAGGAAAGCTACAGATGCTGCCATAGCTCGAACTCTATGGGCCGTGACAGAACCTTCCAGTGTCAGTCCAGACTGAGCATAACAAAAAGAAATGCACGCTGCAAGCCAATTTGACAACGTACGTTTAGAAACAGGACGTCCCAATTTATTCGGATCAAAGGATAGAAAGAGTTGGGGAGATGATCTGTGGGAGCTCTAAATAGTAAGCTAGAGCCCGCTTACAGTACAAAGTATGCAGAGCCTGTTCTCCAGAATGAGAGTGAGGTTTCGGAAAGAAGACAGGCAGAACAATGGATTGGTTGAGATGGAATTCAGAGATAACCTTAGGGAGAAACTTTGGATGTGTATGCAGAACCACCTTGTCATGATGAAAGACTGTAAAAGGTGGATCAGCAACTAGTGCATGTAGCTCACTGACCCTCCTGGCAGAGGTAATAGCAATAAGGAAAAGTACCTTCCAAGTAAGAAACTTGAAAGGAGCAGTAGCCAAAGGTTCAAATGGAGGCTTCATTAAGGCGGAAAGAATCACATTGAGATCCCAGATTACAGGAGGGGCTCTGAGAGGTGGTTTCACATTGAAAAGACCCCGCATGAATCTGGACACCAAGGGATGAGCCGAGAGAAGTTTTCCATGAACTGGCTCATGAAAAGCAGCAATAGCACTGAGGTGGACTCTGATGGAAGTAGACTTGAGGCCAGAGTCAGACAAAGAAAGTAGATAATCCAACAAAGTCTCCACAGCAAGGGAAGTGGGATCATGTTGATGAAGAAGACACCAGGAAGAAAACCGTGTCCACTTCTGATGGTAACATTGCAGAGTGGCCGGTTTCCTGGAGGCATCCAGAATGGAACGAACGGGCTGAGACAAAGAAGTATCATGAGAAGTCAGCCCGAGAGAAACCAAGCTGTCAGGTGCAGAGACGGAAGGTTGGAATGCAGAAGGGTCTCCTGATGTTGCGTAAGCAGAGAAGGAAACAGTGGAAGAAGAAAAGGCTCCCTGGAACTGAGTTGAAGTAGAAGGGAGAACCAATGTTGTCTGGGCCACCGTGGAGCAATCAGAATCATGGTGGCTCGTTCCCTCTTGAGCTTGAACAAGGTTCGTAACATGAGAGGCAGAGGAGGGAAAGCGTACAGGAACAGATTGGACCAATCGAGGAGAAATGCATCGCTGCCAGACGGTGAGGAGAGTAGAGTCTGGAGCAGAATAGGGGCAGCTGGTGATTGTGAGGAGCTGCAAAGAGGTCTATCTGAGGAGTGCCCCACTGAGCGAAGATGGACTGTAGAGTTAAAGGATCGAGTGTCCACTCGTGAGGCTGAAGAATTCTGCTGAGCTTGTCTGCTAAAGAATTCTGTTCTCCCTGAATGTAGATAGCTTTCAGAAAAAGTTGGTGATCTGTGGCCCAAGCCCAAATCTTCTGGGCTTCCTGGCACAAGAGGCGAGAGCCTGTCCCCCCCTGCTTGTTGATGTAGTACATCGCAACTTGGTTGTCTGTGCACAGCAGGAGGACTTGAGGAAAGAGAAGATGTTGGAAGGCCTTGAGGGCATAAAACATCGCTCTGAGTTCCAGGAAATTGATGTGATGCTTCATTTCCTGGGCTGTCCAAAGTCCTTGAGTTTGGAATTCGTTCAAATGAGCTCCCCAGGCATAAGGGGAGGCGTCAGTGGTGATGACAAGTTGATAAGGAGGTAGATGGAACAGAAGACCTCTGGAGAGATTTGAGGATATCAACCACCATTGTAGAGACTGACGAAGAGACGATGTCACAGATATGTGTCGTGAGCAGGGATCCGTCGCTTGGGACCACTGGGTAGCTAGGTTCATTGAGGAGTGCGCAGGTGAAGACGTGCGAAGGGTGTGACATGAATTGTGGAGGCCATGTGACCCAAGAGTATCATCATTTGCTTGGCAGAGATGGAACGTTGTGGAAGCACCTGCTGACATAGAGACTGAAGAGTTTGAAGACGGTTGGACGGCAGGAACGCTCTCATGAGGACTGTGTCCAGCACCGCTCCAATGAATTGAAGTCTCTGAGTGGGGATGAGATGAGATTTGGGTAGATTGATCTCGAACCCCAGAAGTTGGAGAAACAGGATGGTTTGGTTGGTGGCCAGGAGTACTGTCTGAGATGAATTGGCCTTTATCAACCAATCATCCAGGTAAGGAAAGACCTGAAGGTGGTGAGAGCGTAAAAAGGCCGCCACCACAATCAGACATTTGGTGAACACTCTTGGAGAGGAGGCAAGGCCGAAGGGCAGCACCTTGTATTGGTAATGACAGTGATTGATCATGAAACGGAGGTACTGTCTGGAGGTCAGATTGACCGGTATGTGAGTGTATGCCTCTTTGAGATCGAGGGAGCATAGCCAGTCATCTTGATTGAGAAGAGGGTAGAGAGTGGCTAAAGAAAGCATCTTGAATTTTTCTTTGACTAAGCATTTGTTGAGATCGCGAAGATCTAGAATTGGTCTGAGATCTCCTGTTTTTTTGGGGACTAAAAAGTAACGGGAGTAGAATCCCTGTCCCTTTTGATCTAGAGGAACTTCCTCTATGGCATTCAAAAGGAGGAGGGATTGAACCTCCTGGAGAAGGAGGGAAGACTGAGGAGTGTTCGAAGCAGACTCTCTTGGTAGACTTTGGGCAGGTAGGGTCTGAAAGTTGAGAGAGTAGCCGTGGCGGATGATGTTGAGGACCCATTGGTCCGAAGTGATAACTTCCCACCGGCTGAGGAAAAAAGTGAGACGGCCACCTATAGGTTGAGGTAGGTGGGTAGATGTTTGGACGCTGGCTATGCCCTGGAGAGTCAAGTCAAAAGGGCTGTGTAGATTTTTGCTGTGGAGGTGGCTTCACAGGTTGCTGTTGCTGTGGCCTAGGAGTCTGTCGTTGTTGCTGACGTTGACGCCTAGGTTGCTGGGGAGCTGATGGCAATGGACGAGCCACATAACGGCGTTGATAGGCCGACTGCTGTCTGAAAGGTCGTGCCGGTGGAGCTTTCTTTTTCGTTTTGAGCAGAGTGTCCCAGCGAGTCTCATGGGCGGAGAGCTTTTGGGTAGTCGAGTCCATGGATTCCCCAAAGAGCTCATCCCCCAGGCATGGGGCATTAGCCAACCGATCTTGATGGTTGACATCAAGCTCGGATACTCGAAGCCAGGCAAGGCGGCGCATGGCCACAGACATGGCCGTGGCTCTAGTGGTAAGCTCAAACGTGTCATAAATTGATCTTACCATAAATTTACGGAGTTGGAAAAGAGAAGACGAGCAGTGGTGGAAAGCCTGTCGTTTCCGCTGAGGAAGGTACTTTTCAAAGGAAGCCATGGTGGTAAGGAGATGCTTGAGATAAAAAGAAAAGTGAAAAGCATAATTACCAGATCTATTAGCTAACATTGCATTCTGGTATAACCTCTTACCGAATTTGTCCATGGCTTTGCCCTCTCTGCCAGGAGGGACAGAAGCATATACACTGGCTCCCGTGGACTTCTTAAGTGTAGATTCCACAAGCAGAGATTCATGTGGAAGCTGTGGCTTATCGAATCCAGGAATAGGGATTACTTTATATAATGAATCTAATTTACGGGGAGCTCCTGGGATGGTCAAAGGAGTCTCTAAGTTCTTCTAGAAAGTTTCCCTCAGGATGTCATGAAGAGGGAGTTTCAAAAATTCCTTTGGAGGCTGATCGAAGTCAAGGGCATCAAGGAAGGCCTTGGATTTTTTAGACTCAGCCTCCAAAGGAATGGAAAGAGATTCACACATCTCTTTCAGGAAGGAAGTGAAAGATGTAGAATCCTGTTCTGAGGATGGATCTGGAGCAGCAAGATCATCCTCATCCGAGGAACACTCACCCTCAGAAAGAAAAGGCTCTTCGGAGTCACCCCACAGATCAGGGTCCCTAATATGGGAGCTACGGTCTCGAGACTCCGGAGTAGAGGGTTCTAGGTGTCGGGATTTGCGAGCCGACTTACCAGACCGCATAGATACGGTACCGGGTGATGTTACCGACTGTAACGGTGCCGAAGTCTGCACCGATTGATGCTGGGCCCTCGGTTCCGGTGCGAGGAGTGGCATCGATATCGATGAGGCAGAGTGCACCGGTACCGAAGCAGTGGATGCAGACAATAGAGGTTGCTCCACTGTCGGTACCGGTGGCTCAGACCGGACCGGGACTGGAAGGCTCGGTGCCAATAGAGCAGGAAGGAGTTGCTGTAACTGCTCCTTGAGCTGCACCTGTAGGACGGCTGCAATGCGCTCATCCAAAGAAGGCACCGGTACCGCCTTTTTCTTTTGTGGTACCTGCGGTGCCGCTCGACGCCCCGGAGATGAGGAGCCCGAAGTCGAGGGACTCACCTCGATAGGGGCGGAGCGCTTCCGCTGGCGCCTCACGGTCGGCAGGACTGGGCTCGCTGCAATCGAGACCGGAGGGCGCTCCAGCGGGGAAGGCTTCTTAGCCGGCTTACCTGGGTGTTGCGACACCGGCGCGGTATCGCGCGGTGTTGACGAAGTGGGTGCCGACTGAGATGGGGCCGATACCGGTGTCGATGCCGCAGGATTGGACATATTGGCACCGAAAAGCAAGCGCTGCTGTATCTGGCGATTTTTTAAGGTACGTTTTTTTAATGTGGCACAGCGGGTGCAGGTGGAAGCCTGATGCTCAGGACATAGGCACTGTAAGCACCAGTTGTGCGGGTCCGTGAGGGATATAGGCCGTGCACACCGCTGGCACTTTTTAAAACCTGGCTGGGGGGGCATGAAAGTAAAAACGGCTTCTGCCAAATCGAAGGCCGAGGCCTCGATGGTGGCAGCAGGCCCCGCCGGGGCAAAACAGAAATGAAGAAAAATAACGAAAAATACTCGTTTTTTTTTTTTTTTTTTTAAGAAAAAAGAAAAGAAATAAAGGAAAAAATTTTCCCAAAAAGGTTTCGCGAGCGGGAAGGCGATTCAGAAAAGTTTTCAACAGCCGTTGAAAAATGCGACTTCTTAGCTCTGCGGAAACTAAGAAACTGGGGACCGCGCGCCTCTGTCGGGCGGGAAGGCACTCGCGCATGCGCGGTGCGGCCTACTGGAACTTTCCAAGTTCTTAGAGTGCAATCACTCTAAAATTGTCCGTACCGGGGCTCCGTCAGTGCCGTCACCCATCAGTCAAGAATATGCTGCCTGCTTGTCCTGGGATAATGATTGTTTTTTGAATTATTTGTGTATTTAAAGTGCGTTCTGTGTAGTGTTTATGTTTAAATCCATTGTATGGCACTGTTAACATTTGAAAATTCATAAAGATTTATTAAGAAGAAAAAAAAGAGGGCCAGGCAGAAATCAGGCCTGACTCACAGTTGAAACACTGCTTCCCTTTGATCTTTTAAACATTCAGTATCAAATATTAGTTTTGCATTCCTTTTTTTTTTTCTATTTTTTCTAAGGGCTTCAGAAGTGCCAGTTTGTTAGCCAAATGTTTTCTATGGCTACAAGCATACATACATGTGGCAATGACCCGTTTTTTATTTTGTACTTAAACGTTTTTCAAGTGCTCTGTGCTCTACTTATAAAAGTTAAGACACTTTCAAACTTAGCTTTATATTATTCTCCTGCTCACCTCGGGAAGGGACCTGTCAAATTTGCCCCTGGGTCATTCTCTAGAATGCATGCAAGAGAAATGCTCACCCCCTAGTCACTTTTCTACAGCATCTGAGCAGTCGTGCAAAATCAGAGCACATTCAGGCCCAGGGATGAGAGAGAACCCTGCAAAGGGCCAGTCCAGCCGGGGCTCTAATTCCCCACCAGGGGGCTGCTTACCTCGTCGGAAAGCCATCAGGGAGGATCAGCTGCAGCCCCGGGAGACGGCTGGCGGGAAGGGAAAGTGACTAATGGTCTACCAACGTCACTTCAAGGAAGAAGAAAGTGAGCGACGAGGAAGTTGAACCGTGGCTCCATCGGCTGCTTCTGCATAGAAATGTGACGCTTAACCCTTTCAGGACCATAATGTAATGTAATGTAATTTATTTCTTATATACCGCTACATCCGTTAGGTTCTAAGCGGTTTACAGAAAATATACATTAAGATTAGAAATAAGAAAGGTACTTGAAAAATTCCCTTACTGTCCCGAAGGCTCACAATCTAACTAAAGTACCTGGAGGGTAATAGAGAAGTGAAAAGTAGAGTTAGAGGAAAAATAAAATAAAATAAACATTTTAACAAGACAGCATTGATCTAAATACTTTGGAAGGTAGAAGAGAGGAGAGAAAGGAATAGAAGCAGAAGGGGGAGCCGTTGAACAGTAGAATTCTGGAGAAATTTAAATGATAGAAATAGAACAAAACAATGACAAAAGGCAAAACAATAGATAAGATTAAAGATAAATCATAAGCTGGAAAGAAAAATAAAATAAGGATCCATAAGGATCGTAGGCCAATTTTTGTGGTTTTGACGACATTTTTATGGTAAAAAGGGCTTGCAGATGCCAAAAAATTGATTTTTTTTGTGAAATATCATTATTTTTATTTAAAAAAATCACACTTCTGGCTTATGGACAGTGTGGCAAGTGAATCTTCTCGTCAATCTGGCAACGACGCTAATGAATGAATGTCGGAACCAGTTTGTTTACATAAAGGCAGTATCACATGGAATCCGTACATATCAAATTTAGAACTGTAGACTATCCCATTCAAAATTTATAGGATTTTAAAGTTATGGGACAAATATGTCCCTTGGTCCTGAAAGGGTTAAATGGCTTTCGCTTTGCACGTTTAAAGATTTTTAAAGTGGGAGAAGGGCGTGCACTGAGAACTGCAGGGCTGGGGCAAAGGAAGCCTTAAAAGCCAAAACTTGTCCCATGCCCTGTAGTTGCTGGGTATTTCCTCAGATGGAAAACCGTTCAACGTTTTGGTTAGTAATTATGTCATAGAGGTTTACTGAAAATCAGACTTTTTTTCACCTTTATATTCTCAACAGTTGCTGTGTTTTGGCTAGTCAGGGCAGTGCTGTTTATTTTAAATTCAATTTTCTATACTGTTCTCCCCAGGAGCTCAGAAAGGTTTACAGGAGTTTATTCAGATACTCAAGCATTTTTCCCTGTCTGTCCCGGTGGGCTCACAATCTATCTAATGTACCTGGGGCAATGGGGGGATTAAGTGACTTGCTCAGGGTCACAAGGAGCAGTGAGGGTTTAGAACCCACACCTCAGGGTGCTGAGGCTGTAGCTTTAACCATTGTGCCACTCTAGAAATCGAAATGTAGTAAAAATGATCCAAGTTTAGGACAATGAAGCCATTGTGACATCACTGATGAGGTTGGCTCTTATTGGTGGACTGAGACATTATGACATCACATTACCAGCTCTGGTTATCAGAGGCTGAAACTTTTCAAACGATTTATTCAGGGGAGCCCAGAACAGTTTACATGAATTTATTCAGATACTCAAGCATTTTCCTTGTCTGTCCTGGTGGGCTCACAATCTATCTGATGTACCTGGGGCAATGGGGGGATTAAGTGACTTGCCCAGGGTCACAAGGAGCAGCGTGGGTTTGAACCCACCACCTCAGGGTGCTGAGGCTGTAGCTTTAACCACTGCGCCAATACGACCAATAGCCCTCCCAAATATGGAATATTAAAAAGTAAAAATGTTTTTATTATACAGCTGTGGGACCTGAGCATCAGTCTGGCTAACCTAGAAAATATAAATAAAATAAACAACAGATCACCTCAACAGTTTAAAATATGGCCATCTATTGGAAACCATAGTTGAATGTTCTGTTATTGTGCAAAAAGCACCTTCCAAATAAATATTTTAAAATCCAAAATGGATCCATAAGGATGCTGGCTGCCAACTAGAATCACTTTTTACCCTATTAACTGGAATTATTCAATCTAGGTAGCTTACTACCCCCCCCCCCCCCCCCCTTGAGCATTTTTAGCGCTGACGCTCATAGGAATTCTATGAGCGTAGGAGCTGTTACCACTGTGGCAGCTACTAAAAACCACACCAAGGTTTTGCAAAAGGGGGGATTCTCTGATCGCCAGAGATGTTACCGCCACAGCCAGCGCTAAAAATGCTATTAACTGCTATTTAATATGTTTATACAGACTGAAAAAAAAAATCTAAACGTTTAATATTATTGTTCCTTCAGTTTCTGTAGTTTACTCTGCCTTGAAAAGCCAGAACACAGTAACTCAGTTGTTTTTTTTGTCAAAACTTGCCACACTTCCTGTAGTTACTGTGCATTTCTTAATATGGAAACCATTCAACATTTGGATGTATTTTCAAGCCTGTAGCAAAAATCCAAAACAGTATCTCCTGATAAATGGGAGATATTTTAAAAAAATAAACCAGAACACTGTTTTGGTCAAGAATTATATTGTGGGGGATTGACACTACTGACTGTAATAATAATAATAATAATAACTTTATTTTTATATACCGCCAGCTATCTTGCGACTTCTAGGCAGTTTACAGTAAAAGAGATTGTGAATACAATAAAAGAAAATGTAAATACAATAAAGAGAAGCTTTACGTACAATGAATTAAGGAGTTTAACAGTGTACATCTCAATACAATAAAGAGAAACTTTACTTACAATGAATTAAAGAGTATAGCAGTATACATCTTGTACCATGCAGTCTACATCTGATAATATTAATAATGTTAACAACAGTTTGTGTGTTGCAAGGCCAGGAAGTGCCAAGCTGTTTGCACAGAAGTAGAAATATTCCGTGACTTGAATAGAGTGTTCGTAGTTAGTGATTAGGGGTTGTGGTTAACACTTTGCAAGTTTAGTTATGTGATGATGTTACGAGGGGGGTTGATGTTCCGGTTCGTTGCCTAGGTGTTTCAAGAATAGGTAAGTTTTTAGGTGTTTCCTGAATTCTTCATAATTGTTTGTGTGTGCAATGAGTTTTTCTAGGTCTTTGCCCCATATGGCTGCTTGATATGATAGCAGTTGTTGATGGTGTCTCTTATATTTGCACCCTCTAGCCGGTGGGGAGACAAATTTCATGTGTGTTTTTCTTTCGTGTCTGTTGGTTGGGAATGAGAAGAGATCTGTGATGTATTTTGGGCTAGACCATTTAATACTTTGAAGCAGAGACATCCTAGCTTGAACTTTGTGCGCGCCTCCATCGGCAGCCAGTGTAGGAGTCGGTAAGAAGGGGTTATGTGATCGGACTTCTTCAGCCCGAAAATCATCCTGACTGCTGCATTTTGTATCAGTTGTAGTCTTTGCATTTGCTTCTGGGGGATCGTCAGATGGGTGATGTTGCAATAGTCCAGGTGGTTTAGTATTAGGGATTGTACTAGCATTCTGAAAGCTGAAGTGTGGAAGTACGCCTTAATGGACTTAAGTTTCCAGAGAGTGAAGAACCCTCTTTTGATTAAGGAGTCTATGTGGTCCTTCATGGTTAGGCTTTGGTCTAGTATTACTCCTAGGATCTTCATCGTTGGTTGAATGGGGTAGTTTAGATTGTTAATGTGTAGTGATGGTGTCGTATTCTGTGCGTGTGGCGAGGCTATGAAGAATTTAGTTTTTTCTGAATTGAGCTTCAGTTTGAAATCTGTGGTCCATTGTTCCATCGTGTTTAGCGCTTCAGTTGCTGTGGGGATGGTTTCAGAGGGGGATGCCGTAAATGGGATTATGATTGTGAAATCATCTGCATAGCTGAATACTTTTATGCCTCGCTGGGTTAGCTGCGTGCCTAGTGTAGCTATATAGACGTTGAAGAGTAGTGGGGATAGTGGAGATCCTTGTGGAACGCCTGATGGGTTTCTCCATGTTTTTGAGAGATTGCAGTTGAAGCGGACTTGATATGTGCGGGTTGTGAGGAAATCTCGGAACCAGTCCAGCACTTCGCCTCCGATGCCGATTGAATCTAAACATTGTAGTAGTTTTTTGTGATCCACCAAGTCGAAGGCTGAGCTCATGTCGAATTGCATCACTAAGGCTTTGTGGCCTTTGCTAAATAGGTTACGTAGGTATTCTAAGATTGCTGCTATCACCGTCTCAGTACTGAACAGAGGTCTGAAGCCTGACTGGGTTTCATGTAGCAGTGAGAACCGATCTAGGTAGTCCATCAGTTGGGTTTGTACCAAGCCTTCCATTATTTTTACGAAAAATGGGATAGATGCTACTGGTCTGTAGTTGGTTGCTGATGTTAGGGGTAGTTTACGATTTTTTGGGATTGGGGTGATTATAATGTGACCATTTTTTGATAGGAATTTTCCGTTTTTTAAATTGTTGGACATATGAGTCCATAGTGTTATTTTAAAGTCTAAAGGGGCTGCTTTCATTATGTTGGGTGGACAGGGATCTAGGATGCAGTTTGATTTGGTGTATTTGTTATATAGTTTTATGAAGCTGTTCCATTCTAGGTCCTGAAAGGAGTTCCAATACATGTCTTCTGGTGTTTCGTTTTCATGTATGTTGGTTATTTGTTGTTCATCTGTGTTGTTTGTTGGGCCATTTTTCCTTAGGTTCACAATTTTTGAGTTGAAGTGTTGTGCTAGGTCGTCTGTTGATGGAAGTTTTATGTCGTGCGTTGATTGACTGTGGCGTGTGGTGTCGAATAAATTTTTGACTAGATTGAACAATTCATGAGTGTTAATTCCTTTTGAGCTTGTGTTGGATGTGTATATTTTGGATGAGTAGAATTTTTTCCTTTTTTCTTTTATCAGTTGTTTATATTCCTTTATGTTTGCTCTCCAAATGTTCCTGTCAGATTTTTCACCTGTTTTGTTCCAGATCCTTTCTAGTCGTCGTGTTGATTGTTTCATTTTTTGTAGTTCGGAATCGAACCAGTTGTTATATTTATTTGAGCGGTTTGTTCTGTTTTGTTTGGGAGCTATTTTGTCTAAGATGGTTGTGCTTGTTTTTGACCACTGTTCCCAGAATTCGCCTTCTTCGTTCATCTCCTCGCGCGCTTCATAGTGGGCCCAGTATTCCTCTGGGTAGGGCCAGGAGCATTGAGGATTTATGAAATGTTAGCAAAATGGTGAGGTGGCCGAGTTAGTCCTCTTTTCAAAGTGCGGTGTTCCTTCGCAAATGCGCGGTCCACACTCCTGGTCATTCGCGGTATTTTCCATTCGCGAAGGGGAAGCAGAAGAAGGCAGCTGGAGAGGCAGGATAGGGCAGCTGGAGTGCTGGCGAGCGAAGGAAATCACTCGCGGTATGCTCCGACCGCCTCTTCCGGTACTAAAGTCGGACCTCACCAATCAGGAGCTGCGTGTCAAAGCAGCTCCTGATAGGTGAGGCCCGACTTTAGTACATGAAGAGGCAGTTGGAGCATACCGCGAGTGATTTCCTTCGCTCGCCGGCGCTCCGGCTGCCCTCTCCTGCCTCTCCAGCTGCCTTCCTTCTGCTTCCCCTTCGCGAATGGAAAATACCGCGAATGACCAGGAGGATATTCACGGGGGCTCCTGATACGGAACCCCCATGAATATCGGGGGAGTACAGTAATATAGAAGTAAAACAATAACATAAAGGAAATAAGGTAATATACCTTTTTTTTGGACTAACTCAGTGCATTTTATGATTAGCTTTCAAAGGTAACCCCTTCTTCAGATCAGATGTCAGCAAAGCATCCTTCTCCAATGTACTAAAAATTGACATCGAGGCCTAGGTGCAGAGGTATCTCCTTCAGGCAATCCATGAGTCTCGAAGATCGGCTGACCACATCTGGTCTCATCATCAATGGTGTTGACGCTACAGCATCATGTTGAGTGAAGGCTTATGATGACAAGAGAACGGGCGGGGAATGGGACTCTACACTTCAGCCTTGGAAACAACAAAGTTTATTGATTGTAATCATAAGAACATAAGAATTGGCGCTGCTGGGTCAGACCAGTGGTCCATCGTGACCAGCAGTCCGCTCATGCGGCAGTCCTTAGGTCAAAGGCCAGTGCCCTGAGTCTAGCCTTACCTGCGTATGTTCTGGTTCAGCAGGAACTTGTCCAACTTTGTCATGAATCCCTGGAGGTTGTTTCCCCTATGACAGACTCCGGAAGAGAGTTCCAGATTTCTACCACTCTCTGGGTGAAGAAGAACTTCCTTACGTTTGTACGGAATCGATCCCCTTTTAACTTTAAACTAAATTAAACTAAACCTTAAGTTTATATACCACATCCTCTCCATAAAGATAGAGCTCGGCACAGTTTACAGGTACTTTAATAAATGAGGGAAGAACATAATAAGAATTAATTAGTGGTTATAAAGGGGGTGGTGAGCTTTACATTTTTGAGAAAAGCCAGGTTTTCAGATGCTTTCGGAATAATTGGAAGGAGCCCAGATTCCGCAGCAGGGCAGGAAGGTTATTCCAAAGTGATTTTGAAGAAAAGAGATTTCCCTAATTTTCCTGCATAGATGACGCATTTTAACAAGGGGAAAGATAGTTTAAGTTTTTAGGTGGATCTGGTAATGTCAGGTCTCAAGAATTCCAAGATAGTGGAATTAGGGGAGGAAGAATGCCATGTAAGATCTTGAATGTTAGGCAGGTACATTTAAAGTGAATCCTAGAAATCACCGGAAGCCAGTGAAGTTTTGACAGAAGCAGGGAAATATGATCGAATTTACTTTTTGCGAAGATCAACCTAGCCACAGTGTTCTGGATCCGCTGAAGTCTTTGAAGACTTTTCTTGGTTAGACTTAGATAGATGGAGTTACAATAGTCCAATCTGGAAAGAATGATTGATTGTATAAGAACAGCAAAATTTTGTTGGCGGAAGCAGGATCTCACTTTTCTCAACATGTGAAGACTAAAAAAACATTTTTTTTTTTTACCAGAGAGTTGAGATGGTCATTACAGGAAAGTTCCCACTCGTTCTTTCTACCTTGGAGAGGGTGAACAACCTGTCTTTATCTACTAAGTCTACTCCCTTCTTTATCATGAATGTTTCAATCATGTCCCCTCTCAGTCTCCTCTTTTAAAGGGAGAAGAGACCCAGTTTCTCTAGCCTCTCATTGTACGGCAATTCCTCCAGTCCCTTAACCATTTTTGTTGCTCTTCTCTGGACACTTTTGAGTAGTACTATGTCCTTTTTCATGTACGGTGACCAGTGTTGGACGCAGTATTCCAGGTGGGAGTGCCATCATGGCCCGGTACAGCGGCATGATAACCTTCTCTGATCTGTTTGTGATCCCCTTCTTAATCATTCCTAGCATTCTGTTCACCCTTTTCACCGACGCCGCACATTGCGCGGACGGCTTAATTGATTTTTCTACAAGTACTCCCAAGTCTCTTTCCTGGGGGCTCTCTCCAAGTACAGCACCGGACATTCTGTATTCGTGCATATTATTTTTGTTAGTGACATGCATCACCTTGCACTTATCCACATTGAACCTCATTTGCCATTTTGCAGCCTATTCCTTGAGTGTGTTTATGTCTCGTTGTAGGTCTTCGCAATCCTTCTGTGTCCTCACTACTCTGAACAACTTTGTATCGTCCGCAAATTTAATCACCTCACTCATCGAACCAATTTCCAGGTTGTTTATAAATATGTTGAAGAGCACGGGACTGAGCACCGAACCCTGCGGTACTCCATTCGTGATGCTTTTCCAGTCCAATTATTGTCCATTTACCCCCACTCTCTGTTTCCTATCCGCCATTTATCTAATATAATAAAATGCTAGGCCGCGCATGCGCACTAAAAAATCGTGTTCCCTGATCCGTCGCGAAAACACGATTGCGCATGTGCGGGTTTACGTCACCACTTGCTCGCGGCGGCTTTCAAATTTAAAAAAAAAATTACACAGCTGCGGCAGCCTTCCTCACCCCCGCCTCTCACTGTGAATGGTACCAGCTCCTCTCTCGAACTGCACCAGGATCGAGAGAGGAGCTGCAGCGCCGGCTTTCAACTTAAAACAACCCCCTCCCCCAACTGGAGATCGCCGCTCTCACCCGGCTCCCATTGTGCAACCCCCCCAACTGGAGATCGCTGCTCTCACCCGGCTCCCACTGTGCAAACCCCTCCCCCCAACTGGAGATCGCCGCTCTCACACGGCTCCCACTATGCAAACCCCCCCCAACTGGAGATCGCCGCTCTTACCCGGCTCCCACTATGCAAACCACCCCCCCCCCCATGGGAGGATGCGCCACAGAAAAGTGCTGCACAGGTACTGGAGGGGGAGAGACATATCGCTTCTGCACCGGTACAAACATCCCTCCAGCGTTGGCAGTCGCTGCACGTTAAACAGGCTGCTTCGGGCTTTCTCCTGCAGTTGAGTCCCTCTGCCGCGTCACCGATGATGTCATCAATGACGCGACAGAGAGACTCAACGGCAGAAGAAAGCCGAAGCAGCCTGTTTAGCGTGCTGCGGCTGCCAACACTGGAGGGAGGTTTGATATTAAAGTCATCTTGCTGGGAGGGTCGCAGAGTCCGCGGGGGTTGGACTGGGAGGGGAGAGAAGCGTCTGCCTCGGGTGCTTCAGGCAGCAGCAGCGTTTACAATTCGCTGCTGTTGCCGGCTTCAGGCCTTCCTCTCTGGCCGGTCCTGCTTTCTTCCTGTTTTCATGAAGACAGGACTGGCCAGAGAGAAAGACCTGAAGCCAGCAACAGCAATGAATTGTGAATGCTGCTGCTGACCAATGAAGTAGTTAAATGAGGAAAGGGAGCAGAGGGGGAGAGAATGGCTTGGAGGGAAGGAGGAAGGTATGCCAGACCAAGGCAAAAGGAAAGAGGAGATGGAGAGAGGCCATATGGGAGAGAGAGAGATGGAAAGAGAAGAGAGGGCAGTGAATGGAAGGGGCAACATAGAGGGTGAACAGTATTCTAGCACCCATTAATGTAACGGGCTTAAAGACTAGTAAATACATAAATACAATATCCTTTTCCTATTTTGACCTGACACCGTCCGTGTTTTGGCCTCCAGTAGGAAGCCTGCCTCAGGGGTGAAGTAGTCAATCCAATAAATGGCACCATGGCCCTTAAAACATCTAAATGAAAAGCTCTGGACTTGTGATGACATAATACAAAGTCTGCAAAACGCTGGAGAACATAAAAAGCTCGGCAAATTAGCTACGTAGCTAGACGAGTGCAAGAAGCATGCCGTTTTCCTTGAGCTTCCCGAAGGGTGCCTTCAGCAAAGGTGTTGCATTACAGTAGGAGTGACCACATCCTCAGTCACTTAGGGTATATTTGAGTAAGGGTCTTAGGTCTATGGAGGCTGTTGCACCCTCTCCAATGCCGCAGAAGATGAGTGGTCCTCCTATCATGGGCACGTGGAGGACACTGGTGGCTTCAGGGGCATGCCTCAATGAGGGTCAACACCGAGGCAACTCAGGCTCTTCTTAACTGGCATTGACCTCCCTCAGCACCTATGAAGTTGAGGATGAATCCTTCTTCGGGTGGATATCAATGACCTCCATTAACTGTGTCAAGGGTGTCCAAGACACTTGATTCCACCTCAAAGCTTCTCACATTGCTTCTACCACAAATCTCCTCCCACCCTTTGATTTTAAGGAACACAAAAGACAATGTGAAAGTTCATGGTCAGGTCCCTGACCATCAGTGGCATAGTAAGGGGGGGCAAGGGGGACAGTCCACCCCGGATGCCATCTTGCTCGGGGCACTGGCCTCCCCACTCCTCCCCCCAGTGGCATGCGTGCCCCTTCCCTTCCTCCTACCTTTTTAACTTTGGTGCAAGCAGCTACCAACGTGCTGCTCACGTCGGCTTCGACACTCTCTCCGTCACTTCCAGGACTCGCGCTTAGAAAGTGACGTCAGAGAGAGCACCAAAACTGATGCGGGCAGTAAGTTGCTATGCCACTGCTGATGGATATTACTGTATATACTCGAATATAAACCCTTCCAAGTATAAACCTCCACCTCCCCCCCCCACAAAAAAAAAATAAATAAATAAATTAAGGGGGGGGAAGGTTGACTTAAATATAAACTCAGATTAGAAATTTAGGTGATGCCTAATGAGCGATCCAAGATGGCCGCGGTTGTGGAGCGCTGAGCAACCGCCCGCAAATCTTCACTAAAGGGAACTTTTCTTTAGGCGGTCAACACCGCTGAATTTTTACCATGCCGAAAAGGAGGGGAAAGGGAGCCTCTTCGGCCCCACGGCGTCCCGGTACAGCCTCCTCTGGCAACATTGAAGATCTGCTGAGACTGATGCAGGGCGTCATGGGAACGTCGGTGGTGCCCCCGGCTGGGACGCTCCTTGGTAACGGACTCGAGGCGTCTCTTCGGGCTCATGAGATCTCTTTGAGCCCCGACACGAGAATCCCTCCTCCCAATCCTCGAGCCACCAGTTCCCCAGGAGTGGGGAGCCAGCCGGAAGTCGGCGTGAGCTCTCCCCCAGAGGCTGCAGGGAACGGTGAGATGAACATCGACTCAGGCTCACAAGGATTGCAGCAGAGCCTGAGTGTATTTGAGGATACAACAATGCTGGGATTAACTCCAATACAGGAGGGACGGAGAGGAGAGGTTCCTGTAGCTGGTGAGCCTAATATACAACTATTAAACTTGCAAACTGTTGACCTTGTAAAGCCCCAAGAAGTCACAATGGGAGCTTTGTGGGATTTGATTGCCAATCTGACTAGAACAGTAAATAGTAACCATCTTCAAATAGAGGGGAAAATAAAAACTCAAGAGAAAGAAGTTCTTCAGATAAAACAAGACTTGGGAGAATCAAAACTAGATATCCAGTGCATTAAAGATCAACTTAAATCTTCCAAGCTTCTTCAGGACACCTTAATTAAGGATAATATAAATTTAAGAAGGAAGATTGAGACATTTGAAAATTTCTCTAGGAATAATAACTTAAGATTGATTAATTTTCCACGAATTTCAACAGTGACTCCAAGAGAAATGTTAAAAAGGTATTTGCTGGAGATATTGGAAGTATCGGAAGATTCATTGCCTCCTTTCACCCAGGTCTATTATTTGCCTAGTAAAAATAAGGATCTTCAAGAAAAAACGCAGGGACCAATTGATGTATCTGCTTTACTTGAACTATCTGATAAAGAAATAGCAATACCTGCTACATTGATTGTTACCCTGGCTATTACGTTAGATAAGAATTGGCTTTTGAGATTATTCTTTAAAAATAGAGAGAAAAAGTTTCTTGATTTAAAGATTCAGATGTTCCCAGATTTGGCAAGAGATACACAAAGACGTAGAAAAGAGTTTTTATTATTAAAACCTGGTGTTTTGGCTCTTGGGGGAATTTTGTATCTTCGACATCCTTGCAAGTGTATAGTTCAATATAACTCTCAAAAATATGTTTTCTTTGAACCAAATCAGTTAATGGCCCTTCTCTCCATGTCTCGCCTGGAAAAGGGGAAAGAATGAGGGCTTGAGATATAAGGCGCCTGGAATTTCAGTTAACCACGTACCACTTATCTTTTATAATATGGTTCTTTGTTAAAATTCCGTTTAATTCACATCATGGATTAAAATGGTGGACTTGAGAGATTATACAAATATTTGATTTCTATATAATTCAATATGTTTCTATTTGTTCTTTTTGTTGTAATCACTTTCTGTACAAGATGTATCTTGATTTGTCAATTTGAAAATTATAAATAAATAAAAAAAAAAAAAAGAAATTTAGGTGATTATGTTGAGCCAGTCTACAAAGACTAGACATCCTTGCCATGTTTTAATACATTTAACTTCAAAACGTAGCTTTAATTTTATAACTCAAAGCTTGGCACATCCCAGCTACTAATCTTGCAAATCACGAGACCAGGGCACTGGTCTTTGACCTAAGGGCCGCCGCGTGAGCGGTCTGACCCAGCAGCGGCAATTCTTATGTTCAAGACCAAGGCTTGAAGATAAACTATTTCTTGACACATGCTGTGTAGTTTACAGACGTAATGATTGCTATGACTCTTTCTTACTTTGCCTGCAGATGAGCCAAGAACCTTTGACCCCCCCCCCTAAACCTGCTATAGAGCCTAAGCCCAATTGGATTAGCAGGTGTTACAAGGAAATCCTGCTCAGAACCATTACATTTCTCTCTAAAACTTTACAACCGGCAACTAGAAAGTGCTGTTCCTTGAGTTTTAAACATGCTTGTAGTTCCAGCGCCAAAACCACAGTGGATAGATGCCAGGACTTCTTACCTTTCCTCTAGCCAGGTGCTAAATGGTGAACTTACAGCGGGCTGCATAACCAGATTTTCAGCATGTGTACCGTTATCAAAATCTCAGGAGAGCTATGGGCTCAGGAGAACCTCCCTCCCCAGCCCCCAGCCCCCACATGACGGATGCTACTGTCCTCCACCTTCCAACTGGCATTCTGCTTATCGTTCCGGTGCTCAATGAAACAGTCACCAGTGCTCAGTGCTGGGTCAGTGCAAGGCCTTGAGCATCTAAGCATGCTCAAGGTCTGCTGGCTTTCACGCTCTCTGGGATTCTCAGGACAGGAGCCGATGGGCCTTGAGCATGCACAGATGCTCAAGGCCTTGCATTGGCCAGCAATGGACTGAGTACCAGACTGGTAAGCACAATGCCAGTCTTGGGGGGGAGAAAGAGAGGACAGCAGCGCTGCTCTATGGGTGGGGTCTTGAGATCCCCCTTTTAACAAGGCCTACACCAAGCTGACGAGGCAACTTAAAATCAACCAGCAAAACCTAACTAGAGAAACTACCAGGAAGAGAACCTCACAAGAGTGACAGGAACTTACATAAAACAAAATACTAGTGACCTAGACAAAAACTTGTCAGAGCAGCTCTGCATAAAATTAAAAAAAAAGATTAACTTGTAAAGAATGACACGGGTACAAAGTTTTTCCCTGTACTCTGTGAGCTTTGCCTTCATTTGCCCAAGCTTCAAACACTTACGGTTTTGTATTTAAATATTTTTACTAAAGTATAAAAAGGGACAATATTCTGTACAGCAGTTGATAAATCACATAAGATACATAAGCAATGCCTCTGCCGGGTCAGACCTGAGGTCCATCGTGCCCAGCAGTCCGCTCACGCGGCGGCCCAACAGGTCCAGGACCTGCATAATAATCCTCTATCTATACCCCTCTATCCCCTTTTCCAACAGGAAATTGTCCAATCCTTTCTTAAACCTCAGTACCGTACTCTGCCCTATTACATCCTCTGGAAGCGCATTCCAAGTCTCCACCACCCGCTGAGTAAAGAAAAACTTCCTAGCATTTGTTTTGAATCTATCCCCTTCCAATTTTTCCGAGTGCCCTCTTGTTCTTTTATGTTTTGAAAGTTTGAAGAATCTGTCTCTCTCCACTCTCTCTATGCCCTTCATGATCTTGTAGGTCTCTATCATGTCTCCTCTGAGTCTCCGCTTTTCCAGGGAGAAGAGCTCCAGCTTCTCCAGTCTTTCTGTGTATGAAAGGTTTTCCATGCCCTTAATCATTCGTGTCGCTCTCCTCTGGACCCTCTCAAGTATTGCCATATCCTTCTTAAGGTGCGGTGACCAATACTGAACACAGTACTCCAGGTGCGGGCGCACCATTGCCCGATACAACGGCAGGATGACTTCTTTTGTTCTGGTCGTAATACCATTTTTAATAATACCCAACATTCTGTTTGCCTTCTTCGCGGCTGCTGCGCATTGCGCCGTTGACTTCATTGTTGTATCCACCAGTACACCCAAATCTCTTTCAAGGTTACTTCCCTCTAATACTAATCTCCCCATTTGGTAGCTGAACATCGGGTTCTTTCTCCCTATATGCATGACCTTGCATTTCCCTACATTGAATTTCATCTGCCATTTATTCGCCCACTCCTCCAGTTTGCTTAGGTCTGAATCACAATTGCAGCCTTCCATTTCGACCTGGTTTTGATACAGCCTTCCCAAAGATTTGGTTGCCTATGTTTTTACATCATTTGGGTAGATAATTTTGATTGTCTTTCAGACTTGAGTGTAGAAGAGAACCTAAATTGTGTAGTGGAGGAACAGGAAAATGAGTGTCTATTAAATGTTGGAAATGTTCCTTGATGCCAGCAATGATGGATGAATCTGTTGCAGTAACAGTAAGATGCTTGACCAGCTGGGCACATGATGGAAGGATGTTGCAGATGTAGGAGGCTGATCAGCAGACAAGATTCTTGTTTCCACAGCAAAGACAGACAAGACACAAAGGATGTCATTTAACAAAAAGCATCTTCTTCAGTTTTTTCAAATCACTGAATTCAGTTGCAATTGTCTAAGATGTGTTAAGTTTTTACATATTGGTACATATTGGTAAGATTTTAGAGTTTGTCTCTGTCCCCATGGGCTCTGTCCCCGTGTCATTCTCCACCAACCTGATTGTGTAACTGTGGCGAACAGAAAGAGGCTGCTTGGCTCCTAGCCAGGTAGTAGGAATCTGGGTTAGCAACGGTTGGAAAGAGGATACTAGGTTTGATGGATCTTCAGTCGTTTCAAGTTTGTTTATTTGTCTAAACGGTGTACAATATTAAAAAAAAATTGTAGAAAACTATTAAAATGGGTAAATAAAAACAATATTTTGTCATATATTGAAATACTAGGCAAATTCACATTAACGTACATGAAACAAAAGGGAAGTTGGGAAAGAAGTTATTTAAAATACATCAAAGTAAAATCAATAAAAAAGGGGAGTGGCATTAAAGTGAAGATAAGGGATGTCCAGATCCAGGGAATTCCCTCCTATTCCGTCCAGGGAACTCCCTGGATCTGGACATCGGTTCCTTATCTTCACTTTAATGCCAAAATTGTTACTGCAGGAAGATCATTGCGTTGGATCGCGATCCTGGTCTGATTAACAGCTGTGAAGATATTTAGGTTCTTTTACCTGTTCCCTGTGCACAGTGGTGGGATATGTTCCCGGTTTGAAAGATTACATTTTTTGTAAAGTAGTGGCGTTTTTTTTGCCCATGATACAGATTAAGAACGGCTGAAAAACTCATTGAGTTGCCGTCTGCATATAAAATTAAGTTGAGGCTTTTTCTCCACTTTAATGAAATGGTTTTTCAGTGGGCATTTCCACCACTTGGCTAATAACATTATTATTATTTTTTTGTGATTGATTTCAACATCTCTATCATATCTCCCCTCTCCCGCCTTTCCTCCAAAGTAAACAGATTGAGATCTTTAAGTCTGTCCCCATACGCCTTATGACAAAGACCACACCCCATTTTAGTAGCCTTCCTCTGGACCGATTCCATCCTTGGACTGGGCAGCACATTCCCACACAGACAACAGTTAATGCAACGCTATAACCCAGTTTCTCGCAAACTATCCTGAGCTGCGGCATGCCAAACAGCAGACCGTGGCTGGAGGGCACCCAGAAATGTGTGGACATCGACGCGGTGATGTCACGTGCATGTGAGAGAAAGAAATGAATCCGAGTCTGCAGTAAGTGTCAAACAACGAAATCCAAAAAAAGAAACTGCAGGATTGATGTACTTGATGCAGGAACTTTATTTTAGTCAACAAAATGTTTTTTTGGCGGCAAGTGGATGTGCCCACGATTACAATATGGAGAAATGAAATGTTTACCTAGTTAAAATTTGAATATTTGGGTGTAAAAAAATGGGGGTCCTGGTCAGTGGAGAACATTCAAGGGGATCTGGGCTCCTGTTTGGGAGGACTTGTCCCATAGGGCCAGAAGTTCCCTTTTGAACTTTTGACACTGGAGTGCTTGGGAGGGGATGGGGTGGGTTTTTTTTCTTTTTGGCAATATATGGTACCTTTAAGGCTCTGTGAAGGAATCCCGGATGACTTAAAAACATTAAGATTTGCCACTGCTGGGTCAGACCAGTGGTCCGTCGTGCCCAGTAGTCCGCTCACGCGGTGGCCCTTAACTTCAAAGCCCAATGCCTTATTTGAGTCTAGCCTTACCTGTATATGTTCTGTTCCAGCAGGAACTTATCTAACCTTTTCTTGAAGCCTTCGAGGGTGCTTTCCCCTACTTTATTTTGTCTGTTTTATTGCTTGGTTATACTGTTGACTATTGTGTTTTGTCTGTTTAAAATGACTAAATAAATTTTTTTTAAAAACATTTTATTGACTATAATAAAGTTTGCACATACATGTGTGACATCATGATGCTGTCTGTGCATATATGAAAGCCCTGCAGACAGGCCCTGAGCCGCCAGTGGGGGGGGGGGGGGGGTGCTCAACAGGAGGGGCGCAGAGAGGAGGAGGTGCTGGGGAAGAGAGGTGCCGGCTGTCTATAGGACATGCCTCTCTCCATAAGAGCTCTCAATTCGCAGCACACCTGCAATCTCGCCACAGTGCACGAGTTTGTAATTCATTGCTATAACCTAAGAGATTTTGGGCTAGATTCACAAAGCAAACCGATCGTGTACCGACCGGTTTGCAACCCAATTTTCCTCCAGCCCGATTCACTTACCTCTCTACCGACCATCCTCCGATCCACGCATGCAAATGAGGGCAATGGCATGCAAAGTAGGCAGGGACGCGATTCACTAACCCAAACCCTGCCAAACCGACTGGGCTGGCCGATGACAAACAAGCGATTGTTGAGGACCAGTCGCTCAAACCCTTTCCGACTGCCCTGCCTTCTTCTGCCTCGAACACCTCCTGCAAACCCGGATCACCTGCCTGCCTGCCCCAACTCTCCCACCCTTCCCCACGGGCTTCAGCGGGCTAAACCCACGAGCTCCAAAGTTAAAAAAAGAAAAAATCTCTGCCAGGCCCGGAGGTCCAGCGCATGAGCAGGGATCGCTATAAAGCGATCTGGGCAGGCAGATGGGTCGTTCCTCCGATCGCCCCCTATCTGCATATTGAAGTTTTGACGGTCCCGATCAGGCAGGTTCATGAGCTCAAATGTCTTCCAGGAATATTACACAAGGGTTTCAGCCTCCAGCACCCAGGCAGGATGCCAGAATCCTTTATTACAGAACAAGGTGTGCAAGTGCACTTTCATAATGTCCCCAGAAACATGCAGTTATTCTCTGAGAGGAGGAAAAACAGAGCAAAGTGTGGTGTCCTACAGATTCCTTCCACTAATTACACACAATGCAAAGCACTTCAAACCATTTTTGAATTATTGCAGCCTACCAAGCTCTGAGTGAAAGGCAGCGTGCTTACATTCAGAAACGCCAAGTGCTTCTGGAGCCAATTTGGACAGAAATGCAGCCTGAAGTGATTGCTCTCACTTCAGGAGGAACATGTGAAAATTTGCAGGCTTGAATCTAAGGTGTGGAAAGAACATGAATCCATGTGGTTTCACATTGTGTATAGCAGTGGTCTCCAACTCAAACCCTTTGCGGGGCCACATTTTGGAAAAAATAGTTAATGTCTTATTAAAGAAATGACAATTTTGCATGAGGTTAAACTCTTTATAGTTTATAAAACTTTCCTTTAACAGTTTTACCTTATGCAAAATTGTCATTTCTTTAATAAGACATTAACTATTTTTTCTGCGGCCCTCCAAGTACTCTATTTTTTCTGCAGCACTCACATTTAAAGTTTAATATCTTTTCTTTCTCAAAACTGGCACATTTCTATTACTAAATTGAAAATAAAATCATTTTCCTACCTTTGTTTGGTAATTTCATCAGTCTCTGTTTGCACTTTATTCTTCTGACTGTGCATCCAATACTTCTTCCCTTCTTTCAGCCTCCTGTATGCTTCCTCTCCTCCAGACCTCATTCCCTCCCCCAACTTTTTCTTTCTTTTTCTGTCTGTCTTTCTCGGATTCCTTGTCCCATTTTTTGCTTTGTTTCTGGCTCCTTGTCCCCCACCCCCTTCTTTCTTTTTTCCTTCTGGCTCCCTGCCCCCCCCCCCTTCTTTCTTTCTTCCTTCCTGCCCTCCCCCATGCCACCACCGCCGGGGAATAGGCTGCTGCTGCTGCTGCTGCCGCCATCGGGAACAGACCGAGATCTCCACGGGGCCAACCAACTCTTGCCGCCCGACGTCAATTCTAACGTCGGAAAGGACGTTCTGGGCAGCCAGGCAGCGATTGGCTAGCCAGAACGTCCTCTCGACGTCAGAATTGAGGTCGGGCGGCGAGAGAAGCAGGGAGATCAAAGAGCATGGTGCCGGCCTGTTCCCCAATGGCAGCGGTGAGAAGGGAAGCAGTTGGGCACCCCTGCTCTAGACGAGCCGCACTCTAGGAAGAACAGTGGACCGCCCCTCCCCCCCCCTTGGTATGCCACTGGAGCAGCAGCGTGTCTGGCCGCGGGTGGCGGCTCCTTGCGAAATCCGCGCCTGCGTCTGAAGCCTCTCTGATGTTGTGATGTCAGAGAGGTTTTCGATGCAGGAGTGAATAGTGCAAGGAGACGCCAACCCGCGGCTTTGAACGGAACGAACCGGCTAGACCCGCTGCTGCTCCAAAAGGAAGAGAATGATCCAGTCCAGACCGCGGGCTGCAAATAAAACTTGGAGAGCCACATGTGGCCAGCGGGCCGCGTGTTTGAGACCGCTGGTGTATAGGCAAGTCCCTGAATGCTGGGCAGGCACTGGGAGAAAAACAATGGTGGAAAGCCTGTGGATAAAAAGCAGAACCAAGCCAAGGGAGAGTGTGGTGCAGCAGCCTGAGGTTGTGGGTTCAAACCCATGCTGCTCCTTGTGACCCTGGGAAGTCACATTAGATAGATTGTGAGCCCGCTGGGACAGACAGGGAAAAATGCTTGAGTACCTGAATAAATTCATGTAAACCGTTCTGAGCTCCCCTGGGAGAATGCTATAGAAAACTGAATGAATGAATGACTGCATACAGACCAACAGATAATATTGCACTAGGCTCTGGAAACAGAAATCAGGTAGCCAGAGAGATGAGCAGGGTTAGGGTTAATCTAAGTCTAAAGCAGCCAAAGAACAAGTCACAGCTTTATGTTTCACTTTACTTTGAAACAAATTTATTCGACTTGATTTCTGCTCTGCTGCTGCCTGTGAGGTTTTCTCACCAATGCTTTTCACTGGTCGTGCCCAGTCTCTGAACTCTTTGCCTCTGGAGGTGCTTCGATACAAACTTGACATCATGACTGCTATGTCTTTCAAGGTTTTTCTGATCTGTGGACTATTCCCTGCCTTGGAATCGGTTTTGGTCCCATCAGCTGATATGCATAATGTAAAGATGGTTAATTACAGAATCACTTATAAGTTATGCATAATTATCTTTAAAACTTTGATCAACAAGACCCCTGCTTTTTTATATAGGTCACTTATTCCATATTCTGCAAAGAGAATTTTACGATCTAGCGAACAAAATTTGCTAACGATTCCATCATTAAAAATTATTAATACAAGGAGACAATTTATTTTTTCTTGTACGGCACCGCAAACATGGAACGCCCTCCCTATTTCTTTACGGGAGGAGAAAGACCTTGGAAAATTTAAAACTGAGTTAAAAACTTTCCTTTTTAAAGATGCCTTTTTTACATAAATTTAAACTTCATGAATTATATTTATTTGGTTAAACCTGTTTTAACTATATCCCTTTTGTATTTTCCCTCAATGTTTCTTCTTTACTTTAAAATTGTATTTCATCCCTCCTTTCCTCTTGTTTAACAATGTTCAAATTTTTGAGTATTTTAGCCATTATTTAAAAATTGTATGTATTGTAATGTATTGCATTGTTATTGGTTTTCGTTTTTATATTGTAAATTTTAAATGTACATCGCTTAGAATATCCGATTAAGCGATTTATCAAGTCCACTAATAAACTTGAAACTTTTTGAAAGTCACACTTAAGGAATACAGTATATACTGTAGACTTTGAAAGGGACACTCCAGGTTTTGAGGAAAATGCTCTTCTAGTTCAAGCAGTACGATTAGGAGATGGAGCAGCAAGTGAGGACTGCAGTTAAGTAGGGCAGAGAAGGGCTATTTTCAGATAGTGAAACTGGGCAAGTCACAGACACACGACTCTGTTCTCATCATACAAAAGGTGAATTCTAAACAAATGCTCATAAAAATTAACATTAAATTGCAAACACCCCCCCCCAAAAAAAAATAATAATAATAATTCAAAAATGGATTTAGAGAGGCCATCAAGAGATGACTGGGCACATCATAAGCTAAGCCAAAGCTATACATCAGCTTTACAAACATGGCTTTAAAAAAATTATTTAGAACAAAGCAGCATATCAAAGTTCTGACAAAGTTAAAACCCACCTTATAAAGTGAGTTAAACAAACAAAAAAAAAAATCAAGCTTTTCCAAGTGGGAAGCACTGTTAAGACCTGCAACATTGCACCGGCTCCTATGCAAAACTGACAGATCTCTTCCAGGGCAGATAAAAAGTTTGTATATTGTAATGCACAGGGCAGTGACAGTTTTTGATATCTAATGTAGAGAATGACACGGGGAAAAATGTTGTCCCCGTCCCATTCCTGCGAGCTCTGTCCCTGTACCCGCAAGCAATCTCCCTTCTGTGTTCCTATTTTCCCCATTTCTAATATCTCCCCTCTGTATTTGTATACTCCCTCCTGTGTCCGGCTTTGCCCCCCCCATGTCCATATACCATCCCCATGTATCTCCCCTTTATGTCTCTGTCCCTATGCCCCATGCACATAATTTCCCCTCTGTTTCTGTTACCTTCCTGTGTCCAGATTTCCCCTCTCTTCCTCTTCCTCACCAATGTGTCTCTCTCCTCTCCAACCCCATCTAGCTTCTTTCCCTCTTTCTCCCCCCACTTCCAGCATATGGTTCACCTGCCTGTCCTCCCTTTTCTCAATATTTTCCTCCCTCTTCATCCACTTGGCCCAGCATCTCTTTTCATTTCACTCCCTCCTTCCTACTGTGAGGGAACATGTGCGGTCACGGATCACGTGGTCCAGCAGCCCCCACCTGCCATCTCCCTCCCTCCCTTCCCCTCACCTTATGTGGTGAATTTCATTTTTCTTCTCCCAGCGGCACGTTTTCAACAAGTCACGCGTGGCTGCTTTGAGTTGAGTCTTCTCCTCTGACACAACTTACTTTTTCTAGTTGCGTCAGAGAAGATTCAACTCAAGCAGTCACGTGCGACTTGTTGAGAGCGTGCCACCGGGAGAAGAAAAATGAAATTTGCCACATAAGGTGAGGGAAAGGAGGGAAGGAGATAGTGGGACGGCAACGATCGGGCGGGAGGGGGCTGCTGGGCGCATGATTGGTGACTGCGCGCATTCCCTTACTTCACTGCGAAAACAAGACCATTCACCACTCCACGGGTAACAGCCACCGTGTCATTCTCTAATCTAAATGTTTAACATGCATGGTGGTGTCCATGGGGTTCAACCAGCATATCATATGGAAACCAGTGACACTTCCATCAACAAGGTTTTGTCTTGGAATCATGTACCACCAAAAACATAGCTGTATCGCCTTTTCACAGACAAGACAGGGAACTGCTTCTATAGCCAACGTTCACTGCATTATCATGAATTCTGCATTTGCAGCGATCTTGGAAAGTGGAGTGATATTTACAGGTAGGACTACAGGCCTAGGACCTGAGAGCAAGATTCACTCTCACTGCATTCTGAGATACTGGAGACGTTCCCTCTGGTACAAGTTAGGTTAATTTGCTTTCACACCCTTCAACATACAATACCCAAAGAGCGTTTTTATTGCTCTACTCACATGAACACGTTGAAGATCAAAATGTAAAAAAAACAGACTTCTCCTGTAACCTAAAATTCCAGCAGACATTAATATTCTTTTCAGGAAGAGATTCTTATGGAATGTCCTCTTCCAAGCTTACTGAATAACGGAAGAGTTCACGTTCTGGAGAAGAAATCTCAGTCAGGAAGAACAATGAAATACAGCGACTTCTCATCAAAGGGATGTAGAAATGCATGAAATTAAAATAAAAGATTGTTTCCATTTCCCATGAAAACTTATATAAAAAAGAAAAGGCTCAAAGACGTTGACCACTTAGAAAGTTTCTTTATACTACAAAAAAACAAAGCCAAAATAAAAACAGGGCCATCGTAATGAAGGTCACAGAGCTCCTCTGGGAGATAATGTGTCCAATCTTCCAAAAGAGGTGTTTCCTCTGTGCTCACAGTCTGCAGCTCAAAGACAGGATGACTGATCCCAGGCATTTCTCAATACAACTCCGTAAGGTCCAGGATGCGAAATTTATCTAAATTGTAGAAACAAGCTTTCACCACCCGGCCACCAAAATACCTTCCATTCAGATCGACAACAGCTGAAATGGAGAAAAAGAAAATGGTTAGAAAAATGTAAGGCAAAAGCCTGGTAAAGCAACAAGTGATGGACTACTTAACTTGGGGGGAGAGGAATGATGCAAAACATTTTTGTGTGCAGAAATGCACAGTTACTATGAGATCTACCCTCATGTTACTAGGTGTAAAATGCAGAAAAAGGATCAGCCCAGAAGTTAACTCACATGGTAAACATTTGCGCACACTACATTCATTTCATGGTAGAAGTCATGCGCTCTACCATGTAGCTTTCTGCCTTGGCCCTTCTTTCTTCTCAGCCTACATACTGATATGATGAAGGATCAGAAGAGGGGTGTCATAGTTAAATTCTGTAATATAATCTAGAATCTACCTGATCCTGACATAGAAGTGTAACCTTAGTTAGATAAATGAAGACACAGTAAGAATATTTTTTCTCCTCACTGTTATGCTATGTGTAAACCAGCAGGTATCGCCAACAGCCTCCAGGTGAATGCAAATATCTTTCTAAAGCGCTGCTGAAACAGGTCAGAGATGCTCAATGATGCACAGAGAGTGAGCTAATTTAATTCAATCAAAAATCCTTGACTTATATCATTTATTTGGGCCATATGCACTTTTAGAACTAGAGATCTGCATGGGAATGGGAATTGCAGGAATCCTGCGGAACTCGCATATGGAAGAAGTTGCCCTGGGATTCCTGCAGGAGTAACTCTATTAACTCCAGAATGAGGCTTGGAATGCACTGTAAAAAGCACTTGGAGCACCAGACTGAGGCTTGGAACACTCATTGGTTGAACACTGAATACTATCCAAAAATCCATGGGAGGCAACAAGAGAATTGTGAGCAAGTAAATAATAGCATTAACTCCTACAGGTACTAATAGGGACTGAGGAGATTAATTGTGGGGGTGGCATGGTTCTTAGCAGCTACAAGAGGGGATGGGTGAAATTTCTGACCTGTGCAACTCTATTTAGAACTGAATAAAAGGATGCATAGCATTGGCTGCCATTCTTAAACCTTTTTCCACTATCACAACAATGAAAATCAATTTGCCGTATTTTTTAAAACCTAAACTTAAAATGCACCTAGGGGTACCATCATTAAAATCAATCAACACGTTGCGTTCCAATAATTTTGCGGTCACCGCCCCTTCTCTTTGGAATTCGCTGCTCAATCAGTTGCACAGTGAATCCGCAATAAATCAATTTAAATCAAAATTAAAAACATTCTTGTTCCAGGATGCTTTTGGACAATAACTGTCCTCTTAAGGACAAAATCAAGCTTTATTATTTTTTACCCTAACCTTTTGTGTTTTTTTTCCCCCTTTCATTGTGCTCTCTCTCTCATGACTGTAGTTCTCTCCTCTCTTCCCTACTGTCTGAAGTTAGTCCATACGTCTTTTTGGTATTGTTTAGTATCCCTAACTTTTAAATTTGTTTTAATGTAATTTTTATATTGTACACCACTTAGAAACCTGATTAAGCGGTTTAAAAAATCTTTTAATAAACTTGAAACTTGAAGGGTACATAATATAGTTAATCATACAGTACAATTAGAAAAAATGCTTCTTTAGTCTTCATATGCTGAGGAAAGTGAGATCGTACTTTCATCATTCTCACTTCATCGTCCTTGTTCAATCCACCATCCTCTCTAGACTGGATTATTGCAACTCCATCTATTTAAGCCTAACTAAAAAAAAAACTCCATAGACTTCAGCTAATCCAGAACGCCGCGGCCAAGCTTATTTTCGCTAAAGGCAAGTTCGACCACATCTCCCCACTCTTGTCCAAACTTCACTGGCTCCCAGTTCACTCCAGAGTCCTCTTTAAATGTGCCTGTTTAGCCTTCAAGATCCTACATGGCATCCTCCCTCCCGTTATCCCACTCTTCTGGAATTCCTCTAACCCTAATTCCACTAGATCCTCCCAAAAACTGAAACTATCATTCCCCTCTACAAAAGGTATATCCCGTGTAGGAAAACTAGGAACATCCCTCCCCTTTAGAACCACAGAACTCTGGAATAATCTCACATCCCTGCTCAGTTTCAAGTTCCCTCCAATCCTTCCGCAAACACCTGAAAACTTGGCTCTTTTCCAAAATCTAACACCTCCCGCTCTTTGGCACCCTGTCCCTCTTTATCTTCCTAGCTCCTTTCCTATAACCCTTCATTGTAGCTCCTTTTCAATCTAACCCTGTAAACCGTGCCGAGCTCTACGCTTGTGGAGATGGCGCGGTATACAAACCTAAGGTTTAGTTTAGTTTACAATTAGAAAACTGTGGATGACAGTTTTACTACAATGAAGAAAAAATGGGTCCCAAAAAGGGTCTGTTCACTGTCGCAAAATGCAGATTAATATCCCAAAGCACCCTGTTTTCATCATGAGGAGCAGAGGAAAACTACATCTTTATATTAAGGACATGAGCATTTGCTGAGTGACCATAACAAAGATCTTTAAGGCAGCACTGGAAATGCTAAAAGCCTCACACGACTTTACAAGGCAGCAGAGTGTGAAATCACAGCAGTTTCTAAGGGCAGCTGAAAGAAAACAAGCTGCACAGCTGCAGGACAAACCGTTGCAGAAGGAACACATGACAGATAAAAGACCAGCAGCCCATTTAGAAGTGGCAGCTTTTGTTCCCGAGAGCTGTGAGTTTTTAGGAAAGTCAAGGACAATTCAGTTTTCAAGAGAGGAAATTTTTTTCACTCAGAGAATAGTTAAGCTCTGGAACGGGCTGCCAGAGGATGTGGTAAGAGCGGAGAGCGTAGCTGGTTTAAGAAAGGTTTGGACAAGTTCCTGGAGGAAAAGTCCATAGTCTGTTATTGAGAAAGACATGGGCGAAGCCACTGCTTGCCCTGTATTGGTAGCATGGAATGTTGCTACTCCTTGGGTTTTGGCCAGGTACTAGTGACCTGGATTGGCCACCGTGAGAACGGGCTACTGGGCTTGATGGACCATTGGTCTGACCCAGTAAGGCGATTCTTATGTTATGTTGGGGATTTCTGTTGCTCCTGATTGCATCTTGCAGCTTACCCAGAACTCCACTGTTGAGTTTATGATAAATGCTGGTATATGTAAACACACAACTCCATTTCCTCAAACCCTGTTTTTCCTGAAATTTTCAAGAATTACATTAGTTACCAATTAGCATAGATGTTTTTCACGATAACTGTGAGGAGCAGGGATCGTTTGCTGCCTTTCATTCTAGGAGCTTGCATTTCCCTAACGTGGTATCCTCTCTTACCAGACACCATGCCAGTTTCACTGCTACAGCCAGACTGTGGAATTCACTTCCAGCTTATTATTTGTTCTTTTGCCGAAAGATAACAGCATTCTTCAGCGTCCGCCCTTAAGGTTATTTCAAGTTTATGGTTCATTATCTGTGCCTTATTTTTATCAATGTTAGCTATGTAATCTGCTCCAAGCACTGAATACTTGTAAATAAATGCAAAGGAAAGATACACTCATCCCCCCAAAAATTTTATACACTCCTGGAAAGAACAGCTAGAGCAGGGCTGGCTCAGCAAGCAAAGGGGACAGACTCAGGAGTAATGAAAGGAAAAGGGTGGTAAATTCATGGAATGGCCTCCCAAGGAAGTGGGTAGAGATGAACATGGCATCTCTCTTTAAGAAAGCATGGGACAAGCAGAAAGCATTCTGGTGGGGAGGAGGAAGAGACTGTAGAGCCCATCCAGTGCTGCAGATGGCTAGAATGGATAGGCCATTTGGACTTTCACGATTTGTAGAGACAAATATCAGGAAGTTCTGTTTCACGCAGTGAGTGGTGGACACCTGGAATGCTCTCCCAGAGGAAGTAATTGCAGAATCCACCATCTTAGGATTTAAGGGTAAATTAGATGCACATCTCCCTTGAGAAGCATACGGTGATATGGGGACTAAAACTATGCGATGGCAATTCTTATGTTCTTATGTATCAAGATTCCGTGCAGAATCTCAAAGTGTAGCAAGATTCCAAAACCCCAAATAGTAGCAGCATTTCGGAACCCCAAAGAGTATCAAAGCTGAGGGGGGACAGGTCCAGGACGAATATCAGGAAGTTCTGTTTCACGCAGCGAGTGGTGGACACCTGGAACGCTCTCCCAGAGGAAGTAATTGCAGAATCCACCGTTCTAGGATTTAAGGGTAAACTAGATCAGTGGTTCCCAACCCTGTCCTGGAGGAACACCAGGCCAATTGGGTTTTCAGGCTAGCCCTAATGAATATGCATGAAGCAAATTTGCATGCCTATCACTTCCATCATATGCAAATCTCTCTCATGCATATTCATTAGGGCTAGCCTGAAAACCCGATTGGCCTGGTGTTCCTCCAGGACAGGGTTGGGAATCACTGAACTAGATGCACATCTCCTTAAGAGTGGCATAGAGTGATACAGGGAAGGGTAAATTAGATGCACATCTCCCTTGAGAAGCATACGGTGATATGGGGACTAAAACTAGGCCAGGGTACACCTGGCGGGGCCTTCGCGTGTGCGGATCACCGGACTTGATGGACCCAGGGACTGATCCGGAGATGGCAATTCTTATGTTCTTATGTATCAAGATTCCGTGCAGAATCTCAAAGTGTAGCAAGATTCCAAAACCCCAAATAGTAGCAGCATTTCGGAACCCCAAAGAGTATCAAAGCTGAGGGGGGACAGGTCCAGGACGAATATCAGGAAGTTCTGTTTCACGCAGCGAGTGGTGGACACCTGGAATGCTCTCCCAGAGGAAGTAATTGCAGAATCCTCCGTTCTAGGATTTAAGGGTAAATTAGATGCACATCTCCTTTGAGAAGCATACGGTGATATGGGGACTAAAACTAGGGATCACCGGACTTGATGGACCCAGGGATCCGGAGATGGCAATTCTTATGTTCTTATGTTCGATGGGCAATACAAAGCAGCTGCAGTCAATGCAATACACAGGTCCCGAGAGTCACACAAGCTCAAGGAACTGCTAGTGCATACCTTTACCCACAGGGAGGGCAGGTCATTTTTAAACAGCCTCTGCAAATATACATATCAAATTAAGTCCCAATTATCCATCTTTTCAGATCCCACTACCGACTGGTGGTGGGACGATCATGATTGTTAAGTGTAATTCGCAAACTCTCAGTGGGGTGGGGGCACAAGGCTGAGGGTTTGTTTAAGTTGCTCAATATCCTTGCTTTGGCTCTGGTTAGAGCAGCAAAATCTATCAGATACCGCCAGAAACCGAATCTGTCAGAATCATAGAAACATAGAAATAGACGGCAGATAAGGGCCACAGCCCATCTAGTCTGCCCACCCTAATGACCCTCCCCTACCTTTCTCTGTGAATAGATCCCACGTGTCTATCCCATTTGGCCTTAAAATCAGGCACGCTGCTGGCCTCAATCACCTGTAGTGGAAGACTATTCCAGCGATCAACCACTCTTTCAGTGAAAAAGAATTTCCTGGTGTCACCTCGTAGTTTCCCGCCCCTGATTGTCAACGGATGCCCTCTTGTTGTCATGGGACCCTTGAAAAAGAAGATATCTTCCCTCCGCCTCGATGCGGCCCGTAAGATACTTGAACGTCTCGATCATGTCTCCCCTCTCTCTGCGCTCCTCGAGCGAGTATAGCTGTAATTTGTCAAGCCGTTCTTCATATGGAAGATCCTTGAGTCCCGAGACCATCCGGGTGGCCATTCTCTGCACCGACTCCAGTCTCAGCACATCCTTGCGATAATGTGGCCTCCAAAATTGCACACAGTATTCCAGGTGGGGCCTCAAATACTGTGTGCAATTTTGGAGGCCACATTTGGAATAATATTTGTTCTGGTTCTAACACACACCTGAACCTCTTTTCTGTGTGTACTTTCTTTGAAAATGACACATTCTCTACCCTAGCTCTGGTTCCAAGATAGCTTCTGCAGAACAGAGGTAAAATGTTGGGAACTGTGGAATTTGAATAAGCCGATTATAGTCTTTTGGTTCACATTCTTTTTTTCATTTCCTCTCAGGAGATCGTTCTTCCTCTGGATGAAGCACCTTGAAACACGATTTCTTGTTGAGGAAGAGTCGTTCCACACAGCTTATTATGGATTTTGCTTTTCACTGGTCACTGTTTGGGGATTTGAAGAGATTGGTCAGGGTTACCACCTTCTGCTATATCCAGACAGAAGAATGCATTTGGACGATCTGATAAGGGTTCTTCTATATTTCTATTTCTCAAATTAGACTGGTTTCGAACAGTTTTTGGATCTGGAAGGAAGGCAGTGCTATGATGTGGTAGATTGAACCATTCATTACCTTTTGGGATGCTGAATATCATTTTACTGAGCACCTTGAGATAGATCTATTCATTTTTGGGTAGTGTACTGTGGAATGCCACACAGAGTAGAAAGTTTCCAAATAGCCCATCTCTGACAGGACTCCCTACCCATTATTTGGTATTGGACAAATAAATTTTACCTCTTAATGGCTTGGAAATCTATGTCGATGCATTTCTCTAGAAGCCGGAGTAAGGTCTTTTGTCTGTTTGCTCCCCTAATCTAGACAACCTATCCCCCACTGTAAAGAGTCACATTATAAATAGACTGCAGAAACCAGCAGAACCTTTGTTGCCTTTGTTAACCGTTGAGAGGGTGGGAGCAGGAGGAAGGGGTAATCTAGTTGTGGGGTGGGAGGGTGGAGAGGAAGGGGTAGTTTGGTTGTGGGGTAACTTCTTGTTAGTCTGGTCTGGGTTATAAGAACCAACACCTGGACTCATGCTATTCTGCCTGTGTTGTATTTCTTGGGGTTTTAGTTCCTATGTTACTGTAAAATTTTGTACTATTGTTATTTGTGCTTGACTTCTTCTTTTGAATACATTGTTTCAAAAAAATAGCCCATCTCTGCAAGTAATCCTCTATTTTACTCCAAGAAAGGATCTCTAATTCCTCCACATTATTTTGGTAATATGTACAAAGTTGGCATGCCAATGTTTTTCTTAAATCCAAGACAGATGTCAAAAGTGGGCATGCAGGGGAAAAGAAAAACAGTTCACAGCTATTTTCAGATGACTTTTGCTCTTTTGCCACAGCAAAACTAAGGACATATATATTTTAAAACATTAACTCTTTGACTTACTGAAATGTCATACAATATTACTCAGAAGAGCCACCTGCAATTGTGTGTGAAAACGCTTGAACAGCGTTTTCCACGCGACGCCCCACCCACACTAACATTTTTTCCCACCACCTTCAATCAAGGCAGGGCCAGTTTTTGGAATGACAGGTTATTTATCGCAGGTCAAAGTGTGTGTGATTGGATTTCTGTATGTATTATGAAAATTTTCATTGAAGAATTGTTGGGTGGGGGGGAAAGGGTTATAATTTCTACTTTAATGGAATATATGTATAAGAATGTCAAGTGCTGTATATTTTATTAGTAATGTAATGTTTTAATATTAATCATTTGTTTGTCAGTTTTAAAATGAATAAAGAATTTAAAAAACAAAAACCAAAAACCAAAGTGTGTGTTCGTTAGACTTCAGTTAGGTTTTTTTAAGTTATAATTTTTTATCATAAAACATCTTCGTACATCATGTCTACATTTGCAGCCTCTGTTCCTGGTCTTAATATACAAATTTCTACCTTGTCCCTTCTCATTCACAGCTCGTGTATCATTCTTCATACCCTTTACTAAATACCTCGATCTGTACCCAGCTGCCCAAACAAAGTACCTGGGATGCAATTACAGACAATTACAATTACATTGTTAATTAAATAAAATTTTAGATGATTGACTGTGTTACTGTCTTCATACATATAAAACTTCAGTGTTAAATGTTAACACTAACCTTTAACCCTGAGGTTACACAAGCACATTTGACCATTAAAGTTAAAACAAATAAACAACCCCCCCCCAAAAAAAAATAAAAATAAAAAATAAATAAATACACTCTGGTTGCATGAGCTCGGCTGAACCAGTCTATTTTGGCTGAAGAAGAGGGTCTCCAATTTTAACTGCAAACTTTCAGTTTCTTTGGCCTCAAAGCATAAGGGTTTCTCCTAAACTTGCACCTTCAGAATTGCTATAATTCACTTCCCAGCTTTCAAATTAGTCTATAATCAATCTTTGGCTCTAGTTCAATTACCAGGGGCCATTTTTCTAAGGCTCCTCTGGCTCATTCTCAAGTGACTTTCTGAAAGTTAAAGCACATCTTGTCACTATTCACCATCAAACTACGTTTACTCATCTCTAATCCTGTAAAAAGCACTAGGAGAGTTTTGATGCTAGGAGATGATGGAAGAGAATTAATTCCACCTTTGGCCTATCTAAGCAAAGGCTCAAGCTGGGAAAACTCTCACTTCAACCAGCCACACCAGACAGTATGTGATCCATTATATTTTGGGTTAGATCAGGGGTAGGCAATTCCGGTCCTCGAGAGCTGGAGCCAGGTCAGGTTTTCAGGATATCCACAATAAATATGCATGAGATAGATTTGCATCTCAAGGAGGCAGTGCATGCAAATCCATCTCATACCTATTCATTGTGGATATCCTGAAAACCTGATCTGGCTCCGGCTCTCGAGGATCGGAATTGCCTACCCCTGGGTTATATTCTAAACCTAACACTGAAACCAGCTATATTTCATTTCCAAGCAGAACTTTACCTTTAATTGCCGATTCCACCCTTTCAAATTCCAAAAATATTCTTACGGCTTCATCATCAGGGGCACCAGGAATCTGAAAGGGTTTAAGATATTGAGAAAGGCAGTTTGCAAGTCTGTCTCTGAGCAGGGCTACACATTGTTACAAACATATGTCATCAAAAAATGAAATGTCCTGCAGGAGCTGAAGGCTTCCAGCAACCTGCTTCCCTCTTGCAGCCCCAAATGCTCTCACTGAGATACCGTCAAGTCTCTGTAGGTGTACAAATACGCATTTTACATATTAATCTCTCTGGCACTCTACACTTAGAACTATGGAAGCCTCTCAATACAAAATACAACGGAACCAAAGATGGAACTGGATTCCTACCTCAAATATGACACACTTGGCCACTTTGCCATACTTTTCACACTCTTCTTTTGTTTCTGCTTCTAGGTCTTCATCGACTTCCCCGGCACCTACCATATTCTGGGAGCAAACCATAGGCAATTGATAGCTTGTAACTTCACTAGGCACAGACTGCGTGTCAACCCCAGGAAACATATTTGGCATTTAAGAATTTTAAAACAAAAAACACTCCCCCCCCCCCAAGAATTCCACCACTTTGCATCTTTCACAGTTTTGGGATGTTAACAAATGGACCTTGAGGAACATTATGAAAGTAATTAACAAAAACAAAGAGAAATCCAACAGGTCTGCAGTGAACAAGTAGAACCAAAAACAAAAGAGACTGCAGAGAGGAATGTACAAGTTGCAGGAATTTTAGTAAAAATCAATAAAATATGTTCCAAAGGGATGGCTCTCACGTGCATGTTTCAGAGAAACACTCCTTCCTCAGGGCTCCAAGTTGTCCTGTGCTGTACTAGTTGAGAACCATATGGATTACAACAGTGTTGAATTAAATCCGTAAATGCTCCTGAGTAGCTAATGTTGTAATCCATATGGTTCTCAACTAGCACAGTTCTGGACAACTTGGAGCCCTGAGGAAGGAGTGTTGGGTCCGGTCCCCATGCACATGAGACCCATCCCTTTGGAACATGCAAACATGAAGGCAGATAAAGGCCAAATGGCCCATCTAGTCTGCCCATCCGCAGTAACCATTATCTTCTCCTTTCCCTATTGGCTAAGACTCTTAACATTTGCATCTCCTCCTCCTATTGGCTAAGGCTCTTTACACCTGCATTGTGAGGTCATAGAGCTTTATGATTATAGAAACATGACGGCAGATAAAGGCCAAATGGCCCATCCAGTCTGCCCATTCGCAGTAACTATTATCTCTTCCTCTGTCTAAGAGATCCCACGTGCCTATCCCATGCCTTCTTGAAATCAGACACAGTCTCTGTCTCCACCACCTCTTCTGGGAGACTGTTATACTTGTACATTCCTCTCTGCAGTCTCTTTTGTTTTTGGAAGTAATTAACACACATGCATCAATGGAGAAGTTTTGCTACTCCAACCTTCATGCAAGACCTAGGACTGTGGGAGAAGGCAGTGAGAGACAAAAGGTTTGAGGCATTTGACGAACAGCATATGGCCACACGGCTGGTTAGCTGTCTGGAAGCCAATTTGAAATGACTGTCATAACATCTGTCCATTCTCACCCTTAATAAGACCACTTTTGTAGGGCACTTCAGGATCTCAGTTAGTGGATTGGAGTCCGATTTCTTCAACGCATCAACTGGAGGACAAAAGTGCATAAGCTGTAATTGTTTGACTCTTAGAGCCCCCATATAAGCAAGCAGATCCTGAGTTAGGAAGCAGGAAGAAACAAAGCCTCTGTTTTGATGACCCCGAGTTAGTGCCTTTCCAAAACAAGAGGAACATGCAGCAGACAGTCTGGTGAGGCTATAATCTTTCACGAAGAGCTTATTTGCTTTAAAAGGAGCATGCAGGCTGAGCCGTAGTGGGATAAAATAAATACACATGCAAGATCATCAAAGCCTGAGCTAATCTCACATGGTTGACAGGCCCCAAGTACAGCGACAGGCAGAGGTAAAGAGAATAAGCTGCCTGACACACACATGAGATCAATGTAGAGAATTCTACTGAACATGGCCTGGGTTATCCCTTGGTACCTGCTCCAAGGTGTCCTGCCACTCCCCCACAGCCTGTTAAGGAGCTCAGGACCACCTTGGACGCCAGTTCTGGGGGTTGCAAAGTCAGACTTATGACACCAAAGGCCTGATCTTTCCCCCAAAAAAGGGGGGTGGGTGTCCCTTATTTAAGCAGGACACCATAAGCAAGATGGTATAACACAACAGCTAACTACGAAGATGCCCACCCTTTGTGCTTTTATTCTCTTAATAAGGCAGAACTATTGGAAACACAAAAAGAGAACCAGGAATAAGACCAAAAGAGGGTGGGCATACGTCACACGGCTACTGCTGATTGGCCAAGTCCTCTCTACACAGCATTCATGAAAAAGCAAAAGGGTAGAAATGTGGCCCTACCTGAGAAGCCCACAGCTGCATCCTCTGTTGGCAAGTTTCCTGGTTTTCCTTTCTTTTCTGTTCAAGACACTTGTAGTCCTTACTCTTTGTGCAACAGGTAACATGCATTGTGTATTATCAGTCACACACCTTTCACACTGCATCCTTCACAGGCATCACTTACACACACAGTTTTTGCCCCCAACCCGCCACCCCAGGTCACTCTACATTAGTCTAGCCTGGAAAGCAACAACACAATTTCAATTAACAAGACCACTAAACTAGCCAAGGGCCTATATTTTAGTAAAAACAATATTAAGACGTTCATTTTGTTACAAAGGGTTCACTGTAGGGTTCCCCACCAGAGACTACAAAAGGTTCAAAAAACAAGGTGGAGAAAGCCTCAAACTAGTATAGCAGCAACACGTAGCAGAAAAGTCAGCGCTGGCATAAAAAAAAAAGCCACTTTCAAACCGCACAATATCTCAGAAGTGTTGGTGTGGGGCTTCAGCAATCAATTATCTTCGTCATCGATCTTCATGCCCATCTTTATATGTAACTGTTGCCCCTTACAAGGGTCCTTGTTTTGCCAATAACTTTGGCTGCTTCAGGGGTTACTGTTCGTCATCTCAACATGTTTTCTGAACCTGTAATAGTCTCTGGTGGGGAACTTTCCACTGAACACTTCATACCAAAATTAATGTTTTAATATTATTTGGAATGGTTGGTTGTTATTCTCTGATTGGTGCCAATTCAAGATGTGCGTTCAAATTAATTAGTTAACAAGCTATTAACCATCAGTAACTAGAGGCAAAACCAGTTTGACGTTAACTGGAACTTAGGATTTGAGCACACATTCCGAGTTCCTAAATCTGAAAGGGGGCATGGCCAAGAAAGGGGCACTAGGTGGATCGGGGTGTTCCAAAAAATGTAGGCGCAGTGTTATAGAATAATGAGTTAGGCCAGGTTTTAGCAGGTGCCAAGTCGGGGGCCCAGAGCTGGGCGTGAATGAGAGTGCATGCCCTTTATAGTATAGCGTTTAGTGGCAATGTTTAAGCACCATTTATAGAGCACCCTTCCCCCTCTATGCACCAAACAGAACTCAGCATTGAATTTTAGGGGACGGGATGCTCTTTCCTGCTGAAAGTTCACCCCCCCCCCAACATCTTTAAATTATGATTAATACTTCTCAAATTAAAAATTCATAGGGGTTTTATAATAAGGTAACACACTTTCTACCAGGTTCCTTTTGATGCCCGGGCTGTCCTGGCTCCTTTCAGTGTCCTCATATACACACCGGGGCCTGTATTTACTAAAGAGCACTAACACAGCACAGGTTGAATGTGCAGAAGCACTGTGAGATTTAGTCAGCTGCAGTACTCGAGTACCGCAGATTATTAAAACCTGCAGTAATTTTCATGTTTTAGTTGGGAGCATCACACATTCCTGGCTGCAAACACACAGCATGGTGGTCAGCACTGGGGGGGGGGGGGGGGGGAAGGCAAGCTCCTCTGGGCTCTGGGGCTTAGTTTTCCAGTCCCCTGGTGATCTAGTTATAAAGGCAATGGTGCTCGTCAATCCCCTCCACCCGATGGTCCTAGATGTGAAAGGAGAGTTCTCCCCTAAGCCCCAAATGTGCAAAAAACCAATGTCCCTCTCTGAAAGCCCCCTCCCCCCCTATCCCCTACCCAAAACTGTAAAACAGCACTGCAAGGGTAGAAATAGATAAAGATCACTCTTGCCCTCGTAAGACCCCAGGGATATTCCTGTAAAGTGTTGGGGAGGATCAGGAGTCACCAGAAGACATTGTGGGTTTTTGCAAAAACAACTTGGAAAACTAAGCTGCAACAGGTATGTGGTCTTTGTGATAAGGCGTATGGGGACAGACTTAAAGATCTCAATCTGTATACAGTCAAACCTTGGATTGCAAGTAACTTGGTGCTTTGCAAGACAAGCAAAACGGTGTCAGGTCAAAAGCGCGCCAGGACAAAGGCGCGCCCAGACAATTGAGCACAGCGCGGAGGCGCGTGCCACTCAAAATTACTGTTTTTAGGGCTCCGACGGGGGGGCGTGGGGGGGAACCCCCCCACTTTACTTAATAGACATCGTGCCGCGTTGTGGGGGCATTGTGGGGGGTTTGGGGGGTTGTAACCCCCCACATTTTACTGTTTTTAGGGAAAAAGTTAAGTTTACAGTAAAATGTGGAGGGTTACAACCCCCCAAACCCCCCATAACGCCGGCGCGATGTCTATTAAGTAAAGTGGGTGGGTTCCCCAACAAAACCCCCCGTCGGAGCCCCTAAAAACAGTAATTTTGAGCAGCGCGCACCTCCGCGCTGCTCTCAATTGTCCGGGCGCGCCTTTGTCTTTCGCGCCGTTGTCTATGAACCAGCAAAACATTTGATTATATTTTAACTTGCTATACAAGCAATGTCTTGCAATACAAGTACATACAGTATACACACATCACAACTGAGCTGATGGTTCTTCTCTCTCTGACGCTGCGGGAGTCTAGTGACTGTTCTAAACGAGCAAGGTCTTGCAATATGAGTACATACAGTATTTTGTATTAAAGTTTTGGGGTTGTGAAGTTTCCATTATTTCCTATGGGGAAATTCACTTTGATATACAGGTGCTTTGGATTACAAGCATGTTTTCAGAACAAATTATGCTCGTAAACCAAGGTTTTACTGTTCTTTGGAGGAAAGACGGAAGAGGGGAGATATGATAAAGACGTTTAAATACCTACGTAATGTAAATGCGCATGAGACGAGTCTCTTTCATTTGAAAGAAAACTCTGCAACGAGAGGGCATAGGATGAAGTTAAGAGGTGTTAGGTTCAGGAGTAATCTGAGGAAATACTTTTTTACGGAAAGGGTGGTAGATGCGTGGAACACTCTCCCAGAAGAGGTGGTGGAAACAGAGACTGTGTCTGAATTCAAGAGGGCCTGGGATAGGCACGTAGGATCTCGGATGAGCAGACTAGATGGAAATGGCCTTTATCTGCCGTCATGGTTCTATGTTTCTAGATCAGGGATGTCAAAGTCCCTCCTCGAGGGCAGAAATCCAGTCGGGTTTTCAGGCTTTCCCCAATGAATATGCATGCGATCTATTAGCATACAATGAAAGCAGTACATGCAAATAGATCTCATGCATATTCATTGGGGAAAGCCTGAAAACCCGACTGGATTGTGGCCTTCGAGGAGGGACTTTGACACCCCTGGTCTAGATCCTTCATTTTGTTAAACACTGCTAACTCCTTTCACTCAAGTCCTGGAATCATTCAATCTCTTTGAAAATGAGCTGTTCATTCCCAGCATGAGTCGGGCCAGATTTTAATTTTGCATTAAAGCTGTGTTAGAGCCAACAATACATTTTAGTAAATAGAGCTCCAGGTGAGCAATGTTCTGATATAAGAAGCATAGGTGTGTGGAGAAATGCAACACAACTGTACACACGTGTACTCCGACCAAAATTCTAAGGGAATGGCCGAGTAAGAAAATGAGCATATATAAATAAATAAATATAATCCCTTTCAAAGATTTTTAACACACATCTGATCTAAAAAGGGACACTCTGACTGCTCTGCATTGTTATGTTTTTTTCTGTCTGCAGGTTTAAAATGTGTATTTTGGAATGCACTGCAGCTGTAACCCAAATGCTCAATAATCTGAAGTCTTCAGTTTCCTGGGAGAAGTGAGGTGATCTCTAAATCAAAGGCAAACTGCAGCTTGAGGATGCCAAGATTATTCGGAGCAAACTAGAGCCCAGCCCCCACATGGCAAAACAGGACAAAAGCATCCAATGTGTTCTGTGGGTAGATATTTCCTGAATTCTAACTGCAGCTCAGGTTTACTTTAGAAATCAAATACCTTAGGTATTTGTCTAGCTTTCAAATTCCCCAATCGAGCGCTACCTAAGTGCATCCTGAAGTCTATACCCTGCTTCCCAGCACCAAAATCTAACATGTTGAAGTACCTTTATCTGCAAGATCTCCGATAATAATCTTGCCTCCTCTCTTGCTGGTTTTCTCCACCGACAGTGCCGTGCTCAGTCCTTGCTCATGTTTGCCCAGTCCCTGCCCTTCTCGGAAGCCATACTTCTGCATAATTTTATGGGCTACAGTCCCACTGTTGCAGCAAAAAGGAAAACATATTTTAACCATTTCTGATGCCCGATGGCTTACTCATGGTGCCCTTTGACTTCTGGCTTTTGACCTTGGTAGAGGTGAGGTGTCATGAGCGCAGACTCAGAGACACCCATGACCTTCCTGTTTTCCTCCGTCCAGGCCAGCTCAGTTGATGCAGAATGAATTCTATTTCTCAAAAATCAAGGCTATGGTTTCCTGTAAAGCTCAGTAAAAGTGTGCCCTTAAGCAATGGCTGAAGCTGCCAGCAGATTCTGTGAACACACTGCTCTAAGGAGCACAAGCCAGGAATCAAACTAGGTCACTCACATGGTAGCTGGCTCATTTAGCAGATTTCTGTAAAGCTGTGAGTGTGCCTAAGCTAACAAGATGGCTCTAGCTAGCTGTCTCGTTTTCTGTACTGCTAGCTGTGCCCGAGCATTCATTCCTAAATACGTAAGGCTGATGCTTACCCCATGTTAGCAATGAAGGAATTACTAGGGCCTGTGGGAGACTGCGGTCTGTCCGAATCTTCATATATTGGGGGTGGAATAGCAGCTTTGGAACTTGAACCTCGGGACCTCTGCTCTTCTTCATAAGGAGCAGCTGAGTGAAGAAGACAGAACATGTTGCAAATGTTACTATGCTAGGTGCCTGCACATCAAGTGTCTTTAAAATTAGGTTTCCCACAAAATTACTACAGGTATATAATATGCACACTACGCTCAATTTCACTGTCACTAGTTACACTGTATTCTATGCATTATATAGTGTGACTACATAGTAAGTGCAGAGATTATGTTATGCACTTTGTATGCTGTGATCCTCGTTTACATTCCTGCATGGATTTCATTTGACTCTTTCCATGAACCAAATATCATCCAATTTACAGGATCAAAAAGAGAGTATTTTGCACTTAAAAGATAAATCTGACCTGTATTGTAAGACCAGGAGCTGATTACAACAGTATACAATACATAACATGTGAAGATAGTATGGATCAACAATCTAACATTCAAATAAGGTTATTTAGAGTACTTGTCTAAAGACCAGATTTCATCTTAACCAAGTACTTTTTTGCAAAAAGCTTTGTCATAAAAAAGCTCATTATACTGCTCAGATTTCCTCAATTAATACTTTATTTGCAATTCCAGTTTTTAAGATATAATTTTAAAGGAAATTCCACAGGTTTCCTAGGACAAAAAAAAAGATCTTAAGACCATGCAAAAGTCAAGACATGCCACCTAGTGGAAGAATGTATTTATTACAAGCTCATCCTACTCAAATCAAATTGATTATCTCCAGGAAGACTGTATACTTCTCCCTCCGTATTCGCTGTGATAGGGGATTAAAAGACCCGCAAATACAGAAAAACCGTGAATAACTTTTTCATTGTGGTGAAACCGTGAATAACATGGTGGGAGACCTGGCCTGTTCCTGAAGAAGAGGCAAAACACAGTGAAGAAAGTGCTGGGAATCAGCGATTTTCTCTGTAAACGCTTGGAATCAGCGATTTCTCTATGCAAACTGATGTCATTTGGGGGGAGAAGCCAGCATGCTAAAAACCGCGAATACGGAGGGAGAAGTGTAGTATAAAAAGAAAACCAGAGAGGTACTCTTAGTAAAGGCAAGTCTCCAGGTTAAGAATGAGCTCCATTTTTAAAATCGTTCTTAAGCTAAACTTGTATGTAACTCGCATCCTGTACAATACAGTCCATAAAAGCATTAAAGAACATTAAAGAAACAGTCCTCAAAACAAAGTACTGTACTGTAGTTTAAATATAAAGAAAATATAGATTTACACTTACTTTTGTTCTTCATCTGTCCCGCTGTTCCCTCTCCACCTCCACATCCAACATTTCTCTCTCTCATCTCTCTTCCCCATGCATCTGTACCTCACGCCTCTCCCACCACCATATCCAATATTTCTCTCTCCCTCCCTATGCCCAATAATTCTCTTTCTTCATTCCCCATATGAACCCTCTCTCTTTCCCTCTCACTCAGAAACCCATGCCCAACAACTCTCCCTTTCAATTCCCTCCCCACCTCAGCATCTCATTCCCTCACTCCCTCCATTCTTGCATCCTATGTCCCAAGTTCATGCTCCCCTCCCTCTCTCTCAGGCACCGATGCCCAACAATTCTTCCATTCGTCCACCTCAGTATCTCTTCCCATCACTCCCTCTGTTCTTCCATCCTATGTCCCAAGTTCAAGCTCCCCTCTCTCCCTCCATTCTGTGTCCCAAGTTCATGCTCCCTCCCTCCATTCTGTGTCCCAAGTTTGTGCTCCCTCCCTTCCGTTTGTGTCTCAACACGACCCTGCTTCTCCCTTCCTGTGCCAACATGCCCCTTCTTACCCCCTTCCTGTCAAAACACGCAGGCTCAGTTGGAGGACTTCACCTTCAAGTGTGGCAGCATTCCCCTGCTGTCTACAGAGAACTCCTGTTACAGGTAAGCACCTGCGCTTTCTGCATGCAGCTGACCTGGAAGCCTTCCCTCTGACGTGAAGGAAGACTTCCAGGTCAGCCCTGAGTCGCATGCAGGAACCAGAGGCGACTGAAAGGAGAGAGCTGGCCAGAGGAGGTAAACACCTGCGAGAGCACAAATTTGGGATGCTGAACGGAGGGAAAGATGACGAGGGGAACGTTGGGACACTGAAGGGAGGAGGAGGGTTGCATTTTGACAGGAAGGGAGAGGCAGGACGTACGAGTTTGGCATTCTTAAACCGGGGACTGCTTGTAGTCACAATCCAGAACTAAATATTCTTAAAAGACCTACAGACACTACTCCTGGAAGACTTACAAAGATTACCACCAAAACTGACCTCCTGACAACCCACTGCTCCTGAGAAAATTAAAGAGTCATGGAACATGAGGCAAAGTTCAGTTGTGGAGTAGGAATTGGTTATCAGATAGAAAACAGAGGGTAGTGTTAAATAGCCATTTATCTCAATAGAGGGTAAATAGTGGAGTGCCACAGGGATCTGTACTGGGACTGGTGCTATTTAACTTATAAAACAAAATGGAATTATAAACAATACAGCAAACACATAAAACAAATTAAAAAATAAAATAAGACAGATACTTTGGAACTGACAAGAAAGAAATGCAGACCAGGGCTACACCTAAAATTCTATTGTCTGTCACTGGAATTCTTTGTACAACTCACTTATTTTTCCTTGTAAGACCATATTGGGCTTATTCTGTTCTGACCCGAGAAAAGAGAATGGGGACTTGTATACCGCCTTTTTATAGCATTAAGAGCTGACATTCAAAGTGGTGGGCACTGGAGGATTAAGTGACTTGCTCAGGGTCACAAGGAGCAGGACCGGGATTTGATCTCACAACTAGAGAATGACATGAGGACAAATTTTTCCCCGTCCCCGCGGGAACTCATTTTCCTGTTCCATCCCCATGAGTTCTTTTCCTGTCCCTTCCCCATTCCTGCAAGCTCTGTCCTCATCTGCACAAGCCTCAAACACTTTCAAATCCTAAGTAGCAACATTCTAGAGCTCGGATTGTGATGTCATAATGCCTCATTCCACCAATGCCTAAGCTCTGTCCTCATCTGCGCAAGCCTCAAACGCTTTAAAAATCATAAGTGTTCGAGGTTTGTGCGGTTAAGGCAGAGCTTACAAGAATGAGGCAGGCGCAGGGACAGGGAATTCACGGGGATGGGACAAAATTTGTCCCCGTGTCATTCTCTACTCACAACCTCTGGGTGCAGGGGCAGCAGCTCAACCAGTGAGCCACAGCCCTTTCTCTCATTAGTCTAATAGAAAAGCTCTGGAACAACCTTACCTCCCCTCTTCGGAACTTGAGCTCTCTCCAAGTTTTCCGCAAACATCTGAAAACCTGGCTTTTCTCAAAAAATGTAAGTCTCCCTCCAACTTAGGAATCAAGGAAACTCTTATATCTTGGCATCCCAAGTCCTCTAAATTTTCTTCACACTTCTACCTCTAACCCTCTGTTGTAGTTCCTTCCTATTTCTCCTACTGTAAACCGCGTCGAGCTCTACGAACGTGGAGATGATGCGGTATACAAACCTAAGGATTAGATTCGATTAGATCACCTTAAAAGCAAATAATTAGTGGTACTTACACTCTTTATCTTTCTCCATGAGAGAAGAAGGTGGTGCGATGGCAGCGCCTCCCATACCTGAGAAAGAGAAGTGAATAATCAGAGCAACCGAATTATTCAGACTACAAGACTAGAAACGTTCTTTGAACACTAGGCTTTTCCTGCTTCTAGAAAAGTTTGTGATGGGTCCCTACATACAGGAGCTCATTCACTGAGTGAAGAAAATCACGCCCCACTTTATTAAATCGATCCATAAAATAGCAACATGGGTCCTAATGGCTTGAGATTGATTTCTTTGGAACTGACCTCAACACCAGCTGATGCCTGTAGGTGCAAATTCAGGTAACATCTTTGACCTAAACCAGACTGTAAATTGTACACCGCTCTGAACTTCTCCAAGATAGAACGGTACTTCATAAACATAACTTGTCATGAGTCAGGTTAAAGGGCTCTCTCTGATGCAGGCTGCATTTCTGAAATGTGGCATAAAGCAGTAGTTCCCAACTCTGTCCTGGGGGACCATCAGGCCAATCGGATTTTCAGGACAGCCCTAATGAATATGCATGAAGCAGATTTGCATGCCTGTCACTTCCATTATATGCAAATCTCTCTCATGCATATTCATTAGGGCTAGCCTGAAAACCCGATTGGCCTGGTGGTCCTCCAAGACAGGGTTGGGGACCACTGGCATAAAGGATCACAGGGAACAGGCGAGATGAACAGCATCATTCTTTTGGCAAAAATGTGACTGGGCAAAGCCAGGTGGATTTGATTTAAATCACTAGTCAGAAAGACTTGATTTATATCATGCCCATGAAATTGTGAATGGAATAATTTGCCAAAAAATTTTAAAACATTGTATGAAATACAACCTCAAACTACATAATTTAAAACTAATCCCTATTTCATGATGAATAACTTTTGGACCATAATGTATTTAAATCATCCTTAGATAGATTTTAATTTTTTTTTTTTTTTTAAATCATTGATTTTTATCCATCCTGGGGCAAAGTCTCTGCCTGTCCTGCAATCTGAATTGCCCAGGGTGTGGCAGCCCTAGAAGAGATCTGAATTGGTTTTTCTTTCACTTTAGGACACTCTACAGAATGGAAATGCATGGAATTCTACATATTTAAGGCTTCGATCCATTTCACAGCTCCTCTCTATGCCCCCCACCCCCAAACAGACTCAAAGTGCTTCATCCAGCAAAGCACCTGAAAAGAGCCATGGTACTCAAACTCCCCAGCCTCCAACCTTCACAGGACAGCAACTAAGCACGTCAAGAGATCAGGCAAAGTAATTACAAAGACTCAGAGATGAATGAGGTGATAATCCCACCATTTGAAAGAGGAAACCAATGGCTTCTACTCTGCCAACCAGATTGCTGAATAAAGTGGCCCAAAGTGGGGGAATGAGCAGAGAGCAGCAGTTGCTCGTCACATGGAAGTGGCAGTCTAAAAATCTGAAGAGCTACAACTTTACAAAGGCAACTATTAAGCGCTGGTATGAGAACCTGGTTTGATGTCACTCAGATGAAGAGTATATTTTAAAAAAGCTACTCTTATTCTGTATCTGAGCTGATATGCAGTTGAACACTGCAATTCTGGCTCAGTGTGTTATTTGAGGGATTTGTTTAACTGTTACAGTAACAGATTTCCTGTATTATCTGTGTCCTATGTCCAGAAGGTCCTCTAAGCATTAGGACACAGTAAGGACGCATTAGTGGCCCTGAGAATACTATAAGTACAAGGAGCAATTTCCCATACATGGCTGCAGTACCATGCCACTACCACTAGGAGGGCTGGTGTCTGCTGTATTTTGTATTCAGCTTGGAAGAACTCATGTCACCAGTCCAGGTTCTCATACCTAGAATTCGGCTTAGATCCCTATTCACCATATATAAATTTGCTTAGTACACCCAGTCCGTGTTTCAAACTTACTCCCCTCCATTTACAAAACCGCAAAAGTGTTTTTTAGCGCCAGCTGGAACACTAAATGTTCCGCTCTGTTCCAACGCTCAGAGTTCCTATGAGTTTCGGGAGCAGCACATCCTAATTCTGTAGCATCTTCTAGTACACCTAGCCCAAATCTTTTTTTTTTTTTTCTTTCATGCATTTCCACACAAAACAAAATATACATTTGGAAAATAAGGAATTTAACCACTTTTTCCAACAATGATATAAAAATTCTCCATCCTGTAACCCCCTCTTTGCAGCTTCTCTGTTTTGGCCCTTCCAGCTCTCCTGAAGTTTCCAGATCTTTCCAGGCCTTTCTAATATCCATAATGCTACCACTGCGCAAAGATTTTGTCTTTGCTGATGTTTGCTCACCTGGATGTTCTCTTAGGACAAGGGAACACCATGTTCTCATTGAGTTGTACCATCCCAGCACCATCTGCAGCTAATAAATCACTAGAGGGACCTGGTGATTTAGTACAAATTGAAAGCAAATCTAAAGAACAGGCTGGATCTGGTGGCTACAGATTCTTGACCACTTTCATAGATAGAAGGCAGATGCTTATCTGGTGCTTCCCATGTTTCCATATTCCCCATATTTTAAAAAAAAATTTACCTCACAGTGAGTTACATTCAAGTGACTACATTTGCTGCAGGACTTTGTGACTCGCACAACTTTGCTATTCCTGCTGTGTGCAAGAACGTGACAGACACATCCATGGTGAAATCCTGTAGCCTGCATTAGAGAATGACACGGGGACAAATTTTTCCCCGTTCCCGTGAGTTCTTTTCCTGTCCCTGCCCCATTCCTGCAAGCTCCGATCTTAAGTGTTCGAGGTTTGTGCGGTGAAGACTGAGCTTACAGGACAGGGACACCACCAAAACTTGCGGGAATGGGAGGGGGAAATTGAGTTCCTGCGGGGACGGGGAAAAATTTGTTCCCGTGTCATTCTCTAGCCCAGTGGTTCCCAACCCTGTCCTGGAGGAACACCAGGCCAATTGGGTTTTCAGGCTAGCCCTAATGAATATGCATGAAGCAAATTTGCATGCCTATCACTTCCATCATATGCAAATCTCTCTCATGCATATTCATTAGGGCTAGCCTGAAAACCCGATTGGCCTGGTGTTCCTCCAGGACAGGGTTGGGAATCACTGCTCTAGCCTGCATCTCACAACCCACAGCAGCAGGCACTAGTAAAACTCATGAGGCACCACTTTCACTTCCAGAGTCCGCAGTTTGGAAAGCAATCTGAATTTCACCGCAGATGTTTAATCACATAAATCCAGTCCTCTGCACTTTACACATGATAATACCTTCTGCTGTTTGCTGGAGACAATCTACTAGTGTCAAAGGCACCTTGAAAACTAAACTGGGCCCAGGTGGGAGGCTCTAAGTCACTTACTTCGTTTCCTCCTTTCCCTCTCATAATCTTCCTCCTCGTCAGACTCTGTGTCTGGGCGCCTGGAAAAGCCGCTGGCTTCATGCCTGTCCTTCCGCCTCCTAATAAAGCAAATCAAGGACAGCCACAATGAGAACCCTAAGCATCCATTTTATAGAAATATGCTGCATACTGACCAGATTAAAGGGAAAATATACATCACCGTAAGTAGAAATTTATTATTGGAACACAGTGGTTTTGTGCCAGTCTGCGTCTAAAACCCATACTATGTTCAATATCATTTTTACACTCAGATTTATGGTTTTGATAACGTCAGTTTTAAGAACTGTGCACTTTTTTGGCCAAAGATTCTAAGCGCCTCAGGTTCGGAAGGGGAGAAGACACCCACGGCAAAAATGATGCATGCAAAAACCAGTAAAAAGTTCTATAAAGCTCTGACCCAGCAACAATATATACATCTGTACAAAACAAAAAATTCCAGAGTGTTTTTTTGTACAATTCTTTTGCTTGCACACTTTCTCTGTGGAAAATTGCAATTAAAAAGGTGAAACGAGCAGGTTACAGATGAGACTGCTTTTATTGTGAGGAGCATTTCAAAGCTCCGCTCGTCTTCAGCAAGTCAGCATAGAATGAGCTAGGGATGGTGTTCCCCAATAAACAAGCAAATTACAGGCTGCATTACAATTGTGGTGATAGTTTTCAGAGCTTGGAAGTAAAAAGATGACAGCTATTGCAAATTAAGTTACACATGTAAGTGGTACTAGTCTATAACTGTGCAAGCAACTGCATGCATAACTGTGCACCCATTAAAATTAAAAGGGTTTATGCTTTTCTTGTCCCATTTTTGCCCAGAAGGTAAATCAGTTCTTAGTAAGACAAAGGTTGGTACAAGGAATGTTTCTATTCAGCACTGAAGCAAGGCCTGAAAGCAAAGCTGCAAAGTTTCTAGCAAAAATAGCTTCACAACTCCAACTATATTTAAAAAGCAACTGAATTTGCCAGGGTAGCAGGACAGCCAAAGAGGATGCAAAATAAAAAACAGTTGAAGCATGTTTAGATGGATCATGGCCTTAGAAGGATTAAAGAGGACATCCCCTCTGGGTCTTGTTTATTAGACACTATGGGCTAGATTCACTAAGCAAACCGATCGTGTACTGATTGGTTTGCGACCTCTTTGTGACCCAATTTTCCTCCGATCCGATTCCAATCCTTGCATGCAAATAAAGGGAAATGGCATGCAAAGTAGACAGGGACATGATTCGCTAAACAAATCTGGGACACTGACTGGACTGGCCCATCAACAGAAGAAGCGACTGCTGGGGACCAGTCACACACATCCTTGCCGACTCTCCTGCTCCATTGCCGCCCTGCTCTCTGCCCCGATTCTCCTGCCCCAACTCAAGCCCGTGATTTTAACCCACTTTAAACCTGTGGGTTAAAACCACGGGCTCGCGAGTAAAAAGTTAAAAAAAATTTTTAAAACCCACAAACATCAAACTCATGCGCAGACCATCTACAGGCAAAGTAGATGGTCTGAGCATGCATCTGGATCGCTGCAGAGCGATCCATGAGGTCAGTGGGAGGGGGAGACGTTCCTCCGATCGCCCCCATTTGAATACAGGTCCATTGTGAATCAGTCGTCCTGCATCGGATCGGATACGGAGCGGACTGACTCGGCCAGGTTAGTGAATCTAGGCCTATGGCCCTGATTCTATAAAGTCTGCCTAAAGTTACATTCCTATTTTAACTGACAGGCTTATTCGGCACTTAACACCTCATAAATGCCACTGACTTAATTGAAAACCTAACTCAAAAAACACAATTCTATAGAAAGTAGACACCTACCTAAAAGTGGGTGCGGTTAGAGACGGATTGTGGCTGTGTGAGTTAGGCTTCTGTTTTTGACTTGGGTACATGCATTTCGGCCAAGAAAACCCTGGTCTACACTCTCCACAACGGCACTGGAATTGTCTACTATCTGCTGCCTTGTCTATTTTAATTTACCTGTGTCGCCATAGGAAGCCTTACGAATTTAAAGACCAGATCTTAATGGAATTACTTTTGAGATTTCCTGACAACAGATTAGTATTACATGTAGGAAACCTGAGAATACTCTGAATTTTTAGGACATCTAGCATTTTTGATACCACTATCAAAGTTTATCAGAGCAGCCAAAATGAAATAGTGTTTTGATCTTACTTTTCCCTTTCTTCTATCTCCTTCTGTCTCTCCAGTTCACGTTGCCTCTGTCTTTCTTCTCTCTGCCGTTTTACCACCTTCTCGTAATCATTAGGGAACATGGGGTCATACTCGTCAGCCAGCGGGATCAGCACATCTCCTGTGGAAAAGCCACTAGGTGCCGATTCCTAAAAAGAGAAGAACAGATCATGGGATTAACTGTCAGTGAGAAGTATCATTTCAACTAAAGGAAATCATATAAGATACATCAAGACCTCAATTTTTAATTAGGTTTTCTATTTCCAAATCTCCGACACCCAACAGTGACAAACTGTAAAAAAAAAAAAAAAAGGAGGGAGGGAGGAAATAAATAGAAACATCAAAAGCATTTTTTGAAAATATTTTTGTTCCCAGGAGTTCCTGCAATCTCCGCAGGCTCATGAATGACAGTAACAATGTTGGAAAGAAATATGGAGTGTGTGAGACAGTGGTTCGAGCTACAGCCTCAGCACCCTGAGGTTGTGGGTTCAAATCCCACACTGCTCCTTGTGACCCTGGCCAAGTCACTTAATCCCCCATTGCTCCAGGTACACTAGATAGATTGTGAGCCCGCCGGGACAGACAGGGAGAAATGCTTGATTACCTGAATGTAAACCACTTAGACTATAAATACTAATCACAATTTTCATGCATTAATTGAATATAATATGTAAAATTCAAATATTGTAAGAATGCAAAAATTTATAAATAAATAAATAAACAAACAAACAAACTAAATGGATTTTGGGGTTTTATCAGGTCTCTTTTTGTTCTTTCCTGGTTTACAACTGAAATTATCAATGCCTGTTGGGCCACCAGGGCTGGCTTAACCTTTAGCAGTAAAATTAGCGGCAATAAAAGCAACACCGGCCACGACAGTTACACAAACTCAAGCAAATCATCGGCACCTCAGTGCAAGGTCAGCAAACAAATTTCTAATAACCCATTTACCGGGTCAATGGCTTTGCAAAATTGCATCCATTGGGCATCTACACCCAAGTCTTTAACAGGATTGTTGTGGGAGGCATGGCGTTACAATGATCACAATCGTTTACTTTATCAACTTTCAGAGTGGACTGTGGAACTTGGAAGTTACTGGAGCTGGAGGGGGAGGAGGCGGGGGGTTAGGCTGATGGTGCACCTAGAATACTTATTGCCCATGACGAAAAGATGCCCACTTTTTACAATCTGAATTCTGATGCTGCTTTCCCTTGGGTGCTAGTTTAAATATTTGCCTTGAATAGTGAACATAACAACCAGAAGATTTCCTATAAATGTCTTTTTGATATGGATTAGTGATTTTGATCTTAACAGTGATCCTTTGGAATATTTTGTTGTGCTTTAGAGCAATGTTCTTCAACCACTGGTCCATGGACCAGTGCCAGTCCACAGAAATTTCCTGCCAGTCCATAGGGCCAGCACGTACATCAGGCCCAAAACAGTGTTCTTCAACCGCCGGTCCACGGTGCGATCGATGCAGTGTTATCTTCGAGCCAGTTCCCTCTTCCTAACTGATTCAGCGCACAAAGCCACAGGCAGTGGCTCCTACGGGCATCCTGCGTCTGAACCGGAAGCCTTCTCTCGGACGTTGCAACGTCAGAGGGAAGGCTTCCAGATGAGGCACGGGACGTGCAAGGTGCAATTAGTACTATTATGGGGGCGGGGTCTGGGGTGGAGATTGGGTAGAGATGGGCGGGGTCTGGTCCACGACTTAGCCCAGTGTTCTTCAACCGTCGGTCCACGGACCGATGCCGGTCCATAGAATAATTATTTTATTTCTGCCAGTCCATAGGTGTAAAAAAGGTTGAAAAACACTGCTTTAGAGGACATACTACTATCTTTGTATTTACTATGACTTATGTTACTTTTTGGGGTAGTTGATATAAGGAGTTAGGACCTTCCACACTCCTAAGCTAAACACCAGGGTTAACGAGAGTGTCTCCATGATTTTTAACACTTCCAAGCAATAATAGGACCACAAAGATTAATCCAGTTGACTGCCTGAAAAACTGAAAATTTATCTCTCAGTTTAGAACACACGAACACTGAAACTAAGAAGAGAAGCAAAGGAAGAGATGAGCTAGGGACCCAACTCAACGTCACTTAAACTGCTCGTCAGTAGTGCCTTCCATGGTCCCCTGGCCTTACCTTTAGTCCAGTCGCCAGATGTGGAGGTGTGTCCACAATCTGCCTTTCCTCACTTGCACTGCCACGCTTTAGATCAACCACTGGAGCCAAGACAGTAACTTGTTTTGTCCTCTGGGTCTGCAACCAAACAAGAACAGAGCTTTAAAAAAAAAAAAAAAAATACCCATCTACTGTTGAACTCAAAAGTATCTTACCAGAACAACAGTTTTAGTGTCAGACCTTTTCACAAAGAAAATATCTATTTAAATCTGTGCTAAGTTTCCTTATGCCCCAAGGCATGGTATTGCATTATTAGCAGACTGTACAGAGATTGAAAGTGAAGGCTTGTATGACTGCTCTAGGCCACAACTGCTCCTGGACCAAATTTCCCCAAAATTTCCCAAAGCAAAACATCGAGGGATTTCTGTCATTGGACAACTTTCAAATTATTACTGCACTGTTGACCCCTGTGTTTGATTATTGCAATTCGCTTTATCTTGGTCTGCCTAAATATGTAGGCATCCCCTTTATCATCTTGGTCAAAAAAGAGCGACCAAGATGATAAAGGGGATGGACCTCCTCTCGTATGAGGAAAGACTAAAAAGGTTAGGGCTCTTCAGCATGGAAACGAGACGGCGGAGGGGAGACATGATTGAAGTCTACAAAATCCTGAGTGGAGCAGAACGGGTACAAGTGGATCGATTTTTCACTCCGTCAACAATGACAAATACTACGGGACACTCGATGAAGTTACAGGGAAATACTTTTAAAACTAATAGGAGGAAATTTCTTTTCATTCAGAGAATAGTTAAGCCCTGGAACGCATTGCCAGAGGTTGTGATAAGAGCAGATAGCATAGCTGGTTTTAAGAAGGGTTTGGACAAGTTCCTGGAGGAAAAGTCCATAGTCTGTTATTGAGAAAGACATGGGGGAAGCCACTGCTTATCCTGGATCGGTAGCATGGAATGTTGCCACTCTTTGGGATTCTTGAATCTTGCTATTCTTTGGGATTCTATGTGGAATGTTGCTACTTTTTGGGTTTTGGCCAGGTATTAGTGACCTGGATTAGCCACCGTGAGAACGGGCTACTGGGCTTGATGGACCACTGGTCTGACCCAGTAAGGCGATTCTTATGTTCTTTACAACTGGAAACAGAATGTTGCTACAAGCATTATGCATGCGTCCAAATTTCACCACATTGTGCCTATTTTTGTGTGATTTGCGTTAGCTACCTATTTCGTCTCGCACTGAATTTAAAGTGGTGTGCTTGATTTTTAAGTTGTTATGGGACAGTGGTCCTGTTGCGTTAAGTTCTTTATTTCGTACCTACGATCACTACGTTCTGAGAGCCAAATGCTGCTTGAAAGTCTGTCATTTAAATCTGGCTCATTCAACTTTTCGGCACGCCATGATATCGATACTTTGCCTGCTGAGGTTAAGGGAATTTCCAGCGTTTAGCAAATATACGAAGGCAATTTTAAGCAAGCTTTTTCCTTGAAAGCCATTTTTTTTATTTTACGATTGTTTCAGGTTTATTTAAAATTTGATAATATCACCTATAAATCTTCTAAGTGATGCACATGATAAAACATAGTCATTATATTACAACTTAAAATGTAGACAGAGTCGGACAAGGACTTACTTGATACAAAAGGAACTGGGGTAGAACTACATTAGTTATAGGAGAGCAACATATATGGGAAAGTATAATTAGGATTAGGTACAATAGATTGTGAACCCACCGGGACAGACAGGAAAAATGCTTGAGTACCTGATTATAAAACCGCTTAGATAACCTTGATAGACGGTATATAAAAACCTAATACACTTGAAACTTGATTATAGGGGGAAATAACCATGGCCTCTTTTACTTCGTATTTTTCTGTTGTTTTTGAGACTGTGGGCTCCTTTTACTGCTTTAATGCTGCATGTGCTAGACTTTAACGCCAGCATTGAGCTGGCGTTAGTTCTAGAAGCGCAGCTCGCGGTAATTTCCTGCGTGCGCTAAAAACGCTAGCGCACCTTAGTAAAAGGAGCCCTGTATGTTTTGATTTATTGTGTACTAGTGTTTAAGCTCGTTACATTAACGGGTGCTAGAATATATGCCTGTCTGTCTGTCTTTCTTTATGTCTCTCTCCCTGCTCCTGTCTCTTTCTTCCTTTCTTTCTGTCTCTCTCCCTCCTGCTATTTTTCTCTCTCTCTCCCTGGCACCCTTTGTCTGTCTGTCTTTCTTTCTGTCTGTCTCTCTGGTCCCCTGTTTGTCTTTATTTCTGTCTGTCTCTTTCCCTGGCCTCCTTTATCTGTCTGTATTTCTTTCTGTCTCTCTCCCCCCCCCCCACTTTCCTTTGCAGAAGCAGCAGCGGTCCCTGTGAAGTAGTAGCAGCATTTTCCCCCACCCCCATTCCCTTCTCTCCCCCCCCACTTTCCTTTGCAGAAGCAGCAGTGATATTTCCCTTCCCCTCCAGATCCCTGTGAAGTAGTAGCAGCATTTCCCCCCCATTCCCTTCTCTCACCCCCTTTGCAGAAGTAGCAGCGGTATTTCCCTTCCCCTCCAGGTCCCTGCTGAAGCAGTAGCAGCATTTTCCCCCACCCCCATTCCCTTCTCTTACCGTGAGCTGTCCTGCTCCATTCGGTCCCTCCCTTCTCTTAACACGATCTGGCCTGCTCCGTTCGGCCCCTCCCCCTTCCCTTCCCGCGGGCTGGCCTGCTGTGGCTGAAGGTTTTTTTTCAAGTTTCAAAGTACCGGTGGCTCCTCTCACGATCCCCGTGGTGGCTGATCCTCCTGTAAAGAGCAGCCTGCGATGGTGGCCGGCTTTAGCGAACCTCGCAGGCCGCTATCCAACTCGGTAGCACATTCCCTCTGACGTGATCCCGTGCGTCAGAGGGAATGTGCTACTGAGGTTGGAGAGCGGCCTGTGAGGTTCGCTAAAGCCGGCCACCATCGCAGGCTGCTCTTTACAGGAGGATCAGCAGCAGCGGCGGTGGCAGCGGCGAGTTAGGGCGGGAAGTGTGTTCCCTGCTGAGGACGCGGGCAGGGAGAGAGCTTGCCTGGCTTCCATGGTGAGTGAGGGCGTGAGGAGGGGAGTGGCCAGAATGTTCCCTGCCGCCGGATTGGCGGCCACGGATCACACACCACAGCGGCAGGGAACACAAAATCCTAAGTGCGCATGTGCGCTTAGTCTTTTATTATATAGGATGCTTTATTGTACCCTGCCAGAACTGCAGAATGCTGCGGGTAATACATTTTAAATAAATATACATTAAAAAAGCTTTCATCATCATTTGATTCTGCTTCTACCACATAAGGCCCTTCTCTCCTTACTCCTCCCAGTGATCTATCTTTCATGGCCACAGAGAAGAAAGTGCAGTTCCCATTAGAAGTTCCAGAATTGCTCCAGGGGACACCTTAAAGCAGTACTTGGTTGAACGACTCTTCCGACTGTGAACTCTACATGATTCCTGAACCAAGGATCAGAAGCTACAACATCTCTGTCTATGATTCATTTGTCGTCTACTTGAGCAAGGGCATTTTCTTAATTAGGACCCAATCTCTGAAATAAACTCCTTGCACTAAGAAAGAAATCCAGCAATAAAACAGTGCTTTGAATGAGGGTTTCTTAAACTGTACTGAATTTTAATGCTTTCATATTTTTTATTATGTTATTAGGTCAATGAATTTATAGACTGGGCCATCTTCAAATAATAAAGCTCGACTCGGTTTACAATAAATTAAAAAGTTAAAGAAATTAACATAAACTTAGTTTTGAGAATAGACAAGTTTTAAAGTTTTTGCAGAAGGATTAAAGTGAACCTAATTCTCTTAACTTTAGGGGAATATTGTTCCATATTTCTGTTAATTTAAATGAATAGGATTTCCCCAGTTTACATAAGAATAGCCATACTGGGTCAGACCAACGGTCCATCAAGCCCAGTAGCCCATTCTCACGGGGGTCAATCCAGGTCACTAATACCTGGACAAAATCCAAAGAGTACCAACATTCCATGCAACCGATCCAGGGCAAGCAGAGGCTTCCCCCATGGCTTAATAACAGACTATGGACTTTTCCTCCAGGAATTTGTCCAAACATTTCTTTAAAACCAGCTACACTATTCGCTTTTACCACAACCTCTGGCAACATGTTTCAGAGCTTAACTATTCCGAGTCAAAAAATATTTCCCTGCAGTTTCATCGAGTGTCCCCTAGTCTTTGTAATTTTTATCAGCATTAAAAATCGATTCACTTGTACCCGTTCTACTCCACTCAGGATTTTGTAGACTTCAATCCTATCTCCCCTCAGTCTTCTCTTTTCCAAGCTGAAGAGCCCTATCCTTTTCAGTCTTGCCTCATATGAGAGGAGCTCCATCCCCTTTATTATCTTGGTTGCTCTTCTTTGAACCTTTTTCTAGTGCAGCTATATCTTTCTTGAGATAAGAAGACCAGAATTGAATGCAATACTCCAGGTGAGGTCGTACCATGGAGCGATACAGAGGCATTATAATATCTTTAGTCTTGTTAACCATCCCTTTTTTTAATAATTCCTAGCATCTTGTTTGCTTTTTTGGCCACTGCCGCACATTGGGCGGAAGGTTTCATTGTATTGTCTACAATGACACTCAGATCCCTTTCTTGGGCGCTAACCCCCAAGGTGAACCCTAGCATTCGGTAACTGTGATTTGGGTTATTCTTCCCAATATGCCTTTAAGGGAAGGAAAAGACAGTTTTTGCATAGTTCTAACCAGACCCAGTCTTTAAGAGTTCCAGGAAAGAGGAACAAGTAAGGAACATATGCCAAATAGAATCTTAAAAGTTAAGCAGGCACATTTAAAGTATATCCTGGAAAATATCGGAGGCTCCTGGCTGGTTAAATCACCCGTATGGGGCTATCCAATAATATTCAGTGGCAATTAACCAATTAGTACCACCAAATATCAGCACCAACTGCTAAAATCATAGTCGGTTATTTTTGTGGGTAATGTGGGCCATGCAGTTAAGTGCCGATATTCCTTACTTAACCACCTAAGTTAACTAGACACATTGAACTGCATAAAACAGTCCTATCTTTATCCAGCTTTGCTTAGGCAGATAAGTGCTGAAACATTGCACAATGCCGAATATTCAATGCTGGTGCTTGGACGTGGCTCAGCACTGAACATCCATAATGCTGGCAGTGACCAAAAATTGCTGATTGTTACTAATTGAAACATTACCCCTAAGCTAATAAATCAACCTTGCTCATGTTTGAAATAAAGAATGATAATAGTGAGTTACAATGCAAAACAGCTTTAATAATTCTATATTCTATCTGAAAAGGCCATTTTAATACATCAGAACATAACGAGAGAAATTCATTGAAGCCCCACTTGGGAGTGCTGTCTGCCACACCGCCAAGCCTTGATAAGCTACAGATCTCACGTGTGGAATCCATCCCTCATCTAGATGGCAATACCATTACTGAGGCAGCAAGCTGGCTATAGTACAATAAGAACTAAAATCTTCTATCAGGTCTTACCACGATAAGTAGGTTTAATCAATCAGTGTAAAAAGCTCTAAAACAAGTTTTTTTCCTGGTTTACCCCCCTCCTTTTCTAACGTGTAGCGTGGATTTGAGCACCGGCAGCAACTGCTCTGACACTCATAGGAATTCTATGAACGTTGGAGCAGTTACCGCCACTGCCGGCGCTCAAACCCATGCGTTAGTAAAGGAGGGGGTTAATGAATAATGCCCTTCATTTTATTAGTTAATAGCCGAGTGTGATTGCACCATCAGAAACAGTAATTGTGAACACAACAGCAGAGGCAATGCAAACCTGTTGGATAGGTCACAGAAAATATAAGAATATACAGTTGAGTTATACACAATAAAATTATAAAGCTTTCCTCAAAAAACAATACACTTCCCCCTCCCCATTCGCGGTTTCGGCAATCGCGATTTCATATATAGATCGCCAATAGGAAATGGCTGCCATGAGCTCCTGTCATAGTCTCAAGAGAGACTATGGGAACTCACGGCAGTCATTTCCTATTGCCGATCTGCCCGGGGCAGGAGCGTAGGAAGATTGCTCCTGCCCTGAAAGCCTGCTAGACCACCAGGTGAGCTTTTTTTTTTTTTTTTTCTTCTAATTCTTCTCTTTGAGGTCTCCTTGAGTCAAGGATCATTCTACCATCAACATTTGTTAAATTTGGTAATGGAAGCTAGAAAGCAGTAAAAGTATTTTCCTTGATGTAATACAAATAAGATACTGCACATTCATTGCCTTTACCTTTGCCTGTGTAAGAGCTGCTTTCTTCACCTGCAGCTGAGACTGCAGTAGCTTGAAATTTTTGGACCAGCCTTCTGTTTTCGAGTCGCTGGTCTCCACTCCAAGATCATCATAAAGGGACATTTTCTGCGAAATTTATAATGAGAAAAATATAAATTGCACTTTTCCATTTGTCTTTGCTCATGTTACACCTTGGCAATCCAGATAGCCAGAGTCACAGAGGAGAAGTCTCCCGGGAGCACAACATCAGTGGCTTGTCAACTGGGAGGGACCAATATCTAACTACCAAAAAATGCCCAGAAAACTGAAACAAGCACAAGGAATTTAAATACTAAATTCTAAATTGTGAGAGAAAAAGACCTCAGAGACCTGAATGGAGATATAAATATTCAAACAATCTTCCACTTTAAAACAGGTCAAATCTCAATCATCAGTTTCAAAAAACTCCCATTGATCCATACATTACATGATATTTAATATACTGTCTAATGCTAAAGGGCTGTACTCATATGTACACTTTAGGGCCTCCCCCCCCTCCAACTAAGGGGGTTAATGCTGAATTAGTCATACCCCATTCTGTACAGGAGCCAACTCTAGGGTGCTCAAGCACCCCCAATACAAAACAAACTCCTTAACTGCAGAACAGCCTGCGGTGGTGGCTGTAGACAGCTTCCCTCTGAAGGAGTCATTACATCAGGCACTGTCTCTGGCAGCATTCAAACTCAAGCTAAAAGCTCACTTTTTCGATGCTGCCTTCAACTCAACTCCCACTCACCATGATATGACTTACATCCATGTCATCATTCTCTCTGCAAGAAACTTCCCAACCCTTATATTTATTTATTTAAAAGATTTCTTATAGAGAATGGCACGGTGACAAAATTCATCACCGTTCCCGTCCCTGCGGATAACCGTGGCAAACCATCTTCATGTCATTCTTTAAAGAGAGAGGGAAGAATCAGAGTATGAATGGCCACAACCACTGACCCGCAAGCTTTGCTTTGAAGAATGCTGGTGTAGAAGGACTGAGGTTGAAATAGACAGTAGAAAATGACATGGGATTATTTCCCGCGGTTATCCACGGGGACGGGAACGGTGATGAATTTTGTCACCGTGTCATTCTCTAATTTCTTACCCGCTTATACATAAGCGATTTAGAACAGTACAATCATAATAATTAAACATACATACAAGTAACATACAATAATGTCTATCTGCATAGAATTAAATTCTTTCATTTAAACACCTCCCCTTCCAATAATGTTAATATCTCCATAAATAAAATATTAATTCTGTCATTTAAACGCCTCCAGAAACAGAGTCGTTTTAAGTATTTCTTAAACTTTCGTAAATCCAGAAGTGCTGTCAATGGCGCTGTCAATTTACTCCATAAAAACACCCCTGCTTTGGAAATTGCAGATACCTTTGCACTTTCATAATTTACCAGTGAAAACTCTTTTAGTGACAATGTCCTGGCTGCCCAAACAGAATGTAAGCTCTTCTGAGAAGGGATCGTCTATTATTGCGTACGCTTTTCAGCGCCATAGAAATGACAAATAATACTAGCAGTAGCCTGTGTTAAGGGAGAAGCACCCCCAATAATTCAAGAGTTAGCTCATATGGCACATACAACTAGGGTTACCATATTTTGAGAGGTAAAAATCCAGACTCATGGCCAGGACCGCCCAGTTCCACCCCCCAGATGGCATCCGCGCATGCGCAGACACAATGCAATGATGTCACCGCGTTGCGTCCATGCATGCCCCTTCCCGACGCAATTTTGTCGGGAAGCTTTTCAAAACCCGGATAGCAAACCCCTCCCCCCAAAGCAGCCCCCTTTCCCTCTCCCCCTCCACTTCCCTGTACAGCAGTAGCAGCCGGACGTCTTGCAGCACCCGCACCCTGACCAGGCCAAAGGACACCCTCTTGCCGTTGCTATCGGCGCCGCTCAAACCGTCGCACGTGCCAGCAAGCCACGTGTGATGCAAATCGGCCACGGCGGCAGGGATCACGGAATCGTAGAGGCGCATGCGCGCTTAGGGTTTTATTATAAGGGATAATGGAGACCGTGCATGCAAATCAGGTTTATGCATATTCATGGCGGATATCCTGGAACCCTGAGTGGACTAAACCAGTGGTTCCCAACCCTGTCCTGGAGGACCCCCAGGCCAGTCGGGTTTTCAAAATAGCCCTAATGAATATGCATGAGAGAGATCTGCATATAATGGAGGTGCCAGGCATGCAAACCTGCTCCATGCATATTCATGAGGGCTATCCTGAAACCACTGCACTAAAGCAATGGCCAGCCCCAGGCAGATTTTTTTTGCCTCCTCCCTGACACCCTCAAAGCTGACGTAGCCCCTCCCCCATTATTTTGTTCCGGTTTCCATTTCCTCAGCCACGAGGCCTCGTTCCAAATTCTCCATCTAATGAACGACCGAGGGGGGGGAGGGGAGAGGCGTTGGGAAACGTGACCGCCCTCGTGAGGTGGGGGAGGGGGGTTCCACCGACGAGCCGGAGACGCCCTCGCGCTGACGGACGGGGGTGGGGAGTTGGGGGGGGGGCTCACCTGCGGGGGGGGTGTCCACCGGCGGCCTAGGGCCGAGCCGGCCTCAGCGGCCACCGAAATGCCGCCACCGGCGAAGCCGAGCTCAGGGACGGCGGGCCCGGCCGATTGAACGTCACGCCGCTGACGTCGCCGACGCAGCGGAAGTTGCGCGCTCCGCCCTCTCAGGCTCGTGAAGGCGAGGTGCGTAAGGCGTGGAACTCCGCCGGGCGGGAGCTGGCGACACCTGGCGGCCGGAGGACCGCCGATGCTTCCCCGCTTCCTGGCCAAATCCTAGGACAGGCAGCATCAAATCTGTTTTGCTGCTCGGGACCTGGGACCTGGGTTGGCCACTGTTGGGCCTTGATGGACCTTTGGTCTGTCCAAGCATGGCAGCTTTTATGTTCTTATGTGAGCCAAGTATAGGACAATCAAGCCATTGTGACTAATGAGGCTGCAATAAGGCATTATGATGTCATAATCTCAGCTCTGGAATGTTGCTGTTCTTTGGGTTTTTGCCAGGTACTAGGGACCTGGGTTGGCCACTGTTGGGGCTTGATTAACCTTCACTCTGCCCCAGTACATCAATTCTTATGTGAGCCAAGTATAGGACAATCAAGCTATTGTGATATCACTGATTACATTGGCTCTTGGGCATTTGTGGAATGAGGCATTATGACATCACAGACTGAGCTCTAGAATGTTGTTTCTCTGGGTTTGCGCCAGGTACTTGGGGACCTGGGTTGGCCACTGTGGGATCTTGTCATCTCCCCCTCAAGACGTATCCCAAACAGCTAGAGCCCTGCCCATATTAATAACACCTACGTAAAAAGCACAAGTGGGAGACCAGCCCAGACGTTCAAAAAAGTCATTTCCACTAGGCACGTGATGAATGCATCGAGGCTTACTCTCAACTCTCTCTTTAACCTTTACTTCTGGGGTATGTGTGCACCTGGTTTGAAGATTCTGCACATTTTATATGTATGTGCAGAATACCCACATTATAAAGGCTGGCTGCTGCTTCCCCTAGTCACCAGCTAGTGCAATGGCATAGTAAGGGAGCACTGAATCCCCGAGTGCTTTGTTGGGGGGAGGGCGCCAGAATCTCTCCGCCCCGCCACCCCACGCTCACGCCATCCTTCACGTAACTCTGTAGATCTTCGCTAGAGTGAGCAACTTCTGCCTGTTGCTCACGTCAGCCTGGCTCCCCTCTGAATCACTTCTGGGTAAAGGGGACAGGAAGTGACATCAGAGGGAAATCCAAAGCTGGCACGAGGAGCACGTTGGAGAAAAGCCACTCGCACTGGTGAAGATTAAAAGGTACTGGGGGAGGGAGAGCGCGAGTGGGGGGCAGAGAGGAGCAGGGAGCGCAGAGAGGAGGGTGAAGGGGGTTGCCACCACCCTGGGTGCCTCCTACCCTTACTACGCCACTGAGCTTGTGCTGCCCGATTCAGGGGGAAAAAAGTTTGATTTGATTTGGCCTATTGAATTGATTTTTTTTTTTAAATTTGATTTGCTTTTCCCGCCCAAACAGGCATTTTTTTCAAACATCCTGGCAGGTTTATTTTGTAGCCTTTTCACCTATCCCAACCCCATTTGCCCTCTCCAATCTCACGTCGGTGCTGTGGTGTAAAACAGCATAAACGAGACTTTTCTTCTCTCTGGCCTAAATTCTCAAAACTTTGCGGTAAAAACCGATGGGCCACTGTCGCAGCCGTTATTGTAGCGATTTAAAAAAAAAAGGCGAGTCATTCTCAAAAAAAATCATGCATGCAAATGAGGTTGGTGAAGAGTAGCAAAGGTTCGCTAAATTTACATGAGATGAGTCGCTGATGATAGTGATCAGCACATGCGCAGAAAACACCATGAAAGAGGCGTAAATGTGCGCATGTGCCAGGAAAAGCAATGTCGTAAGCGGTGTGTCAGTCATAGGTGTACCAGAGCTACTGGATGAAGGGAAGGGAGGGGAGATGCAAGGTCAGCTTTCGACAAGCGCGCACAAGACATGCCTTTTCTTCCCCTCAAAATTGCTATAATTCATGTAAATCTTGCAATTTGTTTTTAATGTCAAATTTTATCATGAACCACAGCCAGAAACACATAAGACACGGCTATAATACATGTGCTCAAAAAAAGAAAAAAAGACTATCATTTATGTGAATCATGTAAATTTTATTATTTTTTTCATGAGCCAGTCAAAAACACACACCAGAGATGTACTTTTCACAGTACCAGCACCCTCGGACCAGTTGATGATTTTTGGTCGCCAAAAAGCAGAAGCGCTTGGAGAATCACTCGGCAATGATGAAGAATTGACCGGAGTGCTCGTTTAAATATTGATGAGCCCATTTGCATGGCAGAATTTCAGACTGTTAGGAAGCTCGGAAAAGACCACAGTAACCAAATTAAAGGCAACCTTAAGTTTAAAGATTCTGGCCCAGATAGGTCCCAGCTCACGCCTGCTGTCTATCACCAGCTCTAGCAGGATACACATTTCAAATCTGACATATTGTAATCACAAAACAGAAAATAAAATTATTTTTTGTACCCTTTGTGGTCTTGTCACTTTATTATTCAAATCATGTTGGTCCCAGGCTCTGGTTTCTGTTTGTCTTCTGTTAACTTGCTCACCAGGGTCTCCTGCCCAATTGATGTTTTCTTCTATCTCTGTGCTCACTATCCATCTTCCATCTCTGTAACTTCCCTTCCACTGCCATATCCAACATTTCTGTTTCTTTCTCACTGTCTACCATCGCTCTCTTTCCCTGCCTTTCCTCTCCATGCAGCATATCTCCCTTCCTCCCCTCCATCATCATATGCAATATTTCTTTCTCCCCATGCAACATCTCTCCCTGCCCTCCACCCTATGTCTAACCAGTGGCGTAGTAAGGGGGCAGGGGGTGCGGACCCCCCTGGGCACTCTGTCGGTAGGGATGCCGGCATCTCTCCACCCTGTCCCACCACACCACGTCACACTTATGCCATCTCTTCCCTCCCCCACTCTGTACTGCTGTAGATCTTCGCTAACGCAAGCAACTTCTCCTGCCTGGCTTGGTTCCTCTCTGAATCACTTCCAGGCCACGGGACCAGGAAGTGATATTAGAGGCAAATCCAACACTGGCGCAATGAGCATGCTGGAGAAAAGCCACTCAACGCTGGCAAAGATTTAGAGGTATGTGGGGAGGAAGGGAGAGTGAGAGTATGTAGAGGCTGGGGATGCTGTTGGATGCTTGGTGTGCAGATGAAGGAGTGGGATGCAAAAGGAGCATGGGTGCAAGGAAGAGGGCACGGGGGGGGTTCCACCGCCCCAAGTGCCTTCTACCCTTATGCTACTGTGTCCAACATTTCTCCCTCCCCTCCACCATATGCAGGATTTCTCCCTCTCATCCCTTTCTACCTCTTTTTTACATCTCTCCCTTCCTCTCCTCTACCCCATGTCCAACAATCTTACTTTTTCCTTTCTCCCCCAATGTGCAGCAGCTTTCCATCCCTCCTATCCCCCTGTGCAGCACCTCCTGACCAACTGTGAGATCTGACATACCTTCGGGCCTTCCAAAGCAGCCGCATATTGTCAAAGAGCTGGCGGTGGCTGACCAGCAGAAGCAACACTGTGAACAGGCTGCTTGTGACCTGGAAACCTGCAATAAGCACAATGCCAGCTGTGGAAACCCTGAGAAAATATATAACCAAGCTTCACGGGGAGCACCTTTTTAAACTCACCAGAGACTTTTCCACTCAAATTGGTGACTGCCCTGTTCCCAATCAGGTCAGTGGATCCAGTATTTTCAAAGACAACTGCAGACTTCACAGCATACCCTAATGAAAGCCACAGCATGGTGGCTGAAACATCGGTTTCTACCTGACAAGATGCAGCAAAACCTGGAAACCTGCAATAAGCACAATGTTAGCTGCGGAAACCCTGAGAACAAAAGTGGTGGGAAGTTTTCAACCAGTCCATATTGATGAAGGAAGGACCCAAGTAAATATGTAGAAGTATATGATTTTTAGAAATTGCCTTAATTTTTATCAAAATGACCATTACAATGACCTTAAAAAAATGGGGATAAAATTTCCTGGACGGATAATTACATCCACAATTCTATGAACAACATACTAAAAACAGAACTTCAGACTACCCAGGAACTTAACACTTTTGAAATTCAAAACAAGCATACCTTACCTTATACAAATGTTGGTTTCCTCACTCATAACCAGACATAGATTTTCTAAACATGTTTCTTCCTCCCCTTCAATTTTCTCACACATCTCTACCCTCATTACTCTCATCCTTTTACAACTGTGAGAATACACCCCCCCCCCCCCCCCACACACACACACACTGATGTTGTAATGCATCTTGTACCATCCTTAGCTCACCTTCAATGAAGGCAGCAGTTTTCAAAATCTAGTCAAATAAGTTAGCATTAGCCCAATCAAAAGGTCTCACCAATCAAGAGTATAGCCTGAGCCCATCCATTTACACATTTTATTGAGAATGCTTGGGGAAATCCACTGCTTATTCCTAGGATAAGCAGCATAAAATCTGAATTACTACCGTACTTGGGACCTGGGTTGGCCACTGTTGGAAACAGGATTCTGGGCCTGATAGACCTTCCGTCTCTCCCAGTATGGCAGCTCTTATGTTTTTATGTGAGCCAAGTCTAGGACAATCAAGCCATTGTGACATCACTGATGAGGTTGGCTCTTAGGCATCGATGGAATGAGGCATTATGACATCACCATCTCAGCTCTGGAACGTTGCTACTCTTTGGGTTTCTGTCTGCTACTTGGGGACCTGGGTTAGCCGCTGTTGGAAACAGAATACTGGGCTTGATGGACCTTTGGTCTGTTCCAGTATGGTCATTCTTATGGCCTTATGTACATCAGGCCCAGCCAAACACACCTTTCTGTAGTTGGTGGAGATTCTCAATCCCTGATAGCTATAGAAATGTGAAGCCTGCTCAATTACCTAAGTGGCAGCTGCCAGCAGCTCAAAGTGCTGTTTTTGTTGCTACCCCAGCACCATGAACATACTAGAATTGACCAGGTTTGCCATTCAAACATCAGCATGACAGTTGAGCCGCTGACAGCTGCTGTTTAGGTGGTCAGGTGGGCTACAGATTTCTTCAGCTGGTGGAATGTAGGGATCCCCTCCAGCTAATTAATTTTAATTTAGGTGGGGTGGGGGGAGGTAAGAGGAAGGGTGCCTACTGGTCACTGGTGATTGCTGTTTGCCAACTGAAAATTTCAGTCCTGGCTATAGGCTACAGTACCCTCACTATTTCTTTCTGAGTGTTTATTAAGCAAAACTCATTTCTTAATAGCTGACTGGATGGATTGGTTAAAGTCTGGAACAAGAAATGCAAGGTCATGCATTTGGCCTGCAAAAACCCAAGGGAACAGTACAGATTAGGGAGTGTAGAGCTTATGTGCACGACAGAAGAGCGGGACTTTGGTGTGATTGTATGTGATGGTCTTAAGGTGGCAAAACAGGTTGAAAAGGTGACCGCGAAAGCTAGAAGGATGCTAGGTTGCATAGGGGAGAGGTATGGCCAGTAGGAAAAAGGAGGTATTGATGCCCCTGTATAAGACTTTGGTGAGACCTCATTTAGAATATTGAGTACAGTTCTGGAGTTCACGTTTCAAATTTGATTTATGTTCTCGCATTCTAGTTCTCAAATTTGAGAACTAGAATGCGAGAACATAAATCAAATTTGAAACGTGAACATTACATTACATTACGGATTCTGAAGTCATAGTTGAACATTGCAAAGCATTTAATCACCGATTTCAAGATTTAAAATGTCTAGTTATTGATATTGAACCAAGATCTATCAGAGGTGGAGATCGTTTTCGTCGTTTACAACAAAGAGAATCGCGATGGATTCACAGGTTGAACAGCTCACATCCTCATGGATTAAACACCAGAATTGAACGGTCGACGTTCATTTAATTTTGATATAATACAACCTTGTTACTGTATAGTCCTAAATCAATCCAACTTTATACTGAATATTTTTCATACGAACCAGCTTTATAGCTATTTCAGCATTTGAAAATGTCAGTGCGTCTAACATGATGTCATTGACTAATTTACATATTTACTGCGCATGCGTCGGCGTGGGGATGGTTAAAAGCGCCATTTTGTATGCCACATAATGTGAATAGGATGAATTAAATCCACACGAAAAGTAAGTTCTTAAAAAGTTTTTTAGGTTCGTATGTGAATATGTTCATCTTAAATGTTATTTTGAATGACTTTTTTTATTATCTTCAACATTAGATACAGCTTGTTTCCTGATGAAGCCCTTCTTCGGGGTGAAACGGGACCCGTTGAATGAATGAACATAGAGAGGGTTGTGCATTGAGCGTACTGTGCTATACCCGTTGATTTGCCATGAGCACGCTGCACTTTACTTGCTTTTTGGATCTGTTTTTACAGATAAGTGCTTTTTGTATGTTTTACTAGCAGTATTTGCTGTTATATTGTGCAATATTAACCAACACTTTGCACTTTATCTTTTGTGCATATTTTTCCAGCGCTGATATCCCTGCACTTTATTGAAGCACTCGAGCACTTTAACCCATCTCTTCAGTTGCAGATAAGTAATAATCTTTTCTGCTGTTTATTTATTTATGAATGTCATTTCAAAATATTAAATTAGTTGCCATTAATTTAAATATAAAAAGTTAAAAAATAATATAATGGCTAGCTATTTGCATGTAATGGAGGTTTTTGTATCGATGAAAGAAACCCTATACCACAGAATTAAGGGAGAAAAAACACATGTTCCCTTTGTGGTTTATCTGAGATCTTTTCCTCCATTAATATCAACCGTTTGTAGTTCTTGTTTTCACATTGTTGATATATTTTTCACTATCCTGTTTGTACAGTTCTGGAGGCCACACCTTCAAAAAGATATAAACAGGATGGAGTCGGTCCAGAGGAAGGCTACTAAAATAGCCCATGGTCTTCGTCATAAGGCATATGGGGACAGACTTAAAGATCTCAATCTGTCTACTTTGGAGAAAAGGCGGGAGAGGGGAGATATGATAGAGACGATTAAATACCTACGTAATGTAAATGCGCATGAGTCGAAGTCTTTTTCATTTGAAAGGAAACTGCAATGACAGGGCATAGGATGAAGTTAAGAGGTGATGGGCTCAGGAGTAAGCTAAGGAAATACCTTTTTACAGAAAGGGTGGTAGATGCATGGAACAGTCTCCCAAAAGAGGTGATGGAAACAGACTGTGTCTGAATCAAAGAAGGCGTGGGATAGGCACGTAGGATCTCTCACAGAGAGAAAGAGATAATGGTTGCTACGGATAGGCACATTAGATAGGTCACTTGGCCTTTATCTGCCATCATGTTTCTATGTTTTGGCATTAACAAAAGTGTGCTGTGCACATGGAAAGAGAAAGGGATCGGGCCTTGTATGTCACCTTTTGGTAGTTATACAACCATACACAAAGTGGTTGCAGGTACTGTACTTATTTTGTACCTGGGGCAATGGAGAATTAAGAAGCATCCCTGGGATTTGATTCCACAACCTCTGGGTGCCAAGGCAGCAGCTCTACCACTAGACCACGCCTCATCCTGCATGAGATGGATTTCTGGGCATTTGTCTTGCTGATCTTACACCTGGTTGGACTCACTGATTTTATGCCACTCCAGTATGAGTCTAGCAGAGCTGTAACAAGGAGTTAGCAAAAGTGGCGGCTGCCCCGAGTGTAAAGTTCCTTGGGGTAGAACAATAATCTAATCTAATCTAATCCTTAGGTTTGTATACCGCATCATCTCCACGTTCGTAGAGCTCGACGCGGTTTACAGTAGGAGAAATAGGAAGGAACTACAACAGAGAAGTGGGAAGAAAATTTAGAGGACTTGGGATGCCAAGATATAAGAGTTTCCTTGATTCCTAAGTTGGAGGGAGACTTACATTTTTTGAGAAAAGCCAGGTTTTCAGATGTTTGCGGAAAACTTGGAGAGAGCTCAAGTTCCGAAGAGGGGAGGTAAGGTTGTTCCAGAGCTCAGTGATTTTGAAGTGGAGGGAGGTCCCTAGCTTTCCTGTGTGGGGAAGGATAGTTTTAATTTGTGGGAGGATCTGGTGGTATTAGGGTTTGAGGAATTCCAAGAAAGAGGGATAAAGGGAGGGAGGATACCATATAGGATTTTGAAAGCTAAACAGGCGCATTTATAGTGGACCCTGGCGATTATCGGAAGCCAGTGGAGCTTGGCCAGGAGCGGGGAGACATGATCAAATTTACTTTTAGCGAAGATGAGCTTGGCCGCGGCATTCTGAATCCGTTGGAGTCTGTGGAGGTTTTTCTTAGTTAGGCTTAAGTAGATAGAGTTGCAATAGTCCAATCTGGAGAGGAAAATAAAAACTGCAGAGACGATGTACAAAGTGTCGGTTACTTTATTAAGCAGGACATAACTGGCAGCATTCAGGGTCCACCGATTTATTGCACTAATTTCTCAACACTCACAGTTCTCCATAATTGTGATTCTGTTTCATCCGGACCCCTGAGGAAGGAGTGTTTCTCCGAAACACGGCCCGTGTCGGGTCCTGCACTTCACATATGAGAACCGCTATTGAGATTACTATATTTGATTTGTTTTTAATAAAGTAACCTGACACTTTGTACATTGCCTCTGCAGTTTTTCCCTTTTCTCATTTTTCGCTTGACTGTTCACTGCAGACTGGTTGGATTGTTTTTTTTGGTATATGGAAAAATGATAACCTAAATGCGAGTGTTGGGCAGCAGAAGATGGAAACCCATGAAGAGAAGAGCACTGCTTTCTTTGGCCTGGGGGATCAGACTGGAGGGAGGACCCCAGTTAGGGTGGAGACACCAATAGCCCACCCTGACTGCTGAATTGCCTTTCACAAGTCTGGAGTCTACTACAAAGGACCGAGCTCAGCAACCAGAGTGAATTTGACATTTTCTTTTCTCCTGTGATCAGGGACCTGTGAAAAACTTTGCTTCCTGAAGTTTATCTCACAGATCAAAAGTAACAACGTGGTGTGACCCAAATACAAAACTATATATTACATCCCTTCTCCAGAGCCCTCTGTAGCCCTCATCCCTGTATAACCCCCCCCCCCCGTTCTATTCTAAAATGACACTTTTACTATTAACCAGTTATTCCTTGTGTCCAGTGGCACCCTTATCTGATCCCCACCTAACCTGACTCTTTTTAAAGTCCCTGGTGTCTTGTGGGGACCCCTCCCCCCTCAACTCATTGCTCAAGCTCCCCTTCAGAGCCATAAGAACATAAGAATAGCCTTACTGGGTCACACCAATGGTCCATCAGTCCCAGTAGCCCGTTCTCACGGTGGCCAATCCAGGTCACTAGTACCTGGCCAAAACCGAAAGAGTAGCAACATTCCATACAGATTCCCAAAGAATAGCAAGATTCCAGAATCCCAAAGAGTAGCAACATTCCATGCTACTGATCTAGGGCAAGCAGTGGCTTCCCCATGTCTGTCTCAGTAACAGACTATGGACTTTTCCTCCAGGAACTTGTCCAAACCTTTCTTAAAACCAGCTACGCTATCCGCTCTTATCACATCCTCTGGCAATGCATTCCAGAGCTTAATTCTTCTCTGAGTGAAAAAATTTTTTAATGAGACAGGAGCAATGCCCACCATTTGCTGCTATTTTGGCGATGTCATCTTCAAAATGGCAGCACCTTATTTAGTAGGTGCATTCTGGGATGCATGAGGTGGGGCAGAATGTCTTTTAAGGGAATATATGGAATGTCTTAAATAAAAAAACTCCTAAAGTATCACACATATCTTCTTTCATTGTAGTCTCAATTATGCAGCTTGACTTAAATCAATTTTGGAAAAATTTTCAACATTTACTTCTGTTTTGGAGGAACATATACAAAGGAAAACACTTAGCTTTAAGGACCCGTGGTAGAAACCTCTACCGTGGCTTTGTAAAAGTCAGCGATAATTTATCAAGATCCGGCCTTGACTCCAAATCACACTCCATAACTGATCAGCCAGAACTCGTGGAAAATATTATTTTAAAACAAATAGTTTCAAGTTTATTAAAAATTTGTTGTACGCGCAATGTCAGATACTTCAATGGATATGGAATTTCGCAATAAATCTAGTCTCAATCTATCTGAAAGGCCTATCAAAGATGTCAAGTATAAAGGTGCACAACCATGAATGATATTAAAAAGCAGAGTGCACAGTTTAAAATGAATCCTAGCCTCCACTGGGGTTCCTGAATAAATTGAGTGTGCTGAAGTTAGGACCCAAGGTGGTGAACTGGATTGAAAATTGACTGACAGATGACAGAGGGTGATGAGTTTATTTGGAAGAAAGGAAAGTGAATAGTGGAGTGCCTCGGGATCAGTACTAGAACCAATTCTGTTTAATATATTTGTGAGTAACATTGTCAAAGGACTGGAAGGAAAGGTTTATCTTTTTATGGATGACACGAAAATATCTAGCAGAGTATACACTACAGAAGGATCTACAGAAATTATAAGAATAGTCTAAGATCTGGCAGTTAAAATTGAATTACAACAAGAAAAATAAGGAGACCCAATGATCCACAGTGAAAACAATCCTCCGATGAAAACAAAAACAAAAAACTGTGGATACAGATGCTCTGGAGATAATTTATTATATACTGACATATAAAAACATGAAAATTCAATGAAAAAAGTACAATGATAAAAAATACAGTGGTAAAAAATCCAACCGGACCCTATATGGTCCATGTTTTGGCGAACACGCCTTCCTCAGGGGTCCAATGGTTTGCCACTTCAGCTTGTCTGCGGTGTTCTTCGCTCACATGTTTAAAGACAATAGACTGTTTTCAGTCCAATTCTTTATATGTGAGTTTGCAAACCATTGGACCCCTGAGGAAGGCGTGTTTGCCAATTAATACCATATAAATTATTAATGTTGCTTTTTAAGCTCTTCAATGATCTCACTTGTACTAAGTTGTTAAACCTTATGAGTCAGGTTGTTTGTTCAGGTCAACAGGATCCCGACATTTGGTGCAATCATCTCTGGCTAAGATGTATTTTTTTATTTATTTATTTTTTTTAATAAATCTTTATTGATTTTCAAACTTTGACAGTGCAAAACAATTAATTGAACATAAACACTGCATAAAATGCACTATTAAATACACAAGTAATACATAAAACAATCATTTCCCCCCTCCTAATTATTAATACAAGAAGACATATTATGTGAATACAATTATAATTAAGTAATTTTTAATACTCATAAGAACATAAGAACTGCCATCACTGGATCAGACCCTGGGTCCATCAAGTCCGGTGATCCGCTCACGCGGAGGCCCAGCCAGGTGCGACCTGGTGAAAACTTAGTCACCGGTATCCCTCTATTTGCCTTACGAGGAGATGTGCATCTAACTTGCCCTTAAATCCCTCCCCTCTCTCCCCCCCGGATGTGTAAGGAAATCTAATAAAAGGATAGATACATGACCATTATTGCGAGGTAACAAATGTAGTCAATGGGCTCCACACTTTATTAAATGAATTACTAAACCATAAACAATCTGCATTCATTCTCTTGTACTTATAAGCAGTACACACATTTGCCCATCAGAATGTGTAATTAAGTCTGTCATGGCTCTTCCAGTTGGATAGCTATTCCCGTCATGATCAAGAAAAGATGGCTTTTATATTTATCCAAAGTAGGCTTCATGTGTAATAACATACCATAAATTATGGCTGCATAAGTTAAGGGAATAGATGAGTCAAGAATAAGATTGATTTGTCCCCAAATTGACCTCCAGAAATTAAGTATCAATGGACAAAAATATAACAGATGATCCAGAGTCCCTATATCAATATGACAATGCCGGCATCTATTAGACTTAGAACTATCTAGTTTTTGTAAACGAACTGGGGTCCAAAAAATCCTATGTAATAAAAATAACCAAGCTTGTCTCATAGATGCTGACACTGTACACTTTAACCTCCAAGACCATATTCGTGACCATCAAGATGCAGAAATATACTGTTGTATGATGCATTATGTTGTAACATTTGAAAGAACTTTTTTTTTCCATAGCAGGTCTATATGTGTGGAATAAGTTGCCAGGTCAATATTTGAGGTGTGGTCGCACCACGGTGTAAATACAAAGGCATTACAATTTTCTCATTGTTGGCTTTCATTCCCTTCCTAGCATAGGCCTGGAAAATGTAGGCCTGGAAAACCCTGGCCTACATTCCCATTGCCTACCGTTGCCAGAGGTGCAGTTCTGTTTCCCGCACCATCACAAAACTGACACACAATTGCGGCCACCAACAACATCGCCGGTTACAGAATCCGGGCCTTTCGACGCAAGAATGCTCTCTTCATGTATTTTTGGACAGAAAATCCCAATGAATGTTGCAATTGTCCAAATGTTTTTTCCTATTCAAAACTGGCGGCCAGATGGATGATTATCTGGGACGTTCTTTTGAAAATGCCCTGTATAACATTACGAATCCTAAAGAAAAGAAGAGACTGAGAGGGGACTTGATCGAAACGTTCAAAATACTGAAGGGAATAGACTTAGTAGATAAAGACAGACTGTTCACCCTCTCCAAGGTAGGGAGAATGAGAGGGCACTACCTAAAGCTGAAAGGGGATAGATTCTGTACAAACGTAAGGAAGTTCTTCACCCAGAGAGTGGTAGAAAACTGGAATGCTCTCCTGGAGTCTGTTATAGGGGAAAACACCCTCCAGGGTTTCAATACAAAATTGGACAAGTTCATGCTAAACTGGAACCTACGCAGGTGAGGCTGAACTCATTTAGAGCATTGGTCTATCACCTGAGGGCCGCCGCGTGACCACTGGTCTGACCCAGCAGCGGCAATTCTTATGTTCTTATGGGGTTTTTTTCCATGAATTCAAAACACATTTTTCAACTGACATGACTGCACCTATATGACATTGTTATTCCTTCATAGAACACAACTGGCATTACACGCTTCTGTTTCCTCAAGTCATGAAGACATGTAACGTCATATACATTTGAAGAGTAGTGACTAATTTGGATAAACCAAAATTGCTTCTTTCATGAAGAAATTTGCTACTTTATGCACTGTTAGTGATATTCCTTGGTCCCCTGCTTGTCGTTGCTACTGCGGGTGCTGATGGACCCTTCATGGCGGCAGGCAGTGGGCTACAGCCATCGGACCCTTTTGCCGATTGGACATGGGGACTTTACCCACCACAATGAAAAAATACCTCCCCCCCCCACCTGTCTTGATGCATATAAGGCACACCTACTTCTTCCAATTAACAATCTCAAAAAACTTTAGTCAACCCTCTGGGTATAAACACAAAATTATCTTTACCGCATCGCTAGACCACATTCACGTAAAAGGAAATGTTGTCAAAGTATCTAGAACTCTGACCTTAAAAACAGATTACAAAGTATATGCTAATGAGTTTAGTTTGTTTTTCTTTTTTTTTTTTCTGTGCAGAGGAGATATTTTCAGTTCCTCACCACTGCATAGAGCTTACTTCAAGAAAATTAAATGCAATACAACATTGGTTCCCAAGGATTGGAGAGTGGGGTTGTCCATCGCGGTCATCTTAAATGTAGGATCCTCAAAAACTCTTCAATTGCCTGAATTTTAGGTGAGGAGAGCTACAAAGAGGTGCCATGAAAATAGCTCTTTTGGAAAATTCCTCTAGTTTAATCCTATTATGACCATAAACGTACGTGGATTTGAGTTTTGGTTGAGTAACGACATGTTACAAATTAAATAAAGACCAGGCATTCTCCAAACCTATCGCTTAAAGAGCAAACATATTTTATTATATAAAGGTGTTTTAAATTACACTTCTCCCTCCGAATCCGCGGGTTTAGTACCCGCAAATTCGGTTATTCGTGATTTTTTGCCCCGGACCTCCCCCTGGTGGTCTAGAGGTGATGTGGGGCAGGAGCGATCTTCCTACACTCCTGCCCCGTGCAAAGCCGTCATAAAAAATGGCTGCCGTGAGTTACTGTGGTCCCACGAGACTACAACGGGAACTCATGGCAGCCATTTTTGATGGCGGCCCTACACAGGGCAGGAGAGTAGGAAGGTCGCTTCTGCCCCGCGTCACTGCTAGACCACCAGGTAAGGTCTGGGGAGGTCCGAGACACAGGAAGGAAGCAGGAGTGGGTCAGAGTCAGCCCTAAAAGTTATCCTTGATAGGATGAACACAATAGGGATATAAATAGACAAAGCACAGAAGTCCAGAAAACTAGTCTCTGAGGAAGATAATATTTCAAAGATAAACATAAAACACGATACAGATAGGTGTACATAGACTATATTTAATTGAATTGTCTAACCTCCTTAGGAGGTGTGTAAATATTGTATACTTAGCTGCAATACTAAACCTAGTATTTTATGTGAATATACGTAGGACGATTAAACATAGAAACATAGAAGATGACGGCAGAAAAGGGCTACAGCCCATCAAGTCTGCCCACTCTGCTTACCCACCCCCTGTCTATGCCCTAATGACCCAATTTCCTTATCTTGACCCTCGTAGGGATCCCACATGGGTATCCCATTTATTCTTAAAGTCTGGCACGCTGTCTGCCTCGATCACCTGCACTGGAAGCTTGTTCCAATGATCAACCACTCTCTCTGTGAAGAAATACTTTCTGGTGTCGCCATGAAATTTTCCGCCCCTGATTGATTTGGTATAAACATATGCATATAAGTAGGATGATTGATGTGCCAGTAACATAAGTAGGGTGATTGATTATGATGGCATTAATAACTGTATTGTAACACCGCTACAGAAACCCCTGTAACTACGAATAGAGCCCTATTATAGAGCCCATGTATTGTAACATCTCTACAGAAGCTCATGTAAACTGCTCTGTATTGACTCCCCAGTCATTAGCAGTGCTCCTCCGCGAATTCGCAGCCCGCGATTCGCGGTCCCGGTCATTCGCGGTATTTTCTGACCGCGAATGACAGGGCAGGAGAAGTCAGCTGGAGCGCCGGCAAGTGAAGGAAATCACTCGCAGTATGCTCCGACCGCCTCTTCCTGTACTAAAATTGGGCCTCACCAATCTGGAGCTGCCTGTCAAAGCCATCTCTTCCTTTGCTTCAGACAGCAGATTTCCTTGAGCCACTGGGAAGGGGGCAGTCACACAAGGGGCATCAGATACCTTTGACTCAGCCTTGATTGGGGAGACAGAGAGAGAGAGAGAGAGAGAGAGAGAAAGGCTGTTGGGGTGAGATGGAGTAGGAGGTTTAAGGAGAAAAACTACTAACGTTATTCAGGATATCCACAAGATGAGATTTATTTGCATGCAAATCTGTCTCGTGTTTATTGATTGAGGGTTTTCTGAACATCAAACTGGCTGGGTGTACCCTGAGGACTGGATTGCATCTCTTTCCCGTAATGCGTAGATCCCGAGATTGTGAGTGTGCCAGGAGAGATTCCAGAATTTTACTTTATTTTTCAAAATTCCCTTCATACATTAGAATAGATGACATGTACGTCACGTACGCAAGAGTCTGTCAATGTTATGAGCATCTGTGTGCGTAAGGATACAACTGCCCAGACAAGCATCATTCTTTGACACGATTGGACCTTGAAAACTAAAGGCAAGTAATTTTATTTGTATTTTTTATGCAGCAGTTATTCTAACTCAAGCAACAAAGCAATCAAGGCTGTGGTACCATTTGGATCTTCTTATCTTTGCAAACTTGGATTTTCAGCTCTGTCAGAAATTAAATCAGCTATTGACTATTGAGCCGTGTTTTGAGTTCATTTGCCCTCAAAAACAAGCTCATCCATTCCATTGATTAGCAATTTTATTCTATGTACTTTAGTTTCACTGTTGTTACAATTACCCATACATAACTTTTAAAAAAACTTTTAAAAACTCTCAAATTTAATTTTTTATTGGTTTTGCAATTTTATAATTTCAATTATAATGTGCCATGAAAAACATTTACTCTGTTTAGTATGCCAGAACTAAAAAAGTTTGAGAGACATTGGTCAATGGAAAGTGTGGTGGTTAATGGAAGTCGCTTAGAGGAAGGAAAGGTGAGTAGCGGAGTTCCTCAGGGTTCAGTGCTGGGGGCGATCCTGTTCAATATGTTTGTGAGTGACATTGCCAAAGGGTTAGAAGGAAAAGTTTGCCTTTTTGCAGATGATACCAAGATTTGTAACAGAGTAGATACTGAGGAGGGAGTGGAAAACATGAAAAAGGATCTACACAAGTTAGAGGAAAGGGGATTAATAATCGGAAGGAGCCGTATATGCTGGGAGGGGAGAGGCTGATATGGACGGACGGGGAGAGAGACCATGGGGTGATGGTGTCCGAAGATCTAAAGGCAAAAAAACAGTGTGACAAGCGGTGGCTGCTGCCAGAAGGATGCTGGGCTGTATAAAGAGAGGTGTAGCCAGGAGAAGGAAGAAAGTGTTGATGCCCCTGTACAGGTCATTGGTAAGGCCCCACTTGGAGTATTGTGTTCAGTTTTGGATTCCGTATCTGGTGAAGGACGTAAAAAGACTTGAAGCGGTTCAGAGGAGGGCAACGAAAGACGTATGAGGAGAGACTGTAAGCCCTGAATATGTATACCCTAAAGGAAAGGAGGGACAGGGGAGATATGATTCACATGTTCAAATACTTGAAGGGTATTAACGTAGAACAAAATCTTTTCCAGAGAAAGGAAAATGGTAAAACCAGAGGAAATAATTTGAGGTTGAGGGTGGTAGATTCAAGAGTAACGTTAGGAAATTCTACTTTACGGAGAGGGTGGTGGCAATGGTGTACCTAGAATATGTGACACCCGGGGCCCGTCATTATTTGACACCCTCCTCCCATCTATATGAAAAATATGATTTTTAGTAACAATCTACATATCGCCCAACAAGAGTGTACCTAGGAAAAGGCAGCATCTTAAACACTGCAGTGAGCACTAGAACACCAACACATACATTGTAAAACTAAACAAACCAGATCCTGCACAGTCAATTGATCCTGTACAGTCGATGCTATCAGAAAGCCATGTCCCTTTCATACACACAGACAGATACACCCTCGCCCAATGGAATAATCACAAACTAAAAATAGAAATATGTAGACAAAAGTTAAACTGAACTGCCAAGAAACCAGACTCTGCATACAAAGCAACACCACAACACCTCAAAAACAGTAATACATGTCCTCTAATACTGTGCAAAATATAAAGACAGTAGATGTAAATTTGAGAAAACTGATACATAACAATCACCACTTTACAAATTAACAAATAAAAATAAAACAAATAATGAGAAATAAGAAAATACCATTTTATTGGACTAATCCCCGTAAGCTGGGTCCTCATCCCCACAAACCACCTGATTCCATCCACACAAGCCTTGAATTGTTTTATATTGAACTTATTATATTAAAGTATAAAAAGAAACAATATTCTGTACAATTGTCAATTTATAAATCAGCGTCTTCTCCCCACTCTCTCTTCCTCATTTCCTTTCAGCGTCCTCAGCCCACTCTCTCTCCACTTTCCTTCAGCGCATGCACATAAAAACAAGCAAGTAATTTTATATCATTTTCATTCTATTCATTCATAGAAATTAAAATCTACATAATTCCAGTCACATAACAAAACATGATTTTACAAAAATAATTCCCTGCACAGTCAAGCCTGCAAGGATTACTAGATGTCTTTCAGCAGCTCCCCTCCCTCCCTCCCCCTTACCTTCGTAGCCAAGTCAAAATGATCTACCAACAATAAAGTTTTAAAAACACAAAGCACACTGTACGCAGAGAAAATGTTAATTATCATTTATATTCCACGGGTTTTCAAAGAGGTCAAGGCAGATGACTTTATGCAATGTCACCTCAGTAACAACTATACAAAAATAGACAAATATACCCCCTCCCTTTTTACTAAACCGCGATAGTGGTTTTTAGCGCAGGGAGCTGCGCTGAATGCCCCACGCTGCTCTCGACATTCATAGGCTCCCTGCGCTAAAAACTGCTATTGTGGTTTAGTAAAAGGGGCCCATAGTGCAAAATATAGACAGCATATATAAATTCTCAAAACAGACACATTTTGATCACTAAATTGAAAATAAAATCATTTTTCCTACCTTTGTTTGGTAATTTCATCAGTCTCTGGTTGCACTTTATTCTTCTGACTGTGCATCCAATATTTCTTCCCTTCTTTCAGCCTCCTGTATGCTTCCTCTCCTCCAGACCTCATTCCCTCCCCCAACTTTTTCTTTGTTTCATCCTGTCCCCTTCTTTCTTTCTCTCTCCATGCCCCCTTTCTTTCTGTATGTCTGTCTTTCTCTCTCTCTCTCTGTGCCCCATTTCTTTCTTTCACCCTGCCCCCTTCTTTCTCTCTCTCTCCATGCCCCCTTTCTTTCTGTATGTCTATCTTTCTCTCCGTGCCCCATTTCTTTCTTTCTTTCACCCTGCCCCCTTCTTTCTTTCTTTGTCTGTCTTTCTCTCTCTCTCTCTCCCCATGCCCCATTTTTTTCTTTCTTTCACCCTGCCCCCTTTCTTTCTTTCTTTCTGGCTCCCTGTCTCCCCCCCCCCCTTTCTTTCTTTCTCCCTGCCCTCCCCCATGCCACCACCATTGGGAAACATACTGCTGCCATCACCGCTGGGGAAAGGCTGCCACTGGCCATCGGAAACAGGCCGGTGCCGAGTTTGCCCTGCTTCTTTTCCCACGGGCCGACCAACTCTCGCTGCCCGACGTCAATTCTAACATCGGAGAGGACGTTCCGGGCCAGCCAGGCTGCGATTGGCTGGCCCAGAACGTCCTCTCCGACGTCAAAATTGACATCGGACGGCTAGAGTTGGTCAGCTCGCGGGGAAGAGAAGCAGGGAGGGAGAACTCAGAGCCGGTTTCTTTCTGATGACGGCAATGGCAGCCTTTCCCCCACGGCAGCCTATTCTCCGGTGAGTGGCCAGCTGTGCACCCCCTTGGGCCATGCACCCGGGGTGGACCGCCCCCCCTGCCCCCCCCCTTGGTACGCCACTGGGTGGTGGATGCCTAGAATGCGCTCCCGAGAGAGGTGGTGAAAAGGAAAACGATGACGGAGTTCAAAAAAGCGTGGGATGAACACAGAGGATCTAGAATCAGAAAATAATAGTCAATAGTGAAGAACCAAGGCCAGAACTGGGCAGACTTGCACGGTCTGTGTCTGTAGATGGCTGTTTAGTTGAGGATGGGCTGGGGAGAGCTTCAATGGCTGGGAGGGTGTAGATGGGCCGGAGTGAGCTTTGACAGAGACTTCAGTAGTTGGAACCCAAGCACAGTACCAGGCAGAGCTTTGGATTCTTGCCCAGAAATAGCTAAGAAGAAAAAATAATTTAAATTGAATCAGGTTGGGCAGACTGGATGGACTATTCGGGTAATAGTATACGTATATATAGTAGATCGTATAAATATGTAAGATTCACATATATTTAGCTCATGTATAAGCTCATGCAAACCGCTCAGAATTGACTCCCCAGTCATTATTAGTGGTATAGAAACTTCCAATAAACAGTACAGAATTGACATGAATGGCATGGCATTGAGGCGCTTAAGTAGAGGAGCCTGTATTGTGTTTTCAACCTCTAGGGCAGTGTTCCACAAACTTTTTCGACTGGCAGCACACTAAATGCATTCCCTATGTATGGGCGAGCGTTGTCGTGAAGAATGAATGGCCCAGCCAAGAGCAACTGAGGTTGGGTTTTGTGCATTTTTCTGTGCATTTTTTTGCAAAAAGTCACGATAATACACTGCTGTGACACTTCTTCCACATGGAACTTTGTCTGTGATGATTATGCCTTCATGATCATAAGCAAAAATCATCATGTGTTTGACTTTTGAGCTTATTGAAATTTTTTTGGTCGCGGGGAAGATGGAGGTCTCCACTCGTCATTGAAAAACCACGCAAATACGGCTGGGAGGTGTTACCTCATGCTCCTTAGGAAGCTGTGGAATCACGGGGTGGAAGGGGACGTACACAGATGGGTCAAACACTGGTTGGCAGGCAGATGGCAGAGGGTTGGAGTGAAAGGTCATTACTCGGGCTGGATGAGGGTCACGAGCGGAGTTCCGCAGGGGTCAGTACTCGGACCACTGCTTTTCAATGTATTTATTAATGACCTGGAAACGGGGACGAAATGTGAAGTTATAAAATTTGCGGATGACACCAAACTCTGTAGCAGGGTTACAACTGCCGAAGAGTGTGAGGAACTACAAAGGGACCTAAACAAACTGGAGGAGTGGGCGAATAAATGGCAGATGAATTTCAATGTAGGGAAATGCAAGGTCATGCATATAGGGAAAAAGAGCCGGATGTTCAGCTACCAAATGGGGGGATTAGTATTAGAGGGAAGTAGCCTTGAAAGGGACTTGGGCGTACTGGTGGACACAACAATGAAGTCAACGGCACAATGCGCAGCAGCCTCAAAGAAGGCAAACAGAATGTTGGGTATTATCAAGAAGGGTATTACAACCAGAACGAAAGAATGACATCCTGCCGTTGTATCGGGCAATGGTGCGCCTGCACCTGGAGTACTGTGTCCAGTATTGGTCACCGTATCTTAAGAAGGATATGGCAATACTTGAGAGGGTTCAGAGGAGAGCGACACGAATGATTAAAGGCATGGAAGACCTTTCATACACTGAAAGATTAGAGAGACTGGGGCTCTTCTCCCTGGAAAAGCGGAGACTTAGAGGGGACATGATAGAAACCTACAAGATCATGAAGGGCATAGAGAGAGTAGAGAGGGACAGATTCTTCAAACTTTCAGAACATAAAAGAACAAGAGGGCATTCGGAAAAGCTGAAAGGGGACAGATTCAAAACGAATGCTAGGAAGTTTTTCTTTACCCAGCGTGTTGTGGACATCTGGAATGCGCTTCCAGAGGACGTAATAGGGAAGAGTATGGTACTGGGGTTCAAGAAAGGATTGGACAATTTCCTACTGGAAAAAGGGATAGAGGGGTATAGATAGAGGGCTACTGCACAGGTCCTGGACCTGTTGGGGCGCCGCGTGAGCGGACTGCTGGGCACGATGGACCTCTGGTCTGACCCAGTGGAGGCATTTCTTATGTTCTTATGTTCCCTACAGTCCAGACATGAGTCCACCAGACTTCAACCTTTTTCCAAAGTTGAAACAACCTATGCGTGGACATCGTTTTGCATCTCTGCAAGAGCTTTCTTCCGCCGGCACCCGAGCCATTCGGCAACTGAACTAAAACGGTGTCTTGGATGGAATAATGAAACTTCCCGGACGTTGGGACTCGGTCATTGCAAAGCAGGGAGACTATATGGAAGGATTGTAAAGAAATACTTGGAAAAAACCCAAAAACATGTAAATTAAAAAAATAAAATAAAATAGTGTGCATTATTTATGAAATGACCTCGTATAAATTAAATAAAGGACATCTTTCCCCATTGTAAGGGCTTAGTCCATGTTAAATCATACATTCATCTAATGTGCCTTCAGTTCAAAGACCCCAGAAAGAATGAGAGAGCCACCACTGCAGTGTCTTGGTCACCACATACATAATATCAGTAGAGAAAGGCAAAACTTGTCCCCAACTATACTAATGCGTAGTGCGGGTTTTAGCACTGGCAGCATTGGCAGTTGCTCTGACGCTCAAAGAATTCCAATGAGCGTCAGAGCAGTTACCGCCGCTGCCGGTGATGAAACCCACGCTACGCGTTAGTAAAAAAGTGCAGTTGGTAGAAAGTATCTAAGAACTGGAAAAAGCCAACACAGGAAATCCCTAGAGCAGGGACTGACAGGGTCTAATCTCTTACATGTGACTTCTGCAACCAGAAGAAGGAATTGCCGGTATACAAAAAAAAAAGAACAATGGCCAGCGTCACATCTTCACCGCAAGATAAGAATCTCAGCACTTAGGAGGAAAGAAGGGGAGGGCAGTAACATTGTGAAATTAGGACAGGCAGAGAGGGAACTGAAAGAGGAAAGAGAGCCCTGGGTCTGTTGAGACATACCACAGCGGCAGGGGCTACGTTTTAGGAGAAAAGTGACAGAGAATGATCCAGGGACTCGGGGCTACATTTTCAAAACATATTTTTAATTTCTTAATTTGAGTGTACTTTTTGAATATAATTATGGGGGTGATATATCTGTTCCTGAAGTACAGTGGTACCTCGGTTTACGAGTGCACCGGTTTGCGAGTGTTTTGCAAGACGAGCAAAACATTTGCAAAATCGGAGCATGGCTCGATTTACGAGCACCCCCCCTGCCTCGAACCAGCACCCCCCCGCCACGATCCGACCCCCCTGACACGATTGGGCACTCCCCCCCTCCACGATCTGACGTTCTGAACGTGAACTCGCAGGCCTTGAGCATGCTCCGATGCTCAAGGCCCAGCAGAGGAGGAAGTCGATTTTCAAGAGTGCCCAGATGAGGGTAAGAAGCGGAGGGGGGGGTTGCCCAATTGTGTCGGGGGGGATGTCGGATCGTGTCGGGGGGGTGCCCAATCGTGGCGGGGGGGTGCCCAATCGTGGCGGGGGGGGTCGGATCGTGGCGGGGGGGTGCCCAATCGTGTCGGAGGGGTCGGATCGTGGCGGGGGGGGTGCCCAATCGTGGCGGGGGGGGTCGGATCGTGGCGGGGGGGTGCCCAATCATGGCGGGGGGGTTGGATCGTGGCGGGGGGTGCCCAATCGTGGCGGGGGGGTGCCCGATCGTGGCGGGGGGGTTGGATCGTGGCGGGGGGTGCCCAATCGTGTCGGGGGGGTCGGATCGTGGCGGGGGGTGCCCAATCGTGTCGGAGGGGTCGGATCGTGGCGGGGGGGTGCCCAATCGTGGCGGGGGGGGGTCGGATCGTGGCGGGGGGTGCCGGTTCGAGGCAGGGGGGGTGCCTGATCGCGGGGGGGGGCCTTCGAGGGGAGCAATGCCGGTTCTCGGGGGGGGGGGAACGCATGAAAGCGAGTTTCCATTATTTCCTTTGGGGAAACTCGCTTTGATAAACGAGCATTTTGGATTACGAGCATGCTCCTGGAACAGATTATGCTCGTAATCCAAGGTACCACTGTACTTAGGTAACTGACCTATACAATCTTAGTCCTCAACAAATGATCTTTAGAATTGTTATTCACTAACTCTGAACTTTGTTTATTCCACTCAATCTGTAATACCTTTTAATCATTGTAAACCGCATAGAACTTCACGGTCCTGCGGTATATAAACTGTTATTATTATTATTATTATCTATTTGTCATAGATTACAATTTTAATTGTATTTAAGTGCTTGTATGGTGTAATATGATTGTATTATATGTTGCACTTACTTATGGCTTCAAAAAGAATTTCCCAAAAGAACATGCAGCGTTTACAATTGATGCAAAATGCAGCGGTCAAACTGATCTTTGGGCTGAGGAAGTTTGACCACGTGACACCCTACTACCGGCAGCTGCATTGGCTGCCAACGGAGGCGCATGTAAAGTTTAAATTTGCCTGCTTCTGTTTCAAAGCACTACACGGACTTGCCCCTAAATATATAACGGACCTTTTCGTCTTCTCAGCCAACAGACACAAGAGAAGCTCACATTCCAACTTCGTTCTCCCCCCCAGTGAGAGGTTGTAAACTGAAAAACCACCATGAACATCTTCTCTTGCACCAAGACCTAGAACAATTGTTTTCGCCCACTACTTATGGGGAATTTAGGAAACGTCTAAAAACACACTTGTTCCTAAAGTATCTAGACAACTGATCCTCTCTTCTCTCTCCCCTCTATAGCGATTAACTTGTCCTTTTGATCTCTCTCTCCTCAACAATGAATTTCCTGTCCTATTAATTCTCTTTCTTCCTCCCCTCTTAAAGTCAATCAATTTGTACCTTTGCTTAATCTTTGTAAACCGCATAGAACTTCACGGTATTGCGGTATATAAGCTGTTGTTATTATTATTATTAATAAAGATATTTAAAAAAAAAAAAAAAAAAACCCAAAAAACTTTGTGGTAAAAATCGATGGGCTGCCATCGCAGCCATTATTGTTGCAATTTCAAAATGGCGAGTCATTCTAAAAAAACCAACAATGCGCATGCAGATGAGGTTGGCGGAGAGTAGCGAAGGTTCGCTAAAATTTACATGAGTTGAGTCTCTGGTGATAGTGATCAGCACATGCGCAGAATACACCACAAATGAGGTGTTAATGTGCATATGTGCCGGGATAAGCAACGCTGTAAGCATTCTTAGCAAACTGTTCAGGCAGCTGAGCATAGCAAAAGGGCCCTTCTAAGAAGTACTGCAGTGAATTTCATATTAAAAGTCCCAGGTACAGATGTCACTATATCTTGCTTATATTGTATGGTGAGCCCTCCAAAAGCCACCCAAAACTTACAGTACCCACCTGTACACCACAACAATAGCCCTTATGCCTGCAGGTGTCACCTTAATGTGGGTACAGTAGGTGTTGGAGGGCTCGCTATACAATAAAAGCAAGATATAGTGACATCTGTACCTGGGACTTTTAATGTGAAGTACTTTCAGTAACTCTTAGAGTGCCCGTCTGCTCCCAGCAGGGGAGAACACTTTGAAAGAAGCGGTGCTAACGGCTTACCAATACCAGCAGCAGCATCGGGAGCCCCTCTCCAGCAGGGCACCTGATCAGTTACACCCCTCCCCCGATCCATATATATTTTTTTATTTCTCTTGATACTTATTTTTTATCTCTATTTTTTTATTTATTTTACTTATTTATTTTTAATTCTATCTTTAAATGTATTTATTCATTACTTGGTGGAATACTCATTTCTATCTCTATCTCTGTCTTTATATTTTATCTTTATTTTTCATAAATTGTCTCTTCAGGTACTTTAGTTAGATTGTGAGCCTTTGGGACAGTTAGGGAATTTCCAAGTACCTATCTTATTTATTTTTATTTATTGTATCTTTTAATGCATTCATTTTTGTAAACCGCTTAGAAACCTCACGGTTATTAGCGGTATATAAGAATTAAATTAAATTAAAAGTCTGCGGAAGCTGCTTGGACTGAGAACCTTTCAGCACCCCCTCCTAATACAGGCTAGAAAGTACTGGTTTTTAACATCTTTGGGTGGTGGGAGGGGGGTCAGTGACCACTGGGAGAGTAAGGGAGGGGGGGGGTTATGCCTTAATCCCTCCAGTGGTCATCTGGTCATCAAAAGCATTTAGATGCTTTTAAAACAGGTCTAGCTCCAAATGGGCACAAAAGATAAGTGCTTTCCTTCCTAAAGCACCTTATGCACTTTATATTTATTGAAATTAATATTAAAAATATTTTTAAAAACTCACAGCACAGGTCACTTTACTAAGACCAATGATGAATTTACCACTCCAGTATGGGCATGAAAAATTATTTAAGTAGTGCCTTGGATATTTGAGGTCTGGTAATTCATAGTAACATAGTAACATAGTAGATGACGGCAGATAAAGACCCAAATGGTCCATCCAGTCTGCCCAATACTTCTTGATATAAATTTGTTCTCTGGTTTATATTTTTTTTTAAAAAAAAAAGCCCAGGACCTTTTGTTAAAGGTTTGATTATGGCTGACGAGCATCCAAGTCCTACACCCACCCCAAACACCCCTGAAGACAAAACAACCAGAAAGACGTCTAGAAAGTCTGTTTTGAGAAGGCCCACGTGGACGTTTTGACTACTAAGACGGTCAAGTGCTGGTTTATGCTGTCTTTTGGCCGTCTATCTTTTTTGAAAATGAGTCCTAAAATTGTATAAGTTGGGCCTAACATATAACATAGTAACATAGTAGATGACGGCAGATAAAGACCCGAATGGTCCATCCAGTCTGCCCAACCTGATTCAATTTAAAATTTTTTTTTTTTTTTCTTCTTAGCTATTTCTGGGCGAGAATCCAAAGCTTTACCCGGTACTGTGCTTGGGTTCCAACTGCCGAAATCTCTGTTACTCCAGCCCATCTACACCCTCCCAGCCATTGAAGCCCTCCCCTGCCCATCCTCCTCCAAACGGCCATACACAGACACAGACCGTACAAGTCTGCCCAGTAACTGGCCTAGTTCAATCTTTAATATTATTTTCTGATTCTAAATCTTCTGTGTTCATCCCACGCTTCTTTGAACTCAGTCACAGTTTTACTCTCCACCACCTCTCTCGGGAGCGCATTCCAGGCATCCACCACCCTCCCCATAAAGTAGAATTTCCTAACATTGCCCCTGAATCTACCACCCCTCAACCTCAAATTATGTCCTCTGGTTTTACCATTTTCCTTTCTCTGGAAAAGATTTTGTTCTACGTTAATACCCTTTAAGTATTTGAACGTCTGAATCATATCTCCCCTGTCTCTCCTTTCCTCTAGGGTATACATATTCAGGGCTTCCAGTCTCTCCTCATATGTCTTCTGGTGCAAGCCTCCTATCATTTTCGTCGCCCTCCGCCTATTTAATAAAGGCTGAAATTCACGGGAAAGGTAAAGAAATGGTTCCAGGAATTCCTAACCAACAGATCATACCGTGTAGTCAGCGAAGGAAAATACTCCAAACCATGGAAAAACCCCTCAGGGGTTCCCCAAGGCTCCCCACTATCTCCCACACTATTCAATATCTACATCTCAGCCTTAGGCCATCTATTAAAAAAGTTAAGCTTTAACCCCTATATATATGCAGATGATCTATCCATCCTGATCCCCCTAAATGACATAACAAACGAAACAATAAATAACCTTTCTCACACAATGACCGAAACTGAAAAATGGACAACCAACTTCAAACTGAAGCTAAACACAGAAAAAAACAAGTCTTTTTGGCAAGCCCCAAGGACAAAATTACCAGAACATCATTAAAATTAAACGGCCACGACTACCAAATCTCCAAAACCATAAAAATACTGGGTATCACACTGGACACACACCTAACCATGGTAGACCACACGAACTTAGTGATGAAGAAATGCTTTTGTATACTCTGGAAACTAAGGACCATCAAAAAATACTTCGACACTCACGTCTTTTAGGCTACTGGTGCAGTCCCTGATCCTATCAACGCTGGACTACTGCAACACTGTTTACCTAGGTATCCCTCCAAAAACGGTACAAAAATTAAAAATAGTGCAAAACACAGCAGTTCGTCTGATCTTCGGATTGAGGAAAAAGGACCACATTACCCCCTACTACAAAAAGTTGCACTGGCTGCCAATGGAGGTGCGCATTCTGTTCAAATTCGCCTGCATTTGTTTCAAGCAGGTCTGGGGTCTAGCGCCTTCCTACGTGCTACCACACTTCATATTTCACAACCCCATAAGACCAACCAGAAATCGAAACATATTTACTTACCCAAAAATCACAGGCTGCAAATACAAATCCTTTTTGGACAGGACATTCAAGTTCCAAGCAGGCGGACAGCAGTCCTGGCTGGACAACTACATAAACAGAGCCAGTATGACCTCTACGGCGCATTCTGAAAATCAATCAAAACCATTCTGTTTGACAAGTTCATCTCCTAAACAGAAGCCTCCAAATGAGATATTCTCCCCCTCTCTACCTTGATGTAATTTGCTGTCCTCTACCTATTCTTCTGTAACCCTCTCTTCTTACATCCTGTATTTCGCTGATTGTCCAGCCTTCTTCGAATGTGAACCGCCTAGAAGTCTTTCGACTATGGCGGTATAGAAAAATAAAGTTATTATTATTAAAATCCCAAGACACGAGAAGCTCAGGACATAGGCACTGGAATGAGGGGAGGGGGGGCCCCACAGATGCCATGATATCCCTAAATTTATGTTTCTGATGCAGTGCTGTTGTATTGAAAAGTGCTCCCCCGTGCAAGTGTCACTTTGGTCTTCTCGTTGATGTTTGATCTTGTGTTTATTAAAAACTTTATATACTGCATAACAGCCTAAGCGGTTTACAATATATAGCTCACATTCAACAAGAAAAGAACTGCATTTAAAAATAGAAAAAGGAAAGATTAAGAAAAAAAGTTATTTTTTTTTAATCATAAAACATTATAACAAACAACATCCCAATAATAACAATTCTAATGGTAAAATAATAAACAATCAAATCTCAATGAACCATAATTAATATATACAGCTAAAAAATTTTCCATTACAAAATTAATCATTACATAAACACAGTTCATAGTCCCAAACTCTGTTCTAAGTTGAGAAAGCCAATTGGAAAAATGTGCTTTTAAATGTCTTTTAAGATTTATATAGGATTCTTCTTTTCTCAAGTCTATGGGCAAATTATTCCATAACTGCGGAACTAAATAAAAAAATGCGCAATCTCTAGTTGACGCAAGCTGTGCCTTTGAGATGTGAGGAACGACTACGCTATTGTCATTCAGAGATCGTAATAAACACCTTGGGGCGTAGAATAGCCCCAAATTAGAAAGATATGAAGGCTGTAACTGGAATAATGCTCTAGGTGCCAACCTTAGGATCTTAAATTGGATCCTAAACTCCATTGGTAACCAATGGAATTTTGAATACAAAGGTGTCACGTGATCACGAATATATGCCCGGCCTAATAATCTAATTGCAGTATTCTGCGCTGTTTGTAAGCGCTTCAATTGTCCCGACCCAATGCCTGCATATAGTATATTACCATAATGTAACTTTGACAATACAAAGGCATGAATTAGTGTATGCAATGATTTCTCATCCCAGAAATCTCGAATGGCTCTAAGCTGTCTTAATGCCCCCAAATCTTTAGCAACCACGGTTGAAACCTGCTCCTGAAAATGTATAATAATAATAATAACAGTTTTTTTATATACCGCAGGACCGTGAAGTTCTATGTGGTTTTTACAAAGATTAAAAGATGGTACAAATTGAATGAACTTAACAGAGGAGAAAGATAGTGGTTAACAGTTCAAGGGAACCGTTACACTTCCCCCTCCCCATACGCGGTTTCGGCAATCGCGATTTCACATATTCGCGATTTTGGGGGGAGGGGGAAAAAAGAAAACAACCCCACAGTTTAGCCTTCCCCGGCCTTACCTGGTGGTCTAGCGGGCTTTCGGGGCAGGAGCGATCTTCCTACACTCCTGCCCCGTGTAGATCGCCAATAGGAAATGGCTGTGGGGAGTTCCCGTCATAGTCTCGAGAGACTACGGAACTCACGGCAGCTATTTCCTATTGGCGATCTGCATGGGGCAGGAGCATAGGAAGATCGCTCTTGCCCCGAAAGTCCGCTAGACCACCAGGTAAGGCCAGGATGCCGGGGGGAAGGCAGGAGGGAGGCAGGGGTGGGTCAGAGCTGGACCAGAAGATATTCACGGTATTTCACCATTCGCGGTCCGGCTCTGCCCCTATCCCCCCGCGAATCCAGAGGGAGAAGTGTATTGAAGAGAAGGAATTGAACGGGTCAGCTGTCTGGATACTTCAGGAACAGATATGTTTTTAGGCGTTTCCTAAATTCCCCATAAGTGGAAGGCATGAGCAATTGTTCTAGATCTTTACCCCATAATGCTGCTTGGTGTGAGAGAAGGTATTGGTGGTGTCTTTTGAGTTTACATCCTTTAACTGGGGGGCAAAACGAAGTTCAAATGTGAGCTTCTCTTATGTCTGTTGGCTGAGAAGGAGAAAAGGTCAGTTATGTATTTGGGGACTAGACCATATAATGCTTTAAAGCAGAAACAGGCGAACTTAAACTTTACGCGTGTCTCCATCGATAGCCAATGCCGCTGTCGGTAGCAAGGTGTCACGTGGTCAAACTTCCTCAGTCCGAAAATCAGTTTGACCACTGCATTTTGTATAAGTTGTAATCATGGCATATTCTTTTGGGAAATTGCTAACTAGGCGATGCTACAGTAATCAAGTTGAAAATCGATTATAATCCCCAAATACCTGAAACTATTTACTAATCTTATACTACAATTATTTAAAGAAAGATCTAATCGAGGTGTTGCTTTATCTCCTGGTCTTAGATGTATTTAGAACCAATTTATGTTCACTCAACCATTCTTCTGTTCTATTTGAGCCAGCTATTATATTGGAAGTGCAGAATATTAAAGCACTTCATAAATTAAATGAGTAAATCTTGTATCTGAGTAATTTAATTCTTTTTCAGGTGCAAATTACTTCAGTGAGGGCATCTGCCGGCGAGGATTTGTCCATTTGCCGGTATGCGTTAAGTAATATGCACAAGCGGGAAGGTGCATCTTTGCAGACATAATAATAATAATAATAACTTTATTCTTCTATACCGCCACAATCTTGCGACTTCTAGGCGGTTTATAATCAAGATAGCTGGACATTCAGCAAAATACAATAAGCAGATATTCAGAGGAAATACAATACAATAATCAAGAGAGCTGGACATTCAGCGAAATACAATAAGCAGATATTCAGAGGAGATAACAGTGAGCAGAGATTTTAAGAAAGCAAGAAAATAGAAATACAAATTGCTGAGCAAGATTTTAAGATGTACATTTTGGTGGGTGATGTCCGAGAGGCCCTGTTAGGAATGGGCCACATGTTTTAGAAAATAAAAATGAACAATTACGATAAGATAACAGTTTATAAGTATCACAGTGTCGTGAAATTCAAGTGGACTGAGGAGGGGGGGGGGAAAGGTTTGGGAGAGCGGGTCAATGGTTTAGGTATTTCAGGAACAGGTACGTTTTTAGGCGCTTCCTGAATTCCCCGTAGGTAGTGGGCGAAAGCAGTTGATCTAGGTCTTTACCCCATAGGGCTGCTTGGTGAGAGAGAAGGTGTTCGTGGTGTTTTTTAAATTTGCAACCTTTAACTGGAGGGGAAATGAATTTTGAATGTGTGTTTCTCTTGCGCTTGTTGTTAGTAAATGAGAAAAGGTCCATTATGTACTTGGGGGCAAGTCCATATAGTACTTTGAAGCAGAGGCAGGCAAATTTAAACCTTACTCGTGCTTCCGTTGGCAGCCAGTGCAACTGCCGATAGTAAGGTGTCACGTGATCAAATTTCTTCAGCCTGAAGATAAGTCTGACCGCAGCATTCTGCATTATTTGAAGACGTCTCATATTCTTTTGGGAGATTGCTAGATAGGCGATGTTGCAGTAGTCAAGTTGACCCAGTACGAGGGATTGCACTAGGATTCTGAATGCTGACGTATCGAAGTATGATCTAATGGATCTGAGACATGGCCATGCGTGCCGGACATCAAGAAAAGAAAACGTCAAGACCTGCTCAGTTACAGTGCTGACATTGTTCTCAAAGGGAAAGAGGATGAGAGGAGACATAGTGAAATGGGAGAGGTGGAGACAGAGACAGGAGAGCGATAAGTACAATGAGACTAAGGGAAAGGGGGAGATGGGAAGAGAGACATAAAGCAGAGTTCCCCAAACTGTGGTATGGGACCCCCCCCCCCCAAAAGGTCACAGCTCTCATTTTGAGAATTGTTAAGCTCTGGAACGCAATACCAGAGGTTGTGGTAAGAGCGGATAGCGTAACTGGTTTTAAGAAGGGTTTGGACAATTTCCTGGTGGAAAAGTCCATAGTCTGTTATTGAGAAAGACATGGGGGAAGCCACTGCTTGACCTGGATTGGTAGCATGGTATGTTGCTACTCTTTGAGATTCTGTATGGAATGTTGCTATTCTTTGGGTTTTGGCCAGGTACTAGTGACCTGGATTGGCCACCATGAGAACGGGCTGCTAGGCTTGATGGACCATTAGTCTGACCCAGTAAGGCTCTTCTTATGTTCTTACGTGAGCCAAGTATAGGACAATCAAGCCATTGTAACATCACTGGTGAGGTTGGTTCTTAGGCATTGGTTGAATAAGGCATTATGACATCACAATCTCATCTCTAGAATGTTGCTCTCATTGGGGTTCCAGAATCTTGATATTCTTTGAGATGTTGGAATGTTGCTACTCTTTGGGTTTGGGCCAGGTTCTAGTGACCTGGATTGGCCACCATGAGAACGGGCTACTAGGCTTGATGGACCTTTGGTCTGACCCAATAAGGCTATTCTTATGTTCTTATAGATGCATCATTATTCTGCATCTCTAGGGGGTTGACACAATTTTATTTGGTCACTATTATGGGGTTACAACCACAAAGAGATTGAGAAGCACTGAGATAAAGAGAGGGAGAGAGGATATGTGGAAGGTGGAGTGGTGCTCGAACCCCTGATAAACCCCCTCTCTACATACGCATAAATATACCAACATATACTCAAACACTCCCCTCCTACAACCCCACCCAACAAACACATACCTCTGCCGCACCTTCACCAAGCGTAGGTAGCAACATCTCCACATTTTCTTCTTTATTTCATTAGAGGAGGATCCCCTTAATAGTCGAATGTCTTCCCCATAGGATCTTGTGATATGTTCTGGCACTGTTGCAACAGGGTAGAACGCAGTGGCTTGGGCCAGACTTGCTACGTTTTGCTTCAAATGTCATGGTTGCTGCAAGGTTAGTTCTTTCTTTCAGTGACTCATCTTCCAGGAGCAGAGACTTTTGAGATTTGCCTCAGTTTTTCCATCTCTGGGTTCTATATTACTCAAGGGGGTGCCGTCACTGTACTTAATTGTGCTATTAAAGCAGATTAGGCCTGGGCGTTTTTGAAGGAGAATCAAGCTCCCTGAAGATGATTTCGGGGTTGCAGCCTTTTTGCACGAAGGATTCAGTCAGGACCTTGAGGTGTTCATCCTGGACTTTTGTGTCGTGTGGCTTGACTGTGTATTAGGGACTTTTAGTATGTGAAAGGTGGAAGTTGCAGATATGGAGATAGCTGGATCTGTCAATCGGTTTGCTGTATACAAATGTTTGTTGACGACCACCGTTATTAAAGAGTTCCTGTTCCTACCTAGCAGAGTTAGGCACCTAAGTTGGTCTCTTTGAAAATTCCGTAGGCCTGTGTTCCTACATTTATATTGAGAATTTCACTAAACTCTTCCATTTAGAAGCATAAAAGAGTGGGCGAGAAGAGGATGGATTTAGGGTTTGGAAAAAAGTTAGAAGCTTAATGCCAGGCTCATAAATTTAGGCAAATGAATGGGAGTCCTAAATTTATAAGCATAACTTTCGTGTATGATTATTTTTTATTTTCTGCCTTTTTGGTTTATAATACGTTGAATACTATTCAGGTACTCTTAAGTATTTTCCCTCTCTCTCCCAGCAGGTTCTGTTATTGAGAAAGACGTGGGGGAAGCCACTGCTTACCCTGTATTGGTAGCATGGAATATTGCTACTTCTTGGGTTTTGACCAGGTATTAGTGACCTGGATTGGCCGCCGTGAGAACGGGCTCCTGGGCTTGATGGACTATTCTTATGTTCTTATAATATTGCTCACAAATGTATTAAACAGAATCAGCCCCAGCACCAATCCATGAGGCACTCCGCTACTCACCTCTCCTTCCTCCAAGCAGATTTCATTATCCACCATCCTCTGACATCTGTCCGTCAACCAGGTTCTAATCCAGTTCACTACTTCGGGTCCTAACTTCAGCCGGTTGAGTTTGTTCAAGAGCCTTCTATGAGGAACAGTGTCAATGGCTTTGCTGAAATCTAAGTAAATTATATCTAGAGCACTTCCTCAATCTAATTTTCTGGTCACCCACTCAAAGAATTCAATCATATTTATTTGGCATGATTTACTCTAGTAAAGCCATGTTGTCTCGGATCTTGCAACCCATTCGAATCTAGGAATTTCACTATCCTGTCCTGCAGCAACGCTTCCGTTATTTTTCCAAGAACCAAAATGAGGCTTACCAGCCTGTAGTTTCCCGCTTCATCTCTGTGACCACTTTTGTAAGAGGAACCACATCCCCTCTTCTCCAATCCCACGGAACCACTCACGTCACCAGGGATTTGTTGAACAATCAGTTCAACTTTCTTCTTTGTAGGTTGTCTTCAGAAAACATCAAATTGGTAGCCAATTGATGGTCTGGCTTCACCCTATAATATTTCCAGAAGCACTTATCTTTATGAATACAATTAGATACATTCCACTGAGCAAACTGCCCCATAAGGGGCTCTTTCTATTTTATCCAATATGGCCACTACTAAAATTTATTAGAGAGTTAGGATATTTATTGAACAACCAAAATACGAAAGGGCCTCTGGAGGTCTTCCACCAATGAGGATTCATAGAATCATCAAGGAAATATCCTCAGGGTTTTGGAGTTTTTTTAAAGTCACAATCAGTTACCATGACCACTATCACATTTCATTGCAAGGTACTATAAAGGAAAAAAAAAAAAGATTCTGCAGACGGTCTGATACATAGGTGAGTACCATCAAACCACTTCCTACAAAGCTCTAAGGTCGTAGGCAGCAAAACGTGGTTTCCTGGCTGAGAGTTACTCATATATGTACTGACAACTTCAGTGTCTACAGCCAATGGGTACGGCATGATAGAAGAAGACCCAATGAGAGTCCATGCTCTCTGCAGTATGGGTTTCTTCTCTTACATGGTCAGGATTAAATGGTAACAAGGACAAGGAGTGCGATAGGCAACAATCCCCACTGGACAAAACGCAGTGATCAAAGGAGACTTTAAAGTCTTTCAAAGCTTTCCTGCACAGTCTGTTTCGTAGAAGAGATATGATCAAATTCATGGAACTCCTGTCACCTTTGATCTGGGGGTTTTCCTCGTTCATAGTAGGTGCTAGAGGGGAGAAAGGTAAGACGCTACCATTTCTTTGAACGAAACATTATAATACAAATGAATTTTTTTTTTTTTTTTTTTTTGCAAACTCCTGATTAGAGATTATGTTCTGTTAGAAAAGGTCTTGTTTCATTGTTCTAAGGTGCTGCTTCTCTAGTGGGTAGATCAAAGATGCCTTAGGTCTCGTCAAAGCTGATTAATATTTAGACTTTTTCCATCTTGATGCAAAACCTCAGGAAATATAAAAATAGAATATTAAACTCCTCTTTCAAAAATACATAATATATTTCATAGAGAACATCATCAACTGATCTCTTTTAGCCAGGAGACCAAGATTGTCTTCAAGTTGGGGGGAAAATGGAATAAAGGAAAGCAAAGTGCGATGCGTGGAATGTTATGGAAGGATCGCCTTTGTTCATTTTACATTACATTAGTGATTTCTATTCCGCCAATGCCTTGCGGTTCAAGGCGGATTACATCAAGGTTAACAAGAATTACATTAAAAGTTTGCAGGAACAGCATAAGCGATGTCATAATATTTACTTAAGAAGTACCAAAGAGTTGTCGAGATCTTAAGGAGATAAGTATTGGGTAAATTAGAAGCATTTTAGACTATGTTGGGTTGATAGAAGAACATTAGAGAGTATTAAGGGTATAGAGAGGGTTGGGGGGAGTTGGGTATGTACTGGTCGTGCTAGATGGGTTTTATGTATTTTTTGAAGAGTATGGTTTTAATATCTTTCTTGAAGGTTTTGTAGCTTGTAGTCGATGATAACAGAGTGGCAATTTGTCTGTCCAGTTTAGCTGCTTTGGAGGCTATTAGGTTGTCATATAGTTTTTTCGTTTGACATTTTTGGATGATGGGTGTGTGAACAGTGAGTGGGTTCTCCTGTGCTTGGTTGAAAAGGAATGAGTTATCGGTTATTCCAGTAGGTTGGACTTTCTCCGTTAATAGCCTTGAAAAGTAGGCAGTAGAATTTGATGCTACACGAAATCATAAACTAGTCAAGGACACCCTATCTCACTGTAACTTTTTTTCTGCAAAATTCAGAGCGGGCCAAATAATTGTAGAAGAGGGCTGATCTCTGTTGGCTAAAGATAAATATCCCCACCCCACGCCAGCCAAATATCTTTCTATGCTGCATGAGAAAAATGCCCTGGAATTAATTCTTCAGTTTTTATTGACCATCCTAGAGAGGGTCTAGGACGATTTAGCAAAGCCAGTGTAGCATGGACAGTTCAGCATGGCCGTGTAACCGTGGCTGTTTCATTGCAGCTGATCTAATGATGAGCTCTCATTGGGGCTTCTTTCCTTTCCCTTCAACCACCTGTAGTCTTCTTCTCCTGTCTCCGCGTCATCTGGTGACTTCAAGGTTTGAAAGAGGAGGGCATATCCCCCCTTCACCTCCTACGGGTGCGTCTTTCCCTTCATCTAGTGCAGAGTCTCGCCAACTTTTTCGAGCTGAGGCACACTAAATCTAGCGTCCCCGGCTCGAGACACCTGTAAGTGCGTTGGCGTCAGCGTGTTGACGTCACGTACGTGCATGATGTCAGTGCACTGACATCGGCGCATGCGCAAAGGCCCTTCAAATGGGCCTTGAGCTGAAAGAAGGACCTGCGCTGGAGAGAAGGACCGGCAAAGAGAAGAGGTGCCGGTGTGGGCACACTGAAGGGGGGTGAAAAGTGTACTGTTTGAGCGCTTTTTGGGTGCTAGTTGGGTGAGCCAGAGCAGTTTTGTTTTGTTTTTTTTGCTGTCTTTGATTTGTATTTGCTTGCTGGTTTTGTGTTTCTTTGTATTTTAAACATGGCTTTGTATGTGATTTTGTTCTCCGCCTAGATTTGTAGATAGGCGGGAAAGAAATATTTTTAAATAAAATGGATCTCAGGAGGCACACAGTTTGCGCTACACTGATCTAGTGACTTCAAGGTTTGAAAGGTGGAGGGGAGCATCATCACAGATCAATCAGGCGCACTGTAAGGTTTCCTTTACGTTTTAACATTTTTATTGAAGGAATAAAGTAAATAAACATTTATGTAATTCATTACAAATGATTTCATACATTTTGAAAATTCAATTCACATATTCTATTAGGTTCAAACAAATTTTATTGATGCAAACAACAACAAAGACAATGTCAAGGCACCCCAAGGTACTCAATACAAACAAATATGCATCATATATAATAGCATAACAAGCATAGACAAGAGGAAAGGAACATCAACCAAACTCCCCCCCCCCTTCAGCCCACTCTACGGAGGGCGAACGAGAGTAAGGAGAGCAGAAAGGCACTCCGAGGCCCTGGACTCTTATAATCCCCTAAATGCCACTCCACCCCCCCTCCCCCACCTAATCCCCTTACCCTGTCCGTATCTACATCCAGAACCTTCCAAACCCCTCCCCCTCCCCCCCAATGGTATCACATATTCTATTAAATACAATCATTCCTCCAAATATTTTATATAATAAAACCTAACCCCCCCCCAACCCCACCTCCCCACCCTCCCTCCCAGGATGGAAGGTGACAAGGACAACCAGTATAGGATTAGAACAGAAAGTTGTTCTGAGGGAAGACTTCTGGGGTAAAAGGTTGCCTTTGAGAGGCCATTTTAATATTAAGAGATGGAACAGCCCGCGTTGAAAGGGCCGTGATGAAATGTGTTGAAAGGGCCATGCCGAATCGTCCCATTCCCCCCTAGAGGTTCCTCTTGCATCGGTTGTTTCTGTTACACAATAAGGCTTAAAGGCAGTAAATAAATCCCAATAAATCAGTAATAGAAACATAGAAACATAGAAATAGACGGCAGATAAGGGCCCACGGCCCATCTAGTCTGCCCACCTTAATGTCCCTCCCCTACCTTTGCCCTGTGAATAGATCCCATGTGCCGATCCCATTTGGCCTTAAAATCAGGCACGCTGCTGGCCTCAATCACCTGTAGTGGAAGACTATTCCAGCGATCAACCACTCTTTCTGTGAAAAAGAATTTCCTGGTGTTACCTCGTAGTTTCCCGCCCCTGATTTTCAACAGATGCCCTCTTGTTGTCGTGGGACCCTTGAAAAAGAAGATATCTTCCTCCGCCTCGAAGCGGCCCGTTAGATACTTGAACGTCTCGATCATGTCCCCCCTCTCTCTGCGCTCCTCGAGCGAGTATAGCTGTAATTTGTCAAGCCGTTTTTCGTATGGTAGATCCTTGAGTCCCGAGACCATCCGGGTGGCCATTCTTTGCACCGACTCCAATCTCAGCACATCCTTGCGATAATGCGGCCTCCAGAATTGCACACAGTATTCCAGGTGGGGCCTCACCATGGATCTATACAATGGCATAATGACTTCCGCCTTACGACTGACGAAACCCCTTCGTATGCAGCCCATGATTTGTCTTGCCTTGGACAAAGCCTGCTCCACTTGATTGGCAGACTTCATGTCCTCACTGACGATTACCCCCAAGTCTCGTTCTGCTACCGTTTTTGCTAGGATCTCGCCATTAAGGGTATAAGACTTGCATGGATTCTGGCTGCCCAGGTGCATAACTTTGCATTTTTTGGCATTGAAGTTGAGTTGCCATGTCCTAGACTATCGCTCCAGTAGGAGTAGGTCGTGCATCATGTTGTCGGGCACTGAATCTTCGTCTGTTGTGCATTTGCCCACTACATTACTCAGTTTGGTGTCATCGGCGAATAATGTTATTTTACCTCGAAGCCCTTCTGCCAAGTCTCTTATAAAGATGTTGAATAGGATTGGGCCCAAGACTGAGCCCTGTGGTACTCCACTAATCACCTCCGTCATTTCAGAGGGGGTGCCGTTCACCACCATCCTTTGGAGCCTACCTCCAAGCCAGCTCCCAACCCATTTTGTCAATGTGTTACCTAATCCTATAGAACTCATCTTGCTCAGTAACCTGCGGTGTGGTACGCTATCGAATGCTTTGCTAAAGTCCAGGTACACGATGTCCAGGGACTCCCCAATATCCAGCTTCCCCGTTACCCAGTCAAAGAAGCTGATCAGGTTGGATTGGCAGGATCTCCCCTTAGTAAATCCATGTTGTCGGGGATCCCGTAGATTCTCCTCATCCAGGATCTTATCTAATTGGTGTTTGATTAGAGTTTCCATTAGTTTGCTCACTATCGATGTTAGACTCACTGGTCTGTAGTTTGCTGTCTCCATCTTTGAGCCTTTCTTGTGGAGTGGAATGACGTTAGCCGTCCTCCAGTCCAACGGGACGCTGCCTGTACTAAGGGAGAGGTTGAAGAGCGCGGACAGTGGCTCCGCCAAGACATCACTCAGCTCCCTAAGCACCCTGGGGTGCAGGTTGTCCGGCCCCATTGCTTTGTTAACCTTGAGCTTTGACAGCTCACCGTAGACACTGCTGGGCGTAAACTCAAAGTTACTAAACGGGTCAACTGAGCCAACCCTTGTCAGTAATAATGTTATAAAACGTTTCTTCAGGTCCACAGGAAGATAATAATAACTTTATTTTTATATACTGCAATACCACAAATTGTTCAGCGTAGTTTACAGAGGAAGAGACTTTATACGGACAGTGATAATAAAAAAAAAACTTTCGAAATTGCATTAGCATGGTAAGATATTTTTTTATCCATTTTTATAAATCTTTATTCATTTTTTTAAACTCACAATAAATATAACATAAATACAATCATTTTATACTTTAACATTACTTATTACATCATCAAATTATAGCTTTCATCAAATATCTCCCCTCCCTTATATCCAACAATTAATCATAAACAAAAGAAATCATAAAATATTTCCACCCTCCCCACCCCACCCTGGACGTGTATGAACAAAAGGGAATTAATAGCATGTTAAGATTAATTGAGCTTATCTGGGAGTGTTTTAGGAATACATCAAGGCAGAAGTGGAGTCGGAGAAGTTTGTCAAAAAGATAAGTTTTGACTGACTTCCTGAAAGTTTGGCGAGAAAGTGCATTTGAAAGAAAGTTGGTTAAGACGTTGGAGATATCTTCTTCCTCAGTAGTCCTGCTCCATCCTTTTCAAACGATTCAGTTCCATTTTATTCCTAACAGACCAAAGGAATGAGCAATTAGCACCTTTCCCATTTTGATTGTCTCAGTTAGATGCTGGGATAATGCTCTCTAAGCCGAAATTCAATAATGGAAACTGTACAATAGCCCTTAATTAGGGTTGCCCTATGGCTCCAGAAAAATAATAGCAATAATAATAATAATAACTTTATTCTTGTATACCGCCATACACAGTGAGTTCTAGGCGGTTCATATTAGTTAAACATGGATTACATGCAGTTAAGAATTAGTTGAACAGATTTACATTAATTAAACATAGTTATATGCAGTTAAGTAATAATTGAACAGAATTGCATAGAGTTAGGTGTTAAATTGAGCAGGGATGCAGGCAACGGAGTAGATGAAATTGGGGAGTAGGATAAGGTGGATCGGGGGGTGGGGCAAGATGAAAAAAGGGGGGGAGGGTGGGGATTCTTTGAGGAGGGGGCAATTAAGGAGGAGAGATTAGGACATCCGGGTTTTAGTTCCATTGAAAGCAATGGAAGTAAAACCTGGATGTACTTGTGGACTTATACTAATTCTGTAATGGCTAGGGTTGCCCTATGGCTCCAGAAAAAGGAGGAGGGATTAGGACATCCGGGTTTTTAGTTCCATTGAAAGCAATGGAAGTAAAACCTGGATGTATTTGTGGACTTATACTAATTCTGTAATGGCTAGGGTTGCCCTATGGCTCCAGAAAAAGGAGGAGGGATTAGGACATCCGGGTTTTTAGTTCCATTGAAAGCAATGGAAGTAAAACCTGGATGTACTTGTGGACTTATACTAATTCTGTAATGGCTAGGGTTGCCCTATGGCTCCAGAAAAAGGAGGAGGGATTAGGACATCCGGGTTTTTAGTTCCATTGAAAGCAATGGAAGTAAAACCTGGATGTACTTGTGGACTTATACTAATTCTGTAATGGCTAGGGTTGCCCTATGGCTCCAGAAAAAGGAGGAGGGATTAGGACATCCGGGTTTTTAGTTCCATTGAAAGCAATGGAAGTAAAACCTGGATGTACTTGTGGACTTATACTAATTCTGTAATGGCTAGGGTTGCCCTATGGCTCCAGAAAAAGGAGGAGGGATTAGGACATCCGGGTTTTTAGTTCCATTGAAAGCAATGGAAGTAAAACCTGGATGTACTTGTGGACTTATACTAATTCTGTAATGGCTAGGGTTGCCCTATGGCTCCAGAAAAAGGAGGAGGGATTGAGACATCCAAAATACGCATTAGGGATTTATTTACTGCCTTTAAGCCTTATTGTTTAACAGAAACAACCGATGCGAGAGGAACCTCTAGGGGGGGAATGGGACGATTCGGCATGGCCCTTTCAACACATTTCATCACGGCCCTTTCAACGCGGGCTGTTTCATCTCTTAATATTAAAATGGCCTCTCAAAGGCAACCTTTTACCCCAGAAGTCTTCCCTCTGAACAACTTTCTGTTCTAATCCTATACTGGTTGTCCTTGTCACCTTCCATCCTGGGAGGGAGGGAGGGAGGGGAGGTGGGGTTGGGGGGGATTAGGTTTTATTATATAAAATATTTGGAGGAATGATTGTATTTAATAGAATATGTGATACCATTGGGGGGGATTGGGGATGGGGGAGGGGTTTGGAAGGTTCTGGATGTAGATACGGACAGGGTAAGGGAATGGCTAGGGTTGCCCTATAGCTCCAGAAAAAGGAGGAGGGATTGGGACATCAGGGTTTTACTTCCATTGAAAGCAATGGAAGTAAAACCCGGATGTCCCAATCCCTCCTCCTTTTTCTGGAGCCATAGGGTCAACCCTAGCCATTACAGAATTAGTATAAGTCCACAAGTACACCTAACTTTAGACATGAGCACTGGCGCTAGCTCAAAGGCTAGTGTGAATGTTCACACCAAACTGCGGGCAATGTGGCGCATAACCGCTAGCATTCTGTAACCTGCATGTATAAGTGCTAGGCAGGACCCTGACACGCCCATCCCGGGTCCGCATCCCCTTGCAGTTGTGTGTGATAGATTTTTTTGTGTGCACAATTTATAGAATACTGACTAATAGCAGTTTCGCCAATCAGGCCCAATTAACAATAACCAGCAGCTGACACCAATTAGCTGCTAATTGTTATGTTAATTACATACACAACTGACTGTTCTGTGTCAAGTTGGGGTTAAAGCCACTGAAAATTCTTACAAATAGATTAGGCCTCTCTGCTGTACAACTAGAGGCTGAATAAAGCCATTGTCCACATAGTGGAGGGGGGGGGGGATGGTACGTATACTGATTTTTCCTGTGTGTTTTTGTACCTGGGGCAATGAAGGGTTAAGTGACTTACCCAGAGTCACAAGGAGCTGCAGTGGGACTTGAACGCAGAACTTCAGGGTGCTGGGCCAACTGCTCTAACCACCAGGACACTCCTCGTGGCCTATGGTGCTAGCTTTCTCCCTCAGTGTGAAGAGTTTCAGTGTCTGGTAACCAGAGCAGAGATTGTGATGTCATAACGCCTCATTCCACCAGTAAGAGTCAACCTCATCAATGATGTCACAATAGCTTGATTGTAAAGGGTAAAGGACTTGCTACACTGCTTTTTCTGTGTGGTTACAATCAAAGCGGCTTACATGGGGTAACGAAGTGCTAGGCCACTTGCGCAGACTACCCAATTAATCCCACAACCAAAATCCTTGGCGTCACCCTGGGCCGAAGCCTGACATTTGAAGATCACACTAATGCTCAAGTCAAAAAATGCTTTCTCACTCTATGGAAACTTCGTACCATTAAACAATACTTCGATTTATTTTCCTTTTGACTGCTGGTGCAATACCTGATCTTAAGTACATTAGACTACTGCAATATTATGTACAGTGGTGCCTCGCAAAGCGAACGCCTCGCACAGCGAACGCTGCGCACAACGAACTTTATGTCTTGATTCGTACAACGGACTTCGTTTCACACAACGAAGTCCGGGGTTCCTGCGGGGTTGGATCGCAGCGGGGTTGGTCGAGCCGCGAGGGTAGTCTCCTTCTCCTTACCTGCCCTGTCACAGCACACAGCCGAACGGAAATCTTCCCGATGTCAGCGCTGACGTCGGAGGGAGGGCTTAAGCAAAGCCCTCCCTTCCTCCGACGTCAGCGCTGACATCGGGAAGACTTCCGTTCGGCTGTGTGCGGCTGCGGCAGGGCAGGTAGGAAGAAGGCAATGGCGAACGAAAGAGGGGGGAGGGGGCGGTCCGCCCCGAAGAATGTGCACAGCTGGTCAGGTCCCCCGATCGACCGACAACAGGCCCGGCCGACAAACCTCCCTGCCCTGTAGCCGCGAATCTAAATTACCTCTTACAGCAGCTTCAATAATTCAGCTGCTGTAAGAAGGTAATTTAGATTCGCGGCTACAGGACAGGGAGATTTGTCCGACCGGGCCTGTTCTGTTGTCGGTCGGGGTGCAAAAGCGCCACAAAGGTGGAGGCAGGGAGGGAGGAAAGGTGGAGTGGAGAAGAAAAGACGCTTAAGGGGGGAGAAGGCCGCTGAAAGCACATGTTGGAGCAGGGGATGAGAGGGAGGGAGAGAAGGGGAAATATTGGACAAGGGCAGAAGGGATGCTAAATCATAGGGTGACAGGCAGAGAGAACAACAGGAAAAAGAGTGGAAGCAATCTTGAACCCTGAGGGTGAGGGCAGAGAGAGGTGGTGAGATGATTGATCATGGGGAGAGGGACAAAAGGGAATAGAGATGGGATAGGAAGATAGTGGAAGTAAAAGGACAGGGAGATGTATGTTTTTAGATGTATCTAAATAAAAATAATAACAAAAAATTTATCTTTTTTATGTCATCTTAGCATATTTTATGCTGCAGAACGAATTATTTTTTTTTACATGTATTCCTATGGGAAAACGCGTTTCACATAACGAACGTTTCACATAACAAACTTGCTCCTGGAACCAATTAAGTTCGTTGTGTGAGGCACCACTGTACTTGGAATCTCTCAAAAAAAAAAAAAAAACATCAAACGACTGAGAGTCGTCCAAATGCTGCAGTCCGTCTCATGTAAGCCCATATTACAGAAAACTACACTGGCTTCCTGTGGAAGCAAGGGTCATTTTTTTCTATATACGGAGAAAAATTTCATTGCTGCCGCAGGTGATAGAGACAATTTTTAAAAGGTTGTTTGAATTTGAGGGAATGTGTTTATTCGCTTCAGATATATCAGTTAGCCAGAGCATCAAAATGGTTCACAGATCGAATAAAATTAATTTTCAGTTATGCCACTTCAGACCACTCCCCCTTGCACTTATTTCATTTATTTATTTCAAAAATGTATGAATCCTTAAATCTAAGCGATGTGCAACAACATTTTACAGCTCCCCCTCCGTATTCGCGGGGGTGAGGTGCAAAGCCGGCCCGCGAATAGGGAAAAATTGCAAATAAGTTTTTGGACCGGTCTGACCCGCCCCCGCCTCCCTCCTGTGTCCCCGGACCTTACCAGGTGGTCTAGCGGTAACGCGGGGCAGAAGTGATCTTCCTATGCTCCTGCCCTGTGCAGAGCCGTCATCAAAATGGCTGCCGTGAGTTCCCATTTTGATGATGGCTCTGCACGGGGCAGGAGCACAGGAAGATCGCTCCTGCCCCACGTCAAGGCTAGACCACCAGTGTCTTATATTAATTTTGGGTCCAAAAAATGCATTAGGGCTGATTTTCGGGGAAACATGGGTATGTAAGTCTTAGAAACTGAGTGATACTGTCTCCCAAAAAGTCCAGCTCATAAAGATTTGTCAGCCGTAAGCCTGAAGTCATTATGCCATTGTATAGATCCATGGTGAGGCCCCACCTGGAATACTGTGTGCAATTCTGGAGGCCGCATTACCGTAAGGATGTGCTGAGACTGGAGTCGGTCCAGAGAATGGCCACCCGGATGGTCTCGGGACTCAAGAATCTCCCGTACGAGGAACGGCTGGATAAGTTGCAGCTCTACTCACTCGAGGAACGCAGAGAGAGGGGTGACATGATCGAGACATTCAAGTATCTCACGGGCCGCATCGAGGTGGAAGAAGATATCTTCTTTTTCAAGGGTCCCGCGGCAACAAGGGGACATCCGTGGAAAATCAGGGGCGGGAAACTGCTCGGGGACACCAGGAAATTCTTTTTCACTGAAAGGGTGGTTGATCGCTGGAATAGTCTTCCACTTCAGGTTATTGAGGCCAGCAGCATGCCTGATTTTAAGGCCAAATGGGATAGACACGTGGGATCTATCCACAGAGAAAGGTAGGGGAGGGTCATTGGGGTAGGCAGACCAGATGGGCCGTGGCCCTTATCTGCCGTCTATTTCTATGTTTCTATTTAGCAAACTGCAAACCACATCTTTCTATCGTATCATAGACCAGATATATTGCAATTGGTTAAAAAGAATTAGGTCAAATGGCTTCCACTCAGTTTTGGCGCTTGTTTCTAAATGAAGCAGCTCTGAAGCTCTGGTATCTTTTCTTGGACTGTGTCACATTTAAAGAAGATTCTGAGAACTTGGCATTAGTACTTGAAACTAGTCAACCCGTTGCATGAGTAACAGTTTCTCAGTTTAAACCAGAGGACATAATTTGAGGTTGAGGGGTGGTAGATTCAAGAGCAATGTAAGGAAATTCTTCTTTACGGAGAGGGTGGTGGATGCCTGGAATGCGCTCCCGAGAGAGGTGGTGGAGAGGAAAACGGTGACGGAGTTCAAAAAAGCGTGGGACGAACACAGAGGATCTAGAATCAGAAAATAATAATAAATATTGAAGAACTAAGGCCAGTACTGGGCAGACTTGCACGGTCTGTGTCTGTAGAAGGTCATTTGGGGGAGGATGGGCTGGGGAGAGCTTCAATGTAGATCAGTGGTCTCAAACTCAAACCCTTTGCGGGGTCACATTTTGGATTTGTAGGTACTTGGAAGGCCGCAGAAAAAATAGTTAATGTCTTATTAAAGAAATGACAATTGTGCATGAGGTAAAACTCTTTATAGTTTATAAAACTTTCCTTTAACAGTTAAAAGGAAAGATATATAAACTATAAAGAGTTTTACCTTATGCAAAATTGTCATTTCTTTAATAAGACATTAACTATTTTTTCTGCGGCCCTCCAAGTACTCTATTTTTTCTGCAGCCCTCACATTTAAAGTTTAATATTTCTTTTCTTTCTCAAAACTAGCACATTTCAATCACTATATTGAAAATAAAATCATTTCCCTACCTTTGTTGTCTGGTGACTTTATTTTTTTGTGCTTTCAACTATGTTTCCAGGGCCTTCTTGTCCTTTGACTGTTTTTCTCTCCATCTTCACTTTCTGCCTTGCATTCATCTTTGGCATTAACTTAATGTTCAATTTTTCTGCTTTCTTTTCAAAATTTACGTTTCCATGTCTTACCTTCTCTTCCTATCTCTCTCTTCTTCCGTCCTATTTCCATGGTCTGGCATCTCTTTCCTTCCTTTCTCTCCCTCCCTCCTTCCTTCCTTTCCCCTGGTCTGGCATCTGTCTCCTTCCCTTCCCCCATGCCCTGGCATCTCTCCCTCCCCCTCCATGGTCTGATATCTCCTTTCCTTCCCTCTCTCCCATGAACTTGGCTTCTTCTCTTGTTCCTCTCCTCTCCCTTCTCCTTCCTTCCCTCTCTTTCCCCAATTGGGTGCAGCAGCAACAGAAGCAGCATTTCCCTTCCCCCTTTCCTGTTCAGGAGAGGCATTTCTCTTCCCGTTTCCCTCCCTCTCCCTGTACAGAAGCAGCAGCATTTCCCTATGTAGCAGAAGAATTTCTCTTTCCCCTCCCCTTCCGTTCTCTTCCTTGTGGAGCAGCAGCGTGTCTGGCCGGTTCGTTCCGTTCAAAGCCGCGGGTGGCGGCTCCTTGCGAGATCCGCGCCTGCGTCTGAAGCCTCTCTGATGTTGTGATGTCCGAGAGGCTTCCGATGCAGGAGTGGATAGCGCAAGGAGCTGCCAACCCGCGGCTTTGAACGGAACGAGCCAGCCAGACACGCTGCTGGTCCAAAAGGAAGGGAAAGGGGAAGAGAAATGCTGTTGATCGCGTCCAGACCGCGGGCCGCAAATAAAACCTGGAGAGCCACATGCGGCCCATGGGCCACGTGTTTGAGACCGCTGATGTAGATGGACTGGAGTGAGCTTTGACGGAGACTTCAGTAGTTGGAACCTAAGAACAGTACCGGGCAGAGCTTTAGATTCTTGCCCAGAAATAGCTAAGGAGAAGAAGGGGGAAAAAAAAACCCCAACAAACTTTTAGATTGAATCAGGTTGGGCAGACTAGATGGACCATTCGGGTCTTTATCTGCTGTCATCTACTATGTTACTATGTAAATGGAAATGTTATGAACACTTTGGACTGCTTGCGAGAATGGCTGCAGAATGCCAGACATTTCATTTAAAGCCCTGTCCTCCAGTTGTTCTGCAAAGTGAGACATTTTGACGACACCTGGCTTAGAATGTGGTTGAGCGTTTGCAATTTGATGCGTCTTTCGAGCTAGGGCTCTTCACAGACCAATCAAGAATGGAAGGAAATACATCTTCACATCTTCAAGAACCTGCCTTACTTGCATGGATTAAATCTGATGGTTTAGCAGCAGTTTGTGGCTTTCAGGCAAAGAGGCTTGAAAGAGTTAACCACAGTCTTACCACGAACTGGTAAACTGATTTCACTAATGGCTTATCAGATGACAAACATCTAGAAAAAAAAAATCTATTATTAGTTATCACTTTCTTATTAGCTAACAACAGATTTACTATGCAATGTACTGTGAAATACTTAAAAAATGCAGAGAGCAGTAACTATTTATTCCGTACCAATTAAACATTTTATTGGTAAATTGTCACTTTTAAATTGTTTAACCATCTCCCACAATTCCCTGGGAGCAACTTGCTGGCTTAAAAGTTACATTTGCTGGATTTGATTGGTTTAGTATGACTATGATGTCACCAAGAATCTCAGACACTTAAACCAATTAGATCTCTTCCTACATGAAGTAATATACAACACAACTCCATAAATGTATTATATGGTCTAGCCCCTAAATACATAACAGACCTCTTCTCATTCCCATCCAACAAACATGAGAGAAGTACACACCTGAAGTTCGTCTCCCCACCGGCTAGAGGATGCAAATATAAGAGATACCACCACCAACTTCTATCATATCAAGCAGCCTTATGGGGCAAAGACTTAGAAAAACTAATTACTCACACAAATGACTATGGAGAATTTAGAAAACACCTAAAAACGTACCTGTTCTCGAAACACCTAGGTAATGAACCAGGACAATAGCCCCCTTCGCAATATCATTCCCAAAACTGAATTTGTAAACTGTTAACCCCCAATCACAAACTATGAATACCCCATTCAATTTATGGAATTTTTCTAATTCTTTGTAAGCCGCATGGCACTTCAAGGCCCTGCAGCATACAAACTGTTGTTATTATCATTAATGTTCCCATTATCAGATGTACACTGCTATACTCTGTAATTCGCTGTATGTACAGTTTCTCTTTATTGTAAACCGCCTAGAAGTCGCAAGATTGTTGGCGGTATATAAGAATAAAGTTTATTATTATTATTATTAAATGGCTGCCCTCAGGGTTCCATAGGAACTTCAAGACAAATTATTTTTTATTTATTGAAATTCATACAGAAGAACCGTTGTAGGAATATTGAAACAATATAAAAGGAAAAAAAAAAAAAAACCCTTCTAAATAATATACCATATCTAGCCCACATCAAGAGGAGACACAAATTGGAAAATCCGTTTCACAAATATCAACAGAAAAACTAAACAAAATTTTTACAGGTCTGGTAACAGTACTTATCCCTATGTTAAATCTGCCTGCCAAAAATCCCAAGAAACAGTAAGGCCCTCTTTTATCAAGTTATATTGGGGGGGGGGGGGGATTTATCACCAGCCACTGCAGTAAAAGTATGGACACTCATAGCGTCGGAGCTTTTACTGCAGCGATTGGTGATTTAAAAAAAACCCCTAATGTGGCTTGATAAAAGGTGGCCTATTTGCCTTAGTAGAGAGAATATTTTTTAATTGTGCAGGATCCAAAATGTGGTAAGAATGATTCTCATATGCGACCAGACATTTACATGGAAATTAAAAATATATGAGCCCAACCCTCCCCCCTCCCAACACACACAGCCAAGACATGAGCCTTAAGCTGTAGGAAGGCTTTATGACACATCTGAGTAGGCCACATCAGAAAACATTAAAACCATTTGCTTACAGAAAGGAAAACTTTTTTAAAGTAGATCTTTGGAATCATCAGTTTCTTTTCAACAGAATACAATTAATCAATAAAATAGCCATTTTTATAATATTTTCTTGAGAAGATTCCATCTTCTCTAAAATATGTCTCTACATGACTTGCCCAAGTTCATGAGACGTATCAGTGTCAGTAATAGGATTCCGACTCTGGTTGCCCTCATTCTCAACTCACGGCTTTAACCAGCGAGGATGGGCGGTCGTTTCAAATGAATAATGTGCGCATGCGTAACACTTTGGGCAAGTCACAAAGATGCAAATTTTAGAAAGGATGGACCAACTGGAATTAAGACGTTGACATCGGGAAATATCAAGTTCTGCTAGTAGTTTAGAACCGGATCTGGATGTGTTTGTGTGGGTTACATGTGGTGGAATCATCCATCTTGCCAACATGAACATCTAAAATTATCAGTGGGGAGAGCACAGCAATATAAACATATATGTGCCATTACACACATATGTATGTTGGGGTTTCAGAACATACATGCATATGTGATCCATTTTAGAAACATACGCCTCATTCTAACTTGGAACATGAGGATATTACTGGCCCAACTTTACGGTAGATATCCTGTAGAGAATGACACGGTGACAAAATTCATCACCGTTCCCGTCCCCGCGGATAACCGCGGGAAACCATCTTCATGTCATTCTTTAAGGAGAGAGGGAAGAATCAGAGTATAATTGGGCACAACCACTGACCCGCAAGCTTTGCTTTGAAGAATGCTGGTGTAGAAGGATTGAGATTGAAATAGACACTAGAAAATGACAAGGGATTATTTCCCGCGGTTATCCGCGGGGACGGGAACAGTGATGAATTTTGTCACCGTGTCATTCTCTAATATCCTGCGAACAACGAGATGGTTGGATAGATGCTTAGATGGTAACTTCAGCAGCTGGAACATAGGACAATATCAGGTGGACTTTAGTCTATGGCCCAGAAATATCAAAGAAGAAACAATTTAATCATGTATTTTTAATGAGAAAAACTAATGGGCATTTATGTTTCATCTATGAGACAGACATGGTTATTTTTAGTACATAGGATTTTTTGGACCCCAGTTTGTTTACAAAAACTAGATAGTTCTAAGTCTAATAGATGCTGGCACTGTCATATTGCTATAGGGACTCTGGATCATCTGTTATATTTTTGACCATTGATACAGTGGTGCCTCACACAACGAACTTAATTGGTTCCAGGAGCAAGTTTGTTATGTGAAACGTTCGTTATGTGAAACGCGTTTTCCCATAGGAATACATGTAAAAAAAAATAATTCGTTCTGCAGCATAAAATATGCTAAGATGACATAAAAAAGATAAATTTTTTGTTATTATTTTTATTTAGATACATCTAAAAACATACATCTCCCTGTCCTTTTACTTCCACTATCTTCCTATCCCATCTCTATTCCCTTTTGTCCCTCTCCCCATGATCAATCATCTCACCACCTCTCTCTGCCCTCACCCTCAGGGTTCAAGATTGCTTCCACTCTTTTTCCTGTTGTTCTCTCTGCCTGTCACCCTATGATTTAGCATCCCTTCTGCCCTTGTCCAATATTTCCCCTTCTCTCCCTCCCTCTCATCCCCTGCTCCAACATGTGCTTTCAGCGGCCTTCTCCCCCCTTAAGCGTCTTTTCTTCTCCACTCCACCTTTCCTCCCTCCCTGCCTCCACCTTTGTGGCGCTTTTGCACCCGACCGACAACAGAACAGGCCCGGTCGGACAAATCTCCCTGTCCTGTAGCCGCGAATCTAAATTACCTTCTTACAGCAGCTGGATTATTGAAGCTGCTGTAAGAGGTAATTTAGATTCGCGGCTACAGGGCAGGGAGGTTTGTCGGCCGGGCCTGTTGTCGGTCGATCGGGGGACCTGACCAGCTGTGCACATTCTTCGGGGCGGACCGCCCCCTCCCCCCTCTTTCGTTCGCCATTGCCTTCTTCCTACCTGCCCTGCCGCAGCCGCACACAGCCGACCGGAAGTCTTCCTGATGTCAGCGCTGACGTCGGAGGAAGGGAGGGCTTTGCTTAAGCCCTCCCTCCGACGTCAGCGCTGACATCGGGAAGATTTCCGTTCGGCTGTGTGCTGCGACAGGGCAGGTAAGGAGAAGGAGACTACCCTCGACCAACCCCGCTGCGATCCAACCCCGCAGGAACCCCGGAAGGATGCAGCTCGGGCGACTTCGTTGTGTGAAACGAAGTACGTTATACGGATCACGACATAAAGTTCGTTGTGCGCAGCGTCCGCTGTGCGAGGCGGCCGTTATGCGAGGCACCACTGTACTTAATTTCTGGAGGTCAATTTGGGGACAAATAAATCTTATTCTTGAGTCATCTATTCCCTTAACTTATGAAGCATTAATTTGTGGTACGTTACTACATGTTAAGCCTACTTTGGAAAAATATAAAAGCCGTCTTTTCTTGATCATGACGGATATAGCTATCCAAATAGTTACACGCAACTGGAAGAGCCAAGACAGACTTAATTACACATTCTGGTGGGCAAATGTGTGTACCACACATAAATACGAGAGAATGAATGCGGAAGGTTTGGGGTTTAGTAATTCATTTAATAAAGTGTGGAGCAATAATGGTCCTTTTATTAGATTTCCTTACACATCCGGGGGGGAGGGAAATGTATTTTGAGGATTAAAATTACTTAATTATAATATTGTAATCACATAATATGTCTTATTGTATTAATAATTGGGAGGAGGGTGAGAGAAAATGATTGTTTTATGTATTACTTATGTATTTAATAGTGTGTTATATGCAGTGTTTTATGTTTAATTAATTGTATTGCACTGTCAAAGTTTGAAAATCAATAAAGATTAAAAAAAAAGAGAAAAAAAACTAATGGGCAGACTGGATGGACTATTCAGGTCTTTATCTGCCGTGATACTATGTTATCTGTGTTTTTCAAAGCTCTCATGGAACCTAATATAGTACAGGTTTCTGGGTAAGGATAAGGGTAATAATATACCTTACTGGGCTTTGCTGGAAGAACAGCTAGTTGCTCTCGACCCCTGGTATAGCATATAGTTATTTAAGAAAACACGCACAATGTACAAATAGTCTGCAACTCTTAACAACATTCATATCAAACTGGAAAAAAAAAAGAATTAAGAATTAAAACAAACGCAAACATTTTCTGGGTGCTCAACCCTACTAGCCACCAGGACACTTCCTCTCCTTCCTGTTAATATTCCCTGATTATTATGTTCCTGTGTCCGAGAGGAGCCTTGTACCAAAAGGTTGCTGACATTCATCTCCTGGTTTTCTTTTTGGCAGCATTCTGCACCCCTGAACATACTGCCAAATTTGCCAAAATCACCATAGAAAAATTTGTGGTGGGAAGCACTGTACAATTTGAGTGTCTACCTGGTTACAAGCGATCACCTGGGTCAACAGGATACTTGACATGCAAAAACATTTCTGGGCAGATCCAATGGACCCATAGGAAAAGAGCTTTTCAGTGCATAGGTAAGTTGATTGATTTTTGGAATTCTGGATTTATCAATGTCGGACAGATACAGTTTTGATCCAAGAGACCCACCTAAATGACTTAGCATCCAAGGACCTTTTTGATAAAAACTACTAGACGCATAGCAGCTGTCCAAAAGGAAAATAAATCCATAATGCTAGCTGTTATATTGCAGATTAATGATCTGGATGGAAGAGGGGTTATTTTAAATGTTCTCATTAATAACGCGGCTATAACTCTCTGTAATCTTTATGCTCCAAATTGTGATTCTCCTGAATTTTTTTAACAATATTGCATCAGAACTTGCATCAAATATCTGTATACAAAACATTAAAAAAAAACCTAGGACTCGTAGATCCTTGGAGATTACTTAATCCTTCTGAAAAAGATTATACTTTCTTTTCTGCCCCATACTCTAGTTATTCTAGAATAGTCTTCCTGATTTCTAAATCACTTTTCCAATTTGTTACTAACTCTGAGATTTATGGTAGGACACTGTCAGATCACTCTGCAATTTCCCTAGTACGGTACTCCCACAATATTCACGGGGGTTCCGTTCCAGGAACCCCCCACGAATGTTGAAAAACCACGAACACGGTTTTTAGCAGGGGAGACAGGAGAGGGCAGCCGGAGCACCGGCGAGTGAAGGAAATCCTCGAAGGCGGAGTCTCGCCCGTAGAGCCGAATATTCATCAAAAGAGCCTTAAAGATTACCCGACTGTAGATAACACAGTGGTCCAATACCATCTGGAAGGCAATTCAAAAGCTTACTGATCTGTTTACAAATCAACCCAAGAGACATTACTAACATTTAAAATCCAACAAGTACACGCGCCATTATTTCTAGATAGACTAATAATCCCTTATTCTTCGTTAAGGACGCTAAGATCAACACAACAAAATTTACTAACTATCCCTTCATTAAAAATAATTGGGACAAGAAGAACAACTATATTTTCAGTACAAGCACCTCAACTGTGGAATAATTTACCTATCTATTTACGTAACGAAACATCACTAGACAAATTTAAACATGGTTTGAAAACCATTCTTTATAGAGATGCATTCAATACATAAATAGATAATGATAATAAACACAATATTTATCCTTTAGGAATCAAACATGTAAAACTTTTTTTTTTTTCTTTTCTCTCTTTCTCTCTTTCTTTCCTTCATCATTTTTCTCACCTACCCTACCCTTATGTATAAACCTTAATTGTTAAAAATTTATTTTTTTTTTAAATTGTAATTCCATTTTTTCTCTACCCACTTGTTTCAGTTTGTATTAATAATACATAATGATTAGTTTGTATAATTTTGTCTTATTTGTATTTGTCACCCCAGTTTTTTTATTGTACATTTCAATTATGTAATACGCATTGAAATATTTGATATTGCGTAAAATCAAAATTTAATAAAACTTGAAACTTGATTAATAATAATAATAATAATAATAATAAATAATAAACAACACTACTTGTGAGTAAGGTTGAAAATTTGTCTCAGTCTTTGCATTTGAATAAGCAGGAAACCTCAAGGCATTTTATGCAAGTAGATAAAGATATTGAGGGCTTGAAGAATTCAACTTCAGCCATAATGAAAGATAATAATGTCATACATCAAAAAAAATTGAAAGAACTGAAAACTTTAACCGAAATTTAAGAATCTTGAACTTTCCTAAAACGGCTGAGATGACCCAGGGGAGAGGAAGGCTGATCGGCCCGGTAGATTGTGAAGGCAACGTGAGTCTATCATGGAGCCTGGGATGGGCTCCGCGATCGACTCTACTGGTCGATCGCGATTGACATATTGGGCACCCCTGCTTTTAAGTACTTAGTTAAAATTCTTATATTCTGCCTGCATGCTTCTACATATAAAACATCCCCACCCATAAAACTCCAGCAGAAACAGGACATACCACTACCTTTCTCAAGGAACAACCATGTGTATATGAAACTGTCCATAATTAGTCTCTACGCAACACCTGTGGCACATTATTCCACAGCTTTGGAATCACTGCTGAGAATGCCCTTGTTCCCCACCTGATCCAACAAATCTGTCTCACAGATAAACCTATGAAAAGGGCCCCCTGACTCAATCGCAACCACAGGCAAGGGACACACCAATTCGGTTTCCTAGTCAACTAATTAGGCCCCTCACGTGTAAAGCCTGAGAGGCCAAACTCAATATTTTAAACCTAATCCACATGAACCAGCACCGGTGAAAATTGCTCACGAAAATTGCCCCAAAACCCATCTAGGCTGTTTAAAAATAAGGAACTCAAACGTTGAAATAACTAACCTGGTAGAAAAAAATTAAATGGAACAACAGCGTTCTGCAGAGCTCCATAAATAGGGTTACCAGATTTTCCTTTGGGAAAATCCGGGCCCATGGGCACGCCCACCAGGACCACCCAGTTCCGCCTCTGTCATGCCCTGTTCCGCCCCCCCAGTCCCGGCCCCAAGCGGACACGACGCAATGATGTCACCGCGTTGCATCTGCACATGCCCCTTCCTGTTGCAGTTTTGGCGGGAAGCTTTTCAAAACCCGGACAAAGAGCCGGGTTATGAAGAACTGTCTTAACCCCCGGACATGTCCTCATAAAGACTTATGGTAACACTACCCACACCACACCTAGGGGATGACACTGAAGCTCATCAAATTAAACCATGCAAGGGAGAGGTTTTTTAAGAGCTGATGCTCTAGAAGTCTTTGCCAGTGACATAGTGGGAGTAGGAGGCACCTGGGGGCGGTGGCACCCCACACGCCCTCCTCTTTGCCCTCTCCCGCACCTTCTACACCAACCACCCCACACCCAGCTCTCACCGCTCCTTCTGCCCCACACTCGTGACCTCCCTTCACACCCATGCACCTCTTAAAATCTTTGCCAGCGTGAGCACGAGCAGCTTCTCCAGCCCACTGCTCACACTGGCTTTCCCTCTGACATCACTTCCCGGTCCTCGCGACCCGGAAGTGATTTCATAGGGAGCTAGGACAGTGTGAAGAGCAGGCTAGAGTAGTTGCCCGTGATGGTGAAGATTTTAAATAGGTACGAGGGAGTTAAGGGAGGGCGTGACCGTGGCGGGGGGGGGGATGAAGAGGTGCCCTCCCCCCCCAGCTACTACCCCACTGGTCTTCGCATAAGACCAATTTTGAGCTTCTCTCGTGGCAAATGTACCGAAGCCCATTCAATTCCTACGGGCGTCGGTGCCTTTCCTATGGGAGAATCGCCACCAGAGCTTTGTGAAAGGGGCCCTCTGTGAGGATGGTGACTTGGCTTCCAGGAGGGTGTCGCTTCTCCAGCGAGGATGAATTAAGAAGAGGGGCGTTGGCTGGTTGTGTACCTTCTATACTCAAATTTGCACAAGAAATGTTTCACACCGGCATGTGCAAACCAGGACAATGGCATTTAGAAAGGCCACCAGGAAGTGGACAGAAAGTGGACAAGATGATAACAACTAATTTTAGCACCTAAGTTCTTTTGAAATGCTACGAAACAACCACACTTTTACTGCACTGGCTCCACGTACAATGTTAAATCAAATCTTATCCTTCTTTCTTTCTTTTTTTTTTCAGATAACAAAACCATTTCAGAAGTCAAACAAAATGCAGAAGCAAAAGACAGCAATAACTTCACTGGTAAAAATGCCTTACAAACAAAGGTTTCTATAACACTTATCTGGAGGAAATATGCCCCCCCCCCCTTTACTGAGCCATGGTAATGTTTTCTACCGAGGCCCAGGGTGCTAAATGCTCTGACACTCATAGGAATTATGAGTGTCGGAGCATTTATTTATTTAAAACATTTATATACCATTTACAATACTAAGCAGTTTACAGTCAATGTATAAAACTTTTAAAAGACAGTATAAAATTGGCAGGAGGGAAGCCCGGTCCCTACTGATTATAGGGGTGCGTGCTCAGAATGACAGGCCTTCCCCCTCTCAATGCATCATGGGATGCAGTGGGAGGGGCCTAAGGCCCTGATTGGCTCAAAATCACGATTTTGAATGGAATAAGACATACTGACACCTGGTGGCCACTTCTGATACTCCCCAAAAAAAAAGAATGTGTTATTTGCATGGAGTAGATCCTGAAAATCTGACGAGCTGTGCGTTGATTAGGACACCACTGAGGATCACTGTTCTTATGTGAAAGAGGTTGTACAGACCAGTACAATAAACATCTTAATTGACGATACACTAGTTACTGTAGTATAACTGTTGCTGCTTTTGTGTTACAGATTACTGTGGGAATTCCATCACGCATGCAAGGGCAAACGTAACCACGGGAAAATATGCCCTAGGGCAGGAGCTGCTTTTCGTGTGTAAGTACGGATGCGAATCAAGCCACCGGTGCTCAGGCACCATCGGGTGTATCCATGAGAAAGGAACGACGGTCTGGGGAAAACCAAGCAGAGAATGCTTAGAGCCTGGTAAGTGCGGGAGAGCTGACCTTTCACTAGTCATCGGAAAGCCAAGGGCTAGAGAATCAGTGGTGGGTTCCTGCCGGGTCGCCAACCTTGTGAAACTTGCTTGCTTTTTTCCATATTGAAACTCAAGTGGAAGGGGGCAGGGGGGAGGTGAACTCTCCTTGCTCCTGGCCCAGTACTTTTTTTTTATTCACGGTGGTCCCAACAAGGATCTCTGTTGTTGGGACCACCGTTTCAAATAATGACTTCATTTTTGGTTGAAAAGACACCTTTGCTTGCCTTTTTTGTTTGACTGTCTGTACTCTAAGGCGAGGTGTTCTTCTGTCTTTTTGGTTTGATCCCCCAAAAGAACCCTAGGAACACATGTTGCTTCTGAGCAATAATGCCAAATAAAGGGTTAAAATACCAAGAGGGAGCAATTGGCAGCTTCTATCAGCCTTAAGTGCAGCTCCCTGACTCCTCGGTACATGCTCTCCCTCATGGCTTCCAGAACAGCTGCTCTGTTTTCCTCTGGAACAACACAGCTCTGGGTGAATTTGAGCCTAGCAGTGCCCCGACTCCTAGGCTATTCTTTTGAGTCTGGGCATCACATGGCTTAAAGTCAACATAATCAATAATATAACTTACTCCACTAGTCTCAAAATCACTTCACATATGTTCCTCAGATTGCCACACCATTCTAAAGTGTGGTAGCATATCTTCACTGGAACTTTCTTTTATGTGACGATTTTGGACTTATCTTTAATCTTAGACTCTTTACTTATATATAATCTATGAATTTGTACTTTTATAAAGTGATACTGTGCAAATTAAGTGACTTATCTTTTAAACCGGGTCTGCATCATTCCCCACCAGACCCGGTTTAAAAGATAAGTCACTTAATTTGCACAGTATCACTTTATAAAGTACAAATTCATAGATTATATATAAGTAAAGAGTCTAAGATTAAAGATAAGTCCAAAATCGTCACATAAAAGAAAGTTCCAGTGAAGATATGCTACCACACTTTAGAATGGTGTGGCAATCTGAGGAACATATGTGAAGTGATTTTGAGACTAGTGGAGTATGTTATATTATTGATTGACCTGATACCCGTGCCGTTTTATGGTTTAAAGTCAACACAAGCAGTGCAGTGTCAGAAGAGAAGTTCACGTCCAGAGGTGCTGCCAGCGTCAAGTCTCAGTAAGATGAAGCCGATGAAGCTGTCCGTGCAATGTGTGGCGGCGGCGGCGAAAAGGGCGAACAGAATGCTAGGAATGATAAAGAAGGGGATCACGAACCGATCGTAGAAGGTTATCATGCCGCTGTACCGGGCCATGGTGCTCCCTCACCTGGAGTACTGCGTCCAGCACTGGTCGCCATACATGAAGAGGACGCGGTACTACTCAAAAGGGTCCAGAGAAGAGCAACTAAAATGGTTAAGGGGTTGGAAGAGTTGCCATACAGTGAGAGATTGGAGAAACTGGGCCTTTTCTCCCTCGAACAGAGGAGATTGAGATGGGATATGATCGAAACATTCAAGGTACCGAAGGGAATAGACTTAGCAGATAAAGACAGGTTGTTCACCCTCTCCAAGGTAGGGAGAACAAGAGGGCACTCTCTAAAGTTGAAAGGGGATAGATTCCGTACAAACGTAAGGAAGTTCTTCTTCACCCAGAGAGTGGTGGAAAACTGGAACGCTCTTCCGGAGTCTGTCATAGGGGAAAACACCCTCCAGGGATTCAAATAGGGGGAAACACCCTCCAGGGATTCAAGACAAAGTTGGACAAGTTCCTGCTAAACTGGAACGTATGCAGGTGAGGCTGGACTCATTTAGAGCACTGGTCTTTGACCTGGGGGCCGCTGCATGAGCGGACTGCTGGGCAGGATGGACCACTGGTCTGACCCAGCAGTGGCACTTCTTATGTTCTTAAGTGCTCTCCTGAACTTTTGAAACTGGGAGTGGGGGGTGGGTTGGGAAAAGGGAGAGGGACGGTTTCGGTCTGTTTTTGAGTCCTTATGGTCTACGCCAGGGGTGTCAAAGTCCCTCCTCGAGGGCCGCAATCCAGTCGGGTTTTCAGGATTTCCCCAATGAATATGCATGAGATCTATTTGCATGCACTGCTTTCATTGTATGCTAATAGATCTCATGCATATTCATTGAGGAAATCCTGAAAACCCGACTGGATTGCGGCCCTCGAGGAGGGACTTTGACACCCCTGGTCTACGCGAAGAACCTTGGGATAGACTTGTTTTGCCACTTGGGCTACGTTTACGAATGTTGTGTTTTTTGTATTGAGCAACTTCTAAATAAAAAATATTTTTAAAAAACAACCCAAAAACCAATTAAAATGCTGTTAACAAAAATACAGCACCATTCTCTCTTCTAAGTAGACTCCTTGGGTGGGGGGTGGGGGGGCGGTCTTCCCCAGGCACCGTCTTAGTGCGGGCGCCAGCAGCTGCCCCCAACTCCTTCCACCCCACCCCCCCACTACCATGCATGCATGCTCCCTCCCTTCCCCTGCATCTCTTTAACGTTTCCGGCATGAGCAGTAACCTCAACCTGCTGCGCGCGCCAGGGTCGGCTCATCCTCCGACTTAACTTCCTGAACCCGCGCCTAGTCAGTGACATCAGAGGAAAAGCCGACACTGGCTTGCGCAGCAGGCTGGAGTTACTGCTCATGCCGGAAACGTTAAAGAGGTGCGGGGGTAGGGAAGGGGTGGTCGTGCAGGGGGTGGGAGTGGAGAAAGGGCACCATCGCCCCGGGTGCCTCTCGCCCTCGCTCCGCCACTGCCTAAGGCCACTCTGAGATGTCCTGTCCATCTGTCCAAATTAGATTGTAAGCTCTTCTGAGCAGGGACTGTCTATTGTATATTTAACATACAATAGACAGTCCCTGCCGAGAAGAGCTTACAATCTAATTTGGACAGACGGACAGGACATCTCAGAGTGGCCTTAGGATGCGGCGGAGCGAGGGCGAGAAGCACCCGGAGCGGTGCGTATGCCTTGAATTTCTTTAGCGCTGTGTACGCCTTGCGGCGCTATAAAAATGATAAATGGTAGTTGGAGTGGAAATGCACTAGGGCCAAAAGAGGAACATGCAAGATGAAGCAACGTGAAAGGAGAACAAGGTGCTGATGTGTTCTTAGGCAGCGGAAACTGAGCAGACTTTATAGGCCAAAGGGTCTTTTTCTACCGTGCTTCTTAGAGCCAAATGCCCTGCAGTCTAGCACAGCTGATTCAACTTGAGATAAATTAACGATCAGCCGACGAGGACTGAACATGAAACTGGTTATCTTGCGAGACGATCTCCAGAATGTCCCCTTTCCAGCGAGATTTAGCTGTCCTTTCTCGGAATCAGTCACCCAAGCCCCATGCACTCCGCCCCAAAGATCATCGCTCAGGCAGCAGGTAGTACGAGGCACAGAAAGGGCCTCAGATTTAATCCCAACTTCCTCTGACCCCCCATCATTTTGAAGGATCACGGCATGCAAAAGAAGCCAGTAGAGGCGGATCGCTTTGAAATTCTGGCCATGCTTCGCAGGGCTCGATGGGATCGTTCTTGGTCCCGGCTCTGTTGGCAGATCTTCTAGGGCCAAATTCTAAAAATGACCCTGAAAATTCGATGCCAATAAAATTCAGCACTCAAGACTATTCTATAAAGGGTGCTTCAGAATGATCATTCCTTATAAAACAGAGCTTTGTACCAAATTCAGTCTTGCAAGGGCTTGAAACCTGGTATATTTATTTATTCATTTTTCAAAACTGAAAATGTTCTCACAGTCTGTCTAATGTACCTGGGGCAATGAGGGAATTAGTGACTTGCCCAGGGTCTCAAGGAGCAGCGTGGGTTTGAATCTACAACCTGAGGATGCGGAGGCTTGTAGCTTTAACCACTGCACCACACTAGAAATCAAAATATAGCAAAAGTAAGCCAAGTAAAGGACAATCAAGCCATTGTGACATTATTGATGAGGTTGGCTCTTATTGGTGGACTGAGGAATTATGATGTCACAATACCAGTTCTGGTTATCAGAGGCTGAAATTTTTCATATTATTTATTCAATTTTCTGTACTGTTCTCCCCGGGGAACTCTGAATGGTTTACATGAATTTATTCAGGTGTTCAAGCATTTTTCCCTGTCTGTCCCGGTGGTCTCAAAATCTATCCAATGTACCTGGGGCAACAGGGGGATTAAGTCTCTTGCCCAGGGTCACAAAGAGCAGCATGGGTTTGAACTCACAACCTCAGGGTGCTGAGGCTGTAGCTTTAACCACTGCACCACACTCTAAAACCCTCGTGTACAAATTAGTCATGGATCCCCGCTATTCTGTATTCTTTTGCGAACAGCCCTGACCCGCCCAGGCCTCTCCCAAGGCCACGCCCCCTTATGAGTTGCACCAATCCAACTGAAGTGCCTAGTGTTACAGAATAACACATAGCCAGATCAGCGCCCAGAATCATAATCAGTGGAGCCCATCAACTAATTATTTGGGGAGCCAATCTAGGATCCATGCCCAATTTTGAATACCGATGCGAGATCTGTGCCCAATAATGGGCGACCTCCATATAATCCGGGGATTATTGTGAAGTCAGTATTCCTGGGAAACCTCAACAGTTTACCTATAGACTCTGGGAGTTTGAATGTTTCTGGGGTCTCCGAAGGGGATGTGGCGGGGGGGGGGGGGGATGGAAACAAGAAAAGGGGAAAGGGACTGGGACTTGTATACCACCCTTTTGTGACATATAGTAACATAACATAGTAGATGACGGCAGATAAAGACCCGAATGGTCCATCCAGTCTGCCCAACCTGATTCAATTTAAATTTTTTTTTTTTTAAATTTTTTTTTTTGTAATTTTTCTTCTTAGCTATTTCTGGGCAAGAATCCAAAGCTTTACCCGGTACTGTGCTTGGGTTCCAACTGCCAAAATCTCTGTTAAGACTTACTCCAGCCCATCTACACCCTCCCAGCCATTGAAGCCCTCCCCTGCCCATCCTCCACCAAACGGCCATATACAGACACAGACCGTGCAAGTCTGCCCAGTAACTGGCCTAGTTCAATATTTAATATTATTTTCTGATTCTAAATCTTCTGTGTTCATCCCACACTTCTTTGAACTCAGTCACGGTTTTACTCTCCACCATCTCTCTCGGGAGCGCATTCCAGGCATCTCCGTAAAGTAGAATTTCCTAACATTGCCCCTGAATCTACCACCCCTCAACCTCAAATTATGTCCTTTGGTTTTACCATTTTCCTTTCTCTGGAAAAGATTTTGTTCTACGTTAATACCCTTCAAGTATTTGAACGTCTGAATCATATCTCCCCTGTCTCTCCTTTCCTCTAGGGTATACATATTCAGGGTTCCATACGTCTTCTGGCGCAAGCCTCCTATCATTTTCGTTGCCCTCCTCTGGACCGCCTCAAGTCTTCTTACGTCTTTCGCCAGATACGGTCTCCAAAACTGAACACAATACTCCAAGTGGGGCCTCACCAATGACCTGTACAGGGGCATCAACACCTTCTTCCTTCTACTGACTACGCCTCTCTTTATACAGCCCAGCATCCTTCTGGCAGCAGCCACTGCCTTGTCACACTGTTTTTTCGCCTTTAGATCTTCGGACACTATAACCCCAAGGTCCCTCTCCCCGTCCGTGCATATCAGCTTCTCTCCTCCCTATTATTAATCCCCAAATACATTACTCTGCATTTCTTTGCATTAAATTTTAGTTGCCAGGCATTAGACCATTCCATTGTGGTTACACATTCAAAGCAGTTTACATACGAGATACTTATTTTGGACCTGGAGCAAGGGAGGATTAAGTAACTTGCCAAGGGTTACAAGCAACAGCGCTGGGACAGGATTCTACAATTTCAGGATGCGGAGGCTGCAGCTGTACCACTAGACCACTCCTCGCCTCCAAAAGCACCAGGAAGGGGCTGTGTGGCATAGTGGTCAGAGGTACAGCTTCAGCCCCCTGCAGTCGTGGGTTCAAATCCCATGCTGCTCCTTGTGACCCTGGGCATAAGAACATAAGCAGTGCCTCTGCCGGGTCAGACCAGAGGTCCATCCCGCCCAGCAGTCCGCCCCCGCGGCGGCCCAACAGGTCATGACCTGCCTTAATCACCAGAAGGGGCCCCCTTGCCCCCTAGGTTTCTCATCGAAGTCCTATCTTCCCATCAATGTCCTAACCCTCCGGCCTTGCACCTGCACGACCTGGTGAGCTGTCTATACTTATGCAACACCCCAGCACCTCCCTCAGTACCCCACGATCCCCTTTTCCCTCAGGAATCTGTCCAATCCGTGTTTGAATCCCTGTACTGTACTCTGCCGGATCACTTCCTCCGGGAGCGCATTCCGTGTGTCCACGACCCTTTGGGTGAAGAAAAACTTCCTTGCATTTGATTTGAACCTATCTCCCTTCAGTTTCTCTGAGTGCCCCCTCGTACCTGTCGTCCCTTTTAGTCTGAAGAACCTGTCCCTGTCCACCCTCTCTATGCCCCTAAGTATTTTGAAGGTCTCTATCATATCCCCCCTGAGCCTCCTCTTTTCCAGAGAGAAGAGCCCCAGTTTATCCAGCCTCTCAGCATATGGGCAGTTTTCCAGCCCTCTTACCAGTTTCGTTGCCCTCCTTTGGACTCTCTCAAGAACTGCCATGTCCTTCTTGAGGTGCGGCGACCAATATGGACATGGGCAAGTCACTTAATCTTCTCCTGTCTCAGGTGCATTAGATAGATTGTAAGCCTGCAAGGACAGATAGGGAAAATACTTGCACACTTGATTTGTAACCCATTCTGAGCTCCTCTCTTGCAGGCAGTGTTTCCAACTTTTAAGTACAAAGCAACAGAACCAAGAGGAAAAAAGGGGGTCCCACCTCATCTGCAGTGAACCAGAACAACCAGGAACAAACCAACCAAAACTGCAGATATGTACAACGATGTAGGCAAAATAGGACCCCTGATGAAGGTTGTCCGAAACACGGACCGTGTTGGATCCCTTGTTTGGTAAATATACTTTGGTTGTCACAATAAATTTTGCCTACATCGTTGTACATATCTGCAGTCTTGGTTTGTTTGTTCCAACTTTTAAGTACAGCCATTTAAAAACTAATAATGAAAAAGCAACCGAGGTAAGGGACATCGATGACATGCTGGATATGGGTTTAGCCTGTGCTTTCCATTTTAATGTGGGACGGAAGAATGAGTCAGCATTTCAGGCTGTTCTGACTCTGCCCATAGAATAATTTGTGTGTTCTGACATTGGTGCCAGGTAAAACGGTAGAGATTATTATAAAGAGCAAAATTACAGAGTACAGTGGTACCTTGGTTTACGAGCATAATTCGTTCCAGAAGCATGCTGGTAAGCCAAAGCACTCGTATATCAAAGCAAAGTTCCCCATAAGCCATAATGTACAACTCGGACGATTCGTTCCACAACCAAGGTTTGCTATGGTGGCCCAGGAGTGGGTACCTGCCTGTGGGTGCCCCAGCCCCTTCAGTGGGATGGCTTCCTTCCCTCGGAGTCCCTGTGCGGCTGCCCTCCTGCTTCAGGCAAAGCCTCTGCTGTCCACCAGCACCTCCTGGCTCCCGATCCAAGCCGGCCACCGTCCTGTGCAAGCATGCGCACAAGCTCTCAGCTCTCGAGCCAAGCTGGCTGCCGCCCCGACAACGCCTGCGCCACATGCAAGCACGCACAATGTTCCGCGCTCATCAACATTGTGCATGCGTGCACGTGGCACGCGCGTTGTCGGGGCGGCGGCCAGCTTGGCTCGGGAGCTGAGAGTTTTTGCGCATGCTTGCACAGGATGGCGGCCGGCTTGGATCGGGAGGCGCTGGCGGACGGCAGAGGCATCACCCCTGGGCCACCATAGCTGAGAGCTCGTTTTGCGAGTCAACACTTGTTATGCAAGGTAAGATTTGCGGGAGTGTTTGCTCGTCTCGCAAACCACGTTACTTGCAAACCGAGGTGGATAGATTTGGTCAAGGGAAATCGACTACATTTCTCTGAAGGGATCAGTAAGCTTGTGTGAGTCAGTCAACATTGTGTATCTGGAGTTTCAAAAGGCATTTGGCAAAGTACCTCATGGAAGACTTTTGAGGAAATTAGAAAGACTTGGGATAGGAGGTATTGTTAGGGTTACTAGACGTCGATTTTCCCGGACATGTCCGGGGCTCAGGACAGCTTTTCAAAACCTGGCAATGTTGGGATGACACGCACACATGCACGACATCAATGCATCACATCCGTTCATGCAAGGATGCTGTCCTGATGCGTGAACAGGTTACAGGAGGGGGTGGGGCGGGGCTAGGGGGAAGGATACAGGCGGAACTGGGCGGATCTATGGGCATGGCCATGGGTCCGGATTTGGCTTCGGGAAAATCTGGTAACCCTAAGTATTGTGGTTAAAAGATAGAAAACAGAGCAGGGTTAAATGGTCAATATTCTCAATGAAGAAGGGTAGGTAGTCTTTATCAGCCGTCATTTACTATTTAATTTATTTATAACATTTTTATTGAAGAAATCAGTAAATATACAATAATATAATACAATAAAAGTCATTAAATTAAAATTCATCATATTAATTTCAAAATATATATCTTTCATTTCTTCAAAATATATTTCCAAAATACCCATTACATCTCTCAATACCCTCCCCCTAATTCCTACCCCCTTTCCCTTTTCCTATTGACCTCTCCCCCTATCCTCTCCCAAAATTTAGCTTTTAACTTTTTTATTGAAAGAATCATACTAAACCCCCCCCAAACCCAATGAAAGTTGACAAAAATAAAGAATAATAAAAGAACTGGAATTTTAGATAAATAATCATAGCTTCAATGTAAATCATTAAGAATTAAACTTCTTTCCTTAGTTGAAAGATCCTGAATATACGGATCCCAAGAGGAACACCAAGATTACATCCCTCCAGGTTGATGGGGTTGAGCAGGGTGAGGTGACATTACACAACTAGTGAGGTGCAAAGGACTTCTAGGAAGCTCCCCAGGTGACATTCAAATGTAAAACAGGATAAAAGTGAGCTGAGGAATTTTATAATATGGGACCAGAATGGGAAAAAGCGAATTGATTTTCACTCTAAAAAAAACATACAACCCAATGAAATGACATGAAAATACTTTGAAAACAAATAGAAGGGACTATCTTACCAGTCAAAGAATAGTTAAGCTCTGGAACTCACTGCCAGAGGATACGGTAACGTGTAGCAGGGTTTAAGACGGAATGGGACGATTCAGCGCGGTCATGGCAGCATGGCCAGTTCCGCGTGGCTGTTTCATTGCGACGGTTCAACGTGGGACTTTTAATCGCAGCCCTTTAAGAGAGGACCGCTTCAGCACAGGGCGCTGAACTGTTCCAGGCTCGTTGAAGCAAGTAGCATTGTATGGTTTCTAAAGCAGTATAATCGCATTATAAACTCATAAAACGATACTGCTACGTTACTTCTTGCCACCTCTTTGCCACTCACTCCCCCCTCCCCCCTTTTGAGACACTGCAATGCTTTTCCCTTTCACTTAGATAATTCCACTACTGTCCTGATCAGATCTTCAAGAACCAGTCAAAGAATGGATTAAGTTAGTCTGATAAAATAAAAATCATTTTATTTAGTGTTTTCTTTCTGGGATCTGGGAGTATTTTCACAGCGCAACCCATCCACCTGGGTGGTTGGGGGGCTCTGCCCTCCCCATAGCACTGAGTGACTGACACTGGACCTGACTCTGCCAGTTGGGAGGCCCTGCAACTCTCCCTCTTCAGCCTTGGAGCCCCCAATCCCAGTCTCTTACCATTCCCCAATCTCCCAATCCCTGATCCATCGTGGGAGATACTGCCAGTGGCTCGAGGGGGGTCACTGCCCTCCCCACAGCACTGAGTGACTGACACCGAACCCGAGTCCACCAGTCGGGAGCCCCAGCTTGCCACCCCCATCCCCCCAAAAACTCTCCCTCCCCAGCCTTGGAGCCCCCACCCCCAATTCCAGCTATTACCTTTCCCAATCCCCGATCCATTGTGTCTTCCCTCCGCCCCACTGTGTCTTCCCCCGATACGATCCCTGATCCTCACTCTTCGGAGCATTCAGCAGGCAGTGCCATGGTTAAGGAGCAGGTGAAGCTACGGCTCTGCCACGTTCTTTGAGCCGAGAGCGGCTACAGTTTCCAACTGCATGTCGAGAAGGGCAAGAACGGGCAGTACATCTGCAATGTGGAGCCTGAACCAAGGCAAGAGGACTGTGGGCTGGAGACCGCCTGGTGGAGGTCAACGGGGTGAACGTGAAGAAGGAGACCCACCACCTTCACCCAACCCTGACCCTAATCGCGCCCCTCCCCAGCTCTGAAACAAATTAACACTAACCCTGCCCCTAACCTTTCTCCTCCCTAGGTTTGAACTACCCTGTCACTAATCTTAGCCCTTCCCAGATCTCAAAGACCTTAATCCCATGCACTGAAACGGCCGCAGTGAAATGGCTGCAATGAATCATCCTGGACAAGTGTGTGGAGGAAAGGTCCATAGTCTCCCATTGAGACAGACATGGGGGAGGTCACTGCTTGCCCTGGGATCGGTAGCATGCAATGCTGTTACTAACTGAGTTTCTTTCAGGTGCTTGAGACCTGGATTAGCAACTGTTGGAAACAGGATCCTGGGTTAGAGGACCATTGGTCTGACCGATATGGCTAGTCTTATGTTCTTAAAGTATCATCTTTCTTTCTTTTCCAGGACCTGAAGAACCCAATCCCTCACCAGAGACCCCCTCTTCTGATCATGTGGTTACATTAATTGCTGCAGGTATGGGTGAAGGGTTCTTTATAAATGATTTTAGGTTTCTCTTCAGTTCAGGAAGAGTATACTGACAGACTGAAAAAGTTGTGGCTGTTCTCCCTGGAAAAGCGGAGACTTAGAGGAGACATGATAGAAACCTTCAAGATCATGAAGGGCGTAGAAAAAAGTAGACAGGGGCAGATTTTTCAAATTATGGGGAACCAAAAGTACAAGGGGGCACTCAGAGAAATTGAAAGGGGAAAGGTTTAGAACAAACGCCAGGAAGTTCTTTTTCACCCAGAGGGTGGTGGATACATTGAACGCGCTACCAGAGAATGTGATAAACAGGAGCACGCTACAGGGGTTCAAAGAGGGTCTGGACAGGTCCCTGGAGGACAAAGGGATTGAGGGGGTACAGATAGGAGTGGAGGTAGGTTTAGGGATAGGATTAGAGGTAAGTTTACAAAATTAGTCTGGGACCACTGTTCAGGCAATAGGCCTGATGGGCCGCCGCGGGAGTGAACCGCTGGGCAAGATGGACCTCAGGTCTGCCTCAGCAGAGGCAACTTCTTATGTTCTTATCTTATATTCTGGCTTCAGACCCTGAACGAAGGCAGAAGAACTGAGGTTTTGACAAGGTACACAAACTGGCAAAAACTTTAAAAGGTAGCTCGCATGGAACACACTTCAGACGAACCCGACAAGGGCCGTGTTTCGGCAAGTGCCTGCTTCAGGGGTTCACAATCTCCTAAAATTGGATGCAATCTGTTACTTGAATATTGAAGACCGTATTTCTGTTTACTCGTTCACTTTCACTTTGAGGTGTTGGCTCTGTTTATCCATTGGTACACATTCTGAATAAAGGACTGCATACAGTATTACAATTTAAGGAGACTGTGAACCCCTGACGCAGGCATTTGCCGAAACGCGGCCCATGTCAGGTTCGATTGAAGTGTGTTCCATGCGAACTACCTATCAAAGTTTTTATCAGCTTGGACCTTGGTCATCTCTGACCGCTTGGACCTTGGTCATCTCTGCTCGTTTTCAGCTGGCTCCTAATTGAGTTTCTTTCAGTTACTTGAGGCCTGTATTAGCAACTGTTAGAAACAGGATTCTGGGCTAGAGGACCATTGGTCTGACCAAAATGTTCTTAAAGTATCTTCTTTCTTTCTCCAGGACCTGAAGAACCCATTCCTTCACCAGAGACCCCCTCTTCTGATCTTGTGGTTACATTTGTCGTTGCAGGTATGGGTGAAGGGTTCTTTATAAATGATTTTAGGTTTCTCTTCAGTTCAGGGAGGGTATCTTATATTCTGAACGAAGGCAGAAGAACCGAGTTTTTGGCAGAACCCGAGGTTAACATGGACAAGCAATGGGGTAAGGGTTAATGGGATGCAAACAAGTAAAAATCAAATACGAAACTCACATAATAACATTCAAAAATATACGAGGGCAAATAAAAAAATTTAAGGCAATTGTTAAATTACACGATAACCAGAACAGAGCAAACGAAATGCAACATACGCATTCATACATTGCCTGTTGGATAGTTTGTCCATGCACAATGCAGCACTCGGCCTTTAGTCTTGTGGCAGCATATGCGAGGTCAAACACATAGACGCTCCATTGCAAGATTGCACCATTGAAGAATAACGTGCAGTAGTGCGCTTTAAAAAAAAAAAATTGTTATATTCTGCCTATCCTACAATTCAACGCGGATTACAAATTATTCAGGTACTCAAGCATTATTCCCTAACTGTCCTGGTGGGCTCCCACTCTACCTAATGTACCTGGGGCAATGGGGATGAAGTGATTTGCCCAGGGTCAGAAGAAGCAGGGTGGGATTTGAACCCACAATCTCAGTTTGCCAAGGCTGTAGCTCTAACCACTGCAACACACACTCCCTCTTTGGGCAGAGGGCATGAGACCTCTAAAAATTCACCATCAGATATTGACTCAGTGTGGACATTGCACCATAAATCAATGAAAGGTTTATGAGTGGGTAAAACGGTTGACTAAGGGAAGAACAGGTGCAACTGACGAAGGTCATTCTGGTCACCCATCAAGAGCACATTGACAGGGCAGATGCCTTGATTAGAGAAGACTGATGGATAATGACTGCAAATTTGGGTATCAGCTATGGATTATGCATTTGTCATATAATGTTTGATGACTTGGGTTATAGGAAAGTCTTCAAATGATGGGTTCCCAGACTTTCCCAAAGGAAAATCCGGCCACAGGATAGATTCCGTACAAATATAAGGAAGTTCTTCTTCATCCAGAGAGTGGTAGAAAACTGGAACCCTCTTCCGGAGGCTGTTATAGGGGAAAACACCGTCCAGGGATTCAAGTCGGAGAAGGTTATCATGCCGCTGTACCGGGCCATGGTGCGCCCTTATCTGGAGTACTGCATCCAGTACTGGTCACTGTACATGAAGAAGGACATTGTACTACTCTATAGGGTCCAGAGAAGAGTGACTAAAATGGTTAAGAGGTTGGAGTTGCCGTACAGCAAGAGATTAGAGAAACTGGGCCTCTTCTCCCTTGAAAAGAGGAGACTGAGACAGTGGAAGAAGAGATTCTATTTCTCAAAGGACCCTCAGCCACAATAGGGCATCCGCTCAAACTCAGGGGCGGGAAATTTCATGGCGATACCAGGAAATATTTCTTCACCGAGAGAGTGGTTGATCCTTGGAACGAACTCCTGGTGCAGGTGATCGAGGCAAACAGAATGCAAGAATTTAAGAGCAAATGGGATGCACATGTGGGATCCCTTAGAGGGTTAAGCCAAGGGAACCTGTCAGCAGGAGTGGGATCCTTAAGAGTGGGATCCCTAGGATAGTAGACTTGGGGGTGGGTCAGTAGAGTGGGCAGACCTGATGGGCTATGACCCTTATCTGCTGTCATCTTCTATGTTTCTATGTGGTGTACCTAGCATATGTGACACTCGGGGCCCATCATTTTTTGACACCCCCTCTCCCCATCTGTATGAAAACATGATTTTTAGTAACAATCCACACGTCACACATGAGTACCTAGGAAAAGGCAGCATCTTACATACTGCAATGAGCAGTACAACATCAATACACCCATTGTAAAACTAAACAAGCCAGACTAGTACAGATCAATCCTGCAGTCAATCCTAACAAAAAAACATGTCTTTCGAACACACAGAATACAGAAAACACCTTCGCCTAGTATGGAATACGTCATCACAAACTAACCCCTCCCCCTATTACAAAACTGTGGTGTGGATTTTAGCCACGGCGGTAACAGCTCTGACACTCATAGAATTCTGAGCATCAGAGCTGCTACCACCACGGCTGGCGCTAAAAAATGCTCCACAGTTTTGTAAAAGGGGGGATAAAATAGAAATACATAGACAAAGGTTAAATTGAACCAGCAAGAAGCTGGACTCTGCATACAATGCAATACCACAGAAACAGTGATTTGTCTCCTAAAGCAATAAATAAATAGAATTTTTTTTTCTACCTTTGTCTTCTGTGGTTTCTGCTTTCATCATCTTCTTGTAACTCTCTTCCTTCCATCCACTGTCTGCCCTCTCTCTTCCCCTATATGGCATCTTCTTTCCTTCTATGCCCCTTCCAGAAACTGTATGCCTCCCCCTCCTTTCACCCCCATTGGTCTGGCATCTCTCTCCTCTCCTTCCCTCTCCCACACCTCTCCTCTGCAATCCCTTTCCCTTTTTCCCCTCATTTTCCTTTTCAATTTATTTTCTGCATCTGTCTAGATTACATTCTTACTACCCTCTCATCAATGTCCTTTTTTACTGTCTACCTAAAGCTTGCCACCTCTTTCCCTCACCCCTCCAGTGTTTCCCTTACTCAATCCTTTTCTCCCCATCATGTGCCCTCCTTTTATTTATCCCCTCCTTCCATCATGTACTCTCTTTCTCTAACCGTTCTATCTAGTATCTTCTCCTCTCTCTGTCCACTTCCATCCAGAGTCTGCTCCCCTCTTTCTCTCCTCCCATTTCCTTCCTGCATTTGCTCCCTTATCTCTCCCATCTGCACTTTCATCCAGCATAGGCTCCCCACTACCATCCAATGTGTGCCCTTTCTCTCTCCATTCACCCCTCTTCAATCAGCATCTGCCCCTTTCTTTCCCTCCAATATCCTTCCCCCTTATGTCTCTCCCCTTTCTTTGTACATCAATTCCATTAGCACCACCCTTCCATACCACCCTGCCCCCTTTCTTTCCCTCCACCACTCTTTCATTCCAGCAGTCCTGCTCCTTTCTCTCCCTTCATGCAGCAAGATCCCGCGATGACTGTAGCTGCCGACTGCCAGTCCACCCCACTCCGACGTACTTGCTCTGGAGCGGACTCAGCAGCCGCATGCTGGAAGGTCCCGCGATGAATTGTCTGCTGGCTCTGCTCCAGAAGAAGTAAGTTACGTCGGAGGGGGTGGACCCGGCAGACGCAGGGAGTTGCGGCAAAGTTGTTCTTCACCCAGAGAGTGGTAGAAAACTGGAACGCTCTTACAGAGGCTGTTATAGGGGAAAACACCCTCCAGGGATTCAAGACAAAGTTAGACAAGTTCCTGCTGAACCAGAAAGTACGCAGGTAAGGCTAGTCTCAGTTAGGGCACCGGTCTTTGACCTAAGGCTCACCGTGGGAACAGACTGCTGGACACGATGGACCACTGGTCTGACCCAGCAGTGGCAATTCTGTATAGAATGTTGCTCTCATTGGGGTTCCGGAATCTTGCTATTCTTTGAGATGATGGAATGTTGCTACTCCTTGGGTTTTGGCCAGGTACTAGGGACCTGGATTGGCCACCATGAGGATGGGCTACTGGGCTTGATGGACCACTGGTCTGACCCAGCAGCGGCAATTGTTATCTTCTTATGTTCACAGCAGCATGGTGGAGGAAGCACCTTGCCAGTTTCTCTTCTGTTTTCTTCCTTCTAGCTTCAAGCATTGCTGTCCTAATTATTGGCATCCTCCTGACACGGATCCTGTGCAGAAAACAGCGGTGAGTAGCTGTAAAACCATCAGCTTGGTAGAGAAAGGTCTTGTGATAGTCATAATTGAATCGAAAAATGCCATCACTGCACCACAACAAGTATATTGCTTATATTTATGCTTATTAAAAGGACTTTCTATACCAAAGCTAGGAAGGAGAACCCCAATTCCTCATTGGTTAACCTTCAATATTCTCTCATAGGCAACCCCACTGTGCCAACTATAATGGTAAGGTGATTAAATCAAAAAGAGTTTTTTCACCCTCTGGAAACTTAAATCCATTAAAGCATACTTTGATAACTCTGCCTTCAGAATCTTGGTACAATCCCTCGTACTAAGTCAACTCGACTACTGCAACATCGCCTACTTAGCAATCCCCTAAAAGAATTTGCAACGATTACAACTAATGCAAAACGCTGCGGTCAGACTAATCTTTGGTCTAAAGAAGTTCGATCACGTGACACCATACTTCAAACAGCTACACTGGTTGCCGATGGAAGCTCGTGTAAAGTTTAAGTTCGCCTGCCTCTGTTTTAAAGTTTTCTATGGTCTAACCCCTAAATACATCACTGACCTATTCTCCTTCTCAGCCAACAAACACAAGAGAAGCTCCCACTCGTACTTCGTTTCTCCCCCGGTTAGAGGATGCAAACTAAAAAAACACCATGAGCATCTTCTCTCACATCAGGCTGCTCTATGGGGTAAAGACCTAGAACAACTCCTATTGCCCACCACTTATGAGGTATTCAGGAAATGCCTCAAAACCCACCTATTTCTGAAATACCTAGACAGCTGACCCACTTCCCTCCTTCCCCTCTCTTGCCCTTTCTCCCCATTGTTCCCACATCCCTTAAATTAATTCAACTTGTACGTCAACTCAACTTGTATTCCATTAATCTTTTGTAAACCGCATAGAACTTAACGGTATTGCGGTATATAAACTGTTATTATTATTATTATTAAATCTTAATCTAACAAAGTGCAAGCCACACTTATCTGTTGCTTCACGGCAGACAGGCTTGATAATGTGAAACTTCCTCTCCAAACAGCTGACGAAGGCCTACGTTTCATGATTGCAAAATCATTTCTTCAGGGCTCTGCAGTTTACTAATGCTGAAAGTCTCACATATTTATGTTTAAATGATTTTTATTATTCCAGCAGTAAGAAGCAAATACAAACAGTAGTACCATTCAGGAAATAACATTTTCAACAACAGTTCCCCTCCCATCCCCCCCTCCCCTCCCCTCCCAAAGAATCCATGGCCAGTTCAACAGCTGAGAGTGGGAATAAAATCTTAAAGATTCAAAAGTCTACTGCGAGCACGCAAGTCTCACATATTTAATCATCTTATCGTTATAGTTGGCACAGTGGGGTTGCCTATGAGAGAATATTGAAGGTTAACCAATGAGGAATTGGGATTCTCCTTCCTAGCTTTGGAGCATTGACTGCCCGGTAGCTTCTGAGGCAAATTCCCCTGCATATGTGCTTGAACGGTATGCTTTAGCTTCAGCGTTTGAACTGGAGGATATAAGTGTTGGGTTTGTGGATTTGTGCTCCAGTTCCTCTTTATTTTTCTTTTTAAAATACTAACACTACGTAGACCAAAACATGACCACATTGTACCTATGAAAAGTAAATTCAACTAATAATAATAATAACTTTATTTTTGTATACCGCCATACCCAGAAGAGTTCTAGGCGGTTCACATCAATTAAACAGAGTTACAAGTGGTTTACATCAATTGAGCGGGGTTACAAGCGGTTCAATATCAAATTGATCAAAGTTGCCGGGGGGGGGGTGAGGGAGAGGTAGTAGAGGGGAGAGGATTATTTAGTTAGGAAGGGGCATTAGGATCCTGGTCTTGGAAGAGGCGGGTTTTGAGTAGTTTTCTAAAGCCAAGGTAGTTGGGGGCCTTGAGGGCCATTTGGGATAACCACGGGTTTAGCTTGGTGGCTTGGATGGCCAAGCTAAGCTAAGGCTGCTACTCAATCACAGTACGTGTAGAGGGCCGTTTTCGATACGACGCGCAAATCCGGGTTTCGACATTTTGCGGAAGACGCACAAAAATTCCAGTACCAAACATGCCCATTTTCCAAACTGCAAAACGTCTGTCCTGTTTTCACGAAAATGACCGGTTTTCAGGTGTGCGTTTATCTTTTGGAACCATTACAAAAAAAAAAAAAAAAAAAGCATGTTCATAAGAAAAACACATAAAACAGGCCATTGGGATGTAAGAGGGACCATCGTTTGTACTAGACTGGCCACACCGATGTCCCAGAAGAGCAGTGGGGCCCCTTAAGGGCACTGCAGTGAAGTTCACATAAAAAGGCCCAGGTGCCCATCTCAGCATAACCCCCTTATAGTGTATGCTTAGGGTTACCAGACGTCCGGAGGACATGTCCGGGGGTCCGGATGGCACTTTTGAAAAGCTTCCTCAAAATAAAATGTCCGGACCCCTGGACATGTCCTCCGGATGTCTGGTAACCCTATCCAAACCACAAACCACTCCAGAACTAAGAACAAGAAAAGGCCTGTTCGGAAAAAATAAGATTTTACAGCTTTCTTAAAAGAATGAAAAATATGCAGGCCGTTATTCAAAGCTATTTAACGAGCCAGAAATGATCTCCTGCTTAATATGTATGTTGTCCTTTATATCCAATTGTATGTGAGACCACTAACTAGTGGCTTTTTAAATTGTTCATCGCTTAGAAAATTTGTATAAGCGATTCATCAAACGGTAATAAAACTTGAAACATATGCGCGGTTAGCGGCTATATCGCATCACATAGCTGGCTAAGCATGGATGTTCAATGCCAAACCGGCGTTGTTTAGCAGCTAAAATAGGTCACATGAATAGCAAGTCTATCTTTAACCACTAGGCAGTGGCGTAGCGAAAGTGGGAGGTGCCCAGGGTTATGGCGGCTCCCACCCTCTTTTCTGCCTCTTCCCCACCCCACCGCCACTCATACACACTCCTTCCCTTCCCCTCTCTTTAACTTCACCAGAATGGGCAGCCAACCTGCTGCCTGTGCCGGCCTCGACTCTCTTTCTGACATCACTTCAGAGGGAGAGCCAAGGCTGGTGCAAGCGGCGGGTTAGCGATGTTGCTCGTGCCGGCAAAGAGTTAGACATAGGGGGAGAAGGTAAGGCGCATGCGGCGGGGGAGGGGTGGGGAAGGAATGGAGGTGGAGAGGAGGAGAGTTGACGGCATCCCCACCAGGACTGCACCCAGGGCGGTCCTCCCCCCCTCACCACACACACACACTTACACCACCGACACCCTTAAAAGAGTAATTCTATAACAGACACTTTGTTTTATAGCAGAGGGTCTCAATTTAGTCCTTGGTAGGGTTTCCAGACATCCGGATGGATTTCCCCAGACAGGTCCTCTTTTTAGAAGGCATTCATATACAAACTATTGATACCATATCACCCAAGCAGAACCTTAGGATCTAATGAGCAAAATTTATTGACCATTCCTTCACTTAAGATTATTAATACTAGACGGCAGTTTATCTTTTCGGTAACTGCTCCACAGACTTGGAACGCTCTTCCAATTTATTTATGAAAGGAGCAGGATCTGGGAAAATTAAAAGTAATCTAAAAACATTTATTTTTAATGATGCTTTTAATATTTAATTCAACAATTTTAAGGCCAGTGATTTTATTATTTTACGTTTTATTGTTATTTGTTTCCCTAGTGTACTTTTCCTTTGTTTTGCTCTTCTTTAATCAATTGTATTTCAAACCCCTATCTTACCTTGTGTAATGAGAATAATGTATTAGTCATTTACCCGATGTTATTATTTAAAGTTTGTATTGTTTTGTCTTTTATTGAATGTATTTTAAATTGTTCATCGCTTAGAATTTGATTAAGCGATTAATCAAGAGAAATAATAAACTTGAAACTTGATGTCTAGGTGTCCGGACAGCTTTTCAAAACCCGACACTTTGTCTGGGTTTTGAAAAGCGGGTCGCGTCGGGAGGGGCTTCTGCACATGCGCGGATGCAACACGGTGACATCACATGCAAGTGCACGCAAAGGTGACATCATCGCGTTGCATCCATGCATGCGCGGACGCCCGACCGGCTGACGAGAACAGGCTGAGGGGGCGGGGCGAAGGGTGAGGCTTGGGTGGAACTGGCCGGGCATGGGGGGGGAGAGGCAGGTCTATTTTCTGAACAGCTGCATGCTCATTTAAGTTTTGCAAGGAAATATTAATGCACCTTTCATTGTTCACAGCAGGAAGAAGAAACCCTCCAGGGAAAACAGAAGTACAGAGACAGAAAAGGTGGTCAGTCTCGCATAATGGGCCGAGTCCGAGTTTGAGAGAGACAGATATTTCAGTTCCGTTTGCTGGAGAGACACAGCGAAGTCTGTTTTCGCTGTCTGCAAGTGTTGCAAATGGAGCTTACTGGGAAGAGTTAAAGGCTGAGGAACAAGGGGCTGTCGGTAGCAGTAAAGGCCCAGCTGTTATAACATCTGCATTCTGGAAATGGACTCCTTACAGGGCCACATAGGAATGTGGAATGGGTACATTTCATCCTGTAGAATTCAGCTTATAAACAGTAGTAATGCTTCAGGGTCTCTGTCATCGATGAGGAAATAGCAAAATCTTTCCTTCCAGACCCCCCGGTGGATATCAACAGATGTGTGCTGGATAAGCTGCCCAAGACGTTCCGTGGTGTGCAAAAGTCTAGAACCACTTGTGACTTTTGCATTCTTTCAAATTTGACCTTTTATTTTCTTTGGTGACCCAATAGATTTATCTGTGTACCACATTATAAGAGATACATTTGGCTATTAGAATCCACTTTTTATTTAAATCGCTTGTTTCTAATTTTACTATTTTGTTGATACTGGAACGTAGCTCCTATAACTTTTACAGATCATATCCAATCAGCACATATTATTTCTGACCAATCAGGAGGCTGCTTTCTTCAGCCAATCCCAGTCCAGAAGTCTAGGTAACAGGGCAGTTATAACAGGCGGGGGCTTTTGGGGTTTCATATACTTTCTTCATCAACCATGAACAAGACTCAATGGCACCATGCGGTTGGAGGAACGTGCTTGTGTGTCGGTGATGAACGAGGAAGGATTTTCATGCCGCCAGATCACCAGCAAAGTCAGCTGCAGTCACAGCGTGGTAGTACAGATTGTACAAAAGAAGAAAGCGACAGGTTCAGAGCCTCGGTCCGGACATCCACATGCATCAACATCACGCCATGACTGCGTACTTCTACACATTTCATTGACCGTTCGCAAGTTGACCTCACCTCAGCTACTGCTTGAGTGGTCAGACGAGTGTCATGTCAGTGTCAGCTCATCAACAGTTTGTGGCTGGTGCCTGCAATTTGGTCTGCGGCGCTGAAAAGCACACAACAAGTTACTGATGACCAAAGGCGCAACTGGATCGAGTGGGCACGGAAGCACTCAAGCTGGGCATGTGAAATGAGGGACAAGGTGCTTTTCAGCGATGAAAGTACCTTCGGCCTGTTTGGTAACCAGGCCCACACCTACTGGAGGAGGTTTCCTGGAGAGGTGTTCAAGCCTGAGTGCCTCGACCTTACTGTGAAGCATCCTTTGAAGGTCATGGTCTGGGGCTGCAAAGTTGTCAGTGGCATAGGACATCGGTACATTGTTGATGGAATCGTCAACAGGTTTAAATACATCACAGTACTGCAAAAATGCATGGTGCCATTGACTCAGCAGCTGTTTCCAGACCAATTCCTCTTCCAAGATGACGACACACCTTGCCATTGCTCCAAACAAATGATCAACCGGAAGCATCAGAACAATATCGAGTCAACTGACTGGCCTGCCCAATCTTTGGATCTGAATCTGATTGAGAATTTGTGGCACAAGGTGGCCTGGGAGTTATCAAACCATGAGTTAACCGAGTCACACATTGCAGCCTGGAACCACGTTGTCACCCATGATTGCTTCATCAGACTGGTTCACTCAGTGCAGACACGTTTCAGACAGGTGACCAAGAACAGAGGGTGGCCCACCAAATAATGAGCCATCGCTGACACACAAAATGGCCTTTTTCAAAGCCACCTACATGAATATGAGGGACAGATGACGCTCGTATGTACTTTTTTGGTCAGTGAAGTACATTACTCAATTTACGCAGGAAAACGATTAACGTGGCAACTTTTAACAAACAAACTCAGAAATTTAAGGCCAAGCTAGAATACAAAGTTGATTCTAATAGCCAGATGTATCCCTTATAATGTGGTACACAGACAAATCTATTGGGTCAACAAAAAAATTTAAAATAAAAAGTCAGAAAGTTGAAAGAATGCAAAATTCTCAAGTGATTCCAGACTTTGGCACAGCACCTGCGGCTGGCACAAACACATCGAGAACCAGTGGTGTAAGTTCAGATTCTGGGCTCCCTAGACCAGCCCCAAGGCCCGCCCAGTCCTGCCCCCAAACCTCCCCCCCCACTGCCTGCTCTTGTCGGGCAGGAAATCCACACATGCATGAATGCCACGCGATTATGTTACGCCCATGCGCGGATTTTCTCCTGCCCGATGCGATTTAGAGGAAGATTCTCAAAACCCAGACAAAGGTTTTGAAAAGCCATCTGGACCCCTGGACATGTCCTCAAAAAGGAGGACATGTCCAGGGAATTCGGACATCTGGTAACCCTATTTTAAAGGGCTTCCCCACAGCACTGGGACTGTGTTACTGCCCCCCACAAAGCTTGCACTTTTTTGGAATCCTGTGGTGGTAGAGAGGAGGGGAGGGGGCGGGGCGGGTGGAAGCTGAGGCACAAGGAAGGGAAGAGGATAGAGACAATGAACACTTTGGAGGGGGGGAAAGGAAGTAGGGAGAAATGCTGGACACCTTGGAGGGGGAATGAAAAAGAGGGAGATGCTGCATACCACGGGGGAGAAGGGAAGAAGAGAGATGCTGGACATCTTAGGGGGAGGAAGGGGGAAAGATGCTGGACACTTGGGAAGTTGGTAGGGAAGGAGGAGATGCTGAATGCAAGGGGTGGGGAGAGAGTAGGGAAGAAGAGATGGAGACCTTGGAAAGGAATGAAAAAGAGGGAGATGCTGCATACCACGGGGGAGAAGGGAAGGAGAGAGATGCTGGACATCTTAGGGGGAGGAAGGGGGAAAGATGCTGAAGGGGGTAGGGAAGGGTAGATGCTGAATGCAAGGGGTGGGGAGGGAGTAAGGAAGAAGAGATGCTGGAGACCTGGAGGGAAGGGAAAGGGAGGGGAGATGCTAGAAACAGGTGAGGCTGCATTACTGATGGTTCACCTGGGGTGTCCTGGGCCCCTGGATGGTTGCTTCCTTCTTTTCGCTGAACTATTTCTAGCTTTATTATATAATTACACTTCAGAAATTCCATTTTCCATAAAATAAAACTTTTGCTTAACTTTTTCTTACCCATGAAAAATTACCCTCAGCATTCCTCTCTAATAACTGAGCTCCACTGGTTAAATAATCTTTCTTTTTTTTTGGTGTTTACTTTTCTGTTCATTATATTTTTCAACCTCTGCTCTCATTCGGGAAATCATTTCTTCTTTCTTTGTGTTTTCTGAAGCTTATACTATGGAAAGTGATGTCTATTTTCCTTCTCACAGTTTCAGAAATGTTATAAAAATAACTTTTGGCTTCAAAGGGCTCTACAGTGCAGAGGATATGAACAAGGGGACTTTAGGAAGATAGGTTGCTATTTCCTGTAATTCGCGAATTAGGGAACATGAGCTCTCATGATCAATGTGTGTGTGAGGACCAAAGTTTCTGAAAATATTTGCTTCTTTTATGTTTAAGAACATAATTTAATTTTACTTTACAGAATGAACTTTATATGTGTTGGAGTAACTTCTTTTTTTTTTTTTTTTGGGGGGGGGGGGGGTAAAGGAGGTCGTACGGCATAGGGGTGGGTTTTTGTGAGATGCGGGAGGAGAGGCTTTCTTTCTTCCTGTTTTATTTCCACCTCATTTCCAGGAACTCCTTTGAAACTAGGGCTGCCCATTGGCTCCAGATTTCCTGAACAGGACTGAACCAGTTCAGGTTTTACTCCATTGAATGCAGGGACTTGTTCTGATTTCCAAATTGGATTCTGTACAAAAAAGCAAGACTATAAGTCCCTACGGTGGCAAGTCAAATACGCGCTAGACAAAAGCACGCGGAAATGCACAAAGACAAGTCAGCGCAAGGATAATTGAGCGCAAGACAACTGAGCGCAACGACAATCGAGCGCACGCACCACAAAATGGCGGAGCGCGATCACGCACACGTTCACCACGTTCACGTAAACTTGTGTGAATGCATTTTTGAATATGTCACGTGAATACATTTTTGTTACTATGGTTACGTTTCCTGCGCTCAGATGTCTTGTGCTCACTTACCTTGGTGCTCACTTGTCTTGGCGCTCAGACGTCTTGCGCTAACTTGTCTGCGCCCATTTGTCCGCGCACTTATGTCTCGTGCGCATCTGACTATGAACCGTCCCTACAGTTAGGGCTACTGGATGTCCGGGAAAACCCGGACATGTCCTCTTTCTAGAGGACTGTCCGGGTGTCCGAGTGGATTTCCAAAACCTGGCAGTTTGTCCGGGTTCTGCAAAGCCTCGAACTCAGGGCCTTGAATGGAGGGCCTCCGAGTACAGATGCCAGATTTTCCAATCGGAAAATCCTGAACCCCTAGACCTGCCCCCCAGGCCCACCCATTCCCACCCTTTAACGCCCCAACCCCGCCCTAGCCCCGCCTCAGTCCCGCCCCCTGCCTGCTCTTGTTGGGCATAAGGATATCCACGCATGCACTGATGCCACGTGATGCCTTCCTGCCCGACACTGATTTCTTCAAAGCTTTTCAAAACCCGGACAAAGTGCCGGGTTTTGAAAAGCCATCCGGACCCCCAGACACATCTGGGGAAATCCGGACTTCTGGTAACCCTGCCTCCGAGCATGCGTGAATGCAGTGCAGTGACATCACACACACGCACGCACGTGTGCGACATCCTCGTGTCACATCCACACATGCTCGGAGGCCCTCCAGACCCGGCCCCCAATCTCGGGAAAGAAGAGACGAGGTTTGTTTGGGGGTGGACTGGGGGAGGGGGCGGAAAGGGGTGTGCCTGGGGGAAAAATGGGGTCATGTGCCCTCTTTTTTCAACGAGGAAATCTGGTAACCCTAACATAGGGACAAGGAAAGGAAAATATAAAAACCTCACAAGGAGTGCAAGAATAAACCCTCTTAGTGGGCTGCTAATTCAAATACTATGGCTATTGTTTCTAAACATTTAAAATCAGTGCTGTCAAACTCACAGCCCATGGGACGCATGCGGCCCGCCGGGTACTCTTTTGAGGCCCTCGGTATGTTACCATTGTTCTGGAACGATGCCCGCCTTACTGATTTAACCTCACGCAAGCGCTTTCCTGCGTCTGTACGCGATTGTGAGGTGGAGCGTACAGATGCAAGAAAGCGCTTGCATGAGGTTAAGTGGCTAAGATGTTGACAGATCTTCAGTAATCAGACTTTGCTTGTTGCTGTTTCAAATTCTGGTTAAGCTCCTTCAGCCAAGAAAGAGGCAACTTCGTTTCCAACATAAACAGGGATAATGTATCCTATATTGGAAGTCAGTAAAGTCGTTATATGAAATTAGAAAAAACTGACTGAAATAAACAATTATCTCAAGGGAGTGATCCTATATTTTAAATGCACTCAGAGAAGTGAAACTCTGAAGAGGGGGAGGTAACCCCCCCCTTTTGGAACAAGAGTTCATCATCCAGTCATAGCGTACTTGGTATTTAAGAATCACTCCCTGAGATATAATAGGCACTTTTATAATCTTGAATGTTTATGAAGATCCAATCTGGTTAATTTTTCAATCTTGTTGATTTTTATATCTATGATTTTTATAAATATATTTTTATATATATGATTTTTATAATCTTGTTGATTTTTATATAAATGTATTTTTATAAATATATATATATGATTTTTATAATCTTGTTGATTTTTATAAATATATTTTTATAAATATATATATATGATTTTTATAATCTTGTTGATTTTTATATATATGATTTTTATGAATTTATATATATGATTTTTATAATCTTGTTGATTTTTATATATATGATTTTTATAAATATATTTTTATATATATGATTTTTATAATCTTGTTGATTTTTATAAATATATTTTTATAAATTTATATATGATTTTTATAGTCTTGTTGATTTTTATAATCTTGTTGATTTTATAAATATATTTATATATATATTTTTATAAATTTATATATATATTTTTATAATCTTGTTGATTTTTATAAATATATTTATAAAAATCAACAAGACTGAAAAATTAACAAGATTTACATGATCTTCATAAACATTCAAGATTATAAAAGTGCCTATTATATCTCAGAGAGTGATTCTTAAATACCAAGTACGCTATGACTGGATGGTGAACTCTTGTTCCAAAAGGGGGGGTTACCTCCCCCTCTTCAGAGTTTCACTTCTCTGAGCGCATTTAAAATATAGGATCACTCCCTTGAGATTATTTCAGTCAGTTTTTTCTAATTTCAAGAAAGAGGCAAAGCAAAAATCTTGTCATTTTGAAACTCGGTAAAGTTCACTTAAAATGTGAACCAGGACCATCTGCGAAGACACGAAGAAGCCTCTAGAAAGTCCCAGGAAACAGAAAACTGTGTTTGTTCTTTCTCTCGACATTACCTTTTAAGTATCAAGCACAGCATAGCAGATTACAGACTAAGATACAAATATGGAAAGGAATTACACATGGTTGGTGTTAGGGGGAGCAAACAGGGCAGCTGCCCTGGGCCCACAGCTCTAGGGGGCCCCTGTGTAGGGATCCGGATGGCTTTTCAAAACCCGGCACTTTGTCCGGATTTTGAAAAGCTTCCGATGTCGGGACGTCACACACACACGCCCGCAACATCATTGCGTCATCAAATCGCATGCGCGGATGCCGTCCCCAAACAGGTTAAGGGGGTGGGGCTGGGGGCATGGCCTTGGGTCCAGATTTTTCTTCAGGAAAATCTTTTAATCCTACCCCTGTGGGTCAGGATGTTCTTCCCTTCTCCCTATCTGGTTCTGAACACCTCCCCCCCCCCCCCAACTTCATAAATGCAAGGAGGTCCCGGGCGCGACAGTGATTCTCTACAGCTGCCTGCAGCCTCCTCAGTGCTGTTTCCTTGCCGTAGTTTGCTACCCTCTGACGAAACTTCCTGCTTCTGCTTGGGTGGATCATGACAGAGGAATAGCCCCAAGGAGGCCACGGGCAGTGCTAGAGAATTGCTGACATGCTGGTGACCCCTTTGTGTTTTTGCAAGTGAGGGGGGCTTCCGAACCAGGTGGGGAGAAGGGAAGGACATCCTGGACCACGGGAGCCCCCCTGGAGCAGCTGATTTTAAAATGAAGGGAGGTATGCTGCATGGGAGGGCATTTGGCGGTTGGGGAAATCAGGGGAGGGACAGGGAGGAGAGGACTTGGGGGAGCCCCTCCTTAATGTTTGCCCTTTGCCCCAGCATGTCTGGAACTATAATAAGAATAAGGAATACGAGTATACAATGTCAGGTGCAACTCTGGGGAAGAGTGAACAAGAAAAGGACCTGGGTGTACTGATAGATAGGACCCTGAAGCCGTCGGCACAATGCGCGGCAGCGGCAAAGAAGGCAAATAGAATGTTGGGCATGATAAAGAAAGGAATCTCGAGTAGATCGGAGAAAGTTATAATGCCGCTTTATAGGGCAATGGTCAGACCACACTTGGAATACTGCGTCCAACATTGGTCTCCCTACCTAAAGAAGGATATAAAACTGCTGGAGAGGGTGCAGAGACGAGCAACAAAACTGGTGAAGGGTATGGAGAAACTGGAATACGAGGATAGACTTATAACACTAGGATTGTTCTCCCTAGAGAAAAGGAGACTGCGTGGGGATATGATCGAGACCTTCAAAATACTGAAAGGAATCGACAAAATAGAGCAGAGAAGATTATTTACATTGTCCAATTTGACACGGACTAGAGGACATGAAATGAAGCTAAGGGGGGACAGGTTCAGGACTAATGTCAGGAAGTTCTGCTTCACTCAGAGAGTGGTTGACGCCTGGAATGCCCTCCCAGAGGAGATTATTGCGGAATCGACCGTCCTAGGCTTCAAGAGCAAACTAGATGCATATCTCCTTAAGAGAGGCATATAAAGATATGATGGACTATAAATTACGCCAGGGTACACCTGGCAGGGCCTCCGCGTGCGCGGATCGCCGGACTTGATGGACCAAAGGTCTGATCCGGAGATGGCAGTTCTTATGTTCTTATGTTCTTATAATATCATGATAGGAAAAATCAGCATTTGTGCAAACAGAACTATAAAAACACAAACAATTCCACATGTAAATAGGGAAGACGACCAGAGTGCAAGCCATCACCTGCCATAGGTGTGTTGAAAAAACAGTTTTTAATGCGGATTTACATTTGTTTTCAAACATGCGAGGGGTAAAGACAAAAGGACAATACAATAAGATCTTATATCCCGTACAAGTCCATTAGAGCAGTGGTTCCCAACCCTGTCCTGGAGGAACACCAGGCCAATTGGGTTTTCAGGCTAGCCCTAATAAATATGCATGAACAAATTTGCATGCCTATCACTTCCATCATATGCAAATCTCTCTCATGCATATTCATTAGGGCTAGCCTGAAAACCCGATTGGCCTGGTGTTCCTCCAGGACAGGGTTGGGAATCACTGCATTAGAGTTACGAACTTAGATGTTCATGGGAAGAATAGAAAATTGTAGATCAAAATTCCACTGTCATAACATCTCTAAACAAAATGACTCACAAATTAATCTCTTTCCACAAATATTTTGAAAAGATACTTTTTTTTTTCCAAAGATTTCGTGAACTGTTTAAAGCAGGGGTAGGGAACTCCGGTCCTCGAGAGCCATATTCCAGTCGGGTTTTCAGGATTTCCCTAATGAATATGCATGAGATCTATTTGCATGCACTGCTTTCAATGCATATTCATTGGGGAAATCCTGAAAACCCGACTGGAATACGGCTCTTGAGGACCGGAGTTCCCTACCTCTGGTTTACAGCATGTCATACCCTTTGAAGCAGATGGCAAGGAATTCTACCAATCGGTGGTTTGATATACAAAAGTCTCGGATCAACTTGATCTATAAACCACTTTCCTCATGTCCAGATAATGAAGAGACAAATAAGATTGCTTGGTAATGACATAATCCCGTATTGGTAAAGTAATTAGGTCACTCATTTACCCTGGTGCGCAACCATGGAGAATTAAGAATATAAGGACATAAGCAGTGCCTCTGCTGGGTCAGACCAGAGGTCCATCCCGCCCAGCAGTCCGCTCGCGTGGCGGCCCATCAGGTCAGGGACCTGCATAGTAATTCTCTATCAGTACCCCTCAATCCCCTTTTCCTTCAGGAAATCATCCAAACCCTTCTTGAACCCCGATACCGTACTCTGTCGTATCACACCCTCTGGAAGCGCATTCCAGGTGTCCACCACCCTCTGGGTGAAGAAGAACTTCCTAGTATTGGTTCTGAATCTGTCCCCTCTTAACTTTTCTGAATGCCCCCTCGTTCTTGTATTTTTTGAAATTTTGAAAAATCTGTCCCTCTCCACTTTCTCCATGCCCTTCATGATCTTGTAAGTCTCTATCATGTCCCCTCTAAGCCTCCGCAGCCAATGCAGTTTAAAAAACAGCGGTGTTAGTCCATCAAAATTTTGACTATGTGTTTTGCCACGCTTGCAGACTTTTTGATTATAGAGCCCTTAACTCTGATGTAAACAGAATTGCAATAATAAATATGATCATTAAAATATGGGCTTAGTGAACCCCTACCATAACTAGACTTGGTCCAAGATGGCTGAACTCACCTGATACGTGGAATGTCTTGTCTTGGTTTTCTTCTATTCGGAGCGGTCCTGGTGTTCCGGGAAACCCCTTTTCTTCAGTGCTGAAGCGTTGAGGAAAGAGTGCTGCCGGCACCTCACGGCGACCCGATTCCATGGCTTCGGGTCCATCGGAAAGTTTTTTGAGGAGGCTGCAAGCAGAGACGACGTTGGGGGAAGGCCCGCTCGAGACGCCGGATTGGAGCGGAAGCACAGCAGATCTCCCTGGGCTAGACACCACGCTGAGCCCCGACTGTAGAGCTCCTCCCCCCTCAGCTGCATAACGTCAGTTCCCCGCAGCGGGATCTGGGCACATCGACCCCCGGAGGCTCAAGTAGAAACAGCAGTGGGTATGGATTTTCCCCGATGGGAGGACGGACCAGCAAAGGATTCTGCGTGTTTGCAATATATCTGAGAGGGAGTTGGATTCCAACGGAGGAAATCGGGATGAAATACAGACTGTTATATAATTGCAAAATTCTTCCTTGATTAAACCTCCTGAAGTTACTCTTGATTCTTTATGGGTCTTGGCTGTTAATCTGGGGAAATCTTTATGTCTAATCACCCAAAATTCTAAAGGAAGGACATATATAACCACCAAGATTCTCAATTTATGTCCTATCGCAGGGGTGTCCAACGTCGGTCCTCGAGGGCCGCAGTCCAGTCGGATTTTCAGGATTTCCCCAATGAATATACATGAGGTCTATTTGCATGCACTGCTTTCATTGTATGCTAATAGATCTCATGCATATTCATTGGGGAAATCCTGAAAAACCGACTGGATTGCGGCCCTCGAGGACCGACATTGGACACCCCTGTCCTATCGGAAACAAAACGAGGGAACCCACTGAGACAATACAAGGAATACCCACTGCACTCATACACAGACACATTCACTCAAGAAAAGGTTCATAGACAACAACGCGGAAGACAAAGGCGCGCGCCGACAACTGAGCGCAAGACGGAGGCACGCGCCGAAGAAAATTACTGTTTTTAGGGGCTCCGATGGGGGGTTTTGTTGGGGAGCACCCCCAGTTTACTTAATACAAATCGCGCCGGCGTTGTGGGGAGTTTGGGGGTTGTAACCCCCCACATTTTACTGTAAACTTAACTTTTTCCCTAAAAACAGAGAAAAAGTGAAGTTTTCAGTAAAATTTGGGGGTTACAACCCCCCAAACCCCCCACAACGCGGCGCGATCTGTATTAAGTAAAGTGTGGGGGGGGTTCCCCCCCACCCTCCCCGTTGGAGCCCTAAAAACAGTAATTTTCTTCGGCGCGCGCCTCCGCGCTGCGCTCAATTGTCTGCTCGCGCCTTTGTCCCAGCACGCTTTTGACCTGACACCCAAGAAAAAGTGGAGAAAAAGCCTCATTTAAGCTTCATATGGAAAAAAAACTCCACTTTATAAGACTACAAAGAGTGAGGTAACAAAACGGTTAGTTTAGCAGTGAGAAAAAACACAGGAGGAGCCCTCTCAGGAACCGCCTTACAAAACAGCTCGCCAAATTTCAAAAATTCCACAGGTGTGAGCACAGCATACAACACGCACTCAAAGCCTCAAACACTGTCAATTTGACCATGTCACCCCTCTATTACTCATCGTCTCTCCTATAAAAATACTCCTCCTCACTTTTTTAAACAAAAAACTCTAACCAACCGGCGTTCATAGATAAACTTTTGATTCCTTATTCATCATCCAGGACTCTCCGATCAAATAATCAAAACTTACTCTCCATACCGTCAATACGGGAACTATTTTACGCTACTACTCGCAAATCCGTCTTTTCAGTTACCGCCTCCCATTAGACGTTCGATTAGAGAACTCGCTTGAAAAATTTAAAGCCAAACTTAAAACCTTCCTCTTTAAAGATGCCTTTACTCTTCAGTATTAGCTTCAGCCTCTTAATTCCTTGATTCAAGTGAAGCTTTGAAACATCTAAGACTTCTTTTGAAATGATTCCCCTCCTAATGTTTTTGTCACTCCCCATTTACCGTCCTTTTTTATTAATTTTACTTAGATGTATTTTAAACAACCTTTCCCTCCCCTAATTTCCTTCTGTCTCATGTACGTTGATCCGAAGTCGTCTAGAATTTTTAATATTTGATAAAATATTGCTTTTATTTACCTATTTTAATTGTCCCTTGCAATCTTTTTACATTTGCTTTGATAGACGGTATATCAAAAATAAAGACACTTAAAACTTAAGCAGGAAGAACAAAAACACTTAGCTGCAGACGGTCTCCAAGCTGTCTTCCACGCACCCAACCGGTGCTAGCCTGCTCAACCCCGCAGCCACTCCTGCCCGACGGGGAAATCTCCGTTTTGCTGAGCTGCGTCAGGGGAAAGATTTCAGCCTACTTCACCAGCAAAAGTTGAGGCTCACCAAGTACTGGAACCGCACCCATCCAAACTCACAGAGACTCAGTGGTGCCTCGGTGTGTTCCCCTGTTTTGTTTCCGATAGGACATAAACTGAGAATCTTGGTGGAAATCTTTTATGTCCCCAAATTCAATGTCTGGAGCAAAGAACCAAAAAGCAGGAAGAAGAACTGAAATAGATGAAAGATGAAATCCAAAAGAGACCCCACCTTGCTCCCCTCCTCTCCCTCAGCCGATGTTTTAGCAAAATTCTTCAACGATAAGGTTTCTTCCTTGAGATGCTCTTTCTCTCCTTCAGTCTCTTACAACTCCCTAGTGCCCACCGATTCCACTCCCACCCTAATGGTCTCCAACCCTATCCCAGCTGACAGATCCTGGACCACCTTTGAGCGCGTATCTGAATCCCTGGTCCTCAATCTCTGCCTCAAACTGAAATCCTGTAATTGCTCCTTGGACCCATTCCCCTCCTACCTATACGAGAACATTCCCGCTCAGGCTATTTCTTCTATCACCATTCTCATAAACTCTGTCCTTCAGTCAGGCCATTTCTCCCCAGAAAGGGGTCATATCGCCTTGACCCCACTACTGAAAAAATCTGACCTTGACCCTTCCATACCATCCAGCTATCGCCCAATTGCAAATATCCCTCTCCTAACCAAGATGCTAGAGTCCATCATTTCTTCCCAACTCTCATCATACTTAAAGAGATTCTCTATTATTTTACCCTATCAATATGGCTTTCGTCCTAACTTCAGCACCGAATCCCTACTGTCTTCCCTGATTTCAAGGGTTCAACAACTTCACTCTCGAAACAAGTTCGCCGTCCTCCTACAATTTGACCTTTCCGTTGCTTTCGATGTTGTTCACCATGATATTCTTGTTTACCAACTCTCTGAGATAGGTATCAACTCCACAGTCCTAGGTTGGTTCTCTAAATTCCTCCACTCTCGTTCTTACATTGTTAACATGAATGGCACCTCATCCTCCCCCTGGAAACCGAATTGTGGAGTCCCGCAAGGCTCTCCACTATCCCCTATCCTTTTCAACATCTATATGTCCTCCCTAAAACTCCTCCACCTATCCCCCCTTGAAACAATTTACACTTATGCAGACGACATCCTCGTCCTCCTCGAGACCGATTCGAACCTCACCGACCTGTCTAAGAACATATCCTCTTGTATAATGAACCTACAATCCTGGGCCCACACTGTGCAAATGAAATTGAATGAGTCCAAAACAAGACTTCTTTGGCTCGGTCCAAAACTAGATCACCTACCCACCTCCATCCCACTACCCTCTGGCTCCTCTCTGCAGCTTGAGTTCTCGAGCAAGGTCTTGGGCATCATCATTGATTCCACATTGTCCTTCAATGACCACCTCCACTCCTTGGTAAAAAAATGCTTTTTCAGCCTTCACATGCTGAGGAAAGTTAGACCCTGCTTCCATCAAAAACATTTTACCCTCCTTGTCCAATCCATCATCCTCTCCAGATTGGACTATTGCAACTCTATCTACTTAAGCCTAACTAAGCGGAGACTTAGAAGAGACATGTTAGAAACCTTCAAGATCATGAAGGGCATAGAAAGAGTAGACAGGGACAGATTTTTCAAATTATGGGGAACCACAAGTACAAGGGGACACTCAGAGAAATTGAAAGGGGAAAGGTTTAGAACAAACGCCAGGAAGTTCTTTTTCACCCAGAGGGTGGTGGATACATGGAACGCGATATCGGAGGATGTGATAAGCAGAAGCACGCTACAGGGATTCAAAGAAGGTCTGGACAGGTACCTGGAGGACAAAGGGATTGAGGGGTACAGATAGTAGTAGAGGTAGATACAGATAGGAGTAGAGGTAGGAAATAGGGATAGGATTAGAGGCAATTACAAAATTAGTCAGGGACACTGTTCAGGCAATTAGGCCTGATGGGCTGCCGCGGGAGCGGACCGCTGGGCAGGATGAACCTCTGGTCTGCCTCAGCGGAGGCAACTTCTTATGTGCTTATGTTCTTAAGAAAAACCTCCACAGACTCCAAAGGATTCAGAATGCCGCGGCCAAGCTCATCTTCGCTAAAAGTAAATTTGACCATGTCTCCTCACTCCTGGCCAAGCTCCACTGGCTTCCGATAATCGCCAGGGTCCACTATAAATGCGCCTGTTTAACTTTCAAAATCCTGTATGGTATCCTCCCTCCCTTTATCCCTCTTTCTTGGAATTCCTCAAACCCTAATACCACCAGATCCTCCCACAAATTAAAACTATCCTTCCCCCCTCGCTAAAAGGCATTTCCCACACAGGAAAGCTAGGGACCTCCCTCCACTTCAAAATCACTGAGCTCTGGAACAACCTTACCTCCCCTCTTCGGAACTTGAGCTCTCTCCAAGTTTTCCGCAAACATCTGAAAACCTGGCTTTTCTCAAAAAATGTAAGTCTCCCTCCAAGTTAGGAATCAAGGAAACTCTTATATCTTGGCACCCCAAGTCCTCTAAATTTTCTTCACACTTCTACCTCTAACCCTCTGTTGTAGTTCCTTCCTATTTCTCCTACTGTAAACCGCGTCGAGCTCTACGAACGTGGAGATGATGCGGTATACAAACCTAAGGATTAGATTAGATTAGATTAAGTTCTTCAAAAACTTTGGTTTGTTAAATATGATAAGGATTTAAGTGTGATATGTCAAACACAGGAAGCTATAATTAAAGATTATACTAACTTGTAAAATTAGGACATGCCCATGTCCTGTTCATGCACTTCCCCTCCCCCCGGGTCAACACCACCTTGCATTTAGACACTATACCAGCTGGCATTCACATGATAGAATACTGTGAGTGCAAAGCGAGAAAGTTGCACAGGAACAGAAATTTCACCCATCCCCCACCCATATGTGCTAAGATCCATTCCATCCCCAAAATTAATCTCCTCCATCCCCACCTGTACCCTCAAGAGTCAACCCTCTTATTAACTTATTGGATGCCCTCTGTAATAGCCTTCCATGGATTTGGGGTTGGCATTCACTATTCAAGCAATGAATTTTCCAAGCCCCAATCTGGTGTTCCAGCTGCCTCTCTCAGTGCATTCCAAGGCTCGTTCTGGAGTCCCCAGCAATTTTGACTACATTTTGGAATTCCACAGGGGTGATATGATGGAGATCTATAAAATACTGAGTGGAGTGGAAAGGGTAGATGTGAATTGCTTCTTCATTCTTTCCAAAAATACTAGGACTAGGGGGCATGCAACGAAGTTACTAAATAGGAGATTTAAAACAAACCAGAGAAAATATTTCTTCACACAACTTGTAAGTAAATGTTGAAATTCGTTGCCAGAGAATGTGGTGAAATCAGTTAGCTTAGCAGGGTTTAAAAAAAAAAAAAAAAAAAAAAAAAAAGCTTGGATCATTTCCTAAAAAAGAAGTCTATAGGCCATTATTGAGATGGCTTGGGGGAAAATCCAGTTCTTATTCCTAGGATAAGCAGCATAAAATCTGTTTTACTACTTGGGACCTGGGTTGGCCATTGTTGGAAACGGAATACTGGGCTTCCCAGTATGGCAATTCTTAAGTTTTCCATCCCCACAGGATTTGGCACTTATAGGTAATTAACTCCCACCAACTCCCTGATCAGAGCACTAGGGAATTCCCAGCCCATCCCAGTAATAGGCCACCCTAACAGTGCAACTTCATTGCAGGTCAGACCAGCAGCTGCAGGGTAGTCAAACTGTCTGGAAGCGAGTTTTTCATTGCCACATGATGAGAAAAGCCAGGGCAAGCCTGGGCAAGGGGCGACGAGAGCTAGGCGTGACCCTCAGAGCCAAAGGAAAGCATTTATCTCCCTGTTGATTTCTATAATTAACCACCCTAACTTCTCTGCCCCCTCCCCTCCCGGCAGCTGCAAAAGTGAAAGTGAAAGTGACCCTGCTCCGGCCAGCCAGTCGCAATTCTCGGAATGGGACCTCGGTCGCTGCTGCCCTGGCCGGGCGGAGTCGCCCCTCCGGGCTGCAGGCGGGGCTGAATGGCTCTTGACCGGGACCGGGCAAGAGCAGCGGCTGCACGAGGCCCCGGGCCCCCTATGGCCCCCGGAGCTCTGCTCTGTGCCCTCCTCCTCCTGTTGCCCCACCCAGGTGGGCAAGCCCAGCCGCCGCAGACAGGTAGGAGCAGCTCCCCCTTCCCCCTCTCCCTTCCCCCCTCTTCTGCTCAACTCCACTCCCTCCATTCTTTTGCTTTCAAGGTCAACCAACCCCATTTCTGCAGCACCCACCCGACCACACGTTTTTGCTCCCTCCACGTCCCCATTCTCATCCCCTCCAGCACCCGCACCCCGTCTGTGTCCCATATTCCTTACCTGTTCCCCTCCCTTCCCGACCCTCCTCTTCACAGCAATGCAAAGTTGAAGAAAATATGAGTTTAAAATCACACCCAGCATAACCTGGTGTCAGAATGTTTACCCCCCCCCCTTCCCCCCTCTTCTGCTCAACTCCACTCCCTCCATTCTTTTGCTTTCAAGGTCAACCAACCCCATTTCTGCAGCACCCACCCGACCACACGTTTTTGCTCCCTCCACGTCCCCATTCTCATCCCCTCCAGCACCCGCACCCCGTCTGTGTCCCATATTCCTTACCTGTTCCCCTCCCTTCCCGACCCTCCTCTTCACAGCAATGCAAAGTTGAAGAAAATATGAGTTTAAAATCACACCCAGCATAACCTGGTGTCAGAATGTTTACCCCCCCCCCCCCGGGTCTGCATGAAATAAACACTTTAGAGTATAGATGGGCAGCTTGGCTAGGCTATATAGAGGATAATCCTCCAAAGTAATTTTAACCAGTTGTGTAGCCAGGGTGGGAGGCGCCTGGGGCAGTGGCTTCCTTGCTGTCTCCTTTGCCCCCACCTGCTGCGCATGCACCCCTTCCTTCCCCTCCATACCTCTTTAACGTCCCCAGTGCAAGCAGCATCTCCAAACTTGCTGCCCGCACTTGCCTTGACTCTCCCTCTGATGTCACTTCCTGGTCCCACCAGCAGGAAGTGATGTCAGAGGGAGAGCCGAGGCCAGCGCGAGCAGCAGGTTGGAGCTGCCGATCACGCCAGCGAAGAGCCAGAGGTACAGGGAGGAGGAGGAGAAGGGAAGGAACGTGTGTAACGGGGGAAGGGTGGAACAGAGCAAGGTGGCAAAGAGGAGGAGAGGCATCAGCGCCACCACCAAGATGGTGTCTGGGGTGGTTTGCCCTCCCCCCTTATTATGCTGATTTTAACCAAGCAGGAAAGGCTCCTGGTGGGTTAATTGCTTGGGATGGTGGGCACTTAAGCAAATAGTGCAGGGAATATAGCCCGTTCTCACTGTGGCCAATCCAGGCCACTAGTTCCTGGCCAAAACCCAAAGAGTAGCAACAGTCCATAAAGAACCCCAAAGAATAGCAAGATTCCGGAATTCCAAACAGTAGCAACATTCCATGCTACCAATACAGGGCAAGCAGTGGCTTCCCCCGTGTCTTTCTCAATAACAGATTATGGACTTTTCCTCCAGGAACTTGTCCAAACCTTTCTTAAAACCAGCTACACTATCCGTTCTTACCTCATCCTCTGGCAACATGTTCCAGAGCTTAACTATTGGGTATGTGGGGGGGAGGGGTGGCGGTTAATAAATCTCAATAAAATAAATAAATTCAATGTTGACCACCCCGCCAGTTGCCACCCTCCCAGCCGTTCCTGAGAACTCTGGCCAATGCTCTAAGGGTGTACCAGGTTGCCTCCATTTCTGTCACTCAGTCATCTTATTGCAGACGCACGCACTGAGGACTCTCCTTGTGGGACCACCACCAGTCCCTTACTCCCTTGCCTCTTGGGTTCCCACCACCTGGATCCTTCTTCACAAGTCCCATCCCCACAGACTGGACCCTCCCACCACCGGGTTTCATTCCAGGGCCTGATCTCTCTGCCAGTGTATAGCTACCACCAAAGGGCTTCTACTTCTCCAGACAAGCAGAGTGGCCAGGGGGTTTCAGGACCAGTTGGCCACTCTGCCCCACTGCAGTGGATGTGGGTGGGGGTGCCATGAAAGCCAGAACAGAGGGAGGCAAAAGAGAAAAAGATGAGAGAAATCTCTTTATCCCCATTTTCTCTTTCCTTGCCCCCATAAATTGTATGGGAATACTTAGACAGAGGTTGGAGTTGAGACCATGTGTGATTTGAATCATCAAGAAGATTTACTGAATATTTCTTTTGAGGGCATATAAAAAAATTTCCAAAAATGGGAAACTTCTCCCGCCAATCACGCACCTTGCAAATTAAAGCCTACAAAGTTGATTGATACTATTTGCCTAGCCCCGGTGCGACACCCATTCTCACTGGAGCTGGTGCAGAGATTCTCGACCCAGTCCACAATGAATATGCATGAGATAGATTTGCATACCTAGGGTTTCCCAGACATGGCCTCTTTTTAGATGACTGTCCAGGTGCTCAGATGGATTTCTGAAACCTAGCAGCTTGTCCGAGTTTTGGAGCACCCCGAGCTCAGGGCCACGTCTGGAGGGCCTCCGAGCATGCGTGTGACATTATTGCATCACATCCACGCATGCTCAGGGGCCCTCCAGACGTGGCCCTGAGCTCGGGGAAGGTTCATGTGGGGGCGGGCCGGGAGCAGAACAGGGCAGGGTTGGAGGCGGAATGGGGCGGGCCCACATATTCTCTTTTTTTTTTTATGAAGAAATCTGATAACCCTATGCATACAACTGGGACTGAGTTGAGAACCATTATACTAGTGGATCTAGAATGGTAATCCATTAAATCCGATCTACAAGCAGATCCCTAGATGAAAATCATCATTCAAATTGCTTTAAAAAAATTGTCATGAGATCTGGTAGCATGGAATGTTGCTACTCTTTGGAATTCTAGAATCTTGTTACTCTTTGGGATTCTGGAATCTTGCGATTCTTTGGGATTCTATATGGAATGTTGCTACTCTTTGGGATTCTGGAATCTTGCTACTCTTTGGGATTCTGGAATCTTGCTATTCTTTGGGATTCTATATGGAATGTTGCTACTCTTTGGGTTTCTGGAATCTTGCTATTCTTTGGGATTCTATATGGAATGTTGCTACTCTTTGGGATTCTAGAATCTTGTTACTCTTTGGGATTCTATATGGAATGTTGCTACTCTTTGGGATTCTGGAATCTTGCTATTCTTTGGGTTTCTGGAATCTTGCTATTCTTTGGGATTCTATATGGAATGTTGCTACTCTTTGGGATTCTGGAATCTTGCTATTCTTTGGGATTCTATATGGAATGTTGCTACTCTTTGGGTTTCTGGAATCTTGCTATTCTTTGGGATTCTATATGGAATGTTGCTACTCTTTAGGATTCTAGAATCTTGCTATTCTTTGGGATTCTATATGGAATGTTGCTACTCTTTGGGATTCTGGAATCTTGCTATTCTTTGGGATTCTATATGGAATGTTGCTACTCTTTGGGATTCTGGAATCTTGCTATTCTTTGGGATTCTATATGGAATGTTGCTACTCTTTGGGATTCTGGAATCTTGCTATTCTTTGGGATTCTATATGGAATGTTGCTACTTCTTGGGTTTTGGCCAGGTACTAGGGACCTGGATTGCTCACCGTGAGAATGGGCTACTAGGCTTGATGGATCATGGACTGACCCAGTAAGGCTATTCTTAGGTTCTAAATAAGTATCTGAAACCTACAGCCAGGAGTGATTCGCACCTAAGAAACCTATAACCAAAATAATGTTTCTCCTCCTCTCACCCTCACCCTCTTCAGCCAGGGCAATTGCACTAGGCCCCCATGTCACGGAGGACCCCAAGCCTGTCTGAAACTGAAGGAGACATAGTTTGCCGGCCCCTCCCCCAGTTCCTACGCTGGGCTCTCGTCTATCGAACTGCAGCCCTGCCTTCAGGTACCTCAGGCCAGTCAGTTGAGTCAACCCGCCGCCCCCCCCCCCCCCTTTTCCTCAGCTGTGCTCTAGGAGTTATTGAACTTGTTCCATTTCCGTGACAGAAACATGTGGTCACCCTGAGATGGTCAGTAACACGAATGCTTTCAAAGACGAGGCTTTCTCCGTGGGACAGAGACTGAGGTACAAGTGCCAAACTGGTTACAAGAGGAAAGCTGGGACCTCCAGCCTCATTATCTGCCAAAAAAACGGAACGAGTGGGGAAATCTACTGGACAATGCCGAATATAACTTGCATAAGTAAGTTGTTTCATATGCGTGAAATTAAGGGTCTCCCATTATTATTATTTTTGGGTTCTTTATGGGGTAATTCGGTAGTGGGTTGTCCTAGGGGAATAATTTTTGGTGAAGCAGCAGCTTTTGAGGTTTTGGCCAAAGGAAATGTCTTTTATTTCGGGAAGCCTGTAGGATTGGGCATAAATGTATTATGCAATTTTAGCTACAGAAAGAATCTCCAAGTTTCTGGCATTGGAGGAATCAATTGCATTGTATATTTTTATTTGAGAGTTGGGAGGTTCGATGTTCGCCTAGAAAAACGGTGACGGGACTAAATCGCGCGAGACAACGGCGCGCCGATGAAAAGCACTATATTAAAGGGCTCCAACAGGGGGTGTGGGGGGGAACCCCCCCCCACTTTACTTAACAGACATTGCGCTGGCGTTGAGGGGGTTTGGGGGGTTGTAACCCCCACATTATACTTAAAACTGAACTTTTTCCCTAAAAAACAGGCAAAAAGTTCGGTTTCAAGTATAATGAGGGGGGTTACAACCCCCCAAACCCCCCCACAACGCCAGCGCGATGTCTGTTAAGTAAAATAGGGGGGTTCCCCACCAACACCCCCCGTCGGAACCCTTTAAAATAGTGCTTTTCTTCGGCGCGCCGTCAACCTTGCGCTCAGTTGTCTGCGCGCGATTTTGTCTTTTTATGGAGGTTTGGGATCCTTATATTCAGAATCTTTCACCAAGAATAAGAAGTTTGGTTCTCAATGATTTACGATGAAACTTAGGTTATCTAATCACAATCCAGATATTTATTTTATTTCTTTATTTTTGTCAACTTTCATCTGGGGTGGGGGATTTCATTTGGGGGGGAAAGGGAGGGGGTAGGGGATGGAATTAAGGGGGGTGTAGATAAGATTGGATTAGTTTATATGGAAATTTAATTTGAAGGAATGATATAAATATGTATGAAATATTATTATTATGATTCTTATTGTAATGAATGCATTTTTGTATTATCTTATTGTATTTCTTACTTGATTCTTTCAATAAAAATTGTTATAAATTAAAGGGTCTCCCAAGTCTAAACGGGATCCCAAGGAGGTAGTTATTTAATTTGTTTATCTGCTAGGCTGGTATATACTATTTCATTTACTTCTTGGGGGGGGGGAGGGGGCATGGGAGGGGATCCGTAACCATGGGGGGGAGTAAGGGAATCCAGCTCTTCATGCTTCTGGTGGTCATTTGGTCAGTGTGGGGGCACCTTTATGGCCCTTATTCATTACTGAAACAGATCTAGCCTCAAATGCTCAAGTTTTGTTCCATTATTGCAGAAGAACGTCGAAATCACGTCTGCCCTAATCCCACCCAAAATATGCCCCCTTGAGATTTAGACACACTTCAGACAAACAGCGTAGAAAACCTCTGTAAGTCTATGTGCTTTGAAAATGAGCCTCTCTACAAAATAACACAAAATCCTGCAAAAGGGGTTGGAGGAGTTGCCGTACAGCGAGAGTTTAGGGAAGCTGGGCCTATTCTCCCTTGAAAAGAGGAGATTGAGAGGGGACATGATTGAAACATTCAAGATACTGAAGGGAATAGACTTAGTAGATAAGGACAGGTTGTTCACCCTCTCCAAGGTAGGGAGAACGAGAGGGCACTCTCTAAAGTTGAAAGGGGATAGATTCTGTATGAACATAAGGAAGTTCTTCTTCACCCAGAGAGTGATAGAAAACTGGAACGTTCTTCTGGAGTCTGTTATAGGGGAAAACACCCTCCAGGTATTCAAGACAAAGTAGAAAAGACAGGTTGTTCACCCTCTTCAAGGTAGGGAGAATGAGAGGGCACTCTCTAAAGTTGAAAGGGGATCGATTCCGTACAAACGTAAGGAAGTTCTTCTTCACCCAGAGAGTGGTGGAAAACTGGAACGCTCTTCCGGAGGCTGTTATAGGGGAAAACACCCTCCAGGGATTCAAGACAAAGTAGATAAAGACGGGTTGTTCACCCTCTCCAAGGTAGGGACAACGAGAGGACACTCTCTAAAGTTGAAAGGGGATCGATTCCGTACAAACGTAAGGAAGTTCTTCTTCACCCAGAGAGTGGTGGAAAACTGGAACGCTCTTCCGGAGGCTGTTATAGGGGAAAACACCTTCCAGGGATTCAAGACAAAGTTTAGACAAGTTCCTGCTGAACCAGAATGAACGCAGGTAGGGCTGGTCTCGGTTAGGGCACAGGTCTTTGACCTGGTGTCCGCCGCGTGAGCGGACTGCTGGGAGCGATGGACCACTAATCCGACCCAACAGCGGCAATTCTTATGTTCTTAAAGCCTATACAGAAAACTTAACGCACTATCCTTCGCCTCAGTTGTATATGCAGAAGATGGATAGACCTTCACCTGATACAAAATAGGGGACCACAAAAAAAAAAAAAAAAAAAAAAAGCAAAAACGGAAATGAAGACTCCCCCCCACTCCCCTCCATCAGAGAAACCAGTCTTTATAAACAGGGCCATACAAGTGAGAAAGAAACAGAAATAATATTTTCTCATATACTCTCCAAAATTCTACATGAGAAAACTGCACATTTCACAAAGGACTTGGCAAATACTCCCTCAGACGTATTAGATCCCTTCGACCCTGAAGAAAGTTTCTTTGAAACATGCGTGCCAGGGAAGCACGCGTAAAAACGCACATGATAAGTGGGGTAAAAGTTTGTTCTTTTTGCATGAAAAAACCAATATGGAGGAGTGTGTGGCGCAGTGGTTGATGCTACAGTCTCAGCACCCTGGGGTTGTGGGTTCAAACCCCGCGTTGCTCCTTGTGACCCTGGGCAAGTCACTCAGTCCTCCATAGCCCCAGAAACGTTAGTTAGATAGATAGGGAAACCGCTTAGATAACCTTGATAGGCGGTATATAAAATCCTAATAAACTTGGAAAAATAGTGACCAATAAGCGCATTAACAATTGGATTGATGGAGTATCCTATCCCCGACGGCATTCTGAAGATCCATACAAAAATTTAATGAATATATGTATGATACTAAGAAGTTTTTGTACAAATAATTCTGAACAGTTGGGAATACAGTGGAACCTTGGTGTACGAGCATAATTTGTTCCAGAAGCATGCTCATAAACCAAAATACTCGTATATTAAAGCGAGTTTCCCCATAGGAAATAATGGAAACTCGTTTGATACGTTCCCCCCCCCCCCCCAGGCCAGCGGCTCTGCTCCCCCTGCGCGAACCGGCATGCCCCGCCTGACCAACTTGAAACTCCATACCCCCCCCCCCCCCGTCTGGCACCGGCACAGAGCCCACAGGATGTGCCGATGCCGCTTGAAGAACTTCCTGCCTCTGCCAGGCCTTGAGCATGCATCTGCGCATGCTCAAGGCCTTCTAATTCTCGCTCTTGACGAGATTCTCGGAGATCTCCAAGAATCTCAGCAAAGGCAGGAAGTTCTTCAAGCGGCACCGGCATGTCCTGTGGGCTGCGTGCCGGTGCCAGACGGGGGGGGGGGGGGGGGAGTAAGTTTCAAGTTGTTTGGGCGGGGGGTGCCGGTTCACGCGGGGGGGGGGATGCCAGTTCTCGGGGGGGGGGGGTGCTCACAAATCGAGTCAACATTCGGTTTGTGAGAATGTTTTGCTCGTCTTACAAAACACTCGCAAACTGGGTTACTCGCAAACCGAGGTTTGACTGTATTCTTTAGCATCTGAAATACTGCAGAGTTAGCACTTTCTATAATTGGTCCTAGATGAGTACGTGCTAAGCAAGTGGCTCCTGGATTTTATAGCATTTGCAAGTTTTTGGCTACCTAATAATGGCCTCAGCGTCCGTTAATCATTTCACAAAGGAGACACATCTCAGTATTACCTTTGTTATTCTGATTGGGCTGGTCCCATTCTTCTAAATTCTTTTCCAGGTTGGCTTTTCCATTTCTTCTTCCCTCCTCTTGTCATCTTCCTTACTACTATGAATTATTTCTTTAGCACTACCAGACGTACGCAGCGCTGTACAGAGTCACAAAGAAGACAGTCCCTGCTTGAAAGAGCTTACAATCTAAACAGGCAAGACAGACAAACAGGATGTCATGGAAACAGTTAAGGGGAATGGTTAATCTGCTGGCTGGGTTGGAGTACTGCTTCCCGATTCACATCGATTCACCGATTCATTTCGGGTGAATCGATTCGAATCGATTCAAAACCAAAAAAAATCGGCCTCCCGATTCATTGTCTGACCCGCCCCCTAAAGCAGGATCGGCAGCGCTGGTTCTTGCTGGCCGGCCGCTGCCGCTCCTCCTTTAGAGGGCGAGGGGGGAGGGTGCAGGCCTGAAGTAGTGCTGTCACTTCCTGATGGGGTTCGGGGCCGCCTCCCTGCGCGGCTGGGTGTGAGAGAGCGGGTCGAGTTAAGGAGCCGGGGTGGTCATGCAGCAGGAAAGCCAGACCAAAAGCATGTTCCTGTCATGGGCCCTGGAGAAGATCCTGGCCGACAAGGAAGTGAAGCGCTCCCAGCACTCCCAGTTGCACAAAGCCTGTGAGGTGGCCCTAGGTAGGCCCGAGGGGGGGGGGGTAGCCCTCCTTCATATGCTTTCGGGCCCCGTGTTTACTTGGTTCAGGGTTTATCAGGCAAAGGGAGGGTCTGCGCCTCAGCTTAACGTGTGCTCCTGCGCTTGTCAGCCTCTGCGGCTTTCTTTTCAGGTTTCTCCCAGTGTCCTGTATCCCAGGCTACCTGCGGGCCTCCCAGCTAACTCCCTTCTATTGGCGACTGCTAATCTGGCCGGGAATGTTCAGGGCCTGGCGCTAGGGATAGTAGGATTTGTAGTTTAAAAAAAAAAAATGAGTAAGCTGAGCAACGGAATTAAGACTTCAAAGGATGAAAGTTTGAGAGAGGATTCGCTGATATCCCTGATGGGATGCGAGGGAGAGTAAGGGGATGGAGCAGGATGGTTCTGGGGGGGGGGGTGAGGGGGGAAATAAAGTTAACATTTATATTGTCTATTGACAACGTTTTCAGTGAGCTTTTGGCATTTGGGAGTTTGAAAGTTTACCCGTTTCACTTGTAGGCACAAGCTAGGGATTTTCTGGTTTGGCACAGGCTTGATTTTTATGGCTTGTTTAGACCTGGAATCTTGACCTGCTTATCTTAAACTTTTACTATACCTATTAATTGTTTTCTTGTTATTTGTACTGGAAACCGTGACATGGCCCAAGGCCAAAAGTAACTCGATCCCATGTTACCAGAATTCGAGAGTTGTGCTTTCCATGGGCCTTGTTAGAGTTGGGTAGTTGAACTGGTTTGTCTGCTATATGAACACAAATTAGAAGCATCAAATTAATAATAAGCATTCCTTGGAAGTCAGTAAGCTTATTTATCTGTGTAGGTAGCCAGATGCATTTAAGCCATGATATTATTTACACAGATATAGTAGACTAGTTACTGGTAAGCATTAATCCCTGTTTGGCATGCCTTGATCATGTCCGGTGTACAAAATGAGTTTTGCCTAATCTGCCATGAGCAGAGCTATAATTTTGTCATGGGGGAAATCTGATTTGGTTTTTAAAAGGATTGTAGGAGTCCTGAGATGACATGCACAATTTATGGCAATCAGACTACCATGATTTTATAGTTACAGCCCATTAATTTTGGCAATTAATGTGCCATAACTGCAGAGCTTAAAAAAAACACCCAATTGGGCAGAAAAATCAATTCAATAGGCTGAATCGAATTTAAATTTTTTTTATTTTTTTTTCCTGAATCGGGCAGCACTAGGTTGGGCAGAGGGGAGTACAGGACAATCAAGCTATTGTGACATCACTGATGAGGTTGGCTCTTATTGGTGGAATGAGGCATTATGACATCACAATCTCAGCTCTGCTTCCCAAAGACAAACTCTTCACACTACTACTACTATGAATTATTTCTATAGCGCTACCAGACGTACGCAGCCAATGAATATACATTGAAAGCAGTGCATGCACATAGATCTCATGCATATTCATTGGGGAAATCCTGAAAACCCTCTAACTTCTGCAACTTCATAAGAACATAAGAATTGCCGCTGCTGGGTCAGACCAGTGGTCCATCGTGCCCGACAGTCCGCTCACACAGCGGTCCTTAGGTCAAAGACCAGCGCCCTAAGAACATTCCGGTTCAGCAGGAACATGTCTAACTTTGTCTTGAATCCCTAGAGGGTGTTTCCCCCTATGACAGCCTCTGGAAGAGCGTTCCAGTTCTTTACCACTCTCTGGGTAAAGAAGAACTTCCTTACGTTTGTACGGAATCTATCCCCTTTTAACTTCAGAGAGTGCCCTCTCGTTCTCCCTACCTTGGAGAGGGTGAACAACCTGTCCTTATCTACTAAGTCTATCCCCTTCAATACCTTGAATGTTTTGATCATGTCCCCTGTCAATCTCCTCTGTTCAAGGGAGAAGAGGCCCAGTTTCTCTAATCTTTCGCTGTACGGCAACTCCTCCAGCCCCTTAACCATCTTAGTCGCTCTTCTCTGGACCCTTTCGAATAGTACCGTGTCCTTCTTCATGTACAGTAACCAATGCTGGATGCAAGTTACTCCAAGTGAGGACGCACCATGGCCCGGTACAGTCTTAAGCATTTGTACTAGCCGTGAAGGCTTTAGTTTCTCTTCTGCTCCTAGCACCGGATTTGCCAAAATCTTGAGGGCTGGAATCCAGTCGGGTTTTCAGGATTTCCCCAATGAATGTGCAATGAAAGCAGCGCAGGCAAATAGATCTCATGCATATTCATTGGGGAAATCCTGAAAACCCAACTGGATTGCGGCCCTCAAGGAGGGATTTTGAGACCCCTGCCACTTAGTTTTCATTTCACTTCTCCTCTTTATTAAGGGTCTTTGGGCTAGATTCACAAAGCAAATCCATCGGTTTGCGACCCCTTTACGAGCAAATTTCCCTCCGGCCTGATTCACTTACCTCTCTTGTGATCCACTTCGAATCCGTGCATGCGAATGAGGTGAAACGCATGCAAAGTGGGCAGGGGCGCAATTCACAACACAATCAATCCCATCTGACTGGGCTGGCCGATCAACCGAAGAAGCGACTGCTGGGGACCAGTCGAAAACGTCTTTCCGACTCTCCAGCCCTGCTCTCTGCACACCCATGCAATCCGCTAAGAAGATCGACTGTCGGCTCCGGGCGGCTTTCCCGCAGAGGAGAGAATCCTGCATTCACCGTGGGCCTCATCTGGGGCAGCCTCCTTGGAGCGGCTGGGGCACGGGCAGTGTGTCTGGGAGGGAATGCATGGATGGGAGAACATCTCAGGGGAGGAGACATAGGCATCCTGGGACTGTCGGCCAAGTCTCTTCCCTGAAGAAGCCCTTTCTGGAAACGTCAATCGCTCCTCCTAAACTTACTTGCTCCACTTCATCACTGACGCTGAAACCGTGGATTGAAGACAAAGTTTTATTTTATTTTTCTTTCCAGCTTATGATTTATCTTTAATCTTATCTATTGTTTTGCCTTTTGTCTTTGTTTTGTTCTATTTCTATCATTTAAATTTCTCCAGAATTCTACTGTTCAACGGCTCCCCCTTCTGCTTCTATTCCTTTCTCTCCTCTCTTCTACCTTCCAAAGTATTTAGATCAATGCTGTCTTGTTAAAATGTTTATTTTATTTTTCCTCTAACTCTACTTTTCACTTCTCTATTACCCTCCAGGTACTTTAGTTAGATTGTGAGCCTTCGGGACAGTAAGGGAATTTTTCAAGTACCTTATTTCTAATCTTAATGTATATTTTCTGTAAACCGCTTAGAACCTAACGGATGTAACGGTATATAAGAAATAAATTACATTACATTACATTACATGGACCATTTGGCCTTCATCTGCCATCATGTTTCTAGGTTTCTATAACCATAAAGCTCTATGACATCACAATGCAGGCAAAGAGCCTTAGCCAATGGGAAGAAGATATGCAAATGTTAAAGAGCCTTAGCCAATAGGGAGAGGAGGAGATAGTGGATGCTGCAGAATTCTACTGTTCAACGGCTCCCCCTTCTGCTTCTATTCCTTTCTCTCCTCTCTTCTACCTTCCAAAGTATTTAGATCAATGCTGTCTTGTTAAAATGTTTATTTTATTTTTATTTTTCCTCTAACTCTACTTTTCACTTCTCTATTACCCTCCAGGTACTTTAGTTAGATTGTGAGCCTTCGGGACAGTAAGGGAATTTTTCATGTACCTTTCTTATTTCTAATCTTAATGTATATTTTCTGTAAACCGCTTAGAACCTAACGGATGTAGCGGTATATAAGAAATAAATTACATTACATTACATTACCCTGCTCTCTTCTCCTGCCCACTCTGCCCCATGCTTGTCTCCTGCCTGCTGCCCCGATGCTCTTCTCCTGCCCACTCTGCCCCATGCTCCTCTCCTGCCTGCTGCCCCGATGAAAAAAAGCCAGTGCAAGCCTGTGGTTTTAACCCAGGGGCTTTTAAGCAGGTTAAAAAAATCTAAGCCTGGCCCGGAGCCATCTACAGATGGTCTGCGCATTCTCGGGGATTGCTTAACAGCGATCCATGCCTGCAGATGGTTCCTCCGATCACCCCCATCTGCATATTTACTTGTTGGGAATTCGTCGGACCTGCCCGGATCGGTGAATCTGGCCCTTTGTTTCTTCTAATCAGGATAAAAAAATACACATCTATGCCCCCTCTCATCACAGAAAAACAGCTGGGGAGTGCCTGGGACTGCCTCTCTGCAGCAGTGGAGGCAGAAACACAGAGAGAATGAAAAGGGGACATCATTTGTCCTTATCCTCATTCCGTCCCTGCAGGCTCTGTTCCCATCCCACCCCGGTCCCCATGGACTCTGTTCTCATTTGCACAAGCCTCAAACACTTAGGATTTTTTATTTAAATGTTTTTATTAAAGTATAAAAACGGTCAGATTGGTCAGACAAAGGAAGATTGTGAAAAATTGCAAAGGGACTTGGACAAATTGGGAGAATGGGCAGAGAGATGGCAGATGAAGTTCAATGTTGAGAAATGTAAAGTATTGCATGTGGGAATCAGAAACCCGAGGCACAGCTATACGATGGGAGAGATGTTATTGAATGAGAGTACCCAAGAAAGGGACTTGGGGGTAATGGTGGACATGACAATGAAGCCGACGGCACAGTGCGCAGCGGCCGCCAAGAGAGCGAATAAAATGCTGGGGATAATCAAGAAGGGTATTACAACAAGAACGAAAGAAGTTATCCTGCCGCTGTACCGGGCAATCTTGAGTACTGCGTCCAGTATTGGTCACCATACCTTAAGAAGGATATGGTGTTACTCGAGAGAGTTCAGAGGAGAGCGACACGACTGATTAAGGGGATGGAAAACCTTTCATACGCTGAGAGATTGGAGAAACTGGGTCTCTTTTCCCTGGAGAAGAGAAGACTTAGAGGGGATATGATAGAGACTTACAAGATCATGAAGGGCATAGAGAGAGTAGAGAGGGACAGATTCTTCAAACTTTCAGAACATAAAAAAACAAGAGGGCATTCGGAAAAGTTGAAAGGGGACAGATTCAAAACAAATGCTAGGAAGTTCTTCTTTACCCAACGTGTGGTGGACACCTGGAATGCGCTTCCAGAGGACGTTATAGGGCAGCGAACGGTACTGGGGTTTAAGAAAGGATTGGACAATTTCCTGCTGGAAAAGGAGATAGAGGGGTATAGATAAAAGATTACTGCACAGGTCCTGGACCTGATGGGCCGCCGCGTGAGCGGACTGCTGGGCGCGATGGACCTTAGGTCTGACCCAGCGGAGGCATTTCTTATGTTCTTATGTTCTTATGTCAGTATGCCGTACAACTGTTTGTGAATCACAAATAGAGCCTTCCATTTTGATCTGGTTTTGGTACAGCCTTCCCAAAGATTTGGCTGCCTGTGTTTTTCCATCTGGGAAGAGAATTGGATTGTCTTTCGGACAGGGGCCTAAAAGAGAACCAACACTGTGTAGCATTGGATGAACAGAAAAGCGAGTGTCTTAAATGTGGGGAATGTTCCTTGATGCCAGCAATAATGGATGAATCTGTTGCAGTAACAGTAAGATGCTTGACCAGCTGGGCACATGATGGAAGGACGTTGCAGGTGGTAAGAGTCTGGTCAGTGGACAAAACTCTTCTTGCCACATCAGACAAGACACAAATTTAACAGTGGTTCATTTAAATCCAAAAGTAGCTTCTGCAATTTATTTTTCAATCATTGAATTTAGTTGCCAGTTTCTAAGATGTGTTAAGCTTTTAAATATTGATACTAGCATTTTATAGATACTGCTCCGTTTAGTTGAAGCAGCCTATTTAAGGCTAGTCTCAATCTTTTAGAAAATGACATGAGGACACAGCTTGTCTCCTTCCCTATGAGCTCTGTCCCTGTCCCCAGAAAATGCCAACTCTGTCTTGTAACACCATTACAGAAGCTCAAAGATTGTAGCACCATTACAGAAGCTCATGTCAACCGCTCTGAATTGACTCCCCAGTCATTAGTAGCAGCATAGAAGCTTTCAATAAACATCCCAGCCCCTCATGGTCTGTCATCATTCTGCCCCATGGATTCTAACCCCACCCCCCCACCCTGAGGGCTCTGTCCCTGTGTCATTCTCTAAAGCACAGGTGTCGAAGTCGGTCCTCGAGGGCCGCAATCCATTCGGGTTTTCAGAATTTCCCCAATGAATATGCATTGAAAGCAGTGCATGCACATAGATCTCATGCATATTCATTGGGGAAATCTTGAAAACCCGACTGGATTGCGGCCCTCGAGGATCGACTTTGACACCCCTGCTCTAAAGGGACAAACACTGGCTGAGGTGATAAGATTAGAGATGCTGAAAGCTCTCTGGTACTGTGACAGGATAGGAAAACAGGCAAAATTGGCTTTCTGGTTGTTATCTGCTCTCATATTCTGTGTCCACCTTGTCTGGAAGCCAAAAAGCATCTGTATTACTACAGATAGGAGTTCTGCAGTGTTTTGGGATGACATTAAAAACTCTGTTTATTTCACCAGGGGATACATCACTCGCATCTCCAACAACTGTTACCTCTGCGGAAGGTATGTCAAGCACAAAACCTACTTCTCTGACAACAGCAAAGACTTTCCCTCCATCTGCCACAGCTGTCAGCACTCCACCAGGGACAAGCTCTGCCTCTCAGCCGTCGACAGCACACTCTGCTCAAGCAAAGACAATAAGCGTGTCTGCGCTCCCGAGAGAAGCCACCCCTCTATTCACAACAGCAAATGCTACCTCCTGGCCCCTGCCAGACCCCAGCTCTCCACCCACGGAGCAGAGCACACCATGGCCGTTTACAGATGACAGCTCCTCCTCGTCGGAGACCAAATTCAGCAGCTCTGCCCTGCAAGGTTGGAGAGTTCACTCAAGAACATCTGCAAAGTCCTTTAATAGAGAAATAGGGCTCCCGCAGACACCGTAGTGTTATAGCATAGAGAACTACTACTCGTATAATTTCTCAGTATTAAAGAAAATTGGAAGTGGTCAGTTTTTGCTGAGACGCCATTAGATTTTGTAGTTATTGCCTTAATGCCATAAATTAATGGGCAATAATTCCAAATCTAACACAGCAACTACTGGGGGTAGAAGCAGACCCGAAACCAGTGGGTCACGCACGGTTTTGGTTTCTTCCAGAAATGCACCGTCACTTTCAGCTGAAACCTGAACCCAGACAGGGTCGGTTTCATGGCAAATCTGAAACGGAAGCCAAAATTCCGCCGATCTCTAATTGGGAGTCTGCTAAGCATTTCCTTTGTAGGCCACACTTTTATTTATTTTTTTCGGTATTTACAATCAGGTACTCAATTATCTTTCCTTATCTGTCCCAGTAGGCCCAAAATCTTATCTAACGTACCTGGGATAGTGGAGGATTGAGTGACTTGCGACGCATGAGAGATTTTCATGCACCGTTTCTACTACTGGATATGCAAATTTCATACTCATTGTGGATAAAATGTTCATAAAACGTTAAAATGTCCATTAGCATGGTCGCACTTAGCATCTCCGATTTAGAAAGCAGTAAGTAAACCTATGTTCGCCGCAAAATTGTCAGAATGCCGCGGCCAAGCTCATCTTCGCTAAAAGTAAATTTGATCATGTCTCCCCGCTCCTGGCCAAGCTCCACTGGCTTCCGATAATCGCCAGGGTCCACTATAAATGCGCCTGTTTAGCTTTCAAAATCCTGTATGGTATCCTCCCTCCCTTTATCCCTCTTTCTTGGAATTCCTCAAACCCTAATACCACCAGATCCTCCCACAAATTAAAACTATTCTTCCCCTCGCTATAAGGCATTTCCCACACAGGAAAGCTAGGGACCTCCCTCCACTTCAAAATCACTGAGCTCTGGAACAACCTTACCTCCCCTCTTCGGAACTTGAGCTCTCTCCAAGTTTTCCGCAAACATCTGAAAACCTGGCTTTTCTCAAAAAATGTAAGTCTCCCTCCAACTTAGGAATCAAGGAAACTCTTCTATCTTGGCATCCCAAGTCCTCTAAATTTTCTTCACACTTCTACCTCTAACCCTCTGTTGTAGTTCCTTCCTATTTCTCCTACTGTAAACCGCGTCGAGCTCTACGAACGTGGAGATGATGCGGTATACAAACCGAAAGATTAGATTAGATTAGTAGAGAGAATATTTTTTAATTGTGCAGGATCCAAAATGTGGTAAGAATGATTCTCATATGTGACCAGACATTTACATGGAAATTAAAAATATATGAGCCCAACCCTCCCCCCTCCCAACACACACAGCCAAGACATGAGCCTTAAGCTGTAGGAAGGCTTTATGACACATCTGAGTAGGCCTGGCCACATCAGAAAACATTAAAACCATTTGCTTACAGAAAGGAAAACTTTTTTAAAGTAGATCTGCGAACTTGGAGATGATGCGGTATACAAACCTAAGGATTAGATTAGATTAGATTAGTGTATGGTAGCTGCCATGCACCAGCTATGAGAGGGGGCTGTAAAGTTCTCGGCCCACCCAAGAAGAGAATGGCGTTCCGTATGATTCAATCAATGATCTGAAACAATGTCAAAAACAGAATTTTGTTTCTGCAAATTGGCACTTAATGAAATAAGATAACACTTTTCAGTTACAGTGGCAAAATAACGCCTGGGCTGAGGACTTTTCAGCACCCCTTCATACAATATATTCTCCCATTCTTCACCCATGTTCCACCTAATTCCACCTGTAACATAAAATGCCTTAATTATCAAAATATTGTGTTTAAAACCGACTGTCCGCTGTCTCAGCCATTATAGTAGCGATTTAAAAAAGGCAAGTCATTCCCCCCCAAATGGTCATGCAAATGAGGTAGGCGGAGAGTAGCGAAGATTCGCTAAATTTGCATGTGCCCATCTCTGGTGATAGTAATGGGTACATACACAGAATAAATGCAAAAAAAAAAAAAAAAAAATCAACACCCAACAACAAATTGTCGTGAGGGAGGGCAATGGGGGTATCACCCTCCCCCAGCTGGCTGAGACTAGAGAATGACACGAGGACAAATTTTTCCCCGTCCCCGCAGGAACTCATTTTCCTGTCCCATCCCAGCAAGCTTTTTTTTTTTTTTCTATCCCTGCCCCATTCCTGCAAGCTGTTCTCATCTGCACAAGCCTCAAACACTGTAAAATCATAAGTAGCAACATTCTAGAGCTCAGATTGTGATGTCATAACGCCTCATTCCACCAATGCCTAAGCTCCGTCCTCATCTGCACAAGCCTCAAACACTGTAAAATCATAACTAGCAATATTCTAGAGCTCAGACTGTGATGTCATAATGCCTCATTCCACCAATGCCTAAGCTCCGTCCTCATCTGCGCAAGCCTGAAATGCTTTAAAATCCTAAGTAGCAGCATTCAAGAGCTCAGATTGTGATGTCATAATGCCTCATTCCACCAATGCCTAAGCTCCGTTCTCATCTGCACAAGCCTGAAATGCTTTAAAATCCTAAGTAGCAACATTCTAGAGCTCAGATTGTGATGTCATAATGCCTCATTCCTCCAATGCCTAAGCTCCGTCCTCATCTGCACAAGCCTCAAAACACTTTCAAATCATAAGTGTCCGAGGCTTTTGCGCTTAAGGCAGAGCTTACAGGAATGGGACAAGGACAGCGACAAAACCTGTGGGGACAGGACAGGGAAAATTGAGTTCCTGCGGGGACAGGGAAAAATTTGTCCCCGTGTCATTCTCTACTGTGTTCTTCCCCACCAGCTGAACCTCACTGGTCTCATGTAGATCTCAAAAGGCAGCATGGCAATGGGAGGGGCTTGAGTAAGTCAGGGGTGTTTCTAAAAGTTAGGCGCAGCTTTACAGAATGAGGCCTTTCCAGGCCTGAGTGCGGGAGTTACATCTGCTTTTATGAGGCATAAGTCTGGCTCCCAGTTAAGCATGATACGAATGTTATGTTTGTATTCTATAAAGGTCGCATGCACTGATCATTTTTAGCGCCATATTTACGAGGGTTCTTCCGCGCTTTTTTCTTGCACTCCATCAAAAACATTCTTTTTTGATGGCCTTAAGAAGTTAGTAGGACGCTGGGAAAAATGTATTGCGAAACAGCGTGATTATGTGGAAAAGTGATAGAATTTGCTTTTGAGTTATTTAATAATAGTGTTTAAAAAATTAAAAGTGCAGAAACATTTTGAAGGTCCCTCATGCATTAGATTGTAAGCTCTACTGAGCAGGGGCTGTCTCTTGAAAGTTTTAATGTACAGCATTGCATGCGTCTAGCAGAGCTATAAAAATGATAAGCAGTAGTAACCGTAGAATCTGGGCCTGTTGCTTCATCATCATCATTTGCTTTCTTTTCCTGTTGAATGACACACCGTGACCTTTGCAGTAGAGGTCTGCACGGGAACGGGGACCGCGGGAATCCCGCAGGTCATAGAAACATAGAAGATGACGGCAGAAAAGGGCTACAGCCCATCAAGTCTGCCCACTCTGCTTACCCACCCCCTGTCTATGCCCTAATGACCCAATTTCCTTATCTTGACCCTCGTAGGGATCCCACATGGGTATCCCATTTATTCTTAAAGTCTGGCACGCTGTCTGCCTCGATCACCTGCACTGGAAGCTTGTTCCAATGATCAACCACTCTCTCTGTGAAGAAATACTTTCTGGTGTCGCCATGAAAGCTCTATGATCTCACAATGCAAGTTTACAGAGCCTTAGCCAATAGGAAGAGGAGATGCAAATGTTAAGAGCCTTAGCCAATAGGGAGAAGAGGAGATAGTGGATGTTGCGGATGGGCCATTTGGCCTTTATCTGCCATCATGTGTCTATAATCATAAAGCTCTATGACCTCACAATGCAGGTGTAAAGAGCCTTAGCCAATAGGAAGAGGAGATGCAAATGTTAAGAGTCTTAGCCAATAGGGAGAGGAGGAGGTAGTGGATGCTGCGGATGGGCCATTTGGCCTTTATGTGCCATCATGTTTCTATAACCATAACATAGAAACATAGAAGATGACGGCAGAAAAGGGCTACAGCCCATCAAGTCTGCCCACTCTGCTTACCCACCCCTTGTCTATGCCCTAATGACCCAATTTCCTTATCTTGACCCTCGTAGGGATCCCACATGGGTATCCCATTTATTCTTAAAGTCTGGCATGCTGTCTGCCTCGATCACCTGCACTGGAAGCTTGTTCCAATGATCAACCACTCTCTCTGTGAAGAAATACTTTCTGGTGTCTGCAGCAGCCACTCTCTCCTCCTCTCCCTATTGGCTAAGGCTCTTAACATTTGCATCTCCTCTTCCTATTGGCTAAGGCTCTTTACACCTGCCTTGTGAGGTAATAGAGCTTTATGGTTATAGAAACATGGAAACATGGTGGCAGATAAGGGCCAAATGGTCCATCCTATCTGCCCATTCACAGCATCAACTATCTCCTCTCCAAAAGAGATCCCATGTACCTGTCCCACGCTTTCCTGACTTCAGACACAGTCTTTATCTCTACCACCTCCACCGGATGGCTATTCTACATATAGAAACATAGAAACATAGAAGATGACGGCAGAAAAGGGCTACAGCCCATCAAGTCTGCCCACTCTGCTTACCCACCCCCTGTCTATGCCCTAATGACCCAATTTCCTTATCTTGACCCTCGTAGGGATCCCACATGGGTATCCCATTTATTCTTAAAGTCTGGCACGCTGTCTGCCTCGATCACCTGCACTGGAAGCTTGTTCCAATGATCAACCACTCTCTCTGTGAAGAAATACTTTTTGGTGTCGCCATGAAATTTTCCGCCCCTGAGTTTGAGCGGGTGCCCTCTTGTGGCCGAGGGTCCCTTGAGAAAAAAAATATCATCTTCCACTTCGACACGTCCCGTGAGGTACTTAAATGTTTCGATCATGTCTCCCCTCTCCCTACGTTCCTCGAGAGCGTAGAGCTGCAATTTGTTCAGTCTCTTTTCGTACGAGAGACCCTTGAGCCCCGAGATCATCCTGGTGGCCGTCCGCTGAACCGATTCAATTCTGCGCACATCTTTACTGTAATGTGGCCTCCAGAATTGCACACAGTACTCCAGATGAGGTCTCACCATGGCCCTGTAAAACGGTATTATGACTTCAGGCTTTCGGCTGACGAAACTTCTATTGATACAACCCAATATCTGCCTTGCCTTAGATGAAGCCTTCTCCACTTGATTAGCAGTTTTCATGTCTGCACTGATGATTACTCCTAAATCTCGTTCTGCTGAAGTCCTAGTTAAAATTTCTCCGTTCAAGAAGTACGTCCTGCATGGATTTCCGCTTCCGAGGTGCATGACCTTACATTTCTTAGCATTGAAGCCTAGCTGCCAGGTTGAGGACCAACTTTCCCCCCTAACCCACGGGACTCCCACGGGGACCCCCTCTAGCCAACGGGACTCCCACGGGGATGGAAGGCTTTGGAAGCAGGGTTCATCCATATAATATAATGGACATGTCAGCCTTAGTAAAAGAGGGGTTTATAAGTTAATTACCTGAACAGAAAACAAAAAAAGGGTTCCACCAAAGAGATTCCACTGTGGAATTGATGATCCGGTCAGAAGTAATTGCTGCTTTTTATGGGGACGGGCGGGGATGGAGGTAAATCCTTGCGGGGATGGGTGGGGATGGAGAGGATCCTGATGGGGATGGGTGGGGACGGAGAGGATCCTGGCGGGGATGGGTGGGATTTCTGTCCCCGTGCAACTCTCTACTTTGCAGCCCGGCTGAGTCAATGGTGGCATTTATTGGAAATGATTTTAGAAGCTTTGCAGGGTAGTCTCACATGTTGCTATTTACGTTAAATGTCAGGTTTACACGCGTGAATTCCTTGGGAAGCACAGATGTATCGGGTATGGTTTGGCTGAACCACAAAACATCTGTGTCTTTCCGATGTTAAACATGTGTATTTTGGTAATAGCTTGTTTCAACCAGGGCTTTAGAAAGAGTGTGTGTGTGTTAAATCCACTAGGATTTCAAATGATCTTTAAATTATAAGGGGTCCTTTTATTAAGCTGTATTAAACCGTGGCCAGAGCACGCTCTTACGCTGGTTTGTTTCCCACATGCTAAGGCCATTTTTACCGCAACAGGAAAATGGACGATTTTACTTTTTTTTTTTTTCTTCTATTAAGGGACATGCACTATAAAATACTGAGTGGAGTGGAAAGGGTAGTTGTCAATCGCTTGTTTACTCTTTCCAAAAATACTAGGTCTAGGGGGCATGCATTGAAGCTATTAAGTAGTTGATTTAAAACAAACCGTAGAAAATATTTCTTCATACAATGTGTAATTAAACTCTAAAATTCATTGCCAGAGAATGTGATGAAAAGCAGTTCGCTTAGTATGATTTTAAAAAGGTTTCCATAATATCCTGAAAGAAAAGTCCATAAGCCATTATTAAGATGGGGTCATCTCTCCGGAGAGAACGTGAACTCGCAGGCCTTGAGCATGCGCAGATGCTCAAGGCCCAGCAAGAAGAGGAGGCCGATCTTCGGGCACCAGCACCAACGCACAGGACATGCCGGTGCCCAGATGACAGTAAGAAGCAGCCGGGGGGGGGGGTGCCCTATCGTGGCGGGGGGGTGCCAGATCGCGGGGGGTGCCGCTCGCAAATCGAGGCACGCTCGGTTTCAGAGGTGCCGATTTTGCGAATGTTTTGCTCGTCTTGCAAAACACTCGTAAACCGAGGTACCACTGTACTAAATTGTAGTTCTCTACCCTCTTTGTATTAGTTGGTCTGTATGTCCAATTGTCTACCCCATTATTTTAAATTGTATGTAAAGACATATGATTATATTTTATTAATTTTTGTATCTCGCTTAGTAAAACTAAATAAGCGATTCATCAAAGTCCAATAAAAACTTGAAACTTTGATGCACCTTCGGTCTATCCCAGTACGGCAACTCTTATGTTCTTATGTTGACATTAGTGTACGGCCATTAAAAATAATTACCACAGATGCAATGACCAACACCTAGTTTGATGGTGGTAAGAGCTCACTTAGGGCTCCTTTAACAAAGATGCTCTAGGGCCTTAACATGCTTTTTAGGAGGCGGTAGATTTTCGGCTACGCGCGGTAATTTTGTGCGTTCGCTAAAAACCCTAGCGCACTTTTCTAAAAGGAGCCCTTAGTACATAAGTAGTCGCCTCCGCCGGGGCAGACCAGAGGTCCATCCAGCCCAGCGGTCCGCTCATGCGGCGGCCCATCAGGCATATTGCCTGGTCAGCGGTCCCTGACTAATTTTATGCCTACCTCTACACTTATCTCTAAACCTTCCACTGCTCTTATCTGTACCCCTCAATCCCTTTGTCTTCCAGGAACCTATCCAGGTCAACCTTGAAACCCTGTACTGTGCTATTTCTTATCACGGCCTCCGGAAGGGTGTTCCATGTGTCCACCACCCTCTGTGTGAAAAAGAACTTCCTTGCGTTTGTTTTAAACCTGTCCCCCTTCAATTTCATCGAGTGACCCCTTGTTCTTGTGGTTTCTTTCAAATTGAAAAATCTGTCTTTGTCAACCTTTTCGATGCCCCTCAGGATCTTGAAGGTCTCTATCATTTCTCCTCTGAGTCTCCGCTTTTCCAGGGAGAACAGCCCCAGCTTCTGCTTGTGGTAAGGCAGACCCACTAACTGATTAGCGCAGGAAACAGGGTGGTGGAGTTCGTAGGGTAATTGTAAAAGCCCATTTCTAAACTGTCTAATGCAACTCCTGCGAAATAATGTTGAGCCAACGATGACCTGCTTGAACTTGTAACTTTGCATTTGTATCTATGACTTAACTGTACTGACCGACCCGTCAAACTGTTCATCATAACTTCCTCTTATAATGTAATCTGATCTTGAACTGAATAGAAAACCTGATTAACGTGTAACAAACCTTCAACTCCTTCTCCAATTCCTCCGTTTTTCTGTTGCTCGACTCCAGCTCGAATTCCGACTCTCATGCCAACACGCCAAGTTTTTTCTTCTGAATCTAAAATGCTGGTAAATATAACTTTAGATCCAGAACAAATAAATAAGTATCCTATATAATAAAACGCTAGCCGCGCATGCGCACTCCTACCTGCGTGCTTCCATGATCAGTAGGTCTGTGGTCGCGGGAGTGCGCATGCGCGAGTCCCCAGCCATCTTCCCAGCGAGGCATTTTCTTTTTCCCTCAGCCATTGAATTCAGTTTGGCTGACGCGGTCTTTACGTACTTTACGTTCGCCGTTAACGGACTTCAAAGTGCTGCATGAGTCCTTTTCTTTCACGGACCTTCGCAGTTAGTGCTTCCAGGACTTGAACTCAGCGCTGGACTCCCTACTCTCTGACGCGTGGGGATCGAAAGGAGCCGCGGCGACACCTCGCGGGAAGGAAAGCCCAACAAAACAGTCCAGCTGCTACGTTCTTCGCGGACCTGACAAACCTGCAGATTCCAGCAGCGTATGCAGCATTCCACACACGCTGCTTCGGGGCCTTCTACTGCCCTGATTTGCTCTGCTGCATGTCTGATGATGTCATCAGGGACGTGCCAGAGTAAATCAGGGCAGTAGAAGGCTCCGAAGCAGCGTATGTAGAGTGCTGCACACTAGAGAATGACACGGGGAAAAAATCTGTCCCCGTCACCGCCCCGTCACCGGCCCACCATCCTCTGCACCGCCCCGTCACCGCCGATCCCTTCACCGCCCCGTCACCGCCATCCCTTTCACCGCCCCGTCACCGCCACTGCCATCCCATTCACCGCCCCGTCACCGTCCCTGCTGCATCCATATAAGCCTTTTTCCTTTCACTCCCTCCTTCCAATTTGAGCCGGGAACACTAGCGATCGCACGGTCCCCGCGGCCACTACCTGCCTGCCCGGTCGATCCTGGTGTTTGGCCGGCTCTCTCCCTTCTCCTCACCTTGGTTTGTGGGTTTTCTTTTTCGGCAACCTGCGCGCTTTCCCAGGGAGCCGCACACGCGCGGCTGCTCAGTGTTCGATCTTCTGCTCTGCTGCAACTTCTTGTTTCCGGTTGCGTCAGAGCAGAAGATCGAGGCTGAGCAGCGGCGGGTGTGCGCGGCTCTCTGGTAGCGTGCGGGTCGCCGAGGAGGAGGATCTGTGGACTGGGGTGAGGAGAGGGGAGAGAGCTGGCTGGACACTGGAATCGATTGGGCGGGCGGGTGTGAGCTGCGGGGACCGCGCGATCCTTCATGCCTCACTGCGGGGGACAAGACCATTCACCGCCCCGCGGGCGGTGAATGGCCTTGTCCCCGTCGCCGCAGCGACTGCTAGTTTTCTTCCCCATTTTCGGCGGGTGACCCGCGGCTAAAATGCGGTGGCCGCGGGTAAACCGCCACCGTGTCATTCTCTACTGCACACGCTGCTGGAATCTGCAGGTTTGTCGGGACCGCGGGAATGGGGGGGGGGTAGGGGAAACGTGGTATGTGGGGGAGGGAATGCTGCTGCTGTGGCTGCTACACAGGGAAGTGGGGGGGGGGGGGGAGATCAAAATGCTGCTATAGGGGAAAATGCTGCTCCACAGGGACATGGAGGGGGAGGGAATGCTTCTGTGGCTGCTGCACAGGGAAGTGGGGGGGGGGGAAGAAAGACAGACAGCGGGAGGAAGAAGACAAGAAGAAAGACACAGGGGCAGGGAGAGACACAGAAAGAAAGACAGACAAAGGGGGCCAGGGAGAGAGACAGACAGAAACAAAGACAGCGGGAGGGCGAGAGAGACAGAAATAAAGACAGACAGACATATATTCTAGCACCCGTTAATGTAACGGGCTAAAATATTAGTAAAATGATAAATTGACTATTATAGAGTTTTGTTTTGCTTTTATTTTAAAGCTGAAGTTGGTACATTTTTACGGACTGACTCCACGTAAAATAGCTTCCAACTCCATAGCCCTAGATTTTTCCTCTGCAACAAAAGTTTTAAAATAGCTTTAGTGTGTGGGTAGCGTGCGCGGATTTGGAACTTACCACAGGATGGCCGAGTGCATTCTGTGGGAAGCCATTTTAAGCACGCGCTTAGTGACGTTTGCTAAAAAGACCCCATAATTCCTTAAATGGCTTCTATTATATGTATAATTTTTTGGAAGATGGATGGCGCTTAGAGGTACATGTAGGTTGCAAAATCAGCAAATGAGTATTTTCAGGTCGTACACCTGTATTTCTCATGGACTAGGTATATTTTACCAAAAAAAAACTCCATTACCAGCGGGGCCATTTGTAAAACAGCCAGGAAATTGTGAACTTCTCGACTTGGTCGTCCAGTTTCTGATGGCAGATGCCCTGTGCAAAATTGGGCGTCCCATTTCTTTAATTCTGCAGAGCCAGACCTGTTGAAACTCTGGTAGTCCGTTGGTAAGAGTTAAAGTCACATGAGTTGGCATTCATCCTTTATCTGTTGCAGCTTTTTAAAGCACAATGTAGAAACTATTGTTTGCTCCTGTTTTTCAGGTGGTTTGAGTGCTTTGATCGTTGTTCCGATTGTGTTACTGGGAGTCTTCATCATTTCATGGAAACGGTCGTGAGTATTAAAGATCTAAGGTCTAACAGACAAAATGTAGCCCAGCTGTACTTTAGACATGTTTAATAAGCTGAGTATCAGACTTTTTGGGTTCATAGACAAAATCGCGCGAGACGACGGCGCGCCGACAACTGAGCGCAAGGTTGATGGCGCGCTGAAGAAAAGCACTATTTTAAGCACCTCCGACGGGGGGTGTTGGTGGGGAACCCCCCCTATTTTACTTAACAGACATCGCGCTGGCGTTGTGGGGGGTTTGGGGGGTTGTAACCCCCCTCATTATACTTGAAACCGAACCTTTTGCCTGTTTTTTAGGGAAAAAAGTTCAGTTTTAAGTATAATGTGGGGGGTTACAACCCCCCAAACCCCCCCACAACGCCAGCGCGATGTCTGTTAAGTAAAATAGGGGGGTTCCCCAGCCCCACACACCCCGTCGGAGCCCTTTAAAATAGTGCTTTTCTTCGGCGCGCCGTCAACCTTGCGCTCAGTTGTCTGCGCGCCGTTGTCTCGCGCGATTTAGTCCCGTCACCGACTTTTTGCTGTGGTCATCTCAGAGGTCCAGAAATTGGCTCCAGCCATCATGGATGGAGGTTATTCCTTCCACAGAAGAGATTGGTGTGCTAGAGAAGCCCAAAGCAGACACTTTTATTGGCCAGTTTGGACTTTCACTGCATATAGGCGTTATCTAATGTATTCACAGGATCTGGGGGCAGGGCAGCCGCACTGGGCCCCAAGCTTCTGGGCTCTGCATCTAAATGAGTCAGATTTGCGACTGACTTCGTTTTTCTGTCTATCTCCCCTCCCCCCCCCCCCCCCCCCCCACCCTTGGTAATCGTTCTCCTTGGCACCATGCTTAGGGTTACCAGGCGTCTGGGAAAACCAGGACATGTCCTCTTTTTAGAGGACTGTCCAGGTACCCAGATGGAATTTCCAAAACCCAGCAGTTTGAGTTTTGGAAAGCTGTTGCCATGTATAGAGGACCTCTGCGCCCGCACATGCTTGGAGGCCCTCAGACGTGGCCTAGAGGTTAGCAATGAAAAGATTAAACTTGCTGAGGCTGGGCCAGGATGGGGGTGGGGGGTGCAGAATAGGGCAGGTCCAGAGGTGGAATGGAGTGGGGTTGGGGATAAAACGGGGCATGGCCATGCGTCTAGGATTGTTCAACACAAAATATGGTAACCTTAACCATGCTGATACTCCTCCCACTGCACCACCAGCCAGTCCTTGCATCTCCTCCCTCTCGCTCCCCCTCCCCCTTGACATCTCATTTGAAATGTTAATGTTAAGTCTGAGGGGGGTCACCAAACTGGTCCACAGAGAGCTGTCCAAGTGCTAAGGCCGACCCCATCTGAGGCCATCCTGATATTAGGGATTTTCATTCGTTAGTATCCATTTAGATCAGGAGTGGGGAACGAGGGCTGCAATGCAGTCAGGTTTTCAGGATTTCCCCAATGAATATGCACAAGATCTAACGTATTTTTTGCTTCATAAGATGCACTTTTTTTCCACCCAAAATTGGGATAAAGCATGACCTACTGCACAAAAATGGTAAAAGGAAAATGAAACATGAAGGTTGATCACTGAGCAGACCCTTACTGAGTGTTCCTTGCATTCTTCCCATCCATGTGTTTGTTTGACAGGCGACGGGATGACGTGGTCCAGCCAGAAAGACCAATGAACCACAACCGGTCAGAAGAACCTGAAGTGACGAGTCCTCTGGCAGTTGGTTTCCTTTCACCAAATGTTCCAATCCAGAACATCACAGAAGAAGAAACAGTATTATGACCGAGTGTTGAGCAGTTGAGCGTGATCACCCATTACAAGGGCTGCTTTCCCATACAAAAGAAATGACCTGCACCAGATGGCAGCACGCAGGGACAATAGCCCTTGTGCTGTGATATCCACTCCTGAAAGTATCCCGTGCTTGTCCAAAGCATGTTTATGCACGGTGCTGCGACTATCAATCAGATGTCCAAAAGGGCATCTTCTAGGAAGCTGCAAAAGCCTCACATTTTTAAGAAAATGATTTTTATATCTAAGGAGCTGAAACATGTCGCTGCTTGCAATGAAGAGAAAGTAAGAACACAGACTAATCACACCCAGGCCAACATTTGGAAGAAAACCTGACCAAAGGGAAAAAGTCTGACTTATTCACATGCACTCCTGCTATATTACACTCCAGCAAGGTGAACAAGTTCACTTCTGACCTCTGGAACCTGGAGAGGAGAAAGCAGGTTGATGTCAATGACCAGATGTCTATTTCAGTGTTATGGATTGCGCATTTGGAACAGTATAATAGGAAACAGTCCAAAACAGATTTCTACTGGAGAAATTCAAATGAACTTTATATACTTGTCTGAATGACAACAGAAGAGCAAGATCAGACTCAACACTGATGTGGACTGCTTTTTCTCTACAATAAATAATTACAATTTTGTTTTGTATCAAAACAGCAACCGGGTAATACAGTAATGGCTTGAGATGGCACAGATACGGGATAACATATTTATTTCATATATATCTTGCACTTGGGAACAACAGAGTTCCAGAATCTTTTGCCGATACACATTTTTATCTAAGGTTTTTCAGTAGAGTAACAAAATCTAATGGACAGGTATACAGTAATAATAATAATATATACTGTAGCAATAATACTTTTATATACTGTAGTAATAATACTTTTATCTAAACTGCATTTTTTTAAAACTTAAGTTATGACAGGAAAAGAAACAAGACAGGGTTTTTTTTTAAAAGGAAATTTTCAAAGACAAAAATAAATATTTTATATTGTAGCAAAACGATGAAAAGCAAACGAACGCTTTTGGGAATAGCTTGCAATATGTCCCAGCATGTTAAGAACAGGAAGAAAGGGCTCCATGCACATATAATACAGAGCCAAAGGTCAAGCTATGCCCTCTTTCCCTAAAGCTTCCTTCTGGAAGGTGTTTGGCAATTTCGTGGGACATTAATTGGTTGTCTCAGTCCCCATCATCACCAGCGCAGGTGTGAGCAGAGGGGCTAAAAGACTGCTTAGGAGGGAGAATGGATTACCCATCGCTCTCGGGCTTGACGTCGGTCCCTGCTTAGCAAGCGGTGAGGGCAACACGGTAGAGCTGCAAGTCTGCAACCTCACTGCCTGCGACGAGGATGCAGGGGTGGAAGGTTGGGAGGAGAGAAGCTTGCATTGCTGGTGCCTATGCTTAGTTCTAAATTAAACTAAAGCTTAACTTTGTCTACCGAGTCATCATTCTGAGAAGGCTCGACTCGGTTTACAGCAATTAAATAAACAGGGAATGATTTACAAATGATAAATAGAAGATAAGAGCAAAATTTCAAAAGAATTCATTTTCAAAATGTTTGGCAAATAGAGTAGTTTTTAAAGATTTATGGAAAAATTGAAATGAACTGGAACTCCTTAAATAAAAGGGGAGATCATTCCAGAGTTGAGCGAGTTTAAAGAGCAAAGATTGACTGAAGATCTTGACTCCTTTAATCCCTTTTTTAGAAGGAAGGGACAGTTTAAATTGTTGGATACCTCTTGCAAAGGAGAATCGGTAAACGTTCCAAAATAAAGGAATAAGAGGATTAAAGATACCATGTAGAATTTTAAAAGAAATACGAGCACATTTAAATTGAGTTCTAAAATAAACCGGGAGCCAATGAAGACTCTGAAGCAAAGGGGTCACATGGTCAAAGATCAGCTTTGCAGCGGTATTCTGAATTAATTGTAATCTATGAAGACAAATTTTTGTAATGCCGAGGTAGATAGCGTTGCAGTAATCAAGATGAGATAATATAATTGACGGTGATGAAAAAAGATGTCTAACCTTCCTCAGCATTCGCAAACTAAAGAAGCTTTTCATGACCAAGGAATTTATTTGGTCCTTAAAGGAAAGAGAGGAATAAAAAAGGGCTCCCAATATCTTAGCAGAGAACTCAATTGGTAAGGAAGACCCAGCTACCAGAGCTACAGTAGGAGGAAGAGAGTCCAATCTTGGACCTAACCGCAAAAGCTTAGTTTTGGTTGTATTAAGTTTCATTCGGACAGATAAAGCCCAGGCTTGAAGTTTGGAAAAACAAAGATTTACTTTGGAAACTAGATTGGTAATATCCAGATCAATCTCAATCAATATTAAGTTAGACAAGTTCCTGGTGAACAAGAGCGTACACTGGTAGGGATAGTCTCAGTTAGGGCTCTGGTCTTTGACCAGAGGGCCACCCCGTGAGCAGACTGCTGGGTATGATGTCTGACCCAGCAGTGGCAAATTCTTATTTTCTTAATATAAAGATATCATCTGCATAAGTAAATAATGTTTCCCAAGCTCACAGCTTAAAGGTGTTCAGTGTGGTCATATAGAGGTTAAATAAAATTGGAGAGAAGTAAACATTTATTCTTATAAGACTTGTGTGACTTTTTTTTGTTCAGGTCCGAAGGGTGGAACAGACAAAGGGGGAAAATTATGTAAACGGAGTCTAAAAAGATAGGCGCCTATTACATTATCAGGCTTAAGTTCAAACTTAGGCGCCTGTAATGTAGGCTAAGGTTTTAAAGGGCCACATTAGAGGCGGCAAAGTCCTTTAGAGAATCGCGCCTACTTTGGAGCTTCACGCCACTAGGTGCCTGTCTTTCGTGGAATGGGTACGCCGACATCTGCACACAGGACCAGTTCGCGCCGCAGGTTCCGCCGCTTTCATGCCTTACCGTTAGCATTCTGAGGGGGGAACCCCCCCCAGTACACTTAGCACTGGTCATGCTCCCATTGGGGGGGGGGGTTGGGAGGGGGAACCCCCCAGCACACTAAAAACCTCCATTCTCTCACTGTTCGGGAGTTTTCAGCGGGAGCAGTTATAAATGTAGTGGGGAAGAGGGGTTCCCCCCCACACCCCCTTCAGAACGCTAACAGTAAGGCGTGAAAGCGGCAGAACTGGTGGCTCGCATTGGTCCTGTGCGCAGATATCGGTGTGCTACTGTGGAATTACGCCTAAGATAGGTGCCTATCACCCAATTATAACAGGAATACATCAATAGTATGTTACTAAACAGACTCAAAGGAACAATTTTCTGTAAATCTTATGGCAAGTTCCTTCTCCCCCTCCCCCCAACTCATCCCACCCAGTGGCAGAGAGCTACGAAACTGGGAGTGAATCCATTAAATGAGTATTTTAACTGTTCAAGATATTCCAGAAAGGTTCCCATACAATCAGAAATGTTTTTTTCCTGCGTTTGAGTCCAAGTCCACGAAGTCTCTCCTTTCCATTGAAACTTGCGTAATCATTGATGAGTGCCACAGAGATGTTGTAGGAGCTTGCGTAGACAGCCAACACTACAAGATACTGTTTGTGCCCAGTAAGATAGTACGCTGCAAAAAAACACCCCTGTAGGCCTTTAGGTTTCGGAGTTGTGATTTTGAATTGTGCAAAGAGCATCAACGGGGAAGGTCATCCGGTGCAACCCCATTGTTGCGACACTGTAGCTGCAACTGTATTCCAGAAAGTGTTACTATGAGGACAAGTCCAGAACCTAAGCACCAGGGAGACATTAGAATGGCTATACTTACGAGGGGATCCTTTCCCCTTCTTAAATTCTAGTGGGGAGTTGGGCGGCATGGCGGGACCTCGTTGGCACATAGAAGCATAGGTTGCAGTTAGAAAGTCAAACTATTTTTATGATTTATGTACACACAAGCGGAACAATCAACCCTTTTTTCTCCCAGGATTGGTACTTCCAATGAAGTCTGTCAAACACATTCCCAATTAAGACAATCTCCCCCCCCCCCCCCCAAAAAAAAAAAAGGACACATGTCCCTGGCCCTACCCACATCCCACCCCTGCTTCCCACTGGTCCCAGTCCCACCTACACCCCCTGCCCTACCTTTCATCCATTTCCTTAGTCCTCCTTCCCATCCTCTGTACCCCTTTGGTCCTCATCTACTCTCCACTGCATCTCAGTACCCTTTCAGTCCCGTCTCCGTCCCTTGCCTCCAGGACCATTGTTCTATCCCTGACTCCATATTCCACCCCCGCCCAGCTTCTCTTCTTCTTTACCCTTTCTTCTGGACCCCACCCCAGGACCTATCTCTTCTCTTCCCTGCCCCTCTCACCATTCCAGCATCTACCGCTCTCTCCCTCTTCACCCAATCGCACCCCAGCACCACAGCCTGCACCAATTCAAATCCCACTCCCCCAGCGGGATCTGCAGACCTCTGTCTCCAGCTCCCAACTCCTACCTATCTCCTTCCCTGGCCACTGCACTGAATCTTCAGGCAGAGTGGCAGCAAGGGAAGCCTGCCTCCAACTGGCCTGCCCCAGAAGCCGCCTACACAGGAACAGAAAGTCGCTAGTTGGTGTTTCTTAAGATGCTGGTGCATATAAATTTTTAAGGGTACCGATTGAAGTAGGGAAAATTTTGACTTCTTAGCATTTGTGGCGCATTACATCATATGTTTCCGTAGGAGAACCATTATGTAAATGACTTTGCATATTTAAGAAGGCTATTCCTGTATTTTTTAGGTGTCGAGAGGGCTATGGTTTTCTAACACAATTTCTGATCCTCTCAACTAATGTTCACCACAGCTCACTTTTGAATTTCAAATTGGCTGAATAAAGTTACATCACACAGTTTAAGAAAAAGGTTTTTATGCAAGAGATAAAAACATACTAAAATATCACACATTACAATGTACAGCAAGACTCCATCCTAAGGACTGACCAGCAATAAAACGAACCCATTTTTCCCCCCACAATTTTAAATGTATCTTCTTTTCTCCATCCTTAGCGGTGTTTATTGGTTCAGTGACCGCAGATGACACGTTTCAAATGTTTGGCAAGTGAACAATAAGTTGAACACTGGCAAATCTGGTGCCACCTGGCAACCTACCAATAAAAACTGACAGTAGAAACCATAAATGGATTTGCCTAACTAACCACAAGATTTCTCTTAAAGTGGTGCCGAATCCTCCTTGCATGTGTCCAGTAGCCAAAAAAGTTCCATTACCCCCAATTGGCAACATAAAAGGTGTTGGTTGCCTGTGGAAGCTCAGGATTTGTTCAAGTTGGGCTGTTTTTGTTACAAGGTTTTATATGGGTGCAGCCCCTACTTATCTGGCTAATAGTTTCTCCATAGCTACGCACAAATGCAGTAGAAAAACTCCTGCTCTGTTCAATTTCCCTTCTGTAAAAGGTTGCAAAAGCGAGAATTTCCTAAATCACTCTGTAGCATCTCAGGCAGCTTCTCATGAAAAAGAATTCCGATCATTGTTACTCACAGCTGTTTCTTACAGACATTTTAAAAAACAGCTAAAAACCTATCTTTTCTCCAAATACCTGACTAGCTGACTCATTCAAATAGACGATTGTTTAATGTTTATAATCTTTTGTAAACCGCGTAGAACTTTTTGGTAACGCGGTCTATAAGTATAATGTTATGTTCTAGAAATAATGGGCATGTTATCTGGAGTGAAGGACCCTGTGCTGTTGTCTCTTCCCCCCCACGGGGGGTGACATTTCCATCCCTGATGACAGACCTGCTAAGGTTAAGTCTTTTGCTAAGCCTGTTCCCAAAGTCAGCTGAGTACAGACCCTCAGAGGCTGCCTATCCTGAAGAGAGTGACCTAGAAGATCCTGACACAGAACACCCGTTTGAGCAAGAACCTGTCAGGAGATCAGTCTCACGTAGAAAACTCAGTCAGTTTTCCTAGTGAACTGAGAGGGAGCTAGAGGGCAGACAGAACTCTTCTGTCCAGGCAAGGGCAAAGCACAAGGTAAGAACCCATGGATGGGCAGTGCACTGAATCTTTGGATATTCCAGAGCTGGAAGATGGCAGAGATTGAAATGCCTGGAGCTGAGCCCCTGGACACAATGGACATGAGTTTGGCAATTGCTTGCCAGTGACATTTTCCCCGATAGCTACAGTGGGGAAACTCTATGCTGAATAAGTAGCTAAAAGAGAAACTGTGTTTGGGAAGTTTTTTGTTTGTGCAGCAGCGGGAGCTGAGCTAGAGAGCTAGAAGCGGTGCTGGAGTTGTGCACAGCCTGATTGCTTTGCTGTGCACCAGCTGTGACTGAGCTGTGTGAAAGAAAAGTTGTTGGGGGGAGGTTCCTTTTCCTTCTGTTGCTTTATGACTGAGTTGGCTTATGGCAACCTAATTCCTAAATTGTGGGGCAGGGTTGGGATTTATTGAGGGTGCTTGTTGAAAGCTTTTGGTTAAAGTGAACCCAGCAATTCTGCCTCCTGCCCAGGCAGGCAACTGAGAAGAGAAGGATAGCACTGTTGTGCTTTTGTTGTTGAAATTATAAGAGCCTGGTGAAGATAGAGACTTTGTTCACTGAAGCCCAGGTCTCTTCAAAGGGAGTGGAATTTGTTTTCACTGCTTGGGAATGTGGAAGGCTGTCATCAGGACATTACGATGAACTCGGAGATACTTACCTAAAGGAAGGGCCTGGATTTCTGTATGCAAACTGGCTAACGTGAAGCTGTGTTGTCGGAGTAAAAGCCAGTTTTTGGTTTTGAACACTCACTGCAGAACTGTTCAGACTTATCCGCAGTCAGTGAAGAAAACTTTTAATGTTTGTTTGCTTGACTGAAATTAAAAGAATTGCAATGTTCTGAGGCATTTTGGGGGGTTTCCTCTGCTAACCTAAGCCAGAGAATTCTGTGCTGGTTACTTTGTAGGGTATCCCCCATGCTGTCACCATGCTGTCACCTGCCGGCTGTCCCTGCTGTCCTCTTGTGGCCCTGGCAGGTGACACCCCCCCTCCCCCCAAACTGTGCCTTCCAGAAATAGATAACATGCATTTCCCTTCAGAATCTATGGCTTTGAAACACAAGAGAGGCCATGAGATGTCCAGATGCTGGAGGGCTCAGATCTCTTCCAGAAGTTGAGCAATATGCCATGGAATAACTAAGTTTTCTGTGGTGGACTCCATAGATTTTACTAATTCAGGTGTCGTTAGTAGGTAGGTCATGGGACCAAGCCGCTGATCAACACAAGCGTGACAAAGATAACCGCCTTTGTCTTCTTTCATGTCACTCTGCAAAATGGGACATAACAGTTGGATAAGGCATAAAACTGATCTCGGTCACAAAAAGGACAAAATCATTCACTTCTTTCAATACACTCCCTACATCAATGGTACTTGAACCTGTCATGGGGGGTCTAGGACCATTAATCGCAGCCAGTTCATCGTGGCCATTTCAGCGTAATTAACTGGCTGTGATGAGTTGGGGGGGGGGGCATGCCTTCCCAAATTTCAGTGTTGGGGGGCATGCCTCCCCAACCACCATAATTCAGCATTCCCCCCCCCCCAAAAAAAAATTATACCCTCCCCCTTTCTACTGGTACTGCTGTGATGGCTGGCAGGGAAGAGCCTGGGCCCTAGGGACTGCCTCCACAGACAGAATCAGAGGCTTGCTAATCCAATAGGAAAAACCCAGAGCCTCATCCCCTGACCCCTAGCAAAATCAAGTTAAGCCTCAGTCTGGAATCGAAATGGGCCGATTCATCACAACCGCTTAATCGCAGCTATGCTAAAACGTCCTATGATGAAATGGCAAGTTTCAAGTTTATTAAAATATGTTATCCCGCCTTTTCTGTCATCAAAGCGGCTTTACATAATAAAAATTGTAGGGTGCAGGGAACCAATAAACATCAGATACATTACGTCACGGAAACATCAAGAGACAAACTTTCAAGACTAACATGACTAACTCTAACTAAACAAACGGGCACATGAGGAAAGGAAAAAACTACAATCGTTGATAGGAAAGAACAAAAAAAGGGGAATACGAAAGGGTTGGGAGACTACGATGGGAGCTCACAGCAGCCATTTCCTATTGGTGATCTGCATGGGGCAGGAGCGTAGGAAGATCGCTCCTGCCCTGAAAGCCCGCTAGACCAACAGGTAAGGCCGGGATGCCGGGGGGAGGCAGGAAAAGTCCAAAATAAAGTTTTGGGGTTTTTCCACCTTAAAAAAAAAATCGCTAATAACTGAATCCGCCGATGCTGAAACCGCGGATTCGGAGGGGGAAGTGTATGTCAAAACCTTTAGGTGTTCTCTTGTTTTTCTAAACAGGCTTAACTTGGAAAAGCAAGTGTTCGCCTCAACTGTATCCGTGACATCCTGTTTGTATGTCTTGTCTGTTTAGATTGTAAGCCCTTTCGAGCCGGGACTGTCTTTGTGAGACTCTGTATAGCGCTGCTTACGTCTGGTAGCGCTATAGAAATAATTAATAGCAGTAGTAGTAATATGGCAGAAGAGCCTAGAGCAGGGGTAGGCAATTCTGGTCCTCGAGAGCCACAACCCAGTCAGGTTTTCAAGATTTCCACAATGAATATGCACGAGATTGATTTGCATACAATGGAAGCAGTCCATGCAAATTAATCTCGTGCATATTCATTGTGGAAATCTTGAAAACCCGACTGGGTTGTGGCTCTTGAGGACCGGAGTTGCCTACCTCTGGCCTAGAGGGAAGAACACAAAGCTGCAATCTTGGAAACTACAATCAAATGCCCCTGTCATTGCTCACCAACTGTCTAGGAAAAGGAGTTTGTAACCGTAATAGTAGTAGCGGAAGAGACACCCACACAAAGATGGAGAGAAAGAGAGAGGGAGACACCTACACAGAGGTGAAGAGGGAGGGAGATACCCACACAGAGATGGATAGGGAGGGACACCCACACAGAGGTGGAGAGAGAGAGAGGGAGAGACACCCACACAGAGGTGGAGAGGGAGAGATACCCACACAGAGGTGGAGAGAGAGGGAGAGACAATCGGGTGAGAGGGAGAGGTGAAGAGAGAGGGAGAGACAATCGGGTGAGAGGGAAAGACACCCACACAGGTGGAGAGAGAAAGGGAGAGACACTCACACAGAGGTAGAGAGAGGGAGAGACACCCACACAGAGGTAGAGAGAGGGAGAGACACCCACACAGAGGTGGAGAGAGGGAGAGACACCCACACAGAGGTGGAGGAAGGAGAGACACTTGGGTGAGAGGGAGAGACACCCACACAGGTGGAGAGAGAAAGGGAGAGACACCCACACAGATGGAGAGAGAAAAGGAGAGACACCCACACAGAGATAGAGAGAGGGAGAGACACCCACACAGAGGTAGAGAAAGGGAGAGACACCCACACAGAGGTGGAGAGAGAAAGGGAGAGAAACTCACACAGAGGTAGAGAGAGGGAGAGACACCCACACAGAGATAGAGAGAGGGAGAGACACCCACACAGAGGTAGAGAGAGGGATAGACACCCACACAGGTGGAGAGAGAGGGAGAGACAATCGGGTGAGAGGGAAAGACACCCACACAGAGGTGGAGAGAGAAAGGGAGAGACACCCACACAGAGGTAGAGAGAGGGAGAGACACCCACACAGAGGGAGAGAGAGGGATAGACACCCACACAGAGGTGGAGGAGGGAGAGACACCCACACAGAGGTGGAGAGAGAAAAGGAGAGACACTCACACAGAGACAGAGAGAGGGAGAGACACCCACACAGAGGTAGAGAAAGGGAGAGACACCCACACAGAGGTAGAGAAAGGGAGAGACACCCACACAGAGGTAGAGAGAGAGAGAGACACCCACACAGAGGTGGAGAGGGAGATATACCCACACAGAGGTGGAGAGAGAGGGAGAGACAATCGGGTGAGAGGGAAAGACACCCACACAGAGGCGGAGAGAGAAAGGGAGAGACACCCACACAGAGGTAGAGAGAGGGAGAGACACCCACACAGAGGGAGAGAGAGGGATAGACACCCACACAGAGGTGGAGGAGGGAGAGACACCCACACAGAGGTGGAGGAGGGAGAGACACCCACACAGAGGTGGAGAGAGAAAAGGAGAGACACTCACACAGAGATAGAGAGAGGGAGAGACACCCACACAGAGGTAGAGAAAGGGAGAGACACCCACACAGAGGTAGAGAGAGGGTGAGACACCCACACAGAGGTAGAGAGAGGGAGAGACACCCACACAGAGGTAGAGGAGGGAGAGACACCCACACAGGTGGAGAGAGAGGGAGAGACAATCGGGTGAGAGGGAAAGACACCCACACAGATGGAGAGAGAAAAGGAGAGACACTCACACAGAGAGAGGGAGAGACACCCACACAGAGGTAGAGAGAGAAAGGGAGAGAAACTCACACAGAGGGAGAGACACCCACACAGAGGTAGAGAGAGGGATAGACACCCACACAGAGGTGGAGGAGGGAGAGACACCCACACAGGTGGAGAGAGAGGGAGAGACAATCGGGTGAGAGGGAAAGACACCCACACAGAGGTGGAGAGAGAAAGGGAGAGACACCCACACAGAGGTAGAGAGAGAGGGAGAGACACCCACACAGAGGTGGAGAGGGAGAGACACCTACAGAGGTAGAGAGAGAGGGAGAGACACCCACACAGAGGTGGAGAGGGCCACACAGAGGTGGAGAGGGAGAGACACACACAGAGGTAGAGACACTCGGGTGAGAGGGAGAGACATCCACACAAAGGTGGAGAGAGAGGGAGAGACACCCACACAGAGGAACAGTCTTCTTTGTGATTCTGTTCAGCACTATGTACATCTCATAGCGCTATAGAAATAATTAATAGTAGTAGAGTGATACCCAGGAGCCTCCAGTCAAACATTAATGCAACATAGAGAAAGGAGTGTCAGGTCTTCAGGAACAGAAAAATATCTACTGTAGCTTTCAGGCGGTACTTAAGAAATTAAACAAATGTGTTTCCCAAGGAAGACTTACATAGGTGATGGGCAACTTCTTCATTGCCAGCAGAGATTCCTCTGGCACAGCGTTGCTACACTCTCTGACGGCACAGATGCATTTCTCTTGTTCCAACACGCTACGCATCAGCTCCGGCCTTAAGAAATACTCCTACAAGATGAAAAGCAAAGCCTCCAGTGAGCCCAGGGATGGCAGAACATTCAAAAAGGCCACAGATAAACACACTCAAATTGTCAGTCTATGTAAAAGTTAACTGGTACCAATGCACTATGCCAGTTTGTTTATTTTTCTAAAACATGATAATTGCCACCAGTGTTCCCGCTAAGGTGCGTTGGCCTGCGCGCGCGCACAAAATATTACATCGCAGCGCAAAGTTTCTCTTCACAGCGCACACACGCGTCGCAAAGGTAAGGGGAGGTAAGGTAAGGGGACGCATTGGGGGGATTGCACTTCCCCACAATTGCCATGCTTCGGTTCCTCTTCTTCCTTCCTTCCTCCCCCCCCCCCCCCGCGGGACCCTGCGGCACCATCAACTCTTACTCCCTCTAATGTCGGCCCTGCAGCTCCAGACTTCCTCGCACCTTCTCCCCTCCCCCTTTGGATCGCTATTATTTTAAATGTTATAGCCGCGGAGCTGTATCCATCAGTGGAGATGTCTAACCTCGGCCTGCCCCGGAACTCTTACTGCAACAGTGACTTCCTGTTCCTGCCTAGACGGGCGGCTGCTGCAGTAAGAGTTCCGGGGCAGGCCGAGGTTAGACATCTCCACTGATGGATACAGCTCCGCGGCTATAACATTTAAAATAATAGCGATCCAAAGGGGGAGGGGAGAAGGTGCGAGGAAGTCTGGAGCTGCAGGGCCGACATTAGAGGGAGTAAGAGTTGATGGTGCCGCAGGGTCCCGCGGGGGGGGGGGGGGGGGAGGAAGGAAGGAAGAAGAGGAACCGAAGCATGGCAATTGTGGGGAAGTGCAGAGCTGCAGGGAAGAGTGTTGCGGTACCCAGCTGGAGGGAGAAGGAAGATGAGGGAGGGAATTAAAGGAGATGCCAGGGCTTGGAGCATAGGAGGAAGGTATGCCAGTCTAAGGGAAAAGGAAGGGGGAGATGTGAGAGCATGGAGGGGGAACGAAAGATGGAAGAAAAGGAAAGGAGAGAGATGCCAGAGAATCAGGGAAGGGGAGATACCAGACTATGAGGAGAGGTGTGGGAGAGGGAAGGCGAGGAGAGAGATGCCAGACCAATGGGGTGAAAGGAGAGATGGAAGGGGGAGGCATACAGTTTCTGGAAGGGGCATAGAAGGAGAGAAGATGCCATATAGGGGAAGAGAGACGGCAGACAGTGAATGGAAGGAAGAGAGTTACAAGAAGATGAGGAAAGGAGAAACCACAGAAGACAAAGGTAGAAAAAAATTTCTATTTATTTATTGCTTTAGGAGACATGTGTCACTGTTTCTGTGAAGCATTGTATGCAGAGTCCAGCTTCTTGCTGGTTCAATTTAACCTTTGTCTATGTATTTTTATTTTATCCCCCCTTTTACAAAACTGTGAAGCGTTTTTAGCGGTAGCAGCTCTGATGCTCAGAATTTTATGAGCATCAGAGCTGTTACCTCCGTAGCTAAAATCCACACTACAGTTTTGTAAAAGAGGGAGGGGTTAGTTTGTGATTACATATTCCTTACTAGGCGAAGGTGTTTTCTGTGTTCTGTGTGTTCGAAAGACATGGTTTTCTGTTAGGATTGACGGTGTAGGATTGATCTGTGCTGGTCTGGCTTGTTTAGTTTTACAATGGGTGTATTGATGTACTGCTCACTGCAATATGTAAGATGCTGCCTTTTCCTAGGTACTCATGTGTGACGTGTGGTTTGTTACTAAAAATCATGTTTTTCTTACAGATGGGGGGGGGGGTGCCAAAAAATGATGGGCCCCGGATGTTACATATGCTAGGTACGCCACTGTATGTAAAGATACCAGAAAGCTGGCGTAGCAAAAACTTCTAAGTTTTGAGTATTTAACCCTCCCACAATCTCACGGGCACTCGTTTCAAGTTTATTGAGATTTTGATTTAAACGCAATATCAAATATTTTCAATGCATATAACAAAAATAAATTTGGGGAAATAAATAAAACCATTTGAACCAGTGTTCCCGCTAAGCTGCGCTGGCGTGCGCTGGCGCACAAAATATTACATCGCAGCGCACACGTTTCTCGTCACAGCGCACGATCGGAAGAGGCGTACGGCAGATGGCAGGGCGGCGAGAGGAGAATCGGGCGAGTTGGCTCATAACTTGCTGGCGCCCGATATTTTTGGCTCACGGTGAAAAAAGTTTGCTCACAACACCCGCCCGCTTAGAGGGAACACTGATTGCCACATTTTCTTTTTAGGTTCTTGAAGGATTTACTGCACAAAACCTAAAAAAGAAAAGCCCTTAAAAACAAAGGGGTGGATTTTAGAAACAATCTCACAGCCCACAGCTGTAAAGATCAAGAGAGCAGACCCCAGTGGCTCTCTCTAAACTGTAGTCTGTGCCTGAAATGTGGCCAGGCGTACAGTTAAGGCTCCTCTAAAGAAACAAAATTTGGGGAGGTGGGGGATATGGGGGGGAGAAGGAACTTGATGCTTTCGAGTGTGGCACCCCTGAGGTCAGCAGGACACCCCCCCCCCCGAGAGTCCCCCAAGCTCTGTCCGTACAGCAAAAAGGGACAAGAGAGAGGTCACTAATCAGATCCAACAGGCCCTAATTAACCAAAGGAAAGACTGCACAGGCTTACCACCTGCTGGAGACTGAGAACAGACTGATTGTAGATGGGACTGCGCAGCTCACTTGGACTCCAGCCAAAAGTCAGTGTCTCAGTCTCCACCTTCTGGCAGAGGAGTGTAAACCCATCCGTTCTGTGCCATTCTGGAGGGACGCTAAAGAAGCGGCTGATTCTACTCATGGTACTTCATGTTAGGCGGTGGTAGGTGCTGCATCGATGTCTAACTTAAGTGGCCTAACCTACCTTAAAAGCCCCATAAACAAAAACATTTAGCCGCATACCAGCGCCCTTATCATGGCTACAGAGGCACCTAAGGTCAAAAAGGGCGTGGCTAACTCCAGAAATTACCTCAGACGCCTCCTTTGCTGCGATTCACAGCAAGCACAGCCACCGGAAATGGAGGCCTACATTTCTTCACAGAAAGGGTTGTAGATCACTGGAACAAGCTTCCAGAGCAGGTGATCAAGGCCACCAGCGTTATTGACTTTAAGAATAAATGGGATGCCCTAGTAGGATCCTTACGAAGGTCGAGTTAAGGAACTAGGTCATTAGTACTCGGACTTAATGGGGTGGGTCAGTAGAGTGGGCAGACTTGATGGGCTATAGCCCTTTTCTGCCGTCATCTTTCTATGTTTCTATGATGTGGCTGCGATTCTGCAACCGGCGCCAGTGCATGATTGACACGCACTGGCGCCGGTTTCAGAAGCGCCTGCCGGTGCCGGTTTCAGAATCCGGCCCCAAATGCACTAAATGTTACAATTAGCACGTCTTAGTAAAAATACACTGGTCCATCACGCCCACACACGCCTGACGACTTATTTCACCTGCCTGTATCTAATCTAATCTAATCCTTAGGTTTGTATACCGCATCATCTCCACGTTCGTACAGCTCGACGCGGTTTACAGTAGGAGAAATAGGAAGGAACTACAACAGAGGGTTAGAGGTAGAAGTGTGAAGAAAATTTAGAGGACTTGGGATGCCAAGATATAAGAGTTTCCTTGATTCCTAAGTTGGAGGGAGACTTACATTTTTTGAGAAAAGCCAGGTTTTCAGATGTTTGCGGAAAACTTGGAAAGAGCTGTATCTTATGCTATAGCACTTATCAAATAGTTGCTCCCATGCTCTACCCTGCTGACTCTTACCGAGCAACATGTGCCCCTTGAAAACACCAATTTGGAATTCTCAATCCAGTTTGTTCAGCTAAACTGCAGATCTCATTTTAATAAGAACATAAGAGCTGCCCTAATGGGACAGACCGAAGGTTTCCAACAGTGGCCAAACCAAGTACCCAGCTAGATCCCAAACAGATTTTATGCTGCTTATCCTAGGAATAAGCAGCGGATTTCCCTAAGCCATCTCAATAATGGCCTATGGACTTCTCTTTTAGGAAATTATCCAAACCTTTTTTAAACCCTGCTAAGCTGATTTCATCACATTCTCTGGCAACGAATTCTAGCGTTTAATTACATGTTGTGTGAAGAAATATTTTTTTCCAGTTTGTTTTAAATCTACTACTTAGTAGCTTTATCACATGCTCAAGTATTTTTAGAAAGCGTAAATGAGTGATTCACATCTACCCTTTCCACTCCACTCAGTATTTTATAGACCTCTATCATATCACCCCTGAGTCATTTCTTCTCCAAGCTGACAAGATCTAGCCGCTTTAGCCTTTCCTCATAGGGAAGTCAACCCATCCTTTTTATCATTTTCGTCACCCTTCTCTGTACCTTTTTTTAAATTCCGCTATATCTTTTTTGAGATATGGCAGAAGAGTCTAGAGATAAGAACACAGAGCTGCAATCTTGGAAACTACAATCAGATGCCCCTGCCATCGCTCACCAACTTTCTAGGAAAAGGAGTTTGTAACCGTGCCAACCATATCTTGCAAAGTGGTAAATACACTGAAGGTCAACCACACAGGTTATTATCCACTGTGCCAGAATTCCAGAGTATTATGACATTTTACTAGGATCAAAGGTCGATACAAATCGAACAGAAATGTTACCGCAAAGTTCCCTACTAAATGCTTTCTTCTACATATTTATTTCCATCCATATATATTATTAAAAGATTGCTCTTGAGCTCTGGTTTGACTTACCCCAGCTAAAGTCAGAATATTCTCAATGGATTTAGTGATCATTAAATGCTTCTTAGCACGAGTCACTGCCACATACAGCAAATTCCACTCATCCTCAGCATACAGGTCTGTAGAAAAATGGAAATAAAGTGGGAGAAAACATGGCACCTCATCCAAAACCCAGAAACGGATACGCACACGCCCAATAACTGGCCCAATGCCTAGGTCTCTCGTGTACAACTACTGCAATTACCCAGTAATGAAATGAAATGGGCAGACTGGATAGGCCATTTGGCCTTTATCTGCCATCATGTTTCTATAATCATAAAGCTCTATGACCTCACAATGGAGGTGTAAAGAGCCTTAGCCAATAGGGAGAGGAGAAGATGGTGGATGTTGTGGATGGGCAGACTGGATGGGCCATTTGGCCTTTATCTGCCATCATGTTTCTATAATCATAAAGCTCTATGACCTCACAATGGAGGTGTAAAGAGCCTTAGCCAATAGGGAGAGGAGAAGATGGTGGATGTTGTGGATGGGCAGACTGGATGGGCCATTTGGCCTTTTTCTGCCATCATGTTTCAATGTTACAGGATCTCTGTTCCCAACCCCCAGAAGTGCCTCAAAATAAAGCAGGAGAGGGGTGGGAGCCAGGTATTTTACTTTTCAATCCTCACAGGTTACCACATAGGCTTCAGCTCTGGGATAGTTGTTGGTGAAACAGGTCCCCCCCCTTCCTAGGCTCTGAGCCAATCCTGTGTTAACTCTTGAATTAGTTAAAATGGAAAAAAAAAAATTGCTTTTGTTTAAATTTGTGGTGGCCACATTATGGGATGAGCTCCTTCGATAAAACTTTTACCCCAAGATCAGGCATTTTCACTCTGACCTAGCCAATATGAAAGCTGGGCAGGCTGATAAGTGTCCCAAGGCATACCAGCACTTTTGAGGGTAATTTTAAAAATCATTTTCACACTTAAAATTGGGTCCTGCCTAGAGTTCCAACAGTAGATGCACAGAGAGAGGAATCAGGGCAGAACGTGGGTAGAGTTCTGGTTTCCATGCATATTTGGTCCAATGGCAACAAGAGGGCATCTGTGGAAAATCAGGGGCGGGAAACTGCACGGTGACACCAGGAAATACTTTTTCACCGAAAGAGTGGTTGATCGCTGGAAATAGTCTTCCACTTCAGGTGATCGAGGCAAGCAGCGTGCCTGATTTTAAGACGAAATGGGATCGTCACGTGGGATCTCTTCACAGAGAAAAGTAGGGGAGGGTCATTAGGGTGGGCAGACTAGATGGGCCGTGGCCCCTATCTGCCATCTATTTCTATGTTTCTATTTACAATTGCTCTCGAGCACGTCTATCCGTACTTCCGATTTAGGTGCGTTTGATACAGGATTTATGCTAGTACAAGTCTCCCTCCATATTCTCGGGGGTTAGGTGCGCAGCCCCTCTCAAATACCATAAATTCAGGAATAACTTTCCCTCCATTTTCGCAACAGCATTTCAAATCTCTCTCTCCCTCCCCCCCCCTTGTGGTTTCTAGCAAAATCAGAGCAGGCACAGAAGAAGGGGTGCATGCACAGGAGCAGCGTGCTCTGAAAATGTGCCTTTTCTGCGTGTTCGCCAAGTTATGCGGTGGGAAAAGCAGGCAGCTTTTTTCTTCTTCCTTCATCCTTGCTACCCTCCCACCAGGAAAAGCAGTTTTTGTTCTGCCCTCCAACCCTTGCTGGAGCTTGTGTTGTGCCTCCACCACCTCCATGCGGGTGCCCCTCCGCATTCTCTACCCCTCCCAAAGGAGAAACTGTTGGCCTCGTTCCCCGGCAGTCCCCTGCGGGAAAAATCTCCAGCGCTGTGCCTCCACTGCTTCCGTGCAGCTCAGTTCCCTACTCTCGCAAATAACCGAAGTTGCAAACACCGAACCTGCAAATATGGAGGGAGACCTGTATTTTGTACACACACCTGTGTCTTTATAAAAAGCTTAAAATTTATGCAGGGACTTAACCCCTTTATGCTCTCCTGTGCAGAGCACAGTTTGTCTTCCATAACTTGAGCATTGCTTCTGAGTGCCAGGCAAAGATGCCCTTTGTCCCCTGATAAGCAGAGCTGTTGTCTCTGCAGGAGTGACTGGCTGCAGAGACGCTCCACACAGTGTTATCACCGCCATAGAAAAGGCAAGCAATTCACAAACAAAACATACAGCAAGCCTCACATTTTGGAGAAAGCAACTTTGCTTTCTCTGGCTGTGCAACGCTATATTATTCTAGAGCTGTACACGTCAACCCATCCAGCTCAAATAGCCTCAGGTTTCTGTAACACGGCAGCACAGTACAGGCAAGTATGGATTGCGAGATCAGTCACGTCCTTACCAACTCTGAAATGAAGTCTCTGGATATTGTGACGGGCACAAGGAACTTTCACAAAATCATCCGACACATGGACGGTCTCAAACTCCATGCCTTTGGCTTTGTGTACGGTACCCAAAATAAAATCTGCAAAAAAAAAAAAGGACAACAGAGGTGGCATGGTCTCAGAGCAATGGGCTGGAAAGCAACGGAGCTAAAGTTCAAATCCTACTGCTCTCAGCAAGTTGCATATTTCCCATTACCTCAGGGGATTTAAAGCTCTTGGAAGTGGGACTTGCCATATTCAAGTCTAAGTCTAAGGCTTAGCTGGTTTTAAGAAAGGTTTGGACAATTTCCTGGAGGAAAAGTCCATAGTCTGTTATTGAGAAAGACATGGAGGAAGCTGTTCTTTGACCTGGATAGGCAGCATGTAATCTTGTTGCTCATTGGGATTCCGGAATCTTGCTATTCTTTGAGAATCTATATGGAATGTTGCTACTCTTTGGAATTCTAGAATCTTGTTACTCTTTGGGATTCCAGAATCTTGCTATCCTTTGGGATTCTATATGGAATATTGCTAGTCTTTGGGATTCCGGAATCTTGCTATTCTTTGAGATTCTATATGGAATGTTGCTACTCCTTGGGTTTTGGCCAGGTACTAGGGACCTGGATTGGTTACCGTGAGAACGGGCTACTGGCTTGATGGAACCATTGGTCTGACCCAGTAAGGCTATCCTTATGTTCTTAACTTGGTGATATAAGAAAAGTTTCCACATCTGCTGTTTGTGGCTCTAATTAAGCATCTCCTCTACCAACTCCAAATATATATGTAGGCATCAACGCTGAATACGTGACCGCATATCATCTGGCTTTGCCACCAAAACCCCCAGATATTCAGTGGCAGTATAACACAAGGTATGTATTAAAAAAATAAAAAAACACAACCAACACACAAGAAGAGAGGAAAAGAAGGAAATGTAAAGAAAAACCTGCATAACTTCCCACTCTCCAATCCAGTGCTAACTGGAGAAAAACCTAAATAACCACAAGAGCACACCAGCATCAACCCATCACCCACAGCCCGTGATCTGTAAAGGAAGTACAAGAGTCGAGACAGAAAGAGAGAGCAGAAAAGCCTGAGGAAGCGAGTCTGCTCCTCTACCAACTGCCAACCCCCTGCCCTGAGCGTTGCTCTCTCATGGAAGAACGTTACCTAATAAACTGCTGTTACAATAAGCTAAAAGGATTCAGAACTGCCAGAGTGAGGTACAGAGGTCAGAAGGCAGAACAGGAGGTCTGAGAGCGAGGTTCAGAGATGAATACTGTGTCCAGCACTGGTCACCGTACATGAAAACGGACACGGTACTACTCAAAAGGGTCCAGAGAAGAGCGACTAAAATGGTTAAGGGGCTGGAGGAGTTGCCGTACAGTGAGAGATTGGAGAAACTGGGCCTCTTCTCCCTTGAAAAGAGGAGACTGAGAGGGGACATGATCGAAACATTCAAGATACTGAAGGGAATAGACTTAGTAGATAAGGACAGGTTGTTCACCCTCTCCAAGGTAGGGAGAACGAGAAGACACTCTCTAAAGTTGAAAGGGGATAGATTCTGTACGAACGTAAGGAAGTTCTTCTTCACCCAGAGAGCAGTAAAGAACTGGAACGCTCTTCCGTAATCTGTTATAGGGGAAAACACCCTCCAGGGATTCAAGACAAAGTTAGACAAGTTCCTGCTGAACCAGAACGAACCCAAGTAGGGCTGGTCTCAGTTAGGGCACTGGTCTTTGACCTGGGGGCCGCCGCGTGAGCGGACTGCTGGGCGCGATGGACCACTGGTCTGACCCAGCAGTGGCAAATTCTTATGTTCTTGTGAGGGGGCAGCATTGGCGGTCAGCACTGTGTCTCCTGATGGCAGAATTACTGTTTAAGAACAAAACCAAAAAGTGATCCAACAAATCTGCAGTGAAGAGTCAAACGACGAAAACAAAGAAAAAAACCCTGCAGATGTGACGTACAAAGTACAACAACTTTATTGGAGAAAATACAATGTAGCTATCCAAATAAGGATTCTCATACGTGAAGACACAGAACCCAACACGGTCCGTGTTTCGGAAAACACGCCTTCCTCAGGGGTCCTATGGGGAGATGTAATATGGATGAAAAATGGAATGTACTATACTTTGGGTGCAGATAGTACATTTGGGATGACTACATTGTATTTTCTCATCAAACGTTACTTCGACCACCTAGCCTTCCGACTACTCGTTCAATCTCTGGTATTAAGCATATTAGACTACTGCAACATCATTTACCTGGGATCCTATAAAAATACCATCAAACGTCTAAGAATAGTCCAAAATGCGGCCGTCCACCTCATTTACGATCTCAAAAAATACGACCATGTTAGCCCCTACTACACCAAACTCCACTGGCTTCCAGTAGAGGCAAGGATCATCTTTAAGTTCGCCTGCCTCTGCTTCAAAATTTTAACAGGCTCTTCCCCAATTTACCTGTCTGAGCACCTTGAAATCGCAGGCCCCTCTCGCACACGAAACGCCTACCTATTCACCTTTCCCTCCCTAAAAAGCTGCCTCTACAAGAGATTTATTGATAGAACCCTAGCATTCCAAGCGGGCAAATGGAACAATTGCCTAACCGCCCTCATCTCCAACTCTCCGCCCTACCACTTGTTCAGGAAGTCACTAAAAACCTACCTCTTCGATAAATTCCGCTAGCTCTCCCTTCTCTGCCTCCCTCCCCAACCTCGATATGCCTCCAAACTCTCTGACTTCGCCCTCCTTGCCAAGCCACTTATGGCCTCTCTTAATCAATCTCTGTTTTATCTAATTGTCCTGTCTATGTCAGGCCTCCACATTATATGCCTTTTCATTGCCATATATGTAACATCGCTGTAAATGTACAGTCTCTTCTTTTGTTAACCGCATTGAACTTCCATGGTATTGCGGTATACAAGAATAAAGTTATTATTATTTTCTCCATTTTCTTCGTACATCTGCAGTTTTTTTCTTTGCTTTCGTAGAATTACTGTTAAGTCAACCAGGGAAAGAACAGGCACACAATTATCTCACCTGCAAACTCCGGGTCCTGTATGTGACTGGCATACAGTCTGTTCACCAGCTCTGGAATTCGGACATTGTACTTTTCCACCACTGTGATTTTTGCTTCCAGCTCCTTGTCCTCCGCATTAGCTGCGTACTGTTTTAAAGCACCAAAGCCTCCACGGTTCGCCCACATTTTGATAAAGGGGTCTTTGATAAAAAGATTTTCTGCACGGGCATACAAACAAAAACATCTAATTATCAAAAAATATTTTTGCTGGCAACCCTAGTACCTAGGTTCATTCATATACAAAAAGTAGGACTACTGTATTTACATTACATTACATTACAGATTTCTATTCCGCTTGTGCCTTGCGGTTCTAAGCGGATTACAAATTAAGAGACTGGACAATTTCAGGAATATTACAGTACATAGAATCAGGAATGTATCAAGTTACAATTGTTAGTCTGGAAGTTTCCAGGAGAAATTTAGAGCTCATAGTAGATGAATAGTAGGTTGATGAAGAGAGTTGTACAATGTTTAGGTATGGTTAATGCATAACTTCCCGTTTCTGGGTCCAGCACAGCCAGTAGCAGAATGCACGGGGGAAATGTCTCTGCGCCTGTCTTCTGCTTGCTGCTGAAGCCGCAGCTGCCATGAAAACTGACAGAAGCGGCGGATCCGGCGCAGGAGAGCACAAAGTTATCAAGCCAGCGGGGAGAGGAAAGGAAAACAGACAGTGGATGGAAAATACTGGGGGGGGAGGAGAGATGGGGCAATGTAGGATATGGGGGTGAGGAATGCGGAATGAGGGCAAAAAGGATGTGGCAATGCAGGATATGAAGGGAGGAACAAGGTTGGAGAGGGAAGGGGGGGGAATGAAGAATGATGTTTTGAAAGAGGGGACAATGTTTTGTTTTTGTGGTAGTGGGGAGAAGGGAGGGAACGAAGTGATGCTGGATGGATGGAGAGGTGGAATACACAGAGGAATGCTAGATGGTGTTGTGTTCTTATGCATTCTCACATAGACCAGAAGTGATACCGATTCTCGATATGTTTGGAACCAGGGGCAGGAGAAGAAAGGGAACACAGGGGAAGGAAGGACTCACTCTTCTTCCTTTCTTCTTCAGGCTGAAGAAGGACCCAAATATCCAGAATTCGGTCTAGTCCAAAATGTTTTGGTCCCTGAAAAGACAAAAAAAAAAAAAGGGGTTTGATGCAGACATACTTTAAGAGTCACTTTGTAGTATTTATTAGAAGTTGCTGAAATAATTATTACAGAGGCCTCTGCTCTTCTTTCATGTGTTAAATTTGACAGGGCTGGGGATATATATGGCTAGAGCACCTATGTCTCTGTAGCATTTCTAATACTATGTAAGCCGCAATGATTCCTAGCTGACATTTGCGGGAAACAAGAGTTTGTATGGTATGGTTCTCATTCTCAACTAGTGTGTTAGGACACACTTGTGTACACTTGGAAGATGTGGCTAACTGGTAGAGCTATTGCCTCTGCATCCAGAGGACGTGAGATCAAATCCCAGTGCTGCCCCTTGTGACCCTGGGCAAGTCACTTAATCCTCCAGTGCCCACTGCTTTGAATGTCAAAGCCACAAAAAGGCAATATACAAGCCCCCATGCCCTTTCATTAAGCCCAGTGGCCAACCCAGGTCACAAGTACCAGACGGAAACCCAAAGAATAGCAACATTCCAGAGCTGAGATTGTGATGTCATAATGCCTCATTCCACCAATGCCTATGAGCCAATCTCTCCAGTGATGTCACAATGGCTGCATCGTCATATACTTGGCTCACATAAGAATTGCCATACTGGGACAGACTGACGGTGTGGCTCACTGGTAGAGCTGCAGCCTCTGCACCCAGAGGACGTGAGATCAAATCCCAGTGCTGCTACTTGTGACTCTGGCCAAGTCACAATCCTCCAGTGCTTTGAACGTCAACTTTGAATCCCACAAAAGGGCGGTATACAAGTCCCCATTACCAAAAATGTGGCAGACAGCAAGCCCTTGTTTCCCTTACCATCTCTGTGTAACTGCAGGTTGGGGAAAGCAGAGCAGGGAATCGGGTACTTGAAATCCACATCACTGGTCTTTTCTGCTTTCCCATGACCCAAAATGCTCGCAGCCGCCACCAGCCCCAGATCTGTTCTTCCCCACTCGGTCACCAGCTTCCTTTGCAATGTTTTCAGCAATGAACGATATCTAAGGGATTTTTTGTTTAGCCGTGAACGGTAGCGTTCAGGGCGCCATGGAGGTAAACATCGTTTGTCAGGTGTGACACAAGAGAAGAAAGGTTGAGAACTGCTGGGCAAGAGGAAGGCAGGTAAAGCCGCATCACTCTGTACACAGAAGATTCATAGCACACGGGTATTTTATGACAAAAACCTGTAGACTAGCTTCATCTTCTGAGGCAAAAGATGCAGAAGGCAGACAAGACCAACTTTCTTTCATAGAAGAGCGACCAAGATGGTAAAGGGGGATGGATCTCCTCTCGTATGAGGAAAGACTAAAACGGTTAGGGATCTTCAGCTTGGAAAAGAGACGGCTGAGGGGAGATAGGATTGAAGTTTACAAAATCCGGAGTGGAGTAGAAAGGGTACAAGTGGATCGATTTTTCGCTCCGTAGGGGACACTCGATGAAGTTACAGGGAAACACTTTTAAAACCAATAGGAGGAAATATTTTTTCAGTCAGAGAATAGTTAAGCTCTGGAAAGCGTTGCCAGAGGGTTTGGTAAGAGCAGATAGCATAGCTGGTTTTAAGAAAGGTTTGGACAAGTTCCTGGAGGAAAAGTACATGGATGAGACAGAAATGGGGGAAGCCACTGCTTCTAGAATTCTAGAATCTTGTTACTCTCTGGGATTCCGGAATCTTGCTTGTCTTTGAAATTCTATATGGAATGTTGCTACTCTATGGGTTTTGGCCAGGTACTAGTGACCTGGATTGGCCACTATAAGAACAGGCTACTGGGCTTGATAGACCTTTGCTCTGACCCAGTAAGGCTATTCTTATGTTCTTATTCTCATGAGAAAAATGGCAGCAGCAGATGCTCCCCTGAGAGGCTCTCCAGTTCACTCTGACATAGCATAAACTCCTGTTCAGACTAATAACTTTGAAAGGAAAGGAAATGATTTTTTATGGCTCACTAGTTCCTTCCTTCCCTCCCATTCCTTTGGGCTTCAAGCACAAATAAGACCCAGTTTCTACTGCGACTACGGCATCCTGGACCTGTTGGACCTTCCCCCCTCTAGTTCAATTACCACAGCTGGCAGTCTCTTCTACCTCTTGGGGCCTTGATTGTTTACTCTGCAGTATACCCAACTTGGGCCGGCCCAAGCAACAGCAGCAGCCTGGCTTGGTAACTGATCCCAGATCTACTAATACTGCTATGCAGGAATTTCATCACCAGTAACATTCCCTACACATGACAGAAAATGAGCTCAATGGGAAGGAAAAGAGGGATGAGACGGCCACATATCACTCAACACAGATATATAAGCTATACATTGAGAGCATCCATTGCTATGAACTGCTACAACATGCAGGAAAAAAATCCCACTCCCAGAAAATTAGAATGTGTTGAGAATATATGGAATGGGTCAGAGCAAAGGGCCACCAAGCCCAGCATCCCCTCCCTGAGAACGGTCAATCCAAATCCATTCAGTGTCGATCACTCCCAGGGATATGCTGGGGCTTTCTTCAAGTTTCCCTAATAATTGTTTATGAACTTTTCTTTCTGGCAAATCGATCATTCTGACAGACGCAGTAGTGACTGCCCTAACTAGCCACTAGGCCACCAGAGGTACAGTAGGCCCAGGAGTGCGGGGGTGGTGGCAGCTCCTTCTGTTTGGGGAGCCAAAACCGAAATAAACCTCATTTTAGCTGCCCTCTATATTCAGATATTCTGCCTCAGATATTCTTGTGTAATTCTTTCCAAGTGCCCCTGGGCTGGAGAGAATAAAAATAGGACTTAAAAGCATTTCAAAGCAGGAAGTAAGCATCAGCTCAAATCTGCAGAATAGCAGCTTGGCCAGGGGTTGTGGAAGAAACTAAAAGCCTCCCAAAAAACCTGAAGTGTACATTTTTTATAAAATACAGGGTTTCCTGCTTTCTTTAAAATCACCACCAATTTCCCTGGTTCCATGGTCCTATTGATTTCTGATCCTGTGAGAAGTAAAAGATTTCATATCCTGTTATTCAAAATCCAAAAAGGAAGGTATCATCTGCTGCACTCCGAAATAAACAAAAATAGACTTGGGGGAAAGCCACTGCTTACCTGGGATCGGTAGCGTGGAATCTTGCTACTCTTTGGGATTCTGTATGAAATGTTGCTACTCTTTGGGATTCTGTATGAAATGTTGTTACTCTTTGGGATTCCGGAATCTTTCTATTCTTTGGGATTCTGTATGAAATGTTGCTACTCTTTGGGATTCCGGAATCTTGCTACTTTTTGGGATTCTGTATGAAATGTTGCTACTCTTGGGGATTCTGTATGAAATGTTGCTACTCTTTGGGATTCCAGAATCTTGCTACTCTTTGGGATTCTGTATGAAATGTTGCTACTCTTTGGGATTCCGGAATCTTGCTACTCTTTGGGATTATGTATGAAATGTTGCTACTCTTTGGGAGTCCAGAATCTTGCTACTCTTTGGGATTCCGGAATTTTGCTATTTTTTTGGATTCTGTACGAAATGTTGCTACTCTTTGAGATTCCGGAATCTTGCTATTCTTCGGGATTCTGTATGAAATGTTGCTACTCTTTGGGATTTCGGAATCTTGCTACTCTTTGAGATTCCGGAATCTTGCTACTCTTTGGGATTCCAGAATCTTGCTATTCTTTGGGATTCTGTATGAAATGTTGCTACTCTTTGGGATTCCGGAATCTTGCTACTCTTTGGGATTCTGGAATTTTGCTACTCTTTGGGATTCTGTACGAAATGTTGCTACTCTTTGAGATTCCGGAATCTTGCTACTCTTTGGGATTCCGGAATTTTGCTATTCTTTGGGATTCTGTACGAAATGTTGCTACTCTTTGAGATTCTGGAATCTTGCTATTCTTTGGGATTCTGTATGTAATGTTGCTACTTTTTGGGATTCCGGAATCTTGCTGTTCTTTGGGATTTCATATGGAATGTTGCTACTCTTTGGGGGTTCCGGAAACTTGTTACTCTTTGGATTTTGCTAGGTACTTGTGACCTGGATTGGCCATGGTCTGACTCTCTTTGGCTATTCTAAAGTTTTAAAAATGTTACCGGAAGTAGCAGTAGCTGTCATATTGTATCGTCAAATCCTCAATTAATCTAGTTCCTTTTATACCCCTATTAAGTGTATTCGTGCTGGCTGTTCCCCTTCAGTAACTTTCACTGCTTCACCAAACACACAGGCATTTGTGCGTGACAGGAGGGCAGCCTGCCCCGGGACATTACTCCGGATACCACCTGGAGAACAGACAACAAGACAGGCAGAATGAAACAAAAAACCCGGGGAAGACAAAAATCCTGCCTATTTTAAAATTATTTTTCTTTAAAGTTTTACCTTCTTTATTTACACCAACCAGAGTTTTGTGCTTCACATTCTTACAAATGTCTAGTATAGTGGCTCCAACATATGCTATCTCAGCACCAAATCTGAAGCTCTGTTGAAAGGGAAAAGAAAAAAAAAAAAAAGAATTAAAAATAATATTCCCAAGTTGGTATTTATAGAGCAACCTAAACTTTGATGTTGTCTTTCAAAGAGCAGGTTTTCTTATGTGGTACATGTATTGTCCTTAAAAATAAAAGTAACTCAATTAAATACAAATTACATAATAGCTCATTAAAAACACAAGTGACAGTAAACAAGTAAAAATTAATAAACAGACAAATTAAATCCAAAATGAACAATAGTTACCAAACATAGGCTTTTACCTGACACTAACCAAACAAACAATATACCAAAAAGATTCAGATATTGAAACAGCAGAGAGAAAAGAAAACAAAGAACAAACACTGACAACTAATCCAACAATTAAACTCAGACACTGCAAAAGAAACAAACCACCACCACCACCATGGAGAGCCTTCCAGGACACATACACAGGCTATTATGAAGGAAAGGCCGAAAACTCAACCAACCAACCAACGACGACGTCTAAGCCCAGCTTTAAATTTGGAATAAAATAAAGGACACCCTGCTGAAGAGAGCTGACAATCTAAGGACCTTTTTCCCCCTACTCTAGGAATAAAGCTTAATAATTCAGGATTTAGGTGAGGCAATGGGAGATGTGAGGCCCAAATTTAACAACCCCCCCAAAAAAATTATATAGCAAAACCTGGCATGGAGAGGGGAATTTTCCAGGTCGACATGTGGAAGTTAGACTTATATACACCTTTCTGTGGTACAAAGTGGTTTACATATGTCATTCATTTTTTTTTTTGTACCAGGGTCAATGGAGGATTAAGTGACTTCTCCAGAGAACACAGTGGTCTAAAAGTACAGAATTAGAGAACATAATAGGGCAGAGTACGGTACTGGGGTTTAAGAAAGGATTGGACAGTTTCCTGCTGGAAAAGGGAATAGAAGGGTATAAAGGAGAAATTAGGTTCTTACCTGCTAATTTACTTTCTTTTAGCTTCTCCAGACCAGTAGAGGTTAACTTTACGATTGGGTATATATCTAATCATGACCAGCAGGTGGAGACTGAAAACAAAACTTTGGGACAGTATATCCTAGCCCCTCCTCTCTATTTCCCTCAGTCTGCCGAATAGCCAAGCAGAACCAAGAACTGGAAAACAACAGAGAGAAAAAACAATACTCCGAAAGGAGTAACAAATAACATACCCAAAAATGCTGTTGGAAAATGCAGAGGAGAAATTCCCGAAGGAAGAAGGTCCCCACAGCTCGCCAGCTAAGCCAGCCGAGCCACAGCCGCTGTTCTTCAATACTCCCCGGCCCTAGAAAAAATACTAGAACCCGCAGCAAAAACCAAAAACTGCCCGCGCAACAGCCCCAACAACAACAACAACAGACAGGGTGGGGACCTCTACTGGTCTGGAGAAGCTAAAAGAAAGTAAATTAGCAGGTAAGAACCTAATTTCTCCTTCTTTAGCACTCTCCAGACCAGTAGAGGTTAACTTTACGATTGGGACGTACCAAAGCAGTCCCCTCACGGGCGGGACCCCCGAAGGGCCGATACCAGTACACGTTCACCGAACACCGCGTCCCGACGCGCCTGAACATCTACCCGATAATGCCGAACAAAAGAATGCAAGGAGGACCAAACCGCAGCCTTACAAATATCCACCGGAGGCACAAGCGACGACTCAGCCCAAGAAGCCGCCTGACCCCTAGTGGAATGAGCCTTGAGAAACTCCGGAACCGGCTTCTGACTCAGAAGATAAGCGGAAGCAATCATCTCCTTGATCCAGCGCGCAATAGTAGCCTTAGAAGCGCCAGCCCCCCGACGAGGACCCGCTAGAAGCACAAAGAGATGATCGGAGCTCCGAAACTCCCGGGTCCGCTGCACATAAGCATGGAGGACCCGACCGACATCCAACTTGCGCAGCTGTCGTTGCTCAGAAGAACCCTCCCGACTACCCAAGACCGGGAGGACCACCGATTGATTGACATGAAAAGGAGAAACTACCTTCGGCAGAAAGGAAGGAACAGGCCGCAAAACAACCCGCTCCTTCGAAAACTCCAGGAAGGGAGCCCTACAAGAAAAAGCCTGTAGCTCCGACACCCGTCTAGCGGAAGTAATGGCCACCAAAAAGACCGACTTCAGCGTAAGGTCCTTCAACGAACAGCCATCCAACGGCTCGAAAGGAGGGCGCACTAGAACAGAGAGAACCAGATTGAGATCCCAAGAGGGAACCGAGGGCCTTATGGGAGGCCTGAGCAACTTGGCCGCCCTAAGAAAGCGAATCACATCAGGAATGGCTGACAAACGCTGACCTGTCACCAGCCCCCGAAAAGCCGACAGGGCCGCCAGATGAACCCGAAGAGAAGACCAGGCCAGGCCCCTATCCAGGCCATCCTGCAAAAACTCTAGAATGTTAGGCAGAGAAGCGCGAAAGGAGACCACTCCCCGCGCTCGGCACCATTCCTCAAAAAGACGCCAAACCCGTACATAAGCCCGAGAGGTAGAAAGCCTCCGGGACCCCAAAAGTGTAGAGATCACCTTGTCGGAATATCCCTTCTTACTCAGGCGGCCCCTTTCAAGAGCCAAGCCGTAAGACAAAAGGGAGACGGGTCGAACATGGGAATGGGACCCTGCGTCAGAAGATCGCACCCGAGAGGCAGAGGAAGAGGATCCGCCACCAGATGCCTCACCAGATCCGCATACCACGGACGACGAGGCCAATCCGGAGCCACCAAAACCACCAGCCCCGGATGGCGAACAACGCGAAGCAGTACTCTGCCCACTAATGGCCAAGGAGGGAACACATACAACAGCCCCTCCGTTGGCCACGGTTGGACCAGAGCATCCAGACCCTCGGCCAGACCGTCCCTGCGACGACTGAAGAAGCGGGGTACTTTGGCGTTGCCACTTGTAGCCATCAGATCCATCAGGGGCTGCCCCCAAGCACGCACTAGCAACTGAAACGCCTCGGCGCCGAGACACCACTCTCCCGGATCCAAGAAGTGACGACTGAGGAAGTCCGCCTGAACGTTTTCTACCCCGGCAATGTGAGAGGCCGAGAGGTCCAGAAGATGCGACTCCGCCCAAACCATGAGCCGAGCCGCCTCCTGCGCCACCAGCGTGCTCTTGGTGCCCCCCTGACGATTGACATAAGCCACCGCCGTGGCATTGTCCGACAGGACTCTGACCGACTTGCCCAACAAAAGGGAGTGGAAAGCCAACAGCGCCAGCCAGACCGCCCTGGTCTCCAACACGTTGATCGACCAGGAGGCCTCCTCCGTGGACCAGGTTCCCTGAGCTGAGTGACCCAGGCACTGGGCCCCCCAACCCAGGAGACTCGCATCCGTAAGGAGCACCGTCCACTGCGGAAGATCCAGACCCACCCCCTGAACTAGGTGAGGGGTCCGGAGCCACCAACGCAGACTGCAGCGCGCCAAGCCTCGCAGGGGAACCGGAACATCCATCCCGTGCCTCTGGGGAGACCACCTCCGGAGCAGAGCATACTGGAGAGGACGCATGTGGGCCCGCGCCCACCTCACCACGTCCAGGGACGCCGCCATCGACCCCAGGACCTGGAGGAAATCTCGCGCCCGAGGACACCGGGACGCCAAAAGCAGGCGAATCTGAGACTGCAATTTGCTCACCCGGGCCTCTGGGAGGAAGACCTTCCCCAAGGAGGTGTCGAACAGCACCCCGAGGTACTCCAGACGCTGAGCCGGAACCAACCGACTCTTGGAAAGGTTGACCACCCAGCCCAGCGACCGGAGAAACTCCACCACCCGAGCCGTAACCCGGGAGCTCTCCTGCAACGACTTGGCCCGAATTAACCAGTCGTCCAGGTAGGGGTGTACCAGGATGCCCTCCGACCGCAAGGCTGCCGCGACGACCACCATCACCTTGGTGAACGTCCGGGGAGCCGTGGCCAGCCCAAAGGGAAGCGCACAGAACTGATAGTGCCGACCCAAGATCGCAAAGCGCAGGAAACGCTGATGAGAGGCCCGAATAGGAACATGCAAGTAGGCCTCCGTCAGATCGAGAGAAGTGAGAAACTCCCCCGGCTGAACCGCCAGAATGACCGACCGCAGCGTTTCCATACGGAAAGAGGGAACCTTGAGAGCCCTGTTGACCCCTTTCAAATCGAGGATGGGCCGAAAAGTCCCCTCCTTCTTGGGCACCACAAAGTAAATGGAGTACCTGCCCGTGCCCCACTCCGGGGGGGGCACCGGAACTACTGCCCTGAGATCTAGCAAGCGCTGAAGGGTCTGGCGAAACGCCAGCGTCTTCCCAGGAGTCTGACATGGAGAAGCGAGGAAAAAATCTGGCAGAGAGCGGGCGAACTCCAGGGCATAACCGTCCCGCACCACCTCCAGGACCCACTGATCGGACGTGATCTCGGCCCATTTGGGAAAAAAGTCGCGCAGCCGGGCCCCCACCGGAACCAAGGGGGGCGCCGGCAAGGCGTCATTGTGCAGGACGGGAAGCGGGGGAACAGGCGGAGGGATTCCCTGCCCCCCGACGGGCCCCCCGAAAGGGCTGCATGCGCTGGAAGAACCGACCCCGGGAAAACCCCGGAGACTGGAAAGAAGCAGCCCCACGCCCAGGGCGATACTTGCGAAATTCCCGCAAACGCCCCCGGGCCGCACCACCCCGAGACGCCGGGCGGGCACGGTCCTCCGGCAAACGGGGAACTTTCGAGTCCGACAGAGTCTGAATCAACTTATCCAAGTCCTCTCCAAATAAAAAACGACCCCCGAAAGGGAAATTTAGTAAGCTTAGCCTTGGACGCAGCATCCGCCGCCCAAGCGCGCAGCCACAACACACGCCTTGCGGCCACGCCAAAAGCCATGGACTTAGCCGAGATCCGCACCAAGTCATACAGAGCATCCGAGAGGAATGAGGCAGCCATCTCAATCTTCGCTACCTCCTGATCCACCAGAGACCAGTCGTCAGACTCTCGATCCAAGACCCGCTCCGCCCACCGAAACACGGCGCGAGCGACCAGTCCCCCACAAATAGCCGCCTGGACCCCAAAGGCAGAGACTTGAAAATTTTGCTTAAGGATGGTCTCCAATTTGCGCTCCTCAGAGTCCCGCAAGGCAGAACCGCCCTCAACAGGCACGGTATGCCGCTTGGAAATAGCCGAGACCACCGCATCCACGACTGGCGAAGCTAACGTAGCCCGATCCCCTTCAGGAATGGGATACAGGCGAGCCATGCTGCGCGCCAGCCGAAACGGCGTCTCCGGCGTTTTCCACTGCTCAAGAATAATATCCCGAATATCCTGATGCATAGGAAAAGAGCGGGAAACGGAACGGATCCCTCGTAACAGAGGGTCCCCCACACGCGGAGTCTCCGGCGGCGCGTCCTCAAAACGCAAAGCCGAAGAAACCTGTTGAATAAGGTCAGGCAGCTCATCTCTCTGAAAAAGGCGCACCACGGACGCCTCGTCACTGGAGAACGGGAAACCCGACAACCCGCCGCCAGCTTCCGTCCCCTCCAGAGGGTCCTGGAATTCCTCAGAAGGGTCCAGGTCCTCCTCCAGACCGACACGTTCCTCTGACCACAAATCCTCGTCCCACGACACCCGCGGACGCTTGGACAAGAGAGGCGGCGGAGGGGACGTCACGTCAGACGAGAGAGGCAAAGCCGCAGGGAGCGCGGAGGAAACCCCACCCCCCGAGACCCCCTGGGCGCAACCGGGACCCCCAGCCGCCTGAAAATAGGCTTTGCATAATGAAAAGAAAAAATCAGGGGAAAAACCCCCCGAGGGTCCCAAGGGACTCCCTGCCACAGCAGGGGACCCAGCAGAAACCTGCCCCTGCTTAGCCAAAACAGGGGGAAGGTCACCTGAGGTGGAAGACAAAATGGAGGGGCCAGACAGAGAAGATGGCGTCTTTCCCGCCAAAACAGCTCCCTCCACAGCCTGCAGCGGCTGAGAGACCTGAATAGTCTCAGCCGCTAAAACAGGCAAGCCGGCATCAGCTGTCAAAATATCAGCTGAGAGGGAATCCTCTAAAACCCGACCGTCGGCGGCTCGGGGAATCCCTCCGTGGGCGGCCGGAGAAGACCGGGCTTCTCCACCGTTCCCTGCCGACTCGCGAGGCACCATCGGCGGGGAGCTCTGGGCGCCTGCAGCCGCTGCCGACGGAGCTCCTCCACCGCACCGGCCTGAACACCGCTTGCACAGGCCGGCCGCGAGTGCCTCGCGTCTGGAGCACAATGAGCACTTTTTCCCTTTAGAAGTGCTCATTGCTCCATACGCGACCTAGCTGTAAAAAAGTGCCGGTTAGTTGAAAAAAAACAGTAAAATACAGTTTTCTTAAAGGGATACAACCCTCCAGACCAGCACTACCTCAGGATTTTTTTTTTTTTTTTTTTACAGAACAGACTCCACAGGCTCTTGAAGCAATATGCCTTGCTTGATTTAGGGGGCAAGGCTTACTGCTGAGGCTCCTCTAAAAAAATATGGGGAGGTGGAGGAAGTGGGGGGAGGGACCCCGCTCGTGACCCGCCGGGTTTGACACCCCCGAGGTCGGACGAACCCCCAAACAGAGTCCGTCCAAGCTCCGTCCGGCTAAAAACAGGGACAATAAACCCCTAAACAAATTCCAACAGCCCTACCAAGGGAGATGGGTACAGATTACTCAACACCTGCTGGAGACTGAAAGAAGACTGAGGGAAATAGAGAGGAGGGGCTAGGATATACTGTCCCAAAGTTTTGTTTTCAGTCTCCACCTGCTGGTCATGATTAGATATATACCCAATCGTAAAGTTAACCTCTACTGGTCTGGAGAGTGCTAAAGAATAGAGGATTACTGCACAGGTCCTGGACCTGTTGGGCCGCCGCGTGGGCATGATGGACCTCAGGTCTGACCCAGCAGAGGCATTGCTTATGTTCTTATGTTACATAAAGCGATTCTGTACAAGAAACCACCGCTTGTATAGGGGAGAATGTGGCGCAGTGTTTAAAGCTAAAGCCTCAGTGCCCTGCAGTTGTGGGTTCAACTTCAAACCCACGCTTCTCCATGTGACTCTGGGCAAGTCACTTAACCCCCCCCCCCAAACTGCTCCAGATTGTGAGCCCACCAAGACAGGAAAAAATGCTTAAGTAACTGAATAAATTCATGTAAACCATTCTGAGCTCCCTGGGGAGAATGGTATAGAAAATTGGATAAATAAACAGTGTGAAAAGTTTCAGCCTCTGATAACCAGAGCTGAGATTGTGACATCATAATGCCTCATTCCACCAATAACAGCCAACCTCATCAGTGATGTCACAATGGTTTGATTGTCCTGTACTTGGCTCACTTTTACTACATTTTGCTTTCTAGAGTGGCGCAGTGGTTAACGCTACAGCCTCAGCACCCTGATGTTGTGGGTTCAAACCCACGCTGCTCCATGTGACTCTGGGCAAGTCACTTAACCCCCCTCCCCCTTCCCCAATTGCCCCAGATACATTAAATAGAGTGTGAGCCCACCAGGACAAGAAAAAATGCTTAAGTACCAACTCACTTACACTGTAAACTCTTAGGAATGTCTCAAAACTTATCACCATTGTACAGCTCAAGATATGTCTGGTAGAAAGAAAAGGTTTCAGATGAGTTGCTATTTTACCTGCGTGAGATAAAAGACTCGTGTGTGCTGCACTTGGCAAAGGGCACTGACTGCCCCGCGGAAGCTGTAAATCTGCTGATGAGGGTCTCCGACAAAGATCTTCCCGCACGGCTGGGACACAACAATGTCGATGATGGCTGTAGGACAGAGGTGGAAAACACACCATGGACATTAAATACGCTTGATGGCAAGACTGGAGAATATATAGATTAGCTTAGATTGAAAGACAAGAATAGGACAGACACTAACATATCACGAACAGATCTGAAAAGGTTATCATGCCGTTATACCGGCCCATGGTACGCCCCTACCTGGAATACTGCGTCCAACACTCGTCACCGAACATGAAAAAGAACATAGTACTACTTGAAAGGGTCCAGAGAACATAGAAACATAGAAACTGACGGCCCATCCAATCTGCCCACACCGATGACCCTCCCCTACCTTTCTCTGTGAAGAGATCCCACGTGTTGATCCCATTTTGTCTTAAAATCAGGCACGCTGCTGGCCTCAATTACCTGTAGTGTAAGACTATTCCAGCGATCAACCACCCTTTCGGTGAAGAAGTATTTCCTGGTGTCACCATGCAATTTCCCGTCCCTGATTTTCCACGGATGCCCTCTTGTTGCCGTGGGACCTTTGAAAAAGAAGATATCCTCTTCCACCTCGATACGTCTCGATCATGTCTCCCCTCTCTCTGCGTTCCTCGAGTGAGTATAGCTGCAATTTATCCAGCTGTTCCTCATATGGGAGATCCTTCAGTCCTGAGACCATCCGGGTGGCCATTTGCTGGACCGACAAAAATGGTTAAGGGGCTGGAGGAGTTGCCTTACAACGAGAGGCCAGAGATATTGGGCCTCTTCTCCCTTGAGAAGAGAAGACTGAGAGGAGACATGATCAAAACATTCAAGATATTGAAGGGAACTGACTTAGTAGACAAAGAGAGACTGTTCACCCTCTCTAAGGTGAAGAGAACGAGAGGGCACTCTCTAAAGCTAAAAGGGGATAGATTCCAGACAAACGTAAGGAAGTTCTTCTTCACCCAGAGAGTGGTGGAAAACTGGAACGCTCTTCCGGAGGCTGTTATAGGGGAAAACACCCTCCAGGGATTCAAGACAAGGTTGGATAAGTTCCTACTGGAACAGAACATACGCAGGTAAGGCTAGACTCAGTCAGGGCACTAGTCTTTGACCTAAGGGCCGCCGCGGGAGCGGACTGCTGGGCACGATGGACCACCGGTCTGACCCAGCAGCGGCAAATCTTATGTTCTTATAAGACCTATGTACCATGCTGAGCCAGACCAAAGGAATAAGAAGCAGCTTATCCCTGGCACCTCCTACCCCTGCTAAGTTACTTAGGTGCCCTGCTGGCACTCTCATAGTTCCGTGTACACTTGCGTAGAACTGCTACTGGTTTAGACATCTACAAATGCAAGGGGTGCATTTTTAGTTCATTTAGGGGACCTAGTATTAAGGCACGCTAAATGCTAAGGCGCCCAAAGAATATAATAGATGCCTTAGAATTTAGCGCGCTTAATATATAATAAAAAAAAATAAAAAAAATATAATTAAAAAAATAAAAAATATATAATTAAAAAAAATAAAAAATATATAATTTAAAAAATATATATATAATTAAAAAAAATAAAAATATATAATTAAAAAAAATATATATATATAATTAAAAAAAAAAAAAGAATTTAGCGCGCTTTAATAAAAGGACCCACTAATTATTTTAAAAATTCGTAGTCTGTACATCCTACAATCTGGGAAGATGAAACATACATAATCTAGATTAAAACACAATCAAAACAAAACAATTTCACCACGCAAGTGCCTCGTTCTGGAAGTGCTCGTTATACGATATACTCAGCAAAATACCACCGTCCCCCAGACAATGGTTTTTTTAGATCCTCAGTTGGCTCTTCAGGGCTTATGTTCATACGTCCACCATATGAGCCACACTCGTCATTGGATCAAGTTTTCCAACTATCTTATTTATTTATTTATTATACTTGCACTTTCTATTGTTAAAAGTCACTTATCTGTTTAGGGCTAGTGCAAGGAGCGCCTCTCCCGACACGATCATGTTTCATTTACAGTCAGACCTCAGTTTGCGAGTAATGCGGTTTGTGAGCGTTTTGCAAGACGAGCAAAACATTCTCACAAATCGTGCCTCGCAAACCGAGCGTTGACTCGATTTGCGAGCCCCCCCCCCACAAACCGGCATCGCCTCCCCCCGCGATCCGGCATCCCCCGCCCGCGCACCCAAACACAATCCCTTACCCCGATCTGGCACCAGCACCAATGCACAGATCGTGCTGGTGCCCAAAGATCCTGCCTTTTGCCTGGGCTTGGTCTTGAGCATCTGGCTCCCGCTCCCTTGAAAGAATTAAGTATTATGAAGTAATACTCCAGTTATAGTGTGTGTGTCTATGTTTCTATAACCATAAAGCTCTATGACCTCACAATGCAGGTGTAAAGGCAGGATCTATTAGCGAATAGGAAGAGGAGATGCAAATATAAAGAGCCTTAGCCAATAGGGAGAGGAGGAGATAGCGGGTTCTGCAGATGGACAGACTGGATGGGTCATTTGGCCTTTATTTGCCATCATGTTTCTATAATCATAAAGCACTATGACCTCACAATGCAGGTACAAAGAGCCTTAGCCAATAGGGAGAGGATATGCAAATGTTAAGAGCCTTAGCCAATAGGGAGAGGAGATACAAATGTTAAGAGCCTTAGCCAATAGGGAGAGGAGATGGAAATGTTAAGAGCCTTAGCCAATAGGGAGAAGAGGAGATAGTGGATGCTGTGGATGGGCAGACTAGATGGGCATTTTGACCTTTATCTGCCATCATGTTTCTATAATCATAAAGCTCTATGACCTCGCAATGCAGGTATAAAAAGCCTTAGCCAATAGGGAGAGAAGATGCAAATGGATAAGAGCCTTAGCCAATAGGGAGAGGAGGAAGAGGCAGTGGATGTTGCGGATGGGCAGACTGGATGGGTCATTTGGCCTTTATCTACCTTCGTGTTACGATGTTTCTATAACCATCAAGTTGTATGACATCACAATGCAGGTGTAAAGAGCCTTAGCCAATAGAAAGAGGAGATGCAAATGTTAAGAGCCTTAGCCAATAGGGAGAGGAGATACAAATGTTAAGAGCCTTAGCCAATAGGGAGAGGAGATGGAAATGTTAAGAGCCTTAGCCAATAGGGAGAAGAGGAGATAGTGGATGCTGTGGATGGGCAGACTGGATGTGCAATTTGTCCTTTATCTGCCGTCATGTTTCTAAGTATTGTGCAGCGATGTTATAACCCTTAATAAAAAGAAGAAAATAGACGCTGTGACAGCTATTAAACAATTTAGAGAGATGGAGGAGCCTCAACCCTGAGGAAGTATAAATGAAACCTGATCGTGTCGGGAGAGGCGCTCCTTGCACTAGCAATAAACAGATAAGTGAATTTTTTTTTTATTTATTCAATTTTCTATACTGTTCTCCCAAGGTAGCTAGAATTGATTTATATTAAAATTTTCAGGTATTTAAGCATTTTTCCATCTGTCCTGGCGGGCTCCCAATCTATCAAAAGTACCTGGGGCAAAGGGGGGGATTAAGTGACTTTTCCAGGGTCACAAGGAGCAGCGTGGGTTTGAGGGGTGCTGAGGCTGCAGCTTTAACCACTGCACCACACAAGTATAATAAATAAATAAGAACAAGATAGTTGGGAAAAATGATCCAATGACGAATGTGGCTCATAAGGTGAATGTGTGAACATAATAATAATAATAATAAGAGTTTATATACCGCAATACCGTTAAGTTCTATGCGGTTTACAATAGATTAAGTGAGGTACAAATTGATTGAATTTAAGAGGGGGGAAGAGGAGAGTTAATAGGACCGGAAATGCGTTGTTGAGGAGAAAGAGATTAATAAGACAGAGGAATCACTACGGAGGAGAAAGAAGATGAGTGGGTCAGTTGTCTAGAATAGATACTTTAGGAAAAGTTGAGTTCTTAACTGTGCCAAGTATAGGACAATGAAGCCATTGTAACATCACTGCTGAGGTTGGCTCTGAGGCATTATGACATCACAATCTCAGCTCTGGAATGTTGCTCTCATTGGGGTTCCGGAACCTTGTTATTCTTTGAGATGCTGGAATGTTGCTACTCTTTGAGTTTTGGCCAGGTACTAGGGACCTGGATTGGCCACTGTGAGCTGATGGATCATTGGTCTGACCCAGTAAGGCTATTCTTATAATAATAATAATAATAATAATAATAAGAGTTTATATACCGCAATACCGTTAAGTTCTATGCGGTTTACAATAGATTAAGTGAGGTACAAATTGATTGAATTTAAGAGGGGGGAAGAGGAGAGTTAATAGGACCGGAAATGCGTTGTTGAGGAGAAAGAGATTAATAGGAGGAGAAAGAAGATGAGTGGGTCAGTTGTCTAGATACTTTAGGAACAGTTGAGTTCTTATGTTCTTAACTGTGCCAAGTATAGGACAATGAAGCCATTGTAACATCACTGCTGAGGTTGGCTCTGAGGCTCTGTGGACTGAGGCATTATGACATCACAATCTCAGCTCTGGAATGTTGCTCTCATTGGGGTTCCGGAACCTTGTTATTCTTTGAGATGCTGGAATGTTGCTACTCTTTGAGTTTTGGCCAGGTACTAGGGACCTGGATTGGCCACCGTGAGCTGATGGATCATTGGTCTGACCCAGTAAGGCTATTCTTATAATAATAATAAGAGTTTATATACCGCAATACCGTTAAGTTCTATGCGGTTTACAATAGATTAAGTGAGGTACAAATTGATTGAATTTAAGAGGGGGGAAGAGGAGAGTTAATAGGACCGGAAATGCGTTGTTGAGGAGAAAGAGATTAATAGGAGGAGAAAGAAGATGAGTGGGTCAGTTGTCTAGATACTTTAGGAACAGTTGAGTTCTTATGTTCTTAACTGTGCCAAGTATAGGACAATGAAGCCATTGTAACATCACTGCTGAGGTTGGCTCTGAGGCTCTGTGGACTGAGGCATTATGACATCACAATCTCAGCTCTGGAATGTTGCTCTCATTGGGGTTCCGGAACCTTGTTATTCTTTGAGATCCTGGAATGTTGCTACTCTTTGAGTTTTGGCCAGGTACTAGGGACCTGGATTGGCCACCGTGAGCTGATGGATCATTGGTCTGACCCAGTAAGGCTATTCTTATAATAATAATAATAATAAGAGTTTATATACCGCAATACCGTTAAGTTCTATGCGGTTTACAATAGATTAAGCGAGGTACAAATTGATTGAATTTAAGAGGGGGGAAGAGGAGAGTTAATAGGACCGGAAATGCGTTGTTGAGGAGAAAGAGATTAACAGGACAGAGGAAACACTATGGAGGAGAAAGAAGATGAGAGGGTCAGTTGTCTAGATACTTTAGGAACAGTTGAGTTTTTAGACGTTTTCTGAATTCCTCATAAGTAGTGGGCGAAAGCAGTTGATCTAGGTCTTTACCCCACGATGCTGCTTGATGTGAAAGAAGGTGTTCATGGTGTTTTTTCAGTTTACAACCTCTAACTGGGGGGGGGGAAACGAAGTAGGAATGAGAGCTTCTCTTGTGTCTGTTGGCAGAGAAGGAGAAAAGGTCAATTATGTATTTAGGGGCAAGTCCGTTTAGCGCTTTAAAGCAGAAGCAGGCGAATTTAAACTTTATGCGTGCTTCCATCGGTAGCCAATGTAACTGCCGGTAGTAGGGTGATACATGATCGAATTTCTTTAGTCCGAAGATTAATCTGACTGCTGCATTTTGCATTAGTTGTACACGTCGCATATTTTTTTGGGAAATGGCTAAGTATGGCTAACATAGGCCCTGAAGAACCAATTGAGGATCTAAAAAAAAAGATAAGAGACAGTGGTAATATATATGTTGAGTGTAAAGCGATCCCCCTGGAAAGATAGCTAAAGCTTGATATGATATATGCTTATGTGCTGTTCCTGCCCATCTCCTAACACAGCTTACCTGGAGTACAGTCTTGAGCTTCATCTACAAAAATAGCATTGTAGGATGGAAGACGTGGCCTCTCCAGCTGCCAGAGCTTTAAATAGCCTTTAAAAGGCAAGAAAGGAACATGAAATGTTAATTTGTTACAGAAACCAAGATTCCTGTACTTATATGTGTCTAGATTTTTTTGGTTAAAATTAGAATATAAATACCAAAATTCAATTACAGTAAAACCTTGGTTTGCGAGCATAATTCGTTCCGAAAACATGCTTGTAATCCAAAACACTCGTATATCAAAGCAAATCTCCCCATAAGAAATAATGGAAACTCCACAACCCAAAAACTTTAATACAAAATACTGTATGTACTCGTATTGCAAGACTTTGCTCGTTTAGAACAGTCACTACACTCTTGCAGGTCAGAGAGAGAAGAACCATCAGCTCAGTTGTGATGTGTGTCAAGATAAGGAAATTGGGTCATTAGGGCATAGACAGGGGATGGGTAAGCAGAGTGGGCAGACTTGATGGGCTGTAGCCCTTTTCTGCCGTCATCTATGTTTCTATGATGGGTCATTTGGCCTTTATCTGCCATCATGTTTCTATGTTTCTATAATCAGAAAGTTCTATGACATCACAATGCAGGTGTAAAGAGCCTTAGCCTATAGGAAGAGGAGATGCAAATGTTAAGAGCCTTAGCCAATAGGGAGAGGAGGAGAGAGTGGCTGCTGCAGACACCAGAAAGTATTTCTTCACAGAGAGAGTGGTTGATCATTGGAACAAGCTTCCAGTGCAGGTGATCGAGGCAGACAGCGTGCCAGACTTTAAGAATAAATGGGATACCCATGTGGGATCCCTACGAGGGTCAAGATAAGGAAATTGGGTCATTAGGGCATAGACAGGGGGTGGGTAAGCAGAGTGGGCAGACTTGATGGGCTGTAGCCCTTTTCTGCCGTCATCTATGTTTCTATGATGGGTCATTTGGCCTTTATCTGCCATCATGTTTCTATGTTTCTATAATCAGAAAGTTCTATGACATCACAATGCAGGTGTAAAGAGCCTTAGCCTATAGGAAGAGGAGATGCAAATGTTAAGAGCCTTAGCCAATAGGGAGAGGAGGAGAGAGTGGCTGCTGCAGACACCAGAAAGTATTTCTTCACAGAGAGAGTGGTTGATCATTGGAACAAGCTTCCAGTGCAGGTGATCGAGGCAGACAGCGTGCCAGACTTTAAGAAGAAATGGGATACCCATGTGGGATCCCTACGAGGGTCAAGATAAGGAAATTGGGTCATTAGGGCATAGACAGGGGGCGGGTAAGCAGAGTGGGCAGACTTGATGGGCTGTAGCCCTTTTCTGCCGTCATCTTCTATGTTTCTATGTATACTGTATGTACTTGTATTGCAAGATCTTGCTTGTATATCAAGTTAAAATTTAATCAAATGTTTTGCTTATCTTGCAAAACACTTGTAAACCAAGTTACACTTCTCCCTCCGTATTCGTTGTGATAGGGGATTAACAGAACCGCAAATAACTTTTTCATATGTTATTCGCTGTTTTCTATTAAAAACCATCGTGAATATGGTGAAACTGCGAATAACATGGTGGGAGACCTGGTCTGTTCCTGAAGAAGAGGCAACACACGGTGAAGAAAGTGCTTGGAATCGGCGATTTCTCTATGCAAACTAACGTAATTGGGGGGGAGAGGAGCCAGCAAGCTAAAAACCGTAAATAATCAAAACCATGAATGCTGAAACCACGAATACTGAGGGAGAAGTGTACTTGCAATCCAAGGTTTTACTGTACAGTAAAATAAAATGAAACAAGCAAAAGCTACTGTACCATCGTGTGTCATTCTGTAAGCCTCCTGCCTCGTTTCATTTAGAAGCTGCATTTTCTTCCAGATTTTCTCCGCTTCTTGTGCGGCACTCTGCAAAGCAACGTGAGAAAGGGTGGCTATTATGAAATTTTACATAGCCACGGGATGAGTGATATTACTTACCTGTAGCAGAGGTTCTCTATGGCCAATAGGAGAAGTCAATCAATATAATAGTAAGGGCAAAATTCACCAAATCAAACAATTAACTTGACTAGTGCATCAATTGAGATGTCTATCTAATATAATAAAACGCTAGGCCGCGCATGCGCACTCCCATCGCGTGGGTCCGTTTTCCGTGAGCTGTAGCAACCCATAGGAAGTGCGCATGCGCGGCTTACGGTTCTTTGAAAGACGCAGCGGTGGCTACTCTCACGATCCCCGCCTGCGTCGGACTTTCGACGCAGGTGGGGATCATGAGAGGAGCCACCGCCGCGTCTTTCAACTAAAAAAAAAAAAAATACGGCAAGGCGGCTGCAGGCCGCGGCAACTGTAGCCCGCCGCGGCCGAGTACGGAGACGGGCCAAAGTTTTTTTCAACTTCTCAAAGATGCTGCAGCGGCTCCTCTCAAGAGCCGCTCCTGCGTCGGAGAAGGCGGCAATCGTGAGAGGAGCCGCCGGGAAGTTACACTGCTGGGGGCTCGGGCTGTTAGGTCCGTGCAGGCTCCTCTCGCGGTAAATAGAGGGAGAGGGAATGCTGCGGCTGCTGGACAGGGAAGTAGGGAAGGAGATAGGAAGAAAGACACAGGGAGAGAGACAGAAAGACAGACAGACAAAGGGGGCCAGGGAGGGAGAGAGACAGTAAGAAAGACAGCGTGAGGAAGAGAGACAGAAAGAAAAAGACAGGGGTATGGAGAGAAACAGAAAGAAAGACAGACATATATTCTACCACCAGGGAGACAGAAAGAAAAGAAGAAAGACACAGGGACAGGGAGAGACACAGAAAGACAGACAGACAAAGGGGGCCAGGGAGAGAGACAGACAGAAAAAGACAGCAGGACAGAGAGAGAGAGACAGAAATAAAGACAGACAGACAGACATATATTCTAGCACCCATTAATGTAATGGGCTAAAATACTAGTTATCTATACTTTTCAAGATTTCAATTGAGTCCAAAATTTTTTTCTTTGGGTATATCATAGTGCTCAGATTATAGTACTCAGATTATAGGATCTCTTATAACGTATGTTATTTCAGATCTCCAGCCTGGGATCTCAACTCAAGTCATATATACTCCACTCTTAGTTCGAATTTCAACCTAAGTCCTTCATTACCCTCCTAATCCTCTTGTTGACTCATAATGGCAACAAATTGATACAATGAACAAATTAGACAGTATTAAAAAGTATCAATGTCAAAACTTTTCAAAAAATGGCAAAACTTTCTAGGGAGCGCTTGAATTTTTCTAAAGAAGGTTCATTACGTAAATATAGTGGTACATTGTTCCAAAGCTGGGGTGCAATGACCGAAAAAAATAGTAGATCACCTGGTCCCCATTATTTTTAAAGAAGGAATAGTTAATAAATGTCCTCCTCTCCCCATATTTTTTGCCGATTTTGTTCAGTTCCCCATAATGTTTAACATATAACATAGATAACGTGATATGAAATAAATACATGACAATACTTAAAATAATTAAAATTGAACATATATCACCAAAGAATTTAACTTTGAATAACATAACCACAGTGGAAAACGGCAAACCAAAATTCCAAATCAGATCTGAGAAGATAATATGAAAAGCAAAATGCACTTCTCTCTCCGTATTCGCGGGGGATAGGTTCCAGCTATAGCCGCGGATATGAATTGTATTTCTTAATCGTGTTTTTTTGTAAAAAATAGCGGTTTTGTTAATAAAACCTTGAATACATAAGAACATAAGAAACGCCTTCGCCGGATCAGACCTAGGTCCATCTAGTCCGGCGATCCGCACACGCGGAGGCCCAGTTAGGTGCTCCTTATTGGAGACCCAGATTTCCCGTATCCCCCGATGTGATTTGCCAGAAGGTATGAATCCAACTTGCGCTTGAAACCCAGAACAGTAGTCTCTGCCACAACCTCCTCTGGGAGAGCATTCCAAGCACCCACCACTCGTTGTGTGAAACAGAACTTCCCGACATTTGTCCTGAGCCTGCTGCCGCTCAGTTTCAGGCTATGACCTCTTGTCCGTGTCACATCTGAATAAGATATAAAATTCATATTCGCGGTTTATGGAAGGGACTACAGTACAACTAAATACTTTGGGCAGGCCAGCAGCGATTCAGAAAGCTTTGGGCAGGCCAGCAGCGATTCAGAAAGCTTAGGCCAGGCAAACAGCGATTTAGAAAGCTTTGGGCAGGCCAGCAGCGATTGAGAATTCTTTTGGCAGGCAAGCAGCAATACAGAAAGCTTTAAGCAGGCAAGCGATTTTCTCTATGCATGCTGGGAAGCAGCATTTCACTCTATGCATGCTGGGAAGCAGCATTTCACTCTATGCATGCTGGGAAGCAGCGTTTTTCCCTGTGCACGATGTGAACCAGCGATTTTCAGGGTTAAAGTTTTTGAACTTCGATTTTGTAGGAGAAATCCTGGAAGCTGAGTGAATACTGTTAAAAGTTTAACTTTTTTTTACATTACAGCAAAAGGAAAGGAACATTAATCATGATGTAATTTTGGGGGGCGGAGTCATCCGACGAAAAATCGCGATTACGTGAAACCGCGAGTGCAGAAGCCGCAAATATGGAGGGAGAAGTGTACATACTTAGAATGTGTTGTGGGTATGCATGTTATGCAAAGTTAAAATAACTAAAAATGATATAATCACCAAAGAATTTAAGTATCGTCATTTATTTATTTATTTCATATCACGTTATCTATGTTATATGGCATTTTAAACATTATGGGGTCCTTTTACAAAGGTGCGTTAACCGTTTTAGCGCATGTTATATATATGTGCGTCTTTGATTAAGGACCCCTATATGTTCCAGGACTCCTGAAGAAAAGTCCATAAATCATTAGTAAGGTGGACTTTGTTAAATTCACTGCTTATACCTGGGAAAAGCAACATGGAATCTGTCCATGTGACCTGGATTGGCCACTGCTGGAAGCAGGATACCGGGCATACGGGACCTTTGACCTGACCCTGAATGTAACATAGCAACAAAGCAACCGCTCGACACCCCTCACTTCACAACAAAAGTGGGGCCATTTTCTTTAATCTGTGCCCTTTCATGTTTCAACTAGAGAGCTGCACGGGAACGGGGATGACGGGAATCCCGCGGGACCCGCAGGCATCCCGCGGGTTCCCCCTTTGGGTCACGGGGATCCCGTGGGGACGCCCCCTAGGGTCGCGGGGATCCCGTGGGGACGCCCCCTAGGGTCGCGGGGATCCCGTGGGGACGCCTCCGAGGGTCGCGGGGTTCCTGCGGGGCTGGATGTACTCAGTCGCGCGGCTCTTCTCCCTACCTTCTCTGCTTGCAGCACAGAGCCGAACGGAAGTCTTCCCGACGTCAGCGCTGACGTCGGAGGGGAGGGAGGGCTTAAACAAAGCTGGATGTACTCAGTCGCGCGGCTCTTCTCCCTACCTTCTCTGCTTGCAGCACAGAGCCGAACGGAAGTCTTCCCGACGTCAGCGCTGACTTCGGAGGGGAGGGAGGGCTTAAACAAAGCTGGATGTACTCAGTCGCGCGGCTCTTCTCCCTACCTTCTCTGCTTGCAGCACAGAGCCGAACGGAAGTCTTCCCGACGTCAGCGCTGACGTCGGGAAGACTTCCGTTTGGCTCTGTGCTGCAGGCAGTGCAGGTAAGGAGGAAAGTAGCCTCGCGGTTCAAGTGGCTACCAAGGGAGGGGGCGGTCCGCCCCGCCACACCCCGCCCCGGTTGCAGCACAGCCGGCCAGGTCCCCTTACTTTTGTGGCACTTCCCCGACCGACCGACAACAGCCCCGGTCCGACAATCCTCCCTGCCCTGTAGCCGCGAATCTAAATTATCTTCTTACAGCAGCTGTAATAAGGTAATTTAGATTCGCAGTTAAGGGCAGGGAGGTTTGTCGGACCGGGGCTGTTGTCAGTCGGTCGGGGAAGTGCCACAAAAGTAAGGGGACCTGGCCGGCTGTGCTGCAACCGGGACGGTAGAGAAGGAGTGGGGAGAAGGACGCTGAAAGGCCATGGGGAAGACGGGAGGAGGGGGGGAAGGACTCTGAAAGCACTTGAAGACAGAGGAGGGAGAAGGACGCTGAAAGCACATGGGGAATACAAAGGGGTGGAGAAGGACGCTGAAAGGCCATGGGAAGGACGGGGGGGGGGAAGGACTCTGAAAGCACTTGTGGAAGACAGAGGGGGGAGAAGGATGCTGAAAGCACATGGGGAAGACAAAGGGGTGGAGAAGGACGCTGAAAGGACATGGGGAAGACAAAGGGGTGGAGAAGGACGCTGAAAGGCCATGGGAAGGGCGGGGGGGGGGGGAAGGACTCTGAAAGCACTTGTGGAAGACAGAGGGGGGAGAAGGATGCTGAAAGCACATGGGGAAGACAAAGGGGTGGAGAAGGATGCTGAAAGCACATGGGGAAGACAAAGGGGTGGAGAAGGACGCTGAAAGGACATGGGGAAGACGGGGGGGGGGTGGGGTGGAGAAGGATGCTGAAAGGCCATGGGGAAGACAGAGAGGGAGAAGGACGCTGAAAGGACATGGGGAAGCAGAGGGGGGAGAAGGACACTGAAAGCACATGTGGAAGACAGAGGGGGGAGAAGGACGCTGACAGGACATGGGGAAGATGGCGGGGAGAAGGACGCTGAAAGGAAATGGGGAAGAGAGAGTAGGGAGAAGACACTGGCAGGGAAGAAGACAGATGCCAGACTATGGGGGAGCGGAGAGAAGAAGATGGGTGCCAGACCAATTTGGAAGGGGGAAGAAAGGGAGAGGCACAGTAACAGAGCAAATGGAAGATGCAGAAGGAAGAGAGACAGTGGATGGAAGGAATTGAATGAGAACATGAGGAAAGCAGAAACTAGGCAACAAAGGTAGGAAAAGAATTATATTTTATTTTTTTATTTTGCTTCAGGATAAAGTAGTATATTAGTTGTGTTGATAAAAATTTATAAACATTAGAGGCTCTGGTAGAAACCCATTTGCAAAGTATGTATTCTTCCCAATTAATATTTTCAAATTAATAAAGTCTTTTTGCTTATTTGTAAATGGGTTTCTACCAGAGCCTTTAATTCAGTAGCATAATTAAATGAAATAACAATTTCTGAAGTTTATATGGACGGGCGGGGACGGAGGGGATTCCTTGCGGGGACGGGTGGGGACGGAGGGGAATCCTCGCGGGGACGGGTGGGGACGGAGGGATTCCTCACGGGGACGGGTGGGATTCTCACGGGGACGGGTGGGGACGGGTGGGACTTTGGCGGGGACGGGTGGGATTTCTGTCCCCGCGCAACTCTCTAGTTTCAACCGCAACAAGCACGTACGCAAGTACGTTACCACATGCAATGTTATCTCACCATTTATTTCACAAACTATGTAAGACAGAGATAACCCCAGGAACAACCTAACAAATTATGGTCCCACCTTTGACCTTGAAGAGAGGAAAACTATGGAATCTGCCGAAACACCAAATTAAACAAATTAATTTAATTTTTAATTTAATTTAATTTAATTCTTATATACCGCTAATAACCGTGAGGCTTCTAAGTGGTTTACAAAAATGATGCAATTAAAAGACACAATAAATAAAATACAGTGGAACCTTGGTTTACGAGCATAATTCGTTCCAGAAGCATGCTCGTAAACCAAATTGCTCGTTTATCAAAGCCTTCTGGTCTTGCTCTCAATCTTGGAGAGAGCACCGCCCAGCCGCGCCAGAAGAGGGAGGATCTTCGGGCACCGGCACTGGTGCCAAGTCGGGTAAAGTTTGTCATTGACTGCTCGGGGGGGGGGGGGGGAAGTAGGATCGCGGTGGAGGGGGGGCAACGCGAGCGGGGGGGATGCCGGATTACGGGGGGGGGGGGGGCGCTCATACAGCGAGGCAAGCTCGGTTTACAAGGCACCAAGTTTGCGAATGTTTTGCTCGTCTTGCAAAACACTCGCTAACTGGTGCACTCGTAAACCGAGGTACCACTGTAAATAAGATAGGATTCTTGGAAATTCCCTAACTGTCCCAAAGGCTCACAATCTAACTAAAGTACCTGAAGAAACAATTTATGAAAAGTAAAGATAAAAATATAAAAGACAGAGGTAGAGATAGAGATAAAAATGAATATTCCAACAAGTAATGAATAAATAAGTTAAAGATAGAATTAAAATAATAATTAAAGTAAATAAAAATAGAGATAAAAATAATAATCGCTTGTGAGCCTGCTTCGATTCGCCGTCTTCCACCCCATCGGTATGAATGACCTAACTGGTCGCCATCTTGTTGGAAAGTGGAAAATAAAATCAAAAGAGTCTAAACAGAAGTCCAGCTTGAAATGTCTTCACGGCTTAGGCTGCCAACATAAGAATAGCCTTATTGGGTCAGACCAATGGTCCATCAAGCCCAGTAGCCCATTCTCACAGTGGCCAATCCAGATCACTAATACCTGGTCAAAACCCAAGGAGTAGCAATATTCCATGCTACCGATCCAGGGAAAGCAGTGGCTTCCTCCATGTCTTTCTCAATAATTCTTGGAGAACACAACTGCTAGAAGACCAGCCCTTCCCCAAGGCTAAGCTCCTGCCACTTACGAACACCCTTTCAATCTGCGCAGCAGCAGAAACTAGCCAGTGATGGACCCATACTCACAGACTTGTCCTGGGGCGACACTAGGACCTTCTGGCCTAGATTATTCTTACACCATATGGGGACATGTTCTGTGCTAATGGCCTCATCTGCAGATGCAAAGAAAGTTTCGAGGGTCTGGGCGACCATCTTTGCTCTGATAAAGCCTGCCTTGCCTTTGGGAAGAACAAAGTTGACCACGAAGGGCGTAATTTTGGGGATCATCTTGTGCCGATATCTACAAAGGAAAACATCAAATGACAGGCTGTTTCACACCACTTGGAGATCATCCTAAAGTTCTACATTTTTCTTGTCATTTTCTGGTAGGAGGACAAGAGAACAATTTAAAAAAAAAATTGTTAAAAGAGGGAATCTGCTCAACCTGATCTGCCCTACTCCTGCAGAAACAAAGCATTATACCTCCTGGTGGTATTCTGAGCAAAATTTCAGAAAATTCTGCGCCCAATATTTCAAAATTCTGCAAAGTTTATTTGTAGTGTTTTACATAGAATTCTCCTACCCAGAGGCCTGAAATTCCATCCTGCCTTTTCCTTTCTCAGGCTCTCTCACTCCAACTGCAGTTCTGTCTCCCTCTAAATCCTACCCCTCTCACTTGCATCCTGAACTCCCTCCTTGGTCCACATAGTCTGGTATCTCTCCCTCTCTCCACTATGTAAGAATCTCTTCCTCCCTTTCTGGTCTTGGTCATTCTCTCTTCCTCTCTCTATCATCCCCCCCACCCCACTCACACTTGTGGGTCCAGCATCCATGCACCCTCACCCTGCCCACCAGTACCCTGAATCCCTTCCCTACTCCCCGTGGTCTGGCATCTCTCTCTCCGTCCATCTACAGTCAAACCGGTCTTCCTTCTCAACCCCTTTCTCCTCTAGTTATGGGTTCATATCTCCTCCCCTCTCTTTCTTCCCCTGCAGGTCCAGCATCTATGTCCCCTCCTCTCCTTCCCCCTTTGCAGTGCAGCATCCGTGTCCCCTCTCCTTTCCTTCTCCCCCTGTAGGTCTGGAATTCATGTACCCTTCTCTTCCCCACCTCACTTGCAGTGCAGCATCTATGTCCCCTCCCCCTGCAGGTCTAGCAGCCATTCTCTACCCCACCCCAGACCTAGCATCCATGTTCCCTCCTTCCCCCACCCTCTAAATTCTGATCTCGCATCCATGTCCCCATCCCTTCCTCCTCCCCCTATGGAGGTCTGGTGTCTCTCCCTCCGACCAACCACCATCCCCTCCCCCTGCGAGAAATGACATACTTGTGAGCCTCTCAAGGAAGCAGAAGTGGTGGCAGCTGGCCGGCAGTGCTGTGAATGGGCTGCTTGCAGCCAGCCCTGCCTAGGCCTTCCTTCTGCCATGTCATCCATCTACAGGAAATGATGCGGCAGAAGGAAGGCCCTGGCAGGGCTGGCCACAAGCAGCCCATTCACAGTGCTGTCTATGCCAGCCAGCTACCACCGCAACTGTTTCCTTGGGTAGCCCACAGGTATGATCATGTGAGTCCTTTTTAATCAACAGTTTCATTGGTTGCCATTTGAGGCAAGAACTTTGTTTAAGTTTGGTTGCGTTTGCTTTAAAGCACTGTTTGGTCTGGCTCCAGGACACCTGTCCTCCCAATTTAAGTTACATACGTCTAATAAAAATACCCGAAATAATTATATGTTTATGTACCCATCTTTAAAAGCTTGTCGTTATACGAGATTTCTGGATAAGACTTTTGCATTTCAGTTAGGAAAAATGAATTCCTGGTTAAGTATTCTGATTCCACAAGCACAATCACATTATGCTTTTAGGAAGTTATTAAAAACTTATCTGATAAGTTTGTTAACTTGAATACTGTTGTATCTCTGCCTATATGTATATTTTACTGATTGTACAGTCCTTCTTTGATGTGAACCGCCTGGAACTCATGGTTGGGCGGTATACAAGAATAAAGATTATTATTATTACCTAATCGTGGGGCAGCCATCGCCTCCTTGAAACATTCTTTGCTGGCTATTTTTTTGTAATTGGGCGCGTTGTATGGACTCTGGTTAAATTAAACAAGCCTAACTCTGAATATTCTCCTTTGTGCTGGTCTTGCAGTCATGAAAAAGGCACATTAGACCATATGTTATGTTTCGTGACTTTTGGCAGCAAGTTTGGAGTCATGTGCAATTATTGTTACATATGAATGTTTCCGTAACATATGCAGGAGCAATTTTCAATATCTTTGAAGCTTCCATTGATATGACTAAAGATCATAGGAGGTTAATAGCAACACTCACCGCTGTTGCAAGCCAAACTATTTTGAAAACATGGAAAGAGGCTTCTTTATTATCTTTTCAATTTTGGCGGAACTCAGTTTGCTTAATTGGAAAATATGAGGCAGCCATAATGGAAAAGAGAGGCAAGAAGGCTAAATTCAAAAGGTTTTGGTCACCTATACAAGAATATGTAGAAAATGGTTGAGTGTTATTAATCTAATCTAATCTTCTATTTGTGAATCGCTCATACCTATACAGGCTCAAGGTGACTGTAAAGAGAGGTAAGAGGGGAGAGAAAAAGGAGGGAGAGAGAGAATGTGGATAGATAAGAGGGAGAGGAAGGGGAGATAAAAGGAGGGGAGAGAGGAGGAAGGGAAAGGGAGAGAAGAGAGGGTAAAGGAGAGAGAAAGAGGAGGAAGAGAGAGATGGATAAGGAGGAGGAAGAGGAAGGGGAGAGAAAAAGAGGGGAGAGAGGAGGAAGGGGAAAAGGAGAGAGGAGAGGGTAAAGGAGAGATAAAGAGGAGGGAGAGAGAGAATGTGGATAGATAAGAGGGAGAGGAAGGGGAGATAAAAGGAGGGGAGAGAGGAGGAAGGGAAAGGGAGAGAAGAGAGGTAAAGGAGAGAGAAAGAGGAGGAAGAGAGAGATGGATAAGGAGGAGGAAGAGGAAGGGGAGAGAAAAAGAGGGGAGAGAGGAGGAAGGGGAAAAGGAGAGAGGAGAGGGTAAAGGAGAGATAAAGAGGAGGGAGAGAGAGGAGGTGGATAGGTAAGAGAGAGAGGAAGGGGAGAGTAAAAGAGGGGAGAGAGGAGGAAAGGAAAGGGAGAGAAGAGAGGGTAAAGGAGATTAAAGAATGGATAAGTATGTATGTATAGGTATGAATGCATGCATGTATGGTTTTTCACTCTCTGCAAATGGGGTGGGATGGGTGGGTTTGGGGATAGTTTTTCTTAGAAGTTTAAAGAATATCTTTTGCATTGTGACGATATTGTTTGTGAACAGACTTGTTAGAATTTATATTCTCACCTGCTTAAATGTATGTTTAATATATAAAAAAATTTAATAAAAATTTGGAACTTAGAAAAAAAAAAAAGAAAAGTGGATTAGAACCCAGCCCCACTTACAGTTTGCCCACGAACGCAAAGGCTAGCGCGTGGAATGTTTTGCACACAACGTTGGAAGGAAAGATTCGTCTGGCCTGATCCACAATGGACCTGTTAAACGCCACATAGAGGAACTTGAGTTTGGGTCTCTTCTCTGCATATTTCATCAAAGTAAAGGTCTTGCCGGTGCCTAAGAACAAAATAAAGAAGAGTTTTAAGTCCTTGCAATGGTCTTCAGGATTCCTCTTCCTTCTCAGTATGTGCTTCGCTGTGCTCGGACCGCCTCGGCCTTTCCCTCGCTGCGCTTTTCCATGAGATCAACCTGCTGGAAACTCACGTAGCTTCCAACAACCCATGCCTGTCAACTCTACCCTGTCACTTCAGAGCAACAGCAACTGGCCGGTAAACTAGAATCTGAAGGGAGCCACGCTTCATCCATGCCTTTTGGCCAAGGACCATGGCCTTGCTGAGGGCAAAACAGAAGTGCTAATCCTGGTAACCCATTGAAGGCAGCTCACAGTGCCTCTAAGGGCTGCTAGAGGGAGTAACTCAGCAGCAGCTCCCAGGCCATAAAGATAATAAAAGAAAAAAATATATATATTGGAGTGAAAGAGTGGCCTAATTGTTGGTCTGCTCCTTGTGACCCTGAGCAAGTCACTTAACACTAGTCAGATTGTGAGCCCACCGGGACAAATAGTGAGAAATACTTGAGTGCCTACATGTAAATCACTTATAACCTAAATGGTCTATAAATAGGAAAATAAATAAATATTAGGAAAAAAAAAAAAAAGTTAGATAATGTAGCCCAGGGGTTCTCAACTCTGTCCTGGGGGACCCCCAGCCAGTCGGGTTTTCAAGATATCCCTAATGAATATGCATTAGAAAAAAGAAGCTGGGCCTGAATACGAATACTTTATTATATCAAAACTTTCTCAAATAGAACATCTTACAATTTCTCCAAATGGATCCATATCACACACTTTAATAAAACAGTATAAACCAGTGGTCTCCAACTCCAACCCTTTGCAGGGCCACATTTTGAATTTGTCGGTACTTGGAGGGCCTCAGAAAAAAATAGTTAATGTATTAAAGAAATAACAATTTTGCATGAGGTAAAACTCTTTATAGTTTATAAATCTTTCCTTTTGGTTAAGTCTTAATAATAATATTGTAATTTATAGCTAAAGAGACATAGGATCAAGAAACTGTTTTATTTTACTTTTATGATTATGATAAACATATCGGGGGCCTCAAAATAGTACTTGGCGGGCCGCGAGTTTGAGACCACTGGTATAAACCACCGGAGCCAAAGCTACGGCGGAAGAAAACCTGGAGATTAATTCTTATAAATAGTCCTTCTTATAAGGATTAATTTTCTTCCTTGAGCATACGATGGTAATTGTACTTTTTCTTGTAAAGTTTATCAAAGTTGGAAAAATGTCTTCTCCTTTCATACAGACCGTCTCCAGTCAGCCCAATGTAGCACCACATTTCGCTATAAAAGCGTTGTCAGGAGCATCAGATTTTCAATCATTTATAGCAAAACAACTTCATGATGGACTTTGAACAGATTTCAGGTTTTCTATTCCAGCGGTTTATACTGGGGGTGGGGGGGGTGTTAAATGTTTTTATTAAAGGATCAATTCACAAGAGAAAATACAAAAGGCAACCAATAAAGAGAACAGCAAAATACAATGTCTCATACAAGAGACAACAAAAACAGGCAAAACAGTCATAAAAGCATTTCCTATGCAAAATCCAATTTTGGATAAAGAAATAGACCCCCACCCCCCACCCGTGCATCCCAGGACTCCATCCTCACTAAAAGGAACTCCAGCAAGCCAGATAAGCTACAGATTTCCAACTGGATGCCCCTTTTCTGTGCTGCCTCTCCCAACTTGCCATCTGAGACATATTAGCTCACCACTGTTGGACTGCAGGTCGCACATCTCCAACCCAATGTCGAAGGATGAGTTTTTTAGTTATTCCCAAAGCCACTAAGAGAAAACTACAATATTGCTGCTCTGATGCGGTGGGTGCATGAGGTCTATATGGGAGATGATAAGTTTGCTCCGGCAGGGTTTTGGCATCTCTTGGCGGCCCCGGTGTCGGTCTTTAATATCCTGTGGCACGGAGCCGGGGCTTGCGCTCCTATGCTTCGGCCCTTGCGAATGGCGTGGTGTTGGTGGCGATCTTCTCTGGGGAAAGCGATGAGTCCTTCACCTTTTACGGAATTTGTGGGTAACCCTAGGTTCCCCGCTGGCTCGTCTTATACTGTTTTATTAAAGTGTGTGATGTGGATCCATCTGGAGAAATTGTAATATGTTCTATTTAAGAAAGTTTTGATAAAATATTCAGGTCAAGCTTCTTTTTTCTAATTTTGAGAATATAGATCATTTAGCTAGGAAGCTTTTTTGTAATTACCCTGTGAAATATTATTGGTGTACCAAGTAATGAATATGCATGCAACATATTTGCATGCCTGTCTCCTCCATTATATGAAAGTCTCTCTCATGCATATTCATTAGGGATATCCTGAAAACCCAGCTGGCTGATGTAGCCCTTATATATGGACCAAAACAGACAAATGGAATATCCCAAGCAGTCCAAAGCTATTTAACCGCTCACCTCAACGAGTAGCCTATATCTCTTTCCGGGAGGTCAACCAGACTCTTCACTTTGGAACCTGAGGGTTATGCAGCATCAAAACACTTCTGCCATGTTATAATCCACGAGCCTGACATTCAAAGGAATCTATTTGGGCAGTAGAGGCTCCTGCCTGCTTAAACTTAACTGGGCACCGCCAATGAACAGCAGTAATAACCGGCCAAGTCAAAACCAGGCAGGAAAGGGGTGTTCCAGAGTCTGGAAGGAGCTGGAAGTTATGGGAGTGCTGGTAAAAATGCAGTGCTAAACTAAACTAAACTAAGCCTTAAGTTTATATACCGCATCATCTCCACGGAAGTGGAGCTCGACACGGTTTACAAAGTTTAAAAATAAAGGGAAGAGAGGAGAAAGCTTTACAAGAGCATATGAATAGAGGAGGATGTGGACAAGGGAGGAGATGTTAGATGTTAGAGAAAAGCCAGGTTTTCAGTTGTTTTCGGAATAGTTGGAGGGAGCCTAGGTTCCGCAGCGGGATAGTGAGATCCAAAGGCCCGTGATTTTGGAGAGAAGGGATCTTCCCAGTTTGCCAGCGTGGAGGATGCTGTGTAGAGCTGGAAAGGATAGTTGGGAAGGATCTGTGAGCGGATCTGGAGGTAGCAGGCGTCCGGACAAGGAAGGATAGAGGGATTAGGGGCGGAAGGATGCCGTGAATGATCTTGAAAGCCAGGCAGGAGCGTTTGAAATGAATTCTGGAAAGTACTGGGAGCCAGTGGAGATTGGTAAGTAGAGGAGAGACGTGCTGATGCCCGCGTGGCTTTTAACCAGGCATGCAGGACCACATAAACAGCACAGCTTACTGGCAAAGTTAGGACTGCAAGTGTCAGCAAGGAATACCAGCTAGCGCCCACATAACTCCAGACAGCGGTCTGAAGCAGCACATAGTCTCCTCTCCTCAGGATTGGGACTTGTATACCGCCTTTTTGTAGTTATTACAACCACACGGTTTACATACAGGACTTCAAGCAATTTCCCCTGTCTGCTCTGGTGGGCTCACAATCTATCTAATGTACCTGGGGCAGTGGAGGATTAAGTGACTTGCCCAGGGTCACAAGGAGCAGTGCAGGGATTGAACTCACAACCTCAGGATGTTGAGGCTGTAGCTCTAGCCACCGCACCACACTCTCCTCCAATGCAATATCAGAAGTGAGTCAAGTATAGAAAACAATGAAACCATTGTGACATCATTGATGAGGATGGCTCTTATTGGTGGAATGATGCATTATGACATCAGGGAAAGGGATTGGGACTTGTATAGCACCTTTTTGTTGGTATTACAACCACACGCAAAGCGGTTTACATACAGGCACTTCAAGCCATTTCTCCTTTCTGTCCCAGTGGGCTCACAATCTATCTAATGCCGTGTTTTTCAACCTTTTTTGGGCAAAGGCACACTTGTTTCATGAAAAAAATCACGAGGCACACCACCATTAGAAAATGTTAAAAAATTTAACTCTCTGCCTATATTGACTATATATAAGGTAATTCTCTTGAATAGGAATCAAATAAACACAAAGAAAGTATTTTATAATTACTTTATTATGAAATATTAAGTAAACAGAATAGTGAAAAATTATAAAATACTTTATTCAGTGCGAAACCTGGGCCTGTTTGGCTGAACACAAAGCTGATATTCTGGCTGGAATCGAAGAAAGACACACACGTAGCTCTTCGTCAACAGCTCTCAGTCTCTCTCTGTATTTGGTTTTTATAGAATACAAAAATAGACAAATATACCCTCCATCCTTTTTATTAAACCACAATAGCAGTTTTTAGCGCAGGGAGCTGCGCTGAATGCCCAGCGCTGCTCTTGAAGCTCATAGGCTCCCTGCGCTAAAAACCACTATTGCGGTTTAGTAAAAGGTGACCATATTGTAAAATATAGACAGCAGATATAAATTCAGAACTGTGCATAGTAAGTGAAGGGAAGTTTTCATCTCTGGGAATTTACCCAGTTAACTATTAAGTTATTTGGGCAAATTCCTTTGAAAACTGTGGTAATACTGCCTCCACTTTGCTAAATTTAAAATAAAATCACTGTGCATCCAATCTTTCTTCCCTTCTATCAGCCTGTATGCTTTCTCTCCTCCACACCTCATTCCCTCCCCCAACTTTTTCTTCCTCTCTCCCTGACCTTTCTTTCTTTTTTTCTGTTTCTCTTCTTTCCTTCTGTTTCCCTGCCTGCCCCCTTTCTTTCTTTCTCCCTGCCGTTCCCCAAGCCACTGCCACTGCCGCTGCCATCGGGGAACAGGACCCACCAATGGATAACAGGCCCCAAAGCCGACGCCAACGCATGCTCTCCCTACGTCAATTCTGCAATCGGAGAGGAAGTTCCGCCCAGCCAGGCAGCGATTGGCTGGCCCGAACTTCCTCTCCGACTGCAGAATTGACGTCGGGGAGAAGAAGACTTATCGGCTCGATAGATTAGATCGCCAAGACAAAGTGAGTCCTGGGTGATCGACTCACTTTGCCTTGGCGAGCTACTGGCGCCCCTGCCTCGGGCCCCCTGTCAGCTCCGGGCCCCTGAATGCAGGACTGGTAGTACTGCCCTGATGGCGGCCCTGCGGCACACCAGGCAACATCTCGCGGCACACTAGTGTGCCGCGGAACAGCGGTTGAAAAACACTGATCTAATGTACCTGGGGCAGCGGAAGATTAAGTGACTTGGTCAGGGTCACAAGGACCAGTGCAGGCTTTGAACCTACAACCTCAGGATGCTGAGGCCGTAGCTCTAACCACTGCACCACACTCTCCACATTTCCCTTCCTCCAGACACCCCTCCCCCCCAAAAAAAAAGCAATAGGCCCACTCTTCATGCCCAAAGAGCAAAAGCCTCCAAGAGACAGTTGCTAAATGTCACAGCAACCATTTTGAGGCTCCAGCTGACAAGGTTGGGGGCGAATGAGGATCACTCCTGCCCTTAGGACCCCACGGACCACCAGAGAAGATTAAGGTAGGCCCAGAGGGCTTAGATTTATGGGGGCGGGAAGGTGGAGATACTCTTAAACTGGGTCCAAGCTGAATATCAGCCAAGACCTACATAAGTTCCAGCAGCTATTAATAGTTTTGTCAGACTCATACTTGGTACTGGTGTCTGGACATGGTCTGCCATTGAATATTTAACCAAAGATGGGCAACACATTTTTTTTTTTTTTTTTTTTGATTTAAGTTTTTTATTGATTTTTTCATTTAACAATAAGTGTCATAAATTTTCATACAATTATCTTAATAATACACTTGATATTTCTATAATATATTTTGTACATAACATTTCTTATCTTATATTTCTTATGATTTTATATATCATATAACTGTAATTATTTTTCTTATAAAGTTATACAACATATATATTGTAATGATTTTATCAATTATTTTTTAAATTATTAACCTTTTTCCCCTCTCTTTATTACATTGTTTTCATGTATGAATATCATTTATTAATTTATAATAAAGAGTATAAATCCCCCTCCCATATCCCCTCCCTCCCTTTCTTCTTTAACTATTTTCTTATCATGGGAAAATGAAATTTAATTATTACAATATTTTGTTAATGGTCCCCAAATTTTTTTGAATTTATCCATATATCCTTTTTGTGTTGCAAATGTATGTTCCATTTTATATATATGGCAAACTGAGTTCCACCAAAAATTATAGTTCAATCTGTCACAATTTTTCCAGTTGTGTGTAATTTGTTGTACTGCTATTCCAGTCATTATAAATAAAAGTTTGTTGTTATTTGATGAAATTTGACTTTGAGATCTCATTGCAGTACCAAATAGAATTGTATCGTATGTCAAGGCTACAGGATTTTCTAACATCCTATTGATTTGGGGCCAAATTGATTTCCAAAATGTTAATATGAATGGACAATAGAATAAAAAATTTAAAAAATAACATAAAAAAACCCCCACCACCACACTGACCTCCATAGCTTTTTTAAAAATATATCTTTATTGAGTTTCTAAAGCTAATAAAAATGCAATACAGTATCTATACAAATAATATTAATCATATATGCATTTATAATCAATCAAAATCCATACAACCCAAAAAAAAAAAACCCCACCCAACCAACATTTCATAAGGGAATAGAACCATACAAAGAAATACCCCCCTCCCACCCCCTGGGTGCGTCTGCAATAGACCAACAGGAACAAAGGAAAAAACAATTACAATGAATCCGTAAAAGATATCAAAGGGCCCCAGATTAACTTAAATCTCTTAGCATCCATAGCTGAATATTGTTGGGAATATTAAAAAAAAAAAAAAAAGCATCAGGGTCATTCCATGTCAAGTGGTCCAGAGCTCTCCACTTGACCATAAGAGCATAAGAATTGCCGCTGCTGGGTCAGAACAGTGGTCCATCGTGCCCAGAAGTCCGCTCACGTGACGGCCCAGCACCCTGAGACTAGCCCTACCGGAGTATGTTCTGGTTCAGCAGGAACTTGTCTAACTTTATCTTGAATCCCTGGAGGGTGTTTTCCCATACGACAGACTCCGGAAGAGCGTTCCAGTTTTCTACCACTCTCTGGGTGAAGAACTTCCTTACGTTCGTACGGAATCAATCCCCTTTCAGCTTTAGAGAGTGCCCATGTTAGAAATTGATTAAACTTTTTCAGGGGATATGTTGGGACCTCTAATGAAGATATCCAAAGTTTTGGGGCATGGTGTCAACTAGGTCCAGAGTTAGGGGCTCCTTTATTTGAGCCATTATTTTGTAGCCATGGAAGATGTCGAGTGGGGACACTCATTGAAACTGGACCAGTTGACATGGAATTACCTATTTCAGGAAATTCTGCCCTTCCTCTCATTAACTGTGTTACGAAACCACTCAAAAAAAATCAACAGCCTTAACATCAGTTAGGATTTTATGATTTTAGTTAGCACTTCCTTACCTGCAAATGCCATAATTTTAGCCACTTCTCCTGGGGCAACATCGTGGTTCAGAATCAGAGTCTGTTCGTGGGTTAGTTTCTTTTCAAGCACAGACCTGAGATTAAAAAGAAGAAATGTAACGGGGACTTAAAACTCTAGCCACCTTCTTGCTGTCAGATGCCATCATTTCTATTATCTTTTCTGCAAAACCGAAAAACACTGTGCCATGGTGCATTGGCCGACTCTGTAGCAACAGCAAAAATGTGACCTCAAGTCAGAAACTTGGCGATGGTTCATTAGAAAAGGGGTCAGTCCTAACTCTAGACACCCTGTATCAGAATTATTACCCCCTATCTATGAAAGCGTTTTTCAAACTTTCAAAACTGAAAGCTCCAACTTTTATGGAGCAGGCTGCGTGGCCTTAGAGAGGAATAACACGGACAAAAAGCGAAAGAAAGGAATAAGGAATGGATCAGGTGCCTCTGTGTACCAGGGGAGGGGAAAGATGTCACTGGGGTGATTTGTTTCCTTGGCGGTTGCAGGCAGCTGCTCCAAAACTTGAGGATAAGAAAGTGAAGTCTGAAGGGCTCAAAAGGAGGCAGCTCAGAAGTATGCAAGCTGCAGAAAGTTGTGTCTGGCTATGTTCTCCACCCATTAATTCTTACATGCTGTACTATGAAGGACAGGCAGACCTGACTGTTCATCTTAAGAACGGAGCTTATGCCACTTTAAGAACCACGGCTCGTGTCTCCTAGATTCTGCCATAATATCCAACACTGCCATAGCAAATTTGAGTAATATCTCAACTCTTCACAATTTCTTTATAAATATATCACTTAAAGTAGTTCAAAATGGGGATACTCCTTGAGAAAGCTTATTCGTGAAACATGAATTCATGCCGGAGTCCCACTGAGTTCCCGATTAAGATTAAGTTATTCATTGCATGAATGTTGCACAGAATATGTGTAAAACAAATGATCAAAATAATTGCTGACCGATGAGGAAGCTTGCTACAAAAAAAAAAAAAAGTCGAACTTCACATGAAATATTCTGTTCCAGAGTAGCCATGGTTGTAACATAACACAGTAGATGACGGCAGATAAAGACCCAAATGGTCCATCCAGTCTGCCCAACCTGATTCAATTTAAATTTTTACAGTTTTTCCTTCTTAGCTATTTCTGGGCAAGAATCCAAAGCTTTACCCTGTACTGTGCTTGGGTTCCTACTGCCGAAATCTCCGTTAAAACCTACTCCAGCCCATCTACACCCTCCCAGCCACTGAAGCCCTCCCCAGCCCATCCCCCACCAAATGGCCATACACAGAAACAGACCGGGCAAGTCTGCCCAGTTCAATATTTAATATTATTTTCTGATTCTAGATCCTCTGTGTTCATTCCACGCTTCTTTGAATTCAGTCACCCTTTTCCTCTCCCTCTCTTTCTTTGTCTTTCTCTCTCTCTCTCTTTCTTTGTCTTTCTCTCTCTCTCTTTCTTTGTCTTTCTCTCTCTTTTTCTTTCTCTCTCTCATAGTAACATAGTAGATGACGGCAGATAAAGACCCGAAAGGTCCATCCAGTCTGCCCAACCTGATTCAATTTAAATTTTTTAAATTTTTTCTTCTTAGCTATTTCTGGGCAAGAATCCAAAGCTCTACCCGGTACTGTGTTTGGGTTCCAACTGCCGAAATCTCCGTCAAAACCTACTCCAGCCCATCTACGCCCTCCCAGCCATTGAAGCCCTCCCCAGCCCATCCTCCCTCAAACGGCCATACACAGACACAGACCGTGCAAGTCTGTCCAGTACGGGCCTTAGTTCAATATTTAATATTATTTTCTGATTCTAGATCCTCTGTGTTTATCCCACGCTTCTTTGAACTCCATCACCGTTTTCCTCTCCACCACCTCTCTCGGGAGCGCATTCCAGGCATCCACTACCCTCTCCGTAAAGTAGAATTTCCTAACATTGCCTTTGAATCTACTACCCCTCAACCTCAAATTATGTCCTCTGGTTTGAATTATTTTGAACTGCTTTAAGTGATATATTTATAAAGAAATTGTGAAGAATTGAGATATTACATAAATTTGCTATGGAGTGAGGCAGCATTGGATATTATGACTACATGTAATGCTTCTCTCAGAATTTTCATTTGAGATTACAGGCTTAAGATATAGTGACTGTCAGTCCTAGATTCTTTAAGATCCGAAACAGGGATGTGATTGTCGATTGAATCAGTTGGGGAGACTCATTATAAAAGGTTGCAGACTAGAGAGTTGCACGGGGACAGAAATCCCACCCATCCCTGCCCGTCCCCGCCAGGATCCTCTCCGTCCCCACCCATCCCCACAAGGAATTACCTCCATCCCCGCCCGTCCCCATAAAAAGCAGCAATTACTTCTGACAGGATCATCAATTCCACAGTTTCTTTTATGTTTCCGCTGCTGTTATCCATGTGGAATCTCTTTGGTGGAACCTTTTTTTTGTTTTCTGTTCAGGTAATTAACTTATAAACCCCTCTTTTACTAAGGCTGACGTGTCCATTATATTATATGGACGAACCCTGCTTCCAAAACCTTCCATCCCCATGGAACTCCCATTTGCTAGAGAGGGGACCCCGTGGGAGTCCCGTGGGTTAGGGGGAGATTCCCACAGGAACCCCGCGGGATTCCCGCGATCCCCGTTCCCGTGCAGACCTCTATTGCAGACAACAGCAGTTTCAGCTGCGGGTCCACTATTGTGGAACCAGTTGCCAGGTCATTTGAGATGATGTAGGGAGCTAAAATCTTTTAAAAAGGAATGGAAAACTTAATTGTACGAGCTTTTTCCTAGAGCGAAATGTTGCGAAATATTCCTTTTTGATTGAGATGTTTGTACGAGATTTTATATTTGAAATTTTAGAAGAGGGTAACTTGTCGCAGTTTGTTTTGCTGTGAAGATTACGTGACATATTCTGCGTTTGTTTTATTGTAATCAGCCTAGGTTGTAGGCGGAACAATAAAAAAAAATAATAATAATAATGGTCTTCACTTGAGCATCAGACATCTCTGTTGGCATGTGGCTTGGGAAACACTGGTCCATGGAACAAACTAATGACAGAAAATTCCCACATACCCAAAGCAAGTCTTTCCATACGCTGAGCTTGATTGTTCTGAGCTTGTTCCTTCCCAGAAAGGGCCAGCGTGTTCCAACAGATTCAAACAATAGAAGACATTGTACTGGATCCTAATAACAAATATACACGTCTAACATCAACATAAGCCTTAGGAAAACTTCCCTATTCACCTAGTTTGTCTGTTTATTTATATTCTACCTTTATCAAGGCAGAGCATAAAATAATATATACAATTACATACAAACATCTAAAAAATATTTCAAAAATTTAACCAAGATCCATCATATCCACAGAGCTAAATGATTACACATTCATTTCAAGAATGGAAAAAAAAATGTGGAACTGGCATCTTGTACTATTTATTTCAAAAAATGGTGCAGAGTTAACACAATAAAACATACAATAACACAAACTACTTAGTAAAATAGTGGCATAGACCCGACGTGGGCTGTGTTTCGGTCGCGACAACCACCTTCTTCCGGGGTCCGGTCTGACTATGAGCCACAGGTATGAAAATAATGCAAAAACTGTGTTCGGTCTTGCTGCGAGTCAAAAGCTTAGAATTGCAAAAGCAACGCAAAAATGCGACGTGGCCTGTCAAACGACAGGGTGGGTCTATGCCACTTATTGAACTGTGTCTTTCGTGTCATTGTATATTTTAATTTGATTGTATTATCTCTGCACCATTTTTTGAAATAAATTGTACAAAAAATCACCAGTTCCACCTTTGTTTTCTTTTTTTTTCCCATTATTTTTTATTTTCAAATTTTTCATAAAGTGAACAAAATATTAAAGTACAATTAATAAATATACAATATCACTTTTATATCTAATACATCATGTTCTAATATATTTTCCCCCTCTCCCTCCCCCCACCCTTCTATTACTTTTCAATCATACATTACATATTTTATATCATATTATATCATTTTGTTTTTAAATTATTTTCATTACCTTCCCTCTATGTGTGTCACTAAAAAATTATTAAAAAGAAGAAAAGAAGAAGAAAAATTCTATTGTTTATTCATTGCAATATTTTGTCAATGGCCCCCATATTTTTATAAATTTAGTATATGTCCCTCTTTGTATTGCTATTGCTCTTTCCATTTTGAATATATGACAAATTGTATTCCACCAAAATGTATAATTTAAATTATTATAATTCTTCCAGTTATTGGTTATATGCTGAATGGCAACTCCTGTCATAATTAATAAAAGCTTGTTATTTTCTGGTGAAATTTGACTTTTTTTTCTCATCATCATTCCAAATAATATTGTATCATATGATATTGATATGTGGCCAAATTGAATTCCAAAAAGTTTTAATGTAGGGACAATGATACAATAAGTGATCTAATGTCCCTGGTTCCAGATTACAGTGCCAGCATTTATTGGACTTAGAACTGTCTAATTTTTGCAAACGTGTAGGGGTCCAAAAAGCTCTATGTAATAAAAAGAACCAAGTCTTCCACCTTTGTTTTCCATTCTTGCTTTGTGGTTTGTTCTTGTGGAACTACTTTGGTGGACCTTTTTTTGGTGTTCACATATTCATTTCCACACTACGGCGATACCCCAGCCACGGCATGATTTTAGAAGAAAATAAAGGGCTCCTTTTACGAAGGTGCGTTAGGGCCTTAAGGCGCGGAACGACGTGCGCTAAAATGCCGCGCGTGCTAGCCGTTACCGCTTCCTCTTGAGCGGTAGTTTTTCGGCTAGTGCACGCTAATCCGGTGTGTGCGCCAAAAATGCTAGCGTGCCTTTGTAAAAGGAGCCCAAAGACTCAGCCTGCATAGTATACTTAATGTGACCATATGGCTCCAGAAAAAAGGGGACGGATTGAGACATCCGGGTTTTACTTCCATTGAAAGCAACCAAGATATCTCAATCTGTTCTCCTTACTTCCATTGCTTTCAATGGAAGTAAAACCCAGATGTCTCAATCCGTCCCCTTTTTTCTGGAGCCAAAAACCCGGATGTCTCAATCCGTCCCCTTTTTTTCTGGAGCCAAAAACCCGGATGTCTCAATCCGTCCCCTTTTTTTCTGGAGCCAAAAACCCGGATGTCTCAATCCGTCTCCTTTTTTTCTAGAGCCAAAAACCTGGATGTCTCAATCCGTCCCCTTTTTTCTGGAGCCAAAAACCCGGATGTCTCAAACCAGCCCCTTTTTTCTGGAGCCAAAAACCCGGATGTCTAAATCCGTCCCCTTTTTTCTGGAGCCAAAAACCCGGATGTCTCAATCCGTCCCCTTTTTTCTGGAGCCAAAAACCCAGATGTCTCAATCTGTCCCCTTTTTTTCTGGAGCCAAAAAACCAGATGTCTCAATCCGTCCCCTTTTTTCTGGAGCCAAAAACCCGGATGTCTCAATCCGTCCCCTTTTTTCTGGAGCCAAAAACCCGGATGTCTCAATCCGTCCCCTTTTTTCTGGAGCCAAAAACCCGGATGTCTCAATCCGTCCCCTTTTTTTCTGGAGCCAAAAACCCGGATGTCTCAATCCATCCCCTTTTTTCTGGAGCCATATGGTCACACTAAGTATACTCCATAAGACAAAACGGGTGTCGTTTCAGTAATTTTTTAAATTCCCCCACCCTTCCCTGTTTCTTAACTTAGGACGGAAGTTTATTCCATTCTTCAGGGACAGCACAGAAGAAAACCCCTGTCCTTGCTGGTATCGCCAGGCCACACTGTGTCGAAGAGCGTCACTGTGGTAGGGAAATACGAGGTTACACACTGCACCAGCATGCTCAGATAGGTCAAAAGTAAGAGCTTATATCTGATCTGAAACTCAGTTTTCAGCCAGTACAGCTTATAATAGAACTTGGACACATGATCATGTTTTTTTCAGCCTAAACAGAGCTCTAATAATAGCATTTTGAGCTACTTGTAAAGAGCTGAACACAGTCTGAGGCAGGCCTAACAATACCTAGTAATACTGAAAGTTATTCCCATCAGAAATTAAGATGCTACCCTGTGTGTAAAGCATAATCTCGGGCAGTGACTGAAACCCTCGGTGGGTATTTGTGAGGGCATCTGATCATTCTTGAACATCCAACAGAGCAGATGAGAGCATGGCACTACGGGCAAACTCTCACACTGCACAAAAATGTATTATTGGCCTTAGCCCTTATGTCCCCAGTACGAATATGTTCCTGGGGGAGAGGCAATTCATTGTTCCTGGAGTGAGGATTATGCAGAAGAGGGATTAGAAGTTGCCCATCCAGGTTCAAGGGCATTTGTTGGTCATCCCTTAATCTAATCTTTTTTTTTTTTTTTTTTTTTTTAAATCTTTATTCATTTTCAAACCAAACAATAAGTGCACAAAAATATATCACAAAAGTACTTTCCATATAGCACTATAATATCTAACACATAAAATCTAATAGTCTAATCTAATCTAAGGTTTGGCTTTATATACCGAGTCATCATTCTAACAAAGTTCGACTCGGTTTACAATAATTAACTTAAATAAAAACAATAAAAATAAGACTAAATTTCAGGAAATTAATTTTCAAAGTGTTTAGCAAATAAAGTAGTTTTTAAAGATTTGGGAAAAAATTGAAGTGAGCCGGAACTCTTTAAAAGAAATGGAAGATCATTCCAAAGTTGAGATCAGAGAGTGACTAAAAATCTTGACTCCTTTAATCCCTTTTTTGGAAGGAAAAGATAATTTAAATTGTTGGTTACCTCTCTGAAATCTATAAATACTCGGAGGCATTATATTTTTTCTGGCGTTGCTCCGCAACTGTGGAATTCCCTCCCAATATATATATATAAGGGAAGATCGTCTTATTGATAGATTTAAAAACAAATTGAAATGCTTTCTTTTTAAAGATGCTTTTAACTGCTAACTTTTTTAGAATGTCACTGCCAGATTTTTAGTTGATGTTATTTCCTCCCCTATCGTTAGGACTAAGGCAGAACGTGATTTGGGGGTGATCATTAACAAAGACATGAAGACTGCCAATCAAGTGGAGAAGGCTTCATCGAAGGCAAGACAAATGATGGGTTGTAGAAGTTTTGTCAGCCAGAAGCCCAAAGTTATAATGCCATTGTACAGATCCATGGTGAGGCCTCAACTGGAATATTGTGTACAATTCTGGAGGCCACATTACCAAAAAGATGTGCTGAGAGTTGAGTCAGTTCAACGAATGACCACCCGGATGGTCTCGGGACTCAAAGATCTCCCATATGAGGAAAGGCTGAATAAATTGCAGATATACTCGCTCGAGGAACGTAGAGAGAGACGTTTAAATATATCAGGGGCCGTATCGAGGTGGTGATATTTTCTTTCTTAAAGGTCCCTCGGCCACAAGAGGGCATCCGCTAAAAATCAGGGGTGGGAAATTTCATGGCGACACCAGGAAGTATTTCTTCACCGAACGGGTGGTTGATCATTGGAATGATCCTCCACGTCAGGTGATTGAGGCCAGCAACGTGCCGGATTTTAAGAGGAAATTGGGATACACATGTCGGATCTCTAGGGGGTTAAAATCAAGGGGGGGGGGTAGGTCATTGGAGTGGGCAGACTTGATGGGCTGTGGCCCTTTTCTGCCGTCATCTTCTATGTTTCTATCTCATTTACTGTCACTTATTGCATTTCTTCTCTTTTGGGTTTGTTTATGTCTAGTAATTGGTCTATGTTAATGATGTTGTCTCCCCAAATTGAGAGATGTATTATGTGTTTTTAGATCTGTTCATCACTTTGGGCTCCTTTTATCAAGGTGTGCAACGGGGGTTAGCGCGTCGGACATTTCATCACGCGCTAACCCCCGCGGCTAGCCAAAAACCTAACGCCTCGTCAATGGAGGCGTTAGCGACTAGCGCGGCAGGCGGTTGAACGCACGTTAACCGCCTACCGCACCTTGATAAAAGGAGCCCTTTGTATTAAGATTAAGCGATTCATTCCATTTTAATAAAACTTGAAAACTTGAATTTCAGGAGGGCCCCTTTAAACTCACCTATTTAGATTGTTTACAAGAGAAATTAGTGATGTGCAATAGGATATTAATTTCCTACAAGAATGTATAAGGGCATTCTGATATATTATCGAGTTTGCCGTATTCTGTTGTTCTCCGTGTAGAGCAGGGGTGTCCAACCTGCGGCCCAGTGAAGTATTTTGTGCGGCCCTGGTCGAGAGCAATGCAGTGTTTTCCTCTGCTGCCCCTATTTGTTTACCGTCTTGCCGACTCCCTCCTCTGTCTTGCTGCAGCGTTTGCACATTTGTGCGGCCCAAGAAACATTTTTTTTAGCCAATGCGGTCCAGGGAAGCCAAAAGGTTGGACACCCCTGGTGCAGAGTGACATTTGGATATGCAAGTTATATAAAAAAAAAGTAAAATAACTTAAAATGCTGTCCAGGCTTGCATTACAAGGCAGATATTTGGGGAAACAGCGCCTACATTGGCCGGCGCCCCCCCCAAATAGCGTCAGCCGCGTGTCAATCATGCGTAGGCGCCAATACCAGAATTGAGGCTTACATCAAACTTAGGCGCCATTAATGTAGGCTGGGGTTTTAAAGGCCTACATTACCAGCGCCTACGTTTGACTGAGAATCACGCCTAACGGCGCCCAAGGTCATTTCCGGCCATAACCGCACCGTTAGGTGACATGACGTAGCCACGATTCCGATGCCTAGCAAAGGTAGGTGCTTGCTGGTACCCCTTTTTTTTAAAAGGATTTTTAACTGGTTTTTAAATGGCAAGGTCAATTTCTGCGCCAATTTAAGCAATTAAGTTAGGCAGTGGTAGAACGCCTAATGCTGCCAAACTTATAGCGCTGTTCTTAGAATCAAGCCCCTTATGTCTCACCACAACTAAAACGCTTAAAACTGCCACAAAAATCCCACGTCACCTGTTGCTAATATTGATGTCTTTTCTCCTCATGGCGTACAGCAGCGTCGCTAGGCAATACAAAAGTTCGGTGACCTCAGATAAGGCCAGGGTGGAGCTGGGTCTCCTCAGGCAGTCGAGCAACTTCTGAACATCCAGGACGCAATCGGAGAAGAGAATGATCGCGGCCACCACTGCCCAGACGTTCACGGGCTGGAATGGAGACAAGAGAAAGGCAGAGCTTGCCGCTTCATACTCATCCGAAGTACTTTAGAGACATACCACAGCAGGGCTAAGCAACCCCTCTCCGGTCTATATCTTTCCCACCTGCAGGCTAGTCCTATACAGCAGTGTCTCGCAAACTTTCCGAAGCCGCGACGCACTAAACTGGGGGGGCCGCAGCTTGAGGGCATCTGGAAAAGCGCGGACGTCGACACGACGTCCAGACAGGGCCCTGAGCCTCTCGTGGAGGCAGTTCAGCTGGCGCCTCCTCCTCCCCGGCGTCTCGCGGCACACCCAGAATCTTGCTGCAACAGAGAGTTTGCAATACACTGCGATATAGCAATATTTGCATTAAATGCGCGCTCAGAAGTGTTTAAAAAGCTGATGACCCGGCTCAGAAGGACAGTTAAGAGCTTTTTATGTTCTCACACTAAATAAGCATCAATCAAATGAACCATCCCCTCCCTCCATAATCAGTGCAGATGTTTTAATTTGATTTTTTTTTAACAATGTAATTATTAATTTTCCCTTCTCCCATTACCCCCAAGCTCACGTTCGTTCTTGTAATTTGTCCATTTAAGTTTCAAGTTTCAAGTTTATTTAATTTTTGATGAATCGCCTATTACAATTTCTAGGCGATGTACATATTATAATTTAGATAGAAGAAACTTACAAAATAAATTCAAATTTCAAATTTAAAACAATACAGACATGAGTTTGAGGAATAGGGTTAAAAGTTACAATATTTGGGATTAATTAAAAAAGGAAAAAACAAAAGGAGGGGATTTATAAAACCAAAGCACAATGTATGAAATAAACAAATTTTAAATTAGTTGAAAAAACTAATGTTAAAAATCATAGGCATCTTTAAATAAATGGGTCTTTAACAGTATTTTAAATTTTACAATATCTTGTTCAGATCGAATATACTGAGGCAGAGTATTCCACCATTGAGGGCCCATAACTGTAAATATATCTAATCTTCTGGTCCCAATAATCTTTAATGACGGTACCGAGAGGAGATTTTGTTCAGATGATCGCAGGGAACGTTTAGGTTTGTAAGGAATCAGTGATTTGGAAATGAACTGTTTAATTTAATGTTTACACTTCCCCTCTCCTCATAATAATTTAATTTTAACTTTTTATTTTTTATCTTTTTAACATTGTAAACTGGCCAGGTGTCCTTCGATGGTCGGTATATTAAAATGAATAAACTTGAACTTTTAGATCTAGTATTGCTACAGAAAAAGTGACATACGATTCCCATTATAAATTTATAACGGATGTTGGTACATAAGTTCCAAATCAACCTCAGAAAACCAAAAAAACTCTGTGGAGTGACGATGTTCCCAAATGGACTTTATTTGAAAGTATCAAAGTTCCAAAGGTGCACTAAAATCATCCACATAAAATAATTCCATCCACATAAGAGCCTTAAAGGACCTAGTCCGCTAGGGATACAGGACCCAACACGGTCCGCGTTTCGACAAAAAGTCTTTGGGGGTCCTATAAAGGTGAGTACGTGGGAAACAATTGACTTGCAAGCAGTGTCTCACTTCCGGTTCACCACACAATTGTTTCCCACGTACTCACCTTTATAGGACCCCCAGGGACCCCTGAAGAAGACTTTTTGTCGAAACGCGGACGAGTTGGGTCCTGTATCCCTAGCGGACTAGGTCCTTTAAGGCTCTTATGTGGATGATTTACTTTTATGTGGTTTTCTCTGGATTTTCTTTTCTTTGTGGATATTTTGGGGTCAATTCCTTTTGTTGTTTCCAAATCAACCTCATCCAGTTTGCCTAGTTGAAATTCTTCCTTTCTGGTTCTCTTATCCCTTTGGCGTAGAGGAACGCACACAGAACTCCCTTTGCGCCCATCGCTGCCCTCCAAATCCGTTCCCAGCATGCTTTACTCCTGGTCTCCAGACCTCGTCACCTTGCTGTTTGGTTCTTACCAGTGGCGTAGCGGGGGCGAGTGGCGCCCATCTCCCACCCTCTTCCCCGCACCTTTTTTTATCTTCGGTGCAAGCAGCCACGAACTTGCTACTTGCATCGGCTTGGGCGCTCTGATGTCACTTCCTAGGTGTGAGTCCCGGAAGCAACGTCAGAGATAGCAACAAAGCAAGTTAATAGCTGCTCACGCTGAAGTTTAAAAGGTACGTGTGTTTGGGGGGGAGGAAAGGGGCACACACAGCAGGGGGAGGAGTGGGAAAGGGGGTCGGACAGCAGGAGGAGTGCTAGCATCCCAAGGAAGGCTGCACCCCCCTCACTATGCCACTGGTTTGTACCAATTCCATATTTACTCCAGCACTTCGCCTCCTTCCTCTTCTAACCCCCAAGTTTCAAAATAATGTAGACCAGTGTTCTTCAACCACCGGTCCGTGGACTGGTGCCGGTCTGCAGAAATTTCCTGCCGATCCACAGGGCCGGCACTTGCATTGGGCCCAAGACAGTGTTCTTCAGCCACCGGTCCACACAATGCGATCAATGTGGCGCTGTCTTCGGGCCGGCTCCCTCTTCCTCAGTGCTGCAGTGCACAAAACTGTGGGAAGAGGCTCCTAAGTGCATCCTGGACCTGTACTGGAAGCCTTCTCTCTGATGTTGCAACATCAGAGGGAAGGTTTCCAGATGAGGTGCGGGACTCGCGCAAGGAGCCGCTGCCCATGGCTTTATGCACTGCAGCACTGAGGAAGAGGGAGCCGGCCCGAAGATAACACTGGGGGGCTGCATAAAACGGCCAGGTGGGAGCAGGCCAGAAGGCAAGGCACAGCATGGAGAGAGAGAGACAACAACGGTAGAGGGAATGATTTTACTTTTGAATTTAGTGATTGATTTACATCTGCTGTCTGTATTTTGCACTGTTCAGGAAGAACATTTGTTTGCATTTTTTTCTTCTGGGATTGTACTGATTACAGAGTCTTGCATCTTAGGGTTTGTTTGTATATATTAATACTTTTAGCGTTTGGTCCCATATTTGTATAGGGGTTATCTGTGTTCTAGTAGGAATGAATGAGAAGCATACTGTGTGCTTTGTGTAGTTTAATTTTGTGGTTAACCATTATGTGTTGATTATATTGTGTGTGTGTATATATGAAAAATGAATGGGAAATATGGTTTTATAAGTAGTACTATTATGGGGGCGGGGTTTGGGGCGGAAATTGGGTGGAGATGGGCACGACTTAGCCCAGTGTTCTTCAACTGCCGGTCCACAAAATAATTATTTTACAGTGGTACCTCGGTTTACGAGTGCACCAGTTTGCGAGTGTTTTGCAAGACGAGCAAAACATTCGCAAACTTGGTGCCTCGTAAACCGAGCTTGCCTCGCTGTACGAGCGCCCCCCCTGCGATCCGGCATCTCCCCCGCTCGCGTTGCCCCCCCCTCCACCGCGATCCTACTTCCCCCCCCCCAAGCAGTCAATGACACCCTTTACCCGACTTGGCACCAGTGCCGGTGCCCGAAGATCCTTCCTCTTCTGGCGCGGCCTGGGCTGGGCGGTGCGTCGGAGATCCTCCTTCTTCTGGTCTGGGCTGGACTAGCTATGAGCATTTGCGCATGCTCAAAGCCTTCTGGTCTCACTCTCAATCTCGGAGAGAGCGAGACCAGAAGGCTTTGAGCATGCGCAAATGCTCAAAGCCAGTCCAGCCCAACCCAGACCAGAAGAAGGAGGATCTCCGACGCACCGCCCAGCCACGCCAGAAGAGGGAGGATCTTCGGGCACCGGCAATGGTGCCAAGTCGGGTAAAGGGTGTCATTGACTGCTCGGGAGGGGGGAAAGTAGGATCGCGGTGGAGGGGGGGCAACGCGAGAAGGGGGAGATGCCGGTTCGCGGGGGGGGGGGGGGAAGCTGGATCGCGGGGAGGGGCTTGGAACAGCGTCGGATTCCTCAAGGGGGGGGGGAGAATGGAGCAGCGCCGGTAGCCTCGTGGGGGGGGGAGGAGGTTGAACCAATCAAAGCGAGTTTCCCTTACTTCCTATGGGGAACCTCGCTTTGATATACGAGCAATTTGGTTTACGAGCATGCTTCTGGAACGAATTATGCTCGTAAACCAAGGTTCCACTGTATTTCCGCCGGTCCATAGGTGTCAACAGGTTGAAGAACACTGATCTAGACAGCCACCAAAATTAAATGAAGCTGTTCTCCAAAGCTTCAATTGCACCCGAGTTTATTTTTAGAAAAAAAAACCTGAATCGAAGGAGAGAGCTCAAAAGCTTCAAACCGGACGGGAACTAGCATGCCAAGGCTATTCCAAAGAAGAGGCAGGAAGATGGGGAAAGGCTGCCATGGTGTAACTTACATCACTCCAATTTTCCCTATCACATTCCCTTCGCTCTAGCCCTGGTGATGTGAAAAATCAAAATCTATTTCCAGGTAGACTATGTCTTAGTCTTGCAACCAAGTTGCCCTGGTCAAAGAACTTATACAAACAAAATAAAATAAATATGGGAAAGAACTGATATTTGATTTTTGTTAATTATAGTTAAATTCATAGAAATTTCTGGACAAAATTAAACATATCTAATAAAAGACAAATGATCCGATACTAGAAACCCTTCTAAATAGGAGCATTATGCTACCATAAGAATATAAGAAATGCCGCTGCTGGGTCAGTCCAGTGGTCCATCGTGCCCAGCAGTCCGCTCACATGGCGGCCCCCAGGTCAAAGACCAGTGCTCTAAATGAGTCCAGCCTCACCTGCGTACGTTCCAGTTTAGCAGGAACTTGTCCAACTTTGTCTTGAATCCCTGGAGGGTGTTTTCCCCTACAACAGACTCCGGAAGAGCGTTCCAATATTTATTAAGGGAGGACATCTGAGTTTACATTTAAATATGAAATCCTCAGGCCAAAAGACATGCATCTATAGCTGAGACGACCCTACCCAGGCATAGCAAGAGGGTGATGACAGGCAACTATTATCAGAATTAAGTGGACCGAAAGTCCCAGGATTAAAGAACCATTAAGACTGAATGATCTATGCTTTGTTCACTAAGCTCTTCTTAGAGGAATCCGATTTTGTGGTTGCTGTACTGTTCCTAACTAGCCCCTCCCTTTTGCGTTAGGCTTTTTTTTTGCCAGCTATGGCGGTATTAGCTCTGACGCTCATAGGAATTCTATGAGCGTCAGAGCTAATGCAGCTAAGTAAAAGGAGCCCTAGAAGACTTAAAAGCAGGTCATTTTACAAACTATTTCCATGTGTAAAAAATGTTGATTTACATTTGCAAATAGGCTCTTTTGAAAATTAGGTCATGATTAAAAGTACGCAGAGTGCAAGCCTGCGATTACTTGCAGAGCAGATGCGCTGGGGGAATGAATTAGGGCAGAGCATGTGACTATTTTGTGACACATTAACATTTACCCTTCCTCTTAAATGATGGCAGATAAAAATCTGCACAGTCTGTCCAGTCTGCCCAAAGCCAAAGTCGCACCTACCACTCTCTGTAAGCCAGCGGATAGCGTAGCTGGTTTTAAGAAAGGTTTGGACAAATTCCTGGAGGAAAAGTCTGTTACTGAGAAAGACACGGCAGAAGCCACTGCTTGCCCTGGATCGGTAGCACGGAATGTTGCTACTCTTTGGGATTCTAGAATCTTGTTACTCTTTGGGATTCCGGAATCTTACTATTCTTTGGGATTCTGTATGGAATGTTGCTACTCTTTGGGATTCTAGAATCTTGTTACTCTTCGGGATTCCGGAATCTTGCTATTCTTTGGGATTCTGTATGGAATGTTGCTACTCTTTGGGATTCTAGAATCTTGTTACTCTTTGGGATTCCAGAATCTTACTATTCTTTGGGATTCTGTATGGAATTAGCTACTCTTTGGGATTCTAGAATCTTGTTACTCTTTGGGATTCCAGAATCTTGCTATCCTTTGGGATTCTGTATAGAATGTTGCTACTCCTTGGGTTTTGGCCAGGTACTAGTGACCTGGATTGGCCACCGTGAGAACGGGCTACTGGGCTTGATGGACCACTGGTCTGATCCAGTAAGGCTATTCTTGTGTTATCATGACAACCACATATAGGCAGTTAAATATGATGCAGTCTTAGAACAATATATGTTTAAAATCCAGAAGCACTGCTAACAGTATTTAACTTGCCAATTTCAACATTACGATGTCTTCCCTTCCCCCTTGAGATGCACAGCTCCCTCACACGTTGCATATGATAAAGTGATATGCACCATTTATTTATTTAAAAGATTTCTAACCTGCTTAAACCTAAGTGGTGTTCAAAATGCAAACATAATTATCATATAACATACAAATAAACAAAACAAACTCATAATTAGCGTAGCTGGTTTTAAGAAAGGTATGGACAAGTTCCTGGAGGAAAAGTCCATAGTCTGTTATTGAGAAAGACATGGGGGAAACCACTGCTTGCCCTGGATCGGTAGCATGAAATATTGCTACTCCTTGGCCAGTGACCTGGATTAGCCACCGTGAGAATAGGCTACAGGGCTTGATGGACCATTGGTCTGACCCAGTAAGGCGATTCTTATGTTCTTATCCCAGCCTACTCAATGAAAATCCTCCATAAACAAAGTTGTTTTCAAAACCTTCTTAATTTTCTGGAAATCAGAAAGTAACCTCAATGGTCAATATGCAGACTTGACCTTCAACTGTCTTTTGTGGGACACATACTGGTATTATCGCTGCTACATTTGCGCTAGTATTTTATAAAGACACTTAGGCACCTATGTTTTTGTTATAAAATATCACCTGAATAGGCACCTTCTTGCTCCCTTAACCTAGATGCCCTGTAATAAAATTAACTCCCAAAAAATCTCATAACCAGTAGCAACATGTATTTGACTTGTATATTTTTAAACCTCTTACACACTGCCGATTTTGCTATTTTCTCTAAAATTGTACCAGAAGCCACTAAATGTCATGGCCTAATTGTGCAGGGTCCCTACCTATGGTGTGAAATGTTCTTCTGTCCACTCAGAAAGTGTCATTTTGAAGGTCGATGAGAACAGATTCACTATACCTCTGCTGAATTACCCAGATCTGGCAGTCGCTGGGTGATGCAAGCCTCAGCCACGACATACAGACGATGGTCCTTTAGACAACGGATCACTGCTTCAGGGTCCATGCTTCGGATGTACTTGAGTGCAGCTATGAACCTTCACAGAAAACACAAGACTCTCAAAAAATCTACTTGACTGAAATGTATTAAAACTACTCTGCGCCCCAAAATGAAGTTTGCAGGTAGAAAAATTTCACTGTTCTACACATGATGAATTCCGAGCAGATCCATCATCAAATCTCAACACATTTCTTTGCAAAATCAAGGTTCTAGAACAGGGGTGTCAAAGTCCCTCCACGAGGGCCGGAATCCAGTCGGGTTTTCTGGATTTCCCCAATGAATATGCATTGAAAGCAGTGCATGCAAATAGATCTCATGCAGATTCATTGGGGAAATCCTGAAAACCCGACTGGATTCTGGCCCTCGAGGACCGACTTTGACACCTGTGTTCTAGAATAAGCTTAGAACTGCCCACATTAGACAGTGCTACAAGTACAACACGAGAATTTCAGTGCTGTTAAAAAGTATATTTTTGAACTGTTTCATGGTATTATTAACTTTCAATTTGCTGATTTTGCCTTTACCTCATTCATTGTATTTATGTATTTGGTCTTTTTACTACTGTTATGATGATAACAAAATTGTAAGTTTTAAGTTTTACTTGCTGTACACCGACATGGTGAATCTCTTCATAAAAGTGGTTTATAAATACTAGAAATTAAAAACAACAACTTAATTGCCTTGACAACTGCATCTGCATAGAGACTTACACAAGTGCATAGACCAGATCTGTGAAAAATAATCCAGCGATCTGTTAACAGTGACGGGAGCCTCTCACCTTAACAGGTTCAGAACGCACAAGTCATCCTGCTTTGTGATGCGGTTCCGAGTTAGAATCTCTTCAATTTTTTGCACAGCTTCCGTCTCACTCCCGATGAACTGATGATAAAGCTTTTTCCACGGGATGAACTGGAAGGGAATAACAGTGGAAGTCCATCAAGGCCAGTTAATATTCAAGCCGCAGCACTCGGCAGGCAGAATTAGCCCGTTATTCAATAACCAGGGCATGTCCAAGCACTGGCATTGAACATCCAGCTTCAATTGAAATTACACTGGCTGCTGGAGCTCACATGAATCCCAGCCAATATTCAGCTGGGACCCATATTAAAGGATGGGTGGCCAGTTCCTGAAACCCTCCCCTCCTGAACAACACCAAAGCCCTTCTTCTGATCTTTCCTCCCTCTCTAATCCCCTACTAGGTTCCCTGTGGGCCTACTTTGCTTGATCTCTAGTGACCTTGGGGTGGGGGGGAGGGGGGGAGAGGCAGGCAGGTACTTGATAGCTATGCAGGGGCCAACCGATGCTCATGACAAAGACAGGACTGCTATGTCATCCTATTTGCTAGCTTAGTTTTGCGGGCAAAGCACTAAATATTGCCAGTACACTTCTCCCTCCGTATTTGCTGTGATAGGGAATTAACAGACTCGCGAAAACAGAAAAACCGCGAAGAACTTTTTCATATGTTATTCGCTGTTTTCTATTAAAGCCCATCGTGAATATGGTGAAACCGCGAACAACATGGTGGGAGATCTGTCCTGTTCCTGAAGGAGGAACAACACGATGAAGAAAGTGCCGGGAATAGGCGATTCTCTCCATAAACGCTTGGAATCAGCGATTTCTCTATGCAAGTCGATGTAATTTTTTTTTTTTTTTGGGGGGGGGGGGGAGCCAACAAGCTAAAAAAACGCGAATAATCAAAACCGCAACTGAAACCGTGAATACAGAGGGAGAAGTGTCCTTCCCTGACTCTGCCTTCAGAACGCCCCTCTCCAGCCCACTCGGAAAATGTCTGGTCAGAGTCAATATTCACTGGCACTGCCACTGAATGGTGAGGCCGGCCTGCAGAGTATGGTTTAAGCCAGGGGTGCCCACACTTTTTTGATTTGTGAGCTACTTTTAAAATGACCAAGTCAAAATGATCTACCAACAATAAAATTTCAAAAAAAAAAACACAACGCACACTGTACGCATAGAATTGTTAATTATCATTCCTATTCCGAGGTTTTTTGAAAGAGGTCAAAGCAGATGACTCTATGCACTGTCACCTCAGTAACAACCATACAAAAATAGACAAATACCCACCCCCCTCCCTTTTTACTAAACCACAATAGCAGTTTTTAGCGCAGGGAGCTGCGCTGAATGCCCAGCGCTACTCTCGACGCTCATAGGCTCCCTACGCTAAAAAACACTATTGCGGTTTAGTAAAAGGGGACCATATTGTAAAATATAGACAGCAGATATAAATTCAGACACATTTTGATCACTAAATTTAAAATAAAATCATTTTTCCTACCTTGTCTGGTGATTTCATGAGTCTCTGGTTGCACTTTCTTCTTCTGACTGTGCATCCAATCTTTCTTTCAGCCTGTATGCTTCCTCTCCTCCACACCTCATTCCCTCCCCCAACTTTTTCTTCCTCTCTCCCTGACCTTTCTTTCTTTCTCTCTTCATGCCCCCTTTCTTTTTTTCTGTTTCTCTTCTTTCCTTCTGTCTCCCTGCCTGCCCCCTTTCTTTCTTTCTCCCTGCCCTTCCCCAAGCCACTGCCACTGCCGCTGCCATTGGGGAACAAGATCCAAACGCCACCAATGGATAACAGGCCCCAAAGCCGACGCCGCCCCATGCTCTCCCTGCTTCGGGCCGACCAGCATTCCTCTCCCAGACGTCAATTCTGCCGTAGGAGAGGAAGTTCTGCCCAGCCAGGCAGCGATTGGCTGGCCCGAATTGACGTCGGGGAGAGGAAGACTGATCAGCCCGATAGATCGCCAAGGCAAAGGGAGTCCTGGATGATCGACTCACTTTGTCTTGGCGAGCTACCGGTCGATCGCGATCGACCTATTGAGCACCCCTGGTTTAAGGAGTCAGGAATCTCTCCTGCTCACTTTAATCACTTAGAATATTGACCCCCACTGGCTGCTTTTGGGCAATCCTTTCTCCAGCCCATTACATACCAGCGGATCATTAACAATGTCTCTCCAGCGCCGACATACTAAAATTATGCTTTGATAGATATCAACCACTGGAAGGAAAGCAAAGATGCGCATCAAGAGCTCATCCGGTAGCTGACCAACATGCCCCTGAGATGCCAATTCAAAACAAGATGTTCCAAGAAGCCCATAGCACATATTAATAGGCTCATCCTCTCCGTCCATCTCCTCTGTAACGGTCCGCCATGCCGAAGACAGCTGTGAAGAGCAGCTCATGTAGGGTTTCTTTGCATCCCTACCCCATCCAACGTGCCCCATGTCTTGACCACTGTCCCATCTTGAAGAAAATAGTCTCTTTCCAGTGGGCGGGGGCTCTGAAGAGTCCACCTCGACATCTCCGTCAAAGAATTCCGCAAAGTCCTCTTCCAGTAGGCCGCCATTGCTCTGCAGTTCATCTATAGCCTCAGGTTTCACAGCGCCCTCCCTTTCCATGTCATTAGCGTGCTGGGTCCGACAAACATGACTTTGAAAGTAATCGGTGATCTTTCTCTGTGAGCCTGTTTCTTTAAGAGAAAGGAAAATATTTACTTAAACACCCAGGTTGAACTAGAACAGCAGAACAAGGGGCAACATGTTCATTTATTTAAAAAATTTCTATAACGTCTAAGGCAGAGGTCCCCAAAGTCCCTCCTTGAGGGCCGAATCCAGTCGGGTTTTCAGGATTTCCCCAATGAATATGCATTGAAAGCAGTGCATGCACACAGATATCATGCATATTCATTGGGGAAATCCTGAAAACCTGACTGGATTCGGCCCTCAAGGAGGGACTTTGGGGACCCCTGCTCTAAGGCCTAAACGGTTTACATAATAACATACATAAGTTTGTAAAACAAAATAAAAACATGTAAACGTAAGTAAACAAATCCTCGGAGAGAGTCAGCAATAGAAAAATCAATGCCAAAAAAGGCCTATACAAACAGCTATGAGCAGGCTCTCAGAAGTCAGCAATCATTAAGAATCAATATCTAGAAAAAGGCATTTACAAACAATTTGTGTTTTAAGTAATTTTCTGAATGTGCCTTTTTCATCACATTTCCATATTTGACTCACGAGGGAGTTTCACAGTCTGACCATTGTGCTGGTATCAACATATTTTGGGTTAACATTTGTCTTTAATAAGGCCGAGTTCTTTTGGCAGAAATGACAAACAGTCGTTAAAAGGCCTGTATTCTGATTTGTATAACATTTCTGGAGAGAAATCAGCATTAGCTTTGTTTTTTTTTCTGACTTGCCAGTTTGCTCTTGTTAATTTGGGCTTCCAACCTGGGATGGAACTCTCCCCTGCCCCTCTTTCACATTTCCCTCACAACTCAACCCAGTGAAAGTCTTCAGTTAGGGGTCACCAAATTATAGCACTCTCTGGAATCCATCTGATGTCAACCCCAAGTCTAGCCACTAGGTGTCACTGTTCTTAATGGCTCAGTTTCCTGTCCCATGCTCAACTCCAAGGGCTGCACCGACATTTCCAGCACCAGCTAAGCCCTGGCAACAATTTTGGGACTGGAATCAAACCCAAATCTTGCACTGCATGACTATGGAATCATGGGTCCACCTCATTTACTGTTACATTTTGGATGTTCTTTCTCCTAAGCCACCTGCATTGTGATGTCACAGAGCTTTATGATTATAGAAACATAGAAACCTGATGGTAGATAAAGGCCAAATGGCCCATCCATTCTGCCCATCTGCAACATCCACTATCTCCTCCTCTCCCTAAGAGACCCCGCGTGCCTGTCTCCACCACCTCTTTCAGGAGACTGTTCCACGCATCTACCACCCTTTCTATAAAACATATTTCCTTAGATTACTCTTGAGGCTATCACCGTTGGAGGTGATAAAGATGAAAAAGGCATCTGAATTCCCAAAAGGGGATGGGACTTGGTGTGAAAGGATCAGAAAGGAATAGTAGATGGCATGGATAAGCAGAGTACATAGAAAATGGAAGGCGGTCTCTCTGGCCCAGTCAAAAGCGAGCTGATGGCGCCACCGACTTTGGGTTTCATCCCCAGGGTTGCATGAGGAGGGCTGGGAGGTTCCGTAGAAATGCCGGGGCGTGACTGCATGCAGGATCCCAGCTAGCCGCCCTCCTCACGTGGCTCAACGCTTCCTCCTGGCAGTGGTGCGTAGTGCCTCCCCCTCCGGAAGTCAGGCTTTCGTTTCTTACCCACCTTCAAAACTCAACTCATGCACACACACAATATCTGCCACATTTAAAAAAGGAAAAAAAAGCCCCCCCCCCAACCACCAATGACTCATACACACACACACACACAATATCTGCCCCATTAAAAAATGAAAAAGAAACCCCCCCCACATACTCCCCTCCCTGCTATCCCCCCGATGAACCAGCACTGGCAGTCAACACACACCCACCCCCCCGTGGCAGCGAAAATGGCAGGAGGGATAGCCACTCCCTCATGCCATGCCGACCCCACCACCTGCATGAGAAAAAATGGCAAGAAGGATGCCCATTCCCTCCTACCAACGGAGGTTTCTCCTGTGCCAGGCAGCCAACCCCCAAACCATCTCCTACCCTACCCTCTTCCACACACAAAAAAGGGAGGAGGGAGCCAATCAGGGCCTTAGGCCCTTCCCCTTGCATCACATAATGCACTGGGGAGAGTAAGGCCCGCCATTTTGGACTGGCGGGTCTCTGGAGCAGGTAGAACTGCATCTCTCTGCTCCCAACTTGTGAAAAAGGTACCGGCGGGTTCAGGGATGGGGGTTCAGGGTAGCATCCAGTGGCAGGAGGGAGTGGGCATCCTTCTTGTGTTTTTTTAGGGGGTGGGGAAGGGGGAGGGTAGAGGATGGTTCAGGGGGGTGGCACCTGGCACGGGGGAAGGCCTCCATAGACAGGAGTGAGTAGCATCACTCCTGCTGATTTTTCCTCGGGGTGGGGAAGAGGGGAGTGGGCATCCCTCCTGCCAATTTTTGCTGGTGTAGGGGGGAGGGTGCTGGTTCATCAGGGAGACATCCAGGTGGGCCTTCATCGGCAAGGAGGGGCTTTTTTCTTTAATGGGGCAGATATTGTGCGTGTGTAACACACACACACAGCATCTGTGCCCATTAAAAAAAAGGTTTTCTACACCCAACAGCTCAGTGGCAGAAGGCTGCTTTGGGCCTTTCCCTGCCGGCTCTGTGCATGTGTGAGAGTTGCTCTCACAGCGATCAATTGAAGAGGAGAGACAGGGATTACAATGAACCTCCACGCAAAATTTTTAGTGCATCAATAGCTCTTTTAGAATCAGCCAAAAATTGGACTGGAGCAGACCCACACGGTGTTACCAATCCTGTTTAGTGCATCTGGCCGCAAGTGATTGAAAATGTGATACTGAAACAGCATCCCTCCCCCAGCAGGAGCATAGATGGAGGACTCCAGCACAGCTTAGAGGAAAACACTGACTGCTCCTGAACCATCAGGCAAGCCCAACTTACAGACCTGTTCAGTACAGCATAAACTACCCTTCCCCCTCTGCCCCCCACCAAAAAAAGTCCCACTTCAAATCAGAAAGGAAGGAGAGAAGCAGGCGAATTTTCTATTTTGTCAGGAAGCTGTCTACTGGTGTTTGATCTGCAGTGGCTTTGTCCCGTAGGTTTCTTCAATCCTGCCATATGAACAGGAAGAATGATAGGTCAAAACTAGTTTTAAGTTCTGCAGGGGAAAAGACCCTTCACCATTTGCCAGTCTGCAATACAAGGACATAGGAATACAGACACACAAATACTATACACATATACTTAAAAACAGCCATATTTTGTCACAGCAAGTTTTCTGCTTTAAGAAAAATAAAAATGAGATATAACACAAAGAACCTTGACTAGAACAAAGGACAAAAAATAGGTCTGTCTGATTTATCATCTGCCCTTATTGTTCTGTTTCGTTCTTTTAATGCAGAGTAAGAAATTACAAGTCAATCTATTTGGATGTAAAGGTAATTGAATTTAGATCCCACCTTTCTCAGTAGTTAAAAGCAAATTACTTTCAGGGACAGCAGATATTTTTCTGTCCCTAGAGGGCTTACAATCCAAGAGGCCCTTTTACTGAAGTTTCACACAAGCTAAACAATGCATGGCCTATTTCATACCTTGGGGTAATGTGACACTTAGCACATGCTAAGCTTTTTAGTAAAAGGGGCCCTTAAGTGTGTAACTGAGGGAATAGAGGGTTGAGGGACTCGCCAAGATTACAAGGAACTGTAGTGGAATTTGAACTCAACTTCCCTGGTCCTCAGCCTCCTGCTCTCTCCAGATGCATGGAAACCCCCTACCTGCTCGTTGTCTTGCAGTATGGTATCTTGGGTAGAGGCCTCTGTTCAAGTCTCTGCTTGTTCGTCTCTGACTGAAAGGCTGGGTCAGCGACTATGAACCTTCTCTGCTCTGGGCTAAGGCCTGGCAGTCAGTGAGCGCAAGGTGCCTTCGCTTTGGTCCATTCACTGTTTGTGAATAACAGAAATGTGTTTATTTAATCAGCAATTTATGTTCCAAGTGGATCACAAATAAAACATTAACTTTCAAATGTGCAGAAACAAATTGGAGCAAAAAGAGAGAAAAAAGATCCAGTTTTCCCGATATAAAAATTATCCATTCACTACCCTGAGGTTGGGGGTTCAAACCCCACACTACTCCTTGTGATCCAGGGCAAGTCACATAATCATCCACTACCCCAAGTACATTAGAGTCCACTGTGACAGATAGAGAAAATGGTTGAAGTATCTGACATTTAAATACTTGAAAGGTATCAGTATAGAACCAAATCTTTTCCAGAGAAGGGAAATGGTAAAACTAGAGGATATAAATTGAGGTGGTAGACTTACAAGTAATATTAGGAAAGGGTGGTGGATGCCCACGTTTTTGAAGTACTTTAAGTCCTATCCCTACCAACTTGCAAAGCACCATATTTGTTTATCATTCCCTCTTTAGTCCTCTGTCCTCTCTATCTCTTTATCCCTTTGTATTTTCCTACATGAGCAGCATATAGTCCAGTGTATATCATAATTAGATAGTAAGTTATTTCAAGCAGGGACTGTCTCTTGCATGGTTAGTGTACAGTGCTGCATGTGTCTGACAACACTTTAGAAACAATAAATAGTAGTAGGATGGCTGGAATGCCCTTCCCAAGGGAGATGGTACAGAGGAAAACCATGACAGAATTCAATAAAGCATGGGATGAACACAGAGGATCTATAAACTGATGAACTAAGGCTGGTACCAAGCAGTCTTGCATGGACTCCATATCCCATATATGGCAACTCAATTTAGAATGGGTTAGGGAGGGCTTCGACAGAAACTACAGTAATTTGGAACATAAGGACGGTGCCGGGCAGACTCTACAGTCTGTATCTCACAAACAAAGAAGTGGTATGGATAGGCTGGAGTGAGCTTCGAAGGCAACACCGGTAGATGGAACCTAAGAACAGTATTGGGTGGACTTCATGGTTAATGGCCCAGAAATAACTAAGAAAAAAAAGAAGACAATTTAACGTACTTATGACTTTATAATACGTGTAAATTTTGGGCAGACTGGATGGACCATTCAGGTCTTTATCTGTTAGCTAAAGTGCTAGTAGGAGGATTGTATGGCTTAGTGGGAGTACTGTGAATAGGTGTCAGGTTTATGAGTCATGAAGTGTCCTTCAAGGGCTTAGGTAGAGCAGAGGAGGACTACAAAGAGGAAAGACAGATTACCTTTGCTGTTGCTGCGCTCTGCTATGACCCTTCCATCTCAAAAATACTGATCAAAACAACAGACATAAAAGTGTTCCGAAAAGAAATAAAAACACTTCTATTCAAAAAATACCTCACATCCTCAAACTAAACACCTCTACAGACTATATCACCAACATTATGTAACCAACGTCATGTAATCATCAATGCTATGTAACCACCTTCGATAACATGTATATGTTGTTATTCTCCATCCGCTGTAACTGGAATCTGTAGCTATGTAACATCTTCTGTAATCTTGAATGTATTGTAATTCTTTACTGTTACCTGTAATTTACTCTTCTTCTGTAATGCAATTCTACTGGAAATGCCCAGATATCTTCTATATTGTAATCCGCCTAGAACCGCAAGGCACAGGCGGAATAAAAATCTCTAATGTAATGTAATGTACCGACTCCCACCCTTGGTCTCCCACACAGATTCAGCATGAATCAACCAGTTACATATAATACTAAATTTTGCATTCCTTCCCACAGGTACAGAATCACAATAGATGTAAGCTGGCCTCTTCAAATGTCAGTTTTCCTGTTGAAAGTCAAGCTAAAATCGCCAGTACAACCTTACTTGATAAGTTTTATAAAGGGAATAAAAATCTTCAGACTGGATGGACTATGCAAATTTTTATCTATCATTATCTATTATGTAACTAATATTAACCACCGTAGTCATAATAAAAAAATGAACACCAGGATCTGTGAAACTCGGGACTAGACTTATGTATTAAATTTTACAGAAACAAAGAATCCAGTGCTTAGCACAACCAAGAAACTGGCATTACATAACAGAAACTACTCAAGACGCTTTTGAAGGAGTAGTGCAGTGGCCAAGACCAGGGGAACAGAGTTCAATCCCCACCATCCACTGTGACCTTGGGCAAGTCACTGACCCTCCATTACTCCAGGTACAGAAACATATTGTTAACAGAGAAAAAACATTTGTATAGAATATGCAATCCACTTTGAATGCACCCGAGAAATGCCGTATATCAGTCCACATCCCTTTTAATAGTCAATAGTTTGAATTAATCACTTACTCTGGTATTAAATGAAAGGTATCGATATGGACTCCTGTTGAAAGGTTCTGCTGAAGTATAAAGACAGCTCTGTGGTATGCAGGTTTGCTAATACATAATGCTTTTAGTGTGCCAGATATTGTACATTAATTTGACTTTGTGCACCAGGATCTCCCCCTCTTTCCCCCAATTCCTTATAGAATGGAAAAAGCACAAACCCAGGCTCAGGAGTGTCAAACCCATGCAGTCATCTCCTGACTTCCATGCTGTTATACAGGCAATGGTGTTGTCAAGGCTGGACTACTGGGAATAACTAAGGCTAGGTGTAAGGCATTGCAGGTGGTCCAGAATGCCGTGGCCAGACTGATAACTGGGACATCAAGATATGAGCATGTTACTCCATATCTTCGACAACTGCATTGGCTGCCAGTTGTGTTTCAAATTCAGTACAAAGCAATCATGTTATGTCATCAATTTCTATATGGCACGATGCCTGAAATTTTTAAGACCATGATATCTCGTTACCAATCACAAAGATCCTTACGTTCTGTAGGTGCAGCACTGTTGAAAACAAAGGCCAACCCTAAACATGTAGATACGAATGCCATGACTTTTACATGTGTAGGAGTCAAGTTATGGAATGGCCTCGTTGGCCAGATTAGACAATGTGGAGAAAGGAATTCATTTAGGAAAATGTTGAAGACCCAACTATTGGTTGAAGCATTTTTCTTAGCAACTGACTTTATGTTAGACTGAATATTTCTGTTTTGTTGCATTTTTCTGGGCAATTGATTTTATGTTAGACTGAATATGTCTGGTTTTATCTTATTTTTGTATTGACTCTTACGTTTTTATGAATGTAACTCCTTGTAAACCGTTTTGGATAAAAACTGTATAGAAATTTAATAAATAAATAAATGTTAAAGGTGGTATGAAGCACCAACAGATGGGCCTGAAAAGCCTCAGGATATCCTGAAATGTGCTGGCTAAATTACAGGAATAGCCATCCAAATGATCACAAGGAACTGGAAATGTTATGACAGACTTAACTACACATTCTGGTGGGCAAGTGTGTGTAATACATATAAATATGAAAGAATGAATGCGGACTGCTTGGGTCTTAGCACCCCCCACCCCTCCACTCTCCTATCACCTTCCCGAACTCCAGTATAACCCTCTCTTACTCTCTCCACAAACAAATTGTACCTAAACGCATATAACTTTCCTTAAACTAAACTACTGTATTTCCCCCTTCTCTCTTTCTGCTATACTCTCCCTGTATTTAATTCTCTCCAAAATCTATAAATCCAATCACTAAACCTGTTGTACTACTTATATGTCTAATTACTCCCCACTGTGTATGTTCATTTGTAAACCGTTCTGAGCTACTGGGAGGACGGGATAAAAATCCAAATAAATAAATAAATAAAATAAATAAATAAATAAAACATGTAATAAAGTATGAAGCCCATTGACTGCATTTGTTAACATACAATAATAGAGATATATCTTTTACTTCTTAGATTTCTTTACACATCCAGGGTTGGGGGAGGGGAAGGGAAAGTATTTGGAAGAGTTAAAAAATATTTAAATATAAAATTGTAATAAAAAATATGATTTAATATATTAATAATTGGGAAGAGGGGGGAAATGGATGTTTTCTTTAATAATGTGTGTAATATGGTGTATTTTATGCAATCTGTTAAAGTTATAATTGTAATACACTGTCAAAGCTTGAAAATTAATAAAGAATTAAAAAAGGATACCCTGAAATGTGCTGGCTAAATTAGATTGTAAGTTCTTCTGAGCAGGGACTGTCTAGTGCAGGGATAGGGAACACCTGTCCTAGAGAACCGTATTCCAGTCGGGTTTTCAGGATTTCCCCAATGAATATGCATGAGATCTTTGTGCATGCACTGCTTTCAATGCATATTCATTGGGGAAATCCTGAAAACCCGACTGGATTCCGGCCCTCGAGGACCGGAATTCCCTACCCCTGGTCTAATGGTTCCCAACCCTGTCCTGGAGGAACACCAGGCCAATTGGGTTTTCAGGCTAGCCCTAATGAATATGCATGAAGCAAATTTGCATGCCTATCACTTCCATCATATGCAAATCTCTCTCATGCATATTCATTAGGGCTAGCCTGAAAACCCGATTGGCCTGGTGTTCCTCCAGGACAGGGTTGGGAATCACTGTATGTACAGCGCCAGGACACGAGGAAAAACAGCGAAAGCTCCGGGACAGACAAGGAGGAAGAGAAGAAACCACTGCCCCACCCAACCTGCTGCTCCCAACCCCAGCCCGTCCTTACTCTGCTCCCCGCAGCCACCGAGCGCTTCGGCTCCACTTTCACTTTGTGTTTCCGCCGGAGCCTACCATCCGTCCCTCTCCCCTCCAACCAATCGCAGAGCAGGAGGGGGGACCTGCGCGCCAATCAACAGCCCGCTTCCGGGCCCCTCCCGCAGGGAGACGGAACGATTGGCCCGCTGCGCTCGTCGGCGGAAACGCAAGGCTCTTCCGCATCGCGAGAGCCTGACACTTTCCGTGGGGGGGGTGGGGCGTGGCGCGCGGAGCCCTCCCTTCGCAGCCACGTAGGCTTTGACCAGCGCGAGGTCGCCGCGTGAGCCGCGCCTTTTCAGTTATCGCCCGGTGCACGCAGGGAAATGTAGTTTTCGTTCTTCTGCAGCCGTACTTTGGGTGAACGGCGATTCCCGCCGATGGCCGAGGAGGCGCGGCTGCGGCACATGGTCCGGCAGGGCCGCTGCGACCTCCTGCGGGCCGAGCTGGCCGAGGCCGGGCCTGCGCTGAGTGGGAAACCCTCGGCCAAGTCGGGCGACACTCTGCTGCACCACGCGGCCAGGCACGGGCGCCTGAGCGCGATGACGTATCTGGTGGAAGCCCTGGGCGTGGAGGCGGAGCCGCTCAACAGCGACTACAAGAGGCCCCTGCACGAGGCCGCCTCCAAGGGCCACAGGGACTGCCTGCTCTACCTGCTGGCCAAAGGGGCCCAGGTGGACTGCCTGAAAAAAGGCGACTGGTGGGTCAAATGCAGCCTCTTGGGCAGGTGGTCTGCACAGAAAATGAAAAATCTGCTCACTTTAAGGGGGGGGGCACTTGGACACCCCTGACCCACAGTTATACCACTATAACTGTAGGTCAGGGGTGTCCAAGGGCCGCAATCCTGTCGGGTTTACAGGATTTCCCCAATGAATAATAATAATAATAATAATTTTATTCTTATATACCGCCATACCCGGAGAGTTCTAGGCGGTTTACATCAGTTACAGTAGTATCTGAGTTGACACACAGATTTACAAACAGTTTGAACAATTTTAATATACAATTTATCAGATAAAAACAAATGTTAAAGCAGGGTTTACAGCATTTTATCACGTAAAGACAATTTATCCGATATAAATAGTTTATCGGATATAAGCAGTGTTAATCGAACTTTACAGAGGATGACTGGCGGAGGGGAGAGGGAAGCAATTAAGGGGAGGAGAAGAGCGGGGGCGGGTGGGGGGGCGTGTAGTAATGTAAGCGGGGGGGGGGGGGGTTGTTAGGGGTCTTGTTTGCCGAATAGGTAGGTTTTGAGTGATTTTCTGAAGCCGAGGTAAGTGGGGGCCTCGAGTATCATTTGTGCAAGCCATGGGTTGAGCTTAGCTGCTTGGAAGGCGAAGGTTTTGTCTAGGAATCTTTTAAGATGGCAGAGTTTTAGAGACGGGAAGGCGAACAACTGAATTCTACGGGATTTCTTATTTGTGTTGTAGAGGCTAAAGTGAGAATTGATGTAACTTGGTGCTGAACCATTTATCGATTTGTAGCAGAAGCATGCGAATTTAAAGAGGACTCTAGATTCAAATGGCAGCCAGTGAAGTTGGTGGTAGAAGGGGGTGACGTGAGATCTATTTGCATGCACTCTTTCATGGTATGCTAATACAGTTCATGCATATTCATTGGGGAAAGCCTGAAAACCCGACTGGATTGCGGCCCTCCAGGAGGGACTTTGACACCCCTGCTGTAGTGTGAGGGAAATGGGACACCCAAAGGTAGGGTTGTCATTTGGCTCCGGTGTGGCACAGTGGTTCAAGCTCCAGCCTCAGCACCCTGAGGTTGTGGGTTCAAATCCCACACTGCTCCTTGTGACCCTGGGCAAGTCACTTAATCCCCCCATTGCCCCAGGTACGTTAGATAGATTGTGAGCCCACCGGGACAGACAGGGAAAAATGCTTGAGTACCTGAATAAATTCATGTAAACCGTTCTGAGCTCCCCTGGGAGAACGGTATAGAAAATTGAATAAATAAAATAAAAATTTGGCTCCATTGCTTTCAAGGGAAGTAAAACCCGGATTTCGATCCGGCCCTCCCTCGCTTCCATTGCTTTCACGAGAAGTAAAACCCGGAAGTCTCGATCCAGTCTCCTCACTGCCATTGCTTTCAAGGGAAGTAACACCCGGATGTCTTGATCCGGCCTCCTCGCTTCCATTGCTTTCACTTGGATGTCTTGATCTGGCCTCCTTTTTCTGGTGCCGAACAGCAGGAGGAAGGAGAGCCGAAGGAGAGCCGAAGACTCGGGGAAGCGGCGAGAGTACGCTCCGCCCACCCCCTACACGTCAGAGGCAGCGCCGGACCCCCCCTTGAAAAGGGGAGGAGCCAACGCGGCACACAGACGCTGGTGCCGAACAGCAGGAGGAAGGAGAGCCGAAGGAGAGCCGAAGACTCGGGGAAGCGGCGAGAGTACGCTCCGCCCACCCCCTACACGTCAGAGGCAGCGCCGGACCCCCCCTTGAAAAGGGGAGGAGCCAACGCGGCACACAGACGCTGGTGCCGAACAGCAGGAGGAAGGAGAGCCGAAGGAGAGCCGAAGACTCGGGGAAGCGGCGAGAGTACGCTCCGCCCACCCCCTACACGTCAGAGGCAGCGCCGGACCCCCCCTTGAAAAGGGGAGGAGCCAACGCGGCACACAGACGCTGGTGCCGAACAGCAGGAGGAAGGAGAGCCGAAGGAGAGCCGAAGACTCGGGGAAGCGGCGAGAGTACGCTCCGCCCACCCCCTACACGTCAGAGGCAGCGCCGGACCCCCCCTTGAAAAGGGGAGGAGCCAACGCGGCACACAGACGCTGGTGCCGAACAGCAGGAGGAAGGAGAGCCGAAGGAGAGCCGAAGACTCGGGGAAGCGGCGAGAGTACGCTCCGCCCACCCCCTACACGTCAGAGGCAGCGCCGGACCCCCCCTTGAAAAGGGGAGGAGCCAACGGCGCCCAGCCGTTCGGCGCTCGGCGAAGGCGAGCGGTAAAGGCGCTCGCCTTAGCGAGAGCGCCTTCGCGAAGGGCCTTGCAAGGGACGAGCGATACACTCTCAAGAACACCAGAGGAGAACAGACCGGTAAGGAACCGACAGACACAGAAGATAAGAAAGAGACAGACACAAAAAGAAACCAACCTGCACATACAATCAAGGTGAGGTAGAGCAGAGACAGCACACACGAGAGAGACAACAAGACAAGCAACACAAGGAAGCAGCAGGCAAGGGACACAAGCACACAAAGGCACAGGCACTGTAACACAAACAGACTCACTCAAATAGGAAGCCTGCAGTCAGGAAGTCAGAAGGTAAGGGGGAGGTAGGATCAATAGGAAAAAGAGCAGAAGTAGGTCACATCAAATCACTCAGACAACCCACGAGTAAAGCACGAAATGGAAGCCCAAGGAAGTCAGAAGATGAGCTTTCCTGTCTTCTGTATTGACTGCAATATGTATGACTACCTCCCTTCGGGGATCCAGGCATACATTTGCGATCGATGCATGGAGATGGATAGCTTGAAATGTCAGGTAAGACTATTGGAGGGAACAGTGATGGAACTAGAAGACAGAATCCGAGTACAGGAGAAGATTCTAGTGGAGTACAACCCAAACGACGAGGTCAAGGATCTAGAAATGTTCATAGAGGAAGCCCATCAGCACCACGTAGAGATCCCAGGGCTGGAAAACTGTACTCAGGAAACCCATGTGAATAGAGAAGACACCCATGCAAACACAGAAGAAAACGAAGACGAGGTAGGAGACAACCGCACACCAGGAGGAAAAATGAGAGCACAGGAAGATGTCCCCCCGCTCAAAGAACAGGAAACAATTTCAAGAGTAGCATTGGAGGAAGATGACTGGCCCTACTCCAAGGACGTGGACCTACGCCCCCCAAGGAACTCCCGAATAAAGAAGATGGGGATCATCGTAGGCGACTCCATCATACGACACGTGGACAGCCACACCGCAGGAGGAAGAGAGGACAGAGTCGTCACCTGTCTGCCTGGAGCAAGAGTAAAGGATGTGACCAACAGGATCTCCAGGATCATAGATGGCGCAGGGGGAGTGGACACCGCTGTGCTTATCCACGTGGGAACAAATGATGTGAGCGGGCGGAAGTATGACAGGGAAGAGATGAAGGGCCAGCTCCGCTCACTCGGAAGACAACTGAAGATCAGGGAGGTGAAGGTGGCCTTCTCTGAAATCCTCCCTGTACCAAGAGCAGATGGAAAGAGACAAGGGGAATTGCAAGTGATCAACGCCTGGATGAGACGATGGTGCGAAGACGAGGGCTTCGACTTCGTGCGAAACTGGACGGCGTTCTGGGGAAAAAGCAAGTACTACAGAAGGGATGGACTGCACCTCAACAAGGAAGGAGCAAGAGTTTTGGCAGGCAACATGAAGAAAGCAATAGAGAAGGCTTTAAACTGAAGGACAGGGGAAAGCCGACAGTCGACGACCGGTCGATGGTACGGACAACAGGATGCCCTGACGTAGGAACAAAGGACTACTACTCATACACAAGAGAGGTCAACCTCACAGCCAACAAAGGAGAACAAGCAGGAAAGGACAACCCAGACACAGGAGGGGATGACCACACAACAAACATGGGAGATAACACAGGAGCAGTAAAGGATACCGTAAAGGAAACTGTAAGGACAACCAAGAGTAGAAAGTCCAAAAAGGTAACACGAAGGGAACTTAAATGCATGTATACAAATGCTAGAAGTCTAGGAAACAAAATGGGAGAACTAGAGACGATAGCAAGACATGAGAACATGGATATCATTGGCATAACAGAAACATGGTGGAATGAAGAAAACAAATGGGACACCGTACTGCAGGGATACAAACTATATAGAAGAGATCGAGTAGGGCAGAAAGGTGGAGGTATTGCCCTATATGTTCAGGAAGGAATAAAATCTGTTGAAGTGGCTACAACGGAAACAAAAGAGAAGCTAGAGTCCCTCTGGGTCAAGATTCCTGGCCAAAACAGCGCAGACACGAAAATTGGCCTTTATTATCGTCCCCCAGGACAGGCGGAGGAAACTGACTCAGAAATGATAGAGGAAATCAAACAAGAAAGCAAAACGGGCAATATAATAATATTGGGAGACTTCAATTTCCCGAGGATAGACTGGAAACTAGGAACCTCCAACTGCGGCAAGGAGGCCAAGTTCTTGGAGGTGCTAGGGGATTGCTTCCTGGAACAATTGGTAAAGGAGCCGACAAGAGACAACGCCACCCTGGACTTGGTACTAAATGGCCTCACGGGACCGACAAAAGAAGTAGAAGTTACGGTACCGCTGGGGACGAGCGATCACAATGTGATCAACTTTAAGCTTGACATCGGGAATAGAAAACGTGCCAAAACCTTAACCAAAACCTTTAATTTTAAAAAGGGCAAATACGATCGCATGAGAGCCATGGTGAAACAACGACTCAAGAAAAAGGTGGACAAACTTGAAACGGTAGACCAGGCATGGTCCCTACTGAAAAATACTATCTCAGAAGCACAAAATCTCCACATTCCAAGGATCTCCAAAGAGGGGAGAACAAAAGGTAAGGGAGAACCGGCATGGCTTACCAGACAGGTGAGGGTAGCCATAAAAGAAAAGAAGGACTCTTTCAAAAAAATGGAAACACATGAAAACAACCGAAGCATGGAAAATACATAAAGATGATCAAAAGAAATGTCACAAGGCGGTGAGGGATGCCAAAAAGGACTATGAGGAAAAAATAGCGCAAGAAGCCAAAAACTTCAAACCCTTCTTTAGATACGTGAAAGGGAAAAACCCCGCAAAAGAGGCGGTGGGACCCCTGGACGACCAGGGAAGAAAAGGGTACATCAAGGAAGATAAACAAATTGCTGACAAACTAAATTCCTTCTTTGCGTCCGTCTTTACGGAGGAGGATACCGCTAAAATACCAGAAGCAGTGAAAGTGTTTAGTGGAGTAATAGAAGACAGCCTCACCACAGTTGAAGTGGAGTTGGACCAGATATACTACCAGATCGACAAACTTAAAAGTGACAAATCCCCTGGACCGGATGGAATTCACCCGAGAGTTTTAAAGGAATTGAAGGTTGAAATCGGAGAGCTATTGCAGAAACTTGCCAATCTGACAATCAGAACTGGACAGATACCAGAAGACTGGAAGATAGCGAATGTCACGCCAATTTTCAAAAAAGGATCGAGAGGGGAACCGGGCAACTACAGACCTGTGAGTCTTACGTCTGTCCCTGGAAAGATGGTTGAAGCACTGATCAAGGATAGCATAGTCCGGCACCTAGATACACACGACTTGATGAAACCCAGTCAACATGGGTTCAGGAAAGGGAAATCATGTTTGACGAATTTACTTCAATTTTTCGAGACCGTGAACAAGCAAATTGATAGTGGAATGCCGGTGGACATAATATATTTGGACTTCCAGAAAGCATTCGACAAAGTTCCACATGAAAGGCTTCTCAGGAAACTACAAAGCCATGGTATAGAGGGAGATATACAAAGGTGGATAGGCAAATGGTTGGAAAACAGAAAGCAGAGAGTGGGCATAAATGGAAAGTTCTCAGACTGGGAGAAAGTGACTAGTGGTGTGCCCCAGGGCTCCGTGCTTGGGCCGATCCTATTTAATATTTATATCAATGACCTGGAAGACGGAATATCCAGTGAGATCATTAAGTTTGCAGACGACACAAAGCTATGCCGGGCAATCAGATCGCAGGAGGATAGCGAGGAACTCCAGAGCGACTTGTATCAGTTAGAGAAATGGGCAGATCAATGGCAGATGAAGTTCAACGTGGAGAAATGCAAAGTAATGCATTTAGGTAGTAAGAATAAGGAATACGAGTATAGAATGTCAGGCGCAACTCTGGGTAAGAGCGAACAAGAAAAGGACCTGGGTGTACTGATAGATAGGACCCTGAAGCCGTCGGCACAATGCGCGGCAGCGGCAAAGAAAGCAAACAGAATGTTAGGCATGATAAAGAAAGGAATCACGAGTAGATCGGAGAAAGTCATAATACCGCTTTATAGAGCAATGGTCAGACCACACTTGGAATACTGTGTCCAACATTGGTCTCCCAACCTAAAGAAGGATATAAAACTGTTAGAGAGGGTGCAGAGACGAGCAACGAAGTTAATAAGAGGTATGGAGAACTTGGAATATGAGGAACGACTCAAGAAACTAGGACTGTTCTCCCTTGAGAAGAGAAGGCTGCGAGGGGACATGATCGAGACGTTCAAAATGCTGAAAGGCATCGATAAAATAGAGCAGGAAAATAAATTATTTACATTGTCCAACACGACACGGACAAGAGGACATGGTTTGAAGCTAAGGGGGGACAAGTCCAGGACAAATGTCAGGAAGTTCTGTTTTACGCAGCGAGTGGTAGACGCCTGGAATGCTCTCCCAAAGGAGGTTATCAAGGAATCCACTGTGCTGGGATTCAAAGGCAAATTAGATGCACATCTCCTTATGAGAGGCATAGAGGGATATGGGTGACTAAAACTACATCAGGTGTATACCTGACTGGGCCTCCGCGTGTGCGGATCGCCGGACTTGATGGACCATGGGTCTGATCCGGAGATGGCAGTTCTTATGTTCTTATGTTAACTCTACAAAATGTGTTGTATATTTGAGAGTGGCTTTAAAAATTTGGTTAAAAATATCGAGGAAAAATAGCTTACAAAAAAAAAAAATAGAAACTTGCTGGACTAAGTGTATATTAAGAACAGGGATATGTAGATTTTATATATATATTGTTAGAATGTGCTGAAAGTGTTGATGATTTCATGGGTAGGGGATTAAGGCTATCAGAGGTAATGAATTGGTATCCTAGATACGCTTGCTTCATTAAGAAATCGAAAAGATAGGATGCATCAGTGTTCTTAAGAGCTTTTTTACTTGAACATTGTACTGTAACATGAAAAGGGGGGAACCATGGATTACACTGACAGTTGAACTCTGAGTCAGCAAGTTGCTGATAGTGGACAGAAGGGAGGAGGTGAGGGTCTGCAGAATAAAGATAGGGGAAATGCAAGCATCTGGGCATCAGGGCTGTTGAAAGGGTGGGTGGGCTTGCTGACCCAAGTCTTGTACCATGTAAGAAAAAATAAAATAAAACTGTAAACAGGAATGGGGATCCTTAGCACGTGGAGTACTTGGGTTGAGGGGATAGGTTGTGAGCCACTTTTGTCTTTCCCAGTGAGACAAGTGGACAGGATTTGATGGACAGAAAAATTATGTTCAGAAAATATATAAGCTGATGATGAAAAAGGGAAGGGTGTACCTGCCTTTGTTGGACACCCTTCTTGCAAGAAGCATAACAATAAACTCCTTTGCTGCTTCATTGGTGTGTCTTGCATTAATACAGGTGTGTGTATGTCTGTGAGTGTTTCTAACAGTATACAGCAGGGGTAGGGAACTCCGGTCCTTGAGAGCCATATTCCAGTCAGGTTTTCCCCAATGAATATGCATGAGATCTATTTGCATGCACTGCTTTCAATGCATATTCATTGGGGGAAATCCTGAAAACCCGACTGGAATATGGCTCTCGAGGAACGGAGTTCCCTACCCCTGGTATACAGTATAGCCCTTGAACGCGTTACCAGATTTGTTGAAGACACTTGGCCCCGCCACCCACACAAACTTTGTCTCTTCTTCCCTGAGCTTGGTGCCGTGTCTAGAGGGCCTCCAAGCAAGTGTGGATGCGATGTGATGACGTCACATGGTTGCGCATGATGTCATTGTGTCACATATGCAGAAGTCCTTCAGACACAGCCCCAAGCTCTTGTAGATCTAAGGAAAGACACACTTAAAACATAGGTTGTAAAGTCCTAAAATCATCTAATAAGAACCACAAACTACCAAAGCAAATTTATTTCATGGTGCAACAAAAATTAAGTGTAAACAGACAAGTTTCTAGGACAGATCTATAAATACCTAACTGTCTCCTAATTACAAATACTTAGGATAGTAAAATGAACAGAAGTCAGATGATGTCCTTATAGGGACATAGTACAGTAGATTCTCAGTTAACCTGCACTCTCTCCCAACTGTCAAAAAAATTGCCAGTGAAAAAATAAAAGTCCCCTGAAGAATCTGTGGCAACGGTCCTGAACCGCAACCCCCCCCCCCTGTCCTGAGCTGTGAATCCCTTCCTTACTCAAAGCACAGCTGGTCAGCAGGAGGCAGCCTCAAAACAGGAAGGGGGAGGGAGGCCTGGAGTCAGGAAGGGTTTGGCTATGAGGGGAGGGGATCTTCCCCCAGAGGGGAGAGTGTGGCGCAGTGGTTAAAGCTACAGCCTCAACACCCTGGGGTTGTGGGTTCAAACCCACGCTGTTCCTTGTGACCCTGGGCAAGTCACTTAATCCCCCCATTGCCCCAGGTACATTAGATAGATTGTGAGCCACCAGGACAGACAGGGAAAAATGCTTGAGTACCTGAATAAATTCATGTAAACCGTTCTGAGCTCCCCTGGGAGAATGGTATAGAAAATTAAATAAATAAGGGAAATGGCTTGGGTTCTGATCAGGGGAGTCTGATTGGATTGGAAGAATGATCAGGAATATTGGATCTGGGGTAAGGTTCTGATATAGGTTAAGAGCTGATTGGAGCAGGGGTGGCTTGATTAGTTGGGGGGGGGAGAATATGGGGGTGTTGCTCTTTGGGTGACATCTTCATTTGAGGATTTTAGCATGAGATGGGCCTTGGCAGGTATCCCAGGTTCAACTGCATTATCTGCAGAGACGTGGACAGCCAATCCGTATGGTAAATATGCAATAGATGATGGATACGTCCCCTAGTACATTAGTCAATACGATGGTTATCACCTTACATATTTGCTTCTAGTTACTAACCTTTATAACTGTGCATTCATGTGCACTGACAAGGCAGTCAAAAAAACCTTTTTTCTTCATTGACAATTTTGGCCCTTACAGTTCTTATCCTATCCTGTAGGATTTTTTTTTTTTTTTAGTACATAATGATAATAATAATAATAATTTTATTTCTTATATACCGCCAAAGCCATAGTAGTTCAAGGCGATTTACAACGAAGAAAGGCTGGACAATCAGCGAAAATGGTACAAAGGTACAATCAGAGAAAATAGGTGGCAGAGAAAAAATGGTACAAACAGAGAAAATAGGAACAATCAGCGAAAAATGGTACAATCAGCGAAAATAGGTACAATCAGGGCAAAAAATGGTACAGGGAAGAAGGTCAAGACAATCTGCGTAAAGGATCAATCCAAGAGTATAGGTATAACAAAGGGGTACAGTGGAGGTGGGCATTTCCTTTTTCTGGAAACATCATCGCTCCTCCTAAACTTACTTGCTCCACTTCATCAATGACGCTGAAACCGTGGATTGAAGACAAAGTTTTATTTTTATTTTCCTTTCCAGCTTATGATTTATCTTTAATCTTATCTATTGTTTTTGCTTTTTGTCTTTGTTTTGTTCTATTTCTATCATTTAAATATCTCCAGAATTCTACTGTTCAACGGTTCCCCCTTCTGCATCAATTCCTTTCTCTCCTCTCTTCTACCTTCCAAAGTATTTAGATCAATGCTGTCTTGTTAAAATGTTTATTTTTATTTTTTATTTTTCCTCTATGTCTACTTTTCACTTCTTTATTACCCTCCAGGTACTTTAGTTAGATTGTGAGCCTTCGGGACAGTAAGGGAATTTTTCAAGTACTGTACCTTTCTTATTTTTAATCTTAATGTATATTTTCTGTAAACCGCTTAGAACCTAACGGATGTAGCGGTATATAAGAAATAAATTACATTACATTACATGTAGGTAAAAAACAGGGGGTGCAGATAGCGAGTGAAGATGCAGTTTAAAGGGAAGCAGTTTAATGGGGAAACGGACATGGTGAGATAGAAGGGGCCAGGGTAGGGCATGTTAAATTATGCTTGTGCTCCTATGTGGAAAGTTATTATTCTGTCCTTGGCCTGCCTCCCTCTTTCGTTTTAGGACTCCTCTGATGATGGCTTGTACCAGAAAAAACCTAGAGGTGATTAAAGATCTTATTGAACATGGAGCCAATCCTTTACTGAAGAACAAAGATGGCTGGAACAGCTTCCACATCGCAAGTCGAGAAGGTGACCCACAGGTCCTCGGGTACCTGCTTTCCGTCTCCCCGGACGTCTGGAAGACAGAGAGCAAAATCAAGAGAACACCTCTGCACACAGCAGGTACTGAAAACGACTTTGTTTATAGAAACTTTTAATTATAATGAATCTACAGACTGTTGTTTTTATGTATATGCTGTGTTTTGTTTGCTAATTATGTATGTATTTTTGTAAGTCACTTAGGTTTAAGAGGATTAGAAATGTCATAAATAATAAATACTTGTAATAGATGCAAAACCGTTATCTCGGCTGAAATCAGAAGCTTCCCTAGTTAACTAACACGGATGACTTGGATGGCGGAACTGAAGCAGAAGTCCTCTTGCAGTATTGTATTTGTGTTCAGAAGGCCGATTATGTTGCAACTATTTGCAAATATTATTTTTTAAGATAGGTCTGCATTGTTTTGGGCTGTGCAGAAGTGTTCCATGAATGAATGCCGAGGCTCCCACATCAGGTGTCAGGTCATCATGGTGGGTGGGAAATTCCCATGATTGCATGAAATATGATATTTAGGCCAAAAGAAATAGACGGCCTTTCTGCTTCAGCTTCTCTGGAACCAGATGTTCATGCCTATAAGAATTTGGCAGCCTTCTCAGCTGGATAATGTACTTGAAGGCTGCCCTGAAGATTTTGGGATTTGATTCTCTGACCCTGCTTCCCTATAGCAAGAAAGGTAGTACAAAACTCTGCCCACTTCAAGTCCAATATATTTCAGAGAAAATGTATTAGAAAACAATATATTTAAAAATCTTTATAATAATATTTTATAGATTTTATGGATTGGAATTTTAAATATGTGAAATTATTTGTAGGGAATATTTTTATGTATTATATGAATGTATTTTTCTTTTGTTCCTTCAGTAAAAATGTTTGAACATAAAAATCTTTATAAATGTTATCTTTTTTTTGTCCCACGCTGCTCCTTGTGACCCTGGGCAAGTCACTTAATCCCCCTCTTTGCCCCAGGAACATTAGATAGATTGTGAGCCCACAGAACAGACAGGGAAAAATGCTTGAGTACCTGAATAAATTTGTGTGAACCGTTCTGAGCTCCCCTGGGAGAATGGTATAAAAAGTGTGAAAAGTTTCAGCCTCTAATAAGCAGAGCTGGTATTGTGACATCATAATGCCTCATTCCACCAATAAGAGCCAACCTCCTCAGTGATGTCATGATCATGAAGGGTATGGAGAAGGTAGAGAGGGACAGATTCTTCAGACTAGCGGGGGAAACTAAAACAAGAGGGCATTCGCAAAAATTGAAAGGAGACAGATTCAAAACAAATGCTAGGAAGTTCTTCACTCAGAGGGTGGTGGACATCTGGAATGCGCTTCCAGAGGAGGTGGTAGGGCAGAGTACGATTTTGGGTTTCAAAATGGGATTGGATGATTTCCTGAAGGAAAAGGGGATTGAAGGGTATAGTTAGAGGGTTATCTACAAGATATTAAATGATTAGGGAATAGAATATTTTAGGTATAAGATCACTTTCAGGTCGCAAACCTGGGGGGGGCCACCGCGGGAGCGGACTGCTGGGCGTGATGGACCCATGGTCTGACTCGGGAGAGACCGTGTTTATGTTCTTATGTCATAATGGCTTAATTATCCTATACTTGGCTCCCTTTTTACTACATTTTGATTTCTAGAGTGGTGCAGTAGTTAAAGCTACAGCCTCCGCACCCTGAGGTTGTGGGTTCAAACCCTTGCTGCTCCTTGTGACCCTGGGCAAGTCACTTAAACCCCCTTTGCCCCACTCTTTTTGTTTTGTATTGCTACACGGGGAGGGGTTGTACTTATTTTTGTGTTGTTGAGTAGAAGTCAACAGTAGGCCAGAGGAGACATTGTTTTTCTGCTTCTGGGGAAGACCTGTGTCTGAACAGTGATTTAATTGACCCCCTCCTCCTCCTTTCTGCTTTCACACAGCCATGCATGGTTGTCTCCAAGCTGTTGAGTTGCTGCTAGAGAGGTAAGTGGAACCCTATCTTGACTTTTTTGTTGATTTGGTAACAAAATAGCTTCTAGATTTTGAACCAGAGAAATAAAAAAGCTGAGTTTCATAGCAAGGATCTTGATGCTAAAAAATTCACACACACATATCCGTTTTTACTAAACTGCGATAGCAGTTATTAGCGCAGGGAGCCGCGCTGAATGCTCCGCACTGCTCCTGACACTCATAGCGTTTCTGGACCACAAAGAGCCCTCACTGATATTCAGAAATTCAAGAAAATACTTAAGACTACACTTTTTGTAGAAGAATTGTAATGAATGATGATTCTTGCTTACTCTGGTTCTGGATTGCTATATAATAGAACGCTGTGGATAAATTGTTCTTATTGAATGATCTAAAATGTTTGATTGTATAATTCTGTTTCTGTATATTTTTAGTTATTTATTAATGTTGCTACTCGTAAATTGCCTAGTAATAGGCGGTTGAGAAATTTGTTAAATAAATAGATTACAACATTAATACAATAAAATTATTTTTATTCATACATTTTTTTCCACGCTATCTCCTTAATTGCCCTATGCTTGGCTCACTTTCTTTGTATAATATGGGAGTGTTATATCGTATAGTTCCAGGTTCATTAGTAATGCACTGTATAAGTCCCAGAACAAAATTTCTTTTAAATCATTTAATCAAATATTTGTTATAATGTCCTCACAATCTCTTTCACATAAAAATAATATATAGTGTGAAATGCTTAGAAAATGGCTACACTGTGACTCTTTCTATTCAGTACAGTCATACTAGATCAAGAACTTAGTTCAGTAGTTAAAAACTGTTTCTATAAATTACGTCTTATTAGATCTTTATCTAAAGCAGGAGTGTCCAACCTTTGGCTTTCCTGGGCCGCATTGTCCGGAAAAAAATTTTCTGGGGGCCGCACAAATACGCAAATGCTGCAGCAAGACAGAGGACAGAGCTGGCAAGACGGTAAACACTCGGGGGCAGCAGAGGAAAACACTGCATCGCCCTCGACTGGGGCCGCACAAAATACTTCACAGGGCCGCAGGTTGGACACGTTTGATCTAAAGTTTTAAAACCAGAAGCTCTTAACATTCTCATTCATTCTTTGGTCATTTTTAGGCTAGATTATTGCAACACATTATATCATGGTATAACCCAGAAAGAAATAAGAAGACTACAAATTATACAAAATACAGCAATAAAAATTATTACTAAGTCAAAAAAATATGATCATGTAACACCTCTTCTACAAAAAGCACACTGGTTACCAATCTCACATAGAATAATTTATAAAATTGCACTGTTAACCTTTAAAATCCAACAAACCGACACACCAATATTTCTGGATCGTTTCCTGATGCCATATTCTCCAGCTAGGACACTTAGATCAACAGAACATTTGCTGACTATCCCTTCTTTAAAAGTAATAGGTACTAGAAGATCTACCATGTTTTCGGTTATAACACCCCAGCTTTGGAACAATTTACCAATTTACTTACGTGGTGAATCCTCATTAGATAAATTTAAAAGTTCATTAAAATGCCATTTGAGACATAGATAGGATAATTCATCTATTATCAATCCTTGTACTCAAATACCTAATCTTAATCAGACCTTAAGTATAGGTCACAATCTCCCCTACCCTCTACTTTAGACTTAGCCATATTTTTAAAATTTTTTAAAATTATTCTTCATTACCTTCCGGATGTGTCTTCCTTAAATGTATCTTTATCTTCTTTAAAAGATTGTAGTTCACCCCTCTTTCCTTTTGTATCGATAATTATTTGTGTGTATACATTGTACGTTTGATTTGTATAAAATTGTCTTATTTTTGTCTCAATTTTAAATTGTCATACGCATTGAAGTACTTGACATTGCGTGTACAACAAACTTTTAATAAACTTGAAACTTCACAACAGTATCAAAAGAGAAGGAAATAAAGTTCACTTATCTTGTAAAGTTCAAAAAGCCTTCTCTTGAACGCAGTGCTGGCTGAAAGTGTTCAAAACTTTCTCCAATGTCTATATATTCGCTACGGTGCTGCCGTGCAGACCCAAAACCCAACTAGAATCCCGGTTTTGCCAATAAATGGCTTCCTCAGGGGTAAACATATATACACACACAATGAAAAGTGATAGAGTTAGACTCCAAGGGATGCTTTTATTAAATTGCTGTACGTTTTTGCTCTTACTGCTTCAACAGCAAAAACCAACACAAAGCCACCTGCAAACCCTGTGTGGTAATTGTTGGAGGTGAGCCCAGCATGTCCTCTGTAGTTACCACACTGAAATGTTCTTTACCACATGTTAAGCCTGTTCACTGTTGGTGTAAGTGCACTGCACTCTCACTGACCACATAAGACACTAACGCAGTCCACACCCATTCTCTCATCAGTTTCCATGCTCCCGACACACAGCATGCAGGTAACTGGCAAATCATCAGCACTGTCACGCCACAGCGGTGTGTTACCATGCTCGTGCACAGACCGTGCTAAGTTGCACTTTGGTGAAATGACCCCAAAGTGAAAGCAGTGTCAGTATACAAATGATGAGACAGGAGACTCTCAATTAACTGGCACCCAAGAGATTGCTAGATGCCGGATAAATGTAGTTTCTGGTTAAGAACATAAGAAATGCCCTCACCGAATCAGACCGAGGTCCATCTAGTCCGGTGCTCCGCACACGCGGCGGCCAAATTAGGTACTCCTTTTTGGAAACCCGACTTTACCGTATCCCTCAATATGATATGCAAGAAGGTGTGCATCCAACTTGCGCTTGAATCCCAGTATCGTAGTCTCCGCCACAACCTCCTCCGGGAGTGCATTCCAAGCACCCACCACTCGCTGAGTGAAACAGAACTTCCTGAGATTTGTCCTAAACTTGCTACCACTCAGTTTCATGCTATGACCTCTTGTCCATGTCACATCTGAAAATGTTAGCATTTCTGCTTCTTGGTCTATCTTATCAAATCCTTTTAATATTTTAAAAGTCTCTATTAAATCCCCTCTCAGTCTTCTCTTCTCGAGGGTAAACAATCCCAGTTTCCCGAGTCGTTCTTTGTAGCTCAAATGCTCCATTCCTTTGACGAGTTTCGTGGCTCGCCTCTGCACTTTCTCCAACAGAATTATATCCCTTTTGAGGTATGGACACCAGTGTTGGTTGCTTAAGAGTTACTATTAAAAATAGGCCTAACTAATACTATACCCCATACTGTGTCATACCATAAACTGTTCCAGACAAACTACTGGACATGTGGTAGTCAGAGTGTGGGTGTACTCAGGCATGGTGTTTCTGTCAGAAATTGATTTTATTTTCATTTTTATTTAAAGTATTACAGTATTTGAATTTTTTTTTTTTTTGCTGTTTGCTTGAATTCTGGTTAACAGAGAGTTTACTGTATTCAGGTTGTTTAGGTATTATTCCTGCTTCACAGAAGGAGGGGGGGGGGGTTCTTTAAAAAATGTGCTGTCTTTTCTACCCCAGATGCCAGTATGAGCCAGACAGCAGGGACAGCTGTGGAGTCACGCCCTTTATGGATGCTATACAGCACGGACACATCAATGTGGCTCGCTTACTCCTAGAGAAGCATCAGGTACCATTTGTAATAGCTTTAAATTCACACTATGTGCAAAATACTGTCTTATTAATACCGTGTTTCCCCAAAAATAAGACACTGTCATATTAATTTTGGGTCCAAAAAAACTCATTAGAGCTTATTTTTGGGGATGTCTTTTTTTTTGTGTGTGTACAACGATCATCTCTCGCCCATCCCCTTGTGCAGCATCTTTCCATCTCTCCTTCCTATCCCCCCGTGCAACAGAACCCCGCCGACCCTCCCACCGCAAGGCTGACATACCTCCATTCCAAATGGCAGCAACGGCGGCACTAACAGGCTGCTTCGCAGGCCTTCCCCGTCGGGGCCTTCCCTATGATATCATCAGTGATGCGGCAGAGGGAAAGTCCCAAAGCAGCCTGTTCAGTGCTGCCACCGCTGCTGATTGGAATGGAGGTATGTTGGCCTCGCGGTAGGAGGGTTGGTGGGGTTTTGCTGCGCGGGATGGGAAGGAGGGATGGAAAAATACTGCACAAGGGGATGAGTGAGAGGGGAGGAAAGATGTTGCACATGGGAGGGTGGGGCGAAGCGCTGCCGCTGGCGAATCAGGGAGTGTCGGGGATATTCGGAAGGGTCAGTCCAACTAGGGCTTATTTTTGGTGTAGGCTTATAATAGGACCTACCCTGAAAATCATGCTAGGGCTTATTTTTGGGGAAACACGGTAGCAGTGACTTTATATGGTATGGAAGGGGAAATGCTCAGTCTCCACGGGACTACTAGAGAGAGAGAGAACACACGTCAAGCAAAGTGTGATCCGACTTCCACTGCAAGAGTTTCTATACCTGTGCTCTTTTCGCATTTCTTTCATTCCTAGAAAAATCAATGTAGATTCTGGTGGGAGGGGTGTAAACACAGACTGGCATAAATTAACTCTTACTCCCCCTCCACAAAAGAAAAAAAGGCACCTTTTCAGCCACGGAGAAAGGACCCGCGTGACGTCGGGCAGCTGTCTCCGCAGGTGCCTGCAAGGATTCAGTCACCCGGTCCCAGCTTAGTTGTTACCAAAAGCAGTGCAGTCCTGAGCAGTTACCAAAGTCCAACAAGCAGTCACATCAGAATACTCGCGTCTCCCCCTGGACTGCAGGAGACTGGGGAGACGCGAGTATTCTGATGTGACTGCTTGTTGGACTTTGGTAACTGCTCAGGACTGCACTGCTTTTGGTAACAACTAAGCTGGGACCGGGTGACTGAATCCTTGCAGGCACCTGCGGAGACAGCTGCCCGACGTCACGCGGGTCCTTTCTCCGTGGCTGAAAAGGACGCCGCGACTGCAGGAGACTGGGGAGACGCGAGTATTCTGATGTGACTGCTTGTTGGACTTTGGTAACTGCTCAGGACTGCACTGCTTTTGGTAACAACTAAGCTGGGACCGGGTGACTGAATCCTTGCAGGCACCTGCGGAGACAGCTGCCCGACGTCACGCGGGTCCTTTCTCCGTGGCTGAAAAGGACGCCGCGACTGCAGGAGACTGGGGAGACGCGAGTATTCTGATGTGACTGCTTGTTGGACTTTGGTAACTGCTCAGGACTGCACTGCTTTTGGTAACAACTAAGCTGGGACCGGGTGACTGAATCCTTGCAGGCACCTGCGGAGACAGCTGCCCGACGTCACGCGGGTCCTTTCTCCGTGGCTGAAAAGGACGCCGCGACTGCAGGAGACTGGGGAGACGCGAGTATTCTGATGTGACTGCTTGTTGGACTTTGGTAACTGCTCAGGACTGCACTGCTTTTGGTAACAACTAAGCTGGGACCGGGTGACTGAATCCTTGCAGGCACCTGCGGAGACAGCTGCCCGACGTCACGCGGGTCCTTTCTCCGTGGCTGAAAAGGACGCCGCGACTGCAGGAGACTGGGGAGACGCGAGTATTCTGATGTGACTGCTTGTTGGACTTTGGTAACTGCTCAGGACTGCACTGCTTTTGGTAACAACTAAGCTGGGACCGGGTGACTGAATCCTTGCAGGCACCTGCGGAGACAGCTGCCCGACGTCACGCGGGTCCTTTCTCCGTGGCTGAAAAGGACGCCGCGACTGCAGGAGACTGGGGAGACGCGAGTATTCTGATGTGACTGCTTGTTGGACTTTGGTAACTGCTCAGGACTGCACTGCTTTTGGTAACAACTAAGCTGGGACCGGGTGACTGAATCCTTGCAGGCACCTGCGGAGACAGCTGCCCGACGTCACGCGGGTCCTTTCTCCGTGGCTGAAAAGGACGCCGCGACTGCGGCGCGCGGCCGCAGGGCGCGGCCGCAGGGCGTGGCCAAAGGGGCGTGCCCTAAGGGGCACGTTTTGCCCCTTGGGAGCTCCTTGGAGACACTGGGAGGAACGGGAGAAACGTATGTATGTTTAATTATAATATGGGGAAAAGAAAAGGTAAAGCAAAGGTGTCTACGCCTATTTTGTCAGGTCCCATAGACAGACATTTAGTTCCTTCCAGTGCTCTCAGCCATAGCCAAGGAGCGAATTCCCTCTCAGGAGCATCTCTTAGTCCACCAGGTAGAACTCCACCACCTCCACCAGGTATTCCTGGTGGTTTGGAGCCCAATCCGAGCTCCATTTTTCAGCCAGAGGGAGTCTCCGAGCAACAGACATCGCCCTCACTGGTTTATGGGGGGATGCCGAAAGCCTTATCTTTTCAAGATGAGACTTTGGCTCCTAGAGATCCTCTAGCTGAACCTCAGGAAATTTCTTTGAAAGATTTATGGATAATTAATACTCGAATGGAGGGGTTATTAAAATCTGTGGTGACACAGAACGTTAAATTTTCACAGGAAGTGATTGATAAGTTTGTGAATGTTGATTCAAATTTAAAGATTATAGAAAAATCAATTAGGACAACTGAATCCCAAATGCTTACCTTACAAGCAGTCTCCTCAACAGCTGTTAAGGATTTTCATATCACTCATTTGAAATTTGAAAAAATGGAAAACTTGCAGAGAGCAAAAAATCTGCGTTTAGTCAATTTTCCCAAAACTCATTTGATATCTCCCGAAATATTGGTTAAAAAATACTTTAAGGAAGTTTTGGGAATGACTGACACAGAAAGTTTGCCTCTAACAAATTTATATTATGTTCCCCAGAAGAAAAAAGTTTCCATAGAACCGGGTATAGATCAGTTGGAACAGATTGATTTCGATTTAACTGGTTTCTTAGAAGATTCACAGGATATAATCCAAACTAGATCTACACTCTTAATAACATGTGCGAGAGAAATGGATAAATCCTTAATAATGAAAGCTTATTTTCAAAATAAACAAACGAAATTCTGTGGAGACAATGTATTAATATTTCCAGATGTGGCCCAAGCAACACAATTAAGACGAAAATCTTTTCTGGTTTTGAAATCTAGGGTGTTAGCTTTGGGAGCCACATTTTATTTGAAGTTTCCCTGCAAATGTTTGATAAAATTTCAGGAAAATGATTATGTTTATTGGGACTCAGTGCAGTTAGAACAATTTTTACAACGTCATGAAACGAGTTCATCTTCTTCTCTCACCACGTAATTAATATTGGGAGTTTATTAGTATTTACACATTAGAAAGTTTGATCTATTGATCATGATTATGTTTAAATATATCTGTATTATTTGCTTGTTTGTTCTCTCTCAGTTAATGTGGACTAGAGGAAATTATATAGAAGACACCTATAGGGCTACACTTGTTGTTTTTCTCTTTGGAAAAATTCCTTTCTTATTGTTATTATTTGTATAAATGGTAATGTATAAAATGTGATAAATAAAAAAAAAAAAAAAAAAAAAAGAAAAAAAGGCACCACCTTTCCTAGCACAATACAAATTCAAAACAGTTTCACAAAACATAATAATAATAATACAAAACCTAATAGCACACCATAAACATTTATTTACTTATTTCGATTTCTATCCTATTGTCCCCAAAGAGCTCAGAACGGGTTACATGTTAAACATACATAGTATATAGTTAACAGGTTACAATTTGCACTAGATTTGCCATAATTTCAGTACAAGTTTCCGATACAAGTATTTTCCTTTTAAGGATCTTTAATTTAATAGAATATATGGAATGGAAGTCTCAGAATTGTGAGATTACTTATAATGAATTTGTATAATATAATTGTATATTTACTTTCTTCCTTCAATAAAAATGTTAGAACATAAGGGTCTTTATTACAAATAAATTTTAAAGCAAAATCCTTCCAAATGTACTGCAGTAACAACAGCTTCTGTATCGCCCTCTAGACCGGTACAGTTCTTTACTGATGGGTTATATCTCACTCTGACCAGCAGGTGGAGACTGAGACCAAAACCTTTGGTTATATTAGCTGAGGCTCCCCCTCTTAACCCAATCTCAGTCTCTGCAGTAACAATGGCTTTCTTTCTGTCCAAGCAGCAGTATTTCAGCCCACTGGCACCAACTGTTTTTTCACCATGTCTTTTCCTGTGTGTGAAACCTAGTAACCAACCTTTTGGTCTGTGGTTCCTGGACGTCTCGTTCTGTATTTCCCTGCCCCTCCCCCCTTATATTATCCATAGTGATGATGAAGAATTTTAGGCTATACTTGTAGGAAATCACATGTACACCTAGTTCATTGTGCATCAGTCTTTTTTTTTTTTTTCCTTAAATGATTAACTTTGACAACAACAAGGAATTTATATAGCATTTTTAATCAAACGTGTGGTATTAACTGGCCAAAATAGAGGCGTATATGTTATTCCTGCTGCCCTTTCTCCCCCTTCTGTTGCTTAGGCCTGTTCCACAGCTGTGGATAAGTTGGGAGCTCAGCCTGTACACCAGGCAGCAGTAACGGCACAGGATGAAGCGATCCGATTCCTGATCAGTGATCTGGCTGTCGATGTGAACACGAGGGCAACTGCCATCTGCCTAACAGCGCTGCACTACGCAGCCAAGGTCCGGGAAGTATTGTGGTGTAAGACAGTGGCGTAGCAAGGTGGGGGGGGGGGTCAGTCCATTGGTGAGGGTGCTGGCACCCCTCCTTCTCTCCCCCCTTCCCACTCCTCCCCTCGCCATGTGCACGCCCCCCCCCTTTCCTTCCCCCGCACCTCTAGCTGTTCGCCTCCATGAGCAACAACTTCGACGTTTTCCTCCCGGCCGCGTCTACTCTCCCGTTGACGTCGCTTCCGGGTGCTGCGCAAAGGAAATGATGTCAGAGGGAGAGCTGCCAGGGTCGCGAAGAGCATGTGGCGGTGAACGACTAGAGGTATGGGGGAAGGGAAGGGGGTGCGCACAGCAGGGGAGATTGGGGAAGGAGCAGGGGGGGACAGAGATAAGGGCTGGGTAGGGGTACCTCGCACTCTCGCTGCACATGGGCACAAATGGTGTTTAGTAATGTATTCAGTTTTAAGCACTTTGTACAGGTGCAATATTTGCATGGTTCCTCATTCTCTAGAGCAGGGATGTCAAAGTCCCTCCTCGAGGGCTGCAATCCAGTCGGGTTTTCAGGATTTCCTCAATGATTATGCATGTGATCTATTTGCATGCACTGCTTTCATTGTATGCTAATAGATCTCATGCATATTCATTGGTCAAATCCTGAAAACCCAACTGGATTGCGGCCCTCGAGAAGGATCTTTGACACCCCTGCTCCAGAGAATGCAATATATGATCTGCTCACATCACCCCTCTCCTCAAGTCACTTCATTGGCTCCCTATCCATTTCCGTAAACAGGTCAATCTCCTCCTACTGATTTACAATTGCATTCACTCTGCAGGTCCTCAAAATCTCGCCTCTCTTATCTCTCCCTATACTCTTTCCTGAGAGCTCCGTTCATCGGGCACGTCTCTCTTATCTGTACCCTTCTCCTCCACTGCCAACTCCAGGCTACGTTCCTTCTCTCTTGCTGCACCGTACACCTGGAACAGACTGCCTGAGTCAGTTCATCAAGCTCCATCCTTGGTAGTATTTAAATCCAGGCGTAAAGCCCACTTTTTCGAGGTTGCTTTTAACTCCTAACTCCCACTTGCTTGTAAATCCCATACTTGAGAAACCCCCTACTTATCCTGTTTGTTTGATTAGATTGTAAGCTCTATTGAGCAGGGACAGTCTCTTGAAAGTTTTAATGTATAGTGCTGTGTATGTCTAGCGGCACTATAGAAATGATAGTAGTAGTGTATATGTTCTCATTTATGAGCCATGTAAGCCGTACATTGTGCCTGCAATATCTTGTGAATTCAGGATTTTTTTTTTTCTTTAAATATAGGAAGGACATACTGCTACTGTCCTGACTCTGCTGTCCCTCGGTGCTGACTTAAACGCTAAAGATGGCAAAGGCCGATCTGGTAAGATCAACTTGTCTCATTGTCTTAGTCCATATCTACTATATATGTGGCTTGCACATTATTATATGTTCCAAAAAAGACTATTGGGGATAAAACACTTTTTGTTGAGGATTTCTTTCTATCCTTAATGCAAGAACTTTTTTCTTTCGAAGGTGGTTTAATCTTCCTGCTTTAACAGTGATCATAACTGTTGCCAAAAGGGTCAAGTGGGGGGGGTGGGGGGGGGATTGGGACTTGTATACCGCCTTTTTGTAGTTATATAAGCACACTCAAAGCGATTTACATACAGGACTTCAAGCATTTTCCCTATCTGTCCTGGTGGGCTCACAATCTATCTAATGTACCTGGGGCAGTGGAGGATTAGGTGACTTGCCAAGGGGCACAAGGAACAGCAGGGGGTTTGAACCCACAACCTCAGGGTGCTGAGGCTGTAGCTCTAACCACTGTGCCACACTCTCCTCCAATACAATATCAGAAGACCAATGAAGCCATTGTGACATCACTGATGAGGTTGGCTCTTAGGCATTGGTGGAATGAAACATTATGACTGAGCTCTGGAACAGCCTTACCTCCCCTCTTCGGAACTTGAGCTCTCTCCAAGTTTTCCGCAAGCATCTGAAAACCTGGCTTTTCTCAAAAATGTAAGTCTCCCTCCAAATTAGGAATCAAGGAAACTCTTTCATCTTGGCATCCCAAGTCCTCTAAATTTTCTTCACACTTCTACCTCTAACCCTCTGTTGTAGTTCCTTCCTATTTTTTCTCTGTAAACCGCGCCGAGCTCTACGAACGTGGAGATGATGCGGTATACAAACCTAAGGATTAGATTAGATTAGATTATCAGGGAAAAGGATTGGGACTTGTATACTGCATTTTTGTAGTTACACAACCACACTGAAGGCAGTTTACACACAGGTACTCAAGCATTTTCAGTATCTGTCCTGGTGGGCTTATAATCTGTCTGATGTACCTGGGTCAGTAGAGGATTAAGTGACTTGCCCGGGGTCACAGGGAGCAGCGCAGGTTTTGAACCCACAGCCTCAGGGTGCTGAGACTGTAGCTCTAATCACTACATTATGAGCAATAGATTCCCGTTACCTCAGTTTCAGGTATATCATTTAATTTAACAGTTTCCAAAACACTGTTTACTTTATCAGCTAAGAAATCCTAAGCTGGCTGGTAGCTCAGGTGGACAGTTGCCCTGCCCTGCCATGCAGAAGGGCCTCCGTGCATTCTCTGGGGCAGAGAGGGAGATAGTCGGCATCCTCACATAAGGGTAACACCTAGTGGCTGAACTCGGTGTTAATGACTGTAGGATTTCAGAAGAAACTCCGGTGTGGGAAAGGGATTGGGATTTCTATACCGCCTTTTTGTAGCTATACAACCACACTAAAGCAGTTTACATATAGCATTTCCCTTTCTGTCCCAGTGGGCTCACAATCTTTCTAATATACCTGGGGCAGTGGAGGTTTAGGTGACTTGCCCAGACTCAAGGGAGCAGTGCAAGGTTTGAACCCACAACCTCAGGGTGTTGAGGCTGTAGCTCTAACCACTGCAAAAAGACCAGATTTGGACTTCATATATTTTCCAAAGATTCATACAGCTGATTCCAACTTGGATCCATTTGGGCTTTTTTGTCCCACATCAATATGAGCTAAGGGGCTCATAATCGAAAGAGAAAAACGTCCAAAAACCGGCCTAAGTCGCACTTGGACGAACATTGTCAAAATACATTCAAGTGCCGATAATGAAAATGGGTTTTGGACGTATTTCTAAACAACCTAAGCCTTCATAGTGCCGCTGAACGACCAAAGCTAAATGGGGCGTTTCAGGAGGAGTGTCGAGGACGGGAGTTGGGCGGGACGTAGGCCGGCTTAGACTTAGTCGTACAGCATGTATATCTGAAAGTTATACAGCCCAGGATCGACAGAACTTGGACGTTGTGACTTAGACCATTTAAAACATGGTCTAAGTCACAAAAACCCACTTAAAGTGACCAAATAAGCACTGCAAACACATAATACAGACCACCACACACTACCCCAGTGATCACCGACCCCCCCCATAAAAATATTAATCACAACTTGAAAATTATGCCTTCAGAACATCATCACCTGGCCGCCTGGCATAGGAAAGCCTAGTCGTCCAGCACAGAGGCACCTTAAGTCATCTTGGGGGTGGGTTAGGGACCCATAGAGAGGAGGACCCATGCCCATAAGCCCCTGTAATCACTGCATTGATACTGAAACATGTGCACACCCACACAAACCCTTTTTTACTGGCATATAAGTGGCTCCTGCAGCCATAAGGGCTATTGGGGTGGTAGATAAGTGGGTCTAAGGGATTCTGGAGATGGTTTGGGGGGCTCACCGTAACCTATAAGAGAGCTGTAGGGAGGAGAAGACATGGCACCCTTTTTGTGAAGTTCACAGCAGTGCCCTGTAAGGTACCCCACTATTTAGGTGCCATGTCTGGGTGTTCAGTCCATCACTTTGCAGACCCCTCTCACGTCCAACAGGGTTTGTTCTAGGCGTTTTTGACTTGGATGAAAAGTTGGACGAAAATGTGGTATAAAGATGGACGATTTAGCGACTTGGACGATCAGATCGGCAGGACGTATAATTAGACGATTTTCAAAAGAAAAAAAATTTTGCTGTTTTTTTACTTTGGACGACTTGCGACTTAGACGAAAACGGACTTAGACATTCCTTTCGATTATGCCCCTCCACGTCTTTTTTTTTATTTTTATAAATATGTGGATACAGTTTAAAATTTTGGGTGATTAATTCACTTGGTGATGAATTCACTTGATTTTTTGCTATTAATTAAGTAAATTGATAAAAGTTTACAATAATAAAATAAATTAAAAATTAAACAAGGTTTCTCGGACCAATGATAAATATTGGAGGGTGAAGGTTGGGTGTTTGAGGTCCTTTGATCCTTGTCTTTTTAATTCATAGAACACCGTTACGTATCAACTTTCTCTCTTTTCTGGGTGATATTTTGTATTTTTGAGAGAGTTTATTTTTCTTCTTTAGTGTTATCTCTGAGCTCTAACCACTGCACCACACTCCTCCAATAGAATATCAGAAGTGAGCTAAGTATAGAACGATGAAGCCATTGTGACATCATTGATGAGGTTGGCTCTTATTGATGAAATGAAGTATTATGACATCAGGGAAAAGGATTGGGACTTGTATAGCACCTTTTTGTAGTTATTATAACCACACTCAAAGCAGTTTACATACAGGTACTTCAAACAATTTTCCCTGTCAATCCTGGTGGGCTCACAATCTTATCTAATGTACCTGGCAGTGGAGGATTAAGTGATTTACCCAAGGTAACAAGAAGCAGTGCAGGGATTGAACTCACAACCTCAAGATGCTGAGCCTGTAGAGCTCTAACCACTAAGCCACACTCTCCTCCGATAAAATATCAGAAGTGAGCCAAGTATAGAACGATGAAGCCATTGTGACATCACTGATGAGGTTGGCTCTTAGGCATTGGTGGAATGAGGCATTGTGACGTCAGGGAGTGAATGCAAACCCTGGAAGACACTGCTTAGATGAGCTAGCATTTCAGTTAATTATTTAAATTTCATCTGGAGATATTTCTGAACTGTTCATGTCTTTATCCCTGGTGACTGTGTTGCCTCCCCATTCACTTCCCTAGGCATTTTAACTCACACACACACAATGTATGCTTAAAATATATTCATCACAGTGAGTAGCATTGGATTTACATTTCCTGTTTTTGAACAGCACTGCACATGGCTTGTGCGGGTCAGCATGGGACATGTATACAGATTCTCCTCCAGGCTGGACTCAGGGATTCCTTCGACAGTGCTGGAATGTTGGCCCAAAACCTCATAAAGAAAGGCGAGGTCCTCCAGATCTTTAAAGACTTTGCTGGTGTCCAATAAACAACTGAAACCTTTAAAGCAGCACAACTGTACTTTTAAGTTTATGAGATGGGAGGAGCTCTGGTGCATGAACCCCTGTGGCTATAAACTGGAAGGGGCCATGCGTTGATTAGATGCTACGATGGTGAAATTCCTTCAGCATGATTCTGCAGCAGGAATTGTTCTGTAGAATAATTTTCCATTGTTAGGCCACAAAAGATGTGTAAGTGTGTATTAAGTGATGACTCTCAGCTGGAGGGGCCATAAACAACCTGGGCTAATCAGAGTCTCAGGCCCCTCCCCGGTGCATGCCAGGATGCACCAGGGAGGGGAAGGCACAACATTTTGAAGAGGCGGGCCAGCTGGCTAGAGGGAGTAGGCATCCCTCCAGCCATATGAAAGTAAGGTAAGGGGGAGAGGGCAGGGGTCGTTGGATGCATGGGGGGGAGGGTTGTTGCATGGTGGCGGGAGTGATTAGGCATCTCTCCAGCTGCCGAGAGGGGTGTTGGTTGTGCGGGAGAGATTGGGTATTGGGGTGGAAAAAGTGCATCTTATGGAGCGAAAAAACTATCTACTATCTTTATATGCTGATGGTGTAGTGAAAGATCTAGTTGTGGTGTTACCTTGTCACCAGAAATTCAACATGCTACTGTTTTTGACATATTCAATACTAGTCTATGTTCCCTCAACCATTCTTCTATCCTATCCAAACCATCCAAAAGAGGGCTCAGATCCAGTGTTGAAGGGGATAAATCATAGACCAACAAAATATCATCTGCATAGATATATGTACTGATTCCTAATTCCTGAATTCGTCTTGCAAGAGGACTCAAAAATATATTAAATAGAATAGGTGAAAGGGCTGAGCCTTGTGGTACCCCACAGTTCAATAATTTAGGATTCTGGAGAAAGGCTGCAAACCAATCCCAAACCACTCCTATTAAACCTAACTCATGGAGCAATCGCAATAGAAGTTCATGGTCAACTAGATCAAATGCTGAGCTCAGATATTACCATAGCGAAGTTCCCGTGATCCAAGATACTTAGGGGTTTAAGTACTGAATATCGCACTTAACCTGGATAAGTGATAGCTGCTACTACTAATTAACCTTTCTATAGCTCTGAAAGGTATACGCAATGCTGTACATTTGACATGTAATAGTCAGTCCCTGCTCTGAAGAGCTTACTGTCAAGTTTGGACAGACAGAAAATACAAGGGTTGGAGAGATAGCCAGCTCTATAAACTGGAATATTCAATGCCGGTGCCTGGACATGGCGTGGCATTGTACATCTGGGTATAATGTCAGCAGCAGCTAAAATGATACCATTGCCAGCTGAATATCCAACCCTCTGATTTTTGAGGTGAACAGTTTAATACAGATTCTGCACCAGGAAGTAAAAGCCTGCAGGCATTGAATTGCAGATCACCGGTTTCCTTTGTTATTGTGTGAGAATGAGTCTAAAATAAACAATCCTTTGTTAGTTTCTTAGCTGGCAAAAACTGTATTGTCTTCAGAAAGTGGGAAATGTGCTTGTTCTGCCTGCTGCAGCTTTAAATCTCATTGAATACCATGTTTACCCAAAAATAAGACAGTGTCTTATATTCATTTGGGACCCAAAAAAGGCACTAGATCTTATTTTCAGGGTATGCATATGACCATCTCTCCCTTCCTCTCCTTCATCCAAGTTCTTCCTCTTTCCTTTCTCTCCCCCACATGGGCAGAATCTTTCCTCCCCTCCCTTGTGCAGCAGAACCCTTGAGCATCCCCCCCCCAACCGCGCAGCAGAGCCCCTGCTGACCCTCCATCCTTCCCTCCCCGCCAACCACGAGCGAGCCCTATCTTCATCCGAAGCAGTGTCAGGCCGGCAGCACTCTAAACAGGCTGCTTGGCTTTGTTTGTCAGGGATTTTACCTTGCTGCGTTACTGATGATGTCATCCCCGATGGACAAGTCCAAGCTGCCGGCCCAACACTGCTTTGGGTGAAGGTAGGGCTCGCTTGCGGTTGGCGGGAAGGATGGAGGGTCAGCAGGGGTTTGGCTGCGCGGGGGGCAGGTTGAACAGTTGCCAGCAAATCCCGGGACTAGGGCTTATTTTTGGGGTAGGGCTTATATTAAGACCTACCCTATAAATGATGCGAGGGCTTATTTTCAGAGTAGGTCTTATTTTCGGGGAAACACGGTATGTGTTCCTACAAAGCTTTAAAAATAAGATTCCTTTGCTAAACCTTCACAGTATCACCCTTGTCAAAATAATGACATAGGAGCAGAATTTAAAAATAAAACTAGCAGAAACACTGCAATTGAAGTTGTGCTATTCAAAGCCATACATGTTCAGCTGAAGCCTTAAATTAGACCCAGGGCTGGCTTAACTATTAGGCAGACTAGGCAGTTGCTTGGATGACCACTTCTTGGTGGGGCGGAGACAAAGTAGCTGTCATTGAAGCAACATGAGAGGTCCTGTCTGCCACGCAAAGAACAATCAGTTCATATTTGTGTTCTTTTATTATTTTTCTAATAGTTTCTAATTACAACAAGCAAACACTTGCAACAGAAATTAGGGTAGAAATCTCCCAACAAAAGTAACACACACACAAAAAAAATCAAAAATCAAATCTCACCTTGCCAGGGGACCCAGCAGAATTTCAGGAGGAAAAAAATAATTCAGTTTAAAGCAGGGGTTCTCAACCAAGTCGAGTTTTCAGGATACCCATTGTGAATATGTTGAATTGATTTGCATACGATAGATGCGGTTCATGCAAATTTATCTCATACATATTCATTGTGAATATCTTGAAAACCAGACTGGCCTGATGTATCCTAAGGACATGGTCGAGTACTCCTAGTTTAAATGCAAAATACACTATGCCCACTATCTTTTGCAGCATTGGTTATCCACCGTGGCTAAAGCGGCTAGGGCTCTTCAGCTTGAAGAAGAGATGGCTCAGGAGATTTCATAGGAGTCTATAAATACTGAGTGGAGTGAAACAGGTAGATGAATATCGCTTGTTTATTTTCAAAAATATACTAGGACTAGGGGGCATGCAATGAAGCTACTAAGTAGTAAATTTAAACAAACCAGAGAAAATATTTATTCACTCGACATGTAATTAAACGTTGGAATTTGTTGCCAAGGAATATGGTAAAAGCAGTTAGCTTAACAGGATTTAAAAAGGTTTGGATAATTTCCTAAAAGAAAATTCCATAAGTCATTATTAAGATGGACTTGGGAAAATCCACTGCTTATTTCTAGGATATGTAGCATAAACTCTCTGTTCTACTCTTTTGGGATCTTGCCAGGTACTTGTGACCTGGATTGGTCACTGTTGGAAACAGGATGCTGGGCTTAATGGACTTTTGGTCTGTCCCAATATGGTGCCACTTATGTTCTTATGACTTGATGGGGTGATACAGAGAGAGAGACCTGGAGCAAAGAGGGGAAGAGATGATGGACCTGGAGTGGAAGGAAGCAGAGGGAAGTTGGAGAGAGAGATGCTGGAGCAAAGGAAGAGAGAGCAAAGTTACACATGGGGGAAGGGATAAGGGAACAGAGAAGAGATGCTGAGCATAGGAATGGGATGGGACACAGGCAGTGGGGAAACAAGGGGGAAGATGGTGAACATGAAGGAAGAATAGAGACATTGAAAGGGCCTAATGCAAAATATCAAACTTGCACTCTTCTACAGTTAACATTTCCAAAGTTTAAGGGTCTGAAATTGGCTAGACAACTTTCTCTCTCTATACAATATCAGTAAAATTATGAAGTACTATTATGTACCTAATAGAATTTGAAAGCTTTTCTGATTTGGTATATTGGTTCATCTGCTGATTTGATTCCCATTGTCCTTTTTGATTGTAATTCCTGGATGAGTTGATCTGGCTTATTATGTTATTCATCCTTGAACTGAATAGGTATAGGCAGAATACATAACATACCACAGGGGAACAATAGGAGCAGGACAGAGAGAGGTGGCTCTGGACAGAATGGCTAAGGATGTAGAGGAAAGATGGATAGTGAACATAGAGAAAGAAGAAATGTCAAAGGGAGAGACTCTGGAAAAGGGATTTAAGAAACAGAAGAGAGACACTGGGGCTAAAGAAATGCTCAGACCAGAAAAAGTAGAAAATAGCATTTTTTTTTTTTCTGAACTGTTAATTGTCATAATTCAGCTTTGGGAAATATGTTTCTCTGATATCTTACATTTCAGTTCCCATTTCTACAACAGGTTTTCTATATAGGTCTGGAATGTGTTTGCTTTTTTGTGGGGTTTGTTTCCTGGCACGTTGGAAGTTTGGAGAGATGGTGTTATAAGGGGCCCATTTAGACCTAACTAAGCCAGTGGATCCTGTTGTCTACGGCTCTGCTGAGCACTATAGAATCCTTACCTATAACTGCATGTACACGAATATGAAAGAAGCTGCAGCAAGGACATTTACAGTAGAGAATGACACTGGGACAAATTTGTCCCTGTCGGAACTCAATTTTCCTGTCCTGTTGCCGTGAGCTTTGTTGCTCTCCCTGCCCCATTCCTGTAAGCTCTGCCTTAACTGCACAAGCCTCAAACACTTATGATTTCAAAGTTTGAGGCTTGTGCAGATGAGGACGGAGCTTAGGCATTGGTGGAATGAGGCGTTATGACATCACAATCCCAGCTCTAGAATGTTGCTACTTAGGATTTGAAAGTGTTTGAGGCTTGTGCAGATGAGGACGGAGCTTGCAGGAATGGGACAGGGACAAAAAGAGAACTCGCGGGGATGGGACAGGAAAATGAGTTCCCGTGGGGACGGGGAAAAATTTGTCCCTGTGTCATTCTGTAATTTACAATTCAGGTCTATTCAACTTTGATTTACAGGGGCCAAGTCTGAGAACTCCTGCACTAAAGCTAACAGTGCAAATGGCTCCATAATGCTCAAAGGCAATGATATTCTAATTATACATGCACCATAAATGCAAAAGCAAAGGGAGGAATATGCTTGGCATATGTTCAGAAGAGTTTCATGGTAGCACAGCTCTTGTGTGCATGAGCCAAGCAAACCTGATCATGCAGCCTACAGGGGCGCCCTTCAACTATAAGCTTTTCAGTTTGTCTTTACTCTGATAGCTTATGTTTAAGCATAGAAAACAGTTTTTTGTGGCGACTTCCATTAAAGTTCTTTTCGAACCATCTATTAACATAAATCCAATTTTGTTTACAATACATCCAACAATTAAAATATTAGGAGTTATTTTAGACCAACACCTCACCATGAAAACTCAGATAGATGCTGTAGTACGTAAAAGTTATTTTACTCTATGGAAACTACGAACTATTAGATCTTATTTTGAATTTGCTGCTTTTAGATTATTGGTTCAATCGCTTTTATTAAGTCTTCTTGATTATTGTAACATTATTTATCTGACAACTACTAAGAAAGAACTAGCGAGACTTGTATTAGTACAGAACACAGCGGTCAGAATGATCTATGGATTGAAGAAATATGATCACGTCACACCTTTTTATTGTGAGCTGCACTGGCTGCCTGTGGAGGCTGCTTTTGTTATAAAGCTCTTTACGATACAGCCCCTCTTTATTTGGTTAACAGATTTTCTTTGGCTTCCTACAAACACAATAGAAGAACCCATCCTCTGTTTGATTTTCCTTCAGCCCAGGGTTGTAAAAATAAAACATTTCTCACTCATACTTTGGCATCCCAAGCAGCCCTTCAGGATAAAGAATTTCAAACTTTACTGCTCTCAGCTTATTCTTATAAAGATTTGTGTTATTGTATTATTTTAAATAAGGGTATATTGAAAGAGTATATACATAAGTGATTAATCATTGAGTGGGTGGGATAAAATGATCGATTTTTAATATCTGTGCTTTTCTTGACTTGTTATATGTTCTTATACCTGTGTATTGCACTGTTAATATTTAAAAATTAATAAAGGTTTATATAAAAAAGACTTTAGAATACAATAGAAAACTATCTATTTTCTAAATACTTGACCAACTAATTCTCTGCTTTCCATGTAGTATGATTATTAGTAGTAATTTTTTGTAAAAAGCACAATGTTCTGTTTTGTTTTGGGTTGGTGTGGAGTCCTGCACATTTGCTTCTCTTTAATGGAGGATACAGGCTTACAGTACCAAAGAAATCCTCTCTTCAAACCTTCCAGCCCACCTATTCTAAATACACTTTGCGGTCATCTGCAGGATTCCGCGTGCGCTGTTCCTGCAAAGGGGGCGGAGACAAGAATCAGCTGAGTGAGGAGGCGGGGAAAGGCCGCTGGCGCCCAATGGGCATTAGTTTCAGAAAGAGTTACGTAACAATAATTAACCCCGCCTCCTCCCTTTGCAAATGGACTCAAGCGCTGTCACTAGGCGGCTGACGTTCCATCTCTTTAGCGCACGCGACCCACCCCGTGACCTAGGGCGTTCCCTGAAGCCGCGGCCGCTCGAGCCGTGCCGTCGCGTCACCGGAGCGGGGACCAATGGGGAGGCCGCAGTTCCCGGAGGCGCCGCAAACGGGAAGAGGGCGCTGCAGCGCCCCGCCCCTCGGTCTTCCTTCCGCTTGTGTCGCTCCCCTCCGCTCCATTTTTTTTTTCTCTTGGAGCTGACCGGAGCCGCTTCCCCCGCCCCGGCGCCATGAACGAGGAGTACGACGTGATCGTGCTGGGCACCGGCCTGACGGTGAGTACCGCGGTGGCCGCTCTCGCGCCGGGGGGTGGTGCCGCTCAACGTTTCCTTGCCCGTATCGAGTCTTTCTTCCGGGTCGGGGGTCGCTAGCTTTCTCTTTGCAGGCGGGGAAGAAACGAAGGCCTGACTTCCGGTGGGCGCCGGCCCTGGGGAAGTCGGTGGCGCTTCGGACTAGGCCGCCCGCCTGCTATTCCTTTCAGCTCCCTCGTACTTAACGCGCACAACAAGGCCGATTTGGCCTTTTTCGTCTTCACCACCCCCAAAGACTTTTTTTTTACTGAAAGAGTGCTATTTGCGTGGGAGAAGTAGTGGAGATAGTGGATGCTGTGGATGGGCCATTTGGCCTTTATCTGCCCTCATGTTTCTATAATCATAAAGCTCTATGACCTCACAATGCAGGTGTAAAGAGCCTTAGCCTATAGGAAGAGGAGATGCAAATGTTAAGAGCCTTAGCCAATAGGAAGAGGACATGCAGATGTTAAGAGCCTTAGCCAATAGGGAGAGGAGGAGATAGTGGATGCTGTGGATGGGCCATTTGGCCTTTATCTGCCATCATGTTTCTATAATCATAAAGCTCTATGACCTCACAATGCAAGTGTAAAGAGCCTTAGCCAATAGGGAGAGGAGATAGTGGATGTTGTAGATGGGTTATTTGGCCTTTATCTGCCATCATGTTCCTATGTTTCTATAACCATAAAACTCTATGACATCACAATGCAAGTGTAAAGAGCCTTAGCCTATGGGAAGAGGAGATGCAGATGTTAAGAGCCTTAGCCAATAGGGAGAGGAGATGCAAATGGTAAGAGCTTTAGCCAATAGGGAGAGGAGGAGATAGTGGATGCTGCAGATGGGCAGACTGGATGGTCCATTTGGCCTTTATCTGCCTTCGTGTTACAATTAGAGAATGACACGGTGGTTGTTACCCGCCGAAACGGGAAGAGAAAATTAGTGGTCACTGCGGGGATGGGTACAAGGCCATTCACTGCCCCGTGGAACGGTGAATGGTCTCGTCTCCGCAGTGAAGCCAGTATGGATCGCGCAGTCCAGCATCCCCACCCGATCGCCATCTCCCTCCCTCCATCTCACCTTAGGTGCTTGCCAAATCCGGGTTTAATTCTTCTCCCAGCCAGCACGCTTTCAATAAGTTGCGCTTGCGCAGCTGCTTGAATTGTTGAATCTCCTCTGACGCAACCAGAAAAAGGAAGTTGGGTCAGAGGAGAAGATTCAACAGCTCAAGCAGTCATGTGCGTGGCTTATCGAAAACGTGTGGCTGGGAGAAGAATTAAAGTCAGACTCGGCAGGCACCTAAGGTGAGGTGGAGGGAGGGAGATGGCAGGACGCGGCGATTGGGCGGGAGGGTGCTTCTGGACCACGCGATCTGTGATAGTGCATGTTTCCTCACATTAGGAAGGAGGGAGTGGACACTAGTCGTGGGGGCAAGGCGGGGACAGTGATTGCAGTGACGGCGACGGGGCGGTGACAGGGATAGTGGTTGCAGGGATGGTGGTCGCAGGGACGGGACGGTGACGGGGACAAATTTTTCCCCGTGTCATTCTCTAGTTACAATGTTTCTATAACCATCAAGTTCTATGACATCACAATGCAGATGTAAAGACTAGCCAATAGGAAGAGGAGATGCAAATGTTAAGAGCCTTAGCCAATAGGGAGAGAAGGAGATAGTGGATACTGTGGATGGGCTATTTGGCCTTTATCTGCCATCATGTTTCTATAATCATAAAGCTCTATGACCTCACAATGCAGGTGTAAAGAGCCTTAGCCTATAGGAAGAGGAGATGCAAATGTTAAGAGCCTTAGCCAATAGGAAGAGGACATGCAGATGTTAAGAGCCTTAGCCAATAGGGAGAGGAGGAGATAGTGGATGCTGTGGATGGGCCATTTGGCCTTTATCTGCCATCATGTTTCTATAATCATAAAGCTCTATGACCTCACAATGCAAGTGTAAAGAGCCTTAGCCAATAGGGAGAGGAGATAGTGGATGTTGTAGATGGGTTATTTGGCCTTTATCTGCCATCATGTTCCTATGTTTCTATAACCATAAAACTCTATGACATCACAATGCAAGTGTAAGGAGCCTTAGCCTATGGGAAGAGGAGATGCAGATGTTAAGAGCCTTAGCCAATAGGGAGAGGAGATGCAAATGGTAAGAGCTTTAGCCAATAGGGAGAGGAGGAGATAGTGGATGCTGCAGATGGGCAGACTGGATGGTCCATTTGGCCTTTATCTGCCTTCGTGTTACAATTAGAGAATGACACGGTGGTTGTTACCCGCCGAAACGGGAAGAGAAAATTAGTGGTCACTGCGGGGATGGGTACAAGGCCATTCACTGCCCCGTGGAACGGTGAATGGTCTCGTCTCCGCAGTGAAGCCAGTATGGATCGCGCAGTCCAGCATCCCCACCCGATCGCCATCTCCCTCCCTCCATCTCACCTTAGGTGCTTGCCAAATCCGGGTTTAATTCTTCTCCCAGCCAGCACGCTTTCAATAAGTTGCGCTTGCGCAGCTGCTTGAATTGTTGAATCTCCTCTGACGCAACCAGAAAAAGGAAGTTGGGTCAGAGGAGAAGATTCAACAGCTCAAGCAGTCATGTGCGTGGCTTATCGAAAACGTGTGGCTGGGAGAAGAATTAAAGTCAGACTCGGCAGGCACCTAAGGTGAGGTGGAGGGAGGGAGATGGCAGGACGCGGCGATTGGGCGGGAGGGTGCTTCTAGACCACGCGATCTGTGATAGTGCATGTTTCCTCACATTAGGAAGGAGGGAGTGGACACTAGTCGTGGGGGCAAGGCGGGGACAGTGATTGCAGTGACGGCGACGGGGCGGTGACAGGGATAGTGGTTGCAGGGATGGTGGTCGCAGGGACGGGACGGTGACGGGGACAAATTTTTCCCCGTGTCATTCTCTAGTTACAATGTTTCTATAACCATCAAGTTCTATGACATCACAATGCAGATGTAAAGACTAGCCAATAGGAAGAGGAGATGCAAATGTTAAGAGCCTTAGCCAATAGGGAGAGAAGGAGATAGTGGATACTGTGGATGGGCTATTTGGCCTTTATCTGCCATCATGTTTCTATAATCATAAAGCTCTATGACCTCACAATGCAGGTGTTAAAGAGCCTTAGCCAATAGGGAGAGGAGATGCAAATGGTAAGAGCCTTAGCCAATAGGGAGAGGAGGAGATAGTGGATACTGTGGATGGGCCATTTGGCCTTTATCTGCCATCATGTTTCTGTAATCATAAAGCTCTGTGATCTCGCAATGCAGGTGTAAAGAGCCTTAGCCAATAGGGAGAAGAGATGCAAATGGTAAGAGCCTTAGCCAATAGGGAGAGGAGGAAGAGGCAGTGGATGTTGCGGATGGGCAGACTGGATGGGTCATTTGGCCTTTATCTGCCTTCTTGTTACAATGTTTCTATAACCATCAAGTTGTATGACATCACAATGCAGGTGTAAAGAGCCTTAGCCAGTAGGAAGAGGAGATGCAAATGGTAAGAGCCTTAGCCAATAGGGAGAGGAGGAGTTAGTGGATGCTGTGGATGGGCAGACTGGATGGGCAATTGTCCTTTATTTGCCGTCATGTTTCTAAGTATTGTGGAGCGATGTTATAACCCTTAATAAAAAGAAGAAAATAGACACTGTGACAGCTATGAAACAATTTAGAGAGATGGAGGAGCCTCAACCCTGAGGAAGTATAAATGAAACGTGATCGTGTCGGGAGAGACGCTCCTTGCACTAGCAATAAACAGATAAGTGACTTTTTTTATTTATTTATTCAATTTTCTTTTTTTTTTTAAATATTCTTTATTCATTTTTTAAACTTACAGTAAGTGCAATAGCATATAACATCAGTATATATTTAAATACATCACTTAATATCCTATTAAAATTGAATTCAGATCCCATAACCCTCCCACCCCCATATTCAATGACTTTCATCAAACATAAGAAGACATATAATAACCTCCCCCACACCTTGGATGTGCATATTTAAGGGGGAAAAATTCATTACAATATTTTGTTAATGGTCCCCAAATATCCTGAAATTTCTAAAAATTCCCCTGCTGCATGGCAATTACTCTTTCCATTTTAAATATATGACATAGGGAGTTCCACCAAAAGCTATAATTCAATCGATCCCAATTTTTCCAATTTCTCATGATCTGTTTTATGGCAACCCCTGTCATAATAAGTAGAAGCCTGTTATTCTTAGATGATATTTGGGATGTTGTGGCTTCATTTGTTTTCACTGAGCAGCATTTCTAAAATAAAACTTAAGTTTATAGACTGGGTCATCTGTCGAAAGACATAGGAAAGGCGATAAGAAAATGAAGAGGAACGAGATGTTAAATACTTAGAGAACAGTAATGCTTTCAGTGTTCTTCAACCACCGATCCACAGAAATTTTCTGCCAGTGCATCAGGCCCAAAACAGTGTTCTTCAAACACAGTGCGCTCAGTGCGGCGTTATCTCCGAGCTGGCTCCCTCTTCCTCACTGATGCAATGCATAAAGCCATGGGCAGCAGCTCTTATGTGCGTCCTGCACCTGAACTTGAAGTCTTCTCTCTGACGTTGCAACGTCAGAGGGAAGGCTTCCAGATGAGGTATGGGACAGGCAAGGAGCCGCTGCCCGTGGCTTTCTGTACTGCATCAGTGAGGAAATGGGAACCAGCCTGAAGATAACACCGGGGGCAGCATAAAATGGCCAGGCGGGAGCAGGCCAGAAGGTAAGGCATAGCATAGAGGGAGGGAGACAACAAAGATAGGAGGAATGATTTTATTTTTGAATTTAGTAATTGAATTATGTCAATTTTGAGAATTTACATCTGCTGTCAGTGTGCTTTGTGTAGTTTAATTTTGTGGTTAACCATTATATGTTGTTAATAAGATTATATTGTGTGTAATTATGAAAAATGAATGGAAAAAATAGTGTTACAACTAGTAGTATTATGGGGTGGGGTCTGGGCTGGAGATTGGGTAGAGATGGGCGGGGTCTGGGCCACGACTTAGCCCAGTGTTCTTCAACTGCCGGTCCGCGGAACGATGCCGGTCCACAAAATAATTCTTTTATTTCTACCAGTCCATAGGTGTAAAAAGGTTGAACACTGTTCTACGAAATGATTGAAACTAATTTAAGTATCTTATCAGTGGAATAGCATTCCAAATCTCTGTTAGCTTAAATATATAAGAATTTGCCAGTTTTCTTTAGATCTAATTCCCTTAAAAGACTCCTACACTTCTCCTGCAGTAGATTCAGGAATGATGCATAGTTGTCATTCAAAGAACAAAGAGACCAAGATGGCATTTATGGTGGTATGCTCAGAGAATTGAGATAGGTATGAAGAAGTCCTGTTCTGAGTACTTTGAAGGTAATAAAAAGTCCTGTATGTTATATTTAATTCTATATTAAATCGGAAGCCAATGATGTGCTATAAGTAGGGAAGTGACGTGTGCATTTCTTGACATGATATAGGAGCCTGATTGCACAATTTTAGGAATCAAGGAAACTCTTATATCTTGGCATCCCAAGTCCTCTAAATTTTCTTCACACTTCTACCTCTAACCCTCTGTTGTAGTTCCTTCCTATTTCTCCTACTGTAAACCGTGTCGAGCTCTACGAACATGGAGATGGTGCGGTATACAAACCTAAGGATTAGATTAGATATTAGTTATCTTTCACTTTTCTGTTAATGTCATTGAGCATTCTTATCTCTTCCTAACAATCTTCTGTGATGATCACACTCTTCCCTGCATTCTGTTTGGTTTCCCAGTAGAAAAAAAAAACGTTCATTGTACTATTTTTCTGTGATGGTGGTTTTTTTAAAGTTAGTCCAGGTTGAATTCTAGAACAGTGGTTCCCAACCCTGTCCTGGAGGACCACCAGGCCAATCGGGTTTTCTGGCTATCCCTAATGAATATGCATGGGACAGATTTGCCTGCCTGTCACTTTCATGATAGGCAAATCTCTCTCATGCATATTCATTAGAGCTAGCCTGAAAACCCGATTGGCTTAGTGTTCCTCCAGGACAGGGTTGGGAACCACTGTTCTAGAACTTCAGCTGAGGGGGTTTTGGTTCTCGTCTCTCTTAGTATGTTAATGTGTCCTTAAGTCCCACACAGTATATTTTGAAAGAGATTTGTGGTTTTAAGTTTCGTTTCATTTCAGAAATGTAAAAGGATATTGAAGCCAACTTTGTTTATGGAGGCTTTTTCCTGAATTTAATTCTAGAAATCCTGGAGAACTTCTGATACATGTAGATTATTTTTTTGTTATATTATTTATGATTGTTTAGAGACTTTGTGAACTGCTTAGATTTAAGCAGGGTGTAAGTTTTTAAATAAATTTCATACGAGTATTTGGTGCAGAGTGTGTACAGTCTAGGTGTCTGTTTTTGGAGGTATGACCTTTAAAATTGGACACATGACCAACTTTTTTTTTTTTAAATCATCTTCCTATGCATGTTAATATAACCACCTTGCAGCCTTGATTATAATTACACCAAGATCTCAAACGTGTCTTGTTTGGTCTTGGGGTAACTTTTATATACTTCAAGCAACTGTGGACTAATCTCTGCCTTTGACAAGCAGAAGGCTACGATTTGATGGAAGATGCATTTCGGGGTTCTGCCATTCAAGGTCATGTAACAGCATCTTAATTGGCACAGCGGTCAGTTTACTGAAGACATCTTAATAAAATATTTAACATTCCTTTAAACAGGACTAAGCAAGAATTTTGTTGAGCTGGGATAGTACATAGCAGTGGTCTCCAACTCAAACCCTTTGCAGGGTTAGATTTTGGATTTGTCGGTACTTGGAGGGCCTCAGAAAAAAATAGTTAATGTCTTATTAAAGAAATGACAATTTTGCATTAGGTAAAACTCTTTATAGTTTATAAATCTTTCCTTTTGGCTAAGATTTAAAAATAATATTGCAATTTATAGCTAAAGAGACATATGATGATCAAGAAACTCTTTTATTTTACTTTTCTAATTATGATAAACATACCGAGGGCCTCAAAGTAGTACCTGGTGAGCCGCATGTGATCCCCCGGGCTGCGAGTTTGAGACCACTGGTACATAGTCATGTAATGTTGCTAACCATGGTTAGAGATCGTGGGCAGATCCCTTTTGTTTGATCTCAGTCTGCTCTCTGGTAATGAACTGGTAACTTCAGCCTGCCCTTCCTTGCCCAGGAGTTTTTATGCAGTCCAGGTGTCAAAAATGCACTTCCAGGCCATTGGCACTAGCAGTAGTGAGCTTAGGGTTACCAAATTTCATCTGTAAAAAAAAAAAAAAATGCATGGCCCTGTCCCCACACGAACTTCACCTCTTCTTCCTTGAGCTTGAGGCTGCATCTGAAGGGTCTCCTAGCACACAGTTCTTCAACCGCCGGTCCGCGGACCGGTGCCGGTCCGCAGAAAATTCCTGCCGGTCCGCACAGGGCCAGAAAGATGGACGCTGTTAAATTTCCTGCCCCGGTGGTGTTCGCGGAAATCTTCTGTTCCTTCCAGCCTCGGGCGATCAAGACAGGCTGCTGACATCGGGCATTCACTCTGTGAGTCTCGCCTATGCGGAAACAGGAAGTTGAAACAAAATAGGCGGGACTCAGAGAGGGAATGCCCGACGTCGGTAGCCTGTCTTGATCGCTGCCCCTGCTGAGTCGCCGAAGAGGGCCACGGGGAAGGTGCAGGTAGAAGGGAGATGGTCAGCGTGTGGATTTGGGCCATCAGCAGCGTCTGTGCTGAGAGTCTGCCCACGTGCAGGATGCGGCAAGTAGAATGTCTCCGGCTCGTCTTGGGCGGCAGGGCCTGCAGTGCAAAGCTGTTTTTGCCGGCTTGGGGGGGGGTCGCGAATGTGCAGGGCACAACAGGAGTAAGATCATAGGGAGCCTTCAACAGTGGCTGTCTCCTTTCCTAGCAGCTCTGTACTTACCAGGGCAGTGATTCACTTTGGCAACTTCCCCTTTCCTCAGAGGCTGCAACGGACCCAAGGCTGCCTAAGGAAATCACTGCTGCAGGCAAGTACTGAGAGCTGCTGGAAGGAGAGGAAGCTACTGTTGGAGGCTGGGAAGCTGCTGGATAAAGGGAGAGCTGCTACTGCACCTGGAGGGAGGTAGAAAGAGAGATGCTGCTGGGAGGGGAAGAGGGAAAGGGATGGGAAGAGAGCTACTGTTGGATAGGGGGAAGGAGGGAAGGGAGAAGGAAAAAAGGAAGGAAACAGCTGGCAGGGAGATTAGAGGAGGGAAAGGGGAGAGACAGGAATGAGAAAGTAGAGAGAGATTGATGCTGGAAAGGGGGTCAGCAGAGAAATGAGAGAGGGATAAAGATGCTAGATCTGGTGTAGGAGAGATAAAAATGAAGAAAGCAGTGAAGCTGGAATGAATGATGTAAAAAGGAGAGAGGAGACACAGGCTGGATGGAAAGGGGAGAGGGGCATAGAAAGAAGTCAGATACATATGGAAGGGGGAGAGGCCATACAGTGGATGGAAAGGGCAGACGCTGGAAGGAAGAGTGGAAAGAAGATGAAAGCAGAGACCACAAAAGGTAGAAAAAATCATTTTATTTCTATTTTATCATTACAATATATCAGATTTGAAATATATATCCTGCTAGAGACATAATTGGGGACTGCAAAGCCTAACACTATTCCTATCATGTGTGACTGCAGTATTCTGTTAGCATGATATTTCTGTGTAGCATTCTGTAATAATTTGGCTTGTTCAGTTTTCTTGATAGTAGAGGGGATATATGTGAAGGGGAGGGGAGACAGGGGATTTGTTGGTTCTTGCTCTGTATATTTATTGTATTTATTTAATGACAATTGTACAGAATATTATTTCTTTTTATACTTTAATAAAATACGTTCAATATAAAATCATAACTGAGGCTTGTGCAGATGGGATCAGATGGTTTGTGGGGACCGAGCTTGCGGAGACGGGGCGAAAATGTGTTTTTTTAAATTTCGGTCTTAGTAGTTTGCTGGTCCACAAAATAATTATTTTATTTCTGCCGGTCCACGGGTGTAAAAAGGTTGAAGAACACTGTCCTAGCATGCGCAGATGTGATGTGATGACATCTTGTTGCATCCTGGCATGCTCAGAGGCCCTCTAGACACAGCCCCGAGCTCAGGGCCTTCCAAAACCTGGACAAACTGCCGAGCTTTGGAACTCCCCTCCCCCTCCCACCCCTCGGCAGCTGGCAGTCCTAGAGGGCATATCTGGGATATCCCAGACATCTGGTAATCCTAGGTGTGCTTAACCAAAGAAAGTGAATGGTTTTTGTATGGGTCTCTGCTGAGACCTCATTTAGATGATCATGTACAGTCCTGGAAACCACCGTCAAAGGGATATAAACTGGATGTACTTGGCCTAAAGGAAATTAACTAAAATGGTCTGTGGTCTTTATCATAAAGCAAAGGGGACAGATGTAGAAATCTATATGCCTATATTTTGAAAGAAAAGCAGCAGAGGGGAGATATAATAAAGACTTTAGAACAGTGGTCTCAAACTCAACCCCTTGGCAGGGCCATATGTTGGATTTGTCGGTACTCGGAGGGCCTCAGAAAAAATAATGTCTTATTAAAGAAATGACAATTTTGCGTGAGGTAAAACTCTTTATAGTTTATAAATCTTTCCTTTTAGCTAAGTCTTAATAATATTATTGTCATTTATAGCTAAAGAGAGATATGATCAAGAAACTGTTTTATTTTACTTTTGTGATTATGATAAACATACCGAGGGCCTCAAAATAGTACCTGGCGGGCCGCATGTGGCCCCCGGGCCGCAAATTTGAGACTACTGCTTTAGAAGTAACTGAATATATCTAAATTTGCTGAGGTGAGCCTCCTTGTGATCCAATTTCTTAGCGTCCCTTAATTGCTTCTACAGTGTCAGCATGGTAGGCTAAGAGTAGGGAGAAAGTGCCTCAGATGTCATATACCCAAGCAGAGTATCAATGAGGTAGTGAGGTCAGGCCCTTGAACTGGAGGTGCAAGCTTCAGGATATCACGCTGAAAGGAAGGCAGTGATACAGGGCATGCGATAATTCTGTCAAAATAGATAATAGGATGAAATTGAATCAGCTTTTGAAAGAAACCCTTAACCAAACATGGCAGATGTTCTGGCGGCCTCTTGAACAAATACTTAAATCTTCTGGCTTTTGTTCAAAGAATGACTTCTCTTGAATGTTCATTTTTTTCCCCCTGTTGGGTAGGGCAGAGAGATTGACCTCTGCAGCTTATGATGTAGTCTCATCGCACGGCAGCCAGCTCATTCCGAGTACCTCGGCTAAGGATGGGCACTGAACTTAAAATTTTTCCTCCCTGTAGGAATGTATCCTGTCGGGCATAATGTCAGTCAATGGAAAGAAGGTTCTTCACATGGACCGCAACACTTACTATGGAGGGGAGAGCGCATCCATAACGCCACTGGAAGACGTAAGTCATCAAAGCTTCTACGCATGCACTGTTGGAGCTACGAAACAGTTGGAGTTTATTTAAGGACCTCTTAGTCTTAACCCAAAGCAAAGGGCCCAAAATGATGTACAGAACTTATATGACTGTTTTTGAAACTTAAGAGGAGTGGATGGATTTTTTTTCCTTGTCTGTTCTTACTTTTGTCTTTCTTTGAAGCTATATAAAAGGTTTAAGATACCAGGGACACCCCCAGAATCGATGGGAAGGGGAAGAGACTGGAATGTGGATCTTATTCCTAAATTCCTTATGGCTAATGGTAAGTCATTTGTTAGGGGAAGTTAATATTTTGGATTGCCCTTTTAGACCAGGGTACTAAATAAATGCTCCAATGCTCATGGAATCCCTTTGACACCCTGGCTCGTTTCAATAATAAATCAGCACTTCAAAACAGAAACCACATATATTACTTTCATGCTGTAAATCATGAAATTGAATGAGTCTCCTCCAGCGATGCCCACAGAAATACTCTCCATTTTGGTTGTGATGCTAAGGCGCATTCTGGAGTGATGCGGAGAGGGGATCCCTACCTGGCAAAGATAAAACTCCATTTGGCGCTCTGGCCCTGTAACTTGGGGTCTGCATGGAGCTTTTGGGATGGTGAAAGCATCTTAAGCCAGGGGTAGGGAACTCCGGTCCTCGAGGGCCGTAATCCAGTTGAGTTTTCAGGATTTCCTCAATGACTCATCGGGGAAATCCTGAAAACCAGACTGAATTACGGCCCTCGAGGACCGGAGTTCCCCACCCCTGATCTAGGTAAATTATTGAAAGACAGTATATCAAATGATTAATAAACTGGAAACAAGTGGAATAAAAAACCAAATAAGGTAGCTCTTCATTTACTTGATACCCCGTTTTCTGTGTTTAGAACAGTATTGTGACACTGCAGACAGCTAGTTCTGTGGACCTTGTACATGTAGGAGGAGAATAGGTAAGTCCTTGATAAATCGTGAGCAATGAAGTTGATCAGAAAATAGTCATTCCTGGACTACCATTGCTTGCCTTGCCTAATCAAGAAATGAACGCAAGGAAAAGCAAGCTTAATAAATGGTAACAGAGAGATGGCACAGATTAAGTAGGATAGGTTTGTCCTATTCCAGCGGTTGCTTCTCTCTCCATAGTGCTGGTCTGTGTTAAGATTTTGTACGGTACACAATACACGGCATGTATGTTGACATAACAGCTGTTATCTGCAGCTTTTCTTTTTTTTTTCTTTAATATTTTCTTTATAAATTTTTCATTCTTACAATATTTTAATTGTACATAAAAAACTTCGAATAATACATGAAAAATTGTGATTACAAATAATTCATTTATCAGATAAAATATATCCCTCCCATTTTTCCAATACTTAAATCCATATAATATACAATCCCTTTCCCTCCCCATTCTAATATATTCATTATTGTGTTGATTTATTTATTAATTTTCTATTCTTACATCAATTAATTCACATATAATATAATTAATTATTTCATAGCATTTATAATTACAATCTATATATCATATCATATATATTAAATCCAAAAATTATATAATTCCCTGCAGCTTTTCTTTTAATATTTGATGTTCATGACACAGCATATACTCTTTTATGGTTTTTAGGCCAGCTGGTGAATATGCTACAATTGACGGAAGTCACTCGCTACATGGACTTCAAAATGATTGAGGGAAGCTTTGTCTACAAGGGGGGGAAAATCTTCAAAGTCCCTTCTACTGAGGCAGAAGCATTGGCTTCTGGTAAGCAATTAATGTATTTCTCTTTCCACTGGGGAGGGGGGGGGTGGAGGGTGATGTGATTTTTCTATTGAATAATGGTAAATAAAAAGTTTGTAGCTCATGAGTACATTTCTTTGTAATGCTCGCTTTCATTAAACCAGTCTAGATATGTGGGTTGTGTTCATCTAGGGGCAAATGGAGACAGAGAAGTAAAAGGGCAACAAAACAAAGGAGAAAGTCCAACTTTGTCTGCAGAAAAAACCAAGCAGGAGAAGGAAAGGGTTTTATTTTACTTATTTGCATTTTAATTTTGGTACAATAAATTTTTGCCTGCATCTTGTACACAGTCGACGGAGAAGTAAAAAGCATTAGGTCTTTTTTTTTTTTGCAAGATTTTCTTTTTTTTAATAATTCTTTATTCATTTTCAAATTTGACAACAAGTGCACAAAATAATATAATTCAACAAGTTATTACACAATAGCACTTTGATATCTACTACATAAAAATCTAATGATACATTTAACCCCCCCTACCTCCCAACTTTCATCTATATTTTCAATCAGAATATACACATATTATAGAACATATTGTAACATATTATGTAAGATTGTTCCCAACACCCTCCCCCCTTTGGTGTGCCAAAAGAAGAAGAGAAGAAGTGATGACTATTCACTTCAATATTTTGTCAATGGCCCCCATATTTTTATAAATTTAGTATAAGTCCCTCTTTGTATTGCTATTGCTTGTTCCATTTTAAATAAAATCATTAGGTCTTAATTCTTTTGTCTCCAGCAGATGTTGCAAAGATACAGGTACTAGCTCTTGCGCCAGTTAGAGAACTGGTGCCAGTGTAGCCAGAAGGGTATCCTAAATGTATTAATTTTTTAACCAAGAAAGGGATGCTCAGTCTGAGCTTTCTCCCGTCCCCCTTACTTTTTGTGCCTTTTCATCCTAGCCAGTTCCTGTATAGTACCAAGAAAAATGGATTTTGTCTTGAAAACAGCAAAACTAGCACTGATTTAAATAGGTCGGCTACCTGTATATTAGACTGGGGGGGGTCTCTGGTTCAGCCACTGTTGCCAACACAATAACTGGAGTGAACCATGTGGAATTTGTTGCCTGAGACTGTGCATAAAAGCCCTTAAGCAAAGCAGAGTTTCAAAAGGATTTGGCCAAATTCCTGGAAGAGAAGCCCATAAACCATTATGGAGAGCTTGCAAGATCATCTTCTGCCTATTCCTGTTTGAAACAGGATACTGAGCTTGATAGACCTTTTGGTCTGTCCCAGTACAGCAGTTCTTATGTGCTTCTGTAAATTTGGGATGACCTGGTATATAAGCCTATTTGAAATAGACCATAAATTTTCAGATTAATACAATATTAACATATAAAATACTGATGGTCAAAAAACATATTACATAAGGATCTAGGTTGGTCCAGAACAAAGGTCCATCAAGCCCAGCCTTCTCTTAAAGTGACCAGTTCAGGTCTCCGGATCCTAAAGAGCAGATCTAATCCTTGTTACTTTACTTCGTCGACACGGGCAATAATGGTTTAGGGTTTCTCCTCTTAAGCCAAACTATGCTAACTGTCTTCCAAATAATTTACTCCTGGCCAGGTTCTGCAGCCTTCCATGCCCCAGTGGATAACCTTCCAGCTTGCCAATATACTATAATCTCACATATTGCAGATGCCCTCTGTCCCTTAGTGCCATCGGTGTCATCTTTGATTTTCCTCAAATGGAAAGTGCTGCTCCTCGTTCTGACTTTGGTTAGAAGGTGAGTGAGCTTCCAGTATGGGTAACTTATGAACCCTAGACTCCTTTTTACCATGAGAAGGTTGTTCTTAAAACCAAAATTCTTGTCAAATCAATGAAATAGTTCTACCTGTCCCCGTTGCAAAGAGAGCCCTCTCGTGTTCATGTCGGCTACCTGTCCCCGTCGCAAAGAGAGCCCTCTCGTGTTCATGTCGGCTACCTATCCCCGTCGCAAAGAGAGCCCTCTCGTGTTCATGTCGGCTACCTGTCCCCGTCGCAAAGAGAGCCCTCTCGTGTTCATGTCGGCTACCTGTCCCCGTCGCAAAGAGAGCCCTCTCTTGTTCATGTCGGCTACCTGTCCCCGTCGCAAAGAGAGCCCTCTCTTGTTCATGTCGGCTACCTGTCCCCGTCACAAAGAGAGCCCTCTCGCGTTCATGTCGGCTACCTGTCCCCGTCGCAAAGAGAGCCCTCTCGCGTTCATGTCGGCTACCTGTCCCCGTCGCAAAGAGAGCCCTCTCGCGTTCATGTCGGCTACCTGTCCCCGTCGCAAAGAGAGCCCTCTCGCGTTCATGTCGGCTACCTGTCCCCGTCGCAAAGAGAGCCCTCTCGAGTTCATGTCGGCTACCTGTCCCCGTCGCAAAGAGAGCCCTCTCGCGTTCATGTTGGCTACCTGTCCCCGTCGCAAAGAGAGCCCTCTCGCGTTCATGTCGGCTACCTATCCCCGTCGCAAAGAGAGCCCTCTCGCGTTCATGTCGGCTACCTGTCCCCGTCGCAAAGAGAGCCCTCTCGCGTTCATGTCGGCTACCTGTCCCCGTCGCAAAGAGAGCCCTCTCGAGTTCATGTCGGCTACCTGTCCCCGTCGCAAAGAGAGCCCTCTCGCGTTCATGTCGGCTACCTGTCCCCGTCGCAAAGAGAGCCCTCTCGCGTTCATGTCGGCTACCTGTCCCCGTCGCAAAGAGAGCCCTCTCGCGTTCATGTCGGCTACCTGTCCCCGTCGCAAAGAGAGCCCTCTCGCGTTCATGTCGGCTACCTGTCCCCGTCGCAAAGAGAGCCCTCTTGCGTTCATGTCGGCTACCTGTCCCCGTCGCAAAGAGAGCCCTCTCGCGTTCATGTCGGCTACCTGTCCCCGTCGCAAAGAGAGCCCTCTCGTGTTCATGCTCCAAAGTGAAGTCTTTAGACAACGGGTAAAATCTGCATCACTGGTTTACCATCTGCAAAGCAATCGCACAGGCCTTACTTCAAATTACTACCCAGACCAAGCTTCAGTAGTGGACAGTCTGTTCCTTTTGACTTGGCAACTCTCGCTTTTTCTTTTGGTCAAAAAATGTGTTAACCCTAAGATTGCGAGTCATTCTCTTGTGTCCCTGATTCAGTCCTCCTTGATAATAGAAAACTCGATGTGACGGCAGATGGCAGATCTGATTAATTACGCAATCCCTTTCATCTCCTTGGTATGTGCAAAACTAACCCATTTGGAGAAATTACCCTCAAGAATTGCTAAATTCCATATGCTTTGGAACTAGCTGAGGACACCACTGCACACTGGAAGGCCTGCACATGCTCAGTTCAGAGCTATGGGAGAACGGTTCTGTCCCTGTGCCATCAGATGACTGCATCCACTTATGTGTCCAGTCAGCCCTGGGGTGTACGGAGATCCCTTGTTATAAGTGAGCAACATTGCAGGTCCGTTTTGAAAATACTTATTTAATTTTCTATTGTTCCGAGGGAGCTCAGAACAGTTTGCATGAATTTATTCAGGTACTTGAGCATTTTTCCCTTTCTGTCCTGGTAGGCTCACAAGCTATTTAATGCACCTGGAGCAATGGGGGGGAGGATTAAGCGACTTGCCCAGGGTCACAAGGAGCAGCGTGGGTTTGAACCCACAACCTCAGGGTGCTGAGGCTGTAGAAATGAAAATGTAGTAACAGTGAGCCAAGTATAGGACAATCAAGCCAGTGTGACATCACCAATGAGGTTGGCTCTTATTGGTGGACTGAGGCATTATGACATCACAGTCTCAGCTCTGGTTACCAGAAGCAGAAACTTTTCACATTTACAAATTTTTTTTAACTTTTCTCCCAAGGGAGCTCAGAATAGTTTACATGGATTTATTCAGGTACCCAACCATTTTCCCTGTCTGTTGTGGTGGGCTCACAATCTATCTAATGTACCTGGGGCAATGGAAGGGATTAAGGAACTTGCCCAGGGTCACAAGGACTCCAGCGTGGGTTTGAACCCATAACCCTAGAGCTTGGAGAATCTCCTTGCCGCTCTACCTTTTTTTTTTTTTTGCTCTTTTTTTTTACATCTTTCTGACTGACAAGAGAAAATAATTCACTGTGTCCATCATGAAGTCTCTTCTCTTTTGTGTTTCATTTTTAAACCATTTGAACAGCAAGCTGTCCAAAACCGGCAGCATATAAATACTTAATAAAATGGAAAAATATTCAAGTGCTCAGTTTATCCCCCCCAGATTAATAAAACTACATTCCCACAAAGCAAAACTGTTCCCAGACTGCACTGGATACCTGGTAGAATCTGAATGACCTCGAAGCTGCTGCCCTGCGATGGCCCTGATAAGAAGAGGCAGACTTGGCTGGCATAGAAGAACCAGGGGGTAACTCGTTGGCCTCACTATCATTGTAAGTTATTATAAATGATTATTTTGTGAATCTTCAGTGAGGTTATGAGCTCAAAAGGGCAAGGCCTCCCCAAAGAGTCTGCTCTATTGCTCTTTTTGGTCCCGGGAACAGACTTCAATTCATGTGTTCACTTAGACACACACTGGTGTTTGGCTTCCAGGGCCAAAAAGAGCAATAGTGCAGTCTCTTTTGGGGGGCCTTGCCCTTTTGAGCTCATAACCTTGCATTGAGGATTCACAAAATAATTTATATTATCCCAGGACAAGCAGGCAGCATATTCTTGACTGATGGGTGACGGCACCGACAATTTTAGAGTGATTGCACTCTAAGAACTTGGAAAGTTCTAGCAGGCCGCACCGTGCACGCGCGAGTGCCTTCCCGCCCGACAGAGGCGCGCGGTCCCCAGTTTCTTAGTTTCCGCGGAGCTAAGAAGACGCACGTTTCAACGGCTGTTGAAAACTTTTGTTCATTATCGCTTTTCCGCTCGCGTAAACTTCTTCGGAAATATTATTTCCTTCTTTTGCTTTCTTTTCTTTGTTTAAAAAAAAAACTAATTTTGTTTTCTTTTTCATTTTTTCAGTTTCGCCCCGGCGGGGCCTGTTGCCACCATCGAGGCCTCGGCCTTCGATTTGGCAGAAGCCGTTTTTACCTTCATGCCCCCTCAACCCGGGTTTAAGAAGTGCCAGCGGTGCGCTCGACCAATTTCACTCACAGACCCGCACAACTGGTGTCTGCAGTGTCTTGGTCCTGACCACCGAGCGTCCACCTGCACCCGCTGTGCGACTTTGAAAAAGAGAACTCTAAAAAACCGCCAGATCCAACAGCGGTTGTTATTTGGCGCCGAGATGTCTGATTCCGCAGCACCGGCACCGGCCCCATCTCAGTCGGCACCTACTTCGTCGACACCGCACCGGCGTCGCATCCCGCAGGTAAGCCGGCTAAGAAGCCTTCCCCGTTGGAGCGTCCTCCGATCTCAGTAGCAGAGAGTCCAGTCCTGCCGACCTCGAGGCGCCCACGGAAGTGCTCCGCCCCTATTGAGGTGAGCCCCTCGACATCGGGTTCCTCATCCTCGGGGCATAGAGTGGCACCGCAGGTACCGCAGAAGAAAAAGGCGGTACCGGTACCTTCGCTGGACGAGCGGATAGCTGCTGTCCTGCAAGTGCAACTTAAGGAGCAGTTACAACAACTCCTTCCCGCACTTTTGACACCGAGCCTTCCAGTCCCGGTCCGGTCTGAGCCACCGGTACCGACAGTGGAGCGCCCTCTTTTATCGGCATCCACTTTGTCGGTACCGGTCCACACTGCTTCATTGACTTCGATGCCAATCTTAGCACCGGAACCGAGAGCTCAACACCAGGCGGTCCAGACTTCGGTGCCGACGCAGCATGTAACATCTCCCGGTACCGTGTCTATGAGGTCGGGTAAGTTGGCGCGCAAATCCCGACACCTGGAACCCTCCACTCCGGAGTCTCGAGACCGTAGCTCTCATATTAGGGACCCTGATTTGTGGGGTGACTCTGAAGAGTCTTTTCTGTCTGAAGGTGAGTGTTCCTCTGATGAAGAGGATCAACTTGTTGCAGATCCCTCTTCTAAACAGGATTCCACATCCTTTACCTCTTTCTTAAAAGAGATGTGTGAATCTCTTTCTATTCCCTTGGAGGCTGAGTCTAAGAAATCCAAGGCATTCCTTGATGCTCTGGACTTTGACCAGCCTCCAAGGGAATTTCTCAAACTTCCTCTCCATGACATCTTACGGGAGACCTTTTATAAAAATCTGGAGACTCCCCTGACTGTACCAGGAGCTCCTCGTAAATTTGACTCCTTGTACAAAGTTATACCCATTCCTGGTTTTGACAAACCTCAGCTCCCGCATGAGTCTCTTTTGGTAGAATCCACTCTTAAGAAATCAGCGGGAGCTAGTGTGTATGCCTCAGTCCCTCCTGGCAGAGAAGGAAAGGCCATGGACAAATTTGGCAAACGTTTATATCAAAATGCCATGTTAGCCAATAGGTCAGGGAATTATGCTTTTCATTTTTCCTTTTATTTAAAGCACCTCATACAAAACATGGCTGCGTTTGAAAAGTATCTCCCTGACTGCAAAAAATCTGCTTTTCATGCCTGTTTTTCCTCTCTTCTCCAGTTACGAAAATTCCTAGTTAGGTCAATTTATGACACTTTTGAATTGACGTCTAGAGCCACGGCTATGTCTGTTGCCATGCGTCGGTTGGCATGGCTCAGAGTCTCGGAGCTCGATGTAAATCATCAAGACCGCCTAGCAAATGCTCCCTGTTTAGGTGATGAGCTCTTTGGAGAGTCCATGGATTCCACTACACAAAAACTGTCTGCCCATGAGACTCGGTGGGATACTCTCCTGAAGACTAAGAAAAAGACTCCACCTGCTCGGCCTTTTCGCCAACAATCCGCCTACCAGTGCCGCTATGCTGCTCGTCCCTTGCCACCAGCTACTCAACAGCCTAGATGTCAGCGCCAACAACAGCGACAACCTGCTAGGCCAGCCCAGCAGCAACAGGTGAAGCCTCCTCCACCACAAAAGTCTACCCAACCCTTTTGACGTGGTTCTCCAAAGCATAGCCAGTATTCCACCATCTACCCATCTCCCTCGACCCATAGGAGGACGTCTTTCTTGTTACATCAGCCGTTGGGAGAACATCACATCGGATCAGTGGGTCCTCAACATCATCCGCCACGGCTACTCTCTCAACTTTCAGACACTTCCTGCACAAAGTCTGCCAAGAGAGTCTGCTTTGAACACCTCTCAGTCTTCTCTCCTTCTTCAGGAGGTTCAATCACTCCTCCTTCTGAACGCCATAGAGGAAGTTCCTCTAGATCAGAAGGGGCAGGGATTCTACTCCCGTTATTTTCTGGCTCCCAAAAAAACAGGGGATCTCAGACCCATACTAGATCTTCGCGATCTCAACAAATGCTTGGTCAAGGAGAAATTCAAGATGCTTTCTCTGGCAACTCTTTATCCTCTTCTCCATCAAGGCGACTGGCTATGCTCCCTCGATCTCAAAGAGGCATACACTCATGTACCCGTCAATCTGGCCTCCAGACAGTACCTCCGCTTCATGATCAATCATTGTCATTACCAATACAAGGTGCTGCCCTTCGGTCTTGCCTCCTCTCCGAGAGTGTTCACCAAATGTCTGATTGTGGTGGCTGCCTTTCTACGTTCCCACCACCTTCAGGTGTTTCCTTACCTGGACGATTGGTTGATAAAGACCAATTCATCTCAGACAGTACTCCTGGCCACCAACCAAACCATCCTGTTTCTACAACTTCTGGGGTTCGAGATCAATCTACCCAAGTCTCATCTCATCCCCACTCAGAGACTTCAATTCATTGGAGCGGTGCTGGACACAGTCCTCATGAGAGCGTTCCTGCCATTCAACCGTCTTCAAACTCTTCAGTCTCTATGTCAGCAGGTGCTTCCACAACGTTCCATCTCTGCCAAGCAAATGATGATACTCTTGGGTCACATGGCCTCCACAGTTCATGTCACACCCTTCGCACGTCTTCACCTGCGCATTCCTCAGTGGACCCTAGCTACCCAGTGGTCCCAAGCAACGGATCCTTGCTCACGACACATATCTGTGACATCATCTCTTCGTCAGTCTCTACAATGGTGGTTGATATCCTCGAATCTCTCCAGAGGTCTTCTGTTCCATCTACCTCCTCATCAACTTATCATCACCACCGACGCCTCCCCTTATGCCTGGGGAGCTCATTTAAACGAGTTCCAAACTCAAGGACTTTGGACAGCCCAGGAAATGAAGCATCACATCAATTTCCTGGAACTCAGAGCGATGTTTTATGCCCTCAAGGCCTTCCAACATCTTCTCTTTCCTCAAGTCCTCCTGCTGTGCACAGACAATCAAGTTGCGATGTACTACATCAACAAGCAGGGTGGGACAGGCTCTCGCCTCTGGTGCCAGGAAGCCCAGAAAATTTGGACTTGGGCCACAGATCACCAACTATTCCTGAAAGCTATCTACATTCAGGGAGAACAGAATTCCTTAGCGGACAAGCTCAGCAGAATTCTCCAACCTCACGAGTGGACACTCGATCCTTTAACTCTACAGTCCATCTTCGCTCAGTGGGGCACCCCTCAGATAGACCTCTTTGCAGCTCCTCACAATCACCAGCTGCCCCTATTCTGCTCCAGACTCTACTCTCCTCACCGTCTGGCAGCGGATGCATTTCTCCTCGATTGGTCCAATCTGTTCCTGTACGCTTTCCCTCCTCTGCCTCTCATGTTAAGAACCTTGTTCAAGCTCAAGAGGGAACGAGCCACCATGATTCTGATTGCTCCACGGTGGCCCAGGCAACATTGGTTCTCCCTTCTACTTCAACTCAGTTCCAGGGAGCCTTTTCTTCTTCCACTGTTTCCTTCTCTGCTTACACAACATCAGGAGACCCTTCTGCATCCCAACCTTCAGTCTCTGCACCTGACAGCTTGGTTTCTCTCGGGCTGACCTCTCATGATACTCTTTTGTCTCAGCCCGTTCGTTCCATTCTGGATGCCTCCAGGAAACCGGCCACTCTGCAATGTTACCATCAGAAGTGGACACGGTTTTCTTCCTGGTGTCTTCTTCGTCATCATGATTCCACTTCCCTTGCAGTGGAGACCTTGTTGGATTATCTTCTTTCTTTGTCTGACTCTGGCCTCAAGTCTACTTCTATCAGAGTCCACCTCAGCGCTATTGCTGCTTTTCATGAGCCAGTTCATGGAAAACTTCTCTCGGCTCATCCCTTGGTGTCCAAATTCATGCGGGCTCTTTTCAATGTGAAACCGCCTCTCAAAGCCCCTCCTGTAATCTGGGATCTTAATGTGGTTCTTTCCGCCTTAATGAAACCTCCATTTGAACCTTTGGCTACCACTCCTTTCAAGTTTCTCACTTGGAAGGTACTTTTCCTTATTGCTCTTACCTCTGCCAGGAGGGTCAGTGAGCTACATGCACTAGTTGCGGATCCACCTTTTACAGTCTTTCATCATGACAAGGTGGTTCTGCATACACATCCAAAGTTTCTCCCTAAGGTTATCTCTGAATTCCATCTCAACCAATCTATTGTTCTGCCTGTCTTCTTTCCGAAACCTCACTCTCATTCTGGAGAACAGGCTCTGCATACTTTGGACTGTAAGCGGGCTTTGGCTTACTATTTAGACCGTACTAAGCCCCACAGATCGTCACCCCAACTTTTTCTGTCCTTTGATTCTAATAAATTGGGACGCCCTGATTCTAATAAATTGGGACGCCCTGTTTCTAAACGTACGTTGTCAAATTGACTTGCAGCGTGCATTTCTTTTTGTTATGCTCAGTCCGGACTGACACTGGAAGGTTCTGCCACGGCCCATAGAGTTCGAGCTATGGCAGCATCTGTAGCTTTCCTCCGTTCCACTCCTATTGAGGAAATCTGCAAGGCTGCTACTTGGTCCTCAATTCATACTTTTACATCTCATTATTGTCTGGATGCATTCTCCAGACGGGATGGACACTTCGGCCAATCTGTTTTGCAAAATTTGTTTTCCTAATGGCCATCCTTCCCTCCATCCCTCTTTTTGTTAGCTTGGAGGTCACCCATCAGTCAAGAATATGCTGCCTGCTTGTCCTGGGATAAAGCACAGTTACTTACCGTAACAGGTGTTATCCAGGGACAGCAGGCAGATATTCTTGCGTCCCACCCTCCTCCCCGGGTTGGCTTCTTAGCTGGCTTATCCTAACTGGGGACCGCGCGCCTCCGTCGGGCGGGAAGGCACTCGCGCGTGCGCGGTGCGGCCTGCTAGAACTTTCCAAGTTCTTAGAGTGCAATCACTCTAAAATTGTCCGTACCGGGGCTCCGTCGGTGCCGTCACCCATCAGTCAAGAATATCTGCCTGCTGTCCCTGGATAACACTTGTTACGGTAAGTAACTGTGCTATAGCCCTCTGATGCATCTTATTGATATTATCATATTTTTGGTATCTTTTTAAATACTGATTAGTACTTTAGGGTATTTTTATTTTTTCAATTGTTGGCCTGGCAACCCTGCAAAGATACGAAACTTGAAGTTCCTTGTTCTAGTCTGAGTTGTCCGCCTGTATTTGGTCAATTCACATTATTACAATTTGTATGGAGGGGGCTTGTATTTTTAATTTCATACTGCTTTGTCTTTCAGGTTTAATGGGCTTATTTGAAAAACGCCGTTTTAGGAAATTCTTGCTATCCTGTACCACCTTTGATGAAAAAGACCCCAAAACTTTAGAAGGTGTTGATCCCAAGAAGACAACCATGAGGGATATGTATAAGAAGTTTGACTTGGGTCAGGATGTGATTGATTTTACAGGCCATGCTCTGGCCCTTTACAGAACTGATGAGTGAGTGCTATTAATTGTTCATGATTTGCCATGAGAGGGCTACTTCTACCGTGTTTGCCCAAAAATAAATCCTACCCCGAAAATAAGCCCTAGCATGGTTTTCGGTGTAGGTCTTAATATAAGCCCTACCCCAAAAATAAGCCCTAGTCCCCAGAAGCCTAACCTGAATGTCTCTGGATTCGCTGGCAGCAGCCGAACCGCCATTGACCCTCCCATGTCTCCCTCCTGTCCGAACCCCACCGACCGCGAGACCTACATACCTCCCTCCAAAGAACAGCATTGGCAGCACTCTAAACAGGCTGCTTTGCAGCCTTCTCCCGCCGGGGTATTCCTCTGCCTCATCACTGATGATGTCTTCAGCAACGTGGCACACGGAAGGCCCCGGTGGGAGAAGGCCACGAAGCAGCTTGTTTAAGAGTGCTGCCGACGCTGCTCTTTCAAGGGAGGTATGTAGGTCTCGCGTTCAGTGGGGTTTGGATGGGAGGGTCAGTGGGGGTTCTGCTGCACGAGGGGAGAGAGGGATAGAAAGATGCTGTATGGAAGGTAGGGATAGAAGCTGTGCAAGGGTTCTGCTGCAGAGGGATGGGAGGGAAGGATAGAAAGATGCTGTATGGAAGGGAGGGATAGAAGCTGTGCAAGGGTTCTGCTGCAGAGGTATGGGAGGGAGGGATAGAAAGATGCTGTATGGAAGGGAGGGATAGAAGCTGTGCAAGGGTTCTGCTGCAGAGGGAGGGATAGAAAGATGCTGTATGGAAGGGAGGGATAGAAGCTGTGCAAGGGTTCTGCTGCACATGGGGATGGGAGGGAGGGATAGAAAGATGCTGCAGAGGGAAGACAAAAGGGAATGGGTGAGAGGGGAGGAATGATACTGCACATGTGGGGAAGAGGAAGAATTGGGGTGAAGGAGAGGAAGGGAGAGATGATCATTGTACATGAAAAAAATAAGACCTACCCCGAAAATAAGCCCTAGTGCATTTTTTGGGCCCAAAATTAATATAAGACACTGTCTTATTTTCAGGGAAACACAGTAGCACTAGCATGGCATTTTTAATGAGTTGTCTCCAACTCTTTCAATTAGCCATAAAGTTGCAAGGCTTTCTGTACTGTCCTAGGTTCGTACAATCTGACTTTGTTTGATCAAGATACGGTCAACTTAAATTTCACATGAAAAATATAGTTCTGCTATATAGGTCTTCCTCTATATTTGTGGGATTGGCACTCGTGACTTTGATTAGTCACAGTTTTCATCTCACAGACTCCACCCCTGAGTGACATCATCCTGGGGTGCCAAGAGAAAAGTTCAGCGCTTTTTTCAGCATGGTAGGGTAAAATGCCATCGTCAGAAAAGTGTGTGTTTTGATGGGGTACTGAGAGAAATTCAGCGCTTTGCTTCAGCGTGATCGGGCAAACGGCAGTATTGGAGAGCTGTGTGTTTTGTTTGTGAAAATTAAGGGAAGGTTTATTATTTGCAAATTCACAAGGGTTCTACCCCCAAACCCCACAAATAGGAAAGCAAAAAGTCAATCACAATTTTTGGGTATTTGCGGGCCAGCTTTGCCGCTAATCCCTGCAAATATGGAGGGAGAAGTGTACCTGAAGCTGAAAGGTAACAACCACACGAGCCCGTTCTTGAGAGTCTCATTTTGTTTTAATTACCTCTCGACAGGTTTGTCATCAGAACCATGGGATATAGTGGGACTATGTCGGAGTTGCAGACTGAATGCTATCTATCATAATAAAACACTAAACGCTCATGTGCACTTCAAACGCCGTGATCCGTGCTTCCGTGGCACCGCATGCGCAATAGGACCCTGTGGCGGTTTCTCTGTTGGCCTCCGTTCTCATACTCGCCAATGGCTTCACCCCCCCACACACACCCCTACCAGCTTGTGCCTCGACAAATGGTGCACAGACAAGGACTAGCAGCGTTTCCCCAGCCCAAGGCCAGAACAGCAGCGCAATCAGCCACGGTTTCATCAAGCAGCCGTGGGCCATTTGCTATGCTGGCCCACTTCGATAATGCGAGGCAGGCTGGCCTAGCAAAAGCCCCGAGGCTTCCTGGGCTAGCGGATGCTGGACAGGGGGAGCAGGTAAGGGAGATGGGGTACTCTGGGACAGGGGGGAAGGTAAAAGGGGAGCAGGGAAGGGATGGACAGGGTGGAGGTATAAGGAAGGCAGAAGGGCTACTGCTGGACAGGGGGAGCAGGGAAAGGATACTACTGGACAGGGGGGAGGTAAAAGGAAAGGAGAAGGACTGCTAGCACCCGTTAATGTAACAGGCTAAAAAACTTGTATATTATGAAGTTTCCTGTAGTAATTTGTGCATTGTGGCATTTTTTTTTTCCAGTTACCTAGATCAACCGTGTCTAGAAACCATTAACAGAATTAAACTGTACAGTGAATCTCTGGCCAGATATGGTAAAAGTCCATACCTTTATCCTCTCTATGGGCTGGGGGAGCTCCCACAAGGATTTGCAAGGTAATTGTATTTTTAAAAGAGTGTTAAATATTTATTGCTCCAAACTCCCACTGTGCATTGGTAATTGCTCTAGTATTTTGGAAGAAAAATCTAACCAGGCACCTGGTCCAAGCTTTTGAGCTTTCAATGTTCTGTTTATGATGCTATTCAGTAAATTCTTTACTTGAATGTGAGTGGGGTATTAACCGGATTAAGTTCATTATCCCAGGACAAGCAGGCAGATATTCTTAACGTATGGGTGACGTCACCGACGGAGCCCCGGTACGGACCTTTTTAACTAGAAAGTTCTAGTTGGCCGCACCGCGCATGCGCAAGTGCCTTCCCGCCCGACGGAGGAGTGCGTGGTCTCCAGTTTTTTCGTTTCCGCGGAGCGAAGAAGACGCATGTGCTTTCAACGGCCGTTGAAAACTCTCTTTTGCCTTCCCGCTCGCGATTTTTGATCCCTTTTTTTGTTCTATATTTTGTATTTCGACTTAATTTCTTTTAAAAAAAACAAAACCTCGTGTTTGTTTTTCCTTCGTTTTTTCCAGCCGGCCCCGGCGGGGCCTGTTGTAATCATACAAGCCTCCGGGTTTGATTTCGCGGAGGCCGTGTTTCCCTTCATGCCCCCCCAACCGGGCTTCAAGAAGTGCCAGCGGTGTGCACGCCCGATCTCTCTCACTGACCCACACAACTGGTGCCTTCAGTGTTTGGGTCCAGAGCATCGGGCTGACACCTGCACCCGCTGTGCTACTCTTAAGAAACGCACACTTAAGAACCGGCAAATTCAGCAGAATATTCTTTTCGGCACCGGTTCTGCCATGGATCAGGCCCCGACGTCGACGGCACCGCCTAAATCGGCACCGACCACATCGACACCGCCTGATCCTCCTTCGGGGTCGATAGCGCCAGGTAAGCCGGCTAAGAAGCCTTCCACTTCCCTAGAGCGCCCTCCAGTTACAGCGGTGACCCCGGTCCTTCCGGCGTCCCGCCGATCCCGTAAACGCTCCGATCTCGGTGAGTGCCTCGTCATCGGCCTCCTCATCACCGGAGCGTCGAGCAGCACCTATGGTACCGAAGAAAACTAAAACGGTACCGGTGCCCCCATTGGAGGACCGCATCTCGGCCATCCTCCAGGACAAACTACAGGAGCAGCTACAGCAGCAACTCCAACAGCTCCTTCCGACCCTACTGGCACCGCTCCTTCCGGTACCAGTCCGGCCCGAGCCTCGCACCACTCCACCGGTGTCCACCCCCTCGGTACCGATAAACACGTCCATGCCGGTCTTATCTGCCCAGCCTGAACTTCAGACTTGCTCTGCAGAGGACCCCTCCCGGGCCCAAGATCGACGCCGGTCTTCTCGGGACAGGGATCGACGCCGGTCTTCATCTCCCGGCACCGTATCCATGCGCTCTGGCAAGTCCCTTTCTAAAACCCGCCATACTGAGCCTGCCATCAGGGACCCAGACTTATGGGAGCAATCCCCACTCGGTACCGAGGAGGATGCCTCTTCTACAGATGAGGAACCCTCCATGGCTGAAACCACTTCCAAGCCTGAGCAATCCTCCTTCATGAAATTCCTTCGGGAGATGTCCGCGGCTCTCTCGATACCACTTGAGTCCGACTCTAAGAAGTCCCAGGCCTTTTTAGATGACTTGGACTTCGACCAGCCTCCCAAGGAATTTCTCAAACTACCCGTACATGATATCCTACGGGAAACATTTTATAAAAATTTGGAAAATCCCCTTACTGTTCCAGGTGCCCCCAGAAAACTGGACAGTTTATACCGGGTCATCCCTATTCCGGGCTTTGATAAACCCCAATTGCCCCATGAGAGCCTCCTCGTAGAGTCCACTCTCAAAAAATCTCAGGGTTCCAGTGTTTATGCCTCCACCCCTCCTGGCAGAGAGGGGAAGACAATGGACAAATTTGGAAAGCGCCTGTACCAGAATGCCATGCTGGCTAACAGAGCCAACAACTACACCTTTCATTTTTCATTTTATATGAAACACCTGGTCCAACAACTTTCTGCTCTGCAAAAATATGTACCTGAGCATAAGGTCCCACTCTTCCAACAACAGATTTCCAACCTCCTTCAGCTCAGAAAATTCAAGGTGCGCTCGATTTATGATTCCTTCGAGCTCACTTCCCGAGCTTCTGCACTGGCTGTAGCCATGCGACGCCTAGCCTGGCTGAGGGTGTCTGATCTTGATGTGAACCACCAAGACCGCCTCGCCAACGCGCCCTGCCTTGGCGATGAACTTTTTGGGGAGTCTCTAGATTCCACAACACAAAAGCTTTCGGCTCATGAGACCAGATGGGACACCCTCATTAAGCCTAAAAAGAAGACTCCACCTGCGCGACCATACAGGCCTCAGTCCTCTTATCAACGTCGATTCTCTGCAAGACCGCTTAATCCTCCTCAGCAGCAATCCCGCCGGCCTCGCCAACAACAGCACACTCAGGCTCGCTCTCAGTCTCATCAGGCGACCAAGCCTCTCCCTCAGACTAAACCTCCTCAGCCCTTTTGACTCCTTTCTCCAGGGCATAGCCAGTCTCCAACCTTCGATGCCTCTTCCTCAACCTATCGGAGGCCGCCTCACCATCTTCCTCCAACGCTGGGAGGCCATCACATCAGACCTGTGGGTTCTCAACATCATCCATCACGGATACTCACTAAGGTTCCAGACTCTTCCCTTAGACCATCCTCCCTTAGAGTCTGCTTCTCACTCCTCCCAAACTCCACTCCTCCTCAGGGAGGTCCAATCCCTTCTCCTCCTCAATGCCATCGAAGAAGTTCCGCCAGACCAAAGAGGTCAGGGATTTTACTCCCGCTACTTCCTGGTACCCAAGAAAACAGGAGATCTTCGTCCTATCCTCGACCTCCGGAACCTCAACAAGTGTTTGGTCAAGGAGAAGTTCAGAATGCTCTCCCTTGCCACACTTTATCCTCTTCTATCTCAACACGACTGGCTATGTTCCCTGGACCTCAAGGAGGCCTACACTCACATTCCAATCCATCAGGCTTCACGTCGCTACCTCCGATTCCAGATACAGAATCACCACTATCAGTACAAGGTACTGCCCTTTGGTCTCGCATCATCACCCAGGGTGTTCACCAAGTGCCTGATTGTGGTAGCGGCCTTTCTCAGGTCCCACAACCTACAAGTGTTCCCCTACTTGGACGATTGGTTGGTGAAAGCAACTACATCTCCACTTGTGCTGCAAGCCACTCATCAAACCATCTCTTTCCTCCATCTCTTGGGGTTCGAGATCAATTATCCCAAGTCGCATCTGCTTCCCACGCAGCGCCTTCAGTTCATCGGAGCAGTTCTCGATACCAATCAGATGAGGGCGTTCCTTCCTGCCGACCGGCACCGCACCCTGCTTCACCTCTGTCGACAGGTGCTCCTCCATCCATCCATCCCTGCTCGCCAGATGATGGTCCTTCTGGGCCACATGGCCTCGACAGTCCATGTGATTCCTCTGGCGCGACTCCACCTCAGGATACCTCAATGGACCCTTGCCAACCAATGGTCACAGACCACGAATCTTCTTTCTCATCCCATCTCTGTGACATCGTCTCTTCAGCAATCTCTTCAATGGTGGTTGAACTCCTCAAATCTTTCCAGGGGCGTTCTCTTTCATCTACCCCCTCATTCCTTGATCATCACCACAGATGCCTCCCCCTATGCATGGGGGGCTCACTTAGGCGATCTCCGCACCCAGGGACTCTGGACCCCTCAGGAGCGTCAACATCACATCAATTTCCTGGAGCTCAGAGCCATGTTTTATGCTCTCAAGGCCTTCCAGCACCTCCTCTACCCTCAGGTTCTTCTCCTATGCACGGACAACCAAGTCGCCATGTACTACATAAACAAGCAAGGCGGCACCGGATCTCGTCTCCTTTGTCAGGAGGCTCTCCGAATCTGGACCTGGGCCTCGGCCCACAATCTTTACCTCAAGGCTGTCTATATCCAGGGCGAACAGAACTCCCTGGCCGACCATCTCAGCCGCATCCTTCAACCTCACGAGTGGACCCTGGACCCTCCCACACTCCACTCCATCTTTGCTCGCTGGGGCACTCCGCAGGTGGACCTCTTTGCAGCTCCTCACAACCATCAGCTGCCCCAGTTCTGTTCCAGACTCTTCTCTCCGCATCGTCTGGCCCCGGATGCATTCCTGCTCGACTGGACGGATCGGTTCCTCTATGCCTTTCCTCCACTGCCTCTGATGTTGCGGACCTTGTTCAAACTCCGCAAGGACAGGGCCACCATGATTCTCATTGCTCCCCGGTGGCCCCGACAACACTGGTTCTCCCTCCTGCTTCAGCTCAACTCCAGGGAGCCCATTCCTCTTCCTGTGTTTCCTACTCTGCTTACGCAGCGGCATCAGTCTCTACTGCATCCCAATCTGTCTTCCCTCCACCTGACAGCTTGGTTTCTCTCGGGCTGACCTCTCCAGAGAATCTGTCCCAGCCTGTCCGTCGCATTTTGGATGCCTCCAGGAAACCCACCACGCTCCAATGTTACCATCAGAAGTGGACCCGGTTTTCCTCTTGGTGCCTCCTGCATCATCACAATCCCACCTCATTGGCGGTGGAGACCGTACTGGACTATTTGCTCTCTCTGTCCAATGCTGGCCTCAAGTCTACCTCAATCAGAGTCCACCTCAGTGCCATCACTGCTTTTCATGAGCCTATCCTCGGAAAACCTCTCACGGCTCATCCTCTGGTTTCCCGGTTCATGAGAGGCCTCTTCAATATCAAACCACCTCTACAGCCTCCTCCGGTCGTCTGGGACCTAAATGTGGTTTTGTCAGCCCTCATGAAACCTCCTTTTGAGCCTCTTGCTACTACTTCGCTCAAACTTCTCACATGGAAGGTGCTTTTCCTCATTGCCATCACCTCTGCCAGGAGGGTCAGTGAGCTGCATGCACTGGTTGCCGATCCACCGTTCACTGTTTTTCACCATGACAAGGTGGTTCTGCGTACCCACCCTAAGTTCCTTCCCAAGGTGGTTTCGGCTTTTCACCTCAACCAATCTATTGTATTGCCTGTCTTCTTCCCGAAACCCCATTCTCATCCTGGAGAACAGGCGTTACACACACTGGATTGTAAACGTGCCCTTGCATACTACCTTGACCGTACCAGGGCTCACCGCTCATCTCCTCAACTTTTTCTGACCTTCGATCCCAACCGTCTGGGTCGTCCTGTCTCTAAACGAACGCTGTCCAATTGGCTTGCTGCCTGTATTGCGTTCTGTTATGCTCGGGCCGGCCTCTCACTGGAAGGAGCTGTCACGGCCCACAGGGTCAGAGCTATGGCTGCTTCTGTGGCTTTCCTCCGTTCCACGCCTATTGAGGAAATCTGCAAGGCGGCCACTTGGTCTTCAGTTCACACGTTCACTACTCACTACTGTCTGGATACCTTCTCCAGACGGGATGGACACTTCGGCCAATCTGTGTTACAAAATTTATTTTCCTAATGGCCAACCATCCCTCCTCCCTCTCTGTTAGCTTAGAGGTCACCCATACGTTAAGAATATGCTGCCTGCTTGTCCTGGGATAAAGCACAGTTACTTACCGTAACAGGTGTTATCCAGGGACAGCAGGCAGATATTCTTACGACCCACCCACCTCCCCCGGGTTGGCTTCTTAGCTGGCTTATCTTAACTGGAGACCACGCACTCCTCCGTCGGGCTGGAAGGCACTCGCGCATGCGCGGTGCGGCCAACTAGAACTTTCTAGTTAAAAAGGTCCGTACCGGGGCTCCGTCGGTGACGTCACCCATACGTTAAGAATATCTGCCTGCTGTCCCTGGATAACACCTGTTACGGTAAGTAACTGTGCTTTTGATCAACAAACTGCAAATAAGCACTTGCAGTTCCCATTGGTTGGAATTTGTAATGTACATAACGACTTCTGTATCAAGTGGGTAAGAACATTCCTTTTGTGGCATCTTTTGTTGAAGAAAGTTCTTATTCTTTTGAGGGAACAGCAGGTATTAGAGGCAGAATTTCTCGTCAGAATAATTCAAACATGGAGGCCCAAATTTATAAATGTCCTCTAAAGACTCTACCCTTCTAGCAGATAAGAACATAAGAATAACTGGGTCATACCAATGGTCCATCAAGCCCAGCAGCCCGTTCTCACGGTGGCCAATCCAGGTCACTAGTACCTGGCCAAAACCCAAGGAGTAGCAATATTCCATGCTACCGATCCAGGGCAAGCAGTGGCATCCCCCATGCCTTTCTCAATAACAGATTATGGACTTTTCCTCCTGGAACTTGTCCAAACCTTTCTTAAAACCAGCTACACTATCTGCTGTCTTTTGGCATTAGTGGCTTTGGCAAGTGGGAAGGCATTTTGGATTTAGCTCAAGGTAAATTATATTCAGAATAAAGTAGAAAGTTTTTTTTTTCCATTTGTCAAACTCACACTGAACTAACACTTTGTATGCTGCTTGGCTGAGTATTCTATTTGCCCTAATTTAACTCTTAATAATTTGAATGCCTGTAGCCAGTTCTTACTTGCCTCAATCTTTTAATGTGATGTCATCAACAGCAGACAAATCCAGATACATGGGTTAAGTCCATCCTCCAGCAGGCAGATAGATGGATGATTTGACCATGTTTCTATTTTGGTTTTCCAACTTAGCCTAACTCTCAGGCTCAACTATCTGGGTGACTAGTGGGGCTATATCTGGTGGGGTCAGGTCACTACCTCCCCCCACCACTCTGCATTCCCTCCTCACCAACAAAAAGAAAACCAAAAGGTGAGGCAGAGGCTCTGGTAGAGACGGTGATTTCCCGCTAGAAAATAGGGGCTGGATTCCTTCCTATCAGAGTGTCCTTTTGGCTCTTCAAAGCCATTGTCATGGTCTTTTATTAATGTAGCTGAATTGGTAAAATACTGCTGCAGCAAGTGATGGACAGCATCAGGGCAGTGCAACTCCTGTCTCCTGGAAGCTGACCCAAGGAGGGTTCCAGATCGTTTCCCCTTGTTGCAGGCAGGGCTGTGGAGTCGGAGTCGAGGAGTCGGAGGAAATTTCGGGTACCTGGAGTCGGAGTCAGAAGTACAAAAAACTGAGGAGTCGGAGTCGGAACATTTATCTACCGACTCCATTTTTGAACTTGGCATACCAATCACGAGCGATTCTTTCAGCTATAGCACCCACTATATACACAGCACAAATGTTGTGAGCAGCTTCTGCGGCCTTAGAACCTTGATTAAAAACAAAAAGAAGGTGGTGTCGAAAATGCTCATTTCTCTCAACTTGACATTCCATTTTAACGATCTGAAATTAACCAGTGCTGTGGAGTCGGAGTCAGAGGAAATTTCGGGTACCTGGAGTCGGAGTCTGAAGTACAAAAAACTGAGGAGTCGGAGGCGGAGTTGGAACATTTATCTACCGACTCCACAGCCCTGGTTGCAGGTTTGATCAAATGGCTGTCTCCTGCGCTTAACACCTGGCTCTAGGATGGCTCCAGTGCAGCCTACAGGTCAAGATTTCTCTGCTGGAATCGTCTGGACAGTGGTTTGTGGCTCAGGGCCCGCTTTGTGCAGGGCTTATAGATTTGCAGGAGGGGCTGGGGGAGTCTGCAATCCTTCCCTGAATTAATTTTGTTACAGCAGGCCTTTCACTAGACCAAGTCCTCCCAGAGGGTCCCTGGGGAAATGGATTCTCCTTTTGGACCACTGGCTTCTGCTCCCCTTCTTCAGGGGGTTCAGTCTGCATTGGTTCCCTCCTATGGTGATTTGGCTGCCAAGCACAGAAGGTTGGAGAAGGTCTCTTAGAGAGGCCACTGCTGCCCCCCCCTCCCTGGACCCTTCTCAGATGGAATTCTTTTGTATCTACTCCAAGGAGTTGGAAGAGGGGGAGCTTGCGCCAGATTTGGCGGATGACCCCATAGCAGTCCAGATATTCCACAAGGAGGGGTTACCTTCCTTTATCATTCGAACCTTGGAGGTCCTCAATATTGACACCTCGGAAGTGGCTGCTCAGACATCTAATCCCTTGATGGTTAGCATTAAGCTGCCATCCAGATCCTTTCCAGTACACAGAGTTTTCAGTAACTGATTTCTGCGCCATGGACATTTCCAGATTCTGGGTCAAAGGTAGAATGGGTGATGTCCCACCTGTTACCCTCTCTCTTTTGATGAGCGGTAGAAGTGGATTTGCTAGTGACAGTTGTAGCCAGAGTCTGTAGTGACTTCCTCACTAGAGTGAGAAGAGCCTGAATACAGGTCTACGTCAAGGCTGAGGGTTGTAGCTTATTTATGGTTAGCTCCTGGCCAGTGAAGGTATAAAGTAGCCTTCTGACCAAAGACACTGTAAAAGGGTCAGAAAACGCCCTGCAGGCTAGTCTAGGGAAAAGTGTTGTAAGTTCTTGAGTTACTGCCTTTTGTAAATAACAGGACAATTGATTTAAGTTACAAAAACTATGAGAGGTTCCAATATGCTGGTAAAAAGTAGTTAAGTAGACAGGAGTGGAAGTAGCACGGAAAAAGACTTGAGGAACCAAAGGGCAGCTAAGGGAGAGAGAACAGAGAACTTCCTGCTTGCAATTTAATAACTGCAGGCAGGGTGAAGCTTAACCGGAGGAACAGATCACCCTCTGTCTCCGGGTATGTGTGCTTGAATGGGCTCCTTTTTATTTTTTAGGAAAAAATGCAGGCTCTGGGTGATGGTCACATCTGTAGTATTTTGGGCCAGTGAAAGAATCTCTCTCACTCTCTCAGAACCTGGCTAAAGGCTGGTGACTTTAGTCATATTTTCGCAGAAATAATCTCAAATAACTAGCCTCTAGCAGAATGCAAGAGCCCTTCAGCCAGTATGTCTTGTCTTCTGCTGAGTCACTGCTGCTTTGTCATGAGACTGCTTTCCTTTGGTTATATTCCTATTCTGATCGGCTTCTTTCCTTCCTGCTTCTTTTAGGTTGAGTGCCATTTATGGTGGGACGTACATGCTAAACAAACCCATCGAGGAGATTGTGTTTGAAAATGGAAGAGTAATAGGCGTAAAATCAGAAGGCGAGGTACTGTGGCTATGTGATTCATGTGAGCAGATAAAGGAAATGTTGACAGCTAAACATGAATTTTTAAGAATTTGTCTTCTGCGATTTGATAAAAATGGTCTTTTGCTTTATTGGGGGGAAGGGGGCAGGGAGAATGTTATAATGTTTATTGAAAGCTTCTATACTGCTGCTAAAGACTGGGGAAGTCGATTCAGAGTGGTTTATATGAGCTTTGTAATGGCGTTACAATACATGAGCTTCTGTAAAGGAGTTACAATACAGAGTTTGCATTTCCTGGGATGGTTTCAATGAAGACATTATTAAATCACAATCAATACATTATTAAGCCTTAATCGATACTTGTGCTTTTGTAAAGGTGTTACAATACAGAGTTAGCGTTTTCTGCTTCTCAATACAGCCCTCTTAAACCATAAGACTCAGCTAGGCAGTCCGATTTTTAAAAATTTTTTCCAAAATTTGCATGCAGAAAAAATTGGAAATACGAGCATAATCTGTTCCAGGAGCATGCTCGTAATCCAAAATGCTCGTATATCAAAGCAAGTTTCCCCATAGGAAGTAAGGGAAACTTGCTTTGATATGTTTCCACCCCCCACCCCCCCCCCCCCCCCCCCCCGAGGCCAGCAGCGCTGCTCCTCCACCCCCCACAAGAACCGGCATTGCTCCCACCGAAAGCCCTCCCCGCGATCCAGCACCCCCCGCCGCGACCTGAGGTCCCCCCAACCCACCCGAACCCTCTTCTTACTTTTCTGTAGCCTCTGCAGCAGCACCAGCATGTCCTGTGCGTGGTGCCGGTGCCTGAAGATCTGCTTCCTGTGCTGGGCCTTGAGAGTTCACGTTCGACGTGAGAGTTCACGTTCGACGTGAACTCTCAGGCCTTGCACAGGAAGCAGATCTTCAGGCACCGGCTCCACGCACAGGACATGCTGGTGCTGGTGCCGCTGCGGAGGCTACAGAAAAGTAAGAAGAGGATTCGGGTGGGTTGGGGGGACCTCAGGTCGCGGCGGGGGGGTGCCTGATGGCAGCGGGGTGGGAGTGCCGGTTCGCAGGGGGGGCGCTCGCAAATTGAAGCGCGCTCGGTTTCCGAGGCGCCGATTTTGCGAATGTTTTGCTCGTCTTGCAAAACACTCGCAAACCGGTGCACTCGTAAACTGAGGTACCACTGTAGTATGTTTAAGAGGGTCAGGCATTTTATCTTTTTATAGTCTCTTTTTTTTTTTTTTCCAAATTCTTTATTCATTTTACCTCTTACATCAAGTGTATAAATAATTGACATATTGAAATTATATACATCACTTGAATTTCTTAACATTTTATAGTATCTTAATTTTCAAATGTATCTCCTAGCAGTTCCTATGAATGAGACAGTGACTGCAAAGACATCTGTGTAGTGGTGAAATTATAGGCAAGAAGAGAGAGCACCATTTTTGATGGAGTGTGGGAAGAATCCTCCAGGCAGGCAGAGGGTGCTTAGAAGATAGGGTAACAGGCAGGGAATCCTTTTTAACGGTCTTGTATGTTTTGCAGGTTGCCCGTTGCAAGCAGTTGATCTGCGATCCCAGCTATGTGCCCAATCAAGTTACAAAAGTGGGTCAGGTGATTCGAGTAATCTGTATTTTGAGCCACCCAATCAAGAACACGAATGATGTAAATTCCTGCCAAATCATTATTCCACAAAACCAGGTCAATAGGAAATCTGGTAAGAGCTGGCAGCACACTGGAAGTGTCTTGCCCTGGTGTCTATTGAGACTTTTTGTAGCTGGAAAGACTGTAGGCTGTTTCAGTTATCAGGTGGTTTCCAAAGAACAAACTGAGACAAATGTCATTCTCAAAGCTACAGTCCATTCTCGTTATTCCTGGTAGCACAGTTCCTGAAAATGTTTGTGGATAAAGAAATGTTGAGTCTACGGGAAAATAAGAGGTTAGGTTCCAGCAGTACGCATTGTGCGTCAGAATCATGGAGTGTGAACAGTGAGAAAATAGGGTTCGGTTCCTGCTTGGGACAGCTGTGTAGATGCTTGTAATTCACTTTCTGGACACTTGAGGGCCATCTTTGCCACTTAAAATTCCCAGCAGGCAACAGTATAACATCTACCAGGCAAATTACCTTATCCCAGTGGTTCCCAGCCCTGTCCTGGAGGACCACCAGCCAGTCAGGTGTTCAGAATAGCTCTAATGAATATGCATGGAGCAGATTTGCTTGCTTGTCACCTCTATTATATGCAAATCTATCTCATGCATATTCATTAGGGCTATTTCAAACACCTGACTGGCTGGTGGTCCTCCAGGCCAGGGTTGAGAGCCACTGCCTTATCCATGCAATATCAATTAGCAAAATGCTGGAACCAACCACCATTTACGCTACGATCTTGTGACCACTGGGTCAGGTTCAGAAAACTTTTAAAAGCATTTCTGTACCAAGACAGGGAGCCAACCCAGAAGTAACTGCAATGGTGATTGTAAAAGCCCATTTCTAAACCGTCCATTGCAACTCCTGAGACAACAGAAGATGACGGCGCGGGATTGTCTGCGTGACAGTGTCCTGCGTGCTTTTGTCGGTGTGCCGGCCGGGACAGGAAGGCTCTTTCCAACTATTTTGATAATACATAGTTAAAACCGTGTTCAGACAAAGGCGGGCCAACAATCGCGCACAGGATATAAGCGTGCCGGATTTAAACTCAATTAGAAAGTGCTCCGAGGAGGCGGAGCTAACTTAAGATGGTGTCTTGAAGCTCCTACGAAGACACCGTCGCCGGGAAATACGTTTTCTTTAACTTTACCGAATGGTAAGAGGAAAATCTAAGATCTGGGTGTTCCCAGAGGCACCTGTTTCTTCTACTGGTCCGAAGGACGCCTTCGTGGAGCGTGGCTCCCAAGTTGAGCAACCGGAGGGATCTTTGGCTGGAGTTGGCTCGTGGGCTGAAGCATGCAAATCCTCCTTTGAAAGCACCACCCTATCTCCGGAGGAGCGGAGCCCACCAAGTCGCCCTGGCGCTACGGAGGAGATTTTGGAGGTCAGACCTGCCCTGGGCGTTTCCTCTCTGTCTCAGCAGAGCGGGTTTCCCAATCCTGTGCATGAGCAGGAGGATAATTCAACAAGCTTGGTGGAGGAAATGGAGCAAACCCATGAAGAGGAACTAGTTCGAGCTTCTTTGGTTACTGCAGCTCAAGGTACTTTGTCCTCTATGGGTCCTAGAATGAAGATTGCCCCCTTGCAAAGACCTAGGGTCATTAATATGAGATGATTTTGGAGGCTATTTCTAGCTTACAACTTTCTCTGGGTGGTCAAATTCAGCAGTTATCTACTTCTTGCATAACGATCCTCTGAGCATACAGAAATTAAGAATAAACTAACAACTTTGGAGAATAAATCGGCAGACTAGGAATCTAGATTGAAAAATTTGGAACTGCAAGCTTCAATTTGGGTCATAGATAGTGGGAATTTATTTGTATTTTAAAAATGAAATGTTGGAGAATGTAACTAGAAGATGTAATCTTAGGATAAATTTCCCCAAAGTTTTGTGTTTTTTTTTAAATATTTCAGCACAAGAAATGTTTAAGCCAGGGGTGTCCAATGTCGGTCCTCGAGGGCCGCAGTCCAGTCGGGTTTTCAGGATTTCCCCAATGAATATGCATGAGATCTATTTGCATGCACTGCTTTCAATGCATATTCATTGGGGAAATCCTGAAAACCCGACTGGACTGCGGCCCTCGAGGACCGACATTGGACACCCCTGGTTTAAGCGATACCTGAATGAGATTTTGAAAGTACCAGAGGCTTCATATCCGCCCCTCTCAAAAGTTTACTATTTGCCTGGGAGAATAAAATCTCAAGTAGCTAATCAGCAGAATTTATCTGTGGATAGCCTTGATCTAACTAATTTCCTAGAGGAGTCTGATAGTAAAGCCCAAGTTCCTGCTACTCTTTTGGTTCAGTTTGCCATAGATTCTGATAGGGAATGGTTACTTAAACTGTTCTTTAAGAATGTATCCTGATGTTTCCTTTATGTCGTATAAAGAATGCATCCTGATGTATCTAGACCCACCCAGAAAAGAAGAAAGCAGTTTCTTCTTTTAAGACCCCAGGTATTGTGGTTGGTTCATAGACAACGGCGCAAAATACAAAAGCGCGTGCCGACAATTGAGCGCAGCGCACGCCGCTGCGCCGCTCTAAATTACAGTTTTTAGGGGCTCCGACGGGGGGTTTTGTTGGGGAACCCCCCCAGTTTACTTAATAGACATCGCGCCAGCGTTAGGGGGGGGTTTGGGGGGTTGTAACCCTCCACATTTTACTGTAAACTGAACTTTTTCCCTAAAAACATGGAAAAAGCTAAGTTTTCAGTAAAATGTGGGGGGTTACAACCCCCCACAACGCCCCCACAACGCGGCGCGATGTCTATTAAGTAAAGGGGGGGTTCCCCCCCCATACACCCCCGTCGGAGCACTAAAACAGTAATTTAGAGCGGCGCGGCGGCGCGCGCTACGCTCAATTGTCTGGGCGCGCTTTTGACCTGACACCATTGTGGTTAGGAGCAACCTTCATTTTACGATATCCATGTAAATGTGTAATGGTATATAAAGGTAATACAGTGCTCCCCGGTTATTCGCGGTCGGTCATTCGTGGCATTTTCCGACCGCAAATGGGCAGGAGAGGGCAGCTGGAGCGCCGGGGAGTGAAGGAAATCACTCGCGGTATGCTCCGACCGCCTCTTCCTGCACTAAAGTCGGGCTTCGCCAATCAGGAGCTGTGTGTCAAAGCAGCTCCTGATTGGTTAGGCCTGACTTTAGTGCAGGAAGAGGCGGTCAGAGAGCATACCTCGAGTGATTTCCTTTACTCGCCAGCGCTTCGGGTGCCCTCTCCTGTCTTCCCCGCAGTTTTTCAAGATTTGCGGGGGTTCCTGGAACGGAACCCCCACAAATATCAGGGGAGTACTGTAGATATGTATTTTATGAGCCGCAACAACTATCTACCTGCTTCATGAGATTTGTACTCCAGTTCATCTGCTCAATCGAAATTGCTCGGAGGCTATCAAGTGCCACTTCGATTTTCCTTATGTTGTTTCTGAATAGTAAAAAGATTAGTTGGTCGTTTTACAGCTCCGTCCTTCCTTATTGTGGTCTAACTAGTCTTTGGAATGTACCATTTAACCTGTAATTACTATGTAAGAATGTTTTGATTCTTGATAATTAGCTATATTTCTGTTTCCATTGTATTTTTTTCTTTTTGACTTGTTTTATTGTTAAATGTTGAAATTGCAATAAATAAAGAATTTAAAAAAAACCCCCAAAAACGCTCAGAGGGGAGGTGGAGGGACCACCACACTTAACTTAGTAGTGTTGGCGCTGCCGTTGGGGGGATGTTGTGGGGGGGGGATCCCCATTATAGAGGAAACATGCTTTTTCCCTATTTTTTAGGGAAAAAGTTCAGTTTCCTCTGTAATGTAGGGGTCCCCTCCCCAGAGCGCTTTCAAATTGAGTTTAAATCCAGCCCGACTTTGTCTGCGCACGATTGTCTTGCATAGTTTTGATGCATCACCATTTTGACAGGAGGATTCTTTCCAACTATTTTGAAAACATCAGCGAGGGAGGGCAGCAGCATTAAAATAAGGTAATGGGGGGGGGGGTGCACTTTGGGTATTCGCTCCATAAGACGCACCCTTATTTCCACCCACTTTTTGGGGAGAATAAAGTGCGTCTAATGGAGCAAAAAAATACAGTAAATCCAAAATCCCTTCTTGGACCTGGTAAGAGCTCTGGTCTTGCTGGCTAAGTCATTCCCCTTTCCTCCGGTTCACTGCCAAATGTAATGTCTGTATCAGATTTAATAAACGGAGCTGAGATTTCTGTATTTATATACCACTTTTATAGCCTAAGTGGTTTACATTCAGGTACTCGAGTATTTCCCCCCTATCTATCTACCTAATATACCCGGGGTGATAGGGTGATTAAGTGGCTTGCCCAGGGTCAACAAGGAGCAGCATGGGATTTGAACCCACAACCTCAGGGTGCTGAGGCTGTAGCTCTAACCACTGTTATCATGGAGAAGATGATCAGTTTCTAATGATGCCCCACCCCCTTTTTTCTGCTTTCTCTCTTTCAGATATCTATGTTTGTATGATATCCTCAGCGCACAATGTGGCGGCACAAGGAAAATACATTGCCATCGTTAGCACCACTGTGGAAACGAGCGACCCAGAGAGAGAAATCAAACCTGCTCTGGAGCTCTTGGAGCCTGTGGAACAGAAGTGAGTGGGCCCCTTCTCAGCGTGCGGTGTGGCTCTTAGTGGTGCTATTTCTATCCCGTTTCCCCCCAACGGGTTACAGGTCAAACATACATGATGTACAGTTAACAGGTTCCGATTTGCCATAGATTCAGTACACATTTTACGATACAAGTGTTTATCCTAACGTGACACGTACCAGGATCTGGTACCAATATGCACTTCTTTGTACCCATTGGTCAGGCAGGGGAGTTAGGTGAAGAGGTCGTTTGTTTGGTTTTGGTTTTTTTTTTACTGCTTTCCTAAAGTTGAGGAGTTCTTCAAGGGATCTGATCTGTGGTGGCAGTCGATTCCAGTGAGTAGGAACATCGTTTGCAGTTGAAGGGCACGACCAGAGGGGCATTTTGAAGTGTATTTCATCCTGGGAATGGAGGGTCCTGTTCAGCACGTCACATAGCCCGGTGCCATGTCGTACAAGGGTTTCAACGTTAACATCAGATCCTTGACACAACCTTTGGCTACAGGCAGCCAGTTAGCTGCCAATAGAGCCTAGATGGCATAGGTGTGCATTTTAAGCTTTCTTCAATTCATTTTGCCTTTTTTTTTTATTTTTTTTAGGTTTGTTAGCATCAGTGATATGTATGCTCCTACTGACTTGGGAACTGAGAGCCAGGTTTGTACCTGCCACATGGGCAGCCCATGCCAGGGAGGGAGGTTGCTAACCCTTGAGTTGGGAGAAATAATTGGCGTCTCAGAAAAGGCACCTATTCACATTAAAAGTTAAAAAACTTAATATCATGTTTCCCCCAAAATAAGACAGTGTCTTATATTAATTTTGGGGGGAAAAAACGCATTAGGGCTTTTTTTCAGGGGATGTCTTTTTTTTTTTTCTCCCATGTACAACAATCATTTCTCCCTTCCTCTCCTTCACCCCAATTCTTCCTCTTTCCTTCCCCCCCTCCCCATGTGCAGCATCTTTCTTCCCCTCTCACCCATCCCCTTGTGCAGCATCTTTCTATCCCTCCCTCCCACTCCCATGTGCAGCAGAACCCCACCGACCCTCCCACCATGAGAATGACATACCTCCACTCCGAGGCCTCCAAAAACAGCGGCAGCGCTCTGAACGGGTTCTTTGATATCAGTGATGCAGCAGAGGGAAGGCCCCGGCTGAGAAGACCGTGAAGCAGTCTTTTCAGAGCTGCTGCTTTAGGAGGCCTCAGAGCGGAGGTATGTCAGGTCCCACTGGGGTGGGGGGTTGCTGAATCGACGAGTCCGGTTTTTTTCAGCAAATCAGGCAGGGATGGAGTTGGGGACATTCGGGGTTGATCTTAACTAGGGCTTATTTTCGGGGAAACAGTGTAGGATCTGAGCAGATTGGAAGCCACTTCACATACTGTTACAATTCAGTTCCTAGGGTGGTCTGTTTATTCTTAGAATCTAATCCCCCCAAAAGAATGAGAGACCCTTGAATAAATTGTTACTTTTCAGCATTAAGTTTCCCTTATTGGCAGCTCCGTTAGCAGCTTCAACCGTTTCCATACCTGATCACCATTTTCTTTCACTTTTGCTGTTTAGGTGTTTATTTCTCGCACTTACGATGCCACCACTCACTTTGAGACCACCTGCGATGACATTAAGGACATCTACAAGAGGATGATGGGCTCCGAGTTTGATTTTGAGGAAATGAAACGCAAGAAGTGTGACATCTTTGGGGAAGACCAGTAGCAGATGAGCCTACAGAAATGAAAAGCAGATGTGGTCTAAGATCATATCTCTTATAAATTCAGGAAGTTAAATGAACACTGTACACAACTCAGCATTGTAAGTCCTGCTTTTGTAAACACATCTCTGAGAAACGGAAGTATGATGCACTGGTGACAGCTCTTCTTTTGGATATCATGTACAAATTATTTTTGTTTAAATAGGGCTGCTGTCCATAACTGACAATTACTGTTTGATTTTGGTTTTTTTCTTAAAACTACTGGCCGTCAAGACACATCCGGTTTGGATTTAAATATCACCTAATTTTCCAAGGCTGTTAAAAAAATATATATATATTTTTTAATCAACAGTAAATGTATTGGTGGAGTTAGGTGGGCACACTTCCTGGACTTCAGGTTGCTTAAATTGGCCAGACCAGTAGTTACTTTGCCATGCAGTATAGGCAACAGCATTATTTTGGCTACCGCCCCTAAAATTCAGTTACTATCTGTCCAATTTGGTGTCTTTTCTCTGTGTAAACTACTCAACGTGTCCAACATGACTGTTGCCATACAAGCTCTTGGTGTAGAATTCTAACCCAAAGCCTAAGGTGTTTTTTAAACTGATTAAAGCAGCTGGGAGACGACTCTTGTCTAGTGCTCCTTTGTTTTAATCTAATAAAATAAGAAAAAAAAAGCCTTTTAAAAAGCAGGCAATACCGTGACAGCATTTTCTGTAACTCTCGGGTCAAACTGCATTTATGGCATTGATAGGACAGAGCTTAAATTGCTCCTCTTTGTCTAGGACCAGGTTCCAGACTTCTGTATTGTGTGAAGTAAAGCCTAAAACCAGTCCTTGAAATGAATTGCGTTGTCGTCCTTTGACCTGTGCACAGAGCAGTGGTCAGTATTAACCTAGCAAGTGGCACGGGTCAGCTTTTCTTGCAGTAGGGAGAGAGCGTTGACGCTAGGCTTTTGCCAGCTATCGGTGATTGTCAACCCAGTCCTTGGGGACCACCTGGCCAGTTGAGTTTTCAGGATCCTCCCCAATGTGCATATGAGAGGTGCATTCATTGTGGAATCCTGAAAAACACTGAGCTATATTACACAAAAGGAAAAGCACAAAGTAATTGATGCAGTTTGTTTTTGTTTTTTTCAGGGAGGGGGGGTTGCTATTAATTACGGAACATTAAAAGGTTTATAAAACAGTTGAGAATTAAACCTTTGTAATTTTTCAAACTGCATTGTGTGTTGAAATGCTTTAACACAGGGTCTGTATTGTAAAGAATCAACCCAGACTGCAGAGGTTTTAAGAAGACTTGTGCATTCTTTGCACAAAAGAACGGAAGCCTATTTTGAAAGCAAAAAGAGGGGTGGGACTTTTGCGATTACGATAGGCTGCTTTTTTTGTGACCTCTGTTGAAGTAAAGTCATTTTTACACTGCTGAACTTGTATGAGCTAATCGGAGAAAGCATGCTTTGCAAAACAACAGGAGAATAAAGGATGGCTAGCTGCCGCATTCCATTGTTTCATGGGGCCTTGACTCTTCCTCTAGGCTGCATCAGATTTCTCTTCAGCTGCCTGGCATACTGGTTGCTTTTTGTGCTATACCCATGCTACGATTTAAAAAGCATATATGCAATACTGCCTACTAGGCTTTCCCTATGGTGGTGTGGGAGGGTCGGTGATCACTAGGCGAGTATGTGGTGGTCTGTACTTTGTGTCTATAGTGGTTATCTGGGCACTTTGGATAAGTTTCGTCTAGGAAGTCTCGTTAAACTTTCAATTATCCCTGTGTGGCGACAAAGTCTAGGTTGGCCCACATCCCGCTCACCTCCTGTCCTAACCACGCCTCCAAAACCACCCCTTTGAGCTTGGCGCAAAGCAGTATTCAGAGGCCTAAAAAGTCTCTGGATACGTCGAAAAACCCGTTTCAATTATCGGCACATGGAACTGTGCTTTCAATTACTTCTTATGCTTCCTTTAGTTGCAGTAACTGCGTTTCAGAAACACAGGCCATTTGTATATGTCGTATGTTTGTTTAGTGTATATTTGATAACCCATTGAATGTCGAAAGTCACAGCGGCTTACAAGCAATTACAAATAGCATTACCAACAAATAATCAAATCCCATATAATTCTAAAATCAAAATTTTTGTTCCTAAAATAACAGTACCGGTAACCTAAAATTAATGATTATCAGAAATGCAGTTGCCCCCAAACTAAATTGCCCAATTGTCAATTTATAGAAATATTAAAAGCATTTTAATAAAAAATGCCTTTACTAAGGATTTAAATTTTGGCTAAGGAAGTTCTCCATGAATATACTGAGGAAGATTATTCCAATGCAATGGTGAAATAAAAAAAAGTGCGGGTAGATTGGTAATGAGCTAATTTAGGTGACTAGAACTAATCTGTTAGAATCGAGAGAACGCCGTGCTTATGATGGAGTATAAAGAATAGTGATAGAAGCTGAATACAATGGCTGACCTGTATGTAAAGTTTTAAAAGTAAGGCATAGTACAGTACTCCCCCGATATTCGTGGGGGTTCCGTTCCAGGAACCCCCGCAAATGTTGAAAAACTGTGAATACGGTTTTTAGCAGGGGAGAAAGGAGAGAGCAACCGGACCGACGTCAAGTGAAGGAAATCGCTCGTGTTATGCTCCGACCACCTCTTCCTGTACTAAAGTCGGGCCTCACCAATCGGGAGCTGCTAGGCAGTCGGAGCATACGCAAGTGATTGCCGGCGTTCCAGCTGCCCTCTCCTGCCCAGTCATTCGCAAGATCCTCAGACTGCCAAGCCGGTAACCTAACTCAGACTAGTTGCAATCCTCATTAATCCCAATTGCTTGATCTCATAGTATTCTTAGTCATTTAACTTTTTACGTTCTTATTAATACTTTTCTGTCAGCTTTTTATAAATTTTCACAAACAATAAACTTGACAGAAAAGTATTAATAAGAATGTAAAAAGTCAAATGACTAAGAATACTATGCGATCAAGCAATTGGGATTAATGAGGATTGCAGCCAGTCTGAGTTAGGTTACTGGCTTGGCAGTCAGACAATACTTCAATCTCTTTCTATATTTGATTGGTGGTGTTTTTTGGCTATGCAAGTCAGGGTAATCATTATATGGAGTGTGACTAGTAGCCTTGACTTATGAATTTAACTGGACAATGACATGGGGACAAATTTTGTCAGCCGTAAGCCTGAAGTCATTATGCCATTGTATAGATCCATGGTGAGGCCCCACCTGGAATACTGTGTGCAATTCTGGAGGCCGCATTGCCGTAAGGATGTGCTGAGACTGGAGTCGGTCCAGAGAATGCCCACCCGGATGGTCTCGGGACTCAAGGATCTCCCGTATGAGGAACGGCTGGATAAGTTGCAGCTGTACTCACTCGAGGAACGCAGAGAGAGGGGTGACATGATGGAGACATTCAAGTATCTCACGGGCCGCATCGAGGTGGAAGAAGATATCTTCTTTTTCAAGGGTCCCGCGGCAACAAGGGGGCATCCGTGGAAAATCAGGGGCGGGAAACTGCACGGGGACACCAGGAAATTCTTTTTCACTGAAAGGGTGGTTGATCGCTGGAATAGTCTTCCACTTCAGGTTATTGAGGCCAGCAGCGTGCCTGATTTTAAGGCCAAATGGGACAGACACGTGGGATCTATTCACAGAGAAAGGTAGGGGAGGGTCATTGGGGTGGGCAGACTAGATGGGCCGTGGCCCTTATCTGCCGTCTATTTCTATGTTTCTATCCCTGCAGGAACTCAATTTCCCCGTCCCTGTGACTTTTGTCACTTTTCCTGCCCTATTCCTCTAATCTCTGTCTTAACTGCAAAGCCTCGAACACTTGTTTTTTAGGGTTTGTTTTTTTTATAAATCTTTATTAATTTTCAAAACTTCAAAATTACAATACAATAAATGTAACGGAATAATACAATTAAAAGCGCATATATTTATAAAGAACCAATTTCACCCACCCTCCCAGTGATAATTCAATAAAGCATAAAAATATAGATCACAAAAATCTTACCCTATTCTAATTAATGATATCATCCCACCCACCCTCACATATAAATACCCCAAAACAAATTAAAATAGAAATAATCCCCCATCCCTCCCACCCTCCCCTATTATAGTGATGTAACATACGATGTCAATGGACCCCATATTAATTTAAATTTATTACCATGCCCCAAACTCTCAGCATTCATCCTTTCAAATCTATAACTGGAGCAAAGACTTGCCCACCAGAAAGGAAAATTTAACTACTTATAGTTTTTCCAATTCCTTGTTATCATCTGGATGGCTATCCCAGTTATTATGAGGAAAAGAGGCCTTTATACTGATCTATAGGGGGCTTAACATGTAGTAATGTACCACAAATGATCGCCTCATATGCTAGCGGAATTGATGATTCTATAATGTGATTAATTCTACCCCATATTGACCTCCAAAAGTTAAGTATCGAAGGACAATAGAACAACAGATGAGCCAAAGTCCCAATTTCTAAATGACAGTGCCAGCATCTATTAGATTTAGAACTGTCTAACTTATGCAATCTAACCGGGGTCCAAAAAGATCTATGTGATTTGAAAGTGTTTGAGGCTTGTGCAGAGGGACAGGAAAAGAACTTGCTGGGACGGGAAAATGAGTTCCCGTGGGGATTTGGAAAAATTTGTCCTTGTGTCATTCTCTGCCTTAGCCAATAACATCCTTTTACCTGGGAGCTGTGTATCAAAAGACAATAAAGAATCAAATATAACACCTAGCTAATGAAACAAATTAACAGGTGTAAAGTCAGTCTCCAATCTAATTTTTTTGAGTTGATAAAGCATTCTAGAAATCCAACATGTTCATTCAATGATGGCCATTTTGCTATTGCAGAAGGACAATTCTGAAGTGCCCTCAAGTCTAAATTAAATGGGGAAATGGGGAAAATATGTAAAATGTCATCTGTACAAATGCCTTAATATTATGATTCTGAATTAAGGTGACAAGAAAATATTAAAAAGAAGTAGACTCAAAATGGAGTCTTGCGGGACCCCTACAAGCCAAAGGAATGAAAAAGAACAAAGATGGGGGAGATGTGATAAACCTGTTCCGTCTATTTCTAGAGCTATTTACTGTCTAGGCCAGCTGCGAGGTTGTATTCTGTTTCCCTCCTGAAGCTCTGACCATGTATTTTGATGGGGTTCTAGTTCCCTTATGAGAAGCTGGTACTACCTTCAGTTGCTCAGTATTTCTTGGACTCCAGCAGATGCTGCATTAAAAAAAAATGTAGTTTTTAGGTACCAGTAACTCGTGTTTGAGTCCTGGCAACTTGATATCAAGTTGTTGTGGCAGAATACAGAAGTAGATTGCCAGGCCTTTTTTCTACACACTATAAATTTGATGTTCTCACCTCAAACGTGATCCTCTGCCTCCAACACTGCCCTGATGGCTGGTACAGCGCTAGGCTGACATCTCTACTGAAACCTGGCCACCTTAGGAGGCCTTGTGGGTAGTGAAATTACCAACAGCGTAGCTTTCAACTTCATAGATGTGCGTAAACCCCAGTGGCACGAGAAGCTCATGTACCTGTAAAAATCACTGAGTTTTCCAAAGAAAAGCAGGACTGGGACACCAAGCATAGAAAGATTACAACTTTACACTCATGGTGCAGTGTGGGAACTGCTGTTTACCCACTATACTGACATTGTGACCTTAGGTCAGTGTATTGCAAACTCTGCCTCCTGAGCTTTCAGGTGTGGGGCCAGCTTCCTGCTTACAGGATGTGCCTCTCACAGTGAGAGGCGCTTCCTGCTTACAGGATGTGCCTCTCACAGTGAGAGGCACATCCTGTAAGTAATCAATAGAGAATGACACGGTGACAAAATTCATCACTGTTCCCGTCCCCGCGGGAAACCATCTTCATGTCATTCTTTAAGGAGAGAGGGAAGAATCAGAGTATGAATGGCCACAACCACTGACCCGCAAGCTTTGCTTTGAAGAATGCTGGTGTAGAAGGATTGAGATTGAAATAGACACTAGAAAATGACATGGGATTATTTCCTGCGATTATCCGTGGGGACGGGAACGGTGATGAGTTTTGTCACCGTGTCATTGTCTAGTAATCAACCGGTGCCTCTTCCCTACCAGCACCCCTCACTGGTGGCTCAGGGCCCGTCTGGAGGGCCTTTGCCCATGCACAGACATGCGAGACACTGCCTCAGGTGCAGTCACTCCAGCTGTGCAGACTTGGTGCACAGATCTTACAGGAAAAACAATGAGGTCTCTGATGTGGTGGGAGGAGACTAATGGAATGGTGATACCTGGTTGTAGTGAGGGTGAGAGAGGCCTGGGGTGGTGATTTCTCTGTCCCTCCCCTCCTGCTATGTGCATGCTGCTTCCCTTCCCTTGTAGCTCTGTAACATTCCTGGTGTAAGCTGCAACCCCCAAGATGCTGCCACACCAGTGCCAGCTCTTTCTTTGATGTCACTTCATGGACCCATGCCTAGGAAGTGATGTTGGCGGCCAAAAAAAGCAAACAGGATACTAGGAATTATTAAAAAAAGGGATGGTTAACAAGACTAAGAATGTCATAATGCCCCTGTATCGCTCCATGGTGTAACCTCATCTGGAGTATTGCGTTCAATTCTAGTCTCCTTATGTCAAGAAAGATATAGCAGTGCTAGAAAAGGTTCAAAGAAGAGCAACCAAGATGATAAAGGGGATGGAACTCCTCTCGCATGAGGTCAGGGCTCTTCAGCTTGGAAAAGAGACAGCTGACGGGAGATAAAATTGAAATCTACAAAATCCTGAGTGGAGTAGAACAGGTACAAGTGGATCAATTTTTCACTCCATCAAAAATGACAAAGACTAGGGGACACTCGATGAAGTTACAGGGAAATACTCTTAAAACCAATAGGAGGAAAAAAATTTTCACTCGAAGAATAGTAAAGCTCTGGAACGCATGGAGCAGATAGCACACCATAGCTGGTTTTAAGAAGGGTTTGGACAAGTTCCTGGAGGAAAAGTCCATAGTCTGTTATTGAGAAAGACATGGGGGAAGCCACTGCTTGCATGGAATGTTGCTACTCTTTGGGTTTTAGCCAGGTACTAGTGACCTGGATCGGCCATGAGAATGGGCTACTGGGCTTGATGGACTTGGTCTTTATAGCTAGAAATACCATGTGTGACTGGAGAAAAATATCCTGAACTGGTGAGGAAAATACTGATGTGTATTTTTACCTCCTAAGAAATTATATTCAGCCGCAGAAGATGGAAACTTGGGAATTAAAGGCAATTTCAGTACCTTGTTCAATAAGCATAATTTAGCATTTACTTTGTTTAAACTGATTATAATGTGTCCTTCAGAGAATTTATAGCTATTAAAAAAAAAAAAAAGAAAGTGTGTTTAAGTCTGCGGAAGCTCAGATCCTAAAATAGCATATCTTACAAATAGGGTCCTGAGTTTACATTCCCTCTCTTACGGTCTCTTTTACAAAACTGCGCTAGCGGCCCTGAAGCCCATGGAGATTTAAAGGGCTTCAGGGCTTTTGCTGCGCAGCTTTGTAAGAGAGGCCGTTAGTGTCACAGGGTGATGTGATTAAAAAGGGAGGTAAATGAGGCTTTTAGAAGGATCTGAATGACAGTGCCATTCTCTCTTAAAAGAGAGGGCAACTCAAAATACAAAGAGATGAAAGCCTTTGAAAGGATGTTTGTTTGGGGGGGGGGGGACAGGGTGATCAACAAATTAGACTGGTCGGTGTCAGACAAAGCAATACTACACATTAGTGCTGCCCAATTCACCTAAAAAAAAAATAAAAATCAGACACCCCCAGATCTCCTACAGCAGCGGTGGTGGTGGCTGCTCCTGGCCTGCCCCAGCAGGGCCTTCCTTCTGCTACATCATTGATGATGCAGCAGAGGAAAGCCTTGGTGGCGTAGGCCAGAAGCAGCCCGTTCAGAGTGCTGCCTCTTCCCATCAGCTACCGCTGCTGCTGCCTTGGGAGGCCTATATGGTGGATCTCATGGTGAGGGTGGGAGATCAGATCGGAGATGCTGCATGGGGGGATAGGAGGGATAAAAAGTTGCACATGGGGAGCAAGAGAGCAAAAATTGTTGGACATGAGGTGGAGGAGAGGGAGAGATGCAATAAAGGTAGAAATCCTCCCTATGGCGAAGGGAGACATGTTAGACATGGGTGGAGGGCAGGGAGAGAAAGAAATGTTGCACAAGATAAGGGAAGGGAGGAACAGGGGTTTGACCCTAGGGCACAAGGCAGGGAGAGAGACGGTAGACAGTGGTAAAGAAACAGAAATATTGGCTATGGCAGTGGAAAAGAAGGTACAGAGATGGAAGCTGGATGGTGAGCACAGAGAAAGAAGAAAATGTCCAATGGGTAGGCGACCCTGTCGATCAAGTTAACAGAAAACAAATGGAAACCAGAGCCTGGGACCAACATGCTTTGAATAATAAAATGACCAGACCACAAAAGGTAGAAAAAAATAATTTTATTTTCTATTTTGTGATTACAATATGTCAGATTTGAAATGTGTATCCTGCCAGAGCCGGTGTTAGTCTTTTTTTAATATACCACAGCACCAGAGTGGGGTGGGTGAAGAGGCTTCAAAATAAACCCACCAGGACATTTTGGAAAAAAAATTACAAATCTGATTTTGATCCCTGAATTGAGCAGCACTACTGAACATTACATTTGATTTAAGCCAGGGCAGTCTTTGCCTTACCAATCTGTAACATTTTCTTCAAAGGTGTGGATAAAGCTGAGCTGGTTGCCAAAGTTCAGATATCCAGTGTCGGATCATAGAAACATAAGGCCAAACGGTCTATCCACTGTTTTCTCTTTTTGCTAAAAGATCCCATGTGCCTGTCCTATGCTTTCTTGTCTCCAGCACCTCTACCAGGAAACTATTCTATGCAGCTAACGCTCTTTCTGTAAAAAAATATTCCCATAGAGTACTCCTGAGCCTATCACCTCTTAACTTCATTCTAAGTCCTCTCATTCTGGAGCTTCCTTTTAAATGAAAGAGACTTGCTTCATGCATTTATGCCACATAAGTATTTAAATGTCTCTATCATATCTCCTCTCTCCCGCATGGCCTCCAAAGTATACAGATTGAAGTCTATCCCCATACGCCGTATGATGAAGAGCACACACCATTTTGGTAGCCTTCCTCTGGATCGACTCCATCCTGTTTATATCTTTTTGAAGATGAAATCTCCAGAATTGTACATAATAGTCTAAATGAGATCTCACCAGTCTTATACAGGGGCATCAATACCTCATTTTTCCTACTGGCCATACATTTCCTGATATACCCTAGCATCATTTTAGCTTTTGCCATCACCTAGTCAACCTGCTTGGCCACCTTAAGTCCCAAGTCCTACTCCTCTTTCGTGCACCCTATAAACTGTACCGTTCCTTCATGGTTTTGCAGCCCAAATGAAGGACCTTGCATTTCTTAGCATTAAATCTTAGCTGCCAAATTTCAGACCATTCTTCAAGCTTTGCTAGGTCTTTCTCCATGTTGTTCACACCATCCAGGATGTCTACTCTATTGCAGATTTTGGTATTATCTGCAGAGGCAAATCTTACCTGACAGCCATTCAGCAATATTACTTACAAAAATGTTAAAAAGAACAGGCCCAAGAACTGAACCTTGAGGCATACCACTGGTAACGTCCCTTTCCTCAAGAGTGATTTCCATTGACCATGTATGTAGTAAAGGGGTGAAGTGTAATAAAGTTTAGAGTCCATAAACCATCATTGTGGTAGAAAATCCACTGCTGTTTCCTGTGAGAAGTAGCAGGAGATCTATTTTACCCATTTGGATCATGCCAGGTATTCATAATGAATTAATCATTGTTGGAAACAGGATCTACTGCTTGATGACCTGTCTATCCTGGTCTGGCAATGCTTTATGAACCACAGTCCATCTGGCCAAGATTGAACAATGGACAAAGAAATGACAGTAGAAGTTAGAAAAGCAAATTAAATCAGCTACGCAATGTGAAATTTCAGTTCCCTGAGTAAAATTTTTTCATCAGGGCATGCTTGGGAAATAAAAGCTTCTAGGCTGGAATGACTTTAGCAGCAAGTGAAGGTTCGAGCAACATTTGGGGAGGGGCTGGAAAAACAGTACCGTATTTCTCCAAAAATAAGTGTCATATTAATTTTAGACCCAAAAAACACACTAGGTCTTATTTTTTTCATGTACAATGATCATCTCTGCCTTCTCCTCTACCCCAGTTATTCCTTTCCTTTCTCTCACCCACATGTGCAGCATCTTTCCATCCCTTCCATTCCTCGTGCAGCAGAACCCTTGCCCAGCCCCTGCTATGTAACCGAACCCTGCAACCCGTGAGACCTACATACCTCCCCTCCAAAGAGCAGTGTCGGCAGCCTTCTCCCACCAGGGCCTTCCATGTGCTGCGTTGCTGATGACATCATCAGTGATGCAGCAAAGGGAATGCCCTGGTGGGAGAAAGCCGCAAAGCAGCCTGTTAAGAGTGTTGCTGGCGCTGTTCTTTGGAGGGAGGTATGTAGGTCGCGTGGTTGGAGGGGTTCAGATGGGAGGGAGCGATGGAAAGGTGGGTCAGCAGGGGGCGAGGGGAAGTGCTGCTGCTGGCAAATCCAGGGACTAGGGCTTATTTTTGGGGAAACATGGTAGTAGCAGCAAGGGAAGTTAGCAACACTGGAGGTGGGAAGAGGTCTGTAAAAGTGGCTGAAAAAGCAGTTTCATGATCTGAGGAATCAACAGCAGGAGGGGAGGGATGAGAGCTGTTAAAAACAGCATGGAAGGAGGGCTGAAGAAGCATTTTTGAAAGGAGAGAGGGCTGGTGAAAAGAGCATGAAGTAGGATAATGCTAGAAGGGAGGGAAGAGACAAACGGCATGAGGCAATCTTTTTGGAGGGCTGTCCGGGTGTCAGAACAATTTCCTGGGGGACTCATTCTTTCCAGCCCCCCCCCCCCCCCAACCCAGAGTCTGTTATAGCTCTCCCCTGTCTCCCACCTACCTACCTCCTGCGGGCTCCAGCGTTGCAATTTCAGGCAACATCATTGATGTGAGCCTGCTGCCTGCCTATGTGGAAACAGGAAGTTGCTGAGAGTGGCACCCATGGGGGGGAGGGGGTTGAAGGGAGAGAAAGCAGCACCGACAGGAGAGGGGGCTTAGGAGGAGGGAGAGAAGCACTAAAAGAGTGGGGCGGAGCCATGTATCCTCTTTTTTGTCTTCACAAACATGGTGACCCTACCTTCAGACTGCTGCTGGAAGTCATAGTAGCCATTTTGACTGTACAGACAGCATAGGCAGGAGTGACTAGGGATTACACATACCCCCTAACAGCCAGTGAAGCACCACCGTGGTATGGTACACTGGGACTGGTGGGGGGAGGAAGGAACCTGAGCTCCTTTGGTTTGAGAGGGAAGAGAAAAGACAGGGAGTACAGTACCAAATGCTTTGGATCCAGCTGAAAATGCACTGGCATTTTTATCTAAAACCAAAACAAGGCCAAATGTGGACTTTGGGATAGTTTTGGCACCAAAGTTGAAACTGAAGTTCAGTCAGCCCTAAAACTAACAAAAAGACTTAATAAACATTTTTTTCTCACTTGGTACACAATCTGTAGAATCTATTACCAAAGAATGTGAAAGCAGTTGGCATAGATAGGGTTAGACATTCCCACAGGAAAAGACATAAATCATCATTACCGTATTTTCACGCATATAACGCGCGCGTTATACCTGATTTTACAAACCGAGTATAACCATGCGTGTTATATGTGTGAGCGCATTATACAAATTTTTTTTTTCAGTGCAATCCGGCATCCCCCCTGCGAACCGGCATCCTCCCCCCCGCTAGTGTCACCCCCTCTCCCCCGCGATCCTACATTCCCCCAGCACCGCAAAGACATCGGTCACTTACCCGATTGGGCACCGGCACCAGCACCAATGCACAGGACGTGCCAGTGCCAGTGCCCGAAGATCCTCCCTCATTGGACTGGGCTTTGAACATTTGCGCATGCTCAAAGCCTTCTGGTCTCGCTCTCTCCGAGATTCTCAGATTCGAATCTCGGAGAGAGCGAGACCAGAAGGCTTTGAGCATGCGCAAATGCTCAAAGCCCAGTCCAGTCCGGCACAGGGAAGAGGGAGGATCTCCCTCGCACCGCCCAGCCCAGCCCAGCCCAATGCGGGAGGATCTTCAGGCACTGGCACTGGCATGTCCTGTGCATTGGTGCTGGTGCCGGTGCCCAATTGGGTAAGCGACCGATGTCTTTGCAGTGCTGGGGGAATATAGGATCGCGGGGGAGAGGGGGTGACACGAGCGGGGGGGAGGATGCCGGTTCGCTGGCCAGAAGAGGGAGTGGCGGGAGGAGGTTATAGCAGCATGTGCGGTATACGTGTGTGCGTGCTATATAAAAAAATTTTTTTACACAAATTGTTTGGACCCGCGCGCTATACGCATATGCGTGTTATACACATATGTGCGTTATATGCGTGAAAATACGGTAGTCATGTAGATTTGGGAAAACTGCTGCTTATCCTTCAGTAGGAGCAAGGGTTGGGCCCAGTCTTCGTGAGCCTGTGGCATTCAAGTTTTCTAGGTTTTCTTTAAAATTTGATAATCCGCTCATCAGTTTTCTAAGCGGCGTAATTGTTAAAATAATTTGGGATACATTTAACAAGACACATGGACATACATGAGGTATAGGGAGAGAAGGAAGATAAAAGGTGAAAGCAAAAGGGGTGGGACCCATCTGAAATAAAAATTAGTAAGCAAAATCTATAAAAGAGCATCGTTGAATGAAGTTTTTAGCTTAGATTTAAATCGTTCTAGTACGGTTTCCTCACGTAATTGAGTAAGCATGGCATTCTAAAGCGTAGGAGCTAGCTTGGCTACTGTCAGAGATGAGTGGACCTAGAAGGTGACTGAATATGGCATTTCTTATGTTTTTAAAAAAGAGGCGAGTGTAAGGGAAAGTGGAGTTTTGATTGTTCAATTGCAAAACCGTACAAAAATCGTGTCTGTGCCCAAGTTAGATTGTAAGCTCTTCTGAGCAGGGACTATCTATATAGCGCTGCATATGCCTTTTAGCCATATATATGTGATAAGTAGTAGATCCTATAAGAACCAGCTCCTTGGTACAGTAGGAGTAGGGTTACCAGACGTCTGGATTTCCCCAGACCTGTTGTTCTCCTTTTGAGGACATGTCCAGGGGGTCCGGACAGCTTTTCAAAACCTGGCACTTTGGGTTTTGAAAAGCTTGGAACAAATCACAGTCATGCAGGAGCGGGGATGGGTGGAACTGGGCAGGCCTGGGGGTGGGTCTAGGGCAGGGGTCTCAAAGTCCCTCCTCGAGGGCCGCAATCCAGTCGGGTTTTCAGGATTTCCCCAATGAATATGCATGAGATCTATGTGCATGCACTGCTTTCAATGCATATTCATTGGGGAAATCCTGAAAATCCGACTGGATTGCGGCCCTCAAGGAGGGACTTTGAGACCCCTGGTCTAGGGGGGTCTGGATTTTCCAAACAGAAAATCTGGTAACCCTAAGTCTGAGTGTCCATGCTGAAGAAACGCAGGAAGATGGCGATTGCTAGAAACTTTCATTCTCGAACGTTACACAAAATTTGCCACACAGTTATGCATCTTTCATACAATTTATTTAAAAAGTTATGAAATCTCAAAATAGATCATGGATGTCAAGAGGCCCAACATATCTTCCTGCTAGACATGACGGTGGTCAGTCGTGCAGAAAGGTTTGATTTTTTTTTTTTTTTTTGTAATATTGTAAATGCTTAATGTTTCTACCTTCTAAACACTATTTACAAAAGTGCTGTACATATCATAATACACCAATGAGCACAAACTAAAGAGATTAATATAACCATAAAGTGACTCTGAGTGGCAGAGCGTATAGTGTTGCCTGTGTAACAGGTTTGATTTTATAAATCCAGTAAGCAACTGTCGTGGGAAGAGAATTACAATCCAGTACACATTTAAATGCCTTCTGTATACTATTTACATGGAGAATGAACCCCCCCCCCAAAAAAAAAAAGTAAAAAAACTCCATCAAAATCCCACACATGTTAAAAGTAATAGTTCAATCAAATTTACACTTTAATTTCAATGTAAACTGAAAAATTCCTATTTCATTTCAATTTTGCACTGAACTGCTAGGCAGTATTTTGTGGGGTGAGGGTTGGGGTTTCCATGAAACAAATAACTTACAACTTTATATACAATAAATAATCTTAAAAAAAAGTTAGGGAAAACTATGAAAGTTAAAAACAATAATAATAATTATTATTATAGTAAAAAATGAAAGCTTATTCATGAGAATACAGATGTGTATCCAAGTTCATCAGTCTCCAGATCCCTAAATTGAAGGGATCTTTGCACAGATCAAAAGTGAGGTCCTGGAGCTTCACTTTCTCTCTTGTGCTCTTTAGAACAAGCTCCATTTCACCACAGCTAGTGCATTCTGATTCCATCACCTACAGTGAGAGAGAGAGAGAGAGAGATTCATTTGTTAAAGCACTACACCAATTCCTTGTAGTTGGAGGAGAAATATTATGCACCTAAGCTCCAAAGGAAAAAGTCTTTCCCAGCCCGATAAATGGATGCGTAGCCAATTTAGATAGAATGGATGCGTGTGCTCATTTTTAACGCGCCTTAGTAAAAGGACCCCATAAAGAATAAGAATACTATGAGATCAAGCAATTGGGATTAATGAGGATTGCAGCCAGTCTGAGTTAGGTTACTGGCTTGGCAGTCTGAGGATCCCGCGAATGACTGGAGAGGGCAGCCGGAGCGCCGGAAATCACTTGTGGTATGCTCCGACCGCCTCTTCTTGTACTAAAGTCGGGCCTCACAAGATGGAAAGCAAAGAAGGCCATGTGGCCCCATGTTTTCTTAAATTATATGCAAGGTATTAGGGCCTGAGCAAATGGAATGTTCACCAAAGAGATCTGAAATTAACAGAATCCCACCCTGATAAACGTTTTATTCCAACCCTTTTTAAAGGAAGAGTTTAGGGACAGAAAAGTACACCACCCCGAGTCTAATCCCTCATTATCTCTTGTGTACTAGCAGAGATCAGTCCTGCCTGCATTCCCATCGTCTCTGTCCCCGCAGATAACTGGGGGAAACCATCCCGTGTCATTCTTTAGTGTCTATCTCAGACTCAGTCCTTCTACACCAGCATTATTCAATGCAAGGCTTGAGGGTCAATGGATGGGCCCATTCATACTCTGATTCTTATGTGAGCTAAGTATAGGATAATGAGCCCATTGTGACATCACTGATGAGGCTGGCTCTTAGGCATTGGTGGAATGAGACATTATGACATCACAATATCAGCTCTGGATACCAGACACTGCCATTCCTTAGTGCCTGTCTCAACCTCAGTCCTTCTACACCAGCATTCTTCAATGCAAGGCTTGAGGGTCAGTGGCTGGGCCCATTCAGACTCTGATTCTTCCCTCTCTCCTTAAAGAATAGCAATGGGATGGTTTCCCGCGGGGACGGTGACAAATTCTGTCACCATGTTATTCTCTAAGCAGTACTGCAAGCTAGGAGACCAGTGTATCAAATAATGGAACAATTCTTATCTGTTTCTTCTGCTATTTTGTTTGCAATGTTCAGTATGAATTTGTATTCCCATCATTTCAACCTGTAAATTGCCTTGAATCTGTTTGGGACATAGTGCAACTCAGATTAGATTAGATCAGTGGTGTCAAAGTCCCTCCTCGAGGGCCGCAATCCAGTCGGGTTTTCAGGATTTCCCCAATGAATATGCATGAGATCTATTTGCATGCATTGCTTTCATTGTATGCTAATAGATCAGAAATCCTGAAAACCCGACTGGATTGCAGCCCTCGAGGAGGGACTTTGACACCCCTGGATTAGATTGTAAAGGAAACTTCTGTTTTTCTCCCTACTATTTATGCAATCTCACTGTGAAGTCAGATGCAGGACACTGCCTACAACACTAGGAGGTGATGCCTTAGGGAGGAAAAAACCCAAGAGCTTTCTGGGTTTTTTCAGAATTATTCCTAGGAGAATTTTATGCATAGTAGCCGCAACTTAATTTTATTTCTTTAGAAACTGCCATTAAACAGTTTCCTGCATGTGGAGATTGTCAGCCTAGCATTGCTAGCAGTCAGCATTTTCGGTTGGCCTAACCAACGTCGGCAAACGCCTATGGGACATTATATCAATCTGACTCTGGAATGTTGATACAGATAGACCCTAAATGCTTCTGCACAGAATTCACATACATTAAGCGTCCAGCCTGGATTGTTTATCAAGAAGATAGGCTAAGCCAGAGACTAATCCCATCTACCATGCCTGCAAGTATCACATTGTCAAAAATGCCAACTGAGTCTCATAGGAAGAGGGGAGGGGAGGGTTACTTTCAGAGTTATACCAAATGCCATATTTTACTATTCGGCTGAATACAAATAATAGGCACTGAGCTTTAGTATAAGAAATAAAAGCAGCAATGTGAAATCGGAGATCAAATGTTTCTTTCACTAGAATTTATCACAGTAAAGCCAGAGATTATTCATATTCATTCTTAAATTACTATTCGCCTGAATATGAATAATGTATTGAAGGCATTATTCGAAGCCAAATCGCATCAAATATGAAAATTCGATACAGCTCTAATTATAACAGTGATGGTTCTGTGGGTGGGGGAAGGGAATTTTTGTTTAAAAATGTTGAAATCTCTACAGGTTCTTTCCTGTATCAACTAATGATACTGCCAGGTACCCCTGCGAACGTGTCAAAAGTGACTTTGTGGCTCTGGGAGAGAAGGTGAAGCAGTCTGGGTGCGCAGGTGGTATTCTCGTCCATCCTCCCTGTCGAAGGTAAAAGCCAGGGCAGAGAAGCTCGCATCCTGGAGATGAATGTGTGGCTACATGGATGGTGTCGTCGAGAGTGTTTTGGCTTCCTAGACCATGGGATGATCTTCCATGGGCTGCTGAGCAGGGATTGTGTGCATCTATCAAAGAAGGGAAGAAGTGTCTTTGCCAGCAGGCTGGCTAATCTACTAAAGAGGGCTTTAAACTAGAAGTGATGGGGCATGGTGATCAAAGCTCCCAGTTGAGTATAAGCCCTCAGGCAAGTAAATCACTGAATACCTCTACACAGATGGGAAAAGGGGGTAATGCTCGAAGTATGGGAAACAAGATTCTGGATCTAGAAGCTGTGATGGAAGAAGAGTTGGATATAGTGGCGATCATGGAGACGTGGTTCACGGAGAACCATGACTGGGATGTAGTTATACCGGGCTATAATCTGTTCAGGAAAGACAGGGTAGGAAGAAAAGGAAGGGGAGTAACGATATACGTTAAAGATCATATTAAAGCCACACAGCTGCAGGATCTGCAGGGCAAGGAAGAGGCACTGTGGATCAATTTGGAAAGAGGGAATGGTGAATATACTTACACTGATGTGATATAGAGGCCTCCTTCACAGACAGAAGAAGTGGACAGAGATTTAATAGTAGACATTCAGAATATATCTAAAAAAGGGGTAAGTCAAGTTTCAAGTTTTATTAGTTTTAATATACCGACCATCGACGTGCATCTAGCCGGTTTACAATGCTAAAAAAATTTAAAGTTAAAAAAATATAATAATTATAAGAGGGGAAAGAGTGAACATTAAGGACAATTTACAAATTGTAGAGTCTTCTAGAAATAGGGAGATCCTGGATTCTCTACAAGAAGAACTGTTCCAGCAGTTGGTAATGTAACCTACCCGGGATGGGATCCTATTCAACATCTTTATAAGAGACTTGGCAGAAGGGCTTCGAGGTAAAATAACATTATTCGCCGATGACGCCAAACTGAGTAATGTAGTGGGCAAATGCACAACAGACGAAGATTCAGTGCCCGACAACATGATGCACGACCTACTCCTACTGGAGCGATGGTCTAGGACATGGCAACTCAACTTCAATGCCAAAAAATGCAAAGTTATGCACCTGGGCAGCCAGAATCCATGCAAGTCTTATACCCTTAATGGCGAGATCCTAGCAAAAACGGTAGCAGAACGAGACTTGGGGGTAATCGTCAGTGAGGACATGAAGTCTGCCAATCAAGTGGAGCAGGCTTCGTCCAAGGCAAGACAAATCATGGGCTGCATACGAAGGGGTTTCGTCAGTCGTAAGGCGGAAGTCATTATGCCATTGTATAGATCCATGGTGAGGCCCCACCTGGAATACTGTGTGCAATTCTGGAGGCCGCATTATCGCAAGGATGTGCTGAGACTGGAGTCGGTGCAAAGAATGGCCACCCGGATGGTCTCGGGACTCAAGGATCTACCATACGAAAAACGGCTTGACAAATTACAGCTATACTCGCTCGAGGAACGCAGAGAGAGGGGGGACATGATCGAGACGTTCAAGTATCTTACGGGCCGCATCGAGGCGGAGGATATCTTCTTTTTCAAGGGTCCCACGACAACAAGAGGGCATCCGTTGAAAATCAGGGGCGGGAAACTACGAGGTGATACCAGGAAATTCTTTTTCACTGAAAGAGTGGTTGATCGCTGGAATAGTCTTCCACTACAGGTGATTGAGGCCAGCAGCGTGCCTGATTTTAAGGCCAAATGGGATCGGCACATGGGATCTCTTCACAGGGCAAAGGTAGGGGAGGGACATTAAGGTGGGCAGACTAGATGGGCCGTGGGCCCTTATCTGCCGTCTATTTCTATGTTTCTATGTTTCTATACTGGACTTAGTGCTTACAAACGGGAAAAGTGTTTTTGATGTTACAGTGGGTGATCATCTGGCATCCAGTGATCACTGCACGATATGGTTTAATATTAAGATGGGTATAGAGAGGGCTCATTCAAAAGCAAAGGTTTTAGACTTTTAAAAAACTAATTTGTTCGGATGGGGGATTACATCAAGAAATTGTTGTCTAGATGGGAACGACTGGAGTGGAAATGCGGTGGTCAAAACTGAAAGGAGCAATTGTAAGGGCGACAAACCTTTTCTGTTGGGCAAGTAAGCAAGAGGAAAAGAAGGCCGCTTTGGTTCTCAAAAGTAGTAGCTGAGAAGGTAAGGAATAAGAGGTTAGCTTTCATAAGCTACAAAAGATCGCAGAAAGAGGAAGACGGGCAAAAATATCTGGAAAAGTTAAGAGAAGCTGGTCGTGTAGTCAGGAAAGCAAAAATGCAAATGGAAGACAAAATAGCTGACACCGTAAAACGGGGAGACAAAACATTTTTTAGATATATTAGTGATAGGAAGTACAAAAGTGGCATTGTGAGACTCGACTCAAAAGTGAAGGGGAGGAATATGTAGATGCTGATAAAGAAAAGGCCGAATTGCTTAACAAATATTTCTGTTCTGTGTTCACGGCTGAAGCGCCAGGAGTGGGACCACAGAAGACAAACTTGAATAGGGATGGAGGAGTAATAGACCCTGATCGATTTTCAGAGAGTTGTGTTCGTGAGGAGCTAGCTAAAATAGAGGTAGACAAAGTGATGGGGCTAGATGGTGTACATCCGAGGGTGCTGAAGGAACTTAGGGAAGTTCTGGCAGCTACGCTGACTGATCTTTTCAATGTGTTTCTAGAGTTAGGAGTGGTAGCGGAGGACTGGAGAAGGGCGGATGTGGTCCCTCTCCACAAAAGTGGAAGTAAGGAAGAAGTAGGGAATTACAGGCGGGTAAGACTGACTTCTGTGGTAAGCAAATTAATGGAAACACTTTTAAAACAGAGTGTCTGGAATACAGGACCAGAGGTAACATGGATTCACTAGAGGTAGGTCTTGTCAGACAAATCTGATCAATTTCTTTGACTGGGTAACCAGAGAATTGGATAGAGGATGTGCATTTGATGTGGTGTATTTAGATTTTAGCAAAGCCTTTGACAGTGTTCCACACAGACGTCTAATAAATAAACTGAGTGCCCTCGGGATGGGTCCCAAAGTGGCAGGTTGGGTCAGGAACTGGTTGAGTGGAAGGCAAAAGAGGGTAGTTAATCAATGGAGATTGCTCTGATGAAAGGGATGTTACCAGTGGTGTGCCTCAAGGTTCTGTTCTTGGGCCTGTTTTTTTTTAACGTTTTTATAAATGATATTACTGAAGGGTTGTCGGGTAAGATTTACCTCTTTGCAGATGATACCAAAATCTGCAGTAGAGTAGACACATCAGATGGTGTGAATAACATGAAGAAAGACCTGGCGAAACTTGAAGAATGGTCTGAAATCTGGCAGCTAAAATTTAATGCAAGGTCATGCATTTGAGCTGCAAAATCCCAAGGGAACGGTACAGTTTAGGGGGTGAAGAACTTATGTGCACGACGAAAGAGCGGAACGAGTGTGATTATCTGTGATGATCTTAAAGTGGCCAAACAGGTTGAAAAGGTGACGGCAAAAGCTAGAAGGATGCTAGGGTGCATAGAGGGAGGTATGGTCAGTAGGAAAAAGGAGGTATTGATGCCACTCTATAAGACTCTGGTGAGACCTCATTTAGAATATTGTGTACAATTCTGGAGGCTGCACCTTCAAAAAGATATAAAAAGGATGGAGTCAGTCCAGAGGAAGGCTACTAAAATGGCGTGTGGTTTTCATAATTACATTACATTAGTGATTTCTATTCCGCCAATACCTTGCGGTTCAAGGCGGATTACATAAAGTTTTCAGGAATTACATAAAAGTTTACAGGAATAGCATAAGAGATGTCATAACAGTTACATAAGAATTACCAAAGAGTTGGCGAGATCTTAAGGTGGTAAATGTTGGGTAATTAGAGGCATTTTAGCATTAGTTGGGTAGTTAGAAGCATATTAGAATATATTAAGGGTATAGAGTGGGTAGGTGGGGTTTGGATAGGAACTGGCCGTGTTAGATAGGTTTTATGTATTTTTTGAAGAGTAGGGTTTTAGTATCTTTCTTGAAGGTTTTGTAGTCTGTGGTCGATGACAACATAATAGTGATTTGTCTGTCCAGTTTAGCTGCTTTGGTGGCTATTAGGTTGTCATATAGTTTTTTTCACTTGCCATTTTTGGATGGTGGGTGTGTGAATAGTGAGTGGGTTCTCCTGTGCCTGGTTGAGGAGGATTGAGTTAGTCGGTTATTCCAGTAGGTTGGGCTTTCTCCGTTAACAGCTTTGTATAGTAGGCAATAGAATTTGAAGTATATTCTTGCTTGTATTGGGAGCCAGTGTGAGTCATGGTATGCTTCTGTGATGTAGTCATATTTTTTCAATGAATAGATGAGTCTTAGGGCTGTATTTTGTATTGTTTGTAATTGTTTTATCATGGTTGCTGTGCATGGGAGGTATAGTATGTTGCAGTAGTCTATTAGTCCAAGGATAAGAGATTGTACCAAAAGTAGGAATTGTTTCCTGTCAAATAATTTTTGGATTTGTCTTAGATTTCTCATGGTCACGAATGATGCTTTTATTACTTTGTTGATTTGTGGTTGCATGGTACAGCTTCTGTCAATTAGTACTCCCAGAAGTTTTAGTGTGGGTTGAATAGGGTATGAGATCGAGTTTATTACTAGATTTGTTAAGGTAGGAGTTTTATTGTTTTCTAGGAGGATGAAGTTTGTTTTGTCAGGGTTAAGTTTTAATTTGTGCTCAGTCATCCATGTTGCTATTGTTTCGAGTGTTCTGTGTATTGTGCTCGTCATGGTGGGTTCTGGGTGGTCGAAGGGGAGGAGAATAGTGATATCATCTGCATAGCTGTATGAGGTTATGCCATGTTTGTCTAGGTAAGAGCTGAGGGAGGCTATGTATATATTGAATAGTATGGGTGATCCTTTGAACCATGAAAGTACCTTGTCTGAGATTCCTATGGAGTCTAGAGTTTGTAGGAGAATGTCGTGATCAAACAGGTCGAAGGCTGCAGAGAGGTCTAGTTGTATGAGCAGGATTTTCTTGCCTGTACAGAGGTATTGTCTGGCAGTGTCCATTAGTATTCCTAGTAGGGTCTCCATGCTGTAGTTGGCTCTGAAGCCAGACTTGTGGGGTGGAATAAGTTGTGTTTATCTAGGTATGAGGTTAAGGTTTTGGCTACGAGGCCTTCCATCAGCTTGATGTACAGTGGGATTGAAGCTATGGGTCTGTAGTTGGATGGTTGGTCCGTTGCTCCTTTGGGGTCTTTTAATATCGAAGTATGATGATTTTGCTGAGTTCTTGTGGGAAATGACCCTCTAATAGTAAAGACTGTATCCATTGTAGAAGCAGGGAATAGAATAATGTACTTGAGGTTTTCAGTAGGTATGGGGGCAATGGTTAAGGTCGCAGGCTGCGTGGCTGTATTTATTATATAGATTGTTGAAGTCTGACCATTGTATGGATGAGAAATGAGACCAAGTTCTATCTGCTGCGACTGGCTCTTTTTCTGTGGGGGGGAAATAAGGTCTCTATGTGTGTGGGGGCTCCGTTGAACGTGGCTCTGATGTTTGCGATCTTGTTTTTGAAGTATGTGGCTAGGAGGGTGGCTGAAGGAGGGGTGGAGTTGCTGTTGGCTATGTAGGGTGTGGTGTCTGTGAGAACTTTTAGTAGTTGGAATAGCTTTTTTGTGTCTTGGGGTCCTTCTCCTATTTGTTTTGAGTAGTATGTCTTTCTTTTTTCTTTCAGTTTTTGTTTATATTTTTGGTTTGTTACTATCCATACTGTTTTTGTGGACTCTTGGCTGCTTTTTCTCCATTTTTTTTTTTTTAGTTGTCTGCATTGTCTTTTGAGTTGGAATAGTTTGTTGTCGAACCACTTGTCTAATTTTCTGTGGGTTTTGGGTTTTTCTGGGGCTAATTTGTCCAGGGTTGCAGTACTTAGGTGGTTCCATTGTGAGATGAAGTCTTTGGGTGTGTAATTTTGGATTATGGTGTCTGTTTTTGTCCAGAATGTGGTGGGATCTATATGTTTTCGTGAGTTGTAAGTTGTTTGTTGAGTAATTGGAATGCTTTTGTTACTGGTCCAATTGATTTCAAAGGAGTATGTGTAGTGATCAGACCAAAGGGAAGGGTTCCAATTTCCATTTGATGTTTGGATCTCCGGTTGCGTGGGCTGTTGGGACATGTAGGCTGCGATATCTAGTTGGTGTCCTTTTTCGTGTGTGGTTTGAGGATCTAAGATTTATATGTTAAGGCCTCGAGATATGCTAGTAAGGTTTCTACATTTTTGCAGGATTGGTTTTTGAGGTGGAGGTTGAGGTCTCCTAGAAGTAGGTTGTAGGTTGTCGTTAGAGAGTTTCGATAAATAAATTCTTCAAATATTGGTTTAGTTGTGTTCCAGTTACTTGGGGTTATGTAGCATAGAATGCATGTTAGCGTTCCTTTAAGTGATGTGCTTGAAAGTTGACAGGCTAGTAAATCCATGTATTGGTTGGTTGTTTTGTCTTGTATTTTTAGGTTTATGGTGTTTCTAGCTATAATGGCAATTCCTCCTCCTCTTTTATTTTCTCTGTAGACTAACTTTATTTTGTTGCTCTTTGGGCAAACTTCAGTTATTCTGGGGTCCGAGTCAGAGGTAAGCCATGTTTCTGTGAGGAAGAGGCAGTCTAGGTTATCTTCTTCTATCCAGTTTTTTATGCGTTCTCTTTTAGGCATATGGGGACAGACTTAAAGATCTCAATCTGTATACTTTGGAGGACAGGCGGAAGAGGGGAGATAAGATAGAGACGTTTAAATACCTACATAATGCAAATGCACATGAGTCGAGTCTCCTTCATTTGAAAGGAAATTCTGCAATGAGAGGGCATAGGATGAAGTTAAGAGGTGAGAGGCTCTGGAGTAATCTGAGGAAATACTTTTTTACGGAAAGGGTGGTGGATGCATAGAAGAGTATCCTGGAAGAGGTGGTGGAAACAGAGACTGTGTCTGAATTCAAGAGGGCCTGGGATAGGCACATGGGATCTCTCGGAGAGAGAACGAGATAATGGTTACTATGGATGGGCAGACTAGATGGGCCATTTGGTCTTTATCTGCTGTCATGTTTCTATGTTTCAATATTACTTTAGGTGTTCTCTGCTGTTATGGGGAAGTAAAATTTTTGGTTTTTTTTTTTAAAGTGTCTGCAATGACTTTGTTTTCCATGCTGTACTGTATATAATGGTTCAGATTAGGGTTGTAAACATTACTGAAAACATGTCCAAAATCCCAGCATGCCAACTGAACTAGGAGGAGGAAAAAGGAGGAAGGAAGAGGCCAAAATAAAAGTTCTAATCACCATCAGGCAGATAGGACAAAAGTCACCAGTAGCACAGAGAGTCTTCTATAAATCAGCTTGAGAAGTTTGCTCTGTCCATAGATCCTGTGCCAAAAAGCATTAAGGCCAAGTTGACTCTAATTTGAGAATGGCACGTAAGGCAGCTTTTTTATGCATTGTTAATTGCCACCGATACGGAGAATTAACAATATTAAAACTGTTTACAAACACTAAGTCTTTTCTTTTTTTAAATCTCTGGTTATAAAGAACCGTCCTTCTGTCTTTGCAACGCTTCTCCAGAGATGTACTTCTTCAATGCAAAGATATATAACAGGGCTGCCCAAGTCCGGTCCTTAAGATCTACTGGCAGGCCAGGTTTTCAGGATATCCACAACGAATATGCATGAGAAAGATTTGCCTGCACTGCCTTCCTGGTATGCAAATCTCTCTCATGCATGTTCATTGTGGATATCCAGAAAACCTGGCCTGCCAGTAGATCTCGAGGACCGGACTTGGGTAGCCCTGATGTATACAGTTTCTGGGTGAAGAAAACCATCATCTAGACCAGTGGTTCCCAAACCCGTCCTGGGGGACCCCCAGCCAGTCAGGTTTTCAAGATATCCCTAATGAATATGCATGAGAGAGATTCGCATATAATGGAAGTGACAGATATGCAAATCTCTCTCATGCATATTCATTAGGGATATCTTGAAAACCTGACTGGCTGGGGGTCCCCCAGGACAGGTTTGGGAACCACTGATCTAGACTCTACCCATACAAAGTTACCACGACCAGGGTGACTCTAAGTGACACCCTAGGCCAGCGCTTGTCAAACTTTGTCACCATTACCCCTATCCTGGCCAAAGAAAGTACCCTTCCCCCAGCCCACCTAGGTCATGATCCCCAACATGGCTTTTGCAACCCTAGAAACCCTGCTGTAGGCAAACCTTCAGACATGCACCTCCTATCCCAGGGGTGGCTCAAGGCCCAATTCCTCTGTAGCCTAGCATGTCCCCTCTCCTTCCCTCCCCCCCTCCCCCCCAGGAAACCAGCATCCCTCTTTCCATCCCCTAGCCTCCCTTCCCTATTGCCATTCTGTGTCCAGCATCTGCCCCGCCTGCCCTACATTTTCTCGGACCTGGGCTAAAGCTACACGCAGACTCTGTGCGCTGGCCCGCAGCCTTTGAAACACAGACTCGTACTTGAGCACTGTCATGTTCCAGCCCCCTCCAACACAGGCATTTCAGTCAGAGGGAGGGTGGGCATCAGCAGCACCTGAACAAATGTGTGTTAAAAGCCACCATGAAGTTTGCTTGCAACTTAGCCAGGTCTGGGAATGATTAGGTCAGAGATGGTGTGGGCAGGGAAAAGTGAGGTGGTGCGAATGTTAGACACAGGATAGGAGGATTGAAGTGCTGCTTTCCTGTTGCACTGCTGCCTCCACATCCTCCTACCCTAGGCGAATACTTGTGCAAGTGTTAGTGTCAGCCCTGGCCATGACTGACAAACTCTCCACTGCACTAAGATAGGAATCTGTATCTTAATCCCCAGGCACACATTCTCTTACCAGTATGTGGTTCTAAATGGAGCAGCCAATCTTTGCACAGTTCCTAAAAAGGTATCTATGTCAGTTACAAGGATCCCATTCTTTTCAAAGATTTCTCTGGTAGTGCTGGGTTTATCTGCAAAGTTACAGCAAAATTAGTTTCAATTTTTTATGTAATTTAATGTTGCATTTCTATTTTCTGTTGTTCTCGGATGAATTTGGCTCATGGCAGATTACACAGTACAAACAGATTATGTAACAAATCTCTTATAAAGAACACATTCACAAATGGATTTTTTTTAAAAACCCAATATACTGTATTTTAAAATTATTAAATGTCCCAGCCCCATTAATCTACTAGTCCACCACTATATTCTTTCAATAAATTTTACAGCAGACTACATTGGTTTGGAGGTCAAGAAGGCACTTAGTTTGCAAAGGAACAATAAAGCCACTAGGCAGTCAATTTTAAACAAATAGGAGAACTTTTCTTCAGCCAACATATAATTAAACTCTGGAATTTGTTGCTAAAGAATGTGTTAAAAGCAATTAGCTTAGCAGGGCTTAAAAAAAAAAGGTTTGCCAAGTTCCTAAAAGAAAAGCCCATAAACCTTTTTAAGATTGACTTGATAAAACTCACTGCCACAAAAGAGTTATTCCTGGATTATGCTGCATAAAATCTATTTTACACTTGTGGGTGCTTGCCAGGTACTTGTGATCTGGATCGGCCACTGCTGGAAACAGGATACTGAGCTTGATGGACTCTTGGTCTGTTCCAGTATGGTGATGCTTATGTCCTTATATATTTAAACTGGCAGAAATCAAAGCCAGATTGAAGTTGCAGAAAATTATGCCTGCTTGGAGGCAGGCAAAAACATTAGCACCTTACAAACTATGTTCAGAAGTCATGACACTTTCCACACCTGACCCCAGCACACACCTACCCGCAGGTCGCGTAAAAATACTCTCTCGTCACCATATGTACCTTTATGAATATAACCCCTGCAGTAATTATATAAATGTCCTATCTGCACAGGCTAATGGGGGTTCTCCATAGATAACAGGGGAATTCAGAGTAAAAGGGAAGAATCCAGACTATGAATGGGCCCAGCCACTGACCCTCGAGCCTTGCATTGAAGAATGCTGATGTAGAAGGACGGAGGTTGAGATAGACACTAAAGAAGGATACAGGATGGTTTCCTGTGGTTATCCACTGGGACGGAAATGGTAACAAATTCTGTCACTGTGTCATTCTCTTAACACACTGATATGTAATGTCATTCTGACAGCTTCCTGTGGTGGTGCTCTCCAATAGCCCAGAGAAGTTTTTGAACCCAAGCATGAACCCCCAGCTCCCCCTTCAAGTCTATGTCTTAGCTGCCACTTCAGTGCAGAGGGGAAGCAAAATAAGGAAGTGTCTTCTTTCACTTCTGTCTATGGAGAACCAACGATATAGGTAAGCCATGTTGCTTTCTCTGTCAGACACACTTATGGGTGATTCTATAGCTTGGGGTCATTCCATGTTGTCCACTGAAGATGACCCAGCAGAAGCTAAAGGAACACTGGTGTGAAGTGGCATACCGATTACGTGAAAAAGTTACAAAGAACTGCTTATCTGAATGTTAGCAAAGACACTTTGACAAAGTGATGTCAAAGAGGACAAGTTGCTGCTTTACAGATGTTTTCTAGCAAGATGGATCACAAATTTATGAGGTCTTGTGTTGATTATAGCAGAGGTTGATGCAATTTGAGACCCGATTGGAGTGTGTGTGTTTAGCAATTGGGCCTCCCTGATTGACCAGGTTAAACGAGAAAGTTGGAAGCTCTTGCAAATGTTTCTGTAGATAGAGCAGGACACCCTAACAGTACAAGGCCTCCGCTGGGTAGAAAATAAAGGAAGTTTGGTACTCCATTGAGCAGGACTTTTGGATGTGTGCAGAGGACTATTTGGAGAGAGAAGAGCTAGGTGCAAGGAGAGCAACGTACTAATGCTTGGAACTCGCTGACTGCATGCCGATGCAATGGCTGTGAGAAAAATCTATCTTCCAGGTGAGATGTCAATTGACAGTGCAAAAGGGCTTTCAAGCAGTGCGATCGCTTCTAAAGTTTCAAGTTTTTTTCAAGTTTTATTTAAAAATTTGATACAATACTTATAAAATTTCTCAGCGATTTCTATAATAAAAACGGGGTAAAAGAACGTAAGAGTAACTGACATCAAATGAAGATCCCACCGAGGGTGTGGTGGTCAAAGCGTGACTTCTTGACCAATTCTCTCTTCTGCATGAAACTCAATCTGGTTTTAGGCCTCTATTTAGCACTGAAACAGTAATTACGGCCATTCTGGACAATTTGCGTTACTTGTTCAGTAAGGGCCTCAACGCCCTAATCATGCAATTTGATATGAGTTCTGCCTTTGATTTGGTGGACCATAGAAAACTGTTACAATGCCTAGACGCAATCGGAATCAGAGGAGAAGTACTGAACTGGTTTTGAAGTTTCCTTATATCACACACCTACCAAGTCCGTTTTAATCACGATCTCTCAGACACATGGAGCAATCCATCTGGCGTGCCACAAGGATCACCGCTATCCCCTTTGCTCTTCAATGTTTACATGTCCTCATTGGGTGCACAACTATCCCAGCTGGGGATAAAACTATTTAGCTATGCTGACGACTTCATGATAATTATCCCATTCAACAACTCTGTCTCAGAAGTCACCCCCAAAGCAACAGAAGTACTAAATCGGATGGAGAAATGGATGACTGAATTCAGACTAAAACTAAACTCAGAGAAAACAAAATTTTTCATAGCATCGCCACACCCACTTGACACTAAAGCACCAATGTGCATCAATAACCTTAGTTATCCCATTCAACCCACTATGAAGATATTGGGAGTAATACTGGACCAGAACCCGACCATGAAAGACCAGGTAGACTCCTTGATCAGAAAAATCTTTCTCACCCTCTGGAAGCTTCGGTCCATCAGACCTTACTTCGATGTCTCATCATTTCGAATTCTGGTACAATCCCTTATACTGAGTCAACTCAATTATTGTAACATCGCCTACTTGGCACTCCCCCAGAAGTATATGTGGCGATTGCAACTAGTTCAAAATGCAGCGGTTAGACTACTTTGTGGACTGAAGAAGTTTGATCACGTAACACCTTCCTATCGACTTCTACACTGGTTGCCGATGGAGGCATGTGTGAAATTCAAGTTTGGTTGTTTTTGCTTCAAGGTACTTTATGGCTTAGCCCCTAATACATAACAGACCTTTTCTCTTTCACAACCAAGACACAAGCGAAGCTCACACCCGAACTTTGTTTCTCCACCGGTTAGAGGTTGTAAATTTAAAAGTCATCACCAATATCTTTTCGCACATCGAGCGGCATTATGGGGTAAAGACCTTGAACAATTGTTCGTGCCTACTACCTATGGGGAATTCAGGAATCGCCTAAAAACACATCTGTTCCTGAAATACTTAGGAAACCAACCTGTTCAATCTTAGTCCTCAACAAACGATCGCTAGAACTATCAATCACTAAGTCTATACTTTGTTTAACGTTTATTCCATTTAATCTGTAACATTTCTAATCACTGTAAACTGCATAGAACTTCACGGTCCTGCGGTATATAAACTGTTATTATTATTATTCTTTATAAAACTTTATATACTCTCTTCTTGGCCAATCAAGATAGTGAACAAGTAAATCACTTAAAATAAAACAGCCCCTCATGCTGCAAGCGACCAGGGGATGAAGGGAGAGAGAGAGGTTTCCGTTTGAAATGGTCCACTGCAGTTCCTATCATGGTCGAGTCACTTTCCCTTCCATTACCTCAGATACAAACAGACGAAGTCCTCCAGGGACAGGGAAATACTTAGTATCCCTGAACGTAATTCACCCTGCGCTATTACGGGACAGAGAGATACACAGCATGTCACCTCAGGATATAGTCACATGATCCTATGGGTGCTACAACATCATTCTTACTAAGAAAGCTAGTAGACTTGACATTTCTGACACTGGAGAAAAGCTACTTTGCACTGGATTAAATCCTATTGATGACACAGCAGTACGTATTCACCAATTAAGAATGACATTGGGACAAATTTTTTTCCTGTCCCCGTAGGGACTCAAATTTCCTCATCCCGTCCCCGTGAGTTTTGTCACTGTCTCTGTTCTTTTCCTGTAAGCTCTGCTTTACCCGCACAATCCTCGAACACTTATGATTTTCAAGTGTTTGAGGCTTGTGCAGATGAGGACGGAGCTTAGGCATTGGTGGAAGGAGAAATTAGGTTCTTACCTGCTAATTTACTTTCTTTTAGCTTCTCCAGACCAGTAGAGGTTAACTTTACGAATGGGTATATATCTAATCATGACCAGCAGGTGGAGACTGAAAACAAAACTTTGGGACAGTATATCCTAGCCCCTCCTCTCTATTTCCCTCAGTCTGCCGAATAGCCAAGCAGAACCAAGAACTGGAAAACAACAGAGAGAAAAAAACAATACTCCAAAAGGAGTAACAAATAACATACCCAAAATGCTGTTGGAAAATGCAGAGGAGAAATTCCCGAAGGAAGAATGTCCCCACAGCTCGCCAGCTAAGCCAGCCGAGCCACAGCCGCTGTTCTTCAATTCTCCCCGGCCCTAGAAAAATACTAGAACCCGCAGCAAAAACCAAAAACTGCCCGCGCAACAGCCCCAACAACAACCACAACAGACAGGGTGGGGACCTCTACTGGTCTGGAGAAGCTAAAAGAAAGTAAATTAGCAGGTAAGAACCTAATTTCTCCTTCTTTAGCACTCTCCAGACCAGTAGAGGTTAACTTTACGAATGGGACGTACCAAAGCAGTCCCTCTCACGGGCGGGACCCCCGAAGGGCCGATACCAGTACACGCTCACCGAACACCGCGTCCCGATGCGCCTGCACATCAACCCGATAATGACGAACAAAGGAATGCAAGGAGGACCAAACCGCAGCCTTACAAATATCCACTGGAGGCACGAGCGACGACTCAGCCCAAGAAGCCGCCTGACCCCGAGTGGAATGAGCCTTGAGAAACTCCGGAACAGGCTGCTGTTTCAGAAGATAAGCGGAAGCAATCGTCTCCTTGATCCAGCGCGCAATAGTAGCCTTAGAAGCGCCCGCTCCCCGACGAGGACCCGCCAGGAGGACAAAGAGATGATCGGACTTCCGGAATTCCTGGGTCCGCTGCACATAAGAGCGAAGGACCCGACCGACATCCAACTTGCGCAGCTGCCGTTGCTCAGAAGAGCCCTCCCGACCACCCAAGACCGGGAGAACCACCGATTGATTGACATGAAAAGGAGAAACAACCTTCGGCAGAAAGGAAGGAACAGGCCGCAAGACGACCCGCTCCCTAGAAAACTCCAAGAAGGGAGCCCTACAAGAGAAAGCCTGCAGCTCAGAAACACGCCTAGCAGAAGTAATGGCCACCAAAAAGACCGCCTTCAAAGTAAGGTCCTTCAAAGAACAGTCGTCCAAGGGCTCGAAAGGCGGACGCACCAAAACAGAGAGAACCAGATTAAGATCCCAAGAGGGAACCGAGGGCCGTAGGGGAGGCCTAAGCAACTTGGCCGCCCGCAAAAACCGAATCACATCAGGAAGAGCCGATAAACGCTGACCTGACACCAACCCTCGAAAGGCCGACAGGGCCGCAATATGAACCCGGAGAGAAGACCAAGCCAGGCCTCTATCCAGGCCATCCTGCAAGAACTCCAGAATGTTAGGCAGAGAAGCGCGAAAAGAGGTCACTCCCCGCGCCCGACACCATTCCTCAAAGAGACGCCAAACCCGCACATAAGCCCGAGAGGTAGAAAGCCTCCGGGACCCCAACAGTGTAGAGATCACCTTGTCTGAATATCCCTTCTTGCTAAGGCGACCCCTTTCAAGAGCCACGCCGTAAGACAGAAGGGAGACGGGTCGAACATGGGAATGGGACCCTGCATCAGAAGGTCGTCCGAGAGAGGCAGAGGAAGAGGATCCGCTACCAGGTGCCTCACCAGATCCGCATACCACGGACGGCGAGGCCAATCCGGCGCCACCAGCACCACCAAACCCGGATGGTGAACAATGCGAAGAAGCACTCTGCCCACCAGCGGCCAAGGAGGGAACACATACAACAGCCCCTCCGTTGGCCACTGCTGGACCAGAGCATCCAGACCCTCGGCCAGACCGTCCCTGTGACGACTGAAGAAGCGGGGCACTTTGGCGTTGCCCCCCGTGGCCATCAGGTCCATCAGGGGCTGCCCCCAAGCCTGCACTATCAACTGAAACGCCTCGGCGCCGAGACACCACTCTCCTGGATCTAGAAAGTGACGACTGAGGAAGTCTGCCTGAACATTTTCTACTCCGGCTATATGAGAGGCCGAGAGGTCCAGCAGATGGGATTCCGCCCAAACCATGAGCAGAGCCGCCTCCTGCGCCACCTGAGTGCTCTTGGTGCCCCCCTGATGATTGACCTAAGCCACCGCCGTGGCATTGTCTGACAGCACTCTGACCGACTTGCCCAGCAACAGGGAGTGGAAAACCAACAGCACCAGACGGACCGCTCTGGTCTCCAACACGTTGATCGACCAGGCGGCCTCCTCCGCGGACCAGGTGCCCTGAGCTGAGTGACCCAAACACTGAGCCCCCCAACCCAGGAGACTCGCATCCGTCAGGAGCACCGTCCACTGCGGGAGATCCAGACCCACCCCCTGAACTAGGTGAGGGGTCTGGAGCCACCAACGCAGACTGCAGCGCCAAGCCTCGCAGGGGGACCGGAACATCCATCCCGTGCCTCTGGGGAGACCACCTCCGGAGCAGAGCATACTGGAGAGGACGCATGTGGGCCCGCGCCCACCTCACCACGTCCAGGGACGCCGCCATCGACCCCAAGACCTGGAGGAAATCTCGCGCCCGAGGACACCGGGACGCCAAAAGCAGGCGAATCTGAGATTGCAATTTGCTCACCCGGCCCTCTGGGAGGAAGACCTTCCCCAAGGAGGTGTCGAACAGCACCCCTAGGTACTCCAGACGCTGAGCCGGGACCAACCGACTCTTGGAAAGGTTGACCACCCAGCCCAGCGACCGGAGAAACTCCACCACCCGAGCAGTAACCCGGGAGCTTTCCTGCAACGACTTTGCCCGAAATAACCAGTCGTCCAGGTAGGGGTGTACCAGGATGCCCTCCGACCGCAAGGCTGCCGCGACGACCACCATCACCTTGGTGAACGTCCGAGGAGCCGTGGCCAGCCCAAAGGGAAGCGCACAGAACTGAAAGTGCCGACCCAAGATCGCAAAGCGCAGGAAACGCTGATGAGAGGCCCGAATGGAAACATGCAAGTAGGCCTCCGTCAGATCGAGAGAAGTGAGAAACTCCCCCGGCTGAACCGCCAGAATGACCGACCGCAGAGTTTCCATACGGAAAGAGGGAATCTTGAGAGCCCTGTTGACCCCTTTCAAATCGAGGATGGGCCGAAAGGTCCCCTCCTTCTTGGGCACCACAAAGTAAATGGAGTACCTGCCCGTGCCCTACTCCGGAGGGGGCACCGGAACAACTGCCCTGAGATCTAGCAAGCGCTGAAGGGTCTGGCGAAAAGCCTGCGTCTTCCCCGGAGTCTGACATGGAGAAGCGAGGAAAAAATCCGGCAGAGAGCGGGCGAACTCCAGGGCATAACCGTCCCGCACCACCTCCAGGACCCACTGATCGGACGTGATCTCGGCCCATTTGGGGAAAAATTCGCGCAGCCGGGCCCCCACCGGAACCAAAGGGGGCGCCAGCAAGGCATCATTGTGCAGGATGGGAAGCGGGGGAACCGGCGGAGGGATTCCCTGCCCCCCGACGGGCCCCCCCGAAAGGGCTGCATGCGCTGGAAGAACCGACCCCGGGAAAATCCCGGAGACTGGAAAGAAGCAGCCCCACGCCCAGGGCGATACTTGCGAAAGTCCCGCAAACGCCCCCGGGCCGCACCCCCCCGAGACGCCGGGCGGGCACGGTCCTCCGGCAGACGGGGAACTTTCGAGTCCGACAAAGTCTGAATCAACTTATCCAAGTCCTCTCCAAACAAAAACGACCCCCGAAAGGGAAATTTAGTAAGCTTAGCTTTGGACGCAGCATCCGCCGCCCAAGCGCGCAGCCACAACACACGCCTTGCGGCCACGCCAAAAGCCATAGACTTAGCCGAGATCCGCACCAAGTCATATAGAGCATCTGAGAGGAATGAGGCCGCCATCTCAATCTTCGCTACCTCCTGATCCACCAGAGACCAGTCGTCAGACTCTCGATCCAAGACCCGCTCCGCCCACCGAAACACGGCGCGAGCGACCAGTCTCCCACAAATAGCCGCCTGGACCCCAAAGGCAGAGACCTGAAAATTTTGCTTAAGGATGCTCTCCAATTTGCGCTCCTCAGAGTCCCGCAAGGCAGAACCGCCCTCAACAGGCACGGTATGCCGCTTGGAAATTGCCGAGACCACCGCATCCACGACTGGCGAAGCTAACGTAGCCCGATCCCCTTCCGGAATGGGATACAGGTGAGCCATGCTGCGCGCCAGCCGAAACGGCGTCTCCGGCGTTTTCCACTGCTCCAGAATAATATCCCGAATATCCTGATGCATAGGAAAAGAGCGGGAAACGGAACGGATCCCCCGTAACAGGGGGTCCCCCACACGCGGAGTCTCCGGCGGCGCGTCCTCAAAACGCAAAACCGAAGAAACCTGCTGAATAAGGTCAGGCAGCTCATCTTTCTGAAAAAGGCGCACCACGGACGCCTCGTCACTGGAGAACGGGAAATCCGACAACCCGCCGCCAGCTTCCGTCCCCTCCAGAGAGTCCTGGAACTCCTCAGAAGGGTCCAGGTCCTCCTCCAGACCGACCCGTTCCTCCGACCACAAATTCTCGTCCCACGACACCCGCGGACGCTTGGACAAGGGAGGCGGCGGAGGGGACGTCACGCCAGACGAAAGAGGCAAAGCCGCAGGGAGCGCGGAGGAAAACCCACCCCCCGAAACCCCCTGGGCGCAACCGGGACCCCCAGCCGCCTGAAAATAGGCTCAGCATAAAGAAAAGAAAAATTCAGGAGAAAACCCCCCCGAGGGTCCCAAGGGACTCCCTGCCACAGCAGGGGACCCAGCAGAACCTTGCCCCTGCATAGTCAAAACAGGGGGAAGGTCACCTGAGGTGGAAGACAAAATGGAGGGGCCAGACAGAGAAGATGGCGGTTTTCCCGCCAAAAAAGCTCCCTCCATAGCCTGAAGCGGCTGAGAGACCTGAATAGTCTCAGCCGCTAAAGCAGGCAAGCCGGCATCAGCTGTCAAAAAATCAGCTGAGAGGGAAACCTTCGGGGAATCCCTCCGTGGGCGGTTGTGGAAGACCGGGCTTCCCCACTGCTCCAAGCCGACTCGCGAGGCACCATCGGCGGGGAGCTCTGGGCGCCTGCAGCCGCTGCCGACGGAGCTCCACCACCTCATCGACCCAAACCGCCGAGTTCAGGCCGGCCGCGAGTGCCTCGCGGCTGGACTAAATTGTGTCCTACTCCCCCGGAGAAGGGCACAATTGCTCCATACGCGACCTAGCTATAAAAAAGTGCCGGTTACATGAAAAAATACAGTAAAATACAGTTTTCTTAAAGGGAAACAACCCTTCAGACCAGCACTACCTCAGGATTTTTTTTTATTTATTTTTTTTTTTTTTACAGAACAGACTCCACAGGCTCTCGAAGCAATATGCCTTGCTTGACTTAGGGGGCAAGGCTTACTGCTGAGGCTCCTCTAAAAAAATGTGGGGAGGTGGAGGAAGTGGGGGGAGGGACCCCGCTCGTGACCCGCCGGGTTTGACACCCCCGAGGTCGGACGAACCCCCAAACAGAGTCCGCCCAAGCTCCGTCCGGCTAAAAACAGGGACAATAAACCCCCTAAACAAATTCCAACAGCCCTACCAAGGGAGATGGGTACAGATCACTCAACACCTGCTGGAGACTGAAAGAAGACTGAGGGAAATAGAGAGGAGGGGCTAGGATATACTGTCCCAAAGTTTTGTTTTCAGTCTCCACCTGCTGGTCATGATTAGATATATACCCATTCGTAAAGTTAACCTCTACTGGTCTGGAGAGTGCTAAAGAATGAGGCATTATGACATCACAATCTGAGCTCTAGAATGTTGCTACTTATGATTTTAAAGCGTTTGAGGCTTGCGCGGATGAGGATGGAGCTTGCGGGAATGGGGCAGGTACAGGAAAAGAACTAGCCATAACGGGAAAATGAGTTCCTGCGGGGACAGGGTAAAATTTGTCTCTGTGTTATTCTCCATTCAGCAACATCCAGGCAAGCCCCCCACCCCCTTCAGACATAGTACTCAAAAATCAAGACATTCTCTATGCATAAATCTCACGGTTTTTGTATGCAAACGTGCTGCTTCAAGTCCTGTGATCATACCTGTTAGATATAGAGCTAATCTGGCCCCAATGTGTTGGATTTGCAGATTTAATAAGCATTTCAGCTCCTCTGATTTTTTTGAAGACCTGGAGTCACACGGGTGATAATGAAGCACTTCAACGATGTTGGCTTGTTGGCATGATTTAAGTACTAAGCTCTTTTTCCGAGCAATCAAGTTCATCCTGTTGGAAGTAAAGAGAGCACTCATCAGTTTCAAGACAGATCATTTACTTGCAGCCAACTCTCTCACGGAGCTCACCAGCACTCAAAATTCTCTCTGTAAACAGGTCTCGTTCCCCTTTGCTTTTTTTCCTCTCAAGATACTGGAGTTCATCCCTTTTTTTTCCTTATACTACTTTTCCCTTAATGTCCCCCTTTTTTTTCTGTTTTATCATTGACTTGTTTTTAATTATTTTATTTTTTTCCCTGTTATTTTTTTAATCGTACACCGCTCAGACATTGATGTATGGTGCATGAAGACTAAAATAAACGTGAAACTTGCTCTAAGCTTTCAAGCATTGCCTTTCCAGGTCACAGGATTATGAGGCCAGAAAATGAGGGAAAAGGACAAAGGCTAGCGCCGGGGTGGGGAACCAAGGCCACAATCCAGTTGGCTTTTCAGGATTTCCCTAATGAATATGCATGACATCTATTTGCATGCACTGCCTCCATTGTATGCAAAAAGATCTCATGCATATTCATGGGGAAAATCCTGAAAACCTCTGGCCTAGCAGTATAGACAGAGTTTTAGCCATCTTTAGATCGCAAGGATTTGTGGGCTCTCAAGACATGACTCGCAACCCTCCCACTCCCAGATGTTCTGCACCAGCCCAAAGACAGTCTGCACACAGGATTACAAATGTTTGTTGCACACACGTTGTCTGTCACACAAAATCCCCTAAAAAAAAAAAAGCATCTAATTCAATAAGGCTATTCCCCCAATACTGTGTCCATGGGGAAAAGATCTTAAGAAAAAAAGGACCCAATTCATCAAACAGTTGATTCTGGCTTTGTGTTAATGCATAAGACAACTGGGTACACATTTCCAAATGTATGCACGAATACCTGAATGACTGCATTATTTTCATTTTGCACCTGGTGGTGATTGAGGGAGGATGTAGTATTGGAGATTTATCTGAATGCTCAGACGGGTAAAACTACTGGGAAATCATTTGTCTCTCTCTTTGTTGAGATCTGGATACTTGTCTACTTTCCCTTTTGGTTTATATACTTCCCACAAGTGCCGTCGTTTGCAACAACCAGCTATTTTGCTCATTGCAGCAGTGACCACATTTGTCACAGATAGTGACTTTAAGGCTCCTTTTAAAAGGCTCACTTTTTTCTTTTTGGGTTTTCCCACTTTCTCACTGCTAAGAATTTCCTTATTGTAAAGCGCTATTAAGATAACACCTCCTCTCTCTCACTTTGCACTATTTGCTTTCACTGAGTGACACTAGCGTTTGTGAGGCCTGCAGAGCGGGTTGGAATGTGGAGCACAAACCTCGATCAGGCATTAAACTGTGGTGGATGGCAGGACAAGGAGCAAGACAGACACCGAGCCCCAAAAATAACAGATCTAGCAACCAGCTGCCTACCAGTCTGCTAGTGTAGAGTTGCCAGATTTGCTCTATGAAAAAAAGACACCTGGTCCTGCCCCATTCTACCCCCAAGCCTGCCCAATTCCGCTTCCAGGTCCACCCCCACCCTGCCCCCAAACAAACCTCCCCAAGCTTGGGACTGTGTCTGCGTACATGCGTATGATGTCATCTCGTTGACATTTGCACATGCGCAGACGACCTCCAGACATGGCCCTCTGAGGTTGAGGACTTCCCAAAATCCGGACAAACTGCCTGGTTTTGGAAATCCCTCTGGGCACTTAGACAATCCTCTAAAAAGAGGACAGGTCTAGGTTTTCCCAGACGTCTGGTAGCCCTATGCTAGTGCAACTCCCTCAGGCAGACTGAAGTATTACCTTCTCTCCTCTTTTAGCTTCTTGTCCTCTTTGTAATGAATAAACCATTTCCATCTCCCATTCTCATTCAGATTCTCTAGAACCTTCATAACTTCCTTCAGCTGACCTGTTGTGAAAAGAAGGCCACAGGTAGCAAAACACTAGAAACACCAAGCCTAAGGGGACCATAGGCCAGAATGCTTTCATATACATTATGCAGAGAAAAACGCGTGAGCGGACTGCTGGGCGTGATGGACCTCTGGTCTGACCCAGCATTGAGGCACTGCTTATGCTCTTATGCCACTGATTTGTCTCCGCCCGTCCAAACTGCTCAGGGCAATGCAACAAACCACTAAATACAATTTACAAGGAACATGATAGAATAAATGGAAGATGCTACCCTTAAAATAACTAATAAAAATTCTTATGTTGTGGGGTTTTAATTCCACGGGGGGTTGGGATGGGATGGTTTATGTTGACCAGACAAGATCATTTCCCAATTAAATATATGATAGGGTATATTTTTGATTTGATAGAAGATCTGGATTGCCTATTTGTAACCAAAACTTGGCTACCACCAGAGGGGTACCAGTCATTGTTCGGATGTATCCTTAACTCTTTGGCCCCCAAGGTGAAGAAGCAAAGTTGGAGGAGTGGCTGTGATTTATAGATAAAAGAAGACAAAAGAGGCGACCTGTGATGCTCGATCTGTTAAGACCCGACACTACGTGTTTCGGACATAAGGCCTGCCTCAGGGGTTTTGTTTCCAATGTAGTGCAATTTATCGCATATGTCTCTTACCTAAAAAGTTGATAATTAAGACACTGTTAGAAGCCCGATTGCTATACTGGCAACAATCTCACGCAACCACTCAAAGTAAAATTGGTTGCGTGAGATTGTTGCCAGTATAGCGATCAGGCTTCTAGCAGTGTCTTAATTATCAGCTTTTTAGATAAGAGACATATGTGATAAATTGCACTACATTGGAAACAAAACCCCTGAGGCAGGCCTTATGTCCGAAACACGTAGTGTCGGGTCTTAACAGATCGAGCATCACAGGTTGCCTCTTTTGTTCTACCTTGAGGAGGTAGAATCTCTTTTTTTTTTTTTTTTTTATAAATCTTTATTCATTTCTGATTCTTACATCAAGTGAATTATAAATAATAAAACAATTTTCACAAATCACTTGAACTTACAATCAAATATTCTTATAAGATAAAATAAATACCCCCCTCTTTATCAATATTCCCATTTCCATATGATACATATTCCCCATCCCAACCCAAATATAAACTACCCATGTGCTTAAGATATCTGATCATTAGAGTAAATAGTCAATGGTCCCCATATTTTTTTAAAATTATGAAAATTCCCTTGTTGTAACGCTATCATCTTTTCCATCTTATATATGTGGCAAACTGAATTCCACCAAAATGTATAATTTAACTTAGTATAATCTTTCCAATTTTGAGTAATTTGTTGCATGGCGACCCCTGTCAATATTAATAATAACTTGTTATTATTTGCAGAAATCGGACTCTGAACTCTCATTGCTGTACCAAATAATATAGTGTCATAAGAGAGTCCAACATGATTTTCTAATAATTTATTAATTTGGGGCCAAATTAGTTTCCAAAAAGCAATTACACAGGGACAGATTTTGTAGATTAGAAGTTGTGACGTTAGATCATTTAATTTTTTTTCTGTCCCTGAGGTAGAATCTCTTGTATTCATGTATTGTAGTGTGACTTATAGATCACATTTTTCCATGACCCCTCTGAAAGTTGTCAGAGCTTATTAACTGATAGTTCACTGGAGTTAGGGGTTTTGTTAAACTTACATGCAGTGTAGGATAAGCACAAAATTACTGGAAAGCTCTGTTGAACTTAATATTGGAAGCTAAAATTCAAAGCATCCCTAAGTGCTTAGGGATTTTAACCAGCTATGAGCCTGTGATTGCTGGGCTTCTCTCTGTCCTGCAAATGGGGGGCTGATCCAGTTGAAATCTGCCACCATCAAGGCGTTACGTTATATGTAATCTTATAGCCTGCCAAATCCTCACCAAGCAGAGTTTGAGGCGGGTTACAATCAGCACTATCGCTACACAAAGGTAAATACAATGCAAAATCAAAAAGAGTCTAAATTCCTAACACAGACTTCTAAAACAGCAGGTTAAAAACAGCATTTTCGTCACACAAAGAAACATACAGCTCAGAGTCAAGGTCAAACCAAACCTCTAACAAAGACTGTACCCAGGCTTAACTTTTGATTCCACTACATCAACAAGGTCAGGTGCACTAGTGGTCACTCCAAAAGTGGGGTGTTCTATTCTCCACAAGCGATAAAGCCATCAAATGGGAACCTATGTTCTGGCAAGTTGTGGGTGACTGTGTTGGTACAAGATGGGTTTCAGAAGTAGTCCTCCAGATGAGCTAGTCAATATTGGTTTTCTGAGGCTTTAGATTAAGAAAGCTCCATCACCTCTTGTGTTCAGAGATTTTGAGAGATTCAAGAAGAAGAAAAAAAAAGACTAAGATTGTCACTGGAGAACAATAAACACTCTGAAGACAAAATCAATATGAAGAAAAAGTAAAAGTTACTATATATATACTTGAATATAAACCCATCAAATGAAAATCATTGGTCCTCTCTAAGTAGTGAAACAATACATCGCACGTCCAGTCTTCTCAGAATCTGATCCTTCCGCACCATCAGGCAGATGAACTTCCTGGTTGACATGAAAATCCAACACCACTTTTGGAAGAAAGGAACTGCGAGGAGGGGAAACCCCTGCCTCCGTGATCCGGAAAAAGGGCTCTCTGCAAGAAAGCCTGCAGCTCCGAAATATGCCTTGCTGAGACAAACACCACAAGGAAAACAGTCTTGACCGTAAGGTCCAGAAGAGAGGCCTGAAGCAGCAGCAGAAGCGCTGGAGGTATTAAGAGACACTCATTGTTGGATGTGGGGTGGGGGGAGAGAGAGACAGAAAATGCTCACTCGGGAGCCCTCATGCGGCTTCAGGAATTAACATAACATAACTTTATTCTTCTATATTGCCAACAATCAAACGACTTCTAGGCGGTTTACACAGAAGAGAAACTGGACAATCAGCAAAGTACAAAGTATTGAGAATAAAAGTGCAATATGTTATCTAAAGTATAGGCCAGGGGTGTCCAACCTGCGGCCCCGTGAAGTATTTTGTGCGGCCCCGGTCAAGGGCGATGCAGTGTTTTCCTCTGCTACCCCTGGGTGTTTACCGTCTTGCCGGCTCCCTCCTCTGTCTTGTTGCAGCGTTTGCGCGGCCCCAGAAACTTTTTTTTTTCGGCCAATGCGGCCCAGGGAAGCCAAAAGGTTGGACACCCCTGGTATAGACAGTATAAAATTATTGTTAACAATAAAACTTCAGTTAAGAAATAAATTTATCAAATAGTACAATCTTAATCCCTTTTCGAAATGCGCTGGAAGATTGCACATGCACGACCAACCACTTCCCAAATTAGAACATAGAAAAATAAAAGATTTACTAACCTATTGTTACAGTTTCCAATAGTGTTTCTTCGGAGACCACAAATCCTCCAGAGCGAAACAACCCCTGGTATGTGTAATTCACCACATCCTCAGGGCCATCCACCCCAGCAAAAATTACATTTGGAAGGAGTTTCAATCGCAGCAAATGAGGGATCTGGAGAAAGAAACCAAAGTGAGCCTTCAATGCACAAGGGCAAGAGTTTTATAGAACAGGAATTCCAAAACACAAAATCAGCATGCTGCACCACCAAGTACAACCAGCTTGCAAATCTGCAGTGCTAAAAGGATGTTTTCAAAGACATTTATGATATAAAGTTCTCCACCTGAAGCAGGTAAAAAAACACACAACTATTAGCAGCACAAGTGTTTTTCTCTCTTTCTCTCTTTTAAACAGGGAAACAAAGGCAGCTGGCTGCTAGATATACACAGACCACAGAATGACAAACTACTGATTAATAAAACATTCTATTTAGTTATTTTCTTAGTGGTCATTGGCCACCCCAAACAAGGGACAGCAATTTTACAGTACATGAATTCCCCAACAGAGGTGAGTACAATTAGGAAACTCACTTTCCAAGGGACATGTTTCAGTGAAGCAGACAACAGCGGTTCAAATGGAGATTCCATGAGCATGGAAAGAGCCACATTCAAATCCCATGCCACAGGTGGTGGTGGTCTGAGTGGAGGTTTGATATGGTAAAGGGCCCTCATAAATCTGGAGACCAATGGATGCATCGAGATGGGTTTACTATTCAATTGAGTATGAAAAGCGTTGATTGCACCGAGATGAACACATACAGAAGTTTGAAGTTCAGAATTGAAAAGATGAAGGAAGTAGTCTAGCAGAGATGGTAGAGGACATGTGACTGGATCCAAGGAGTGGAGATCACACCAAAACACTAAATCGTGTGGAGATAACACCAAAACACCAAAATCACACCAAACACTAAATCGTGTTCATTTAAACTGGTAACAGCACCTAGTAGATGGTTTTCTGAATGCTTCAATAATGTTCAAGACTGAAGGTGACAGTGGAGAGTTATCTATGTCTGCAAAGATAGATACCATGTTGTGAGTGCCAATGAGTATAGATTGGGGTGAAGGAGAGAACTTTCATTCTGAGTCAGTAGAGTTGGAAATAATTGAAGCAGGATGGGCTCCTGATCGCCAAGTTGTAGAAGGAGAGGAAGCCAGGCTTGCTGTGGCCAACGTGATGCTATAAGAATCATTGAGGCTTTGATGTAATTTGTTGGCCAAGCTCTTTTCTTAATACATAATGTTTCATGTATTGATAAAAATTAATAAATAAATAAATAAATAAAAAAAAGAATCATTGAGGCTTGCTCTTGGTAAAGTTTGAGTAGAGTTTTCCTGATTAGTGGTAAAGGAGGAAATGCAGAGGAAGTACCCTTGCCAGTTGAGGAGAAAGGTATCATATTTGAGATGGTTGGGATTGAAAAGTTTGGACCAGTAAAGCGGAAGCTTGTGGCTGGTGGGGGAAGCAAAGAGATCTATGTCATGAGTCCCCCATAATGTGAAAAACTGGCGTAGAATCGTTGTGTGGAGTGCTCAAATTGTCTGCCAAGTAGTTTTGTTTCCATGCTAGATACACTGCATTGAGGAAGATGTTGTAAGGAATTGCCCAAGTCTAAATTTGTATGGCATTATGACACAGAGGATGAGAGCCTGTGCCACCCTTGCTTGTTTATTTAATACATTGCTACTTGATTGCATACGAGAACTACGTTGTTCTGCAAGCGATCTTGAAAGGTGAACAAAGTATTGCGAACCCCTTGCAACTCCAATAAGGTTGATTTGTTGGGTTTTCTTGTAAGGAAACAAGATTCCCTGAGTGCCTAGACCATCAAGGTGAGCCCCCCCCCCCCCCCCCCCACCACCAGCCGAGACATGAAGCATCCATTGTAAGGACTTCCTGGTGGGGAAAAGACTGGAATAGTAGGCATGTGAAGAGACTGGATGGAATCAGCCACCACTGAAGTGATTGCTGAAGTTCTGGAGTTACCTGAATATGTGCAGAAAAGGGATCTGTAACCTGAATCCATTGGGAGGATCGAGTCCACTGTGGCGTCCTGAGATGGAGGCGTGCAAACGGAACTACGTAGACGGTGGACGCCATATTACCCATATGGCATAACATCTGTCATGCCTTGAGATGTGTTCTGGAGGAGACTGTGACGGAGGTGTAGCAGGTTGTCAAGTCTCTGTTGAGGTAGGAAAACACAAGTTTGAGTGATGTCTAAGAGGGCTCCTAAGAATTCCAGTTTCTGAGCAGGGGAAAGTTATGGATTTTGAGTAGTTCACTATGAATCCCAGGAGCTCCAGGACATGAATTGTAGAGGTGATGGCCTGGTGAGCTAGACTTGGGGAGGATGCTTTCACTAACTAGTCGTCTAAGTATGGGTAGACGTGAAAACCATAGTTGCGCAAGGTTGCAGACACTACTATTAGAAACTTGATGAAGATCTTTGGAGCAGAAGCAAGGTCATAAGGTAGTAGTACTCTGTATCAAGCCCCTACTCAAAAATCAAAGGTATTTTCTGTGGGCTGGTAATATTAAGAACATAAGAATAGCTTTACTAGGTCAAACCAATGGTCCATCTAGTCCAGTAGCTCATCCTCATGGTGGCCAATCCAGGTCACTAGTACCTAGCAAAAACCCAAAGAGTAGCAACATTCCATGCTACCGGTCCAGAGTAAGCAGTGGCTTCCCCCATGTCTTTCTCAATAACAGACTAGGGACTTTTCCTTCAGGAAATTGGCCAAACCTTTCTTAAAACCAGCTATGCTATCCGCACTTACCATAACATCTGGCAATATTTTCTGAGTGAAAAAATATTTCCTCCTATTGGTTTTAAAAGTATTTCAATCGAGTGTCCCCTAGCCTTTGTAATTTCTGACGGAGTGAAAAATCGATCCACTTATACCCATTCTAATCCACTCAGATTTTTGTAGACTTCAATCCTATCTATCCCTCAGCCGTCTCTTTTCCAAGCTGAAGAGCCCTAACTGTTTTAGTATTTCCTCATACGAGAGGAGTTCCATCCCCTTTATCACCTTGGTCGTTCTTCTTTGAAACTTTTCCAGTGCTGCTATAACTTTCTTGAGATAAGGAGACCAGAACTGAACACAATACTCCAGGTGAGGTCGCACTATGGAGCAATACAGAGGCATTATAACATTCTTAATCTCGTTAACCATCCTTTTTTAATCATTCCTAGCATCTTGTTTACTTATTTGGCTGCCACCATACATTGGAGTGTAAAATTCTTTTAAATCTACAGAGCAAAGCCAATCTTTCATCTGCAGTAGGGGTAAGAAGAGTTCTCAGAGAAAACATGCAAAACTTCTCCTTCACCATATATTTGTTGAGAGCACGGAGATTTAGTATTGGACAGAAATTTCTAGAGCAGATAGAATAGCTGGTTTTAAGAAAGGTTTGGATAATTTCCTGAAGGAAAAGTCCATAGTCTATTATTGAGAAAGACATGGGAGAAGCCACCGCTTGCCCTGGATCAGTATCATGGAATGTTGCTACTCTTTGGGATTTTGCCACGTTCTTGTGACCTGGAATGGCTACCATGAGAACGGGCTACTGGGCTTGATGACCCAGTAAGGCTATTCTTATGTTCTGAACTGCTTGAGCCTGAGTAGCATCATGGCAATTAGTGGAAATGGAGGATATACATACGAGAGGTATGATTAAAAAAATATGGTGAATGTTTAGATTTAAAAAAAAAAATTACAGTAGTAAAAGACACATTACCATTAATCGCCCCTTCCTCTCTGAGTACACTATTTAGACCCTTGTTCAAGCTCTCATAACCTCACGCTTAGATTACTGCAATCTACTCCTAACTGGTAGCCTTCAGTGTCGCCTCTCCCCCTTGCAATCTGTGCAAAATTCTGTTGCGTGACTCATCTTCTACCAATCTCGCTACGTTCATGTCACCCCTCTCCTTAAGTCACTTCACTGGCTCCCTATCTGCCATTGCATACAGTTCAAGATCTTATTGCTGACCTACAAGTGTGTTCATTCTGCTACCCCTCACTATCTCTCCTCGCTTCTCTCTCCTTATACACCTCCCAGAGAACTCTGTTCCTCAGATAAGTCACTCTTAACGTTACCCTTCTCCTCCACTGCCAATTGCAGACTTCGTTCCTTTCATCTAGCTGCCTCCTATGCCTGGAATAAAATTACCCAAGTTTGTCCAACAAGTCCCTTCCATTGCTTAAAAGCAGACTGAAAACCCACCTTTTTAATATAGCTTTTAATCCTTAATATTACTCCTCTGCCCTCCAACCCAGCCCACCGATTAACCATTCCCCTTAACTGTATCCATGACATCTTGTTTGTCTGTCTTGCCTGTTTAGATTGTAAGCTCTTTGGAGCAGGAACTGTCTTCTTTGTGACTCTGTACAGCGCTGTATGCGTCTGGTAGCACTATAGAAATAATTCATAGTAGTAGTAGTAGTAGTGTGAAGAGTTTTAGTTTTTGGGAAGCAGAGCTGAGATTGTGATGTCATAATGCCTCATCCCACCAATAAAAGCCAACCTCATCAGTGATGTCACAATGGCTCGATTGTCCTGCACTCCCCTCTGCCCTCCAACCCAGCCAGCAGATTAACCGTTCCCCTGAACTGTATCCATGACATCCTGTTTGTCTGTCTTGCCTGTTTAAATTGTAAGCTCTTTCGAGCAGGGAGTGTTTTCTTACTCTTTGTGACTCTGTGCAGTGCTACGTGCGTCTGGTAGCGCTATAGAAATAATAGCAGTAGTAATCCTCCTCAAAATACTCCCCCTCGCATCAAACACACGTCCCATCGTTCTTGCCACTTTCTGAAGCAGTTCTGGACATCCTCTTTCTTGAATGTCTACAGTTGTGCTGTCGTGGCTGCCTCGATGTCCTGAATCAATTCAAAACATTTACCCTTTCATGGTCATTTTGACTTTGAGGAAGAGCCAGAAGACACACGGTGCCAGATCTGTTGAATAAGGTGGATGTTTATATTTGACAGAAACTGCTGTACCAGAAGTGACGTGCGACACAGTATTGTCATGATGGAGGATGAAACCGTTTGCCCATTTCTCAAGTCGCACTCACTCACCTCATGTTCAAATCCGTTGTTAAAATGTTTTGAATGGAGCTATAAGAGATGTTCAGATCCTCAGAATTTTCCCCAATAATCAATCGCCTATTTGATCAAATCATTTCACTTATTCTTTCAACATTCTATTGTGTTTTTGATGTTGAAGGACATCCCGATCTCTCCTTGTCTTCAACCTATTATGAAATTGCTCGAAGCACTTGTAAACCGTCTTCATGGTCACTGCACCTTTTTGAGTGTTTCTTTAGCACTTTTTTGCAATTTGAAACAAAATTTCATGTTGTTCGTGATTCATGATTTTACGACACACCTTCTCGCAACTTAGCTCACAAATGACCGACTGCACCAAAAAAGTTGAAACTTGTCACACAGTTACAAGGGTTAATGCGCCGCTTCACGTATTGAAGATCCCTGCCTTTCCGTTGGATGGCACTCGGCAGCAGTATTCACTGTATTTTTTTTAATTACACCTCGTACATGAAATCCCACTGCCACTGTATTGCTAAAATATCATGGGATATCGTCCATTTTCTTAGTGCTCTGAAATGAGTGATTGAGACTAGAGGCATAAAGATCCATCTGAGATGTCCTTCATTTCTGGAAAGATTGGCATTCAGTAGGTCAGGAATCACCTGTGTGGTTAGAATACTCAACTGGAGAATGCGTTGGATTCTGCTGTGCCTTGGTCTGCTTCTAGATCTACAGTCTATGGAAAGGGGCAGTGCTACTTCTTTGGGAGACAAATATATCCTCTCGGTTCAATTTCTTGCTAGTTCAAGAAGATTATCTCCTTTATCACTTTGAGCAGAAGCATGGGATAAGAGATACCCTCAAATGGTGAAGTATTTTTTGGTCATGAAGGAGATATAGGTCAGGAGAAGGTTCCATGACAATAATTCTTCTATTCAGAGTGGTCTATAATGGTGAGACTGAGAATCATAGCTTTCCAATAAGAATCCTTGCAGAGTCTGCCTTAAAAAACTCTGTTGCTCCTGAATTTGACAAGAGAAAAAAAAATTTGAACTTGACTAGTCTAGCGTAAACAGAGGCACTAGAGACATATGGTGACATATCATCAGCCTCTGAAACCAGGATTTTTGATGATGTTAAATAAACAGATCTTTATTTTTAGCTTACAAACTCGCTGACAGAAAACTTGGAGAGCAATGGAAGCAAGCTCCTTTACAAGTAGTTAAGTTTCCTATTAAAATCATTAATATGCTTTTCTTGGTATGGATTGTTCTATAATTGACTGATTAGCAGTGCTGCTCTTGGCCCCAAGAATCTGGATGCAAAGACTTTCCATGCCACTGTTGCATGCCAAGTAAATAATCTAGACCAGATCTTCCCAAACTGTGGGTTGGAACTCCAGATGGGATCACAAAACCTACCTTTGGGGGTCACAACCTAAGTGCATAATTATTTTGCACTGCCAGGGGGGTTGAGGGTGTCACAATTTTATTTGGATATACAATCTTGGGGGTCATAAACACAAAAAATTTGGGACGCACTACTCTAGACTTTTACACTTTAAAACAGCTGATTGTACTTAAAGTTTTGCCTGGCACTTATGGCTGTATCTCTGAACATATGCACTGTGCCAGATCATCCCAGAATCCTGAGTGAAGAATTAGATTCAGCCACATCTTTTTGATTTACATCTTATATATTAATTAAGACAGCGTTTAAGGAAATTATTCTGAATTTGCAAATATTCTGAACTGGAATACTTAAAAAAAAGTAGTACAATCCTGTGTCCTCTCTCAGGAAAGACCTTTACAAATGTACATCAAGCTTTGTTGTGTCAGCTCTGAGTGGGCTATTTTGCACCTACCTCATGGATATGTGAAGATATATCTTCATTCTTAATTATGATTACTAGTGTATCTTCCTCCAGATGCTCAGCCTGACAGAAGGGAAGCACCTCCATTTCTGTATGACCCTCTCGTTTCAGCAAATTCTAAAAGTAGGGAACCACAGCAAAATGAAGCATTAGCTTTGCCCATGGAATGTGGACCAAAATCAGAGCACATAATAGTCCTGACTTTGGGTGATCTGATAATATATTCAACTGGCAGGTTTTGTAATAGAAGCATAGTGAAATCCATGGCCGAGACAAGATCATAGGCAGACAGTACAGGTAACTGAAATAAGGAAGGCTCTTCTTTTAAATGAGACTTCAATCAAGAATTGTAGGAAGCTATTAGCACCATTTGTTAGGCACTGCCCCTTGGAATGGTGAATGGCCTTCTCCCCGCAGTAAAGTATCTGCCGCATTGCCTCCCTTCCCACCCCTCCCAGTCAGCAGCCCCCTCTCACGATCACGACACTCTCCACTTCCCAATTGCCGGTGTCAAAAAACCCCCCACAAAACCCCTACCTGCAACTTCCGCAGCTCCCGGGGTAGGCCTATCATCCTCTTCAAAGATTCCTGTAGGTAGGTCTGCTCCAAAGTCCCTCCTCCTTCCGATGTAGCTTTGAAGAGGCTGGTAGGCCCGGCCCTGAAGCCACGAAAGGGCCAAAACAGGCAGGGCCGGTGTTATGGGAGGGCAGAAAGGGGCATCTGCCCTGGGCCCCACAGCTCCAGGGGGCCCTGTGGTCTGCGAATCTCTTCCCCTCGTCAAGCCATCTCCCTCCCTTCTCCTCATCTTCATGGGCGCTTTTCAGAGTTTTCTCTTTCTGAAGTGTCCGGACACAGCACTGTTCTCACAAGTCCTGCGCGAATGCCTGAAGCTTCTCCTCTGATGCGAGCCACCCAGGCAGAAACAGGAAGGTGCATCAGAGAAGTTTGGGGGCAGTCACGTGGCTCGTGAGAATGGTTGCCACGTCTGGACACCTCAGAAAGAGAGAAAACTCTGAAAAGCACCCACGAAGGTAAGGGGAAGAGAGGGAGATGGCCCAACGAGGGGAAAAGGTTGAGTGATACTGAAGGGAAGTGGAGAGAGAGGGGGAGGGGAACAAATGTTGAAGGGGAGAGAGAGGGGAGCAAACGCTGAAAGGAAGTGGAGAGAGGGAGAAGCAGAAGCTGGATGGAAGTGGGGAGGGGAGAGAGATGGGAACAGATGCTGAAGGGAAGTGGGGAGAAGAGAGAAGGGAGCAGATTCTGGAAGGAAGTGGAGAGAGCACATTCTGAATGGAAGGAGGGCACATGCTGGATTGGGGGAAGAGGAAAGAGTTAGTGAGATACTCGAAGGGATGAGGGAAAGAAGTGGCAAGCTATAGGCAGACACAATGAAAGGTAAATTGAGGACTGGAAAGTAAGAAAGTAGACAAGAAGTAGAAAACGAATTGAGAAGGAAGAGCAGAAAAGGAAGGGAAAGGGAGAGTAGAGAGAGGTACCAGAGCATTGGGAGAGGGGGAGGAGATAGATATCAGATCTGAAGGGAGGAAAGGAGGAGAGAGGTGCTAAAAACCACCTGGGGAAGGGAGTGAGAGATGGAAGGGAAGAAGACAGAGATGTCAGACCATGGGGGGGGGGAGGAATGGAGGGAATATGGGTGACAGACCAATGGGGGGGCGAGGGAGAGATGGGAGAGGCAGAAAGTTTCTGGTAGAGGCATAGAAATAAAGCAGATGCCATATGGAAGAGGCAGAGAGAAGGCAGACAGTGGATGAAAGGAAGAGGAAAGCAGAAACCAGACAACAAAGGTAAAAAAAATAAATTTCTATTTCTTTTCTTGCTTTAGGATAAAGTAGTATTGTAGTTTGTTGATAAATGATTACAAACAAAGCCCTGCCAGCTGACGATCTCTTCCTCTATTTCTGCAGCCAGAACTCTGATTTATAAAATGACAATTGTACAGAATATTGTTTCTTTTTATACTTTAATAAAATAAGTTCAGTATAAAACTATTTGAGGCTTGTGCGGATGGGATCAAATGGTTTGTGGGAATGGGGCAGGGACAGAACTCTTGGGGATTGGACGGAGATGGAGACCAAGCTCACAGGGATGGGGCAGAGACGGGGACAAATTTTTTCCTCATGTCATTCTCTATTGCATATGAATGCTATGGATTTTACATACACTGTGTCTTTTACTAAAGGTTAGCACAAGTTATATGCCACATGACCCATTTTATTCTAGATAACTATTTGCAGAAACCTGACTAGTGGCAGTTAACGCATGTAACTGCTGAATAGTGCCAAAAATTGGTCATTAACGCCAATAAGCAGTTAATTATTTTAGTTGCACGTGTAATGGACATTCTACAACTTGTTTATGGGCATGAATTGAAAAGTGCTGGACTGGAGAAGGAAGGGTAAATAGTTAAACAACCAATTTTCTGAGAAAGGAAGTGTTTGGGACACCAGATAAATTTTCAGATGTCAAATACTTCAAGCCACTACAAAACCAATGCAATGCACTTTAAAATAAGAGAAAAAAAAAAAAAGTTTGCTATCATTACCTTCATTCTCCTGAAGGATGGGTCATCGCTGGTTTCAAGAATGAAGAACATAAAATGTTTTTTAGATGCATCTTTCGCAACACTGTTTAGTTTGAAGCACAAGTTGGAGCACAGGTCTGTAATCACGCTTTTATATGAGGTAGTGTTTGGTGGGAATGAGTCCTGTATCTCCTCTGAGCTTCCCAGGTTCTCCTCTATGTCACCGCTCCAACCTTTTGCCATGCCACCCGAAATTGCAGCACTCATCTTGGCTTGCCGAGCGGGCCTACTTGGAGCTGGTGGTTCTCTAAGCTTATTTTCATAGTTGAATTCAGTGGTGTGGAAAGAGGATGTCAGTTTGCTGGTTTGATTTCTGCTTTTGGAGGCCTTTCTACCCCCAGCAACGCAGTCCTGGAATCTGACACAAAAGGGAGGTGCTGCAAAATTGCCTTTCACTTTACAAGGAGGATGCTGGCACAAACCAGTTCTTCCTGCTGCATCTGAACGTCTTATTGTTATCAGCAGAGGGGTTCTATTACTGTTTGCTCTAGTACTAATCTGTCTTTCTGGTCCTTTCGGCAAAGCCGAAGTCTTAACAGTAGCTTCGCCAGAATTGGTCAAAAATCTGTTGGCGTGTGTAGACATTGGTGGTGCTAGGCTCTTTAAGACTAGTTTTAGTTTGTGAATGAAACGCAAGTACTCTAGATCTAAAGTGTTCTGGGTGAGATCAGTAACCATCCACTTCCTATCCCATGTACTTATTTGGTTCGGTCTCTCAATGGAATTATCTTCTTGAAAACTGTGCAAAGGCCTGCTTGGTTCTCTCGGAAGCCCTTTAATAGTAAAGGTTATGCAGTTCTTTGGGTTCCCATAACGATTGGTAATGCGGTTTGGCAATGGAGGGCATTCATTCTCTTCCTCCGATACTGTATGGAAATCTCTGTATTTACTGACAGAGTCCAATGGGAACCTTTTGTTCGTTGTTGTGTAATCCCAATCACGCTCATATTCTGGGTACCTAGAAGTAGATTTCCTCAATAATGATTTCCTGGCAGTATCCCTTATTCTTGAAACAAAGGAATCATAAAAGTTAACTGTGTAAGGTTTGGCATTACCAGCATTAGGCTCCTGTTCAGAGTTTTGCTGTTTGTGAAAACGGTTAGTCCCAGGCTCTCCACTCAAACCTTTGTTCATAGTATGTTCTGCAAAGGAATTTTCATTGCTATTGGCCTCCAGAAGCTCTTCACAACTCTCATACACCGGAGATTTTGAAGATTTTTGAGCTAAAGGGCTATAAAGCCCTTCATCGGGACTTTCGATGCATGCCACCACAGCTGACTTTCCTGTTTTCTCTTTGTTACATTTTTTAAATTCTGCTACTTTGCACACTGAACTCTTAAGGTATGAATTGACTGGTCTTTCCTCAACCTCAGAAACACATACCGAACTTACAGGACTAAAACCTCCCAGACTGATTGTATGCTCTTCTGCAAGGAGCTGGTCACTCTGTAGTTCTGTTGCTTCATACACAGTGTGCGCATCGGCAGTTTTTTGATCACATTCAAAAGCACACACAGAGCTCACGGGACTAAAACCTCCCAGATTGATTGCAAGCTCTTCTGCAAGGAGCTGGTCACTCTGTAGTTCTGCTATGTCACTTACAGAGCGCACATAGTGTGCATCTCCAGATTTTTGTTCACTTTCAAAAGCACACACAGAGCTCACAGGACTAAAACCTCCCAGGGTGCCTGTAGGCTCTTCTTCAATGAGTTGGTCGCTCGGTAGTTCTGCCAATTGGCACACAGAGCTCTCATGACACACTTCCACTGCTTTTAGCTCACCTTCACAAGCGCACACAGAGCTCACAGGACTAACATTTCCCAGGTTGATTGCAGGTTCTTCTGTGAGAAGCTGAACACTCTGTAGCTCTGCTGTTTTGCACACAGAGCTCTCATGGCAAACTTCTGTTTTTTGCTCACCTTCGGAAGCGCACACAGAGCTCACAGGACTAACATTTCCCAGGTTGATTGCAGGCTCTTCTGTGAGGAGCTGGACAATCTGCAGCTCTGCTCTTTTGCACACAGAGCTCTCATGGCATACATTCACTGTTTTTTGCTCACCTTCAGAAGCATACTCAGAGCTCACAGGGCTAACATTTCCAAGGTTGATTGCAGGATTTTCTGTGAGGAGCTGGTCACTCTGTAGCTCTGCTGTTTTGGGCACAGAGCTTTCATGGCATACTTCCACTGTTTTTTGCTCTCCTTCAGAAGCGCACACAGAGTTCATAGAGCTAACATTTCCCAGGTTGATTGCAGGCTCTTCTGTGAGGAGCTGGACACTCTGTAACTCTGCTCTTTTGCACACAGAGCTCTCAAAGCATACATTCACTGTTTTTTGCTCACCTTCAGAAGCATACTCAGAGCTCACAGGGCTAACATTTCCAAGGTTGATTGCAGGCTCTTCTGTGAGGAGCTGGTCACTCTGTAGCTCTGCTGTTTTGGGCACAGAGCTTTCATGGCATACTTCCACTGTTTTTTGCTCTCCTTCAGAAGCGCACACAGAGCTCACAGGGCTAACATTTCCCAGGTTGATTTCAGGCTCCTCTGTGAGGAGCTTGACACTCTGTAACCCTGCTGTTTTGCACACAGAACTTTCATGGCTTACTTCCACTGTTTTTTGCTCACCTTCAGAAGCGCACACAGAGCTCACAGGACTAACATTTCCCAGGTTGATTGCAGGCTCTTCTGTGAGGAGCTGGACACTCTGCAGCTCTGCTCTTTTGCACACAGAGCTCTCATGGCATACATTCACTGTTTTTTGCTCACCTTCAGAAGCATACTCAGAGCTCACAGGGCTAACATTTCCAAGGTTGATTGCAGGATTTTCTGTGAGGAGCTGGTCACTCTGTAGCTCTGCTGTTTTGGGCACAGAGCTTTCATGGCATACTTCCACTGTTTTTTGCTCTCCTTCAGAAGCACACACAGAGTTCATAGGGCTAACATTTCCCAGGTTGATTGCAGGCTCTTCTGTGAGGAGCTGGACACTCTGTAACTCTGCTCTTTTGCACACAGAGCTCTCAAGACATACATTCACTGTTTTTTGCTCACCTTCAGAAGCATACTCAGAGCTCACAGGGCTAACATTTCCAAGGTTGATTGCAGGATTTTCTGTGAGGAGCTGGTCACTCTGTAGCTCTGCTGTTTTGGGCACAGAGCTTTCATGGCATACTTCCACTGTTTTTTGCTCTCCTTCAGAAGCGCACACAGAGCTCACAGGACTAACATTTCCCAGGTTGAATAAAGGCTCCTCTGTGAGGAGCTGGACACTCTGTAGCTCTGCTGTTTTGCACACAGAGCTTTCATGGCATACTTCCACTGTTTTTTGCTCACCTTCAGAAGTACACACAGAGCTCACAGGACTAATATTTCCCAGGTTGATTGCAGGCTCTTCTGTGAGGAACTGGTCATTTTGTAGCTCTGCTCTTCTGCACACAGAGCTCTCTTGGCATACATTCACTGTTTTTTGCTCACCTTCAGAAGCGCACACAGGACTAACATTTCCCAGGTTGATTGCAGGCTCTTCTGTGAGGAGCTGGTCACTCTGTAGCTCTGCTGTTGTGCACACAGAGCTTTCATGGCATACTTCCACTGTTTCGTGCTCACCTTCAGAAGCATACTCAGAGCTCACAGGGCTAACATTTCCAAGGTTGATTGCAGGATTTTCTGTGAGGAGCTGGTCACTCTGTAGCTCTGCTGTTTTGGGCACAGAGCTTTCATGGCATACTTCCACTGTTTTTTGCTCTCCTTCAGAAGCGCACACAGAGCTCACAGGACTAACATTTCCCAGGTTGAATAAAGGCTCCTCTGTGAGGAGCTGGACACTCTGTAGCTCTGCTGTTTTGCACACAGAGCTTTCATGGCATACTTCCACTGTTTCTTGCTCACCTTCAGAAGCACACACAGAGCTCACAGGACTGACATTTCCCAGGTTGATTACAGGCTCTTCTGCGAGGAGCTGGTCACTCTGTAGCTCTGCTATTTTGCACACAGAGCTCTCATGGCATACTTCCACAGTTTTTTGCTCACCTTTAGAAGCGCACACAGGGCTAACATTTTCAAGGTTGATTGCAGGCTCTTCTGTGAGGAGCTGGTCACTCTGTAGCTCTGCTGCTTTGTGCACAGAGCTCTGATGGCATACTTCCACTGTTTTTTGCTCTCCTTCAGAAGAACACACAGGGCTAACATTTTCAAGGTTGATTGCAGGCTCTTCTGTGAGGAACTGGTCACTCTGTAGCTCTGCTGTTTTGTACACAGAACTTTCATGGCATACTTCCACTATTTCTTGCTCACCTTCAGAAGCAGACACAGAGCTCACAGCGCTAACATTTCCCAGGTTAATTTCATGCCCTTCTTTGAGGAGCTGGTTACATTGTAGCTCTGTTGTTTTGCGCACAGAGCTCTCATGGCATAAAGCCACTGTTTTTCGCTCACCTTCAGAAGTGCACACAGGGCTAACATTTTCAAGGTTGATTGCAGGCTCTTCTGTGAGGAGCTGGTCACTCTGTAGCTGTGCTGTTTTGCACACAGAGCTTTCATGGCATACCTTCACTGTTTTTTGCTCACCTTCAGAAGCGAACACAGAGCTCACAGGACTTACATTTCCCAGGTTGATTACAGGCTCTTCTGAGAGGAGCTGGTCACTCTGTAGCTCTGCTGTTTTGCGCACAGAGCTCTCATGGCATACCTCCACTGTTTTTTGCTCACCTTCAGAAGCACACACAGAGCTCACAGGGCTATTTCCCAGGTTGATTTCAGGCTCTTCTGTGAGGAGCTGGTCACTCTGTAGCTCTGCTGCTTTGTGCACAGAGCTCTGATGGCATACTTCCACTGTTTTTTGCTCACCTTCAGAAGAACACACAGGGCTAACATTTTCAAGGTTGATTGCAGGCTCTTCTGTGAGGAACTGGTCACTCTGTAGCTCTGCTGTTTTGTACACAGAGCTTTCATGGCATACCTCCACTGTTTTTTGCTCACCTTCAGAAGTGCATACAGAGCTCACAGGGCTAACATTTCCCAGATTGATTGCATGCTCTTCTGTGAGGAGCTGGTCACGCTGTAGCTCTGCTGTTTTGCACACATAGCTTTCATGGCATAACTCCACTGTTTTTTGCTCACCTTCAGAAGCGCACATAAAGCTCACAGGGCTAACATTTCCCAGGTTGATTGCAGGCTCTTCTGTGAAGAGCTGGTCACTCTGTAGCTCTGCTGTTTTGCACACAGAGTTTTCATGGCATTCTTCCACTGCTTTTTGCTCATCTTCAGAAGCGCACTCAGAGCTCACAGGACTAAAACCTCCCAGGATGAAAGTAGGCTCTTCGTCAATGAGTTGATCACTCGGTAGTTCTGCCAATTTGCACACAGACCTCTCATGGCATACTTCTGCATTTTGCTCATCTTCAGAAGCGCACACAGAGCTCACAGGACTAACATTTCCCAGGTTGATTGCAGGCTCTTCTGTGAGGAGCTGATCACTTTGTAGGTCTGATGTTTTGCACACAGAGCTCTCCTGGAGTACATCTTCAGGTGCACACTCCGAGTTCAAAAGATGGACACCTCCTATGTTGCATGTAAACTCATCCCCAGTGGTCTTACTAGTCTGTGCTTCCATTGCCTCATATGTATCATTTGCACAACTCATTTGCTTTGTTTTCCCCTCTTCTTCACATGTGTATTTTGAGTTTATATGAACACTGTCTTCCATGATTATTGGAGACTCACCTGCAAGATTTTTATGCTTCATTTTCATGCGAGTAGACACAGCAATTTCATCACATACATGCTTTGATTCCTCTCCTTCAGAAATGCATATTGAGTTTCTAAATTCTGCCTTTCCACAGTTGATAAATTGATTAGATAGCGTACTAACGTTCTTTGCGTCATTCTTTAACAATTCTGTAATTTTGACCAAAGATATTTCGTGCTCTTGATCTTTGGTATCACTTTCATTGTGCATGTTGTCATCACTGTGGGATGTGATGACAACAGAACTAGTTTCTTTTTTATCCGAATCCATGTTTGTTTGTGTACCATCCATCTCATCTTTCTGGTCTGAGGTTCTGGTTTTGTTCTTTAAGGAATCATTTTCATGCTTTTCTATTGAAATAAACTGGAGCTCTGACACATCACTAAAGGAACATCTTTTCTGTTCACCTTCACTCTTTTGTGGATTTGGGTCAGAGACACATAGGGATTTATCCTTTTCAGAGCCGACTTCTTCATTTTCCATGGGTGTGCAATCAAGTCTACTGCCCTGAAAGTTAATCTGTGTGAAATCATCTCTCTTTAATGCTTCTTCTCTATAACATACTGGTGGCACGTCTGGTGATTCTGCAAACTTATGTAAAGAGGTATTAACGCTTTCACCCTTTTCTGCTCTGGTGTCTTTCACTTCATTAGCACACACTGGCATTTTCTCTGTAGTATTCAGTCCTTCACTATGGGGGGTGCTCTCATCTGATACAGCTATGTTTGTACTTGTAGAACACATAGTATCAGGTTCACTTCCTGTGGGACATTCATTGGTCACTGCTGTCACAGAACCCCTATGTTCTTGAGCTGTAGCTTTCTTATGCACTTGGTTTGGTTCATTGATCTGATCAATGGACATAGTATCAGGTTCACTTCCTGTGGGACATTCATTGGTCACTGCTGTCACAGAACCCCTATGTTCTTGAGCTGCAGCTTTCTTATGCACTTGGTTTGGTTCATTGATCTGATCAATGGAACTGTGCCTAGCATCCTCTACGGAGGTCTCAGTGCACTTATGATGCGTTGCATCAATTTGAACTGATTTTAATTTGGACTGCTCTTTTAATTTAGTCAAAGACTGCAAGACTTTGTGGGAAGCTTCTTGATTGCTATGTCTGGCAGATGGCAATTCTGTCCGAGATAATTCATTTAGACAAAGTGATTTGTTGGCATCTAATTTGGTCTGTTCAAGAACTTCCTGGGTATGTACATCACTAATGTGCTCCAAAGCCAGATTTTTATCACCCAAATTACCACCAGCTTCTTTACAGACTTTTGATTCATTCGAGGCTATCTGTTTTTGGTGTAAACTTTCATCCTCTGTCTGATGTTTTTCAGAATCAGGTAGTCTTTCTCTATCACCACCACTTCTATGCCCCTCTTTATTATCCTTTAAGGATACAGTCACCTCATTTGTGGTACTCTTGTTTTCAGAAATAGAAATTATATCATCAATCACAATTTCTTCAATGTCTACATCTTCACTTAATTCAGGCTGTGAAGTTTTATGAAAATCTAAGGTCTGGCTCAAGCCTGCAGTCTTTGGTACCGAGCCTGATTCATTGCTAGGAAGTACTAGGGGTGTACTATTTCCACCTGCACATTCATTACTGGAAGATACACTCTTACAGCTTTCCTCAACACGCAAAGATGCTTCTTGTTCAATTTCATGTCCATTAACCTGAAATTGCAAAGTTAGAAATAAAAGTTTTATTCTGCTAGTAAAATAATACAGTATACTTTGGTTTTCATCTATCTATAATATAGTTCCCATTTAATTCTCCCAAAAATATGTTCAACAATAAGGAAACGCAAGCCAACAGATATAAGTTAATAAACATGTTTTAAAAATGATCACAGGTCATCTATGTAAAATTTAAATATGAACCAAAATGATCCCAATGCTCATAAAATGCTCCAGCAGAAAGTTATATCTGCTCCAAGGTAGATGCAAATGTTCATGTATTCCATGTGCAGGAACATGTGAAGTACATGCATAAGAACATAAGAATTGCCGCTGCTGGATCAGACAACTGGTCCATCGTGCCCAGCAGTCCGCTCATGCGGTGGCCCTCTGGTCAAAGACCAGTGCCCTAACTGAGACTAGCCCTACCAGCGCACGTTCTTGTTCAGCAGGAACTTGTCTAACTCTGTCTTGAATCCCTGGAGGGTGTTTTCCCCTACGACAGACTCCAGGAGAGCGTTCCAGTTTTCTACCACTCTCTGGGTGAAGAAGAACTTCCTTATGTTCGTACGGAATCTATCCCCTTTCAATGAACGTAAGGAAGTTCTTCTTCACCCAGAGAGTAGTAGAAAACTGGAACGCTCTTCCGGAGTCTAAAATATAAAAAAAGAGTCTAAAACTACATCTCCACCAATACTACCTGGTAGATTTATTTTAGGAATTCTATGCTGTGGTTATTGTACTTTATTTAATGCGATGGCTAATGTGTAAATTCTTTGAGCTCTCAAAATTATTTTTAGGGGATGAGATTGCTAAGTAATTGCAATGTAATTTGAATGCATTTGGTAAATGTATTGTGCATGAATTATTGTGAATGTTTTTCAATTGTTAACCGCTTAGTTTTAGGCAGTCTAGAAATATTAGAAATGAATAAATACCTATTTACAGTCTGTTTCAATGTACGTGCGCTCGTCAGCATATGTAGTTATACGTTCAATTTTAAGATAGCTACCTTTATAAAACTACCCCCCACTTGCTTAAAGTGAAGAGCTATTTATAGATTTCATTACATAATCAATAATAATTTTTAAATAAATGCCTAAAAGCCAGGAAGTTGTGGGAAGTACAAGCTCCTCTTCGCTACCATATACAATTTGTATTCCTGGTTATAGGCAAGCAAGAACAAAAAATCCAATGAAACAGCAGCGATATGTCGAACAGCAAGCAAAAGGAAGAACTGCAGGAATGGTGTACAAGATACCAAGTCTTTATTCAATAGACATAGATGTAAGCATAAAACAGTTTGCATCCAAAATATGGTCCAAGAAGTTGATGAACCAGGACCCGACATGGTCCGTGTTTCGAAGAAACACCCCTTCCTCAGGATCCTAAAAAGTATCACATTCTAAGGTACCATATAGATAACAACTGGAAATGGCATTGGTGTAGACCAATGGTTCCCAACCCTGTCCTGTAGGACCACCAGCCAGTCGGGTTTTCAGGACAGCCCTAATGAATATGCATGAAAGGGATTTGCATGTAATGAAGATGGTAGGAGTGAAGACCTGCCCCATGCATATTCATTAGGGCTATCCTGAAAACCTGACTGGCTAGTGGTCCTCCGGGACAGGATTGGGGACCACTGGTGTAGACAGCTAAGCAAGCTGGATAGGCTCCTTTGCAGTGCAAAATCAAAATCAAAAGTCCACTTGTACACCATTCTTGCAATTCTTCCTTTTGCTTGCTATTCCTGGTTATACACATACAGGGTACTAAAGATTTGCACTGCGAAGGAGCCTTCCCAGCTCGCTTAGCTGTCTACACCAGCGGTTCCCAACCCTGTCCTGGAGGACCACTAGCCAGTCAGGTTTTCAGGATACCCCTAATGAATATGCATGGGGCAGATTTGCATGCCTGTCACCTCCATTATATGCAAATTTCTCTCATCCATATTCATTAGGAGTATCCTGAAAACCCGACTGGCTGGTGGTCCTCCAGGACAGGGTTGGGAAACCCTAGTCTACACCACTGCCATTTCCAGTTATTATCCATATGGTACCTTAGTATGTGATACTTTTTAGGACCCCTGAGGAAGGAGTGTTTCTTCGAAAGACAGACCGTGTCAGGTCCCGGTTCATCAACGTCTTGGACCATATTTTGGATTCAAACTGTTTTATGCTTATATCTATGTCTATTGAATAAAGACTTGGCATCTTGTACACCATTTCTGCCGTTCTTCCGTTTGCTTGCTGTTCCTGGTTATACAGATACAGGGTACTAAAGTTTGACCATAGATTTGGAGGGAGAGGTACTTGATGATATCTGATCTATACTTATTACCTGTTTCCATTGTAACATTTTATTAAGTTTATGGTTATGGATGGATGATTGTTGGCCAGTAAAGCGGTAAAGACCCTACTCTTCAACTAAAATTCCAACTGCAATCAACCCCCATCGCCCCCTACAATTCCCCCTTCCTCCTGCACCCATTTCTCCATTCTTAACCTATACTTAAGTTGCTGTATAGTCTTTGTATTGTCCAAATGTATTCCCACTGTGAATGTTCGCTTGTAACCCGTTCTGAGCTACTGGGAGTACGGGATAAAAATCAAGTTAAATAAATAAGTTAGTATGGTTGACAGATACCACCAACAGTTCTGCTAGGAAAACAAGGCGATAGCACAACCTACGGGCTACTAAGTGGCACTTCTTGCTTAAGAAACCATCTTGGAAATTCAGACAAAAGTTAATTATTTTCTTTACTGTACTATTTGCTCTGAAAGGACTGAACACTAAGCACACATAGCTGAAAGTGTTTTGTTTAAAATCTCATCTCTCACCTTATCAGGACAATCAGAGATATTATTGCTGCATGCATCTGAAGAGAGAGTGTGCTTCCCTTTACGATTCTTCAAGAACATGGCAATGCTGTCTTCAGTCTCGTCAGTTTGCATGCCGTCTCGTGTGGGGGATTTACTGCAGAAGAGAGGGCTACAGCTGAGGGGCAGGGTATAGTTATTAGAGTTGCTGAAGTTATCTGTAGCTTTTGATGGTGAATTTGCATGGGTGTGTGTGCACCCTGAAGATCTATCATCTTCTTCCAGGACTTCACAGGAATCCAAAGTACTGTTTATAGACACATATTTTGCAGGGTTGCTGTGCTCTACAACTTTCCTCGATGCAGTGCTCAGGGGCTTATTGGGCTTGTTGTAAAACAGAGCTACCCAAGTGTGAAGCAGAAGCTTCACTTCTTCCATATTATCAGGCAAATCAAGATCCCAGGGTCTAGAAAAAGTAAAGCATTACAATCTCTTTTCAGAACTGTCCACAAATCTCTTGGTCATTGACATCAATTGGCAGCTAATTATTTTAGTTGCATGCGTAATGGATAGTATTCTATAACTTGTTTATAGGCATGATTTGACAAAAATGACTCTTCTCCTCCTTCCCCCTCAAGAAAGAATGCAACAAGTGTTCCCTCTGCCCATCCCTAATGTATATGACCAAATCAGTATACAAACTCCTTTTTAACTTACCTACCCAAGTAGAGATTGAAGAGATGCATCAACTGGGACTATTACTTTATCAATAGCTTGAAAAACAGACAAACAGCTGACTCAAACTATCAATAAAGTAACAGTCCCAGTTGATGCATCTCTTCAATCTCTATTTGTGTTGACTCTATTTGGTATTTCGTAGAGGTTCTCCTTTCTGTTACAGACCTACCCAACATACACTACATTTTCAACATGAAACATTACAGAAATATTCAAAACTTAAGAAAACAGTCTTAACCCACCCTGTTTCATAACAAATCTAAATTAGACTTAGTTCCAAAAATAGCCTTAACAAGGCCCATAAGTTAAATAGAACCCAAATGTACTCAATAACAGTTGAGCTGATAGGAATACTCCTGAATAAGTGGTTGCTGTTGTAGTAAACGAATCTGAAGCAAAAGTCTAAACATGAAATAAGAAAATTTCAGACTGACTGAATATCTTTTGGGGCACTACCAAGAAACTGACTGCTTCGATCAGACCATCCCTCCAAAGTGAGTAGCCATGAGTTAAGAAAATTGCTGAGGAAAGTCACTGTGAGGCCTAAGAGTACTCTGAAGAAGAAGAAAAAAAAAAAAAAGCAGCTACAGAAGTCTCTGGCTAAGCATGTGGAAAATCTTGAAATTGCTGAAGAGTCAACATTACTCCACAAACATGCCCTGTATGAGATGAAGGCAAGAAGCCACTGCTGAGAAAAATTAAACCCCCAAAACATGAAATGTTACATACAGGTTATAAAAAACACTTGGGGGGACACTGTATGTATGTGGGAGATTTTGTGGCCTGAAGAATCCAAAGTGGAACTATCTGGTCTCAAATTTAAGCAATATAGAGCATAGTTACTCACATGTAGCAGGTGTTATCCAAGGACAGTGGGCAGATAGTCTCACATGTGGGTGACGTCATCCTCACAGCCCGGCATGGACAAGGCAAAGTGTACTTTCACTTTAAAAGTCTTGAGATTGCCTGTACCGCGCATGCATCTGTGCCTTCCCACCCGATGTAGGCTCATGCAACCTTCAGTTCAATAATAAAACTAAGAAGCAACCTAGGGGAGGTGAGAGGGTTCTGATAATATCTGTCCTTGGGTAACACCTACTAAAGGTAAGTAACTATGCTTTATCTGAGGACAAGCAGGCAGTATATTCTCACATGTGGGACTCTCTAGCCGCTAGGATCATGCCTCTGAGGAGAGGGTTATTGACAACTACCATGAGTCTGGCAAAAACCAGAAGAGTTGGAGGAAGTTAACATCTAAGTGGAGAATAAATTTTGTAGAACTGCTTGGCCGAACCGACTACCCCGCCTGGAATGATTCTCCAAACAATAATGGGATATGAAAGCATGAACTGAGGACCAGGTGGCTGCTTTACAGATGTCCTCAATGGGAGTAGAGCCTCAATGAGCTACTGAAGTTGACATTGTTTGAACTTTGTGTGCAGTAACACAGCCCTCAAGCATCAGCCCAGCCCAAGCATAGCAAAAGGAAATATAGTCCACTAGCCATGTGACAGGCATTCCAAGTTTGTTTGGTTCAAAAGACTGGAACAGTTGAATAGAAGTTCTGTGAGCTTTAGCGCAATCTAAGTAATAAGAGCAAGCACATTTACAGTCCAATGCGTGGAGTGTCACTTCACCATGGTGAGAATGTGGTCTTGGAAAGAACACAGGTAGAACTATGGACTGGTTTAGCAGAAAGGGCACGGAAGAGGGAATGGTAAATATATTTACATTGGTGTGATATAGAGGCCTCCTTCACAGATGGAAGAAATGGACATAGATTTAATAGTAGACATTCAGAATATATCTAAAAAAGGGGAAGTCTTACTAATAGGTGATTTTAACATGCCAGATGTTGATTGGGGTATCCCTGTTGTGGGGTCTTCTAGAAGTAGGGAGATCCTGGATTTTCTACAAGGAGAACTGTTCCAGCAGTTGGTAATGGAACCCACATGGGTCATACTGGACTTAGTGCTTACAAACATGGAAAGTGTTTCTAATGTTACAGTGGGTGATCATCTGGCATCCAGTGATCACCCACTGGATGCCAGATGATGGGTTAATATTAACATGGGCTCATTAAAAAATAAAGGTTCTAGACTTTAAAAAAATGAACTTTGTTCCAATTGGGGATTATTATATCAAGAAATTGTATGGATGGGAACATCTGGAAAGAACAGAAATGCAGTGGGCAAAACTGAAAGGAGTTATTGCAAGAGCAACGGACCTTTTTGTGAGGCAAGTAAGTAAAAGTAAGAGGAAAAGAAGGCCATTTTGGTTCTCAAAAGTAGTAGCTGAGAATGTAAGAAATAAGAGGTTAGCTTTCATAATCTACAAAAGATTGCAGAAAGAGGAAGACAGGCAAAAATATCTGGAAAAATTAAGAAAGGCTGGTTCAGTAGTCAGGAAAGCAAAGACACAAATGGAAGATAAAAGTGCTGATAAGGTTAAAACGGGGAGGCAATTTTAAGATATATCAGTGATAGGAAGAAGTGCAAAAGTGGCACTGTGATATTCAAAAGTGAAGGGAGGAATATGTAGAAGCTAATAAAGAAAAGGCCGAATTGCTTAACAAATATTTCTGTTCTATGTTCACGGCTATAGCACTGGGAGCACCTAATCAATTTTCAGAGGATTGTGTTCATGAGGAGCTAGCTAAATTAAAGGTAGACACATCAATGGGGCCGGATGGTATACACGTGAAGGTGATGAAAGAACTTAGGGAAGTTCTGGTGGCTCCCCTGACTGACCTTTTCAATACTTCTCTAGAGTCGGGAGTGGTACCAGAGGACTGAAGGTCAGATATGGTTCCTCTACACAAAAGTGGAAGTAAGGAAGAAGCAGGGAATTACAGGCCAGTAAGCCCGACTTCTGTGGTAAGCAAATTAATGGAAACGCTTTTAAAACAAAGAATAGTGAAGCTTCTGGAATCCTGAATTACAGGACTGGAGGCAACATGGATTCACTAGAGGAAGGTCTCGTCAGACAAATCTGATCAATTTTTTTGACTGGGTGACCAAAGAATTGGATAGAGGGAGTGTGCTAAACATGGTGTATTTAGATTTTAGCAAAGCCTTTGACAGTGTTCCACACAGACATCTAATAAATAAACTTGAGTGCCCTCTGGATGGGCCCCAAAGTGATGGGCTGGGTCAGAAACCGGTTGAGTGGAAGACGACAGAGGGTAGTGGTCAATGGAGGGTGGAGAATTTATGTGCACGACCGAAGAGCAAGACTTGGGTGTGATTGTATGTGATGATCTTAAGGTGGCCAAACAGGTTGAAAAGGTGACAGCAAAAGCTAGAAGGAAACTACGGTGCATAGGAAGAGGTATGGAAAAAGGAGGTATTGATGCCCCTGTATACGACTCTTGTGGGACCTCATTTAGAATATTGTGTACAATTTTGGAGGCCGCACCTTCAAAAAGATATAAAAAGGATGGAGTCGGTCCAGAGGAAGGCTACTAAAATGGTGCGTAGTCTTCTTTATAAGGCATATGGGGACAGACACAGAGGACACCCACAGCAGCGGACAGCAATGGAAGCAGCAAACAGAAGCAGGATGTTGAGCTACCCAGTTTTCTGCACCATCTGTCATATGTATGACTACCTCCTCTCTGGGAGGCGGTCTTATGTTTGCACTTGATGCGAGGAACTGGAGAGCCTGAAGAAACAAGTCAGACTCCTGGAATGCAGAATACTGGAACTGGAAGCACTTCGAGAAGTCGAGGCGGAGGACAGAGAGGCAGAAAACGTCAAGACAGAGGAAACCATTGAGGAGGAAGTCCAGGAATTAGAGAAGTTCATCGAGGAGGCATGCAGGGAGGCTGTGGAAAATCACCAGCAACAGTGGAATTGCTGAGATACACCTACAGGGAGTGAAGACTACCTGGAGGACAACCACAAGGAAGAAATGGGTGACACAGCAGCGAGACCTGGAAACAGCGGAGGGAACCCACAAGAAGACGAGTCCGGTGCAAGCCAACACCAGGATGAGGGAAGATGGAAATGCACAGAGGACATGGACCTATGGCTGGAGAGATGGTCACACACCAGGGACACAGACCTGCGGCTAGAGAGACAAGAGAAGATAGAGAGGACAGCGATCATCATGGGGGACTCCATCATCAGACAAATTGACAGCTACATAGCGGGAGGAAGACAGGATCTGCCTAATGGGAGCCAGGATAGAAGATATAGTGAGCCACATCGATAGGATCATCAACAGCGTGGAAGAGGAAGATATGGCGGAGGTGATCCATGTGGGGACCAACAACGTGAACAACAGGAACTACAGCAGGGAAGCACTGAAGGACAAGTTCCAGATGCTAGGAGGGAAGCTGAAGACCAGAACGCTGAGGGTAGCATTCTCAGAGATCCAGCCAGTTCCCAGGGCCGATGAGAAGAGGCAGATGGAGCTGCAAGCAGTCAACACATGGATGAGGCACAGGTGTGAGGAAGAAGGATTCCACTTTGTGCACAGCTGGATGACGTTCTGGAGGAAGAGCAAGTTTTTCAGGAAGGATGGACTCTACCTCAGCGGAGACGGAACGAGGCTACTTGCAAGCAACATCAAGAGAGAAATTGAGAAGTTTTTAAACTAGGAAGAAGGGAAAAGCCAACAGTCGACTGAGAGTCGATGGTTCGGGAACCAGTATACCCAGAGGATACCGTGCAGGAAGAATGCAGGGAAGACTCACCGGATCATAGGCAAGACAGAAACTCTGACGGATTGAAAGGGACACAAGAGGGAAGGACATGCAAGAGAGTAACAGGCCACAAACTTAAGTGTATGTACACGAACACAAGGAGCCTAAGGAATAAGATGGGGGAATTTGAAGCTATGGCACAAAAAGATAACCTTGATGTCATTGGCATCACGGAAACATGGTGGAATGAGGAAAACATCTGGGACACTGCTACCGGGATATAAGCTTTACCGCAGAGACAGAGTAGGAAAAAAAGGTGGGGGTATTACCCTATATGTCAAAGAGGGACTTGAGTCTACCAGAGAGAACATGCTGGAAACAAAAAACAAGGTAGAGTCTCTATGGGCCAAAATTCCAGGAACAAATGGAACGGAAACAAAGATCGGCATCTACTACCGACCCCTGGGGCAGTCCGAATAAACTGATGGAGACATGACAGATGAGATTAAAAGCAACTGCAAAGGAGGCAATGCAGTTATCATGGGCGACTTCAATTATCCGGGGATAGACTGAAACCTAGGCACCTCCGGCTGTGGTAGGGAGACCAAGTTCCTGGATGCTGTAGGCGATTGCTTCCTGGAGCAACTTGTCAAGGAAAATACGAGAGGAAATGCAATTCTGGACTTAATTCTAAATGGACTACGAGGACCAGTGCAATGTGTAGAAGTAGAAGGGACGCTGGGAAGCACAGGTCACACTATGATCCGCTCAACCTGGACACAGGGGCGAAACATTGATCCAGAACGACGGCCATGGCACTAAACTTCCAAAAAGGGAATTACAAAGAGATGAAACTCATGGTGGGGAAGAAGATTAAGAACATAAGAACATAGGAACATAAGAAGTGCCTCTGCTGGGTCAGACCAGAGGTCCATCATGCCCAGCAGTCCACTCAGGCGGGGGCCCACCAGATCCAGGACCTGTATAGTAACCCTCTATCTATACCCTTCTATCCCCTTTTCCTTCAGAAAATTTTCCAAACCCTTCTTGAACTCCAATACCGTACCTTGTCCTATCACGCCCTTTGGAAGCACATTCCAGGTGTCCACCACCCGTTGGGTGAAGAAGAACTTCCTAGCATTGGTTCTGAATCTGTCCCCTCTTAATTTTTCCGAATGGCCTCTCGTTCTTGTAGTTTTCGAAAGTTTGAAGAATCTGTCCCTCTCCACTTTCTCTATGCCCTTCAAGATCTTGTAAGTCTCTATCATGTCCCCTCTAAGTCTCCGCTTCTCCAGGGAAAAGAGCCCCAGTTTCTCCAATCTTTCGGCGTATGAAAGATTTTCCATACCTTTTATCAAACGTGTCTCTTTTTAAGGACACGGTTACTGAGGCACAAAATCTATATATACTGCGTATCAACAAGGGATCCAAGAGCAAAAAGAACAAGGAACCAGCGTTGCTCACTGTAGCGTTGAAGGAAGCGATCAGAGACAAGAAAACTTCGTTTAAGGAATGGAAGAGGTCAAAAATGGACAAAAACTGGAAAAAGCACAAACAACATCAAAGCAGGTGTTATAAGGTGATAAGAGGGGCCAAAAGAGACTAAGAGGAAAAAATAGCCAAGGAGGCAAAAAACTTCAAGCCATTTTTTCAATATATTATGGGGAAACAACCCGCAAAGGAAGCGATGGGGCCGTTGGATGACCATGGAATAAATGGAGTGCTAAAGGAGGACAAAGCTATCGTCAACAAACTAAACACATTTTTTGCGCCTGTGTTTACCGAAGAGGATATAAGCAAAATACCGGAAGCCGACAGGCTATACGCAGGAAACGAAGAAGGGAAACTGACGGGGTTGACGGTCAGTCTGGAAGAGGTATGCAGGCAGATTGATAGGCTTAAAAACGATAAATCACCCAGACCGGATAGTATCCACCTGAGGGTAATCAAGGAACTGAAAGGTGCCTTAGCTGAACTACTTCAACTAACAGCCAATTTGTTGATCAATTCAGGAAGGATTCCAGAAGACTGGAAAGTGGCAAATGTTACGCCGAGCTTTAAGAAAGGTTCGAGGGGAGATCCGGGAAACTACACACCAGTGAGTCTGACCTCGGTACTGGGAAAGATGGTAGAGGTGCTAATAAAGGACCACATCACTGATCACCTTGACAGACACAATCTGATGAGAACCAACCAGCATGGCTTCAGCAAGGAAAGATCTTGCTTGTCGAACTTGCTGAACTTCTTCGAGGGAGTAAACAGGCAGATAGACAAGGGCGACCCGGTCGACACTGTATATCTGGATTTTCATAAGGCGTTTGACGAGGTCCCGCATGAACAACTACTTCGAAAAATTGCGAGCCATGGAATTGAGGGTGAATTACTCACGTAGATTAAAAACTGGTTGGTGGATAGGAAACAGAGAGTAGGGGTAAATGGACAATACTCGGATTAGAAAAGCATTACCAGTGGAGTGCCGCAGGGTTCAGTGCTCGGACCCGTGCTCTTCAACATATTTATAAATGACCTGGAAATTGGTATGACGAGCGAGGTGATAAAATTTGCAGAAGATACGAAGTTATTCAGAGTAGTGAAGATGAAGAAGGATTGCGAAGACCTACAATGGGACATAAACATGCTCGAGAAATGGGCTGCAACATGGCAAATGAGGTTTAACCTGGATAAGTGTATGGTGATGCATGTCGGTAGCAAAAATCTTATACACGAATACAGGATGTCTGGTGCAGTACTCAGAGAGACCTCCCCAGGAAAGAGACTTGGGAGTAATGGTTGAAAAGTCGATGAAGCCGTCCGCTCAATGTGCGGCGACAGCGAAAAGGGCGAACAGAATGCTAGGAATAATTAAGGGGATCACGAACAGATCGGAGATTAAGAAGGGGATCACGAACAGATCGGAGAAGGTTATCATAACGCTGTAGCGGGCCATGGTACGCCTCCACCTGGAATACTGCGTCCTGCACTGGTCGCCTACTTGAAGAAGGACACGGTATTACTCGAAAGGGTCCAGCGAAGAGCGACTAACATGGTTAAAGGGCTGGAGGAGTTGTCGTACAGTAAGAGATTAGAGAAAATGGGCCTCTTCTCCCTTGAAAAGAGGAGACTGAGAGGGGACATGATCAAAACATTCAAGATAATGAAGGGAATAGACTTAGTAGATAAAGACAGGTTGTTCACCCTCTCCAAGGTAGAGAGCACGAGATTCTGTACAAATGTAAGGAAGTTCTTCTTTACCCAGAGAGTGGTAGAAAACTGGACCGCTCTTCCGGGGGCTGTTATAGGGGAAAACATCCTCCAGGGATTCAAGATAAAGTTAGACAAGTTCCTGCTGAACCAGAATGTACGCAGGTAAGGCTAGACTCAGGGCACTGGTATTTGACCTAAGGACCGCCGCATGAGCGGACTGCTGGGCATGATGGACCAGTCTGACCCAGCAGCAGCAATTCTTATGTTCTTATGACTTAAAGATCTCAATATGTATACTTTGGAAGAAAGGTGGGAGAGGGGAGATATGATAGAGATGTTTAAATACCTATGTGAGGTAAATGCACATGAGTTGAGTCTCTTTCATTTGAATGGAAGCTCTGGAATGAGCAAGCATAGAATGAAGAGATGCTAGAAAGTACAACATACAGGAATTAAAAAGAAATGCAACCTAGTCAGACATCTGTAAATAAAAAGACAATGCAAGTACTTTCTCTGCCCCTAGTGGTCACTTTTTTTTTGTACCTGGGACAATGAAGGCAATGGCATAGTGAGGGTGGGAGTCACCCCCTCCAGCCTCTTCTCCCCCTTCCCCCACTTCATGCACATACCTCTTCCCTTCCCCATACCTCTTCAACTTCCCCGGCACAAGCAGCATCTCCAACCTGCTGCCCGCACCAGCCTCGGCTCTACTTCCGAAATCACTTCCTGGTTGCAGGACCAGGAAGTGACATCAGAGGGAGAACAAAGCCAACGCAAGCAGCAAATTGGAGCTGCTGGTCGCACCAGGAAAAAGCTAGAGGTACGGGGGGAGGGTGGAAGCGAAGGCACGTATATGGCGGGGAGGGGGAGAAGGTGTGGGGGTGGAGAGCTGCCAGCGCCCCTACCAACATGGCACCCGGGACGGTCCACACACCCCACCTTCCCCCTTATTATGCCACTGAATGTAGGATTATGTGACTTACCCAAGGTCACAAGGAGCTGCAGTAGGAATCGAACCCACTGCACTAATCAAGCATATCATGTGACTCATCAATGCAAGTCTACTAGATATCTGTACCTTTGGAAATCAGACTTACCCATGCAGAGCACGATTCACTGTTTTCTCCAAAGGATCACTAGTGTATTTGCTGTCTAGGTGGAAAAGATAATCTGCTTCCCATGTACAAGTCACCTTATATGTTTCATTTGTTTTCAGCACAGTCCGTGACTGGGGTGAGCCAGTCTTCTGATCTGAATCCCTGATACTTCTTCCAGGCTTTTCATTCAAGTTCTGCTGCTGTTGGCTAAAGGGTGTTACCGTTCCAATCACAGCAGAGTCTGCTTTAATGTTATGAATGCTGTATTTACCAAAAGTTTTTAAGAAATGGTATTTTTTGGAATTATCCGGGAAGGGCAAGGTATACGAGTGCTCAAGAGAAATATGGGAACCCGGACCAGAATGTCCAAATGTCACATGGGCACAGCTTCTTTTTTCCAGTGTGTACAAGGCAATATTTCGTTTCAGTAGATATCGATGGAGTGCCGAAGGGGACCTGCCAAGATAGCTTCCCTTGTGCTGTTTATCACGTTTATCACGTTTATCAAGTCGATGATATTCATGGTCGGAAAAAGTTCGGACAGGCTTCTCCTTGGGAGACACACTATATTGTGTGGATATACTGGGCAGGACATGGTCATTTCTGACAACAGATGGCACAGCGCTAGTGGTCACTGAACTCAGGGCCAGATCTGCTAAAAGATTTAGAGCGTGGGATTCATAGTTTTCGCTGGGAGCACCACTGCTCTCTTCTTGCACATCACTTCCCCCACTTGTCCTGTCTAGCACCGTGCCATCATTCTTGCCGGAGGAGTCCTGGGCTAGCGTAACACTACTTTTGTTCTGCATATCACTGTTCCTGAAGGGAAGGCCCTTCTTGTGAAAGACACTTTTGGTCGAAGAGGATTGGGCCAGGGTAGAGATGCTCTTGCTGTAACTGCTGGTACTTCTCTTACTCTGTTTGCTACCTCTCTCAGCCGCTGCCGTGGAGCTTTGTTTGGTGGTCTTATTTACGTCAACAGAAGCAGCTCGACTTTCAGATAAAATGTTGTTTCGTGGGCTACCAAAAGCTGCTTGTCTGGCTGTAAGAACAAAATGAAAATAAATTATTAATTTAAGAAATATAAATGTCAGTGTATTATGAAAGCTGGATAAGGACTTTACTGAAACACGCATACACAATCTTCACTTCTACTGTGCACTTTTTTTTCCCATCTGGTGCTTACTCGCACTTCACCTTTCCTCGACGCTTTCAAAAGTTAACATGACCATGCTTGTGATTTGGGGCAGAGAATTCATGAACAACAAGTAGCAGAGCACTTCAGTTATATGGCCTCTGAAGACAAATTACCAAAAGCAAAAAGTGAGTTGCATCTTATGCTTTTGTACATAGTCAGGTTTCCTAGCTCAATCTAATCAAGCTGAGTGGCTTTAATTGAGCTACAATCAGTCAGCTGGGGGCGGAGGGCAGGATGGAAAACATCTTGCAATAGTCAATGGGATTGTGGGAAAATTTCACTAGGTTTTGATAGTTAACTTCAGAAGCAGATTCACCGTGTATTGTTTCTTTACCACAGAAGCTGAAACTCCTCCTCCCTCAAAAATGAACTGGGATATACAGTGGTACCTCGGTTTGCGAGTTCACCGGCTTGCGAGTGTTTTGCAAGAGGAGCAAAACATTCGCAAAATCGGATCCTCGGAAACCGAGCGTGCCTCGATTTACGAGCGCCCCCACCGTGATCCGGCACCCTCCCCCCTGCGATCCGGCACCATCCGCTCGCGTCGCACCCCTTCCCCGCCGTGATCCGGCATCCCCCAGGCATCCACCCACCCACCCACCCGATCACATTTCTTACCCCCGTTTGGCACCAGCACCAACGCACAGGACATGCTGGTGCCCGAAGATCTGCCTCCTTCGCACTGGGCCTTGAGCATCTGCACATGCTCAAGGCCTTTGGGTTCCCGTTCTCTCCGAGATTCTCGGAGATCCGAGATTTTCTGGGATCCCTGGTAAAGAGCTGCATAGGAAAAGTGTTTGCGGGAATCCCATTGAGTCCACGGGGTTCCCCCAGGAATCCCCCACCCCCCAGACATACAGGGATCCTATGTAGATGGAAGATGATCCTCAGGGATTGTACCTGGCCAGTGTGCCTGTCTCTTGAGTCCAGCGCCACTTCAACACGCCACCAGCAGTGATTCCTCCTATACATTACTGGCAGCTGATCCAGAAGGCTTCCCTCTGACGTGTTTTGCAAAACGTGTCAGAGGGAAGTCTGCTGGCGGCATGTTTTACAAAATAACTGCATGGGCTGAGGAAGCTGGAAGGGAGGGTAAAAAATGCTGCATGGGCTGAAGGGGTGGGAAGGGGAGGGAGGGAAAGTGATGCTGCACGTGCTGGAGGAGTGGAAAGGGAGGGTAAGAGAAATGCTGCATAGGCTGTGGGTGGTTAGTGAGGGAAAAAGATGCTGCCAGTGGGGGAGGTAAGAAAAAAGGAGACTGGTTAGACAGGGATGCATGAAGCAGGAGGGAAATAGATGCTGCCGGTGGGAGAGGGAAAAAAATGAGAAAATTGTTGGACATGGTGGTGGACAGGGAGGGAGGGAGAAATATTGGGAAGGCTGCACTTGGAGTATTGTGTTCAGTTTTGGAGGCCATATCTGGCAAAGGATGTAAAAAGACTTGAAGCGGTCCAGAGGAAGGCGACGAAAATGGTAAGGGATTTGAACCAAAAGAAGTGTGAGAAGAGGCTGGAAGACTTAAATATCTATACTCTGGCGAAGAGGGACAGGGGAGATATGATATTCATTGAGGAAACACGACCACATCACAGAGGCATACCTCAACTCACACTGGCTTCCAATTCCGGCAAGAATACTATTCAAATTCTACTGTCTACTATTTAAAACCATAAATGGCGACAGCCCAACTTACCTGAACATGTAGTTTGGATGAAGCGGTTGTTCAGATAAGTTGGGCTGTCGCCGTTTATGGTTTTAAATAGTAGACAGTTTCAAGTTTTATTAAAATTTGTTATGTACACAATATCAAATGCTTCAATACATATAACAGCTCGGGCTGGTGGGTCTCCCGAGCTACTGGGTACTGGGGCTCATCCGGCGATGAGCGGTGGGCCGGCTGGGAGCCGTGCCTTGGGATCTAGTGACCCAGTTAAAGGGGCATAAGGTCATGCCACCCCTCAGACTCTTGCTGTTTATGGCGGGGTCGGGGCAATTTATTGATGTTTACACTGGGTAGCTCGGGAGGAGCTTGCAGATGTTGTTATATTGAAGTTTAATGTGTTGAGGATGTTAATATATGCAAATTAATTTATTTGCTGTTTTTGATTAATAAATTGAGCTGCAGCTATGTTCCAAATTATGAGTGTGGTCTCTTAGTTATTGGGGACAGGTTATAAGGGGGGGGGGGGTGTATGGGCTATAGTAGGGGCTATCCAGATCCCGCTGCTAGTGTCTAAGCACAATTTTCATAGATACAATTCCATATCATTCACAACTCACAACCATGGCAGTTGAAAATAAAAAGCAAAGTCTAGCTGTATTTTTATATCTCGCATTCACAAAATAGCCCAACAGCAGCCCTGTTTCACCTCCAGCTTTATCAAGGGCAGCAACATTGATAAATTTGCCATCAGCAGTCTTCACCAAGCACAAAATTATTCACCCTCACTAAGGGATTGTACCAACCAGCTCAAAACACAGAAGAAACTGATACTACTGCTAATGTGCTTAGCCTATTTTCAGGTTACCGTATTTTTCGCTCCATAAGATGCACCTGACCATAAGACACACCCTAGATTTAGAGGAGGAAAACAAGAAAAAAACATTCTGAACCAAATTCTCCCTGCCAGGCTCTGCATCCAACCCCACACTCCTTGCCAAGCTCTGCACCCTGAACCCCTCCCTGCCAGGCTCTAACCTTGTCCTCCCTCTGGTGGCCTAGTGGTAGGCCGGAACAGGGCACAGGGCAGGCAGGCAGGAGCCCACATAACTGTTTTTGGGGGGTGTTTGGGGGGGGGTTTAGAGGAAAGTTTCAAATATCTTTATTCCAATAAAGCAATGGAAGGAGAAGCTTAGAACTGAATGACCTGGCCCTTTCTTTTCTTGTCACCTTCTAGCTCAAAATGCTTGCATCTCTTAACAGCCAGCATCCTTTTAGACCTGCAGTTTGGCTCCACACACTCGAGCCTCAATACAATCTTTTTGATCTTAGCCTTCTTATGGAAAAGAGGCTTCGTTTGACCACCATAGCCACTTTGCTTATGATCATATCCTCCTGTACCTGTTTTAATCATGGCAAAGAAGAGAATCAGAAACCCGCACAGCACTCCCACCATAAGCCCATTACTGAACCTCCACCCTACCTCCAATTAAGCTAGGCCCCTGGAGGAGGTGCCAACTCTGACAGCAGGTGTGAGGACACCCACAATAAGATCGCACAAAAGCCAAGTGCCGCACCTCTACAGCACCAGCGGTCAGGAATTGGCAGAAGCCATACCCTATGAGCCGGACTGTGTCCAACACTCTCCACCCAACCACTGACTCCAGGGACTCCTTCCCTGAAACCCAGCTCTCCTCTGTCGCTTGATGCACAGCTCCGAACGCTGACCCAGGAGCCGTCACCTACCGGGCCACCGATCCACCTTGTTACGTTCCCCGCCGGCCGCTAACGCAGGCCATGAAGTCAAAGCCCTGCCCAACACACTGGCAGCAGAGTCAGGCCCACATGCAGCACGCAACGCCTGTCCGATCCACCCCGAAGACAGCCCGAACTGCAATTACCCACAGAGGCACCACGAGCCACACTTTTGGCATCTGCCCTCACGCCGACTGGCACCCGAACCCAAATGCACCATAAGATAAGTCACAGGCCAACGAACTGCGGAAGCAAGCTGTTACACAATGCCACAGCCAAAAGTCGCCTCTGAGGGGAATAGGCCTGCCACGATTAAAAACAGCGAAAGCCCGCTAGACTACCAGGTAAGGAGTAATCTATAGCGCTACTAGACATTTTAAGTCCTGTAGAGAGGTGGGAAGGCCCTAAACTATGCTTTCTTTCTCCCCCCCCCAAAAAAAATTTGCAGATAATCAAAAACATGAATCCCAAAACCACGAATAGGGAGGGGGAAGTGTACTCTAATCTTAAAAGCAATACAATAGGCACCCAAGAAACAGCCGTCTTACCTGGTTCCACCTGCTTCCTGACTGTGAGTTGCTTTTCCACTTTAGCTTTGCCTTTTGCTGTATTTTTCTTCATTGTTCTCGTTATCATTTTTTGGCTGGATGGCTTCTGAGTCTCCTTTGGCTTTTTGATGCATAGCCCTGAAGACCTGTCCTTAAGTGAAGTGGCTCCACTAGTGGAAATTTCCGGCTTCGTGTGCTGCACAAACTCTGCCGTCAGCACCTCGGCACCTAAAGAGAGGACAGAACGCTTTTAAAGGAGTTCTATTCCCGCCATCAACACCACGGATCTAATCGAAATGCTAATACAATAATTGTTAGCAATGACAAAAAATGTGTGCGTATTTTATAAGACATCCAATATCCCAGAGGACATGCCCAAATGACAGACATCCTCAATAGCTGTAGAAGCCAGCTTTTCAAAGTAATTTTTTTGGGGGGATAGCGAGGGTACAAATTTGTTGTTCAAATAACAATGCTGAACAAGAATGACCCCTAGGTATTTCAGGTGAATAACTAAAGTAATGGGTATACATCCTAGGAGCAGGATGACCAAAAGGTGCAGAAGTGTCACTAGTGAACCAAACTGCTGTAGTTCTCTCAGGGTTTCCGCAACTGGCATTGTGCTTGTTGCAGGATTCCGGGTCTCGCTGCATCTTTGTCAGGTAGAAACCGATGTTTCAGCAACCGTGCTGTGGCTTTCTTTGGGGTACGCACTGAGGTCTGCAGTGTGACTCTGGAAATAGTGGGTTCACTGACCTGATTAGGAACAGGGCAGTCCACCAATTTGAATTTTGGCGGGAAAGTCAGTTGGTCTTTTTTTTTTTTTTTAAATAACCCATGGGGAGGAAATCTTTAAACTCAGAGACTTTTCCATTCTAGGGGAGGGAGAGGAGAGACCAAATCATTTTCACACCAAAATTCAAATTTGTGACCAAATTAGTTTCCCACCAAAATTCAAATTAGTGACCAACGGACTGCCCTGTTACCAATCAGGTCAGTAGACCCACTATTTGCAAAGACAAAATGCAGACCCTGAAGAAAGCCACAGCACGATGGCTGAAACGTTGGTTTCTATCTGAAAAGTTACAGCGAGACCTGGAAATCTGCAACAAGCAAACTGCTACAGTCTTGGTTTGGAATCAAAAATGGTCGACAACCAAGTTGCCACAGAATCCAAACAGGATTGTATTCTAGAAAGATCAGGATGAAGCAGATTAATGTAATCAAGGAATAGTATTGTCATCTAGTTAAAAAACATTCTTTAATCCCCTGATTTTGTACAATGTGGTCAAAGGGTTCAAAAAGATGTTAAACAAGAGCGATGCTAAGACTGAACCCTGTGGGGCATCGCACTGTTGAGGGTATTGTGTAAAAACTGAAGTAGAGACGAAAACAAGAGAATTGACCCAATGATCTCCACAAACAAATCCAAGAAAAAACAAAAACCAATGTGGAGAAATGATGTTCCTGAGATGGATTTTATTATTATTATTATTTTTTTTTTTATTTAAGTTTTTTATTGATTTTTTTCATTTAACAACAAGTGTCATAAATTTTCATACAATTATCTTAATAATACACTTGATATTTCTATAATGTATTTTATACATAACATTTCTTATCTTATATTTCTTATGATTTTATATATCATATAACTGTAATTATTTTTCTTATAAAATTTTATAACATATATATTGTAATGATTTTATCAATTATTTTTTAAATTATTAACCTTTTTCCCCTCCCTTTATTACATTGTTTTCATGTAAGAATACCATCTATTAATAATATTTTATTTATAATTTATAATAAAGAGTATAAATCCCCCTCCCATATCCCCTCCCTCCCTTTCTTCTTTAACTATTTTCTTATTATGGCAAACCACATAAAAACCTCTAGGACGACAGTCCGCTGAAAAACTTTGGACCCTGGACCCAACACGGTTCTGCAGGCTTTTCACTCGGCTTTTTGAGCCTGTCCTGCACACAGCTTTTATGGATCAGAACAGATCGGAGAAGGTTATCATACTGCTGTACCGGGCCATGGTACGCCCTCACCTGGAATACCGAGTCCAGCACTGGTCACCGTACATGAAAAAGGACACAGCACTACTCGAAAGGGTCCAGAGAAGAGCGACTAAAATGGTTAAGGGACTGGAGGAGTTGCCGAACAGTGAGAGATTAGAGAAACTGGGCCTCTTCTCCCTTGAAAAGAGGAGACTGAGAGGGGACATGATCGAAACATTCAAGATATTGAAGGGAATTGACTTAGTAGATAAAGACAGGTTGTTCACCCTCTCCAAGGTAGAGAGAACGAGAGGGCACTCTCTAGAGTTGAAAGGGGATAGATTCCGTACAAACGTAAGGAAGTTCTTCTTCACCCGGAGAGTGGTAGAAAACTGGAACGCTCTTCCGGAGTCTGTCATAGGGGAAAACACCCTCCAAGGATTCAAGAAAAGGTTAGATAAGTTCTGCTAAACCGGAACGTACGCAGGTAGGGCTGGTCTCAGTTAGGGCGCTGGTCTTTGACCTAGGGGCCACCACGTGAGCGGACTGCTGGGCACAATGGACCGCTAGTCTGACCTAGCAGCGGCGATTCTTATGTTCTTATCAGTTTATTTCCGATTGGCATTTTTATCCACGTATCTTTACCATAGGACTTCATAGGGACCCCCTGAAAAAGACATTCTGTCGAAACATGGAGCGTGTTGGGTCCAGGGTCCAAAGCTTTTCAGCGGACTCCGTCCTGAAGTTTTTTATGTGGTTTGCCAAGTTTTAATATTATTTTAATAATAATAAAGTCCATCTCAGGAACATCATTTCTTCACATTGGTTTTTGTTTCAAACTGAAGTAGAAACAGGACACCAGAGTGAGGGAGTACGTACATTACCTGCATACATGACTTCATTCACCCTAAACATCTCTCGATCAGTGCCCCGTGGCTATTCATTATTTGGGAATGTCTTAATCTAAACAGGTGCTCAGTTATATTTGAGATTTTTCAGACCAGATGCCGGGAGAACTAGACGTTTAAACAGGCTGTAATTTCATGCTTTAATCATCGCACATGTTTTGATTTATAAATTGCAGGTAAAAAAAAAAAGAATCACTTATCTGAAGTTTGTAATGCTGTTAAATTACTTTAATAAAGTTCTGGGCTTGACGCGTTTCGCCGAAGCTGCTCCACAAAGCCCATAATGCAATCTGCCCAGTTTAAAGAACGGGTGTGGAGAGATAAGACAGACCACTTTTTCTGAGTTTGGGCAGCTTGCATTACGGGGCGAAACGCGTCAAGCCCAGAACTTAATGAAAGTGATTTAACAGCATTGCAAACTTCAGAAAAGCGATTCTTTCTTGAATTTTTTACGTGCAATTTATAAATCAAAAACATGTGCGATGATTCAAGAGTGAAATTACAGCCTGTTTAAACGTCCGGTTCGCCTGGTGTCTGGTCTGACAAAATCTCAAATACAACCCTGAGCACCTGTTTTTTGGAAATAATAATAATAACTTTATTTTTCTATACCGCCATAGTCAAACTGACTTCTAGGCGGTTCACATAGAAAGAAGGCTGGACAATCAGCGAATTACAAAATGCAAGAAGAAAGATGTTACATAATACATTGGGGTAGAAAGGGAATAGCTGGTGAATGTTTGAATGACTTATGTAAATTGTTATGGGCCACTTCTTCGTATATATTCTATGCTTACGGCCTCTGTTACAAAGCCGCGCTAGCGGCTGTGCTGCGCTAATGGCCCCGAAGCCCATAGAGATTTAAAGGGCTTCGAGGCTACTGCTGCGCAGCTTTGTAAAAGAGGCCGTTAGCTTTTTGAAGTTCGCGGTCTAATTTTGTTTTTCCATGTCGTGTGGATGAATCTAAATAGGTTCGTGCTGCAGTTTGTTACATAGATCATCAATCCCTAACTAGAGAGTTGCGCGGGGACAGAAATCCCACCCATCCCCGCCAGGATCCTCTCCATCCCCCCCTGTCCCCGTCAGGATCCTCTCCGTCCCCACCCGTTCCCGCCAGGATCCTCTCCGTCCCCACCCGTCTCCGGCAGGATCCTCTCCTTCCTCACCCGACCCCGAAAGGATCCTCTCCGTCCCCACCCGTCCCCGTCAGGATCCTCTCCGTCCCCACCCGTTCCCGCCAGGATCCTCTCCGTCCCCACCCGCCCCGGCAGGATCCTCTCTCCTTCCTCACCGTCCCCGGCAGGATCCTCTCCTTCCTCACCCGTCCCCGCCAGGATCCTCTCCATCCCCACCTGTCCCCGGCAGGATCCTCTCCGTCCCCACCCGTCCCCGTCAGAATCCTCTCCGTCCCCACCTGGATCCTCTCCGTCCCCACCCGTCCCCATCAGGATCCTCTCCATCCCCACCAGGTTCCTTTCTGTCCTCACCCGTCCCCACCCATCCCTGCAAGGAATTACCTCCATCCCCGCCCGTCCCCATAAAAAGCAGCAATTACTTCTGACAGGATCATCAATTCCACAGTTTCTTTTGTGCTTGCGCTGCTGTTTTCCTTGTGGAATCTCTTTGGTGGAACCCTTTTTTTGTTTTCTGTTCAGGTAATTAACTTATAAACCCCCTCTTTTACTAAGGCTGACGTGTCCATTATATTATATGGACGAACCCTGCTTCCAAAGCCTTCCTTCCCCGTGGGAGTCCCGTTGGCTAGAAGGGGGTCCCTGTGGGAGTCCCGTGGGCCAGAGGGGGGGTCCCTGTGGGAGTCCCGTGGGTTAGGGGGGATTCCCGCAGGACCCGCTGGATTCCCGCAATCCCCGTTCCCATGCAGACCTCTATCCCTAACCATCCAAACCATTAGTACCATTATTCTGGTACTAAAAATGGCTGCCACTTCCTCCTCCCACCCCCACCTTCTCTTCTCCTACCTGTTCCATTTGTTACACTGTATCCCCCACTACTCACTTCTATTTACGCTCACCTCTTTTTCTTCTCTGTGGATACTGAATATTAGCAAGTTTAACCGTGGTTTCACTGGTATTTTGTGCAGCGCCTTGAGCTGGTTTTTTTGAAAACAAGGAAAACGGGTTCTTTGTTGTCCTCGTCCCCTTACTAGTCGCAATGCTCTCTACTGCAGAAAGAAGGGTCTGGGAAGTCCATCTCCTCTTGGCACCAGTAAGCACCTCTGGGCTGCACTTCCTCTTTTCCCTCCTTGGACTGAGTTCCTCTCTGGTTTCTTTGACGCTCTTACTCCTGCCACCTTGACTTGGCTGACTTTTTCCACTAGGGGCCTCAGCTTTTTCAGCCTCAGTTCTGACCCTTCCAGCTGGTGCAGAGCCCACTGGTGTCACTGGGGCGACAGCCTTGCAGCTGCCATTGGTAATAAGGCATGAATACGGAGGCTTCTTCGCAGACGACTGTAAAGCCTCTGTCATCTGTGACGCTTCTACAGCAAAGCTGCTTGGATCTGCAAAGTAAGTTCTGAGCCGCGGAAGGGCCATTTTCCTGCAGTTTTCAGAAGGTGCGAGCTCATCTGCCGACAAGTCTGAGGAAAGGTTTATCAGGATCCTACCATCGCACACGTCGGGAGGAGAGCCAGTCCGGTGAAACTGAACAAAGTCCTGGAAGTACTTTTCTACCAGTTTTCTAGGGCTCATTTCCACCTCGCACTGAAACTTTTTGGTTTCCAACAAGGCATACTGCAGGCCAGGCAGAACCGAGGTCACCATTAATGAGATTGCTTCCAAATTGGTTTCCTTGTTTCGTTTTTGTTCTAAAAAGAAAGGAGAAATAGTCATGTACATCTCTTTTCTTTCTTTTTTTTTTTTTAGGTTATACATAAATTTATTATGAAGGAAGAAAGGCATGGAAATCCTGCTTAGTTAACTCAATTGCTTAAAAAAACATTCTGTACATTACAATTATGCACCACCCTCAAAGCCATGATATGAACAGTTATTCAATACATAAGAACATAACATAAGAACATAAGAAATGCCTCCGCTGGGTCAGACCTGAGGTCCATCGCGCCCAGCAGTCCGCTCACGCGGCGGCCCAACAGGTCCAGGACCTGTGCAGTAAATTTCTATCTATACCCCTCTATCCCCTTTTCCAGCAGGAATTTGTCTAATCCTTTCTTAAACCCCAGTACCGTACTCTGCCCTATTACGCTCTCTGGAAGCACATTCCAGGTGTCCACCACACGTTGTGTAAAGAAGAACTTCCTAGCATTTGTTTTGAATTTGCCCCCTTTCAACTTTTCCAAATGCCCTCTTGTTTTTTTATTTTCTGAAAGTTTGAAGAATCTGTCCCTCTCTACTCTCTCTATGCCCTTCATGATCTTGTAAGTCTCTATCATATCCCCTCTTAATCTTCTCTTTTCCAGGGAAAAGAGTCCCAGTTTTTCCAATCTCTCAGCGTATGAAAGGCTTTCCATCCACTTAATCAGTCGTGTCGCTCTCCTCTGAACTCTCTCGAGTAATGCCATATCCTTATACATAAATACATAAATGCCATATCCTTATACATAAATGCCATATCATATACATAAACTGATCTCATCATTTTTACATTCACTAGAACGTATGGAACAGTCAGTGACAGCTACTTAAACAATGGTGAATTAGTATTAAGGCCTACAGCAGGGGTAGGGAACTCCGGTCCTCGAGAGCCCGTATTCCAGTCGGGTTTTCAGGATTTCCCCAATGAATATGCATTGAAAGGAGTGCATGCAAATAGATCTCATGCATATTCATTGGGGAAATCCTGAAAACCCGACTGGAATACGGCTCTCGAGGACCGGAGTTCCCTACCCCTGGCCAATAGCAATGGACCGTTATAAATGTCGGCTTTTCTTGATTATGACAGGGATAGCCATTCAGATGATAGCACAAAATTGGAAGAGCTCCGATCGCCTTAACTTCCCTTTCTGGTAGGCAAACGTATGCTCCAATTACAAATATGAAAAAATGAATGCTGAATTGTCAGGGAATAATAAGGTATTTAATTTGGTGTGGGGGCCCGTTAGCAGCTCTTATTGCTTCTATATAGTCGTTATCTCTCTTTAATATATGATTGTTTTCCATGCACATCCAGGGTGGGGGGGGGGGTGGAATTTAGTACTACTATAAATAAGAGTGAGATATTGATTAAGTATATTTATATCATTGATTAAGTAAAAGGGATGGGGAGAAAATGAATACTTTAATTTCTTTTTTTTTATAAATCTTTATTCATTTTTGATTCTTACATCAAGTGAATTATAAATAATAAAATAATTTTCACAAATCACTTGTACTTACAATCAAATATTCTTATAAGATACAATAAATACCCCCCTCTTTATCAATATTTCCATTTCCATATGATACATCTTCACCATCCCAACCCAAATATAAACTACCCATATGCTTAAGATATCTGATCATTAGAGTAAATAGTCAATGGTCCCCATATTTTTTAAAATTATGTAAATTCCCTTGTTGTAACGCTATCATCTTTTCCATCTTATATATGTGGCAAACTGAATTCCACCAGAATGTATAATTTAACTTAGTATAATCTTTCCAATTTTGAGTAATTTGTTGCATGGCGACCCCTGTCAATATTAATAATAACTTGTTATTATTTGCAGAAATCGGACTCTGAGCTCTGAGCTGTACCAAATAATATAGTGTCATAAGAGAGTCCTACATGATTTTCTAATAATTTATTAATTTGAGGCCAAATTAGTTTCCAAAAAGCAATTACACAGGGACAGAAAAAAATTAAATGATCTAACGTCCCAACTTCTAATCTACAATGCCAGCATCTATTGGATCTAGTGTTATCTAACTTTTGTAAACGTGTAGGGGTCCAAAAAACTCGATGTAACAAAAATAACCACGTTTGACTCATAGATGCTGACCTTGTAGACCTTAATCTCCAAGACCAAAATCGTGGCCATTGAGATGCAGAAATTGTCTGTCCAATCTCAATACTCCAAATATCCCTAAGGCCAGTTTTCTTTTTTTTATTTAAAAATCCATATAATAATTTATACCATTTTGCGGCTTGGTGTCCCAAAAAATCCGCCTGAAAGCAAAGGATCTGCAAACTATCTTGATTATTAAGACCCTTCCATTCAGGGAACAATACTTTAATTTCTGTAAATTAAATGCGCTTCTTTCTGATTTGTTACACATTGTATTGCACTGTTTACACTTGAAAAAAATTTTTTTAAATCTTTATTTACATTTTATGCTTTTGACAAAATTATTAGTCAAAACAAGAAATAATACAATACCAGTCAGCATCTTTGAATTACAAAAATGATATATAAAGAGAAGTAAAAGAAAAAATATAACATAAAGGAAAAAAAATTATTTACCTACAAATACAGTTTCAATCTTTTCTCTTCACTTTAATAATACCAAGCTTATTTCTGGAAATCAAATATACTGGTTTGTATAATTAGACCTTAATTAAGGAGGAGAAAGGCTATGCATTCACTGAATACACTTGAAAATTAATAAAGATTTAAAAAACAAACAAGCAAAAAAAAAAACTGATCTCATGATTTTTGCATTCACTAGAACAATGACAGCTACTTAAACAATGGTGAATTAGTTAAGGCCTATAGCAAGATATAAATGAGGCTAAGGATTTTTTTTTTTCCAGTGGTCAGATCATAGAGGAGACATGTGAAGTGAAACAAGACTGACATTTGCCCCAAATGCTGAACTCTTAATGTCCAATTCCAAAATAGCATCATTCAGGCTGGACTTGGGCTCCCTAAAACCTAATCTAATCTAATCTAATCTTCATTTTATAGGCCAAATCTACTCCCTAAAGAGCTCAACTCGGTTTACAGTTCGTTAAAAAATGAAACATAACAAGTAAAAACTGTGGGATAAAAACAGAAATTGGTTAGATTAGATGGATGGAAAAAGTTAGAAAAAAGTATGTTGAATTGCTAAAGTTATGACAGCTAAAATCAATTAACTATCTTGAAAACAATCAGGTTTTTAAACTTTTTCGAAATTGAAATAATTGATCTACCCGTCTTAGAGAATCTGGAAGTCCAGTCCAAATTCTCACCAATTTAAAAGTAAAAGATTTACTAAGCTTCCCAATGCATTTAATACCTTACAGAGAAAGAAAATGAAATGTTTTTGAGACTACTATGGCACTCCCAAAACAATGTCTACTAACAAGACACAAAATAACCCAAAAGTTGCAAGGCTGTTAACATAGAAACATAGAACATGACGGCAGAAAAGAGCCATGGCCCATCTAGTCTGCCCACACTAATGGCCCACTTGATATGAATGTAACAGTTGAACTAAGAAGAGGAAGAGGCTCACAGAGAGATAAGGACTTTGGAACAAAAAACATTCCCGACCCATTAGCCATCGCTAGTCAGAAAAACCTCCTCAATGCTGTACATCCAGTAAATCTATTTTCTTTTGCTTTTATTCTCGTTATTCTGTTTTTTTTCTTTCTTTATTACTTTGTATTCTATAAAGGTATGTCCCACTTTATAACAGAGGTTCTCAACACAAGGTACACGTACCCTTAGGGGGTACACGAGCCACTTGTTGGAGGGACGCACTGCCTAATTTGCACCCTTCAGGACTGCAGATAGAGGTTTAAGGCTCTTTTGCAGAAAGATTTTCATGAGTCAAAATGGGGAATCATATCTCTAACACTAAGCAAATTAAATGCTCAGTTCCCCAAGGTTCCCCAGTGTCTCTACTTCTCTGTCTTTTTTTTTTTTTTTGCATAAACATCCTCCTCCATATTCACGGGTTCGGAACTTCAGTTATTCATGGTTTTTGTCTTGGTGACCCACCCCTGTCCCCTGGAACTCTCCACTTACTTACATGCGGCGATTACAACTGGTACAAAATGTGGTGGTCAGGCTAATTTTTGGGTTGAAGAAATTTGATCATGTAACGCCTTCCTACCAACTTCTGCATTGGCTGCCGATGGAAGCACGTGTGAGGTTCAAATTTGGATGTTTTTGCTATAAGGTATTATTTGGATTAGCCCCTAAATATATAATTGACCTTTTCTCTTTCACAACCAACAGTCTTAAGAGAAGCTCACTCTTGAATTTTGTTTCTCCACCGGTAAGAGGATGTAAATTTAAAAAACATCATCAACATCTTTTCTCACATCAGGCAGCGTTATGGGGTAAAGACCTGGAACAACTGCTTAAGCCTACTACTTATGGGGAATTTAGGAAAAACCTAAAAACATATCTTTTCCTGAAGTATTTAGGTAACTGACCTGTACAATCTTAGTCCACAATATCTGATCTCTAGAGCTGTTTATCACTAGCTTTTAACTTTGTTAATTCTACTCAATTTGTAGCATCTTTTAATCATTGTAAACCGCATAGAACTTCACGGTCCTGCAGTATATAAACTGTTATTATTATTATTTTTAAAACCTGGTGGTCTAGTGGTGAAGCAGGGCAGGAGCGATGTTTCTATGCTCCTGCCTGTGCAGAACTGGGACCACCAGGCTTTAAAAAGTAAGTAAGCGGAGAGGTCCAGCAGACGGGAGGAAGGCCAGGGTGAGTTAGAGTCGGTCCTAAAGTTATTCACAAATTTTTGGTATTTGCGGGTCGGCTTTGCCCCCAACCCCCGGGAATACGGAGGGAGAAGTGTACACTGAACCAAGTTCTTCAAAGATCTACAGGTAAACTATTTCTTCTATGCAGATTATACCAAGGTTACTTACTCTTCCCTTTGCCGAGTCTTAGAGAAAGAAAGCCATTTGATTTTATGGAGAAATGCTAATTGAAAGTGGATGAACTGGATACAATTCAGTCTTCTCAAAAGGTTAACAATGACAATTTTACTACGAGTAAGAAGAACACCATCAGAGGTTGTGAAGGTAGGGTTGTCTGTGTCTATCTGTTTTTATTTGGCTCTTCTATGCACAATCTGAGGGGGAAATAATCTAATCTAATCTAATCCTTAGGTTTGTATACCGCATCATCTCCACGTTCGTAGAGCTCGACGCGGTTTACAGTAGGAGAATTAGGAAGGAACTACAACAGAGGGTTAGAGGTAGAAGTGTGAAGAAAATTTAGAGGACTTGGGATGCCAAGATATAAGAGTTTCCTTGATTCCTAAGTTGGAGGGAGACTTACATTTTTTGAGAAAAGCCAGGTTTTCAGATGTTTGCGGAAAACTTGGAGAGAGCTCAAGTTCCGAAGAGGGGAGGTAAGGTTGTTCCAGAGCTCAGTGATTTTGAAGTGGAGGGAGGTCCCTAGCTTTCCTGTGTGGGAAATGCCTTTTAGCGAGGGGAAGGATAGTTTTAATTTGTGGGAGGATCTGGTGGTATTAGGGTTTGAGGAATTCAAAGAAAGAGGGATAAAGGGAGGGAGGATACCATATAGGATTTTGAAAGCTAAACAGGCGCATTTATATGGACTCCAGAATAACGATGTAGAAATTGCACCTAATACAGCCAATTTGCCCTTATTTTTGTCAGATCGTCATCTCATACAGAGTACAGGTCTCTCCCATTTGAATTATTATGACCGACTATACTAGGGTCTCCCTGAGAAGCAAAAAGACATTCTGTAATTTCTGAAAATACTGCAAGTTAGAATTCTGTAGATCAAGATGGGAGGACCAAACAACTTACAAAAATAGATTTCTGAACAATTTTTTCAGTGATCAACTTTGGGGTCCTTTTACTAAGGCGCGCTAGTGCGTCTTAGCGCATGCTAAATGCTAACGTGAGCTAGCGTGTCCATTATATCCTATGGACGCTTTGCCACGCGTTAGCATTTAGCGCGGGCTAAGACGCACTAGCGCGCCTTAGTAAAAGGACTCCTTGGTTATACTTCTGAAAAAAACATAGTAACATAGTAGATGACAGCAGATAAAGACCCGAATGGTCCATCCAGTCTGCCCAACACACACAGTTATTAATATAATGTACTGTTTAATGAAACTTAAGACGGGATGTTACATTAATTTGGTAGGTACAGTTTTTCTGAGCCAGTGGAAGTTGGGTACTGTGAAACGGGCAATATTTTTTTTTGTTCACTACTTTTGAATAACTTATTTTTACTGGCAGGTTCTAACTATATAAACAGATATATCCATTGGTGCATAGGCTCCAATTCATACATTTTATTCCCCCCCCCTCTCATTTATTTAATTTTCTATACCTTTCTCTCAAGGGAGCTGGTGGGCTCACAATCTATCTAATGTACCTGGGGCAATGGGGAGATTAATTGACTTCCCCAGGGGTCACAAGGAGAAGCGTGCATGTACTGCTTTCATTGTATGCTAATAGATCTCATGCATATTCATTGGGGAAATCCTGAAAACACGATTGGATTGCGGCCCTCCAAGAGGGACTTTGACACCCCTGCCTTAGAGTGAAGATAATAAGGTAGAGAATTCCAGAGAGTAGGAGCCATAACAGAAAATGAAGCATTCCTATGAATATCAAGAAATAGTTGTCTAAATGAAGGGACGATTAACAACTGTTGTGATGATCGAAGAGTTCTTTGTGGAGAGTATTGAACTAAAAAACTAAAAAACAAAAAAGAAAGACCACTTGATAGTATCTGATAAGAAGGAATGCAACAAGAAGCAGGAAGAATATGTTCAGGTCAAATTTTGAACGACGATAAAGTAATTGAACTAATTGTAACCACCCATTCCTGGCACCCAATTGGCACACATTGGTTATATCACAAACAGGGAATTCTACACCTAGGTTAGCCGACAGGGAGTAGCGCAACTGACTTGCCTCCATAACTAATGGCTGGGTAGCATTACTTCCTAGATATGTCTTTGGAAATATTGTATCGTGCAGCCAAGGAATGCAAGTATGGAATTATCACAACACCCACCTGCTGTAATTGAAGATCTCCTGCCTTGCAGACTTAATAATCTGGAGGAAGTGAACAAAAATAGAGCAAGAAGACCAGCAGGGATCCGCACATCAAATTCTGGAAACAGGCAGAAAGAAACAAAGGTTTAAAAGCAATACCAATGGGGATAGGGAGGGGGAGGGTGGGGGGAGGATAATGGTTTGTCTTGTGTGATGCCATTTTCTTGTAAAATCAATAAACATATTTAAACATAAAAGCAATACCAAAAGATTCTCACAGACATACGTTTTTTTTTCATTTTATTTAATAGCATTTACCTTTCCCAGATGTTAAAACAGAGGATGTAATTAAAAGAAGGAATCCCTGATCATTTAAAGATCTGACGATAGCCTGAAAGAGAGAATGCAAAATATAATTGCTTGAATATATGGGGCTGATGCAGAAAGCTGTGCATTAGAGTTCAATGCAGGTTTAACTAATGCATGTGCAAGAAAAAAAATTACACCCATTTAGTAACTAACCCCCTCTTCTACAAAGCCGTCCGGTAATGGCCCCAAAGCCTATAGAGATTTAAAGGGCTTTGGGGCCGTTACCGCGTGGCAGCACGGCTTTGTAGAAGAGGGGGGTAAGGGCTCATAGGAACTCTATGAGCATCGGGAGAAGCGCAGGCCATTCAGCGCGGCTCACCGCGCTACAAACTGCCAGCGCAGTTTGATAGAAGAGGCCCTAAATAGTATGCAAATAAGCTGTGTGCAAAAAAAAAAAAAGAGTACATTAACAGGGGAGAACACGTTTGACATATGCACACACAGGTTACACTAGCTAGCTATACTTTCTCAATCTCCAGGGGAAGGTAGGTGAGGTAGGTCTTTGCAGCCTGGAAACTAGATAGGGGAGGGAAGGGGGGGCCAAGAGTGAAAAGGAGACTGCTAAGGATAGAAAGGATAAAAGGAAGAACTTGAGGCAGGGGGATTAAGAAGAGACTGAAAGAGAATGAAGTATGGCTATGAGAGCCAAAACATTCCAGGAAGACGAGCTTATGGAGGAGAGGAGAGCTAGGGCACTGCAGCCCATGGGATTTTTAAAGGGGAAACTTCTTTATAAAAATCAGCTTGCAAGAACAAAGCACTAAAGACTCTATGAAAACTCCCTTCAATATGTATGCAATATCTTTGCCTTTCAGGCAGCTAAATTAAATATTTGGCTTGCCCGGTGTGTGTTAGAAGCCTCTTCTTACCTGGATTTTAGAAAACAGATAAAAACTCAACTATTTAACAGGCTAGCGTCTTAATACTTTTTTTATATTGCTATGTAAAATTCTCCGCATTCTTTTATTCTGCATGCATTTTATAATTTATGTATTTCTTCCATTAGCTGCCTTCAATTGCTGCCTTTTTAAATAACTTGTACTGTTTGTATCTTATCCAATTGTTGTAAACCGCTTAGAACTCCCAGGTATGGCGGTATATTATTTACTACGAACCTGCTAGAGCCTAAAAGTCAACACAGAGCCTGAATTAGGCTCAGGTATTAACTTTTTAGCACAAAATGTTGCACCTTGAAGTCTAACCCACAAAAGGGTCAAATCACCACACACATGTGTGAAACTGTCCCAGAAAAAAATATTCACAAAAACAAAAACCCTTCTGGGACAAAAACTCTCACACCCCCATTTGGACAAACCACCCATATTTATTCAGATAACAGAGGGAGAGAAGCATCAGAATTCATAATGTCCAATAGATCACAGGATTTTGCAATGTTTGATAACAATAATAATAATAATAACTTTATTCTTCTATACCGCCACAATCTTGCGACTTCTAGGCGGTTTACAATCAAGAATGCTGGGAGGGTCACTGGAGTGGGCAGAATTGATGGGCCGTGGCCCTTATCTGCCGTCTATTTCTATGTTTCTATTCAGCGAAATACAATAAGTAGATATTCAGAGGAAATACAGAGATCAGAGACCTCAGGAGGCAATAGTATAGAAATACAATTTGCTGAGCGAAAATGTAATATCTAATCTAATCTAATCCTTAGGTTTGTATACCGCATATGTACATTTTAGTAGGTAATGTCCGACAGGACCTGTTGGAGATAAATAGCAATTTAAAGTTACAATAAGATGAAGATAACAGATTATATTTAAAACAGTGCTGTAAGTTCAGGTGGAATAGGGAGGGGGGAGGGAGAGGGAGAGCGGGTCAATTGTTTAGGTATTTCTGGAACAGGTATGTTTTTAGGCGTTTCCTGTATTCCCCATATGTAGTGGGCGAAAGCAGTTGGTCTAGGTCTTTGCCCCATAGGACTGCTTGGCTTACTACTTATTTTGTCCTTGAAGACTCAACACCGGACTACACATATCTCATTTGGGAGATATGAGCAGTCTGGCACTGGACTATTCACGGATAAGTAGTTGGCCAGGTTATTGTTATTAAACATTACAAAATCCAGGATAAGCAAATTTTCACCAGAGGTTGACAAGAGGAAGCATATTTTTGTGGTCTGAATTCAATTCATGGTTTTTGTTAAAGTGTTTGGGGACATATGAGGGTTGAGTGTCACATGACTGAAGGCTGAACCTGATTGATCGGGACCTGGAATAACTGTACATTATAAGAGGCCTTACGATCTATTAGATATGAGTTCTGATGCCTCTGTTCTTCCAATGAATATGGGTGTTTGTCCAAATGGGTATTTGAGAGTTTTAAGTACGAGGTGCTACCCAAACGTTCGGGGAATTCAATTGTTAAACAAATTGCTTACGAAACTCCTAATTTCCACCGTCTCCTTCGAAGTAGTCCCCTTGACAATAGATAGAGCAATCCCAGCATTTTTCCCATGAGTCCATGCATCTATGGAAGTCATCTTGGGCAAGTGCCTTGAAGACTTCCCGTGATTCTGCCTGGATCTCTTTAATTGTGTAAAATGGCGCCCTTTCAGTCGTAATTTCATTTTGGGGAATAGGAAAAAATCACAGGGGGCAAGGTCAGGCGAATAGGGCTACGATCTGCAAGGATAGTCTCAAAAACTTTTGCTATGGTTTCCGGTGTTGTGCTTGTTGACGGTTGTCCGGAATGGTCATCATCGTGGACAGATGTTCATCCGTCCTTGAAGCATTTGTACCCCAGAAAATGCCATGGGCCAAAGCAAAACCTAGCTCCAAAGGCTTCCTGGAGCATACGATGGGTTTCTGCAGCAGTTTTTTAAAGTTTGAAACAAAATTTGATGCAGATTCTTTGCTCAGTAAAATCCATCATATCGAAATCTGCCGAGTCACTAAAACACAACCTTACAAAATCGCACAGAACAAAACAACGTGACCACTCAGCTGCACGCCCGTTGGCACACTGATTTACAAAGCATACTTCTAGACACCTCTAGTGGCAAAAGGGCATACTATATCCAGTTTGCATGCTGTTCACATTCCTGGACTTTTGGGTAACATCTCATATAGAGGAGAAGAGTTCTTGTCTCAGAAGGGTTTTTGGTTTTTGCATCTTGAAGTCCAACCATCCTAAAATAAAATAACTAGTCAGCTTGGGGATTTTCATCAGCTCCTGATCACATGCACCTCACCCCACCCAAACCTGGGGGGGGGGGTTTCCCACAAAGCACACACATCAAAGCAAGGCAAACCAAGTACCCTTGAAGATGTGACACTCCAGCCTATTCTTGAAGGCATCCAAATTAATGGAAAGGATCAGACTCTCTAAATACTTTGATCCTGCCCTGAAAGACATTCTGGTCCAACTTCCCAGATTTCAGTTCTCTCAGAAGATATATGGGGACCTCCACCCCTTCACAATATTTTCCTGATGGCATACCAGATAACCTCAGGCTACGTTCAGACCTCAGCAGAATAGTCTTATTTATCCAGAGAGCCCCAAATACCGCAATCTTGTGGCCTTTCACCATTATACACACAAGAGGGGAAAGAGAGAAAATCTGAATCTTTGGGGTGGGGGGAAGGGGGCACAGAGATGTTTTCAAGGAGGTGGGGCTGGGGGTAAGGCAATCTGAATTATGGAGGGTGGCGGGTTTACTTTATAGGGAACAGAAATCAGAAATGATTGGAAGCCTTGAGGGAGCAATTAGGGTTTTGTGGGAGTGCTAGGATACCATCAGGTGATCAACATCTTGGAGGGATGACAGGACTGCATCGCTAGGTATCAGGACATCAGCAGTGGGTTGAAGTGAGCTATGGTGTTTTTAAAAGAGGTGGGGGGAGAAGTGTTGGGTTGGATTAAGAGCTTGCTGCAATGCATGGGGATATTGGACTGTGTGGGCACACCCTTTCAATTTGGGGATTTCAAAATCTATTGCAAATAAGTTAAAATCATGTGTAATTGCTCTGAATATACTTTTTTGTGGAATGAGCTAATATTTTTTTGCATAAATCATTAAGTATCGTTCTAATATGCATGATACATTTTTAGCTCAGATACACGATAACTCTTCACGTGTGCTTTAACCTCTAGGTCTCACTACCGGACAAAACATTGAATTCAGCTCTATGTGCAGCATGAACTGCCATAAAACCAAATAGAACATCATAATGCCTTTGTATGATCCATGATATGACCATACCTTTCATACTGCATGCAATTTTGGTCATCCCCATCTCAAAGAGAGATCACATAATAAGTAGGAGCAATAAAGTGAGAGAACGCATTAAGAAAAATCTCACATTAAGGCTCCCCATCTTGGAGATGAGATCACAGTGGGGATAAAAACAATTTATAAAAACCATGAATGCTGTAGAACAGGGGTGCCCACATTTTTTGGGCTTGCGAGCTACTTAAAATGACCAAGTCAAAATGATCTACCACAAGCAGTTCAGAGCGGTTTACAGAGGAAGAGACTGAACACAGACAGCGATGTCACAGAAAATATTTTCAAATTACATTGGTAAGTCGGGAGGGTTAGGTATATCCAGAAGAATAACATGGATACAACAAGTATTTCGGAGGTACAACAAGGCGGAAAGAAGTCAAAATTTTGTACGCACAGAAAATGTTAATTATCATTTATATTTCATGGGTTTTCAGAGGTCAAGGCAGATGACTTTATGCAATGTCACTTCAAAAATAGACAAATAGACCCCCTCCCTTTTTACTAAACCACAATAGTGGTTTTTAGCGCAGGGAGCTGTGCTGAATGCCCTGCGCTGCTCTCGATGCTCATAGGCTCCCTGCGCTAAAAACCGCTACTGTGGTTTAGTAAAAGGGGGCCATAGTGCAAAATATAGAGAGCAGATATAAATTCTCAAAATGGATACATTTTGATCACTAAATTGAAAATAAAATCATTTTTACTACCTTTGTTGTCTGGTGATTTCATGAGTCTCTGGTTACACTTTCTTCTTCTGACTGTGCATTCAATATTTATTCTCTTCTTTCAGTCTACTGTATGCATCCACACCTCATTCCCCCTGACAACTTTTTCTTCTTCTCTCCTGCCCCCCTCCCCTTTCATTCTTTCTATCCTTTGTCTTCCTGTCCCCCCTTTCTTTCTTTCTTTTTCCCTTCTTTCTTTCTGTCTCCCTGCTCCCCCCTTCTTTCTGTCTCCCTGCCTGCTCCCAAGCCACTACCGCCGCCATCGGGGAACAGGCCTCCAAACCACCACCACCGCCATCAGGGAACAGGCCTCCAAACCGCTGCCACCCCAAGCTCTCCCTGCTTCCCCACACAGAAGCGTCGGGCCAACCAGATTTTCTCTCCGCGACGTTATTTCTGAAGTCGGAGAGGAAGTTCCGGGCCAGCCAGGCAGCAATTGGCTGGCCCGGAATTTCCTCTCTGACATCAGAATTGACGTCGGGGAGAGGAAATCTGGTCGCCTGATGCTTCTGTGTGGGAAAGCAAGTAGAACGCGAAGGCAACGTGATCGACCTTTTGGGCACCCCTGCTGTAGAACAAAGTTAATTCACAACAATTATTTAATCTTCAAAAAGCACATATCTGGGATAATGGCATCCATTATCTGGACACTTGCTCTAGCCAGCACTATCCACGAATTTTCAGCAAAACCCTTCCAGGCTACCTCAGCAGTGCCAGGGCAGAATACGGGCTTTCGTGGAAATGATCTGGACAGTGGTAATATTCAATCCCATCCTCCCCCAACATAATTATCTGGGTAAGCACAGAAAGAGGTAACAGGCTGCCCTAAACTTATCTGTATAGACAGCAATGTTTAAAACAAAAACACCAGCTGCACCATTTAAATACAAGGCTGACAAGAACACAGATAGTAAAAAAAAGGAGCTAGTATTAAATCTACAAACAATTAAGCTGTTCACTTTTGTTGCAAGTGTGCCAATCAAGGCTGATGGATCTAACAATCTCAACAAGTTGCCAGAGGACAGGACAATTAACCATAAACCAGACAGGCTTGGGGAATAAAATCACTTTGCTGGCACAGAATGGATCTAAAAGGTGCTTGGCAAGTGGCCTGGACTGACCAAGGTCAGAGGACAGCACGGCTCTGCTGGATGGACTCCTCCTCTGACTCGGCAATGACCTTTTTATGGTCTTATGTTTCTCAGAGACACAAAAAAAGGAAGATAAGTTCATGTTTCACTTTCTCCAGCACCCAGTCGAAAGTGAAAGTAAATTAAACACAGGCCAGGAGCTGAAAGCGAAAGCAGCTCACAATGCTGGAGACAGGGATTAGAGAATATCTTCTCTCAATGCCTTATCTGCCAACTTGTTTCATTCCTTCAGTTCCTTCTTCCTAATATTTTGCTGACGTGCAGCTTCACTCAAATATATTACCTCAGTGTTTCAAATGGCTTTATCTTGAGGGCTTGGTAAAATTGTGTGCAAAGAGGAACCAGAAACAGTCTCAGTTGTTTACTGACCTCCAGAACCAGTCACAGATAGAGGAGGTAAGTCTAGAGCAGTGGTCTCAAACTCAAACCCTTTGCAGGGCCACATTTTGGATTTGTAGGTACTTGGAGGGCCGCAGAAAAAAATAGTTAGGGCTCCTTTTACTAAGGCAAACTTAATCAGCTAGCACACCTTAGTAAAAGGACCCCTCTTTTTTTCTGCGGCCCTCCAAGTACCTACAAATCCAAAATGTGGATTATCAGAAGCAATTAAGGAAAGATTTATAAAACTATATTACACTTAGTAACATAGTAACATAGTAACATAGTAGATGACGGCAGATAAAGACCCGAATGGTCCATCCAGTCTGCCCAACCTGATTCAATTTAAAAATTTTTTTTTTTTTTTTTTTCTTCTTAGCTATTTCTGGGCGAGAATCCAAAGCTTTACCCGGTACTGTGCTTGGGTTCCAACTGCCGAAATCTCTGTTAAGACTTACTCCAGCCCATCTACACCCTCCCAGCCATTGAAGCCCTCCCCTGCCCATCCTCCTCCAAACGGCCATACACAGACACAGACCGTACAAGTCTGCCCAGTAACTGGCCTAGTTCAATATTTAATATTATTTTCTGATTCTAAATCTTCTGTGTTCATCCCACGCTTCTTTGAACTCAGTCACAGTTTTACTCTCCACCACCTCTCCCGGGAGCGCATTCCAGGCATCCACCACCCTCTCCGTAAAGTAGAATTTCCTAACATTGCCCCTGAATCTACCACCCCTCAACCTCAAATTATGTCCTCTGGTTTTACCATTTTCCTTTCTCTGGAAAAGATTTTGTTCTACGTTAATACCCTTTAAGTATTTGAACGTCTGAATCATATCTCCCCTGTCTCTCCTTTCCTCTAGGGTATACATATTCAGGGCTTCCAGTCTCTCCTCATACGTCTTCTGGCGCAAGCCTCCTATCATTTTCGTCGCCCTCCTCTGGACCGCCTCAAGTCTTCTTACGTCTTTCGCCAGATACGGTCTCCAAAACTGAACACAATACTCCAAGTGGGGCCTCACCAATGACCTGTACAGGGGCATCAACTTATAAATCTTTCCTTAATTGCTTCTGATAATTTCAGCTATACACAGCTGAAAGCAGTGCAGCATGCAGAAAGTGAAAAAGTATCAAACAGCTCTCACACCTCCTCCAGCACCGGACACACGCACAAGCTGGACTGCCTCCAACCATTGCTCCAAGCTGCACGTTCTGGAACGTTGCCGCCTCACTGCTCTAACCTCACGCAAGCACTTTCCTGCGTCTGCATGCGATTGGACTAAACCTCACAATCGCGTAGACTAGAGAGTTGCGCGGGGACAGAAATCCCACCCATCCACGCCCGTCCCCGCCAGGATCCTCTCCGTCCCCACCCGTCCCCGCCAGGATCCTCTCTGCCCCCACCCGTCCCCATAAAAAGCAACAATTACTTCTGACAGGATCATCAATTCCACAGTTCCTTTTGTGTTTGTGCTGCTGTTTTCCTTGTGGAATCTCTTTGATGGAACCCTTTTTTTGTTTTCTGTTCAGGTAATTAACTTATAAACCCCCTCTTTTACTAAGGCTGACATGTCCATTATATTATATGGATGAATCCTGCTTCCAAAGGCTTCCATCCCCGTGGGAGTCCCGTTGACTAGAGGGGGGTCCCCATGGGAGTCCCGTAGGTTAGGGGGGGATTCCCGCGGGACCCTCGCAGTTACCCGTGGGATTCCCGCGATCCCCATTCCCGTGCAGACCTCTAGTACAGGCGCAGGAAAGCGCTTGTGTGAGGTTACAGCGACCACCAGATACAACAACTAGACACTTGTGGAGTGGACAACGAAGGCCTCAAAATAGTATCTGGCGGGCCACGAGTTTGAGACCACTGGTCTAGAACAAAGCAGCATCTACATTTTCTCTGCTGCTTCTTTTCTCTCGAAATGCTACCTGGCTTTGATGTCTAAAATTGTACTTTTCCATGCTCTCTCTTTCTGTGCTACCTAGAAAGCATATCACCCAATATCATTGTTTTTTTACCATATACCGTATTTTTCGCTCCATAAGACGCACCCGACCATAAGACGCACCCTAAATTTAGAGGAGGAAAACAAGAAAAAAAACCATGCTGAACCAAATTCTCCCTGCTAGGCTCTGTATACAACCCTACACTCCTTGCCAAGCTCTGAACCCTGTCCTCCCTCCCTGCCAGGTTCTGTATCGTGTCCCCCCTCTGGTGGTCTAGTGGTAGGCATGGACAGGGCAAAGGGCAAGCAGGTCTAGTGGGTTGCATACGAAGGAGTTTCGTTAGCCGTAAGCCCGAAGTCATAATGCCATTATATAGGTCCATGGTGAGACCCCATCTGGAATACTGTGTACAATTCTGGAGACCACATTACCACAAAGATGTGCTGAGACTAGAGTCGGTCCAGCGAATGGCCACACGGATGGTCACGGGGCTCAGGGATCTCCCGTATGAGGAACGGCTGAATAAACTGCAGCTCTACTCCCTTGAGGAACGCAGGGAGAGGGGGGACATGATCGAGACATTCAAGTACCTCACGCGCCGTATCGAGGTGGGGGAGGATATCTTCTTCTTCAAGGAACCCACGTCAACACGAGGGCATCCATGGAAAATCAGGGGAGGGACATTACATGGCGACACCAGGAAATACTTCTTCACCGAGAGGGTGGTGGATCGATGGAATGGTCTTCCGATGCAGGTGATTGAGGCCAGCAGTGTGCCTGATTTTAAAGCTAAATGGGATCGAAAGGTGGGATCTCTTCGCAAAGAGAGGTAGGGGAGGGTCATTGATGTGGGCAGACTTGATGGGCCTTGGCCCTTATCTGCCGTCACCTTCTATGTTTCTATGTACCTTTTTTACTTTTTAAAATTCTGGCAGGGCCCCCCGTACCTTTTTGTTCCTCACCCCATACTCCCCCCCTTTAGCATTTTACTTTTGTCTAATCCCGGCAACAGGTAAAATAGACCACTGAAGGAATTTGGGGATGACCACAGGGGCCTTGTAGCATGGCTTTATAACACAAAATTTATCTCCAACTTATTTCATTGCTGTAAATTAAATTAATTATACCAACTGCCAAATTTCAAAACTTATACAGACCGACTCATACAACTGAAGAGCGCAGGTCAAGAACCTTTCAGCCCCGTATACTAAACACAAACATGAAAGAACTCTTGGAAGTCAAAGACAAATAAAAGAAATCAATCTATCGTAATAACGAGAATAAACAAGGGCTGTTTGAGCTAACGAATGATTAAAAAAAAAATGCAAATAAGTAAACAAAGACATTAAAGCAAAGTCTTTTACCTGCCTGGGAGGGTTCCGTCAACATCAAACAGACAAACAGCTGGTGCCATTGCCCTTAGCGTATCCTAAGTTCACACACTGAAGATGAATGAAGGAAAAATTATGTTCTTACCTGTTACTTTTCTTTCCCTTAGACGCAGCAGATGAATCCAGAGACCAATGGGATAGCTCACATCTACCAGCAGGCGGAGATAGAGAAACTGATTAACAGGTGGTCCTGTTGGCTGGCACTCCTCCTGTTTATTCAGTATAGCTCCTTGCCCAAGCATCCGTAACCATCAATAGGCATAGCATGTAAAAAACTTCTTTCCCATAACAAATCTCAAAATGCAATAATACAGAAAACAACCATCAATAACAACAAACTGCGAAAATTGCAAAAGAAAAATCCGAGAGACAATATCCAGAAAGGGTGGGGCTCTGGATTCATCTGCTGCGTCTAAGGGAAAGAAAATTAACAGGTAAGAACATAATTTTTCCTTCCCTAGCAACAGCAGCAGATGAATCCAGAGACCAATGGGATGTAGCAAAGCAATCCTCAATCTGGGTGGGAAGCAAACGCCGCCTCCGCAACAACCGAAGCACTAAACGCATCCACCGCATGCGCCCCCACAGCCAACTGGAAATGCTGAGAGAAAGCACTCTCGAAAGATCAAGCATCCGCGAGACAAAACCCCTCCAAGGAATTAACCTCTGGACCGAGTCCAAGAAGTAGCCATCGCTCTGGTGTAATGGCCATGAAGCTCTTACGCCAACCCTTTCCCTGCCATCAAGCAAGCGTAAATAATGTCCACCTGGACCCATCGAGCGAAGGAGGCTTTGGACGCCGCCATATGTTTGAGGCGTCCCTTGAAGAATACAAAAAAAGGTGATCTAAACAACAAAACGTCGTTAGAAACCTAGCTCGGGAGAACGCTACGCACTGTCAAAAAATGCAGTGAATAAAAGCACAGCTCCCCATTTCTCCTCCCAGGAAGAAGGAAGGAAAAGTGAGTGTCACAAAAGAAAGTATGACATCTCCTTAGAAAGAAAGTGTGGTACCATCAGAACTGACACTCTAGATTATGTAAATCAGAAATAGGAATGAAAGAAGCCTTCGGTAAACTGAGAAGAAGTACCCTAAGACTGCACCCCGGACAGGGCTTTCCCAGAGTTTAACGAATATACTGTACTCCATTCGGGAGCAGTACCACATGAGGCTGAGCAGTAAGCGAAGAGCAATATACCTAGCCCTTGTAACCAGCTAAGAATGGCACAGGAAGCGGAAGGGTATTGAACGCTATGCCCTTGGCAATCCACTCGTGCCAAAAAAGAACTCTGGAAGGGTGCAAATGTGGAGAAGTACCCATGACAGGAAAAAAAACCTCCAAAAGGAAGCCGAAGCCACAGATCTGCATCATCTGGATAAGAGAAAAAAACAACCTGCTTCGCATAACCTTTACACATGTCAGCCATGACATTTCAAAAGCAAGGCCGTAATACCAAAGTAGTACGAATACCCAAGTTGATCGGACCCTAATTGAGCAAACCTGGAGATACCAGAAAACTCAACAGTCCGGCTGTCGCAAGACTCATCAGAACCGCATAGCAAGGATGGCGCAGCCAAACCAGAGAGTCTACAAATACTGTGCCCTGAAAGCGAGCTGGAGATGACAAATCCAAGCCATCAACCGCCAGGGAAAAACATTGAAAAAAAAGAGAAATCAGAGGCGAGAAAGAAATCACGCTGCTACCCCCTCTGACTCCCACTCCCTGTGCCTGCCGAAGAAGCCAGGAAGCGTAGAATATCGAGACGAGGCCAAGAGGACTAGATCCAGGAGATCTCACTTCCAGAAAAAGATCTGGAACGCCTGAGCCAAAATGTTCAATTCCAGGAAGTAGAAGATTTCACCATGACCAACATGCACACGTGCTAGAGCGTACACAGCGCTGGACATTGTTACATACAAGAAAAGGGCCATGCTCAGATGTCATGGAGAGAAGTCTATCCAAACTCCTTACCTGCCCCATAAAATGATCTGTCAACAGAAGAGGAAGGTGAGGGTCCACCCACTGAAGTAGAACCACAACCTTACCCACCAACTGAGCATAGCACAAACTGCCCCGGCAGTAGAGCAATACCCCCATCAGCACACCGACTGAAAGGACTGGTAGTAACATTCCTGAAGAATGGTCCGAAGCTCCTGAAACCGCCTGACCATGCCCCAGAGAAGAAAAAGAACAAGTACTAAGGCGCCCCCTAAGACCAGACCCCTGGAGCTTAGGACAGAAAGAACTGAGCCTCCGAACCCGACAGCTTGGTACGGTGGACTACTAGATAACAAACCAGCAAAGACCATAACAGGACATGGAAAACACCTATCTCGCTGAGCCCCCAAACTACGCAAAGCGAAGTGTGAGGAGCCTAGTAAATACCACCACTAGACGATGGAGATACCGGAAACCATCGTAACCAAAGTGGCTGCAGCAGCAGGCCCATGCAAAGGCGATTCTAAGGGGACAGCAGAGACACCACTATAAATTCCAGCACCTATATAGAAATGCAGAACATAGATCCAGGTGACTAAACAAGAAGGGGAACCTGAGACAGTAACCTGTCTCCCCCTAGTATCTGTGAAGAAACACGCTGTGCCCCCACTTGGCTAACAACACAGCCAGACATTCCAACAAGTGGCAGAGGTAAGAGAGATCTTTGGGATAAAATGAAGAAAGGAAATCATCCGATGGCGTCTGCCCAATTGAGTGGGCGGCAAGATGGCCCAAGAAGCAAACGTCCAAGAAACAAACCCCTGAATACCCCTGATTGCCAAAAAGTCACCCCTAAGGGCCGCAACCCATAAAGAGTTCTTGGAGTCGCGGCTAGGATAAACGGCATGCGCCAAAACAGAGAGAGCTGCCCAAAAACATATAAGCGGAGACATTGCTGATGCTGTGGCCACCCGGAATAGGAAATGAACTCACCGTTTCAGGGCGGAAATGTCTAACTCTGAAAAAATACAAAAACCTATTGACCAATATGAGAACCAAGTCCCAAGTTGATCAACTACATCTCCCCGAGCAGCATGAATTAAACAGAACAATTTCTGTGAGCTCCGGAAGAACTAAAACTATGGCCCCAAGTGCCCGTTACCCGCAAAGGGGGTTCTCGTACTAACATAATCGATGGAAGCCCAAAACCTCGTGATCCCAAGAAAGAATCTAAAAAGGAAGAAGAGGTTTCAAAGTTGCAAACCTCCTGAGGCATGGCCAAATCCTTTGACCCGACAACATAGAATCCCCCCTCCACGAGGACGCCTAAAGCGAAATAAGAGGAAGTCAAAACCCCTTCAAAGTGAAGCGCAGGAAAATCAGAAATGGGCTGTTCGAGAGCTGAAAGGACAGACAAGAAACTCTCCCCAACCAGACCCCAGCAGGCGAAGTAAAAAAGGGGCCTGGCGAAAGCCCGCAAATAGTCTCAACTTCATGCCTGCCACTGGAATACAAGACACCCTAGGCGGAATCCATAAGGAGCATTCGCCTCTAAATAGAAAACGATCTGCACCCTGATGTATAGCAGACAACGCTCCCAAGCTAAAAGAGAGCCTCAGGGACGACGTCAACAGGCATATAGTGTTTTGCACCACAATCATGCGGAAGAAGAGAAAACTCGCCCCTAGTCCGCAGCAACCTCCGAGACCAGTCTGCAAGATAGGAGGACTGCCTAGTACGCGCCAGCAGCAGAAGGCGACCTGCACACCATAAGCCTCAAGGACCTGCCGACCTCGGAGACACCCATACCCACCGGAAGAAGTGAAGAGGTAACAGGCCCCAAGAGAGTCCCCTCACTGGGAAACCAACTAAAAAATGTTAAAGAAGTAGGGTAATAGCGCTACCAGACACATGCAGCGCTACACACCGGAAGAAACAGCAAAGAAACCTCCAACCTACATAGATCCACCCTGTATGGACCCGGACAGAGACAATGAACTAGCTGTAGGAAAAACGGAAACTCTCTGGGCACTGCCCAGTGCCCACTGACAATCCATGACATAGAAAAAACGAAGCGCAGGCGACCCCACATGTCAGAATCGTTCTCTTGAAGTCCCCGGAGACATAACAGACCCAAGAAAACTAGCAGCCTATCTGCCAAGGGAAGTAAGGGGAAAATATACAAACACACCCCAAATTTGAGTACCACCACAAAGGGTAAGGCTGTCTTAACAGGCCCGACATAGCACACTCCGAAAGGGATAAGCCGTGGTACATGCTAATAAATGCACCCATATAAAATAGCTCCCTGAACGCTGCGGCAGGCCCGCTCGCGTAGGAGACCCAAGCGCGGGAAGTTTCGCACCAAAATATGTCGGCTCCTAGAACAGTGCTGCAAACAGACCCGGAGCCCGCAATGAAACAGACACCCACACCGGCGTCGCCCAAATTTGAACATTCACCTCGGGGAGGAAAAGAAACAAAGTTGCTCGGTCTCAACAGCAGTTGAGAACCAGCGGGAGCCTCTTGCGCTCAGCAGAGACACGGGTCCTGGCCGGTGACCGAAGAACACCCCGGAGCCGAGCTCACCTCCCCGCGGGCACACTGGGAGTCATGCAATCATGCACCTCCCCAAGTCAACACCGGGAGCCGTCCAAACATGGCCTCCCTAACTGGCCGCGGCAACTCCGAGAAGGGACAGCCCCAGAACTTACAAACACTGCAGCTCCCGTGTCCCCGGCAAGAAGAGAAGCTCTCGCTTCTGCCGCGTGGGAAGGCACCTACTCCCGAAACCAAGTGTAGCCCATTACCGAAGCCACACTGAAGAAAACCAAAAATTATTAAATTTTTTTTTTTTAATACTCTCCCCACAACAAATATCGTATAACAACAGAAAAGAAGAACCACTCCACGGGGAACCACCAGCGTTCATACCAGCACAAAACAGCCCCGCAGTTCAAATACAAAGTGAAGTAAACATATACTCACAACCTTGTTAGTAGTGCTGGCAAATGCTCAGCACTAGCAGGGCAAAACAGTAGCTGTGAAGTCCCTTTTTTTTTTTTTTTTGAAGGGAAAGAAGAAAAATTAGGGACTAAGGCAGACCCTCTATCCTCGGAGGGAGGGTGAGGCAGGGACAAGGGGTGGCCCAAGTGTAACCTCTAAAGCCGGCACCGTTCAGCCGGACACCCCTGTCTCACTGAAGAGAAACCTCAACAGGAGAAAATAAAGTTCCAGCCACAGCCAGAATTCAGGAGCTAGTTGAATAGCGACCTTTTCCTGCTGGGAGATAGAGATTACTGGTTACGTGTGCTTGGGCAAGGAGCTATACTGATGAGACAGGAGGAGTGCCAGCCAATAGGACCACCTGTTAATCAGTTTCTCTATCTCCGCCTGCTGGTAGATGTGAGCTATCCCATTGGTCTCTGGATTCATCTGCTGCTGTTGCTAGGGAAGTATACGTACACTCATAACTTTCGGCCACGAAACTGCCGCCGGGTTACCTGGAAATTGTAGCATTCCAACATTCTGGAAGGCGCCCTTGTGAGACTGCCCCACCCAGGCAAAAACACATTGCAGATCGACGAATGAAGTGTGCATACTCCCGGCGCTTCCCCTGCTGAACGACTGCGGCAGCGAGAGGCAGAGCGGTGAACAAGGCAGGCCCAAGCTTCTCGCGCGCCTGCCTGGTTTCGCGCCCCTGGTTGCCGTCAGTTTTCGTGAGAACTGATGAGTCATTCACGCAGCAGCGCGGGACCAAGCAGGCGCTCGAGAAGCTCGTGCCTGCCTTGTTCGCTGCCTCTCGCTGCCGCAGCCATCAAGAGCGGGAACCGCCGGGAGTAGAAAAAGGTACCGGGGGTGGGGTGGGTTGTGGTATTCACTCCATAAAACGCACTCTTATTTCCACCCCCTTTTTGGGGGTGGAAAAAGTGCGTCTTATGGAGCAAAAAATACAGTACCTCATAATATTCACTGCATGCAAATTATGGGAGTTTTTCTTTAATGCAGTCAAATGATGAAAACTAATTTCAGTTTTGAAAATAAACTATTTGGTTACCAACTATTTGCAGACTGTTTTGGGGTTCAAGAAAAAATCCTTAATTCTGTTAATTTTAAAGGACTAGTAAACTGGCTTCAAGGATTTCTCTTAAAAACCGTAAAAACCTCAGCTTCCAGCATCCATTCTAAGAACATTCTGAAAAATAAAAATCAGACTACCAGCACCAAATGGGGTAGTACTTTTTATCTGAGGTTTATCCAAAGACAAAAAACCAGAAAGCTGCAGTTTTCCCCACATCCCTGCATTAAGTCTCAGCCAACAGAATTTCTCACACTTACCAAATCTTTTTCCTTCATTTTATCAATTAATTGTTTCAGTTTGTCTTCCTTCTGATTTGATGTTATCACTTCATACAAGCTGCAATAAATGCCTTGATGATGAGCTGAAAGGGGAGGGGAAAAAAAACCATGTTTATATAAGGGCTCATTTCATAAAAGCAATTTTCCGGTGTGTACACTCCATTGTCCATCCAGAAAATGTTACACTTGCACAGGTTGCAAGTACACATGCTAACAAGGTCGCACATACTCTTAAACAGACTGCACACCGTTATTCCTGGGGGCATAGTCTGGACATTTGCAGGGGCAGAGTTGCAAGGTACACATGTGCCCACAGAGCAGCGTGTTGCAAACTTTTTAAGGTGCAACACACTAATCTTGTAGCCGAAGCTGGATAGCACCCAGAAATGCGTGGAAGTTGACACGATGACATCATGCACATGCATGATGTCATCACATAGACCTCCAGCTGCGGCCCTGAGCTTCCTATTACTGCCAGTAAATGTGTGTGTGGGGGGGGGAGGGGGCTGCAGGAGGCGTGGAAGAGAGGCACTGGCTGACTGACTACAGGATGTGCCTCTCTTCATGAAAAGCACATCCTGTAAGCAGTCAGCGCCTCTCCTCCTCACCGGCATCTCGCGGTACGCCTGGAATCTGCTGGGGCACACAGTTTGCAATACACTGCCATAGAGACTACATATAAAGGTTGCACATGTCTTGCAACAGCTGTAGCTTTCAATTTGTGCACAATCTATATTGATAAAAGGACATGCGTTTATAAAAGAGACATAAAATTAAAAGCATATGCATTTTTTTAATGGGGGTCCTGTTTAAAAAGGATCCATCCCTTCGTTGTGCTTCAGCTGTCTGGCTTTCAGACTGTGCTCTCACTCAGTTTCTGTAGCCCAGCACTGCGTTTCCCACAGTGATAAGCTGCTGCTGTTTGAAATCAGGTTTTTGTCAGGTACTTGTGACCTGGATTGGCCAATGTGGAAACAGGTGGTAAAAATAGACATACACGGTCATATGTTCTTATGTAAATATAATCATTTCCTTTCTCACTCTCCTGTGACAGGGAGCTCTCTAGGTTAGCCCTGCAAAGAGCCACTTCCTTTACTTTAAACTTGTTGCCAGGCCCGGATTAAAGGGTGCGCCCAGTAGACATGTGCCTCGGGCCCGCCAGTGTGGTGCTATGACCAGGGCCAGTGTTAGGGGAGGGCAAACAGGGCAGCTGTTCGAGCATCTCTTCCCCTTGTCAGGCCATCTCCTTTCCTTCCCCTCACCTTTGCAGCGCAGGGGGCCCAGTGTACTTGTGTGCCTAGGGGCCCTCAAAAGAATTAATCCTGTCCTGCTTGTTGCTTGCTAGTTTTGTTGTATAGAACAAAACCTTAGAGGAACAAGTACTACACCACGGGGTTTGGACAGTCATAACCAGGGCTACATTTGTACACAAAAAGGAAAAGTTCTGCAGATGTCATCAGGGTAGGTTTCTGCACTTTGAGTGAGCCTTATATCCAACTCTCATAGCAGCCACAACCTTTGCAATCAACCAGAGAACTCAATACAGATACGATTCTTCTCATTCTCATCTTCCATCCGAGCAGCAAGACTTGTATAACCACCAATGGAAAAAGGACAGGATAGGGGGGAAGCCACAAGTGTGTGCTGCGGAATCCAGAGAGCCTCCCTAAGCAGAGTCTAAAGCCCTGGAGAACCCGCTCTACAAAGTGCCATTCACATGCTGAATCCCTAGGAGCACACTTAGCTGTCCCTGCACTAGTAGAGGCAAATGAAAACTAAAGTCTGATCACCAGGGACAGCTTACAGCGAGACCCTAGAATATAAACTGAGATTTGGGGGTAAAAAAAAATGAGGGGGGGTCCTTAGTTTATATTTGAGTACTTCCCCCCTCCTGGACATTGCAGGCCTCCCCCACGCCCTGGTGGTTCAGTGGTGAGTCGGGACAGGAGCAATCTCTTCCGCATCCTGTCCTAGCTGGCTCCGCACCACCCCGTCCCTCCTGCTTCCCTCCCAGACTTATCTGAGCATGCCAGCAGTTTCATGGCAGCCATTTTCTGAATGGAGACTGCATGGGGAAGGAGCATATGAGGATCGCTCCTGCCCCAACTCACCGCTGGACCACCAGGTATGCTCAGTAGGTCCGAGAGGGAAGTGGAAGGTAAGCTGGGTGGTGTGGAGCCAGCTGGGATGCAATCTTTTCGTGGAGCCAGCCGGGACAGGACGCAGGAGGGATCGCTCCTGTCCCAGCTCACTACTAGACCACCAGGGCTTAAGGTAGGCCTGCAATGGGTGGGGCTGCCGCTGCCAGTCTGGGAGGTGAGGAGTGGCCTTGTGGTACAGCTGCTGCCTCAGCACCCTGAACTGGGTTGGCCACCGTGAGAATGGGCTACTGGGCTAGATATACTATTGGTCTGACCCAGTAAGCCTATTCTTATGTTCTGCTTCTTGTGATCCTGGGCAAATCTCTTAATCCTCCATTGCTCCAGGTACAAAAAAAAGTACCTGTATATATGTAAATTACTTTGCATGTGTAACCACAAAAAAGTGGTATACAAGCCCCATTTCCCTTTCTCTCTGCCTTCCCCAAGGACACCTCGGGGAAGCCTGGGAAGGTAAGATCATTGGTGCCAGGGTGATGGAGGGGGAAGAGAAAGGAGAGAGCGCATTACCATACTTGGATATAGACCCTAACTTTACATTCAGGTCAATCTTTTGGGGGGAAAATTGGTTGCTTTGGTTTATATTTGAATATATACAGTACTCTAGGAATCTGCTTAGCTAGTGGAATCAGCCTGCATACTGTTGCCTGGGTGTCAGCTTTACCAGGGAATCAATGACTAGGATCTTCTTCTACCAGAGGACGATGGCCTGGAGACCACTGTCCTAGAGTGAAGTAATCCCGCTGCACCAGATCATATGTCTGCATCATCAAGGCAGCCCCAGCCCAACACAGGGGGGGAGGGGCATTACTGCTGGACTTTTCCTTTCTTCCATTTTCATCTGCTGGCAGCTGGATATAACCCACTTGTCTCGACTGGTCTGGCATGGAAGATAACGAATGTAAACGACTAAATTAAAAGATCTTTGAATCTGATGGGGTGAACTGTTTCAACAGATCTACTAGTCTGTAAAACAGGCCCTGCGCAACTTCGGCCCTCGCCGGGCCAGGTTTTCGGGATTTCCCCAATGAATATGCATGAGATCTATTTGCATGCACCGCTTTCAATGCACATTCATTGGGGAAATCCCAAAAACCCGACTGGATTGCGGCCCTCAAGGAGGGACTTTGAGATCCCTGGATTAGAAGGACACCCCAAAACAACACAGTGACATTATGCTAGAGCAGGGGTATGGAACTCCAGTCCTCGAGAGCCGTATTCCAGTCGGGTTTTCAGGATTTCCCCAATGAATATGCATGAGATCTATTTGCATGCACCGCTTTCAATGCACATTCATTGGGGAAATCCCGAAAACCCGACTGGATTCGGCCCTCAAGGACCAGAGCTGTGCAGGCCTGCTGTAAAAGATGCAATCCACCACTGTCATTTGGGCTCCTATAGATTGGACACAGCTGCCCCTCTGGAAATTAAGACTGGTGTATTAGAATTAGGCAGCATTTACCCTCTTTCTTTATGAAGTTGCTTTTTTCAAATACACCCGCTGGTAGCTGCTTCTTTAGTGCAGACACATGCATAATGTCCTTGACTTCAAGTTTACTTGATCTAGGAAAACAAAGAAACCAGCAGTGTTAATAAGAAGGTAAACAGCAGGTGCTCAGTTCTTTTACCATTTATTCCCTAACTGGCTCCTAGGCTACTGTGCTCTGGGTTCAATGTCACAGAGAGACCTCTTAGGAAATGACTGAACTGTCAGCCTTTTATTCACCACCCGACTGTGAAACGTTAGCACAGACAAACACACATGCTCCACCATTCACTGTAAGTTAAGAACATAAGAAGTTGCCTCCGCTGAGGTCCATCTCGCCCAGCGGTCCGCTCCCGCGGTGGCCCATCAGACCCATTGCCTGAGCAATGGTCCCAGACTATCCCTATAACCTACCACTACTCCTATCTGTACCCCTCAATCCCTTTATCCTCTAGGAACCTATCCAAACCTTCTTTGAAGCCTTGTAACGTGCTCCGGCCTATCACAGCCTCCGGAAGCGCGTTCCATGTATCCACCACCCTCTGGGTGAAAAAGAACTTTCTGGCATTTGTTTTAAACCTGTCCCCTTTTAATTTCTCCGAGTGCCCCCTTGTACTTGTGGTTCCCCATAATCTGAAAACTCTGTCCCTGTCTACCTTTTCTATACCCTTCAGGATCTTGAAGGTTTCTATCATGTCTCCTCTAAGTCTCCGCTTTTCCAGGGAGAACATCCCCAGCTTTTTCAGTCTGTCAGTATACGAGAGGTTTTCCATACCCCTTATCAGTTTAGTTGCTCTTCTTTGGACTCCCTCAAGTACCACCATGTCCTTCTTGAGGTACGGCGACCAGCACTGGACACAGTACTCCAGATGAGGTTGCACCATTGCACGATACAGTGGCAGGATAACCTCCTTTGTCCTGGTCGTGATACCCTTCTTAATGATACCCAACATTCTGTTTGCTTTTCTTGAGGCTGTGGCGCACTGTGCCGACGCCTTCAAAGATGTGTCTACCATCACTCCCAGGTCTCTTTCAAGGTTACTTAACCCTAGCAGTGATCCCCCCATTTTGTAGCTGAACATCGGGTGCTTTTTCCCTACATGCATGACCTTGCATTTCCCTACGTTAAAGTTCATTTGCCATTTTTTGGCCCATTCTTCTAGCGTCGTTAAGTCCCTTTGCAGATCTTCGCAGTCTTCCATGGTTTCAACCCTGCGGTAGAGTTTGGTGTCATCCGCAAATTTAATAACGTCACAATTTGTTCCCGCCTCCAGGTCATTTATAAATATATTGAACAGGAGCGGTCCCAGCACCGACCCCTGCGGAACTCCGTTCGTGACCCAATGCCAGTCTGAGTAATGGCCCTTTACTCCAACCCTCTGTTTCCTGTCTGCCAGCCAGTTTTTGATCCATCGGTGGACCTCCCCTTGCACCCCGTGTTTCCACAGCTTTTTAAGCAGTCTTTCGTGTGGTACCTTGTCGAAGGCTTTTTGAAAGTCAAGGTAAATGATGTCAATGGATTCCCCTTTATCCACCTGTCTGTTTACCCCCTCAAAGAAGTACAATAAGTTTGTGAGGCATGACCTACCCTTGCAGAAGCCGTGTTGGCTCGACTTTAGCTGTCCATTGTTTTCTATGTGTTCGCAGATACTGTCCTTAAGCAGTGCTTCCATCATCTTTCCCGGGACCGAGGTCAAGCTCACCGGCCTGTGGTTTCCCGGGTCCCCCCTTGAACCCTTCTTGAAGATGGGCGTGACATTTGCAATTTTCCAATCCTCCGGGATCTCTCCAGTTTTTAAGGATAGGTTACATATTTGGCGAAGTGGCTCTGCTATTTCGTTCCTTAGTTCCTTGAGTACCCTTGGGTGAATGCCGTCTGGACCTGGCGATTTGTCGCTCTTTAGTCTGTCTATCTGCCTGAGGACATCCTCCTGGCTTACCTCTAGTTGGACCAGCTTTTCATCCCGATCCCCATTTACGATGTCCTCCGGTTCCGGAATATTGGATATGTCCTCCCTCGTGAAGACTGACGTGAAGAACTTATTTAACCTGTCAGCTATCTCTTTTTCCTCCTTTACCACTCCTTTTTTGTCTCCATCATCCAATGGCCCCACTTCTTCCCTTGCCGGTTGCTTCCCCTTCACATATCTGAAGAACGATTTGAAGTTTGTTGCTTTCCCCGCCAGTCTCTCCTCATATTCTCTTTTAGCTTTCCTAACCACACGGTGACACTCTCTTTGGTGTTCTTTGTGCTCCTTTTGGTTGTCCTTTGTTTGGTCCTTTTTCCATTTTTTGAACGATGCTTTCTTGTCACTTATCGCCTTTTTTACTGCAGTTGTTATCCACGCTGGGTTTTTTGTTCGGTTTTTTTTGCACCCCTTCCTGAATCTGGGGATGTACAGGTTCTGTGCCTCTTGCACCGTGCCCTTGAGTAGGGACCAGGCTTTTTCTACAGACTCCATCTTCCTTGCGCTGCCGTTGAGTTTCTTTCCCACCATTTTCCTCATGCCATCATAATTCCCTTTTCTGTAGTTGAGTGCTGTCGCTGTGGTTCTTTTCACCTTTGATGATCCAATTTCCAGCTTGCACTGGATCATGTTGTGATCGCTGTTTCCTAGGGGTCTAGCACCACCACCTCCTTTGCAGGTCCCCCTAGCCCATTGAGGATTAGGTCAAGAGTGGCATCCCCCCGTGTTGGTTCCGTGATCAGCTGTTCCATGAAACAGTCCCTCGTGGTTTCCAGGAATTTGGTCTCCCTTATGCAGTTTGAGTGTCCAATACTCCAGTCTATCCCAGGGTAGTTGAAATCCCCCATCACCATCACACTTCCGCTTCTGCATACCTGCCTCCAGGTCCTGGTCGAGTGCTTCCGGTTGTCCAGGTGGGCGATAGTACAGGCCCAATTTTATGTCTGCTCCAGTTCCTCCAGGTAGCTTAATCCATAGTGATTCCAAGTCGTCCGCCCTACTGTTGTTTCCATCCTGGTTGAAGGTATGGAGTCCTTTATATAAAGCGCTATACCTCCACCCTTCTTGTGTGTCCTGTCCCTCCTGTAGAGTTTGTACCCTGGTATGGCCACATCCCATTTGTTGTCATCAGTCCACCACGTTTCTGTGACTCCAATTATGTCCAGGTCCTTTGTACTAGCTATGACTTCTAGTTCTCCCATTTTGGCTCTTAGGCTCCTAGCATTAGTGTATAGGCAATTTAAGTCCTGGTTGTTTGCCTTTTCCGCTGGTTCTCCTTGTGGTTTGGCGCCCCTGCCAACCTCCTCATGGGTTGCCAGCCCCCGAGCATTGTTGTGTTCATCCCCATCCTGCGGTGTGTCTGTGTCGTCCTCAGCCTGTTTCCCCATGTTTGGGTGACCCTCTGGCTCCTGATGTTCTCTCTTAATCCTGCCTGCTAGGTTCGTTTGTGCATTGTCTCCCCGCATTGCGTCCTTGTGTCCTTTTCCCAAAAGTTCCCTCTCAGTCCCGAGCCCTCTTTTACAAATTTCTGGTTCAGTATCCTTGTTCGATACTTTGGTCCGATGTGTCAAAGTTACAGGACTCAGCCAGCAAAAGCCAAATAGTCTGCCCTGCATCATTCCTGAATCTGCTACAGGAGAAGTATAGGAGTCTCTGCCACTGGAAATACAACCCAGTGAAATCAAATGAAGCTGCAACCGGGTCTTAAGTAGCAACATTCCAGAGCTCATATTGTGATGTCATAATGCCTCATTCCACCAATGCCTAAGAGCCAACTTCATCAGTGATGTCACATGGATGGAGGGAAGGAGATGGTGGCACATGGACGGAGGGAAGGAGAAGGTGGCACATGGACGAAGGGAAGGGGAAGGAGAAGGTGACACATGGACGGAGGGAAGGGGAAGGAGATGGTGGCACATGGACGGAGGGAAGGGGAAGGAGATGGTGGCACATGGACTGTTCAGGAAGAAATGTATTTCTTTCTATTTCTCTTGTGGTGTACTGTGTGCAAAGTCTGGCATATTAGGGTTTCGTTTGTGTACAATAATACTTTTAGTTTGTGGGTTTGTATTGAAAAGGCTTTTTTTCTGCTTTCTGCATGTGTGACTGAGGCCAGATGTTCTGGTGGGGATAGAAGCCCAGAAACTTTGGTTGGTGTCATGCTACCAAGTAGGAAAATATTTGTCTGTACTCTTTCAGCTTTTTTGGACTTGAAACAGTCCCAACTGAAAAATTAGTGATTACTTCTGGCATGATTCCTGACAAATGACACTCACATACCCAAATTTCTAACCTCAGTTTATATTTGAGTATATACGGCAGGTCTGTGCTGCTTAATTGCAAACTCCCTAGTAGCAGAGAATGGCCCATTAAGGTAATCTGTCCAGATTAACAGTATACAATGATTTTGATTTCATTTCTTTCAAAACAGTTTTCAAATTCTCTGTGGAGGACTGTCAAAAACCATCTGGTGTGTTTCAAGGATAAAACAGAATCAACAGGAAGTGACAAGAGTGAGAATATAAGAGCTAACCCTTGTGCTGAGAAGGGTTCAAAGGCTTTTTTGAGCAAAATCAGAGGGAATCCAGGTCAGAGCATTGCCAGTGACATCACCCACATGTGGCTCCATCTCCAACTTGTCACTGAAGACAGTACATTAGTAGCAGATTGCTTATTCTTGTCCATGCATTAATTATAAAGTATATTTTCAATAATCCAAAGTAGGTATATTTATCAAGATAGGCCTGAATGGAATGAATACAAATATTTTTTCAAAAGCAAGACTTCACTACAGAGGCTACCTGATCTGCAAATTTTAGATAAGGACTCTAAAATGAATCCTAGTACTTAAGAGTGTTTCAGACGGTGAGAGCTGTGCACTTTCTAGTATAGGTGATACAGCTTGGCCTGATGCCACCTATTAAGCCACATAGACCAGCACTTCATTTAACTTAAGTTTCACAATGGCTTACTGTGAATCATTTAGACACCAAGTGGGGATAAATCTAGCAATATATTGTACTGACTGTACATTAGCAAAACAAATATTCCAAACAAACCTACCACCCCACCCTGTATCGCTCCATGGTACGATCTCACCTGGAGTATTGTGTTCAATTCTAGTCTCCTAATCTCAAGATAGATATAGCAGCACTAGAAAAGGTTCAAAGAGCGACCAAGATGGTAAAGAGGATGGAACTCCTCTCGTATGAGGAAAGACTAAAACGGTTAGGGCTCTTCAACTTGGAAAAGAGACGACTGAGGGGAGATAGGATTGAAGTCTACAAAATCCTGAGTGGAGTAGAACGGGTACAAGTGGATTGATTTCTCACTCCGTCAAAAATTGAAAAGACTAGGGGACACTCAAAGTTACAGAGCAATATTTTTAAAGCCAGTAGGAGGAAATATTTTTCACTCGGAGAATAGTTAAGCTCTGAAACACGTTGCCAGAAGTTGTGGTAAGAGCGGTTAACATAGCTGGTCTTAAAAAAAGGTTTGGACACTTTCCTGGAGGAAAAGTCCATAGTCTGTTATTGAGAAAGACATGGGGGAAGCCACTGCTTGCCCTGGATCGGTAGCATGGAATGTTGCTACTATTTGGGATTCTAGAATCTTGTTACTCTTTGGGATTCCGGAATCTTGCTATTCTTTGCGATTCCGTTTGAAATGTTGCTACTCTTTGGGATTCCGGAATCTTGCTATTCTTTGGGATTCTGTTTGAAATGTTGCTACTCTTTGGGATTCCGGAATCTTGCTATTCTTTGCGATTCCGTTTGAAATGTTGCTACTCTTTGGGATTCTAGAATCTTGTTACTCTTTGGGATTCCGGAATCTTGGGATTATGTATGGAATGTTGCTATTCTTTGGGATTCTGGAATCTTTCTATTCTTTGCGATTCCGTTTGAAATGTTGCTACTCTTTGGGATTCCGGAATCTTGCTATTCTTTGGGATTCTGTTTGAAATGTTGCTACTCTTTGGGATTCCGGAATCTTGCTATTCTTTGCGATTCCGTTTGAAATGTTGCTACTCTTTGGGATTCTAGAATCTTGTTACTCTTTGGGATTCCGGAATCTTGGGATTATGTATGGAATGTTGCTATTCTTTGGGATTCTGGAATCTTTCTATTCTTTGCGATTCCGTTTGAAATGTTGCTACTCTTCGGGATTCCGGAATCTTGCTATTCTTTGGGATTCTGTTTGAAATGTTGCTACTCTTTGGGATTCCGGAATCTTGCTATTCTTTGCGATTCCGTTTGAAATGTTGCTACTCTTTGGGATTCTAGAATCTTGTTACTCTTTGGGATTCCGGAATCTTGGGATTATGTATGGAATGTTGCTATTCTTTGGGATTCTGGAATCTTTCTATTCTTTGCGATTCCGTTTGAAATGTTGCTACTCTTTGGGATTCCGGAATCTTGCTATTCTTTGGGATTCTGTTTGAAATGTTGCTACTCTTTGGGATTCCGGAATCTTGCTATTCTTTGCGATTCCGTTTGAAATGTTGCTACTCTTTGGGATTCTAGAATCTTGTTACTCTTTGGGATTCCGGAATCTTGGGATTATGTATGGAATGTTGCTATTCTTTGGGATTCTGGAATCTTTCTATTCTTTGCGATTCCGTTTGAAATGTTGCTACTCTTCAGGATTCCGGAATCTTGCTATTCTTTGGGATTCTGTTTGAAATGTTGCTACTCTTTGGGATTCCGGACTCTTGCTGTTCTTTGGGATTCTGTTTGAAATGTTGCTACTCTTTGGGATTCCGGAATCTTGCTATTCTTTGCGATTCCGTTTGAAATGTTGCTACTCTTTGGGATTCTAGAATCTTGTTACTCTTTGGGACTCCGGAATCTTGGGATTATGTATGGAATGTTGCTACTCTTTGGGATTCCGGAATCTTGCTATTCATTGGGATTCTGTATGGAATGCTGTTACTATTTGGGTTTTTGCCATGTACTAGTGACCTGGATTGGCCACCGTGAGGATGAGCTACTGGGCTTGAAGGATCATTGGTTTGACCCAGTAAGGCTATTCTTATGTTCTCAGCTGACCAACAGGAGAAGGTGGTCAGTGGTTGTATAATGGAGGAAGCTGTTACTAATACTACTGTTTGCTGCTGTCAGTGATGAATGGAGCTATGTAGGCATCTATATTTGAAAGAAAGTGAAAAACAACAACTTAGGATTCAGGATTGACAGAGTGAACTGGCCTACTGGATAGGGGTAGGTGGAGTGAGGATAAAAGGGCTCATCCCACTCCCATCCTCAAAGAGTTAAGTGCTCTGCTAACACTCATTCTGAGTCCTTGGCTCTTAATGTGGAGATACTAGCCATCAGAGACTACAGCTCACAATAAGATATTGGGCATGGGGTGGGTAGAAAAGAAAGAGGTTGCTCTTATTAATCAAATAAGAATGGAGCCATGTTAAAGGATAAACCTCACATACTCACAGCTGTGCTGGGATGGCAGAAGTGTGCAGTGACTGAAGTATTACATCACACACCAGCTGACCTTTAATAATAAGTGGCCCCTTCCAGGCACGGTAATACACTGAGGATAAAAGAGAGAAACTTCTTTTAAAAATAAAACCCACTGCAAATTATGGCGTAAAACCAGAACCCAAAAATGTGCAATTTAAAAATACTTTCCATCTCTCACCTTGATTCTTGTGTCCAATTCTTAAAAGACAAAAGAGAAAAAGAAAAAAATGTAAAAAAGAAACAGGATCATTTTTTTTAAAAGCACAAAATATATGATCAAGTCTTCTTACACAACTTTGTCCTTTAAGATTGCTATTGTTCGTTTAGGTTCAGTGTACTGGAAGGCCAAGATTGCATAAGGACAGATTTGCCTGGGTCGCTGAACAATGGCACGGTTGTGAAATTCATAGATATAATACTGCAAAGGGAAGCAGAAGAGACTCTTGGAAAGAATGCACCTTTATCAAATTTTGTTGCACTCGATTCTGAGCTATGGGCCACTATACCTGATTAAGCTCAAATGCTTGAAAATGACTCGTCTTCGCAGTAACTTTGCCAATGTTTGCCGATACATGGCAGTCATAGCCTGGAGATGGGGCTGTGTACTTCGAGGTATAATTTTCAGGTACCACCTTCACCTTTCCCTGCAGCAAGAAGGATGCAGGTGAAAAAAGGCTAACACATTACCAACAATACACCTCGCTTCCTTTTATACATCTGAAGTCAATACAAAACCCCTGTCACTCTTTGATTTTGAATTTTTAAAAAAGCTTAACCAGTCCAAAAGTAACATATGAATAAATTACTGTTAATGAACTTATTTACAAAATCTGAAGATCTCTATATAGCAAAAGGAATAAATCAAAGCAAAACTTGAATGACTTTCAAACTTGAAAAAAAAAAGGCATCGAGGGGCATAACCCTTTCTGCATGGCATGGCCCATGCATTTCTCCTTCTGCCCCTCGCCCCCCCCCCCCCCCCCATACACACACAGCATAAAAAAAATACCTTGGCTGGCAGGGATCCCCAAACTCTGCCAGCTGAAGACAACATCTCCCAGAAGCCTCTGGGCTGCCTGAAAAGCAGGAAAGTCGTCAGCGCAGTTCTAGCCCCCAACATTCCCCACATGTGCTCAGTTCAAGCACGAGCAGAGCAGGCCACCAATTTCCTTACTGTTCAGACAGCTCAGGGGCTTCTGGCAGAATATATCTTCAGCTGGTAAAGCTTTGGGATCTCATCAGCAACAGCTCAGACATGGAAATAGCAATACTCTTAGCCCTTAATCTGTGCAAGGTATTAACTATTTAAGTCATGCTATGATTGAGCTGATTTTAACTGTATACTCTTATGTTTTACATGCAATTGTTGGAAATTTATTTTCCACATTTTTATGTCATCTTAAACATAATTGTAAACTACTTTGTAACTGTTAAGGTTCATGTAATAGACAAATCCGATAAATAAATAGAAATTCAGCCAGAGGTTGTGTTCAATAATAGCCAAAGAAACTGCCTCCTAAGGCATCTTATCGCAAACTTTGTGCCTCCTGAGATTTCAGGCGTGCCACGACACACTGGCTGACTGCCTGAAGGATGTGCCTCTCGCAGTGAGAGGCACATTCTGTAGACAATCAGCCGATGCCGGTGCCTCTCCGGCCCTCTTCCCTGCTGGCAGCTCAGGGCCCATCTGGAGGGCCTTCGCGCATGCGTAGATGTCACGCATGCACGTGACATCATCACGGAGACGTCGGCATATTTGCAGATGCCTCAAGGTGCAGCCACTACGTTTAGTGTGTCGCGGTTCGACAAAGTTTGCCGGACACTGTCCTAAGGCCTATGAATGCTACTCACACAGAGAAAACCAAAAAGACGACAGCAGGATCTTACCTTAATTAATTTAAAAATGACAATGTAGCCCGATTTCCCCTGGTACCAAGGTCTTGGGTGGAGGTAATTTGAGTACTTAGAAATATAAACCCCTTCAAAATTAAGCACACAAAAGAGGTAATTTCAACACAAGTCTACATTTTCCCTTTCTTCTGGATTTAAAAAAAGATCATTAATACATAGATAAACCAAACCCTGTTATTTATTTCACCGTGGCACCATTCATTATAGATCAGGAAGAAAGTCTCAACCAACCATTTGCCAGAAAAATCTGAGCTTACTCCCTCACCAACAGCAAAACAGAATGATCAATCCTCAGAAAATAAATAAAATCATGGATGGATGGCACCCAGGGAACTGTGTCCGCTTACTTTCCAAATCTCCCAATTCTTAGAAATCCAGAAGACATGAATAGAAAAGAACCACTTGGCTCTACCCAGACTGCCTTTTTGCACTTGTTTACTGTGCTATCACATGACTTAGCTGATGTGCTATTTTCTCCCACCCGCCACAACTAAAGGTCCCTTGTCCCATATGCATTTTCATTTTGCCACTGTTATGGCTCCTATAACCTCTGTTGGACGTTTACATGCCCTCTCCTAAAAATATTTTTTAAAGAATAGGTAACAAGTGAGGTATCGCACATAAAGAAGAAAGATACCTCAAAATTCATTGAAACTTTTTTATTTTCCTGGTGACATTAGTCATCTTTGCCCAAAGATTATCACATTTTTAAATTAGAAAAAGCAAATACCCCACAAGAATGGTCTTACCTGCTACCGGATTGCCTAGTGTGCTCATGGCACTGTTTCCTACACAAGCTCCAGTTTTGCACACCAATTTTGCCTTTAAAATAAGAAAACAAAACTTTTCATGCAAATGTTTTAGGAGAGTATATTAATGTTGAGTCAAGATTAGACAATGACACAGGGAAAAAATTTGTCCCCATCCCCGCCACGTCCCCATGAGCTCCATCCCTGTCTCCGCCCTCTGCTGGCAGCATCAATACTAGCCCATTCCCTCCTGCCTAAACAACATCCCCTCCACTTTAACGGATTATCAAAAAACCAGCAGGAGGGATGCCTTACTCCCTCCTGCCTCACAACATCCTTCGACACCCTCCACACCTGAAATAGGCAGGAGGGATGCCCACACCCTCCTGCCTGAACGACCATGAATTCCCAGAACCCCCCCCCCCTTTGACTGGAGTCTGGAATCTGAATTGGAACGAAGACCAGAATGAAGACCGTCAAGAGTGATGCCTTCTCTCTCACCGGCAGGCCCGCCTCTTCAAAATGGCGGGCCTTTCCCTTCCCAAGCACTAGGCGGGGCCTAAGACCCTGATTGGCCCAGTTTTCCAAGGCCTCTCTTAAGTCTTTGTTCCAATCCAGATTCCAGACTCCAGTCAAGGTAGAGGGAGGGGTATGTCGTTCAGGCAGGAGGGAGTGGGCATCGTCCATCGGCTTCTGGGTCAGCTACATGCAGCATGCAAGAGCCACTGTGCACTGTCCCAGCAAACAAGTGCCGCTGAAGACAAGGAGGAACAGCCAAGCTGGAAGGAGGATGGTCAAGGTAACTGGGATCCCTGGCTGATCAGAAAGGCTTCCCTCCAACGTCAGCTCTGACATCGGACGGAAGCCCTTGTGTCAGCTTGAGCAGAGGGAGACCTGTTTATAAATGGAATCTCTGGTGGCAACTCATTGGATGCGAGGGTGGGGGACTGTTCCACCTGTGAGAGGGAGGGAGGGTAGCTGCTGGACTAATGAGGGAGGAGCTGCTGTTGCACATGTAATCGCGAGGGGGAGCTGCTGATCTGGAGGGGAAGGAAGGGAGGCAACTTGGCAGATCCTTTACTGCGGGGGACAAGGCCATTCACTGCTCCACGGGGCGGTGAATGGCCTTGTCTCTGAGGCAACCAGATAACTGTTGCCCCCATTCTAGTGGGTTCAGATAGCCATGAGTAGCAGTCACCATGTCATTCTCTAGTCAAGATAACAAAAACTACCAAAAAATGCTTTGCAAATTTGTCTTTATCACCTCTAAATCAAATAAATCTTAAAGGTGTTTTTTTTGTTCTTACTTTACTGTGTTAATGCAGAATTTAGAGGTTTTTCAAACCCTCTCACTAGATCACAGCCACTTCTGGAAATTGAGTTGCTTCATGGCCCGTCTATAGATGGGGATTTTAAACTATTTTAATCAAACCTTATTTCATCTTATATTTGTGGCCTGGAGGAAATGGAACCAGCAGCACTTTCTGGGATGGTCAATGGGGGAAGCAAAAATATTTTTTAGATTCACATTTAGGGCTCCTTTTACAAAGGTGCGTTAGGGCCTTAACGCGCAGAATAGCGTGCGCTACAATGCCCCGCACACTAGCCACTACTGCCTCCTTTTAAGCAGGCGGTAATTTTTCGGCTAGCGTGCGCTATAGCGCGCTAAAAACACTAGCGCACCTTAGTAACAGGAGCCCTTAATTTCCATGCAGGACCAAAACTCGCATGCTTGGACCTTTAGGGTACTGATGGCTACAAAACTATTTAAAAAGGTAGACATAAGAGACAGTCCCTGCTACATGGAATTTTCATCTTGTATGTCAATAATAATAAAAAGCTAGAGGCGCATGCGCTCTTAAAAATTCATGAGCGCTGGCGCCCTGAGGTGTGCTTCTGTGGCAACATTCTAAACCTCAGGGCGCATGCGGGGGCTGAAGGCGCGCGACTGTGCTCTCCAAACCTGGCTCCAGCGGCCCTCCACAAGCCTCCTGGCTCCAGTGGCGTAGGCAGCATTATAAACACGCTGCTTCGCCCTTCTACTGCCGATTTCCTCTGCCGTCGTCTCTGATGACATCATCGGAGACAGATGCGGCAGAGGAAATCGGCAGTAGAAGGCCGAAGAGCAGCATGTTTAAAGTGTTGCCTACGCGGCTGGAGCCTCGAGGTTTGTCGGCGGTGGGAGGGTCAGGAGCAGGCCAGATCGAGCAAGACAAGGCAGTAAAAGAAGGGGGAGGGGCCGAACGGAGAAGGGAAGAGAAGGTAAGAGAAGGGAAAGGGGGGTGGGGGAAAATGCTGCTACTGTTTCTGCACAGGAAAGGGGGGGAGGTAGGAGGGAAATGCTGTTGCTGCTGCACAGGGAAATGGGGGAAAATGACAGACAGACAGACAGCGGGAGGGAGGGAGGGAGGGAGACAGAAAGAAAGAAAGACAGGGGCAGGGAGAGGGCCAGAAAGACAGACAGAGAAAGGGGGCCAGAGAGAGAGTCAGCGGGAGAGGAAAAGGGGGCTGCTCTGGGGGGAGGGGTGTGCTTGAGGCAAACAGCTTTGCTCGGGGGGGGGGAAGACAGAAGGGGGCCATGGAGAGACAGGGAGAGGGAAAGGGGGCTGCTTTGGGGGGAGGGGTGTGCTGGGGGGGAGACAGAAGGGGCCATGGAGAGATAGGGAAAGGGGGCTGCTTTGGGGGGAGGTGTGCTGGGGACAGACAGCTTTGCTTGGGGGGGAGGGGGAGACAGAACGATACAAACAGCGGCCAAGGAGAGAGAGATAAAGAAACACAGACAGATAGACACATCTATTCTAGCACCCGTTAATGTAACGGGCTTAAAGACTAATGTCAACTATATTGTAATAAATTCATTAAAGGAAAAACATGGTTAAAGTCAAAAAGGTGATCAGAAATAGCCAGTGTTTAAGATTTAATGTAGCCACACAAATATAGGATTTAGACAAATGTTTGAATGTTTTAGGCTTATGTCACCTGGAAGTTGGCAATAAAGGTGGGTAACAGTCGAGAACAACTTGCTTGCTTAACCAACTTGGGGAAGAGTAGAGAAGATAATAAAATACACCGAATTGTCCTAATGTAATGTAATGTAATGTAATTTATTTCTTATATACCGCTACATCCGTTAGGTTCTAAGCGGTTTACAGAAAATATACATTAAGATTAGAAATAAGAAAGGTACTTGAAAAATTCCCTTACTGTCCCGAAGGCTCACAATCTAACTAAAGTACCTGGAGGGTAATAGAGAAGTGAAAAGTAGAGTTAGAGGAAAAATAAAAATAAAATAAACATTTTAACAAGACAGCATTGATCTAAATACTTTGGAAGGTAGAAGAGAGGAGAGAAAGGAATAGAAGCAGAAGGGGGAGCCGTTGAACAGTAGAATTCTGGAGAAATTTAAATGATAGAAATAGAACAAAACAAAGACAAAAGGCAAAACAATAGATAAGATTAAAGATAAATCATAAGCTGGAAAGGAAAATAAAATAAATAATCTGATGCCATCCGTATGATAGGCACTTTCCTAAATAAGTCTGGAACTGCAATGTTTATACTGCAAAAATTCACCTTCCAAATTTGCAAAACTAAATAAACAATGCAGGACCTGAATTCAACAGAAATGCTCTGAGAATAAAAGCCTTCCAATTAAGCCAAAGGTTTCCCTTTCACTTCATAACCTTAAAAGCAGCCGGACAGGTAGATCATAATGCAACAAAGTAAAAACCTTTGCATCATTAACATACAACACTAATGTTTCAAGAAAAAGGCTGCTATGATTTTGACCTAAAGGAAAGCAGCTTTCAAAACTAAAAAACTAAAACCTCTACAAAACTTCAGTCCTAAATCCTACAAATTATATCCCCGCTATACCATATATTAAAATAATTTGCCAAGAGTAGGATCCAGGGGCATCAAAGAATCATCCAGCCAGGAGAATCGGCTGATGTCCTAAAGACCATTCCACAGTAACATAGTAAATGACGGCAGATAAAGACCCAAGCGGTCCATCCAGTCTGTCAAAAGATCTTACTCTGCTTTTCAAGGTTTTTGCTACCTCCTGTTCTCAGTTTTTCAGAGATACTGCGAGAGACTTACATTTTGTGAATATTACTTTTGGTAGAACTAAAATGTGTTTATTGTATACAGTGCTCCCCCGCGAATTCGCGGTCGGCGATTTGCGGTCCCGGTCATTCGCGGTATTTTCCGACCGCAAATGACCGGGCAGGAGAAGGTAGCCGGAGAGGGCAGGCGGAGCGCCGGCGAGTGAAGGAAATCACTCGCAGTATGCTCCAACCGCCTTTTCCTGTACTAAAGTCGGGCCTCACCAATCAGGAGCTGTTTTGACACACAGCTCCTGATTGGCGAGGCCCAACTTTAGTACAGGAAGAGGCGGTCGGAGCATACCGTGAGTAATTTCCTTCACTTGCCGGCGCTCCGGCTGCTCTCTCTCCTGCCTCTCCGGCTGCCCTCTCCTGTCTCCCCTGCTAAAAAACATATTTGTGGTTTTTCAACATTCATGGGGGTTTCTGGAACGGAACCCCCGCGAATATCGGGGGGGGAGTACTGTATATTTATTGTACATGCTCTGTATCCATCATAGTCTAAAAAATTGCTAATTATCAATGGAAACTAGAAAATACATCTGACCACCTGACTTCATAAATATCCAAGCATTGATTGCATATGTCAATCAGTGTCTCACACCCTAGTGATTCAGAAAAGACAACAAAAGCAGCTGAAGAAAGTCACACACACAATTTCTTTTTAACGTGGCAATACTCTGTGTAGCACAGTGGTTAGAGCTACAGCTTTAGCACCCTGAGGTTGTGGGATCAAATCCCTCGCTGCTCCTTGTGACCATGGGCAAGTTACTTAATCCCCCCTTTGCCCCAGGTACACTAGATAGAGTTTGAGCCCACAGGACAGACAGGGAAATATGATAAAATACCTGAATGTAAACCACTTAGGATATAAGTAATTAAAATAAATAATGTACTATGTCATCTTACCTGATTTTCACTATCAAAAAGAAGGAATACATAGCCCTCCTTCAGCTCTTCTTCAGTGTATCCACTGGCCTTCTTCTGCTGAATAAACTTTTTGTACTGTGCAAGAAACAAAAGACAAAAGTCCTGATGCATGGCACTGTCTTCCATTAAGTACAAAACTCATAAAAAACCCAAGTATTTAAATCCTCACCTCTTCTATAAAGGAACTGTTTATCACCAAATTCGTCTGGCTATACTGGAAATTGCTCCGAGAGACAGACCCCAGATAAGAATTCTGCAAAAGTGTAACTATGTTCTTGAAACCATCTGAATCTTTCGCCACTTGCTGAAAAACTGCAGGAAAAATCAACAGCACAAAATATGAATGACTGGCACACAGCAGAAACCTCCGTTTATTTCACATTCCTAAATAGTCATAGCAAGGGTAGTTTTGAAGCCATTTTCAGAGGTAAAAAGAGTATTTACCACCAGAAATAGGTTTTTACAAAACTGCCTGCTCAATCGACAGATAAAAGTTCAGTTAAAGGGTGTTTACATATGTACTCCTACCTGCATCAAGCAGAAACACTGCTAGGGTTGCTCTTATGAGGTAAGGCATTCTTTCACTTTGGATACTCAGCAAAGTCTACACCAGGGCTGCCCAAATCCGGTCCTCGAGATCTACTGGCAGGCCAGGTTTTCAGGATATCCACAATGAACATGCATGAGAGAGACTTGCCTGCACTGCCTTCTAGGTATGCAAATCTCTCTCATGCATGTTCATTGTGGATATCCTGAAAACCTGGCCTGCCAGTAGATCTCACGGAACGGACTTGGGCAGCCCTGGTCTACACAGTGAAAACTGCATTCATACTTTTTCACAAATGTGGGCTGCTCCCCAGCCACCTCTAAGCGAGTTTTGGGCTGGTTCTGTACACGGCTCCCACCTCTGGGGTGGCGTTGCTCTCTCCTCTCTCTGTCGCTGGTACCCTCCTGCTGGCGGAGGCATGCCCATGCAACTCACTCTTTTGGGTACCCTGAGTTGGTTTGCATGGCTGAGGTTACAAAAGATAGCTTGACTCGGGAGCTGCCCCAACCGACCGGACCTTCAGCCACCGCAAGGGAAGGAGTTGGTCGGGTGTGGGAGGCCAACTCCACCCCCAACGGCCCTTGCGGCACTCCCTGCCCAAAAAGTCTCATCTCTTCAGAGCAGCTCCATTTTGACTCAGGAGCTGCCCCAACCGACCGGACCTTCAGCCGCCGCAAGGGAAGGAGTTGGTCAGGTGTGGGAGACCAACTCCACCTCCAACGGCCCTTGCGGTGAAAAAGTCTCACCTCTTCAGAGCAGCTCCATTTTGACTCGGGAGCTGCCCCAACCGACCAGACCTTCAGCCGCCGCAAGGGAAGGAGTTGGTCGGGTGTAGGAGACCAACTCCACCCCCAACAGCCCTTGCGGCGCTCCCTACCCAAAAAGTCTCACCTCTTCAGGGCAGCTCCGTTGTGACTCGGGAGCTGCCCCAACCGACTGGACCAGCAGCCGCCGCAAGGGAAGGAGTTGGTCGGGTGTGGGAGGCCATCTCCACCCCCAATGGCCCTTGTGGCGCTCCCTGCCTAAAAAGTCTCACCTTTTCAGGGCAGCTTCGTTTTGACTCGGGAGCTGCCCCAACCGACTGAACCTTCAGCCGCCGCAAGGAAAGGAGTTGGTCGGGTGTGGGAGACCAACTCCACACCCAATGACCCTTGCGACATTCCTTCTCCTCTCATAATATATTTTTTTAAAAACCCTCTCCAACCCAAAGAACCACATACAACCACACGCTCTACAACTCCTACCTCCCATTGTGCACAATGAAGCCTACAACACAAAAACAAACGCAAACTATCCTAGTGATCATCCTATTCCTAACCAACTGGAAAGCAACAGCAAACAACATCTCCCCAATTCCAATTATTACAACTACTAACAGAATTCTCCACCCAACCAGGAGAACCACGGTGGACAGGCACATAAAATACCAGTCCTATGCACACCACACCATCACACCAACATGGGGAAGAAGACCAACAAATCCCACCATGACCAAACCTCATCCTCACCCAAAACCACTCATCTATCCAAAAACAATAAGCAGTGCACAAACTGAATACACAATACTTACATTTGCCTACTTAAACATCAGAGCTCTAGGCCCTAAGACAGAAAACATAAACGACTGGATAGAAAACGAGAATCTGGACTGCCTCTTCCTCACAGAAACCTGGCTTACATCAGACTCAGATCCCAGGATAACAGAAGTCTGTCCCAAGGGATACAAAATAACTGTGGTCTGCAGGGAAATAAAAAGAGGAGAAGGTCTAGCCATCATAGCTAGAAAGTCCCTAAACCTGAATATATTAGCCAAAACGTCCACCACTTACATGGATCTACTAGCCTGCCAACTCTCATGCACTGCACTAAAAGAATCCATAACTTGCATGCTCTGCTACATAACACCAGGGAATTGGAACACAGCTAGACCCGAATTCGAAGATTTTATATATCAAAATTCACTAACAGCAACTTACAACCTAATCCTAGGAGACCTAAACCTCCATCTCGAAGACCAATCCTCCAAACAAGTAGAAAACCTACTGTCATTCCTCGAAGCCCTAACATACAAGATATTAGACCCACAAATCACACATGAAAAAGGTTACCAACTAGACATAGCAGCTTTCATGACCCAACAGCCCTTACTGCCAGAGATTCAAACATCAAATGGAAAGTGGTCTAAATCCCTCTGGTCAGATCACTACACATACTCCTTCAACCTTAACTGGGCCAAAGACAAAACCAAACCAAAACCACAAAGATCAACCTACAACTCTCATAACTACATCGACCCCCTCCAAATTCTGGACTAAAACAGACGCAGCACTCCAAGAATGCAACCCCAAGGACTTCGTCTCACAATGGTGCAAGATAAGCACAGCTACCCTAGACGAGCTAGCCCCAATACAAACAAAAAACAGAATTAGCAGACGATCCTACTCAAAAGACAATGCAGACGACTAGAAAGAAAATAGAGAAAGAATAACCAAGAACCCACGAAAACAGCTTGGAAAAAACTAAATCAACAATACAAACTGAAACTAAAAGAAAAAAGAAAAACACACTACTCCAACCTAATAGGCAAAGAAACCCAAGACACAAAAAAACTATTCCTAATACTAAAAGAACTCACAGACACCAAACCCTATCTGGCCAATAACGGAACCCCTCCCCCCTCACCTACACTTTTAGCCGAATACTTTAAAAACAAAATCACAACGGCCAGATCCACCCTCTCTGGAAGCCCAACCCACCTAGAAGAGATCACAATGCTCCCCACAGAAAAAGATTCAGCAGCGGCAGACAGAACCTGGTCCCACTTTCCCACAATACAATGGTCTGACCTTAACAAACTCTACAAAAAATACAGCCACGCAACCTGCGATCTCAAGCACTGCCCTCCTTACCTATTAAAATCCTCCAGCACCAAATTCCACACTTTCCTCTTACAATGGATACAAACCATGCTAACAGATGGCCTTTTCCCGCAAGACCTCAGCGAAATTGTTGTCACCACTATCCTAAAAGACCCTAAAGGAGCAACAGACCAACCATCCAACTACAGACACATAGCCTCAATACCACTCTATGTCAAACTAATGGAAAGCCTGTTAGCCAAACTCCTCACCACTTACCTAGAAGACCACAACATACTCCATCCCACACAATCGGGTTTCAGAACCAACTACAGCACAGAGACACTAGGTTCCCTCCTGGACACAGCTAGACAACACCTCAGCACAGGTAGAAAAATGCTGATTATATAGCTGGACCTCACCGCAGCATTTGACCTGGTGGACCACAACATCCTACTACAAATATTAGAAACAATAGAGATCATAGACAAGGTTCACACATGGTTTCAAGGCTTCCTACAATCCAGAACCTACAGAGTCAAGTTGAACAAAGAAAAATCAGAACCATGGTCCAACCTCTGCGGCGTATCCCAAGAATCTCCACTATCCCCAACTCTCTTCAATCTCTACATTGCATCCCTCGGCACCTGCCTGGACAAATTATGCTTAACCTCTTATAGCTATGCTGATGACATCACCATTCTCCTCCTTTTTGACCAACAAACGTCCTCCATGACAGACACACTACACAAGACACTTGAAACAGTTGCAACATGGATGAATAATCACAACTGAATCTGAACCCAGACAAGACAAAATTCATTCTCCTCGAAAATAATAAATCCCCAACTACAACAAACCTAGTAATAAACTCAATCACATACCCTATACAACCCACTCTAAAACTTCTAGGAATGACAATTGACAGATGCCGTACCATGCAACCACAAATCAACAAAACAATACAAAAATCATTTGGGGTCATGAGAAACTTAAGGCAAGTTTGAAAATTCTTCGACAGAACACAATTCCAGCTCTTGTCCAATCCCTAGTCCTGGCTCTTCTAGACCAGTGATTCCCAACCCTGTCCTGGAGGAACACCAGGCCAATCGGGTTTTCAGGCTAGCCCTAATGAATATGCATGAGAGAGATTTGCATATGATGGAAGTGATAGGCATGCAAATTTGCTTCATGCATATTCATTAGGGCTAGCCTGAAAACCCAATTGGCCTGGTGTTCCTCCAGGACAGGGTTGGGAACCACTGTTCTAGACTACTGCAACATAGTCTATCTCCCCTGCCCCACATCCATGATAAAACAACTACAAACAGTTCAAAACACAGCGCTAAGACTTATCTATTCGCTGAGGAAACACGACCACATCACGGCGGTGTACCTAGACTCTCACTGGCTCCCAATACAAGCAAGAGTACAATTCAAATTCTACTGCCTACTATTTAAAACCATAAACGGAGACAGCCCAGCCTACCTAAACAACCGCCTAATCCAAACTACCTCAACCAGACACAGGAGAACGCACAGACTGTTTACTCAACCCCAATCAAAGAATTAAAATGAAAAAAACTGTACGACGGCCTTCTAGCCACTCAAGCAGCAAAACTAGACTACCAGCTCTCCAATTTACTGATAAAGACTACAGACTACAAATCGTTTAGAAAAGAAATAAAAACCATCCTATTCAAGACCTCCCTGAAGACAAACTAACTCCGCAAGACTCATCCCAATTCTCTGTAGCAAATCTCTCTACTCTTCAATTCCTCTGGAAATAGCCAGATAACTTCTTTTATAATCCGCCTTGAACCGCAAGGTATTGGCGGAATAGAAATCTCTAATGTAATGTAATGTAATGTAATCTAACCTCATTAATGTAACAATGAATGGAATTATAAGCTGTCAATTTAAAAACAAGTCTTTTAAGCTGCTTTCAAAAACATTCTAGCCCTCTGGGTGCACTCTCAGCTGGAAGAATGCAAGAAATATATTAAAGGTACATCATATATGAACTGGTAATGAGTGCCAACTGTTGGACTAAGCAGGTCTTATCCGACGTCATTTTCAATGTTACTATGTGGTTAGTTCAGAAATTAAATGTGAGCCATAAGCTTCTCCGACAGATGGGATTTCTAAAAAAATATTAGTATTCTAGGACAGGGATAGGCAATTGCGGTCCTCGAGAGCCAGAGCCAGGTCAGGTTTTCAGGATATCCACAATGAATATGTATGAGATGGATTTGCATGAACTGCCTCCTTGAGATGCAAATTTATCTCATGCACATTTATTGTGGATATCCTGAAAACCTGACCTGGCTCCGGCTCTCGAGGACTGGAATTGCCTACCCCTGTTCTAGGGGGAATGGCTCAAAGAATTCTTAGCAAAAAAAAAAAAAAAAATTTATTCCACAACATCATGGATGATTTTTCTCTCTGCTTTCCTTTTTTTTTTTTATTCTTTATTTTAATATTAAAAAAAAAAAAAAATAAATATATATATATATATATATATATATATAGTACAATAATCTCAATACAAGACATAAATTACAATTAACATGATTCATAAAAAATATATATATATATATATATATAGTACAATAATCTCAATACAAGACATAAATTACAATTAACATGATTCATAATCTTTGATAAAATGGTGAAATAACACGTCTTGTCCTACAAACACTTAAAACAATCCCACTCCCTTCCCTCCCCTCCCCCCAGGAGGCCTGGATTCTCTTTTCATAAGGATAGGATAATATATAATTTAAAACTTACAAATATCCTAGTTTTCCAATTCAATGTATTTCTCCCATATATCTTTAAACTTTGCCCATTGATTTGTTAAAAGGGCCGATAATCTATATTTTTCACATACTATTCCTAAACGATCTCTTATATCTCTTATTGTGGGTACATTTGGGGTACCGAGCCCTGCGACATCCCGCTGGTAACGTTTTTCCAGTCCGAGTATTGTCTCTGTTTCTCATCCGTCAGCCAGTTTTTAATCCACGTGAGTATTTCACTCTCTATTCCATGGATCGCAATTTTCCAAAGTAGTTCATGCGGAACCTTGTCGAACGCCTTCTGAAAATCCAGATATGCAATGTTGACCTGCCTGTTTACACCCTCAAAGAAATGCAGCAAATTCGTCAAGCAAGATCGTCCTTTGCTGAACCCGTACTGGCTGGTCCTCATCAGATTGTGGCCGTCAAAGTGATCAATGATGCAGTCCTTTATCAGCGCCTCTACCATCTTTCCCGGTACCGAGGTCAGACTCACAAGTCTGCAGTTTTCCTGATCGCCCCTCGAACCTTTCTTGAAGATCAGTGTAACATTCGCCACCTTCCAGTCTTCTGGAATCTTTCCCGATTTGATCGACAGATTTGCTATTAGTTGATGCTCACTGTAGAGGTGAAGGAAGCGATCAGAGACAAGAAAACTTTGATTAATGAATGGAAAAGGTCAAGAACGGACAAAAGCTGGAATAAGCACAAACAACATCAACGCAGGTGCCATAAGGCGGTAAAAGGGGCCAAAAGAGACTACAAGGAGAAAATAGCCAAGGAGGCGAAAAACTTCAAGCCATTCTTTTGATATATTAAAGGGAAACGATCCGTGAAGGAAGTGGTGGGACCGTTGAATGACCATAGAATAAAGGGAGTGCAAAAGGAGGACAAAGCAATCACCGACAAACTGAGCACATTTTTTACCGAAGAGGATATACACAGCATATCAGAACTCATCAGGCTATATGCTGGAAACGAAGACAGGAAACTGAAGGGGTTGACGGTCAGTTTAGAAGAGGTATGCAGGCAGATTGATAGGCTTAAGAACGATAAATCCCCGGAACCAGATGGCATCGATCCGAGGGTCATCAAGGAACTGAAAGGGACTATAGCTGAACTGCTCCAACTAAAATCCAAACTGTTGATCAAATCAGGAAGGACTCCGGAAGACTGGAAAGTGGTGAATGTTACGCCGATCTTCAAGAAAGGTTTGAGGGGAGATCCAGGAAACTACAGACCGGTGAGTCTGACCTCGGTACTGGGAAAGATGGTAGAGGCGCTGATAAAGGACCACATCATTGACCACTTAGACGGACACAATCTGATGAGGACCAGCCAGCACAGCTACAGCAAAGGAAGATCTTGCTTGATGAACTTGCTGCACTTCTTCGATGGAGTAAACAGGCAGATAGACAAGGGTGACCCGGTCGACATTGTATATCTGCAATTCGAAAAATTGTGAGCCATGGAATCGAGGGTGAAATACTCACGTGGATAAAAAACTGGTTGACGGATAGGAAACAGAGAGTGGGGGTACATGGACAATACTCGGACTGGAAAAACATCACGAGTGGAGTATCGCAGGGTTCGGTGCTTGGACCTGTGCTCTTCAACATATTTATAAACGACCTGGAAATTGGTATGACAAGCGAGGTGATTAAATTTGCAGATGATACGAAGTTATTCAGAGTAGTGAAGATGCAGAAGGATTGCGAAGACCTGCAATATGACATAAAAACGCTCGCGAAATGGGCAGCGACATGACAAATGAGATTTAACATAGATAAGTGTAAGGTGATACATGTTAGTAACAAAAATCTTATACACGAATACAGGATGTCCGGTGCAGTATTCGTAGAGACCCCCAGGAAAGAGACTTGGGAGTACTGGTCAACAAGTCAATGAAGCCATCCGCGCAATGTGTGGTGCAGGCGGTGAAAAGGGCGAATAGAATGCTAGGAATGATTAAGAAGGGGATCATGAACAGATCGGAGAAGGTTATCATGCCACTGTACCGGGCCATGGTACGCCCCCACCTGGAATACTGCGTCCAGCACTGGTCGCCGTACATGAAGGAAATTGTACTGCTCGAAAGGGTCCAGAGAAGAACGACTAAAATGGTTAAGGGGCTGGAGGAGTTGCTGTACAGTAAGAGATTAGAGAAACTGGACTTCTTCTCCCTTGAAAAGAGGAGACTGAAAGGGGACATGATCGAAACATTCAAAATACTGAAGGGAATAGACTTAGCAGATAAAGACAGATTGTTCACCCTCTCCAAGGTAGGGAGAACGAGAGGGCACTCTCTAAAGTTGAAAGGGGATAGATTCCGTACAAACGTAAGGAAGTTCTTCTTCACCCAGAGTGGTAGAAAACTGGAAAGCTCTTCCGGAGTCTGTTATAGGGGAAAACACTGGAACGTACGCAGGTGAGGCTGGACTCATTTAGAGCACTGGTCTTTGACCTGGAGGCCGCTGAGTTAGCGGACTGCTGGGCATGATGGACCACTGGTCTGACCCAGCAGCGGCAATTCTTATGTTCTTATGTATAGTCCCTTTCTGTTCCTTAATGACCCTTGGATGGATGCCATCCAGTCCCAGGGATTTGCCGCTCTTAAGCCTATCAATCTGCCTGCATACCTCTTCTGGACTGACCGTCAACAGTATAGGTTTTCCTTTCTTGTTCATAACTATCATCACTTTGCTGGTTACATTTTTCCTCACCATATATAGAAATATGATCTTTCTTAATTGGAAGAGAGGTACATAGAGGCAATGAAGCATAGCAAAGATAGGAAAAACTGTTGCTGAATATAAAAGTCATTAGTTTATTTATGAAAATGATATGATTTATCTTTTATGGCAAGATCAACATCAAACAAGATGAGAAAAAAACTTCTGATGCAGAGTGGAGTACAGGTAGTATAAATCTATGAGATTCTAAGCCTCAAAACTCAATCATTCCAAAATACCACTGCCTCTATCTTTAAGACATAGGGCTCCTTTTACCAATGTGCACTAGCGTTTTTAGCGCACGCAGGATATTACCGCGCGCTACTCAGCAAGAAATAACGCCAGCTCAATGCACAGCAATGTAGCGCATGCTATTCCGTGCGTTAATGCCCTAACGTAAAAGGAGCCCATAGTGTTATAATGCAGCAGTAGTAGTAGTAGTAATGTACCCTAAAGGAGACAAGAGGGCCCATTTGCAAAAGTTACATATTAATAATCTAATCTAACCTGGTATTTCTGAGTTGCATTATGCCTAATTAGGTTCAAGATGACTTACAGTACAATTTAAAGAGACAATTTAGTATACCCACTTCTCTCTCCAAATCCGTGGTTTCAATATCCATGGATTCGGTTATTCGCGATTGTTTTTTTTTTTGGGGGGGGGGGGTGATTTTTAATTTTTATCACCTATTTTTAAGCCTTACCTGGTGGTCTAGCGGGTTTTCTGGGCAGGAGCGATCTTCCTACGCTCTTGCCCCGTGCAGATCACTCATAGGAAATGGCTGCAGGGAGTTCCTGTCGTAGTCTGGAGCGACTATCGGAGCTCATGGCAGCCATTTCCAATGAGTGATCTGCACGGGGCAGGAGCGTAGGAAGATCGCTCCTGCCCCGAAAGCCCGCTAGACCACCAGGTAAGGTCTGGGATGTCGGGAGGGAGGCGGGGGTAGGTCAGAGCCGGCCGAGAAGTTATTCACTGTTTTTCACACTTCGCGGACCGGCTCTGCACCTAACCCCCGTGGATACGGAGGGAGAAGTATAGTACAAGGATGCTACTGCTGTTTTGAGAGATGATACAATACAAGAAGAGATAAACTAGTCCTGTTTAAAAAGAGGTGCTGCGAGGTAGAAGGTGAAGGGTAACAACGTCCACGGTCATGTGCATGATGGAGTGCACAGTGTCAGAGGTAGCATGGTGTTTTGTGGTCTCCGGGGCCAGTTTTCTGTTGCAGATATGGTGTTCTATATCTTTGTTCCAGCATACATAAACATAGTTCACATTACATGCGCCACTTGGTACACTTGACCACACCAGCTTACGGTATGTCTACTATTGACACAGTGTAAGAGGGCATGCCTAAACATGCATTTATATTCTGTAACAGAATTTTGGGCCAAGATGCCATTATAGAATTGGCATTGACTGCACAGCACTGGGATGCCTTCACTGAAGCATCAATTTATACAATTGTTCTATTGCTCTTTATTTATTCCAGATTACTCAAAAGACATGCTTGTTTTGTTCCTCTCCAAGTATTATTTACACACTCCTTCCAAGGTATGCAGACTGTAATAAAGCACAGTTTGTTATCCAGGGACAGCAGGCAGATATTCTCTACATGTGGGTGACGTCATCCACGGAACCCCGTCGCAGACAGCTTTTCAAGCAAACTTGATTGAAGATCTTAAAGTTTGCTAGTGCTGCACCGCGCATGCGCGTGTGCCTTCCCGCTCAGCTAGGGGGCGCGTCTCCTCAGCGTGGCCTCAGTTCTTAGTTTTCTGCGGAGCCAGAAAGCCCTGTTTCTGTTCTCTGCGTTCGATTCTAAGTGCCTTCCTGCACCGCGGCTTCTTTTGTTGTTTTTCTTCGATCAGAGTCGCTGTGCAACGTCTACAGTCTTTTTGTTGTGTTTTTCCTTCGACGTTTTCAACCGGGGGACCCTGTTTTTTGTCCTCGTGCAGCCGCGGCCGCCACTTTTCCCTATGTCCCAGCCTGTTACTGGGTTTAAAAAGTACATGCAGTGCAGTCGGGTGATCTCGATTACCGACCCACACCGTTGGTGTATTCTCTGTTTGGGTTTTGATCAACCTACTGACTCTTGCCCGCGTTGTGCCACTCTCCAACCTCGGGCTCTTCGACGGCGGCAGGCCAAGATTGCTGAGCTCTTCGGTGCCATGGATCAGTCGGCTGACAAGACCTCAACCTCGGTCTTGACCTTAACCTCGAAGGCCTCGGCCCCGAGCAAATCCACCTCGGCTTCGAAGGCCTCGGCTGCTCTGGCTGCTAAGGCTTCGGTCTCCGGTAAGTCTCCTCTTCCTCCTTCAGGTTCAGCTCTGCTACCGAAGAAGGCTTCCACGGAGTCTCTGACATCCCAGGCAGTGAGTGCAGTCCTGCCAGCCTCTACGAGACCTCCTCCAAAGCGTGCCTCCAAGCTAAGGGAATAATCTACCTCGAGGTTGCCCTCATTGGAGCGCACTGCTGCACTAGTCCGACCACATCCATTGGTCTTGATGCCAATGTTCGAGGACATGCTTAAGGTTATTCTGACACGCAGATCTCCTCTGTTTTGGCCCAGCTTGCCCCGACCTCGACTTCGCTCCCTGTACACCAGTCTGAGCGTCGCGCCGAGGAGCCCCGAGACAAGAAGCGTTGCTCTCGCCATTTGTCCTCGAGTGATTCTTCACCTACTCTCTCAAGGCAGGCTTCTACGGCCGCCCAACCTCGCTCGAGGCACCGTTCCAAGCGTGCCTCGCCTTCGAAGCCCATGCCACTGGAATAATTATAGATAAAAGTAGTTTCTCAACCACAGCTGCATTGTTAATGAACAAAGATTAACAACAAAGCAGGATTAAAAGCCATGCACAAACATGGATCTTTTTAGTACTTTTTCAAGGTTATAATTCACATTAGGCATTTTAATAGTGTACACTGTAGGTTCACAATACAGCTTCGAATTGCAAGCCAATCAGTGCAGTTTAGCAGCAATTAACATGCCATTTTTGCATCCTATGTTGAATAGTTTTAAATGGGGAATAAATGCAACCCAAAGAAAATATCAAATCAGGTGTATGACGTGGATCAAGCTTTAGTCAAATCAATTGGACTTCTATGTGGTGACATTAGAATTGCAGTCAGCTTGGTTATTTTAACCAGCATCTAGATCTATCGTTTTAGACTCAATCTGAGAAATTCTGTAAATGGTGGTCTAAAAAGATATCTACCAAACTTTCCTAACTCACCAATAGCGTGAAGAATCCATCAAATACAAACTCAAATACAACTCAATTTGTTCTTTTGTTATATGGGAGTTCAGATTCCACCATTTCAAACAAAATTGGTAGGAGTGGTGCTCTTCATTATTCCCTTCACAATTCTTATATCATAACTTAATTTTCTTTATAACTTATTTAAGTTTTTAATTTAATTTATTAGATATTTAAAATTGAATTTATCTTTTAGTCTTTAAGGTTCCCCTTCCCGAGGCGTTTTGTTTGTCTTTATCAAGGTCGGGGGAATTAAGGATAAGCAAAAGAACAAATTGAGTGTTTTGTATTTGGTCTAAAAAGATAGGCATCTCTTGTCAATCATGCTTAAGCGCCTATTAAAGAATCACACTTAACTTAAACTTAGGTATTTGTAATGTAGGCCAGGGTTTTAAAGGCCTACATTATAGGTGCCTAAGTCCTTTACAGAATCGCGCCTAGCAGCAACTAAGTCCTTCTCCACCCCTAAGAAGATAGGCACCTAGCAATCAATTTTTTTTTCCAATTATGAGCCATGTTTTTCCAATTATGAGCCATGGGAGTGGCCTAATGGATCTGGCCAATTGGAATCAGGCCACTCCCAGTGCATCCCAGAATGCACTGCAAATAGGGCTTAAGATTCCAGTTGGCCCAGGGGCCTTAAGTGCCTGGGCCAATCAGGGCTTAAGGCCCCTCCCTGGTGCATCATGGGATCAATCCTGCACAATCAACGCTAAAAGAAAACAGTCCTTTTCATACATACAGAACACAACCTCCCTACCTCTCACACTGGCCCACTTGCTTCCTTGTCACCATCACCACACTCTCCCTACCCCTGATCCTGTCACCATCATCTCTGTACCCCCTTATGCCTGTTCCTGTCACCAGATTCTATCCGTTCTCCTTCACCCTATCCAGCCTGCCACTTCACTCTCCCTACATCTCTCTCCTTCTCTGCCCAAGGTGGAAGGCTATCACCTTGGCTGGCCTGTCTGCCACCTTATTCTCTAGCCACCTGTCATCCCATGCTCCATATCACCATTGTCTCATTCTCCCTACCCCTCATGATGGTCATCTGTCCCTTTTGCTAGTTCTCATATTAGCCATACTGTCTGCTAACTTGTCTTTGCTATCTTGTGCCCCCCTCCTCCCACATGTCACATGCATGCCAAGTCCCAGTAAGCCTTTCCCCCTCCCCCACCCCCACTAACCTGACCTCAGCAGCATCAGCCAGCTCCTGCCAAGTGGTTTGGCAGGGGGAGTAGGCCCTCTCCCAGCCAGCCACCCCAGTGCCCAGGAGCTGCAGCCACCTTCACCATGGCAGCGGGGAGCCGTGGAGGGGGAGGTGCAGGGTTCTGGCCTGGCCCGCCTCGCACCTCCGAGGTCCTTCCCTTCTCCAGACCCAGTGCCCACACTTACCCCATGCAACTTTGGCCAGCTCAGGTGGGGGCAGGGCAGAACGCAGCTGGGAGCCAGAGAGCCATCCTGCTCCTCGCTCGGAGAGCTCCACAAAGACAACGGAAAATGAAGCGCCACAGCTCCCCAGAAACAGCAACTCAGCCGCCGGCTCTCCCTCTTCTAGAGCTCATCACGTAGGCAGTAAGCTTAGCACAGGCACACATTAGTTCAGCTGCAGCACAATGGGCCAATCACAAACGACCTTAGAGTTCATTTGTGATTGGCCCATTGTGCTGCAGCTGAACCGTGTGCCTGTGCTGAGCTTACTGCCTACGTGATGAGCTCCATGCCTATGTGACATGCTGCTGATTCGTCGGGACTCGCTCAGTGCTGCGCCGGACCGTAAATAAGGTAGGCCTCGAGTCGAGTGGGCCTTGGAGGGGTACCTGTGGGAGTTCCGTTAACCTGGGGGCTGGGGGTCCCCGTTCCTGTGCAGACCTCTAGTTTCCACCAGGTACTTCTGACCTGGATTGGCTACTGCTGGAAGCAGGATACTGGTCTAGATAGACCACTGTCTGACCCAGTATGGCTATTCTTATGTAGCCAGGCACATGGCAACAAGATGAGGCCCTTGTCTATCTGCTTATCACACCTGATAAATGGTAACAACTCTGACCTTCAAAGTGCAAGATAACATCAAAAGATATAAAGGCACATAAAAATCAGATCTATGACAGCATGTAGAAATTATCTGTCAAAACTGGAGAGCTCTCTATTCTCCTTTACCTCTAGGTGGTGATTTTCACACTTCATTGGTTACAATCCATACATTTTACATGTACATACTTTTCAATACTTCATGGCCCTTATACTAAAATACAACCGATTTTACACCTTAATGCAATAAGCTAACATGCAGTTAAGAAAGAGCAAGTTTAATGCAGCCATTACTGGGAGCCGTGCCCAGAATGTCCTTTATAGGTCCAACATTAAAATACCCATTAGCACACAACACCCTGACAGCAGTTAGCATCGAGGCACTAAGTGAACCCACAACTGTTTATGTGCTCTCCATGGGGCTAGTGCACAAAGCTGAGCAAACAGTAACACACACACAAAAAAAGCAAATCAATTCTCAAAGTGAGGAACATGCCTGGCATATGCACACAAAGGTTTTGTAGTAAGCATGCTCTTCTGCACATGCCCAGACAAAAAAAACCAAACAAACAAACAACATGCCAACACATAAGGGTACTTTTTCTTCTGCGCCTAAATATGAGCCTCATAAATATTACTAGCACATGACATTTTTCAATGTTAATATTTACACACAAGTACGGACGTATGCTTTTGCTCAAACACGTGCACTTGTTTGTTCCCAACTGCCTTTAAAATTTGCACTTGTGAAAGAAGACAAAACCATCAGTTCAATGGGAAAAATTGAAAATAAATCCTCTCCTCAAAACCCTCAATGTTGCACCTGACCTGGCAAAAACTTTTTGGTGTTATGTAAACCATTTCCTTCTGTGCATTGTAAAGGAATACTTACTGGCCCCAGTAACATCCATTTCAACACAATTTGCACCCATCTTTACTACGCTGAAGCCTTCTGAGCATTATACACACTCAGCATTAAATGCATGTTTATCCTCATACCCTGTTTTCCCTGAAAATAAGCCCTAACATGATTTTTAAAGATGCTCCTAATATAAGCCCTACCCCCAAAACAAGCTGTAGTTAAGATCAACCCCCCCCCCCGAATGTACCCGACACCCCTTGACTTCATCCCTGACACTAATGCTGCCTGATTTGCTGAAAAAATTGGACTTGTCAATTCAGCAACTCCCACCCCTGCTGATTTAGGAGGCCTCAGAGCAGAGGTATGTCAGTCTCATGGTGGGAGGGTCGGTGGGGTTCTGCTGCACAGGGGGATGGTTTGGAGGGATAGAAAGATGCTGCACATAGGGGGGGTGAAGATGAAGAATTGGGGTGGAGGAGAGGAAGGGAGAGATAATTGTTGGACATGAAAAAAAAATAAGACATCCCCAAAAGTAAGCCCTAGTGCATTTTTTGGACCCAAAATTAATATAAAACATTTGTCTTATTTTCGGGGAAACACGGTAGTAGTCTTGAATAGCAACCTCTAACAGTGGTATTTTCACCACACCAGTTCTGTACCTAGATACTACCCTTACCACAAAATGCCCTTAACATGCACGAACCATTGAAACAACGCAAAACCAATTACCTCATGCTAATTTGCATATTAACCCCTCAACATAAGCAGACGCAAGTCATCTTTGGATGACTTCTAAAACATTAGACTGTTGATTTGTACTCTAGCAGAAAAGAAACACTGGGGCTAGAAGACCCTAACCAAAAGTAGGCATGAGCAAATCTAGCCTTAAGAAAAGGAAGCAGCAAATATTGTATCATGGTCTATAGACCGGTGGTTCCCAACCCTGTCCTGGAGGACCAGCAGGCCAATCAAGTTTTCAAGCTAGCCCTAATAAATATACATGAGAGAGATTTGCATAGAATGGAAGTGACAGGCATGCAAATTGGTTCCCAACCCTGTCCAGGAGGATCATCAGGCCAGTTGGGTTTTCAGGATAGCCCTCATGAATATGCACAAAGAGAGATCTGCATATAATGGAGGTGCCAGGCATGCAAATCTGCTCCATGCATATTCATGAGGGCTATCCTGAAACCCAATTGGCCCCCCACTGCTCTAGACCAGTGGTTCCCAACCCTGTCCTGGAGGACCACCAGGCCAATCGGGTTTTCAGGATAGCCCTCATGAATATGCACAGAGAGAGATCTGCATATAATGAAGGTGCCAGAAATGCAAACCTGCTCCATGCATATTCATGAGGGCTATCCTGAAACCCGATTGGCCCCCCACTGCTCTAGACCAGTGGTTCCCAACCCTGTCCTGGAGGACCACCAGGCCAATCGGGTTTTCAGGATAGCCCTCATGAATATGCACAGAGAGAGATCTGCATATAATGGAGGTGCCAGGCATGCAAATCTGCTCCATGCATATTCATGAGGGCTATCCTGAAACCCGATTGGCCCCCCACTGCTCTAGACCAGTGGTTCCCAACCCTGTCCTGGAGGACCACCAGGCCAGTCGGGTTTTCAGGATAGCCCTCATGAATATGCACAGAGAGAGATCTGCATATAATGAAGGTGCCAGAAATGCAAACCTGCTCCATGCATATTCATGAGGGCTATCCTGAAAACCCGATTGGCCCCCACTGCTCTAGACGATGAGGCAGTGAAGTGATGTCATTTTCCACAGTGTGCTACTGGTGCCATCTGTCAGAAGAGACCAGGGCAATCCCTCACCTGTAGCAGCTGACACGGAAGTCCCGGCCCCATTGTCCACCCTCTCTCCCATAGTTTTCATTTGGCCTCCCAACCCCCAAAGAGACACCGTCTTTCGGACAATGGGGGGGGGGGGGGGTCACGTCCGCAGGGAGCAGAGCCCTCCTCAGCTCGCTCTCCAGACGCGCTCCATCTTTCCAAAGCATGGGAATTTCAGGCCCATTTTCCACCCTCACGGGGGAGGGGGGGGGCGAGGTTTATTTTCCCCACGAAACGCGCGCAGTCTCGCTTAGGAAGGCGGCCGCGTTAACGTGGCGGCGTTACGGGAGGCTGAGGAGTACATGCGACGGAGCTAAAGGACATGGTGGCGCCCCGGCTCCTTTGTTCCCAGAGAAAAGAGACCAAATGCGGATAATATCGAGGTAAAAAAAAAAAAGAACAGCTAAGGCCGTAAATAAAAAGTGAGAGTACGACCTCGCTGAAAGGGAAAAAAATATGTCCGCCCGACAGACCCCGGAAGTGAAAAGCGAGCGTTCAAGGGACAAAAAAAACAGAAAGTGAAAACTCAACCGGAAGCAAACTCCGCGCGCTGCCCCCTCCCCCTTTCCCTCCTCTCCCGCTGGCTCGCTTCCCACGGGGTCGAGGCGAGGCTGCAGGTGCGCGAGCGCGTGGTCCGCGAGGTAGGGGTGGGGCCGGCTCTGCGAGGGCGGTGCTCCGTTGGGTTGGTTTCTGTAACCTTGATCGTTGAAGCGCATAATCGCCTTTGTGACGTCTGGTGTAACGTCATAATGGGCTGCCTCCTTCCCCCCGTCGTCCTTGGATGGCCGGCCGGAGCCTCGGTCCCAGTAAGGGATCGGCGCGAAATTACCCGTCAGGAAAATAAGAATCTATAGGCGGTGAAATCGTCAAGGAGGTCGTTAAGGGACCTGAGGAAGGGCTGGGGCGCTTATCTTTACTTTCTCGTCATTATTGTTACGATTTTTATTTCTTTTCGAAGCATGTCAATGTAATAGTTTCATGGGGAAAATGGCACTTATGAAACTATGTAGTAAATAAATATGTGCCCCGATACGATCACACATAGGAGTTCCAGAGCTGCAAATTTACTGAAAGAGAAAAACCTTCCATCTTTCCTCCAAAATTAACTGCAGTGAAAGAGAAAGCAGCCATAATGCAGGCTTTAGCATCCACAAGCACATGGGGAGCTTACATTTAGTCCCATTTCAGCTACAGATCTGTATTACATTACCCCCACATAATGTTAAATGCAAACATATTCTGTATTTCACAGAACTGCTCCAGATCACATAGATTTTCTCTGTGATTATTAGTACAGAAATACCAATTTATTGGAGTGTGATTTATTGTGTCTTACAGTAAGAAAAGGGCCCCCCGATTGTACCTGAAATTGAATAAGGTACAGCCTGCTAGTTGACTTTAGGAGTCCTCAGATTTCTGTCCTGGGCTCTGACACGAAAAGGTTGAGAAGCATGGCATTAGTGACTGGCAGTACCTATTTCAATATGTAGAATCAGAAACTACAAGTAAAATTCTTAGGAAAGTAAGGAAGATGATATTTCTCTTGTATTTCACTGTGATGTACAGTCTTTTGATGATGTAAACCGCATCGATCTGGAAGGTATTGCGGCCTAGAAATGCATTTTAATGTAACGTAATGCTTGATGTTCATTCCCGTGTCATTCTTGATGGTATCCAGCCAATGGGCCTTTGGTCTCCCCTGCTTCCTTTTACCACTGACCATTCCGAGTAGCACCTCCTTTTCTAGTGAATTAACCCTCATCACATATCCAAAATAGGTCAGTGTCTGTCTGGTAATTTTGCCTTCCTGGGACAACTCTGGGTTTATATGACCAAGAACATCCCACCCATTACTGTGCACTCCTTCCCTCTTACCTCTTTAATGCTCTTGTTGTGAGCAACAACCCAACCTGCTGCTTGCAACAGCATCGGTTCTTCCTCTGATGTCACTTCCTGGACCCCCACCTAGGAGGTGACGTCAGAGGAAGAGCCGACACTGGCGCAAGCAGCAGGTTGGGGTTGCTGCTCTCACTGGAACATTACAGAAGTACAGGGCAAAGGGATTTGTAGAAGTCTTCTCCAGCACTACAGCTCGAAGGCATCAATTTTTCTTCTGTCTGCTTTCGTGAGTGTCCATGTCTCACAGCTATATATCACAATTGGGAACACAATGGCAGTGACAAACCTAGTAATAAACTCAATCTCATACCCCTTTCAACCCACGCTAAAATTCCTTGGAGTGCTGATAGACAGAGGTTGTACAATACAACCACAAATCAACAAAATAAAAACATCATTCACAATTATGAGAAATCTAAGACAAGTTCGAAAATTCTTCGACAGAAAACAATTCCAACTCATAGTACAATTACTAATCCTAGGCCTAATAGACTACTGCAACATACTATATTTCCCCTGCCCAGCAACCACAATAAAACAACTACAAACAATACAACACACAGTCATAAGACTTATCTATTCGCTGAAAAAATACGACCACATCACAGAGGCATACCACGACTCACACTGGCTCCCAATACAAGCCAGAGTAAACTTCAGATTCCACTGCCTACTATTTAAAACTATAAATAGAGACAACCCAACATACTGGAACAATCGACTAATTCAATCCACCTCAACCAGACACAGAAGAACCCACACACTATTCACAAACCGCCAACCCAAAATATTAAACGAAGAAAACTGTATGACAACCTACTGGCCACCAGAGCAGCGACACTGGACAGACAACTCACCAATCTGCTGACTTAGACCACAGACTACAAAACCTTCAAAAAAGAAACGAAAACCCTACTCTTCAAAAAATACGTAAAACTAATATTACATTACATTAGTGATTTCTATTCCTTGCGGTTCAAGGCAGATTACATAAGAATTGTTATGATATTAAGAAGTACATAAGGAATAGTTTCAACATTTTCTAATTTGCTAAGGAGTAGATAGTTTTGCAGGAGGAGTTTGGGATATGTTTGGTTGTGTTATATTGGTTTTACGTATTTTTTGAAGAGTAGGATTTTCGTTTCTTTTTTGAAGGTTTTGTAGTCTGTGGTAGAAGTCAGCAGATTGGTGAGTTGTCTGTCCAGTTTCGCTGCTCTGGTGGCCAGTAGGTTGTCATACAGTTTCCTTTGATTGATGTTTTTGGTTGGCGGGTGTGTGAATATTGTGTGGGTTCTCCTGTGTCTGGTTGAGGTGTCCCAAGCTTCACCTGCAATACTATCTACTCCTCAGCAAATTAGAAAATGTTCAGGATATTCCTTATATACTTCTTAATATCATAACAATTCTTATGTAATCTGCCTTGAACCGCAAGCTAATAGCGGAATAGAAATCACTAATGTAATGTAATGATGAGCCTTTCTTTGATGGTGACTGAGACGTCCCTGCACTTCCTTATATGGTCTATGCCCACCATGGCTGCATGCCCCAGTGCTAATCGATGCTTGATCTCTGTGATCAGTGAGGGACTCAAGGAAAATGAAGCTGTCAACCACTTCTATTTCTTCATTGTTGGTCTTTATGTTGACTTTCTTGTTGACAATATCATTTTGGTCTTTTTGATGTTTAGGTAAAGTCCTATCTTCTTGCTTTCTTCTTTCATCTTCAGGATCCGCTTCTTGAGGTCCTTCTCACTCTCTGCCAGTAGGGTAGTATCCTCTGCATATCTCAGATTGCTGATGGTTCTTCTTCCTGTTTTCACCCCAACACCCCGAGTCATCTAAGTACAGCTTCCTCATGATTACTTCTGCATAGAGATTGAAAAGAAAAGGAGAGAGGATTCATCCTTGTCTTGCACCCTTTTTGGTCTTGAACCATTCTGTATCTCCATATCTGGTTCGCACTGTAGCTTCTTGATCATAATAGAGTGATCTAATTAGTCTGATCAGGTGTGCTGGCACTCCTACCTAGAGAATGGCACGGTGGCTGTCACCCGCGGGTAACCCGCCAAAAAGGTGGGGGGAAAGAAAGTGCTCATTGCGGGTACGGGGACAAGGCCATCCACCGTCCCGTGGAGCAGTGAATGGCCTTGTCTCTGGAGTTAAGGGAGGAAACGCATGCGGTCACTGAGCGCGCGCGGCCCCATCTTTCCTACCTACCAGCCGCATCTATCTCCCTCCTTCCCCCTTACCTTTGTGGCGTGTTACAGTGTAATTTGTGCAAGCCGCCAGAGCCTGCCTGAAATCACGGAAGTTGCTTCAGAGGAGAAGCTTCCACCCGCAGATGCATGCGACTTCAGGAACTAAAAGAACTAACGGAGGAAATAGTGGAACTACTGCAGCAAATTTATAATCTATCCCTGAAAACAGGCGTGATCCCGGAGGATTGGAAGATAGCCAACGTTACGCCCATCTTTAAAAAGGGATCAAGAGGTGACCTGGGAAACTACAGACCGGTGAGTCTGACCTCTGTTCCAGGGAAAATGACGGAAGCACTGATAAAAGAAAACATTGATGATCATCTTGAAAGAAATGAACTTTTGATAACCAGCCAACATGGTTTCTGCAGGGGGAGATCGTGCCTGACTAACTTATTGCACTTCTTCAAAGGAATTAACAAACAGATGGACAGAAGAGACCCCATAGACATCATATATCTAGATTTCCAAAAGGCTTTTGATGAGGTACCCCATGAACGCCTACTTCGGAAACTGAAGAATCATGGGGTGGAAGGAGACGTACATAGATGGATCAGAAACTGGTTGGTGGGCAGGAAACAGAGGGTAGGAGTAAAGGGCCACTACTCGGACTGGAGGAGGGTCACGAGTTGTGTCCCGCAGGGCTCGATGCTCAGGCCGCTGCTATTTAATATATTCATAGATGATCTAGAAACAGGGACGAAGTGTGAGATAATAAAATTTGCGGACGACACCAAACTAGTGGAGCTCGGACTAAAGAGGACTGCCAAGAATTGCAAAGTGACTTGAACAAACTAGGGGAATGGGCAACGAGATGGCAGATGAAGTTCAACATTGAGAAATGTAAAGTATTACATGTGGGAAGCAGAAACCCGAGGTATAACTATACAATGGGAGGGATGCTATTGAATGAGAGTACCCAAGAAAGGGACTTGGGGGTAATGGTGGAAATGACAATGAAGCCGACGGCACAGTGCACAGCGGCCACTAAGAGAGCGAATAGAATTCTAGGTATAATCAAGAAGGGTATTACTACCAGAACGAAAGAAGTTATCCAGCCATTGTATCGGGTGATGGTGCGTCCGCATCTGGAGTACTGCGTCCAATATTGGTCGCCGTACCTTAAGAATGATATGGCGTTACTCGAGAGGGTTTAGAGGAGAGCGACACGTCTGATAAAAGGTATGGAAAACCTTTCATACGCTGAGAGATTGGAGAAACTGGGACTCTTTTCCCTGGAGAAGAGGAGACTTAGAGGGGATATGATAGAGACTTACAAGATCATGAAGGGCATAGAGAGAGTAGAGAGGGACAGATTCTTCAAACTTTAAAAAAATAAAAGAACAAGAGGGCATTCAGAAAAGTTGAAAGGGGACAGATTCAAAACGAATGCTAGGAAGTTCTTCTTTACTCAACGTTTGGTGGACACCTGGAATGCGCTTCCAGAGGGCGTAATAGGGCAGAGTACGGTACTGGGGTTCAAGAAAGGATTGGACAATTTCCTGGTGGGAAAGGGGATAGAGGGGTATAGATAGCGGATTACTGCACAGGTCCTGGACCTTTTGGGCCGCCGCGTGAGCGGACTGCTGGACACGATGGACCTCAGGTCTGACCTAGCAGAGGCATTGCTTATATTCTTTCGTATGGCAGCTTGCACAAATTACACTGTAATTCACTACGAAGGTAAGAGGGAGGGAGGGAGATGGTCGGACCACGCAAGGGGTGCTGAAGGGCAGTGGAAAGGAACAGACGCTGAAGGAGGTGACGAGAGGGAAGGGTGGTGGTGAAAAGGAATAGAACAGACGCTGAAGGGGGGTGGAAAGGAACACGCTGAAGGGAAATGTGGAAGACAGAGTGGGAAGAAGACGCTGAAGGGAAATGGGGAAGACAGAGTGGGGGAAGACGCTGAAGGGAAATGTGGAAGACAGAGTGGGGAAGAAGACACTGAAGGGAAATGTGGAAGATAGAGTGGGGAGAAGATGCTTAAGAGAAATGGGGAACAGAGTGGGAAGAAGACGCTAAAGAGAAATGGGGAACAGAGAGTAAGGAGAAGACGCTAAAGAGAAATGGGGAACAGAGAGTGGGGAGAAGACGCTAAAGAGAAATGGGGAATAGAGAATGGGGGAAGACGCTAAAGGGAAATGGGAAACAGAGAGTGGGGAGAAGACGCTGGAAGGGAAATGTGGAAGACTGAGTGGGGAGAAGACGCTAAAGAGAAATGGGGAACAGAGAGTAGGGAGAAGACGCTAAAGAGAAATGGGGAACAGAGAGTGGGGAGAAGACGCTGGAAGGGAAGAAGACAGAGATGCAAGACTATGGGGGAAGTGGAGTGAAGAAGATGGTGCCAGACTAATTGGGGGGTGTGGAGGGGGAGATGGAAGGGAGAGACACAGTAACAGAGCAAATGGAAGATGCAAAGAGAAGGCAGACAGTGGATGGAAGGAATTGAATGAGAAGAAGATGAGGAAAGTAGAAACCAAACAACAAAGGTAGAAAAAAAATTCTATTTATTTTCTTTTTTTTTTGCTTTAGGATAAAGTAGAATATTAGTTGTGTTGATAAAAGTTTATAAACAAAGCCCTGCCAGCTGAACATCTCTTTCTCTAGTTCAGCAGCCAGAACTTTGATTTATAAAGAAGAAATAAGCTAAATATTGCAGTATTGAGGCTTGTATGGATGCTGCAGGGACAGTAGTCGCGGGGACAGGGACAGTGGTCATGGGGACAGGGACGGGGTGGGGATAGTGGTCGCAGGGATGGGGCGGTGACAGGGACAAATTTTCTTCCCGTGTCGTTCTCTACTCCTACCTCACCGACCTCCTCCTTTACAACGCCACGCTAGCGTTTTTAGCGCCAGGCTCCACGGTACCAGCTCTGACGTTCGTAGAATTCCTATGAGCGTCTGAGCTGTTACCGCCGTGGCTGGCGCTAAAAACGCTAGCGTGGCGTTGTAAAGGAGGGGGAGTTAGTGCTTCCCAAAAACAGATAAATAAAACTTTAAAATATACATTTCTTTTCAAAAACATTTTTCCATCAATTCTTCATTGGTCAAAAAGCATAATGTATACTTCATCTCTTAACCCTTATTACCTACTTGGTGTCAGGTGCCAATTGGTGCCTATCTTTTGTAGAATAATACTTAAGAAGATATTCGCGTGTCTACCAATTAATTTTTTTTTCAGTTATGAACTTGTTACAACTCATTATTGAAGCCAATTTACTAATTAAGGCCGTCTTATACTAAACCACAGTAGAGCAATGTATAGAAGCAATGTATGGAGCAATGTATAGAATTTCACCAAATGTTTATTTGGGGGTTTTTTTGTTGTTGTTTTTTTTATTTATTTATCATTTTATTACATCCCATTTACAAAGAGGTTTCTAGCGTGGCCTGGGGCACTAAATGTTCCAACGCTCATAGGAATTCTGAGTGTCAGAGCATTTAATAATAATAATAATAATCACTTTATTCTTCTGTCGCCATAGTCAGACGACTTCTAGGCGGTTCACACCAAAGAGAGCTGGACAATCAGCGAATTACAATTTACACATTATAAGATGGTAAGATTAGAAGAGTACAACATATTACACAAGAATAGATATAATACAGTTGTCAGAATTTAGTGTAGCTTCTGTTTAGAAGATAAATCTATCAAACAATGCAGTTTTAATTTCTTCCCTGAAGGCGCCGTAAGTCAGCCTAGCTCCATTAATGTGTGGAGTGTGTGGCGCAGTGGTTGAAGCTACAGCCTCAGCACCCTGGGGTTGTGGGTTCAAACCCCGCGCTGCTCCTTATGACCCTGGGCAAGTCACTTAATCCTCCATAGCCCCAGGTACATTAGATAGATTGTGAGCCCACCGGGACAGATAGGGAAAATGCTTGAGTACCTGATTGTAAAACCGCTTAGATAACCTTGATAGGCGGTACAGTGGTGCCTCACACAACGAACTTAATTGGTTCCAGGAGCAAGTTTGTTATGCGAAAAGTTCGTTATGTGAAACGCGTTTTCCCATAACAATACATGTTAAAAAAAATAATTCGTTCTGTAGCATAAAATATGCCAAGATGACATAAAAAAAGATAAATTTTTGGTTATTATTTTTATTTAGATACATCTAAAAACATAATTGTTTTTTAAAACAACACACATTTTTTAAATTTAAAGACAGACTAAGTAGAGTCTAATTTTACAGTGAGAGAGGGCAGAGTCTCAGCGGCAAAAACTGGGACTTAACTGTTCATTTTTATTTTTTTTTCTAGCATCGGGGAAGCAGCGAGAGTAGCTCCGCCCCCCCCAACGCATCAGCAGTAGGCGCCGGGCCCCTGCGAGCCGACGGTCCGCCACTGCACAGGGAGCCAGGCGGAGAGAGGGCAGTTAAGCGCAGTGCCTGCGCGGAAGGATGCAGCTCGGGCGACTTCGTTGTGTGAAACGAAGTTCGTTGTAGGAAGCAAGACATGAAGTTCGTTGTGCGCAGCGTTCGCTGTGCGAGGCGTTCGTTATGCGAGGCACCACTGTATATAAAATCCTAAGAAAACTAATAAAACTAAAACTAGTTGCCTAGCCAAAACTGCAGTTTACTTGCTTGATACGTGAAAGTTCTAGCTAAGAAGGATTTGTTTTTACAGCCAGTAATGCTTGGGTATGCAAAAAGATTACAAATTCTGGTTGTCCTTGTGGGACTATATAGCATGAAATGAGATAGAAAATAAGTCTAGTCCCCAGACCAGTTTGAAACAAACCCAAGGAAACTTGAACATTATTCGGGCCTCTGTGGTCAACCAGTGCAGCAGTTTGTAATTTTTTAAGTCCAAATATCAAGTGGACAGCCGTGTTCTGAACTATTCTTAATTTCCTCACTGATTTTTTTTTAGGTATGCCTAGATAAACGATATTGCAATAGTCCAAGGTAGATAATACCAAAGACTGCACCAATAGTCTAAATGATAAAGGGTCAAAGTAATTTTTAATGGTCCTTAATTTCCATAGTGCAAAAAAACACTTCTTCACTTGACCTGATATTCGTGTGTTCGACCATAGTCAGATGTGTGTCTAGTGTGACTCCTAATATTTGTATAGTTTTTGAAATCGGGTAATCATGATCTTTTAGATGTAACGATGTTCTAGTATGCTTTGGGCTTGCTAAGAAAGCTTTTGTCTTTTCTGTGTTTAGTTTCAGTTTAAAGTTGGTTGTCCAATGTTCAATTTCAGTCATAATATGTGAAATGTATTCTAAAGTTTCGTTTGTTAGGCTGTTCAAGGGGAGTAAAATAGAAATATCATCAGCATATATGTAGTAGTTTAGATTTAACTTTTGCAGTAGGTGTCCTATGGATGATATATAAATGTTGAATAACATAGGTGATAGTGGGGGTGCAATATAAACCTCTACCACAGTTTAATAAATAGGGGGGGGGGGTGCTAGGTGCCTAATTTTAGGTGCCTTTTATAGAAATTAACCCCTCAGTTCACAGCATTGGAGCAATGTATAGAATTTCACCAAATGTTTATTTGGGGTTTTTTTTGTTGTTTTTTTTTAATTTATTTATCATTTTATTACATCCCATTTACAAAGATGTTAAAGGAAATACAAAAATTATAATCTTACTTAGTTAAAAAACTAAGAAACAAAAATAAACAATGAAAACAATCATCAAATACAGTCCACAATTAGAGGAGAAGAGACAAAATTAAATAAAGCCCCTCAGGAAAGGGGAACATATACCCAAGAAAATCACAAATTAGGAAATAGAGCGGTGTAAGATGTTATCCTATCCATTAATTAATACCGCATTAATAACCTGTTTCATTCGGACTGTTTAGAGATTCCTTTACCCTCCAGGAAAAAACCTAATTGGGCAGGTTCAAAGAAAATATATTTACTCCCTTGATAGGAGACAAAACATTTACAGGGAAATCTTAACTGGAACACTGCCCCCAAAGCAATCACCTTTGATCGATAAGTCAAAAATTCTTTCCTCCTAGATTGTGTCCATTTAGAGACATCAGGAAATATATATACCCTTTCACCTAAATAGGTGACCTGTTTCAAATTAAAATGCAATTTCAACAACATTTCTTTATCTTGTAGGAATACCAATGAGACTAATAATGTTGCCCGCCCCTGAGTTTCAATATCAGATGATTGCAAAATGGCAGAAACATCCAATTGTGTTTTTTTAGTTTCCACTGCTTTTTCCTTTTGCATTTGTTTTAAATAATAAATTTTTTATGTCGGGGGAAGACTTGCTTCTGGAATATTTAATACAGTCAGCATGAAATTCTTAAACAGTTCTTGAGGCGGCATAAACTTAGCAACCGGAAAATTAAGGATTCTCAAATTCAGATTTTTTTGTTGGTTTTCTAAGTTTTCAATCTTCCTCAAGATCATCATTTTATCTGTCATTTGTTAAGTAAGCAAATTCTTAGTCTCAATTGTTACTTTCTCTAAATTTTTAAGATCCACTTGATGTTGTTGAATAGAACTCTCTAAGGAACTTATCCTAGTGGTAGAATTCAAGGTAATAGAAACAAAGTTAGTGCATACCAAATGTAGATTCTCTATTGCAGTCCAGATGGAATCCAGTGTTACTGCCTGTGGTCTCACCAACGGCTTGAGGGAGGAGATAGCAGCCAGGTTTTCTGTAGTTTCTGCCCCAAGAGAAAAACTCTGGGCTCCTATAACCTCAGTACTGCTCGCTGCCAAAGGCTCCACACTCCCTGAATGCTGCACCTCCAACACCGGGGTCAGCGTAGTTGTAACTGCTTCCGGATTTATTGCAGCAAACGAACATGCACCGGGGGAGCCCTTCTGCATGTTCTGCTCCGCTGACATTTCCCCGGGTTTGGGAGGGGTATGCGGTCCTCACGGGCTCAGTGAGAGAGACATCTCGCTGTCCAGGCTGTGAGCTTCCCGGCTCGCAGCAGCAGAATCGCCCGAAGTGGAAGGTTGGACTGTAAAAGCAGTAATTACAGTCTGCCTCGGCGTCGAGGATCCTGAGGTAGGTGGAGGGACACCCCTCTGTTTCCCCCTTCTCTTCGGCATGGAAACAAATTACTTCAAAAAAAATTTTTTAGAGGAAAAATACACCTTTGAGATGGGAGTGCTCCTCTCAGTGTCCTGCTCCAAATGCCATCTTGTCTCCGCAATGCTCCGCTAAATCAGCCAAATGTTTATTTGTTTGATACATTTTTTAACTGAACTTGAAATTAATTCTGCTAGACAGAATTTATTCACTTTGCCTTTCTTGTATGAACATCTTTAAAACACAAGAGCTCATTAATCTAAACTCTGGAGCCTCTTAATTTTACACTAGCCTGGGCCTATGTGATTCTCTGAAAGGCCCTGCACAAGTTCCTCTCATAAAACATTTTCTTTTCTCTCTGTATCTGACATTAATGGCAACCAAAAAGTAAATGTTTGTTTCACTTTCAGATTCAGAAATTATGCAGATATGGATCCCTGCCAACACCTCAGCACAACTAACCAGAGATGTTTTTGTTCTGGGAATAGCAATAACGCCAGCCTCTTCTAGTCAACCAAGAATTAGTCTTCTGTGCAAGGAAACTGGAGAACACATCCCATCTTTATCAGCCTTAGTCCATGGTCCCCTTTCTGTTTTGTCTTGCATTTCATTTTGTTATATTTTGACATCCTTTCTGAATAACATAAAGCATAACATAAAAATCTATTTCTGTACTGCAAAACTGTTAAGTTCAATGTGGTTTACAAAAAAGAATAATTGTACAATTAGATGAAATACATTAATTACCCAAAAATCTAGTAAACAAAAAAAGTTTTCAGTTGTTTCCTAAAATGTTGATAAAAACTGGAGATCAATATCATAGATTTAAGATCCTTATCCCACAGTGCTGCTTGGTATGAGCAAAGACATTGATATTTGTTATATTGGCAGCCTTTGATTGATGGAAAAATGAATAGAGCATGTGTACTTCGTGAACTCATAAAATTAGCAAAAGTGAATGAATCTACAAGATAGTTGGGTACTTGACCTGATAACAACTTAAAACAGATGCATCCAAACTTGAATTTCACTCGAGCCTCAACATGATCAGACCTTTTAAAATTAAAACCCAAACGAACAGCCGCATTCTGGTTGATGTGTAGTCTACGGAGATCTTTTTTGAATACCAACAAAATAAACAATATCGCAGTAATCCAAGTGACTTAGAACTAATGATTGTACCAACAATTTAAAAGATGAAACGTCAAAGTAGACTCTAAATCTGGAATTGTTTCTTCAGCCTGAACCAGTCAACTTAAGGCAGACTTATAGTAAACATGGTTTTCTCTTCTGCATACATTTGAGTGCACTATTTTATAGATACATTTTATTAAGTTAATCACTGTACTGTATATTTAGAGAGGGAATCATTTTGATAGGGAATGTGTATACTTTCTCTTAACTTAGGGGCATGGTAAGGGCCTCTATAGACCTCTTAGCCTCCACAGAGAAGTAACAATGAGCTTCTCGTTTCCCTGAAAACAGTGCTGTGCTGTGAATGTAGGAGTCAAGATCTATTTGAGTATGAAATGTTAAGGAAAAACCACACTAAGTTTGAGATAGCATGTAGGCCCATCTTATATGGCAACTGATACTCAGACACACTTTTGCTTACAACAGTGAATCACAAACTGTGTGCTGCAGTGAGATTACATTATATTACCTTTCTAGACCGCAAAACCTCATGGATCAATGTGGTTCACAAAAATTAGAGAACTGGACATTCCCAGTGAACTACAAATTAATCAGTTAAATTCTCTAAAATTTTTACAAACAAGAGTGATTTCAGTAACTTTCTGTAATGTATATAAGAACAAGACCTTCCAAATAAAGAATGTAACTCCTTATCCCAGCTAGCTGCCTGAAAAGCAATTAGACGTTGCTGAAACTTATTATACATGCAACCTCGAACTGTGGGGGGTGGAGACAAATAAAGCAGTTTTGCGTAGTGGACGGTTCGAAGTGAATAAACAATTCAAAGGTACTCAGGCGCTTGACCATGTAAGGTTTTGAGCTCCCTGTAATAAAACGTAATCTGATCTGAAATTTTAAGGCCAAAAATCAAACGTACTACAACATTCTGCATTCTTCGCAGTCTTAAGCACAGCACAGGTGCCAGCACCTCTTCTCTGTCTCCCAGCGATTGAGGGATTTCCAAAACCCGGGAGTTTGTCCAGGTTATGGAAGGCCCTCGAGCTCTGGGCCTCATCTGGAGGGCCTCCGAGCATATGCGGACATTAACATGATGATGTCATGCGTGTGATGTCATTGGTCGATATCCACACGTGCTCAGAGGCTCTCTAGACGCAGCCCCAAGTTTGGTGTGCCATGATGAAAAAAGTTTGCGAGACACTGGCTTACAAGTATTTAGTCTGGTGCAGCCCTTGAGGACATTTTTGGGCTACAAATTAGGGGGTCCTTTTACTAAAGTGTGTTAACCGATTTAGTGCACGCTAAATTCTAAGGCGCCCATTATATTCTATGGACACCGTAGCATTTAGCTCTGCTAAATCAATTAATGGGGGTGATCATTAGTGAAGACATGAAGTCTGCCAATCAAGTGGAGAAAGCTTCATCCAAAGCTAGACAAATCATGGGTTGTATCCGTCGGAGCTTCGTCAGCCGTAAACCCGAGGTCATAATGCCTTTGTACAGATCCGTGGTGAGACCCCATCTGGAATATTGTGTACAATTCTGGAGGCCACATTACCACAAAGATGTGCGAAGAGTTGAGTCGGTTCAGAGAATGGCCACCCGGATGGTCTCGGGACTCAAGAATCTCCCGTATGGGGAATGACTGGATAAGTTGCATCTATATTCACTCGAGGAGCGCAGAGAGAGGGGGGACATGATCGAGACGTTCAAATATGTCACGGGCCGTGTCCAGGTGGAGGAAAATATCTTTTTTCTAAAAGGTCCCATGGCAACAAGAGGGCATCCGTTGAAACTCAGGGGTGGGAAATTTCATGGTGACACCAGAAAATATTTCTTCACCGAAAGAGTGGTTGATCGTTGGAATAGTCTTCCACTGGAGGTGATTGAGGCCAGCAGCGTGTCAGATTTTAAGAAAAAATGGGATTGGCATGTGGGATCTCTTCGGGGAGGGAGTTAGGGGGTGGGACATTGGTATGGGCAGACTAGATAGGCCTTGGCCCTTTTCTGCCGTCAGTTTCTATGTTTCTATGTAGTAAAAGGACTCCTATATTTGGCTGAGTTTTTTCACAATGGGATGCAAGTATCAGAAGCAGCCTTTGATCACAAATAAAGCAATTATAGTGTAAAGCATTTAGAGCAAACTTACGCCCTCCTTTACAAAGCCGCAGTAGCGTTTTTAGCGCCGGCTGCGGCAGTAACAGTTCAGACGCTCATAGGAATTCTGTGAGTGGCAGAGCTGATACCACGGCGGCTAGTGCGGCTTTGTAAAGGAGGGGGATTGGAGTAGATCTTTGTATTTTTCCATCGTATGAACTGGTTTGAGATGGAATGATAACGGATACAAATGCAGGATGCAATAGTGTCTGATCATGGCCCAAAAATTTAACCATGAACGGGGAGGTTTGTATTATGCATCAGATGATTATTTAACGACCCTTCAAGGTAGTGTCACCCTTTCTGGGAACTAAGGGCTAGATTCACTAAGCAAACTGATCGTGTACCGATCGGTTTGCAAGCCCTTTGCAAGCCGATTTCTCTCTGACCCAATTCACTAACCTCTCCTCCGATCTGATCCGTGCATGCAAATGAAGGGAATCGGCATGCAAAGCAGGAAAGACGCGATTCACTAAACTGGCCGATCAAAAAACTAGCGACTGATGAGGACTAATCGCTTGTGCTAAAACCCCTGATTCTTCTGCCTGCCGCCCTGCTCTCTGCTCTCAGCCCCAATTTCCTGCCTGCCACAATCTCCTGCTCTCAGCCCAGATCTGCGTCCTGCCACAATCTTCCACTCTCAGCCCCGGTTCTCCTGCCCTTCCCCGCCGTGCAAGCCTGTGGTTTTAACCTGCAGGCTTAAAGCGGGTTAAAACCAATGGCTTGCAAAAAAAAAAAAGCAACAAAATAAAAGTTTCCTACTGAGAGCATGCTCAGATCATCTACAGACAAGGAAGATTGCGCATACTCAAGGATCACTCTCTAGCGATCCATGCGGTGGGTGGGGGGGCGTGCCAATGATCGTCCCCATTTGCATGTAAGCCTTTAGTGAATTTGTTGGTCTGCATGCAATTGGGCACGAATCGAACACAGAAAGGATGTTAGTGAATCTAGCTCTAAATATTTAACTGGGATGTTGTGGTAACTTGACTTTTGAATTGAGGTTGGGTGGAGGCATTATGGAATGAAAGTTATGATTAAGCTGCCACAGTGGTGGACTTTGAGATACTAAAGCATTTGAAGCAAACAAACAAAAAAAAGCAGCCACACACTACCTTCGGTTTTGCAATAAGAACATCAGAATAGCCTTACTGGGTCAAATCAATGGTCCATCAAGCCCAGTAGCCCGTTCTCATGGTGGCCAATCCAGGTCACTAGTATCTGGCCAAAACCCAAGGAGTAGCAACATTCCATATAGAATCCCAAAGAATAGCAAGATTCCGGAATCCCAAAGAGTATCAATATTCCATATAGAATCTCAAAGAGTAGCAAGATTCTAGAATCCCAAGGAGTAGCAATATAGCAATGTTACTTACCGTAACAGTTGTTATCCAGGGACAGCAGGCAGCTATTCTCACTAGTGGGTGATGTCATCCGACAGAGCCCCGATACGGACATCTTGCAAGCATGTCTTGCTTGAAGAAACTCAGAAGTTTCGAGATGCCCGCACCGCGCATGCGCCAGTGCCTTCCCGCCCGATGTACCGGGCGTGTCTCCTCAGTTCAGGTAGCTAGCCTGAGAAGCCAATCCAGGGGAGGTGGGTGGGACGTGAGAATAGCTGCCTGCTGTCCCTGGATAACAACTGTTACGGTAAGTAACATTGCTTTATCCCAGGACAAGCAGGCAGGTATTCTCACTAGTGGGTGATCTCCAAGCTAACCCCAATGGGATGGTGGGAGAGTTGGCAACTTAAGAGAACAAATTTTGTAACACTGTTTGGCCAAACTGTCCATCCCGTCTGGAGAAAGTATCCAGACAATAATGAGAGGTGAATGTGTGAACCGAGGACCAAGTGGCAGCCTTACATATCTCCTCAATCGGTGTCGATCGGAGGAAGGCTACAGAGGCTGCCATTGCTCTGACCTTATGGGCTGTGACCTTACAGGGGAGGGATAATCCAGCCTGGGCATAGCAGGAAGAGATACAAGCCGCCATCCAGTTAGAGATGGTGCGCTTCGATACAGGTCGTCCCAACTTGTTTGGATCAAAGGAGACGAAAAGTTGAGGAGCAGTTCTGTGTGGCTTTGTGCGATCCAAGTAGAAAGCTAAAGCACATTTACAGTCCAGAGTGTGCAAAGCAGCTTCCCCAGGATGAGAATGGGGCTTTGGAAAGAACACTGGAAGCACGATGGATTGGTTGATGTGAAATTCAGAGACCACTTTAGGCAGGAATTTTGGATGAGTACGAAGAACCACCTTGTCATGATGGAATACAGTGAACAGTGGATCCGCCACTAGGGCCTGAAGCTCACTGACCCGGCGAGCAGACGTGAGGGCCACCAGAAAAACCACCTTCCAGGTGAGATACTTAAGTGGAGCCTTGTTGAGAGGTTCAAACGGAGGCTTCATGAGATGAGACAAGACAACATTGAGATCCCAAACCACAGGAGGAGGTTTGATAGGAGGGTTGACATGAAAAAGACCCTTCATAAATCTGGAAACCACAGGATGAGCAGACAAAGGTTTCCCCTGTAGAGGCTGATGGAAAGCCGCAATAGCACTCAGGTGGACTCGTATGGAGGTAGATTTGAGACCAGACTGAGATAGGTGTAGAAGATAGTCCAATACAGAAGAAAGGGAAGCTCGCTGAGGTTCCGTGGCATTGGAAATACACCAGGAAGAGAATCTAGTCCATTTTTTGGAATAGCATTGTCGAGTAGCAGGCTTCCTGGAAGCCTCCAAGACCTCCCTCACTGCTTGGGAGAACTGGTGAGGAGTTACGTTGAGAGGAACCAAGCTGTCAGGTGGAGAGACTGCAGGTTGGGATGAAAATCTGCTTCAGGAGACCCAATACTCCACCCTTTTTAACCCTCTGTACAACCGTATCATGCGTATCTTTGGAATCTTTGAATTCGGTAAACGATCATCTCTTGGAATGATACAGTTGTACAGAGGGTTAAAAAGGGTGGAGTATTGGGTCTCCTGAAGCAGATTTTCAAAACGGGGCCACGTTGAGACCCCCTAGAGTCCTAACAACCACAAGCCTTAAAAGTTTGCACAGATAAGTGTATGGTATCATTTTTCCAACGAGTAAGAGATCCTTGTGCATAACAATTTTGAACATTTTATGTCGATTTTTCAAGTACTATTCAAACAACTAAGTTTTTACCAGTGGTCAGAGAGTGATGTTTTGTAAAGTAAATGCAATGACTGGATGGTAAACTCTTTCCCTAAGGGGAGGTTTCCACCTCCCCTTCAGAGTTTCACTTCTCTGAGCATTTTTCTAGAAGTCATTTGCTCTCTCCCTACTGGTAATTATTACTATTATAGTCATACTGATCCAGGGCAAGCAGTAGCTTCCCCCATGTCTTTCTCAATAACATATGGACTTTTTCTCCAGGAAATTGTCCAAACCTTTCTAAAGATTTCTACCTTCATTATGAGTACAGCAATAAGAAAAAAAAATGCAGGTAGATGCTTATAACCTTATGACTTTCCCAAACATAAGAACATAATCAATGCTTCTGCTGGGTCAGACCTGAGGTCCATCATGCACAGTCCTAGAGACCTCACATTCACTCAGATATTCCAAGACATCTACAATGAATAAGCATGACATTCATTTGTATCTATTGGAGACTCAGTAGATGCAAACTGATCTTATGAATACTCGTTTTGGATATCCTGATCTATTGATCCTCTGGACAGGTTTGGGAAACATGGTATCAGAAGAGCTAATGCAGATACAGTGCAAAATAAATACCTCCCTAGAAGTCACTGGAATTTCAGTCTAGTGAAACTGCACAGAATTTGCATAACTCTGTTCCTGAACACTCATCCCAGTGCATTGTGGGTTCTGTAGTTCTGCTTCTTCTGTTTACTATCAACCTGTAGGTAATGAAATGCAGGGGGGTGGGGCTTGATGTCAGAAAGAAATGACTGGCATTTTTAGTCTTACTCCAGAAACCGGTTCACTTGCAATGCTGTCAGTTACTCAATCCAGGAGGGAGACTTTTTGGTTAGTCCAAGTTTTAATTTTACCTCTCAAAGCATTATGGGATTTGTAGTCCCTGATTCCACCCATTATAACCTGTGTTGTAGGTCTCATAAAGTATCAGAATGAGGTTGTTAGAAATCCAGGACTTGTCTGAAATCTTCCTTGGATGCTCTGCGCTTGGCAGTTTTAACCTGATGTTATTATTTAGGGAAAATATTTTTAAGGTACTTATGGTAAGGGAAAGATGTCTGTTAGAAAGCTGAAAAAAAAATGTGATTTTATCAGTAGGATTATTTGGGAGTTTCTTATTTTTAAATCCAAGCTGGGCACTGTTGATTTAAAATGTTGCAACACCTAACCTGCCATTTAGAGTAGGGGCTCCTGACCTGGTCCTCCCCAAGCCAACCCATGTTTTCTCAAGATATCTGCAATGAATATGCATGAATGGTTTTGCATTTAATGGAGGTAGTGCATGCAAATTTAGCCTTGCATATGCATTGCGGGTCTAGTGAAACTTGATTGGTTTGGCGTGTCCCAAGGACTAGGTTGAGAACCTTCTTATTGGGTAATGAAGGTGCAGCTTAAGCACTTTGCCTTTATTTAAACTAAAGTGACTGGTGACGAGAAAGGTAGAGGACTCACAGGAAAGTGGGTGGTTTCTTTTGGAACTAGTCAATCATGGTAGGTTTTGTGTTAGCTTTTTCGGTGAATTGACTGCTTTTTTTATTTTAAAGAAGTTTAAGCAACAATGTTTGTATTTTGGAACGGGGAGGGTGAGTCTAGTGAAAATATACACTAGAGTTTAGCAGGGCTAAACTAATTCTTGTGTTGGTTCTCTAGTCTAGCGACGTAGTCTTAGTTTTAGTTGCAAGTTATGGAAAGGTTAAGCGGGGTTTATTTTTTAATAAGGCTAGCTCTTGTGTGGTTTACCTAAAAACATGACATTAGTACATCTGACCTTTCTAAACTTAAAGTTCCAGGAGCTGCGTCTGTGAGAAAATCCATTTGGAGCCTTTGCTTTGACCCAGTACTGTTTTCTGATTAGAGATCACCTACTCTGCTTTTACTTATATATAGCTGTTAATCCTATTAAATCTTGCTGGATTTAAGCAGTTTAAACTCTCCCAACAAAATCCTAATAATTTAATGAATAAAGCCGGACTCATTTTAAGCTGTAGACTTTAATCTTCTAAATGTCTGAGCCAAGGTGCCATGGGATTTCGTTTATTTCTTTGTGTTTATATCGACATAAGATATGACCTTATCCCCAAAAGATTTTGTGCTGCTTTTGGCCCAAATTAAAGACGAGGTTTAGTTAGACTCCTTAAGTCATCTTTGATTATTGCTTGTAATTAATGTTACAGAGTAGAGGAATGTCCCGGTACCTGAATTTAGGCTGTCTTCAACTCTTAAAAAAATTTGTAGGAAGGTTGGAAACGACGAAACTTTGAGCTGATGTCCCAGAATTTTTTTTTTATTTTTTTAAACAAATGATTAAAACGCGCTTTTCTCAAACGAAAGCTTAAAACTATCGAATCCCAAATCAAAACATGGCATGCTAAACCAGTCCTGAAACGGTTGTCATTGCCTGAACTTAATGAATCAACGTACAGAAAAGCATTAAATCCCCCCCTTGAACTGGTAGAAAGCTGAGCCATAATGATTGGGTTGGCAGGTCTGTATCAGTCCTTAATCTTGAACTGGTAGAACCCGGGCTTCAAGCAAAACTCTGACTAGGGAAATGAGCTGAGACTGGGGAAACGGGCTTTAAATAAATTTCTCTACTAAAACCTCTTGACTTATGGGGCAATACTTTTTGTTTGTGAAAAGTAACTGTACTTATACCTCGTATTTGCAGTGCAAAGTAACCTGTATTATAGGTATCTTCCTATTTGGAGGGTTTTCTTTTCTAAATTCAAGGAAAAATACATCTAAAATCAAAATCCACCTGTGCATGAAAGACTCATTAAAACAAAACAACTCTTGTAGCTTCTGCAGCTATATCTTACTAAGGAACCACCTCCAAATCAAAACTTCTATAGAAGACAGGCTTCTTAATTAGTAGGGGTAAGCAGAGTGGCGGCCATGTTGGTTCACTTTGAAAACAATAGAGAAATACTATAAGTCCAATAGGAAAAGGTGACAAAGTTTTTGCAGCCTAGTTCTGTGATTATCACTTTTTTTTAAATTACAAAGCAGATATTAATCAGTAAGGAGCCAGTTTTCATTAAGCCAGGCCCCTCTAATTCACATAACTATATACCTGTGATACATGGAAGCTTTGGTTACAGCACATTAGAACTTTGGCTGTTGGCACTTGATGGGTATAACATAATCTTCTCTTAAAAGGAGCTTGACTTGGTTAACGCAAAGTTTCAGGCAAGATAGATATTTGGATTATAATACCTAGTGACAAAATGGCATTCTTCATTGGGACTCCACTACTGGATCATAGGCTTTACATTGACTTTTAATTATATAGTAAGCTTCAAGGGGAATGTCTCTTGAAATCTGAGATGGGATAATGGGTTGACCAGAGTGGCTGGTGCCTGCTCTACCCAATTGTGAAAATGTGTTCTCATAGGAAGATGCCCCCCCCCCCCCCAATCTAGATATAAAAATAGCAGAGCAAAGGCTGGGTAGGATGCTCAAAATATGCAATGGCATTTCAATCACTACTGCAGATAGTCTGAAAGCTAAGATAAATAGCAAACAGTGCAAGAATATGGCTTTTTGAATTTCTATACCAATACTTACTCTGGTATCCCTCGAGGCTTGCAGCTGAATCCAGTGTCTAAACTTTATACTATTTTCACTGTATGCTTATGAGTTTCCTTATTGAACTGGTTTCAAGTTTATTTAAAACTTCTTATACCGCCCAATCAGCCTTCTAGGCGGTGTACAAATTTGAAAAAAACTAACTAAAACACAAGTTTGAGTTGACATTATGTCCCCAAACTATAACTATAAAAACTTATAAAAACTATTAAACAAAGACAAACAAGAACAAAAGGTAAAAGGCAAGAACTACAATATTAAAAGTAAGAGAACAATTAAGGAAAAAACAATAGGAGGGGCTGCTATCGATAACGTTAAACTCTATAGTATTTATGCTCGATTGCCCTTAAAAGGACAATTAGGTCTCAAAGCTATCAAGGAAAAGAAATGTCTTTAGCTTTGTCTTATAAGTTCTATTCTAATGCAATGGGCTTCCTTTAAATAAACATTGATCCAGTCCTTATTTTTATAAATCTCCCATGTGACAATTAAAATATAATACCTGCTTAGAGAAACTGGGCCTCTTCTCCCTCGAACAGAGGAGATTGAGAGGGGACATGATCGAAACATTCAAGGTACTGAAGGGGATAGACTTAGTAGATAAAGACAGGTTATTCACCCTCTCCAAGGTAGGGAGAACAAGAGGGCACTCTCTAAAGTTGAAAGGGGATAGATTCCGTACAAACGTAAGGAAGTTCTTCTTCATCCAGAGTGTGGTAGAAAGCTGGAACGCCCTTCCAGAGGCTGTTATAGGGGAAAACACCCTCCAGGGATTCAAGACAAAGTTAGACAAGTTTCTGCTGAACAGAAACGTGCGCTGGTGGGGCTAGTCTCAGTTAGGGTGCTGGTCTTGGACCAGAGGGCTGCCGTGTGAGCGGACTGCTGGGCATGATGGACCACTGGTCTTGACTCAGCAGTGCCAATTCTTATGTTATGTTCCTTTGAGAATGAAGGGGCTAATCTTTCATCAAAACTTTGAAACTTGTCATGGCTAAATTTTTCCAGCCCCTATTATAAATTGGAATCAAGCTTGGTTTGGCTAAGGGGGGGGGGGGGGGGGGGGGGGGAGAGAATTAACCCTTTCAGGACCAAGGGACATATTTGTCCCATAACTTTAAAATCCTATAAATTTTGATTGGGATAGTCTACAGTTCTAAATTTGATATGTACGGATTCCATATGATACTACCTTTATGTAAACAAACTGGTTCTGACATTCATTCATTAGCGTCATTGCTAGATTGACGAGAAGATTCACTTGCCACACTGTCCATAAGCCAGAAGTGTGATTTTTTTAAATAAAAATGATATTTCACAAAAAAAAAATCAATTTTTTGGCATCTGCAAGCCCTTTTTACCATAAAAATGTCGTCAAAACCACAAAAATTGGCCTACGATCCTTATGGTCCTGAAAGGGTTAATCAATTTCTAACTAGTTGGAATGTAGCCAGGAATCAAGTATTGGCTGCTAGCAGTAGAAGACCAGAGCGAAGTCCGATAGTACAGTGAAGGTTAGTGCCTGGGGCCGAGTTATAAGCCATCAAACCTTGCTGAGAACACTTGAGCATAGGGCATATATGAATATTGTAAACCTAAGATTTACATGTAGCTAATGGAATGGTGCCTGGTGTGTTTCAGAGGGAGTGCATATCCATCCATGTTGGCCAAGCAGGTGCCCAGATTGGGAATGCCTGCTGGGAGCTGTACTGTCTGGAACATGGCATCCAACCTGATGGGAGAATTTCCAGTGAAACAGTATCTAGCCCAGTGGATTCTTCCTTTGGAACCTTCTTCAGTGAGACTGGCTCAGGAAAACATGTACCCAGAGCTGTCTTCGTAGACCTTGAAGAAACTGTCATTGGTAATGTACTTTTCAACATCTCGCGACTCTAAATTTTTGCTTGCATTCATCATAACTAAGATACTGGTGCATATGATAAGCCATTGCTTGTAAGGCTTTCACTTTCTAAGTTAACCAGTATGACTTAGACAGCAAGGAAGGCATGCAAAACACAAAAAGCTGCATCACAATCGCAAATCCAGATCTTTATTTTAATCATTTTAGCAAAAATACAACACGATACTCTCAAAAGAGCATAAAATACAATCCAACATATCATGATTCATAACCCCTATTAAAATGTGGAGCTAATGCATCCTTACCATACAAACACATAAAACATTTCCACTCCCATTCCTTCCCCCCCCCCCCCAAGGAGGCCTGGAATCTTTCATAAGAACAGGATAAAATATATTAACTCCTTCAAAAACCCTCTTTTTCCAATTTAATATATTTCCCCCATATATCTTTAAACTGCAACCATCAGTTTGCGAAAAGAGCTGATAATCTATATTTTCCACAATCTACTCCTAAACAATCTCTCATATGTTACTGTGGGAGCAATTGGGTTACGCCACTGCTAGGCCAAGGTTAATCGAGTAGCTATAAATGCCAGATCCATAAACTTGGATTGGGAAGATAATCCCTCCACCCCTACTCCCAATAGTACCCTCTCAGCACTCATATCCACAGGAATCTGAATTAACCTGCTCGCATAACGAAACGCTTGTTCCCAATAACTCTGAATGATTTGACACTCCCACCACATATGGTAAAATGTACCTCTCAACCTGATTACGCCATGAGCATCTTCTCTCACATCAGGCTGCTCTATGGGGTAAAGACCTAGAACAACTCCTATTGCCCACCACTTATGAGGTATTCAGGAAACGCCTCAAAACCCACCTATTCCTGAAATACCTAGACAGTTAACCCACTTCCCTCTTTCCCCTCCCTTGCCCTTTCTCCCCATTGTTCCCCACATCCCTTAAGTTAATTCAACTTGTACGTCAACTCAACTTGTACTCCACTAATCTTTTGTAAACCGCATAGAACTTAACGGTATTGCGGTATATAAACTGTTATTATTATTATTATTACACAAGTTAAACAACTTTTTTTTTTCAACCTGTAGTTTATTTAATCATGAATGACATTGGCATGTAGTGTCCATCTGCAATTTTTTAGCTTTTTATTTCTATTTATCACATCAAAGAACAAACTTTGAAAAAGGAAATATTACTATGATTACATTCCAAAAATAAGGGAGAGAGGAACCATATACTCAAGGGAAGTTGAGATGAGGAGTATGCAAAAAGAAATTAGATCTGTTTGGTTTTGATTACAGCCTGGTTAGCGGATGTCGCGGTTGCATCTGGGGCTCTTCAGGCAGCCTTGCCTTACAAAAAAATATTGTAGCTTATCTGGGTCATAAAAAAAATATTTGCCTGATAGGTAATGAAACATTTTACAAGGAAAACAAAGTTTAAAAGCTGACAATAAGTTAAACTTTTTCCGCCTAAGACTGCGTCCACTTTGAAACATCAGGAAAAATCGCTATCTTGCGGCCATAGAATTCAACAGTCGCAGTCCTATAGAATAGACACTTTGAAACATGTGAGCTATGGTAATTGCTTCTGTTATACAGCAGCTATAGAAGGTGTCATGCTTCTAAGTTGCCAGTCCTGGTGCCTGATAACTCTTAAGTTCTTAGAAAACCCATACTATTTATTTATTAAAAAATTTATATACCATATACAACTATGCGGTTTCCATATTACATACATAAAATCTTTCCCTACGATCACATAATATAGACATGTCTAAACAACATCGTTAATCGTTCTTGTAATAAACAGGGATAGAGCGCAAATTCAATCAATTCAGAAATACAAGCAAGCTTTAAATCATACATTGCTGTCAAAATTCTAAAAGGCGATTATCAAACTGAAATATACCCTAGCGTAAGAAAGTGTTGGCAAATTATTGAGTTTTCAGCATTTTCTTAAAATTCATCCTCCCCATACAAACCCGCAGGATACCAGGCAAGGCATTCCATAGTTCTACGCCAACCACAGATGCTCTGATCCTGGTGTGTTAACAATCCTAATCCTTTAATTCCTCCCAGGAGAGATCAGAACTGGAATCTACCGCTCGCTCTTCCACCCAGAACAGCTCATTACAGGCAAGGAAGATGCAGCCAACAACTATGCCCGGGGTCATTATACCATTGGGAAAGAAATTATTGATCTGGTCTTGGACAGAATCCGGAAAATGGTAAGTAGCCTTCAGTGAGCTGTAGCAAAGGCTTTGCATTTTGGTTATGAATAAGAGTACCTTTCTGACTCAAACTAGTGGTCCAGCAATATGTCTGATGCCTGATAACCCAGCAGTGCTATTTTCTCTTCTGTTTATTTAACTTTCTTGTGAGTTTTTATTCAATATAGGCATGTTGACTTTTTTTTTTTTTTCTTCTAATACTGCAAAGGTATTTTGTGGTGGTATTTGGAGAAGATGTGCTCATATGTTAGCTATTGGGCCATCTTTCTGCAAAAGGAAAGGTGGTACAAATTAGAGTGACACGGGACCAATTTTTTTTTTTTTCCCACTGTCCCTCGGGGACTCATTTCCTGTCCCATCCCCATGAGTTCTTTTCCTGCCATTGCCCCATTCCTGCAAGCTCTGTCCTCATTGGAACAAGTCTCAAACACTTTAAAAATCTGTGGGGACGGGGGACAAATTTGTCCCCGTGTCATTCTCAAGCAGATGTAATGTTCAGAAACCTTCAAAGATCTTAGCTTATTGTCATGAACTGGCCAATTTAACATTACATAACTCGGGGCCAGCCCAAGTGTACCTTCACATCCCAGAGGAACCTTCACTCATGTACCACCCTCAGGGCTGGCCTAACTACCCAAGTCTCTAGTTAACCAACATCCCTCTTTCTTCCCCTGCTTCCAGGCAGCTGCCAACACTGTCCTAACCCCTTTAGCAGCTTGAAGACTGGTTAGAGGTCATGCATGTTCAAGTTTTTGTTTGGGGTTTTTTTTATTTTTTTTCTTCAGACATGGATCTGGGAGGAAGTATGATGAGTAGGCTCAGGCCCAGGAGGGGAAGAAGCTCTTGGGCACTGGAGCCATGCTGCTGCTTCTCTAGGTATATATCTAGTCTGCCTAGTGGCAGGGCTGACCCCAGCAGCATAGCAAGGGGAGGCACCTAGTGGTGGTGCCCTAAATTACTCTGCCACATGCCCCACCCACTCTCCTTCCCACATACCTCTTCAAATCTTTACTGGTAGCAAGCAGCATCTCCTACCTGCTACTCATACTGGCTTTTACCCACCCTTTGATAGAACTTCTGGTCCCAGGAAGTGACATCAGGAGAGCTGAGGCAGGTATTTGCAGCTCACTGCCAGCAAAGGCTTGAAAGGTGTTGGCTCTACCTTCCAAGACAGTGTTATCTCCCCTCCTCCCACCCCACCCCAAAGTTGGCTAATCCTGATGGTGTAAATTGTCTAACCTACTTGTCAAAAGGTTGTTTGGTTGGCTTGCAGTGGGTTTTTTGTTTTTTTTTTTTTAATTCATTATAGCTTACCACCTACAAAAATTCTAATGGGTTGATGGGTTTTTTGTTTTTTTGGCAGGCTGATCAGTGCAGTGGCCTTCAAGGCTTCCTTGTTTTCCACAGTTTTGGTGGAGGAACAGGCTCGGGGTTTACCTCTCTTCTAATGGAACAGCTCTCGGTAAACTATGGCAAGAAGTCAAAGCTGGAGTTCTCGGTCTACCCTGCCCCTCGGATCTCCACTGCAGTGGTAGAACCCTACAATTCCATTCTGACCACTCACACGACTCTGGAACATTCAGACTGTGCTTTTATGGTGGACAATGAAGCCATCTATGACATCTGCAACCGTAACTTGGATATTGATCGTCCCTCGTATACCAATTTGAACAGACTAATAGCCCAGATAGTGTCGTCCATTACTGCTTCTTTGAGGTTTGATGGAGCTTTAAATGTTGACCTTACTGAATTCCAAACTAATCTAGTGCCTTATCCAAGAATCCATTTTCCTCTAGTTACCTACTCCCCTATCATATCTGCTGAAAAAGCTTATCACGAGCAACTGTCTGTACCTGAAATTACTAATGCTTGCTTTGAATTCTCTAATCAGATGGTAAAATGTGACCCTAGACGTGGTAAGTACATGGCCTGTTGCTTGTTGTATCGGGGTGATGTGGTGCCCAAGGATGTCAATGCTGCTATAGCTTCAATTAAAAGCAGAAGGTCCATCCAGTTTGTGGACTGGTGTCCAACTGGCTTTAAAGTGGGCATAAACTACCAGCCTCCTACAGCAGTACCAGGAGGAGATCTGGCTAAGGTCAAACGGGCCGTCTGCATGTTAAGCAATACCACAGCTATAGCAGAAGCTTGGGCACGACTAGATCACAAGTTTGATCTGATGTACTCTAAACGGGCCTTCGTACACTGGTATGTTGGGGAAGGAATGGAGGAAGGGGAGTTCTCTGAGGCTAGGGAAGACATGGCTGCCCTTGAGAAGGATTATGAAGAAGTGGGAAAAGACTCCTTTAATGAGGTAGAAGAGGAAGATGAATATTGAGCAGAAAATATAATTCACTACACTTGATGCTTGGTTGGTTTGTCTATGCACTTAATTTGTATTGAGCTACTTGATAATTATAGAGGATTAGTGTTTACATTTAATTGTACTGGAACTACAATAAAAAATTCTGTTCTAATCAAACATCTTGAGCTTATTTGCTAGACTCCCATTGTATGGCGTACATAACTACTTCTAAAACTGACTATCTGGGTTTGCATTCAGCCTTGTAAAAAGGAGATAGTTGTGTTACATAAGAACAGACTGAATTAAAGAGGGCCTGGGATAAGCACATGGGAGCTTTCAGAGAGAGATAATGGTTACTGTGGATGGGCAGACTAGATGGGCTATTTGGCCTTTTATATCTGCTGTTGTGTTTCTACGTTTCTATCATGGGGTATTTAACTTTGAGGTATTGGCTAGCTAGGTACTTGTGTTCTTCAGTTATTTTGGAGCTCAAAGGGTTGGATGAAAGGTTCATTAGTACTGTCCTTGGTCCATGTCTCCCTCCCCCCAGGGAATTCTGTCACACTATAATAAGTGGTTCAAAAATCTTAAGCCTGACTTAAAGGAAAATGCCAGAGGGCATTTAAACATTAGAGCTAGGGCCTGTTCTGCATGAGCATAACTGAATACTAGAAAAATTACACAAGGACAAATTATTCCCTGTAGGAACTCATTTTCCATACCTGTGTTTTGTTCCTGTCCCATTCCTATAAACTCTGCCTTATCGGCATAAGCTTCAAACACTTATGATTTTAAACTGATTGAGGCTTATACAGATGAGGAATGGGACAGGAAAAACTCACCAGGATGGGGTGGTAAAAGAATGGCAGGATTAACCAATAGGCCTAGGGCCCAAAAGGGTCAGGGGGCCCGACAAAGGAGGGGATCATCATTGCTTTTTCCAAACGGCGATGGACCCCCTCCAGCACTGATTGCCAACGCGGGCCCCCCTCCAATCAGCAACATAGCCCCCCTCCCCCATCGACAAAGTAAGACAAGCAAGCAACACGGGTAAGAGAGGCAACGAGAACTGTAATTGTGCAAGCGGTGCTGCTTGCCCAAAGCTTTCCTCTGACGCAGCTTCCTGTTTCCGCCTGGGCGCATGGTGAGGTGCAAGGGCCCAGTGTACTTGGGTGCCTAGGGGCCTTCGACGAATTAATCCTGCCCTGGGTAAAAGGAGTTCCTATGGGGTTGAGGAAAAATTTGTCCCAATGTCATTCTCTATGGAATACTTCTGGAGGTCCTGTTGCTACATCTTAGTCTCTGTCAATTCTGACTCCAGCAAACTTAAATCTGTACAAAATAAGTTTCCTAATCTGTACCAGGGCATTTATATTTTATAACAGATCACTGTCTTAATTTCTCTTCCTCCTTTTTTTGTCTTTTTATTCTTTTATTTTTTTTTAGGAATCCAACACTCCTGAAAGCACACTTGTGAAGGTCTGGGTGTTTTGTTTGTCCTTAACCCTTTGAGGACCATAAGGATCGTAGGCCAATTTTTGTGGTTTTGATGACATTTTTATGGTAAAAAGGGCTTGCAGATGCCAAAAAATTGATTTTTTTTGGTGAAATATCATTATTTTTTTTTAAAAAAATCAAACTTCTGGCTTATGGACAGTGTGGCAAGTGAATCTTCTCGTCAATCTGGCAACGACGCTAATGAATGAATGTCGGAACCAGTTTGTTTACATAAAGGCAGTATCATATGGAATCCGTACATATCAAATTTAGAACTGTAGACTATCCCAATCAAAATTTATAGGATTTTAAAGTTATGGGACAAATATGTCCCTTGGTCCTGAAAGGGTTAAGGCCCTAGCCTTTTTTTTGTACAGTCAAGACTCTTAGCTTTGGGTGCAATATAGAAAGCTTTATCAATTTTGATTGTTTTGAAGGGCTCCAGAGAATTCAGTTAATGGTGGTTAATCTGGGGTGTGTGTGGGTTTTTCTTTCTCCTTGGCCTTTACAGAACGGCCTCCTTATATTCATTATTTCAATCGGCTGCAGAAAGGTCACTTAAATCACTTATCTATCTTCCAGTCTGCCTAATTTCCTGTCCACACTGTCAAAAAAATCACCCAGCTACAGCAGAAATAGGCAGCCAAATGTTGTGTGGGGTTTTTTGGTCTGGAATATATATTTCCATTGTTGCAAGAACAAAATCAAAGTACACACACTTGACAATAAAATGGTTTTGTGATCGTTCCCCCAATACTGACCCAATTCACTCAACTGCTGCCCGATCAATCTCTTACCTAATCCACCCATGCAAATGAGGGGAAATGGCATGCAAAAGTAGAAGGTGATCGATTCGCTAAGCAGAAGAAGAAACACCGATTGGGTTTGCCGATTTTTGAAAAGAAGCAACTGCTGAGGACCATTTGCTTGCTATCGGTGCTGACTCTTTCCTGCCCAGAAATATCAGTATCGAGTTTATAACCCCATATAAAACCATTAAAATTAAAAATAAAACTGTAAAATAACTTTACATAGGTGTAAGAATGCATTCCTGTTTTATATATTCTGTAAAATGTGCAGTACAAGCCTGTGGTTGAAACCGTGTTCTGTTCCATAAAATAGCCATAGTCTGGCTACACAAAAATATAATTCACTGCGTTGGGCAAAAATCATTCCTTTTTAGGGCCAGCAAAAGTAAACTGCAGCCACCCTCCCCCTTTCTTTTGGCCTCACTTCTTGTGTGACATGTGGGAATAAACCCCACCCACTGACTACGTAGTAAAGGGTGAAAAGCTAGTACATGTGTAAATTGAATCAATAACCAACAAGGATACTCTGCACATGCATTCTGACCACTCTTACAGCGATCCGTGGGATCGCTATAGGGCGTGTGTCTGATGAGATCATTTGCATGTAAAATCTGTTGTGAACTGGTCGTTCGGCAAAACTTGGCCAAGAACGATCCAGTCGGCAAGTTTAGTAAATCTGGGCCTTAGTTCTCTAAAGCACTTGGTTCATAGACAACCCCGCAAAAGACAAAAGTGCACACCGACAACTGAGCGCAAGACAGAGGTGCGCGCTGAAGAAAATTACAGTTTTTAGGGGCTCCGATGGGGGGTTTTGTTGGGGAGCCCCCCAGTTTACTTAATAGAGATTGCGCCGGCATTGGGGGGGGGGGGGGTTGTAACCCTCCACATTTTACTTTAAACTTAACTTTTTCCCTAAAAACAGGGAAAAAGTGAAGTTTTCAGTAAAATGTGGGGGATTACAACCCCCCACAATGCGGTGCTATATCTGTTAAGTAAAGTGGGGGAGTCCCCCCCCCCCCCCCGTCGGAGCTGTAAAAACAGTAATTTTTGTGGCGCGTGCCTCCGCGCTGCGCTCAATTGTCTGGGCGCGCTTTTGACCTGACACCCATTGAGTGGGCTGGCCAATCCAAAAACAAACTCCTTTCTGCCCTGATCTCTTGCTACTCTCTGCCCTGAATCTCTCCTGCCCTTCCCCGCACTGTGAGCCTGTGGGTTAAAACCATGGGCTTGTGAAAACTTTTTTTCAAAAAAATACTTTTTTGCTACTGTCAGGCACGGTGGGCCAGTGCATGCGGAGACCAGGTACAGATAGTCTGCATGTGCGTTGGGATCACTAAAGTGTGATTCTGTTTGCCCTCATTTGCATGAGGGCGATTCGTGAATCAGCCCCCCGGACACAGGTCTGATCCCTTAGTGAATCTAGCCCTCAATCCCCACATTGCCCCAGGTACAGTAGATAGAGTTTGAGCCCATGGGGACAGATAGGGAAATATGATAAAGTACCTAAATGTAAACCACTTAGGATTTAAGTGGTATATAAATAATAAATAAAATTTTCTTCCCTTATATGAAATATCACCCGTTTCAGTTAAACTTTGGGAGACTTACTTGGCTCTTCCACCATCCTCTTTTTGTATAATTATGTCCAGTGTCTGTTTGGTGGTGTTGGGCTTCTGACTACTTTTATCAATAATAACTGAACGATTATAACTTACACATCTAAGGGGTGGCAGGGAGGGGGATTTCTTTGACTTCACAGAAATTAACAGGGGAGAGGTTATTGATGGAAACTATAGTTGTTATTTGGGTGGGAGGAAGGGAGGGGTGAAATTAATTGCTTATGGTTTATTGAAAGTTGTAAGTGTTATCTGGATTTATTCTATGTCTGTGTAATTGTAAATGCACTGTTGATAGTTTAGAAAAGCAATAAAGATACATAAAAAATAAACCTTGTTTAGTAGAAGCAAGGTCTGTTTTTTGTGGGGTTTTTTAAAAAGAGATTACAAACAGTGAAACCTACAACTGCTATATTATACATAGAGCTATTGATAGATTATTATAGTTTGTCCAGCTTTATATATATATATATATATATATATATATATAATTGCTGAGATCTAGAATGTATACTTTAATGTAGTGAAGTAGAAATTTAATAGGAGGATATAAAAGAACATTAAGTATGAGCAGGCACAGAACTAAAAGTTAGATTTTTGCCTATTCAAGGAAATAGTGATTTTTGTCTGGGTATGACTAATGTTACTTTTACATATTGGGCAAATAAAGGGGTTAAATTTATTGCTCAGCTTTTAGATGAATCTGGGAGATTATGTAGATTTCCAGAACTATCCTTAATTATTGGAAGTGGTCCAGGGTCATTGTATGGATATATGCAAGTACAACATTATATGAGTCAAATCAAGAGGGGTTTTTTCATTGGGTATACACGAAAGGCTTTAAATTTTTTTGTAATCAATATAATGATGTTCCTATTTCTGAGAAAGTACAAGAGGTTTATTTATAACATGCTGGACTCTAGTGCAGTGAACAGCCTGCTTACTAGAGTGTTAGAATCAGGAAATGCATGGACTTTTATGCCCTTGTCACTAAACATATGCAAACTAATACATGCAAAAACTACAACTTCTCATTTGTTACTTCTATAACTTTTTCTACAATTATTATTGGTCCTAAGCCAGCACTTATGATAGGTTCAAGGCTACAACTTATAGTCCTATAGGAAACTAGCTCATTTCTCTGCTTATCTAAATCTTACAGTTCTAAATGTTACATGTTCAGGAGGGTAAACATAGAAACATAGAAGATGATGGCAGAAAAGGGCTACAGCCCATCAAGTCTGCCCACTCTGCTTACCCACCCCCTGTCTATGCCCTAATGACCCAATTTCCTTATCTTGACCCTCGTAGGGATCCCACATGGGTATCCCATTTATTCTTAAAGTCTGGCACACTGTCTGCCTCGATCACCTGCACTGGAAGCTTGTTCCAATGATCAACCACTCTCTCTGTGAAGAAATACTTTCTGGTGTCGCCATGAAATTTTCCGCCCCTGAGTTTGAGCGGGTGCCCTCTTGTGGCCGAGGGTCCCTTGAGAAAGAAAATATCATCTTCCACTTCGACACATCCCGTGAGGTACTTAAATGTTTCGATCATGTTTCCCCTCTTCCTATGTTCCTCAAGAGTGTAAAGCTGCAATTTGTTCAGTCTCTCTTCGTACGAGAGACCCTTGAGCCCCAAGATCATCCTGGTGGCCGTCCGTTGAACCGATTCAATTCTGCGCACATCTTTACTGTAATGTGGCCTCCAGAATTGCACACAGTACTCCAGATGAGGTCTCATCATGGCCCTGTACAACGGCATTATGACTTCAGGCTTTCGGCTGACGAAACTTCTATTGATACAACCCAATATCTGCCTTGCCTTAGATGAAGCCTTCTCCACTTGATTGGCAGTTTTCATGTCTGCACTGATGATTACTCCTAAATCTCGTTCTGCTGAAGTCCTAGTTAAAGTTTCTCCGTTCAAGAAGTACGCCCTGCATGGATTTCCGCTTCCGAGGTGCATGACCTTACATTTCTTAGCATTGAAGCCTAGCTGCCAGGTTGAGGACCAACTTTCCAATGTAAGCAGGTCCTGCGCCATATAATTCTGTAAACTGCATTCACTTACTACATTACATAGTTTGGCGTCATCGGCGAATAGTGTTATTTTACCTTGAAGCCCTTGAGTCAGATCCCCTATGAATATGTTGAAAAGGAGTGGACCCAGGACCGAGCCCTGCGGCACTCCACTGGTCACCTCCGATGTTTTAGAGAGGGTACCATTAACCACCACCCTCTGAAGTCTGCCACTCAGCCAATCATTGACCCATGCAGTTAGTGTCTCTCCTAACCCCATCGATTCCATCTTGCTTAGCAGCCTGCGGTGTGGGACACTGTCAAAAGCTTTCCTGAAGTCCAGGTACACGACGTCCAAAGACTCTCCCAAGTCCAACTTTCTTGTTACCCAGTCAAAGAAGCTGATGAGATTGGATTGGCAGGACCTACCCTTGGTGAATCCATGCTGACTGGGATCCCGAAGATTCCCTTCATTCAAGATCGTGTCCAATTTGCTTTTAATTAGTGTTTCCATGAGTTTGCACACTATTGATGTGAGACTCACCGGTCTATAATTCGCAGCCTCTTCCCTGCAACCCTTTTTATGCAGAGGAACGACATTAGCTAATTTCCAGTCCAGGGGAACTTTCCCCTTACTTAGGGAGAGATTGAATAGCTCAGCCAACGGTTTCGCCAAGACATCGCTCAATTCTCTGAGCATTCTTGGGTGCAAATTGTCTGGTCCCCTGGCTTTGTTCACCTTTGAGTCTTGCCAGTTCACTGTAAACTTCACCTGGTATGAACTCAAAATTCTGAAACGGGTCTTCTGTGCTTTGTGTTGCCTTCAACTGGGGACCGTGTCCCAGTGCCTCACAGGTGAAGACTGAGCAGAAGTATTCATTCAGTAGTTCAGCTTTATCGGAATCTGCTTCCACGTAACTTCCGTCCGGTCTTCTAAGGCGTACTATCCCGCCTGTGGTCCTTTTTCTGTCACTAATATACCTGAAGAAGGATTTGTCCCCCTTTTTAATGTTTTTTGCCAGAATTTCTTCCACTTGAAGTTTTGCCTCCCTAACTGCCATATTGACCGCTGTAGACCTGGTCCTATATTCTACTTTTGCCTCTCTTTTCTCCGTGCGCTTGTAGGAGAGAAACGCTTTTTTCTTCTCCTTAATGAGGTGCGAGATCTCCGCGGTGAACCATTGGGGTTTATTGTTTCTTTGTCGTTTATTTACTGATTTTATGAAGCGGCTAGTTGCTTCATGTATGGTTGATTTCAGTGTTAACCACTTAGCTTCTACATCATCGGTCTCCGCTTGGTCCTGCAGCGTCTGATGGACGAAATCTCCCATGCGTGCGAAGTCTGTGCCCCGGAAATTGAGTACCTTTGTTTTCGTGTTTGATCTAGGGAAGCCTTTCCTAAGGTTGAACCATACTATATTGTGGTCGCTGGAGGCTAGCGTATCTCCTACTGAGACCTCTGAAACGCTTTCCCCGTTGGTGAGTACCAGGTCGAGGATCGCCTGGGCCCTAGTGGGCTCCGTTACCATTTGTTTGAGATGTGCTCCCTTTATGGAGGTTAAGAGCCTCCTGCTACCGCAGGATGTACCATAGGGTACATCATGGCTTAAACTCTTATCTATTTAGCTTACAATGTGGTAAGGTAGGGACATATATTTTAGGCAGATGAGGTCAGTAGATTGTACACTGTTTTCAGCAATGTAGGCCAGAGCAATATTTTAAACAACAGTTAACTATTTCATGACCCTACACTAATCAATGTAATGATGTTCCTATTTCTGTATCTTAACATAAATTGTGGTGGTGCTTGATTCCAAATAGAACATATGAGAATATTTTACAAAAAAGGCATGATGAATTGGGAATTCAATTATCACTTCAAGATTTCAGTCAAGCTATTAATTGTTTGCCAAAAATTATTACAGGATATGTTTGGAGAGAATGTACATATAGAGTTTTGCATAGGGCCTATTTTTCACAGGTACAAGCATTTCATGCAGCATTAGTTAATTCTCCTATTTGATTCTAATATTTTCTCATGCGTTTTGGAAATGTCATCTTATTAAATCTTTCTGGTCTGCAGCATGTGGGGATTTGGACAGGATAGATGTATTCAATTTCAAAAGGTATGTATGATTGGTCATAAATGCATATTGCAATATTGGTTACAAAAAGATTCTCCTAGTTATTGGCATTGAGGAATCAATTCCATCGTTTAATTTTATTTGAGGTTTGTAAATTTCCTAGAAGAACATGTTTATTTTTAAAAATTTGGGACCCTTATATACAAAAATTATCCTCGAAAGCAGGAAGTATGATTTTTAATACTTTATATTAAATTTAAGTAAATGTTGTTTTTATATATAGGGTGATGGGATAGGAAAGATGATTTTAATATATGTTCAATTATTTGAACTGTATTTCTGTTTAATTCATTTATTATAATATAATAATTAAAAAACAATCTAAAATAATTATTTAAAATGTTATAAATGAAATAAATAGAATGGAGGGGGAAAGGGGAGGGATCAAGGGGCACACAGAAACGAATGGATTAGGTATATAGGAATGATAAAAATATGTAAGCAAATATTATTAATTTTAATTGCATTGGCTATCTTTGTATCTTATTATTGTCTATTTGATTCCTTCAATAAAAATGTTACAAATTAAAAAATAAATCTTGTTGCTACTATCTAACTAACTTGTGTAAGGAGAAAAAAAAGAACCCCCCCCCCAAACCTAGGCGGAGCTGAGGGTGAAATAACCGATAAACAAGTGTAACCCCGCCCGCCTTTTTCGGCGCCACTTCGCTTCGCGCCAGCGTTTGGCGGGTCAACAGGACTCCGCCTCCCACGCGCGTGCGTGAGAGAGAGCGAGACGGTCCGCTTAGGTCACGTGAGCCTCGGCCGAAGAGCCACCACAAAGGCGCGAGCGGTGGGCGAAGCGGCGGGCGGTTTAGAGCGAGGGAGGGGGAAGGGGCGGGGAGCCGCGAAATGGAGCTGACGGACGGCGGATCCGGGACCGAGTCGGCCGCGGCGCTGAGCTCCCTCTTCCGGGGAGACATCGGTGAGCCGCTGTTCCTAGAAATGGCGGGCGAGCGGCCAGGCCGGGGGAGGGGAGCAGAAAGGGAAACTGATCCCGTGACAGGGAAAGAGAGAGGGGGAGGGGCTGACCCTGGGCTGAGGAGAAGGAGCCGGAGGGTGAACTAGATCTGGGAGACAGGAGAGCTTTCCCCCTCACCCCCCAGTCTGGCATGTTCCCCTCCCTCCACCTCCCATAGCTCTGGAGGAAAAGTCCATAGTCTGTTATTGAGAAAGACATGGGGGAAGACACTGCTTGCCCTGGATCGGTAGCATGGAATCTTGCTATTCTTTGGGATTCTATATGGAATCTTGTTACTCTTTGTGATTCCGGAATCTTGCTACTCTGGGATTCCGGAATCTTGCTATTCTTTGGGATTCTATATGGAATGTTGCTACTCTTTGAGATTCTAGAATCTTGTTACTCTTTAGGATTCCGGAATCTTGCTATTCTTTGGGATTCTGTATGGAATGTTGCTACTCTTTGATATTCTAGAATCTTGTTACTCTTTGGGATTCCGGAATCTTGCTATTCTTTGGGATTCTGTATGGAATGTTGCTACTCTTTGGGTTTTGACCAGGTACCTTGACCTGGATTGGCTACCGTGAGAACGGGCTGCTGGGCTTGATGGACCATTGGTCTGACCTAGTGAGGCTATTCTTATGTTCTTATGACATTCCTCCTCTCCTGTTCCCTCACCCAAAGGGTAGCATTGCTGCTGCCCCCCCCTCCCCACATGCTCCAGCACTTCTTCCCCCTCTCCCCCAATCCTGCGAGTCCAGCTCCTCTTCCTCAGCATCTCCGGACCAGCAAACCCTGTTCTTCACTGGCAGCAGCGGGGGTAACACGCTGCTCGAGTTGAGCCAGCTGCTTCCCTCTGCAGCGTCCCGCCCCTCTGACATAACTTCCTGTTTACACTGGGTGGAACACTGTAGAGGGAAGGAGCTGGCTTGACTCGGGTAGCGCGTTACTTCTGCTGCTGCCGGTAAAGAACAGGGTTTGCTGGTCCGGGAGTGTTGAGGAAGAGGAGCCGGACTGGAGGCAGGATGAGGGGTAGAGGGTTTGAATCTGGGGAGGGGAAAGAACAGTAGACAACCTATAGGGTCATTGGTAGCACAGGCATTTGGAGGTCTTTTTCACCCCCCTGGACCAGTGTCTCGACCCATAGGTTAAGCTAGCCATGAAGAGCTGGCCCAAACTGAGGGTAAGGGAAACGAGAGAGGTTAGAGCTCACCTTGGCCTAAGGAGAAGGCACTATATCCAGTCTAAGGGATGGAGAGCTGGCTTTGGAGTTAAGGAGTTGGGGGGGGGGGGGAGCTGTCCTGGTATGAAGAAGGAGAGCTAGCATACCTGTCCTAGCTCTGGTAGTAAAGGAAGAAAGAGGGTGGATTTGATCCTGAGTCGAAGAGGTAGAACTAGATCCTATATGAAGGAAGGAGAGCTGGTCCCGGAGAAGGAGACCCAGTGAAGAGGGAAGATCAATCCCTGCTCTGAACACAGATAACTAGAATAACAAGGAAGGACATTAGAGCTGGTCATTGGGAGAAAGTGTGGAGCTGGTTTGAGGAGGGCAAGTTGCTCTGGTACTGGGAAGAAGGGAGGACAGAGAAGACGTAGATGTCCTATACTAAGAAGGAACTTGTATATCCAGTATCAAGGGTGAGCAGCTGGCTTTTGAGATCAGAGAAGGGACAGCTCCATCCTTTGCCCTCCTTTAAGAGGGTGAGCTAAATCCCAAATGGAGGCAGTAGAGTTGACCCTGGTCCTGGAAAGAGCTGCCCCTAGTCTGAAGAAAGAAAGCTAGACTTGATGTCGGGGGAGGAGATCTGGCTGTGGTCCTGGGGATAAGGGAAAGGAGAGAAGCTGGAGGTGGCCCTGGTATTTGGAGTGGAGTGGAGCTAGCATGGGATACACTGTTTGCAGAAAAGTTGGCAGGATGAAGCCTTTGAGGTTTGTACACACAGGGCAGGGAGCTGGAAATGCCAGTCTTTGTGGATTCCAAGTAAGAATGAGCACAGCCCTGCTGAACTCAATCATCCCTTATGCTTATGGTAATTCTCTCAACATAGTACCAGGCTTAGGTTGTAGCTCCCCCTCCAGGAAGAGGCTGGTCTCCTCCTTTTCTGTATGTCTTATACTTCTGGTTTTCAGTAGCTTTTCTTTTTCTTTCAGTTTCCTTTTAAAGAGTTTATGTCATACTTGCATCTAAATTCTAGGCTTGTCATTTTTTCTTTTTTTAATAGAGAAATACAGTACATGCAAACCGATTTCTGCCCTGAACCTTTTTCAAATTTACTTCCTTTTTTCCCTCCATATTACAACTACAGTGAAAGATGGCAGCAAATGTGGGCTCTACCTGGTGCTTTTTAAGAAAGGTACCTTAGTAATAAACTAAATTACATGCAGCTTTCAGTGAGACAAAGTAACAGGCTGTTCCCAGCTGATTTGGGGATTTGAGAAGAAATTTCACCCAGAACTAGCAAGTTGTAAGTGATACATTTAGTGCAATAAAAAAGCATCTTTGTTGACCTGTGGGTTCCACATAGGCTTTTTTTAGTTCTGGAAAGAAACTGTTTTCTGGGACATACCTTTACTTGATTTGTAAATGTGTGGCAGTGGGATAAAAACATTTGTCATTCCTCATCCATGTGTACACACACACACACAACAGTCTGATAGCCTATTTTCCAAATAAAGCTTAAACAGTACACAAAACAAATTAGATTAAGGAATGCGTACATTTCATATGTGTGCATCCTCAGAAAAGAGAAATAATGTACTGTGGGTAACGGTTGATTAAAAAAAACGTATAAAGCAGAACAAACAAAACCAGGAATATGTACTGAGACTGGAAGACGATAGGAAAATCACTGGGATGGCCCCTGCTGGCCAACAATTGACACTGACATCCTTTGACCTGCAAAGGGAGGGGTTGTGATATAGATTGCTAAGGGAGAAAATAAAGGTAAAAAAGTTCCCTGTCCCCTGCCCCAAAATACCCACCTCGTGATAATGGGGTTCCAGAAGAGCTGATGTATGATTCTGACCTCAACACTATTGCTGCAATGACCAGACTAGAATCGGTAGGAAAAATGGAAGAAATACCTCCATGTAACTGTGAATTCTGTTACGTCCCCTCGAGTCCATATGATAAGTGTTTTATCTCAACCCGCAATCAGGTAAAAAAAAATTAATACTCTATGGGGGGTAATTTGATAACCGGATTCCTATGTGAGAAGTCCATAGGTGTCTATTTTACAAAGGCAACCTAAGCAATTAACGTGCCTTCATACAAATGCTAATGCACACATTCACACCTTTCTCAGAGTCTGTGTGTGTACCCCATGTACGAGGGCTCTTCAAAAAGTTTCTGCCCTTTTATTTTTGAAAACACTATAAAATATCTCAAAAGCAAATTACATCACTTTTCCACATAATCACCCTATTTTGTTTGACTGATGAATTACATGACGCTCTACGACACTCCCTCGTACCACCTACTGCCCCCAACCATTTCCCGCAAAAATATGAATGTGAGGTAACTTTTTAAAGAACCCTCATATTTTATAAAATACTTCCACTTTGCTCAAACTATGCTTCCAGGAATGTGCAGATTGTAGAAAAGTAGGTGCCCTCTTTCTGTGCATCTCCTTTTTACGCTTGGATGGGCTCACACAATTTTCTAGAAGCCCTTCTCTACATATAAGATCAGCTTTACAAAATTACTTCCTACGTGTGCAGGTGGTGGTTTGTTTTCCTGGTTAAATAATTGGGGGTGGGGTCCTTTGGAGAATAACCCAGTGAGGTGTGCAGGCAAAAAAAAAGTTGAGATCATTGTGAAGCTTCCTAGAAATATCATCTTGGTACATTTTGAGATGAAGCAGAGTTTGATGGCTCCAGAAAATGAAGACAGATTGAGACATCTGGGTTTCACTTTCACTGAAAGCTAAGAAAGTAAAACCTGGATATCTCAATCCGTTCTCCTTTTTCTGGAGCCATAAGGTAACTCTATTCAGGATGTAATGTCTGAAACTATATACCTATGTTACAAGAAAGCATGAGAGCAAACCTGGGTCAACATAGGGAACTTTACAGGGAACATGTCAATTTTAATGAAATGGTAATGCAACTGGTTGTTTTTGGAATATCATGGTTAAGAACATAAGAATAGCCTTATTGGGTCAATTTCATGTGAAATTTCAGTACAGGATTATTTCCCGTAACTCCCACAGTCATTAGCTCAAAGAGCAAACAGCAAAAATGCAGCCTAAACAAGACCTCTGTTCACAGACCTTTTCCAGGATATTCAGCTCTCCATCTCTTCTGGCCAGCTTTCCTGTATAGCCCCACTTTCCTCCAACACCATGGGTTCTGGGGGAAGGAATTCGGTGGCCAAATTACCAGCCTGTTCCTCAGTAATTTCCCAGTCAGTGCTGAGGAACTGCTCAGCCCCGTCCTGCCTCTGCTCTACTGCCAATAAGAATAAGCCCAGTAGCCCGATTTCAGGGCCAATCCAGGTCACTAGTACCTGGCCAAAACCCAAGCAGTAGCAATATTCCATGTTACTGATCCAGGGCAAGCAGTGGTTTCCCCCATGTCTTTCTCAATAACAGACTGGATTTTTCATCCAGGAACTTGTCCAAACTTTTCTTAAAACCAGCTATGCTATCTGCTCTTACCACAACCTCTGGCAATGCATTCCAGAGCTTAACTATTCTCTGGTTTTAAAAGTATTTCCCTGTAACTTCATCGAGTGTCCCCTAGTCTTTGTAATTTTTGACAGAGTGAAAAATTGATTCACCTGTTCTACTCCACTCAGGATTTCGCAGACTTCAATCCTATCTTCCCTCAGCCGTCTCTTTTCCAAGCTGAAGAGCCCTAACCGTTTTAGTCTTTCCTCATACGAGAGGAGTTCCATCCTCTTTATCATCATGGTCGCTCTTGTTTGAACCTTTTCTAGCGCCACTATATCTTTCTTGAGGTAAGGAAACCATAATTGAACGCAATACTCCAGATGAGGTCGCACCATGGAGCGATACAGGGGCATTATAACATTCTTAGTCTTGTTAACCATCCCTTTTTTAATAATTCCTAGCATCCTGTATGCTTTTTTGGCCACCGCTGCACATTGGGCAGAAGGTTTCATCGTATTGTCTACAATGACACCCAGATCCTCTTCTTGAGAGCTAATCCCCAAGATGGACCCTAGCATCCGGTAACTGTGATTCAGGTTATTCTTCCCAATGTGCATCACTTTGCATTTGTCCACATTAAATTTCATCTGCCACTTGGATGCCCAGTCTTCCAATTTCCTATGGTCCGCCTGCAATTTTTCACAATCCGTGTGCATTTTAACAACTTTGAACAGTTTAGTGTCATCTGTAAATTTACTCACCTGACTCATCGTTCCAATTTCCAGATCATTTATAGCTTGGGTAGAGGAGATTTATATTTTGTTTCTATTAAAATGTTAAATTTTTGATTATCTTCTTTAAAATATTTGACCTCCTCTCTTTCTTATACCATGGCACCTAGTGGCAGGATGGAATGCAGGCTTTCTTCCAGCATCCTAATAAAAAGGGTTTCTCTCATAGTTAAATTCATTCACCCAGCTGCTACTGCTCACATTATCTTTCCTCATGCTTCTCCAGCTGTCCCAGGGAAATCAGGCAGTAAATTTGTTTCTTGGTTTTATGAATTGCTCTTTCAAAAATAGCCCAGCATGATCTATAGCAGTGGTTCTCAACCCTGTCCTGGGGGCCCCCCAACCAGTCGGGTTTTCAAGATATCCCTAATGAATATGCATGAGAGAGATTTGCATACCTGTCGCTTCAATTATATGCAAATCTCTCTCATGCATATTCACTAGGGATATCTTGAAAACCCGACTGGCTCGGGGGGCCCCCAGGACAGGGTTGAGAACCACTGATCTAGAGCAGGGGTGTCAAAGTTCCTCCTCGAGGGCCGGAATCCAGTCAGGTTTTCTGGATTTCCCCAATGAATATGCATTGAAAGCAGTGCATGCAAATAGATCTCATGCAGATTCATTGGGGAAATCCTGAAAACCCGACTGGATTCTGGCCCTCGAGGACCGACTTTGACACCTGTGATCTAGAGCATCAAATGTGCAAACAGTAATGACATAATGTAAACATCCTATTCTTTTTCTAGAGCAGAGGTGTCAAAGTCCCTCCTCGAGGGCCGCAATCCAGTCGGGTTTTTAGGATTTTCCCAATGAATTTGCATGAGATCTATTTGCATGCACTGCTTTTATTGTATGCTAATAGATCTCATGCATTCACTGGGGAAATCCTGAAAACCCGACTGCATGCGGCCCTCGAGGAGGGACTTTGACACCTCTGTTCTAGAGTTTTTCTTGATTGTGTGGATTTTTTAAAAAATGCATGTGAACTGTAATTTGCTTATGAGTCAATATTCACAATGATTTAAATCGCTTGAGGCCAGCTGACCGCTGATAATTCAGTGAAACTTAACCGGACAATGCCACTGAATAGCAGTACTAAGCAGCCGTGTTGAAAGTAGGCAGAAAAGGGGCAACACGAGGTGGGGTGTGCAGTCAGGGAGCAGCTGGGGATTGTGCTGGTACTGGCAGTATTCTGTGCCAGTTCCCACATAGCTAACCAGGCATGAAAGACCACATAAACAGCAATCCTAATTTTGCCTGACTAGTTGTGCAGGTGCTGGCATTGACTATCAGCTTGCAGTCACATAACTGTTAGTTGCGGCCTGAAGCTCACCATCCCTCCCCCCCCCATGAGCATATCTTACCCTCCTTATATCCTCTTGAGTGCATCTGATCTTCCAGCCCCAGAAGGCCTGTACACCAGGCCTGCTTACCAGCATGCTCCTGCCCCTTGGGTTCCTAGAGAATTCACCTAGGAAGCACTAGGGGCTGAAGTGAGTGGGGTTTGCTTCTACACCAAGGATCACTAAACCACCAGGATTGATAGGTAGGTTCAGAGTGGGGGGGGGGGTCTTCTGGGGCTGAGGAAGGGGGATTGGATGTGTGAAGGGCGGTGAGTGGGGGGATTGGAACATGGTGCTTGAGGGGGAGCAGGATATGTTGGACTCCACTTTTATGGGTCCCAGTTGATATTCAGCCAGGACCCGCATAAGTTCCAGCTGCCCAGTAAGGGTCAGATATTCAATTCCTTCCCTCTTTTCCTCTCCACCACCTCCCTCGGGAGGTCATTCCATGCATCCATCACCCTTTCCATAAGACCTGGCGGCAGCCATTAAGGGAGCGGCGCAGGGCTGGATGGGAGCCCGAAAAGCTTGCTCCTATGCGCTGGGTGCATTTCTGGCTGTGAGGTCTGAGGCAGCCATCCAGGGAGGGAGGGGCTCAGCGCTGGACAGGAGCGGGGAAAGCTCGCTCCTGCCCATACACTGCTGGACCATCAGGGATTCAAAAAAGCGAAAAAAGGTATGTGGGGGGTGGGGGGGGAATTGTTAGAATCGGACAGGAGATGGGAAGGATCCCTCCTGTCCCGGCCTACCAGGTCATACATTAGGGCGGCAGAGGCCTGCAACAAGTCCGGGAGGGGGTTGGGTGATCACTGAGTGATGACCCGAATATAGGATGAGACCCCCATTTTTGGGCCATTTTTTTGGCCCAATAATCTCATCCTATATTCGAATGTTATTTTAATTTTAAGGGAGATAAAATAATAGTTATACATATTTGATTAAAAAAATTATAATTTTATAAAATCTGATATAAACAAGGCTAACTAGTGCTATTGCTTTGTAGAAATTATGATTATTTCAAAGCACTCCACACTGATCAGCAAAAGGAGGGAGAGAAGACCCTAACCCCCCCCCCCCCCCCCAGCACTGTGAGCTTACCTGCTCAGAGCAGAAACATCAGGATGACTCCTCCCTTGTGCTTGTTTGTAGGTTTCTGGGCTGACAGGACTCCTGTTCACGAGGCAGCCAGGCAAGGGCACATTGGGCAACTCCAGCAGCTCATTGACAATGGAGCCTGTGTGAACCTGGTGACGGTGGACTCCATAACCCCTTTACACGAAGCCTGCTTACAAGGGCAGACCCAGTGCGTGAAACTGCTGCTCTCTGCAGGCGCCCAGGTCTGTGATGCCATAGGTCAAAATGCCAAAACTTTAATCTGTCTTGCCTGGTTTGAGCCACCTGTATAAGTCAAAGGAAGGGAAGAGGCTTGGTTTGTGGCAGAGGTTTGGAGGGATGAGACTTTGCTGATGAATTTTGTTGGAATATAAGTGAGTGCTTTCTATATAACAACATGGTGAACTAAGTTGCAATGGCCATTAGAGGCCACACTCTCCCAGGTCCCATACACTTTTTGTAAAGTATTTGCATGGTCTGAGGAACTTTTTATAGAATAAGTGGGTAAAAAGATGATCTAAAACAATTATCTTTTAGTAATATTCCTCTGTCCTAACTTACCCAAAAGTTTCAACTGAATTTATCACCGACAACCTTTCATATTCCATGTTCACATACTATTCCCATCAAACACATTCCTTATAATAGAGGGTGGGCATATCATATATCATAGAATGGCAGATCATAGGACCTCTTATGACCTGGATGCCATTTCGAGACCACATCCTGCGACCTTGCTTTTAATCACATCTGCCCACTCCTCCTTCCCATCCCTTACAGTTTATTCAAAAATAGTATCTAATGGCTGGTCTCTAAGGTAAAGCGACTCTGTTGCAATGAAAAATCTCCAATCATTAACAAAAAATAACGTTACCAAATTACTAATAAGCAACAATGTTGCAATATTTAGAAATCTGGTGGAGAAACAATTATATCACAAAGGATCTAGACATCCCTGCATAGAAAGGCAACACTTATCTTGAGTGGATCAAACCACAACCAGCGCTGATGGAACGCTCAAAACTCCCAATGCCCTCTTATAGGTGGGCATTTCAATACGTCAACTGCGACTCACAAGATCATACTTCCACCCATACCACTTTGCTCTGATCGTCCAGATGATGGTGCTGCCTCAACTAGACTATTGCAACTCTGTCTACCTTGGCATCAACACTACTCTTATCCACAAACTGCAACTAATCCAGAACACAGCTGTTAGACTAATCTACAAATTAAAGAAATTTGATTCAATCACAACCTTCATCAGGCAACTACATTGGCTCCCAATATTATCCTGAATAATTTTCAAATCGTCATGCATCCTACACCAGATTCTATTTGGAAATTCAGCAGCCCCTCTCATCCAATTATATTCTACTGTTTGGTTGACATCAAAAAGAATCCTTAACAGAATCCAACTAAACCCGCCATCCACAAAATACCTTCACTACAAGCGAATTTTCCACTCTATGTTAACTTATCTGGGTGTAAAAACCTGGAATGACCTACCTGAAGCTATCAGGAAAGAGACAAACTACACCACATTCAGAAAAAACCTGAAGACTGTCTTAGTTTCTGTATAGCTCCCCCTATTTCTATGTTCACTCCTTCCCCCTCTCCTTTCCCTTCTCTTTGATCTGTCACCTTAAGCCTGCATAGATATGTGCGACTCACAAATGGAAGATTAGATTAGATTCAATCCACAGCGGATCTTCATCGGGGGATTTGAAAATGTGCTGCCTCTCGAGAGGCTATTTTTTGTTTTTTAAAATTTTTTATTCTATTTTCGGTGTCAAGGTTCAGCGATTATCAGGAAGGACATAGGAATATTACTAAAAGATAATTGTTTTGATCATCTTTTTATCCACTTATTCTATAAAGAGGTTGATATGGGTAAGATGTCATTTTGAGGCCTGGCTTTTTTGGCACAGTCTGAAGAACTTGGCAGGCTTGGGTTTTCAGGATAAGGAAGCCCACAGATAAGTGGAAAAGGACTTTGGTGGGGAGGGGGGAATGCTCAGGTCAGCCACTGTGGAGGAAAGGGAATGCTTGATTTGGGTTGGGTAAGGAAAGGGACGTGCTGAGGTTAGGCTGCTTTTCTTGTTGAAATTTTAAAGGATTTCTTCAGACTCGAGGCCCATCAGTGTGATTTACAATGTAAAAAGAATGCTTAAAAAAGAAATCAAAAACCACACACACTGACAAAATGATTTTAAGACAGACATACACATCAATAAGTAATGGACTCCTCTGCTTCATCGTATTGTGAACAATTTTGGTCACTGCATCTCAAAAAAGATACAGTGGAATTAGAAAAGGTACAGAGAAGGACAACGAAAATGATAAAGGAGATGGAACAACTTCCCTATCAGGAAAGGCTAAAGTGGCTAGGGCTGGGGAGGTTTGATAGAGGTCTTACCAGATTCTGAATGGAGTGCATGGGGTAGACATGAATTGATTATTTACTTTTTCCAAAAAATACTAGGACTAGAGGGCATGCAATAAAGCTACTAAGTAGTAGATTTCAAACTGAAGAAAATATTTCGTCGCTCAGCATGTAATTAGACTCTGGAATGTATTGCCAGAGAATATAGTAAAAGCAGGATTTAAAAAAAGGTTTGGATAATTTCCTAAAAGAGAAGTCCATAGGCCATTATTGAGATGGCTTGGGAAAATCCACAGCATATTCCTAGCATAAGCATCATTCAATCTGTTTTACTAGTTGGGATCTAGCTAGGTACTTGGGACCTTGGTTGGCCAATGTTGGAAACAGGATACTGGGCTTGGTAGACCTTTGGCCTATTTCAGGATGGCAATTCTTATGTTCCTATGTGAGCCAAGTATAGGACAATCAAGCCATTGTGACATCACTGGTGAGGTTGGCTCTTAGGCATTGATGGAATGAGGTATTATGACATCACAGTCTCAGCTCTGGAATATTGCTACTCTTCGGGTTTCTGCCAGGTACTTGGAACCTGGGTTGGCTACTGTTGGAAACAGAATACTGGGCTTGATGGACCTTCGGTCTGTCCCAATATGTTCTTATGTGAGCCAAGTCTAGGACAATCAAGCCATTGTGACATCACTGGTGAGGTTGGCTCTTAGACATTGGTGGAATGAGGCATTATGACATCACAATCTCAGCTCTGGAATGTTGCTACTCTTTGGGTCTCAGTCGCTTGGGACCTGGGTTGGCCACTGTTGGAAACCGGATACTGGGCTTGATGGACCTTTGGTCTGTCCCAGTATAGCAACTCTTATGTTCTTATGATTAAATGCCTGGCTAAAAAACAAGTTTTAAATTTAGCTTTAAATTTGTATATATTTGTACATGCACACATAGTACGTGTTCTACAGGGGGTACATGTACCAGTGGCAGTGGGTATACAGCTCACATATCTCCCACCCTCCTACAGTCGCCCCCCGCTTCTGCCACCCGTAGTTGCCGTCCTTTTGCCCCCCCCCTCTTCCCCCTGCGAACTAGCAGCGGCAGCTGTAGCGTTTCCTTCCAGCCTTAGGGGCCTTTCCTAGGCCAGGCTACCCTTCGATGATGCAGTTTCTCTTTCCCTAAATGCTCTTTAAGTTTGAACCAGTTACTTTGGAGACACCTTTTAGCTGCCCTGAGGCCATGTCTTGAGAGCCTATTCTGTAACAGCATGTGGGTTAACCTGGCATTGGTGCCGTAGATCTGATGGAGCTTCGGCTGCCTAAATGAGACAAAGGCACTCTGTATTCTGTGAGTTGTAGGCATAAGTGACAGCTCCGTCCATGCTCCACCTGTGTGAGTACCCCCTCGCATTTAAGCACTATGCTACTTACATGCGGTGTTATTGAATGCTGTTTAGTTGCCCTGCTGACAAAATGTATGTGGGTGTACACTGACCCGTGAAAGGGTGGTGTTTTGTACATTTATGCGCGCCCTTTTTGTCTCCTGCTTGAATTTAACCATTATTCTTCTGCCTTCCCTGCCATGGAGCCCTCTTATGGCAAATAGCACAATATAAGGGCAGCTTACTTTCATTTATTTTTTATTTTTTACTGTTTTCCAGTAATCAGATGCATTCATGTTACATAGAGTGAAGTGGGAGACGTGCAATAGGGCTTAACTAGGGTCTTGTGCTTCAAAGTTTCATGCAGAGTCTTTCAACAGTGATTGGAGGAAAGAGGTTATGTGGTTTTAACATAAGGCTTTATTAATGGAAATTGCAGTGGGCAGATAAATGTTGAAGTCAGGAAAGACTGAGTAAGTTATATCCGCTGGATCCCATAAGTAATCCTCAAATAAATGTTAAGGTATGTTGACAAAATTGTAGATTCTACACTGCAATAAACTGTATATTGTAATTTCCTCTTTTTTTCTTAGCAAACTATATTTTGTAATTTCGATTTCTTAAAGTCTCTGTTCTCTGTACTCCTTCTACATATTGTAAATCGCTGAATGTCCAGCTCTCTTGAATGTAAACCGCCTAGAAGTCGCAAGATTGTGGCGGTATAGAAGAATAAAGTTATTCCGCAAGGGTCTCCACTATCCCCTCTGCTTTTCAATATCTACATGACCTCACTGAGCATTCAATTAACCCAGCTGGGGATAAAATTATTCAGTTACACTGATGTCTTCACAATTATTATCCCATTTGCCAACTCTATCTCGGAAACAATTCCAAAAGCATCAGAAGCCATAAACTTGATGGAACATTGGACGACAAACTTCAAACTCAAGCTCAATACTGAGAAAACAAAATTCTTTGTCGCTTCACCGCACCCTCTTGACACCAAAACCCCACTAGACATCAACAAACATAACTACCCCATACAGCCTACCATTAAAATACTGGGTGTAACTCTGGACCAATGCCTCACCATGAAAGATCAGGTGGACTTCATAATCAAAAATAGTTTTTTCACCCTCTGGAAACTTAAATCCATTAAAGCATACTTTGATAACTCTGTCTTCAGAATCTTGGTACAATCCCTCGTATTAAGTCAACTCGACTACTGTAACATCGTCTACTTATCAATCCCTCAAAAGAATATGTGACGATTGCAACTAGTGCAAAACACTGCGGTCAGACTAATCTTCGGTCTAAAGAAGTTCGATCACGTAACGCCATACTTCAAACAGCTACACTGGTTGCCGATGGAAGCTCGTGTAAAGTTTAAGTTCGCCTGCCTCTGTTTTAAAGTTTTCTACGGTCTAACCCCTAAATACATCACTGACCTATTCTCCTTCTCAGCCAACAAACACAAGAGAAGCTCCCACTCGCACTTCGTTTCTCCCCCGGTTAGAGGATGCAAACTAAAAAAACACCATGAGCATCTTCTCTCGCATCAGGCTGCTCTATGGGGTAAAGACCTAGAACAACTCCTATAGCCCACCACTTATGAGATATTCAGGAAACGCCTCAAAACCCACCTATTCCCGAAAGACCTAGACAGCTGACCCACTTCCCTCTTTCCCCTCTCTTGCCCTTTCTCCCAATTGTTCCCCACATCCCTTAAGTTAATTCAACTTGTACGTCAACTCAACTTGTACCCCAATAATCTTTTGTAAACCGCATAAAACTTAACGGTATTGCGGTATATAAACTGTTATTATTATTATTATATTAATAAACTGGGCTGATGTGGAATGGGTAAGCAGCAGTAGCCAAATGTTTCTTATTTGGAGAAACCACCTCACATTTTTAGATAAAAGTTTAGATTTCTGCCTTAACCTGCAAAAAAAAAAAAAAATGATCTCTGACCTATGGAGTTCAAGACTTGGTGCTCGTTCTGTTAGCGTGTTTCAGAATGTTCCGCAAAGTAGATTTTTATAGATAATCATCTTAATAGTTATTTAATCTTAATAAAAGTGGCTTCTCATTGAAGTGGTGCAACCTTACCCAAAATAAACGGTCAACTGTTGTGGAAAATTATTACAAAGATCTTTCAGTAATAAGTTGCTACAATCACAAATTGCATGCCTAAGACGGAACATAATTTTACATTTGAGGTGACTTTTGAGGTGCTGTCACTGAATCAGTGCTAGGTCTACAAATAAATAATTATGTTTTTCCACACATGGGCCTTATGCAACTGAGGCCTCACAAAGAGTTCTGTTTTGCACATAGAGCTGCATCTCCTCCCCATCCCCCAGGGGCCATACTAAGCCCCTAATTCTATAAAGTTGCGTAACCAAATTTGACCACCATGCAAATTTGTGTGTGCAAGTTATAGAATAAGGGTCAGTTGCGTGCATAATTTAGTAATGAGCAGATAATTGTCAGGAGTGGATGAGTGACCTAGTGGTTAGAGGAGTGGGCTCAGCACCCTGAGGTTGTGAGTTCAATTCCCACTGCAGCTCCCTGTGACTCTGGGCAAGTCACTTAACATTTCATTGCTCCAGACACAAAATAAATACCTGTCTAAAATATGTAAACTGCTTTGATAATTTCCAGAGCAACAAAGTATGACCATGTTACTCCTCTGCTAAAAGACGCCCACTGGTTACCAATCTCACATAGGATAACTTATAAAATAGCCCTTTTGACATTCAAAACTATGCAGACTAATTCCCCAGCTTTCATAGATAGAGTATTGATTCCCTATGACCCACCGAGATCTTTAAGATCCATATCCCAATCTAATCTAATTATCCCTTCCTTAAAAATAATTGGCACACGTCGAACCTCCATTTTCTCTGTAACAGCTCCTACGATTTGGAACGCTCTTCCGCTCTATCTAAAAACGGAAAATACTTTAAAAACGTTCAAAAGCAACTTAAAATGTTTCCTTTTTAAAGATGCTTTTAACTGAAGTTTTATCTTTTTTTCTTTTTTTTTTTTTTTTAAGCTGATTTTAACTAAAGTTATTTTAGTCTCCTTTTTTTTTCTATTAATTCCTGCCCTTTTGTACTTACCCTTAATGTTTCTCTCATTTACTATAGCTATTGTATTTCTTCCCTTTTTCCTTCGTGTGTCTTCTGTTCGTTCGTCCTTAATTAACCTAGTATGTGTTGTAGTTTGTCTTACAGTTCTTTTTTGAAAGTATGTTTTAATTGTAATTTTGTTGGTTGAAATGTTATTTTATTTAATACTTTGTACAACGCTTTGCAGAATCGATAAAGCGTTTAATCAAGAAACTAATTAAACAATAAACAATAAACAAAACAATAAACAATGATTGTAACCACACAGAAAAAAACAGTATAACAAGTCTTTTACCCATTTACAATCAAGCTATTGTGACATCACTGAGGTTGATTTATTGGTTGAATGATGCATTATGACATCACAATCTCAGCTCTGGTTACCAGAGAGGAGGGAAGTTAGTAACATAGGCCACCAGGAGTGGAGGAATGGTCTAGTGGTTAGAGAAGCGGGCTCAGCGCCCTGAGATTATGAGTTCAATTCCCACTGTAGCTCCATGTGACTCTGGGCAAGTCACTTAATGCTTTATTGCCCCAGGGACAAAATAAATACCTGTCAAAAATATGTAAACCGATTTGATTTTAATCACAAACTGAAAAGAGTAGTGTACAAGTCACATCCCCTTTACCTTTAATTGGCACCAGTTAGCAGTTTTGTGCATAACTGCCTGAAGTTGGTATTCTATAAGTTGCACACTCAAATTTCATTACGTGCAATTTTGGAGGGGGGAGGGGCATAAGGAGGTTGGATGTATGTTGGACATACATGTACAAGTTACAGAACAGTAGCATTTATGTTCCAAACTGTCTACAGTTAGACACAAGCATTTGTTGGCATTTTATAATACAGGGAAACTCTGCAATTAATTCAGAAGGAATATCTAGTATAAATACTGCCTGAACTTGGCATTTCTGCTCCCTTCAGGTGGATGCCAGGAACATTGATGGTAGTACCCCACTCTGCGATGCATCTGCCTCGGGCAGTGTCGACTGTATGAAGATCCTGTTGGAGCACGGAGCTAAGGTGAACCCTCCTCTCTACACAGCATCGCCTCTCCACGAAGCCTGCATGAGTGGTGAGAATAACTGCAGACGTCTGTGTTGTAAAGCAGGATAAATAAATAAAAATTTCCTTAGAATTAACTTTACCCCTGAGAGTCCCACAGCAGAGCTTTACTTGCTAGTTCCTTAGCTCTCTTTTAGGATAAGCAACATCTTTGGTTCCTATTTAAAAAAACACTTTCTAACCAGTATGCATAGCGATTTACCCAGGCAGGAAAGCTTCCTGTGTATTTACTTGTAAATTGCTGTTTCCAATCCTATTCTTGGATATTCAGTGACACTTAACAGGAGAATGCTGCTGAATACCAGCACAGACCACCACAGCACTCCCATCTAGTGCCAGGGTGGATCTGGAAGTTTGACACTGCTGATATTCAGTGCCCGTCTGGTTTATTTATTTAAAGCGCTTGCAGCCCAGATGACAATGATACAAACATAATTAAAACAAAACATCACATACATAATAAAACAGAACATAGCAGATTATTAAAATAACAGCATACAATAAACCAGTGGTTCCCAACCCTGTCCTGGAAGACCACCAGGCCAATCGGGTTTTCAGGCGTGCCCTAATGAATATGCATGAGAGAGATTTGCATATAATGGAAGTGACAGGCATGCAAATCTGCTCCTTGCATATTCATTAGGGCTATGCAGAAAACCCGATTGGCCTGGTGGTCCTCAGGACAGGGTTGGGGACCACTTTAATAAACGACTTACACTGTGCCTTAAAATAAAAAGCCAAGCAATTACAAGATTACGAATAACCAAATTTGAAAAGGCAAGTCGAAAAAAAAAATAGGCTTTCAAACTTTTCTGAAATGCCAAAAAATATCAGAGGTCAGACGGATAGAATCTGGAACCGAGTTCCTTAGTAAAGGTCTGGCCACTTGGAACATACGTGATCGATTTGCAACTTTAGTGACAGAACGAAGAGTGGGAACAGCCAAAAAAGCTCTGTCTTGTGATCTCAAAATGAAAAGGCACATAAGTCTATAGCAGAGAAGCAATCACCTTGTGAAAAGGATTAGGTCCCAATTACTGCCCCACACTCTCTCTCTGTCATTAGCAAGACAGATGCATCTGGGGACAATATCTTAGAGACAAGAAATTATCTCCCAAACATGTCCAGTTTATTGTCAGCTTTACAACCCTTTTATATCATTTTACATGAGTCAATGTTGTCAGCATGTGGCGTAAATACAAACCATATATGGACACAGGTCACATGAAACTTTAAAGAAATAACAAGCATCTTTCTATCTAAAGGCCAAAGTTTAAAGGTGCTTTGGTCAGCAGAGCCTTTTTCTTTATCTAAAGCTTCTTGCAAATACAATTATGAAAACAATTGAATTCACTTCACAACAAGATAAGAACACACATCTTCTCAAACATAAAATGGCCTTGCAGTATTTCAGAGAAGGAAAAACAAACAGGGTCTGGTTTTCTTACAGCTTCAAACACAGCCTAAGGAAAACTACGAGATACGTGTCCCTTCACCTTGGGCAATAGATCCCGGACAGATTTGAATGCCAGGGTTAGAAGCTTAATATGTATTCTCCAAACTACTCAAAATTGCTGTTGAAAAGGATTCAGGTCCCAATTCCTGCCCCATACTTTCTCTGTCTCTGTCATATGTAAGTCAGGTACCTGGGGACACATCTTAAAGACCAGAAACCATCTTTCAAATATGTCCGTCTTTTATTATGAGTTTCACATATTTATACGAATCAGGTTTGCCAGCATGTGATGGCATGTGACGTAAGGTCACATGAAACTTTAAACACATCAGCATTTTTCCTATCTAGAGATTGAAGTCCAAAAGGTAAGAAAAAGCCTTGACCAGCAGAGCTTCTTAACTAAAGCTGTCTGTAAATACGGCTTAACAAAACAATTGAATTCACTTCACATTATCTCTGTTTAAACATTACCTGTCTTCAAAGAAGGGAAAGATAAACAGGGCCTACCTTTGCATCTTTAAACAACATATGCCTAAGGACACTTACTAAAGTTCTGATACGTGTCCCTTCAAATCCCCTCTTACGACATGTAAATGACGTCACAAATACACAGCATGAGCTGGAAGGGAGTGATACCTTAGGTATGTCTCTCAAGGAGGGGTCTTTTAGGAGCTGTAATACGAATAACACAGTACATGAGCAGTCAAGATAAGAGTGCAAATAATAAGAGATTATGCATTCAACTAAAGTGCTGATCCCAAAAATTAGATAAATCAGAGTTACATTTGAACTCAGCAAAGAGGTCTGCTAATTTCTGAATGTCCATAGGAGGACCTATATTGTCAGAAAGAAAAGTACAACAGCATAAAGTACTGAGGAGAATTTTTCAGCTAGAATCCTAGCTAGGGCCATACGATTTTGAGAACCATCTGAGAAGTGGAGCCTAATTGATCAGTAATACTTTGCAAGGCGTCCCTAGAATAGTTCACAAAGCGTTGCTGATTATAATAATTTTAACTAATCCGATCAACATTCTTATTAATAGTAATAAAGGGAATAAGGAACTCAAACCCAGCCTTAACCTGAGCTCGGGCCTTAAATTCATCTGGGACCCCTCTTGGGACCCCTATAGCATCTATGTATACATCTGATCAGATTTATATCAAGACAAATAAAAGGAAAAACCATGTGAATAGGAAGGATGCCTTTCAGAAAAATATGCAGGAGCATGGTAACCTTAACTAAAGTGCACTGGCCTATCCACTGGCTGGGTAGCTTAACAGGGAGCCAAAAGTCTCCATAAAGCCAGTAAATATCAAATCTAATGTAGTACCAATGGGGCATACCTATGAGCCAAGACAGAACAATAACCTGGGGGTAAATTACCTACAAAACTACTCTGTGTCAGATTAGAAACATGACATGTGTAATTGCCCTTATAGATGGTAACGGCAATATCAAGCTTTTGTTGTCCTGGCAACAAAGGGTATTTAGAACACTACAGTGCACAAAGAGGATAGGTAAATAACCCAAAAAGGCATGGTTGGATACCAGGAGGGAGGTCCAGATGTACGGTTCCTAGATGGGGTCTAGCTTGAGCACATATGTAACAATTACTCTTATTATGTTGATCAGCAGTGAATTTCATCCATTCTAACCAAAGGTTAGGTTCTGAAAACCCTACCTCAACAGCCACAGTATCTCCAAAAGTGGGATTGGCAATAGCCATCATGTCAGTAAGTTTATTGAATGTAGGGGCCAGTGGGTTAGTATTTTTTGAGGCCCCCACAAGATGGCGGGAGAGGATGAGTGGAGGTAGATAGATCCCGTAAGAAAACTGATGATAGCTAGACCCACCCTTAAACCACATGTCCATAATGTACATACCTTCATCAGTAGGTCTAGGGTTGTCAATAGTAAGAGAAAGCTTAATAATTTGTGCAGGAACACTTTTCCTATAACAGTGTCCAACCTTATGAAGGGTCATACAAGTAAGCAGTGATTTACCATTTTGGTCCACTGTTTTTCAGGGTATTTTCTAGTTTATAAGCCCAGTCAGTATCAATATTCCACCCTACCACTCCCCAGAATGCACACTTAACCCCCCAACGTGAGTCAGTAATATATACATATATGTCCTTAGTTTTAGGAATCTCTGAGGACCAATGGCACAGCCTTGGGATATCAATTGATGAACAGTCCACAATGTCACAATACTCAAAGGAGAAGGTGGCAACTTGTACACTGCTGGAATTATACCAAAGGGTAGCATACTATCGGTCTTTTCTGGATTCCAATTAAAGGACAGCCTTTGCGAGGGAGTAGTCCAGCTTGACATCGTGTTCGCAAAGAGGTGTCGGGGGTGCTGTTTACAGCAGGAGTGTCATTTACAGATGGGTATGGGCAGAAAGTGTCGTGGACCCAGAACACATCATCCCTGTAGACCCAGTGAAAAGGATTCATACAGGGAGAAAAACTAGCAGCAGCAGTGCCAGTAAGAGAATGATAAAGTTGGTAGAATGCTGCAATGAGATCATCATGTTGTTCCACTGGAGGAGGTGAAATCTGCGCAGGGAAGACTTGCTTCTGGGGTTTTAGGTTAACCCTCTTCAAGCGACTTGCGTGGATCCAAACAGGAAACTCCTCAGTGAGTGCAGCGGGCCTGGTCACAGCGATCACAGTAGTGGGAAGGCCAAAGGGGAAATCTGTCTGCTTCCGATCCTTGGAAAGCTGCTGGATAATCACCAGGCTGGAAAAAATGGGTAGGAATCTGTGGAGAGAAAGGAGAAGTGCAAGACACGTTTCTTTGAACAAGCCCTAATATTTCAATTAGCTTTTGGACGTATTCCTCCTGTATCAAGGGAAAATCTACCCATGGGGCGGGGAAAGGTCATCCCGTGAGAATCTCAAAGGGAGAGCAGCCAGATGTCTGTGCATACAGAAAGAGATACTTGAAAAGAAATGCTTGGAAAGCATTCCAAATATCATTCAGCAGCTGTACTCCAATGTGATCCAAACAAGAGATAGAAAACAAGAGAAACCATGTTGCCTGCACTGAACATGGCAACATGCAACAATACCAATTCATTTACTTGGCATAGCTATGGCAAAAGAGCGACAATACTCACTTACTTAAGGTTCTTAATTGAACAATCCAAAAGGATATGTTTTTTCGTGCTTCATATAACTATTATGCACTTCAGAGAGACCATACTGATGTACTGAATGTATTCAGAAATGTATATTGAATGGATCATATGTAGGGAACACCACGAAATAAATGCTGTATAAAATAAAGCTTATTCTTATAACCCCTAACTAAACTATATTCAGAATATAAAAGCTAAAAGTAAAAGAACATTGCGCAGTTAGGCTAGTAAGAAGTGGAAAAAGAGCTCTAAAAATGGCCAATATTATGTATCCTAGGGTACCCACTAAACTAAGACAAGTAGACATGACACAGACAAAACATAAAGTTTTTTAAGCGTGGAGCTATTACTCCATCTGTCAAGTGTGCAGGGCTGAATTTAACTCTGCAAATAAACACATTGATATAAAAAAAACCAAAACAACAAATAATGTATATCATAACCATCTCATATTTGAAAAAAGGCATAAAGCTAATGTCTCTTTGGAGCGTCTCTATCTCTGCAGTGATAAAGAGGACCCATGGAAAACACTAGAAATATCTGTGCCAAAATGGATCTGGGATGGCTATGTATAAATCCGGAAAAACCCATTTTAAATTAGCAACATCCTAATTTCAGCTAAAACAATAGAAAGGAATTGTATTTTCCAATTTATTTTCAATTCACAACCGTGCCAGTTGTAATTATTGAGCTATATATATCTGTATCAAGGAGCAAAAGGTCAAGAATGAAAATATCACTAGCAAGAAGTTAAAATGTCGAGCGAGCACTACGATAACCAATACCATGATATTGGGCAATGAATAAGGGAGAGCTAGCAGCTGGTATCCAGGGTTTCCCCTCTTTGCACCAAAGTCCGTCCAAAAGGGCGGCTTTGGGCACCTGCCAAACGCCAGGCATCAAATTCAGAGGAGGGGGTGGTAACAAAGGACTGAAGCTGTGAAAAAAGAGAGGAAGAGAATCCTGTTCACCCTTGAGACCCAGAAGCCTATTTAAAAGAAGGGCTTGGACATTGTGAAAAGTATGAAGGGTAATGGGGTGACCTAGGATCAGAAAAGTAACCATCTCTACCACCATAGCACAAGCAGCCAGGGCTTTCTTGAACAGGAGTGACTATAAAAAAAGGCAACAGAGCGTAATTTACCGCCATGTTCTCCCTTCATGGTGTTACAATAGTCCCAAACAAAGAGATAAAACATGTGGGCATAAGCAGGAAAACCCAAACTTGAGCTAGAAACCAAAGCACATCTTAAATGTCCAACATTTCATAAGTCCATCTGATAAGAGCAGTCATTTCAGAAACCAGGGTCTGTCTCAAAATCTGGTCATAGAAGGAACAAGCAGAGATCCATTGGCGGCAGTGACCAATCATAGCAAGAAAAGTAAGCATGTCTTTCTTGGTAGCTGGGCGGGGCAGACACAGAATAGCAGCAGTGCAGAAAGTGCAGATTTTCCTCTGACCATGAGACAGGACAAAACCCAGGTATTTCACTTCAGATGTACACCAGTGCAGTTTATTTCATGACACCTTGTGACCACACACAGACAATCATTATAAAAGGTACAAACTATCAGCCTGACAGGTCTCTAGAATTATGGAACACAAAAGTTGTACAAAATGAGAATAGGACCATGAGGGGCAGTGCATGACTTGTAGAATAGCCCGAAGGACATTCCACACTAGGTATTCTGTTGCTTAAAGGTGAAGGCAAAAAAAAAAAGCTGAAAAGCCTCACCAAAGGGACTAAAAATAAAACATTCTTTAGGAAAATGACAGAAAAAAAAATCATTGGCTGCCGGTGGAATGGTGGAAGAAACATAAGTGCAATGAGAATTACCAAAACATTAACAGCCCGAAAATCTAGGACGAAACGAGGAATGCCATGAGCTTTGACAACAAGAGCGATGGGCGTATTATAAGAAGAGATGGTGGTTTTGATAATGCCGGAGAAAAGTCAAGAGACGAGCAGTGGAATCTCACCTTACTGCTTTATAAAACCAAGAATGAGTAACTTCAAAGAAGCACTATAGGGGGTCAGTGGAAGCCCAAACAGAGAAGTCTGGGGGAAGGGACAAAAACATTCATGCACAGACCCTGATAATGAAAGCAAAGAACAGATTAGCTTTGCTCTGCACAAGAAAGAAAACCTTTAAAACGGAATTTTTTCTTTTTCTTGTTTCTTTTTTTTTTTTTTATGATCCAGCACAGAACACAAAGAAAGCAGCCGGTAGAAAAAAACGCACAAAATTAGGGCTTGTGTACAAACTACAAGGGAAAGATCTTAGACTGATTCAAACAGCGCTTTCAATTCATTCCACATAACAGCATGTCCTACCTCAGTAGTAAACATTGGTGACACAGAAAGATGGGAACTGAAGGAAAAATGTCATACACACACACAGCCGTACAAGTCTCATTTGTCTAGGAGTAAGTGCCTTTATGACTCATTACAAAACCCAATATAACAATGCAAAAATATTCGCTTATCTTACCTTATAAGCGAGGTACAGTAATAAGAGACAATAAAATCTTATACTCTATAAAAAACCTTACAAATGACAGAGTGGGCAGGGGGGTTCTATAAATAATTTCATTCTTTCCGAAAGAATGGCAGCTGCTTATATATATGAGGGGTGCTTACCAAAAGTACCCCGAGATTTTTCCCCAAAAAAAACTCCATAATAGAACCCAAAGCTTGAACTTAAAATAAGGGGTTGGGTACAGGTCACCACTACCCAGTGAGTATTAAAGAACAGAAAAAATTCAGAAATACTCACAAAATACCGGTGATATCATCTGCCCATCGCGGACGTGCCCCCAACTGAAAAGGATTCAGGTCCCAATTCCTGCCCCATACTTTCTCTGTCTCTGTCATATGTAAGTCAGGTACCTGGGGACACATCTTAAAGACCAGAAACCATCTTTCAAATATGTCCGTCTTTTATTATGAGTTTCACATATTTATACGAATCAGGTTTGCCAGCATGTGATGGCATGTGACGTAAGGTCACATGAAACTTTAAACACATCAGCATTTTTCCTATCTAGAGATTGAAGTCCAAAAGGTAAGAAAAAGCCTTGACCAGCAGAGCTTCTTAACTAAAGCTGTCTGTAAATACGGCTTAACAAAACAATTGAATTCACTTCACATTATCTCTGTTTAAACATTACCTGTCTTCAAAGAAGGGAAAGATAAACAGGGCCTACCTTTGCATCTTTAAACAACATATGCCTAAGGACACTTACTAAAGTTCTGATACGTGTCCCTTCAGCTGTCTTAAAATGGCTGGATGGTTATTTAATGCCAGCATCTGGATATCGTCTGACACCTGGATGACTGGCAGTTGCCTAACCCAGATGTTACGTGCTGATGCCCAGATATGGCCCGGCACTGAATATCTGGATTTAATTCAGCCTTTGCCTTTATAAAAATTCTGCCCACTGTGGGCTGAACATCCCTTTGGTTTTATTTACTCAAGACAATTGGTTTGGTTGGGATGGTGCTTGAACGTATATGTTACTCTAAGTGCAATACGCTGTCACAAGGAGGAAAAATGAAGTTGTTTTCTTATTGTCCGTGAGAAGGGGCTTGTTGTAGGTTTACTAGCTGCCCTTTAACCCCTGTCTGAGTGTGCTCCTGGTTCATATAATTCTTAGTAGGCTTTAGATATAACACAAACAATATCTATGTATCTGCTGTGTTTAAACTCATTTGCCTGAAAAAAAAGTTCATCCTCTCCCACAGCAGTGCTCGCTATTTGATTTGTCATCCAAAGAGAGGCACTGGAGGCAGCATTAGAGAGAGCTGGATTCAGTGTTGTCAGTCACAGCACCATGTAATAATGAGAAAATAAGGTGAGAGCTTTTGCAATCAAGTCACCTCTTGAGCTGCACTTCTCAGCATGTGCCCTGAGTGACGCTGAAGACTTCACCATTGTGCTGTATTCTGACCGCTTACCGAGTACAGTCCAAACCACTAGTGTCTGCTACTTATGACCTGGCTTTATATGTAACTGCCCAAGGCAAGTAACACTTTGGGAAGAGTGGGTAAGGCTCTTTTCAACATATTCAAACTGCACGCATGTTATCTCCAAATATGACATTAGACAAGCCAATTTTCATACACCTCTTACTAACGCATAGCGTGGGTTTTAGCGCCAACAGCAGCGGTAACTGCTCTGACACTCTTAGAATTCCTATGAGCGTCGGAGCAGTTACCGCCGCTGCTGGCGCTAAAACCTGCGCTATGCATTAGAACAGGGATAGGGAACTCCGGTCCTCGAGAGCCGTATTCCAGTCAGGTGTTCAGGATTTCCCCAATGAATATGCATGAGATCTATTTGCATGCACTGCATTCAATGCATATTCATTGGGGAAATCCTGAAAACCCGAGTGGACTACGGCTCTCGAGGACCGGAGTTCCCTACTCCTGCATTAGTAAAAGAGGGGGTGGGGGAAATTACTTATTTCTAGTATTGGTAGGGGGCTAAAAAGAGCAACCAAGAAAAGTCTTCAAAGACTTCAGCAGATCCAGAACACTGCGGCTAGGTTGATCTTTGCAAAAAGCAAATTTGATCATGATTCCCTGCTTCTGTCAAAACTTCACTGGCTTCCAGTGGTTTCTAAAGTTCACTTTAAATGTGCCTGCCTAACATTCAAGATTTTGCATGGCACTCTTCCTCCTCTAATTCCACTATCTTGGAATTCTGCGAGACCTGATGCCACCAGATCCATCCAAAAACTTAAACGATCTTTCCCCTCAATAAAAGGCGTTACTATGCTGGAAAATTAGGGAAATCTCTTTTCTTCAAAATCACTGAGCTTTGGAATAACCTTCCTGCCCAGTTGCGGAATCTGGGCTCCTTCCAATTATTCTGAAAACATCTGAAAACTTGGCTATGTTCAAAAATGTAAATATCCCTGCTCTCTTTATAATTAGAGAATGACACGGTGAAAAAATTGGTCCCCGTCACCGCCCCGTCCCCGTCTCACCATCCTCTGCACCGCCCCGTCACCGCCATTCCCTTCACCGCCCCGTCACCGCCACTGCCACCCCATTCACCGCCCCGTCACCGCCACTGCAACCCCATTCACCGCCCCGTCACCGTCACCGCTGCATACATAAAAGCCTCAAACGGGTACGATTTTATATACTTTTCTAATATCTCCCCTATGTATCTGCCATTGCCCCCCCCTGTGTCCATATTCCATCCCCATGGCATGTCCCCTTTTTGTCTCTGTCCCTATGCCCCATGCACATAATTTCCCCTCTTTCTGTTACCTTCCTGTGTCCAGATTTCCCCTATCTTCCTCTTCCATACCAGTGTGTCTCTTCTTTTCAACCCCATCTAGCTTTTTTTCCCCCCCCCCCTGCTTCTAGCATCTGGCTCACCTGCCTGTCCTTCCCTTTCTTTCCTGCTGTGGGTTTTTCTTTCCGTTTTCATCACCTTGGCCCAGAATCCTTTTCCCTTTCACTCCCTCCTTACAGTCTGAGCCGGGAACACGGGTGATCGCACGGTCCTCGCAGCCCCCACCCGCCTGCCCAATCGATCGTAGTGATTAGCCAGCTCTCTCCCTTCTCCTCACCTTAGTTTGCAGGCTTTCTTTTTCAGCGACCTGCACGCTTTCCCAAAGAGCCGCACACGCGCGGCTGCTCAGTGTTCAATCTTCTGCTCTGCTGCAACTTCCTGTTTCCGGTTGCGTCAGAGCAGAAGATCGAAACTGAGCAGCAGCGGCTCTTTGATAGCGTGCGGGTCGCCGAAAAAGAAAATCTACAAACTAAGGTGAGGAGAAGGGAGAGAGCTGGCTAAACACTAGAATCGATTGGGCAGGCGGGTGTGAGCTGCGGGGACCGCGCGATCCTTCATGCCTCACTGCGGGGACAAGACCATTCACCGCCCCGCGGGCGGTGAATGGCCTTGTCCCCGTCGCCGCAGCGACTGCTAGTTTTCTTCCCCGTTTTCGGCGGTGACCCGCGGCTAAAATGCGGTGGCCGCGGGTAAACCGCCACCGTGTCATTCTCTATTTATAATCACTAATTTTTATTATGTGGGTTTTTTAAAATCTTATTTTAAAGTTCCTGTAAACTGTGCCGAGCTCTATCTTTATAGACAGGATGCAGTATATAAATTTAAGGTTTAGTTTAGTTTATAAATCAGATTTTTAACACTTTGTTTTTATATTTCACTTTATGTAGCTTCACTATGCATGTGGTTAACATAAATATTTATAACAAAAGAGTATGACTATAGAAACAAGAATACATAAAATATCACAGCAATATGCCTGTGTCTATGCGTATTGTATGAAAAACATGTTCTGATACTGGAGGCAGAAAGTGGAACCCTGAAAATGCCAATGATAAATAAACTAACTTTAACCTATTTAATAAAAAGTCCTCTTGCAATAATCTAAATTAAAGCCTATCAAGAAACAGTTTGAAACAGAGTCTACGAAGTCCAGGGGTTGAAGATTGGCCCAGTGCAGACTGTTGCATTAACCTGATTGGTCTTTCTTGAAGCATCCAGCATAAAATTACTGGGACAGCCAGGAAATTCACAAGTCATTTTTCTTGCTACTACTGGGCCAGATTTATATATGTGAGTGATCTCTTTCTGTAGGGCCTCACAAAGTTTGGTGGCTTTCTTTTGTAGGTAAAGCTGAATGTGTGAGACTTTTGATAGATGTAGGTGCGAACCTGGAAGCTCATGACTGCCACTTTGGGACTCCATTGCATGTGGCATGTGCGAGAGAGCACCTGGATTGCGTCAAAATCTTGCTCAATTCAGGTATGTATAGTGCATACTCTGACCTTTTCCCAGCTGAACTGTTTCGTTCTTGGCAGTGCCCATGAGAAAATGCCATATTGCCAGTTTTTTTTTAATTTTACAGATCTTTCTGCATGTTGTAGTTTTAAACAGGGTCAACACATTCCCTTTTAGTATACAGTTTGAATTTTATATTTAAATCTTTTTATTAAGCAGTGACAACAGCAGGTACAACAATAGCATAAAACATGGTTTACAATATCAACCAACAACCGCGGAGGACTGGACTCTTATGTCCTCCATGATCAGGATCAACACCCCAACCCCACAGAAAGAATCCCACTCGCCCCCCCCCCCCCACCCCCACAAGAGAGACATTACAACACACAAACAGGGAAAGACTGATGACAAACAGGTAAACCCAATTATATTTGGAGTCTATTCAGGATACGGCTACGACTTGCAGGGGACAAAAGGTTCATACGGTTTGAATTTTTAGAGCCTGATTCATTGAGAAATTTTCCATGAACAGAATGGGGAAAAAAAAAAACCTGGATGAATTAGATTGGAAGCCCTCTGTGGCAAGGAGAATCCCATTTTGCCTGATTTGTAACCCGCTTTGAGCTCAGATTTGGAATTAAAATCCAAAGCTGGTGTCTTTGTGTTCTTTACCACTGTAAAAATGCTTCTGATGCAAAAGGCTCATGAGTCTCGATCAGTGAGTTATTCTCTTCTAACTGCGAGTTGTATAGATAGAAGACATTATCTACCTTTTTCAGCTCTGCCTCCATCCTCATTGGGCTGGGCTGCACTCAGTAGCATACCAAGAGGGGGCAGGGGGGGAGGTCTGCTATGGAGAAACTCGCTTTGATAAACGAGCATTTTGGATTACGAGCATGCTCCTGGAACGGATTATGCTCGTAATCCAAGGTACCACTGTATTTTATTTCCTTGTCTCGAGCTGCTCTTTGTCTGTCATAGCTGCAGTATACAGATGTGGTGTACTAAAGCCAATCAGTAGGTGTTGCCCTTGAGCAGTTTTTAGAATGCTTTTCCCAGGCACTGTGGATACCATCTCTGTTATCTCCCAGCTTCTGATGGCGAGAGGAACTGAAATCGGGCTCTGGAATAGATTTCAGGTCTTCTATTAAATTACATTGCGGCTCTGCCAATGAGCCATCAGAACAGCTCTTAATTTCATGACCTTGATTAAATGTGATCTGAATCCACTAAAACTGCTACAGAAATATCCTGGTTTACGTGTGAAGATTTCGATTTTCAGCTCATCTTAAAACTAACTGGGTTGTTTTTTTTCGTCTGGTCTTAGGGGCGAATGTGAATGCAGCAAAACTTCACGAGACGGCTCTTCACCATGCGAGCAAGGTGAAAAACAAGGATCTCATCAAAATCCTGGTGGAATTTGGAGGAAATGTTTACGCCAGGGACAACAGAGGGAAGAAGCCAGCTGACTATACCTGGCCTAGCAGTGCCTCTGCAAAATGCCTGGAGTATTATGAAAGTATGTTTGCTGGGGAGTCTATCACTGCCTTTACCTCATAGGTGGTACTGGCTTTTCTTTCTTTTTACCATTCTACATTATATCGGGAAGGAAATGGTGCCAGTAGCAGTGCTTGATATGGATTAGACCAGACATGGGCAACTCCGGTCCTCGAGGGCTGGGATCCAGTCAGGTTTTCCCCACTGAATATGCATTGAAAGCAGTGCATGCAAATAGATCTCATGCATATTCATTGGGGAAATCCTGAAAACTCGATTGGATTCTGGCCCTCGAGGACCGGAGTTGCCCATGTCTGGATTAGACAGAAGAGGGGCATGACAAGGACACGGTATGGAGTGATCACACTTGTTTGCACTTCTGGTCACCCCCATCTCAAAAAAAGTAAAAAAAAAAATATATATATAGAGGAACTGGAAAATGTCCAGAGAAGGCAATGAAGAATGATAAAGGGAATGAAATTAGGGCTAAACCACAGGTGTCAAAGTCGGTCCTCGAGGGCCGAAATCCAGTCGGGTTTTCAGGATTTCCCCAATGAATATGCATGAGATCTATTAGCATACAATGAAAGCAGTGCATGCAAATAGATCTCATGCATATTCATTGGGGAAATCCTGAAAACTCGATTGGATTCTGGCCCTCGAGGACCGGAGTTGCCCATGTCTGGATTAGACAGAAGAGGGGCATGACAAGGACACGGTAAGGAGTGATCACACTTGTTTGCACTTCTGGTCACCCCCATCTCAAAAAAAGTAAAAAAAAAAAAAATATATATAGAGGAACTGGAAAATGTCCAGAGAAGGCAATGAAGAATGATAAAGGGAATGAAATTAGGGCTAAACCACAGGTGTCAAAGTCGGTCCTCGAGGGCCGAAATCCAGTCGGGTTTTCAGGATTTCCCCAATGAATATGCATGAGATCTATTAGCATACAATGAAAGCAGTGCATGCAAATAGATCTCATGCATATTCATTGGGAAAATCCTGAAAACCCTACTGGATTGTGGCCCTGGAGGAGGGACTTTGACAACCCTGGACAAATGAGAGCTTTTTAACTGGAGAAGGTGTTTGAGGAGATATAATGAAGGTTGATAACTTGTTTCACACATAGGGCTCCTTTTACTAAGCTGCGGTAGCGTGTTTAGCGCGCACTGTGGATTAGCGCGTGCTGCCTCCTTCCGCGCTACGCGCCAAGAGCTAATGCCAGTTCAATAGTGACATTAGTGTCTAGCCCACGCTAAAACCACTAGTGCAGCTTAGTAAAAGGAGCCCATAATGTTTTATATATATATATATATATATATATATATATATATAGTATATAAAAACAGCACACAAACTCATTAACCAGAGTTTTGTTGTCAGTGGACTTATTGAAGGATAGAATGGGACAAGTGTTATAAACTGTTTAGAAAGACAGTATATGGTAGCAGACAATTCACATTTGTTAATTTTCTGTGTGTAGCTCACTAGGGATTGTATTGATATTCATGCGACCCTCTGTATATAAAGGTTGCCTCCTAGCCCTTTACTTGATAGTGTAAGTGGAAATGAAAACATCTCCATTTCCTGCCTAAAGCACTTTAAGAGGTTGGCATGTATGCATGTGCTTGTGATTGACACACACATCCGAACAACGAAAGTTAAGACATAGTCCTGAGTAGAGAATGACATGGGGAAAAAAAATCTGTCCCCGTCACCGCCGTCCCTTTCACCACCCCGGCCACATCCCCGCAGAATCCACCCTTCCCTCTCACCACCTCGCTGCCCTTCGGCACCCCTTGCGCAGTCCGTGCATCTCCCTCCCTCACCTTCTTGGCGCGTTTTAAGGTTTCACACTTGTTAAAAGCCACCGGAGCGTTTGTGCAGTCTCGTGCGTGTATGGGTGGAAGCTTCTCTGACGCAACCGGAAGTTGCGTCAGAGAGGAGAAGCTTCTGCCCACACACGCACGCGACTGCACATACGTTCCGGCGGCTTTCAACAAGTCTGCAACCTTAAAACACGCCGCAAAGGTAAGGGGGAGGGAGGGAGATAGCGTGCGTTCCCTCCCTTAACTGCAGGGACAAGGCCATTCACCACTCCACGGGGCGGTGGATGGCTTTGTCCCCGTACATGCGGTGAGCTCCTTTCCCCCCTCCACCGTTTTGGCGGGTTACCCGCGGCTCCTCGTGGGTAACATCCATCATGTCATTCTCTAGTCCTGAGAACGACTGGTTTTTGCTGCTTTTCTCTTTCAGAGATGCCGATGTCCTTGTCTCAGCTGTGCAGGCTCAGCCTAAGGAAAGCCGTTGGCCAACGAGGACTGAACAAGATTGCCAAGCTAAATATCCCTCCAAGATTAATTGCATTTCTTTCATACAACTGAAGCAGTTGGAGAACGATTGGGAACATTATCTTTGCATTCTGAAATCTGAAGACTGAATATTCAGATAATGATATTTTAATTTATCATGTTCAATATCAGTGGTGCTTATTGTGAGGACTGGGGTAACTTCTCTCATTCATCTGAAGCAGAAGATTAATCGGTCCTTCCCATATCATCAAAACTTTTCTAAAATACAATAGAAAGGGGCAGATATGGATCCTGTCTCTCTATTAAGGACATCCCATTTTGAAGACGACTATTGGTTGTACCTAATAGCGTGTCATTCTCTCCTTAACTCTTGCTATTTACACCTGTTTCTGCTTTTGTGATGCTAGCCATTTCTCTGTGTAGCCCAGGGGTAGATAACTCCGGTCCTCGAGGGCCAGAATCCAGTCAGGGTTTTCAGGATTGCTACATTAAATATGCATTGAAAGCAGTGCATGCAAATAGATCTTATGCATATTCATTGGGGAAATCCTGAAAACCCGACTGAATTCCGGCCCTCGGGGACTGGAGTTGCCCACCTCTGGTGTAGCCAGTTGTTCATGTTAAAAGTATGGTGCACAAGAACTAAGATAATACTGCAGGCAGAACGCACATAGCTTGCCAGGATGTGAAATATCTGAGTTGCTGATTGGGTTGGAGGGTGTGCCCTCTGGCCCTGATTCTACATAGTGCGTCCCGATTTTAGGCAGCTGTAGGCGTTCTACAGCTGTCTAATCAGCCAATCGGGATGCACGTTTTTTTAAAAAAAATGCTCCCCAGGCAGGCTTTCTATATTGAAGGCGAGGCCCGCAAGACACCTAAGCTCGCCTAAGGGACTTAGGCGGGCCTTAGATGAACCTAGGGTGCCCAATCCCTCCTGCTATAAGTATACCGACCGCCTCCCCCCCCCGACACTACCGATCGCTGGCAGGAGGGTGCCCAATTCCTCCTGCCGGAAGACGCACCCTCTCCGCACCCCCCCCTGCGCTAACAGCCCTCAAACCCTCCCCCCAACCAAACTAACCTTTCCTTGTTGGCCAGACGGGACTTGCCCGTCTAGCCGGCAGGCCCGTCTCGTCGAAATGAGGCGGGCCCGCCCCTTCCCGGCCCATCCTTCTGAAGCCTAAGGCCTGATTGGCCCAGGCTCTAGAAGCCTGGACCAATCAGGCCTTAGGCATAGCGGGTCCGCCCATCGCCACTAAATCTAAGGCCTGATTGGCCCAGGTGCCTTAGAGCCTAAGGCGCCTTAAAGCTAGGCTGTGTGTAATCCAGGCCAACCTGGAGAGAAACGAATGTTCTTTAGCACTCTCCAGACCAGTAGAGGTTAACTTTACGAATGGGTATATATCTAATCATGACCAGCAGGTGGAGACTGAAAACAAAACTTTGGGACAGTATATCCTAGCCCCTCCTCTCTATTTCCCTCAGTCTTCTTTCAGTCTCCAGCAGGTGTTGAGTGATCTGTACCCATCTCCCTTGGTAGGGCTGTTGGAATTTGTTTAGGGGGTTTATTGTCCCTGTTTTTAGCCGGACGGAGCTTGGACGGACTCTGTTTGGGGGTTCGTCCGACCTCGGGGGTGTCAAACCCGGCGGGTCACGAGCGGGGTCCCTCCCCCCACTTCCTCCACCTCCCCACATTTTTTTAGAGGAGCCTCAGCAGTAAGCCTTGCCCCCTAAGTCAAGCAAGGCATATTGCTTCGAGAGCCTGTGGAGTCTGTTCTGTAAAAAAAAAAAAAAAAAAAAAAATCCTGAGGTAGTGCTGGTCTGAAGGGTTGTTTCCCTTTAAGAAAACTGTATTTTACTGTATTTTTTCATGTAACCAGCACTTTTTTATAGCTAGGTCGCGTATGGAGCAATTGTGCCCTTCTCCGGGGGAGTAGGACACAATTTTAGTCCAGCCGCGAGGCACTCGCGGCCGGCCTGAACTCGGCGGTTTGGGTCGGTGAGGTGGTGGAGCTCCGTCGGCAGCGGCTGCAGGCGCCCAGAGCTCCCCGCCGATGGTGCCTCGCGAGTCGGCTTGGAGCAGTGGGGAAGCCCGGTCTTCCACAACCGCCCACGGAGGGATTCCCCGAAGGATTCCCTCTCAGCTGATTTTTTGACAGCTGATGCCGGCTTGCCTGCTTTAGCGGCTGAGACTATTCAGGTTTCTCAGCCGCTTCAGGCTATGGAGGGAGCTTTTTTGGCGGGAAAACCGCCATCTTCTCTGTCTGGCCCCTCCATTTTGTCTTCCACCTCAGGTGACCTTCCCCCTGTTTTGACTATGCAGGGGCAAGGTTCTGCTGGGTCCCCTGCTGTGGCAGGGAGTCCCTTGGGACCCTCGGGGGGTTTTTCTCCTGAATTTTTCTTTTCTTTATGCAGAGCCTATTTTCAGGCGGCTGGGGGTCCCGGTTGCGCCCAGGGGGTTTCGGGGGGTGGGTTTTCCTCCGCGCTCCCTGCGGCTTTGCCTCTTTCGTCTGGCGTGACGTCCCCTCCGCCGCCTCCCTTGTCCAAGCGTCCGCGGGTGTCGTGGGACGAGAATTTGTGGTCGGAGGAACGGGTCGGTCTGGAGGAGGACCTGGACCCTTCTGAGGAGTTCCAGGACTCTCTGGAGGGGACGGAAGCTGGCGGCGGGTTGTCGGATTTCCCGTTCTCCAGTGACGAGGCGTCCGTGGTGCGCCTTTTTCAGAAAGATGAGCTGCCTGACCTTATTCAACAGGTTTCTTCGGTTTTGCGTTTTGAGGACGCGCCGCCGGAGACTCCGCGTGTGGGGGACCCCCTGTTACGGGGGATCCGTTCCGTTTCCCGCTCTTTTCCTATGCATCAGGATATTCGGGATATTATTCTGGAGCAGTGGAAAACGCCGGAGACGCCGTTTCGGCTGGCGCGCAGCATGGCTCGCCTGTATCCCATTCCTGAAGGGGATCGGGCTACGTTAGCTTCGCCAGTCGTGGATGCGGTGGTCTCGGCAATTTCCAAGCGGCATACCGTGCCTGTTGAGGGCGGTTCTGCCTTGCGGGACCCTGAGGAGCGCAAATTGGAGAGCATCCTTAAGCAAAATTTTCAGGTCTCTGCCTTTGGGGTCCAGGCGGCTATTTGTGGGGGACTGGTCGCTCGCGCCGTTTTTCGGTGGGCGGAGCGGGTCTTGGATCGAGAGTCTGACGACTGGTCTCTGGTGGATCAGGAGGTTGCGAAGATTGAGATGGCGGCCTCATTCCTCTCATATGCTCTATATGACTTGGTGCGGATATCGGCTAAGTCTATGGCTTTTGGCGTGGCCGCAAGGCGTGTGTTGTGGCTGCGCGCTTGGGCGGCGGATGCTGCGTCCAAAGCTAAGCTTACTAAATTTCCCTTTCGGGGGTCGTTTTTGTTTGGAGAGGACTTGGATAAGTTGATTCAGACTCTGTCGGACTCGAAAGTTCCCCGTCTGCCGGAGGACCGTGCCCGCCCGGCGTCTCGGAGGGGTGCGGCCAGGGGGCGTTTGCGGGATTTTCGCAAGTATCGCCCTGGGCGTGGGGCTGCTTCTTTCCAGTCTCCGGGATTTTCCCGGGGTCGGTTCTTCCAGCGCATGCAGCCCTTTCGGGGGGCCCGTCGGGGGGCAGGGAATCCCTCCGCCGGTTCCCCCGCTTCCCGTCCTGCACAATGACGCCTTGCCGGCGCCCCCTTTGGTTCCGGTGGGGGCTCAGCTGCGCGAATTTTTCCCCAAATGGGCCGAGATCACGTCCGATCGGTGGGTCCTGGAGGTGGTGCGGGACGGTTATGCCCTGGAGTTCGCCCGCTCTCTGCCGGATTTTTTCCTCGCTTCTCCGTGTCAGACTCCGGGGAAGACGCAGGCTTTTCGCCAGACCCTTCAGTGCTTGCTAGATCTCAGGGCAGTTGTTCCGGTGCCCCCTCCGGAGTGGGGCACGGGCAGGTACTCCATTTACTTTGTGGTGCCCAAAAAGGAGGGGACCTTTCGGCCCATCCTCGATTTAAAAGGGGTCAACAGGGCTCTCAAGATTCCCTCTTTCCGTATGGAAACTCTGCGGTCGGTCATTCTGGCGGTTCAGCCGGGGGAGTTTCTCACTTCTCTCGATCTGACGGAGGCCTACTTGCATGTTCCCATTCGGGCCTCTCATCAGCGTTTCCTGCGCTTTGCGATCTTGGGTCGGCACTTTCAGTTCTGTGCGCTTCCCTTTGGGCTGGCCACGGCTCCTCGGACGTTCACCAAGGTGATGGTGGTCGTCGCGGCAGCCTTGCGGTCGGAGGGCATCCTGGTACACCCCTACCTGGACGACTGGTTAATTCGGGCAAAGTCGTTGCAGGAAAGCTCCCGGGTTACTGCTCGGGTGGTGGAGTTTCTCCGGTCGCTGGGCTGGGTGGTCAACCTTTCCAAGAGTCGGTTGGTCCCGGCTCAGCGTCTGGAGTACCTAGGGGTGCTGTTCGACACCTCCTTGGGGAAGGTCTTCCTCCCAGAGGGCCGGGTGAGCAAATTGCAATCTCAGATTCGCCTGCTTTTGGCGTCCCGGTGTCCTCGGGCGCGAGATTTCCTCCAGGTCTTGGGGTCGATGGCGGCGTCCCTGGACGTGGTGAGGTGGGCGCAGGCCCACATGCATCCTCTCCAGTATGCTCTGCTCCGGAGGTGGTCTCCCCAGAGGCACGGGATGGATGTTCCGGTTCCCCTGCGAGGCTTGGCGCGCTGCAGTCTGCGTTGGTGGCTCCAGACCCCTCACCTTGTTCAGGGGGTGGGTCTGGATCTCCCGCAGTGGACGGTGCTCCTGACGGATGCGAGTCTCTTGGGTTGGGGGGCTCAGTGTTTGGGTCACTCGGCTCAGGGCACCTGGTCCGCGGAGGAGGCCGCCTGGTCGATCAACGTGTTGGAGACCAGAGCGGTCCGTCTGGCGCTGTTGGCTTTCCACTCCCTGTTGATGGGCAAGTCGGTCAGAGTGCTGTCGGACAATGCCACGGCGGTGGCTTATGTCAATCGTCAGGGGGGCACCAAGAGCACTCAGGTGGCGCAGGAGGCGGCTCTGCTCATGGTTTGGGCGGAATCCCATCTGCTGGACCTCTCGGCCTCTCATATAGCCGGAGTAGAAAATGTTCAGGCAGACTTCCTCAGTCGTCACTTCCTAGATCCAGGAGAGTGGTGTCTCGGCGCCGAGGCGTTTCAGTTGATAGTGCAGGCTTGGGGGCAGCCCCTGATGGACCTGATGGCCACGGGTGGCAACGCCAAAGTGCCCCGCTTCTTCAGTCGTCGCAGGGACGGTCTGGCCGAGGGTCTGGATGCTCTGGTCCAGCAGTGGCCAACGGAGGGGCTGTTGTATGTGTTCCCTCCTTGGCCGCTGGTGGGCAGAGTGCTTCTTCGCATTGTTCACCATCCGGGTTTGGTGGTGCTGGTGGCGCCGGATTGGCCTCGCCGTCCGTGGTATGCGGATCTGGTGAGGCACCTGGTAGCGGATCCTCTTCCTCTGCCTCTCTCGGACGACCTTCTGATGCAGGGTCCCATTCCCATGTTCGACCCGTCTCCCTTCTGTCTTCCGGCGTGGCTCTTGAAAGGGGTCGCCTTAGCAAGAAGGGATATTCAGACAAGGTGATCTCTACACTGTTGGGGTCCCGGAGGCTTTCTACCTCTCGGGCTTATGTGCGGGTTTGGCGTCTCTTTGAGGAATGGTGTCGGGCGCGGGGAGTGACCTCTTTTCGCGCTTCTCTGCCTAACATTCTAGAGTTCTTGCAGGATGGCCTGGATAGAGGCCTGGCTTGGTCTTCTCTCCGGGTTCATCTTGCGGCCCTGTCGGCTTTTCGAGGGTTGGTGTCAGGTCAGCGTTTATCGGCTCTTCCTGATGTGATTCGGTTTTTGCGGGCGGCCAAGTTGCTTAGGCCTCCCCTACGGCCCTCGGTTCCCTCTTGGGATCTTAATCTGGTTCTCTCTGTTTTGGTGCGTCCGCCTTTCGAGCCCTTGGACGTCTGTTCTTTGAAGGACCTTACTTTGAAGGCGGTCTTTTTGGTGGCCATTACTTCTGCTAGGCGTGTTTCTGAGCTGCAGGGTTTCTCTTGTAGGGCTCCCTTCTTGGAGTTTTCTAGGGAGCGGGTCGTCTTGCGGCCTGTTCCTTCCTTTCTGCCGAAGGTTGTTTCTCCTTTTCATGTCAATCAATCGGTGGTTCTTCCGGTCTTGGGTGGTCGGGAGGGCTCTTCTGAGCAACGGCAGCTGCGCAAGTTGGATGTCGGTCGGGTCCTTCGCTCTTATGTGCAGCGGACCCAGGAATTCCGGAAGTCCGATCATCTCTTTGTCCTCCTGGCGGGTCCTCGTCGGGGAGCTGGCGCTTCTAAGGCTACTATTGCGCGCTGGATCAAGGAGACGATTGCTTCCGCTTATCTTCTGAAACAGCAGCCTGTTCCGGAGTTTCTCAAGGCTCATTCCACTCGGGGTCAGGCGGCTTCTTGGGCTGAGTCGTCGCTCGTGCCTCCAGTGGATATTTGTACGGCTGCGGTTTGGTCTTCCTTGCATTCCTTTGTTCGTCATTATCGGGTTGATGTGCAGGCGCGTCGGGACGCGGTGTTCGGTGAGCGTGTATTGGTATCGGCCCTTCGGGGGTCCCGCCCGTGAGAGGGACTGCTTTGGTACGTCCCATTCGTAAAGTTAACCTCTACTGGTCTGGAGAGTGCTAAAGAAGGAGAAATTAGGTTCTTACCTGCTAATTTACTTTCTTTTAGCTTCTCCAGACCAGTAGAGGTCCCCACCCTGTCTGTTGTTGTTGTTGTTGGGGCTGTTGCGCGGGCAGTTTTTGGTTTTTGCTGCGGGTTCTAGTATTTTTCTAGGGCCGGGGAGAATTGAAGAACAGCGGCTGTGGCTCGGCTGGCTTAGCTGGCGAGCTGTGGGGACATTCTTCCTTCGGGAATTTCTCCTCTGCATTTTCCAACAGCATTTTGGGTATGTTATTTGTTACTCCTTTCGGAGTATTGTTTTTTCTCTCTGTTGTTTTCCAGTTCTTGGTTCTGCTTGGCTATTCGGCAGACTGAGGGAAATAGAGAGGAGGGGCTAGGATATACTGTCCCAAAGTTTTGTTTTCAGTCTCCACCTGCTGGTCATGATTAGATATATACCCATTCGTAAAGTTAACCTCTACTGGTCTGGAGAAGCTAAAAGAAAGTAAATTAGCAGGTAAGAACCTAATTTCTCCTTATTTATTGTCAAATTTATTTTTCTTGCCAAATCACTGTGTAGTTAATGTGTGTCTATAAGAAAGAAAGCTAACCTTTTCCTGAAATTGGATATCGCACTGTGTGTTTTTATTTTGAACAAGCTACCTGATGGAGGTACTGTCCTTTCTGCATGCAATCCGCTGCCGTAATGTCTTTCATTCAAACTGAAAATAGTCTGAACAGGTGTGCTGCTTTGGACACTGGGCTCTATGACTTCAGTTCAGCAGAATATTTTATTTTAAACATTTCTATGCCCCCTCCATTGATTAAAGAATAATTAATGTATGAGGGGATGCTGAAAAGTTCTCAGCCCAATCAGCTTCCTAAATTCTGAGCGTTATTTTCCCACTGTAGCTGAAAAAAGTGTTATCTATGGCCTATGTCAGTCGTCAGGGGGGCACCAAGAGTTGTCTGGTGGCACTGGCGATCTCTCTGCTCATGGAATGGGTGGAGGATCATCTTCAGGACATCTCGGCTTCCCACATTGCCGGTGTAGACAATGTCCAGGTGGATTTTCTCAGTCGTCATGCGCTGGATCCCGACGAGTGGTGTCTCGGGCTGGAAGCTTTCAAGTTGATCAGTCCTGGGGTCGGCCGATCATGGATCTCATGGCCATGAGTGTCAACGCCAAAGTGCTGGGGTTCTTAAGTCACCGTTGGATATCCGTAGGGCCCTTCGCTCTTATGTTCAGCGGACCCAGGAGTTCTGTTAGTTGGATCGTCTCTTCATCCTCTTAGCGGGTCCTCGTAAGGGGGATGGTGCTTCCAAGGCTACCATTGTACGCTGGATCAAGGAGGCTATCGCTTCAGCATACCTTCTCCAAAAGAAGCCTGTTCCGGAATTTCTCAAAGCTCATTCCACTCAGGGTCAAGCAGCTTCTTGGGCCGAATCTTCTCTTGTACTACTACTACTAATAATAATAACAGTTTATATACCGCAGGATCGTGAAGTTCTATGCAGTTTACAGTGATTAGAAAGATGCTACAAATAGAGTAGAACTTACATAGTTGATGAATAGTGGTTAGCAGTTTAAGGGAACGGTTGTGATGGGGGGATTGTGATGGGATATCTGGTGGATATCTGTAAAACTGCTGTTTGGTCTTCTCTCCATTCCTTTGTTCGACACTACTGTGTGGACATTCCGGCGCATCGGGTGCCTCTCCTCCTCCCAGGCGTTTCGCAGCACACAGTTTGCGATACACTGAAAACTACAATGAAGCAACACTCTGGTAGTCTACTTCAACAGTCACTTTTCAGTTGGAGAGAAGGTTACTGTAGGTCGCCAAAACTTATTTGGAGTCGTACAGTGGTTGAGTGCCTATTTGTACATCACCGCTGGCTTTTGTAGAGCTTTGTGCAATAGCTCCCTGTTTTGTTATTGTATACCCAGTTGCTATGTTGGGCTTTGTCTTTCCTTGCCAGAAGTTATTCAGGTTGTACAGCTTGCATAATGCAAGCTGAAACAGTGAGGTGTGTGTACCTGGATGACAGTAGGTGAGAAGCAGCTGAGTGCTTGACCTCACCTTCTCTTTCTCTGTAAACTTCCTCCTTCCTTGTTTTTTTTTTTTTCATAGGCTTCAGCCTGGAGTTGATTTGTGAAAGCTGTATTATTTGTGTTATTCAGCAGCTTGGGAGGATAGGGTGTTTCTAGCACAAGAAAGCAAATCATGTTGACAATATATGATGGGAACTTTTGTACGTGGGTACCTTACCTTAAGAAAAACATTGTGAGCCCTTTGCTCACAGGACAAGGTGTGATACATTTTCTGGGAATGCCAAGAAGGTGCTAAGAGAGTTTTAACAACTCGCTGGCCCATGCAGCAGAAGGAAAAATACCTATAAACAGCATACAAACCAGACAAGCTGGAAGCAAACCCTACAGGAATAAACTTCTTAACGAAACCCTTTTTTCCTGCAGTTTGTGGATCAGAAACTCAATGTCAAAGCCTGTCACAAGGACAAACACAGCCATCAGCTGATTTGCGGTATAAACAAAGTCGCTTCTGCTCAACAGCACTAATGAAGTTACTTCTCACCATATTTATGTTTTGCTGTGACCCCTAAGGCAGGCCCTTTCGTGGGCCGAAACACGGACTTTGTCTGGTCCTTGATTTTAAGTTCTTAAAGACTTCTTTGAAGCCGACATTGTTCATCACATCATTTGCACGCCCTGGGTTGATTTTGTTTTTGGACTTCTCCCCACTTTTGGTTTAGAAGATTGATCTATAGCAGTGGACAGGAAAAGTACACATATACAATATGTGTAAATTGCTGCGGTTGTACCACAGAAAGGCAGTATATCGAATCCGTTACGCTTTACCTTTTGTCTTGCACCTCTGTTTTCCTTTCCTTTTGACTTTGCTCTTTCCCTTATGCTGCACATCTGTGTTTTTCTCTTTTCTACCTTCACCCCTTAAGTTCTGCTCCCCTTTCCTCTTCTTTACCCTCACCCCTTAAGCTCTGCTCCCCTTTCCTCTTCTCTACCCTCACCCCTTAAGCTCTGCTCCCCTTTCCTCTTCTCTACCCTCACCCCTTAAGCTCTGCTCCCCTTTCCTCTTCTCTACCCTCACCCCTTAAGCTCCGCTCCCCTTTCCTCTTCTCTACCCTCACCCCTTATGCTCCACTCTCTTTCCTCTTCTCTACCCTCACCCCTTAAGCTCCGCTCCCCTTTCCTCTTCTCTACCCTCACCCCTTATGCTCCACTCCTCTTTCCTCTTCTCTACCCTCACCCCTTAAGCTCCTCTCCCCTTTCCTCTTCTCTACCCTCACCCCTTAAGCTCTGCTCCCCTTTCCTCTTCTCTACCCTCACCCCTTAAGCTCTGCTCCCCTTTCCTCTTCTCTACCCTCACCCCTTAAGCTCCGCTCCCCTTTCCTCTTCTCTACCCTCACCCCTTATGCTCCACTCTCTTTTCTCTTCTCTACCCTCACCCCTTAAGCTCCGCTCCCCTTTCCTCTTCTCTACCCTCACCCCTTATGCTCCACTCCTCTTTCCTCTTCTCTACCCTCACCCCTTAAGCTCCTCTCCCCTTTCCTCTTCTCTATCCTCACCCCTTAAGCTCCGCTCCCCTTTCCTCTTCTCTACCCTCACCCATTATGCGCCACTCCTCTTTCCTCCACTCTTACCCTGCCCACTGCCCCTTTTCACTTTCAGTAAAAAAAAAAAAAAAGTTTACTTGTGGAACGGTCTTTTCTCCTGTGCAAACATGCATCTCATCATTCATTTCTTGGTGTAAATCTTTCTTTAACAAACTTCGGTTATAAGAAACTTCCTCCTTCCAGGGTTAAATTTTTTTTTAATGATTTCTCACAGCAGTCAGTCTGCTGACACAAACTCATTATACAGCAGTCCTTCTGGTCAATATTCATAGTAATAACAGTTAAATGATGATAGAGAGAGACCAGCATGGCCCATTCAGTCTGCCCCGAAATGCAGCCAAAATTGCACCTTTGATAGTAACATAGTAGATGACGGCAGATAAAGACCCGAATGGTCCATCTAGTCTGCCCAACCTGATTCAATCCAAAAGTTTGTTGGGTTTTTTTTTTTTCTTGTTCTTCTTAGCTATTTATGGGAAGAATCCAAAGCTCTGCCTGGTACTGTGCTTAGGTTGCAACTACTGAAGTCTCCGTCAAAGCTCACTCCAGTCCATCTAAACCAGTGGTCTCAAACATGCGGCCCGGGGGCCACATGCGGCCCACCAGGTACTATTTTGAGGCCCTCGGCATGTTTATCATAATCACAAAAGTAAAATAAAACAGTTTCTTGATCATATGTCTCTTTAGCTATAAATTACAATATTATTATTAAGACTTAGCTAAAAGGAAAGATTTATAAACTATAAAGAGTTTCACCTCATGCAAAATTGTCATTTCTTTAATAAGACATTAACTATTTTTTCTGAGGCCTTCCAAGTACCTCCAAATCCAAAACGTGGCCCTGCAAAGGGTTTGAGTTTGAGACCACTGATCTAAACCCTCCCAGCCATTGAAGCCCTCCCCAGCCCATCCTCCCCCAAACGGCCACATACAGACACAGACCGTGCAAGTCTGCCCAGTACTGGCCTTAGTTCTTCAATATTTACTATTATTTTCTAATTCTAGATCCCCTGTGTTCATCCCACGCGTTTTTGAACTCCATCACCATTTTCCTCTCCACCACCTCTCTCGGGAGCGCATTCCAGGCATCCACCATCCTCTCCGTAAAGAAGAATTTCCTTACATTGCTCGTGAATCTACCACCCCTCAGCCTCAAATTATGTCCTTTGGTTTTACCATTTTCCTTTCTCTGGAAAATATTTTGTTCTACGTTAATATCTTTCAAGTATTTGAATGTCTGAATCATATCTCCCCTATCCCTCCTTTCCTCCAAGGTATACATATTTTGTATGGGTCATCCCAACTTTGAGTTTAGGGTGGTAACTGATTCCTGGTGCAAGCTAACCCCCCTCCCCCACCCCAACATACTACTACTTATTTCTATAGCGTTGTTAGACATTCTCTTGATCCACACATGCTCCTTCCATGTCATATCCAGTGGCATAGTGAGGGTGAGAGGCACCCCTCCCCTTCTCTCGTCTCCACCCCCACACTCCTTCCCCGCTCCCTCCTGATGTGTGCGCACCCCGTTCCCTTCCCCTATACAGCTAGTTCACCACAGCGAGTAACAAGAACTTCCAATGTGCTCCTCACAACCCCGTCGACTCTCCCTCTGCCGTTGGTTCCTATGTGTGGTACCCGGAAGTGACGTTAGCAGGAGAGACAACACGGTGAACAACTACAGGTATGGTGGAAGGGAAGGGGGAAGAGGTGGGGGGGGGGCGGAGAGGAGGAGGGCTTCCGGCATCCCCACCAACATGGCATCCAGGGAGGACCACCCCCTTATTACGCTACTGGTCACATCTTCCTTGTAGTTGTGTAATTTGCAGAATCCTAAGAACAGTTGGTGCAAAACTATAATTTGCACCAATTAACAGTAAGTATATCCAAAAATTGATAGTTAATGCCAATTAGAAGCTAATTATTATATTATGTGCATAGCTGACATTATAACATGCATGCAGCTTTGGCATACTAAGCATAAAAACGTGTGTACAAATTTGCATAATTAGGGGAAAAGCAGCTAAATATACTGCCAGTTGTAAGCACATTACATCTACTGTATATTCAGCATTTTAAACACCATGACCAGAATTTAAAATAGATGACCAGCAGAGCTGAATATTGCTTCATCTGTGTCTTAATATCTTTATAAAAGACAAAGGTCACTGTATAGTTGCCTTTTCATCAATAACTATTTAGCAAAATTCATGATACGGTGACATGAGAGCAAATGGATCTGATTTTCTGGGTAAGTGGAAGTGTGGAAATCAACCAGATTCTCATTTCAAATGTTTGTGAACATGCCTGATGCATATTCATTGCAAACAACCTGAAAACCAGTTCCGATTACAGCTATCAAAGATCCAGGTTGTACCCTACTGCACTTGTGTGGGATCTGCATATAAAATTTTTCTTGAAGGAGGAACTAGAGTGGAAATGGGAAAATAATAATTGCAACCAATAAGTGGTCAGGTGCATGCAAATTTTTTCTCACGCGAGTGACAAGTTTTAAAATTTTTTGGTGTGTTCTAAAACCCAACAACTTTCTAGATTTGTAAGTATTTTGGTCAGTGACCATACGAAATATGTGAGCGGCACTCCTAGAATGTATGAGCGATTACTCAGGCTCTCAATTTACAGCAGTGTCTCGCAAACTCTCTGGAACCGCGGCACACTAAACTCGGGACTACAGCTGGAGGGCATCTGGAAATGCATGGATGTTGATGCGACGATATCACATGCATGTGTGATGCCATTATGCTGATGTATGCACATGCGCGGAGACCTTCCAGACAGGGTCCTGAGCTGCCGGGGTGGGGTGTTGGCGAGGAGGAGAGGTGCCAGTTGACTACCTACCTACCTATTGCTGCTAGAGGCAGTTTGTGATACACTGGCTTAGAGGGAACATAACAAGCAAATTATCTGTTGTCTGCCTTGTTCTTATACTCTGGTATTTCTTAAAAAGGGCTCACCTGCAAAGCAGAGCAGAAATAGTGAGGAATGGGTTGTGCCTAGGAAGATGTACTCCAGTCCTTGGAAAGCAAACGTGTCTGCTTTTCAGGGAATGAAGGCATGCAAATGAACTAACAAAATTTAAAAAAATCTCATGAATATTCATTGGGGCTGTCTTGCAAAGCAGCATTCAATTGTGGCCTTCCTGCATAACATTTCTACCCTAAAATGGTCAACAGTATGAGCCTGTGTAGTGATGCATGCAGTGCAGCACTTTCACCAGCAGGGGGCAAACATGCATTGTATTAAGAATGCAGCGAACAGCTGTTGCATCTCCAAACCAGAAACTTGAACCATTCTGAAGCTGACCGTGTCTGATAGATTCCTTTTACTGGACCAGGCCGGGCAAGTCCTTTTCAAAGTAACGCTCCCCTCATACCACTTCACTCATAGAAACATAGAAATAGACGGCAGATAAGGGCCCACGGCCCATCTAGTCTGCCCACCTTAATGTCCCTCCCCTACCTTTGCCCTGTGAAGAGATCCCATGTGCCGATCCCATTTGGCCTTAAAATCAGGAACGCTGCTGGCCTCAATCACCTGTAGTGGAAGACTATTCCAGCGATCAACCACTCTTTCAGTGAAAAAGAATTTCCTGGTGTCACCTTGTAGTTTCCCGCCCCTGATTTTCAACGGATGCCCTCTTGTTGTCGTGGGACCCTTGAAAAAGAAGATATCTTCCTCCGCCTCGATGCGGCCCGTAAGATACTTGAATGTCTCGATCATGTCCCCCCTCTCTCTGCGCTCCTCGAGCGAGTATAGCTGTAATTTGTCAAGCCGTTTTTCGTATGGTAGATCCTTGAGTCCCGAGACCATCCGGGTGGCCATTGGGACTCAAGGATCTACCATACGAAAAACGGCTTGACAAATTACAGCTATACTCGCTCGAGGAGCACAGAGAGAGGGGGGACATGATCGAGACGTTCAAGTATCTTACGGGCCGCATCGAGCCCACTCCAGGAAACTGCTGAGTTTTAACGGTAACTAGTAACTTAGATTTGATCATGTCACTCCTCTTAAAGTCTGCTCACTGGTTGTCTGTTAATCATCGATTAACATGTAAGATTTTGCTTTTGGTCTTCAAGACACGTTCTGCACGATCTCTGCCTTATCTTGGTAATTACCTGGTATCACATGTACCTTCTTGTGTACTTCGTTCACTTACTGTTCCATCTGTAAGATATGTTTACATATGCTTCTACTAAAAAGTGTATTTTTTTTAGTTAATGGTCCACAACTCTGGAATGCTCTTCCTGATCACATTAGGTCTGAAAACAATTTAGAACATTTCAAATCTTTTTTATTTTCAGATGCATTTAATTAATAGCTTCTATTCAATTGGCATATATTTATATCTCAGGTAGGACATAGTGAGCATCAGTATGGAATTAAAAGCACACATGTGTTTAGTTTATTTTTATGATATGTTTGATTGTATTCATTGAGGAAGGGTGGGTGGGACGGGTTATAATTTTTATGTTATTATGATTACAATAGAAAGAATTTCAAGTATTATATTGCTATTATTAATTATATATTCCTGTACACTTGATGGAAGATTTTAAAATGAATAAAGAATTAAAAAAAACAAAAAAGCACACATTTAAAATTAACCCCCTCCTCATCTACTAAACCGTGATAATGGTTATTAGCGCAGGGAGCTGCGCTGCTCCCGACGCTCATAGAGTTCCTATGAGCGTCGGGAGCAGTGCAGAACATTCAGTGCTATTTACGGGAGGGGGTAAATTTAAATTAAATTATATTTTATCTATCTTTGTCTATAATGTAACTTTCATTTTATATTGGATTTTTAAATTTCACTCTATTTTAACCTTTATATTAAATATAAACCAAATAGATTTGCCAATCTGGTAAATCAAACACTATATGAACTTGGAAACTTGTAACTTATATTATAATTATTTTTGTCATGCGGTAGACTGAGAAACTAAGTCTCTCAGATAATTTATTCAGCTGCCACCATTTCTCATTTTTGCTTTTGTTTCATTGTTGATTGTGGGACTTCCGATTTATCTGCTGACATTGGAGACACATTGGGCTAGATTCATTAAACTCACCGGTCCGGATCGTTGTTGGGCAATTCGTGGCCAAGTTCTGCTGGGCGACTGAGTCACTAAAGAGACCTCATTTGCATGTGCTGATTGGATTGGACGCATGCCCTGCGGATCGCTGCACACCCAGACCGTCCTGGTTGGCTGTAGATGCGATCTGCGCATGTCAAAACAAAGGGGTAGAGGTGGCATAGGTACGGAGCAGCTCCCAAAAGGAATCTTTTAAATTTGCGCATGCAGAATGGAACAGCCAAAACAGAACACGCTTTAAACCCGCGGGTTAAAACCACGGGCTCGCATTTTTGTGCAATATATAAAAAGAAGAGGAGAGTATGCATATGTACAGGTTTTTATTTTTTATGTTGATGGTTGTTTTCAGGGCGGCAGAGAGCCAGGGAGATTTCAGGGCGGCAGAGAGCAGGAGATTCAGCAAGGACAGTAGCGACTGGTCCTCAGCAGTCGCTTCATTTTGGATCGGCAAACCCAATCGGTGTTCCTTCTTCTGTTTAGTGAATCCTACATATGCATGGCATTTTCCCTCATTTGCATTTGTGGATTGGATTGGAGATTGATTGCACAGCTGTTTAGTGAATCGGGTTGGGAAACGATCGCAAAACCATCAGTACACGATCAGTACGTTTTGTGAATCTAGCCTCTTATAAACACCATTTCTAGAGGAGGAAGAAGAACTGTGGTGCTCGGTTCATAGTCTAAAGCGCGCGAGGACAAAGGCGCGCCGACAACCGAGCGTGGACAACTGAGCGCCGGACTTCATCGCGCCGAAAAAACCCCGTATTTTAAAGGGCTCCGACGGGGGGTATTGGTGGGGAAACCCCCCCACACTTTACTTAATAGAGATCGCGCTGGTGTTCGGGGGGGGGTTTGGGGGGTTGTAACCCCCATCATTATACTGGAAACTTAACTTATTCCCTGTTTTTTTAGGGAAAAAGTTAAGTTTTCAGTATAATGTGGGGTTTCTCCCCCCCATCAGAGCCCTTTAAAATACGGGTTTTCTTCGGCGCGATTAAGCCCTGCGCTCAGTTGTCCACACTCGGTTGTCGGCGCGCCTTTGTTCTCACGCGCTTTTGACCCGTCACCATGGTGCGCATACCTGCTATCAGCAATCTAACATAAAGTAATTAAAAAAAAAAAGCACCATGATTAGAATAGTGAAATGAATAAAGCAATGTTTATGAAATGTCTGAAAGGGCAATTTTATAAATCAGCACCTAAAGTGGGAACTAATTCTGCAATTTATAGAGTAATAACCCATTTATAACTGGCACCACTAATTGGCTATTATGGGGTCCTTTTATTAAGGTGCATTAATCAATTTAGTGCACGCTAAAGATTAGAATATAATGGATGCCTTAGCATTTAGTGCGCACTAATCTTTAGCATGCGCTAAATCGTTTAGCGCGCCTTAATAAAAAGACCCCTATATGTGCTAAGTGTTGTTTTATGACATAGGTACCAAAATAACTTAGGCCCATAATCTATAAACAGCGCCTTAAATTAGGTGCCAATTGGCGCCCTACTGGCGCCTAAGTTAAGTGAAAAATGTCATTTAAAAGACTTTTTAAAATGATTTCTGATGAAACGGAATCGCACCCGAGCAAGCACTTTACAGCACCCAATGCCACTATAGGGATGGCTAATGCTGGAAGTGGTGCTACATAGGCATAATTCGCGTCAAAGGGCTCTTCAGCTTGGAAAAGAGACGGCTGAGGGGGAGATATGATTGAATTCTTCAAAATCCTGAGTGGAGTAGAACGGGTACAAGTGGATCAATTTTTCACTCCATCAAAAATTACAAAGACTAGGGGAACACTCGATGAAGTTACAGGGAAATATTTTTAAAGTTTCAAGTTTATTAGGATTTTATATACCACCTATCAAGGTTATCTAAGCGGTTTTTACAATCAGGTACTCAAGCATTTTCCCTCTCTGTCCCGGTGGGCTCACAATCTATCTAACGTGCCTGGGGCTATGGAGGATTAAGTGACTTGCCCAGGGTCACAAGGAGCAGCGCGGGGTTTGAACCCACAACCCCAGGGTGCTGAGGCTGTAGATCCAACCACTGCACCACACACTCCTCCTCCTAAAGCCAATAGGAGGATATAATCTTTTCACTCAGAGAATAGTTAAGCTCTGGAACGTGTTGCCAGAGATTGTGGTAAGAGCAGATAGCATAGCTGATTTTAAGAAAGATTTGGACAAGTTCCTGGAGGAAAATTCTATAGTCTGTTATTGAGAAAGACACGGGGGAAGCCACTGCTTGCCCTGGATCGGTGGCATGGAATGTTGCTACTCTTTGGGATTCCGGAATCTTGTTATTTTTTGAGATTCTGTATGGAATGTTGTTACTCTTTGGGCTTTGGCTAGGTACTAGTGACCTGGATTGGCCACCGTGAGAACGGGCTACTGGGCTTGATGGACCATTGGTCTGACCCTGTAAGCCTATTCTTATGTTCTTATGATGCACATTGGGAAGACATGGTGGAAGCCACTGCTTGCCCTGGATCGGTAGCATAGAATGTTGCTACTCTTTGGGATTCTAGAATCTTGTTACTCTTTGGGATTCCGGAATCTTGCTATTCTTTGGGTTTCTGTATGGAATGTTGCTATGCTTTGAGTTTTGGCCAGGTACTAGTAACCTGGATTGGCCACTGTGAGAATGGGCTACTGGGCTTGATGGACCAAAGCAACTTCATCTACTCTGTATCTCCTCTAGAAATTACCAGATATCTTCTTCATGTAATACATTTTTTGTAATCCGCCTTGAACCGCAAGGCAATGGCGGAATAGAAATCTCTAATGTAATGTAATTGGTCTGATCCAGTAAGGCTATTCTTATATTCTTATGTTTAAATGTAGGCACTGGAAAAGTAGGCTTTGAAAACCCTGGTGCCTACCTTTGCTAGAGGTGTGATTCTCTAAATGGTGCCATCGCGTGACTAGCCCACCAAAATTCACCTAAAACCTGCTGGCGTATTGAGGTGGTAGACAGGTGGGTATAATAGGTTTTGGGGGACTTTTGAAAGGCTCACCTTGCACTAAAAGGGGGTTCCGGTGAAATATGTACCTGGAACCCTTTATATGAAGTTCACTGTGCCCCCTAAGGTGCCCTATTGGGATGTCTGTGTGGCTAGTCAATTAAGATGCTGGTCCCTCCCTTGTCCAAATGGGCTTACTTTGGACGTTTTGAACATGAACATTTTTGCATTCGAAAATGGCCCAAAAAGTTTGCCAAGATGTCCAAAGAGGTCATTACAATAAAAAAAAGACTTGTAGCGGTTTTGAAAATAGATGTTTCCATGCCCTGACTTTTGGACGTCTTGCGGGAAACGTCTAAAGTCAGACTTAGAAGCAGTATTGAAAATGCCCCTCAAAGTGAGTTAGTGCTAAATCGGAGTTTAACTCGTGCCTTAAAAATCCTTCTGAGTCACCGTTAAGTCTCCATCAGACCACAGCTCAGTACTACACAGGTTCCGAGAAGTCTGTTGTATTTCTTGGGGATTTCTTAATGCAGTGGTTTAAGGATTAAGGAAGTCTAAGCTCTGGAAATCCAGAGGGTATTGCAAAAAAAATAGTCTTGCTGCTCAGGGAAAGGTGAAATATTCACCACTTGCTGCCTTCTCACAGCAGGTAGGGACACAGTGGCGTACCTGGCAGGGTGGGAACCCGAGGCGAAGCACCCCCTCATCTGGCTAGAGCACCCCTTCCTCCAGCATGGATCGGTTGCGGGGTTGCAGGCTGCCTGAGTGTGGCCATCAATTCTGCTGGTCCCCTGCCCCGGGACAGGAGGTTGACATCAGAGGGGGGCATAGACCAGTGGAGCCAAAGGCTGTGTGCAGGCATGTCAGCTCCAGCACCCCCAAAGCTCCCTGTAGCCGGGGTGCCCTCTGCCCCGGCCTTGGCACACCACTACAGGGACATGCACTTCTGATTCCCCCCCAAAAAAGCAGGCCTACATTTCTGAGCATGCACTAAAAACTGCGAAAGGGAGACTAGGCAAACCGGGAAAGACAAGCATGATACAAGACCCTGAGGACCTGTTTGGCTATTCATCAGTGCAATCCAAAGGAAAACCTTGCAAACAAGTAGAGTGTAGAATGGTAGCCTGATGGTTAGAGCAACAGGCTGAGAACCAGGGAAGGTTGTTTCAAATCCTTCTCTGGCTCCATGGGACCAGGGTAAGTCCCTTAACCCTTTCAGGACCAAGGGACATATTTGTCCCATAACTTTAAAATCCTATAAATTTTGATTGGGATAGTCTACAGTTCTAAATTTGATATGTACGGATTCCATATGATACTGCCTTTATGTAAACAAACTGGTTCCGACATTCATTCATTAGCGTCGTTGCCAGATTGACGAGAAGATTCACTTGCCACACTGTCCATAAGCCAGAAGTGTGATTTTTTAAAATAAAAATAATGATATTTCACAAAAAAAATCAATTTTTTGCCATCTCAAGCCCTTTTTACCATAAAAATGTCGTCAAAACCACAAAAATTGGCCTACGATCCTTATGGTCCTGAAAGGGTTAACCATCCAATGCCTCAGGTACAACCTTAGATGTGAGCCCATTAGGGAATGTATCTTGCCCTGTGACAGGCATGAGCTAAATGTTTAGCAAAAAATAAAACCGTGCTATACTAAGCGGTGGCTCCTTTGATTTAAGTAGAGAATTGTAAGTTGTTGCAACAACCCACAGTTAAACCACTGAACAATACAGATTGCATAATTAACGCAATCCCCCTTGTCCTATTGCCCCATCGTGTACATTCCTCGTTGTTTTCTGCTCTACAAATTGGACTTTGTTGGAATTCTAGCTGAAGAAACCTTTTCACCACAGAACCTAGGTGACGCCTTTGGCAGCAGTTGGATTCAATAATGCATGAAACTCCCTCTGGATCACAGACGGTGAGTGCTAATACCATCCTGTCTCCTCCTGCAAAAGTGCACCAGATTACGTAGCAGGAAAAGCTATAACATGCAGCAGGGGTTATCAACACAGTTCTCGGGATACACCTAGCCAGTCAGGTTTTCGGGATACCCAGAATGAATATGCAGACTACTTTTAGCCAATAATACAACATAGAAGAGAAATTGGTGAGTCCCCACTAGGAACACGAGAGGATAAACACAGTAGGAACTCCCAAAATTGTAGAGGATACGATAGACAAAGAACGGACAACTAGACTTATCTGGAAGTTAGTATTTCCAAGTTGAACAAAGATGCAGAGACATAGAGGGGCATATTCGAAAGGAACGTCTAAGTCCGTTTTCGTCTAAGTTGCAAGTCATCCAAACTAAAAAACAGCGTAGGACACATTTTTGAAAAATACGGCCAAATTTTTTTTCGTTTTGAAAATCGTCTTAAGTATACGTCCTGCCGATCTGATCGTCCAAGTCGCTAAATCGTCCATCTTTAAACCATATTTTTGTCCAACTTTTCATCCAAGTCAAAAATGCCTAGAACTAGCCCTGTTGGACGTGGGAGGGGTCTGCAAAGTGATGGACTGAACACCCAGACATGGCACCTAAATAGTGGGGTACCTTACAGGGCACTGCTGTGAACTTCACAAAAAGGGTGCCATGTCTTCATCTCACTACAGCTCCCTTATAGGTCACGGTGAGCCCCACAAACCACCTCCACAATCCCCTAGACCAGTGGTCTCAAACTCAAACCCTTTGCAGGGCCACATTTTGGATTTGTAGGTACTTGGAGGGCCTCAGAAAAAATAGTTAATGTTTTATTAAAGAAATGACAATTTTGCATGATACTCTATACAGTTTCTAAATATTTCCTTTTGGCTAAATCTTAATAATAATAATATTGTAATTTATAGCTAAAGAGACATATGATCAAGAAACTGTTTTATTTTACTTTTGTAATTATGATAAACATACCGAGTGCCTCAAAATAGTACCTGGCGGGCTGCGAGTTTGAGACCACTGCCCTAGACTCACTTATCTACCATCCCAATAGCCCTTATGGCTGCGGGAGGCTCTTATATGCCAGTACAAAAGGGTTTTGGGGGTGTATAGGAGAGTGCACATGTTTCAATATCAATCCGGTGATTACAGGGGCTTATGGGCATGGGTCTTCCTCTCCATGGATCCCTAACCCATGCCTCTGTGCAGCACGACTAGGCTTTCCTATGCCAGGTGATGATGTTCTGGAGGTACAATTTTCACATTGTGATTAATATTTTTATGGTGGTAGGTGGGTCGGTGATCATTGGGGTAGTGTGTGGGGGTCTGTAGTTTGTGTCTGCAGTGCTTATCTGGTGACTTTAGGTGGGTTTTTGTGACTTATTAGACCATGTTATAAATGGTCTAAGTCACAACGTCCAAGTTCCGTCTATGCTGTGCTGTATAACTTTCGTTTATACATGCAGTACGTCTAAGTCTAAGCCTTCCCACGTCCCGCCCAAATCCCGCCCTCGACACTCCTCCTGAAATGCCCCATTTAGCTATGGTCGTTCAGCGGCACTGTGAAGGACTAGGTTGCTTTTAAATACGTCCAAAACCCGGTTTTATTATCGCCACTTGGATGTTTTTGACTGATGATCGTCCAAGTGCCGGTTTTTGGACGTTTTTCTCTTTCAATTATGAGCCCCTTAATGTGCAAAGAAATAAGAGTAGTAAGAACACGATATTAATATATGTGTATACTGTATATTATATATATATATATCCAGTATATACAAATAAGTAGGATGATTATGATTTAACTATGGGGCCCATAATCAAAAAACATAGATGTTCAAAAGGCATCCCAAATCAGCGCTTGGACATGTTAATCACCAGGACGTCCCAAGTACCGAAACCGTCTTTCTGTATGTCTAGCGAGGTGTTCCAGCCTCTGTATGTTCAGAGCATGAGATGGGTGTGGTGGAGGCGTGTTATGGGCGGGCTTTGGGCAGTCTCAAGGGCGGCTTAGACATGGACATCTTGCAGCGATAATCATCAAACAATTTCCAAGACATCCTGGCCAGAACTAGGCCTGTTTGAAACTAGACCCTGTTTTAGAAGGGTCTAAGTGCCACAAAGGTGCCCAAACTGATCAGATGACCGAGGTAAGACCCCCCCCCACACACTCTTCGATTGCTGCCTGCGCCTACTGAGTTATAAGCGGAATGACAGAGAAAAGTAGTGGCATGTCTGAAGTTGCATCTTATGTCTCAAGAGTGAGCTGTCACTCTTAGTAAAGTAAAGTAAAGAATTCCAGAGAGTGGGAGCCATGACAGAAAATGAGGAGTTCCTGCAAACATTGAGGAGGTGACGTCGGAGAGCGCGCCAAAGCTGACGCGGCAGCAAGCTCGTGGCTGCTTGCTCCAAAGTTTAAAAGGTACGGGGGGAAGGGACGCATGCGCAAAGCAGGGGGAAGAGTGGGAAGGGGAGGGTGGAAAGCAGGAAGGGTGCTAGCGCCACCCGAGGAAGACCAAGCCCAGGGCGGACCGCCCTCCCTGCACCCCCCCTTACTTCGCCACTGGGAGTAACCCAAGGCAGTGCTGTAATATCTTTATAGAAAGGGTGCTGGATGTGTGTAGTGGTCTCCCGGTCAGGTGGTGGAAATAAGGACCTTATCTGAATTCCAGAACGCATGGGACAAACGTAGAGAATCTCTGAGGGGGAGCAGGGATTGTAAACCATAAAAATACGGATGACGTATGGCCTTGATATGCTGTTATAGTTTTAAAGTTTCTCCACAGATTTATATTTTAGCATGGATTTGTATTAATATTTATCAACTGCATTATGTATACTTTTGACCGATTGCATAATATGTATTACATATAGGGCTCCTTTTACAAAGGTGCGCTAGCGTTTTTAGCGCACGCACCGGCTGAAACATTACCGCCTGCTTAAAAGGAGGTGGTAGCGGCTAGCGTGCGCGTGTTATTCTGCGCGTTAAGGCCGTGACACCCCTTTGTAAAAGGAGCCCATAATATTTTGCCTATATTATTTACATGTTAGTTCTGTAAGCCCCTTCAGGCCATATGTTTGGATTATACGTTCCAAATGAAAAGAACGTATCATTATGTAGGTGATCCTCCCTAGAATCCAAGCAGTGACTAAAATTCTATCCTTTGTGACGTCACAGATGGTTAGAACCAGCTAAACCTAGCAGGAGATCAATTGTGAATCTCTTCCCAGCCACTGTAGTGGAACAGTATTGAGAACTGAGAAATTAATGACAACAACGACATTTTCTGTTGACTATTTGCCATGTGTACTTTTTGCAGTGGTTGCGAGGCATCTCTTTTATCCTGGGAAGTAGATAAACCTGCTGTTACCATCATTACTGTCACTTCCCAAACTTCGAATTTGTGGTATAGTCCAGCTTCGTTCACAAGAGATCAAGCAATGCCTTGGCATGTCTTAAAATAGCCTTCGCCTTTCCAAACCAATTGTGCTTTAATTCCTTGGATAAATATTGCATGCTTTTCGGAAAGCATTTTCTATTTATAAGGTGTTTCTTTTTATAGGAATCCTTCAGAGCAAACCGGCTGTATCTGCTTCTTTCCAGATAGCAAAGCAAAACATTTAGTTAGGAACAAACTGGGCCCAGTGTAGTGAAACTGGAAAAATCTTCCCCTCTTTTACATGGAGATGAAGAAGGTGGAGGCTGATCACTCTTGGCTATTTCTATTTGTAGCACATGTTCAATGCCAATATATACAGTACGGTTTTAGGTTGACGGAGCCAATGCCAGGCACCCTAGGCAAACTTTCAGCTTTCCCCATCCCCCCTTGAATTTTCTCCTTTAATCTTTCCCATTTTCCCATTCCCCCATTTTAAAAATAATTTTCTCCTTTAATCTTTCCCATTCCCCCATTTAAAAAATAATTTAAAAAGCTTCCTTTTTAAAGATGCTTTTAATCTTTAAATTATCCTTAAATGACCAAATAGTTACCTTCCAGGTTTATACTATTCCCTCCCTAATGTTTTTTTCCATGGCTCTGTTTTCATTTCAGAGCATTGAATTGTAACTTTACCCCTCCACTGCCTGTGTATCAATTAGTTTGGAAACTTGTCTGTCCAACCTATTATTGTTAATTTTAAATAGTATGTCTAAATGTATATTTATTTTATTCTGCTGTAACTCGCTTAGTGATTTGAATAAGCGATTTATCAAATCAAAATAAAACTTGAAACTTGTTGAGCAGTTTTCTCAGCTCTGAAACTTTACTTCCCTTGCCTCCTTTGGATCTGCCATTCCAGTTTCTCCTGTGGGGGGTTTTCCCCTGAATACCAGAGGGATTGGGGATTGGGACTTTTGTACTTTTGCAACCACACTCAAAGTGGTTTACATCGTGACCCGTCAAATGCGCGCCGACAATTGCACCCTGACATTTGTGTGCAAGGCAAATGCGCGCACTGAATGGGGTGGAGGGGGGGGGTTTGGCCCAACCCAACTATTTTGTATTTTTGAGGGTTACAAAGTGATCACTACACTTAAAACATTCACTTGCTATCTAGTGTTAGGGTAAGGTTTACATGATGATTATGGGAACCCGTAAAGGGATTATGGGATTATGGGAACTCTTAAAGGGATGATGATTATGGGCCCGTAAAGGGATTATGGGAACCCGTAAAGGGATTATGGGAACCCGTAAAGGGATTATGGGAACCCGTAAAGGGATTATGGGAACCCGTAAAGGGATTATGGGAACCCGTAAAGGGATGATGATTATGGGAACCCATAAAGGGATTATGGGATTATGGGAACCCGTAAAGGGATTATGGGATTATGGGCCCGTAAAGGGATTATGGGAACCCGTAAAGGGATTATGGGAACCCGTAAAGGGATTATGGGAACCCGTAAAGGGATGATGATTATGGGAACCCATAAAGGGATTATGGGATTATGGGAACCCGTAAAGGGATTATGGGAACCCGTAAAGGGATTATGGGAACCCGTAAAGGGATTATGGGAACCCGTAAAGGGATGATGATTATGGGAACCCATAAAGGGATTATGGGATTATGGGAACCCGTAAAGGGATTATGGGATTATGGGCCCGTAAAGGGATTATGGGAACCCGTAAAGGGATTATGGGAACCCGTAAAGGGATTATGGGAACCCGTAAAGGGATGATGATTATGGGAACCCATAAAGGGATTATGGGATTATGGGAACCCGTAAAGGGATTATGGGAACCCGTAAAGGGATGATGATTATGGGAACCCATAAAGGGATTATGGGATTATGGGAACCCGTAAAGGGATTATGGGAACCCGTAAAGGGATTATGGGAACCCGTAAAGGGATTATGGGAACCCGTAAAGGGATGATGATTATGGGAACCCATAAAGGGATTATGGGATTATGGGAACCCGTAAAGGGATTATGGGATTATGGGCCCGTAAAGGGATTATGGGAACCCGTAAAGGGATTATGGGAACCCGTAAAGGGATTATGGGAACCCGTAAAGGGATGATGATTATGGGAACCCATAAAGGGATTATGGGATTATGGGAACCCGTAAAGGGATTATGGGAACCCGTAAAGGGATTATGGGAACCCGTAAAGGGATGATGATTATGGGAACCCATAAAGGGATTATGGGATTATGGGAACCCGTAAAGGGATTATGGGATTATGGGCCCGTAAAGGGATTATGGGAACCCGTAAAGGGATTATGGGAACCCGTAAAGGGATTATGGGAACCCGTAAAGGGATGATGATTATGGGAACCCATAAAGGGATTATGGGATTATGGGAACCCGTAAAGGGATTATGGGAACCCGTAAAGGGATGATGATTATGGGAACCCATAAAGGGATTATGGGATTATGGGAACCCGTAAAGGGATTATGGGAACCCGTAAAGGGATGATGATTATGGGAACCCGTAAAGGGATTATGGGATTATGGGAACCCGTAAAGGGATGATAATTATGGGAACCCGTAAAGGAATTATGGGAACCTGAACAGAGATGATGATTATGGGAACCCGTAAAGGGATTATGGGAACCCGTAAAGGGATTATGGGAACCCATAAAGGGATGATGATTATGGGAACCCATAAAGGGATTATGGGAACCCGTAAAGGGATGATGATTATGGGAACCCGTAAAGGGATTATGGGATTATGGGAACCCGTAAAGGGATTATGGGAACCCGTAAAAGGATGATGATTATGGGAACCCGTAAAGGGATTATGGGAACCCGTAAAGGGATTATGGGAACCCGTAAAGGGATGATAATTATGGGAACCCGTAAAGGAATTATGGGAACCTGAACAGAGATGATGATTATGGGAACCCGTAAAGGGATTATGGGAACCCGTAAAGGGATGATGATTATGGGAACCCGTAAAGGGATTATGGGAACCCATAAAGGGATGATGATTATGGGAACCCATAAAGGGATTATGGGAACCCGTAAAGGGATGATGATTATGGGAACCCATAAAGGGATTATGGGATTATGGGAACCCGTAAAGGGATTATGGGAACCCGTAAAGGGATGATGATTATGGGAACCCGTAAAGGGATTATGGGAACCCGTAAAGGGATTATGGGAACCCGTAAAGGGATTATGGGATTATGGGCCCGTAAAGGGATTATGGGAACCCGTAAAGGGATTATGGGAACCCGTAAAGGGATTATGGGAACCCGTAAAGGGATGATGATTATGGGAACCCATAAAGGGATTATGGGATTATGGGAACCCGTAAAGGGATTATGGGATTATGGGCCCGTAAAGGGATTATGGGAACCCGTAAAGGGATTATGGGAACCCGTAAAGGGATTATGGGAACCCGTAAAGGGATGATGATTATGGGAACCCATAAAGGGATTATGGGATTATGGGAACCCGTAAAGGGATTATGGGAACCCGTAAAGGGATGATGATTATGGGAACCCATAAAGGGATTATGGGATTATGGGAACCCGTAAAGGGATTATGGGAACCCGTAAAGGGATGATGATTATGGGAACCCGTAAAGGGATTATGGGATTATGGGAACCCGTAAAGGGATGATAATTATGGGAACCCGTAAAGGAATTATGGGAACCTGAACAGAGATGATGATTATGGGAACCCGTAAAGGGATTATGGGAACCCGTAAAGGGATGATGATTATGGGAACCCGTAAAGGGATTATGGGAACCCATAAAGGGATGATGATTATGGGAACCCATAAAGGGATTATGGGAACCCGTAAAGGGATGATGATTATGGGAACCCGTAAAGGGATTATGGGATTATGGGAACCCGTAAAGGGATTATGGGAACCCGTAAAAGGATGATGATTATGGGAACCCGTAAAGGGATTATGGGAACCCGTAAAGGGATTATGGGAACCCGTAAAGGGATGATAATTATGGGAACCCGTAAAGGAATTATGGGAACCTGAACAGAGATGATGATTATGGGAACCCGTAAAGGGATTATGGGAACCCGTAAAGGGATGATGATTATGGGAACCCGTAAAGGGATTATGGGAACCCATAAAGGGATGATGATTATGGGAACCCATAAAGGGATTATGGGAACCCGTAAAGGGATGATGATTATGGGAACCCATAAAGGGATTATGGGATTATGGGAACCCGTAAAGGGATTATGGGAACCCGTAAAGGGATGATGATTATGGGAACCCGTAAAGGGATTATGGGATTATGGGAACCCGTAAAGGGATGATAATTATGGGAACCCGTAAAGGAATTATGGGAACCTGAACAGAGATGATGATTATGGGAACCCGTAAAGGGATTATGGGAACCCGTAAAGGGATGATGATTATGGGAACCCGTAAAGGGATTATGGGAACCCATAAAGGGATGATGATTATGGGAACCCATAAAGGGATTATGGGAACCCGTAAAGGGATGATGATTATGGGAACCCGTAAAGGGATTATGGGATTATGGGAACCCGTAAAGGGATTATGGGAACCCATAAAAGGATGATGATTATGGGAACCCGTAAAGGGATTATGGGAACCCGTAAAGGGATTATGGGAACCCGTAAAGGGATGATAATTATGGGAACCCGTAAAGGAATTATGGGAACCTGAACAGGGATGATGATTATGGGAACCCGTAAAGGGATTATGGGAACCCATAAAGGGATGATGATTATGGGAACCCGTAAAGGGATTATGGGAACCCATAAAGGGATGATGATTATGGGAACCCATAAAGGGATTATGGGAACCCGTAAAGGGATGATGATTATGGGAACCCGTAAAGGGATTATGGGATTATGGGAACCCGTAAAGGGATTATGGGAACCCGTAAAGGGATGATGATTATGGGAACCCGTAAAGGGATTATGGGATTATGGGAATTCTTAAAGGGATGATGATTATGGGCCCATAAAGGGATTATGGGAACCCATAAAGGGATGATAATTATGGGAACCCATAAAGGAATTATGGGAACCTGAACAGAGATGATGATTATGGGAACCCGTAAAGGGATTATGGGAACCCGTAAAGGGATGATGATTATGGGAACCCGTAAAGGGATTATGGGAACCCATAAAGGGATGATGATTATGGGAACCCATAAAGGGATTATGGGAACCCGTAAAGGGATGATGATTATGGGAACCCATAAAGGGATTATGGGATTATGGGAACCCGTAAAGGGATTATGGGAACCCGTAAAGGGATGATGATTATGGGAACCCGTAAAGGGATTATGGGATTATGGGAACCCGTAAAGGGATGATAATTATGGGAACCCGTAAAGGAATTATGGGAACCTGAACAGAGATGATGATTATGGGAACCCGTAAAGGGATTATGGGAACCCGTAAAGGGATGATGATTATGGGAACCCGTAAAGGGATTATGGGAACCCATAAAGGGATGATGATTATGGGAACCCATAAAGGGATTATGGGAACCCGTAAAGGGATGATGATTATGGGAACCCGTAAAGGGATTATGGGATTATGGGAACCCGTAAAGGGATTATGGGAACCCGTAAAAGGATGATGATTATGGGAACCCGTAAAGGGATTATGGGAACCCGTAAAGGGATTATGGGAACCCGTAAAGGGATGATAATTATGGGAACCCGTAAAGGAATTATGGGAACCTGAACAGGGATGATGATTATGGGAACCCGTAAAGGGATTATGGGAACCCATAAAGGGATGATGATTATGGGAACCCGTAAAGGGATTATGGGAACCCATAAAGGGATGATGATTATGGGAACCCATAAAGGGATTATGGGAACCCGTAAAGGGATGATGATTATGGGAACCCGTAAAGGGATTATGGGATTATGGGAACCCGTAAAGGGATTATGGGAACCCGTAAAGGGATGATGATTATGGGAACCCGTAAAGGGATTATGGGATTATGGGAACCCGTAAAGGGATTATGGGAACCCGTAAAGGAATTATGGGAACCTGAACAGGGATGATGATTATGGGAACCCGTAAAGGGATTATGGGAACCCATAAAGGGATGATGATTATGGGAACCCGTAAAGGGATTATGGGAACCCGTAAAGGGATGATAATTATGGGAACCCATAAAGGAATTATGGGAACCTGAACAGAGATGATGATTATGGGAACCCTTAAAGACTATTTTATGGCTTTTTATTTATTAATCCAGAAATCAATTTGTACCACTGAGCAGCCTGATGTCCTATTAAATCCAAACTATTTAAAAGACCATTTTGTCTTTATATTCTCTTCCCTGGCTCACCTGCCTTTCACAACTAAATTCATGAAAGACTTTGAATTATTAACTTCCAAATCGCACTCTGAGGTTGAAGACCCAGGAATGTTAATGTGAATTACATCTGCCTCGCGGCTTTGCCCTTCTGTGCCTGATGAATTTTGCAGATGCAGAGTTTTAGCTTCTTGAAGTCCCAGTGTGCTCATGTGAACCGTCAAGTGGTTATGAATTGTTGAGAAGCCCTGTATCTCAGACAATTTCTCTGTGTCCATCGTGACTTTAAAAGAAACTAGCTCAGAATATGTTTGGTTGGAACTGAGCCAGTGGCACAAAGCGCTCTCCATGAGCATGCGGATGCCTTGGGCTTGAGTTCCAGGTTAGGTCTACTCCCCAGAATGGTCAGGGTTAGGGATCCTTTGAAGGCAGCATTCATAGCCCTTGGGGAAAGGAGGATGTTCCAGGCATCCCATAACACCAGGAGCAGGATTTAAGGTTCATGGTTTAAGGAGCCCTGACAAGAAAACTCTTACTGTAAAAACTCGTATGCTAAGTTTGACTAGCTGTATATCGAATCTGTCTTACTAGTGTATGTAGTCTGTGCCCCTAGGTTAAAATTGTCTTATCATTTGTCTGAAGTCCTTGCTCATTACTTTCCTATATTATGTATGCAAACTTGTAACCCGTTCTGGGTTCTTATGGGAGGACGGTCTATAAAATTTTATAAATTAATTAAATAATGATTGGGGTAGGAAAACTGGAGAAAAGAATAAAATGGGTGTGTGGGGGGGGGGGGGGGGGGAATTGGCCACCGTGAGAATGGGCTGCTGGGCTTGAAGGACCATTGGTCCGATCCAGTAAGGCTATTCTTATGTCCCTAGTAATTGCAAATGAAGGCTCATAGTATTGGATCTAAACTCTGTTTCCACTTGGGATGGAAGGATAAAGAAACTGCCAGGCCACAAAAAATGTGCTAAATGTAAAGGAAATGTAGCCCCTCAATCCTGGAATGATCTCCCAATATATATAAGAGAAGAAAAGAACCTCGAAAAATTTAAGATTAAGCTCAAAAGTTTCCTTTTTAATGATGCTTTTAGTGAATAGTGATCTTTTATTATTTTTATCTATTTTTTTTATTGTTTTTCTCCCCCCCTTATGTTTTTACCTTTGTATCTTGAATTTAATATAGAATGTAACCATTAATGAAATTTCCCATTGTTTCGATATAATTAGTACCAACTTAATTTTTTTAATTGTGTTTGTTTTTTGTAATATTGTCCATTTATATAATATTTTACCTATGTTTATATAATATTTTACCTTTGTTTGTAATTATTTGTTTTATCTTGTACATCGCCTTGAATGTAGAGTAGGCGATTAATCAAATCATTTAATAAACTTGGAAACTTTTAAACTTGGAAAAACATTATTTCTCCAGCTGTTTGTACTATATATTTTTTTAAATTTGTAAATATACTGAATACTACTCATGGACAACACTTGCAGAACGGTAATGCTCTGGAACAGGGGTGGTCAACTCCAGCTCCTGAAGGATATTGAGATCACCAAAAATGTGCAGTTATTCTGTCTAAAAAAATTATATGTATATTTATTTATTTATTTTTTAAATTTCTATACCGTTTTTATCCAAAACGGTTTACAAGGAGTTACACACATAAAAAGTTAAGAATCCATAAAAAGATGAAACAGACATATTCAGTCTAACATAAAATCAATTGCCCAGAAAATGCATCAATTCCACCAAGTACAATTATTTCGGAAAACCTTAAAAACTTTGCTTTTTTCACAATATTTTAAAAGTTTACCTGCAGACTCCACTAAGCGATAACAATGCAAGTTCTACTTTATCATAGTTTTTAATTTAAACTCTCTATTCTACTTCATTTATGTACAATCTAGTCTCCTGACTATTTGTAAAATATTTGTAAGCCGAGTCAAGCTCCGATGAGAGATGACCCGGTATATAAACCGAAGACTAGATTAGATTAGAGAATATCCATCACAAATACCTTGCAAAGCAGATCTGTTTGTTGTCCTGAAGAACTGGCCTTATTTTTATTAAAATTCATATGTACCACAACAAAATACAAATTACCGTCATGAATCAAGCGAGATCTACAACCCACACACAGATAAAAACTAACAATAATGAAGACAACCCCCCCCCTCCACCATCAACAACCGTCAACCCCCCCTCCACCAGTCAAAAACAAACTTCGATAACATTTCTGTTAAACAAATGCTGAAGAGATTATGAAAACCTTAAACTTGACTCTTGACAAAATCGGCAGCCAATGAATCTCTGATAATATGGGAGAGATTCACTCACGTCTTGACTGGTCCAACAATAACCTTAGTCCTTAACAACCGAGCGCAAGAACTACCTGTCGCTAAATCTGTACTTTGTTTATTCATTCAATCTGTAACTTTGTTTATTCACTCAATCTGTAACATTTCTAATCATTGTAAACCGCATAGAACTTCATGGTCCTGCGGTATATAAACTGTTATTATTATTATTACTATTAACCGGGCAGCAACATTTTGGATCACACATCTTTGGTAGGCCCCAAAACACCGCATTAGAGTACCGTATTTTCACCCATATACCACGCACCCGTGTAAAACGCGCACACGGGTATAGCACGCGGGGAACACAAATTTATGTAAAAAAATTTAATATAGCGCGCACACGCGAATACCGCGCATGCTAAAACCTCCTCCCACCTACTCCGAACCGGCATCCTCCCCCCGCTCACTTACCCGAGAGAGCATTTTTTTTTTTCATTCGAATCCGGCATTCCCCCTGCAAACCGGCATCCTCCCCCCCCCACTCGCGTCACCCCCCCCTCCCCCGCGATCCTACATCCCCCCCAGCACCGCAAAACATCTCTTACCCGATTGGGCACCGGCACCAGCACCGATGCACAGGATGTGCCAGTGCCAGTGCCCGAAGATCCTCCCTCGTTGGGTTGGGCTGGGCTGGGCTGGGCGGTGTGGTGCGAGAGAGATCCTCCTTCTTCCTGCGCCGGGCTGGACTAGGCTTTGAGCATGCGCAAATGCTCAAAGCCTAGTCCAGCCTGGCGCAGGAAGAAGGAGGATCTCTCTCGCACCGCACCGCCCAGCCCAGCCCAACCCAACAAGGGAGGATCTTCGGGCACTGGCACTTCCTGTGCATTGGTGCTGGTGCCGGTGCCCAATTGGGTAAGAGATGTTTTGCGGTGCTGGGGGGATGTAGGATCGCGGGGGAGGGGGGGTGACGCGAGCGGGGGGGAAGGATGCCGGTTCGCAGGGGGGATGCCGGATCGGATTGAAAAAAAAAAGTTGTAAAACGCGCTCACACGTATAACGCGCACGGTTATGCACGGTTTGTAAAAATCGTGTATAACGCGCGCGTTATATGCGTGAAAATACGGTAATCCAGTGAAGAGAGTACAATGGGGTCTGTCACAGAAGTCATTGCCAAATAAGGGGGTCCTTTCATTAAGGCATGCTAACTGATTTAGCGCATGCTAAATGCTAAGGCATCCATTATATTCTAATCTAACCGGGTCATCTCCCAGTGGATCTCGACTCGGTTCACATTTAATTAAGACTAGAATACATAGCAGAAAACATAGGAGAAGGAAGAACTAATTAAAAACTAAAGTACATATGAAAAGCATAAGAAAAATAGCTATAATATTATCATTTCGTTGAGACTGCAGTTAAACCATTTAAAAATTGCGAGAACAACAAAGTTTTCAGGAATTTACGACATAATTGCAGCTGGCCTAAAAGCCTAATGGAGTCAGGAAGTAGAGAATGACATGGTGACAAAATTCATCACCGTTCCCGTCCCCGCGGATAACCGCGGGAAACCATCTTCATGTCATTCTTTAAAGAGAGAGGGAAGAATCAGAGTATGAATGGCCACAACCACTGACCCGCAAGCTTTGCTTTGAAGAATGCTGGTGTAGAAGGACTGAGGTTGAAACAGACACTACAGAATGACAGTCTCTGGTCTCCAGAGCAGATATTGTGATGTCATAATGCCTCATTCCACCAGTGCCTAAGAGCCAATCACATCAGTGATGTCACAATGGCTTCATTATCCTTGGCTCACATAAGAATCAGAGTATGAATGGCCACAACCACTGACCCGCAAGCTTTGCTTTGAAGAATGCTGGTGTAGAAGGACCGAGGTTGAGATAGACACTAGAAAATGACCTGGGATTATTTCCCGCGGTTGTCCGCGGGGACGGGAACGGTGATGAATTTTGTCACCGTGTCATTCTCTATCAGGAAGTTCATTCCAGATCTCTACAAACTGGAAAAGAAAAGATCGACTGAGCTTCCCAGCAGATTTAATCCTCTTAAAGGAAGGGAAGGCTTAACTTATATCTTTGTGTGTTTCTCAAATGGCAAAGTCTAAGGGGATTTCAACATAAGGGGACAAAAGGGTCAAATATTCCATAGAGGAGCTTGAAGATTATGCAGGCGCATTTAAGGCTCCTTTTACAAAGGCACGCTAGTGGTTTTAGCATGCGCTAAAATGCCACGCGTGCTAGCCGCTACTGCCTCCTTTTCAGCTAGCGCGCGCTAATCTTGTGCGTGCGTTAAAAAACGCTAGTGCACCTTAGTAAAAGGAGTCCTTAAACTGGATCCTAAAGCGAATTGGGAGCCCGTGAAGCTTTATCAACAAAGGGGAAACATGATCATATTTCCATTTCCCAAAAATGGGCGCCTTAACATTTAGCGTGCGCAAAATCGGTTAGTGCACCTTAATAAAAGGTTTCTCAATCCGCTAATCCATCTTAATTTCCCATACAATGATTTTACGTTGGATCTGCATGTAGAAATTGAACTAAAGGAGTACAGATGATATCTTAATTCTGTCTAGAAAGAATTCCGGTGGTCACATCTTAAAAAAGATCTGGAGGGGCATTTTCGATAGGACGTCTTAAGTCTGACTTTGGATGTTTTGAGAATAACGTCCAAAAATCGGGTGGAGAAAATGCCCATTTTTGAACCTGCAAAACGTCTATCTCCGTTGGATGTCTTAACTTTTTCTTCTGAAAATGACCCAGCTAGATGTTTTGTCCAGCTAGACATCTAATTTTTGTTGCCATTATCGAAAAAGAAAAAAAAAAAAAATCCAAATTAAAACCATCCCAAATAAGCCATTTGCATGTAGGAGGGCAGAGTACGGTACTGGGGTTCAAGAAAGGATTGGACAATTTCCTGCTGGAAAAGGGGATAGAAGGGTATAAATAGAGTATTACTGCACAGGTCCTGGACCTGTTGGGCCGCCGCGTGAGCGGACTGCTGGGTACGATGGACCTCGGGTCTGACCCAGCGGAGGCATTGCTTATGTTCTTATGGGAGAGGAGGAGATAGTGGATGCTGCGGATGGACCATTTGGCCTTTATCTGCCATCATGTTTCTAGGTTTCTATAACCATAAAGCTCTATGACATCACAATGCAAGTGTAAAGAGCCTTAGCCTATAGGAAGAGGAGATGCAAATGTTAATAATAATAATAATAACTTTATTTTTCTATACCGCCATAATCTTGCGACTTCTAGGCGGTTCACAGAGAAGATTAGCTGTACAGTCAGCGAATTACAAGTATACAGATAAAGAAGAGATTACAGCAAATTAACAGTGTACAAATAAGGAAGAGATCACTGGGCGGTCAGTGATTACATAGTGCAAATTGGCAAGAGGAAAGATATACTTTTTTTTTATGGCAACTTACATTGAAATGGTTGTAAAAAAGCCAGCGAATAGCTGGATATAATTTGTGAGGAGAACATTGAACAGACAGTGAGTACAGGGTGTCATAAATGAGGAAAAGTGGATTCAGTAAAAATAAGCGGTAGCGGTAGAGTCTTAGCCAATAGGGAGAGGAGGAGAAAGTGGATGCTGTGGATGGGCCATTTGGCCTTTATCTGCCATCATGTTTCTATAACCATAAAGCTCTATGACATCACAATGCAGGTGTTAAGAGCCTTAGCCTATAGGAAGAGAAGATGCAAATGTTAAGAGCCTTAGCCAATGCGCTTCCAGAGAGCGTAATAGGGCAGAGTACGGTACTGGGCTTCAAGAAAGGTTTGGACAATTTCCTGCTGGAAAAGGGGATAGAGGGGTATAGAAAGAGGATTACTGCACAGGTTCTGGACCTGTTGGGCTGCCGCGTGAGCGGACTGCTGGGCACGATGGACCTCAGGTCTGACCCAGCGGAGGCATTGCTTATGTTCTTATGAGCCAGCATTTTTAATGGACTGTCCACACAGACATGCCAGCAGAGCAGTGGGGCACCCTAAGGAGCACTGCTGTGAACTTCACATTAAAGTTTCCAGGTACACATCTCACCATAACCCCCTTACGTTATATGGTGAGCCCAAAACTACGTGTCTACCACCCTAATAGCCCTTATGCCTGCAGGTATCACCTACATGGCAGTACAGTGGGGTTTGGTGGGCTCACACTTTACACCGCAAGTGTACTAGATAGGGTGGCATATGGTCCTGGGTCCTCTTCTCCGCAGTCCACTGCACTGCCCACTAGGCTACTCCAGAGACCTGCTTGCAGCTGTCATAGAGACAGATATGTACTGTTTCATGCAGATATTTAGGGGTGTGGGAGAGGATCATGGGAGGCCATATTTTCATCCTTCCAGTGGTCGTCTGGACAGTTTGGGTACCTTTTTGGCCCTTATTTAAAGGCATTTTGAAGAGTTTCCTTTTTAAAGATGTGTTTAATTTATAAGCTTAATTAACGATTATTATTAAATTTTTTCCTTTTTTATCTTTTTATTCCCCCAATATCTACCCTACCTGTTGTTTTTACCATTTGTGTTCTCTTTTATATATTCGATTGTAGTTCTACCCTTTCTTCCCCTGTGTATCTGTTAGTTTGTATGACATTATTTATTATTTTGTATGATAGTATGTCAAATCTATGTATCCTTTTATAATTAATCTGATGTAATTATCTTTTTTTTTTTTTTAATCTGTAAATCGCTTAGCAAATTTAAATTAAGCGATTCAATAAGTCAAAAATAAACTTGAAACTTATTCATTTTAAAAACCTGGGCTCCCTCCAATTAATCCGCAAGCAACTGAAAACCTGGCTTTCCATTAAAATGTAATTCTATCCCCCCTTACTCTTCTCTTCTATATATAAGTTCATGTAAACCTTTTTTTTTCCTTCTCTTCCTATATTTTAAGTTCTTGTAAACCGTGCCGAGTTCCACATCTGTGGAGATGATGCGGTATATAAACTTAAGGTTTAGTTTAGTCTAGACTAAAATGTCCAAATTATGCCCTGAACGTTTTGTAACATGTTTGTTCATTGCCGTAAAATGTGCTACTCCCGCCCTAATCCCCCCCCCAAACATGACTCAAACATGCCCCCTTTAGATGCACTGGAGACAAAACAGCCAGAAAGATGTCTAGCAAGTCGGTTTTGCAAATGCCCAATTGGACGTTTTGACTAGTAAGATGTCAAAGTCTTTTGGATAGCTATGTTTTTTTGAAAATAAGCCACATGGCAGAATTAGAAGAGGTACAGAGAAGAGCATCCAAAATGAGAAAAGGTGATGGCGAAAGCTAGAAGGATACTAGGTTGCATAGGGAGAGGTATGGCCAGTAGGAAAAAGGAGGTATTGATGCCCCTGTATAAGACTTTGGTGAGATCTCATTTAGAATACAGTACTCCCCCAAGATTCGTGGGGTTCCATTCCATCATAAGGCTCGACTTAGTGCAGGAAGAGGCAATTGAAGCATACCGCGTGTGATTTCCTGCACTTGGGGCGCTCTGGCTGCTCTCTCCTGCCTCTCCCGCTGCCCTCTCCTTGTCGGCGGTTCGCGATCAGAAAATACCGCGAATGACCAGGACCGCGAACCACCGGGGAACACTGTATTGTGTACAATTCTGGACGCCATACCTTCAATAAGATATAAAAAGGATGGAGTCGGTCCAGAGGAAGGCTACTAAAATGGTGTGTGGTCTTCGTCATAAGGCGTATGGGGACAGACTTAAATATTTCAATCTGTATTCTTTGGAGGAAAGGCGGGAGAGGAGAGATACGATAGAGACGTTTAAATACCTACGTAGCATAAATGCGCGTGAGGCGAATCTTTTTCATTTGAAAGGAAACTCTGGAATGAGAGGGCATAGGCTCAGGAGTAGAGAATGACACGGTGACGGTTTACCCGCGGCCACTGCATTTAAGCCGCGGGTCACCGCCGAAAACGGGGAAGAAAACTAGCAGTCGCTGCGGTGACGGGGACAAGGCCATTCACCGACCGCGGAAACGGTGAACAGGTTTATCCCCGCGGGCCAATGTACCCCCTTCTAGGAACCGCTATTTACCTGTGTTTCACCGTGCTCCTCATTTGTCAGATCAACCCTTCCTGCCAATCGCAGCAGAAGGGTACCCAACCCCTCCTGCCGGTCCTCCCAATGGCCTCCCCTAAGATCGCCGGCAGGAGGGTACCCAACCCCTCCTGCTGGACCCCCCCCCAACGAACCCTCCCACCCCGGAACCCCCTTAGTCTTACTTTCCAAGTTGGACCGGACAGCTCCTCGCTCGTCTGGCCAGCAGGCCTGCCTCCGTCCAAATGAGGCGGGCCCGCCCCTCCCCTCCCCTGCCTCCCAATGGCCTCCCCTAAGATCGCCGGCAGGAGGGTACCCAACCCCTCCTGCTGGACCCCCCCCCAACGAACCCTCCCACCCCGGAACCCCCTTAGTCTTACTTTCCAAGTTGGACCGGACAGCTCCTCGCTCGTCTGGCCAGCAGGCCTGCCTCCGTCCAAATGAGGCGGGCCCGCCCCTCCCCTCCCCTGCCTAACCCACAGGATCCTAGGGCCTGATTGGCCCAAGCACCTAAGGCCCCTCCTATAGCGGGAGTGGCTTTAGGTGCCTAGACCAATCAGGCCCTAGGATCCTGTGGGTTGGGCAGGGTAGGGGCGGGCCCGCCTCATTTGGACGGAGGCAAGCCTGCTGGCCATACGTGTGAGGAGCCGTCCGGTCCAACTTGGAAAGTAAGACTAAGGGGGTTCCGGGGTGGGAGGGTTCGTAGGGGGGGGGGTCCAGCAGGAGGGGTTGGGTACCCTCCTGCCGGCGATCTTAGGGGAGGCCATTGGGAGGACTGGCAGGAGGGGTTGGGTACCCTTCTGCTGCGATTGTCGGGAGGGCCGTTGGGGGGGTCTACAGGAGGGGTTGGGTGCCCTCCTGCCGTGATCGCTGGGGGGAGGGGAGACTTGCAGCCGTAGCCGCAGTCACTATGCTAATCACGGCAGCATTTAAAGTACATGTCGTGTTTGTTTTTGCATTGCTAGCCCCAGGGGTGGTGGAAGATTAGTGATTGAAAAACTGTATGAAAAATAACTATTTTAAATTTAGTGATCAAAATGTGTCAGTTTTGAGAATTTTTATTAATTAATTTTTTCTCTGCGTGTTTTGTTTTTGTATAGTTATTAACTAATATTTAACTAAGTTTTAAAGTTTTAAAGTTTTAAAGAATGTTTCCTTTATACGTAAATAAAGAAAAGTGAATGGGATTGCAGTGGCGGTGACGGGGCGGTGAATGGGGTGGCAGTGGCGGTGACGGGGCGGTGAAGAGGATGGTGAGACGGGGACGGGGCGGTGACGGGGATGGTGAGATGGGGACGGGGCGGTGACGGGGATGGTGAGACGGGGACGGGGCGGTGACGGGGACCAATTTTTTCACCGTGTCATTCTCTACTCAGGAGTCATCTAAGGAAATACTTTTTTACAGAAAGGATGATAAATGCTGGTAGAGGTGGTGGAGACAGAGACCGTGTCTGAGTTCAAGAAGGCATGAGACAGACACATGAGATCTCTTAGGGAGAGGAAGAGAGAGTGTATGCTGTGCATGGGCAGACTGGGTGGGCCACGTGGCCTTCATCCTATGTCCTCTGCTTCTAGGGTTTTCCTTCCTTTGAAAAAGTCTCACCTCCTCTACATAAACGCCTGGAGATATTTAAACGTCTCTATCATATCCCCTCCCTCTCCTGTCTCTAAGTCTGTTCCCATATGATTTATGACTAAGACCAGTAACCAGTTTTGTAGGAGCCCTCTGGACCAACTCCATCCTATTTATATCTTTTTGAAGGTGAGGTCTCCAAAATTGCACACAGTATTACAAATGGGGCCTCACCAGAAACGTATACAATTCCCTTTTCCTACTGGCCATTTCTCTCCGTATGCACTCAAGCGTCTGCATGGGATTTCACCCTGGAAAAGAACCAATCTATGCTTTGCTGATTTGCATATTAAATTGCCAGTAATCTATCCCATCTAGATTTTTTTTATTTATTTGTAAACTCCTTGGACTATGAGGTTCAAGGGTTTTGACATTCTTCCTGTGTCACAATCTGCAAAACCCTAATTTCCTGAGAAGCTGCAAGCGGGCATCAGCTTTTTTCCAGAAAATATTTGTAAGAAACAGAAATACTTACATTCTGTTGCTGAGAATGAATGATTCACTCAGTTCATTGTAAATGAGCTTAGTAAATAAAGATAATATTCTCTTTGATCACTGGACTACTGTAATATCGTGAATCTGGGCATTTCTTTTCTTTTTTTTTGTAATTCTTTATTTAGAACACGTTCAAATACATTACATTACAGATTTCTATTCCGCCATTACTTTTCGGTTCAAAGCGGATTACAAAAAGAGTTATGGAAGAAGGGTTACAATGTTAGATCAGAGAAGGTTTCCAAGAGAGGGAAAAGTAGGATCTGGGGTTAGGGAGGGGATGGTAAGAGGGGGGTTAAGCTTTATCATGGTATTAAGCTTTATTAAGGGATTTCTTGAAGAGTATAGTTTTTATTTCCTTTCTGAACATCTTGTACAACAAATACAACAAAGAAAGTAGCTATCAACCTTGTAATCTCCCTGGGAATGCCCAGGCTAATTTCTTGTTGTAAACCACCTAGAACTGAAAGGTATTAGCAGGATAGAAGACATCAATGTAATGTAATGTAATACAGTGCTCCCCCGGTCATTTGTAGTCGGCGATTCACGGTCCCAGTTATTTACGCTATTTTCCGACCAAGAATGACCGGGCAGGAGAGGGCAGCCGGAGAGGCAGGAGAGAGCAGCCGGAGCACCGGCGAGTGAAGGAAATCACTCGCGGTATGCTCCGACCGCCTCTTCCTGCACTAAAGTCTTGCCTCACCAATCAGGAGCTGCAAATCTGGCGCATGCGTACACTGTCGCTGTGTCGAATCGGACTATTCTGCGCATGTGTGAGAGTCACTCTCACAGGGATCGAACGGAGATTATGGCGAACCTCCACGCAAATCATTTGCATGCAAACTTGTGTGAGCATCGGTTGGTGTTTCAGAATTGGCCATAAAATCGGCCCACAGCGATCCACAGGGTTTTGCCATGTTTTGTGCATCTAACTCTCAGTTCTCGCTTTGAGCAGTTGTCAGTGGAAGACCTGTAAAGGCTTTTATGATTAAGCCACTGTCATAATGTTTACCTGCAGGTTAATTCCCTGTCCCAGCCTCTTCATACAAAATCTTTCCTTCCCCCTTACTCAAAAGAAGCTTACTCAAGGCTAACACCTGGGGAAAAGTTAGCCTCCGGCCAAAGATCTATTGCTTTAATTATGCCTCATAAATTCATCATTTCCAAGGCACGCGGGAACCACGCCACTTTACTCAAGGCAAGCATGAACCTTCCCAGTGCTGAGTCACCAGCTCTACCTATAGCAATCTAGAAATTATCAATTCATTCTGCTGAGTTTACTGATTTGTTGATGAATGGGATTGTATGAGGTCTGATAATCCTAATAATAATTTATATAATAATAATAATGTTATATATTATAATATTGTATGAGGTCTGATAATTAGAATGGAGACCTCTCTGATGGTGGTCTCTTTGAGATTTATAGATGAAAATGTTGTTAGGTAAGAGGAAATTCAAATTACCAAGGAAATAATGTGCCAGAGGTTTATAGGGCAAGGCTGTAAATTCAAGATGGTGTATTGTCCAACCACATAAAAATATCCAACCAGTTAGACTATATCTTGGCACAAGTGGCTGGTAGACTAGATTATTAAAAGAGTTACCTGATTTTTCATAGGGAAGGAAGGGTTTCTGTTGCATATAGCAACAGCAAAATAGTCATAAGTACATAAAACCAATGGTCCATCAAGCCCAGTAGCCCATCCTCATGGTAGCCAATCCAGGTCACAAGTACCTGGCAGAAACCTAAAAAGTAGCAACATTCAATGCTACCAATCCAGTGCAAGAAGTGGCTTCCCCCATGTCTGTCTCAATAACAGACTACAGACCTTTTCTCAAGGAACTTGTCAAAACCTTTTTTAAACCCAGCTACGCTAACCACTGTTATCACATCCTCTGGCAACGAGATGCAGAGCTTGACTATTTTTTGAGTAAAAAAAATATTTTCTCCCATTTGTTTTTAAAGGTATTTCCATGTGACTTTATCAAGTGCCCCCTAGTCTTCATAGTATTTGAAAGAGTAAAAAATTATTTCACTTTTACCCATTCTACACCACTTAGGATTTTGTACCCTCATTAAAAGAAATTGCACGATGTGATACCCGCCAGCGAGCCTTCTCATGAGTAGCCCCCACGCTCTGGAATTTACTTCCAGATAGGCTATGTATACCTCCAAGCTACCTCTACTCAAGAAAGCAGGTGAAAGCTTGGCTCTTCATCCAAGCCTTTAATACATAGGGTGATTGACTATACACTCATTCTGCACCTTTAATACATAGGGTGATTGACTATACACTCATTCTGCACCAGGACTAGCCTGCTACACACTATAAGAAATCAGTTCCTTATATCTTGTTTAACTGTATAAAGAACTTTCCTTGAGTTTAGCCTCCCATCTGTTTATCCCCATCTAATATCTGTATTTCACCCCACTCAACCCACCCTAAGACTTCTGGGATTGATGATAGACAGATGCTGTACCATGCAACCACAAATCAACAAAACAATACTGAAATTATTTGCGGTCATGCAAAACTTAAGGCAAATCTGAAAATTCTTCGACAGAAAACAATTCCAGCTCATGGTCCTAGGATTTCTAGACTACTGCAACATCCTCTATCTCCCCTGCTCCGCAGTCATGATAAAACAACTACAAACAGTACAAAACACAGCCCTGAGACTGATCTATTCGCTGAAGAAATTTGAACACATCACCGCCGCATACCTCGACTCACACTGGCTCCCAATACAAGCAAGAATACGATTCAAATTTTCTTGTCTACTATTTAAAGCCATGAATGGAGACAGCCCAGCCTACTTGAATAATCACAAGTAAGCTGGGCCGAACTACCACACTGGAGAACCCAGACACCATTCATGCCCCCCCCCAATCAGAGGCGTCAAATGCAAAAAAATGTACGATGGCCTACTGGCTATATAGGCAGCGAAACTAGACCACCAACTCTCCAATCTACTGATCACGACACCAGACTACAAAACTTTCAGAAGAGAAATAAAAACCCTGCTAGTCAAGAAATCCATCAAGACAGACTAACACCGAAGGAAGCATTTCAATCCCCCGAAGTGACCCGCTCAACTCTGTAACTCTTCTGGAAATGTCCAGATAAACTCTTATGTAATTCGCCTTGATCCACAAGGTAATGGAGGAATAAAAGTCACTAATGGAATGTAAGATAAGCTGTATTATAGAAAAGCACTAGCGTCATATCTGTGTTATTTGAATATTCTGATCTGTGCTTATTAATAATAATAATAATAATAACTTTATTCTTATATACCGCCATACCCATCGAGTTCTAGGCGGTTTACAACAATTAACAAATGGTCTGCATTGACAAGCTTATTTACAACATGTTACAAGCAGATTTACAAACATATTACCTGTAGATTTACAGTAAATTACAACAATTTACAATTTACAACAGACAGCAATGAAAGGAAGATGTATAACAGTTTAACTGAAAATTGTGGATTAGATCGGACTAGACAAGGGAAGAGGAGAGAGGGTCAAGGGGGAATCAGGTGTGGGAGGAAGGGGTTGGGGTTGGGGCCGGGGTTAAGTGAGGTGAAGGGATTAAATAGGGGTCGTGATTGTTGAATAGGTAAGTTTTTATTAGATGCTTCGTAAGTATTATGTCTCCCTTGTAGTATGTCTTATTTGAATTTCAGTACCGCTAATAGGTATTAGAGAATGACACGGTGAAAAAATTGGTCCCCGTCACCGCCCCGTCCCCATCTCACCATCCCCGTCACCGCCCCGTCCCCGTCTCACCAACCCCGTCACCGCCCCGTCCCCGTCTCACCATCCTCTTCACCGCCCCGTCACCGCCACTGCCACCCCATTCACCGCCCCGTCACCGCCACTGCAATCCCATTCACTTTTCTTTATTTACATATAAAGGAAACATTCTTTAAAACTTTAAAACTTAAAAATTCTCAAAACTGACACATTTTGATCACTAAATTTAAAATAGTTATTTTTCATACAGTTTTTCAATCACTAATCTTCCACCACCCCTGGGGCTAGCAATGCAAAAACAAACACGACATGTACTTTAAATGCTGCTACGGCTGCAAGTCTCCCCTCCCCCCAGCGATCACGGCAGGAGGGCACCCAACCCCTCATGTAGACCCCCCCAACGGCCCTCCCGACAATCGCAGCAGAAGGGTACCCAACCCCTCCTGCCGGTCCTCCCAATGGCCTCCCCTAAGATCGCCGGCAGGAGGGTACCCAACCCCTCCTGCTGGACCCCCCCCAACGAACCCTCCCACCCCGGAACCCCCTTAGTCTTACTTTTCAAGTTGGACCGGACAGCTCCTCGCTCGTCTGGCCAGCAGGCCTGCCTCCGTCCAAATGAGGCGGGCCCGCCCCTACCCTGCCCAACCCACAGGATCCTAGGGCCTGATTGGTCTAGGCACCTAAAGCCACTCCCGCTATAGGAGGGGCCTTAGGTGCTTGGGCCAATCAGGCCCTAGGATCCTGTGGGTTAGGCAGGGGAGGGGAGGGGCGGGCCCGCCTCATTTGGACGGAGGCAGGCCTGCTGGCCAGACGAGCGAGGAGCTGTCCGGTCCAACTTGAAAAGTAAGACTAAGGGGGTTCCGGGGTGGGAGGGTTCGTTGAGGGGGGGGTCCAGCAGGAGGGGTTGGGTACCCTCCTGCCGGCGATCTTAGGGGAGGCCATTGGGAGGCAGGGGAGGGGAGGGGCGGGCCCGCCTCATTTGGACGGAGGCAGGCCTGCTGGCCAGACGAGCGAGGAGCTGTCCGGTCCAACTTGGAAAGTAAGACTAAGGGGGTTCCGGGGTGGGAGGGTTCGTTGGGGGGGGGTCCAGCAGGAGGGGTTGGGTACCCTCCTGCCGGCGATCTTAGGGGAGGCCATTGGGAGGCAGGGGAGGGGAGGGGCGGGCCCGCCTCATTTGGACGGAGGCAGGCCTGCTGGCCAGACGAGCGAGGAGCGGTGAAACACAGGTAAATAGCGGTTCCTAGAAGGGGGTACATTGGCCCGCGGGGACAAACCTGTTCACCGTTTCCGCGGTCGGTGAATGGCCTTGTCCCCGTCACCGCAGCGACTGCTAGTTTTCTTCCCCGTTTTCGGCGATGACCCGCGGCTTAAATGCGGTGGCCGCGGGTAAACCGTCACCGTGTCATTCTCTAATAGGTATATCTTTGAAACTGTTTCATGGTTCCTAGGATTAAGTTTCAATTTACTGATTTTGACTTTATCTCATTCATTGTTATTATGCTTATATTTGGTCTTTATACTATTGTTAACGCTTTTAATAAAATTGTACGTTTTATGTTGAATTATACCTGCTGTACACCACCTTGGGTGAATCTATTCATAAAGTAAATAAATAAATAAATGAAATTGTCTCCTATCCCATGCCTCTTCAATTTTTTTTCGGGAGTCTTTCATAAGGATTTGCTGCAACTTCCTGAAAACCTATATACAGTACGTCAACTGGCTCACCTTTATCACACCTTCAAAGAAATGAAGCAAATTGGCGAGGCAAGACTTCCCTTGGTTGAACTCATGTTGACTCTGACTGTCTTCAGGTTCCGTTATTTTATTCTTTATAATAGTTTCCACTATCTTGCCTGGAACTGAAATCAGGCGTGCTGCTCTGTAATTTCCCAGATCACCCCTGGAACCCCTTTTAAAAATCAGTGCTGCACTGACCACCCTCCAACCTTCAGGTAACATAGTAATATAGTAACACGACAAATGACAACAGATAAAGACCTGAACGGTCCATCTAGTCTGTGAAACAGTCAACCGCATTATAAATTCATGAATAAATTGTCTTTTCTTCTTTGATGTTTCTGAGATATAGACCTTAGAAGTCCGCTCGGTACTGTCCTTAGGTTCCAGTTACTGAACTTACCATCGAAGCCCTCCACAGCCCATCCTAAACCGAATTGCCATGTATGGGACAAAGACCTTGCAAGTATGCCCAGTACCAGCCTCATTTTCTAATTAGAGATCCTCTGTATTCATCCCACAATTTTTTGAATTCCATCACTGTTTTCATCTCCACCACCAGCCTCCCCATATTTCCATGAATATTTGTCACTGCTTCGGTCCCCCTCTGGCCCATTCCTACACATAGAAACATGATGGCAGATGAAAGCCAAATGGCCCATCTGCAACATCCACTATCTTCTCCTTTTCCTATTGGCTAAGGCTTTTAACATTTGCATCTCCTCTCCCTATTGGCCAAGGCTCTTTACACCTGCATTGTGAGGTCATACAGCTTTATGGTTATAGAAACATAGAAACATGATGGCAGATAAAGGCAAAATGGCCCATCCAGAGCATCCACTATCTCCTCCTCTCTCTATTGGCTAAGACTCTTAACATTTGCATCTCCTCTTCCTATTGGCTAAGGCTCTTTACACCTGCATTGTGAGGTCATAGAGCTTTATGATTATAGAAACATGATGGCAAATGAAGGCCAAATGGCCCATCTGCAACATCCACTATCTCCTCCTTTCCCTATTGGCTAAGGCTTTTAACATTTGCATCTCCTCTCCCTATTGGCTAAGGCTCTTTACACCTGCATTGTGAGGTCATAGAGCTTTATGGTTATAGAAACATAGAAACATGATCGCAGATAAAGGTCAAATGGCCCATCTAGTCTGCACATCTGCAGCAACCATTATCTCTTCCCCCCTCCGAGAGATCCCACGTGCCTATGCCAGGCCCTCTTGAATTCAGACGCACTCCATTTGCATATTATAATAGTGAGTTTCTCTGCCGTCAACAAAGGGGGGGGTCTTGGGGGATATCCATGTATAAAACACTGATTTTTTTTTCCCCCACGAACCAAGTCAGTCTGACCCTTTTTTAACCCTATGATCCAAGAGCCCCAGACCCTCACTTCATCAGAGTGCATCCAAACTGTGAACGATTGCATGTCAGATCTGACAGACCTGTGGGCGTGTTCAAAATACGTTCCCCAGAGTTGCAGAGTCTCTGCCCCCCCCCCCCTTTAGGCTAGCTGCACCGTTTAAAATCTGTCAAAAGTACTTGAAAGAACAGCGTCAGAAACCAGCAGTTGTTAAAGTGACACTTTCTTTGGAATTAAGTGCTGTCAACTGTTTGTAAATGGCCAGAGTTCAGGAAATGTGAAACCGATTCGGGGCAGGTGCAGTGGCAATAAAACGTTCCTCGCAGAGGCATATCGGCCCTTTGACAGACTTCTTGCCCTTTCATTGTAACTAGGTTCTGCACCATTACAAGCTTCCAAAGCAGCAGCTGATTAGAATCAAACCCATGACTTTCACAATAGAAGAATTGAACGTAAGAGAGAACAGTGACGAGGGAAGTGACATGCAAAATCAGAAACATAGGGATATGCACGTACTTAATCTCTTTCAAAGCATATGCAATGATTACAGGTGCTATGTATCTTGGGGGGGGGGGGAGGGATACTATCATAAAGTTGATATTAGAGAATAAATATTGTTAGTCGGGGGGTGGGGGGAGTAAGGAGAAACATTCTTTGGATCGAAAGCAGCGGTATGTTCTTATGTAAGAACATAAGAATCGCCTTACTGGGTCAGACCAAAGGTCCATCAAGCCCAGTAGCCCATTCTCACCATGGCCAATCCAGGTCACTAGTACGTGGCCAAAACCCAAGGAGAAGCAGCATTCCATATAGAATCCCAAAGAATAGCAAGATTCCGGAATCCCAAAGAGTATCAACGTTCCATGCAAGCAGAGGCTTCCACCATGTCTTAATAACAGACTATGGACTTTTCCTCCAGGAACTTGTCCAAACCTTTCTTAAAACCAGCTACGCTATCTGCTCTTACCATATCCTCTGGCAACGGGTTCCAGAGCTTAACTATTCTCCGAGTGAAAAAAAATTCTTCCTATTGGTTTTTAAAGTATTTCCCTGTAACTTCATCGAGTGTCCCCTAGTCCTTGTAATTTTTGACAGAGTGAAAAATTGATCCACTTGTACCCGTTCTACTCCACTCAGGATTTTGTAGACTTCAATCATTGTGGGAGGCCTCGCCAACCACTGCCGCAAAGTCGCCCCAGCCCCCTCCCCGGTACCTGGGCTCCCCATAACGCCACTGCTGCCCAAGCAGCTAAAGGATGTGACACATCAGCTCCGACAGCAGCTTCTTCCCCTAGGGACAGGGCTCCCTGCCAGCCAGCTTCCCGGCCTCGCCCTGCAGCCTTCTGCTCTGGTGCTGATGCTTTGAGGTCTAATTTTAGGGGGTATGGGGGGCATCACTCCCCCAAATGCTGAATTGGATTCATCATGGTCTGTTCATCACACTGAAATGGCCACGATGAATCGTCCAAGGCCTCTGACTATTTAGGGCTCGTCCACCCCTTATCTATCATTTTGCCTATTTCTATAAACAGTTGTCATCTGCATTTGACCCCCACATAGAGCAATACAGAAAATGCTTTGCAAAATTACCTTGGAAAGAAGCCCGAGAGACCTCTACGACGAAAGCAGCAGAAGAAACACAGGAGTTGTGAGGGAGAGACGTCACCAGCTGAAGCGTGGGTCAGACAGAAAAAAACTTTATTGATAGTTGCAATCGTTGATTTGACACTCAGGCCCGGATTCAGTATAGGCCGCCCATTCTCAGAAGCCGCCTAAGCAGCTCTTGAGAATCGCACACAGGAGCCCCCTATACAGAATCGCCTTAAGACACCTAACCGCCACTCCAATCATTTTGCTTATTTCTACTACTTTTACCTAGTTACATTTGATGCTTGTAGTTAAAAGGAAAAGTGGAAGGGAGATATAAGTGACAATTCCTCAATAAACCAAAGGAAACAGGAAAACTGGGAACCGGATTTTGCAATTGCAATCCTCATCATGCACAAACAAAAAGGTTGACCCTTGGTGCTCCACAAAAAAATAAATCTGTGGGGCGGGTGATGTTCCAGATGGAGGCTTTATTAAAGATACAAATATCTAGAACCCAAAGCACTGGGAAATAGGGCCCCAACACGGTCTGTGTTTCGATGATACAGTCTTCCTCAGGGGTCCCTAGAGGTCCTGATACAGAAGCTCGTGGATTAGAAACTAAAACCAAACTTAGAAACAACTCTGCGATGGAGGGATTTCCAAAACCCGGCAGTTTGTCCGGGTTTTGGAAGGCCCCCCCCCCCCCCAAGCCTCTGAGCGTGCACGGACGCAGACGTGATGACGTCACGCACATGAGTGTGACGTTACCGGTCAACAATCCGCGCATGCTCAGAGGCCCTGTATACACGACCCTGAGTTTAGTGTGCCACGGTGGAAAAACTTTGCAAGGCACCGTCATAGAGAATGAAGGCTGGGCACATTTCATGATGCCAAAATTCTCCCAGCCTGTCACAACACTGGATAAAATCACAGTTAAAGTGTGTTACGATTGTAGAACGGTACAAATCTTAAAATGCTGCGTAACTAGACCCTAAGGGGCTCATAATCAAAAAACCAAAATGTCCAAAAAGTGGCCTAAATCGGTACTTGGATGATCAAAAAGCTGGTTTTAAATGTATCTAAAACCAGCTTAGGTCTTTCCCCTGCCTCTAAATGCCTAGAGCGAAAAGAGGCGTTTTTAGAGGAGGGGAACGGGCGAGAGGTGGGCCGACCTAGACTTAGTCATACAGCAAGTACAACCCAAAAACTTGAGCAGGTTGCCCAGTTGGAACTTATACGTTTAAATTTAAACCAAGTCAAAACAGATATAAATTCTGAATAGGATCCGCTGGGCTGATCGCAGCTACCACGATCAGCTCAGCAGCCCTAGCAACCTGCCCACCTCCCACTGCAATGATCGCGGCAGGAGAAATGCCCAATCTCTCCTGTCGCGGTTGGTGGCCCTTCGGGGGGGGGGGGGGGGATGGATTGCGATCGTGGCAGGGGAGATGAGGCATCTCTCCTGCCATAATTGTAATCCAGCTTTTAGGCCCGCCCTTCACCTAAAAGATCTTGTTTTGGGTGTTTGGGACTTGGGCAATTTTTTGGTTGATAGTGTGTTCTAAGTTTAGATGTAGTGGTGGTCTGGGGCAATTAAACTGCTGAATGTAGAGGTAGGCCATTCTCAAAAAAACCCTCATTTTGGATGTTTTTTTTTGAAAATGGACATTTTCCCTGCTGCTACCTTCAGCGTTTAGGGCCTTAGGCCAAAAGGGGACTTAGACGTTTTTTTTAAATTATGCCCCTCCACATTACAACTGCTGTACTCTCAAATTTTCCACAGACAGAGTAGTTTGTAAATAGTTCATGAAACTTTGGTATACTTTGTGCCTGATTAAGCTGCAATATCGGGGGTGGGGGGGGGGGATAAAAGCAGACTGAAGCTAAAATAGAAAGAGAGATTAGGGACTGTTTTGATAGTTGGACCTTCTTTGGGCATGGAAAAATTAAGACTGTGTTCCCATGGTCAAAATGCGACCTTTCTATTTTCTCCTTCAGGAGCAAAATTAAGAAATAATCTATTTGTATTGTCAGCCTTCTATAGTTAGGATGGTGAACCGACACATTGTTTTAAGATTTTGAAGTGACCGACAAGAGCTGTAAATACAGCGGGAGGTCCATAAAGAGAGAAAAATTAAAACAGAACAATGTATTTCTTGGAAGCAAGAGCAGAGGACTATTTACCTTTGAGTTGACCCATGCAAGAGCAGCTTTTTCGGAGGGAGTCAGCCTTGTGCTGACAGCTTAGAAGAAAAGCAACATGCCACCTAAGTCAACATTCGGTGCTCTTTGGATGCCAAGACCAACAGCAACTGCTATTAGTGACATAAAACAGAAAGGAAGATTGGGGTTTTTTTTAAACATCTTTCACCTAGCAGCCAAGCATTGAGGATCTGGGAATAGAGGATGGTAGTAGGTGAAGCTGTTAACGTTTTGGGGTCATCAATGGGGCATGGGGACACTTTTTAAGGATGAAACTTGGGGGGGGTCCTTTCACTAAGGCGCGCTAACTGATTTAGCACGCACCGTAGCATTTAGCGCGTGCTAAAACAGGTGGAGGGGCATAATCGAAAGGGACGTCTAAGTCCGTTTACGTCCATACCGCAAGTTGTCCAAAGTTAAAAAGAGCCCAAGATACATTTTCGAAAGATACGTCCAACTTTTTTTTACTTTCAAAAATCGTCTAATTATACGTCCTGCTGGTCTGATCGTCCAAGCCGCTAAATCATCCATCTTTATACATTTCCATCCAACTTTCCGTCCAAGTCCAAAACGCCTAGAACAAGCCCTGTTGGACGTGGGAGGGGTCTGCAAAGTGATGGACTGAACACCCAGACTTGCCACCTAAATAGTGGGGTACCTTACAGGGCACCGCTGTGAACTTCACAAAAAGGGTGCCATGGCTTCTCCTCACTACAGCTCCCTTATAGGTGACGGTGAACCCCCAAACCACTTCCAGAATCCCCTAGACCCACTTATCTACAACCCCAATAGCCCGTATGGCTGCAGGAGCCACTTATATGCCAGTAAAAAAGGGTTTTGGGGGTGTATAGGGCAGTGCACATGTTTAAGTATCAATCCAGTGATTACAGGGGCTTATGGGCATGAGTCCTCCTCTCTATGGGTCCCTAACCCACCCCCAAGATGACTTAAGCTGCCTCTGGGCTGGACGACTAGGCTTTCCTATGCCAGGCGGCCAGGTGATGATGGTCTGGAGGCTGAAATTTAAAGTTGTGTATAAAATTTTTATGGGGGTGGGGGGGATTGGTGATCACTGGGGTAGTATGTGGGGGTCTGTGTTAGGTGTTTGCAGTGCTTATCTGGTGAGTTTAGGTGGGTTTTTGTCTAAGTCACAACGTCCAAGTTCCGTCTAGGCTCTGTTGTTAAACTTTCAGTTATACATGCTGTACGATTAAGTCTAAGCCGGCCCACGTCCCGCCCAACTCCCACCCTTGACACGCCTCCCGAAATGCCCCGTTTAGCTTTGGACGTTGAGCGGCACTATGAAGGCCTAGGTTGTTTTTAAATACGTCCAAACCCCGATTTTATTATCAGCACTTGGACGTTTTTGAGAAATTTTCGTCCAAGTGCTGACTTAGGCCGGTTTTGGACGTTTTTATCTTTCGATTATGAGCCCCTTAGCGCCCTTAGTAAAAGGACCCCTTTGTTTTGTACCATTTTCCAGGATGTGAGTATAAAGCAAATTCTACCCTCAAATGGTATCCATATTCCCTGTAATAGAATAGTACAACTAGAGAATGACACAGTGACAAAATTCATCATCATTCCCATCCTCGTGGAAAAACCATCCGTGTCATTCTTTACTGTCTATCCCAACCTCAGTCCTACACTAGCATTTTTCAAAGCAAGGCTTGAGGATCAGTGGCTGGGCCCATTCAGACTCTGATTCTTATGTGATCCAAGTCTAGGATAATGAGCCCATTGTGACATCACTGATGAAACTGGCTCTTAGGCATTGGTGGAATGAAGCATTATGACATCACAATCTCAGCTCTGGAATGTTGGCTCCTTCATCACAGATTCTATCAATTAATATCTCCCTTTGTTTATGAAGTGTTCAATAATTTTTCTAAAATAGAAATAGGAAGAAGCTCCTGGCATAATTTTTCCAAACCAAACATTCAATTTAGCAGCCTGAAAAGAGAGGGTTCTCTCAAGAAACCTCTTATAACAACATAATTTAACAGAAGGGTGTGTGAAGAAATGAACTCTACGTGTAAACTTATTTGAGCGGTTCAAAGAAAAATGGGAAACAAGGTAGCCTGGCGACATGCCAAAGATTGATATATAACAAATACAAGCAAATTTAAGCAAAACTCTGGCCTCAATTGGCAACCAGTGAAGTTTCTGATAATATGGAGTAATATGTCCCCATTTTTTCAGACCAAACATCGGTCGAACTGCAGTATTTGAACCACTCTTGATTTTTTTAAAGATTTTCTTATAAGCACCCAGATAGATGATATTACAGTAGTCGAGGATACTTAAAACATTCAATTAATCAAAATAAAGAAAAAGAAAGATCTAACAATATAAAAAAAATGTGAACGATGTCCTTACAGACAAATATTGGTTCATAGACAACGGCACGAAAGACAAAGGCGCGCCCGGACAATTGAGCGCAGCGCAGAGATGCGCGCCGCTCAAAATTACTGTTTTTAGGGGCTCCGACGGGGGGTTTTGTTGGGGAACCCCCCCACTTTACTTAATAGACATCGTGCCGGCGTTATGGGGGGTTGTAACCCTCCACATTTTACTGTAAACTTAACTTTTTCCCTAAAAACAGGGAAAAAGTGAAGTTTTCAGTAAAATGTGGGGGGTTACAACCCCCCAAACCCCCCACAACGCCCCCACAATGCGGTGCGATGTCTATTAAGTAAAGTGGGGGGGTTCCCCCCACGCCTCCCTGTTGGAGCCCTAAAAACAGTAATTTTGAGCGGCGCGCGCCTCTGCGCTGCGCTCAATTGTCTGGGCGCGCCTTTGTCCCGGCGTGCTTTTGACCTGACACCCAAATATTAACACCAAGATATGCAAATTGGACACATTAGAACCAAAATAGGAGAGAATGAATGATGACCTTCAAAATAATATATATCCAAAGTGTGAGTCACTAGTTTATCAAATAGAAATCTTCAATAGGACACAGAGAACAAGAACTAGAGAGCAAAAAACATATTCCCCCTCCCCTTTTACTAAACTACCATAGCGGTTATTAGCACAGGGAACCACGCTGAATGCTACTGCTCTTAGGGGCTCTTTCAATGAAGTGCACTAAATACTTAAGCCCGGGTTCTATAAACAGCATCTTAAGTTAGGTGCTGGTGGGCGCCTAACTTAAGTTCAAAATGCCGTTTGACACAGTGTTCTTCAACCGCCAGTCCACAGATCGGTGTCGGTCCGCAGAAATTTCCTGCCGGTCCACGGGCATCGGGACCGAGACAGTGTTTTTCAGCCGCCGGTCCGCGGTGCGATCGATGCGGCGTTATCTTTGGGTCGGCTCCCTCTTCCTCACTGCTGCATTGCACAAAGCCGCGGGCAGCGGCTCCTACACGCGTCCTGCGCCTGAAGCGGAAGCCTTCTCTCTGATGTCGCAACGTCAGAGGGAAGGCTTCTAGTTGAGGCGCGGCACATGCGAGGAGCCGCTGCCTGCGGCTTTGTGCAAAGCGTCAGTGAGGAAGGAGCCGGCCCAAAGAGAACACCGGGGGCGGCATAAAATGGCCAGGTGGGAGCATGCCAGAAGGTAAGGCATAGCATGGAGGGAGGGAGACAACAAAGGTAGGAGGGAATGATTTTATTTTTAAATTTAGTGATCGAATACTGTCAACTTTGAGAATTTACATCTGTTGTCTGTATTGTGTACTGAGAAATACACTTGTTTCTATTTCTCTGGGGTTATACTGCATGCAGAGTCTTGCATCTTAGGGTTTGTTTGTATATATTAGTACTTTTAGTTTTTGGTCCTGCATTTGCATGGGGTTATCTGTGTTCTGGTAGGAATGAATATTGAGAAGCATAGTTTAATTTTGTGGTTAACCATTATGTGTTGCTAATAAGATTATATTGTGTATGAAAAATGAATGGAAAAAATGGTGTTACAATTAGTACTATTATGGGGACGGGGTTTGGGAAAGAGATTAGGCGGAGATGGATGGGGTCTGGCCCACAACTTAGCCCAGTGTTCTTCAATCGCTGGTCCGCGGACCAGTGCCGGTCCACAAAATAATTATTTTAATTCCGCCGGGCCATAGGTATCAAAAGGTTGAAGAACACCGGTTTAACACATTAGAAAAAAAGCTTTTAAAAGAAAAATGTAGGCATGAGCATTTAGGTCAATTCTATGACTAGCGTAAACGCTCACACCTCAATAGATGGGACGCTGGTTTTCTATCAAGTAGAGTGGGTGCCCACTTTTCTGTATGGGATTGTTCCTGGGTGTCCAAGCATTGCTGCTGGGCTCTTGTTTCGGCAATAGATATGCTGATATTCTTTATTCATTTTCTTGGCTGTGTTTTGTGTCAAGCGATGAGATTGGGCATTGCCTGCTCAGCATTTTTAGCTCCAGAATCCAGATTGGTTTTCTTAGCATGTTAAAGAGTGCTCTGCTATTGCCTTCTTCTGAGGCACGAAGGGCTGAGGGATTCGCCCAAGGCCACAAGGGGTTGGCTGTGGCATTTGAACATAAGAACATAAGAAGGTGCCTCCGCTGGGACAGACCAGAGGTCCATCCTGCCCAGCGGTCCGCCCACACGGCGGCCCATCAGGCCTATCGCCTGAACAGTGGTCCCAGACTAATTTTGTAACTTACCTCTAATCCTATCCTTATAACCTACCTCTACTCCTATCTGTACCCCTCAATCCCTTTGTACTCTAGGTACCTATCCAAACCTTCTTTGTAGCCCTGTAGCGTGCTCCTGCTTATCACTTCTTCTGGTAGCGTGTTCCATGTATCCACCACCCTCTGTGTGAAAAAGAACTTCCTGGCGTTTGTTCTAAACCTGTCCCCTTTCAATTTCTCAGAGTGCCCCCTTGTACTTGTAGTTCCCCATAATTTGAAAAATCTGTCCCTATCTACTTTTTCTACACCCTTCATGATTTTGAAGGTTTCTATCATGTCCCCTCTGTCTCCGCTTTTCCAGGGAGAAAAGCCCCAGCCTTTTCAGTCTGTCAGTATATGAGAGGTCCTCCATACCCTGGTTCTCAGCTTGCTGCTCTGGCCAGCCTGTCTCTCCTCTCCATTTTTAACTCACTGAATTTAAAACGGAATAATTTTGCTCAACTAGGCTGCAGTTCTATTCCTTCTATCACCATCTTTCTTGCCAAAACTCAAAGATCCCTCTACTCTTTCATGGTTTTCTCCTTACCCAGACCTGCTTTTCCCATCCCTCACTATTTCCAAAATATGTCAGTTTCTTTCCAAGATCAGCAGAGCCCTGGTACAGGCTCTTGTGGTCTCGTTCTAAAGAAGGAACAGATTGAACTGCAGTGTTAGACGAGGTACATCATCAATCATTCCCAAAGCTGGTCTAATGACCCCCACAGTGGTCAGAGAATGCTCCATTAATTCCAAAGAGTAGGTTGCATAGGGAGAAGTATGGCCAGTAGGAAAAAGGAGGTATTGATGCCCTTATATAAGACTCTTGTGTACAATTCTGGAGACCGCAAAAAAAAAGATATAAGAAGGATGGAGTCGGTCCAGAGGAAGGCTACTAAAATGGTGTGTGGTCTTCGTGATAAGGCGTATGGAGACAGACTTAAAGATCTCAATCTGTTTACTTTGGAGGAAAGGCGGGAGAGGGGAGATATGATAGAGACATTTAAATACCTATGTAATGTAAATGTGCATGAGTCGAGTCTCTTTCATTTGAAAGGAAGCTCTGGAATGAGAGGGCATAGGATGAAGTTAAGAGGCTCCGGAGTAATCTGAGGAAATACTGTTTTTACCAAAAGGATGGTAAATGCGTGGAACAGTCTCCCGGAAGAGGTGGTGGAGACAGAGACTGTGTCTGAATTCAAGAGGGCCTGGGATAGGCACGTGGGATCTCTCAGAGGGCAGTTCTATGACCTCACAATGCAGGTGCACAGAGCCTTAGCCTATAGGAAGAGGAGATGCAAATGTTAAGAGCCTCAGCCAATAGGGAGAGGGGAGATATGATAAGAGACTTTCAAATACCTACGTGGCGTAAATGCGCATGAGTCGAGTCTCATTCATTTGAAAGGAAGCTCTGGAATGAGAGGGCATAAGATGAAGTTAAGAGGTGATAGGCTCCGGAGTAATCCGAGGAAATACGTTTCTACAGAAAGGGTGGTAGATGCATGGAAGAGTCCCCCAGAAGAGGTGGTGGAGACAGAGACTGTGTCTGAATTCAAAAGGGCCTGGGATAGGCACTTGGGATCTCTCGGAGAGAGAAAGAGATAATGGTTACTTCAGATGGGCAGATTGGATGGGCCATTTGGACTTTATCTGCCATTATGTGTCTATGTTTCTACATAGAGACTTGGATGGCCAGGAGAACCAGGATGGACATGGAACAGGAGCAGCAAAAGCAACAGGAACAGACCAGGCATGAAGCAAGAACCAACAAGTTAGACTAGCAGCCAGATATAAAGCGGAAACCCAGGAGATGGCTTGAAGTAGTGGGCGCAGAGGAGCAGGAGCTGGGCTGAGAGCTGACCATAAAACACAGCAAAGGAACAACTGGAAGGCCAGATAGACAGAGGTTCTGGTGGATGAATCTCAGCATTCGGTTGTACCAGCATTAGGGTGTCTTCACTGCTCTTCATAAGTGAAGGGCAATTCTTTAACAGGGTATCAGACTTTCCAAATTACCTTGTTCCAGGAGGGAGACATTTTGGTCAGTCCTGTATTTGAATTTGGATTCTAAAGCACTGTGGTGTTTGTAGTCTTTGGTTCTTTTCAAAAATACTAGGACTAGGGGGAATGCGATGAAACTACTAAGTAGATTTAAAACAGAGAAAGTGGAATTTGTTGCCAGATAATGTAAAACCAGCTTAGCAAGGTTTAAAAAAAAGGTTTGGATAATTTCCTAAAATGGAAGTCCATAGACCACTATTGAGATGACTTGGGGAAATCCACTGCTTATTCCTAGGCTAAGCAGCATAAAATCTGTTTTACTACTTAGGATCTAGCTAGGTACTTGGGACCTGGGTTGGCCACTGGGCTTGATGGATCTTCAGTCTGTAACAATTCTTATGTTCTTAAATCAATGCTTGAGGTCCGATAATACAAGATGGATAGGTTGGAAATCCAGGATTGGTAAAAGTGGTTAGCATAGCAGGGTTTAAAAAAAAAAAAAAAAAGGCTAAGTTCCTAGGGAAAAAAGTCTGTAAAACCCTACTGTATACATAGGGAAAATCCACTGCTTATCCCTATGATAAATAGCATGAAATGTATTTTACTCTTTTGTTATCACCAGGTTTTAGCTTGGTCACTGATAGAACCAGGAGACTAGGCTTCATGGACCTTCAGTTTGTCCCAGTATGTTGATGCTTATGTACTTTTACATTTCCTTTTGGATCTGGATAACTGAGTAGCTCTGCATTTGTCCTGATATGAGATATCATTTTCAGAGCTGCCCAGTTACCCAGTGCCAGGAGGGAGATGTTTGGCCAGTCCCAAACAAAGAAACATGAAGGCAAATAAAAGCTAAATGGCCCATCCAGTCTGCCCATCCACAGTATTCACTATCTCCTCTTCTCCCTAAGAGATCCGACTGCTCCATGCATCTACCACTATTTCTGTAAAAAAGTATTTCCTTAGATTACTCCAGAGCCTCTCATCTCTTAACTTCATCCTCTGCCCTCTCATTCCGGAGCTTCCTTTCAAATGAAAGAGATTCGACTCATGCGCATTTACGCCACGTAGGTATTTGAAAGTCTCTTATCATATCTCCCCTCTCCCTATTGGCTGAGGCTCTTAACATTTGCATCTCCTCTTCCTATTGGCTAAGGCTCTGTGCACCTGCATTGTGAGGTCATAGAACTGCCCTCTGAGAGATCCCACGTGCCTATCCCAGGCCCTCTTGAATTCAGACACAGTCTCTGTCTCCACCACCTCTTCCGGGAGACTGTTCCACGCATCTACCACCCTTTCTGTAATAAAGTATTTCCTCAGATTACTCCGGAGCCTCTTAACTTCATCCTATGCCCTCTCATTCCAGAGCTTCCTTTCAAATGAAAGAGACTCGACTCGTGCGCATTTATGCCATGTAGTTATTTAAATATCTCGTATTTATAGTTCCTGATGCTAGATTCACTGAAATCAGTGCTATAGATCCCATAATGCATCACGATGGGGTTATTAGAAACCCAGAATTGGACCAAAATTTCTCTCCTAGCCATGGATAACTTGGGAGTAGAGAATGACATGGGGACAAATTTTTCACCGTCCCTGCGGGAACTCATTTTCCCATCCCGGAGAGATTTTTTCCAGTATCCCTGCCCCATCCCTTCAAGCTTTGACCTCATCTGCACAAGCCTCCAACACTTTAAAATCATAAATGTTCAAGGCTTGTGCGGTTAAGGCAGAGCTTACAGGAATGGGGCAGGGACAGCGACAGTGACAAAACTCACAGGGACGGGACAGGAAAATTGAGTTCCTGCAGGGACGAGGCCAAATTTGTCCCCGTGTCATTCTCTACTTGGGAACTCTGAATTTCTGGTCAGTGATGTAAGCACCAGGCTCCCCATAGGTGGCTGCAAAGAGATCTCAATAAAGTCGCTTGCTTGTTTTTCTACCAGAAGAGTCGTTAGGACTATGAAGCTAATAATAAAGTATGATTACCTCATCATTCCTGGAGTTTGCTCTTGTTGTTTGAATAACTCTGTAAGTTGAATGTAAATATGAGGTATTTAAATATTGCAGGTGCCACTTAATACAATCTTATTTGCGAGCAGTATGTCCTGTAAGTGTAAATATCAGAGGTTGACATCATGTGTATGGCATGCAATTGTAATGGTTTATTTTCAGATCCTGGCGAAGCCCCACACCTCATTAAAATCTTACTGTATTATTTTATTTTAAAAATTTTTTATTCTGCTTACGCCTAGCACAGGGGTAGGGAACTCCGGTCCTCGAGAGCCGTATTCCAGTCGGGTTTTCAGGATTTCCCCAATGAATATACATTGAAAGCAGTGCATGCAAATAGATAAGAACATAAGAAGCGCCATCTCCGGAACAGACCCTAGATCCATCAAGTCCGGCGCTCCGCACACGCGGTGGCCCCGCCAGGTGTACCCTGGCATAGTTTTGGTCCCCATATCGCTCTATGCTTCTCGTAAAGAGAAGTGCATCTAGCTTACCCTTACCCATGTCACTTCATGCCACTCATAAGGAGATGTACATCTAACTTACCCTTAAATCCTAGAATGGTGGATTCCGCAATTACCTCTTCTGGGAGAGCATTCCAGGTGTCCACCACTCGTTACGTGAAGCAGAACTTCCTGATATTTCTCCTGAACTTGTCCCCCCCCTTATCTTCAGCCCATGTCCTCTTGTCCGTGCCACATTGGACATTGTAAATAATGTTTTTTCCTGCTATATTTTGTCAATTCCTTTCAGTATTTTGAAAGTCTCAATCATATCCCCTCGCAGTCTCTTTTTCTCAATGGAGAACAACCCCAGTCTCTTAAGTCTTTCCTCGTAATCCAGGTTCTCCATACCTTTCACAAGCTTTGTTGCTCGTCTCTGCACCCTCTCTAGCAGTTTGATATCCTTCTTTAGGTATGGAGACCAATGCTGGACACAGTATTCCAAGTGCGGTCTGACCATCGCTCTATAAAGCGGCAGTATTACTTTCTCCGATCTACTCGTGATTCCCTTCTTTATCATGCCTAGCATTCTATTCGCATTCTTCGCTGCCGCCACACACTGCGCCGATGGCTTCAGTGTCCTATCGATTAATACTCCCAGGTCCTTTTCCTGTTCAGTTTTTCCCAGAGTTGCACCTGACATACTATACTTGTGTTCCTTATTTTTTCTGCCTAAGTGCATCACTTTGCATTTTTCCACATTAAACTTCATCTGCCATTTATCTGCCCAATTCTCCATTCGGCTCAAGTCACTCTGGAGTTCCTCACTGTCCTTCGGCGATTCATTTGGGGGGATCAAAGGAATCAACTGAGCCCCATTCTTTTCCGAATGGACCTCTGGATCATGCACTTAACACTGTGAAGGGAAAACTACGCTCTTTGAGGGTACAACCTCGCTTGCACAAGCCCTGGCATGCTCTTAGATGGTGCTGACTAGTGCTGCCTAGTTCAGGGAAAAAATTTTCAATTTGATTCAATTTGGCCTACTGAATAGATTTTTCGATTCAATTTGCTTTTCCGGCCCAATTGGGCATTATTTTTTTCAAATATCCTGGCATGTTTATTTTGTACCAAATTAATATACAAATACCACCCTTCACAGAGAGTGCATCCAGAACACCTCCACTCACAACATCCCACAGCCAACACACTCATGCATATTCATTTGGGAAATCCTGAAAACCCGACTGGAATACGGCTCTCGAGGACCGGAGTTCCCTACCCCTGGCCTAGCAGATTACAGATAAAACAAACATATCAAGTATTTCATAACTCTTCCGTAAGGATGTGCTGAGGCTGGAATCGGTCCAGAGAATGGCCACCCGGATGGTCTCGGGACTGAAGGATCTCCCGTACGAAGAACGGTTAGATAAATTACAGCTATATTCGCTCGAGGAGCGCAGGGAGAGGGGAGACATGATCGAGACGTTCAAGTATCTCACGGGCCGCATCGAGGTAGAAGAAGATATCTTCTTTTTCAGGGGTCCCACGGCAACAAGAGGACACCCGTGGAAAATCAGAGGCGGGAAACTGCACGGTGACACCAGGAAATTCTTTTTCACCGAAAGGGTGGTGGATCGCTGGAATGGTCTTCCACTTCAGGTGATTGAGGCCAACAGCGTGCCTGATTTTAAGACCAAATGGGATCGACACGTGGGTTCTATTCGCAAAGTAAAGGCAGGGGAGGGTCATTAGGGTGGGCAGACTGGATGGGCCTTGGCCCTTATCTGCCGTCGATTTCTATGTTTCTATGTTTCCTCTTTATAAAACCGCACAAGCGGTTTTTAGCTGGCCGGTGCGCTGAATGCTCTGCAGTTAGTATCTTTGTTCATTTCATCAGGAGCCAAGGAAGGTGCCAGGCCCATGTTCTCCCACTATTTGTCAGCAGTTTCTGTGCAAGAGCTTCAATATATGGCAGATTTTCTGGGGGAGGGCTATAGTTCCTTTTGTCCAAGGAGAGGCATACCGACTCATCTTACGGCACAACAGAAGCTGGCATTGACCCAGGCTAGGGTTGCCAGTTTTTACAATTTTAAAATCCGGACACCCTAGACCCGCCCCCCCAGGCCTGCCCATCTCTACCCCAGTCCCGCCCTAGCTCCGCCTCCTGCTGCCTGCTTTGGTCGGGCAGGAGGCGATTGAGAGGAGGCTTTTCAAAACCCGTTCAAAGTGCCTGGTTTTGAAAAGCCTTCCGGACCCTCGGGGAAATTTGGACGTCTGGTAAGCCTAACCCAGGCCACCTATCAAGTGGTCTGGCATGGGCTGAAAAAGGATCTGGTCATACCTCGTAGGCAGCGGAATGCTGCTTTGTTTGGGGGGGGGCAGGAGCTCTAAACAACTCCCGAGTCCCCACTCATCTCCTCCCAGCGCTTTAGTTTAAAATCTTCAGCAGCTGCCGTGCAGCGTCCACGAGCAGGCCTGCCCCCGGAAGTAGAATGAAGGGTTCCGGGGCAGGCCTGCTGTTTGACGCTGAGTGGCGGCTTTGCGTTGTCTGCCCCAAGATTTAAGCAAACACTGGAAGAAGGGTGGGCAGGAGGGCCAAAACCACAGCAACCAAAAATTTTGAGGGAGGCTATGGCCTCCCCTGTTCCGACGCCCATACACCTGTATTGGCAATTTACGGCACAGCCAGTCTAGCATTGGAACTTATCTGAATCCATGACAGCCAACCTTGCTGGCACCAAAGAGGGCCAATCAGGAGCAGGCAATCACGTGCTGCGTAACCTAACCAGCAGACAACAGGGATCAAAGCAGTTACTAGACTCAGTTACCAATTTAAGAATGAAACATAGAAACATAGAAAATGACGGCAGAAAAGGGCCACGGCCCACCAAGTCTGCCCTCCCCAATGACCCCCCCCCCCCTAATTTCTTCCATGAAGAGATCCCACATGCTTATCCCATTTTCTTTTAAAATCAGGCACGCTGCTGGCCTCGATTACCTGCAGTGGAAGATGATTCCAATGATCAACCACCCTTTCGGTGAAGAAATACTTCCTGGTGTCGCCATGAAGTTTCCCACCCCTGATTTTCAACGGATGCCCTCGGGTTTTCTGGATTTCCCCAATGAGTATGCATGAGATCTGTTAGCATACAATGAAAGCAGTTCATGCAGCTGGATCTCATGCATGTTCATTGGGGAGGTCCTGGGGGCCCGACTGGATTGCGGCCCTCGATGACCGACATTGACACCTCCTCCTAACCCAAGCACCTAATAAATGCCAAACAAATAACCATCTTGTAATCTTACTGGATATGACCGGAACGCCTCTTTTTGTAATCCGCCTAGAACCATAAGGTATTGGCGGTTGTGAGTAAAATTGATGATTTGACTAAATCCATGGAATCCATAAGGAAAGATACAACAAATAGGCTTGACCAGGTGGACAGAGATATCATCTCTTCAGAATTTAACAGGGAACTTGACAAAAGATAAACTTTTTATTCATAGAAAAATTGAACAAATTGAAAATTTTAACAGAAGGTTGAATCTTAGATTGTTAAATTTTCCTAAGGCCACAGGAGTAACACCGGGCGATATGTTTAAAAAATATTTGTCTGAAGTATTAACATTTCCACTTGAAACAATGCCGCCCACTAATGGTATATATTATCTTCCTGAAAGAAAAAGAAATTTGAATCAACCTGAAGCTGAAAAACCGCCATCTTTGGATATTACTAACCTTTCTGATTTACTGGAAAAATCTTTAGAAATTCAATCTCGTCCTACCCTTCTTGTCTCATCTGTTTTTGAACAGGACCTAAATTCTGTGATGGCGTATGTTTTTTTCGTTTTTCTCAAGCTTTGTTTCTTGGACAAAGAATTTGGGTCTATCCAGATGTGACTAAATCTACTCAGGACCGAAGGAAATTATTCCTAAACATGAGACAAAAGGTTAAGGCACTAGGGACTTCTTTTTTTTGAGTTACCCATGTAAATGCTGTGAAAAGTATGTTGGAATTAAATATACCTTTTTTGCCCCTGATCAGCTTAAAGCCTTTGTAGATACTAAGAAACTCCTCCATTAAATCAGGGACAATTGCAGATGTTGTTAATAGAAACATAGAAGATGATGGCAGAAAAGGGCTACAGCCCATCAAGTCTGCCCACTCTGCTTACCCACCCCCTGTCTATGCCCTAATGACCCAATTTCCTTATCTTGACCCTCGTAGGGATCCCACATGGGTATCCCATTTATTCTTAAAGTCTGGCACGCTGTCTGCCTCGATCACCTGCACTGGAAGCTTGTTCCAATGATCAACCACTCTCTCTGTGAAGAAATACTTTCTGGTGTCGCCATGAAATTTTCCGCCCCTGAGTTTGAGCGGGTGCCCTCTTGTGGCCGAGGGTCCCTTGAGAAAGAAAATATCATCTTCCACTTCGACACGTCCCGTGAGGTACTTAAATGTTTCGATCATGTCTCCCCTCTCCCTACGTTCCTCGAGAGCGTAGAGCTGCAATTTGTTCAGTCTCTCTTCGTACGAGAGACCCTTGAGCCCCGAGATCATCCTGGTGGCCGTCCATTGAACCGATTCAATTCTGCGCACATCTTTACTGTAATGTGGCCTCCAGAATTGCACACAGTACTCCAGATGAGGTCTCACCATGGCCCTGTACAACGGCATTATGACTTCAGGCTTTCGGCTGACGAAACTTCTATTGATACAACCCAATATCTGCCTTGCCGTTAAGCATATGTCGTTAAGCATATGTCTTAAATTCAATGTATAACTTTAATTGATCTCCTTATCTTTTGGGTTCCCCTTCAACTTTTATTTGTGGTCTAAGGAAGAGATTACATTTATTATTTTGGGATTCTAAATTCTACTATTTGTTAATTCTTTATTCTCTGTATTTCCAGAACAAGCGGATGCTTGGTAAAATCAATTAAAAAAAAATTTTTTTTTTAAAGTTTGGATGTCTGTCTTATAAGGGGGAGGCCATGGTTGGCGCCGCAAACGGTCAGAGAGACTCGAGCGGTGCCTGTCCTGAAAGGAGACAGATTCAGCGAATTTGACATGCAGACGGAGAGAGTGAATATCTTAGACGAGTTGATGACCGGAGACACTGGATTTGGGGCTTCCGGTTTGCTGACAAGGATCGGATGACATCTGGAGAAGTTTCGCAGCCAAAGCAGTGAAGTCATTTCAAGCTGGACTTCAGCCTTGACTGTTTGTTTTTTATTTTTTCACTTTCTTTTTTAGTTTATGATATTTTTATTTTTAAATCTCATTCATTGTTTTGCCACTTGGTTTTTGTTTCCTACTTTATTATTTAAATTTCATTTAAATTTCCCAAGAATTCTATAGTTTCAACGGTTCTCCCTTCTGCTTCTATTTCCTATCTCCCCTCTTTTTTCAACCTTTCAAAGTCCTTTAGACCATTGTAGTCTTATTAGAATGTTTATTTTCTTATTTTTTCATTACTCTACTAATTGTCATTTTTCCAGGTACTTTAGTTAGATTGTGAGCCTTCGGGACAGTAAGGGAATATCTAAGTACCTATTTTACTTATAATTTTAATGCACCCTATTGTCTATTTTTTCTGTAAACCGCTTAGAATCCTAACGGAGTTTAGCGGTGTATAAGAAATAAATTACATTACATTACATAAGGTCTCGCACGGTTTGGCACCTTGCTGACTATTTTACTTTTATAAGATCCAGACGTCCATTGCGCATTGCAACTTTATTCGCATTTCCTTCTGCGAAAGGCTGCTCATTTCAACGATATTTCCACCGCTTACTTTCATTTTCAAGCGGCTAGTTGGGACGCTGACTTTCGCCGATTATTAGATAATTCAAATTCTTTATTTGCAGTTTAGGAAATTATTGAAAGCTTAGCTCATTTGTTACATTTTGGGAAAAACTGATGCTTTGCATTTCGCTGAGACTTACTCAGCCCTCTTTTATTTTGTTAACCGCCCTCATCTGTAAGGTATCGTGCTATATAAATCAATTGGATGCTGTATTATGTTATGAGACGTTGTTCCCACAGATATTTTGCAGGTCCTTGACATGGACCATTCATCCCAGACCCAGCAGGGACATAAAAACTATATTAGGAAACCGGCACTGGAGGCAGCAGGCAGAGCGCAGTCAGCGTGTTTGGTTTGCAAAAGATGGATGTTCGCTTGCATCCAAACAGAGAATCTTGTATGTGAGAGCCTACTGCTCTTTTAATCGCCCTTTTAAGAGCTTGCTGAACATGTCGTCTGGGCTTTGGTATGGCAGGTGAAATATTAAGGTACCACAGTGTGGTTTCCTGTGCAGTGGCCAAGAGAACTTTCCAGGTCCCTGCTTCAGAGCAGTGTTAGTCAAACTAATGAAGGTATGGTGGTCTGTTCTGGCGAGGCAGCCCGATAACGGTGAATCGTCAAAATTTCTAGGGAAGTACAAAACTCAGAGCGTAGGCAGGAGCCTTGTCCTTTCCTCCCCTAGGGGGGGGGTTGAGCAGAGTGAAAGATGTAGTCTGCAGTCTGCTGACTTTCCCACCTTAGGACCCATCAGGGTAGGGTTACCAGACGTCTGGATTTCCACGGATGTGTCATCCTTTTGAGGACATGTCCGGGGGTCCGGATGGCTTTTCAAAACCCGGCACGGGGACAAATTTTTCCCCATTCCCCACAGGAACTCAGTTTCCCCGTCGTATCCCTGTGAGTTTTGTCTCTGTCCCTGCCCCATTCCTGTAAGCTCTGCCTTAACCACACAAGCCTTGAACACTTATGATTTTAAAGTGTTTAAGGCTTGCGCAGATGAAGACAGAGCTTAGGCATTGGTGGAATGAGCCATTATGGCATCACAATCTGAGCTCTAGAATGTTGCTACTTAGGATTTTAAAGGGTTTGAGGCTTGTGCAGATGAGGACGGAGCTTAGGCATTGGTGGAATGAGGCATTATGACATCACAATCTGAGCTCTAGAATGTTGCCACTTAGGATTTTAAAGGGTTTGAGGCTTGCGCAGATGAGGACGGAGCTTAGGCATTGGTGGAATGAGGCATTATGACATCACAATCTGAGCTCTAGAATGTTGCTACTTAGGATTTTAAAGGGTTTGAGGCTTGTGCAGATGAGGACGGAGCTTAGGCATTGGTGGAATGAGCCATTATGACATCACAATCTGAGCTCTAGAATGTTGCTACTTACGATTTTAAAGCATTTGAGGCTTGCGTAGATGAGGACGGAGCTTAGGCATTGGTAGAATGAGGCATATTATGACATCACTATCTGAGCTCTAGAATGTTGCTACTTATGATTATAAAGCGTTTGAGGCTTGTGCAGATGAGGACGGAGCTTAGGCATTGGTAGAATGAGGCATTACAACATCACAATCTGAGCTCTACATACTTATGATTATAAAGCGTTTGAGGCTTGTTCAAATGAGGACGGAGCTTAGGCATTGGTGGAATGAGGCATTATGACATCAAAATCTGAGCTCTAGAATGTTGCTACTTAGGATTTTAAAGGGTTTGAAGCTTATTGATATGAGGACAGAGCTTGCAGGAATGGAGCAGGGACAGGAAAAGAATTTGCAGGGATGGGATTGGAAAATGAGTTCCCGCAGGGACGGGTGAAAATTTGTCCCTGTGTCATTCTCTAGTCATTAGGCATTGGAGGGTGCCTCGATTTAGACATCACGAGGCGCCACTCTGAGTTCCACGCGGAACTCTTAATTAGCTAATTAAAAAAAAAATTATGTCGAGTAATTTCAATGATGAGGTCAATTACCACACCATTTAAGCTAATTCACATATTTTAGGTTGATTGTGAATTTTAGTTCGGCATTGCTAGGCGACCACGATCAGAGAACCTAGCGATGCCTAACGTAGGCCCTTTTTGGTTAGTGCAGGGGCGGTCCAGGGGCCAAATTAGGGCAGCGTCAAGAGGTACTTGGACTCCACAGATATTCCATGGCAGTATCCTGAGAACAATCAGGTTAACTCGGGGCTCAAGGGTCTCTCGTACGAAGAGAGACTGAACAAATTGCAGCTCTACACTCTCAAGGAACGTAGGGAGAGGGGAGACATGATTGAAACATTTATGTACCTCACGGGACATGCCAAAGTGGAAGATGATATTTTCTTTCTCACGGGACCCTCGGCCACAAGAGGGCACCCGCTCAAACTCAGGGGCGGAAAATTTCATGGCGACATCAGAAAGTATTTCTTCACAGACAGAGTGGTTGATCATTGGAACAAGCTTCCAGTGCAGGTGATCGAGGCAGACAGCGTGCCAGACTTTAAGAATAAATGGGATACCCATGTGGGATCCCTACGAGGGTCAAGATAAGAAAATTGGGTCATTAGGGCATAGACAGGGGGTGGGTAAGCAGAGTGGGCAGACTTGATGGGCTGTAGCCCTTTTCTGCCGTCATCTTCTATGTTTCTAACTTAGGAGAGCAAAAAGGCTGTTAGTCAGGTCGTCTTCGAATTCTAACGATTTGATGAATAACAGATCGGTTTTGTGCTAGTCCAGTAAGGTCCTCTAGCGTCATCCCCTTGGTTGTTTTCAACATGTCCAGCCATCTGATTACAGGTCATCCTCTTTGCCTGGTTCCTTAGATCTTCACAAACATATTGTCCTTCTCCAGTGGTTTCTCTCTTCTGACAGTGTAACCCAAATAAGGTAGTTGTAACTTCATCACGTGGGCTTCTGGTACCAGACAGGTGCTAGCACTGCATAGCCAGACACTATTCAACCAGCAATGGCCAAAGAAAGGGGAAGGGAATGGGGACCTTCTATACTGCCTTTTTTGCAGCTTTGGCATTCCAGGTGATGGGCACTGGAGGATTGAGTGACTTGCCCAGGGTCACAAGGACCAGCATTGAGATTTGATCTCACAGCCTCTGGGTTCAGAGGCAGCAGCTCTACCAGTGATCCACACCTTCAGTCTGTCAATTCTTATGTGAGCTGAGTATAGGACAATCGAGCCATTGTGACATCACTGGTGAGGTTGGCTCTTAGGTATTGGTGGAATGAGGCTTTATGACATCACAATCTCAGCTCTGGAGTGTTGCTACTCTTTGGGTTTCTGTCTGTTACATGGGACCTGGGTTGGCCACTGCTGGAAATAGGATGAAAGGGAATGGGGACTAGGCATTTAAAAGGAATGGGCACTAGAGGATTAAGTGACTTGCCCATGGTCACAAGGACCAGCATTGAGATTTGATCTCACAGCCTCTGGGTGCAGAGGCAGCAGCTCCACCAGTGAGCCACACCTTCCCCACCATTGTCAACTGAATATTACCCTCGTTATAGGGCTACCAGATGTCCAGGAAAACCCAGACATGTCCTCTCTGTAGAGGGCTGTCCGAGTGCCCGGATCGACTTTCCAATACCCAGCAGTTTGTCCAGGTTTCAGAAAGCTCCAGCCGTGTCTGGAGGGCCTCTGAGCATGCACGGATGATGTCACATGTATTCGATGACGTCACATGCATCCGAAGCTTTCAGAGGGCATGGCTAGAGGCGGAACAGGGTGTGACTAGAGGCAGAATGAGGTAGGATTAGAGGTGGAATGGAGTGTGGCTGGGGCAGAACAAAGTGAGGCTGGGGGCAGAACTGGGTGTGGCCATGCATCAGATTTTACAAATCAAAATATGGTATCTCTACCCCTTTATCTTCAATGAGCAGCTAGCCTCAGGGGACCCTTATACCTGTTCTGTATACTTGAAGAAAGGTTTTGGGGAGATTACATGTTTAACCATTAACAATCAGAAAATAAATTGTTTTACCTCCCCCCTAGGGCAGGGGTGTCAAAGTCTCTCCTTGAGGGCCGCAATCCAGTTGGGTTTTCAGGATTTCCCCAATGAATATGCATGAGCTCTCTTAGCATACAACGAAAGCAGTGCCTGCAAATAGATCTCATGCATATTCATTGTGGAAATCCTGAAAACCTGACTGGATTGCGGCTCTGGAGGAGGGACTTTGACACCCATGATATGAGTCAACTAGGAAATGCTCTAAATCGGGGGTGTCAAAGTCCCTCCTCGAGGGCCGCAATCCAGTCGGGTTTTCAGGATTTCCCCAATGAATATGCATGAGCTCTCTTAGCATACAACGAAAGCAGTGCCTGCAAATAGATCTCATGCATATTCATTGTGGAAATCCTGAAAACCTGACTGGATTGTGGCTCAGGAGGAGGGACTTTGACACCCATGATATGAGTCAACTAGGAAATGCTCTAAATCGGGGGTGTCAAAGTCCCTCCTCGAGGGCCGCAATCCAGTCGGGTTTTCAGGATTTCCCCAATGAATATGCATGAGCTCTCTTAGCATACAACGAAAGCAGTGCCTGCAAATAGATCTCATGCATATTCATTGTGGAAATCCTGAAAACCTGACTGGATTGTGGCTCAGGAGGAGGGACTTTGACACCCCTGCCCTAGGGTCCCCCTCACCCTCACTATATTGGAAAACTGGCTACACAACCATCAATGTGAAAACACTCTTGTATAACAGACAGCACTTTTTTATAGGGCTCTGCCCTTCTATATCATAAAATTACCTATCAGCTATCTAGGAAATGTTAGCCTGGGAATTGAGAGATCTCAAGAAAGAGCCATTTGTACAGTCAGATGAACAGACTGTGGATTTTTATCATCTCCTCATCTCCTCATCCCCTCTCCCCACTCTCTCCCCCCCCCCCCCTTGAAACACAGTGACAGGTGTGCTGGTTAGCAAAGCCTCAGCTTGAGAAGGTCAGAGGGGCACATTCCAGCCAGAAGTCACAGAGTCTCGGAGTGATAAAAAGTGCCCAAATTGGGCCCGTGTGCTCATGGCACCACACTGACATCCTGGGCTCCTGAATCCGCGGTGTCACATTTCACGGGTTGTTCTTTAAATCCACAGGCAAAGAAATTATAAGCACGGTGCAGACATTCGCTAAAGGCTTGGCAACAGAAGGTTTTTTTTTTTTTTTTTAATGAATTTTTTTTTTTTCATTTATGGAAATCCCCTCCTTCTATGCCGGATCTGAGTTTTCTGGGAGGTATTTTGTAGTAAATGTTCACTTAGCAGCTTTCCAGCTGGTCAGAAGGAGGTTTGAAGAAAGGCCAAAGTCATATGAACATAAAAACATAAGAATAACCTTACTGGGTCAGACCAATGGTCCATCAAGCCCAGTAGCCCGTTCTCACGGTGGCCAATCCAGGTCACTAGTACCTGGCCAAAACCCAAGGTGTAGCAATATTCCATGCTACCGATCCAGGGCAAGCAGTAATTGTGGACTTTTCCTCCAGGAACTTGTCCAAACCTTTCTTAAAACCAGCTACGCTATCCGCTCCTACCACATCCTCTGGCAACGCATTCCAGAGCTTAACTAATCTTTGAGTGAAAAAAAATTCCTCCTATTGGTTTTAAAAGTATTTCACTGTAACTTCATTGAGTGTCCCCTAGTCTTTGTCATTTTTGACGGAGTGAAAAATTGATCCACTTGTACCCCGTTCTACTCCACTCAGGAGTTTGTAGACTTCAATCATATCTCTCCTCAGCCCTCTCTTTTCCAAGTTGAAGAGTAGTCTTTTCTCATATGAGAAGAGTTCCATCCCATTTAACCGCTTAGGTCAGTAAAATGGAGGAGTGGTAGATCAAATCTTGCTCACCGACACCAACGCTGGCAGCGAGTTCGTGATGCTGCTCACGCCAGGAAATTTAAAGAGGTGAGGGGGAACGTGCACAGTGGCGTAGCGAGGGTGAGAGGCGCCCGGGCCTCTCCCTCACCCTTACCCTCATCTCCATCCCTCCGCTCCTTCCCTGATCCCCCCTGCCGCGCACACGCCTCCCTTCCTTTCCCTTCCCCCGTACCTCTACCTAGCAACAAGAACTTCAATATGCAGTCAATCACAGTGCGGCGCGGGACCAGGCAGGAACATTGTGCGTCGCTCAGCAAAGAGAAAGACAGCCGTCCAGCGGGAGACCGCGCTGGATCACCACCACTTAAAAAAGGTACCAGGGGGGCTGCAGGCTGCAGAAAAATATGTTTTCTTGCACTAGCTTCAGAAACTTTCCAGAGCAGAAAAATGCAGAGCAAAAAAGAAGAAACAGTAGAATCATGCTAACTTTCAATTTAAGCCCCAGACCAGATTTTTACATAACTATCCATGATTGTCCCATCCTATTTAGAAATCCACACGCTACACTCTCTTTTAAGGATCAGACCACTGAATTTCTGAAGTGAGCTTTTAAGAAGCGACATCCCCGTTTCCCTCTTGTTCCTCCCCTTCCCTCTACCCTTCCTTTTATTTTTATTTATCATTGTAATTAAAACTTCCCTATCCCCTAAAACCTCTCATTTCTAATCAATCTCAAATCGTCATAGTTTTAGGATTACCCTCTTTATTTTATCTCACCTAAATCAAAAGTTTTATTAGACCTTTCTAATTTTTAATATTGTAAACCGCCCAGATATATGTGATGGTCGGTATATCAAGCCATGAATAAACTTGAAACTTGTTCTTTTCTGATGCAACACAATTTAAGAAGGGTGGTACAAAGCTGCTGTTTCAGGCTTTGGGCTTCCCAGCACCAGATGCACCAGACCAGACGCACCTACGTGTAGAGGAGGAAATACCAATAAAAAAAAATTCTGAACCAATTTTTTTTTCTTGGTTTTAACTCTTCTTCAGGTGGGTGCGTCTTATGGTCAGGTGTGTCTTATGGTCTGAAAAATATGGTAAATGCTTGTTAACTCCAAATATTGATTGCAAGCACCAATTTAGCTAATTACTTTGTGCATGGATCTGTGATCCATGCCCAAAATTGAGCACCTAAATTAGGGCAACCTATAAAGAATCTGGGCGATGGCCCCCAGATTGTAGCACCCATTATAGAGTTGTTCCTTAATGCCTAGTTACAGTTTTATTAAATTTTTCTTCGCTTGGGGAGAGAAGATTATGAGAGCTGAGCTATTTAGCAAAATCGCAGGGTGTTGTGAGGCCAAAGGAGGTGCAACAAGACCATGCCCCCAAGTTTTTAAATCTCTAGTGATGCCGCCAGTCGCATGTGGCGAGGGCTTTCAGGGGGATTCGGTGAATCTCCAGCTCTGCAGCCCTGCTTTTTAATTTTTTTGTTTGATGCAGTTTGATTTGTCGAGTAGGCAGCCTGCTCAACCAGTCAAACTGCATCAAACAAAAAGTAAAACAAACAAAAAATAGTAGGGCTCTTGGGCTGTGGATTCTTCAAAACCCCTGAAGGCCCTGACAGACTGATCTGAATTTGATTGGCTGAGCAGCATCTGCCTGTTGCCTGCTCAACCAGTCAAATTCAGAGCAGTGCCTTCAGGGCCTTTAGGGGGTGGGGTGAATCCCCTGAAGGTCCTGACTGCATGCCACTGGATGCCACCATGATATTTGGACAGTTGCGTAGGCCTTTATCACATCAGGTGTGGAGGGGTTTTCTCACTGGGTTTTTTTTTATGTACAATAGGTAGTACCGACCCCTGCCTTGATAATAGGTGGGTTAGAAATGTCTAAAATCAATCAATTGTGTGCTGCCCTCAGAGGTTGCCCGTATGATTCAATTCAGGAGCTTAACGAAGTCGTGTCTGTTTCGCTACTGGCTGAGAGCCTCCACTCAAAATCTTTTCCAGAGAAAGGAAAATGGTAAAACCAGAGGACATAATTTGAGGTTGAGGGGTGGTAGATTCAGGGGCAATGTTAGGAAATTCTACTTTACGGAGAGGGTGGTGGATGCCTGGAATGCGCTCCCGAGAGAGGTGGTGGACAGTAAAACTGTGACTGAGTTCAAAGAAGCGTGGGATGAACACAGAGGATTTAGAATCAGAAAATAATATTAAATATTGAACTAGGCCAGTTACTGGGCAGACTTGCACGGTCTGTGTCTATGTATGGCCGTGGGGCTGGGGATGGGCTTCAATGGCTGGGAGGGTGTAGATGGGCTGGAGTAAGTCTTAACAGAGATTTCGGCAGTTGGAACCCAAACACAGTACCGGGTAGAGCTTTGGATTCTCGCCCAGAAATAGCTAAGAAGAAAAAATTAAAAAAAATTTTAAATTGAATTAGGTTGGGCAGACTGGATGGACCATTCGGGTCTTTATCTGCCGTCATCTACTATGTTACTATGTTACTATATGTTACTATGTCACTCCTGCGGCATCCGTCACCGGGTACCCTAAAGGAATGTGGGCGCCTGTGAACGTTTTGTTTTTTTTCTTGTAATCATGGCTCCTCCGTCTTGGATATCGATAGGAAGCGCGGCTGGCTGGCCTTCCTCTCTTTGGCTTCTACTGGTTGACCTTCGGCTTTTGCACCCAGCCTCCAGTAGCTAGTCGGAGCTAGGGTTGGCCATGCGGCTCCAGTCGAAGAGGATTGAGACCCGGACGTCTCAATCCATCCTCCTTACTTCCATTGCTTTCGATCCGTCCTCCTTTTTCTCCGGAGCCTTAATCAGAGCGTGATCATTTAAGGCCAAGATACTGTATTTGGCTGGCTGGTGGTCCCCCCCCCCTTCTCCCTCACTGCTGGCCAGTTATCAGGCCTGCTGCTTAAACTGTATTAAACCTTTCTGGATTTCAACCCCTGTACTGATGAATGGTGCAGACGCCAGTTATTGTTATTCCCCATCACTCCACCTAGTCTGTCTCCCAGCTTCTGGCTGAAAAGCACAGCACAATGGAAAAAAAAAAAAAAAGACTGCTCTCAGGAAGCTGCCTTCAGATCTGGGCAAAGTGCAGCCTGCAGCCTGTTTCCAGGGTGGCCTTAACTCATGCCTCCGCTGGCTTTTTATTTCATGAGCCCCGGTAGTTTGCCTGGAACAGTGCTTGCTGGACTCGGGGGGCCAACTGCCTGCTGTCAAAGGTTTCCCCGAAGCCCTTTATCTAAGGCACAGGCTGTGTCCTGTCGGTGCCCAGACTTTCCCAAAGGCCGCATTGCTGAGCTGGCACTGTTTTTCTTATTGCACACACACACATACTGCTTTCTCTTCTCTGCCTCTAGTGAAATGTGAGAAGTTGTGAGGCATCTCAGGTTGTTTTGCATGAAATGAGACCAGTCAGCTAAACAGGTTTGTCCTGAGAAGAATGCCACCAGGGCTTCAGGCAGTGCTATTTTTGAAAACAGAGGCGCCCAGGCAAAAAAGACTGGGGGTTGCAACTCCTCTCTCTCCCCTCCCCCTTCCTCTATTAGACCTCTGGTGATATACTAGTAGATTCTTCAGGGTATAGGTGGGGTAGGGGGGAGCTTGTCATTTTTTGAAAAAAGTAAAAAATTTACTTAACACTTTTGCAAACAGGGAAGGGGGGAAGAGACTGAACCTCATTACTATGCCAGCAGGGATTTCCACTGCCAGGGAGGGGGGGATTTTTATTTTTGTCTCTGCAACCATGCTTATGCATTAACTTTGAGAATTTTAACACAAGCCACATTATTTCATTTGCATAATAATGAGCTGTTTTGCGCGTAGATGGAGACCAACGACCAGGCCACAATCCCCCCTACTCCCATAGTAGCCCCAACATGCTGCTTTATCAGCTGGCACCCACAAGCCCTTTGGTGGCATGGGGAGAAGAGATGCTGGACCTGTAGAAGAGAAGACTGGTGGGGGGGAGAATACTGGGAGAGAGCAGCTGATGTGGAGTCTGTGTGGGGGGCTGGAGATTGAAGGGACAGTGGTGCTGGGCCTGCAAGGGGGGATTGGAGGGAGATGAGAGAAGTGCCTGACCTGTGGAGGGCTGGAGGACATGGATAACTGGGAGGGAGAGGAGAGAGGAGCTGGACCTATAGAGGAGGGGGGGATTGGAGGGAAAGGAGAGAGGGGCTGGATCTGCAGAGGAAGGGGCTGGAAGGGGAGAGAGGACCTGCAAAGAATCAGTCTGGAGGGGAGGGATAGAGATGCTGCATCTGCAGTGGAGGTGAGGGCTGGAGGGAAGGGAGAGTGATGCCAGACCAGGAGATGAAGGAAGAAGGGGGGTCAAATGGGAGAAAGAACCAGAGGGTGTAAAGGAGGAGTGAAGAGAGAGGGAGAAAAGCTGGATGGGATGGGGTCAGAGAGGAGAAGGACACATTCGTGTAGGGGGAGAGAGGGGAGCAGCTAGACACAGAGAAACAGAGGGGAAATGATGTGAATTAGGTGGGAGCACAGGGACTGCGACACAAAGGAAAGATGCCTCTCTGTGTTCATATGTCATCCCTATACATCGATACCTGATATGGAGGGGAGGGGGAGGGGTGGGAAAATATGGGAATAGAGAGGCAATGCTGGACACAGAAAAGATATACTAGACATGGGGGAGGAGCACAGAAGGGAGATTTTGGACATGGGAGGCATAGGGACACAGAGGATGCAGGAATATGAACACGGGAGATACTGAATAAGGAAATATAGGGACATAGATAGAAGACGGATGGTGGACATGGAGAGAGAACAAATGTCAGATGGAGAGAAGACCTTGGCAAGTGAGTTGAGAAGATAGAGGAGCAATATGATTTGAAAAATAAAATGACCAGAGAACAAATCGGTAGATAATAGAATTATTTTCTGTTTTGTGAATACAATATGTTGGAATGGACATCTTGCCAAAGCTGGTGTTAGACATGGCTGGGGCCTAGTTCAGAAAACTGGGAAGGGACCCCAAAGTCTATTACCAGGCTGGCTGAGGTGGAACATATAGACAGATAAGACAAAGTAACAGGAGTTGGGTAGAAATAAGGGCGACCAGCACAAGGAAAAATTGTACATGAATAGTAGACTAGTGAGGGGGTAGACCACTCCGGGCACCAGCACCTCTCCATCCCCATGCCATGCTTGTGTCTTCCATCCTCTCTACCTCTTTAAATCCTCACCAGCGCGAGCAGCTTCCCCGGCCTGATGCTTGTGCCAGATTGGCTCCCCTCTGAAATCACTTCCTGGTCACAGGGCCAGGAAGTGACATCAGAGGGCAAGCCACTGGCCGGAGTGTGGGGGCTTCTCCTGAACGTATCACATTGTACAATTCCTTGCTATGAGGATACAGAGAGTGTTGCTCCTTGAGAAGGACTTAGAGGTCTCAAAGGTGTGTAAAGGGTTAGCTTATTCTTTAAGTACTCTGGCACAATTTGTCTGAGTTTCAAATATAGCCCTGTAAGCCACCGGTAGCCACTACCACCTGGTAAATCTGTTTTTAAAGGCAATTAATAAATCGCAAACAATTGATCCATTTCTTTCTTTCAAAAAGAGGTGGGGAAATTCCCAGCTCGTTGAGAATGAAGATTCCTGGCACTGGATTCCCCACCCTGGTTAGGACTGAGCCGGAGTCCCAAAGGAGCAGAACCCCCCCCCCCCCACCCACCCCCTCCCCACCAGGGGTGGAGAAGCAAAAAGAAGGCATCCGCAGGTGAAAGGGCTCACTTTTCCATTTGGTCCTGGCATTTTCTCTTTGGTTGCACACCCCTCCCTTCCTCCCTCTGTTACTCTTGGCTTTCCAGAGAAACAGCTGCCTGTCTCAGCGTTAACTGCTGGCTGGGATTGTTACATGGCCCCAAAATTCACATAATGATACGGGAGCCCTGCATTTCTCTCTGTCCTTCACACTGACTTTGGGCTCTCTCTTCAGGGTTACTCGTGCCACCTTACCTCCCTCCACTCCTAGGCGGAGCGACAAAGAGAAGCAAACATCTGGGCCAGAACCAGCGGGCCTGTTTTTAAGTCAGGGCAGAGTGCTCGGAGTCTCAAATTATAGCTTAGTTCTATAATTAACTGTCAACAGGCTTCCTCTACTGTGTAATTCTGCGAAGGCGGTGTCAAGAATCAGACGTCTTTAATCTCTGAATTCTCTTTAGAGTCACTCGGTCCTTTTTTCTTACACACACACACGAAATATATACATTGGGTTGGGTCTTGTAATAGAGTTACCCAAGCGGATATATATATACGTACACATCAAGATTACAGCTGTACCGCATTGCATAATTTGCTATTCAGCTGGATATGAATCATGAAAACTATTATTTATTTCATTCTCTGTTCCGCCATCTCCAAAGAGCTCAGAACGGGTCACAGGCTAACTTTGGTGCTGGAGAAGGATTTTAGGCGTGCCGTGGACTGCCAGAAGAGCTACCCAATCGATTCTGGAAGAAACAAAATCAGCTATGCTACTGGAAGCCCAAGTGATGAAGGTACGACTGTCTTATTTTGGTTCAGGCCATCAGAAGAGAGAGATCACTGGAGAAGGACATCGTGTTTGGGAAGATGGAAGGGACCGGGCGAAGAGGGCGGCCTGCGATCAGATGGCTGGACATGCTGAAAATAACCATGGGAGATGACGCTGGAGGCCCTTTCCGGATTAGCACAAAACTGATTTCTTTTTAGATCTGCAATTCATCAAGTCGCTAGGACTCGAACATGAGTCGATGGCACATAAACAAACCAAAAACATTTGTCCTAACGGAACAAAAACTAGGGATCTAAAACCAATATACATAATATACAGTTTACAGGTTAAATATGTCATAATTACAGTGCAAGATTTTTCAATACAGGTTTTTATCCTAACGCGACACATACCAATATATACCGTATTCCCTCGATATTCGCTGGGGTGCCGTTCCAGGAACCCCCGCAAATCTTGAAAAAACGCAAATACGGTTTCTCGTGGGGGGAGACCGGAAAGGGCAGCGGGAGAGGCAGGAGAGAGCAGCCGGAGCGCAAATCACTCGCTAAATGCTCCGACCGCCTCTTCCTGCACTAAAGTCGGGCCTTACCAATCAGGAGCAGGAAGAGGCTGCTCTCTCCTGCCTCTCCAGCTGTCCTCTTCTGGTCGCAGTCAGAAAATCCCGCTAATGACTGAGACGACGAACCGCCGACCACAAATGACCAGGGGATCACTGTATTTCTTTTTTTTTTTTGTTCAAACGTTCTTTATTGAAAAGAGTTTCTTCAATAACAAAATTATACACAGTGAAAACAAACAGTGGCATGCAGATGAATATATAACACCGTATAATAATCAAGAGTCTCCATATCCTAAGTATTGCCCGACACTAACCCAGATAAGCTTAACAGAATGAAAACGAGACGTAAGACACGCATTTTCCAATTCCAACTTAAGGGTTAAACAGACAAGATTCCACCAAGTTGACACATGAAGATCATGATGAGTTTTTAACAGCTCCAAAATTTTATTGAAAAGTTTCTCATAACAAAATATCCAGACAGGAGAACATAAATTATTGTCAAAACATTTCTTATAACATTAGTAACATAGGCAAGGGATACATATGTATCCTAAACATAATCACTCCTCCCTTTCCTACATACATACATGATGAGTTTTTTTAAAATTATTTGGCCAAATACGAATAATGGGCACTGAACTCTATCCTAACAAATAACAAAAGACGCAGGATGAAATTAGAGATCATGGCTCTGATTTTGTAAGCGGTGCCTGCAGCGCGTCAATCACTGACAGGCGCTGCTTCCAGAAACATGGCTCCCAAGGACCCTAGGCGCCAGAAATATACAGTAGACCAGGCCTACCTCTCTGGTGCCCATGGTCCTTCCTGAATTGCATCCAACAGCATATAATGATGTTGAAGTCCAGTGCCATCCCTAACCAAACCTACTTCAGGGCGTTGGTGTCCCCGCGGGAACTCCCATCCCAGCGATTTTTTTTTTTCCTATCCCTGCCCCATTCCTGCAAGCTCTGTCCTCATCTGCACAAGCCTCAAACGCTTTAAAATCCTACCTAGCAGCATTCTAGAGCTCAGATTGTGATGTCATAATGCCTCATTCCACCAATGCCTAAGCTGCGTCCTCATCTGCGCAAGCCTCAGACACTTTAAAATCCTAAGTAGCAACATTCTAGAGCTCAGATTATGACGTCATAATGCCTAAGCTCCGTCCTCATCTGCACAAACCTCAGACACTTTCAAATCCTAAGTAGCAACATTCTAGAGCTGAGATTGTGATGTCATAATGCCTCATTCCACTAATGCCTAAGCTCCATCCTCATCTGCACAAGCCTCAGACACTTTCAAATCCTAAGTAGCAACATTCTAGAGCTCAGACTGTGATGTCATAATGCCTCATTCCACCAATGCCTAAGCTGCGTCCTCATCTGCGCAAGCCTCAGACACTTTCAAATCCTAAGTAGCAACATTCTAGAGCTGAGATTGTGATGTCATAATGCCTCATTCCACCAATGCCTAAGCTGCGTCCTCATCTGCGCAAGCCTCAGACGCTTTAAAATCCTAAGTAGCAACATTCTAGAACTCAGATTGTGATGTCATAATGCCTCATTCCACCAATGCCTAAGCTCCATCCTCATCTGCGCAAGCCTCAGACACTTTAAAATCCTAAGTAGCAACATTCTAGAACTCAGATTGTGATGTCATAATGCCTCATTCCAGCAATGCCTAAGCTCCGCCCTCACCTGCGCAAGCCTCAGACACTAAAATCCTAAGTGTTCGAGGCTTGCGCGGTTAAGGCAGAGCTAACAGGAATGGGGCAGGAATAGGGACAACGACAGGATGGGGACATTGCGTTCCTGCGGGGACGGGGCCAAATTCTTTTAGTTGCAAGCTCAATCCCAGCCTGCTTCCTGTGATTCTGGGCAAAGCCATTGGCCCACAGGTAGCACAGTCAGATTATGAGTTTGCAGCGATGGATAGGAAAAATACTCAACAGTAACTGGGTATTGTAAACTGTTAGGGGTGAATGTCTTCATGAAAAAGCAGTTAATAAAATCTAAAAATAAAAAGAATTAAGAATAATTAAATGAGTCCAATAATACAGGTATCACCTTATCTCCTTTATGTTTTGGTTTGTTTTATTTCTATACCACGCCATTTTACTCAAATCGGACATAAGTAATGGCCATTTGCAGAAAGCAGATAATATGTCAACCTTTGTCTGACATCACAAGTGACTGTCTCCAAGTCCAAAGGAACTTCAAAGCGAAGCTACAGTGTGAAACTGTTGAATAAAAAGCCTTATTACAAGTGTTAATTCTGCAGGTGGGCTACAATAATTATTCAGCCATATTATGAGCAACCGAGAATCAGAAGCCAGCTCTTTATAAGATAAGTGCAAAAAGTCTCTGGATATTTATTCTTTTAAAAAAAAGTTATTTATTTATTGTACCTAGCACTTTATATGAGCTTGCATGATTATGGTTTTTGCATAAAAAATACCGACTCTATGAAAGATATCTTCTACCTGTGAAAATGGTTCCAAACACTATTGTGTGAGGACAGCACAGATCTCTGAGAGCGGTATTGTAACCAGCAAGGATTGACTTCTGTTCTAGTCCTCTTTTGCGTTGCTTGGATTTGATTTTCATTTCAGGACTGTTTGGCCTACTATAGTGATTGACTACAATAATTATGCCTGAGCCGTTACAGCTGAGATTATCACTTCCTTTCCAGGTACTCTCTCATTCGACTCCCGACAATTGCACCCACTTCCTCCTTTACAGCCATCTGATCTGAAGGAGCAGACACTGGCCCTCAAAGGTTTCTGGCTCCATAAACCTTCAGGGGCCACCAGCCTCTCTTGCTTTCCATGGATTCACTAGAGGCAGGTCTTGTCAGAAAAATCTGGATCTCAACTTCCCCGTCCCATCCCCGTGAATTCTGTCACTGTCCCTGTCCCTACCCCATTCTTATAAGCTCTGCCTTAACTGCACAAGCCTCGAACACTTATGATTTTTAAAGTTTTTGAGGCTTGTGCAGATGAGGACGGAGCTTAGGCATTGGTGGAATGAGGCGTTATGACATCACAATCTGAGCTCTAGAATGTTGCTACTTAGGATTCTAAAGTGTTTGAGGCTTGTGCAGATGAGGACGGAGCTTAGGCATTGGTGGAATGAGGCATTATGACATCACAATCCGAGCTCTAGAATGTTGCTACTTATGATTCTAAAGTGTTTGAGGCTTGTGCAGATGAGGACGGAGCTTAGGCATTGGTGGAATGAGGCATTATGACATCACAATCTGAGCTCTAGAATGTTGCTACTTATGATTCTAAAGTGTTTGAGGCTTGTGCAGATGAGGACGGAGCTTAGGCATTGGTGGAATGAGGCATTATGACATCACAATCCGAGCTCTAGAATGTTGCTACTTATGATTCTAAAGTGTTTGAGGCTTGTGCAGATGAGGACGGAGCTTAGGCATTGGTGGAATGAGGCATTATGACATCACAATCCGAGCTCTAGAATGTTGCTACTTATGATTCTAAAGTGTTTGAGGCTTGTGCAGATGAGGACGGAGCTTAGGCATTGGTGGAATGAGGCATTATGACATCACAATCTGAGCTCTAGAATGTTGATACTTAGGATTTTAAAGTGTTTGAGGCTTGTGCAGATGAGGACGGAGCTTAGGCATTGGTGGAATGAGGCATTATGACATCACAATCTGAGCTCTAGAATGTTGCTACTTAGAATTTTAAAGGGTTTGAGGCTTGTGCAGATGAGGGCAGAGCTCAGGCATTGGTGGAATGAGGCATTATGACATCACAATCTGAGCTCTAGAATGCTGCTAGTTAGGATTTTAAAGCGTTTGAGGCTTGTGCAGATGAGGACAGAGCTTGCAGAAATAGGGCAGGGGCAGGAAAAGAACTCACCGGAACGGGACGGGAAAATGAGTTCCCGCAGGAGAAAAATTTTCTGCCCGTGTCATTCTCTAGGTAGTTCCAACGTTTTAGCCATCACACTGTGGCTTTCTTCAGGGAACGCTCTGAGGTCTGCATTTTGTCTTTAGATATCATAGGTCCACTGACCTGATTTAGAACAGGGAGGATGGTTGGCCATGAATTTGAATTTTGGCGGGAAAGTTCGTTGGTGAAATGTGGTAGGAAAGTTGGTGGGTCTCAGATTTGAATTTGGGTGGGAAAGTCCGTTGGACACATTTTAAAATTCGGTCAGAAAAAAGGAGGATTGGAAACTTGTAGATGGAGGGAGACGGCATTTGTCCTCGGCCCCGCTCCTTTTTGCGCTAAATTCCTTTTGGATGTGCGGTTGCCATGCTTTGTTTCTGGACAGCTTCTTATCTCCACTGAAGTTATTGGGGTGCCTTGAATCGTCGGAAATGTTTCAGTTGTCGCAAATAGTAGAAGTAGGTGGCCACCACCTTAGAGATTTGGGCTGATAAAGCCAACTTAGCATCTAAAATGATGCCGAGGCTGCATACTTGGTCTCTGGATTCAAGAATGGCGTTGTCCTAGGTAAGGGAGGGGCAAATGGATTGGTAAGGCACTCTAGGTATCCATAATAGCTCAGTTTTGTCACTTCCTAGGTGCAGGTCCACGGCATGCATGGCAATGGGGGGAGCGGGAGGAGGGGGGGGGCAGAGAGGAGGACGGTTGCCTGCACCCTCACCAAGATGGCATCCAGGTGAATCACCCCCCCTCCCCACCCACTCACACCCCTGCTTAGTGCACCACTGTACAGAAGGGTTTAGTTGATGTTTGTTGGTTGTCATCCATATTTTAATCTCCTTCACACATTTTCTTCAGTTGTGTGTCCTGTGATGCAGAACTGGAGGTACGAGTTAATTGTGGAAACCCTGAATACCTGTCTGGCTGGGGATCCCCCCAGGACAGATTTGGGAATCTCAGTAGAACAGAAAAGAAACCAACAAAGTTAAGAACATACGAAGAATACTGAGAGAGACCAATGGTCCATCTAGCCTAGAATCCCGTCTTCACGGAGGCCAATCCAAGTCACAAGTACCTGACAAAAACCCAGGATCACAAAAAAATTATTATTTTGCAGATTTTTAATTTCACAGATTAATACAATCTAAATGACATCCTGCTCCGACCGTTAGTACGGATGCCCTGGTTTAGAGAAAACATTCCCAAATAATGAATTCACTAGGAGGTTGAAGTATCATATAGAGGCTTAACAGCTCAGTACATAGAACCTCTTATAACATATGTTATTTCAGGTCCTTATCCTGGATATATCAATTGCCATGTAATCATTTACGTCAAACCTCCGTCCCACCCTTATTTATAAATTCTAACTACAACTTTTGGTATATAACAGAAGAAACAGCAGCACATCTAAATGGCCATACGCCAATTCCAACGTTGGTAAGTAGCAGCATTCCAAACAGAATCCCAAAGAATGGCAAGATTCCGGAATCCCAAAGAATAATAAGATTCTAGAATCCCGAGATGTGGCAATATTCCATGCTACCGATCCAGGGCAAGCAGTGTCTTTCTCAATAACAGACTATGAACTTTTCCTCCAGGAACTTGTCCAAACCTTTCTTAAAACCAGCTACGCTATCCGCTCTTACCACATCCTCTGGCAGCTCTTATCACATCCTCTGAGTGAAAAAATGTTTCCTCCTATTTTTTTTAAAAGTATTACTCTGTAACTTCATCGAGTGCCCCCTAGTCTTTGTAAATCTTGATGCAGTTAAAAATCGATCCACTTTGATTGGATAATACCATCTGTCAAATAAAGAACTATTGTCAGTAATGTGACAGTTACAAATTAGCACATCTTCAGGGAAATGCTTCCTACCTTTCCTTACCAGTAGTTTGGACAAGTTCATGGAGAAAAAGCCCATTAAATGTTATTAGACAGGAAAGAAGAGAGAGCCATTTTTCATTCCCTGGAAATAACAAGAAATGGATCAATTTTTTGGGAGGGAATCTTCTGTGTACTTATGACTACTACTACTACTATTAATTATTTCTATAATGCTACCAGATGTATGCAGCACTATATAGAGTCACAAAGATTTGCCACTGTGCGAAATGAAAAAGATACCAGAGATTCACCTTTCTCATCACCAGCAGATTAAATCAAAGAAGGCCAACAAAAGAATGAGCTGGAGAAGCGCTGTAAAATCCTGGGGAAACATGCAAATCTGCCACAATACGTGTTTATTATTCTAAACTTTGTACATGTGTAACAATGGGAACCTGGGTTATAGAATCAGTGGCATAGCGAGGGTGGCATAGGAGGTGCCCAGGTGATGCCCACCCCATCGCTCCTTCCATGCCCCCATACCACACTCATGCCCTCCATTCCTACTCCCGTACATCTTTAAATCTTTGCCAGTGCAAGCACCTTCCCTGGCTGGAATTGGCTTTCCCTCTGACATCACTTCCTGGCCCTGTGACCCGGAAGTGATTTCAGAAGGAGCCGAGGCTAGAGTAGTTGATGGCGCTGGTAAAAATTTTAAAGAGGTACAGGGGGCGGGGAAGGGAGAGCGTAAGTGTGCGTGGGGGGAGCGGAGAGGTGCCGGCTCCCCCATACTAAGCCACTGTATAGAATAGTCTTTCACATGCGAACACTCAGTCTTATGGAGTTTGCCTGTATATTGCAACTCTGAGCTCTGCCCTCAGAAGCATTCGTATAATTTAGGTACATTATTTTGTCAGACGTCTGGGAAAACCCAGAAATGTCCTTTTTTTAGAGGACTATCCGGATTTCCAAAACCTGGCAGTTGGTCTGGGTTTGGAAGTCGCCCACTTCAGGGCCACGTCTGTGGGGTGTCTGCGCATGCATGAACATCGACACGATGATGCCATATACATGCGCACATGGGTGTGATGTCATTGTGTCGACATCCGCGTGCGTGCAGACGCCCTCCAGATGCGGTTCCGATCTCAGGGAGGTTCGTGTGGGGGTCAGGGCAGGGGGGCGGAATGGGGCAAGACCTGGTGACCTCTTTTTTAATAGAGGAAATCTGGCATTTTCTGCCTGTGTAAGAGGCCTTAGGCATGGAAAAGTCTTTCTACATTGATTTCCTTAATGTATTCCTTTGGAAACCAAAGTTATCTGACCTGGAGATGACCTGGGTCCCTATCACTTCCTCCCCATCACCTTGTCACTGATTCCCTATCACTTCCTGCTGTGGTCTTATCACTTCATGGGGCTGTTTGTAAGGACGAGGATTTTATTGTTCATTATCCCGTAGCCAGGTGTCCCCCTCATATAGTCCAAATGGTCAGCGGCACCTGAGCATTTTAATAACCTCAAAAGTAAACCACAAGAGCAAGACAATGGGCAATGGTCAGGGCTGCTCCCTCATGGTTCCCCGTGATAAGGCATTGCAGCAGATGAAAGGAAGGAAAATAAAGAGGTCCAGAGATGTGAAAACACAGTATAATTTTCCAGGCCAAATCACTGTAAAAGTTTCACCCTTTTCACAGACACAGAAAGCGGGTGGAATTAGCTGGGTTACCAGGCGTCCGGATTTCCACGGACACGTCCTCCTTTTGAGGACATGTCCGGGGGTTTGGACGTCTTCTCAAAACCCGGCATTTTATCCGGTCGGTATACCAAATTATAAATTAACTTGGAAACTTGGCAACGGCAAACCACTCCTGTTCTCTGCCTTGAATCATCACAGGGAGGGTTCCTCACTGTGCATATAGCCCTGGGTCAGTGGTTGACTCATAGGCATACACACACACGGCTCCATAGTCACTAATCAAACAGGAGAATGTCCAGTGCAAGAAACAAAATCTCCTATGAAGCACCAGTCAAGTCTCTTTCATTTGAAAGGAAGCTCTGGAATGAGAGGGCATAGGATGAAGTTAAGAGGTGATAGGCTACGGAGTAATCTGAGGAAATACTTTTTTACAGAAAGGGTGGTAGATATGTGGAGCAGTCTCCCGGAAGAGATGGTGGAGACAAAGACTGTGTCTGAATTCAAGAAGGCCTGCTGGGATAGGCACATGGGATTTTTCAGAGAGAGGAAGAGATAATGGTTACTGCGGATGGGCAGCATTTGGCCTTTATCTGCCATCATGTTACAATGTTTCTATAACCATAAAGTTCTATGACATCACAATGCAGGTGTAAAGAGCCTTAGCCTATAGGAAGAGGAGATGCAAATGTTAAGAGCCTTAGCCAATAGGGAGAGGAGAAGATAGTGGATGTTGCAAATGATCCATTTGGCCTTTATCTGCCATCAAGTTTCTATGTTTGTATAACCATAAAGTTCTATGACATCACAATGCAGGTGTAAAGAGCCTTAGCCTATAGGAAGAGGAGATGCAAATGTTAAGAGCCTTAGCCAATAAGGAGAGGAGAAGATAGTGGAGGCCGCATTATCAAAAAGATGTGCAGAGAGTTGAGTCGGTTCAGCGAATGGCCACCAGGATGGTCTCAGGACTCAAGGATCTCCCGTCTGAGGAACGACTGGGTAAGTTGCAGCTGTACTCACTGGAGGAACGCAGAGAGAGGGGAGACATGATCGAGACGTTTAAGTATGTCACGGGCCGTATCGAGGTGGAAGAGGATCTCTTTTTCCTTAAAGGACCCACGGCAACAAGAGGGCATCCGTTGGAAATCAGGGGTGGGAAATTTCATGGCGACACCAGAAAATATTTCTTCACCGAAAGGGTGGTTGATCGCTGGAATAATCTTCCACAACAGGTAATTGAGGCCAGCAGCGTGCCAGATTTTAAGAAAAGATGGGATTGGCATGTGGGATCTCTTCATGGAGGTAGTTAGGGGGTGGGCCATTAGGGTGGGCAGACTAGATGGGCCGTGGCCCTTTTCTGCCATCATGTTCTATGTTTCTATTTGGCATGTGGGATCTCTTCATGGAGGTAGTTAAGGGGTGGGCCATTAGGGTGGGCAGACTAGATGGGCCGTGGCCCTTTCCTGCCATCATGTTCTATGTTTCTATTTGGCATGTGGGATCTCTTCATGGAGGTAGTTAGGGGGTGGGCCATTAGGGTGGGCAGACTAGATGGGCCGTGGCCCTGTTCTGCCGTCATGTTCTATGTTTCTATTTGGCATGTGGGATCTCTTCATGGAGGTAGTTAGGGGGTGGGCCATTAGGGTGGGCAGACTAGATGGGCCGTGGCCCTATTCTGCCGTCATGTTCTATGTTTCTATTTGGCATGTGGGATCTCTTCATGGAGGTAGTTAGGGGGTGGGCCATTAGGGTGGGCAGACTAGATGGGCCGTGGCCCTTTCCTGCCATCATGTTCTATGTTTCTATTTGGCATGTGGGATCTCTTCATGGAGGTAGTTAGGGGGTGGGCCATTAGTGTGGGCAGACTAGATGGGCCGTGGCCCTTTTCTGCTGTCATGTTCTATGTTTCTATGTTTCTATGGATGCTGCAGATGGGACATTTGGCTCTATCTGCTGTCATGTTTCTAAAACCATAAAGTTCTATGACATCACAATGCAGGTGTAAAAAGCCTTAGCCTATAGGAAGAGGAGATGCAAATGTTAATGTTAATAAGAAATGGGTCTTATTGCCTTGACCCCACTACTGAAAAAATCTGACCTTGACCCTTCCATACCTTCCAGCTATCGCCCAATTGCAAATATCCCTCTCTTAACTAAAATGCTAGAGTCTATCATTTCTACCCAACTCTCATCATACCTAGAGAGATTCTCTATTCTCCTACCCTATCAATATGGCTTTCGTCCCAACTTTAGCACCGAATCCCTACTGTCCTCCCTGATCTCAAAGGTCCAACAACTTCATTCTCGAAACAAGTTCGCCGTCCTCCTACAATTTGACCTTTCTGCTGCTTTCAACATTGTCCACCATGACATTCTTGTTTACCAACTCTCTGAAATAGGCATTAACTCCACAGTCCTAGACTGGTTCTCAAAATTCCTCCACTCTAGTTCTTACATTGTCAACACAAATGGCACCTCATCCTCCCCCTGGAAACCGAATTGTGGAATCCCGCAAGGCTCTCCCCTTTCTCCTATCCTTTTCAACATCTATATGTCCTCCCTCAAACTCCTCCATCTATCCCCCCTTGAAACAATTTACACTTATGCTGATGACATCCTCGTCCTCCTCGAGACCGATTCGAACCTCACCAACCTGTCTAAAAACATATCCTCTTGTATACTGAACTTACAATCCTGGGCCCACACTGTGCAAATGAAATTGAACGAGTCCAAAACAAGACTTCTCTGGCTTGGCCCAAAACTAGACCAACTACCCACCTCCGTCCCACTGCCCTCTGGCTCCACTCTGCAGCTTGAGTTTTCGAGCAACGTTCTGGGCGTCATCATTGATTCCACTTTGTCCTTCAACGACCACCTCCAATCCTTGGTAAAAAAATGCTTTTTCAGCCTTCATATGCTGAGAAAAGTTAGATCCTGCTTCCATCAAAACCATTTTACCCTCCTTGTCCAATCCATCATCCTTTCCAGATTAGACTACTGCAACTCTATCTACTTAAGCCTAACTAAGAAAAGCCTTCATAGACTTCAGCGGATTCAGAATGCCGCAGCCAAGCTCATCTTCACTAAAAGTAAATTTGACCATGTCTCTCCACTCCTGTCCAAACTTCACTGGCTTCCGATAACTGCCAGGGTCCACTTTAAATGTGCTTGTCTAGCTTCCAAGATCCTACACGGTATCCTCCCTCCCTTTATCCCTCTTACTTTGAATTCTTCAAACCCTAATACCACCAGACCCCTCCCCAAATTAAAACTTTCCTTCCCCTCGCTAAAAGGCATTTCCCATTCAGGAAAGCTAGGGACCTCCCTCCCCTTCAAAATCACTGAGCTCTGGAACAACTTTACCTTCCCTCTTCGGAACTTGAGCTCTCTCCAAGTTTTCCGCAAACATCTGAAAACCTGGCTTTTCTCAAAAATGTAAGCCTCTCTCCAACTTTGGAGCCTCTCCCCGCTTCGGAACTTGAGCTCTCTCCAAGCTTTCCGCAAACTTCTGAAAACCTGGCTTTTCTCAAAAATGTTAGCCTCTCTCCAACTTTGGTATCCCAAGTCCTTAAAATCTCTTCATATCTGGCTTCCCTAGTCCTCTAAACATTCTTCATTCTTCGACCTCTAACCCTTTATTGTAGTTCCTTCCTACTACATCTCCTGTAAACCGTGCCGAGCTCCGCGAACATGGAGAAGATGCGGTATACAAACCTAAGGATTAGATTAGATTAGAGGAGAAAATAGTGGATGTTGCAGATGGGACATTTGGCTTTTTATCTGCTGTCATGTTTCTATAACCATAAAGTTCTATGACATCACAATGCAGGAGTAAAGAGCCTTAGCCAATAGGAAGAGGAGATGCAAATGTTAAGAACCTTAGCCAATAGGGAGAGGAGGAGATAGTGGATGCTGTGGATGAGCCATTTGGCCTTTATCTGCCATCAGATTTCTTGGTTTTACAAAACTGCAAAAGCGGTTTTTTGTGCCAGCTGGTACGCTGAATGCTCTGGGCTGCTCCCAACACTCATACAGTTCCTACGAGCGTCGGGAGCAGCACGAAGCATTCAGCACGCCAGACGGCACTAAAAACCACTTCCACTGGGGGGGGGGGGGAGGGATTAAAAGCACATAGTCTTCAGAAAGAGTGCCCACTATTTGCAAACTGGGACATTTATTTATTTAATTTGAGTTCCATCCCGTTCTTAAGGGTTACGTAATACAGTACTCCCCCGATATTCACGGGGGTTCTGTTCCAGGAACCCCCGCGAATCTTGAAAAACCGCAAATACGGTTTTTGGCGGGGCAGACAGGTGAGGGCTGTGACACGAAGCTCCTGATTGGTGAGGCCCAACTTTAGTGCAGGAAGAGGCAGTCGGAGCATACCGCGAGTGATTTCCTTCACTCGCCGGTGCTCCGGCTGCCCTCTCCTGCCTGGTCATTGGCGATTGGAAAATACCGCGAATCGTCGACCTCGAATGACCGGGGGAGCACTGTATAAAGTTAACAGGTTACAATTTGCCATAGTTAAACTACAAGTTGTTGTTTTTTTTTTTTTTAAACAAGTGTTTATCCTAACTCGACCAATATACGTAATATACAGTTTATAAGCTGTCTGTGACGGTCTGTGGCTTCTAGTGCTGTGTTTACTCTGTGGTGTTTTAATTATCAGCTCACGTTGGAATTTAATGATGTGCAAGTAAAGGAGGCCAGCATATTGTACCTTTCGTTTTCGGTTGAACCTCTCTGAATTACTTCCATGTTCATCCTATCTTCCCCATCAGAACAGTCAAAGGCTGGAGTCTGTCCAGATGTTCCTATGGCTACACAAGAAAGACGTCAGCACTTTTTGATTCTGATCTGAGCCAGGGGTCAATCTAGTTCCTAAGTACAGGGGAAGATCTGAAAAGAGTAAAACAGATTTTATGCTACTTACCTTAAGGATAAACAGTGGATTCCTGGCTCATGGACTCTTAGGAACGTGCCAACCCCTTTTTTAAACTCCGCTAAGCTGACTGCTTTTACCACATTTTCTAGAAACGAATTCCAGAGTTTAATTGACTGAAGAAATGTTTCTCCAATTTGTTTTAGGTTTAGCTATGTAGCAGCTGCATCACCTGTCCCCCTAGTCCTTGTTATTTTTGGAAAGAGCAAGCAAACGACTCACATCTACCCTTTCCACTCCAATCAGTTTTTTATAGACCTCAGGTTAGGGCTCTTTAGCTTGGAGCAGAGACAACTGATGGGAGGTTGCTTTGCTTACTTTAGTTTCCCAAGTCATTATGGGGTTTTTCATTAGCCCCCACCTCCTTTATTTACAAAACCGTAATAGTGATTTTTCACGCAGGCTGGCGCGCTAAATGCTCCGCAGTGCTCCCGACCATGTGACATCCTTCTATCGCAAGTTGCACTGGCTCCCGGTGGAAGCTCGCGTTTTCTTTAAGTCGAGGTGTCTTTGATATAAAGACATGTACGGTATTGCTCCAATCTATATGACTGACAGATTCCTTATAGCATCTTCTAAACACAGAAGGGGATCCCATGCTTTGTTTTTTTTTTCATCTGATCAGGGTCGTAAAAGCAAGAAATCTTTGGATCATACATCAGCATTCCAGGCTGCATCCTACGATAAGGAGTTTCGACCTTTGTTGTGTAGCGCCTGCTCTTAAAAACATTTTAGAACCCGATCGAAAACTTACTTTTTCTCAAAGTACCTGGCCAAATAATTTTATGTATTTCTTATGTTATTTTTATTATTAATCTTTTGTTAAAAGCATTGAACTTATGGTTACGTGGTTTATAAGTACAGTAAAACCTTGGATTGCAAGTAACTTGGTTTGCAAGTGTTTTGCAAGACAAGCAAAACATTTTATTAAATTTTAACTTGATATACAAGCAACGTCTTGCAATACAAGTACATACAGTATACACACATCACAACTGAGCCAATGGTTCTTCTCTCTCTGACGCTGCGGGAGTGTAGTGACTGTTCCAAACAAGCAAAGTCTTGCAATACGAGTACATACAGTATACATGTGTCACATCATCACAACTGAGCTGATGGTTCTTCTCTCTCTGACGCTGCGGGAGTGTAGTGACTGTTCTAAACAAGCAAAGTCTTGCAATATGAGTACATACAGCAGGAGTGCCCAACAGGTCGATTGCGATCGACCAGTAGCTCGCCAAGGCAAAGTGAGTCGATCATCCAGGACTCCCTTTGCCTTGGCGATCTATCGGGCCGATCAATCTTCCTCTCCCCGACGTCAATTTTGCCGTCGGAGAGGAAGTTCGGGCCAGCCAATCACTGCCTGGCTGGGCGGAACTTCCTCTCCGACGGCAGAATTGACGTCGGGGAGAGGAAGATTGATTGGCCCGAAGCAGAGAGAGCATGGGGTGGCGTCAGCGTCGGCTTTGGGGCCTGTTATCCGTTGGTGGCGTTTGGGTCCTGTTCTCCGATGGCAGCGGCAGTGGCTTGGGGAAGGGCAGGGAGAAAGAAAGAAAGGGGGCAGGCAGGGAGATAGAAGGAAAGAAGAGAAATAGGAAAAAAAGAAAGGGGGCATGAAGAGAGAAAGAAAGAAAGGGCAGGGAGAGAGGAAGAAAAAGTTGGGGGAGGGAATGAGGTTTGGAGGAGAGGAAGCATACAGGCTGAAAGAAAGATTGGATGCACAGTCAGAAGAAGAAAGTGCAACCAGAGACTCATGAAATCACCAGACAAGGTAGGAAAAATGATTTTATTTTAAATTTAGTGATCAAAATGTGTCTGAATTTGTATCTGCTGTCTATATTTTACAATATGGTCCCCTTTTACTAAACCACAATAGTGGTTTTTAGCGCAGGGAGCCTATGAGCGTCCAGAGCAGCGCTGGGCATTCAGCGCAGCTCCCTGCGCTAAAAACTGCTATTGTGGTTTAGTAAAAAGGGAGGGGGGTGGGTTTGTCTATTTTTGTATGGTTGTTACTGAGGTGACAGTGCATAGAGTCATCTGCTTTGACCTCTTTCAAAAAACCTCGGAATAGGAATGATAATTAACAATTCTATGCGTACAGTGTGCGTTGTGTTTTTTTTTTTAATTTTATTGTTGGTAGATCATTTTGACTTGGTCATTTTAAAAGTAGCACGCGAGTCAAAAAAGTGTGGGCACCCCTGACATACAGTATACACATGTCACATCTTCTCTCTCTGATGCTGCGGGAGTGCAGTGACTGTTCTAAACGAGCGAGGTCTTGCAATACGAGTACATACAGTATTTTGCATTAAAGTTTTTGGGTTGCGCAACGAATCATCTGAGTTTCCATTATTTCCTATGGGGAAATTTGCTTTGATATACGAGTGCTTTGGATTACAAGCATGCTTCTGGAACGAATTATGCTCGCAAAGCAAGGTTTGACTGTATAATGTTATGTTATGCTGAGCATTGGGAGCAGTGCGGAGCATTCAGCATACCGGCCTGTGCTAAAAACTGCTATTGAGGTTTTGTAAAAGGGAGGGTTTATTAGGTTCTTGGGTTTTTTTTGTTTTGGAAGGCAATGTTGTCGGTGGTTTCCACTATTGCATAAATAGTGCGCACAATCACTCAGGATTAATGAATTCATGTTTGAATCTTCTCATTTCTCCATTTCTTCCTTACTATAAATTTCAAAAAGATCTTAAAACCCACTTATTTAAACAATATAATAGACATTATTTATTTTTATATTATCATGTAGTTATAATGTACTTTTAATCTTTTTATCTATAGTTATTTTAGTTTATATTTTTATTCATTAGTTTTAATGCTTGTATTAGTTACTTAGAATTTTATTATGTACTAGTCTTTTATCCCGTTACATTAACGGGTGCTTGAATATATATCTGTCTGTCTGTCTCTCTTCCTCCCGCTGTCTGTCTGTCTTTCTTTCTATCTGTCTCTCTCCCTGCCCCCTATGCAGCAGCAGCATTTCTCTCCCCCCCACTTCCCTGTGCAGCAGCCACAGCAGCATTCCCTCCCCCTCCATTTCCCTGTGCAGCAGCATTTCCCCACCAAACCACTTCCCTGTGTAGCAGCAGCAGCATTTCCCTCCCCCTCCATTTCCCTGTGCAGCATTTCCCTCCCCCAACCCCACTTCTCTGTGCATCAGCAGCATTTCCCTCCCCCCCCCACTTCCCTGTGCAGCAACCACAGCAGCATCATTCCCTCCCCCTCCATTTCCCTGTGCAGAAGCAACAGCATTTCCCTCCCCCCCACTTTCCTGTGCAGTTGCAGCAGCATTTCCCTCCCCCCACCCCACTTCCCTGTGCAACAGCAGCAGCAGTATTTCCCTCCCCCTCCACTTCTTTGTGCAGCAGCAGTGGTATTTTCCTCCCCCTCCACATCCCTGTGCATCAGCAGCAGCATTTTCCTCTACCCCCTTCCCTTCCCACGGTCTGGCCTGATCTCTTAGTCCCTTGCCGGGGCCCCCCTTCCCTTCCCGTGTCTGGCCGGCTCCCTTAGTCCCTTGCCGGAGTTTATTTTTAAGTTTAAAGGTGCTGCAGTGGCTCCTCTCACGATCGCTGCCTGCTTCGGAAGCCTTCTCCGATGCAGGTGCGGCTCGTGAGAGGAGCCGCGGCGGCTTTTAAGCTTAAAAATAAAATTCAGTCGGGTGTGAAGTGTAAGGGAGCCGGCAAGACCGCACATTACCTTGGGGGTCTGCGAGAGAGGGACTGTTGTATGCGCGCATGCGCACTCCTGCTGGCCACGGACCTACGGATCAGGGAGCACGGATCACGCAGGTAAGAGTGCGCATGTGCGCTTAGCGTTTTATTATAGTAGATGATGTTATTATTATTATATTGTATGCTGAGTACCTATTGTGTAAACCGCTATGAACTGCTGGTTAGGTGACATATAAAAATAAATTATTATTATTGTTGTTCAAAGAGCACACACTATTATTATTTTTGGTTTTTATCTGAACAAGTTCAGAACGGGTTACAGGTGAACATATAGGCAGTTGTTGGGTGCCGTCAACTCGTGCTCGAGTCCCGGCGACTTGATGAATTGCGGATATAAAAAGAAAATCGTTTTTGTGCTAGTCCGGGAAGGTCCTCCAGCGTCATCCCCCATGGTTGTTTTCAACGTGTCCAGCCATCTGATCGCAGGGTCGCCCTCTTCGCCTGGTTCCTTCGATCTTCCCAAACACGACGCCCTTCTCCAGTGATCTCTCTCTCTTTTCTGATGGTTGACCAAAATAAGACGGTCGTAACTTCATCGTACATAATATACAGTTAACGGCTATAGTAGTTTTCCTTACGTGACACATACTGGTTCTGGGACCAGTATGCATTTCTTTGTAGTCCATCGGTCAAGGGCAGGTGAAGAGATATCTGTGGGGGCAGTTGATTCCAGCGGCTTGGTATGAAGTGGGAGCAGGAACATCATTTGGCGGTTCGCAGTTTAAGGGCACGACTAATTGTTCGGCACTATGCACGCCAGGCACTCCCAACTTTTGAAATGATAACACTCTGGCTTTAATCTGCTCATGGTTGCATTAACCAAGCCCTGGGCTATTCCAATGTGGTTGATCCTGCAGGGGAGCACCACAGCAAAATGGCTGAGTCTTTTCTCTCACCTCTGTCCATATGCTCTGCGCCAGGAGAAGCAGAAAACCTGGAAAAGGGTGTAAAAGCCTCTTTGCGTTAGTTAGGGATTGTGAACGCCCTTACACAAGTATTTCGCTCGTGGCGATATCTAGTACGCAGGGCAGGATTAATTCATCGAGGGCCCTTAAGCACACAAGTACACTGGGCCCCCCTGCCCCGCCCCACCCCACCATGCGCCCAGGCGGAAACAGGAAGCTGCGTCAGAGGGAAGCTTTGGGCAAGCAGCACCGCTTGCACAATTACAGTTCCCGTTGCCTTTCTTACCCGCGTTGCTTGCTTGTCTTACTTTCTGTCTAATGGGGGGGGGGGGGGGCGCGTTGCCGATTGGGGTGGGGCCCACGTTGCCGATCGATGCTGGAGGGGCCCATCACTGTTTGGAAGAAACAATGTTGATGCCCTCCTTCATCGGGCCCCCCCTGACCATTTTGGGCCCTAGGCATGTGCCTACTTGGCCTTTTGGTTAATGACTATGTCATTCTTGGCAGGACACTTGAATGGCTTTTCATTGCCTTCTCCAGCCAACAGCACCTCCTCTTCTCTCCTGTCCAGCTGTTGGTCAAGACCAACACTGCTTTGAGGCCAAGATCTGGCAAGTTTGGACGTGCTAACAGTGGTATCGACGAGATGATATTAGAACTTTTACTTCATTAAACGGCATCTGGGTTTTATCCACAGGCAGGTCAGACTTGGCTTATATATGGCGGAGGATGTAAGTGAGAACAGAGTGAACCTGGGTGCCAAATCTGATGGCTGACAGGAGGCAGGTTAGAAAACAAGGAAGCTTTGTAAAAAAAAAAAAAATCCAATTCAAAAAAGAAATACAGCGTAGACAATATTCCCTTATTGTCACTTACTGACTGATATTGTCATACAGAGGGTCGCCATTGTTGCCACTTCAAAGGGGCATTGATGGGACAAGAGGGGCTTCCCTCCTCTTCATATCTTCTCTCTTAGAGTCTTTCCTCTCACATCCCTCCCCCTCATGCCAGCCTTCACAAGGCTCCCCTGGAACTAACTCTGGTCAGTGCAGCCAAATACAGAATCTAACGAGCGCTTCAAATAATGTTTTCCATGTAACTTGCATTACGCACGGTGCCAACAGAACTGTTGCACCAAAGAATACAGATGATACACAGCCTTGCTACAAACCCTTCTGGCACGGATGATTTGATTTGGAGAAAGAACAGACGTGCCACACGATGCTTTTTCAGTGTTACGAAAACATATGGCAGAGGGTAGAACAATGGCGTATTTATTGACTTGAAGAAAGGACCTCTCTGTGCCTCAAGGTTGCAATAAACTTAACAGGTTACTGGGAAATTGGCAAGACTTCTGTGCAAACCTTCAGCCTCCCCATGCTTTTTACAGTTTAACTCTGGGTCACTGACATCTGGGGCAGAGAAGTAGGACGAGCGTTAACAAAGCCTGGAGCTAGCTCACCAATAGGAAAGCCTCAAACGAAACCTCAGGGCCTCATTTACCAAGCCACAGTAGCGATGCGGCCTCGGGAAATACAGTGAAGCCCTTTCAATTCCTGCGGGCTTTGGAGCATTTACCGCAGCTTTGTAAAAGGGGTCCCTTCATGTTATGCGGTGACCCGTCAAAAGCGCGCCGGACATTGGCATGCTGAAAATTGTACCCCCAACATTTCCGTGCAGGACAAGTGCAAGCCAACCTATTCCTTCCTTTTTGCAATCTGAGGGGGGAGGAGGAATCCCCCAACTACACTCGTGCTCTGGTTGAGGTACGGTGTGGTGGTGTGTGAAGTAACCCCCCACTAAACTTACAACTTGCGTGCGACATAAACTTACAAGGCATTTTTCGCTCTGAGGGTGTGTGTGGGGAGAAACCCCCCTCCTATACTCGTGCCAACACGATCTTTCCCGCTAAACCTCTCACACTGTACTTATATTTACGCCTCGACAATTCCCCTCTGTTCATGGAGTGGAATTGTCAGCGCGCCAGTGTCCTGTGTGATATTGATGGTGTACCGTGTTATGCGGGGGGTGGGGGTGGGGGTGGTATGGGCAATGCTCCCTCTAAGGATTGGCCGGGTGTGTGCAATTTTTTCTCATGTGAGCGACAAGTTCTAAAAACCAACAATTTTCCAGATTTGCAAATATTTTTGTCAGCGACCATGTAAAATCTGTGAGCGACGCTCCTAGAATGTAGGGCATAGAGAAGGTAGACAGGGACAAATTCTTCAGGCTGTGGGGAGCCACAAGTACAAGGGGGCACTCGGAGAAATTGAAAAAGGACAGGTTTAGAACAAATGCTAGGAAGTTCTTTTTCACTCTGAGGGTGGTGGACACATGGAACGCGCTCCCGGAGGCTGTGATAGGCCAGAGCACGTTACAGGGGTTCAAGGAGGGTCTAGATAGGTTCCTAAAAGAAAAGGTACAGATAGAAGCAGAGGTAGGTTATAGGATTAGTCAGAAACCACTTCACAGGTCATGGACCTGATGGGAGCGGACCGCTGGGCGCGATGGACCTCTGGTCTGACCCAGTGGAGGCAACTTCTTATGTTCTTATGAGCGATTACTCATATGCTCAGCAGAGGAACCCAGTGGTAAAATAAATGCGGGAGGGGGGGGGGCAGACTGCCACAGGAACTGTCTTGGTAGGGATGCAGGCACCTCTCCTCCTCTCTGCCCCCCCCCCAAGGCTCCTTCCCACTCCTCTCCTGCCACGCACGTGCCTTCAATTCCACGCCAAACTACCTCTAGCTCTTCGTCGGCACAAATAGCCCTCGATGCTTCCCTCTGACATTACTTCTGGGGTCCCGCAACTGGGAAATGATGTCAGAGGGAGAGACACAACCGACACGAGCAGCGAGTCAGGGATGCTAAACAGGTATGGGAGAGGGGAAGAGGAGCATGCACGGCGGGGGAGGGGAAGGAGCAGGGGGGATGGGGAAGAGGGCCACTGGAGGAAACATAGGGTATGAGAGGTTTTCACTGATCTATAAACCAGATATGGGAGACCTTATCAATACTTTAAAAACTAATAGGAGGAAATATTTTTCCACTCAGAGAATAGTTAATCTCTGGAACGCGTTGCCAGAGGTTGTGCTTAAAGCGGACAGCGTAGCTGGTTTTAAGAAAGGTTTGCACAAGTTCCTGGAGGAAAAGTCTATAGTCTGTTATTGAGGAAGACATGGAGGAAGCCACTATTTGCCCTGGATCGGTGGCATGGAATGTTGCTATTCCTTGCGATTCTAGAATCTTGTTACTCTTTGGGATTCCGGAATCTTGCTATTCTTTGAGATTCTATATGGAATGTTGCTACTCTTTGGGATTCCAGAATCTTGCTATTCTTTGAGATTCTATATGGCAGTGTTTTTCAACCGCTGTTCCGCGGCACACTAGTGTGCCGCGAGATGTTGCCTGGTGTGCCGTACGGTCAGGGCCGCCATCAGGGCAGTACCACCAATCTAGGGAGAGGGGCGGTCCGCCCCACGTGGACAGGAGAGAGCTGGACGGGGGACCCGCAGAGTTCAATACATCTCGAGCCGCGAGGCTCGTCTTCTGTTCCTGCCTGCCCTGCAGCTAACATATAGCCGATCGCAAGCGTTCCCCGATGTCAGCGCTGACGTCGGAGGGAGGGCTTAAGCAAAGCCTGCCCTCCGACGTCAGCACTGACGTCGGAGAATACTTCTGTTCGGCTATTTGTGCGCGGCAGGGCAGGCAGGAAGCAGAAGACAAGCCTCGCGGCTTGAGCTTCGTTTTGCTGAGAAAGTTGCAAAGATGGGCTGGGAGGCAAACACGGAACACAAAAGGGGGGAGGGAGTGCGTTTTGGACACAAGGCATGAACTTGGGAGAGAGGAAGGGAGGGAAAGAGATGCTGAGGTGGGGGAGGGAATGCGTTTTTGGACACAGAAGAAATGGACTTGGGAGAGAGGAAGGGAGGGAAAGAGATGCTGAGGTGGGGGAGGGAATGCGTTTTTGGACACAAGAAATGGACTTGGGAGAGAGGAAGGGAGGGAAAGAGATGCTGAGGTGGGGGAGGGAATGCGTTTTTGGACACAGAAGAAATGGACTTGGGAGAGAGGAAGGGAGGGAAAGAGATGCTGAGGTGGGGGAAGGAATGAGTGTTTGGACACAGAAGGCATGGACTTTGGAGAGAGGAAGGGAGGGAAAGAGATGGTTGTGTACACGGGGAATAGAAGAAAGGAGAATTTTTGGTCATAGGGAGGGAGTGAGGTACAGATAGTGGCATACCAGGGTGGGGGGGGCGGTCTGCCCCACCCCAGGTTTACATCCCAAGGGGGTGCACAGCTGGCCACCCTCCAGTGTTGTCCCTAGGCCGGCAAACTGCGGCTCTTTAGCCACTTGAGTGCCACCGCCGCCATCGGGAACAGGCCGGCGCCAAGTTCTCCCTGCTTTTCCCTGTGGGGCCGGCCAACTCTCGCCACTCGCGTCAATTCTGACGTCGGAGAGGACGTTCTGGGCCAGCCAATCGCTGCCTGGCTGGCCTAGAACGTCCTCTCCGACGTTAGAATTGACGACGAGTGGCGAGAGTTGGTCGGCCCTGCGGGGAAGAGAAGCAGGGAGAACTCGGTGCCGGCCTGTTCCCGATGGCGGCAGTGGCAGCCTATTCCCCAGTGGCGGTGGCAGCATTATAAAATACTTTCTTTGTGTTTATTTGATTCCTATATATTTATATATAGTAAATATAGGCACAGTTAAATTTTTTAACTTTTTCTAATTGTGGTGTGTCTCGTGATTTTTTTCATGAAACAAGTGTGCCTTTGCCCAAAAAAGGTTGAAAAACACTGCTATATGGAATGTTGCTACTCTTTGAGATTCTATATGGAATGTTGCTATCCCTTGGGATTCTAGAATCTTGTTACTCTTTGGGATTCCGGAATCTTGTTATTCTTTGAGATTCTATATGGAATGTTGCTACTCTTTGGGTTTTGGCCAGGTACTGGTGACCTGGATTGACTAACATTAGAACAGGCTACTGGGCTTGATGGACCATTGCTCTGACCCAGTAAGGTTATTCTTAGGTTCTTATGTTTCTACTAATAGTCGCAAGATTGTTGTTGGTGGCTAGATGGAAAAACATAAACCCTCCTAATCCTGCAAATTGGTATCTGAAGGTAGTGAAAATTATGGAGCATGAACAGTTTATAGCACAGGTATGAAGGAAAGGCAGCAGATTCAAAGACACGTGGGACTCAATCCAACCAAAGGCAAAGAAGCTTCCTCCTGGCAATTTTAAACAAACCCTTTAATCGGCAAATGGTGAAACGGCTGCTTTATGTTTAAATGATTTTTATTATTCCAGCAGTAAGAAGCAAATACAAACAGTAGGACCATTCAGGAAATAACATTTTCAACAATATAATCAGTTCCCCTCCCATCCCTCCCTCCCCTCCCCTCCCTCCCCTCCCCAAGAATCCATGGCCGGTCCAACAGCTGAGAGTGGGAATAAAATCTTAAAGATTCAAAAGTCTACTGCGAGCACGCGGTGTGAGGTCCCGCCAGAAGTGCTCCCACACCTGGCAAAATTTGCGACCCGGGCCAAGAGTCAAGTCTCCCACCATGCGTCTCTCCAGTGTTGCGTGCACTATCATTAGGGATCTCCATTGTGCATATGACGGGGGATCACGGGAGAGCCAGTGGGTGAGGATGGCTTTTTTCCCCATCAAAAGGGCTCTGGAGATAAATGCTGACATTCCCCTGGCTTTGGGCGAGGCTATATTATAAAATCCAAATAACGCCCTCGGTTGCAGAAGCCAGCGCCTTCCCCAAAGCGATGTGGTATATAGGCCAAGATGTCTCCAAAACTGTTGGATTGCGGGGCAGGCCCAAAACATGCGACTCAAAGATGCGTGAGCCTGATTGCATTTCGGGCGAGAATGCGACGCAGTAATCCCCATCCGGGCTGCACGTTCCGGTGGAATGTAAAGTCTAAGAACAATTTTCAATTGCATTTCCCAGTGAGTAATATTGGGTGACACCTTCTGAATGTTCTTCAGGACCCGTTGTAACTGTTGAGCAGTCAACTGGCAATGCAAGTCATCAGCCCACGCTGTCGCTAATATATCCAGATTCGTACTTGGTTGGCAATCCCGGATCCCCACAATATGAAATCGTAGAGGAATCCTCTGTTGGGCTGAAAGGCTGAAGAGTTCCGAAAGCGCCTCCCTGCAGACTTCAGTAAGGGCAGCCACTGGGAGGGACTGAACATAGTGACGGATCTGGTAATAGGCGAAGAGATCATTAGCCTGTAGGTCAAAAGTTCGTTGCAGCTCGGCAAATGTGACCAGGCTCCCCTCCTCCGAGAACAGGTGAAAAAGATATTGTAGACCTTGTGCTTGCCACCTAAGAAAGGTGGCATTTTGCATGCCCGGCTGGAAAGCTCCATTGCCCTGTATAGGCAAATATAAAGACACCTTAGAAGACAATTTGGCTGTTTTACAGACCCATCTCCATGTCCTTCTGGCCGGCGTAAAAATAGGGTAGTGAGACACCAAAGGACGCATCCTCGGATCCGCCACATGTAGAAAATAGCTCACATGGAATGGAGCCAGCAAAGATAACTCCAATGGTGTAGCAGAAAAATCAGATGTTCCTCTAAACCAGTGGTCTCCAACTCAAACCCTTTGCGGGGCCACATTTTGGATTTGTAGGTACTTGGAGGGCCGCAGAAAAAAATAGTTAATGTCTTATTAAAGAAATGACAATTTTGCATGAGGTTAAACTCTTTATAGTTTATAAAACTTTCCTTTAACAGTTTTACCTTATGCAAAATTGTCATTTCTTTAATAAGACATTAACTATTTTTTCTGCGGCCCTCCAAGTACTCTATTTTTTCTGCAGCACTCACATTTAAAGTTTAATATCTTTTCTTTCTCAAAACTGGCACATTTTTATTACTAAATTGAAAATAAAATCATTTTCTTACCTTTGTTTGGTAATTTCATCAGTCTCTGGTTGCACTTTATTCTTCTGACTGTGCATCCAATATTTCTTCTCTTCTTTCAGTCTCCTGTATGCTTCCTCTCCTCCAGACCTCATTCCCTCTCCCAACTTTTTCTTTCATTTTCTATGTGTGTCTTTCTCTGATTCCTTGTCCCATTTTTTGCTTTGTTTCTAGCTCCTTGTCCCCCCCCCCTTCTTTCTTTTTTCCTTCTGGTTCCCTGCCCCCCCTTCTTTCTTTCTTCCTTCCTGCCCTCCCCCGTGCCACCGCCGCCGGGATATAGTCTGCTGGTGCTGCTGGCGCCATCGGGAACAGGCCGAGATCTCTACGGGGCCGACCAACTCTCGCTGCCCGACGTCAATTCTAACGTCGGAAAGGACGTTCCGGGCAGCCAGGCAGCGACTGGCTAGCCAGAACGTCCTCTTGACGTCAGAATTGAGGTCGGGCGGCGAGAGAAGCAGGGAGATCATAGAGCATGGTGCTGGCGGTGAGAAGGGAAGGGAAGCAGTTGGGCACCCCTGCTCTAGATGAGCCGCACTCTATTAAGAACAGTGGAGGGTGACCAGTTGTGCGGACCGCCCCCCCCCCCCCTTGGTACGCCACTGGAGCAGCAGTGTGTCTGGCCGGCTCATTCCATTCAAAGCCGCGGGTGGCAACTCCTTGCGAGATCCGCGCCTGCGTCGGAAGCCTCTCTGATGTTGTGATGTCAGAGAGGCTTCCGATGCAGGAGCGAATAGCGCAAGGAGCCGCCAACCCGCGGCTTTGAACGGAATGAACCGGCCAGACCCGCTGCTGCTCCAAAAGGAAGGAATTATCCAGTCCAGACCACGGGCCGCAAATAAAACTTGGAGAGCCACATGTGGCCCGCGGGCCACGTGTTTGAGACCGCTGCTCTAAACCAATCATTAATATGTCTCATCTGACAAGCCATAGCATACCAACGTACATTTAATAAACCATAGCCCCCCCTATCCCTGGGCAGACACATCCGTAGCAAGGGCATACGTGGTCGCTTACCACCCCATAGCTCTTTCGTTAAATGAATGTTATGGGCATGGGACAGCAGCAGAGGTAAAACCTGAAAGCGATATAACCATTTGGGAAAGAGCACCATATTAAAAAGGGCTACCCGGCCCGCCACCGATAAGGGAAAAGTGGACCAATTCTGTAGATGTTGTGAGGTGTCTTGAAGCAATGGGGTGATATTGCTGGTGTACAGGGTCGTAAGGTCTCGGGGGATCTGTACCCCCAAATAGCGAATTGAAGTCTGAGCCCACATAAATGGGAAGTGACCGCTCCAGGTCTGTTGTAGTGTCAGGGGGCTAGCTAGGGCAAACGGCTGCTTTATGTAACTTGATGTTGTCCAAGAGCAACAGTGCCAAGTAAACGGGCATTTGGAGATGCAGATCTCAAGCTTCAAATTTTACATTCCAGTTCTTTATTTTTCTTTATTTTTGTCAACTTTCATCCGGGGAGGGGGAATTGATTATGGGATGGAAGGGATAGAATTTTTTTTATAATATATGGATAAGAATTTTATCAATTGTGAATTATTTATTATTTGTAAAGAATATCTTTTTGTATAAATTATATATATTTTTACTCTATTCCTTTAATAAAATGTTTGAACATAAATAAGGGGGGAATGGGGGGGAGCGATGGGGATGGGGGAAGGGAATGGGGGGATGTATAGAGGTATGAAGTAGGTAACCTGGAAATGTATTTTGGAGGAAATATAGAAATATGTATGAAAATTAGTATTGTGAATATAATTATAATGAACATCTTATTGTATTATATTATTGTATTCCTTATTTGTTTCCTTCAATAAAATGTTATTAAAAAAATAAAATTTGATTTGATCGCTTATCACGTGTTTCTAAGCGAAGTACAAGATAAAAAAAAAATAAAAACAAAAAAGTCATACAACTTAAAAGTTATTCTCACTAAACTATTTTAGACACTACGAATATTAACCCTTTCAGGACCAAGGGACATATTTGTCCCATAACTTTAAAATCCTATAAATTTTGATTGGGATAGTCTACAGTTCTAAATTTGATATGTACGGATTCCATATGATACTGCCTTTATGTAAACAAACTGGTTCCGACATTCATTCATTAGCGTCGTTGCCAGATTGACGAGAAGATTCACTTGCCACACTGTCCATAAGCCAGAAGTGTGATTTTTTTAAATAAAAATAATGATATTTCACAAAAAAAAATCAATTTTTTGGCATCTGCAAGCCCTTTTTACCATAAAAATGTCGTCAAAACCACAAAAATTGGCCTACGATCCTTATGGTCCTGAAAGGGTTAACTGGTAAAATGCTTGAGTACCTGAATAAATTCATGTAAACAGTTCTAAGCTCTCCTGGGAGAACGGTATAGAAAAATGAATAAAATAAATAAAATTAGGGAGGTGACGTATGGGAAGCACAATAAGAGCCTTAGAAGACACTCGTTGCTTCTGAGCAACAACACTCTGCACTCTTCCACCCTTTCAAAATATTCATCCGGCAACAGCATTTCGGTTTTTGTCCACCACCAGCGCTACTCCCGCATTTTCAATAAACCTAAGAATTGTCCTACTGGGACAGACCGAAGGTCCATCCAACAGTGGCCAACCCAGGTCCCAAGTACCTGACGCAAACCCGAAGAGTAGCAACATTCCAGAGCTGAGATTGTGATGTCATAATGCCTAAGAGCCAACCTCACCAGTGATGTCACAATGGCTCAATTGTCCTATACTCTGCTCACATAAGAATATAACATCAACCATACTGGGAGAGACAGAAGGTCCATCAAGCCCAGTATCCTGTTTCCAACAGTGGCCAACCCAGGTCCCAAGTACCTGACGCAAACCCGAAGAGTAGCAACATTCCAAAGCTGAGACTGTGATGTCATAATGCCTCATTCCACCAATGCCTAAGAGCCAACCTCATCAGTGATGTCACAATGGCTTGATTGTCCTATACTAGGCTCACAGAAGAACATAAGAGCTGCCATACTGGGACAGACAGAAGTTCCATCAAGCCCAGAATCCTATTTCAAACAGTGGCCAATCCAGGTCCCAAGTACCTGGCAGAAACCCGAAGAGTAGCAACATTCCAGAGCTGAGACTGTGATGTCATAATGCCTCATTCCACCAATGCCTAAGAGCCAAGTGATGTCACAATGCCTTGACTGTTCTATACTTGGCTCACATAAGAACTGCCATATTGGGACAGACCGAAGGTCCATCAAGCCCAGTAACCTGTTTCCAACAGTGGCCAATCCAGGTCCCAAGTACCTGACGCAAACCCGAAGAGTAGCAACATTCCAGAGCTGAGACTGTGATGTCATAATGCCTAAGAGCCAACCTCACCAGTGATGTCACAATGGCTCAATTGTCCTATACTCAGCTCACATAAGAATATAACATCAACCATACTGGGAGAGACCGAAGGTCCATCAAGCCCAGTATCCTGTTTCCAACAGTGGCCAACCCAGGTCCCAAGTACCTGATGCAAACCCGAAGAGTAGCAACATTCCAGAGCTGAGACTGTGATGTCATAATGCCTCATTCCACCAATGCCTAAGAGCCAACCTCATCAGTGATGTCACAATGGCTTGATTGTCCTAGACTTGGCTCACAGAAGAACATAAGAGCTGCCATACTGGGACAGACAGAAGTTCCATCAAGCCCAGAATCCTATTTCAAACAGTGGCTATTCCAGGTCCCAAGTACCTGGCAGAAACCCGAAGAGTAGCAACATTCCAGAGCTGAGACTGTGATGTCATAATGCCTCATTCCACCAATGCCTAAGAGCCAACCTCAGCAGTGATGTCACAGTGGCTTCACTGTGCTATACTTGGCTCACATAAGAGCTGCCATACTAGGACAGACTGAAGGTCCATCAAGCCCAGTATTCTGTTTCCAACAGTAGCCAACCCAGGTCCCAAGTACCTGGCAGAAACCCAAAGAGTAGCAATATTCCAGAGCTGAGACTGTGATGTCATAATGCCTCATTCCACCAATGCCTAAGAGCCAAGTGATGTCACAATGCCTTGACTGTTCTATACTTGGCTCACATAAGAACTGCCATACTGGGACAGACCGAAGGTCCATCAAGCCCAGTAACCTGTTTCCAACAGTGGCTAACCCAGGTCCCAAGTACCCAGCTAGATCCTAGGAATAAGCAGTGGATTTCCCCAAACCATCTCAATAATGGCCTATGGACTTCTCTTTAGGATATTATCCATGCCTTTTTAAAACCTCGCTAAGCTAACCGATTTCACCACTTTCTCCAGCAACAAATTACACGTTGTGTGGAGAAATATTTTCTCCAGTTTATTTTAAGTCTACCACCTAGTAGTTTCATTGCATGCCCCCTAGTTCTAGAACTTTTGGAAAGAGTGAACGAGAGTTTCACATCTACCCTTTCTACTCCACTCAGTATTTTATAGACCTTTGTCATATCACCCCTGAGCCGTCTCTTCTCCATGCTGAAGAGCCCTAGCCACTTTAGCCTTTTCTCATAGGCCTCATAGCCCTTCTCTGTACCTTTTCTAATTTCGCTATATTTTTTTTTTTTTGGAGATATGGTGACCAGAACTGCACATAGTATTCGAGATGTGGCCATACCATAGAGCAATACGAGGACATTATAGCATTTTCATCTTTGTTTTCCAATTCCTTTCCTGATAATTCCTAACATTCTTTTTTTTTTAACAAAATAAAACTTTTATTTAAAAAAAAACCCTTGTCTCACTTTCTTATTGGCACGAACCATTTACAGTAGGCTCTCTTTCACGACTGTAAGCCATTTCCCTTGAAATAAATACACACAAAACAGAAAAATAGCAGAAGCATTGCAATCAGGGAGGAGGAGGGAAATTCCAATGGAAGACATCATTAAATGGAACATCTCAGAGAAAGACTTAGGCAGAAGATATAAGATAGCACCTATTGCATAGTGTAGTAGTAAAAAAAAAAAAACAAACCCACAAGTGGGCTCTTTGCTGGTAGCTGGAAAGCTTGCAAGCTGTCCTCAGGTAGTAGATATGATGTAGAATCCATAAGAGAAGGGGCATAGAACAAGTCAGGGATTAACATTTTATTTGCTTTCTTAGCAGCCGCAACACATTAAGCTGAGAGTTTCAACATATCCTCAACAATGACACCCAGATCCTTAGATCCTTTTCCTGGGCAGCGACTCCTAACACAGAACCCAGCATCACATAGCTATAGCTCGGGTTCCTCTTTCCCACATGCATCACTTTGCACTTGCTCCCATTAAACGTCATCTGCCATTTTGACGCCCAGTCTCCCGGTCTCACCAGGTCCTCTTGCCTTGGGCGAGTTTAAGCAACCCTACATTTCAAAAGTTAAAAGTAGACGCGGCCGGCTGAGCTGACTGTGGCAAGGAAATCCCCGATCAGCTGAGCCAGAGTCCTACTGGGGGTGGGTGGAGGAAACACCTCCACTGCAACTAGTTGAGCTGGCCGCAGGAAAGGCGGGCCATGTTCGGGCACTGACACTAAATATGTTGATTTATGCATCTGGCTATCTCTTACGTGATTCAAGAGGGCCTGGGTTAGGCATGTGGGATCGCTCAGAGAGAGAAAGAGATAATGCACGGACGGGGAGAGGGACCTTGGGGTGATAGTGTCCGAAGATCTAAAGGCGAAAAAACAGTGTGACAAGGCAGTGGCTGCTGCCAGAAGGATTCTGGGCTGTATAAAGAGAGGCATAGTCAGTAGAAGGAAGAAGGTGTTGATGCCCCTGTACAGGTCATTGGTGAGGCCCCACTTGGAGTATTGTGTTCAGTTTTGGAGACCGTATCTGGCGAAAGACGTAAGAAGACTTGAGGCGGTCCAGAGGAGGGCGACGAAAATGATAGGAGGCTTGCGCCAGAAGACGTATGAGGAGAGACTGGAAGCCCTGAATATGTATACCCTAGAGGAAAGGAGAGACAGGGGAGATATGATTCAGACGTTCAAATACTTAAAGGGTATTAATGTAGAACAAAATCTTTTCCAGAGAAAGGAAAATGGTAAAACCAGAGGACATAATTTGAGGTTGAGGGGTGGTAGATTCAGGGGCAATGTTAGGAAATTCTACTTTACGGAGAGGGTAGTGGATGCCTGGAATGCGCTCCCGAGAGAGGTGGTGGAGAGTAAAACTGTGACTGAGTTCAAAGAAGCGTGGGATGAACACAGAAGATTTAGAATCAGAAAATAATATTAAAGATTGAACTAGGCCAGTTACTGGGCAGACTTGTACGGTCTGTGTCTGTGTATGGCCGTTTGGTAGAGGATGGGCAGGGGAGGGCTTCAATGGCTGGGAGGGTGTAGATGGGCTGGAGTAAGTCTTAACAGAGATTTCTGCAGTTGGAACCCAAGCACAGTACCGGGTAAAGCTTTGGATTCTTGCCCAGAAATAGCTAAGAAGAAAAAATTAAAAAAAAAAAAATTTAAATTGAATCTGGTTGGGCAGACTGGATGGACCATCCGGGTCTTTATCTGCCGTCATCTACTATGTTACTATGTTACTATGGTTACTGCGGATGGGCAGACTAGATGGGCCATTTGGCCTTTATCTGCCCTCATGTTTCTAAGTGTATATGTTGGTGGAATCTCCCGGCAATAGGAGGCCATGAACAAAAGATGAGGTGGTTGGATTAGGTTGCTTTGTGATTGAACATGGGGAGAGCTGGTCTTGCTTTAGGAGTAGGATGGGGGAAGGCAACTGGCCAGATTGGGTGATCCAACTGGTCCTTTGTTACTCTCTTTATAGCAGTGGTTCTTAACCTGGGTTTGACCGAACCCCAGGGGTTCGGTGAGTCAGTCTCGCGGGTTCGGCGGAGGTCAAAACACACCTCCGACTCATATAGCGCTTCGGTCACGTTCAATCATCTATCAGTTATTCAGTGATTTTGATCAAGGCTGATCGTGTACTCGGTTTCTTGATCTATCAATCTGTAACTAACGCCTTATATACATCAATCAATTCCTGATCAAAATTTGTGATTTAACTGATAGATGATTGAACGTGACCGAAGCGCTTATGATTCGTGATGATACGCCCCGCTTGTCCATAATTGGCTGCAGGTGATCACGCAACATCGCTTGGCCTATCTGCGCTGCGGGGGATTTGATGCGCACAGTAGTCGAATTGTAACTGTTGTGATGGTACGTCGTGCGATACCTATCTTAATATTTTAATCCCTTGCTAACTATGTCGAGCAAAATACGAAAGTGGTCGGACGAATATGTACAATATGGATTGACATGTATAACGGAACGTGATGGGAGTCAGCGTCCTAATTGCATGATTTGCAATGCCAAGTTGAGTAATTCTAGTCTAGCTCCGGCAAAACTAAGGGAATAAAGAAGGGTTCGGTGAACACGCATATGAAACTGGTGGGGTTCAGTACCTCCAACAAGGTTAAGAACCACTGCTTTATAGCCTGTCCTAGTTTTCAACTGTAATGGAAGTTAAAACTCAATGAAACATCTCCAGTGGCTTCTAAACTTGGTACAGTAGTGGGTCTCCCTTTTCTGTAATTGTCGCTTTGGTTATTTCCCCATGATAATAATGAAATCTCTTGAAATGTGGGCCTCCTGAATAAGTTCATCTTTACACTGCTGTACTTGGCTGGTGTTTTAAAGCACGGCCAGAACAGGTAATGAGTAAGAATCACTGTAAAGTACTTTCTTGAAGGATATGTGTAACCTTGTTTTCTTATTAGTCACCTCTCTATAAGGAAGCCAGTGGGTGTAATGGGATCTCCTGTGCCTTAGTGCCTTGACTAACATAATGTGAAGGAGGTGGGTAGGGTCTGGTGTGTGTCTCTACATGCTGAGATTTAGGCAATGGAGGATTTCCTCAGGTATTATTTAACCTTGTAGTGACGAGACAAATGTTGCAATGAAAGTGGATAGATCTAAGAACATAAGAATAGCCTTAGTGGGTCAGACCAATGATCCATCAAGTCCGCTCTCACAGTGGCCAATCCAGGTCCCTAGTACCTGGCCAAAACCCAAGGCATACCAACATTCCATACAGAATCCCAAAGAGTAACAAGATTCTAGAATCCCCAGAGTAGCAACATTCCATATAGAATCCCAAAGAATAACAAGATTCTAGAATCCCAAAGAGTGGCAACATTCCATGCTACTGATCCAGGGCAAGCAGTGGCTTCCCCCATGTCTTTCTCAGTAACAGACTATGGACTTTTCCTCCAGGAACTTGTCCAAACCTTTCTTAAAACCAGCTGGCCAACTTGCTAGTCTATATTAGAAACATTTGCAGTCTGAGGGGCTTAAATGGTGAAGAGGAGGTGGAGATGGACAGAACTTGCACTGACCTTTGGTAAACACAGCCTTTGCCGTCGTCCCGAGCAGCCATGTTGTCATGACGGCCCTAGTCAAGGATGATGACTTTTGTGTCCTCACCTGGTCCATCCTCAATAATGGCTTCCTGGTTCTCAATGCCGATATGCGAAGGCCTTTTCAGATCTCGCTTCACATGGCTTGCTTCCAATTGGCATGAGGCTTTGGAAAATATTTATCTTCTACTTCAATCAGCAAAGCAGAAAGGCAAGAGCTAAATTTAGTAAAAGATGCATTGTTATTGACCTAATTTCATTTGTCTCTTTGTTTATACAGAGAATCTATTCACTGATCATCACAAGAAGCAATACTGCCGCCATGGACTTCTTGTATTTTCAAGTACAGTGGTGCCTCACACAACGAACTTAATTGGTTCCAGGAGCAAGTTTGTTATGCGAAAAGTTCGTTATGTGAAACGCGTTTTCCCATAACAATACATGTTAAAAAAAATAATTCGTTCTGTAGCATAAAATATGCTAAGATGACATAAAAAAAGATAAATTTTTTGTTATTATTTTTATTTAGATACATCTAAAAACATAATTGTTTTTTAAAACAACACACATTTTTTAAATTTAAAGACAGACTAAGTAGAGTCTAATTTTACAGTGAGAGAGGGCAGAGTGTCAGCGGCAAAAACTGGGACTTAACTGTTCATTTTTTTTTTCTTGGCTTATTTTTGGTTGGCCTGGTGGTTTTCATGTTCTGTGGTGTTAGTTTTTTCTCTTTTTCGGTGCAGTAACATGGCAGCAGAGGTGGTTAAAAGTTGTTTCCGGTGTGGGAAGCGGCAAACACCATCGAGGTTATGCGCTGCAGGGTATGTGGACGCTATCGGCGGTGCAGGACCCACAGCTGCTTGATACCGTGCTTCTTTCCCTGCCGACATCACTTTCTCTTCTCGGCGGGGTGTTGGCTGTAGCGCCAGTGCTTGTTTCAGCGATAAAGGCCGGTCAGAGGGCAGTTGTTTCTGCAAGGCAGATCTCTGCTCTACTGGCGGGGAAGCGGCGAGAGTAGCTCCGCCCCCCCCAACGCATCAGCAGTAGGCGCCGGGCCCCTGCGAGCCGACGGTCCGCCACTGCACAGGGAGCCAGGCGGAGAGAGGGCAGTTAAGCGCGGTGCCTGCGCGGAAGGATGCAGCTCGGGCGACTTCATTGTGTGAAACGAAGTTCGTTGTGGGAAGCAAGACATGAAGTTCGTTGTGCGCAGCGTTCGCTGTGCGAGGCGTTCGTTATGCGAGGCACCACTGTATATAAGTGACTGCAATTTGTCACATGAATGCATCAGAAATAGCCCTGAAACACATGTAGCACAGTGTGTGTGTGTGTGTGTTGTGCAGTGGTTAGAGCTACAGCCTCTGCACCCTAAGGTTGTGGGCTCAAATCCCACACTGCTCCTTGTGACCCTGGGCATGTACCTTAATCCCCCATTTCCCCAGGTATATTAGATAGATTTTGAGCCCACCGGGACAGACAGGGAAAAATGCTTGAGTACCTGAATAAATTCATGTAAACCCTTCTGAGCTTCCCCGGGAGAACAGTATAGAAAATTGAATAAATAGCGTGAAAAGTTTCAGCCTCTGATAACCAGAGCTGGTATTGTGACATCATAATGCCTCATTCCACCAATAAGAGCCAGCCTCATCAGTGATGTCACAATGGCTTGATTGTCCTATAAGTGGCTCACTTGTATTACATTTTGGTTTCTAGAGTGGTACAGTGGTTAAAGCTACAGCCTCAGCGCCCCTGAGATTGTGGGTTCAATCCCACACTGCTCCTTGTGACCCTGGGCAAGTCACTTAATCCCCCCATTGCCCCAGGTACATTAGATAGATTGTGAGCCTGCTGGGACTAACAGTACCTGAATAAATTCATGTAAATCATTCTGAGCCTTGCTGGGAGAACAGTATAGAAAATTGAATAAATAGCGTGAAAAGTTTCAGCCTCTGATAACCAGAGCTGGTATTGTGACATCATAATGCCTCATTCCACCAATAAGAGCCAGCCTCATCAGTGATGTCACAATGGCTTGATTGTCCTATAAGTGGCTCACTTGTATTACATTTTGGTTTCTAGAGTGGTACAGTGGTTAAAGCTACAGCCTCAGCGCCCTGAGATTGTGGGTTCAATCCCACACTGCTCCTTGTGACCCTGGGCAAGTCACTTAATCCCCCCATTGCCCCAGGTACATTAGATAGATTGTGAGCCTGCTGGGACTAACAGTACCTGAATAAATTCATGTAAATCATTCTGAGCCTTGCTGGGAGAACAGTATAGAAAATTGAATAAATAAATAGTGTGAAAAGTTTCAGCCTCTGATAACCAGAGCTGGCATTGTGATGTCATAATGCCTCATTCCACCAATAAGAGCCAACCTCATCAGTGATGTCACAATGGCTTGATTGTCCTTTACTTGGCTCACTTTGACTACATTTTCATTTCTAGAGTGGTGCAGTGGTTAAAGCTACAGCCTCAGCACCCTGAGGTTGTGGGTTCAAACCCACGCTGCTCCTTGTGACCTTGAACAAGTCACTTAATCCCCCCATTGCCCCAGGTACATTAGATAGATTGGGAGCCCACTGAGATAGACAGGGAAAAATACTTGAGTACCTGAATGCAAACCACTTTAGGCTATAAGTGATATATAAATACTAAAAATAAATTATATTTTTTTATGGGGTAGGGGGGGTTTCACAAGCTTCTTTCGTAGCTTGGATTTTCTGCATTCTGGTTTGGCTTTGGCTCTGGATAATAAGAACATAAGAACATACTGCCATCTCCGGATCAGACCTTCGGTCCATCAAGTCCGGCGATCCGCACACGCGGAGGCCCTGCCAGGTGTACACCTGGCGTAATTTATACAGAGGCAATACTCAAAAATCTTGAGAGGGGAGAGTAAGTCCTGGCAATTGTTAAGAGTGACACTTGGTGGCAAAATCTGGATTCCACAACACAGGATTCCTTTCAGCAGACAGTGAAATAGCAGGACCCCCCCCCCCCCCCTCCCCTAGTATTTGCAAATGACAGATCACGGAGACAGGATCACAGCATGGGTTCCAGCTGAGTTGGAAATAAAAAAGAGAAAAGCGGAGCTGGCAAATGAACCCCCTCCCCCCCCCCCCCCCCGCCCCTCTGAATTTTAGCCCACCTTTCCAAAACTGAGATACAACAAATCTTTTCCCCAAAAAGCTTTATGAACTTCCTCCACGCAGCGTTCTGCCATAAGGCAGGTTGCATCTCAGAAATGCACGTTATATGTGCACAAATGTATGCATTATGCCCTATATACATATATGTGGCTGCCCACGCTCACGCTGTCTGTATGCCTTCCTCCTCCCTACATACCTTGCACACAAATTTGTACATTAAAATTAACGCATAAGGCAGCTGCTCCACATCGCGCACTTTCTGCGAATTTGCATACTCTCCTCCCCGCACATATCTTGCGCACAAAAAAAAAAATCTGCATGCACCCCACACGTTCGCACATCTTCCGGCTGTAGCAGTCGCTCTTGTGCTCCTCGACATCTCAGATCTACCGGTACATTTTTGACGCACCAAGTATTTACTTCTTTCTGTGCATCCCACAACGAGCTCATTTGAATAGAGATTAGCTTTTCTACCTACCGTTTTCCTTCACTCCTTCCGCAAAAGGAAATCAACAGTGCCCGAGATGCTTTGTGTATTAGACACCCAATAATGAGTGCGTTAAGCTGGCTAAAACCTGTCTTTGTGGGATGTTCCAAGCAGTGGCGTAATAAGAGCGAGCGGCGCCCGGGGCGGTGGCGCCCCTCCCACGCGGTGGCGAAAAGAGCGAATAGAATGCTAGGAATGATTAAGAAGGGGATAACAAACAGAACGGAGAAGATTATCATGCCGCTGTACCGGGCCTTGGTACGCTCCCACCTGGAATACTGCGTCCAGCACGGCTCGCTGTACATATAGAAGGGCCCGGTACTACTTGAAAGGGTCCAGAGAAGAGTGATCAAAATGGTCAAGGGGCTGGAGGGGCTGCCGTACAGCGAGAGATTGGAGAAACTGGGCCTTTTCTCCCTTGAAAAGAGGAGACTGAGAGGGGACATGATCGAAACATTCAAAATACTGAAGGGAATAGACTTAGCAGATAAAGACAGATTGTTCACCCTCTCCAAGGTAGAGAGAACGAGAGGGCACTCTCTAAAGTTGAAAGGGGATCGATTCCGTACAAACGTAAGGAAGTTCTTCTTCATCCAGAGAGTGGTGGAAAACTGGAACGCTCTTCCGGAGGCTGTTAGAGGGGAAAACACCCTCCAGGGATTCAAGACAAAGTTAGACAAGTTCCTGCTGAACCCGAACGTACGCAAGTAAGGCTAGTCTCATTTAGGGCACCGGTACTTTTTTAACTTCTCCGGCGTGAGCAGCATGCCTATGCCGGTGTTGGCTTGCCCTTTGACATCACATCCTTGGCGTGGGTCCTGGAAGTGCGTAAAAAGAGAGCGCCAATGATGACGCGGGCAGCAACCTCATGCCGGGAAAGTAAAAAATGGTACGGGAAAGACAAAGGATATGTGTGTGTGGCAAAGAGAGGAGCAGGGGTGGTGAAGAGGAGGGGTGTGCGCCCGGGGCAGACTGCCCACCGCCCACCCCCCTTACTTCACCACTGGTTACAATTTCATGTTCCTCTTAGTGGAAAATTGCCCAAAGGCATTAGGGCAGGGGTGTCCAATGTCGGTCCTCGAGGGCCGCAATCCAGTCGGGTTTTCAGGATTTCCCCAATGAATATGCATGAGATCTATTAGCATAAAATGAAAGCAGTGCATGCAAATAGACCTCATATATATTCATTGGGGAAATCCTGAAAATCCGACTGGACTGCGGCCCTCGAGGACCGACATTGGACATCCCTGCATTAGGGTGTGTCAAGTGAGGGAAATGGACCCTCTCAGCTCTGCTTTCTCTAGGTTTCAGTGATGCTATAAGCTAGGCATTCTCAATCCTCCGGATCACTCCTCCTCCCTAGGCTGTAAACCAGGGGTCCCCAAAGTCCCTCCCTGAGGGCCGAATCCAGTCAGGTTTTCAGGATTTCCCCAATGAATATTCATGAGATCTATGTGCATGCATTGCTTTCAATGCATATTCATTGGGGAAATCCTGAAAACCCGACTGGATTCGGCCCTCAAGGAAGGACTTTGGGGACCCCTGCTGTAAACAATGCTAGAACAGAAATATAGTATCTAGGGTAGAGGTAGGCAATTTCGGTTCTCGAGAGCTGGAGCTAGATCAGATTTTCAGGATATCCATAAAAAATATGCATGAGATAGATTTGCATCTCAAGGAGGAAGTGCATGCAGATCCATCTCGTACATATTCATTGTGGATATCCTTAAAACCTGACCTGGCTCCGGCTCTCAGGGACCGGAATTGCCTACCCCTGACCTAGGGTTACCATCTGGCTCCAGAAAAAGGAAGATGGATTGAGACATCTGGGTTTTACTTCCACTGAAAACAATGGAAGTAAGGAGGACAGATAGAGACATCCGGGTTTTACTTCCATTGAAAGCAATGGAAGTAAGGAGGACACTGGTCTCCGTACATGAAGAAGGACACAGTACTACTCGAAAGGGTCCAGAGAAGAGCGACTATGATACGAAGAAAGACTGGGCAAATTGCAGCTCTATACTCTAGAGGAGCGCAGGGAAAGGGGGGACATGATTGAGACATTTAAATATGTCACAGGACGTGTCGAGGTAGAAAACGACATCTTCCTTCTCAAAGGACCATCGGTCACAAGGGGGCACGCACTCAAACTCAGAGGAGGGAACTTTAATGGTGACACCAGGAAGTGCTTCTTCACAGAAAGGGTGGTGGATCACTGGAACAAACTTCCGATGCAGGTGATCAAGGCCACCAGCGTGCTCGACTTTAAGAATAAATGGGACATCCACGTGGGATCCCTACGAGGGTTGAGCTAAGGAACTGAGTCATCAGCACTCAGACTTAATGGGGTGGGTCAGTAGAGTGGGCAGACGTGATGGGCTGTAGCCCTTTTCTGCCGTCATCTTTCTATGTTTCTATGTTCTACGATGGTTAAGAGGCTGGAGGAGTTGCCGTACAATGAGAGATTAGAGAAACTGGGCTTCTTCTCCCTTGAAAAGAGGAGCCTGAGAGGGGACATGATCGAAATATTCAAGGTAATGAAGGGAATAGACTTAGCAGATAAAGACAGATTGTTCACCCTCTCCAAGGTAGGGAGAACGAGAGGGCACTCTCTAAAGTTGAAAGGGGATAGATTCCGTACAAACGTAAGGAAGTTCTTCTTCACCCAGAGAGTGGTGGAAAACTGGAACGCTCTTCCGGAGTCTGTCATAGGGGAAAACACCCTCCAGGGATTCAAGAAGAAAACTGGAACGCTCTTCCGGAGACTTTTATAGGGGAAAACATCCTCCAGGGATTCAAGAAGAAAACTGGAACGCTCTTCCGGAGGCTGTTATAGGGGAAAACACCCTCCAGGGATTCAAGAAGAAAACTGGAACGCTCTTCCGGAGGCTTTTATAGGGGAAAACACCCTCCAGGGATTCAAGACAAAGTTAGACAAGTTCCTGCTGAACCAGAACGAACACAGGTAGGGCTAGTCTCAGGGCGCTGGTCTTTGACCAGAGGGCCGCCACTGGTCTGAACCAGCAGCGGCAATTCTTATGTTCTTATGTTATGTTGAGAGATAGAGCCATCCGGGTTTTACTTCCATTGAACCCCGATGGGACAGAGCAAGAGAAAGTTAAGACTGAGCTCTGCAATCAAATAAACTCCCCTGGCATAGGATGGATTTTCCTGCTAGTAAAATAGAGAATGATAATGGAGTGTCTATGGGGTTCTTTTACTAAGGCATTCTTGCTTTTCAAGCACATGCTAAATATTAGACTATAATGGATGCCTTAGTTTAAAAACAAACCTTATGTTAGGTCTTTCTGAGCATTGCAGATATGTTTTTCAGACCATAAATATGTCCTTTTCGTGGTGTGAATCTGAGTATCTGATGAATTTCAGTTTTTACAACCCCTCCAAGAGACCAAAAAAGGTTTGGAGGAAATTGACTCCAGAATGAGAGGAACCTCTTGGTATTCGGGTCACTTGTTTTCTGGTACGTGGAAGAGAATGACACAGGGACAAATTTGGCCTCGTCCCCGCAGGAACTCAATTTCCCCATCCCATCTCCACGAGTTTTGTTACTGTCCCTGTTCTATTCCTGTAAGCTCTGCCTTAACCGCACAAGCCTGGAACACATGATTTTAAAGCATTTGAGGCTTGTGCAGATGAGGACGGAGCTTAGCCATTGGTAGAATGAGGCGTTATGACATCACAATCTGAGTTCTAGAATGTTGCTACTTAGGATTTGAAAGGGTTTGAGGCTCGTGCAGATGAGGACGGAGCTTAGGCATTGGTGGAATGAGGCATTATGACATCACAATCTGAGCTCTAGAATGTTGCTACTTAGGATTTTAAAGCGTTTGAGGCTTGTGCAGATGAGGACGGAGCTTAGGCATTGGTGGAATGAGGCATTATGACATCACAATCTGAGCTCTAGAATGTTGCTACTTAGAATTTTAAAGGGTTTGAGGCTTGTGCAGATGAGGGCAGAGCTCAGGCATTGGTGGAATGAGGCATTATGACATCACAATCTGAGCTCTAGAATGTTGCTACTTAGGATTTTAAAGGGTTTGAGGCTTGTGCAGATAAGGACAAACTTGCAGGAATGGGGCAGGGATAGGGAAAAAGCTTGATGGGATGGGAAAATGAGTTCCCGCGTGGACGGGGAAAAATTTGTCCCCGTGTCATTCTCTAGTAGGTGGTTCCTGCACTCTGCCTTTCCCTCTCTGGAAAATGTGTGAATTCCATGCCATCTTTCGAGATGAAGCAATGCTTGTACAACCTCATTTTGATTGTGAAAATCCCTCTGAAGTATTTCTGCAAGAATGAAAAAAAAAAAAAGCCCTTGTTATTCTAAAGGTGTTGTGTTGCTCATTGCTACCACGCCTCGCTGCCACTGAATCAATACCTTCCGGGACTTGCCATAAATGGACAATGAATCTGCTACCTCTTGACACTGGGCGATAAAGTCAAACACAGGTTATTTGAAAAGAGAAAGACGTCAAGGTTCCCTGGAACAAAAGAAACGTGTATGCTATTTTCATAACTATGTGTTTCTCTCTCTTAGAATGCTGTAGAGGACAGTATCCAGCTGAATAATCCGCACTTCAAACTCTATGGGTCCGTGATCCATGGCGCCGTGCCTGCGCATGCGCTGTACACCGCCGAGCACCGGCAGTTGGCCACTGGGGTTGATGTGCTATGGGCTGTAGGGGGCATGCAGAGTGGGTGGGGGGGGGGGTAGGGGACAGGGGGTTTCTGCTCTTCCGGTCTGGCTGCCACGTTATAGCGGGTGTGGTGTCCCCCTTCTTATTCGCACCGACATGGAAGATGAAGCGACAAAATGTAAAAAGCGTCGGTTTCTCTATCGAGGCACATAGACAGCATGTGATAACATGACCGCGGCTCTTCAGCTTTGTGAGGGGTTCTGCTGGACAGGGGGGAGGTAAAAGGAAGGGAGAAGGGCTACTGCTGGACAAGAGGAGCAGGGAAGGGGTGCTGCTGGACATGGGAGAGAGAGAAAGAAAGAAAGACAGAAAGACTGTGGGCCAGGGAGAGAGACAGAAAGACAGAAAGAAAGAAAGGGGGCAGGGAGAGAGAAAGACAGACAGACCTACAGACATAAAGAAAGAAAGATAAAAAAAGACAGACAGAAAGAAAGGGGGCAGGGAGAGAGACAGAAAGAAAGACAGACAGAAAGAAAGGAAGGGGGCAGGGAGAGAGAAAGACAGAGAGACATAAAGAAAGAAAGAAAACGAAAGACAGACAGAAAGAAAGGGGGCAGGGAGAGAGACAGAAAGAAAGACAGACAGAAAGAAATAAAGGGGGCAGGGAGAGAGACAGAAAGAAAGATAGATAGACAGAAAGAAAGAAAGGGGCAGGGAGAGAGAAAGACAGACAGACATACAGACATAAAGAAAGAAAGATAAAGAAAGATAGACAGAAAGAAAGGGGGCAGGGAGAGAAACAGAAAGAAAGACAGACAAACAGCGGGCCAGAGAGAGAGACAGAAAGAAAGACAGACAGACAGAAAGAAAGAAAGATAAAGAAAGATAGAAAGAAAGAAATGCGTAAGTCTACACATCTATTCTAGCACCTGTTAATGTAACGGGCTAAAAAACTAATTACATATAAATGGATTGCTATATTGCATAATAGTAAGTTGTGTTCATAACAACCCAGTCCTGAGAGGGAACATTATTTATTTGAGGGCGGAATCCTTCTGTGTGAGGGTAGGATGATAGTGAACTTTATATTCTAGCATTGACTCTGACCCTGAAGCACGAAGTTCTCCGGGAAAGATGCCAGACTCAGGCTGTTCTCATATAGGGCTGAAAATTCATTATCATTTTGACCTGGGGGGAGAAGGGTGTGGGTGTTGACTTTCTAAGAGAGAAACAGCGGCTCCATCTCGGGCAGCGCTCACGTCCAAGTTAAAAGCCCACCTGTTCGAGAGTGCTTTCAACTCCTAACTCTTCTCGTCTTGGGTTCTGCTTCCCCAACCCTATATGTCATGTCTGCCTGTACAAGTTAGATTGTAAGCTCTTCTGAGCAGGGACCATCAATTTAATGTCAAAACGTACAGCGCTGCGTATGCCTTTCAACGTTATATAAGTATAAATAGTAGTAGTAATAGTAGGAAAAAGAGAATGTATTGATGAATTCTTTCCACTGTGCCACTCTATCAAGAAATACACCCAGCACTAGGGTTTGAGCCATCTTCCCTCTGGTAGTTCACTTTCAGTCAGTATAACACAATATCAATTTTCAGTAACATTGTAGTCAAGTTCATAACATTGCAGGCAAATTCATGCTAATGCCTATGGGATTTCAGACCACCCCCTGGGTGTCAGTTCTCTAAGGCCTAGATTCACTATAGGCACGGATTAGATCCGATCCGTGAGGGATCCGAACCGTGTCCGGGGGGGCTGATTCATGAATGAAGGCGATCGGAATCACGCCTCCAACCGAGCGCCCGGATCGCTCTATAATGATCCCGACCCATGCGCAGACCATCTGTAGATGGTCTGCGCATGCTTAAAAGAGCAGCGACCATTTTTTCACTCTTTTTTACTCTTTACTTACTTTTTTAATAAAAACTATTTTAACTTTTGCGAGCCCAGCGAGCCCTTCGTTTTAACCCGCGGGTTAAAACCATGGGCTTGCACTGCGGGGCAGGCCGGGGCAGAAGCAGGGCAGCGCTGGGGGCAGAGAGAGCAGGAGAGTCGGGGGCAGAGAGTGCAGGAGAGTCACGGCAGAAGCAGGGCGGCACTCGGGGCAGAGAGAGCAGGAGAGTCGGGGGCAGAGAGTGCAGGAGAGTCACGGCAGAAGCAGGGCGACACTCGGGGCAGAGAGAGCAGGAGAGTCGGGGGCAGAGAGCGCAGGAGAGTCACGGCAGAAGCAGGGCAGCGCTGGGGGCAGAGAGAGCAGGAGAGTCGGGGGCAGAGAGAGCAGGAGAGTCGCGGCAGAAGCAGGGCAGCGCTGGGGGCAGAGAGAGCAGGAGAGTCGGGGGCAGAGAGTGCAGGAGAGTCGCGGCAGAAGCAGGGCAGCGCTGGGGGCAGAGAGAGCAGGAGAGTCGGGGGCAGAGAGTGCAGGAGAGTCACGGCAGAAGCAGGGCGGCACTCGGGGCAGAGAGAGCAGGAGAGTCGGGGGCAGAGAGTGCAGGAGAGTCACGGCAGAAGCAGGGTGGCACTTGGGACAGAGAGAGCAGGAGAGTCGGGGGCATAGAGCGCAGGAGAGTCACAGCAGAAGCAGGGCAGCGCTGGGGGCAGAGAGAGCAGGAGAGTCAGGGGTAGAGAGCACAGGAGAGTCGCGGCAGAAGCAGGGCAGCACTCGGGGCAGAGAGAGCAGGAGAGTCGGGGGCAGAGAGTGCAGGAGAGTCGCGGCAGAAGCAGGGCAGCGCTGGGGGCAGAGAGAGCAGGAGAGTCGGGGGCAGAGAGCACAGGAGAATCACGGCAGAAGCAGGGCAGCGCTGGGGGCAGAGAGAGCAGGAGAGTCGGGGGCAGAGAGCGCAGGAGAGTCGCGGCAGAAGCAGGGTGGCACCCGGGGCAGAGAGAGCAGGAGAAGAGAGCTGAAAAGTCGGGGCAGAGAGCAGGAGATGGATTTGGAAAGCAGTGAACGACTGGTCCCCGGCAGTCACTTGTTTGCTGATCGGCCAGGCCAGTCGGTGTTGCCGTTTTTGGTTAGTGAATTCGCTGCCTGCCTTCATTTGAATGCCGTTCCCCCTCATTTGCATGCGCGGATGGGAGGATGATCGGGACAGAGGCTAGTGAATCTCGTCGGAGGGAAATCGTGTCGCAAACCGATTGGTACACGATCGTTTTGCTTAGTGAATCTATCCCTAAGTGCACCCCCCGGTATTGAGCCAACTCCTTCACTGTTTTCAGGGAGGGGTAATGTGTGTTAAGTTTAGCAATCTTCCACCAATCATTTTAAAAAGTAGCTGTTTTACTGGTTTTGTTTCTTTTAACTGCCAGCTGAGATGTCAAAAGATTTTTTTTAAACCTGTCTTTGCTTTAAAGCCATGCCAAAACAAGAATATTGACTTTCAGCTTGGCACCAGAGCATGCAGCTATCATAAAGACTGTTGTTCCTTGGTTACAAGAGACCAGACTGTAATAAGCTCCTGAAGGTACCTGGGGGTCCTTGGGCCCTGTCTCCTATCTTAGACCCCTTATAGGGTGGGGGGGGGGGTGGTCTAAGGCAGCCCTTTAACACACCAGGTCTTGCCATGCTTGCTAAATACTGTGATTAATCAGGCCCGTCCAGGGTCAAGTTTGTGCAGGCTTCGCACTGAGCTGGTGTAAGTTTTCAAATAGCGCTGACAGAATTCCTTTCATCTGGGGAGGGGTGGGAGGAAGGTTTGGGTGCGCCAGTCCTTTCTAGCCAACAAAGAACTCTTTGTGATCCATCATATTTGGGCTGTGAAGATTAAAAATAAAAATTTTTTTAAAAAAAACCCACTTTGGGAAGGTGAATCCAGGGTGTTTGTGCATGAAAATGCTGAAAATATGGCAACTTGCCAAAGCTAGGGAATCTCTACCATGGAATTAAAAAAAGGGGGTTATATGATCAAATTTACAAACATTTAAAATGAACCAAATGGCTGTATTTGGAATATTTTGAAGTCTTTGAATGTCTTTTCGATGTACCCCAGCATAAAGAAATTGCTGGATTACTAATGAATGTACCAATATATTTAAGGTCTACCATGCTACAATCTCTCAGGCCATGTTTGCCACTCAGTGTTTACGGTGCCATGTCTCCCAAGCTATGCATACTTGCATAACCATTATTGTCAAGCCGTGTCTCACTTTCTCAGCCATGCTTGTAATACTATGACTGCCGTGCTCTGCTCTGCCATTCGACACTCACCATGCTGTCTCACCATACCATGTTTGCTGGTAATACTATGACTGCCATGCTCTGCTCTGCCATTCGACACTTGCCATGCTATGTCTCACCATACCATGTTTACTATTGACATGGTACAGGGTATGAAAGTCCTAGCGTACAGGCAGAAGGATGTGAAGCACAAGCAGGGCTGGTTCAACCATTAGGCATGACTAGGTGGCTGCCTAGGGTATCAGCTTCTGGGGGTTGGAGAGCATAGATCAGCTTCTCAAAGCCAAACAATAGATTTTGACAGTCACACAAACTCAATGAACCATCAATGCGTGCTTTTATTTGCAAGAAGGGAGGGCGGTCTTCAAATGGACCATTACCTGGGTAAATGAATTTTGGAAAGTGCCCTCATTATTTATGTTTGTGTGTTTCTGTTTAATATTTAAAAGCATGATGTTTTGGGGTTGCGGGGGGGGGGGGGCAGATTAGGGGCCTGAAAGTTAATTGGGGGAGGGGAGGGAAGCTGTAAGGTTCAAGATTTGCCTATGGCACCTTGACCATTGCGTGCAATTCTGGTCACTGTATCTCATAAAAGGATATAGAGGAATTAGAAAAGGTTCAAAACAGAGCAACCGAAATAATAAAGGGGCTGGAACTTCTTTCATATAAACAAAGGCTAAAGAGGTCGGGGCTGTTCAGCTTGAAAAAGAGATGGTTGAGGGGGGAGATATGACTGAGCAGTGGCGCAGAAGAGGGGTGCAGAGGGGGGTGGGGCAGTCCGCCCCAGGCGTGACCTTCCTAAGGGTACAGCACCCCTCCTCCTCTCTTTGTCAGGTACGCACACCCTTTGCCTTCCCACGTACCTTTCTTACTTCACAGGCGCAAGGTTGCTGCCCACATCAGCACTGGCGCTGCCTCTGATGTCACTTCCGGGACTCCGATGTGTGCATGCCGCTCACGCCGGAGGAGTTTAAAAGGTACGGGGAAAGGGTAGGGGGCACGCGCAAGGCAGGGGGGGTGGGGAAGAGGGCGGGGGAGGGGCACCACTGTCACGGGCGCCGCTCACCCTTACCACGCCACTGTGATTGAGGTCTATGAAATCCTAAGTGGTATAAAATGGATAAATCAATTTTTTTTATTTTTTTCCAAAAAAGTACAAAGATCAGGGGACAGCCACAGAAATTGCATGGAAATACTTTTAAAACAAATAGGACGAAAAATCTTTTTCGCTTAGGGGATGATTTCGGACACCTGCCATGTGTCAATCGCCCACAGATACCGCTTTCAGGATCACGGCTGCCACAGACCTTAGGCGCCGGAAATGTAGGACAGGGTTTTAAAAGGCTACATTTCCGGCACTTAAATGCGTGCAGAATCACGCATCGCGACACCTAGTGATGCCTAATCTGGTGCTGCCCCTAACCACACCTACTTCTGCATTAGGCGTCACTAGGCATCGCTATGCTCCATGGACGAAGGTGCTGGTCGCAGAAGACGCCTAGCGCTGCCTATTTTTTATGCTAATTGCTTTGTAATTGGCTTTTAATGGCACGTTCAATTATCGTGCCACTTAAACCCAATTAAAAGCAATTAAGTTAGGTGCCAGTAGGCATGCTTCAGATGCCAGAGGATGCGGTAATGGCAGTTAATGTAGCTGGGTTAAAAAAAAAAAAAAATATTGGGACAAGTTCCTGGAGGAAAAGTCCACAGTCTGCTATTGAGACAGACATGAGGGAAGCCACTGCGTGCCCTGGATCGATGCTACTCTTTGGGATTCCGGAATCTTGCTATTCTTTGGGATTCTGTTTGGATTGTTGCTACTCTTTGGGTATCTGCCAGGTACTTGTGACCTGGATTGGCCACTGTTGGAAGCAGATACTGAACCAGATGGACCATCGATCGGACCTAGTATGGCTATTCTTACCTTGTTATGTTCTAATGAACTTGCACTGACCCTGATTCAAAATTAAATTCTGTGCGTGTTGTTTCTTCCCCTGACCTAACCGCAAAAGGCTCCCATAACACATCATCTTATTTTCAGGTAGATATGATGAATTATATATTTCCAAATTATTTATGTCATGGGCGTCAGAACGGGGGAGGCCACAGGGGCTAGGGCCGGTCGGTCCCTGCCCACCCATCCCCCTCCGGCGCTGTACTATTAAAATGTCAGGCAGCCGCCGCGCAGCGTCAACGAGCAGGCCTGCCCCGGACCCCTTCATTCTACTTCCGGGGGCAGGCCTGCTTGTTGACCTTGCGTAGCGGCTGCCTGAAGATTTAAAATACAGCACCGGGAGGAGGTGGGTGGGGTAGTCAGGAGCTGGTGAGAGATGCCGCAGAATCCTGCTGGCTAGGGCGGAGCCTATGGGCCCCCCAAACAAAACAGCGTTCATCTGTCTATGATTAATGTTAACATGCACCAATCCCTCAGTCTAAACAGGGTCCCTGAAGTTAGGTGACATTTGTGCCCGTAGGTCACAGCATAATAGCAGATATGCATGTTTAGGGGTGCTATTTAACTTATTTATATATGATCTGGAAATTGGAACGACGAGTGAAGTGATTAAATTTACAGATGACACTAAACTCTTCAAAGTTGTTAAAATGCACACGGATTGTGAAAAATTGCAGGCGGACCTTAGGAAATTGGAAGACTGGGCGTCCAAGTGGCAGATGAAATTTAATGTGGACAAATGCAAAGTGATGCACATTGGGAAGAATAACCTGAATCACAGTTACCAGATGCTAGTGTCCATCTTGGGGATTAGCTTTCAAGAAGAGGATCTGGGTGTCATTGTAGACATAAGAACATAAGCAGTGCCTCCGCCGGGTCAGACCATAGGTCCATCCTGCCCGGCAGTCCGCTCCCGCGGCGGCCCAAACAGGTCACGACCTGTCTGAATCACCAGAAGGGGCTCCCTTGCCACCTTGGTTTCTCATTGAAGTCCTATCTTCCCATCGAAGAGAAACCAAGGTGGCAAGGGAGCCCCTTCTGGTGATTCAGACAGGTCGTGACCTGTTTGGGCCGCCGCAGGAGCGGACTGCCGGGCAGGATGGACCTATGGTCGGACCCGGCGTAGGCAATACGATGAAACCTTCCTCCCAATGTGCAGCGGTGGCCAAAAAAGCAAACAGGATGCTAGGAATTATTAAAAAAGGGATGGTTAACAAACTAAGAATTTTATAATGCCCTTGTATCGTTCCATGGTGCGACCTCACCTGGAGTATTGTGTTCATTTCTGGTCTCCTAATCTCAAGAAAGATATAGTGGCACTAGAAAAGGTTCAAAGAAGAGCGATCAAGATGGTAAAAAGGATGGACCTCCTCTCGTATGAGGAAAGATTAAAATGGTTAGGGCTCTTCAGCTTTTTTCCAGTTCAGCAGGAACTTGTCTAACTTTGTCTTGAATCCCTGGAGGGTGTTTTCTCCTATGACAGACTCCGGAAGAGCGTTCCAGTTTTCTACCACTCTCTGGGTGAAGAAGAACTTCCTTACGTACATACAGAATCTATCCCCTTTCAATTTTAGAGAGTGCCCTCTCGTTCTCCCTACCTTGGAGAGAGTGAACAACCTGTCCTTTTCCACCAAGTCTATTCCCTTCAGTGCCTTGAATGTATCAATCATGTCCCCTCTTAATCTCCTCTGTTCGAGGTAGAAGAGGCCCAGTTTCTCTAATCTTTCGCTGTACGGCAACTCCTCCAGCCCCGTAACCATCTTAGTCTCTCTTTTCTGGACCCTTTCAAGTAGACTAGTGGGGACATCAAAAACAAGAGGGCATTTAGAAAAATTGAAAGGAGACAGATTCAAAACGAATGCTAGGAAGTTCTTCTTCACTCAGAGGGTGGTGGACACCTGGAATGCGCTTCCGGGAGAGGTGATAGGACAGAGTACAATATTGGGTTTCAAAAAGGGATTGGATGACTTCCTGAAGGAGAAAGGGATTACAGGGTATAAATAGAGGGTTACTATCCAGGTTACTTCAGGATTACGGTATAAACAATTTAGGTGGTGGAGAACTTACAGGTCATGGACCTGGAGGACCGCCGCGGGAGCGGACTGCTGGGCATGATGGACACCTGGTCTGACCCGGCAGAGGCAATGCTTATGTTCTTATGTTCTTCATGTACGGTGACCAGTGCTGGACACAGTACTCCAGGTGAGGGCACAACATGGCCCGGTACAGAGGCATGATAACCTTCTCCGATCTGTTCGTGATCTCCTTCCTAGCATTTTGTTTGCCCTTTTCGCCGCCACCGCATGGATGGCTTCATCGACTTATCGATCAGAACTCCCAAGTCTCTTTCCTGGGAGGTCTCTCCAAGTCCCGCCCCTTGAAAAAGAGACGGCTACGGGGAGATAGGATTGAAGTCTACAAGATCCTGAGTGGAGTAGAACGGGTACAGGTGGATCAATTTTTCACTCTGTCAAAAATTACAAGGACTAGGGGACACTCGATGAAGTTACAGGGAAATACTTTTAAAACCAATAGGAGGAAAAAAATTTTCATCCAGGGAATAGTTACACTCTGGAACACGTTGCTAGAGGATGTGGTAAGAGCAGATAGCGTAGCTGGTTTTAAGAAAGGTTTGGACAAGTTCCTGGAGGAAAAGTCCATAGTCTGTTATTGAGAAAGACATGGGAGAAGCCACCGCTTGCCCTGGATCAGTAGCATGGAATGTTGCTACTCTTGAGATTCTAGAATCTTGTTACTCTTTGGGATTCTGGAATCTTGTTACTCTCTAGGATTTTATATGGAATGTTGCTCTCATTGGGGTTCCAGAATCTTGCTGTTCTTTTTGGATTCTATATGGAATGCTGCTACTCTTTGGGTTTTGGCTAGGTATTAGTGACCTGGATTGGCCACCGTGAGAACGGGCTACTGGGCTTGATGGACCTTTGGTGTGACCCAGTAAGGCTAGTCTTAGGTTCTTATGTTAACCCCTAAAGTTAGGCACCAGGATAGTACATTCTAAGCAGTGGTGTAGCAAGGGGTCGGGGCGGTCCACCCCGGGCGTGATCTTCCTAAGGGCACGGCACCCCTCCTCCTCTCTGCCTCTCTGCTCCTCTCCTTGACGAGCGTGCGCATGTGCCCCTTGCCTTTCCATATACCTTTTTTACTTCCCCGGCGCGAGGTTGCTGCGGGCATCGGCGCTCTCTCTGGCGTCACTTCCGGGACCCGCACCTAGGAAGTGACGTCAAAGGGCGAGCCGACACCGACGCAGGCACGCTGCTCACGCCGGAGAAGTTAAAAAGTTAGGGGGAAAGGCAAGGGGGGCGCGAGCGCGGCGGGGGGAGGATTGCCACCGCCCCGGGGCGCCGCTCCCCCTTGGTACGCCACAGGACAGAACCACATATTACATGACTCCAGAAGCCCCCAGTGTACTAACCTCACTGACCACCATCTGACTCGGCGGAAGGCACTGGAAGCAGAACACGAATGACATCACCGCCTCAGCCTGGTCCTTCTGTACACAGCTGTCACCAAAGGGGAAACAACTGTTACCCATTGTGGTTGAATTTATGTCTGGGTCTGTTTGTTGGCCTAACAGATAGCTGAGGCTTTGTAGTCGAAGTAGGCTATAAATATGATGAGGGACTAAGTATTTATTATGGGAACAACTCGCTGTAATCATATATCCCACATCACCCCTAGACTCAAGGTTTATTGCAAAACAAAATTATATTTGCTTATGCAACACCAGCACAGCATGGCTTTAACACAGTATGCATTCATCAAATTACTGCCATATCGCAGTGATTAATAAGCTAAGATAATTACCCAGCCCGTGCAACCGATGATTAGATCTGCTTGTTTTCTACTTTTGACCCTGTAATTACACTTAGGCTCTCTGAGCGTTAGGAAAACAGCCATTTGTAGCTAGCTATGATTTGTTTGAGCTTGTTCTCAAAGTACAGGTTACCCTCTGCACGGGTCAAGTTTTCCTGGAAATTGGCAAAAAAAATAAAAAAGATGTTAACATACTGTAGTCGCTTCTCAGTTCTACTTCACTCCGGTTCTCAACGGTTTCTTGGACAATTTGAGATCAAAGTCTAGCAACTTCCCTCAGAGCTCCGTTTCTCCAGCTGTATTGCTTTGTTGCAAAGTCTTCACTGGAGGAGCTATATCTTAAACAAAGAAACATAGAAATAGACGGCAGATAAGGGCCACGGCCTACCAAGTCTGCCCACCCCAATAACCCTCCCCTACCTTTCTCTGTGAAGAGATCCCACGTGGCGATCCCATTTTGACTTAAAATCAGGCACACTCCTGGCCTCGACCACCTGCAGTGGAAGATCATTCCAGTGATCAACCACCCTCTCGGTGAAGAAGTATTTCCTGGTCACCGTGTAGTTTCCCGCCCCTGATTTTCCACGGATGCCCTCTTGTTCCGTGGGGCCTTTGAAAAAGAAGATGTCCTCTTCCACCTTGATACAGCCTCGATCATGTATCCCCTCTCTCTGCGTTCCTCGAGTGAGTATAGCTGCAATTTTTTTAGCCTTTCCTCGTACGAGAGATCCTTGAGTCTCGAGACCATCCGGGTGGCCATACGCTGGACCGACTCAAGTCTCAGCACATCTTTGCGGTAATGCGGCCTCCAAAATTGTACACAGTACTCCAGATGGGGTCTCACTATGGATCTATACAATGGCATAATGACTTCGGGCTTCCGGCTGACGAAACCCCTACGTATACAACCTATGATTTGTCTAGCCTTAGATGAAGCTTTCTCCACTTGCTTGGCAGTCTTCATGTCCTCACTGATGATCACCCCTAAGTCACGTTTAGCTAAAATCCTTTGTAGGATTTTACCATTAAAGGTGTACGTCTTGCATGGATTTTGGCTGCCCAGGTGCATGACTTTACATTTTTCGGTATTGAAACTGAGTTGCCAGGTCCTGGACCAGTGCTTCAGTATCTTCAGCTCAGCATGGGACCCTCTGTTCTTCTGCCCACCTAATAGTTGCTTTTTCTAGCCCTTCTATTAATTTGTCTCCATAAGGTACTGTCTCCCAAGCCCAGTACAAACTTAACCTTCAAGGATCTCCTCTGCCTCCTTTGCTCTTTGATATCTGCCATAGAATTCTTTAATTCAGACTCCCAAGTGTACCTTGTCACTTGTATGAAGAGTTCAAAAACAGATTAGGTAGATAAATGTACTTAACTTTAGGCCAAGTATTTGATGGCACTTTCAGCTTGTCCTTCCCGATCTCCAGTTAGTCTTCTGCTGGCAATCTCAAGAATCTCAGCACAGGTCTAGTTTGCGAGATCCATTCCTCCATTGGAATAACTTCAGGTTGGCTTAGAAACCCAAAGAACCCGTTTATCTTTTTCTTCCTCTGAATCACAACTGCTGTAGTGGTCATTGTTGTACGAGGGGGGTGCTGACAAGTTCTCAGCCCAACCAAGAAGAGTTCTCGGTCCATGAAGAGAATGATCTGAAACGACGTCAAAATGTCGAATTTTGGTTCTGCAAATTGGCACTTAACGAAATAAGATGACACTCTTTTCAGCTAAAGTGGCAAAAAAAACGCTCAGAATTTAGGAAGTTGGTCGATTGGGTCGAGAACTTTTCAGCACTCCTTGGTAGACTGCATTGGTGCATTTCTGGACATACTGTAGTTTATATAATAGATTTTGCAAAATTCAATACTTCTCCTTGTTGGCTGAACATTCTTCAAACTTCTGAGGACGACCCTCTGTTTTTCTCCAACTTCTTTTCTTCTCTGAATATTCGTATGCAAATAAAGGCTCACTAACACCAATTATGGGACCCCCTCACCACAGCTAAAGCACTCCATCAAGAACGATGTTCTCTACTAAACTTATTTTACAATTGTCAATCACAAATTTGAGCCATAAAATTCAGTTTTCAAATTTTGATATTTCTGGGCTTCAATTTTAAATTCCAATGCCACAGACCCTTGTAAAAGCAGAAGTTAGACAAAGATATCTTACATTTTACCTCTAACAGACACTATCAGGCTCAAAATCAAAAAACATAGATGTCCAAAAAGCATCCTAAATCGGCACCTGGACGTCTAATCGCCAGGACATCCAAGTGCCGATAATCGAATCCATCTTTCTGGACATCTAGCGAGGTGTCCCAGCCTCTGTGCGTCCAGAGCACGAGATGAGCAAGGTGGAGGTGTGTTATGGGCAGGCTTTGGGCGGGTCTAAGGGCAGGTTAGACTTGAACGTCTTGCAGCGATATAATCAAATGTTTTGCAAGATATCCTGGACAGAACTTACATGTTTGGAACTAGACCTGTTTTAGAAGCATCTAAATGCCACAAGGTGCCCCAGAAGACCACTGTATGCATCAAGGTAAGACACCCCCACACATCCCCAGTGGACAAAAAGGTGCATACCCATCTCTAAAACAGCAGCATCTGGTATGGAGAAGCCTAGGAGAGCTGCACACAGGTGTCTTAAGTAGCCTTGTGGGTGGGCTAGTGAACCATAGAGAGGAAGACCCATAAGCCACTCTAACCACTACATTCATGGTAGAACATGTGAGCCCATCCAAAATCTACTATACTGCCATATAGATGCCACCTGTAACCATAAGTGCTACTGGGGTGAGTACAGGAGGGTATAGTAGGTTTTGGGGGGCTTACCCTACATTATAAGGGGGTTATGGTGAGATATACAGCTGGCACCCTTCATATGAAGTTCACAGCAGTACCCTCTAAGGTGTTCCATTGCTCTGTCGGAATGTCTATGTGGACAGTCATAGAACATAGAAACATAGAAAAGTGACGGCAGAAAAGGGCCAAGGCCCATCAAGTCTGCCCACTCAATTGACCCTCCCTCCTAGCTACCCTTTGAGATATCGTGCTCTGATGACCCATCCCCTTAACTCTACCCTCCTAGAGATCCGACCTGGGCATCCCATCTGTTTTTAAAATCTGCCACGCTGCTGGCCTCGACCACCTGCACTGGAAGCTCATTCCAATTGTCAACCACTCTTTTGGTGAAGAAATACTTCCTGCCCCTGATTTTTAACGGATGCCTTCTTGTGGTCGAGGGTCCCCAAAGAGAGAACATATCATCTTCCACCTCGATACGACCAGTGATACACTTAAATGTCTCAATCATGTCTCCCCTCTCCCTATGTTCTTCGAGAGAGTATAGTCGCAATTTGTTCAGCCTTTCTCCGTACTATGCCGGCCCCACCCACATTCAAATGGTCAGGATTAGGATGTTTTCAACCTGGATGTTTTTCTGGTCGAAAATGGGATATAAAGTTAGACATGCTAGTGGCCAAAACGTCTAAGTAGAGAATTTTTTTTTTTTAAATTATATTTGGATGTCCAGCAGTTTGCCATTCGAAAATGGCCATTTTTGTACCCCCAACTATGGACGTTCAGCTGGAAACATCCAAGTTGGACTTATACTTTTTTTTTTTTTGGGGGGGGGGTTTAAATGCCCCTCCACATCTCTTTATCTGACTGAGCTTTAAATTCACCTCAGGCGTCTTCCCCAGCCAGTGTCATCAAAGAAAACCCCACACACAGATACTGAAGCGATTGAATATGGGGTGGGGGGGGGATAAAGGTTTTTTTTTCAGTGCTCTTAATAAGTGAGAGGACAAATAGCACCCACTGTGTCAGAACAAGCGTTTCATATGTTTGAATCATTGCACTGAACCATTGCAAATCATTCAAACCAATTGTCATATTCGTTTTGAAATGACAAAACTTCAAAAAGGAAAAAAAACACAGTCCGTCCAATATTCTAAGTAATTTAAGTAGGCAGAAGAGGCTCCTGCCTGTTTAAATTGGTTGTGGCTACCTCCCCCGATATACATCTCAACTAAACTGGGCAGTGCTGCTGAATACACTATGGGGCTCATAATCGAAACGGAAATACATCTAAAAACCGGCCTAAATCGGCACTTAGACAATCAGTGAGACAAGTCGTCCAAGCGCTGATAATCGAACCGGGTTTTAGACGTATCTAAAAACGACTTAGGCCTTCACAGTGCTGCAGTACGCCCAGAGCTAAAAGGGGTGTTTCAGGAGGAGTGGCGAGGGCGGGATTTGGGCGGGCCGTGGGCCGTCCTAGACTTTGTCGTACTGCATGTATAACCGAAAGTTTAACAACACTGCCTAGACGGAACTTGGATGTTGTGACTTAGGCCATCTCAAACCAGGTCTAAGTCACAAGAAGGTGTCCAAAGGGAGCAGATAACCACTGTAGGGACAAAGTACAGACCCCCACACACTGCCCCAGTGATCACTGACCACCCCCCCCACCCCCATAAAAATCGTAATAACAACTTTACATATCTGCCTCCAGAACATCAGCACCTGGCAGCCTGGCATAGGAAAGCCTAGTAGAGCTGCACAGAGGTGGCTTAAGTGGTCTGGAGGATGGGCTAGTGAACCATGGAGAGGAGGACCCAGGCCCATAAGCCACTCTAATCACTGCATGCATGGTGAAACATGTGCACCCCTCAACCCCTCCCCCAACCCTTATAAGTGGCATCTGCAGCCATAAGGGCTATTGGGGTGGTAGACAGGTGGGTCTAGTCGGTTCTAGGGGGGTGTTTTGGGGGGCTCACCATGACCTATAAGGTTGTTGTGGTGAGATGTGTATGTGGCACCCTTTTTGTGAAGTTCACAGCAGTGCCCCGTAAGGTACCCCACTACTCTGGTGCAATGTTTGGGTGTCCAGTCCATCACTTTGCTGACCCCGCCCACATCCAAAAGATCTTTTTCTAGGCATTTTTGACTTGGATGAATTTTTGGACGAAAATGGGGTATAAAGATGGACGACTTAGTGGTCTGGATGATCAGACGGCTGGACGTACAGTTAGACGATTTTTGAAAAATAAATATGTCGCACGTATTTATCGAAAATGGACCTTTTCCCATGTCTGACTTTGGGCGACGTAGGCCCAAAACGGACTTAGACGTATCTTTTGATTATGCCCCTCCACGTAATACAATTTTTGTTCCCGGGCAGTAAGTATCGTTTCCTAATTGCTCATGCCTAAAAAGTATAGAACGTTACCCCCTCCTTTACTAATGCGTGGCGCGGGTTTTAGCGGCGGGAACTGCTCAGACGCTCATAGGAATTCTATGAGCGTGGGAGCAGTTACCGCCGCTGCCGGCGCTGAAACCCGCGCTAGGCATGGTTAAAGGAAGGGGTTAGTTGTTTAGGTGCCATCGACTTGTGCTCGAGTCCCGGCGACTTGATGAATTGCAGATCTAAAAAGAGATCGGTTTTGTGCTAGTCCTTAAAGGTCCTCTAGCGTCATCCCTGCGGCTGTTTTCAACGTGTCCAGTCATCTGATTGCAGGACGCCCTCTTCGCCTGGCTCCTTCGATCTTCCCAGTGATCTCTCTCTCCTGACGGTGTGACCAAAATAAGACGGTCGTAACGGTATAGAAAATATCTGTTATTTTCATAAAACTTTGCTTCTCTGTCCAGGATTGTCAAATTTTGCAGTTTACCTATTTAAAATGTGAAAATGCCAAATTTTCCTCTTTTTATTCAAAGTCATAAAAAGCAATATATGAATCACAATTAACGTGTCTTTATAGTCAAGTTATGCAAAGATGACCACCTGGCTCTGGCTCCGGCTCCCCAGGACCGGAATTGCCTACCCCTGGTCTAGGATGAATCGGCGTGGTCACGCTAAACCGATTGCAATGAAAGTGTTTTACTTGAGTCATCAGTTCCATTGACTTATGAAGCCGTCATACGTGGAACATTATTACATATTAAGCCCCTCCCCCCCATGGACCGATATAAATGCCGTCTTTTCCTAATTATGACCGGGATACCCATGCAGATGATAACCCGTAATTGAAAAAAATTGCAATCACCTGAATTCTCCTTTTTGGTGGGCGAACCTATGCTCTAGTTATAGGTATGAAAAAATGAATGCTGAAATACTGGGGCATAGGAACGTTTTGGAACTGGTTTAGGGCCCGTTGACATCTTATATTACTTCTCTGTAGTTGTTTTTTGTCTTTAATTCTGTGCCATCTCCTTGAAAAAAAAAACTCTATGGAGTGACGATGTTCCCAAATGGACTTTATTTAAAAGTGTCAAAGTTCCAAAGGTACACTGAAATCATCCACATAAAATAATTCCATCCACATAAAAGTAAATCATCCACATAAGAGCCTTAAAGAACCAAGTCCGCTAGGGATACAGGACCCAACACGGTCCGCGTTTCGACAAAAAGTCTTCTTCAGGGGTCCCTGGGGGTCCTATAAAGGTGAGTACGTGGGAAACAATTGTGTGGTGAGCCGGAAGTGAAACACTGCTTGCAATATCTTTGCCTTGAATTTTAGACCAAAAAACAAAAGGAATTGACCCCAAAATATTCACAAAGAAGAAAATCCAGAGAAAACCAAAAAAACTCTGTGGAGTGACGATGTTCCTAAATGGACTTTTATTTGAAAGTATCAAAGTTCCAAAGGTACACTAAAATCATCCACATAAAAATAAATCATCCACATAAGAGCCTTAAAGGACCTAGTCCGCTAGGGATACAGGACCCAACACGGTCCACGTTTCGACAAAAAGTCTTCTTCAGGGGTCCTTGGGGGTCCTATAAAGGTGAGTACGTGGGAAACAGTTGTGTGGTGAACTGGAAGTGAGACACTGCTTGCATTTGCAGGACGCCCTCTTCACCTGGCAGTGTCTCACTTCCGGTTCACCACACAATTGTTTCCCACGTACTCACCTTTATAGGACCTCCAGGGATCTCTGAAGAACACTTTTTGTTGAAACGTGGACCGTGTTGTGTCCTGTATCCCTAGCGGACTAGGTCCTTTAAGGCTCTTATGTGGATGATTTACTTTTATGTAGATGGAATTATTTTATGTGGATGATTTCAGTGGACCTTTGGAACTTTGACACTTTCAAATAAAGTCCATTTGGGAACATCGTCACTCCACAGAGTTTTTTTTGGTTTTCTCTGGATTTTCTTCTTTGTGGATATTTTGGGGTCAATTCCTTTTGTTTTGTGCCATCTCCTTGCACATCCGGGGTGGGATTGTGTTATTGTATTATTTTAAATAAGTGTATATTGAAAGAGTATATACATAAGTGATTAATCAATGGGTGGGTGGGATAAAATGATCGATTTTGAATATCTGTAAGTTGAATGTGCTTTTCTTGAATTGTTCTATGTTCTTATACCTGTGTATTGCACTGTTAAAATTTAAAAATTAATAAAGATTTATAAAATAAAGAGTGAAAAAAAAAAAGAAGAAGTAAGTGGCCACGATGAACCGGCCGCGATGAATCGTCCCGTTCCGTTAGCTGCTGCCCCTGTTCCATCTGCATAAGGCCGGCTCTGTGCGCCAGCCTTCGCATATCCGGCACCTTCCGCTCTGGAAACATGCCGGCCGCATTATGAGATTTACCGTAACTCAAAGGGTTGAGTTTCACTTTTGACTGCAGATCCACTGTCCTATTCCTTTTGTGAGGCAGAGAGCAGGTGCCGGCTGTGGCTCCAGCCCTGACAAGAGGAAGTGATTCATCACACTTCTTTTAGGCCTCTGAGAGCTTCCCCTTTTTTTTTTTTTTTTTGGCAAATCTGTTGCATGGCCCCTTTACCAGCTGTTTGATGTTATGGTGCCCAGTTTGATCAAAGACTTGCCCCTGTGCTCATGGGATAAACCTCTGGTGAATCAGGTGTTGCAGACCCTTCATGTAACTTAAGCTGAGACTAGTCATGATGGATAACGCATTACATGTTTTGTGTCCTTGAAAGCCTTCAGCAAATGACACTTGTAAAAGAATGACCAGTTACATCAGCTTAGAGAGACAGATAAACAGCCTGATAGCTTATGGACTGTGTAGCTTCTAGAGATAAGGAACTGCTCTATGTGCAGAAACTCAGGTACCCTCTAGGGAGCCAAAAGAAAAGGAAAGACAGGAGCTGATCACTGAATTTAAACTTGATCAAGAATTTCTTATTCATTCCTAAACCTTATCTGAAGTCCCTAGTAGAGAATGACATGGGGACAAATTTATTCCCGTCCCCACGGGAACTCCATTTCTCCATCCCATCCCCGTGAAATTTGTTACTGTCCCTGTCTCATTCCTGTAAGCTGCGCCTTGACAGCACAAGCCTGGAACACTTATGATTTTAAAGTGTTTAAGGCTCGTGCAGATGAAGACGGAGCTTAGGCATTGGTGGAATGAGGCATTATGACATCACAATGTGAGCTCTAGAATGTTACTACTTAGGATTTGAAAGTGTTTGAGGCTTGTGCAGATGAGGACGGAGCTTAGGCATTGGTGGAATGAGGCATTATGACATCACAATCTGAGCTCTAGAATGTTGCTTATGGAGATGAGGACAGAGCATGCAGGAATGGGGCAGGGACAGGAAAAGAACTCGATGGGACGGGATGGGAAAATGAGTTCCGGCAGGGACGGGGAAAAATTTGTCCCCGTGTCATTCTCTATCTTCCACTGAAGCCCTAAGATGCTGACATGATGTTTTACCATCTGTGGAATATAACATAGAATGCTTGTAAACAAACCTCTTTGCCTATTATGGTTCGTTATTGAATTGTGTTGCATATGAAATGGCCTTCCATGGCGGCATGCCAGAGAAAACAAGCCCCAAAAGCACAGTATTTGGACTCGCTTTCCTATTTCTGGACCAAGTCCATTTTTTTTTTGTTGTTGCTGTTGTCTGTACAAGTTCCTGGGAATTTTTATCATCCATACTTAATAAAATCAAGTCAAAATAAATCATATTAAAAATAAAGGTCAAATAAATTAAAACTTTCCAGAAATAGATAGAGATAACAAAGGAAAGACTTAAAATAACAGCACGTGTAAAATTAGACATTGTATTTGTAATGTCACTTGATTGCATTCAAGGAAGGCTTAATGTTAAGAGTTTCATTTACATATAATGATGGCTAAATTTACTCCCAGACTCAGCCTTCCATTATTAATAAGGCAAATAGAATGTTGGGCATGATAAAGAAAGGAATCTCGAGTAGATCGGAGAAAGTTATAATGCCGCTTTATAGGGCAATGGTCAGACCACACTTGGAATACTGCGTCCAACATTGGTCTCCCTACCTAAAGAAGGATATAAAACTGCTGGAGAGGGTGCAGAGACGAGCAACTAAACTAGTGAAGGGTATGGAGAAACTGGAATATGAGGATCGACTTAAAACACTGGGATTGTTCTCCCTTGAGAAAAGGAGACTGCGTGGGGATATGATCGAGACCTTCAAAATACTGAAAGGAATCGACAAAATAGAGCAGAGAAGATTATTTACATTGTCCAATTTGACACGGACAAGAGGACATGAAATGAAGCTAAGGGGGGGCAAGTTCAGGACTAATATCAGGAAGTTCTGCTTCACACAGAGAGTGGTTGACATCTGGAATACTCTCCCAGGGGAGATTATTGCGGAATCGACAGTCCTAGGCTTCAAAAGCAAACTAGATGCATATCTCCTTGAGAGAGGCATATAAAGATATGGTTGGATATAAAATAAGCCAGGTGTATACCTAGCAGGGCCTCCGCGTGTGCGGATCGCCGGACTTGATGGACCGAAGGTCTGATCCGGAGATGGCGCTTCTTATGTTCTTAATAATCGTGCATTGTAATTCCTGAGAATGTCCCAGCTTCTTTGAGTTCTAAACCGCATAGAACTGGAAGGTAATGCGGTATAAGAACATACGAATAGTCTTAGTGGGTCAGACCAAAGGTCCATCAAGCCCAGTAGCCCGTTTTCACGGTGGCCAATCCAGTCACTAGTACCTGGCCAAAACCCAAGGAGTAGCAACATTCCTTATAGAATCCCAAAGAATAGCAAGATTCTAGAATTTCAAAGAGTAGCAACATTCCATGTTACCGATCCAGGGCAAGCAGACTATGGAGTTTTCCTCCAGGAATTTGTCCAAACCTTTGTTAAAACCAGCTACGCTATCCGCTCTTACCACAACCTCTGGCAAGGCGTTCCAGAGCTTAACTATTCGCTGAGTGAAAAAAATTTTTTGTTCTATTGGTTTTGAAAGTATTTCCCTGTAACTTCATCGAGTGTCCCCTAGTCTTTGTCATTTTTGACGGAGTGAAAAATCGATCCACTTGTACCCCTTCTACTCCACTCAGGATTTGTCATGTAATGTAATGCAAAAGACTTACAGTACAACAGGAAGAAGTTACCTCCAGGAACCAAGAGACAGAAAGTTGTGCTGGCACTGGACGTGCACGTGCGACCCAAACTTGCAAATTCATGGTGGATTCCTTCCATCAAAACAAGAATATTGCTCCTCTTCTTATAGACCAGTGGTCTCAAATTCGCGGCCCTCCAGGTACTATTTTGAGGCCCTTGGTATGTTCATCATAATCACAAAAGTAAAATAAAACAGTTTCTTGATCATATGTCTCTTTAGCTATAAATGATAATATTATTATTAAGACTTAGCCAAAAGAAAAGAGATATAAACTATAAAGAGTTTTACCTCATGCAAAATTGTCATTTCTTTAATAAGACATTAACTGTTTTTTCTGCGGCCCTCCAAGTACCAACAAATCCAAAATGTGGCCCTGCAAAGGGTTTGAGTTGGAGACCACTGGCTTAACTATAATCATGATATCCTGTTTGTCTTTGGGAAGAACAGCTGAGATTGTGATGTCATAATGCCTCATTCCTCTAATAAGAGCCAACCTCATCAGTGATGTCACAATGGCTTGATTGTCCTGTTCTCCCCTCTGCCCTCCAATCCATCCAGCATATTAACTGTTCCCCTTAACTCAGTGGTCTCAAACTCGCGGACCTCCAGGTACTATTTTGAGGCCCTCGGTATGTTTATCTTAATCACAAAAGTAAAATAAAACAGTTTCTTGATCATATGTCTCTTTAGCTATAAATGATAATATTATTATTAAGACTTAACCAAAAGGAAAGATTTATAAACTATAAAGAGTTTTACCTCATACAAAATTGTCATTTCTTTAATAAGACATTAACTTTTTTTTCTGAGGCCCTCCAAATACCAACAAATCCAAAATGTGGCCCTGCAAAGGGTTTGAGTTGGAGACCACTCTTATAGACTGTTGTAACAAAACAAAAAAAAAAACACCTACTCCGGAGCTATCTTTGTTATAAACATTAAAGGACAAATTGATATCAAGTCAGATTAATAACCAGACCTCAAATACCCAAGGCACTACTTAAATCATCTTTCGTGCCCTTCCTGGGGTGGTAAATTCATCATTGGGCTTGGTAAAGTGCATGCACCAATTATCTTATGGAACTTAGAAAGCGCGGGTACTGGTTATTTTCGCTCTTTCTAAGTTCCTTAAGATAATTGTTGGTGCATGCATAGAAGGTGGCATAGGCCCTGATGAAACCGAGTGTGAAATGGCATAAAAGAGAAGTGCCTTCCTTTCTTTAGCATCTTAAGCACTAAAAACACTTTATATTTATTGAATGTTATCAAATCAAGTTTACAAAATTAATTTAGAGCACATGTCACTTTACCAAGACCAATGATGAATTTACCACCCCAGGAAGGGCACGAAAGATGATTTAAGTAGTGCCTTGGGTATTTGAGGTCTGGTAACCTGATTTGATATCAATTTGTTCTCTGGTTCATACAATTGTTATTTGTGTGAACAAATTTTTGTTTTCTTCAATTCAAGTTGATAAAAGTTAAAGAACGGGAAGGGGTAGGGAGGGTAGGGAGGGACGTCAACACATACATCAAGGGCAGAGTTGCCAGTTTAGCCAGTTACCGAATTTCAGGAGGGAAAGTTTTGGCCAGCCTTGGTTATCTAACAACCTGGTCTGATGCATTATTGGCCCTGCGACACTGATTTCAAAAACCGGGACCGGTCAAAAAACTCTCCCTCCTGGAACTGGGTAGTTTGGCAACTCTGCTAGGGAAGACTGCAACCTGAACACAACACTTTAGACCACACAGACATCCTAGAAAAAAAAGTCATGCTCCCCATGGAGATGGAAAGTGATCCTAGAATATAAACAGCCAAGGTAGCCAGACAGGAAGTACAAGGCAAGCCAAGAATTCACAACAAAATGAAGATTAGCTGTAGCCTTCTTATGGTTGAATGCAGTGTTCCCGCTAAGCTGCGCTGGGGTGCGTTGACGCACAAAATATTACCTCGCAGCGCACAAGTTTCTCGTCACAGCGCACACAGTGTAGAGCACAGTTCTTCAACCGCCGGTCCGCAAACAAAATCTTGCCGGTCCGCGAAGGATTCGGTCCCCGCCGCAACGAAAGGCCGGCGTCAGCTGACTTGCAACTTCCTGTTGCAGTCGCTGTGCCGGGACTCCTGCCTTCGCCGGGACTCCTGCCTTCCACCGCGTTTGCCTCCTGCCTTGTCTCCGCACCTCCAGACCAGCAGCGGCAGCTGTGTATGCTTTTAACTTCGGCACAGAGCTGCCCCTAATCATTAGTTTAGCGCGGTTTCATAAGGCAGCCTCGGGGCCTTTGCTAGGCCGGCCCACATCGCATCATCGAAGCGGGCCGGCTATCAAAGGCCCCGAGGCTGCCTCATGAAACCGCGCTAAACTATTGATTAGGGGCAGCTCTGTGCCGAAGTTAAAAGCATACAGAGCTGCCGCTGCTGGTCTGAACTCTTGGGCCGCTGAAGGAGGGCAAAAAGCAGCTGTCCTGGAGGTTTCCCTTCCTCTCGCCTTTACAGGTTCCTTTTTTCCACCTTTTTTTTTTTTCCTTCAAACGGCAACGGGCCCCAGCATCGACATCAATCAAGTAAGTTCCACTGTCAATCAAGCGGTTCTGCTCGGCCAAAGCTTCCCCTGTGACATGAGCCACCCTCAGGGGAAAGAAAGTGACCCACAAAGGTGAGGGGAAGGGGGGCAGATGATGGAAGTTGGGGGGGGGGAGAGAGAGAGAGAGAGAGAAGGGGCAGATGATGGAATGGAGGAGATGAGAGAGAGAGAGAAGGGGACAGATGATGGAAGGGAGAAGAAGGGAGAGAGAGCAGAAGGCAGATGGATGTCAGTTGAGAAGGGAGAGCAGATGCTGAATGGAAGTGGGGAAAGAACACATACTGGATGGAAGGAGGAGATAAATAAAGGGGGAAGAAAATAGTAAGATAATGGAGGGGTGAGGGAAAGGGGTGACAAGCTGTGTGTAGACACAGTGAAAAGAGGGAAACGGGACTAAATAGTAAGAAAGAATTTAATTTAGATGGAGGCAGAAAATAGAGAAGGAAGACCAGAGAAGAAAAGGGAAGAGAGAGCAGAGAATGATCAGATCTGAGTGGAGGAAATGAGAAGAGAGATATGCTAAAAACCACAGGGGGGAGGGAAGGATAGAGATGCCAGACCATGAGGGGAACAGAAGGAAGATGATGGATGCTAGACCAAATTGGGGGGTGGGAGGGGGGCAGGAGGAGAGATGGCAGGGAAAGACAGACAGTGAATGGAAGGGGCAGATGCTGGACTGAAGAGACAGAGAAGGTTATCATGCTGCTGTACCGGGCCATGGTACGCCCTCACCTGGAGTACTGCGTCCAGCACTGGTACTTTAAGAAGGACACGGTACTACTCGAAAGGATCCAGAGAAGAGCAACTAAAATGGTTAAGGGGCTGGAGGAGTTGCCGTACAGCGAAAGATTAGAGAAACTGGGCCTCTTCTCCCTTGAGCAGAGGAGATTGAGAGGGGACATGATAGAAACATTCAAGGTACTGAAGGGAATAGACTTAGTAGCTAAGGCAGGGAGAACGAGAGGGCACTCTCTAAAGTTGAAAGGGGATAGATTCCATACAAACGTAAGGAAGTTCTGTGGTAGAAAGCAACATATTTATTTGGCTCATAACTTGCTGGCGCCCGATATTTTTAGCTCACAGTGAAAAAAGTTTGCTCACAACACCCGCCCGCTTAGAGGGAACACTGGTTGAATGCATTGTATTCTTGCTATGTCACCTTCAGTTCACCTCTATTTTGCAGTTTCTTATGACATCACAGTCTGTGCAATTCAGGGAGATTGCTTTATTTTAGGGAAACGGAAAGCAGAACGCATGAATCTATAAAGGCTCAAATCAAGGTGTAAGGAAAGAGCAAATTTCACAACCATCTTCCTTTAAAAAAAAAACCCCAAAACCAACTATTTGCTAATGGACTTAGGCGCCCTTTTACTAAAGTGCATTAGGGGTCACGCGCAAATCCAGCCAGTAGCAAAGAGGAATCACTGCCACTGGGGACCCTACTAATGCTGTCCCCAGGTAAGGCCCGGGAGGGGGGGGGGGAAGTGATGTGGTCCAAAGGGCAGAGTTTACTGGAGGAGGAGGCAAGATTTGAATACTAGCAGTCCTTGTGGTGAATGGGGGGGGGGGGGGGGGTCAGGCCTGTATTGAGGTGTTTAGATTTGTGATGGGATATTAAAATTGTGGGGGTGCATTGAGATTATGCTGAGGGGGTAAGGTCTGTGTCGGGGGAGATTTGGGGCCTCATTAAGGGGATGGGGCATGTCGGGGAGGTTCAGAGGGCTTGATTGGGAGAATCAGGTTTATCTTGGAGGGGTTCAGGGTTGGGTTGTGGCGGGGGAGGGGATCAGAGGATGTGCCGCTTCACCACCACTGACGGTAACACTGTCACCCTTACTGCCTTCTCTTGAGGTGATGGTAAATTCAGCTGCGCTCCCAGCAGTCGTGACAGCTAGCACACGGTACTGACCTGTGCATTAGCGGTCACAGCCAACCACACCCATGTCTGCCCATGTCATGCCCCCTCCCTCCGTAAGTAGCTAACATGGGTACGTTACCAAGGCAGCTGACTTTTTAACCACAGGTAAATCCTGCATTAGTAAAAGGGGCAGTACGATTGTCGTTGACAGGTTTCTCAGCAGAAGAAAGTTAGAAGCCATCCAATTCCCCCTTAGGCCCACCCAAAGTGTGCTCTCTGGCTACACTATGCTAATTAGCACCAATAATTGGCTTTATAACAAGCAGATAAAGGCCAAATGGCCCATCCTGTTTGCCCATCTGCAACATCCACTATCTCCTCCTCTCCTTATTGGCTAAGGCTCTTTACACCTGCATTGTGAGGTCATAGAGCTTTATGATTATAGAAACATGATGCCAAATAAAGGCCAACTGGCCCATCCAGTTTGCCCATCTGCAGCATCCACTATCTCCTCCTCTCCCTATTGGCTAAGGCTCCTAACATTTGCATCTCCTCTTCCTATAGGCTAAGGCTCTTTACACCTGCATTGTGAGGTCATAGAGCTTTGTGGTTATAGAAACATGATGGCAGATAAAGGTCAAATGGCCCATCCGCAGCATCCACTATCTCCTCCTCTCCCTATTGGCTAAGGCTCTTAACATTTGCATTTCCTCTTCCTATAGGCTAAGGCTCTTTACACCTGCATTGTGAGTCAGAGCTTTATGATTATAGAAACATGATGGCAGATAAAGGCCAAATGGACCATCCAGTCTGCCCATCTCATACATATTCATTGTGGATATCCTGAAAATCTGACCTGCCTGTGGCTCTTGAGGACCAGAATTGACTACCCCTGGACTAGCCTAATGTATGATATAAACGTATATTTGTAGGTGAAGAAATCCCAAGACTTGTTTTTTTCAACTTCTCAGAATGATACAAAACTGGCAGAAACTTTCAAGACAATGTTTTTTTTCCCTTCTTGCTCAGACTTGAAAGTGTGGCTTATGAACACAATGTTCTTTCCGCAGAGTTTTGTGATGTGTGACTATAAGTCGGGCCTCCACGCCCTCTGCACACCAAGGAGGGGCACTGTGTCTACCAGTAGGAATGCAGGGGAGTAAAGCTCGAACAAGACCTGCCTTAATAGTATGTCACAGAATATACACCCACAGTTAGAACATAAGAACAGCCATACTGGGTCAGACCAATGACCCATCGAGCCCAGTTTCAAACAGTGGCCAATCCAGGTCACAGTGCCTGGCAGAAATCCAAACTGTAGCAACAGTCCATGCTATCAATCCAGGGCAAGCTGTGGTTTCCCCTACATCTGTCTCAATAGCATGCTATGGACTTTTCCTCCAGGAACCTTTCTTAAACCCAGCTGTAAACACATCCTCTGGCAAAGAGTTCCAGAGCTGAACTATTCTTTGAGTAAAAAATATTTGTTTTAAAAATATTCCCATTTAATTTCAATGAGTGTCCCCTGGTTTTTGTACTTTTTGAAAGGGTGAACAATCAATTCACTCTTACGCATTCTACAGCACTCAGGAATTTGTAGACCTCAATCATATCCCCCCCCCCCCCTCAACCGTCTGAGTAGAGTGGAAAGGGTAGACGTGAATCACTTGTTTACTCTTTCCAAAAATACTAGGACTAGGGGTATGCAATGAAGCTACTAAATAGTAGATTTAAAACAAACCAGAGAAAATATTTCTTCACTCGATACATAAATAAACTCTGGAATTCGTTACCAGAGAATATGGTGAAATCAGTAAGCTTAGCAGGGTCTAAAAAGGTTTGAATAATTTCATACAACAAAAGTCCATAGGCCATTGTTGAGATGGCTTGGGAAAATCGACTGCTTATTCCTAGAATAAGCAGCATAAAATCTGTGTTATTACTTGGGATCTAGCTAAGTACTTGGGACCTGGATTGGCCCCTGTTGGAAACAGGATTCTGGGCTTGATGGACCTTCCATCTGTCCCAGTATGGCAATACTTATATTCTTTTGTGAACCAAGTATACGACAATCAAGTCATTGTGACATCAGTGATGAAGTTGGCTCTTAGGCATTGGTGGAATGAGGCATTATGACATCACAATCTCAGCTCTGAAATGTTGCTTCTCTTTGGGTTTCTGACTGGTACTTGGGACGTGGGTTGGCCACTGTTGGAAACAGGATCTTGGGCTTGATGGACCTAGGGTCTGTCCCAGTAAGGCAACTCTTATGTTCTTGAATATAGGACAATCAAGCCATTGTGACATCACTGGTGAGGTTGGCTCTTAGGCATTGGTGGAATGAGGCATTATGACATCACAATCTCAGCACTGGAATGTTGCTACTCTTTGGGGTTTTGTCAGGTACTTGGAACCTGGGTTGGCAACTGTTGGAACAGGATACTGGGCTTGATGGACCTAGGGTCTGTCCCAGTAAGGCAACTCTTATGTTCTTGAATATAGGACAGTCAAGCCATTGTGACATCACTGGTGAGGTTGGCTCTTAGGCATTGGTGGAATGAGGCATTATGACATCACAATCTCAGCTCTGGAATGTTGCTACTCTGGGTTTCTGCCTGGTACTTGTGACCTGGGCTGGCCGCTGTTGGAACAGGATACTGGGCTTGATGGATGTCCTATTATGGCAATTTTTATGTTTTTATGTTCTTATGTCTCTTTTCAAAGCTAGAGAGTCCAAACTACTTTAGTCGTTTCTCATACGAGAGAAGTTCCATCCCCTTTATCACTTTGGATCTGGATCAGCAACCAAAGCCTCATTTTAAAGTGAAGCCATTAAAAGCTAAAATACGGTTGAGTCTCTCTCCATTTTATAACCGAAATCGGATTCATTTGCCTTCACAGTTTTCTCAGCAATGAAATATAGTTGGCTTCTAAAATGCTGAGTCTTTGCCATCTCTGTGGAATAAAATGTTCCTCGGAGATTGTTGGATCTAAATAAGGTGCCTCAAGCCTCTTAGGTATGACATATTTTGGTGGTTGTTTGAATAAAGTGTCTTCCAAAGACTTATGACAGAGCATTTTTCAACAGGCAAAATGAAAAACCATTAAAAGCCAAAGGAAGAATGAGATACACTGTTCCAGGGAGAACAGCCAGCCTGCTGGCAAGGGCTGAAAAATGATTTGCTTGAAATTTCATTGATTGAAATTCGGGAGAGTTTTTCATACCATCGCCCTCTGTCTCTAAATAAAGGGCTGAGGAGCCATAAATTTAGAAACTGTGAGCTGCTTTTAATTAAGATGCTTTGAAGTTCTTGGCGTCCCTTGTGGTGCGTTATGAGGATAAGGCGGGGGTAGAAATGCCCTGAAAGTCGGGATTCTAAGGCATTTGTCTACTAAAAGTACCTTACTAAAATGGCCTTAGTGCATGCTAAAATGAGACTTTCCCACCTGCAAACCCCATTTCTAGCATGTCCAGATAACTGAGAGAGTCCCCCCCATACTTATAGTGAGTTTAAAGTGCAATAAATATGAAATCAGCAAACTCAGAATGCAGCGCTGTCAATGATTCAAGGTTAAGACTCGGAACCAGCGGAAATTGAAAACTTCTCTGCAATGGCTGCCAGGACGGTTCATATCCAACATTCTCAAACGCTCAGAATGACTTCTCGGGTTCCAGACGAGGCAAAACCGCCAGATTAGTAGCTCAACTGGTCCAGTTTCAGGTAAAACACCCTTCTTCGGGAGCTTAGGCGAGGTTGAAAATGCTGGGGCTGTTCTCCCTAGAGAAGCGGAGACTTAGAGAAGACATGATAGAAACCTTCAAAATCTTGAAGGGCATGGAGAAGGTAGATAGGGACAGATTCTTCAGACTGTGGGGAACCACAAGTACTCGGGGTCACTCGGAGAAATTGAAAGGGGACAGGTTTAGAACAAATGCTAGGAAGATCTTTTTTACCCAGAGAGTGGTAGACACATGGAACGCGCTTCCGGAGGTTGTGATAGGCCAGAGCACAGTACAGGGATTCAAGGAAGGTTTAGATAGGTTCCTAAAGGATAAGGGGATTGAGGGGTACAGATAGAAACAGAGGTAGGTTATAGAAATGGTCAGGAACCACTTCACAGGTCATAGACCTGATGGGCCGCCGTGGGAGCGGACCGCTGGGCGCGATGGACCTCTGGTCTGACCCAGTGGAGGCAACTTATGTTCTTATGTTCTGTCTAGGGTTACCAAAAAAAGGAGGACGGATTGTGACATACAAGTTTTACTTCCATTGCTTTCAATAGAAGTAAAACCCAGAAATCTCAATCCATCCTCCTCTTTCTGGAGCCATATGGTAACCCTAGTTCTGACGGCTCCATTGTCTCATCTTTTCAATGCTTCATTAGAGCCTGGTGTGGTCCCAGAGGGCAGATGTGGTCCCTCTGCACAAGAGTGGAAGCTAAGGAGGAGGTTGGGAATTACAGGCCAGTGAGTAAACTAATGGAAACACTTCTTAAGCGGAGGATAATGAGATTTCTAGAACTGAATAGACTGCAGGAACTGAGGTAACATAGTTTTACGAGAGGTAGGATTTGTCAGACTAATCTGATTGATTTCCTTGACTGGGTGACCAAACAGTTGAAGAGTCAAGCTCTGGAACGCATTGCCAGAGGTTGTGGTAAGAATGGATAGTGTAGCTGGTTTTAAGAAAGGTTTGGACAAGTTCCTGAAGGTAAAGTCCATAGTCTGTTATTGAGAAAGACATGAGGGAAGCCACAGCCTGCCCTGGATCGGTACAATGGAATGTTGCTACTCTTTGGAATTCTAGAATCTTGTTACTCTTTGGGATTCCAGAATTTTGCTGTTCTTTGGGATTCTGTATGGAATGTTGCTACTCCTTGGATTTTGTCCAGGTACTAAGGACCTGGATTGGCCACTGTGAGAATGGGCTACTGGGCTTGATGGACCGTTGGTCTAACCCAGTAAGTCTATTCTTATGTTCTTAGGTTCTTATGTTAGATGTAGTGTACTTGGACGAACAAAGCTTTCTGGGTTTTGGAGAACCTCGAGCTCGGGGCCTTGTCTGGAAAGCCTCCAAGCATACGCAGATGTGACGCGATGATGTCACAGGCATGCGATATCAACGTGTTGCATCCATGCAGGCTCAGAGGCCCTCCAGACGCGGCCCTGAGCTTGGGGAGAAGAGATGAGGTTTGTGTAGGGGTGGAGCTAGGGGTGGGGCTGGGGCAGAACAGGGTGGACTATGTGTCATCTTTTTTAACGAGGAAATCTGATAACCCCACTACAGTGAGAATCAAATCCAGTACATATGGTAACCCTACCTGTGATCTAGCTTCCTAAATCCACTTGGGCTGGACATGACAGAAGGAAGGCCCTGGAAGTGGCCCTGAGGATGCATATCTTAATCTCATTGAGAAAACACGACCATATTACAGAAGCATGCATCAACTCACATTGGCTACCAATCCAAGAAAGAATACTATATAAATTCTACTGTATGTTATTTAAAACCTTAAACGGAGACAGCCCAACCTACCTGAACAACCGCCTCATCCAAACCACCTCAATCAGACATAGAAAGACACACACCCCCTCGATCACAGAAGTAAAACGGAAAAAACTATACGACGGCCTCCTGGCCACTCAAGCAGCTAAACTAGATAACCAAATCTCCAATCTACTGATAACGAAACCAGACTACAAGACGTTCAGAAAAGAAATAAAAACTATACTCTTCAAGAAATTCCTGGAACAGCCCTAACTTCAAACTTACCGTCCTTCCCCCCTCCCTCTTCCCGCCACACGGAAACTACATACCTTTACCTCTCTAGAAAGGACAAATGTTCTTCCATTGTAACCCAACGTTTTTCATCTCTTTTGTAATCCGCCTTGGCGGAATAGAAATCTCTAATGTAATGTAATGTTGGAGGTTGGAAGATTGGGGAGGGAGGTCGAGGACAGAGAAGCTGAACCATGGAGGAGCTGGAGAACAGGCCTAGTGCACCTGTCAGACACTTAGGCCTCCTTTCACGAAACTGCAGTTTCTAGCGCTGAATGGGCCGCGCTGCTTCCAACTCTCATTGAGTTCCTATGAGCGTCGGGAGCCGTGTGGGCCACTCAGCGAGGCTCCCTGCGCTAGAAACTGCTATCGTAGTTTCGTAAAAGAGGGGGTTAATGTATGACCTGGCATGTCTGCTAATGTTTATTTCGTCAAATTTAAAACATGCTTTTTCTGAGTTCGAGGTGCAACTCAAAAATTACACCAAAAAAGCAAGCGTGATCCCCTTTCAGGGCCCCTCTGAACTGTTCTTCCTCCTCCATTAGCAGCGTGGGGCAGACAGGACGCTGTCTCTTGTGCACCCAGCAGGTCCTCGTCCCCTTGCAACCAATTAATCACACTTTCCTTAGCCTTAGCCAGCCAAAGGCAGGAGCAGGAGATACAATAGGTCTCATTTTGGCACTTCCCTGTGACCCTACAGCACAGAGCTCTCAGCTCCCATCTTAGGGCAGTGCAAAGTATATTGAGGGTCCTGAATCATCGGGGGCCTCTGGTGAAACGACGGAGGTGCCCTCGTTCCTCGCATTCCTTCCCCGATGCTTATGGCTCTGCGAGTGTTGTATAAATCATTCTATAACTCCTTGTCTGGTGATTTTCTTCTCTTATATTACGCATTCGATTTGGCCTCTACAGGTCCTGACCTTTTTACTTGGCTTGGTGCACTTTATCTGTCCCTGAGTAACTGCAGCTGTCTTGCAAATCTCAACCATTTTTTTTCTAGGGCAAGTTCCTTTTCCTATTGCAGTCAGACTTTAAGGATTTTTTTTAATGATCATTACTAATTTTTAAATCTTTGATCTACATCTAAGGACTTTTATAATAATAATAATTTATTTTTATATACCACCTAACCAGCAGTTCATGGCGGTTTACACAATTAGGTACTCAGCCTACAACATAATAATAACATCATACATAATAAAATCAGAGTAACTAATACAAGCATTAAAACTAATGAATAAAAAAAACACAATATAAACTAAAATAAGATATATAAAAAGATTAAAAGTACATTATAACTACATGATAATATAAAAATCAATAATGGATATTATATTGTTTAAATAAGTGGGTTTTAAGATCTTTTCGAAATTGATAGTAAGTAAGAAATGGAGAAATGAGAAGATTCAAACATGAATTCATTAATCCTGCTTGGAATGCTAAGGTCCTATCTAAAAATTTTTTGTAATGACGTGCATTTGCTGAAGGAAAATAAAACCAACCAGACCTACGAATATTTTTCTTAGAAATAAAAAAACTAAAATGAGAAACAAGGTAAGCCGGTGCTAAGCCAAATAAAACTTTCAAACAAATGCATCCAAATTTAAATAACACTCGAGCCCAGGGATGTCCAACCTTTTGGCTTCCCTGGGCCGCATTGGCCGAAAAAAATGTTTCTGGGGCTGCGCAAACGCTGCAGCATGACAGAGGAGGGAGCCGGCAAGACGGTAAACACCCGGGGGCAGCAGAGTAAAACACTGCATCGCACATACTTCACTGGGCCGCAGGTTGGACACCCCTGCTCTAGCCTCAAATGGTAGCCAGGGAAGCTTTGGATAATATACACTGATAATATACAAAGTCTGTTGATTGCTGTAGACTTTGTGGTTACAAACAAGACCCAAGACCTGGCTTTCATTTAGCACAAAGGGATCCTTCGCATGTTCATCTAATGTGGTATAAAAGTGCAAAGAGGCAAATGCTAAAGACCAGAATCAACCTACATAGATATCGTATTAAGAATTGCAATACCAACCAGGATGTCACCTCTGTCGGACAACACTTTGGAAAAACTGACCACTGCACCAATGATTTTATGGTGAGAATAGTAAAAGGGAACTTTAAAACAATCCAAGAACATAAAGCCTTTGAAATTAAAATGATAAAATATTTTGATACCTACCAGACAGGGCTTTCTTTCCCACTATAAAGACATTTTAAACTGCTCTGCTACCTTTCTGTCTCCTGCCTGCCCATCCCTCCGTCTTCCTATCCCCGAAATGCTTTAATGTTTTCCCTTATACAGTATATACTGATATCTGTCAACATTTGCTTTTTTTCTGATCTGAAGAAGAAGTGTTACCTTCGAAAGCTCCTCATAAAACGCATTGAGTTAGTCCAATAAAAAGGTATCACCTTATTTCCTTTGGTTTTTTTGCTTCATTTCTTTATCCTACCTTGGAAAGTGGACTAACACGGCCACATCGTTGGAAGTGTGGACCCACTGACAGCTTAGGGGATCCATCCTGTCCGTGGGAGCCAACTTTGCAAAATGACTGGGGGACGCTAAACCCAACGGAAATTAGCTCTCTGCGGGCACAGTTTAGGAGTTTGTTCCATATTGGGGGTGCTCAAGCACCCACAGAGCTGGCTCCTATGCATGTAAATCTCTACCAGTATGCACAGAGCTTTGCCCTCTGTACCAATGGACAGGAAAAGTCAAGCAATGAGAACACGGATCGGTTATGGCACTGTTAATTGTAGATAAGCATCTAATATAATAAAATGATAGGCCGCGCATGCGCACTAAAAAAAACGTGTTCCCTGGTCCGTCGGGAAAATACGAGTGCGCATGCGCGCCTACAACGTCACCACAGCCTGCTCTCCGTCTCCACCTCGCGCCGCTGCAGGCCCCACACTCGCAACTCACGCATCCGCTGCAGCCTAGCAACTCCGACCACAACCTTCCCCCCTCAACCGCCTATGCCGGCTCAGGCTGGCGCGTTGAGGAGTCGGAATGCAGACCCGGAAGAGCGAAGGAAGCCTCACACTGAGCAACTGTATTTACACTGTGCAACGAGCCTCTGCCACGGTCCTGGGTTCCTCTCAGCCCACCCTTCTCGCGGTCTGGCCGGCTACCTTAGTCCTTTGCCGCCGCCGCCACCCCCTTCCCTTCCCTACCCGCGGTCGACAAAACTCTTGCCTCCAGCAGCCGCCGCAGCACTGTAAACACGCTGCTTCGCGGCCTCTACTGCCTTCGTTTGCTCTTCCGTTTCTCTGATGACGTCATCAGGGACATGGAAGGGCAAATCGGGGCAGTAGAGGCCGCGAAGCAACATGTTTACAGTGCTGCAGCGGCTGCTGGAGGCAAGAGGTTTGTCGACCGCGGGAAAGGAAGGGGGTGGCGGCGGTGGCAAGGGACTAGGGGAGCTGTTTAGACCGCGAGAAGAGAAAATCGCATGGGCCACGAAGAGACAGGGAGGAACTGGGAAGAAGGAAGAGGGAAAGGGGTCTGCTTTGGGGTAAGGGTGTGCTTGGAGGCACACAGCTTTGCTTGGGGGGGAGACAGAAGGGGGGCCACGGAGAGACAGGGAGGAACTGGAGCTGGAGAGGGAAAGGGGCCTGCTTTGGGGGAGGGGTGTGCTTGGAGGCAGACAGCTTTGCTTGGGGGGGGAGACAGAAGGGGGGCCACCGAGACACAGTCAGGGAGGAACTGGAGGGCCAGAGGGAAAGGGGTCTGCTTTGGGGGAGGGGTGTGCTGGGAGGTAGATAGCTTTGCTTGGGGGGGAGAAAAAATGGGGGGCCACGGAGAGACAGTCAGGGAGGAATTGGAGGGGTAGAGGGAAAGGGGTCTGCTTTGGGGGGGAGGGGTGTGCTGGGAGGCAGACAGCTTTGCTTGGGAGGGGAGACAGAAGGGGGACCACGGAGACACTGTCAGGGAGGAATTGGAGGGGTAGAGGGAAAGGGAGCTGCTTCGGGGGGGAGGGGTGTGCTGGGAGGCAGATCATTTTGCTTAGGGGGGAAGACAGAAGGGGGGCTACGGAGAGACAGGGAGGAACTGGAGGGGGAGAGGGAAAGGGGGCTGCTTTCTAGCACCCGTTAATGTAACGGGCTTAAAGACTAGTATTGCAATACAAAGGAATCGGTCTTCATCATTTCGAGCTGAAAGCCAGTTTAGTGAACAAAACCTCATTGTGAAAATGGAATAAAAGAACAGATAAAGAGTCAAATGTTTTGAATTACCACAGACCCCATTAGCAGAATATTTGGAACATTTGTTGTAAAGTGCTTTGAGCAAGGGCTCTATTTAAATGCTAAAATAATAATAATAATATTGAAAGGTTAAGCATCCTTTCTGCAGATAATTTTATTCAGGTACTCAAGCATTTTCTTTGTCTCTCCCTCTGGCCTCACAACCTGGGCTAAAGGGGGGGTTAAGGGACTTACCCAAGGTCACAAGGAGCAGCATAGGTTTGAACCCACAATGTCAGGGTGCTGAGGCTGTATCTTTAACCACTACACCACACTCTATGTATCAGTGTGAGCAAGGATGTGTCATGGACCACTCAGAAAGGTGAACGTACACAAAACACTTTATTTGTATTCATAATAATGTTAGATCCTGTTCCCTGCACAGGCTTGATAAATGTAAGAAATAAGCACTGGGTTTTACTAAGCAGTATAAGAGCATTTTACCACAGGCCAGCAAGGTAGATGCTCCTACCATAGACGTCGGAATGGGGGAGGCCATAGGGGCCATGGCCTCCCCCCAAATAGGCAGTTTCAAGTTTATTATTTATTTGATATAGAAACATAGAAACATGATGGCAGATAAAGTCCAAATGGCCCATCCAGCCTCCCATCTGCAGCATCCACTATCTCCTTCTCTCCCTATTGGCTAAGGCTTTTAACATTTGCATCTCCTCTTCCTATTGGCTAAGGCTCTTTACTCCTGCATTGTGAGGTCATAGAGTTTATGGTTATAGAAACATAGAATCATGATGGCAGATAAAGGCCAAATGGCCCATCCAATCTGCCCATCCGCAGCATCCACTATCTCCTCCTCTCCCTATTGGCTAAGGCTCCTAACATTTGCATCTCCTCTTCCCATAGGCTAAGGCTCTTTACACCTGCATTGTGAGGTCATAGAGCTTTATGATTATAGAAACATGATGGCAGATAAAGGCCAAATGGCCAATCCAGAGCATCCACTATCTCCTCCTCTCCCTATTGGCTAAGGCTCTTAACATTTGCATCTCCTTTTCCTATAGGCTAAGGCTCTTTACACCTGCATTGTGAGGTCATAGAGCTTTATGGTTATAGAAACATAGGCAAAACTACTGTCTCAGTACAAGCTGAATATCTTCAAAAGATCATAAGCCACACAAAATGATATTCAAAGTTTCAAATACCAGAGAATAAGTGCTAATACTCTTCAATACAGGACAGTAGAAGAGACCTCAGTGTTTCTCAGGAATAACCTGTGAAACTATCTATGGCAATATATATATTGTCATAGAGAAATACATCCCTGGTCTCAGCTATTTCCACTGCCTGATCACACTTCCCTTTTACTTATTATCACTCTTTTAATTTTTGATTTTCAAAATATTATAGAAATATAGAATATATAGAAAAGAGGAAGCACTTATCTTAGTTATTTCTTCTGGTAATGTAAAATCACCGCAGAATGCAGTTTATAAAAAGTAGCGGGGTAGTAAACTATCTCGCTTAAAGAAGTCGGTCTCCTTTTCCAGAGTCAACCTCTTGCTTCTTTATGAGGAAATCATTGAAGCAGTAGCTCGTATTTTAAAATAATCCCCTGATGCAGCCTGTCGGGATATCGTTGAAAGCAAGAGGTTGACTCTGGAAAAGGAGACCGACTTCTTTAAGCGGGATAGTTTACTACCCCGCTACTTTTTATAAACTGCATTCTGCGGTGATTTTACATTACCAGAAGAAATAACTAAGATAAGTGCTTCCTCTTTTCTATATAAGGATAATACATGATAATATTTTGAAAATCAAAAATTAAAAGAGTGATAATAAGTAAAAGGGAAGTGTGATCAGGCAGTGGAAATAGCTGAGACCAGGGATGTATTTCTCTATGACAATATATATATTGCCATAGATAGTTTCTCAGGGTTATTCCTGAGAAACACTGAGGTCTCTTCTGCTGTCCTGTATTGAAGAGTATTAGCACTTATTCTCTGGTATTTGAAACTTTGAATATCATTTTGTGTGGCTTATGATCTATAGAAACATAGGAACATGATGGCAGATAAAGGCCAAATGGCCCATCTGCAGCATCCACTATCTCCTCCTCTCCCTATTGGCTAAGGCTCTTTACTCCTGCATTGTGACGTCATAGAACTTTATGATTATAGAAACATAGGAACATGATGGCAGATAAAGGCCAATGGCCCATCTTGTCTTTCCATCCACAGTAACCATTATCTCTTTCTCTCTCTGAGAGATCCCACGTGCCTATCACCTCTTGTGGGAGATTGTTCCACACATATACCGCCTATCATTACGTCTAGGCGGTATACAATAAATTTAATAAAAAACAGGGGATTAATAAATAACATTATTACAGGGGCACACAGTGGATGGTTGGTGCCTGCCCTCCTACCTATTTCCCGCTGTTGTACTTTAAATCTTCGAGGCAGCCGTCGTGCAGCGTGAATGAGCAGGCCTGCCCCGGAACCCTTCATCTTACTTCTGTGGGCAGAAGAAGACAAAAATGGTGGTCACTTCCGAACAGACTATTATTTTAAAATAAGTCAGCTCTGGGATGCTGTTAATTCAATGCCTATCAGTACTCCATCAACACATTGGTCTTTTCACCTTTGACCTTCTGTGTGTCCTTTCCTTTGATGTTTAAGTGTGAGCTCCCATAGGCTGTTGGTGCAGGGCATCCCCTCTACCCTTGGATGTGACATGTCAGCTGGTGGCCTGATTTCAGAATAGAAATCTTTCTCTCTCCGGCACCCGTCTCTCGCCAAGGAAAGATATCTAATCCCTACTGAGCTGTTTTCGCACGAGCAGGTGGTGAGGCACCATGCGGAGACACCAGTGACCGGAGAGCATTATGGCATATCTCTGGGATGACGACTGAGTTACCTAAGGGGTGTCGCGTTAGTGCTGGCCTCTATTAATTATGTGTGAAGGTCTGTGTTAAGAGAGCAGTCGAGCGCACGCGTAGTCGGACTCTGAGATATCGTCACTGGAATTCAGTGAGTTACTTGGCTGTGCCCAGGTTTGCCTGCAGTCTTGTCTCCTCCAGCGAGGAAACGTATGGGGATGGGACAGGGAAATTGAGTTCCCGTGTCATTCTCTAGTTGAGAACCTCTGCCCCAGAACCTTCATGAACCAATGTGCCACTTATTCCCATCCACTGAGGAATGGCCCTGCCTGTTTGCTTTATGACCGGCCCTTCCTTTCCCACTAAGTTCATTTTTGGATCGAATGCAGGCACTCCTGTCGTAGCTTCTCAAGAGCACAGTTTTTGCTGGGAATAGTCAGAGACATTTTCTAGGCGGTGAATCGGAAGAGATTTAAGATGAGTTTCAGGGGTCATTTTTATCCCATTCTCTGGTATAACGGCAAAGGGTAATAAAGGGTCAGGGTATATTTAGAACCCAAATCTCACTGGAAAATTAATGTAGAAAGCAAAGGCAAGTTCAGTTTAACACAGACGTCCACGAACAGTGTCATTGTGATACCTGATTTCCTGGTACTGTACTTTCCAACAGAAGTTCAAAGGTTTTACTGGAATATGCAGATAAACTGACGTCTACCTTTGGGAATTCTGTTTTCCAGATGATGAACGTGTGGGTCCACTTCTCTGCAACTTTCAGGTTCAGACTTAAACAGGTGAGTGTGCGGTGCAGTGGTTAAAGCTACAGCCTCAGAACCCTGAGGTTGTGGGTTCAAATCTACGCTGCTCCCTGTGACCCTGGGCAAGTCACACTTAATCCCCCCATTGCCCCAGGTACATTAGATAGATTGTGAGCCCACCAGAATAGACAGGGAAAAATGCTCGAGTACCTGAATAAATTAATGTAAACAATTCTGAGCTGCCCGAATAAATAGTGTGAAAGGTTTCAGCCTCTGATAACCACAGCTGGTATTGTGACATCACAATGCCTCATTCCACCAATGCCCAAGAGCCAACCTCATGAGTGATGTCACAATGGCTTGATTGTCCTTTACTTGGCTCACTTCTACTACATTTTGATTTCTAGAGTGGTGAAGTGGTTAGAGCTACAGCCTCAGCACCCTGAGGTTGTGGGTTCAAACCCACGCTGCTCCTTGTGACCCTGGGCAAGTCACTTAATCCTCAATGACTCAAGTAGGCAAGTCACTTAATCCCCCTATTGCCCCAGGTACATTAGATAGATTGGGAGCCCACCGGGACAGACAAGGAAAATGCTTGAGTACCTGAATAAATTCATATATACCGTTCTGAGCTCCCTTGGGAGAACAGTAATAAATAATGTGAAAAGTTTCAGCCTCTGATAACCAGAGCTGGTATTGTGATGTCATAATTCCACCAATAAGAGCCAACCTCATCGGTGATGTCACAATGGCTTGATTGTCCTATTCTTGGCTCACTTCTACTACATTTTGATTTCTAGAGTGGTGAAGTGGTTAGAGCTACAGCCTCAGTACCCAGAGGTTGTGGGTTCAAACTCGCACTGCTCCTTGTGACCTTGGGCAAGTCACTTAATCCCCCCATTACCCCAGGTACATTAGATAGATTGTGAGCCCACCGGGACAGACAAGGAAAATGCTTGAGTATCTGAATAAATTCATGTAAGCTGTTCTGAGCTCCCTTGGGAGAATGGTATACATAAATAAATTTTAAAAAGCTTTATCTGTCACTAGGTCTTCTTCTGTGGCTTAATAAAAAGAATAAAGTGCAAGGGTTCTTCAAAAAGTTTCCGTTCTTTCTTGTTGTTGCAGGAAATAGTTTGGGCGGGAGAAGTGGTAAGAGGGCGTATCATAGAATGTCATGTGACTAACCAGTCATGCAAGTCGGCTCACCTTGCAGGTAGTGATGTCATTTGCTGTTGAGATATTTAATAAATAGTGTTTTAAAAAAATGAAGGTGCAGAAACCTTGTCAAGATCCCTCATATGCGCCTACTTTTCATTTGAAAATTGCCCCATAGGAAAATATGCACCTTCTTTTCCTGGGCGCAATTTTTCCCTTGGAAAAAAAAGGTGAAAATGTAATCAATGCACATTATTCCCTCCCCCCCCCCCCCAACCTAAACATATCTCAGGAATGCCAAGTGCTACATGACTAAAAAAAAAAAGTGCGTACTCTTCATCCGTCCCCTCCCCCAAGCCCCTGGACTTCGGGTAGGTAGGAGCTGGGCGACTTTTGTTGAGATTAACTATCTCTGGGTTCTACTAAAAGGCACTGGAGGATTTTAGTGCTGGCTGGCGTTCATAGGAATTCTATGAGCGTCGGGGCATTTGCATCACCAGCCCCTTCTAAAACCTCTAGCGCCGTTTAGTAAAAGGAGCTCTATATTTGGAATTGGGTATGGTAGTTATTGGACCGTTTCTGAATCTGAAATGAGTCACTCTGGGACTAAATAGACCAACATCATTGTTGTCAAGATAAGTGCAAACTAATTATAGGAACATTTTCTTGGATATATGGAACTTTCGGGGGGGGGGGGTTGCCCAAATCATAAGGATTTGAAAATGATTAATCAAAGGTGATGTTTGTCCTACTGCTTTCAACACAGGGAGAGATATTGCAGTTTTTTTGAGCACATGCTCTTTACATAAACTGGTGTTTCATGCAGAAATACTAACACTTCTTAAAGTTTCTTTATTGCTTTCTTGAAATTTTGGGAATCAATATTCAAAAGGGTTTAAAGCCCACTGAGCGAGCCAATAGCCAATATTTAATCCGTTAGTGGTGCCAAATAAGTCAGCTAACCAGCTAAACCCTAATCACATAGGCTAAGGGGCGGAGGCGGAGTTAGGGCAGAATGTCAGCTTAGCCGCTTAGTGGCAATTTTCAGTCCACTAAGCATATAAACTTTGTGCACTGAGTTAACCAGGAACCTGCCTGAATATTGGCCAATGTTCATTTAACTTCCAGATCGGTGGACATACCGAGATATTCAGTGCCAGGAGCAGGGCCGGATTTAGATGAAAAGAGGCCCTAGGCTATTCCACGTATGAGGCCCTTTCACCTCCCATTTTTAAGTTTGTAAATTACATGAGAGATAATAAAATACATCATTACTGTGATATATATCAATATGTTAAATGAAACATGTTGTTATTGGTACTAACCTTTATAAAAAATGTGACACGGATAATAAATAAAAAAACGTCGAGAACACTTATTTGGACATTTATTCTCAGCACCATATATAGTACTTGTAACAATAACTAATCAAACATAACACACAACATTGCCCCTTCCTATGTCCATAGTGCCCCCAGTGCGTCGTTCCTCACCTCACCCCTCCCCCTCCGATGCCCTCCTGCCTCCCATCCCCCCTTCCACTGAAACCCCCCACCCCACCCACCCACCTCCAATGCCAGTCTGGGCCACCCTGTCCTGACGGATCCACGTTTTGCCTCTCTCCCCGCGGGGCTGGGCTTTGCCCAGCTATTTCCAGACTGACGTCTTTCCCTCCCCGGGATCTTCCTCCCAGGGCGAGAAAAAGAAAGGGAGAAGCCGAGTCGGTGCCCCGTTGCGGCCGGAGCCGGTTCCGATCCCGAAGCGTAGAATTTCTCCTTATTTTCGGTTCAGTGTTTTAGTGTTCACTGTTTTTAGAATAGTGTAATTTTAATTTTGCTAACAATTTGAATGTAGGCCCCTCTTCATCTTGAGGCCCTAGGCTGAAGCCTAGTTAGCCTATAGGAAAATCCGGCCCTGGCCAGGAGCCACATATCATGGCATTGAATATTCAAAGTTAGTTCAGCCCACGGCTTGAAACACTTTACCAAGTCTTATTGATTTATATTATTTACCCAGGTAAATGACTTTTTATTTTATTTATTTATATTCCACATATTCTACAAATCTATGCAGATTACAAATTATTCAGGTACTCAAGCATTTTCCCCTATCTATCCCAGTGGGCTCCGACTCTATCTAATGTACCTGGGGCACTGGGGGATTAAGTGACTTGAAGGTCAACGAAAACAAAAAACAAAATCCAACTGGTCTGCAGGGAGCAACAATCGAAACGAACAAAGAAAAACTGCAGACAAGAAGACAAGATGCAGGTTAGGTTTATGAAAACAATTATTGTTGCAATCATCCCACGGAGACTTTCTTCCGGCGATCGATTTAGTTGAAATCTGGCTTAAGTTTATTTTTGTTGCAGCTCAATCTGATACCTTTCGAATTAGGGACCCCTGATGAAGGCGTGTTGACCGAAACATGGACCGTGTCGGGTCCCCTGGTTTACACAAAGGTGGTGACATTCACCGCAACCAATAATTGTTTTAATAAACCTAGCCTGCATCTTGTACTCTTGTCTGCAGTTTTTCTTTGTTTGTTTGGATTAAGTGACTTGCCCAGGGTCACAAGGAGCAGCGTGGGATTTGAACTCACAACCCCATCCTCACATCTTAAAATAGAACTTAAAGGAATTTAGAGTTACGGCCTGGAATGGACCAAGATCAGTCTTTCCTGGAAACAGGCTACCGAGTTTAAGCAAGGAATCAGAGAGAAAGAATTAGCTCTAAAAATTCAGCAAGCTTTCAAAATGCAATTGCTAGAGGGGGAAAGTTTGTTGGGCATGCTCCAATGAGGTACAAAAAAATAAAAAAGAGAATTTTAATAACGGGAGTTATGAAGTTGGAAGACTCCGAGAACATATAAGGAAATTCTTCTTTGCTGAGAGAGTTGTAGCTTTCTGAAATAACTTCTCAGCAGAGCTGATGGTGACCCAAAACTATAGCAGAACTCAAGATGGCATAGAACAGATACGGAAGAGGGTAGAGGTTGGGTAATAGGCATGGGGTGGGGGTGGGAGACAGGAACAGTCCTAAGTATGGAAACATATGCTCCTTTTCCTGGAACAGTACAACACCCAAAAGGAGAAGTGAGATAACCCACTTTGAGAAGTTTTGAGCTCCTGCCTGGCTGATAACTGATGTGCTGGACTAGATTATTGCAGCTGGGAAGACTGAGCAGTCCAACAGGTTCTTATGTGCCAGTATCTGCCACGTGTATTATCGCCTCCGTCTTTTATGTCTCACCGCAACGACGACATTTGAAGCAAACAGAACTGAGAAAAGGTGATATATGCGTATACAGTATATGTGTTAATGTATGTAACATAGTAATATGGTAGATGACGGCAGATAAAGACCCGAAGAGTCCATCCAGTCTGCCCAACCTGATTCAATTTAAATGTTTTCTTCTTAGCTATTTCTGGGCAAGAATCCAAAGCTCTACCCGGTACTGTGTTTGGGTTCCAACTGCCAAATATCTGTTAAGACTTACTCCAGCCCATCTACACCCTCCCAGCCATTGAAGCCCTCCCCAGCCCATCCCCCACCAAACGGCCATACATAGACACAGACCGTGCAAGTCTGCCCAGTACTGGCCTTAGTTCAATATTATTTTCTGATTCTAGATCCCCTGTGTTCATCCCACGCTTCTTTGAACTCATGTCACAGTTTTCCTCTCCACCACCTCTCTCGGGAACACATTCCAGGCATCCACCACCCTCTCCGTAAAATAGAATTTCCTAACATTGCCCCTGAATCTACCACCCCTCAACCTCAAATTATGTCCTGATCTGGTTTTACCATTTTCCTTTCTCTGGAAAAGATTTTGTTCTACGTTAATACCCTTCATATCTCCCCTGTCTCTCCTTTCCCTCCTTTCCTCTAGGGTATACATATTCAGGGCTTCCAGTCTCTCCTCATACGTCTCTATGGATCTGAAATGGCCCGAGTTGTCACCCCCTCCCGTTTTTCTTTGCCCTCTTATACACCAAGCGTCCTCGCTTTCTTGCTTATTCAAGTTCGTATGACCTCAGCAGTAATGTCAACAATGAATAAACCACAGACTCTTACTGGTGGTAATAACCAGGCCGCAGCTTTGTTTATTGGGTCAAGAAATAAATCAGCAAGTAACAATTGCTTCACCTCCCGAGCTACAAAACATTGCAATTTGACAAATCAACACTGTATTCCATATGACTCCACCGTGTCAACATGAGCCTAGGGGGTGGCAGGAACCTCCATGCCCTTCTTCCGTGACACATGCCTTAATGCCTATTCACTCACTTGAGCTCACTTCCCTCTAAAGGCTCATCCCAGGATGAGCCTGTGTGGAGTAGGCATGTACCTCCATGTCCCCCCTCCCCTCCATTTCAGGGTCACCTGACCTGTGACATCGGCACTCAACTGATCACACTACCACATAACCACTCATCTTCTGATGAGCCAAACCTTGTAGCTCAGGAGTACCGCTGCTGCGACAGCCCCAAGCTCCCCAACTCCCACGTGAGCCTCCTATGCAAAGGGAAGGGTGGGAGGGAGTTGGCTAGAGACAGTTCCTGGTTTCATACTCGTTATATTTTCATGCCCGGTAGGGCATTGAGTAATGGTGTCTGAGGCTCAGAAGATGCAGACCTCCCAAAAGCCTCATAAAAATGTGTGTTCTGATCATGCATGCTTATCTTAGCTTCTAAAATTGCAGTGAAGTACAGTAAAACTTTGGTTTGTGAGCACAATTCTTTCCAGAAGAATGCTTGTAATCCAAAGCACTCGTATATTACATTATATTACATTAGTGACTTCTATTCCGCTCGTACCTTGCAGTTCTAGGCGGATTACAAAGAAGCTAACTGGACATTTCCAGAAGATTTGTAAGTTAGGTAGTGGAATACATGGTTGATACTTAAGAGAGAAAAAATTACAAGAGGGGGGTGAGACTATTACAAGGGAGGAGAAGGACAAGGGGGAGAGTTAAGATATCTGGATCAATTTTTTGAATAGCAGAGTTTTGATTTCTTTTCGAAACGATTTGAAGTCGCTCGTTGTGGTCAGCAAGTTGGAGATGGAGTGGTCAAGTTTCGCTGCCTGCGTCGCTAGTAGGTTGTCAAACATCTTCTTGTGCCGAGTACCTTTGAATGGGGGGGTAAGTAAATGGGGTCTGAGTTCTTCTTTGCCTAGTAGTAAGGTTCTGATTTAGGCGGTTGTTTAGGTAAGTGGGGGCAGTGCCATTTATAGCTTTGAATAATAGACAGTATAGTTTGAATTGAATTCATGCTTGTATTGGTAACCAGTGTGAGTCCAGGTAGGCAGCGGTGATCTGGTCATATTTACTCAGCGAGTAGATCAATCTGAGAGCTGTGTTTAGTACAGTCTGTAGTTGTTTTATCATGAATGCAGGGCATGGTAGATAGAGGATATTGCAATAGTCCACTAGACCTAGGACTAGGGATTGGACCATGAGCCTATATTGCTCTATGTCGAAGAATTTTCTTATTTTTCGTAGATTTCTCATGGTTAAAAATGCTTTCTGGGTATATCAAAGTGAATTTCCCCATAGGAAATAATGGAAACTCAGATGATTCGTTCCACAGCCCCACAACGTTAATGCAAAATACTATACGTACTCGTATTGCAAAACTTTGCTCGTTTAGAACAGTCACTAGACTCCCGCAGCGTCAGAGAGAGAAGCACCGTCGGCTCAGTTGTGATGTGTGTATACTGTATGTACTTGTATTGCAAGACGTTGCTTGTATATCAAGTTAAAATTTAATCAAATGTTTTGCTTGTCTTGTAAAACACTTGCAAACCAAGTTACTTGCAATCTAAGGTTTTACTGTACATTGTATGAAAAAATGAACCTTTGCTATTTACACTGCAGGTCCACGGATGTGGAATTGACTGCCTGGAGTTTTACGACTGTGCGGTGATAAGATGAAATTCAAAAAGATGTTAAAAGACGCACCTTGTTCAGGCCTTCTAGTAACCGGACTACATTTTTAGAAATCTAGTGAAATCCCGCAGAAAAGGAAATTGATCATTTAAAGTTGGTTCACTTGATTCATGGGTGCTTTTATGTATGTGGAACAAACAAACCAAAGAACTGCAGACCTTGTACACGATGCAGGCAGACTTTATTATGACAAATAAATCTTTGATTAAAAACCTTTTTTTCACTCGGGCGGTTTTTTCAGCGTGTCACCCATCGCTATTTATCCAAGGCTTTTTTCTTTTGATAATTTTCCCCTTTATCAAAAGTGGACCCCTGACGAAGGTTAGTCCGAAACACGGACTGTGTTGGGTCCCTTACCTGGTAAAAGGTTTTTAATCAAAGATTTATTTGTCATAATAAAGTCTGCCTGCATCGTGTACAAGGTCTGCAGTTCTTTGGTTGGTTTGTTCTGGATTGTTTTACACTGCAGACTGTTGAACCTTGGTTTCCTCCTTGGTTTTGGTTTGTTGCTTTGCTTTTATGTATGTGTCTTTTGAATTTGTACGTTTTATTGCAATCTGCTTTGATTTATAGCGGACAAGACATTTTAAAAATAAATTTTAATGAATGGATTTTGGCCCAGCACTCATGTCATTTTTTTTCTGTTGTCTTAATCAATACCTAAACCAGACATGAACAAATATATACATCTAAGGGCAATATTATGAGCCCAGACAAGGTAGAGAACCAGTGAAGTGGCATTTTGGGGGAGGGTGGGGCAGAACAGGGGTTGGAGGTCAAAGAAACACACAGAAAGGCCTGATGGCGACTGTCACAATCATTCTGGCTCCTCAAAGATACTTCCTGCTCCAGTAGAAATGACATAGTGTGATTGCCTTGGGCTCTGGTTCGCCCACCTCTGACCTAAAGCATCATACTTAGAAGCCTGCAGCTCCCCAGGACATGGGTGGCTAATTAATCCATTTGCTGCCTTGTATGTTGAGCATTCTCCCAAAGGCACAAAGCGGGGAATCACTTTCATGTATGTCCTACACAAATTAGATTGTAAGCAGTTCCGAGGGTGACGCATCAAAACCGCGGAGGACAACGGTGCACCGACAATCTCGCGTTGACATTTGAGCGCAGGAGAAAAGTGCGCTGCTGTTTCTGCCGCTTTCAGGCCTTCCCTTTTGTGCTCTAATGGGGGGGGGGGTCTGTGTGTGTGTGTGGGGGGGGGAACACCCCACTATACTAAGAAGTCCTTGCGCTCCCGTTGGGGGTGGTATGGGGGACCCCCCCCCCATTACACTGAAAACTCCCAAAGAGCGAAAAGGGAAGGAGAACGGGAGTTTTCATTGTACTGGGGAGGTTCCACCCAACCCCTCCCCCAAGGGAGCGCGAGGACTTCTAAGTGTAGTCAGGGGGGTTCCCCCCCACACACCCTCAGACCGTAAATAGGGATGCTTCAAGGCGGCAGAAGCAGCAGCGCGCTTTTCTCCTGTGCTCAAATGCTGGCGCGCCGTTGTCCTTCACGCTGTCGACACCCTCCAGGCAGGGCAGGATTAATTCATCGAGGGCCCCTAGGCACAAAAGTACACTGGGCCCCCCTGCCCCGCCCCACCCCACCATGCGCCCAGGCGGAAACAGGAAGCTGCATCAGAGGGAAGCTTTGGCCAAGCAGCACCGCTTGCACAATTACAGCTCCCGTTGCCTTTCTTATCAAGTTTCAAGTTTCAAGTTTTATTAATTTTGATATACCAACCATCAAGTTAATATCTGGCTGGTTAACAATATGTTTAAAAGAAAGAGAAATTATACAAAACTTAAAAAAAAAGAGGCATTGTGTATATACATATAACATCACAAGACGAACTAGATGGTGAGGATAAAAGGGAAGGGAGGGTGAAGTTACATATTTGAGAAGAAATTGGAGATAGTAGGGTAAGGATAAAACATAATGGAAGGGGGCGCTTTAAAGAAAGCGATTATTTTTAGTGATTAGGGAAGATAGCTCTAAGTGAATGAGAAGGCATCGCGAAATAAAAACGTTTTTAAATCTGTTTTAAATTTATCGAGTCGTGATTCATCGCGGAGTTGCTGTGGCAGGGAATTCCAGAGGGTAGGGGCAGTTACTGCGAAATTTACTCTACGTGTATTGTAGAAGTCTTTGATAGTGGGGATAAATAGAAGTTTTTGATCAGTTGATCTTAGAGTGCGTGAAGAGCTGTAGGGAATGAGAAGTTTGTCAAGGAATAATGGCAAATGAAAGAGCTTTATTTTGAAAGATAGTAAGATAATTTTATAGGTGATGCGGTGAGAAATAGGGAGCCAATGTGCTTCTTTTAGAAGAGGGGTAACATGGTCGTATCTGCCTACTTTATGGATAAGTTTTATTGCGTTGCTTGCTTGTCTTACTTTCCGTCGATGGGGGGGGGTGGGGGGGCTGCGTTGCCGATCTGGGATGCCAGCATTGCCGATCGATGCTGGAGGGGCCCATCGCCGTTTGGGAAAAACAATGTTGATGCCCTCCTTCATCGGACCCCCCCTGACCATTTCGGGCCCTAGGCATGTGCCTACTTGGCCTATTGGTTAATCCTGCCCTGCCTACAGGAACTTGTCCAAACCTTTCTTAAAAGCAGCTACGCTCTCCGCTCTTACCACATCCTCAGGCAACGCTTTCCAGAGCTTAACTATTCTCCGAGTGAAAAAAAATTTCCTCCTATTGGTTTTAAAAGTATTTCCCTGTAACTTCATCGAGTGTCCCCCTAGTCTTTGTCACTTCTGACGGAGCGAAAAATCGATTCACTTGTACCCGTTCTACTCCACTCAGGATTTTGTAGACTTCTATCTCCCCTCAGCCGTCTCTTTTCCAAGCTGAAGAGCCCTAACCGTTTTAGGGCTAGATTCACTAACCTTCCGATCCGTGTCCGATCCGTGTGCGATTGGAGGCAGGCTGACCAATTCACCAACCATCTTCATGCACATGGAGGTGGTCGGAGGCACGCCCCCAAAAGACTGCACGGATCAGATTGAGCCCTGATAGTAGTGACAGGAGAGAAGTAGCTGTCAGGGCTCTGCCGGCTTTTTTTTTTTTTTTTAATAGGCTACAAAATATCAGGCCTATTAAAAAAATAGAAAAAAAGGCCTCCCCTGTGCTGAACACCCCCCCATGCCCGCCTGAACCGGCACACCCCCCTGACTGGCATGGCCCACCCTCCAGGCCCACCCCTCCCCATGCCTTTAAAACCATTGGGAGCAGACCTCCGGTGATCTTTGGGAGCAGGAGGGGTGCCCAGTCCCTTATGCTCCACAGGCCTCCTTACCCCCCGACCAGCCCACCATACCACCACTCGACCCACCCCTGGTTGGGCCCTGCCCGACACCTCTCCCTGTACCTAAAAGTTGGGAGCAGGAGTGGTGCTCAGTCCCTCCTGCTCCTTAGGCCTCCAGCAAAGTCTTAGGGAAGTAGGAGGAACCGCAAAGTCCTCCTGTTCCTGCCCCTCCTCAATGATGCACTGCTAATGTGAGCCTTAGGCCCTGCCCCATTGCACCATGTGATGCACGGGGAGGAGCCTAAGGCCCTGATTGGCTCAGGCTCCTCCCTTGGGAGGGGCCTGAGGCGCCTGAGCCAATCAAGGACTTTCTTAGGGCTGAGCCTAAGGAAGTCCCTGATTGGTCAAAGCAATAGCCAATCAGGGACTTCCTAAGGCTCAGACCGCAAATATGGTTTTTATAGGCAGGAGAGGACAGCTGGGGTGCCGGCAGATGCAAAATCACTCGCGGTCTGCTCCAACCGATTCTTCCTGTTGCTAAAGTCAGGCTACACCAATCAGGAGCTGCTTTAAAACGCAGCTCCTGATTGGTGTAGCCTAAATTTAGTACAGGAAGGGGCAGTCAGAAAATACCGTGAATTAGTGAGTCCGCAATTTGCGAACCGCAAATTTGCGGGGGAACACTGTATCACCATTGCATATCACCGTGAAACCCTTTTTTCATAGCATCCTCTGGCCTGACCTAAGGATTTAAGGGGGGGGTGAAAAACCTAAACCAATAACTGAACCCAGGCCATGCATAGCAAGGAGGGTGCCCCGGGTGGCATAGCAAGGAGGATGTCCCGGGTAGCATAGCAAGGGTGCCCCGGGTGGCATAGCAAGGAGGGTGCCCCGGGTAGCATAGCAAGGGTGCCCCAGGTGGCATAGCAAGGAGGGTGTCCCGGGTAGCATAGCAAGGGTGCCCCGGGTGGCATAGCAAGGAGGGTGCCCCAGGCGCGGTCTTCCCTAAGGGCGTGGCACCCCTCCTCCTCTACTTGCTGCACACGCATGCCCCATGCCTTCCCCATGCCTTTTTTTACTTCCCTAGCATGAGATTGCTGCCATCGTTGGCATCGGCGCTCTCTCTGACCCTCGCCTAGGAAGTGATGTCAAAGGGCGAACCGACATTGACGTGGGCACGTTTCTCATGTCGGTGAAATGAAAAAGATACAGCGAAAGAGAAGGGGGGGAGAGGGGGCAGCGCTCACCTTTACTAAGCCATTGAACCCAGGCCCCATATCATGGTAGGGCACAGATTTGACACTAAGCCAGCAAGCCAGACAGGTTACGTTCCAAACACAAAAATAATATTTTGATATCATATAGGGGGAAAAAAACCCTCCTTACTTCTGGATTTTAAGAAAGGTTTGGACAGGTTCCTGGAGGAAAAGTCCATAGTCTGTTATTGAGAAAGACAAGGGGGAAGCCACTGCTTGCCCTGGATCGGTAGCACGGAATATTGTTACTCCTTGGGTTTTGGCCAGGTACTAGTGACTTGGATTGGCCACTGTGAGAACGGGCTACTGGGCTTGATGGACCATTGGTTTGACCCAGGAAGGCTATTCTTATGTCCCTTTTCTTTTGATTAAGAATGACTAGGTATCGTCTTCTCCTAGTGAAGAGGACAGGAAAATGACACTTTCTACAGGGTGAGGCAAAAAAAGTATTCTCCTAGAGTTGTTTGGGTTTTTAAAAATGTTTTCTCAGCAGCCACTTGGAATTTCAACATGAATTTTTACAGCTTTATTTGCTGTTACTACATTTATGTGCAGAGTGGAATGAGATTATCTTTTAAATATGGCGAAGTTACAGACTTTTTAGTGTGACCACCCAGCGATTTTCATGCATTCAAAAATGTTTGCACTGTAAAACTATCATTACTTGGAGGAGAAAAAAATGGAGTACCAGATTATAAGAACATACAAATAGCCATACTGGGTCAGACCAATGCTCCATGTTCTGTTTCCAACACTGGCCAATCCATGTCCCAAAGAGTAGAAACATTCCAGAGCTGGTGTTGTGATGTCACAATGCCCCCTTCCACCAATGTCTAAAAGCCAACCTCACCAGTGATGTCACAATGGCTTGCTTGTCCTATAAGTGGCTCACTTGTACTACATTTTCATTTCTAGAGTGATGCAGTGCTTAAAGCTACAGCCTCAGTAGCCTGAGGTTATGGGTTCAAACCCACGCTGCTCCTTGTGACCCTGGGCAAGTCACTTAATCCCCCCATTGCCCCAGGTACATTAGATAGATTGTGAGCCCGCAGGAACAGTCAGGGAAAAATGCTTGAATACCTGAATAAACTCATGTAAACCAGTTTGAGCTCCCTGGGGAAGAACAGTACAGAAAATTGAATAAATAAATGGTGTGAAAAGTTTCAGCCTCTGGTAACCAGAGCTGAGATATTGTGATGTCATAATGCCTCATTCCACCAATAAGAGCCAGTCTCATCAGTGATGTCACAATGGCTTGATTGTCTTATACTTGGCTCACTTTTACTAAATTTTCATTTCTAGAGTGGTGCAGTGCTTAAAGCTACAGCCTCAGCACCCTGAGATTGTGGGTTCAAACCCACACTGCTCCTTCTGACCCTGGGCAAGTCACTTAATCCCCCCCCCAGGTAAATTAATCCCCCCCTAGGTAAATTAGGTAGATTGTGAACCCGCCAGGACAAACAGGGAAAATTGCTTGAGTACCTGAATAAATTAATGTAAACCGGTCTGAGCTCCCCTGGGAGAATGGTAAGAAAATTAAATAAATAATGTGAAAAGTTTCAGCCTCTTATAAACAGAGCTGGCATTGTGATGTCATAATGTCTCGTTCCACCAATGCCTAAGAGCCAACCTCATCAGTGATGTCACAATAGCTTGATTGTATTTTACATGGCTCACACAATAACATAAGAATAGCCATACATGGTCAGACCAATGGTCCATGTGTTTCCAATAGTGGCCAATCCAGGTCACAAGTACCTGGCAGAAACCCAGTCAGAACAAACGTGAGTAAGTTGCCTAATGGTTAATGCAGAGGGCATTAAATAAGAAGCAGAGAAGTCTGGGTCAAATCCCACTTATGCACTTGCCTCAAATTACTGAGAAAGATGTGAACTAAATCCAAAAAGCTGTTTATTATTCTAGCTCCACTGGATCTTTGTAGGAAAATCTGAAGGTCAGCGAAGCCACAAGAGCTAGGTTAACCCTAACAAAACCATGTTTGTTCTGACTCCCATCCAAGCGCATACTGGTACGAAGCACTGGGACCATCTGCGTTCATCCTACCCTACGCTATAACCTTGGTCTTGGCGCTGTAAAGTGAGTGTCAAACTGACGAGGGCCTGGGCTGCAGGTCAGCTCTCCCCGAAGGGCGGATTCCACACAGATAAGAAAAAGTCATATAAACAGCTCCCAAAACTGGGAGGATTTCCTGCAATGAGCTCGATTTCCTTAGTTCTGTGGAAAAATCAATATAATTCTCAAATCTCATTTGCACAGATTACTGGCTCCTTTTCCTTTGAAGTATACTATCTGTTGCAATCCTCAGCATTCAGATTTAAGGAGCATATATTTAGTGAGGTTTCTTTATTTGCTACTATTTAAAATAGGATTGTGACTGAATCCTCTGCAGTGCCCCTGGCATGCCTGCCGTATGCAGTTGGGTCTTCGTCTATTTCTGATACACTTATGTCAGCACTGGAGTCTTCAGGAAGCCGGCCACATACTGGTTTAAATGTGTATTTAATTACATGCAATTTAAGCTACCTTTTTGCAGACAGACAGAAATGCAAGAGGCTATTGCAAAGCCCTGGTAATATCGGAACCTTGGACACTGCAGGCGGCGGCAGCCATTGGCATGTCCCAGCTTCGGCTTCTCCCGAGTGCAGAGAACCTCTTGCTGAAACGTGTCAAATTGTTTGGAGGGTCTCAGAAGCAGGCAGGCTTCTACTAGAGCAGCGGTCTCAAACTCAAACCCTTTGCAGGGCCACATTTTGGATTTGTAGGTGTTTGGAGGGCCGCAGAAAAATAGTAAATGTCTTATTAAAGAAATGACAACTTTGCATTCGTTACAGCACTCGTTACGAACAGTGTGTGGTTGTGCATGCTGTACCTTAGAAGGAACACTGGTAGGGACAGTTGGCTCTTTAGTCAGCTGGGAGCAGAGGTAAGCAGCAAGAATCTTAAAATCTACAAGTTCCAAGTCACATACAAATCCAACTTAAGAACCGCTTTAAAAACATAACTTGTTCTTAACCCGGGGACTGCCTGTATAGGAATAATCAAGCCATTGTGACATCAGTGATGAAGTTGGCTCTTAGGCATTGGTGGAATGAGGCATTATGACATCACCATATGAGCTCTGGAATGTTGCTATTCCTTGGGATCTTGCAAGGCACTTGTGACTGTTGGAAACAGGATACTGGGCTTGAGGGACCTTCGGTCTGTCTCAGTGGCAACTCTTATGTTCTTATGTGAGTCAAGTACAGGCAGTCCCCGAGTTACAGACGCTTGACTTAAGCATGACTCGTACTTAAGAATGCAGTTGCGACTTCATTTGATTTCACTGAGCAGTCTTTCCAGTGGCAGAGACTCCTACACTTCTCCAGTAGCTGATTCAGGCATGGCCACATTACGAACAGTGTGTGGTTGTGCGTGCTGTACCTTAGAAGGAACACTGGTAGGGACAGTTGGCCCTTTGGTCAGTTAGGGACAGAGGTAAGCAGCAAGAATCTTAAGATCTACAAGTTCCAAGTTGCGTACAAATCCGACTTACGAACAGCTTTAAAAACCTTGTATAGGAATAATCAAGCCATTGTGACATCACTGATGAAGTTGGCTCTTAGGCATTGGTGGAATGAGGCATTATGACATCAATTATGAGCTCTGGAATGTTGCTACTTAAGAACGTGGTTGTGGTTTCATTTGATTTCACTGAGCAGTATTTCCAGTGGCAGAGACTCCTACACTTCTCCTGTAGCAGATTCAGGCATGGCCATATTAAGAACAGTGTGTGGTTGTGTGTGCTGTACCTTAGAGGGAACACTGCAGGGACAGTTGGCCCTTTTGTCAGCTGGGAGCAGGGGTAAGTAGCAAGAACCTTAAAATCTACAGGTTTTGAGTTACATACAAATCCGTCTTAAGAACCGCTTTAAAAATGTAACTTGCTCTTAACCTGGGGACTGGCTATTCAGTGTGAACTTTAACCTGATGAAAAACTAGGGCTCAGTTACGATGGGTCATAGAACTTGCTGTCTGAATATGGTCAATCTTACACCAGCCCCAGGGCTGCACGGTCGGTCTCTAGTCTAATGGTCTCTTGTGTATTTCATATGATTGAACACATTATTATTATTATTTTTTTTTAGATCTGCCATCTAATCAGTTCCTTATTAAGCAAGATTTAATGCAGCTGTTTGAAACACTAGCTCTGTGGAATTTGGCCTGTGGAAATAACTTGCTAACTAGAAAAGCCTATTCCAGTGGTTCCCAGACCTATCCTGGTGGCTCCCCAGCCTTCCGGGTTATCAGGATGTCCACAATGAATATTCATAAGAGAGATTTGCATGCAATGGAGGCAGTACATGCCAATCTTTCTTATAAATATTCATTGTGGATATTCTGAAAACCTGGCCGGTTGGGGAGCATCCGGGATAGTTTGGGATCCACTGGCCTCTTCTCAACATTACAGGTAATAAGCCTGGACTTCTGAAAACAGTCCTGGCACCCTCACAGTCAATCAGCATTTCAGGACAACCTCAGTGAGTAAGCATGAGATACACTTACATAATTTGGGTCTCCAGGCCCTTCAGATTTAACTCGCTCATCTTCATTACGGAGAACCTAACACACTGACTGGCTGTGGGGTCGCCAGGACAGGTTTGAGAAACCCCGCCATAGGGAAATACAGGCTGGTAAGTCCAACTTCTGTGGTAAGTAAATTAATGAAAACACGTTTAGAACAGAGAATAGTGCAGGTTCTGGAATCCAGTGGATTACAGGACCCAAAGCAGTTTTTGTCAGAGATATCTGATCAATTCCTTTGTCTGAGTGGCCAGAAAGTTGATGGAGGGAGAGCGTTAGATGTGGTATATTCAGATTTTAGCAAAGCCTATGACACTGTTCCACACAGATGTCTAATAAACTGAGTGCCCTCAGGATGGGCCCCAAAGTGAAGGTCTGGGTCAGAAACTCGCTGAGTAGAAGAAGACAGAGGCTAGTGATCAGTGAAGATCACTCTGAGGAAAGGGATGCTACCAGTGGTGTGCCTCAAGGTTCGGTTCTTGAGTCTGGTTTGTTTGGGTTTTTTTTACATTTTTGTAAGTGATATGGCTGAAGGGCTGTCAGGAAAGAGATTTGCCTTTTTGCAGATGATATCAAAATCTGCAACAGATACCCCCGATGGTGTGAACATGAGGAAGAACCTAGTGATACTTGAAGGATGGTCTGAAATTTGGCAGCTTAAGATTTAATGTAAAGAAATGCAAGGTCATGCATTTGGGCTGCAAAAACCTAAGGGAATAATACAGTTTAGGGAGACAAAGAACTGTGCATGAAAGAGGAGTGGGATGGGTGTGATAGTATATGATGATCAAAAGGTGGCCAAACAGGTTGAAAAGGTGACAGCAAAAGTTAGGATACTTGGGTGCATAGAGAGAAGAACAGCCAGTAGGAAAAAAGAGGTATCGATGTCCCTGTATTAATTAGACTCTGGTGAGACCTCATTTAGAATAGGTACAATTCTGGAGACCACACCTTCAAAAAGATATAACCAGGATGAAGACGGTCCAGAAAAAGGTAACTAAAATGGTTGATGGTCTATATCAGTGGTTCCCAACCCTGTCCTGGAGCACCACCAGGCCAATCGGGTTTTCAGGCTAGTCCTAATGAATATGCATGAGAGAGATTTGCATATAATAGAAGTGATAGGCATGCAAATCTGCTCCATGCATATTCATTAGGGCTAGCCTGAAAACCCGATCGGCCTGGTGATCCTCCAGGACAGGGTTGGGGACCACTGGTCTATATTATAAAGCATATGGGGACAGACTTAAAGATCTTAATATGCATTTTTTGGAGGAAAGGTGGGAGAGGGGTGCTATGATAGAGATGTTTAAATACCTATGTAGCATAAATGCTCGAGACGACTCTCGTTCAATTGAAAGGAAACTCCAGAGTGAGAGGGTGATAGGCTCAGGAGTAACCTAAGGAAATACTTTTTTACATAAAGGGTTGTAGAGGCGTGGAATAGTCTCCTGGTAGAGGTGGTGGAGAAAAAGACTGTGTCCGAGTTCAAGAAAGTGTGGGACAGGCTTAAGGGATCTCTTAGGGAGAGGAGGAGATAGTGGATGCTGCAGATGGGCCATTTGGCTTTTATCTGCCATCATGTTTCTATAATCATAAAGCTCTATGACTTCACAATGCAAGTGTTAAGAGCCTTAGCTCAGGGGTGTCCAATGTCGGTCCTCGAGGGCCACAATCCAGTCGGGTTTTCAGGATTTCCCCAATGAATATACATGAGAGCTATTAACATACAATGAAAGCAGTGCATGCAAATAGACCTCATGTATATTCATTGGGGAAATCCTGAAAATCCGACTGGACTGCGGCCCTCGAGGACCGACATTGGACACCCCTGCCTTAGCCAATAGGAAGAGGAGATGCAAATGTAACGAGCCTTAGCCAATAGGGAGAAGAGGAGATAGTGGATGTTACAGATGGGCCATTTGGCTTTTATCTGCCATCATGTTTCTATAATCATAAAGCTCTATGACCTCACAATGCAAGTGTTAAGAGCCTTAGCCAATAGGAAGAGGAGATGCAAATGTAAAGAGACAGTGGGTGTTGCAGATGGGCCATTTGGCCTTTATCTGCCTTCATATTTCTGTGTCATAGGAGAACTAGGAGCTAAGATACCAAGTCCTTGAGTTTTGCCTGCAGTGCTGTGGGCTAAAGGCAAGCATGGAATTACAGTTCCCAGCCAGCCTGAGCTCCCCCATTAAACAAGGATGAGAAATATGAGACAACAATAAGCTCTGGCATGTGAGGAATGTGAGGAGGCGAATGAGAACGATCACCAGCCTCAAGAGTGGAGGGCACCGGCGCACTCCCTTAAATCCTATATGCTTGCCTGATAGAGAAAAAGATCTTAGCTATGACTAATGAACACTTGCAGAAGAGAATTAGAAATTCCGGCTCAAATGTACCAAAGTTACCTCTGGGTAAAAAAATAAAATCAAGTCGCCTCATTTGATTCTGATCCATTTTTAGGGACTGCAGGACAGAATTACCTTGTAGTTCATGTTTTTTCATTGGTAACTGGAGCTGAGTTATGGGTAAACACAAAGTGATTGTTTTTTCTTTCAAAAAGAACAAAAACTAGTGGGACACTCCACTCCAAATTTAAAACAAAAGGAGAAAATATTTTTTTTCACACAGTTTATAGTTAAGCTCTGGAACTCTGTCGGAGCAAGTGGAAAAAGCAGGTTTTAAAAAAGGTTTGGACAAATTCCTAAAGGATTCTCAAAAACCCGTGCTAAAAAGTGACGGTCTGCTAATGCAGCCATTTTGATACCGAATCTAAAAACCCGAGACATTCTTAAAAAATTGCACATACAAATTAGGTTGGTGGACAGTAGCGAAAATTCGCTAAATTTGCATGTGCCCAGCGCTGGTGATGGTGGGCACATGCACAGAAAAAATGCTGTCAATGCCATATAAAGCAAACAAACCCAAAGCCAAAAACACAACAGTGGGAGAGATGCCCACTCTCTCCTGCTGCACTAAAATAACCAAGACCCCCCCCCCCCTCCACTGACCTGACTGACCACTCTCCCCTGCTTCAAGTGAACGCCCTCCCTTGTTGCCCCCCTCCCCCTTACCTCAACAGATGAGCCGGAGGGATGTGGACACCCTCCCTCTCCGTTGCTGCTGCGTCATCTAAAATGGGAATTCCCCTCCCTGGTGCATCTTGGGATGCACCAGAGAGGGGCAAGGATTTGATTAGCCCAGGTTGTTTAAGTTACCCAGTTCTGGGTGGAGATTGTGGGACAGTCCTGGATTTCTGACCACCTCATTCTGATGCATTATGCGACTTGCAACACCAATTGTAATGGGCAGAACCATAGTGCTCTGGGATACAAGCTCAAATCAGGACTGGCCAACTTGGCATTTCTGCTTATTAGGGTGGGGCCTGGGGAAGTCCTTGGGATTAGTAGCATGGACTCTTACCAAACACTTGTAACCTGCACTGGCTACTGCTGGAAACAGAATAGTGGGCTACATGGACCTTTGGTCTGACCCAGTATGGCAACTCCTATGTTCTGTACATTTAGGTAAATAAAATTTCCATGTCCCCAAAAGACTTAGTCTAGGGCAGGGGTAGGCAATTCCGGTCCTCGAGAGCCACAGGCAGGTCAGGTTTTAAGGATATCCACTATAAATATGCATGAGATAGATTTACATCTCAAAAGGAGGCAGTGCATGCAAATCTATCTCATATATATTCATTGTGGATATCCTGAAAACCTGACCTGGCTCCGGCTCTCGAGGACCGGAATTGCCTACTCCTGGTCTAGGGAAGGGATAGGCAATTCCGGTCCTCAAGAGCCACAGGCAGGTCAGGTTTTCACGATATCCATTATAAATATGCATGAGATAGATTTACATCTCAAGGAGGCAGTGCATGCAAATCTATCTCATACATATTCATTGTGGATATCCTGAAAACCTGATCTGCCTGTGGCTCTTGAAGACTGGATTTGCCTATCCCTGGTCTAGGACAGAGATTCCCACACCTGGTCCTGGCACTCCAGTCAGTCAGGTTTTCAGGATATCCACAATGAATATTCATGAAAGACATTTGCATGCAGTGGAGGCAGTTCATAGGATATATAGAGCTGTGTAATAACCATTTTAAAAATCCTAAACCATACTATTAGCATGCACAGACTTGCCTGTAAGGAAGCAAAATGTTCAAAGTTCACACCAGGCACTCACACAGCTGGGGTGTATCCTGGTGGTTAAGTAGCCATAAAGTCAAGAAGGTGTGTCTGAAGACTTGCCCGATATTTGATTAACAAGGGCAAGCAGGATTTAATCCTTTTTCCAAACTTCTGTGGTTCTGCTGAGAAGGATCACGTTTGTATTGCGCACATTACCAGAAGCTGGATTGGGTTGCAAGGTATTTTAGACTGTCTGCACACTTGGCATCCTTTTCATCTCCAAACTATAGATAGACACGATGACATCCTTGAGCAGACAATGCAACATCGAATTTCTCTAACAGTTTCTTACTGTAATTATTCCAAATGAAGTTTTGATCTGTCCATACAAAAGCTATTAGAATTGCAGCTCTGGGTGTAGCCATAAAGCCTTGTAGATTTAAGTGTAGCAGGAAATGTTTTGTTTTTAGCTGACCCGACATCTAACTGCCCATTATTTCATGGGTGGAGTTTACTGGATCAAGAACAGTGGCAATTACAAAATCAGGGAATATATCACATTGCACATCAGTTTTAGGTCAATCTTTAATTTCACAGATGAGTCTCTTGCACACTTTTGCGACATCACAATCAAGCTGAAATTTGTGACAGCACCGTCCTGCCTAATAACGACAACCAGTTTCTGAAGGGGGAAAACCCCCACTTGTCTTTTAATGCAGTACCCAAAATCACAGGAAGCCTCACATATGCAGGGCTCTTTCCAGTGCCCACATGAACTAAGATGGCAGCAGATCGCATCAGCAGCTGACCTGGGCCCAGAAGAGGGAAGGACAGGCAGCCTTGGCCTACATGGGCTGGAGAAATGAGGTGAAGCAACCCTAGAAAACAAAGCAGTAGCCGCTGTTGAAGGTGGGTTAACATAGTACCAGACTAGCATGTAGGGTGCTGCAATGCGTCATATAACGGTCTTATGGGTCAAAACACTTTTAAGCATTGTTTCCATATAGAGTGATATTATTCATATGATTTCTAATAATTCCATATCAAGCTTACGCCAGTGTTCTTCAATGCAAGGCCCAGGGCCAATGGAGGTTCCTGGACACTTCTGGCGAGGGGCCTCCATTCTGGTTTTTAATTTTATTTTGCTTTCTGCCTCTCTACCCAAGTTTGTGACAGAAATGGGGAAGTGGATGAGGGAGGAGAGGATAAACTACATACTTGAAGGACAAGGCATTTCTCAATGGAAGATTAACGCCCAGTTCCTCAACAAAAAGTCTGAAGGCTGGAAGTAAAAGTCATTGACATATGCTAGTAAACAGCTAGTTGGTGGCTCTCCTTCAGTTTATTTGGATGCAAAGTGGCCTGGACTTAAAACAGTGAAGACCACTGACTTACATCAAGATCTAGAAGTGTAACGCTGTACACTAAAAACATAGACAAGAGGCATCACACCAGAATAACCCATAACTCAAGCTGCAAAGGATATTTTAGAACACTGAGTTTATTCATAAAGGGATAGAAGACTGTAAACCCCTTTTGTACCTAATGTAATGCACCTCAAGTTCATAAGAACAGCCTTACTGGGTCAGACCAATGGTCCATCAAGCCCAGTAGCCCGTTCTCACGGTGGCCAATCCAGGTCACTAGTATCTGGCCAAAACCCAAGGAGTAGCAACATTCCATGCTACCGATCCAGGGCAAGCAGTGACTTCCCCCATGTCTTTCTCAATAACAAACTATGGACTTTTCCTTCAGGAAATTGTCAAAACTTTTCTTAAAACCAAGTACGCTATCTACTCTTACCACAATCTCTGGCAATGTGTTCCAAAGCTTAACTATTCTCCGAGTGAAAAAAAAAATGTCCTCCTATTTTAAAATTATTTCGCTGTAGTTTCGAGTGTCCCCTAGTATTTGTAATTTTTGACAGAGTGAAAAATCGATCCACTTGTACCCATGCTACTCTACTCAGGATTTTGTAGCCTTCAATCATATCTCCCCTCAACCATCTTTTTTCCAAGCCTTAACCTTTTTAGTCTTTCCACAAACAAGAGGAGTTCCATCCCCTTTTAGCATCTTGGTCGCTCTTCTTTGAACCTTTTCTAGCACCACTATATCTTTCTTGAGATAAGGAGACCAGAATTGAACGCAATATTCCAGTTTAGGTAACACCATGGAGCGATACAGGGGCATTATAAAACTTTATTAGTCTTGTTAACCATCCCTTTTTTAATAATTTCTAGCATCCTGTTTGCTTTTTTGGCTGCCATGGCATATTGAGTTCCAAATTCATCTTTATCTCTACAAGGATGTACGATCTTAGTGGTTAACAATATTAAAACATTACAGCAGAAGAGGTATAGTGACGAAAGAACTACAAATTTGATACAAGAGAGGAAAAACCCCTCCAAAGAGGATTGCAAGTCTCTACATGGAAGAGAGACAACACAGAGTAAAGGTACATTAGGTAATACAAAAGCTCAGTGTTCTAACATGGGTGCTCAAAAGGCCAGGGGAAACTAATTGGATCTAGTAGACTATTGTGTCCATCTAAAAAGTGTTTCTTAAGAGATGCCTTAAAATCTTACCTCTCCCCTCCCTTTTGCAAAACTGTGGAAGAGGTTTTTAATACCAATGGCGCCCTGAATGCTCTGCTCACACGCTCAAAGTTCCTATGAGCACTGGAGCAGTACAGAGCATTCAGCGTGCTGGTCGGCGCTAAAAACCTCTTGCGCTGTTTTGTAAAAAACAAAACAAAACGGGGAGAGGGGGGGGGCGGAAGCGGTTTAGTGCAGTGGAATTAGAAAAGGTACAGAGAAGGGTAACAAAAATGTTAAAAAGGGATAGGCCGACTTGAACTTGGAGAAGAGATGGAGAGGTGATATGACTATATAGCTTATTTCTGATAGTCTCCAAGAAGATGGATTTCCTGATTTTATCATTGTGAAGCTTATGCATAAAGCAAAAAGAATCTGCACAGTACTTTGGTACCTATTCTAGATGGAATCTCATGTATTCAGTAAAAAAAAATTTGGGAGACAGTAATCTGAAAATAGTCATCAATTTTAGGAAGTGAAATCAAGCTATCCTATTTCTGCCTCTCCCCCCCCAAAAAAAATGTCTCTTTAAGCTCTCTTACCATAAGGGACACACACCTCTAAAAATGAAGCCATTCTCAAATATCTAAGACAGCATCATATGTTCTTGAGAGACAGAACAAAGAATGGACAGGGATGTGGTTGACTCAATATCTATCATATGTTTAAATTCATAGGTCTTAAGGAGCACTGACGTGGCTATTCAGGTTTTCAGGGGGTGTGTATACATCAATATAAGATGGCTCCAACTGTCCTCCATCCTGTAGGTATGATCAGAAGCACCTAAATGTGTTGAACATTTGCAAATCATTCATACGTCACAACCCTGCAATATATGCACAAAATATGGTATGGATTCTTTTTTTTATTGTAATAGTCTCATGCTTAAAACTGTACAAAGCATTTACACAGAACCACTCATTTAGTCTATTTACAATCTTTTCCAGCTTTCAAGGCTTTAGACCAAGGTCTGCCTTAAAAAAAATCTTTACAGTATATGCAAATTGTAGTCATCGTATGACTGATTTTGAACTGGTTTAAATTTTTTTATTGCTGATTTTTATGCTAATCTTACAAAAAATTTAATTGCTAATAGTTTCTTCTTGAACTGCCTTTATTGTGATTCTTCGGACAGCCAAATCAGGCCATCATGCCCCATGATATATTTGGTCACTCCTCGTCACATTTACATCATATCTGCTTTCCTCAAATAAAAATCTCTTTTCTCAGACCTTCTACAACTTCCAGTAAGCTCTCATCTGATCTCCAGCCCAATATTTTATAACATTCTTTAAAATACACCATTAAGTCCAAAACCTATATTCTTTCTTTACTAGAGAAGTCAACATTTCTTTAAACTCAAGGCTCTCTTGCAACATAAACAACATCCTTCTGTTTTAATCAAGTGGTTCCTTTTCAGTAGTCTCTACAGCACACAAGTAACCACTCAAAACTGCTACAATCAAGGAGTTTTCTCCCCTTCCCTTGGCTCAATACAGTACATTATGGTTTGGCTTCACTTTGCAAATTTAAACCAATTTAAAGAAACATATCCGTTTTAAGTCTGAAAGTAAAATATACTGAAATATATATATATATTTAAAAAAAAAAAAAAAGATACAAACAAAAATTTTGAAAACTACTTTGGGATATAAAACAAATGAGGAATGTACACTGAACAACAAATAAGACAAAGTTCCAGTAGGTAAAGTAGAAAGCCTGCTAAACACTGGGGTCTGTTTTTTATGCTGAAATTTAAAACACATGGCACAAAAAAATATAATCACCATACACATGAAAAAAATGTGCATTATAACAGTGTTCTTCAACCGCCGGCACATCTATTGGGCCCAAGACAGTGCTCTTCATCCGCTGGTCCATGGTGCGATCAACGTGGTGTTTTCAGGCTGGCTCCCTGAGTGCTGCAGTGCACAAAGCTATGGGAAAAGGCTCCTATGCGTGTCCTGCGCCTGAACTGGAAGCCTTCTCTCTGATGTTGCAACGTCAAAGGGAAGGCTTCCAGATGAGGCGTGAGCAGCCGCTGCCCACAGCTTTGTGCACTGCAGCACCAGAGAGCCGGCCCGAAGATGCCGCATTGATCGCACCGAGGACCGGTCCGAAGATAACACTGGGGGGCAGGCCGGAAGGCAAGGCACAGCATGGAGGGAGAGAGACAACAACGGTAGGGGGGAATGCTTTTATTTTTTTATTTGGTGATTCTGTTCAGGAAGAAATGCATTTGTTTCTTTTCCTCTGGGGTTGTACTGCTTGCAGCCTTGCATCTTAAGGTTTGTTTGTAAATATTAGTACTTTTAGTTTTTGGTCCTGCATTTGCATGGGGTTATCTGTTTTCTGTTAGGAATGAATGTTGAAAAGCATACAGTGTGCTTTGTGTATTTTAATTTTGTGGTTAACCATTATGTGTTGTTAATACAATTATATTGTGTGTGTGTATATTTGAAAAATGAATGGAAAAAATGGTGTTACATTTAGTACTATTACGGGGACGGGATTTGGGGCGGAGATGGGCACAACTTAATCCAGTGTTCTTCAACTGCTGGTCCCGGACTGGTGCCGGTCCACAAAATAATTATTGTATTTCTGCTGGTCCACAGGTGTCAAAAGATTGAAGAACACTACATTATAAGAGAAGTACTTGTACCGCCGGTGCAATTCATAGGACTAATGCTGACTGCTACATTAAACCTTTTGCAAGATAGAGAAGTTTGAAGGTACAGGTAGATCATTTGTAAAATAAAAATAAATGCTCTCAGAAGTGTAGTTCAATAAATTGCATCACTACAGCCCTTTCAAATAAAAGCTCCCCTTCCGTTTGGCTCAATTATTCTTGATTCTGGTAACTGCTCTTAAAAACCTACTCTGGGTTTATTGCATATGGAGCAAATATTGGGTGCTAATGGGGAACATTACAGCAAACTCCTGATTTAGTTGGACCCACAGAGGTACAAATGCCTAAACAGCATGATACACCAAAGAAAGTAAATGCACACATTGGAAAACATAGTGAGGGCTTTAATGACTTTAAATTTGTTCTTATTTCAATCTAAGAGTCCAACTGTTCACTCTTAAAAAAGGAAGCGAGACACATTTCACATAGGTCTCTTGGGCACATAACTGACCCAATGCTTTCCAAGAGAAAGCCACAGCTTCAAAAACAGACTCCAGTTTTAACAATGCTTAACTGTATACCAGTAGCTGCCATTGAGACAAATAGAAGTTTTTACAGAAAATTAGGATCAATAAAATGACCCTCGCATGCTCACATTATATGAAAAAAAAGTGTAGAGTTATAAATAGACTGTCTGTTAAGTCAGCTCGTGACTTAAACTAACGTTTCTTTCCGTTTACCCCCGTGTTGCATTTTCTCTCGTGTCCTCCTGTGTCCTGCTTGTGTTCGGTGGCCTGTTTTGACAGGTGAAACTTCTTTGGCTGTTTCTGCAGAAGGGCTGCTTTCCAGTGCACTCGCATACAATTCCATTGAAATATCACTACAAAGACTAGGCAATGCGTGTTGTGCATTGATGGTGTTTGCTGGCGGATGGTTTTCTTCCGATTCCTCGCTGAGCTCTGGTAACTCTTTCAGTTCTGTTGGCGTAGTTTGTTGAAAGGGCGCAATGGCTGTTCGAATACAATTTAGCCATTGCTGTTTATGAAAAACATCGTTGGCCTGCAGGGTGTGGGACTGGCCTGATGAGGGATCTCGAAAACGAACTCTGAAGATATTTTTAGCTGAGAACAAAGAAAAACACAATCATATTTGCTTATTCTCATAGTAATTAGCAGCATAATACAGGAATGGCTATGACTGAGATTCTACATATGTAAATCCAGAAAGTTTTCAGAAGATTAATTACAATTTTTATATCAATGTACAAACACGATGGTCACGAGTTGCTAATAGAGACATAGTACACATTCAATGCAGCTATCACTATGGAAAAAAAGGCAGACTAGCAATCCATGATCAAGCACACTCTGTAATGCTACAAAAGTCCATTAATAAAATGGAAAAATCAACCCTATATCATACAATATTTTTCTAAATGGTAACTGTTACATTGCATTTTTTTTTGTTTTTAGAGACGGTCATACCCTGCGCCTTGAGCATTTTTAACTTGTCTTTATTGCTAAATATGCAGCATCTCTACTATTTCCCAGAACCCTCTGCAGCTGCCATGTTTAAAATAGCATTACACAGACTGGCATAGAAACATAGAAATAGATGGCAGATAAGGGCCACGGCCCATCTAGTCTGCCCACCCTAATGTCCCTCCCCTACCTTTGCCCTGTGAATAGATCCCATGTGCCGATCCCATTTGGCCTTAAAATCAGGCACGCTGCTGGCCTCAATCACCTGTAGTGGCATGTACTGTGTGAAATTTATTGCACCCGTTGACACCTGCCAGTATCTTGCAATATTGTGCCATTGATAGTTGCAAGGACAAAGCTTAAAGAGTCATGCATTCAGTTCCCAACTGTGCCTTGCCTGGGTGCATCACTCACTCAGTCCATGTGTGCTTTGGACATATGCTCTTTTAATAGAGAACTTCAGTTTCCTGATCTGCACTACTGCTCACCTTTCTCTGAATTGCTGAATGCTCCTCTAAAGGATCCTCCCATCCTCACATCACCGTCTTGGAGGTCCTCTAGGATCAGTTCCTGCACTGCAATGGGTTGCCGGTAAACCTGGTAATACTGACCATCACTGCGGGTAACTGGACGGGTCAAAACCAAGATCTCTTGAAAAAGGAAGAGGTATAGTTTCTACAAGAAGAAAATAGAAAGTCTTAAAATATTTGTGTTTCTTTGTACACATAATGAAAATTAGTAACTAAACAACGAGGCAAGGCTGGCATTGATCATTACAGCAGATCTTCCCTATTGAAACAATCTGATTTAGTGTGTTTACCAGAGTGCTGACCCTGTTCCAGTTACTGACAAAAGATCAAATTACTAGGGACTAAAACATTGGCTCTCTAAGGGAGAGGGGGAGATACTATATGGTATGGTTAGGCAAACTCGATAGAAAAATGAAGGCAGATATAGACCATATGACTTCTATTTCCCAATTAGCCATTTAAAATTTGGAATGTATATGAGAAAAAAGAGTCAGATATCATCATGTAATAATAAACTTTTAATGATCATGACTGGAGTTGCCATCCAACATATTACTAATAATTGGAAAGATCATAGTAGGCTGAATTTTAATTTTTGGTGGAATTCATTATGTCACATATATAGAATGGAAAGATCAATAGCGATACAAAATGGAAATTATAATAATTTTATTAAAATTTGGGAGCCATTAACGTCTTTTTGTCATGATTAAATGCCATTTTTCTATTAGTTATACACCATATAGTATTGGGAGGGGGGAGGGGTACAAATATAGGTTTCTTATTATGAATGAAGGGCTTTGAGGGAGGGTGGGGAGAGGGTTACATTTGTATTTTTAGATTACAATGATAAGATATGCAAGTGCTCTGATTAATTGTGTTTATTATGATTGTTGTACACTTGATGAAAGTTTTAAAAATGAATAAAGAATTATAAAAAAAATAAAATAAAATAAAATTTAGAACCCACTGATAAACAGAGCTTTTGTTTTTAGGTTGTAACCAACATTCAGAAAACCGTCCTGAGCAAATTAAGGTGTTTATCCAAGAGCAGCAGAAACTGCCACTTCCCTCCTTCACGGATTCTGCCTTTTCTGTAAAACCACTCAACTGCTCTGTCAGTTAGGTTTCAGATCTAAACTCTAATACCATTGACCCTAAACCAAATAACCGAATACAAACTAGGTCACCAAATAATTCTCTAGATAAAGCCGTACTGTGCTCTGTAGTGAAAAAAAAATAAAAATACAGGGAATTCTGCTATGAAAACAAAAATCAAGCTTTGGCACTTTGCTTTTACTCCGTTCCTTAATAAGAAGTGTTGAACTTCAAAGTTAATGCTAAATCAGGGAATCTGGGGGATTAAGCAGTGAGCGATAAGATTTGTTGAACTCTATCCAGATTATTTTTTTTTTATTTAAATTCTTTATTGATTTTCAATACTTTAATAATGCAATACATGAATATATAACATATAATACACCAATAAAAGCACATTCAACTTATAATTATACATAACCAATCATTTTCTCCCCCCCCCCCCCACCCCAAGTGTAAATACTCTAAGGTCAAATTAGGACAGAAATATCCCCCCCACCCCACCCTTCTCTGGATGTGTATGAAACTGAACAAAAACCGACTTATAACCAAAGACCTGCTATAGTGAAGTAATATAAGATGCCAACGGACTCCAAACCAATTTAAAAAAATTACTGTGCCCCAAACTATCTGCATTCATTTTTTTTCATATCCAGATTAAATGAAATAAAAAAAGTGCGTTTTATAGCTGTAAGGATTGCAAAATAGAGTGCAGCTTAAGAAATACATTTTCATAGCCTTCCAAGAAGTACCTCATATTTATGATCTCACTGAACCACAGTTCAGTAAATATGCAATATTTTGTTTATACACTGGTTACTCCTAGGGTAATTCTGTGCAACTGTACAGTGAAGAATTTATACTGCATTCCCATAAGAAAAACTATACTGGGTCAGACCAATGGTATATCTAACCCAGTATCCTATTTCCACAGTGGCCAATCAGGGTCACAAGTACCTGGCAGAAACCCAAACAGTAGCAATATTTCATATTACCAATCCCAGGGCAAGTAGTGGCTTTCCCCAGGACCCCTACCTCTCACAAAATATGATGCAAAATTCTACTAATCTGCCAGCATCAGCAGCTCTCCCTGCAACCCTGCAGATATCACGTGGCAGGAGAAAGAAGTGAATTGCTGCAATCAGTTACTTCTTCCTCCTCTGCCAGCTTAAACCTGATTACGTGACACATGTGAATGGGTACACTGTGCTTGATTTAATAAAAAGGAAGGCAGATAGATTAGATTCCCTTTTAACTGAAATTGCTTACTAGAACAGTGGTAAGAAAAACTAAATAAAAACATAAAATCTTACATGTCCATTCTTATTTTTCAATTCTCCATGGCAAAGCAACACCTTGCTAGCTTCAATTCTAGGATCCCTCTGTTTCTCGTCTAGATATTCGAGCTTGTCAATGTAATACTGACATTCTGATTCACCTTTCTTCACATTGATATCGGACAGAACGCCTTGAATTATAGAGATCTGCAAAAGACATTTCATTAGTTAGACTACAGCAAATCTGTTTACCAAGGCTTAACTGCAGTGTTCTTAAGAAGATCAACTAATTGTGAGGGTGCTCCTCCATCAGCATGGTCCCAGTATGAAACAGTATTACATTGTCGCATTGTACTCTAGAACTGCACATTGTTAAAGTACTTATATACATACATTGTCCCACTATTACTATACTTACTGCCTCTTGCAGACTTGGGATGTCTGGGTGATCTTTAGGAGTATGTCTTAAAATTTCCTTTAATAGCAGGGGGTATTTCACCAGTCGACTTCGTGGAATATCCAGGAAGCTCCAGAGGTCTAGTTTGCGACTGAAAGGTGACTCGAGACACCGCTGAAGGAAGTCCTGAACTCGGTGGTCTTGCTTCTTCTGATCCAAAAGAGCCTTGGCTGCAAGCTGGTTGCTGCAGTAACCTTTGTAAGCATTCAGACCAGGTAGCTACAAGTAAAAAAAAAGTAGTCAGATGTTAAGTTTAGTAAATGAACTTCCTCTAGAAACCTTCTGTCCTGATGTAAGATTCGAGTTTTACTCTGCATCAATGTGAAGAATTTTAAAACATCTGTTCTCCTTTAGTGCAAGGAAACAACATGGTTATCCATAAGGACATACAAAGGTGCTACCACACTGGTCATGGAGGAATCCCCAGTGTTGGGCAGCAAGCTGCTACCACCGCATATATGCAGAAAAACCTTGAGTAAGCTATAGAAACCCTTCCACTCCCCAGCAAACAAATTGTGATTACACTACACCAGGGACCTCAAAGTCCCTCCTTGAGGCCCGCAATCCAGTCGTGTTTTCAGGATTTCCCCAATGAATATGCATTGAAAGCAGTGCATGCACATAGATCTCATGCATATTCATTGGGGAAATCTTGAAAACCTGACTGGATTGCGGCCCTCAAGGAGGGACTTTGAGACCCCTGCACTACACTGAACATTAGAATTACTGCATCTGTTTGATCTTAAATGTTTAAAGAGGGAAATGGGATTTGAAAGATGCCTGCCTTGATCTGTTTGGATTTAAGAAGCATCCGCTATCTCCTCTCACTAAGAGAACCCACGTGCCTATCGCTATGAAGATTACCCCCTTCTATACTTTTTTTGATCTCCCTCTCTGTTATTTGTATTTTTATTCATTCCTTTAGCTATATAGATATCCTCTCTTTACATATACTGTATATCATTTCTGGGCTTTCAGAATGCCTTTATGATATCAAAAGTCATGATAGCTACAAAATTCCACATTTAGAGCAACCTGAGAATCCTGAAAAAATTATACAAATTCTTTCTGGATGTTAAATGATTATGCAAGGATAGTTTGCATGCCAGGTATAAGGAGTTATTTGCATGGCTGCGCACCACACAGTTTCTTATATCCTTCAATTTTCAACAAGAATTCAATGCAGATAACAATAAGATTCTTAACAAATAGATATGGTGAACAGCTATTCTCACGTCCCACCCACCTCCCCTGGGTTGGCTTCTCAGGCTAGCTACCTGAACTGAGGAGACACGCCTGGTCCATCGGGCGGGAAGGCACTGGCGCATGCGCGGTGCGGGCATCTCGAAACTTCTGAGTTTCTTCAAGCAAGACATGCTTGTGAGACGTCCGTATCGGGGCTCTATCGGATGACATCACCCACTAGTGAGAATACCTGCCTGCTTGTCCTGGGATAAGGCCTTTATCTAATATCATGTTTCTATGAATTGTCTTTTTAATGGGTAGCCAGTGTAACTCCCTCAGCAGTAGACTAACTCTCAATTGATTTAGTTGAGAAAAAAAAAAAAATCTGTCTGGCTGTTATATTTTGCAGTAGCTGTAATCTCTTGTACTCTTTTTCTGTTATTCCGCAGTATAGTGAATTGCAGTAATCCAAGTAAGGAAGTAGAACAGCTTGTGTGACTGACCTGAAGTTAAGCTGACCAGCACTTTGCTTTTAAAGAGAAACAAGGTAGTTTCCCTTTGAAAGTTAGCACATTAAAATCATCCATGTACTGGAACTGTATAGGCAGACGAGGGGAGGGGGAAGGTTTAAAATAGCACGTGCACAGTTAACTTTATACCTCCATCGTCTCTAGTTTGCCTAATAGGATGTGCATTTTGGAAGGTCATGTACATTTTGAGGTGAACAGGTGGGTAAATGCTTTGAAAGTATATCAAAATCCTTAAGGGGGGTTTTATTGCTAAAATCCTCTTACCCAATTTACGAGAATGTGACCAATCTGTCCCACTGTTCCGTCAGGCTGTGTTGCTTCTCCCATTCTGGCTAGAAAATCTAAAAATAGAAAAGGTTGAAAATGCTAAAGACAAAGGTAGTATATTTTGGCAATTCAAAATTATATACATCCATGAAATAAGAAAATGTAATTTGGAAAAACTGCCTACCTTCATGCAGAGGTATGTATGAATCTAGGTCTCCAAATATATGAGCCAGTTCTTCCTCAGACATAATGGACAACTTCAACATTGGATCATGGTAGGCTTTTCTGGCAAGCTTTAAATCTTCAATTAAATCCTGTTCCCCTCGAGACATTTCAAATATAGCCTACAGGTGAGGGGGAGAGGAAAAATGAGCACAAGTTTACGCATATCCTTGTATTTTCTAGTTAAAGGACAATCACATGGTGACAGTAATTTCATTATTTTTAGTTTTACTTTTGACCAATATATATTTCTTTCGATGAGAAAAAGTTTAACTCGGAAACAAAACAATGGCTCATATTTGCTAACTTGAGTTAACTGTTACACGTAGGTGCGATGCCTGACACCATAAGATTATGTGGAGTGTGCTGAGAAAGGTAAACACCTAAAAGAAGTGTGAAAAACTGAAGTTTGCTCATAGACTAATTAAATGTGAGAACCAGATGTTAAGAGGGATGAAGAACAAATCCTTCTCACATTCACATATTAAAGGGAAAGTAAAATGTGGCTTTCTGAAAAGTCAATGTATGCTGGAAACTTGCAGAGCACTATTAAAAGTCAAATTTGCTAGGCATTCTCCAAATCTCTGAATTCTTCCACGATTACAGAAAATGTGTTGAACTTACAACATGTGATTTTGACACTTATATGTGGTCCATGACTGATTTTCTTAAAACTTTTCACGGAACACCATCCCTCTCATATTACTAAATCTAATCTAATCTAATCTAAACCTTAAGTTTATATACCGCATCATCTCCATGAGAATGGAGCTCAACACGGTTTACAAGAACTTATATGTAAACATCTGTATCATATCTCCATGCTCTTCCGTCCTGTAGGGTATACATATTGAGGTATTCAAGTCTCTTCTCATATGTCTCTTGGTGAAATCCTGAAATCATTTTCATCACCTTTCTCTGGACCACTTACTACCACTTATTTCTTTAGCACTACTAGAAATGCATAGTGCTATACATTAAACATGTAAGCAACAGTCCCTGCTCAACAGGGCTTACAATCTAATCAAGACAGACAATGGAATTACTTATGGCTGGAATGACTAAAACAGGACAAGTGCATAGGAGTTAAAAGCAGCCTCAAAAGGTATGCTTTTGGCTTGGATTTGAATAAGGCCAGAGACATACTGTTATGTGCATTTATCACCCAAACTTCTTGTAACTCGGATTTTCTACAACGCAAGTCAGGCTGTAGGTCTGAAAGCCAAGACCATTCTTTTCTTTTCATTTTATTTTGGGTGAGGGGAATGACACGAATCCAGGCCAATTCGGTACTGTCATTCAATCCTATCACTCTTACGAAGACTAATAGAAGAATTATGCTAGAGCATGTCAGTGGGTCAGGTGCTGCCAAGAGTGGCAACCGTTACTACTGCTACCCTCCCCATCCTGAAGAGCTCCATATTCCCCTAAAGTCCACTCTGCTGACAGCATACCTCCTGGCGTTTGATCTCTTTGGTGGGCAGTGTCTCCTTCATGTTGACATCAAACATTTCTGACCACAGGACACTATTTCTTCTTTTAGGAGGAGTTGGGGCAATGGATCTGCAGCATGGCTTCTGGGCACAGGCTGGGGATTTGCTGTCACTGCGCAAGGTGAAGGACTGTGGAAAAGGAGGTTTTAAGTTGACTGAAAATTTTTACTACAAATACAGCACAAAATAATACAGTTACTCTGGTTATTTTTGAAGCTGTACTCTTGTTTTGGATGTCTGAAACTGGCATTTAGATGTCCAAATCTCAATTTTACAAAGGCAGGATAATACTGCAGTATGTCCATATGGCTAAGGGGGTGTGGCCTGGGCATGACTAGGGAAGGCTCTAAAGTAGGGCATTCAACAGTGATTTTCAATGTCTTAAAAGGGCATTTTTATCTAGACCTGTTTCAGTCACATCCAAGTTACAAAAAGGTGCTCTGACTGAACAACTGTCCACTGGAGGGATTAAAGCATGACAGCTCCTTAATCCCTCAGTAGCTACAGTCCCCCCCTCCTTCTCCTCTGAATGTGAAACCAGCAAAGGATACCAGACTCTATGACGGCTTCAGGTATTGCCGTATTTCCCCGCATATAGGCTGCTGAAAAGGGCGGCCTATGTTTAAAAAACGGAAGATAAGCTGCCCCATGGTATTAGCCGTGGCTTATCTTCCGGTTATCTCCCCTGCCTTTTTCATTCATCCCTACCCCTACCACCTTTTTCAGAAGCCCCCCTTGCTAGCATGCGGCTCAGCTTTCCAGCAATGCAGAGCAGCCGCGATCTCTTCAGCATCCGGCCTGCCCCCGCACCGCCTGCTGAATGGCCAACGTCAGCTCTCATGAGACTTGCGAGAACTGACCTCAGCCGGATGCCGACGAGATCGCGGCTGCCCTGCACCACTGGAGACCCTAGCTGAGCGCTAGCGAGGGGGCTTCCGAAAAATGTACCGGGGTGGGGGGATGACTTAAAATTTTTATATAGGCCGCCCCATATAACTAGGCCGTGCCCCATACGCTGGTTTGAATGGACATTCTTAAAGCCTCCAGATTTGTTGAGCCGCCTAATGGCGAGTGTAGTGGACTGAGAGGCAAGGTCCCAGGCTCAAATCTCACTTTAGCCGTTTGTTATTTTTAAAATACTTTTAATTGGCAGATGGTGAAATGGCTGCTTTATGTAACTTGATGTTGAACGAGAGCAACAGTGCCAAGTAAACAGGCATTTGGATATGCAGATCTCCCATGTTGCTTCTGAGAAACAATGCCAAATAAAGGGTTAAATTGTGAACCCTTCAGAACATTAAAATATCTACTGTACAAGAATATATATATATATATATAAAATGATAGCTGCAATCCTGGGTATAGTAGTTTTCTTTTTCTTCTGTTCTTAAGAGGGTTTACAATAATAATAAAAAAATCACAAACAGCTGAAGTGGAATTTGAACCTGGGTCCCCCGATTCTCAGCTCACTGCACTAACCATCGGACTGCTCTGCGTGAAGTCTATGTAGACATCTGTGTGGCAGCACAGGAACATCCTTGTCCCTCATTTTTCCTATTCATAATTGGATGTTTTGGTTTGTAAAATGGATGTCTGTGCTGGATGTTTTTCCAGAACAGACTGTTTCCTGCTCTACAATACATGTGAGATGGACCATTCTGACTTGGACATCCTCTGAAAAGCCCCCTATATACTATTTAAGAGACTTTCCATACTAATTCATCAAGAATTATTTGTACCTCTCTAGTACTAATATTAAACAATGAATACTACATCTGAAATATTTAAAAACACTATGTAATTCAATCATATGCCCATTTCTTTTATTGAAGCTTGACCTACTTCCTAACCATTGGTAAGCACAAAAAATGAAGCACGGTGCACAAAAGCAGAGACTTAAGTGTTCAGCTGGTTGTCTCATTACTTTTTTTTTTTTAAATCTTTATTCATTTTCAAATCAAACAATAAGTGCACAAAAATATATCATAAAAGTAATTTCCATATAGCACTATAGTATCTAACACATAAATCTAATAGTGTAAAATCCCCATCTACCCACCCTTCAACACATTCTCAACTAAAATGGAATATACTATATTATACAACATATTATAACATATTGTATTAAATTACATCCCAAATCCATCCTCATTTCATGTCTCATTTCTGATCTGCTGCAAATAGAAATTCCTTGATTTTGGCAATCCAGGACATCTGCTAAGAAGAGCAAGCACCACATTCGTGTCTACTGCCCACTTTTAATGCAGACACAGTTTCCAACTTACTTGAATTGTTTGTCCAAAACGCCTGACTGCACCATTTCTGACTGGAGAGATTAGGTTTGCCAGGGATGTGACACGTGCCAGAGGTCGAACTCGTTTATTACTTGGCTCCTGTGAAATGACAAGTAAGGAATACTGAGTGAGGGTTAAAGTATGAACTCTAACAAGTCTGAGTCAATAAATGAATAAGCCAAGGCAGCATGGTATTAATTGCACAGCAATTTTATTCAAAAATGCATGCTATCAGAACTCACTGAAATACAAAATAGACTGAATCTCTTCATAAAGGCAATTAATAAAGTCCAATATATTAATGAATAAACTCAGCACACCTGTTTTATAACTATGCATGGATAGAACACTTGAAAGTCTATTCCAAGATATTGCCTCTAACTGAAACTTATCCATGCCAGAACACTGAGGGGCTAGTTCAGAAAACTTAAGAGGCACAGGCACAGATTCTAATGCAAGCTGAACACACAATTCTTGCATGTCAAGTTTAGTAAACTGATGGCATACGAATTACCACAGGGTTAAAAAGTATGCACTGTCAAACAGTACACACCAGAGTGCTAATATGTGGTCTTACCACTTAACAAAAAAAAAAAAAAAAAAGGTGTCCGTTCCCTATCAGTGGGTGAGAAATGATTGGCTGTCATGTATGGGGTCACCTGCACCTCCCCAAAAATCCCCTGATCCCTTAACCAAGAAAGCATCCCCATGCCCCAATTCCCCCCCCATCACTACTCAAGAAATCCCTGGTAATCTAGTGGACCCCTAGCCTCCCTCACCTAAAATATGTCCCCAGTAATTTAGTGAACTCTGATTCTCCAGATATTAATTAAAGGTAGAACAATGCAACTTGTTCCTGCTTATATCTTGCAAAATGTCGATGCCTGATCCTGCAGGGTCAATTTGCCAATTAAGGAGTGATGAGGGCCAATTAGACTATCAGATTTTTATTTATTTATTCAATTTTCTATACCGTTCTCCCATTTTTCTCTGTCTGCCCCGGTGGCCTAGCAATCTATCTAATGTACCTGAAGCAATGGGGAGATTAAGTGACTTGCTCAGGTTCACATGTGTTTGAAAGCACAACCTTTAAACACTTTGCCACACTCTACCCCTCCCTAACAGGACTCTCAGCTTTCTAGCCTGATGTGACTGCTGCAGGAGCTTAGCCACTTCAACACCTTTCTGTTGTAGTTCCTGCCATCAAGGTGGAATTAGCTAATAGCTCCAATGTCATCCTTTTAAACAGGATGGGCATTAGCTTCTAACTCAATGCAAATCCTTTTCTGCATCAAACCTAGAAAACTGAGCACAGAAGTTGCGCCAACTGCACACTTCCATCTACGCAGTCCCTCAGAACTTTAAGACTTACAAATATATGCACATAAATGGGGCAAAATTGGCCAATTCTTTTTATTGCTTATTGCAACTGAAGTAATCTTGTATCAGGGTTCCTAAGAAGAGAAGACACCTAGGTGTATACGTTTCTTTTAACAAACAGGCATAATCCATGTGCTTTTATGAAATAACCTCCCTGAAAGCTCTAGCACAAAGTGCTCTTAGGCAGTTACAACTTTGTGCATGTCTGCTTGGGTGTATCTTAGAAAATACACAGAAGTGCCAATCGCACCCTCACTCTGCATATTCTCCACCCCCAAGAATACATAAATGCATATTACATAAAAGCAGGTGTTATGTTTTCCTAGAAACTAATTGTACTCATATATTATACCAGGGCAATTTTGTAAGTCATTTATTACAGTGATTCCCAACCCTGTCCTGGAGGAACACCAGGCCAATCGGGTTTTCAGGCTAGCCCTAATGAATATGCATGAGAGAGATTTGCATATGATGGAAGTGATAGGCATGCAAATTTGCTTCATGCATATTCATTAGGGCTAGCCTGAAAACCCAATTGGCCTGGTGTTCCTCCAGGACAAGGTTGGGAATCACTGATTTATTAAATGACTCCCAAAGTGTTATATTTAGGAGCAGATTTTGTCAACATAAAGTCTGTCTGACCATATATTAAATGCAAAGTAAAAAAAAAAGAAGATTACAAAGTTAAAAATAATTGTTTATAATTATAAAGTGCTCAGTGAGAGATCAATATCATCTAGATTGGAAATGGCTTGATCTTAACTATCATAGCACCTCCTGCCTACCTAGAAATGCCATTCGCCAACGCACCTACGCCACCTAATCTCACCAGATGCTACTTTGTGTACTGTATGTGTTTTATTGTCATGTCTATATTGTAAATTAGGTAAAGTATGTCACCTCTGTCCTATCTCAATTATATTGTGGATGTACTTTGTAACCCATTCTGGGCTCCTTTGGGAGGACGGACTAAATAATTGAATAAATAAATTTATCGAATAAAAAAAGATTGTTAAACAAAAATCTTAAAAGTAGCTGTCCATCGTAGAGAAGATTAAACAAGGGGTGGAGGGGTTGCAATCCATCGTTAAGTGTCATAACCAGTCTATTCAAATCCCCAAACATGAAAAAGTGTGTATAATAGTGTCACTCCAGAAAAAAAAAAAAAAAAAAGTTCCAAAAAATAAGTTCCAATCAAAGCAGATCTAGCACGCCATCTTCCTCAACACGAGTTCGTGTTTCACTATTTTCTTCATCAGGAGGAAGAATCAAATTCTGGCAGGATAAATACATAGAACGCTTAATGATAGATTACAACTCCCCCTGTCTACTATAATCTTCTATATGATGGAAAGCTACTTTTAAAATAAGTAATATTTTTTAGGTGCTATGATGGTTTAAGATCAAGCCATTTCCCAGTCTAGATGGAATTGATCTCTCACTGAGTACTTTATATTTATAAACAATTATTTTTAACTTTGTAATAGATCTTTTTTTGGCACATATATGCCCTGAAGATCTTTTGAGGTGTTTTGAATTGTTTCTCCCAATTATTGTTTATTAAAGCATCCTTATACCAAAATGGAAATATTTTTCATTGCTAGAGGTCTAAACGAATCTAAAAATTGCCACAATGATACTTGTTAACCATTTTTTTTAGATTCCATGTTGCTCACACATCAGCGTCCTTTGTATCTCTGTGTACTACCAACATAAAGGGGTCATGAGTAGATCTGTCCAAAATGCAAGTACTTTCCTCATGTCATGCATTTAAATTAGAGCTCCATAATTAATAATTCCTACAAATGAAGCCCTTCTTAAATACATCAGTGGTTCTCTCCCAACTGTAAAACTTTCAGTTAATAAATGGACCGCTCTGTATGCACAGCTCTGTATTAAAAACAAAACTGTGTACTGTGAAATTTCCTTGTACAGCAGAATGGCATCTCTCTATTCCCACACACTGCATGTGCCTCCATCCATTCCAGTCCTGCAGCTAGTAAAATTATGTACTCTTCACATGTTGCCTTTTGCATGACTAATCATCTTTCCTACCACTGAAAATTTTCATGCTCACAGAGGTTGACTGTATACTACGGAAAGGGAAGGGGGTGGGATTTGAAATACTACATTTCTGTGGGTAAATACCGTATTATATACAAGCTTTTATTTTATACCTGGGGCAACGGCGGGTTAGGTGACTTGCCCAGAGTATTCCCCAGGTTCTCTGATGCTGAATTATTAGACTATTCCTGCATTACTATACAAGCCAGAAACTTCATTTTCTTACAGCACAACTTGTAAGTTATTTTAACAAAGACTGAGAAATCATCTTATAATATATTTTTTAAATGCCTCCAAAGCCCAGTCCACAGGCTCATGCACTTTGCTAAATAGGAGACCTGATTATGTTTCACTACTGAGAAAGTTGGAGGTTGTCACTGTCCCAATAATAGGGAATGGTCAAGATTCATATGAATCAGTACCAATTCTTAGTTTTCTTAAAATTTCATGTTAATTGACATAGTAGTATGGCTCCCCAATCTTGTGGGCTTGAAAAGGAATTTTTGTGTTATATGTATAATTAATGTAAATCTTTGTGTAAAAATCCTTTTTTCTTTGTATCATTTTGATATTAAAATTGTAAATTTGTATAAATTAAAGAAAAAAAAAATAGGAGACCTGAATTCAATTCCAAAGCCTGGTTTGGATGTACTAGTCTCATCAAGGTAACAGAAAGAGCTTAGCCCAATGCAATATTAATAACCTTAAGAAAAAAAATGTAATACAAAATGTTTGAAAATTGATTTGATCCAGTCAAGACTTTCTGTTTGGAGAGAATTCAGACTTTAATCAGTGCCAAAGCAAAACCCTAACACTTGTGTGTTTATTAGCTAATGTATTTCCAACTTAGCCTAGCCTAAGTCCAATGTACACTGGACAGAAGGAAACTTCACTATTGTAAATCAGTTATTTGGGAACTCGCAAGCAAGCATTTAGCAGAGCTAAAAGTTCCAGCTAATGGAAACATTAATTTTGCCCACTTGTTTAGCTTGGTTTTAAAGCTGCTCAGTATCCCAAGTATGTACCATAGTGACACACTAGATTTGCTAGCAGACATGTGTGAATGCCTCTCATGCACATTTGACATGACACAGGCATAAGCATGAGGTATTGGTAGAAATCATGCCTCCCCTTTGGCAAAAGGCAGAACAATGAGCCTTCTGTCTGAATGCAGATATAATTACCACCCTCCAGATAAAAATATGTTGAAATGAATAACAGAGTCCAACATAAGTTTTAAATAAAGAAACCACAAAGGACCATGTCTTCCTCAGAGCACAGTACTGCTCTAATTTAAGACAGGCACCTGGCTATACTGACTTTTGTAGCAATTATCCCCAGAAAAGTTTAGCTCCGAGGAACTGCTTGGTTTTATAAACAGCTGGAAAAACCCAAACCAAATGTTATTCTAAGTTCATTCTATAAGAGGGTAGACACCCTAAATGGGGTTGTATTAGTGTTGGGGGGCAGATTCAGCACCCCCCTTCCTCTCTGAGATACAATGTTTAATGATAAAATAGCTCATGTTTCAGAAAGTCTTGCACTTCCAGGCTCAGAAGCATCTCCTACTAGGGCCACATTTGTGAAAGCACCACCATTTGCAGAGTGCTTAATGTCAATGTCTGGTTACAATTTCAGATAATCAACTGACAAAAGTATTACAGCTGTTCTGTAGACTAGCAAATTTAAGGTGTGATTTCCTAGCAAGTTCACACTTCTAATTAAGACAACACTCTCTCCATCAAGAGTACTTTTAGGAAAGTTTTCAGATCTTACCAAGTTCTACCTCTTCCTTGATTGGGACCTAAAACCACAATTATACTTTGCAATGCAAGACAAACAACAAAAACAACCCAGAGGTGTTTACATTAAACTAGATTTTTTTTTTCAATGGTCTACTGAGAGCAGAAAACTTGTCTGGCACTGAAGCCTAAAAAGGGACATAAAAGAGCCAAGAAAGCAAGCAAAAAACTCATTCTTAAGCGCACTGAAAAAAGTAATATTCATCATGCCTGACAGGATAAGGAAGGAGTCTTAAACATCCTTTCCTAATAACTCTTGCACCCCTGTGAAGCCACATTCATCCAGAGCACTTCAAAAGGTCCCGAAGGAGACAACAAAAGGCCAGGAGTAGAAATCTGTCCTACTGTCAGTTTTAATCAGCAGCTGAAGTGATACAATCTTTCCCTGAAAAGGGGCCTTTTTCTTAAACATTCACACCACCACAGACTACTTTTAGGCGGCCGAAACAGAAGTCTCCCAGCAGCCTTTTAAGAAAATTCAACAGGGCCAGCGTAAATCAAAATGTTTAGCTCTTTTTTGAGACAAGGCAATTAAACCACCAACCTGCTGTATTTCTGCTCAGCAAAATATGTCTTACACACCGAGGTATTTAATAGCTGTAATAGACCGTGAAAACATACAATTTGCACCAAACCACTATTGCAAAGTCCCGTTCTAACCAGCGCTGTGATTAAACAACGTTGCAATGCTCACCTCAAACTCTTTGGAGGTCTGATTCTGAGCATCTATGACTCGAATAGTCCTTTTAATAGGCAGAAGACCTCCGATCTCATCATGCGCCACCATGTTTTACACGTTTCCTCCCCCGAATCGGCCGTCAGTCCACTTTCGAGGCAGCCCTGTAAAGAGCTGCCACTTTGGCATAAACGAGCCTGCGGTATGCTAAGAAACTCTCACTGCTCCTTCCCATGCTGCATGCTTCCCCGACGGCAACTGAGCTGGGAGTGGAACTACGCAGGCTACAAGGTAGGGAGGAGGGGACAAGGGAGGGGTGATAGCAGGATATGCTCCAAGGGCCTCTCTCCACCCCCAGATGAGGACATCTCAGTTTACAAGCATTTCAAGTACAGCATTTTGATCAGCCTGTTTTATTTTTTCTTTAAAATCTCAACCAGAACAAAATACAGTAATTACAACAAGGTTTATTAAACATTCCTAGTTGGTAAGAGATTATAAACTCTTCAGACACCAGGAGGTTCAGTTTGTTCTGCTTGCAAAGCAGAAAGGGATCACTAAAGTCATGTTAGTATGTTACATTGGCACCAATGTTCATTCATTCAGACAAATTGAAAAGAAGAAAAAAAATGTCTTCATTCAACTGAAAACTGCAAAATTGATGGCAGATTTCTGGGCTTCACTGCACATGAAACCATTCTGCTCAAGTTCTGGATCCAAAAAGTAAAACAGCTATTTAAAATGATTTCCCCCCTCTTACAAAGCTGCGTTAGGCGTTAATCGCCGACTGCAGCAGTATTAGCTCCGATGTTCATAGAATTCCTATGAGTGTCAGAGTTAATACTGCCAAGGCAGGCAATTTAAAAAAAAAAGCCTAACGCGGCTTCATAATGGGGGCCTTAATCAGGTAGGAGAGTTTTACACTGGCTGTGGCTGACTCTTAACTTAACTATTGATATTTTGCAGCACTGAATACCAGCTATGACTGCCACAACACTACCTGATTAATGCTGGGGTGGTCAAGGCGCAGCAAAGATTTACCCGATCACTGGCAATTCAGTCAGCTAACTGGATAAATATTCAGATAAGGGCCGTATGCTAACTATTTGGCACTAGACTGAGAAACAGCCAGCACCTGGATAACTGCTGGTGGCTGCACGTGACCCAGATATCGCTGCCAATCCCAGATTAAGCCCAGCACAGAATATTCACATCTAATTGCTGTCAGCAGTTTCAAACAGTTGGCAGGCAGCTTGCAAGGGAGGGGAAAAAGATAGAGTGAACCTACCTCTTCTTTGGCTGCTGCCCTCTCCCAAGGCTCCACAGGTCTTTTTGTCTATAAATTAAGCCCTGACTTTAGGGCACCAAATTTACACTCACTTAACCAGAATTTGTTAGAAGTTCCTTCTATTAAGTCAATTAGGAAGCTGGAGGCAGGGGAGGAGAACATTTTTTAGTTGGATGGGCCAAACTAACCAACTTCTGGCCCCATCTTCAAGTCTCTAATTATTGATACTGGGCTGGGCAGAACATTGATCTCAATGGTCCACCACATATGGATGCCTATAGCAGCTTGAACTCTTTGGAATACTTTTGCACAGTTCAACTTTTAGGAAAAAAGCTAGAAGGGCAATTCTATAACTGACACCAGTCTAGGTGTTGCAATGTTGTGCACAATGGCAATCTTGGCACCAAGATTTTGTTACAGAATACTGGTATATAGTTGGCAGTGGCAAACCCTCTTACACCATGTCAGTGGTGGGCATAAGGTGATGCGACAGATGTAGTTTATAGTATAAACTATTGTCTCGCAAACTTTCCAGCCAGCGGCACACTAAATCCAGTGCCCCAGCTGGAAGGCATTTGGAAGTGCATGAAGGCCCATCTGGCTGTGAGCCACTTCAGTGGAGGGATCCGGGAGGTGCAGGGAGGAGGAGGAGAGACCCCGGCAAGGAGGAGAGGCACATCCTGTAGGCAGTCAGCCGACGTGGACGACTCTCCTTGCCAGTGTGCCACGGCACACCTGAAATATCAGGAGGCACACTGGTGTGTGCTGCGGCACATAGTTTGAAATATACTTGGTTAAACTATATGCCTGAGTAGAAGACACATTCCTGCTCCACCCATGTACTTGAATTTTATCTTATAGAATAGTATCTAGTACATATAAGTTCCGGCAAACTTAATGGAACCTCGCTCTAGGCGCCACTTTACAGAACTAACCACAAAATGTCTTATTTTATACCAAGCCTTTGGTGGTATGAGGACAAAGAATTCTATTTATATGATTTGTATTAAATCATGTGCTACTTTAAATCCACCAAAAATTAGATTAGAAACATGATGGGAGATAAAAGACCAAATGGCTCATCTAGTCTGCCCCTCCGCATTAACCATTATCTCTTCCTCTCTCTAAGAGATCTCACGTGCCTATCCCAGGCTTTCTTGAATTCAGACAGTCTCTGTCTCCACCACTTCTTCCAGGAGACTGTGCTACACATCTACCGCCCTTTCTGTAAAAAAGTATTTCCTCACCTCTTAACTTACTTCATCCTATGCCCTCTCATTCCAGAGCTTCCTTTCAAATGAAAGAGACTTGACTCGCGCACATTTATGCCAAGTAGGTATTTAAAAGTCTCTATCATACCTCCCGCCTTTCCTCCAAAGTATACATATTAAGATCTTTAAGTCTGCTCCCAAACGTCTTATGACGAAGATCACGCACCATTTTAGTAGTCTTCCTCTGGACCGACTCCATCCTTTTAATATCTTTTTGAAGATGCGGTCCCCAGAATTGTACATTGTATATAAGATTGATAGAAATATAAAAAATTTATAAAAACTTTTCCCTTTTATGGTGGTCCTCCCTATTCAAGCCCAAGCTTTGACATGCAGCTCCTGATTGGTGAGGCCCGATTTTAGTGCAGGAAGAGGCGGTCGGAGCATACCACGAGTGATTTCCTTCACTCGCCGGCGCTCCGGCTGCTCTCTCCTGCCTCTCTGGCTGCCCTCTCCTGTCCGGTCATTCGCAGTCGGAAAATACCGTGAATGACTGGGACTGTGAATCACCGACCGCGAATGACCGGGGGAGCACTGTACACTGTTTTCTAAATCCAACCATTTAAACGCTGACTCAAAAACCCATGCCTTAAAAGTTAGCAAAACAGTTCTTAAAGTCACTAGCTCCGTGGGAATCTCTAAAAAGGTCAAATCCAGAAGTGTCACTTTATGTTGTCATCCAGGCATACAAACTCTGGGCATTCACTGAGATCAAGATTAAGGATTTTAAATCACTAGCTTTTCTTATGGAATTTGACCAGATTACGATGTTGGAATTTATGCCTTGGACAGGCGAGTGTTATTCAGTGCTTCACCAACCTCCCCAATTCTTTGTTTTGGACCTAACTCAGGAGGGGCTTACTTGCCTTAAAACTTTGAGTCTTGGGAGCGACGCGTTTGATAAAAGGTATGGAAAACCTTTCATACACTGAGAGATTGGAAAAACTGGGGCTCTTTTCCCTGGAGAAGAGGAGAATTAGAGGGGATATCATAGAGACTTACAAGATCATGAAGGGCATAGAGAGAGTGGAGAGGGACAGATTCTTCAAACTTTCGAAAACTACAAGAACGAGAGGTCATTCGGAAAAATTAAGAGGGGACAGATTCAGAACCAATGCTAGGAAGTTCTTCTTCACCCAAAGGGTGGTGGACATCTGGAATGCGCTTCCAGAGGGCGTGATAGGATAGAGTATGGTTTTGGGGTTCAAGAAGGGATTGGACAATTTTTCTGGAGGAAAAGGGGATAGAGGGGTATAGATAGAGGACTACTACACAGATCCTGGACCTGTTGGGCCGCCGCACGAGCGGACTGCTGGGCATGATGGACCTCTGGTCTGACCCAGCAGTGGCACTTCTTATGTTCTTATGGCTTTGGATGGGACAATTGATTAAAATTTTTCCCCCCCTTGTTTCTATTTCTGCTTTATGGTGAATAATGCTCTTTTTAACTCACCCCTAAATAACTTCAGGTTCAATTCTCACTACAGCTCCTTGGAACTCTGACCCTTTACTAAGGCGTGCTCACAATTAGCGTGCCCTAAATGCCACCCAGTCCACAGGAAGATTGAGTTGCTCAGCATGTGTAAATCATTAGTATGTACTACATTCATTAGCATACCTTAGGGCTCCTTTTACAAAGGCGGACACGCTAACTACTACCGCCTCCTCTTGAGCAGGCAGTAGTTTTTGGCCAGGGCGGGGGTTAGCACGTGATGAAAAGTCACGCGTGCCTTTGTAAAAGGAGCCCTTAGTAGCAGGACCCCCTTAACCTTCCATTACCCCAGGTACAAAATAAGTACACGTACATAATATGTAAATCATTTCAAGTCCCACCCCCTCTCTCTTCCCCATTTTTCTATTATAGAGAAGGCTCACTAAGGACCCCCTTCTACAAAGGTGCAATAGCGATGCTGCCGCGATAAACACACCAAAGTCCATTCAATTCCTATGGGCTTCAATGCACTTAATGCGAAAGCATCACTTCTGTGGCTTTGTAAAAGGGGCCTTAAATGTTTTGGCAGTTCCAATATTTAATCCATAAATCAGCTTGCTATATTCACTCTTTTTACTTGGCCTGTATTGATTTACCTTATTTTTGGTTCTTCTATTGCAGATTAATATTTGTGCCTTCTATTTCTATCATTCAGTTTGGATTACTGAATGTATAAAATATGGAATCTCAAGGCCATACCTTAAAAAGCTTCCAAAAACATATCAGAGGATGCACGTTTTCTGCACACCTCCAGCCAATTTTATGAGCACCTATATGAATATGTAAAACACTGCCCTACATGTTCAAGTTTCTCATAAATGATCTCCTTAATGGCTACAACCCTGGAATTACAAGCAATACATCATCTCCTCTACTGTCACTTACTATTGCTAGTCTTATGCAAATTAAACTGAAGGCAAAGCAAATGCTATTAGACTGAATACTCAGCACAGGATGAAAATATAATTATATGTCATTAGTGCTACTGACAGACAGTTTTAATTTTCAGAGGCTTACAGAGTATTTATAGACATAAGACCCAAATTTAAACATCTTTGATCCTTCTTTATGTTCCCTCTGTAAAGCATTCAGAAATGGTCCTCATACTAGCAGGGGTTATTATGGACAAATTCTTCCCTAACCATTCAGACAAAACGTTAAAAAAAAAATAAAATAGAATCAGTGGCTCACCAGAGGGAAAAAAGAATGTTCATATGTAATAAACATTATACAATACAGAAAACATTAAAAACTATTGACTTATTCCTTTAATTTCTCACTTTTCCATTTTGTGTCACGTTCTTTTGTCACTAATTTCTTATAGTGTTTTATTGTTTAAGGTTATCATTTTCCTTATATTCTTTTTTAACTTACCTTGATGTTTATCTTACTTTGCATGTTTCCTTACTATTTCACATACCCTCTTTCTTGTCATTCACGTCACTTGACCACAAGCCTTAGTAGCATGGCATAATAACACCATCTTGTTACTTTTTGCTTTTTATTAGAGTTTACAAGAGTTTTTAATGTTTTCTGTATTGTATTTGTATTCATTAGGACCCCTGATGAAGGTTTGTCCAAAACACGGACTGTGTCGGGTCCCTTGATTGGTAAAGGGTTTTATTTTACTTATTTTCATTTTAATTTTGGTACAATCAATTTTTGCCTGCATCTTGTACACAGTCTGCAGTTTTGTTTGTTTCTCCTGCTTGGTTTTTTCTGCAGACAAAGTTGGACTTTCTCCTTTGTTTTGTTGCCATATGTAATAAACAAGCAAAAGCTTGAAAGTGCAAATAAAAGGTTGCTATTTTAGGTTCAAATTAGTGCAATGGAAAACCAATTTTGCAAAATAAGATAAAATATATTTGAATTTGTAAAAACTGTGCAGCTAAAATTTTACTATCTAATTTGGACAAAAACAAACAAACCTCATAATACTTTGCATCACACTTCTCCTCTGCCCTTACAATAGAGAACTGCTTCTTTCATTCCTTCCATCCACGGTCCTACATGATGTTTTCTGGAGTTTTTGTCTTCTTTACATTTTCTCAGCCTACAGCACCATGTAGCACCCTCTAGTGAAAGATAGGGGAATTGATTTTGCCTATTTTGTGGAATCAATTTGAGGGTTTGCTACAAGGTGTATATTCATTACACAGGGAATGTTTGCAATTAGAAAAATAATGAGTTATGGTCAATAAGACTTTGAAAATAATGCAACATCAAATAGTGATGATCTTCCAGTGCATTAACTTGACTTGTATATAGTAGTATCTATAACTTAAAACATCCACACTAAATGAATTTAGCTAACTTTAGAGCTTGCCCTTCCCCCCCAAAAAAACCCAAAAAACACAACACCCCACACAATACCAGCAAGGGTTCCCTTGGAAGCTTTGATGTAGCTAAAATTAAACACAAAAGCTACGGAAGAAGAGCATTTGGACACACACTGGCATGGTGATCTCATACTTTTAAGTTACTGTTGATTAATTTCCCTTTTTGATCTATATTTAAATCTAGAACCCAAATGGGCAATGAATTTCTATTTCCTGTTACATATTGAGAAATATAGGGAAAGTTCTCTGACTATGATAGTACTTCGAGCACTTCTATTGTCAGCAGATTCCAATCAATTTCTATATAAAATGTGTCATTTTCTATATAAAATGTCTCTGTCAGACTACCAGAAATGAACTTTCAAGAAGAATCCAAAGCTTTTGACATTGCTCCACACAGGCGTCTAATAAATAAACTGAGTGCCCTTGGAATGGGTCCCAAAGTGACAGGCCGAGTCAAGAATTGGTTGAGTGGAAGGTGACAAGAGGGTAGTTGATCAATGGAGATCACTCTGAGGAAAGGGATGTTTCCAGTGGTGTGCCTCAAGGTTCTGTTCTTGAGTCTGTTCTTTTTAACATTTTTTATAAACGATATTGTTGCAGGGCTGTCAGGAAAGATTTGCCTCTTTGCAGATGATACCAAAATCTGCAATAGAGTAGACACCCAGGATGGTGTGACTAACTTGAAAAAAGAACTGGCAAAGCTTGAAGAATGGTCTGAAATTTGGCAGCTAAAGTTTTATGCTAAGAAATGCAAGGTCATGCATTTGGGCTGCAAAAACCCGAGGGAACAGTACAGTTTAGGGGGTGAAGAACTTATGTGCACGACAGAAGAACTGGACTTGGGTGTGACTATATGTGATGATCTTAACATGGTCAAACAGGTTGAAAAGTGCTAAAACAATGCTAGGGTGCATAAAGAGGAGTAGGAAAAATGAAGTAGTGATGTCCCTGTATAAGACTGGTGAGACCTCGTTTGCAGTCTGGAGATATAAAAAGGATGGAGTCGGTCCAGAGGAAGGCTACTAAAATGGTGTGTGATGTTAGTCATAAGGAATATGGGGACAGACTTAAAGATCTCAATCTGTATATTTTGGAGGAAAAGCGGGAGAGGGGAGATATCATAGAAACGTTTAAATACCTGCATGGCATAAATGCGCAAGAGTCGAGTCTTTTTCATTTGAAAGGAAGCTCTGTAATGAGAGGGCATAGGATGAAATTGGACCTCTTCTCCCTTGAAACGAGAAGACTGAGAGGGGACATGATTGAAACATTCAAGATATTGAAGGAAATTGACTTAGTAGAGACAGAGAGATTGTTCACCCTCTCCAAGGTGAAGAGAATGAGAGGGCACTCGCTAAAGTTAGAAGGGAAAAGATTCCTACAAAGGTAAGGAAGTTCTTCTTCACCCAGAGAGTGGTGGAGGTCTGGAACGCTCTCCCGGAGGCTATTATAGGGGAAAGCACCCTTCAGGGATTCAAGACAAGGTTGGATAAGTTCCTACTGGACCAGAACATACGTAAGTAAGGCTAGACTCAAATAGGGCACTGGTCTTTGACCTAAGGGTCGCCGCATGAGCGGACTGCTGGGCACGATGGACCACTGGTCTGACTCAGCAGTGGCAAATTTTATGTTCTTATGAAGATGTAATAGGCTCAGGAGTAATGTAAGGAAATAGTTTTTTTTAACAAAAAGGGTGGTTGATGCATGGAACAATCTCCCGGTAGAGGTGATAGAGACAGAGACTGTGCCCACTCGTTCCTGCCATCAGCAATCCCCCGAAACTACCCCCCCCCCACCTTTTTAGAGAAGTTGGAGCAGGAGGGAAGGTCAGTCCGTCTTGTTTGTAAGACCGCCAGTTAAAAATGGTGGGCCTTTCCCTCCCTGGTGCATCATGTGATGCACGGGGAGGTGACTAAGGCCCTGATTGGCTCAGACAGCTAAGGCCCCTCCCCGTGAATCACATGGGAGGGAAAGGCCTGTCATTTTGAAATGGTGGGCCTTCAAGAGGGATGGATTTAGCTTCTCTCCCACTCCAACTTCTCTAAAAATGTACCGGGGGGGGGGGAATTCAGAGGTTGGAGGTGGGGTCTCGAGAGACCACCAGTGGCAGGAGGGAAGGGGATGTTTGAGGGAGCGCCTGGTGTGGGAGGTAGGCCTTTGGTGGCAGGAGGGATTGAGCATCCCTCCTACCTTTTTGCTTCCAAGGGAGTAGGGGGGTCGTCAGCATGGCAGGAGGGATTGGGCATCCTTCCTGCCATTTTTGTCTCACATGGGGGAGGGGAGGGGCAGATGGCCATCCCTCCTGCTGACTTTTGCTAGTAGGGGGGGGAGGAATCCTGGCTCCGTGTTCGTCAGGAGTCAATGGGGAGGGCTTGTTTAAAAAAAAAATAGGGCAAGGTATTGTGCATGTTACACATGCACAGCATCTATGCCCATTAAAAGAAAAGTAAAAAAAAAAAAAAAAGTTTCCTACCCCGAATAGCGGGGTAGGAGGCTCTCTTCTGCCTCTCAGCTGTTCGGGCTTCCCCTGCCGGCTCTGTGCAAGTGTGAGAGTTGCTCTCACAGTGATCCATTGAATTGGAGAGTCAAGGATTATGGCGAACATCCGTGTGAATCATTTGCATGCAAACTTTTTAATGCATCAATAGCTCTTTCTGAACCGGCCAAATAATCGGATCAGTGCAGAGCCACATAGTCTTACTGATCCTTGAAGTGCATCTAGGCCCAAGTCTGGAGCTGGAGTTTAAAGGAGCGCTTGTAGGAGGAATTAGGCTTTCTCCAGTGATCAAAATTGCCCTTTGAGAGAATGCCGCAGGACAGCTCCCTAATTAGCCACTCTCACCTAAGCATTTACATGGATAAAGCAGCAAAATCAAATCCTGCGTTTATGCAATGCTGCTTATACCTTTTTTCAAAGATATTCATTTATAAATTATTTTTTCCTGGTGTGTGTGGCATACGCACAGTGCAATACATTAATTTTCTGCATTCACCCAACCATTTATAAAATACAATTTTAAATATACAGGGCCAAACTTTTTTTCCTACCTAGACACCTTCAAAGTTATCCTACACACAAGCTCCTTGGTGAATGAAATAACTTGTACTAGTACAAAGATCCTTTTTGAAGCTTGAAAGTACTTTCATAAAAACCACATACACAGAGTGTTCCAGTCTGGGACACAAACTGAAATGCAGTCGTACATCACTTTTACAATCTGCATTTTCATTTATGAAAGCCAGCATTCTGCGGTTTTCAGTTAGCCAAAACTAGGGGAGTATTCTTTTCACACTCCTTTAAAAAAAAAAAAAATTAAGCTTGCAACCTTTTTTGTGGAATCTTTGCTGAAATGAAACTTAACTATATCATTTTGAATATCTTTGATTACAAAATTAAAGCAAAGTAATATGTATGAAGCTGATGTACCAACAGGCCTACTTAATTGATTGAATTTCCCCCTCTCCAGAGTTAGGGGAGAGGAAGATCTGCTACTCAATACAAGATACAATTTTTAACCCCCCCCTCCACACCGCTGCCCCATCCATTTAAAACATGCCGCTGCTGCACATTTTAAAACACCCTCCCACCCTCTGCCATAGTACCTGGTGCCCAAAATACAGGCACCCACCTAGCCCTGTAGAAATCACCCCCTGTACTTTTAAATCATCCCTCCATACCATATCCCCCAGTACTTTTAAAACACCCCCCTCCCCACCACCGCCCCCTTTTAAAACACTCTCCTACCGCCACTGTAGTACTGGTGGTCCACTGTGTTTCCCTCCCTTGCTAGCGGCACACAGGTCAGGAGCAAGTTTTCTGTGCTCCTGCCTGGCCCCGTGGTACTATCTGAATGGATGCCATCCGTTCTTGCGAGTCCTGCGAGAACTCGCAGCCATTCAGATAGCGGCGTGGGCCCAAGCGGGAGCGCAGAAAGCTTGCTCCTGACTTGTGTACCGCTTGCAATGGAGGGAAACACACTGGACCACCTGGTACTACAGCGGTGGCAGGCTGGTGTTTAAAAGGGAGTGGCGAGGAGGGGGTGTTTTAAAAGTATTGGGAGGTACGGTGACGCTAAGCAGAATGTAAATTTCTATATAGACTGATGAGGCATGGAAAATGTCAAACACTTCATTTAAATCTTTGAAACGAACACATAAAATATTATTGCTATTAAAAACTTGGACAAGAGATTAACATTTCCTTTCCTCTGGTCCAAACAGAATGATGACCCTGCGGAAAAATCCAGTGAAGTGGGTTTGAACAATGGAATTCCAAAGAGCAGCCAGGATAATGAACAAATAAGTGAATATATTGTATTAATCCACAAGAGATTACATTACATTACATTACAGATTTCTATTCCGCTTGTGCCTTGCGGTTCTAAGCGGATTACAATTTAAGAGACTGGACAAATTCAGGAATATTACAGTACATAGAATCAGGAATGTATCAAGTTACAATTGTTAGTCTGGACTTTGGGCGTGGCTTGGACGCGAACGATGACGGTTGGATGAAGAAAGAGCTCCTGTATAAACAAGCTTAATTTCAAAAAAAAACTACAAAAAAACGTTCTTAAAAAGTATATAAATTGGAGTTTACCTCTTTGATTAGGTGGGAGAGTCAATTGAAGGGGAAAATCGGAAAAAAAAAAGTGCCGTTTTCATTGTTTTCTGAAAAACGAGGTGTGGAGGGCTGAATCCGTCTCAACGGCAAAGACAGCAAATCGGGTCTCCCAAGCAGAGACGACAAGATCAGATCCCCGCTGACAGAGCCGGTAAGATCGGGTCCCCGCTGGCAAAAGCTGCAAGATCGGGTCCCGCTGACAAACGCGGCAAGATTGGGTCCCCGCTGGCAGAAACGGCAAGATCGGGTCCCCCAGGCAGAAACAACAATATTTACTTTTAAACGTTGCCAGGGTGGGCTGGTCCGGGACGCCGTGAGGCCAGAGAGGCTTTCCTTCCTCTTTAGCACGATCAAAGCTCTCTGGCAGAGAGCAAGAGGAAAGTGCAAGTGTCTTGTCTTGAAGAGGAAAGATTTCCCGAAGGTGGGTGTTAGCAGGCAGTTGCTCGTTGCAACACGACCGCGGCCATCTTGGATCGGAAAAAAAGAAACTTTTACAAAGTCTGGGTCGGCCGGTGAGCTGCCTACTGACAAGGATAAGTTTTTTTTTTTTTTGAAATGCCTGATGCCTGCTTAATTCAGGTAATGGGCTGCTTGAAATAACTGTCCTCTGCTGGAAATGAGGAGAGATCTGCAGTGAAAGCTACTTGGCAACGGTTTTTAACTATTTCCTTGCTGCTAACTTCAAAAATAAACTGTGAAAGATTCAATATAAATGTTAATCTCTCATGCTGTAATTCAAGAGATTCAGATATAAGAGACTATAGGTTTTTGGGCTCTGAGGAAGGTCAAATAAAAGGATTGGTATTTTCTTTGACCTGAAGAAAAGTGACATTGAGGTAATTGAGAGACACTGAAATACAAATACATGCACATTGAAAGATTGAAGTAATATATTGGATGGAATATTGCTCTCCTCGATAAAAGCTGCGATTGGGCTTGTAAGAGGAGAGCTAGAAAAGAAGGCTACAAATTTTTTCAGGCTAGGTGCCAACAACGAGTCTGCAATAGAGCCTAAAAACAAATAACTTACAGTTGCCTTAATAATATTGAATAAAAGGGGCGTGGCTTGGATGAAAGGTTGGATAAACGAATAGCTCCTTATAAGCAAATATAAAAAAAAATATATTAAAAAGAATTACTACCAAATAAAAAAAAAAAAAAAAAAAAAACTAAAATATATATTGAAATATGACTTCAACTAAACAAAATAAAGCTGACTTAGGAGCTGGAACATCAGGAAGCAATAAGAGGTCGAAACCTGAGCCAGGTACACCCTCTAAAATCCCATTACCAACAGAAAAAAATCTGGATGTTATGGAAGAACTAAGACAAATAAAAGAAATTGTCTTAGATAGTAACAAAAAACTACAAAAAGCAATGGAAGATGCTGCAATCCTAACTAAAAGAGTGGACATTACAGAGAATAGAATTTCAACATTAGAAGATATTACAGAACAATTAAATACAGACATGAATCACAGCAAAATCATATGGAAAGAAATAATAGAGATAAAAAAAAATCTTGAAGACAGCCGAAATCGGGAAAGACGGAATAATTTAAGAATAATCGGATTACCTGAAGGAGTGGAAAAGAATGATCCGATTGCATTTCTTGAAAAATTTCTACCTAAAATACTACCATTGAAATTTAAAACGGAACTGGAAATTGAAAGAGCTCATAGGATTCCAACACAAAGAAATAACACTCAAACAGGTCCAAGAACTTTAATTTTCAAACTTTTAAGACACCAACAAGCAATTGAAATATGCCAATTAGCCAAGGAAATCAAAAATCTTAAATGCCAAGATTCAAAAATATACATTGTCCCAGACTTTGCAAAAGAAACAGCAACAAGAAGAAAACAATTCTTAGATATGAGACCACAACTAAGATCTCTAGGAGCTAGATTTGGGCTCCTGTACCCGGCAATTATGAAGGTTACCGTCGCTAACAAAACGCAAAACTTTACAGATCCAAAAAAACTACAGGAATTTATAAATCAACTGGAACAACCTATGACAATCTAAAAAATAATTAATGGGTTCATACTAAAGTTTATTGACGGTTAAAGATAGATCAAAACGGAAAACAATGGAAAAAGAACACACAAGGATCAAATTAAAGACTTAAACAACTTGTAACATTCTCCATAGAAAACAAGAAAACTGAAAAATATAAAAATTCTACTCAGAATAAATAGAATAAACTTAATGGCAGGAACGTAAATGATTTGAAACACATCTCCGAACTCAAATGATGACGAAGAAAGTTTCTTCAACAAACTTAAAAATGTACTGATTGAATCCGAAATCTTGAAAGCGGAGTAATAGTGAGAAAGAAAATCATCCTTCAATCACAAAGAAGATTGAAAGGAAAAAAAAAAAAAAAAAAAAAAAGATGTAGTGATTGGATTGTTGTATTTCAGGTTGAAGGTGGTACTTCAGGTTTAATTTTGCGTTTCAGATACATTAAAAGCATTTCAAATACGAAATATATGAAAAGAATAAGTCTGAAACGCAAATTTTATGTTCTTTTATTTATTAAATTTAATTTAGTATCCACAATAATTCAACCTGGGAATCCTCAATGGGAGATAAAAGGAGGGTTTTTGGCACAGGACTTCACTCTTGTCTACACAGGCCTCAGATACTTTAAAATTATAAATGTCTAGAGAGTATGCTATTGAGACAGAACTTACAAGAACACTGATGGGAATGTTAGCTCCTCTTAATTGACAACTCTCTCCTGAATCATAAGAAAATAATGAATATAAGAGATGAGTGGATTCCTGTGCTATAAACTCTTGTTACAGTTCTAAGGAAAGAGGCTAAATTGGAAAGCTTTTTAAAGTAAAATAATATACCACCTAAAAGAAATGAATAATAACTGAAATGTTCTTAGATATAATTGATTTAATATAATCATTCTTATGTATCTAAAGATATACAAATACAGAAAATAATTTTTCAATACATAAGAATGAAAAACTTTTTACTTATTCTTACAATTAATAATAAAATAAAAGAAAATATACAAAAATAGAGGGAAAAAAAAAAAAAAAAAAAAAATGGTAGTACTTTAGATAATTGTTAATAGCTTGTGGGAGTTATCTAAATCTAACCTCAACCTGCGTATCCAAGTTTTCGTAATTAATAAGGGGGGGAAGGGAGGGATAAGAGGGATGGGAGGGTATAAAAGGGAAATATATAAGGAATTCATGGGAATAAAGGAAAAAAGAGAAATGAAATACTTAAAACATTGGGAAAATATACATAATTTAATACCTGAAAATTTAAAAATAAATGGATATTAAAATTATGTCTTTAAATGTTAACGGTCTAAATCATATGATAAAAAGGAAAAAAGCACTATTATTTTTAAAAAGGCAAGATGCTGATATATGCCTTATACAAGAGACCCACCTCTCACATATAGAATCTAAAAAACTAGAAGGAGGCTGGGTCAAACAGTGTTTTTTCTCACCAGCTATAGGGAAAAAGGCAGGTGTCGCTATTTTAATTAACAAAAAATGCTCTGCTTCATTTAAACTAAAAGCTTCAGATATTCATGGAAGATGGATAATGGTGGAAATGAATATGGGAAATACTACCATGACGTTAATCAATATATACGCCCCTAATTCGAACCAAAATGAATTCTTTAAAACTCTTCAACAACTGATCATACCACTGGCTACTTCAAATCTTATAGTAGCAGGGGACTTCAATGCTGTAATGGATCCTTTATTAGATAAAAACCCAGGTAGAGTTATGAAATCTATGGGACTAGATAATTTGATTCAATCTTGTGATTTAATAGATATATGGAGAATACTTCATTTTGATGGTCGGGAATTTTCTTTCTGTTCTCATGTTCACAATTCTTTTTCAAGAATCGATTATATCTTTACTTCAAAACATCTTGCACATCAAGTGACACAAGCAGCCATTGATCCAATTATTCTATCTGACCATGGTGGAGTATGGATCAAAATTAAAACTACAAATCAAAATAATAATAGACCAATTTGGAAAATGGATAGTACAATGTTGGTTGACAAAAATTTTTGTGAAAATCTTCTAACAAAAATGAAAGAATTTTTTCAAATAAATGATAATGATGATATTAATAGAGAAACTTTATGGGATGCCTTTAAGGCAACAATTAGAGGACAAATAATTTCCTATTCGGCTTTTCTAAAAAAACAAATTAAAAAACAATTTTTAATATTAGAAAAAGAGATTAAAAATTTAGAATCAAAACTTATAGAAAAATGGGAATATTCTATTCAACAAGAATTATTAAAATTAAAAGGTAAATATAATGAAATCTCATCTAAGATGATTAGGAAAGATTTATTTTCTCAACAAACATTGTACTATGGTAATTCAAACAAATCAGGAAGAATATTGGCAAACTATCTTAAAGCGAAAAAAAGAAAAACAAAAGTAATAGCAATAAAAGATGAAAATGGAAATACATATACACAAATTGAACCTATTTTAAAACAATTCTTAAAATTCTATAAATCTCTTTATTCTTCCGAAAATTATCTAAATAAAGAAAAAGATGGTTTTGAATTTTTAAAAATGTTAGAGGGTCCAAAAATTCCTGAACATATAAAACGAAGTTTGGAAGAACCAATATCACTAAAAGAATTAGGAACAGCTTTGGAGTCCCTTAGAGTTGGATCCGCTCCAGGTGGTGATGGATATACAGTGGAATTTTATAAAACATTTCAAAACTTTTTATTACCCTATTTATTAAATCTTTATCAATATCAACTCAATAAAGGTTGTATTAAAGGCACTATAGCAGAATCTTTGACTATTGTTTTGCCAAAGTCCAATAAAGATCCCACTTTGGTATCAAACTATAGACCAATATCTTTAATAAATGTAGATGGAAAATTATTAGCAAAAACACTTGCGCTAAGATTAGCTAAAGCTCTCCCCCATATAATAGGTATGCATCAAACAGGATTCGTTGCTCAAAGACATTCATCTCACAATACCAGATTAACATTCCATATGTTATATTTAACAAAGAAAATTAACGAACCTACTTTTGCAATTTCATTAGATGCAGAAAAGGCCTTTGATAGAGTAGAATGGCCTTTTATGTATCAAGCAATGGAATGGTTTGGTATAGGTCCTGGATTTATACAAATGATACAAACAATGTATAGCTCCCCTTCTGCTAGACTATATATTAATAATACGTTTTCAGAAAAATTTGATCTACAGAGAGGAGTTAGACAAGGATGTCCCTTATCCCCTTTGCTGTTTGATATTGTTTTAGAACCCTTAATATTAGCTATCCAACAAGCTAAGGAGATACAGGGTATACCTCATTCAGATAAAGAATATAAAATATCTGCTTACGCAGATGATTTATTATTATATCTGAAGAATCCAGAATCCACCATTCCACATCTACTTGAATTGATTGAGAAATTTGGAAAATTTTCAGGATATAAAATTAATTGGAATAAATCAGAAATTCTTCCACTAAATATACATTGTACAAAAGGTTTATTTGATACATTCCCTTTTGTTTGGAAGGAAGAATATATCAAATACCTTGGAATTTTGATAACAAAAACAGTAGATGAAACAATGAAAATTAATGAAAAATGCTTATTACAAAAAGTAATAGAAATGTGTGAGCAATGGAATCCTTTGCATTTATCTTGGTGGGGAAGAGTACAAACTGTAAAAATGATGATTTTACCAGTTGTATGTTACCAAATGGGGATGATACCAGTTTTCTTTCAAGATTCGTTTTATACAAAAATAAATAGGACTTTGACAAAATTTATATGGCTTAATAAAAAACCAAGAATAGCTCTAGCGTCATTACAAAAACCAATTAAGGAGGGAGGGGTAAATTTTCCCAATTTCTATAGGTATCATCAAGCCTATATCTTACGTCATGGTATGTATTGGATCCTCCCAGAACCCACAGATAATATTCCAGACTGGTTTTGGCTAGAATGGAGGCTTATGTTTCCATTACGTCTTAATCATGTAATTAGTATCAAGATGCCAAGGTTATACAAAGATCATAAAATATTTATGGATACCTGGAAAACTCTAAAATACATAAGTAATCTTACTCAAATTCCAATTAGTAAATCAACCAACCAAACTATATGGCTAAACCCCAAGATCAAAATTGGCGGTTTTAAAGTCATCTGGAAACATTGGATGATAGCAGGCATCCGCACTCTGGATGATGTAATTAAAAATGATAAATTGCTGGAGTTTTCACAATTGCAACAAAAATTTGGTCTCAATAAAACACAATATTTTAAATGGTTGCAATTGAAGCAATCTATTCAGAAAGGGTTCCCTGAATGGAAAGATCTCGCTAAATATCATAGTTTGGAATTCTTATGTTTCCAGATGGACTCAATAGGTCACAAAGCCGCACAGTGGTATAAATTAATATCTGGATATATAAATAAAAAACCAAAAAATGGTCTTAGAGACATTTGGAGCATTGAGATAAAACACCAAATTAGTGCATCTCAATGGCCACGACTTTGGTCTTGGAGGCTAAAATGTACGGTGTCAGCATCTATGAGACAAACTTGGTTTTTTCTTCTTCATAGAGCTTTTTGGACCCCTACTCGTTTACAAAAAATAGATAGTTCAAGATCTAATAGATGCTGGCACTGTCATATTGAAATTGGGACATTAGATCATCTTTTATTCTTTTGTCCATTTATCCTATCATTCTGGAAATCAATTTGGCCCCAAATTAACAGAATGTTAGAAAATCCAGTAGCCTTGACATATGATACTATATTATTTGGAACAACTATGAGAGCAAAAAGCCAAATTTCATCCAGTAATAACAAACTTTTATTTATTTTAACTGGAATTGCAATACAACAAATTACATTCAATTGGAAACAACATGATAGATTGAACTATATGTTCTGGTGGAATTCGGTATGCCACATATACAAAATGGAACTTGCTATTGCAACACACAAAGGATACATGAATAAATTTAAAAAAATATGGGGACCATTAACCGATTTTTGTAATGAAGGATAATTTTTCCTATAAATAACACTGGAAACATCTAAAGACCGTTAACATGATTTCTCTAATGAATTTTTCCCATGATAAGATAATTGTAAAGAGGGAAATGGGGTGGGTTTTTCAATTTTGATTATTACATACTAAATTAATATTTTAAAAATATACAATAAAATTGATTTATGTATTATTGTTTGGGAAGGAGGGTGGGACAGGGGATTATTATATTAATGTTATACTTGATATTAATATATGAGTTAGTCAAGTGTGTATTTAAGTTTCTATTGAGTTTATTTGTAACACTTGTTGTAACACAAAAAAAAATGAATAAAGATTTAAAAAACAATTGTTAGTCTGGAAGTTTCCAGGAGAAATTTGGAGCACGTAGTAGATAAATCGTAGGATGATTAAGTGAGTTGTACAATGTTTAGGTATATTTATGGAGGGGTGTTCGTGTGTGTAATTTCTAGTGCTATGTTGAGGTTAAGATGAAGGAAAGTGTTTTTTGAAGAGATGAGTTTTGATTTCTTTTCGGAATTCTTTTATGTCTATTGATTTGATCAGTAGATTGGAAATGGTAGTGTCAATTCTTGCTGCCTGAGTGGCTAAAAGGCTGTCGTATAGTTTCTTACGTCGTGTACCTTTGAGAGGAGGGTAAGTGAATAGGTTTTGAGTTCTCCTTAGTCTGTGTGAGCGATTACGGTGTAGTCTTTTGTTTAGGTAGCTGGGTGCCGTTCCGTGTGTTACTTTGTAAAGTAGACAGTAGAATTTGAACTGGGATCTTGCTTTTATTGGTAGCCAGTGTGAGTCAAGGTAAGCATTTGTGATGTGGTCAAATTTGCTGAGGGAGTAGATGAGTCTGAGGGCTGTGTTCTGAACTGTCTGTAATTGTTTTATCATGTAGTTTGGGCATGATAGGTAAAGGCTGTTGCAGTAATCTACTATGCTTAGTACTAGGGATTGAACTACTATCTTGTATTGATCCTTGATGAAGAATTTTCTTATTTTTCGTAGATTACGCATTGTGAAGAATGCTCTTTGGATGATTTTGTGGATTTGGGTCTGCATTGTGCAGTTTCTGTCTAGTTGAATTCCTAGGATCTTGAGTGTGCTTTGCATTGGGTACTTGATTGTGTTTAATTCCAGTTCTGTGCATGATGGGTTTTTTTCCTTCTCTAATAGTAGGAATTTAGTTTTTTCCGAGTTCAGTTTCAGTTTATGACTTGACATCCATTTTTCTATCGTTTCCATTATTATTTTCAGGTGGTTTGTTGATAAGGGGTCTTGTATGTTGAAGGGGATGAGAATTGTTATATCATCCGCATAGCTGAATGATATTGTGTTTAGGGCGTCTAGGGTAATGCCGAGGGATGCTATGAAGAGGTTGAATAATATAGGAGATAGTGGCGATCCTTGTGGTACTCCACATGGGTTTGACCATGGGTCGGATAGATGCTCTTTTGACTTGACTCTGTATGTTCGAGTTTTAAGGAAGCCTTGGAACCAGTTGTGAACATTACCAGAGATTCCTATTGCGTCTAATGTCTGGAGTAGTGTGGGGTGGTCAACTAGGTCAAATGCGGCAGAGAGATCGAGTTGAATGAGAAGTAGTTTGTTTCCTTTGCTAAGGTGTTGTCGGGCTGTGTCTAATAGTGATATCAGTAGAGTTTCTGTGCTATGGTTAGATCTGAATCCAGATTGGGATGGATGCAGTATGTGATGGTCTTCAAGGAAGTTGGAGAGATATTGTGCGACTAGGCCTTCTGTTAGTTTGATGTATAGTGGGATTGAGGCGATTGGTCTGTAGTTTGTAGGATTGTCTATAGGACCTTTGGGATCTTTTAGGATAGGAGTAATTATGATTTCTCCTAGTTCTGGTGGGAAGTGACCTTCCCTTAGTGTAGTTTGAAGCCATAGTGTGAGGGTGGCTTTAAATTTGGTGGAGGCTGTAGTTAGTAAGTATGGGGGACAGTTGTTCAGGTCACATGATGATTTGCTGTATTTTTTGTAGAGCTTGTCCACATCTGACCATTGTATCTTTGGGAAGGTATTCCAGATCCTGTCTGCTGGTATTGCTTCATCTACTGTGGGATTGATTTGTATTTCTTCTAAGTTGGTTCGTGAATTGTTGAATGTGGATCTGGTTGTGATGATTTTGTTTTTGAAATAGTCCGCTAATTGGGTGGCTGTGGGAGTTTGGTTTCCTTGGGTGGCGAGAAATGGTTTGGTGTCGGTGAGGTTTCTTACAATATCAAAAAGTTTTTTAGTGTCTGGTTTTTCTGTGCCAATGAGTTTAGAGTAGAAGTTTTTTCGTTTTTCTTTCAGTTTGGTATTGTATAGTTTGAGTTGGATTTTCCATTCATCTTTGGTAAGATTTTGTTTCTGTTTTTTCCATGACCTTTCTAGTTGTCTGCATTTCCTTTTTAATTGTAAGAGTTCGTCGTCGAACCATTTATTGGATGGTCTGTCTATTTTGTATTTGTTTTTTATTGGAGCTAGTTCGTTTAGTGTGGTTTCACTGAGGGTCCGCCAACTGTTTATGAAGTCTTTGGGGTTATTGGGGTCTATTTCGGGGTCAACTGTGTTCCAGAATGTGGTATGTTCGATTTTCGGTCTGATCTTGATGTGCGATTTTTTTGGGATGGGTTTGCTGTTATTTTGAGCCCAATTGATAGTGAATGAATATTTGTAATGGTCTGACCAGAGGGTGGGGTGCCAGGACCCGTTTGAGATGTGAATTTTTTGTGTGTTTTGGTTTGGAGGTGAGTAAGCTGCTATATCAAGTTGATGACCTTTTTCGTGAGTGGGTTCTGGGTTGAGAATTTGGTAGGATAGGGAATTGAGGTATGAGAGTATATCTGTTGCTTGTTTGGATGATTGATCTTCTAAGTGGAGATTTAAGTCTCCAAGGATCAAGTTGTGTGTGGAGGAGAGAGAGTTCTGGAAGATGAATTCTTCAAGTTCTTGTTTTGAGGTGTTCCATTTGCCTGGAGTAATGTAGCAAAGAAGACAATTCAGATTTCCGGTTAGTGATTTGTCAGATATTTGGCAGGCTAGCAGATCTAGGTAAGGGGTGGAGTACTTGGTTAGGACATCAATGTTGAGATTGTTTTTTATTATGATTGCTAAACCTCCTCCTCTTTTGTTTTCTCTGCATACTAATTCTAGTTTATATCCTTTGGGGCAGAATTCTGTAATGCATGGATCTGAATCCGAGGTGAGCCATGTTTCGGTTAGGAAGAGGCAGCCTAGGTTATCTTTGATCAGCCAGTCCTTGATTAATTCTGCCTTTGGGCTAATGGATCTGATGTTCATATATGTGCAATCTATTGTGGTGAATTTTGTGGTGGGGGTAGTGGTTGTGTTGATGATGGTTCTTGGTGAAGATTGGTATTTTTGTGTGATTGTGCTGGGCTTTGGTGGTGGTCTTTTTCCCCAGATAGTGGGAATGTTAGTTTGGCTGGATGGACATGGAGTTAGTGTTCTAGGGGTGTAGAATATTCTGGTATGTTGAACAGGTCTGTGCGTTGTTGTTAGGATAGGGATGGTGCGGATTTGGTAACCTGCTGTTTTCCATTTTGCTATAAATGTGGCAGTTAGTATGATGACAAGGATGAGTTTTGGCGTATGCAATGCCATTTTTTTTTTTTTTTTTTTTTTTTGTGAGGTCTGTGGTTTAGTAAGCTATTAGTGTTGATCGTAAGAGTGGATGTATGTGATGAGCTTCCTGTTCTTGGTGAGGGGGTTCCGAGTTATTTTGCTCACCACTTTAATGAATTTGGGCCCGAAAGTGATTGAGCGCCGCTGGCGCTGTGGTTCAGTGTTGGGTCCGCCGCTGGTCGTGGAGAGGGGCGGAGCAGGGCTCCCACGCGCCTCTCCGCTGGATCACCGAGGGGGCCCGAAGGAGAATGTGCGCCGCTGGCGCTGTGGTTTAGTGCTGGGTCCGCCGCTGGTCTTGGAGAGGGGCGGAGCAGGGCTCCCACGCGCCTCTCCGCTGGATCACCGAGGGGGCCCGAAGGAGAATGTGCGCCGCTGGCGCTGTGGTTCAGTGCTGGGTCCGCCGCTGGTCTTGGAGAGGGGCGGAGCAGGGCTCCCACGCGTCTCTCCGCTGGATCACCGAGGGGGCCCGAAGGAGAATGTGCGCCGCTGGCGCTGTGGTTCAGTGCTGGGTCCGCCGCTGGTCTTGGAGAGGGGCGGAGCAGGGCTCCCACGCGCCTCTCCGCTGGATCACCGAGGGGGCCCGAAGGAGAGTGTGCGCCGCTGGCGCTGTGGTTCAGTGCTGGGTCCGCCGCTGGTCTTGGAGAGGGGCGGAGCAGGGCTCCCACGCGCCTCTCCGCTGGATCACCGAGGGGGCCCGAAGGAGATGCAGACCAAACACAGCACCACATTTTAGTGTGTGATGCACCTGTCTCATAGGTCAAAAAACACACAAATTGATCTCATTAAAAAATCAACACAAACAGGACAATAAACAGGGGTGTTTTAAAAGGGGGCGGCAGCAGCGGGGAGGGGGGTGTTTTAAAAGTACTGGGGGAGTAAGAGGGGATGAATAACAATTTTACATCCACACCCAGTACCGTTTTTAGTCGGCAGGGATGGATCCCTCCTGTCCCGGCCTACCACTAGACCACCAGAAGGGGGACAGGGTACAGAGCCTGGCAGGGAGGGGTGACAGAGTGCAGAGCTTGGCAAGAAGTGTGGAGTTGGGTGCAGAGCCAGGCAGGGAGAATTTAGTTCAGAATGTTTTTTTCTTGTTTTCCTCCTCTAAATCTAGGGTGCGTCTTATGGAGCGAAAATACGGTACTATTTTAAACAATGAAAATAAGAATTTGATTTAATTCACATAAGATGTATTTCAATCATAAACATCTATAATAATATAAAGCACATTACTTGGAAGTAGAGAATGACATGGGGACAAATGTTTCCCCGTCCCCGCAGGAACTCAATTTCTCCGTCCTGTCCACGCAAATTTTGTCACTGTCCCAAGTTCTGCCTTAACCGCACAAGCATCAAACACTTATGATTTTAAAGTGTTTGAGGCTTGTGCAGGTGAGGATGGAGCTTGCAGGAATGGGGCAGGGATAGGAAAAGAACTCGTGGGGACAGGACATGAAATGAAAATGAGTATAGCAAAAACATAAATTGATTAATCTTGTGTAACACACAATTTTTATTGTTTAAATCTTTATTGATTTTCAAACTTTGAAAATGCAATACAATTGGTAAATCATAAATACTGCATGGAACGCACTAATAACTATACAATTATTACATTAAACAATCATTTACTCCCATCCTCATCTTAATTATTAATATAATAATACATATGATGATGATATGATTTCAATATTATAATTAAATATTTTAACTCCTCAACGTACATTTCCCTCTCCCCACCCACCCTCCCTGGATGTGTAAAGAAATCTAATGAAAAGGGAAGAAACATGACCCTTACTGTAATGCAACAAAAGTAATCAATGGACTCCATACATCATTAAAGAACTTACTAGTCCCCCAAATGTTCCGCCATCATTCTTTCATACTTATACGTGGTACACACATAGTTCTTCCAATTATGTGATCAGTTGAACACCTATTCCTGTCATGATCAGGAAAAGGCGACTTTTATACTTGTCTAAAGTAGGCTTAACATGAAGTAACGTACCACATATTACTGCCTCATAAGATAAGGGGATAGATGATCCAAGAATGAGATTTATTTGTCCCCAAATTGACTTCCAGAAACTAAGTATCAGTGGACAAAAATATAACAGATGATCCAAAGTCCTTATATTAATATGACAATGACAGCATCTATTAGATTTAGAATTATCTATTTCTGAAAACGAACTGGGGTCCAAAAAATCATATGTAATAAAAATAACCACACAATTTTTAACTTACCTTAATTTCAAGGCTGCAAACACTAAGACCATCATCATCCTTCTCTCTCTGTTTTCTTTTCTAATAAGAATACAAATATGGACTATATTAAAATATAGGAGGCAATTTTTTAAACTATGAAAGGAGAGGGTATTTAGTGCTGGGTATGGGGAGTGGGGAGAAGTGTTATTTCTAACAAATTGGATATGAAATGAAATGATCAAGTTAAGGTACTTTAATACCAGCTTTTAGGATAGAACATACTAGCTCCAACAATGGCTCTCCCTAACTTAACCCTACTTTTCCCATGCCTAAACAAATATGCTTGTTGTTGATCCTTACATGTACCTTCACCTCCCAAGAACAAAAGTGTTTTGACAAAAGGATTCATCACAGAGTGCAAGGTTTAAGGACACTAACTAGAAGTCTCTTGCAGCCACAGATTTTATGGGCTTTCTTTCAAAGTGGGCACATGATATGTGGGCAGGGGTGCTTATAATCAAAAGTTTTCTTTACAGCACTTTTTGAGTTCTGAACTATTCTGCCCCAGTGCTGTCAGATGGTATTACCCACTTGGTAGGTGATCCATCTTGCTAGTCAAACAAGGAAAAAATGAATGCCTTTGTAATAGTCTTCAAACAATTTCTCCATGCAATTTTGTGTAGTGAAGGAAGGTATTTTGTCACAATGCTATCGGTTTACGAAACAGAGGATCCCAGTATTCCACCAGGGACTGAAGGCCACTGTCCCTTGTTCTCTCTTGTCTTTTGATGTAAGCCACCACCATGACATTTGGCAGATGTCACCTGGAGTGCCTTATCCTACAAGTACAGAAAGTGCTGTTAAGTGCTAAATGAATGAGTCTCATCACCAGCCATTAAGGAAGCCTGCTCGTGCTTCTCAGCGGCCGAAGACACTCACGGAAGTCTGTTAACAGCGGGGCATGAACTTGGAAAGTTCGCTCCTGCCCACTGCACCTCCATCGGGGATTGGCAGTAGAGGTAGGAGGTTAAGATAGAGAAGGCGGCAGGGTGCAGAGCCTTGCGGTGGCCTGCAATAATTTTGGAAGGGGTGTGTGTATTGGCTCGAATATAAACTGGGACCCCCATTTTTGGGCCAATTTTTAGGCCCCAAAATCCCAGTTTATATTCGAGTATATACAGTATGTTTCTTTTAATTGCCAAAAAAAAAAAAAGGCATGACCCATACAGGGGATGCCTGTCAGCAGAAATCAGACATGTGAAATCAAGCAAAGCACATGACAACAATGACAGAAGCAGCAACTCTGAGAACATGGGAAAGGACATGCATGCTCAGAAATTTATACCAAGTCCAAGATGTAGGTTCTAAGGGACATGAAAGGTTACCTACTTGTGTGCCTCATAATCCTGTTTACTGATGAAAAAATATTCATATTTGGAAATCCCTTATTCAGGAGTTAATAAAAAAAAAAAGTTTTTAAAAAGTTGGTAGCAAGTTTACTTTTATGCCAAATGGGAAGATTAAGTTCTTACCTTAATAATCTTCTTTCCAATATAAAGTTTTTACAGAAGTAATCATCTACAGCTTTTCAGCTCCACCTCCTTATGTGTCAGTGGGCAGTCTCCATCTCCTCAATTTGTATCAAAGCAGTTTATCACCCCCCCTAAAAGAGGAGAAACAAAGAGGGCATGGGGAACTCCCCAATCAAGTCAAGTCTTTTCTGATCTACAACAAAGACAATTAACCCCCCTGAAACTCAATACAAGCAAGGTAGACCTAAACAAGCCACCTACTTGAGCACAAGTAGCACTCACATTTATACATCTATTATAGGCTCTTCCACAGACTTTGCCATAGTGAGTTATCACATCACTTATTGTACTTGCTGGATAGTTGAAAAACAATCTACATACTCTTGGCTGCTCCAAGGCAAGCAGGTTTGGAAAAACACATACACGTCCAAGACAAGGAAGAAGGTTAAATTGATATCCAACAAGGCAGGCATCAAGACTCATGCTCCTTTATAATGGAAAGAAAATTACCTAGGTAAGAACCTAATCTTCTCTACCAGTGCAAAAGAAACAACAGGCTTGACCAGTGGGATGTACCAAAGCTGTCCCGAGTCTAGGTCGGGCAGATAAGCGTGCTGCTAGCACCGAGGATCCAAAGCGGAGTTCATTTGCATGTTCACATCCACTCTGTAGAATTTTGTGAAAAAATATGGAGAGTTGACACGTAGCTACCCTACAACTTTCGTCGGGCAGAACTGCACATGATTCTGCCTTGAAGCAGCCAAACTTCTGGTGAAATGTGCCTTCAAGGAGATTGTCAGCTGCTTACTACAGCTAATGTAGTCAGATAAAATAGTTAATATGTGGATCCATTTGGAAATTGAAGCCTTAGATGCTGGCTTCCGCTGGGACTGGTGATCCCCCCAAAAATGATCTGAACGATGAAAATCATTCATCACCTCGAGATAACAGAGAGCTCTCTTCATGTCCAGTAACTCCAACACTTTGTCCTTTTCTTTACACCTGCAACCTGGAATGGAGGCAGTCAGACTTCCTGATTGACACGGAACGCTAATACCACCTTTTACAGAAAGGAAGGCACCATGCATAGACACATCCGCCTCTGTAAATCTGAGGAATGGCTCTCTATATAACAGAGCCTGCAGTTCTGAAACCCTTATTTTATGTATATTCTAGTCTCTTGACTTCTTGTAAACCGAGTCGAGCTCCAACGAGAGATGACCCGGTATATAAAATGAAGACTAGATTAGATTTTGTGGAGAGGGACCACATCTGCCCTTCTCCACTACCAATTCTAGAGAAGCATTGAAAAGGTCAGCTGGTGGAGCTACCAGAACTCCCCTAAGTTACATTACATTAGTGACTTCTATTCCGCCTGTACCTTGCAGTTCTAAGCAGTCCTTCAATATCCTCGTAAGTACACCAAACAGCCCCATCACTTTATCTACGTTTAGTTTAGCTAGCTCCTCATGAACACAATCCTCTGGATTCATCTGCTGATGGTGCTAAGGAAAGACACCTTCTCAACTCACCTGCAGAAGGAAAAGTTGAGGAGATGAGAACAGCCCATTAATACAAGGAGGTAGAGCCAAAAAGCTGTGGACGATTACTTCTGCAAAAAAACTCACGAGTAGAGGTGAATAACCCACTGGTCAAGACTCTTGTTCCTTTTGCACTGGAACTACAGTAAGAAACCAAATAGATGAACATTAAGTAACAAAGCTAGATTTCCATTAAGCAGTCTGCCAATACATTTTAGTAAAGAATTAGAAGAGATTTAAAACTTTACCAGAGTGAAGTCCCAATATGGTCCAGGAGTCAGAAAGGTAAAAGAGCTGCCTCTGTGGAGTGTATGCCTGTGAACAAAAAATCCATTAAGTAAACAGTGTAGGCTATCTCCACATTCTCCTATACAGTACCCAAACAGCAGCAAAACAACCCTCAACCTTTGAGAAGATAATGGCTTTAAAGATAGGTGATAACATATCAAATTTGCTACATTTTAAAGCAGATCAAACAAAAATCTGATTGCTGTAGTTAAAGCAACTCATGTAGGAAACCTGCAACTTTTCAATCATGCACAACTTTAATTTCATCATACCAACAACCAAAAAACCAACAAAAGAAAGAGAATATTTCAAAATGCATTTTATAAATTCAGTAAATTGTCATCATCATTAAGTGCTATTGAATCCATATCAACTGATGGTGACCCTATGGATAAGTATCCCGAGCTATATTCTGTCTTCAGCCAGGTGGTGAGGAATTTTCCCACACTAAGTTACAAAGAAAAAAAAATGCAATAATCGATTGAGTTTTCATGGAAAAGTACAGAAGCAGACTGCCAGACCTTTCTTCCAGTGTTATTGCCTTAGCACCAGGCTATCAACTAGGTAACCCCAGTTCATATCTTATTTTTGCTCCTGTGGTCTTACAAAAGTCACTTAAATCCTCTATTGTCTTAGGTACAAAATTCGGATTGGAGAGGAACATATCCAATGTATCTGAACGTAATTTACCTAGAGTTATTACTGAAAATTTAAGAACTAACTCCAATTAATAAAATGTGATCCTCCGCTGACATCACTGTCCTATACTGCTGCTACCCGACCTATTATCTTAGAAACATAGAAGATGACGGCAGAAAAGGGCTACAGCCCATCATGTCTGGCCACTCTGATTACCCACCACATGTCTATGCCCTAATGACCCAATTTCCTTATCTTGACCCTCGTAGGGATCCTACATGGGTATCCCATTTATTCTTAAAGTCTGGCACGCTGTCTGCCTCGATCACCTGCACTGGAAGCTTGTTCCAATGATCAACCACTCTCTCTGAAGAAATACTTTCTGGTGTCGCCATGAAATTTTCCGCCCCTGAGTTTGAGTGGGTGCCCTCTTGTGGCTGAGGGTCCCTTGAGAAAGAATGGCCGAGGGTCCCTTTTCCATCATTGTTATCTTTCCTTAAACCATTGTAGTTCTACCCCTATTTCTTAGTTGTTGTTTGTTCTTAGTTTGTTTTGTTTGTATTTTTAACTGTCTCGTATCCCCTAATTTTATTATGTAGATCACTTAGAAATGTTAAATAAACTTGAAAAAAAAATAAAAAACTTAAACAATTGCCTCAGTCTATGCAAGGAGGACATTAGAAGACTGGGCATCCAAATGGCAGATGAAATTTAGTGTGGACAAATGCACAGTGATGCACATTGGGAAGAATAATCCAAATCATTTAGTTATCAGATGCTAACGTCCTCCTTAGGAGTCAGCACTCAAGAAAAAGATCTAGGCGTCATTGTAGACAATATGCTGAAATCGTCTGCCTGGTGTACTGCGAAGGCCAAAAAAGCAAACAGGATGCTAGGAATTATTAGAAAGTGGATGGTAAATAAGCCCGTCTGACATTGCTACTTGGATTTCTATCAGTCATCTAAAATTAAATACTGCATGTCCAAGACTGAACTCCTCATCTTTCCTCCTAAACCTGCCTCTCTCCTTCCTCCATTCTCTATTTCGGTGGATAACACTCTCATTGGCTCGTAACTCTGGAGTCATTGTTGACTCATCTCTTCCCTTCGCATATACAATAGACTGCCAAAATTTGTTTTTCTCTCTACATTACTACAATCTGACCTTTCCTTTCTGAGCACACTGCTAAGACCTTCATCCAAGCCGTTGCCTCTTGCCTGGATTACTGCAACTTGCTTCTTACAGGTCTTCCACTAAGCCATCTCTCTCCCTCAGAATTCTGCTGCAAGCCTCATATTCTGCCAGTGTCGTTATGCTCATGTTACCCCTCTCCTCAAGTCACTTCACTGGCTCCCTGTTCATTTCTGCATGCCCCCCCCCCCCCAGAGAGACGCTCATTGGCAGCCCGCATTAAAAAAAAAAACAACGGTCCCAGGACTTGGATCGGGGCAAAGAGGGAGGCAGAGGGGGGCCATAGGAGGCAGAGGAGGCGAGCAGCTACCCCAGGAGCACGGACCTTACCTGGTGGTCTAGCGGTGACATGGGGCAGGAGCGATCTTCCTACACTCCTGCCCCATGCAGAGCCGTGCTGCGAGTTCCCTTGGTCTCCCGAGACAACAGGGAGTTCCTGTTGTAGTCTCGTGAGACCAAGGAAACTCACAGCACAGCTCTGCACGAGGCAGGAGTGTAGGAAGATCACTCCTGCCCCGTGTCACCGCTAGACCACCAGGTAAGTCCGGGGGTGAGTCAGAGCCGGCCCAAAAGTTATTCGCAAATTTTCCATATTCGCGGGCCAGCTCTGCCCCTAACCCCTGCGAATAGGGAGGGATAAGTGTGCAGTTCAAACTCCTCTTACTGACCTACAAGTGCATTCATTCTGCAGCTCCATAGTATCTCTCCTCTCTTGTCTCTCCATATACTGCATCCTGGCGAGTCTCTTGTCGGTACCCTTCTCCTCTGTTGCCAAGTCCCAACTCTGTCCCTTCTATCTTGCTGCGTCATATGCCTGGAATAACCTGCCTGACTGAGTGCATCAAATCTAGTCTCTGGTAGTCTTCAAGTCCAGGTTGAAAGCCTACTTTTTTGTAGCTGTGTTTAAGTCCTACCCTGCCAACTTGTAAATCACCCATATCTATGTCATTCCCTCTTACTACCCTACCCCTTCCACCTTTTGTAATTCCCACCTAAGTATCATGTATAAATGTATCTATGTTTTAATTATGATTTTATTGTATCTAATGTACGCACATTAGTGTATTTTAGACTTTAAGCCGCCCTAAAGCACAGTTACTTACCGTAACAGGTGTTATCCAGGGACAGCAGGCAGATATTCTTAACGCATGGGTGACGTCACTGACGGAGCCCCGGTACGGACCTTTTTAACTAGAAAGTTCTAGTTGGCCGCACTGCGCATGCGCGAGTGCCTTCCCGCCCGACGGAGGAGAGCGTGGTCCCCAGTTAAGATAAGCCAGCTAAGAAGCCAACCCGGGGAGGAGGGTGGGACGTAAGAATATCTGCCTGCTGTCCCTGGATAACACCTGTTACGGTAAGTAACTGTGCTTTATCCCAGGACAAGCAGGCAGCATATTCTTAACGCATGGGTGACCTCCAAGCTAACAGAGAGGGAGGAGGGATGGTTGGCCATTAGGAAAATAAATTTTGTAACACAGATTGGCCGAAGTGTCCATCCCGTCTGGAGAAGGCATCCAGACAGTAGTGAATAGTGAACGTGTGAACTGAGGACCAAGTGGCAGCCTTGCAGATTTCCTCGATGGGCGTGGAACGGAGGAAAGCCACAGAAGCAGCCATAGCTCTGACCCTGTGGGCCGTGACAGCACCTTCCAGTGAGAGACCGACCCGAGCATAACATAACGCAATACAGGCAGCAAGCCAGTTGGAAAGCGTCCATTTAGAGACAGGACGACCTGGACGGTTAGGATCGAAGGTCAGAAAGAGCTGAGGGGACGAGCGGTGAGCCCTGGTACGGTCAAGGTAGTATGCAAGGGCACGCTTACAATCCAGCGTGTTCAACGCCTGTTCCCCAGGATGAGAATGGGGTTTAGGGAAAAAGACAGGCAACACAATGGACTGGTTGAGGTGAAAAGCCGAGACCACCTTGGGAAGGAATTTAGGATGGGTACGCAGAACCACCTTGTCATGGTGAAAAACAGTGAACGGTGGATCGGCGACCAGTGCGTGCATCTCACTAACCCTCCTGGCAGAGGTGATGGCAATGAGGAAAAGCACCTTCCATGTTAGAAGTTTGAGCGAAGTTGTGGCAAGAGGCTCAAAAGGGGGTTTCATGAGGGCTGATAAAACCACATTCAGGTCCCAGACGACAGGAGGAGGCTTCAGAGGTGGTTTGACATTGAAGAGGCCTCTCATGAACCGGGAAACCAGTGGATGAGCCGTGAGAGGTTTTCCGAGGATAGGCTCATGAAACGCAGTGAAGGCACTGAGGTGGACTCTGATTGAGGTAGACTTGAGGCCAGCGTCGGACAGAGAGAGCAGATAGTCCAGTACAGTTTCCACCGCTAATGAGGTGGGATCGTGATGATGCAGTAGACACCAAGAGGAGAACCGGGTCCACTTCTGATGGTAACATTGAAGGGTGGCCGGTTTCCTGGAGGCATCCAAAATGCGACGGACAGGCTGAGACAGATTCTCTGGAGAGGTCAGCCCGAGAGAAACCAAGCTGTCAGGTGGAGCGAGGACAGGTTGGGATGTAGTAGAGACTGATGCTGCTGTGTAAGTAGAGTAGGAAACACAGGAAGAGGAATGGGCTCCCTGGAGCTGAGCTGGAGCAGGAGGGAGAACCAGTGTTGGCGAGGCCACCGAGGAGCGATGAGAATCATGGTGGCTCTGTCCCTGCGGAGTTTGAATTACGTCCGCAACATCAGAGGCAGTGGAGGAAAGGCATAGAGGAACCGATCCGTCCAGTCGAGCAGGAATGCATCTGGGGCCAGACGATGAGGAGAGTAGAGTCTGGAGCAGAACTGGGGCAGCTGATGGTTGTGAGGAGCTGCAAAGAGGTCCACCTGAGGAGTGCCCCAGAGAGTGAAGATGGAGTGGAGTGTGGGAGGATCCAAGGTCCACTCGTGAGGTTGAAGGATGCGGCTGAGATTGTCGGCCAGGGAGTTCAGTTCGCCCTGGATATAGACGGCCTTGAGGAAGAGACTGCGGGCCGTGGCCCAGGTCCAGATGCGGATGGCCTCCTGACAGAGGAGGGGAGATCCGGTGCCGCCTTGCTTGTTTATGTAATACATGGCGACTTGGTTGTCTGTGCACAGGAGAAGAACCTGAGGGTAGAGAAGGTGCTGGAAGGCCTTGAGAGCATAGAACATGGCTCTCAGTTCCAGGAAATTGATGTGATGTAGACGCTCTTGAGGAGTCCAGAGACCCTGGGTGCGCAGATCTCCCAGGTGAGCTCCCCACGCATAGGGGGAGGCATCCGTGGTGATGATCCTGGAGTGAGGGGGCAGATGAAAGAGGAGACCCCTGGAAAGATTTGAGGAGTTCAACCACCATTGAAGAGATTGCTGAAGAGACGATGTCACAGAGATGGGATGAGAAAGAGGATCCGTGGTCTGTGACCATTGGTTGGCCAGAGTCCATGAGGTGTCCGGAGGTGGAGTCGTGCCAGAGGAAGCACATGGACCGTCGAGGCCATGTGGCCCAGGAGGATCATCATATGCCGAGCTGGAATAGAGCGACAAAGGAGCACCTGACGGCAGAGATGGAGCAGGGTCCGTTGGCGGTCGGAGGGAAGAAACGCCCTCATCAGAGTGGTGTCGAGAACTGCTCCAATGAACTGAAGTCGCTGTGTGGGAAGCAGATGCGACTTGGGGTAGTTGATCTCGAATCCCAGGAGATGGAGGAAAGAGATGGTGTGTTGAGTGGCTTGTAGCACAAGCGGAGACGTAGGTGCTTTCACCAACCAATCGTCCAAGTAGGGGAACACCTGGAGGTTGTGAGACCTGAGGAAGGCCGCCACCACAATAAGGCACTTGGTGAACACCCTGGGCGATGATGCGAGGCCAAAGGGTAGCACTTTGTACTGATAGTGGCGGTGCTGTACCTGAAATCGGAGGTAGCGACGTGAAGTCAGATGGATTGGAATGTGAGCAGGTAGCGACGTGAAGTCAGATGGATTGGAATGTGAGTGTAGGCCTCTTTGAGGTCTAGGGAACATAGCCAGTAGTGTTGAGAGAGAAGAGGGTAAAGCGTGGCCAGGGAGAGCATCCTGAACTTTTCCTTGACCAGACACTTGTTGAGGTCCCTGAGATCGAGGATGGGACGGAGGTCTCCCGTCTTCTTGGGTACCAGGAAGTAGCGGGAGTAGAATCCCTGACCCCTTTGGTCTGGGGGAACTTCTTCGATGGCATTGAGAAGAAGGAGGGATTGGATCTCCCTCAGGAGGAGTGGAGTTTGGGAGGAATGAGAAGCAGACTCTACGGGAGGATTGTCTGGTGGAAGAGTCTGGAAGTTGAGGGAGTAGCCGTGGCGGATGATGTTGAGTACCCACTGGTCTGATGTGATGACCTCCCAACGGTTGAGAAAAATTGTGAGGCGGCCTCCGATAGGTTGAGGAAGAGGCACTGAGGATTGGAGACTGGCTATGCTCTGGAGAAAAGAGTCAAAAGGGCTGAGATGGTTTTGACTGCGGGAGAGGCTTGGCCGGTTGGTGAGACTGTGAACGTGCTTGAGATTGGTGCTGCTGACGTGGTCGGCGAGGCTGTTGATGCTGAGGCGGGTTGAGGGGGCTGGCCGAAAACCTGCGTTGGTAGGAAGACTGCTGTTTGTAGGGGCGAGCAGGTGGAGTCTTCTTTTTGGGTTTGATCAGGGTATCCCACCTGGTCTCGTGTGTCGAGAGTTTCTGGGTAGTTGAGTCCATGGACTCCCCAAAGAGTTCATCACCAAGACAAGGTGCGTTGGCTAGGCGGTCCTGGTGATTGATATCAAGGTCAGAAACCCTCAGCCAGGCCAAGCGCCTCATGGCGACAGCCATGGCAGAGGCTCGAGAGGTCAGTTCAAAAGAGTCATAAATGGATCTCACCATAAATTTCCGGAGTTGGAGTAAGCTGGAAATTTGCTGTTGAAAAATCGGGATCTTACGCTCAGGGATGTACTTTTGGATGGAGGAGAGTTGTTGCACCAAATGCTTCAGATAGAAGGAGAAGTGGAAGGTGTAATTATTAGCTCTGTTGGCAAGCATGGAATTTTGATAAAGGCGCTTGCCAAATTTATCCATCGTTCTGCCTTCTCTGCCAGGAGGTGTGGAGGCATAGACACTTGAACCCTGGGTTTTCTTTAAGGTGGACTCCACAAGAAGGGATTCATGGGGCAGTTGAGGTTTATCGAACCCCGGGATAGGAATGACCCTGTACAAACTATCCAGTTTTCGAGGGGCACCCGGTACCGTGAGGGGGTTTTCCCAATTCTTGTAAAAAGTTTCCCGTAAGATGTCGTGTACGGGTAACTTTAAAAATTCCTTGGGAGGTTGTTCGAAGTCCAGGGCGTCAAAGAAAGCCTGGGATTTCTTAGAGTCGGACTCTAAAGGGATAGATAGAGCTGCCGACATTTCCCTTAGAAATTTTGTGAACGAGGACTGTTCAGGTTTGGAACTGGTATCGACCATCGAGGGTTCCTCGTCTGTTGATGAAGCCTCATCATCGGTACCGGGTGGGGATTCTTCCCATAAGTCCGGGTCCCTGACGTCGGTGTGCACGGGGCGGGACGGTGGTGCGGACGGCTCAGTGTGGCGAGTCTTAGAGAGAGATCTGCCAGAGCGCATCGAGACGGTACCGGGGGAAGAAGACCGGTGCCAGTCCTGGTCACGGGGGACTGTTGTCGGTCTCGATGTCGGGGAGGGTCTGCATCAGAGCGGGGTTGCACCGGAGGATGAAGTGGTTCAGCCGCGAGTACCGGCATGGAGGTGTTCAACAGTACCGATGGTGTCAACACCGGTGGTATGGTGCGAGGCTCGGGCCAGTCCGGTACCGGAAGGAGCGGGGCCAATATTGCGGGCAACAAGTGCTGGAGTTGCTGTTGAAGTTGTTCCTGCAATTGACTATGGAGTATGGCCGCAATGCGGTCGTCCAGAGGAGGCACCGGTACCGCTTTTTTCTTTTTCGGTACCATAGGTGCCGCTCCATGCCCCGGCGATGAGGAGGCCGATGACGAGGCACTCACCGAGATCGGGGCGGAGCGTTTGCGGGGTCGGCGTGATGCCAGGAGGACCGGCGTCGCCGGTGTGGCAGGAGGGCGCTCAAGGGAAGTGGAAGGCTTCTTAGCCGGCTTACCTGATGCCAGCGACCCCGAGGATGGATCAGGCGTCGTCGAAGTAGTCGGTGCCGACTTTTGTGGTGCCGATGACGGCGCGGCCGATTCCATGGCAGACCCGGTACCGAACAGGATGTTCTGTTGGATCTGTCTATTTTTTAAAGTACGTTTTTTTAAGAGTAGCACAGCGGGTGCAGTTGTCAGCCCGATCTCTGGACCCAGGCACTGTAGGCACCAATTGTGCGGGTCAGTGAGAGAGATCGGGCCTGCACACCGCTGGCACTTCTTAAAGCCCGGCTGAGGGGGCATGAAGGGAAACACGGCCTCCGCAAAATCAAAACCGGAGGCCTGTATGGTGGCAACAGGCCCCACCAGGGCCGGCCTGAAAAATAAAAGAAAATAAAGTTTGTTTTTTTTTTTTTTTTTACAAAAAAATAACGAAAAAGAAACCCGAAGGGAAAAAGAACAAAAAAGGAAGAATTTCGCGAGCGGGAAGGCAAAATCTGAAATTTCAATGGCCGTTGAAACACATGCGTCTTCTTCGCTCCGTGGAAACGAAGAAACTGGGGACCACGCTCTCCTCCGTCGGGCGGGAAGGCACTCGCGCATGCGCGGTGCGGCCAACTAGAACTTTCTAGTTAAAAAGGTCTGTACCGGGGCTCCGTCGGTGACGTCACCAATGCGTTAAGAATATGCTGCCTGCTTGTCCTGGGATAATGGTTTTCTTAAGGTGCAGGGTAGTAAAATTTTAATAAACTTGGAATTAGATTGTAAGCTCTTTCGAGCAAGGACTATCTCTTACATGTTTAATATACAGCGTTGCATGCATCTGTTAGCACTTTAGTAGTAATAAATGGGTATGAAGACTATGTGACAGGAAAGGGGAAGCATAAAAGACTATGCAAAGAAAGATAACCGGCAAAAGAATCACCCAACAAGTTCTGAAGAGTATAGACTATCATTTCCTATTTTCAAACATCTAAGTCTCCCTGATCTGTACCTAAACAAAACTAAAATATCCAAAAGCCGTACAAAGTTTTGCATCATCAGTTGATAGAAAGTTCAGCTTCTAAGACTGGTTGAATGGAGTCAGTGACTGATTATTTTTCCATCTCACTCACACACATTTGTTTCAAATATTCACAAGAGAATTAGTAAGAGCCAAATAAAACAAAATGCCTGGTCTGCTCATGAACAAGATACCCATACATGTCAAGCTTCAGTCTCAAAATCATGCCAGTGGATGGAAAATCAAAGTAAACAGCTATTTTTGGTTCATGTGGGAAATAACTGAATCCAATAAAACTTCAAAAGTGTTCAAGAGAAAATATATAAAAAAAGCCTTTATTACCTGTTTTGCTAATAAATGTAAAAATGAGAACTCCCTTTGTCAATAGAACAGCTATGTACCACATAGTGCTTTTAAAATAAGCATAATTGTTGGCAGCTGTTATGATATAGATTCAGGAGCCATGTACCAATTTTCCATTCAAGGTACCTGAAGTTGGGCCACTTGATAATATTTTTTAAGATTGGGGACTGCCAATCTTCCCCCACCACTCCAAGCACATCACCACTTTGCCTACTCTGAGGCACCTTTCTCCCCAAATAAATCAGGAGAGCAGAGTTTGTAAGCCTTAAAGGATCCCATCTTCAACCCACACTGGAAGTGCCTGAAATAAAGACAAAAGCTTGGGGAGGACCATCATTTTAACTACCTCAATTTTCCTTATCCAGGAGAAAGCGAGCCTGCTCCAAGTATACATCTGCCTTATATTCTGTATCACTGATATATAGTTCAAATCAACCAAGCTCGACCCACCCCTCCCTAGAAAGACCCCCAAATAGTTCAAAGATGACACTCCCAGTGGAAAGGGAAAGTTCTCTGCAGGTCCTGAACTACATCTGGTGACAAATGAATATTCAAAAGCTCAGATTTTGACATTTTAGTCCAGAAGTCCAATACCCACCCATACGCCTCCAATTCCTGCTCCACCACCTCTAGGGAATCATGTGGGTGCGTCAACGTAAACGGGTCATCTGTAAATAAGCTCTATTTATACCCCGTACCATTCACATTCACCCCAGCAATCCACACCTTCTGGGCCAGGGGTTCTATCACCAGTACAAACAAGATCGGCGACAGGAGACACTTCTGTCTAATAATAATAATAATAATAATAGTTTATTCTTATATACCGCCATACCCATGCGAGTTCAAGGCGGTTTACATCGAGTTATATTAGGGTCTGCATAGACAGGCAGATTTACAATTATTTGTCAGAATTACAGATTTGTTATTAGAATTACAGAGTAACAGAATTTCAATTATTTATCAGCTTTATTTGAACTAGACAGAGGATGAGGAAAGTGGGGAAAAAGGGGGAAGGCCTCATGAGGGGGCCGGGTTGGGGAGGGGGGAGTTATTGTCAGGGGGGGAACAATTCGGGTCTTGTTTGCTGAATAGGTAAGTTTTAAGTGATTTTCTGAACCCGAGGTAAGTGGGGGCCTCTAGTATCATTTGTGCTAGCCATGGGTTCAGCTTAGCTGCTTGGAAGGCGAAAGTTCTGTCAAGGAATCTTTTGAAGTGACAAAGTTTGGGTGAGGGGAAGGCGAACAGCTGAATACGACGGGATTTCTTGTTGGTGCAGTAGAGGTTGAAGTGAGGGTTGATGTAACTTGGTGAGGAACCATTTACAGCCCTGTAACAGAAGCATGCGAATTTGTAAAGGACTCTAGACTCGAAAGGCAGCCAGTGGAGTTGGTGGTAGAATGGGGTGACGTGTTCCCATTTCTTTAGGCCAAAGATGAGGCGCACGGCGGTATTCTGGATTATTTTTAGTCTCCTGGTTGTTTTCTTCGTGGCGTTAAGGTATATGATGTTGCAATAATCTAGAATGCTAAGGATGGAGGATTGTACAAGAAGGCGGAAGGAAGTGTCATTGAAGTATTTTTTTATAGTGCGAAGTTTCCAAAGTGCAGAGAAGCTTTTCCTGATGACGTGGTCGGTGTGATTTTCTAAGGAAAGATTTTTGTCCAGCGTGACTCCCAGGATTTTTAAGGTTGGTTCGAGGGGGAAGGTCATTCCTTTCAGTTGAATTGTAGTTTCTTTGATTTTGTCATTGGGGGTGGCTAGGAAGAATTTAGATTTATCGGGGTTTAGTTTCAGTCTAGTCCTCCCGCGTTGGTGAAATGGGGCCGAATAACCCCCATTAGGCTTAATACATGCTAAAGGCTCAGTATAGAGTACTTGTATCCACCCCCTCAACCGTGGTCTACTTTAATAAAAACGGCCAAGAGAGCTGATCAAAGGCCTTCTTGGCATCAACTGACAGGAGGGTCATTCCATGTCAAGTGGACCAATACTGAAAACCGCCCACGCTGGACCCCCTTTAAATCCAACCAAATTTTACAGGGGTGTTGTCTAGGGCCTCAAATGAAACTGCAAAATTTTTTGGATCTATCTCAATTTGGTCAGGAGCTAGGGGTGGTTGAACAAAAGCTTCCATGCCTCGTGTGACCTAAAACGCCAACTTTGCTTAAGCACTGCGGCAGAAGGAAACTACCTAGGAGTCTGAAATTTTGCAGTTTGGTACAACACCTTGGGGAAAGTTTCTGTGCCAAGTTTGAAATTTTTTGCGAACGAGCTTCCATTTCTACAGAATCGTAATACCCACAAACCTCATAAAATAAGGCAAAGGAGCCCCCCCTCCTCTACAGAGTTATAAAGTCGCACCATTAGGGGGGGGACAAGAAAATCCCAGAAACATTTGTAAAACTGAACCATGAAGCTGTCCAAGCTCAGTGACTTACCCGGCTTCATCTCACATGGTGCCTGTTGCACTTCAATAGATGTAATGGGCCTATCTAACTGGCTCACCTCTACATCATCTATATGCTCAAACTGATCTCACTCTCTTCACACCACCCTCCAGTGTATACAGGCTCTTACAGTACTCCACAAAGCACACCCTGATGTCCCCTTTATGGTCAGCAACTCCCCAGAATCAGAACAAATGCTCAGGATACTGTTACGCATTCTCTGTAGTTTCAGTCTATGGGTGACTAATCTACCTGCTTTTTTATTAAATACAAAAAATTTATGCAAAAGTTGCAGATTAAACCTCAAACCCTCAACTTCATACTCCCGCAGGCCAACAGTGCACATCCTCCAACTTCTTTAACAACTCCCTCGGATGAGGTTGGTGTTAGTGTTTACACTCCAATCTATCAAGCTCATCCATCAATGCCACAATTTCTTCCCTCCTTTTGCGCCTACGGTATGATGCTATAGATATAAGACGGTCCCGAATGGTGGCCTTCAAACCTTTCCAAACTGCCTCCACAGATGACCTACTTTAAATTCAAAGATTATTCTTATATAGCATCCTGTATGCTTCACTGCATCCCTGGGTAACATATTAAATGATGGCAGATAAAGACCTGAACAGTCCATCCAGCCTGCCCATTAGTTATTCTCATTAAAAATACATGATTAAATTAACTTGTTTCTTCTTTGATATTTCTGGGCCTTACACTAAAGTCCACCTGTTAGTGTCCTACTGCTGAAGTTGCCATCTAAGCTCACTCCAGCTTATCCAACCATCCTGTTGTTTGCAGCAGGCTGTCATTAAGTCTCCAGAAGTAAATACCCCGTTCTCCACCAACTCCCCTCAATATAACTCATACCAGGGCATAATCTGATCAAGTGATCTGCTCTATTAAAAAAAAAAAAAAAAAGACTCCTCCACCTTTGACAGGAGGTTCATATCTACAAAGATATAGTCAATACACAAATATGAACTATGGACATTCAAAAAAATACATGAAATCCCACCCCATTGGACACAACCAGTGCCAGGCATCCACTACATTTAGCATTTACCATCTCCTCAAGAGTGCAAGATTGTCCCGACTGGTTCCAGCAGCTCTTCTCAAACCAGTGTTATCCAAGTGAGAAGTCATCCGATTAAAAAAAATCTCCTCCTAAATTAAGCTCCTTCAGCTGTAAAATAAGTGCAAGGGTTTCTTTCAGAAATACCCCCTGGTTATCATTGGGAATATCTCTAATTAGTACCCCACAAAAATTCAAAGGCAACATTTGAGACCACCAGGAGTATCCCAAAGCAGTATCAACGAGATTACTTATTTACCAAAAATCTTCATGTCTCCTTCTTTCATATTAGTCATTCAATAATTCATTATTCTTGATTCACTTCTTTCAAACATTATTCTTCTCTTTTCATATCATTTTCAATTTATATCAAGCTTTACAGCAACTTTCACTTATCTTAATCACCAGTAGTCACAATTCATGCCAAATTGCATCGGGGGAAAGGTTTCACTGCCGACACAAATTCATGTTTTGTTCAAAAGAACTGTTTCAAGGCTGTTTTCCCATATAAAGCACCTCATTTACCGACTTCAAATCTAGAATAGGCCTCCAATCTTCTGTGTCTTTCTTAGGCAGTATGAAGTATCTACTGAAGCCTGATTCATGCTATAGAGCTAATTTCTGCAGAAGAATGTCCAAGAGTTGTTGCACTGTCCCTCGGACCTTGGCCACCTTTTCAGCCACCCTGCTGTGGAGTCGAGGAATAGATCTGGAGGGGGGCAAGAAAACTCAATCTTGTACCCTTCTCGAATAATGTCTAGGATACAAGTCTGATGAGATCTGTTCCCATTCCTTCTCAAAAGCTGACAGTCGCCCACTGATGTGGGGAAGGATGGACGTCTCCCTGGCGTCATCTTGAAGGCTGCGTCACCACGAAAACCCAAGGGCTGCTGGCAACTAACTTCCAAATTTCTGTCTGGACCCCTGGAAAGGCCTCTGAGAAGAGTAGCTGGAGAACTGGCAGGATCACCGAGAGACACTAAAAGTATCTCTTCCACCTCCAGAGTACTGACAGCCCCTGCTGAATGGGAGGGATTTGGGATAACGATCCACCACACTGATCCAGAGCACACGGCGGGCAAGGCATCCCCCCAGCTCCAAGGGACTTGTCCACAATCACGCATGACAGGCTCGTGCTACAAAGGAGGCAGATGGTGTCACTGATGACCAAAGCCAGTGTTTCAAATTGTCTTTTAAGGACATTTACAATCCTATGCATCTTTCAGCATCACACTGCCTTCTTTAGGAATGGAGGTGCGCTTAATCACTTGTGCTACTGTGAAGTCCACTCTCGGCTGTGAAAACAGCTATTGGAAGTCCAGAACCATTGGATAAAATGACATAGCTTTGTCCACTTAAGGAGCCCTCAGTTGACTCCCACTGGTCAGTGACTAAGGAGGTGATGTCTGGATGAGCTGGAAAACAAGTTTGTTCATTAGTGCCACTCATAATGGACTACTAAGAGATGGAGGATTGCTGGACATCGAGCTTCAAAGTAGAAAGTGTGTCAGAAATGACACAGGAAACAGGCCGATTTTAAAAAGGTGATGCACTGAGGGATCATCCATGTAATCCACTGCTGCTCCTGCCTCCTAACCTCCAAACACTAAGTGGGACCCCAGATCTGCCATAGATGTAGAGGAGCCATGCAATAACAAAGACATGGAAAGAGACTTCCAATCATCCTAATTCTTTTCCATCTAGTCACTGACACTAGGAGCTGCTGTAGTACAAGGCGGAGATGGTGCACTCATCTGCAGGGCAGCACTTCCTGGGTCAGTTAAGTAGTCTTTCCATAAAAGGCTGACAAAAAATTGGAAAAGCCTTGCACTTGTGGTCCCGAGGTCCCTAGCAAGACTGGGGAATCAGGACCTCCTCTGCCACCACACACTTGTGTTTCACCCCCTTGCTGTTCAAGGCCTCTGAGCAGGATCTCTTCCCTGTAGACTGTGCTTTCCAGGCTTTTTGGGGTTCCAAGGCCTTGGAAGACTGATCAGAGGCTGAGCCTGAAGCTCCTACCTCTTCCTCTCATGTCCCATAGCACGTGAATACAGCCTCTCCTCCTCTGATAAATCAATGTGAAAAACACAGGTATTGGGGCTATACTGGCCTGGACAACCATAATAAGTGATTCCAAGGCAAAACGAGGGATTTTGAGACAGAAAAAATGATTTTTAAAAGATGGCTAAAAATCCAAGATGGCCACTGTCAGAAATTTTGCACAAAAAATGGCCCGTTGGAGCACAACCAAAAAATAAAAATATAGCAAAAAATGGATTTTGGAGGAAGGGGGAAGCTAATACTACCCTCAAACTCTCAAAACTGAGTTTTTCATTACTCCCCCCAATGTTCTCCTTAGGAAATAATGGGAATACTCGCTGTGACTTCTGGTGCCTATCAGCTTGCAGCAGCCTGCCTGATGGGAAAGGATTTCTGCCTCAGAGTTAGCCAGCAATATGTCCAACTGAAGGAGATCTTCTGGCTGCCGATCGTCCGGATCCCGGCAATGGACTCCGGCTCCCTGATACCCAGAAGATTGTTACACAGGTGCCCCTCAGCCTGCACTCAAGCCTGATTAAATCAGCAGGCAAGCCAGCTCCCAGGGGAACAGACCCTGAGCTCCTGAAGAAACACTTAGCAGGATGGTTCCAAAGGTACTCCAAAGAGATTAGCCTGAGAGCTGCAGTCCACCCATACAGGACTGAGTCCTTTTCCCAAGGTACAGAATCTTACGTCCTCACTACTGAAACCAGTAATGCTAAAAGAAAGTCAGCTCTCTACCTCCATCTACTGGTAGACAAGGATAACCACCAAATAAGAGGTCAAAATGAACAGCCAGGTCACTAAAGAAACATGGATTTTCAGGAGGTTGCCTTAAAGGATTTCTTGGGCATAAAGACTTCCAGATGTCTGGGCCCTTCTGTATCCCAAATAGAAAGATTTAAATTTAAAATAACTTCATATTGTTCCTTATGCAGTGTTCTCCCCAGGGCCTATTAGCCAGGTGCACCGCCCAGCTAATTTAGATGACCGCCCGGCGAGTCCTTCTGCTTCCGCTGATGCTCCTTCCCGGGCTGACTCTCCGCCGAAAATTTTGTTTGACGCCTGCCTTTTTTTTTTTTTTGCTAGCATGCTTTTACTTGCTTCGGGCCTTCCTCGTTGCCGGGTCCTGCCTACTTTGTTTCCGCGAAGGCAGGACCCGGCAGCGAGGAAGGCCCGAAGCAAGTAAAAGCAGCAAGTTGTAAGCTTCCCACCGTCGCTGATCTATGAAAGATAGGTCAGCGATGGAGGGTCAGCTGGATGGATAGGTCAGATGGAGGGAAGCTTACAACTTCCCTAGCGACTCTACCGACGGGTTTGTGAGCTGGGAGGGATGGGAAGAGAAATGCTGCTACTGCACCAAATAGAGGAGGGGAGGGAGAAGAGAAATATTCTGCTGCTGCACCCATTTTGGGGGGAAGGGAAGAGAAATGTTGCTGCTGCACCCAATTTTTTCGGGGGAGGGGGAAGAGAAAAGCTGGTGCACCCAATGGGGGGGAAGAGAAAAGCTGCTGCTGCACCCAATTGGGGAGAGAGAGGGAAGAAGGAAGACCAGGGAAGGGAGAGGAGAGGCAAGAGACACCAAGACTATGGGAGGGAGGGAAAGGAAAGGAGCTACCAGACCAGGGAGGGGGGGAGAGATGTCAGCGTATATGGGGGTAGGGGGAGATGCCAGGGCATGGGGGGAAAGAAGGGAAAGAGATAGAGATGCCAGACCATGGGGGTGGAGTGGGAAAGAAGGAAGGAAAGGAGAAGAGAGAGATGCCAGAGAATAGGGGAGGGGGTGAAGCTGAAATGAATCATGTACAAAGGAGAGAAAGAGCACAGGATATACAGTTTATTGAAGGGACATAGAAAGAGGGAAGATGCCATATGGAACAGAGAAAGGGCGGACACTGGATGGAAAGGGCAGAGAGGGTGGACAGTGGATGCAAGGGGCAGAGAGTGGGTGGACAGTAGATGGAAGGAGTAGAGAGAGAGAGGGCAGAGGCTGAGTGGAAGGGACAAAGAGGGAAAAATTATGTTCTTACCTGTTAATTTTCTTTCCTTTAGACACAGATGAATCCAGAGACTAGTGGGATAGCACACATCTACCAGCAGGTGGAGATAGAGAAACTGATTAACAGGTGGTCCTCTTGGCTGGCACTTCTCCTGTATAGTCAGTATTGATCCTTGCCCAAGCATTCGGAACTTGTAAGCTGCTTAGTATGCAAAAAACTTCTTTCCCATAATACATAATAAAGTCCAAAGGTAATAATACAGAATACAACTACCAATTATAACGAAACCTCAGAAACTCGCAAAAGATAAACCAAACCGCAATAAGTAGAAAGGGTGGGGCTCTGGATTCATCTGCTGCGTCTAAAGGAAAGAAAATTAACAGATAAGAACATAATTTTTCCTTCCTTTGCAACAGCAGCAGATGAATCCAGAGACTACTACTACTAATAATAATAATAACAGTTTATATACCGCAGTACCGTTAAGTTCTATGCGGTTTACAAAAGATTAGTGAAGTACAAGTTGAGATAACTTAAGGGATGTGGGAAAAATAGGGAGAAAGGGCAGGAACACCGTTGGCGAGGGGAAAGAGAGGAGTGGGTCAACTGTCTAGGTATTTCAGGAATAGGTGAGTTTTGAGGCGTTTCCTGAATACCTCGTAAGTGGTGGGCAATAGGAGTTGTTCTAGGTCTTTGCCCCATAGAGCTGCTTGATGTGAGAGAAGATGCTCATGGTGTTTTTTTAGTTTGCAACCTCTAACCAGGGTAGAAACCAAGTGCAAGTGGGAGCTTCTCTTGTGTCTGTTGGCTGAGAAGGAGAAGAGGTCAGTGAAGTATTTAGGGGTTAGACCATAAAGAACTTTAAAGCAGAGGCAGGTGAACTTAAACTTTAAACGAGCTTCCATCGGCAGCCAGTGTAGCTGTTTGAAGTATGGCATCACGTGATCGAACTTCTTTAGACTGAAGATTAGTCTGACCGCAGTGTTTTGCATTAATTGTAAGCGTCGCATATTCTTTTGGGGGATTGCTAAATAGGCGATGTTACAGTAGTCAAGTTGGCTCAATACGAGGGATTGTACCAGGATTCTGTATGCAGTTATCAAAGTATGCTTTAATGGATTTAAGTTTCCAGAGGGTGAAAAACCCCTGGTCTTTTATGGTAAGGCATTGGTCCAGTTACACCCAGTATTTTAATAGTGGGCTATATGGAGTAGTTATGTTTGATGATGTCTAGTGGAGTTTTGGTGTCAAGAGGGCGTGGAGAAGCGACAAAGAATTTTGTCTTCTCTGTATTGAGCTTGAGTTTTAAGTCTGTCATCCAGTGCTCCATCAAGTTTATGGTTTCTGATGCTTTTGGAATTGTTTCCGAGATGGAGTTGGCAAATGGGATAATGATCGTAAAGTCATCAGCGTAACTGAATAATTTTATCCCCAGCTGGGTTAATTGAACGCTCAGTGAGGTCATGTAGATATTGAAAAGCAGAGGGGATAGTGGGGACCCTTGCGGTACGCCGGATGGGTTGCTCCAGGTGTTGGAGAGATCATTGTTGAAGCGAACCTGATAGGTGCGGGATGAAAGGAAACCATGAAATCAGTTTAGCACTTCGCCCCTGATGCCAATAGCGTCTAGGCACTGTAGCATTTTCGCATGGTCTACAAGATCAAAGGCAGAGCTCATGTCGAATTGCATGATCAGGACATTGAGGCCTTTGCTTAATAGTAGATGCAAGTAATCTAAGATGGCCGCAATTACCGTTTCCATGCTGAAAAGCGGTCTAAAGCCGGATTGAGTCTCATGAAGGAGTGAGAACTGGTCCAGATATTCCATCAATTGGGAGTGTACCAGTCCCTCCATGATCTTTACGATGAGTGGTATGGAAGCAATTGGTCTATAGTTGGTAACAAGGGCTGACGATTCTTTGCTATTTTTTAGGATAGGGATTATTATTATGTGGCCTTTGTTGGTGGGGAATTTTCCGTTTTTCAGGTTATGGGCTAAGTAGTGCAGTAGTGATAGTTTAAATTCAAGTGGTGCCGCTTTCATGATTTCCGGGGGACATGAGTCCAGGAAGCAATATGATTTGGAGTATTTGTTATATAATTTGGTATAGTTATTCCAATCTATGTCTTGAAAGGAATTCCAGATCATGTCTGCAGGGGTTTCATTTCCTTGTGTGTTAGCTATATGGTGATCACTGGGTTCTTTTGTTGAGCAATTGTTTCTTAGGTTTTTAATTTTTGAGTCAAAGTGCAGGGCTAGGTCGTTCGCCGAGGGTAATTTAATGTTGTGTGTAGGTAGAGTGTAGCGGGTGGTGTCAAATAAGTTAGTAATCAGATTGAACAGCTCTTTTGTATTGACTCCTCGTGAGCTGTTGCAGGATGAATTGATTTTGTTTGAGTAGAATGCTTTGCGTTTATCTTTTATCAGTTGTTTGTAGGTTTTTATATTGGCTCTCCAATTGTTACGGTCTGATAATTCTCCTGTTTTTTTCCATATTCTTTCTAGACGCCTGGCTAACTTTCATTTTTAGGAGTTCGATGTCGAACCATTTGTTATATTTATTTGCATTACTTTTACTGTTATGTTTAGGTGCAATGTTGTCTAAAATGCAGGTGCTGGTAGTGGTCCAGTGATCCCAGAAATCAACTTCTTCCTTTAACTCTGCTTATAGTTTATATTGCGCCCAGTAATTTTCTGGGTTGATGTGGCCTCTTGTGAGATGTTCTTTTTTTATTTTTGGTCGAGTAATTTGTTTTCGTTGGAACCAGATTAGCTTAAAGTAGAAAGTGAAGTGGTCGGACCAGATGTCATGGCACCAGGTGGTCTGGGATTTCCTTTGTGGACATGGCTACTACGTCTAGATGGTGGCCTTTTTTGTGAGTTTGTGTGGGGGGAGGGAAGTTGTAGTTAAGTAGGGATAGGAAGTTTTTGAACTCTTTCTTGTCTGTGTTGTTCTCTTCATCGAGATGTATGTTTATGTCTCCTGCGATAATATTGTAGGAGGAACTAATAGAGTTGTGTAGGACAAATTCACAAAAGTCCTCTTTGGCTTTTGACCAGCTTTTCGGTGGGATGTAGAATAGTATGCATGAGAGGGAATCTTCTAAGTGGATGTTACTGATTTTACAAGCTAAGATTTCTAGTTGGTTGGATGTTTTGGAGTCCATAAGTTCGAACTCGAATCCTTCTTTGAGAAGAATTGCTAATCCTCCTCCTTTTTTTCCCTCGCGGTTTAGTGTAAGGATTTTGAAATTGTCAGGAAGGAGATCAGTAATTATTGGATCATCTTCAGACAATAGCCAAGTTTCGGTTAGAAAGAGGCAGGCTATTTGCTTGCTGATGATCCAATCTTTGATTAGAAAGGCTTTGTTCCTGACTGATCTAGTGTTAAGATAGGCACAGGGGATGGTAGCGGATGTGATGGGATTATTATAGGTAGTGGTTCTTATGGGTTTTACTACCCTTGTTCTTTTTTTGAGGGTACGTTGATGTGTTCTTTTGTTTGAGATAATGCTAATGTTAAATGTTTTGTCTTCTTGTGGAATGGAGATGTGCGTGGTCGATAAAGCAAGGAAATGGGTAAATTGTAGTTGAGGGTAAAGAGTGTGAATCTCTTTGATGCTATCACTTAGCATGTAGAGTAGTAATATTAGTAAGAGATTCATGGTTGGATTGTAGATGGGTTGGGGTGGAAAAGAAGATAAGTTAAATGGAAGTTGGTTTTGAGACGTTTCTGACCGTTTAGCGTCTAACAGTGCATGCGTCTAACAGTACAAGCCACTAAGTTCTTCATGCGTCTAATAGTACATGCCATTAACATTAACAGTACTTGTCACTAACAGCTTTTCATGCGACTATCAATACCTGTTCCTAGCGACATATGCGTCTTAACAGTACATGCCATTAATATTAACTGTACATGTGCCTAACGGTTTTTCATGCGACTATCAGTACCTGCTCCTAACAATACATGCGTCTAACAGTACATGCTACTAAGTTCTTCATGCGTCTAACAGTGCATGCCATTAACATTAACAGTACATGCCACTAACAGTTTAACATGTGATTATCAGTGTCAGCTCCTAATTTTATTTTTTTTCTTTTTCTTCTTTCAAGCGACTAACAGTGCATGCCTCTAGGAGTTTGTCAAGCGTCTAATGGTACCAGTGATTCTAATAGTTGTTGTAAGAGAAGGTCCGGTCTATGGAGGCTGTTAGGCCATCTCACAAAGGACGCTTCATGAAGGCGCTCACTAAGGCGCACGCGCCTTTGCCATGTGCTTAGCCGCGCGCCGAACGGCGGCGCACCGTTGGTGCTGCTGTGTTAAATAACGAAGAACCCCGCTGGCTCGGGGGGGGGGGCGGAGTGGTGCTCGCACACCTCGGTGGAGCAGGCTCCCGACGTGCCTTTGAGCCCGCTGCTGTGTTTAAATACCGAAGAACCTCGCTGGCTCGGGGGGGGGGGGGGCAGAGTGGTGCTCGCACGCCTCGGTGGAGCAGGCTCCCGACGTGCCTTTGAGCCCGCTGCTGTGTTTAAATAATGAAGAACCCCGCTGGCTCGGGGGGGGGGGGGGGGCGGAGCGGTGCTCGCACACCTCGGTGGAGCAGGCTCCCGACATGCCTTTGAGCCCGCTGCTGTGTTTAAATAACGAAGAACCCCGCTGGCTTGGGGGGCGGGCGAAGCGGTACTTGCACGCCTCGGTGGAGCAGGCTCCCAACTAGTGGGATGTAGCAAAGCAATCCTCAATCTGGGTGGGACGCATACCCTGCCTCTGCAATGACTGAAGCACCAAAAGTAGCTTGCGCAGTCTCCAATATCCTCAAGCGCACCAAGCTTATAAAATGCCTTCTTAATGGCACGTGTATAAAATGCCATCTTATAAGCACGGACCAATGGCTGCCAAGGAAAACCTCTGGACTCAATCCAAGAAAGTGGCAGTGGTCGAGGTGAAAATGCATGAAGCTCATGTGGGAACCATGTCCCTGCCATACAGAAAGCGGAAGTCAAGATCCCCTTGAACCCTCAAGCGATGGGCGCTTTGGTCGCTTCCAAAGCTTTGATGTGTCACGCGAAGAAGCCAAAGAGGAAGAGTCAAAGGTTGAAGAAGCATCATGAAGAGAAGCCCCTCCAGTCCTCCTCCCAGAAAGCAGAAAGGAATAGGGAGAGCGACTGAAATACAAGGAATAAATACAAGGAATATATCACCTGAGGAAGAAACAATGAAGAAACTCATCTAAATGGAGTCATGGCCACAAGAAACACTGTTTGCAATGCCCCTCCGTTACAGTGTCAAAAGACAAAGGCTCAAACGGCATGTGTATGAAATTCCAAATAACTATCATAAGTGTCTACCCAAGAAAGAGTATCTACACCGATGAACAAATAGACTGTACTATCATCAGGAACCGAACCACAGTGGACTGATAAGCAAGCCATAGAAGCATAGAAGAAGTATAGAAGGGCTAAATACCAGGAGAATTGCCTAGGACTCAAAAGAACCCCTCCAGGCACAAGCGTAAGCCGCAGATACAGACATCAGGTTCGCCTGGAACAAAGGAGAAATAATTTGTATGCCTCGGCTGAGACGAAGAGCAAGGCCTGAACGTCAGTGAGACAAATGTTCATATCGATGAATCCCTAGGTAAACAAATCCGAAGATATTGTGAACTACAACGGCTCGCTCACCAACAAACCCCTCCGACCCGCATACCAAGGACAGCGCAGCAAAACCGGAACTACAAATATCATCATGTCGTGAAAGCGAGCCATGAGAAGAAAGTATGCAAGCATTGTGCAAGGAAAACACGCAAAGAAGAGTACTTAGAGGTCAGAAAAGAGCGAACGCGACTCCCTCGGACTCCCATTCACTGAGCCCGCTGAAGAAGTGAAAAGCTGGCAGCCCAATATAAGGTGAGGAAGTATAGCTCAAGGAGGTGTCATCTGTACACAAGAAGCCGGAGCTCCTGAGCGGAAAGATTGCAAAGCCCGGGATGTAGAAGACCCTTACTGAGTAAGTATGTGGAACATGTGGAATTTGTTTTTTGTTTTTTTTTTTTCCAAAATATATTTTATTGAATTTTGAATAAGTGAAACTTACCAAAATGCAAGATGTACAACACAAGAAAGCAGGTACCAATGCACATCCCAGCTTCACCCCGCATCAGGTCTGCCCCTCCCTCCCCCCATCTCTCCCCACCCCCAATCCCCTGGCTATGCCATAAAAACACAAATTCCAATCCAGTGCTATCCCAGCAAACAAACTCAAACATTCAATAAATGGCTACGTGCCCTTGGCGTTAAAGTTTCCCAAAAAGGTGTCCAGCAAAGACTAAATAACCGTCCCTGCGCGGAGTCCAAGGAAGGAAAACAGAGCCTCTCCATGGAAGCTTGGTGAATCATCAATGTTCTCCAACGTGAAAGTGTCGGGGAATCAGTTGAAATCCAGCACAGCAAGATTGCTTTCTTCCCCAGTAACACCGCTCTTGACAGAAAGCTGCGAAATCCCTTCGGAGCAGACAAGGGAACATGATCCAACGCAAACAGCATCACCGGATCCAGGACAAAGTTGTAATTCCACATAGTTTGAATATGTATATTAAGCTGATGCCAAAATGCAGTAATCCGAGTACAAGTCCAGAACTGGTGCCCCAAGGTAGATGGCGAATGATGACATTTGAGACATTGGTCAGACATACACATTTTAGCTCGAAACTGATATGCGGTTGATCTGTAGAGCCTGTGTAAAAATTTGTAATTAAGTTCAAACAATATAACATTATGAGTCACACAGGCTGTCCGAAAAGTCCCCCTGCGAATCATAGTTGCAGTCACCGCACAAGGGAGATCCTGAGACCATCGTAAAGCAATTGAATCATAATCTGGTTCCCCCAATTGTTCCTGAAGGTGGCGATGATGAAATCTCAAGGGGATGTGTGCCTGAGCCGATAAGCTCAACGCTTCAGAGAGGGACTCCATGCAGCGATCAGTGAGGGATACTCTCGGCAATGTGGTCACATAGGAAGATAATTGGAGGTAAGAAAGCCAGTCAGTGGGCCTCCATCCATTATCACACTGTAGTTCCGCAAACGTTTTTAAGGAACCGGATGTGTGGACCAGTTGAAAGATATATTGATTAGATCGCGAATTCCACACCCCAGTGGACACCGGGTCCAGTCCCGCTGAGAATGCCCCGTTGCCCTTCAAAGGTAAATAAGGAGTCACCTGATGCTGGATCCGAAGTTGATGACATAACAATTTCCAGAGGCGTCGCAAAGGCAGTAAGAAAAGATCCCGTGCTGAGGAGGTCTTTCTTGGCAAATGAGGAGCATGAAGCAAATAACTAAAGTGGTAAGGGTCACAAAGTAACAATTCGTGATTGGTGGCCGAGAAATGTCTAGTGCCCCTAAACCAGTCATTCAAATGTCTCATCTGACACGCCTGAGACAGTAACCAAAGATTACGGAGACCAAAACCTCCCCGGTCCCGAGGACGTGCCAAATGAGACAGGTATAACCGAGCCCTCTTCCCATTCCACAAAAACTTTTGTAAACATTTCCCCAGCAATTTGTCATGGCGAGCAGAAAGTAAAGCAGGTATCATTTGAAATATATAAAGCCACTGCGGTACGAGCACCATGTTATACAATGCTATTTTACCCAATAAAGAGAGTGGATAGACCCTCCAATTCTTTAATTTCTGAATCGTTGTAAGTACCAGAGGGTCTATGTTAAGAGAATACAGTTGAGACGGATCAGATGAAATAACAATACCCAAATAGGTAAGATGGCCCGTCGCCCAAACCAATGGAAATTTACCCCTCCACTGCATCTGCACCTCCAGGGACAGGGGCAGTACCATTGATTTTGATTTATTCAACAGCATACCTGAGTACATACTAAATTCATCTAACAGTTCCAACGCCCTAGGAAGAGAGGCTGCAGGGGATCCTAATATTAATAAAAGATCATCTGCATAAGCCAATACCCGTAGTTGAGAATCCCCCTCTGGCATGCCCTGTATGATATCATCACGGATTATTGTACGCAATAAGGGGTCCAGATACAATAAGAAAAGCAGTGGGGAAAGCGGGCTGCCCTGACGTGTCCCACGCTCAATCTGAAATACAGGAGATCAAGTACCATTGACCAAAATACAAGCGGTGGGATCATTATAAAGTAATTGAAGCATGTCAAAGAACCACCCAGTAAAACCCATGTAAGTCAGCACACTAAACAAGTATTTCCAGTTGACCTGGTCAAAAGCCTTAGCTGCATCTAAACCCACCAGTATCCCATGAGCACCAGAATCCCTCATACGCTGTAATGCAGTAAGCAATCTGCGAACATTAAGGACTGAATGACGGTTTCGTACAAAACCCACTTGTTCAGGCACTATCAATTTCGGCAACAGGGTTGATAGTCGATTAGCCAATATTTTATCTAATATTTTGATATCCACATTAATTAATGAGATAGGGCGATAGGATTCCATGTCCGTGTCTAATTTGCCCGGTTTAGGAATTAAGGTAATATATGCCTGGTTTGCCCCTAAGGGAAAGGATCCACCCTCCAGGGCCGCATTATAGTATGCCTCCAGAGGACCACAAAGGGCGGGAAAAAGAAGTTTATAAAACTCTGGGGAAAACCCATCTGGACCAGGTGACGTGCCTCCTTTAAGCTGCTTTACCGCTGCCTGTAGCTCTTTAGCCTGAATGGGATGATTCAAAAATAATCTATCCGGGGATGACAATCTAGGAACCCCTGTATCCATCAAATAATCCTCCACCTCAGGTCCTCCCCGACCATCCCTAGCGGCATAAAATGCTCTATAATGCTGTAAAAAGCCTTCCACAATGTCAGGGGTATTGGTTAATTCCTTCCCCGAACTAAGTAATATTCGGGAAATATGACGGTTAGAACGATATGGTTTAGTCAAATTGGCCAACAGACGCCCCGCTCTATTCCCAAATCTGTAAAATTTAAATCTACAATAGTGAAAGTAATGCTGGGTACGTTCGTGTAATAAAGTGTTCAAAGCAGCCTGTGCTGACGTCATGGCTTCCTGTGTCTGCGGGGAAGGGTGTGCAATATGAGCACGTTTGGAACGTTGGTATTCACGCTCTAATTGTAAGACTCCCCTGGAAATACGGTGTCTATGTGCACTAACGTAAGAGATAATATCCCCCCTAAGAACTGACTTCGCCGCCTCCCAGAACAACAAAGGTCTGTCTTGATGTTGAGAATTAAAGGTCAAATAATCATCCCATTTCTGTGTAAGATATTTCTGAAAATTCAAATTGTTAAATAAATAGGATGGAAACCTCCAAGATCCTCCAGACACGGAGTCTGTGCCACGTAAAACGTCAATCCAGATAGGACAGTGATCAGACACAGAAAGGGGACCCACCTCGGAAGCTCCGAGCCTAGGTAAGTATGCCGTCGATGTCAAAATGTAATCTATACGAGAAAACGTGTGATGCGCTCGAGACTGGTGCGTATAGTCCCGTTCCGTAGGGTGCAGTACACGCCAGGAGTCAATAAGATCTAAGGTATCACATAAGTATGGGATTCCCTTGGTAGGGCCTCCGGATTGGGAAGGTCCCGGGCCTGTTCTATCCATTGTTGGGTCTAGCACCTGGTTAAAATCCCCCAATAATATCAAAGGATTAGTAGGATCACACACTCCTATCCCCGCCAAATTGGCAAAAAAGGAGTGGTCATATTGGTTGGGAGCATAGAGCATTAGCAAGTTAAAGGTAGACCCGGACATAGTTACCCTGCAAAACAAGGTCCTCCCCAAGACGTCCTTGTAAAGTTGTTCAATTTTCCCCGGAAATCCCTTTCTTACCAGCAGCACCACTCCAGCTTTCTTATTGGAGGAGGAAGTATAGAAAACCTGGCCCACCCAACCTCTCAAAAGCTTAGCATGTTCAGAGTCCGAAAGTCTGGTCTCCTGAAGACATGCTAGATCAGCTTTATGATGTTGAAGGCGTTGCAGAATCTTACTACGCTTCACAGGTGAGGTGATCCCACAGACATTCCAAGATAGGATACGAAAGGTGGATGGAGTCATGAGTAGGTCAAAGAAAAGTACGTTGCCCAATAACACGTACAGGTTTCCCCCGACTCCCAGCCATACCGGGGAAAACTAAACAGCAAACAAACCAGTAATGCAAGAGATGTAGGTTGACTCAGAAAAAGCACAGAAACTGCACTGGACAGGATTATACAAAAGTATGACACTTGTCCCAACCCCCTTAAACCAATCCCCCCCTCCCCTCCCCTCCCAGCCCACCCAACCCACCCCCCGCCCTCCTTCCAACCCCATCTTCTCCTCCCCCAGTCCCCCCCCATCTAGGTCCGTCACTATCCCAAAACCCTCCAGGCTTTAGGAAAGCTGGTCACATCTCAGAGGCTGTCAGAGCCCTGCCCCCGCAAAGAATTTCAAAATAATTGAACAAACAACAGTGAACTTGTATTGCAGTATGGTAAACCCCCATTACCAGCTGAACAATAAACTCAATGATATAATCAAGCTTCCCCTGAATTAGATTCAGGACGGTTTATAAACTCTCCCGCTAAATCAGCAGAGTCAAATACATGCCACTTTCCATTTTGATGAATTTTCAGGACTGCAGGATAAAGAAACATAAACCTCCTTTTTTGTTCTACTAGTTTAGAACAGAGAGGATGAAAAACTTTACGCTTTTCAGTGAGTGCAGCAGAATAGTCCTGGGCTACACGCACAGGAGAGGAGTCGTAGGTCAGGGGTTCTCTTTTAGCTCTAAATGCACGCAGCAGCTCCACTTTATGTCTGTAGTTATGTAGTTTGCCAATGACCACTCTGGGTCTCTGGTCAGTTCCAGCCCGAGGGCCCACACGATGTACCCGCTCAAATCTGGCAGGGCCTAAGGAGGAAGGCATTGGGAGTTCACTGGCTAACCAGGATTCCACCACCGAGAGGAGTACAGAATCAGCAATAGTCTCGGGTAATCCTATGAATCTCAAGTTGCCATGACGAGACCTGTTCTCTAAATCCTCAAGTTTGTCTTGGCAGACACGGAGCTGAGTCGTCAATGTGGTCACAGTCGTGTCCAGCGCTAGGGCCCCGTCCTCCACCGCCGAAACCCGCGTCTCCAATTCCGTGACGCGCTTGGCGTTGTCTTCGAGGAGAGATTCCAGCTTAGTTAGTTGAAAGGAAATAGTTTCCATGCGCGGCCCCAGCGCCTGCAGAATCACCCGCTGTAGCTCCGACAACATTTCGGGCGAAAAGGTGGCAGCTGGAGCCTCCGCACGAGGCGCGGCCGCCATCTTGTCCTCTCCGGTCCGCACCTTCTCCCGATCTTTTTTAGTTGATTTGGACGTCATCGGGGCAGGTGAATGCGCCAAAAACCTGTCCATAGAAAGGGTGCTAATTCCACCGGCAAAGGGGGTGTAAATTGTTCGTTCCGGTGCTTAAATTGCAGCGATGCGAGGCGCAGGGCTCCGGAGCCGAACGAACAAGCAGCCGTTCAGCTCACAGCATCACGTGACCCTCGTTTTTTTGTTTTTTTAAAAAAAAATTTTGTATTGATCTCGCAATGTGAGTCACCGAGAGAAGAGAAAGATAAGGTACCACCTATCGAAACAGGATCATTGCTTTGACCAGCAACCAAAGGATCCGCACACTTCTGTGGTGGCTGAAAAAATGCAACGGCCAAGACACTACCCTACAATTCCCTCAGTGAAGGATAGCCTGAAACTCCGGAAACGCTAGACTGAACATCCACAACTCCTGAAGAGCAAGTGAAAACTGAGCCTCTTACTGAGACCAGATGCCTAACGCTGAGCCAGGAAGGACCGAGCCTCCTATCCACAAAGGACTGGAAACCTTGGCGACTATAAGAGGGCCCATTGATAATTGTGGCACGCCTTTGAAAAAATCATTTTGCCACCCACTTATACTGAACTATGGATAAGGAGTCCATTAGACACTATGGATGCAGCCTCCTACACCGGGCACTATCGGCACAGAAGCCACAGCTGCAGCGTGCCGACACGAAATCCAGCCGAAGGTGCTAATTCCAGAAATGCCACCATGGAATCTAGAACCTGTATATAAACCTACCCTCTCGGTCTGAGTGACTGAAGAAAAAAGACAAACCCGAGTCTGGAAGTGGTCACCCTGCATGTCGAACAACCCTACGAGATGGTCCAATGACTACCACAGGACAAGAGAGTTCTGTAGGGAATCCAAAGATCGAAATAGATAAATCATTCGTTTGTGTCACCGCCAAACTGACCTGCCAGGAAGGCACCTGAATTAACGGGACGATGAAGGATGTATTTGAGTCCCCTGGTTGCGATGAAACACCACAACCACTACCGTCACCTTCGAACGCGTCCTTGGAGCCAGGGCTAGGACAAATGGCATCCACCGAAAGCGATAGCGCCTGGCCAAGGGGTTCAAAGCGAAGATACCGCAGATACAGCGACCACACAGGAATATGGAAGCAATCATACTTGAGATTGAGTGTTGAACAGAACTCTCCCAGTTGAACCAATGTAGGAATCTGGAAAGATACGGGTCCCCCCCAGAAAGAATCTGCAAGAGGAAAAGAGTACTCAAATTGTTATCATCCCGAATAATGTCCAAAGTCCATGTTTGAGAAGTCCTAAAGAGCAAGCATAGGGAGCCAAGAAAATAACTCCTCTGCGCAAAATTTAGCCTTAGCGGCGAAAGAATTGAGACAACTAGAAAAATAAGAGCCTAACCGGACTATACCGGAAAATATAGGCAGGACGGAGGGGACGGAAAGGCACTTGTCCAACCCATATGTCCCTAAAAGTAAAAGCGCACTATAAGAAAGCGAGAAATGCGTCCGCCGCCCAAAGGCCGAAAAGCTGCCCTTCACCACCTACAACAGCAAGAACCCAAACCCAAAGAAAAATCCTAGGTATGGAACTAACTGCCAAGTTATTGAATCCATGATTGCCACCCCTCCATTATTATATCATTAAATTGATGCTGTCTATCCCACCAATACCTTTCAGTTCTAGATGGATTACAACAACAGTAAGCCAAGGCACGACCATGGAGAATACATGGGTAACAGATGAAGTATGTGGCGGGATCAGGGAGGGTCAATCAGGAATCGTGAGATCATTTAACAAATGTCTTGAATAGAAACCGGAAAAGAGTCCATCCGGGACACCGCTGCAATGACAGGTTGTCCAGATTGAGGCGCTATCAATCCAATGGAGATATATCGAATACAATATACGCCAGCAACGCCACTCAGACTGTCCCACTAATGGGCCAGATTTGAAAAGAGAGTCTGCATGCTGCGCGGATACAGAAAGAATCGGAGTGGAGTAGCCTTTGCCATGAAATAGGGAAACGCCGGAAAGGCCTGTTCAACAGCTTAGGAACATGAAAAGCATAGGAAAGGAAGAAAGGTATTCCCTCCCTACCATAAGCGGACAAGTTCCGCCAGGGCACCTTGCACTGACACCCCAAAACTGTTCCAATCTCAAACTGCTACTAGTACTACCAGTAACTAATTCTATAGCGCCACCAGACCCATGCAACGCTGCACAGATGCACAAAGAAGCATGAAAATATGCAATGCTGTATATCCTTGCCATGCATGGATCCCGGGAGGGAGGAAGAGATACCCCAGAATAGAAGACACTCTTACCTCTGATCGCACTCTGCAGTGCTCTGCCTTCTGCTGACACAGTCCAGAATAAGCAGTAACTGGGAGCAGGGAACAGCACCGAGTTTTCCTCTAAAACGCCCTCATATAGATCAGAATGGGCCACAACGAAGAGGAAATGTCTGTGACTCAAATGCCAACTCATGAGAACCAAAGAACCCACTGAGTCCGCCTGCAGCACGAACAGCAAAGCCTTCCCGATCGATTACAACAAGAGGGATGCGAGAGATCCCACTGTACCTAGAACCAAGGTCGCGCCGGAGAAGAAGAAGAGCGCTAATGCCACAGCACTTGCAGGGAAATAACACCCCGCGCGCCTCCCGCACATGGATAAGGCCCAGGGCTGCCAACCCCATGCCAAAGGAGCCACGGATCAGCCAAAACACACTGCCCCAAAGTGCAGATTTCTGTAACTACAGCGCCCCGCCTCACATGAAGAGGAGCTGGGTGGCGCGGACAGTTGCATGGGAAAAGGCAGCGGCAACGGCCGTGACTAGAAACTTCTACCCCGTAGCTTTTGTTCAACGGCCCGAATGGAGGTCCGAAGGTGTGAAGTGCCTCCCACAGCACGAACACCCTTGCACTGCCTCTGCTGCCTTGATTACAACTTAAACTTGCACAGCCCATACAAAGCACCCCACGAAAGAGATAACATCCTCCTGCCCTGAAATCTGTCCCGCAAAGGAAGGAGCCGAAGCAAAACAGCTGACCGCTGACGTGCACTGAAGCGGAACGGCAGCCGCCGTGAGCACGGGAGAAGCAGGCCTGACTTCAATAGCGCAGGAAACTACTAACGCATCCGGCGCAATCTGCACGTTCTCTCAACCCACTAAACATAGGCCCGCCAGTGTTCGCCGCTTCCCATAGCGGGAACACTTCATAACTGCTTCTGCCGCCATTACACACCACGCCGAGCAACCTCTAAAATGAAAACCCCCGCGACACAAAAGCCCAGCGACCAAACGGCAGATCTAAGAAGCAACCACAAGCAAAAACTAAATAAAGAAAATGCACTCTCACCCTCCACCGGTCGCTAAGGCAGGTAGTTGCCAGCTAGGACTGATAGCAAAAGCACCGTCCCTCAGCACACAGGTCTTTTTTTTTTTTTTTAAAGTCTTGTTCAGGGAAAGAAGAAAACACAGAAGACCAGTAAGAAATCTCAATCCACTGGAGAGGAAGATGGAGCAGGGACCTGGGGGGGCCCAGGTGTGACTCCCAAAGTTGGCACCGCTCAGCCAAGCACCCCAATCTAACTGAAGAGAAAAATTCTCAACAGTAGAGGAAATAGAAAACCAGCTAGAATCCAGGAGCTCGTGGAACAGTGACTATCACCTGCTGGGAGATAGAGAATACTGACGAAGCAGAAGTGCCAGCCAAGAGGACCACCTGTTAAATCAGTTTCTCTATCTCCACCTGCTGGTAGATGTGTGTTATCCCACTAGTCTCTGGATTCATCTGCTGCTGTTGCAAAGGAAAGGACAGATGTTGCATGGAAGGGAGCGAGGACAACCGCTGAATAGAAAGAAGAGAGCGAAGAGAAGATAATTAAAACAGAAACGACAAAAGGTAGAAAAAAATTTTTTTTTGTTGCTTTACCTCTGACGTCAATTGGAGAGGTAGTTCTGGGCCAGCGAATCGCTGCCTGGCTGGCCTGGAACTTCTTCTCCGACATTAGAATCGACGTCAGAGGTGAAGTCTTGTGAGTCCGGCACTTGTATGTGCCTGGCCTAACTCAGGGAAGCAGCAGGGAGAAATTGGCATGGTGGCTTAGGGGGTAGGGAAAGAATTGGGGAAGTGGAGATATCGGCGCGATGGCTTGGGGGGGGGCAGGGGGAGAGAGAGAAAAAGACAGGCAGGGGGAGATAGAGGGAGAGAGAGAGAGAGAGAGAGAAAGAAAGGCAGAAATAAAGAGGGGGCAGGGGGAGAGAGAAACAGGCAGTCAGGGGGAGAGATAAAGAGAGACAGAAAGAAAAGGGAAGTGGCAGAAAGAAATATTGGATTTACAGTCAGAAGAAGGAAGTGCAACCAGAGACTCATGAAATCACCAGACAAAAAGGTAGGAAAAATGATTTTATTTTCAATTTAGTGATCAAAATGTGTCCATTTTGAGAATTTATATCTGCTGTCTATATTTTGCACTATGGCCACCTTTTACTAAACCGCAATAGTGTTTTTTAGCGCAGGAAGCCTATGAGCATCGAGAGCAGCGCAGGGCATTCAGCACATCTCCCTGCGCTAAAAACTGCTATTGTGGTTTAGTAAAAAGGGAGGGAGTATATTTGTCTATTTTTATATAGTTGTTCCTGAGGTGACATTGCATAAAATCATCTGCCTTGACCTCTTTGAAAACCCGCGGAATATAAATGATAATTAACATTTTCTCTGCGTACAGTGTGCTTTGTATTTTTTAAAATTTTATTGTTGGTAAATCATTTTGACTTGGTCATTTTAAAAGTAGCTCGCAAGCCCAAAAAGTGTGAGCACTCCTGCTGTAGAGCCATTTTTGTATGACTGGATGAGCTATATTTATCTTTTTTTTTTAGTTGTTCAAATTCATCCTATATAATAAAACGCTAGCCGCGCATGCGCACTCAGACCTGCGTGATCTGTAATCCCTGATCCGTAGGTCCGTGGCCAGAGTGCGTATGCGGCGGCTACACAAAGCGGGAGAAGCAGACTCAGGATGGGAGGATGCGCCGCAGCAAAGTGCTGCAAAGGTACTGCAGGAGAAGAGACACATAGAAGACACATATCGCTTCTACACAAACCTCCCTCCAGCGTTGGCAGTCGCAGCTGCTTCACGACTTTCTCCTGCAGTTGAGTCCCTCTGCCGCATCACTAATGATGTCATCAATGACGCGACAGATAGACTCAACGGCAGAAGAAAGCCGCGGACCAGCCTGTTTAGCGTGCTGCGGCTGCCAACGCTGGAGGGAGGTTTGCTATTAAAATCATCTCGCCCTGAAGGTCGCAAAGTCAGCGGGGGTTGGGCTGGGAGGGGAGAGAACCATCTGCCTCGGGTGCTTCAGGCAGCAGCAGCGTTTACAATTCGCTGCTGTTGCGGCTTCAGGCCTTCCTCTCTGGCGGGTCCTGCCTACTTCATAAACACAGGACCCGCCAGAGAGGAATACCTGAAGCCAGCAAAAGCAATGAATTGTGAATGCTGCTGTTGTCCGATGAAGTAGTTGAAGGAGGAAAGTGAGCACAGGGGAGAGTGGCTTGGAGGGAAGAACAGATGGCAGGGCATGGAGGGAAGGAGGAAGGTATGCCAGACCAAGGGAAAAGGAAAGAGGAGATGGAGAGGCCATATGGGACAGAGAGAGAGGGGGCGCACACTGGATGGAAAGAGAAGAGAGGGCAGTGAATGGAAGGGGCAACATAGAGGGTGAACAGTATTCTAGCACCCGTTAATGTAACGGGCTTAATGACTAGTGTAGAAATAAATGGCTAGACTAAACCTAATAACTTCATTAACGCCTTTCCCTTTTTTAAACTTCTATACCATTTGAAAGAGGGACAATATCTAATTATTCCCTTCTAGCATTGGATGCTTCTTAAATTTAGTAAAAATATTCTGGCACAAGTGTCAAACCTTAAAAAAGGAAGTCATATTGAGCACTGGAAAATAATAATAATTAACTAATAAATATAGTACACATTTAGGGCTCCTTTTACTAAGTTGCGAAAATGGTTTTAGCGTGTGCCTAGCGCGCGCAGAATTACCACGCGTGCCAGACGCTAATGCCAGCATTGAGCTGGCATTAGTTTTCTCGCGTAGTGCGGGTGTTTGCGCATGCTAAAAATGTTGGCACACCTTAGTAAAAGAGGGGATTAATTTTCCCCACCACCAAATTTCCCCATCCCGCCCCACCTGGCTACTTTTTCATGCCACCCGGCTGGAAAAAATTTCTGGGGAGAACACCGTTTATGTATACTAAGTTTTGAATTTATTACTGCAAAACCAAAGTTCTGGGTATGTTTATACAGAAAAATTGTGTAAATGTGATACACTGCTGAATTTGAGCTATTGAATAGTTTGGCCTCTGCCTCTGTTCATGAGAGAGAGTGTGCTCAAGTACCTCATGTTCTGTAAAAACATTTATAGAACAAAATGTCCCTCATTTTTGTTAAAAGGACTATTTCTATGAGATCACAGAATCCTAGGTGAATATAACTTCTAGGGAGATAGCCATATTACACATTCAACTGACATGGTGGACTCTGACCCTCAACAACTTATGCATCAATACATTTATTAGGATATTAAAAAGGTACCATTACTGTGTGTCATTTCTATAAAAATAACTTCTACCAATTAACTAGTCAAGCAATGTTTCTAACACGTTACTACATACTGTACCTCTAACAGGAAGACATTAAGAAATGTTGAAAAAATATATTCTAAGGCAGGGGTGACCACACTTTTTGGGGCTTGCGAGCTACTTTTAAAATGACCAAGTCAAAATGATCTACTAACAGTAAAATTTTAAAAACCACAAAGCACACTGTATGCAGAGAAATTGTTAATTATTTATACTCTGGGGGGTTTTCAAATAGGTCAAGGCAGATGACTTTATGCAACATCGCCTCAGTAACAACTATACAAAAATAGACAAATATACCCTCCTCCCTTTTTAGTGAAGGGAGCTGCACTGAATGCCCTGCGCTGCTCTCGATGCTCATAGGCTCCCTGCACTAAAAACCGCTATTGCGGTTTAGTAAAAGGGGGCCATAGTGCAAAATAGACAGCAGATATTAATTCTCAAAACGGACACATTTTGATCACTAAATTGAAAATAAAATCATTTTTCCTACCTTTGTTGTCTGGTGATTTCATGAGTTTCTGGTTGCACTTTCTTCTTCTGACTGTGCATCCAATATTTCTTCCCTTCTTTCAGCCTCCTGTATGCTTCCTCTCCGCCTCTCCTCCAGACCTCATTCCCTCGCCCAGCTTTTTCTTACTCTCTCCCTGCCCTCTTCTTTCTGTCTGTCTTTCTCTCCATGCCTCCTTTCTTTCTTTCTGCCTGTCTTTTGTTTCCCTTCTTTCTTTCTGTTTCCCTTCTTCCTTTGTGTCTCCCTGTCTGCCCCCTTTCTTTCTTTCTCTCTGCCCTCCCCAAGCCACTGCCGCCATCATCGGGGAACAGGCCCCCAAGCCATTGCCATCGAATTCTGCTCTCCCTGCTTCCCAATGCCATAAAGAGGCCGCAGGAGCACCGGGCCGAGCAGCCTTCCCCACTCGACATCAATTCTAACGTCGGAGAGGAAGTTCTAGGCCAGCCAGGCAGCAATTGGCTGACCCGAAACTTCCTCTACGACGTCAGAATTGACGTCGGGTGGGGAAGGCTGCTCGGCCGGCGCTCCTGCGTCTTTATGGCATTGGGAAGCAGGTAGAACGCGAAGGCAACGCGAGTCTATCACAAAGCCCAGGTACTCAAGTTCTAAGGATACTAGCATACCACTGTTAACATTATGCTTTTTATGGCCTTGCATCACTCTTGGCCTTTAGCTTTGTGCCTTGTTAAACAGGATACACATGTTGGAATGATCTACCACAGACAGTTCTGTCTCAAGGCTTATTTCAAGTCACAATAATTCACTGTTATTGTCTGTATCTTTAGACATGTTCTGGTAATCTAATACACAGTATAATGCTTGAGTTGAAAAGCAGATTTTTGGAATCTAGACAAATATTGAATACAAGCATCTATGGGGGTCAAGCCACTAAAGCCAATTCTTTAAAAAAAATCATAAGCAGCTCCACACTACATAATACCTACTACTATGACTACTACTTCTACTAATTAATTCTATAGTGCTACCAGATGTACGCAGTGCTTTACAGAGTCACAAAGACAAGACAAACAGGATGTCATGGATACAGTTAAGGGAACGGTTAATCTGTTGGCTGGGTTGGAGGGCAGTGGGGAGTAGGGTTATGGATTGAATGCTATAACAAAAAGGTGGGTTTTCAGTCTGCTTTTAAACAAGGGAAGGGGCTTGGTGGACAAACTAGGGTAATTTATTCATGGCATAGGGGACAGTTAGATGAAAGGAACAAAGTCTGGAATTGGCAGTGGAGGAGAAGGGTACAGCTAAGAACAGCTGATCTGAGGAACAGGTTCTCTGGGAAGTGTATAAGGAGAGAGGTTTTCAGTCTGCTTTTAAACAAGGGAATGGGGGTTGGTGAACAAACTCGTAGTATGAAAATAAGAATTGAAAATATGCAACGATGTTTAGTTTGAAACATACAAAATAGAGCATAGTTTGAAAATATCCCAATATTAAAAAAAGGTTTCTTTCTACATCTTCATTTAAAATCACTGGGTGCCTGAAGTATGAGTTCTAAAATCTAATATTTTTCTTTTCTAGCCAGCAATAATTTGTCAACTCCTCATAAAAGCATAAGAATAACCATACTGGCGCTCACTAATGGTTCAGAACGGAGGTCAAATACTGGAAAAAAAAACATGACCAAACTACTGGCAATGAAAGGAGCTAGAGCAGTGTGTGTTCAAACAGTTTTTATGTTCAATAGGACAGGAGATATGACCAATGTAGTTTGTCATCTGCTATCCTTATAATAATCACATAAGATAATCTGTATAAAGTGAAAAATAAAAAAAAAAGCATACAAGTGATTGGGTTAATCCAAAATGTCATTCTACTGTAAAACAAAACGTACATTCACTACATGCCTGACGGCTCGTTTCCATAATATATCAATTATCTTCTAAAGGTAACAATGAATGAACCAATCTATTCTGTAGATAACCACCATGAGAATAGGCTATACATGGACCAGAATTTTAAAAAAGGACGTACAAGGAGGCACAGATAAATCTGTCTTTTTCCTATTTCACCTACCTTTAGACTAATAATACTTTAAGCATCAAAGTTTATAATTTCATATACGTCTGACTTAAATTTCATAATTTGCAGATCTGAAGTGAAAATGGCGCAAAATGGAGATTTCACTGCAAAAATTGCTGAGCGGTGATGAAATATCTTTTCCTCAAAGGGAACTTAGCCAAACAAATTTACAATAATATGTCAGTTACATTAGGGCAGGGGTGCCCACACTTTTTTGGCTTGTGAGCTACTTTTAAAATGACCAAGTCAAAATGATCTATCAACAATAAAATTTAAAAAAAACAACACAAAGCACACTGTACACAGAGAAAATGTTAATTATCATTTATATTCAGGGGGGTTTTCAAAGAGGTCAAGGCAGATGACTTTAAAATATGCAATGTCACCTCAGTAACAACTATACAAAAATAGACAAATATACTCTCTCCCTTTTTACTAAACAGCGATAGCGTTTTTTAGTGCAGGGAGTTGCGCTGAATGCCCTGCACTGCTCTCGATGCTCATAGGCTCATTGCGCTAAAATCCGCTACTGCAGTTTAGTAAAAGGGGGCCATAGTGCAAAATATAGACAGCAGATATAAGTTCTCAAAACGGACATATTTTGATCACTAAATTGAAAATAAAATCATTTTTCCCACCTTTGTTGTCTGGTGATTTCATGAGTCTCTGGTTGCACTTTCTTCTTCTGACTGTGCATCCAATATTTCTTCCTTTCTTTCTGTCTCCTGCATGCTTCGTCTCCTCCAGACCTCATTCCATTCCCCAACCAACATCTCTGTCCTTCCATGAGTCTAACTTTTTCTTCCTCTCTCCCTGCCCCCTTCCCTTTCTTTCTGTTTGTCTCCCTGCCCCTTTCTTACTTTCTTTCTCTGTCTTTTTGTCTCCCTGCCCCTTTCTTACTTTCTTTCTGTCTCCCTGCCCCCTTTCTTTTTTTCTGCCTCCCTGTCTCCCCTTTATTTCTCCCCAAGCCACTGCCAGGGCTGTCGTCTGGGAACAGGCCCCCAAGCCACCGCCGACTTCTGGGAACACCTCCGACTTCTGGGCCCCCAAGCCACCACAGACGCCGCCGTTGCAGAGTTCTTTGTTTTCCGATGCTGCAACAGGCCAGCAGCCTTCTCCCTAACGTCAATTCTGCTCATGCTGCCGAGATGAACAAACTGGATCCGCGCAGCCAATTAGCAGCGGGGCAGGAGTTCGTAAAGCTTGCTCCTGCCCACTGCACCTCCACCAGGGATCGGCAGAGGACATGCTGCACCTCCACCAGGGATCGGCAGAGGTATGAAGATAGGACAGGGAGGAGGAGGGTGAGCAGAGCATGGCGGTGGCCTTAAAAAATTCTGGGAGGGGGCATTGACCTGAATATAAACCGGGACCCCCATTTTTGGGCCAATTTTTTGGCCACAAAATACTGATTTATATTCAAGTATATATGGTAAGTATACCATCCTATTATGACACAGCTCAGCTTGTTGCTCTCTATCTCTGCCTGTTGGTGGATGGACACAACCAACTCATATCTGGATTCATCTGCTGTGAATAACAGAAAGAAAATTATCAGGTTCTAGTTCAATGTCATAGACTTGTGCTCGAGTCCTAGCAACTTGATGAATTACAGATCTAAAAAGAGATCAGTTTTGTGATAGTCCGGTAAGGTTCTCCAGTGTCATCCCTATGGTTGTTTTCAACATGTTCAGCCATATGATTGCAGGTCACTCTCTTTGCCTGGTTCTTTCAATCTTCCCAAACATGATGTCCTTCTCTAATGACCTTTCTCTTCTGACAGTGTGACCAAAACAAGACAGTTGTAACGTCATCATTCGGGCTTTGTGTGACGTAGCCGATTTGATCTCTTCCAGAATTGATTTGTTAGTTCTTCTGGAGGTTCACAGCAAGCATAAAATCCTTCTCCAGCACCAAAGTTCAAATGAGTCAATCTTCTATCTGCTAGTATCAATATGTGAAAAACTTAACATCTTAGACAACTGGCAACTGAATTCAATAATTAAAAAAAAAACTGCAGAAGCTGCTTTGGGATTTTAATGAAGCCCTGTTAAATGATATCATGTGTGTCTTGTCTGCTAATCAGACTAGGATGTTCAGGTTATCCATTCCAGAAGGGATTTTTGGCCAGTCCTGGATTTCTGCCAACCTCATCCTCGTGCATTATGGGATCTGCAGCACTGTTGCAGTACCTGTATGTAAAACCAAGTGTAGTGGTAAAAACTACCAAAGGCGGTATACAAGTCCCAATTTCAATGGATAGAATCATGGACTACAAATACTACACTGCTTTGGGATGTAATTTTAAAACCAGGACTGGCCAAAAAAAAGTCTCCCTTCTGGAATGGGTAACCTTGTCACCCTAGATCAGACTCCTACCACCTGCAACATCTTTCCATCAAGTGCCCAGTTGCTGAAGCATCTTACTGTTACTACAGCTGATTCATCTATTGTTGTTAGCAGAGGAACACTTCTGACATTTGTTTGTTCATTCAATTTTCTATACCATTCTCCCCAGGGAGCTCAGAATAGTTTACATGAATTCATTCAGGTACTCAAGCATTTTTCCCTGTCTGTTCCGGTGGGCTCACAATCTGTCTGATGTACTTGGGTCAATGGGGGGATTAAGTGACTTACCGAGGGTAACAAGGAGCAGTGTGGGTTTGAACCCACAACCTCAGGGTGCAGAAGCTGTAGCTTTAACCACTGCATCACACTCTCCCCTTTAATAGGCACTTATTTTCCTGTTCATCCACTACACTTTGTTGGTTCTCTTCTACAAGTCAACTTAATAGAAATCTTAGTAATTTTGCCAAAAATAATACACAAACACTTGCCAAGTGAAAGTTTAAACAGTGTGGCCACCTCGAAGCTGAGCACATCCAATGTTAAATGAGTCTCAGAAATGAAACCGGGCTGCAAAGTTACTGCTAACAATAGAAAGCAGGGCTACAAAGTCACTGCTCATCCATAGAGCCAGAGCTAGAACCAGCTGAACCTTCTGTTTGATTGGCATTAGTCTGCCGGTTGTATATCAACCTTGAAGAAGCGGTTTAATAGCAAAACAAGGCTTTTGTTGAGGGAAGGACTTGTTGAGGAAGTACATATCAAGCGGCTCCCTAGCCAGAAGTTGGATTACAAATATATGTTTGGGACTGTGTGGTTTGGAAGCCATTTGGACGTGATTTCTTCTTTCTGAGCTAAGTACTTGAGGAGCTCTTTTGCTTGACTGTGTTTAATATGCCTAGTTTTTTCAGCATGTGTCACCTGAAACATCTTGAACTTTTGTTTGCTTTACTGGCTGGTGGGGTTGAGATGCAGATTTTTCTCAACTGGATCAGTTCCTTTTGAGGTTTTCTTTTTACTGCGTCTCCCCCCCACTAGAGCCTGTGATTTAACTTTTTTGAAACCGGTTCTGGCTCTATAGATTAGCAGTGACTTTGCAGCCCTGCTTTCATTTCTGAGGCTTACTTATTTAATATTGGATGTGCTCAGCTTCTAGGTGGCCAGTCTGTTTAAACTTTCACTTGCCAAGTGCTTGTGTATTGTTCTCTTCAACACCCATGTCTGAAAGACAATTATCTCCAATTATCTTCCCAGATGATGTAAAAACACAGGCAGCCGAATCTTTGGGAAAGTTGTACCAAAACCAGATCAAAATGGCTCTATTTGCAATTTATAAACAGCTGTATAGAATATTGCCCCTTTTATACTTTAATTACATAAATATAAAATAATAAGTATTCAAGGCTTGTGTAGATAGGGACAAAATGTGTCAATTCTTTGAACATAGTAACTTGGAGGAGCATTTTTGATAGTGTGCCCAAATCCAATTTTGAACATATCTCACAAGACGTCTAAATATCAGAGCAGGGAAACATCCATTTACAAAACCACTAGATGTCCACATTTTTACAAAACATGACCTATTTGGACATCTTGCCTTTAGAACGTCTTTTTTGGCCATTTTCAAATACAAAGACATCCATGTTCAAAACGTCCTAATCCAGACCATTTGGATGTGGGAGGGGCCAGCATACTAATGGAGGGGCCACAGACATCCCAGCAGAGCAGTGGGACACCTTAGAGGGCACTGCTATGAACTTCACATAAAGGGTATCATATGTATATCTCACCATAACCCCTTATAATTTATGGAGAGCCCCCAAAACCTACCATATCCACCTGTGTACCACCCCAATAGCCCTTATGGCTGCAGGTGGCACCTATATAGCAGTACAGTAGAATCTCAGTTATCCAGCACCCATGGGGATTGGTGGATGCCGGATAACTGCTTTTCTGGTTGTCTGAGAGATACTGTATTGCACAGTACTGTACTAAGGAGTGTCCGCCAAATCTCAATTCCCTCCCTCCCAAAGCATTAGTGTGCCAGCAGTCCCAAGTCACAAACCCCTCCCTCAAGCCACAAAGCAGCAGAAGCAGGCGGCAGTCCTGAGGCGCGAACCCCCTCCCTCCCTTACCTGATGCGGCAGCGCTCAAAACAGGCTGCCCACGGCCAGCCCCAGCAGGGCCTTTCCTCTGATGCATCGAAGTGACACGTCAGAGGAAAGGCCCTATAGGGGCTGGCTGCGAGCAGCCTGATTTGAGTGCTGCCTCCTGCTGACCAGGTGCCGCTTCCAGTAAAGAAGTAAGGGAGCAAGAGGGTTCACGGCTCAGGACCGCCATCTGCTTCTCCTGCTTTGGAGCTTGAGGCAAGGGGGTTTGTAGCTCAGGAAAACTGATTAACTGGTGTTCTGGAGTGGGAGGGAAGGGGGGGTTCATGGCTCGACTGCTGCTGCTTCTACTGCTTCGGGGCTTGAGAGGGAGGGGGTATTTGCGGCTCAGGACCACCGACGTACTGGTGCTTATGTGATAAACTAGTTGTGTAATTGTGGTTTAAATGAAATTTGTGGTGGCTTTTGGGAAATTATATGTAAGAAATACAATTTAAATTATTTAATATGCGATACATGAGTTGCAATTGATATATAGCTCTCTGTGGTGCATGAAATAATGAATATGCATGAGAGAGGTTTGCATATACTGGAGGAGACAAGCATGCAAATGTGTCTTATGCATATTCATTAGGGATATCCTGAAAATCTAACTGACTGGGGGTCCCCTAGGATAGGGTTGAGAACCACCGATCTAGCTTGTAAGCTCTTTGGAGCAGGAACCGTCTCCTTTATGACTCTGTACAGCGCTGCGTACGTCTGGTAGCGACGTGAAATTTAATTAGGCTGGGGGAGGGGCTGCTGAAGGCTGGGGAAGATAATGAAGCCAGAGGCCATGTCCCTTCCCCCATGAGCGACACCTACTTGGCGGCGGGCTCGCCTTCCGGGCTCTGCGGGCAGTCGCCGGCCGCGCTGCAAACGCTCGCCGAACGCTTCCGCCGAGCGGCCCAGGCCCGCTTCCTGGGCTTCGCGCCCTCGCCGCTCTCCTCCATGCCGCTTCTTCCTTCAGGGAGACGGGACGAGCCGGAGCGCCCTAACCGCCATTTTGCTGAGGGGTTTTGAAAAGCGGCGGGCCGCAGCGCGGGCGCCCAATCAAAGCGCCGGAAGCTTGCGGGTTGCTAGGAGACGGGGGGGGGGAGGGCGGGGCGGCGCGTGCACTTGGCCTGCAGAAATGGCGGGCCGTGGAGCCGCCGCAGGCGCGGGGAATATGACGTCATGAGGGCTCTAGCTGGCTTTAGGAAGGGCTTCGGCTAGGGTCAGTTGGCCCCAGTGATTATGTACGTGCAATGGCAGACCTTTTGTATTTTAATTCAGCTTCTCCACCTTCTTTGGGGGAGCCTGAAAAACGAGAGGTCTGGGAGCGGGGCCCTAGTTGTTCCTATTACAGCTTGGTATCAGCTCTATAGCCAGGTTTTATATATATGTGGGGGGGGGGTGAGTCCAAATTAGGAGGGGAGAACTTTGCTGTACCTCCCCACTGCTTTATACTCTTCCCCCCCCCCCCCGAACCCCACGAACCTGTCTTGGCAGAAGTCCTAAGCCCCACCAGTAGAAGGCCATCCCCAGCCACTGCCTATTTTCCTGAGCTGCTGTGCTGCCTACTTGGGGGGGGGAGGGGGGGTTTGGTTGTTGTTTTTTTTAATTTGTTCATTTTCAAACTTTCATCATGTGTACAGGCATTAAATAAACAATATTAATATTGCAACTCTTTTTACTGTATCTTATAATATGTATAATTATAATTAACCCTTATCCCACCCTCCCTATCCATTATACTTTTCCGAGATGAACAATAAAATATAACCCTCCCCCCTCCCAGTATTAGATGGTGTATCTTTCAATAGAAAAAAATAAAAAATGGCATTTAATCATTACAATAATTCGTTAATGGCTCCCAAATTTTAATAAAATTCTTATAATTACCATGTTGTATAGTTAATGATCTTTCCATTTTATATATGTGACAAAGTGAATTCCACCAAAACTTATAGCTTAGTCTATCTACTATGATCTTTCCAATTCCTAGTAATATATTGAATGGCAACTCCCGTCATCTATATATATAAAATCGGAGGTATGTATGTGTGTATGTGCCGCGATCACGCAAAAACGGCTTGACCGATTTGAACGAAACTTGGTATGCAGATCCCTCACTACCTGGGGTGATATGTTCTGGGGGTCTCGCGGCCCACCTGCACACGTGGGCGGAGCTACAAACAGAAAATCAGATTTCACCCATTCAATTCAATGGAAAAATGTAAAAAGCTGTGGGACCGATTTGAACGAAACTTGGTATGCAGATCCCTCACTACCTGGGGTGATATGTTCTGGGGGTCTCGCGGCCCACCTGCACACGTGGGCGGAGCTACAAACAGAAAATCAGATTTCACCCATTCAATTCAATGGAAAAATGTAAAAAGCTGTGGGACCGATTTGAACGAAACTTGGTATGCAGATCCCTCACTACCTGGGGTGATATGTTCTGGGGGTCTCGCGGCCCACCTGCACACGTGGGCGGAGCTACAAACAGAAAATCAGATTTCACCCATTCATGTCAATGGAAAAAATGTAAAAAGCTGTGGGACCGATTTGAACGAAACTTGGTATGCAGATCCCTCACTACCTGGGGTGATATGTTCTGGGGGTCTCGCGGCCCACCTGCACACGTGGGCGGAGCTACAAACAGAAAATCAGATTTCACCCATTCAATTCAATGGAAAAATGTAAAAAGCTGTGGGACCGATTTGAACGAAACTTGGTATGCAGATCCCTCACTACCTGGGGTGATATGTTCTGGGGGTCTCGCGGCCCACCTGCACACGTGGGCGGAGCTACAAACAGAAAATCAGATTTCACCCATTCATGTCAATGGAAAAAATGGAAAAAATGTAAAAAGCTGTGGGACCGATTTGAACGAAACTTGGTATGCAGATCCCTCACTACCTGGGGTGATATGTTCTGGGGGTCTCGCGGCCCACCTGCACACGTGGGCGGAGCTACAAACAGAAAATCAGATTTCACCCATTCAATTCAATGGAAAAATGTAAAAAGCTGTGGGACCGATTTGAACGAAACTTGGTATGCAGATCCCTCACTACCTGGGGTGATATGTTCTGGGGGTCTCGCGGCCCACCTGCACACGTGGGCGGAGCTACAAACAGAAAATCAGATTTCACCCATTCATGTCAATGGAAAAAATGTAAAAAGCTGTGGGACCGATTTGAACGAAACTTGGTATGCAGATCCCTCACTACCTGGGGTGATATGTTCTGGGGGTCTCGCGGCCCACCTGCACACGTGGGCGGAGCTACAAACAGAAAATCAGATTTCACCCATTCAATTCAATGGAAAAATGTAAAAAGCTGTGGGACCGATTTGAACAAAACTTGGTATGCAGATCCCTCACTACCTGGGGTGATATGTTCTGGGGGTCTCGCGGCCCACCTGCACACGTGGGCGGAGCTACAAACAGAAAATCAGATTTCACCCATTCATGTCAATGGAAAAAATGTAAATAGCTGCCATTCTCACAGTAATTCCAACTACCTGGGGTGATATGTTCTGGGGGTCTCGCGACCCACCTGCACACGTGGGCGGAGCTATAAACAGAAAATCAGATTTCACCCATTCATGTCAATGGAAAAAATGTAAAAAGCTGTGGGACCGATTTGAACGAAACTTGGTATGCAGATCCCTCACTACCTGGGGTGATATGTTCTGGGGGTCTCGCGGCCCACCTGCACACGTGGGCGGAGCTACAAACAGAAAATCAGATTTCACCCATTCATGTCAATGGAAAAAATGTAAAAAGCTGTGGGACCGATTTGAACGAAACTTGGTATGCAGATCCCTCACTACCTGGGGTGATATGTTCTGGGGGTCTCGCGGCCCACCTGCACACGTGGGCGGAGCTACAAACAGAAAATCAGATTTCACCCATTCAATTCAATGGAAAAATGTAAAAAGCTGTGGGACCGATTTGAACGAAACTTGGTATGCAGATCCCTCACTACCTGGGGTGATATGTTCTGGGGGTCTCGCGGCCCACCTGCACACGTGGGCGGAGCTACAAACAGAAAATCAGATTTCACCCATTCATGTCAATGGAAAAAATGTAAATAGCTGCCATTCTCACAGTAATTCCAACTACCTGGGGTGATATGTTCTGGGGGTCTCGCGACCCACCTGCACACGTGGGCGGAGCTATAAACAGAAAATCAGATTTCACCCATTCATGTCAATGGAAAAAATGTAAAAAGCTGTGGGACCGATTTGAACGAAACTTGGTATGCAGATCCCTCACTACCTGGGGTGATATGTTCTGGGGGTCTCGCGGCCCACCTGCACACGTGGGCGGAGCTACAAACAGAAAATCAGATTTCACCCATTCAATTCAATGGAAAAATGTAAAAAGCTGTGGGACCGATTTGAACGAAACTTGGTATGCAGATCCCTCACTACCTGGGGTGATATGTTCTGGGGGTCTCGCGGCCCACCTGCACACGTGGGTGGAGCTACAAACAGAAAATCAGATTTCACCCATTCATGTCAATGGAAAAAATGTAAAAAGCTGTGGGACCGATTTGAACGAAACTTGGTATGCAGATCCCTCACTACCTGGGGTGATATATTCTGGGGGTCTCGCGGCCCACCTGCACACGTGGGCGGAGCTACAAACAGAAAATCAGATTTCACCCATTCAATTCAATGGAAAAATGTAAAAAGCTGTGGGACCGATTTGAACGAAACTTGGTATGCAGATCCCTCACTACCTGGGGTGATATGTTCTGGGGGTCTCGCGGCCCACCTGCACACGTGGGCGGAGCTACAAACAGAAAATCAGATTTCACCCATTCATGTCAATGGAAAAAATGTAAATAGCTGCCATTCTCACAGTAATTCCAACTACCTGGGGTGATATGTTCTGGGGGTCTCGCGACCCACCTGCACACGTGGGCGGAGCTATAAACAGAAAATCAGATTTCACCCATTCATGTCAATGGAAAAAATGTAAAAAGCTGTGGGACCGATTTGAACGAAACTTGGTATGCAGATCCCTCACTACCTGGGGTGATATGTTCTGGGGGTCTCGCGGCCCACCTGCACACGTGGGCGGAGCTACAAACAGAAAATCAGATTTCACCCATTCAATTCAATGGAAAAATGTAAAAAGCTGTGGGACCGATTTGAACGAAACTTGGTATGCAGATCCCTCACTACCTGGGGTGATATGTTCTGGGGGTCTCGCGGCCCACCTGCACACGTGGGCGGAGCTACAAACAGAAAATCAGATTTCACCCATTCATGTCAATGGAAAAAATGTAAATAGCTGCCATTCTCACAGTAATTCCAACTACCTGGGGTGATATGTTCTGGGGGTCTCGCGACCCACCTGCACACGTGGGCGGAGCTATAAACAGAAAATCAGATTTCACCCATTCATGTCAATGGAAAAAATGTAAAAAGCTGTGGGACCGATTTGAACGAAACTTGGTATGCAGATCCCTCACTACCTGGGGTGATATGTTCTGGGGGTCTCGCGGCCCACCTGCACACGTGGGCGGAGCTACAAACAGAAAATCAGATTTCACCCATTCAATTCAATGGAAAAATGTAAAAAGCTGTGGGACCGATTTGAACGAAACTTGGTATGCAGATCCCTCACTACCTGGGGTGATATGTTCTGGGGGTCTCGCGGCCCACCTGCACACGTGGGCGGAGCTACAAACAGAAAATCAGATTTCACCCATTCATGTCAATGGAAAAAATGTAAAAAGCTGTGGGACCGATTTGAACGAAACTTGGTATGCAGATCCCTCACTACCTGGGGTGATATGTTCTGGGGGTCTCGCGGCCCACCTGCACACATGGGCGGAGCTACAAACAGAAAATCAGATTTCACCCATTCAATTCAATGGAAAAATGTAAAAAGCTGTGGGACCGATTTGAACGAAACTTGGTATGCAGATCCCTCACTACCTGGGGTGATATGTTCTGGGGGTCTCGCGGCCCACCTGCACACGTGGGCGGAGCTACAAACAGAAAATCAGATTTCACCCATTCATGTCAATGGAAAAAATGTAAATAGCTGCCATTCTCACAGTAATTCCAACTACCTGGGGTGATATGTTCTGGGGGTCTCGCAACCCACCTGCACACGTGGGCGGAGCTATAAACAGAAAATCAGATTTCACCCATTCATGTCAATGGAAAAAATGTAAAAAGCTGTGGGACCGATTTGAACGAAACTTGGTATGCAGATCCCTCACTACCTGGGGTGATATGTTCTGGGGGTCTCGCGGCCCACCTGCACATGTGGGCGGAGCTACAAACAGAAAATCAGATTTCACCCATTCAATTCAATGGAAAAATGTAAAAAGCTGTGGGACCGATTTGAACGAAACTTGGTATGCAGATCCCTCACTACCTGGGGTGATATGTTCTGGGGGTCTCGCGGCCCACCTGCACACGTGGGTGGAGCTACAAACAGAAAATCAGATTTCACCCATTCATGTCAATGGAAAAAATGTAAAAAGCTGTGGGACCGATTTGAACGAAACTTGGTATGCAGATCCCTCACTACCTGGGGTGATATATTCTGGGGGTCTCGCGGCCCACCTGCACACGTGGGCGGAGCTACAAACAGAAAATCAGATTTCACCCATTCAATTCAATGGAAAAATGTAAAAAGCTGTGGGACCGATTTGAACGAAACTTGGTATGCAGATCCCTCACTACCTGGGGTGATATGTTCTGGGGGTCTCGCGGCCCACCTGCACACGTGGGCGGAGCTACAAACAGAAAATCAGATTTCACCCATTCATGTCAATGGAAAAAAATGTAAATAGCTGCCATTCTCACAGTAATTCCAACTACCTGGGGTGATATGTTCTGGGGGTCTCGCGACCCACCTGCACACGTGGGCGGAGCTATAAACAGAAAATCAGATTTCACCCATTCATGTCAATGGAAAAAATGTAAAAAGCTGTGGGACCGATTTGAACGAAACTTGGTATGCAGATCCCTCACTACCTGGGGTGATATGTTCTGGGGGTCTCGCGGCCCACCTGCACACGTGGGCGGAGCTACAAACAGAAAATCAGATTTCACCCATTCAATTCAATGGAAAAATGTAAAAAGCTGTGGGACCGATTTGAACGAAACTTGGTATGCAGATCCCTCACTACCTGGGGTGATATGTTCTGGGGGTCTCGCGGCCCACCTGCACACGTGGGCGGAGCTACAAACAAAATCTGATTTCACCCATTCAAGTCAATGGAAAAAATGTAAAAAGCTGTGGGACCGATTTGAACGAAACTTGGTATGCAGATCCCTCACTACCTGGGGTGATATGTTCTGGGGGTCTCGCGGCCCACCTGCACACGTGGGCGGAGCTACAAACAGAAAATCAGATTTCACACATTCAATTCAATGGAAAAATGTAAAAAGCTGTGGGACCGATTTGAACGAAACTTGGTATGCAGATCCCTCACTACCTGGGGTGATATGTTCTGGGGGTCTCGCTGCCCACCTGCACACATGGGCGGAGCTAGAAACAGAAAATCTGATTTCACCCATTCAAGTCAATGGGAAAAATGTAAAAAGCTGTGGGACCGATTTGAACGAAACTTGATATGCAGATCCCTCACTACCTGGGGTGATATGTTCTGGGGGTCTCGCGGCCCACCTGCACACGTGGGCGGAGCTACAAACAGAACATCAGATTTCACCCATTCATGTCAATGGAAAAAATGTAAACAGCTGCCATTCTAACAGTAAATCTAAAACGGCTTGACCGATTTGAACGAAACTTGTTATACAGATCCCTCATTAACTGGGGTGATATGTTCTGGGGGTCTCTTCACCCAAGAATTTATATGTTCTTGCTCCTAGAGGTGAAACTAAAAATGTTGTTTATAATCAAGTTTTGTGTTAGTTGTATTGTATTCATTTTGTCAAATATTTCACATTATAATTTGAATATTGTACTTTTTATAAAGCTGTAAAAAAATAATTTCATTCACCACTATAAAGTATCTTTATTTGAATCCATTTACAGTGTTATTGCTATAATTAAATACCCGTGCAACGCTGGGGCATCAGCTAGTTATCAATAAGAGTTTATTGTTATTCGCTGATATCTGGCTCTTTTTCCTCATCGACATTCCAAATATTATGGTATCATAAGATAATGCTACATAATTTTCCAATAAACAATTTACTTGATTCCAGATTGAATTCCAAAAGGCTAAAATATAGGGACGGTGAAAGAAAAGATGATATAAGGTCCCTACTTCTATGTTACAATGCCAGCATCTATTAGACTTTGAACTATTTAACTTCTGTAATCTAACCGGGGTCCAAAATACTCTATGCAAAAGAAAAAACCATGTTTGTCTCATAGATGCAAACATTGTACATCTCGTCCTCCAAGACCAAATTTGTGGCCATTGAGATGCTGAAATATGATGCTTAATCTCAATGCTCCAAATATCCCTAAGATCATTTTTAGGCTTCTTTTTAACAGATTCACTAATAATTTTATACTGTATGCTTGGTTTTAATGAAATTGAACATATGCAAGGGCAGCCCTGCCCCTGTGTAGCGGGAGGGGGTGGGGGAGGATCCGAGCCTACGTCACACATGCTCAATTTAACTAAGATCAAGAATGAGGAGGGGGCAGGGCAAGTAGCAGAATGCTGCTTTCTGGCTGAGCGCTAGAATAACGCAGCATTACCATAACCGGCCTTGTCTTAAGGCTCGGCACCTGCTTTCTCCTACCATTTAGGATCAAATCCAAGTTTTGACCTTGAATGAACAAGCCCTGGGGCAAGAAGCTCCCATACCATATGCCAAACCTATTGAAAATTTACAGGCTAGGTAAAAAAAATCTATTCACTCCTAATTCCTTCACTGTATCTTGCAGAAACTAGTGCCAGCCTTATTCCGTAGCTGATTCACTGGTAAGTTACTAAGCAGTTTGACTTATGTTTGAGAGGATAACTTTAAATAATCAACTGAAAACATTGGCACTTCTCATTCAGTCCTTTTTAGGTTTTGTTTTCTTTATTTATATACACTTCTCACTCCGTATTCGCTGTGATAGGGAATTAACAGTCCCGCGAATACGGAAAAACTGCAAATAACTTTTTCATATGGTATTCGCGGTTTTCTATTAAAAACCATTGTGAATAGGGTGAAAGCGTGAATAACATGGTGGGAGACCTGGCCTGTTCCTGAAGGAGAGGCAAAACACGATGAAGAAAGTGCTGAGAATCAACGATTTTTCTCTGTAAATGCTTGGAATCAGTGATTTCTCTATGCAAGCTGATGTAATGGGGGGGGGGGGGGGGGAGGAGCCAGCAAGCTAAAAACCGCGAATAATCAAAACCGCATATGCAGAGGGAGAACTATACATTGTTAAACTGGCTTAATAATAGTGAATCCTTGGGGTTGTGTGTGTGTGTGTTCTGTGGCAATTTGCTAGTTCCCATTGGCATAGTAAAAGGGGTACAGTCTGGCATGGGCTTTGTAAAGGGTACAGGTGCCTGTCATCCTCCTGCCACCCCCCCCCCTCCTCGCCACACCTGTGTGCCCCTTCCCTCGTACCTCTTTAATTTTTCCAGCGTGAGCTGCAGTAAGAACTTGCTGTCCGCGTCTGTGTTGCCTCTCTCTCTCTGACATCACTTCGGGCCCTGCACCTATGATGCGACATCAGAGGGAGAGCTGACACGATGGGGGCAGTGAGTTCATGTTGCTCTTGCCTGGAAAATGAAAAAGGTAGAAGGGAAGGGAAGGGGGGCACGCGCGCAGTAGGGGGGTTGGGAAGGAGCCCTGGGTGCCACTTAACCCTCGCTACGCCACTGCTAGTTCCATCACAAATTTTAATCAGATTGTCACACAATATTCACTATTATAAGACTAATATTACTATAGTATTACTTTTCACTAGTTAATAGTACTGTATTTCACTGCTTTTATAGAATTACCTCCATAATGGTGAGAATCTATGCTAAAGGAATTTAGGCCTACGAATGGGATGCACTGAAGGCATGTGATCACCAGTACTGTGGTGGGTGTTCACATTAAAATCCTGGTGGTCATCAGGATATAGGCGATACGGGAAGCCATGGGAGGTGCTCAGGACACTAAGGGAAGAGGTGTAGAGAGAGCAAGTAGGTATATAGTATAAATTTATTGATTATTGATAATTAATGTTTTAGATTACATGTAATTTTAATTTTATTTTGTTTTAATAAGGTAATTTTGTATCCACTCTTATTACTTTGTATTAATGTTCATCGCTTTGAAAATATGACAAAGCGATCAATCAAAAATTTAATAAACTTGAAACTTGAAAGAAGAGGTTGCTAATGAAAGCATATAATAAATTCTCATTTTACCCTGGGAGGGTTGTTCTATCTATCTACTATTTCAAGTGATGCAATAACTCGCTACAAGTTTTGTTACTGAGGTTTTATTCATCTTAGAACATCTCCATTTGTTCTTAATTAAGGTGCTTATTTACAATAGAGCTACTTAAAAGCCACTGTGATGCCTTTCCATGTCTGAAATCTCCATCTCCTGGTACTGAGACTTTTGGGTCGGTGCTTGCTGGCAAAGACAAAGGTTCCCACTGTACTTTGCTCTCCACAGACTCAACGAAGCACCCTTGTTTCTTATCTGCTGCAAGGAACAGGAGGGAGAGGTGCAAGTTAAGCAGGGGTAGCATACTTTGTGACTCTTGCTGTCTTAATTAAATTCCATATTACAACTGTAATATATAGGGTGTTGTGGGTTGCCTCCTACTTTACATCTGCAATATATTATCACTATGGACCAGTTAATTCAGATCAACACTTTTTACGAGAAGCAGTAGGCACTTAATCTGGGCTTTTTATTTTCCTTTATTAAGGGTGAAAGAAAGAAATTGCCATTCAACGAAACAGGCCTAGAAGCATCAATGTGAACTTGCAAAGGGTTAATATCAAATCACTCGGCTGCTGATCTTCATTATATCAACCTAACTAAAGCTGGGCTGTTGTGCCATTTTCAATAAAAATAATATTTAAAAAAAAAATAATAATAATAAAAAGTGTGCCAGCCTACACCATGTCAAGCGCAGGTGTAAATGTGCACATCTAATTGTATTACTCTAGTGCATAAAATTCAGGTATTCTTTAATCTCTGCACACTCCCATGTGCCTCCCTTGATTTGATATTAACCCTTTTTAAGTTCACATTGATGCTTCTATGCCTATTTCGTTGAATGGCAATTTCTTTCTTTCTCCCTTAATAAAAGAAAATTTTAAAAAACCCATATTAAGTATACAGTACTCCCCCCCCCCCCCCCCGATATTCACGGGGGTTCTGTTCCAGGAACCCCCGCGAATCGTGAAAAACCACGAATACGGTTTTTCAATGGGGAGACTGGAGGGGCAGGAGAGAGCAGCCGGAGCGCTGGCGAGTGCAGGAAATCACTCGCGGTATGCTCCGATCGCCTCTTCCTACACTAAGTCGGGCCTTACCAATCAGGAGTTGCATGTCAAAGCAGCTCCGGATTGGTAGGGCCCGACTTTAGTGCCTCTCCCGCTGCCCTCTCCTTGTTGGCGGTTCGCGGTTAGAAAATACCGCGAATGACCGGGACCGCGAACGACATTGTAATGCTTATTTTGGAATAAATTTAAAATAAAGAATTCACACACAGCATGCTGAATTTTGACACACTCAATAGCATTGACCCTGATTTGTAATACAGAAGTAAAATACATTGCTTAGCTCCTGTTATAATAATTTTTTTTAAAGAGGACACAGAGCCCCTTTTACGCATTTGTTACGTCAGACAAGAGCGACTAAAATGGTTAAGGAGCTGGAAGAGTTACCGTACAGTGAGAGATTAGAGAAACTGGGCCTCTTCTCCCTTGAAAAGAGGAGACTGAGACGGGACATGATCGAAACATTCAAGATACTGAAGGGAATAGACTTAGTATATAAGGACAGGTTGTTCACCCTCTCCAAGGTAGAGAGAACTGGGTTCAGTGAATGGCATTCAAAAGTCAGTGCTCACAGTTAGAGAATGACACGGTGACAAAATTCATCACCGTCCCCGTCCCCGCGGATAACCGCGGGAAATAAACCCATGTCATTTTCTAGTGTCTATTTCAACCCCGGTCCTTCTACACCAGCATTCTTCAAAGCAAAGCTTGCGGGTCAGTGGTTGTGGCCATTCACACTCTGATTCTTATGTGAGCCAAGGATAATGAAGCCATTGTGACATCACTGATATGATTGGCTCTTAGGCACTGGTGGAATGAGGCATTATGACATCACAATATCTGCTCTGGATACCAGAGACTGTCATTCTTTAGTATCTATCTCAACCTCAGTCCTTCTACACCAGCATTCTTCAAAGCAAAGCTTGCGGGTCAGTGGTTGTGCCCAATTATACTCTGATTCTTCCCTCTCTCCTTAAAGAATGACATGAAGATGGTTTCCCGCGGTTATCCGCGGGGACGGGAACGGTGATGAATTTTGTCACCGTGTCATTCTCTACTCACAGTGTTTCTCAACTCAGTCCTGGAGTTACCCCCTTACCCGTCGGGTTCTCAGGATATCCCCACTGAATATGCATGAAAGAGATTTGCATATAATGGAGGCAGTGTATGCAAATCAAGAAGTTTATACATATTCATTGTGGAGAGCCTGACAACCTGACTGGCAAGGGGGGAGACTCCGGGACCGAGTTGAGAAACAATGCATGGTTGTTCCAGAATTGGCACGCTTGGTTGTATAGCTCAGTGGTCCCCAACCCTGTCCTGGAGGACCACCCGGCCAATTGGGTTTTCAGGATAGCCCTAATGAATATGCATGAGAGAGATTTGCATATAATGGAGGTGACAGGCATGCAAATCTGCTCCATGCATATTCATTAGGGCTATCCCCAAAACCTGACTGGCCTGGAGGTCCTCCAGGCCAGGTTGGGAACCATTTCTCTATGACAGTGGTCCCCAACCCTGTCCTGGAGGACCTTCAGGCCAATCGGGTTTTTAGGCTAGCCCTAATGAATATGCACGAGAGAGATCTGCATATAATGGAAGTGAAAGGCATGCAAATCTGCTCCATGCATATTCATTAGGGCTATCCTGAAAACCCAATTGGCCTGGTGGTCCTCCAGGACAGAGTTGGGGACCACTGGAAGAGCGCATAATATCAGGATCCACACCCATCTTTGAGTGCAAGGAGTTACACAAACTAGAGCCAGATGCAAATTCCAGCATGTGCATTGGTTGCAGAGTTGCATTATTCTAGAACATTCTGTGCATGTTAAAGGAGCGCGTTTGACCTGCCCATGGCCACACCCCCTTTGCAGATTTGCATAGACATGATTAGGTGCTATTTTATAAATGGTCATGTAAGGGGTGGCGTAGGAAGATAGGGGGCAGACCACCTAGATACTGTCTCGAAGGGGGTGCCGGTACCTCTCTGGCCCCTGTGCCACACTTGCACCCAGCGTTCCCCACCCTCCCTCCGTACCTCAAATCTTCACCAGCATGAGCAGCTACTCTAGCCTGTTGCTTGCACAGGCCTGGGTCCCTCTGAAATCACTTCCTGGTCAGAGGGGAGGAAGTGACGTCAGAGAGAGAGCCAGCGCGAGCAGCAGGCCAAGTAACCTGCTTTGGCTGGCGAAGATTTAAAGAAATACGGGGTTGGGAAGGTAGGGCGCAAGTGTGGCGTGGGGGTACAGAGAGGAGGGCGCCCCCTACCCCTGCTATGCCATTGCAGGTAAATGCCCATAGTTTTAGTGATACATTTTTAAGTTCCACATCTTAAATTATACTTGAAATTTGTTCTGTTCTAACACCCTTTTATAATTTTGCCTTTAGTGTTCTTTTGCTTTTTTTTTTTTTAGCTGTGCTTGTCATTTTATCACCCCACCCCCAGGATCAACATTGCCATGTTGGGTCTTATTCTGTGATTTCTAAGGCGCCTAACTTACGGTGCTGTTTACAGAATCTGGCCCTGAGCCTATATATAGAATTGAGAGCGGCCACATCCTAATTGGTTATTGCTAGTAAGGACTCGTTAACTTGTGCGCACGCACAAATTTTGACGTGCAACTGTGGGCACCGTATACAGAATCTGGGGGAAACTGCTTTGTACCTCTCGGTACACAAAAAAAGCTGCTTGCTTTTGGCGGGCTCTGTGAAACCAGGCTGTGGACCCAGAGGTCAAGGTGGTAACGTTATGTTGGTTTCAGGTTTCAGGTTTCAAGTTTTGTTTAAAATTTGTTATACCGCCCATCAAACTTCTAGGTGGAGTATATCGTTAAAAATACGGGTATAGACATACTCGGACACAAACCGACGAAGACAGGTGAGGTAGAAGGGGTCAAAAAAGGCCAGAGATGGCCATTTGTTACCCGCCATCTTCAATAATCGGTAAGATTCAATATCTGTCCACTGTTCATAGGAGGGGCTAAATAACATACACCAAAGTCAATAAGCACATCAGCATTGCTTCTGCCGAGTCAGTCCAGGGGTCCATCGTGCCCAGCAGTCCGCTCCCGCGGCAGCCCCCCAGGTCCATGACCTGTAAGTGATCCTTTACCTAAATCTTTTATTCCCTAATCCAGGGGTAGGGAACTCCGGTCCTCGAGAGCCGTATTCCAGTTGGGTTTTCAGGATTTCCCCAATGAATATGCACGAGATCTATTTGCATGCAATGCTTTCAATGCATATTCATTGGGGCAATCCTGAAAACCCGACTAGAATACAGCTCTCGAGGACCGGAGTTCCCTACCCCTGCCCTAATCATTTAATATCCTGTATAGTAACCCTCTATCTATACCCTTCAATCCCCTTCTCCTTCAGGAAATCATCCAATCCCTTTTTGAAACCCAATATCGTACTCTGTCCTATCACCTCCTCTGGAAGCGTGTTCCAGGTGTCCACCACCCTCTGAGTGAAGAAGAACTTCCTTGCATTTGTTCTGAATCTGTCTCCTTTCAATTTTTCTGAATGCCTTCTTGTTTTTGTTGTCCCTGCTAGTCTGAAGAATCTGTCCCTCTCCACCTTCTCTATGCCTTTCATGATCTTATAAGTCTCTATCATGTCCCCTCTAAGTCTCCGCTTTTCCAGGGAAAAGAGCCCCAGCTTCTCCAGCCTCTCAGCATACGAAAGGTTTTCCATGCCTTTTATCATCCTTGTTGCTCTTCTCTGGACCCTCTCGAGTATCGCCATATCCATATACTTCATCCCTAGAATAATATTAGTATATTTTCAGCCGATGCTCGTCATGCACTGAATATAACATAACTTCACATAACTTTATTCTTCTACACCGCCACAATCATACGATTTCTAGGCGGTGGACAATCGGCGAATTACAAAATACTAATAGTAAAAATGCAACATATAGAGCTCCTTTTACGAAGGTGCGCTAGGGGCTTGGAGCGTGCTAAATTGCCGCATGTGCTAGCCGCTACTGCCTCCTTTTGAGCAGGCGGTAGATTTTTGGCTAGCGTGCGCTATAGCAGTAAAAGGAGCCCCTAGTGCTTCTAACATGAGCCAATATTGTCACTGGATCAACGACATTTATTTTATATACTTTTTAAATTGAATTCAATAATTTAATATTATTGTACTTATCTTTTTAGTTATAAATTTTTTATTTTTTTTTAATTTATAAATTATTTTTTAATTAAATTTTAAAAAGTATATCAAATAAATGTCGCTGATCCAGTGACGATATTGGCTCATGCTAGACACACTATACAGTGTATGACGAAGATCAGCTGAAAATCATTAATAATAAAACCCTAAGTGCGCATGTGCACTCCTACCTGTGTGATCCGTAGGTCCGTGGCAGGTAGGAGTGCACATGCACGCTTAGGGTTCTATTAGCTTGGGAGGAAATACGACAACGGCCCCACACTCGCGGACCCCAAGGTCCTTTATGTGAAGAAAATCAATAAAAACAAGAGAAAAAGGAAGCCGATATGGTTCTCCAACCTAGTGGCTGAGAAAATAAAGGCGAAAGAGTTGGCGTTCATGAAATATTAAAAAAACCCAAGAAGAGGAGAGCAGAAAGGACTACAGGGTGAAACTGAAAGAAGCCAAGAGAGAGATACGTTTGGCGAAGGCACAGGCGGAAGAACAAATGGCTAAAAATGTAAAAAAGGGAGATAAAAATTTTTTCAGTGATGAGGAGAAAGCAAATGTGCTAAACAAATACTTCTGTTCTGTGTTCACAGAAGAAAATCCTGGAGAAGGACCGAGATTGTCTGGCAAAGTTACACGAGAAAATGGAGTAGATTCTGCGCCGTTCACGGAGGAGGGCATTTATGAGCAACTTGAAAAACTGAAGGTGGACAAAGCGATGGGACCAGACGGGATCCATCCCAGGATACTAAGGGAGCTCAGAGAGGTTCTGGCGAGTCCTATTAAAGACTTGTTCAACAAATCTCTGGAGACGGGAGTGATTCCTGGGGATTGGAGGAGAGCGGATGTGGTCCCTATTCATAAAAGTGGTCACAGGGATGAAGCAGGAAACTACAGGCCGGTGAGTCTCACTTCAGTTATTGGAAAAATAATGGAAATGTTGCTGAAAGAAAGGATAGTGTATTTCCTTGAATCTAATGGGTTACAGGATCCGAGGCAACATGGCTTTACAAAAGGTAAATCTTGCCAAACAAACCTGATTGAATTTTTTGATTGGGTGACCAGAGAGCTGGATCGAGGACATATGCTAGGTGTAATTTACTTGGATTTCAGCAAAGCTTTTGATACAGTTCCTCATAGGAGGCTGTTGAACAAACTTGAAAGGCTGAAGTTAGGACCCAAAGTGGTGAACTGGGTCAGAAACTGGCTGTTGGACAGACGCCAGAGGGTGGTGGTTAATGGAAGTCGCTCGAAGGAAGGAAAGGTGACTATTGGAGTCCCTCAGGGTTCGGTGCTGGGGCCAATCCTGTTCAATATGTATGTGAGTGACATTGCTGAAGGGTTAGAAGGAAAAGTGTGCCTTTTTGCAGATGATACCAAGATTTGTAACAGAGTAGACACTGAAGAGGGAGTGGAAAATATGAAAAAGGATCTGCAAAAGTTAGAGGAATGGTCTAATGCCTGGCAACTAAAATTCAATGCAAAGAAATGCAGAGTAATGCATTTGGGGATTAATAATAGGAAGGAACCGTATATGCTGGGAGGAGAGAAGCTGATATGCACGGACGGGGAGAGGGACCTTGGGGTGATAGTGTCCGAAGATCTAAAGGCGAAAAAACAGTGTGACAAGGCAGTGGCTGCTGCCAGAAGGATGCTGGGCTGTATAAAGAGAGGCGTGGTCAGTAGAAGGAAGAAGGTGTTGATGCCCCTGTACAGGTCATTGGTGAGGCCCCACTTGGAGTATTGTGTTCAGTTTTGGAGACCGTATCTGGCGAAAGACGTAAGAAGACTTGAGGCGGTCCAGAGGAGGGCAATGAAAATGATAGGAGGCTTGTGCCAGAAGACGTATGAGGAGAGACTGGAAGCCCTGAATATGTATACCCTAGAGGAAAGGAGAGACAGGGGAGATATGATTCAGACGTTCAAATACTTGAAGGGTATTAACGTAGAATAAAATCTTTTCCAGAGAAAGGAAAATGGTAAAACCAGAGGACATAATTTGAGATTGAGGGGTGGTAGATTCAGGGGCAATGTTAGGAAATTCTACTTTACGGAGAGGGTAGTGGATGCCTGGAATGCACTCCCGAGAGAGGTGGTGGAGAGTAAAACTGTGACTGAGTTCAAAGAAGCGTGGGATGAACACAGAAGATTTAGAATCAGAAAATAATATTAAATATTGAACTAGGCCAGTTACTGGGCAGACTTGCACGGTCTGTGTATGGCCGTTTGGTGGAGGATGGGCAGGGGAGGGCTTCAATGGCTGGGAGGGTGTTGATGGGCTGGAGTAAGTCTTAACAGAGATTTTGGCAGTTGGAACCCAAGCACAGTACCGGGTAAAGCTTTGGATTCTTGCCCAGAAATAGCTAAGAATAAAAATTAAAAAAAAATAAAATAGAATAAAAAAAATTTAAATTGAATCAGGTTGGGCAGACTGGATGGACCATTCGGGTCTTTATCTGCCATCATCTACTATGTTACTAAGTAATGTTCTGCGGTCTGGCCGGCTCCCTTACACTCCCATGAGGGGGAGGGAATGCTGCTGCTGCACAGGGAAGTGGGTGGGAGGGAAATACTGCTGCTGCATAGGGGGCAGGCAGAGAGACAGATAGAAAGAAAGAAAGACAGACAGACAGCAGGAGGGAGACAGGAAGAAAGACACAGGGGCAGGGAGACAGACAGAAAGACAGACAGACATATATTCTAGAACCTAGAAACATAGAAACATAGAAAGATGACGGCAGAAAAGGGCCACAGCCCATCAAGTCTGCCCCTCTATTGACCCACCCCATTGAGTCTGAGTGCTAGTGACCTAGTTCCTTAACTTGACCCTCGTAGGGATCCCAAGTGGATGTCCCATTTATTCTTAAAATCGAGTACGCTGTTGGCCTTGATCACCTGCACCAGAAGTTTGTTCCAGTGATCTACCACCCTTTCCGTGAAGAAATACTTCCTGGTGTCACCACTAAACTTCCCCCCTCTGAGTTTGAGCGGGTGCCCCCTTGTGACCGAGGGTCCCTTGGGAAAGAATATATCGTTTTCCACCTCGACACGACCAGTGACGTACTTAAATGTCTCAATCATGTCACCCCTTTCTCTGCGCTCCTCCAGGGTATAGAGCTGCAGTTTACCCAGTCTTTCTTCGTATGAGAAACCCTTGAGTCCTGCGACCATCCTAGTGGCCATTCGCTGGACTGATTCAGCTCGAAGCACATCTTTCTGGTAATGTGGCCTCCAGAATTGCACACAGTATTCCAGATGAGGTCTCACCATGGTTCTGTAGAGTGGCATTATGACTTCAGGTTTGTGGCTGACGAAGCTTCTATTGATACATCCCATCATTTGCCTTGCCTTAGACGAGGCCTTCTCTACTTGTTTGGCAGCCTTCATGTCCGCACTGATGATTACCCCCAAGTCCCGTTCCTCTGAAGTCCTAGCTAGCGTTTCTCCATTCAAGGAGTATGTTCTGCATGGATTTCCGCTGCCGAGATGCATGACCTTACATTTTCTAGCGTTGAAGCCCAGCTGCCATGTCGAGGACCGGTTTTCCAATGTGATCAGATCCTGCGTCATACTGTCCTTGAGGTTGCTTTCCCTTACTATGTTACACAGTTTGGCGTCGTTGGCAAACAGTGATACTTTACCCTGAAGCCCCCGGGTCAAGTCCCTTATGAATATGTTAAAAAGGGATGGCCCCAGGACTGAGCTCTGCAGCACTCCGCTAGTCACCTCCGAAGTCTCAGAGAGGGTGCCGTTGACCACCACCCTCTGAAGTCTTCCATTCAGCCAATCATTGACCCATGCAGTTAGTTTCTCACCCATTTTACAGTGTTCCCGCTAAGCTGCGCTGGGGTGCGCTCACGCACAAAATATTACCTCGCAGCGCACAAGTTTCTCGTCACAGCGCACACAGTGTAGAGCACAGTTCTTCAACCGCCGGTCCGCAAACAAAATCTTGCCGGTCCGCGAAGGATTCGGTCCCCGCCGCAACGAAAGGCCGGCGTCAGCTGACTTGCAACTTCCTGTTGCAGTCGCTGTGCCGGGACTCCTGCCTTCGCCGGGACTCCTGCCTTCCACCGCGTTTGCCTCCTGCCTTGTCTCCGCACCTCCAGACCAGCAGCGGCAGCTGTGTATGCTTTTAACTTCGGCACAGAGCTGCCCCTAATCAATAGTTTAGCGCGGTTTCATAAGGCAGCCTCGGGGCCTTTGCTAGGCCGGCCCACATCGCATCATCGAAGCGGGCCGGCTATCAAAGGCCCCGAGGCTGCCTCATGAAACCGCGCTAAACTATTGATTAGGGGCAGCTCTGTGCCGAAGTTAAAAGCATACACAGCTGCCGCTGCTGGTCTGAACTCTTGGGCCGCTGAAGGAGGGCAAAAAGCAGCTGTCCTGGAGGTTTCCCTTCCTCTCGCCTTTACAGGTTCCTTTTTTCCACCTTTTTTTTTTCCTTCAAACGGCAACGGGCCCCAGCATCGACATCAATCAAGTAAGTTCCACTGTCAATCAAGCGGTTCTGCTCGGCCAAAGCTTCCCCTGTGACATGAGCCCCCCCCCAGGGGAAAGAAAGTGACCCACAAAGGTGAGGGGAAGGGGGGCAGATGATGGAAGTTGGGGGGGGGGGAGAGAGAGAGAGAGAGAGAGAGAGAGAGAAGGGGCAGATGATGGAATGGAGGAGATGAGAGAGAGAGAGAAGGGGACAGATGATGGAAGTGAGAAGAAGGGAGAGAGAGCAGAAGGCAGATGGATGTCAGTTGAGAAGGGAGAGCAGATGCTGAATGGAAGTGGGGAAAGAACACATACTGGATGGAAGGAGGAGATAAATAAAGGGGGAAGAAAATAGTAAGATAATGGAGGGGTGAGGGAAAGGGGTGACAAGCTGTGTGTAGACACAGTGAAAAGAGGGAAACGGGACTAAATAGTAAGAAAGAATTTAATTTAGATGGAGGCAGAAAATAGAGAAGGAAGACCAGAGAAGAAAAGGGAAGAGAGAGCAGAGAATGATCAGATCTGAGTGGAGGAAATGAGAAGAGAGATATGCTAAAAACCACAGGGGGGAGGGAAGGATAGAGATGCCAGACCATGAGGGGAACAGAAGGAAGATGATGGATGCTAGACCAAATTGGGGGGTGGGGGGGGGGCAGGAGGAGAGATGGCAGGGAAAGACAGACAGTGAATGGAAGGGGCAGATGCTGGACTGAAGAGACAGAGAAGGTTATCATGCTGCTGTACCGGGCCATGGTACGCCCTCACCTGGAGTACTGCGTCCAGCACTGGTACTTTAAGAAGGACACGGTACTACTCGAAAGGAATCCAGAGAAGAGCAACTAAAATGGTTTAAGGGGCTGGAGGAGTTGCCGTACAGCGAAAGATTAGAGAAACTGGGCCTCTTCTCCCTTGAGCAGAGGAGATTGAGAGGGGACATGATAGAAACATTCAAGGTACTGAAGGGAATAGACTTAGTAGCTAAGGCAGGGAGAACGAGAGGGCACTCTCTAAAGTTGAAAGGGGATAGATTCCATACAAACGTAAGGAAGTTCTGTGGTAGAAAGCAACATATTTATTTGGCTCATAACTTGCTGGCGCCCGATATTTTTAGCTCACAGTGAAAAAAGTTTGCTCACAACACCCGCCCGCTTAGAGGGAACACTGCACCCAACCCCATCGATTTCATCTTGTTTAATAGTCTACGGTGTGGGACACTGTCGAAAGCTTTACTGAAATCCAAGTATACTATGTCCAGAGCCTCTCCTGAGTCTAGCTTTCCTGTCACCCAATCAAAGAAGCTTATAAGATTGGATTGGCATAACCTGCCTCTGGTGAATCCATGTTGACAGGGATCCCTTAGATTCCCTTCATCCAATATTGAGTCTAATTTACCTTTAAGTAGAGTTTCCATGAGTTTACACACTATTGATGTGAGACTCACTGGTCTGTAGTTCGCAGCCTCTGCTCTGCAACCCTTTTTGTGCAGAGGAACGACGTTTGCTGTTTTCCAGTCCAGGGGTACTCTCCCGGTACTTAGGGAAAGATTGAAGAGCATGGCTAATGGTTTCGCCAGAACATCGCCTAGTTCCCTGAGCACTCTTGGGTGCTACTCGTCTGGTCCCATGGCTTTGTTCACCTTGAGTCCTGACAGTTCTCTGTAAACGTCAGCTGATGTGAACTCAAAATTCTGAAATGGGTCTTCGTTGCTTTGCTTTGCTTCCAGCTGTGGCCCGTGCCCTGGTGCCTCGCAGGTAAAGACTGAGCAGAAGTAATCATTCAGTAGTTTGGCTTTTTCAGAATCTGTTTCCACATAATTCCCGTCTGGCGTTGATATAACGGGCTTAAAGCCTAGTATACTAATATTGTTCTAGGGGTGAAGTATTGACTTGATGCATTTATTACCTGCGCCATCTAGCAGCGCTAATTTGAAAAAGAATTTGATAGCAAAACATGTCCGTTCGATAAAGATAGACCCCAAACTTGCAAGACAAAAATCACATGAATTCCTAGAAGCTGCAACTCATCCTTCAGCCCTGAATGAAAATCAGAAGCATGAGTGCATCTGTGTTTTATTGCTAATTAAATTCTCTTAAGTGATTTGGTAAGAATTAGCTCCACCTTTACTGGGTCCATTTCGATCCAGAGATAAAAAGTCAGAAGAACACAAGGGCTGGAATCCAGTACTTACCATTTTCTTTGCTGGCTGAGTTGGGGGCAGCTTTACCGGTATACGACTGTTTGGGCCTCAGGCTCTGCTCCTTCCTTTCCACACAGCGTTTGGAGAACTGCCCTACGCTTTTAAAAGAATCTTCTGAGGCAAACCTGTTATTAGAAAACAGAAAATACAGCCATCTGAGCTCAGGTGAACAAATAATTCCCAGGTTTACAATCAAGCTCAGAGAGAAGGCTTCCGGCTCAGCCATGGACGCGCCTAGGAGCTGCCGCCCCTGGCTTTGTGCAGAGAAACAACTGCAGCTGGAAGGAGGAAGGAGCCGGCCAGAAGAAGTAAACACCTGCTGGAGGGATGTACGTACTTGGGGCACAGAATGGAAGGAGGGAGGGAGAGAGAGGTTCGTGTTGGAACTCGGGAGGGAGGGAGGTGGGTGCATTGGGACTCAGGAGGAACGGTGAGGAGTGTGTTGGGACACTGAAGGTAGAGCAGGACACCCCCCACCCACCCCACTCCCGTTCGTAAGTACGAGTCCGACTTAAGTCAGATGTTTGCCTATGCTGATGATATACAACTATTGCATCCATTAAACACTAATGATACCTCTGAAATCTTAGCGATTAATGAGAAACTTGACCAAATTTATCACTGGCTGGATACAAACAGATTGGCACTTAACATTAAAAAAACTAATGTTATGCTTTTTCCATGGAAAGATAGTTTTCCTCTTGTTACTCCAATTTCTATACAAAACATCCCCCTGCAATTAGTTAATAATTTAAAGATTTTAGGAGTGATTTTTGATAATAAACTAAATTTTTATGATCATATTAGTAATATTATGAAAACTACCTTTTACAGATTATGTAAAATTCTATCTATTTCTAAATTCCTATGTTCCAAATCACTTAATATTCTTATTCACTCTTTGATTTCCAAAATCGACTATTGCAATTCTCTCTTCAAAGGAATTGCGTTTAAACGAAATAAAACGCCTTCAAATCATTCAAAATGCCTCAATTAAGCTTATAACCAAATCTAGAAAGTTTGACCATGTAACACCACTTCTTAAAAATGCAAACTGGCTTCCAGTTATTCATACGTATAAACTTTGTATAATGACCTTCAAAACCCTTTGTAATAAGACTCCTGCTTTCTTATTTAAATTATTAATTCCATATTCCTCAAATAGAGTTTTGAGATCTAATGAACAAAACCTATTGACTATTCCTTCACTGAAAGTTATTAATACAAGACGGCAATTTATTTTTTCGGTTACCGCACCACAGACTTGGAATGCCCTTCCTATATTTTTAAGGGAAGAACAGGAACTTGGAAAATTTAAAAATAATTTAAAAACATTTCTTTTCAAGGATGCCTTTGAAAACTAATTTTAATATCCTACAACCCCATTAAATTATATCTTGTTATATTTTGTTATTTTGTTAACCTTCTGTATTTTTCCCCTCAATGTTTTCTCTTTACTTTATAGATTTGTATTTCATTCCTCCTTACCTAATGTTATGAGTATGTTAAAATTGATTGTAATTCTGTATTGAATTCTTATTTATTGTATTGTCACCCAACAAATGTAATTTTAAACTGTACATCGCTTAGAAGTATGATTAAGCGATTAATCAAAAAAATTATTAAACTTGAAACTTGAAATGGGGACTGCCTATAGTTTTAGGGGGGCTGCCAGAGAATTTCTCTAAGCTGCTGGTTACTTCTATGCATATAGCTCAGGGAATCAATGTCCCAGAACCCTGAATATACTGGAACAGGGGGAATGCCTGTTTGTCCTATTTATTCTCCTTTTATCCGCTAGTGTCCTTCTGGCATGCCTCCTGTGCACATAACCAGCCACAAGGTACTATAGGAGGCCAGGGGCTACCAAAATGACCAATTCATATTCTGCCAAATCCAGGTGATCGGATGTTCACAACAGTACAAAGGCCCTAAAAAAAGGTCAGTTATCTTAAACTTTGTTTATATTATGAGTTGATTTGCAATAGTAGGGGTGGGGCAGAAGGTGATGTCATAATTCTGACTCCGTTATGAGGTATAGGTGAATTTTCTGTTAGGGGTGGTCATGATTAGAGATTGACACGGGGACAAATTTGTCCCTGTCCCCTCAGGAACTCAATTTCCCCATCCCGTCCCTGCGAGTTTTGTCGCTGTCCCTGTCCCCTCCCTGTAAGCTCTGCCTTGACGGCACAAGCCTCAAACACATGATTTTAAAGCGTTTGAGGCTTGCGCAGATGAGGACGGAGCTTAGGCACTGGTGGAATGAGGCATTATGACATCACAGTCCGAGCTCTAGAATGTTCCTACTTATGATTCTAAAGTGTTTGAGGCTTGTGCAGATGAGGACGGAGCTTAGGCATTGGTGGAATGAGGCATTATGACATCACAATCTCAGCTCTAGAATGTTGCTACTTAGGATTTTCAAGTGTTTGAGGCTTGTGCAGATGAGGACAGAGCTTAGGCACTGGTGGAATGAGGCATTATGACATCACAGTCCGAGCTCTAGAATGTTCCTACTTATGATTCTAAAGTGTTTGAGGCTTGTGCAGATGAGGACGGAGCTGAGGCATTGGTGGAATGAGGCATTATGACATCACAGTCCGAACTCTAGAATGTTCCTACTTATGATTCTAAAGTGTTTGAGGCTTGTGCAGATGAGGACGGAGCTTAGGCATTGGTGGAATGAGGCATTATGACATCACAATCTCAGCTCTAGAATGTTGCTACTTAGGATTTTCAAGTGTTTGAGGCTTGTGCAGATGAGGACAGAGCTTAGGCACTGGTGGAATGAGGCATTATGACATCACAGTCCGAGCTCTAGAATGTTCCTACTTATGATTCTAAAGTGTTTGAGGCTTGTGCAGATGAGGACGGAGCTGAGGCATTGGTGGAATGAGGCATTATGACATCACAGTCCGAACTCTAGAATGTTGCCACTTATGATTTTAAAGCGTTTGAGACTTGTGCGGATGAGGACGGAGCTTGTAAGAATGGGGCAGGGATGGGGAAAAATTTGTCCCCATGTCATTCTCTAGTCATGATATGTACAGACGATCTCCCCGAGGCTGCTTATTTTGTGGCAGCATTGCAGTTATGCATCTCGGGTCGTCACAAAAATCAGGGTTGGTCTATTTAGGAGGTTTTGAACGGCATTTTCTGAATCCAGGTTCAGAAATTTACAGAAAACATCCAAAAATGCAGTAGGGAAAATGACCATTTTCAAACTAGAAAACCCATCTAGGCGGTCCAGAGGAGGGCGACGAAAATGATAGGAGGCTTGCGCCAGAAGACGTATGAGGAGAGACTGGAAGCCCTGAATATGTATACCCTAGAGGAAAGGAGAGACAGGGGAGATATGATTCAGACGTTCAAATACTTAAAGGGTATTAACGTAGAACAAAATCTTTTCCAGAGAAAGGAAAATGGTAAAACCAGAGCAGGACATAATTTGAGGTTGAGGGGTGGTAGATTCAGGGGCAATGTTAGGAAATTCTACTTTACGGAGAGGGTGGTGGATGCCTGGAATGCGCTCCCGAGAGAGGTGGTGGAGAGTAAAACTGTGACTGAGTTCAAAGAAGCGTGGGATGAACACAGAAGATTTAGAATCAGAAAATAATATTAAATATTGAACTAGGCCAGTTACTGGGCAGACTTGCACGGTCTGTGTCTGTCTGGCCGTTTGGGGGAGGATGGGCTGGGGAGGGCTTCAATGGCTGGGAGGGTGTAGATGGGCTGGAGTAAGTCTTAACAGAGATTTCGGCAGTTGGAACCCAAGAACAGTACCAGGAAAAGCTTTGGATTCTCGCCCAGAAATAGCTAAGAAAAAAAAAAAAAAAAAAAAATTTAAATTGAATCAGGTTGGGCAGACTGGATGGACCATTCGGGTCTTTATCTGCCGTCATCTACTATGTTACTATGTTACATCTATCTTTTTTGTTTCAAAAATAGCCATTTCTTAGATGTGTTTATCCTCAGGGCATCTATCTTTTTGAACTGTTTTTGGAAACAAAAAAAGTCCAAATGAAAAACACACAAAAGCTAACCACTGGGACATAGGAAGAGCAGAATTCTCAGTAGACAGGTCACACAGATATCCCAGAAGAGCTGTAGGGGGCACTGCAGTGAACATCTTACCACATTGTATGGTGAGCCCTCCAAAACCTACTGTATCCAACTGCAAACATAAGAATAGCCTTACTAGGTCAGACCAAGGGTCCATCAAGCCCAGTAGCCCATTCTCACAGTGGCCAATCCAGGTCACTAATACCTGGCTAAAACCCAAGGAGTAGCAATATTCCATGCTACCGATCCAGGGCAAACAGTCGCTTCCCCCATGTCTTTCTCAAAAACAGACTATGGGCTTTTCCTCCAGGAATTTGTCCAACCTTTCTTAAAACCAGCAACGCTATCCGCTCGTACCACAACCTCTAGCAATGCGTTCTAGAGCTTAACTCTTCTCTGAGTGAAGAAATATTTCCTCCTATTGGTTTTAAAGTATTTCCTTGAGGGGGTCACGTGACGCTATGAGCCGGTGAGACGTCTCTCACATCGGCTCCGGGCCTCAATCCACACACGCGAACCAAACCGCGCTGAAATTCATCCTGGCCGGATCCCCCGCAGACGCCCAGCATCAGGCTTTGATGGACCACTACCTGACCCGGTCTCAAGAACCGCCGCGATCGAAGCCGGTCAGGGCGGGTAAGCAAAAAACTGCTCCGGTCGTGTCCAAGATGGCGGCCGCATCGGGGACGGCGGTTGCAGAGTTCACTGATGCCGCCCTCACCGACATCAAGACGGCGGTGACCCAGGCACTGGGGCCACAGTTGGAGGCTCTAACGGCTAAAATGACCCGAATGGAACAACTACTAACTGATACCACGGCCCGCACGACGGAACTGGAGCATCGGGTGTCTGCATCTGAAGATACTATCACCTCACATGAAATAGACTTGGCCTCCTTACAAGAAACTGTGCACAGACAGGCTGAAAAAATTGATGACCTGGAAAATAGGTCCAGACGCAGCAACTTGCGGTTTCTGGGGATCCCAGAACTGATCCCTGATGCTAATCTACCTGCGGAATTGGAAAGCTGGCTGGAATTGGAATTCCCGGAGGCAGTGGAAACTGGCACTCTATGCCTGGAGCGGGCTCACCGGTTGGGTAGGAGGCCAACACAGGAAGACAGACCGAGAGTGGTAATAGTAAAATTTCTGAATTACAGGCACAAAGCTGCAGTTTTACACCACTACAGGATTAAAAAAGATGTCTTAAAGATGCGAGGATCAACTATCCGCATTAGCCAAGATTACTCGACGGCTTTAACTGAAAAAAGAAAAGGCTTTTATCCACTTTGTAAACGCCTGGAGGACCTTAAACAGCGTTTTCTGTTTCTGTATCCGGCAACCTTGAAAATTCAGCATGCACACACATGGCATTCATTTACAGAGGCTTCAGAGGCAGCTGACTTCATCAACACCCAGCTGGACTCCCAAGGGGACCCTCCTTGAAGATCATATCACGTAATTGTATGGGGTTTGGCTAGGATGTACTTTCAGGATTTTACAATTGAATCTGTTGTTATGTTATGGCTTTCTAGTTTGAGACTGTATGTCAAATGTTTAAAGGATTGGGGCACCGTGGGTGTCTCCTCGAACCTCTTGCATATACCTCCGGGATATGCTAGTTGGGATAGTTGGGGAGGTGGGGGGAGGGGTTGGGCTTGAGGGGGGGGGGTGGGAACAGCCTTGGGGGACAGAACAGGAATCAGTTTTATGTATTTCACAGGTCAGATTAAAGATGTATATGCTATGTTTACGACTGCTGCTAATGCCAATGGATTGGGTTCATGTGCTGACCGTCTGGGGGAGGCTGGGCGCCCAGACGTGGATTTGGAGATTCACTGTCACTATGCAATTTCTAGGGGGTACACATAGGGGATAACACACTTCGAATAATTTCCTGGAATGTAGCCGGTATAACATCTCCTGTAAAGAGGACCAAAATCCTGCAACAGCTGAAACGCCACAAGGCGGATTTGGCCTGTTTGCAGGAGACTAAATTGACTGCTGAGGAGCATGAGAAATTGAAGCGGGGATGGGTAGGATCTGTTTTTCATGCATCCTCTACAGGCAAAAAAGCTGGTGTTTGCTTGTTAATACGAAAAGGTTTGAAATGTGTAGTCACATCATGCCATAAAGACGAGCTAGGTAGGTCATTGCTGTTGTATATAACACTGCAAGGCACTGCTTTTCGATTATTAATAACTTATGGGCCAAACAGCTACTCGACCACATATTTTAATTCATTGATTACTTTAGGCCTTAAGGACACTTCAATTCCTCTTCTAGTGGTGGGGGATTTCAATCAAGTTCTAGATGCTTCCCTTGATCGATCCAGAGTGTCTGGGTCTCCAACTGCAACCGACACTAGGGGACTGCCCTTTTTGTGCAAGTCCCTGGGTATGGTGGATCCCTGGCGGTTACTGCACCCGTTTGAACGAGACTACACACACCAGTCACGAGCACATGGAACTTTTTCCAGATTAGATTATATCCTCATAACAGAATCTATGTTCTCGCGAATAACAGAGGCGACGATAGGGCCATTAGCCTTGTCCGATCATTGTCCTATTTGGTTGGATATATCCTGGACTGCTCCCCCCAAGGGAAACTTCCGGTGGAGATTTCCCTCCTATCTGGCCGATGACCCATCTTTCAAAAAATATTTACAAACTAACTGGGAAGAATTTTTAGCAACCAATGGGCAACATGTACATACCCCGGATCTATTTTGGGACACGGCTAAGGCAGTACTTAGAGGGGTGATAATATCATATGTATCAGCACGCCGCAAGAGAATTGCCCAGGGTATTATTAGACTGGAAAAGCGATATACACAATTGAAAGCCAAATTTCTTCACAACCCGTCGCGTCAGCTCAGTGAAGATATGAACTCAGCGCAAGTAGCCTTGAATGCACTATTACACGAACGAATCAAGCGTTCTTTATTCTACAGAAAATATAGGTTTTACCGCTATGGTAATAGAACCGGCAGATTGCTAGCCACACTAACTAAACACTGGCAGGATGGCCGATACATACCCCGAGTGAAGTCTGGGACGCACACTTATCTTACAACACCACCCGACATAGCTGAAGCGTTTTACACACACTTTTCGAACTTCTATGCTAGTCATACTACATCAATGGGCCCCGATGTTCTTGACTATTTGGAAGACGCGGGTATGCCTAAATTCACTGACCTGCAGAGATCAACCTTAAACAGACCCATCCAGGGCACAGAGATACAAAGAGCAATCACACAATTAAAATCATACACTGCCCCGGGACCAGATGGGTTTTCCACAGAATTTTATAAAACAATGTCTCTGCAGGTGTGTGAACCTCTCCTGGGATATTTTGTGGTGGCGCTGGAGAAGGGCCGCTTTCCTTTGCATGCCAATGCGGCCACCATAACATTAATACCGAAACCAGGCAAACCTACAGACGAAGTAGACTCCTATCGTCCGATATCCCTCCTAAATGTCGATATAAAAATACTGGCCCGCCTATTGGCAAATCGATTGTCTCCACTCCTGCCATTAGTGATTTCCCAGGCTCAGACGGGGTTTGTCCAAGGCCGCCATTCGGTGGTGAATGTTAGGAGGGTGTTGCTAGCAATGTCTAGAGCTCAACAAGCGTCCAACCCGGGTATATTGGTCAGTCTGGACGCTGCAAAGGCCTTTGACCAGGTTGATTGGACATACTTATTTAAGGTACTGGAATACATGGGAATAGGGGGTTGGTTTGAGTCTTCCTTGCGGGTGTTATATGCGTCACCAACAGCGTCCCTCTTGGTCAATGGTTTTTTGACACAGCCATTCAATATTGGTAGGGGCACACGTCAGGGATGTCCACTATCCCCGCTGCTATTCATACTTTATCTAGACCCTCTACTACGAACTTTATTAAAGGATGATATTCTGGTTGGGCTGAGGGAGGGCTCCTCTCAGATAAGAGTACTGGCATTTGCCGATGACATCTTACTTACACTCGCTCAGCCACACAGTTCCTTGAAGCGTGCCTTGGAGATATTGGATGAATTCCACATATATTCCGGCCTGACATTAAACAAACAGAAATCTCTAGTGCTTCCATTACAACTCTCACTGTGTGAATCATGGTCCGACCCCTTCCCTTTAGTATGGGCCCCAACATCTATTCGATATTTGGGAATTCGTATACCGAGAGATCTGGCAACACTCTATACACTTAATGTTCGCCCACTGCTTACCCAAACTACACAACGGTTGCAGGCATGGAGATCCTACCCACTGACACTAATGGGCAGGATTGCGTTATACAATATGATGATGATCCCACAGTGGCTGTATGTTCTACAAACTTTGCCCATTTATTTGCTACACAAACATATCCGGCTTCATCATCGTGCATTATCTCACTTTTTATGGCGAGGCAGGAGATCCCGAATCCCCTTAGGCAATTTAACTTTGCCTATCTCTCAAGGGGGTCTGGGTCTCTTGCACTTGGGGAGGTTTAATGAGGCTTGTTTACTGCGGCACTTGAATGACTGGTTTTGTGGGACATCTCATTTCTCAGCCACGAGGGTGGAGTGTTTGGCACATGCCCCCTATCATTTTAGTTATATGTTACATGTTAAATGCCTTCCTAAACGGGAAGCCAATTATGGGGATGTGTTTCTCCTACCCCTGCGTAGACTTTGGAGGAATCTCTGCCGGCGATTAACCGTTCGACCTAATGTGACTCCATATCTACCGGTGGCTGGTAATGGAGATTTTCTTCCAGGTATGGATATGGGCGCCCAGACCTGGTGGAGAGGGAGGGGGCTATTTTATTTATTCCATGTACTGCAATCTAATGGACAATTACAATCTTTTCAAATGTTATGTGATTCATCAGTACTAACACCGGCGGATTGGTTCCAATACAGGCAGCTCCATCATTATGTCACTACCTTATCGGAAACAGCCTTATCTGACTCTATCCGAGAACACCTATCGGAAGCCATCTGCCTAACGGCACAAGAACCTGTACCACTGCGAACACACCATAGATTCTTACAAGAATTGGCTGGAGAATTGGACTATGCTTTATTGGCATCGCAATGGACACAAGATTTACAGATTACTATTTCAGTGGACATACTAAAACGGAGCTTTTCAATGGGCATGAAACTTCAGCTGTCGGTAGCAGAAAGGGAACGATACTACAAGTTTCTAGTCCGGGCATACTTTGCTCCTGCTCGGGCATTTCGGGCACGTATCAGTCCTACTGATTGTTGTTTGAAGTGTATGGCCCCGAAAGCCTCTTTGGGTCATATGTTCTGGCACTGTCCGGGCATTCAGGCATACTGGAAACGTATCTGCCTACATGTACAATCTATCTGGAAATGCACTTGGATACCTACCAATACGTATTTATTCACGTTAAAACTTACTATGAGGCCCATTCGACCGGGTGCAGCGATGTTTGCCAGAAAGGCTATTTTTGTGGGACTTAAAACTATACTTCAATGCTGGTTGTCACCACATACCCCAACAGTTTCCCACTGGCGCACGCAAATGATCCAGTTAGCAGGTTATGAGCGATTATCCGTTACAGACATGAACTCTAAGGCTGGTGTTTTGTACCTACGCTGTTGGATACCATTCTGTTCTACACTAACACCGGTTGTACGCAGTAGATTGTTGAATTGACCTAACTGTTAGAGGCTGTTCCCACGGGGGGTGGGTGGGTGGGAAGGTGGGGGGGGGAGTTTGAAGGGGGTTGGCAGGGGTTGGGGGTTGGTGATGGGACTTATTGGGTACAGTTATGATGTTTAGGTAAACTGCTTGATGATCTGGCTGATCTTGTCTCTATGTACATGTAAAACCTAATAAAACTGTTTTAAACATAAAGTATTTCCTTGTAACTTCATCGAGTGTCCCCTAGCCTTTTGTAATTCTTGACGGAGTGAAAAATCGATCCACTTGTACCCCTTCTACACCCCTCAGCCACCTCTTTTGCAAGCTGAAGAGCCCTACCTTTTTAGTCTTTCCTCATACGAGAAAAAACCACCCTAAAAGCCTTTATGCCTGCTGGTGTCATCTATATGTCGGAACAGCAGGTTTTGTGTGGGTTTTGGTGGGCTCACACGTTCCACCACAAGTGTATGACTTAGAGTGGGTTATGGGCCTGGGTCTCCTATTCTGCAGTTCACTGCACTGACCACTAGGTGACTCTGCTTGCTGCTCTAATGGGACTGGCCATAACATCTGAAGCTGTCATAAATGCTGATATATACCGTTTCATTCACAACTTTAAGGGAGTGGGGTGGGGTGGGGTCAGTGATCACAGGGGGAGTAAGGAGTGGCCTCATAAGGGGTAGCCTCGCCTTCATGCCTCCAATGGTTTTCTGGGTAGTTTGGCTACCTTTTTGGCTCTTATGTTTTATTGAAACAGGTCTTGCCTCAAACATCCAAGTTTGCAATGTTCCATTATTGTAGAAAAAGTCAGCATCATAAGTCTGCCCTAATCCCACCCAAAAAAAACACCCTTGAAACACAGATGCACTGCAGTCAAACAGCACAGAAAACTGTCCAAATAAACACCTGACCTCGCCCAACTCCTCTACGCATATGTCCTCTCCAGAATGGATTACTGTAACTCCCTATTTAATGGACTAACCAAAAATAATCTCAAACGCCTCCAACGTGTCCAAAATGCAGCTATCCGCCTCCTACACAACCTCAACTACCATGATCCCGTCTCCCCAGCACTCCGCGCTGAACACTGGCTCCCAATTAGCCAGCGCTGTGCTTTCAAGGCCCTAGCAGTAGCCCACAAGAGAATTTATGCCACCACCCCCTCCTACATAAAATCTAAGCTTCCCATCTACACCCCCACTCGCTCCCTCCGCTCAAAATCAGAAATACGCCTATGCATTCCCCCTGGAAGGTCCCTCCTCTCAGAAACTGCCCGCAAACGATCCTACAGCCACTTCATCCCACATCTCTGGAATAAACTCCCCCCCCAACTCAGGCAACAGAACTCTTTATTGACATTCCGTAAAATGGTAAAGACCCTCCTCTTCAACTAAAGATCTCCCTCAGTCTACACCCCCCCTTAAACCCCACCTCTCTCTTCTCTCCCCTTTAACTTCTCCTAAATTTCAGTATAGTCCTCTCTTAGTCTGTACTCTGATAAATTGTCTGTACTCTGAAAAATTGTTTGTACCCTGATAAATATTGCACAATTTTGTATGTCCAAGCACCTAAACCTATTGTACATCTTATTTGCCTAATTACTTCTACTGTGTATGTTTACTTGTAGACCGTTCTGAGCTACTGGGAGAACGGGATATAAATCTAAATAAATAAATAAATAAATAAAATAAATATGTTTTGAAAATGGCAGTCTGGACATTTTAGCAAACAAAGGCTTTATTGCCGGTTGCAGCAGTATCAGCTCCAACGCTCACAGGAATTGTAACGTGGCTTTGTAAAATAGGGGGCATGGAGGGGGGAATGTGCAAATGGCACTTTATGGATGTTTTTCTCTTTTGAAATAGAGCCCCTTTTTCTCTTATTTGCAGGAATGACCACCTACCTCTGTGGCAGCCGCAAGTCGCAACTAACTGTTGAGGAAACCTTAAAATTATGAGCGACAGTCTAAAATGTTCCAATTTTGTGTTGATTGGCTTCTTCTCTGAAGAAGAATGCGTAAATACGAATGCAGACCTCTGCCTAAACCTTTTCCTCAACATGATACGATTTATTTATTTTTTTTTTTTTACACGTTCCTCTTTCTTTTCTGTTGACTTTCGTGGTCTCTGCTTTTCACGTCCTCTAGCAACCACTAAATTCAATATGGAGGACAATCGTTTGGGGAGGGACAGCAAATAGTGTGGTAAAATACCTGTAACTCCTTTTGCCAGCCTTCGTAGATGTGGTGATCACATTTGAGGTGTTTCTAGCTGTCCCAGTCAGTTGATTCTTGTGGCATTTCAAAGGAGGTAAATGTAAGTGTTTATTGGAATCAGCTGGCTTCTAGAGGAAAGAAGAAATGAGAAATTAGATGGGCGCTTTTATTCCAGTGAGGCGTACTGTGGCACTGAAAATGCTCTAGAGTGCCCTGGCTGGTGCAATGACACATGACACCATAGCCAAAGAAATGGTGAGAATTGAATGAATTACCAAAAATAAAGCAAAGGGAGACCTGGCCTGTTCCTGAAGGAGAGGCAAAACATGGTGAAGAAAGTGCCGGGAATCGGCGATTTTCTCTGTAAATGCTTGGAATCAACAATTTCTCTATGCAAGCTGACGTAATTAGGGTGGGGAGGAGACAGCAAGCTAAAAGCCATGAATAATCGAAACCGCATTTGCTGAGACCGCGAATACGGAGGGAGAAGTGTACTCAAACACTGGGCCATTCTTCAGGAGTGGGGTGATCACTGAGGGACCCATCCCACTGTAAACTGGCCCCCTGCAACCAGCCACAGAATCCATGAAAAGATAGCTCAGGACCTGAACACTTTTATTAATACAGGTGGGGGGGGGGTCTAGTTGATCAAACAATGGAAAAAGTGCCGGTACCCCATCAAAAAAGCCCTGGCACTGAGACTTTGGTAATTTTTAGTAAATCCTGATCTGGTTTTTGTTAATTCTCTAGTCTAGTCTAGGTACAAAGACCCTGATTTTCGTAATGGTCGCCCTGCCGCTGCCTAACCTAATTGTTTTAATTGGTGATAAATGATGCAGTAATTGATCTCATTGTTTAAAACCAATTAAAAACACATTAGAAAAAAATAAAATGGCGGCCATCTCTAATCCATAGTGGCACCTACCAAGGTGTCAAGAAAAGTGTGGAATAACTTCTAAGTTTCATGGCTCCACATCATTTTCTTCTTGGTTGGGCTGATAATTTTTCACTGGCCCCCTCATAAATGCTCTCCCCAACATCCGAACTGAACATGTGTGCTATTAATGGACATACATGAGATGCTCCAGGGTCTATGAATCACGATCAACAATTTTACCCTTTCAAAAGTATCTGCACAGAGGTAGCGCGTTGGAGTGTCCTTCCATTGCCAGCTGTTGAGGTCAGGCAGAGGGTTATTGGCCATGATAAGAGATGCCTTGTTCTGGTTGATCTCTGCCGCTCTGTACATAAGTCCTATGGTTTTCTTATAGAGACTGACACGCTCTTCGAAGCGACTTTTGGACAGCCAGACAAAACCGGAGTCCTACGGAATAAACCACAAAGTAAAACATCATTATTGAACGTCTAACCAACGTGTTGTAGACAGTGGGAAGAACTTGTCAGCAGGAGAGAGGGGAAGTGGGTCTGTCAACAGATCTGGTTTCCAGGATAGCCAGAAGGAAATGTTTATCAGCTGTATTTGTATACACGTGATATAATTTGCACAAAGTATTGGCAGTCCTTGACGTTTGGAGTAGAAAGCACCTATGCTAAGGTTATAAAGTAGACCCAAGTCACTTCGGTTGCACCAGTCCTGGTTTTACCCAGCAAACTATACAATCTTTGTAAAGACTGACTGCAAAGTTGACTATTTTTCAGATGGGATGAGATAACGCTAGGGTTAAATCTACAAAGAAACACCAAATGATATGGCTCTGATAGCTCTTCATATACACAGAAATCATCGGCAAAGGAACTGCCCTTTTTGTTAGGAAAATTACACTACGAAATACTTGCTTAATATACACATCTGTGCAAGCTATGTATTAATCTAGTCTAAACTAATATCTGAATATTTGAATAAGAAACCAAAAATTAGTCTTAAAGACATTTGGAGCATTGAGACAAAGCAGCAGATTTCTGCGTCTCAATGGCCATGAATTTGGTCTTGGAGGATGAGACCATCAGAATTATGTAGGTCTAGAGAAATGATGATTTTCTCCTGTTTATCGGTCTCTTTTTTTTCTTTAGAACACAAATTGTGTCGCACTCAAAATTGAACTGTTTATATAGATAAATATTAACAGGCTGACTTAACTAGGTCTGCCAGATTTGCTCTATTAAAAAAGAGGCCAACCGGTCACACCTTGTTCCGGCCTTAGCCCCGCCCTGTTTCACCTTCAGCTCTGCCCCATTCCACCCCCCCTCCAACAAAACCCCCCTCTGGAGGGTGTCTGTGCATGTGCAAACGTTGACACGATGTCACACGCAAGTGTTCATGCATATGAAGTCATTGCATCAACGTCTCTGCATGTGCGCAAATGCCCTCTAGATACAGCCCTGACGTTGGGGACTTCCAAAACCCAGACAAGGGTTTCCAGTAACCCTAGGCTTAACCTATGGAACAGGTGATGCTGTGGCCAAGGGTGCCGATGCTAAAGTCCGTCAAACGCCCAGGGCTGTGACATCGTTGGCCCACAAGTTAAGCTACCCTGTAGCTTGAACACTTCCCACCTCCTCCTCCCTCTCCTGACTGGACCCGGCCGGATGTGGCCTCATAGGTCATCTGTCGTGAGGAGGGAGGGTCAGCGTTCGATGTCAGAGGAGGGAAGTACAGCACGTCCCTCCTTCCTCCTCCGACGTCACTGCTTGACACTGGCCTATGAAGCTGCATCCTACCGGGAGCGGGCAGTAGTGTCAGAGGAGGAAGGAGGGAACTGGCAGAGGGCGGGGCATCGTAATCCATTGAGTTGGCCCTGAATAGTAATTCAGTCACCTAAATTGTAAGGATCGGCTGTCATTTGCAACAACACGGGAAACGTCAACCGCTTACCTCATGCCATTGCATGTTATTAAAAAAATGAAAGCAAGCAGGAAAACCCCCATTTCCCCCCAAACTCTATAAATGGGGCCTAAAGATATATTGGACTGCTCGGCCTATGTACTGATCAATTGGCCTTAATGGCAATTAACACCTCGTTATTGACTAATTGGGACTAAGGCGCACAACTCGGAAAACACAATTCTGTGAAAGTTATGCACCAGCTGCAGTGTGTGAATTTGGAAAGGGGGGGGTCTGGCTACAGGCAGAGTGGGGGCGCTCCTTTATGTTAAGTGTAATGTTCTAGACCAGTGGTTCCCAACCCTCTCCTGGAGAACCACCAGGCCAGTCAGGTTTTCAGGATGGCCCTAATGAATATGCATGAGAGAGATCTGCATATAATGGAGGTGCCAGGCATGCAAATCTGCTCCATGCATATTCATTAGGGCTATCCTGAAAACCCGACTGGGCTAGTAGTTCTCCAGGAACCACCGTTATAGAATGCACCAGATCCACGCAAAACGTAGCGCAGGCATTTGGACTTGGTTTTAGCTGGCCTACATGACTGCGGCTAACATAAGCATCACACAGCAGCGCTAACCGTGATTCTATTAAAGGTGCGTGGAACTTGTAGAATCATTCTAAGCGCCATTCTGGTTAACACTAATTTTTTTTTAGGCGCAGTATATACGAGGAGGTGCCGAGAAGTTCTCAGTCCAAGCAAGAAGAGAATGACCTGGATATGGTTCAATCAATGATCTGAAACAATGTCAAAACAGAATTTTTTTTCTGCAAATTGGTACTTAAAAAATAAGATAACACTCGTTTCAAGAATGAGGGTCCTACTTTATAGGTCGTAGCCAGCTTTTTTTCCAGCTGGGAGAACTTGTTTTCAGATTTTTCCCTCAGCAGATTCCAGAGATCTTTTGCACTTGAATTCACTGCAAGACACAAGAGTGATTGAGAAATGTCCCCCTCGTGGATGCCAGTGGGAGAAAGGGTTGTGGGGAACGTTAGATACAATATTTCTAGAATGATATCTAAGCTACATCTATGCTGTGGAAGAAGTCCACCATGTCATGGGGCCATTTTAGAAGCATTTCCACAGACAGTGGCATTTATATCTGTAGATCACATACATGTGCAAATAATTCTGGAAATCTGCTCTTTTATACATGGGAGACCCATGTTGTGCAGAGATTTCAAGCAGGCTTGGTGGAAGATGGTTTGGGCCAGAACTGGCTCATGGGACTGTGGAACCCTAAGCCAACTTTGTACTGGTGCTGCTCCCCCCAACAATCTGTATCTCTCCCTCCACACTCTCACTTCCCATCTGTTATCTGTGATTCAATATCTCCCCAACCCTCTCAAGTCCCCCCCCCACGCCTGCAGGACCAGGTGAGACACAGGTGATAAAGAGTGCCAAAATTCTAGTCCGGCATCTAGGACAGTGGTTCCCAATCCTGTCCTGGAGGACCTCCCAGGTCAATCAGGTTTTCAGGCTAGCCCTCATGAATATGCATGAGAGAGATTTGCATATAGTGGACGTGACAGGCATGCAAATCTGCTCCATGCATATTCATTAGGGCTATCCTAAGAACCCGATTGGCCTGGGGGTCCTCCAGGACAGGATTGGGAGCCACTACTCTAGGAGTCTGAAGGTAGACTAGACTGGAATGTTGACACCCCCTATCACTGGTGCCCCGAGATAGCGCCTCACCTGGTACACAGACTGAGCTGGCTTAGACAGAGCAAAATTGTCCCTGGCGGGTTCTACATGCACGTGGAAGTTGTAAATTCAGCACTTCTACCTGGAAATTTGAGTTCATGTTACTCCTTTTATACTGTGTGTGTTTTTATATATTTCATAAATCGCTGCTTCTGCCGGGAATGCTGGGAAATATGCATCAGCAAAGCCTTTTGTAAAATACCGCCAGAACTGAGCATCTGTGCAAGCTATATATTAATCTACCCTAAATTAATATCTGAATATTTGAATAAGAAACCAAAAACTAGTCTTAAAGACATTTGGAGCATTGAGACAAAGCAGCAGATTTCTGCATCTCAATGGCCACAAATTTGGTCTTGGAGGATGAGATGTCCAGCGTCAGCATCTATGAGACAAACCTGGTTTTATTTTTGTTGCATAGAAGTTTTTGGACCCCTGTTAGGTTACAAAAGTTAGATAGTTCAAAATCTAATAGATGCTGGCACTGCCATCTGGATGTAGGGACACTGGATCATCTAATTTTCTACTGTCCATTGATACTTAAACTTTGGAGATCTATTTGGGGCCAAATTAATACGAGCTTGGAAGTTCCATTATCATTGCCATATGATATAGTTTTGTTTGGAACGTCATTATTGCCCAAGAGTCTGATCAAGGCAAACCAGAACAAATTACTTCTCATTATGACAGGAGTTGCTATGCAACTTATTACAAAAAATTGGAAATCAACTTAAATTATAGATTTTGGCGGGAAACCTTACGCCAAATATATAAATTTGAACATATGAATTTGTTACAATTGGGACACCATGGTAAATTTAAGGAGATTTGGGGGTCCATTAACAAATTTTTGTAAGAATTAATTATTAAGTATTATTATTATATGGTGCCATTGATTCATATTAAGTATTATTATTATTTCCCTTTGATTCATCAAAAGAATGCTGGGCACATCCAGGTGGGGTGGGTGGGAGGGTTGAGGGGGTGTTAAGTACTTATATATCATTTGATTGCTGTCTATTATATTATTTGCTTGTTAACCTGTTGCACTATTTATTGGATTTAAAAAATGAATAAAGAATTAAAAAAATAAAAAATAAAACATGTCATGGGAAAAAGAAAAAAAAAATATCTAGTCTAAATCTTGGATTTATATACCGTGTCATCTCCCCATAAGGAGTTCGACTCAGTTCACATATAAATTGATAAATCAGAGTGAAAGTAGTTAGATTAGAGAAAAAATAACTTATTAATGAAGACCCTCATCCGACATCCTAGAGAGAAGATCATTTCCTTATAACAATTTTCTAAGAACTGTTGAAATAACAGCGTTTTCGTAGATTTACGGAAAATCTGGAAGGAGAGAAGAGTTCTAACACAAGAGTGGGAATAGTCTTTGAACTCGCTTTGCAAGGACCCTTAGGGCTCCTTTTACGAAGGTACGCTAGTGGTTATAGCGCACGCTAGAATGCCACACGCGCTAGACGCTAATGCCTTCCTAGAGCTGGTGTTAGTATTTTCCGTGTAGCACAGGGTTAGCACGCGCTAAAAACGCTAGCTCACCTTCGTAAAAGGAGCCCTTAGCGGTATCCTATGCATGTGGTATAGTATGCTTAGTGTGTGCTGATTTTCCTTGATGGTTAATCCAGGGCTGAGTTGTACAAAAATTTGAAAGGGAGAAAGTGAGAACATTTGTAGGGTTCCAATAAGAGAGCCTGCCCCTCCCTAGGGTTACCAGAAGTCTGGATCTCCCCTCCCCCCTCCTTTTGAGGACATGTCCGGGGGTTCAGACAGCTTTTCAAAACCCGGCACTACATAGAAAATTCATACTAACAGCTTACCTTGGACACACAACACAAATGCCAAATCCGTAATGTCTGACCAAAAATGATAAACATAAATTAAACCAAAATCCTAAGAAGCCACACCATGATTGTAGTACAACACTACATAGACATATAAATAAAGGAGTCAGAGTCAAATTAGAGATATCATAATAAAGGAGTCAGAGTTGAAGGTTTTATGTACCGACTCCACAACTCTGGACAAGTGATACTTGAATTTACCAGCTATCTACATACCTAATGATCACGTCTCCAACTACAACAGCCTTGCTAACCCTTCCCTTCTAGGCAAAAGACCCTAGAGAGACAGCCTCAGTGCGAGAGAACATAAGAAATGCCTCCACTGGGTCAGACCAGAGGTCCATCGTGCCCAGCAGTCTGCCCACGCGGTGGCCCAACAGGTCTAGGACCTGTGCAGTAGCCCTCTATCTATACCCCTCTATCCCTTTTTCCAGTAGGAAATTGTCCAATCCTTTCTTGAACCCCAGTACCATACTCTTCCCTATTACGTCCTCTGGAAGCGCATTCCAGATGTCCACAACACGCTGGGTAAAGAAAAACTTCCTAGCATTCGTTTTGAATCTGTCCCCTTTCAGCTTTTCCGAATACCCTCTTGTTCTTTTATGTTCTGAAAGTTTGAAGAATCTGTCCCTCTCTACTCTCTCTATGCCCTTCATGATCTTGTAGGTTTCTATCATGTCCCCTCTAAGTCTCCGCTTTTCCAGGGAGAAGAGCCCCAGTCTCTCTAATCTTTCAGTGTATGAAAGGTCTTCCATGCCTTTAATCATTCGTGTCGCTCTCCTCTGAACCCTCTCAAGTATTGCCATATCCTTCTTAAGATACGGTGACCAATACTGGACACAGTACTCCAGGTGCGGGCGCACCATTGCCCGATACAACGGCAGGATGACTTCTTTCGTTCTGGTTGTAATACCCTTCTTGATAATACCCAACATTCTGTTTGCCTTCTTTGAGGCTGCTGCGCATTGTGCCGTTGACTTCATTGTTGTGTCCACCAGTACGCCCAAGTCCCTTTCAAGGCTACTTCCCTCTAATACTAATCCCCCCCATTTGGTAGCTGAACATCCGGTTCTTTTTCCCTATATGCATGATCTTGCATTTCCCTACATTGAAGTTCATCTGCCATTTATTCGCCCACTCCTCCAGTTTGTTTAAGTCCCTTTGTAGTTCCTCACACACTTCGGCAGTTGTAACCCTGCTACAGAGTTTGGTGTCATCCGCAAATTTTATAACTTCACATTTCGTCCCCGTTTCCAGGTCATTAATAAATACATTGAAAGGCAGGTCCTGGCTACAGGATCACTTCTTGCCTCTCCACAGCGATGTTCTCCCTTCAGGAGACCTTTCTCCTCCATGGCAGCACAGAGGTAGAACTTCTCTACTGTGTCCCTGTAGGCCTCTTCTGTAAACCCTTCTGTCTGCCATTCTAGTCTCCAGAAATCAAACCTATTGCCCAAGTGCTAGGAGCTCTTTGAACGGAACATATAAATGACCTCTCACCAAAAGGGCGATAACCCCCATCTCCCTTGTTGGGTTACTGACTGCCATCTTATTATTCAACTGAAACACAGGTAGTCAAACTTCCTTACTGACATGAAATGCCAAAACCACCTTCAGAAGAAATGAGGGCACAGTGCATAAAGATACCCCTGCCTAAAAAGAGCACATATCCAAGTTTTCCAGTAACCCTAGGCTTAATCTATGGACCAGGTGATGCTCTGACCAAGGGTGCCGGTGCTAAAGTCCATCAAACGTCCAGGGCTGTGACATCGCTGGCCCATAAGTTAAGCTACCCTGTAGCTTGAACACTTCCCACCTCCTCCTCCCTCTCCTGACTGGACCCAGCAGGGTGTGGCCTCATAGGTCATCTGTCGTGAGGAGGGAGGGTCTGCATTCGATTTCAGAGGAGGAAAGTACAGCACGTCCCTCCTTCCTCCTCCGACTTCACTGCTTGACACTGGCCTATGAAGCTGCATCCTACCGGGAGCGGGCAGTAGTGTCAGAGGAGGAAGGAGGGAACTGGCAGAGGGCGGGGCATCGTAATCCCTTGAGTAGGCCCTGAAGAGTAATTCAGTCACCTAAATTGTAAGGATCAGCTGTCATTTGCAACAACACGGGAAACGTCAACCGCTTACCTCATGCCATCGCATGTTATTAAAAAAATGAAAGCAAGCAGGATAACCCCCATTTCCCCCCAAACTCTATAAATGGGGCCTAAAGATATATTGGACTGCTCGGCCTATGTACTGATCAATTGGCCTTAATGGCAATTAACACCTCGTTATTGACTAATTGGGACTAAGGCGCACAACTCGGAAAACACAATTCTGTGAAAGTTATGCACCAGCTGCAGTGTGTGAATTTGGAAAGGGGGGGGTCTGGCTACAGGCAGAGTGGGGGCGCTCCTTTATGTTAAGTGTAATGTTCTAGACCAGTGGTTCCCAACCCTCTCCTGGAGAACCACCAGGCCAGTCAGGTTTTCAGGATGGCCCTAATGAATATGCATGAGAGAGATCTGCATATAATGGAGGTGCCAGGCATGCAAATCTGCTCCATGCATATTCATTAGGGCTATCCTGAAAACCCAACTGGCCTAGTGGTTCTCCAGGAACCACCGTTATAGAACGCACCAGATCCACGCAAAACGTAGCGCAGGCATTTGGACTTGGTTTTAGCTGGCCTACATGCCTGCGGCTAACATAAGCATCAAACAGCAGCGCTAACCGTGAGTCTATTAAGGGTGCGTGGAACTTGTAGAATCATTCTGGTTAACACTGATTTCTTTTTATGCGCAGTATATACGGAGGGGATGCCGAGAAGTTCTCAGTCCAAGCAAGAAGAGAATGATCTGGATATGGTTCAATCAATGATTGAAAAAATGTCAAAACAGAATTTTGTTTCTGCAAATGGGTACTTAAGAAATAAGATAACACTCTTTTCAAGAATGAGGGTCCTACTTTATAGGTCGTAGCCAGCTTTTTTTCCAGCTGGGAGAACTTGCTTTCAGATTTTTCCCTCAGCAGATTCCAGAGATCTTTTGCACTTGAATTCACTGCAAGACACAAGAGTGATTGAGAAATGTCCCCCTCGTGGATGCCAGTGGGAGAAAGGGTTGTGGGGAACGTTAGATGCAATATTTCTAGAATGATATCTAAGCTACATCTATGCTGTGGAAGAAGTCCACCATGTCATGGGGCCATTTTAGAAGCATTTCCACAGACAGTGGCATTTATAGCTGTAGATCACGTACATGTGCAAATAATTCTGGAAATCTCTTTTATACGTGGGAGATCCACATCGTGCAGAGATTTCAAGCGGGCTTGGTGGAGGATGGTTTGGGCCAGAACTGGCTCATGTGGAACCCTAAGCCAACTTTGTACTGGTGCTGCTCCCCCCAACAATCTGTATCTCTCACTCCACACTCTCCCTTCCCATCTGTTATCTGTGATTCAATATCTCCCCAACCCTCTCAAGACCCCCCACGCCTGCAGGACCAGGTGAGACACAGGCGATAAAGAGTGCCAAAATTCTAGTCCGGCATCTAAGACAGTGGTTCCCAACCCTGTCCTGGAGGACCTCCCAGGCCAATCGGGTTTTCAGGCTAGCTCTCATGAATATGCATGAGAGAGATTTGCATATACTGGACGTGACAGGCATGCAAATCTGCTCCATGCATATTCATTAGGGCTATCCTAAGAACCCGATTGGCCTGGGGGTCCTCCAGGACAGGATTGGGAGCCACTACTCTAGGAGTCTGAAGGTAGACTAGACTGGAATGTTGACACCCCTATCACTGGTGCCCCGAGATAGCGCCTCACCTGGTACACAGACTGAGCTGGCTTAGACAGAGCAAAATTGTCCCTAGCAGGTTCTACATGCACGTGGAAGTCGTGAATTCAGCACTTCTACCTGGAAATTTGAGTTCATGTTACTCCTTTTATACTGTGTATGTGTTTATATATTTCATAAATCGCTGCTTCTGCCGGGAATGCTGGGAAATATGCATCAGCAAAGCCTTTTGTAAAATACCGCCAGAACTGAGCATGTCCTAACCTGGATGTGTCAACTCCAACCTCCACATTCTGTGTAAAATGGACCTTCACCTCTTTCTCTCTTTAACCTATGTTTATTTAAGGAAATGCATTATAAAAAAGTTTCTGTTTGATTTTCCGACATTTGTTTCAGGTCATTTCAGAAGTTAATACTTGTAAAATCTGATTAATAGCTTAAAAATGCAAATGTAAATCAAGTTTTTATGTGGTTTTATGTGCATAGGGTTACCAGATGTCCGGATTTCTCTCAGACATGTCATCTGTTTCGAGGTCATGTCCGGGGTCCGGACAGCTTTTCAAAACCCAGCACTTTGTCCGGGTTTTGAAAAGATTCCCGACAAAATCTCTTCAGGAAGGAGCATCCATGCCTAAGTGGACGCAACATGGTGATGTCATGCGTGCACAAGCGTGATGTCATTGCATCGCATCTGCATGGATGCCTTCTGGGGGCATGGCTGGGGGAGAAGGGGGTGTGGGGACAGAGGGGGGCAGAAGTCATGCGTGTGCACACGTGATGTCATTGTGTCGCGTCTGCATGGATGCCTTCTGGGGGCGGGGCTGGGGGGCAGAAAGGGGCGTGGGGACAGAAGGGCGTGGGGCAGAAGGGGGAAAAAGGAGGGCAGATGTCATGCGTGTGCACACGTGATGTCATTGTGTCGCATTGGCATGGATGCCTTATGGGGGGGGCTGGGGGCAGAAGGGCGTGGGGCAGAAGGGGGAAGATGGAGGGCAGATGTCAAGCGTGTGCACACGTGATGTCATTATGTCGCATCTGCGTGGATGCCTTCTGGGGGCGTGGCTGGGGGCGAAGGGGTTGTGGGGGCAGAGGGGGGCAGAAGGGCGGGGGGCAGAAGGGGGAAGGAGGGCAGATGTCATGCATGTGCACACGTGATGTCATTGTGTCGCGTCTGCGTGGATGCCTTCTGGGGGCGGGGCTGGGGGCAGAAGGGGGCGTGACACAGGCAGAACACTAGGCTCCTTTGGGAAAATCTGGTAATCCTACGTGTGCATAAAGTCAAAGGGCTACCAGATGTCCAGATTTTCCTGGACAAGTCTTCGTTTTAGAGGACTGTCTAGGCATCCGGATGGGATTTCAAAACCTGGCCCTTTGTTCCAGGTTTTGAAATCCATTGAGCTCGGGGCCGCACCTGGAGGTCATCTGGGCATGCATGGATGCGACACAATGATGTCGCATGCATCTGCGCAAGCATTTGAGGTCATCATGGTGCGTTCACGCATGCGCAGATGCCCTCCAAACGCTGCCCCAAAGAGACGAGGTGTGTGTGGGGCCAGGACTGGGGCAGGGCTGTGGCTGGAAGTAGATGGGGCTGTGGGCAGAACAAGGACGGGCCGGAGCAGGGCAGGGCCAAGCGACCTCTTTTTTTGGAGAAAACAAATGTGGTAACCCTATAAAGTCAATTTAATGCGCATTCTTTTTGTGCATATAGTTTTCCGGTACATTGACTAAAGCGCGCGGGATAACCGCGCGCCGGCAATGCCTCTCGGACAAATGTGCACATGACGTCAGCGCGCCGGATTAGAACTTAACTTTAAAGTGCTCTGAGATGTTTTTTGGGGGGGACCCCCACACTTTACTTAGAAGTATCACCGCTGCTGTTGGAGGGATTTGGGGGGGGAAAGAGGGAAAAATTACAGTTTCCTCTCTAAGTGTGTGTGGGGGGGTTCCCCCCATGGTAGCAGCAACACAAAGTGGGAGGGGGGGTGTTCCCCCATCTACACACCCCCTCGGAGCACTTTAAAGTTAAGTTTTAATCCGGCGCGCTGACTTCCTGCGCGCATTTGCCCGAGCGGCTTTGTCAGCAAGCAATTGTCCCGCAGGCTTTTTGACTCGTCACCAGTTTTCCGAACCCAAAGCACAAACCAAATGTACATCCTTAGTCTCTTTTCTTTATGGCTTTTGTCCATCCTTTCAGTAAGTTCTTTATACTACTGACATGAAAAACCTACCAACGGTTTTCTGGTGTGTTCAGGCAATGTCATCCTTGGGGTTTCTCTCAGTGTTCCGGTTCTCTCTTGTGGATTCTGACAGTCCAGAAGGCCTACCTGTGGTTCTTTGAAACAGCTCTTTCCCTGATGATGCCGTGCTTAATTCCTTCGACGTGGGGTGCAGGAAATATTCAGCCAAATCCGGACCTAGAAGCCTGGACAGAAAAATAAATTGCAGATTTGTGAAACGATACATTTTCAAGTTTTTTTTAATTTTTGATATACCGTCTATCAAAGCAAAATGTAAAAAGATTGTAAGGGACAATTAAAATAGGTAAATAAAAGCCATATTTTATCAAATATTAAAAAATACTAGACGACTTCGGATTAACGTACGTGAGACGGAAGGAAAGTAGGGGAGGGAAAGATTGTTTAAAATACATCGAAGTAAAATTAATAAAAAAGGACGGTAAATGGGGGAGTGGCAAAAACATTAGGAGGGGAATCATTTCAAAAGAAGTCTTAGATGTTTCAAATCTTCACATGAATCAAAGAATTAAGAGGCTGAAGCTAATACTGAAGAGTAAAGGCATCTTTAAAGAGAAAGGTTTTAAGTTTGGCTTTAAATTTTTCAAGCGAGTTCTCTAATCGAACGTCTAATGGGAGGCGGTAACTGAAAAGATGGATTTGCGAGTAGTAGCGTAAAATAGTTCCCGTATTGACGGTATGGAGAGTAAGTTTTGATTATTTGATCGGAGGGTCCTGGATGATGAATAAGGAATCAAAAGTTTATCTATGAACGCCGGTTGGTTAGAGTTTTTTGTTTTAAAAAGTGAGGAGGAGTATTTTATAGACGAGACGATGAGTACATTTATAATGGGTATTATGTTTTTGGAAACCACAAAACTGTCTTTCTAAGCTTGGACAGAAATTTACAGCCCTCAGCCAGCTGATGGTACAGGGCAGAGAATAAAAGCCATCAACAAAATTAGACCTGTTGCACTATTTTGGAGGGTCATTTAATGCAATGTTTTTCAACCTTTTTACACCTATGGATCGGCAGAAATAAAAGAATTATTCTGTGGCAGGTCATGCCTCACGAACTTATTATACTTCTTTGAGGGGGTAACCAGCCAGGTGGATAAAGGGGAATCCATAGATATCATTTACCTTGACTTCCAAAAAGCCTTCGACAAGGTGCCACACGAAAGACTACTAAGGAAGCTATGGAACCATGGGGTGCAAGGGGAGGTCCACCGATGGATCAAAAACTGGCTGGCAGACAGGAAACAGAGGGTTGGAGTAAAGGGACATTACTCAGACTGGCAATGGGTCACGAGCGGAGTTCCACAGGGGTCGGTGCTGGGACCGCTCCTATTCAATATATTCATTAACGACCTGGAAGCAGGAACAAAATGTGAGGTTATTAAATTTGCGGATAACACCAAACTATATCGCAAGGTCAATAATATGGAGGACTGCGAAGATCTCCAAAAAGATCTGACAACACTGGAAAAATGGGCCAAAAAGTGGCAAATGAGTTTCAACATAGGGAAATGCAAGGTCATGCATATAGGGGAAAAAAACCCGATGTTCACTTACAAAATGGGGGGATCAGCGCTAGGGGTGAGCGACCTTGAAAGAGACCTGGGAGTGATGGTAGACACAACATTGAAGTCGTCGGCGCAGTGTGCCACGGCCTCAAGGAAAGCAAACAGAATGTTGGGTATCATTAAGAAGGGTATCACGACCAGGACAAAGGAAGTCATCCTGCCACTGTATCGTGCTATGGTGCGCCCGCACCTGGAGTATTGTGTTCAGTTCTGGTCGCCGTACCTCAAGAAGGACATGGAGGTACTTGAGAGGGTCCAGAGAAGAGCAACTAAGCTAATAAAGGGTATGGGGGACCTCTCATATACTGACAGACTGAAAAAGCTAGGGCTTTTCTCCCTGGAAAAGCGGAGACTTAGAGGAGACATGATAGAAACCTTCAAGATCATGAAGGGCATAGAAAAAAATAGACAGGGACAGATTTTTCAAATTAAGGGGATCAATAAGTACAAGGGGGCACTCAGAGAAATTGAAAGGGGAGAGGTTTAGAACAAACGCCAGGAAGTTCTTTTTCACACAGAGGGTGGTGGATACATTGAATGCGCTACCAGAGAATGTGATAAACAGGAGCACGCTACAGGGGTTCAAAGAAGCTTTGGATAGGTACTTGGAAGACAAAGGGATTGAGGGGTACAGATAAGAGTAGAGATAGATTATAGGGATGGGATTAGAGGTAAGTTACAAAATTAATCAGGGACCACTGTTCAGGCACTAGGCCTGATGGGCTGCTGCGGGAGCAGACCGCTGAGCAAGATGGACCTCTGGTCTGACTCAGCGGGGGCAAAAAAAAACAAAAAACAACAACAACAGGTAATTAAACTTTGGAATCCGTTGCTGGAAAACTGTAGTGAAAGCAGTTAACTTAGCAGGGTTTAAAAAAAGGTTTGGATAATTTCCTAAAAGTGAAGTGAAGTGAAGGCCATCATGCCATTGTATCGAGCGATGGTGCGTCCACATCTGGAATACTGCATTCAGTATTGGTCGCCACACCTCAAGAAGGACATGGCGGTACTTGAGAGAGTCCAAAGGAGAGCAACGAAACTGGTAAAAGGGCTGGAACACTGCCCATACGCCGAGAGGTTGGATAGGCTGGGGCTCTTCTCTCTGGAAAAAAGGAGGCTCAGGGGAGATATGATAGAGACCTTCAAGATCATGAGGGGCATAGAGAGGGTGGATAGGGACAGATTCTTCAGACTGAAGGGGACAACAAGTACGAGGGGGCATTCGGAGAAACTGAAGGGAGATAGGTTCAAAACAAATGCAAGGAAGTTTTTTTTCACCCAAAGGGTCGTGGACACTTGGAATGCGCTACCGGAGGAAGTGATCAGGCAGAGTACGGAACAGGGATTCAAACAGGGATTGGACGGATTCCTGAGGGATAAAGGGATCGTGGGATACTGAGAGAGGTGCTGGGATGTAACACAGGTATAGAAAGCTAACCAGGTAATAAGTATAGTAACCCAACAGGTCGTGCATGTGCAAGACTGGAGGGTAAGGACTACGATGGGAAGATAGGACTTCAATGAGAAACCAAGGTGGCAAGGGAGCCCCTTCTGGTGATTCAGACAGGTCGTGACCTTTTTGGGCCGCCGCGGGAGCGGACTGCCGGGCAGGATGGACCTATGGTCTGACCCGGCGGAGGAACTGCTTATGTTCTTAAGGCCATAAGCCATTATTAAAATGGATTTGGGGGGGGGAAATCCACTGCATAGTCTTAGGATAAGCAACATAAAATCTGGTTTTCTCTTTGGGATCTTGCAAGGTACTTGTGACTTCGGTTGGAAACAGGATACCGGGCTTGATGGGCCTTCAGACTGCCCCAGTATGGCAACTCTTTATGTTCTTCTCCCACGGCTTTCTTGAGATCAGACACAGCCTCAGTCTCTGTCTCCGCTGCAGCTCTGAAGAAATATCTTAGGAATTTTCTCACGATAGACTTAAACCATTGTCTTGTTTAGCTTTTTTTTTCTTTTTCATGATTAGTGAATCGGATCCTACACCACCTTATTTAATTTGTTTTCAAATTCTTTATTTTTTTTTTTTATAATTTGGCCCTATCTTTAGCTCCCATTCTCCTTCCTCGGGGAGAATCTCTTGAGAAATCACGCCCCAACATTTAAAACAAACTTCTCTTTTCGGTTAGAGCCTCTTTCGCTAAGTTGGCGCTAAACGCTGTTCCCACACTCTTAGGTATTCTGTGAGCGTCTGAGCAGCGCTGGAGCATTTAACGCTTCAGGCCACGGTCGAAATCTCGACCGCGGCTTAGTAAAAGGGGTGGGGGAGGGGTTGGATTTTTTTTTTTTATTGCCTTTATAGATTTGGGAGAAAGCTATAATGCCCAAAATGAAAAATTGATCTACCGTACCCAAATCCTGGTGAAAAGCATTTTTAATCAAGCAACAAAAATTCTGCTCCTTCCCTCCCCCAAATTTCTGAGCTCACAGAACTCATTAGAAATATGGGGAACGAATATAACCTTGTAAACAATACTTTACCTTCAAAATATGACTCCCAGCCATAACAGTTCTAGGAGGAGTGTGAAAGCTGAGCGTGCCTGACCAGAAAACACGTCGGGTTCACGTCTCTTGCAAAGGCCTCACTGCTAAAGCTGACATTTACTAAGGATCTGGTTGTGACGTTACCTGGAGATGCTTCAACAGAAGGCTGTGAAGTGTTCCAGTCCAGTTCCGATTCCGTATTTATGACATAACGCCTTATCTACTGATGGATTTGTGCATCTTTAAAGTAGACAAGAGGCATTAAATGAACGTTCCAGGCCCTTGTGAGCACCGATACAGAACCAGTGACCTTCCAGGTATAGGGTCTCCATTTGGGGGTTGTTTGTTTTTCTGTTAGTAAGCCACGCTGGGACCAATGCTCCCTCTAAGGATTGGCTGGGTGAGTGCAAATTTTTTTCTCATGTGAGTGACAAGTTCTAAAAAAAAAAAAATGTTTTTCGTATGAGCAACAAGTTCTAAAAACCAACAATTTTCCACAGATTTGCAATAATTTTTGTAAGAGACCCTGTTAAATCTGTGAGCAAGGCTCCTAGAATGAATGAGCGATTGCTATGAGGGAACATAGGCTGGGACCCACCCTCACTTCACAGCCCGGGACCCCACTATCTTCCTACCGAGCTGAAACACTCGGTAGCCTGCTCTGTTAGAAAACCCACTCAGATCCTGCACCCCTCAGGATGTCGGCCCATCCAGGAGTCTCCCTCGGTACTTGGCCTCTAGAAGAGAGATCAGGATAACCGAAAAGCCCCGCATCTGCTCCTCTCCTCCCTTATATACAATGCCCCCCTCCCAGTGAGGTCAGGGTCCTCCAACTCCACTCACTTAAGCTGTTATAACTGCCACTACTACAATTAATTATTTCTATAGCGCTACCAAACGCATGCAGTGCTGTAGAGTCAAAAAGAAGAAGAAAACAGTCCCTGCTCCAAAGAGCTTACAATCTAAACAGACAAGACAAACAGGATGTCATGGATACAGTTAAGGGGAACGGGTTGGAGGGCAGAGGGGAATACAGGACAATCGAGCCATTGTGACATCACTGATGAGGTTGGCTCTTATTGGTGGAATGAGGCATTATGACATCACAATCTCAGCTCTGGAATGTTGCTACTCTTTGCCTGGTACTTGGGACCTGGGTTGGCCACGTTTGGAAACAGGGCACTGGGCTTGATGGACCCAGTATGGACATTCTTATGTTCTTATGAAACTCTTGAAATGTTCGGCAGGATTAACACACTAGCTGTTCCTCCACTGACCACGTCAAGCCCAAGAGCTGCCCCTACCTGACTTAAGCAGCTGGTGGAAATTTCTTTTACCATACTGGGTGGTTTCAACGAGCATTAAAACGCTGGTTGCTTAACTCAGCCTAGTAAATCATACGCCTCACTGATTGTGCTCCACCCTTTTCATTATTAGAATACGGGTGAGCTGTCGAGTGGCAGGGACTTTGTTTTGGGTAAGAATATTTATGGTTTATTGAGAGCTTCTATGCCGCTGCTAATGACCGGGGAGTCAATTCAGAGCGGTTTGCATGAGCTTCTATAAAGGTGTTACAATACATGAGCTTTATACAAGGGTTCTATTCAGATACTGGGGCTTCTGTAGCAGGGTTACAAAACAGCATGATTATGCCATAATCAATCATCCTACTTATGTTACGGCACATCGATCATCCGTTTAGACCAACTCAATCGTTCTATGTAAATTCACATACAATACTAGGTTTAGTATTGCAGCTAAGTGCATAATATTTACATACCTCCTAAATAGAATCTATATATACCTATCTGTATCATTTATCTTTAAAAATCTCTCTCAGAATCTAGTTTTTGGGCCTGTGTCTGTTTATCCCTATTGTGTTCATAAGAACATAAGCAATGCCTCCGCTGGGTCAGACCTGAGGTCCATCGTGCCCAGCAGTCCGCTCACGCGGTGGCCCAACCGGTCCAGGACCTGTGCAGTAATCCTCTATCTATCTATACCTCTCTATCCCCTTTTCCAGCAGGAAATTGTCCAATCCTTTCTTGAACCCCAGTACCGGACTCTGTCCTATTACACTCTCTGGAAGCGCATTCCAGGTGTCCACCACACGTTGGGTAAAGAAGAACTTCCTAGCATTCGTTTTGAATCTGTCCCCTTTCAACTTATCCGAATGCCCTCTTGTTCTCTTATTTTTCAAAAGTTTGAAGAATCTGTCCCTCTCTACTCTCTCTATGCCCTTCATGACCTTGTAAGTCTCTATCATATCCCCTCTAAGTCTCCTCTTCTCCAGGGAAAAGAGTCCCAGTTCCTCCAATCTTTCTCTATCTATCTATCTCTCTTTCTCTCTCTCCCTCTCTCTTTCTTTCTCTCTCTCTCAATATTTCTCTCTGTCTCCCTTTCTCTCTCTCTTTCTGTCCCTCTCTACTCTCTCTATGCCCTTCATGATCTTGTAAGTCTCTATCATATCCCCTCTAAGTCTCCTCTTCTCCAGGGAAAAGAGACCCAGTTTCTCCAATCTTTCTCTCTCTCTCTCTCTCCCTTTCTCTCTCTGTCTTTACATCTCTTTCTCTCTCTATTTCTGTCTCTCCCCCTTTCTCTCTCTCTTTCTTTCTAGCTCTCTCTCTCTGTCTTTCTATCTCTCTCTCTCTCTGTCCCTCTCCACTCTCTCTATGCCCTTCATGATCTTGTAAGTCTCTATCATATCCCCTCTAAGTCTCCTCTTCTCCAGGGAAAAGAGACCCAGTTTCTCCAATCTTTCTCTCTCTCTCTCTCTCCCTTTCTCTCTCTGTCTTTACATCTCTTTCTCTCTCTATTTCTGTCTCTCCCCCTTTCTCTCTCTCTTTCTTTCTAGCTCTCTCTCTCTGTCTTTCTATCTCTCTCTCTCTCTGTCCCTCTCCACTCTCTCTATGCCCTTCATGATCTTGTAAGTCTCTATCATATCCCCCCTAAGTCTCCTCTTCTCCAGGGAAAAGAGACCCAGTTTCTCCAATCTTTCTCTCTCTCTCTCTCTCCCTTTCTCTCTCTGTCTTTACATCTCTTTCTCTCTCTATTTCTGTCTCTCCCCCTTTCTCTCTCTCTTTCTTTCTAGCTCTCTCTCTCTGTCTTTCTATCTCTCTCTGTCCCTCTCCACTCTCTCTATGCCCTTCATGATCTTGTAAGTCTCTATCATATCCCCTCTAAGTCTCCTCTTCTCCAGGGAAAAGAGACCCAGTTTCTCCAATCTTTCTCTCTCTCTCTCTCTCCCTTTCTCTCTCTGTCTTTACATCTCTTTCTCTCTCTATTTCTGTCTCTCCCCCTTTCTCTCTCTCTTTCTTTCTAGCTCTCTCTCTCTGTCTTTCTATCTCTCTCTCTCTCTGTCCCTCTCCACTCTCTCTATGCCCTTCATGATCTTGTAAGTCTCTATCATATCCCCTCTAAGTCTCCTCTTCTCCAGGGAAAAGAGACCCAGTTTCTCCAATCTTTCTCTCTCTCTCTCTCTCCCTTTCTCTCTCTGTCTTTACATCTCTTTCTCTCTCTATTTCTGTCTCTCCCCCTTTCTCTCTCTCTTTCTTTCTAGCTCTCTCTCTCTGTCTTTCTATCTCTCTCTCTCTCTGTCCCTCTCCACTCTCTCTATGCCCTTCATGATCTTGTAAGTCTCTATCATATCCCCTCTAAGTCTCCTCTTCTCCAGGGAAAAGAGACCCAGTTTCTCCAATCTTTCTCTCTCTCTCTCTCTCCCTTTCTCTCTCTGTCTTTACATCTCTTTCTCTCTCTATTTCTGTCTCTCCCCCTTTCTCTCTCTCTTTCTTTCTAGCTCTCTCTCTCTGTCTTTCTATCTCTCTCTCTCTCTCTCTGTCCCTCTCCACTCTCTCTATGCCCTTCATGATCTTGTAAGTCTCTATCATATCCCCTCTAAGTCTCCTCTTCTCCAGGGAAAAGAGACCCAGTTTCTCCAATCTTTCTCTCTCTCTCTCTCTCCCTTTCTCTCTCTGTCTTTCCATCTCTTTCTCTCTCTATTTCTGTCTCTCCCCCTTTCTCTCTCTCTTTCTTTCTAGCTCTCTCTCTCTGTCTTTCTATCTCTCTCTCTCTCTGTCCCTCTCCACTCTCTCTATGCCCTTCATGATCTTGTAAGTCTCTATCATATCCCCTCTAAGTCTCCTCTTCTCCAGGGAAAAGAGACCCAGTTTCTCCAATCTTTCTCTCTCTCTCTCTCTCCCTTTCTCTCTCTGTCTTTACATCTCTTTCTCTCTCTATTTCTGTCTCTCCCCCTTTCTCTCTCTCTCTCTCTCTAGCTCTCTCTCTCTGTCTTTCTCTCTCTCTCTCTCTCTGTCCCTCTCCACTCTCTCTATGCCCTTCATGATCTTGTAAGTCTCTATCATATCCCCTCTAAGTCTCCTCTTCTCCAGGGAAAAGAGACCCAGTTTCTCCAATCTTTCTCTCTCTCTCTCTCTCCCTTTCTCTCTCTGTCTTTACATCTCTTTCTCTCTCTATTTCTGTCTCTCCCCCTTTCTCTCTCTCTTTCTTTCTAGCTCTCTCTCTCTGTCTTTCTATCTCTCTCTCTTTCTGTCCCTCTCCACTCTCTCTATGCCCTTCATGATCTTGTAAGTCTCTATCATATCCCCTCTAAGTCTCCTCTTCTCCAGGGAAAAGAGACCCAGTTTCTCCAATCTTAATCTATCTATCTCTCTCTCTTTCTGTTTCTCTCCCTTTCTCTCTCTCTCTCTCTTTTTTTCTTTCTATCACTCTATATATTTCTCTCTGTCTCCCTTTCTCTCTCTCTTTCTGTCTCTCTCCCTTTCTCTCTCTCTTTCTGTCTCTCTCCCTTTCTTTCTATCTCTCTCTCTCTCTCTATTTCTCTCTGTCTCCCTTTCTCTCTCTCTTTCTGTCCCTCTCTACTCTCTCTATGCCCTTCATGATCTTGTAAGTCTCTATCATATCCCCTCTAAGTCTCCTCTTCTCCAGGGAAAAGAGACCCAGTTTCTCCAATCTTAATCTATCTATCTCTCTCTCTTTCTGTTTCTCTCCCTTTCTCTCTCTCTCTCTCTTTTTTTCTTTCTATCACTCTATATATTTCTCTGTCTCCCTTTCTCTCTCTCTTTCTGTCTCTCTCCCTTTCTCTCTCTCTTTCTGTCTCTCTCCCTTTCTTTCTATCTCTCTCTCTCTCTCTATTTCTCTCTGTCTCCCTTTCTCTCTCTCTTTCTCTCTCTCTTTCTGTCTCTCTCCCTTTCTTTCTATCTCTCTCTCTCTCTCTATTTCTCTCTGTCTCCCTTTCTCTCTCTCTTTCTGTCCCTCTCTACTCTCTCTATGCCCTTCATGACCTTGTAAGTCTCTATCATGTCCCTTCTACGTCTCCTGTTCTCCAGGGAAAAGAGACCCAGTTTCTCCAATCTTTCTCTCTCCCTTTCTCTCTCTCTTTCTTTCTCTCTCTCTCTCTATTTCTCTCTCCCTCTCTACTCTCTCTATGCCCTTCATGACCTTGTAAGTCTCTATCATGTCCCTTCTACGTCTCCTGTTCTCCAGGGAAAAGAGACCCAGTTTCTCCAATCTTTCTCTCTCCCTTTCTCTCTCTCTTTCTTTCTAGCTCTCTCTCTCTGTCTTTCTATCTCTCTCTCTCTCTGTCCCTCTCCACTCTCTCTATGCCCTTCATGATCTTGTAAGTCTCTATCATATCCCCTCTAAGTCTCCTCTTCTCCAGGGAAAAGAGACCCAGTTTCTCCAATCTTTCTCTATCTATCTATCTCTCTTTCTCTCTCTCTCTCTCTCTATTTCTCTCTGTCTCCCTTTCTATCTCTCTCTCTGTCCCTCTCTATTCTCTCTATGCCCTTCATGACCTTGTAAGTCTCTATCATGTCCCTTCTACGTCTTCTCTTCTCCAGGGAAAAGAATCCCAGTTCCTCCAATCTTTCTCTATCTATCTCTCTCTCTTTCTCTCTCTCCCTCTCTCTTTCTTTCTCTCTCTCTCAATATTTCTCTCTGTCTCCCTTTCTCTCTCTCTCTCTGTCCCTCTCTACTCTCTCTATGCCCTTCATGACCTTGTAAGTCTCTATCATGTCCCTTCTACGTCTCCTCTTCTCCAGGGAAAAGAATCCCAGTTCCTCCAATCTTTCTCTATCTATCTCTCTCTCTTTCTCTCTCTCCCTCTCTCTTTCTTTCTCTCTCTCTCAATATTTCTCTCTGTCTCCCTTTCTCTCTCTCTCTCTGTCCCTCTCTACTCTCTCTATGCCCTTCATGACCTTGTAAGTCTCTATCATGTCCCTTCTACGTCTCCTCTTCTCCAGGGAAAAGAATCCCAGTTCCTCCAATCTTTCTCTATCTATCTCTCTCTCTTTCTCTCTCTCCCTCTCTCTTTCTTTCTCTCTCTCTCAATATTTCTCTCTGTCTCCCTTTCTCTCTCTCTCTCTGTCCCTCTCTACTCTCTCTATGCCCTTCATGACCTTGTAAGTCTCTATCATGTCCCTTCTACGTCTCCTGTTCTCCAGGGAAAAGAATCCCAGTTTCTCCTATTGTGTTACTGATGGGGGGAGGGGGAGTGTGTCTGTTTATCCCTATTGTGTTCATCCTATTGTGTTCCTGATGGGGGGAGTGTGTGTGTGTTGGGGGGGGGGGAGGCTAGCCAACTGTCTCCTCAACGTTGTTTTATTGGCTAAAGTAGTCCTGTAACGAGGACGGTCTTTCTCCCCTTCTTGAACTTTCCGGTTTCCTTTTCCAGTTTAGCTTCCTTTGTGAGGGCGTTCCACCACCTCCAAAATAATAAGTCTTGCTGGCTTTTGTTCTAAGATTTACTGTGCTTGGATAATCTCTTGTTTGCCTGAAAGGCTGCACCTGCGTAAACATGCGAGTGACAAAGACCATAGAAAAGGTTTTCTCACAAAGTCTTTTTGACCTGGATGTTGTCTGTAAGCTCTGTTGAGAGGATACGGCCTCTTATAGATACTGTAGAGGCATCCATTGACAGCCTTGCCAGCAGTGAACATATCAGGGGAAAGGACGTACAGGTTAGAGAGCTATATCCTGTTACTGCGACCACTTAGGGCCTGATTTCCTACCTCTGTATTGGCCGGAAACCAGTGGTAGAGCTGGGACTGAATGGTAGGGTTACCAGATTTTCCATTTGGAAAATCTGGACCCCCTTAGACCCGCCCCCCAGGCCCGTCCGTTTCCACCCATCTCTGCCCCAGCCCCGCCCTCAATCCCACCCTAGCCCCGCTCCTGCTGCCTGCTCTGGTCAGGCAGGAGCACATGCGACACAATGACATCACATGCGTGCGCATGGCTTCATCGCGTTGGCCTCCTGCCCGACGGCGATTTTGAGGGAGGCTTTTCAAAATATATCCTGCACGGAAATGTCACCGCGGGATTGTCAGTGCTCCAAAGTCCGCCATGCTTTTGACAGATCACTGGCACCGCTCACCCTTACTACGCCACTGCCCGTACAATTTGGTGTAGTCATCTACCAAAGGCGTTCCAAATACTCAAGCATTCAATGTCTTCTTGAGATAGTCAGGATAAAGCTTGAGATGCCATTCAACCCTTTGCAACAAGGCCTCACGCTGCACTACAGTATATCAAATCCATGAGCCTTTACACTAGATCCTTTCTGCACACACCCGGTCCAGTGATTATTACACGTGAACAAATAATTTGTTGCACTCACTTGTAGAGTTCTCTTACATACATGGGCGTCACCTTCTGATCTTCCTCATTCTCTTTTCTCTCCCCAGTGACCAACACAAGTTCAGTTTCCTCTTCTTCTTTGACTGGCTCCTGGATACACGTCAAATCATTTTTATAGACTTCATTATTCAGGCTCAGTAATGCAGAAAATGGGCTCCCAGGTCGACAGAGAGGGATCTGGGGCCTTTGATTGTGTGGACTGTGAGGTTCATCTGTCACAGAAAATGATAAAGCACACTGAACTCCTTATGGATATATATTTAAATGAAATTCATATACCAAGTAAATATATCCCTCCCCCCCCCCAAAAAAAAAAAAAAATGTAGATTTTCTATGGACCTTCAGAGGTGATATTCTCAGAAAAGTTGCGGTGAGAATATGAGTTTACCAAGGCTCATTAGTCCGATGCTTTTTATAGCATTTAATCCACTCTTCACAAGTTAACAGTTTCAATAATTCAGTACTTGATTTTTATATAGGCGAGCAGAAAACAAAAGCTTTATTAAACATACTCAAACTCTTTCATTGGGCCCAACACGGTCTGTGTTTCGGCTTGGAAAAGAAAGCCTTCTTCAGGGGTATATGAACAATGGGAATTCACTTTAGCGATTGCTAATACACCCCTGAAGAAGGCTTTCTTTTCCAAGCCGAGGACATGTCCGGGTAAATCCGGACATATGGTAACCCTACACCGAAGCAATTTGCAATATTATATGCAGGCACTTTTTCTGTCTCTGGTCTCCTTTTACAAATGCAGAAAAAAGGAGGATGGATGCAGACATCCGGGTTTTACTTCCATTGCTTTCAAGTGGAAGCAAAACCCGGATGTCTAAATCCGTCTTCCTTTTTCTGGAGCCATATGGTAACCCTATCAGGAGCTAGAAGAGGTAAGAGGTGCCTTACCTTGTGTGCAAAGTCGGAAGCTCACCTGCTGTTCCAGCTGTTGACTTCATTATCGGCCTCCAACATTCCAGTCCAACAGGGTGCAGCTATCTCTGGGCTAAGACCCCCTCAAGGACCTCCAGGCAGCCGAGTGTGTTTCCTTTTTATCCCAGGATCATTTCAAAGAAACCAGCTGGCAGAATCTGCTTCCCCCTCTTTCCTCTGCTTGCTACACAGTTTCTTCTGAACCAGACCCTTGTGCATGCTCTCTCACCTTCGCTGGTTACTAAAATGCCTTGCCCTGGTTTTATAAAACTGTGTTAAGTCATTGAAACAAACTGCTCCGCATGGCAACCTTTGCGTAAATATCCTTCAGCTCAATCAGGGTAGGTTTAGTGGGTTTAATAACAATGGGAGGCTTGTGTACTGATACACAGCAAACAGGATTTTTCAAAGGACCTGGCCATAATTCAAAGAAGGCATTGACTTGCCCAGTGCTACTAATACCTCCCTATCCCATATATCATTCCCTTGTAAATAAACACAGTAATGTGCTGTGATTTCAAATGCTCCTGTCTGTGGGATAAATACTTTTCTATTTATTCAATGTTCTATACCATTCTCCCAGGTAAGCTCAGAACGGTTTACATGAATTTATTCAGGTACTCTAGCATTTTTTCCTGTCTGTCCTGGTGGGCTCACAATCTATCTAATATATCTGGGGCAATGGGGGGATTTTGTGACTTGCCTAGGAGCAGCATGGTTTTGAACCCATAATTGCAGGGTACCAAGGCTGTAGCTTTAACCACTGTGTCACACTCTGCCCTCTACTGGAGACTTTGCCACAAAGGAGGAGTTATCAAGATGTATTGTGGTCAGGACATGCTTTATTTACTCCTTAATGCATATTAAAGGGTACTAACGCATTCTAGATAAAGTTACATAGCAATGAGATACAAATGCAAGCAAAATACTTCATTACTATGTAAAATGCATGTAAAACAGCTCATTGTTATGCAATGAGAAGCTGTCTCCTTCCAGTGTTCCCTCTAAGCTTTGCACATGTGCAAACTCAGTTCAGAAAGGAAGCATACGCCTAGTAGCTGAATACAGAAAATATTTCCTGGATGTCTTTATCGTGAACATAGGCTAAATCAGTGTTCTTCAACCACCGGTCCATGGACCAGTGCTGGTCCACAGAAATTTCCTGCCGGTCCACAGGGCCAGCACGTGCATCAGGCCCAAAACAGTGTTCTTCAACCGCCAGTCCACGGTGCGATCGATGCGGCGTTATCTTCAAGCCGGCTCCCTCTTCCTAACTGATTCAGCGCACAAAGCCAAAGGCAGTGGCTCCTACGGGCATCCTGCGCCTGAACCAGAAGCCTTCTCTCGGACGTTGCAACGTCAGAGGGAAGGCTTCCAGATGAGGCACGGGACGTGCAAGGTGCAATTAGTACTATTATGGGGGCAGGGTCTGGGGTGGAGATTGGGTAGAGATGGGCAGGATTTTCAATCACCGGTCCATGGACCGATGCCGGTCCACAGAATAATTCTTTTATTTCTGCCGGTCCATAGGTGTAAAAATGGGCTAAATCACCCATATCGAATCAGGCAGAAGGGCGTCCACGCATGCGCGGATACAATGCAATGACATCACGCGTGCATCCATGCATGCACAGATGTCCTGCCCAATGAGAGCGGAGGGTGGGATTGGAGGCAGGGCTGGGGTGGGATCGTGGGCATGATGAGGCGGAACCAGGGCATGGCAGATGGGGATTGGTGGGACTGGGCGGGCCTAGGAGCACGGATTTTCCAGATGAAAATCTGGTAACCCTACCCATAAGCTAAGTTACCATGTGGCTTGAACACATCCCCTCTCCTTCTCCACTTCAGACGCTGTTGCCTGGTCCCAGCAGGGGGTGGCTTCAGAAACCAACTGCTGCGATGGGGGACGGCCAGCACTTCCCTCCTTTCATGTTACTGCTCGACACTGACGCCGACTCTCCCTCCACCCAGTTGCCGGCCTATGAAAACACATCATGACTGGACCGAGCAATAGCATCAGAGGAGGAACTGGCTGAGGGGCGGGGCATGGCCAGGACACCATAATCTCTTGAGCCAGCCCTGGATATGATCGAGGTCTACAAAATCCCGAGTGGTGTGGTAAAACTGAATCGATTTTTGTTTTACTCTTTTAGAAATTGCAAAAGCCAAGGGACACTCAATTAAATCGCACGGAAATACCTTTTAAACAACTAGAGGAGGAAATTTTTTTTTTTTCACTCAACGAATAGTTAAGCTCTAGAACAGGGATCTCAAAGTCCTTCCTTGAGGGCCACAATCCAGTCGGGTTTTCAGGATTTCCCCAGTGAATATGCACGAGACCTATGTGCATGCACTGCTTTCATTGCATATTCGTCAATCGCTCCTCCTAAACTTACTTGCTCCACTTCATCACTGACGCTGAAACCGTGGATTGAAGACAAAGTTTTATTTTATTTTTCTTTCCAGCTTATGATTTATCTTTAATCTTATCTATTGTTTTGCCTTTTGTCTTTGTTTTGTTCTATTTCTATCATTTAAATTTCTCCAGAATTCTACTGTTCAACGGCTCCCCCTTCTGCTTCTATTCCTTTCTCTCCTCTCTTCTACCTTCCAAAGTATTTAGATCAATGCTGTCTTGTTAAAATGTTTATTTTATTTTTATTTTTCCTCTAACTCTACTTTTCACTTCTCTATTACCCTCCAGGTACTTTAGTTAGATTGTGAGCCTTCGGGACAGTAAGGGAATTTTCCAAGTACCTTTCTTATTTCTAATCTTAATGTATATTTTCTGTAAACCGCTTAGAACCTAACGGATGTAGCGGTATATAAGAAATAAATTACATTACATTACATTACATTCATTGGGGAAATCCTGAAAACCCGACTGGATTGCGGCCCTCGAGGAGGGATTTTGAGACCCTGCTCTAGAACCTCTTGCCAGAGGATGTGGTAAGTGTGGCTGGATTTAAAAAAAAAAGGTTTGGACAAGTTCCTGGAGGAAAAATCCATTCTGCTATTGAAACAAACATGGGGAAAGCCACTGCTTGCCCTGAATCGGTAGCTTGGAACGTTGCCACTCTTTGGGATTCTGCCAGATACTTGTGTCCTGGATTGGATGCTGTTGGAAACAGGATGGACCACTGGTCTGACTCAGTATGGATATTCGTAGGCATTTGGGTAATATGGCATATTTGATATCGCTGGCTTTCTACCCTCATCCTTTCAAGCCTATCATACTGTCCCCACATGCACAACATTTGCTGCCTGGCCAGGCCACGTGAGGATATCCAGTCTAAAGGAGGCTTTGGCCTAGATTCACTAAGCTTACTGATCGTGTCCTGACCAGCGTGCGACCCCCGACCTGATTCAGTAACCTTCCTCACGATCCGATCCGCACATGCAAATGAGGGAAAATGGCATGTAAAGTAGGAAGGCAGCGATTCACTAAAGAGAAGACGGAACACCGACTGGGCTGGCCAATCAAAAAAGAAACGACCGTGAGACCAGTCGCTCACGTCCTTTCCGAATGATCTGCTCTCTGCCGCCCTGCTTTCTGCCGCTCTTCGAGCCCGCAGGTTAAAAGTGTGTTCTAATCTGGCTGCAGCGTGTTCTGTTCCATCTGGCTGTCCTGCTCTCTGCAGCCCTGAAATAAAACATCTCCCTTGTGCAAAAGTGCCCTGCTCTCTGCCGCCCTTTGAGCCTGTTGGTTTAACCCGCGGGTTAAAAGCGTGTTCTAATCCGGCTGTTCCATAACTGGCTGCCAATCCACCCCCTCCCCCTTGTTTTGACCTTGCTTGTGCGGTCTACGCATGCGTCAGGATCGCTCTGCAGCGATCTGTGGGGTCGCTGTGGGGCGTGCTTCTGATTACTTTAATTTGCATGAGGATGCGTTGTGAATCAGTCACCCGGGAAGACTCAGCCATGGATCTCCCAACAAGTTGAGGTTTAGTGAATCTAGCCGTTTATGTATAAACCTTAAAGGAAAGATCATATGTAAAGTTCAATTACTGTACTAAGGCCATGCAAATAATCTTTGCAAGGGCTGTGGTTAGGCTGGAAGAGCATGAAAGCAATGTGATTAAATTACTAAGTAAAAGGATTTTGTATTTTAATTTAAATACCCTGAATACAGCATTGTTTGCGCTGGTCTGGACCTGCCCTTATGCAGATAGGCCCTGGAACTCTTATTAGCTCGGATTTCATGGGCTGTTAATTGGAGTAGGTGTGGAGACAAGAGCATTAGGTAGAAAAATCCAGTCCTATCAAAGAAACACACCACAAGTTTATTATTAAAGCAGCTGATATTAAACTGATTTATATGTATTTGACAGATAATAGGGTTATAACTTGTCTGGGATTCTATGTTGCGCAGTAGTTTCAGCAGCCTCTAGTGGCAAGTGATGGGAAATACAGCTGAAGAATTTACCAGCTACTTCAAGTGGAATCCTCACATTGCCTTCACTGTTCTGTGCTTTTGGATCCATTTCTAATGGTTCTTTCTCCCCCCCCCCCTCCCCCTTCAGGGCATTTTTCCTATTTATGTTTCTTTTCTTCACAGTTGCCTGAGGTTGTGAGTTCGATTCCCACTGCAGCTCCTTGTGACTCTGGGCAAGTAATGTAAACACTTCATTGCTCCAGGTACAAAACAAGTATCTGTCTAAAATCTGTATGGTATACAAGTCCCATCCCCTTATCCTATATCGTTATACTGTATATTGAACATAGCATCTCAATGGTAGCTGCAGCCACAAGATGGCAGTCAAGAAGCATATCTTACGCAACATCTCATGCTGTTTCTCCCACTTGCTGAAGGACGAATGTCTATTATCTGGAAAGTCGGGTGCCTATGCCCATGCCTAGGGTTACCAAATGTACGGATTTCCCCGGACATGAACTCCTTTTCGAGGGCATGTCCGGGGGTCTGGATGACTTTTCAAAACCCAGCACTTTGGGTTTTGAAAGCTTCCTTGAAAACGTGGACAGGAGGGCATCCATGCATGCCACGCCTTGACATCACGTGCACATGCATGAATGCCCTCTTGCCCAACAAGAGCAGGTCATGAATGGGGCTGGGGCGGGATTGGAGGTGGGGCTGGGGCATGACAGGAAGGGGATGGGTAGGCAGGCCTGTGGGGTGGGTCTAGGGGAGGTCTGTATTTTCCAGACGGAAAATCTGGTAACCCTAAGTCCATGCAAATGAATCTCGTGGCTATTCATTGTGGAAATCCTGAAACCCTACAGGGCTGTGGCCCTCAAGGACCGTGATTGCCCACCCCTATAAGTTATAAGAACATAAGCAATGCCTCCGCAGGGTCAGACCTGAGGTCCATTGTGCCCAGCAGTCTGCTCATGCGGTGGCCCAACAGGTCCAGGACCTGTGCAGTAATCCTCTATCTATACCCCTCTATCCCCTTTTCCAGCAGGAAATTGTCCAATCCTTTCTTGAACCCCAGTACCGTACTCTGCCCTATTACGTCCTCTGGAAGCGCATTCCAGGTGTCCACAACACGCTGTGTAAAGAAGAACTTCCTAGCATTTGTTTTGAATCTGTCCCCTTTCAACTTTTCCGAATGCCCTCTTGTTCTTTTATTATTCGAAAGTTTGAAGAATCTGTCCCTCACTGCTCTCTCTGGCTAATCCAGTCCTGATTTTATAGTTCTGATTTTCTTCAGGCCCAAATTTGCCCATAGGCATCGTGAAGATGCTAGTGCCAACACGATAGCATTATCAGTGACAGAAAAAAAAACACAGACGGGATAGTACGCCTGAAAAAAACGGACGGGAATTACGCAGAATCGGATCCCGAAAAGGCCGAACTACTAAACGAATACTTCTGCTCGGTCTTCACCTGCGAGGCGCCAGGGTCCGGCCCTCAATTGAAGCCACAGTCAAACACAAAAGACCCGTTTCGGAATTTTAAATTCACACTCAGCGGGGTTTACTTTGAGCTAACAAAACTCAAGGTGGACAAAGCCATGGGACCGGACAATCTGCACCCCAGAGTGCTCAGGGAGTTAGGTGATGTCCTGGCAGAACCGTTAGCCGTGCTCTTCAATCTCTCACTGAGTACAGGGACAGTCCCCTTGGACTGGAAAACAGCTAACGTCGTTCCTCTACACCAAAAGGGTTGCAGGACAGAGGCTGCAAATTACAGACCGGTGAGTCTGATATTGATAGTATGCAAACTCATGGAAACACTGATCAAACGCCAATTGGACACGGTCTTGGACGAAGGGAATCTACGGGACCCCAATCAACATGGATTCACCAAGGGTAGGTCCTGCCAATCAAACCTCATCAGCTTCTTTGACTGGGTAACAAAAAGACTGGATGAAGGAGATTCACTAGACATAGTGTACCTGGACTTCAGTAAAGCTTTTGACAGCGTCCCACACCGCAGACTGTTAAACAAGATGAAATCGATGGGGTTAGGAGAGACTCTGACGGCATGGGTCAATGATTGGCTGAGTGGCAGACTTCAGAGGGTGATGGTTAACGGTACTTTCTCTGAGACATCGGAGGTGACCAGCGGGGTGCCGCAGGGCTCGGTCTTGGGTCCACTCCTCTTCAACATATTCATAGGAGATCTGACTCAAGGGCTTCAAGGTAAGGTAACATTATTCGCCGACGACGCCAAACTATGTAATATGGTAAGCGAGGACAATCTACAAGATATTATGGCGCAGGACCTGCGTACATTGGAATGCTGGTCCTCAACCTGGCAGCTGGGCTTCAATGCTGGAAAGTGTAAGGTCATGCACCTGGGTAGCAGAAACCCATGTAGAACTTATACCTTGAACGGGGAGACCTTGACCAGGACTTCAGCAGAACGAGATTTAGGAGTAATCATTAGCGCAGACATGAAATCTGCCAATCAGGTGGAGAAGGCTTCCTCAAGGGCAAGACAGATGCTGGGTTGCATCCGTAGAAGTTTCGTCAGCAGAAAGCCTGCAGTCATAATGCCATTATACAGGACCATGGTGAGACCTCATCTGGAATACTGCGTGCAATTCTGGAGGACACATTATCGCAAAGACATGCAGAGGGTCGAGTCGGTCCAAAGGATGGCCACCAGGATGGTCTCAGGGCTTAAAGGTCTCTCGTACGAAGCAAGACTAAACAATTTGCAGCTCTACACTCTCGAGGAACGCAGGGAGAGGGGAGACATGATTGAGACGTTTAAATACGTCACCGGACGTATAGAAGTGGAAGATAGCATTTTCCTTCTCAGAGGCCCCTCAACCACAAGGGGGCACCCGCTCAAACTCAAGGGCGGAAAATTTCACGGCGACACCAGGAAGTATTTCTTCACGGAGTGAGTGATTGATCAATGGAACAAGCTTCCAGTACAGGTAATCGAGGCCAGCAGCGTGCCAGATTTTAAGAATAAATGGGACGCCCAAGTGGGATCCCTACGTGGGTCAGGGTAAAACATTGTATAATATTAAGGGGAGGGTCTATAGAGTGGGCAGACTTGATGGGCCTTGGCCCTTTTCTGCCGTCATCTTTCTATGTTTCTATGTTTCTATCACTAGCTGACACTAGCCCTCTCATGGAGGGCTAATGCCATCACTGGTGGAAGCTGTGCTGTGACCTGCCTGCCAGTGCCGATGCACAAACTGGCCTCCCTCCCGCCCGCTCACGTCCAACGCTGACCAGCCTCGGGAGGGCAGAGGAGTTGGAGCTAAACAAGGCCATAGAGCAGGGCTGATAAACCGTAGATCATGTTGGTGTGATGCCAGCACAGAAAGAAACGGTGCAAGTGGGCTTGAGGCTGCAATATAACTCTGCATTTTTAATATCAGTTTGATATTTCAGTGAGCTTTCAAGCAGGAGGGAGAGTGCGGCACAGTGGTTAAAGCTACAGCCTCAGAACTCTGAAGTTGTTGGTACAAATCCACACCGCTTCTTGTGACCCTGGGCAAGTCACTTAATCGCCTCCCCCCACTGCCCACTAGGACAGACAGTGAAAAATGCTCGAGTACTTGAATAACTTTATGTAAACCCTAATGAGGGGCACCGAGAGACCAATTTGCAGATCAGACCTACAATCAAGAGAGGTCTGCTGTTTGCCAGGGGCCAGGATCCAGGATGTAACCGCTTGCCTTGACAGACTTGACACTTCCCCATGATTCTAGATCCATGGTGAGGCCCCACCTGGAATACTGTGTGCAATTCTGGAGGCCGCATTATCGCAAGGATGTGCCGAGACTGGAGTCGGTTCAGAGAATGGCCACCCGGATGGTCTCGGGACTCAAGAATCTCCCGTACGAAGAACGGCTAGACAAATTACAGCTATACTCGCTCGAGGAGCGCAGAGAGAGGGGAGACATGATCGAGACGTTCAAGTATCTCACGGGCCGCATCGAGGCGGAGGAAGATATCTTCTTTTTCAAGGGTCCCGCGGCAACAAGAGGGCATCCGTAGAAAATCAGGGGCGGGAAACTACGAGGTGACACCAGGAAATTCTTTTTCACAGAAAGGGTGGTTGATCGCTGGAAGTCTTCCACTGCAGGTGATTGAGGCCAGCAGCGTGCCTGATTTTAAGGCCAAATGGGATTGACACGTGGGATCTATTCACAGGGCAAAGGTAGGGGAGGGTCATTAAGGTGGGCAGACTAGATGGGCCGTGGCCTTTATCTGCCGTCTGTTTCTATGAGTGCCCTTGAATTAATAAATGTGGGCTCCTGTTATACCACCTAATCAGACTTCGAGGTGGTTTACAAAGGTAAATCCATCCGTAACAACATAGTAAAATTTTCCACGATACACAAAATACAATGAGAGAACAGACACAACGGGCTAAGGGGAAGTACTACAATCTTATCTAGGAAAGAAGGTAGACAGAAAAAAACTAAGGAGGGGAAGACAGAGGGTTAGGCAGTTGTACAGGAATTAAGATGCATTAGGATACACCTAAGACGTCCTTAAAACGATGATTATAGACCAAGGTGATTTGGGGTGGGGATGGGTGGAACAATCAAATCTGGCAACCCTACATGTGCCTATCCCAGGCTTTCTTGAATTCAGACTTCGCTTAGAAACTTTTGTACGGAAACGGTGGTACAGGCGTGGAAGTCTCCTGGAAGAGATGGTGGAGACAGAGACTGTGTCTGAATTCAAGAGGACCTGGGATAGGTACGTGAGATCTCTCGGAGAGAGAAAGAGATGATGGTTAATGTGGATGGGCAGAATTTGGCCTTTATCTGCCATCATGTTTCTATAACCAAAAAGTTCTATGACCTCACAATGCAGGTGTAAAGAGCCTTAGCCTATAGGAAGAGGAGATGCAAATATTAAGAGCCTTAGCCAATAGGGAGAGGAGCAGATGGTGGATGTTGCAGATGGGCGGAGTGGATGGGCCATTTGGCCTTTATTTGCAGTCATGTTTCTATGATTGAATCAAATTTTAATAAAACCTGAAACTTTTTATAATAAACCTGAATATACAGGACCAAGGGAGGACTTCAGAGTTCTTCTTGCTGCAGTGCCACAAGACCTAGACTGGGACAATCAAAACAAGGGCATAGCCATGAGTGGACTTGGGGGATGCTAGTGATGGCTCGGGCCCTTCCAACTTCAATGCACTGGCAACAACTCCAGACTAGAGAGTGGCGCGGGGACAGAATTCCCACCCATCCCCACCAGGATCCTCTCCGTCCCCACCCATCCCCGCCAGGATCCTCTCCGTCCTCACCCATCCCCGCAAGGAAATACCTCCATCCCCGCCCGTCCCCATAAAAAGCAGCAATTACTTCTGACAGGATCATCAATTCCACAGTTTCTTTTGTGTTTGCGCTGCTGTTTTCCTTGTGGAATCTCTTTGGTGGAACCCTTTTTTTGTTTTCTGTTCAGGTAATTAACTTATAAACCCCCCTCTTTTACTAAGGCTGATGTGTCCATTATATTATATGGACAAACCCTGCTTCCAAAGCCTTCCATCTCCATGGGAGTCCCATTGGCTAGAGGGGGGTCCCCGTGGGAGTCCCATGGGATTCCCGCGATCCCCATTCCCGTGCAAACCTCTACTCCAGACCTGCTAGCTGAATCACTCCAAAGTAGGGTTACCATATTATACTATTGTATATATATATATATATATATATATATATATCAATGTTCTAATTTTTGATGGCCCCTGTGCTCATGAAAAACATATGCGTTAAGTTTTCAGCCTTGACTCAACGTGTTTGGCCTATGTTTACAATAAAGAAAACCAGCACAAATTTTTTGCATGCAGTTCTTAGATGTGCGCACTCCCTTTCGGATCCGTGTGTGCGTGCAAACACACATGCATACCTTAGACACAACACCGATCTATATAAAAAGATATCAAGAATCTGTCTCAGGGAAAATAACACCGTGCTCCATTGGCAGCAGACTAGATTTGTTCCCGAGAGCTAAGCGAAGGGGTGAGGCATGCGATATCTACTGCCAGCACACCTGCGATATTATGCTCCATTCATAAACCAAAACAAGATACGGATAAAAGGGCTGGGATGGCTTCTAAAAGTCCATTAACGACAGCTGGAGCTCTGGCTTTCGCCTTTTACAGGTTCAATATAATTTGAGAGAACGATTAAATTAATCCATCCTGCTTTGAGAAACACTTTCCAAATTGCAGAGCTCCTCGGCAAATTTGGTGATCCTTAACTTGTTCCGATGACTTGGTTGAGCGGGCCTACGGACTCCGAAAAAAATCCGACTCCGATTCCAGTTCTTTCACCCTCTCCTTTCAGCTTTCACTCTGCTTCCCACTAGAGAATGACACGGTGACAAAATTCATCACGGTTCCCGTCCCCGCGGATAACCGCGGGAAACCATCTTCATGTCATTCTTTAAGGAGAGAGGGAAGAATCAGAGTATGAATGGCCACAACCACTGACCCTCAAGCTTTGCTTTGAAGAATGCTGGTGTAGAAGGACCGAGGTTGAAACAGACACTACAGAATGACAGTCTCTGGTCTCCAGAGCAGATATTGTGATGTCATAATGCCTCATTCCACCAGTGCCTAAGAGCCAATCACATCAGTGATGTCACAATGGCTTCATTATCCTTGGCTCACATAAGAATCAGAGTATGAATGGCCACAGCCACTGACCCGCAAGCATTGCTTTGAAGAATGCTGGTGTAGAAGGACCGAGGTTGAAACAGACACTACAGAATGACAGTCTCTGGTCTCCAGAGCAGATATTGTGATGTCATAATGCCTCATTCCACCAGTGCCTAAGAGCCAATCACATCAGTGATGTCACAATGGCTTCATTATCCTTGGCTCACATAAGAATCAGAGTATGAATGGCCACAGCCACTGACCCGCAAGCATTGCTTTGAAGAATGCTGGTGTAGAAGGACCGAGGTTGAAACAGACACTACAGAATGACAGTCTCTGGTATCCAGAGCAGATATTGTGATGTCATAATGCCTCATTCCACCAGTGCCTAAGAGCCAATCACATCAGTGATGTCACAATGGCTTCATTATCCTTGGCTCACATAAGAATCAGAGTATGAATGGCCACAACCACTGACCCACAAGCTTTGCTTTGAAAAATGCTGGTGTAGAAGGACCGAGGTCGAAATAGACACTAGAAAATGACATGGGATTATTTCCCGCGGTTATCCGCGGGGACGGGGACGGTGATGAATTTTGTCACCGTGTCATTCTCTACTTCCCAAGTAGTTGCTGTATGTGTGTGTGGGAGGGGGACCCCACTCCCTTCTTCATTTTACAGTGTTAATTAAATTACAAGTTCTTCATGTTGTCAGGGAAAACTGATTCGATTTTGCCAATTAGCATATGAACACCTTGAGAAAACAAAACTGCAGATTGTAAAAATTAATAAAGAGTGAGTCATAGAGAAAAGCACCCAAGAATAGGCCCATCCTGCTCCAGCTAACCCAGCAACCAAACACCTGTTTGCAGAAGCCCAGATTGCCATGCACTAGTGACACGCTGGCACCACTGCAAATTTCAAACAGCTGTTGAAACTTCTCTGCAGTTTTATTTCAATATCACTTAACCACTTATCTGGTGGAAGGTAATTTGCAAAGCAAGAGGGGAAAGCATGCAGAGCATAGCTCCTGGAATTCTTTCCAAGCCCTCCGAGTGTGTGTGTATGTATTGAGGCAGTTGTGGTAGGTAGTTTTGGTGAAGCCATTTGCAAGGTGGTGGAGCAGTTTTGGGGGGGTTGGAGCCCGTTGTGGGGTAGTGGAAGGGAGCTAGTTTCTGGAAGTGAAGCAGTTTGCAGCTATGTGGTGCATTTGTGGGAGTAGTTTGTTGGGGGTGGGGGACAATGCACATTGAAACTTTTGAGGTTGGGAGCTCTTTGCAGGGTAGTGGGGAGTTTTGTTGGGGTGATAGCAGTTTTCAGAGGGATAGTTTTGGGGGTGGGGTGGAAGTTGTACATGTGTAGGTTTTAAAGGTGGAGACATTTCCAGTCTGGTAGGGCAGCTTCAGGGCTTAGGGTTTGGACACGGGCAGGTTGCAGAGTGGTGGAACACTCGCAGATTCATTTGTAGGGTTGGGCTAGTTTGTGGTGTGGTGGAGAAATTGCAGTGTTACCGACAAATCTACCTGATTTTTTTATTTTTAATAGCACTGATATTTTCTGTGCTATATGTGATATTTTCTGAAATTCCTACGCTTCCGCTCCTACACCGTTAACACAAACGGTACCTCATCCCCCCCCCCCTGGAAGCCGAAATGTGGAGTCCCGCAAGGCTCACCCCTCTCCCCTATCCTTTTCAACATCTACATGTCCTCTTTGAAACTCCTTCATCTATCCCCCTTAGAAACTCTCTACTCCTACGCTGATGACATCCTCATCCTCCTCGAGACAGACTCGAACCTCTCTAACCTTGCTGAGAACATATCCACATGTATAACGAATCTCCAATCCTGGGCCCAATCTGTACAAATGAAACTGAATGAGTCCAAAACAAAACTACTTTGGCTCGGCCCAATTTTAGATCATTTACCCACCTCCATCCCACTACCGTCCAGCCCCACTCTTCAGCTTGAGTTTTCAAGCAAAGTCCTAGGCATCGTCATAGACTCCTCTCTCTCCTTCAATGATCACCTCAACTCCTTGGTAAAAAAATGCTTCTTTAGCCTTCATATGCTGAGGAAAGTGAGATCCTGCTTTCATCATTCTCACTTCGCCGTCCTCGTTCAATCTACCACCCTCTCTAGACTGGACTACTGTAACTCCATCTATATAAGTCTAACTAAGAAAAACCTCCATAGACTTCAGCTAATTCAGAACGCCGCGGCCAAGCTTATTTTCGCAAAAGGCATGTTCGATCACGTCTCCCCACTCCTCTCCAAGCTTCACTGGCTCCCAGTATACTCCAGAGTCCTCTATAAATGTGCCTGCTTAGCCTTCAAGATCCTACATGGCGTCCTTCCTCCCGTCATCCCACTCTTTTGGAACTACTCAAACCCACACCCCACTAGACCCTCACAAAAACTGAAACTGTCTTTCCCCTCTATAAAAGGTATATCCCGCGCAGGAAAACTTGGAACATCCCTCCCCTTTAGAACCACAGAACTCTGGAACAACCTCTCATCCCCACTCAGAAATTCAAGCTCCTTCCAATCCTTCCGCAAACACTTGAAAACTTGGCTCTATTCAAAAATCTAATCACCTCCCATTCTCTAGTATCCTGTCCCTCTCTATCTTCTCAGTCCCTCTCCTATATCCCTTCATTGTAGTTCCTTTCCTCTTAACTTCTGTAAACCGTGCCGAGTTCTGCGCTTGCGGAGATGGCGCGGTATACAAACCTAAGGTTTAGTTTAGTTTAGTTTTTGTGTGTATTGCACACGCAAAATATCAGCCCGATTATAAAAAAAAAGCCCCCCTCCCCCCAAAAAATGTCCCGGCTTTAAAATTATGGCAGGAGGGACTCCCACCCCCCAAAAACCCCAAATGGCAGGAGGGATGCTGATTCCCTCCTGCCACCGGATGCCCCTTCCCATTCCCCTCCCTCCTCCCCGTAAGGGAGCAGGAGGGATGCTCAGTCCCTCCAGCAGCACTTTTGAGGCTTAGGCCCTGCCTCGTGCATCATGTGATGTACAGGGAGGGGCCTAAGGCCCTGATTGGCTCAGGCGCCTAAGGAAGTCCCTGATTGGCCATTGCTTTGTCAGGAGGGGGGTGGGCTTTTGCTAATTTATTTTTTTAGTTGGGCTATTTTGCATGTGTAAATGACTGCCGCGAGTTCCCATGGTCTCACGGCAGCCATTTTTGTGGACGGCTCTGCACAGGGCAGGAGTGTAGGAAGAGCGCTGCTGCCCCGTTTCACCGCTAGACCACCAGCTAAGCTGTACAGAGGTCTAGGAGGGGGGGGGGGTCACAGTCACCCCTAAAAGTTATTTGCGGTTTTTAATATTCACGGGCTGGCTCTACCCCTAACCCCCGCGAATATTGAGGGGGGAAGTGTAAAATAAAGAGGCAAGCAGTGGCATAGTGAGGGCCCTACCCTCATCCCTGTCCGTTCCGTCCCCCCCCCCCCGCTCCTGTCCCTATTGCCCCTGTTGCACACGCCCTTCTCTTCCCCCGTACCTCTAGTTGTTCACTGCCATGAGCAACAAGAACGTCAACCTGCTCCCTGCGACCCCCGTCAGCTCTCCCGCTAACGTCGCTTCCTAAGGGTGGCACATGGAAGTGCGTCAGTGAGAGAACGCAATTGCAAGGAGCATGCTGAAGTTACTAAAGGTATGGGGGAAGGGGGCATGCTCTTGTGGAGGGGAGGAGTGGGAAGTAGCAGGAGGCAGGGAGAAGGAAATGTGCCCACAACCATGGCGCCCAGGGTGGAACCCCCCCGACTAGGCAAAGCAAAATTCAGTTAATAAAATAACCTCATCAGGTGACACAATCATGCGCTAATAAAGCCTTGGTTACTCTTCCTGCCCAAACTGGTTGAAATACCAGTTCCTGAATTTTTTTTTTTTTTTTTGCAGTTTGGGAGGGCAAAGCAAACATGCATTTACTGTGGGGTAGTTGTTTCCTGACGCTGAATAGAACAGGGGTATCAAACCAGCCACCCCAAGGATGATCTTTAGTGCTCCCGGACCTCGGCCAATGCCTGTTTCTCTCAGTGTCTTTCTATCCTTTCATTTAGAAATTTGCTTTTCTAAAATCTATTTAAAGCAATGCACACAATACAAGGTCAGTTCATGAAAGCTAAGAAGACGCGAGACCCGGAAACCTGTAAGAAGCAAAAATAAAAGGGTTATATATCAAACACTGTCTGCCTGCCAGCAGTACCTCCCCATGCGTCAAAACACAGACGGCTCTTTCGGCCTCAGAACCCCCTGGATCAAGTATTTTAGTCTGAAAGGGAGCCTCAAGCTCCACCAGCTGAAGACATGTGACTCAGCTAATCTTCTCCCCACACAATAAAAAGCTAAAGAGAAGTAGGGCAGAGGAACAACCAGCAGGAAGCTCAAATCAACTGACCCTGGGAACCATGATTTAAGAACGTAAGACTAGCCTTATTTGGTCAGAACAATGATCCATCAAGCCCAGTAGCCCATTCTCATGGTGGCCAATCCAGGTCCCTAGCACCTGGCCAAAACCCAAAGAGTAGCAACATTCCACACAGAATCCCAAAGAGTAACAAGATTCTAGAACCTCAAAGAGTAGCAACATTCCATACAGAACCCCAAAGAGTAGCAACATTCCATACAGAACCCTAAAGAGTAGCAACATTCCATCAGAATCCCAAAGAGTAACAAGATTCTAGAACCTCAAAGAGTAGCAACATTCCATACAGAATCCCAAAGAGTAGCAACATTCCATACAGAATCCCAGAGTAGCAACATTCCATACAGAACCCTAAAGAGTAACAAGATTCTAGAACCTCAAAGAGTAGCAACATTCCATACAGAACCCTAAAGAGTAACAAGATTCTAGAACCTCAAAGAGTAGCAACATTCCATACAGAACCCCAAAGAGTAAAGATTCTAGAACCTCAAAGAGTAGCAACATTCCATACAGAACCCCAAAGAGTAACAAGATTCTAGAACCCCAAAGAGTAGCAATATTCCATACAGAACCCCAAAGAATAACAACATTCCATGCTACCAATCCAGGGCAAGCAGTAGCTTCCCCCATGAGTAGAATCAGTGGTGGACTCCCCTCTGTGCTTAGTTGGCTACAAAACTGAATGGGGCCCCAAGCCCACTTCATGTACATTTTCCTCCAGCCTGGCTAGATATCACCATGAATGGTGCACTCGGACATACAGGACAGCAGTTTAACACTGCTATGGCCCATCCAGTCTGCCCAGAAAGGTGATTACAGTTGTATCTTCTGATCTATGTAGGTTACCACCACCCCCTTTTTGTGACTAGGGTTGTAACTGCCATTCTGTGGTAACCCGCTCCCCATGCCTTTTATTAAAGTGTGGAAGTTAGTTATATTTTGCTTTTAGGGTAGGGTTACCAGATTTAGCAATGCTGGGGGAGTGTGTGGTGCAGTGGTTAGAGCCAGAGCTTCAGTACCCTGAGGTTGTGGGTTCAAACCTCACACTGTTCCTTGTGACCCTGACCAAGTCACTTAATCCCCCCCCCCATGTAGATTGTGAGCCCAAAGGGAGACATGGAAAAATGTTTGAGTACCTGAATTTGTGTAAACCATTCTGAACAGTACAGAAAATTGAATACATAGTGTGAAAAGTTTCAGTCTCTGGTAACCAGAGCTGGTATTGTGATGTCATAATGCCTCATTCCACCAATAAGAGCCAACCTCATCAGTGATGTCACAATGGCTTGATTGTCCTATACTTGGCTCACTTTTACTACATTTTGATTTCTGGAGTAGTGCAGTGGTTAAAGCTACAGCCTCAGCACCCTGAGATTATGGGTTCAAACCCACGCTGCTCCTTGTGACCTTGGGCAAGTCACTTAATCCCTTCCCTCCCCCCCCCCCCCCCATTGCCCCAGGTACATTAAATAGATTGCGAGCCCACCAGGACAGACAGGGAAAAATGCTTGCTCAGGTATTTCTATTTTGCATTGGGGGGGGTGGTGGGAGTAGAGAGAAAAAAGTTTGTGCCCACTCTCATTGGGCTCAAACCCACCCAAAACTAGACTTCTATGCCACTGTTTTCCCAAAAATGTATTTCCGGATGTTGCTTTTAACGTTTCATTTCATATTCTCTCGTTCTGTAGCCTCCCTATTTTGGACATGGTTTGTTTGTTCATGAGTATCTTTCAAGTATTTGACCTATGCCTGTTTCACACCTTCGGTGTCTCTCCTCTATTCCACGATCTATCTCCTCACACATCTTCTGATAGAGACCCCCTAACATTGTGGTTCCCGCTTTCCAACCAGCTCCTTCTTGTGTCTTTGGCAGCCCAAGTCCTAGGGCCGGAAAAAAGTATCTACAGTACATATAGAATATATGTAAACCGCTTTGACTGTCCAAAGAAAGGCGGTCCATTACTCCCCCTTATCAGCTCCCTTCTTCTGCTGGTTATACACCTCTCTTTATGCAAATGTGTGAATTAAAGAGCAGATATTTGGTGGGAGATAATTGTGTTGGAGCCAGTTATCGCTCACTGATCAGATGATCCCTGGATTTTCAGCAGCATATAACCATATATTACTGTGTTTCACTGAAAATAAGACCTACCCCAAAAGTAAGCCCTAGACAATGGCAGCAGCGCTTCCCCCCCCCCATCTCTCCCTCCCATCTGAACTGCGAGACAGAAATAAATACCTTATAACAAACTGGTAGCGTCGGCAGCAATCTAGACAGGCTGCTTCATGGCCTTCTAGTGGCTGGCTGTTCCTTTGCCTCATCACTGATGATATCATCAGCAACCAGGCAGAGGAACGGCCAGCCGATAGAAGGCCACGACGCAGCCTGTCTAGATTGCTGCCGGTTTGTTATAAGGTATTCATTTCTGTCTTGTGGTTTGGATGGGAGGGAGAGATAGGTCAGCGGGGAGGAGGGGGCGGGAGGGGGGGCGTGGCAGCGGCGGGGAGGATACAAAGATGCTACACAGGGGGATGGGAGGGATAGAAGCTGCAAGGGATGGATAGAAAGATACTGCACAAGGGGATGAATGGGAGGGGAGGAAAGATGCTGCACATGTGGGGGAGAAAAAGGAAATAGGAAGAATTGGGGTGGAGGAGAGGAAGGGAGCAATGATCATTACATGAAAAAAAAAAAAGACATCCCCGAAAATAAGACCTAGTGCCTTTTTTGGACCCAAACTTAATATAAGACAGTGTCTTATTTTCGGGGAAACTTGATACCACTGAAGATTCCCGCCTGGTTAAGGTCAGGGCAGAGTTGTGGCAGACCTGGAACTCTTTGGGCCATCATGGATGTTTCAGGTTTCTTTAAAATTTGGTATCGCTTATAAAAACTTCTAAGCGCCGTTCAGGGCTGATGCCAGATAACCACAGAAATCGCTGTTCGAACTTGCCCGGATAGTTATTCGGGAACCAGCACTGAATATCAACTAGCCCTCATACAACTTCTGGTGGCCAAGACCCACCATTAAATATACAAGTCAAACTGAGCTTGCAGCGGTCAGTGCTTAAAAATCACCGCTGGTTGCCGCCTGAAAATCGGCCCTAAGAATATCCAAACCTGGATCTAAAGCAGGGGTGTCCAACCTTTTGGCTTCCCTGGGCCGCGCTGGCCGATAAAAACGTTTCTGGGTCCGCACAAACGCTGCAGCAAGACAGAGGAGGGAGCCAGCAAGACGGTAAACACCCAGGGGCAGCAGAGGAAAACACTGCATCGTCCTCGACCGGGGCCGCACAAAATGCTTCACAGGGCCGCAGGTTGGACACCCCTGAAGTGAAAAGCCTTGATAGAAAGGCTATTTCCATATCCCTCGGGTCCATAGACAGTAACGCGGAAGACAAAGGCACGCGCCGACAACTGAGCGCAAGATGGAGACGTGCGCCAAAGAAAAAGACTGTTTTTAGGGGCTGCAACGGGGGGGGGTTTGTTGGGGAGCCCCCCCCACACTTTACTTAATACATATCGCGGCGGCGTTGGGGGGGGTTTGGGTGGATGTAACCCTCCACATTTTAGTGAAAACGTAACTTTTTCCCTAAAAACAGGGAAAAAGTTAAGTTTTCAGTAAAATGTGGGGGGTTACAACCCCCCAAAACGCAGCACAATCTGTATTATGTAAAGTGGGGGGGGTTCCCCCCCACAACCCCCGTCGTAGCCCCTAAAAACAGTCTTTTTCTTCAGTGCGCGCCTCTGCGCTGCTCTCAGTTGTCTGCTCGCGCCTTTGTCCCGGCGCGCTTTTGACCCGACACCGTCCCTCGTGCTTCTGCCCATAACAGGATTTCCACTGTGTTGACCAAATACAGACCCACATCTTGAGTAATCTAACAATGTGATAAAGGCTGGGTTCACGTGACCGAAGGACCTTTTGATGCTCATTCTGTGAGTCACACTTTCCTGTTCTTTTAATTGCATTGTCTAATAACTCAAGCTCCGTCTCCACGTTGCACTCTGCAGTCAGCCGCACTCGTTATACACTACTGCCTACAATTCTATACCGAATGCGTCATTTTGGGTCTTTTATCTGAGCAAGTACCCAAAGTGCTTTCTTATCCAATCCCCATGCTTTACACGCTGCTTCATGAAAAAGTGAAAAAATGTCTGCCCTCTAATCCCTTCCGCTCTCTCCGAGAGGCTCTACGTTTGTCGCCGGCTTTCTCCACCAACTCTGCTGTTCCGTGCATCCGCCACCCTGTCCATAAAGAAATATTTCCTTAGCTAGTCATCGCCCATTTCATCCAGAGCTTCCTCTCAACTGAAAGAGGCCGACCCCGCCAGTGCATATAAAGCTTGAAGGTATTTAAATGTCTTTGATCATATCTACCCGCTCCTGCTTTTCTTCCAAAAAGTTTACAGATGTCGATCTTTTTAAGTCTATCCGCATATGCTTTATGATGGAGACCACTGACAATTTAAGTAACCACTCTCTGAACCAGCTCCGCGATTTATACAGAGATCAGTGTCACTTTAGTTTTCCTACAGACTAGAGAATGACACGAGGACAAATTTTTCCTGTCCCTGCAGGAACTCAATTTTCCCGTCCCTATGAGTTTTGTCGCTGGTCCAGTCCCTGCCTCAATCCTGTAAACTCTACCTTAACTGCATAAGCCTCAAACACTTATGATATTAAAGCGTTTGAGGCTTGTGCAAATGAGGATGGAGCTTAGGCATTGGTGGAATGAGGCACTATGACATCACAATCTGAGCTCTAGAATGTTGCTACTTAGGATTTTAAAGTGTTTGAGGCTCGTGCAGATGAGGACAGAGCTTAGGCATTGGTGGAATGAGGCATTATGACATCACAATCTGAGCTCTAGAATGTGGCTACTTAGGATTTTAAAGTGGCTGAGGCTGCGCAGGTGAGGACGGAGCTTAGGCATTGGTGGAATGAGGCATTATGATATCACAATCTGAGCTCTAGAATGTTGCGACTTAGGATTTTAAAGTGTTTGAGGCTCGTGCAGATGAGGACAGAGCTTAGGCATTGGTGGAATGAGGCATTATGACATCACAATCTGAGCTCTAGAATGTGGCTACTTAGGATTTTAAAGTGGCTGAGGCTGCGCAGGTGAGGACGGAGCTTAGGCATTGGTGGAATGAGGCATTATGACATCACAATCTGAGCTCTAGAATGTTGCGACTTAGGATTTGTGCAGATGATGGAGCTTGCAGGAATGGGGCAGGAACAGGAAAAGAACTTGCAGGAACAGTATGGAAAAATGAGTTACCATAGGTACAGGGAAAAATTTGTCTCCGTGTCATTTTCTACTACTGACAATTCTTTTTCCTATGCACCAGATGTGCTTCTGGCTTTTCCCATTTACTTAGTTTCCTCAACGGCCACTTTTGACTCATCAGATAAGATATTTATATATACACACATAGGATGATTGATTATGGTATAAATGTCTCTGTATTAAAACCATCTTGGAAAACACTAACTCGATATTGTAACATCTTTACAGAAGCTCATGTAAATCGCTCCGAATCGACTCCCCAGTCTGTAGTAGCAGAATAGCTTTCATTAAACAATCCCCAAATCCTAATCTTGTGTTCAGAATTTTTGCCCCCTTCTGTTCCTTTGGGTTTTTTTGCAGTCCAAATACACCAACTAGTTTTGCATTAAATCGTAGCTTTCAAAATTGCTCAAGCTTCACGCGATACCTCCCCGCACGACGTATGTTCATTGTGAAAACCCTGAAAAGCAGGCTGGGTTCTGGAGCTCCAGGACTGGATCCAAGGTCCCCCTGCCCCAAAGCTTTCACCCATATTAATCTCTTTATCTAACCCACGATTCAACCGCATCAATTCCATTACTGTAACAATCGCCCTCACCATATCAATCGGATCCACAAACTCTCAAACGATAACCACAAGGACTGTCGTGTAGTACCCCAAAACAGCAAGAAATGTCATCAGAAGTAGAAAATGACACGGTGGCAAAATTCATCACCGTCCCCGCGGATAACCGGGGGAAATAATCTCATGCCATTTTGTAGTGTCTATTTCAACCTCAGTCCTGCTACACCAGCGTTCTTCAAAGCAAAGCTTGCGGGTCAGTGGTTGTGGCCATTCATACTCTGATTCTTATGTGAGCCAAGGATAATGAAGCCATTGTGACATCACTGATGTGATTGGCTCTTAGGCACTGGTGGAATGAGGCATTATGACATCACAATATCTGCTTTGGATACCAGAGACTGTCATTCTGTAGTGTCTGTTTCAACCTCAGTCCTGCTACACCAGTGTTCTTCACAGCAAAGCTTGCGGTTCAGTGGTTGTGGCCATTTGTACTCTGATTCTCTCCTTAAAGAATGACATGAAGATGGTTTCCCGCGGTTATCCGTGGGGACGGGAACGGTGATGAATTCTGTCACCGTGTCATTCTCTAATCAGAAGGTTTTTTCCCACTTATTTCACATCTGAAGGAGAATTACCTTCGAAAGCTAATGTAATCATGCTCTAGTTAGCCAATAAAAAAAGGTACCACCTGGCAGTGGAATAGCAAGAGGGGGGGGGATGCCCCTCCCTGATCTCCGCCCCCCCCTTCACACCCCACTTCCCCGTACTTCTAGTTCACCACCGCGACCAACTTTAACGTTCTCCTCGCGACCTCTCCCTCTGATGTCACTCTGTAAGCACGTTGACTTTGTTACTCACGGCAGGTACAGGGAACGCGTGTGGTGGGCAGAGAAGAGGAAGGGTAATGGGCCCCTCCCATGATGGCACACCCCCCCTTACTATGACACTTGGATTCTTTCTGCTTTCTATCTATTATCAGAAGATACCGAAAGGCGCTGTGAACACACACAGCTCCCCTTTTAATCATGATCGATTTGCTTCAGCACAGAAGTGGAGAAATTAGGACGTCTCGGGCATAAATTGTATTTGTTAACACACTTAGCCTTCTGTCCTCCTGTTCACTACATTCTTTACAATGAGATTATAGGAAACACGGAGACACGTTCTTTTTCCACTGTGTTACTGTCAACAAACTCCCATGACCATAGGGAGCTCTAATTTTGGAAAACATGACTGTTTTTTTTTTTTTTTTAATCTGCGATTACTTTTTTTAAGTCTTTTTCTAAGGTGGTGCTCAGTCAGGGGAAGGGTCCCCTGGTGCTGGTGTTACCATTTGAACAAAGCAGGATAGAAAGGGGGACCTGCTTTCCCAGTGGCTGAAGAAATCAAGTTTGCTCTACTGCAATATGCTTTTTTTTTTTTTTTTTTTTTTTAATAAATAGAAGAAAAATGGATTGAACTTTAAAATGCTGCTTTCTAAATTCCAGCCGTTTATGGTTATGGATTTTGATTTTTAATAGGGTGAGTCACATCCTCTGCTATCCGCCGAGAGCTAAATTATAACCACCCCTTTCCATATGCCTCGGTCACCTTCACAAGGGCTAAGCATAAGGATTTCTGGTTGAAATGGATTACAGAATGACACAGGGACAAATTTGTCCCCGCAGGAACTCAATTTCCCCGCCCCGTCCCCATGAGTTTTGTCGTTACGCTATCCTATTCCTGTAAGCTCTACCTTAACACAAGCCTCGAACACTTATGATTTTAAAGCTTTTGAGGTTTCTGCAGATGAGGACGGAGCTTAGGCATTGGTGGAATCAGGCATTATGACGTCACAGTCCAAGCTCTAGGATGTTGTGACTTAGGATTTTAAAGTGTTTGAGGCTTGCGCAAATGAGGACGGAGCTTAGGCATTGGTGGAATGAGGCATTATGACATCACAATCTGAGCTCTAGGATGTTGCTACTTAGGATTTGAAAGTGTTTGAGGCTTGTGCAGGTGAGGACGGAGCTTAGGCATTGGTGGAATGAGGCATTATGACATCACAATCTTAGCTCTAGAATGTTGCTACTTAGGATTTTAAAGCGTTTGAGGCTTGTGCAGGTGAGGACGGAGCTTAGGCATTGGTGGAATGAGGCATTATGACATCACAATCTGAGCTCTAGAATGTTGCTACTTAGGATTTGAAAGTGTTTGAGGCTTGTGCAGGTGAGGACGGAGCTTAGGCATTGGTGGAATGAGGCATTATGACATCACAATCTTAGCTCTAGAATGTTGCCACTTAGGATTTTAAAGCGTTTGAGGCTTGTGCAGGTGAGGACGGAGCTTAGGCATTGGTGGAATGAGGCATTATGACATCACAGTCCGAGCTCTAGAATGTTGCTACTTAGGATTTTAAAGCATTTGAGACTTACGCAGATGAGGACAGAACTTGCAGGAATGGGGAAGGGGCAGGGATAGGCAAAGAACTCACCGGGCTGGGACAGGACAATGAGCTCCTATGGGAACAGGGAAATATTTGTCCCCGTGTTATTCTCTAAAATGGATAACAACTCCCACAATTTTTATCAGTTTCACAGTTCTTAAGTATAACACAATTAAAACCAATTAATACATGGCAACTGGTTGGTTTACACTGGTACAAAAAAAAATCACTGCTGTTTTAAGGATCTTCAGATTCCCGTGGGTGTAGCATGACACTTGACGGCTGCAATCCTCATTAGCATCCATCACAGTGTTTCAAACTTTAGTTCATTTACTTTTTAAACTTTTATAAAACTTTATCTTTAACGTATAAACTTAGCTTTATCATATTGCTCCAGCATCGACTCGTTTCGATTACTTTTTCAAGGTCGGGGAAAACAGTCTACTAAAGAAGCTTTCAGCGTCAATGCTGACCCTAATCTGACATCATCAGGGCTAAAACCATAGGATGATGGATGAAGCATTTTATGAAGGACATTATACTTCATTCCTCACAGCATGGCTTTGAAGCTCTCTCCCACAGTGACAGAGGAAATGACGGTAGATAAAGACCCAAACTATCCTCTAGTCCACCCAACTGTTAAATTACATCAGTTGTATCTTGTCCTACACCTACAACGTCTTTCCATCATGTGCCCAGCTGCTTAAGCATCTTACTGTTACTGCAGGAGATTCATCCATCGTTGCTGGCATCAAGGAACATTTCCTTAATAGACACTTGTTTTCCTGTTCATCCACTACACAATTTAGGTTCTCCTCTACACCCATCAAATTATCTACCCAGAAGACAGGCAACCGAATCTTTGGGAAGGTCAAACCAACACCAGATCCAAATGGAAGGCTCTTATTTGTGATTTATAAACAACCATTCTCTATCTTAATTGCAAGTAGACTTGAGTTCTCTCATGTGGAAGACTGTTCTCCCCCAACAGGGCCAGGAGAATTCGTTTTGGGACCACAGGCAGGGCTAGTCAAACGGCTGTTGCACTTTCAGCACCTTTTGCCCTCTGGGGAGTCATGTGCCTGCAGATTCAAGGCAACTTCATGGCAAGGCATTTGCATCCCCTTCCCCCTGGCTTAAACCCCAGAACGGTCATCTTTATTGATCACCCTTTGTAACAGCCCCTGCAGCAGGTAGAGAACAGCAAAAACCCTATCCAGTGTCCAGTGTAGGCTGAAGGAAATCTGTGGATGGAATATTTGCCAAGTCCTAAACCCCCTCCCCCCCCCCCCCCCAATGTAGCTGCCTGAAACAGCAAAGGGGAGGTTTCCAAGTCTGAGAGTCACTGCCACTGCGGCTGGTGACCCCTTCAGAGAGGCTTAAGGGGAGGGAGATGCAGGACCGCAGAGCCCAAAATGGCTTTTCTATGGCCACTGCTAAGCCTCTTTTGAAGGCCGGGCCCAGGGAAATTTTTGCCCCCTCTCGTGGCAGCCCTATGTAAGTGTATTGTCCTTGCTTTAATTAGATAGAAAGACTCTGACCCCTAACCCTACTCCTCTGCCCTCCAGTCCAGCCAGCTTAACTGTTCCCCGTAACTGTATCCATTGACGTCCTGTTTGTCTGTTTAGATTGTAAGCTCTTTCGAGCAGGGACCGTTTTCTTCTTCTTTGTGACTGTGAAGTTCCGTGTGCGTCCGGTAGCGCCATGCAACTTATTTTGAAGACTTGGAAGAACCGGGACAGTTTAAATTACATTCTGGTGGGAATCCCTTTGTTATATATTTTTTTTTTAATGGAACGTTTCTTGGCCATACAGCAGGGACGTTACAGGAATTTTATGGATGTTTGGGAGCCATTGGCTAAATTTTGTAAGGAACAACAACTGATTTTATTTCATTGACCTGTAAACATACACATCCAGGGTGGGTGGGAGGAAAGGGGAAGGGAGTTGTACTGGAATTTGATTAAGGGAATTTATGGATAGTTTCTTGACACAGGTCAATGATATAAAATCAATTAATATATGAAAAGTTTATTGTGCTTTTCTTGTAATATTGTATGTATATGAATTACTTGTTGCACAACTGTAGTTTGAAAATTCAATATGTATCCTATTCCCTCTTTTTTTAGTCTTTTGGATCACGTTTTTGTTCCTTTTGCAACCATTGGTTTCATGTCATCCTTATGTCACTTATGTGGTTTGTTTGTTCTTGTGCAGATATCCGTTTTCTATTACCAATGTTTGTCTTTCACTTATCCCAATGCATGCAGTTTTGCGATTGCATGCTTTTCATACACTTGTCTTTATGCACCTTTTTCCTTTTATGTCATCACAAATCTTAAAGAGCATGACATAACATCTTTTTTGTCCATTTATATGACATTTTATATTTTTTTATAATTTAAATAATTATTTTTGTATTGTATTTAACAGGACCCCCGACGAAGGTTTGTCCGAAACACGGACCGTGTCGGGTCCATTGTTTGGTAAAGAGGTTTTTATATATTTATATTTGTCACAATAAATTTCGCCTGCATCTTGTACACATCTGCAGTTCTTTTTTTGTTTGTATAAAGATATATATACATAAAAAGAAATAATTAATAGTAGTATTCTTGCCATGCCCTGAGCAGTTAACACAGACTTTCAAGTAGCATGGATTACGTTTTGCAACTGATGTCCTGTAACAATAAAACATTAGGGCAGCTTAGTGGACGGGCCCAGAGTCAGATATGTAATTGACTCTCTTTTAGCTGTCGATGCTCTCATAGACTGCTTTGGTAATGAGTTGAGAGCAATGATCGAAGGAGCTCGGGCAAGGCCGTGCGATGAAAAGTCTGCTAAGGAAGGTACACCACACCCAATTACTCGTTTCTGGTTTTCTTCGTCCTGTTATCTTGTTTGCGACATTCCCGACTCCTCTGGGATACATCGGAACGCAGGCTGTGCTGTTCCCCAGTCTTTATAACCGATTTCAAATGGTGCTAGAAAATGATATAGACTCTGAACACCAAAAGAAATCGGTCATCCTTTAAGGGGGTTGACATCGTAACGGCGAGGGGCTGATCTTCATTTACTTTCTCTGTTTGGGAAGGGGGGGGGGAAGAGAAAAAAAGTAGAGTCAAATAGTGAGCGAAACCCTAACTTAGAGGTCATTTTACTAAGGCGCTAAAACGCTAATGCGTCCACAGACTATAATGGAAAGCGTTAGCGTTTAGCGGGTGCCTTAGTAAAAGGACCCCTTAACGACAAAGCAAAGCTAAGAAACTTTATCTCGAGTAGTGAAGCTCCATTCGGGGAGGATTTGCTTTTGGCCTGGGTTCCCAGCTGTCAAGTCTCACCCGACAGAACTGTTTTGCAGGATTCTCACCATTTTTCTAGTCCACTTTCAGTCACGGCCTACCTCGTTCTTCAAGAAGGAAACCAAAAATGGTTTTTAGCAGTAAAGTAATACAATATACAGAAGTTCAGAGAGCTACCTCATCTCTGTATACACAAATATGTCTCATGCACATCCTAAAAAAAATCAGGTTTTATTGGATGAAGTATCAGGACCATCAATGACCCCCCCGAGACTGATACTGTACTCTATAATTAAAACGCAGGTCAACTATAAGAAAGACATGATCATTATACTTTTCCGGCAATAACTATGCATTTCAGCTATTTCTTTTGGAATTTAGCAGCAATTTGCATAGTAAATACAGTAAAAATGATTTACAATTGGAAAACATATTCACAGCAATCTCATACGCAGAGCCTCAGAGGATCCACAGTAGAGCATGACACAGTGGATGTTACCCGCGGCTAGCTGCGAGTAACCCGCCAAAACGGTGGGGGGTGGGGAGGGAAGGTGGTCACCGCCGGTACAGAGACAAGGCCAAACACCGCCATGTGGAGCGGTGAATGGCCTTGTCCCCGCAGTTAAGGGAGAGAACGCACGCAGTCACCGATCGCGCACGGCCCCCTCCCTCCTTGCCCACCCGAATCTATCTCCCTCCCACTTACCTTTGCAGCTTGTTTTAAGGTTTCAGATTTGTTGAAAGCCGCCAGAGCATACGTGCAGTTGCGTGCGTGCGTGTGTGTGTGGGCAGAAGCTTCTCCTCCGACACAACTTCCGGTTACATCAGAGGAGAAGCTTACGCCCACACACGCGTGCGACTGCATGAACACTCCGGCGGCTTTTAACAATAACAAATCTGAAACCTTAAAACGCGCCGAGAAGGTAAGGAGGAGGGAGGGAGAAGCAAGGACCGCACGAGGGGTGTGAAAGGGCAGCGAGGTGGTGAGAGGGAAGAGCGGATGCTGCGGGGACGGAGCGGTGAAGGGGACGGTGGTCCGGTGACAGGGACAGAATTTTCCCCCGTGTCATTCTCTAATCCACAGAGCAAGTAATGGAAGCAGCACAGAAGCTTCCATAAGTGAAAAAAAGGAATTAATAAGAATATCAATTGTTTTTCATTAGGGGCTCCTTTCACCAAGCAGCAGTAGATCGTTTTACCGCTCAATTCCTACGAGCGTCGGAGCATTTACCTCATTGGCCTGCGGTAAAACGCTCTACCCAGTTTGATAAGAGGAGTCCCCGTGTTTAAATGAGATTTAAGGAATAAAATCACAATTACAGCATATCAGAATCACTGGCGATCTTCATTAGGTGAAAAGTGGGGCATTCCCAACGAGATTAGATCTGAGACACTTCGGGGCACGTTCTATAAACGGCATCCGGACTGTAGGCAGCGATAGGTGCCCTACTGCTGTCTAACCAGCCAATCGAGATGTGTGTTTAAAAAAAAAAAAAACCAACCCCCCCCCCCCCCCCCCCCGAGGCAGGCTGCCTACACCGTAGGCATCAGTCGTGGTTGAGGGAGACACATAGGGATGCTAGGCATGGGCTTGCCCAGAAGTGGCCTTGGGTGAGCCCTACACATCTCCCTAGGGTCGCAATACGCACGTGAAATATAGGCCAATAAAAAGCTGGTCTACATTTCAAATAGACGCAGCCGCTATGCCGATCGTGGCAAAGAAATCTCACTGCCGCGATCAGTCGAGTGGCTGCGGCAGGGAACTCACCCCCCTCCCCCTGTAAAGTCGGGGAGGCAGGAGAGATGCCCACTCCCTTTTTCCACCACCTCCTACGAAGCCACTCCTGGCAGGAGCGTACCCAGTTTCTTCTGCTGGAACCCTCACCGAAACATCCCTCCCCTTACCCAACCGTGATAGGCAGGAGGGATGCCCACCTCCTCCTGTCAGAACCTCCCATCCAACCACTATAGGCAGGAAGGATGCCTACTCCCTCCTGTCCGAACACCCCCCCCAAAAAAAAACCCCAAAACATCCCCCCACCCAGCCGGTGAGACCTCCCCCAGTTACCCCCTCAACCTTACCTTGTAAACAGTCCAGCCTATAGGAGGGGCCTTAGGCAACTGGCCCAACCAGTCTTAGGCCTCCTTCCCAGTGCATTCTGGGATGCACTGGGGGGGGACTAAGACTCCAATTGGCCAGATACCATGGGAAAGATTTTAGATGTCTGGGGGTGGGTGCTCTGACAGGAGGGAGTGGGCATCCCTCCTGTCTATTGCAGTTGGGTGGGGGGGGGTTCCAGCAGGAGAGATTGGGCAATCCTCCTGCTGTCGGATGCTTTGGGGATGGGGGTGGCAGGAGGGAGTGGGCATCCCTCCTGCCGGCCGACTTTGTGGGGTGCGGGAGTGGTTCGATGGTTCCCTGCTGCTGCGGTTGCCACTGAGCGGATCGTGGCAGGGAGTTTCCCTTGGTTGTGACCAGCTTTGCGGCAATGCAATTCTCTAACCAGCACCTGCGACAGAGACGCCGGTTAGAGAATCGGAGTTAGGCGTCTCTGTTAGGACAGACGCAATTCTGTGGAGTCTCAAAAGCCGCTTAGACTGAGCGTCTTATACAAAATCAGGCCCTTTATGTGCAAAACCAGAAGACTTCATTTGCAGTTTCTTCGGATATTCAGCTCTCCCTTCATTGGCTTTTGGAACGTCGCACAGCGCTGCCGTTCTTCCTCCAAGAACACTGATTTCATATGGTGCTAGACGAGGAACAGTTAAATCTAAACCACCACAAGAAATCAGCTTCCTGGAAAAGATTTAACGTCTTGTGTGTGGCCCACAAACACTTCTCGTCCTGAAGTTAAGTCGTCTTGATCTAGACACATGGTTTCAAGAAATCTCCAATTTCCTTTGTAAAAAAAAAGATAAAAAAAAATCAAATAGAATGTTAGGAACGATCAGGAAAGGAACGGAAAACAAAGATGAAAATGCTATAAGGCCCTCGTATCGCTCTATAGTACGGCCGCACCTCAAATACTGTGTGCATTTCTAGTCGCCGTATCTTTAAAAAAACCCGATAGAGCAGAATTAGAAAAGATACAAAGAAGGGCGACACAAATGATAAAAGGTTTGGGACAACTTCTCCGATAGAGGTCTATAAAATAATGAGTGGACATGTCCGGGGGGGGGGGGGGGGGGGGTCTGGACGGCTTTTCAAAACCCGGTTACTTTATCCGGGTTTTAAAAAGAAATAGCGTCAGGAGGGGGCATCCGCGCATGCAGACGTCATGCGCACATGATGTCATCACACTGCACGTGCGCGGATGCCTTCAACAGGCAGTGGGGGCGGGGCTGGGCATCCAGATTTTACCGATGTAAAATCTGGTAACCCTACCCAGGCTTTGAGGTGTACCTTAGCAGGAGAGGGCTACAGATATAGTGCTATTCTTACTGTACCTCCCACTTCTGAAGCAAATCACATGTGCCATGAAAATAAAAAAATTAAAGACCGATTTGCATAAATATTCCTTTTTAAAAAAAAAAAAAAAAAATTCTTTAGTTAGTAATTTTAATACAATAATCTCAGTGAAATGCACAATTAGCATTAAATATAATTCATAAACTTAGTAAACTGGGAAAATCCCTTCTCTTCAGAATCACAGGTCTTTGGAACGACCTTACTACCCCGCTGCGGAACCTGGACTCCCTCCAATTATTCCGCAAGCAACTGAAAACCTGGCTTTTCACTAAAATGTAATTCTATCCCCCCTTACTCTTCTCTTCTATATATAAGTTCATGTAAACCTTTTTTTTCCTTCTCTTCCTATATTTTAAGTTCTTGTAAACCGTGCCGAGCTCCACAGCCGTGGAGATGATGCGGTATATAAACTTAAGGTTTAGTTTAGTTTAAACTAATAAGAATACTACATCTTATTAATATTACAATAAAAATAAAAATAATCTCATCCCCTATGCTCCCCACCCCCCCCCCCTCCAAAACCTGGTTCCAAAACCCCTAGGGGTAGGAGAATTCTTCATAGGGCTTCTTTTTCCAGCTCAATATAAGTCTCCCATATGTCATTAAATTTTGCCCACCGATTGGTTAAAAGGGCTGAAAGTCTATATTTTTTCACAAACTATTTCTAAACGTTCCCTCACATCCCTGAGAATGGTACGTTTAACAAACGCCATTGCTGAGCTAATATCAATCTAGCAGCTATAAATGCCAGGACCAAAAGTTTATTGCATAAATATTCTTGGATCGTTTCAAAATATTTGCTGGAAAAGGACTAAAAGAAGAAAAGTTGTATAAAAAAGGCCTGTGGTGAAAAAGAGGAGAAAACGTCAACATTAGAAAACAAACAGGAAGAGAATTAAGAGATCGTCAGACAGCCACAGCGCCATCTAGCAGTGTGAAAGTTTAACGCACCAAGAGTCGGAGATGCATTGGTGGGGCAGTCACGGCTGTGTTCTTCTGACTAGTTAAAAATGATTGAAAACGCAATTGATTGTTACAGCATTTTTCTGAATGTCCCAGGTTTTCAGTGGCACAATGGGTTATTTTAAGACTTTTTGATGTTTATTCCCAGTGGTTAACAGTTTAGATGCTCACATCAGAGCTGTTGCCACCGTAGCTGTTAGCTGTTGCTAAAAACCGCGCAACGGTTTTGTAAAGGGGGTGGGGGTGTTAAATAAATAAGCAATCGCATAAAACTCATGCTTAAGACGGCCAAAAATAAAAAAAAACTGGTCCATAAACCTGGCCTTTAATTACTGTTTGGAACAAAGAATTACGAAGCTCTCATTGCTTTCATTGCTTTTTGCCATCATTAATGATTAACGGGCCGAGTTTCACAAATGGTTTCTAGACGCAGTAATTAAATGCGAAACAAATAATTTCAGCCAGTAAATTGGGGAAAATAGTACCGTACAGCTTTACAGCCGACAACAGCTGCGTTCTTACACAATTAAAAGCAGAGAAATAATTTAAACTGACTTACAGCACTGGCTGAGCAACGCACAGCTTTGGCACTCTGGAATTAAATTAGATGTCAAGAATTTATATTATCCTGGAATGTACAGCGTAGTCAGTGTAAGAATGACGCTCTACACCATCCCACATTATTGCTCCGTACAAGCTGCTAAAATCACTTTCCTCTGCTTTTATCTGGGCATCTTCTTGCGTCTTTTATGCGGTAAATATGTCACAAATACATAAACAGAGCGAGTGAAATAGCACGCCTCTAGATTTATGCTGGAATTAAACCAAGACTTCATTTTCCTGAGGAAGGAAAGCAAAAACATGTCAGCAACCGACTTAGCTGTTCATACATTCAGCCACTGGCCTACCCAGGTTTCATTAAGGCGTGCTAGCCATTTTAGCAGGCGTTATAACGCCAATGCATCCATAGATTATAATGGATGCGTTAGCGTTTAGCGCGCCTGATTTTAAAAAAAACAAACCCCAAGGGTTTTAAAATTTTGCAGTCGCTACGCATTAAAAACCGGCATCTTCCCATACAGTTAAGCCAGGTTTTTTACCAAGTACCAGTACTTTTTCCATTGCCTGTTGGAACTGACCCATCCCCCCCCCCCACCTCAGCTTAGAGAACACAGTGGGCTTCCCCCCTCCCCTGGCTCTCTATACCCCAAAAGTATACAGACAGCGATTCCCGACTTATCACCCCCTCCCCCATTTTTTTATTTGTCCAGTGAAAGATGTTACAGGCTACAAAGATTCCGAATGTTAAAATTTCAAATATAATTTACGACGACATAAGGATTAATCACATCCAACTTCCTTCAGCGCACTGCAGAGATATTTCTATAGTGTTACCAGACGCACGCAGCGCTGCACAGAATCACAAAGAAGAAAACGGTCCCTGCTCAAAAGAGCTTACAATCTAAAACAGCCAAGACAGACAAACAGGATGTCATGGATACAGTTAAGAATATAGTTAGAGCATCAATCGCTCAACTACTTGCGCCAGAAGACGTATGAGGAGAGACTGGAAGCCCTGAATATGTATACCCTAGAGGAAAGGAGAGACAGGGGAGATATGATTCAGACGTTCAAATACTTGAAGGGTATTAACGTAGAACAAAATCTTTTCCAGAGAAAGGAAAAGGGTAAAACCAGAGGACATAATTTGAGGTTGAGGGGTGGTAGATTCAGGGGCAATGTTAGGAAATTCTACTTTACGGAGAGGGTGGTGGATGCCTGGAATGCGCTCCCGAGAGAGGTGGTGGAGAGTAAAACTGTGACTGAGTTCAAAGAAGCGTGGGATGAACACAGAAGATTTAGAATCAGAAAATAATATTAAAGATTGAACTAGGCCAGTTACTGGGCAGACTTGCACGGTTTGTGTATGGCCGTTTGGTGGAGGATGGGCAGGGGAGGGCTTCAATGGCTGGGAGGGTGTAGATGGGCTGGAGTAAGTCTTAACAGAGATTTCAGCAGTTGGAACCCAAGCACATTCCCTGGTAGAGCTTTGGATTCTTGCACAGAAATAGCTAAGAAGAAAAAAAAAAAAAAAAAATTTAAATTGAATCAAGTTGGGCAGACTGGATGGACCATTCAGGTCTCTATCTGCCGTCATCTACTATGTTACTACGTTATATGGCATTTTAATATTAATAAGCTTATTTGCATAGCTGGATTGAGGAATGAGCAATCGTGCAGAAAACCAGGCGATGAGCCGCTTTCTGCATACGGTTGGCAAAATGTGATCGTCGCTAAAGCTGTCAAAACAGGTTTCGCGACGATCATTGGCTTTAGCGCATCTGGGCCTGTCATCTCCTCTCCGTCTACCGTCTCCTCTTAAATGGAATCCAGTGAGAGGATAAATGTCTAAAGCAGGGGTGTCTAACATTTTGGCTTCCCTGGGCCGCATTGGCCGAAAAAATTTTCTGGGGCTGCGCAAACGCAAGGCAGTAAAAACACCCAGGAGCAGCAGAGGAAAACACTGCATCGCCTTCGACTGGGGCCGCACAAAATACTTCACGGGGCCGCAGGTTGGACACCCCTGGTCTAAAGCATAGAATTATATGGAACTGGTGGCCTTGTAAAACATTAACTGTGTCTTTGGTTATTAATATGCCCACGAAACACAAAAAAAAAAGCACAGCCACTGAAAATCAATGTTTAACTTCACCAATAACACTTATAAGCAACACAGGGGGTAGGAAAAGCCCCCAAAACTTCACAATAGCCGCACAGAAAAACCTTACAACTTTTCACAGCTCCCTATTTCAGTCAGGTTAAGCCGGAACTGGGGGAGGGGAGGGGATCAATACCTGCAGATTTTTGGCCCAGCGAGAACAAGGCTGGATATATAACTACAGTCAGTCGAGCCTAGGGGTTTAAATTCCCAGATTGAATGGCAGCACTTTTATTAAATTTTTCATTGGAAGTGTATTGGCCTTTGAGGATGAATTGTCGCTGGACCATATATTTGCATCTATTAGAAACATGACGGCAGATAAAGAGCCAAATGTCCCATCTGCAACATCCACTATCTTCTCCTCTCCCTATTGGCTAAGGCTCTTAACATTTGCATCTCCTCTTCCTATAGGCTAAGGCTCTTTACACCTGCATTGTGAGGTCATAGAAACATGATGGCAGATAAAGGCCAAATGGCTCATCTAGTCTGTCCAACCACAGTAACCATTATCTCTCTCCCTATTGGCTAAGGCTCTTAACATTTGCATTTCCTCTTCCTATAGGCTAAGGCTCTTTACACCTGCATTGTGATGTTATAGAACTTTATGGTTATAGAAACATTGCAACATGATGGCAGATAAAGGCCAAATGCTGCCCATCCATATAATTTGAAACTCCACTGGCTGCCGATTGAGACCAGAGTTTTGTTGAAGTTTGCCTGCATTTGTTACAAATCAATTTTTGGTTTGCCACCTGGATTCCTTGTTTCCCATTTTTCTTCGAACCACCCAAATAAGGTCACACGCAGAGTTTGTCTGTTCACATTTCCTTCCACTAAATTATGTTGTTACAAAAAGATTTCTGGAGAGAACTCTCTTTTCAAGCTGCCAAATTGAATGGTTGGTTTGGTAAAATTATGCTAGGATCCTCTTCTTATCTTGATTTTAGAAAACTATTGAAGACCCAACTGTTTGAAAATTTTTCGTTTAATAATTCCATTCTTCCGTCTTGCAAATGTATCTTCTTTTAAATTGCATTTTTACTGTAGGCTCGGTTCTTATTTGTTGTAATCCGCTTAGAACCATTCTTTTAAATTGCATTTTTCTTCTAAATCGTATTTTCTACTGTAGGACCAATTCTTATTTATTGTATTTTGTTTTGAATTGTTTTTTTCCTTTTAAATTGTACTCTCTACTGTATGACTTGTGTTTATTTGTTATAAACTGCCTAGAACCATTTTTGGTTACGCGGTATATAAAAATAAAATTATTATTATTATTAACAACCATTATCTCTTTCTTTTTCCGAGAGATCCCACGTGCCTATCCCAGGCCCTCTTGAATTCAGACACAGTCTCTGGGAGACTGTTCTACGCATCTACCACCCTTTCCGTAAAAACGTATTTCCTCAGATTACTCCGGAGCCTATCACCTCTTAACTTCACCCTATGCCCTCTCATTGCAGAGTTTACTTTTAAATGAAAGAGACTCGACTCATGCACATTTATATTACGGAGGTATTTAAACATCTCTATCATATCTCCCCTCTCCCGCCTTTCCTCCAAAGTATACAGATTGAGATCTTTAAGTCTGTCTCCATACGCCTTATCACGAAGACCACACACCATTTTAATAGCCTTCCTCTGGTCCAACTCCATCCTTTTTATATCGTTTTGAAGGCGATTCACTATTCTTGGGTTAGACCAATCCACGTGGGAGCACTGGATTGGCAGTGATCTCTGGCGTTCCCACATGTAGAAAATTGCTTTCTGCCAGGTACAAGGCATACCCAGGTACGTGTCAATAGTTCAAAATTTTACTGTGTAAATAAAGCTTGTTGACACTGTGACTAGTCAACCCAGAATGCAAAATAATTGCTAACTGGAAAAAGACAATGAGAGGGCCGCAGCCTTAAGGGATGGATGGGAAGGGTTAGTGCAGGAGGTTTAATAACGCCAATATTAGCAGAATGTGCATAGATAAGTCTTCACAGAGCTTTCAAGACACAATTTCATGGACACCAAAATTCATCAGGATCATGGTTTTTGTTTGGAGAGTTTAGAGCACAGGTGTCGAAGTCGGTCCTCGAGGGCCGCAATCCAGTCGGGTTTTCAGAATTTCCCCAATGAATATGCATTGAAAGCAGTGCATGCACATAGATCTCATGCATATTCATTGGGGAAATCTTGAAAACCCGACTGGATTGCGGCCCTCGAGGACCGACTTCGACACCCCTTGTTTAGAGGTAGAAACATAGAAACATAGAAAAAGACGGCAGAAAAGGGCTATAGCCCACCAAGTCTGCCCACTCCAAATACCCGCCCTCTGATTTCACTCCCCTAGGGATCCCCTGTGAATATCCCACCTTCTCTTAAAGTCCGACACGCTGTTGGCCTCAATCACCTGTAGTGGGAGTTTGTTCCAATGATCCACCACTCTTTCAGTGAAGAAGTATTTTCTGGAGTCGCTATGGAACTTCCCTCCCCTGATTTTTAGCGGATGCCCCCTGGTGTTCGAGGGTCCCATGAGGTAGAAGATATCTTCTTCCGACTCGATACGGCCCGTGATGTACTTAAACGTTTCAATCATATCACCCCTCTCTCTTCGTTCCTCAAGTGAGTACAGCCTCAGTTTATTCAGTCTTTCTTCATACGTGAGATCTTTGAGCCCCCAGACCATCTTTGTGGCCATTCGCTGAACCGACTCGATTCTCTGCACATCCTTCCGGTAGTGAGGTCTCCAGAATTGAACGCAGTACTCCAAGTGAGGCCTCACCATGGTTCTGTACAGCGGCATCATAACTTCAGGTCTCCTGCTGACAAAACCTCTACGAATACAACCCATCATTTGCCTTGCCTTGGAGGTAGCTTTCTCCACTTGATTTGCAACCTTCATGTTATCACTAATGATCACCCCTAGATCTCGTTCCGTCGTGGTCCTGGCCAAGGTCTCACCATTTAGTATGTAAGTTCTGTGCGGGTTTTTCTTTCCCAGGTGCATTACCTTACACTTTTTAGCATTGAAGCCTAGCTGCCATGTTGCTGACCACCGTTCCAGCAGCAGTAGATCCTGTGTCATATTATCAGGCATGGTGTTTTTACCTACTATGTTGCAAAGTTTGGCGTCGTCGGCGAACAGTGATACCCTTCCTCTAAGTCCTTGGGTCATATCTCTTATGAATAGGTTGAATAGAATCGGGCCCAAGACCGACCCCTGCGGCACTCCACTGATCACGCCTGACATTTTGGACGGGGTACCGTTTACCACCACCCTCTGAAGTCTACCACTCAGCCAATCCTCAACCCATGTAGTTAGAGTGTCCCCTAATCCTATCGACTTCAGCTTGTTCAATAACCTTCTGTGTGGGACGCTATCAAAAGCTTTACTGAAGTCTAGATATACCACATCCAATGACTCTCCGGCATCCAATTGTCTAGTAACCCAGTCGAAAAAGCTGATTAGGTTAGATTGGCAGGATCTGCCCTGGGTGAATCCGTGCTGGTGGGGATCACGTAGGTTTTCTTCGTCTAGGATTGTATCAATATTTTGTTTAATCAGTGTTTCCATGAGCTTGCACACTATAGATGTGAGACTCACCGGTCTGTAGTTTGCCGTCTCTGTTCTGCAGCCCTTTTTGTGGAGTGGGATAACGTTGGCGGTTTTCCAGTCCAAGGGGACTCTTCCTGTGCGTAGGGAAAGATTGAAAAGAACAGATAGTGGTTCTGCCAGGACTTCTCTCAATTCCCTGAGCACTCTGGGATGTAGGTTGTCCGGTCCCATGGCTTTGTTCACCTTGAGTCTTGATAGTTCGTAGTAGACGCTACTGGGCGTAAACTCGAAGTCCAGAAACGGGTCATTCTGGCTGTCTCCCATCTGAAGCTGTGGACCAGCTCCCGGCGCTTCACAGGTGAAGACTGAGCAGAAGTATTCGTTTAGTAATTCTGCCTTGGCAGAATCTGATTCTACAAGGTTACCGTCCGATTTCTTCAGGCGTTCTATCCCATCTTTGTTTCTTTTCCTGTGACTAATATAGCTGAAGAAGGATTTATCCCCTTTCTTAATGTTCCGTGCTAGATCTTCTTCCATTTTGAGTTTGGCCTCCCTGACTGCTATTTTGACAGCTTTTGACCTGTCCAGATAGTCTTTTTCCGCCTCTTGTTTTCCTAAATGTTTGTAGGTGATAAATGCTTCTTTTTTCTTTTTAACGAGGTCCGAAATTTCTGCGCTGAACCATTGGGGTCTTTTGTTCCTCCTGCGCTTACTTACTGTTCTTATGTAGCGGTTTGTTGCTTCGTGTAGGGTGGACTTCAGAGTCAACCACATATCCTCTACATTGTTAGGTTGTGCTTGTTTTTGCATCTCCTGATCGACAAAAATTCCCATGCGGTCGAAGTCTGTGCCTCTAAAGTTGAGAACCCTCGTTGCTGTGTTTGACCTTGAGAAACCTTTCTTAAGGTTAAGCCATACCATATTATGGTCGCTGGAGGCCAGTGTGTCTCCAACTGAGACATCTGAGACGCTATCTCCGTTGGTGAGTACCAGGTCCAGTATCGTTTGGTCCCTGGTGGGCTCCAACACCATTTGCTTGAGTCGTGCACCCTTTATGGAGTTCAGAATTCTTTTACTGCCACTCGTAGTCGCGGAGAGTGTGTTCCAATCTGCATCGGGCATGTTGAAGTCCCCTAACAACACTGTGTCTCCCCGTAGAGTGATGTTCTCTATGTCCTCTATCAGTTCTAAGTCTTTGTCTTCTTGTTGTTTCGGAGGTCTGTATATCACACCAAGATATAGGCATTTTTCATTTCCTCTGGCCAGATTCACCCAGAGGGATTCCCCAGTGTATCTAATATCCGTAATTCTGGTAGTTTTGATGTTATCCTTAGTGTATAGTGCTACCCCTCCCCCTAACTTGCCCTCTCTGTCGCGACGTAGTAGGTTGTAGCCTGGTATAACCATATCCCACCCATGTGAGTCCGTGAACCAGGTTTCTGATATTGCTACCACGTCTAGGTCAGCGTTTATTATCTCAGTCTCTAATTCTAGAATTTTATTGCCCAAGCTGTGTGCATTGACGTACATAGCCCTCCATATCTGTGAAGAGATTCCCTTTTGGGTTAGAGTGACTCCTAAATTTTTATTGATAATTCCCTTTAAATTATCGTGGATAGCATGGGTACTTACCTTAGACTTAGAAGTGTGGGTGTGACTCGCCTCCTCAGGGTGGTTACTTACTGCTCTGGGATATAAATAAGTGCCCTCCCCCAACTTACCTAGTTTAAAGCCCTGCGGAGTAGGCGGGCCAGGCGATGTCCGAATACGTTCTTACCTCTCCTGGTTAGGTGTAGTCCGTCGGGTCCCTGCAGTCCCTGGAGTGTCTCACCGTGGTCTAGGAATCCAAAGTTCATCTCTGTGCACCACATGCGGAGCCATTCGTTAGTCCGTCGGATATGCTCTTCTCTAGCTCTGCCTTTGTTTCTTACTGGGAGGATCGATGAGAAAACCACCTGCGCTCCTATCTGCTTCAGCTTCTTTCCCAGGGCTCCAAAGTCGTCGGGAATGTTCTCCGTGGTACTTCTGGCAGTGTCATTTGTACCTACATGGATGAGAAACATGGGAAAATGATCATTGGGCTTTATAAGTTTGTCTAGGAGGTAGAGAATGACACGGGGGAAAAAATCTGTCCCCGTCACCGGACCACCGTCCCCTTCACCTCCCCGTCCCCGCAGCATCCACCCTTCCCTCTCGCCACCTCACTGCCCTTCGGCACCCCTTGCACTGTCCGTGCAAATCCCTCCCTCCCCCTTACCTTCTCGGTGCGTTTTAAGGCTTCAGAGTACTTGTTGAAAGCCCCCGGAGTCTACGTGCATCGTGTGCGTGTGTGGGCGGGAGCTTCTCCTCCGACGCAACCCGAAGTTGCGTCAGAGAAGAAGCTTCTGCCCACACACGCAATGCATGTAGGCTCCGGCGAAGTACTCGGAAACCTTAAAAACGCGCCACAAAGGTAAGGGGGAGGGAGGGAGATAGATTCGTAGAAAGGAGGGAGGGGACCGCGTGTGTTCCCTCCCTTAACTGTGGGGACAAGGCCATTCACTGCTCCGTGGGGCGGTGGATGGCCTTGTCTCTGCACCTGCAGCGATCACCTTTCCCCCATTCACCGTTTTGGCTGCTAGCCGCGGGTAACATCCACCGTGTCATTCTCTATTTAGAGGTAACTGCAAGCGCCAAGTACACCTTTAGGCCCAGATTCTACTGTATATAATAATAATAGTAATAATAACAGCTTATATACCAAAATACCGTGAAGTTCTATGCGGTTTACAAAGATTAAGCAAAGGTACAAATTGATTGACTTTAAGAGGGGAGGAAGAAAGAGGGTTAATAGGACAGGAAATCCATTTTTGAGGAGAGAGTGATCAATAGAACAAGTTAATCGCTATAGAGGGGAGAGAGAAGAGAGGATCAGTTGTCTAGATACTTTAGGAACAGGTGTGTTTTCAGACGTTTCCTAAATTCCCCATAAGTAGTGGGCGAAAATAATTGTTCTAGGTCTTTACCCCATGATGCTGCTTGGAGCGAGAGAAGATGTTCATGGTGTTTTTTCAGTTTACAACCTCTCACTGGGGGGGAAACGAAGTTGGAATGTGAGCTTCTCTTGTGTCTGTTGGCCGAGAAGACGAAAAGGTCAGTTATATATTTAGGGGCAAGTCCATGTAGTGCTTTGAAGCAGAAGCAAGCAAATTTAAACTTTACGCGCGCCTCCATTGGCAGCCAATGTATGGTGCGAGTTCACAGAAGACAAAAACTAGAGCCTGGGACCAACATGATTTGAATAATAAAATGACCAGAAAACTAAAGGTTAAAAAAAAAAAAAAAATTCGTATTTTGTGATTACATTACGTCAGATTTGTAAAGTGTTTCCTGCAGGAGCTGGTGTTAGACAGCGAGCGTGAACTAGGACCTAACAGAGAGAGGAAAGGTCTTTGTTTTGTTTACACCACAGCACTGGGGTAGGGTTGGAGAGGGCAAAAGTGGGTGGGATGAGTGAAGAGACTACAAAACAAACCCACCAGGACGTTTGGAAAAAAAAAACAAACAACACACCACTCAATTGGGAGGGGCCTTAAACAACTTGGACCAATCAGAGCTTCAGGCTCCTCCCCAGTGCCTCCCAAGATGCATCAGGAAGGGGAGGCCCGTTTAAATGACGCAGCAGTTGGGAGAAGGGTGTCCATGTCCCTCCAGGTCATCAATTTTAAGGTAAGGGGGAGGGGGGGAGGCAGAGAGGTCGGGTCGGGGCCACTCTCTCCTGCTGTAGGAGGGGACGCGGCCGGGATTTTAGGATGCAGCGGAGAGAACGGGCATCTCTGACCAGCACCTCTGGACGTATTTGTTTACAAGAGTCTTAGGAAATTAATGCATTACACATTCAGCTTTATATGTGCGGTTTTTAAATTCTATTTTGTAACCCGCATAGAACTTAATGGTATTGCGGTATCGAAATAAATTTTTATGATATGTTGCCCTGTAACTATGGCGAATTTAGCCTGTAAACGGTATATTATGTATATTGGAATTAAACCCCTAGTATGTGTCAAGTTAGAATAAAAACTTGTATCACAAATTAGTACTGAATCTATGGGCTCCTCTAACAAAGGTGCGTTAGGGCCTTTAACGCTCGGAATAGCGCGCGCTAGCCGCTACCGCCTCCTTTTAAGTAGGCGGCAATTTTTCGGCTAGCGCACAGCTAATCTTGTGCGTGCGCTAAAAACGCCAGCGCACCTTAGCAAGAAGAGCCCTATGTCGCATCGGAACCTGTTAACTGTGTATATCTGGGGTGTCCAACCTTTTGGCTTCCCTGGGCCGCATTGGCCGAAAAAAAATTTTCTGGGGCCGCGCAAACGCTGCAGCAAGACAGAGGAGGGAACCAGCAAGACAGTAAACACCCGGGGTGCAGCAGAGGAAAACACTGCATTGCCCTCAACCGGGGCCGCACAAAATACTTCACGGGGCCACATGCGGCCCTCAGGTTGGACACCCCTGGTGTATATTATGTATGTTTAACCTGTAGCCCGTTCTGAGCTCTTTGGGGGGGAAAGGGGACCGAAAATGAATGAAAACTAAATAAAGCAACGTTTTACTTTTCTTTGAAGCCGTATAACCATTGCTCTTAGTAACAGCAGCAAAGGAGAAATCTTTGCCTCATTAGTTCCCATCTACGGTGTAATCTCGCCTTCCTGGAAGCTAACGACTTGCATGGAGTAGGAACAGTACGACCTAACCCAAATCAGATTACCATCTCGCACAGAAAGCAATAAAGATGATAGGAACGTTAGATTTTCAGCTTTAACAAACTCTTCCACAGCTGCCAGAGACGTCTTCGCCACTAAATAAGGGAGAAGAGAGAGAAACCCGTTAAGAGGTTGAGAGTAAGTTATGACCCGTACCTTAGAATTCTGTTTTTCCACTTTCATTTGTGCACTTTTGGGGATGCAAAAAAAACAAACAAACCAGGAGCTTGGAAAATGCAATGCAACTGGCCCACAAGGTTCATAGACAACGGCGCGAAAGACAAAGGCGTGCCCAGACAATTGAGCGCAGCACGGAGGTGCGCGCCGCTCAAAAATACTGTTTTTAGGGGCTCCGATGGGGGGTTTTGTTTGGGAACCCCCCCCACTTTACTTAATAGACATCGCGCCGGCGTTATGGGGGGTTTGGGGGGTTGTAACCCTCCACATTTTACTGTAAACTTAACTTTTTCCCTAAAAACAGGGAAAAAGTGAAGTTTTCAGTAAAATGTGGGGGGTTACAACCCCCCACACCCCCCACAACGCGGCACGATGTCTATTAAGTAAAGTGGGGGGGTTCCCCCCCCCCGTCGGAGCCCTAAAAACATTAATTTTGAGCGGTGCACGCCTCCGCGCTGCGCTCAATTGTCTGGGCGTGCCTTTGTCCCGGCGCGCTTTTGACCTGACACCGGCCCACAAAGAGCTCTTGCTGATATTCCGAAGTTTGAGAAAATGCTTAAGACTACACTGCAATGAATGACGATTCTTCTTTTCTCTGGTCCGGATTGCTACCATATTTCCCCATATATGGGCCACGGCCTATATATGGGTTTTGCAATCCAAACAGTGGGTGCGGCTCCCTTATATGGGGCGGCCTATCTAATGACATCGTAAATAAGCCGCCCCCATTAGTAGATCCCTCCCCTCCCCGTACCTTTTAAAAATAATGTAGCACCCTCGCCGGCCTCCTGCCCTGTCGCGGTGCAGGGCAGGAGCGATCTCTTTTCAGCGTCCAGCCGGCCCCGCGCTGATTCCTCAATGCCTGCATCAGTTCTCGCGAGAACCGACGCAGGCATTGAGGAAGCAGCCGCGGGGCCGGCTGGACGCTGAAAAGAGATCGCTCCTGCCCTGCACCGTAGCCGTAACATGGCAGCAGGCGGAGGTACGATATTTGGGGGGGAGGAGGGGAGACGGATGTATAGGCCGCCCCATGTGGTTTTAAAACTTACATAAGCCGCAGCTTGTAACATGGGGCGGCTTATCTAAGAGTTTTAAAACATGTATAGGTATTTTTTTGCGGCCTATACACTGGGGTGGCCTATATGTGGGGAAATACAGTATATAGCAAAATACTATGGATAAATTGTTCTTTTTGAGGGATTTGAAATGTATATTGACTGGATAAATTCTGTCGCTATTTCTAAGCTGCCTAGTAACAGGCTGCTGAGAAATTTGTTAAATAAATGCCGAGGCCAACCTCTTCCCGCAAAGCACCTGCCAGCAGGGTAGACAAATCAAACACTGGTGCTCACAGACAGAAAGTTTGAAGTTCACATACTACAGTACTCCCCCGATATTCGCAGGGGTTCCGTCCCAGGGACCCCCGCGAATATCAAAAAACCCGCGAATACGGTTTTTTCACCTGGGGAGGCAGGAGAGGGCAGTCGGAGCGCCGGCGAGTAAAGGAAATCACTCGCGCTATGCTCCGACCGCCTCTTCCTGCACTAAAGTCGGGCTTCACCAATCAGGAGCTACTTTGACACGCAGCTCCTGATTGGTGAAGCCCGACTTTAGCGCAGGAAGAGGCAGTCGGAGAATATCGCGAATGACCGGGACTGCGAATTCGCGGGGGAACACTGTACACTGAAAATAACAGGAGCAGTATCTATTTAAAAAAAAAAAAAAGAGCCACGCTTTCTATAAGGAAAAATAGTAAAGTACCAGGCATGACTTGTCTAATACTTCACATGGCTCCACCCCGTCGAGACAAGCCAAATAATCCCAAAGGAACAGAAAGCCAGAGATCAGTGGCGTAGTAAAAGGGGAAGGGGGGGGGGTTTCTGCCCCAGGCGCCATGTGATGGGGGCGGCAGCACCCCTCCTCCCCTCGCCATGCGCTCCCCCCCGCTCCCCCTAGTTGTTCATTGCCGAGAGCAACAAGAACGTCAACGTGCTCCTCGTGACCATGTCGTCTCTCCCGTTGACGTTACTCCCGGGTGGCCGCGCATAAGAAGTGACGTCCGAGGGAGAGCAGCACGTTGATGTTCTTGTTGCTCGTGGTGGTAAACAACTAGAGATACGATGGGAGGGGGCGCCTCTCACCCTCGCTACGCCGTTGCCAGGGGTTGATATTTAGCATGGTTTATACAGGCAAGAGAGGCTCCTGGGCGCCATGTTGGTGGGAGCACCGGCACCCCTCCTCCTCTCTGCCCCCCCCCCCACCCTCCCCGGTCTCTTCCCACATAGAATCTCAAAGAATAGCAAGATTCCGGAATCCCAAATAGTAGCAACATTCTAGAATCCCAAAGAGTAGCAGCATTCCATATAGAATCTCAAAGAGTATTAAGATTCCAGAATCCCAAAGAGTAGCAACATTTCATGCTACCAATCCAGAGCAAGCAGTGGCTTCCCCCATATCTTTCTCAATAACAGACTATGGACTTTTCCTCCAGGAACGTGTCCAAACCTTTCTTAAAACCAGCTACGCAGTCTAAATGTGTAGAGCCAGTGTTCTCATAGGTGCTGAACTCTGGAATAGCCAAGAAAAGTTATGACTCTTGATAAATTCAAAGAACCCCTAAACGTCTTCCTTTTCACTGACGCAAACGTAACACTTTTATTTATATAACACATTACCTTCCAGTTCCAACGCGGTTTACAACTCAAAGAAGCTGAAACAACATCAGGAAATACAAATTTATAAATTGTTCAACACAAATATTGTCTTATAAAAATTTAATCGAATGTGCGTTTTCTGGAGTTTTCTAAAATGTTGGTAAGATACCGCACTAGCTGTTAACAGGCTAAACCCTTTGCCTCTAGCTGCTGCCTGAAATAAAAATAACTTTGTCAAAGTATCTTTTATACAGACGATCCTTAACGGAAGGAAAGACAAAGAATGCAAACATTCGTTGGGAACGTTTTGGCACAGCCAATAGAAAACGCTCCACGAGGTGATTTGCTTCAAGACCAAACAGAACCTTATAGTACAACGATTCAAATTTAAAAATAACCCTGGCCTCAATTAGGAGCCTGAGCAGCTTACGGAAAAAGAGGCGACACGGTCTGACTTATTATGGTTAAAAATTAATTTTACGGCTGTATTCTGAATCAGTCGTAATCTAAAGATTTCTCTAATCAAGAGTACTCAGGGTCAAAGGGCTAGATTCGCTAAGCAAACCGATCGTGCACAGATCCGTTTGCGACCCCTTTACTATCAAATTTTCCTCCGGCCCAATTCACTTAACCTCTCCTGCGATCCGCTTGGAATCCGTGCATGCAAATGAGGTGAAACGCATGCAAATTGGACAGCGACCCGATTCACTGCACCAAATTTCCGATCCGATTGGGCTGGCCGATCACCTGAAGAAGCGACTGCTGGGGACCAGTCGAAAACGTCTTTCCGACCGGAAGCCCTGCTCTCTGCCCTGCAATCTCTCCTAGATTTACACGAAAAGGGTACAACGCGAATTAAGCTCCGTTGTACTCTTTACAACAGCAATCTAATTAACTTGCACTTCTGACGGACAACTTTTAAAAAATTTTATACGACATTTACAAGGATAAGCCAACAAAAATTTTGCCCCCAGTGCCAACACTTCTCGTCTCATATCCCCCCCCCAAAAAAAAAAAAAGCTCTGCTACTATTTTGGTGTCTGTCATGTCACAATTTGGGTAAACCCAAATCTTTTCCCCCCGCAAAAGAGAACTTGGGCATTTCTAAATAGAATTTCATAATTAGATTTACGTCTTGATGAAATATGAATTGTCCCCTCTTTCTTTTACTTAATTTTTAAAAGGGGGAAATGAAAGTGAAAGCCATCATTGTAAACCGCCTGGACAATTTTCTATGGCCAATTTATTCTTTAGTGCTGGGGGGTGGTCTGGGGCTGGAGAGTGGGCGTGTTCTGCATTAACCAATTAGCATGTGAGTCCGTGGCAGTAGGAGCCAACACGCTAATGGCCACCTAATAATGGGAAAATTAGCACATGGCCTTTAATTCTGAAAACAGAAAAAAAAATTGCCATTTTACCCTGTGATAAAAATGGCATATGGGAACGACCCGTGAAAGGATGCGCTAAGGCCACTTTATACCAGAGTTGTTTTTTTTTAGTGCACACGAACAAATGAAATCTGCGGTTATAAATGCACATCCCCGATTCTGCATTTTGGTTTGATTTAGAGAGTTGCGCGGGGACAGAAATCCCACCCATCCCCGCCAGGATCCTCTCCGTCCCCACCAGGATCCTCTCTGTCCCCACCCGTCCTCTCCCTTCTCACCCATCCCCACCCGTCCCCGCCAGGATCCTCTCCGTCCCCACCAGGATCCTCTCCGTCCCCACCCATCCCCGCCAGGATCCTCTCCGATCCCAACCATCCCCGCAAGGAATTACCTCCATCCCCGCCCGTCCCTATAAAAAGCAGCAATTACTTCTGACAGGATCATCAATTCCACAGTTTCTTTTGTGTTTGCGCTGCTGTTTTCCTTGTGGAATCTCTTTGGTGGAACCCTTTTTTTGTTTTCTGTTCAGGTAATTAACTTATAAACCCCCTCTTTTACTAAGGCTGACGTGTCCATTATATTAGATGGACGAACCCTGCTTCCAAAGCCTTCAGACCACTGGTCTAGAGAGAGCATAGCGCAGTGGTTAAAGCTACAGCCTCGGCACCATGAGGTTGTGTCTGTCGACGTAGCGAGGGTGAGGCGCCCCTCTTCTCCTCCCCCATACCTCTAGTTGTTCACCGCTGCGAGTAACAACGTCAACGTGCTCCTCGTGACCCCCGCTGGCTCTGCCTCCAATGTCACTTCCTAGGGGCAGTGCCCGGACGTGACGTCAGCGGGTGAGCCGACGCGGTCACGAGGAGCACGCTGAAGTTATTGCACGCGACGGTGAACTTCTAGAGGTACGGAGGGAGGAAGGGCGCGAACGTGGCCCCCAACAGACCATCCCCTGCCCCTTACTACACCACTGGTTGTGGGTTCACACCCACGTTACTCTGTGACCCCGGGCAAGTCACTTAGGACTAGATTCACTAAGCAAACCGATCGGATTGCGATCAGATTTCCCTCCGGCAAAGTAGACAGGGGCGCGATTCACCAAAGAAATTTTTGAAACCGACTGGGCTGGTCGATCAACTCAAGAAGCGACCAGTCGCAAACGTCTTTCTGACTCTCCAGCTCCATTGAAGCCCTGCTCTCTGCTGCCCCGAATCTCTCTTTCCTGCTCTGCCCCGAATCGCCGCCTGCTCTGCCCCGATCTCTCCTGCCTGCTCTGCCCCGAATCGCTGCCCTGCTCGTCCCCGGATTTCCCCTGCCCTTCGAGCCCGTGGTTTTAAGCCGCGGGTTTAAAGCGGGTTAAAACCACGGGCTCACTGGGCTAAAAAAAAAAAAAAGTTAATACATTTTTTTTAAAGTCACGGCTTGCAGGGGTCTTGACGCATGCGCAGACCATCTACAAAAGGTCTGCGCATTCGCGGGATCGCACACCAGCGATCCGTGTCGGCCAATTGAGGACGTTCTTCAGATTGCCCTCATTTGAATTTTTCACATTTGTGAATTCGTCGGGCCTGCTGGGATTGGCCACGGATCGCCCAGGAAAAACGGGTTAGTGAATCTAGCCCTTAATCCCCTCATCGCCCTAGGTACGTTAGATAGATTGCGAGTCCACCAGGACAGACGGGAGAAAACGTTGCCTGAATAAATTCACGTAAACCGTTCCAAGCTCCCTTTGAAGAATGGTATAGGACAGGGGGGTCGGCAATTCCAGTCCTCGAGAGCCACAGGCAGGTCAGGTTTTTAGGATATCCACAATGAATATGTACGAGATGGATTTGCACGCACTGCCTCCTTGATACGCAAATCTATCTCATGCATATTTATGTTCATTTTATTTTTTTATGAATTGTAGTTAAACCCGTCTTCCTCTTGTGTCCTGTAGTGTCATCGTTTTAAAATGTGTTTTTTTTTTAATTTAACCCTGTTTTTATTATTATCTGTAAATCGCATTGGAATATATTGCGATCAAATCAAAATTTTAAATGAACTTGGAGAAGCGGAGACTTAGAGGAGACATGATAGAAACCTTCAAGATCCTGAAGGGCATAGAAAAAGTAGACAGGGAGAGATTTTTCAAATTATGGGGGAACCACAAGTACAAGGGGGCACTCGGAGAAATTGAAAGTTTCCAAGTTTCCAAGTTTATTAAGTATTTTTGATTTATCGCCTATTCAAAATTCAAGGCGATGTACAAATAAATAAAAAATTTTTGGTAACATACTTACAATTATTAAATTAAACAGACGATTATCTAAAATACAAATATAACATTACATTTAAAGGGTATATCAACAAATTATAGTGAGACAAAAGGAAAATTATTTAATGGTTACATTCAGTATTAAAATCATTAATTCAATTTTAAAATCTTTAATTCAGGGGAAAAACAATAGGAAGGGAGACAAAGACAATTGACCTTTTAAATTAAGAATGCGAAAAGAAAAATTAGTCATTAAATGCATCTATATATAGAAAACTTTTAAGTTCAGACTTAAATTTTGCTAGGTTTTTTTCCTGTCTTAGGTACAGTGGAAGATTGTTCCAAGATTGAGGGGCTGTTATAGAAAAGATTGTGTTACGCCTTGTGTTAATAACTTTTAGTGAAGGAATTACTAATAGGTGCTGGTCTTGAGATCTAAGAGATCTAGAGGTAGTATAAGGTATTAAAAGTCTAAATATAAAGGCTGGAGTTTTATGTTCTAAGGCTTTAAAGATGAGTAAACATTGTTTAAATATTATTCGATGTGCTACTGGAAGCCAGTGGGCTTTCTTAAGTAGGGGTGAGACATGATCGAATTTTTTGGGGATAGGTTTAAAACAAACGCTAGGAAGTTCTTTTTCACCCAGAGGGTGGTGGATACATGAACGCGCTTCCGGAGGCTGTGGTAGGCAGGAGCACGTTACAGGGCTTAAAAGAAGGTTTGGATAGGTTCCTAGAGGACAAAGGGATTGAGGGGTACAGATAGGAGTAGAGGTAGGTTATAGAAATAATCAGGGACCACTGCTCAGGCGGGAACGAACCGCTGGGCGAGATGGACCTCTGGTCTGCCTCAGCGGAGGCAACTTCTTACGTTCTTAATGTTGATATCCTGAAAACCTGACCTGCCTGTGGCTCTCGAGGATCGGAATTGCCGACCCCATGCACTAGACCAGCGTTTCTCAACTCGGTCCTGGAGTACCCCCTTGCCAATCAGGTTTTCAGGATCTCCACAATGAATACGTATGAGATGGATTTGCACGCACTGCCTCCTTGAGATGCAAATCCATCTTGTGCATATTCATTGTGGAGATCCTGAAAACCTGACCTGCCTGTGGCTCTCGAGGACCAGAATTGCCTACCCCTGTTCCAGAGTGTTGAAGAATCAGCACCATGGACAGGTCGGGTTTTCAGGATCTCCACAATGAATATGTATGAGATGGATTTGTACGCACTGCCTCCTTGAGATGCAAATCTATATCATGCATATTTATAGTGGAGATCCTGAAAACCTGACCTGCCTGTGGCTCTCGAGGACCGGAATTGCCTACCCCTGTTCCAGAGTGTTGAAGAATCAGCACCATGGACAGGTCGGGTTTTCAGGATCTCCACAATGAATATGTATGAGATGGATTTGTACGCACTGCCTCCTTGAGATGCAAATCTATATCATGCATATTTATAGTGGAGATCCTGAAAACCTGACCTGCCTGTGGCTCTCGAGGACCGGAATTGCCTACCCCTGTTCCAGAGTGTTGAAGAATCAGCACCATGGACAGGTCGGGTTTTCAGGATCTCCACAATGAATATGTATGAGATGGATTTGCATGCACTGCCTCCTTGAGATGCAAATCCATCTTGTGCATATTCATTGTGGAGATCCTGAAAACCTGACCTGCCTGTGGCTCTCGAGGACCGGAATTGCCTACCCCTGTTCCAGAGTGTTGAAGAATCAGCACCATGGACAGGTCGGGTTTTCAGGATCTCCACAATGAATATGTATGAGATGGATTTGCATGCACTGCCTCCTTGAGATGCAAATCCATCTTGTGCATATTCATTGTGGAGATCCTGAAAACCTGACCTGCCTGTGGCTCTCGAGGGCCGGAACTTCCCACCCCCCCGGTATAGAAAACTGGAACGAATACATAAATTTGGACCAAGGTACCTTATTGCTATGGAGACCCTGCACATTCTGAGAGTAGAGCGAGATTCAGCTGCCTCGAGCCTTTGTTATTTCATGTACCAGATTATTCCCCACCCTTTCCTTTTCTTTCACACCCACGTAGCAACCGCAGCGAGCAGCAGTTTCTGACCTTGACGCGGCCCTCCTCCCTCAAAACCTGCTCATTAGAGAGAGACTCCCCGACAAGGAGTAAAGCAATGCTGGCACGTTTGTTCCACTTTTCCTTTTAACTTCCTGCCCGGATTTCACAATCGCAGTGGATTATTTTCTTCCAAGACCTTTTTTTTTTTTCTCTCTCTCTTTTTAACCACTAAAACATTTAATTCCAAAAGATCCTCACCACAACTTAAGAACTCAAATGCAAAAATGAAAATCTTAAGTGTATGTCTGAATCCATGGGAATAAACCTGTCCCAAGACCAAACTCGGGGGGGGGGGGAAGTACTGGCAGATAATTGCGCCGATTACTAAGCCCCTCTTTTTTCAAAGGTGCGCTAAGCTTTTTAGAAAGCGCTAAATGCTAACGCGTGCGTGTTATCCTATGGACGCGCTAACGGTTAGCGCGCGCAGCGCGCGAAATCTGCGCTAAAACGCTCAACGCGCCTTTTAAAAGAGGGCCTAAGTCGCAGCTCTGGGTAGGGTTACCAGATGTCTGGATTTCCCCCGGACACATCCGGGGGTCTGGACGGCTTTTCAACACCCGGCACTTTTGTCCGGGTTTTGAAAAGCTTCCGATGTCGGGACAGCATACGCGAATGCAGCGCGACGTCGCCGTGTCGCATCCACGGATGCCATCCCAAAGCATGAATGGGTTAAGGGGGGTGGGGCTGCATGGGGCGGGGCAGGCCTGGGGGCGTGGCCATGGGTCCGCATTTTCCTTCGGGAAAATCTGGTAACCCTGGTTCTGGGCCCAGATTTAATCTTTTATCCGGAGACTTTTCTGGTTCAAGCCATTTATTCTGCTAATAGACCATTTCTGATCGCTTTGGTAAACGAGTGACGTTAAAGCAGAGCACCCAATATTGTCTCACTTGCCACACGGAGGTGAATTCCTGCTTTCATGGCCTTTGGGGCTGTGAAGGTATTCAGAGCTTTTGGGGGGGGGGGGCTTTGGCTTCCTTTCTTCAGGTTCCCGTCCCTGACTCTGTATTTCATATGCCGTTTGCTCAATTCTCTCTGTTTTCTGTTTAGACCTCTGCCGAGAAATTGTTTTTTGAGCAAATGTTATATTCTGGGGAAAAAAGTGTATTTTGAATTTCTGGCTGACGGATGTTCCTCCCTCCTTCTGGTATTGGAGGAATAAATGACACGAACTCTTAGGATGGGAGGCCAACCTGGTTTATTCCTCTCGTCGCAGTTTGTCTCCCCGGACTCGTAGTCGCATTTTGAACAGGCTGCGGTTGTATCCTACCCCGCCCGTCTCATTTGGGAGATCGGGGTTGGGAGGGGGCGTTACAAGGGGGGGGGTCGAGGCACCTTGTAACCCGGTAGGACCCGGGAGGACATCAGAGTCCAGTCCTCTTGGGGGAAGGGGGGGGCGCGTGTCTTACTTCTTTTAAATTTTGTCTGGCTTTTTGACTCTGTTGGCGTATGATTTGTTTTGTTAATAAAAAAAAAATCAGTTTCAAGTTAAAGCAGAGTTATTTACCAAAAGATTGTTTATGGTCAACAATAAAGGCCCCATTTATGGTTCGCAAACTTGAGGGCGGTACCCACCATTTTGAGACAGGCTTCAACGCATAACCCTACTTCCCCTCTGCCCACCCGTTCAACCGTAACCCCTATCCTGGCATCCTGCTCGACTGTCTTGCTCATTTAGATTGTAAGCTCACTCAAGCAGGGACCGTTTCCTTTGTGACTGTACAGCGCTGCGTATGTCTGGCAGCGCTCTAGAAATAACAGTAGTGGTCCCAATATAATTACTGATCAATCGCCGTTTGGGAGGGTTATATTCAGTGGCGTAGCGAGGGTGTCTCCCCCTCCCCCCCCACCTTCTTCTCTCCCCTGCTGCATATGCGCCACACTTCTCTTCCCCGGTCCCTCTTTCATTTTCCCAGCGTGAGCAGCATCGTGAACTTGGCGGCTGCGTCGTGTCCGCTTCCCCCTCTGTCACTTCCTAAGAGCGGGACAAGGAAGCAATGTCGGAGAGGGGCGACATCGACGAGGGCAACAAGTTTGCGATACTTCTCGTGCTGGGAAAATTAAAGAGGGAAGGGGAGGGAAGGGAAAGGGCACACGGTGGGAGGGGGGGTCTCGAAAGAGAGGGGGATGGAGAGGACGGGTGCCAGCGCCCCCACCAAGACTAGGATTGACAGATTTTCCTTTTGGTAAATCTGGACCCCTCTAGCCCCGCCCCCAGACCCGCCTAGTTATGCCCACCCCGTCCCTAATCCCGCCCCTCTCCCAGCTGCCTGCTCTCCTTGGGCAGGGAGGAAGTGGACGCTATGCGATGATGTCACGCGCACACGATGTCATCGCAGTCTTCCTCCCTGCCTGTTGCAGCTTTTCAAAACTCGGACAGAGTGCTGGGTTCTGAAAAGCCATCCGGACCCCTGGACGTATGGTAACTGTAACCAAGACGGCGGCCAGGACGGATCGTTCCTCCCCACCACCTTACGACACCGCTGATTATATCCAATCCTTGTCTTCACTTAAGAGAATTCAAATATTTTAGGGGGATTAGTACAATAATAAGGGCTATTGCAAAGGGTTTTGCAGGAAGGGGGAATAGGATTGGGAGGTGGTTTGTTTTTTAAACGAATTTATTGATACGAGGGGGGCCACTGAAAAGTTCTCAGCCCAACCAACAGAGTTGGGGCAGTCTCCATCAAGGGCTATATATTTAGGCCATGGTCCCGTATTTTTCCGACGGAACGAAAAAAAAAGTAGAAAATCACTGAACTAACCCCCTCTTCTACGAAACTGCGCTAGCGTTTTTTTAGCGCAGAGAGCCGCGCTGAATGGCCCGTGCTGCTCCCGACGCACATTGAGCTCCTATGAGCGTCGGGAGCAGCGCGGCTCCCCGCGCTAGAAATTCCTAGCGCAGTTTTGTAGAAGAGGGGGCTAGTGTCTAGCCCTCGACGGAGACTGCCCCGACTTTGCTGGTTGGGCCGAGAACTTTTCAGCAGCCCCTCGTATACGAAGGGGCTATAGGATTAAGTTTTAAGTTTATTAGGATTTTATATACCGCCTATCAAGGTTTTTCTAAGTGGTTTTACAATCAGGTACTCAAGCATTTTCCCTATCTGTCCCGGTAGGCTCACAATCTAACGTACCTGGGGTTATGGAGGATTAAGTGACTTGCCCAGGGTCACAAGGAGCAGCACGGGGTTTGAACCCACAACCCCAGGGTGCTGAGGCTGTAGCTTCAACCACCGCGCCACACACAGGCTCTCTACGATTTTGGTTTTCTAGCTATTAAAAAGGGTAAGAGGTTATGTGTTGGGGGGGCGTGGGGGAGTTGTGGGATTGGGTTTGGGTAGTCAAAATGAATAAGGGGAGGGTGTGGCATAGGGGTTAAAGCTACAGCCTCAGCACTCTTGAGGTTGCGAGTTCAAATTCCACGCTGCTCCTTGGGACCCTGGGCCAGTCACTTAATCCTCTACTGCCTCCATATACATTAGACCAGGGCTGTCCAAGTCCGGTCCTCGAGATCTACCGGCAGGCCAGGTTTTCAGGATATCCACAATGAATATGCATGAGAGAGATTTGCATACCAAGAAGGCAGTGCAGGCAAATCTCTCTCATGCATATTCATTGTGGATATCCTGAAAACCTGGCCTGCCAGTAGATCTCGAGGACCCGACTTGGGCAGCCCTGCATTAGACAGATTGCGAGCCCGCCGGGAGAGACGAGGAAAAATGCGCGAGCACCTGGATAAATTCACGTAAAAAGACATGTTTTGACCACCAGCTTAAGCTATTTCAGCCCAGGTCCCGTTTTATGCAATTGGACCTCGTTTCTAATAACTGGGGTTATAGTGTAACACCTTAATGCAGGGGTGTCCAATGTCGGTCCTCGAGGGCCGCAGTCCAGTCGGGTTTTCAGGATTTCCCCAATGAATATGCATGAGGTCTATTTGCATGCACTGCTTTCATTGTATGCTAATAGATCTCATGCATATTCATTGGGGAAATCCTGAAAACCCGACTGGATTGCGGCCCTCGAGGACCGACATTGGACACCCCTGCCTTAATGGGTAGCCCAAGTTGATAACTTTCCCTTTAAACATTAACCCTTTCAGGACCAAGGGACATATTTGTCCCATAACTTTAAAATCCTATAAATTTTGATTGGGATAGTCTACAGTTCTAAATTTGATATGTACGGATTCCATATGATACTGCCTTTATGTAAACAAACTGGTTCCGACATTCATTCATTAGCGTCGTTGCCAGATTGACGAGAAGATTCACTTGCCACACTGTCCATAAGCCAGAAGTTTGATTTTTTTTAAAAAAAATAATGATATTTCACAAAAAAAATCAATTTTTTGGCATCTGCAAGCCCTTTTTACCATAAAAATGTCGTCAAAACCACAAAAATTGGCCTACGATCCTTATGGTCCTGAAAGGGTTAAAAAAAACACAAATATATATGCAAAATGCCTTTCACCAAGTTTTAAGAGTCCTTTAACATGTGCTAAACTTTAGTTAAGGGCCTTTTAAATGTATCATCAGGTTTGTAAGTTAAGGTTACAGATAAGAGCGGCATGTCATCCAATGAAAAATATTTTTTTAAAAATTCCAAACATCACAAAAAGAAAACTCACATACACCCCCCCCCTGCAGAAAGTCTGTTAAACGCTACTAAAATTAGTCTCATGTGTGTACTTGTAAGAAAACATGAACTCTAACCTCACTGCAAAATGCCCATGCTCCAGAAAATCTGAATGAAAACCATTTAAAAGACGGGACCGTTGTTTTTCAGAGTTACTAAAGGCCAATTATTTTGTACAAAAAACAATTCTATTTAACTCAGATTTATTCCTTCTGCAACGCAGAGAAGCGAGCAATCGCGATCAGAGACCGAAGCCCAGCATCCATAAGCAGTCTAAACTTACCGATGGGAGGCAGGTTGGATGACGAAGCTCAGCTCTTCTCCGAATTCCATTTTGGAACGTTCCGTTTCCCCCCCCCCCCCCCGAGACGACGAGTTCAGAATCCTGGAAACAGCCACATCTTCTAACTCCGATCCGGAACGTTCTGCTGCAATCAGGAAGGCAAACCACAGTGAGCTGAATCCCCAATTCCTTTTTAAGCGAGCCCGCGGTCCACATCTTGAAAACGGGAACATCACCAACGTTGGGTCATTCGATTCCCATTTAACCTGTAGATCTATTGCATTCTGAAGACCTCCACAAAGCTGGATCTTGGTCTTGCCACAGGACATTCACAAGCTAAGAAAATTAGTTATCTCCCACATGGTCATATCATTCCTTCTACCATACAGAGGGTTCCCATGTAAAGCTTAATTGGCTTGGCGGTAACGAGGAATGAGCGGTAAAAATGTTACCGGGTGACGTTCTACTCCTCCTGCCTTACAAATATTTTACGTACAGAACGAGATATTGCTCATAACCAGTGCCCAGTCCTCTACAATCGTGGCTAGGAATAAAGGCAAGGTTTACAAAATATTCCCAGCACGTCTATTTCTGTCTCTCGTTCTTTTGAGAACAGCATGGTTCGTTCCTATCCCTCCGCCCAATCCCTGGCTAGAGATGCCCGTTTTTAAAAGCTATCCACAGCCTATTTCACAACAAGTTCTCAGCCGACTTACGAGTGCCACCTACTCACATCACACAACAAGATGAAACGTTTTCTTACAGCTCAGATAAAGGACAGGAAATCACCGGCGAGCACCAAGCGAGCCTTATTCCAAGAAGCAGCTACTTCTGACATGTAACGAGCTTTCTCCCCCACCAGTACATTAGTGGAAGGAAATTCACTACAATATCACAAGAGACAGTTTCATTTTGATTTCGACTTGGGACTGCGAGGGTTAGTCACCAACCGACAAACCCTGTTTGTTATAAATTAAGGAATTTCACAATAGGTCACGCCTTTGGGTGCCGGGATCCAACTCTGGAAGTGATTCATTCAAAAGGAATCGGAATGAATGTTTAAATTTAGAGGAAATTTTCATTTGGATAGCAGTCTGAGGGACAGGGTACACGTGCCCCCGTGACCACCAACAGCAGACCCCCCTGAGTCACTTGACCACAAGATGACGCGCCATGAATGGGTTTCCTTTCACTTGCATTCCCCCGACATGCTGTGGACTTTTCAGCGTCTCCGAGTGCTATAATCTCGGTTCAAAATTTGATTTACGAATGTTTTAGCTTCGCTGAAAATGTTCTGCCCGCATGACACTGTCTGCAGTGAATCACCTGTCAGGTTTCGTGAGAAGGAAATTAGTCACCCAGGATCACAAGCGAACCAGCTTCCAGGGTTTCTCACAGCTAGTTTCGGAGCTGCAGGATCCTGCGTTGCATCCTCCATGTGGTAGCAGATGTTTTTACGAAAGACGAGATTAAGAGACCAGAGAAATATTTCCTAAATCATACATATTAAATGTGTTTTCCTTTGGTAGCAACAGGAGAAAAAGAACTCCCTCTTATAGATGAATTTATGGGGTTCATAATCAAAGCTTAAACCCGCCCAAGTCGGCACTCGGATGACCCAAAACCTTACTCTGCTGCCATATAGGTGCCACCTGCAGCCAAAAGGCTCACACTAACCTATAAGGGAATTCTGATGAGATGTTTATCTGGCACTCTTTATGTGAAGTTCACAGCAGTGCCCTGTAAGGTGCCACCCTGCTCAGCTGCCAAGTCTGGGTGGCCAGTCCATTACAAGATTGGCCCCTCCTACATCCAAATGGTCTTGTTCTAGGCATTTGGGACTTGGAAAAAATTTTGGTTGAAAATGTGATCTAAAGATAGAGGTCCTGGCGGTCTAGTCGAATAGCCTGAATGTTCAGATAGACGATTTTTGAAAGCCAAAATATTCTAGACGTATTTTTCAAAAATGGGCATTTTCCCCACTTCTAGTGCCATACACCAAATCGGAATGTTTGGATTATGCCCCTCTATGTGAATTGTGACTTCTTAGAGACCTGAAGTTAAAGGAAGAATTTATTTAAAACGTTTTTAATCCACCTTTATCCAAGGCACCTTACACATTTCTATACGTAAGAAAATAGCAAAAAGAAACAGAAATGCGAGATAGACCTTGTAAAATTTCCTACAAACTTAAGGGCCCAGTTCGGTATAGTATACTCTGTATAGAGAGCCTACAAATTAGGGGCAACTTGTGGCACTATGTGCGATAAGAGTTAGACACACTTTATAGAGTCACGCTTGGTGCTGCCTAGACAATGACACGGAGACAAATTTTTCTGTCTTGGGAATTTATTTTCCTGTCCCATCCCCATTCCTGCAAGCTCCATCCTCATCTGCACAAGCCTCAGATGCTTTCAAATCCTAAGTAGCAACATTCTAGAGTTCAGATTGTGATGTCATAATGCCTCATTCGACCAATGCCTAAGCTCCGTCCTCATCTGCACAAGCCTCAGACGCTTTCAAATCCTAAGTAGCAACATTCCAAAGCTCAGATTGTGATGTCATAATGCCTCATTCCACCAATGCCTAAGCTCCGTCCTCATCTGCACAAGCCTCAAATACTTGAAAATCCTAAGTAGCAACATTCCAGAGCTCAGATTGTGATGTCATAATGCCTCATTCCACCAATGCCTAAGCTCCGTCCTCATCTGCACAAGCCTCAAACTCTTTTAACATCATAAGTAGCAACATTCTAGAGCTCAGATTGTGATGTCATAATGCCTCATTCCACCAATGCCTAAGCTCCATCCTCATCTGCACAAGCCTCAAACACTTTAAAATCGTAAGTGTCCGAGGCTTTTGAGGTTAAGGCAGAGCTTGCAGGAATGGGGCAGGGATAAAGAGAGCGCTAAAACTCGCTAGGATGGGATGGGGAAATTGAGTTCCTGTGGGATGGGAGATGGGAACCCCTCATGTCCCAGCCCACTGCTGGACCACCGGGTCTTACAGCAGGCCCTATGGAGGTCTGCAACAGGTCTGGGAGGGGGTCAGGTAGGCTATGGCCCAAATATATGCCGAGACCTCCATTTTTGGGCCATATTCGAGTATATATGGTACTTCTGCGCTGGCTCCCTGTCTTGGTATAGAAATGCTTTTAAAAGTTTTCTGAACCCGACACAGTAGTCACAGGATCACATTGTAAGTAAGTGGTAATTGGTTGCAGCATTTTGCTAATTGATATTAGATGGATAAGGTAATTTGCCTGGTAGACTTTATATTGTTGCATGCTGGGAATTTTAAGTGGAAATGATTTCTGGTGGAATACCTGTTGGAGGCGCCCTGGCGTAGATGGCACTGAAGATTGGGTGGTTTGTAAAGTGCGTCTTTGATGTGTCTGTACCAGAGACAGCTGGACGGAGCCTCTCCAACAGGCATTAATCACTTGGGCAAAACAAGTCTAAAAATAAACCAAGAACAAAAACCTTCATCCACTGGACCCGCAGAGAGTGAGTGACAAGAAAGTTGTCAGCCCATGAGGAGGGGAGGAGGGAGTGAGTAAGAGCTCTGTGGCCAGGTGCCTCAGACAGCTCACTGACAAAACCTTTATGGAGTGGGGTGGAAGGAGAGACAGAGATGATGCTGGATCTGAGCTCTGTGGTTTAGGCAGCAAAGCAACATCCAAGTCACATGCCAGTTTATAGTGTGTGACGGAACTGATGATATGAATATAGCGTCTCTTTTCAATGCTGATGGGACGCAGTCAATGACACTGAATTGGGATTTGATATACAGCTGGGACATGGGGTAGTAAAGTGGTTTACAATTTTTCTCTATCTGTCTTGGTAGGCTCACAATCTATCTAATGTACCTGGGGCAATGGAGGATTAAGTGACTTGCCCAGGGTCACAAGGAGCAGCGTGGGTTTGAACCCACAACCTCAGGGTCCTGAGGCTGTAGCTCTAACCACTGCACCACACTCTCTTCCAATACAATGTCAGAAGTGAGCCCAAGTATAGAACAGTGAAGCCACTGTGACATCACTGGTGAGATTGGCTCTTAAGACATTGGTGGAATGAGGCATTATGACATCACAACATGAGCTCTGGAATGTTGCTACTAACTGAGTTTCTGCCAGGCATTATGACATCAGGGAAAGGAACTGGGTCTTGTATACCACCTTTTTGGAGTTATATAATCACAGCGCGGTTTACATACAGGTACTGGCCAGCATTTTCCCCAATTTGTCCCGGTGGGCTCACAATCTCTCTCTAATGTACCTGGGGCAATGAAGAATTAAGCGACTTGCCCAGGGTCACAGAGAGTAGCATTGGGTTTGAACCCACAATCTCAGGGTGCCGAGGCTGTAGCTCTAACCACTACACCACACTCTCCATCAGCATGAATCAACAAAACATTTTATAAAGCCTGGGAAATTTAAATAAAACTTTTCAAGATGGCAGCCTATGGAAGGATTAATGTTTGCTGTTCACTTTTGTAACAAGCTTACTTATCTGAACTAGAGAATGACACGGGGAAAAAATCTGTCCCCGTCACCGCCCCACCATCCTCTGCACCGCCCCGTCACCGCCGTTCCCTTCACCGCCCTGTCACCGTCACCGCCATCCCTTTCACCGCCCCGTCACCGCCACTGCCATCCCATTCACCGCCCCGTCACCGTCCCCGCTGCATCCTTTTCCCTTTCACTCCCTCCTTACAGTCTGAGCCGGGAACACGGGTAATCGCACGGTCCTCGCAGCCCCCACCCGCCTGCCCAATCGATCCTAGTGTTTAGCCAGCTCTCTCCCTTCTCCTCACCTTAATTTGCAGGCTTTCTTTTTCAGCGACCTGCACGCTTTCACAAAGAGCCGCACACGCGCGGCTGCTCAGTGTTCAATCTTCTGCTCTGCTGCAACTTCCTGTTTCCGGTTGCGTCAGAGCAGAAGATCGAAACTGAGCAGCAGCGGCTCTTTGATAGCGTGCGGGTCGCCGAAAAAGAAAATCTACAAACTAAGGTGAGGAGAAGGGAGAGAGCTGGCTAAACACTAGAATCGATTGGGCAGGCGGGTGTGAGCTGCGGGGACCGCGCGATCCTTCATGCCTCACTGCGGGGACAAGACCCATTCACCGCCCCGCGGGCGGTGAATGGCCTTGTCCCCGTCGCCGCAGCGACTGCTAGTTTTCTTCCCCGTTTTCAGCGGGTGACCCGCGGCTAAAATGCGGTGGCCGCGGGTAAACCGCCACCGTGTCATTCTCTAATCTGAACCCAGGTAGACACTTGTTTCACAAATACCTCACTGTCTAGAACACATGTGTCAAACACAAGGCCCGCGGGCCGAATCCGGCCTGCCTGGCCTTTTTATGTGGCCTGCAGTAACATTCCAAATCTTCCCCTTCTGAGCCCAGCATGTCCTCCCCCTTCATCCAGTCCGACGACGCTACGCCGGAAAGTCCGCCAGCCTCAGCAGTGCTGTTCATGGCTCCCTCTCCTGCCCTCCATCCGCCGCGGTCCACCTGGGCATAAACAGGAAGTTGTGCAACATTAAAAACAGACCACGGCAGGCAAAAAGCAGGAGAAGGAGCCACGCAGAGCACTCCAGAATCGCCGAGGCCGGCAGATTCCACGGCCCAGCAGTGACATCGGACCGGCGCCAGAGGAAAAGGCACGACGGGCTGTGAAGAGAACGAGATGAAGGGAGAGAGGTTGGACCTGGGATAGTGTGGAGAGAGAGGGGAAAAGATACTTGAAGGGAGAACCGTTTGGGAAGAGAAAGGTAGAAATGGTGGACTTGGGGGGAGAGAGGCAGGCAGACAGGGGGAGAAATGGTATGGGGAAGTTGGGAAGAGAAAGGGAGAGAAGTTGAATTTGGAGATGGAAGGGGATGGAGAATGTTAGGCCTGGGGGTGGAAGTGAGAGAGAGATGCATCATTTTTTTTCCTTCCATCTCATTGTTCAACATCAAGGAGAGAGGGAAGAAGAACAACAGAAGAGAGAGGAAGCAAAATGTTGGACCAAGAGGAGAGAGAGAAGGAAGTAGGAGGCTGGGAAAGGAGTGAGATGGGAAATGGGAGAGTTACAGAATAAGAGAAGATGGAAAATTGATAGGTAGTGGAAAATTTAAAAAGGAGAAGGATGAGAAAGAGGGCAAGATTTGAGTGGACAGAGACAGAAAAGAAAAAAGGAGAAAAGTTGAAAGGGAAAATTCAATATGTTGGAGACAGGGACTGGAGCAAGAGAGAAGAGGAGAAAAAAAAATGGACAGCAGACACTGGAAAGAGAATTAGAAGACAGACAAAATCAGAAAGAGAAACTGGGACCAAAAGCAAAACAACAAAAGGTAGAAAAAATAATTTATTTTTTTATTTTTGGTCAAATTTGAAATGTGTATCCTGCCAGACCTAAGAGAGAGGAAAATTCTTTTTTATTTATTTTGTAGCCGGTGTGGGGTTGGAGAGGTTGCATCTCTCTACTTCTACTAAAACTTACCTCCTCCTTTGCTGGCACGTAGCGTGGGTTTTAGCGCCGGCGGCGGTGCTTGATCCAACGATCACAAAGTCCTGTGAGCATCCCACGCTGTGCGTTAGCAAATGAGGGGGTAAGTATCTTTTAAAAAAAAAAAAAAACGGCCCACGACTTAGCCTGCGTTTTAGATTTCGGCCCCTTATGTGATTTGAGTTTGACACCCCTGGTCTAGAAATATTGGGCACTCGGGCATTCTTTACAAAACTGCAGACTGGCTAGCTCAAAATGTCACTGCTGGCTTCAAGCGGGAAACGCGTCTGGCTGCGAGTCTCTCTCCCTCCCTCTTGCTTTCAGTTTAATCTTAACTCGGCTACAAACCCCTCGAAGTTGTTGTTCGTATGGAGAGAACTGGAGAACAGTGTGTTCTTTCTGGAGAAAGGAAAACATTTCGACATCAAACATTGGCTGGGGTTTTGTACTGTAGGCTTAGGATACGCTGAGCTTCTCATTGCTACCACCAGATGGCTGGCATTCTCCGCAAAAAGGGTCCCAGTGATTTTTCTCTGTCTCACAGGGTATCTTGTGTACCTTACAGGTAGGGAACAGAGGCAAAAAGAAAAACCAACCTCCTCAAAAGAGAGTTATAATAATCGCACTGGCACATATAAATTTATCTTTTAGGCTTTTAAATAATTCTCCCTATTTTCAACATAATTGTTTTTTATGCTAGCAATCCTAGGATTTTATGACATTCTGAAGTTAAATTTTAGAACTCGCTGTATCTTATCCATCTACCCCCTGCTCACCCATTATGGTCTCTTAATAGGCTAGTTCGTCTTTCTCTAAAATTTGACCATTATGAATGTACAAGGACATCAGCATATTTTTTTTTTTTTTTTTAATAATCTTCCTTCTTCGATTTTTCACTCAAGTCAAAAATTACAAAGACCAGGGGACACTCGAAGTTACAAGGAAATACTTTTAAAACCAATAGGAGGAAATTTCTTTTCACTCAGAGAATAGTTAAGTACAAGGGGGCACTCAGAGAAATTGAAAGGGGGGAAGTTTAGAACAAACGCTAGGAAGTTCTTTTTCACACAGAGGGTGGTGGATACATGGAACGCGCTACCGGAGGATGTGATAAACAGGAGCACGCTACAGGGGTTCAAAGATGCTTTGGATAGGTACTTGGAAGACAAAGGGATTGAGGGGTACAGATAAGAGTAGAGGTAGATTATAGGGATGGGATTAGAGGTAAAATTATAAAATTAATCAGGGATCACTGTTCAGGCACTAGGCCTGAAGGGCCGCCGCGGGAGTGGACCGCTGAGCAAGATGGACCTCTGGTCTGACTCAGCGGGGGCAACTTCTTATGTTCTTATGGAACGCATTTGCCAGAGGATGTGGTAAGAGCAGATAGCGTAGCTGGTTTTAAGGAAGGTTTGGACAAGTTCCTGGAGGAAAAGTCCACAATCTGTTATTGAGAAAGACATGGGCGGAAGCCACTGCTTGCCCTGGATCGGTAGCATGGAAGGTTGCTACTTCTAGGGTTTTGGCCGGGTTCTAGTGACTGGGTTTGATGGACCATTGTTCTGACCCAATAAGGCTATTCTTATGTGAAGTTAATAACTAAAGTTCAGCATTGGCTAATAGATTCTGCTTGAAATTAAATTCACCCAAAACCAAATTGTTTTGGTTTGATATGCAAGATCAGTCTTTTCCTAACCGTGTTCTTGTCAATACAATGGCTCTATGTTTCTACTATAGCATGTAAAACCACCTACTGTACTCAGTCATTGTACCACTCGCTTTCCAAAAATGTCTTGTCCATATTTGTCTTGACCTTACTGTGTATGTATTCCTTTAACCCTTTCTGGGCTCTTTTGGGAGGACAGGCTAAATAAATGAATGAATGAATGAATGAATAAATAAGCTATTATGAATGATGAAGTAAACAGTCTCTCTAGTATTAAATAGTAGTGAATAGTATTAAGCAGTAATCTTTAATGAAAAGCAGTGAAGAAATAAAATTATATTTAAAGTTTGAAAGATGGTAGGGAGGATGGGTTCAAGCCAGTAATGTGAATGTGAGTAAGAGAAAAGAAGCATCTTCCTGTTTGAAAGAACCCTGAATGGGTGAAAATCTAATACTCAATATTCTGAGACTTGTTCCTGTCTATAAATAGAGAAAAAAGAGAGAAAAAACAAATTATCTCCAGTGTCATTTTGGTGGTTCTATGTTTCTATAACCATAAAGCTCTATGACCTCACAATGCAGATGTAAAGAGCCTTAGCCAATAGGGAGAGAAGGAGTTAGTGGATGCTGTAGATGGGCAGACTGGATGGGCCATTTGGCCTTTATCTGCCATCATGTTACAATGTTTTTATAGCCATAAAGCTCTATGACCTCACAATGCAGGTGTAAAGAGCCTTAGCAAATAGGAAGAGGAGATGCAAATGTTAAGAGCCTTAGCCAATAGGGAGAGGAGGAGATAGTGGATGCTGTGGATGGGCCATTTGGCCTTTATCTGCCATCATGTTTCTATAACCATAAAGTTCTATGACCTCACAATGCAGGTGTAAAGAGCCTTAGCCAATAGGAAGAGGAGATGCAAATGTTAAGAGCCTTAGCCAATAGGGAGAGGAGGAGATAGTGGATGCTGTGGATGGGCCATTTGGCCTTTATCTGCCATCATGTTTCTATAACCATAAAGTTCTATGACCTCACAATGCAGGTGTAAAGAGCCTTAGCCAATAGGAAGAGGAGATGCAAATGTTAAGAGCCTTAGCCAATAGGGAGAGGAGGAGATAGTGGATGCTGTGGAAGGGCCATTTGGCCTTTATCTGCCATCATGTTTCTATAAAACTTACCCATGCCCCTCCCATGGCTACATCACCTTTTCTGATCCACGGACTAGAATTTATGCGCATCTCTTTATAGAACACACCTATAATTCCCTTGTAAATTCTAATTATTGCCAATTTGTACCAATTTTCAGCACGGATTGTTTGCAGGTGCAAATTGCATGTGCACCCAGTTTTATCTGTGCAACTCAAAGCATCATATAGTGAATACCGGGGGGGGGAGTGATGCCTCAGTTAAAATACACATTTTTGTGGATATCTTTAGTTCATGAGTAAATCAAGGACATTTTTGTTGTTTACCTGCAATAACATCATTTTCTTTTCCAGAGATAAGTTAAAAAAAAACAAAAAACAAGAAGATTTGACATCGATATGCAAACATTTCTTAAGAAAGAACTGAATATTTCATGGGGTGTCCTAATTTTTCACATGACTGTATATTCTTATTATTTGTCTACCATGACCAGTGAGGAGGAATTCCCCTCTAAAATGTGAGCACATGCAAAGTGATGCATGTAGGGAAAGAGGACCCCGAACTATAGCTACATGATGCAAGGTTCCCCACTAGGGGGTCACTGCCCAGGAAAAGGATCTAAGTGTCACTGTTATGTTAAAACCCTTGCTTGATGTGAAGTGGAAGCTAAGAAAGTAAATCGAATATTAGGAATTATTAGGAGAAGAATGGAAGACAAAAATGGGTGTCAGGTCAAAAGCGCACCGGGACAAAGGCGCGCCCAGACAATTGAGCGCAGTGCGGAGGCACACGCCGCTCTAAATTACTGTTTTTAGGGCTCCGACGGGGGGGCATGGGGGGGAACCCCCCCCACTTTACTTAATAGACATCGCGCCGCGTTGTGGGGGCGTTGTGGGGGGTTTGGGGGATTGTAACACCCCTACATTTTACTGAAAACTTCACTTTTTCCCTGTTTTTAGGGAAAAAGTTGAAGTTTACAGTAAAATGTGGAGGGTTACAACCCCCGAAACCCCCCATAACGCCGGCGCGATGTCTATTAAGTAAAGTGGGGGGGGTTCCCCCCCACGCCCCCCTGTCTGAGCCCTAAAAACAGTAATTTAGAGCGGCGCGCGCCTCCGCGCTGTGCTCAATTGTCCGGGCGCGCCTTTGTCTTTCGCGCCGTTGTCTATGAACCCAAAATCAGACGTTATAATGCTCTTGAATTGCTCCATATGCAGTGACCAGAATTGAACATTGTATCCAGAGTTGTCCCTAGAAAGCAAGATTACCAGTCAGAAACTGACCTATTTTGGATATTTGATGAGGGCAAATTCACTAGAAAAGGAGGTGCTACTCGGAATGGTCAGTGGTAAAAGGAAGTAGGAGAGACCAAAGGCCCATTGGCTGGATACCATTAAGAATGACACGGGAATGAACATCAAACTAGAGAACGACACCCCCGCAGGAACTCAATTTCCCTGTCTCATTCCAGCAAGTTTTGTCGCCGTCTGTCCCTGCCCCATTCCTATAAGCTGTGCCTTAACCACACAAACCTCAAACACTTATGATTTTAAAGCGTTCGACGCTTGTGCAGATGAGGATGGAGCTTGCAGGAATGGGGCAGGGGCAGGAAAGAACTCACGGGGACGGGATGGGAAAATGAGTTTCCATGGGGACGGGGAAAAATTTGCCCTTGTGTCATTCTCTACATCAAACAACTGAAGGAAGCCTCAGAAAATGGAAGCAGGCGAGGACTGGCCTACAGAGTATTCAGGGGTCGGACACGACTGAATGGATAGTAGCATCTCAGGAAGGTATAGAGAAGAACAAAAATGATAAAGGGGATGGGATAACTTCCCTATGAGGAAAGGCTAAAGAGGCTAGAACTTTGAAGAAGAGACAGCTCAGGAGAGATACGACAGAGGTCTATAAAATATTGATTAGAATGGAATGGAAAAACATGAATCGCTTGTTTACTCTTTCTAAAAATACTATTTCTTCACTCGACTTGTAATTTAAACTCTGAAATGCATTGCCAGAGAATATGGTGAAAGCAGTTAGCTTAGCAGGGTTTAAAAAAAGGTTTGGATAGTTTCCTAAACGAAAAGTCCTTAAGCCATCATTAAAATAGACTTGAGAAAATCCACTGATTATGCCTAGGATAAGCATAAACTCTTTTAGGATCTAGCTAGGTACTTGGAAATAGGATACTGGACCTTCTGTCTCTCCCAGCATGATAACTCTTAAGATCTCAAATTATTTAAGGGCCTCTTCGTGCTGAATGGCCCGTGCTGCTCCCGACGCTCATTTTAATAGAAGAGGGGCTAAGTCTCTCTTGAATGCAACTTCTTTCAAAAAATTATTCTTTGGCTCTTTAGTTATGCATTGTGGGATATTTTAATCCCCCTTTTACTAAACTTTCGGTAGAGGTTTTTACTGCAACCTGGAGTGCTAATTGCTTACACTCGTAGGAAAGTAGAAGGTTCAATATACTAGAACATTCTTTTGGTTATTTGAATGTAAACATTTGCAATGAAATACCATTAGAAGTAAAAAAAAAAAAAAAAAAAATTCTCTTGATTATTTCTAAAGATATATTTGTTTTCAGTAAAAGGCTAAATAGATTGTAATTTCTCCCTAAATGTGTTAGGGTCTCCTTTTTGGCATCAGCCTTGAATCCAGTGGCCACAGGCGGAATAGAAATCACAAAGGCCAAAATGAAATGACAGGTGATATGCAGAACGAGCGGAATGGGACATATAACGAGCTGAATCCAACAGCTGATGTATATTCTTGTATGGAGAAAATGTTTAACAAAGACGTCTTTAGGTTTTAAAAAAAAATTAATTAATTAAGCTGTACCAGCTGCCGATCGCAAACGAGCTTTTAAAGGTCAGAAATGATCCCCCAGAAATTGTGAAATCAAAAAGGAAGTGTTTGCTTATACAACAGGAATAAATTATGTATATTTATCTAATAGAACTAATTTGCCGCTCCTTCTAGCGGCATTTCCTTTGCTGGCAAACCATGGGGGTGGGGGAAATGACATTGGGGAGTCCCCAGGTTACTCTCCAATTGAGTATTTTGTACTTTGTGCCCGACTCCTACAGACATTTCTATCATGGCTAGCAATTCATGGGAGTTTTTTTTTTTTTAAAAAATATAATTGGGGGTTATGTTTGTTTTTGGAGGGGGGCATTGAGAATAAATATTAACAGGAAATTTAAAGCAATACAAGGGAAAAATAAAAGAAAACATTTTTCTTTTGTTCTGTTAGTTATTCCACTATAATGGGGAGAGCTTTAAACAATTTGGACTTTAGAACAATCTACCGTATTTTTTGCTCCATAGGACGCACTTTTCCCCCCCAAAAAGTGGGTGGAAAAAAGGTTGCGTCCTATTGAGCGAATATAACCCCTGCCCCACCCCACCCCCGTGGCCGTTACCTTATTTCGAGCAGAGCCTGCTGCTCCTGGGCTCTGCTCCTGCCGCAGGGAGAATTTGGTTCAGAATGTTTTTTTCCTCCTCTAAATTTAGAGTTCATCTTATGGAGCGAAAAATACGGTAATCATTATTAGGAAATCAGATTAGCGAAACCTGAAAGTAGCCTAGTTCTTCAAATTATGAGCCTTCCTCTTGTATGTTAACAGGGGTACTTGCCACAATCATATCTTTACCCAAAATAAATCTTGCCAATTGTGAAGACTCAAAGAAAATCTCTCTCTAACTCCTGGAGAACCTGGACTACGAGGAACAACTTAGGAGACCGGGGTTGTTCTCCCTTGAGAAGAGGAGACTGCGAGGGGATCTGATCGAGACTTTCAGAATACTGAAAGGATTCGACAAAATGGAGCAGGGAAAGCAGTTATTTACAATGTCCAATGTGACACGAACAAGAGAACATAAACTGAAGCTGAGGGGGGGACAAGTCCAGGACAAATATCAGGAAGTTCCGTTTCACGCAGCGAAGTAATTGCAAAATCCACCGTTCTAGGATTTAAGGTAAACTAGATGCGCATCTCCTTAAGAGTGGCATAGAGCGATACGGGTAAGGGTAAACTAGATGCGCATCTCCTTAAGAGTGGCGTAGAGCGATACGGGTAAGGGTAAACTAGATGCGCATCTCCTTAAGAGTGGCATAGAGCGATACGGGTAAGGGTAAACTAGATGCGCATCTCCTTAAGAGTGGCTTAGAGCGATACGGGTAAGGGTAAACTAGATGCGCATCTCCTTAAGAGTGGCATAGAGCGATACGGGTAAGGGTAAACTAGATGCGCATCTCCTTAAGAGTGGCATAGAGCGATACGGGTAAGGGTAAACTAGATGCGCATCTCCTTAAGAGTGGCGTAGAGCGATACGGGTAAGGGTAAACTAGATGCGCATCTCCTTAAGAGTGGCGTAGAGCGATACGGGTAAGGGTAAACTAGATGCGCATCTCCTTAAGAGTGGCGTAGAGCGATACGGGTAAGGGTAAACTAGATGCGCATCTCCTTAAGAGTGGCATAGAGCGATACGGGTAAGGGTAAACTAGATGCGCATCTCCTTAAGAGTGGCATAGAGCGATACGGGTAAGGGTAAACTAGATGCGCATCTCCTTAAGAGTGGCATAGAGCGATACGGGTAAGGGTAAACTAGATGTACATCTCCCTTGAGAAGCATAGTGATATTGGGACTAAAACTAGGCCAGGGTACACCTGGCGGGGCCTCCGCGTGTGCGGATCACTGGACTTGGACCCAGAGTCTGATCCGGAGATGGCAATTCTTATGTTCTTATGTACAACATTTACAAGGAAATCTTAATACAGATGTAGCTCCCAATTTCAAGACCTGAGGATGCAAAAGGAGAAATTGTTTTCTCTTCTTTTGAGTTACCCCAGAAAGATCTGGGTACATTCTGATTCAAAAAGGACTTATCTTTGTATTTAAAGAAAAATTTTTAGAAGCCCTTGGGGGGGGGGGCTTTTCTCCCCCAGAAAACTATGAGGGCAAGTTTTAAATCCATTTGCATAGGTAGAGATTTTACATACTTAAGTAGTTGAGTCTTTCCCCATACCTTTGTTCCCCAGAATCTATAAAGGGTACCCAAAATAATTAAAGGGCTCCAATGTTTTAATGATAGCAATTGACAAGGACTTAATTGGCACTAATTATGTTTTGGGCACCGATCTGGCTGCATGCTAGTCTGTAACAGCCACCTAAATTGGATTGCGCACTAGTCAAAAGGAGGCGTGGCCACAGGAAGGGCGGAGCGTCTAGCCGATCTAGGTGCCTGACTTATTTAATAAGCTTAATCTGCACCAATAATTGGCAAATCAGCACTTTATAATTAGCTTAAATTAAAACCGAGTGGTTGGTGCCTACCAGAAAGTAGGCGTGGTTACCGGTGGATTGTGGGCGGAGCTAAGATGTGTTTTCCGTGTAGGTGCATAAAAATGGATTTGGGTGCTGCTATTTAGGCTTTGAAAACCCTGGCCTAAATAGGCGTTGCCTGAGGTTCAGGCGAGTCCATTTTAAAGTTCCACTAGGTGCGATTCTATAAATGGCGCTTAACTGAAGATTTGACAGGCGCTATGCACCTCATTCCTCAGCGTCTAATTTTTAGGAGCTGTGTTATCCAGTTAGCACTTATTCGGGGATGGATTCAGTAAATGGCGCTCAGAATTTGGCAATGAAAAAAATTGGCGCCGAACAGTATTCTATAAATGTGTGTTCCAAGATCGGCGCCCTTTATAGAACAGCAGGTAGCGCTGGGATCCGTGCTCAATTTTGGGCGCCAGGAGTTACGCCAACTGAAACCAGGTGTAAACCCCAATGTAAAGCTGGGCGTGGATACGCACCACTCTAACACCGCACACATGTTAAGGGAATGCCACTGCCCCTCTCGTGGCCACGCCCCTTTACGGATCCATGCAGAAACATTTAGACATTATTCTATAAACGGGCGCTTAAGTATGTTTTCATGCAGATCTGCAGTTTTTGTATATGCCCAGCATGCAAAATAATGCACGGTCAATTAAGTAATCAAATCGCTCCTTTGACATTTTTTATCCATCAAGACAAAGAAGCCGAAGATCTGTTTCTTCTTGTGGTAAGAGTGGTTAACGTAGCTAGTTTTAAGAAAGGTTTAGACAATTTCCTGGAGGAAAAGTCTACAATCTGTTATTGAGACAAGACATGGGGGAAACCACTGCTTGCCCTGGATCAGTAGCATGGAATCTTGCTACTCTTTGGGATTCTGCATGGAATGTTGCTACTCTTTGGGATTCTGCATGGAATGTTGCTACTCTTTGGGATTCTAGAATCTTGCTACTCTTTGGGATTCTAGAATCTTGCTACTCTTTGGGATTCTGTATGGAATGTTGCTACTCTTTGGGATTCTGGAATCTTGCTACTCTTTGGGATTCTGTATGGAATGTTGCTACTCTTTGGGATTCTGCATGGAATGTTGCTACTCTTTGGGATTCTGCATGGAATGTTGCTACTCTTTGGGATTCTGCATGGAATCTTGCTACTCTTTGGGATTCTGCATGGAATCTTGCTACTCTTTGGGATTCTGCATGGAATGTTGCTACTCTTTGGGATTCTGCATGGAATGTTGCTACTCTTTGGGATTCTGCATGGAATGTTGCTACTCTTTGGGATTCTGCATGGAATGTTGCTACTCTTTGGGATTCTGCATGGAATGTTGCTACTCTTTGGGATTCTGCATGGAATGTTGCTACTCTTTGGGATTCTGCATGGAATGTTGCTACTCTTTGGGATTCTGCATGGAATGTTGCTACTCTTTGGGATTCTGCATGGAATGTTGCTACTCTTTGGGATTCTGCATGGAATGTTGCTACTCTTTGGGATTCTGCATGGAATGTTGCTACTCTTTGGGATTCTGCATGGAATGTTGCTACTCTTTGGGATTCTGCATGGAATGTTGCTACTCTTTGGGATTCTGCATGGAATGTTGCTACTCTTTGGGATTCTGTATGGAATGTTGCTACTCTTTGGGATTCCAGAATCTTGCTATTCGTTGGGATTCTGTATGGAATGTTGCTACTCTTTGGGTTTTTGCCAGGTACTACTGACCTGGGTTGGCCACTGTGAAGACAGGCTACTGGGCTAGATGGACCATTAGTCTGACCTAGTAAGGCTATTCTTATGTTTATACCTAATCTAAATCTTATTGTAAACCGCATTGAGCTCCACAGTCAATGGGGATGATGCAATATATGAGGGGAAGATTAGATTTTACCCCGTTTTAGGATCTTGAATCTGTTAGAATGCTTTGGTATAGAAGTAGCACCATATATAGAATTTCCCTCTTTTTGTAACATGCTATCAGGCTAATGCAGGGATCTCAAAGCCCCTCCTTGAGGGCCGCAATCCAGTCCGGTTTTCAGGATTTCCCCAATGAACATGCATTGGAAGCAGTGCATGCAGGTAGATCTCATGCATAGTCATTGGGGATATCCTGAAAACCCGACTGGATTGCGGCCCTCGAGGAGGGACTTTGAGACCCCTGACCACTCTCCACCCATATCATGCCCCCTCCCAAAAATATAAAAATTCTCTAACATGTTAAGAGCCTTAGCCAATATGGAGCGGAAGAGATAGTGGATGGACCATTTGACCTTTATCTGCCATCACGTTTCTATAACCTTAAAGCTCTATGACATCACAATGCAGGTTAAAGAGCCTTAGCCAATAGGGAGAGGAGGAGGAGATAATGGATGCTGCAGATGGGCCATTTGGCCTTTATCTGCCATCATGTTTCTATAACCATAATGCTCTATGACATCACAATGCAGGTGTTAAGAGCCTTAGCCTATAGGAAGAGGAGATGCAAATGTTAAGAGCCTTAGCCAATAGGGAGAGGAGGAGATAGTGGATGCTCTGGATGGGCCATCTGGCCTTTATCTGCCATCATGTTTCTATAACCATAAAGCTCTATGACATCACAATGCAAGTGTTAAGAGCCTTAGCCTATAGGAAGAAGAGATGCACATTTTAAGAGCCTTAGCCAATAGGGAGAGGAGGAGATAATGGATGTTGCAGATGTGCCATCATGTTTCTATCTATTCTACATATTTTTGCAGTTGCCCTTAAGTATTAAAGTTATTTTTTAATGACAGATGTTTGTGAATTTCAGATTCAAGGCATCTGAAAGTTACTGCAGTGATTTCAGGTATCACATCAGAAATTAAAATAAAATTTAGCTTTCTGTTTGGCTGAATCACTGATAAACTACAAAGGACCCGTAACGAAGCATCTTAATAATTTCCTGCCTTTAAAAAAAATTTTTTTAGTAAGGAATAGGCTATGTGAGTAATCGCAGTGATTTATTCTAGATGATCTTGAAGCTCTCTGAAAAGCTACAGGGCAGCTTTTGTAGTAAAATTAATTCTGCATCACCAGTGCAAAGGAGATCGTTCCATCTCGCTCAGGTTTCTGTGAGTCACCAGTGTCTGTCTCTAGCAGGTGTTCACTAGAGTGTACAGCTCATTCCTTAGGGCCAGATTCACTAAACCCACCGATTGGGTCCCGACCCGATTCACCATCCTTGTGCCCAATCAATCTCCCACCCAATCCGATCCGCCCACGCAAATGAGGGGAAACGGCACCCTCTCTGAGACATCGGAAGTGACTAGCGGAGTGCCGCAGGGCTCGGTCCTGGGACCATCCCTTTTCAACATATTCATAACTGACTTGACCCGAGGGCTTCAGGGTAAAGTAGCACTGTTCGCCGACGACGCCAAACTGTGTAATATAGTAAGTGAAAGCATTCTCAAGGATAATATGACGCAGGATCTGATCACGTTGGAAAATTGGTCCTCGACGTGGCAGCTGGGCTTCAACGCTAAGAAATGTAAGGTCATACATCTTGGTACCAGAAATCCATGCAGAACTTATACCTTGAATGGAGAAACACTGGCTAAGACTTCAGAAGAACGGGACTTAGGAGTAATCATCAGTGCGGACATGAAGGCTGCCAAACAAGTGGAGAAGGCCTCATCTAAGGCAAGGCAAATGATGGGATGCATCAAAAGAAGTTTCATTAGCCGCAAACCTGAAGTCATAATGCCACTCTACAGAACCATGGTGAGACCTCACCTGGAATACTGTGTGCAATTCTGGAGGCCACATTACCGTAAAGATGTGCTTCGGGCTGAGTCGGTCCAGTGGATGGCCACTAGGATAGTCTCCGGACTCAAGGGTCTCTCATACGAAGAAAGACTGGGCAAGTTGCAGCTCTACACTCTAGAGGAGCGTAGGGAAAGGGGTGACATGATTGAGACGTTTAAGTACATCACAGGTCATGTCGAAGTGGAAAACGACTTATTCTTTCCCAAGGGACCCTCGGTCACAAGGGGGCACCCGCTCAAACTCAGAGGAGGGAAATTTAATGGTGACACCAGGAAGTATTTTTTCACAGAAAGGGTGGTAGATCACTGAACAGACTCCCAGTGCAGGTGGTCGAGGCCACCAACGTGCTCGACTTTAAGAATAAATGGGACATCCACGTGGGATCCCTACGAGAGTTAAGGAACTAGGTCATCAGCATTCAGACTTAATGGGGTGGGTAAGTGGGGTGGGCAGACTTGATGGGCTGTGGCCCTTTTCTGCCGTCATCTTTCTATGTTTCTATGTTTCTATGAAACGGCATGCATAAGTAGGAAGCCATCGATTCACTAAGCAGAAGAAGGAACACCGATTGGGTTTGCCAATCTGAAATGAAGCGACAGCTAAGGACCAGTCGCTTACTGTCCTCTCAGACTCTCCTGCCCTCTGCCGCCCTGAAATCTCAGTATCGTGACTACAAAACAACCATTACATTACATTAGTGATTTCTATTCCGCCATTACCTTGCGGTTCAAGGCGGATTACATCCAAACTAAAACAAAAATTACATTCAAAATTTGAAGGAATAGAATAAGCGATGACATAAAATTTTTAAGGTAATAAAACATTGGGTAACGAGTTACCAACAGGAAGTAGAGGTCTTTAGGTGATAAGAATAGGGTGAATTATGGGGTTTTAGATAATGTTTGGTAGATAGAAGAATATTAGAGAGTACTAAGGGTATAGAGAGTGTTGGATGTTGGGTTGGGATTGGTCGTGCTGGATAGGTTTTATGTGTTTTTTGAAGTGTATGTACATTACTGTACATTACTCCCTTTTTATATATATTCTTCAAAAATGCGCAATGCGAGAACGTGGTTTTAACCCGCGGGTTTAAAGCGCGTTCTGTTCCACAATCTGGCTGCACAAAAAGCGTGTCCTCGCTTCCATGTCCCTGCAGCAGACAGCGCACAGCTCAGAAGTGCTGCGGGGTAATTAATAGCTCTTTCTGTCTGTGTTAGCACAGGGCCGGCAAGTATACTGCAGCCCCCTTCCCTCTATTTTGATCTCGCTTGTGCGAGGAGCAAGCGCATGTGCAAATGCCATGCACAACCCACAAGGATAATCTGCACATGTGTCTCGATCGCTGTAGGGCAGGGGGTGGGCAACTCCGGTCCTCGAGGGCCGGAATCCAGTCGGGTTTTCAGGATTACCCCTATGCATATGCATTGAAAGCAGTGCAGGCAAATAGATCTCATGCATTTTCAGGATTGGGGAAATCCTGAAAAACCAACTGGATTCCGGCCCTCGAGGACCGGAGTTGCCCACCCCCTGCTGTAGGGCGTGCGTCCGATCAGATCATTTGCATGTAGAATCGGCCACGAATCGCCCCAACAACTATCCAGATTGGTGAGTTTAGTGAATCTGGGCCTTTGTCTTTTTGACAAGACATGTTCTCCCCATAAGCTGCAGCTTCCGAGACTCCATCCTGCTCCTCTCTGCAGTTTGTTTTACACCTATCTCAAGAATAGATGGGTTGGCGGTTGCTCTATTGCTCTCCGCCATCCCTTCTCCCCCACTCCCTTTCTTTTCCAATTCTCACTCGTCTCTGCTTCTGTCTCATCTTCACTAACCTTTTTGTCATTCTCCCTCTAATCCCTCTTCCACATACCTTTTCCCTGCACTCTCTCACCATGCTAATTACCTATTCTCTGTCTCGGGGCTAATATTGTACTGGGGCTGCGAAGCCGAGCTCCGCCCCCCAACTAGGCATGGAACAAAATTTGGAACTAGAAGCAGATCTTAGGCTCAACCTTGCTGCATGGTCGTGACCAGCAAAGCAGGGAGCTAGCCCAAGGACAGAGGGGCACCAAACAGCAACCTATCACCTACTGAAAGTAGAGAAAAAAAATATTGGAATCTTCCACGGCTTATCCAGTGATGTCACTGGTAGAATTCAGTCTTTTCTCTACCGCCACCTGTTGGTAGGAAGAAATAACTCACTTGTACAGAACGTTGAGCTGATGCTAAGAAATAAGACATACTGACTTCACCAGCTTCTTTCTGAGTGGCTAATCCAGCTGTGTGTCTGCCGCTACTTCGGTGACCAATGGACTAGGACAGGGGTAGGTAATTCCGGTCCTTGAGGGCCAAAGCCAGGTCAGGTTTTCAGGATATTTACAACAAATATGCATGAGATAGATTTACATCTCAAGGAGGCAGTGCATGCAAATCCATCTCATGCATATTCATTGTGGAGATCCTGAAAACCTGACCTGGCTCCGGCTCTCAAGGACCGGAATTGCCTACCCCCTGGACTAGGACCCGGTATAACTTCTCGGACCTCAGGGACTGGCAGGATAGACAATGGTTTCTTTCTTTCAAGCAAGGTCTACCTCACAGCCCTTAGCCTTTCAGCAAGTCATACCGAACTTGCTGCCAGCATTGTTATCAGCTATCCCTCTGACATCACTTCCTGGGCATGGGGCCCGGAAAGTGACATCAGAGAGAGGAGACACCAACGCGGGTAGCAAGGGAAAATTAAAGAGGTACAAAAGGAAGGAAAGGGGCAGGCAGAGAGGAGGCAGAGACCATGCCTGGGAAGGACCCTCCCTCCCCCGCTCCCCCACAACCCCCTGCTTCTGAATGTCCCAACCAGGAGAGGTCGCATTTTGCTGCAGGTGGACACTCAGCCTGATGAACATTGCAACAAAGAATGCAATTCGCAAAATGGATACAAATCGATAGAATAAAACAAGAGATAAATTGTCAACGTATTCTCTCTGGCACATTGAATGCTCAAATAAACCCCGCCTGTTGCATACTTTTAACACTTTTTCCATCTGTTTCAGCCAAAATCCCTGCCAAAATTTAACAGGAAGGAACACATTCAAATTGCCAAATTTTTGCCTATGACAAAAGAATATATAAACAAACTCATCTGTTGCCAATTTCTATAATACAGGGACGTCCAAACCTTGACCCTCGCCGGGTCGGGTTTTCAGGATTTCCCTAATGAATATGCAAATCTATTTGCATACAATGGAAGCAGTACATGCAAATAGATCTCATGCAAATTCATTGGGGAAATTCTGACAACCAGACTCGACTGCGGCCCTCGAGGACCAATGTTGGACAACCCTGGTATAATAGCCTAAGAAAATGCAAGATGGCCTAGTTGCCTTGCAAGCCGCGAAACTAGACAACCGCCTCGATGATTTGCTGACCTCATCACCAAACTACCAAACCTTCAGAAAAGAAATCAAAACCATGCTATTTAAGAACTGTATCAAGACAAGCTCATGATATAACCGGTTACCTCAATCTATCTCCAGACCCTAAACGTTCCAACCACATAATTATCTTGCAATCTTCTGGATAGGACCAGAATCTCCTCTTATTGTAATGCGTGTGTAAAACACACCAATGTAATGTAATAGCTGCATTCTGTCAAGAGAAAAACAGGTGGGTTTCTCTGTTGTCCCTTTCTCTGGCGTTCTATCAGTTAAACTATGCTGCACTTCTCACTTCACTTGCTTTATTAAGCTGCATTAATGACGTCAAATCTCTGAGAATCTATCTTTGGATAGCAACCGTGAGTGCTAGGTGTAGGAAACCAAGATACAGAATAAAAGAAGAAGAAAAAACAACAACCCAGAAGTCTGGAAAAGTCAAACAAGGTTTTCAACAATTACCAAAAGCATAGTAGGTTATGATTAGAGACTGGACCATTTATCTAGAGCAGGGGTGTCAAAGTCCCTTCTCGAGGGCCGCAATCCAGTCGGGTTTTCAGGATTTCCCCAATGAATATGCATGAGATCTATGCGCATGCACTGCTTTCAATGCATATTCATTGGGGAAATCCTGAAAACCCGACTGGATTGCGGCCCTCGAGGACCAGAGTTGCCCATGTCTGCTGTAGGCCAGGATTTCCCCAATGAATATGCATGAGATCTATTAGCATACAATGAAGGCAGTGCATGGAAATAGATCTCATGCATATTCATTGGGGGAAATCCTGAAAACCCGAGTGGATTGCGGCCCTCGAGGAGGGACTTTGACACCCCTGATCTAGAGCATGATGGGAAATAAAGGGTTAATCCTATGATAGGAGACCTCGCATCAGAAACGCACCAATTTCAATGGCTAAGACAGTTTCTCTTAAACTGTGTGCTCTGGCACAGTGGGATGCCCTGAAAAGATTCCAGGAGCCGCGCTCTGCATCCAGAGATAGCGGGAACCTTGCTAAATAGCCGAACAGAAACCTATGGTACTTTGTGCGTTTAAGTACTTTGAAAATGAGCCTCTTAGCATTACTTTTTTTTTTTTTTTAACCATGCCAGTATGTTCAGTCACTATCTCCGATTTAGGTTAAACTCCTGGTTATTTAGGAGAGAAAGTCTGTAAGTTCCTTTGTGTTTTATTTGCAACTGTGGTGAACATTACTAGATATGATACAATATGATAGACAGAGCAGCAATGTTTAACAGTCTATGGAAAAAAAAAAAAAAAAAAAAGAGACCAACTGACTTTCCCGCCAAAATTCAAATTTCTGACCAACTGACTTTCCCGCCAAAATTCAAATCAGGTCAGTGAACCCACAATTTCCGAAGTCTCACTGCAAACTTCAGAGCATACCCTGAAGAAAGCCACAGCATGGTGGCTGAAATGTCGGTTTCTACCTGACAAAGATGCAGCGAGACCCGTTTTAACATGGTCTGACTGAACTGAACGGGTATTTTAAAAAAAACATGAAACGGTATGCAAGCCAGGAAATAAGAGAAGCCACTTACACCCTATAGCCAAGTTTTGCCACTCCCATATCGCAAACCTTGCAAAAGTTCTTATAAAAGAAAGCAAAGTTCATCTTGTAATCTACAAAGATGGCAGCGATACAAACATTGTGCCAAGCCAAGCCTTCCCATAAAATGTAGAAGCAAGCAACCGTTTAACCCTGGCATGTTTTCTTGTTAAAGACAGACGAACAGAACACGGGATAAGAATCAAGGAAGAGGATTTCCAAAGCTGCATGAAAAAAAATTCTCCTCCAACTGAAACGCTATCTAATCTGCCCAGAAAGGTTTAAGGACTTGTATACTGCCTTTTTGTAGGTTCACAATCGCATTCAAAGCAGTTTACATACAGGTAATTTCAAGCATTTTCCCTATCTGTCCCGAAGGGCTCACAGTCTAATGTACTGTGGAGGATTAAGTGGAGGATTAAGTGACTTGCCCAGGGTCATAAGGAGCAGTGCGGGGTTTGAACCCACAACCTCAGGGTGCTGAGGCTGTAGCTTTAATCACTGCACCACACTCACCTCTGATACCATATCAGAAGTGAGCCAAGTATAGAACAATCAAGCCATTGTGACACCACTGATGAGGTTGGCTCTTATTGGTGAAATTATGACATTGAAGAAAGGGATTGGGGCTTGTATACTGCATTTTTGTAGTTATACAACCACATTCAAAACAGTTTACATACATGTACTTCAAGCATTTTCCCTATCTGTCCGGGAGGATTAAGTGACTTGCCCAGGGTCACAAGGAGCAGTGTGGGGTTTGAACCCACAACCTCAGGGTGCCCCAGGCTATAGCTCTAACCACTGTGCCACAGTCTAGAGTTTTAACTGCCACTCTAGGCTTAGAAGTGCATTAAAAAATAAAATTTCATTGCCATACTGAGCTGAAATGTCCAATGCTTGATGTCCATCCTTTATCGTTTAGGGATCGTCTTGTTTGCTCTATAATATTTTTTGCATTCCCTCACCAACTTTGTCTCCACCTGCTCCTCCGGGAGGACATTCTGGGCCTCCACTACTTTTTCTTTGCAAAAATAATTTCCTGTGGTTCACGAAATCTACCTCCTTGTAGCTTTGGGGGAATATACGAGTATTTTCATAAAATAAATTTAAAGAAAAACTATAGGCAATACTTTAGAATTGGTTTAGTTTACGGTTTTCTTTTTACAAGGGCTTCTACGTTCTCCATCCGTGGCAAAACATCTCCAGATAGCATTAAAATTTGACTGCAGTATTTCTGGTTACCAGGTACTTCAAGTTTCTAGAAATAGGTTCTTGATGGCGAGTTTTTGTGGTTCTTGACAATTTGTAGTTGGAAGTCTGTAGAAAGTAATCCTTCTGCATTTTTGACAACGTTCTCCTTGCTTTTTGCAAATTTCAAATCACATCACAGACGCTTCCTCCTGCTCTACTGGGCTTTCCGTTCAATGAGTTCTAGAGTCTTTTGGATTAGGGGCAGCAAAAGCCTCCACACCTGGGCCATTGCAGCCCAGTCCCTGCTCAAGGCTTACACAGCATGACTCCCTCCTGTACCCCAAATCTGGTCACTATTCGCTCGCATTATATGATGATAGAGACTCCCTCAAAGCTGTGAATGCTGCCTGAGAAGCAAATCGAACCCAAATCACAGCTGGCCCAGCAAGCAGAAACATGCCCTCGGAACGGAATACAAGCCTCCTGCACTGCAATGCATAACAGTAACACTGAATTAGGGTTACCAGAAATCCAGGAGAACCTGGACATTTCTTCTTTTTAGAGGATTGTCCAAGTGTCCAGAGGGATTTCCAAAACCTGGCAGTTTTGGAAGGCCCAGAGCTCAGGGCTGCATCTGAAGGGCCTCTACGGTGACGGGATAAATCGCGCGCCAGACGCCAGCGCAGGCAATTCGTCGGAAGACAGAAGCGTGCGGGGGGAAAAAGTAATTTTTAAAGCTCTTCGACTGGGGGTTTGGGGTGGCAACCCCCCCACTTTATTGGTTAGTGTTCGCGCTGCCGTTGCGGGGTAGGGGGGTGAAACCCCCCACATTATAGAGAAACGGAACTTTTCTGAAAAAAATCAGAAAAAGTTCCGTTTTCGCTATAATGGAGGTTTCCAATCCCCTGAATCCCCTCCAACAGCAGCGCGCATACTAACCAATAAAGTAGGGGGGGGGTTTGCCACCCCAAACCCCCCGTCGGAGCTCTTTAAAAATTACTTTTTCCCCCGCGCGCTTCTGTCTTGCGCCGAATTGTCGGCGCGCTGACATCTTGCGCTCCACTGTCCATGAACCGCCTCTACACATGTGGACATCATGACATCACACACATGCATGCATGTGCATGGACATCATCACGCCAATGTCCATGCATGCTCAGAGGTCCTCCAAGTGCGGCCCTGAGTTTGATCATGTAACCCCTTTACTTCATAAAGCTCATTGGCTTCCAGTGGCTCATCGTATTCTATATAAGTTATGTTTGCTTACTTTCAAATCTCTTACAATTAAAACCCCAGCTTTTATTTATAAAGCATTGATACCGTATGGTGACCAACATTTATTGGTCATTCCCTCTCTCAAAATTACCAACACACGACGGCAATCTAGCTTTACTATTACGGCTCCTCAGACATGGAATTCACTTCCAATTTACTTGAGAGAGGAAAAGAATTTGGAAAAATTTAAGAGCAAACTCAGAGAGTTTTCTTTTTAAAGATTCATTCAATATTTAATTGAATTGCCTATTGCTCTTTTGTTTATTTTTAAACCTTTTAATCAGTTTTGTCTTTCCCTTCCCTGCTGTTCTTAACCCTCAACTGTTTACTCCTATATTAATTAGATTGTATTTCTTTCCTTGCCTTTCCTAGTGTCTCATTATGCTTGAATAAGTGGTTTTTATCATGTTTAGTAGACTTAGTCCCTATGTTAGTTATGTTTATTCCCTTTAACTTTGCATTTTTACTGACTTGTACATCGCTTAGAATTTGGAATAGGCGATTAATCAAATTACATAATAAACTTGATAAACTTGACACGAGGTTTGTGGGGGGGGGGGGGCGCAGGGCTGGGGGCAAAGCAAAGCAGGTCCAAGCATCCTCTTTTTCTAAAGAGGAAATCTGGTAACCCTACATCGAGTTCTCGCCCTTCTCCCCACAGTTTCTGTTTCAATGCTGAAACCAGCCTAAAATCTGAACTTGGCCATGCTTCGGTTTCTTCCATGCCATCCCACAGTTGTGCCCTTTTTTTGGGCTGGGCACTATGAGATTTAGATACCCAGTGTTATAATATGGCGTGCAGGTGGATGTGCGTGCAACTTTTATTTGGCGTCAATTAATGGCAATAATCAATTAATGGCATCCAATTATTGCTACTTTATTTCCCCCAAAAATAAGCCCCAGTTCAAAAATAAGCCCTAGCATAATTTTTAAAGATGCTCCTAATTTAAACCCTGTCCCAAAAATAAGCCCTAGTTAAGATCGACCCCCCCCAAAGCCCCCCCCCCAAATGTCCCCGACACTAGGACTGCTTGATTCGCTGAAAAAGAAAAAAAAATCTGACTCGTCAATTCAGCAACCCCCATCCCGGTGAGACCCGACATACCTCCGCTCCGAAGCCTCCTAAAGCTGCGGCAGTGTTCTGAACCGGCTGCTTCGTGGCCTTCCACACCGGGGCCTTCCCTCTGCCGCATCACTGATCAGCAGCAGTTTACCGAGATTCCGATTAATGCTAGACTATTTCAAAGATTAAACTCTGCAGCTCTTATGGCGACCTACCGAATTATAGGCAAGCAGAGGCCCTCAGAGCGATCAAAATGTCTCCAGTGGCATCTCATATTTTGAAAGATTATGGCACATTTTATGGAGTTATAATCAGATCTAATTTGGAACACGATTCATTTAGTTCTGAAAAGGGTCCAAAGTGGTTCAAAGCAAAGTAACCGATAAAATCACTGGGAAGTTAGAACTCAGAACTAAGATGACAGATATCATCAATTCTCCGTAATTAAGAACTTATGAAAGAGAAATGTTTTTAATTTGTTACGGCAAATATAAGACAAATCCTATTTAACAAAGGCAGAGTATTCCAAGCACGTGCTGTTTGGTTAAGAATGAACTCTCCATTATTTGTTTGTGATACGAACGCTTGATTGAGTACCTGAATGTAAAAACCGTTTAGACAATCTCCATTGATAAATCGGTACATAAGTAACAAATAAACTTGGACATTTAATCAAAAGGGAAGTTTAATGAACTACAGTCCCGTGAATGGAGAGCCCGATCACAAGGTTGGTCTTTCTATTAAACCAACTGCATGCTCTGATGCATGACCATGAAGAATTTTAAATATAAGACAGAGCACGTAAAATTATGGGCCCCTTTTACAAAGCCTTGGTAGCGAGTCCCTTGCAACAAATGCATCGAAGATCATTCCATTTCGATGGGCTTCTGTGCATTTGCCGCAGGAGAATCGAATCCCTATTACGGCTTTGTATGAGCCTAAATACAAAATTGAAAAATAATAAAATAAAAATTAGAGCCAATGGAGTTTTACCAACAGTGCAAAACTATTATATTTTTATAATTCTAAACCTAGAGAAACCAGGCATTAGATTTTGACTATCCATGGATTAATAGAAGTTCCAAGATTAATTTAAGAATCATTTCAATAAACTGCAAAACCAATTTGTGTTCCTTTTGCCAGAATAAACATCTACTGTATGGCAATGGCTCCTGATCAAGCATTAATGCTTCCTGGAGCTCAATTTAACGTTTACTGATTCCCTACCAGAGACTTTTCTTTCACAACAAAATTCAAATTTCTGACCAACTGACTTTCCCGCCAAAATTCAAATTGGTGGACTGCCCTGTTCCCAATCAGGCCAGTGAACTCACTATTTCCAAAGTCACACTGAAGACCCTGAAGAAAGCCACAGATGGCTGAAACGTCGGTTTCTACATTTATTTTATTTTATTTTTCATTTATTCAATTTTCTATACCCTTCTACCAGGGGAGCTTAGAACAGTTTACATGCATTTATTCAGGTAAAGCAGTTTTCCCTCTCTGTCCCGGTGGGCTCACAATCTATCTATCGTACCTGGGGCAATGGGGGGATTAAGTGACTTGCCCAGGGTCACAAGGAGCAGCGTGGGTTTGAACCCACAACCTCAGGGTGCTGAGGCTGTAGCTTTAACCACTACGCCACACTCTCCCCATGACCAAGACACAGTGAGACCCGGAAACTCGCAACAAGCACAATGCCAGCGACGGAAACCCTGAGAGAACATCTAGCCCAGCTCCATGGGGAGAACATTCTTAAACCTACCAGAGACTTTTCCATCCTATGGACTTTCACAACAAAATTCAAATTCCTGATCAACTGACTTTCCCGCCAAAATTCAAATTGGTGGACTGCCCTGTTCCCAATCAGGTCAGTGAACCCACTATTTCTAAATTTATACGGCAGACTTCAGAGCAGACCCTGAAGAAAGCCACAGCATGGTGGCTGAAACGTCGGTTTCTACCTGACAAAGACACAGCGAGACCCGGAAACCTGCAACAAGCACAATGCCAGCTGCAGAAACCCTGAGAGAACATCTAATCCAGTTCCACAGGGAGAACAACCTTAAACCTACCAGAGACTTTTCCATCCTATGGACTTTCACTACAAAACTCAAATTTCTGACCAACTGACTTTCCCGCCAAAATTCAAATTGGTGGACTGCCTGTTCCCAATCAGGTCAGTGAACCCACTATTTCTAAACTCACACTGCAGACTTCAGAGCAGACCCTGAAGAAAGCCACAGCATGATGGCTGAAACGTCGGTTTCTACCTGACAAAGATGCAGTGAGACCTGGAAACCTGCAACAAGCACAATGCCAGCTGCAGAAACCTTGAGAGAGCATACAGTAGCTTAATTTGTCTTACGGCGAGTCAAATCATGCTATCGATGCCACCACTGAATAAAATCTCTCTCCATTTATAGTTAGTTTTTATTGAACTAAAAAGAGAAAACGAAGGTACAGTATATCCATATTGGCAGTACACAACTCAGGTTTTAACAAACAAAACAAAAATCCCTAATATCCCATCCCCAGAGCCCCACTCCCAAGAGAAAAACACACTGGTAGGTAAATAAAGAATAAATGGATAAGTCACATCAACGGTTCAGAAGTCTGCTGCAAGCTACTGGAGTCAAAAGTGGTCCAGAAGGGCTCCCAAGCTGCTTAGAGGCGAACGCCACGCGCTGAGGAAAAGTCGGTTATTTCTCGGCGTTCAAGACAGCAAATGAATGGGGCCAGTCCTCCCGAGGGAAAGAGTGGGAGCTCCAGTGTCCAGCCAGTGCAAAAAAAAATGCATTTTAGGGCCACCAAAAATCGACCATCTGAGGAAGGTGCTCATTCCTTTCTGTCGAGCATAAGTAGGAATTAAGCCGAATATTATAGTTGGGGAGCGCCGGATAGTGACCCTCCAAATTGCCCCAATAAAAGGTTAAAATGTGGTTCCGAAAAGCAGTTAAAAAGAGGACAAGACCAAAACATGTGGCTAAGCCTCACCTCTAGATGACCACATTTACAACAGTCCGCAGTCAAATGAATCTTTACGCGGTAGATCTCTCTCCATTTATATGGTACACTAAAGGCATAAAAGCCCAGTAGGACTCTACTAGAATTCTGTATTCTTAAGACTTACAAATGTAATGTTAATTTGCTTTCTGTGCTTGTGTGTTGGGAAACTACTGCTAGAGAATTTTTCCCCGTCCCAGCGAGTTCTTTTCCTGTCCCATTCCTGCAAGCTCCGCCCTCATCCGCACAAGCCTCAAACGTTTTATAATCTTAAGTAGCAACATTCTAGAGCTGAGATTGTGATGTCATAATGCCTCATTCCACCAATGCCTAAGCTCCGTCCTCATCTGCACAAGCCTCAAACGCTTTCAAATCCTAAGTATGTAGAGCTCAGTTTGTGATGTCATAACGCCTCATTCCACCAATGCCTAAGCTCCGTCCTCATCTACGCAAGCCTCAAACGCTTTAAAACCGTAAGTAGCAAAATTCTAGAGCTCAGATTGTGATGTCATAACGCCTCATTCCACCAATGCCTAAGCTCCGTCCTCATCTGCGCGAGCCTCAAACGCTTTAAAATCATAAGTGTTTGAGATCTGTGTATTTAAGGCAGAGCTTACAGGAATGGGGCAGGGGCAAGAACAAAACTCGTGGGGACTGGGAACTTGAGTTCATGCGGGGATAAATTTGTCCCCGTGTCATTCTCTAGCTTCTGCCTTCCGCAACCCTCAAAATTGCAGCCCATTAAGATGAAAAATACACATTACACAAAACAAAATTCTTTTGTATTCAGTCATTTACTGAAAATAGTAGACTGTAGTTACAGGAAATGCAAATCAGATGCAGTCCTCCCACTCTCCAAAACATCCTCATTCATGCAAGAAAGTGGAGTTGCCCTTTTTTTTTCCTTCTGATCAGTGCGACATGCCAGAGCTCTGACTGGACACGTTAGGGAGCCTGAGGCCGATTACTTCTCTGTAGGCATTCAAGATGGTTTCCTGGTTGCGACATGCAAAAAGGGCAGGAGTGCAGGAAAACTGCGTTAACTGTGCATTGCAGTACCAGACCTTCATAGAGGTGCGTTGCGCACACCTCCACATTTAGAACGCGTAAAATTATACTGCATTTTCCTATCCTTCCTGCCTATAATAATAGCTATACTAAACTAATCATAAATACCACTTCCAGAGAAGATGTATCCAGTATATATATTGATATTCATTCAGGAAAAGGCCTCAGAATGGGAGCATACGTACAGTCCTATCACAGACTACAGCTTCAACGTAACAGCTCCTTGCTCTAATCATTGGCCAAAAACCTGAAAATTACTTTAATTCACTTAAATTATTTTTTTTAATTATTTTTAAATTATTTTAAATAAATGTGTACTTTTTTTAATATTTTAAATATTTTCAATCTTATGGATACACCTCTCTGATGGTTTGGGAGAGTATATTTGACAACTTGATCCAAGATACTTATCTCAGCGTTGTCATTGCTGATTCATATATAGCTTGTTCACTGTCAGTATGTTGCCTGTTCACTGCCAATATATTGCCGACGTGGCCAGCGTTTCGTGGACATATCATTCAGTCCACTGCTTCAGGGCCAGAGGCAGAAGTGTTAAGGCATTTCTCTGTTAATCGTTGTCAAAGGCTCACAAAAGGCATATTTATTTAAAATAATTTAAAAATAATTAAAAAAAATAATTTAAGTGAATTAAAGTAATTTTCAGGTTTTTGGCCAATGATTAGAGCAAGGAGCTGTTACGTTGAAGCTGTAGTCTGTGATAGGACTGTACGTATGCTCCCATTCTGAGGCCTTTTCCTGAATGAATATCAATATATATACTGGATACATCTTCTCTGGAAGTGGTATTTATGATTAGTTTAGTATAGATTGTTTTTGAACCACTTCGGGTAATTGTATCTTTGAGTTTATATAATAATAGCTAGCCTCATGCACATTCTGAGTAAAAATAATCCTCACCTGTAACTATGTAGATTCTGTTTGGTTGGTAGGTTGGAGATAGGCAGCCAGGCAGTAGTTTCACCCAAAACTAAACCCACCCCCCCACCCCCATCTTTTCTGTGCACCCACAGGTATGTCCAGATCTGAGAATATAGTAGACCCTCAATATTCACAGGGGGTTAGGGGCAGAGCTGGCCCGCGAATATTGAAATATCGCAGATAAAATTTCAGGGCTGGCTCTGACCAACCCCCGCCTCCCTCCTGTGTCCCAGACCTTCCCCAGACCTTACCTGGTGGTCTAGCGGCAAGGCAGGGCAGGATCGATCGTCCTACGTTCCTGCCCCGTGCAGAGCCGTCAACAAAATGGCTGCCGTGAGTTCCCAGTTGCAGTCTCGAGACTACAATGGGAGCCATTTTGATGACGGCTCTGCACGGGGCAGGAGCGTAGGGAGATCGATCCTGCCCCGCCTCTAGACCACCAGGTAAAGTCTGTGGATGCAGCATTTCTTTAAAAAAAAAAAAAAAAAAAATCATGAATAACTGAATTTGCGGGTACTGAAACCGTGGATTTGGAGGGGGATACTGTATTCCTGTCAGTCTGTCCTTGGTGTCCTGAAAATTTGGTATGGGTGGGACAAGAAGCATAAACGCTTTCAGGGTCTGATATATATAGTCAAATTCATAAGCCTTCTTCCCCTTGAGAAACATTTGGGAGAGGACATTAATTGTATCTAGAGATACCAGGGAAGAGTAGGTAATTTTGTTTTGCTTTCAAAAGGTTCAAAATGGACCTCTGTGGGTATGGCCTATGCAGGAGCACACTTTAAAAACGAGAGATTAGGTTCTTACCTTGCTAATATCTTTTCCAGTAGATAGGTATGTCATTGCCTCAGCACCAAAGGTAGCTGGATCCGGAAAAAGAAATCACCGCCTCATAATGAAGCTTCCTTCTAGCTCTGAATCTTCGGGCTGCCAGTCTGACCGAGCCTCCAACCCCCACGGACGTGCAAAATAGGGGAGAGGCAAGATGAAGCCGGCACCCTGAGAGACCCCCACTGAATCCCCTATGGGTGCGCAACAGCTTGCACTCAAGCCCCAAGGGAACGGACCCCAAGCTCTAAAAAGGCTTCTGCAGGCTGGTCAACAGGTACCACAAGGGACTGGCCTGTCAGCTGCAGGCCTCAGTCCGCTTCTTCGCCACGTAGATAGAGCTGGACCCTCGACTAGGGGAGCTCTTAAGCACCAAAATCAAGCAAAGATACTGCGAAAAAAGACCGACAAAAATAAAATAAAGCAGAGCAGATCAGAAGCACTCCTTCCGGCTCGCATGCAAAAGGGAAAACTGAAGGGGACAGCAGACCCCTCTGGGGAAGGAGGAGAGAATCATTCAAAAACTGGAGTGGATTCCTTCTGCACGGCTCGCAAGCACTGGGAATGATCACGGCCAGAATGACACACCCATTGCACTAGAATATACATTTACCTCGTTTCCGATCTGCCAAACCTATGCATGAAATAAATCTCAAATCACCACACCTGCTTGTTGCGCAAGATAGCTTTGCAACCAAAAACCTGAGTTTGGCCCAGTGTGCATTTTTCAAAAGATTCAATGTTTGTCCATCTAGGAATGTGGTCATAAGATGTCACGCTGACCTGCTGAAGGGAGCAGAACACTTAAGTGAACCAAAAATGTACTGAGCTAGTCCAGGCAGAAGGTGTCAACTATAACCTGCGTTTAAGCCTTTATTATTAAAAGAAATGCTTCATAGTTCCCAAAATAGCTCTTAAAAGTCCATTCACAGCCTATAGAAAGAGCTATAGGGTCAGTTAAAATAGGTTCTGGATCTTGCTTGTCACTTGTCTGTATATAATAGTGTTAACCTGGATTTCTCCACGTAAATCAAGGGCTTTGCTTTCAACTTTATCCCTACAATACAGAGGAAAAAAAAGGTGTTTCAAGACTTCTGAATCAGAGTCCAAAGATCCAAATGCCACAGAATGAGAGAGTGCACGCAAAGGAAGAGAGAAGAAACAGCCATTAATTCATCTGGCAAAAAAAAACCCTACGTTAAATGTCGTTATCTCCTAGATACAGTTATATATTTAGATTTGAGAGGTTTCTGAGCCATGAGAAATACTGTTAATATGAAGAGCGATAGCATGCTCTCATTACACACGATTCATTAATCTTAAACTGTAATTAAGACAATGGTACAATGTAATTTCATCCGATTCCAAAATCAAGCTTTCAAACAAAAAAGCAGGCAAATTACAATTTTTCTGCATCAGCCTTTTGCAAATATAATAGATTAAATTATAAAAGGCATATGGTTTTGCTTCTTACCAAAGCCTCAGATATTTTCTTAAAGCCTTCTTGGCACAACCTTCGACGAAAGTCAAAAACGCTCACGAGTCCCTGAAGGCTGAAGCCATTTCTTTATTTGACACGCACCGCCTTCTCTCAAATGGTCTCCGGGCGCCAACTCGACCCTTCTGATTTACCAGGACTACCGCCTCATTCACATGCCAGCACATTTTTATTCCGATTTGGGTTTTTCCTTCTGTTTCATGAGCTGCTAAGAGCAGAATGATCTCCGGCTCAACAAAGTCAGATTAACTGCAACGTCTTATTCTTAAGATCCTTTCACGAGCTGTAACTGCATGGCGAGTAAACAAGGTGTAGCTTTTACCCTGAACGTCTAAGTACTGTTAGTTGATGACTCACTGCGATTACACAATCTGAAATGACTCACAGGTCTTTCAAAATTTGGCAGAAGTTCTAGAAAAAAAAAACAAAAACCTCGACTATGCATCGTGATCAAAGGAGAGCACGAAAAAGATCACGAAATCGCAAGTCTTCATATGGTTTCATTATCGCTAGCTCTAGCTATTACATAAGGGATGATTCCATAGGTGCCTCAATGGGGCACAGTTAGCGCCAATTCTATAATGTCCTCAGGGTGCACCTAGCATAAAGTTGCATTGACGCAATAAAACTTTAGGTGTGCCACGTTGGCACATCTAAATGTACCATGGAATGCGTGCAACTGATATAGTCCAAACTGTGTGCATTGCTTGGTGAAAATGCACCTGCCCTGCCCTTGTGTTCACCTCCCCTGCAGTTACATACTTTGAGCGAGTCTGTAGGACACTGCCACTTACCCTTAAGGACACACCCTCACACTGTCAGCCATCTTAAAACCCAAAGTTCTGCCTAACAGGAAGTGACACAGGAGGGGTGGAGGCTCCTAGGGACAGCGACGCACTTGCCTCCACTACCTACGTTTAAAACTGCTACATAAAACACCCTCAATTGCATTTCAGTATAACTTTACCATAGCAATTAAAGGCATCTCCAAGAGGTCTTGCTGGCTAAATTTTTTTAAAAGTACAAATAGAGGTAGGGTTACCAGATGTCTGGATATACCGGGATATATTCTCTTTTTAGAGGACACGTCCGGACGGCTTTTCAAAACCCAGCACTTTGTCTGGGTTTTGCAAAGCAGATCGGAAGAGGCATTCACACATGCGCAGATGCCCTGCCGACCGAGGCAAGCAGGCTAAGGGGGGCAGGTTTAAGGGTCTGGATTTTACATACGTAAAATCTGGTAACTCTAAATAGAGGGGCATTTTTTTGAAAGGATGTCTCAAGTCAGAATAGGGATGTCTGCAATAGAACGTCTCTCACGGACGTCCGTCCCCCTCCCGTCTACCCTCTCGTCTCCATTCTAAACTTCTGTTTAAATTGCGGTACAGTCCATTCTTAACCTATACTTAAATTGCCGTATAGTCCTTGTATTTAAACTACCGTATAGTCCTTGTATTGTCCAAATGTACTCCAAATGTTTGCTTGTAGGCCTTTCTGAGCTACTGGGAGGACGGGACAAAAATAAATAAAAATAAAATGAATTTTAAAACAGAAAATATGGCAAGGTGTATGTCAGTGTAACATAGTAGATGACGGCAGATAATGACCCGAATGGTCCATCCAGTTTGCCCAACCTGATTCAATTTAAATTTTTTTAAAATTTTTTCTTCTTAGCTATTTCTGGGCAAGAATCCAAAGCTTTACCCGGTACTGTGCTTGGGTTCCAACTGCCGAAATCTCTGTTAAGACTTACTCCAGCCCATCTACACCCTCCCAGCCATTGAAGCCCTCCCCTGCCCATCCTCCACCAAACGGCCATATACAGACACAGACCGTGCAAGTCTGCCCAGTAACTGGCCTAGTTCAATCTTTAATATTATTTTCTGATTCTAAATCTTCTGTGTTCATCCCACGCTTCTTTGAACTCAGTCACAGTTTTACTCTCCACCACCTCTCTCGGGAGCGCATTCCAGGCATCCACCACCCTCTCCGTAAAGTAGAATTTCCTAACATTGCCTTTGAATCTACCACCCCTCAACCTCAAATTATGTCCTCTGGTTTTACCATTTTCCCTTCTCCAGCATGAACAGCCATTTTACAAACTGGAACATCCAAATTTGTAATTGTGTGGGGGTGGGACAAAGGACATGAAGGTCTAGATGGCAGCATTCTTAGAAAATGGCCATACAGAACAGAAGGGCAGCCTAGTGGTTAGTGCCGTGGACTATAAGGGACCCAGATTCAAATCCCACCTTAAAAACTTATTTTGTAATTTGTAAGCCCTCCGTGTATTTAGGTACCGTAAGCATTTTTCTGTTCTTTAAAGGCTCATAAAGCTACAGCCTCAGTACCCCAAGGTTTTGGGTTCAAATCCAAACTGCTCCTTGTGACCTGGGCAAGTCAATCCCTCCCCCCATTGCCCCGGGTACATTAGATAGATTATTGTGAGGCCCACTGGAACAGACAGGGAAAAATGCTTGAGTGCCTGAATAAGTTCATGTAAACCGTTCTGAGCTCCTCTGGGATAATGGTATAGAAAATTGAATAAATAAATAAATTTAGCACAATTAACAGTTGCCAGACATAGAACAAGAAATAGACTTGTGAAGAACATGTCCCATGAACTTGATTTTTTAGGACCATCCTAGGCCACAGAAATATAAGACATCAGGAAACTACAAAGTCCGTTTATTCAAAATCTTATAAACTCAACATAGACCCCAATTTGAGTCTATATTTCACGAGAAACCAGTGAAGACTAACCAAAACTGAGGAAACATCAAATTTCCCGATGCCAGCGATGGCTCTTACAGTGAAGTTGAGGACGCTACTGGCCTCGACCACCTGGCAGGGAAGATCATTCCATCGATCAATCACCCGTTGGGTGAAGAAGTATTTCCTGGTGTCACCATGAAATCTTCCCCCCTTAAGTTTTAGTGGATGCCCTCTTGTCACCGTGGGACCCTTTAGAAAAAAGATTTCCTCTTCCACTTTGATGTGGCCCATGATGTATTTATATGTTTCTATCATGTCCCCCCTTTCTCTGCGCTCTTCAAAAGAATATAAGCGCAGTTTGATCAGGCGTTCTTCATATGGGATGTCTTTAAGTCCTGAGACCATCCTGGTGGCCATTCTCTGTATCGACTCCATTCTCTTTACATCTTTTTGATAATGTGGCCTCCAAAATTGGACACATTTTGGAGGCCACATTATCAAAAAGATGATAGTGTGAATAACATGAGAAAGGACCTAGCGAAGCTTGAAGAATGGTCTGAAATATGGCAGCTAAGATTTAATACTAAGAAATGTAAGGTCATGCCTGTCAGCTCTGTTACACTGCAGATGAATGGAGAAAAATAATTTTCTGCCACAGAAACTGCACCAAATGACCAAACTTGAGATCTTCGGACTGCCAATCGGACAGACACAGACTGTAACCTCCTCCCCCACAGAAACTCTCCACACGACCGGTGGTGGGAAACACAGCCTGCGCCCTGAAACCCAAAGGGATATTTTACTCAGGACGCAAACACCCTGCACTTAAACCCCTGACAGGATCAGAGGGCAAGCAAACTCCCAGGGGAATGGACCCCTAGTCTGAGAAGGGTGGTACAAGCAGGCTGGCTCCACAGATCCACTGAAGTTTTGCTGTGAAGCCGCAGTCTGGCTCTGCAGGACTGCGTCCTTTCCTCAGGCAGAGGACACCGCACAGGGTCTCAAGGAACTGAAGCCATAAAAAAAAAGAACTTTAAGCGCAAAGTGTTTGGATTTCTGCAATTCCCGGATTGCGGGACAAGATTGAACACAGAGTATGGAATCTGGAAGGGACGTAAGAGAAGTAGGTATTTAAACCAGTGGATTCCAACCCTGTCCTGGAGGACCACCGGGTTTTTGGGATAGCTCTAATGAATAAGCATGGCTCAGATTTGCATGCCTGTCACCTCCATTATATGCAAATCTCTCTCATGCATATTCATTAGGGCTAACCCAAAAACCCGACTAGCTGGTGGTCCTCTAGGACAGGGTTGGAAACCATTGATTTAAACTACCTCCCCTCTCCCACTTTTCCTCCAAAGTATAGATATTGAGATCTTTAAGTCTACCCCATACGCCTTATGATGAAGACCACTGACTATTTTAGTTGCCTTCCTCTGGACCACCTCCATTTTATTTATATCTTTTTGAAGGTGCGGTCTCCAAAATTTTACGCAATATTCTAAATGAAATCTCACCAGAGTCTTATACAGAGGCATCAATACCTCCTTTTTCCTACTGACCATTCCTCTTCCTGTGCACCCTATCATCCTTCTAGCTTACACAGTCAGTCACTTTTTTGACCGGTTTGGCCACCTTCAGATCATCACATACTATCACACCCAAGATCTACTGCTCTTTTGTGCACAAAAATTCTTCACCCCCTAAACTGTACCGTTCCCTCGGGGTTTTGCAGCCTAAATGCATGACCTTACATTTCTTAGCATTAAATCTTAACCGTCAGCATTTCAGACCATTCTTCAAGCTTCGTTAGGTCCTTCCCCATGTTCTTCACACCATCAAGGGTTTCTACTCTAAAGGCCCAATCAAAGGGGGGTAAAGCCCCTATTTCCACTAAGGAACATAACACCTAAAAGCTATGCAAGTTGCTACTTTGTCTATAATTTCAGAAAATGTAGCTTGTTTTAGCTGTTCAATTTGGCTCAGAAATATGGAATTAGAACGCATACACAACAGCTGTACAATTACTTTCCGTGTTGCCTCTTAGGAACTGAATGAAGAACAAGCGAGTCCTACACACATCCCTTTTTTACATTTCTGTTTTCAAGCATATTTAGCATCGTGTCTTGCATGCGTTAAAATTGAATTAAAATCTAGCACCGCATTACAAGCCTAGAGCCATGTCTTTGGATAAAAGCCATCTACTGGATCACAAGTCTACCCCTGAGGAAGGCTTTCTAACAGAAGCCGAAACACGGTCCTTGTCGGGTCCAAAGACATAAGCAAAAATGGACTCTAAGTAAGGCTTGGTGTTTTATATATGTGATACGGTTTCATGATTATTTTCAATAATTTGTAATTGGTCTATAGCAGTGTATCGCAAACTGTGTACCTCCTGAGATTTCAGGTGGGCCGCGGTACACTGGGGAAGAGGAGAGATGCTGGCACCGGCTGACTGTCTAAGGGACATGCCTCTCGCAAAGAGAGGCATGTCCTGCAAGCAATCTCCCAACGCCGGCCCCTCTGCCGGCCCTTCTCTCCAGCGCAGGTCCTTCTCTTGACGCAAGGCCCATTTGAAGGGCCTTTGCGCATGTGCTGACCTTGATTTGCTGACATCACGCCTGCGTGTGATGTTATCACGCCGACACAAGCGCACTTCCGGGTGTTTGCGAGACACTGGTCTCTAGGTTGATGTGTATAGTCCCTGCCCCTCTTGTTTTGGTCTAGTTACCATATACTACTGTACGTTACTATGTATATTCAGGCTTCTCAATGCTGTATGTGTATAGTGGCATAGAAGGGGGCTGGGAACGCCCCGGGCGCCATCTTGGTGAGAGCGCTGGCACCTCTCCTCCTCTCTGCCCCCCTCCCCACTCTCTCGTAGTCCTCACCTGCCACGCACACACCTTCATTCCCTTCCCCCTACCGTACCTCTAGCTTTTCAATAAGGGTGAGCAGCACTTCCAACCTGCTGCTCACGCCAGCTTCGGCGCTTCCCCTCCGACGTTACATCCGGGTCCCACAACTCAGAAGCGACGGCAGAGGGAGAGAAGACGCCAGCAGCACGTTGGAGATGCTGCTCACGCCAGGGAAGGGGCGTGCCTTGATTAGACTATAATTGTTAAGAAATGTGGTATATCAAATAAACTGTCCCCGTGTCATTCTTTTCTATTAACTATATACAGTACTCCCTCGAAATTCGCAGGGGTTACGTTCCAGGAGCGACCGTGAATTGTGAAAAACCGTAAAAAATGGGATGTGGTAAAAAACGCCTAATTTCTTTTAGGGTCCACCTCCCTGCTCCGTTTTTGGCTTCTCGTTGCCACGGTGATGGCGTGTCGCTCTCAGCCGACCAGCTGCTGCCATTGGTCGCCGCCAACTGGAAGGCTCCATCGTGTGTGCATGCTCCACCGCTGCAACTGCCATCGATCTCCTCTCTCTCTCCCCCCCCCTTGAAAAAAAAAATAAAAAAGCTCCCTCGCAGCAGCCGCGCTAATAAAAATCAACAGGATGAGGTGATGGTGTGTGCGTGGATCGAAAGCAGGAGGAATAAGAACACCTCTCCTCCCCCGCGAATGACTGAGGCCGCAAACTATGAATTGCGATTGGAGTACTGTTTTGAGATCTTTACATCCGTCCTCATGCACTTTATGACAAAAACCATTAACCATTTTAGTAGTCATCCTCTGATTAGTAGTCATCCTCTGAACCGACTCCATCCTGTTTATATCTTTTTGTCATTGCTTTATTCTACTTGGTTGGCCACCTTAAGATCATCAAATGCAAAACGTGCAGCCTTGGTACTTAAATTTTTTTTACTGCCTGGAGAGGATCTAGGTTATAGCTTGAGGGCAGCTGTCAGATGGAAGGAGAGGGAGCGAAGTTAACAAGGAATAAAAGTCCGTGGTGTCTTAATATTAATTTAGAGAGTTTGTGATTCAAGCACAACAGCGCCATCTTGTGCACTGGCCACTACACCCCTGAGGCAGGCTTCCTTTTGGAGGCTGAAACATGGACCATGTCGGGTCACCAAGACAACAGGCCTTTATATTTATGTGTTGATATATAAGAACATAACATAAGAACATAAGCCGTGCCTCTGCTGGGTCAGACCAGAGGTCCATCATGCCCAGCAGTCCGCTCACGCGGTGGCCCATCAGGTCCAAGACCTGTATAGTATCCCTCTATCTATACCCTTCTATCCCCTTTTCCTTCAGAAAATTGTCCAATCCCTTCTTGAACTCCAATAACTTGTTGTTTGAGGTTGATGTGTAGTATTCCACTCTGCACTTGGTTTCTTCTTCAGTCTAACAATATGGAACCGGTACTTCAGCTGTATCCTCAAAGAGATGAGCAATAAGGTTTTAATGGGAAAACACTCCATGAAAAATGCAGCTGAGGCGTCGGAACTCTTGGAAACTTGTCCAGACTAGGGGTCAGAAATTTCCACAAATAACATGATGCCCATCTGTCTGTACCTTGGCTGACTTTCACTGATGACTATCAACGTTTTGTATGGAAATGCCGTAACAGTACATGAAACCACAAAAAAAAATAAAAAAATAAAAAAATTCAACTATGGCTTGTCTGCGTGACAAGGTGAAATGCAAGATGTTGTAGGGGCCTCCATTATTTAAAATAATTCAAAAACACGCCAGTGAAAAATAGTATGGAACAACTAGTGTCATAGTCAAATATGTGGTTTACCTACCATGAATTGTATGGGTTCCATTTTCAAATAATAAAAACAGCACTGAAACCAAATGAGCTTTAATCACTGGCTGCCCTTAGCTTGTGAAACGGCAAATCAGCGAACTTTAAAGGGTTTTCTGTGCAATGCTAAAACTATATATTTAAATGTACGTGCCTGCTTCAGAAAATATTCTCACAAGCATGCAAAGTGGAATGAAAGCAGACAGAGCTAGGTTCAGTACATGGTGGTCAAATCTGAGCACAGTCCTAGCTGCATGTGTGCAAACTCACACAGAAGATCTTGTCAACTAGAGGGGCTTGGCATCCCCATCAGCAAAAGTATGGTTTGGAGGGGAGGTGTCTGGGGGAGGGGGAGAACATATGCCCCCTCCCACTCCACTTCTGAGCACCTCCAAAATGGAGCTCTGGCTATGCCACTGGTAAAATTGGTTGCTACTCCTTCGCCAGGAAACAGGGGTGTCAAAGTCCCTCCTTGAGGGCCACAATCCAGTCAGGTTTTCAGGATTTCCCCAATGAATATGCATGAGATCTATTTGCATGCGCTGCTTTCATTGTATGCTAATAGATCTCATGCATATACATAGGGGAAATCCTGAAAACCCGACTGGATTGTGGCCCTCAAGGAGAGACTTTGACATCCCTGCCATAAAACCACCAACAACAATTTGCGGATGATACGAAGTTATTCAGAGCAGTAAAGACGCAGGGGGATTGCGAAGATCTGCAACGTGACATAATCAAGCTCGAGGAATGGGCATCGACATGGCAGATGAGGTTCAACATGGATAAGTGTAAAGTGATGCATGTCGGTAACAAAAATCTCATGCACGAATACAGGACGTCCGGGGCGGTACTTGGAGAGACCCCACCCCCCCAGGAAAGGGACTTGGGAATTCTGATTGACAAGTCGATGAAGCCGTCCGTGCAATGTGCGGCGGCAGCAAAAAGGGCAAACAGAATGCTAGGAATGATAAAGAAGGGGATCACGAACAGATCAGAGAAGGTTAACATGCCGCTGTACCGGGCCATGGTACGCCCTCACCTGGAGTATTGCGTCCAGCATTGGTTGCCGTACCTGAAGAAGGACACGGTACTACTCGAAAGGGTCCAAAGAAGAGCGACTAAGATGGTTAAGGGGCTGGAGGAGCTGCCGAACAGCGAAAGATTAGAGAAACTGGACCTCTTCTCTCTCGAACAGAGGAGATTGAGAGGGGACATGATCGAAACATTCAAGGTACTGAAGGGCAGTGCTCCCTCTAAGCGGGCGGGTGGTGTGAGCAAAATTTTTTCCCCGTGCGCTAAAAATATCGGGCGCCAGCACCAACTCGCCCGATTCTCCTCTCGCCGCGGCCTGCCATCTCCGTACGCCGTGCGCTGTGACGTGACATTGTGCGCTGCGAGGCAATATTTTGTGCGCCAGCGCACGCCAGCGCAGCTTAGAGGGAACACTGCTGAAGGGGATAGACTTAGTAGATAAGGACAGATTGTTCACCCTCTCCAAAGTAGGGAGAATAAGAGGGCACTCTCTAAAGTTGAAAGGGGATAGATTCCGTACAAACATAAGGAAGTTCTTCTTCAACCAGAGAGTGGTAGAAAGTTGGAACACCCTTCCAGAGGCTGTTACAGGGGATTCAAGACAAAAGTTAGACAAGTTTCTGTTGAACAAGAACGTGCGCTGGTAGGGCTAGTCTCAGTTAGGGTTCTGGTCTTAAACCAGAGGGCCGCCGCGTGAGCGGACTGCTGTGCATGATGGACCACTGGTCTGACTCAGCAGCGGCAATTCTTATGTTCTTATTTATTAGCGTAAAAAGTCCCAGTATGTTTACCTGGCTTGACAATAAACCAGGTTCCCAGTTTCAGTTATCTGGGGACAAATAACTAAATGAATACCGACTTAGAATAAAAATAGGTGTATAAATTATGGTTGAAATGCAAAAGTGCACACCAAAAGTTACAGAGAGGGTGGCTGATGCCTGGAATGTGCTACCGAGGGAGGTGGTGGAGAGGAAAACAGTGACAAAGTTCATAAAAGCGTGGGATGAGCACAGAGGATCTCTAATCAGAAAATAGGTATATATTGAAGGAACTGAGGCCAGTATTGGGCAGACTTGCATGGTCTGTGTCCCATATGTGGCCATTCAGTTGAGGACGGGCTGGGGAGGGTTTCGATGGCTGGGATGGTTTAGATCAATGGTCTCAAACACGTGGCCCGGGTGCCAAATGCAGCCACCAGGTACTACTTGAGGCCCTGGGTATGTTTATCATAATCACAAAAGTAAAATAAAACAGTTTCTTGATCGTATGTCTCTTTAGCTATACATGACAATATTATTATTAAGACTTAACCAAAAGGAAAGATTTATAAACTATAACAAGTTTTGCCTCATGCAAAATTGTCATTTCTTTAATAAGACATTAACTCTTTTTTTCTGAGGCCCTCCAAGTACTTACAAATCCCAAATGTGGCCCTGCAAAGGGTTTGAGTTTGAGACCATTGCCTTAATTGTATCCATGACATCATGTTTGTCTTTGGGAAGCAGAGCCGAGATTGGGATGTCATAATGCCTCATTCCACCAATAAGAGCCAACCTCATCAGTGATGTCACAATGGCTTGATTGTCCTGTTCTCTCTGCCCTCCAACCCAGTCAACAGATTAACTGTTCCCCTTAACTCGGTGGTCTCAAACTTGCGGCTCAGGGGCCACATGCGGCCCACCAGGTCCTATTTTGAGGCCCTCGGTATGTTTATCATAATCAGAAAAGTAAAATAAAACAGTTTCTTGATCATCTGTCTCTTTAGCTATAAATGACAATATTATTATTAAAAGACTTAGCCAAAAGGAAAGATTTATAAAGCGTTCTACCTCATGCAAAATTGTCATTTCTTTAATAAGACATTAACTCTTTTTTTCTGAGGCCCTCCAAGTACCTACAAATCCAAAATGTGGCCCTGCAAAGGGTTTGAGTCCACTGGTTTAGATGGGCTGCAGACTCCAGTAGGTAGAACCTAAGTGCAGAATTCTGTTTCTGGCCCAGAAATATCTAAGAAAACCCCCCAAACCATTTAAATTAAATTGATAATTTATAGAGCATGTACGGTTGGGCAGACTGAATGGACCATTCAGGTCTTCATCTGCCGTCATTTACTATGTTAGGGAAATCCGGCACTGCTCCCCTGGTAAAGGGCTGCTAAATACTGGTGGCCGACCTGCAGAGCGCAACTTAAGTCTGACCTGCATAAATCGTTTTGAATATCAACCTGCCTTATATTTTCCAAGGAGGCGGGATGATAGAGATTTTCAAATACATATGGTAATAACAAGGTACAAGCAGCAAACTTTTCAGAAATTAGGTCATAGTAAGTGGAGACTCTGGAGCAATATCGGAAAATATTTCTTCGCCGAAAGGGAACCAACAGAAAACAGAAAGCCCAAAACGAGCCCCTAAGATCTATAGTTGGGAAAAGGGAAGGAGAGGAAGGAAGTGAGCGATCAACCGGAGCTACAGGCCTTCAATGGGCTTCATTGTCCTTTCCACTACTACTACTATTTATTATTTCTATAGCGCTCCCAGATACACGCAGCGCAGTACATTAAACGCACACGAGATGGGCCCTGCTCAAAAGAGCTTACAATCTAAGTTAGGTATCTGTGTATTACTTTATCAGGAATTATTCCATTGGCACGCTAATTACAAGGCAAAGAAGAAAAAAAAAAAGTCCCAAAACTTGGGGAGGATACCGGTCGGGGTAAATATCCAGTCTGTGAAATATTTATTTATTTTTAAAATTTCTAGTCCGCCTATCAACTAGGTGGAAAACCAGTTCACATACCTAATGTAAAAAAGACATAGTAAAAATTCGAGCATCTACCCACAGAAAAAAATGACGTAAAATATATCAGTGCCCCAGATCAACTTTGCTCCTTATGAAAACAAGTTTTTCTTTGAATTACGAAGTTCTCTGAAAAGCCTCGGCTCAATTACCAAATTCTACTGAAGTACTTGGGCAAAAAATGTACATCAGGCACTCCTCCCTCTCCCCCTACCTTCAATTTTCACGCCAACAGACATATTTCTTAACCCTTTTCATGCAGATGAAATGTCTGCCTTCCTGCTATGACCTTACTGTTGAAAATTAGGATTCCAGAATACCTTTACCGAGTGGGTTATGACGTCTTAAATCGTTTTAAGTCTTCTTCCACATAAAACTCCCGACACCTTCCAAATCAGCAGCTTCTTGGAACCACGTACCTTACAATTACAAATAAATGCCACATTCCAGTGGAACGCTAAAGCTTTCAGCTTCCCAACAACCGATGACATTCAGTGGTGGGACAAATCGTTCCAGCGACAGCTTGCATTTGGAGTAATCTGTGCCTCTTGGCAACCATCTGGAACTTTTTTTAGAAAGCTTAGGATTTTTCCATTTCAAGGATGGAACGCTCGGGAGAAAAGTCATTTCGTGCGCATTATACATTTGCAAATGAATCCACAAGGTTAAAAGAGGAAAATAAATTGCAGCTTTCCTATTTGACAAACCACTCTTGTTATCTTTTTTCATCCCCTAAGAAAAATCCCTGAGAAAATTTTTTTGGGGAAAAAGTTTTTAAGATGGCGTTTTGGGAAAAAACACTTAACTTTTGGAATCTAAAAATGAAGTTTGCAAACTTAAGAGCTAGATTTAATCACACGTGTTACAAGCAAAGAAAAAAAAAAAAAAGAAAAAAAAAAGGCAGTAGAGACGACTTAAAGAGAATTACTGAATTAAACACATTAACGCTATTAACATACGTCATTTTAATGCAGGTCTAATTTACTAATAGAAGGGTTATTTTACTAAGGTACGCTAAACACCAACGCATCCATTCTATTCTATAGATGCGTTAGCATTTAGTGCGTGCCAAAATTTACTAGAATAAAAGGCATGGAAGAGGAGCCTCGTGGCTAGTACAATGGCCTGAAAACCTGGAGAACCAGATTCAATTCCTCCCGCAGCCAAATTCTAAACTTCAACCCACTTGCTAAGCCCCCAAATCTGTCTTGTTCAAGTTTATTCAAGTTTAATTTATAATTTGGTATACCGACTATCACAGGTATCTGACCAGTTTACAATATTAAAAATACTCAAATACAGTATATAACAGGGAGAGCAGGGAAGAAGTGCTACGGTTCCTTTTCAGCCCGAGCCCCCTTTTCTCACCAGCAGCATTTCCCTCCCCACTCCACTTCCCTGTCCAGCAGCACCTCTTCATTGCTCCCCCTGTCTCTCTTCCCTGCTCCCCCCATCCAGTAGCACCTCTTCCCTGCTCCCCCCGTCCCTATTCATTGCTCCCCCAGCCCAGTAGCACCTCGTCCCTGCTCCAGCAGCACCCCTTACCTGTTTCCCCGGTCCAGTATGCAGCGTTGTGAGCATCACGGCCGGCTTTTGCGAATCTCGTAGGCCGCTCTGCCCCTCGGAAGTACGTTCCCTCCGACACGATCGCGTATGTCAGAGGAAACATTCTACTGAGGCGCTGTGCGGCCTGTGAAGTTTGGTACAGCCGGCCGCGATCCTCACGGGGAGCAGTGCCCGACCCTCAGTGGCTCGAAGCCCTCCTCCCGGCAGCCGCCGCTCCGCACCGCCTTTCACGCGCCTTAGCGCACATGCGCACTCTACTGACCACAGAACTACAGATCAGGGATCACGGCGGTAAGAGTGCACATGCGCGCCCACATTACGGATGTATAAGAACATCAGCTCTATACATATTTATTTATAAGAAAAATAAGATAAAATCACAAAGATAAAACAATAAATAGTATTAAAAATTGAAGAGACAAATTGGATCAATGATAGTCTACGATATGGTAATTTACCGAGACCAGTTCACACACACACATAGAAACATAGAAAGATGACGGCAGAAAAGGGCTATAGCCCATCAAGTCTGCCCACTCTACTGACCAACCCTCAATAAGTCTAAATGCTAATGACCCAGTTCCTTAACTTGACCTTCGAAGGGATCCCACGTAGATGTCCCATTTATTCTTGAAGTCGAGCATGCTGGTGGCCCCGACCACCTGCACCGGAAGCTTGTTCCAGTTATCTACTACTCTTTCCATGAAGAAATACTTCCTGGTGTCACTACTAAATTTTCCCCCTCTAAGTTTAAGCGGATGCCCTCTTGTGGCCGAGGGTCCCCTGAAACAAAGGATGTCATCTTCCACCTCGACACATCCTGTGATGTATTTAAATGTCTCAATCATGTCCCCCCTCTCCCTGCGTTCTTCTAGAGTGTAGAGCAGCAATCTGTTCAGTCTCTCTTCGTACGAGAGACCCTTGAGCCCCGAGATCATCCTAGTGGCCATCCGCTGAACCGACTCGACTCTAAGCACGTCTTTACGGTAATGTGGCCTCCAGAATTGCACACAGTACTCCAGATGAGGTCTCACCATGGTCCTGTACAGTGGCATTATGACTTCTGGTTTCCGGCTGACGAAACTTCTATTGATACATCCCATCATCTGTCTTGCCTTGGATGAGGCCTTTTCTACTTCTTTGGCAGCCTTCATGTCTGCACTGATGATTACTCCCAAATCTCGTTCTACTGAGGTCTTAGCCAATGTTCCTCCATTTAAGGTGTAAGTTCTGCATGGATTTCCGCTACCGAGGTGCATGACCTTACATTTCTTAGCATTGAAGCCCAGCTGCCATGTTGAGGACCAGTTTTCCAACGCAAGAAGGTCCTGTGTCATATTATCCTGCAAATAGCCTTCACTTACTATGTTGCATAGTTTGGCGTCATCGGCGAATAATGTTACCTTACCCTGTAGCCCTCGTGTCAAGTCCCTTACGAATATGTTAAAAAGGAGTGGACCCAGGACTGAGCCCTGCGGCACTCCGCTGGTCACTTCCGATGCTTCAGAGAGTGTGCCGTTGACCACCACCTTCTGATGTCTACCACTAAGCCAATCATTGACCCATGCAGTTATTGTCTCGCCCAACCCCATCGATTTCACACACACACAAATACATACACACACATGTATATGTATACATATCGGATTACCGTGTGCTAGCCAAAAATCTACCGCCTGCTCAAAAGGAGGTGGTAGCAGCTAGCGCAAGCGGCATTTTAGTGCACGCTATGCCCCACGTTAAGGCCCTTGCGTGCCTTTGTAAAAGGAGCCCATAGTATGTATATGTGTGTATAGATAGACACATACACTATATAAAAACAGAAAAGGGAATATCATCTTGCAAGGTGACCTTCTCTTTCCATAAATAATTCAGCTCACGAGGTTAAACACAAGCCGAGTTCCGCATTTTTCATAAGCTGCTTTGCATTTTGCTGTTCGCAGTGGCATTGTGCTAAAATACCGCTATGTTTAACAGCGAACAGCGCTGTTTGCCAATGAGCGGATCTAATTTGGCAAACGATGCGTGTTGTCAACTCAACCGACGCTAGTGGCTCCAGCCCCCCAAGTCAGCCGTACACATCGCCAACCAAATTTAGAAACCTTTGCTCTTCCGTTGAAAATTCACTCAGTTCAGGATTTCTAAACTTAGGCCCAATAGCAATTTGATTAGATTTAGGGTCCGACATCTTTATCTATCGTTATTAAAAATGTCTATACCGCCTGTACTAACCAAAGTCAGTTCCAAGCAGTTAACAAAATACGTACCCATCTCCCTTGGTAGGGCTGTTGGAATTTGTTTAGGGGGTTTCTAGTCCCTGTTTTTGGCCGGACAGAGCTTGGGCGGGCCCTGTTTGGGGGGTCTGTCCGACCTCGGGGGTGTCAAACCCGGCGGGTCTCGAGCGGGGTCCCTCCCCCCACTTCCTCCACCTCCCCACATTTTTTTAGAGGAGCCTCAGCAGTAAGCCTTGCCCCCTAAATCAAGCAAGGCATATTGCTTCGAGAGCCTGTGGAGTCTGTTCTGTAAAAAAAAAAAAATCCTGAGGGTTGCTTCCCTGTCAGCTTACTGTTTTTTTACTGTATTTTTTTCATCTAACCGGCACTTTGTTTCCAGCTAGGTCGCGTATGGAGCAATTGTGCCCTTCTCTGGGGGAGTGGGACACAATTTGGTCCAGCCGTTCTAAGTACTTAAGGGGCCCTTCTAGTACAGCGTGGTACAATTTGTAGTTACCGAAAGGTGGATTGGTGACTCGGACGTTGGGGGAGGCAGCGGTAGGGTTAGGGTATGGTAGCCAAAGGATTGCGTTGCCCCTGTGTCTCTCTCCCTCACCCAATGGAGTAGTAAGGGGGAAACGGACAGCCCCAGGTGCTTTCTTGGTGGGTGTACCAGCACTTCCCCCCCCCCCCCCCCACACTGGCATCTCTTTGCCAGTGAAAGCAGCATCTCCAGCCTTGCTCTCCCCTCCGCGTGTCAAAGCAGCTCTTGATTGGCGAGGCCCGACTTTGGTACAGGAAGAGACGGTCGGAGCACACCGCGAGCGATTTCCTTCACTCGCCGGCGCTCCGGCTGCCCTCTCATTCGCGGTCAGAAAATACCGCAAATAACCGGGACCGTGAATTCGCGGGGGAGCATTGCATCGTATTTTGATAAATTGAATGTTAGCGAGTTTGACTATCCCACTTTGTATGTTTCTTATTCTTTTACTGGCCAAAAAAGGCATTTATGCAAATACACTGCAGATAACTTTAACATACACCTATGTACATTTTCTTATCATCTTTCTGCTGATTTTTCTATTTTTTTATACCCCCACCCCCATATCTAATAAATGAAAATGGAACGAAAATAAAAAATGTTCCACAGAAACCTTATTATACATCGAAACGAGTTTATCAATCTACTTTTAATTTCTGTGAACAGGGTTTTGTCTCTACTCATATATTATGAATGATAGCTTTATTATAGCGGCCTTCAACAATCTTCTTTTGCTAGGCAGATTATACTTTTATAAAACATTTATTATTTTTCCATCACATTACCAGAGAGGGTTACAATCACTTCTACTGTCAGCCACATGCATCTTAAGCACTGGGGGTTCAGCAACATTTCTACATTCAAAATAAAAGGTACCGGCTTTATTATTGTAGTATTTTTGAGACTCTCCTCAATAAAAAGACATAAAGACATAATATACGGTACTGGCTTGGGAGGGTTTTCCCCCTTCTGTTCCAACTGCAATGGGGAAAAGGAAGTATGGTCCAAAGGTTTCCAGGTCAGTGACCTGACAGAACCTGGTAAAAAACAAAAAAAACACCACTACAGCCAGTGGCATGGTGCCCAGGGCAGTGGGGTCCCTCCCTCACCCTCTTCTCCACCCCACCCCAGCCATACGCATGCACACCTTCCCTACCCCATACCTCTTAACTTCCCCGGAATGGGCATCGCCAACTCGCCGCCCGTGGGACGCAGAAGTGACATCAGCTGCTTGCACTGGCGAAGAGATAGGAGGTACAGTGGGGGGAGGGGGCAGAGAGGAGGAAGGGTTCCGGGGCCCTCACCACGATGGTGCCCGGGGCGGACCACCCCACCCCCATATACTATGCCACCAACTATAGCCAAGACTAGCCAATACCCTCTCACGTGCCCAACTCCCCAAGCCAGAAAACTTACAGACCACGCAGCCGGCAAAACGCATGTTGGAAAACCACCACCGCGGAACTCAACGCCCATTTTGAAACTTAGGATAAGCAGTGGCCCCAGCTACCAAGGTCACAATGCTAAATACTGTTCATTAGAAACATCCTTCATAAAAAATCACACAGGATTCAATTACTGTATAAAATGTAGAATTCATTCACCTCGCGTCTAGGTTAATTCAAAGCTTGATAAATGGCTTACGCTGGCTTTTACTAAATCACGGTAGAGCTTCTTGCCGCAGGCCGGCGAGGTGAATGCTCCGATGTTCATAGGAATAGAACGAGCGCCTAAGCAATTACCTTGTCGGCCCGCAGTAAAAAAAGCTCTGATTTTCAGTGCCGTTATCTGCTTACGTTACAACAGCAAAAGCGCGTTAGACAGAGTTTTTTTATGACTGAATAATGCTGGAGCTACTCATTGCTTAATCTGAATATTCAGAGGCAGTCACTTGTCTGGATTAAAAAAAAAACAAAAAAACACTGTCCACTACAGGCTCAATACTGGGGTAAAAGTTTTTAAAAATTGATAAATCTATTATATTAGGACGATACGTAAAGGAGAAGAATGAATAAGACCCAAGGAAGAAACCTACTGCCGAAACATTGAGCACCGGTATCACTGCTTTAACCCTTTCAGGACCAAGGGACATATTTGTCCCATAACTTTAAAATCCTATAAATTTTGATTGGGATAGTCTACAGTTCTAAATTTGATATGTACGGATTCCATATGATACTGCCTTTATGTAAACAAACTGGTTCCGACATTCATTCATTAGCGTCGTTGCTAGATTGACGAGAAGATTCACTTGCCACACTGTCCATAAGCCAGAAGTGTGATTTTTTAAATAAAAATAATGATATTTCACAAAAAAAATCAATTTTTTGGCATCTGCAAGCCCTTTTTACCATAAAAATGTCATCAAAACCACAAAAATTGGCCTACGATCCTTATGGTCCTGAAAGGGTTAACCTCTCTACAGTGAAATGGAAAAAAACAACAACAAAATCTTCCACTATCAGCACAGTTACAAAATTAAGATTTAGGACCTCTTTTATAAAGCTGCGCAAGCAACTGCCCTGCACTAACGGCCCCGAAGCCCATAGAGATTTAAAGGGCTTCGGGGCTGTTGCCGTGCGACTTTGGAAAAGAGGCCGTTAGGCTTCTTACAAAAACAAACAAAAAAAAAACAACCACACAACAAAAAAAAAAAAACAAAACCAACAAACCCAAACCAATTTGAAATGGTTGAGAAACTGCCAAGTTATGTTTAAATACTGAAAAAAATAAAATAAAATTGAAAAACACTGCACTATAGAAGACATGGAAACATTTTTATGCAAATTTTTAAAATTTAAAGAAAGAAAAACAAACTGGACCAATTAAGCGTGCTTTTGCTTTTGTGAACTCAAACACTAAGTCCAAAGTGAAAATATTACTTTGAAAAACATATTAACCCTTATGGGCAGCGGACGCACGATATCCTACTGACTGGCATTCTGGATTTACTTAGCGGACAACCGGAGGAAATGATTCATTCAGCCTGTGCTCAAAGCAATTCAGATTTCCACCACAGCCCTATGCCGAGTTCCTTCAACCTCCGGCCGTCTCGGTGTGCTTGCGACAAATACGAAGACACCTTAGTCCAGTGGTCTCAAACTCGTGGCCCAGGGGCCACATGCGTCCTGCCAGGTACTATTTTGAGGCCCTCGCTATGTTTATCATAATCACAAAAGTAAAATAAAATTGTTTCTTGATCATCTGTCTCTTTAGCTATAAATTACAATATTATTATTAAGACTTAGCCAAAAGGAAAGAGTTTTACCACGTGCAAAATTGTCATTTCTTCAATAAGACATTAACTATTTTTTCTGAGGCCCTCCAAGAACCTACAAATCCAAAATGTGGCCCTGCAAAGGGTTTGAGTTGGAGACCACTGGCTTAACTATAACCATGACATCCTGTTTGTCTTTGGGAAGAAGAGCCGAGATTGTGATGTCATAATGCCTCATTCCTCCAATAAGAGCCAACCTCATCAGTGATGTTACAATGGCTTGATTGTCCTGTTCTCCCCTCTGTCCTCCAACCCAGCCAGCAGATTAACTGTTCCCCTTAACTCAGTGATCTCAAAATCGTGGCCCGCCAGGTCCTATTTCGAGGCCCTCGGTATGTTTATCATAATCGCAAAAGTAAAATAAAACCGTTTCTTGATCCTATGTCTCTTTAGCTATAAATGACAATATTATGATTAAGACTTAGCCAAAAGGAAAGATTTATAAACTATAAAGAGTTTTACCTCATGCAAAATTACATTACATTACATTAGGGATTTCTATTCCGCCATTACCTTGCGGTTCAAGGCGGATTACAAAAGGTTAATTAAAAAAGTAGAGTTACAATGATTAGCTAGAGAGGTAAGTTGTAGATCTTATAAACATTTAACGTGTTGTTGTGGGTGAGGTGGTTTGTAAAAGAATTAATAGGTGGTCACAGTGGAGGTTCTTTTGTTATTATTAGTACGGTAATGGGTAGATCTAATGTCAGTTTTAGAGTTACTAAGAGGTCGTGATGTTATTGCTGCTTCAGGAATTTCTTGAAAAGTATGGTTTTTATTTCTTTTCTGAACGTCCTATAGTCTGGGGTGGTCATCAGAAGGTTGGAGATCTGGTTGTCCAGTCTTGCGGCTCGAGTGGCTAGGAGGCCGTCGTGTAGTTTTGTTCTTTTGACTTCCTTGATTGGGGGGGGGTATGAATGGGGAGTGCGTTTTTCTGTGTCTGGTAGTGGGTGCTTGGATGAGGCGGTTGTTCAAGTATGATGGGCTGTCTCCGTGTAGGGTTTTAAATAATATGCAGTAGAATTTGAATTGGATTCTTTCTTGGATTGGAAGCCAATGTGAGTTGATGAAGGCTTCAGTGATGTGATCATGTTTTCTCAATGAATAGATGAGTCTCAAAGCTGTATTTTGGATTGTTTGGAGTTGTCTAATCGTCGTTGCAGGGCAAGGAAGGAAGAGGATGTTGCAGTAGTCCAATATACCTAGTATTAGGGATTGCACTATAAGTTGGAATTGTGTTCTTTCAAAGAATTTTCGGACTTGTCTCAGATTTCTCATGATTGCGAATGATTTCTGAATTGTTTTATTTATTTGCGGTTGCATAGTGCCGCGTCTGTCTATGGTCATGCCAAGTAGTTTTATGGTGGTTTGGATGGGGTATTTGATTGCGTTTATATCTAGGTTGATTGTGGTTTGGACCTTGTCATTTTCGAGAAGGATGAATTTGGTTTTGTCTTGGTTGAGTTTAAGTTTGTGGTTTTTCATCCAGGTTGTGACTGTTTCAAGTGTTTGGTGAAGTTTGTCTGTCATGGTAGGTTTAGAATGATCGTATGGGATGAGGATGGTGATGTCATCGGCATAACTATAGGTGGTTATGCCTAGATTGTCCAGATGCGTTCCTAGAGAAGCAGTGTAGAGGTTGAAGAGGGTAGGGGATAGTGGAGATCCTTGTGGTACGCCGCAGGGGTTTGACCAGGATTCTGACTTTTCTTTGTTAGATTTTACACTGTAGGTTCTGAGTTTTAGGAATCCTTCAAACCAAGAGTATACTTTATCTGAGATGCCTATTGCGTCTAAGATCTGTAGAAGGATGTTGTGATCCACTAAGTCGAATGCCGCAGTTAGGTCCAGTTGTATGAGCAGCATTTTTTTCCCTGTACTAAGGTGTTGTCTGACGGTATCCATAAGGGAGCCTAGTAGTGTCTCTGTACTGAAGTTTGTTCTGAATCCTGATTGCATGGGGTGGAGTAGGTTGTGGTCATCTATGTAATTGGTGAGGAGTTTGGCTACTAGGCCTTCTATAATTTTGACATATAGCGGAATTGAGGCTATAGGTCTAAAGTTAGATGGGTGGTTTTGTGGTGCTTTTGGGTCTTTTTGGATTGGGGTGATGATGATTTCCCTGAGGTCAGCAGGGAATGTGCCTTCTGTGAGCGTGAATTGAATCCATTGTAGAATTATGGTGCGGAATTTTACACTAGAGGTGGTAAGGAGATATGAGGGGCAGTGGTTGAGGTCACAGGAGGCATGACTGTATTTTTTGTATAATTTGTTGAATTCTGACCATTGTATGTTGGGGAATTGAGTCCAAATTCTGTCTGCAGCAGTTGCCTCTTTTCCTGAAGGGTGGATTGTGATTGTGTTTTGATGGGATGGGTTAGTGATGAGAGTGGCTCTGGCGTTTGTAATTTTGTTCTTGAAGTGTTCTGCTAAGAGGGTGGGTGATGGTGGAGGGGTGTTCGTGGTGGTTGTGTATGGTTTGGTGTCTGTTAGTTCTTTCAGGATTTGGAATATTTTTTTGGAATCTTGGGTTTCCGTGCCTATGAGATTAGTATAGTAGCTTTTCCTCTTATCCCTTAGTAGATTTTTTTATTGTTTGTTGATTTTTTTCCAGTCGATTTTTGTTTGATCTTGGTTCTTTTTTCTCCATTTTCTTTCTAATCTTCTACACTGTCTTTTGAGTTGGAGCAATTCATTATCAAACCATTGGTCTGATTTCCTGCTGGTTCTGGTTTTGGTTTGTAGGGGGGCCAGATCATCAAGGATGTTGGTGGACACTTTTTTCCAGTGGGAGATGAAGTTTTTTGGGTCGCAGTCTTGGATAGTTTCGTCTATATTTGACCAAAAAATGGTTGGGTCGATATGTTTGCGTGTGGTATATGTGGTTTTTTTAGCTTGATGTGTGTGTTTGGTCTTGGTCCAGTTGATGTTGAAGTTGTATGTGTAGTGGTCTGACCATAGGGATGGAGACCATGTTCCGTTAGGAGTTTGGATTGCTGGATTGGATGGTTGGTGAGTCATGAATGCAGCAATGTCCAGTTGATGACCTTTTTCATGGGTGGTTTGTGGGTTTAGGATCTGGAAGGATAAGGCATTGAGGAAGGATAGACAGTTATTTGCTGGTGTGGAGGTTGTGTCTTCTAGGTGCAGGTTTAGGTCTCCTAGGATGAGGTTATATTCTGCTGTTAATGAGTTTTGGTAGATGAAGTTTTCAAATTCAGGTCTTACTGTGGTCCAGTTTCCTGGTGTTATGTAGCAGAGCAAGCAGTTTAGTGAGTTTTTTAGTGTTGGGTTTGTGAGGTGACACGCTAGGAAATCCATTTGCGGAGTGGATGTTTTTTCAAGTATGTTTATAGTTAGGGAGTTCTTGAATATTATTGCTAGTCCTCCTCCTCTTTTTTTTTCTCTGCAGGTTACTGTTATTTTATATCCCGGCGGGCAAACTTCTTTTATTCTAGGGTCTGTGTCTGAGGTTAACCAGGTTTCAGTGAGGAATAGGCAGTCAAGTTTTTCTGTTTTTATCCAATTTTTTATGTTTTCTGTTTTGGGTCCTAGTGCTCTGATGTTAACATAGGCACATGTGAGGGAGGTCGTGTCAGTCTGGGGTATGTGAGTTGTTTCCGGGTATATGAGTGTTGTGGGAGATGGATGAGATTTTGTTTTCGGAAGTGTTGATCTTCTTCTCCAGGTAACAGTGATGGAGTGTTGAGTGCTGGCGTGGTGGTTCGAGTTTCTTGATGTGAGTATTCTTCTGTTGGGAAGTTGGAAGTTGGTTGTACTGGAGGATGTGGTTGTGGTGGGTAAGTTGTTTGCTGCTGCTTTCCAACTAGAAATGAGGAGGATTATCAAAAGGGAGGCTAGAGTGTGTGTTTGCAGGGAGAGCTTCATTTTTGTTGTCTGGTTGGGAGTGTTAAATAGAAGGAATGGTTCTCCCTTTGAGTCCCGGCTGGATTGGGAGTGTCAGGTTTTTTCGTGCTGGGAGGAGGGGGAGGAGCGGGGAACTTACGCTCCTTACCTTATGTTGGAAGTCGGCGGGAGGTCCTGTGGAGTGGTATTTGGGGCGTAGGTGTTCCCGGTTCCAAGGTCCGCAAGTGCTCCTCTCAGGTGCTCCACGAAGGCGCTCACTAAGGCGCAGGCGCCTTTGTCGTGCGCCTTCGTCGGCACGCCGAACGGCGGCGCGCCGTTGGCGCTGGGTCGTTTTTAAAAGTAAGATGTCCTCCTGCTGGATCGGGGGGGGGCGGAGCAGGGCTCCCACGCCGGCCCGATCTGGCCCGATTGCCATTTCTTTTTTTTTTTTTAATTCTTTATTAATTTTCAAAACTACAACAGTGCAATACAACCAATGCAACTCATAGTAATACAATAAAAGCACATTCATCTTTCTCATGTTCATAATCATCCTTCCCCCCCCCACCCAAACAATTATCATTCCATATATTATCATAAATATTCTATCTATTCTGATTAATGATATCCATCCCAATTATAAATATTCAAATTATAAATATTCAACTTGTTTTGTTTTTAATGTTAAAAAGTTTAAGAAAATACGGGAGTGAAGGGGGTATTTTTTGATTATAATAGAAGAATATATTTTTCATAATTATATAAGGAAGGGGATATTATTATATTTTATAAGGGTTATTTATAAGATGTCAAGTGTATTTGAAAGTGAAATTGATATATGTATTTAATGTACTTGATTTAAGATATGAAATGAATAAAGTATAAAAAATAAAAATAACCTCTTCCACTGACGGAGGCCAAACTACACATTTTATTCATACCATTTATAACTTAACATTAAAAACAAAACAAATTGTCATTTCTTTAATAAGACATTAACTAAGTACCGACGAATCCAAAATGTGGCCCTGCAGAAGATCTGCAGAATCTGAAAATCCATAGCTTTAAGCGTTTACCCTGCTCAACTATCATTTCACTGCCAACAGCTGAGTGTTCATCCACCCACCAAAGTACAGATTTTAAAAGGAAAAAAAAACCCCGACCTCCTTCCTTAAATGATTGCATCCACATGCTGAAACCAGATTTCTAGTTCAGATGGAACACAGAAAGAGCTGGTGCAAGCTTCTCACTGAAGTCTACCATGAACCTGTCATTGGAGGATCTGAGGGACGTCCCTAGGTGACCTTTCAGCTTTGCACCCTTGTGTCCACAGCCACACACTCTTGACCCCTGAAATTTTAATAGTTAAACTCGTTAAGTCATGATCACCTGAACATCACTCCTTCCAGAATGATTCTGTAAATCTATATCATTGGATATCGTACTTTTAAATATTAAAAGGTGAATATTGTAAACGATTTATCTGGCCAGAAATGGCTCCTGGCTGGTTAAATGGCCTGATAAGAACCTGCTGAAGTGTTGCCTTACTGGGACAGACCAAAGTCCTTCAAGCCCAGAATCCTGTTTCCAACAGCAACCAACCCACGTCACAAGTACCTGGCAAGATCCCAAAGAGTAAAACTGCTGCTTAACCCTAGGAACAAGTGGTGGATTTGCCTAAGTCCATCTTAATGGCTTATAGACTTTTTATTTTATTTTAGGAAATTAGCCAAATCTTTTTTAAACCCTGCTAAGCTACCACTTTCCCGGGAAACCAAATTCCAGAATTTAATTACACATCGTGTGAAGAAATTTTTTCTCTGGTTTGTTTTAAATCTGCTACTTAGTAGCTTCGTCACATGCCCTCTAGAATTTTGGGAAGGATTCACATCTACCTTTTCTACTCCACTCAGAATTTTATAGACCACTATCATGGCACCCCTGAGCCATCTGTTCTCTAAGCTGAAGAGCCCAGGCCACTTTAGCCTTTCCCCCTATGGAAGTTGTCCCATTCCTTTTATCATTTCCATTACCCTTCTCTGTACCTTTTCTAATTCTGCTATATCTTTTTTGAGATGCGGCTGTACCATAGAGCGATACAAGGGCAGAATGGTCTACTAAGAATTTTAAAAAGAGATTGAGGTCACATCATTTCAATTAGTTTTTAACCTTGCTCCCTGATGATGGAGGGTCCTGCTTGTTGGCACATAAGTAGCAACGTTCTAGAGCTCGGATTGTGATGTCATAATGCCTCATTCCACCAATGCCTGAGCTCTGTCCTCATCTGCACAAGGCTCAAACGCTTTAAAATCCTAAGTAGTAACATTCTAGAGCTGAGATTGTGATGTCATAATGCCTCATTCCACCAATGCCTGAGCTCTGTCCTCATCTGCACAAGGCTCAAACGATTTAAAATCCTAAGTAGCAACATTCTAGAGCTGAGATTGTGATGTCATAATGCCTCATTCCACCAATGCCTGAGCTCTGTCCTCATCTGCACAAGGCTCAAACGCTTAAAAATCCTAAGTAGTAACATTCTAGAGCTCAGATTGTGATGTCATAATGCCTCATTCCTCCAATGCCTAAGCTCCGTCCTCATCTGCACAAGCCTCAAACACTTTCAAATCATAAATGTTTGAGGCTTGTGCAGTTAAGGCAGAGATTACAGGAATGAAGCAAGGACAGTGACAAAAGTCATGGGGATGAGACAGGGAAATCGAGTTCCTGCAGGGACGGGGAAAAAAAAAACCCAAAAACCAACTTTGTCCCTATATCATTCTCTAGCTACACTGTCCCTGCACAGAAAGTATTAAAATTGTCTTTGAAAAATGTTTAAATTGCTGGCGTTTTGAAAGTTTAATACATCTATTAAATCCACCATATCCTCCAGACACAGAATTCTTCCATAATTACTCATTAAATCAGCAGACAGTGGTCCTTTTTATCAGAAAGGACTTAATAAAAGTTATACAATGCTTTATTATAGGTCTGTATAATATTAACAGCACAAAAACCTAATTCTAGTCTATTACCTTTAGATTCGCAGGTAAAGCTGGTCTTTTCTTGCAGGCAGCGTTTCCTTATTCCGACAACAAATCCCTGCTCCTCGGTATGTTATCCAGGGCAGTCGAAGCAGGCAGCCAAATGGCCTTGAACCTTTAGGAGAGAAATGCAAGATTCTGTTAACTGTTTATACAATACTAACTAACCAAAATAAGTCAAACAAAATTCGTTAACTGGGCGCTTTGTGTTAGATGCACCAATGTGTTTGCATGAGCTTTAATAATGGTGTTACAATACACGAGTTAAATATATGCGTGTCATATACAGTAAAACTTTAGTTTGCGAGCATAATTCGTTCCAGAAGCATGCTTGTAAACCAAAGCATTCTTATAGCAAAGTGAATTTCCCATTAAAAAAATGGAAAACTCCACAATCCAAAAACTTTTAATACAAAATACTGCATGTACTCGTATTGCAAGATCTTGCTTGTTTAGAACAGTCACTACACTCCGAGAGAGAAAGTGAAAGAGAGAGAGAGGGAGAGAAAAAGTGAAAGAGAGAGAGAGGGAGAGAAAAAGTGAAAGAGAGAGAGAGGGAGAGAAAAAGTGAAAGAGAGAGAGAGGGAGAGAAAAAGTGAAAGAGAGAGAGAGGGAGAGAAAAAGTGAAAGAGAGAGAGAGGGAGAGAAAAAGTGAAAGAGAGAGAGAGGGAGAGAAAAAGTGAAAGAGAGAGAGAGGGAGAGAAAAAGTGAAAGAGAGAGAGAGGGAGAGAAAAAGTGAAAGAGAGAGAGAGGGAGAGAAAAAGTGAAAGAGAGAGAGAGGGAGAGAAAAAGTGAAAGAGAGAGAGAGGGAGAGAAAAAGTGAAAGAGAGAGAGAGGGAGAGAAAAAGTGAAAGAGAGAGAGAGGGAGAGAAAAAGTGAAAGAGAGAGAGAGGGAGAGAAAAAGTGAAAGAGAGAGAAAAAGTGAAAGAGAGAGAGAGGGAGAGAAAAAGTGAAAGAGAGAGAAAAAGTGAAAGAGAGAGAAAAAGTGAAAGAGAGAGAAAGTGAAAGAAAGTGAAAGAGAGAGAGAAGAACCATTGACTCAGTTGTGATGTGTGTATACTATATAGAAACATAGAAAGATGACGGCAGATAAGGGCTATAGCCCATCAAGTCTGCCCACTCTATTGACCCACCCCTTTAAGTCTACTGACCCCCTTAATCGTACAGCCACTCTACTGACCCGCTCCTTCAAGTCTATACCCTAGCGACCCTATTCCTTGACTTGACCCTTGTAGGGAACCCACATAGGTATCCCATTTATTCTTAAAGTCTGGGATGCTGCTTGCCTCAATCACCTGCACTGGAAGCTTGTTCCAATGCTCAATTACTCTTTCCGTGAAGAAGTACTTCCTGGCGTCTCCATGAAACTTTCCTCCCCTGAGTTTGAGCGGATGTCCCCTTGTGGTCGAGGGTCCTTTGAGAAAAAAGATATCATCTTCCACCTCGACACGTCCCGTGATGTACTTAAATGTCTCAATCATGTCTCCCCTTTCCCTACGCTCTTCGAGGGTGTAGAGCTGCAGTTTGTTCAGTCTTTCTTCGTACGTGAGACCCTTGAGCCCCGAGACCATCCTGTTGGCCATCCGCTGAACCGATTCAATTCTGAGCACATCTTTACGGTAGTGTGGCCTCCAGAATTGCACACAGTATTCCAGATGAGGTCTCACCATGGCTCTGTACAATGGCATTATGACTTCAGGTCTCCTGCTGACGAAGCTTCTCTTGATACAACCTATCATCTGCCGTGCCTTAGATGAAGCCTTCTCCACTTGAGTGGCAGTTTTCATGTCTGCACTGATGATTACTCCTAAATCTCGTTCTGCTGTAGTCCTAGTTAAAGTTTCTCCATTCAAGGTGTAGGCTTTGCATGGATTACTGTTTCCGAGATGCATGACCTTACATTTCTTGGCGTTGAAACCCAGTTGCCAGGTCGAGGACCAACTTTCTAATGTACGGAGGTCATGTGCCATAGTATCCTGTAGATTGCAGTCGCTTACTATATTGCATAGTTTGGCGTCATCGGCGAATAAGGTTACCTTACCTTGAAGCCCCTGAGTCAGATCCCCTATAAATATGTTGAAGAGGAGTGGGCCTAGGACTGAGCCCTGCGGCACTCCGCTGGTCACCTCTGATGTTTTAGAGAGGGTACCATTAACCATCACCCTCTGAAGTCTGCCACTCAGCCAGTCATTAACCCATGCAGTCAGTTTCTCTCCTAACCCCATCGATTCCATCTTGTTCAGCAGCCTGCGATGTGGGACGCTGTCAAAAGCCTTGCTGAAGTCCAGGTGTACGATGTCCAAGGACTCTCCCAAGTCCAGCCTTCTTGTCACCCAGTCAAAGAAGCTGATGAGATTGGATTGGCAGGACCTACCCTTGGTGAATCCATGTTGACTGGGATCCCGGAGACTCCCCTCATTCAAGATCGCATCTAGTTTATGCTTAATTAGTGTTTCCATGAGTTTACACACTATTGAAGTGAGGCTCACTGGTCTATAGTTCGCAGCCTCTGCCTTGCAACCCTTTTTATGCAGAGGAACGACGTTAGCTGTTTTCCAGTCCAGAGGAACTTTCCCCATACTTAGTGAGAGATTGAAGAGCACGGCCAACGGTTCTGCCAGAACATCTCTCAATTCTCTGAGCACTCTTGGGTGTAAATTGTCCGGTCCCATGGCCTTGTTCACCTTGAGCCTTGTCAGTTCGCTGTAGACGTCTCCTGATGTGAACTCAAAATTCAGAAACGGGTCTTCCACATTATGTTTTGCCTTTAACTGTGGTCCGTGTCCCGGTGCCTCGCAGGTGAAGACTGAGCAGAAGTATTCATTTAGTAGTTCGGCTTTTTTGGAATCCGCTACCGCGTAGTTTCCATCCGGTTGTCTAAGGCATACTATCCCGTCCGTGTTCCTTTTCCTATCACTAATATACCTGAAGAAGGATTTGTCCCCTTCCTTAATGTTTTTTGCCAGAGTTTCTTCCACTTGAAGTTTGGCCTCCCTAACTGCCATTTTGACCGCTATATGTACTTGTACTGCAAGACATTGTTTGTATATCAAGTTACAATTTAATCAAATGTTTTGCTTGTCTTGCAAAACTTGCAATCCAAGGTTTGACTGTATTCATCTTTCTGTCTTACTTGTGAGGTTACCCCTGCTGTTTCCTCCATGTTGCTATTCCCCCTAATTGTTTCTTCAATTGCTAAAGGGTTCCGTGAAGAATATCGTCTTTATTCCTTTCTTGAACTTTTTGGTGTCCTTTTATAGTTTTAATTCCCTCATGAGTTCCGCCACATTGGGGGCATCACTGAGAACATTCTTTTCCCCCGACACGCTGAGTGTTAAATTCTGTAACAGCAGCTGTGAACATATATGCCATTTTAGAATACAGGTGTAATGAAAAATTATGCCTCACCTGATCATTTTCTTTCCTTTTGAGCAGCAGATGAATCCAGAGACAAGTGGGTTCTAGCCATCTACCAGAAGGTGGAGACAGAGATTACCGAGTGGAACTCGGTCTTATCGGATACAAAGTCTCCTGGTCAACCAGTATTGCTCATAAGAAGGCATAAGGGAAAAAGAAATCAATAAAACTGTTTTCCTATACACTATAACTTTGAACTTGCAACAAGTCACACTAAAAACTGAACCTACCTACAATACACTGACAGAAAAGAAAGACCACACAACTGAAACCGAGAACCCCCAAAGAACAGACAGGGTGGATCTCTGGAATCATATGCTGCGTCTTATGGAAAGAAAATCATCAGGCGAGATAGAATTTAAAAAGGCACATACCCCCAGCCAAAGGAATTGAGCAAAGGGAAATCAGAGGAGCAAAAAAAAAAAAAATTAGCAAAACCAGACTCGGGCATTTGAAGGGCACCCCGCTCCTGTCAGGGGAAGGAGCAGCAGAAGCCCTTATGTCAGGCTGTTCCTGTGTGGTTGCGGTTGTGCGTGTGCGCAGTTGCCTGTGCACAGTTACATGTGCATGTAGGGTTGCGTGTGCGATTGTGGTTGCATGCGAGCGGTTGCCATGTAGGGTTGCGTGTGCCGTTGTGATTGCATGCGAGCGGTTGCCATGTGTACAGTTGCGTGTGCATGTGGGGTTGCATGCGAGCGGTTGCGTGTGCATGTGGGGTTGCGTGTGCATGTGGGGTTGCATGAGAGCGGTTGCGTGTGCATGTGGGGTTGCGTGTGCATGTGGGGTTGCATGAGAGCGGTTGCGTGTGCATGTGGGGTTGCGTGTGCATGTGGGGTTGTGTGAGAGCGGTTGCGTGTGCATGTGGGGTTGCGTGTGCATGTGGGGTTGTGTGAGAGCGGTTGTGTGTGCATGTGGGGTTGCGTGTGCATGTGGGGTTGCATGTGCATAAGAAAAGAGAAAACAGCACAGAAACCCCAGAGGAAAGGTAGGGAAGGGACAAAGTGTAACACCTAAAGCTGGCACCATTCAGTCAAACACCCCAAAGCTCAATTGGGAGAAGTTACTGTGGAACCAGACTTAGGTGGTGTCCTACCCTTGAGAGCGCTACATAAGGTTGGTGAAATCGGAGAAGCTGAGAATACGACTTCGGAGTCAGCAGAGACCCTGGAGTGCTTCCGAAAGCCATAAAGAAGCTGGATGAAATGGCAGGAAAACTGGCCCAAGACATGGAGGCAGTTGTGAGTAAAGCGGACTCCATCTCTTTGACTATGGAGATTGTTTGGACAAATTTTCTCAAATACATACAGAGACTCCTGATTTAAGAGTTGTTTCAGCAGTAATAAAAGATCCAAAATTTGTTTTAAGAAAAATGGACTAGAGAACTTTAATAGACAGTTAAATCTGAGTGTATTAGGAATGTCCCCATGGAAATTTTTTATGTTTCTTCTGGAAATTTTGAAATTCCCCCCTGATAATATTTCGCCTATTAATAAGGCTTATTATTTGTCGTTTAATAAGGATAAAAAATTTGAAATAGGGACCAACCTATGAATCAATCTGGGACTTTAAATTACAAGCAACAGGATAAAGATTTACACATGGGGTCCTTTTACTAAGGCGTGCTCGCCGTTTCAGCGTATGCTAAATATTAGCATGCGCTAAACGCTAACGCGCCCATTATAGTCTATGGACACGTTAGCATGTGCTAAAACGGCCAGCACGCCTTAGTAAAAGGACCCCATATTACGGCGATTCTTGGAGATTCTCTCCCCGATGCAATGGATCGAGCAACTCCGATGGTTAAGTTTTGTCTTCGAGCAAGATCTAAGTGCCATCATGAAAATATATTTTAAAAACAGTGGTACTCTTTTTTTGTGGTCAGCAAATTTGGTTATATCCAGGATGTGGCAAGAATAAGTTGCTGAAAAGACTTATGCAACAATTACATAACAGTGGCCAACCCAGGTCCCAAGTACCTGGCAGAAACCCGAAGAGTAGCAACATTCCAGAGCTGAGATTGTGATGTCATAATGCCTCATTCCACCAATGCCTAAGAGCCAACCTCACCAGTGATGTCACAATGGCTTGATTGTCCTAGACTTGGCTCACAGAAGAACATAAGAGCTACCATACTGGGACAGACTGAAGGTCCATCAAGCCCAGTTTCCTGTTTCCAAGTGACCAACCCAGGTCACAAATACCTGGCAGAAACCCAGAATAGCAACATTCCAGAGCTGAGATTCTGATGTCATAAACCCTCATTCCACCAATGCCTAAGAGCCAACCTCACCAGTGATGCACAATGGCTTGATTGTCCTATACTTGGCTCACATAAGAGCTGCCATATTGGTCACAAATACCTGGCAGAAACCCAGAATAGCAACATTCCAGAGCTGAGATTCTGATGTCATAAACCCTCATTCCACCAATGCCTAAGAGCCAACCTCACCAGTGATGCACAATGGCTTGATTGTCCTATACTTGGCTCACATAAGAGCTGCCATATTGGTCACAAATACCTGGCAGAAACCCAGAATAGCAACATTCCAGAGCTGAGATTCTGATGTCATAAAGCCTCATTCCACCAGTGCCTAAGAGCCAACCTCACCAGTGATGTCACTATGGCTCAATTGTCCTATACTCAGATTACCTAAGAATTGCCATACTGGGACAGACCGAAGGTCCATCAAGCCCAGTATCCTGTTTCAAACAGTGGCCAACCTAGGTCCCAAGTACCAGACAGAAACCCAAAGAGTAGAAACATTCTAGAGCTAAGATTGTGATGTCATAATTAAGAGCCAACCTCACCAGTGATGTCACAATGCCTTGATTGTCCTATACTTGGCTTACATAAGAACATAAGAGCTTCCATACTGGGCAGATCGGACATCCATCAAATCCAGTATTCTGTTTCCAACAATGGCCAACCCAGGTCCCAAGTACCTAGCTAGATCCCAAGTAGTAAAAGAGATTTTATGCTGCTTATCCTAAAAATAAGCAGTGGATTTCTCGAAGCCACCTCAATGGCCTATGGACTCTTCTTTTAGAAAATTACCCAAACCTTTTTTAAACCATGCTAAGCTGATTTCACCACATTCTCCAGCAACAAAATTCTAGAGTTTAAATTACACACTAAGTGTAGAAATATTTTCTCCAGTTTGTTTTAAATCTACTACTTAGTAGCTTAATCGCATGTCCCCTAGTCCTAGTATATTATAGATGGATCATGGATAAAGGGTCATAGGTCAACTTGTACAACCCACAGCTTGCTCAGCCCCAGACATTAGACAGCAACTACTAAGAGTACTTAATCGTGAACCCTTTTAACTCTTTGCTGGCTCATGTAATCTGCGACATCTGAAAGATAAAGCACACCGTTGTTGCTGGGTCCATCTGTGTTGAAAAATCATCTCAAAATTATTTGTATACTTCAAATTAAAACAAAACAAAAAAAAATTTGACTAAAGGGAATGTGGGAATCCCCTACATGATATCAGAATTTCCTGACATCTTGGGGAAATTCCCTTAAGAAATATCAGTACTAAAGAATGTTGTCCAAAGGAATCTTTTGAAATAACCAGTTCTGTAGAGTTCCAGTCCACATGCACTACTAGTCTTGGAGTCTGTGTAGGTTGTAACTCCGAGACCTTTCAAAGAACAATAAAATTATTCGTAGCACACAAACGTTTTAGATCTCAAGGGCCTCCTCTTCATATGTGACCATAGTGCTGGACAATTATTTAATTTCTAGAAAATGCTGTAGAATGGGAATTCCCACTATTGGGGTCACCAAGGGTGCCCAGCAATGTAGTAAACCCCCACTGCCTGCCAGAAACAAGAGATCTGGAAGAAAAACAAGTGGGGAAAGCATGCAGAGCACAACTCCTGGAATTCTTTCCAAATCCTTTGCATGTGTATATGTATCTGCTTGAGCTCTGCAATGTGGTGTGTTTGTGGGAAGATAGCTGGGGGAGGGTTGCAGGAGGATATTTGTATGGAGAGGGGAAATTTTGCAGGGTGGAGTGGAGTAGTTGTAGAGGGCTTGTTTTGGGAAGTAGGATCAGTTTGTGGGATGGGGCGGCGGGGGGAGCAGCCGCAGGTAGTCTTTGGAATTGGGAAGTTTACAGGGTGGTAAGGCAGTTTGCCAGAATAGTTTTAGGGAATGGGGCAGTTGCAAGGGATGTTTGCGAGTGTGCAAATGTTACAGGGGGTAATTTTAGGGGGTTGGGCAGATGAAAGTAGTAGGTTTCGACTTGTGGGTACAATGGGGGGGGGCAGTTGTAGGTGAGTCACTTTTAGGCTGTTGAGAGCAGTTTGGAGAGGGCAGTCTATGAATTTGGAAGAGTTAAAGGTAAGGAGTAAAGAAAGTCTAAAAAGGTGGAATCCTTAATTGCTGTGTTTCACTTGATGTAAATTTTTATGCCACAGAAGCTAAAACTCATTTTCCCATAGAAATGCATTGGGCCATTTGGGGGGGGGATTTTATTTCTCTGGAACCCGTGGTTTCATTCGGTCCCTTTTCAAATCCAATGTGTCCTTTTACCACATGCCCGAGTTTCATCCCATTCCGTTAAATTTTCAGAGCGTTATTTTGCTCCCATATGGACAATCAGTCATTGATCCCTTTGGTGTAATTCTTTCAAACTTCAACCGGGTTGGAAAGAAAGAAAAGCAAGCCAAGCCAGACTAACTCACGAGCATATATGTTGAGACAGCAGCTCTAACTAGGTTCACTCGGTATCCAGCTGAAAGACAAACTGGATGGGCCACTGGGGCCGTGACCTATTCAGCCTTTTCCCACACCCAATAGCAATTTCGAAACGTCAAGGATGAGAGCAGAAATTGGTTGGTTTGCCCTGCAAAATTATCCATATTAATATTTTAAGACAATTTTCAAAAAAACACATGCAGGAAAGGTAAGAACATAAGAAGAAGTTGCCTCCGCTGGGTCAGACCAGGGGTCCATCGCGCCCAGCAGTCCGCTCACGCAGCGGCCCATCAGGTCCATGACCTGTAAGTGATCCTTTGTCTAAAACCTTTCAATACCCTTTCATCATCCTATCTCTGTCTCCATCTATATCCCTCAATCCACGTATCCTTCAGGAACTTGTCCAATCCCTCTTTGAATCCTCTTAATGTATTCTGTCCTATTACATCCTCCGGAAGCGCATTCCAGGTGTCCATCACCCTCTGAGTGAAGAAAAATCTCCTAGCATTGGTTCTAAACCTGACCCTTTCAATTTTTCCGTGTGCCCCCTTGTTCTGATAGTTCCCAACAGGCTGAAGAATCTGTCCCTTTCCACCTTCTCTATGCCCTTCATGATCTTGTAAGTCTCTTATCATGTCTCCTCGAAGTCTCCGCTTCTCTAGGGTGAAGCGCCCCAGCCTTTCTAGTCTCTCAGCGTATGAAAGGTTTTCCATACCTTTTATCATTGTCGTCGCTCTTCTCTGAACCCTCTTCACGTATTTCCATGTCCTTCTTTAGGTACGGCGACCAATATTGGACACAGTATTCCAGATGCGGTCACACCATCGCGCGATACAGCGGCATGATGACTTCCTTCGTTCTGGTTGTAATACCCTTCTTAATAATACCCAACATTCTGTTCACTTCCTTGAGGCTGCTGCGCATTGTGCCGTCGACTTCATTGTTGTGTCCACCAGCACACTCAAGTCTTTTTCAAGGTTACTTCCCTCTAGTACTAATCCCCCCATTTGGTAGCTGAACATCGGATTCTTCTTTCCTATATGCATGACCTTGCATTTCCCCACATTGAAGTTCATCTGCCATTTATTTGCCCACTCTTCCAGTTTGTTCAGGTCCCTTTGTAGGTCCTCACATTCGTCCGTGGTTCTAACCCTGCTAGAGTTTAGTGTCATCCGCAAATTTTATAACTTCACACTTCGTCCCCGTTTTCAGGTCATTTATAAATACGTTGAACAGCAGTGGTCCGAGTATTGACCCCTGCGGAACTCCGCTCGTGACCCTCCTCCAGTCCGAGTAGTGGCCCTTCAACCCTTTGCTTCCTGCCTGCCAACCCATCTGTGCACGCCCCCTTCAACCCCGTGGTTCCACAGCTTCTTAAGTAGCCACTCATGGGGCACCTTGTCAAAGGCTTTTTGGAAGTCGAGATAAATGATGTCTACGGGTTCCCCTTGGTCCATCTGGCTGCTTACTCCCTCAAAGAAGTGCAGCAAGTTTGTTTGGCACGATCTTCCTTTGCAGAAGCCATCTTGGCGCGCTTTCATTAGCCCATTTTTGTCAATGTGCTCATAGATGCTGTCCTTTATAAGCACTGAAATGTTAAAAACTTACGTGAGGAAAGACATTCAATTCATGACTCATTATGGGACCATCTAACATCTCCTGATAAGGCGTTACCTTGTCAACCAGCCTTCTAAAAAGTTCCATCTTTGGCTTTATCTCAACTAATGTGGGCAGAATGAACTGTAGTTTTTTCCCTTACCATATTGTTCATTCCTTCCCTTTCCCCACTTTTTTTTTTTTGGGGGGGGGGGGGGGGGGTTATAGCCAAGTTTATTGAACACAGTATAGTATAAGGTGGCTTCAAACACCTCCCCTGGGCATTTTAAAGTTCATTGTGTGACCTGCAGGTTGGACAAGCTTCAGCATCTCCTTGGTGTCTGGATCAACTTCAATGATCTCCTGGGATATAGTTATCCCGTCTCTCTCTTTCTTCTTCCTGCAGTTTTGATGGAGATGCCTCCGACTGGGCCTCTCTGGATGCGTTTCATCAGATGAGTAACATAGCCAGCGATTTTGTTGCACAGTTTCTTGCTAGGGACGATGGCGATCGCTTGTTGGTGTGGAAGTCATTTCCTAGCCGGGTACTTTTCTATAATGACCTGGGCGGCCTTTTTCACAGCCTTTGTCCTCACACGTCCCATGTTGGACAAGGCCGTTGGAAGACTTTTTTGTTGTTGTTTATTGTAACCTACTGACTCCATTCTTTCCTAGTTGGTTTGATTGTTTAATTGTATTGTACATTCCCTACTCTTTTAATTTTTATATTTACTTATTTTAAACCGCTCAGATTTACCCTTGGTTTTATATTTGCAGTATAAAACTGAGGTGTTACAATTATGCTAGTCTATTTTAACTATGACCCATATTCTCTAAACCATTCTCTCTCAAACTGTGCCCCGAAGAGATTCTGGGTGTGCCATGAGAGAGTCCAGAATTTTACTTTAATCATTTTAAAAATTCCAATCCAATCCTTAAGTTTATATACCGAGTCATCCCCAAATATTGGGGCTCAATTCAGTTTACATTGTTATAAAAAGGAGACCAATTGGACGAAGGAGGAATCAAATCTATCTGCTCACCATAATACTAAATAAGATCGATTTTATATTCATCGAAAGCTTGTTGAAATGGAGCTGTTGAGGGCAGGTGAAGGCACAGATGGTCTATTAAGAGGCTGCTTGCCCTAGATCGGAAGCATGGAATCTTGTTACTCTTTGGGATTCTGTATGGAATGTTGGGATTCTAGAATCTTGTTACTCTTTGAGATTCCGGAATCTTGCTATTCTTTGGGATTCTATATGGAATGTTGCTACTCTTTGGGTTTGGGCCAGGTACTAGTGACCTGGATTGGACACCATGAGAATGGGCTACTGGGCTTGATGGACCATTACTCTGACCCAGTAGGGCTATTCTTATGTTCTTATGAATGACCACACACTGAGAGGCCAATCAGCTGTATAATGTACCTAAAAATGTTCCAGGTCAAGAGAGACATTTGGGTCATTTACATGCCACCCACACGCCCATTAATGGAATATATCCTGTGTGTTTGGGTATTGGTCCTGCCTAGCACACGCCCCCCACTCTTTCCCAAACACACCCCCTTTTAGGGTGCGTATGTGTATATAGTGCAATTGTGTACACCTGTTTTGCCCTTATAGAATATCACTAAGCACGTTCCTGGCTTTTGGGTAACCCGATGTTGATTCCGGGCAGGTGACCGTCACCTGACTTTTACAGAAAATTCTGCTACCAATTTTGCTACCATGATACTTTAAAATAATATATACTTCAACTGTTCAGCACACCGCCGAATGTATACATACTTCTTGAATATCGTATTTGGTCTCATAAGTCCACGATAATGAATATGTATTTAGATCAGAACACGCTACGAGATCATCTCTGGAAAGGGAGTGTACTGAAAGACATGGAAGAGTTGGGACGTCAATGTTCTCTGTGGCAGGGGTGAAATTTTTGGAACGCACCGACAGGTCAATTGTGTCGGTCTAGAGATTTTTTTTTTTTTTTTTAAATTCCTGAAGACGCACTTGTTTTGTTGATGCATTCATGTGAAAAATATGAGTAAGACTATTCTGCGAAGAAGTTACCGTCCTCTTATTAATGTATTGTATTGTTTTCCATTCATTTTGTATATGGACTGTACACTGCTTAGATTTTTAAGTGGTATATAAAATGTTTGCCTATAATGGTGGTGGTGGGAGGCTGACTGCAAGTGGTAGTGTTCAGTAACTCTAGTAAAGACTTTAAGACAATTATGAATAATTGCAAGTTAAAGCACTTGTTAAAGAAACAACAAAGGAAATCCAAGCAAGTATTACGGTAATTATAATAATAGGATACAAGTTCTTCCTCAGACCCCCCAAAAAATAAAGGGAAGAGAATAAAAGAAAATTGAGGAGAGTCTAACAAGGGGAAAGTGGCGCAAGCTACAGTCTCAGCACCCTGAGGTTGTGGGTTCAAATCCACGCTGCTCCTTGTGACCCTGGGCAATCATTTAATCCCCTCTTTGCCCCAGGTAAATTAGATAGATTGTGAGCTCGCCGGGATAGGAAAAAATGCTTGAGGACCTGAATAAATCCATGTAAATTATTCTGAGCTCCCTTGGGAGAAAAGTATAGAAAATTGAATAAATAATGTGAAAAAAGTTTCAGCCTCGTAACCAGAGCCGAGACTGTGATGTCATAATGCCTCTTTCTACCAATAACAGCAAACCTCAGTGTTGTCACAATGGCTTGACTGTCCTTTACTTGGCTCACTTTTACTACATTTTGATTTCTAGAGTGGTGCAGTGCTTAAAGCTACAGCCTCGGCACCCTGAGATTGTGGGTTCAAACCCACGCAGCTCCTTGTGACCTTGACTTAATCCCCCCATTGCCCCAGATACATTAGATAGATTGTGAGCCCACCAGGACAGACAGGGAAAAAATGCTTGAGGACCTGAATAAATTAATGTAAACCGTTCTGAGCTCCCCTGGGAGAACAGTATAGAAAATTGAATAAATATAGTATGAAAAGTTTCAGCCTCTTATAACCAGATCTGATATTGTGACATCATAATGCCTCATTCCACCAATAAGAGCCAGCCTCATCAGTGATGTCACAATGGCTTCATTGTCCTAGACATGGCTCCCTTTTGCTACATTTTGATTTCTAGAGTGGCACAGTGGTTCAAACCCACGCTGCTCCTTGTGACCTTGGGCAAGTCACTTAATCCCCCCCCATTGCCCACCAAGACAGACAGGGAAAAATGCTCAAGTACCTGAATAAATTCATGTAAACCGTTTTGAGCTCTCCTGGGAGAACAGTATAGAAAATTTAATAAATAAATCAATCAACTAATTTACACTGAAGACCTAAAACAGACTTAAGGCCCTCTTTTACTAAGGTGCGCTAATTGAATTAGCGTGCATGTTAGTCTATGGACACGTTAGCGATTTGCGCACCTTAGAAAAAGTAAGTCTCAGCCAGTATTACCTATCAAATCAAACTACATTACTGGGCAACTTCTTAAGATCTAAGAAGCAGCAACGTATCAAGACGCCCCACCCTTGCCCTCATCTCCGCTCACGTCTCCACCCCCACCCCCGCCACATGCACCCCCATCCCCCCCGAACCTCTAGCAGTTCACCGCCGTAAGCAACAAGAACTTGAGCATGCTCCTTACGACCCCGTCGACTCTACCTCCGACGTCACTTCCTATACACGGCACTCGGACCCGACATCAGCGGGAGACACGACGCGGTTGCTGAGGAGCGTGTTGAAGCTGTTGCTCGCAACGGCGAACGACCACAGGTACGAGGGGTCGCGTGTGTGGCAAGGGCTGGGGTGGGAGGAGGAGGAGGGGTGCAGGCAACATGGTGACCAGGGCGGACCGCCACCCCTCCCCCTTACTAAGCCACCGCTAAAAAGGATCTAAGCCCGGGGTCTCCAAGTCAAACCCTTTGCAGGGCCACATTTTGGATTTGTAGGTACCGTATTTGCCGGCGTATAAGACGACTTTTCAGTACCTTAAAATCCTCCCCAAAGTCGGGGGTCGTCTTATACGCCGGGTACTGTTTACATGCCCTTACTTTACATTAGAGAGCTGCACGGGGACGCCCCTAGGGTCACGGGGATCCCATGGGGACGCCCCCTAGGGTCGCGGGGCTGGATGTACTCAGTCTTCTGGATGTACGCGGCTCTTCTTCTCCCTACCTTCTCTGCTTGCAGCACAGAGCCGAACGGAAGTCTTCCCGACGTCAGCGGGGAGGGAGGGCTTAAACAAAGCTTAAACAAAGCCCTCCCTCCCTCCGACGTCAGCGCTGACGTCGGGAAGACTTCCGTTCGGCTCTGTGCTGCAGGCAGGGCAGATAAGGAGAAGGAGAGTAGCCTCGCGGTTCGAGTGGCTACCAAGGCCGCCCCGGTTGCAGCACAGCCGGCCAGGTTCCCTTACTTTTGTGGCACTTCTCCGACCGACCGATAACAGCCCGGGTCCGACAATCCTCCCTGCCCTGTAGCCGCGAATCTAAATTACCTTCTTACAGCAGCTGTAAGAAGGTAATTTAGATTCGCGGTTAAGGGCAGGGAGGTTTGTCGGACCGGGGCTGTTGTCGGTCGGTCGGGGAAGTGCCACAAAAGTAAGGGGACCTGGCCGGCTGTGCTGCACCCGGGGCGGTAGAGAAGGTGTGCGGAAGAAGGGGTAGTCTTATACGGCGAGTATATAACAAAACTCTATATTTTAACTGTAAAAGTTGGGGGGTCGTCTTATACGCCCAGTCGTCTTATACGCCGGCAAATACGGTACTCGGAAAAAAGTCAATGTCTTATTAATGAAATGAGGTAAAACTCTTTATAGTTTATAAATCTTTCCTTTGGCTAAGTCTTAATAATAATAATAAGAGACATACGATCAAGAAACGGTTTTATTTTACTTTTGTGATTATGATAAACATACCGAGGGCCTCAAAATAATAATAATAATAATTTATTTTCTTATATACCGCCCTACCAGTAATTCTGGGTGGTTCACAACAGGAAAAAACTGAGACATTTCAGCACATGATAATTTCAAAACACACAATCTAGTATTACACAATAAAATATTACAAAAAATTAAAAGCTTAAAACATGCATTAAAAAGGATAAAAACCGAAACACCTCATTATAACATCAAAAACAGCATTCTTGTTTGTCAAATAAATGGGTTTTTAATGTTTTCCTAAAGGTAAGGTAAGAGTAGGATTCAACAATCATCGGACTTAACCAGGAGTTCATCTTCCCTGCCTGGTACGCCAACGTCCTGTCCCAAAAGAGTCTTATAACGACAGGTCTTTGGGGTAGGGACAGGGCATGATAAACCAATAGGCCAAGTAGGCACATGCCTAGGGCCCGAGAGGGCCCGATGAAGGATGGCATCAACATTGTTTTTTTCCAAACGGCAATGGACCCCTCCAGCATCAATCGGCAACGCGCCCCCCCCCCCCCCCCCTCCATCGACAGAAAGTAAAACAAGCAAGCAACATGGGTAAGAAAGGCAACGGGAACTGTAATTGTGCAAGTGGTGCTGCTTGCCCAAAGCTTCCCTCTGACGCAGCTTCCTGTATCCGCCTGGGCGCATGATGGGGCAGGGGGCCCCCAGTGTACTTGTGTGCCTAGGGGCCCTCGACAAATTAATCCTGCCCTGGATAGGGAAGATAAACTTACCCAAATTTCTAGTACCTTTTGATGAATAAGAGAATTTCAAATAGGAAAGTCAGATAGTACCTGGCGGGCCGTGAGTTTAAGACCACTGATCTAAGCTGTGGAAAAAAAACCCCAAAACATATCTTGATCCTAAATATTTGACACATTGGCAAGGGTATGAATTCAGGAGGGAAATAAAAACCAGGTTATTCGAGACACATCAAGACAAACTCCTGATACAACCAATCACCTCACTCCATCACAGACTCCAAATGTTACAACCAAAAGCTTCCCCCCGTCATCTTCTGGATAGGACCAGAATCTCATCCTTTGTAATGCGCCTAGAACCGTAAGGTAAATGGAGACATAAAAGAAACGAATATAATCAGTGGCGTAGTAAAAAGGGGTGGGAGGGGCGATCTGCCCCTGGTGCGATCTGCCCCTGGTGCCATCTTGGTGGGGGTGCCGCCACCAGTCCTTCTCTTCGCACCCCCCCCAAACACATCTTTAACATTCCCAGCGTAAACAACCACCCCCCCCACTTGCTGCTCACGTCAGCTCCAACGTCACTTCCTGAAGCCACGCCTAGGAAGCGACGTCGGAGGACGAGCCATTGCCGCTCGCACCAGGAACGTTAAAGAGGTATGGGGGAAGGGGCACCTCCGCCCCAGGCGCCTCTCATCCTTGCTACGCCTCTGCTCCTAATTTCCTCGTTTCTTCTCTCATTACTAGAACATAAGAATTGCTGCTGCTGGGTCAGAACAGTGGTCCATAGTGCCCAGCAGTCCGCTCATGTGGCGGCCCCTAGGTCAAAGACCAGTGCCCTGAGACTAGCCCTACCTGTGTACGTTCTGGTTTAGCAGGAACTTGTCTAACTTTGTCTTGAATCCCTGGAGGGCGTTTTACCCTATAACAGCTTCCGGTAGAGCGTTCCAATTTTCTACCACTCTCTGGGTGAAAAACTGCCTTACGTTTGTACGGAATCGATCCCCTTTTAACTTTAGAGAGTGTCCTCTTGTTCTCTCTACCTTGGAGAGGGTAAACAATATGTCTTTATCTACTAAGACTATTCCCTTCATTATCTTGAATGTTTCGATCATGTCCTCTCTCAGTCTCCTCTTTTCAAGGCCCAGAAGAGGCCCAGTTTCGCCAATCTCTCACTGTACACAACAGCTCCTCCAGCCCCTTAACCATTTTAGTCGCTCTTCTCTGGACCTTTTCGAGTAGTACCGTGTCCTTCATGTAAGGCGACCAGTGCTGGACGCAGTACTCCAGGTGAGGGCGCACCATGGCCCGGTACAGCAGCATGATAACCTTCTCCGATCTGTTTGCGATTCCCCTTCTTAATCATTCCTAGCATTCTGTTCGCCCTTTTCGCCGCCGCCGCACATTGCATAGATGGCTTCATCGACTTGTCAACCAGTACTCCCAAGTCTCTTTCCTGGGGTTTCTCTCCGAGTACTGCACCGGACATCCTGTATTTGTGTATAAGATTTTTGTTACCAACATGCATCACCTTACACATATCCACTTTAAATCTCATTTGCCATGTCGCGGCCCATTTCTTGAGCACCTTTATGTCACGTTGCAGGTCTTTGCAATCCTCCTGCATCTTCACTACTCTGAATAACTTTGCATCGTCTGCAAATTTAATCACCTCGCTCGTCATACCAATTTCCAGGTCGCTTATAAAATATGTTGAAGCGCACGGGTCCAAGCTACGAATCCTACGGCACTCCACTCGTGACGCTTTTCCAGTCCGAGTATTGTCCATTTACTCCCACTCTCCGTTTCCTCTCTTGAGTGGATTTTGTAACGTCAGGATACAACCAAATTCGTTGACCACAAAATAAAAAAGAAAATACTCCACTACCACCATTTTTTTAAATAAATCCTCCTAATAGCACTTAAATCCTTAACTGTTAATTCAGCTTCTCCACAAGCTTTCTGGGCTTGGAGTAGTCTTTTGAAGCACCACCTCTCTCTTCCGTTTCATACATTTCAGGTTGCACCGATTAGCAGCACCTGTTGCAATGCGATTGTTCCTCTGCTAAGTTACGAGGTCTCCAGTAAAGACCATCATCATCATCATTTTACCCCACTCCTGTTTCCATCTCATCCCACAATGGGAGAAAAAAAAAAAAGCAGAAAACAAATGAACCAAAGCAAAATCTCTTTACAGCTCACACTGTAAATGAATTAACACATTACTCAGTTTTGGGGTGGGATAACAGGCCTGATACTCGCTGCTTGCCCACACACGGGGAGTAGGTGTTGGTATCTCACACAGGTACAATCGGATCTACATGAGAAGTTCTGTCTTATGCTAATTAGAGCAAGCTCCAGTGAAATGTTACTGTACTTAGGACATGAATGTCTCAGAACATTTTGTTCCCTAATGAAAAACGTTAAGTTGCTTTGACGAGGATTTGAAAACCAACATGTACGCAGCAAAAGATAAATAAATCAATGTTTTCATGTCAAGTACAAAATGCTCTCTCTCTATGTAAGCGGTCTTCGCTAACTTTTAAGTCAGGGATGCTTTGGGTCCAAAAGGGCTTAAGGAGAGGTGACAAATATCTTCCCTTCTGATGTCACTTCCTGGTTGTGGAATATGGACTGTGGAAGTCGCTAATTTGTGGTACCTCAGTAAATCTTCGATTTATATACTGGGTCATCTCCCAACGGAGCTCGACTCAGTTATAAGTAATTAAAGACCAGCCCAAAAAAACGAACAAGAGTGCTAGAGCAATTTGTTGAATCTTTAGGTAAACTATTCAAGTACTGTGTAAATAATTAAGTTTTTAGGTATACAGAAATGTTCATCGATACACCTGGGAACATCTTGTCTTCCTTGCCACAGCCATGGAAAGATGTAAGTCAGGATCACCATCTGTCAAAATGGGTCACTGCACGGGGCTCCTCTCGCCAATCCATCTCGCCCCCGTCTCCCATGCCATAGATTGTTGCCTTAAGATCACTATGCTACCCAAAACCAAGCTTCTCCTCCAAAATGTCCTCCATCCCAGCATCCACTAGGAGGTTCCCTAGTGAAAAAGGCTAAAGAGAATTTCAGCAACCACATAGTCAAGACACCTGCTTCTTTGTAGTTTACAAAAAGCTCCAGTCACTAAGGGGTCCTTTTATTAAGGTGCACCAACTGATTTAGAACGCGTTAAATACTACGGCGCCCATAGAATGATGGATGCCTTCGTATTTAGCGCTCCTTAATAAAAAGGACCCCTAAGTCTTTTATAAAGCATTACTGTAGATTAAGTGCACGCACCTAAAAACCCATTTTCCTGTCTAAATGACCTATAAAAATTAAAAAAAAAATAAAAAAAAATTTTTTTTAAAGTTATCTTCCACTTGTCCTCTGCTCAGCTATCAGGGAACAGGATGAGAAAAAAAAATAGTGTCTTTTGTTTTTTTTAGGAAGTGGCAAACTTATTTCTCGGGTAATAAATATGGATATGCCCTGCCTATGCAAAACAACTTAGGAACGCAGAGAAAAGTTTCTTGGAATTTGCCAGAAGGCTATTTCTCTTGGCACCACGGTTCGTATCTGATTTCCATGTAAATGTTTGCTCACTCTTGGCATGTGCAACATATTTTCGTCGAGAACTTGCAGATATGTTTTCCTTTAGACTACAAGAGGAAAAATCGGTGCAATTTCCAGGAAGAAAAGAAAAGAATAAAAAGTAAACGTACGCACAGCACAACAGCGTGTGGGGGGAGGGGGGTAGCAGGGGAGGTAAGGCAACCCTGGGGATGTACTTTTGTATTTTCAAAAGTATATGCACATTTTTTGGGGTCAAAAATGTATCCAGTGAAGGAGAAACTAAGGCGAATTGACCCCACAGAGAAAAGTCCAAGAGAAACAAACAACAACAACAAAAACAACCCACGTTCCAGTTATCTTTGATTCTCTACATACCAGTTTTTCCACATATTCATCACAGGACTCTTAGGGTCCCCTGAAGAAGACAACTTGTCGAAACGTGGACCGTGTTGGGTCCTGCAATATTAGCAGATTAGGTCCTTTTGATTTGTATGTGGATTTTGATTTTTAATGTTGATTATTCTGCTTGTTTGAAAATTAGATTTTCTATGTATATTTGGAACTTTGATTTTTTTAATTAAAGTCCATCACAGGATCATCATTTTTCCACAGTGTTTTTTTGGTTTCTCCAGTGAAGGAGATGCAAGAGCATGAAGCGCTTTATTCTCGGTCAGTTTTCAGTGCGAAATGGGGAGCTAGGCCAGGGAGACAGGAGAACCAAACAGCAACCTATCACTTGCTGAAGAAAGAGAAAAATACTGAACTCTTCTTCCAGGGGGTACCACAGCTTATCCAGCTCTGGAATGAGAGGCTGCAGGATGAAGTTATGAGGCTCAGGAGTAATCTAAGGAAACACATTTTTTTACAGAAAGGGCGGTAAATGCATGGAATAGTCTCGTGGAAGAGGTCCAAATTCAAGAAAGCTTGGGATAGGCACGTGGGATCTTTTAAGAGAGAGGAAGAGATAATGGTTACTGCAGATGGGCAGACTGGACGGGCCATTTGGCCTTTATCTGCCATTATGTTTCTATGATGTCACTGGTAGAATTCAGTTTTTCTACTTCTTCCTGCTGGTAGAAAAGTGATAGTCCATTTGTACAGAACGCTAAGAAAAATATAGGTAGGACATTAGAGGGATGGCTTCTAGGTCAGCCACAGGGGGGGCACTCGGAGAAATTGAAAGGGGCAGGTTTAGAACCAATGCTAGGAAATTTTTTTTCACTCAGAGGGTGGTGGACACCTGGAATGCACTTCCGGAGGCTGTGATAGGACAGAGTACATTAAGGGGATTCAAAGAGGGATTGGACAAGTTCCTGAAGGATACGAGGATTGAGGGATATAGATAGAGGTAGAGATAGGTTCATAAAAGGGTATAGATAGAAGAAGAATGAAGATTGAAAGGTTTTAGTCAAAGGATCACTTACAGGTCATGGACCTGATGGGCCACCCGGAAGCGGACTTCTGGGCGCGATGGACCCCTGGTCTGACCCAGTGGAAGCAATTTCTTATGTTCTTATATTGCTCGCAGCTTTGTGAAGACATGTGCAGCTAGGAGGAGGGAGTCGGTCAGACGAGGTGAAACACCTGTGGGAGGGAGGGAGGCACAAACTTTGGACACAGCACAGTGGGAGGGAAAGATGACAGGGGCAAGTTGGACACGGAAGGGAGGAAGGAAGAGGGGCGTGCTGGCACAGAAAGGGTAAAACAGACTCCTAATTCATAAGTACGAGTCCAGCGTAAATCCGATATTCTCAACCAGGGGACTGCCTGAATAGAAAATTGAAGAAATTAATGAATGGTGTGGAAAGACAGACCAGATGGGCTATTTGGTCTTTTTCCACTATCATGTTTCTATGAAATATATTTGCATGCAATGGACAACGCTTATGCTAATACATCTCATGCATATTTGTTGTGGCTATCCTGAAAACCTGACTAGCCAGGTGGACCTTCAAGGCTGGGTTGAAAAGCGCTAAACTAGAAAGCTGCACAGGACCAGAGATTATGGGAATACCACGAGTGTGATTTCTCCATTTGCAGGGATCCCATATGGATGGTGGTCATAGGAGGGCACTGAAAAAAAATCTGTCAACACCAGAACGAGGCTTGGAATACACAGGGAGGCTATTGGAGCAGCAGAATGAGGCTTGGAATACATAGGGAGGCCATTGGAGCAGCAGAATGGAGGCTTGGAATATAGTGAGCCCGCCCGGAAGTGGATCAGGTTGGAAAAGTGAGGCAGTATAGTGCCGTGTGAGAGAAGAACAGATCACAAGCTCTTTCATGAGCTTTGTCTTCAGCAAAGTCTATATAACTAAAGCAAGAAGCCAACAGATCACAAAATAAAATGAAGAACCCCCCAAATACCAAAAATCCTTCTTATTGACTCAGAGATGGGGGTTCATGGCCGGGGGGGTGGTGGAATTCAAACATTGTACTACGGTGACACCTAATAATGAAACTCTCGTTTCTAAACCGTGACCCACCTTCCCGGACACCTAATATTTCTATTTATGCCAGTGCCTATAAATATCCCTTGCTACTTTTTCAAAGAAATATATAAACAATTTTTTGATCCGTTTGGCAGAAGAAAAAAAAAAAAAAAGGCAAAATCCCATTTACGGTAATGTTAATACCCAGATACCTAACCCCCATTTGTCCTGTTTGTCTATTCTACTTAGATTGTAAGCTCTTTTGAGCAGGGACCATCTCTTACAGTGCTACCCACAGTGACGTAGCGAGGGCGAGACATGCCCGGGGCGGTAGCGCCCTTCCCCCGCCCTGATCTCCACCACCCTTTCCCAATTCCTTCTTCTCCATAGTTGTTCACCACTGCGAACAAGAACTGCAACGTGCTCCTCACGACCCCCGTCGGCTCTCCCTTCGACATCACTTCCTATGCGCAGAACCCCGGAAGCAACGTCAACGGGAGAGACGGCACAGTTGTGAGAAGCATGCTGAAGTTGTTTCCCACAGCGAAGGACTAGAGGTATGGGAAGGGGGCACGCACATGGTAAGGCGAAGCATGCGATGAGGTGGGGGGGAGGAGAGAAGACGGAGGGCCAGCGCCCCCACCAACATGGCATTCAGGGCGGAACACCCCCCCCCACTGCTTCATATGTCTAGCAGTGCTATAGAAATGATAAGTAATACACTACTCCCTCCTTATTCACGGTTTTGATTATTAACGGTTTTAGCTTGCTGGCTCCTTCCCCCAAATGACGTCAGCTTGCATAGAGAAATCGCCGCTTCCAAGCGTTTCGCCATATTCACGATGGTTTTTAATAGAAAACCGCAAATAACATATGAAAAAGTTATTCGCAGTTTTTCTCTCTTCGCGGGTCTGTTAATCTTCTATCACAGCGAAAACGGAGGGAGAAGTGTAGTAGCAGTTTTATTTAATTTAGACCCTCCTACTAAGCAGCGGTCAAGGTTTCTACCGCGGCCCAGTACGTTAAATGCTCATTTGTAGGGCTTCTATGAGCATCTGAGCCGCGGAAGAAACCTCAACCGCTGCTTAGTGGAGGGAGAGGGGTTAAACACAAGTCTGTGAAAATATAGTAACAAAAGGTTTTTAAAAAGCCAAAACCAAAACCTTGATAAATACAAAGAAAACTGGCCTGTATGAATAGCTAACCAGTGAAGGGTGATCAAAAAAGTTTATAAAAAAGCTCAGAGATTTGAAACTCTGAAGGGAAGGTTGCGAGACCTCCCTTGGAGAGAGAGTTTACCTTCCAGTCATTGTCCTTTTATGAAAAATTTTTGGTCACGTCCTTCAAAGATATATGTAGAAACCATTATTAAAAGCTTCAAAAAATTGTCCAAAAAAGGATACTGCCTTTTAAGTTTTTGCAAATGTCACTGCACCTATGGCAGCTTCTGAAGAGTTTACTTAACTTGTAAGCAGGATTGAGGGGTCCCAACGCGGCCCCGTTTCGATCCCTGCTTCAGGGGACCCGATTATAGACTCTCTAAACAGGTTCCTATGGTGGATTTCATGCTGGAAAAGTTTGCCTTCGTGACATGCAGCTGAAGATTCGCTGATGAAACAATGGTAGAGGTAACTTTGAAGATTTCTGGCCTTGAGTCTATATATCTTATATCCCCTGAATGCACTTCAGTAAAACCAAAACCTTGGCATTCTGCATCTCAACGTTTGCAATGGAACACTAATATCAATGACAGACAACAGATCACTAAATTAACCCCCACACCCTTTGACAAAACCACACAAGAGGTTCTTAGCGCCGGCCAGTGTGTGGAATGCTCTGCGTTGCTCTGACACTCCTAGGAACTCTACGACCATCTTGCACGGTTTTTTTTAGAGGGGGAGGTAGATCCTTTAAAAAGAGGTAGAGGGCATTCCTCCACACACACACACACACACACATACATAACTATAAAGGTTTCATAAGAAAATAGACTTACTGGGTCAGCCCAGTATCCCATCTTCACGGAGGCCAAGCACCTGGCAAAAACCCAAATAATAGCAGCATTCCATGCCGATCCAAGTCTATCTCAAAAGCAGTTGATGGACTTTTTCTCCAGGAACTTGTCCAAACCTTTTTTAAAACCAGCTACATTAACCGCTCTTACCACGTCCTCTGGCAACGCGTTCAAGAGCTTAACTATTCTCGAAGTGGAAAAAATTTCCTCCTACTGGTTTTAAAAAGTATTTCCCTGTAACTTTGAGTGTCACCTAGTCTTTGTAATTTTTGACTGAGTGATAAATCGATCCACTTGTACCCATTCTACTCTGCTCAGGAGTCTGTAGACTTCAATCCTATCTCCCCTCAGCCCTCTCTTTTCCAAACTGAAGAGCCCTAACCTCTTTAGTCTTTCCACATATTATTTTTAAAGTGCTGAAAGGCGTATGCAGCGTTGCACATTTTAACAAACAATAGGTGGTCCCTGCTCAGAAGAGTTTACAATCTAATTTAGACAGGACATTTCGGGGTTGGGGAGATTATGGTAGAGGAAATGATACAGTAGGTATAACTATCTGACAGCCGTGAGTTAGGAGTTGAAAACAGATTTTTAAAAAGTGGGCTTTTAGCTTGGATTTGAACGCTGCTAGGGAGGGAGCACGACGTATTGATTCAGGCAGCCTGTTCCAGGCATACGGCACCGCAAGAAAGAAGGAACAGAGTCTGGAGTTGGCAGTGGAAGAGAAGGGTACAGATAAGAGAGGAGTTCCATCCCCTTTACCATCTTGGTCGCTCTTCTTTGAACCTTTTCTAGCGCCGCTATATCTTTCTTGAGATAAGGAGACCAGAACTTAACACAATACTCCAGGTGAGGTCGCACCATGGAGCGATATAGGGGCATTATAATCATTCTTAGCCTTGTTAACCATCCCTTTAATAATTCCCAGCATCCTGCTTGCTTTCTTGGCCGCCATACATTTGGAAGTGGCCAAAAAAAGCAAACCAAAATAATTTACAGCAACTGCAGAGAGAGTTTTGCCTCCCAAAACATACAACCTTCCCCTAAGTAACAGGGAAGAGACTAAAGCTGCCCACTTCTATAACAGACTGATCTGCCCCTTCAGTTGAGTGGGGTTATCCAGACCAATACACCTACTGGACTGCTTGCTGGTGTTTATGAGCCTACCTGTCTGTCTTTGTACTTGCTCTGGCTGACCAACCGTGATTACAGAAAAAAATTCTTAACCGAACCATCATCCTCTGTGTGCAACTTATGAACCATCTTGCACGATATAGCTAAAATGTCCCCAGCATTTAAATAAGCTTCCCAAATTGCAGGATACCACCTCAAATGTGACCCATCTCTGGGAAAAGACGACTGACGTCTCGGATTCAAAATATTGAGAGTGGCCGAGTTTTCATATCGTGGGTCCTTAAGCAGTCTGCAAAAGTTACATCGTTTGGGTTTTTTTTTGTTGTTTCTGGAGACTTTCATCACCTTCTCAGAGATAGCGGGTAGGTGGGCTGTCCACAATGTCACTGCCCCTTCATCGTCAGGGGACACGCTTTCTGTGGCCACACAAATAAGATCACAACTCATAGAAAGATTGTTAAATGCCGGCTTAAAATATTTGACTCTGTAATATTTCAAACAGTACTATAAAATCTAAAGCCCAAGCTGTTTTTTGAAGAATACTGTCCTGAGGAATGATAACAAAAATGCACTCAGATCTCTGCAAGGTAAAAAAGTGGCCTCTGTTTCCACCTAGTGATAATTTTACAAACTGCAGTTAAAAAGTACAGAGATGAGATATGCATGTCCCAAGTCTGTATCAATTTACTAGTATTCCAAGGGGATCTTTCTTGTAGATGTGTTGTAATACTTGCCTGGGTAATTTTGACTGTTTTAAGTTTTTTATTGATTTTTTCATATAACAACAAGTGTCATATTTTTTCATACAATTATTTTAACAATACACTTGAAATATCTATAATGTACTTTATATAAAACATATCTTATATTATCTTTACTATGATTTTACATATCATATAAACTGTAATGATTTTATCAATTATTATTTAATTATGAATCCTCTTCCCTCCCTCCATTTTGTTATTGTCACATAAGAATAACATCTATTATGATAAATTATTTATAATTTATGACAAAGAGAATAAAAACCTTATCCCCTCCCACCCTCCCTCCTTTAACCATTATCTTAATATGGGAAAAATGAAAATCAGTCATTACAAAAATCTGTTAATGGTCCCCAAATCCTCTTGAACTTATCCATATATCCTTTTTGTGTTGCAAATGTACGCTCCATCTTATATATATGGCAAACTGAGTTCCACCAAAAATTATAGTTTAATCTGTCGCAATTTTTCCAGTTATGTGTAATTTGTTGAACTGCTACTCCAGTCAATATAAATAAAAGTTTGTTATCTGATGAAATTTGACTCCGAGCTCTCATTGCAGTACCAAACAGAATCGTATCATATGTCAAGGCTACCGGATTTTCTAACATCCTATTAATTTGAGGCCAAATTGATTTCCAAAATATTAATATGAATGGACAATAGAATAAAAGATGATCTAATGTCCCTGCTTCTAGATGACAATGCCAGCATCTATTAGACTTAGAGCTATCAATTCTATGTAAACGTGTAGGGGGGGGTCCATAAAGCCTGGGTAATTTTGTTGTTAAATGCCAAATTTCTGCAACATTCAGAGGCTCCTCCGAGTTGAAACGTAAGGAAGTTCTTCTTCGCCCAGAGAGTGGTGGAGAGCTGGAACGCTCTTCCGGAGTCTGTTGTAGGGGGAAAACACCCCCCAGGGTTTCAAGACTGAGCTGGACAAGTTCCTGCTAAACTGGGACGGACGCAGGTGAGGCTGGACTCATTTAGAGCACTGGTCTTTGACCCGGGGGCCGCTGCGTGAGCGGACCGCTGGTCTGACCCAGCAGCGGCAATTCTTATGTTCTTACAAGTTATTAAAAACGGTGGATTGTCTCCAATTTCCTTTATTAAATCTTTTTCCTTTTGGGTTTACACAAGCTTCAGGGTTTGCTTTGGTTTACTACTTCTTCCCCTTTATTATTAGGCTAACTAGTAATAATAATAATAACTTTATTTTTATATACCGCCATACCCAGTGAGTTCTAGGCGGTTCACATTAATTTAAACATAGTTACATACAGTTAAGTATTAATTGAACAGAGTTGCAGGCAACGAAGTAGGTGGGGTTGGGGGGCAGGAAAGAGTGGATCGGGGGGGGGAGGGGGAACACACAAGAGCTTCCGTCTGAATTTATGAAAACAAAAAAGCTCCAAAAACTGAAATTTGACGCAAACTGGAAGTGTGCTGTTAAAATTTCCCCGACGTGGCACACACTGAAACCAACGACGGCGCAGGTCGGAGGGCTGCAAAGTGGAAAGCTGCAGATTCCAGGGTGGCAGCGAGAAGCAGAAAAGGTTGGCGAGCTGGAACGCGATCTTGTGGTCTGTCTTTTTCCGACTTAACATTATCATTCCAAAAAAACCAAAATATGCCTGGTCCCAAGAGTTCTGGATAAAGGATCTTGTACCTATACTAAAATGGTTTTCGTTGATTTTCAATTTCGCCATCTTGCAATGTGCAGCGGCAACCCAAAAAAAGCAACGAGATGCCGGGAATTATTAGACAAGGTAAAGCAAATAAGACTAAGCGCTCCTTTTATTAAGAGCTGCAATGAGTGGAATAGCGCACGCTAGACCTTAGCGCCAGCATTGAGCTAGCATTAATTCTTGAAGTGTAGCGCGCGGTAATTTCCTGCATGCGCTAAAAACGCTGGCGCACCTTAGTAAAAAGGAGTCGTAAGGATGTTATGTCTCCATATCACTCCATGGTGTAACTTTACCCGAGTATTGCATTAAGTTCTGGTTGCCATCTCTCAAAAAAATAAATAAATAAATAAAAATAGAAGAATTAGAAAAAAGGTTCAAAAAAGAGCAACCAAAATAATAAGAGGGGATGGAACTTTTCACATAAAGAAAGGGGCCTTTCAACTTGGAAAAGAGACAGCTAAGGGGGAGAGATTGAAATCTACAAAATCTTGAGTGCTATAGAACAGGTACAAGTGAATCCATTTTTCATTCCCATCAAAAATGATAAATATTAGGACATGGGGTCTGGCAGCTCTTTCCAGAATGATAAGGACGCCATCGCTGCCACCCCTGCCAATGATTTTAACGGTTGCGCTGAGCTCCCGCAGTATCGCTCGCCCTCCTCTTGCTTCCACGGGTTAGCGCCAGCGATTCCTACAGCTGCCTGCCGCTAACCCAGAAGCCTCTTCTCTGCCGCACCCAGACGGAAAGAGGAAGTTCTGACAGAAGGCATGCTGCAGAGGAGAGAGGCTTCCGGGTTAGCGGAAGGCAGCTGTAGGAATCGCTGCAGAGGTGGGGGCAGGGGGAAGGAAATAGGTCGTAGAAGGGAGAAGAGTGGCGAGAGAGGGAGAAATGGACACAAGGGTGGAGGGGAAGGAATGATGGTGCATGGAAAGAGAGGGAACTATGATTTGGGAGGGGAGGGAGAGAGATATGGATATAGGTGCAGCTCTTTTTAGATCTGCAATTCATCAAGTCACTAGGACTCGAGCACGAGTCGATGGCAGCTGAGAAGAGGCACCTTGAATATCTTTTTAAAACTGCTTTGCTTTAGGCGCCAGTAGACCACCTACTAACACCTGAAATTAAGGCGCCTTTACTGAATGAGCTTTAGTGCGCCGGTTAAGCTAAATAGCGGAAGGACACCTACCACCGCCTAACTGAAGACGCCCTTTGCAGAATCTGCCCCTAAATTTGAAGAGTGCCACTTAATTCCAACTGATATCAAATAATTAGCACTCTTATAATAGATAGTAATGGGAGTTGTTCCATACAATCAATAGTTAAGGGATAGTCTCTTGCAGTATCCCTTATTGCCCAATCCAAAATGGTAGCCCTTCCCTCTTTGGTGCATCATGTGATACATGGGGAGGGGCCTTAGGCGTCTGAGCCAATCAAGGCTTTGGGCCCCTCCTCATAAATCACATGATGCATCAGGGAGGGAAGGCCCGCCATTTTGGATCAGCTGGCCTTGAAGGTGGAGGAACAGTGCTTCCCTCCTGCTTTCATCTTCAAAAAAAAGGTAGGGAAGGGGGAAGCATCTGGTGGCAGGAGGGAATGTGCATCCCTCCTGCCTTTTTCTTTTTGGGTGGGGAACACCCCTGATGCATGAGTGGGCCTTCAGTGGCTGGCAGGAGGGAGTGGACATCCCTCCTGCCATTTCACTGCCACAGGGGGCGGTGGTCTGCATGAAAGGAGGGAGTGGGCATCCCTTTTGCAATTTCTCGCACGGGGTGTGGGGTTGCCATGGCAGGAGGGAGTGGGCACCCCTCCTACTGCTTTGCTGCCGCAGTGGGTGGTCAGCATGGCAGGAGGGAATGGGCATCCTTCCTGCCAATTTTCACTAGCACAGGGTTGGGTGGGGAGATTCCCGGTGCCATGTTCGTCGGGGCAGGCAGTCAGTCATTGGCAGGTAGGAGGGGGCTTTTGTTATTTTTTTTTTTTTTCCAATTCTTTATTCATTTTCATATCTCATAACAAGTATACACTAATCATTCAATATTCATACAATTCACTTGTATACTTCATATAATATTAAATCTTATATTATCCCCCCTCCCCCCTTCCCTTCCACACATATCAACATTTTATTTGAATCTCACACATTATACCCTCCCAATCCCATATCATATTATTCTTCTATTAAAAAAAAGTGTCTAATCATCTTTTGTTATTTTTTTTAAAAAGGGTAGATATTGTGCTGAGTGGCAGGCGGCTTTCCACTTGACATGGAATGACCCTAAACCAGTGTATTGCAAACTGTGTGCCACGGCAAATATCGGTTGTCTGCGCTCTTGTAGTCGCCAAACTTTAGGCCTCATAGAATCAGGGCCTTTACAGAATAATGCTCCTTACTGATTTTATCTGGCGCCCGGATTTGAGCGCCATTTACTGAATCCGGTCCACGGAACGTGTCGGGTCCATACCACAGATCTGATTCCGTGTACTATATAGATTTGTCAAGTACCTGCATCGCTTTTACCTGTGAAGACTTTTTACAATAAACTATCAAGATCATCGTTTCCACAGTTTTGGTTTTTTTCTTGGCTTTTTTCCCTTTATCATCAACTCATTCTACTCCTTTAGCAAAGGCTCCATTTTATGCACTAAGATCTAGTTACCAATAACTGGGATTAAGTAACGCGTCTTAATGGTAGCCCACAATGGTAACTTGCTCTTTAAAGAAACAAGGCACAGTACTACTCTATAGGGTCCAGAGAAGAGCGACTAAAATGGTAAAGGGGCTGAAGGAGTTGCCGTACAGTGAGAGATTAGAGAAACTGGGCTTCTTCTCCCTTGAAAAGAGGAGGCTGAGAGGGGACATAATCGAAACATTCAAAATACTGAAGGGAATAGACTTAGTAGATAAAGAGAGGTTGTTCACCCTCTCCAAGGTAAAGAGAATGAGAGGGAACTCTCTAGAGTTAAAAGGGAATAGATTCCGTACAAACGTAAGGAAGTTCTTCTTCACCTAGAGAGTGGTAGAAAACTGAAACGCTCTTCCGGAGGCTGTTATAGGGGAAAACACCCTCCAGGGATTCAAGTAAAGGTTGGATAAGTTCCTGCTGAACCAGAACTTACGCAGGTATAGCTAGTCTCAGTTAGGGCGCTGGTCTTTGACTTAAGGGCCGCCATGGGAGCGGATTGCTGGGCACGATAGACCACTGGTCTGACCCAGCAGCGGCAATTATGTTCTTAAGAAATTGAAAAAAAAAATTGCTGCTGTGTGTAATAAGTGAGCCAAGTATAGGACAATCAAGCCATTGTGACATCACAAGGTTGGCTCTTATTGGTACAATGAGGCATTATGATGTCACAATCTCAGCTCTGGTCAAAAGGAGGAAGTTATCAATGTGCTGCGTTACCACGAACTCGGTTCTATTTTACACATTTTTATGCAATAAGATCCAGCTAATAACTGGAGTTAACCGTAAAAACATCTTAATGGTAGCCCTCGTTAGACAACATCCCCCCAAATGGTGTTCCTCAAATTTATCAAGTAAGTTTGTTTTATAAAAGATTATTCAACCCTTCAGTACTCCTTAAAAACTTTGCGAGCCGCAGCACACTAAACCGACGGCCGCAGCTCGAGGGCACACGGAAGCGAGCGGATGCCCTCCAGACGGGGACCCCTGAGCCGCCCATGGGGGGTGTTGCAAAAGACGACGCGCTGGCGGCGACTGACCGATGTGCCTCACGGATGTTCCTGCAGGCGCCTCTTCTTCCCTGGCATCTCGCGGCACACAGTTTGCGACACACTGCCTTAAACCCACGCCTCATGGGTTGAATTTTCCTCCCATCGGTAACCTGTAAGCATTTTTCTGTTATTTTTAGACTACACAGTGACTTGACCTGTAAAAACAATGCGATACAGATTTTTAGGAAGTAGACATGGAAAGAGAGAGAGGCCTATCTTGACTTATTTATTTAAAGAGCAGACGCACACACACAGGAAAAGACGGAAGTACAGATGGTCAGACATGCAGAAACAGCGTGGCTCACGGTTTCTAAATTTAGACCCAGAGTCAGTTCATCATAGAATAGTTTTAATGTAAGGGGGAAATATCTTGCTCTTACAAGAGACTCTTAAGTTAAATCAAAATCAATAATTCCCCAGAATGGTGTGCCATAATTCTACACTCAACGGACCTCAGACAGACAATACACCACTGCATCAGAGCGCTGGTCCCTCTCCAATTTGCAATATGTATATTAATTTTTAACCCCCCCCCCCCCAAAAAAAAAAAACAAACCACCTCTAGACTCTGCTCAGAGAACAGCCTCCTCTAATTTCAGGTTCCATCGCCCTTATCCTTGTCAAGGAAAAACATTTGAGTATTTAAATAGTTCAGTTGCAGTCGGCAGAGTAAGTTAAAGCTACAGCCTCAGCACCCTGGGGCTGTGGGTTCAAACCCATGCTGCTTAATCCCCCCCCCCACTGCCCCATGTACATTAGATAGACTACGAGTCCACCAGGACAGACAGGGAACAATGCTCGAGAACTTGAATAGATTCATGTATACTGTTCCGAGTTCCTTTGGGAGAACAGTACAGAAAATTGAATGTGAAAAGTTTCAGCCTATGGTAACCAGAGCTGAGATTGTGACGTCATAATGCCTCATTCCACCAATAAGAGCCAACCTCATCAACGATGTCACAATGGCTTGATTGTCCTATTCGTGGCTCACTTTTACTACATTTTGATTTCTAGAGTGGAGCAGCGGTTAGAGCTACAGCCTCATCACCCTGAGGTTGTGGGTTCAAATCCACACTGCTCCTTGTGACCCTGGGCAAGTCACTTAATCCCCCCCCCCCCATTGCCTCAGGTACATTCGAGAGATTGTGAGCCCGCCGGGACAGACAAGGAAAAATGTTTGAGTACCTGAATAAATTCATATAAATGTTCCGAGCTTCCCTTGGAGCACAGTATAGAAAATTGAATCCTCTATAATAAAACTCTAAGCGTGCATGCGCACTTAGGAGGCCACGATCCCTGTCACCGTGATGTGTGCTTCTGTGGCTGTATTCTATTTGCGGCGCACGCAGCAGTTTCAGCGGGTTGGAAGCCGGCCTCAACGAAAAAAAAAACTAACAATACCGGCTTACATGAAAAAAAAAAAAAAAAAAAAAAAAAAAATCACTGCCCACGGAGATAAACAGGAAGCGAAGGACCGGAAATCAGGGAAAATCAAGCACCCTGGAGCAGGAGGACAGGGAGAGTGTGAGCGTTGAAGATAGCTCCACATAAGGCACTGCTGCAGGCACCCCGGCAACGGGAAGAGGAGGAGAGGGCCCGATAATGGGGAGAGACCTCTGGTGCTGCTGGACAGGAGAAAGGTAAAAAGAAGGGATAATGGCTACTGCTGAACAGGGGGAGCAGGGAAGAGGTGCTGCTGGACAGGGGGGGGAGGTAAAACCAATGGAGAAGTGCTACTGCTGGACAGAGGGAGCAGGGAAGAGGTGCTGCTGGACAGGGGGTGGGGGGAGGTAAAACCAATGGAGATAGGCTACTGTTGGACAGTGGGAGCAGAGAAGGGGGGGGTGTTGCTGGACAGGGGGGAGAAAAAAGTAATGCAACGGGCTAAAAAACTAGTAAATAAAGCCTTCCACAAAAATGCTTGCAATGTTACAGAAGCCAAGGCTTCATTCTCCTTAAGCTGTTAAATCCACTGCTATCCTACCCCACTTCCAAGGCGGGGGTGGTATGTACTTAAAAAGATCTGTTGAATTTTCTTCTGGAAGGTAACACACCTGGGATGGTCTCAGGAAGCAAAGAGTCAAAGGCCACGACACTCCCAAGAGTCACAAAAAATATATACGTTAACCAGCAAACTAGTAGAAACCGTGAACTAGAGTAATGGAAATAATAAAATGGATTTCCATTATGAGCAAAATCCAGGGCTTTGGAAGTCATCGTTAAGGGTAACTGTCGAAACTTTCAACAGGCAACATTTGCCCGTCCTGCTTTCCAGCTGAATGGGGACTGCTGGTTAATAAATACAGACCGTTACTGCTTTAAGCCTCTGCATGGGGAAGCTTTTTTGCTTAGCTACAGTAGGCCGGAACCTCTGATGTCTACACACAGGCCAAACTACAAACACTCAATTAGGGTTACCTGACGTCTGGATTAACCTGGACAAGCCCTCTTTTTAAGAGGACTGTCCGGGTGTCCAGACGGTTTCCTGGACTAGAGGGAGTTTGTCCAGGTTTTAGAAACACTCTCTGGTTCAGCCCCCACCCCAGAGTCGAGTATTGCTTTGCGAGTCTCCCTGTCCCCACTACCTTCTCCGGCACCGCTACAATTTAAAGACTTTGGGGCAGCGTTAGCTATGTGATCCTTCCGTCCATTGCTGGCCTGCCCCGGAAGCCTTCACGCAGCTACATTTCCTGTTCCCGTGTAGGTGAGATGCTTAAGAGCGAAGGCTTCCGGGGCAAGCCGACAGCAGAAGGATCAAATCACTAATGCTGCCGGCTGCTCAAAGTTTTTCCAACTGAAGCAGTGCCACAAGGTGGTACTGGGGACGGGGAAACTCACAAAAGCATTACCCGACTTTGGAATGGCCAGAGTGGGGAGCTGGAGACAGAGGTGGTATAGGGGCAGGAGGCAGGGGTGGGCCAGGGCATGGGATGGGTGTGGCCAGATGGCCTCTTTTTTTGGATTTAGCAAATATGATAACCCTACACTCGCTCCACCTAGAATACATCAAGATAAAATAAACACCTGTGTAAGCCACTCCCACACCTGTGTAGGCCACTCCCATTAAGCCTCCCTCACTCAATCCCTGCACTTGCTCTGCTTATATAGTAACATAAAATACAATAGCAAATAAAGACCCACATGGTCCATCTAGTCTGTCCACAAAAAGAACCACACCGTACAGGTTACACTCCGTCACAATCAACTACTGGCATCACAAACAGGGAAGTCACACAATCACAGAAGAGGGGTTTTGGGGTTTTTAAAAAAAAAAAAATTCTGGTCACAGCATAATCACATTCATTGCCAATAATTGATTAAGGAAAACAAACAAAAAATAAAAAAAGAGGCCCATGCAGCAAAAGCGAAAATAAAGAAGGATCCATATAAAGTTCAGGATAAATTTTATTAATCCACCAAGTAAAGGACACAATTCATCAATGTACGAAACACAATCGCATCAGTCTCTCAACAAGGCTAAGGCGGCTAGGGCTCTTCAGCTTGGTTTTAAGAAACGTTTGGACAAGTTCCTGGAGGAAAAGTCCATAGTCTGTTATTGAGAAAGACCCGGGGGAAGCCACTGCTTGCCCTGGATTGGTAGCATGGAATACTGTATTGCTACACCTTGGGCTTTGGCCAGGTACTAGTGACGTGGATTGGCCACCATGAGAACGGGCTACTGGGCTTGATGGACCATTGGTCTGACCCAGTAAGGCGATTCTTATTGTTCTTAACTTTGGAATTTGTTGCTAAAGAATGTGGTAAAAAGAATCACTAATTAGAATATGAATGGGCTAACTTTCACGGTCTGAATCCCACAAATGAGATGATTTGGTTAGGCTGGCGTTGTACCTCTTTTAAATTCCACGGCACGAACAGCATCTCCAAACCGCTGCCTGCGGTGGCCTCAGCTCTCCCACATGGAACCAGGAAGTGATGTCGAAGGGAGAGACTAGGCCGGCCTGACCTAGAAGTACAAGGAGTGGATGTGAAGGCATGCGTGCGGGCAGGGAGGAGAATACAACACATGGGGCAGTCTGCCCCCCATCCACCCTTACACTACTGTAACCAGCTAAGAATTAGCCAGCTCTGCAAACCCAGGAATTTAATGCCAAAGTACATATAGAGCCTGGCATTGAATTTCTGGGCATAACACCAGTGTTGACCAGCCAAATGCAGAGTGCTGCTAGCTGGAGATCAACCTCTAAATGTCTCCAAATACGGAACATTGTTTTTTTGTTGGGTTTTTTTGTAAATCTTTATTAAATTTCCAAACTACCATAGTGCAAACAAACAATTTCAATATACAAAAGTTTACTTAGACATTAATGCACAACTATTTCCCCCCACCAAATAATCGGAAAAATTACATACCTACAGGAAACCCTCCATATATTCCCCGAATGAAATTCCAATGCAAAATCCCTTACAGAACTCAGTCAATGGTTCCCAAACATCCATTTCTTATATCGTCCCTGTTGTACGGCCAAACATTGCATTTTAAAAGTATAACAAAGAGATTCCCACCAGAAACTGTAATTTAATCTCTCTCAGTTCTTCCAATTCCTCAAAATAAGTTGTATGGCAACTCCTGTCATTTTAGAAGTTTGTTATTGTGAGCAAATATTTGGTTTTTAGCCCTTATTAACATACCAAATAGGATGGTATCGTACGTCATTGCCACTGGATTTTCTAAAATATTGTTCACTTGATCTCAAATAGATCTCCAAAATTTAAGTATCAAGGGATAATAGCATAATACACAGTTCGCCCCCCCCCCCCCCCCCCGGTCGTTTGCGGTATTTTCCAACTGTGAGCCGCCGACAAGGGGAGGGCAGCGGGAGAGGCAAAAGAGAGCAGCCAGAGCACCGGCAAGTGCAGGAAATCATTCTCTGTATGCTCTGACTGCCTCTTCCTGCACCAAGTTGGGCCTTATCCAATCAGGAGCTGTTTTGACACACAGCTCCTCATTGGTAAGGCCCGACTTAGTGCAGGAAGAGGCGGTCGGAGCGTACCGCGAGTGATTTTCTGCACTCGCCAGCACTCTGGCTGCTCTCTCCTGCCTCTCCCGCTGCCCTCTCCAGTCTCCCCCATGAAAAAACGTATTCGCGGTTTTTCAAGATTCGCAGGGGTTCCTGGAACGGAACCCCCACAAATATCGGGGGAGTACTGTAAATAAAGAACACTGTTTACCCTGTGACAAACTCATTTCTAGAGAAAGCTCAAAAAAATAAAATAATCAAATGAAAACCCTACTATAATCCAAAGTAAACCCAAAAAAATGTCATGATGGATATCTGCTCAATGTTTGTTTTTTTTCCCTTTATTTAGAAATTATTGAACACAAAACAAAACCACAACATTCAGAAATATAGCCCAAGTAGAAGGTTTATTGCGTTGTTCTTGGCGCAGACCATAAAGACTCAAACAGATATAGATATCTATCTATCTAGAGAGAGAGATCGAGAGAGAGATCGAGAGAGAGATCAAGAGAGAGATCAAGAGATTGAGATCGAGAGAGAGATCGAGAGAGAGATCAAGAGATCGAGATCGAGAGAGAGATCAAGAGATCGAGAGAGATCAAGAGATCGAGAGAGATCAAGAGATCAAGAGATCGAGATCAAGAGATCGAGAGAGAGATCAAGAGAGAGATCAAGAGATCGAGAGAGATCAAGAGATCGAGAGAGATCGAGAGAGATCAAGAGATCTATATATATTTTTATAGAGATCTATATCTATAGCAGATAGACATCTCTCTCTGTATTTTTTTTTTAATATGGGGAAAGACCTCAAACGCCCACTTTCATGGGGCTATGATCATCATCGGTTATTTATATATTTAAAGCTCGTTTACTCTTAAATAACTCATTCATTTTAAACCATGCATCCTTAAACACTTGTAATGCAAATAATAACCAACAATATTAGCTAGCTCACAGATGGGCAGCACGACGTCGACACCCAACTTACATTACAAACTGTTTTTCACATAGACAATCACAATCTCAGTTTCAGTCAAGTATGAAAGAGAGAAAAAAAGTGCAGATAACATAAAATCCGTTTTAAACAAGTCTCCTTCATGTTTTACCACCTTGTTTCATAGGCCGCTAGAAATAGATTAAAAATCTGTGACAAAAAACTTAAGTTTCAGAGCATAATTAAATTCGACTCAAGGCAAGTGAAAATAACTAAAAAAGCGTCAAATATTCTGTGCCATTTCTATGCCAACAGCAAGGGAAAGCAGCCTCTTAAAATAACTAACCATGTCCCACTAGATGTCTGGCATGTCACTGCCTTATGCAAATGGAAGGATGACACCGAGAGAGACTCATTTTTTGAGTTAAGAAAAACAAAATTATAAATAAAACTCATAACAAAAAAAAAACTCCGGCACGTAATTTTAGGGATCGTGTATTAGATGGCTTTTGAGAAACCAAAATCAAGTGCTCTCACAAATCAACAAAACTAAATTGAACAAGTCTGGTCGATATTGTTTGTTTATGGTTCACTTGATATCCTGCTAATATGTTTTTTTGTTTTCTGGCTTCTCCCCCCCGAATTACATCATCCATGGTTGCAGAGAAAAATTTTGGCACGTTTTCCCAAGAATCGATTCCCAGCGTGCACAGAGAAAATCGCCGATTCCCAGGTTGCTCAGCGTTTACAGAGAAAAGGTTAGCAGAAACAGCGATTTCTATATACAGAAATATATTTTAAGAAAATAAGAAGCAGAAGAGCCAGACAGAAATCAATGTACAGCGATACCTTGGAATCTGAACTTAATCCGTTCCAGAACCCCGTTCGAGTTCCAAGACAATTTTTCCCATTGAAAATAATAGAAAGTGGGTTAATCCGTTCCTGGGTCCCACAAACTCAACTTTTAACAGAAAATACACTGGATTTTAAGGTAAAATATTAACTAATATTCCAAAGCAACATTCAGATTCTGGGGCATACAATGTGCAGGGCGTTCGGATTCCAAGACAAAATTTACTACAAAAAAAAAGTTCAGATTCCAAGTCATTCGGATTCTGAGGTACCACTGTATTTCCAAAAGATGCCTAGAGTCTCTGCCTCTCCATCCACCTCTTCCACCCATGAGAAGAAGGCACCTGGGGCTCACTTAATTCTCTTTTTCTCCTCCTGCACTGCATGCATGAGGAGGAAGACACCGACAGACACCAACTGAGTAAGAGATAAGTACTGTACTCTACAGTGTTTCCCTGCGAATTCAAACATTCGTGGTATTCTCCAACCACCTCTTCCTGTACTAAAGTCGGGCTACACCAATCAGGAGCTGCGTGCCAAAGCAGCTCCCGATTGGTGTACCCGATTTTAGTACAGGAAGAGGTGGTCGGAGCATATCGCGAGCGATTTCCTTCACTCGCCGGCACTCCAGCCACCCTTTCCTGCCTCTCCAGCTGCCCTCTCCTGCCTCCCCAGGTGAAAAACTGTATTTGCGTTTTTTCGAGATTCACGGGGGGTTCCTGGAATGGAGCCCCCGTGAATATCAGGAGATTACTGTATACTGTTATCACTCATGCTTAATGTACAACACTGTTTTTCAAAAACTGCAATAAATATTGTAAAATGTTTTCTAACAAAATCGCGAATGTTGTCCTTTTTGTGATTCGCGGTTTCACCATATTCACGTCGGCTTACAATTTGTGCACATACGTATAGAAAAAAACGCCAAAGTTAAGCTAGCCCTTGCGTGCTCTAAAAACGCTAGCACTTTAGTAAAAGGAGCCCTTAACATCTACCAGAAAGCTTAATTACTTATTTGTGACCATTTTTCATATTATAGTTGTTTTTTTAATGGAAAATCTGTGTCTTACTTGTTTTTCAATGTTTGTATAGTTATTTGCCAATTTATATGTATAAACAACCGAGTTTATTTGCATTTGATATACTTTTTTATAAAGAAAAATAGGGAGAACCAATGATCCACAGTGAAAATAATCCACCGATGAAAACAAAAACAAGAACTGTGGATACAGATGTTCTGGAGATAATTAAATTAAAAAAAGTACAATGCTAAAAAATACTGTGACAAAAATCCAACCGGACCCTACACGGTCCATGTTTCGGCGAACACGCCTTCCTCAAGGGTCCAATGGTTTGAAAACTCACATATAACAAATTGGACTGAAAACAGTCTATTGTCTTTAAACATGTGCGCAAAGAACATCGCAGACAAGCTGAAGTAGCAAAAAAATGCCCACCTGCAGGAACCATTATCTCTCTCCTTATTGGCTAAGGCTCCTCTTCCTATAGGCTAAGGCTCTTTACACCTGCATTGTGATGTCATAGGGCTTTATGATTATAGAAACATTGTAACATGATGGCAGATAAAGGCCAAATGGCTCATCTAGTCTGCCCAAAAAAGAAAAATGAGGAGACCCGATGATCCACCGATGAAAACAAAAACTGTGGATACAGATGTTCTGGAGATAATTTATTAAACACTGACATATAAAACCATGAAAATTCAATGAAAAAAGTACAATGATAAAAATACTGTGATAAAAATCCAACAGGACCCTACACGGTCCGTGTTTCGGCGAACACGCCTTCCTCAGGGGTCCAATGGTTTGCAAACTCACATTTAACAAATTGGACTGAAAACAGTCTATTGTCTTTAAACCTGTGAGCAAAGAACACCGCAGACAAGCTGAAGGAGCAAAAAAATGCCCATCTGCAGTAACCATTATCTCTCTCCTTATTGGCTAAGGCTCTTAACATTTGCATCTCCTCTTCCTATAGGCTAAGGCTCTTTACACCTGCATTGTGAGGTCATAGGGCTTTATGGTTATAGAAACATTGTAACATGATGGCAGATAAAGGCCAAATGGCTCATCTAGTCTGCCCAACAAAGAAAAATGAGGAGACCCGATGATCCACCGATGAAAACAAAAACTGTGGGTACAGATGTTCTGGAGATAATTTATTAAACACTGACATATAAAACCATGAAAATTCAATGAAAAAAGTACAATGATAAAAAATACAGTGATAAAAACTCAACCGGACCCTACACGGTCCGTGTTTCGGCGAACACGCCTTCCTCAAGGGTCCAATGGTTTGAAAACTCACATATAACAAATTGGACTGAAAACAGTCTATTGTCTTTAAACATGTGCGCAAAGAACATCGCAGACAAATGCATTTTTTTGCAACTTCAGCTTGTCTGCGATGTTCTTTGCTCACAGGTTTAAAGACAATAGACTGTTTTCAGTCCAATTCTTTATATGTGAGGTTGCAAACTATTGGACCCCTGAGGAAGGCGTGTTTGCCGAAACACGGACCGTGTAGGGTCCGGTTGGATTTTTATCACAGTATATTTTATCATTGTTCTTTTTTAATTGAATTTTCATGGTTTTATATGTCAGTGTTTAATAAATTAGCTCCAGAACCTCTGTATCCACAGTTTTTTGTTTTCATCGGTGGATATTTTTTTATAATACAGAATTTGTGCATTTTGGGGTCCTTTTATTAAGGCTTGCTAACCAATTTGGCGCATGCTAAATACCAAGAATCCTACATATTCTGTGGGCGTCTTAGCCTTTAGCGCACCTTAATAAAAGGGATCCCTTTGTTTGTTCATAGATGCCTGAAGGGCAGCATATTTTAGGTGCTGGAAACACCAGCCCTGTAGGCGGCTCGTTTGTTTACATGCGCATAAGAACAAACTGGATTTAATAAAGTGTGGAGCTCATTGACTACATTTGTTACCTCGCAATAAAGGTCATGTATCTCTCCTTTTCTTAGATTTCCTTACACATCAGGGTGGGAAATGTATTTAAATTGTTTAATTATAATATTGTAATCACATCATATATGTCTTATTGTATTAATAATTGGGAGGAGGGTGGGAGAAAATGATTGTTTTATGTATTACTTGTGTAGTTAATAGTGCGTTTTATGCAGTATTTTATCTTCAATTAATTGTATTGCATTGTCAAAGTTTGAAAATCAATAAAGATTTAAAAAAAAAAAAAAAAAAAATAGAACTGTTTCATGAGAAATATATCCACTCTGGATCTTGAGTTTTAATTGACCAAGATCCCGAGTGGAAGCATCTCTTGAGTCTTACCCAACTTGGAGCACCATTTTTAGGACAGGGTCAGTACTCCTTTGGCTGTCCATTTACTGAATCTAGTCCCATATGGCCTATCCAGTCTGGCCATCCGTGTCATCTAAAAACATAAGAATAGCCTTACTGGGTTAGACCAATGGTCCATCAAGCCCAGTAGCCCGTTCTCACGGTGGCCAGTCCAGGTCACCAGTACCTGACCAAAACCCAAGGAGTAGCAATATTCCATGCTACTGATACAGGGCAAGCAGTGGCTTCCCCCGTTGTCTCTCTCAATAACAGACTATGGACTTTTCCTCCAGGAACTTGTCCAAATCTCTTTTAAAAAAGCTAAGCTATCCGCTCTTACCAGAACCTCTGGCAAAGCGTTCCAGAGTTTAATTATTCTTCGAGTGGGGGAAAAAAAAAAAAAAAAATTTCCTCCTATTGGTTTTAAAAGTAATTTCATCAAGGGTCCCCTAGTCATTATCATTTATTCCCTTCCTCTCCCTTAAGAGATCCTACACACACTCTTCCAAGGCCTTCTTAAATTCAGCTAGTCTTCATCTCTACCACCACCATCGGGAACACTCTAATAACGTGGACATAAAGATCAAACAAAACTAGGGGATGGCAAAAACAGATTGGGATAGGCTTCAACAGAAACTCCAGTAGCTGGGCAGTAAGGCCAAGCAATCTTCTATGGTCGGTAGTTACGAGGGGCCGCTGAAAAGTTCAGTCCAACCAAGAGGAGAGAAGGACGTGAAGCCATGAAACGTACACGTTATTCCACCACTTTTCATTTCATATCGTTGAAACAAAAAAGTGGCCAAGAGTCTGGAATAACGTGTACGTTTCATGGCTCCACGTCATTCTCTCCTCTTGGTTGAGCTGAGAACTTTTCACCAGCCCCTCGCAGAATGCAAGGCCCAACACCAGCCTGTGTCCCGAAAATGGCAAAGGCAGATCACAATTGGTTAATTTAGGCTATGAAGGCGATAACACACGCATAAGTGTGGGTGCTGTGTATCTCGATGGGGGAGAAGACTTGGAAAGTAAAATCCTAGCAATTTTGTTGGATTGTTGGCTTAATCGTATAATGAGGAATGTTCCATGATGTGGTCATACCAGTAAAACAACTCTTCAGACTTATTGGCATGGCACTGTGGAAACCTAGCTTGTATATGGTATTGCGTTCCAAGACTGCCTCATATGTAACAGCCCATATACGTTGGCAGAGTGGCGAATTGCCGACTACCTTGAGATACCAGTGTTTTAATTCTGCGTAATCTGCAGAGAGTGGCGGGTGTGGCGCCGACCTTCTTGTCGGGCAGACTAGATGGACCACTCAGGTCCCTACGTGCCATCGTTTACTCCGTTACTGTGTTTATTGGACTAACTTCATATATTTATTGACAAAGGCAAATCAGCTTGCAGGTAGAATGCTGAGCACTCGTCAAAACATATACCGGAAATGAAAATTCAAACAATATTGCAAAGAACAGCCTCATTCACCATTACAGTTTGTTCACGGCTCTATTGGTTGTAGAAGTCTAGAGCGGAACTATTCATTTACCGTAGGATGGGAGGGGAGGGAAGGATGGGGATTCGGCTGCGTGGCAGGTAGCTCACTTAAGGGTCTTGCTGCACGAGGGAGGGTAGGATAGAAGCTGGGCAAGGGTCCTGCTGCACGAGAGATGGGAATTCGGCTGCATGGCGGGTATGGGTGCTCACTTAAGGGTCCTGCTGCACAAAGGATGGGAGGGAGGGGAGGATAGAAGCTGGGCAAGGGTCCTTCTGCACGAGGGATGGGAGGGAGGAGAGGATAAAAGTTGGGCAAGGGTCCTGCTGCACGAGGGAGGGGAGGATAAAAGCTGGGCAAGGGTCCTGCTGCACATGGAATGGGAGGGAGGGAGGGGAAGATAAAAGCTGGGCAAGGGTCCTGCTGCACGAGTGATGGGAGGGAGGGGACGATAGAAGCTGGGCAAGGGTCCTGCTGCACAAGGGAGGGGAGGAAAGATGTTGCACATGTGGGGGAGAGAAAGGAAAGAGGAAGAATTGGGGTGAAGGAGAGGAAGAGAGAGATGATCATTGTACATATCCCAAAAATAAGACCTAGTGCCTTTTTTGGGCCTAAAATTAAGACACTCTTATTTTCCAAAATACTGCAGGTTGGCAACTCCTTTGGATAAATCATGATGCGGTAATTTTATCCTTCTGCCTCTTAGCTACTTTTTAAAAACAGAATTTCATGCAAAAGTCATCCTGCAAACCCTCTGCAGCAAGGACTCGGAACTAAAGATCAACGCCCTCTTTCTCTGGCTTCCTTGCCCTTCCCTTTGGGGAGATCTGGAATTGGACCCGGAGGCTCCAACCTCACACAGCAGAAAACCAGCACAGATCCCGCTCCTTTCCCAGATTCTCTCTCGCTCTCACGATGTCACATGCGCATCCTCTGTTCACCGACTAGTAGACTCTCTAGGTTTATTTTTAATGGGATTCATAGACCACCCTTCACTTGAACATCAAAGCGGTTTGCAAAATTAAAACTGGAGAAGGAAAGCCATTTATTTCATGCAAACCTGGCAAAAGTACCGACATTCAACAACCATCTTTTCTATCCAGCTGCTGCAGTACCCGTGAACACCACCAGATCTAAGCATTGACTGAATGCCCGACAAAAAAGATAAGACTTCAGAAGAGCCTGAAATCTTGGATAAGAAAGTTCACAGCAAAGGGAAAGTTTGCCAGTTAGGAAATTCCATAAAGTTTTACTCCTTGGGGCCTGGGTTGGCCACTGTTGGAAATAGGATACTGGGCTTGATGGACCTTCGGTCTGTTCCAGTGTGGCAATTCTTATGTTCTTACGTGAGCCAAGTATAGGACAATCAAGCCATTGTGACATCACCAATGAGGTTGGCTCTTCGGCATTGGTAGAATGAGTCATTATGACATCATATTCTCAGCTCTGGAATGTTGCTACACTGAGTTTCTGCAAAGCATTTCTGACCTGGGTTGGCCACTGTTGGAAAAGGATACTGGGCTTGATGGACTTTGTTTGTCCCAGAACAGCAATTCTTATGTTCTTAAATGCAAAAAAAAAAAACAAACAAAAAAAAAAAAAAAAAAAAACACAATGCCGAGTAGATGCTAACCCCGCCATATGAATGGACGGTAATGCTAGAAGGTTCTTCATCAAAGAGCGGAAAGTCCAAGTTGGTTTGTATGGGACTGGAAGAATAGCCTAGTAGTTAGGTTTCCTGAACACAAGGTTTGAATGCCAAACTCAAGGTTTTATGCATTAGATGGAATTTAATTGCCAACCAGGACTGTTCCTGAAGGCATGGAGATACTTACTAATGAATTTAATATATACGGTCACTCCCATGATGGTACACATCAGAAAAAGATAAAGAAGGTGATCATGAACAGATCGGAGAAGGTTATCATGCCGCTGTACCGGGCTATGGTGCGCCCTCACCTGGAGTACTCCGTCCAGCACTGGTCGCCGTACATGAAGGACATGGTACTACTCGAAAGGGTCCAGAGAAGAGCAACTAAGATGGTTAAAGGGTTGGAGGAGTTGCCGTACAGCAAAAGATTAGAGAAACTGGTCCTCTTCTCCCTCGAACAGAGGAGATTGAGAGGGGACATGAACGAAATATTCAAGGTACTGAAGGGATTAGACTTGGTAGGTAAGGAAAGGTTGTTCACCCTCTCCAAGGTGGGAAGAACGAGAGGACACTCTCTAAAATTGAAAGGGGATAGATTCCGTACGAACATAAGGAAGTTCTTCTTCACCCAGAGAGTGGCAGAAAACTGGAACGCTCTTCCGGAGTCTGTCATAGGGGAAACACCCTGCAGGGATTCAAGACAAAGTTAGACAAGTTCCTGTTGAACTGGAATGTACACAGGTAGGGCTAGTCTCAGGGTGCTGGTCTTTGACCAGAGGGCCGCCACGTGAGCAGACTGCTGGGCACGATGGACCACTGGTCTGACCCAGCAGCGGCAATTCTTATGTTCATTATAGTGTGTGGGGCATGGAATCTATTAACCTCATATGCATCTCTTCCAATAAAACTGTTCAGCTGCCTGTGGCACTCCATGTTCTCCTTGGACAAGAAGGGCACAAAGAGGGAAGCAAGGAATAGATTTTCCAAGGGCATAAGAACAGCTTTACTGGGTCAGACCAATGGCCCATCGTCCAGAAGCCTGTTCTCACGGTGGCCAATCCAGGTCACTAGTACCTAGCCAAAACCCAAGGAGTAGCAACATTCCAGCATCTCAAAGAATAGCAAGATTCCGGAACTCCAATGAGAGCAACATTCCAGAGCTGAGATGTGATGTCATAATGCCTCATTCCACAGTGCCTCACAGCCAACTTCATCAGTGATGTTACAATGGCTTGATTGTCCTAGACTTGGCTCACCCAAGAACATAAGAATAGTCTTACTGGGTCAAAGCAATGGTCCATCTAGCCTAGTAGCCCGTCCTCACAGTGGCCAATCCATGTCACTAGTACTTGGCAAAAACTAGCCTAGTAGCCCGTCCTCACAGTGGCCAATCCATGTCATTAGTACTTGGCAAAAACTATTTGCTTGGCAGAGTTAACAGCCAAGCAAATAGCAGCCTGCCCCATTACCTGACGTGATGCTGCCCTTGAATGACGCCAACTCAACTCAACTTTCAACACAAATCTTCTGGGCCCATTGCAACATCTGATACAAGAAAACACCGCACCCCCTCCCCTAAGCTGGTCACAATTTTATGGGATGTAGCCAGCTGCCCCAATATTTAGAGACAAGCAAAGGGTTAAATCCACCATTAAGGAACACATGGTGGAAAGTTGATGCAAACCCACATGGGTACAGTTTGGAAGGCAGGACTCTACCGACTCCTGTTGTGTGTGGTCAGGCGACAATTGCCGTTCTCCAGACTGAAAAACGAACGACGGCGATGTGCTTGGTTATCAGTCTCGTCCTTCCCCGATGGGCTATGGCATGTCTTGTTACTAAACGAAGCAAGCACTTAAAAGATCGAGTCGCAGTTCCATGGCAGCGCTAAAACATAGTAACGTCATGCATCTTGATGAAGCTTCCACTTGCACACTACCCTGCCATTCATTCGAATGATCAGCACGCCAACCCAATAACAATTTTCCTCCATAAGCCCCTCCCAAGGCCCGTCGCCTACATGGACATGCTTGACTCATTTACTTACGATATGTGTTCTCCCGATTCCCTTTGTACCGCAACAAAACTTGAAGCCAAGGTATGTGCTATCTTTCCACTTCACCTTGAGGTTGAAGGGAGGAAGACTTAAGAGTAATATTAGGAAATTCTTTCACTGGTAGGGAGATGGATGCCTGGAATGCCCTCCCCAAAGGAGGTGATGGGAGAGGAAAACGGTGATGGAATTCAAAATGGTGCGAGACAAACAGGATCTCTAATTAGAAAACAAATGGTATAAATTAAAGAACTAAGGCTGGTATTGAACAGACTTGTACGGTTTGTGTCCCATTTACTGTATGGCGATTCAGTGTAGGATGGGTTGGGGAGGGCATCAATGGGAACTCCACTAATTTGGAACCTAGGACGATACCAGGTGGACTTTAGTCTATGGCCCAGAAATAGCAGAGGCAAGTTCATTTAATCATGTATAACTGAAGGTCTTTTATCTGCCGTCATTTACTATGTTACCATAAGGCAGGGGTAGGGAACTCCGGTCCTCGAGAGCTGTATTCCAGTCGGGTTTTCAGGATTTCCCCAATGAATATGCATGAGATCTATTTGAATGCACTGCTTTCAATACATATTCATTAGGGGAAATCCTGAAAACCCGACTGGAATACAGCTCTCGAGAACCGGAGTTCCCTACGCCTGCCATAAGGAGCCTTGGAGTGAGGAATGCTCTCCATTCCCAATAACTGTCAAAACTCAACACACAGGTACCCCACGGCCGATGGAACACCAGGACCTAGATATCAAATGGCCCCTTCCAGTATATAGTTACAGAGTGATCCTACCCCGTTGTGGAAATAAGTAGGTGCCGGGGAGGGGTTAAGTAGGAGTCAAAAACTGTTCTCAGTGGGGTAGAGCAGGAATCTCAAAGTCCCTCCTTGAGGGCCGCAATCCAGTCGGGTTTTCAGGATTTCCCCAATGAATATGCATGAGATCTATTTGCATGCACTGCTTTCAATGCATATTCATTAAGGAAAATCCTGAAAACCCGACTGGATTGCGGCACTCGAGGAGGGACTTTGAGACCCCTGGGGTAGAGGGATATCCAGATATGTATGCATCCATGCCTCCCCTCAAATGGTAGTATGGTGAGAAAGGGCAAAACCCATCTAAAGATATGTTGAGGTCAATGTTTTCCTACTGGAGGTGATAAGCAGGGTGGGTGCAACACTGCCCTAAAGTCCATCAGCAAGAGTGGCGGATGGGTGTTGGGTCCCATTTACTCTTCCATCTGTCCCCTCAAGGTACAAATGAGGGTATTCCAAGAGCTCCAGCGTGAGTTGTTTACATCCGGAGACATATGGCCACAAGACAGCCGAGAGGGACCTTCCCTAGTCATGGCCACTGCAGCTGTCAGATCTCTTAATCAGCTGGAATCATTTCAGGTGTCACAAGAGCCATTCTGGGACCCTCTTTCAAACTCCCTAACCTCAAAAGCAGAACGATGTAGCCACCAAACACCCCGACAGCTTCCTGACCAACACTTTCGGGGGAGGGAGATATGGGGGGGGGGGCGGGAGATGGTACAATATGGACAGAGTTTTGGTAAAATTTGCCCTGCACATCCTCCGAATTTGGGGGGGGGGGGAGGGGGGGGAGAGAAGGAGGCTCAAGAGGGACGACAGCGAATAGGAGACTGCGTGTGTGGGGGGGGGGGAAGAGATGGAAGAGGAATGAGCCAGGGATGCTCTCAAGAGCCTGGGGAAAGTTAGCTGCGCATTAAGGAGGGAGGAAACAACCCTTCCTGGGCAAGGAGCAGCAAAAAGCCCCTCGCCTCCCCCCAGTACTCTGCAAATGCTATGGGGGGGGGATGGGGGGGCTCTGGGGCCACAACCCCGGGACTCCGCATTATCCTGGCGCTTGCACTGCTCTCCCCACCCCCTTGTTTACCTCCACTTTGAATTTTAGCTGCGCAACATGAGCTGGAATGCGGACATCCAGGAGCCCAGAAAGCTCTGAAGAAGCAGCCCCCGGGGGCACCTCCCGGATCCCCCGCCCCGAAGGGCTTCCGTGCCACCTCCTCGCAGAAAGTGCCAGGGCAGTGCCAAGGGAGCCCTCCCGGGGCGGGCAGAAGCGCAGCTCCCCAGGCGAGCGTTGGGAAACGACCCCCCCCCTACGAAAAGCCCCGCTGCTAAGGGGGGGGGCGGAGGGGGGACTCACCGTTTCGGGGTCTCCGCTCCGGTGCTGCTTCGTTCGATCGGCTCCATCATGTGACAGCGAGACGCCGCTCGCTGGAAACTTAAAGGGGCCCCCACGTGACTAAAAGCGGCCGCTGCACCGGCTGCACCGGCGCCGGAGGAGGAGCCGCCGCTTCGCGTTCGCTTTTTTATTTTTTTAAACCCAGGAGGGCTGAAGCGCAACGCAAGCTCCGTGCCCGGCCAACGCTTCCTTCCCTAGGAGCCAACTTTTCAAAGCGACTACAGGTGCTGAAGCGCAGTAGAAATGGCCAGGGCTGGGCCGTTGTTGGCAGCACTAGCCCGTAGCGTTACACGGCATTATTTGCTCATTTCGGATCTGAAGAAAGCTAATCACAAAATACCTTTTTGATTGGACTAACTCAAAGCATTATCTTAGTGCCTTTGTTTTATTTCTTTATATTACGCGTCATTATGAAATGGGACAGGAAATGAACATTTTATGTGCCAGTAATTCTGCTCAATCGTTCTATGTACTATTTGCAAAGAGGACAGCCAGGGTAGGATTCTATAAACAGTGGCCTAACCAGTAGACACCTGAAGTGGCTACTAAGGGGGAGGGGGAGTCTGGCCCAGGCAGCAGCACCTATCCTCCTCTCCCCCCCCCCACACACATACGCACACCTTCACCTCTCCCCCGCCCACTGCCACCATGACGCGAGCAGCAATGTGAATGTACTGCTCATGCCAACGTCAGCGCTCCCTCCGATGTCACTCCCGGATGCCACACCTAGGAAATGACATCAGAGGGAGAGCCCAGACAGATAGCAAGTTTGCGATGCTGCTGGCGCCGGGCAAGCTAGAGGTACGGGGGAAGGGTGGCACCGTTACGCCAGGCACCTCTCAACCTCACTACGCCACTGGGTGCCGAGGAAAGCGGCATCTACCACACGTCACGCAAAGTTAGGCAGAGTGCCTAAATCAACTTAAGCCGGGGTTTTCTTGGTCCAATATACAGGCACTTCCGGTCAGTATCACGCTGCCGCATCCCTATGTAACTTCCCGTTTCGCAAAACCGGAACATACAAAGGAGGGACTCGCCATGTCCACGCCCCTGAAACCTTGGGTACCAGCTTAGTCTTCTTTACCTCAGTGGCATAGTAACAGTAGGAGGTAATCCCCCCCCCCCAACGCAACCCAACCCACGCTCATGCTCTCCCGTCCCCCAAACCTCTAAATCTTTACCAGTGCGAGTGACTTTTCTCCAGCACGCTCCTCGCACCAGCTCTGGATTCCCCTCTGATGTCACTTCCTGGCCCCTTGACCCGGAAGCGATTCAGAGGGGAACCAGGCTGGCACGAGCATCAGGTAGGAGAAGCTCTATAGGGAGGTACAGGGCGGGGGGAGGGATGGCATGTGCATGGCGTGGCAGAGAGGTCCTGATGCCCCCCCCCCCCAAAAAAAAAAAAAAAAAAAAAAAACCCTCACTTTCCCGTTATTAGCTTCCTTCCAAATCAGCTAGAGATTTCATGAGCACATAAGAACATAAGAAACGCCTTCACTGGATCAGACCGAGGTCCATCTAGTCCGGTGCTCCGCATTTAGGTACTCCTTTCTGGAGACCCGACTTTACCATATCCAACATGCCCAAATCATTACCAAGTCATACACGTGTGTGTCTGTGTCTTCGTGTTGACGTGGTTTGCCATGGCCTTCTCCGGTGTTGCTGCCTATATCGATAGGGCCCTGCAGCCTACAGCACCTGATATGCCCCAGTGGTCCCCCATCCAGGTACTAGCCAGGCCCGACGCTGCTCAGCTCCCACTGCAACATTGCTATTACGAAGGGCTCCTTTTACTAAACTGCGTTAGGGCGGAATAGCGCGCACTTGACGCCAACGCCAGCATTGAGCTGGCGTTGGTTCTAGCCACGCAGCACGGGTTTAGCACATGCTAAAATGCTGCATGCGCTAAAATGCTATCGCAGCTTAGTAAAAGGAGCCTTAAGACTTAATTTAGCCATTTCTAAAATTTCCCTTATTGTTCTAATTGGGTACGAGGTTCACATTTGCCCTTTTTTCCCCCCTTTACAAATCTTCCCTATTTGCCACTGTCAAGACACTGAGACCCAGGTGACCCTCAATGCACCTTTAATCTTCTTTTTTTTTTTACCTCTACACTTCTCCCTCCGTATTCGCTGTGATAGGGGATTAACAGAACCGCAAATACTGAAAAACCACAAATAACTTTTATATGTTTTCTATTAAAAAAACCATCGTGAATATGGTGAAACCGCGAATAACCTGGTGGGAGACCTGGCCTGTTCCTGAAGGAGAGGCAAAAACACAGTTACCAAAGTGCTGGGAATCAGTGATTTCTCTATGCAAGCTGATGTAATTGGGGGGGGGGGGGGGAGGAGGAGGAGACAGCAAGCTAAAAATCGAAACCGCAAATGCTGAAACCACAAATACGGAAGGAGAAGTGTTAATTTTCCATTCAAAAACAGTGCATTAAAATATATACATACAATTGACTTCAAGGCAGCACTTACAATCAAAGAAATACTACAAAACCTTCCCCCCCCCCCTCCCCAATTCAAGAACAAAAACAAAGTGGATACATACAGTAAAAATCATTAATAGCACTTTCATTTGGTCAATGAATACAAGAAAATATTACTCCCCCCTCCCCCCCGGGTGTGTAAATCAAATAGGAAATAAGGGAATAATCCAGCTAATCAGTGTTAACAAAATGGACCCCATGTTAATTTAAATAGCTTATTACACGTAATTTACAAATTCATTTTCTCATATTTAACATAAACATAAAGAACCCCACCAAAAGGAGAAATCAAGTCGATCCCAATTTTTAGTAACCATTTGCATGGCTATCCCAGTCATTATGGCAAATACAGAGGAACCTTGGTTTACGAGCATAATTCGTTCCAGAAGGATGCTCGTAAACCAAACTGCTTGTATATCAAAGCGAGTTTCCCCATAGGAAGCAAAGGAAACTCACTCGATTCGTTCCCCCCCCCTGAACCAGCATCCCCCCATCCAAACACAATCTCTTACCCCGATCTGGCGCCGGTGCCTGAAGATCCTTGCTCTTGCCAGGGCTGGGCCTTGAGCATCTGCGCATGTCAAGGCCTTCTAATCTCGGAGAGAGCGAGAACCAGAAGGCCTTGAGCATGCACAGATGCTCAAGGCCCAGCCCAGGCAAGAGGGAGGATCTTCGAGCATTGGCACGTCCTCTGCGTCGGTGCCAGATCGGGGTAAGGGATTGTCGGATCGCGGGGCCTCGCAATTCGAGTCAACGCTCAGTTTGCGAGAATGTTTTGCTCGTCTTGCAAAACACTCGCACACCGCGTTACTCGCAAACCAAGTTTTGACTGTAGTCTACTTTGATATCTATCCAATGGAGGTTGAGGCGACACCAAGGTACCACAGATCACCACCTCATAAGACAACGGAAATCGAAGACTCCAGAATCAAACTTATTTGACCCCATATTGATTTCCAGAAGTTGAGTATCAAAGGACAAAAGAACAACAAATGATCCAGGGTCCCTATTTCAAGATGACAGTGCCAGCATCTATTAGATTTTGAACTGTATAACTCTGGGGTGTTAAAGTCCCTCCTCGAGGACCGCAATCCAGTCGGGTTTTCAGGATTTCCCCAATGAATATGCACGAGATCTATTAGCATACAATGAAAGCAGTACATGCAAATAGGTTTCATGCATATTCATTGGGGAAATCCTGAAAACCCAACTGGAATACGGCTCTTGAGGACCGGAGTTCCCTACCCCTGGTCTAAAGCTTAAACCAGGAATCTCAAAGTCCCTCCTCGAGGGCCACAATCCAGTCAGGTTTTCAGGATTTCCCCAATGAATATGCATGAGATCTATTAGCATACAATGAAAGCAGTACATGCAAATAGATCTCTTGCATATTCATTGGGGAAATCCTGAAAACCCGACCGGATTGCGGCCCTCGAGGAAGGACTTTGACAGCCCTGGTCTAACTTCTGCAACTTCATGCCTTTAATTTTCCCAATTAATCTTTAGCATTTCTACTAGCTGTGAAGGCTTTTTTAGTTTGTCTTCTGCTCTTAGCACCGGATTTACCAAAATCTTGAGGGCTGATCCTCAACTTTTGGCACTAGACCAGGGGTGGGCAACTCTGCTCCTCGAGGGCCGGAATCCCATCGGGTTTTCAGGATTTCCCCAATGAATGTGCAATGAAAGCAGTGCAGGGAAATAGATCTCATGCATATTCATTGAGGAAATCCTGAAAACCCGACAGGAATACGGCACTAGACGGTTGAAACCCGACTACATGTGCGAAAAGGCATCAGCCATCTCGTTTGCGTGACGCATCGCAGATTTTTTTTATTTTTTACAATTTCACACTCTATTCAGTTTCAGAAACCTCTAGACAAGCATCCAGGCTTAAGTTGATTTAGATCTAGATATACACATTGTAGGTTTTATGTCTTTACATGATTTGTATTTTGCTGTCATTGAATGCGAGTTTGTTTACTGATTTTGTATGTTTTGTATTTAGGCAAGTTATAAATAATTTTAAATAAATAAATTTAAAAGAATGGCCTCCTGGATATCTGGTAACTAGATTTAAAGCTACTTCTTCAAAGCAAAGCTGCAAAGCGCACTCTGAATATTTATTCCTTTCCTTTGCCAATCTTTATGTTTAGATCAATGGCTCATCTTTTCTTCTGTTTGAGAAGCACCCGGTGGACAACATTCACACGCCCGACACATTAAACACTACAATTTGCAGCTTAAAAACCCCCAAAAAAACCAACAACAACCTTATGTCATCTTATTGTTCCTAATGATGATGGAAGAGAAATCCAGACACAATGGCTGCGATGTCAGGATGGAGGAAAGGGGGCTGGACCAGAGGCCTGCAACATTTCAATTGGGGGCTGGTGACAGAAGTAGGGACCAATCAGGGCAGTACCTGACTTCCTGGTTCTCAACACATGTAGTGGAGTAGCCTAGTGGTTAGTGCAGTGGCTTGAGAATTTGGCTCCTTATGACTCTGGGCAAGTCCCTTATCCCCTCCCCCCCCCCCTTACAAAGCCATGCTAGAACCTGCTTAGCACCAACAGCCCTAAAACCTTTTAAATCCCAGTAGGCTTCGGGGCAATTACCACAGCAGCTCACGCTAAGTGGCTGCATAAAAGAGACCCTTCACCCTCTATCACCCCAGGTACAAGAAAAATGTTATGTGACATCACTGGTGAGGTTGGCTCTTAGGCATTGGTGGAATGAGGCATTATGACATCACTTACCCAGCTCTGGAATGTTGCTACTCTTTGGGTTTCTGTCTGGTACTTGGGACCTGGGTTGGCATTTCAAACCAGTGGGCACTAAAGGATTAAGTGACTTGCCCAAGGTCACCAGGAGCAGCACTGGGATTCGATCTCACGACCTCTGGGTGCAGAGCCACACCTTCCCCACGAGCTGTACCCTCCAGCTAGTGAGGCCTAGAGATGCAAAAGGCTCTAAGTAACGTAGAAGTAGTTATTCTAAAATGTTGCATACAGTTTGAAATAATCTTTAAGTGGTGCCTTTATGTTTGTTGGAGCCATGCTCCTTCCAATCCACCCCCTTTTACTTAATAATTCAAATCTATCGATGTATCTTCATTTTCAAAAGCCATTTCCCTGACATTTATTCATTTATAACTTGCCTATGTGCATCAAACTAGATGAAATTCACCAATACATGTTTCAGTAGACATACAAACGACAAGGCATGCTTGGATTGCATTAAACCAGTGGACTCAAACTCACAGCACGGGGGTCACCAGGTACTATTTTGAGGCCCTCGGTATGTTTATCATAATCACCAAAGTAAAATAAAACAGTTTCTCGATCATATGTCTCTTTAGCTATAAACGACAATATTATTATTAAGACTTAGCCAAAAGGAAAAATTCATAAACTATAAAGAGTTTTACCTAATGCAAAATTGTCATTTCTTCAATAAGACATTAACTATTTTTTCTGAGGCCCTTCAAGAACCTACAAATCCAAAATGTGGCCCTGCAAAGGGTTTGAGTCGGAGACCACTGGCTTAACTATAACCATGACATCCTGTTTGTCTTTGGGAAGAAGAGCTGAGATTGTGATGTCATAATGCCTCATTCCTCCAATAAGAGCCAACCTCATCAGTGATGTCACAATGGCTTGATTGTTCTGTTCTCCCCTCTGCCCTCCAATCCATCCAGCAGATTAACTGTTCCCCTTAACTCAGTGGTCTCAAACTCGCGGCCCGCCAGGTCCTATTTCGAGGCCCTCGGTATGTTTATCATAATCACAAAAGTAAAATAAAACCGTTTCTTGATCATATGTATCTTTAGCTATAAATGATAATATTATTATTAAGACTTAACCAAAAGGAAAGATTTATAAACTATAAAGAGTTTTACCTAATGCAAAATTGTCATTTCTTTAATAAGACATTACTGTAACTATTTTTTCTGAGGCCCTCCAAGTACCTACAAATCCAAAATGTGGCCCTGCAAAGGGTTCGAGTTGGAGACCACTGGTTTAAACTCAACATCCACAGATCCAAAGAGTCAGAAATTCTAAAGAAAAAATAAAGGGTTTCCAGCTGTGAAAATTTAGCAGTTTAACCTCCCCATATAAACTTAGTGGGAGGCAGGGCTATCCCAAGACCTATATGGCCACACAGGGCGCAAGAGAGAGGGATGCAAAAATAATTTCCAGTCTCCTGTCACCCTGCAGTGGCCACGATGCAGTGGAGGAGTCAGGAGCCCCAGGGGGCACAAAGCACGATTTTGGCTCAGAATGCTTCTGGTGGGAGATCATTCCAATGATGAGGACTTATTCCTGCGGTGGGGGGGGGGGGGGGAATAGGAACGCACTGGCCAATATTTAGTTGGAGCACCCATATGATGGTGTGCGGCTGGCAGCGAGTGGTAATCTCTGCTCAGTGTTTGCTGCCTTTGCTATTCTAAGCACTAGAGCTGCTCTTTGAGTTGCTCTTTAAAGCTTTCAAACTCATGCTGAGGATGCTCCTTATCTTAAAAATTTAGATTTGAGGTTTATATATTTTTGGTGGAGTCTAGGGAGTTATTCTTGCAATGCCCTAGGGCACGCCCAACTTATATTTTGGTATCTTTTAACAATATTTAGTTGGTGGCAGACAGCGGTTTTTGTCCACCACCGGCACTAAAGCCAACAGCAAGATCTGGGGCAGTATGGCAGCAATAGCGGCAGGAGGAGGTCAGAGGCAGGGCCATTGCAAGAATTTTAAGTTAAGTGTGTAACCAACGGAGGAAGGGAGGCAAGGAGGAAGGTTCACCTATAGAGCATAATATCCTTTTCATTGAACCCCCGCACCTTTACACCTGCTCAGCCAATTGTGGTGTAGGAAGGGCAGTTAGCACCCAGGGCGGTGGAATCCGGCATCGCCGCACTGTGCACCCCCACTCTTCCGCCCTTGAGCGCCCCCTGCGTTTTCCACCTGCTGCTCGTGCCAGCCTCGGCTCCCTTCCGACGTCACATCCTATCCCCACGACCAGGAAGTGATGTCGGAGGAAGAGCCGAGGCCAGCACAAGCAGTGGGCTAGAGACGCTGCTTGCCGTCAGCGATTATCTGAAGAGGTATGCAGGGAGAGGGGGGAGGCATAGCTGGGAAGGAATATGGGGGCAGACGCGACTGGAAAGGGTGCAGGGGAGACACACGGCACGGTTATACCAGGAGCCAGCGCCCCAGGTGCCTCCTTCCCTCGTTATACTGCTGCGTGGTCATAAGTACCGTATTGTCACGCATATAACGCACGCGTTATACACGATTTTACAAACCGTGCATAACCATACGCGTTGTACACATTTTTTTTTACATAGTTACCCCCCCCCCGACGTCCGATTCACCCCGCAGGACCGCTCGCACCCCCACCCCGAAGGACCGCTCGCACCCCCCTCCACCCCCATCAAGGAGAAGCTGCCTACCGTTGTCCTGTGGCTTCCTCTGCCGGCTGTCCCACCCCTTCTCTGAGCCCTGCGTCTGCGCTGCTTCCTCTTCCGGCGATCCCGCCCTTTCTCCGGCGGTCCCGCCCTTTCTCTGACATCAGAGAAAGGGCAGGACCGCCGGAAGAGGAAGCAGCGCAGACGCAGGGCTCAGAGAAGGGGTGGGACAGCCGGCAGAGGAAGCAGCAGGACAACGGTAGGCAGCTTCTCCTTGATGGGGGGGGGGGAGGTGAATCGGATGTCGGGGGGGGGGGCATCAGGCTTTCAGGGTGGGGACAGGACTTCAAGGGGGAGAGGAGAGTCGGGCAGCGACGGGAGAGTCGGGGCGGCATGCGCGGTATACAGGTGTGCGCAGTATATAAAAAATTTATTTACATAAATTACAGTTTCCCGCGCGCTATACCCGTGTGCTTGTTTTACACGGGTGCACGGTATATGAGTGAAAATATGGTACAAGAAGCACACCAAGTTAGTATTTTGTAAATGGCGAACCGAACAAAACCGTCATTTACAGAATACCGTCTTACCGTGGATCATAATGACGCCTAATTTTTTCTGCCTAGCAGCTATATTGATTGCAATCTGTCTGGAATTACTTCCTTCACTGTACACTGGCTACACAGCCTGGCTTTGGGGTTTTTTTTATATTTCGGCAACAAAATTTTCATCCACAACATTGGTTCTACAATTCTTTGCGTTTTTGGCTTTCCCCATTTTCCGTGGAACTCTTGAATGCTCTTTCTTGTGGTTGTCTAACTAGGGGCACTGAATCTGGATCTATGCATTTTGCACTGGCCAGACACAAAGTCGGTGAAGTCCTTTCCGAATGCACAGGGCTTGCTGTTTTCCAGCGAGACGTCCAGCACCACTTACCTCAGAAGGGAGGGAGGGACAGTAATTGCTAGACACATGACAGCACACAGGGGGTGGGTCTCGGAAGGGAGGGGCCGTGTTGTCTTCACAGCCTGCGATCAGGTGCCCGTCTGTGACATCTGCAGTGGCAGACTGCGAAGCAAAACAGCAGTGACGCACTTTGGTTAATATCGGCCGCTCGTCCCTCCCGCCCCTGTTGGTCTGCCGAGCGTTTGCTTCTGCCAAGCCAAGCAAGGTACCCGAACAGCTGAGTCACAGCCAGGGGCTGAAACTGAACTGATAAGCTGTTTGTCATGTACCCTGACGAGGCTGCCCCTCATACACTGCCTTTTAAGATTCATCCAATACAACCTAGCCGGTTCATAGACAAAACCGCCGAAGACAAAGGCGCGCGCCGACAACTGAGCGCAAGATGGAAGCGCGCGCCGAATAAAGAGTGTTTTTAGGGGTTCCGACGGGGGGTTCTGTTGGGGAACCCCCCCACTTTATTTAATACAGATCGCGGCGGCATTGTGGGGGGTTTGGGGGGTTGTAAGCGCCCTCATTATACTGGAAACTTAACTGTTTCCCTGTTTTTTAGGGAAAAAGTGAAGTTTTCAGTAAAATGTGGGGGGTTACAACCCCCCACAACGCAGCGTGATCTGTATAAAGTAAAGTGGGGGGTCCCCCAACAGAACCCCCCGTCGGAGCCCTTTAAAACAAGTCATTTTCTTCGGCGCGCGCCTCTACGTTGCGCTTAGTTGTCTGCACGCGCCTTTGTCCCGGCGCGCTTTTGACTTGACACCACCTAGCCATGTCCGTTCTACACCACTCAGGATTTTGTAGGACTTCAATCATATCTCCCCTCAGCCTGAAGAGACCAAACCTTTTTAGTCTTTCCTCGTACGAGAGGAGTTCCCCGTCCCCTTTACCATCTTGGTCACTCTTCTTTGAACCTTTTCTAGCGCCGCTATATCTTTCTTCAGATAAGGAGACCAGAATTGAACGCAATACTCCAGATGGGGGGGGGGGGGGGGTCGCACCATGGAGCGATACAGGGACATTCTTAGTCTTGTTAACCATCCCTTTTTTAAATAATTCCTAGCATCCTGTTTGCCTTTTTGGTCATCGCCACCACACATTGGGCAGGAGGTTTCATGGTCTTGTCTACGACGACACCTAGACCCTTTTCTTGGGCCAAGGTGGACCTTAGCATCTGACCCTACCTTCTGCCCTGGGCCCCCATCATGTCTAACACCAGCCCTGAATGTAATAAACTTGAAACCCAGAGCCAGGTCAATTTCCCAATCTCTTTTCCCTTTTTCAAAGAAGCCTCTCATGCAGGAGTTCCCTCTGTTCAGCTGTGACAGCATCTATATGGCCTCATACGGCTGCCCAAAGCTTGGGGTGGGGGAGCACTCAGAATAGCCCAAACCTGGCTCGGGGGGGGGGGGGGGGGGGGGGGGAAAGAGTGTGGCGCAGTGGTTAAAGCTACAGCCTCAGCACCCTGGGGTTGTGGGTTCAAACCCATGCTGCTCCTTGTGACCCTGGGCAAGTCACTTAATCCCCCCATTGCCCCAGGTACATTAGATAGATTGTGAGAGGGAAAACTGCTTGAGTACCTGAATAAATTAACATAAACAATTCTGAGCTGCCCTGGGAGAACAATATAGAAAATTGAATAAATAGTGTGAAAGGTTTCAGCCTCTGATAACCACAGCTGGTATTGTGACATCACAATGCCTCATTCCACCAATGCCCAAGAGCCAACCTCATGAGTGATGTCACAATGGCTTGATTGCCCTTTACTTGGCTCACTTCTAGAGTGGTGCAGTGGTTAAAGGTTGTGGGTTCAAATCCCACGCTACTCCTTGTGACCCTGGGCAAGTCACTTAATCCCCCCATTGCCCCAGGCACGTTAGATAGATTGGGAGCCCACCGGGACAGACACGGAAAAATGCTTGAGGACCTGAGATCCCCTGGGAGAACGGTATAGGAAAATGAATAAGTAAAATAAATAAATACCACCTAAAACTTGGGTCTACAAATCAAATAGCCATGAGATCTTGGCTTGACACTACCACCAAGCAAGGGTCTGTCCAATTAACCCATTTAGAAGATTAAAACATGATCAAATTAGATTAAACCCTTCCCTATCAGGAGAGGAGTGGGATGAGTAGGGGACCAACCCCCTCCTACACTTAGGAACAGCAAACTGAGGAGTGCCTTGGGCTTTCCCCACTGGATGAGGGATGAACACAAGGTGGGGGGGGGATGTCCAAAACTTCCTGCCCATGGAAGTAATGAGGCCCGGATTCTCTAGATGGTGTCATTGTCCGTGGCCACCTTAAAAAGCATCCACCGATCACGTTGTCAAATCACGCGACAGTGCTGTGTAGAGAAAAAAAAAAAAAATAGCACCTCCGGAAAAAGGTAGGCGTCAGACATGTAGGCCCAGGTTTTCAAGGCCAACCTTTGACGTGAATCACGCCTCTATAGGCACTTTCCAGTACGCAACGCCACTTCTGGCATTAGCCACGCCTACAGTGGTGTTAGGCGCTGTACAATGCCTACAGAGGCGCAATTCTGGCACCAGTAGGCACCTTGAAAATCTGTTTTAAAACGGCATTTTTCCACTTAGCTTAAGCACCAGTAAGGTGCTTTCTGGCACCTAAAAAAACCCAAAAAACACTATTTATAGAATATGGGCCTGAATAAATATTTTTTCACTCAGAATAATTAAGCTCTGGAACGTGTTGCTGGAGAATATAGTAAGAGCAGTTAACATAGCTGGGCAAAAAAAAAAAAAAAAAAAAAGATTTGGAGAAGTTCCTGGAGGAACAGTCCATATAGTCTGCTATTGAGAGACATGGGGGAAGCCACTGCTTGCCCTGGGATTGGTAACATGGAATCTTGCCACTCTATGGGATTTTGCCAGGTACTTGCGACTTGGATTGGACGCTGGGCTAGCTGGACCACTGGTCCGACCCAGTATAGCTAGTCTATGTCCTTAGGGTTAAGATACTTCCCTAGTGCACCTTTTTATGTTTTACGGCCATTAAAATAGATGTAAGCAGGAATATAGCTACCATTGAGGGAGTTTGGCCAAATGCCCAGTACCGTCCAATAGTAGGGGCTGCCTGCAGCCGAACACTCCCTCCCATGCACCTAGCTCCTCTCCCCACCTCCAGCTGCTTACCCGAATGCCAGGTCCTCCGCCAACGCTAAAGGGTGCCTCTCCTCTACCACATCCCACCACTCTGATGCAACTTCCTGTGGGCAGGATGAGGCAGAGGAAAGGTCCTGCCAGTCAGAGAGACAGGCTTTAGCACTGGTGGAGGACACGTGCGCAGGTATTCAGCTGGACTCAGTCAGGGGGTGTAGGGTAGAGATGTCAGACTTAAGGGTCATCTTGGTTCTCCTGCCAGGGCACACAAGTCCCACGTATGCCACTGACCTATAAGTGTATCTGTAAACCACTTAGAACAAGCATTTTGCTGCTATTATCAGGCTCTATATGTTTAGATCATAACGAAAGTGCACCGAAAGAAATGAAATAGGTTCCAACATCTCACTTGAGAATAAGTGGGATCCAGGGAAAGGGGACCGAATGCGGATTGACCTTTTGCAGGTTGTGAATATGCCCTCTTAGGGCAAGGAGGATGAAGCGGAATGAGGGCTAGTGCAAAAAAAACTTTCTTGAAGGTGGGGAAAAAGGGACCCTTGATAAAGGATTGTTGAAGTTGTGACTCTGGCCTGCATCAGCGAAGACAAAAAAAAAAAAAAGCAGGAATTTGCCACATTTGGTTTCCATCCCCTATTTACACACGAAGCCAGCAAGCGGTGGGGGGAGAGGGGAGGGAGGGGGCGGAGGCTTTCCCGGAAACCGAGTATGGGTCCGTTTATATTCTTTTACCATGTGGCCCACAAGGTGGGATGGAAGCAGTCTGGAGAAGAAGCCCTTTTCAAACTCTGAGCCACGGGTAAAGCAGCTCCAGCTGTCACTGGACACAACCACCCTAGTGCCTTTGGGTGGCTCATCAGCTCCCATCCCCTTTAGAAACAGAAAAGCACAACTGTGCTTCAAGCAACATTACACAACTGTCAAGGTTAGTATGCAAACCTGCGGGGAGGCTAAAACCAATGTCCTGAGGTGCGTCTGGCTGTCAAAAGCCTCCAGAAGGGAGGTGGGAGTGACAGCATCAAGCTTTTCCACAGGCTCTAAAGAACAGAACCTGCTGACATCCACAGGAGGGGGCCTTAGGGGAGTCAGGAAGGCAGACAGATCACAGCTCTCTTCAGCAGCCCACATGAAACAGGCAGTATAAGGGGGTGAGAGACACACGGCAAGTCAGGGATGCTTTCAAGAGCCTAGGGAAAGTTAGCTGCGCATTAAGGAGGGAGGAAACAACCCTTCCTGGGCAAGGAGCAGCAAAGCCAATCACCTCCCACAGTACTAAAGCTCAGCGTCTGCAAATGCTATAATACTGGGGGGGGGGGGAAGGGGGATTTGGGGGTGCTCTGTGGCCAGAATTCTGGGCTAGCTCAGGGAATCTGCTCCTTCCCATCATCCTGCTTGCACTGGCCTCTCTCTCCCTCCCCCCCGATGTGGCACTGCGAAAGGGGCTGCTGTCACGAACACCCGAGCCAAGCTCCCTCCCTTCCTCCCGTTTACCTCCACTTTGAATTTCATCTGCGCAACTTGAGCTGGAATGCGGACATCCAGCAGCCATGTGGCAGGAGCCCAGAAAGCTCTTAGCAACAAGACCACGAGGGCACGTCCCGTATCCCCCGGGGAGGGCTTCCGTGCCACCTCCTAGCAGAAACCGAAGGCGAAGAGAAAGGGCAGGGGACAAGGCTGGGCACTGTCAAGAAAAGCCCCCACCGGGGTGGGGAGGGGCTGCAGACACACACGGCACAGAGCATCAGAAGTCGGAAGTGTCACTTGGCAGCACCGCAGCCTTTCACATGCCTCCAAAGCATTTTATTCAGAGGCGTAATCTGTCCGATTCGGGAGGGGGGCTTGCTCCCCCTCCCTTCTATCGGCACAGATTAGCTTTTTCTCTCTTTCAACACCTCAACTACACCTCCCCCCCCAATACTCATTTTTTCCTCTCTTGTTTCTAAAGAAGTCAATATTTCAAACAAAAAACACAGGCTGTGGCAAAACATACTCTTAAAATATTCAGTGCCAACCCATATCTGGATATTAGCCCTGAATAATCAGAAACGGTGGCAAACGCCAACATTAACCCGATAATTTATTTATTTATTCAATTTTCTATACCGTTCTCCCAGGGGAAGCTCAGAACAGTTTACATTAATTTATTCAGGTCCTCAAGCATTTTTCCGCGTCTGTCCCGGTGGGCTCCCAATCTATCTAACGTGCCTGGGGCAATGGGGGGATTAAGTGACTTGCCCAGGGTCACAAGGAGTAGCGTGGGATTTGAACCCACAACCTTTAACCACTGCACCACTCTAGAAGTGAGCCAAGTAAAGGGCAATCAAGCCATTGTGACATCACTCATGAGGTTGGCTCTTGGGCATTGGTGGAATGAGGCATTGTGATGTCACAATACCAGCTGTGGTTATCAGAGGCTGAAACCTTTTACACTATTTATTCGGGCAGCTCAGAACTGTTTACATTAATTTATTCAGGTACTCAAGCATTTTTCCCTGTTTGTCCCGGTGGGCTCACAATCTATCTAATGTACCTGGGCCAATGGGGGGATTAAGTGACTTACCCATGGTCACAAGGAGCAGCGTGAATTTGAACCCACAACCTCAGGGTGCTGAGGCTGTAGCTTTAACCACTGCGCCACACTCTTTCCTTAAGACAGCTTTTTCACGCCCAGCGCTGCTCCTTGTGAGCCTGGCCAAGTCACTTAATCCTGCATTGTCCCAGGTACAAAGTACGCACCTGTATGTCTGTAAACCACAAAAAGGCTTGCCCTCCCTCCTCAGTAATCCGGAAAGTTCTCCGGATAATGGCACTGAATAAATCGCAGCTATTCAGATAAACTACTGCTCTTCCTCGTCCCGCCACCCATCAAGACCGCCCCCGGTGTTCATCTATTGTGCAACAATTTTCACAAGCACTTTCCAGATCATGCTGATGAAAATTCAGAGATGGCCCCAATCACTGGTATTTATCTGGGAAGCAGGACCTCAGTTTATTTCTTCTGTTACACGTTTTATAATAATAATATTAATAATAATTTATTGTTTATATACCACCAAAGCCAAAGTTGTTCGAGGCGGTTTTAAAGAAGAGCTGGACATTCAGAGGGGAAAAAACCCCCCAATGAAGTCTTTGAGTACACGAATATTTGTACAGAGTAAGGTTACATTGTAGGGGCAGGTTTACAATAAGAAGGGCATGGGGTAAGCAGTGTTTTATTCTCTCAGCATTTTCTCTAGCTTTTTCCCATCCCACTAGCAGCTTTCTTTTATCTTTCTTTGGTTTCCTTCATCTCATCTACGAGTGGTTTGAACCACACATTTCTTTGGTTGATGGGACTTCGGCATCCCTTACAGCAAAAAAAAAAAAAAATTTTATGCAGTGGGGGTGGGGGGCAAACAAGCCCTCCCAGTCCACCCCTGCCCCCCCCCCCCCAGTGTTGGAGAGCTAGCTACACTCCCACCCCATACGAATTCTTCCTTCACACTCACCCTTTCCCAATCCCCCATAATTTCTTAATTCTTTGCCTATTTCCATTATCTTTTACCCAGCAAGATGGCTTAAGCGTCAGTTTCTATCTGACAATATCAATATCATTTATGTTAGAACAGACATCAATACAACAGGTCAATAAGCATGGGTGAAAGCAGGTCTACGCGTATAATGGCAGGCGAAAGTGAAACCAATCAGGACACATCCCTACAAGGGGACTGAAATTTTTTTTTAAAAACCAAACCACACCTTTTCCCCTATAGACCAAAATGTCCAAAGGAACCTGAAAACAGTATAAGTTGCTGAAAAGACTTATGCAAAAATTGCCATACTGGGACAGTATCCTGTTCCAACAGTGGCCAACCCAGGTCCCAAGAACCTGGTAGAAATTAAAAGAGTAGCAACATTCCAGAGCGGAGATTGTGATGTCATAATGCCTTATTCCACCAATGCCTAAGAGCCAATGATGTCACAATGGTTTGATTTTCCTTTACTTGGCTCTCATAAGAACATAGGAATTGCTGTACTGGACAGACCAAAGGTCCATCAAGCCCAGTATCCTGTTTCCAACAGTGGTCAACCCAGGTCCCAAGTACCTGGCAGAAACCCAAAGAGTAGCAACATTTCAGAGCTGAGATTGTGATATCATAATGCCTCATTCCACCAATGCCTAAGAGCCAACCTCACCAGTGATGTCACAATGGCTTGACTGTCCTATATTTGGCTCACATAAGAACATAAGAGCTGCCATACTGGGACAGACCAATGGTCCACCAAGCCCATATCCCGTTTCCAACATTGGCCAACCCAGGTTCCAAGTACCATTCTATTTAACAAGGAAATCTTATGTCAGTTACAAAGCCAGGGTCAGAGGTCATAATCAACAATTGTTAACAAAAGTTCAAAGCCACCTAATAAAAAGGAAATACTGCTAGAATTGAGTGTTATTCATAGAATGAAAGAATAAAGTATAAAAATGTCTGTGCAGACTTAACTGAATTTAAAAGCCATAAAACTGATTTTAAAAAGAAGGAATGGGGAAAGAAAAAGAAACACACCAGTTTTTGAAATTTAATGTCACAAAACTGAAGGTGACCTCTTCATCTACTAAGTCTGCTGATCTGGAATCACTAATTTTAAAATATGAAATTCAGGAAAAATCATTCAAAAAACACGCTAAGAGTAAACGTTTTAGGTGTGTCAGCAGCCATCTTGGATATAGTCCAATCTGTCATTGGAACCAGGAAGTGCCGTGTGTATTACATACCTTAGAAATAATGGAACCCCCCCCCCCCCCCAGAAGGGTGTGTATACAGAAACTGGCACGTCCTTAAGGAAAGCCCGTTTAACAAGCAGTAACCATGCGCTAGTGCTTACCACAAGTTAGTAGACATCTAAATCCAGGAAAATTAAGCTGCACTATCTATATGTTCCTTTGAAAACAGATGTACCGGGCCATGGTACGCCCTCACTTGGAGTACTGCGTCCAGCACTGGTCACCGTACATGAAGAAGGACACGGTACTACTCAAAAGGGTCCAGAGAAGAGCGACTAAGATGGTTAAGGGGTTGGAGGAGTTGCCGTACAGCGAAAGATTAGAGAAACTGGGCCTCTTCTCCCTCGAACAGAGGAGATTGAGAGGGGACATGATCGAAACATTCAATGTACTGAAGGGGATAGACTTAGTAGATAAGGACAGGTTGTTCACCCTCTCCAAGGTAGAGAGAACGAGAAGGCACTCTCTAAAGTTGAAAGGGGATAGATTCCGTATGAACATAAGGAAGTTCTTCTTCACCCAGAGAGTGGTAGAAAACTAGAACGCTCTTCTGGAGGCTGTTATAGGGGAAAACACCCTCCAGGGATTCAAGACAAAGTAGATAAAGACAGGTTGTTGACCCTCTCCAAGGTAGAGAGAACGAGAGGGCACTCTCTAAAGTTGAAAGGGGATAGATTCCGTACAAATGTAAGGAAGTTCTTCTTTACCCAGAGAGTGGTGGAAAACTTACAGGGGAAAACACCCTCCAAGGATTCAAGACAAAGTTAGACAAGTTTCTGCTGAACAAGAACGTGCGCTGGTAGGGCTAGTCTCATTTAGGGCACTGGTCTTAGACCAGAGGGCCGCCGCGTGAGCGGACTGCTGGGCATGATGGACCACTGGTCTGACTCAGCAGTGCCAATTCTTATGTTCTTATTTTAAAAAACTTTAACTCCTATGAGCGTTGGGAGCAGCACGGGCCATTCAGCGCAGCTCACCGCGCTAAAAACTGCTAATGCAGTTTAATAGAAGAGGGGGTAAGTATTCAGTTTGAAAATCCACCTTAAGGGCTCCTTTTAAATCAAACTGCGGTAGAGCTTTTCACCATGGGCCAGCGAGGTAAATGCTCCGAAACTCGCTGAACCTGAATGAGTATCAGAGCATTTACCTCGCCGGCCCGAAGAGGCTCTACCACATTTTGCTACAAAGAGCTCCAAGTTCAGCTGAAATTCCACCTAAAATTTAGATTCCTAAAACAAAAAAAAAAAAACAAAAAAAAAACTTAAGCACATCAGTATTTTTCAAACACTGACCCTGTACTTTATTTCCTTAAAAGCAAGGCTGTTTCTGCTTCAGTACAATTTAAAAAAAAATAAAATAAAAATCTGGAGGCTCATTAATATTCCCCTCTCATATAAGCTTTGAATTTGTCCGACTTCCATCCCCTCGTTTTGCATGCCCATCTCCCTAGAAAGTGAAATTACCCTTCTTCTAAAAGAGCATGCATCAAATCTGTTAGACTGTTGGCTTTTGGAACTGAAAATTTGACCGTGCGCTTCCATCCTTGCGTCTAGACACTGTCCGAACCCCGACACCTTCTGCTGCGTACAGAACTCACTGGACACGGGCTTTCTTCCTTAACACCGAATAAGATGATCCCTCCCCCCTGCTTCCAACTCGTCACTTTGAGCGTCTCAGTAAAAAAACACTGAGCACCCCTTACCTATCTTTTGAGGATATAGCGATGACCTTTGTACGTACACTGTCCTCCTGAATCTATACACCTGCACGCTCAGATTTCCAACTAGCATGCAAGTTACAGAATAAATAATAATAATAATCATTTTATTCTTATATACCGCCATACCCATCGAGTTCTAGGCGGTTCACAACAATTACATTAGGATCCGCATTGACATGCCGATTTACAAACAATATAATGGATTTACAAGGAAGGAATTCATTAACGGTCGCCAAGCGATATAACGCACGCTAACAGCCAAGTCACCCGAAGGAACATAATGGGCATCTTAGTATTTCGCAAGATAATCATTAGTGCACGCTAACTCGGTTAGCATGCGCTAAATCGCTTAGTGCCCGTTGGTGAATTTCCTCTTAATTCATTAACTGTATAATTAGCCTTAATTGGTGCCAATTGGAAGTTACACATATCTGCCATTAGCTGCTGTTCTATAAGTTACATAGGGGCATAGTAGGGGCACGGTTGAGTCAAGCAGTTATGCGCATGGGTTATAGAATACTATCTGTCTACAGCAGGGTTATCAAAGTCCCTCCTCGAGGGGCACAATCCAGTCAGGTTTTCAGGATTTCCCCAATGAATATGCATGAGATCTATTAGCATACAATGAAAGCAGTGCATGCAATAGATCTCATGCTTATTCATTGGGGAAATCCTGAAAACCCAACTGGATTGCGGCCCTCGAGGAGCGGAGTTCCCTATCCCTGGGCTAAACGATTTTTCATTCTTTATTCTTTTCTTAGACTCTCCTTGTTCTGTGGAGAAGCAGGAAAGTCATGGTGCAGGGGTTCCATTGTAACACATTTCTGAATGTTCTTCTCTTAGATCAGGGGTGTCAAAGTACCTCCTCGAGGGCCTCAATCCAGTCGGGTTTTCAGGATTTCCCTAATGAATATGCATGAGATCTATGGGCATGCATTGCTTTCAATGCATATTCATTGGGGAAATCCTGAAAACCCGACTGGACCGCGGCCCTCAAGGAGGGACTTTGAAGACCCCCGCTTTAGAGGATATGATCTCACTTCACCCTTACTCTCACCCTAAATCAGGGGTGTCAAAGTCCCTCCGCGAGGGCCACAATCCAGTCGGGTTTTCAGGATTTCCCCAACGAATATGCATGAGATCTATTTGCATGCACTGCTTTCATCGTATGCTAATAGATCTCATGCATATTCATTGGGGAAATCCTGAAAACCAGAGTGGATTGTGGCCCTCGAGGAGGGACATCGACACCCCTGGTCTACACTTAGGCCCTCCTTTTGGTGTTAGGCAGCGGTTTGAATCTGGCGGCTGCCCGAGATGCTGTGCGGACGGCGTCGGCTCCTGAAGAAAGCGCTTTTTTGCCCCGAAACAGTTGGGTCGAACCTGCCGTGAGGTTTTTGATTGCTACAAGTAACCTCGGTTACCTACAACGCTGTACTGCTTGAATTTCCTATGCGACCCAGCTAAATGTTTGTTAATTTTTTCAACCACTTTACCGAGGGCGCTTGGACTTGTAGGGAACTTCATATTTTGAAAGTGTGCCATTATCTAACCACCAAATTGCTCCCGTGATTATTTTTGCATACACTTAAATTTAATCTAATCTAATCTTTGGTTTATATACCGGGTCATCTCCCAGTGGAGCTCGACTCGGTTGACATTTAATTAAGACTAGAGTACATAGGAGAAGGAAGAACTAATTAAAAAGTAAAGTACATAAGAAAAGCATAAGAAAAATAACTATAATATCATTTGGTTGAGGCTGTAGTTAAACCATTTAAAAATTGAGAACAAAGTTTTAAATTGCTGTATTGCACAGCTACACTATTAGCGCACAGGATTAGTATCCCATGATGCCATGCGGGTTCAGGCGAGGCTAACATCTCGTAGTTTGAGCCTCTCTAATCAGCGCTAGAACGGCGAGTTTTCTCCACTCCTCATGTTTGCTTAGTCACACCAAGGATACGTCTTCACTGATCACAATATTAGCAGCGCATGCACACAGATCTCCTGAAAACCCGACTGGATAGCGGCCCTCGAGGAGGGACTTTGAGATCCCTGGCCTAGGCCAAGATGATAAAGGGGATGGAAAGACTAAAACGGTTAGGGCTCTTTAGCTTGGAAAAGAGACGGCCGAGGGGAGATACGATTGAAGTCTACCAAATCCTGAGTGGAATAGAACGGGTACAAGTGGATCGATTTTTCGCTCCATCAAAAATGACGAAGACTAGGGGAAACACTTTTAAAACCAACAGGAGGAAATATTTTTTTCACTCTGAGAATAGTTAAGCTCTGGAACGGGTTGCCAGAGGTTGTGGTAAGAGCGGATAGCGTAGCTGCTTTTAAAAAAAGGTTTGGACAATAGGGCGCCTTAGCATTTCACGTGCGCTAAATCGGTTAGTCCGCCTTAGTAAAAGGACCCCAAAATGAAAAACTATACAAATTTAAAAAGTAATAAGCTAAACCCTTCCCTAATGGGCCCAAATCAGACTCTTCCGTATTCTGTTAAAGTTTTACAAAATGGTGCGACAGTCATGTTAGTCCAGCTTTAAGGTAATAAAAAAAAAAAAAGAAGGGACTTTTTATTGGGCTAAGGGGTCCTTTTACAAAGGCACACGTTTCAGCACACGCTAAACGCTAACGCGTGCTAATGTGTCCATTATATCCTATGGACGCATTAGCATTTAGCGCGTGCTATAACCCCTAAATGTATTATGTTAGTTTAATAAAAAGGGTATTTTCATTTTTTGTTTTTCTTAACTTTTATAAATCACTTAGAGCATGACTATAACATCAGAATAAATACAGGAAACTAACAATATAGACATATCAATGAAAGGGAGTTGGTAGAGCCGTGGGCACTGTGAATCCGACACCGTGCCATGCAGAAAGATAAGTATATGCAAATTTTATGTGCACTGGATTGCACATTAGAGAATGACATGGGGACAAATTTGTCCCGTCCCCACAGGAATTCAATTTTCCCGTCCCGCCCGTGAGTTTTGTCACTGCCCTGCCCCATTTCTGTAAGCTCTGCCTTAACCGCACAAGCTTCGAACACTTATGATTTTAAAGTGTTTGAGGCTTGTGCAGATGAGGACGGAGCTCAGGCATTGGTGGAATGAGGCATTATGACATCACAATCTGAGCTCTAGAATGTTGCGACTTAGAATTTTAAAGGGTTTGAGGCTTGTGCAGATGAGGACGGAGCTTAGGCATTGGTGGAATGAGGCATTATGACATCACAATCTGAGCTCTAGAATGTTGATACTTAGGATTTTAAAGTGTTTGAGGCTTGTGCAGATGAGGACGGAGCTTAGGCATTGGTGGAATGAGGCATTATGACATCACAATCTGAGCTCTAGAATGTTGCTACTTAGAATTTTAAAGGGTTTGAGGCTTGTGCAGATGAGGGCAGAGCTCAGGCATTGGTGGAATGAGGCATTATGACATCACAATCTGAGCTCTAGAATGTTGCGACTTAGGATTTTAAAGTGTTTGAGGCTTGTGCAGATGAGGACGGAGCTTAGGCATTGGTGGAATGAGGCATTATGACATCACAATCTGAGCTCTAGAATGTTGCTACTTAGGATTTTAAAGTGTTTGAGGCTTGTGCAGATGAGGATGGAGCTTAGGCATTGGTGGAATGAGGCATTATGACATCACAATCTGAGCTCTAGAATGTTGCTACTTAGGATTTTAAAGGGTTTGATGCTCGTGCAGATGAGGACGGAGCTTAGGCATTGGTGGAATGAGGCGTTATGACATCACAATCTGAGCTCTAGAATGTTGCTACTTAGGATTTTAAAGTGTTTGAGGCTTGTGCAGATGAGGACGGAGCTTAGGCATTGGTGGAATGAGGCATTATGACATCACAATCTGAGCTCTAGAATGTTGCTACTTAGGATTTTAAAGTGTTTGAGGCTTGTGCAGATGAGGACGGAGCTTAGGCATTGGTGGAATGAGGCATTATGACATCACAGTCTGAGCTCTAGAATGTTGCTACTTAGGATTTTAAAGTGTTTGAGGCTTGTGCAGATGAGGACGGAGCTTAGGCATTGGTGGAATGAGGCATTATGACATCACAATCTGAGCTCTAGAATGTTGCTACTTAGGATTTTAAAGTGTTTGAGGCTTGTGCAGATGAGGACGGAGCTTAGGCATTGGTGGAATGAGGCATTATGACATCACAATCTGAGCTCTAGAATGTTGCCACTTAGGATTTTAAAGTGTTTGAGGCTTGTGCAGATGAGGACGGAGCTTAGGCATTGGTGGAATGAGGCATTATGACATCACAATCTGAGCTCTAGAATGTTGCCACTTAGGATTTTAAAGTGTTTGAGGCTTGTGCAGATGAGGACGGAGCATAGGCATTGGTGGAATGAGGCATTATGACATCACAATCTGAGCTCTAGAATGTTGCTACTTAGGATTTGAAAGGGTTTGAGGCTTGTGCAGATGAGGACGGAGCTTAGGCATTGGTGGAATGAGGCATTATGACATCACAATCTGAGCTCTAGAATGTTGCTACTTAGGATTTTAAAGTGTTTGAGGCTTGTGCAGATGAGGACGGAGCTTAGGCATTGGTGGAATGAGGCATTATGACATCACAATCTGAGCTCTAGAATGTTGCTACTTAGGATTTTAAAGTGTTTGAGGCTTGTGCAGATGAGGACGGAGCTTAGGCATTGGTGGAATGAGGCGTTATGACATCACAATCTCAGCTCTAGAATGTTGCTACTTAGGATTTTAAAGCGTTTGAGGCTTGTGCGGATGAGGACAGAACTTAGGCATTGGTGGAATGAGGCATTATGACATCACAATCTGAGCTCTAGAATGTTGCTACTTAGGATTTTAAAGCGTTTGAGGCTTGTGCGGATGAGGACGGAGCTTAGGCATTGGTGGAATGAGGCATTATGACATCACAATCTGAGCTCTAGAATGTTGCTACTTAGGATTTTAAAGTGTTTGAGGCTTGTGCAGATGAGGACGGAGCTTAGGCATTGGTGGAATGAGGCATTATGACATCACAGTCTGAGCTCTAGAATGTTGCTACTTAGGATTTGAAAGGGTTTGAGGCTTGTGCAGATGAGGACGGAGCTTAGGCATTGGTGGAATGAGGCATTATGACATCACAATCTGAGCTCTAGAATGTTGCTACTTAGGATTTTAAAGTGTTTGAGGCTTGTGCAGATGAGGACGGAGCTTAGGCATTGGTGGAATGAGGCATTATGACATCACAATCTGAGCTCTAGAATGTTGCCACTTAGGATTTTAAAGTGTTTGAGGCTTGTGCAGATGAGGACGGAGCTTAGGCATTGGTGGAATGAGGCATTATGACATCACAATCTGAGCTCTAGAATGTTGCCACTTAGGATTTTAAAGTGTTTGAGGCTTGTGCAGATGAGGACGGAGCTTAGGCATTGGTGGAATGAGGCATTATGACATCACAATCTGAGCTCTAGAATGTTGCTACTTAGGATTTGAAAGGGTTTGAGGCTTGTGCAGATGAGGACGGAGCTTAGGCATTGGTGGAATGAGGCATTATGACATCACAATCTGAGCTCTAGAATGTTGCTACTTAGGATTTTAAAGTGTTTGAGGCTTGTGCAGATGAGGACGGAGCTTAGGCATTGGTGGAATGAGGCATTATGACATCACAATCTGAGCTCTAGAATGTTGCTACTTAGGATTTTAAAGTGTTTGAGGCTTGTGCAGATGAGGACAGAGCTTGCAGGAATGGGGCAGGGACAAGAGGAGAACTCGTGGGGATGGGACGAGAAAATTAGTTCCTGCGGGGATGGGGAAAAATTTGTCTCCGAGTCATTCTCTATTGCACACTACAGACTGTCTAAAACTGGTTTCTTTTATTTCACCCAAAACCGAATCCGTGACCAAAATAAGCTGGAACCAAAACAGGCAGCCTAGTCTGACCACCACTCCTTCTACCCTCTGCCCATGCACAAAGTGAGCTTCCTTCATCTCCTCCGGGCCTACCATCCATCTTTGGTGGTCAGGATAGTAGCGACACCCAGTCACTCTGCTCATGTCCTCTCCCGTCACCAAAATGGCTACCACGTGAGGTCATGGCAGCCATTTTGAGTCTCCGGAGCTGGCAGGAGCGACTGCCATCTCATAATGGCTGCCACAACCTCCAGCAGCAATCATGGCGACCATTTTGGCAGCAAAGAGAACATAGGCAAGAGCAAATGGGCATTGCTCCTAATCCAATCACTCACCAAGACCACCAGGGATGGATGGTAGGTTCAAGGGAGGAGAGGTGGGCTCACTGTGCTGGGGATCTCACTCTATACAAGGGGAAAGAGAACAAGCAAAGCCATCTGAAAACGCATCCCTATTTTTGGCCCAAACTGAAATAAAGCCAAACACGAATTTCAGCCAGTTTTGGCACAGAAGCCAAACTCAAAACCTACAATTTGGTTGGGGAGGGAGTCTGATGGACGCAGGTACGCAAAGGTTTCACAGTAAGCGCAGCTTCTTATGCTTATGTTAGAACAAAAACAGAAGCATCAGGGTGCATTGCATATGCTCTTGTGTATATCAGCCTTACAAAAATTTCTTACATGTTAATAGAAAAACACAAAACAAAAAATAAATAGTGAACTTTCTGGAATTCAATTGATTATAGGACCTGAGGCAACATGGATTCACTAGCGGTACATTTTGCCAGACAAATCTGATCAATATCTTTGACGGGGTGACCAGAGAATTGGATCAAGGAAGAGTTTGACAGTGTTCGCCATCTAATAAATAACCTGAGTGCCCTCGGGATGGACCACAAAGTGACAGACTGGGTCAGGAACTGGAAGAATGGAAGGCGACAGAGGGGAGTGGTCAATGGAGATCACTCTTGGGAAAGGGATGTTACCAGTGGTGTGCCACTAGGTTCAGCTCTTGGGCCTGTTCTTTTTTTTTTTTTTTTTTTTTAACATATATGGAAGCGATATTACTGAAGGGCTTTCTAAGATTTGCCTCTTTGCGGATGATACCAAAATTGGCAATAGGGTGATGGTGTGGAGAACAAGAGGAAGGACCTAGAGAAGTTTGAAGAATGGTCCGGAATTTGGCAGCTCAGATTTAATGCTAAGAATTACAAGGCCTAGCATTTAGGCTGCAAAATCCTGAGGGAACAGTACAATTTAGGAGGTGAAGAACTTTTGTGCACGCAAGAGGATGCGACAGTATGTGGTGATCTCAAGGTGGCCTATCAGGTTGAAAGCGGTGATGGCGAAATCTAGACGGATGCTTTAATGCATAGGAAGGGGAATGGCCAGTAGGAAAATGGAGGTAATGAGGCCTTTGTAGAAGACTCTGGCGAGACCTCGTTTAGAATATTGTGTACTATTCTGGAGATCGCACCTTGAAAACGATAAAAACAGGATGGAGGTGGTCCATAGGACAGCTATTAAAATAAGGGTTTTTTTTCTTTATTTGTTCAATTTTCTATACCGTTCTCCTCAGGGAGCTCAGATTGGTTTACATGAATTTATTCAGCTGCTCAAGCATTTTCCCTCTCTGTCCTGGTGGGCTCACAATCTATCTAATGTACCTGGGACAATGGGGGGATTAAGTGACTTGCTCAAGGTCACAGGGAGCAGCATGGGTTTGAACCCACAACCTCAGGCTGCTGAGGCTATAGCTTTAACCACTGTGCCACATACGTCATAAAGCATATGGGGTCAGACTTAAAGATCTCAATATGTATACTTTGGAAGAAGGGGGGGGGAGGATACAACAGATGTTTAAATACTTACTTGGCATAAATGTGCCTAGAGTCTCTTTCAATTGAAAGGAAACTCTGGAACGAGGGGGGCATTGGAAAGGGTGGTTAATGCTTGAACGCCCTCCGGTTGGAGGTGATAAGAGGAAAAAAAATAAATATCCGAATTCAAGAAAGCTTGGGAAAAGTATGTTGGATCTCTAAGGGAGAGGGGATATAGTAGATGGCATGGGCAAGCAGACCAGACTGGCCATATGGTCTTTATCCAGCCTCATTTTTCTCTGTTTACTATTAAATATTCGCAAGGTTGATTTTGACATGCAGACGTTTCAAGTTTATTAATTATTAGATTTGTCACCTATCGAACCGTTTAGGTGGTTTATAACAAAATTAATAAACATAATAAAAACAGGAGAGGGAGTAATACAATATTAAAAAAAAAAAAATTAAATTAAAAAAGGACCACATAGAAGGGAGGGGGGTAAAGTTAGAGCTCTAGACGCCCTGTGGGAAAATCAGTGGATGTAAAAGGCATCTTTCTACAGAAAGGCGCCGATGTGCGCCGACACATTTGGGTTTGTTCCGGCATGCGCGCAAGCTTCGTTACCCGCATTTGGACTTTTAATAAAAACTGGCAGGCATTTTTTTCTGGTTGCAGAAAAAATAAAAAATAAAAACTGGCAGTTAAATCGTCTCCGCCACCCTTCCTTGTGTACCCTGGACATTGCATAAAATTTCTCACGCTGTCCCTGTGTCAAAACCCACCATCGCTTCCTTCTCTGCATTGCTGCAGAATATTTAATGGCCTCATTAACATGTTAATTTAGTGCAATGCACATCCATGTCTTTCAGGCAAGTTTAACACCCATACCCAACCGCTCGCTGCGTTGCTTGGCTGTTAACGTCCACATACAACTCTCGGTGACCCCGAGGTCTGCCTTGCGCCCTGAAGGTGGAGGACAGAGTTTCAGATCCGATTAGTCTCAACAAATGGGAGAAAAGGGGTCCGACTCTTGTCTTTGGACAGGACGGTGGAATTTGTTTTGCGATCGTGCCAAGGGAATAAAGGAGGAGCCCTCCGCAACCTTCAGTCCCTTTCTTGGTGGCTTGCAGCGTCATATCAAAGTCACCCGTGGGTGTGGGCCACCCGGCACCCTCCCCCGGAAGGCAAACACCCCCAGTATTTACAAGTGACGCCAGCAGGCAGGGGCGGAGGCTTTCCTGGGAACTGCGTGTGGCTCTGTTTACATCCCGCTCAAGATCGGAGCCCTTCCTGAAAGCCTGAGTCATGGGTACAGCAGGTGCTAGGCTGGCTCCAGCTGTCACTCGGTACAGCCACCCCCATGCCAGGGTAACAGCTCCTGCCTGGCACATTAAACCCGAGCAGAGCTCCGCTGCCACAAATCCCTTCAAGGAACCTTAGGCACCTGTTAAAGACTACAAAGCAAACCTTTCAGGAGAAAGCGGGGAGGCTAGGACCAGTGTCCAGAGGTGGGTCTGGTTGTCAAAAGCCTCCAGAAAGTGGAGGGGGGGGGGGTGACACAGCAAGCCTTTCCAGAGGCTCTAAAGAACAGCCCTGCTGACATGCACAGGAGGGGGGCTTAGGGGAGTCAGGAGGGCAGACAGATCACACCTCTCTTCAGCAGCCCACATGAAACAGGCAGTATAAGGGGGGGGGGGGGGTGAGAGACACACGACAAGTCAGGGATGCTCTCAAGAGCCTGGGGAAAGTTAGCTGCGCATTAAGGAGGGAGGAAACAACCCTTCCTGGGCAAGGAGCAGCAAAAAGCCCCTCGCCTCCCCCCAGTACTCTGCAAATGCTATGAGAGGGGGGGATGGGGGGGCTCTGGGGCCACAACCCCGGGACTCCGCATTATCCTGGCGCTTGCACTGCTCTCCCCACCCCCTTGTTTACCTCCACTTTGAATTTTAGCTGCGCAACATGAGCTGGAATGCGGACATCCAGGAGCCCAGAAAGCTCTGAAGAAGCAGCCCCCGGGGGCACCTCCCGGATCCCCCGCCCCGAAGGGCTTCCGTGCCACCTCCTCGCAGAAAGTGCCAGGGCAGTGCCAAGGGAGCCCTCCCGGGGCGGGCAGAAGCGCAGCTCCCCAGGCGAGCGTTGGGAAACGACACCCCCCCCCCCCCTACGAAAAGCCCCGCTGCTAAGGGGGGGGGGGCGGAGGGGGGACTCACCGTTTCGGGGTCTCCGCTCCGGTGCTGCTTCGTTCGATCGGCTCCATCATGTGACAGCGAGACGCCGCTCGCTGGAAACTTAAAGGGGCCCCCACGTGACTGGAAGCGGCCGCTGCACCGGCACCAGCGGCGGGGGAAGGACCGGGGGAGGAGCCGCCGGGCAGGGGGAAGTCCCGGACCTCCTGCCAGCCGAAATGGGTCCTGGAGGACCAGCAGCCACTCAGGGTTTCAGGATGGCCTTAATGAATATGCATGAGAAAGATTTGCATGTCATGGAGTGACAGGTATGCAGCTCTGTGCCATGCATATTCATTAGGGCTATCCTGAAACCTGACTGGCTGGTGATCCTCCAGGACAGGGTGAGGAACCACTTCTTTATTCTGACTGGGTTGAGAGGATAGACGAGTAGCTGGTTTTAAGAAAGGTTTGGACAAGTTCCTGGAGGAAAAGTCCATAGTCTGTTGTTGAGAAAGACATGGAGGAAGCCACTGCTTGCCCGGGTTCGGTAGCATGGAATGGTGCTACTCTTTGGGATTCTAGAACAGGGGTCCCCAAAGTCCCTCCTTGAGGGCCGAATCCAGTCGGGTTTTCAGGATTTCCCCAATGAATATGCATTGAAAGCAGTGCATGCACATAGATCTCATGCATATTCATTGGGGAAATCCAGAAAACCTGACTGGATTGCGGCCCTCAAGGAGGGACTTTGAGATCCCTGCATTAGATCTAGTTACATGCACTGCCTCCATTGTATGTAAATAGATCTCATACATATTCATTGGGGAAATCCTGAAAACCTGACTGGATTTGGCCCTCAAGGAGGGACTTTGAGATCCCTGCATTAGATCTAGTTACATGCACTGCCTCCATTGTATGTAAATAGATCTCATACATATTCATTGGGGAAATCCTGAAAACCTGACTGGATTTGGCCCTCAAGGAGGGACTTTGGGGACCCCTGTTCTAGAATCTTACTTTCTAGGATACTGGAATCTTGCTATTCTTTGAGATGCTGGAATGTTGCTACTCTTTGGGTTTGGCCAGGTACTAGTGACCTGGATTGGCCACCATGAGCAGGGCTGTGGAGTCGGTAGATAAATGTTCCGACTCTGACTCCTCAGTTTTTTGTACTTCAGACTCCGACTCCGACTCCAGTACCCGAAATTTCCTCCGACTCCGACTCCACAGCACTGGTTAATTTTCAGATCATTAAAATGGAATGTCAAGTTGAGAGAAATGAGCATTTTCGACACCACCTTCTTTTTGCTTTTAATCAAGGTTCTAAGGCCGCAGAAGCTGCTCGCAACCTTTGTGCTGTGTATATAGTGGGTGCTATAGCTGAAAGAATCGCTCGTGATTGGTATGCCAAGTTAAAAAATGGAATCGGTAGATAAATGTTCCGACTCCGACTCCAGGCCTGAAATTTCCTCCAACTCCGACTCCACAGCCCTGACCGTGAGCCCGTGCTACTGGGCTTGATGGACCATTGGTCTGACCCAGTAAAGGCTATTCTTATGTTCTTCCCAAATGAGGGGAAAAGTTCCTTATTTGGCAGGCCTATACCCGTCTGGTGCATCCTGGCATGCAGTCAGATGCCGTCATGGATACCATATGGCTCCAGAAAAAAAGAAGAATGGATTCAGACATCCGGGTTTTACTTCCATGAAAGCGATGGAAGTAAAACCCGGATATCTCAAGCTGGTGGCACCTGAGTCCGGAGTGAGCATCGCCCCTGCCTCTGATGGGAATTAGAGGAGCTGAAGGGGGACCTTATCTGGGATTTTTTTTTATAGTTCTAGTAAGTTGATAGTTTTTATATGAACGTTGCAGAAATATAGAACATATGTTTAATAATATTTCAGGGTAAGTGGCGCTCTTTCCCGCCCTCCCCCTGCCACGCACGCACCTCCCCCTTCCCTTCCCCCGTCCCTTTTTAATTTTCCAGGTGAGAGCAACAGCACCAAACTTGCCTGGAAGGCGACACCGACGAGGGCCGCAAGTTCCCCTCCCCCATCTATATTTATACCATTTTATTGTACAACGCTTCAAATGTAATGATAAGCATTTAATCAAAATTTTAATAAACCGTGAAACTATGAAATTACGAGAAAAGGGGTGCATGCGCTTGGCAGGGGGGGCAGAGAAGAGCTTTTAGCACCGGCAGCGGCAGTAGTAGTTCCAACGCTCATAGGAATTCTATGAGCGTCGGACCGGTTACCGCTGCAGCCAGCGCTAAAAACCACGCTACATTTTTCTAAAAAGGTGTGGGGGGGGGGTAAGTCTGGAAGACAAATAGAATGAAAGATTATAGTTGCATAGCAGATGGAGGATATGATAGGTAAAATTTGTCATATTTGCATCCAGATCTTCTGTCTTAAAAGCCTGAAGTCATAATGCCGTTGTACAGGGCCATGGTGAGACCTCATCTGGAGTACTGTGTGCAATTCTGGAGGCCACATTACAGTAAAGATGTGCGCAGAATTGAATCGGTTCAGTGGACGGCCACCAGGATGATCTCGGGGCTCAAGGGTCTCTCGTACGAAGAGAGACTGAACAAATTGCAGCTCTACACTCTCGAGGAACGTAGGGAGAGGGGAGACATGATCGAAACATTTAAGTACCTCACGGGACGTGTGGAAGTGGAAGATGATATTTTCTTTCTCAAGGGACCCTCGGCCACAAGAGGGCACCCGCTCAGACTCAGGGGCGGAAAATTTCATGGCGACACCAGAAAGTATTTCTTCACAGAGAGAGTGGTTGATCATTGGAACAAGCTTCCAGTGCAGGTGATCGAGGCAGACAGCGTGCCAGACTTTAAGAATAAATGGGATACCCATGTGGGATCCCTACGAGGGTCAAGATAAGGAAATTGGGTCATTAGGGCTTAGACAGAGGGTGGGTAAGCAGAGTGGGCAGACTTGATGGGCTGTAGCCCTTTTCTGCCGTCATCTTCTATGTTTCTATGTTATGGTTATAGAAACATGATGGCAGATAAAGGCCAAATGGCCCATCCGCAGCATCCACTATCTTCTCCTCTCCCTATTGGCTAAGACTCTTAACATTTGCATCTCCTCTTCCTATTGGCTAAGGCTCTTTACACCTGCATTGTGAGGTCATAGAGCTTTATGATTATAGACACATGATGGCAGATAAAGGCCAAATGGCCCATCCGCAACATCCACTATCTCCTCTTCTCCCTATTGGCTAAGGCTCTTAACATTTGCATCTCCTCTTCCTATTGGCTAAGGCTCTGTAAACTTGCATTGTGAGATCATAGAGCTTTCATGGCGACACCAGAAAGTATTTCTTCACAGAGAGAGTGGTTGATCATTGGAACAAGCTTCCAGTGCAGGTGATCGAGGCAGACAGCGTGCCAGACTTTAAGAATAAATGGGATCCCCATGTGGGATCCCTACGAGGGTCAAGATAAGGAAATTGGGTCATTAGGGCATAGACAGGGGGTGGGTAAGCAGAGTGGGCAGACTTGATGGGCTGGAGCCCTTTTCTGCCGTCATCTTCTATGTTTCTATGTTTAAGAGAAATTTACATATTGATGAATTCCAAAGTCTTTTTGACACAATCAGCAACAACTCATTTTTCTAAGTCAGGGGTCTGGTAGGGTAGTGGAGGGGAGCAGGGAGGGAGGGGGCCACTAGACTATCAGGGCCTTTGAGGGCTTATGTCAGAGGGCCAATGCACAAAGCAACTGACGTCCCTGCGAGTGTGTGAGCCAATCACCGCTGATAGGAACAGGGCCATTTTGCCATGAGCTACAGTTCTCAGGAATGAAACGGAATCAGCATTTTCAGGCCAAATCTGGAAATTAATTTTGATCTGCCTCTTTTTGAAGGTGTAGTCTGTCCCCAGAATTGTACACAGTACTTCACCCCCCTAAATTATACCGCTCTCTCAGGTTTATGAAGCCCAAATGCCAAATTCTGGACCATTCTCCAAGCCCTGTTAGGTTCCCTACCATCAGGGATATCTTCCCAATTGCAGATTTTGGTACGATTCGCAAAGAGGCAAACCTTACCAGACAATATCACTTGCATCTCGATTTATCACTACCCTTTGTTGCCCTCCACTCAAGCAGTTCCAAACCCAGTCAGTCACTTTGGGGCCCATACCGAGGGCACTCGGCTTATGTTGATTGGCACATTGAAAAAGAATCAATGCAGTTTACAATCCAAATTTTACAAGGAAAAGAATTGCAACTCGATGCTCAGGTTGTGAGTCCAAGCCCCACGCTGCTCCTTGTGACATAAGAATTGCCGCTGCTGGGTCAGACCAGGGGTCCATCGCACCCAGCAGTCCGCTCACACGGCGGCCCATCAGGTCCATGATCTGTATGTTCTTATGTTCTTATGTTCTAGCCTTACTGGGCCAGACCAATGGCCCATCTAGCCCAGGAGCCCGTCCTCATGGGGGCCAATCCAGATCACTAGTACCTGGAAAAGACCCAAAGACTACCAACATTCCATACAGAACCTCAAAGAACAGCAAGATTCCGTAATCCCAGAGAGTAACAAGATTCTAGAATCCCAAAGAGTAAGAAGATTCTGGAATCTCAAAGAGTAGCGACATTCCATGCTACCGATCCAGGGCAAGCAGTGGCTTCCCCATGTCTGTCTCAATAGCAGACTATGGACTTTTCCTCCAGGAACTTATCCAAACCTTTCTTAGAAACCAGCTACGCTATCCGCTCTTACCACATTCTCCGGCAACGCGTTCCAGAGCTCAGCTATATTTCCTCCTATTGGTTTTAAAAGTATTTCCCTGTCACTTCATCGAGTGTCCCCTAGTCTTTGTCATTTTTGATGGAGTAATAAATCGATCCAAAAATATATAAAGGCAAACAAAAATTTGGAGGGGGTCAAAACTGAATACGCTACTACAAAAGTTCTCTAATTTGCACGGCACCACTTAAATTTTTCAGGCATTGTGTAGGCCCAACGCAGAGTGGACAGCAAAAGTGACTCTCAGTTGTCAGTAGCGGGTGTGCGTTCATTCCCATTCCGGTTTCTTTCTCTGTGCGCAGAAATCATTCATCCGTGTGGAAAACGTATTTACGCATGTCGAGTAACATAAGAACATAAGAATAGCTGCTGCTGGGTCAGACCAGTGGTCCATCCTGCCCAGCAGTCCGCTCACGCGGCGGCCCCAAGGTCAAGACCAGTGCTCCAAATGAGTCCAGTCTCACCAGTTTAGCATGAACTTGTCCAACTTTGTCTTGAAACCCTGGAGGGTGTTTTCCCCTATAACAGATTCGGGAAGTGCGTTCCATTTTTTCTACCACTCTGGGCAAGTCACTTAATCCTTCATTGCCCCAGGTACATTAGAATTAGATAGATTGTGAGCCCACCGGAACAGATAGGGAAAAATGCTTTGAGAACCAGGATGTTGAACTGCTTAGACAAGCTCCATTGATAGGCAGTGTATAAATAACTAACACGTAAAAGAGGGATATTAGAAAGTTCAAGGAGGGAAATTCCAGCAGGTGATCTACCTACCCCACCGTTAAATCGTAGAAGGCCAGGGTGAAGTGGTGAGCCTTCAAGGAGACTGTAAATTTTGGAAATGGGTGTAAATTTTACGGAAAGGGTGGTAGATGGGTGGAACAGTTTCTCGGAAGAGGTGGTGGAGACAGAGACTGTGTCTGAATTCAAAAGGGCCTGGGAGAGAGAGGAAGAGATAATGGTTACTGCAGATGGGCAGTTCTATGACCTCACAATGCAGGTGTAAAGAGCCTTAGCCAATAGGAAGAGGAGATGCAAATGTTAAGAGCCTTAGCCAATAGGGAGAGGAGGAGATAGTGGATGCTGCAGATGGGCAGACTGGATGGTCCATTTGGCCTTTATCTGCCATCAGGTTTCTATAACCATAAAGCTCTATGACCTCACAATGTAGGAGTAAAGAGCCTTAGCCAATAGGAAGAGGAAATGCAAATGTTAAGAGCCTTAGCCAATAGGGAGAGGAGGAGATAGTGGATACTGTGGATGGGCCATTTGGCCTTTATGTGCCGTCATGTTTCTATAACCATAAAGCTCTATGACCTCACAATGCAGGTGTAAAGATCCTTAGCCAATAGGAAGAGGAGATGCAAATATTAAGAGCCTTAGCCAATAGGAACAGGAGGAGATAGTGGATGTTGCATATGGACCATTTGGCCTTTGTCATCATCACTAATAATAAAACCCTAAGCGCGCATGCGCACTCCTACCTGCGTGATCCGTGATCCAAGGCAGGTAGGAGTGCACATGCACGCTTAGGGTTTTATTTGCTTGGGAGAAAATGCCCGGGGCCTCCGGAGCGCAGAGGGGCAGCAGCGACAGAGATGGTACGGGCCGACGGGTGGCGGCGGAGGTGAAGCAGTGGCACTGGTGGCAGGAGCAGGAACTGTGTGAGGGGAGTCAGGGGGAGGTAGCAGGAAGGGATGCCTACTGCTGGACAGGGGGAGCAGGGAAGAGGTGCTGTTAGACAGGGGGGGAGGTAAAAAGAAGGGAGAAGGGCTGCTGCTGGACAGGGGGAGCAGGCAAGGGGTGGTGGTGGACAGCCGAGGAAAGAGAGAAACAAAAAGAAAGAAAGACAGACAGAAAGCGGACAAGGAGAGAGAGAGAGAAAGAAAGCCAGACACACACATCTATTCTAGCACCCGTTAATGTAACGGGCTTAAAAACTAGTACATAAGCGTTGCCTCTGCCGGGTCAGACCAGGGGTCCATCGTGCCCGGCAGTCCGCTCCCGCGGCGGCCCCCCAGGTCCATGACCTGAAAGTGTTCCCTACCTAACCTAAAATATCCATACCCTATTCGCTCAATGTCCTGTAAGGTAAACCTCTATCTGTACCCTGTTATTCCCTTTGCTTCCAGGAAATCATCCAGTCCCTTTTTGAACCCCAGAATTGTACTCTGTCCTATCACCTCTCCGGGAAGCGCGTTCCAGGTGTCCACCACCCTCTGAGTGAAGAAGAACCTCCTTGCATTCGTTATGAATCTGTCTCCTCTCAGTTTTTCTGAATGACCTCTTGTTTTAGTTGTCCCTGCTAGTCTAAAGAATCTGTCCCTCTCCACCTTCTCTATGCCTTTCATGATTTTATAAGTTTCTATCATGTCCCCTCTCAGTCTCCGCTTCTCCAGGGTAAAGAGCCCCAGCCTGTCCAACCGTTCGGCATATGAAAGGTTCTCCATACCCTTTATCATCCTCGTTGCCCTCCTCTGGACCCTCTCGAGTATTGCCATGTCCTTCTTGAGGTATGGCGACCAGTACTGGACGCAGTATTCCAGATGTGGGCGCATCATTGCTCGATACAGTGGCAGGATAACTTCTTTTGTTCTGGTAGTGATACCTTTTTTGATAATGCCCAACATTCTGTTTGCTTTTTTTGAGGCCGCTGCACATTGTGCCGCCTGCTTCATTGTGTTATCCACCAATACCCCCAGATCTTTTTCTTGGCTTCCTTCCCCGAGTACCCTCCCTCCCATCGTATAGCTGTACATGGAGTTCCCCTTCCCTATGTGCAATACCTTACATTTCTCCACATTGAAGCTCATCTGCCATTTTTTTGCCCACTCACTCAGTTTGTTCAGGTCGCTCTGCAGTTCTTTGCATTCCTCAACAGTTCTGGCCCTGCTGGAGAGTTTTGTGTCATCCGCGAACTTGATAACTTCGCACTTTGTCCCCGTTTCTAGATCATTAATAAATATATTGAACAGCAATGGTCCCAGCACTGACCCTTGCGGAACACCACTTGTGACCCCTATCCAGTCAGAGTAGTGCCCCTTTACTCCTACCCTCTGTTTCCTGTCCGCCAGCCAATTTTTAATCCATCTGTACACGTTCCCTTCCACCCCGTGACTCCACAGTTTCTTCAGTAAGTGTTCATGGGGCACCTTGTCGAAGGCTTTTTGGAAATCTAGATATATAATGTCTACTGGGTCACCTTGGTCCAATTGCTTACTTATCCCCTCAAAGAAATGCAGTAGATTTGTTTGGCATGATCGGCCTTTACAGAAACCATGCTGGCTTGATCTCATCAGATTATTTTTTTCTATATGCTCATTGATACCTTCCCTGATCATTGATTCGACCATCTTCCCCGGAACAGAGGTTAAGCTCACCGGTCTGTAGTTTCCCGGGTCGCCTCTCGATCCTTTTTTGAAGATCGGTGTAACATTCGCTATCTTCCAGTCCTCCGGGATTACCCCTGTTCTCAAGGACAGGTTGCAAATATGCTGCAGTAACTCTGCTGTTTCATCTCTGAGCTCTTTTAGTATTCTCGGGTGGATCCCGTCTGGGCCCGGAGCTTTGTCCGTTCTTAATCTATCTATCTGCCTGAGAATGTCTTCGAGGCTTACCTCCATGCATGATAATTTCCCCTCTTGGTCTCCCCTGAAGATTTTTTCCGGTTCTGGCACACTGGATGTGTCCTCTATTGTAAAGACCGACGAGAAGAACTTGTTTAGCCTACCAGCCACCTCTTTTTCCTCTTTCACCACTCCCTTCCGGTCACCCTCATCCAGGGGCCCCACCTCCTCCCTCGCTGGCTGTTTCCCTTTCACATATCGGAAAAATGGTTTGAAATTTCTTGCTTCCTTTGCTAGTCTCTCCTCATACTCTTTTTTGGCTTTCCTGACTACTCGGTGACATTCTTTTTGTTGCTTCCTGTGCTCTCTCCAGTTTCCTTCAGTTTTGTCCTTTTTCCACTTCCGAAATGATTTTTTCTTGTCTCCTATCACTTTCTTTACTTCACTGGTTATCCATGCAGGGTCCTTTGTCTGATTCTTCTTGGAACCTTTCCTAAATCTTGGTATATATAGGTTTTATGCCTTGTTTACTGTGTCCTTGAATAGGGACCAGGCTTGCTCCACAGTCCGAGTTTCCTTGGAGCTGTTTTTGAGCTTCTTTCTCACCATTTGTCTCATGGCATCATAGTTCCCTTTCTTGAAGTTAAATGATGTTGCCTTGGTTCTCTTTCCCATAGGTAGTCCTACTTGCACTTTGAACTGAATCATGTTGTGGTCACTGGTTCCTAGTGGTCCTATGATCTCCACATCCTTCGCGGGGCCTTTCAGCCCATTGAGGATCAGATCCAGAGTCGCTGATCCTCTCGTTGGTGCCTCGACTAGTTGTTCCATGAAGCAGTCCTGGACTGCTTCCAGGAACTCCGTTTCCCTTGCACATTTTGAATTTCCAAGACACCAGTCTATCCCAGGATAGTTGAAATCTCCCATAACTATGGTGTTTGGGTTCTTGCATTCCCTTCTCAGCTCGGCTACCATTTCTGTATCTTCAGCTTCAGTTTGCCCAGGTGGACGGTAGAACAGTCCCATCTTTATCTCGGATCCGTTGCTTCCTGGTACTTTGATCCACAATGACTCCAGTTGGGCATTTGTCTCTTCTGTGTCCACAGTGGTTGAGTGGATGGTATCCCTTATGTATAGTGCTATTCCTCCCCCCTTCTGGTACATCCTGTCTTTTCGGTAGAGTTTGTATCCTGGAAGTACTATGTCCCATTTGTTTTCCTCGTTCCACCATGTTTCCGTGATCCCTATGATGTCTAGTTTCTCCTTATTGGCCATGACTTCTAGTTCCCCCATTTTGTTCTTTAGGCTCCTTGCATTTGTATACATGCAGTTCAAGTCTTGGCATTTTCCCTTCCTTTCTATTTTACCTTGCATTTCATGCTTCATTCTGTCCCCTTCCTGGCCTGTCAACTCCTGAGTATTGTCTCTTTTGTCCTCTCTTTGTGGTAGATTCCTATTGTCTTCCCCTTGTGGCGTGTTCCTATTGTCCTCCTCTTGTTCTTTCTCATCATCCAATCCCGTTTTGACTTCCCCTTCCAGTATGTTCATCCTTTCCCCCTCTCTCTTCATCTGACTCCCTTGTTTGCTCATAGTCTGTTGCTTGCCACTTGTGTCTTCCCCAGAATCTTTCCCCTCAGTACCCTCACTGGGTACTGTTTCCCGAACCATCGATACCAGGTCGACTGTCAGCTTTCCCCTTCTACTTAGTTTAAAGCTTGCTCTATCGCTCTTCTGACGTTATTTGCTAGTTGTCTAGTTCCCGCCTTGCTCAGGTGTAGACCATCCTTCTTGTAAAGCTTGTTCTTTCCCCAGAACGTTGTCCAGTTCCTCACGAAGAGAAATCCCTCTTCTTCACACCATTTTCTCATCCATGCGTTAATTGATTGTAGCTCCGTCTGCCTCTTCGTTTCTGCCCTCGGTACTGGCAGGATCTCTGAGAAGGCTATCCTCTGGGTCCTCATCTTCAGTTTCCTTCCTAAGATCTTGAATTGTTCAGTCAGTGCATTCCTGCTGTATTCCCTCCTGGTGACATCGTTTGTCCCGACGTGGACTATCACTGCTGTCTCTTCCGTCTCTGCTCCTTCCAGGATTCTCTCAATCTTGTCAACGATGTCCTTTGTTCTCGCTCCTGGGAGACAGGTCACTAGCCGATCCTCTCTCCCTCCTGCTATGTGACTGTCAACGTGCCTCAGGATTGAGTCTCCCACCAGGATTGCAGATTTCCCTTCTTTCAGCCTCCGTGTCGGTCGCAGGTCTGTGTCCTTGGTGTTCTTTGTTTCTTCCAGCAAGGTTCCTCCGTGGGTATCCTCTACCTTGGTGTCAGATGTTTCTTGTCCTCTGCTCTGTGTGTCTTCCTCATTTCCGTGCTCCTGTTCTTCCACTCTCCTGTAGGCATCCTCGATGAACCTCTCGAGCTCCCTGACTTGTTCCTCGATGCACTCCTCTCGCATGGGGTCTTCGGCTGTCTGGAAGGGGGCTTCGGAGATGTAGAGTCCCTCCAGCTCCTGGATCCTGAGCTTCAGTCGACTGACTTCGCTCTTCAAGCTTTCCAGTTCCTGGCATCGTCCGCACACATATGACTGCTGCCCGGAGGGGAGGTAGTCATACATGTGGCAGTCCGTGCAGTACACTGGGAAGCTGTTTCTATGTTTCTATAACCATAACGTTCTATGACATCACAATGCGAACGTAAGTTGGGAGTCAATGATAATTCCTCAATATTTAAATGTCTCCATTAAGGGTATCGCTCTCCCCTCAAAATGCAAAACTATGGGCTCCTTTTACGAAGGTGCGCTAGGGCCTTAACACGCGGAATAGCGCGTGCTAAATTGCGGCACGCTAGCCGCTACCGCCTCCTTTTGAGCAGGCGGTAGATTTTCACCGCTAGTGCACCTTCGTAAAAGGAGCCCTGCGTTTGGCATAGGCAGGTGGCCTGTAAGCCAACAACTGCTTTTATCAAGGTTCGCTACCAATTGAATGAGCGTCAGCGCAGTTTCCTCGCTGGCTAGCCGCTAAAACCCTCTTATCGCAGTGTGACGAAAGGGGAACTACGTCCAGTATGGCCCCATCCTGAGTGGATTCCCCTACCAACTGCTGGAACAACAATTGGTTCAAAATCCAGCAAGAAGAATGATTTGTTTCGGTTAAAGAAAATTGACAGTTTTCAGGATTTTTCAACTAAATCCCACTGGTTACCTGTAACAGCTGGCATCACTTTTAAGATAACAAATCAACACGAAAAGGTATTCAAATAATACACCTATTAACAGAAGACAGAAAAGGCAGGTTCCTGCCACGGAGAAAAAGACCTCAGTGTTTCAAGGAAGTCAATCCAAGAAACTACTATGACAAATACATTTGCAACACAAAAAGGATATATCGATAAATTTAAGAAGATTTGGGGACCATTAACAGATTTTTGTAATGATTGATATAATTTTTTCCCATAATAAGATACTTGATAAAGGAGGGGGGGGGGGGTAGGTTTATTCTCTTTATCATTTGAAGCAGCCGTTCAGGGTAACAACTGGAGCATGGACAGTGTGTAGTGGAGAGGATTGCATGGAGGAGACCATCGCAGAGAAAGTGACATGGGCATCCTGGGTCTATCAACCATATCTCTTACCTGAAGAAGTACTTTCTCTGGGAACACCATCTTTCTTCCAAAACCTACTTACTACACTTCATCACTGAAACTGAAACCGTGGATTGAAGACTATGTTTTTATTTTTCTTTTTTCAGTTTAAGAATTATTTTTAATCTTATTCATTGTTTTGCCACTTGTTTTTGTTTTGTTCTATTTCTATCATTTAAATTTCTCCTGAATTCTTTTGTTCTACCTTACAAAGTACTTAGTTCAATACAGACTTGTTAGAATGTTTATTTTCCTATTTCTCCTCTATCTCCACTTTTCATTTCTTTATTACTCTCTAGGTACTTTAGTTAGATTGTGAGCCTTCGGGACAGTAAGGGAATTTCTAAGTACCTTTCTTATTTATAATTTTAATGTATATTTTCTGTAAACCGCTTAGAACTTAACGGATGTAGCGGTATATAAGAAATAAATTACATTACATTACAAATTACATAAAATATAAATACATTATCATAATAGTTGTTATATTGTGTGCAACTAACAAAATAAGGGGAGGGAAAGGGATTCATAATTGAATAATAGTTGATAAAATTATTAAATTTTATATGATGTCTAAAATTATAGTAAGGATTATATAAGATATGTTGTATGTACAGTATGTTATGGAGATATCAAGTGTATACTTAAGGTAATTGTATGAATCTTTATGATACACTTGTTGTTATATGAAAAAAAATTAATAAAAAGAAAACACATCCTCGGTCACAAAAAACTCTGTGGGTCAAATTAAAGTACTATAACAGCATGATTCCCGCAGAAGATTTTGGAAGCTGTTGCTTGTTTCCAAAGATATTCCACTAAAGCAGCCAATCGGCGAAACAGGGCCTGTCGGGAATACTGAGAGGTTTCTTTAACATGATTTGAACAGTAAACTGGCTCTATTTACGGAGCAGTGGAGATCTTATTTACCAGGAGATGTACTGAAGATAAGTGCAAGTTCTTCTTTATGCATGCTGCTATTAACTTTTTGCTTCATTTTTGAATCATGCTATTATAGTATTTTAATTTGACCCACGGAGTTTTTTGTGACCGAGGATGTGTTTTCTATGACAACTCAGTATTTGTCACAGTAGTTTCTTGGATCGACTTCCTTGAAACACTGAGGTCTTTTTCTCCTGCCTTTTCTGCCTTCTGTTAATAGGTGTATTATAGTGTTGATTTGTTATTTTTGGTATTCAGCTTGTACATTTTTTGTTATTTTATCACTTTTAAGATTACATGTACAGTTCTCTATCTCCCCTCTTTTACAGACGCATAATATGGGTTTTAGCGCCTGCAGTGGCGGTAACTGCTCATAGGAATTCCACGAGCGTCGGAACAGTTACCGCTGCTGTTGACGCTAAATCCCGCGCTATGAGTTTGTAAAAAAAGGGGGTATATTCTGCAAGCTAATTCCAGTGAATATTTGTTTCATCTTTTTTCTTTTTGGTCTTATAGGATACATGATGCAGTTATCTTATGATTCCGCTCTGTAAGGGGTATAGATTATAAATGTCGGTTTAACTGCTCATTTAGCTATTTGTATATGGAACGATTTACATTCAAATGATTAGGATGGAATCGAGCTAAAAGCTTTTTTATTTGACAAATTTTACTAATACTATGTCATAGATATTCATTTGAACTTATAATAATAGTCATATAATAAATTTATTCTTTTATACCGCCATTACCAAGAGTTCTAGGCAGTTTACACCATAAGAAACTGAACAATCAGCGAAATACATTCATACCATAAAAATAAAATCATTATAAAAAGTTAAAAATGAATTACAATCTTCAAAATACCCAACTAAGTAATAAATTTGTCAAACAAAGAAGACTTAAGTAATTTTCGAAAAAAGAACCTTAGCCTTTCAGGCAGGATTGTAATTTACCTGCCTGAAAGGCTAAGGTCTTATATCTGACACTATTTGGCTTAGGATAGGCAAATAAGTAAGAACTTCTTGTATTCCTTGATGGTCTATATCAGTGTTTGTCAATCTTTTTACAGCTATGGACCAGCAGAAATAAAAGAATTATTCTGTGGACTGGCATTGGTCCGTGGACCGGCGGTTGAAGAACAGATGGGGGGCTAAGTCGTGAGCCAGACCCCGCCCATCTCTACCCAATCTACACCCCAGACCCCGCCCCCATAATAGTACTAATTGCACCTTGCATGTCCCGTGACTCATCTGGAAGCCTTCCCTCTGACGTTGCAACGTCAGAGAGAAGGTTTCCGGTTCAGGTGCAGGATGCCCGTAGGAGCCACTGCCTGAGGCTTTGTGCACTGAATCAGTTAGGAAGAGGGAGCTGGCTCAAAGATAACCTGCATCGATTGCACTGTGGACCAATGGTTGAAGAACACTGTTTTGGGCCTGATGATCGTGCTGGCCTTGTGAACCGGCAAGAAATTTCTGTGGACCAGCACTGGTCCATAGATCGGCGGTTGAAGAACACTGGTCTATATAACTCAAAATGAGGAGACAAGTAAATTGGAGACTCTCCTGATATCAACTTAAAGCAAATGCAAGAAAATTGAAATAGAACTCTTGCTTCCAACGCTAACCAGTGCAACAAACGATAATATGGGCTAATATGGCCATTCTTCTTCAGACCAAATATCAGTCGAACCGCGGTATTCTTACTGTAATTCCTCACATTTTTCTAATGGGGTTTTCTTATTTGTAGATTGCTTTGATCCTTTATTGGCAACAGTGTGTAATATATTATACAAGGGTTCTTCGCAAAATGCCCGTACTAGAACACCAGACCACCAGGTACTTGGATTGTAGTCTCAAGAGAATGGTGGGTGGCCATTTCAAGGGTAGGGCCTGGGGGCAGGTCTAGGTACTTCATAACAGAACACAAGCTGAAGTCGAAGAAATAACATGCAGGAAGCATATTTAATGTTTTGTTTACACCTGAAAGAATTATTTATAAGGAAGTATCATGGCAAGAGCCAGAATTTTCAAATTTCAGCTAATACTTGAATGTAACAGGAAAAAAAAATGAGCAATAAACACATAAGAATTGCTCTATATAGTAGTACAACTTCGCGGATCTGAGAAGTTAACAAGTTAAAGCGAACCAGAACATAATTCCAGGAATACACAGTATTATCAATTATAATAAGTTACATTACGTTAGGTAACATGCTTTTCTGAATAAGTACGTTTGTTCGCCTTTTTCTAACATCACTGGAATTAGTCATAATGCCGTTGATAGGTCAGCCAGAATTTCTCGACAAACTCTTGATTCCTCACTCTACTCAGCGTTCGCTCCGATCCACTAATCAAAATCTGCTTTCCAGTCCATTATTACGGCACATCAGTACCATGAGAACTAATATTTCCTCCGTTACCGCTCCTTCCCTTTGGAACTCGGCCCCAAGTCATTTATGAGAGGCTACATCCCTAGATAACTTTAAATCCAGTTTAGAAACATTTCTTTTTAAAGACGCTTTAGAAACTTGACTGTCCTTATAAGGATGTGTTATGACAACGTTAGACCGGCCTATCAGATTGTTCCTCCTGGTTTCCCCCCTTTTTGTTTGTTCCTTAATTATTCTTTACTATTTAAACATTGTAGTTACTTCCCCTTTTCCTCTCGTTCCAATTAATCTTTGTCTTATTGTCTATCTATGTTTACAAAAAAAACCCCACTGTGGAGTGACGATGTTCCTGAAATGGACTTTACTGAAGATATAAAAGTTGCAAAAGTCGACGTAACAATCCACATAAAAACAGGATAATCCACATAAAAACCTTAAGGACCTAGTCCGCTGACAGCATAGGACCCAACATGGTCCGTGTTTCGACAAGATGGTCTTTCTCAGGGTCCCCTGATAGTCCTATGGTAGTAGATACGTGGAAAAACTAATGAATAAAAAAAAAAAAAAAGGTTCATAGAGGTTTACAAAGAATACGCTGCAAAAACCAAAATCTCTTTGTTTTGGCTAGGCTATGTTTACATCTTGAGTTAGTTCTTGCTACTTTTTTTTTTTTTTTTTTGGGGGGGGGGGTTGGATAAGGTAGGATATCAAATTTTAAGAAACCTTGAATTGCAGCCGGCATTCGTCCCCAATTTCTAAAGCAAGTTAAACGATTTAGAAGGCCCTTCTGTACCGACTGTTTCCACGGACTCAGCTTGGAAAAAAAAGTCCTTTTTTTTTAGTAATTCCTAGTTGTTGTTTGATCCAATCTTTTCCTAGAAGAGGAAGGAAGGCAGGGAAGAAGAGGTCAGTTGTCCAGAAAGCCCCATAACATCACCAGCAACGGAGGGGCCTCCAGGGAGGTCATAGGATTGGGCAATCACTTGATACTTGCCAAGGAATGGAGTTCAGGCTGAGTTCCTCCATGCCAGAGAATGGGAAATGTGAGGCCTTAGAAGCCCAGTGTTCTGCATGACAAAGCACAAACGTCGAGGTGGATTTGTTTGCAGAGGAAAGTGCTTTCTCATGCTATATTTTTCGACTCACACCCTAGTGCACAGCATGAGTGATTTTAAAATAGCTACAGTACCTCTAGTTCAAGTTTTCAGGACATTGCAAACTGCTCGGCCTGAACTTGAAAGCACTTGTTCCAGATGGGTACATTTTGTTCATTATGGTACTACACTGGAGTAATTTAATAAGGCTTCTTGGCTTTGGGGCATTATAACTTAGTGCTATTCTGCACGATAATTAAACCATGCCAATAGTAATAGCTGTAGGTATTTAAAACTGTTGTTTTTTTTTTTTCTGTTGGTGCGAAAGGTTCCGGGGATGTTTGGCTATGCAGATTTATTTCCTACGTGTGATATTCTGTAAGTGTACAAATTTCTCAGAATAGAGGGCCTAGGCAGATTTCTCACAAAGGACCCTGGTGCCACAAAAATACAAACGAAAAATATTTGGGCTGGGCTGGTGGCTCAGTGATGGCGCTGCCATCACTGCGAGGGGATATGATCAAGACCTTCAAAATACTGAAAGGAATCGACAAAATAGAGCAGAAAAAACTATTTACATTGTCCAATTTGACACGAACAAGAGGACACGGAATGAAGCTAAGGGAGGACAAGTTCAGGACAAATATCAGGAAGTTCTGCTTCACGCAACGAGTGGTGGACACCTGGAATATTCTCCCAGAGGAGGTTATTGCGGAATCGACCGTCCTAGGATTCAAAAGCAAACTAGATGCACATCTCCTTACGAGAGGCATAGAGGTATATGGGTGACTAAAAATTTACGCCAGGTGTACACCTGGCAGGGCCTCCGCGTGTGCGGATCGCCGGGCTTGATGGACCGAAGGTCTGATCCGGAGATGGCGCTTCTTATGTTCTGCCTCACTTCGGCTGCTTTGACTCCTGCTTGGGCTGTTACCTCTCCTGGGATTTCCCCCCTCGTCTTTTCCGAGCTGGTGACTGCGTTTCCAAGACATAAATACTCCTCCTGAAGAAGCCCTCGCAGCGAAACTCAGGACTGAGTTGGGGAGCAGAGAAAGTTCACCATTCGGCACTTTTCCACATATTTATTCATATACTCACATTGGAAAAGCAAGACTGCGGAGCCACGAGATTTGATCATCCACGCAGGATAAGATAAGTGCTATATTCACTAGTAGACAAGTGTAATAAAAAAATACATAAGCACAGGCTGGATGACTTATGTCTTGAGATCAGATATAATATACAATAATGGACCTATAAGTTCAATGATGGTCCCGGAATGATCTCGCTGTGGCTCTTATGCAGGAGACAAGAGACTGAGCACTTATTTATAGTAAGAAGAAATAATATATTTATAATACTTTTAATACTAAAATTAGAGAATATAAATAAGTAAAAACTATGAGGGGCATAATCGAAAGGGATGTCTAAGTCCGTTTACGTCCATCTCACAAGTCATCCAAAGTTAAAAAGAGCCTACTTTCGAAAATCGTCTAATTATACGTCCTGCCAATCTGATCGTCAAAGCCGCCAAATCTTTATACCACATTTCCATCCAACTTTCCGTCCAAGTCCAAAACGCCTAGAACAAGCCCTGTTGGACGTGGGAGGGGCCTGCAAAGTGATGGATTGAACACCCAGACATGCCACCTAAATAGTGGGGTACCTTACAGGGCACTGCCCTGAACTTCACAAAAAGGGTGCCATGGCTTCTCCTCCCTACAGCTCCCTTATTGGTCATGGTGAGCCCCCCAAACCACCTCCAGAATCCCCTAGACCTACTTATCTACCACCCCAATAGCCCATATGGCTGCAGGAGCCACTTATATGCCAGTAAAAAAGGGTTTTGGGGGTATATAGGGCAGTGCACATGTTTAAGTATCAATGCAGTGATTACAGGGGCTTATGGGCATGGGTCCTCCTCTGCATGAGTCCCTAACCCACCCCCAAGACAACTTAAGCTGCCTCTGGGCTGGACGACTAGGCTTTCCTATGCCAGGCTGCTAGGTGATGATGGTCTGGAGGCTGAAATTTAAAGTTGTGAATAAAATTTTTATGGGGGGGGTTGGTGATCACTGGGGTAGTGTGTGAGGGTCTGTATTATGTGTTTGAAGTGCTTATCTGGTGAGTTTAGGTGGGTTTTTGTGACTTAGACCATGTTTTACATGGTCTAAGTCACAACGTCCAAGTTCCATTTGGCTCTGTTTTACATGCTGTACGACTAAGTCTAAGCCGGCCCACGTTCCGCCCAACTCCCGCCCTTGACACTCCTCCCGAAATGCCCCGTTTAGCTTTGGACGTTGAGTGGCACTATGAAGGCCTAGGTCGTTTTAAATACGTCCAATACCCGGTTTTATTATCGGCGCTTGGACATTTTTGAGAAATGTTCGTCCAAGTGCCGACTTAGGCCGGTTTTTGGACGTTTTTCTCTTTCGATTATGAGCCCCTATAGTTTTTATTGAATAAAAGAATTAAAGAAGCTGGTAACTAATTTGAATCAGTTATAAAGGAATGCCAGCAATACAGACTTTATACTCCTAATCATTTAAAGCTGTATAAATAACGCCCTGCCGAAGACCTGACTTTAGTTTCCAGGACGTGACCTCTGCTCCCCACACTGGCCAGGGCTGGAGATGCTTGACCCGAGGAAGAGCGGATATCTCTCAAAAGCTTGTCAAAGATACATTAAGCCCCTCCCCCCCCCTCTTTTACAAAACCGCAATAGCAGTTTTTAGCGCAGGCAAAAGAGGTGAAGCCCTTTCAAATTGTCTAACCGAAAAGATTAATCTTTACAGACATGGGCAACTCTGGTCCTCGAGAGCCGGAATCCAATTGGGTTTTCAGGATTTCCCCAATGAATATGCATTGAAAGCAGTGCATGCAAATAGACCTCATGCATTATTCATTGAGGAAATCCTGAAAACCCTGATTGGATTCCGGCCCTCGAGAACAGGAGTTGCCCATGTTGGGTCTAGCAGCTCTATTTTAAAACAACTACTGTATAATCTAGTAAGAACCTTTTTCAGTTGCTCCACAGTAAATAGATTTGTAGTAATCCAAATATGAGAACGATATCAATTGACAAAGAACTCGAAAACTGGATTGTGAGAAGACAGATGTTATAACGCTCGGTTGTTGAAGACGGAAAAATGATTTTTTTAGAGCATTCTCGTATGATTTTATTCTAAATCCGAATCCAGGATTACACCTAAGATATTAGATGTAACATAGTAGATGACAGCAGATAAAGCCCCGAATGGTCCAACCTGATTCAATTTAAATTTTTTCTTCTTAGCTATTTCTGGGCTAGAATCCAAAGCTCCACCCGGTACTGTGCTTGGGTTCCTACTGCCGAAATCTCCGTCAAAACCTACTCCAGTCCATCTACACCCTCCCAGCCATTGAAGCCCTCCCCAGTCCATCCTCCACCAAACGGCCATATACAGACACAGACCGTGCAAGTCTGCCCAGTACTGGCCTTAGTTCAATATTTAATATTAGATGCATTATCTATTTTAAGGGTGACCCGTCAAAAGCACGCCAGACATTGGCGCACCGACAATTGCTCGCAGGGACGAATGCACGCCGCTGCTTGAAGCCATTCTTGCCGTTCTTATTAGCGCTGTGAGAGAGAATCCCCACTACACTGAGAAATACTCATGCTCATGTTGAAGGGGGGGAACCCCCAATACACCGAAAAGTCCCACTTTTCTCCCAAACACTGGCTCTTCTGCTCTGATGGGCGGTGTGTGTGTAGGGGAACCCCCCAAGCCCCCTCCAAACCCCCTCTCAACGTATTTCTCAGTGTACTGGGGGCTTCCCCCCAAACTCCCCTCACAGCGCTAACAGGAACGATAATAACGGCTTCAGGTGGCAGTGCCCATTCATCCCTGCGCGCAATTGTCAGCGCGGCTTTGTTGGAGCGCTTCTGTGATTCTAATTCAAAAGTATAAATCAAACAGGAGACCACCCGTTATTAAAAGAACAGACATAAAAGGCAGCAGTTTTATAGATGATAACTTTTCATGGCTGTGATCTAAGGATGTTTGTTGGAATACGCAAACAAATGGTGACATCATCCTTTGCTCATTTGTGCAGTGACTTCATGTGGACACAGTCACCAACATATTAGATAAATTTAGTAAGAAGATACCACCTGCCACTTAGGTTAAAGACCTTGATCTTGTATGTATTTAAGTGGATAAAATATATTACATCACTATAGAAAAAAAAATTGATGTTTCTAATGAGATTGGAGAAAGAAAAAAATGACCTTATCCTACAACAGAAATACCACAAAACTTTTAATAATAATAATAATTTTATTGCTTAAACCAAATCTCCACCTCAAGACACAGAAGAACCTCGAACCCTTTCGCCTTCCCCCCACTCAAAGGCACACAACGCAAGAAAATGTTTGACAACCTTCTGGCAACACAAGCAGCAAAAATCAACCATTCCATCTCGAATCTTATGACAATATCAGACAACTTCAAAACATTCAGAAAAGAAATCAAAACCCTGCTTTTCAAAAAATTCATCCAAATATCTTAACCCCTCCTCTTTTACCTCCAGAAGATTCACCTACCTTCAGATAACCTTCCCCCATATTACCCACCTTAACACCTTCCAATTAAACAAATACCATAAATAGATTGTAACCTACCCTCTCTAACTGCATTCCATATGTATTTTTTATACAGTTCTTCACTGTCAGTTTAATTTCCATCCTATAAGTTCATATAGAATTTTTCTTTTTTCAACCATCTTTATTTTCTCTTCTTTATTAATTTCCAGGTACTTTAGTTAGATTGTGAGCCTTCGGGACAGTAAGGGAATTTTTTAAATACCTTCTTACTTCTCATTTATAATCTTAATGTACACTTTCTTCAAACCGCTTAGAACCTAACGGATGTAGCGGTATATAAGAAATAAATTACATTACATTACATTACATATACCGCTGTACCGTGAGGTTCTAAGCGGTTTACAGTAGAAACAGAAGAAATGCAATAAGTAAGATTAATTAAGATGAAGAGAAAGTACTTAGAGTTCCCTGACTGTCCCAAAGGCTCACATTCTTGCTAAAGTACTTGAGAAAAATAAATTAGTTAGGTTATAAACATAGAGTCGAATAAGGTAGGAAAACAGTTCATAGGAAAATTAATTTCGAATACATTATACATTATATATTGTTCAAGGCGGAATACAAATTATAGGAATTACCAAAAGAATTGCGTAATAAAGATTATCTAGATAAATTACATAACAGTGATTCGTGTACATTAAATGGTGTGGTAGAGGATTCAATTTTGAGAATTACATATCAAGGGAATCAAGTGATAACAGAATATAGTGGAGATTATCAGTATATACGGTTTACAGATTGGAAGTTACCTAATAATGAAGTAAGAAATTTATTGGATAGTGTGGAAAATGTTTATATAGGAATCAGAGTATGTATGATAGGAAAGGTTCTAAGAATTGAATTAATGTGTTATTCTATCGAGGGAGAGCTTGTGCATAAAGGGAGGATATTAGTTGGTAATGACGTGTTTTCTGAATAGAAATGTTTTGATTTCTTTTCGAAACACTTTGATGTCTGTTGTATTGATCATTAGTTTGGTGATTGTGGGGTCAATTTTTGCTGCCTGTGTCGCTAGAAGGCTGTCGTATAGTTTCTTAAGACGGGTTCCATTATTAGGTGGGAAGGTGAATAGGTTTTGAGTTCTTCTTGATCTGGATGAGCGGTAATGGTTTAGGCGGTTGTTTAGGTAACAGGGGGCAGTTCCATGGGTTATCTTAAACAGCAGACAATAGAACTTGAATTGAGTTCTTGCTTTTATCGGAAGCCAGTGAGAGTCTATATAGGCGGGAGTGATGTGGTCAAATTTGCTGAGACAGTAGATGAGTCTGATGGCTGTGTTCTGAACTGTCTGTAATTGTTTTATCATATTGTTAGGACATGTTAGGTAGAGGCTGTTGCAGTAATCCAAGTTACTGAGTGTGAGGGATTGTACATTTTCATTTGGCATTGAGTTTCTTCCTTAAAATGTTGGTGTAAAAACAGATCAGGGCCAGCAGACACGCCACTGCTACTGCTATTACTACTATGAAGCATTTCTGGCAGCACTGTCCATCAATCACAACATAAAAGAGACGGTCCCTGCTCAATAGAGCTTACAATCTAGTCAAGACGGACAAACTGGATAAGAAGGTGCATCACTACACAGGGCTCGGGGTGGGGGAATTACAGAGGGAATGATACAACAGATATCGGCGCTAAGCAATCCAACAGGGGTCATGGCCAAGGGAGGAGCATGGGAGGGTCAGAAGCATTCGAAACATTTAGGTGCAGTATTGCCAAATATTAGGGTCATGTGCCCAGCTTGTGCGCTGGGATTTACACCAGATTTCACCAGGCATAAGTCCTCGTGCCCAACGTTGGGGGTGGAATTCTGCACTACATGCTACTCAGAGCGCCCTTTTTAGGATTTTTCCCAGTGTCTAATTCTGAGTACTATTTCCAGAATCTGACTCTTATTGCACAGAACACTGAGTGAGGAACTGGGACATCCAAGTTGGCATATTAGCAATTCCCCCAGCGGTTTACAAAAAGCTCTACTGACCACAAAACCTTTTGTAAAACAACCTAAACATAGGGGAAAAGGGCTTCGTTCATATATATATGGATAATGGGTTAGCGATTATAGGGTATATTTTCAAAGAGTTTCAAAAGGCCAGGAGAGGCTCCTGGCTGTTTAAATTTCTTGCGTCACGAGTGGAATGCTGCAGGGTTCAGAGCTTGGGCCTGTACTCTTCAACATATTTATAAACGACCTAGAAATTGGCACGACGAGTGAGGTGATTAAATTTTTAGACGATACAAAGTTATTCAGAGTAGTGAGGAAACAGAAGGATTGCGAAGACCTACAAAGATACATAAATACACTCGAGGAATGGACTGCGAAATAGGAATTTTTCAAGTACCTTTCTTATTTCTAATCTTAATGTATATTTTCTGTAAACCGCTTAGAACCTAACGGATGTAGCGGTATATAAGAAATAAATTACATTACATTACATTACAAATGAGGTTCAATGTGAATAAGTGTAAGGTGACACATGTCGGTAACAAAAATCATATGCACGAATAAAGGAGTACTTGTAGACATGTCAATGAAACCATCCGCGCAATGTGCAGCATTGACGAAAAGGGCAAACAGAATGCTAGGAATGATTAAGAAGAGGATCATGAACAGATCTGAAAAGGTTATCAAGCCGTTATATATGGTATGCCCCCACCTGGAATACTGCGTCCAACATTGGTCGCCATACATGAAAAACGACATAGTACTACTTGAAAGGGTCCAAAGAAGAGTGACTAAAATGATTAAGGGGCTGGAGGAGTTGCCGTACAGTGAGAGATTAGAGAAACTGGGCCTCTTCTCCCTTGAAAAGAGGAGACTGAGAGGGGACATGATCGAAACACTCAAGATATTGAAGGGAATTGATTTAGTAGAGACTGTTCACCCTCTCCAAGGTGAAGGGAACGAGAGGGCACTCGCTAAAGTTGGAAGGGAAAAGATTCCGTACAAACGTAAGGAAGTTCTTCTTCACCCAGAGAGTGGTAGAAATCTGGTACGCTCTTCCGGAGGCTGTTAGAGGGGAAAACACCCTTCAGGGACTCAAGACAAGGTTGGATAAGTTCCTGCTGGAACAGAACATACACAAGTAAGGCTAGACTCAAATAGGGCACTGGTCTTTGACCTAAGGGCCACCGTGTGAGCGAACTGCTGGGCGCGATGGACCACTGGTGTGACCCAGCAGTGGTAAATCTTATGTTTTTATGATACTGAATATCTGGGGCTAACTATGACCTCAGCAGTCATCATTTTAAAAATGTCTAACCCCCCCCCCCCCATGCTGAATATCGACTGGTTAATGTAATGTGTAATGGCCAGCAGCTGAAAATATAAGGGCCTTATTTCAAACAAATAGACATGTAAGTGTAGCCAATATGAAGTGGAACCCTCAAAAGATGTGTGTGTGTGTGTGTGTGGGGGGGACAAGCTACAACAACTAGCCCCCCTCATTCATTCATTTGAAGCCCTGGCTGAAACAAGCACTTTGATTTAAAAAAAAAAAAAAAAAGTGTGCCTTACAGTTTGAGCAAAAAGGCGACGGGGGCATTAATAAAAAAAAAAAAAAAAATAGAATCCACACAAGGTTTTTCAAATAACCTCTTTAATCTAGCCGGTCAACGATCAGCCATGACTGGAACATTCTCCACTTCCTTTTGACCCTGAAATCCAGAAGTCTTTTTGCTGGCCTGGTTCCAGATAAGGATTACAAGGCCACTAAGAGTACCTTGTCCAAAAAATGAAGTAATAATTCTCTGTTGTCATGCCAGAATGTTCCTCACCCATTCACAAAACAGAAAGTAGCAAAATGTCTCATTTCTCTGTAGATATATTCTCCAAGGATGTCAAGGCTCTTCTTGGAAATATTCTGTAGGGTTGCAGGACTCTCCGGGACTAACTCCTGCATAAATAAAACACAAAGAACACAGAAATATTGGAGATTCCATTAACAAAACAAAACCAGGAGATTCAGATGATTTCCGGTTTTCAAAAACGCTGAAGTACGCTTCTCTTACTGAGACAAGTAACAAAAGAAATTAAAACTGTACTATTTGACAGATTTATCTCCTAAACAGAAGCCACACTAAATTTATATTTTTCTCTGTCTATTTCTTGTGTAATATGTTGCACTTTCTCTATTTGCGTTTTGTAATTCGCTGATTGTCCAGCTCTCTTCAGTGTGAACCGCCTACAAGTCATCTGACTATGGAGGTATAGAAGAATAAAGTTATTATTATTATTATATAATAGAGGGTGCTCACAAAAACATTCCTTGATTTTAAATGGTTACAAAACCAACATTTATTGGAATATTCTTTCACCTTTGAGGCTACAGTTTTCATCAACTCGATGTGCGCCCCACCTGTTACTAGGCAAACATTGATGCGATAATCGAGCTCGGACCAGATTCCCCGAAGCATATCTGGTGTGATCACGTTTATAGCTTCAGTGGTGCCTTCCTGCAAATCATCCATAGTTGCGGGTAGTGGAAGTACGTACCCCCAAAGGAAAAAGTCACAAACAGTAATGACTGGTGATCTCAGGGGCCATTTGAGGAACACTTGGGGGTCCTTTTATCAAGGCACGGTAGGGGTTTAACGCGTGGAATACTGCACGTTAAACCGCCTGCCGCGCTAGTTGCTAACGCCTCCATTGGCGTGATGAAATATCCAACGCGCTAACCCCGCTAGCGCGGCTTGATAAAAGGACCCCCTGGTCATTTTGTCGCGTTGCATTGTCTGGAGGTTGCAACTTCTCCACCAATTGCAGCTTCTAAGGGTGAAAGTGCAAGCGATTGTGGAAGATCTTGCTAACCGTGCTTTTTGGGACTTGTATTTGCTGTCATCTTATTTATAAACACATTCCAATAAGTTTTGATTTTGTAACCATTTAAAATCAAGGAGTGTTTTTCTGGGAACCCTGTATATCTATAAGGTTCCCAGAAGTCTCCTTGTTATAAAGCAATCTGAGTTAGTCCTAATTTTGACTTAATGGTCTTTGAACTGGTTCAGCTGAATAAAAAATATTTTATATAAATAAATACATACCAAAAAATGCAAAATGTGAGGCACATAAAAATACCAAGAAAGAAACCACAAACCCCAGAGCAGAATTTCTCAACTTGGTCCTGGCGGACTCCCTTGACGGTCAGGTTTTCAGGATATCCACTATGAGTATGCATAAACTTGATTTGCATACATTCATTGGCATAGTAAGGGGGATGCGGGAAGGGGGAGGGTCTTTGAAAGGGCGCAGGCATCAATTCTTTTCTCCACCCCACTCCTTCCCAATCCCCCCTGCCTCGCACGTGCTCCCTTCCCTCCCCTTCCCTCATATTACCTTTTAGTTACTTTGACAAAAGCCCTGGTGTAATAGTGCCACTGCCTAAGGCATCAGGTCTCATACTTACTGGAGTCTTTCTGTTCTCAGAAATGTCTCATCTGCCCTCCCTTACTGTCTTTTTGCACGTTATTAGTACCAGTTTTCCCCTATCATATCTACTGTGTTTCCCCGATGGTAAGACACTGTCTTATTTTTTTTGGAAGGCCAAAATATGCTCTAGGGCTTATTTTCGGGGGGATGCCTTATTTACCCTTTCATGTCCCCTCTGTATCTCTATCCTTTCTCTCTCTCTTCTGCTCCCTCACCCACGAGTCCTGCATCTGGCCCTCTCCCTTCTACCTGCACCTGGCAACACCCCCCTGCTCCGCGGCTCTCTTCAGCAACTTGTCAGCAGCGGTGATCAAGACAAGCTACCGACATCGAGGCCTTCCCTCTACGAGTCCCGCCTTTGTGGAAAAAGGAAGTTGAAACAAGCGGGACTCGCAGAGGGTAGGCCCCGACGTCAGAAGCTTGTGTCGATCGCTGCTGCTGAGTTGCCGAAGAGAGCCGCGGAGCAGGGGATGTGGCCGGAAGCAGGTAGAAGGGAGAGGGAGATAGGAAGGCTGTAGATCTCCGGAGCATGACACCGACCCCGGCCAGGATGATTTCTTTTTCAGGCGTGCATCTTACAAGTCCGGCGTCGCGGCGGGAAATAGCCATGCTGAGCAGTGAGCTCAGCACGTACACAGATGAAAGCCTTGCTTGCTGATTGGTCCGGCGGCACGAGCTCACTGCTCAGCATGGCTATTTCCCGCCGCGACGCCGGACTTGTAAGATGCACGCCTGCGTGACACACTACCGGAGCCACGGCAAAGGTGGAAAAGAGCCGCATGCGGCTCTGGAGCCGCGGGTTGCCGACCCCCGCGGTAGACGGAGGGACCACACGGAGTCACCCACCGTACCACCCGATTCGGGTAAGCGCAGGTATCGGTGGGTGGCTTATTTGCGGGGGGGGGGGGGTGCCTTATTTTACAATTTTTTCTAAAAAGGGGGGGCTGTCTTATTTGATGGCCCTGCCTTATCATCGGGGAAACACGGTAGGTATTATAACACTCTGCAATGATTAACATTATGCAACTGTTAGCTAAATATATATTAATATATAGGTACTTTAAAAGTTATTTCATTTCTCAGAGTACCTACAACCTGGGGCAATGCTTCTTAATCGGTGTCTGTATATAGCCGTTTGGTGGAGGATGGGCTGGCGAGGGCTTCAATGGCTGGGAGGGTGTAGATGGGCTTGAGTGAGCTTTGACGGAGACTTCAGTAGTTGGAACCCAAGCACAGTACTGGGTAGAACTTTGGATTCTTGCCCAGAAATAGCTAAGAAGAAGAAGAAAAATAATTTAAATTGAATCAGGTTGGGCAGACTGGATGGACCATTCAGGTCTTTATCTGCCGTCATCTACTATGTTAATCCAGTGCTCAGGGATGTTTTCAGGATACCCACAATGAATATGCATAAGAGAAATTTGCATATCAAGGAGAGGCAGTGCCTGGAAATTTGTCTCATGCATATTCATTGTGGATATCCTGAAAACTCTAGTGGCTCTCTGTCCTGGATTTGGAGGGGTAGCTGCCATTTGGATTAAAAAAAAAAAAATTAATATTCTTTTTATTTTGTCCTAGACTAAAATTCAATCCAGTGCATTCTGATGGAACCTTCAAAAGCAGCCCTGATGTTCAGCCAGGAGAGATTATCTTCCTGGCTCGGTGCTAAGGAAAAACAAAAGTTGACTGGGAATTGGCTTCCGATTCCTCGCTGCAAACTTGCTGGTCACACCCATTTTGTATTAAGCAGGTCAGAGCAGTGATGTCAGCTTGTCTGGTTCGCCAGCAACCTTGTGCTTGTTTTCACACTAGCGTTCAGTTGGGAAATTAATTTTTGCTGGCTCACTCTAGAGCTGCATTTAAAGAGGTAGAAGATTTCCCCCGTCTTTAAATTTTAAGTCCTTTTTTAACTACACATCTAAAATGTCCCCTGAAATTGACCATTTTGCACGGTGAGGTTTAGAAACATAGAAACATGACGGCAGATAAAGGCCAAATGGCCCATCTAGTCTGCCCATCTCTCCTGCCGGTATTCAGGGGGGGGGGGGTTGGGTTGCCACTAAACTTATCGTGGCAGGGAGATCCCTTGCAGCAATAAGCTCAGCGGTAACCTGATTATCTAACCAGTGCCGGTTAGAGAATCGGCTTATTAGGCTGGCTTATAGGACTCCCATGTGCCGGTTCAGCGAATGGCTACCAGGATGGTCTTGGGGCTCAGGGATCTCACGTATGAAGAAAGGCTAAAAAAACTGCGGATGTACTCACTGGAGGAACGAAGAGAGAGGGGAGGCATGATTGAGACCTTTAAGTATATTACGGGACGTATAGAGGTGAAAGATGATATCTTCTGTCTTACAGGGCCCTCGGTCACCAGAGGGCACTCGCTGAAAGTCAAGGGAGGGAAATTTCATGGTGATGCCAGGAAGTACTTCTTCACCGAAAGGGTGGTCGGTCATTGGAACGAGCTACCTCAGCAGGTGATTGAGGCCAACAACGTGTCAGATTTTAAGAGAAAATGGGATATTCACGTGGGATCTCTAGGGGAGTAAAAGTCAGGGAGTGGGTCATTGGTATGGGCAGACTTGATGGGCCGTGGCCCTTTTCTGCCGTCAATTTCTATGTTTCTATGTTTCTCAAAAGCCACTTAGGTGGCTTCTGAGACTGGGCATCCTATACAGAATCTGGCCCCGAGCGTCATCCAAAACACCACAGTTAGGCTAATCGTCAACCTTAGAAAATTTGATCACATAACCTCATTCTACCAAAAGTTACACTGGCTGACGATAGAGGGATGAGTCCTCCTCAAATTCGGCTGCCTCTTCTACAAGGCATTACATGGCCTACTGATCATATTCACCAGACCTGGCTGGTCCACACGTCATCAATCATTCACCTTCCCCTCAATTAAAGGCTGCACCCAAAAAAGATTCATCAACAGATTATTGTCCGCCCAAGCCACCTCCAGAGACCCAGAATTGAACCAAATTGTCAAAATATCAGCCTCCTACATGCATTTTAGAAAGCTCTTAAAAACACACCTATTCCCTAAATTCGGCAGCCCTTCTTAAGACAATCTCATCGTGAACCTTATAAATTTTATCATCAACCGCTAGGCCAAGTTATGTGGTAGTTCCATGACACTGGTCAGCAACACCTCTTTGAAAAATCCAAACCGCCAACCTCCTTTGTAAATCCTTTGTTGACTTCCTTTGCCAAGTTATGTTGTAGTTCACTGACTTTGGTCACTTTTATCTCTTTTGTAAACCTCATAGAACTGAAAGACTTATGCGATAAGTGCATAAGAACATGCCTTACTGGGTCAGATCAATGGTCCATCAAGCCCAGTAGTCTGTTCGTACGGTGGCCAATCCAGGTCACTAGTATCTGGCCAAAACCCAAAGAGTAGCAACATTCCATGCTACAAATACAGGGCAAGCAGTGGCTTCCCCCATGTCTTTCTCAATAACAGACTATGGACTTTTCCTCCAGGAACTTGTCCAAACCATTCTTAACATCAGCTATGCTATCCGCTCATACCACCTCTGATAATGCATTACAGAGTTTAATGATTCTCTGAGTGAGGGGAAAAATATTCTTCCTATTGGTTTTAAAAGTATTTCCCTGCAACTTCGAGTGTCCCCTAGTCTTTGTAAAAATTTATGTTATGTTTTATAGAATCTGGTCTTAAGCCCATATTCTATCATGGCTTAGAAAAGAGGCCCCCAAAATGTTGCACCATTATGTAAACTCGACTCGATTCTCAGGCACAATATCGCTCAAATATTGTTACAGCTAGTAATTTGTGTTCTGCAAAAAAGAACAGCAAATAATCTGCTTTCAGAATGTCAGCGGTAAGGGCAAGCTGCCTGGTTCCTTTCTAGGTATCAAACCTTTTAAAATGATGAACAAAACAAACTGTTCTTAAGATGTTTTACACGGCTGTAGTGGTATAAGAATTCTGTAATTGAAGAAAGGCCATTTCAGAGAGCCAGAAATGTAATTCTCCTCCCTGTTGGCTATAATATGCCAGTCCGTATTAAAGTGGAACTGAGAGCAAAATCTTGCATCTGAAGCACACATCCTGCGATAAGCTCTGCCACAAGCCTTTGACAGTGTTCCACACAGACGTCTAATAAATAAACTGAGTGCCCTCAGGATGGCCCCAAAGTGACAAGCTGGGTCAAGAACTAGTTGAGTGGAAGGCGACAGAGGGTAGTGATCAAAGGAGATCGCTCTGAGGAAAGGGAGGTTACCAGTGGTGTGCCTCAAGGTTCTGATCTTGGGCCTGTTCTTTTTAGCATTTTTATAAACGATATTGCTGAAGGGCTGTCAGGTAAGATTTGCCTCTTTGCGGATGATACCAAAATCTGCAATAGAGTAGACACGCCGGATGGTGTGAATAACATGAAGAAAGACCTGGGGAATCTTGAAGAATGGTCTGAAATTTGACAGCTAAAATTTAATACTAAGAAATGCTGCAAAAAAAATAAATAAAAAAATAAATAAAAAATTGAGGGACCGGTACAGTTTAGGGGGTGTTAAAGAACTTAAGTGCATGACAGAAGAGCGGGACTTGGGTGTGATTGTATGTGATGATCTTAAGATGGCCAAACAGGTTGAAAAGTGACAACGAATGCTAGAAGGATGCTAGGTTGCATAGGGAGAGGTATGGCCAGTAGGAAAAAGGAGGTATTGATTCCACTGGTGAGACCTCATTTAAAATATGGTTCAGTTATTCGCGCGTGGGACAAAGCCATGCCGACATTTGAGCCAAGACAATTGGGCGCAAGACTCCAGTGCACCACCAGAAAAAGTTAATTTTAAAGAGCTCCGACGGGGTGTGTGAGGGGGGTACCCGCTGCCTTTGGGGGGGGGGAACTTGGGGGGGTTGAACCCCCATTATAGAGAAAACTTAACTTTTTCCTGATTTTTTAGGAAAAAGTTAAGTTTTCTGTATAATGTGGGGGGTTGCACCCCTCCCAAAGGCAGCGCGAACAGTATTAAGTAAAGTGGGGGGTTCACCCCCACACCCTCCGTCAGAGCTCTTTAAAATTAACTTTTACAGCGGCGTGCTGGAGTCTTGCGCACAATTGTCTGGGCCGAAATGACAGCACAGCTTTGTCCACTCACCTAAAATATTGTGTACAATTCTGGAATCCACACCTTGAAAAAGATATAAAAAGGATGGAGTCAGTCCAGAGGAAGGCTACTAAAATGGTGTGGTCTTCATGATAAGGTGTACGGGGACATACTTAAAGATCTCAATATGTATGTTTTAGAGGAAAGGTGGGAGAGGGGAGAGATGATAGAGACGTTTAAATATCTATGTGGCATAAATGCGCATGAATTGAGTCTCATTTGAAAGGAAACTCTACAATGAGAGGGCATAGGATGAAGTTAAGAGGTGATAGGCTCAGGATAATCTAAGGAAATACTTTTTTACAGAAAGGGTGGTAGATGCGTGGAACAGTCTCCCGGAAAAAGTGGTGGAGATAGAGACTGTGTCTGAATTCAAGAGGGCCTGGGATAGGTACATGGGATCTCTTAGAGAGAGGAAGAGATAATGGTTACTGTGGATGGGCAGACTGGATGGGCCATTTGACCCTTTATCTGCCATCATGTTTCTATATTCAATTCAGCAGTAGATCACTACTTCAAAACCCAGTGTCAATATATTCTCAGTACTCTAAACACTAGTTTCTTTTGTGTAACCAAATCACTAATCTTGTATATTTTTATACATGTGCATTAAGTACATGTGAATATGAGTACTCAGTGCCCAATCTCCTGCATTGGAGTCACAGTGAGATTTTGGAGGGACCATCATTGCATTCGTAAGTCCCTTCTTCTGTTTGATTCTGATGGTAACTTCTGAGAGCCATTATGCCTTTATTCCCACTTGCTTATGTCTTAAAGGTCTAAATTATTGCACTTATCTTTAGTTGATGTTGGCTCAAAAAAGTATTTCCAAGTGAAGCCCATAGAGATTTAAAGGGCTTTGGGACTGTTGCTGTGCGGCTTGGTAGAAGAGGGGGCAAATCCTTTTGATTCCCTGCCCCACCGTTTTTTCCATACATGTTTCTCCTCTGACCTTTGAAATACTAAATGGTAGTTCTGCCCCCTCTATCCTTTTGTATCGGTTGGGCTGTATGTTGAATTGTCTACCCTATTTTATAGTTTATGTTTTAATAACTTTTTATTTTTTTCTGTATCTCGCTTACTAATACAAAATAAGCGATTTATCAAATTTTAATAAAAACCTAAAACTTGTGTTTCTTTCTTTTTGTCATGACCTATCTATGTTTTTGCTAGTTCATTTTGACTTAAGCTCAAGCATCAATTTGCTCATCTGGTTCTGTTTCCTGTTTCAGGTTCTCTTCTAACCCTAGTGGCCATAGGTTGGAACTGCTTCCCACAGGCTGAGGGGGGAAGCTTTTCTTCTGGCTGCAGAGCTGCTGTCTTAGTTCAGACCACAAAAGTTTCCGTCTCTAGTCTTGGTACAGCGGAAGCATACTGAAGCACATCACACTTCTGCTTAAATTCTAAGATGCAAAGTTTTATCATTTGTTTTGTAAGATCTGTTGTTTCTTTCTGCACACGTGCTGGTGGATCCTCTGCCATCCTTCTACCCTTCAGAAAACGTGTCCAGAGTTAACAATGGAGATCTTTTGTGGCTATTTACTTTCGTTACTCTGAGTTTACTGTCCTAAGCTCTAGAGTCCTAGTACAGGCCATATTCAGTGCAAACTCCGCATACTTAAGATCTTATTGCCTGCTGGCTTGGCCTGCATCTCAGAATTTTTTCTTGAAAGAGAGATAAAATGATGATTAGGCTTGCATACTGGTAGATAACCTACTTGTTGCCTACTAGAGAATGGCACAGGGACAAATTTGTTCCCGTCCCTGCAGGAACTCAATTTCCCTGTCCCGTCCCTGTGGGTTTTGTCGCTGTTCCTGGCCCTGCCCCTATAAGCGTCCTCATTTCATTCTAGAGTTCAGATTGTGATGTCATAATGCCTCATTCCACCAATGCCTAATCTCTGTCCTCATCTGCATAAGCCTCACACTAGGAGGAGTGTGTAGCGCAGTGGTTGAAGCTACAGCCTCAGCACCCTGGGGTTGTGGGTTCAAACCCCGCGCTGCTCCTTGTGACCCTGGGCAAGTCACTTAATCCTCTATAGCCCCAGGTACGTTAGATAGATTGTGAGCCCACCGGGACAGAGAGGGAAAATGCTTGAGTACCTGATTGTAAAACCGCTTAGATAACCTTGATAGGCGGTATATAAAATCCTAATAAAACTTCAAAACTTGAAAACTACTGGGCCTATTGGTTAATTTCTATAAGCTCTGCCTTAACCGCACAAGCCTTGAACACTTATGATTTTAAAGTGTATGAGGCTTGTGCAAATGAGGACGCAGCTGCAGGAATGGGGCAGGGATAGGACTCGCTGGGCAGAACAGAAAAATGAGTTCCTGCTGGGATGGGGAAAAATTTGTCTACTTGGGCGAACAGTATACAAAATTGAATGAATAAATAATGTGACACGTTTCAGCCTCTGATAACCAGAGCTGGCATTGTGACATCATAATGCCTCATTCCACCAGTAAGAGCCAACCTCATCGGTGATGTCACTATGGCTTGATTGTCCTATAGTTAGCTCACTTATACTACATTTTGATTTCTAAAATGGTGCAATGTATAGAAACACTGAGACACATTTTCCCCGTCCTTGCAGGCACTCAATTTCCCTATTCCATCCCCACGAGTTTTGTCACAGCCCTGTCCTATTTCTGTAAGCTCTGCCTTAACCGCACAAGCATCGAACACTTATGATTTTAAAGTGTTTGAGGCTTGTGCAGATGAGGACTGAGCTTGCAGGAATGGGGCAGGGACAGGAAAAGAACTCGCTGGGACGGGAAAATGAGTTCCTGCAGGGACGGGGAAAAATTTGTCCCTCTGTCATTCTGTTCTGCCTACTTAGGGCTTAATTTCTATGCAAGCAGGGAGTAACAGCATTGTCCAAGGACGTTGCTAGAATGTCCATATTAGGAAAAATGAATATGAAAAGTTATTAAAATTCCAGTAGCTACTGGAGCCAAGATAGTATCTGATATTAAATCACCTACCTGCACGCAAATAATAGGATGTCCTGCATTGTTCCATCCAGCCAAGGGGAGAGTGTGGTGCAGTGGTTAAAGCTACAGCCTCAGCACCCTGAGGTTTTCGGTTCAAACCCACACTGCTCCTTGTGACCCTGGGCTAGTCACTTAACCCCCCCCCCCCCCCCATTGCCCCAGGTACATTAGATAGATTGTGAGCCCACCAGGACAGACAGGGAAAACTGCTTGAGTACCTAAATAAATTTATGGCCAGAGCTGCCCAAGTCCTGTCCTTGATATCTACTGGCAGGCCAGGTTTTCAGGATATCCACAATGAATATGCATGAGATAGATTTGCCTGCTCTGCCTTCTTGGTATGCAAATCTCTCTCATGCATATTAATTGTGGATATCCAGAAAACCTGGCCTGCCAGTAGATCTCGAGGACTGGACTTGGGCAGCCCTGAATTGTAAACCGTTCTGAGCTCCCCTGGAAGAACAGTATAGAAAACTGAATAAATAAATAAATAAATAAGATGGCAATCACACTCCTTCATTAAAAAGCACTAAGTCACAGAGCAAGCTGACAGGTAGACAGATCTGAAGCATGTAGGCTTTGTATACATGAGAGTACTTGATAATGATTTTGAGCTATTCCGACCATCAGTCAGCTCCGAATCTTCCAAATCATGGATTTATGTCCACTTAACAAACAACCATGGCTACAGATTTTTAAATCATGTCAAATTTAATCCTACCAGAAAATTTTTAAAAATCTAAGGATAATTCAAAACTCAGCTGTCCGACTGATATTTGGCCTAAAAAAAATATGAGCATATTAGTCCTTATTACCGAAAACTGCATTGGCTACCGATAGAGGCAAGAGTCTTGTTTAAATTTGCCTGCATCTGTTTTAAACCGATATTTGGCATGGCTCTAAGTTACCTTCTCTCCCATTTTGTCCTGCATTGCTCCATCAAGCCTACTAGAAGCCCTCACTTATTTGCTTATCCGGCTGTAAAATCTTGTCCATATAAGAGATTTTTTGGATAAAACACTTGCATTTCAAGCAGGCAAAATGAATGCTTGGTTAGGCACAATTATCGCACAAGCTTCGTCTTATTATTCCTTTAGAAATACAGATAAACTTTTATTGATAATGACAGGAGTCGCCATTCAGCATATCACAAGTAATTGGAAAAATTACAGTAGACTCAATTATAATTTCTGGTGGAACTCATTATGTCACATATATAAAATGGAAAGAGCAATAGGAAGCTATAAGAAATTTAATAAAATTTGGGAGCCATTAACTTCTTATTGTAATGAGTAAACACCATTTTCTATTGTAATATACACCGTCTAATGTTTGGGGGGAGGGGGAGGTATATTTTACATTATTCATATTGGGGAAATAATAGAGGAATGATGGGAGGGGAGGGTGGTAATTTGATGTATTGTAAGATAAATTAGAAAGATTGTCAAGTGATGTGTTTAATTGTATTGTTTTAGTGTTTGTGCATTTGATGTAAGATTGAAAATGAATAAAGAATTAAAAAAAAAAAATAGATGAAGACTTATTTGTTTGACCAATTTGTAACTTGACTCTCTTTGGGCTCCTTTTACTAAGGTGCGCTAGCGTTTCTAGCGCACGCAGGAAATTACTGCACGCTACACTTCTAGAACCAACGCCAGCTCAATGCTGGCGTTAAGGTTTAGCGTGCGTGGCAATGTAGCGCGCGCTATTCCACACGTTAAAGCCCTAACGCGGCTTAGGGGTCCTTTTATCAAGGCGCGATAGGGGTTTAACGCACGGAATACCACGCGTTAAACCGCCTGCCGCGCTAGTCACTAACGCCTCCATTGACGAGGCATTAGTATTTTGGCTAGCCACAGGGGTTAGCGCGTGATGAAATGTCCGACGCGCTAACCCCCGTAGCGCACCTTGATAAAAGGAACCCTTTGCATTTTCATAGTTTGTATTTATCTAATATTTGTATACTTGATTGTTCTTTTTTTATATCTTTATTTATTTTGAAGCCATAAGTAAGTGCAACATATAATACAATCATATTACACTATAAAAGCACTTAAATACAATTAAAATTGTAATCTATGACAAATAGATATATCACCCCCCCCTAATTATACTCAAAAAGTACACTCAAATTAAGAAATTAAAAATATGTTCCAACCCACCCTGGACGTGTTTGACCAAAGGGCATAATCACCAATCACTCTGCAAAATTTTGTCAATGGCCCCAAATCCTCAGAAACGTTTTGTAATGTCCCTGTTGTATAGCCATAATACGTTCCAGAGAGACTCCCACCAAAAGGAATAGTTCAGTCTATCCCAGTTTTTCCAATTCCTTAAAATAAGCTGTATGGCAACCCCTGTCATAATAAAGAGAAGTTTATTATTGTGAGATGATATTTGGCTATTAGCTCTCATCAAAGTGCCACATAGATAAAATAGTGTCCTATGTTAGTTTGTTCTTATTCTTAATACTTATATTTCACTGATTGTTCAGTCTTCTTCTTTGTGAACGGGATACAAGAATAAAGTTATTGTTATTATTATTATTAATTAAACTATGCTAAAATTTTGTGAAGGTGTGAATAAACCATGTGGCCAAAGGTGAGCAGGTTGACGCGGTATATCTAGATTTTCAGAAAGTTTTTGATCAAGTCCCTCATGAGGGACTCCTGAGAAAATTAAAAAGCAATGTTCCGCTGTGGATTGGGAACTAGTTAAAAGATAGAAAACAGAGGGCAGGATTAAATGACTCTTTTCTCAGCGGAGAAAGGTGAATAGTGGAGTATCTCAGGGATCAAAAAAAGTGGATAAAAATATGGAGTACCTGGATAGATCAGAAAAGCAAAAATCCAACAAAGGTAAAAAATTAACCCTCTGTTTTACTAAGGCGCGCTAAGCATTTTTGCACGCATTTAGCATGCGCTAACTGCTAATGCATGTAGTTAGCGTACGCTAATATTTAGCATGCGTGCTATAAAGCATAGCACGCCTTAGTAAAAGGCGCCCTAAAAATAACAGTTTCTTTATTGAACAACATATAAACACAAAAGCTGTTTGGTCAAGGAAGACCCGACACATTCCGTGTTTCGGCAAAATGCCTTCCTCAGGAGTCCACGTAACTCGGCAATTGTGAAGAAATACAGAAAAATGATGACATATCAACAGAACGACAAGATATAATTTGTGAAGAGGTCTGTGAGTTACGTGGACTCCTAAGTAAGGCGTATTGCCGAAACACGGACTATTTTGGGTCCTCCTTGACCATACAGCTTTTGTGTTTATATGTTGTTCAATAAAGAGTTTTTATTTTTTACCTTTGTTGGATTTTTGCTTTTCTGATCTATCCAGGTACAGTAGTCCCCTGAAATTCGTGAGGGTTACGTTCCTGGAGCACCTGCGAATTTAAAAAACAGTGAATACTATACTGTATTGGATGTGGGGATCGGAGGTGGGAGAGGGCTGCAGAACAGTGCTAGGGGGTTGGCATGTCTCACTTCCTCATCCTGCTAAGCACAGGAAACCGAGCCGGAAAGAATTTTGGCACACTTTTCGGTCTGCAATTGGCTGTTAGTCTGTGTCTCAGGAGTCATTCTAGTTTAAAAACACGCACGGGAAAAATTGTGAATGACTTAATCCAAAGTTTTATTCACCTTTTTTTGTTGCCTACTTTTGTGGATTCCTTCTAGAGTTGTGCGGGGTCAGAAATCTCACCCATCCCCGCGAGGAATCCCCTTCGTCCCCACCCGTCCCCGCGAGGAATCCCCCCCGTCCCCATAAACTTCAGAAATAGTTATTTATTTAATTATGCTACTGAATTAAAGGCTCTGGTAGAGACCCATTTACAAATAAGCAAAGAGACTTTATTAATTTGGAAATATTAATTGGGAAGAATACATACTTTGTAAACGGGTTTCTACCAGAGCCTCTAATGTAAATATAAAATATAAATACTCAGCTGATGAGAACTCCCAAGCTGTCAGCTGAGGACTTCCTTTGCAGTTGGCCGGGGGTCCCTTTTGCCAAGCTTGGCAGGCAGCAGTAGCGTCCCTGAGTCACAGATGCTGGCACCTCAGTGGCTCATGGATGCTGCCAGCGACTGCTGCGCTTGGTGGAGGGGAGTTCTGGCCATCTCTAGAGGAGGTCCTTTGCTGGCGGTGCTTGGGGATCCCCACCAGTCACAGCAAGGGCCAGTAAGTACTTCAACACTGTAGAAATAAAACCAGAAATGCATTGCCTTTTCTTTTGAACACAATACAAAGACATCTGCTATATACATTTCCCAAAGCTAACATATTTTAGTCAATAAATTCCGTTTTTTACCTTCGTTGTCTGGAGACTTATTTTTCCATAAAGCTGGTCCCAGTTTCTTTTTTCCGCTTTCCCATCTTCTGTAAATTCTTCTGTTGCTGTCCATTGGTTCCTCCTACCATGGTCCAGCATTTATCCCTTTCTCATCTTTTATGCCTGCCCACCAGCCCCAAGCCCATTTCTCCTTCTATCACCCCTCTTTAGCACCATGCCACATCTCTCCCTCCATTCCCTTCACCACTATGTCCAACATTCCTCCCTCTTGCATCCATTTCAATCTGTCCCACTGTTCCCTTTCCACCACAATATTTCTCCTTCTCATCTGTACCTCACTCCCTCCCTATGACCAAAAATTCTTTCTTCCATTCCCGTGTACAACCATTTCTTTCCTTCCCTTCCTCTCTCCCAAGTTCATGCCTTCTGTGTCCAAAAACGCACTCCCTCCCCCACCTCAGCATCTCTTTCCCTCCCTTCCTCCATCCTCTTTCCCAAGTTAATGCCTTGTGTCCAGAAACGCACTCCCTCCCCCCTTTTGTGTTCAGCCTCCCAGTCCTCACCTGCAAGCAAATTACCAGCAAAATGGAGCTCGAGCCGCGAGGCTTGTCTTCTATTTCTTGCCTGTACTGCCCCAGCACACACAACCGACCGGAAGTCTTCCATGATGTCAGTGCTGATGTCGGAGGGAGGGAGGGCTTTGCGCTGACATCTCACTGCATGGTTGAGTTGTTTTGCAGTGCTATAGATTCGGAGCAACGGCATGAACATTTTACTTTAGTCCACTTGTTATTTTAAAGACCATTTGATACCCAAAGACTCCTAAGACTCCTGATGCAGGCCGGATGGCCGAAACATGATCATGTCGAGTCATTGAGTTGCTTTGGATGTTTGAATTGGTTTGGATGAATAAAGATCATTGGATTTATCAGATGAGTTGAAAGACACTTTTTTGTTCACCATTCTGATTGGACATTTCCATTTTGTTTTGGGCCTAGGGCACTAGTCGCCCAAAATCAGCAGCGTCCAAAGTCCATTCTCGAAAAATACATCCAAAATTTAAAAAAAAAAAAAAAAAAATTGTCTACTTCTACGTCCAGTCATTTGATCGTCCAGACCGCCAATACGTCTATGTTTATGCTACATTCTCGTCCAAAAAATCATCCAAGTTCCAAACGCCCAGAACAAGACCTTTTGGACGTGGGAGGGGTCAGCAAAGTGATGGACTGGCCACCCAGACATGGCAACAGAGTAGTGGGGCATCCTACAGGTCACAGCTGTGAACTTCACAAAAAGGGTGCCACATAAACATCTCACCACAACTCCCTTGCAGGTCATGGTGAGCCCCCCAAAACCTACTATACCCACCTGTCTACCACTCCAATAGCCCATATGGCACTTATATGGCAGTACAGTAGGGTTGTTTGTTTTTTTAGTGGACTCACATTTTCCATAATGAATGCAATGGTTAGAGCGGCTTATGGGCCTGGGTCCTCCTCTTTATGGTTCACTAGCTCATCCCCAGACTACTTAAGCCACCTCTGGGCAGCTTTACTAGGCTTTCCTTTGCCAGGTGCTAATGTTCTGATATTATGGCGGTGTGGGGGAGGGGTCAGTGATCACTGGGGGAGTGTTTAGGGGGGTCTGTACTTTGTGTCTGCAGTGGTTATCTGGTCACTTTGGATATCTTCTGGACACTTAGACCTGTTTTTAAGATCACCTAAGTCACAACATATAGGTTCCGCCAGCCTCGTAAAACTTTCGATTATCCCTGCAGTATGACTAAGTCTAGGTCGGCTCATGTCTCGCCCACATCCATAACCACTTCTTCAAAAAACCCCATTCAGCTGTGGATGCAGAGCTGGATTCAGAGGCTTATAAAATCTCTGGATACGTCTAAAACCTGTCTTGATCATTGGCACTTGGGTGACCAAGTCTCGATTATGAGCCCCATAGCTACTTAAATGTCTCTATCATATTTTCCCTCTTCTGCCATTCCTGATTTTTATTTTGTCCTATTGTTATTGGAGTTCTTTGCTATACAGTACTCCCCTGAAATTCGCGGGGGTTCCGTTCCATTTTGAAAACCTGCAGATGCGGTTTAAGGGGCTGATCGAAGGCAGACGAGGGCAGCTGGGGCGCCGGCGGGTGCTGAAAATCATTTGCGTTATTTTCCGACCGCCTCTTCCTGGTGCTAAAGTCAGGCTACATCAATCAGGAGCTGCTTTGACACGATCATGTGTCGGCCCACAAAGTTCCTGCCTCAGGAGTCTTGTAGTTAAGTCGTGATAGACAAAATCACATGCTCTTTTACTCATCATGGAAAGTACGCAGATTTTATACGGAGTAGTACTTTCCATGATAAGTAAAAGAGCATTGTGATTTTGTCTATCACGACTTAACTATAAGACTCCTGAAGCAGGCTCCTTTTGGGCCGAAACACGATCGTGCCAAGTCAATCACAATAAAAAGAGACTGAACCCCATTGGTCACCTCTCTTGTTGTTTTTTTTGGCCAAGTTAGGTACACATATCTACTTTTTTGAAACCGCACACATTTTCAAGATGTCCTCGATGCACCCCTGCTCCTCCTAAGACCAAGCCCCCTTTTGCTATACGCACTATGGGACTTGGCCACACTGCCTTAGCATGTAGCCAGATGCCCAGGCAAATATTAATGAGTGCCAATTATCATCAATAATTGCTTGTTAGCACCCGATTATTTCTGTCATTGAGCTCATTAAGCAATTAATTTACGCTGGCATCTATACTCCATACAGAGAAACTGGGGAGGGGGGGGGATGGCTTCAATCTCTTCAGAACACAGCTATATGACTTCTGTATTATGGCACAGGTATGATTATGTTATATCACCTTACTGCTCCCTTGGATTTTTGCAGCCCAGTTGTGTGACCCTGTATTTTTTAGCTGGGAAGGGATTTACAGAGGCATGGGGTTAGTTCTTTAATTCAGTGCCCACGGTTCTTCAGAAAGAGATGATAGACAAAGGCTATTTGAAGGATTGGGAAAGTATGAATGGATGCTGTGTGTCTATGGTGGGTAGGTGGAGGGAGGGGGGATTGCTTTTAATTAAGCCAGCAACACCTCATATGATGGGAAATGTTCCTATAGCTCTCTACCACATTTTCTTGGTCTCTGAATACATTTCCTGCTACTACAGGGTTCTTTCTCTCTCTCTCTCGCCACATCATTTGCAGACTAATGGCTGAGCTTGGACTCTTCTGTTATCAATGCCATGCTCGTGGTTTTCTCTTTTACCTCTATGTCTGGTTTTCGTGCATCGAATGTGAATGTCCCAGATGATCATAATCTCTTCGTTCTTTAGTTTTTTTGGGATTATGATCCAGCAATTTATCATTTTTGCTCAGTTACCAGTACATGAGTCATAGCCTCTTTCTTCTCTCTCCCTCCCCCCCTTTCTGCATACCGTATAGCTTTTCTGACATCAACACATCACAGCCGGCTACAAGATGAGTAACTGCCTCCAACTTTTTTCTCTGCTTGGTTCTATGATGCAAGCAAACATACTTCCATGGAAAAACATCTTTAGTCGTTTAAGTTTCAAAATACCAACTCCTACAGTCTTTTTATTTTATTCAAATTTTTACATTTTAAACAAGCACTTCAACTTGAATACTGATTAGAATTATAATATTAAAAAAAAATTGGACGGTATAACCCGACCAAAAAAGAAAATTTAAGGAAATAATATTAATTATTTAGTCCACAAATGAACATAATCCAAGACCTAAGAAATTCAATAAAGAAAATATAATAAATCATTCATCAGGACATAATAGAAATAAGAGAGAATACTTCCAGCAGCCGGTTTGTTAAACTGTAGGTGCTATTATTGGACCAATGGTTACCCCCCCTTCCTTCGCCACAACAAATTGTAACAATTGTTTGGGTTCAAAGAAAAGAAAACTTTTCCTTCTAATGAGATACAGCACTTAGCAGGAAATTTCAAAACAAAAGAACCACCTAAAGCCAAACCTCTTGGTCTTTAGGCCATGAAGTCTTTTCTTCTCTTCTGTGTCTCTCTCGAGTTGTCAGGAAATATGCGGATAGTTGAACCCAACAATGGCCAATCAGGGACTTCCTTAGGCTACTCCCTAAGGAAGTCCCTGATTGGTTCAGGTGCCTCAGGCCCCTCCCAAGGGAGGAGCCTGAGGTGCCTGAGCCAATCAGGGCCTTAGGCCCCTCCCTGTGCATCACATGATGCACTGGGGCGGGGTCTAAGGCTTGCAGTTCATCGTCGCTGGAGTTCAGAGGAGCAGAAGGGACTGAGCACCTCTCTTACTTCCAACTTAAGGTATGGTGAGGAGGCAGGGGGCATTGGTGGCTGCTGTCTGGTGGCAGGAGGAAGTGGGCATTCCTCCTGCCTTTCGTTTGTGGTGGCAGCGGGAATTTTTTTTTTGGTTTGGGGGAGGGCTTTAAAAAAATTTTTTTTTAATTGGGTAGATATTTTGCATGTGTAATACAGGAAAAATATCTGACAGTAGTGACAAGAGGCTGCTTCTCCTTTCACTGCTGTCAGGGCTCTGCCCCGACTCAATTGCTCACTGAGCGACTGAGTCAGGGGGTTTGCATGCAAATGATTTGCATGTAAACAAGATAGTGAATCAATCGCTGTTTCAAAATCGGCCACAGCGACTGAATCGCTATCTTTAGTAAATCTGGGCCTTAGTCTTCTGTTCCCCGTTGTTAACTGTTATGTGTCTTGTTTGCTGTTAAGCACAGTTACTTAGCGTAACAGGTGTTATCCAGGAACAGCAGACAGTTATTCTCACTGATGGGTGACGTCACCGATGGAGCCCCGGTACGGACCACTTTAAAAGTGCATTGCCACTTTAAGAATTCAAAGAGTTTGCGATAGCCCATACCGCGCATGCGCATGGGTCTTGTTTGCTGTTATGTAACTCGTTCTGGGCTCCTCGAGGACAGAAAATAAATCAAATTGAATAAATAAATTGCAGTAGGCTGGCAGTATTGCTGCTAAGGGTCAGCCTTCCAGACAGAAGACAGAGAAGAATTTGTTCTTGAGTGGATGACTATGAAGATTTCCATCTACACTTAAAGTAAAATTGTCTTTTGAGGGTATGCTGAGTGTATTGTTTAATGACTGTGCATTGTTATTACACAGTGCAATTGTTTCTACAGAAAATGAAGACAGCAAAGCAAGCATTTTACGTCACTCACCATTAGTCACTAAATTAAAAAAGCATTGAAATGCATCATCTATTCATCCTGTTTTGAATTATTAAAAGTAATGTTTGCGTACAGCAGAGGGAAATTGAGAAAGAGTTCTTGAGTCCAGCTGACGTGAAACAAACAAAAACACAGTTGCGAAGGGGGTCACATTTGTTATGCTCACTTTAAGATCTGTAATGTCAGACTGCAGCAAAATGGGTCTATTAATCCATTGGTTGGACAATGTTATGCTTTGAGATATACAATAATACCTAGAAACTGGCACAATGAGTGAGGTGATTAAATTTGTGGACAATACAAAGTTATTCAGAGTAGTGAGGACACAGAAGGTTTGTGAAGACCTACAAAGAGATAAATATGCTCAAGGAATGGGCCGCGAAATGGCAAATGAAGTTCAACGTGGATAAGTGCAAGGTGATGCATGTCGGTAACAAAAATCATATGCACAAAGACAGGATGTCCGGAGCTATACTCATAAAGAGCCCCCCAGGAAAGAGACTTGGAAGAACTTGTAGACATGCAAATGAAACTGCCGCGCAATGCGCGACGGTGGCGAAAAGGGCAAACAGAATGCTAGGAATGATTAAGAAGGGGATCACAAACAGATCTGAAAAGGTTATCATGCCGTTGTACCGGGCCATGGTACGTCCCCACCTGGAATACTGCCTCTAACACTGGTCGCCATATATGAAAAAGGATATAGTACTACTCGAAAGGGTCCAGAGAAGAGCGACAAAAATGGTTAAGGGGCTGGAGGAGTTGCCTTACAACGAGAGGCTAGATACTGGGCCTCTTCTCCCTTGAGAAGAGAAGGGACATGATCGAAACATTCAAGATATTGAAGGGAATTGACTTAGTAGAGAAAGAGAGACTGTTCATCCTCTTCAAGGTGAAGAGAACGAGAGGGCACTTGCTAAAGTTAGAAGGGAAAAAATTCCATACAAACGTAAGGAAGTTCTTCTTCACCCAGAGTGGTAGAAATCTGGAACGCTCTTCTGGAGGCTATTATAGGGGAAAACACCCTTCAGGGACTCAAGACAAGGTTGGATAAGTTCCTACTGGAACAGAACATACGCAAGTAAGGCTAGAGCACTGGTCTTTGACCTAAGGGCCGCTGCGTGAGTGGACTGCTGGGCAAGATGGACCACAGGGTCTAACCCAGCAGCGGCAATTCTTATGTTCTTGCACGGTTCTTTCCTTGTAGATTATGTTATAGGATGGCCCTGCAGACAAAAAAATCTATGTGAGCGCAACCACCCACCAATTTAAGGGAGCATGTGGCGCAGTGGTTAAAGCTACAGCCTCAGCACCCTGAGGTTGTGGGTTCAAACCTACGCTGCTCCTTGTGACCCTGGGCAAGTCACTTAATTCCCCCATTGCCCCAGGTACATTAGATAGATTGTGAGCCCACCGGGACAGACAGGAAAAAATGGTTGAGTACCTGAATAAATTCATGTAATACCAGATGTCCAGATTTACCCAGATATATCCTCCTTTCAGAGGTCTATGTTTTGAAAGCCATTGAGCTCAGGGCCATGTCTGGAGGGCATTGGCACATGAGTGGATGCCCTCCAGATAAGGCCCTGAAGAGATGGGGTTTGTGTGGAGGCAGGGGTGAAGTGGAACGAGGCAGGGCCACACACCCTCTTTTTTTGAGGACAAAATCTGCTAATACTGTACTATGTAAACTGTTCTGAACTCTCCTGGGCGAACAATATAGAAAATTAAATAAATAATAAAGAGAAAATGAAAGCTTCACTTGCAGCGCTCTGTAAAGATAAGCAACATGTATTGTTCAGATTCCTATATGGAAACACAAAGGACATCATGGGAAGGTGTTACTTTGGAATAGAGAATGACATGGGGATAAGTATTTCCCCGTCCCCGTGAGAACTTACTTTCCCGTCCCAGCGAGTTCTCTTCCTGACCCTTTCCCGTTCCTCCAAGCTCCGTGCTTATCTGCACAAGCCTCAGACACTTTCAAATCCTAAGTAGCAACATTCTAGAGCTCAGATTGTGATGTCATAATGCCTCATTCCACCAATGCCTAAGCTCCGTCCTCATCTGCACAAGCCTCAGACACTTTCAAATCCTAAATGTTCAAGGCTTGCATGTCCAGCATCCCCCTGCCCTTCGCTAATAATAATAATAATTTTATTCTCTTATACCGCCATTACCAAAAGTTCTAGGCGGTTTACACCAAGAGAAACTGGACAGTCAGCGAAATACGTTCATACCATACAAATAAAATCATACAAGTAATAAATTTGTCAAACAGAGAAGACTTGACTAATTTTCAAAAAGAACAGTAAGATGTGGTTTGATGAATACATTCACCAAGCCATAATTGCAGTTTACCTGCTTGAAACACTCACGGTCCTATCAAAGAAGGTCTTATAACGAACACCATTTGGCTTAGGAAAGGCAAACTAGTAAAAAACTTCTTGTATTCCTTAATGGTCTATATAAATCAAAGTGAGGGGAAAGATAAACTGGAGACAATCCTGATATCAACTTAAAACAGATACAAGAAAATTTGAATAGTACACTTCCACAGCAGCCCACCATTTATCCTCTTCCCTTCCCCCCCACACCACCACTCCCTCTGGTGTCTAACATCTCTCCTCTTCCATAGCCCCCTCCTCACGTCATCCAGCATCTCTCTATTTCCTCCATCATATGTTGTTGTTTTGTAAGCTTTCAAAAACAGTTTTATTTCAGAAGTTTGTGTCGTATATACTGTGATCTGTGTTAGGAAATGTTTAGCTCCTAGGTTTGCCTAGCTCTTAAGTATAAACTGCACTAAACTCTTGCAGAGTATATGTGGAATATAAAAATTCTAATGTAATGTAATCATGGTGTCTAGCATCGCTCCCTTTCCCTCCCCCTTTCAACAGCTTTCTTTCCCCTCCCTTCCCTAGTTTCAGTTTGTTTAATTTTTGATATACCGCACTCCCCATTGTCAAACACATCTAAAACAAATTATTGATAGAACCAGATCCAGAAATAAGAAGAGAAGCAAAGTTATATAATTCAATGAATAGAAAACCAGAAAGACAATAAAAGGATCCAGCTGCTTGTTCCAATCCTAAACCCACCATCACTGCCTAAAATTACCTCTCTATGCTTAGTCACTTGATGAGGAGTACTTATGAGTCAAATACTTCCCTACCCTCTCCAGGGTCATGCTGGCATGGCAGTCAGCTTGTTTATAGAAGACTAATCAGGACTGGCACAGTGCCTTAAGAATTAGAGCACGCTTAAAGCCTGCCAGATCCCACCTCCTCCAAACTTTCTCTTTCAGAGGGGGTGGGAGCCAGCGGGCTTTGGACAGACGCAAGCTGCTCAAGGCCTCATGCAGGCCACAAAGAGTCTTTTGCAGATACCATGACTGTTGCATTGGTGCCACCCCCAAAATTTTACCACGCTAGGCAAACCACTAGTCTGCCTAGTAGTTGGGCCAGTTTTTATAGGATTGAAAGTGCATCCATATGTGTGTTTATATACTTTGTAGATCTATACATCTGAGGTCCTTTTTCCCCCTCATTTTTTTTGTTGTGCTCTCAGTAGCAAGATTGGCAAAGGGTTGTTGGTTTTTTTTATATAATGTACAAAACTACAAACCCATTGGTTAGTAGTTTTGTTATATGACATTCTTCTCAAATGTAAAGGCACAATACAATGCCTGCCAGGAAAACATTTATGTATTTAAAATATTTCTTAACTGCTCTAGCCAGTTCTTCTAGGCTGATGAGCCTGAAAAGGCTAGTGGGGGGACTAAAGGATGGGAGGGGGAGAGAGGCCTGCAGAGAGAAAGGGAAAAATAATGCCAGCAGTGCATTACAAGCATTTACATCACTCTTAGTATTGCAACTTACCACTGACTGCATTAGGATTGCTGGCTATTTACATCAGTTCATTGCTGGGAAAAAAGTCTTACAAATAACCTTAGCTTAGGAGTCCTTTTATCAACGCGCGGTAGGGGGTTTAATACCGCACATTAAACCGCCTGCCGCGCTAGTCGCTAACGCCTCCATTGACAAGGCGTTAGTTTTTTGGCTTGCTGCGGAGGTTAGCGCGATGAAATGTCCGACGCGCTAACCCCTGTAGCGCGCCTTGATAAAAGGCGCCCTTAGTGAGAGAAGAAAGGTTTATATCAGTGTCTCTCAAACTTTCTCAAGCCGGGGTACACTAAAGATGGTGGCCACAGCTTGAGGCACCCAGAAGTGCGCGGATGTCGCCATGATGACATCACGCATATACATGACATCGTCACGTCGACGCCCGCGCATGCACAGAGGCCCTCCAGATGGCGTGATAGAGGCAGAACTGTTCATGTCTGTACTAAGGTTCAGGGGACAGGGAAAGTATGGGCAACCCTTTACATGACATAATTTTCACAGTCCTCTTGTGATGCCAGAGCCCTAATCGTGGGAGTTGGGCATCATTTCTACCTTGGACAAATCAAAATTTTGTTGCTGGTTTGTCTTTCTGCAGTGGCTCCTCTTCCTAGCTTATTAGGCTGAGGGCCAAAATTTTTCTTTTGAAAAGAACATAACAATAGCCTGACTGCATCAGACCAATGGTCCAGCAAGCCCAGTAGCCCGTTTTCACGGTGGCCAATCCAGGTCACTAGTACCTGGTCAAAACCCAAAGAGTAGCAACATTCCATGCTACTTATCCAGGACAAGAAGAGGATTCCCCTATATCTTAACAGACTATGGACTTTTCCTCCAGGAATTTGTCCAAACCTTTCTTAAAACCAGCTACACTATCCGCTTTTACCGCAACCACTGGCAACGCGTTCCAGAGCTTAACTATTTTCTTACCAAACCTTTAAAGTCAATCAAAACTTACCTTTTTAATAAATTTGTTTGATTATATATCTACAATGATGTTTTACTGAACTTTTCCTGATGAATTTGTCTGAATCAAGTTTATTAGGATCCTATTATGTTGTCATAATTTTGGAAGTTTTTGTAATATCGCTGTCTATTGTAGTTCAACCTCTTTCCCTGTTGTATCATGTTAGTCCTTGTATGATTTGAGATGTATTCTTATTTCATAATAATGTACCCCATTTTAAAGTGTACATCACTTAGAACAGAGATGTCAAAGTCGGGTTTTCAGGATTTCCCCAATGAATATGCATGAGATCTATTAGCATACAATGAAAGCAGTGCGTGCAAATAAATCTCATGCACATTCATTGAGAAAATCCTGAAAGCCCGACTGGATTGCGGCCCTTGAGGAGGGACTTTGACACCCCTGGCTTAGAAGTATTATAAGCGATATAGTCAAATTTTAAATAAACCTGAAACCTAGAATTGTTTGTGGTGACATAGAAACAGACGGCAGATAAGGGCCACGGCCCATCTAGTCTGCCCACCTCAATGACCCACCCTCTACCTTTCTCTGTGAATAGATCCCACGTGTCTATCCCATTTGGCCTTAAAATCAGGCACGCTGCTGGCCTCAATAACCTCTAGTGGAAGACTATTCCAGCGATCAACCAGCCTTTCAGTGAAAAAGAACTTCCTGGTGTCCCCGTGCAGTTTCCCGCCCCTGATTTTCCACGGATGTCCCCTTGTTGCCGCGGGACCCTTGAAAAAGAAGATATCTTAGAAACATAGAAAGGTGACGGCAGAAAAGGGCTACAGCCCATCAAGTCTGCCCACTCTACTGACCCACCCCATTAAGTCTGAGTGCTGCTCGACCCACGTAGGGATCCCACGTGGATGTCCCATTTATTCTTAAAGTCGAGCACGCTTGTGGCCTTGATTACCTGCGTTGGAAGTTTGTTCCACCTCGATGCGGCCCGTGAGATACTTGAATGTCTCAATCATGTCACCCCTCTCTCTGCATTCCTCAAGTGAGTACAGCTGCAATTTATCCAGCCGTTCCTCGTATGGGAGTTCCTTGAGTCCCGAGACCATCCGGGTGGCCATTCTCTGGACCGACTCAAGTCTCAGCACATCCTTACGGTAATGCGGCCTCCAGAATTGCACACAGTACTCCAGGTGGGGTCTCACCATGGATCTATACAAGGGCATTATGACTTCAGGCTTACAGCTGACGAAACTCCTGCGTATGCAACCTATGATTTGCCTTGCCTTGGATGAAGCTTGCTCCACTTGATTGGTATACAAAAATAAAGTTATTATTATTACACTTCTCCCTCCATATTCATGGTGGATGCGGGCAGAACACAGCTGCGAATATGGAAAAACCACAAATAACTTTTTATATGTTATTCGTGTTTTTTTGTAACAGCCAGCATTTTTGTTATTAAAACCGCAAATAACTTTTCAGCTGTTATTCGCGGTTTTTGGAAACGGCCACTATTATTACTATTAAAATTCACAGGCAAGCAGCGATTCACAAAGCTTTTAGCAGGCAAGCAGCGATTTTCTGAGTAATAGTGATTTTCTCCATGCATGCTGGGAAGCATTTCTCTCTATGAATGCTGGGAAGCAGCGTTTTTCTCTGTACACGCTGGGAACCAGCAATTTTCAGGGTGAAAGATTTGAAGCTTCGATTTTGTGGGAGAAAGCATGGAAGCAGAGTGAATATTGGTAAACGTTAAACTTTTTTTACAGTACAGTAAAAGGAAAGGAACTTTAATCATGATGTAATTTTTTGGGGCGGAGCCAGCCTGCAAAAAAATCACGAATAAGTGAAACCGCGAGTGCCGAAACTGCGAATATGGAGGGAGAAGTGTATTCCTATTGGTTTTTAAAAGTATTTTCCTGCAGTTTCATCGAGTGTCCCTGTCTTTGTCATTCTTAACAGAGTGAAAAATCGATCCACTTGTACCCGTTCTACTCCACTCCGGATTTTGTAGACTTCAATCATATCTCCTGTCAGCCATCTCTTTTCCAAGCTGAAGAGCCCTAACCGTTTTAGTCTTTCCTCATACGAGATTTGAACTGAATGTGTATCCTATGTCAAGGGGTCTTAGCAGACTATGGGGGGAAAAATCAGAGGATAAGAGGCTCCAAGTAGGGTAGTCTCAGAGTAACATTAGACAATATTCCTTCATAGAAAGGGTACAGTCTATGTTACTCTAACATAAGACAATATGGAGCTCATAATCCAAAAATAAAGACATCCAAAAACCACCATAAGTTGGGACTTGTATGTTCTAATCGCTGGAATGTCCAAGGGCTGATTTTCAAAGCCATCTTTCTGGATGTCTAGTGAGACGTTTTGCCCGCCACAAATGTACCATAATGTACCAGATGACCTCTGTAGGGATTAAGTCATTACTTCCCCACACTCCCTCAGTGGCATTAACCCCTTCCCACCCTACAAAGATCTGAATGAAACAGTACATACCTGTCTCTAGAATAGCAGCACTTGGTATGGAAAAGCCTAGTAGAACATAACACAGGTGTCTTAAGTAGCCTGGTGGGTGGGCTAGTGAGCCATAGAGAGGAGGAGCCAGACCCCTAAGCCACTAAATTTATTGTGGAAAGTGTGAGTCCACCAAAACCCTATTGTACTGCCATAAGGGCTACTGGATTGGTAGACAGGTGGGTAGAGACCCACCAGATCCAAGAGGCAAAAGGGTGGGGGACAGACCCACCAGATCCAAGAGGCAAAAAGGTGGGGGAGAGACTCACCAGATCCAAGAGGCAGAAAGGTGGGAGAGAGACTTACCAGATCCAAGAGGCAAAAAGGTGGGGGAGAGACTCACCAGATCCAAGAGGCAGAAAGGTGGGAGAGAGACTTACCAGATCCAAGAGGCAAAAAGGTGGGGGAGAGACTCACCAGATCCAAGAGGCAGACAGGTAAAAAGGTGGGGGAGAGACTCACTAGATCCAAGAGGAAGGTGGGGGGGGAGAACTTACCAGATCGAAGAGGCAGAAAGGTGGGGGAGAACTTACCAGATCCGAGAGGCAGAAAGGTGGGGGAGAGACCTACCACATCGAAGTAGAAGGAAAAACTGATGTGCCATAAAAGGAAACAGATAATATACAGTAAGGTTTGGAGTTTTATTGTGGATATTATGAACTTGAAAGAGAGGGCCAGGGGATAAAAGGACTCCCCAAATTATCTCAGAGTGGGAATATGTTCAGAAGGACTGAGTGCCAAGAAATATATCAAGCCAAAACCAAAGAATGACAAAAAACAGATTGCACTTCCAGAATAACAGCAGCCCGGTACGCCATAGGCATGAAGAATGACACAGAGCAGCACAAGTAAATAGACAGAACTCTACTTCCAGGAGGGTTTAAACAAAGAGCGCCATTCATTAAGGGGATGTTTGCCACAGATGTGGTTGAACATGTTAAGAGCCTTAAATTAAATTAACCAGATGGGGGGCTATTACAGGCTAGCACTGTGATAGTGAGCCAAAAAGTAGTTGCCATGGCTGGCATCTCTGGTGAGTCACAGATGTACTTCAAAATATTGCTGAGGTTAAAAATAGATGCTGTCCAAATTACCCAGTGGTTTGCATCCCAGAGCTTTCCAGTTTCCCGCTTCCAGGAGGGAGATCTTAGGCCAGTCCTGGATTTCTGTCCAGCCCATCTTAGTGAGTAATTTTATTTATTTAAAACGATTTATATTCTGCACTGTCTAGAAGTCTAGGCTAACCACAGTAATAGCATCCGCTATAATAAAACCCTTAATGCGCATGCGCAGTTGAAACTTCTTGCGGCCGTGATCTCTGATCCGTGTCGCCGCATGTGCAATAGAAGCCTTCGGCAGTTTGTGACGCATGCGGTGTTTTCCCCAGCAACGCTCCTGCCCCGATCTGACGCCGGCTGACTTCTGACGAAGCCTCTCCTTCTCACTCCTGGACCAGCAGCGGCAGCAGCCGCAGGGCATTTGTTAGGCCGGCCTACTTCGATAATGTGAGGCGGGCCGGCCTAGCATAAGCCCAGAGGCTGCCTGGCCTAACAGATTCTGGATAGTGAGCAGGTAAGGGAGAAGGGATACTACTGGACAGGGGGGGAGGTAAAAGGAACGGAGAAGGGCTACTGCTGGACAGGGGGAGCAGGGAAGGGGTGCTGCTGGACAGGGGGGAGGTAAAAGGAAGGGAGAAGGGAAGACAGACAAAGGGAGAGAGAGACAGAAAAAAAGACAGACGGGGCAGGGAGAAAGACAAAAAGAAAGAAATGCCTAAATCTACACATCTATTGTAGCACCCGTTAATGTAACGGGCTAAAAAACTAGTAGACAATAAATAAGAACAAGTTGAAAAGTGCACATTTAGGGGGAATTCTAGAAATGGTGCTCAAAAAGCACCACCAGAAAAAAAGTTAGCATTAAGCACTGTTTTATAAAGGCTGCTCCAGGATGAACATTCTATCTAGAACAGGGGTGTCAAAGTCCCTCCTCGAGGGCCACAATTCAGTCGGGTTTTCAGGATTTCCCCAATGAATATGCTTTCAGTCCCTGCTGAGTTGATGCGGAAGAAGGTCCTGGTTTGGAGTTCTCACATTTGTGTGTGGCCAAGACACAATGTATAATGAATCAGAAGAAGTGAAAAAACTGAAGCTGAGACCAATCTAAAGCCCCTGACGACACTGAAAGGCTGTGTTAGGCGTAACTGTTCAGTTTATTTGAGGCGAATGGTATTTGAAGAAGAACTAACACCGGAAGGACAAGATAAGCAAAGTGAAAGTTGGCACAGTACTGAAGATTTTTTAGGAAATTTAAATGGACATTGTTTCCTTAGTGAATGAACTTTTAGTTGGAACTTATAGGGTGGATTGGGAAGGTTTCAGATGTATTTAGATAATATGTATGTATGCATGAACTGTTTAAACGTTTTTTTAAAAAAATATGTAATAAACTTATGAGTAAATTATTTACATATTAAATGAGTATTTATATAATTAATGGTGTAATAGTATAGCTCTTTTTGTGTACAAAATTATTATTCAATGAATATTAGCATACCATGAAAACAGTGCATGCATATAGATCTCATGCATATTTATTGGGGAAATCCTGAAAACCCTCGAGGAGGGACTTTGACATCCCTGTTCTAGAACAATCCTTGCAGCTGATTCCTGCACTTAAAGTTCAACATGGATATTTAAACCAGCTGAAACCTGTTGTAAAGGCAAGAGCCCAACTCATGGCATTTCAGTATGTAAATACTACTACTTATGTTTATGTCTACTCTGAGCTTCTAATGACTGGGGAGTCAATTCAGAGCAGTTTACATAAGCTTCTATAAAGGTGTTACATACAATACATGAGCTTCTATACTGAAATACAGTTCTGTGGTGGTGTTACAATACAGAGTTATTCATACCAGCATGATTATGCTATAAGAAATCATGCTACTGTGACATCACTGATGAGGTTGGCTCTTAAGCATTGATGGAATGAGACATTATGACATCACAATCTCAGCACTGGAATGTTGCTGCTCTTTGGGTTTCTGCCAGGTACTTGAACCTGGATTGGCTATTGTTGGAAACAGGATATTGGGCTCGATGGAACTTTGGTCTGTCCCAATATGTTCTTATGCGAGCCAAGTATAGGACAATCAAGCCATTGTGGCATCACTGATAGGTTGGCTCTTAGGCATTGGTGGAATGAGGCATTATGACATCGCAATCTCAGCTCTGGAATGTTGCTACTTTTTGGGTTTCTTCCAGGTACTTGGGACCTGGGTTGGCCATTTGGAAACAGGATACTGGGCTTGATGGACCTTCAGTCTGTCCTGGAATGGCAGCTCTTATGTTCTTATGTGAGCCAAGTATAGGATAATGTTTGAGAGCTTCTATACTGCTACTAATGACTTGGGAATCAATTCAGAGCAGTTTACATGAGCTTCTGTAAAAGTGTTGCAATACGGAGTTAGCGTTTTTTGAGATGGTTTTCAAATCCAGACACTTTTATACCACATTCAATCATCCTACATATATACACATATAATAATAATATTGTGTACTATGTTCATACTAAATGCTACTTATTTGCACACATAATACCTGTATCGTGTTCTATGTTGGGAATGGGATCCTAATGGGGAATAGTCAGTTATCGTCTCTATGTTGCTTCATTAGCCAAAGTAGTCTGTGAGGAGGACAGTCTCCATCCTTATCATTTCTAAAGCGCTAAAAGGCGTATGCAGCACTGTACATGGTAATCCTAGGTATAGCAGAATTAGAAAAAGTACAGCTTGGAGAAGAAATGGTTCAGGGGAGATATTATAGAGGTCTATAAAATACTGAATGGAGTAGAGCAAGTAGAAGTGAATCATTTGCTTATTCTTTCCAAAGATACTAGAATTATGTGATGAAGCTACTAAGTAGTATATTTAAAACAACCTAGAGAAAATATTCTTTTACTCAGCATTTAATTAAACTCTGGAATTTGTTCCTGGAGAATGTGATGAAAGCAGTTAACTTAGCAGGGTTTAAGTGGTTTGGATAACTTCCTAAAAGAAAAGTCCATATGCCATTATTAAGATAGACTTGGGGAAATCCACTGCTTATTTCTTTTGGAATCTTTCCAGGTATTTGTGACCCGAGTTGGCCACTGTTGGAAACAGGATACTGGGCTTAATGGATTTTTGGTCTGTCCCAGTATGGCAACTTTTATGTTCTTATGTTCAAATTAGTGCTAGTTAACTTGAATAATTGATTTTTATGTATGTATAACCTATTACCAGCTTAGTTGATAAGCGCGATAGAAATGTTTTCAATTAATAAACACATTGTTAAGGCCCATTAATTAATTAATAGTTAATAGCTTGTTAACCAATTTAGTTGTGCATGCATTTTGGATCCATACTAAACTTTTGAGGTTATAGTGTGACAAAATGATGCATTTCTTCTTCCTCTATTTGCAAACTGGGAATGAAAACTTAGTAAAGGGCAACAATGGCTCTATTAGACATTTTCTCTCCCTCCTGCTGCCGCCACCACTGTTACTGCCACAGCTGCATGCCTTATCTTTGCAGATGGGGATGTGCAATGCCCACCAGCCGATGAGATCAGCTGCCATAACTGTCCCAGTGATGCCTCAGTAGGAAAGATGGTCGGCTTCTCTTCCTGCTGCTGTCATCGGCACCCCTAACACTTGCTCTGTTCATGCACAATATAACAGAGTAGAGAAGTAACCTATCAGCTAGAGCAGTGGGCTGAGAGATAGGGGAGCCTGGTTTAAGTCCCATTGAAGTTTGGTGGTGGCTAGGGTTAAAAGATTTTACACCCGCCCAGTTCCAGCCATCTCACCTCTGCCCTCAGCTGCCTGTTCGTCAGGCAGAAAGGCATCCATGCATATGCAGATACCCCCTCCCAATGCGATTTATTTTCAAAACCCAAAGTGCCGAGTTTTGAAAAGCTGTCTGGACCCCTGACATGTCCTCAAAAGAGGACGTGTTTGGGGAAATCCGGACCTAGTGGTGGCATATACAGGCCGCAGACAATCTTTCAATGTAATCACCACAAAGCACTGTCTCTAAAAAGACTGACAGTCAACACAATAATGGGTTCTAGCCAGTGGTGTAGTAAGGGGGGGGGGAGTGGACCACCCCAGGCACCATTTTTTTTTTTGGGGGGGGGGGGTGCCAGCACCTCTCCGCCACCCTTGCTCCTTCCCACTCCTCCCCTGCCACTCGCACACCTTCACTTCCCCCAATACCACTAGCTCTTTGCCACGCAAGCAGCAGCTCCAACCTGCTGCTCACGCCAACCTTGGCTCTCCCTCTGATGTCACTTCCTGGCTGAGGACATTCTGGACAGCAAGTGGGAGATGCTGCTCGTGCTGGGGAAGTTAAAGAGTTATGGGGAAGGGGAACACACACTTTGGGGGTGGGAAAGGAATGGGATGGAGAAGGGGGCCAGGGGGGCGGCACCACTCCTGGCGCCTCCCATCTTTGCTACGCCACTGGTTCTAGCTGTCTCTACCACAGTCTCTACTGCGCGCATATAAAGGCTCGAGCTACTTTGCAGGCTGTAATATTAAGAGATTTTGAAATGATTATTAAAACATACTTTTGGCAGTAAATTTATGTTCTGGAGTCTCAGCCATTAGTCATATCCTAGGGCACTGCTTCTCAATCCAGTACTCAGGACACACCCAGCCAGTCAAATAACAAGCAAGTTTCACAATACAAACAGATTAAAATTAGGGCTGGATTCAATAAATGGTGCCAAAAAGTAGGTCCTGGAAAAAATTGACCCTCAACACGAATTTTATAAACAGCGACCCAGACTGAGCATGCTTTATAAAATTCCACTTACTGTCAGGTTCAATAAACAGCGCCCTAATTGCAGCCACGTAGCGATGCCTAAGTTCAGGATCCGCGACTAACTTTTTATTTTTTAATTGGTTTAATTGGCATGGTAATTGACCATGCCGATTTTCAGCCAATACAAAAAACCCAAAACTAAACCCATTACTTAAACAATTTAAGAGTTTGGCGCCAAACTCTTAGGACACCTAGCGATGCCTAATTGGAGGCACCCTCCCATGCCTAGGGATGCCTAACAATGCCTATATTATAAAATAAGCGTAGTTATGGGAAGAGAGTAGGAGTGGTTGACTTAGGTGTCCGACATAGGCACCGCCAAATTAGGCAAGTGAAAAGCTGGCCTAATGGAGCGGCGTCTATGTCTAGGATGCCTAGTGACGCCTAATTGGAGGCACCCTCCCATGCCTAGGGATGCTTAACAATGCCTATATTATAAAGTAAGCGTAGTTATAGGAAGAGAGTAGGCGTGGTTAACTTAGGTGTCTTGACATAGTCGCTGCCTAATTAGGCGAGAGAAAAGCTGGCCTAATGGAATAGCGTCTATGTCTAGGATGCTTAGTGACGCCTATCTCCACTTAATAATAATAATTTATTTCTTATATACCGCCAAAGCTATAGTAGTTCGAGGCGGTTTACAACGAAGAAGGACTGGACAATCAACGAATATGGTACAATCAGCGAAAATAGGTACAACAAAGAAGGGCAAGACAGTCTGCGTAAGGTTCAATCCAAGAATGTTGGTAAACAAAGGGGTACAGTCAGTGAATATAGGCATATAGGTAAAACAGAGGGGGTACCATCAGCAGATGAAGATACAGTTTAAAAGGGTAAGCAGGACATGATGTGGTAAAAAAGGGGCCATAGGTTGGGCATAGAGGTCTTAGGATATAAATCGGGTAGATTAGTTTTTAGTAGTTTCCTGAAGTTTAGGTAGGATGAAGCGCGTGAGATAATGTCGGCCAGCCAATTATTAAGCTGACCTGCTTGGAAGGCAAGAGTTCTATTTAGATATCTTTTGTAGTGCCGCTAGGTGTGATTCGTTAAACGATCCAATATAAAAATGCAATGTATATCAACAAAACACTTTGCTTGAGGAAAAACAACTAAAACCATGTAAAGTAATATTAAATATTATTTTGAATCCTCAGTGTGGGATAAAGAGTAATGCAGAGTCAAACTCAAAGAGACCAAAACTCCAATACTACACTTGGCTCGGGACTTTGTACGTGTGAGACCTCACTCACGTTTTCAGCCGCACACAATCACAGGAGTTCACATGTGTGCAAAGTAAATGGTGATCAATTGTGTCGGGTACAATAAACTAACAAAATAATTGTTTTCAATGTCCACAAGCACAACCCTGTGATATCAGCCCAAAAATTGAAACGTATAAGTACATCACGGGACGCATCGAGTCAGAAGATGATATCTTCTGGCTCATGGGACCCTCGACCACCAGAGGGCATCCGCTGAAAATCAGGGGAGGGAAGTTTCATGGCGACTCCAGGAAGTACTTCTTCACCGAAAGAGTAGTGGATCATTGGAACAGACTCCCACTCCAGGTGATAAAGGCCAGCAGCGTGACGGATTTTAAGAGAAAATGGGATACTCACGTGGGATCTTTAAGGGAGTAAATTCAGGGGAGGGGATACTTGGAATGGGCAGACTTGGTGGACTATGGCCCTTTTCTGCTGCTTTTTTCTATGTTTCTATGTTTTCTATGAGAACATATTTTTCTAACAGCAAAAATAGCACTATAAACGGCAGGTTTTTTTGACAACTGCGCTCCAGTGCCGTTTATAGAATCTGACCCTTAGCATGTATTTGGGTGCCCAGCTTTGGGCATGACTTATACGAACTGAAACCTGGTGTAAATCCTGGTGAGTATCCCCCAAATTTTATAACAGTGTGTAATTCTTTGCAATGCTTTTGACCCGCCTATACTCCTCCCATAGCCACACCCCCTTTTGAGTGGCATGTGAGGATTCAGATGCAGGTCTTTATAGAATCACCGGTGGCATGAGAGTGGAAGGTGCCCAGGGCAGTGGCACCCCCACTCTCTTCTCCCCCCACTCCTTCCCTGCTGCTTCCGAACCCCTTTCCTTCCCCCATACCACTTTAACTTCCCCGGTGCAAGCAGCATCTTCAACTTGCTGCCTGCGCTGGTTTTCCCGGATGTCTGATATCCCTAATCCAGTGTATCACACACTAGTGTGCCCCAGCAGATTCCAGGTGTGCCCCGAAGAGATGCCGGTAAGGAAGACAGATGCCGGCTGACTGCTTCTAGGATGTGCCTCTAGCAGCAAGAGGCATGTCCTGTAGGCAGTCAGCTGGCACTAACAACTCTCCTCGCCGGCGTCTCTCTCTTCCTTCTGGATCTCCCACCGAAGAGGCAGCACCAGTCGTGGCCGGAGGGCGTGTGACATCATCGCATCGACATCCCACGCACTTCTGGGCACTGAGTTGTGTGCCGCCGGCTGGAAAAGTTTGCGGGACACTGGCCTAATCCCAACATAACCTGTCTTGATCTTTCACCGGCCAGGGGCATTAACTTTATCCCAGTCCACTTAAATTTCCTTCTTTTTTCAAGCAGACACATTAGTCATATCACTTTCTGTGCTGCTGTCAGCCAACCGTTGCTCATTCCTTTTCCAGCAGGCCCGCCTTTCCCGTAATCATCCAGCTTTTGTTTTTCAGCACAAGACGAGCCCTTGGCTTTCGTGAAAACTGCTACTGCTGGGTATAAGAAACATTCTGGGAAGTGACACAGTGATGTTTATTACATTTTGGACCTCAGTCATTATTGACTCAGACCTTATTTTGGTGAGGGTGAGTCTGCGCTGCATTCAATTAAATGCTTTCAGGAAACTGAACCCTGCTACTTTCTGTTATAGTTTTTCAACAGCTAAAAGATTTGTTAGAAAGAAGAAAGTAGTTGGTTTCTGACGTCCTGCCAGACTTGTGCTCAGTCCAGCTGCTAGTATTAAATGACCTGCTTCATGCTTCACAGGGTATAATGCAGCTGGAGAGATCATGCTCTATAATTTCCTGGAAACCAGACATTTGCTGGCCCATAACTTCAACTGAAATAGCAGACAGCCTCATAGTTATTCGTTACAAAACAATATCTTGTTTGTCAGGTAAAAGCACCCAAGCAAACGTTGAGCATCCAGATACACAAGTGTGTGAGTTTTTACCAGATACTAGTGACCGGGATTGGCCACTGTGAAGACAGGCTACTGAGCCAGATTAGTTACTAATGTCCAGAAAAACCTGGACATGTTCTCTTTTTAGAGGACTGTCTGGGTACCCGGAGGGATTTCCAAAACCCAGCAGTTTGTCCAGATGTTGGAAGTCTCAGAGCTTGGGACCACATCTGGAAGGCGTCTGCATATGCACAGATGTTGGCGTGCGACATCATCGCATCAATGCCCGACCAAGATGATACCGGGGATGGAACACCTCTCATATGAGGAAAGACTAAAAAGGTTAGGGCTCTTCAGCCTGGAAAAGAGGCGGCTGAGGGAAGATATGACTGAAGTTTACAAAATCCTGAGTGGAGCAGAATGGGTACAAGTGGATCGATTTTTCACTCCGTCAAGACAAAGATTAGGGGACACTCGATGAAGTTACAGGGAAATACTTTTAAAACCAATAGGAGGAATTTTTTTTCACTCAGAGAATAGTTAAGCTCTGGAACACTTTGCCAGAGGTTGTGGTAAGAGTGGATAGCGTAGCTGATTTTAAGAAAGGTTTCAACAATTTCCTGGAGGAAAAATCCAGTCTGTTATTAAGACATGGGGGAAGCCTCTGCTTGCCCTGGATTGGTAGCATGGAATCTTGTTACTCTTTGGGATTCTGGAATCTTGCAATTCCTTAGGATTTTGTATGGAATGTTGCTACTCTTTGGGATTCTAGAATGTTGCTATTTGGGATTCTGGAATCTTGCTATTCCTTAGGATTCTGTATGGAATGTTGCTACTCTTTGGGTTTTGGCCAGGTACTAGTGAACTGGATTGACCACTGTGAGAATGGGCTACTGGGCTTGATGGACCATTGGTCTGATCCAGTAAGGCTATACTTATGTTCTTACCCTCCAGTCATGGCCCCGAGCTCGGGGAAGGAGATGCAAGGTTTGGGTGGGGTGGGGCTGAGGGGGCAGGGCCAGGTGTCCTCTTTTTATTAAAGAGGAAATCCGGTAACCTTAGGCTCGATAGACCATTGGTCTGATCCAGTAAGGTTATTCTTATGTTCTCATACACAGAATGCCAGTATGTCCAAGGAATTTCTTAAGTGCTCACTGCAAACATTATAGGGTTAATATTCCGCTGGCAGTGACATAATTCTCAGATATTTAATGCCAGGCCATGTCTAAGGACTGACCTTGAATGTCTGTGTTGGTGTGGCTGGCTATCTCTTATGTGGTTAACTGTGACATTCAGCACAAAACCACATAAGCAACATTACTTAAAGATAGGACTGACTTTTATGTGGTCCAATTTAACTGCTAAAATTAGGTGGTTAGCCCCTCTCTCTCCAACTCAGCATAGCCCTTCCTCCCTTCTTGATGATTTCCTTAAAAGGAGGGGGAGGGGTAAATTAATTTGTAAAGGCTGCAATAGGTTGCTGTTACCTTTTAAATAAGGAAGATTGAATATTGGTTTCCGTAAGTGGTTGTTGCCTATTTTCAATAAATACTGAACAATAAAAAAAACCCCACAACACTTTATTTATTTAAATCATTTTTAATCCACCTTTCTCCAAGGCGGCTCACAGTATTACATACATATTTCAGGATTTGCACAACATCGAGATCCCAAAGATCAGCAAAAATCATAAAATTACACTATCTCAACCTATAAATTACATCTGAACTGTTCATGTGTAAATCTAATAACCAGCAAAAAAGATGATATTCAGAAAGTAAAATATTAACTTTAAGCAGTTAACTGCTGAATGTTGTCACACAACTCAACAGATCAACAGCTATAATTGTTTATGATTCGCAGGAGTGGCGCTTATATGGCAGCCTCAGCAGTGTGGAAGTGAAACCGGACTAAGGTTACCTTATTGTTCTCAGTGAAATTCCATATGACTGCCCCCCAGCCACACCCCATTCTGCCTTTGGTCCGCCCCAAACCCCACCCCCGCCCCGTTCTACCCCAAGCCCGCCCCTGAAAGCCTCATTTCATTATTCCTAACCTCCAGGCCGTATCCAGGAGCCTCTGAGCATATGTGGGCACATGTAACATCATCCACACCTGCTCAGAAGCCCTCCACACATGGCCAGCTTTCCAAAACCCAGACAACTGCTGGGTTTTGGAAAGTCCGGGCAGTCATAAGAACATAATAGCCTTACTGGGCTAGACCAATGGTCCATCCAGCTCATGTTCTAATTTAGATGGATTTCTATGGTGGTTGTCTGCACTGTTTCTAAATCTCAAAGGGATGTTAGAGAAGTGGTTTGGGCAGGGCTAGGGTGGGCTTATGATTTGGAGGTTTTGTTGCAAAAATCAAACATTTTAGAAAATGTCCAGGGCACAATTTGGATGTTTGGGGCTAGACCTGTTTTAAGAATGAATAATTAAGACAGGTACCTAGCAGTGGCATAATAAGGGTAGGAGGCTACAGGGTTGGTGGCACCCCCTCTTCTTCTTGCCATTCATTCCACACACACCCGCTCCTCACTCACATTCTCCCTATACTTCTAAATCTTCACCAGCGCAAGTGGTTTTTCTCCAGCATTCTCCTTGCGCCAGCGTTGGGTTTCCCTCTGATGTCACCTTCCTGGCCCCTTGACCCGGAAGTGATTCAGAGGGGAACTAGGCTGGCATGAGCAACAGGTAGAGAAGTTGCTCGTGCTAGTGAAGATCTAGAGGTATGGGGTGGGGGGGGGAGGGATGTGGTGATCGTGGCGGGGCAGGATGGAGAGGTATCAATACCCCCACTGACATGGAGCCTGTGGCGGTCCGTACCACCTGCACCCCCCTTACTATGCCACTGGTACCTAGAATTTATTTTAAAATGTGAAGTTCACTGCAAGGCCCCACTGCTCTGCTGGGATGTCTGTGTGACCAGTCTACCAGTGCTGGCCCCTCCTACATCCCAATGCCTTTTGTGTAGTTTTCTTTTGGATGTGAGCTGCGTTTTTGTCTTTTAAATATTTATATGCACTGAGGACATGCACATCTGAGAAATGGCCATTTTCAAAACAAAAAGATAGATATTTTTCTGTTTCAAAAATGGTCATGTTAACTACTGAATTTATGTGCATTCCGCAACATGTCCAAACTCAGATTTGGACGTCATATCGAAAATGCCCCTCTTAATGTTCTCCGGCCCCCCCTTCTATGCAAATCCAGAGCTGCTTGAATGAGTGGATGGTCTGAGATATTCGTTGTTCACTGCTTTTTGAAAATGCCTTAAAAATATAAACAAAAAAATAAGGTGTTTACTGACCTGATTGGGAACAGAGCAGTTCACCAATTTGAATTTTGGCAGGAAAGTCAGTTAGTCAGAAATTCCCAATCAGGTCAATGAACCTACTGTTTCCAACAAAGTTACACTGCAGACTTCAGAGCTACCCTGAATAAAGCCAAAGCATGGTGGCTGAAATGTCGTGTTTCTACCTGACAAAGATGCAGCGAGACCTGGAAACCTGCAACAAGAAAGAAAAAAAAAAGTGCTTTATTATGCCCTTCTCCAATTCATTGATGGATGCACAGAATTTTTCAGGTTGCAAAATGGGTGGGCCCCCTACAGAAACTCCAAATTTGCCCAAAAACTGAAACCCTGATGTTTGTAAATAAAAAGAATAATTAAGTGGCCATTTAAATCTGAAATCTCTGCAAATCATCTCCTGTAATTCAGGTTTCAATGTAAATTGATGAATTTCCTTGAGAGTAAAAGTTATTCTCAGCAATCCTGTTCAGGAAGTAGGAAATCCGCTATTACTGTAAATTATTCATTTCTATTTGTGTCCAGACCCTAATTCATTTCTACAGTGTACTGCACAAAGATGTTATTTGCAAGTGAGGTCAACAATGGCCAGTTCAGATTCCAAATGTTATTCAGAAGAGCCTGAAGATACGTTCTGTCAGAAAAAATATGGAACGAAAAATGTGGAAAATTGTTGGATTGAATGTATAGCCCTCGATGGAGACTGCTACAACTTTATTAATTAGGCTGAGAACTTTTCAGTAGGCCAGCTCAGAGTAGGACTACCGGCCAGCCTGTTGAATAGCTCCAATGATTTTCTATGAGTTGGCCCACGCTATCCTCTTTCCTTTCATTAATCTGATTCCATTTGACTGGAATTAGAAAAAAGTCTCAGGAATGAATAGTTAAAAGCCCCTTTTCTGAGCTTGCCTCTCACTGCTTTTAAAATGGCAGGCACCACACATTACAACACATTGTATTTTCTCTGTTCAAAGGAGGCGGTGGGGGGTGCGGTCTGTCCAGGGCACCATCTTGGTGGGGGCGCCCCCCACTACTGCGCGCATGTGCTGTTTCCCTTGTACCTCTAACATTTGAGAAGCAAGCAGCAACCCCAACTTGCTGCTCATGCCAGAATCAGCTCTTCCTCCGACATCACTTCCTGGACCCATGCCTAGGAAGTGACATCAGAGGAAGAGCTGACGCTGGTGCAAGCAGCGGGTTGAGGTTATTGCTTGCGCTGGGAATGTTAAAGAGGTAAGAGGGAAGGGAAGCGCAAGGCAGTAAGGGGTGGGCAAGGAGTGCAAGGGGGACAATGTATTGAGTGAAAAAATATTTTCTCTGGGAAGATCCTCGATAAAGCTAAATGAACATAAGAATTGCCGCTGCTGGGTCAAACCAGTGGTCCATTGTGCCCAGCAGTCTGCTCACGCAGCGGCCCTTTTGGTCAAAGACCAGTGCCCTAACTGAGACTAGCGTTACCTGCATATGTTCTGGTTCAGCAGGAACTTGTCTAACTTTGTCTTGAATCCCTGGAGGGTGTTTTCCCCTATGACAGATTCCGGCAGAGCGTTCCAGTTTTCCACCACTCTCTGGGTGAAGAAGAACTTCCTTACGTTTGTACGGAATCTATCCCTTTCAACTTTAGAGAGTGCCCTCTCGTTCTCCCTACCTTGGAGAGGGTGAACAACCTGTCTTTATCTACTAAATCTATTCCCTTCATTATCTTGAACATTTCAATCATGTCCCCTCTCATGTTGGATTCAGCCTCCCCAGACCGCAAAATATAAAAGAACAAAGCTGTTTCTTTAGCAGACATTATCTATTGATATTTAAAATCTAGTTTAAAGAACACGTATTAAAACAGCACTTTAAATAAGCGTTTAAGTAATGCTTACGCATTAAATAAGATATTGAGATACACTTGAAATTATTGGCCAATGACGATATGGCAAGTAAGGCACAATGCTGTGAAAGTACTTGAGCAGTGACGCTGAGGTCATTGTGTGAGTGTTGAAACCAGAAAAAAAATTGTGATGAGACTTGGTTACAGTGAAGATCATTTTATGGTATATGGACTGTTCCCAAGTATAAGTGAAATATAAGAGAGCCTGGAATAAGGTGGAATTGATATTTCTTTTAAAGAATTGCGTTTAATACTGATCTTTTCCATCAACCATGGACGTCGGAACAGGGGAGGCCACAGGGGCCATGCCCTACCTAAAAATTGGCAGTCAATCAGAGGAGTCAGTTATGGGTGGCTCTACTCCCCCACCCACCTCCTCACGGTTGCTGTAATTTTAAGTCTTCAGGCAGCCACTGCGCAGCGTCAATGAGCGTTGCTGCAGAATGAAGACTCCTAGGGCAGGCCTGCTCATTGACGTTGTGCAGCGGCTGCCCGATGACTTAAAATTATAGTACAGCTTTTAGGAGGAGGTGGGTGGGGGAGTCAGGAGCTGGAGAGAGACGTGCTGCAGGATCCTGCTAGGCGGAGCTTTTACTTCCCCCCCAAACAATACAGTGTTTATGTTTATTCAGGTTTTTGATTAAATGCTTATTCAAAACTACAAAGCGTTTTACAAAATATAAAAATTAACATTTAAACAAATAATTTTGACAAATCAAACATACTTTAACATGATAACAAATCTATTATTAATTAAATTTAAAAAAATCTACATGACCAACAACAAATACATACTAGGTAAAAGGACCGTTAAGCCCCTGGACACAAATAAGAAAGGGGGGAGAAATACATTTGATATAGAAAATGTAAGAAACAATTAAGGTAAACACAAAAGGGAATTGGGAAATAAATGTAAGAAACAAAATTAAGTTAATTACTAAAAGACAGTTGATCAACTAAAAGCATCTTTAAAAAGAAAGCACTTTAAATTGCTTTTAAATTTTTGCAAGTTTTTTTCCATTTTTTCCAAATCATAGGGGCTGTCACGGAAAAGATTGAGGTACGACGTGTACCAATTATTTTTAAAGATGGAACGTTAAGTTTATACTGTGAAATAGATCTTAAAGCTCCAGGAGGGTCATATGGGATCAAAAATCTGTCTATAAATGCTGGTGTATTGGTTTGTAAAGTTTTAAATGTCAGAAGGGCGATTTTATATATGTTATCCTGTGTAGGACTGGCAACTAGTGGGCTTTTTGTAGCAGTGGGGTTAAAGTGGTCAAATTTCTTTGCGCCCAAAATTATCTTGATGGCTGTATTTTGGATTAGTTGCAAGCGCTTTAAATCTTTATGATAGATCCCTTTTAGTAAAGAGTTACAATAATCCATTTTTGATATTACGAGTGCATGGATCAGTACATTCAAGGAATTAGTGTCAAGTAGAGGGGCCAGCGATCTAATCATCCTTAATTTATAAAAACAATTTTTAACCAATGCACTAATTTGTGGTCGAAAAGTTAACTTGTTATCAATAAGGACACCTAAGATTTTAGTAGTCATGATTGGTAAAAGTGGAGTATTTTCTATGGTGACCGGAGAGATTAATTGTGCCCCCTCTTTTCCCGAGAAGAGTAGAGTATTAGTTTTTGAAATATTTAAAGAAAGCTTATTAGTATTCAACCAGTCATCTGGGGTTTTTGGTGCAATTTATAGAATCCAACCCTGTGTGCGCACATTCACACGTATTTACTGGTATTTTGGTCATTTATGCATGTTTTTGGTGCCAAAATGTTAGTGCCCACTTCATAGAATTATCTCCAAAGAGTGTAGGTGAAGGGCTAGGCAGTCTGGGGGAGAGTGTGTGGTGCAGTGGTTAAAGTACAGCCTCAGCACCCTGAGGTTGTGGGTTCAAATCCATGTTGCTCCTTGTGACCCTGGGTAAGTCACTTAATCCCCCCATTGTCCCAGGTATATTAGATAGATTGTGAGCACACCAGGACAGACAGGGAAAAATGCTTAAGTACCTGAATAAATTCATGTAAACCATTCTGAGCTCCCCTGGGGGAACAGTACAGAAAATTGAGTAAATAAATAATGTGAAAAGTTTCAGCCTCTGGTAACCAGAACTGGCATTGTGACATCACAATACGTCATTCTACCAATGTGAGAGCCAGCCTCATCAGTGATGTCACAATGGCTTGATTGTCTTATACTTGGCTCACTTTTACTACATTTAGACTTCTAGAGTGGTGAAGTGGTTAAAGATACAGCCTTGGCACCCTGAGATTGTGGGTTCAAACCCACGCAGCTCCTTGTGACCCTGGGCAAGTCACTTAATCCCCCCACTGCCCCAGGTACATTAGACAGATTGTGAGCCTGCCGGGACAGGCAGGGAAAAATGCTTGAGTACCTGAATAAATTCATATAAACCATTCTGAGCTCCCTGGGGAGAACAGTATGGAAAACTGAATAAATAAGTCTAAAAGCTTTCACCTGCCAAGATCTGTCCCTAATCCCACCCAAACTTTAATGGGAAATGATAACTCTTAGTTTTCAGGTCTAATGAACTTTAAAAGCTAGGTTTCTTTGATTACAGAACCGTAGGAATAATTTGCTTGTAATAAATCAAGGGGGGATGGAACCAGTAGAGCCAAAAATGTTCCCTGCAAGGAATAGAGGCTAATGGTATGATTTCACAATTTTAGGGATCATATGTGACAGAAATGTACACAATGCTCATATTAAAAGTAAAAAAATAAAATAAAAATGCTCACATTAAACATATGGAAAGATCATTAGCTGTACATAATGGAAATTATAGGACCTTTATTAAAATATGGGGGCCATTGACATCTTTCTGTGATGATTAAACACCAATTATTCTAATGAAATATACATCATCAATAATAAAGAGGGGGAAGGGTTCTTATTATATTGTGTATGTAAATAATAATAATGGGGAGGGGGGTGGGTTAAAGGTTTATATATATACAATTGTTGTTTTTCTTGATAGATTTCCAAGTGATGTTTTCAGGACTATGTATGGTTTTAATTTGTATACTTGTTGAAAGATTAAAAATTAATAAAAGATATATATATAAAAAAAAAATAAACATATGCTACTACTATTCAGGCATTTGCTTAAATTGCATTTTACCTACAGTGGAGAGGAACGTCCTTGAGTAAAAGGGAATCGGTTTCATGGAGCTTTTATAGTTAGAATTTTTTTTAAGGAATTACAGCTGCCAAGCAAACAACCCTTTTTCCTCTACTGCCACCAGTGACTCACCAGAAGCAATCAGACAAAACAGCTAGTGTCACAGTAAGAACAAAACATCTTATGCAAAAGGACCTTACCAAGGAATTCTAGGGAAACTAACACTGTAGTATTGAGTGGTGCAGTGCTTAGAGCTACAGCCTCAGCACCCTGAGGTTGTGGGTTCAAAACCTATGCTGCTCCTTGGGACTCTAGGCAAGTCACTTAATCCCACATTAGGTAAAGTGTGAACCCACCAGGACAGGGAAAAATGCTTGAGTACCTGAATGTAAACCACTTAGCCTATAAGTGGTATATAAATATTAAACTAAATAAATATTCATACTCTTACATATTTTACAGAGACCTGAAAGCATGGTCACCATATCTGCTAAAAGACTCCAGGTAATGGTTTTATAACCATCTCACTATCTTTCTGAGTTACCACCTGACTCAGCTCAGCCCTGAGAATCTAATCTGGGTTCTGTTTTTTTTTTTTAATCCATTGCATTGATGAACCTATTAGGCTCTGCCGTTTCCACAAAAATTAGAAATTTGAGTTCAGACCTGATCAGCCTCTCAGGGTTGGCTTGGATCTAGTGATAACTTTGCCACTTTTGCACCTCTCCCAGGCCCACCCATCCCCACCCCGTTACGCCCCAGTCCTGCCCCCTACTGCTTGCTCCATGCATGCGCAGACACCCTCTTGCCTGACAAAGTCCTGGGTTTTGAAAAGCTGTCCAGACCCCCGGACAAGTCCTCAAAAGGAGGACATGTCCAGGGAAATCTGAATATCTGGTAACCCTAAGAAGAATCTAACTGAAAATATTAGGAAACAGCATAAGAAATGGCAAGTTAAATGCAAAGTGCCGATAAGGAAGGCAAAGAGAGACTTTGAAGATTGCAATGGAGGCAAAAACATATAGCAAAAGTTTTTTTAGATATATGAGAAGCAAGAAGCTGGTAAAAGAATTATTGGATTGCTAGATGACCAAGAGGTAAAAGGTACGCTCAGGGAAGAAGACAAAGCCATAGTCGAGAGATTAAATGAATTATTTGTTTCAGTTTTCACTGAGGAAGATGTGGGGAAAATACCAGTGCCAGAAATAGTATTCATGCCGATGAGCCAAAAAAACAAACAAAATCTCTGTAAACTTGGAAGATGTAATGGGGCAATTTAACAAATGGAAGAACAGCAAATCGCCTGGACCGGATGGTATACATCTCAGAGTTAAATGTTAGCACACAGAATTGCGTTAGCACACGCTAGCCACTAAGGACACCCATCTAATATAATAAAATGGTAGACGCACATGCGCACTAAAAAAATCGTGTTCCCTGAGCTGTCCCGTTTTTTTTTAGTGCGCATGCGCGGGTTGTACGTCACCAAACTCGGCAACGCAAGCCATGTCCGCTGTCGGCCTCGAGCTCCTGGGGGCCGGCGGCTCGAGTCGCCCAGCCGGTGCTGAGTCCCCCCCACTCCCACTTCAGCTGGCACGGACGGTTTGAGAATGAGGGAGAGAACAACGCAGCCAGACGGACCGCGGGAAGGGAAAGGGGGGGGAGGGTTTCGAGGGAGCTGTCTGGCCGCATAAATTATTTTAATTTGAAATCTGCTGCCGTCGCCGCGGCTCCTCTCTCATCTTCCGACATAATATAAGTGCAGCTCATGAGAGGAGCCGCGGCGGCGGCTTTGAAAACGGCTCCCTTAGTTCGCTGCATTTTTTTTAAAGTTTAAAACTGCCGCCGTGGCTCCTCTCACGATCCCGGCCTGTGTCAGAGAAGGCTTCCGACGCAGGCCGGATCGTGAGAGGAGCCGCGTAGGCATCTTTAAACTTAAAAAAAAATCCAGCAAAGAACTAAGGGAGCCGTTTTATACATAGTAACATAGTAACATAGTAGATGACGGCAGATAAAGACCCGAATGGTCCATCCAGTCTGCCCAACCTGATTCAATTTAAATTTTTTTTTTTTTTTTCCTTCTTAGCTATTTCTGGGCGAGAATCCAAAGCTCTACCCGGTACTGTGCCTGAGTTCCAACTGCCAAAATCTCCGTCAAGACCCACTCCAGCCCATCTACACCCTCCCAGCCATTGAAGCCCTCCCCAGCCCATCCTCCACCAAACGGCCATACACAGACACAGACCGTGCAAGTCTGCCCAGTTACTGGCCTAGTTCAATATTTAATATTATTTTCTGATTCTAAATCCTCTGTGTTCATCCCACGCTTCTTTGAACTCAGTCACAGTTTTACTCTCCACCACCTCTCTCGGGAGCGCATTCCAGGCATCCACCACCCTCTCCGTAAAGTAGAATTTCCTAACATTGCCCCTGAATCTACCACCCCTCAACCTCAAATTATGTCCTCTGGTTTTACCATTTTCCTTTCTCTGGAAAAGATTTTGTTCTACGTTAATACCCTTTAAGTATTTGAACGTCTGAATCATATCTCCCCTGTCTCTCCTTTCCTCTAGGGTATACATATTCAGGTCTTCCAGTCTCTCCTCATACGTCTTCTGGCGCAAGCCTCCTATCATTTTCGTCGCCCTCCTCTGGACCGCCTCAAGTCTTCTTACGTCTTTCGCCAGATACGGTCTCCAAAACTGAACACAATACTCCAAGTGGGGCCTCACCAATGACCTGTACAGGGGCATCAACACCTTCTTCCTTCTACTGACTACGCCTCTCTTTATACAGCCCAGAATCCTTCTGGCAGCAGCCACTGCCTTATCACACTGTTTTTTCACCTTTAGATCTTCGGACACTATCACCCCAAGGTCCCTCTCTCCGTCCGTGCATATCAGCTTCTCTCCTCCCAGCATATACGGTTCATGCTGCTACGAAGGAACAGGTGAGGAGGAGGGAAATGCTGATGCTGATGCACAGGGAGCAGGCAGGCATGGCAGGCAAGCAGGGGAAGAGGGAAAGGGGCTGCTTTGGGGGTAGGGGTGTGCTGGGGGCACATAGCAGTCATGGGCAGGGGATCACAGAACAGGCAGGCATGGCTCAACAAGGGGAGAGGGAAAGGGGGCTACTTTGGTTTCCTGGGCCAGACAGCAATCATAGGGGGGAAACAGAAAGGGGCCACGGAGCAGGCAGGCATGGCACAAAAGGGGGCAGGGGCATTGGGAAACGGGGCTGCTTTGGGGGGAAGGGTGTTCTGGGGGCACACACCAATCATGCCGGGGAAGAGAAGGGGGCCACAGAGAGATAGGCAGGCATGGCGCAAGACAGAGACACAGACAGAAAGAATGACAGACAGACAGACAGCATCCAAGCACAGAGAGAGAAAGGAAAAAAAAAAACCAGTCGTCTACTCTAGCACCTGTTGCACAGGGGGAGAACGAAAGAGATGCTGATGGACAGGGGGTTGAAGAAAAGGAACGGAGGACTAATGTTGGACAGGGGGAGAAGGAAAGAGGTGCTGCTGGACAGGGGGGAGGTAAAACAAAGGGAGAAGGGCTGCTGCTGCATAAGGAGAGCAGTGAAGGGGTGGTGGTGGACACAGGGGAGGTAAAAGGAAGGGAAAATGGACAGGGGGAGCAGGCAAGGGGTGGTGATGGACAGCCAAGGAAAAAGAAAGGCAGAAAGAAAAAAAGCGGCTAAGGAGAGAGAAAGAAATAAAGACAGACACACACACATATGTTCTAGCACCCGTTAATGTAACGGGCTTAAAGACTAGTAAGGATATAACATGTTAACGCATTTGGCCGTGCAAATGCACTTAATGCTGCTCTTTGTTGAATCCCCCCAAATTCCTTTAAAAATATAACTCAAAATAAGTGGATCAATTGAACAGAGCAATCTCTAGGCAATATCTGAATGATAATAACTAAGCAAAAGAAGGCAGATACACTGACTCTTTAACCTATTTCTTTTCTCAGCCTAAGCAAACACATTGCGGCATATTTAAATTATTTCAGAAAATATTGTTCAAGTTGCTTAGTAACCATCAGATGATACCTCGAAGCAAGAAAACTGGATAAAGTTTGGCAAAATGTTTGGATTTCTGTAGCGTGGACAGAAGAAAATGATTGCAGAAGACATAGCTGGTGTATGAGTGGGTGAACTCCAATGTGAAACAGCATCAGAGATGAGGAAAGGGTATCTCTCTTCACTTATCTCCCCCTATCTTATGCAAAAGGACCCTACCAAGGAATTCTAGGGAAACTGTAATACTGTAGTATTGAGGGTACAGTGGTTAGAGCTACAGCCTCAGCACCCTTAGGTTGTGGGTTCAAATCCCATGCTGCTCCTTGTGACTGTGGGCAAGTCACTTAATTCTCCATTGTTCCCCACTGTGAGCTCCATTCAACTGGTAAGTCCCTCCTGTCTGTGCTCTTCTCTTCCTCTGCCAACGCCAGACTCTGTCCCTTCTACCTTGCTGTGCCATATGCTCTTAACAAGCAGGTAAGGGGGAAGGTTCATTGGAGGGAGGGGTGTGTTAGGTGGATTGCATAGCGGCGGGTGAGAGTGGGCATCTCTCCTACTGCTGAGGGGGGGAAGGGGTACTGCTTGGCGGCAGAAGTGGGCATCTATCGCTGCTGGGGGGTGTTGCTTGGCAGCGGGGGGGGGGGAGTGGGCATCTCTCCCGCTGATGGGGGGTGTTGCTTGGTGGTGGGAGTGGGCATCTCTCCCATTGCAGGGGGGGAGTTAGCATTGTCGGGTGATTGTGTGACACGGCAGGAGAGAGTGGACATCTCTCCTACTGATCTTTGATTTGCGATTTGTTTTTATTAATTATTTCAAAATTTATATACCGCATACAACTATGCAATTTTCATATCACATACATAAAATCTTGTTTCCCTACGATTATCACACATAATATAGACAATTCTAAACATCAATAATCGTTCCCGTTATAAACAGGGATAGAGCACAAATTTTTGAGTGGGGAGGGGGGTGTCTGAGTTGTCAAACCTTACTTTCTTGTCAGTGCCCGAGCCAATCAGCGCTCAGGCACTGATCAGAAAGTAAGGCAACAACAGTTGGCAAATTTTGGCCACAAATGTAGCACAATGAGGTTAGAGAATCACTTGACGATTATAGAGAATTGTTCGGAGTGATCATTTTAATATTAATGACCTCTGCATGGCAGTTTTGGAGACTGATAGAAATTAGAAAAGACCTCAGTAAGCAGTTTTGATAAACCGCCACTAAAATACATGCACGCTAAACAGGCTGGAACTGGTTTAGCGAGCACGTTAAAGGCAGATTTTAGTTTTGAGAATCTGCCTCTGTGTGGGATGATAGGAAAAAATGAGAAGACCTGTATTTGGGTCAGGTGAGAGAGAGAGAAGAAAGAAAGACCCATGCTTAGAGGAGAAGGATAATAAGTAGTAGTAGTCAACCCTTAGGGTCTTTACTAAAGAAGAAGAAAGAAATCCTTGTATACTTTCTCCAACTGTATCCTTAAAGCCTGTTTCCAATGCAATCACTAAAATGGACTAAGCAGTTAACAGAATGATGAAACATTTCAGTAAAAGTTAGAAATTGCTGCTACTCATCATCCAGAATGGTGCTTAAAAATACCAGCTCTACTAGAGAATGATTCATTATAATTGCAGTAACATTAGGATAGGAATTGCTTCACATGCTGCAAAAAGAGGTCACAAACGGTTATGTAAATGTACTTTGTGGATGTCCTAGGATATTTTTTCTCCAGTAAGTCATTTGCATTGTTAGAATGTAATGCTAAGACTTAAATCATTTCTTGAGCTGGCACAGGACTATTATGTTTTCTCTCACATGCAATAATAGCCTGTTTTATGATATTCTTGTGCAGTACGGACAACGGATAATTTTGAAGGCTCCTAAACATTTAATAAGTCATGCTGTTTGCCTTCTGTGGATTCTGATCTAGAAAGCTAAACAAAACCTCAGCACAGTGCCAGATCACAGATTGCCTAGATAAATACTTATCTAGTTCAGATAACGGTATCCTTCTTCACTGTTCCCTCTAAGATGAGAGGGAGTTGTCCTGCCAGTGGAGAGTGCTGTTACACTATCATATTTTCAGTAGTGGGAGGGACAGGCAAGCACTGCAGGAGTCCAGGGAATGTGCCTATCTATAGTATAATGATTGAAAATACAATATTGAAGTACCATGCCACAGTGGAAAGCAAACAGTGGCATAGTAGGACGCAGAGATCTGCCTACACTAGGAATAGTAGGAATTTACCAGCTGAACGGAGGTCGTGGGGGTACATAGGGGGAGTTAACTGAAGAAAGGTAGTGAGGGGCAGAAGAATGAGTGCATTTGTAGGGCAGTAAGAGGAGTTTGAATTGTATTCAGAAATGGATGAGAAGCCAATAAAGTGACTTTAGGAGAGGGGTAACACGAGTATAGTGGATCTCATGGGAATATGAGTCATGTAGCCAAATTCTGGATGGATTGAAGGGGAGAAAGATGGCTGCGCAGAAGGCCTGAGAATAGTGAGTTCAGTAATGTAAGCGCAAAGTGATGAGGGCATGGATAAAGGTTTTTGGTAGTGTGCTTGGAGAGGAAGGGTCAGATTTTGGTAATGTTAAGAGCATTGTCTCGCAAACTTTCTGGCTGGTGGCACACTAAATCCAGTGTCCCGGCTGGAAGGCACCCGGAAGTGCACAGATGTCGATGCGATCACATCACATCACGTGCATGTGTGATATCATCATGTCATCGGCTGTGATGCATGGAGGCTCATCTGGCTGCAGCCCACCTGTGGAAGGATCCAGGTGGTGCGTGGAGAGGAGGAGAGACGCCGGCCAGGAAGAGAGTCATCTTCGTCAGCTAATTTCTTACAGGACGTACCTCTTGCCATGACAGGCACGTCCTATATGCAACTGGCGTGGACGACTCTTCTCTTTGCCAGTGTGTCATGGCATACCAGAAATCTCAGGCGGCACACAGTTTCTGATACATTATTCTAGAGGAAGAAGTGACACATTTTAGCGATATGTTATATCTGGGCGGAGGAGAGAGGATTCAAGGATGACCCCGATATTATGAGCAGACAAGACAGGGAGGATGAGAGTGTTGTCCAGAGACAGAGAACCGGGGAGGTGGGTTTAGGTTGGAAGATGAGCAGTTCTGTTTTAGCCATATTCAGTTTTAGATGGCGCTGGGATATCCAGGTGGCAAAGTCGGACAGGCAGGCTGAGATTGAGGTCTGGGTTTCAGTAGAGATATCAGGTGCAGAGAGGCAGATCTGGAAGTCATCAGCATAGAGGCGCTACTGGAAACCATGGGAAATCAGTGCTCCAAGGCCAGATTCTCTAACCGGCGCTGTTGTTGATGGTCGCTTTTCATGTGTCTATCACGCAATGGCACTGGTTAGAAAATTGTACCTCCAGCAAAGGTAGGTGCCCAGAAACGTTGGCCAGGGTTTTCCAGGCCTACATTTCTGGCACCTACCTTTGATGTGAATTGTGCCTCCGAAAGGTGCTTTATGGTGCCCGTCACTTCCGGCATTAGCCACTCCTTCAGTGGTGTTAGGCGCAATAAAAAGCCTATGGAGGTGTGATTCTGGCACTGATAGTTTTAGGCACAGTAAAAATCAGTGAAAAACGTCATTTAGAGAATCCAGGCCATACTGTTTAATTGACGGAATCTTAACTCAATGCTCGCTGCTGCCACCAGCTTCAGCTGGAAATGTTGCATGTCTGCTCTCCATCACATCACCACCTTTCTTTATATCATTTTCAGCAATAATGGATTATATGAGGGAATTTTTTTTTGGTTCAGCCTTGAACTGTAGTGTTCAATGTGCCATGAACATTGTCAGGTGTGTCACAATGGAAGAAAGGTTGAGAACCACCTACACCAATTGTTTCTATGTTAAGTTTGTTCTGTGCTCAGTCGCTGCTTTGAATCCTTCTAAAGAAAACTGTTCTGGTGTGCAAAAGTTGTATTTCATGCAGTCTTTCAGTGCTGATCTCTTGCTTTGTGGGTAACAAACTTTTTTGTGCAGGCAGTTTATATTAAGTAGCATTTGTCTTCTAGACCCTTATGCAACTTAGGTGGCAGAAGAGAATCAAATAGCATGGAAGGAATATCTTCACTTTGTAGCTCTTAAACTTTAAGCATACCATCCTTGGGGACATCTCGATGCAGTGTGCAGCTATGCATACTGTTGTCCCAGACAACAGTAGCACTGCAGGTAGGAAGTGTTTGTGGTGAACATCTGCTACTAACAGGGGAATCTTTTGAAGGCCATAGAGAATTGCTTATTTGCCATGACTAAGCTGAACTTTCACAATAATATTTTAACTTGGGAGTGAAAAATAAATCAGATGACAAGAAAACTTCTTTTAGCAACACGGAAAAACGATTCTTACAAAAAGCAAACACCACATATGTACAAAAGCTCAGATGAAAATACACTGAGGACACTCAAAGTAGTGGCAATGCAGGAAAGCACAGTTACTTACCGTAACAGGTGTTATCCAGGGACAGCAGGCAGATATTCTTGACTGATGGGTGACGGCACCGACGGAGCCCCGGTACGGACAATTTTAGAGTGATTGCACTCTAAGAACTTGGAAAGTTCTCGTAGCCTGCACCGCGCACGCGCGAGTGCCTTCCCGCCCGACAGAGGCGCGCAGTCCCCAGTTAGGATAAGCCAGCTAAGAAGCCAACCCGGGGAGGTGGGTGGGACGCAAGAATATCTGCCTGCTGTCTCTGGATAACACCTGTTACGGTAAGTAACTGTGCTTTATCCCAGGACAAGCAGGCAGCATATTCTTGACTGATGGGTGACCTCCTAGCTAACAAAAAGAGGGATGGAGGGAAGGTTGGCCATTAGGAAAACAAATTTTGCAAAACAGATTGGCCGAAGTGTCCATCCCGTCTGGAGAATGCATCCAGACAATAATGAGATGTAAAAGTATGAACTGAGGACCAAGTAGCAGCTTTGCAGATTTCCTCTATAGGAGTGGAACGGAGGAAAGCCACAGATGCTGCCATAGCTCGAACTCTATGGGCCGTGACAGAACCTTCCAGTGTCAGTCCGGACTGAGCATAACAGAATGAAATGCACGCTGCAAGCCAATTTGACAACGTACGTTTAGAAACAGGACGTCCCAATTTATTCGGATCAAAGGACAGAAAGAGTTGGGGAGATGATCTGTGGGGCTTAGTACGCTCTAAATAGTAAGCTAAAGCCCGCTTACAGTCCAAAGTATGCAGAGCCTGTTCTCCAGAATGAGAGTGAGGTTTCGGAAAGGAGACAGGCAGAACAATGGATTGGTTGAGATGGAATTCAGAGACAACCTTAGGGAAAAACTTTGGATGTGTACGCAGAACCACCTTGTCATGATGAAAGACTGTAAAAGGTGGATCCGCAACCAGTGCATGTAGCTCACTGACCCTCCTGGCAGAGGTTAGAGCAATAAGGAAGACCACTTTCCAAGTGAGAAACTTGAAAGGAGTCGTAGCCAAAGGTTCAAACGGGGGCTTCATCAAGGTGGAGAGAACCACATTAAGATCCCAGACTACAGGAGGAGCTTTAAGAGGTGGTTTCACATTGAAAAGACCCCGCATGAATCTGGAAACCAAAGGATGAGCTGAAAGGAGTTTCCCATGAACTGGCTCATGAAAAGCAGCAATAGCACTGAGGTGGACTCTGATGGAAATAGACTTGAGACTAGAGTCAGACAAAGAAAGAAGGTAATCCAACAAAGTCTCCACTGCAAGGGACGTAGGATTATGATGATGAAGAAGACACCAGGAAGAAAATCTTGTCCACTTCTGATGGTAACATTGCAGAGTTGCAGGTTTCCTGGAGGCATCCAGAATAGAACGAACGGGCTGAGACAAGAGAGTATCATTCGAAGTCAGCCCGAGAGATACCAAGCTGTCAGGTGCAGAGACTGGAGGTTGGGATGCAGAAGGGACTCCTGATGCTGCGTAAGCAAAGAAGGAAACAATGGATGAAGAATAGGTTCCCTGGAACTGAGTTGAAGTAGAAGGGAGAACCAATGTTGCCTGGGCCATCGTGGAGCGATGAGAATCATGGTGGCCTGTTCCCTCTTGAGCTTGAAAAAGGTTCGTAACATGAGAGGCAACGGAGGGAAAGCATACAGGAACAGATTGGACCAATCCAGGAGAAATGCATCCGCTGCCAGACGGTGAGGAGAGTAGAGTCTGGAGCAGAAGAGGGGCAGCTGGTGATTGTGAGGAGCTGCAAAGAGGTCTATCTGAGGAGTGCCCCACTGAGCGAAGATGGACTGTAGAGTTAAAGGATCGAGAGTCCACTCGTGAGGCTGGAGAATTCTGCTGAGTTTGTCCGCCAAGGAATTCTGTTCTCCCTGAATGTAGATCGCCTTTAGGAATAGTTGGTGATCTGTGGCCCAAGCCCAAATCTTCTGGGCTTCCTGGCACAAGACGTGAGAGCCTGTCCCACCCTGCTTGTTGATGTAGTACATTGCAACTTGATTGTCTGTGCAAAGCAGTAGGACTTGGGGAAAGAGAAGATATTGGAAGGCCTTGAGGGCATAAAACATTGCTCTGAGTTCTAGGAAATTGATGTGATGTTTCATTTCCTGGACTGTCCAAAGACCTTGAATTTGGAATTCGTTCAAATGAGCTCCCCAGGCGTAAGGGGAGGCGTCTGTGGTGATGATAAGGTGATGAGGAGGTAGATGGAACAGAAGACCCCTGGAGAGATTTGAGGATATCAACCACCATTGTAGAGACTGACAAAGAGACGATGTCACAGATATGTGTCGTGAGCAGGGATCCGTCGCTTGGGACCACTGGGTAGCTAGGGTCCATTGAGGAGTGCGCAGGTGAAGACGTGCAAAGGGTGTGACATGAACTGTGGAGGCCATGTGACCCAAGAGTATCATCATTTGTTTGGCAGAGATGGAACATTGCGGAAGCACCTGCTGACATAGAGACTGAAGGGTTTGAAGACGGATGGACGGCAGGAACGCTCTCATGAGGACTGTGTCCAGCACTGCTCCAATGAATTGAAGTCTCTGAGTGGGGATGAGATGAGATTTGGGTAGATTGATCTCGAACCCCAGAAGTTGTAGAAACAGAATGGTTTGGTTGGTGGCCAGAAGTACTGTCTGAGATGAATTGGCCTTGATTAACCAATTGTCCAGGTAAGGAAAGACTTGAAGGCGGTGAGAGCGTAGAAAGGCAGCCACCACAATCAGACATTTGGTGAATACTCTTGGAGAGGAGGCAAGACCGAAGGGCAGCACCTTGTATTGGTAATGACAATGATGGATCATGAAACGGAGGTACTGTCTGGAGGCCAGATTGACCGGTATGTGAGTGTATGCCTCTTTGAGATCGAGGGAGCACAGCCAGTCGCCCTGATTGAGAAGAGGGTAAAGAGTGGCCAGAGAAAGCATTCTGAATTTCTCTTTGACTAAACATTTGTTGAGATCGCGAAGATCTAGGATGGGTCTGAGATCTCCTGTTTTTTTGGGGACTAGAAAATAACGAGAGTAGAATCCCTGACCCTGCTGATCTAGAGGAACCTCCTCTATGGCGTTCAGAAGGAGGAGGGATTGAACCTCTTGAAGAAGGAGGGAAGACTGAGGAGTGTTCAAAGCAGACTCTTTTGGCAGACTTTGGGTAGGCAGAGTCTGAAAGTTGAGAGAGTAGCCGTGGCGGATGATGTTGAGGACCCACTGATCCGAGGTGATATGTTCCCAACGGCTTATGTAAAGAGTAAGGCATCCTCCTATGGGCTGTGGAAGATGGGCAGATGGTAGAATACTGGCTATGTCCTGGAGAACCAAGTCAAAAGGGCTGTGAGGACTTTTGTGGAGGAGGAGGCTTCACCTGTTGTTGCTGTTGTGCTGGTCTAGGGTTTTGCCTCTGTTGCTGCCGCTGACGCCGGGGCTGTTGAGGGGCCGGTGGCAAAGGACGAGCCACAAATCGGCGTTGGTATGCCGATTGCTGCCAAAAAGGCCTGGTAGGTGGGGTCTTCTTTTTTGTTTTGAGGAGAGTATCCCACCTAGTCTCATGAGCTGAGAGTTTTTGGGTAGTGGAGTCCATGGATTCTCCAAACAGCTCATCACCCAGGCAAGGTGCATTAGCCAGTCGATCTTGATGATTGACATCAAGTTCTGAAACTCTGAGCCATGCCAGTCGACGCATGGCCACCGACATAGCCGTGGCTCGAGAGGTCAGCTCGAAGGTGTCATAGATTGACCTGACCATGAACTTACGAAGTTGTAAGAGTGATGAAGAAGTTTGGCGAAAGGCAGATCTTTTGCGGTCAGGGAGGTATTTTTCAAAAGTTGACAAATTCTGAATGAGATGCTTAAGATAGAATGAAAAATGGAAAGCATAATTCCCTGATCTATTAGCTAACATCGCATTCTGATACCTCTTGCCAAACTTATCCATGGCCTTACCTTCTCTGCCAGGAGGGACCGAGGCGTACACACTAGCTCCCGTGGATTTCTTTAAAGTGGATTCCACCAAGAGAGACTCATGAGGGGGTTGTGGTTTGTCAAAGCCCGGAATGGGTATGACCTTATACAAGGAGTCCAGTTTGCGAGGAGCTCCTGGGATGGTCAAAGGCGTCTCCAGATTTTTGTAAAAAGTCTCTCGTAATATATCATGGAGAGGCAATTTTAGAAATTCCCTTGGAGGCTGTTCAAAATCCAGTGCATCGAGAAACGCCTTGGATTTTTTGGATTCAGCCTCCAAGGGAATAGAGAGAGAGTCACACATCTCTTTGAGAAAAGAGGTGAAAGAGGTTGCATCAGGCTTAGAGGACGGATCTAAAACAGAAGGATCCTCGTCCGCCGATGAACACTCCCCCTCAGAGAGAAGAGGCTCTTCGGAGTCACCCCACAGATCAGGATCCCTTTCTTGAAAGCTGCGGTCTCGGGACTCCGGTGTGGAGGGTTCCAGTTCCCTCTAAGCTGAGCAGGTGTCCTCCAGCTGCATTGCTACCACTAGGGGGTGGAATATTTTCAGTCGCTAAGGACAGGTATGTTCCCTGGAGTCCTGCAGAACTGATGTTATGGGTTGTGCCGGTGCCGAAGTTTGTACAGCCTGGTGTAAGGACCTCGGTTCCGGCGCCAAGATTGGCATGGATACCGACGAAGCCAAATGTACCGGTACCGACAACGTGGATGCAGATAAAAGAGGTTGCTCCACTGTCGGTACCGGTGGTTCAGACCGGACCGGGACTGCAAGGCTCGGTTTCAAAAGAGCAGGAAGGAGCTGCTGTAATTGCTCCTTGAGCTGCACCTGCAGGACGGCGGCAATTCGCTCGTCCAGCGAAGGCATCGGCACCGCTTTTTTCTTCTGCGGTACCTTCGGTGCCGCTCTACACTCCGAAGAGGAACCCGAAGTCGAGGGGCTGACCTCAATCGGTGCGGAGCGCTTCCGCGGGCGCCTCAAGGTCGGCAGGATTGGGCTCGCTGCTACTGAGACAGGAGGACGCTCCAGCGGGGAAGGCTTCTTAGCCGGCTTACCTGGAGGATGCGGTGTCGACGAGGTAGGTGCCGACTGCATCGGGGCCGATGTCGGGGCCGGTGCTGCCGAATCCGACATATCGGTACCAAACAATAACCGCTGTTGGATCTGGCGGTTTTTTAAGGTTCTCTTTTTTAGAGTGGCACAGCGGGTGCAGGTGGACGCCCGATGGTCAGGACCCAGGCACTGTAAGCACCAGTTGTGCGGGTCGGTGAGAGAAATGGGCCTCGCGCACCGCTGGCACTTCTTAAACCCGGGTTGGGGGGGGCATGAACATAAAAACGGCTTCTGCCAAATCGAAGGCAGAGGCCTCGATGGTGGCAGCAGGCCCCGCCGGGGCGAAACCGAAAAAAAGAAGAAAAAGAGAATTCTTTTTTTTTTTTTTTGAAAGAAAATAAAAAAAGGAAATACAATTTCCGTAAAGGTTTACGCGAGCGGGAAGGCGAATGAGGAAAAAAGTTTTCAACAGCCGTTGAAAGTGCGTCTTCTTAGCTCCGCGGAAACTAAGAAACTGGGGACCGCGCGCCTCTGTTGGGCGGGAAGGCACTCGCGGGTGCGCGGTGCGGCCTATGAGAACTTTCCAAGTTCTTAGAGTGCAATCACTCTAAAATTGTCCGTACCGGGGCTCCATCGGTGCCGTCACCCATCAGTCAAGAATATGCTGCCTGCTTGTCCTGGGATAATTCCCATTTGTGCTTAGAAAAGTAGCTACATATGCAACATCAGTGGTATTACCTACTGGCAGCAAGATCCAGGTATCATTAGCATTTAAAGCCAATGATTGCAAATAGATATTAAATATTATTACTACTTATTTCTACAGTGCTGTACATTAAAATATTCAAGAGACAGACCCTTCTCAGTAGAGCTTACAATTTAATAACGAGTTTCTCAGTCATGGGTGCTTTGCAAGTGAGTGGTGGTTAGGAGTTAAAAGCAACCTCAAAAAAGTGGGCCCTGTTGTCTCTGTTAATAAAAAAAATTAAAAAGCATAAAGCCATGCCAGGACAGAATCTTTCATACAGCTTCCAACCATAAGAAGTGTATGGCTAATAATGTTGAAGGCTGAAGAAATATCAGCAGGACTGAGACTGATTTCTCTATCTTTCGCTTGGCCTGATTAACAATCGTTACCACCAAAAAGTTAGAATTTTGAGTCAAACATGATAACTGGCAACTTTGGAGACTGAAGCTAAACTATATCAAATATCTGTAATTGCTTTTGTTAATATTTGAAACAATTTGCTGTGTTGTCTTTAGCCTCTTTCATACCATTAGTACTACTTCATTTCTATAGCGCTGCTAGACGTATGTAGGCTGTAAACACATAACAGTTCCTGAATGACAGAGTTTACAGTGGTAATCAAAACAAACAGGACATATAATAATAATAATAACTTTATTTTTGTATACCGTAATACCACAAAACAGTTCAGAGCGGTTTACAGGAGAAGAGACTGTACATATACAGCGAAGATACAGAGAGTTAGTTAACAAGTGTATAATGTAACCAGTAGCAATTACAAAATAATCCAATAACAATTACAAGGGAGTGCAGAAAGGGGATAGGAAAACCCGGGGGAGATGAGGTATATAGGTGAGAAGGGAGAGGAAAGGGAAGGAAGGGAGGCGGGGTCGAGTTTAGTAGTTTGGTCGGGAGGGAGGGAGTTAGAGAAATTTATCAAAGAGGTATGATTTGAGAGATTTCCTGGTAGGATGGGGCAAGAGAGATGAGGGTGGTCAAGCAGTCATTCCATTTGCCAGCTCGGAAAGAGAGGGTTTTGTCCAGGTATCTTTTGTAGATACATCCCTTTGAAGAGGGATAGACAAACAGGTGGGCATTGCGTGTACGGTTGGAGCCGGGGAACACAAAGTGTCGTGACAGGTATATTGGGGATGAGCCAGTTAAGGTTTTGAAGCAGAGGCAGGTGAATTTGAAGATGACCCGTGCTTCAATCGGTAGCCAATGAAGTTTTCTGTAGAAAGGGCTAACGTGGTCTGACTTTTTGAGGCCATAGATGAGGCAGGTTAGGGAATTGCCTCTGTTCTGTCCTCTGAGCATTGGGAGGAAATACTGAATGATCTCATTAATATCCGTGTAAAAATACACTTCTCCCTCCGCATTCGCGGTTTCTGCACTCACGCTTTCGATATTCATGGTTTTTAGATTTCTGGCTCCTCCCCCTGAATTATGTCAACCATGATTGCAGAAAAAAATTTTGGCGTGCTTTTCCAAGCACAGATTCCCAGCATGCACAGCGTTTAGAGAGAAAATCGCTGATTCCCAGCTTGCACAGCTTCACCGTGTATTGCCTCTCTTTCAGGAACAGGCCAGGTCTCCCACCATGGCTACAAAGTGCAAGACTTCAAGTGCTACTAAAAGTGCTCCCAAGAGGGGAAAAAAGTGAAAACCTTACAAGAAAAGGTTGAATTATTGGATATGCTTCATAGACTAAAGTCATCCTCCGCTGTTGCTCGGCATTATGGCATTAATGAGTCTGCAGTTAGGTACATAAAGAAGAATGAAAAAGCAATCCGTGAAGCTGTTGCAGCAGCTGCTCCTGCAGGTATGAAGACATTACATGTGCGAGATTCCAATCTCTCTCATATGGAAGCTGTAACATTTCTTTGGGTGCAGGATTGCTACAAGATGAGAATTCCGGTAGACTCTGTGATAAGAGGAAAGACAAAGCCTTTCTATGATAACTTGAAGAGCAGGGAAGGTGGATTGTCGCAATCATCAACTTTCTGGCCAGTAAAGGGTGGTTTGATAAATTCCGGCACAGGTATGGCCTGCGTAATGTGAGAGTGACAGGAGAAACAGCATCTGCCAACCAAGAGGCAGCTAGAGAGGTCCCTGTTACCTTTAAGGAAATTATTGAAGAGAAGGGATATGAACCTGAGCAGGTGTTCAATGCCAGTGAAACTGCTCTGTTTTGGAAGAAAATGCCACAGAGAACTTTCATTAGCAAAGAGGATAAGTGAGCACCAGGTTTCAAGGCTGCAAGGGATAGAGTAACCATGCAGCTTTGTGCAAATGCAATAGGCCATATGATAAAGCCAACACTGATTTATAAAGCCGCGAACCATAGAAGACACAATGAAGGAGAATGAAAAACTTTTATTAAGGACAAATAACAGAGATGTGTGAGCAATGGAATCCTTTACATCTTTCTTGGTAGGGGAGAGTTCAAACGATCAAAATGATGATATTGCCTGTGGTTTGTTATCAAATAAGTATGATACCAATTTTTTTCAGGGGTCTTTTTACAAAAGGATAAATGGTATTCTTACTAAATTTGTTTGGTTGGGTAAAAGACCTAAAATTGCTTTAGTATCTCTACAAAAGACAATTGTGAAGGGAGGGGTAAATTTTCCAAATTTTTATAGGTACCATCAAGCCTATATTTTAAGACAGGGTATGTATTGGATCCTCCCAGATCTTATGGAAAATGTTCCAGATTGGTTATATTTAGAATGGCGGCTCATGTTTCCTTTACATTTGTCTCATCTTAGTAGTATAAATTTGCCCAGGAAATATAAAGAAAATAGAATATTGATTGATACCTGGAAGACTTTACGTTATGTTAGTAATTTATCACCAGATCCAATTTCTAAATCATTAAATCAATCCATTTGGGTAAACTCCAAGATTAAAATTGGCGGTTTTAAAATTGTTTGGAAGCATTGGATTATTGCAGGTATACAGACTTTAAATGATGTTGTTCTAAATGGATCACTGCTTAGTTTTTCACAATTGCAACATAAATATGGATTAAATAAATCACAAAATTTTAAGTGGTTGCAATTGAAGCAGGCTATTCAGGAGGGGTTCCCTGAATGGAAAGTTCTTAACTCTCAGTATAGTTTGGAATTCCTGTGCTTTCAGGTGGATTTCTTGGGTCACCAAGCCGCACAGTGGTATAAATTGTTGTATGGGTATTTGAATAAAAAATGAAAAACTGGTCTTAGGGATATTTGGAGCATTGAGATTGGGCACCAAATTTCTGCCTCTCAATGGCCACAATTTTGGTCTTGGAGAATAAAAACTACAAGGTCAGCATCTATGAGGCAGACCTGGTTCTTTTTGTTGCATAGAGCTTTTTGGACCCCAGTTCGTTGACAGAAGTTGGATAGCTCTAGGTCCAATAGATGCTGGCATTGTAGTTTAGAAGCTGGGACTTTAGATCATTTAATTTTTTTCTGTCCCTATATAAATGCCTTTTGGAAGTTAATTTGGTGCCAAATTAATTCATTGTTAGAAAATCATGTTGCTCTTTCATATGATACTATATTATTTGGTACATCTATGAGATTTAAGAGCCCAATTTCAGCAAATAATAATAAACTTTTGTTAATATTGACCGAGGTTGCCATTCAACATATTACTGGAAACTGGAAAGATTGTACTAAACTTAATTATACTTTTTGGTGGAATTCAGTATGCCATATTTATAAAATGGAGAGGGTGCTTGCTATATAGCAAGGAAATTATCACAATTTTAAAAAGATTTGGGGGCCATTGATTACATATTCTAATGATCAGACACCTTAAACACCTTGTTATTATATAAGATATAGGTGGGGTGAGATTGGGAAATATGATAATTGCTAATTGATTTATTATTAATAGATGGGGTAGGTGGGAAGGGATTCTTTTATACTTTAATGATTATAAGTAAGATTGTCAAGTGATTTGTTTAAAAATTTTTCTGATTGAATATTATACACTTGTTGTAAGATATGAAAATGAATAAAGATTTACAAACAAATATAAAGCCGCGAACCCCTGAGCCTTGAAGGGAAAAGATAAGTTCCAGCTACCTGTTTACTGGATGAGAAACAAGAAGGCTTGGACAACCACAACAGTTTCTACAGTGGTTTTATCAGTGTGTTGTGCCTGAAGTAAGAAAATACCTGGCCAATAAAGGAATGGAATTCAAGGTTCTGTTGATTTTGGACAATGCCCCTGGATATCCAGATCCACATGAGTTCCACATTGAGGGTGTTCAGATTGTCTATGTGCCCCCCAACACAATATCTCTCATCCAGCTTCTCGACCAGGGGGTAATTAGGACATTCAAGGCACACTACACGAGGTATTCATTGGAGAGGATTGTCCATGTGATGGACGAAGGCATCAACGTGGAGAACATCATGGAAGGACTTCACTATTGCCGATGCCATCAATATTATTGAAAGAGCGGTGAAAGCTGTCAAGCCAGAGACAGAACAGTGAACTTGTGCGGGAAGAATCTTTGGCCTGAATGTGTAAAAAGGGAGAACACTGTCAATATCACAGAGCTTGTCCAAGAAATTATAGAAGACATCATGGACTTGGCAAAGCAGGTGGGTGGGGAAGGCTTTGAAGATATATGGAGGATATTCAAGAATTAATAGACACCAGAGCAAAAGAACTAACGGAAAATGACCTAATTGACCTGACTGCTCCTGAAGAAGAGGCAATACCAGATGAAGAGGAGGAAGGAGTAGAAGATGTGCTAGAAGACAAGTTTACAGTGGATAATACTGCAGAGGGCATATATGCAGGTTCAATGGTGTGATGGACTTTTTCTATGACATCGACCCATCCATGATACGTGCGTTAAAGGTGAATGAGTTAGCAGAAGCAGCGATTTCTACATACACAACTATATTTAAAGAAATGAAGAAGCAGAAGAGCCAGACGGAAATCACAATGTATTTCCAAAAGATGCCTAGAGTCACACTGCCTCTCCATCCACCTCTTCCACCCATGAGGAGGCATCCCCTTCGTCTTCCTCCGACACCTGTACCACATACTGAAGATTCACTTCCGCTGCCTGAGGCACCTGGTGCTCACTTATTCTCTTTTTCTCTTCCTCCTGCAAACACCGACAGACACCAACTGAGTAAGAGATAAGTACTGTAATCTATACTGTTATCACCCATGCATAATGTATAACACTGTGTTTTTCAAAAACTGCAATAAATACAGTATTGTAAATGTTTTCAAGTGAAATCACGAATGTTGTCTTTTTTGTTATTCACAAGAGTTTTTAATAGAAAACAGCGAATAACATATGAAAAAGTTATTCGCAGGTCTACTATTCGCAGGTCTACTATTCAAGAAATTCACCCAAATGTCCTAACCCCTTCCTTTTCCCCTCTCGCCCCCTCTTAGCATCCTCACTTCAAAATTGTCTTAGACCTTACGCCTTTAATTGTATTCCTCTTCCTGGAAAAGTCCAGCTATCTTTTTGATGTACTAGATCCAACGTCTTTAATTGTATTCCTCTTCCTGGAAATGTCCAGTTATCTTTTTGATGTAATCCGCTTAGAACTGCAAGGTACAGGCGGAATATAAGCCATTAATGTAATGTAATGTTAATCCCCTATCACCGCGAATACGGAGGGAGAAGTGTATAAGTTGTGGCCCTCTTCAGTTCACACCTTGATACTAGTGCCCTAGCAATCTGTGCCCATTAACAGGCACATTATCCCAGTGCTAACTACCTTTAATGTCGTGGTTAGATTTTGAGCATCGGGGCCTTAGTCCCTTTTAATCTCCGTATCTCCCCAACATCTTTTTCCCCAATGGAAGGGGATGAGACTTGTGTACCACCTTTTTACATTCACGGTGGTACATAAAGGTACTTATTTTGTACCTGGGGAAATGGAATATTAAGTGATTTGCCCAGGATCAGAAGGAGCAGTGCTGGGATCTGATGGTAGAACCTCAGGGTGCTGAGGCAGCAAATTAATGACTCAGCCACTCCTCACCTCTTAGCACTCACTGTAGGGCCTAGATGCTTAAAAAAAAGTGTTAAAAAATGATGGGCTGCTATCACAGCCGTTCTGGTAGCGAATTGAAAAAAAGCTAGTCATTCTCCAAAAAACGCTCATGCAAATGAGGTGGCGGAGAGTAACGAAGACTCACTAAATTTGCATGTGCCCATTGCTAGTGATAGCAATAGGCACATGTGTAGAAAAAATGCAAAAAGAAAGAAACCCCTCAAAAACACAATAGCGGGAGAGATGTTCAATCTCTCCTGCTGCCAACCAACACCCCACCCCACAGCAGTGGGAGAGATGCCCACTTACTCCTGCTGCCAAGAGAACTCCCACCCCCAGCAGTGGAAGAGATGCCTACTCTTTCCCGCCACAAACAATACCCCCCCTGCAGTGGCGAACACTCCTCTCCCAGCAGCGGGAGAGATGCCCATTCTCTCCCACTGCCACACAACACCCTCTCCCCCTTACCTTGAATTAGTCAATGACCGGAGGGATGCCTACTCCCTGTGGCCATCTGGTCCGCCTCTTCAAAATGGTCCTTCCCCTCCCTGGGTGCATCGGAGAGGGGTCCGAGGCTCTGATTAGCCCAGGGATCTCAAAGTCCCTCCTTGAGGGCCGCAATCCAGTTGGGTTTTTAGGATTTCCCCAATGAATATGTATGAGATCTATTTACATACAATGGAGGCAGTGCATGTAACTAGATCTAATGCAGGGATCTCAAAGTCCCTCCTTGAGGGCCGCAATCCAGTCGGGTTTTCTGGATTTCCCCAATGAATATGCATGAGATATATTTGCATGCGCTGCTTTCAATGCATATTCATTGGGGAAATCCTGGATTGCGGCCCTTAAGGAGGGACTTTGAGATCCCTGTCCTGAGTTGCAGGGGGAGGGGTGAGTGTGTGTGTGTGTGGGGGGGGGTGTGTGTGTACTCATTGCTCCCCTCTCTTAGCCCCACAAACCAATCTCTCCAGACTAATCTGAGCAAATGGCCCCATCCTCCCTACTGGTAAAGTACCTTTCTAAGAGATTCTCTTCGCCGTCCCTCGAGGCTGCTGCCTAGTTGGGCCCGGCCTGGCCATCTGTCCCGGGGCTGCTCTCAGCTTTCGAAGTGAAGGCCTCGGAAGGACCGTTTTGTAAACGTGGTGAGGGCGGGAGCCCTTTTGTGTTTCGGGGTGGTGGGGATGGAAGAGGAGGGGGGGTGAGAAAGACCCCCCCTCCGCCCTCCCTCCTTATCTCCGCCGCCACGCGCCAACCAACGGCCATCCCTGAAGCCATCCGCGACACGAGAAAGCGCGCGCGCCCAAGCAGCGGCAGGATCCTCGCGACTCGCTGACCTCGCCCTGACCCCACCTCCCTCGTGTCACTATCCGCTCTTACCCGCCGTCAACCGCGCGCGAGGCCCGTAGAGAGAGGCGGCAGCCAATCGCCTTCCCCGCGCGGCGCCTTTAAGAGCCGTAGCTCCGCCCCCTCCCTCCCTCCCCGCTCGCGCGAGCGCTGCGGCGGGCTTCCTGCTGACAAGATGGCGGCGTCTGGAGCGGCCTCGGCGTCGGGGAGCGGCGTCCTGGCCTACACGGTGCACAAGTGGAGCTCCTTCTCCTCCACCTACCTGCCCGAGTGAGTAAAGCCGCCGGCCGGCGCCTCCCGCCACGGTCTCTGGAGCCGGAGGGAGGCGGTTCCGCTCCTTTATCCCCTGGCGGCCGCGGTCGCAGCCTCGGCCCTGCCTCCGCGCAGACCCGGGGGGGGGAGGGGGCGAATAGCCTTAGGCGAGCGGTTTATCAGGGCCTGGAAAAAGTAAGGCTGGCGTATGAATCGCTTTAGTGTTGACATAAGCGCAGGGACGGGGGGAGGGGTTGGCAGCTGCCTGCCAGGGGGCAAAATCCAGTGTCTTGTCCCTTGCGATGCCGCGCGCTGATGCCCATCGACTTTGCTCGCGGTGACACCGGCTGCCAGAGGTCAGTGGTTTTTAGTTGCCTCGATGGATCCTTTGGCCAGAGATTAAAGCCAAGGCGGCCTGTAATTCAAGTGGCTGCTGGTTCATGTTTGATTTAATAAACTACTTTCCTGAAAGGAAAAAAAAAAAAAAAGTACTGCAGCGAAAACGACCTTTTACTAAGGTGCGTTAGGGCAGGGGTAGGGAATTCCGGCCCTCTAGAGCCCTATTCGAGTCGGGTTTTCAGGATTTACCCAATGAATATGCATTGAAAGCAGTGCATGCAAATAGATCTCATGCATATTCATTGGGGAAATCCTGAAAACCCGACTGGAATACGGCTCTTGAGGACCGGAGTTCCCTACCCCTGCGTTAGGGCCTTAACGCGAGGAATAGCGCGCGTGCTAGACCTGAACGCCAGTTGTTCTAGAAGCGTGCTGCGTGGTAATTTTCTGCGTGCGCTAAAAACGCTATCGCACCTTAGTAAAAGGAGCCCCAAGTGTCTTAGTGCTACCAGGACGAACTCTAGTACGATGCTCCAATTAGCTACTCGTACTTAATAAAGTAGTGCATCTTCTTATCCTCAAAATATGATGCACTAAATATACTGTAAGAAAGTGGTGTCTTCGCCTATTTCTGGGGCAGGAGTATTGAGAGTATAGACTACTCTGAAAAAATAAAATAATATATGTCAAATTCGATCACGCTAAGGGGCTGAAATCCAAAACACAGGCTAAGTTGCGGGCCGGACCCCGCCCCCATAATAGTACTAATTATAACACAATTTTTTCAGTTCATTTTTCATATATATACACATACACACAATATAATCTTATTAACACATAATGGTTAATCACAAAATTAAACTACACAAAGCACACTATGCTTCTCAACATTCATTCCTATCAGAACACAGATAACCCCTATGCAAATAAAGGGCCCAAAACTAAAAGTACTAATACATAAAAAAGGAACCCTAAGATTCAAGACTCTGCATGCAGTACAACCCCAGAGAAAAAATGAACAAATATATTTCCTCCTGAGCAGTGCAAAAGATAGACTAAAATTCTCAAAATTGACACAATTTAAACACCAAATTAAAAATAAAACCATTCCCTCTATCTTTGTCATCTCCCTCCCTCCCTCACCACTGCGGCTGTAAAGAATATTACTGGAGGCAGGAGAGGTACTCGTGCTCCCCCACCCCTGCGCGCATTGTACCGCTGGGCCAGACTAGTAGTGAGGTGGAGCTGGAGGAGGAAGTCAGGAGGGGAGGTGGGGCTGGAAATCAAGAGAGCAAGCTTACGGTTATAATCAATGTCTTTCCCCCTCGCTGCCTCATTTTTCTTTTGTGGTCTGGCTTTCTCCTCTCTTTGGCAGTAATTTAACACTGCTAGCCAGTAATTTACACCGCCAGTGGGGTTGTCAACTTGCGCGTGCATCCCAGCTGGGGCCGGCACAGTTAAATTCATGTCTGGTGCGCTGACGGCATGTGCAAGTTCACAATCACACCGGCGGTGTAAATTATTGGTCAGCAATGGGGTGCATCGCTGGGGTCGGCACAGTTAAATTTGTTTTTGTTGCATTGCTGACAAGCACAAGCTGATGATCACCGCGGCCCACGACTGCTATTGTTGCCGTCAGGTGAGGGCACAAAACAGAAAGCAAGGTGACATCTTGAAACCCTGTTTACTCCCCGTAATGCTGATCCTGAACCGCAGGCCTCGTAAAACAGCCAGGTGGGCTGGATTCGGCCCTCGGGCCTTGTGTTTGACACATGTGGTTTAAAGGCACAAACAAAGTTGCTTTTTTTTTTTTTTGTAAAATGTGACATTTGGTATACTTTAAATTACTTTTTATTGTGTGGAAAGTACTGGTCAATAGTTTCTCATTGATAAATGTAGGTTATTCTAGAGAAAGCTCCTGAGGCTATTCACCCTAGATACATTTTCTGAAAGCTGGTTCAAAATTCAGTATAAATGTTGCAAGTATGTACTTAAACAATGAATTGTTGAATTAAGTCACAATATCCTTAATCTTTCCTGTTTAGCTATATTATTTTGGTTGGTTGTTGTTTTTCACCAACAAATAAGGTTGTGGATAAATTCTGTCAAAATGGATTTCCATCAAGTACTGGCTTTATTTCTGAGCTATGTTTGTTTTTCATATAGCAGATATAACTACTAGCCTGAGGATCAAGGTCTCCAAAATTGCACACAGTATTCAAAATGGGACCTCACCAGAGATTTATACAACAGCATTGTTACCTCCTTTTTCCTACTATCCATTCCTATCCTTATGCATGTTTGATAGTGGCTTTCACAGGGCAGAAGCATAGGAAGATTGCTTCTGCTCTGCTTCACCACTAGAACATCAGGGCTTTAAAGGTAAGGTCTGCAGTGGTCAGAGAGGCGGGGTGGTTTAGAGTTGGCCGGTACAGGATGTGGAAAGGATTGCTCCTATCCTGGCTCACTGCTGGACCACCAGGGCTTCAGGCAGGCCCATGGAGGCCTGCAACAGGTCAGGGCAGAGGGTGGGTGTAGATCTGAGTACCTGAATATTAACAGATATCCCCATTTTGGGGTTTTTTTTGGGGGGGGGGCAAAAATCTTAGTTTATATTCGAGTATATTTGGTACTGTTTCTTTCTCTCCTGGTTGATGGATAAACCCCTTATGGTCTGGTCTGGGTGCTAAAGAAGTGATGTTACTATGGCATAGTTATGGTGGCTTTGTGATTGAAGAGAGCAGAACAGACCTGATCTTCTAAACCCACTTTAATAACAACCAATAGTGCAGTACATGTATAAAACAATCATGATTTCATAAAAATATCCTGGACTCGCCACACAGTGTGTTTCGTCTAGACTGCCTGCATCAGGAGTCGTAGAACATAATACACAAAAATACATATTAAACTAAATAAATAGTTATAAAAAGTAAAAATGAGTGATGATACTGGAAAAGATAACTTACATACCCTGATAAATAACAAACCAAATATACAAGCCAATTTGTAAGGACAGTATAAAGACACAAATATTTTATGACACATACATACCATATGTAATCAACAGCTGTAAATTTAAATAAACATTACCACATAATTTTATGTCATAGATAAACCAAGCAATCTTATCAATTAACAGATACAAATAGCAAGATCACACAATTATGACATTTTAGGTAAATCAATGACATAAAATTATGTGGTAATATTTATTTAAATTTACAGCTGTTGATTAAAATATTTTTGTCTCTTTAGTGTCCTTACAAATTGACTTGTGTATTTGATTTGTTATCAGGGTATGTATGTTATCTTTTCCATTATTATTCATTTTTACTTTTTATAATTATTTATTTTAATTAATAGATTTTACATTTCATGTGTATTTTTATGTATTATATGATATATGTTCTAGGACTCCTGATGCAGGCGCTCTAGCCGAAATACGTTGCGTGTCGAGTCCTGGACATGCTAGATGTTTCTATGATTGGTTGTTTTATACATGTACTGTACCATTGGTTGCTATTAAAGTGGGTTTAGAAGACCAGGCCTGTTCCGCTCTCTTCTATTGGATCCTGTTTCTGAGGAAGAGGTATTTGTCTCCTTTGTTGTTGCTAGTTTTGTGATTGAGGCTTGAGCCAGAACAAGTGATTGTGTGAATATAATGAACTTTGTCCTTGATAAACCTTTAGAGGATAAAGGAATTTTCCTTGATGAAGCTATGAGGGGCCACCGTTGGGATATATGTGAGATGTGCACCATTATTTTGAAAAAAGAAGTTTAATTTTTAATAAGGTATATGATGTAAAATGCACTATTGGACATTTTTCTAAGTTGGGTGAATAGTTTTTCAGTTGCAAGAAGGTTTTATGACCTCCTATTATAACTCCGTGTCCTGCAAACATTTTAAAACCTTGGCACTAAACTCTGGGCCGCAGCTGTAGGGCATCCAGAAATGCATGGTTGTGGATGCAACGCTGTCTGCTGTTGTGCAGAGGCCCTCCTGATGGGTCCTGAGTAGAGAATGACAAAGTGACAAAATTCATCACCGTCCCCGTCCCCGCGGATAACCGCGGGAAACCATCTTGATGTCATTCTTTAAGGAGAGAAGGAAGAATCAGAGTATGAATGGCCACAACCATTGACCCTCAAGCTTTGCTCTGAAGAATGCTGGTGTAGAAGGACTGAGGTTGAAATAGACACTAGAAAATGACATGGGATTATTTCCCGCGGTTATCCGCGGGGACGGGAACGGTGATGAATTTTGTCACCGTGTCATTCTCTAGTCCTGAGCATTTGATTACCACGCTGGTGGGGGGGTACTGCAGGAGAGGACCAAATTCTATAAACAGCTTCCCAATTGTAGGTGGCCAACTGCTGCCTAACCAGCCAATTGGGACGCACATTTTCTAAAAAAAAACCCAAAAATACCTCCTACGGCAGGCCGCCTACATTGGAGGTGCCTCTGGGAGTCTAAGGAGATGCGCAAGCTCGCCTAAGGCTAGGCATGTGCGTGGCTTGGCCCAGAAGTAGCCTTAGGCAGACCTAGGTGACCGTACATGTCCCCCCTAGGCCTGCGGTAGACACTTACACTCCCATAGGGGGATAGCCTAATGGATCTGGCCAATCAGAACATTAGGCCACTCCCAGAATGCACTGTGCATTGGGACTAAGTTTCCTGTTGGCCCAGGTGCCTAAGGCCACTCCTATGGGAGGGGCCTTGAGCGCCTGGGCAAATCGGGGCCTAAGGCCCCTCCCCAGTGCAATTCCACCATTCTTGAGAAGGCAGGCCAGCCAGCTGGAGGCAGGAAGGATGCTTCCAACTGGCTAACGATTTAAGGTGGGGGGGGGTCCGGTGGGGGGGATGCCCGCAATGTACCGGGGGTGGTGAGGTTCCGGAAGGATGGATTGGGCATCCCTCCTGCCGGTGATGTTCAGGGGTGGGGGTTTCAGTACTATGGAATTTCCGGAATCTTGGCTGGAAGGTGGATAGGGCTTTTTGATTGTCGATTGAGTGTAGTTGGTTGAGTACTGCTTTTTTGGGGATCTTTTGAAATGAATGGTAGGTTGCAGAAAGACCTATAGTTGCTGGGTATATGTGGGTCGAGTGGGTTTCTTTAGTGGTCTAATTGTTGATTTCCAGGTTGTAAGTACTGAGTCTTTGTAGAAAGGTATTAATGAGAGGAAGGATTGAAGATATAAAAGTGTTTTTCACCGCAACTAGAAGGTGTGATAGGGATCTAAGATGGAGCTGGATGGGTGAAGGGAGTCTACAATAAATGTGAGGTTATTGAATGAGATATTTTTGAAGTGCTTTAATTTTTCAGTTGTGGGTTTGATAGTTACGTTTGGGTAGAGGGGTACTGGTGTCTGTTGTGTGACAGTGTCAAGATGAGAATATATTCTGTCTGAAATAATGATTCACTTTTGAGGTTGGTGTTCAGGTTTCGGTTGTATGCTTGGGATGCTGTGTATATCTTTTTAGTTGGTGTAAAGAGGTTCTTTGATCTGCTGGAAGTTTTTAGTAGCTTTTGGGAGGAGTAGGCCTTTTTTTGGCTTTGAGAATAGCTTGTTTGTATTCTTCGTGTAGTTTCTTCAGTTGGTTTTAGCACCCTTTGGCCTTGATTTGTACCATTCTCTTCTCTTTCTGCTTTTTGTTAGTTCTCTGTTTTTGGCTCTTAATTTTTCAGTGAACCAGGGGGAGGAGAGATTGCAGGGGTATTTAATTTCTTTGACTGAGGCTAAGCCCTTATAGAGGTTTTCACTTTGGCGTGCCAGGTCTTGGCAGCTTCATCGATGGATTTGGATTCAGTGTTCTTGCTAGGTTAGAGACACATCCTTTATATCAAATGAGTTGTCATCGTAAACTCTCTTATACTTAGGTTTTCTTGGTTGATGGTTAATTTGCTGTGTAGGTGTGGTTGAAAGTTATTAGATGGTGATCAGAGCAGGGTACTGGATCAGTGGAGCAGTTCTTTTCCTGATTTTGATTGTAAACCACTTTGAGTAGAAAGACAGAAAACCAAGTATTAAGTAAACTAAACATTTTGGAGAGTTTGAGTCTGTAGTTCTTACGTTTTGGGAATCAGTTTTGGTATTAACAGACTTGCTAGTAGTCCTCACTCCTTATAATGGTAATTTCTCTACCTCCATCTGATGGTAAGGTTGCATAGCCCATCAGTCTGAACTTGTCTAGTAGAAATTGAGAAAGGAAATGAGCAAATAATATCAAATTTCACTTTACTTTAGCTTGCAGAAAGTACCATAATCTAGTTTATATTGTTTAAATAAATGTAATGCTCTGTTGCATAAATTCGCCCAAACAGTCTCTAGTGCAGGATGGGATCCTATTTCTAGCTGCTCCCATATTTTCTGTGGTGGCTCTCCCCTGTTCTTGGGGCTTTTTTCTGATATTTTTTGCACAGAGGCCCTTCATTTGAACTCCTGCTTCTAATGTAATCTTTTACTGAGACATCAGTCTGGTCCATTAAACATAGTTTAGGAGTGTTTTCTAATTTTACATGGTAGGTTGTTATGACCTGGTAAAAAGCAAGTTTCATTTTATTTCCCTTTTCGTCATCAGTGAACTGGAAGCAAGTCAAGCATTGCTATGTGGTAATTGTGCTGTTTGCTTAGTGCACTTGGTAGCAAGTGTTTTGCAGCCTAAGTAATTTTGAAGGGTGTCCTATTCTTTTTCTGCCTTTCTTTCAATGTTAATTTAACCAGATAGCTATGTGGACGGGTTCTTATTTAAATTAAGGGTTTTGCAGAAGCAGCTATTCCTTTAATACAGTTTACAACTACAAATACCAATTAAATCTAATTTGTTGAAGCAGAAAATTGTCATCAGACGCATGCGACAGGTCTTGTTAAGAGTGGTCATAGGAGTTGAGGGGCAGTCCCACCCTTTTGCCCCTTTCCCAAAGTAAGCAGTCCAAACGACACCAGCGCTGTTACTGAAATAATGGTGACACCACTGGTCCACAAGTTTAAAAATTTGTAACCTAATGAATCCTAAAATAAGTATTATCCCAGGACAAGCAGGCAGCCTATTCTCACATATGGGTGACATCATCAACGGAGCCCGGATGCGGAAAACTGAGAACTAATAGAGAATAGCTAAGAGAGAATAGCTGCCTGCTGTCCCTGGATAACACCTGTTACGGTAAGTAACTGTGCTCTTCTCCCCTTCTTCTGTCATGTTCCCTTTTTCTTATTAGAATGTCTAAAGTAACTATCTGAATAGGGAAATGTATTGCTTGAATGTATGTTAAAGTCTAATTTAACTTAACTCTACTAGCACAAGCTTTGTTTGTTTTTAAGCAGCCATTCTATTCTGTTTGTTTCTCTTGGGATCAGTCCGCTTACAGCTCTGTAAATTTCCATGCCTGTGAATTAAGCTGAGTAATGTTTCATAACCAGTTTGTTTTGCTTTGTTTGGATATCAGCTGATGCCTCCTTCCTTTCACCCTGGCTGCACTTGAAGGAAATAATTGCTGCTATGTAGAGAACATTCCACTCTGGTAACTGTGAATCCTGTCCTCTTGTTTCTATTATTTTATTCTTTGTGCCCAGCTACTGGCACAGAAGGTGTTTAGCAGTTTGAGGGCAGGACTTTGATGGAAATTCTTTATGCAGGGCAGGTAACAAGTACCGCAGTGCAGGTCACTTTCAGATGTAGGCAGGTTGGAGTAGGCCACTTGTTATGGAGAGTTATCTGTGTAACGAATGAATATAGACTGGCAAAGGAATGCTACCGTCAAACAGTGTTTCAAACAGTATTGGAATGAGAAAGATTTGGAATTTGGCTCATGCCTTCCTTAACAGTAAGAAGAATTAAAATTAAGTAGAGTAGATGTTAATAAAGGGATGCGTCCTTGGATACTCACTGGTGGCGAGAAATGCAGTCCATGGAATTGGAAAGGAAATAATTATCTGTCCTGCAATAAAGCCGTCTCTTGTATTTTTCTCCATCTTTCTCCAAAGTTCTGCAACTATTTTGCAGGGCAGCCAAGTAGCAAAGCTTTCTATTGCATGAACTGTGACTTAATGATGGCAGAATAAGTCCTTGGTGTCCTTCATATTTTTTTTCTCTATTGTCAACATGTTTGACATTCTGAGGGTAATTTCACTGTCCACATGCTTTTTACCTTGGGAGGAGTTTTGCATCGAATATCAAAGCAAACATGCATTTTTACCTTTGCTTTAAAAATTGCTGTGTGTGCAAACTAAAGCCATTTGTACCCGGAGGGGACGATCCAAGTTGGCGGATGCGTAGCAGGTCCCGGTTGTTTTGTTTTTTCTTCAAGTTTATTGCTGCTTTTCCTATTTTCTGACTATGCCCCATACTAAGAGGAAAGGGGCCATGAGATTATCTCAATCTGCGGCCCTTACCTCATCAATGACGCAGCAAACACTCCAGCGGTTCTTCGAGCTGTGGGATGCAGCTGACTCTCTGATTTCCCAGTGGCGGCAGCCATCCGCGGTGGAGCACTTGAGCATTTGGATTTTGAGACATCTTTGTCTCCGCCAACGATCTCTGCACCGCTCTGTCCAGAAGCAGGCAGAGCAGCAACTTGTTCTCTGGAGGGGAGGAGGGAGTTATTCCGGAGCAGACAGTGGGCGGAGCTACATTCTCAACTGGAGAGCAGGGGAGTAAGAACTCTGAGGTAGCTAAAGCCTCAGGAAGAACCCCAGCTAACACCCTGGATATCCTTTTGGAGGCCATAAGGAGAATGGAGGAGAAGGTGGAGAAGACTGCTTCAGACGTGCAAGTACTTGTAACTAAAGTAGACTCCTTTACTTCTAATATTGAAAAGGTGAAACAAGAATGTTTAGAAAAGGTAGACTCTGAGACTATTCCTCTGAAAAATTCTATTACTACTATAATCAGAGACCAGACCACTCTTTCACGCAAGATAGAAATGATTGAAAATTATAATCGCCAATTAAATTTAAGAGTATTGAACTGTCCAAAAAATTTTTCACTGACGCAGATTGAGATCTAACTAAACTAAATTAAACCTTGGGTTTGTATACCGCATCATCTCTACATTAGCAAAGCTCGACACGGTTAACAAGGGTTAGGGTAGAAAGGAACTCCAGTGAAAGGAAAAGACAAAATGAAGAGAAAATTTAGGACAGAGTAAACAGAGAGAGGAAGAGTTACATTTTTGAAAATAACCAGGTTTTCAGATCTTCAAAAAATTTTGGGTGGAGAATTTGTCTTTTCCACCAGATCAATTGCCACCTATAAATAAGGCTTACCTATCTCTGAAAATTTACTACTTTCTGGGAATTTACCAACAGATATGGATTTACAAAATGTAACAGCAGTCTTGGAAGATTCATTTACGGATGTAAAGGACAGAGCTGCATTAATTGTAAATTTTATAGTTGAGCAAGATCTCAAATTCAATCATGTGGTTATTCTTTAAAAAAATAGGTACACCTTTCTGTGGCCAATGTATATGGCTTCATCGTGATGTTACAAAATCAACACTATTTTTACCAATGCAAGAAGATACTAAGAAGTTGGGGGCTACTTTTACTTTAGCTTTTCCTTGTAAATGTCTAATTAAGTTTATGAGTTTAAAATATGTTTTTTATGCACCTGATCACCTAAGATCCTTTTTGGACCTTAAGGGGTTAATCAGAGGTGGAGAATCCAGCTCTAAAAAAATAATCCGGGGGGGGGGGGGGTTGTAGACATATTAAGCCTGTTTCTTAATTTATAAACAGTAATTTTACTTCGATTATCTCCCTATAACTGGATCGTTCTTTCAAATTGAGGTCTATGAAGGAGTTATAACCATCAAGAATTGGTCTTGTTTCCTAAAGGAATGTGAATATTTTTTGTTTGATTTTTCTTTTTATATGATGGATTATGACTCTGTATTACTTTATCAAGTTGTACTACTTGTGAGTAAAATGATAATGAATAAAAATAAAAAAGCCATTTGTACCCTTTATTTTTTTAGGTTCGGGAAATGCAGCTTCTTGCATAAATGAGCACACACTAAATGCAAATAATGCTCACTACAAAAAAATCAATGTGTAGTAATGTACTCTAGTAGATGCATTCTGGGAAAAAGTCTGTTCAATTATGGGACCTGCTAATGAAGAGCAAGGCAGAGTAGGAGGCCGATTGTCAAAGCTGGGCATGAAAGCCCCCAACACAACAAAGCCAAAAAATAGCTTAGGGATGCTTGTAGGAATCGATATGCAAATTAAATGTGTGCTTAATTTACACTAGTAGTAAACCAAAAGTAGGTGAAGGAATGTGCCTGGCACATGCTCACAAAGGTTTTGCAGTAAGCAAGGCTCTTCTTATGCACATGCCCAGACAAACCCTAAAGTGCAAACATACATTGATGCTGCTTGTTGAAGGTTTCTGGTTCTTGCTGTGTCTTGTCAGATAGAACCAACATTTCATCCATTGTGCAGTGGCTTTTTTTTTTTTTTTATTAACCCAATTGGCTAGGGCTTGAAGTGAATGAAGCAGGAAAGTCTGTTGGTCACCAATTTGAATTTTGGTAGAAAAGTCAGTCTCTGTTTCCCATAGAATGGAAACGTCTCTGGTGAGTTGAGATGTTTTCCCCGTGAAGCTGGGTTATATGTTCTGTCAGGTTTTCTGCACTAACATCTTCCTTTATTGAAGGTTTCTGGGTCTCGCTGTGTCTTATCAGATAGACCAGATGTTTTAACCATCATGCTGTGGCTTTCTTCAGGTTATGCTGTGAGGTCTGCAGTTTCTTTATATGCCCTGAAACATTGATACTGCTTTTCTGCACCTTTAAATATGAACATTTCAAAAATTGTTTGCATTTAAAATTTTGAAAGACTTGAAAGAATAACAGATGCTGATGGGAGCTTTCACTTTTGGTTTTGTTCTGACTCGCACACTTGCTTGTTTCTCACTTAAACCCTGTACAAACTTCCTTCTACTTCCAAAAGAAGACAAACCCCCAGAGTTTTATTTGACAAATTGACAAGAAACCTTCAGTGCTATCCTTAAGGTAGCTGTCTGTAAGATTTTGGCATTAAGAAATTTTTGCTTCTGCTCATTTAAACACTGTGTTCTGAGCATTATACAGGAATACTATCTGACCTAATTTACATCCATTGAAATTATTTATTTCTCTACAATTGTGGTAATGTTTAGTGCACATCTTAGCACCCATGATTCAGCTTTTTGAGCATTCTCTTCACATTATTGTGTGTGCATAATCAGTTGCTAAACCCTTTTCTAGGTGTGTTATTCTGGCCAGTAGGGTATCCCTCCCATGCTCGTGAACCACATAGAAGGAATTGACTCCAGCCAACTCCATCTCCTTCTCCAGCAGGCTTTGCTGCCCCCTTCAGTTTTTCCTTCTGGGAGGTATCTTTCTGCTCTGGTCTGTATATTTCTATATTGTTTTTGGTGGGGTTTTTTTGTGGCTTTCAGTGCACCAGAGCTCCCCAATGTGGGGGAAATCTCTGCCTGCCTGGAGAAGAAGCAGACTTGGCAGGTTAATCTCTTGAGAACCTGTTTGGTTAGCCTGCAGAAAACTTTGTGGAACTGGGGGTCCTCCCTTGTTGCTTAGCTCAGTGTTTTTCAACCTTTTTTGGGCAAAGGCACACTTGTTTCATGAAAAAAATCACGAGGCACACCACCATTAGAAAATGTTAAAAAATTTAACTCTCTGCCTATATTGATTATATATAAAGTAATTCTCTTGAATAGGAATCAAATAAACACAAAGAAAGTATTTTATAATTACTTTATTATGAAATATTAAGTAAACAGAATAGTGAAAAATTATAAAATACTTTATTCAGTGCGAAACCTGAGCCTGTTTGGCTGAACACAAAGCTGATATTCTGGCTGGAATCGAAGAAAGACACACACGTAGCTCTTCGTCAACAGCTCTCAGTCTCTCTCTGTATTTGGTTTTTATAGCATACAAAAATAGACAAATATACCCTCCTCCATCCTTTTTATTAAACCACAATAGCAGTTTTTAGCGCAGGGAGCTGCGCTGAATGCCCAGCGCTGCTCTTGATGCTCATAGGCTCCCTGCGCTAAAAACCACTATTGCGGTTTAGTAAAAGGTGACCATATTGTAAAATATAGACAGCAGATATAAATTCAGAACTGTGCATAGTAAGTGAAGGGAAGTTTTCATCTCTGGGAATTTACCCAGTTAACTATTAAGTTATTTGGGCAAATTCCTTTGAAAACTGTGGTAATACTGCCTCCACTTTGCTAAATTTAAAATAAAATCATTTTTCCTACCTTGTCTGGTGATTTCTGGTTGCACTTTCTTCTTCTGACTGTGCATCCAATCTTTCTTCCCTTCTATCAGCCTGTATGCTTTCTCTCCTCCACACCTCATTCCCTCCCCCAACTTTTTGTTCCTCTCTCCCTGACCTTTCTTTCTTTTTTTCTGTTTCTCTTCTTTCCTTCTGTTTCCCTGCCTGCCCCCTTTCTTTCTTTCTCCCTGCCGTTCCCCAAGCCACTGCCACTGCCATCGGGGAACAGGACCCACCAATGGATAACAGGCCCCAAAGCCGACTCCGACGCATGCTCTCCCTGACGTCAATTCTGCAATCAGAGAGGAAGTTCCGCCCAGCCAGGCAGCGATTGGCTGGCCCGAACTTCCTCTCTGCCTGCAGAATTGACGTCGGGGAGAAGAAGACTTATCGGCTCGATAGATTAGATCGCCAAGACAAAGTGAGTCCTGGGTGATCGACTCACTTTGCCTTGGCGAGCTACTGGCGCCCCTGCCTCGGGCCCCCTGTCAGCTCCGGGCCCGGCGGCCCTGCGGCACACCAGGCAACATCTCGCGGCACACTAGTGTGCCGCGGAACAGCGGTTGAAAAACACTGGCTTAGCTCACCCACTGATTTGCAGGGGCTCGAGCGCAGGCTTTTAGATATCCGCAGTGGGCTTAGCAAGGCTCTTCAGGGTGCCAGCTGTGATTTTGCTTCCCCCCTTCGTGCACTTGGTTCCGCAGGGGGTTGAGGATCAGTTCAGCTGGCAGCCCGAAGATCTCTGCATTTGGAGGACAGTCTGATTGAGGCAAGGTTTCTTCTCTCAGATTAAGCTATGAATTAGAGCTGAGGCAGGCTGCAGCACCTTCAGATCACATGACATAGTAAGGCTGTTAGCCTATGGGCAAAATGGGGGAGTTCTGACAAACTATTTTTAGATGTTTCGGCTATATGCTATAGGGTCCCCCTCACATCTAAAATCCTGTTTTCAGAGGGTTTTTAAAAATTTTTTACTTTTGGTTAAGGTGTTTCTGATCCATGTTTTAGACTAAACATTGCCATGGCAGCCATCTTGAATTTCCCAATTTTTAAAAGTTCGCTAGATCATTCAAATCACCTCAATTTTCCTCAAAACTGGCAGGGATGGAGTCCTCAGGCTTTTTTACCCCAATTTCATGTAGATTTGTGCTGGATGGATGCTGGAGGAGTGTCCTTTTGCCATGTGCCTTGCAGCATGTGAAGGGGAGGTGGGGGCATCAGGCTTAGCTTCCTTTTTGGTCTCTCTGGCTGAGGAACCTTTTGGGGGGCCTGTTTACCGGGACTCAGAGCTGCCAAGTACAGACCTTCTCCTGAATTTGTTAATTTGATGTGGAGACCCTATTTGGATAGCCAGGATCCTCATAGGAGGTCTGGCAGCGAGTCAGGGAGTCACTCAAGGGGGCTTGGTCTCCCAGGGCACATCATGGTGATTGGCAGAAGCTGTCCAAGACCCTTGGGACCGTTCTGACAGACTCAGAAGGGGAGGGATTAATTTTTATGTCCTTGTTGTCGTAGAGCGGGTTTTCCCTGCTGAGTAATTTAGGGCTGCAAGTAGGAGTGAGTACACAGGAAGCAGTGAGGACCCACGACCAAGGGGGATCCTGGCAGAGGAATGGCTCAAAACTCCAGTCTGTTGATAAACCATTTTCTCTGGGAGGCCGACCACCGCCCCTGTATTGGATGTCTGTTGCAATGGCCTCCCCAGCCGAATAAGCTGGCATCTGTTGTGAGAATCACCCACAAAGCTATCCTGAGGGGCATGCCCTGCAGTAATGTCTGTGGATGGCACCATCAACTCATACTGCAGCGGGATTCCAGAGTCCACAGGAGAGTCATCTGAAGTGAGTCCATTTGTGGGGACCACTGAGATAGTAGTGCATTCTGGAGTGAAGGCATCTGAGCCTTCACCCAAGAGACTACATCTATAGTGGCTGCCATGGAGTCCAGCACTTGATGGCAGTGCCATAAAGATGGGCTGGCTTGGCCATTCGTCCCATTATCTGCATGCAGGTCTGTTTGCGTGCTTCAGGAAGATAAACTCGATGCAAGTAGTAGAGTCTTTGCGGGTGCCTCCATTGGAGCCGATCCACTCGATGCAAGAGCTCGAGTCTTTGCGAGTGCCTCAAGGTGCTTCCAGCCAACCACCTCTGCTTCAATCAACTGCTTCCAGCCCCATCCACTCACTGGGGGCCTCATCGAAGACTCACTCGCCTCGTGTGTCGAGGCATACTTCCAGACACAGCTCGCATCATCGATCGAGACATTCTTCGAGGCACTCATCCAGGCATGCCTCGCCCCATCGGAAGCAGCCTTTTCGTTAGTGTTCCCCACCTGCTACTTCGCCTCCCCCACTACCGGAGCTCGAAGACACGATGGGGTCTTTCTCGCCTTCTCGATCACCGTCCTCATTGGATCCAGAGGCCTCGATGTCTTCGAGTCCTTCTCGAGGCCCTGCTTTGGCTGACCAGCTGTCCTTCTCCTCCTTTCTTCGGCAGATGGCTGGTGATTTGGACATTCAACTGGACACGGGTTCCAAATTCTCGAAGGAGTATCTGGAGACTATGCATCTCCCTCAACCGCCTGCTGAATCCCTCAAGCTTCCTCTTCATAAGCTGCTGGATCAGACCTTTGTTCGTTGTCTTGAAACACCCTATTCCATCCCTGCTGTGCCGGGCAAATTGGATACCAGGTACCGCACGGTCCACCATAAGGGATTTGATGGTGCCCAACTCTCCCATCAGTCCCTCTTGGTGGAGTCCTCACTGAAGCGGTCTCATCCCTCCCAGGTGTATGCCACCATTCTGCCTGGCAGGGAGGGCAAGACCATGGACAGGTTTGGCAGAAGAATTTACCAGAACGCCATGATGACATCCAGGGTTCTTAATTACAACTTTCACTTCATCACCTATTTTGAATTTTTCCTGTCTGTCCTTCAAAAATGTATGCCATATTTGGACTCCCGAGCACAGTTTGAGTACCAGGAGGTTTTGGCTTCGTTGTCCCAACTCCGGTTGCAGATGATGCAGTCCTCCTACGATGCCTTTGAGTTGTCTGCTCGGGCTATGGCGTGCTCGATGGCCATGCGCCGCCTGGCGTGGCTCAGGACCATCAACATGGACCCCAATCTTCAGGACAGGCTGGCCAACGACCCATGTGTTGGTACCGACCTCTTCGATGAGTCCATTGAGGCGGCGACCAAAAATCTCTCGGACCACGAGAAGTCTTTCCAATCCATTCTTTGTCCGAAATCCAAGCCTGCTCCTCCTCATCCATCACGTCCACCGTTGATCTACCAGCGGCGTTTCCCGCCTAAACAGGCTCCTGCCATCCGTCAGCCTGTTAAGAGACAGCATCCCCAAAAGCAACAACAGAAGCCTCAGCCTTCTGCTGTCCCTAAGGCTCCTCAGCCTTTATGACTGTCTTGTGGAGAGCATAACGTCCGTCGTTCTGCCATTTCCAGTTTTTCCACAGATAGGGGGTCGTCTCCATCACTTTTACCATTGATGGACGACTATTACCACCGACCTCTCGGTCCTTTCCATCGTAAGGGAGGGATACTCTCTTCAGTTCCATCAAGTTCCTCCGGAACATCCTCTAAGAGAGTATCTTTCCAACTTGACCCAGACCGCCCTTCTTCAGAAAGCTCAAGCTTTGTTGCATCTCCGGGCTGTCGAGCTGGTTCCTTTGGCTCAACAGAACAAGGGTTTTTACTCCCGGTATTTCCTTGTTCCGAAGAAGACAGACGATCTGCGCCCCATTTTGGATCTCAGGGTGCTCAACAAATTTCTGGTCAAAGAAAAATTTCGCATGTTGACACTGGCATCCCTATATCCCCTCATCGAGCAGAACGACTGGTTATGCTCTCTGGATCTCAAGGAGGCCTATACTCACATTCCCATTCATCCAGCCTTCCGTCAATATCTCAGATTCCGGGTGGGACATCTTCATCTCCAATACCGAGTGCTTCCTTTCGGCCTGGCCTCGTCACCCAGAGTCTTCACCAAGTGCCTGGTTGTGGTGGCAGCAGCGCTCAGGACACATGGTCTTCAGGTGTTTCCCTACCTGGATGACTGGCTCATCAAGGATTCCACGTCTCAGGGAGTTGTCCTGGCGATCCAGAGGACTATCTGGTTCTTGCAGAATCTGGGGTTCGAGATCAACTTTCCAAAATCCCATCTGCAACCTTCCCAGACTCTTCCCTTCATCGGAGCTGTGCTGGATACTACTCAACTCAGGGCGTTCTTCCCTCCTCAACGTCTGGACGTTCTCCTCCATCTTTGTCGCTCAGTGTCCTCTCGCCTGTCCATCTCGGCGAGACACATGATGGTTCTTCTGGGCCACATGGCCTCTACGGTCCACATAACTCTTTTTGCCAGACTTCACCTCCGGATTCCTCAGTGGACCCTGGCATCTCAGTGGATGCAGGTATCCTACCCTCTGTCTCGACACATCCAGGTCACTCCTGCTCTGACTCAATCTCTTCGCTGGTGGATGCTCTCTTCCAATCTATCCAGAGGTTTGCTGTTTCACACCCCCCCATCAGAAAGTTCTCACGACCGACTCTTCGACTTATTCTTGGGGGGCTCATCTGGATGGTCTCTGCACTCAAGGTTACTGGACCAGCGCGGACCGCCATTGCCACATCAATCTCCTAGAGCTTAGGGCAATTTTCAATGTTCTCAATGCTTTTCAACATCTGCTTCACAACCGTATTGTCCTCATTCGCACGGACAACCAAGTCGCCATGTACTAGGTCAACAAACAGGGAGGCACGGGATCGGCCTCCCTCTGCCAGGAAGCTCTGAAAGTTTGGGATTGGGCAATTCGCCACATCACCTTCCTCAAAGCTGTCTACATTCAGGGGGTGGACAATGCCTTCGCGGACAACTTGAGTCGTCTTCTGCAACCTCATGAGTGGACTCTTCACTCCACGCCCCTTCATCTCATCTTCTCTCAGTGGGGAACGCCTCAGATAGACCTCTTTGCAGCCCCCCACAACTTCAAACTGCCTCAGTTCTGCTCCAGGATCTACACTCCTCATCGCCTCGAGGCAGATGCTTTTCTTCTGGACTGGACGAATCTCTTTCTATATGCGTTTCCTCTATTTCCTCTCATTCAAAAGACTCTAGTCAAGCTGAAGTCCGACCATGCCACCATGATTCTGATTGCTCCTCGGTGGCCCAGACAACCTTGGTACTCCCTTCTACTTCAACTCAGCACCAGGGAGCCTTACCTTCTACCGGTTTATCCCTCGCTACTTACACAGCATCAGGGATCGCTGCTTCATCCTACCTGCATTCTCTACACCTGACAGCTTGGTTCCTCTCGACATAGCTCCTCTCCAGTTTTCTCAACCTGTGAGGGATGTTTTGGAAGCTTCACGGAAGCCTGCTACTAGACAATGCTATCACCAAAAGTGGACTAGATTTTCTACTTGATGTTTTTCTCATCATCAGGAACCTCAGCATTCCTCCTTATCTTCAGTTTTGGACTATCTTTTGCACCTTTCTCAGTCTGGCCTTAAGTCAACTTTGATACAAGTCCACCTTAGTGCAATTGCTGCTTTCCATGAGCCTCTTGAAGGGAAACCTCTCTCTGCTCATCCTGTGGTTTCCAGATTCATGAAAGGACTTTTCCATGTCAATCTTCCTCTCAAACCGCCTCCAGTGGTTTTGGGACCTCAATATTGTTCTTTCTCAGCTTATGAAACCTCCATTTGAACCTATTGACAAGGCTCATCTGAAGTATTTCACTTGGAAGGTTGTGCTTCTCATTGGCCTCACTTCTGCTTTTAGAGTTAGTGAGCTTCAAGCATTTGTTGCGGATCCACCTTTTACAGTGTTCCATCATGACAAGGTGGTTCTTCGCACTCATCCAAAATTCCTTCCTAAAGTTGTCTCGGAATTTCATCCAGTGTTTTTTCCATCCTGGAGAATCAGCTCTGCATACTCTAGACTGTAAGCATGCTTTGGCTTTCTATCTGGAACGCACCAAACCGCACAGAATTGCTCCTCAACTTTTCCTCTCCTTTGATCCGAACAAGTTGGGACGTCCTGTCTCTAAGCGTACCATTTCCAACTGGATGGCGGCTTGTATCTCTTTCTGCTATGCCCAGGCTAGATAACCCCTTCATAGTAAAGTCACAGCCCATAAGGTCATAGCGATGGAAGCCTCTGTGGCTTTCCTCAGATCGACACCGATTGAGGAGATTTGTAAGGCTGCCACTTGGTCCTCGGTTCATACCTTCACTTCTCATTATTGTCTGGATACTTTCTCCAGACGGGATGAACAGTTTGGCCAAACAGTATTGCAGAATCTATTCTCCTAAGTTGCCAACTCTCCCACCATCCCACTTGGGTTAGCTTGGAGGTCACCCACTAGTGAGAATACCTGCCTGCTTGTCCTGGGATAAAGCAATGTTACTTACCGTAGCAGTTGTTATCCAGGGACAGCAGGCAGCTATTCTCACGTACCACCCACCTCCCCTGGGTTGGCTTCTCTGCTAGCTATCTGAACTGAGAAGACGCGCTCTACGCTGAGCGGGAAGGCACTCGCGCATGCAAGGTGCGAGCGACTCGAAACTTCGAGTTTCTTCAAGCAAGACTGCTTGTGAGGTGTCCGCATCGGGGCTCCATTGGATCACGTCACCCACTTGTGAGAATAGCTGCCTGCTGTCCCTGGATAACAACTGTTACGGTAAGTAACATTGCTATGTGGTTGGATAGACTGGATGCCACATGGCCTTTATCTGCCATTATTTTCTGTGGTTTTAAGATTGATTTTATTAAGTAGATATCTGAATTTGTCATTTAAATCGATGCTAAAATGTATTCGGTATGCCAAACTTTTGACCTGCCTTGATTTGTTTTTGCCTCACTGACTATTCTCCCTTGCTGCTCTTGTGTGTGTTATTGGTTAAATTTTTATTTGTGTGTTTGTTACATGCCTTAGATAAATGCAGGATATAAACATATCTAGTTGATGTGTTTTATGTTTATTTTTGTTATAGCTCTGTTCATTACTTTGAGCATTCTAATTAATAAAGCTAGAATACAAGTGGATTTTGCATTTATTTATTTATTTTTTAATTTCTCCTTTTTTTTTCTTCAGGAATATTTTAGTTGATAAGCCTAATGATCAATCATCACGATGGTCTTCAGAGAGCAATTATCCTCCTCAGGTGAGCGCTGTTCTTTTGTGGAATTCTAACCATTGATAGCCATATGCATGGTAAATTAAGTAATCAAAATCTGAGATTCAAGAACGATTAATTTTGTCAGCAGCAGATGAATTCAGAGACAAGTGGGCTATGACCATTCACTGGCATGCAAAGATAGAGAAAACAAAACTGAGCTCTGTCATATAAAGGATGGTATGTTGGCAAGCCAGTATTCTCTCTCTCCAGCAGGTGGTTGGATGGTGTTTTCCAGGTTCCTGGCTTTTTCTACGGCTTGGGTCCTGGTTTAGTTCTCTAAGTCAGTGGAGTGAGGAGTTTAGGTCTGTTGGGTACCTAACTTTGGAGTTCACCTGGTGGCGCTAAGTCCCTAACCATCCTTGGGGCCTCTCTTTTACACTGGCTCCTTCCTCTCTCCTCACCTAGAAAAGAAAGAAAGGAACCTTAGCAAACCCAGGGGAGCCAGCATTGTCAGTCACAGGTAAGCAAGATAGGCTTTCTGCTGTGAGCTAAGGGGGCACTTGGCAGTTTCTGCACAGAGTGGTGAGTGCTATTTCTCTTTTCTTATCCTTACCGGTCCTTCCTGTGGTTGATGCTCCCTACCAAACTTTTCCATTGAAATGCTGCTGCCTTCCTGTGACTCCATTCAGGTCTTTCTCATGGTTGCTTTGCTAAAAAAAAGAAAAGAAACCAGGGAAGACGACTTAATATGCTGCCTCAGAGTACTTTAGGACAGCTGAGCTTGTTGAACTGTGCTCCCATGATTGGGTGTGGGGAGTAAAGTTAGGCCGTCATTGGGAATGGTTTTGGTGGGAGCAGTTCAGGCCTCTGCAGGCATTTCTTTTCCCCACACAGGAGCAGAGCTGGTAGGCTACTCTTCTCTGGGGAGTTGGGAGGAGCCTTCCCTTCAATAGGGGAGTTCCCTTCAATTGCAGTAGTCTCCTTTAGCAGCTGTCTCCTCTTCTCACTTCAGCAGGATAGCTGCTAAGGCTGAGTAGAGCAGATGCATTCCACCTGCGTTATTTCGGACCTTCTTCAGACATGTGCATGGGATTATATGGTCCTGTTTACTGGTGTATGTCAGCTTCAGGTTTTGGTTTACTGCTGCTTACTCCTCCCTGTAATTGCTTATCCTTTAAGGCAGGGGTGTCCAACCTTTTGGCTTCCCTGGGCCGCATTGGCCCCCCCAAATTTTTCTGGGGCTGCACAAACGTGTAAACACTGCAGCAAGACAGAGGAGGGAGCCGGCAAGATGGTAAATACCCGGGGGCAGCAGAGGAAAACACTACATCGCCCTCAACCAGGGCCGCATGCGGCCCTTGGGCCGCAGGTTGGACACCCCTGTTTTAAGGTAATTACTTGTCTCAGAGTGTATTTTGTTCCGGCTGACTGACAGTTTTTTTACCTCCTTCCCACCTCCCCCTGCATACCTTTTTTAATCCATGGTGGTCCAGCGGTGTACCGCGCAGGAGTGAGCTTTCTGCTCTCCTGCCCTGCATCCCTCTGAATGGCTGCTGCGAGTTTTTGCGGTCCAGTGGTGTACCGGGCAGGAGTGAGCTTTCTGTGCTCCTGCCTGGCACTGAGCCGCTCGCTGAATGGCTGAAGTGAGTTCTCGCAGGACTCATGAAAACTCATGGCAGCCATTCAGGGAGTGTCTCAGGGCTGGGTGTTGTTTCTTTGAGGGGTTGGGAGACGATTTTACCATAGCTAATCAGTTGGTTTTGCAAGGGAGCTGGGTTCACTTCACTTGATTTCGTCTTCTCAGCGTTCGGTTCTCTGCTTTGCTACATCTCACTTATCTCTGGATTCATCTGCTGCTGATGAAGAGGAAGGGAAAATTGTCTTGCCTGATAAAAAAAATCTTTCCTTAGTCACAGCAGATGAATCAAGAGTTGCTCCTTTTGCTTTGGTTGCTTGATGTGTCTTGTTTCTCCTTTTTTTGAAGGGGGTGGCTCTTCTGACTACATTGATTTGGGATCATTGTCTGCTTTATTTTGTAAAACTGTGAGCTGGGCATTTTCTGTCATTTTGTTCTAGTTGGCCCTGTTTTGTTAAGAGGAATACTGGCTTTTCAAGGAGCGTGCCATCCTATATATAACAGTGCCCAGTTTTGTGTTCTCTATCTCTGCCTGCCTGCTGGTGGATGGTCATAACCCACTTGTTTCTGGATTCATCTGCCATGACTAAAAGAAAAAAAATTATCAGGTAAAACACGATTTTTCCTTTTTCTGTCAACTACTAGTTTGTTTCATGGGTCTACTGGTATTTTTTTTATTTATAGTATAAATACATAAGTGTGCTTGTTTATGCAGTAATATTGGCTACATACAGGGCTGTGGAGCCGGAGTTGGAAGCAATTTTTGGGTTGCTGGAGTCAGAGCCTGTGAAAATGTTCAGACTGACTCCTAATAGAGTTAAACTATATGTCATGCAAATATTATAAAGCTTTTCTTATTTCACAGATTAATAATTTGATTCATTTTTTCAGGATATGTTTTACTTTTAGAATATAGCAATCATCATTTTACAAATTAACAAATACCCCCCCCCCCCCTTTTATGAAGCTGCGTTAGGGTTTTTTATTGCAGACCATGGTGGTGAAAGCTCCGATGCTCATATGAATTCTATGAGCATTGGAGCTTTTGCCACCGCAACCAGTGATAAAAAATACCATAATATGGTTTCATAACCCCCCACTCCCACCCCTATTTTATGATACCATGTTAGGCTTTTTCATCGCCGGCTGTGGCAGTAAAAGCTCTGGCGCTCATATCGCTGCGGCTGGCGATAAGCCTGCCTGTGCCCCCATCTGGTGTACTGCGCCCAATATTAGTTGCCGTACCTAAAGAAGGATATGGCGATACTCGAGAGGGTTCAGAAAAAAGCGATACGAATGATAAAAGGTATGGAAAACTTTTCATATGCCGAAAGATTAGAGAAACTGGGGATTTTTTCCTTAGAAGCGGAGACTTAGAGGGACATGATAGAGACTTACAAGATCTTGAAGGCCATAGAGAAAGTGGAGAGGGACAGATTCTTCAAACTTTCAATAAATACAAGAACAAGAGGGCATTCGGAAAAATTAAGAGGGGACAGATTCAGAAACAATGCTAGGAAGTTCTTCACCCAAAGGGTGGTGGACACCTGGAATGCGCTTCCAGAGGGTGTCATAGGACAGAGTACGGTATTGGGGTTCAAGAAGGGATTAGATAACTTCCTGAAGGAAAAGGAGATAGAGGGGCATAGATAGAGAATCACTATACAGGTCCTGGACCTGATGGGCCGCGGCGTAAGAGTGGACTGCTGGGCACCTATGGTCTGATCAAGCAGAGGCACTGCTTATGTTCTTATGTTCTTAATATGTTTTTGATATTAAGTTCTTTGCAAAATGTTATATTTTATGAGTTTTATATTGGTGAAAGTGGTACCTAGAGAACCCATCTGCACAAGCCTGGAATAGTTATGATTTTATATTGAAATCATTTTATTAAAGTATAAAGAGAAACAATATTCTGTATAATTGTCATTTTATAAATCACAAATACAGAACAAAGATCAACAGAACCCTTGTCTCCCCCCACAAATATTCCCTTCATTATTGAGAGAACTAAAGAAGCCAAATTACTACAAAATGCTGCACAGAAAAATTACACTAACAGACTACATCAGTCACACACACAACACAAATGCCAAATTCATAATAGCTGAACATAAATTAAAGCAAAACCCAAAGAAGCCACACCATGCATGTACTACTGATATTTGTATAGCGCTACCAGATGTACAGTCACAAAGAAGACAATCCCTGCTTGAAAGAGCTTACAACCTAAACTGACAAGACAGACAAACAGAATGTCATGGATACAGTTAAGGGGAACGGTTAATCAGTACAATACTATATGTATGTAGATATATAAATAAAGGAGTCTGAGTTGAAGTGGAGATACCATACTAAAGGAGTCAAAGGTTTTATGTACTGACTCCACAGCCCTGGGCACATATATAATTTTTTGTATTTAAGTATGCATATATAAGCGGTGTATAAATATAAAAAAATAATAAAAATTATATGTACTGTGATTGTGGGGATCTATAAGTAAACTTTATTTTCAGTAAGTTCCCCAACGTTGCAGGAAATTTGGAAGAAGACCATGCAAAGCATTTTGCATTATCTTCGGAGTTATGTTCATTGGTTATTCGTAGAGCTGCACATTTATTAGGAGTAACAAATGCATTAAAATTTTAACATATTAAAATTTTTTAATGTGATTGATAGCTGCTTCATCTGTGTCTCTTCCCTGCCCCCCTCCAATCGATCCAGCATGGCCTGTTCTCTCACCCACCAGCACCATTTTGTGTTACTCCATCTTACTCCTTTTCTTTACCACATCTCCTTGTTTACTCACACGGAAAACTGATTTTTGATCCAGATCTGTGGGATGCAATATTTAGTGTAAGAGGTAACAGTGGTAGGTCTATCAATAGTGATCATAACACAGCTAAATTCAAAATAATCCATTATAGGTACGATATTAAGTAAAACTGCCTTATCTGCTATGAACCGCCTAGAACCATTCGTGGTCTGGCAGTATATAAGAATAAATTATTATCATTATTATAAAGGGAGACTAAGCTTTTATCTCGTTTTTAGTTCTCATTCTAAGGTTGCTTGAGGTGTGGACATTAGAAGGGTATGATTCCATGCCTTAAATATTGAGCGAAGACCAAACGATTGACAGCATGATTAAATGGTGAAAGAGGCAATTTAAAGCCAAAAAGACATCATTTCAAAAATGGAAAGTAGATCCAAAAGAAGAGAATTAAGAAAGAACTTAAGCACTAGCAAGGTTGGTGTAAAATATTCCTTATAGTCAAGCTGCATCAGTTTGCCCAGTTGGATTGAATCCCATTCCTACCAGCAAATGGAGGTAAAGTAACTTATTTTCTTCCAGTAACATCACCAGTATAAGGGCTGGTGTTCTGGAAAACTGCAATATTTTTTTTCTGCCTCTAGAAACAAGGCCAAATAGCCCATCCAATCTGCCCATCTTCAGTAACCATTATCTCTTCCTCTCTCTAAGAGATCCCATGTCCTTATCCGAGCGACTTTCACACATCTATCACCCTAGATTACTCCTGAGCCATTACCTCTTAACTTCATCCTATGCCTTCTTTTCCAGAGCTTCCTTTCAAATGAAAGAAACTCTCATGCACATTTACACCATCTAGTTATTTAAACGTCTCTACCATATCTCCCCTCTTCCGCCTTTCCTCCAGATTGAGATCTTCAAGTCTGTCCCCATACATCATTTTAGTAGCCTTCTTTAGACCGACTCCATCCTTTTTATATCTTTTTGAAGATATGGTCTCCAGAATTGTATACAATATTCTAAATTAGGTCTCACAAGAGTCTTATACAGGGGCATCAATACCTCCTTTTTCCTACTGGCCATACATCTCCTTATGCAACCTAGCATCCTTCTAGCTTTCACTGTCACCTTTTCAACCTGTTTGTCCACCTTAAGATCATCATATACGATCATACCCAAGTTCCACTCTTCTGTCGTGCACATAAGTTCTTCACTCCTAAACAGTTTTGTTCCTTCGGGTTTTTGTAGCCCAAATTCATGACCTTACATTTCTTAGCATTTAAATTTTAGCTGCCGAATTTCAGACCATTCTTCAAGCTTTGCTAGATCTTTCTCCATGTTGTTGACACCATCCGAGGTGTCTACTCTATTGCAGATTTTGGTATAGGCCTATTCTCCCTCGAACAGAGGAGATTGGGAGGGGACAGGATTGAAACATTCAAGGTACTAAAGGGAATAGACTTAATAGATAAGGACAGGTTGTTCACCCTCTCCAAGGTAGGGAGAACGAGAGGACGCATTCTAAAACTGAAAGAGGATAGATTCTGTACGAAGTTCTTCTTCACTCAGAGAGTGGTAGAAAACTGGAACACTCTTCCGGAGTCTGTCGTAGGGGAAAACACCCTCCAGGGATTCAAGACAAAGTTAGACAAGTTCCTGCTGAACCAGAACGTATGAAGGTAGTGCTAGTCTCAGTTAGGGTGCTGGTCTTTGACCAAGGGCCACCGCGTGAGCGGACTGCTGGGCACGATGGACCACTCGTCTGACCTAACAGCAGCAATTCTTATGTTCTTATGACAGTCTTTCAGCAATATCGCTTATAGAAATGTTAAAAAGATCAGGCCCAAGAATAGAATCTTGAGAGAGACACCACTGGTAGCATCCCTTTCCTCAAAGTGATCTTCATTTACCTCTGCTGTCTTCCACTCAACCAGTTCCTGACCCAGCCTGTCACTTTGGGGTCCATCCTGAGAGCACTCAGTTTATTTATTAGACACCTGTGTGAAACACTGTGAAAGGCTAAATACACCATATCTAGCACACTCCCTCTATCCAATTTCCTGGTACCCCATAGAAACATAGAAATAGACGGCAGATAAGGGCCCACGGCTCATCTAGTCTGCCCACCTTAATGTCCCTCCCCTACCTTTGCCCTGTGAATAGATCCCATGTGCCGATCCCATTTAGCTTTAAAATCATGCACGCTGCTGGCCTCAATCACCTGTAGTGGAAGAAATTGATCAAAGAAATTGATCAGATTTGTCTGACAAGACATACCTCTAGTGAATCCATGTTGCCTCTGGTCCTGTAATCCACCGGATTCCAGAAACTTACCCATTCTTTGTTTTAAAAGTGTTTCCATTAATTTGCTTACCACAGAAGTTGGACTTACTGGCTTGTAAATTCCCTACTTCTTCCTTACTTTCACTCTTGTGTAGCGGGACTACATCCACTCTTCTAAAGTCTTCCGGTACCACTCCTGACTCTAGAGAAGCATTGAAAAGGTCAGTCAGCGGAGCCACTAGAACGTTCCTAAGTTCCTTCAGCACCCTCGGATGTACACCATCCAGCACCTTTGCTTTGCCTACCTTTAATTTAGCTAGCTCCTCACCCTCTGAAAATCGATCGGGGTCTACCACTCCTCCATCCCTATTTGCATTTGTCTTTTGCGGTCCTGCTCCCGGCTGTTCAGCCATGAACACAGAACAGAAATATTTGTTAAGCAATTCAGCCTTTTCTTTATCATTTAATACATATTCCTCCCCTTCACCTTTGAGTCTTCCAATGCTACTTTTGCACTTCTTCCTATCACTGATATATCTAAAAAAATGCCTTGTCTCCCCGTTTCACCTTGTCAGCTCTTTTTTCTTCCATTTGTATCTTTGCTTTCCTGACCACTCGACCAGCCTCTCAGCATTTCCAGATATTTTTGCCTCTCTTCCTCTTTCTATGATCTTTTGTAGTTCATGAAAGCTCTATCCCAGGGGTGTACAACCTTTTTTCTTCTTCCCTGGGCCGCATTGGAAGAAAAAAATTTGTCTGGTGCTACACTAACGCTAGCTGATGAGCAAAAAAAAAAAAAAAAAGGTCGAGCAAGTCCTAAATTTGCAGTTGCTAATATAGAAGATGTACGTATCTAATAATAAACCTTCATTAAAGGCACACTGGAAAGGAGCCCCCAAAAAACCAGTAATACCCTGACTGAGTGATCCTCCACGTGCGCCGCTGACAATGTAAGCCTGGTTCTCCCATTGACTTCTATAATAGCTACGGTGAGCCTCTTCAGAGGGGGGATGCTGAAGCAGCTGTCGGTGGCGCACATTGAGGATCGCTCAGTCAGGGTATGTATTGCTGCTTTTTTGGGTTCCTCTCCACAGTGTCCATTTAAAATTGTTTTTGATATTTTGTACTTTTTAAATTTTTAAGTAATGTCTCCTTTAAAAACAGATATAACATACATAACAGGCCAGGAAAACCCTTTCCATTTTCCCATAGCTAATAAAAAAAAAAATCCCTCGGGGAGCCACACCTTCTTGGCAAACCCCTATTGGGGAGAGAGCTCTGCACACATGTCCATCTTCGACACCATCTTGACCCCCTGATATTATAATCTTATTTTTATTGACTGATTTGTGTACTATGAATTAAATGACCTTCACGGCCAAAATTGATGCAAAATTGTGTTTTTCTAGCAACAGCAGCAGATGAATCCAGAGACCAATGGGATAGCTCACATCTACCAGCAGGTGGAGATAGAGAAACTGATTAACAGGTGGTCCTATTGGCTGGCACTCCTCCTGTCTCATCAGTATAGCTCCTTGCCCAAGCACACGTAACCAGTAATCTCTATCTCCCAGCAGGAAAAGGTCGCTATTCAACTAGCTCCTGAATTCTGGCTGTGGCTGGAACGTTATTTTCTCCTGTTGAGGTTTCTCTTCAGTGAGACTGCCATTCTGTTTCTCCTGTTGAGATTTCTCTTCAGTGAGACTGCCATTCTGTTTCTCCTATTGAGATTTTCTCTTCAGTGAGCTGGCAGTGCTATTTCTCCTGTTGAGATTTTTCTCTTCAGTGAGACAGGGGTGTCCGGCTGAACAGTGCCGGCTTTAGAGGTTACACTTGGGCCCCCCCTTGTCCCTGCCTCACCCTCCCTCCATTGCTAGAGGGTCTGACTGGGTCTCAATTTTTTTCTTCTTTCCCTTCTCTGTTAAAAAAAAAAAAAAAAAAAAAGAGACCACAGTTGCTACATTATGCCATGCTTTTGCTGCAAACTGGCTTCAACCGGCCCTAACAACAAGCTGTGAGTATGTCTGGCTTTTACAGTTGTTTGAACTTCAGGTTCTGTTTGGGAGTCTTAGTACTGTGGGTTCGGTCATCATACTTTTAAGGCATGGATATTTTATTGTGGCTAAGTTTTATGACTAGAAATCCTTGGAGGGAGCCGGGACTTCCCGCCCTTTGCATGCACGCGCTTGGTTTCCTTGTTGGTTACAGCGCGGCAGTAGCGGTGCGATTTCTTGCTCGCACTTGTTCTCATTGTTGGGGTTTCAGTGCAGCAGTAGTCCTGTTTATTCTGAGGCTCTCTTTCATCGGTGTTTGTCACGGCCATGTGCAGCTGATTGTGCAGGTGCCAGTTTATAGCAGCATGAGATGGGACATGTTTTTTCCGGCGCTGTGGGCCGTTCTTCTGGTTATTCCCTGAGTCTGATTTTATTTCTATGCAAGCCGTGGCAGGGTAAATTTTGCGAGGCTTGAATCCGACTATGTTTCTAGGAGCGTTGATGCAGCGGCCACGTGTCAGAATCAGGCGTGTGCTTGGGTCTCCGGCGATGGTGGGAGAGCTGCGGCGTTCCGGTAGTTTATTTCCAGCTGACTTTGCTCAGGGTATGCCGAGGCTTCTCTCCTTTCCGGTTCAGACAAGTTGAATGTGTTTCACCAGCTTTGGGACAAGCTTGGGCAGCTTTATATGTCTATGTCTGTGTTCCTGCTGTACTCCCTTGAAGGAAGCTGCTTGTTTAATCGGACTCTGGGGTTAGCACTCAAGGGGTTTACCAGAGAGACTCTGACCTGTGCTAGGTCACCCAGTCTCGGTTTGTCTCCGGACTGGGGCGACGTACGGCAACTCACGGCACGGTGAGATCAGCAGTAAGATAGTGCCCTGTATTTCATACAAGTATCTCATTGTCTCTCTTGGGGGTCCCTGCAGATTGAGCCTTTGTCTGTTGGTAACTGTCCTTATTTGGGCCTCTGTGCTGAGCTGCATGTGTCTAGTAGTGGCACAGGATATATATGCCTAAAGGTAGTACAAACAGTTTCCAAGTTTGGGCTGTCTCTGGGCATAATGACAGTGCGCATCTTCCTGTGGCCAGGACTCTCTTTCTCTATTTCTGAGGGGGACTGGACTTCAGATTTCCATGCTTATCACGCTGGTTTCTCCTGTCACCATTTTCTCATGGCACATGCTAGACGGGCTCCCCCGAACAGACAGGAAGGGCTGTACAGCTCCTTTTAACCAGGAGCCAGTCACCTATTCTATCAAACCCACGGAGGATCACGCGCTATGTGGCTGTTAACCTCATCCCTGAAGCTCTCATTAGCGATATGAGCTTTGTCTGCTACCTGTAAGAATGCTGTTGTTTTCCACAGGGCGGTAGATGCAACACCTTGATTGAGTCTAGTACGTATTCACTTTAAAGGACATACGTATTTTGCTCATGTTGCATGGGGTTAGTACTGTTTTCATGGTTCCAGTATATTCCTCTTTACATTGTGAAACTTGATTTTTCCTAGGAGACTCTTCTTGCAGATCCTACAGTCTCATCATGCCATTCCCTGACCTTCTGCACTTCATTCTGAGGGGATCTTGACTTCTTCCAATGACTCTTCAGGCTTTCTCATGAGGGAGAAGATGCTATAATGTCAAGTCAGGGGGCTGTGAAGATTTTTCAGGATGCTTGCATCTTTGCATCCTCCTCAGGTTTCCAGTTCGTTCTTGGAGTCTCTGTGTTTTGTATTTCCCTTTTCAGTGTTACTGGTCCTCGGGACAGTTCTTGTAGTTCTTCAGGAACTAAGGGACGTTGTTCCACTTACTGCTAGGTGCCCGAGACGGGGCCATTGGGCAGGCTGGATCCCATTCTGCTGAATTAGTTTCTCGGGGTTACACATTTCTGCAGACAACCTGGGAGTATATTTACATTTTCTCTATGGACTCCGAATCGGCACTTGGTTTGCCTGCCTCTCTTGGAGCGGCGCTTTCGGTTTTGGCACATGCCATTTCGCCTACTCAAGGCTTCACGAACGTTTTAGGTGATGTGGGCGGTGGTACCGTTTTGGCGCTACCAGGCGATTCATCTAATTTCTTCTTGACTGCCTGCTTGATTCGGACGACTTCCAGTCGGGCCATTTGACTGACACGAAAAGGGTGATATCTTTTCCTCAGTTCTTTACACGTGCATCTTTGAATTTGCACAGCGCTCTTTTCTCCTGTACTATTTATAGGTATATCTGGGTGATGTTTTTATTCTTATAGGAGAGACATGTGTTTCTTTCCGGAGACTTGGGCGTGGGGGTCTCAGTCTCAGATTGGTATTCTTCTTCGCTTACCATGACCAAGAGTATGGGATTCTGTACAGTTTCTGGGATCCATATTGCTGACTCCACTGGGGACTTCGGCTTGCTTTCCCCTTCTTACGCTAAAGCAGTCGCTTTTGTTCCGGTGGTTCCCGGTATCTCAGGGCACCAATTATTTGGTATGCTCCTCCTGCATCACTCTGTATGATTTGGTGGCTCAGCGCGATTTCTCTTTTCAAGGCATGCCTAGGTCTTTGCTGGACTATCTCATGACCACCGACCATCCCGGGCTGTCGGGTTGGGGGGCTCCGTGGCTTCCATCCTCAGCTCCTGGAGTCTGGTCTTCAGAGGCGACTCAGTACTTGTTCATTCTTCTGCTCTTGAGCAGGGTCAGGCTACCTTTCTGGAGCTTTAGATCATTCTTCCGGGTTGCCGCTAAGGGTCCTTTTGGTCAGTATTAGGATGGGGGTATTTCTCTACTGCTTGGGCAGCAGGTGTTGTACTCATTGGCAGATGAAGTTGTTCTGCTTCAATGGGTGGACTCTCATCTTCTGTTGGCAGATCCTTTTATGGATCAGGATAAGAGTTTGGATAGACTTTCTCTCCGCGGAATCTGAGCATGGCCCATTTCTTGTATGTGACAGTGTACAGCGCTGTGTACGCTCTGGAAAGTGTGCATGTTAGTAATAGTGTAATCTTCTGCATCCTGGATATTGAGATTTGTGGCTCAAGCGTTCTAGCTCTTTTTATGGACGTGAGATCTGCTTGACCTAGACCTCATGGCCTCGTCTCTCAATTCTAAGCTTCCTAGCTTCTTCGGCGGGCCCAGGGAGTGGGAGTTAGAGGGGGTAGCTACATGGCTCCTTTCTCGCTTCTGCCTTCTCTTTTTCAGTGTTTTCCGTAGGCTGATGATGGCTTGGATTTGCCTCCTCGAGCTCGCTTTCCGGGCACAGTATTTGTAGAATCTCTGGATTGGCGGCGCCATCCTTTGCGGATTTGATGAGTCTTTCGACAGCCGGACTAAGAAGTTTCCTGGTATCTCCGGCTTTGCTCGCCTAGGGGCCGTTCAACATGGATATTTGTACTACTTTAGTATTACGACTAGAGAATGACACGGGGAAAAAATCTGTCCCCCGTCACCGGCCCACCATCCTCTGCACCGCCCCGTCACCGCCGTTCCCTTCACCGCCCCGTCACCATCACTGCCATCCCTTTCACCGCCCCGTCACCGCCACTGCCATCCCATTCACCGCCCCGTCACCGTCCCCGCTGCATCCATATAAGCCTTAGTACTGTAATATTTAGCTTATTCCTTTCTTATAAATCAAAGTTCCTGCTGCTGAACTAGAGAAAGAGATGTTCAGCTGGCAGGGCTTTGTTTATAAATTTTTATCAACACAACTAATATACTATTTTATCCTAAAGCAAAAAATAAATAAATAAATAAAAATTTTTTTTCTACCTTTGTTGTCTGGTTTCTGCTTTCCACATCTTCTCATTGAATTCCTTCCATCCACTGTGTGTCTTCTCTCTGCGTCTTCCATTTGCTGTTACTGTGCCTCTCCCTTAACCCCCCCCCCCAATTGGTCTAGCACCCATCTTCTTCCCTCCGCTCCCGCATAGTCTGGCATCTGTCTTCTTCCCACTCTGTCTTCCACATTTCCCTTGGGGGTCTGTTCCTCTCCACCCTCCTTCAATGTCTGTTCTATTCCTTTCCACCACCACCCTTCCCTCCCTCCTTTACCATCTGTTCCTTTCTACTACCCTTCAGCTCCTCTCGCGTGGCCTATCTACCTTCCTTCCTCTTATTTTCATGGCACGTTACAATGTAATTTGTGCAAGCCACTGGAGCCTGCAAGCTCGGTCCCTGTTCCATCCCCACAAACCATCTCGCTTCTGTGCTCCTATTTTCTCCATTTCTAATATCTCCCCTATGTATCTGTCATTGCCCCCCTGTGTCCATATACCATCCCCATGGCATGTCCCCTTTATGTCTCTGTCCCTATGCCCCATGCACATAATTTCCCCTTTTTCTGTTACCTTCCTGTGTCCAGATTTCCCCTATCTTCCTCTTCCATACCAGTGTGTGTCTTCTTTTCAACCCCATCTAGCTTTTTTCCCTCTTTCTTCCCCCCCCCCCTGCTTCTAGCATCTGGCTCACCTGCCAGTCCTTCCCTTTCTTTCCTGCTGTGGGTTTTTCTTTCCGACTTCATCCCCTTGGCCCAGAATCCTTTTCCCTTTCACTCCCTCCTTCCAATTTGAGCCGGGATGGGAACACTAGCGATCGCACGGTCCCCGCAGCCACTACTTGCCTGCCCAATCGATCCTAGTGTTTAGCCAGCTCTCTCCCTTCTCCTCACCTTAGTTTATAGGTTTTCTTTTTCGGCGACCTGCACGCTTTCCCAAAGAGCCGCGCACGCGCGGCTGCTCAGTGTTCAATCTTCTGCTCTGCTGCAACTTCCTGTTTCCGGTTGCGTCAGAGCAGAAGATGAAACTGAGCAGCAGCGGGTGCGCGGCTCTCTGATAGCGTGCGGGTCGCCAAAAAAGAAAATCTACAAACTAAGGTGAGGAGAAGGGAGAGAGCTGGCTAAACACTAGAATCGATTGGGCAGGCGGGTGTGAGCTGCGGGGACCGCGCGATCCTTCATGCCTCACTGCGGGGACAAGACCATTCACCGCCCCGTGGGCGGTGAATGGCCTTGTCCCCGTCGCCGCAGCGACTGCTAGTTTTCTTCCCCGTTTTCGGCGGGTGACCCGCGGCTAAAATGTGGTGGCCGCGGGTAAACCGCCACCGTGTCATTCTCTAATTACGACCTAGTTTTTTTGAAAAATCTTGGCTGACGTGTAAGGGTTATGCGAAGCAGGTTGTTTCTTCTCTTATCCAGGTGCTACGGACGTCTTCTCCTGTGGCTTCTGCTTCCTTTTGGAGGTTTTTCCTTTCCTGGGTGCTTCTTAACGTTTGAACCACTCCAGAGTTCCTTTTTGGCACAGGTGTATTGCCGAGGGCTTAGCGTTCAATTCCCTTCAGCTTCTAGTGCTATTCTTGGCTTGTTACAAGGGCTAGGTATATTGCTCTTCGCTTACTTCTCAGCTTCATGTAGTTCAGGTCCTAAACAGAGTGCGGTATATTCATGCGCCTCTTAGAAAGCCCGGTTTGGAGTACAATCTTCACGTACTTCTTCTCAGTTTACCGAAGGCTTCATTTCATCCTTGTCTTTTGGGACTCTAAAGGGCTGTACCGTTGAACATGGGGTTTCTTGTGGCCAGGCTTCAGCTCTGCAGTTTTCTATGTTGCAGGCTTTGTTCAACTGGGATTCCTATTTCTGATTTCCGAAATATGGGGTATCAGTTCGGATGGTACCATTATTTCTTTCTAGGGGGGTGTCATCCTTTCTTTTATGTCATGCTCGCTTTTCCTTCCTTCTTCCTGGGAGGAGAAATTGGGAGCAGTGCTTTTATTCACTGCATTTTTTGATATGTACATAGCGTTCTCTGTGAGCTCGGTTTCTAACGACTTTTAGTTGTTTATATCTCCTTTTTGTATTCTTCAAGGGACGCCTCAAACGTTTGGCGGCGTCCGAAGCCTCCATCGCTCAATGGGTCCAGGAGGACATTCTTTATGCTTGCTTGCTGGCAGGGAAGCGGTTGGCGAAAGAATTTCATGACCATTCCGCTGGAGCGATGGCTACTTCTTGGGCTCGGCCCAGAGGTTTTTTCCTTGGAGGAGATTTGTCTGGCGGCTAATTGGTCTTCCGAGAGTGCTTTCTCTCAGCATTTCTGCTTGGATGTGGGGGCGCATGCGGTAGGGGCGTTTTGTGCTTCGGTTGTTGCGGAGGCGGCGTTTGCTTCCCACCCAGATTGAGGATTGCTTTGCTACATCCCATTGGTCTCTGGATTCATCTGCTGCTGTTGCTAGGGAAGGAAAAATTATGTTCTTACCTGTTAATTTTCTTTCCCTTAGACGCAGCAGATGAATCCAGAGCCCCACCCTTTCTGGATATTGTCTCTCGGTTTTTTTTCTTTTGCAACTTTCGCAGTTTGTTATTATGGCAGGTTGTTTTCTGTATTATTGCATTTTGAGATGTGTTATGGGAAAGAAGTTTTTTACATGCTATGCCTATTGCTGGTTACGTGTGCTTGGGCAAGGAGCTATACTGATGAGACAGGAGGAGTGCCAGCCAATAGGACCACCTGTTAATCAGTTTCTCTATCTCCACCTGCTGGTAGATGTGAGCTATCCCATTGGTCTCTGGATTCATCTGCTGCGTCTAAGGGAAAGAAAATTAACAGGTAAGAACATAATTTTTCCTTCTTGATATGGTGTTCCAGGTCATGTGATGAGACTAATATGATTATACACATCTAAGTCCCTTGTAACTATGCAGTGCTTCCTATTTCACCACTGTCAATTTTTCAGATAATGTTTACACTGGCTCTTCCTATCCTGAAAACAAGTATAGATCTCAGAAAACTTTGGGCTATAAGTAACCCTCCCCCTTGCAATCTGTGCAAAACTCTGCTGCACGACTTATCTTCTACCAACCTCGTTATGCTCATGTCACCCCTCTCCTTAAGTCACTTAACTGGTTCCCTATCCGCCATTGCATATAGTTCAAGCTCCTATTGCTGACCTACAAGTGTGTTCATTCTGCTGCCCTTCAATATCTGTCCTCTCTTCTCTCTCCTTATACACCCCCCAGAGAACTTCGTTCCGCAGATAAGCCGCTCTTAGCTGTACCTTTCTCTTCCACTACCGATTCCAGACTTTGTTGCTTTCATCTAGCTACCCCCTATGCCTGGAATAAATTGCCCAAGTTTGTCCACCAAGCCCCTTTCCTTATCGTGTTTAAATGCAGACTGAAAACCCACTCTAATCCTCTGCTCTCCACCACCATATCCAACATTACTCCCTCTCGTCTCTCTCTTCCCCATGCATCTCTACCTCACTCCTCTCCTACCACAATGTCCAATAATTCTCTCTCCCTCCCTATGCCCAACAATTCTCTTTCTTCATCTCCCCATGTGCACCATCTCTCTTTCCCTCTGATACCCAATTCTCCCTTTCTTTTCCCTCCCTCACTCCCTCCATTCTTCCATCCTATGGCTCATGCTCCCCTCCCTCCTTCCTTCCATCATTTGTCCGAAGTTTGTGCTTCCTCCCTCTCGAGTCCCAACACGATCTTCTCCTTCCCTCCCTTCTGTGCCTCCCTCCAGTGGGTGTTTTACCTTTTGGCTGGCTCCCTTGCTGCAGTCATTTTTCTACTCAAAGCTGCGGGTGGCGGCTCCTTGTGCGATCTGCGGCTGTGTAGGAAGCCTTCTCTCTGACGTCGTGAAGGGTGGGGAGGGCAATGGTGCCCATAGCACTGTCTGGCCGCAGCAAATGATCCTGCTGGTTAAGTGGGTGTCCGCATCTGATTCTAGTCCCTTTTGACGTGGGGGAGTGATCTATGCAGGGGTGGGTGCTCTCTTCTGGAGCTAAGAGGCTTTGAAGTGACCTAGTGCTTGTGTGATATTTCTTGATCACTTGGGGGAAGCTGGAAAGAGGCAGAAGATTTCTTCAGTTCCAATGACTGTGAGTATGACTGAGCCCTCTCCTCCTCCAGAGCACTTGGTGCTTTTGGGAGCTCCATTTAATCCCCATCACACAAGGATCTTAAATTGAAGATGATCATCTTTATGATGAACCTTTCTTTCTCTATCTGTATTGAATCCTCCTTCTCAAAGGTTTCTCCTTTTCATGTAAATCAGTTTGTTTGACCTCTTTTAGTTTGGATTAGAGAATGACACGGTGACAAAATTCATCACCGTTCCCGTCCCCGCGGATAACCGCGGGAAACCATCTTCATGTCATTCTTTAAGGAGAGAGGAAAGAATCGGAGTATAATTGGGCACAACCACTGACCCGCAAGCTTTGCTTTGAAGAATGCTGGTGTAGAAGGACCGAGGTTGAAATAGACACTAGAAAATGACATGGGATTATTTCCTGCGGTTATCTGCGGGGTTGGGAACGGTGATGAATTTTGTCACCGTGTCATTCTCTAGTTTGGATCAGGTTATTGAGCTGGATGTCCATAGCGTTTTGCTTTGATATTTAAAGGAGATGAATGCTGTTCATTTGTTTTATTCACCCTTTTCCATAGTCCATGTGGGAACCCAGGTGGTGTCTTAAAACTTCTATTGCATACTGGATAAAAGTTGCCATTGAGGGCTCCTATATTTGCAAGAACATCTAGGTGGCTTTAGGCCTACAAGTGCACTTGACTTGTGCACAGGCAACAGATTGGATGGAGACAGGAACAGCCCTGCTAACAAATATCTGCAGCGCAGTGACTTGGTTGTCACTTTGTTCTTTTGTGAAGCATTAGGGTGGAGTGCTGTCTAGGGCTCGATTTGACTTTGACAGAGCAGTCATTCAGGGGCCCTTGTCTTCTCTCATCCAGTAAGATTCTGCTTGGGTACATCTCAATTGTGCAGACTTGGCAGCTGGATGCAAAGGAAAGTGAAGTTTAGTCATACTTGTTAGTTTCTTTTCCTTTAATCCTACTGTACCAATCTGCAACCCAGTTCAAGGGACTCATGGCATTTGTTGCTTCTCTCACTATTGGTGGTCATTTAATTTTATTAAAAAATAAGATAGAGAAGTTAATGTTGTAGTGGTCTGATGGGGCATAAGGATAGTTTGTTTTATTTTTTACCCGCCCTTATCCAGGGTGAGTTACATATTAACATACAAAATAGAACATTTACATTTGTCGTACAAAGTGTGTAGAACCTTCTGCTGTGTTGGCAGAGGCGTACTGGAGTTTTCCAAAGAGCATCAGCCCTTATGCTGGTGATGTCATTACATTTCTAGCCCACAAAACCTCTCGGATCAATGCGGTTTACAAGAAATAGAAAACTGGACAATCCCAGCGATCTACAATATAATCATTGACCCTTTTAGTTCTCTAAAAATCTTACAAATAAAGTCAATTTTAATAATTTTCTGAAACGTATGTAAAAATAAAACCATAGAGAGCGTATTGTCTTATCCCAACTGGCTGCCTGATAAGCAAGCAGGCACTGTTGGAATGTCTTATGAGTACAACCTTGAACGGGGGAAAAACAAATAAAGATGTCGTGTGCAATGGACGATTCGTTTTGAATAAGGTAAACAATTCTGATAGATACTCGGGCGCCTGGCAGAGTGTCCCCAATTTGAACAACACTTAGGCTTCAAATGAGAGCCAGTGGAGCTCTCTGTAATAAAATGTAATGTGATCTGATTTTTTCAAATCGAAGATCAAATGTAATGCTACGTTGAATATTCTTTGTAATCTCAGTATATTTGTATGATGCCCAGCAAGATGAACTTAGTTGCAACAATCCAGAGTACTAAGTATCAAAGACTGGATGAGAATCCTGAATGCCATAGGTTCGAAATATGATTTAATAGCACACAATTTCCACAAAATAAAGAAACATTTTTTGACCAATGCTAAGGTGTAAAGGCTTTCATAGATAAATTTGTCTGTCTATACTCCCAAGATTTTAATTTCTGAATCAATAGGGTAGGTAATTCCACCAAGTGTTAACTCTATCTACCATCCGATTTGAAAGGGAAGCATAGAAAACCCTAGTTTTATCTGAGTTGAGCTTTTATTTATAATCTCTCTTCCAATTATTCATGATGGACATAATCTTTTGAATTATATTTAGAGAGGCATTAATATTCGCCAAAATAGAAATAACAATCATTATGTCATCTGCATAACTAAAGATCTTCAAATTGAAGGATGCAAGTTTCTCACCCAATGATGCCAAATAGATGTTAAAAAGCACCGGGGAGAGCGGAGATCCCTGTGGAACCCTGCATGGGTTACTCCAAATTTCAGAAAAAACACCCTTGAAAAACACTTGGTATGTATGTCACTGAGAAAAATAAGTTTCTCTGTTTCCATCTTCAGGTAGAAAGGGGATACAACCCAGTTGTGCATTTAGAATGTTACGAGAGGTTGCATCAACGATTTTTCTGAGGTAGCCACAAGGAGTAGGAATGAATGGGTTTCACTCATGTCCCATTCGCCCTTTCCAGAACACCTGGGATTGCAGGTAGGCCTGGGGGACCCCTATACTGCATTAAAAAAGGATGGGAGGGAGATGGGGTATGTTGCTATGTTGGGAGGGACTTAGGTAATGCCAGGGAAGAGTGAGAGGGTCGGGACTGGAGTGGGAAGAGCTGCTGAGGTGGCTCAGCCCTCTTTTTTTTTTTTTGTTATGTGGTTCGGCATAAACCTCTTATTCAGGCCCTAGCTGAATATCAGCTGGAACCCGCACGAGCTCTGGTGGCCAGCACAGGGACAATTATTATAGCTGCTATTACTACTAATCATTTCTATTGTGCTACCAGGCATATGCAGTGCTGTACACCAAAATATGGAAGAGACAGTTCTGCTCGAAAGAGCTTACAATCTAGTTAAGATGGACAAAAAGCTGCATCTATACACAACTCACTTGGCACATCATGTCTGAAGTTTCTGTAATGCTTCCAAAAAATACTCTGGTTACTGAAATACTACTCTGCTGCTGTACTTGGCCCTGAATCACTTGAAAATTGTCACCCTTTCAAACTCTTTTTAAGGTTTGGAAACAGAAAATAGTCAGATGGAGCAAGATCTGGTGAATAGGGTGGATGGTCTAAGCACTGAAATACCAACTGTGTCATGCTAAAAGAGAACTCCTTTCTGCAGCTTCCCTCTCTTTTTTTTTTTTTTTTCTTTCCTTCCAATGCTTCCTTTTAATTGGCACAGCAGGTTAGTATTCTACATTAACTGTTTGGCCCCCTTGGAAGATAGTCAGTTATTACAACACCTTCCTGATCCTAAAACACTGTGGTCATGACCTTTCCTGCTGACTTTTGGGTCTTGAATTTCCTTGGCTTTGGAGAACCTGAGTTCTGTCATTGCGTGGACTGTTTTGTCTCAGGATCATAGTGGTATAACCATGTTTCATCAACAGTAACTAGTCATTTCAAAAAGTTAGCACTAGCTTGCTGAATCAACTTGGAAGAGTCCACTCTGTCATTTCTCGTTGGCATTCAAACATTTGGGCACTCACTTGGTTGACAGCTTCTGCATACCACCTGCTCATGAATTATGTACCCAACACATTCCCTGGACATCTGTAGTGTTTCAGCAATTGTTTTGTGTCTCTGCAATTGTTTTAGCTGATATTCACCAATCTACCAAAATCAGGTCAAGGACATGGTCAACAATTTCAGGAGTTGTCATCATTTGAGACCTCCTAGACCTTGCTGCATCTTCAGTGTCAATCTCCACACTGAAAGTTTGAACACCACTTCTTCAATGTGGCGTATGATGGGCATTTGTCACTCAATGTTTGCATCATGCATTCATGGATTTCCTTTGGAGTTTTCTTCTGCAGGAATAGGAACTTCATGGCGGCTCGGAGTTCCACACTTGAAAATTCCACACTTTTCGTTGACATGGTTCAATTGGTGATCTGAAACAATGTCAAAACATAACATTACAATTCTACAAATTTGTACTTTGCAAAATAAAATAACAAATTATATGAGGACGCACAACATATAATATGTTCATATAATGATTCAAAATGTTGTATGATTGTGGCACTGAGGTACCCCCCTCTTCAAACCCAGCATGCACCCAAAAAGAGGGAGAAAAAGCCCTAATGTAGCAGTATAGAACCAAAAGGTAGAAATCAAAACTGCTTTTGATACTTTCACTGGCAAAAAACTCACAGAACAACTCGGCTTTAGAAAAGGGCAAAGTCACCCAGAGACACGTTCAAGGACTTAGCTGACAAAAGACGACTTGAGCTCTAACGCTGTCATGTCTTCTCCAATCTTCCCAACAAGCGACTTTGTTTCGCCAATGTTTTGGCTCATCAGAGAAACAAACAATACAGCCTTGAAAAGTGTAGGACGAAAGGGGTGGGGAGGTGAAGATGTTGCCTCAGAAAATGAGCTTTCAGTGATTGTAGAAATTCCCAATGGCGGTCTTCCAAGTGTGGAATTCTTGCTTTGCTTTGGACGCTAGTTTTTTCACTGCTCCTACAGACGTCTCACCAGAGCTTCACCTATAGTGTCCGTGCGCACTGTGTCAGACCTTCAAGACACTTGATAAAGGCACAGATGTCCAAACAGTGCCAGTGTTGAGTCTTTGAGCTTTTGTAGCATATTTATCAATAAAGTGACTTTCAAACTATATACCCGTGGCTGATTACTTGACATCTTATCTTCACAACTCCGTGGTTGTGTGCTCTTCCCAAGTGTCCCATATTAAATGAGATAGAACTTGTGTAACATTTTTATTTTATGTCTGTTTTATGCTCTTTTTAATAAGTCGTAATCATATATGCTGGAAATCAGGGTACTTCAATTCCGATTCCTCTAATTTTCCAATGTCTGACCCAGACTCCAACTTTGACTCCTATTATATATAGCAAATTTTAAAAAAAATTGATTAATTACAGTAACATGGAATATTTCTCTGTGTACAAAATTAGGGCTGATGGACCACAAAATATATTTTTTGTTCAAACTTCAAATATATAAGTTTAAAATGATAAATTTATCCTATATTATAATGTTGCAAGCTTTTATTTTGAAGCTGGAGTTCAGTATATTTTTACCAACTCTGACTCTACCCAAAATTGATTGACTCCACCACCCTGCTGAAAATAATTGTTATTATACTTTATCTTTTGGTCTAAAACAGGGGTGTCCAACCTTTTGGCTTTCCTGGGCTGCATTGGCCCTCAAAAAATGTTTTTGGGGCCACACAAATGTGCAAACACTGCAGCAAGACAGAGGAGGGAGCCGGCAAGACGGTAAACACCCGGGGGGGGGGGGCAGCAGAGGAAAACACTGCATTGCCCTCGAATGGAGCTGCACAGAATACTTCATGGGGTCGCATACTGCCCTTGGGCCACAGGTTGGACATCCCTGGCTTAAAACCTAATAGATTTCAGGAAACCAAGTACTGCTCAGAAGTACAGTCAAATAGTGACCTCAAACAAGCAAACCTTTGCTCTTGTAGATGTTATATTATTCTCTGTATTTGTAATGCTGCATTTTAGTGATACAGATCTCTGAAAAGCATGCCAGCCTGACACTAATTTTATGAAGGTGGAAATGTCAACTGTTTTTGTGAATATATTTTTCTTTCTACAGTATTTGATATTGAAGCTAGAAAGACCTGCCATAGTTCAGAGCATCACATTTGGCAAGTATGAGAAGACCCACGTCTGTAACTTGAAGAAGTTTAAAGTTTTTGGTGGGATGAATGAAGAAAACATGACAGAGCTGTTATCCAGGTAAAACTATGTTGTCTCAAGAGCTGTGTCAGCAGTCACAACCCTTGGGAGCTCAATCAGAATGTTCAAATCTGCTTTCTCTGTGATTTGAAAAGGCAGTAATTCCAATTACAGGCATCAGGCCATGATACTAACTGACTAATCTAATCTTTGGTTTATATACCGGGTCATCTCTCGTCAGAGCTCGACTCAGTTTACAAATAGTCAGAAGTTGCTAGAATGTACATAAAAGGTAAGGAATAAAGCAAAGTTTAAAATTAGAAATTTATCATAAAAAGGTCTTGCATTGTTATTGGTTAGTGGACTCTGCAGGTAAATTTTTTAGATATTGTGAAAATAGCAAATTTTAAGATTTTCTGGAATATTTGTAGTTGGCCAATCGTTCTAATAGGATTTGGTAGTCCATTCCAAACTCTACCAACTTAAAAGTGTAGAACTGGCAGAGTTTCCTAGTTGATTTAATTCCCTTAAAAGAGGGAAATGATAACTTATATTTCTGTATGTTCCTCACATGGCAAAATCTATATGCATTCCAACATAAAGGAATCCATGGGTCGAATATTCCATAAAGGAGTTTGAAAATAATGCTTGCGCATTTAAATTGGATCCTATAGCAGACAGGTAACCAATGAAACTTTCTGAACAAAGGAGAAACATGATTGAACTTTCGTTTCCCAAAAATGAGTTTCGCTGCCGTGTTTTGTAACAACTGAAGGCGTTTCAAACTACCTTGCTTAATACCCAAATACACATAATTGAGCAAGCACAATGGACTGAACAAACAACGAGAAATGCTCCTGATGGAATAATGGTCTAACTTTTTTCAGCTTACGCAAACTGAAGAAGCACTTTCTCACTAACGAATTTATCTGCTCACAAAATGAAAAGGAAGAATCCAAGGTGATACCCAGAAATCTGAAGGATGACTCAACTTGTAGCGTGATACCAGATTTCAATGTAACAGAAACCAGAAGAACTTCCAACTTTGGTCAGACCCACAGTAATTTTGTTTTTGTGGCATTCAGTTCCATTTGAATGGACATTGCCCATGATTGAAGCTTAGAAACACAAGAATATATATTTGTAGCTAAGTTAAGATCAGAATCGATCTCCAGCAAAATGAAAATGTCATCTGCATATGCAAATATAGTCTCCACAGATGTAAGACAGAAGTTTTTCAATGAAATGTTAAAAAGTATCGGTGACAAAGAGGAGGAGCCCTGAGGTACTCTGCATCCTGGCTTCCAGATAGAAGATGTTTTACTATCTAAATGAACCTCATAAGATCGTAATGATAGAAATTTAGTAAACCAGTTCAAAACTATTCGATTTAGACTGTCCTTTTGTGGAACTTTGGAATCTCATAAGTAGAGGCCAACCAGGTTTTGAATTTGGTACTGAAACTTACCTGAAATGTGGGTTTAGGCTTTGGCCAAAAGTGCCAGTACATTTTCAGCTCAATCTGAACATACTCCCATTCTTCTCCTTTGTGATCATTCCCTGCCCCACCTCAGACTGCCCAATCACTTTCCAGGCCAGCTGTTGCTACCCTTCTTCCCTCGTCAGACCTACTATTAAATGCCCTGGTGGTCTAGTGGCAACTTATCCTTCCCCCCCCTTTGGGTCATTCAGGGCCACATTTTAAAACTCCCGGTGAGCTAGTGGGTATAAGCCAGTATGGCTGCGAGGACTTCCTGGGGCAGCCTTGTGAGATGTTGCAGGTAGTCCCAGCAGCCATATTGGTAGTGCTCTGCTTATACTGATTCCAATCCCAAAATGGTTATTGGGGAGAGGGGATGCCATTAGACCAACAGGGCATTTAAAATTAGTCCCGGGGAGGGCCTTCAGGAGGTGGTAAGGGCTGAGGGGATGGCAGCAACTAAACCCAGGAAAACCCGCTTTCTGGTAGAGGAAGGGGGGTGATTAATTTTCGATCCAAACTGGACAACAAATTTTTATTCCTGACTTTTTCAGTTGGCCTCTACTCATAAGATACTATTTAGACACTAACTCTGATTTGTTCTATATTGATTGCTTAATTGGTTGCTATGTGAAATTACTTATCTCTGGTGGGCAGAATCTTGTTAACAATAGAAGTTGTCTCTGAAATTGTATGTTTTTCAAATTCACAAGGTTAGAAAAGATGGAAGGTAGCTGTAGAGGAGCATTAGAAAAAATGTACTTTGGCATCCACTTTCTAATAGCATTTCAACAACATAATTACTTAGCTACTTAATTATACAAGGATGTTGGTATAAAAGGTCTCATCAAAATTAGGAAAGAAATCAGACAAGTGGGAGCTCTGTCTTTCCAAGTAGGTATGTTTTGAAGTTGATTGTCTAGGAAGAAAAGTAGTTTCTCCAAGGGCAAGTAGAATAGCAAGTCCTCACAGCATTGGTGACGTCATCGATCAAATATAACACAAGAAAGCTAGAAACATAGAAACATGATGGCAGGTAAAGGCCAAATGGTCCATCCAGTCTGCTGATCCGCAGTAACCAGCTACACCATCTTTGCATCTAGACTTTGCATCTTGTTTTCTGAATCCTCATTGCAGATGTGCACCACTTCTGCCTGCTGTTCTCATGTAAGACCACTTCAGTTTATCTTTTAACAGTTGGGTCAGACACATCACTGGAACTTCCCACCAAAAGTTCATTTTTTTGGTAAACTTAGTGAATTTTTGAGTCAAATTGTTCTGAAGTTCCTGTCATCTGGCAGCAACAGTAGGAAGGTTTTCATCCAGTTCTGTTTCATTTCTTTCTGAAGGTTTGTGATGCCAATCTCAATCTGTATACTTTGAAGGAAAAGTGGGAGAGGGGAGATATGATAGAGATGTTTAAATACCTATGTAATGTAAATGCGCATGAGTCGAGTCTCATTTGAAAGTAAACTTTGCAATGAGAGGGCATAGGATGAAGTTAAGAGGTGATAGGCTCTGGAGTAATCTAAGGAAATACTTTTTTACAGAAAAGGTGGTAGATGCATGGAACAGTCTCCCGGAAGAGATAACATAGTAAATGACAGCAGATAAAGACCCAAATGGTCCATCCAGTGTGCCAAACCCTACATGCTCCAAAAAAATCAATCATTTAATTAAAATTGTCCTTTTTCTTAGATATTTCTGGGCCATAGCCCTGCCCGGTAGTGTGCTTAGGTTCTATCTACTGGAGTTTCCATCAAATCTCACCCCAACTCATCTTAACTATTTCAGCCATGAAAGCCCTTCCCAGCTCGTCCTCAACTGAATGTCCGTTTTGAACAGGACCGTCCCTTTTTCTCATCCCCTGTCCTGTTGTCCCCACACACAGCTTCGGGAAGCCGAAATGTTCCGTATTCAGCAACGGTGTCCCAAAGCTGTGTTTGGGGACAACAGGACAGGCAATCACGGGAGAATGGGCTCTTTCCCTGCTTTCCCGCCCGCCACCGCAACAACCGCTGGAAAAGCATGTCCAGGCGCCCGCCCAGCTCCCTCTTCCGTCTTGCAGCGTTCACTCAAAGACGCAGGCAGCGGCTCCTACGTGTCTCCTGTGGCTGATCTGGAAGCGTTCCCTCTGACGTCTCGACATCAGAGGGAACGCTTCCAGGTCAGCCATAGGAGGCACGTAGGAGCCGCTGCCCGTGGCTTTGAGTGAACGCTGTAAGACGGAAGAGGGAGCTGGCAAGACGTTAAACAGCTGGGGGTGGCAAAAGGAAAACACCGCATTGTCCTTGAGCGCGAGTGGGGCCGCACAAAATTCTTCACGGGGCTGCATGCTGCCCGCGGGTTGGACACCCCTGCTTTAGAGGAAAGGCAGGAGAGGTGAGATAGATTTAAATACCTACATGGCGTAAATGCGCATGAGTTGAGTCTCTTTCAGCTGAACGGAAGCTCTGGAATGAGAGAGCATAGGATGAAGTTAAGAGGTGATAGGCTCCAGAGTAATCTAAGGAAATAGTTTTTTACAGAAAGGGTGGTAGATGTGTGGAACAGTCTCCCAGAGGAAGTGGTGGAGACAGTGTCTGATTTCAAGAAGGTGTGGGATAGGCATGTGGGATCTAAGAGAGAGAAAGAGATAATGGTTACTGTGGATGGGCAGAGTAGATGGGCCATTTGGCCTTTATCTGCCATCATGTTTCTGTTTTAGGACAGACAGTTTGCATATTTCTATGTTAACCATTAACTAAGTGGCAAAAATAATATAGGCTGCAAGTTAGTACTAAGACGCACAAAACTTTTCAGAACTTAACCAAGCTACTTGGATTCCAGATAGCTTCTCTTTTTTGGCTGTGAAGTTCTCATGGTCCTTTGGGTTTCTAGTTAAACTGGTTTGGGGGCTGGGCTTAGTGCCAAAAGTCTTCATAACTACCTGAAGATTTTCCTCCTGTTATATTCTCTTCCAATTTATTTTAGTCTAGTTGTAGCTATGGTCCAGAATTTCTCCCAGAATCTTGTAATTATGGTCCCTGAATTAGCCACTAGATAAAACTTTTGGATTCTGACAAAGTGCTTTCTCCTTTTCTCACCCATGTCCTCCAGAACACTGCAAACATATTGCCAGCCCTAACTAGCCCAGAGAGTGGCAGACATTTGAGAATCAAGACTTGACTCATTGCAGTGCCAGTAAGCCATGTAATAGGCTCTCTAACATATTTCTAAAACACAGTTGTTTAGATTTTTATTTTTGATTTCAGATGCAAAGCATTTTTATTATAACATTAGTTTTGAGAAGTTATGCCTCAGGAAGTTTAGTAAAGTACAAGACTGCTCTAGAATGTGTTTTTTTTAATCATTTCATGTTGGTGGACGTCAAGAGATCCCAGGATTTTAAATTATATTTCAGATGATGTAGAACTGCTAAATAATCCAAAATAAATGTTAAAGAAATAACTGTTGATGTTATGTCTTCATAGCCAAAAACCCATAGTAGGTGGCAGTGTATGTTTCCATTCTTGGCTCTTGGAAGCTACTGTTGTACTTGACCTTCATTTGTAATGGGGTGTTGGGTATGGGGAAGATATCCTCAATTTAACTTTCTAAAAAGAAATCCTGCAAAAATGTGTAATTAAAAATACAAAGAATTACATGTCGAGCTTGGCCCACGTGATGTTCAGATTTCATCAACAGCTAAAGCAAAGTTTTGATGATCTTTATTCTTTTTGTTTTTTTGTTTTACAGTGGTCTAAAGAATGATTACAACAAAGAAACATTTACTTTGAAGCATAAAATTGATGAGCAGATGTTCCCTTGTCGTTTCATTAAGATAGGTAAAAGCCTTGTTTTCCTTTCTAGTTGTAGAAAACATATTTTGCTTTGCTTTTATCCATGCCAGTCTTGGTGCTAGCACCTACTATATTTTGCACATAGAGTGAGCACGAGCTTGTTACCATTTTACCTTGTGGCCTGTCAGGTTGAAGGAGCTGCTGGACATGCTTTGAGTTGAATAAGGTAATTGTGTACACAATACACTTTCCACACACACTCTTAAATTTAATGTGATTCATAGTAACATAGTAACATAGTAGATGACGGCAGATAAAGACCCGAATGGTCCATCCAGTCTGCCCAACCTGATTCAATTTAAATTTTTAAATTTTTTCTTCTTAGCTATTTCTGGGCAAGAATCCAAAGCTTTACCCTGTACTGTGCTTGGGTTCCAACTGCCGAAATCTCTGTTAAGACTTACTCCAGCCCATCTACACCCTCCCAGCCATTGAAGCCCTCCCTAGCCCATCCTCCACCAAACGGCCATATATAGACACAAACCGTGCAAGTCTGCCCAGTACTGGCCTTAGTTCAATATTTAATCATATTTTCTGATTCTAGACCCTTTGTGTTCATCCCACGCTTCTTTGAACTCAGTCACAGTTTTACTCTCCACCACCTCTCTCGGGAGCGCATTCCAGGCATCCACCACCTCTCCGTAAAGTAGAATTTCCTAACATTGCTCTTGAATCTACCACCCCTCGACCTCAAATTATGTCCTCTGGTTTTACCATTTTCCTTTCTCTGAAAAAGATTTTGTTCTACGTTAATACCCTTCAAGTATTTGAACGTCTGAATCATATCTCCCCTGTCTCTCCTTTCCTCTAGGATATACATATTCAGGCTTCCAGTCTCTCCTCATATGTCTTCTGGCGCAAGCCTCCTATCATTTTCGTCGCCCTCCTCTGGACCGCCTCAAGTCTTCTTACGTCCTTCGCCAGATTCTTTAGTCTGTTCCTAGCCACATTTATAATGGGATCTCCTCAAGATCTTTATTTAATGTTCGTATATTGCCTCGCCCCAGAGGCATTGAGCAAGAATGTAAATGAGCAATTACAAATAACAGTAATTATCCCAGGACAAGCAGGCAGGTATTCTCACTAGTGGGTGATGTCATCCGACAGAGCCCCGATACGGACATCTTGCAAGCATGTCTTGCTTGAAGAAACTCAGAAGTTTCGAGATGCCCGCACCGCGCATGCGCCAGTGCCTTCCTGCCCGATGTACCGGGCGTGTCTCCTCAGTTCTTTTCTTTCCGCGGAGCTGAGAAGTTTATCTTCATTCTGCGCTGACTGAATTTCAGTATTTTGCCTTCTTTACCCGTGTTTTTTGTTTCTTTGAATTTATTTTACTTTTAATTTATATTTTCTAAAAAAAAAAAAAAATTTAAAATTATTTCTTCCGGCGGTTCGGCCGGGCCGGCCTCGTGGCTGCGGCCTAGCGCCTTCGACCTTGCAGCGTCGATTTTCCGGCCTATGTCCCGGCCAATCACCGGTTTTAAAAAGTGCAGCAAGTGCCAGCGTGCGATTTCGTTGACGGACCCACATCGACGCTGTCTTCAGTGTCTTGGTCCAGAACACGTTCCGAAATCGTGCCGGCCTTGTTCCACGCTCACTGCGCGCTCGTTTAAACGGCGCTGCTTGCTCTGGGAGTCGATGTTCAAGATGGAGGCTGCCAAGGACCTGTCTGCTTCAACTTCTGCTGAGGTTTCGCCGGTCCGTTCGAAACCTGCATCGACGACTCCTGCATCGGGCATTGTGAAGCCGGCATCGTTCACACCGGCTTCAGCATCGAGTTCGGCATCGGTGCCTGCCTCCGTCTCCTCGGTTCAGGTACCGCCTTCCACTGTCCCTCCTGTGGTCATCAAGGTGCCTAAAGCTAGCAAGCAGAAGCACTTGGCCACGAAGGAACGCGAAGACCGTGCAGGAGGACCCCCTTTTGGTGCGGATCCCTCCATATCGGCTTCGCTGCGATCCCTGCTAGAAGCTCAGTTTGTCGAGCTTATGCAGACTATGGGACCCCGGCTTATCGCCACTATTCAGGGTGACCACCCGGTCCCGGTTCCGGGGGGCGGTCCGCCCCCTCCCCCTCCCACTCGTCGTTCGATCTCCCTGCTCGACGAGGAGGATCGGCGGAGGGCGGCGGAATCCTCCAGGCGGGCTTCCCTTCCTGATATGCCGCCTTTGGAGCCTATCACGCCTCCTCGACAACAGGGTACTAGGTCGGCCCCTGATAATCGGAGTCCTGGGCATACTACATCGCAGGAGGAGTTCTTCTGCACTCCATACCAGACCTGGGTGGCACTGCGTGAGTCCGCATCTTTGCCACCTCTGCGATCCACTGCATCTAGTCCTATCCATTCCTTCGAGGCTTCGAGGGATCGACCGATGCATAGAAGATCTCGTTCCCCGTCCCGTCACCGTGAGGGGCATCGATCTCGACACTCTTCTCGACACTCCTCACGTCATTCGGAGGTGTCTCCGCAAAAGAAGATGCAGCGTCTGGGTTACTCCTCGTCGGATTTATCCCCGCCTGAGGGACCGGAGTATGAGGAACCATCTACCTCCTATTCTCCGTGCCGCTCCCAGCTCTCCCTGGAACCGGAGGCTTCCACTTCTTCTAGTCCGTCTCGCCGGCCGGCGTTGGCGGACCAACTGTCCTTTTCCTCCTTCCTCCGACAGATGGCGGATGACTTGGATGTGACTTTGGACACTGGTTCTCGATATTCTAAAGAGTATCTCGACACCATGCATTTGCCTTACCCTCCGGCGGAGACGCTCCGGCTTCCTCTACATAAACTGCTGGACCAGACTTTCATGCGTTGTTTTGAGACACCGTATTCCATACCTGCAGTTCCCAGTAAGCTGGATGCTCGATACCGCGTCGTTCACCACAAGGGGTTTGAGGGAGCTCAACTTTCTCATCAGTCCCTTCTGGTCGAGTCCTCCCTCAAGCGATCTCATCCCTCCCAAGTCTATGCTTCCGTGCCTCCGGGCAGAGAAGGGAGAACGATGGATAAGTTTGGTAGACGTATCTATCAGAACTCGATGATGGCGACTCGAGTGCTCAATTACAATTTCTTCTTCTCTTCATATTTGGATTTCTTCTTGCCGGTGCTCCGCAAGTTCATCCCTTTCATCGATGCTCAGGCTCGTTTCGAGTTTGAAGAGGTGGTGGCGACCCTGTCCCAGTTACGCCTGCAGCTGATGCAATCCTCCTACGATGCCTTCGAGCTCTCGGCACGTGCTGCGGCCTGTTCGGTCGCCATGCGTCGCCTGGCATGGCTTCGTACCATTGATATGGATCCGAACCTCCAAGACAGACTTGCAAATGTGCCTTGTGCGGGAGCGGATCTGTTCGATGAGTCTATCGAGACTGTTACTAAAAAGCTTTCGGACCATGAGAAGTCCTTCCAGTCTATCCTGCGGCCTAAGCCGAAGCCTCAGCAGTCTCGTCCCTCTAGACCGCCTCTGATCTACCAGCGGCGTTATCAACCGAGGCAGACTCCTCCTGCGAGACAACCTGCGAAGAGACAGCCTCCCCAGAAGACTCAGCAGAAGCCTCAGATGCCGGCTGCACCCAAGGCTACTCAGCCTTTTTGACTCTCTTCCAGGGAGCATAACCGACCTCGTTCTGTCTCCCCCCGTTTTTCCCATAGGGGGTCGTCTCCATCATTTTTGTCATCGATGGGAGACAATCACCATGGACCTTTGGGTCCTTACCATCGTAAGAGAGGGATACTCTCTTCATTTCCAATGGGTCCCCCCGGACCGCCCGCCAAGAGAGTATCCTTCCAACTTAACGCAGACCGCTCTTCTCCTCCAGGAGGCTCAGGCTCTGCTCCGGCTTCAGGCCGTCGAGCTGGTCCCGTTAGCTCAGCAAAACCGAGGGTTTTACTCCCGGTACTTCCTGGTCCCGAAGAAGACGGGCGATCTGCGTCCCATTTTGGACCTTCGAGTCCTCAACAAGTTTTTGGTCAAGGAGCGGTTCCGTATGCTGACCCTTGCCTCTCTCTATCCCCTCCTCGAGCAGAACGATTGGTTATGCTCTCTGGACCTCAAGGAGGCCTACACTCACATCCCGATTCATCCGGCCTCCCGCAAGTTCCTCAGATTTCGGGTGGGACATCTGCATCTGCAGTATCGAGTGCTTCCATTCGGCCTTTCCTCGTCGCCCAGAGTCTTCACGAAGTGTCTGGTGGTGGTGGCCGCTGCACTCTGGAACATGGGTCTCCAGGTGTTTCCATACCTCGACGACTGGCTCATCAAGGCACCGTCGGCTCCAGAGGTCATTTCGGCGACCTTGACTACAATTTGTTTCCTGCAGAACTTGGGCTTCGAGATCAACTTTCCCAAGTCACATCTTCAGCCCACCCAGTCTCTCCCCTTTATCGGGGCTGTCCTGGATACCATCCAACTTCGAGCATTCCTTCCTCATCAACGCATGGATGCTCTCCTTCTACTCTGCCAGTCGGTGTCTTCTCGCCAATCCATCTCAGCGAGACACATGATGGTCCTCTTGGGCCACATGGCATCTACAGTTCATGTGACGCCTTTTGCCAGACTACATCTCAGAATTCCTCAATGGACCCTGGCATCTCAGTGGACTCAGGTGTCCGACCCGTTGTCCCGTCACATTGTAGTCACTCCTGCTCTACGACAGTCTCTTCTGTGGTGGATGACCTCTTCGAATCTATCCAGAGGTTTGCTGTTTCACTCTCCTCCCCACCAGAAAGTTCTCACGACCGATTCATCGAACTATGCATGGGGGGCTCATCTGGATGGTCTTCGCACTCAGGGGTTCTGGACCAGTGCGGAACGACTCCATCAAATCAATCTTCTGGAGCTCAGAGCCATCTTCAATGCTCTCCAAGCTTTTCAACATCTGCTTCACGACATGGTGGTCCTTATTCGCACCGACAATCAGGTCGCCATGTATTATGTCAACAAACAAGGGGGCACGGGCTCGGCCCCTCTTTGCCAGGAAGCTCTTCGAGTCTGGGATTGGGCGGTCCGCCACAACACCTTCCTCAGAGCTGTCTACATTCAGGGGAAAGACAATGTCTTGGCAGACAAATTGAGTCGTCTTCTCCAGCCTCACGAATGGACGCTCCACTCCGACCCCCTTCATCAGATCTTTGCTCAGTGGGGAACGCCTCAGATAGACCTCTTTGCAGCCCCCCACAACTTCAAACTGCCTCAGTTTTGCTCCAGGATCTACACTCCTCATCGCCTCGAGGCAGACGCCTTTCTACTAGAGTGGGGGAATCGCTTCCTATATGCGTTTCCTCCATTCCCTCTCATTCAAAAGACTCTGGTCAAGTTGAGATCAGACCATGCCACCATGATTCTGATTGCTCCTCGGTGGCCCAGACAACCTTGGTACTCCCTTCTACTTCAACTGAGCAGCAGGGAGCCAATACTTCTTCCAGTGTTTCCTTCACTACTTACTCAACATCAAGGTTCACTACTTCATCCCAACCTGCAGTCCCTCCACCTGACAGCTTGGTCCTTTCAACATAACTCCTCACCAGTTTTCTCAAGCAGTGAGGGAGGTCTTGGAGGCTTCCAGGAAGCCTGCTACTCGACAATGCTATTCCCAAAAATGGACTAGATTTTCCTCCTGGTGTATTTCCAATGCCACGGAACCTCAGCGAGCTTCCCTATCTTCTGTATTGGACTATCTTCTACACCTGTCTCAGTCTGGTCTCAAGTCTACCTCTATACGAGTCCACCTGAGTGCTATTGCGGCTTTCCATCAGCCTCTACAGGGGAAACCTTTGTCTGCTCATCCTGTGGTTTCCAGATTTATGAAAGGACTTTTTCATGTCAACCCTCCTATCAAACCTCCTCCGGTGGTTTGGGATCTCAATGTTGTCCTGTCTCATCTTATGAAGCCTCCGTTTGAACCTCTCAACAAGGCTCCACTTAAGTATCTCACCTGGAAGGTGGTTTTTCTGGTGGCCCTCACGTCTGCTCGCCGGGTCAGTGAGCTTCAGGCCCTAGTGGCGGATCCACCGTTCACTGTATTCCATCATGACAAGGTGGTTCTTCGTACACATCCAAAATTCTTGCCTAAAGTGGTCTCTGAATTTCACATCAACCAATCCATCGTGCTTCCAGTGTTCTTTCCAAAGCCTCATTCTCACCCTGGAGAATCTGCTTTACACACTCTGGACTGTAAACGTGCTTTAGCTTTCTATTTGGATCGCACAAAGCCACACAGAACTGCTCCTCAACTTTTCGTCTCCTTTGATCCAAACAAGTTGGGACGACCTGTATCGAAGCGCACCATCTCCAACTGGATGGCGGCTTGTATCTCTTCCTGCTATGCACAGGCTGGATTATCCCTTCCCTGTAAGGTCACAGCCCATAAGGTCAGAGCAATGGCAGCCTCTGTTGCCTTCCTCAGATCGACACCGATTGAGGAGATTTGTAAGGCTGCCACTTGGTCCTCGGTTCATACATTCACCTCTCATTATTGTCTGGATACTTTCTCCAGACGGGATGGACAGTTTGGCCAAACAGTGTTACAAAATTTGTTCTCTTAAGTTGCCAACTCTCCCACCATCCCATTGGGGTTAGCTTGGAGGTCACCCACTAGTGAGAATACCTGCCTGCTTGTCCTGGGATAAAGCAATGTTACTTACCGTAACAGTTGTTATCCAGGGACAGCAGGCAGCTATTCTCACGTCCCACCCACCTCCCCTGGGTTGGCTTCTCAGGCTAGCTACCTGAACTGAGGAGACACGCCCGGTACATCGGGCGGGAAGGCACTGGCGCATGCGCGGTGCGGGCATCTCGAAACTTCTGAGTTTCTTCAAGCAAGACATGCTTGCAAGATGTCCGTATCGGGGCTCTGTCGGATGACATCACCCACTAGTGAGAATAGCTGCCTGCTGTCCCTGGATAACAACTGTTACGGTAAGTAACATTGCTATATACTACGTGTGATGCAACAAAAATAATCAGCGTAGAAATATTAAAATCTGACAAAACCACAGAGGCAGATCATGTTTAATATAGCTGTGTTTGACTAAAGATAGGTTGATATCTGTTGTGAAATCAAAGTGCTTCAGATATGTAGAGCAGCGTTCTTCAACCTTTTGACATCTATGGACTGGCGGAAATAATAAAATTATTTTGGGGAACGGCACCGTTCACGGACCGGCAGTTGAAGAACACTGGGCTAAGTCGTGCCCATCTCCACTCAATCTCCGCCTCAGACCCTGCCCCCATAATAGTACTAATTATAACACCATTTTTTCCATTCATTTTTTATATATATATATATATATATATATTACATTACATTACATTACGGATTTCTATTCCGCCTATACCTTGCAGTTCAAGGCGGATTACAAAAGATTTGACTGGACATTTTCCAGTGAAGATACAATTTTTTTTTTTTTTTTTTTGACAGAGGAGAGATAGCTGGATAGATTCCTAAGGGGATTTAGGGGTTGGATAGTAAAATGACAGTGCCGAACTGTGTGATATGGACAAAGAGAATATAGTTAGAGTACCATCTAATTTTTGGGGTCTGTTTGCTTGGAAGGTGTTTAGGTGGGTTATTTGGGGAAGTAATATCTTGAGGTAGATGAAGAATGGTTAAGATATTTGGATGAATTTTTTGAAAAGCAGGGTTTTGATTTCTTTTCGGAATGTTTTGAATTCGTCCGATGTTGTCAGCAGATTGGAGATGGTATGGTTGAGTTTTGCTGCTTGTGTTGCCAGAAGGTTGTCAAACAATTTCTTGCGTAGTGTGCCTTTGAGTGGGGGAAAGGCAAAAGGGTTCGGGGTTCTTCTGTGTCTTGAGGTGGAGATCTGGTTTAAGCGGTTGTTTAGGTAGGAAGGGGAAGAGCCATGTAACGCTTTGAATAATAGGCAATGGAATTTGAATTGAATTCGTGCTTGTATGGGTAACCAGTGGGAGTCTAAGAAGGAAGTAGTTATGTGATCATATTTTCTGAGTGAGTAGATCAGTCTGAGGGCGGTGTTTTGTACGGTCTGGAGTCTTTTTATCATAGTGGCTGGACAAGGAAGATAGAGGGAGTTACAGTAGTCCAGCAGACCTAAGACTAGGGATTGGACATTTAGTCTGAATTGTGCTGGGTTGAAGAATTTTCTGATTTTACGTAGATTTCTCATGGTTAGAAAAGCTTTCTGGGTCGTCTTGTTGATTTGGGACTGCATTGTGCAACATCTGTCTATTATAACTCCTAGGAGTTTTAGTTCGGGTTGTATTGGGTATTTGGTGTTTTTGATTTTCAGTTCTGTGATGGCAGGCATTTTGGCCTGTTCGAGCAAGAGGAATTTTGTTTTTTCTGAGTTTAGTTTTAGTTTGTGATCATCATCCATTTTTCTACTGTATCTAAGGTTGTTTCCAGCTTTGTTGTGGTGGTGGTATCTGATGGGTTGAAGGGGAGGAGTATGGCGATGTCGTCTGCGTAGCTGAAGGATGTGACATTTAGGTTATCTAGAGTGGCTCCTAGGGAGGAGAGAAAGAGGTTGAAGAGCATAGGTGAGAGTGGTGATCCTTGTGGAACTCCGCAGGGGTTTGCCCATGGCTCTGATTTGATATCATTGTACTTTACCCTGTAGGTTCTTGATTTGAGGAACCCTTGAAACCAATTGTAGACCTTGCCTGAGATCCCTATGGTGTCGAGTATTTGTAGTAATATGGTGTGGTCAACTAGGTCAAATGCTGCGGAGAGGTCTAGTTGTATTAACACCATCTTTTTTCTCTTACTGATGTGTTGCCGGGCTGTATCTAGAAGTGAGACAAGTAGTGTTTCTGTACTATGGTTAATTCGAAATCCTGATTGTGAGGGGTGGAGTAAGTTATGTTTTTCCAGGTAGTTAGTGAGGTATTGAGCTACTAGACCTTCTATTATTTTAACGTATATTGGTATTGAAGCGATAGGTCTGTAGTTGGCGGGGCTATCTATTGGGCCTTTGTGATCTTTCATGATTGGGGTGATTAAGATCTCTCCTAGGTCCTGTTGGAATTGGCCTTCTGTCAATGTGGTTTGAATCCATAGCATGAAGTTAGTTTTGAATGTGATGGAGGCGTTTGATAACAGGTAGGTGGGGCAATTATTTAGGTCGCTGGAGGCATGGCTGTATTTATTGTATAGTCGGTTCATATCCGACCAAAGTAGGATTGGGAATTTGGACCAGCTTCTGTCTGCAACAATGGCTTCCCCTGTTGATGGGTTTGTTGTTATCTTTTCGAGATGGGTGTGTGTGTTGATGAATGCGGTTCTGATATTGGTGATCTTGTTTTTGAAATGGTCTGCTAGGTGGATTGCTGTCGGTGGGTGGATTCCTTGAGTGGCAAGGTAAGGTTTGGTATCAGTGAGGTTCTTTACTAGGTTGAATAGCTTTTTTGTGTCTGGGGTTTTTGTGCCTATCATTTTGGAGTAGTAGGTTTTCCGTTTTTCCTTGAGTTTGGTTTTGTATTGGTTAATTTGATTTCTCCATGCTGTTTTAGAGTGTTCAGAGCTCTTATTTTTTTTCCAGTCTCTTTCAAGTTGTCTGCATAGCTTTTTTTCTTGGAGAAGTTCGGAGTCGAACCATTTATCAGAAGGTCTGCATATTTTAAATTTTAGTTTTTCTGGGGCTAGCTCATTCAGGATGGTTTCGCTTATGGTTCGCCATTGGGATGTAAATTCATTGGGGGCTATGTTGTTGATGGCGTGGTCTGCTTTATCCCAGAATGTGGAGGGTTCGATTTTTGGCGTGCTTTGAAGGAGGTTTTTTTTGGAGGTTGCTTGTTAATGCTTTGAGGCCAGTTGATGTTAAAGGTGTATTTATAGTGATCTGACCAGAGGGAGGGGTGCCAGGTCCCATTTGAGATATGGATTTCGGGTTTGTGAGGGTGTTGGGTCATGTAAGCAGCGACATCTAGTTGGTGGCCTTTTTCGTATGTGGGTTGGGGGTTGAGGATCTGGTAGTTCAGTGTTTTGAGGTATGAGAGAAAATTTAGTACTTGATTAGAGGTGTGATCTTCTAGATGGAGGTTTATGTCTCCTAGGAGTAGGTTATGAGGTGATGTTATGGAATTCTGGTAAATGAATTCTTCGAGAGCTTGTTTGTTTTCATTCCATTTTCCTGGTGTTGAGTAACAGAGGATGCATGTTAATGTTCCTATGAGAGAATCATCGGATAGTTGACAGGCTAGGAGATCTAGGTGGGGGGTGGAGTGTTTGTCTAGGGTCTTTATATTAATGTTGTTTTTGAGTATGATGGCTAGACCTCCACCACGTTTTTTTTTTTCTGCAGATCAGTTCTATTTTGTAACATGTTGGGCAGAGTTCTGTGATGGTGGGATCGGATTCCGAGGTTAGCCAGGTTTCGGATAGGAATAGGCAGCTTAGTTGTTTTTTAATTATCCAGTCCTTAATAAGGTCTGCTTTTGTGCTTATTGATCTGATGTTCATATATGCACAGGATAATGAGGTGTTGTGTGTTTGGGGAGTGGGTGAGAGGTTTGGGTGGAGGAGATTTTCTTTGGTTTGTGGATGATAGTTGTGGTATGCTGATTTTGGTTTTGGGGGTGGTCTTTTTCCCCAGCTGGTTGGTATGCTGATATGGTTGAGTGAGGAGCAGTCTATCAAGTTTCTGGACGAGTATAGTTTTCTGGTAGGTAGAGGGAACCTAAGGGATTCTGTTAAGGTTGGGATAGAGGATGTATGATATCCTTCTGTTATTCTGTTGGTTAGGAGTAGGAAGAGCAGTAGATGTAGGAGTATGCTTGTAGAAAAAATGGGGGGCATAGTGAATTTTTTGTAGGGTGCAGGAGAATCTGCAGATTGGTGTTTGGTGTGAGGAGTGAGATTCTGAGAGGTGAAGGGAGGTTGGGGAGGAGGGGGCGTTTTTCTTCCCCTCTGTTCTGTTGCGTCTGTAGCCCTCAGTAGTGAGTTCAGAGCTGGGTAGGTGCTATCAATGTTATGTAGGGATAAGGAGAACTAACAATGGGATATAAGAGTATCAGCTATAGCAGTTTGTCTATGCTTATCTGGTTATTTTGGAGATAGACAGTACTATCAACTTATCAGGTTATATGGAAGACATACAGGTTAATATGGAGATAAACAGTATTATCAACTTATCAGGCTATATGAAGACATACAGGTTATTATGGAGTTAGACAGTACTTTCAACTTATCAGGTTATATGGAAGACATACAGGTTATTATGGAGATAAACAGTATTATCAACTCATCAGGCTATATGAAGATAAACAGAACTATCAACTTATCAGGCAATTTGGAAGGAATATAGAATTTGCAGATACTTTCAAAAATCTATTGATAGGTGCAGTATATAGAGGTCGATTTTAGTGGATTGAAGTACTTATCATAACGTACACACACACACACACACACACACAATATAATTGTATTAACAACACATAATAGTTAACCACAAAATTAAAATACACAAAGCACACTGTATGCTTTTTAACATTCATTCCTACCAGAAAACAGATAATCCCATGCAATGCAGGACCAAAAACTAAAAGTACTAATATTTACAAACAAACCCTAAGATGCAAGACTGCAAGCAGTACAACCCCAGAGGAAAAGAAACAAATGCATTTCTTCTTGAACAGACAAATCAATCACTAAATAAAAAAAATCATTTCCCCTACTGTTGTCTCTCTCCCTCCATGTGCCTTGCCTTCTGGCCTGCCCCCCAGTGTTATCTTTGGGCCGGTCCACTGTGTGATCAACATAGCATCTTCAGGCTGGCTCCCTGAGTGCTGCAGTGCACAAAGCTGTGGGCAGCGACTCATCACGCGCGTCCCGCGCCTCATCTGGAAGCCTTCCCTCTGACGTTGTGACGTCGGAGAGAAGGCTTCCGGTTCAGGCGCAGGCCGCACGTTAGGAGCCTTTTCCCACGGCTTTGTACACTACAACACTCAGGGAGCCAGCCTGAAGATGCCATGTTGATCGCACAGTGGACTGGTGGCTGAAGAACGCTGTCTTGGGCCCCATTGACGTGCCGGCCCTGTGGATCGGCAGTTGAAGAACACTGTTGTAGAGGATAACACTATACAATTTAACTGCTTATCTTAAGATCAACAGTAGGGTCTATATTGCTCAAAATAATCAGAACCGCTTCTATGAAGCGACCACCCATTCCCTGATGTTCCTTCCCATCCCCTCATACCTCTTCTTATTTTTATTTTATGATGTAATTACTCTTCTTTCTGTCCCCTATCTCCTTCTGTATCATTTATGTCAAATTTAATCATCTTAACCTTGTTCCCACCACCCCTTTTTATTTTTAAAATTTTATGTTTTATATTATTTTAGCATTGTAAACCGACCAGAACACGTTGATGGTCGGTATAACAAAATATGAATAAACTTGGAATCAGCTTTTCATCTATACTCATTTGCTTTTTCTCTTGACTTGCTGTTTAGGTCTTTTTGTGCTTAGATTTTGGGTTTTCCTTTATTCTTGAAGACTTGCTGTGCACCTTCTATTAGTCACATTGATTGTTGATCCCTTTATGCAAGTTCACATGTAAATTACATTTTTACATACATTTATATTATTATGGGTATTGGTTTGATGCTTGCAAGTGGTCCTGGGCATCAGAGGAGTTAGCAAAACAGTGCCTGGTTTTCTTTTTAAATGTCTTTATTACTGGGAACAGCATCACTGTGAACATTAAAATATTACATTGGCAGCACCAATAATTATGTCCTTCAACTTCCTATAATACAGAGATATAATAATGCAATCTTGAATCTCTTCCAGTTTGAGGGGTTTTTTTTGGCACGTTTATATTTCTGTAAGTTAATTTTTAAGTACTGTACTTCTATTTGCCCACCTCCTCCCTTTTCTGCTTGCAGCTTTTCTCTTTCACTCTGCCTCCTTTCCCGGTTGGTGTTCTTGTGGTCTGCTCATGCCTTCTATTCCCCATCTCATGCATAAAGCTGACCCAACATTGGAAAGCTGGTGCCTCATTACTCAGCTGGAATTCCAATATAACCATCTTAAACAGGAGTAGCACTGTTTGTATGAACTTCTATTTTGTTTTAGTTTTTCCCTTGAAGTGGTTGCTTCATCCTCAGTAGCAATAGATCATATGTCCAGTCCATTCTCACACATTCTTCTTTCCTTGGATTCATTATAGTGGTAGTGGTGACCTGGGAGAAGCTTCAAATACAATAAAGTGGGATTCTTTTGCTTGAAGTAAGGCATTTCTGACATTAGCTGTAGAAGCCTTTTTATTCTCATTACTTGCATGTTGGTTAAAAAATGTTATCTAAATTCAAATTGTCTTCTGGTTGGATTGCTTCATATTCTTTCAGTCTCTTACTGGAAGGGGCTAGCGTAGCATAAATTTTCAACTATTAGTTCAGAATACATAGACAATGTTCCTTCAATTTTTTGACAAGCTATGTATGCAAACATTTTCTTTCATGCAACTTTTTTATATGCTGTGTTGCTGTGTTCAAATTTATGTAGTAGTAGTAGTACTACTACTGTTAATTATTTCTATAATGCTACCAGACATACACAGTGCTATTCAGAGTCATAAAGAAGAAAATAGTCTCTGCTCGAAAGAGCTTACAATCTAAACACCCAAGACAGACAAACAGAATGTCATGGATACAATTAAGGGGAATGGTTAATCAGCTGGCTGGGATGGTGGGCAGAGGAGTAGGATTAAGGATTGTACAAGTCAAGCATACCTTGCCAAGTATAATGTAAATGATATTGGGATTAGAGAATGACACGGGGACAAATTTATCCCCATTCCCGCAGGAATTCAATTTCCGCATCCTGTCCCCGTGAGTTTTGTCCCTGTCATTACCCCATTCCTATAAGCACTGCCTTAACTGCACAAGTCTTGAACACTTATGATTTTAAAGTGTTTGAGGCTTTGTGAAGATGAGGAACAGAGCTTCCAGGAATGGGGCAGGAAAAGAACTTGTGGTAACAGTAAAATGATTTCCTGCAGGGACGGGGGAAAAATTTGTCCCCCTGAGTCATTCTATAATTGGGATTTCAACAGTTACTTATTTTGATGAAATTTAATTCTAGATAAGGTATTTTAGCACATTTGTTTTAATTAGGAAACATCAAATTAAAAGCGATTTCATATATCAAAAAACCATAATTTGTATAGTAAAACTACTACTTTGGCTGCCGTGAACTTATGGATTTTCCATGCAGTTCACTACACCAATCAGCTAGCGGCTCTGCGCGGGCAGGAGTGAAGGAAGGTTGCTCCTGCTGCGGTTCACCGCTGGACCTCCAGGGATACTAAAGGTACGTGGGGTTGATGGGAGGGAGGTAAAAATTCTTAGAATCGCCTGAGACAGAAGGCGGGAGGGATCACTCTTGTCTCGGTCACCGCTGGACCACCAGGGCTCACAGCAGGCCCGGCAGAGACCTACAATAGGCTTGGGGGGGGGGGGGGGGGCGGTCAGTTAGAGATTAGATACTGCTATAGAGAATGACACGGGGACAAAGTTTTCCCTGTGAGTTCAGTCTGGGCTCATCTGCACAAGCCCATAGTTATGATTTTATATTTAAATCATCTTCTTAAAGTATAAAAAAACAATATTATGTACAACTGTCATTTTTATAAATCACAAATACAGAAAAAGGATCAACAAAACCCTCCTCCACTCACATTATCTCCTTTAGTATCAGGAAAACTGAATACTACATAGAAAATTCATCCTAACAGAATACGTCAGTCTCACACACACACAAATTACTAACCAAAAATGATAAACAAATTAAACAAAAATCCCAAGAAGCCACACCTTCTATGAAGTACAGCACCAAAGAAATAGAAAGATCAGTTTTCTCATATACTGTGCAAGATATAAAGATCACATGTGCCAGGGATGGTGTTGGGCCAAGGAGTGCAATTAGGGCAACTGCCCCCTTGCAAGAGAAAGCACTAAGCCTTCTGGAAGCTGAAGATGGCATGTGCTAATAGTGGGCTTTGAGTTCTACTCCCAAATTGCTGCCCTGGGCCCTACCCATGTCTAACACCAGCTCTGGCAGGATAAACATTTCAGTTCTCATATATTCTAATCTCAAAATAGAAAATAAAATTTATTTTTTCTACCTTTTGTTGTGTGGTTATTTTATTTTTCAAGTCATATTGGTCCCATGCTCTGGTTTCTGTTTCCCTCTGTTTTCTCTTAACTCACTCGCCAGGGTCTCCTGCTCAGTTGACATTTTCTTCTCTGTGCCCACCATCCATCTTCCATATTTGTGTACCTATCTTTCCCTTCTCTGTGTCACCTATACTTCCCTGTCCAGCATCTCCTCTGTGTCCATCTCCCTGTATTTATCATCTCTACTTTGTCCTGCACTACTCATCAACCTTCTATGTTCCTATTCTCTTCCACATCTATGTCCATATACCCCCTTCCATGTCTGGCATTGCCCCTCTCTGACCATGTACTATTCCCATGCAGCATCTCCCTTTGTGTCCCTGTCTTCTCTCCATGCCCATTATTTCCCCTCTGTTAATGATATTTTCTCTCTCTCTGCTGTGTGTTAAGTATTTCATTCCCTCTTCCTTCATTCACTTAGTATGGCATCTTTTTTCCCTTCTCTTCCCTTCAGCCCCTCCTCCAACAGGTCCAGCATCTCTCTACCTTCCGTCCAGCAGCTCCCCCCTTCCTCCAGCTTCCTGTCCTGCAGGTCCTGTAGCTGTCTCCCTTCCCATCAGTTCTAGCCTTCCCCTCCATGGGTTAAGCACCTCTCTCTCCCTTATCTTCAGCTTAACCTGTGCCCTTTCCTCCTGCCCCAGCATATGCTTTGCCTTGCATTCACTCCTTCTCTTCCTTGGGGCAGATGACTCTGGTTCCAGCCCCTTCTTCCTAGTGGGTACGGCCTGTCTACCTCCCTCCCTCCCTCCCAGCTGTTGGCACATACCTTGTAGAAGAGCGAGCCAATCCTACTTGATGGTTTTTGCGGCCTTCCCTCTGTTGGAATCCTCCTTATGACGCAACTTCCTGCCTTTTTGAAAAGAGGAAGTTGCATCATAAGGAAGGTAAAGAAGAGCCTAGCAGAGGGAAGGCTGTGTGCATTACATTACATTACATTAGTGACTTCTATTCCGCCTGTACCTTGCAGTTCTAGGTGGATTACATCAGAAGATAAATGGACATTTCCAGGAAAAATTACAGTTTAGGGAGCTGGTTATATAAATTGAGTCTGGGAGAACTTAAGGCATGGGTAGAAATTTGAGGATTATATTAGAAGAAAAACTGGACATTTACGGGGAAATTACAATTTAGGGGGCTGGTTACATAGTTGAGTCTATGAAGGGGAGTTACAAGAGGAGTAAAATTTGAGGGGGAAGGACAGGGGGGGTTAAGATATCTGGATTAATTTTTTGAATAGCAGGGTTTTGATTTCTTTTTAAAATGATTTGAAGTCGCATGTTGCTGTCAGCAAGTTAGAGATGGAGGGGTCTAGTTTCGCTGCCTGTGTTGCTATTAGGTTGTCATACATCTTCTTGCGTTGCATTCCTTTGATTGAGGGATAGGCAAATGGGGTCTGAGTTCTCCTTTGTCTGGTTGTAAGGTTCCAATTTAGGCGATGGTTTAGGTAGTTGGGTGCGGTACCGTTTATTACTTTGAATAATATACAGTATAATTTGAATTGAATTCGAGCTTGTATAGGTAGCCAGTGTGAATCTAGGTAGGCATTGGTAATGTGGTAAAATTTTCCAAGAGAATAGATCAGTCTGAGGGCTGTATTTTGTATAGTCTGTAATTATTTTATTAAGTTTGTGGGGCATGGAAGGTAGAGGATATTGCAGTAGTCCACTAGGGATTGGACTATGAGCCTATATTGCTCTTTGTCAAAGAGCAGGCCTGTGTAGGTATTTCTACAAGGTATGTTCCAGCAGCAAGGAGAGAAGGATGCCGTCTGGAGCTGCCAGACCTGCAAACAAAGGGGGAGCCTGGCCCTCAAGAGGGGGGTAGGAATGGTGGACAACTTAGGGAGCTGCGGGGAGGGGGGGCTAATACCTGGCTGATTTACTTATCCGAGTGTCATCCAAGACCAATGGTGAGAAAGCAATGGTACAAGTTGTCCAACTGCTACAGGACCTGGATTGGATTATCAATTTTTGGAAGAGCCACCTGGAACAGACACAATCCCTAGAGCACTTGGAGATCCATTTCAACATAGGAGAAGACCAGATTTTTCTCCCAGAGCCTCACAAGCTGACACTTAAGATGTCAGATTTTGGAGGTCCTTATAAAATGCCAACGCTTATGGCTTGGCAGTATCTTCATGTGTTGGTATCAATGGGTAGTGAACATAGAGGTTGTTCCTCAAGCAAAAGTTCATCTATGTCCTCTCCAGGACTACTTGTTGTCCCGCTGGTCTCTGGAGATGGATTTGCTCCAGATGCTGCTGGCCTGGACAGTGGAGGTGTGTCATAGTTTGTGTTGGTGGCTCCAGCCATAGTTATCCAAAGGCTTGCTATTCCACATCTCTTCTTGGTTGATCCTGATGACAGATGCCAGTCTTTATAGCTGGGGGGAGGGGGAGATTAATTGCGAGGGTCATCCAGTTCAGAGCCAGTGGTTGCCTTCTCAGAGGAAATGGTCCATCAACAGATTTGAGTTGAAAGCCATTCTTCTAGCGCGGTAGTCATTGGAGAACTTCCTGGAAGGCAAAGCAGTCGGGGTTTTCTTGGACAATGTCACAGCTACGGTATACGTTAACAGAAAGGGAGGCACTAAGAGTGCCCCATTGAGACTAGAAGCCCAGTGTTTCTTTGCTGGGCAGAAGTCCACTTACAGGTTCTGTTAGCAGCACATATTTCAGGAGTGGACATCGTGCAGGCCGACTATCTTAGTTGGCAGATCTTGGACCCAGGGGAGTAGTCCTTGTCCCTGGAAGGCCTTTGTTAAGAACATAAAAGAATAGTCTTGCTAGATCCATCTAGCCCAGTATCCTGTCTTCACCAAGGCTAATCCAAGTCACAAGTACCTGACAAAAACCCAAATAGCAGCATTCCATGCTACCATCCCATGTTTGCCTCATCAGCAGACTATGGACTTTTAATCCAGGAATTTGTCCAGACCTTTTTAAAACCAGCTACATTAACTGTTCTCACCACATCCTCCGGCAAATGCGTCCCAGAGCTTAAATATTTTCTTCAGTGAAAAAATATTTCCTCCTGTTGGTTTTAAAAGTATTTTCCTGTAACTTCAAGTGTCCCCTAGTCTTTGTAAATCTTGATGCTGTAAAAAATCGATCCACTTGTACCCGTTGCTTTTGTATACTTCAATTATATCTCCCCTTAACTATCTCTTTTCCAAGCTGAAGAGCCCTAACCTTTTTAGTCTTTCCTCATACGAGGAATTCCATCCCCTTTACCATCTTGTTCACTCTTCTTTGAACTTTTCTAATGCTGCTATATCTTTTTTGAGATAAGGAGACTAGAACTGAAGCAATACTCAAGGTGAGGTTACACCATTGAGAAATACAGCTGCATTATAACAGTCTTAGTCTTGTTAATCATCCCTTTTCTAATAATTCCTAGCATCCTGTTTGCCTTCTTGGTCGCCTCCGCACATTGGGCGGAAGGTTTCAGTATATTGTCTACGATGACACCCAGATCCTTTTCTTGAGTGCTGAACCCCAAGGTGGTTCTTAGCATCTGATAACTATGATTTGGATTATTATTCCCAGTGTACATCATTTGCATTTTCTCATGAGCCTCTTATGAGGAAATTTGTAAAAAAGCTTTCTGAAAATCTAGGTACACTACATCAACCATCTTACCTTTATCCACATGTTTATTCACACCTTCAAAGAAGTCAAGCAAATTGGTGAGGCAAGACCTTCCTCGGCTGAACCCATGCTGACTGTCTCATTAAATTTATTTAATTTGTTTTCCAGTCCATTGTCCCTAAAGAGCTCAGAAGGGGTTACAGGTTTGACATACATAATTTATGTACAAGTTAACAATACAAGTTTTTATCCTAACTTGATACATGCTAGGGGCTAATGATAATATACAGTTTACTGGTTATAATTTGCTATGGTTGTCCTTATGATGCAAGGTTTCCAGTAGAAGTTATCCTAATTTGGCACACAGAAAGTTATGATAAAAGTTACACCTAATTTGACATATACTGGTTCTGGTACCAATATACATCTCTGTAGTCTATCGGTCGAGGATAGAGGTTTAGGTAAAGAGGTATGTTATTGCTTTTCTAAAGCTGAGAAGTCTTTCAAGGGATCTGATCTACACGACAGTCAATTCCAATAACTTGTTATGACGTGGGAGTAGTACAGTCGCTTTGTGGTTTGCGGTTGAAGGGCACGACCAGGAGGCATTTTGAGGCATACAGTCCTCCCTCAATATTCGTGGGGGTTAGGGAAGAGCTGTCCCTCCAATATTGAAAATTTGCAAATAACTTTTGGGCTGACACCTACCCACCCCTGCCTACCTCCCGCCTTTCCCCCAGCATCCCGGACCTTACCTGGTGGTCTAGTGGTCTCTCAGGGCAGGAGTGATCTTCCTACGTTTCTGCCCCTTGCAGATCACTCATCCAAAATGGCTGCTGTGAGTTCACATCGTAATCTCGAGACTACGACGGGAGCTCACGGCGGCCATTTGGATGAGTGATTTGCACGGGGCAGGAGCATAGGAAGATCGCTCCTGCCCTGAAAGACCGCTAGACCAGGTAAGGTCCGGGAGGCAGGAGGGAGGTGGGGTGATTCTGGTTTTAGGAAATCGCGAATAATCAATCGCGAGTCCTAAAACTGTGAATCGGGAGGGGGAAGTGTATTTCGTCCTGAGCATTTGGCTACAGGCAGCCAGTGAGCTGATACTAGAGCTTGGGAGATAAGGTTGCAGGCACGGAGGTTTTTCAGAAGCCTGATCGCTGCATTTTGAACATGCTGGAGATGTCGTTTGTCTACATGTTCCACAATTTTATTTTTTACAATTGTTATAATTTTTATAATTTTTTTTATAATTGTTTCCACTATTTTGCCCAGAACAGAGGTCAGGGTTACTAGTCTAATTTACTGAATCGCCTCTGGATAGCATTGTGAGATGCTGGTGTTTTCTGATGTTAAATCTGATGGTGTTGGCAATAAACAAGAAATCTCTGTTCTTCAGCTGAAGATTCGATCTTGGAAGCTCTGGCACGGATGCTATAGTATAGCCCTTTCCACAGAATGTGCTGTTGTACATGTTTCCCCCATAACCCTTGATAGGCTGGGTCATTTGAAGTTTAGTGGTCCACCTGGGGTTTGTTATCCTGATTGCTCCAGATTGACCCTGTTGACCATGACATGGATCTGGTTCGGCTAGAGAGGGACTAGTTTCTTAAACTGCCACTTTAGCCAACTCTGTTTCCCTTGAGGATCTGGAATGCTTTGGGCTTACAGCATGGCTCTTGAGTATGCAGACTTAGCACAGAAGGGTTACTAAGAGGTGGTCATAGCTGCTCTCCTCAGATAAAAAAAAAAGGGTGACATTTGTAGCCTCTGCTAAGGCTTAGAAAATGTTTCAGCACTGGTGTGCTAAGCAGAATGCGGATCCTTTTTAAGGCTTCAGTGTCCGGGGATCTAGCGTTTCTTCAGGATGGGCTTGAGAAAGGCCTGGCAGTTGGGTCCCTCAAAAGTGCAGGTTGTAGTGCTTGAGTTGGAGAAAGTTTCTTTGATTTCCCATCCTGTTGTGAAGGGAGCATTGTGGCTGCATACTCCTGTACAACAGCTGTTCCCAATGTGGAATCTTAATGTTAACTTTGTTTTGCAGGCACTCAGTAAGGCTTCTTATGAGCCTTTACAATAGGTGTCACTGAAGGATCTTACTGTTAAGATGTTTTTTTCTGGTGGCTATTGCCTCAGCAAGAAGGTTCTGGGAGCTCTAGGCTTCTGTCATGTAGAGAGCCTTTCCTTTGATTTATGGAGGCTGGCATCCTAATGTGCATGGTACCTTCTTTTCTGCCAAAGGTGGTTTCTACCTTCCATGTTAATAGGAAGTCCAATTGTCTACGTTCCCTGCCAGTTTGAAGAAAAAAGACAAAAGCTTGGCATTGATTAATGTTAGGAGAGTTGTTCTCTGTTAACTTGAGATGATGAATGATTTTCATGTTTCAGATCATCTTTTTGTTCTAGTGAGTCCTAACTGCCTGGGGTAACTGGCTTCTAAGGCTTCTATTTCAAGATGGATTCACATGGCTATTTCTTCAGTGTACATTGGGTGTGGTGACAACCACTGATTTTCTTTGAAAGCACACACTACAAAGAGTGTGACTCCTTCATGGGCAGAATCCCGGAAAGTTCTGCCCAAGGAGATTTGTAGGGTGACCATGTGGTCCACTCTCAATACTTTCTTTAGATTTTACTGGGTGAATGTGGTAGCATGGCTGGATGCCACTTTTGGCTCACAGCAAGCAAGGAAGACTCAGAAGGATAGCTTTGGTAAGTCCCACTGGTTCAAGACTCCTATGCCTTTTGCACTAGAAGGGAAGATTATGGTCTTACCTCGATAATTTTTCTAGTAGAAAGGCATAGGAGTTTTGAAGGCCCGCCCTGTCAGATTTCATTTAGCCTACTTACTGTCTCAGACGTGCATGTATTACCAGATGTTTGGTTTTCTCTTGTCAGACAGGTCTGAAGAGTGATGATTTAATTCTCAGTTGCAAAGCAGTAAGACTCAAAACTACATAAGTGTTAGTGCTGTTTGCACTCAGGTAGGTGGCTTGCTCCACTTTGTTTTAAGTTATATTCCTATTGAAGATTTGTTTAATTGTAATCATTGCAGAGCAGAATTGGCTTTTTTTGGGAGGTCCCCCATACCCCTCCTGGTTATTTCTCCTCTTATAGTGGTTGCCAACTGCTTTGGTATGACTTGAGGAGCTACAGCAGTGATGCAGGAGGTAGAGCCAAGCAGATGATACCATCTACACATCTCTCAATTAAAGGAGAATAACCCACTGGTTCAAGACTTGTATGCCTTCTACTAGAAAGAAGAAACATAGAAACATGGGCCAAATGGCCCATCTAGTCTGCCCATCCACAGTAACCATTATCTCTTTCTCTCTCTGAGAGTTCCCATGTGCCTATCCCAGGCCCTTTTGAATTCAGACACAGTCTCTGTCTCCACCACCTCTTCCGGGAGACTGTTCCACGCATCTATCATCCTTTCCGTAAAAAAGTATTTGTTCAGGTTACTCCGGAGATTATTGAAGAATCTTATCTATACTTTCTACACAGCTCTCGATTAGAGGTGAATAACCCACTGGTTCAAGACCCATATGCCTTTCTACTAGAAAGATTATTGAAGTTGGAACCTAATCTTCCCCTTATTTGTGTAAACAAGATCTGAACATCTTCTAGAACTTAGGTGTTGGTAATATTCTTTGTGCAGACTTTTGCATGCTGCTTATGTACCAGTACTTACAATCCCAGTGTGTGACTCTGGCCAGTACTACCCTTTTCCCCGAAAATAAGACCTACCCCCAAAATAAGCCCTAGCATGATTTTTAAAGATGCTCCTAATATAAGCCCTACCCCAAAAATAAGCCCTAGTTAAGATTGAGCCCTGAAGTACCCCCTCCCCTAAATGTCCCTGACACTCACTGACTCCATCCCAGACAGTAGGGCTGCCTGATTTGCTGAAAAAATTGGACTCGTTGATTCAGCTTTAGGAGGCCTCAGTGAAGGTATGTCAGTTTCACGGTGGGAGGGTCGGTGGGGTTCTGCACAAGGGGATGGGAGGGAGGGATAGAAAGATGCTGCGTGAGGGGAGGAATGATGCTGCACATGGGATTGGGGGGTAGAAAGGAAAGAGGAAGAAATGGGGTGGAGGAGAGGAAGGGAGAGATGATTGTTGTACATGAAAAAAATGACATCCCCATAAATAAGCCCTAGTGTGTTTTGTTTGGACCCAAAATTAATATAAGATACTCTTATTTTTGGGGAAACAAGGAATCAGCCTCTCAGATCTTTAAGGTCAGAGGGGGTGATGCAATTATCGTTTTATGAGTTTTCACATGTACTTTATGAAAATAGAAGATAAGAGAGAAGATGTTGGTGATGTCTTTTAAATTTACATCCTTCCCCCCCCCGGTTAGAGGATGTAAATTTAAAAGACATCACCAACATCTTCTCTCTTATCAAGCAGCATTATGGGGCAATGATCTGAAACAACTACTTACGCTTGCCAGTACCTATGGGGAATTTAGGTGACACCTGAAAACGTATCTGTTCTTAAAGTACATAGGAAACTGATTTGCACAATCTCTCCCACAATAACTGATCTCTAGAGCTGTTAATCAATAGATATTAACTATGTTAATTCTACTCAATCTGTAACATTTATAATCATTGTAAACCGCATAGAACTTCACGGTCCTGTGATATATAAACTGTTGTTATTATTATTATTATCTGCAATCTCAATAGCAGGGGTGTCATTGTGGAATAAATGAACTATTAAGAGCACTTTTGGATTTCCAGAAATTTAAGAAAGTACTGAAGACTACTTTGCTTGTGGAAGTGTTTAACTGAATGAATAGCAATATTTTATGAACATATTGAGACCCATTTTAGGTTGTATATATATGTTTTAATACTATGACTGTATTTTGTGAGCTGCTTAGGTTTAAGCGGGTAAGAAAGGTTTTAAAAAAAATTAATACTGCAATTTTAGTGTTAAAATAACTCCCAGCTGATAACACACACTGAATAAAGCTGCTGAGTTAAATTTTAAGATATAAATATAATCTGTGGATTTGGTTAATTTTATTTTCTCTGATGAACAGTAGCAACATAGCCATACAGTTGGCTTGTGACTTTCATCTCATGTCAACACAGATGACAGGCTTAGATGAAATTGACAAGTTGATGAAACACCAGTAACTGTAAAACCATCAGTCTGGCTCATTACTTTGCTGTCATCAGAAAATAGCCATTATAGGTTGTATGCATGCTTTTAATTATTTTCCCCTAAATATTTTAAATCAGTATTTTAAATCAGTATATATGTTATTAAATTGTAGTTTTCCCTCATAAATTGAGCAGTTCTTAGCCTGAGTTCATTTACTTTTCCATAAGGTATTTATGCAAATTTCTCTTCTCTTTCAGTTCCTCTTCTGTCATGGGGGCCCAGCTTTAATTTTAGCATCTGGTATGTGGAAGTTAATGGCATTGATGAACCAGATGTGGTACAACCATGCCTTAATTGGTACAGCAAGGTAGGCCTTCATGTCACTCATGTGACCAAGAACTGACCGGATTCAGTAAATGGTGCCCAAAGTTAGGTATCATCTAGTTCAGGGTCGTCAAGCGTCAATCCTCGAGGGCCGCAATACAGACGGGTTTTCAGAATTTTCCCAATGAATTTGCATGAGATCTATTTGCATATACTTCTTCCATTGTGTGCAAACAGATCCCCTGCATATTCATTTGGGAAATCCTGAAAATCCGACCTGGTGAAGAACAAGGTTGGACATCACTGATCCAGATCCATACTAGGCTAGAATTCCATAAAGGGTGCTCTGCGGACAGTGACCTTTACAAATATTAGTGTAACACTCTTCCGGTGTCTAACTTTGGGTGTAAGGATTTAGGTGCCAAAAACTGGTGTAAATCCAGGCAATCAACTCATGGCAAATTCACATATTCTGTAACATTGCGCCTAATTTCTGGGAATGCTCCAGATCCGTCTATGCCCTCCTTGATTTGCATGCTATGAAATTCACATGTCTAGCTGGCTAATAATAGTTTATGGACTTGCCCTCGGGAATTGAGCAGACCATTAAACCTAGGTATGTATAATGCCTTGACCAACTGAGTAGAAAAAAATTCTCCAACTTGTTTTAAATGGCCACCTCTTAGTGTCATTGGATGTTCCCTAATTCTAATACTGTAAAAAAAAAAAAAACCCCAAAATTCTTGTTGTACAAGTCTTCTCAGTTAATTCAGTACTTGATGGAAGCCCATTCTGTCCCTTCTGCCTTGCTGTGCCGTATGGTTGGAACAAGCTGCTCTAATCCCTAAGGCGGGCTTCGTCTCTGGCAATGTTCAAGGCCCAGTTAAAAGCCCATCTCAGAATGCTTTTAACTCCTAACTCCTTTCACCTTGGGTTCTGCATCCCCAACCCTATATGTCATGTCTGTCTGTCCAAGTTAGATTGTAAGCTGCCACCACCATGTTGTACTGTAAAGGAGTGATAGTGGGGTGATGTGCAATGATTTAGAGACTGAATTTCAGTTTTGGCTTTGGTGCTAAAACAGGCCCAGAATTCTGATTCATCCATATTTTGGTTTAGGCAGAAAATGCTAGTGCATTTTCAGCTGAAACCCAAACTCCTGCAGCTCTCCCCACCACCCCTAGGTCTTCCTTGGGTCTACCTTAGAAACTCTGGTGGTCTAGTGACCTAATTGGAGTAGGCGTAAACCCCAGTGACTCCTGCCCCTGCTAGCACCTTCTGTGACAGTTCTTGTAAAGACTGTCACTAAAAGTTGCAGCAGCCATTTTGAGATTGATGCCAGCATAGGCAGGAACAATTCACATAGTATTTAGGTGGAAATGGACATTTTTTTTTTTAAGACCAGATAACAGTAATGAAATAATAAATGAACAATTTTATTTTTCAGTTTATGATCTTGGAATAATCTTGCATCCATTCATTGATGCAATGCTTGTAGTTTTCCTATAAACTGGTGGAAGTAGAAATAATAATTATGAGCAAGAGCTGCATTTATGAAAGCGATAGGAGAAGGGATTACCGTTCTGCATCTTATACTGCGTAACTATCCAAATTTGGTAGCTAAAGTATTCCGCAGTACACTATTCTTTATGTGGCTAGGGTTGACTGTGTCAGATTAAGACCTTACGCTGCTGGTAAAACAGATTTACTTAACTGGTTTTATTGTGTTCCAGTAGTACCGTGAACAAGAAGCCATTCGACTTTGTTTAAAGCACTTTCGTCAACACAACTATACAGAAGCTTTTGAATCTCTGCAGAAGAAAACAAAGATTGCCTTGGAGCACCCAATGTTGACTGATCTGCACGACAAACTGGTGCTTAAGGGAGACTTTGATGCCTGTGAAGAATTGATAGAAAAAGCTGTAAATGGTAAGTAGATCAAGGGTGCCACTGCTTTTTCAAAGTGCTTCTGAACTTCATTCCCCTTTACACTTTGTATTCTGTCTTGCTCAAACTTCTGTTCAGATGAAGGATTTTTTTTTTTTTTTTTAAATATTGGTATGTTATCTTATCAACAGATGCTAATTCTGAATTCAGAAAAATGTAAATAGAAATCAGTTAGAATATATTGCTAGTTTTTTGCCATCTGACTCCATCTTAAAATGTAGTGATCTAGTTCAGTGGTTCCCAACCCTGTCCTGGAGGACCACCAATCTAGTGGCTGAGGCATTAGATAGGCAATACACTAATTAAACAATGGGACGCTCAAGTTACAATGAACACTGCTCGAGATAAGTAACTCAGCTGTCAACTGTTTTTCTAACTAAGTGAGTAATGCACTTTGAATAAGTTAAAAGTTAAATTTTATATGATTGGATTTTTAATCACACTATTTAAGCTTCACTAAAGAGAAAGTATCAAAAAATTATTTAAAAATTATAAAGTCCAGGTCTCAAGTACCTAGCTAGATCCCAAGTAATAAAACAGATTTTATGCTGCTTATACTACCTTTAGATACTTTAAAAATTAATGCTATGTTAATCAACCTCCAATCCTAGGTATTACGGATCGGAAGTTGACCAACATAATGCTAATTTTTAAAAGGTGTTTCAGGGTAATTGGGAAACTACAGACCAGTGAACCTGATGTCTGTGTCAGGCAAAAGGGCAGACACAATTATAAAGAATGAAATTACTGAATGAATTGCCTCAATCATCTGTATGGTTTACAGCAGCGGTCTCAAACACGCGGTCCGCGGGCCGCATGTGGTTCTCCAAGTTTTATTTGTGGCCCGCGGTCTGGAGTGGATCATTCTCTTCCTTTTGGAGCAGCAGCGTGTCTGGCCAGTTCGTTCCGTTCAAAGCCGCGGGTTGGCGGCTCCTCGCGTTATCCACTCCTGCATCGGAAGCCTCTCTGACATCACAACATCAGAGAGGCTTCAGACGCAGGCGCGGATCTCGCAAGGAGCCGCCATCCGCGGCTTTGAACCGAATGAGCCGTACCAAGGAGGGGGCGTACCAAGGGGGGGGCGGTCCGCACAGCTGGCCACCCTCCACTGTTCTCCCTAGAGTGCGGCTCGTCTAGAGCAGTGGTGCCCAACCTGCTTCCCTTCCCTTCTCACTGCTGCCATCGGAGAACAGGCCAGCACCGTGCTCTTTGATCTCCCTGTTTCTCTCGTCGCCCGACGTCAATTCTGACGTCGAGAGGACGTTCTGGCTAGCCAATCGCTGCCTGGCTGCCCGGAACGTCCTTTCCGACATTAGAATTGACGTCGGGCAGCGAGAGTTGGTCGGCCCCGTGGAGAATAGAAGCGTGGAGATCTCGGCCTGTTCCCGATGGCGGTAGCAGCAGCAGCCTATTTCCCGGCGGCGGTGGCATGGGGGAGGGCAGGCAGGAAGAAAGAAAGAAGGGGGGGGACAGGGAGCCAGAAACAAAGCAAAAAATGGGACACGGAATCAGAGAAAGACAGAGAAAGAAAGAAAAAGTTGGGGGAGGGAATGAGGTCTGGAGGAAAGGAAGTATACAGGAGGCTGAAAGAAGGGAAGAAATATTAGATGCACAGTCAGAAGAATAAAGTGCAACCAGAGACTGATGAAATTACCAAACAAAGGTAGGAAAATGATTTTATTTTCAATTTAGTGATTGAAATGTGCCAGTTTTGAGAAAGAAAAGATATTAAACTTTAAATGTGAGTGCTGCAGAAAAAATAGTTAATGTCTTATTAAAGAAATGACAATTTTGCATAAGGTAAAACTCTTTATAGTTTATATATCTTTCCTTTTAACTGTTAAAGGAAAGATTTATAAACTATAAAGCATTTAACCTCATGCAAAATTGTCATTTCTTTAATAAGACATTAACTATTTTTTTCTGCGGCCCTCCAAGTACCTACAAATCCAAAATGTGGCCCCGCAAAGGGTTTGAGTTGGAGACCACTGGTTTACAGGAAATTGGATTTATTTTTGTTAGGCTTCTTCGTACTTTGTTTCCAGCTCAGTAAGAACCAACATAGAATTCTTAGGGCAGCATAAGCCCATAGGGTCAGGTATCCTATTTTAAGTGAATATGTTGTAGTTTTAAAGAGTGCTATTTTCTACTTCTAGACAAGGAACAAATTTGGAAAATAAGAAAGTAATTTGCCCTTTATCTACTCTTTGCTTGGGACCTCTGCAGTGTATTGTTCCCTGTTCAGACATGCTGTTAATTCATTGGTGCTTTCTTGGCAGGGAAAGGAAACAAGAGCTGTATTTCAGGAGGGACCTGATTACAGAATATTTCCTCCTAGATTGAATCTGTGCTGAAATTCAGCTTAAAAGAGCAAGTCTGATCAGGCTTAAATATGAGTCAGATGAATGAAAACTGCATCCAGTTGACCAAAGTACTCCTTGTAAATGAGGTGGAATATCTCCAGATCCTGTCTTTAACCAAAGTGGAAAAGAAGCAATATTTAACAGTGAATGGAGTGGTAGGAAAGAAGTATATTATAGCATTACTGGGTCCCAAAGCTATGTACAGGCATCTCATTAGGATTGGAGTTGGTGACTCCCAACCACTGGATGTCAGTTCACATGTCTGACTGACCGAAACCTATACAACAGAATTACATCTCTTTGTTGAATATATATTGCTTTGTCTTGGGAAAACTTGTTCTGGCTAATGTGAAAGGCAGCTTATTTGTGCAGAAGAGCATTCTAGTTCAAAATGAACGTGGGTCTTGAACCAATGGGTTTATGCATCGTTACCTGTGTGTAGTGTGTACTAGTCTCAAAAGGTGATGGAGCGTGGGAATATCACAAACAAATCGCAATCCAAAAAAGGTCCCACTGCAATGTACAGAAAGCATCACAAACCGAAAGCTTAGCAACCTACTTTATTTTTAATAAGAAACCATAAATCAAGGCTTAATAGTTCTAGATTTGTGTCACTGATCCAGAAAAAAACCCACTCTGGTATTATAATAATTATCTGTGTAAGAACGTAAGAATAACCTTACTGGGTCGGACCAATGGTCCATCAAGCCCAGTAGCCCGTTCTCACAGTGGCCAATCTAGGTCATTAGTACACTTCACAGTCCAGCTCTGCACCTAACCCCCGCAAATACTGAGGGAGAAGTGTACTATGAAGTGAATTGCTAATTTTGTTTTCATTGCTATCTTTAGTGCCATCATATCTTGTCTTTTGTTGGGTATGGCCATCGGAAATGACATAGAACATAGAGCATGACCTGTGTACATACACCACCCCCATCTTCTTGTCTTTATTAGTCCTAATATTTTTACTAAAAGAAGTAAATAAAAGGGACAGTAAACAGGTCAAGAAATAGTAAAGACCCCTGTGGCAGAGACTTTGTGGAAGGGCTACTTCCCTATTCTTTTATAAATTTCCAGATAATGATGAAAACCATTCCAAACACATCTTAGGTATTGTGTCTAGAAGGTATTTACTAATGATCCAGTCTGTTCAATACCACTGCAGAATTAACACTCCAAGTTTACATGCAGTTCATAAAACAAAACTACTAGGGAGGTCTCAGTACCAATGTAAGCACATATCTCTGAATAGGGATGGTCTAACACAATTGTCAGCCAGAAATTGACCCAGTCATTGCCTCTTTTCCCTTGGTCTAAAGAGAGATTAAATACAGGCCTTAAAATAGCTAATACCTGGAAATCTAGTATAGTTCTTTTCAGAGGTAGTTATAGTAGAACCTCTAATCTTTCAGGCATATATATTCATTTAGTGGATAAATTAATTGGTTGCTTTAAAATTGGACACTCATAAAAGCATATCTATTCAAATGATCAAGAAGGTAAGAGTCAAAATTTACAAAAGGCAAGGTTTATGTGCAATAATTCTCTCTTTTGAAGCAAAAGAGACAAACTTTCCATCACTCTGTTTTTATGAAAAGCATCTGGAGCTCTAGATCAGTGTTCTTCAACCTTTTTACACCTATGGACCGGTGGAGATAAAAAAATTATTTTGTGGACCAGCAAACTACTAAGACTGAAATAAAAAGCCCCGTCCCCGCAAACCATCTGATCCCATCCACACAAGCCTCAAATAGTTATGATTTTATATTGAACATATTTTATTAAAGTATAAAAAAGAAACAATATTCTGTACAATTGTCATTTTATAAATACAAATACAGAGCAAGGATCAACAAAACCCTTGTCTCCCCTCCCCTTCACATATATCCCCTCTACTAACAAGAAAACTGAATAAGCCAAATTATTACAGAATGCTACACAGAAATATCATGCTAACAGAATACCGCAGTCACACATGACAGGAATAGTGTTAGGGGAGTGCAACTAGGGCAACTGCCCCCTGGTCAGAGAGAGCCCTAAGCCAGCTGGAAGCTAAAGAAGCACTGCCTGGGCTTTGCAGTCCCCAGTTATGTCTAACACCAGCTCTAGCAGGATACATATTTCAAATCTGATATATTCTAAAATTATTTTTTTCTACCTTTTGTCGTCTCTGGTTTCTGCTATCATCTTCTTTTCACTCTCTTCCTTTCAGCGTCTGCCCTCTCTGTCTCTTCAATCTAGCACTGCCCCTTCCATATAGTATCTTCCTTCTTTCTATGCCCCTCTCCCCTTTCCATCTAGCCTGCGCCCCCTCTCTCCTTTCCAGCTTCACTGCTTTCTTCATTTTTATCTCTCCTACATCAGATCTAGCATCTTTGTCCCTCTCTCCTTATTTCTCTGCTGACCACCTTCCCACCATCAATCTCTCTCTCATTCCTCTCATTCCCCTTTCCCTCATCTGATCTCTCCATTCCACCCTGACTCCTTGCCCTCCTTTAATCTCCTTCCTTTTTTCCTCCTCCCCTCCCAGCAGTATCTCTCCTTCTCCCTCCCTCCCTCCCTCCCTCCATGTCTAATACCAGCTCTCCCTTTATCCAGCAGCTTCCCAGCCTCCAACAGTGGCTTCCTCCCCTTCCCTCCGCTCTCCTCAGTACTTGCGTGCAGCGATTCACTTCAGCAGCCTTGGGGCTTTTGCTGATTTGCGACCTGCCTCTGATGATGCAACTTCTTCTTTCCTCAGAGGTGGCAAGACCCATCAAAGGACCTAAGGCTGCCTAAGCGAATCGCTGCGCTGACGCTATTGGCGCTGTTACAGGCAAGTATTGAGAGTTGGGAAGCAAAATGTTGGAACTCCCCCTTGCCATCCCTGCGCTGACTGGCAGAAAATTTCTGTGGACTGGCACCAGTCCATGGACCGGCGGTTGAAGAACACTGCTCTAAATGATGATTCCATCTTTTGTTTCCACGACTTACCCTGGTAAACTCCCCATGGTTAGTTTGAGCTTTTAGAATTCCTGAGCAGTTGACTGGCTGAGGAGACGCTATGACCTCTAGATTTTCTGCCAATCTAGAAACATAAGTAACAGTAGCTAATTTTCTTTGTGTTTTGAAGATGGCTTATTCAATCAATACATCAGTCAGCAGGAATACAAGCCTCGATGGAGTCAGATTATTCCCAAAAGCACCAAAGGTAAGAATAACCTTGTTGGTATGTAGAAATTTTACTTCATGTTTACTGTCTTTTACACTGCATGTGGAGGGCAGTATCCTCTTGATTTGGTGAATGGATATATGCTAGTCATCTGATCCTAAATAAGGATAACATCAAATTTTTACCAATTGAGCCAAATTGTTTTCTTATCAAACTGCTTTTGCTTGGTCTACTCTACCCAGTGAGATAAAATTCTTATCTAGCTATGCTATTACAAGTTACTCCAACTGTTAGAGAGCTCGTTCTTGAACCTTACTTGATATGTTCGAGATTTTAGGAAACCTTCAAACCATTCAAAAAACCGACCATGCACATCTATAGCATCCAAACATTCTAGTAATTTTCCATGGTCAACAAGATTGAAAGCTCTGCTCAAGTCCAATTGTAAAATCAAGGCACTAATACCCTTACTGAAAAGATTGCACAAATAATCCATCAGTGATGCCAAAAGGTTCTAAAACCTGATTGTGATCTATGCAAATGCAGTAGATAGTTCAACAACTGTCTGTGTACTAAGCCTTCTATAATTTTCACAAAAAATGGGATCGATGAAATAGACCTATAATTAACCACAGATGAAGGGAAGTTACCATTTTCAAGCAAGTGAGTTAACCAGGTGAATAAGTCCAGTTGAAATTTTACAGGAGCTAATTTCATAACTGCTGAGGGACATGGGTTCAAAGGACAATATGATTTCACATACTTACTGTAGAGCAGGGGGTGTACAACCTTTTTGGCTTCCCTGGGCTGCATTGGCCGAAAAAAATATTTCTGGGGCCGCACAAACGCTGCAGCAAGACAGAGGAGGGAGCTGGCAAGATGGTAAACACCTAGTGGGGCAGCAGATGAAAACACTATCGCTCTCAACCGGAGCCACACAAAATATTTCACGGGGCTGCAGGTTGGACACCCCTGCTGTAGAGTTTTCTAAAATCGTTCCAGTCTGGAATAATAAAGGTGCCCCACTCTAGGTTTACAACAACATTTTTTTGTTGGAGATAGCAAGAAATCTTGATTTTTATTTTTAACCAATAGGCAAGATGTTTGTAAAGTGTCAGTTTTTTGACTGAAGCAACTTGCTAAATCCTCAGAGTTCCTGAAAAGTGTTTGTATTTACAAGTCCTTCCAAGATCATAGAAACAGAGAAAAATGAAGACAAAAATTACATAGCTTATCCAGTCCATCCATCCATGCCATTCACTATCCAATCTTTATCTTTGTCTGCTTGTCCAAGCTTTATTGACTTCAGATAATCTGCATCTCCATCACCTCTACTGGGAGGCTGTTCCACAAATGTACCACCCTTTCTGTGAAGAAGTATTCCCTTAGGAATAATCTAAGTTTATCCCCTTTATCCTATACCACCTCATTCCAGAGCTTTCTTTCCGTTCAGAGACTCACCTCCTATGCATTTGCCATGGAGGTATTTAAATGTCTCTATCATATATTCTATTCCTGCCTTTCTTTCAAAGTATACCAATTGAGATCTCTGTCTATCAACATACACTTTATGACAAAGGCTATTCACCGTTTTAGTGGCCGTCCTCTGGACAGTAGGTACACCTCTGCTGTCTGCATTGGTGCACTGTAATGTAACATATATGGTAACTTACTGGGCACCAACAGTAAATGCTGTTCATGCCTATAATAACCCATTCTCCACCCCATCACAGCAAGCAGTTACTGTACAAAAGTGTCACAGCTCTGCAATAACTCTTAATCGCATGCTAATAGCAAGATATCTTACTGTATTTTAGTAAACGGTACCTTGGAATAAAACTGCCCCAAAGCAAAACTTAGGGCTCCTTTTACGAAGGCGCGTGACTTAATCACGCGCTAACCTCCGCGCTAGCTGAAAAACTACCGCCTGCTCAAGAGGAGGCTAGCGCGGCCGGCAGTTTAACGCACGCTATTATGCGCGTTAAACCGCTACTGCGTCGTCATAAAAGGAGCCCTTAGTAACTAATGCTAGCAAATGAGTTGGGAAATCAAGAACAGAAATTCAGAGCTTTTATTAAGCAGATACTTTTCAAGTAAATAAAAGGAAAGACTACATTGATGTCTTACGTAAGCCTATCACTGATTAGTTGAACTCAATGTATGGACGTCATCAATTGGCTGAGAAAAAGAAACCCGCAAAATACCACAAAATACAAAAGCAAAAATGAGCAATGGGATTGACCAAGTAAATCAGGTAATCCAGTGTCAGCGTCCTTTGTCAGTCCTAGTCAAATAAAAATGATGTGTTTTCGGCCAACTACTATGTATTGCTGCAAGAAGCAAAATCAGATATCTACAAAACAGCTCAAATGTATTTTTTACAATTTTGGCTGATACTAGGGGGGTCAGAAAATATCCATAATCTCCTTCTGGCCTCAGATTTTCCATGGGAAGCTTCAGGGATATGAAGTAACTGGGGGGGAGGGGAGTGGGTGTAAAAAAATATGTACATATATAGTTTTCATATTGAGTAATTGGTTTTACTCATTTTGAGGCCCTTTTACTAAAGTTTAGCACATGCTAGCAAAGCACTAAATGCTGCATTGTCCATTAGCGTGCATTAATCTTTAATGAAAGGGCCCATTTGTTCTTTAATAAATTTAACTGTTTTCTTTTAGTAGACTTTGCTATTTAGGAAAATGTTTTAAAATGCCTTTTAACAAACCTATTAAACTTTTTTGTCAGGTGATGGTGAGGACAGTAGGCCGGGAATGAGAGGAGGACACCAAATGGTCATTGACGTCCAGTCAGGTGATTATTGTACTGCACCTCAGTCATTGCAGATTTCAATATAGACAATCTTGTTTCTGTTTCTAGTACAATAGGTGTGTCATTCTGGACAAGGGGGTTATAGCCCAGTGCTCATGAATCTTGCAGAAGAAATCCATTCCGGATTTTTTTTTCTGAATCCCTCCTACTTCACAGAGAGCTTTGCTGTCCCTTACATTTTTTTCCTTCTGCATGTGAGCCTGAAGAAGCATTTATGATCTGCTCTGCTTATGTCTTTATTTTTTTTGTCAGTTCGGGGGGGGGGGGGGGGGGTCACTTTTTTTTTGGCTTGATTTTGGTGCCAAGAGCTCTCCTAGTCGAGGGTTCAGCTCTGCCTCCTTGGAGGAGAAGCAGACTGAGGTCTGCAGCTGATGGGCCAATCACTTGTGGTACCTGTTGGCCAGCCTGTAGAGGCCTTTTTGGAGTTCAGGGTCTGTCCCCCTTGTAGCATTAATTGCTTTAACTGCATTTTTTAAAAAAAAGAGTGCTCTTTTACTTTTCTCTTTAACAAGTGTTTGTACAGTAATAAAACATGGCTCACAAATAGAGCTATGATATAACTAAGATCGTTATTCAGCAAATATGTACGCAGTAGAAACCTTTATTGTGGCTTAATAAAAAGGGTGGTGGGGGTATATTTGATAGGATGAAATTTTCATGCTATGCGTCTGTTAATGTGGTAGCATGAGTTGCATTTAAGATTTATTGTTTGGTATATAAATCTCTGTTTGGCTAGGCTCCTGAGGTTTTCATTTCTTGGGTTTCATGATTAGAATCTTCCTTTACCAGCAGAAATTCTGCTTTGTTGCTTTTGACTTTTTCTACTGCTTAAGGTCTCTAAGATATAGGTCCTCTTATAAGAATATGCAGTGAAAATTTGAAATCATCTGCCATTGAATGTCCGTATTGCTCCTAAGTACATATTAGTTTATGGAAGTTACTGGAATATTAATCTGTTTAAACTAAACTAAACCTTAAGTTTATATACCACATCATCTCCACGGATGTGGAGCTCGGCACGGTTTACAAGAACTTAAAATATAGGAAGATAAGGAAAAAAAAGGTTTACATGAACTTATATATAGAAGAGAAGAGTAAGGGGGGAATAGAATTACATTTTAGTGAAAAGCCAGGTTTAAGGAATTTTATGAAGCTATAGAATAATTGGGAATTTTTCTTTTGGTTTTTTGTGTCTGCAATGTTATCCGCCTTAAAGCTACTTTGGTTGGGGATAAGGTAGGCTAGAAACATTTTAGTATAGTATACTATCTTTGGGCTTCTAGCTCAATTAGAGGCAATACTCATTGGAATTTGGTGCTATGAGCCTCATTTGTAACTACCCAGGAATTTTGTTTTGCTTTTTTGAGCCAAGTCATTGTAGGGATAACTGTTGGTGAAGGAGCCACTAACTATATTCTTAAACTACTAAGTGTCAATGTTGTGCAGTAGCAAATGCTCTACCTTCAAGCTATGAACACTGATTACAGCATCTCTGACCCTGACAAGTCCAAGAAGCAGTAACCAGGTTCAGGATTTTTTTTTTTTTTTTACATGACATATGAACGCAATCTAGTTTGTTTTGCAGACTAACCCTATATGGTGTGTCTTGGGATGCATCAAAACAGAAGATTGGTTGTACCAGTTTGTAGTTCAATAAGCGTCTAAAAAACCTTAAAAGCAATTCACAAAGTATGTAATACAGTCGCAAGGGACCCATAGGATAAAACCCAAAAAATGTATAAAAAATACATTTTTATTTTGCTTAAACACAGCCCATGTTGAGTCATTTGTATTTTATACATTATTTGGGATTTATCCTGTGGATCCCTTGTGACTGTATTACATACTTTGTGGATGGCTTTTAAGTTTTTTAATAGTATGCAAGAACCTCAGATGTATAGTCAGTCAAATCATGTACTTATATTTGTCTTAGTTGATTTCACACTAAGGACAAACAATAGATATTCTGATAGACACTCTTATGATAGTATTTCTGAAATGTATGGACCTTCAGACCACCATCGGGTATAAAACACCGATTGTTTTACTCTTTGTCGGTCCAACTTTTATTAATTATTCATAGTGCGCTCATTTTCAAATTTTGTCATTGTTTTTTAACTTGGTTTTACTTAAAAATTTCTATATATTCATGACAATTGGAACGTCACTTAGCTTTAGCTTATAGTGATACTGTCCTGTCTTCACCCTCCGAGTTAGCTCCCTCAAACATTTCCCGGGAGAAATGAAGACAGGACAGTATCACTATAAGCTAAAGCTAAGTGACGTTCCGTTTGTCATGAATATATAGAAAATTTTTAGTAAAACCAAGTTAAAAAAAGAGAAAAATTTGAAAATGAGCATACTATGAATAATTAATAAAAGTTGGACCGACAAAGAGTAAAACAATTGGTGTTTTATACTCGATGGTGGTCTGAAGGTCCATACATTTCAGGGTGTCAAGTCAAAAGCGCGCCGGGACAAAGGCGCGCGCAGACAATTGAGCACAGTGCGGAGGTGCGCGCGCCAAAGAAAATTACTGTTTTTAAGGGCTCCGACGGGGGGGCATGGGGGGAAACCCCCCACTTTACTTAATACAGATCGCACCGCGTTGTGGGGTGGTTTGGGGGGTTGTAACCCCCCACATTTTACTGAAAACTTCACTTTTTCCCTGTTTTTAGGGAAAAAGTTAAGTTTCCAGTAAAATGTGGGGGGTTACAACCCCCCAAACTAGAGGTCTGCACGGGAACGGGGATCGCGGGGATCCCACGGGTTCCCCCCCTGGCCCACGGGACTCCCACGGGGACGCCCCCTGGCCCACGGGACTCCCACGGGGATGCCCCCCTGGCCCACGGGACTCCCACGGGGATGAAAACAGCCTACCTAAATTCTGGCGATGCAGGCGTGCAGCTTACAAGTCCGGCGTCGCGGCGGGAAATAGCCATGCTGAGCAGTGAGCTCAGCACGTACACAGATGAAAGCCTTGCTTGCTGATTGGTCGGGCGGCCCCGCTCCGCCGTGCCGCCGGACCAATCAGCAAGCAAGGCTTTCATCTGTGTACGTGCTGAGCTCACTGCTCAGCATGGCTATTTCCCACCGCGACGCCGGACTTGTAAGCTGCATGCCTGAAAAAGAAATCATCCTGGCCGGGGTCGGTGTCATGCTCTGGAGCTTCTACAGCCTTCCTATCTCCCTCTCCCTTCTACCTGCTTCCGGCCACACCCCCTGCTCCGCGGCTCTCTTTGGCAACTCAGCAGCAGCGATCGACACAAGCTTCTGACGTCGGGGCCTACCATCTGCGAGTCCCGCTTGTTTCAACTTCCTTTTTCCACAAAGGCGGGACTCGTAGAGGGAAGGCCTCGATGTCGGCAGCTTGTCTTGATCACCGCTGCTGACCAGTTGCTGAAGAGAGCCGCGGAGCAGGGGAGTTTTGCCAGGTGCAGGTAGAAGGGAGAGGGCCAGATGCAGGACTCGTGGGTGAGGGAGGAGAAGAGAGAGAGAGAGGGGAGGGAAACAAAAGGAAATATTTCATACTGGGCTGGGCCGGAGTGGAGGGAGGGTGGAAAGATTCTGGCTACCGGGTGCAGTAACAAAGGAAAAGGGGGGAAAGCTGAAAATGGAGATAGAGACACAAAGAAGAGAAAGAGTAAGCAGGACCTACTGAATAAGGATAGAGATACAGAGGGGACATGAAGAGGAGGTGAAATAGAGACATAGAAGTAATGCTGAAAAAGGGGGGGAGATAAAGACATTGAAAGGGTAAATGGTGAACATGGGGTAAAGACAAGGATAGAGACAAATGAAGATTCTGAAAAAGTGGTGAGATAGGGATATAGGTGAGATGGACACAAAGAAGGGTGATGCTGTAAAATAGATGGAATGGTAATTCTGACAGACACAGAAGGGAAATGCTGGATCAAGGAGAGATGGGGCTCAGGCTGGATGGAATGAGGAGAAATGCCTTGTTGGCCCGGAACTTCCTCTCCTACGTCAGAATTGACATCAGGGAGCGGAATGCTGGTCAGCGCGACGCTTCTGCAGGGAAAGCTTGGGACAGCGGTGGCTTGGGGGCTATTCCCCGATGGCGGTGGCAGCAAACCGAGTGGCTTGGGGGAGGGCACGGAGAAAGAAAGAAAGGGGGCAGACAGGGAGACAGAAAGAAGGGGGAACAGGGAGACAGAAAGAAAAAGTTGGGGGAGAGAATGAGGTCTGGAGGAGAGGAAACATACAGGAGGCTGAAAGAAAGGAAGAAAGATTGGATGCACAGTCAGAAGAAGAAAGTGCAACCAGAGACTCATGAAATCACCAAACAGCAAAGGTAGGAAAAATGATTTTATTTTCAATTTAGTGATCAAAATGTGTCTGTTTTGAGAATTTATATCTGCTGTCTATATTTTGCACTATGGCTTCCTTTTACTAAACCGCAATATCGTTTTTTAGCGCAGGGAGCCTATGAGCATTGAGAGCAGCGCGAGGCATTCAGCGTAACTCCCTGTGCTAAAACCTACTATTGTGGTTTAGTAAAAAGGGAGGGGGTGTATTTGTCTATTTTTGTATTTTGTTACCGAGGTGACATTGCATAGAGTCATCTGCCGTGACCTCTTTGAAAAAACCCGGAATATGAATAATTAACATTTTCTCTGCCTTTCATTGTGCTTTGTGTTTTTTTTAAATTTTATTGTTGGTAGATCATTTTGACTTAGTCATTATAAAGTAGCTCACAAGCCCATAAAGTGTGGGCACCCCTGCTCTTACTCTGGGGCACCAGACCTCCCTCACAGCACACACACGGCAAATGGAAGAAAGAGGAGAATTTTTGGTCGTAGGGAGGAAGGTACAGAATGTGATAGGGAAGAAAAAGATGAGAGTGAGAAATGTGGCAAGGGAACAATGGGACAGATTGAAAGGGATGCAAGAGGGAGGAATATTGGACAGTGGTGAAGGGAATGGAGGGAGAGATGTGGCATAGTGTTGGAGAGGGGTGATAGAAGGAGAAATGTTGGGCATGGGGCTGGTGGGCAGGCACGAAAGATGAGAAAGAGATAAATGCTGGACCATGGTAGGGGAAACCAATGGACAGCAACAGAAGAATTTACAGAAGATGGGAAAGCGGAAAAAAGAAACTGGGACCAACTTTATGGAAAAATAAGTCTCCAGACAACGAAGGTAAAAAACGGAATTTATTGACTAAAATATGTTAGCTTTGGGAAATGTATATGGCAGATGTCTTTGTTTTGTGTTCAAAAGAAAAGGAAATTCATTTCTGGTTTTATTTCTACAGTGTTGAAGTACTTGTTGACCCTTGCTGTGGTGGGGATCCCCAAGCACCGCCAGCAGAGGACCTCCTCTAGAGATGGCCAGAACTCCCCTCCACCAAGCGCAGCAGTCGCTGGCAGCATCCATGAGCCACTGAGGTGCCAGCATCTGTGACTCAGGGACGCTACTGCTGCCTGCCAAGCTTGGCAAAAGGGACCCCCGGCCAACTGCAAAGGAAGTCCTCAGCTGACAGTTTGTGGGTTTTCATCAGCTGAGTATTTATATTTTATATTTACATTAGAGGTTCTGGTAGAAACCCATTTACAAAGTATGTATTCTTCCCAATTAATATTTCCAAATTAATAAAGTCTCTTTGCTTATTTGTAAATGGGTCTCTACCAGAGCCAGTAGCATAATTAAATAAAATAACTATTTCTGAAGTTTATAGGGAAGGATGGTGACGGAGGGGATTCCTCGCGGGGACGGGTGGGGACGGAGGGGATTCCTCGCGGGGACGGGTGGGGACGGAGGGATTCCTCACGGGGATGGGTGGAGACAGGTGGGATTTTGGCGGGGACGGGTGGGATTTCTGTCCCCGCGCAACTCTCTACCCCAAACCCCCCACAACGCCGCCGCGATCTGTTTTAAGTAAAGTGGGGGGGGGGGCTCCCCAACAAAACCCCCCGTCGGAGCCCCTAAAAACAGTAATTTTCTTTGGCGTGCACCTCTGTCTTGCGCTCAGTTGTCGGTGCGCGCCTTTGTCTTCCGCGATTATGTCTATGAACCCATTTCAGAGATACTATCATAAGAGTATCTATCAGAATATCTATTGTTAGTCCTTAGTGTGAAATTAACTAAGAGAAATATAAGTACATGATTTTAAGTTTTTTAGACACTTATTAAACTACAAACTGGTACATCCAATTTTCCGTTCCACAATCTTTTGTTTTCTTGCTGCTTTTGCTTTGTGGAACCTTTTGGTGCTACTTGGATTTTGTTATGTCTTGGGATGTAATATACTGTATAAGGTCAGGCACCAGTAACTTTTCATATGGTGGTGCAGAGGGAGGAGTGAGTGTGTGTTGCTCCTGCCTCCCATCTTATAGGTGTGCAAGGAGGAAGGTTTCCTAGATCACCAGGGTCACTTTTTGGGTGTGAATGGGAGGCCACCACCATCTGTGGAGTTGGCTGGGTCCACTAGACCACAAAGAGTTTATTTTTGGATATCAAGAAGTTGTTGATGGTTTCATTAAACCACTATGGATAATTTTAAGGTGTTGAGGGAGAGAGGGGATACAGAGTTCAGCAGGCTGGGTGCCTCTCCCCCCCAACCAGTGTTGTCTTTCCTGTCAATGCTTCAGGGGTGTTAAATGTTGGTCCTTGAGGCCGCAATCCAGTCGGGTTTTCAGGATTTCTCCAATGAATATGCATGAGATCTATTTACATGCACTGCTTTCATTGTATGCTAAAAGATCTCATGCATATTCATTGGGGAAATCCTGAAAACCCGACTGGATTGCGGCCCTCAGGGACCAACATTTGACACCCCTGCAAGTTTAACCAGTCTTCATCACACACTGAGAAGGAGAGATTTTTTTTCTTCAACACAGCAAATGGCTGCATATTGTAGCTGTGTGCTGTTTTTCCGACACTGGCAATTTGCGGGATGTTTGCTTATAGCATTGAGAAGCTAAAATTTTGTGTTAGGAAGGAACGCTCTTAAGTGTCGCCACACAGCTCTAATACAAGCTTATTACATCAATTTGTTGGTTTGTTGAATTGCCCCCATCTGTATGTAGAAGGCAGCTCAAGCACATATGAAGACTTCTGTCCCAATATGATCAGGTCTTTGGCATTTTCTATCCGTAGCATTAATCTGCTGTGAAAAGGAACCTCAAGGTACTGTAGTTCCCTATGAAAGTCCTCTAACAAACTGCAGTGTAAGCTTGATTGTCAGCTAGCCCTAGTGAATAAGATGAAAGTATCTTGCAACCCAATTAAAATGGCAGTGAAAAGGAAGAGGAACTGGAGTTGTTTTAGCAGTGCCTTTTCCTTTGTAACCCTGCAACCATCTAATGCCATAAAATGTATTGTACTCTTTTAGTGCATTCTCCCTCTCCAGTTCACAATGCCATCGGCAGGTTCTGAAAAGCTTTAATTGCTATTAGCTTGATAGCAAATTCATTTTTCATTGCTTGTAGATATTTTTCCTTTGACCAAATTTTTCAGGTCCTGTGGATAAAAGGTGGTTTCAGCTTTCAGCTGATCCATTCAGTTTTGCCATTAAACTTCAACCAGGGCAACAAAACCCTTGGCAGGCAAGGCCTTAACATTTTTGGCAATAACTCAATAGGATGCGCAGTCCGTGCCAAATCTTTTTTGTTTTGCTCAGCTCTGAATGAGGTCGTTGTGGTGATTCGAGTTTTGTGAGCTGTGAGAATTTATGTGCACAAAGCCAGCAGCTTTTCATACAGGAACACTGGGAACCCTGAGTGCCCCAGAAGAGGGCTAATTAGAGTTAATGAACTGGGGTAACCTTCTCAGTACAGAGCAGCATTAACCTCTTCTAGTTCTGTTTTTTTTTTCTGTTTACTGAGCTGATCTATTTACTTATAGACATGTATTTAGTCAGTTGCCCTCAAGAATTTGATAGCAGCTTTCTTCATCCCTCACCCTCCTCATTTGTCCACCAAACACTGTAAAGATGATTTTAAGTGTGTGTAATGTATTGTCACTAATTGTTGAAGTAAGAACTCAATCTGTCTATTCTAAGCAGCAATTTCCTATGGGTCATGGCCTTAATTACTTTGTAATTATCACAAAGTTGGGATATATATATTTTTTTTAGATATACAGTGTAACCATGGAGCCCGTTCTTCTGCATCACTTGAAATATCTTGGTACTGGGTGAAACTTAATTATCCTCGGTGCCAGGAGTTTAGTCTCTGATATGCATTCTTACTAGCAGTGTAACAAAAAAAAGATTACAACTATATTCCACGAGTTGCATTAAATTCCAGGAGTCGCATTAAATTTTTTAAAAAAGATGTGTTAAGTGTTTAGGAAGAATCTTGGCTAAGCATTATTGAAGTAACAATACTGTAAACCAGTAGGGGAGGCTCGGACAAGAGGAATTTTTTTTTTTTCCATGACAAGCATGCTTACCATGATGTGCAAGAGGATCTCACGATCACACTTGGCAAAGGGCATCATACAGTTTCAAAAGCTTTGTTAAAGATTAAAGGGCCTCTTTACTAACGTTTGCATGAATTTAATGCACAATAAATGCAAAGGTTATATGCTAAGCGTGAGAGGGGACTTTCCTAGTATTAGCTCACAGAGTTCTTTATTGCGTATTGTGTGAATACTCATTATTGTGGTAAAGTACTTTGCGCTGACTGTCGGTAACTCTGTAATACATTATACAGCTAATTCATGTGTTATCATGTCAGTGTAGTAATGGCTAACTGTGGTCCTGAGCTAATTCACATACTAACTTAGCTCACTTAGCTCACCTATTCATAAAAGTGGTCACAGGGATGAAGCAGGAAACTACAGGCCGGTGAGCCTCACTTCAGTTGTTGGAAAAATAATGGAAGTGTTGCTGAAAGAAAGGATAGTGTATTTCCTTGAATCTAATGGGTTACAGGATCCGAGGCAACATGGCTTTACAAAAGGTAAATCGTGCCAAACGAACCTGATTGAATTTTTTGATTGGGTAACCAGAGAGCTGGATCGAGGACATATGCTAGATGTAATTTACTTGGATTTCAGCAAAGCCTTTGATACAGTTTCTCATAGGAGGCTGTTGAACAAACTTGAAGGGCTGAAGTTAGGACCCAAAGTGGTGAACTGGGTCAGAAACTGGCTGTCGGACAGACGCCAGAGGGTGGTGGTTAATGGAAGTCGCTCGAAGGAAGGAAAGGTGACTAGTGGAGTCCCTCAGGGTTCGGTGCTGGGGCCAATCCTGTTCAATATGTATGTAAGTGACATTGCTGAAGGGTTAGAAGGAAAAGTGTGCCTTTTTGCAGATGATACCAAGATTTGTAACAGAGTAGACACCGAAGAGGGAGTGGAGAATATGAAAAAGGATCTGCAAAAGTTAGAGGAATGGTCTAATGCCTGGCAACTAAAATTCAATGCAAAGAAATGCAGAGTAATGCATTTGGGGATTAATAATAGGAAGGAACCGTATATGCTGGGAGGAGAGAAGCTGATATGCACGGACGGGGAGAGGGACCTTGGGGTGATAGTGTCCGAAGATCTAAAGGCGAAAAAACAGTGTGACAAGGCAGTGGCTGCTGCCAGAAGGATTCTGGGCTGTATAAAGAGAGGCGTAGTCAGTAGAAGGAAGAAGGTGTTGATGCCCCTGTACAGGTCATTGGTGAGGCCCCACTTGGAGTATTGTGTTCAGTTTTGGAGACCGTATCTGGCGAAAGACGTAAGAAGACTTGAGGCGGTCCAGAGGAGGGCGACGAAAATGATAGGAGGCTTGCGCCAGAAGACGTATGAGGAGAGACTGGAAGCCCTGAATATGTATACCCTAGAGGAAAGGAGAGACAGGGGAGATATGATTCAGACGTTCAAATACTTAAAGGGTATTAACGTAGAACAAAATCTTTTCCAGAGAAAGGAAAATGGTAAAACCAGAGGACATAATTTGAGGTTGAGGGGTGGTAGATTCAGGGGCAATGTTAGGAAATTCTACTTTACGGAGAGGGTAGTGGATGCCTGGAATGTGCTCCCGAGAGAGGTGGTGGAGAGTAAAACTGTGACTGAGTTCAAAGAAGCATGGGATGAACACAGAAGATTTAGAATCAGAAAATAATATTAAATATTGAACTAAGGCCAGTTACTGGGCAGACTTGCACGGTCTGTGTCTGTGTATGGCCGTTTGGTAGAGGATGGGCAGGGGAGGGCTTCAATGGCTGGGAGGGTGTAGATGGGCTGGAGTAAGTCTTAACAGAGATTTCGGCAGGTGGAACCCAAGCATAGTACTGGGTAAAGCTTTGGATTCTTGCCCAGAAATAGCTAAGAAGAAAAAAAAATAAAAAATTTTAAATTGAATCAGGTTGGGCAGACTGGATGGACCATTCGGGTCTTTATCTGCCGACATATACTATGTTACTATGTTACACTTTAGTAAATTCTAAAAGACTTTACTGCACATTATGTAGGAGTTCAAGTTGAGATGGCCTTATAAGAAATATCTGTTTTCCCACTAATTCAGTCTAAGTCAAGATGTTTCATTTGGCCGTATACCTTTTCTTCAAGCATTCACACTGCTTTTCCTATTGGTTTTGGCCTCAAACTATAGCATTTTACCTATGAACTACACCCTAACCAAGGTGTTTCTGGTCCTTTTTCAATTTTATTTCTTTAATATTCTGCTATATCAAACCATCTCCCTCTTTTTGTATTTTTATAAGTTGCCGTATTTTTTTATTTTTTTAAATTCAGTCAGCCTTTCTTCAAAGACAGATTTAATTTCAACTTTCAATTAACTTTGACAATTTCTTTCACCTTGTCAAAGGAACCAGGCCAGAGGCTTCAAATTCAGTCTCAGAATGTATTAGAGATGTGTCTAATTGACCATCACACTATGCCATTTCTACTTTGAGGATAACTATTATGCTTATGGGAATGAAATATGCTCCAGAATGTTTTGGTTTCAGAAGGGCAAACTTTGAAGCTGAGAAGTTCAGGCATTTAGAGGAAATCTAATCTAATCTGGTATTTCTGAGTCGTGCTATGCTTAAACAGGTTCAAGGTGACTTACAAGGTTTTGAGTTACAGAATGAATATACTACTTTATAGTAGTTTGAGGAGGTCAGAATTATGGATAGGGTAATAGAGAAGAGAATAGAGGTTCTTTGATTGTACTGATAATAGCGTTTGAGTAGAGGTTGAGCCTTTCCCCCTCTTCTGCTAAACCGCGCTAGCCACGCTGCTCCCGACACTCAGAGTTCTTATGAGTGTCAGGAGCAGCGCGGGTCATTCAGCATGGCTCCCGGTGCTAAAACCGCTAGCACGGTTTAGTAGAAGAGGCCCTTAGTGATTTTAATTATTTTGAGTTAGTTGTCTACGGTATGTATGCTTTCAAAGAGTGTTTTTATTTTTTTTTTTTTTTCGGAATCTGTTATAGAATGTTTCCATCCTGCTGTCAGGTGGGAGGTTGTGCCAGGGCTTGGTGCCAAGATATGTGAAAAGAGAGTCAAATACACGTTTGTATTTAACCCCTTTGGGAGTCGGGAGAAGCAGTTGCAGCAATTTGTTTTCTGGGTGACACAGACCAGGAGTTGACAAATAAGTTTCAGCGGTTCAGCAGGTTTTGCATATAGCATTTGAAACATTATACATGATAGTTTGAAGGTGTTGTGGGTTTTGACAGGCAGCCGGTGTAAAATAAGCCCTAGTTATGAAGCAGCGTGACTCGGCCCCTGCCCACCATACTCAGCAGTGTCTCATACCCCAGCTGGAAGCTTCCCTGCGGCTACTGAACGTCCCTCCAACCTGCGCCTGTTTCCCGGATGTTGTCTCCGTTGTTGAGATTCAAATTCAAATAAATTCCAAACTCCTTACTATCTTTTCTGCAACCTTCCCAAATCCAAAGTTCTACCCATATTTCTAAAAAAATAACTCTTCGTGTTGCGACTCTCCAATTGAACATTACTCCAAACTAATTCATTTTAAGAAACACAGGAGTGAAAAAAAAATTGGCTTGCACAATTAGAAAGGCATATATGCCTTATAGAAATTTGACTAAAATGGAGGAATAAAAAGTACTGATGGCTTGTTTGGGGAAGGTTTCTTTTTTTCTGCTTTAGTTAACAGTGATGTAGATGACACAGAGCCTTGTTTAAAACATCCCCCGAAAATAAGCCCTAACACATCTTTTGGAGAACAATTAATATAAGACCCTGTCTTATTTGGGGGAAAATATGGTATATGGAAGACTCATTCTGAGGATGCCTAATGCTTCACTGAGTTCTCTAATCCAGAAGAGGATGAATTTTCAAATCGCCCTGTGTGGCTCACTAGTAGAGCAGGGATTGGTCCAAGATGGTTAGCAGGAGTATGTATACCTTGGGGAGACCCCATAAGCATACAAAAATAGAATGGTTTTAAGCTCTGTTTTAAAAAATATGAAGCTAGAGATTGTACACAGAGTTGTGGGCAGAGTGTTCCAGAGTTTGGGTCCAACAGTACTGAAGAGAGACCTTTTGTAAGTTTTTCCAGTTGAAGTAGTCATGAGGATGAGACTTACAGAAGAAGATCATCCAAGGAATGCGTATTGTTGTAATAATGTGAAGATGGATGAGGGCGGGCTAAGTTGTGAAAAGCTTGGAGGTCAGGCATAGAAGTTTGAAGATGATTCTCTGTTCTATTGGAAGCCAGTGGAGTGCGATAAGAGCTAGTTATGGGCCTTGTATTTTGTGTGTCTAAGTGCTTTGAAAATGAGCTCCATGTCCAGGGAAATGAGAGGAAAGAGATGCAACAGCTTGAGGAAGAGGAAGGAAGAAAGTAAAAGAGATGCCAGACCATGGAGGGGGTGAAGCTGAAATGAGTCTAGAAGACTTTGCTGCATTGAGACATTCATACTACTACAGCATGATATGTCATTATACTCAGCCATCTTCATACTTTAGGCCTGCTGGCCAGTGACCCTGTGCAAAGTAATAAAAGACACAGAAATCTTAACCTCATTCTCAGTCCCAACAGCAGTTGACTTTGACTCTTTTTTTCTAGAGAACATTGCCAACATTTTCATTGAATCTACCTACCACTCTCCCTGTTGAAGGCAGATTGGAGGGGAAGGGAAAGATGCCAGGGCTTGGGGGAGGGAGGAGACCGAGATGCCAGACCAGGACGGAAAGGAAGGATAGATGCCTGAGCATGGAGGGGGAGGGAGAAATGGAAGGGATGTAGAGAAGAGAAATACCAGGGCATAGAAGGCAGGTAAGGAGAGAGATGCCAGACTGGAGTGGGAAGGAAGGAAAGAAAGGAGAAGAGCAATGCCAGAGTATAGGGGAGGAGGTGGATACAGTTTCTAAAGAAAAATGGAGAGGGGTTGAAGCTGAAATGAATCGTATACAAAGGAGAAAAAGGGCAGAGGCTAGACATTTATGGAAAGGACATAGAAAGAGAGAAGATGCCATATAGAGGAGGGAGAGGGCAGACTGGATGGAGGAGGGAGAGGGCGAGCAGTGAATGGAAAGAAAAGGAAGAGAAGATGATTAAAGCAGAAACAACAAAATGCAGAAAAAAAATTTTGTTTTTTGAATAAAGTAGTATTGTAACTATTGATAAATGTTTATATATTAAACAGAAAATGGAAATAAGGTAATCTTTTTATTAGATTAATTTTAATACATTTTTTGCTAACTTTTGGAGACCAAAATCCCCTTCCTTAGGATAGGATACCATAATAGCAGTATACTGTACTGACCTTAAGGAGGTTTTGGCCTCTGAAAGCTAATTGAAAAATGGAGTAGTCCAATAAAATGGTGTATTCTTATTTTCTATTTTATTTCTATTTGTTAGTTTGTAAAGTGGTGATTTGTCAGTTTTTTCAAATTTATATTTGCTATCTTTATATTTTGCACAGTATTAAGGGACGTGTCACTGTTTCTGTGGTGTTGCATTGTATGCAGAGTTGGGCTCCTTGGCAGTTCAGTTTGACCTTTGTCTACTTATTTCTATTTTTAGTTTGTGATAACTTATTCCATACTGGGTGAGGGTATATCTCTGTTCTATATGTATGAAAAGGACATGATTTTCTGTTAGCGTTGACTGTGCAGGATCAATCTGTACTAATCTGTTTAGTTTTACAATGGGTGTATTGATCTAGTTTACGCTTGTTTTGTGACTTGTGGATTATTACTAAAAAAAAAATTTTAATAGAGGAGGAGGAGGGTGTTAATGATTGGCTCTGGGTATGAAATATACTAGGTACACCACTGAATAAAAGCATTTTTATTCTTGCAAGCTTATGGATCTGAGTATGGAGGGAGATTTTTTTATTGTATTTTTTTTATTATCTTAGTTATTGTTAGTTTTAAAATGTTAAAGCTACTGCCTCAGCACTCTGAGGTTGTGGGTTCAAACTTACGCTGCTCCTTAGCCCGCAGAGACAGACAGGGAAAAATGCTTGAGTACCTGAATAAATTCATGTAAAATGTTCTGCGCTTCACTGGGAAAACAGTATAGAAAATTGAATAAATAAATACATTTTAAAAAATGTATTTATATACCTCGCCTCTTACATTCTAAGTGGTTTTACATTCAGGTACTTTATCATATTTCCCTGTCTGTCCCAGCAGGCTCAAACTCTTTCTAGTGTACATGGAGCAATGGGGGGATTAAGTGACTTGCCCAGGGTCACAAGGAGCAGCAAGGGATTTGAACCCACAACCTCAAGGTGCTGAGGCTCTAACCACTGCACCACTCCCAATATGATAATTATTGTAGTTCAGTATATTGTGGAATAAAGGCCCTTACTAATAAATTCCATATTGTAAATCTTTTTCAGTAACTATAGAGCATGGTACATGAGGTCCCATGTTTGCATAACTTTTTAAATGTTCTTTTCATTTTTGTTTAGAAACTGTTTATTTGTTTGGTGGCTGGGATGGAACACAGGACTTGGCAGATTTCTGGGCATACAGTGTAAGGGAAAACCAGTGGAGCTGCATATCTAGAGATACTGAAAAAGAGGTACGTTTTGAAGTCTTTCATAGCTCAGTGGCGTATTGGAACACTTTTATGATGTCACATAGACATTAAAGTGGAAATTCTATAAATGATGCTCAAAAATTGGCAGTGAAAAAATCAGTGCTCAGTATTATTTTATAAAGGTCATTCGAACGATGAGCACCTATTACAGGATAGCATTAGGTGCCCACATTTAGGTGCCACATACTGAAACCAGGTGTAATTCCCAGTGCCTAATTTGGTTGCACATCCCTGGTATTCTGCACTAATTTTAGGAACACCCCTGACCCACCCATGCATCTTCCATGGCCATGTTCCCTTTTGGGTTGCATGGGATGGGATTTGGACGCATATTGTTATAGCGTGTAACAAAATGTGTGCTCAATTCCAAATTGGTAATGCCTAGTACCAATTGACACCATTAAGCTCCTTAGCCAATTTTATGTGGATGCACATCTTGGATCTGCAGCTAATTTGGGGTGCCATATATAGAATCTGGGGATGAGAACCTAATTAAGGGGCACCTACACCCTGGATCCCTCTTCAGTGGACCTACCCACCTTAGAAACTGGACTCCTCAAACTAGCAGGTCAACTTGACAACTGTCAACCCTTGTCAGACCTAGCAGAGAACTGGCACATAGGGGATCTGCAAGCTCTTTGAAAATTTAGCAACCATGAAACGGAAAAAAACAAAAAGAACTACTTCTCCCCATGATTCAGCCCTGAACTCGGGGAACTGAAAAGGAAGATACGGAAAGCAGAAAGATCATGGTGTAAATCCAAACAACCAACTGACCAAAATAACTGGAAACAGCTATTGGAACTTTACAAGCAATCCATTTTAGAAACCAAAGCAAAAATACTATATTGCAACTCATCGCTAAATTTTCAAATCGATCGAGGGGCATTTTCTCCCTAACTAGGAGATTATTTTCAGCCGCCCAAAACCATCCACACATGATAAACTCAGACTCAGAAACCCTCTCCGCCTTTTTCCAGGATAAGATTAACATTCGCTTAAACCTCGACAAGTCAGCAACCCTACCAGGAAGACAAACACCAATCTCAACTTCCCATACACAAACCCCAGCGAAAATCCTTGATCACTTCAAGGAAGGTCTCGCCAGACACATTAGAAGCAACACTGGACACACTATTTATTTATTTAGATTTTTATCCCGTCCTCCCAGTAGCTCAGAACGGTTTACAAGTAAACATTCACAATGGAGTGAATTGGACATACAAGATTATACAGTAGATTTAAATATTTAAAGTTTCTGCACTCTGTATTTTCTTTGACTATCTGCACATTGTAACTCGCTGAATGTCCAGCTCTCTTGATTGTAAACCACCTAGAAGTCGCAAGATTGTGGCAGTATAGAAGAATAAAGTTGTTATTATTATTATTATTACTATGCCTTACCATTTCCAACCATGACCCTTGCCCTTGCACCCTGTTAAAATCAGTAAAGGGTCCCTTCATCAACTCAATCCTACTCCTTATCAATGTCTCACTTTCCAAAGGAGAGGTACAAACTTCCTGGAAATCATGAATAATCAAACCTCCACTGAAGAAACCGACCTTGGATCCATTGGTCCCTAGCAGCTATAGACCAGTGTCCAACCTCCCATTCATGTTCAAACTCTTGGAAAAGGCAGTCCTAACTAACTAACCACATTCACAGAAAACCAAGACATCCTGGCCTCAAAACAATCAGGCTTCAGGAAACATAGAACCAAAACAGTCTTACTTGACATCATAGACGACTATTGGAACTACATGGATAAAGGCACAGATGTGCTGCTTGTCTTGCTAGACCTGAGCACAGCCTATGACACACTAGATCACAACATCCTACTATCTCTTGCACACTGTGGAATCTACATTCATTCATTCACTGATGATATCCAGCTTTACATCCCACTAGGATTAATTTAGAATTCCCATCTCGACATCCTGGATGCCAACCTTATGTTATCTGCACAGATCTCCAAGGTGGTGTCCTCATCCTTCTACCACCTATGTCAATTGAAGCATCTTTGGCGGTACTTTTCCCATACAGACTTCACTCAACTGCTATATGCCTTTGTGCTATCTCACCTGTACCTGGGAATAACTAAGGCTAGGTGTAGGGCATTGCAGGTGGTCCAGAATGCCGCAGCCAGACTGATAACTGGGACATCAAAATATGAGCATGTTACTCCATATCTTCAACAACTACATTGGTTGCTAGTTGTGTTCCGAATTCAGTACAAAGCAATCATGTTATGTCATCAATTTCTATATGAAGTCTAGCAAAACCCAAAATGGGAAAACTGCAATACACAAGCGAGCAAAAAGTTTTCCCTAACCCTAGAAAAGGAGGAGGGGCAGAGGCATCCGAACCAAGAGAACACCTGAAACAAATGATGAGTGATGTGAGTGGAAAACCCTCAGTCTCAGCGTGCTATGGGAACGAGCCCCTAAAGCACCAGCTATCGCAATCAAACCCCAGAACGGGTGTTACTTGTGAAACATCCCTGGGTTTCCAACTAAATTTACTAATGCACAAACGTGCTACTGGTGAAAAGTAAAGTGGAAAAATACATGAAAAAATCACTACACAGTAAAATGGTTCAGATATCTTTTCCCTCCTCCAAGGGCAAGGAGCATCCAAAATCACCTGGGCTGGCTAGATGCTAACAAAGACAAAAGCAAAAATTACTTAACTTCTTCAATTTCTATTTGGCACTATGCCTGAAATTTTTAAGAACATGTCTCGTTACCAACCACAAAGATCCTTACATTCTGTAGGTGCGGCACTGTTGAAAACAAAGGCCAACCCTAAACATGTAGATACGAATGCCATGACTTTTACGTGTGCAGGAGTCAAGTTATGGAATGGCCTCATTGGCCAGATTAGACAATGGGGAGAGAGGAATTCCTTTAAGAAAATGTTGAAGACTCAACTATTTGTTGAAGCATTTTTTTGAGCAAACTATTTTATATTAGACTGAATACGTATGTTTTGATACACTTTCTGTTTTTTCTTATTCTTCTATGGACTCTTAACTTTTTATGTATGTAACTCCTTGTAAACCGTTTTGGATAAAAACGGTATAGAAATTTTTAAAATAAATAAAATAAACTTGTACGCCAGCCTTCCTATGAAAGAACAACATTGACTACAAAGAGTCCAGAATGCTGCAGTCAGGCTATTGAGCAACCTTGGTTCCTTCAGTTCCATTACCCCAGCACTGAATTAAGGGCACTGGCTACACGTAAGAAAGAGGGCCATCTTCAAACAATTGACTATTGCCTTTAAGCTCTTCAAGACATGACTCCCCACTATATAGCAGAACTCCTCCCCATCTATCACCCAACCAGACCACTCAGATCGCAGCTGGAACACAGACTATGTATCCCACCGGCTCATCAGCTCCGCTAGAAACTGCTTGGAACCGCTTGGAAACGATCCTTCTCTCATAGTGTGATAAAACTGTGGAACCCGCTTCCCCCTGACATTCGAGCTATAGATAGCTTGCTACTTTTCTGGAAAGCATCACATACATGCCTTGAGACAAAAGCCAGGCCATAGTGGTCTGTAACTGAAACCGACCACCAAAAACTCATTGCTAATTGTGGCATACTGTTTTGTACGGGTACCTTTCAAACACCTACCATAGTCCCATTAGTCTTAACGTCTCCAGTCTAGTTGTAAATGTACCTCTGTAACCCTTAATCCAATTCTCTAGTATATTATGAATGTACCCTTAATCCTCTGTCTCAAATATATTTGTGAATGTACCACTGTAATCCGTTCTGGGCTCCTGGGGACGACAGGCTATAAAACTAACTAGCTAACTAAATACATTTAGCTGCTATGTATCACTTCTAAAGCGTTGAAAGGTGTACGCAGTGCTGTACATTTAGAACATTTAGGCACCTAGAAAGTGATTATGTAGAGCTTATTCTGTAAAGGAAATTAAGCGTAACTGGCATATATGCATGCATGTGATTAGGTACAAGCACTTACAGGGCTGGTGTAAATGCTTGTACCTAGGTTTGGTATATAATAAATGCAAATTAATGTATTTTGTAGGTTATACACAACGTGAATGCCCACCTATAAAGCATGTGCTATTGAAGATCGGCATGTATTTAGGAATAGCACTTAGCTAGTTTGTCATTTACACACGTATGTGTGTTACATAGGAACGTAAATTACCAGGATACTGGCATTAATTCCATTTTGTGCTGCCTACTTAGATAGCTGTTTATGTAATTACCTCCTAAGGGAGTAATTTCATTACAGAATGTCTATTCTGAATGTCCAAGAAGGAGCCCATTTTATTCCTGGTTTCTGTTCCAATGGATCCTATACTGAAGCAGTTGTCCTCTTTTAGTCGCAAACCTTGCAGAAGGACGTCGCATATCTTTCAACTCCTCCCCTTCAGCAGCGAAGAATAGCTCCTCCTTCAGTTTTTCCATCGGTTCTCTTATTCTATGTGACTTGGTGCCTGGAGGTCCCCTTCTTGGGGTTTCTCCACTAGGGAAAGGATGCAGACCTGTGAGGGCTGCTGCTCACAGGTCAATTTCTTTGAGTGCCAGTGGTGTCAGCCTGCCTTGAGACCCATCAGAAGCATGGGGTCCATTCCCCTGGAGCTTGCTTGCCTGCTGATTTATCAGAGGCTTGTGTGGAGAAACTATGTATATTGCTTGATGTTAGTTTATAAAAGTCTAATTTTGAGCTCTTAAACATGGGGATGTCATCTTTGTTCAGCAGAAGCTTGCCATTTGTTAATATAGTGCTTTAACCTTCAAACTTTTTCATACAGAACGGTCCAAGTGCCAGATCTTGTCATAAAATGTGCATCGATACCCAGCGAAGACAGATCTACACATTGGGGCGATACCTGGATTCCTCTGTGAGGAACAGCAAGTCTCTTAAAAGTGACTTCTACCGCTATGACATTGATACAAATACGTGGACATTGCTAAGTGAAGATACTTCTGCAGATGGGGGTCCCAAATTGGTATTTGATCATCAGGTCTGGTGTACTGAGATTAAATATACACACACACACATGTTCATTTGCATATATGTTTATAGATGAAGCTCTCTTTATCACTCACAGTAGGATGAAGCTACTATATACACATTCTCAAGTTCAAGCTTCAGAGGCTCAGTTTGAAATGATGCTTGAGGCAGGGAGAGGGATAAATAAAATGCAGGGAAATATTTTTCATGAAGGGGATGGAATGTCAATTTTCTTGGGATAATTAGAGCAATAGCAGTGACGAGCAAAGGGCATGACAATACAAGAGATGAACTTCTGCGCCAACACAATGGCTAGATCAGGCTGCCTTTAATTTGCCAGTATCATTTATAATTGTAAAACCACAAAATGAGGGAGGCAAACTTCTGAAAATAGGGCTTAGGGAGGGCAAATGACTTGCTGGAAAGCAGTTAATGTAGTGGTTATCAATTTGTAAATTTTGACCTCAAAATGGTCAAAGTTCTCTGTTAGTCGCTCGAGAGGGGGAGGGAGAATAAGGGAGTAAGGTCTAAATCACTTCTGAATCTTAAATTTTGGTTTTTTTTTTTTTTTTTTTTTTTTTGCAATTCCTAACCTTTAAAATAAAAAGTTATTTAGGGAGTCATAAATAGCAACTTAAATATCACTTAATATGATACTTTCAAAGCTTAGAAATTAGTAAATAGCACTGCTTGACTTGGAAAATGGCAAAACTTTGGGACCTATAAGGGAGTCTTAATTACTACCTTTTTTTTTTTTTGTCTTACAGATGTGCATGGATTCTGAAAAGCATATGATATATACTTTTGGAGGTAGAATCTTGACTTGCAATGGCAGTGTTGATGACAGTCGCAGTATCGAACCCCAGTTCAGTGGTTTGTTTGCATTTGACTGTCAGTCACAGACATGGAAGATCCTCAGAGAAGATTCTTGCAACGCTGGACCTGAAGATATTCAGTCCAGAATAGGGCATTGCATGCTTTTCCATTCTGTAAGAATTCCCTCTCATATTTTTGTTAGAGTTGTAGGATTATATGAAACATAAAAATAAATGATGGAAAATATTTGTATGAGTAAAATATTTTCATGCAGTTGCTAGAATTTCTTAGCTATAGGAACATTATGAAAGTTCTGGGTCTTTAGAAGTTCTTCCTAGTTCCATAGAAATGCCTACGAGGAAATGTGGTGCAGGGGGTGGATCCTGAAGTATAAAAGATAAGTAAACATAACTGTCCAATTTAGGAGCAGAACAAAAAAAAGTTTTTTTTTTTTCCCTTCTTTATTCATTTTCAAATTTGACAATAAGTGCACAAAATAATATATTTCAACAAGTTATTACACAATAGCACTTTGATATCTACTACATAAAAATCTAGTGATACGTTTACCCCCCACCACCTCCCAACCTTCATCATATTTTCAATCAGAATATACACATATTATAGAATATATTATAACATGTTATGTAAAATTGTACTCAACAACCTCCCCCCTTTGGTTTCATTTAAGACTGCTCTTCTGCAAAACAAAAGTGGGTGTGCTAAAGATACATGATTTCCCTCTAGGTCATCTTTTGACACAACTATAGACATCTGGTTTCCTTTCATCTTAAATATTTGCTAAAGCAGACACATTTAAAAATTGCAAAATATTCAGTGGATTTTCTGTATGTGACTTCTCCCGTATCAGTGAAACGCATAAAAACTTCTGTCATTTTTAGGAAATTAGAAGGTCAATATTCAAATCTGTAACCACTGCACAAATAAAAGGAGATGATTCATCTGCTCATCTTTATCTAGTTAATTCAGCATCCCTACCTTTTAGATAGGACTGATAATTTTATGCTTCTACACCACATCCATTAGGATGGTAACTTATGCATCCCCTCCCCAATTTCGTTATCTTGCCTGAGTTCTGCTAAATTTAAGTTGATACATTTGAATCTAGATTTCTATTTTTAAAGCACTTTTGTAGTTAGAACCCATAAGTGCAAAAGTTGAAACTATTGGGTTAAATTGACGGCAGGCCCTAAACTACATTTCTAGTGCAATAGGTGTGTCATTCTGGACAGTAGGGTATTTCCCCCATGCTCATGAGCTGTGCAGGAGGAATCCATTCCAGGTTTTCAGCTCCTCCACAGGGCTCTGCTGCCCTCTTCAGTTTTTTCTTCCACACATGAGCTGGAAGGTGTCTTTCTGATCTCTGTATTTCTTTATTTTCAGTATTTTTTTTGTTTTGGTTTTTTTTGTGGCTATCAGTGCACCAGATCTCCCCAATGCAGGGGAAAGCTCTGCCTGCCTGGAGAAGAAGCAGACTTGAGTCTGCAGCTGTCAGGTTAATCCCTTGAAGACATGTTTGATCAGCCTGGAGAAAACTTTGTGGAGCTCAAGATCCTAATCCCTAGTAGCTTAGCTCGTCTACTGAAACATAGGGGCTGGAGCAAAGGTCTGTGTTTGGACAGCCTGAGGTGGATTACTTAGTAGCTCAGGTAACCAAGCGCATGTCCTTGCCAAGTGATGGAGGTGTAGCATTAAAGGATATCCAATATTGCAGAATGGATGTGGTCCTGAAAAGGCAGTTCAAAGCTTTGGCCTTAAGGATCAAAGCAGCTGCAGCAGCTTCTTTTGTGGCAAGAACATAAGAATAGCCTTACTGGGTCAGACCGATGGTCCATCTAGCCCAGTATCCTGTCTTCGCGGAGTTCAGAGCAGGACAGATTTGTAGTTCAGGGAGTCTCCCCATACCCTTCCTTCTTATATGTTCCTATATAGGGCTATTGCCTTCTTTGGTACAAACTGAAGGAGCAGAGCTCTCTGGAGAAGGAGGAGGATTTGAAAACCTGGAATGGATTCCTTCTGTACAGCTTGTGAGCATGGGGAGAATACTCTACTGTCCAGAATGTTATACCTATCTACTAGAAAAGATATTAGCAAGGTAGGAACCTAATTTCTTCATACAATAAAGTGACAATGCCTTATGATCTCAGTCGACTATCTATTATAAATCTGCCTCTATTCAATATGCTTTGTTTGATCTTTATACAGCTGATTAGATGAACCTTTAGGAATTCACTGTCTCATTCAGGTGAAATGCTGAGGTTTTTCTTCAACAACTATTTGTATTCACCTATATTCCATTTCTGTATGGCTACATAAAAAGCTATTGACAAGTGCTTTCATTTTCTGTGACTCAGCAATAATTGATCTAAAGCTTAATGCCAACCCTGTCATCCAGTCAGATTCAGTTACTTTTTAAAAAAAATTTTATTGGCAAAGCATGCATTACAGATTAATGTGACTGTACAGTAATTGAGTTATATAAATGATGCAACAATTTTTATAACCCATATTTATAGACTCAATTCATAGACTCATTTGCACATATATCTGAAAATCAGACATCTCATTTGGTGGTTTGAAATGGTTTCATCTGAGTTCTTGACTGGTCTCCAGAAAATTGTTTACATCATATTTCTGCTAAGCTGTCAATTCAGGAAGTCTTTAAGAAGATTACAACTTTCCTTTAGAATTTACATGTTTTTCAGTAAGAACGCCACAAAGTGTAATTGTAGATTTTTGGTTGACTCATTTCAGTATGATATATTTCTAAGCTTTTAATGATGTGGAACATGAATCTTTATAGTTGTAGGAGCTGAAAATCAAATTTCCTTTAAGTTTTATTGAAATCATAATCCTGACCCAAGGGGTTATTAAATATGCTTATCAAGAAGTATTTGATTTTGATTTTTTAGTAAGACATATTTGTTAAAAACCTTTTTAGCTTTACATTTGACACATCAAATTCCTTTAAGAGCTGTGGTAAGTTTTAAAATTGTGCTCTCAATTATCTTAGCACTTGTGTATTTACCACAGTACAAGCTACGTTATGAAATGCAAAGCATGCAAATGGATTTTTTAAAAATTTAAATATACCAAATTTTGAAATACACATCAAAGTGGTTTACAGGTTCAGTAGTGGATATAAAATACCAGAACAGATGCTTAAAGAAGATGACAAAAATATAGATAGAAATAAGGATAGTTACAATCTTATAATAAGTTTCATGTTTCCCTTATATACACTGATACAGTATTTGTAAACATTTGATTATTTCTGATCTCAAGGGGTTACCTTTGAAAGCTAATCATAAAATACTTTCTTTCCATTGTTTTATTTCTGTATATAATACTATAAAAAAAATTACAAAGAAATCAGTATTTATGAAATATCAAATGGGAAGCGAGATGATAACTGTTTGACTGCACACTGGCCATCATCCAATTCCCTCATAGGGCCTGATCTGTCATAAAAGCTTGGTTTAGAAAGAAATTAGAAAGAAAGTCTCTACATTTGTCTTGAAGGTCCAAGAGGCGGCTTATAAATGAGGTTAGAAGCTAATTTCACGGAGGAGAGCTTAAATAGGAGAAAGTAGAACAAAGTGTACTTTCAAGCCTAATCTGAAATCTGGCTGGCAATACTAAGAAGTTATGGTAGTAAGAGCATAAAACACGAGGGATACTAAAAGTATCAATTAGATACAAGGGAGTATCTGATTTAAGAATGCAATATATGAGAAATAATTTTAAGTTTGAGCCTATAAAAGATGAGTAGCAAATCATGACATTTCAATAGTAGGTAAATGTCATATTTGCTGGTGTTATAAACTAGCTTGATGTCTGTGTTCTGTGCTAGTAGATGCTGATAAGGAGATGATTGGCAGACCTTTATACAGGGAATTACAGTAGACGAACCTGGATAAGACACAAACATTCAACAAAAGAAGACATGAATTAGTGGCCTGATGGAAATAAGTTGGCAAAATGCTACCACTTAACAAATTTGTAACTTAAAGGGTAATAAGTCCAAATAAATTTCCTAGATCTTAATATAGACTTTTAATGATCAGTGGAATGGTTAGAGAGTTAAAAATCCAAACAGTCTGTGATTTTCTTGAAATTCAGTCAAAATCCATTGGCTAAGATCTAGTTGACTAGTACATCCAAGCAACAATTCAAGGAAAAAAGATCAGATGAATGGTAGTCGGTGAAAGTTAAAATCCTTCATGCTAATTGGCAAAAAAAAAAGGCTGCCTAAACCAAATTTTGAATCAAGGAAGCCAACTGAGAGATGAAGATATTGAACAAAATTGGACTCAAAACAGCCTTATGGCACCTCACAGGTTAAAGAAAAAAAAAAAACAATCGAGGTCAACAGTGACCTGAAAAATATGTTACAAGAAATAAATCAATTAAAAGCTGTGCCATTGATGCCAAGAGAAGACAAATATGATAACAATAATTTATGATCTATTACGTCGAAGGCACATCTAAGATCCAGTTGGCTGGCTTATTAGATTTGGTCACAGTACTGAGACACTAGTGTCTTCAAGGAACTTATAAGTTTGTATCTGAACAGCAGAACATCAGATTAGAAATAAGATGAAAATTACTCAAAAAGATCTAGTTTAGGGTTTTTTCCCCTTTTTATTTTTTTTTTAAGGACAGTCTTAAATGCTGTATTTCAAGAGAGAGGGAAGCTGAATTTCCCTCCTCCATTAGATTTGAATTTTGCTTTTAAAACAAGAAGGGCAGTAAACTGGGATGCAGGTTCCTCAAAAATCTAGAATTTTATGAGCGTTGGAGCATTTAACGCTCCATACTGCGGAAGAACATCTAGTAAAACCCAGGGTAAGTTAGCAGGAGAAGTGTATTAGAGTGCAGGAATTATCCAAGACTTAAGCCAAAAGATTGAAGGACGGCCAAGAAGTATCGATCTGATCAGTAAATCAACCAAGTTGAGGCCAGTAAATGACAGTGGTGAGCTGGTGATGTATTGGTTCTTTTAATTTAAGAAAAAGCAAAGAAATTGGAATGGCTGGTGCCCCAAGGTAGCTGTGCTTTTAAAACTAGCCCCTTTAAATAATCACCCAACCCTCTGATATCCTGCTCCACCACATTTACCTGATCTGTCTCTTTTGTTTAAGGTGGGAGGCATGAGATCGGTCCCTAATAGCTCATGCCCACTAGGCTGCTGGTATCAAAATGGTATCAACCCCCTAAAAGTAATTTTGCAGAACTATTAGGGTCAGAATATCTTGGGAGGAAGAATAAAACAAAGTTCCTTATATGCAAAGAAAATGAGAACCAAAACCAAAAATATAATATAAAGAGATAAGTTTAGTAACTCAGCAGTCAAAACTGCTCACCAGCGTTATAAAGCGCAATGAACCCTTGACAGCGATACCAGACATTAGGACATAAATCTTTGTAGTTTTTTTTTTTTTTTTTTATATCCATAGTTAAAAATCTGTGCACTGTCTCTGTGCAAAAACATGTCATAACGTTAATCTTGGCCTCATAAATACAAGTGCACTTAATTTAGATTGTAAGATCCACTTAGCTTAGTTCCTATATAAAATATACTTGCTGACCTCTCTGTCCCATTTTGATCCTATATCAGGGACTCTTCACAGCTCCAGCAAACACTTTCTCATGCAGATCTTATTGCAATGAACTCTTGGCTTAAGGTGAGAGACAGAAGTTTACTACCATCTTTGATGGTCAACCTAAAAGAGAAATCTCTTTTCTTTGCTTATAAGGAGCTTTGTTATCTTGAACTTGGTTGTATTTTCTTTGGGGAATTTTGTGGATTGAAGTGATTGGAAGAATAACTCCAGCTCAAAATGTTATTTTCTTAGGAATAATGCAGTTTATGATGTTAAATACAAATTGTTGTTAACGATAGGTAACTGACTCCCACGATAAATTTGCTGAACTAAAATGTGATATTTTGCCTTGGTTAATCACCATAATCTCTTTCTGCCTTTAGTGAGCTACACTGAAAAAATATACAACAAATTGATAGTGAAAAAGACTATCCAGTGTATTAAGTATAAAAATGCTGAAGACACCAGTAGAATGCATTTTGGCAGTGCTAAAATGTTCTAGATCTCAAATGTATTCGGATGCAAAGCATGCTGGGTACCTACATGTTTTCAGTTACCAATTTCAGCAATATTTATTAGCACAGTGTAAAAAAAAAAAAGTTCACACCACTTATTTTTCTTCTGTAGAAAAATCGTTGCTTATATGTATTTGGTGGACAGAGATCAAAGACGTATCTGAATGACTTCTTTAGCTATGATGTGGACATTGATCATGTAGACATCATATCGGATGGCACAAAAAAAGATTCAGGAATGGGTAAGGAGAAAGTATGCATTTTTTCCCCACTTGTACTGTACTAATATATTTGATCAACTTATTGGACTCCATTCAGGAAGCATAAATTCAACATATAGGCCCCCTTTTATCAAGCTTCGTAATGTTTTTTTTTTTTTTAAATCATAGACTGGTAAAAGCTCCAATGCTCATAGAATTCCTTTGAGCATCAGATTTTATTGCAGCAGTCTACAATAAAAAAAAACACACACATCTTGATAAAACGGGGGTGGGGGATAAATTAGGTCTTTAATTTTAGATGTTAATTTTAAATTATACATTTAGATTTTTATTTTCCAGGTAATTAGGAATAATATAACATCGTGCTTCTTAACCGCGTAACCATAAGTTCTGCGTGGTTTACAAAAGATTATAAACTAGAGACAATTTAAGAATGACAGAAAGAAATTATTTAACTAGCAGCATAGACAAATTGATAACTTAGCAGCAGTAACCTAGCACAATAACAGTGAGAAAAGGCAGAGAGAAGATTATAAACTAAAGACAATTTAAGAATGACGGCAATAAATTTGACCAAGTATTTTGACAAGAGCTAAGTTTTCAGTTTAGTTCTGAAATGTTTATAAGAACAGGCTCCAAGCAATAACAATCAAAATTCTCTATCATGTTAAGCTGCTTGGAATGCTAAAGTAGGGTCCAGAAATTTCTTGCTTTTACAGCCCTGTACTGATGTAAAGGTAAACGGGGCATGAGATTTTCTGCTAGTTTTATATGATGCTAGAGAGAATGTATTAACATATAAAACGGAGCGGTACCTACCATACATAACCTTATAGCAAAAGCAACCCAACTTAAACAAAACACGAGCCTCCATTGGAAGCCAATGCAACTCACAATAGAATGGAGTCACATGATCATATTTTTTAAGACCAACATAAAAAGGTATAAGTAGTAGTTTGTGGCACAAACACACTGATAAAAACACCAAAAAGGATAGAAATGAGTAGGTTAAAAGATGAGCTAGGTGAGAGAGGCTATTTTTGTATCGGGGTGTTTTTTCACTGTGCTTCTGATTTTAGGTTTTGATATGTACATGGTACAGGATCTGTCTGTTTGGAGGAACACTTGTATTCTTCATTTGTTTCCTTGACATTTTTAATCGGTTTTGCTTTAGAAAGGTATGTAGAGGATTAAGCCAGAAGAAATTTATTTCCATGCATAAATATGGGAGGAAAATTCAAAAATTTCTATGTGGGAAAACATTACCTGTATAGAAATTTGTTCTGAATGTCTCCTCTCCCCGTGCTTCCCTCCCTTCAATGTGATTAAACACATGCATGTTTATTTTATCTACATGAAAAAGGGGTAGGGACAGGATGAAATTTGAAAGTGTACATGGCGATTTCATTTTGAAATATCTGCATGTATGTTCTGCATGAAATTTGATTCTGCCTTCATATACCATATTTTTTGCTCCATAAGATGCATCCACCTGTAGAGGAGGAAAAACCAAGAAAAAAATTTTTTTGAACCAAATGGTGTGCCCTGTACTCTGTCCCCCCTCTGGTGGTCTAGTGGTAGACTGGGACAGGGTACAGGGCATGTCTAGAGGTGGGCACGTCTAATGGTAGACACGCGTAGTGGCAGCCAGCCTGCCCCCCAGCTTCCCCCCAAACCTTTTTAAATCATCCCATCTTTTGAGATTGGGGAAAGCCTCAAATCGATCTCTTTTCAGTGAAGAGCATGCAAAGCTTCCAATTCCATTCATACTTAAAATACTGCACAAGTTCAGCAATGCTATTGTGCAAGGATTCTCATAGTACCCTACTGGCTTCACAATCTGTTTTACCTCCTTGTGCAGTAAGTTGCTTCTGTTTCCAACATAGATCACTCAGCAAGAAGCCTGCCTTCATCCAGACCCCAGGTCACTTGAACATAAGAATTGCCACTGCTGGGTCAGACCAGTGGTCCATCGTGCCCAGCAGTCCGCTCACATGGTGGCCCTCTGGTCAAATACCAGCGCCCTAACTGAGCTTAGCCCTACCTGTGTACGTTCTGATTTAGCAGGAACTTGTCTAACTTTGTCTTGAATCCCTGGAGGGTGTTTTCCCCTATGACAGACTCCGGAAGAGAGTTCCAGTTTTCTACCACTCTCTGGGTGAAGAAGAACTTCCTTATGTTCGTACGGAATCTATCCCCTTTCAATTTTAGAAATAAAACAGTCCTTATATCTATTCTTATTATTCCTCAGCTCTTCCCAGACATCTTGATTGCTGCTCAGAAACCTTACACTAGAAGAAAGTATGCTTTCAAGTGGGGCTGGCTTTCAGTCTGGTAGTCTGCTAATGGCTATGTGTTATATGGTGATGATAAAGTGCACCATTTATATCATCTTGTGCTTCAAACATCTTCTGTCAGAATTTATCTCAGTGCACTGTTGCCTTTATAGTTCACCAATAAATAACCTTCCAGCTTCACAATTGCAGTTGGTCATGTATTGTGAAAAACTTACTTCATGTAAAATCTCTCTTTAACACCCCCCCCCCCTTCACCTTAGGACCTTGCATCATTTATGGAGTCTCTTTTGGTCCTCTAAAAACATTTATCAGGTTCTTAGATTGGAAAGTACTCTTCTTCATAGCTGTCACTTCAGTTAGAAGAGTTAGTAAGCTGCAGGCATTAGTAACGTATGAACCATATACCCAATTCCTTCAGCACAAAATTGTCTAGTAACATCTACTTTTTACTACAAGTTGTTAACTTTTTTAATGACTGGCCAGTGCTATAGAATTCCCTTCAGGAAACTATCTGATTAGAATGAGATCTGTTGAGTTTTAGGAGGAAGGTGAAGGCATATTCTTTAAAATTTTCCTTTACTTTAGAGTTCTTCATTGCAAGGCTCAGGGCCTACTGGTAGTTCCCGTTGACCCTAAGTGCAGCCCTTTGACTTTTTCCCCTCAATATACATACACATTCTTCTTCTACCCTTTTGAAACTTGCTACTCACACTTCCTCCAGAACAGCTGTTCTGTTTTGCTTTGGAACTGATCAGCGCTCAGTGAATTTGAGCCACATAGCATCCAATTACTTATGCAGTTTTCATGAAACTATGCAAACCATCAAGAAATTTGGATACTGCATGGCTTAATCTCAGAGCTCCATGATATTGAAAGAAAACAGAGTAGCTGGCCTCAGAAGCAAGATTGTATAGAAAGTGAGGGAACGTTAAACTGGGTGGAGATCTGGCTCAGAAATGGGGGACAGGATAATGGGGGTTGAGGAAGAGTGCATGTTGGGGAGAGGGTTGGGTTTTTTTTGTTTTGGGGGGGATGGGGGATATGGGTTGGGATAGGCAGATGGGCTTAGGGAGAGAGTCTTGGGAATCAGTCTTTACTTTTATTGCACAGGTTGATCTACGTGTACTTGACCAACAAGCCTTGTGTGCATCATTGCAGGGAGACCTTCCTTTGTTTTATTGCCTGGAGCGGTGGTTACTTTGTCCAGCAGTGATTATGGCTCTCACACTGAAGTCTTTTTTGCCAGTGCAGCTCCTGCTTGAAAAATACTGAACATCTCTAGTTCAGAGTAACATCATATTAAACATAGAAACATAGAAAATGACGGCAGAAAAGGGCCAAGACCCATCAAGTCTGCCCACACTAATGACCCACCCCCTCTAACTTATAGATATCCCATAGCCCATCAAGTCTGCCCGCTCTGATTGCCCTCCCCCAATCTACCCATGTGCATCCCATTTTTTTCTTAAAATCTGGCACGGTGCTGGCCTCAATCACCTGCATTGGAAGTTCATTCCAATGATCAACCACTCTTTCAGTGAAGAAATACTTCCTGGTGTCGCCATGAAATTTCCCGCCCCTGATTTTTAGCGGATGCCCTCTTGTTGCCGAGGGTCCTTTAAGAAAGAAAATATCTTCCTCCTTGATACGACCGGTGATATATTTAAACGTCTCGATCATGTCTCCCCTCTCCCTACGTACTTCGAGAGAGTACAGCTGCAATTTAGTCAGCCTCTCCTCGTACGAGAGATCCTTGAGCCCCGAGACCATCCTGGTGGCCATTCGTTGAACCGACTCAACTCTCAGCACATCTTTTCGGTTTACATATACTGGACTGAAGTGACCTGTCAAAAGTGTGCAGGACATTGGCACGCCAACAATCCCGACCCGACATTTGCGCACAGGACAAATGCGCGCTGCCACTTTCAGGCCTTCCCGTTTGTGCTCTGAAGGTGGGGTGGGGGGAACCCCCACCACTATACTAACAACTCCTCGCGCTCTCCTCCACTCCACTCCACTGAAAACTCCTGAAGAGTGAAAACGGGAAGGAGAATGGGAGTTTTCAGTATACTGGGGGGGGGGGGGTCCCCCCAATGGGAGCGCGAGGAGTTGTAAGTGTAGTAGGAAGGCCTCAAACTGGCTGAAGTGGCGGCGCACATTTTTCCTGTGAGCAAATGTCGGGGCGGGATTGTCAGCGCACCAATGTCCTGTGTGCTTTCGACGGTGTACTCTGGACAGATTATGTTGTTTTCATTACTGGGTTAAGTGCAGTTCTGTTTCTTGTTTCTAGTTTACTCGTATTTTTAGTGTGTGTGTATAATTTTACTTCATATTTGTTTTGGTGTCCTGTACTTTTGTAATTGATATTGTTTTATTTTTCGTGTTTGCTACTATCTCACCCCAAACGGTGGATGGGTGGCAAAACAATAATTCTAAATATAATCAAGAATTTGTTAGCATGAGAGCTAACATGCACCAGAACCAGTTTTCTGGGCTATAATAAACTTTGGACTTTTTGATCTATAGAGATCAGAACACTTCTCAGACTGTGCCCATAGCCCTATGAGAGTTAATCTTAGGTAAATAACAGAGTGGCCTCAGAAGGAACCAGGCTCCTTGTCTTGAGGATTCAAGGTAGTGGGGAATATCACAAGTCTCATGAAAGAATGCCCATTTATTTCCAATTATTAGATGCCTGCTTTCCTCAAAGCTCTCGGCAGCATATTATACGAAGGTTCTTCAAAAAGTTTCCGCACTTTCATATTTTGCAGGAAATGGGGCGGGAGAAGTGGTAAAAGGGTGGGTCGTAGCATGTCATCTGACTGTTTAGGCCATCCGGCTCACCTTGTAGGTAGTGATGTAATTTGCTTTTGAGATATTAAAAAATAAAAGTGCAGAAACTTTTTAAATATCCCTCATATAAAATATAAATTTGTGTAACAGAATAGCAGGCCCTTATAACATTTAATACAAAAACCTAGCAAAACATATAATGCAAGTCTAACAAAAACCTGGAAATTAAAAAAAACAAAACAAAACAACAACCCCTCCCCCAAACCTAAGGGCCTAATGTTCAGCCCAATGGGAGTCAGTGAATTTAGAAGTACTATCCACAAATGGGCAGTACATTAACTAGATATTTAGTGCTGGGCTTAATTCGGGAACTGGCATTGAATTTATGGGTACTAGCTGATATTCAGACAGCTCGGATAAATTTAGGACAACAAGAAGACTGATCTAACTTTAAATGGGTACTTACTAGTTAGAGAACTGAATATGTCCACTAATTGGGTACATCCTGGTGCTATTCTGGCACTTACCAGAGAGTGCTGCAGAGGGCACATTAGATTTTCAGCTGCTGAAAATCTGGGGATTGTTCTGAATATCTATCCCTAAAACTTTCATCCTTTTCAGGAATTAACTAAATGACCAGATTATCAACTGCTTTCCTAAAAATAGGAATATCGCTTTGGGAACCTTGAATGTAGTAGGCAAGAAATCAAACCTCTTGAGACACAGCAGATGACTATCCTAGAGAAGTGGTTTCAAACTCGCGGCCCGGGGGCCACATGCAGCCCGCCAGGTACTATTTTGAGGCCCTCGGTATGTTTATTATAATCACAAAAGTAAAATAAAACAGTTTCTTGATCATATGTCTTTTTTAGCTATAAATGACAATATTATTATTAAGACTTAGCCAAAAGGAAAGATTTATAAACTATATAAAGAGTTTTTACCTCATGCAAAATTGTCATTTCTTTAAGACATTAGCTATTTTTTCTGAGGCCCTCCCAGTACCTACAAATCCAAAATGTGGCCCTGCAAAGAGTTTGAGACCACTTCCCCAGAGGCACTTTCAGCATGTTTTGAGATAGGCACCAGCAATAATTTTTCCTTCAAAAATGTAAATGACTTGGTGTATTCCAGAACTTTAAAATGTATTCTAGTAACCAATGTAGCCAGCCAGATATAATCACATACATTAAATCCTATCGGCAGGTGGACAACTTTATTTTATACATACTGCAACCTGACTAACACTAAACCCCCCCCCCTTTTTTTTTACAAAACCGCAGAAGTGGTTTTTAGCGCAGGCTGGCATGCTGAAAGGAACTCTGAGCATCGGGAGCAGCGCATTCAGCGCACCACCTTGCGCTAAAAAACGCTTTCACGGTTTTGTAAAATGGGAGGGGGATAAATTCAATCTTACTGTACAGGAGAAGAAAGATGCAAGCAAGACTAAAGCAAACCTGAAAGACTTGCTACAAAGGTAATATATGCATATATTACCTTACCATCTCGGAAAGTTTGAGGTTATTTTCTCATTTGTAAAATTCTGAAACTGCTGAAAGTGGATGCAGTAATCATTGTTCCTCTTTATAGCTATCCAAGCAGAATTATGTTGGAATTCTAGCTTTCAAAAAAACGGCAGTTAAGAGAAATGTTCATTTCTTAAATTCTGAAGGAAGCACCAGATATTTATTTGTAGCCAAAATAAATCATCTATCAAGAATATTTTGTTGTTTGCAAGCCAAGAACATTGATATAGCCAGATCTGCAAGTATTCAAATTTATTTTAAGAAGCCAACATAATCATATGATCTCTTCCGTGGTATTAGAGGAGAATTGAGTCAATTGTTTCCATTTTCCTATCTTTGGATCGCCCTTATACATTTTTCAAGGTAGATAAAGTAAGTAAATGAAGCCCTGATAATATCTTAGTATTAACGAATGCACTTTGTCTACAATTAGGAAGAGTTTTAAAAAATAGATATAATTGAAGGTTTTAAAATGGCAGCATTTAAACTCTGCAGTGATTTTGAACACTGTTTCTTCCAAGTAGACAAAAATAAAAAAATGATGCTTCTAGTGCAATAGGAATATCAGTCTTGGAACTTGTGGGTTGTGCACCTCTGATTGCGAGATCTGATGTAGAGATCCTCATTTACATTTTTCTGCTCCGCCTCCCTTCACTCTGGGCTGTTCTGTAATTCCTCAGTTTTCCTCTCTACACACGAGATGGTAGGAGCCTGTTTGTTTTTCTCATGTTTATTTTTCTTTTATTTTAGAGTTTTTATCCATTTGTGAGACTTTTCAATGTTGTGGGACATCTCTAGCTGTGAGTGGACACAGATTTGAGGGCAGACATCTGTAGCCAAGAGGCAGCCTGCTTGGCCATCCTTCATTCTTGTACAATCCCACTTTATTCTGGGACCAATAGCTTATTTCCATCTTCCCGCCAGGACTTTGTAGGACGCCTCAAACTTCAGAGACTTAAACTCCTCCCCCTCTTACCTCATCAACGTCCCTATAAGCATCAGTTTTCCTTCTTACAAGCCAGGCTATGTAGGAGCTTGTCTTTTCTGCTTTTGTTTTATTTCATGTAATTTTGGTCTTCGCATTCACAGTTTTTGCCCTCATGCTGTGGAGGTTCCCTGTGGGAACAGCTCTGACTGCAGGAGATTTAAGACTATTCTTAAAACTTATCTATTTAAAGATGCCTATGCTAAATCTTAATCTTTTCCTCGTTCACTTGTTGATTTCTTTTTCAATCTAATTATCATCCTCAGAGCATATCACTCATACCAGGCACCCCCGCCCCCTGTGTTATATCCCTTCCCTCTATCTCATTTCTCCTAAGATTATGTAACTTTTTCCTAACCTTCCCATTTACCCTCACTGTCAGGTTTGTCTATACGTTTTATATGTTTCTATTTTTCTCACTGCTCTCTCTAAACACAATTAAATATATCTTTCTTTCCCATTTAAATTTTATTGTTAACCGGTCAGATATTTGTTTTATGATCGGGGTATAAAAAAACCAATAAACTTGAAACTTGAAACTTGACTTTGGAAAAGTCTGCTTCTGGGGCATTCCCTTCTTGTCAGTAAACCCTCTGGACAGCCTGCACATCAAATCAGGGCTCAGGGACCGTTCCCTTGGGAGCTTGCTCACCCTAGGTTTGTCTGCTAGTGGGTTGAGCACAGGCTGTGTGGTTCCATGGAGATGTGCTCGGGATTGGAGCTAGACTGTGTTCTTCCGCCAGGTGTTCTGCGTGGCATGTCTGAAGGTTGTTGAGGTACCCGGCCATGAAGGTCCAGTTAGTGGAGCAGTCAGAAGAATCGAGGTTCAGCTTTCCAGCTATTTGAGACAGAGAGATCTCCTTGTGAGCTGTTTTAGTTCTGTCTGCAGTGTTTTCCTGTCAACACATGTTTCTGTGAGTCAAGGCTGATGCCTGAATCAGCGATTTCGGGGGAATGCAAGGCATAGTACAGGAGTTAACTGTGTTGGGTCCGTTGCAAAATGGTGATCATAATGTGATCAAATTTGAGCTGATACCGGAAGTGACTTCGCAAAAGAAATCTACTGTAGAGGCGTTTAATCTTTGAAAGGATGACTATGATAAAATGAGGAAAATGGTTAAAAAAAAAAGCTGTTTCAAAGGTTAGGACAGTAAACCAGGCATGGATGTTATATGAAGCACCTAGTTCGGGGGTCGGCAACCCGCGGCTCCAGAGCCGCATGCGGCTCTTTTTCACCTTTGCCGCGGCTCCGGTAGTGTGGACGCCCCCTGGCCCACGGGACTCCCACGGGGATGAAAACAGCCTACCTAAATTCTGTCGATGCAGGCATGCAGCTTACAAGTCCGGCGTCGTGGCGGGAAATAGCCATGCTGAGCAGTGAGCTCAGCATGTACACAGATGAAAGCCTTGCTTGCTGATTGGTCCGGCAGCCCCGCAGTGTTAGATTTGTTTTATAATGGTTTTGCGGCTCCAAGTTTTTTTTCTTTTCGAAAACGGGTCCAAGTGGCTCTTTATGTCTTAAAGGTTGCAGACCCCTGACCTAATTAAACAACTGCCTAAATTTCACAACTATCTTCCATCTCATTGGAAAACGGAATTCCAAACACGACTCCTGAGGTTGCAGATTCTGCTTTAGCAGCGCTTCCAGAAGAACTCTGTCACACCTGCTTTTTTCTGGAGCGTTGGATCTGATTCTTATCTGCATGTTTTGGTCGGGGATGGTTGCCATAATGCTTGACTTAGTTACTAAACAAAATCTTGAACTAAAATAACTTAGAAAACAGGAATATTTGGAGATCATATTTGATGGAACTCTGCTGGAAAAAAATAGAGAACAACTTTGTTGGATGAAAATCAAACATGAAAGAATTGTTTACATAAGCTAGATGTCAGGTTTTAACGTAAAATCATTTCCATTGATTGATCCCACCTTGAACATCAAAAACCCTTTAGTGTCCTGGGGCTTCTGTTCTGCTACAGAGCTCTGTCAGATTAGCAGTTTGGCAGTGAACTTGTTTGTTATGTAACTTATTTCCTGTCTCTCAGGGCAACTTATTGGAAAATGCTTGTGTGTTAGTCATGTGATCTGTGTTTACTTGATTCCCTTTCCATTTGCTTGGAGTCCGTTTATGGAAGTTGTTATGGGCTCCTCTTTCTCAAACTGCCTGGTAGGAAAAAAAAAGCATGATTTGGAATCTTTTGACTGTATAAGCATCCTTCTCTGATTTTTGAAACATACTCTTGCCTCCTACCCTGATTTTAAATAATCTTCCTTTCAGTCACTAGATGATAGTGTTACGTTCATCCTGAAATACCCCTTTGCCAATCAGGTTTTCAGGATATCCACAATTAATATGCATGAAAGAGATATACATATAATGGAGGCAGTGTATGCAAATCAACTTCATACCTATTCATTAGGGATATCCTGAAAACCTGATTGGCAAGGGAGTATTCCAAGAGTGACTTGGGAAACACTGACCTATAGTATATTTGTACAAATATGAAGTTGTTGTAGTGAAAAGTAAAATAGACTTTGGAAAATTGCACATCATTATTTGTTCCTAATGCTGTAATTGTAACTTCTTGGGGTTTTTTTCTATCATTTGATAATTTGCTATGTGCATTAAAATTTATTTTTGATTTCAATAAAAATATAGTAACACAAAAAGTTATACACCGAGGTGCTAACTTTATAACTGGTTTTATCCCAGGACAAGCAGGCAGCTATTCTTGACTGATGGGTGACGGCACCGACGGAGCCCCGGTACGGACAATTTTAGAGTGATCTCACTCTAAGAACTTTTAGAAAGTTCTAGCTCGGCCGCACCGCGCACGCGCGAGTGCCTTCCCGCCCGACAGAGGCGCGCGGTCCCTCAGTTTCTTAGTTTCCGCGGAGCTAAGAAGACGCGTTTTCAACGGCTGTTGAAATTTTTTCTTAACTTGCCTTCCCGCTCGCGTAAACGTTTGATTTCTTTAACCTTTCTTTTATTTTGAAAAAAAAAAAAAAAAAAACAAAAACAATCTTACATTTTTTTCTTCAATTTCGGTTTTTCCCCGGCGGGGCCTTCTGCCACCATCGAAGCCTCGGCCTTCGATTTGGCGGAAGCCGTTTTCCCTTTCATGCCCCCTCAACCGGGTTTTAAAAAGTGCCAGCGGTGTGCTAGGCCTATATCTCTCACGGACCCACACAACTGGTGCTTGCAGTGTTTGGGTCCTGAGCATCAGGCCTCTTCTTGCACCCGCTGTGCTACTTTAAAGAAAAGAACTTTAAAAAATCGCTTAATTCAACAGCGTTTGTTATTCGGTGCCGAGATGTCCGACCCCGTTCCTTCGACTCCGGCTTCGGCACCGCTTCAGTCGGCACCCTCGTCTTCGACGCCGCGTGATTCCACACCGGCATCCCAACAGTCAGGTAAGCCGGCTAAGAAGCCTTCCCCGCTGGAACGTCTTCCGGCCTCGAGTGCAGTGAGCCCAGTCCTGCCGCCGGTTAGACGCCAGCGGAAGCGCTCCGCCCCTATTGAGGTGAGTCCCTCGACATCGGGCTCCTCATCTCCGGGGCGTAGAGCGGCACCGCAGGTACCGCAGAAGAAAAAAGCGGTACCGGTGCCATCCCTCGATGACCGCATTACGGCCATCCTTCATGTGCAGCTTAAGGAGCAATTAGAACGACTCCTTCCTGCTATAATGACACCGAACCTTCCGGTGCCAGTCCGCACCGAGCCATCGGTACCGGTTGTACATCAACCCGTGTCGGTACCGGTTGTCGAACCTGTCTTACCTGCTTCTACTGTCTCGGTACCGCTTCACCTAACTTCATCGGTATCGATGCCAGTCCTTGCACCGGAGCCGACAGCTCACCATCAATCGGTACAGACTTCGGCACCGGTGCGACCGATAACATCGCCTGACTCGGTATCGATGAGGTCGGGTAAGTCGGTACGCAAAACCCGACACATGCAAACATCGACACCTGAGTCTCGGGACCATTCTTCCCATGTCAGAGACCCTGATCTGTGGGGGGACTCAGAGGAACCCTTTCTTTCTGAAGGAGAATGTTCCTCAGAGGAGGAGGATTCGGCTCTCCCTGACCCATCCTCCAAACAGACCACTTCCTCTTTCTCCAATTTCTTGAAAGAGATGTGTGAGTCTTTGTCCATTCCTTTGGAGGCTGAATCCAAAAAGTCTAAAGCTTTTTTGGATGCCCTTGATTTTGATCAGCCTCCAAAGGAATTTTTGAAGCTTCCCCTTCATGACATCTTGAGGGAAACTTTCTATAAAAATTTAGAGACTCCTTTAACTGTTCCAGGGGCCCCACGTAAACTGGATTCTCTATACAAGGTAATTCCCATTCCTGGGTTCGACAAGCCTCAACTTCCACACGAATCCTTATTTGTCGAATCCACCCTTAAAAAGACTTCAGGAGCCAGTGTATATGCATCTGTTCCTCCTGGCAGAGAAGGAAGGGCCATGGATAAATTCGGTAAGAGGCTCTACCAAAACGCTATGTTAGCAAATAGAGCTAGTAATTATGCTTTTCATTTTTCTTTTTATTTAAAGCATCTCCTTACCACCATGGCTTCCTTCGAGAAGTATCTTCCTTCAAGAAAACATCCATCTTTTCACTCCTGCTTGTCGTCTCTATTCCAACTTCGTAAGTTTATGGTTAGGTCCATATATGACACCTTTGAACTTACATCCAGAGCGACAGCTATGTCGGTGGCTATGCGCCGTTTGGCCTGGCTTCGGGTATCCGAGCTTGATGTTAACCATCAAGATCGGTTAGCCAACGCCCCATGCCTAGGGGATGAGCTCTTTGGGGATTCCATGGACTCTACCACCCAAAAGCTCTCGGCTCATGAGACGCGCTGGGATACCCTGCTCAAGAATAAAAAGAAGCCTCCTCCACCAAGACCATACAGGCAGCAATCGGCTTATCAACGCCGTTTCACAGCCCGTCCATTGCCTACCACTGCTCAACAACCTCGACGTCAGAGGCAACAGCAACGTCAGCCTCCCCGACAGCAGCAACAGCAGCAACCTGCGAAACAACCTCCTCAGCAGAAGTCACAGCCCTTTTGACTTCATTCTCCGCAGTATAGCCAGTATCCATGTTCCTGTTCTCCTGCCTCAACCAATAGGAGGTCGACTTTCTCTGTTCTTCAGCCGGTGGGAAGTAATCACTTCGGACCAATGGGTCCTCAACATCATCCGCCACGGCTACTCTCTCAACTTTCAGACTCTCCCACCTCAAAGCCTGCCAAAAGAGTCTGCTTTGAACAGTCCTCAATCAGCCCTCCTTATTCAGGAGGTCCAATCCCTCCTCCTTCTGAACGCTATAGAGGAAGTTCCTCTAGATCAAAAGGGGCAGGGATTCTACTCCCGTTACTTTCTAGTTCCCAAAAAGACAGGAGATCTCAGACCCATCCTGGACCTTCGCGATCTCAACATTCATCTAGTAAAAGAAAAATTCAAGATGCTTTCTTTAGCCATACTTTATCCCCTTCTAAATCAAAACGACTGGCTATGCTCCCTCGATCTCAAAGAGGCTTACACTCACATACCGATCAATGTAACCTCAAGACCATATCTCCGATTCATGATCAATCATTGTCATTACCAGTACAAGGTGCTCCCCTTCGGTCTTGCCTCATCTCCAAGGGTATTCACCAAATGTCTCATTGTGGTGGCGGCTTTTCTGCGCTCTCACCACCTGCAGGTATTTCCTTACCTGGACGATTGGTTGATCAAAGACACTTCTGCCCAAGCGGTCCTTCTGGCCACCAACCAAACCATCCAGTTTCTGCAACTTCTGGGATTCGAGATCAATCTACCCAAATCTCATATCATTCCCACTCAGAGACTTCAATTCATTGGAGCGATCCTAGATACACTCCTCATGAGAGCTTTCCTGCCATCCAATCGGCTTCAGACCCTTCAGTCTCTATGTCACCAGGTACTTCCTCTGCCGTCCATCTCAGCAAGACAAATGATGGTGCTCTTGGGACACATGGCATCCACAGTTCATGTCACACCTCATGCCCGTCTTCACCTGCGCACTCCTCAATGGACCCTTGCGACCCAGTGGTCCCAAGCGTCGGACTCTTGCTCACGACACATATCTGTGACATCATCTCTTCGTCAGTCTCTGCAATGGTGGTTGGTATCCTCAAATCTATCCAGAGGTCTTCTGTTCCATCAGCCTCCTCATCAACTAGTCATCACCACCGACGCCTCTCTGTACGCATGGGGAGCTCACTTGAACGAGTTCCAGACTCAGGGTCTTTGGTCAGCCCAGGAAAAGAAGCATCAAATCAATTTCCTGGAACTCAGAGCGATGTTTTACGCCCTCAAGGCCTTTCAACACCTTCTCTTTCCTCAGGTCCTTCTGTTGTGCACAGACAATCAGGTTGCGATGTACTACATCAACAAACAGGGTGGGACAGGCTCTCGCCTTTTATGCCAGGAAGCCCAGAAGATCTGGAATTGGGCCATAGACCATCATCTCTTCCTGAAAGCTATTTACATTCAGGGGAAACAGAATTCATTAGCGGACAAACTCAGCAGAATTCTCCAGCCTCACGAGTGGACACTCGACCCTGTAACTCTACAGTCTATCTTCACTCAATGGGGCACTCCTCAGATAGACCTCTTTGCAGCTCCTCACAATCACCAGCTGCCCCGTTTCTGCTCAAGACTTTACTCTCCACACCGTCTCACAGCAGATGCTTTTCTCCTCGACTGGTCGAATCTGTTCCTGTACGCCTTCCCTCCTCTACCTCTCATGTTGAGAACCTTGTTCAAGCTCAAGAGGGAACGAGCCACCATGATTCTGATTGCTCCGAGGTGGCCCAGGCAACATTGGTTCTCCCTTCTACTTCAACTCAGTTCCAGGGAACCTTTTCTTCTTCCTCTGTTTCCTTCTCTGCTTACGCAACAGCAGGGAACCCTTCTGCATCCCAACCTCCAGTCTCTACACCTGATGGCTTGGTATCTCTCGGGCTGAACTCGACTGATACTCTTTTGTCTCAGCCCGTTCGTTCCATTCTGGATGCCTCCAGGAAACCAGCCACTCTACAATGTTACCATCAAAAGTGGACGAGGTTTTCTTCCTGGTGTCTTCTTCATCATCTTGATCCCACTTCCCTAGCGGTGGAGACGTTGTTGGATTATCTTCTTTCTTTGTCTGATTCTGGCCTGAAGTCCTCTTCCATCAGGGTCCACCTCAGTGCCATTGCAGCTTTTCATGAGCCAGTCCATGGAAAACTTCTTTCAGCTCATCCCCTGGTATCCAGGTTCATGCGTGGGCTTTTCAATGTGAAACCACCTCTTAAAGCCCCTCCGGTTATCTGGGATCTCAATGTGGTTCTTTCCGCTTTAATGAAACCTCCATTTGAACCTTTAGCTACCTCTCCTTTCAAATTTCTCACTTGGAAGGTACTTTTTCTTATTGCCATTACCTCTGCCAGGAGGGTCAGTGAGCTTCATGCACTGGTTGCAGATCCACCTTTTACGGTTTTTCACCATGACAAGGTGGTTCTGCGTACACATCCAAAGTTTCTCCCCAAGGTTGTTTCTGAATTTCATCTCAACCAATCCATTGTTTTACCTGTTTTCTTTCCAAAACCTCATTCTCATTCTGGGGAACAAGCTCTGCATACTTTGGATTGTAAAAGGGCTCTTGCTTACTATCTGGAGCGTACGAAACCCCACAGATCAGTTCCCCAACTCTTTCTGTCCTTTGATCCGAATAAATTGGGACGTCCTGTTTCTAAACGTACGTTGTCTAATTGGCTTGCAGCGTGCATTTCTTTCTGTTATGCTCAGACCGGACTGACACTGGAAGGTTCTGTCACAGCCCATAAAGTCAGAGCAATGGCAGCATCTGTAGCTTTCCTCCGTTCCACTCCTATTGAGGAAATCTGCAAGGCTGCTACTTGGTCCTCAGTTCACACTTTTACATCTCATTATTGTCTGGATACATTCTCCAGAAGGGATGGTCACTTCGGCCAATCTGTTTTGCAAAATTTGTTTTCCTAATGGCCAACCTTCCCTCCATCCCTCTTTTTGTTAGCTTGGAGGTCACCCATCAGTCAAGAATAGCTGCCTGCTTGTCCTGGGATAAAGCACAGTTACTTACCGTAACAGGTGTTATCCAGGGACAGCAGGCAGATATTCTTGCGTCCCACCCACCTCCCCGGGTTGGCTTCTTAGCTGGCTTATACTAACTGAGGGACCGCGCGCCTCTGTCGGGCGGGAAGGCACTCGCGCGTGCGCGGTGCGGCCGAGCTAGAACTTTCTAAAAGTTCTTAGAGTGAGATCACTCTAAAATTGTCCGTACCGGGGCTCCGTCGGTGCCGTCACCCATCAGTCAAGAATATCTGCCTGCTGTCCCTGGATAACACCTGTTACGGTAAGTAACTGTGCTTTCTCATGCATCTATAATAGAATATGCATGTAAAATGCATCTTCTTGGGATTTTACGACTTTATCCTGGTAGGATGAATTTAAAGAAAATGTTGAAAATGCTACTGTCAACGTCTTTCTGTGTTTGTTTTGTTTAAACATGATCAGTTATCATTTGTTTATGGAGCCTGTGGTGGGTGTGTGGGTAAAGATTTAAAGCCTCAAATATGGACTGATGAAGTAATCATTTTATCTAATTGGGCAAAAGTTGTTCCATTGATGTGTAGTCCTAGTGAGGGCTAAGCCGTGTAGTATGATTCTGACAAGCTAGACTACTGTTCATGTACAAGATGATTACATTGTGGGTACAGGGCATGAGGAAGCTGATTAGGGAGATGTCTGTTGAACTTAGTATTAGCTTGAGTGAGGGAACTTTGACTGAGCTGTGAACCTCCAAATAAGTGGAGCAAGCATATAATGCTCCTCTGCATCTTGACCCCTTGGGCCTCTCTCTGCACAGGTGGGAGGTATTTGCTTGAGATGGTGTTTTGAGCAATGAGAATTGGAGGATCATTACTCAAGATGGTCTAGTATACTCATCTAATCTGAATCTTGGATTTATATACTGTGTCATCTCCCCAAAAAGAGTTCACATATAAATCGATAAATCAGAGTGAAAGTAGTTAGATTAGAGAGAAAATAACTTATTAATGAAGACCCTCATCCGACATCCTAGAGAGAAGATTATTTCCTTATAACAATTTTCTAAGAACTGTTGAAATAACAGCATTTTCATAGATTTATGGAAAATCTGGAATCCCATTCCAAATCATTGTAAAAGTATATATGAGAAAGTCTTGAGATGGCCCTGATTGCAACAGATGATGAAGCCTGCTACTTGATGGGTTCAACAACGTGGCAGTGAAAATATGCAGTTTTTCAGCTCATGTTTGGGGGTCCCTGTTAGCTGAGGCAGAGTAGGAGTAGGTCCTCTAGAGCAGTGGTTCCCAACCCTGTCCTGGAGGACCACCAGGCCAGTTGGGTTTTCAGGATAGCCCTAATGAATATGCATGGAGCAGATTTGCATTCCTAGCACCTCCATTATATGCAGATCTCTCTCATGCATATCCATTAGGAATATCCTGAAAACCCGACTGGCCTGGTGGTCCTCCAGGACAGAGTTGGGAACCACTGCTCTAGAGGTTTTTTGAAAAGTCAACATTCTAAGAAAACAAATTACATTAAATAACTTCAATGATATACTGCTTGATTTATAACAATAAAAGGCATGGCATGTCCCTTCCTGACACCCACCTAGGGTACTTTTGAAAGTGGAGGAATTAATTTCAGAAAAAAGGTTAGGAGATTTAAAAATTGCTTTTAGGTTTTATCAACCAGTCTTTATGGAAATGCATAGAACAAGATTTCCCAATAGACACATACCTACAAACCTTGACCTACAACATTAGTACTAGTGAGAAAAAATAAATCTTAGAATTTGCAATTGATTTACTGACCCGGTAATAAAATCTTTGTGACTAGAAATGCTCAAGAAAAGTTTGTGGAATGAACCAGTACATTATGAATAAATAAAGCTACTTTTTAAAGCTGCTATTCCACACTGCTTGAAATTAGTTTTATTTGTAAATTAATGAAATATAGTTATCTGCATTATTGCTGCATATATTTAGTAGTATTATAGAAATGAAAATAGAATATTCGTATTAATTCAGACCAATCTGTTAAGCTATAAGAGTATTAGAGAAGTAGCTGGCTTATTCCACTAATCTTCTGTAAACCGCATAGAACTTAACGGTATTGCGGTATATAAACTGTTATTATTATTATTATTATTATTATTCCTCTCTTCAGGAGCAAGTACAATATCTTCAGCACTCTTTGAAGAGCAGGATCCTGACTCAGGCCTCCTGTTTGAGCTTATGTCAGATTATTACCATATATGTTAATTTATCTATCTCTTCAAAAGTCCCCATGACAGGTTTCACCCAGAGAGCTACCATCGATCCAGAACTGAATGAGATTCATGTCTTGTCTGGCCTGAGTAAGGACAAAGAAAAGCGGGAGGAGAATGTCAGGAATTCCTTCTGGATTTATGACATAGTGAGAAACAGTTGGTAAGTATTAGCAGGATATCATTATTCGTAAAAAGAAATCATGTGCCATTAGAGTTAATTATATATTTAAGATTTATAGAGAAAATAAATCTTCCAGCTAGTACAGTAGCTTAGGTGGCAAATGCTGAACACTAGGTTGAAGGTCCCTAGTTTGTTCGCCACTTTCCGGTTGTCTGAGGTTGGATATTGTGGAGGGAGGGAAATTGTTTTAATTGCTGTATTCAAGACCCATGATTGTTCAATCCATCTGACATACTCTTGGGAAGGTATTGAGTGCTTGGATCATTCAGTTTCCAAAAGCAATTTCTTTAACTCTTAGGTATTAGATTCTATATGTACGAGGAAAAAATAGCCAAGGAGGCAAAAAACTTCAAGCCGTTCTTTCGATATATTAAGGGGAAATGACCCAAGAAGGAAGCGGTGGGGCCGTTGGATGACCATGGAATAAAGGGAGTGCTAAAGGAGGACAAAGCCATCACCGACAAACTGAACACATTTTTTGCGTCTGTATTTACCGAAGAGGATATACACAGCATACTGGAAGCTGACAGCCTATACGCAGGAAACAAAGACGGGAAACTGACAGAGTTGATGGTCAGTCTAGAAGAGGTATGCAGGCAGATTGATAGGCTTAAAAATGAAAAAATCCCCAGGATTGGATGGCATCCATCCGAGGGTAATCAAGGAATTGAAAGGGGCTATAGCTGAACTGCTCCAACTAATATCCAAACTGTTGATCAAATCAGGAAGGACTCCAGAAGACTGAAAGTGGTGAATGTTAATGCCGATCTTCAAGATAGGTTCGAGGGGAGATCTGGGAAATAATATAGAGATGCTGATAAAGGACCACATCATTGACCACCTAGACGGACACAATCTGATGAGGACCAGCCAGCACGGGTTCAGCTAAGGACGATCTTGCTTAGAAACATAGAAACATAGAAATAGACGGCAGATAAGGGCCCACGGCCCATCTAGTCTGCCCACCTTAATGTCCCTCCCCTACCTTTGCCCTGTGAATAGATCCCATGTGCCGATCCCATTTGGCCTTAAAATCAGGCACGCTGCTGGCCTCAGTCACCTGTAGTGGAAGACTATTCCAGCGATCAACCACTCTTTCAGTGAAAAAGAATTTCCTGGTGTCACCTCGTAGTTTCCCGCCCCTGATTTTCAACGGATGCCCTCTTGTTGTCGTGGGACCCTTGAAAAAGAAGACGAACTTGCTGCACTTCTTCGATGGAGTAAACAGGCAGAGGGCGTCCGACAAGGTCCTGCATGAATGACTACTTCGAAAAATTGCGAGCCATGGAATCGAGGGGGAAATACTCACGTGGATTAAAAACTGGTTGGCGGATAGGAAACAGAGTGGGGGTAAATGGACAATACTTGGACTGGAAAAATGTCACAAGTGGAGTGTTGCAGGGTTCGGTGCTTGGACCCGTGCTCTTCAACATATTTATAAATGACCTGGAAATTGGTATGACGAGTGATTAAATTTGCAGACGATACAAAGTTATTCATAGTAGTGAAGATGCAGAAGGATTGCGAAGACCTGCAACGTTACATAAAAACGCTCGCGAAATGGGCTGCGACATGACAAATGAGGTTTAACGTGGATAAGTATAAGGTGATGCATGTTGGTAACAAAAATCTTATACATGAATACAGGATGTCCGGTGCAGTACTTGGAGAGACCCCCAGGAAAGAGACTTGGGAGTAATGGTCGACAAGTTAATGAAGCCATCTACGCAATGCGCGGCGGTGGCGAAAATTCCTAGAATGCTAGGAATGATTAAGAAGGGGATCACGAACAGATCGAAGAAGGTTATCATGCCACTGTACCGGGCCATGGTACGCCCCCACCTGGAATACTGCATCCAGCACTGGTTGCCATACATGAAGGAAATTGTACTACTCGAAAGGGTCCAGAGAAGAGCGACTAAAATGGTTAAGGGGCTGGAGGAGTTGCCATACAGTGAGAGATTAGAGAAACTGGGCCTCTTCTCCCTTGAAAAGAGGAAACTGAGAGGGGACATGATAGAAACATTCAAAATACTGAAGGGAATAGACTTAGCAGATAAAGACAGGTTGTTCACCCTCTCCAAGGTAGAGAGAACAAAAGGGCACTAAAGGGGAGAGATTCCGTACAAACGTAAGAAAGTTCTTCTTCACCCAGAGTGGTAGAAATCTGGAACACTCTTCTGGAATCTGTTATAGGGGAAAGCACCCTTCAGGGATTCAAGAAAAGGTTGGATAAGTTCCTACTGGAACAGAACATATACAAGTAAGTCTAGACTCAGGGCGCTGGTCTTTGACCTAAGGGCCGCTGCGGGAGCAGACCGTTGGGCACAATGGACCACTGGTCTGACCCACCGGCAATTTTTATGTTCTTATCTGAATGTAATTTATCACAATTTTGGTATACAGGTTTTTTGTTTTTTTGCTTTTTCCTTACACTGAAAGCTATGTCAAATCAAGCCAAAGGAAAGGGAACACTTGGTTGGAGGGGGCCAACAAATGAATATCTGGACTTGCACACGGGCTCTCTAGCTGCTGTGATGCGCAATATATTGGTTGGGCCATAATCCCAGTGGCCCCACTCCATTGTATTGCCTCCGAAACATGTTTCTTCCTTAATCCTTTCCTTGTATAATGGATTTCTGTTTTGCTGCTTTAGCAGTAAAATTCAAGTAAACTGCCCTGTTTGTTGTAGACTAAATCTCAAAAGTTCCAGTTCCTTGTGATAACACAATGATACTCATGTTTGCGTTGGTGTGATTTGTGATACTGAGATCTCTTGTCATTTTCACCTTTTCCATTGCATGGTCTGTGTGTGTCTAATCCAGTGGTTGTCAACCCAATCCGCAGGGGTCACCTAGACATTCAGGTTTTCGGGATTCCGCAATGAATATGCATATGTTAGATTTGTATATTGTGGAGGTAGTAAATGCACATTTATCTCATGAATATTCATTATGGATATCTTGAAAACCTGACTGGCTTCTTGTGCCCAGAATGCAAGGCTGAGAACTGCTCCTCCTATGCTAACGATATGTTGACCTTCCTCTGTGTTACAGGTCTTGTGTCTATAAGAATGATCAGGCAGTAAAAGATAATTCTGGTAAAAGCCTTCAAGAAGAAGAGCCCTGTCCCAGATTTGCACACCAACTGGTTTATGATGAATTACACAAGGTATTTCTGAATTTTAACAGAAGTAAAATGTTTGAAGAGACAGCACCAGTTCAATAAACAGGCTGAAACTCTGCCAGTTGAGAAATTAAATAAGTATTTGATTATTCAAGTTACACTGTCATTTAGGGTGAAATGCTATATAAATAACTAAGACGAACAGAATGACTTTTACATTAATTGATGCAATTTGGAAATGATCACATGGCAAACAAGCTGAACATAGACTGGATTTGATCAGGTATTGTGCACAGTCTCCAGCAACTCTGATAGATTATCTGAGTTCACAGGATGTTGAAGGCCTAGAATAAGAGAAAAGAGCTTGAAGTTTTAAATACTGTACATTATATAACTCTGTTTTATCCCTCTACCTTTATTTTGTTAAAAATGGATCATTTAAAGAATATGAGAACAACCATACTGGGTCCATCTAGCCCAGTTTCCTGGTTCCAATAGTGGCCAGTCCAGGCCACAATACCTGGCAGAAACCCAAATAGCAACATTCCATTCTACCAATCCAGAGCAAGCAGTAGCTTCCTCCATATCTGTCTCAATAGCAGACTATGGACTTTTTCTTCAAAAACTTAACCAAACCTTTCTTAAACCCAGCTAAGCTAACTGTTGTAACCATATCATCTGGCAACAAATTCCAGAGCGTAACTATTCTTTCAGTTAAAAATAATATATATATCCCCCTATTTGATTTCTATGTACCAGTAAAGTCCCTATTAACTGGTACTCAACCAATTGGCACTCTCACCCAACCGGCCCCCCAAAAAGATTGTCCTCCCTCCAGCCCCCAAAAGCAGCAGCATCTGGTTCTGACTCAACAACCCCCCCCCCCTCTCCTCCAGCCCCAAAGCAGCCAGTCCTAATCAGACAATCCCCCTCCAGCCCCCAAAGCAGCAGCGGCAGCTGGGTCTGACCAGACACGCCCCCCCCCCAAAAGTAGCAGTGGCAGCCTGACAACCCCCCTCTTTCTCTCTCCCCCCCCACCCGCCCCAGCTAGTCAGCAGAGGCAACACTGTAAACAGGGTTCTCGCGACCAGCCCTGGCAGGGCCTTTCCTCTGTCACGTCATTTCCAACACAGTAGAGGAAAGGCCATGTTGGAGCTAGCCACAAGTAGCCTGTTCACAGTGCTGCCTCTGCTGACCGGCTGCTGCTTCGGGAGAGCCGCAGGTAAGTGAGGGAGTCCATTGGCAGCCAAACCTGCACAGAGGGGAGTGAGGGCAGACCCAGGGGGGGGGGGGAGATGGACAGAAGTTTGTGTGTGTGGAGGGGGAGGAAGGCACATGGATGCTGGACCCATAACTGAGGGGAGGGTGGGGTGGGGGAGAAATTGACCCAGACCACAAAGGAGGGTGAAAAGGAAGGAACAGATGCTGGACCTGCAAGTGGGAGTGGGGGATGCTAGAGAGGGGAAGAGAGTGACTCAGATGAGAAAGGGAAGGTCTGGAGGGAGACAAAACAATTTTTATAGTAACTCTCAAGCAACCTGAAACTAGAGTTATCCAGCATCTTCCAATCCCCATGGGTTCCGAATAACTGAGTTTACTGTAATTTCATAGTGTCCTCTGGCTTTTGTACTCTTGAAAGAGTGAAAAATCGATTAACTCTTACCCATTCTACACCACTCAGGATTTTGTAGACCTCTGTCATATTCCCTTTCAACTGTCTCTTTTCCAAGCTGAAGAGCCCTTTATTCTTTCCTCATATGAGAAGAGTTCATCCCTTTTATCATCTGGAGTTTTGTATGCACTTAATATTCTGCTTATTGGTTAATTCAATTTAGACAATTAAATAAACCGTATTAAGCTATGTTGTGGAAATGATATATCCAGATCTGGACAAGCTGACATTCGGGTAACTTAATACCACTGAAAGGAAAGGACAGACATAATAAATATTAAGGGCCGGATTGTGTATAGGATGCCCATTCTCAGAAGCCGCCTAAGCGGCTTTTGAGAATCGTATACGGGCGTCCTATATAGAATCGCGTGACAAGACACTTAAGCCTGCCTAACACCATGATTCTCTAACTGGCATCCATGTCACAGGCGCTGGTTAGAGAATTGGGTTGCCGCTGAGCTGATCACGGCAAGGGAATCTCCCTGCCATGATCAGTTTTAGTGGCTGCGGCAGGGACACCCCTCACCCCCACGCAGACTACCATAACCCCCGAAGCCAACCCCCACCACCCTGAATGTTCGTGGCAGGAGGAGTGTCCAATTCTTCATGCTCCCACCCCACAGATACATCCACCGGCAGGAGGGATGCCCAGTCCACGCATGAGTGTAGACCCTCCAGATGGGGCACTAAGCTTGCTATTACTATGCCAATGGGTGGGTGCGGAGAAGAGGAGGAGAGATACCAGCACCAGCTGACTGCTTTGCCACTAGAGGCACATCCTGTGGGCAGTCAGCAGGCACCGGCACTTCTCCTCCTTGTCTCACAGCACAACAGGAATCTTAGTGCGCCGTGACCCACAGTTTGCGATACACTGCTATAGAGTGGGTTGTAGTTAGAGTGGAAGCCTGCACCCAACCTGTATTTGCCTTTCATGGGTACATACTGTTCTATTGTGTTTCATTATGTTTCATTAGAACTTGATTTTGCGCTGAAAAAAAGTATCGATATTTCACCCCAAAAGAAGCTGCTTTTCTGTTTGCTCTGAAAAGTGCTAGAGCTATGTCACGCTTGTATCCTCTGGCACAGGAGTGTTGACAGCTTTTGGGTCAGCGCAGGGTAGATTCTTTGGTAATGTGCTAGTCCAGTCAAGCTTTTTGTTAAGTCAATTGGAATTATCCTTATAATCAAAGGAGTTTTGTCATTGCTTAATTTTTTTTATTGTCTAGGTTCATTATTTATTTGGTGGGAATCCTGGCAAATCATGCTCTCCAAAGATGAGATTGGATGATTTCTGGTCATTAAAACTCTGTCGTCCTTCCAAGGAGTACTTGTTGAGACATTGCAAATACCTCATTAGGAAACACAGGTGTGTATAGTGTGACGAATCTGAGTGTGATTATTTCAGCACATCTGTGCAAATATTGTAGGTGATCCATAAGAAGTGAAATATATTTTAAAAAGGCTTTATAGCCTAATTGTTGGCAGGTTAATACGCTTGCAAAACAGTTGCAAAAGTCTACTGAAATATTATCAAGAGGTGGGTAAAAGATTTTTCTAGGTGGTTTACTTCTCTGTGGTGATTTTGCTGTTGTGGTCTTTATCCCAGGACAAGCAGGCAGCATATTCTTAACACATGGGTGACGTCACCGACGGAGCCCTCGGTACGGACCTTTTAACTAGAAGTTTCTAGTTGGCCGCACCGCGCGTGCGCGAGTGCCTTCCCGCCCGACGGAGGAGTGCGTGGTCCCCAGTTTCTTCGTTTCCGCGGAGCGAAGAAGACGCGTGTATTTTTTCAACGGCCGTTGAAATCACTTTTTGCCTTCCCGCTCGCGCTTTTGTTATATTTTTTTCTTCCTCTACCTTCGGGTTTCCTTTTCTTTCAATTGCAAAAAAAAAAAAAAAAAAAAAAACTTTGATTTTTATTGTTTCTTTCGTTTTTGCCCCGGCGGGGCCTGTTGCCATTATACAGGCCTCGGACTTCGATTTTGCGGAGGCTATCTTCCCCTTCATGCCCCCGCAGGTCGGTTTTAAGAAGTGCCAGCGGTGTGCACGCCCGATCTCCGTTTCTGACCCACACAATTGGTGTTTGCAGTGCCTGGGTCCGGAGCATCGGGCAGATTCCTGCACCCGCTGTGCCACTTTACAAAAACGTACTCTTAAAAACCGAAGAATCCAGCAAACCCTGCTCTTCGGCTCCGAGTCGGCGATGGATTCATCACCCTCAGCGGCGGTACCGCAGAAATCGGCACCGTCCAGCTCGACACCGACCGATCCCGCATCGGCGCCACTGGCGCCAGGTAAGCCGGCTAAGAAGCCTTCCTCTTCCCTCGAGCGCCCTCCAGCTACGGTGACGACACCGTCCATACCGGCATCGCACCGGTCCCGTAAACGCTCCGCCCCGATAACGGTGAGTGCCTCGTCATCGGCCTCCTCATCGCCGGGGCGTGGAGCGGCATCCAAGGAACCGAAGAAAAAGAAAGCGGTTCCGATGCCACCCCTGGATGACCGTATCTCGGCCATCCTACAAACTCAGCTTCAGGAGCAGTTGAAGAAACAGCTTGAACAACTGCTACCCTCTATCCTGGCACCGCTCCTTCCGGTACCAGACCGGCCCGAGCCCCGCACCGAGCCCCCGGTGTCCACTCCTTCGGTACCGGTAAACACCTCGATGCCGATCCTTTCGGCACAACAACTTCCTGATGATCCTGTGGTTCATTCTCGAACCACAGTGGATCCTGCTCGGCACCAGGCGGTACGGCACTCTTCTCGGGACCGAGAACGACGCCGATCGTCCTCCCCTGGTGCCGTTTCGGTGCGCTCTGGTAAATCTTTGTCCAAAACTCACCACACCGCACCCTCCACCCCGGTGTCCCGACACGCACCAGAGGTCAGGGATCCGGATTTATGGGAGGAGACTCCTCTCGGTACCGAGGAGGATCCCTCCTCATCTGATGAGGAACCATCGGCGCCTGATGCCTCCTCTAAACCTGAGCAGTCCTCTTTTTCTAAATTTCTGAGGGAAATGTCTGCTGCTCTGTCACTTCCCCTTGAATCTGACTCCAAAAAGTCCCAAGCCTTTTTAGAAGCCTTAGACTTTGAGCAACCTCCTAAAGAGTTCCTCAAACTTCCCGTACATGACATCTTACGGGAGACATTCTACAAAAATTTGGAAAATCCCCTCACGGTACCGGGAGCTCCCCGTAAACTGGACAACCTTTACCGTGTCATCCCTATTCCAGGATTCGACAAATCTCAATTGCCCCATGAGTCCCTTCTGGTGGAATCCACCTTAAAAAAGACTCAGGGCTCCAGTGTCTATGCCTCTACCCCTCCTGGCAGAGAAGGTAAGACCATGGACAAGTTTGGCAAGAGGCTTTACCAAAATGCCATGCTTGCCAACAGGGCAAACAACTATTCCTTCCATTTTTCCTTTTATCTCAAACACTTGGTCCAACAGCTGTCTACCCTCCAGAAGTACCTTCCTGAGCGCAAGGTCCCGCTATTCCAGCAGCACATATCTGGCCTTCTCCAAATGCGCAAGTATATGGTCCGCTCGATCTACGACTCCTTCGAGCTCACCTCTCGGGCCTCTGCCATGGCTGTAGCCATGCGTCGCTTGGCCTGGCTCAGAGTCTCCGACCTGGACATCAACCACCAGGACCGCCTGGCCAACGCCCCCTGTCTCGGGGATGAGCTTTTTGGAGAGTCACTGGATTCCACCACCCAGAAACTCTCCGCCCATGAGACTAGGTGGGACACCCTAATCAAGCCGAAAAAGAAGGCTCCACCTGCTCGACCCTATCGGCCTCAATCATCCTACCAGCGGAGGTTCTCAGCCAGGCCACTCAATCCGCCTCCCCAACAATCTCGGCGACCCCGTCAACAGCAGCACCATGCCCAGGCTCGGTCTCAGGCCACCCAACCCTCCAAGCCTCCTCAGCCTGCTAAACAATCTCAGCCCTTTTGACTCTTCTCTCCAGGGCATAGCCAGTCATCCACCCTCGCTACCTCTTCCACAGCCTATCGGGGGTCGTCTCACCATTTTCTCAAGCCGTTGGGAAGTCATCACGTCGGACCAGTGGGTCCTCAACATCATCCGCCACGGCTACTCTCTCAACTTCCAGACTCTGCCTCCGGACAACCTTCCCGTAGAGTCTGCTTCAAACTCATCTCAAACCCCCCTCCTCCTGAGGGAGGTTCAATCCCTCCTCCTTCTCAATGCCATCGAAGAAGTACCTCCAGATCAAAGGGGGCAGGGATTCTACTCCCGCTACTTCCTGGTACCCAAAAAGACGGGAGACCTCCGTCCCATTCTCGATCTAAGGGACCTCAACAAGTGTCTGGTCAAGGAGAAGTTCAGAATGCTCTCCCTTGCCACACTCTATCCTCTTCTTTCTCAACACGACTGGCTATGTTCCCTGGACCTCAAAGAGGCCTACACTCACATCTCCATCAATCCACATTCTCGCCGCTACCTGCGATTCCAGGTACTGCACCACCACTATCAGTACAAGGTGCTACCGTTCGGCCTCGCCTCCTCACCCAGGGTCTTCACCAAGTGCCTCATAGTGGTAGCGGCCTTCCTCAGGTCTCACAACCTCCAGGTGTTCCCCTATTTGGACGATTGGTTGGTGAAAGCACCTACGTCTCCACTTGTGCTACAGGCTACTCATCACACCATCTCTCTCCTCCACCTCCTGGGGTTCGAGATCAACTACCCCAAGTCGCATCTGCTTCCCACCCAGCGACTTCAATTCATTGGAGCAGTTCTGGACACCACGCTAATGAGGGCTTTTCTCCCCTCCGATCGCAAGCAGACCCTGCTCCATCTCTGCCGTCAGGTACTCTTGCATCCCTCCATTCCTGCTCGACAGATGATGGTCCTCCTGGGTCACATGGCCTCGACAGTGCATGTCCTCCCTCTGGCTCGTCTCCACCTTCGTACTCCTCAGTGGACGCTCGCCAACCAGTGGTCACAGACTACGGATCTTCTTTCTCATCCCATCTCTGTGACATCATCTCTTCAGCAATCTCTCCAATGGTGGTTGAACTCCTCAAATCTTTCCAGGGGTCTACTTTTCCATCTGCCCCCCCACTCTATGATCATCACCACAGATGCGTCCCCCTACGCGTGGGGAGCTCACCTGGGAGATCTACGCACCCAGGGACTTTGGACCCCACAGGAGCGTCGTCATCACATCAATTTCCTGGAACTCAGAGCCATTTTCTACGCCCTCAAGGCTTTCCAGCATCTTCTCTGTCCTCAAGTCCTCCTCCTATGCACAGACAATCAAGTCGCCATGTACTACATAAACAAGCAAGGCGGCACCGGATCTCGCCCCCTTTGTCTGGAGGCTCTGCGCATCTGGACCTGGGCCACGGACCGCAATCTCTTTCTCAGGGCGGTCTACATCCAGGGCGAACAGAACTCTCTGGCCGACAATCTCAGCCGCATCCTTCAACCTCACGAGTGGACGTTGGACCCTCCGACTCTACTCTCCATCTTTGCTCGATGGGGCACTCCGCAGGTGGACCTCTTTGCAGCACCTCACAACCATCAGCTGCCCCAATTCTATTCCAGACTCTTCTCTCCTCACCGTCTGGCCCCGGATGCATTCCTGCTCGACTGGAGGGATCGGTTCCTCTATGCCTTCCCTCCACTTCCTTTGATGTTGCGGACCTTGTCCAAACTCCGCAAGGACAATGCCACCATGATCCTCATCGCCCCTCGGTGGCCTCGTCAACACTGGTTCTCCCTTCTGCTTCAACTCAGCTCCAGGGAGCCCATTCCTCTTCCTGTGTTTCCTACTCTACTTACACAGCAGAATCAGTCTCTACTACATCCCAACCTGTCTTCCCTCCACCTGACAGCTTGGTTTCTCTCGGGCTGACCTCTCCGGAGAATCTATCTCAACCGGTCCGCCTCATTTTGGACGCCTCCAGGAAACCGGCCACTCTTCAATGTTACCATCAGAAGTGGACCAGATTCTCCTCGTGGTGTCTCCGGCATCATCAAGAACCCACCTCTTTGGCGGTGGAAACTGTCTTGGACTATTTGCTCTCGCTGTCCAACGCTGGCCTCAAAACCACTTCCATCAGAGTCCACCTCAGTGCCATCACTGCGTTTCACGAGCCTATTCTCGGAAAACCCCTCACGGCTCATCCGCTGGTTTCAAGATTTATGAGAGGGCTCTTCAACATCAAACCGCCTCTCAAGCCTCCTCCCGTCGTCTGGGACCTGAATGTGGTACTCTCTGCCCTTATGAAACCTCCGTTTGAGCCTCTTGCCACAACTTCATTCAGGCTTCTTACCTGGAAGGTGCTTTTCCTAATTGCCATCACCTCTGCCAGGAGGGTTAGCGAACTGCATGCACTGGTTGCCGACCCACCGTTCACTGTTTTTCACCATGACAAGGTTGTTCTGCGTACCCACCCTAAATTCCTTCCCAAGGTGGTCTCAGCTTTTCACCTCAACCAGTCCATTGTGCTTCCCGTCTTCTTTCCTAAGCCTCACTCGCATCCTGGAGAACAGGCGTTGCACACGCTGGATTGTAAGCGTGCCCTTGCTTACTACCTTGATCGTACCAGAGCTCACCGAACATCCCCCCAGCTCTTTTTGTCTTTCGATCCCAACCGTTTGGGCCGTCCTGTCTCCAAACGGACACTTTCAAATTGGCTTGCTGCCTGTATTGCCTTCTGTTATGCTCGGGCCGGTCTCTCACTGGAAGGATCTGTCACGGCCCACAGAGTCCGAGCTATGGCTGCTTCTGTGGCTTTCCTCCGTTCCACGCCCATCGAGGAAATCTGCAAGGCGGCCACTTGGTCCTCAGTTCACACGTTCACTACTCACTACTGTCTGGATGCATTCTCCAGACGGGATGGACACTTCGGCCAATCTGTGTTACAAAATTTATTTTCCTAATGGCCAACCATCCCTCCTCCCTCTTTGTTAGCTTGGAGGTCACCCATGTGTTAAGAATATGCTGCCTGCTTGTCCTGGGATAAAGCACAGTTACTTACCGTAACAGGTGTTATCCAGGGACAGCAGGCAGATATTCTTAAGTCCCACCCACCTCCCCGGGTTGGCTTCTTAGCTGGCTTATCCTAACTGGGGACCACGCACTCCTCCGTCGGGCGGGAAGGCACTCGCGCACGCGCGGTGCGGCCAACTAGAAACTTCTAGTTAAAAGGTCCGTACCGAGGGCTCCGTCGGTGACGTCACCCATGTGTTAAGAATATCTGCCTGCTGTCCCTGGATAACACCTGTTACGGTAAGTAACTGTGCTTTATCAGCACTTGAATTATGAAATAAGCTTGTTAGGAAAATGTGAATATAGTAGAATCCCAATTAAGTGGTATTCAAGCAACCAGCACTCTCACCCAACCAGCAAAAAAAAATCTTCCCCGAAGCCACAGCAGTTGTGAGCCATGAACCCCCCTCCCTCCATCCTCGAAGGGCAGCGGTCTTGATCCATGAACACCCTCCCCCCAACCCTTCTCCCTTCAGCCTTTGAAGCAAGCAGCAGCAGTGGTCCTGATCCATGAACCTCCAGCCCTCCCTCCAGCCCCAAAGCAAGCAGCTGCACTGATCCTAAGCCACAAACCGCCCCTCCCAGCCTCGAAGCAAGCTGTGCTGCAGTCCTGAGCTGCGAACCCCCTTCCCTCCAGCACTTTCTCCAGCCCTGAAGCAAGTAGCGGCAGTGGTCCTGAGCCGTGAGCCCCCTCCCTTCTAGCCCCAAAGCAGCAGCTATCCTGAGCCACGAACCCCCCACTCCATCCCTCTCTCCCTCACCGAAGCAGCAGTGGCATCTGATCAGCAGAGGCAGTGCTGAAAACAAGCTGTTTACGGCCAGCCCTGGCAGGGCCTTTCCTTGAAAGTATCACTTCCGACACAGCAGAGAAAAGACCCTGATGGGGCTGGCTGCAAGCAGCTTGTTTTTAGCACTGCCTCTGCTGACCAGCTTCCACCGCTGCTTCAGTAAGTGAACGGGGGGCCAGGAGGCCAGACCCACCTCCACGGCGTCTTAGTGGCATTGTGCCTTTGAGCATGTCCTCGCCTCAGCCTTCTGCGGCTGTTGCGCTGCCTGATCCTGATCTGGGGGATCCAGATGCAATCTTTACCTTACTGATCCCTTGTTTGCTGGTACAGCACTTCCCGAACCAGGGGATCTGGGCTTGTTTGCTGGATCCTTTGGGGGCCTTGGATCCTGGTGATGATCCTATGGTCCACCGCTTATTTAAGTTTTCGGCTCTGCTGGACCTTATTGCCAAATCTTTGCAGGAATTAACTTAGTCACTCAGCTGGCTCTGTCCACGAATACCTCCTGGCTTTGTAGTGTGCGCTCACAGTTTGCAACTTTTCCCTGGCATCTGGAAATGAGCTTTCTGGTCTCGGAGCAGTTTGACTCTCTGGAGGGTGCTCTGAAAAGTGCAAGAGCTATGTTACGCTTGTATCCTCTGGCACAGGAGTGTTGACAGCTTTTGGGTCAGCGCAGGGTAGATTCTTTGGTGGCGCAGGTGACAAAGCGCACCTCTCTCCCCTAGTGAGGGGTGTGTGGTGTTGAAGGATATGCAAGACTGCTTTGTGGATGTGGTCCTCAGAAACTTTTTGATGCAGCTGCTTTAGGTATCGGAGCTGCTGTGGCAATCTTTTGTTGCACGTGCCTATGTCTCTCAACTGTGCACATGGAGAGTGAATCGGTGGATCCCCCTCCTTATTGCCATAGTTTAATTTTTTGGCAATAAGGTCCAGCAGAGCCGAAAACTTAAATAAGCGGTGGACCATAGGATCATCACCAGGATCCAAGGCCCCCAAAGGATCCAGCAAACAAGCCCAGATCCCCTGGTTCGGGAAGTGCTGTACCAGCAAACAAGGGATCAGTAAGGTAAAGATTGCATCTGGATCCCCCAGATCAGGATCAGGCAGCGCAACAGCCGCAGCAGGCTGAGGCGAGGACATGCTCAAAGGCACAATGCCACTAAGACGCCGTGGAGGTGGATTGGATTATATGGCAGGCTGGAATGGATTATATGGCAGATGCCTTATATGACCTCATAAGAGTTTTGGCAAACCATTTTGGCCAACCGAATACCCTGGGTCAGACAGTGGGCTGGTGATTCCACTTCCAAGGTGACTTAAGCTAGGCATCCTTTTAAAGGGCATTTGTTTGGTAAAGATTTGGAAGACCTCATGGATTCTTGATGGATCCTCCAGGGGTTTTGGTCATTCTAATTTTCATGGCTCAAGGTGTTCCAGGTTGTATGTGAATGCCACATCACAGAAATTTTCCCAGGGCTCCTGACACCGCTACATTTCCCGCCATCTGCCTCCTATTCTGCACCTGCCGCCAGAAAGACACAATGAGGCTAGACCAATGGAAGCCCCTCTGCGGATAGGGGGCCGACTCTGTTTCTTCCTGCCTGGATATGCATCACGTCAGACCTATGTGTCTTGGACATTATTTATCGGGCTACAAGTTGGAATTTGTCCAGCCTCTGTCAGATTGGTTCTTGGATTCTCCTTTAGGATGCCCGGATAAGGCACTCAGAGTTCAGGCCACCGTGTAGCGCTTACTGGATATTCAAGCTAAAGAGCTGGTACCACTAAACCTCTTGGGCTCAGGCAGATACTTTGTATACCTTATTGTGCCAAAGAGAGGCTCAGAAGATTTGCGACCTATTCTGGCTCTTCAGCATGTGAATGTGGTTCTCAAGATTCCTGGAGACGGTGTGCTCGGTCATTGCAGCAGTGGCTCGAGGGGAGTTTCTTGCCTCGCTGGATCTCAGAGGCGTACTTTTACATTCCCATTTTTCCAGCCCACCGCAGATTTCTGCGGTTTCATGTTCTGGAACATCATTACCAGTTCTCGGCCCTGCCCTTTAGACTGACAACAGCGCCTTGGACTTTCACCAAAGTGATGGTGGTAGTGCAACTTACCTGCGAAAGATGGGCCTACAGATTCAGCCTTACTTAGACAACTGGCTGATCAGAGCTCCCTCATTGTCTGAGAGATGACACATAGTGGAGCAGGTGCTCCAGGTGCTGGAAAACATGAGCTGGTTTGTCAACTTCATGAAAAGCCATCTGATGCCCACACAGTCGCTGGAATACCTGGGAGTCCTTTTCGATACGGCCGTGCAAAATGATTTTCCTTATAGTTTAACATCTTTTGAATTATATACATCTCTTTCTAAACTTAGACGGCATTATTTTTTAATTGCTGTTAGCAGTTTGGTGTCGATAGGAGTGATCTCATCCGTTTGGGTTTATTTTACTGTTTTATATATTTAAGAATTTATTTGTACATAGATGTTATATGTTTAATTTTTAGAGCATGTTTCTATATTTTTGCTGGTTGTACACTGCACTTTGATTGGAAAGATTGTATATAAACTCCAGATTTGATAAGCAGATTAGATTAGCATTTACCATAAGAAGCAATTAATTTATCTAGAGTGGCAATAAAAATCTACCTACTGTACATATAGTATTGCAATATAATTTATATAATATATTTTGTAATGCCATTGTTTAATTTGTAGTTGGTTTTTGACTTCACTTTTCTTGTTCCAGCAGCTCCATTGTGCTTATCCAATACTATCTTAAATTAGACGCCTCCACCAATAGCAAGCATTTAAGGTCATCTCTAAATTCCCATAACACGTTGTCATCAAGGTCTCTTCAAAGTTTTCATGTACAGTGCTGCATATGTCTAGTAGTGTTATTGAAAGAAGTAGTAGTAGAAAGGTAAAGAGACTCCAGTTTGTAAATAATCTACAGATTTTATGTGGTCTGGGAATGACCATTCTGTAAAAAGAGTACAGTAATGAAGTTTATCAATGCAAAATTTGTCCAGTACTGTCTTTCAAAAAGAGGCTTACTGGCTTTGTAATGCAGTGTTGGGTTAACATATAAACAATTGCTGCATAACTTTCCCTGTCCTGCTGCTGCCATCTAGTGGCAGGAAGAGAGCACAGATTAAGAATGCATATTTTGAGGGCAAGGAAGTTTTCCTAGCACTAAATAGAATGTGCTTGGCTTGGTTGTCTATTTCCTGGTAGGAATCCTAGTGGAACCCAACCATACTTTGTTCAGTAATAGCATGATGGTCAGAATTTTTCAATTTAATATCTATTAGCATTTTTGCTTTAGAAAATCATTAAAATAGTGAAGCCTATTCAAACTCAAGAGAAATGATTTACAGATATGAAAAGAAAAACCAAACTTCTAGATACCTTGGGTCCACCTTTAAGTCCGTAGACCCAGGAGGCAAAGCCCCTTGCACTGTTGAGGTAGAAGGCAGTAAGCAGAGAAAACTTTTTCAGAGACATTTCATCTTGCCTGCTGGCTATAACATTAGCAGACCTATGTACTTTGTCAGTTTCAGCTATAACAAAATTGTCCATGGGACTTTGCACCACTGAGGGCTTTGGGGTACATGCTGCTTTAGCTTTCCTTTTCTCTGATAAAATTCTTTTGGAAGCAATGAAACATCTGTGTTTCAAATCAACCCTTGCTGTTCTCTGCTTGGGCTCAGAAAAGGCCATGTATTGTAACAGATAGCTTTAAAAGCCCCAAGAGAGCTGATATCAGCACTTCTGATTCCCATGCAGAACAGGCTGGGAGAGGGGAATACATATAACTTGTAGATACTCTTTCAAACAATCCTTACAATGCCTGGTGCAATCTTCAAATTATTTCTTCTCTTTTATTTTATTTTAACTCACATATTTTCATTAATAAGCAAGTTGTTTTCAGGTGCGCTAGTTAGTTATTCCTCTCCCTTCCCCCCATCCTGTTCTTAGAGGGCTTACAATCTGTACAATCACATCATCCATTTTTAATCTTAAAGTACAAATGTGTGTTGTGGTATAGTCAACTCATTCAAACCTAGGGGAACTGGCAAGATAAGTGGTTCAGTAAACACAGGGCCTTTGAGCCAAGGAAAGTGGCTGCAATTTCCATGTTTGCTGCTAGTCATAGAGCAACACTAAATGATGGGCTTTGGGGGGGGGGGGGTGTTCTTCAAATCTAGACAGGCTTAGTCTCTGGAGTAAGGACTTAAATGAGGAAAATGTTTTTTAAAAGGTTATCTCATAGTATGGCATCATTACAAGTACAGTCAAACCGCGGTTTGTGAGTGTTTTGCAAGATGAGCAAAACATTCTCGCAAATCTTGTCTCTCAAACCGAGCATTGACTTGATTTGCGAGCATCCCCCCTCCCCCCAAGAACTGGCATTGCTCCCCCCTGTGCAAACCGGCACCCCCCCACCCGAACAGCATTCAGCCTTACCCCATCTGGCACCGGCACACAGCCCATAGGACATGCTGGTGCCAGTGAAAGAAGTTCCTGCCTCTGCGCATGCTCAAGGCCTTCTGGTTCTCACTCTCTCCCAAATTCTTGGCACGTCCTGTGGGCTGCGTGCCAGGGCCAGATGGGTTATGGCTGAATGCTGTTCAGGCGGCTGGCGCCGGTGCGGTCGGGAGGGGGGGGAGCGGAAGCGATGCCGGTTTTCAGGGGGGGGGGGGAGATCGTATCAAGTAAGTTTCCCTTACTTCCTATGGGGAAACTCGCTTTGATATACGAGTAATTTGGTTTACGAGCATGCTTCTAGAACGAATTATGCTCATAAACCAAAGTTCCACTGTATTTGAGCTGTGCATATACCTTATCCACATGAGGGTCTGATCTGACAGCTACAATACTGCCAGCAATTTGAAGTATATATGGGACAGCTGCAAACTGATGGTCTTTTACAACAGCCTATACTGAATGAGTTCTTATGTGAGACAAATTGAAAGAGATGTGCATGTGAATACTTTTGTGAGGTCACAGTGCTTTTTTTTTTTTTTAACCAGAATTAGTTTTTAGGATAGTGGGATATACCCAGTGCCCATTATTCTGCTACACAGCTAATATAAAATGCATCTTGGCAGGAAAAGGTTTTTGCATAAATTGACACTCTTGCCTTTGCTTCACTGTGTTCTACCTATCAAACCCAGAAAGCCTTTTACTATTCATGTTTGAACAGGTTTGAAGAAAGAGCCCAGACAGAGCCTCTCACTGCACTAAAATACTTACAGAATGATTTGTACGTCACTGTGGATCATTCAAACCCAGAGGAGACAAAAGAGGTAAGGATGTCTTTGTGCAGCAGCAGCTGCAGTTTGTTTAATAATGTCCCTGCAGCGAGCTTTCATGCACCTTTCTCTTTTAGAAAGAGCTAAAAAAGAAGGTAAGACCCTTTGTCTTGCAAGACATGTCAGTAACCAGCCAGATGGTCATAATGAACTAAGAGAGCAAACTGAAGGATTAGAAAACCGACAACCAGTGATAGAGAAAAAGAATTGGAGAAATGCCTGTAAAATAAAAAATGGGTGATCGTAGTACACCATTATAATTAGTTACCATATCTTGTTTAATGCAAATTAGTCATTCCTCATCCTATGTCCTATGCCTCATCTTATAGTGACCCTCCTTTGCCACACCTTACATATAATTTTTGGTTAAAAGTCAGTGGTAGACACATTTTTCTGTAGTCAGTTACTGAATTTTATGGCGTGAAGCTAATGGTACTGGAACTGTGGGTCATGTTAAATGAATTCATATTCAGTTTGCTCCCCCTCCATGGTTTAGTGACTCAATACCAATTTGTTCTGCTCTAGATCCATAAGCACATTTCCTTTCATGAAACATGTATTTCAGCTGTTACCGTTTGTGTTTTTCATTGGGCTTTGGGGGGGGGGAAGTGGTCTAAAATGCACACCATCTATGACAAAAATAGCTGGACGTACAATTTATAAAAGTATACAGTTCCTTTCCTTATGTAATACAAGGGGCGCTCAATAATTTATCTGCGTAAGTATGAAAGAAAGTAGCAAGCTTGTTGAAACAAGTCTGTCTGTTGTGACTTGTCTCGAGGTTACTCATGCACAGTGGCGGCTCAGTGCAAGTCTAACATTCCAAGAGACAGGATGTCAGGAGAGTCCTGGTGTGAATCAAGTAAGAAACTTCTAGATTTGGAGCACTGTTCAGTGATAAAATTTCTTATAAAAAAAAAAGGGAAAAGCCAAAGGAGATCCATGAACGCATGACTGCAGTTTATGGTGTCTACCCCATCATTCTACAAAGTAAAATTTTGGAGCAAGCAGTTTAAGTAGGGTGCGAGTCCATTGAAGATGACCCTCACACTGGATGGCCTACGGAAGCAACTTCCACAGAAATGTGAAAGAAAGTCAAGGATTTAATTTGTCAACCAGATGAAGAAATGGGCATCTTGGCAGGAACAGTTTAGAAAAAAAAATCATGAAAAGTTGAGCATGTCCAAGGTTAGTGCAAGATGGGTTCCAAGATGCCATGTTTAAAGGCCTTGAGGCTCCAGTGCTTTCAGGAGAACTTGGAGGTGCTCCATGAAGACCAAATGAATTTTTTCCATTGTTTGGTCATGAGACTTGGGTCTATCACAGAGATCCTGAGTCCAAAATGGAGTCAATGCAATGGCAGTACAAGTCATCCCCTACCCCAAAAAAGTTCAAGACAGAAAAATCTGCAGACAAAGTCATGGCAGCTGTCTTCTGGGATGATGGACTTTTGCTTCTGGAGTTCATGCCACGCAAGATGACCATAATCAGAGAGAGTTACGCCAACACAATGATCGTTTTGGTTCCTCATAGGGAAGTTGTTTCATCCCTTTTATCATTTTTGTTTGCTCTTTTCTGTACCTTTTCTAAATCCACTATATCTTTTTTGAGATACAGCAACCAGAATTGCACATAGTATTTGAGGTGTGGCCATAGGGAGATAAAAGGGCATTATAGCATTTTCATCTTTGTTTTCCAATTCCTTTCCTGATAATTCCTAACATTCTATTTGCTTTCTTAGCAGCCGCCGCACATTGAGCTGAAGGTTTCAACATATCCTCAACAATGACACCCAGATCCTTTTCCTGGGCAGTGACTCCTAACACAGAACCCAACATCACATAGCTATAGCTTGGGTTCCTCTATCCCACATGGATCACTTTGCACTTTTTCACATTAAACGTCATCTGCCATTTTGATGCCGTCTCCCAGAATGAAAAAAAGTGACTAAATTTGTGGATCCAAAATATGGATAAATGACCAATTTTTCATGTCACGGGCCCATAATCAGTTTGAAAAAGTTACATGTTTGAACTTCTATAACTTTTGGTTTTTTTTCATGTAAAAGAATAGACCCTTGTATTACAAAATGTATGGTTTAACAGAATTCATTTTCCCCAGAGATAATTACATATTTTACTGCAACAAACTTTTTAGTCACCAATTTCAAAGCATTACCATAGTGTAATTATATCTCAGATACTTTGTACAGCAAAAGTCGTCATGAATTGTTACAGTCCACATCTGCCAATTTTCCAGCTTTCTGTTATCTGTTGCACAAAGAAGTTAAAAATATATTTTGTGCTGTATCCTTAGACCTCATGTTTGTTTTGCATGACATATTTTCCTCTTCCAAAACAGTGTTTTTGTACTGATACACTCAAATCAGAAAATAGTCCATGCAGTACCACATGATCATAAACACAAAATTGTGTCAAATTTAAGCTCTACCAGTACCTTGTACAGACTGTCATCCCTAGTTAAGTCATCAGAAATAGTTAAAATGTGTACAGCTACAGTGATGTTCATATCAACATAAGCTGCAACTAAGACACAACAATGCTGGATATATTGTCACTATTAGTCTTTACTCATTTTCAATAGGTAAATAAATTCAACACAGAAAGTACTTCTTGGGAATTCAGATTTCCACCCCTATCACTCAGATACAGGTGGTGGGATTCTTCACCATTCCTAGTATCTCATCTGGTTGGTTTCATATTGTATATTTTTATGTTGATTTATTTTCAATTTTCCATTAGTATTTCTGTAATAAATATGTAAATAATTTAACTTAGCTTTCTTTCATTAGAAGTTCATTCCTCTTCCCACTTCTAATGAAAGAAAGCTAAGTTAAATTATTTACATATTTATTACGGAAATACTAATGGAAAATTGAAAATAAATCAACATAAAAATATACAATATGAAACCAACCAGATGAGATACTAGGAATGGTGAAGAATCCCACCACCTGTATCTGAGTGATAGGGGTGGAAATCTGAATTCCCAAGAAGTACTTTCTGTGTTGAATTTATTTACCTATTGGAAATGAGTAAAGACTAATCGTGACAATATATCCAGCATTGTTGTGTCTTAGTTGCATCTTTTGACATACATTAATATCATAGGAAGATGGCATATCAACATAAGAACATAAGATTTTGCCGCTGCTGGGTCAGACCAGTGGTCCATCGTGCCCAGCAGTCCGCTCACGCTGCAGCCCTTAGGTCAAAGACCAGTGCCCTATTTGAGTCTAGCCTAACTTGCGTATGTTCTGTTCCAGTAGGAACTTATCCAACCTTGTCTTGAATCCCTGAAAGGTGTTTTCCCCTATAACAGCCTCCGGAAGAGCATTTCAGATTTCTACCACTCTCTGGATGAAGAAGAACTTCCTTACGTTTGTACGGAATCTTTTCCCTTCCAACTTTAGCGAGTGCTCTCTCGTTCTCTTCACTGCTTTTTTGTTGTTTTTATATTACATCTGTATTTATATTGTATTCAAGGTTCTTTGTTAACCAAATGGCACAGTGCAATTACTATGGAAAAGATTTAAACATGAAGGAAAGACAGAGGAGGAAGGAAATAAAAACAGGAAATGAGATTTGGAGATTTATCATTTAGTTCAAACAGAGATCGAAAGTGTTAGTAGGTTTTAGGGTTTTATGATTCCTGGTTAATTTTGTTTGAATTATGCAGATGGGAAACAGCAGGGCTGTCTCAACCGTTGGAGCAGGTGAGGCTCTGGGTCAGGATTCCGAAATCCCTTGCTCCTGAGCTCAACACCATTGCTTCACTTGGTCCAAGGCTTTCTTTACCTTCTCTCTGTCCAACATTTCTTCCCTTTTCTCTCCAGCCTCTAGTCTGGCATTGCTCCCTCTCCTCTAGCCTTCCTTCCTCCTTTCCCTGTACCCTTCTAAACATTAGAAGGGTACTTGCTTGCTGGTAGCAACAGCTGCTTTTGGCCAGACCTGGATCTTCTCTTGGACGTGTCCATGTTGCAGTTTCCTGTCAGTTTGACATGCTACCAGCAAGCAAGGTAATGTTTAGAGGGCTGCATGAGGTCCTCAGTAGCCTAGTGATTGGTACAGTGGCCTTAGAACCTGAAGAACTGGGTTCAGTTCCCACTGCAACTCCTTGTGACTCTGGGCCCTCCATTGCCCAAGCTACAAAATAAGGACCTGTATACAATATTTCCATAGCAAAGCAGCAGATGAATCCAGAGACTAGTGGGTATAGCTCACATCGACCAGCAGGTGGAGATAGAGAACTGATTAACAGTTGGCCTTAAAGCCTGGTGTTCTTTCTGTTGATTCAGTTTTGCTCTATCTCCCAGCAGGGTTGGAGCTACCTTTCTAGCTCCTGGTCTCTGGCTGCTGCCGGATAGATTGGATTGGTGTTCCGTTGGAATTCCTCTGTTGAGACTAGTTCTCTTCAGTAGGTTGGGGGTGCCTGGCTGATTGGTGCCGGCTTTGGGAGGTACACCTGGGCCCTCCCAGGTCCCTGCTCCACCCTCCCCTCCGTTGGATAGAGGGGTTCCTTTCCAGGTTGCAGGAGTATTGGCTGGCTTCTTCATTCCAGTATAAAAAAAAAAAAAAAAAAATGGAGCCTTCCTGCTAGTACTGAGCCAGGAAGTGGTTAACTCGGCTTCCAGTACATTTCCCACCGATTCCCTGGCTTCGGGGGTAAGAGGCTGACCATTTGGGTGAGTAATTTTACTTACTTGTTTGTGGTGGTTCCTCGTAGCGTTCCCGGGTGCCGGGCGTCTTGGGGGGCGGAGTCGGCGTTCGGCGCCGTTCGCCGCGTGTGTGAAAAAAAAAAAAAAAAAAAAAGCGTCGGAGCTTTGGTTGAGCCGAGTGGGAATGGCTGCAGAGGCTGGTCAGCAGTGTTCGCGCTGTGGGAAGCGCCGAACACTGTCGGGTCTTTGCTCTGCCGGGTGCTTGGAAGCACCGGCAGACGTTCCGTTTTTGACGGCTTGTGAGGCGGCCATTGCCCGGGTGCGGGAAGCTCGCTCGTTGTCCCCGCCGCCCGAAGTCGATGCAGAAGTACTGCAGGGCTCTGCCACGGAGGACAGGTGTGTGGCGGCGGGGGGGGAGGAGTCGAGACCGCCGGAGGACGGCGCGGGCCCGCTCCTCGGCTCGGAGCAAGGCGGGGGAGTGCCCCTTACTTGGGGATCATTTTCGCCCGAATTGGTAATGTTGCTGCATCAGGCTTTTAAATTACAGACCTCGCAGCCTGCCCAGCCGCTGCTGGGGGCCGGGCGGTCCCTTGCGGTTCCCTCTACCTCTGCGGGGGGGGGGGGGGGGGACGGATACCAGACCCACGGCGGGGGCAGTAGGGTCCCCGGGGCGGTCGCAGGGGGCAAAGAAGCGCAGACTGGTGTCTGCGGAGGCTGAAGATATTTTGCCGAGGTCGCCTTTCTCACTTCCTGAGTCGTTAGAGGAAGGTGAGCTGGTGGATGGGACGCAGAGAGTCTCCCGGGTAGGGAGGTGGATGACCCTTCCGCTCTCCGTTGTTCCATAGAGAGGAACTTTCTTCCTTTGTTTCAAAGGCTTTGCAGAGTTTGAACATTGCTCAGGAAGATACTAAGGTGTCCGGTAGCCCCCTGACGGCAGGGACACGTAGGCCGCCTACGACCTTTCCGGTCCATGAAGCCATGCAGGAGCTGATCTCGGCGCAATGGGAGGCGCCGGAGGCCAGTTTCAGGGTGGCAAAAGCCGTGAGGCTCTTGTATCCGGTGGACCCGACCGAACTGGAAAAGTTTAGGTTACCTAGGGTGGACGCCTTGGTGGCGGCGGTGGCTAACAGAACTACCTTGGCGGTAGAAGGGGGCGTGACACTAAAGGACGCGCAGGATAGAAAGAGTGAAGCGTCCCTAAAGATGTCCTTTGAAGGGGCTGCAGTTACCTTGCAGGCCACAATCTGCAGTGCCTACGCGGCGCGTGCATGTCTGCAGTGGTCCCACGGGATGACCGATAATTTGCTGGAAGCTGGGGGTTCAGTCCCTTCGGAGCTGGATTTGGAGGCTGGCTTGGCTTATTGGCAGACTCCTTATATGATATTATTCGGGCGTCTGCGATCCAGATGTCTCTGTCTGTGGTTTCACACAGATCCTTGTGGCTCCGTCATTGGGCGGCCGATGCAGCGTCCAAGTTTCGGCTGGTGACCCCCGGTAAGGTCCTCATCGTCTAGACCACGTTTCCGGGAGGTTAGGCGTGCCAGGGCTGGTAAACCTTTTTCCAGGTCCGTATCTGGCCCATTCTCTGCTTCGAGACCTCGGTTTCGGCAGAGGAGTTCCTTTCGTACGACGAACCCCTCTTCAGGGCAGTCAACACGTACCCCAGCCAGGCGCATTCCACGATGACGGGGGCTTGGCTCCCTCCGCCCTGCCCTTAAGGGGTCGGCTTTCGGCATTCAGGGCGGAGTGGGCCGCAGTCACGTCCGATCAGGGGGTGTTGGACGTTGTTCACGACGGGTACAAATTAGACTTCGCCTCTCCCGTCGTAGATTCTTTCTTGGTGTCCCCGTGCAATGGGGCGGCCAAGGGAGCCGAGGTCCGCAGGACTCTTTAGGTGCTGCTCGATCTGGGGGCGGTGGTTCCGGTGCCCCCGGAAGAGGTAGGCCGCGGTATATATTCCCTTTACTTCATTGTACCAAAGAAGGGGGGGTCCTTCAGACCGGTGCTGGATCTCAAAGGGGTCAACAGATTCCTCAGTGTGCGCCATTTCCGTATGGAAACAGTACGCTCGGTTATGGCGGCGGTGAGACCGGGAGAGTTCCTCACGTCCCTCGATCTCATGGAGGCGTGCCTCCATATTCCGATATGGCCTCCGCATCAGCAGTATCTGCGATTTGCATTTCTGGGCCAACATTATCAGTTTCGGCCAATGCCCTTTGGCCTGGCGATGGCTCCCCGCACGTTTTACAAAGTCAGGGTGGTGGTAGCCGCTTTTCTACGCAAGGTAGGGATTCGGGTACACCCTTACTTAGACGATTGGTTACTCCGCGCCTCATTCCGACAGGAGAGTGTGTCGGTAACTCAGAGAGTAATCTCTCTCCTTCGGTCGTTGGGGTGGATGGTCAACTTTCCCATGAGTTTTTTTGTCCCCATCGCATTCATTGGTGCATCTGGGGGTGAGGTTCGATACGGCTCTGGGGGAAGGTGTTTCTGCCCCGAGACCGGGGGGAGAAATTGCAGGCTCAAATTCGCCTCCTTCTCGGGTCAGCCAGACCTCGAGTGTGGAATTATGTACAGGTGCTGGGCTCCATGGTGGCGACTCTGGAGGTGGTTCCCGGGGCCCGGAGCCACATGAGGCCCTTACAGCAGTCTCTGCTCTCTCGCTGGTTCCCAGCATCTCTGAACTACAATGTTCGTCTCCAATGGAGTCCGCGAGCAGCTCGCAGCATGCGCTGGTGGCTCCAGGACTTGCATCTTTGGAGGGGCATGCCATTGGCCACGCCGGATTGGGTGGTAGTTACAACGGATGCCAGTCTGCGGGGCTGGGGAGCCCAGTGCCTGCAACTGTCGGTGCAGGGGATGTGGTCCTCCCAGGAGGCTCAAGGGCCATAAATTTGCTGGAATTGAGAGTGATCCGGTTGGCGCTGCGGGCTTTTCAGTCACTAGTTCAGGACAAGCCGACCAGGATTTTTTCGGACAGTGTCCCGGCGGTCGCATATGTCGATCGTCAGGGGGGCACCCGGAGTCCGCAGTTGGCCGAAGAGGCATGCAATTTGTTTCGACGGGCAGAGGGGCATGTTCCGCTTCTGTCGGCGGCACACATTGCAGGGCACGAGAACGTGCAAGCGGACTTCCTCAGCAGAAATCTTCTAGATCCGGGCGAATGGGAGTTGTCGGCTCGAGCGTGCGGCCTGCTAGGCCGTCGGTGGGGGTTGCCAGAGATGGATCTCATGGCCTCGTCCCGCAATGCGAAGGTGCCTCGGTTCTTCAGCAGACGCAAGGAAAAGGGTTCGGAGGGGGTGGACGCATTAGCTCTCCCGTGGCCTCTGAATTCCCTTCTGTATGTATTCCCGCCTTGGCCCATGATAGGGCGGGTGTTGCAACGCATCTCTCGCTTTCAAGGCAGAGTAATCCTGGTGGCTCCGGATTGGCCACGACGGCCGTGGTACGCGGATCTGATGCTGCTGTCGGTAGGCGAGCAGGTAGCGTTCCAGGTGACTCCGGACTTGCTAACTCAGGGTCCAATATTAGTGGAAGATCCGGGCCGCTTTGGTCTTACGGCCTGGCTATTGAAAGGTCACGGCTGGAAAAGAAGGGCTATTCAGAACGGGTGATTTCCACCCTGCTTAAGGCAAAGAGGATTTCTACGTCAGCCTCCTATGCGAGGGTCTGGAGGATCTTTGAGTCATGGTGTGGAAGACACGGAATTGCGCCTTTCCATGCTTCTCTGCCGGCTATTCTGGCGTTCCTGCAGGAGGGCGTAGAGAAAGGGTTATCATATAACTCTTTCAAGGTTCAGGTATCGGCCATTGCCTGTTACAGGGGCCGGGTGGCTCGCTCGGCTCTCGCTTCACAGCCGGACGTGGTACGTTTCCTCAAGGGGATTCAACATCTCCGGCCGCCGGTTAAGCGAATTTGTCCATCTTGGAACCTTAAACTCGTCCTTGGGAAATTGCAGGGGGCACCTTTTGAGCCCCTGTCAGCGGCCACTTTGAAAGATGTCACACTAAAGACAGTTTTTTTGGTGGCGATGGCTTCAGCAAGGCGGGTGTCGGAGTTGCAAGCGCTTTCTTGCAGGGAACCCTTTTTGCGGTTCTCGGAGACTGGGGTGACGGTGCGTACGGTGCCGTCCTTCCTGCCTAAGGTTATTTCGTCCTTTCATGTGAACCAGAGTCTGTTTCTGCCATCCTTCAGGAGGAGGATTGGGGGAAGCGTTTTTGGTCGGTACGGCTCCTGGATGTCCGCCGTATGCTTCTCCATTATGTGGAGGTGACGTATGCTTTTCGCCGGTCGGACCATCTCTTTGTCGCGTTCGCGGGTAAACACAAAGGGATGGCGGCGTCTAAAGTCCATTGCGCGTTGGGTCAAGGACGCTATTGCTTCGGCATATGTGTGGTCAGGGAAGAAGGTACCGGAGCACCTTCCTGCTCATTTCTCTCGGGCTTTGGCTACATCTTGGGCGGAGTCCGGGGGGGATGTCATTAGAGGAGAGTTGCCGGGCGGCCACTTGGTCGTCAGGGAATACTTTTTCAAGCATTATCGGTTAGATGTAGCAGCCCGTTCAGAGGCGACTTTTGGCGCGGCAGTGCTGGCAGAGGCGGCATTGGCGTCCCACCCAGTTTGAGTTTGCTTTGCTACATCCCACTAGTCTCTGGATTCATCTGCTGCTTTGCTATGGAAGGTAAAATTATGGTCATACCTGTTAATTTTCTTTCCTTTAGAAGCAGCAGATGAATCCAGAGCCCCTCCCCAAGTGCACGGGCTGTGTGTAGAGTGTTTAGGTCATGAGGTTAGCCGGGGCTATGGTTGGTAAGTGTATTATTTCATGACTGAAAAAAAAAAAAAAAAAAAAACACAAGAAACGAAAAACGAGAAAATATCAGTGGTATTCAGAAGAGAAAGACACATTTTTTACTGGAATGGAGTTTGTGGCTGCTCATTCTCCTTTCGGGATGCTTGGGCAAAGTGCATAACTGAATCAACAGAAAGAACACCAGGCTTTAAGGCCAACTGTTAATCAGTTCTCTATCTCCACCTGCTGGTCGATGTGAGCTATACCCACTAGTCTCTGGATTCATCTGCTGCTTCTAAAGGAAAGAAAATTAACAGGTATGACCATAATTTTACCGTCAATCGCTTTGATTGTAACCACTGAAAGGCGGTATATCAAGCCCATACCCCTTTACTTTTGTGTATTTACATAGAAGTGCTGTATCTGACCGAATAATGACCTTTACCTCCTTGGTTTTCAGTTCCAGCTTCTTGCCTCTGCTCTTTTCAAGTCCAGCTCAGACTTTACACCCCTAGGTAAGTAATCAAAACGATGTGCTCATGGTGATGCTTCCCATTTATGCCAAATTTGTTTTATTTATTCTGTTAAGTGTGTTTAAAGCAATAGTGATGGTATTTGAGGGGCAGCAGCATCTTCTCCGCTTCCATGTCCAGCATCCCCCATCCCCTCTTCCCTGGACCTCAATGCTGGTGCAAGCCTTTCAGCATAGACCCAAACTCAAGGGCTTCTGTATCTCACCATGCCCCCCAACAGAAAGCCCTGTTCATGAGGATGGTGAGATGCAGCAACGGTTGAACTGAAAGGCCCTGAGCCAGTATTGAATTCCTTTGGCAATTTGGCCTTGGAAAACGTAGGATGGTGGCAACAGGAATAAGGAGGAGAGATGGGATGTTGAACACATGGGAGGGAGATGGAGACATGTTGACTGTCTTGGGGAAGGGTTTGTTGATAGAGAGGGGAAAGGATTTCCTTATAACATAGGGGTTGTTGATAGAGAGGAGAAGGTGGCAGGGGATCATGGGCTATAGGAGGGTGTAGGGCCTTCAGCCTTTGAGGAGGGAAGTAGTGCAAGGCTGAAGTTTCAGCTATGGTGTCATATACCTTGGGTTGGCCCTGTGGGGGAGGTTCACAAGTAGAATGTTTGTTCCCTGAGGAAGTGCACACATGTTAATCATCTCACCTAGCCTAGGGTAGTAAACTCAATCTAAATTTGTTACTCCTAAAGATATTAAATTAGTTCCTGGTCATGGTCCCAAATGAGTTGAATAAAACCCTAAGTAACTTGATGTAAATTTTTGGGGAGTATTTTTTGTTTGTGTAGTGGGGAGGGGTTGTTCTGAATGTTCAGACAACCTCAAGACCAGATTCACGGACCTTAATGCAACTTAATTTTCTTTTCATAAGAGCGATTGGCAGCCTTTAAATGTTCTAAATGCAAACATATATGTGAATGTCTAAACCAGAAAGATGATGCTAGTAAAAGTGCAGAAATAATGAAGCTTGCAAAATTGAAGTGATTCTAACAAATTATGCATTTCTGATTTTTCTGGCTTTTCTCCATTAGGTTTTTCTGATGTTGATCATACCTACACTCAGCGAACGCAACTCTTCGATACTTTGGTAAACTTCTTTCCAGACAACATGACCCCTCCTAAAGGAAATCTGGTTGACCTCATTACACTGTAACACAAGAGCCACTGGATATATGGAAGAAGAGAAAGCAAATCCTCTTCCGTATTCTTTTGCTTTGTTTGAACAATGTTGATGGACTGCTGGACTCGTGTGCTGGAGTACAATTATCCAGTTTCTGAAGGAACGTTCTGCAGTGCCTTTGTGGCAAACGCACGTCGGTGCCCTCATGATTGGACTAGACCAATAAAATTGAATTGGCATACTTCCAAGTAAACACATGATATTTTTCCAACTTCATGAAAAAAAGAGAGAAACTAAATCATGATAATGTGTTATTTTTCAAGGGGAGCGTATTTCAGAGTAAACCCCTTTTTAGAACCCTCGGTTGTTGATATTTAGGTGTGACACAAGCATTTATCTGCCAGCCCTTTTTTTTCTTGGCTGCTCTGTAACTTAGCAAGACACTGGATTGTGGTCAAGGTGAAACGTTTGTTTATTACAAATCTACGCTTTTGAAACGGAAGAACTTGCAGGGTTCAGTTGGGTCATTATTTTCTCTGAAGATTGATGGTGAGGCGTTTACAGCTCTAGCAGAATGGCTATTGTATCTCTAATAAGAGCTCTATTTTTTTTATGCTTTAATAAGGATGCTATCGAAGCCTTCAAAAATCAGAAAGTTGAGGGCCGCATTTTGAATCTTCTGCCAAAGTTTTCAAACGGGTGTATAAGATGTACTGATAAACTGGATGCACACATATTGACGCAACTAATATTTTGAGTCGGATTACACCTGGAAATCCTGAATGCTTCACGTTTGATTTTGTGCCATTTTGAAATTGTACCTTTTGGTACATTTTTCCTGTGAAGTAGGCAAGCCATATGGCTTCTTATACACCAGGACATATTAGTCCTGTCCAGCTGTTATTTAATTATTATTTTTATTTTTTTATTGCTGCACACATTCTCCTTTGTCCCCTGGATTTCTTTTTGGAAGAAATCAATGTGAACTGTTTGGAGGACTAAACTGTTTATATACTGCCTTGATATGCTGGCAAGTTTCCAAAGAAAGACAATAGGAATTTTTGTAAATTGTCATGAACTTTTTGGAGAAATCTGCATGTATTAGCCTAACTAGCTGGGAAAGACAGTTTACCACTACAGAAAGAAGCAAGATAGATTAAAACTGTCCCTCTGCTCATACGACCTGTAACCTAAATTCAAAAGCAAATAAAAAAAATCCAATTTTCTTTCTTTTCCTCTTCAGGTTCCAGGTTAAATCGTAAGGTGTAGTTCAGTTCTTCCTCCACAGTTCTCTTTTTGGTATGAACAAAAAGGTCTCCTGAATTTTCAGCTTTATTCTGGCTCCTATGGGTCCTTCTTCTGTGACTTGTAAATTTGAGTGCACTTGTAGGTCAAGAGTACAAGTAATTGAATTGGCTGGTGATGCTGGCAGTTCTCCAGGTAGAGCATGCCTGCTCAGTGGAATACACTATTGGCAGTCATCAAAAGATTTCAGCTTTTAGCTAATGTCTGTTCTAGAAGTGCAGCTTTTTGTTAACAGCTGCTCGTTGTCTTATAACTTACAACACATTTGCACAACATTTAATGACAAAATTACTATGATATAACACAATTAAACATGACTACGGGGTCCTTGTTCTCAGTAAGAACAATATCGTCTTGTAAAGTGCGTCATAGGAAACACTGTGATATATACCATGTCAGCCTGTCTCTTAGCATAATTATCTTTTTTTAGCAGGCGTTAATATTGGGATATTTTGCAACACAAACTTTCTGTAGCCATCTAGTCAGCTGATTGCATTCTTAATGACTCTGTCTTCCATACTCCCCCCTCCCCCCATTTACTGTAGTACCGTGACTTGAGTATACAGATTTCAGATACCATTGCATGTCCCTTTTTTCTTTGGTTTTGGTTTTACATGTGTAATTGTGTATACTGATGCACAAAACCTTCACGTGAACCATTTTCAGCAAATGTCTTGTTTTTGTACTGAGTAGCAGATATTATCTACTTGCTGTGCGTTTCAGATCAGTAGAAGAATGAGACCGTGCGCCAAAATGATTGCATTAAAAAATGTAGATTATATGTTCATATGTATTAAATGAACTTTATTTTTGCCATTAAAAGAATAATCTTATGTTTCTTGCAGGAATTTGAAATTGGCAATATGTCTGTAAAATATAGCTTAGGGACTGAATTGGGTTTCAGGAAGTGTTTCAGTTTTGGTATTGGAGAGCGATCTTGTAAATAAGCTGGGGGCCTTTTCCTCCATTTTATTTCATTTCCTTTTCAAGGGGTGGCACAAACTACCCATTTCTTATATTTGACCTCACTGCCTAGGTGACGGGACTAAAGCGCGTGGGACAATCGCGCTAAGACAAATGCGTGCAGGACGTCAGCGCGCCGGATTAAAAGGTAACTTTAAAGCGCTCCGAGGGTATGGGGGGGGACCCCCTACTTTACTTAGAAGTGCTGCCGTTGGGAATGGGGTGGGGTGAACCCCCTACTTACAGAGGAAATTGTAATTTTCACTAAAACACTGGGAAAAATTACACTTTCTTCTCTAATTGGGAAGGGGGTCCTTCCCCAAATCCCCCCAACGGCAGCGCCAACACTTCTAAGTAAAATCGGGGGTTCCCCCTACACACACCCCCTCAAAGCGCTTTAAAGTTACCTTTTAATCTGGCGCACTGACATCCTGTGCGCATTTGTCTTAGCATTTTTGTCCTCGCGCGGTTGTCCCGCACGCTTTCGTCTATGAACCCACTTCCTATAGTCTTAGTTCATGCTTTCAGTTCTTACATTCAATACACTATAGTTCTTAACTGGTTAGAAAACTTGGTCCATAGCATTTTGCTCTTTGTCAAGCTAAAGGTAACGAGTGGTTTTCCATTGATCTATCCTTACACTGTAGTATTTAGATTTGTCATTAATGGCTAAAATTATGATGCAGAGAATATACATTGAAATCAATGATGCTGCTAAGTTGGAAGGTCAGAGTTAGCATTCAGAAGAACCTTAATAATATGGAGACATAGCCAGAAATAGCATGAAATCTACAAATGACTGAGCTAGTTTTAGGGTAGAGCTTATAAAATGGGACGTAGTAACATTAAAACTAGCTATAACCATACTGAGATTACTAAGAAAAGTTATTTACCAAAGATCCATTACACTTTTTTGGAGTACTGTGCTAGGTTTTGGGCTCCACCTGTTGTAAGGCATGGAGGAACTGGAGAGAATCTGGGAGAGACATTTAAAAAATGTTATCTAGCGTGGTGATGATCAATGAGGATCGGTTAAGTGACTTTGGTTCATTTAACTTTGAAGAACATCTGAGGCATGACTTGGCAGCAGTTGTGAACAAGGAAGGATTATAAAAAACATAGGGATTAGTTCTCAGTCTCCACAAAAAAGTAAGGTGCTTAAACTACAACAGGAAGTACTTTTGTTGGGCCATGAGGAAGTGCTGTAAACCAGTGTTCTTTAACCACCGGTCTGTGGACCGGTGCCGGTCCACAGAAATTTCCTGCTGGTCCACAGGGCCGGCACATGCATCAGGCCCAAAACAGTGTTCTTCAACCACTGGTCCACTATGCGGTGTTATCTTCAAGCCAGCTCCCTCTTCCTCAGTGATTCAGTGCACAAAGCCACAGGCAGTGGCTCCTAAGCGTGTCCTGTGCTTGAACCGGAAGCCTTCTCTCTGATGTCACAATGTCAGAGGGAAGGCTTCCAGATGAGGCGCGACACGCGCAAGGAGCCACTACCCGCAGCTTTGCGCACAGCATCAGTGAGGAAGAGGAGGGAGCCGGCCTGAAGATAACACCGGGGGACGGCATAAAATGGCCAGGCGGGAGCAGGCCAGAAGGTAAGGCATAGCATGGAGGGAGGGAGATGACAAAGGTAGAGGGAATGATTTTATTTTTGAATTTAGTGATTGAATTATGTCAATTTTGAGAATTTACATCTGCTGTTGGTGTGCTTTGTGTAGTTTAATTTTGTGGTTAACCATTATGTGGTGTTAATAAGATTATATTGTGTGTATCTATGAAAAATGAATGGAAAAAATAGTGTTATAATTAGTACTATTATGGGGGCGGGGTCTGGGGTGGAGATTGGGTAGAGATGGGTGGGGTCTTCAACCGCTGGTCCGCAGACCTATACTGGTCCTCAAAATAATTTTTTTTATTTCTGCCGGTCCATAGGTGTAAAAAGGTTGAAGAACACTGCTGTAAACTGTTGAGGTAGCTAATCGCTGGAAGCTATTTCTTGACAAGATGCTAGTTTGTCAAGGACACGTTTTAAGAGCAAATTAGAACCTCTGTCCTGAGTGATTAGGTATAATGAATTCTGTCCAAGGTCAGGCTAGCTGATCTCTTCGTTCCATTCTCTTTTTCTTATGATTCATACTTAGATATATTGGGTAGCATCAGGAAATGTCTGATAAGGGAAAGTTCTGTACTCTGACATTTACACTTGCTACTGTAAACAATTCTTCTATCCACTAGCAATCAAAATGCTTTATAATTTAACTCAAGAAGAAAAATGATTTGGCAACTTTATTTTCTTCCGTTCTTTTATTACACAGTTAGACATGACATATAACGAGTGTTAAAGCAAAACAGCAAAGTCATACCCCAAGTAATAGATGCACAAGCAGAAAAAAGTGAGGACGAAAGGATAGTCCTTCCTTAGGAGAACACAATCTTTATTGGAGAATCACATGAAATGGATTACAGCTCAGCTCGACACTGCCAGTGTTTCGACACATATATTGCATGTATTGCATAGATAACTTAATTTCTGAAAGGTTAAGGACAGATAAAAAGAGAAACAGACTTCACCATGACTTCTAGTTCAGAGCAAATGGACATCTCTAGCTGCACAATGGTGACCTCATTGTGAGATCATCAAGGTGCACCTGGAAGGTAGAATGCCACTACTGCCACTAATAAAATAGGAATATGTGCTGGGGGAGCTGACCATACTTGGGATTCGAACCCATGAGCTTTGGCAGATGAGAACAGGGCTTTTCCCCATTGAGCCACAGCAGCTTCCATTCAGGTGCCTGTGATGTGTAATGATACCTTATCTCCTCAGGCTGGATCAGGAACTAGTTAAGTGGAAGATGACAAGAGTGTCTTTATCAGGAGTTGTCATGAATCCTCTCAAAGGCGTGAGATTGACAAACAGACAGTAATCCACAAAGGGAGCAATTCACCAGAGCAGCAGAATGCAAAAACCACTTCCATTTTCTTTCACTTCCACATTTGGAAGTGTTTTTTGCATTCTGCTGCTCTGGTGAATTGCTCCCTTTGTGGATTACTGCCTACTGTTTGTCAGTCTTACGCCTTTGAGAGGATTCATAATGACTCCTGATGAAGACACTCTTGTCATCTTCCACTTTCATGAGCCTTGCTTGCTTAATGCAGCTCTTTGAAGACTTTGCACATTGCAGCACTCTTTACTCAGAAAAAGAGAAGCTTTTTAAGTAAGCAATATAAAGATATCTTTTTCATGAGCTGTGCTTCTTAATGGATCTTTTCCTATAATTAGCAAATACCATTGCTGTTTGCCCACAAAAATAGAAGATTTTGCTTTCAATATATCTGTATTCATGTGCCCTGTTTATATGGTGCATTATTAAATGTATTTTGAGCTTAACAAACCAAAAATAGCCCCATAAACCTATTTAGCAGAGGAACCTATTTAGCATTGGAGATGTCCTAAGCCCGCCTTATTCACGTCTACCGATCGCCCAAGTCACGCTCAAAAGTAGACCTGCTTTTTAATCGCCTACCATGTAGGCGTTAGGTAGATGCATGTGTGACATCCACATCAAAGCTCCTCCCTGCTACTCATGTGGTCCACGCCTACTTTTTCCGATGGGCATCCTCAAAATTGTAGATGTCTATTTGTAGAATTGCATCCAGCGTTTGGATGCCTAAGTTCTAATTAACGCTTGTTAAAAATTCATTAATTGAGCTGCTTATCCACTTTATTTGGACACCTAAGTCCCTAAGAGATGGTGTTTTATGCTTTTAAAATAATATTTTAGGCAGGTTTTTTCTTAAGCAACAGTTCCTCTTGGGGAAGGTCCGTATTTTTTCTTTTTCTCTGTATGTCTGCACACATAGGTTGGTTTGTGCTTGTGTAAATTTATTGTAACAAAGAAGGGAGGCAGTGAGGAAGATAAAAGCCGTAGTTGTGCAAGCACAGTGCAATGAGATGACAGGGATACAACCCCCCCCCCCTAAAAAAACAACAACAACAAAACCTCATGCCAAATGGCAAAACAGATCATGGCTGCAATATGCCAAATCATCTCTCTTTCACTTTCCTTTTCACAAATGACAGATAGTAAAGAAATAGGCATTTGAATCATGCCCACAGAAACAGTTGATGCCTGGCGACCCCAATTCCCACTGGCAAAAACAGGAAAGAGCCACAGCAAAACACTGCAGCCTGCCTGGAGGAAGCTAATCTGCTGGTATTAAAGGAGAAGAAAAAGGATGTGATGGGGGGGAAAGTGCAGGGGAGAGGAAGAAGTTGGTGGGATGCGTTGAAGAAGGAAGTGACAGATTGTGAAGTTGGGGATGGAGTCAACTCCAATGACCAACCTAATAAAATTGAAAACCGGGGGAGGGGGCTGGCTTGATTGGAAATGAAGGACTCTAGTTTCCAGAATGAACCAAACTACAAAGGAACAGGAGAAAACCTGTTAAAAATGAGCTTATTCTGTGCTGAAAATTTAAAAGAAATAATCCAGAGAATAAAGGGAATTCACTCTGTCAAAAATTACAAAGACTAGGGGCCACTCGATGAAGGGAAATATGTTTTAAAAACCAATAGGAGGAAATTTTTTCACTTGCATAATAGTTAAGCTCTAGAATGCATTGCTAGAGGTTGTTGTAAGAATGGATAGCGTAGCTGGTTTTAAGAAAGGTTTGGACAAATTCCTGGAGGAAAAGTCCATAGCTAGTTATGGGGGAAGCCACTTCTTACCCTGGATTGGTAGCATGGAATGTTGTTACTCTTTGGGATTCTAGAATCTTGTTACTCTCTGGGTCTTTGCCAGGTACTAGTGACCTGAATTGTCCACCGTGAGAACAGGCTACTTACTAGGCTTGATGGATCATTGGTCTGACCCAGTAAGGCTATTCTTACGTTCTTATGAATTAAACTGGGAAAGTTATTCTTTTTCCAAATGTTGGTTTTCTGACATAAAGCACCTCAAGAATACATGCTTTCAGTGTCACGCTTTGCTATTCTCTTTTAGAATTCATATCCTGCACTTCAGATGAGCCATAGTCAGGTTAACCTTTCTTATGAATGAGTAAGGCATTGCGCACAGTGTCATAAAGGGATTTGACAGCTGCCCAATTAGTGAGTCATCAGTTCCTCTTTTTTTTTTTCAGGTCTGTAAATCTCTATTTTTAAACTAATCTTATATGCTCCTGTTATATATATTACATGGCAAACGATCTTCATTACCAGGGTGCTCTCAATTTTTTTTTTTTTGCAAGGGAGCAGCTGCAGTGGTAGGAAAGGGAATGGGGACTTGTATAGTGACTTTTTGTGGCTTTGGCATTTCAGAGCGGTGGACACTGGAAGTTTTAAGGAGCAGCACTGGGATTTGATCTCACAACCTCTGGGTGAGCACCCACCTATTCCTGTCCCTCCCCATTATTCTTTGTCTTGCTGCCACCTCCTCCTCTTCCAAGCCCCACCTCTTGTACAGCTGTCCTGTTGGTCCATCCAAGCTTGCAATTCCAGGATTGTTTTCTTGGTGATGGCACAGTTGCTATAATTGCTATGTCTGGGGTAGGGTAGTAGAATTATTTTTATTTATTTTAGTTTAGTTATTAGCATTTGTATAACGTGCAAGAGAAAGTAAAGCAAGTTTGTCAAAGACGATTATAAAAAAAACACCGTCACCAAAATAAATACACAAAAGGAAAAGTTTATTGACAGCATATACAGTGTTTTCAAAATATAATCTACAGGAAAGTTTAAGAATTCATATTACAGTATTGCTATAATCCAGTTTCCCATTGGATTCCAGTGTATCAGACTCCTGTCCCTGTAACATAAACCGTGAAGAAATAGACATCTCTCTGCAAAAATAAAACATGCTAAAATCTAACTTTTGTCATAGTTCTAAAGACCATCTCTCTAAGATTGTTTGCAGTTTGGGTGATACTTGTATTGCTAAGCTCCCTAGAACCGAGGGTCTTGACTCCAATCCATAAGGACCACAAACGGATCTAGGTCACTAAACTACACAAATTAGCCCCGTTCCCACATGCTATGAATACCAAATCATCAAATGATTCAACAAATTCCTTGAAAATGTCATTTTTAGGCATTTCTGCAGGTTTCTTTAACCCCCCCCACCCCCCCACAACAACCCACATGCTTTCCCATTCCAGATAATTGGGTTTCCATCGCATTTTAGCGGTCTGCTCCAGTAGTTAGCATGCTAAGTAAATTCTGCATCTCTTTAAACAGTAGGGAAATTGCTGACATTGTGTCATTGGACCTGAGCACTGCTTTCAGCTGTTTTCACCACCACCCGTTAGTCTCTTGCCTTGCTAAACTGAATCTGGGTAGTAGAGAATGACACGGGGACAAATTTTTCCCCATCCCCGCAGGAACTCAATTTCCCTGCCCTGTCCCCGTGAGTTTTGTCCCTGTCTCTGCCCCATTCCTGTAAGCTCTGTCTTAACCGCACAAGTCTCGAACACTCATGATTTTCAAGTGTTTGAGGCTTGTGCAGATAAGGACCAGAACTTAAAGGAATGGGGCAGGGACAGGAAAAGAACTTGCGGGGATGGGAAAATTTGTCCCTGTGCCATTCTCTACTGGGTAGCACTGTATTGGATTAGTTAATCTCATTTCTCACTCATCAGACCTTTAAACTGCAACTCTAGCTCTTCGGTCTTTAGGGCCTATTTGCTTTTATGTCCTGTCCTATAAGGATTCATATTAGCACCCACTTTATTTAACCTATTTCTCATTCCCTTGGCCATGCTTGCCCTAAATGTTGGTCTGCAGGGATATCAGAGGTACATCAGAGGTACCTATAACCTCTCCTTTTTCATTACTCTTTATAACATTCAGGATAAGTGTATCGCAGCATTGATTTGTGAATTCACACATTATCTGCAACATCATTTGTGATTGTTTAGCAGATTCTCAAGACTCTTGAAGGAGGCCTTTTTAGGCCGAAACATGTACATGTCGAGTCAATGAGTTTATTGGATAAGTCAATGAGTTCATTGGATGAATAAAGTTATTTGAATTATTGGATGAATAAAAGGACATTTTATGTTATATTTTGTGTTCACCAGTCTTTATTAGTACACTTCCACTCTTTACTTTGTGTATTTGAGTTGTGGACTTGTTTCCCGTGTTTTATTCCTGTATATTTTGATTGACATGCATTAAAAAAAAAAAGTTATCAAAATAAATGTATGAAACCAGACCTGGTCTTTGCATCCATGGACTTGCGGGTCTGATTTCCTTAGTGGAGGAAAGACATGGCAAGACTTCAACTCCATGCAATGGTGTGAAAACCAGACCTGGGTCCTTGTGTTGGTAAAAATGGACCATATGGCAAATCTACCCTAAACTAGACTTATCAAAACCCATTGCTGGTCATAAATGAAGGCCCCACAACAATACTTAAAACTGTATTATTACATCCAGCTGTGTGACTGGGCCAGTCACTCAATCTTTCATTGCCCCAGGTACATTAGATAGATTGTGTGAGACCATCGGGACAGATAGGGAAAATGCTTGAGTATCTGATTGTAAACCGCCTAGATAGGCACTATATAAATTCCTAAAGAAAAAAACAAATTCCATTCTTAAAGCAGAAAGAACTCTCACCTTAGACAATGAAAGGACTATTTGAATTTTGATTAGTTTAAGATAGTTATACAAGCTCTTGTTAGCCAAGTGGATTACTGCAGATAGGCCGACTAGATGGGCCATTTGGCCTTTATCTGCCATCATGTTTCTATGACATCACAACGCAGGTATAAAGAGCCTTAGCCAATAGGAAGAGGAGATGCAAATGGTAAGAGCCTTAGCCAATAGGGAGAGGAGGAGATAGTGGATGCTGCAGATGGGAGACTGGATGGGCCATTTGGCCTTTATCTGCCATGTTTCTATTATATGCAGGATGTTTTGATGCTTTAATAAGAAAATTAGATCTTGCAAAATACAGCAATGAGACTGCTGTATTCAACAAAATGTTATACCTCTATTTAGTGAGGCACATTGGTTGCCCATTCAGGCTTGTGTGATGTGTAAAGTGTGTACTGTGGGTTGTTTTTTGGTTTTTGTTTTTTTAGAATGTTATAAGGTGAATCTTTTAGCAATGTGCAAAGGTTAAGGAATCAAATGTAATTTCATTTTTTATGTGGAAAAGGTGGTAAAATATAAGAATGTTTATGATTACATTCCCTTATCAAGAGGTGAGGTAAAGAATGACATGGAAACAAATTTATGCCCTTCCCTGCAGAAACTCAACTTCCCTTTCCTGTCCCCGTGAGATTTGTCCCTTTCCCTTTCCTGTAAGGTTTGCCTTAACCACACAAGCCTTGAACACTTAAGATTTTAAAGTGTTTGAGGCTTGCGCAGATGAGGACAGAGCTTAGGCATTGGTGGAATGAGGCATTATGACATCACAATCTGAGTTCTAGAATGTTGCTACTTAGGATTTGAAAGCGTTTGAGGCTTGTGCAGATGAGGACGGAGCTTAGGCATTGGTAGAATGAGGCATTATGACATCACAATCTGAGCTCTAGAATGTTGCTATTTAGGATTTTAAAGCGTTTGAGGCTTGTGCAGATGAGGACGGAGCTTAGTCATTGGTGGAATGAGGTGTTATGACATCACAATCTGAGCTCTAGAATGTTGCTACTTATAATTTTAAAGTGTTTGAGGCTTGGGCAGATGAGGTCAGAGCTTAGGCATTGGTGGAATGAGGTATTATGACATCACAATCTGAGCTCTAGAATGTTGCTACTTAGGATTTTAAAGTGTTTGAGGCTTGTGCAGATGAGGACGGAGCTTGCAGGAATGGGGCAGGGACAGGAAAAGAACTTGACGGGAGGGGAAAATGAGTTCCCGTGGGGACGGGGAAAAATTTTTCCCCAAGTTCAAGAAAACTCTATAATTTTGGCCATTTAAAAAGTTTTTATTAGAAATAATACCCCTAGTAAAAATACTTATACCTATATATTTCTCTAGGTACGCCTAGTTTTCTTATTAATTGTGAACTGCACTGAACTTGCTACAGTAGATGTGGGATACAAGTCTCTTATTGGTACTGCTATTTCTGATTCAGCGGAACTCCAGCCTAAGAGTTGGCGTGAATAGCTGCTTTTCAGATAATAGGGAGATATTTTTTTTAAACTTGTTATGTAAAGCTCTCACAGGCTGCTCATTAGAATGAAGTTTAGCTCTTTGTTTGCTAATGCGAACAGTATTAAAGTAATGTTGAATTAATAAAGCCCTGCATTTGAAGTGCTTTTTCTAGCCTGACTCATCTGCCATAAATAGGACAGCACCAAGAGAGATATGGAAGCCAAAGAACAGGGAATGGACCCTGTGAAATGTCAACAGGGACTTGCACATATTTTCAATTTACTCGTAAAAATGGCAGCTTAAAAAAAAATGTTCATAATAGTTAACTTGATGCAGCCGTAGAATTTCAAAATCATAGAACCATGACTCTCAAAATTAAATGTATCTGTAAAATATGGGTTTTCCTAAGGTGTTTAGTGTCAGCCTAGAGGCCTCTGGGAGATTATATCAATCTAACTCTGGCATGGGAATGCAGATAGACTCTGTGTGAAGTAGCCCCGATTGAATCATGGCTAGCTAAAAGGTGTTAATGCCTGATTAAGAGGGTGCTTAGGATAATGGTGCACAGATCAAGCCAGAGACTTAATCCCATCAGGTTTCTCACCCTCCTTTGTCTATTAAATTGACCATTGTCTCAAACTAGGATATAACTCCTAGAACAACGGTTCTCAACCCAGTTCTCGGGACATACCTATTCCTTCAGGTTTTTAGGAAACCAGCAATGACTATGCATGAAAGAGATCTGATTTTGGATCATCTTTGCTTAGGGTTACTAGACGTCCGGATTTCCCCAGACATGTCCGGGGGGTCCAGATGGCTTTTCAAAACCCAGCATTTTGTCCAGGTTTTGAAAAGCTTCCTGTCAAAACTGCATCGGGAAGGAGTTTCCATGCATGCATGCATGGATGCAATGTGGCATGTGTGATGTCATTGCATTGCATGCGTGGATGCTGTCTGGGGGCAGGGCTGGGGGTTCAGAATGGGGCATGACATAGGTGGAACTGGGCGGGCCTAGGGGCATGGCCATGAGTCTGGATTTTCCTTTAGGAATATCTGGTAGCCCTACCTTTACTGGACTCAGACCGCGTAGGCCACGTTCCGATCTTAATCACACAGTATTTCGTACGTTTTAAAGCATTCTTTTTCGTTGTGGCTCAATCAGAACAGACCCCAGAAGAAGGTTGTCCAATACCGAAACACGGACCGTGTCGGGTCTACACCACAGATCTGATCCGGTGCATTTTTTTAATTTAATTTAATTTTTTCCGATATGCATCGCTTTTACCTGTGAAGACTTTCATAATAAACTGTGTTTCAAGATCATCGTCTCCACAGTGTTGCTTTGATTTTTTTGAAAGAGATCTGCTTACATTACAATGAAAAACAGTGCGTGCAAATATTTCTAATGCATATTACACTACATTACATTACATTAGGGACTTCTATTCCGCCTATACCTTGCAGTTCAAGGCGGATTACAAAAGAGCTAACTGGACATTTCCAGTGAAGTTACAACAGTTTTGGGTTTTGGTTACAAGGGAGGAGAGGTACCTGGATTAATTCCGGAAGAACTTGCAAATTGGATATTAAATTGACTGTACGTTACTGTGTGATATAACAAATAGATTACAGTTAGAGTACAAATAAGATTACGTTACATTTCAGGGATCTGAATACTTGGTTGGTGTTTTGGGGAGGAAGAGATTATTTAAGTGGAGGTTTGGGGGGAGAATTTATCTAGGAGGAGGGGGAAGGGTTGGGTTAAGATATCTGGATAAATTTTTTGAAAAGTAGGGTTTTGATTTCTTTTCAAAAAGTTTTGAAGTCACATATTCATGGTGGATATTCTGAAAAGTTAGCTGACTGGTTGGGTGTGTCCTGGGGGACCAGGTTTGAGAACTCCTTCCCTAGAACTATCAAATGACCCCTGCACTGAAAGAGCTTATGCAATGAAAAAATAGGATTTGACTGGGGTATTGACCTTTTCCTTTGACGGGAATCCTCTCCCTGTGCAGGAATTATATACACGGCTTCAACGTCTAGCCTTATTAATGTCAAACTGTTTGTAGGCTTTTAGTGAACTAATGTGGACATGGCTGCTTCGGTTTACTGGATTAGTATGCATAGGAGGCTAATTAGTTTGGGACTATTTTTATCCAAGACAGCTTAAACTTTTTTTTTTTTTTTTTTTGCATCGATCTACCCCTCTGTACGCAGAGCAGATGCAGTTGAAAATATTATGTTCATGATAGACAGTTCATCAGTTCATGAAATGCCGATTAGAGAATGACACAGGGACAAATTTCTCCCCATCCCCGTAGGAACTCGATTTCCCCATAACCCTTGTATCATCGATAAAAGCTTCTGCTGACTTGTACTGAAGGCAGCATAAATCCAGCCATAAATCACTTAACCCCCATTCCCTTTTACAAAACCACGCAAGATGTTTTTAGCGCCAGCCAGCATGCTGAATGCTTTGCACTGCTTCGACAGTCATGGAGTTCCTATGAGCGCTGGAGCAGCGCAGAGCATTCAGCGTGCCAGCCAGCGCTAAAAACATCTTGCGTGGTTTTGTAAAAGGGGTAGAGAAAATTGCAATGCGACTATCATTGGAAGCATTTGGAGAGAGACACTATAGACCTACGCAGAGGTCAATAATTTCAGTAGCAGGTCCACGTTTCTGGAATGCACTGCCAGGATGCCTGAGCTTATACAAGGACAAGATGTCTTTAAAAAATACAAAAACCTTGGGGTCCTTTAAGGTGCACTAACCGATTTAGCATGCTAAATGCTAAGGCACCCATAGAATATAACATTACATTACATTAGTGATTTCTATTCCGCCTTTACCTTGCGGTTCAAGGCGGATTACATAAGAATTATTATATTAAGAAGTACTTAGGGAATAGTTTGAACATTTTCTGATTTGCTAAGGAGTAGATTGGTATTGCAGGAGGAGTTCGGAAAATGTCTGGTTGTGTTATATTGGATTTATCTATTTTTTGAAGATTAGGGTTTTTGTTTCTTTTTTTTAAGGTTTTATAGTATGTGGTCGAAGTCTGTGTATGGTTTTCTAGGTATACGTTTAGGGCTTTAGCTACGAGGCTTTCCATTAGCTTGACGTAAAGTGGGTTTGAGGCTATGGGTCAGTAGTTGGATGGTTGGTCTGTTGCTCCTTTGGGGTCTTTTAGGATCAGAGTTATGATGATTTCGCTGAAGTCTTGTGGGAACTGGCCATCTGCGAGTAGAGTTTGTATCCGTTGTAGAAGCAGAGTGCGGAATAGCGTACTGGAGGTTTTCAATAGGTATGGTGGGCAGTGGTTAAGGTCACAGGATCCGTGACTGTATTTGTTATATAGTTTGTTGAGGTCTGACCATTGTATAGGTGAGAAGTGGGACCAGATTCTGTCTGCTGCTATTGATTCTGTGGCGGGAGTTGAGATCTCATCTAGGTGAGTAGGTGTTCCATTAAATGTAGCTCTGATATTTGCGATCTTGTTTTTGAAGAATGTGGCTAATATAATGGATGCCTTAGCGTTTAGCGTGCACTAATCTTTAGCATGTGCTCAATTGGGTAGCACGCCTTATAAAAGGACCCCCTTGTTATTTGTTAAGGCTTTTTATTAGCTTATTATTGGGAAGGGGGGTTCCACTTTGTGAGGAACTGGACAACGTTTTGGGGCAAGAGCAAGCTCTTGAGGAGAGATGGACTGCACCTGAGTATGGCGGGAACTAGACTTCTGGCAAACAACATCAAGAGAGGAATAGAACATGCTTTAAACTAAGAATTAGGGGAAAGCCGACAGTCGACCAAGTGTCGACAATTCGGGAAAAGGTATCCCGTGAAGATACTACAAGGGAAAAATGCTGGGAAGAAACAACGTCAAAACAAAAGTGTGCAGGGGTAATATTTGCACAATAAAGGTTACTTGAGTGACTCAAGGAATCGGTAGCACAAAAAATAAAGTCACCACATACAGCAATACGCTTAGTAAGCTTAATTCTTACTTAGAACTCTGCTCAGAGACATGAAGGCTGATTACTCGGCCTCACCTACCAATCATTGCAGTGTTCAAAAAGAAAGCTTTTTATCTTCAATACTTTTTTAATTGCGCTAGCTTAACTGCTATGCTAGAAATAATGATATTTTCATAAGTTTCATAAGTTCTTATAAACTGTACCAAAAGTACTTATCTTTGAAACAGTGACTGGTTCCAGTCACTGTTTCAAAGATAAGTACTTTTGGTACAGTTTATAAGAACTTATGAAACTTATGAAAATATCATTATTTCTAGCATAGCAGTTAAGCTAGCGCAATTAAAAAAGTATTGAAGATAAAAAGCTTTCTTTTTGAACACTGCAATGATTGGTAGGTGAGGCCGAGTAATCAGCCTTCATGTCTCTGAGCAGAGTTCTAAGTAAGAATTAAGCTTACTAAGCGTATTGCTGTACGGGAAGAAACAACGGGCAAAACACAGGAACGGATTGAGCCAGAGGAGGAGGATAAGAGGATTGTAGCACAGGAGAAGAAATAAAGATCAAAGCACAGGGAAAGGAAACGAAGACAAAAAATTACCAGGATTTAAATTGCATATATACTAATGCAAGGAGCCTAAGGAACAAAATGGGGGAACTAGAAGTCATGGCCAAAACTGAGAACCTAGACATCATTGGGGTCTCCAAAACATGGTGGAATGAAGAAAACAAATGGGACATAGCACATCCGGGGTACAAACTTTATCGTGAGGACAGGTCAGGGCAGAAAGGAGGAGGAATAACTCTATACATAAAAGAAAGCATACACTCGACCAGAGTGGATGCAGCAGCGACAACCAACAAATTGGAATCACTATGGGTTAAAATACTGGGAAGGAAAGGGTCCGGGATAAAGATGGGCCTGTACTATCGTCCATCTGGGCAAAACGAAACTACCGATGAAAAAATGGAAGCTGAGATGAAACGGGAATTCAAAAACGGTAACACAATCATGGGAGACTTCAACTATCCCGGAATAGACTGGAGTCTTGGAAACTCAAAATGCGCTAGGGAGACCGGATTCCTTGAGGCTATACAAGACTGCTTCATGGATCAGCTTGTCAGAGAACCGACGAGAGGAAATGCCACTCTGGATCTAATCCTTAATGGGCTAAGAGGACCTGCAAAGGACGTGGAAGTAGTGGGACCATTGGGAAACAGCGATCATAACGTGATCAAGTTCAAAGTTGAAGTAGGAATACCGAAGGGAAAGAGAACTAAAGCGACAACTTTTAACTTCAAGAAAGGAAACTATGACGCAATGAGGGTAATGGTAAGGAAGAAACTCAGGAACAACACTGGCAGACTGTAGAGCAAGCCTGGTCTTTATTCAAGGACATGGTGAGCGAGGCGCAAAATCAGTATATCCCCAGATTCAGAAAAGGGTGCAAAAAGAGCCGAATAAAAGACCCGGCGTGGATAACTAAAGAAGTGAAGAAAGCGATAGGGGATAAGAAGAATTCATTCAAGAAATGGAAAAAGGGCAAAACTGAGGCGAACTGGAAAGAACACAGGAAGTATCCAAAAGAATGTCACCTTGTGGTTAGAAAAGCCGAAATTTCAAACCGGGAAGCCGAAACTTCAAACCGTTCTTCAGATATGTTAAAGTGAAGCAGCCAGCTAGGGAGGAGGTGGGGACCGCTGGATGACGAAGATAGGAAGGGAGTGATGAAGGAGGAGAAAGAAGTGGCGGAAAGACTAAACATGTTCTTTTCGTCAGTATTTACAAAAGAAGACACATCCAACAAATCTTCAAAGGAGACCAAGCAGAAAAATTAACATCCATTGAAGTAAGCCTTGAGGACATACACAGGCAGATAGAAAAATTAAAAACTGACAAATCGCCGGGCCCGGACGGAATCCACCCTAGGGTATTGTAAGAACTAAAGAAGGAAATAGCGTAACTACTACAGCAAGTTTGTAATCTATTCCTGAAAACAGGCGTGATCCCGGAGGATTGGAAGATAGCCAATGTTACGCTCATCTTTAAAAAGGGATCGAGAGGTGACCCGGGGATCTACAGACCGGTAAGTCTGACCTTGGTTCAGGGAAAATGGCGGAAGCGCTGATAAAAGATAGCACTGAGGAGCATCTAGAGAGGCATAAACTTATGAAAACAAGCCAACATGGCTTCTGCAAGGGAAGATCGTGCCTGACGAACTTATTGCACTTCTTCGAAGGAATTAACAAATGGATGGACAAAGGGGACCCCATAGACATTCTATACTTAGACTTCCAAAAAGCCTTCGACAAGGTAGCCCATGAACGCCTACTTCGGAAACTAAAGAACCATGGGGTGGAAGGAGACGTACACAGATGGATCAGGAATTGGTTGGTGGGCAGGAAGCAGAGGGTAGGAGTGAAGGGCCATTACTTGGACTGGAGGAAGGTCACGAGTGGTGTTCCGCAGGGGTCGGTGCTTGGACCGATGCTATTCAATGTATTTATAAATGATCTAGAAACGGAGACGAAGAGCGAAGTAATAAAATTCGCAGATGACACCAAGCTATTTAATGGGGCTAGGACTAAAGAGGACTGCGAAGATTTACAAAGGGACCTGAACAAACTAGGGGAGTGGGCGACGAGATGGCAGATGAAATTCAATGTAGAGAAATGTAAAATCATACACGTAGGAAACAGAAACCTGAGGTACAGCTACACGATGGGAGGGCTGTTATTAAGTGAGAGTTCCCAAGAAAGGGACTTGGGGGTAATAGTGGACATGACAATGAAGCCGTCGGCACAATATGCAGTGGCTGCTAAGAAAGCGAATAGAATGCTAGGAATAATCAAGAAACATATTACAAGCAGAACGAAAGAAGTTATCCTGCCGTTGTATCGGGCAATGGTGCACCCACATCTCGAGTACTGCGTCCAATATTGGTCGCCGTACCTAAAAAAGGATATGGCGATACTCGAGAGGGTTCAAAAGAGAGTGACACATTTGATAAAAGATATGGAAAACCTTTCATACGCTGAAAGATTGGAGAGACTGGGGCTCTTTTCACTGGAGAAGCAGAGACTTAGAGGGGATATGATAGAGACTTACAAGATCACGAAGGGCATAGAGAAAGTGGAGAGGGACAGATTCTTCAAACTTTTGACAACTACAAGAACGAGAGGGCATTCGGAAAAATTGAAAGGGGACAGATTCAGAACCAATGCTAGGAAGTTCTTCTTCACCCAAGAGTGGTGGACACCTGGAACGTGCTTCCAGAGGGAGTGACAGGACAAGGTACGGTATTGGAATTCAAGAAGGGATTGGACAATTTTCTGAAGGAAAAGGGGATAGAAGGGTATAGATAGAGGGCTACTACACAGGTCCTGGACCTGATGGGCCGCCGCGTGAGCGGACTGCTGGGCATGATGGACCTCAGGTCTGACCCAGCAGAGGCACAGCTTATGTTCTTAAGGATATTTTAGAGCACTGTTAGCACATTTTTTTATGGAAAAGGTTTGATGATACTGTTTTTGCTATGATTGTATGGATTGAAACTGTGTATGTTTTGATTGTTATTCACTTAGTTATTAAGCGGAGAAGAAATTTTTTAAAATAAATTACAAAAAGACCTTGGACCACTACAATTGTACACATAAGGTTTCTCCTGACAAGGGGATAGATTCCGTACGAACGTAAGGAAGTTCTTCTTCACCCAGTGTGGTAGAAAACTGGAACGCTCTTCCGGAGTCTGTCATAGTGGAAACACCCTCCAGGGATTCATGACAAAGTTAGACAAGTTCCTGCTGAACCAGAACGTACGCAGGTAGGGCTAGTCTCAGCTAGGGCGCCGGTCTTTGACCAGAGGGCCGCTGCGTGAGCGGACTGATGGGCACGATGGATCACAGGTCTGAGCCAGCAGCGGCAATTCTCATGTTCTTAAGGGTCCTAGAGAGCCTAACCTGAATTTCCCTGAGACAACTGTTGGGAAAACAGGAGCCCCGATCAGGAGAAACTTTACAAAATGGGGTGACAAATAATTTTTGTTAACACCCTGATAAAGTATGCTTTTTTATGTGAGCGGTTCTGTGTTGATTCCCTGGAATAAAAGTGTTTGACTTTATGGCTGTTTTCCACATTTTTTGGTTATGACATGAAGCTGAGTAGAATGATTAGTAATAGTAATAAAATGTGCAAAAATATAATTTGAATGATGGAGCGGGGATGGGATTTCCTTTAAAGACCTGTGACTAACATTGCAGAGCCCAGAGATTTGTATCTAGAAAGGCATCTCGGTGGTGTTCTGAAGTCTTTTTCTCCACCTAGTCAGGTTTTAGGAAGGAATTTCTTGTTAAATGGTTAAGCATTTCCTTTTGTGCTGTCTGCGGTACATGTGAGTTGATTGGCAGAATTTTTTTGTTGATGCCACAAGCGTTGGGACCTCTGCTGCCTTCTTTTGATTTCTGATCTGCTAAATCCCCCACCCCCCAGTCTGCTGGTGGGCACTGTTCATGCTCTCGGGTAAAAGAGGGGGGGGGGGGGAGAGGTTTTGTTAGTGTGCTGGCTGGTGGTGGGAGGAGGAGTCGGTAATCTTGGTGTCAAGCATTTCTACTTCCCCAGCTGGTCTGGGAAATAATGTTTCTCCTGGAGAAAGGCTGGTTCCATGTTCTATAGTAAGTGTGTACGTCACAATAGGTTGAGTCCTTCAATTCCTTTTAAAAGCCTTGAGAAGAAGTATGTGATGGCTCTAAGAATCGTGTGTGGATGCAGGGGCGATTGTGGAAGAAGCAGGAGGGCAAAGATGAGGGTGGGAGAGGGACACCTCTCACCCTCGCTACACCACATGGGGTTTGGTTCAATAAAGGGTATTATAAGACAGGCATTAAATTTAAAAATCTGGGTTCTAGAGCACTGTACTCCAGTCATGGTACATGGGCATGTTGTGCCACTGGGGCTTGCATGCATCGGTGAAGCTGAAAGCTATGCCGTCAATAGTCTATGACCAGCTAGGACTCGAACGCAAGTCAATGGCACCTAACGACAACAAAGCACTGTTTCCTCTAAGCTGAGTAGGAGTCCTTCAACTGCATTGCTGCCAGTAGGGGGCAGTGCTTCAATATTGTGTTTTAAGACCCCTAGGGATGGGCAGATTCCCTGGAGTACTGCAGAGCTTGCCTGCCTCTCACTATTGAAAAAGTGATGGTGAAACAGCACCCCCCACGGGCAGGACTGTAGGTGGAGAACTAGAGGGAACAATTATAAGTCGAACGTAACAGGCCAACTTATGCCATGTTTAGGAGAAGGATAAGGGTTTCTTTGTTGCTAGTGGGCTCACAACCTGGGGCAATGGAGGGTTAAGTGACTTGCCCAAGGTCACAAAGAGCTGAAGTTCCAGCTTCTCAGCTCAGTGCTCTAACCATCAGGCTACCCTTCCACTATGGCTGGTGTAAACGGTAACATCCAAATGTCATGTAAAAGCATGAACACCCTGACACACCCATTGCTTTCCCATGTTAACGCCCCCTTTTCAGCTGCACAACTCAATTGCATCCACAACTGTGAATTAGTAATACTAATGCCAATTATTACTACTTAGTTCTAACTAAGTAGCCCATTTAGGGGAATATTCTATAAACGGAGCCCTAGTTGAGGACATCTAGCCCTACCTAGCCGAATTCTACATGCAATTTAATTATTTTTAATTGGTTTAATTGCCATGGCACTTGACTATGCAGTTAAAAACCAATTAAAGAAACCTAAAAACAATTAAAGTTGCATGCGGAAGACCATATGGCGCCTATCAATGCCTACCTGAAAAGTAGGTGCAGTTAGGAGTGGAGAATAGGCTGAAAACCCTGTCCTATGCCTAAGCGCTCCTAGAGGCACCACTAAGTGTGATTCTACAAGCAGTGCCGATTGGCAACCATGGCATCGCCTATAGAATCGGGTCCTTAGTGTTGCTGAATTTATCAGGAAACCTCAAAAATACTCAGGAGAGTTTCCCTGCATTTAGGGAACGGACTTTGAAGGCAAAGACGTGGCAAATGGAAAGAAACCCCCCCCCCCCATGCTGAGCTAATGAACATCCTACGATATATTACATTTGTCCAATCAAGGCTGGTGAAATGCCACCATTGTATTCCTGATAGGCTTTAGGATATTTTTTTTCCCTTTACAAATAAGAACATTCTCATCACTTCAGCAAGTTACAGCTTGATGGCTGGGAAGGTTCATACCAACCCACTATACACTTTACATTATTTACTCAAGATTAATTAGCAAAAAATAAAAAAAAAACAACTATACATTAATTCAGTGCACAGATACATAAAAGTGGACTAAGATATTTCCATATGGATAGCAATAATTATTATCAGTCCAAAGAATGTACTGGTTTGGCAAGTCTGTTCTTAAGAATATGACGAGGAAAGGAGGATTGCAGAATATAAAAGCAATAGTCTTAATTATATTTGACAGCAACAAATATTTCTGAAACTCTACATATAAAACTTGGAATCTTCTGTTGCACGTTCTCTGAACTCCTGAGCTAATTCTGGAAGCACAGTAGCTGTGTTCCCTCTTCCGTACTAAGGACTTGCCCACATGTGTGATTAGGCTGGAAAGCCATCGCGCCACTAGAAAAATGCGCAGCTTCTGAGCAGAGTTTATCGGATAGGTCCTGGACCGCCAAAGACAAAATTTGGCTTGAGTAACTTCCATGTTAACTCTGATCTCTTCATGGTTCCCTCGCTTCTGACATCATTATATGGCGATGGGGTGAGCTGGGCAAATCTAACTGGCCCTGAGTCAACCTCGTGGCCTGTTGAAGTCCTGAGCTCTGGGAGCACAACAGGTCCTGAAAACACCTCCTGACATTCTTCTTGTCAGCTAATGCCCTGGGCTTGGCACATACAATTGACCCTTCCATTGCCTATTGATGTTCTGAGCTGGACATGTGCACCAGGACCCTGAGTAAACTTCATGACAGTCCTACAGTCTGCTAATTTCCTGGGCTGGCTGACTACAACTGACCCTGAGCACACTTCATGATCCTCCCAGACTCATGGTGGTCTTCTGTATAGTTTAAAGCTGTGCATTCCAGGTGTGCCACAACACACTGACGAGGAGGAGAGTTACCCACGTCGGCTGGATATGCCTCTCATGGTGAGAGGCACGTTCTACAGGCAGTCAGCTGGCGCAGATGACTCTCCTCCTGGCCGGCGCCTCTCCCCGCGCCTCCCGGATTCCTCTACCGAAGCGGGTCGTGGCCAGATGGGCCTCCGCGCACTTCCGGGTACCTTCCGGCCGGGGCACTGGATGTAATGTGCCACCGGCTGGAAAGTTTGCGAGACACTGGTCTAAGGCAACAGTGGAGAAATACTCTATGTTAACTTTTTATTGACAGGGCGCTGTATGACCGTGAGTGATGGAAGACAATCAAAGAGAAGGGGAAAAAAAGGGTGGCCTGTAGGTGTCTTTAGGGATCTGATGATGCCATGACACATGCTAGGGATAATTAGATTTCTTTATAACTTCTTGTTCTAAATCTCATGAACTTGAGGACTGCCAATGGAGGCGATACCATGCAAATGATGCGCTTACCTGCATCCCTTCACATGCCATGAGTATCATCGGGCAACGTACACCAGGAGAGCGAAACAACCAGAGTGACCACCGCAACAGAAGCTTAGCCCATCAGCTTTCATCTTTTATGCCTGGGCTGCAGTGGAGAGTATTTGCTGCCAGAGCAAGCTAGCGTTCAGTTTCCTCAAATAGTGTCAGCTATTCCTCCATCTGCCAGGACTTCACCCTTCACTGATGCTTCAGAAGCAAACTACATAACAGCTAAGAGTCACTAAAGCAGCGACAATCTCAAATCGGGAAGAGACTAGTTTATATCTTTGCAAAGCAAGAATTTCCCCAGGATTTCTAATTTGCACTGCTTATTAGACCATAAAGAGACACCCCTTACCTCCATTTGTTATATCCCTGGATTGGTCTACCAACTTTGTCGTCTTGTCATTTTGATGATTCTGCCCACAGAGTGGCAACAGCAAAGGGTGAGTCAAGACAGGAGAAGGTGGCACGGTTGAGGCCTGCCCACCTGGGTATATTGTTATTTCATAATCGTCCATGACCTATTGTAAGTTTTAATCACCTCCAATGGCTGCTAATTTACTAAAACAAAGGAAACTCTGGAGGATGATGTTCTTGATGGTGATTTATCGGTATATTGCACAAAAAAAAACCCCCAATCAAAGCAATAATCCACATGTGTTCTGGTGAGACAAGAACCAACCCGCTCCGTGTTTTGGCGGACTCACCTTCCTCGGGTCCAGATTAATGATGTGTTAAAAGTACACAAATGTAGATTCAATAGGCGATATATAGCCTTGATAATATTTTATTTCTTCCATTTGTGTGTCGCACATTCCTATACAAGCTCTAAGCGACATTACAGAGGAAGAGGTTAGAAGAGGGTAGGGAGGATTGTTGAGGGCAGGAAGGAGTGGAGAGGAGAGAAGTATGTAGAATATTTCATATAAATTCCTAACTTTACAGATAGAAGAACCTAACGGATTAGCGGTATATAAGAAATAAATTACATTACATTACATCTATGTAAATGATATCTAAATGAATTTAAGGAATATGTAAAAAGGAATAGAAGGGAGGAACCATTAAACAATAGAATTCAGTTAATAAAATAAAAACAATGGAATAAAATTTAAAATACAGTGGTGCCTCACACAACGAACTTAATTCGTTCCAGGAGCAAGTTTGTTATGCGAAAAGTTCATTATGTGAAACGCGTTTTCCCATAACAATACATGTTAAAAAAAATAATTCGTTCTGCAGCATAAAATATGCTAAGATGACATAAAAAAAGATAAATTTGTCAAAATGGTGAAAATGGTGGTCTTGCTGAGGCCAAACTCTTTGACGAGGTCACACTGTTTTACCCCACATTCACTCCTTCTAATTATTTCCCGTTTCATTTCAACAGAAATCACCTTCCTGCTTTTTTTAGAAGCCATGATCTATAAAAAATATTGAGTTTATCTTAAAAGGATGACTGTATACAGTGAGAGAGGGCAGTTAAGCGCAGTGACTAACGACTGCCTGCAGTGCCTGCGCGGAAGGATGCAATACATCGGCAGCTCGGGCGACTTCGTTGTGTGAAACGAAGTTCGTTGTGTGAAACGAAGTTCGTTGTGTGAAACGAAGTTCGTTGTGTGAAGTTCGTTGTGTGAAACGAAGTTCGTTGTGTGAATCAAGACATGAAGTTTGTTGTGTGCAGCGTTCGTTGTGCGAGGCGTCTGTTATGCGAGGCACCACTGTAATTTATAAACTGGAAGAAAAAATTGAAAACCATAATCAAATAAGTCTGGCAGAAGTCCAGTTTCCTGAAGCAGTTCTGTTGCCTCAGCATATTTTAAATAATCCCAACGGCAAAAGTCCAGACGGGACAGGTATCAGCTCGGGCTTTCCAGCTGCTGCAGCCCTGACTCATCGCTTCCAGGCGGAAGATGCACAGGAAGAGAACAATCCAGCGCTGGGTCGCACTTCTCTCGGTGGGTGGCGGATGCTCATGGGCAGCTCCCGAAGAATACGGCGCTCTGCCTCCATCAGACAACCGGGAGGAGGAGACCACGGCACGGGTCCCACTCCATGGATCCGGAAACACCACCAGCTCCTCCCCAATGAGAGAGCAGATGCCGCCCCGTCCTAGGCAACCACCAGCAGCGATCAACCATGCCTCCGCTGGTCCCGCTTCCAGCAACGATCTCCCCGCAGCGATCTCCTGTCACCACACGCAGGTAGGAAAGGCCTCTGCTGAAAATGAACCGTTCCAGGCCTTTAAGTGAGTAGACAGTTATGCTGTGATTCTATAACTGTCAAACTCTTCCTATCCAAGATGCTTTCTGACTTGCCCGAGTGAAAATTAAAAGAAAAAGTACAGAACCCTGTAAAACTATGAATAAGGTAGATGAAAGGAACAAAATAAAGTATAAACCAACTAAATATAACTAAAAACTTAAATTTATAAGAGAGACACTGAAGCCCAGGTCTTATTCGGGCAACATTCTAGAATATCTTTTCCAGTAGAAAGGAAATACAAATATACAGAATGAATAATGCCTGCACATCTGGATCTGTGGCTGAACCTTAGGGTACTCTGTCCATTCTCGCAGGCATACTGCGAAAAGATGTCAATCACAGCTTTTGAAACGTCCTCTTCTCTGGAGCTGCCACCTTCAGTTCATTCCAAAGCATGCAAGAGCTCTGCTGGGTATCTGGACCCCTGAGGAGGGCGAATCCGCCGAAACATGGAGCGTGTCTCACCAGAACATATGTGGATTATCACTTTGATTGTTTGATTTTTTTTTTTTTGTGCAATATACCCATAAATCTGCATCAAGAACATATTCTCCAGAGTTTCCTTTGTTTTCGTTCTTTGGACTTTTTTTTTTTAACTGTGGAGCAACTGGGTCATCCCTTTCTTTTGCTAATAATTTACACCAAATAAAGTTATCCAAGGACCATGTCCACTACCTTTTATAGCTCTTTAACCTATCTATTGATATATATTGTTTAATTATGGCTGACTGTGAAATACTTATAGCTATAGGTAGAACTGGAAGAATAATGCAAGTTCTCAAAGTTATATTTAAGGCAGTGGTCTCAAACTCAAACCCTTTGTAGGGCCACATTTTGGATTTGTAGGTACTTGGAGGGCCTCAGAAAAAATAGTTAATGTCTTATTAAAGAAATGACAATTTTGCATGAAGTAAAACTCTTTATAGTTTATAAATCTTTCCTTTTGGCTAAGTCTTAATTAAGTCTTAATAATAATATTGTAATTTATAGCTAAAGAGACAAATGATCAAGAAACTTTTTTATTTTACTTTTGTGATTATGATAAACATACCGAGGGCCTCAAAATAGTACCTGGCGGGCCACGAGTTTGAGACCACTGATTTAAGGTGATGATCCCTCCACTTCCATACTGAGGAAGGTCCCTGCCCTTAGACAATGCAAGGATCCTACTTCATTCAATAGTACTCCAAGGCTCTCCAATTGATTTTGCAGTACTGCACCAAACGCTTCTCTTTTGCTACTGGAAATCTATTGCTTCAAACTGCATCAGCCATCTCCCCTTGCATAACAAAAGGGTTTTCATTCTTCAGAACTGCACTGTGTCCCCCCCCCCCCCGGCTTTCATACTACACACTATCTGGACTTTGGAAGAGACCCTTGTGCACTCAGACTCTCAGGACACTATACACTTTGGCCTCACCTTTATCTGGATCCAAACATAGGCACTGAGAAGGCATATGAAGAAGATTGACATAAATATCTACCATGGGCTGGAAGAAATTGCAGAGATACTAGGAAGTTCAGTGTTGTAGGCCACAATATAAAGCAGATGTTCCTTCTTCCGTACTAAGCAACTGCCCACATGTGTGATTAGGGTGAAAAGCCAATGCACAACTAGAAAAATGCGCAACTTCTGAGCAGAGTTTATCGGTTGGGCCTGGACCGCCAAAGGCAAAATTTGGATCGAGTAACTTCTGATCTCTTTTCATGATTCCCTCACGCCTGATATCATTATATGGTGATGTGGTGAGCTGGGCAAACCTAACTGGCCCTGAGTATACCTCGTTGCCTGTTGAAGTCCTGAGCTCTGCACTTGCTGTCCTGTGTCTGCTGAGTAGACACTGCTTCTGGCGCTGTGTTTTAAGGAGCGTGGTGGCACTTCTGGTTTCCTCTTTAGCTATTGTACAGAGGCTTACAAGTGGGTATCTTCCTCTTCTTCCATGTCCTCTTTGCCGAGATGGTCCATGGGGACGATCCAGCTGTCCCCCAGCTCTCCGTTTAGGCCCGCTGTCGTCTTCTCCTGCATTTCCGGGGAGGTTTCCATCACGTCCAATGTAGGGTTGTCATGGTAACCGTTCTCCATAGTCTGGAGCTCTTCTGTGAGACGCTGCTGTAGGGGATTTAAAGGGAAACCTTTAAGATAGACCAAGCCAAGGCTATAGGGATCTATTTTATTTATTTATTTAATTATTTATATACCACTTATATCCTCACGTGGTTTACATTCAGGTACTTTATCATATTTTCCTATCTGTCCCGGCGGGCTCAAACTCTATCTAGTATACCTGGGGCAATGAGGGGATTTGAACCCACAATCTCAGGGTGCAAAGACTGTAGCTCTAACCACTGTGCCACACACTTCTGAGCAACCCAATTTGTTTCAGCTAAGTACCAACTGGCATCTTAGAATGGAGCTTCAAGATGGCCGCTATAGCTGTTGGTGACTGCAGTGTTTGGCCATGAAAGAAAGCCACCTCCAGTCAGGGCCAGAAATTTGAACATGGAAGCATTTAGGTGCTAATTCTATAAATGGGCATCTCGATTGTAGGCGGGGGTAGGCATTCTACCACCATATGGCAGCCAATCGGGATGCACGTTTAAAAAAAAAAAAAAATCCCCGAAATAGGGCAGCTTGCATTTTAGGCCTTTGTTGTGGGTGCCCAGAGACACCTAGGGACACTTAAGTTGGCCCAAGACAGGGCATGGGCATGGTTTCGCTCGGAAGCGGCCTTGGATGAGCTTAAGTGGCCCTGATGTTTCCCTAGGACCGTGACAGATGCCTGAAATGTAGGCCACCAAAATACCGGCCTACGTTTCTAAAACCTAAAAGTAGACGCAGCCGCCTCAGCTGATTGGGGGAAAATACACCTGCCACCATCAGCTGGGTGGCTGCGGCAGGGGACCCCCTCCGAACCCCCAACACCCTTCTGGAAAGTATTTCAACAGGAGGGATGCCCTCTCCCTCCTGCCGCCACACCCCGGAAGCCTGTATCCTCTCAGGTTACAGTGGGTACAAAGAGGCTTGACAGCCAATGAGCGCTGGAGCTGTTACCACTGTGGCTGGCGCTACAAGCCACGCTACGGTTTTATAAAAGGGGGGGATGTCAGGCATAAGGATTTGCACCAGGTTTCAGCTGGTGTGAATGGCTGCACGTAAAGTTAGGTGTGAGTGGCGGACGCAAGGGCTATTCTATAAGCAGCACCTAACTTTAAATGCCGTTCATAGAACAGCGCCAAGCATTTTTTTTTTCAGCGCTGATTTTTTTAGACACTCTATATAGGATTTTAGTCCTAAATGCCAACAGTACCACACGAACAGCAACAAAGAAAAACTGCAGTCCAAAAATGAAGGGCGACCAACCTGTAAAAGTCATATCAATTTCTTATCAGAGCAACCATGAGAAGTTCTCAATAGTTAGGGATGCAGGATTCGACACGGCTGTGTTCAGCAGAGTGGCCTAAGGCACGGGTTGGGTTTAGGGAAAACCCCAGGCTTCAAAAGAGCCTGTAGGCCTCAGAGCACAACCGCCAGACTATTGGACTGAGAAACGTGATGAAAAGCAACCTGCTCACAGTGGCGTAGTGCGGGGTGTGGGTGCCGGCACCCATCCTCCTCTTCGCCCCCCACTTCTTCCCGATCCCCCCCCACCCACCATGTGCCTCGTCCCTCTTAAATTTTACCGGCATAGGCAGTATCATGAACTTGCTGCCCGGGTTGGTGTTCTCTGACGTCATTTCTGGAAAGTGACGTCAGAGGGAGAGCCGACATGACGCAGGCAGCAAGGGGAATCGGGAAGGAGCGGGGGTGAAGAAGAGAGCGAGGGACGGGCAGCACCCCCCCTCGCTAAGCCACTGCCTGCTCAGTTACTGGATGGTCTTCATTTCTCTTCTCTAGTCTCAAAATCAACCTTAAAGCTCTTAGGGGCAGGGACGTTGCAATCAGGGCACTGCTAAGACCTCTCCCTCAGTGACAGCCACAAACATGCGGTGTGCCAGCTTCTTGCTTTCATCTATTGCTGCCTATATTCATTTCTGTTTTCCAACTATGTGCACAGTGTGCCCCCCTGTGGTGACACTGTGTGCCTGTGCAAAGCCAGCCACCTGCCAGCAGTCACTGTGCAAACAGCGGCCAAGAAAGGGGGGAAATCAACGATCAAATTCTCAAATAAATGTTGACCTGTCCTTTGCTGGTTCCCACACTCGTAACTTCATGCTTAGATTACTGCAATCTACTTCTCCCTTGCAATCTGTGTAAAACTCTGCTGCACGACTCATCTTCTACCAACCTCGCTACGCTCATGTCGCCCCGCTCCTTAAATCACTTCACTGGCTCCCGATCCACCTTCGCATACAGTTCAAGCTCCTATTGCTGACCTACAAGTGTGTTCCTTCTGCTGCCCCTCAATATCTCTCCTTGCTTCTCTCTCCTTATCCACCTCCCAGAGAACTCCGTTCCTCAGATAAGTCGCTCTTAGCGTTACCCTTCTCCTCCTCTGCCAATTCCAGTCTTCGTTCCTTTCATCTAGCTGCCCCCCTATGCCTGGAATAAATTACCCGAGTTTGTCCGTCAAGCCCCTTCCCTTATTTAAAAGCAGATTGAAAATCCACCTTTTTGATATAGCTTTCAATCCTTAACCCCACTCCTCTGCCCTCCAACCCAGCCAGCTGATTAACCGTTCCCCTTAACTGTATCCATGACATTCTGTTTCTCTGTTTAGATGGTAAGCTCTTTCAAGCAGGGACTGTCTTCTTCTTCTTTGTGTACAGTGCTGCACACGTCTGGTAGCGCTATAGAAATAATTAATAGTAGTAGTAGAGTTTCAGTCTTTGGGAAGCAGAGCTGAGATTGTGATGTCACAATGCCTCATTCCACCAATAAGAGCCAACCTCATCAGTGATGTCACAATGGCTTGATTGTCCTGTACACCCATCTGTCCTTCAACCCAGCCCCCTTAACTATATCCATGACATCCTGTTTGTCTGTTTAGATTGTAAGCCCTTTGGAGCAGGGACTGTCTTCTTTGTGACTCTGTACAGCGCTGTGTACGTCTGGTAGCACTATAGAAATAATTCATAGGACACGTCAACCTTAGGACAAACTGGATCCTTTCAATATAAGGACATCACTTTTATAGGACTTTTAATATATGTGTTTTTTAAAATTCATGTATTTCTGTATTTATTTTGAGTTTATAGAAATAAAAGATTGATGCGTTACTGATACTATTTATTATTTCTATATCGCTAAAATGCGTATGCAGCGCTGTACATTATAACATACAATAGACAGTCCCTGCTCTGAAGAGCTTACAATCTAATTTAGACAGGATATTTCAGGGTTGGGGAGGTTATAGCGGGTCTAGGAATCTGACAGCAGTGAGGGGCAGTTTAAGAGTTGAAAGCAGTTTCAAAAAAGTGGGCCTTTAACTGGGATTTGAACTCTGCCAGGGACGGAACACGACGTATTGATTCAGGCAGCCTGTTCCAGGCATATGGCGCTGCAAGACAGAAGGGACGGAGTCTGGAGTTGGCAGTGGAAGCGAAAAGTACAGTTCTACCCCCACTCCCCACTTGTCGGATTTCACGCGGGGCTTCGGTTCCCTTTATTTGGTTCTATATCCGAGCTGCACTGAGCCGTTCTCTTAGCCGGGATTCCATCATAGGCTGGTGCTTACCTGGTCCTTCTTGAGTGAGTGCCTCTGATGCCAGCAGCCATAAACAGCGGCGATAAGCAGCAGCGAGACTGCCATGCAGACGATGGTCACAATCAGAGGCATGCTGAGCCAGTCCTCGTTACCGATGGCGTATTTGCTGCTTGTACGGTTAACAATGGAAAACCCAAGCTGGGGGTGAAACAGACGAGAAAGGCTCTAAGTCAGCGGAAGCATATGGACAGTGGCGGTAATAAGGGGAGGGGCACCAACATCCCTCCTCCTCTCCACCCCCACCCCCACTCGTTCCCCGTCCCTCTAGTTGTTCACCGCCGCGAGCAACAAGTTTAACTTGCTTCTTGCAACTGCGTTGTCTCCCGCTGATGTCACTTCTGGGTGCCATGCACAGGGAGTGGCGTCAGCGGGAGAGAGCACTTGAAGTTTTTGTTGGTCGTACTGGTGAGCAACTAGAATTATGGGGGAAGGGAAGGGAGGGCGTGCGTGCAGCAGGGGGAATTGGGGAAGGAGCGGGGGGGGGGGCACCTCTGACCCTCACTATGCCTCTTCATACAGATCTTTCAAATTAATGCTTTGAAGTCAGGGCACACGATACATTCTCTTCATTTTATCACTCTACAAGTACAGTGGAACTTTGGTTTCCGAGCATAATTCATTCCAGAAGCATGCTCGTAAACCAATTTACTCGTATGTCAAAGCGAGTTTCCCCATAGGATGTAAGGGAAACTCGCTTAATTCATTCCACCTCCTCCCCCCCTTCCCGTGGCCACTGGCGCTGCTCTACTTTACTCCACCCCCCGAGGCTACTGTCGCTGCTCCACCTTACCACCCCCCCCAGGCCACCGGCGTTGCTCCATACCCCCCACCCCCGTGATTCGGCATCCCCCCCGCTCATGTCGCCCATCCCCCGCCATGATCTGGCATCCCCTACTCACCCACCCACCCAAACACATTCTCTTACCCATATCTGGCACAAGCACCAACGCACAGGACATGCCGGTGCCCGAAGATCTTCCCTCTTCCTTGTGCTGGGCCTTGAGCATCTGCGCATGCCCAAGGCCTTCTAGTTCTCTCCGGATTGTAGAGGTGGGGGGGGGGGGGGGGCGCTCATAAATCGAGTCGCGCTCGGTTTCCGAGGCGCAGATTTTGTGAATGTTTTGCTCGTCTTGCAAAACACTCGCAAACCGCGGCACTCGTAAATCGAGGTTTGACGGTATTTCATTTCCCAGATGGCTGGTCAGATTCTCCACAAAGAAACCTATACACACTGTGGGGTGGTCAACACCAAAAAAGGCGGCCCAACTCCTCACAGCTAAGGACTTTGGTAACACAAAAGTCAATGATAAGGAAAGCAAAAGGTGGAACCAAGTCCTGGACTTGCAGGAGTTAAAATATCAACGTTTATTAAAAAATACAATACAATGTCATAAAAATCATATTATAAAAATCTGACTGAAGCCAACAGTTACCAAACATGAAAACAGTGCTGTATATAAAATAAACAGACCCTACACGGTCCGTGTTTCGGCAATGATTTTGCCTTCCTCAGGAGTCGGCCGACATCGTGCAGTCAGAAGATTCGTACAACAGTACATCCCATGATGCAATTGGCGGCTTTACCTCCAGCCCACTGTGCTAAGGACCCCTGAGGAAGGCAATTCATTGCCAAAACACAGACCGTGTAGGGTCTGTTTATTTTACATACAGCACTATTTTCATGTTTAGTAACTGTTGGCATTGGTCAGATTTTTATAATATGATTTTTATGATATTGTATTGTAGTTTTTAATAAACACCAATAAACGTTGACATTTTAACTCCTGCAAGTCCAGGACTTGGTTCCACCTTTTGCTTTCCAGATTCTCAACAATTCATTCACTGATACCTGCGAAAGCCTTATGAACGTATGTTCTCCCAAGCCTATGGAACCCATTTCTGAGTTTTGCCTTGAGCTGCACTCGTTCTAAATCTCTGTTTTATATCACTGTATCAGCATAAGTATAATATAAATTATTTTTTTAAACAAGACTATAAGATTACCTTACTTAACTTCTCCCTTTTGCCGTCCAGAATTTCATATAGTTCATGAGCTTCTGAATTAGCTAATGCAAAGACAGAGAGAGAAAAAAAAGATCCAGTGTTAAGTTTTTATATACAGTAAAACCTTGCGAGCATAATTCGTTCCAGAAACATGCTTGTAATCCAAAGCACTCGTATATCAAAGCAAATTCCCCCATAGGAAATAATGGAATCTCAGGCGATTCGTCCCACAACCTAAAAACTTTATCAAGTTAAAAATTTAATAAAACTCTTGCAAAATACTCGCACACCAAGATACTCGCAATCCAAGGTTTTACTGTATTTTAAAAGCAACAATTCCTAAAAGAGAAATGTATAGATAAATGAACATAAGGCAAAAAATTACATATGTCTTTTGTTTAACGCCATGTTTTTACCTTATAGAGATCACAAAACCCATCGTGTTCACCTTACCTTTTTACGAGATCTAATGTATATTGTAGGGTACTAGGAATGAGCTCTACTCACATTAATTAAGCTGGATTTGGAAACGGCAAATTGGAAAAGCACCTGAATGTAACTCGCCTTTGAATAAAGCAGGAGCTATATGCAATTTAAAAAAATGGACTACACCACCCCTGCAAATCCCTATGGGTAATCCATGGTCATTGGTAGCCAGCTCCATAACTTTGCATGGAGCTGCCACTGCTAAGATTCACATACCGTGTTTCCCCGAAAATAAGACATTGTCTTATATTAATTTGGGGCTCATAAAAGGCACTAGGTCTTATTTTCAGAGATATCTTATTTTTTTCATGTACAATCATCATCTATCCTATCCTCTCCTCCACCCCAATTCTTCCTATTTCCTTTCTCTCCCCCACATGTGCAGCATCTTTCTTCCCCTCTCACCCATCCCCTTGTGCAGAATCTTTCTATCCCTCCCTCCCATCCCTTGTGCAGCAGAACCCTTGGAGCTTCTATCCCTCCCTTCCTCCCATCCCCCCATGTAACATCTTTCTATCCCTCCTACGCCCGCTGACTCATTTCTCCCTCCCATCTTAATTCGCTGCTTGTTAAGATTCTGCATAGTGTAATTCACTGACTATCTGCATATTGTTTCAAGTTTCAAGTTTATTGGGGTTTTAATATACCGACTATCAAGCTAATATCTAGCCGGTTTACATAAAATTTTAAAAAGAAAAAAAGGAAAAAAAAAAACAAAACAAAAAAAAAACACAAAAAAAATGAAGTTTAAAGAGGTACAAGTAAAATAAAATATTAAATAAATTAGAGTGTGTAGTGAACATTCAAGACTTTAACAGAACAGACTAGATAGTGGGGGCAAAAGGGGAAAGGATAGATAAAGTTACATTGTAGAGAGAAAAAGGAGATAGAGGGGTAGGGGTTATAACATATAGGGTGGGGAAAGATGAATGTGATGTAGAGTAGTATATGAAATATGAAATTAAAGAGAAGTTTAGACTGAAGAAAATACGTCATGAAATAGGAATGTTTTTAAGCTTTTCTTGAATTTATCGAGATTTTGTTCTTCTCGGAGTGGTTGTGGGAGAGAGTTCCACAGTGTCGGGGCAGATACCGCAAAATTTATTTTTCGTGTGTAGTAAAATTCTTTTAAAGAAGGAATTAGTAGGAAATTTTGATTTGTAGATCTAAGAGTTTGAGAGGAGTACTGAGGAATGAGAAGTTTGTGAAGAAATAATGGTAAGTGTGAAGATTTTATTTTGAATGTCAGTAGAATAATTTTGTATGTGATACGATGTGTCACAGGAAGCCAGTGAGCATCTTTCAAAGCTGGTGTGACATGATCATATTTGCCTAAGTTGTAGATAAGTTTTATAGCCGAGTTTTGGATTAATTGAAGGCGTCTAATTTCTTTTTGTGGTAATCCATTGAAGAGGGAGTTACAGTAGTCTAGATGAGAAATAATCAATGAATGAACAAGAATTTTGATAGATTCAGTTTCTAAAATTGAAGTCAATGAGCGTATTAAACGGAGTTTATAGAAACAAGTTTTTACGACTGAACTTATATGGTCGTGGAATGTTAGGCCATTATCAGTGGTAATACCTAAGAGTTTTATTTTTGTCTCCATTTGGATTGGGATGGATTTGATAGAAATTTTTTCTTGGAGAGTTTCTGGCTTTTTGGTTGAAAATACGAGACCGCGAGATTTTTCTATGTTGAGTGCAAGTTTATTGAGATGAAGCCAGTCGTTTATGGAGTCTAATTTATTGTTTATAGATTTGATATCAGAGTTATTAGATGTATTAATTGGATGAAGAAGTTGAATGTCATCGGCGTAGGCAAAGATCGTGAATCCGATAGATTGTGCTAAGGTTAGGAGAGGCGATAGAAATATATTAAATAGTAATGGGGAAAGAATAGAACCTTGTGGGACACCATATGTTAAAGATAGGGAAGGAAAGATTTCATTATTGGCTGAAACTTTGAAACTGCGTTCTTGAAAATAAGATGAGAACCAGGATAATGCAGCACCTGTGATACCGCATTCTTTAAGTCTGTTTAAGAGAAGAGAGTGGTCTATGGTGTCAAAGGCTACAGAGAGATCGAGTGAGATAAGAAGAACAGATTTTTGATGGTCAAGATAGTAGTGTATAGTTGAAATTAAGCCTAGAAGGGATAATTCTGTAGAATAGGAAGAACGGAAGCCGGTTTGACAGGGGTGCAAAGTAGAGTTTTTTTCAATGAAGTCTGATAATTGTGTGTGAATGATTTTTTCTGTTAGTTTAGATATAAGTGGAAGGTTTGCAATAGGTCGATAGTTTGCTAGAATGACAGGATCTAAATTGTGATGTTTAATTTTTGGGAAGACGAGTGCAGTTTTCCAGCTCGTAGGAACTAAGCTGTTAGAGAGTGATTTGGAAATCATTTCCCAAAGATATGGACCAAAGAAGGAAAATAATTTTCTTAGGATGAAAGGTGGAATACTTTCCAAAGGAGTATTAGAAATATTGAGGGATTGTAATATGAGTAGTAAATTAGCTAAAGAGGGCATTTTAAAGGTAGAAAAGGTACTGAATGATAGAGTAATAGAGTCATTGGGAGTGTGTGAAGAAGAAAAGGAAGAGGGAGTACCAAACTGTGTTCTGATATTCTTGATTTTATTATCAAAGAACTTTAGTAGTTCTGTTGCAGAGGGAGTGGAAGCTTGAGGTAGTTTTTTTGTAGAATATTTAGAGAGAGATTGCACAAGATTGAAGAGTGTAGAAGAGTTGCGAGTAGAGAGAATAAGTTTTGCGAAATATTCTTTTTTGGCTTGTTGAATGGCTTTTTTATAAAAAGAAGATTTTTCTCTGTAAAGAATTAAGAAATTGTGTAATTTAGTTTTTCGCCATTTATGCTCTATGGAGCGTAGCTGTCTACGCAAGATAGTTAGATTTTCATTGTACCAAGATTGTTTTTTATAGGTCAGGTTAGGAGTATTTTTCTTTTTTTCCTGTTGAGGTGCTAGGAAATTTATTAGGGAGTTGGTAGATGAACCCCAAAGAGAGGTTTGTTCATCAAGAGGAAGAGAGGAAAAGTCAGTGAGGTTTAAATTGAAATGGTCCTGAATGGATGTAAGAGTGATTTTATGAGTATTACGGGTTATGTAAGTATCTTTCTTGTTTAGTTTTTGAACTATTCTTGAGGATACTGGGGAGTCTAATTGCCAGCTAATAAGTAAGTGATCAGACCAGGGTAAATGATGGAATTGAAAGTTGTGAAATAAATCAGAATAAGTTATAGGACAGAAGATCATGTCTATTGTATTGCCCGCTGTGTGGGTAGGCGAAGAAAGAAGAGGAGTTAAAGAAAGGTCGGAAATCAGAGTTAGGAATTCTGAAGTATTATGATGGTTAGGCAGATTAAAGTGAATGTTAAAGTCTCCAAGAATAATGGAGTCTGGATATTTAATGTTGAATTCTGATATTGCGGAAATAAGGATTGATAGTGATGTTTTGTTTACTGGAGGAGGAAGATAGATAAGAAGGAAATTGAAAGTATGAGAGAGTTTAATAGAGAATGGGAGAGTTTCAGCTAAAGAGGAAGCAGATAAGTTTAAGGAATTGGGGTGGAGGGGAATAGAAGTGTGATAGATCACAGCTATTCCTCCTCCTTTCTTGTTTAAACGAGGTTGAAAGATAGCCTTGTAATTAGGAGGACAAGCTTGAGTTAAGTATGCTTCTTCAGCTTGGGTTATCCAAATTTCGGTAAGACATAAAATTTGAAATTTATGTTGGATAATAGTATCGTGTATGGTATGATGTTTATTTTTTATGGATCGTACATTTATTAAACCTATATTGAGTTTAGAGAGGGAGTGGGGTAGAAAGATAGGAGAGAGAGGAAAGGGGCTAAAAGGGATGATAGTATAAGATCTGATCAAAGTTTCTGTGGTAATGGAAGATTTTTTGAGAGGTCGACGTCCCCAAAAAGAGGGGATTGAAGTCATATTTTTATGTTTTATCGGTTGGGGAATAGAGGATGGATGTTGAAAATGGGCATGAGATAGTGGAAACAAAGTGGGAAAATTATATATAAGGATTAGAGTTGTTAATAGCATAAAGAAAAGGAATCTAAATAAGAGATGAAGTCGCTGCATGAAGGAGCGCATAAAGGAGCAGGACCTTTGCATTGAGCTGGCGTTAGCTCTAGCCGCGTAGCACGCAGTAATATCCTGCGTGCGATAAAAACGCTAATGCACCTTAGGAAAAGGAGCCCAGAGTTATTAAGACCGGCATAATTCTGGCATAATCAATGAGAGTATCTCGGGCATTCATTGCGCTGAACTGAAAGCGTTTGCTAGCGGTTATGCCGCCATGAAGTCTTGAGCGGGAAACTTATCCAATACACTTCTCCCTCCGTATTCACTTTGATAGGGGATTAACGGATCCACAAATACAGAAAAACCGCGAATAACTTTTTCATATGTTATTTGCTGTTTTCTATTGTGACTATGGTGAAACCGCAAATAACCTGGTGGGAGACCTGGCTTGTTCCTGAAGGAGAGGCAAAAACACGGTGAACAAAGTGCTGGGAATCAGAAATTTTCTCTGTAAACGCTTGGAATCAGCAATTTCTCTATGCAAGCTGATGTAATTGGGGGGGGGGGGGAAGAAGCCAACAAGCTAAAAACCGTGAATAATTGAAACCGCAAATGCTGAAACCGCGAATATGGGGGGAGAAGTGTATGAGGCTATTTATAGCTAAAAAGATAATGCTGAGTATACCTTCCTCTTGAAAAAGCTGAAGGGGAAACACGTATCATGTCAAGCAATTACCGGACAACGCATGGTTCATAGACAACGGCGCAAAAGACAAAAGCGCGCGCCGACAATTGAGCGCAGCGCACACCGCTGCGCCGCTTTAAATTACAGTTTTTAGGGGCTCCGATGGGGGGTTTTGTTGGGGAATCCCCCCAGTTTACTTAATAGACATCGCGCCGGCGTTATGGGGGGGTTTGGGGGGTTGTAACCCTCCACATTTTACTGTAAACTGAACTTTTTCCCTAAAAGCAGGGAAAAAGTGAAGTTTTCAGTAAAATGTGGGGGGTTACAACCCCCCACACCCCCCACAACGCCCGCACAACGCGGCGCGATGTCTATTAAGTAAAGTGTGGGGGGGGGTTCCCCCCCACGCCCCCTTGTCGGAGCACTAAAAATAGTAATTTAGAGTGGTGCGGTGGCGCGGACTGCGCTCAATTGTCTGGGCGCACCTTTGTCCTGGCGCACTTTTGACCTGACACCCAACGCATACTGTGTCGAGGAAGTTTTTGAAGTATAAACAAGATAAACTGGTGATGGATTAATTTTTCTAATTTTTGTTTTCTGTTTTTGGAGTGAATGGGGAGCACAAAGCACTTTTTGGACTTGAAGCAGAGTCTAGGACTTAACGACTTTTCCAGCAGAGAGAAGTGCGATGATGTATTTAAGCCTGAACTGGTAGAGTCCTTTGCTCATATGCCTTAAAGTTCGTATTGGCTTTCACTGAGCACTATTATTAATTAAAAGTATTTATTGATTTTAAAAGATTAGAAATTCTCTTTTTTGAAGAAGTTTTAACTTTATGCTAGAGCGGGGGTAGGGAACTCTGGTCCTCGAGAGCCGTATTCCAGTCGGGTTTTTTAGGATTTCCCTAATGAATATGCTCGAGATCTATTTGCATGCACTGCTTTCAATGCATATTCATTGGGGCAATCCTGAAAACCTGACTGGAATACGGCTCTTCCGGACTGGAGTTCCCTACCCCTGTGCTAGAGAATTTAAATTTATATATTTGATACTCCCATTTATATTGATTGTGGTGTGATAATCAATCATCCTACTCTTGTTACCGGCACATCGATCGTCCTTCTAATTTGCATATGTTCATAACATATCAATCGTCCTATATTCACATCTAATATTAGGTTTATTATTGCAGCTAAGTACATTATATTTACACACCTCCTAAGGAGTTTGGCCTATTCAACTAAATATAAGGCCTCTTTTAGAAAGCCGCACGGCAACAGCCCCGAAGCCCTTTAAATCTCTATGGGCTTCGGGGCCGTTAGCACGGCTTTGTAAAAGAGGCCGATAGTCTACATACATGTATCTATATCGTGTTTATGTTTATCTTTGAAGTATTATCTTCCTCAGTCTAATTTTCTGGGCTTCAGCCCTTGGTTTATTTACAAAAAACAAAAGGAATTGACCCCAAAATATCCACAAAGAAGAAAATCCAGAGAAAACCAAAAAAACTCTGTGGAGCGACGATGTTCCCAAATGGACTTTATTTGAAAGTATCAAAGTTCCAAAGGTACACTAAAATCATCCACATAAAATAATTCCATCCACATAAAAGTAAATCATCCACATAAGAGCCTTAAAGGACCTAGTCCGCTAGGGATACAGGACCCAACACGGTCCGCGTTTCGACAAAAAGTATTCTTCAGGGGTCCCTGGGGGTCCTATAAAGGTGAGTACGTGGGAAACAATTGTGTGGTGAGCCGGAAGTGAGACACTGCTTGTGTTTGCAACATTCTAGAGCTCAGACTGTGATGTCATAATGTCTGATTCCACCAATGCCTAAGCTCCGTCCTCATCTGCGCAAGCCTCAAACACTTTAAAATCATAAGTAGCAAAAAACAAAAGGAATTGATCCCAAAATATCCACAGAAAAGAAAATCCAGAGAAAACAAAAAAAACTCTGTGGAGTGACGATGTTCCTAAATGGACTTTATTTGAAAGTGTCAGAGTTCCAAAGGTACACCAAAATCATCCACATAAAATAATTCCATCCACATAAAAATAAATCATCCACGTAAGAGCCTTAAAGGACCTAGTCCGCTAGGGATACAGGACCCAACACGGTCCGCGTTTCGACAAAAAGTCTTCTTCAGGAGTCCCTGGGGGTCCTATAAAGGTGAGTACGTGGGAAACAATTGTATGGTGAGCCGGAAGTGAGACACTGCTTGCATTTGCAATGGAAAAAAAAGCAAATGCAAATGCAAGCAGTGTATCCCTAGCGGACTAGGTCCTTTAAGGCTCTTATGTGGATGATTTACTTTTAGGTGGATGGAATTATTTTATGTGGATGATTTCAGTGTACCTTTGGAACTTTGACACTTTCAAATAAAGTCCATTTAGGAACATCGTCACTCCACAGAGTTTTTTTGGTTTTCTCTTGGTTTATTTACACCCTTTTGTGTTCTTCTGATTGCGCTCCTGATTTTTTTTTTTTTTTTTTTTTGGGGGGGGGGGGCGGGGGGGACGGGGAAGGGGGACTAGTCAACTGTCTATTTTAATGTATTTTTAATCTATCTTCATTGTAAACCGCTTTGAACCTCACGGTATAGCGGTATATAAGAAATAAAATAATAATAATAATATGTTGTTTTATTGGCTAAAGTAGTCTATAAAGAGGATGGTCTTTATCCCTTTCTTGAATTTTAGGCCAGGGTTTTCTTGGTTTAAATGAGTACATCTAAGTTAGGCGCCTATGGGAGCTTAATATCTGCCCAGAATCTGCTCCTAACCCCTTCCCCCCCTACGTGCTGGTAGGTGCCTTGGAGTAGACGCCTATCTCGAAGTGGGTGCTGATGGTACTTACTTTCCACAGACACTCCCAAGATGCCCAGTTTCGTGGCGGGGTCTTCACTGTAGCCCAGTCGCACGGTGCACTGGTCTCTGTCTGGGTTTAATGTAGACTTCACTTTGTGGCACAGCATCTCTGCCAAACCCTTCTCTATGGGTGGCATTGAATCAACCTGGAAAAAGTCAAGGACACAGATGAAATATACTCCGTCTTTTGGTGGAGTGAAGGTAGTCTTCGGAAGTCACACTAAATTACCTTATAAGGATGCAAATCTAGAATAACTAGGGGTTTTAGTAGACGAGAGTGGCAAATGTCCAAAGCTTTGACTATCTGATTCTCCAAACACTCCAAAAAGCTTAAATTCATTCTAGAGGATATGTTTAAAAAAAAACAAAAAAAACCCACTTTTTTTAGGTGCATCCCCTCAAATAAGTATTTACACAGAGGCTCATAGTCAAAAAATATTAATGTCCAAAAAGTGCCCTAAATTGGCACTTGGATGTCCAAATCGCCATGACGGGTTAGATTTGGACGTAATGCAGAGATAATCGAATGTTATGCAAAACGTCTGGATGGAACTTAGACATTCAGGAGCAAATTCTATAAACGGCGTCCTGATTTTAGGTGGTCTACCGCTGCCTAAAAGCCAATCGGGATGCATGTTTTTGAACACCCCTACCCTCAAGGCAGGCCACCTACATTGTAAGTGCCTCCAAGAACCTAGTGAGGCACGTAGGGCTGCCTAACTTCGCTTAAGGCTAGGCATGGGTGTGGTTTTGCCTGGAAGTGGCCTTAGGCGAGCTTAGGCAGCCCTAGCCGATTCTGGGCACCTCCGTAGGCCACTGGAAGGCGCTAGAAATGTAGGCCAGCAAATGTTGGCCTACATTTCTGGCGCCTTCAAATAAATGTGCCCGCTGAACTGATCGGCAAGGGAATCTCCCTGCTGCCATCAGTTTAGCGGCCGTGGCAGGGACCCATCCCCCCTCCCCCGCAAAGATTACCAGCAGGAAGGATGCCCAGTCCCTCCTGCCGGGACTCCAGAAGCCATCCCCCACATCCCCAATGTCCACGGCAGGAGGAGTGCCCAATTCCTCCTGCCGCCACCCCACTGACACCTCCTCCGACAGGAGGGATGCCCAGTCCCTCCTGCCGAACACCCCTCCACCCCCCCGTAATGACCGCAGCAGGACAACCCCCCAAGTACCAGATAGAAACCCAAAGAGTAGCAACATTCTAGAGCTGAGATTGTGATGTCATAATGCTTCATTCCACCAATGCCTAAGAGATAACCTCACCAGTGATGTCACAATGGCTTCACTGTTCTATACTTAGCTCACATAAGAGTTGCTATATGATACGGGGACAGATCAAAAGTCCATCAAGCCCATTATCCTGTTTCCAAAAGTGGCCAATCCAGGTCCCAAGTACCTAGTTAGATCCCGAGCAGTAAAACAGATTTTGCGTTTTCCCAGCTCTAATGTTAAGCCAGAGAGACAGCAGTGAAGTTAAAAGCAGGTGTAACCAAATGCTCTGGGCTGCCGTTATGCTCATCCCCGTTCCCGTTATCTGAAAGTGGCAGCTCTTCTGGACAGGAAGCTCTCTAGGGTCATGATCTCAGATACAGATGATTCGCTTTAAGAAAAATAAAACCTGCCCATAATTGCACGGTTATGCAAACACCAGTTTTGTTTCTAAAACAAAACATCACCATCATTTTTTTTAAAAATTTTTTTTTTGGGGGGGGTGTGCTTTCATTTTTCCAGGCATCAAGAAGATAATATTTTTCATCATAGTATCCTGGCACACATCAAAGCTGAAATTGTGTTATATTTTCCAAGACACAGAGTTAAACAGATGCACTAAAAAAAGGACAGTAGAAGTGGTCTGGAATTGTATTTGATGTGGAGATCATACACACACACATGGGAGGATAACTTTATATAAGTGGGGAAATGGACATCTAAATCCAGCCTTTTAAACTGAGCCATTAGTTTCTAAAAAGCTTGGTGAGCACTGGGCCTTTTGTAAATGATTTATAGCACAGGTTGGATGGGGCAAAGTTTTCCCACTATATGAAGATGATGGCTATTGAATTAAAAATAAAGAGCTCAGACCCTTGCATAGTTCAATGACATCACTAAACAGTTTGGTTGAAAGGTCTGAGCACTTTACTTTTAATTCAATAATCATCATCTTCATATAGTGGGAAATCTAGATATATCATCATAGAATTGTCATTTATCTTCCTAGAAGATTGTGTGAGCAAAGTTTTAAAAGTATCAGATACAGTACTCCCCCGATATTCGCGGGGGTTCCGGTCCAGGAACCCCCGCGAATCTTGAAAAACCGCAAATACGGTTTTTGGTGGGGGAGACTGGAGCGGGAGAGGCAGGAGAGAGCAGCCGGAACGCCGGCGAGTGAAGGAAATCACTCACTGTATGCTCCGACCGCCTCTTCCTCTACTAAAGTCGGGCCTCACCAATCAGGAGCTGTGTGTCAAAGCAGCTCCTGACTGGTGAGTGAGTGATTTCCTTCACTTGCCGGCACTCCGGCTGCCCTCTCCAGCTGTCCTCTCCTGGTTGGCGATTTGCGGTTGGAAAATACCGCGAATGACCGGGACCGCGAATCGCCGACTGCGAATTCGCGGGGGAGCACTGTATTTTATAAACCAGTCCAACCCTTGCAGTAGGGGGAATACATGTTAGTGTGTTAGGTTCACCTCACCACTCGCCTTTCCCATTTAGACAGGGTAAGTGGCATCTTTCTAAAATAGCTTTATATATATCTGACTCATAGGGTTACAATATGGCTCCAGAAAAAGGAGGATGGATTGAGACATCCAGGTTTTACTTCCATTGTTTTCTGTCCTGCTTTCTCTGAAGCCATATGGTAATAATAATAATAATAATAATCAATTTATATACCGCAGGGCCGTAAAGTTCTATGCAGTTTACAAGAAATGTTAAAAAATTACAATTAAGAAATGAAATTAGATAACCAAATAATTAGAAATAATACTATAATGATCTAGATCAGGGGTAGGGAACTCCGGTCCTCGAGAGCCGTATTCCAGTCGGGTTTTCCGGATTTCCCCAATGAATATGCACGAGATCTATGTGCATGCACAGCTTTCAATGCATATTCATTGCAGAAATCCTGAAAACCCGACTGGACTACGGCTCTCGAGGACCGGAGTTCCCTACCCCTGATCTAGATCAGTGGTTCCCAACCCTGTCCTGGAGGACCACCAGGGCAGTCAGGTTTTCAGGATAGCCCTAATGAATATGCATGGAGCAGATTTGTATGCCTGGCACCTCCATTATATGCAGATCGCTCTCATGCATATTCATTAGGGTTATCCTGAAAACCCGACTGGCCTGGGGGTCCTCCAGGACAGGTTTGGGAACCACTGATCTATACATATAAAAGCTTCATATGGATCCTTCTAAAATAAGGACCTTTCTCTATGTTTGTAGAAGGTCAGGACAGGGGAAGGGCAGAGGGATTCCAACCCAAAATTATGGGGTATTCTTCAAGGTGTGGTACAAGTTTCCCTCCCTCCCCATCAAGCAGTGGCATAGTAAGGCTAGGAAGTGCCTGGAGCGGTGGCATCCCCTATGCCCTCCTCTCCACACACCCCCCACGCTCTCTTCTCCACGCCCCTGTTCCTTCCATGCTTCCCCCTGCTCCTCCACCCCACACTTGCACTTTCCCTTCCCCCCTGTAACTTTAAATCTTCGCCACTGCGAGTGGCTTTTCTCCAGCATGCTCCTTGCGCCAGCTCTGGACTTCCCCTCTGATGTCACTTCCTGGCCCCTTGACCAGGAAGTGATTCAGAGGGGAACCAGGCTGGCGCGAGCAACAGGCTGTAGAAAGTGCTTGCGCTAGCGAAGATCTACAGAAGGGGAGGGATGGCGCGAGTGTGGTGGGGTGGAGAGGTTCTGGCACCCCCACCAACACGGCGCCCAGGGCGGTTCCCCCCCCCACTACGCCACTGCCCCCAAGACATGGTAACTGGGAAGCAATTTAAAGCAGCACTAGAACCCAAACAGCCACAGCACAGCTCCTGATGACCTTCTGGCTTTCTGTATGCCTCAGAGGAACAACACAGAAGAAGAGCTTTGCTTTTCCTGGCAGTGAACTTCATTGTGCAGCCAGCCCTGAAGAGCTGATCTAATCTCTTTCCCACACTAGCACAAACATACCCCTGAGGTAAACACAACCAAGTGCCTAGAACAGCTGGGAATGGCAGAGGAGGGAGGGCTGAAAGGGAATGAAAGGTACAAGAGGTTATCAGATTCACAAGTTTCAGGCTGTCCTTGCTCTGTGCTGAAAATGCCACCCCAAAACACTACGGGGGGCTGTTCTGTAAATGGCATAGAGGCGCATTTGTGTGCCCACAAATGCCAATATTTCACCTATGCCCTACTGCATAACAGGGCACAGTTTGAAAGTGGGTTTATACATGGAAAGAGTCTAGGTGGGGGGGGCACACGGTCGCAGGAAAAATTACAGCAGTGGTTCTTAAACCACCCCCAGTCAGTCAGATTTTCAAGATATCCCTAATGAATATGCATGAGGCAAATTTGCATATAATAGAGGTTCCAGGCATGCATATCTGCCTCATGCATATTCATTAGGAATATCTTGAAAAATCTGACTGACTGGGGGCCCCGAAGACAGGTTTAAGAACCACTAAATTATAGAATAACATAATTTATGCCCATTTTTCAGCAATCTAGGTATGAACAATGGCACCTATGGCTAGTTAAAGTATTGGTGTTTTTTGCTAGAATTTCTATATAGGAAAGTAGGTGCCCATATAGCATAGAAACTTGACTACTACTAATCATTTCTATAGTTTATTGGTTATTGAAAGCTTTTATATCGCTACTAATGACTGGGATGTCAATTCAGAGCAGTTTGCAAGAGCTTCTGTAAAAGGTGTTACTAGACACATCTGTGATTTTCAAGAGAGAGCCAGTGTCCTCTGGACTGGTGTATAAGAACATAAGAATAGCTTCACTGGGACAGACCAATGGTCCATCAAGCCCAGTAGCCTGTTCTCACGGTGGCCAATCCAGGTCACTAGTTCCTGGCCAAAACCCAAGGAGTAGCAACAGTCCATTATCTCAGCATGAGCAAGATTCCAGAACCCCAAAGAGTAGCAACATTCCATGTAGAATCCCAAAGAATAACAAGATTCCAGAACCCCAAAGAGTAGCAACATTCCATGTAGAATCCCAAAGAATAACAAGATTCTAGAATCCCAAAGAGTGGCAACATTCCATATAGAATCCCAATGAATAACAAGATTCTAGAATCCCAAAGAGTGGCAACATTCCATATAGAATCCCAATGAATAACAAGATTCTAGAATCCCAAAGAGTGGCAACATTCCATGCTACTGATCCAGGGCAAGCAGTGGCTTCCCCCTTGTCTTTCTCAATAACAGACTATGGACTTTTCCTCCAGGAACTTGTCCAAACCTTTCTTAAAACCAGCTACGCTCTATGCTCTTACCACATCCTCTTGCAACGCGTTCTAGAGCTTAACTATTCTCTGAGTGAAAAAAAAATTCCCTCCAATTGGTTTTAAAAGTATTTCCCTGTGACTTCAGCACGCAAGATCTCTGACAGCAATGCCACAATTACGTCTCAGTAGATAAGTAGTGCGGTTCAGTTCATTCCAAGATCCAGCATAATTGTGACATAGGCTTCAGCTGTGGCTGCTGCATTACCCTTTGAACTTGGGAGCAGCGGATTATTTAAACTTTTTTAGCACTTTCACTAGGGATAGGTCCTAGGATGTTTCACAGGTGATACCCTTTCTGGGTTTACAACTGTGGCAGCAGTGCCTTTGGGATGGTTCCCGTGGCAAGCTGCGAAAACTGAGGACCATCCCTCACTCACAAAAATGTTATGTTTAACATTTTTTATTAATTTTTTCATATTACAACAAGTGTAACATAAAGATTCATACAATTACCTTAAGTATACACTTGATATCTCCATAACATATTGTACATACAATATATCTTGTATAATCCTTACTATAATTTTAGACATCATATAAAATATAATAATTTTATCAACTATTATTCAATTATGAAACCCTTTCCCTCCCCTTATTTTATTTAATTGCACACAATATAACAACTATTATGATAATTTATTTATATTTTGTGATAAAGAGAATAAACCTATCCCCCCCTCCCTCCCTTCCTTTATCAAGTATCTTATTCTGGGAAAAATTATATCAATCATTACAAAAATCTATTAATGGTCCCCCAAATCTTCTTAAACTTATCGATATATCCTCACAAAAACACTCACAAAAATTTTAAAATTTATTAGAGTGGTTGTGTTATTAAATCTTGTCCGTTGCTTCCCTAGTTTGTACGGGTCGGGGGAGATTTTTTCTAGTACATAAGTTTTTCAGCATCCTTTGGATTGATCTGAGCTTTGTGGTAATACTCGGCCGCCTTGACTACTGTTTTTCCAATTTTCCCCACATATACGACAGCGATTCCTTCTGCTTACCTCTTCTGGACACATCTATATTGTCAAATATAATTTATTGAGCACCAAGAAAATCAACAAGGAGAAACAAGTACAGAGAAGAACAAATAGCTCCAAATTTTACACAAAAAATCCAACAAGCCAACAAGCCCACCCCACCAACCCAACCCACAACCCAACCCCCCCTGGATACATCTATATTAAAGAAAACATCCCTGTTTGAACAGTAGGCATCTAGAGATTTGCTTGTTAACAGTTCAAGAGATCTCCAGATGGTTCCTGCCTTCCTTTGCATAGATTATAAGCTATGCCGGCACTGTGAGGTCGTTTCTTAACGAGGCCTGGCAGACACACGGGTTTAGCTGTCAGGTATGTACATGAAAACAAAGAGAGAGTCTGCAATTTGGTAAAACTTATTTTAATGATTAAAACCCTATGAACAGTTGCACTGCTCTCCTGGGCATGACATTTCTGGGATGGGAAATCAGCCTCGAAGCGGGAGGAGGGATGACTCCTGGAGCTGCCTTCCAGCCCAGTTCAGTGGTTTGAGGATCTCCCTTCCTGAGTCACGAATTGGAGAGATTTATTTTTTGGCTTGAGGTGTGGCAAAAGATGTTGGAGAACTTGTTTTGTAGGGTCATGAAATGGTTAACTGTTGTTTAAAATATTGCTCTGGCCTACATAACTGAAGAAAGTTGACTATCTATTGACTTCATCTGCCTAAAATGTATGTCCCTACCTTACCACATTGTAAGCTAAATAGATAAGAGTTTGAGCTATGATGTACCCTGCCCTTCTGTATATTTAACATTTAGAACTGTAAGAGTTAGATAAGTGACCTGCTAGTGTGAGCTTAGGACCAATAATAATTGTAGAAAAGTTATAGAAGTAACAAATGAAAATTGTAGTTTTTGCATATATTAGTTTGCAAAAAGGGCATAAAAGTCTGTGTATTTCCTGTTTCTGACACTCTAGTAGGCAGGCTATTAACTGCACTAGAGTCCGGTATACCGTAATAAATTTCTTGTACTTTCTTCACGCCTCTGACTTTGTGTGTTCAAGTGACCTTTCAGTTTAAGAGCAGTTTTAAGTGACTAAGGTTTGCTGTTGCCACAGTAACAGGGCTAATGCTATATGGGATGAAAGAAAACTAACGGATTGTTCGCCATGATTTTCAAAGGCACTTTATTTTTTTATTCCCAAGGCAAAAATTCTCTCAGCCTGTGGGAAAAACCAGAACAAAACAAATGGCCTCTGTAATAAGGAACTCATCCTTTAGAAAAGGAGAACACGGTGAGCGCCATGGTCTCTAAGGGTTGGCTATTCAGACTGCAGGAAGCAGCTCGCCATAGGTGCCAGGTAAAGGAGGCTTGGGAAGGCCCAGCCGTAACGTTCCCCCTCTCTTCCTCCAGCATAAAAAAACAAACAGGGAGCATCCCCTCCCCTCCACCTGTCTGCTCGACCTGCTGACTCCACGATTCACGGGCCACAGAGCTCTGCACGCTGGCGCCTGCACAACAGCTCTGCTGGTTCCTGCCCAAACAGGAAGTTGCATCATAGGGGGTGGGGCAGGAGCTGGCTCTGCACAGTTTCTCTTTATTGATGGCCTGTGAATCGAGGAGGCAGATGATTGGGCAGACAGGCTGTTTGTTTTCTTTTTATACGTATTTACAAAATTTATATTCCGCACTATCTTTACCATTCTAGGTAGATTACAAATCAACATACAAATTCAAATAACCATAAAATAACAATAAATAAGCAGTAGAGGATCAAAAAAATAAAATCATCATACTAATCAAAACAAACAACTAAACATATTTTAAACATTCACCGTAACTCCTCCTTGCTTCGAGAGAAAAAGGGTAAAAGCAGGGGATAGGAAATGGGAGGAAAGAGACGGAGGGGTAAAGCTGGATATTGGGGGGGGGGGAAGAGACAGAGGAGCAAAGCTGGATAGTGGGAAAAGAGAAGCTGAAGGGTGATGAGTGAAAAGGAGGGGAAAGGCTGGATGGTGGGGGGATAGACAGGTGCATGGCTAGATGGGCAGAGTTAGGGTTACCCGATTTTTCCACGGAGAAACCTGGGCACATGGCTCCGCCCTGTTCCACCCCAGCCCTGCCCCCTTCTGCCTCTAGCCCCGCCCCCACAAAGCCTTATCTTTCTTTTCCAACCTCCGGGCTACATCATCCTCACATGCTCAGAGACCCTCCAGACGCAGCTGGGAAGTCGGGGCTTTCCAAAACCCAGACAAGCTACTGAGTTTTGGAAAGTCCGTCCAGGCACGCAGCCAGTCCTCTAAAAAGAGGACATATCCAGGTTTTCCCGGATGTCTGGTAACCCTAGGTAGGGTAAGAGAGACAGAGAAGAGATTTTGGATAGTAGGGTGGGGTGAGAGAGACCGTGAGAGCACGAATGAACAGAGATCCTGGATGGCTGGGAAAAGGGAAGAGAGAGAAGAGATTCTGCTTTGTGCTGGTGGTGGTGAGATAGACAGAAGGCTAATGTTGGATGAGGGGGGGGGGGGGGAAAGAAACCAAGAAGACATGTTGTATGGCAGGCAGAAAGACACATAAACACAAGATCCTGGATGGTGGGGTAGGAGAGAGAGGAAAAGGAGATTCCCCCACCCCTGGTTATAAAGGGTGCCAAAATCCACAATCTCTCTCTCCCCCTCCGCAGAGAGGAGGAAGAGAGGAAGAGATGCCGGATTGGAAGTTTGGCACCATTTATCACCAGTACTCTGGGCCTCACCTGGTCCATAGGCTGAGCTGGCCCTGAATGAAAACCCAAAATAACGCTGGCTTTTTCAAAGCTGCGGTAGAGGTTTCTACCACGAGCCAGCGAGGTGAGCGCTTTGACGCTCATATGAGTGTCGGAGCATTTACCTCGCCAGTCTGCGATGGACACCGCTACTCTATCGCAGCTTTGTACAAGGAGCCCTAAGTAAACAAGCATTTTAGAGCAGATCATTTTGGCTCTTATGCGCTGCTGTATGCCGGGCGGCAAACCAGAAGCACATCGCGTCATATTTCTTCTGCCAGCGTGCATGAAGTCGTCGGTCAGCTTTAAAGATTTATTTGGGTTTCTGAAGAAGGGGTAGCTTTCCTCAAAACCGAGCTCAGTAGAAGAGGGAAAAATGCTTCACTACCTGAATAAATTCATGTAAAGCCATTCTGATCTCCCTTGGGAGAACGGTATAGAAAATTAAATAAATAGTGTGAAAAGTTTCAGCTTCTGGTAACCAGAGCTGAGATTGTGATGTCATAATGCCTCATTCCACCAATAAGAGCCAACCTCATCAGTGATGTCACAAAGGCTTGATTGTCCTGTACTTGGCTCACTTTTACTTCATTTTGATTTCTAGAGTGGTGCAGTGGTTAAAGCTACAGCCTCAGCACCCTGGGGTTGTGGGTTCAAACCACAAATCAAATACTAGAGAAGTGTGTAATAACCAATAAGACTGCAAAATCACTTCCTTGCACACATATATATCAAAATATTGTTTTATGCCATGCCTCAGAGACCGAAGAATCAGGCAACAATTGCCGAAAACTTATATCGGTCGGAACTAGAGAGTTGCGCGGGGACAGAAATCCCACCCGTCCCCACCCGTCCCCGCCAAAATCCCACCCATCCCCACCCGTCCCCGTGAGGAATCCCTCCGTCCCCACCCGTCCCCGTGAGGAATCCCTCCGTCCCCACCCGTCCCCGCGAGGAATCCCCTCCGTCCCCACCCGTCCCCGCGAGGAATCCCCTCCGTCCCCACCCGTCCCCGCGAGGAATCCCCTCCGTCACCATCCTTCCCTATAAACTTCAGAAATAGTTATTTTATTTAATTATGCTACTGAATTAAAGGCTCTGGTAGAGACCCATTTACAAATAAGCAAAGAGACTATTAATTTGGAAATATTAATTGGGAAGAATACATACTTTGTAAATGGGTTTCTACCAGAACCTCTAATGTAAATATAAAATATAAATACTCAGCTGATGAGAACCCACAAACTGTCAGCTGAGGACTTCCTTTGCAGTTGGCCTGGGGTCCCTTTTGCCAAGCTTGGCAGGCAGCAGTAGCGTCCCTGAGTCACAGATGCTGGCACCTCAGTGGCTCATGGATGCTGCCAGCGACTGCTGCGCTTGGTGGAGGGGAGTTCTGACCATCTCTAGAGGAGGTCCTCTGCTGGCGGTGCTTGGGGATCCCCACCAGTCACAGCAAGGGCCAACAAGTACTTCAACACTGTAGAAATAAAACCAGAAATGCATTTCCTTTTCTTTTGAACACAAAACAAAGATATCTGCCATATACATTTCCCAAGGCAGATGACTCTATGCAATGTCACCTCGGTAACAAAATACAAAAATAGACAAATACACCCCCTCCCTTTTTACTAAACCACAATAGTAGGTTTTAGCACAGGGAGTTACGCTGAATGCCTCGCGCTGCTCTCAATGCTCATAGGCTCCCTGCGCTAAAAAACAATATTGCGGTTTAGTAAAAGGGAGCCATAGTGCAAAATATAGACAGCAGATATAAATTCTCAAAACAGACACATTTTGATCACTAAATTGAAAATAAAATCATTTTTCCTACCTTTGCTGTTTGGTGATTTCATGAGTCTCTGGTTGCACTTTCTTCTTCTGACTGTGCATCCAATCTTTCTTCCTTTCTTTCAGCCTCCTGTATGTTTCCTCTCCTCCAGACCTCATTCTCTCCCCCAACTTTTTCTTTCTGTCTCCCTGTTCCCCCTTCTTTCTGTCTCTCTGTCTGCCCCCTTTCTTTCTTTCTCCGTGCCCTCCCCCAAGCCACTCGGTTTGCTGCCACCGCCATCGGGGAATAGTCCCCAAGCCACCGCTGTCCCAAGCTTTCCCTGCAGAAGCGTCGCGCTGACCAGCATTCCGCTCCCTGACGTCAATTCTGACGTAGGAGAGGAAGTTCCGGGCCAACAAGGCATTTCTCCTCATTCCATCCAGCCTGAGCCCCATCTCTCCTTGATCCAGCATTTCCCTTCTGTGTCTGTCAGAATTACCATTCCACCTATTTTCCAGCATCCCCCTTCTTTGTGTCCATCTCACCTATATCCCTATCTCACCACTTTTTCAGAATCTTCATTTGTCTCTGTCCTTGTCTTTACCCCATGTTCACCATTTGCCCTTTCAATGTCTTTATCTCCCCCCCCCCACTTTTTCAGCATTACTTCTATGTCTCTATTTCACCTCCTCTTCATGTCCCCTCTGTATCTCTATCCTTATTCAGAAGGTCCTGCTTACCCTTTCTCTTCTTTGTGTCACTATCTCCATTTTCAGCTTTCCCCCTTTTTCCTTTGTTAATGCACCCTGTAGCCAGAATCTTTCCACCCTCTCTCCACTCCGGCCCAGCCCAGTATGAAATATTTCCTTTTGTTTCTCTCCCCTCTCTCTTCTCCTCCCTCACCCACGAGTCCTGCATCTGGCCCTCTCCCTTCTACCTGCACCTGGCAACACCCCCCTGCTCCGCGGCTCTCTTAAGCAACTCGTCAGCAGCGGTGATCAAGACAAGCTGCCGACATCGAGGCCTTCCCTCTACGAGTCCCGCCTTTGTGGAAAAAGGAAGTTGAAACAAGCGGGACTCGCAGAGGGTAGGCCCCGACGCCAGAAGCTTGTGTCGATCGTTGCTGCTAAGTTGCCGAAGAGAGCCGCAGGTAGAAGGGAGAGGGAGATAGGAAGGCTGTAGAAGCTCCGGAGCATGACACCGAACCCGGCCAGGATGATTTCTTTTTCAGGCTGCTGCTGCCGCTGCCATCCCCCACCCGAAATGACAAAAAACAGCCTAATGCCCGCGTCGGGAAATAGCCATGCTGAGCAGTGAGCTCAGCACGTACACAGATGAAAGCCTTGCTTGCTGATTGGTCCGGCGGCACGGTGGGGCGGGGCCGCCGGACCAATCAGCAAGCAAGGCTTTCATCTGTGTACGTGCTGAGCTCACTGCTCAACATGGCTATTTCCCGACGCGACGCCAGACTTGCATCGCCAGAATTTAGGTAGGTTGTTTTCATCCCCGTGGGAGTCCCGTGGGCAAGGGGGCGTCCCCGTGGGAGTCCCGTGGGTCAGGGGGGCATCCCCGTGGGAGTCCCGTGGGCCAGGGGGCGTCCCCGTGGGAGTCCCGTGGGCCAGGGGGGGAACCCGCGGGATCCCCGCGGGACCCGCGGGATCCCCGCGATCCCCGTTCCCGTGCAGACCTCTAGTCGGAACTCTCAATCATTGGCAAAAAATGGCATGTTTAAGTACTTTTTTAGTTTTTTAAACTTTTTATAGAAAAGATTTTATACTTTTAATAAATTATTTAAATTAACTTTTAAATATAGATGTCAAATAACATCTTTTTTTCGCCACAAATATCATGAGGGTGATAACCAAAGTGCTTCTATTTAAACTTAAACACTTATCTTTGGAAGATGTATGCACTGCTTTAATCCCTACGGGGCCACCGTTTCACCTGGAGTGGCTTCATCAGGGGAACGTGGACAGTGCCTGTAAAAGATGTTAAAAATGCATTTAAGCAAAACTCAGATATTTGTACAGAATTCAGTTGATAAACTTTAATTTTAAGTGTTGAAAACTACAGCAGACTTACGGAAACGAAAATTCCCTCAGCATACAGACTCATGAAAATGGCGCCGGTGACACCCGACGCTGAGCTCTTTAAATTGCCGGCTGAGTGGATGCCGGTGCGACGTAAAAAACGTCAAAACGTCAAAGACGCCAAAAACGGCATGACGTCAATGAAATTCACCTAAATTCACCTAAATTTTTTTTGGATCTTCTGGTTAGGTGAATTTCATTGACGTCATGCCGTTTTTGGCGTCTTTGACGTTTTGACGTTTTTTACGTCGCACCGGCATCCACTCAGCCGGCAATTTAAAGAGCTCAGCGTCGGGTGTCACCGGCGCCATTTTCATGAGTCTGTATGCTGAGGGAATTTTCGTTTCCGTAAGTCTGCTGTAGTTTTCAACACTTAAAATTAAAGTTTATCAACTGAATTCTGTACAAATATCTGAGTTTTGCTTAAATGCATTTTTAACATCTTTTACAGGCACTGTCCACGTTCCCCTGATGAAGCCACTCCAGGTGAAACGGTGGCCCCGTAGGGATTAAAGCAGTGCATACATCTTCCAAAGATAAGTGTTTAAGTTTAAATAGAAGCACTTTGGTTATCACCCTCATGATATTTGTGGCGAAAAAAAGATGTTATTTGACATCTATATTTAAAAGTTAATTTAAATAATTTATTAAAAGTATAAAATCTTTTCTATAAAAAGTTTAAAAAACTAAAAAAGTACTTAAACATGCCATTTTTTGCCAATGATTGAGAGTTCCGACCGATATAAGTTTTCGGCAATTGTTGCCTGATTCTTCGGTCTCTGAGGCATGGCATAAAACAATATTTTGATATATATGTGTGCAAGGAAGTGATTTTGCAGTCTTGTTGTGGGTTCAAACCCAAACTGCTCCTTGTGACCCTGGGCAAGTCACTTAATCCCCCCATTGCCCCAGGTACATTAGATAGATTGTGAGCCTATGGGGACAGACAGGGGAAAATGCTTGAGTACTTAAATAAATTCATGTAAAACCGTTCTGATCTCCCTTGGGAGAACGGTATAGAAAACTGAATGAATAAATAAATAAACCCCTGGATTCAACATAGCCAGTAGTGGCAGGAAGAGATTAATTTTTTATGAGCCTATGTTCACCAGCAGAAGTGATTTAATTGCTGTTTGCAAAGAAAGCACGGATGAACTTTTGCAAGGTAAGTGCCTTTTTGACCGTCTTATAACCCCCTGCAGTCCATTATTATTATTTCATAGGGAGCATATTCAAGTTATATATTTACTTAATTGTGCACTAATTTGATTTATTTATAACATTTTATTGAAGGAATCAAATATATATACAATAAAACAAAACAAGGAGCTATTCATTACAATTTGATTCACAATTATAATATATCCATACATATTTCTATCATTCCTCCAAAATATATTTCCATATGATCTATTTTAACCTCTCTACCCCCCACCCCCAACCCCCATTCCCTTCCCCCTTCCCCCATTCCTTTTTATTACCAATTATAACATTGTATTGAATGAAATAAACAAATATAACATTCAAATATTTCCAAACAAATTACAATCATCCCCCTATTCTCTCCCCTAATTTGATATTTATGTGTATTGGTGTTGGCATATGTTATTGTTTATCGGCTGTGCTCGTTGTGAAATGGGTAAAGGAACTTTCTAGTACAGCTACTCGTCGACTTACGACCTATTAAAGTTACAACCGTTTGACTTTACGACGCGTTTACGACAGTTTCCCCCGCCAGCTGTTAGCAGCCCCAGTCTCCCACACTCCCAAGTCTCGCTACGCAGGAGGAAGCGCCACAACGAATGTTCACCACAAAGGGATTGTGTAAGAAAATGTTGATAAAATATGACTTTAAGATGATTACAATATCATTACCCAGTCTAATACCGTATTCTTACCTTAGTCTAACATAGGCCGACTTACGTCCCGATCAACTTACGACCTGCCAGTCGGAACCAATAACGGTCGTAGGTCAACGAGTATCTGTACAGTTTGTATGTTCCTTGCATTGGGTTTTTTAGTTGCATTGGTATGCCAGAAGGTGGCAGCAGTGGGACATTTTTGCACATGAGTCTGTCTACTTATTTTGCACCTGTCATTTGCACAGCTCCACTTACATCTTTCCAGTCAACACAAGCATCAGCACACATATTAAACTAACTCCCCATACTACAGAGAGTAATTTTGTCTAGGGCAGGGGTCTTCAAAGTCCCTCCTTGAGGGCCGCAATCCAGTCAGGTTTTCAGGATTTCCCCAATGAATATGCATGAGATCTATGTGCATGCACTGCTTTCAATGCATATTCATTAGGGAAATCCTGAAAACCCGACTGGATTGCGGCCCTCAAGGAGGACTTTGAAGACCCCTGGTCTAGGGTGAGAGATCAAGCGAGTTCAGGCAGTCCCCGGGTTAAGAACGAGTTGTTTATAAAACTGGTCTTAAGTCGAATTTGTATGTAACTCAAAACCTGTAGATCTTAAGATTCTTGCTGCTTCCCTCTGCTCCCAGCTGACAAAAGGGCCAACTGTCCCTAGCCAGTGTTCCCTCTAAGGTACAGCACACACAACCACACACTGTTCTTAATGTGGCCATGCCTGAATCTGCTATAGGAGAAGGGTAGGAGTCTGTGCCACTGGAAATACTACTCGGTGAAATCAAATGAAGTTGCAATCCCATTCTTAAGTATGAGTTGTACTTAAATCAGGCATTTGTAACTCGGGGACTGACGTTATGGGGCTTTTACTAGACTGCTGTAAAAGCAAGTAAAAATGCTTTCCATGGGAAGTGCGCTGGTATCACGTGGTAAATGGGCAACATTTGTGTGCGTCCAGCATAACGAAAAAGAATAAGTTTAATTTTTTCGAAAGGGGCCATGTCTGGGGTGGAGATTGCGTGTCCAAAATCCAAATAAATAATAGAAACTCGTGGAACAAACTCTCCACACAAACAATTGTTACCACATAAAATATAAACTTGCAAATTATGAATTTAGATGAAAATTCAGTAACTGTTTATCAATCAATAAATAAGTCGATTCAAAAAATGGGAGGAAAAGCCTCAGGCGATGGGATGTTTAAAACGAAGCGAGTTTAAAGCATTTGCCTTGGGAACAGTAACGCCTTTAGTTAAACGCTCACAAGATAAGTGTGGGTTTTTTTGAAGTATGCAATAAACTTAATATTTATAAATGGATGAGCAAAATTTGAATGATGCCCTATGGGAGGTTTTTATGCTAGTGAGGAGGTACCAATTAGACCTGAGAGGATATATGTTCCTGGGTTGTTTTTAGACAATAGAAACATGATGGCAGATAAAGGCCAAATGGCCCATCCGCAGCATCCACTATCTCCTCCTCTCCCTATTGGCTAAGGCTCTTAACATTTGCATCTCCTCCTCCTATAGGCTAAAGCTCTTTACACCTACATTGTGAGGTCATAGAGCTTTAAGGTTATAGAAACATGATGGCAGATAAAGGCCAAATGGCCCATCCAGAGCATCCACTATCTCCTCCTCTCCCTATTGGCTAAGGCTCTTAACATTTGCATCTCCTCCTCCTATAGGCTAAGGTTCTTTACACCTGCATTGTGAGGTCATAGAGCTTTATGGTTATAGAAACATGATGGCAGATAAAGGCCAAATGGCCCATCCACAGCATCCACTATCTCCTCCTCTCCCTATTGGCTAAGGCTCTTAACATTTGAATCTCCTCCTCCTATAGGCTAAAGCTCTTTACACCTGCATTGTGAGGTCATAGAGCTTTAAGGTTATAGAAACATGATGGCAGATAAAGGCCGAATGGCCCATCCAGAGCATCCACTATCTCCTCCTCTCCCTATTGGCTAAGGCTCTTAACATTTGCATCTCCTCCTCCTATAGGCTAAAGCTCTTTACACCTGCATTGTGAGGTCATAGAGCTTTAAGGTTATAGAAACATGATGGCAGATAAAGGACAAATGGCCCATCTAGTCTGCCCATCCGCAGTAACCATTATCTCTTTCTCTCTCTGAGAGATCCCACGTGCCTGTCCTAGGCATAATGTTTGTCCCTGTCCCATTCCTGCCCTATCCCCACAGGCTGTTCCCATTTCCGCCCTGTGGGCTCTGTCCCTGTCCCTGTGTTATTCTTTACACCCCAATAGCCTTTATGGCTGCAGGTGGTACCTATATGGCAGTATAGTAGGATTTTGGTGGGTTTTGGTGGCCTTGCACTTTCCACCTTAGATGTCCTGGTTAGAGGAGCTTATGGGCTTATGTCGTCTTTTCTATGGTCCATTAGCCCAGACACCTGGGGGATGCTGCTGATGTAGAGACAGGTATGTACTGTTTCATTCCTATTTTAGGGGTTTAGGAGGGGATTAGTGACCACTAGGCGAATGTGGGAGGACATAACTTAATCCCTCTAGTGGTCATTTGGTCAGTTTGGGTACCTTTTCGGCATTTAGACTCTTTGAAAACAAGTCTAGCTCGGAACGTCTAAGTTCCATCCAGGACTTCTTGGGAAACGTTCGATTATAGGTGCAAAATGTCCAAGTCTCAGCACGCCCAAAACCCGCTCATCAAACGCCACCTGGATCCTTGTACGCACAGCGGCTAGAATGCTTTGCAAGACATCCAGAAAGACAGTTTCAAAAATCGGCAGTTGGATGATGGGTTTTTGATGTCTTTAAGGCAGGTTTTTCTGACTAATGATTTTGGATTAAGTAATGTATTTAGGTTTAAAATACAGAAATAATATCTAAAGAAAAAGAGACATTTTATGTACAAACACAATTTTCTCAAGCTTTTTTTTAGTACTTACACAAGATCTGGGCTGCTCTTGAATGAGAATTATCACCGAGGGGTCCTTTAGGTTATTCGGTAGACAGATGACCTGCAAGAGGGAGAGATGAAGACAGAATCACTACAATATACTGTGAGTTAAGTGAATTCTACAACTTTTCACTACAGATGTACATTCATGTGAAATGACAGGAAATGTCAACATGTCCCATGCTACTGGATCAGAAAAAATACAGGCCCCAATATTTAGCCAGCAGCAATTGACATCTTGCTGACCATTACAGGTACTATTGCCTGAAATTCAATGTTGGGCTATGTCTGGGCTCCAGCATTCAATTTCCCAGTAAATGGAGACAGTGAAAACAGAACAAGTTAAGTGTGATATTCAGCAGTGGTGAACAGCATAAAGACAGGACTGCCTTACTGGGTCAGACCAATGATCCATCTCACCCAGTAGCCCATCTTCATGATGGCCAATCCAGGTCACAAGTACCTGGCAAAAACCCAAAGAGAAGCAACATTCCATACAGAATCCCAAAGAATTGTAAGATTCCGGAATCCCAAAGAGCAACAAGATTCTAGAATCCCAAAGAGTAGCAACATTCCATATAGAATCCCAAAGAATAGCAGCAAGATTCTAGAATCCCAAAGAGTAGCAAGATTCCGGAATCCCAAAGAGCAACAAGATTTAGAATCCCAAAGAGTGGCAACATTCCATACAGAATCCCAAAGAATAGCAAGATTCCGGAATCCCAAAGATTCTAAAATCCCCAGAGTAGCAACATTCCATGCAGAATCCCAAAGAATAGCAAGATTCCGGAATCTCAAAGAGCAACAAGATTCTAGAATCCCAAAGAGTAGCAACATTCCATACAGAATCCCAAAGAATAGCAAGATTCCGGAATCCCAAAGAGTAGCAAGATTCCGGAATCCCAAAGAGCAATAAGATTCTAGAATCCCAAAGAGTGGCAACATTCCAGGGCAAGCAATGGCTTCCCTCATGTCTGTCTCAATAACAGATTATAGAAATTGTCCAAACCTTTCTTAAAACAAACTATGTTAACTGCTCTTACCACAACCTCTGTCAACGCATTCCAGAGCTTAATTATTTGGATAGCGGCACTCAATATTCAGATTTTACTAAAATGTCATGCACAGCATAAAAAAAAATCACAATAGTGACTTAGCTTACATTAAGGGCCAGATTCAGTAAATACTCAGTGCTCTGCTATAACGTAGTGTTTCTCAACTCGGTCCTGGAGTACCCCCTTGCCAGTCAGGTTTTCAGGACATCCACAATGAATATGCATGACAGAAATCTGCATATAATGGAGGCAAGGCCGGAGCGCAGGGCTTTCCAAAACCCAGACAAACTGCTGGGTTCTGGAAAGTCTGTCCGGACACATGGACAGCCCTCTAAAAAGAGGACATGTCCAGATTTTCCCGGCCATCTGGTAACCCTGCGTAAATCCAAATTAGTGTCAGTTAACATCAATAATAAATTGTTAGCAGCTAATTTATTGATGATTGAGTAATTTATTTGCATGCAGATCTCAGAATTATTTGTAAAATCAGGGAGTCGTTTTTAGAATCTGGTTGTAAATGTTTATTTGGTGACTCTGAATCTTTCTGTCCAGTGACTTTGACCATTCTAGTGAATGAAAGGCTGTATTTTTAGCTGAATGTACCCTTGAAGTTTGGTTGTGATACTTTATAATGCTGCTTTGTTTTAACAATTTAGCAAGTTCAAACTGTGTGTTCAGGGACATGGCAAAGCTGTGCAGCAGATTTACCTCAGTGGTTTAAGAGAGACAAAATGAGTGTTTCCCTTTGGCTTCAAAAGTTAATTTCTGATCAAGAAGAATTATGTTAACTACGATCATGAAAAGGTTTATTGATTAGAGCTGGGTTAAAACACAAGCTTCACATTTAGCCCCTCCTCAGGCATCCATCATTGGCCACTAGAGAATGACACGGTGACAAAATTCATCACCGTTCCTGTCCCCACGGATAACCGCGGGAAACCATCTTCATGTCATTCTTTAAGGAGAGAGGGAAGAATCAGAGTATAATTGGGCACAACCACTGACCCGCAAGCTTTGCTTTGAAGAATGCTGGTGTAGAAGGACTGAGGTTGAAACAGACACTACAGAATGACAGTCTCTGGTATCCAGAGCAGATATTGTGATGTCATAATGCCTCATTCCACCAGTGCCTAAGAGCCAATCACATCAGTGATGTCACAATGGCTTCATTATCCTTGGCTCACATAAGAATCAGAGTATGAATGGCCACAACCACTGACCCACAAGCTTTGCTTTGAAGAATGCTGGTGTAGAAGGACCGAGGTTGAGATAGACACTAGAAAATGACCTGGGATTATTTCCCGCGGTTATCCGCGGGGACGGGAACGGTGATGAATTTTGTCACCGTGTCATTCTCTATTGGCCACTTAACAAACCGTATATATTCTAATATAAACCCATCTGAATATAAACCGAGGTAACTTTTATTCCCCCACACAGCACATTTTTAACAAATTACACAATGATAAGCAACAAGTGTTTTCATGTAGACCCCTGACACAGGTGGTCACGCCAAAACGGACCGTGTCGGGTCCTTTAAAATAAATTTTTGATTGCTCAGAACTTGAATCTATGCTGTTTCTCTCCTAATAATGGCCATCGGCGCTAGTGTCCTGTCATCCACTCTCCCTCCTCCCACCAAAATGACCAGTGCGAGTGTTTTCCCTCCCTCCTCCCCTGATGACCATCAGCATTAGTGTCCTCTTCTCCAAAACACCCCCTCCCCCTAATGTCCAATGCTGCTAGTGTCCCCCTCCTATCAATGACCACTGGCGCTAGTATCTTCCCCTCCCCTCCTCCGATGACCAGTGCTGGTTGGTGTCCTTCTCTCCACCCGATGACCATCGGTGCTCGAATCCTCCCCTTCCCCCAGGCAAACATGCACTACTGTCCTGTCCTCTGCTCCACCCCTCCCCCCAAGATGACCGGTGATGCAGTCTTGTACATACTGACTCCTCACCCCCACCCCAGCATTGCACTTACCTGTGCTGAATGGAGTTCACGGCAATGCTCCGTGCTGGACTCTTGAATATCTGCGCATGCTCAAAGCCTGCTGGGTTGATCCACAAGGCTTGAGAATGCGCAGATGCTCAAGGCCGTACAGCAGCACAGCGTTGCGATGATGCCAGAAAGCTGGGTTTTGAAAAGCCGCCCAGACCCACGGACATGTCCTCAAAAGGAGGACAAGCCTGGGGAAATCCGAACGTCTCGTAACCCTAAGTCTGGAGCTGAATGTCCAACCTGAAGCTTCCTGTGCTTGGAGGGTAGATAGTAACACCATTGAAATGACAAATGGTGGGAATCGGAACCGTTGCACCAACCTTGATTTGGACCCCATTCTGTGCATGGACTTATGGCCCTGTTTTCCTTTTTTCAGGAACTCAGAAGGCCTAATCCACAGATACCACGGGGATGAGGCTAGATCAGGGGTGGGCAACTCCGGTCCTCGAGGGCCGGAATCCAGTCGGGTTTTCAGGATTTCCCCAATGAATAAGCAGTGCATGCAAATAGATCTCATGCATATTCATTGCGGAAATCCTGAAAACCCGACTGAATTCTGGCCCCTCGAGGACCGGAGTTGCCCACCCCTGGGCTAGATCTAATTCAGCCAGTCCTTGATGATGTGATGAACAGCTGGAAGGCCCTAGTTACAGGCACCTGAGAGCCTCAGAGATTACGAAACATTTCTCACTCGGTGGCGTAGCGAGGGAAGGAGGCACCTCCCCCATTCTTTCCCGCCTCCCACTCCACAATCGTGCTCTCCCTTCCCCCCCATGTACCTCTGTAAATCTTCACCAGCGTAAGTGGCTTCTCCAGCATGCCACTTGTGCCAGCGTTGGGTTTTCCTCTGACGTCACTTCCAGGCTTCGCAACCCAGAAGTGATTTAGAGGGGAACCAGGCCGGCGCGAGCAACAGGCAGAGGTTGCTCACGCCGGTGAAGGTCTACAGAGGTACGGGGTGGGGGTGGGGGAGGGATGGCACGAGTGTGGTCCGCTCCACCTCAATGTAGAATTTACCTTGATTAAGGATGTGGCGTTGGTGCTGGATTCGTTTGCTGCAGGACTTGTCCCTGGTAAGCCCAGTTTTGGGGTGACGGTGGTTGCACTGATGCTGCTGGTTGCACTGGGTGTTGGAGCTGGACTAGTTTCTACTGTTTTAATGGAAACAGCAGGCCCTCTGGTTCTTGAGGTGTTTTGCGTCTGCGTGGCCGCTGTGCTAGTTGCAAGGAATGGCTTTACTATGTTCCCATCTGACAAATAAATTGTAGAGAGAAGTGTTATTGATTCCACAAAATAATTCATTTCCTGTTGAGTGGAAAGCAAGAACCTCCCCCCCCTCCCCACAAACATTATCAATATGGCTGCTGTTTTACGGTTAACCAGGGTTATTATTAACTAGGTCTCATTGTATAAAATGGGACCTGTGTAAAACCGCGGAAATTAGTGGCAAAATAACCTGTCTTAATGGTAGCTCATGTTGATAATTCTGCTACCCCAACTGCTATTGTGACATCATAATGCCTCATTCCACCAATGCCTAAGAGCCAGCCTCATTGGTGATGTCACAATGGCTTGATTACCCTATATGAGGTACTTGGTTCACTTTCATTATAGCAGTGATGTCTAGAGACATTAATTAAAGGGGGATGTTTATCAAAGTGGGCTACCGTTACGTATAGGGTTATCAAACGTCCAGGAACCCCCGGACATGTCCTCAGACTTTCCAAAACCTGGTAGTTTTTCTGGGTTTTGGAAAGCCCCGACCCCCCGGCCACGTCCGGAGGGCCCCTGAGTATGTGTGGAGACCCTCCAAGCGCGGCCCATAGGTCGGAAAACAAAGACGAGGATTTGCGGGGGCGGGGCTGGGGGGGGGTAGAATGGGGTTTCCCCGGACAAAAATCTGATAGCCCTAGTTAAGAATAATATTTTGCTATTATTAATAACTAGGGGGTCTTTTTACTAAGGCTCGTTAGCTGTTCTAGCGTGCGCTAAATATTAGCGTGCAGTAAACGCTAATGCATCCATTATAGTTTTCCGGATGTGTTAGTGTTTAGCCTGCTTGAACAGCTAACGAGCCTTAGGAAAAGGATCCCTAGGTTATGAGTAGGTAAGCCTCATTGCATAAAAAGGGACTATTTTACCAACACAGCGGTACCTCGGAATCCGAATGCCCCAGAACGCGAACAACTTGGAATCCGAACCATTTTTTAGAATTAAATTTTGCCCTGGAATCTGAACGCTGCTTTGGAATCCGAACGCACGGGAACTGCAAGCGTTGCTCAGCCCAAAGCTTCCCCTCAGACACAGCTTCCTGTTTCTGCCTGGGCGGTTCGCGTCAGAGGGAAGCTTTGGGCTGAGCAACGCTTGCAGTTGCTGATCTTGCTGTCTCTGCCGGCGGGGGGCCCGATCTTGCTGTCTCTGCTGGCTGGGGCTCGATCTTGCTGTCTGTGCCGGTTGGGGGGCTCGATCTTGTTGTCTCTGCTGGCGGGGGCCCGATCTTGCTGTCTATGCCGGCGGGGGCCCGATCTTGCTGTCTGTGCCGGTTGGGGGGCTCGATCTTGCTGTCTGTGCCGGTTGGGGGGCTCGATCTTGCTGTCTCTGCTGGCGGGGGCCCGATCTTGCTGTCTATGCCGGCGGGGGCCCGATCTTGCTGTCTCTGCTGGCGGGGGCCCGATCTTGCTGTCTATGCCGGCGGGGGCCCGATCTTGCTGTCTGTGCCGGTTGGGGGGCTCGATCTTGCTGTCTCTGCTGGCGGGGGCCCGATCTTGCTGTCTGTGCCGGTTGGGGGGCTCGATCTTGCTGTCTGTGCCGGTTGGGGGGCTCGATCTTGCTGTCTATGCCGGCGGGGGCCCGATCTTGCTGTCTCTGCTGGCGGGGGCCCGATCTTGCTGTCTATGCCGGCGGGGGCCCGATCTTGCTGTCTCTGCCAGGGGGGTCCGATCTTGCTGAGTTTGTAGGACCACGGAACGGATTAATGGGAAAAACTGTCTTAGAACTCGAACGTTTTGGAACTCGTATGGGGTTCTGGAACGGATTAAGTTCGGATTCCGAGGTACCACTGTAGTCCTATTTCAGCGATGTCAATGTCAGCCTGGGCTGATATCTTCCCCCTTATGTCCTGAAAGCCATTTCAATGCACAGTTGTTAAGAGGCTGAATGAAACTGAAGAATACCCATTAATCCAACTAGAACAGAGTCCACAGTTCCAAATTCTTAAGTGGCTTTAGGATACATTGAGGTGCTTTACAATTTAAGGCTTAATGGCAGAGGGTTTCCTGTCTTGACCCAGAAGTGATTCACTTCATAAATATGCATGAGATCAGTCTGAATATATTGGCAATCCATCATATGCAAATTCATCTCATGAATATTCATTGTGACTCTCCTGAAAACTTGAGTGGCAGTGGAGTCACTAAGACAGGCTGAATTGTCCGACGACTCTTTGCCATAAACGAGAATAGAAATTTTTTTAGATATTATCTAAACAAGACGGCTTAGATTATCTTCAGAACTCCTGGACTACAGCACTGATAAGAGAAGAGCCCTGTTTCAGTGATTTGCAGGTGTTTTATTTCAGGAGTATTTCATTTTCTCTACAATTCTCTCAAGGGAGCTCAGAACAGTTTACATGAATTTATTCAGGTCCTCAAGTATTTTCCCCTGTCTGTCCCGGTGGGCTCCCAATCTATCTAATGTACCTGGGGCAATGGGGGGATTAAGTGACTTGCCTGGAGTCACAAGGAGCAGCATGGGTTTGAACCCACAACCTGAGGGTGCTGAGGCTGTGGCTTTAACCACTGGGCTACTCTATCTCCAGGTAGTCTGACCTTCAAGGGGCTACCAACTGGCTGGGTTTTCTGGATAACTGTCATGAATACGAGGGGTGTGCTGAAAAGTTCTCAGCCCACTCTTAAATTTGGAGCATTATTTTGCCACCGGAGCTGAAAAGAGTGTCATCTTATTTTGTTAAGTGCCGATTTGCAGAAATGAAATGCTATGTTCTATGACATTGTTTCAGATCACAGATTTGTGGATAGGCGGGTTATAAATAATTGTAAACAAATAAATGGATTGAACCATATCCACGTCATTCTCTTCATGGTTGGGGCTGAGAACTTTTCAGCAGCCCCTCGTAGTATGAAGAGTTTCAGTCTCTGGTAACCAGAGCTGAGACTGTGATGTCATAATGCCTCTTTCCACCAATAAGAGCCAACCTCATCAGTGATGTCACAGTGGCTCACTTTTATTACATATCAGGGAGTGCTGAAAAGTTCTCAACCCAACCAACCAACTTCCTCAATTCTGAGCGTTATTTTGCCACTGGAGCTGAAAAGAATGTTACCTTATCTCGTTAAGTGCCAATTTGCAGAAATGAAATTCTGGGTTTTGACATTGTTTCAGGCCATTGATTGAACCATATCCACTTCATTCTCTTCTTGGCTGGGCTGAGCACTTTTCAGCAACTCCTTGGAGCAACATTCCAGAGCTGAGATTGTGATGTCATAATGCCTCATTCCACCAATAAGAGCCAACCTCACCAGTGATGTCACAATGGCCTGATTGTCCTATACTTGGCTCACTTTTATTATACTGTATATAAGGGGGTGCTGAAAAGTTCTCAGCCCAAGCAACCAACTTCCTCAATTCTGAGCGTTATTTTGCTACTGGAGCTGAAAAGAGTGTCATCTTATTTCCTTAAATGCCAATTTGCAGAAGCAAAATTCTATGTTTTGACATCATTTCAGATCATTGATTGAACCATATCCACTTCATTCTCTTCTTGGCTGGGCTGAGCACTTTTCAGCAACTCCTTGGAGCAACATTCCAGAGCTGAGATTGTGATGTCATAATGCCTCATTCCACCAATAAGAGCCAACCTCACCAGTGATGTCACAATGGCCTGATTGTCCTATACTTGGTTCACTTTTATTACATACCAGGGGGTGCTGAAAAGTTCTCAGCCCCACCAACCCACTTCCTCAATTCTGAGCCTTATTTTGCCACTGAGTTGAAACGAGTGTCATCTTATTTCGTTAAGTGCCAATTTATAGAAACAAAATTCTATGTTCTGATATTGTTTCAGATCATTAATTGAACCATATATCCAAGTCATTCTCTTCTTGCTTGGGCTGAGAACTTTTCAGCCCCCCCTCGTAGATGCCTAGGAATCTACCGAGTTAGGTGTCTCCCAGCAAATCATTTTTTTTTATTGTGCTTAACTGATTTTTAACGGCGCTATCAATCATTAGCGCTGATTAAGCCAATTAAAAAAAAATAGATAAGCGCCTAAATGTATGTCTCTTTTAGAATCAGGGCCTTAATGTACACTAATTTGTTAGCTTGAGCTAAATTTATTAACACACAGGGGGGAGCGAGGGGGTGATCCCCTTCCGGGGCGCCATATTGGTGGAGGCGCTGGCTCTCATCCTCTTCTCCGCCCCTCCTCCCACTCCTTCCCACACGCGTGCCCCTTCCCTTCCCCCCCGTACATCTTTCACGTTCCCGGAGCGAGCAGCAAACCCCACTGCCTGCTGCTCATGACAGAGGATGACCCGACGCTAGTGCGAGCAGCAGGCAGGGGGTTGCTGCTCACGCCGGGAACGTGAAAGAGGTACGACAGGAAAAGGTGGGGAAAGAGCAAATGGGGGTGGGACGCCTCTCACCCTCGCCACGCCACGCCACTGTATTACAGTATTACTCTCTTTGGACAAACTGAGCGATATACTGTATCTCAAGAAGAAAAAGCCTCAGCGTTCTTACGAGCACATTTTTAAGCTTCTCTATGGAATATTTGGTCCTTTGGTCCCTTCATACTGGAATTCCCTTAGATCTTACCATTCGAGGAATACACAGAGATATAAACTACTGTTCCCTTCCTTCAAAGGAATTAAATCGGACAGGAAACGCAGTCAATCTTTCGCTTATAAACTGGTAGAAATGTGGCCTGGGCTTCCTGACTCTGACAGTTTTGCAAAGTCCTAAAAACTTTATTATTAACACGACACTTGAACAGTTCACCTAAAGATTCAGCGAATTGATGGCTCCACAACACTTATTTTCTCTTCTGCTCTTGTTCGGGGTTTTTATGCTGGTCTTTAATTACTTGTAAACCGAGTCGAGCTCCGCTGGGAGAAGACCCGGTACATAAATTGAAGACTAGATTAGATTAGATAACTTCAAAGAGCTTAATTTTATCCAGCCTTAGGCAAAGAAAACCTCTTTGGAGAACAAGCACCTTTTAAAGTTTTTTTTTCCAGTTTTCTATTGTTATTTGTAGAGGCTACAACTTATCCAGAATACGGCGGCTAAACTGATATTCGGCAAACATAAATATGACCATGACACACCTTTACTGGCTTCCTGTCTACTGGAAGATCCAATTTAAATGTGCAACTGTCATTTTCAAAATCCTAAATGGTATTTTATTTCGGTTCACAGTCATAAGCGCGTGGGACAAAGCCGCGCCGACATTAGAGAGCAGACAATTGAGCGCAAGACTCAAGCGCGCCACCGTAAAAGTTTATTTTAAAGAGCTCCGATGGGGTGTGTGTTTACTTAATAGTGTTCGCGCTGCCGTTGGGGGTGGTTTGGGGGGGGGGGGTTGTAACCCTTATTAACTCAAAACAAGCTCCACACGGACAAACGATAAACACACCCAGCAACACTACAAGGCCTTGCTTACAACCCACAACATTCACACTCCCCAAAGAGAAAGGGAAAAAGGAAAAAGAAGTGGAGAAAAAGGCCTCAGTTCAGCTTCATCTGGCCCAAAAAAACGGTTCATAGACAACCCCGCGAAAGACAAAGGCGCGCGCCAACAACTGAGCGCAAGATGGAGGCATGCGCCGAAGAAAATTACAGTTTTTAGGGGCTCCGATGGGGGGTTTTGTTGGGGAGCCCCCCCCCCCGTTTACTTAATAGAGATCGCGCCGGTGTTGTGGGGGGTTTGGGGGGTTGTAACCCTCCACATTTTACTGTAAACTTAACTTTTTCCCTAAAAACAGGGAAAAAGTGAAGTTTCCAGTAAAATGTGGGGGGTTACAACCCCCCAAACCCCTCACAATGCGGCGCGATCTCTATTAAGTAAAGTGGGGGGGTTCCCCCCACGCCCCCCCCGTCAGAGCCATAAAAACAGTAATTTTCTGCGGCGCGCACCTCCGCACTGCGCTCAATTGTCTGCGCGCGCCTTTGTCCCGGTGCACTTTTGACCTGACACAAAAAAAACTCCATTCCTACAAAAGCTGTTTATGTGTAAATGCTGAAAAATAGTCCAAGAAAACAGGGCAACTAAAGTAGCCTGCCAGGTGGTATCAAACAGCAAGCCTAATACAGGTGAAAGTCAGTGGGTGAATGTAACAAAAGGCAGTATAGTCCAGCTCATAACATCCATAGCAAAAGCAAAAAAAATAACTTAGCTGCTAATGGCCTCCAAATCCATGCCAGGCAGTCCTTACACCCAACGGGGAACCCTCCGTTTCGCATCAAATCGCTGCGTCAGGGGTGTTCATATCGTCGCTTCACATCCAGATATTCCAGACCCACCATACTCCTCAAACATCCTCACCACTTCATCGATCAAAACTGGCGCAGAGAGACTCTTCACCCCGGCTCTTAAAAAGGCTAAAAGCTCCGCCCCTCCACATGCAGCCACCAATCAAAAAGCGCTCAGACTCAAAAGAAGGCGGACCATTCTATTTGGGCATTTAAACCCTCAGGATGGACTGATTGTAGCTGATAGATCCATCTTTGCTCCTTTTGCCACAGGAGCCATCTCCAATCCCCCCCCCCCCCGTCGAACCGGGAGCGCAATATGCTCAATCACAATACATCGCAGGGCTCCAAAATCATGATGTGCTTCTAAACAATGCATCACCAGCGGTTCCTCCAAACGCCGGGTATTCAAACATGATCTATGTTCAATAAGTCTTGTCTTGAACTGACGGTAAGTATGCCCAACATAGATTTTCAAGCAGGGGCAAAGAATCGCATAAATCACCCCCTCAGTGAAGTGGAACACCTCAACTTATAGACAAAACCAATCTTAGGATGTTGATTTTTTAGGGGAAAAAAGTTTTCTGTATAATGTGGGGGGGGGGTTACACCCCCCACAGCCCCCAAACGGCAGCACGAATGGCAGCACAAACAGTATTAAGTACAGTGGGGGGGGGGGGAGGGAGCAATTTAAAATAAACTTTTACGGCGGCATGCTGGAATTTTGCGCGCAATTGCCTGCTCTCTATTGTCGGAACAGATTTGTCCGTTGCGCTTTTGTCCCGTCACCTTTTTTTCTCCTTTGGTTCCTGTCTCATTTAATTCACAAGAAATCTCTACTTCTCCCACGGTTAAAGGTCTAAAAACCGTGGCCAATTTTTGTCGATCATTTTCTTTTTTTATTCGTAAAAGTTTGGAATGACCTTCCTTCTATAATTAGAGTTCTCTCTCATCTACCCACTTTTCGTAAGTACTGAAGACCTATTTATTTCAGAAATTTACTAATAATCCTTCTTTTTCTAATAATCAATCATAAAAGATAAAATTCTGGCCTAAAAAGATGTGGTTTCTGTTTTAATCTCCTGTATAATTTTATTAATATTTTGTTAACCGAGTCGAGCCCTCCTGTTGGGATGAATTGGTATAAAAAAATATCAAAGATGAGATTATGTTATATTAGTTAAATTTTAACTTTAGAAACAAACGAGGACATTAGCTATTTTCTTTCATCGGAGCTCCAGCCAACAATGGCCAGCTGAAGTAATAATCCCCCCCCCCCCCCCACTGGTGGCTGCCACTGTGGTAACTGCCCCAAAGCCCATAGGGATTTAAAAGGCTTCGGGGCTTTTATCGCACGGCAGCTGCTGGTGCAGGGGGAAAGTCAGGCTAATGTCTATGGCCCCAAATCCCTGTGAAATGCTGACCATCCTTGAGTGGACTTCCAATGAAAGATAAGCAGTTATCTCCTTATCTCTTATTGTGTATGCTCTGTACCTTTAGCCGAAAATAAAATAAAAATCCCCCCTCCCCCCTGAAGCCACGTTAGGCTTTTTTATTGCCGGCCGCGGCAATATTAGCTTTGATACTCATAGAATTCCTATCGCAGTCGGCGATAAAAAAAAAGTCTAACGTGGCTTCGTAAAGGGGGTGGGGTAAAAATTAAAATTTTTTAAAATACTATAACAGTAGAATATTGTACAAGGTTAAACAGGTGTGGGTTTTTTTAAAAATGCCTATGACTGGATAAAATTAGGTACTATAAAGATTAATTTAATTCCACATTTATATCCCGCTTAACCCTTTCAGGACCATAAGGATCGTAGGCCAATTTTTGTGGTTTTGACGACATTTTTATGGTAAAAAGGGCTTGCAGATGCCAAAAAATTGATTTTTTTTGTGAAATATCATTATTTTTATTTAAAAAATCACACTTCTGGCTTATCGACAGTGTGGCAAGTGAATCTTCTCGTCAATCTGGCAACGACACTAATGAATGAATGTCGGAACCAGTTTGTTTACATAAAGGCAGTATCATATGGAATCCGTACATATCAAATTTAGAACTGTAGACTATCCCAATCAAAATTTATAGGATTTTAAAGTTATGGGACAAATATGTCCCTTGGTCCTGAAAGGGTTAACCACAAAGTTCCAAGTGGTTTACTGTTAAAATACGTATATAACATCTAATATTTTCTTATAACAAAGTATGCCATCAACAGATAGCATACATTTACAGTATCATTAACATCAATCTTAATCAATCAAGGTACTTCTGAAATAACATGGGGTAGAAACGTGTCTCGCAAACTATCTGGAGCTGCGGCTGGAGGGCACAGACTTTGACACCATGCGCTTGATGCCATTGCACCGACGTCTATGCCTATGCAAATGCACCTACAGAGCAGACAGGCTTTGAGCCGCCCCCTGGGAGATTGCTCAACAAGAGGGGCGTGGAGGGGAGGCGAGGTGCCGGCTGTGCCCAGGACATGCCTATCTTCGCGAATGGTGATTTCTAGGATTCACTTTAAATGGACCTGCCTAACTTTCAAGATCCTACATGGCTTTCTTCCTCCCCTAATCCCACTATCCTGGAATTCTTCGAGACCTGACACTACCAGATCCGCCCACAAACTCAAACTATCTATCCCCTCGTTAAAAGGCGTCATGTATGCAGGGAAATTAGGGAAATCCCTTGTTTTCAAATTCACTGAGCTTTGGAACAACCTCCCTGCCCCGCTGCGGAACCTAGGCTCATTCCAATTATTCCGAAAGCATCTGAAAACCTGGCTTTTCTCCAAAACGTAAAGCTATCTATTGAAAATGTAAAGCTAGCTATCCTCTTCATAATCTCTAATTTCTGATTATGTCCTTTCCTCATTTATTGAATTTACCTGTAAACCGTGCTGAGCTCTATCTTTATGGAGATGATGCGGTAGACAAACTTAAGCTTTAGTTTAGTTTAGTTCTGTAGGCAGTCAGCCGGCGTCAATGACTCGCGGCACACCTTTTTGCGATTCGCTGGGGGTCGAACATCCTTTACCTCTGCAGCTCTACCCAGAAGCATTTTAAGGTAAATTCTATAAATGGCACCTTAACTACCCTACCGGTGCCTATGTGGAGGGAAACACCATTTGAAACACTACTTAAATAACATTTCAAGGTGCCTACCAGTGACTAAACCAAAGGAACCGGAATCGTGCCTCCAGAAGCGCCTACCAGCGCGTACGCCACTGTAGGCATGCCTAACGCTGGAAGTGGCGTTAGGTGCGGATAGGCGCCTCCGGAGGCGTGATTTATGTCACATAGGCCTTGAAAAACCCTGGCCTACATTTCCGGTGCCTGCCTTTGCCGGAGCTGCGATTCTCTGAACGGCACGCGTCGCGTGACTGACACTCAATCGGTGGCCGCTTTTAAGGCAGTCGCCGTCGGGAGTGCCAGTTTTGGGTGCCCCATAGGGCGTACTTCACGAGGGTTCAACTGTTTCATTCTGGTTTGGCAGATTCGGATCTTTGTGAGAAATGTACAGCTGCCCCAAAGTCCTTCTTCCACGCCTTTTGGAGGTGCCCGGTAGTTAAGTCTTTCTGGAGGCGGGTAGTCCGATATTTGTAGGCTGTGTTGGGCTGTTCAATCCCGCTTACTCCGGTGGGGGTTTCTCTTAGATACATTTGAGGCTTTTCGTTTGCGGCCTGGTGTCGGCAGTTTATTCTTGCGGAAGGCGGGCTTGGTGGCTAAAAAGGTCATTTTGACTGAGTGGGTGTCGGCTGACCCTCCTGCGTATTGGGCATGGCGCAATAGGCTGCATGCTTTGATGTTACTTGAGAGGAGTCGGGTGCGTGCTTCCTTTCGTCAGAAAAATTTTTTTCTGCGGGTTTGGAGGCCCTATATCTATTCACTGTCTCCTAGAAGTCGGAGCTTAATTCTTAATCTGCTACGGCTTTGAGCTGTTCTGAGCGGTGAGAGTTTCCAAGTTTATTAGTTTTTTAATATCCCGACCATCAAATGAATATCTGGCCGGTTTACAAAATATAATAAAAGTAAATAATAATTTAAATATAATGAAGTGAACGAAAATGACATTAACTAGACTAACTGGAAAGTGAGGATAAGAGGGGAAGGAAGGGAGAAGTTACATAAATTAGTTAAAATAGTAAAGGATGGGGGAAGGATTGAACAAGTGGGGTATGGGAGCATTGTTGGAGTGATTACTTACTTACATTAAAAAGGCGAAGTAAAAAAGAGAGAAAGGGATCTAGGGACGGTCATAAGCGTCTTGGAACAAGAAGGTCTTTAAGCCAGTCTTGAAGTTAATTAGATTTTGTTCGTCCCGAAGGTATTGTGGAAGAGAGTTCCATAGTGTAGGAGCGGTTACTGCAAAGTTAGTTTTTCGGGTGTAGTAGAAATCTTTGAGAGAAGGAATGAAAAGGAGTTTTTGGTCAGTAGATCTTAGTGTGTGAGGGGAACATTGTGGAATTAGTAGTTTATCGAGGAATAGTGGTTGATGGGAATGTTTAATTTTAAATGAGAGTAGAATGATTTTGTAGGTTATGCGGTGGGTGATAGGGAGCCAGTGAGCTTCTTTGAGTAGAGGAGTAACATGTTCAAATTTTCCTTTTTTGTATATTAGTTTTATGGCAGAATTTTGTATTAATTGAAGACGTCGGAGCTCTTTTTGAGGAAGTCCGTTTAGAAGAGAGTTGCAGTAGTCTAGGTGGGAAATGACTAGGGAATGTATCAGTATGTTAAGGTGCTTTGGTGTGCCTCTCCCTGGCTGTGGTGTTGGTTTTTTTGTTTTGTTTTAATTTGTATTTCTTTATTTTTTTCTTTCCTTGTTTCTTTATTTTTCTCCTGTTTTGTGGTGGTGGTGGTGGTGGGGGGGGGGGGGGGGGGGGGGTTGTGGGGGGGCTAGTGTTCCTCTCAGGGCTCATCAGAGTACAGAGCTCTGTTTGCATGGGATTTTGGACTCTGGAGTTTGGGCCTCCCCAGTGGCACAGGGTTGGGATGCTGCTGGTTTCTGGGCTTGCATATTCTTGTTTCTTCTTTCTGCTGCTTGGGTGGTTTTGGTTGGGGGATGGGTTGGGGAGGGGTTGGATTTGGGGGGTGGGTGGGTGTTGGGGAACTTGTTGCTCTTTCCACTTGATTGTATCTTTTTGCTGTGTTATTTTCGCTTCAATAAAAATTGCTTTACACTAAGGCAGTCGCCGACAAGGGCACTGGTTAAACTGAATCTGGGCTTTTCTTCCTAGAGGAAAATAATCTACAGTCTTTTAACGGATGGTATCGCTAACCGCAGTTCTCTCGAGGAACTAAATCTCTTGTTGATTTGCGTAAAATTATCAAGTCTTTGAAATAACTAGGACATACCCCATATCAAATCTTAAAAATAGAAATCAAACTTTTAAAATCTATTCTTGTTGCAATTGGAAGCCAGTCTAATTCTCGTAACAACGGAGTAACGTAATCATATCTATTTCCCCTTATAAGAATTCTCAGGCTTTTTACTCCTGAAATACAGTGATCACTTTGACCTAAATGAGTAATAATATCCAACTTGATAACGGAGTCTTTTTTTTTTTTTTTTTTGGTATTATATCAAAGATGATTTCCTCCATTCCTCTTCAGTTTTAGGGTGAATATTAAAGTTCCAGGTGTCAGGGGAGGCACCACCGATTTTCCAGCTACGGGTGGCCTGGCACCTCCTTCAGTCTGGACAAAAGTACGAGCGAGAACTTCAAATTCCTTCGCCCGCCAGATCAGTTTACCGGGCAGCCCACAGATAGCGCTGGGTGTGGCACTGCACTTGCTGGTGGTGATACCTCGGTTTTGTGAGAGCCATAGCTTAGTTTGCTTAAATGTAACCTCAGCTATGGCTTCTAAGGGAGGTGCAAATGTCCAGTTACTGTACCTGTATTTCAATTATTAACTTTCTTTTAATATTTCTTCAATTTAAGGTTCTCGCGGTCCGAGGCGCTTTAGAGACATACAGGAAGCGTATAATCAGTGGGTTCAAGTGTGTTATAAAGGTGACCAGGGAAATCGGAGGTGGAAAATCGGTGGTGTACCTGTACCACTGTTACGGTGTCCCCCTGCTGGCAGATATGCAGTAGTGCAAGGTTCAAGTTTTTTTCAACAGCTGTTGGCCATTGATAAAGCCCGAGTTGCATAGCTCGTGTGTCTGGGAGGGAGATTAAAAGTGAAATCAAATTGAAAAAAACAATTTTTTTTAAAAAGGAATATTATGAGATTAAAAAGACACTGTTCTTGTTGATTTTTGGCCTGGTAGGTTACTCCGAGGGAGGTTCCCCTTTTTAATCTCTGTCCCATCTTGCTCGACTATGGCAGTGGTCGCAAACTACAACTCAGTCTGGAATCTGATACCTGGATTCTTGCTCTGACGAGGCAGGTAACGGATCTTGCACAGTTGCATAAATAAAAGAGAAATCAAGTAGCATCTGAGAAAACATCTGAAAACCTGAAACAATTATTTAACTGAAGTAATGATGAAAATGATGACCAGACACTTACCAGGAGTTGAAGATATCACTGTTGATTTCATCAGTGGTACGGTGGTGGCCCCAGTTTGGCCAACAGAGATGCCGGGAACGGGAGTGGTGTCTTTTGGGGTGACATCTTTTGAGACCGAAACTTCTGGTGACGTCAAGGTTTTAGCAGGGTGTCCTGTAGTCACCCCACCTGCTACTGGTGACATGCCATCACTAGGAGAGATAGTGGTATCCCGAGACGACGTGGGGGAACTGGGATAACTGGAAGCCGCTGAGCTGCTTGCCGGGTGAGTCAGTGGGGGAGCCCCTGAGATCGGAGAAGGCGAAGGGACTTGGCTGCTTGCTGGGCTGCTCCCGGCACGCGTTGCCGACTCTGTCATTGACTTGGGAATAACGTGTGTCGTGCCCAATGTCTGTTGAGAAGAGGTTGAAACAGATGGCACTGAAGCAGACGCTACGCCGTTTTGCGCTGAGGTCGCTCTGTGCTGGGGGGCTGAGGCCGAGCTCTTTTGCACTTGGGTTGTAACTTCATTTGCACTTTTCACTGTGGCCGTGGTAGGAGATGCCTCACTCGTGAGTGGACCCAGCACTGTAGCATCAGAAGCTGACATCGAGACATGGGGACACCCTGAAAGAAGAAGTTTAATTAAACCCATTAGAATCCTCTGGTAATTTATCTTTGCATCCTCTTTACCCTGACCTTTATTTTTTTATTTTAAATTCTTTATTGATTTTTAAATAATAACAGTGCACTACAATGAATTATCAAGAGCAAATCAGAAAAAGCACTTTACACATACAAACATTTTAAAACAAATCATTTTCTCCCCCCTTCCCTTAACTAGCAATAATTAGAAATATATACCTATAACTATAGTTTCCATAAACTATATACCATACATAATCTAATCTAATCTAATCCTTAGGTTTGTATACCGCATCATCTCCACGTTCGTAGAGCTCGACGCGGTTTACAGTAGGAGAAATAGGAAGGAACTACAACAGAGAAGTGTGAAGAAAATTTAGAGGACTTGGGATGCCAAGATATAAGAGTTTCCTTGATTCCTAAATTGGAGGGAGACTTACATTTTTTGAGAAAAGCCAGGTTTTCAGATGTTTGCGGAAAACTTGGAGAGAGCTCAAGTTCCGAAGAGGGGAGGTAAGGTTGTTCCAGAGCTCAGTGATTTTGAAGTGGAGGGAGGTCCCTAGTTTTCCTGTGTGGGAAATGCCTTTTAGCGAGGGGAAGGATAGTTTTAATTTGTGAGAGAATCTGGTGGTATTACTATCCTTCCTCCCTCCCACCCTGGATGTGCAAGGAAGTACCCTGAACTTTAAAATATGTACCCAAAACCTCTCCTTGGGAAAAAGCATTAGGTGTCTGACTAATCCTTGGCCTCGCTGCCCTCCCCACCAGTTAGGTTTTCAGGACCCGCACCAGTGAATGCCAGAGATCCAGGGACATACCTTGAAGGCTGTGCATAAAAATCTGCAGATCCCTTTGGTATTCCCACTAACCCAGTAAGCTCCCTTCAGCAGGACCATAACATAAGAACATAAGAGCTGCCATACTGGGACAGACCGAAGGTCCATCAAACCCAGTATCCCATTTCCAACAGTGGCCAACCCAGGTCCCAAGTACCTGGCAGAAACCCAAAGAGTAGCAACATTCCAGAGCTGAGATTGTGATGTCATAAAGCCTCATTCCACCAATGCCTAGGAGCCAACCTCATCAGTGATGTCACAATGGCTTTATTGTCCCATACTTGGCTCACATAAGAACATAAGAATTGCTACTCTGGGACAGAGCAAAGGTCCATCAAGCCCAGTATCCTATTTCCAACAGTGGCCAACCCAGGTCCCTAGTACCTAGCTAGATCGCAAATAGTAAAACAGATTTTATGCTGCTCACCCTAGGAATAAGTAGTGGATTTCCCCAAGCCATCTCAATAATGGCCTATGAACTTTTCTTTTAGGAAATTATCCAAGCCTTTTTTATACCCCGTTAAGCTAACTGATTTCACCACATTCTCCAGCAATGAATTCCAGAGTTGTGGTAAGAGTGGATAGCGTAGCTGGTTTTAAGAAAGGTTTGGACAAGTCCATAGTCATGGGGGAAACCACTGCTTGCCCTGGATCGGTAACATGGAATGTTGCTACTCCTTGGGTTTTGGCCAGGTACTAGTGACCTGGATTGGCCACCGTGAGAACGGGCTACTGGGCATGATGGACCTTTGGTCTGACCCGGTAAGGCTATTCTTATGGTCTTAAATAGTTGTCCTAACTTCAACTTCAACCACAATTGCTGTATGTTGAACATTTGGATTTAATTGACAATTATTACTTACTAGCTGATGCCCCGGCGTTGCACGGGTATTTAATTATAGCAATAACACTGTAAATGGATTCAAATAAAGATACTTTATAGTGGGGAATGAAATTATTGTTTTACAGCGTAATAAAAAGTACAATATTCAAATTATAATGTGAAATATTTGACAAAATGAATACAATACAACTAACGCAAAACGTGATTATAAACAACATTTTTAGTTTCACCTCCAGGAGCAAGAACATATAAATTGTTGGGTGAACCCACCCTTGAGAAAGCAACATAGAGTTGTGGGCTGCGAGACCCCCAGAACATATCACCCCAGGTAGTGAGGGATCTGCATACCAAGTTTCGTTCAAATCGGTCAAGCCGTTTTTGCGTGATCGCGGCACATACATACATACATCCGATTTTATATATATAGATTGTTAATGTTTGTATTGCACAAAAAATGGAAAGATCCTAACTTACCCTCTCAACGCTTCTAGTTAAAGTATGGAAAATTGCTGGGATGGAAAAACTGGTTTGGCTTCAGAAGTGTAAGCCGTGGAAGCATTCTCAGTTTTGGTCACCTCTTCTTCATGCTAATCATTCTTCATAAGGACTTCTTCCAGAATCAATTTGTTTGTTTTTCTGGCAGTCCAGGGCACGCCTAAAATCCTTCTCCAACACCAGAGCTAAGATTGTATTATTGGCGTGTTACTTTGTTGTATTGATTTAATTATATTTCTAATAATAATTATTTGAAATTTTTTTAAAAAAGAACTTAAGGTCAGCTCTTAGCCACACAACTTCTGGGTATCGCCACTGACCCAGATTCCCAGTACTATTGTCTGGACATCTATAATGTTAATAAAATATCTTTCAGTTGAGTACAAACTACTTTCAGAAGGTTCACGTTCCTGTCTCGGCACTGAATATCTGGGTCTAATTTAGGTAGCAATGGTCAACATTTAAGAAAATGCTCATTGCGACTGGCTAAATATTTTTTCCATGCACATCTTAATAGCTTCTGCAGATTTAATGAACTATTAGGTAGATCTGTTGATCAACATAACTCTAACTGCTCGATCCATACATAAAATATAAGAAAATTCACAGCAAATCATTGAACTACCAAATAGCAAAAGCGTGGAAATATAGAAACATGACGGCAGATAAAGGCCAAATGGCCCATCCAGCCTGCCCATCTGCAGTAACCATTATCTCTTTTACTCTCCGAGAGATCCCACGTGCCTATCCCAGGCCTCTTTGAATTCAGACACAGTCTCTGTCTCCACCACCTCTTCCGAGATCTGTTCCACGCATCTACCATGCTTTCTGTAAAAAAGTATTTCCTCAGATTATTCCGGAGCCTCTTAACTTCATCCTCTGCCCTCTCATTCCAGAGCTTCCTTTCAAATGAAAGAGACTCGACTCATGTGCATTTACGCCATGTAGGTATTTAAACATCTCTATCATATCTCCCCTCTCCCACCGTTCCTCCAAAGTAAACAGATTGGGATCTTTAAATCTGTCCCCATACGCCTTATCACGAAGACCACTCACCCTTTTAGTAGCCTTCCTCTGGACCGACTCCATCCTTTTTATATCTTTTTGAAGGTGCTGCCTCCAGAATTGTACACAATATTCTAAATGAGGTCTCACTTACTTCCTATCGAAATTCATACAACCATTCGATATGCAGAGTTTTACAAAAATCTAACAACAAGGCTTTTCAAGAAGTCCCTGATAGGAGCTCAAGGAGACTCAGACTTATAATTAAGTTTACTGTATAGAACAATAATGTTAATGGCGGTGGCATAAAGAGGGTGAGAGGTGCTACCCCCCCCCCCGGGTCTCCATCCCCTCGCTCCTTCCCCGCTCCTGCCTGCTGCGCGGGCCTCCCTTCCCTTTCCCCATACCTCTAGTTAAACTTGTTGCTCGCGGCGGTCAACGTGCTCTTCGCAACCCCATCGGCTCTCCCGCACACACACACACGTGCCGATTGCTATCATCAGCGACTCATCTCATGTAAATTTGGCGAACCTCATTTGCATGCATGGTTTTTCAAGAATGACTCGTCTTTTTGAAATCGTTACCTTTATGGCCACGATAGCGGCCTGTCGGATTTTACCACCAATATTAGAGAATCGTCCTCTCAAAGTTTATTCTATATAGTGTTTTACAATGAAGATTTTTTTTTTCTCTCTCTCTGTATTTGAGATTTGTCCTCTTTCTTGTGTCGTCTTCTAAATGCTTTCCTCTCATTGTTCCATAACAATGAACCTCCCTACTGTTCTGTTATAAGAATGGGAAACCAGTTCATTTCATCCATCACGCCCCCGCTAGCCTCCTTTCTCCCCCTGACATAATGAGAATCAAAAAAATGTGCAAACTCTGGCTTTCTGACCCGCAAAATAATTGTGTGATGCCTCCTCCTTCTCCTCCCCCCTGTTGAATTCTTAAGACCTCTTAAGGGAAGAGTGTGTGAAGTGAGACCTGCCAGCATCATTCTCCTGGTTTAAGGGTATTGGAGAGTGAGACGGAGAGAGATTGTAGGCCTCAGCCTTTTCTTTGGTTTCGGGATGCTTTGTAGCCACAAGAAGTGTCTTGTCAGGTGTGATGAATCCGAGAGGGGGCGGAGAGGGTGTCTGCAGTATTGTGATAAGAACCTGAATGAAGGCCAAAAGTCACTTCCCTTTGTTTTATCCATGCTACAGTAGAGGGGCTACTTCTGAACCTTGAAGATATTTACAATATCTATTTCGGTTTAAGAGTTCCACGTTGGCCCAGAGCACTGTCTTTGTTTTTGGAGCACAGAAGAGCTTAGGTTTGCCAGATGCTAAAAGTAGATACACCATCGAGCTTTTCCTGAATTTAAGCCCAAAGATTTAACATTCTAGGATTCGCTGGCTCTGGTTTTATCAGTCCACTCCGCAGATTAGATATCTTTGAAGTGAACACAGAATGAACACAGTCAAAAACCCAGGATGATTTTTGGCTTTATTGGTGGCTTTTGCCCTGGCATACAGTATTTAAACTAAACTAAACTAAACCTTAAGTTTGTATACCGCATCATCTCCACAGAAGTAGAGCTTTACAAGAATTGATATAAAAAGGAACTACAATGAAAAGTAGAAAGAAAGAGAAGTTTAGAGAGACTTAGTATATCGAAGAGGGAGGGGCCATTGCATTTTATAGAAAAGCCAAGTTTTCAAATGTTTTCGGAAGAGTTGGAGGGAGGTCAGGCTCCGAAGCGGGGTAGTAAAGCTGTTCCAGAGTTCGGTGATCCTGAAGAAGAGGGAAGTCCCTAATTTTCCTGCATGGGATATGCCTTTTAAAGAGGGGAAGGATAGTTTGAATTTTTGAGTGGATTTGGGTCACTTTCAACCATGAGATATTGGGGTCAAGCTCCAGAAAAAGAAGGATGGATTGAGACATCTGGGTTTTACCTCTATTGCTCTTCATGGAAGTAAAACCCAGCCATCTCCATCTGTCCTCCTTACTTCCATTGCTATCTCAATCTGACCTCTCTTTTTCTGGAGCCATTTGGTAACTCTAGATCAAGCTATGGTAGATTTAAGATTTGAACTCTTATCTTCTTCCATGTATGGATATTCCCAGTGATCTACTGCCTCTACCAGATCAGTGAAAGCGTGGGAATGGAGTGAGCGAAAACAGTATTTCACTTATTGTAGTAAACTCTTCCCAAAGGAACTCAGTTTAGATACTGGAATATACAGCATTTGGAAATATGACATCATTATATATTGTTCATATAGGCTATTTAATGTATGCAATAATTCACAAATATTCTACTTTTGTTAGCACATTTCTAGAAGCCCTATTCATGACTTAGATGCATATTAACCAGCATTTACCATACCATACCATAAAGTTTCTTATATCCCGCAATTTTCAACTAGGATTCAATGTGGCTATAAGTGGATAGGCAACTTGTGAATCACAGCTATGACTTTGGCATGCTTTTGAAGCTGTTTCATTTGAGGAGCTGACGTAGAAATAAGGGTAGGCTATTCCATACTTTGGAGCCCTTGAAATTCGAAAGTTGATGTGAACATATTTTTCCATTGGAGATGTTGGGGAGATAGAAAATTCAGTTTGAGGCGATGTGTGGTTCTTGTGTTGAGGACGGAGTGTGTAATGTTAACGGCCGATACAAGTCCAGTAGAGTCCTCTCCTTTGTAGAGCATACAAGCGATCTTAAATATAACTTGATTTTTCACTGATAGCCAGTGTAGCTCTTCTGGTAGTGGTCTGGCTTTCCCAATGTGTTCAAAAATATCCATTCCTTCCACACACAGACAAACTCCAGAGCAAACCTAGAAATTTTCACTCAGCAGCTCCACCATTTCCTGGTGCCGCCTTAAGCTCTCTGCTTCCCTGTAGCTCCCAGTAACAGTTCTTGGGCTCTTAATGATGGAGACTAGAGAATGACATGGGGACAAATTTTTCACCGTCCCCGCGGGAACTCATTTTCTCCTCCTGTCCCCGTCGAGTTCTTTTCCTGTCCCAGCCCCATTCCTGCAAACTCCATCCTCATCTGCACAAGCCTAAACACATAAGTGGGCCAGGGACAGCGACAAATCTCATGGGGATGGGACGGGGAAATTGAGTTCCTGCAGGGACAAATTTGTCCCTGTGTCCTTCTTTAATGGAGACTACTATATAAAGAGCTTTCTGCTGCAGACTCTCTATTCCTCATCTCTATGATCTCCCTGTAGCTCAAAGGCTCAGAGCATGGGCCCATCCTCTGAGCAGGCCTCATCATTTCCCTCCTGCCTCTCCTTTGTAAGTGCTTTCAATGTACAGTGGAACCTTGGTTTACGAGCATAATTCGTTCCAGAAGCATGCTCATAAACCAAAATACTCGTTTATCAAAGTGAATTTCCCCATAGGAAATAATAGAAACTCGCTTGATACGTTCCCACCCACCCTCTGAGGCCAGCGGCACTGCTCCCCCCCCCCCCCGCGCGAACCGGCACCCCCCGCCCGAACAACTTGAAACTTACCCCCCCATCTGGCACTGGCACGCAGCCCACAGGACGTGCCGGTGCCGCTTGAAGAAGTTCCTGCCTCTGCTGGGCCTTGAGCATGCATCTGCGCATGCTCAAGGCCTTCTAATTCTCCCTTTCACCGTGATGGTATTGGAGGAGCTGTGCTAGAGTGGTTTAGAGGTTTCCTAATAAGCAGAACCTATCAGGTGAAATTTACCTGCCAGGAACCCTGGATGAAGAGTTTGAAATCATTTGATTTAATGACCTCTTTCGCCTACTGTCTTGCGGAATGTCATCAACAATAAGCAAATGAACCTCTTTTGCTCCGTCAAAAATTACAGAGACTAGGGGACACTCGATGACGTTACAGGGAAATACTTTTAAAACCAATAGGAGGACATTTTTTTTTTTTCACTCAGAGAATAGTTAAGCTCTGGAACGCGTTGCCAGAGGATGTGGTAAGAGCGGATAGTGTAGCTGGTTTTAAGAAAGGTTTGGACAAGTTCCTGGAGGAAAAGTCCATAGTCAGTTATAGCGAAAGACATGGGGGAAAGCCACTGCTTGCCCTGGATCGGTAACATGGAATGTTGCTGCTCTTTGGGATTCCGGAATCCTGCTATTCTTTGGGATTCTGTATGGAATGTTGCTACTCTTTGGGTTTTGGCCAGGTTCTAGGGACTTGGATTGGCCACCGTGAGAACGGGCTACTGGGCTTGATGACCCAGTAAGGTCTATTCTTATGTTCTCTTTTTTGACCAAATCTGTAACCATCTGAGAATGCCCAGTCTCTTAGCTTACCAGCCTCACTGAACTCAAGAGGTAAGTGAGGGATATAAATTTCGCAATGTCATGTAATTTTGTGCTATTAACACATAAAGGAACAAAAACTACTTCAAACGTCTTTTAACATTCAATGGTGCTCAGATTCCAAGATGGAGGTTTAAAGAACTCAGTAGGGGCATTCAGCCCGTGAGAAACTTTATATGGTATCAATCATTGCACCGAGTTGTAAAAGATGTTTCAAAGTCCTTAATAGGTTATACTTTGTAATGTTTGAAAGTCCATAAAGTGGAAACACTGATAATCCAAATTTTTCACTGTGTGTATTAAGAACTTCCAAAATAAACCACTTAGCTGAAATATAAAGAATGCAGAGATGTAGCTGGGTCCTGACGCGTTTCGCCTCGCTGGCTTCCTCAGAGAACCCGCTTGCAATCCCTTATATTCAAACTATAGTTGTGTTTTCAAATTTTCAATATAACATCTTCTTCAATGCATAAAAAGCCGGGTGCTCAGCTGAGCACTCACGTCACAGGACATTAAAAGATTACAAAAGCAACAGCAGGTATTCCGCCGACAGCGTCGAGAGTTTGGTAATGTTTTCGGTATAGTTATAAGTACAGCCTCTGAACATTTATAACCTTTCTGCACCTTGTTTTCTTGATGTTGCAGGATTTATATTGAAAATTTGAAAACACAACTATAGTTTGAATATAAGGGATTGCAAGCGGGTTCTCTGAGGAAGCCAGCGAGGCGAAACGCGTCAGGACCCAGCTACATCTCTGCATTCTTTATATTTCAGCTAAGTGGTTTATTTTGGAAGTTCTTAATACACACAGTGAAAAATTTGGATTATCAGTGTTTCCACTTTATGGACTTTCAAACATTACAAAGTATAACCTATTAAGGACTTTGAAACATCTTTTACAACTCGGTGCAATGATTGATACCATATAAAGTTTCTCACGGGCTGAATGCCCCTATTGAGTTCTTTAAACCTCCATCTTGGAATCTGAGCACCATTGAATGTTAAAAGACGTTTGAAGTAGTTTTTGTTCCTTTATGTGTTAATAGTTATAGCCCTTCAGGAACATTTGTTTGAATCATACCCAGTTGTTTATAATGTAATTTTGTGCAGCATTCCAGCGGAGGGACTAAGCCTCTTAACCCCTGAGTGGTTTCCCCAACCTCCCCTGGAAAGAAGTGACTTTGTAAAAGTGCCCTTCACATAAAAATTAGATTAAAACAGTGGCGTAGCAAGGGTTGGAGGTTCCCGGGGCGGTGTTGCCCCACCTCCTCTCCGTTCCCCCCCCTCCGCTCCTTCCGTGCCACAATCGCACCCTCCCTTCCCCCCCTCCAAATCTCTTAAAATCTTCACCAGCGCGAGGAGCTTCTCTAGCCTACTGTTTGTGCTGGCTTCCCCTCTGATGTCACTTCCTGGCCCTCCGACCCGGAAGTGATTTCAGAGGAAACCAGGTGGTGCGAGTAGCAGGCTTGAGTAGTTACTCGCGATGGCGATGATTTTTAAAGAGGTTTGAGGGGTGGGGGAGGGAGGGTGCGAGTGTGGCATGGGGGGTGGAGAGATGCCAGCACCCCCACGAAGATGGTGTCTGGGGCAGTTGCCCCCCCCCAACCAGGGTAAGGTTATTTACCCTATACCCTATCTACTATATAGACGTCCATGAATACCCGGACATGTTCTTTTTTTAGAGGACTGTCCTGCTTCCCGGATGAACTTTTCAAAACCCGGCATTTGTCCAGGTTTTGGAAAGCCGCAGCGAGCTGTGGCTACATCTGGAGGGCCTCTGAGCATGCGTGGATGATGTCACACACCTCTGCGCATGCTCCAGGCCCTCCAGACACAGCTGGAGCTCATCCGGAAGAAAGGAGGGCTTGGGGCAGAACAGGGCGAGGCTTGGGACGGAACTAGGTGGGGATGGAGGCGGAACTGGGCGGGGCTGGGCAGAACAGGGTGGAGTCATGTGTCCAGGGTTTCCCGGAGAAAAATATGAGAACCCTACCAAAGGGTAGAGGTTTTATATTGTTTTTGTGCAAAGTGCACTCTTGTGAAGGCAGCCCACATAACAGGAGGGCTGTCCTGGGAATTAGATTAGATTTCCCCAGATATGTCCTCCTTTTCAGGACATGTTCGGGGGTCTGGACGGCTTTTCCAAACCTGGCACTTTGTCCGGGTTTTGAAAAGCCTCCTCAAATTGCATCGGGCAGGGAGGAAGGGTGACAGGTCAAAAGCGCGCGCCGACAAAGGCGCGCCGAGACAACTGAGCGCAAGGCGGAAGCCCATGCCGAAGAAAAACAGTGTTTTAAGGGGCTCCGACGGGGGGGGGTGCAGGGGGGGGAATCCCAAACTTTACTGAATACAGATCGCGCCGGCATTCTGGGGAGTTTGGGGGGTTGTAACCCCCCACATTATACTGAAAACTTCACTTTTTCCCTAAAAAACTGGGAAAAAGTTAAGTTTCCAGTATAATGAGGGGGGTTACAACCCCCTACAACGCTGCACAACGCCGGTGCGATCTGTATTCAGTAAAGTGGGGGGGTTCCCCAGCAACACCCCCCCCGTCGGAGCCCCTTCTTCGGCGCGGGCTTCCGCCTTGCGCTCAGTTGTCTCGGCGCGCCTTTGTCGGCGCGTGCTTTTGACTATAAACCGGGAGGAAGTCTGCTCATGCGTGGACCTCCTGCCCGGCGGGGCGGGGCTAGGGCGGGACTGGGGGCGGGATTAGAGCGTTACAGGGTGGAACTGGGGAGCAAGTCTAAGGGTCCGGATTTTCCGACTGGAAAATCTGGCAACCCTAGGGCTCATAGCCCCCAGCTGCACGATCTGCCAGCAAGGCTGCTCACTCCAGGTCGAGAATGAAGTACGCAGCCACATTTGGTTTTCTTACTCTGTCTGAAAACAGTGCATTAGTTAAACAGGAGAAACCCCCAGATGCTTAGGGAGAGAGAAAAAATAACACGAATAAATCCAGATGTCACTTGAGACAGGCTTTAGTTAGCAGCTATGTGCCGAAGGGGAAAATCTGTGTTAAAATGTGGAGGTTGTTTTAATTTCTTAGTGTGACAGCTGTGCCAATTTAAAGATAATTAGATCCTTTTCCAGCTCCCCCGATACAGGGAACTAAAAAAAGGATACGTTCTAATTAAGAAAAATACCAGGTCAAAAGGCAATGTCAAAGAACCTCTCTCTTCCTCCTTTCCCCAGGAAGCTTTGCCTTTTTGTCAGGCCACAGTGCCTCTTGGTTATTAATCCTTCCCACCCTGGCTACGCGCCATTTCTGTACACCTTTCCACAGTGTCTCCGAGGCAAACTGGATTGATCCAAGTCTATTCATAGTTGAGGAGGAAGCCGAGAATAATAACTTCGGAAACTGTGCAAGCACACCCTGCCCAGCCTGGGCGGTGGAGAGACGTCTGTTCAAAATGGAGGAAGAGAACCCAAAGCCCAGCCCGAGGAGGAGCCAAGGAAATAGAGCATAAGATGATCCCAGATCCTGAGGAAAGAGAGCCACAAGCATCGTGAGGCCAAAGAATGTTTCCGCAGCATGGTCACAATGGCGCATTCCTGATATCACTGCGCAAACAGATTTGAACTTTTTTTTCTGGGGCAAGAAGAAAATAAGGTTTACTTTATAGCATTTGACCTCCTGTGTCTGAAAATAGTCTCAGTTTTCTCCTATCATGTAGAGTTTTTGAGCGAATCGCAAATATTTATAGCATGAGAAGACATAATGTAACGCATTGCGCCGATTTAAGAGTTCCTCTAAATATTATTTTCTAGAATCGTTTTGCTGTTGACGTGCGTTTATAAACGAGATTAGGAGCGTCTCTAATTAAGGTCCAACAATAATCGGCCAGCATCGATGTATTCTCCCTGCCCTGATATCGTTTCTCCATCGTCGCAATGTCCCGGTGAAATCTTCCCCCGTGCTCATCACTAATGCTGCATCATTAAAATTGCACTTCCCCCTCGGTATTTGCGATTTTTCATTCTCTGGCTCCGCCCCCAAATTTACATCACAGAAAATCGCTGCTCCCGGCGTTGTACGGAGGACATCACTTCTCCCGGCGTTGTACGGAGGAAATCGCTGCTCCCGGAGCAAATCAGGTTAGGTTATTCGCGTTTTTAAAATCTTTTTAGGGGCTTGTTACTGAAAAACCGCAAATAACATACGAAAAGTTATTTGCGGTTTTTTGGTATTCGCTGCTTTGCTTTTCCCCTATCGCCGCAAATGCGGAGGGGGAAGTGTAATACTTTAGCTTAAAAAAACTCAGAGATTGTTATAACATTTACTCCAAGCATTGGAAAATATACCGAAAATGTTAATTTTTGCATTATAATGCTCTTTTGCCAAAAATCAGAGGGTTATATCCCAAAATTTAAGGTCAGTTTTGAATTCAGCGATCCCAAATCACTATAAAACACCAACTACAATTCATGCCCCAAAACCTCTGTTGCACAAAGTCTCCCCAGCACCCTTAACCCTTTCAGGACCATAAGGATCGTAGGCCAATTTTTGTGGTTTTGACGACATTTTTATGGTAAAAAGGGCTTGCAGATGCCAAAAAATTGATTTTTTTTGTGAAATATCATTATTTTTATTTAAAAAAAATCACACTTCTGGCTTATGGACAGTGTGGCAAGTGAATCTTCTCGTCAATCTGGCAACGACGCTAATGAATGAATGTCGGAACCAGTTTGTTTCCATAAAGGCAGTATCCTATGGAATCCGTACATATCAAATTTAGAACTGTAGACTATCCCAATCAAAATTGATAGGATTTTAAAGTTATGGGACAAATATGTCCCTTGGTCCTGAAAGGGTTAACCTTAACTGCTCCCAATTTTCAGTCCTATGTGAAAGAATTTAAGCACCCCTGGTCAAAACTATCCCCCTCTTCTGCAAAGCCGCGCGGTAACGGCCCCGAAGCCCATAGAGATTTAAAGGGCTTCGGGGCGGTTTCCGGGCGGCTTTATAGAAGCGGGGGATATATGTTTTATGGCTGTGCATTCGTTAACCTGCATTCTGTTTGTTAATGCGTCATAAAATATTTTGGGGGTCCTTTAACCAAGTTGTGGTAAAAATTGGTCTTAGTGTGCCCTTACGTGGGTCGTTCCCACACACTAAGACTATGTGGACGTCCAGAAACTTCGGTGTCCAAATAAATTGGATAATAAGCCCAATTAACGACGTTATCAAGCAATAATTGAAAGTCAGACGTCCAAAGGCTGTGCGCAATTCACAATAGGCAACCACAATTTCATAGATGCCCATCGGAAAAAAGCTGCGCCTAGCGGAATAGGCGTGGGCATGGCTTTCATAGGGACGTCCATTTACAGAATCACATGCTGATCAGCATTCTAACGCGTCTACAATCTCACCTAAAAATGTAAGCGTTGCAAAACCAGGTCTACTTTTCGGCGTTAGGTGGACGCGACTTAGGCATCAGGTAGGTGTGCCGGAGGCATCCACATATAGGTGAATGGGCCTTCTATTTTTGGGGTACAGAGGACTCCTCTGTAATAATACAATGTTGCCCCAGTCTTTCGCGGTCGGCAGTTCGCGGTCCCTGTCATTCGCGGTATTTTCTGACCGCGAACCGCCGACAAGGAGAGGTGAATGGAAACCTGTAAAGACGTTCCCGGCCGTTCTTCAAGTTTGCTGTGGCGGCTTTTATTTCGTTCAGTCACCTACCGCGCCAGTTTGCGTTTCCTGACGAGAGGAGGGAGAGGGGCGGAACGTCACTTCCACCCCGTCAGTTTTGTTTTTTTAAGACCTGCTTTTGTGTCCTTTACCTGCGCCTCCTTCACTCTCGCCAGCTAACAGGATAGAACGCTTGATTGATAGGTCGACGGACAAAGGGACTGGGAAAAATAAGGGGGGGGTTGAGGCAACAGGAGGCGACCAATGGGAGTGAGGCGGGAGGGCTGGTTTTAGCATCTTGTTGACGGTTTGACAGTGCTCGTGCAAGATGGAGGGTGCGCCGCGGGTCGTGCTGGTGTTGGTAGTCCTTTGTGATGTGCTCCGCTCAGAGCGCCGTGATGCGAAGGGCGCAAAGTGTTCCCCCGGTCGTTCGCGATTGGATAAGGCCCTCTCCCGCTGCCCTCTTTAGGCTCCCCCCTGAAAAACTATATTTGCGGTTTTTCGAGATTTGCGGGGGTTTCTGGAACGGAACCCTTACGAATATCGGGGGAGTACTGTAATGGAAAAATATTGCATTACTTAAGCAAAGTACATCCCCTTGAGCCCACCAGGACAGAAGGGAAATATGATAAAGTAGCCGAATATAAATAAATAAAGATAATAGTGGTTTTTCTGTAAAACTGGGCTGCCTTGTGCATGCCAATTTATCGCATACAATTTTAATGTATAAAACAGCATAAAATTGCCGTTCTAATGATGTCATAACGCTAAAACGCGGTAACATTATAGACGTTGTGAAGACGTCTATGCGACATGGATGAGTGTTTAAGATGGATGATTGTACTAGTAAATTATGTCCTTTCAAGATATTTTTAGAGAGAACTCTTCGCTTTTCAGGCAGCTAAATTGAATACCTGGTTTGGCAAAATTATATTAGAAGTTCCATCTTACTATAATTCTAGAAAATTACTAAAAACACAACTATTTGATAAACTTGTAACTTAAGTGTTCTAATGCTAATGCTTTTAATCTATAGGCATTATGTATAAGAACTTAAGCATCGCCTCTGCTGAGTCAGACCATAGGTCCATCGTGCCCAGCAGCCCGCTCCCGTGGCGGCCCTCCAGGTCAAAGACCTGTTAGCGATCTTTTACATGCAACATTTGGCCTTCTATAGTATCCCTCTAACCATACCCCTCAATTCCCCTTTCCTTCAGGAATTCGTCCAATCCCTTTTTGAACCCCCAAATCGTACCACCTCCTCTGGAAGCGCGTTCCAGGTGTCCACCACCCTCTGAGTGAAGAAGAACATCCTGGCATTTGTTCTGAATCTGTCTCCCTTCAATTTCCTCGGGTGCCCTCTTGTTATTGTTACCCCCGCAAGTCTGCAAGTATCTCCTCGAAATAGCTTTCCGTGTATTGTAACTCGGCTGGATGTCCAGCCTTATCTTGCTATGAACCGCCTAGAACCTTTTACTGGTTTGGCGGTCTACAAGAAATAAATGATGATTATTATTATTATTAAAAGGCGATTCTACAAAGCACGCCTTACTATATAGACGCGTTTACATTCGCTGAGCGCGATTCTCTATTGTGCGTCTATGCTTAATAGAATCTCGCTGAGCGTTCTGATGCTGGACGTCTAAACGATGCCTAACTTCTAGATGCCCTTTGCAGAATGTGCCCCTAATACCCCCCCCCCCCCAGTCATGGAGCATGCCGTTACCACATCTTCCACAAGTGCTAGAGCCAGCCCTAAGGGGGTGTCAGAATTGTACTGTAAATAGAAGAAAACGTACTCTCTTATGTCCTCATGTTTAGTTAATGAAAGGCTCTAATAACCGATGTCAGATGTACAGAAGAGCTTTATACCGTCTTGTCGGTGGTAAACAAAGCGCCCTATTACCGTTCATGCGTGTTTTAATCAAAAAGAGGCTTTTCTTTCTTGGAGCTCTGACAGAGATGAAGTTGGTCTTGTGAACAACCCCCCCAGCCCCCCTTTTGACCTGTGATTTGTAGCATCACCAAACTGCCCTTGTTGCAAGGAAAGAAATCAACCTGGCAAAACCTGTCACACTGAACAGTGCAGTCAGGAGCAAATGAGACACATGGTTTCCTGTTCAAACACCAGGTGGACTCTGATAAGACTGGACTGCTAGCAGAGGACCAAAGATAACACCAGACATTCTCTACATCCTGGATTGTTTTTCTCTTATCACCCTAGTTCACATGGACAGGCAAAGCTGGCTGTACTTGCTGAGTATTATTAGACACCAGTCACCTCAGTATTTTTAATTCTTCATTTTTCCCCCCCTCAAAATGGCTGGTAAAAACAAGCTTGAAAAGGCAAATGCATTTCAGGAGCAAGCGTTAGTCCCTGTTTTAGGAAGGAAGGGAATAAAGCTGGATGGACAGCCAGTTGGAGATGCTAAGTCCGGAATGATTCAGGCTCTTTGCTTGGTTGTATAGTGGCATAGTAAGGGAGATACGGGATGCGCGGACCGCCCCGGGCACCGAGTCGGTAGGGGCGCTGGCTCCTCTCCGCTGCGCCCCGCTCGTGCCAGCCCTCCCCCCTGTACCTCTGTATTATTTTCACTAGCGCGAGCAACTTTGGCCTGTTGCGCCCGCCAGCCTGGTTCCTCTCTGAATCACTTCTGGGTCATGGGGGCCAGGAAATGACATCAGAGGGAAATCCAACGCTGGCGTGAGGAGCATTCTGCCGAAGCCACTCACGCTGGCGAAGATTTAGAGGTACGTGGGGGTGGGGAGGGAGAGCACAGGTGTGGAATGGGGAGGCGGGAAGAAGTGTGTGGGGGAGGGGCAGAAGGAGAGGGGGTGTGGGGGGCACAGGGAGAGTGCTACTGTACCTTAGCAAACCTTTCCTGCACTAATTATTCACACTGTTAATAAAACATAATTTCTGAATTGCTACAGAGGAAAGTTATACAGTGTTCCCCCCGGTCGTTCGCGGTTCACGGTCCCGGCCATTTGCGGTATTTTCCGACCGTGAACCGCCGACAAGGAGAGGGCAGCGGGAGAGGCAGGAGAGAGCAGCCGGATCGGCAAAAGTGCAGAAAATCACTCGCGGTATGCTCCGACCGCCTCTTCCTGCACTAAGTCGGGCCTTATCCAATCAGGAGCTGCTTTGACACGCAAGATCATAAAGGGCATAGAGAGAATGGAGAGGGACAGATTCTTCAAACTTTGGAAAAATAAAAGAACAAGAGGGCATTCGGAAAAACTGAAAGGGGACAGATTCAAAACGAATGCTAGGAAGTTCTTCTTTACCCAACGTGTGGTGGACACCTGGAATGCGCTTCCAGAGGGCGTAATAGGGCAGAGTACGGTACTGGGGTTCAAGAAAGGATTGGACAATTTCCTGCTGGAAAAGGGGATTGAGGGGTATAAATAGAGGATTACTGCACAGGTCCTGGACCTGCTGGGCTGCCGCGTGAGCGTGCTGCTGGGCACGATGGACCTCAGGTCTGACCCAGCAGAGGCATTGCTTATGTTCTTATGGGAGAGGAGGAGATAGTGGATGCTCTGGATGGGCCATTTGGCCTTTATCTGCCATCATGTTTCTATGTTACTAAAGTTCTGTGACATCACAATGCAGGTGCAAAGAGCCTTAGCCAATGGGAAGAAGATATGCAAATGTTAAGAGCCTTAGCCAATGCGCTTCCAGAGGGCGTAATAGGGCAGAGTACGGTACTGGGGTTCAAGAAAGGATTGGACAATTTCCTGCTGGAAAAGGGGATAGAGGGGTATAGATAGAGGATTACTGCACAGGTCCTGGACCTGTTGGGCCGCCGCGTGAGCGGTCTTCTGGGCATGATGGACCTCAGGTCTGACCCAACGGAGGCATTGCTTATGTTCTTATGTAAAATCACACCTACTGGCGCTAAAGTGGTCTTAAGCGCTGGTAGGCATCAGGCTCTCTCTATTTATGCCAGGGTTTTCTTGGCCCAAATGAGTCTGCCTAAGTCATAATATGCCCAAGATTTGCCCACAATCTTCCTCTAACCGTGCCTACTTTCTGGTAGGGGCCTTGGAGTAGACATCTACCTCAAAGTGGCAGATGCCTACCATCTAATTAATTGCAATTTTCAATTAATGGCACCAATTAAGGCTTTTCAAATTATTAACTCCCCCTTTTATAAAACTGCACCAGCGTTTTTAGCACTGGCCGCGGCGGTGACAGCGCCAACTCTCATAGAATTCTAGGAGCGTCAGTGCTGCTGCCGCCATGGCCGGCACTAAAAACCGCGCTACAGTTTTGTAATAAAAAAAGGGGTGGGTGGGGGGCTAAGTTAGGTGATTAGATCACCAATCTAGGGGCCTAATTTTAGGTGTCTTTTTTAAAATAGAATCAGGGCTTAAACGCCTGCTGCCCTGGCAATGGAAAACAGTTGAGTTTGGGTTTAGGACTGATAAAAAGAAAGGACAGTGTATGTACCATGTTCCCTAGTTAGAAAGAGTTTAGCTGGAACATGGAATCCAGTATCATAATGTTCTTTTACTGGGAAACACTGCACCCCCTCCCAAAATCTATCGACTGTACCATGTGGCGCCAAAAAGGCGCTTCTCAATAGAGAGCATAGGCCGCAAATGCAACAATTTAGAAGAGAATCCTAGAAAATGCTTGTGTTTCGCACCAAGTTACAAGTTTTAAAAAAAAAATTGGATTCAATTGCTTATAAAGCTTCTAAGCGATGTACAAAAATTTAAAATAGTTATACCAACGAAGACTTGACTTAGGGCTCCTTTTATTAAGCTACGTTAGGGCTTTTACGTGCGAAACAGCGCGCGCTAGACCTTAACCTTCCGGTATGGCGGTATATAAAAATAAATTGTTATTATTATTATTATTATTAACGCCAGCAGCTTAGTAAAAGGAGCCATTGGTTTTCTCAGGGAAAGGAGAGAAGACTGGAGGGAGGAAGAAGAGGTTCTGAAAGAGCCCCCCCCAATTTCTTTTATAAGACTGAAAGAAATCTGCCTGGTGGCTGCGGGTCTGGCCATTCTGGGTTTGCAGACGCAGGGTGGGGGGGTGTCTTGTAGTTTCCAGGGACTTCACGCTGCGCCAGCAGGTCTCTTAGCGGTAAAGCAAAGCCGTTGGTATTGCACTCTGGAGACCAGTGACATGACACATCTCTGAAATCTCAAAAGACAGAGGGGAGATGCAAAAGGCTAGCCAGTTGAAACTGGGGAGGGGTCAGCCAGTTCTAGTGTCTGGCATATGCTTCTAGAACACAGGAGACAGGCACGGATCGTCCAAGTGAGGTTAAGGAGTGGCCTCGTGACAGATAAGGTTGCCAGATTTTCCAAAGCGCCGGGTTTTGAAAAGCCGTCCGGACCCCCAGCCATGTCCTCAAAAAGGGGACATCTGGTAACCCTTGCTAAAACCCCAGACCAGGGGTCTCAAAGTCCCTCCTTGAGGGCCGCAATCCAGTTGGGTTTTCAGGATTTCCCCAATGAATATGCATGAGATCTATGTGCATGCGCTGCTTTCAATGCATATTCATTGGGGAAATCCTGAAAACCCGACTGGATTGCGGCCCTCAAGGAGGGACTTTGAGACCCCTGGTCTAGAACGATAGGCCGAAAATATCTTATGCCACATTTGTGTAGCTTTAGCTAAATCAAGAAACACTCATTTTTATATTTCTCTTTAAATTTGGAGCAAGATCAAATAAACCAGTAGGAACTGGGTATAACTTTCCTGGAGCTGACACAGTTGTCTGAGGGAGCAAAAATAGCTGACACCACCTGTGATGTTTCTCTGTTTGAGGGCAAGGGGTGGATATTGTCTTATCTACCCTGGCATAAAGTCAGCATAAACAGCCCTTTCAACTGTTTTCCCATTCTGCTTCCTGGCACGAACGCTGCCATGCCATGCCGGATTTAGGACTGACCACCAGTCTTATCTGGGATTACCGGTAACTGAGTTCGTGAGTCCTGACCTTCCTGAAACGAAAAGCCTCCCCGGTTCATAGACAAAACCGCCGAAGACAAAGGCGCGCGCCGACAACTGAGCGCAAGACGAAGCGTGCGCCGAAGAAAAAGAGTGTTTTTAGGGGCTCCGACGGGGGTTTTTGTTGGGGAACCCCCCCACTTTACTTAATACAGATCACGGCGGCGTTGTGGGGGGTTTGAGGGGTTGTAACCGCCCTCATTATACTGGAAACTTAACTGTTTCCCTGTTTTTTAGGGAAAAAAGTGAAGTTTTCAGTAAAATGTGGGGGGTTACAACCCCCCAAACCCCCCCCAACGTGGCGCGATCTGTATAAAGTAAAGGGGGGGTTCCCCCCCACCCCCCGTCAGAGCCCTTTAAAACAGTTATTTTCTTCGGTGCGCGCCTCCGCGTTGCGCTCAGTTGTCTGCATGCGCCTTTGTCCCGGCGCGCTTTTGACCTTACACCGCCTCTCCAAATAAAACCAGGGGAAAGGATCCTTTAAGTGAGCCTGGATTGCCTGTCAGCTTTCAAAAGAGAAGAAAAGGTCAGCCTACAAGGGAAATAGTCAAAGTTAATGTCTTTTTTTATTATTCATTTTCACATCAAAAAACAAAAACACTTTGATAAAAGAAATTAAATATACTTAAAGTAATTATTATCAAAACACAAATTAAGGAGTCAAAAGCACTCCTATTCCTGATACAATGATCATAGTCCACATTTAAAGAGGACTAGCTGATGCCCCGGCGCTGCACGGGTATTTAATTATAGCAATAACACTGTAAATGGATTCAAATAAAGATACTTTATAGTGGTGAATGAAATTATTTTTTTACAGCTTAATAAAAAGTACAATATTCAAATTATAATGTGAAATATTTGACAAAATGAATACAATACAACTAACGCAAAACGTGATTATAAACAACAATTTTAGTTTCACCTCCTGGAGCAAGAACATATAAATTCTTGGGTGAACCCACCCTTGAGCAAGCAACATAGAGTTATGGGCCGCGAGACCCCCAGAACATATCACCCCAGGTAGTGAGGGATCTGCATACCAAGTTTCGTTCAAATCGGTCAAGCCGTTTTTGAATTACTGTGAGAATGGCAGCTTTTTACATTTTTTCCATTGACATGAATGGGTGAAATCTGATTTTCTGTTTGTAGTTCCGCCCACGTGTGCAGGTGGGCCGCGAGACCCCCAGAACATATCATCCCAGGTAGTGAGGGATCTGCATACCAAGTTTCGTTCAAATCGGTCAAGCCGTTTTTGAATTACTGTGAGAATGGCAGCTTTTTACATTTTTTCCATTGACATGAATGGGTGAAATCTGATTTTCTGTTTGTAGTTCCGCCCACGTGTGCAGGTGGGCCGCGAGACCCCCAAAACATATCACCCCAGGTAGTGAGGGATCTGCATACCAAGTTTCGTTCAAATCGGTCAAGCCGTTTTTGAATAACTGTGAGAATGGCAGCTTTTTACATTTTTTCCATTGACATGAATGGGTGAAATCTGAATTTCTGTTTGTAGCTCTGCCCACGTGTGCAGGTGGGCCGCGAGACCCCCAGAACATATCACCCCAGGTAGTGAGGGATCTGCATACCAAGTTTCGTTCAAATCGGTTAAGCCGTTTTTGCGTGATCGCGGCACATACACACACATACATACCTCCGATTTTATATATATAGATTTTCACATCAAAAACAAAAACACTTTGATAAAAGAAATTAAATATACTTAAAATAATTATTATTAAAACACAAATTAAGGAGTAAAAAGCACTCCTATTCCTGATACAATGATCATAGTCCACATTTAAAGAGGATGAAGCTGTACACAGTCAAGGGGAGTTGAATTTAGGAAATCATTCACGGTCATATTAACACATGTCCTTCAAAAATACAGGGTTCTTTTGGTTAATTACATTTAGGCCTGAGTAGTTGAAATTACAGAGGGGTCTGGAGCCTTTCCTTCCAGAAAGAATTGAAGTTGTTCTGGTTCATGAAAGATATATTTGTTCGCCTGATAGGTAATACAACATTTACAAGGAAATCTGAGCTGAGAGGTTGCTCCCAAACCCCAAACTGACTGACGAAATGTCAGAAATTTCTTGCGTCTTATCTGCGCCCACTTTGAAACATCAGGAAAAATTGCAATTCTGTGATTGTAAAATTCAACATTTTCAGTTCTGTAGAAAAGACAAAGAACAGCTTCTTTGTCTTGCAAGAAAACAAAAGTCACAAGCAAAGTGGCACTCGCTGAAATTTCAATCTGTGAGGATTCCAGCATCCCGGTAAGATCCAATTCTCCAGGATGCAGAGTTAACTTATCTTTTTCCTCTTCCAATATGTTAAAATACACTTCCCCCTCCCCATTCGCGGTTTCTCCATTTGCGGTTTCAGATAATCGCGATTTTTTTCTGGGGAGGGGGAAAATAAAAAAAACAGTCTAAACTTTTAAAAACCCCATATTTTTTCCCTCCCTGCCGCCTTCCGGGCCTTACCTGGTGGTCTAGAGGGCTTTCGGGGTAGGAGCGATCTTCCTACGCTCCTTCCCCGTGCAGATCGCCTTGAGGAAATGGCTGCTGGGAGTTCCCGTAGTCTCTCGAGACTACGTCAGGAACTCCCTACAGCCCTTTCCTGATGGCGATCTGCACGGGGCAGGAGCGTAGGAAGATCGCTCCTACCCCGAAAGCCCTCTAGACCACCAGGTAAGGCCGGGAAGACGGCAGGGAGGTGGGGGTGGGCCAGAGCCGGATAATCGCGGTTTTTCCGGCATTCGCGGTCCGGCTCTGCCCGTATCCCCCGTGAATGACGAGGGAGAAGTGTAGTACCATTTTTGCAATGGAGGCATATTAGTCTCTGAGAATTTTTAAAACTGAAGTTAGAAAAGAATGAAAAAGTTCTCTAGGAGATAGTATTCTAGATACAGGAAAATTAAGAAGTCTCAGATTCAGATTTCTATTAACATTTTCTAAATTTTAGATAATGTCTTTTTAAGGAGTAATGCATTGTATTTTGAGAATTTAGGGGTCCTTTTACTAAGGCCCTCTTTAACTATGGTGAGCTAACCGCTAATGCGTGCATTTTAGTCTATGGCTGCGTTAGCGTTTAGCGTGGACTAATTCAATTAGCATGTGTTAATTGTTTGGCGCATCTTAGTACAAGGGCCTTTATTTAGTTGTAGTTTTCTGTACTGACTTTAACTGTTTGGGACAGAGCAAGGCAGTGGACCGTCTAAATTAAAATTGACAATAGCTAAGAGAGGAACTCCAGTTTTTACTGATAGGACAGAGACATGCAGTCTAGGGCAGGCGGAAGAGGGAAATGTGTAGTTCGTCACATCAGTCACGAAATGCCTGGTTAAATAACCCTTGTTTTTTAATGAAAAATTTAAATGTCTTGAGAGCAGCCGAAAAACTAAAAAATCATGTGATCATCAGAGGGAGCAAGCCGAAGATCTTTTCCAGTCACTGACCTCCAAAAGGTAAGAAAGATATGTGGTATTAGGAAAGGGACTGGGGCTTGTATATTGCAGCGAAAAGGGCGAACGGAATGCTAGGAATGATTAAGAAGGGGATTACGAGCAGATCGGAATAGGTTATCATGCCGCTGTACCGGACCATGGTGTGCCCTCACCTGTAGTACTGTGTCCAACACTGGTCACCGTAGTTGAAGAAGGGCACGATAGGGTCCAGAGAAGAGCAACTAAAATGGCTCAGGGGTTGGAGGAGTTGCCGTACAGCGGAAGATTAGAGAAACTTGGCCTTTTCTCCCTTGAAAAGAGGAGACTGAGAGGGGACATAATCGAAATGTTCAAGATAATGAAGGGAATAGACTTAGTAGATAAAGACAGGTTGTTCACCCTCTCCAAGCTAGGGAGAACAAGAGGGCACTCTCTAAAGTTGAAAGGGGATAGATTCCGTACAAACGTAAGGAAGTTCTTCTTCACCCAGAGAGTGGTGGAAAACTAGAACGCTCTTCTGGAGGCTGTTATAGGGGAAAACACCCTCCAGGGATTCAAGACAAAGTAGATAAAGACAGGTTGTTGACCCTCTCCAAGGTAGAGAGAACGAGAGGGCACTCTCTAAAGTTGAAAGGGGATAGATTCCGTACAAACGTAAGGAAGTTCTTCTTCACCCAGAGAGTGGTGGAAAACTAGAACGCTCTTCTGGAGGCTGTTATAGGGGAAAACACCCTCCAGGGATTCAAGACAAAGTAGATAAAGACAGGTTGTTGACCCTCTCCAAGGTAGAGAGAACGAGAGGGCACTCTCTAAAGTTGAAAGGGGATAGATTCCGTACAAGCGTAAGGAAGTTCTTCTTCACACAGAGAGTGGTGGAAAGCTAGAATTCTCTTCCGGAGGCTGTTATAGGGGAAAACACCCTTCAGGGATTCAAGACAAAGTTGGACAAGTTCCTGCTGAACCGGAACGTACGCAGGTAGGGCTGGTCTCAGGTCGCTGGTCTTTGACCAGAGGGCCGATGCGTGAGCGGACTGCTGGGCACGCTGGTCCACTGGTCTGACCCAGCAGCGGCAATTCATATGTTCTTATGTACATATATACAGGTCCTTATTCTGTAGCTGGGGCAATGGAGGATTAAGTGACTTACTCAAGGTCACAGGGAGCACAACCTCTGGGTGCCGAGGCAATAGCTCTATCACTAGGGCTACCAGACGTCCGGATGCCCTCCTTTTGAGGACATGTCCGGAGGGTCTGGATGGCTATTCAAAACCCAGCACTTTGTCCGGGTTTCGAAAAGCCTCCATCACATCGCAACAAGCATGAAGGAAATCCGCGTACGGATTTCCTCCCTGCCCGACAAGAGAAGGCAGCCGGGGTGGGGTGGGGATGGGTAGAACTGGGTGGGCCTGGAGGGCAGGCCTGAATTTGTGTTTGTTTTGTACCTTTTGAGGGGAATCATTTTCAGTTTTTGGATCCTAAACAATTGGATGATTTTCTTAAGACTAGAGAGGATGTCAATGTAATTGCATAAGAACCACTTGTGGACGATTTAATATTATTTTTCTGGTTTGTTTTTCTCTTCTCTACTTTGGGATTGATATTATGTCCATGTTTCTGTATATCTCTATGGATTGGTGATATGTTAAACTCATAAGAACATAAGAGATGCCGCTGTTGGGTCAGACCAGTGGTCCATCACGCCCAGCAGTCCGCTCACGCGGCGGCCCTTTTGGTCAAAGACCAGCGCCCTAACTGACACTAGCCCTACCAGCGTGCGTCCTTGTTCAGTTCAGCAGGAACTTGTCCAACTTTGTCTTGAATCCCTGAAGGGTGTTTCCCCTATAACAGCCTCCAGAAGAGCGTTCCAGTTTTCTACCACTCTCTGGGTGAAGAAGAACCTCCTTTGTACGGAATCTATCCCCTTTTAACTTTAGAGAGTGCCCTCTCGTTCTCCCTACCTTGGAGAGGGTGAACAACCTGTCTTATCTACTTTGTCTTGAATCCCTGAAGGGTGTTTCCCCTATAACAGCCTCCAGAAGAGCGTTCCAGTTTTCTACCACTCTCTGGGTGAAGAAGAACCTCCTTTGTACGGAATCTATCCCCTTTCAACTTTAGAGAGTGTCCTCTCGTTCTCCCTACCTTGGAGAGGGTGAACAACCTGTCTTTATCTACTAAATCTATTCCCTTCAGTATCTTGAATGTATCAATCATGTCCCCTCTCAATCTCCTCTGTTTGAGGGAGAAGAGGCCCAGTTTCTCTAATCTCTCACTGTACGGCAACTCCTCCAGCCCCTTAACCATCTTAGTCGCTCTTCTCTGGATCCTTTCGAGTAGTACCATGTCCTTCTTCATGTACGGCGACCAGTGCTGGATGCAGTATTTCAGGTGAGGGCGTACCATGGCCCAGTACAGCGGCATGATAACCTTCTCCTACCTGTTCATAGAAACATAGAAATAGACGGCAGATAAGGGCAACGGCCCATCTAGTCTGCCCACCCCAATGACCCTCCCCTACCTTTCTCTGTGAATAGATCCCACGTGTCTATTCCATTTGGATGGTTGGATAGGCTGGAGTGAGCTTGGACGGCAACTTAATGGGTATAACTAATGGGCAGACTGGATGGACCGTTCAGGTCTTTATCTGCCGTCATTTACTATGTTACTATCCCCTTCTACAAAACCGCGCTAGCGGTTTTTAGTGCAGAAAGCCACGCTGAATGGCCCGCGCTGCTCCCGACACTCATTGAGTTCCTATGAGCGTCGGGAGCAGCGCGGCTCCTCGCGCTAGAAACTGCTAGCGCAGTTTCATAGAAGAGGGGGTATGTCTAGCGCTTTCAAATTCAGCTAATTTAGGGCCTGGAAGAACTAAACAATACTCATTAATGGATCGAACGGCATGTGCCAGCGAATATGGGATTGCGAGGGTTGCTAAGTAAGTTTCAGAAGCGAGAACTAAAATTTTAAAGAGAATTCTTTGTTCTACAGGAAGCCAATGATGTTGCTTAAAATATGTTTCAGACTTTTCACATTGCATAATAACCTATTAGCTGTATTTTGTAGTGAAGAGAAACTTTAGGCTCTCTGCAGCATTATCGAAATTGAAGCCTCTCTGCTTGATGCTTCATCCCTTTGGACCAAGCACTGAGCACTTAAGTACTATTAAAGCATCTCCTAGCTTTTATTTTTATATTATTTTTTTTTTTTCTTATTACATCTTGAGCGAACAGAATGGTAGGAATGATTAAGAAGGGGATCACGAACAGAGTGGCGCAGTGGTTAAGCCTACAGCCTCAGCACCTTGCGCTTGTGGGTTCAAACCCTGCTCTGTTCCCTGTAACCCTGGGCAAGTCACTTAATCTGATCCAGAACACCGCCGTCCGGCTTGAACAAATGGGAACACATCACCCCTTTCTACCACAAACTACATTGGCTACCATTTGAATCTAGAGTCCTATTCAAGTTTGCGTGCTTCTGCTACAAAACTGTATTTGGTCTATCTCTGAGCTACCTCAACCCTCACTTCAACCTGAATTGCAATAATAAGAACTCCCGCAGAATCCATCTATTCGCCTACCCCTCCCTATAACTATGCCACCTCAAAAGGTTCCTCGACAAAACCTCCGCCTTCCAGGCGGCCAAACAGAACCCTTGGCTAGCCCAAATTGTGCTCGAGGCCCTCACCTACCTCGACTTCGGAAAACTGCTAAAAACTCATTTATTCCACGGACAGAACCCCTAATCCATTTCTTCCACTTCTCCCACCCCTTCCACCAATGATCTGACCTCTCCTCTTACTCCTTCTTATTGTTCATTCCCAACCTGTCAACTCCAAGGACTTGTACATTCCTTTCTTGCTTAACTTAACGACTTCGTTGCTTGTAAATCTGATTAATTGATGTGAACCGCCTAGAACTCCCTGGGTATGGCGGTATACAAAAATAAAGTTATTATTATTATTAATCCTCCACTGCCCCGGGCACATTAGTTAGAGTGTGAGCCCACCGGGACAGATAGGGAAACTACTTGAAGTACCTGTATGTGAACCGCTTTGAGTGTGGTTGTAAATCTACAAAAAGGCGGTATAGAAGTCCCAACACCTCTCTCTTGAGTGAGATTGCCGCTGGTAAAGGGAGAGAGGCCGAGGAGGAGTTTGTCATTTGCTAAGTTGGGGGAAGTGCAAACGTGATCGGTGTCTGCCAAGGTGGAAATCCTTTGGCTTCCAGCAGCCTATTCCCAGCAGATGGTTAGGAGTCCAGGATATGAGAAACGAGTGCAATGCATCCACGAGCCATTCCATGTTTATACAGGCACTTCACGCTTTATGCGTATATTGGATCAGAGGAAAGCCCTCTCTTATTAGAGAGCGTGCAAAAATCACAACATTTTTCAAACTCTGCCCCTGAACATGGCTACACCCAAGTCACATAAAAGCCTGGTAATTTTTAAATTGTTGGCTTTGTATTTCTTCTTTTATAAAATCAATAAAACTATTTGAACTGTTAAATAAAATAGTAATAGACTTTATGCACAAAAAATCAATTGTACTGTAAATCTGTTCCTTAAGGGGGGACATTCTGTATAGGATGCCGGTTTCTGCCGTCGCCTAAGAAGCGACTGAGAATCGCACACCGGCATCCTATACAGAATCATGTCTGCCCTAAGGGACAGACGCCCAATCCCGCCAAACTGGTCCGATTCTCTAACCTGTGCCCATGTCACAGGCGCTGGTTAGAGAATCACGCCTGATCCTTTGTTGTCAGCTGACTGCGGTAAGGGAATCTCCCTGCCGCAATCAGATGAGTGGCTGTGGTAGGGACCCTCCGAACCCCTCCCAAAATGGCCGCAGCAGGAGAGATGCCCACTCCCTCCCACTGGAAAACCTGAACCCCTACCTGCAAAGCAAGCTGGGCTGGAGGAATGCCCACTCCCTCCAGCACCGGATCCACCGTGCCAGGCAGGAGGGATACCAACTCCCTCCTGCTGCCACCCCTCTCAGAACCTGAACACCCCTGAATTCAACTCCCCAAGGCTCGTCCCTCCACCCCACACCCCTAACTCTACTCCCAACCCCACTGTACCTTTCAGTTGAATGTCCACCTGGAGGGATGTTCACACCCTCCAGCCGGCCGGCCTGCCACTCCCAAATGGAAAGCCTTCCCCTTCCTGATGCATTCTGGGATGCTCCAGGGAGGGGCCTAAGATGCCGTTTGGTTCAGATGCCTAAGTCCCTTCCTATAGGAGGGCCTTAGGCCTCCTTCCCAATGCATCCAGGGATGCAGTGGGAGTGGTCTAAGACAGTTGGCTAAGGAGTCTTAGGCCACTCCCACTGCATCCTAGGATGCACTGGGAAGGAGGCCTAAGGCCCTATGGGAGGGGACTTAGGTATCTGAGCTAATCGGAACCAGAATGCACTGGGAAGGGAGTTGTGGGAGTGGTGGGCCATCTGTCCGGACGGTGTGAGCATCCCTCTGGCCGGACTTTCAACTGAAAGGTATGGGGCGGGGTTGGGGATAGAATTAGGGGTGCCCGGCTTGCTTCATGGGTGGGGGTTCTGGCGGAAGGGAGTGGGCATCCCTCCTGCTGGCCAACTTCACAGGAGGGGGGGAGGGGGTGTGTGTCCCTGTCACAGCTGCTCAGCTGTTCTCAGCAGGGAGATCCCATAACAGTCACAGGTCATAAAAAAAAGTCCACCTGCTATTTTGTTCTAAAATTGCTTAGGTCCCCTCCTCGCTGTTTGCGGATTATTCCCCTGAAGATGCGCCTAGCGAAACGGGGTTCTGCCGTAGGGATTTGCGACGCTCTTTGCTTCCCACACAGCCGGATGAAGAGCAGCGCAAGATAAGTGGCGATTTTGTGATCTTTGTGCTGCTAAAGTATTGGCTGTGTGTTGACTCCACAGTGACTGGTGGCTGGTGAGGAGGTGAAGCTTTTTAGGACCTAGGACTCTTTTGGGATCACTTCTTGTACTAATAGATGAACTTGGGTTGTAGTGTTCCCTAGTCCTTTGAGGCTTGAACTGAGGTGTTTTTCCTTTGGGGGGTGTTTTATGCTTATGGCCCTTCCTTGCCTCTCTGACTCCAGAAGAGAGTGGACTTTATTTGTGATTTAGCATTACCTCTACTCTTTCCTTATACGGTGGTACCTCGGAATCCGAACTTAATTTGTTCCAGAACCCCGTTCGAGTTCGAAGACAATTTTTCCCATTGAAAATAATAGAAACTGGATTACTCAGTTCTTTGGTCCCACAAACTCAGTAAGATCAGGCCCCCCTGGCATAGACAGCAAAATAGGCCCCCCCTGGCATAGACAGCAAGATCGGGCCCCCACCTGAATAGACAGCAAAATAGGCCCCCACTGGCATAGACAGCAAGATCGGGCCCCCACCTGAATAGACAGCAAGATCAGGCCCCCACTGGCATAGACAGCAAGATCGGGCCCCCACCGGCATAGACAGCAAGATCAGGCCCCCACCTGAATAGACAGCAAAATAGGCCCCCACTGGCATAGACAGCAAGATCAGGCCCCCACTTAAATAGACAGCAAGGTCGGGCTCCCCTGGCATAGACAGCAAGATCGGGCCCCCACCGGCATAGACAGCAAGATCAGGCCTCCACCTGAATAGACAGCAAAATAGGCCCCCACTGGCATAGACAGCAAGATCAGGCCCCCACCTGAATAGACAGCAAGATCAGGCCCCCACCTGAATAGACAGCAAGGTCGGGCCCCCACTGGCATAGACAGCAAGATCGGGCCCCCACCTGAATAGACAGCAAGATCAGGCCCCCACTGGCATAGACAGCAAGATCGGGCCCCCACCGGCATAGACAGCAAGATCAGGCCCCCACCTGAATAGACAGCAAAATAGGCCCCCACTGGCATAGACAGCAAGATCAGGCCCCCACTTGAATAGACAGCAAGGTCGGGCCCCCCTGGCATAGACAGCAAGGTCGGGCCCCCACCGGCATAGACAGCAAGATCAGGCCTCCACCTGAATAGACAGCAAAATAGGCCCCCACTGGCATAGACAGCAAGATCAGGCCCCCACCTGAATAGACAGCAAGGTCGGGCCCCCCTGGCATAGACAGCAAGATCAGGCCCCCACCTGAATAGACAGCAAGATCAGGCCCCTCTGACATAGACAGCAAGATCGGGCCCCCACTGGCAGAGACAGCAAAATAGGCCCCCCCTGGCATAGACAGCAAGATCGGGCCCCCACCTGAATAGACAGCAAAATAGGCCCCCACTGGCATAGACAGCAAGATCGGGCCCCCACCTGAATAGACAGCAAGATCAGGCCCCCACTGGCATAGACAGCAAGATCGGGCCCCCACCGGCATAGACAGCAAGATCAGGCCCCCACCTGAATAGACAGCAAAATAGGCCCCCACTGGCATAGACAGCAAGATCAGGCCCCCACTTGAATAGACAGCAAGGTCGGGCCCCCCTGGCATAGACAGCAAGATCGGGCCCCCACCGGCATAGACAGCAAGATCAGGCCCCCACCTGAATAGACAGCAAGGTCGGGCCCCCCTGGCATAGACAGCAAGATCAGGCCCCCACCTGAATAGACAGCAAGATCAGGCCCCTCTGACATAGACAGCAAGATCGGGCCCCCACTGGCAGAGACAGCAAGATCAGGCCCCCCTGGCAGAGACAGCAAGATCAGGCCCCCACCTGAATAGACAGCAAGGTCGGGCCCCCACTGGCAGAGACAGCAAGATCGGCAACTGCAAGCGTTGCTGAGCCCAAAGCTTCCCTCTGACGCCAACCGTCCAGGCGGAAACAGGAAGCTGCGTCGGAGGGGAAGCTTTGGGCTGAGCAACGCTTGCAGTTCCCGTTCGTTCGGATTCCAAGTTTTCGAGTTCTGGGGCGTTCGGATTCTGAGGTACCACTGTATAAGTTTCCTGCCTGGGAATGAAACCCAGTTGTCTTGCGGGGCAGCTCAGCAGGTGCCACCGAGCCAGACCTCAGTTTATTGTTCTAATATCGGATCACCTATTTTATATTGTGGTGGCAGTGGCAGCGGGGGTGGAGGGTATTTATGAAACCTCTGCCAAGTTAATCAATCAAGCACCGCTGTGTTAGACCCAGTGTTTCTAACACCGGCCTTCAGAACAAAGATGATCACCACAATAAATGGTCACTAAGACAGATCTGGTCCCAGAAGCATTCAGGAAGCCAAGTGGGGTCAAGTGTCATGTTTTCAGGATGGGGGAGGGGTAGCCCGGCTGGCTTCTGATGTCCCACTGCCTGATCGCAAAGGATTAAAGAAGTGCCCCTCTCCTGGGGCGAGGCTCTGTTTATTCACAGCGGGGACGCCCAGACTCTAGTTTGTAAATGTCCACATCCAGATACAATTGCATCGTCTCCGCCAAGGGGACGGGAGTCAATGGATTCATTTCCTGGATGTGTTATAAAAATAATCTTTCTGACAAGATTTGGGGGGGAGGGAGGGAGGGGGAGGGTGGAGAGGGAATTTGTGTTGGGTGTTGGGGGCAAGCAATTGTAATACACAAGTGTTTAAAAAAAAAAAATAATTTATGGATTAAGGAACATTGCTTAAAATAAACAAACAATGACAGAATGGCCGGATATCAGAGCTGGGTCCCTGCCCATGAGAGTTCTGCTTCTTCCAACTTTTGGCTTCAGCTGCACAGTACGAGGGAAGAAGCGATCTCTGAAATAGAAAGTTGCGCGGGGACAGAAATCCCACCCATCCCCGCCCGTCCCCGCAAGGATCTTCTCCGTCCCCACCGTCCCCGCAAGGATCCTCTCCGTCCCCACCGTCCCCGCAAGGAATTACCTCCATCCCTGCCCGTCCCCATAAAAAGCAACAATTACTTCTGACAGGATCATCAATTCCACAGTTTCTTTTGTGTTTGTGCTGCTGTTTTCCTTGTGGAATCTCTTTGGTGGAACCCTTTTTTTGTTTTCTGTTCAGGTAATTAACTTATAAACCCCCTCTTTTACTAAGGCTGACATGTCTATTATATTATATGGACGAACCCTGCTTACAAAGCCTTCCATCCTCGTGGGAGTCCCGTTGGCTAGAGGGGGGTCCCCGTGGGAGTCCCGTGGGCCAGAAGGGGGTCCCCGTGGGAGTCCTGTGGGTTAGGGGGGGATTCCCGCGATCCCCGTTCCCGTGCAGACCTCTACTCTGAAATTCAAATCCGAACTAGCCACCTGTGTGAGACGGGGAGCTGTGTGCTCGGTTTCAGCAGGGAGAGGTGGCACGGAGCCCACCGTGACCTGATACGGTGGAAGAAAATATAGTTCACACAATGGAGGGATACGGTTTACAACTCATACTGTCAATGAATCCGGGAAACATCATCTGTTCAGAGCAAGAGTCCTTTTTAAAACATTATTTGATATGTAGCACTTGCGGGTGGCAACTTGGCTTCTGATGAAATTGCTACGCCACGTGATCCACTAACCTGCCCGATAGTGACCGATCCATTTCCGAAACCAATAATATTCTAATGGGGGTGATCGAAGGAACGCCCCCCCTCTGCCGACATGGATCGCTGACGCATGCGCAGACCAGCTGCATTCCCTGTAGATGGTTTGCGCATGCGTTCGTGTTCGTTTTTGCTGCGGTTTTTTTTTTTTGGGGGGGGGTGACCCCGACTCTCCTGCTATCTCTTCAACTAAAAGTTGTCTTGAAGGGCGATTCCCGGTGGCAGCAGCCTCTTTAAAAGGTTAAAACTCACTGGCCCTGACTCTCTGCCGCTCTCTGCCGCCTTCCCTGCAGTGCGAGCCCGCTGGTTTAAACACATATTCCTGGGATCCGGAAGGTTCGCCCCCAACATTTCGCCCCCAGCAATTCGCCCCTCACATTTCGCCCCCCATATTTCGCCCCCAGGTACGTTTTGCCCCCGGAACTTTCGCCCCCACACATTTCGCCCCCCGGATGTTTTGCCCCCACACATTTCGCCCCCGCACATTTCGCCCCCGCACATTTCGCCCCTGAGCGTTTTTCCCCTAGTATGTATGTATGTGTGACTGCTACATCAATACCTGACCTAGATTTTAATGTTTGTGATGTATTCTGATTATAGTCGCCAGTGCTAAATTCGGCCATTTCGCCCCCGCACATTTGCAAAATTCTACACATAATCCAACGCGATGGGGACGAAACATCCGGGGGCAAAATGTGTGGGGGCGAAACATCCAGGGGGCGAAATGTGTGGGGGCGAAACTTCCGGGGGCAAAACATACCTGGGGGCGAAATGTGGGGGGCGAAATGTGAGGGGCGAATTGCTGGGGGCGAAATGTTGGGGGCGAAACTTCCGCAAAGCCATATTCCTGCAGGGAAGGCGGCAGAGAGCGGGAGAGTCGGGGCAGCAGAGATCAGTCTGGGCGACAGAGAGCAGGGGGGGGGGAATTTGGATTTGGGGCAAAGAGCAGGGCGGTAAGAGGAGAGTCGGGGCTGAAAGGCAAGAGATGGGCAGAGAGCAGGGCGGCAAGAGGAGCTAAACAATGCGGCCAACAGCCACTGCTGTTCCCCCCCACCCCCAAGGGCTTCTCCAGAGTAATAGCAGCCAGATCGGGGCAGCAGAGAGCAGGATGGCAATGGAGCTGGAGAGTGGGAAAGGACATTGGCGACTGGTCCCCGGTAGCCGCTTCTTGGGTCGATCGGCCAGCCCAGTCGGTTTGCAAAATTTGTTTAGTGAAACGCGTGCCGTTCTCCTCATTTGCATGCGCGGATCGGAATCGGATCGGCAGAGAGGTAAGTGACTCGGGCCGGAGTAAAATCGGGTCCAAAAGGGGTCAGTACACTATTGGTTTGCTTAGTGAATCTAGCCCTTAATTCCCGTTTGCCCCAGGTACATTAGGTAGAGTATGAGCCCACCAGGACAGACGGGGAAAATACTTGCGTACCTGAATATAAACCACTTAGGCTATTAAGTGGTATATAAATACAGTAAAAACTTGGATTGATTAAAATTTAACTTGATATACTGTACAAGAAATGTCTTGCAATACGAGTACATACAGTATACACGCGTCACATCATCACAAGTGAGCCGATGGTTCTTCTCTCTCTGACGGTGCGGGAGTTTAGTGACTGTTCTAAACGAGCGAGGTCTTGCAATACGAGTACATACAGTATACACGCGTCACAACTGAGCCGATGGTTCTTCTCTCTCTGACGCTGCGGGAGTGTAGTGACTGTTCTAAACGAGCGAGGTCTTGCAATACGATGGTTCTTCTCTCTCTGACGCTGCGGGAGTGTAGTGACTGTTCTAAACGAGCGAGGTCTTGCGATACGAGTACATACAGTATACACGCGTCACATCATCACAACTGAGCCGATGGTTCTTCTCTCTCTGACGCTGTGGGAGTGTCGTGACTGTTCTAAACGAGCGAGGACTTGCAATACGATGGTTCTTCTCTCTCTGACGCTGCGGGAGTGTAGTGGCTGTTCCAAACAAGCAAAGTCTTGCAATACGAGTACATACAGTATACATGTGTCACATCATCACAACTGAGCCGATGGTTCTTCTCTCTCTGACGCTGCGGGAGTGTAGTGACTGTTCTAAACGAGCGAGGTCTTGCGATACGAGTACATACAGTATACACGCGTCACATCATCACAACTGAGCCGATGGTTCTTCTCTCTCTGACGCTGTGGGAGTGTCGTGACTGTTCTAAACGAGCGAGGTCTTGCAATACGATGGTTCTTCTCTCTCTGACGCTGCGGGAGTGTAGTGGCTGTTCCAAACAAGCAAAGTCTTGCAATACGAGTACATACAGTATACACGTGTCACATCATCACAACTGAGCCGATGGTTCTTCTCTCTCTGACGCTGCGGGAGTGTAGTGACTGTTCTAAACGAGCGAGGTCTTGCAATACGATGGTTCTTCTCTCTCTGACGCTGCGGGAGTGTAGTGGCTGTTCCAAACAAGCAAAGTCTTGCAATACGAGTACATACAGTATACACGTGTCACATCATCACAACTGAGCCGATGGTTCTTCTCTCTCTGACGCTGCGGGAGTGTCGTGACTGTTCTAAACGAGCGAGGTCTTGCGATACGAGTATGTACAGTATTTTGTATTAAAGTTTTGGGGTTGTGGAGTTTCCATTATTTCTTATGGGGAAATTCGATTTGATATATGAGTGTTTTCGATTACACGCATGTTTTTGGAACAAATTATGCTCGCAACCAAGATTTTATTGTACTATATATCAATTTTTAAAAAAATGTTTTCTGAAGTTTCCTAGATGGAGGTGATTTCAGCTGCCACTGTCACAGTAATAATAGAATCGGTTACAAGCCAAGACATACCAAAGAGAATGAGTTTTCAAATGCACGTTGTTTCCAAAGTAACAGACTTCTAGGGTAAGTGATTACGGGGTTCGCTTAAAATAGCATGAACTAAGAAGGCACCTTGCTTCGTCTGAGTCAGGAAGCCATCAGAAGGGCTGTACAATTTTCAGTGGAAGACTTCTAGTTTGATTCCTGGGTCAGGATTTTTGCTCCTAGAGGTTAGCCGGGGATACTACATAAACAAAACAGTCACAGTCCTGGGGAGGACATAGTTAATACAGGGGAGGACATAGTTAATACATGGGAGCGAGGGCTACAGGTCAAAATCAGGGCCCCGGGCTATAAGGTTCAGACAGGAGCCAGGCTAAATGGCCTTAGGCCCAGGATGGTCACTTCAATGACCAAACTGAGTCTGGTTGAAGGGGGGGAGGGGGGGGAGAGAACAATTCCTGGGTAGCACAAACGAAGGTTCATGGCATCAGATCCCAGCCTGGTTCCAATTTAGTTTCATTTGCTTTTTCAAGGATAGACAGATAGCCTAAGGTGAAGAGACAGTAGCAAGAGAGCGCAAAACAGAACACAACAATGACATGCAACAGCCTCAGAGGAGATGACATTGAGAGGACGGTGAATGCATAATTTCCTTATCTCTGCATTTTCACTTGAAAACTTCTCTTGGGGGAGAACTTAGCAACATGGGCTCCTGTTTTATTCTTTAACCGCAGTTATAACTAGGCCTCACTGCGTAAAACAGGACTGTGCCAAAGTAGCGAGAGTTAGTGGTAAGACAACAAAAAGTAGCCTATGAGAACTTCCCACCTTAAGTATGAAGAATTTCAGTCTCTCATTACCAGAGCTGAAATTGTGACGTCATAATGCCTCATTCTACCAATAAGAGCCAACCTCGTCAGTGATGTCACAATGGCTTCGTTGTCCTAGACTTGGCCTACCTTTATCACATATAGCAGCAATTTCAATGTTATCCATGTGGGCTGCCATTAAGACATGTTATTTTACCGTTAATGCGAGTTATTCTATTTGGGTCATTGCATGAAATTGGACCGGTACTAAAATAGCGTGGGTTAGTGATAAAATAACACATTTTAACGGTAGCCCACCTTGATAATTATGCCCCTGCAACACATATTTGCATGCTCCAAAAATATAGGAAAACATTCATACATTGTCATCCTCAGTCCTCAGATCGCCCAATCTCTTCAGCAATAATGGGAGATTAATTAATCAAACGCTGGTGGGGGATGCAGCTTCTCAAAGGTAGCCCTTTCCCTTTCATCCAATGACTATCTGAGAACACTTTGCAATGCCAGAACCGCCATCTTGGTGCTGAAACATCTATTCAGCTTTAAGAACATAAGAATAGTCCTACTGGGTCAGACCAATGGTCCACCTAGCCCAGGATCCGGATTCCACAGCGGCCAATCCAGGTTACAAGCACCTAGCAAAAACCCAATGGTTGCAACGTTGCATGCTACCGACCCCAGGGCAAGCGGTAGCTTCCCCCATGTCTGTATCCAGAGCAGACTATGGAATTTTCCTCCAGGAAATTGTCCAAACCTAAAACCAGCTACGTTAATTACTCTTACCACAACCTCTGTTCCAGAGCTTAACTATTCTCTGCAAGATTCCGAAATCCCAAAGAGTAGCAACATTCCATGAGTTTATCTCGGGTCAACTGGATGGACCGTACATCTCTTTATCTGCCATATCCAAATTTTTATGTGCAAAATCATTGAATATATTAATTCATTCAATGATTATCTCTAAAATTGATTATTGCAATGCGTTATTTAAGGGAATGGCTCAAAAAGAAATAAGGCGGTTACAGATAATCCAGAATGCCTCTATTAAATTAATTATGGGAGCAAAGAAATTTGACCATGTAACTCCCTTACTTCAAAATGCTCATTGGCTTCCGGTGTCTCATCGTATTCTATATAAATTATGTTTACTTACATTTAAATCTCTATTATTTAAAACTCCAGCTTTTATTTATAAAGCATTGATATCTTATAATTCTTCTAAATTACTGAGATCAAACGACCAACATTTATTGGCTATTCCCTGTCTTAAAATTATTAATACTCGAAGGCAATTTATCTTTACTATTACGGCGCCTCAGACTTGAAACTCACTCCCGCTATACTTAAGAGAGGAGAAGAACTTGGACAAGTTTAAGAGCAAGCTTAAGAGTTTTCTTTTTAAAGATGCATTCAATATTTAATTGAAATGTTAACTGCTCTTTCGTTTTTTTTTTTTTTTTTTTAATTAACTTACCTATTTAGTAGTCTTTCCATTCCTCTTGTGCTTAACCTTTAATTGTTGACTCTTTCCTTTCTAAGATTGTACTTCTTTCCTGCCTGTGTCAGGTTTTGCGTTAATTAGCTTTTTTTTAATTATTTTTTTGAAAACTTATTCTTTTATTAATTATGTACGTCTACTTCATGTATATTTTAAATATGTATTTTGCTGATTTGTACATCGCTTAGAATTTGGAATAGGCGATTAATCAAATAATAAATAAACTTGAAACTTCTACTACGTTATCACGTTACTATGGCCCCCTTTTATCAAGCCGCAATTGAGTGTTTTAGCGCAGGCCGGCAAGGAAAATGCTCTGATGCTTATTCAATTCCTATGAGCATCGGAGCATTTACCTTGTCGGCCTGTGCTTTACTTCGGCTTGATAAAACGGGGCCTTTGTTATTGATCATTATAGGTTTAACACTCTTTAAACTAAACTAAACCTAAAGCTTATATACCACATCTTCTCTATAAGAGTGTACAGAAAATTTGTTAAAAAATACAATAAGAATAGGATTAATATAGAAGGAAACAAAGATCACAATTTTGAAAAAAGCCAAGTTTTCAGATGTTTACAGAATAGTTGAAGAGAGTCCAAATCACGCAACTGGACAGGAAAATTATTCCAAAGCTCAATAATTTTGAAAAGAAGAGACTTCCCTAGTTTTCCAGTATAGATGACGCCTTTCAGCGTAGGAAAAGATAATTTAAGTTTTTGAGTAGGTCTGGTAATCTCAGATCTTGTACAATTCCAAAATAGAGGAAGGAAGGAAGGAAAAATGTAAAGCAAGCACATTTGAAATAGACTCTAGAAATAATTGGGAGCCAGAGAAGTTTTAGCAAAAGCGGAGAAACATGATCGAATTTATTTTTTGCAAAGATCAGCCTAGCCGCAGTATTCTGGATCAACTGAAGTCTTTGAAGACTTTTCCTAGTCAGGCTTAAAGAAGACTGCAATTCTCTAGAACGGTTCACAGTCATTCACGTGCGGGACAAAGCCGCGCCGACATTTGAGCCCAGACAATTGGGCGCAAGACTGCAGTGCGCCGCTGGAAAAGTTAATTTTAAAGAGCTCCGACGGGGGTGTGTGGGGGAACTCCCCCAGTTTACTTAATAGTGTTTGCGTTGCCGTTGGGGCATAGGTTTGGGAGTTGGAACCCCCATTATAGAGGAAACTTAACTTTTTCAGGGAAGGGGTAAAACGCGGAGCTCACGGACCTGACAGACCTTGCGGATCTAAAACCGCACGTCCTTAAAAATCTAAGGTCTGTGTCCGTGCCACTTGTAGTTTCTGTCTCTGACAGACCTCGATGAGATTTTAGCGCTGACGGATCCTAATACTTTTCCCTCCCTTTGCTGAGACGGATCCGTCAGCGCTAAAATCTCATCGAGGTCTGTCAGAGACTGAGGCACGCATTTTACCCCTTCTCCAAGAAAGGCAGAGCAGAGGGGTACATCGAGCAATTCAGAGGAAGGAAAACAGCCGAGGCTCTGCCTCATGCCTACGATCCTCAGACTGAACCCCGGCAGCACCCGGCAACGTTTGGAGACTTCTTTTCCATAATGCACGTCCCAAACCAGTGGTCTCAAACTCCAACCCTTTGCAGGGCCACATTTTGGATTTGTAAGTACTTGGAGGGCCTCAAATGACAATTTTGCATGAGGTAAAACTCTTTCTAGTTTATAAATCTATCCTTTTGGCTAAGTCTTAATCATAATATTGTCATTTATAGCTAAAAAGACGTATGATCAAGAATCAGTTTTATTTTACTTTTGTGATTATGATAAATATACCAAGGGCCTCAAAATAGTACCTGGCGGGCCGCATGTGACCCCCGGGCCACGAGTTTGAGACCACTGTCCCAAACCTATATCCCCACTCTCTTTGTCTTTCCGAAAACCTATACTGTACATAAGAAGGCTTCTGTTCTGCCGCTCCAGCACTAGTCTCTGTCTCTGACAGACCTCTATGAGATTTTAGCACTGACGGATCCTAATACTTTTCCCTCCCTATGCTGAGATGGATCCGTCAGCGCTAAAATCTCATAGAGGTCTGTCAGAGACAGAAACTACAAGTGGCACAGACACGGACCTCAGATTTTTAAGGACGTGCGGTTTTAGATCCGCGAGGTCCGTCAGGTCCGTGTTTTACCACTTCCCACTTTTTCACGATTTTTTAGGAAAAAGTTCAGTTTTCTGTATAATGTGGGGGGTTGCACCCCCCATACTCCCCCAACGGCAGCACGAACAGAATTAAGTAAAGTGGGGGGGTCTCCCCCACACCCCCAGTCGGAGCTCTTTAAAATTAACTTTTACAGGGCGCGCTGGAGTCTTGCGCCCAATTGTCTGAGCTGAAATGTCGGCGCGGATTTGTCTGGCGCGCTTTTGTCCCGTCACCTTCTAGAACACCTGGTCTGGTCCATTTTCGAACTCCATTTATCCTTTCTCTGGATTTTCACCATGCCAAATGTGGCCATGTTCCATGAAGTGTACAGAGAGTTATTTTTTTGCCCCCAATGTATAATTTCTTTCCAACATTCGATCGGAGTGGACAAAAATAAATAAAAAGAAACAGAACTGCTCAGTTTCAAAGAAGACCTGGTCGAATGGGAAAGAAAACAGCACGAAAATTAGGCTCTAGAGATTTATATTTAAAGCAGAAGACGGAGCACAGCCCTGTGAGTTCATTTGCTTGTGCAGTTCCGAAATAGCACATCTTCCGCCCGAGGCAGAATTTCCTGCACGGTTTGCCAGGGAAAAATTCTGACTGAGATAAAACGGTGAATCTGAACACATCAGAGCTGTTTACTGTTGCCTGCAGTCAACAGAGATCCCTGGTGCCCTTGGAAACGGGAATCCTCCGTTTAGCGCTGAATTAGACAAGTGCGTAGTGACAGCGTAAGGAGGGTTTATCTGTTTTTTTGTTGGTGCAATGCAGATGCTTCTAGCAACATCAAAGGGGGTGGGGGGTGGGGGCTATATTCAATGTACCTCGTCTAGAACTAAAGGCATGAGCTTAATCCACTCCCCCACCTCCCCCCAAAAAGTCAAAATTGGCTAATCGCGCACTTTTCATGCTTTCCAGAGAGTATATGCAAAGAAGCCTCCCTCTTTACAAAGTCGGATAGTAACAACGGATTTGAGAACAGATTAAAAAAAAAACAACAACCCTACTTACCTTATCCAGGGCCCGATTCTAAATAGATCGCCTAAAAAATCAGCATCGACTAGTCTGGCGCTAACCGCGATTCTATAAATTTTAGGCACACTGTGTTGAATCATGCTTAGCGGGCTTTGGGGGGGAAGCATATCCCCTGTCTGTACCTAGGGCAGTGGAGGATTAAGTGACTTGCCCAGGGTCACAAGGAGCAGTGTAGGATTTGAACCCACAACCTCAGGGTGCTGAGGCTGTACTTCTAACCACTACACCACACACTCCTCCTTGCTAGGTAGCCTAATTGTAGGGACACGGGGCTTTCTTTGCGTAAACCCCTGCACCTAGTTAATCGCCTAATGGCCCCTAATTCACAAAGAGGCACCTAACTCGAAACATGCTTACTTTTAGGAAGGCGCTTTGGACTAGGGGCTGGATTCACTAACCCTACCGCTCCGTGGGCGATCCGATCCGTGGCCGGGCGACCGATTCACGACGCGTCTGCATGCAAACTGACTCGATCGGAGGTACGCCCCACAGCGACTTCAAGGATCGCTGCAGGGCGATCCAGACGCATGCGCAGACCGGCTTGAATATTGTGTTCAATTCTGGTTGCCAAATCTCAAAGAAGACATAGCAGAATTAGAAAAGGTTCAAAGAGGAACAACCAAGATGATAAAGGGGTTGGAACTCCTCTCATAAGAGGAAAGAATGAAGAGCTTAAGGCGCTTCAGCTTGAAAAAGAAACGGCTGAGTGGAGATATGATTGTGCACGACGGAAGAGCGGGACATGGGCGGGATTGTATGTGATGAACTTAAGGTGGCCAAACAGGTTGACAAGGTGACAGCGAAAGCTAGATGGATACTAGGTTGTTTAGGGAGAGGTATGGCCAGTAGGAAAAAGGAGGTATTGATGCCCCTGTATAAGACTGGTGAGACCTCATGTAGAATATGGTGTACAATTCTGGAGGCCGCACCTTCAAAAAGGAGTCGGTCCAGAGGAAGGCTGCTAAAATGGTGTGTGGTCTTCATCATAAGGCGTATGGGGACAGACTTAAAGATCTCAATCTGTTTATTTTGGAGGAACGGCGGGAGAGGGGAGATATGATAGAGACGTTTAAATACCTACATAGCGTAAATGCGCATGAGTCGAGTCTCTTTCATTTGAAAGGAAACTCTGCAACGAGAGGGCATAGGATGAAGTTAAGAGGCTCCGGAGTAATCTGAGGAAATACTTTTTTACATGAAGGGTGGTAGGTGCGTGGAATAGTCTACCGGAAGAGGTGGTGGAAACAGAGACTGTGTCTGAATTCAAGAGGGCCTGGGATAGCCACGTGGGAGAAAGAGATAGAGAGAGAGAAAGAGATAATGGTTACTATGGATGGGCAGACTAGATGGGCCATTTGTCCTTTATCTGCCGTCATGTTTCTATGTCTACAAAATTTTGAGTGGTGCGGAATGGATAAGAGTGAAACTAATTTTTACTCCATCAAAATTTACAAAAACCAGGACAATCGATAAAGTTACATGGAAGTACTTTTAAACAGGAGGAAATATTTTTTTCACTCAAACAACAGTTAAATTCTGGAAGGTGTTGCCAGAGGATATGGTAGCAGTGATTAATGTAGCTGGTTTTAAAAAAAGGTTTGGACAAGTTCCTGGCAGAAAAGTCCGTAGTCTGCTATTGAGGCAGACATGGAGGAAGCCAGTGATTGCTCTAGGATTGCTAGCATGGAATGTTGCTGCTACTTGGGATTCTGGAATCTTGTTACTATTTTTGTTTCTGCCAAGTCCTTGTAACCTGGATTTGCCACTGTGGAAATTGGATACTGGATTAAGTGGTTTATATTTTCTCATGATTCTAGCCTACCATTCTCCACAGAGGACAGATAATTATGGATAAGGACAAATATATCTACCACAGGGGTCTCAAAGTCCCACCTTGAGGGCCGCAATCCCGTCGGGTTTTCAGGATTTCCCCAATGAATAGGCATGAGATCTATGTGCATGCACTGCTTTCAATGCATATTCATTAGGGAAATCCTGAAAACCCAACAGGACTATGGCTCTCGAGGACCGGAGTTCCCTACCCCTGATCTAATCTAATCTAATCTAAACCTTAAGTTTATATACCGCATCATCTCCATGAGTATGGAGCTCGACACGGTTTACAAGAACTTAAAATAGTAGGTAGAGAGGAAGAAAAAAAAAAGGATTACATGAATTTATATGAAGAAGGGGGGGAGGGGGAAAGGGGGTGAAGGATAGAGTTACAATTTGCTGAAAAGCCAGGTTTTCAGTTGTTTGCGGAATAACTGAAGGGAGCTCAGGTTCCGCAACGGGGAGGTGAGGTCGTTCCAAAGACCTGTGATTTTGAAGAGAAGGGATTTTCCCAGTTTGCCTGCATAGTGGATGCCGCGTAGGGAGGGGAAGGCTAGTTTATACCTTTGGGCAGTTCTGGAGGAGTCGGGACTGGAGGAGTTGAAAGACAGTGGGATAAGAGGAGGGAGGATGCCATGAATGATCTTAAAAGCCAGGCAGGAACATTTGAAATGGATTCTGGGGATTATTGGGAGCCAGTGAAGTTTGGCAAGGAGTGGGGAGGCATGGTCAGATTTGCGTTTTGAGAAGATCAGTTTGGCTGCAGTATTCTGGATTAGCTGGAGTCTTAGAAGACTTTTTTTGATAGATTTAAGTAGATGGCGTTGCAGTAATCTAGTTTGGAGAGGATGATGGATTGGACAAGGATGGCAAAGTGTTGTTGGCTGAAGTAGGATCTAGCTTTCCTCAGAATGTGGAGGCTGAAAAAGCATGATTTTGCCAAGGAGTTGAGGTGGTCATTGAGGGAGAGGGAGGAATCAATAATGATACCAAGGACCTTGCATGAGAATTCGAGCTGGAGTGTATCGCCAGTGGGTAGTGCGAAAAGGGTGGGCAGGTGTTCGAATTTTGGGCCGAGCCAAAGTAGTTTTGTTTTTGATTCGTTTAGTTTCATCTGTACCGAGAGGAACCAGGCACGGAGTCTCATTATGCAAGCTGTAATGTTTTCGTGGAGGTTTGTGAGGTTCTGGTCAGTCTCAAGGAGGACAAGGATGTCATCTGCGTAAGTGTAGATTGTTTCCAGGGGGGATAGTTGAAAGAGTTTCAGGGAGGACATGTAGATGTTAAAGAGAATAGGGGAAAGGGGTGATCCTTGAGGGACACCACAAGATGGAGTCCAAGGAGTGGACATGGTGCCATTCCAATCTCGGAAAGTTGATCTATAGAAATGATAAGTAGTCATAGTAGTAGACCTGGAAACTCCTCATCTCCTAAGATTTAGATAATTAAACTGCATTGATAATTCTTTAAGTGGCTGTCAAAATCCTATTGCTTTGTCTCCCTAGGTGACAGCCTAGTTCAGACATGGGCAACTCCGGTCCTCGAGGTCAGGAATCCAATCGGGTTTTCAGGATTTCCCCAATGAATATGCATGAGATCTATGTGCATGCACTGCTTTCAATGTATATTCATTGGGGAAATCCTGAAAAACAGACTGGATCGCGGCCCTCAAGGAGGGAATTTGAGATCCCTGGTCTACCAGTAGCCGGTATCCCTAAGTCCTTTGTAAAACTGAGTATGTGGTACGCAGATCCGGAGAACACTGAATTTCTTTTATTTCCCAATTCTAAATATGGGCGGTAGCCTGGATCAGCACTTTTCCCGAAAATCTAACTTTATCAAGCTCAATAATCTCTTTCTTTAAAGTGTTATTCAGCTTTGTTTTGAAGGTTCTGGTGTTTTTAACTCACATTATGTCCAGGTGATAAATTACTGATGAATGCCAGTGTGTTACGTGGAGCCCAGGAGAAAAGGAAGAAAGGGTGGGCCATCTGTCAGGGCCCACATGAGCTGCTTATTCTTTTCAATTCAATACACGGAAATCAAGGCCAATGAACAAAAAAAAAAGACGCTACTTTTTTCTCGAACGATAGTTCTTGACCAGCCATTGAGAGTTACACGGCCTTCATCAAGCCAAAACCAAAACGAGCGGTGACGAGTCAGCGCGGCGGATTAAAACTTAACTTTTTAAAGTGCTCCGAGGGTGTGTGTGTGTGTGTGTGTGTGGGGGGTGAACCCTTCCACTTTACTTAGAAGTGTTGCCACTGCCGTTGGGGGTTGGGGTGGGGAGAAACCCCCCCACTTAGAGAGGAAAGTGTAATTTTTCCCCCACCCCCACCTCTCGGAGCACTTTAAAGTTAAGTTTTAATCCAGCGCACTGATGTCCTGCGTGCTTTGTCAGCACGTGGGTTGTCCCGCACGCTTTAGGTCGGAGCAAATTATGACATTGCCTGGACACATAGAAACATGACGGCAGATAAAGGCCAAACGGCCCATCCAGTCTGCCCATGAGTGGCACGAGTGGGAAGGAGAAGGGGGGAGGGGGGGGGGGCAGTGCTGATGTTTCCAGACCGACACAGGAGAGGAAAAATGAGTTTTTAAAAAGCCCTAAAAACAATGCTTTGGGGGATAATTTTGTTGATGTAGAGCAGATTTATTTCCGTAGGGAAAGTTTTGCTCTTGATGCAGGTTTGGAAAGAATTTGTAAATCGCTTCTACTAATCATTTCTATAGCACTACTCAGTGGCGTAGTTAAGGGGGGTGGCGAGGGGGATGATCCGCCCTGGGCGCCATGTTGGTGGGGGTACCAGTACCTCTTCTCCTCTCCGCCCACCTGTACACTGACAAATCCGCGCACGACAATTGCTGTCCGACAAATGCACGCAGGTACAAGTGCGTGCACGACAATTGCGCCCCTTGACTGAATCTGCCATAAGTGGATATGTGGAAGGCCCTGATTTGCTCAGACTCTTCAGGCCCCATCCCTTGGGAGGGGCCTGAGGCGCCTCAAGCCCCTCCCAAGGGACGGGGCCTGAGGAGTCTGAGCAAATCAGGGCCTTCCACATATCCACTTATGTAAAGGGTTCCCATAATCACGATGCAAACCTTACCCTAACACTAGATAGAAAGTGAATCTTTTAAGTGTAATGGGGAGGTCCGGAGGTCCCCCACCCCCCCTCAACAAAGAAGGTTACTTTGTAACCCTCAAAAAGACAAAATAGTATCCACCGTCGGGGCACATTTGACGGGTCACCTCCCATTCAGTATGCACATTTGTCTTGCACACAATTCTCGGGGCACTATTGTCATGCGTACATTTGACGGGTCACCTCGCCCACCCATCTCTTCCCATTCCTCCCCTCCATGTGCGCGCTTCTCCTTCTTTTCCCTGTACCTCTAGTCGACAGCCACTATTTAGGCAGCCGCTGATATCGGCGCCCTTTAGAAAATCTGGGCCTAAATAAATAATTTTAAAAATTTATCAAATGCTACTACAATTTTTTTTTTAAGTGAAAAACTCCCAAGTTTCCTATTCATTACAGAAATTTACTGCATCGACTAGAGCAGAGGTTCTTACACCTGTCCTGGGGGACTCCCAGCCAGTTGGGTTGTCAAGATATCCCAAATGAATATGCATGAGGGAGATTTGCATGCCTGCCACCTCAATTATATGCAAATCTGCTTCGTACATATTCATCAAGGAGATCTTGAAAACCCAACTGGCTGCAGGTCTCCAAGGACGGGTTTAAGGACCACTGGGCTGATCACCAGCTATTGGTCCTTAGCTAGTCGTAGAAATCTATACTTTGGAGCAGTTAACGATTGAACATAAGTAGTAAGGGAGAGCGGCGTCTGGGGTGGCGGTGCCTCCTGCCGTGCGTGAGCCCCTTTCCCTTGCTCCGTACCATTTTAACGTCTCCGGCGTGAGCAGCATGCCCGCGGGGGTGTTGGCTCATCCTTTAACGTCACTACTTAGGCGCGGGTCCCGGAAGTGACGTCGGAATGAGTGCCGATGCCAACGTGGGCGGCAATCTTGCGCCGGGGAAATACAAAAGGTACGGGGAGAAGGCAAGGGGCGCATGGCAAGAAGAAGGGGGAGGGAGAGAGGAGGAGGGAGGCCGTGCCCTTAGCAAGACTGTGGTGGGACGGACCGTCCCCCCTTCATACTAGAGGTCTGCACGGGAACAGGGATCGCGGGAATCCTGTGGGTCCTGCGGGGTTCCCACGGGAATCCCCTCCTAACCCATGGGACTCCCACGGGGACCCCCCTCTGGCCCACAGGACTCCCACGGGGACCCCCCTCTAGCCAACGGGACTCCCACGGGGATGGAAGGCTTTGGAAGCAGGGTTCGTCCATATAATATAATGGACACGTCAGCCTTAGTAAAAGAGGGGATTTATAAGTTAATTACCTGAACAGAAAACAAAAAAAAGGGTTCCACCAAAGAGATTCCACAAGGAAAATAGCAAAAGAAACTGTGGAATTGATGATCCTGTCAGAAATAATTGCTGCTTTTTATGGGGACGGGCGGGGATGGAGGTAATTCCTTGCAGGGATGGGTGGGGACGGGTGAGGACAGAAAGGAACCTGGTGGGGACGGAGAGGATCCTGACGGGGACAGGTGGGGACAGAGAGAATCCTGGCGGGGACGGGAGAGGACGGAGAGGATCCTGGCGGGGATGGGTGGGATTTCTGTCCCCGTGCAACTCTCTACTTCCTACGCCACTGAATGGGGAAATGCTCCAGCAAATCATCTTGTCTGGCCATTTGTCCTCAGGCTTATAAACACTGATAGAGAGCTCTTGTCCAAACTTTCTGAAGAGCCCTGCATTAAATTATGTTTCAGCTCTTTGGAACATTCCATATTCACAGTTGAAACCAAACCTTACACTGAGGAATTTACAAAAGAAGTGCATTGAGAACTCAGCCGCTGGGCATTATACGGTAGTGTAGAACCATTCAAGAAAGGGAGACCTACTGCCTGAAAAGCACAGATGGCGCGTAGGACGGAGGAACAGCTGTTTAATCAGCAGAAAGGCAGGGCCAGATAATTATTTCAAGTGGAATGCTGAGCGTGGTCAAATCTGTAAAAAAAAAACAACCCTGAAATAAAGCCACCAAACTAGAAACAGCAAAAAAGAATGTTTCAACACAGCATCATAATATATTATAGGACATTTTTCACGGAAATGCATCCGAGAATGATTCACATCCACACAGCAAAGCCACATAACCTCACTTCCCTTTTATTAATGGCTGACGACACGGACTAATTTAGCCGGACCCTGAAGATATAGAAACATTTTGGGACACTGCTCGTATGTATTGAATTTGTGTATTCAGATATTTGAAAATGTTTTTTTTTTTAATGGCCAATGATTTTTTTTTTTGTTTAAATTTTCTTTTATTAAGAAAAGAAGAATATAAAGAACCAAGAACAAATCAAAACACAAGACAAAAGGGTCTACCGCGTGGTTTCTGCGCGGAGACAAAAGATACTCATCAAGAGCCAAGAATGTTTTCTTTGAGGTAAAGTGCTACCCCACCTCCTAACTTACGCTCTCTGTCTTGCCGAATCAGGTTGTATCCTGGTATAGTTATATCCCACCCGTGAGAGTCTGTGAACCATGTTTCGGAAATTGCTACTATGTCTAGGTCTGCATTAACTATTTCTGTTTCCAGTTCTAGAAATTTGTTCCCCAGGCTGCGTGCGTTAACATACATAGCTCTCCACTCTTTTTACAGAATCCAAAGATTTCTTGAACTCATTGCTAGAAATAATACGAAATGTACTGGGCAACAACGACTTCCTTAAAAGGATCTTTTACACCCACCTGAATCTTGCACTCCAGCAGAAAGTGTTCTTTAGTAGAGAATGACACGGGGATAAATTTGTCCCCGTCCCATCCCCATGAGTTTTGTATCTATCCCTGTCCATTCCTGTATACTCTGCCTTAACCGCACAAGCCTCGAACACTTAGGATTTTAAACTGTTTGAGACTTGTGCAGATGAGGATGAAGCTTAGGCATTGGTGGAATGAGGCATTATGACATCGCAATCTGAGCTCTAGAATGTTGCTACTTAGGATTTTAAAGTGTTTCAGGCTTGTGCAGATGAGGACGGAGCTTAGGCATTGGTGGAATAAGGCATTATGACACCACAATCTGAGCTCTAGAATGTTGCTACTTAGGATTTTAAAGTGTTTGATGCTCGTGCAGATGAGGACGGAGCTTAGGCATTGGTGGAATGAAGCATTATGACATCACAATCTGAGCTCTAGAATGTTGCTACTTAGGATTTGAAAGCGTTTCAGGCTTGCGCAGATGAGGACGGAGCTTAGGCATTGGTGGAATGAGGCATTATGACATCACAATCTGAGCTCTAGAATGTTGCTACTTAGGATTTGAAAGGGTTTGAGGCTTGTGCAGATAAGGCCAGAGCTTGCAGGGATGGGGCAAGGACAGGACAAGAACCTGCGGGGACAGGACAGCAAAATGAGTTCCCGTGCAGACGGGGAAAAATTTATCTCCGTGTCATTCTCTGCTTTTTAGCTTTACTCAAATAAGAGCTTTGGCAGTATTTAAGAGAGAAATCAGGAGTGAGGATCATGACTGCCATGGAATGTGAAAAACGAACCCATTTAGAGAACGATCCCAAAGCAGTACTTAGGCTTCACACCGATAGCTGCAGATTCCTGGGACCCTATATGGCCGGATACAGTTGACAGGATATAGATAAACCTGTTTTTTTTTTCTTTTACCTGGTTTATTTCACCTCTCTTGGGACAAAAGCAGCTCACTGATAACTCCCTTGCTAACACGTTCCAGAGCGCAGGGGTCAGACGAAGGGTTAACAGGCCCTGCCAGGTCAGGGCATCCTAGGAGGTCCCTGGAATCTGAAGCTCTTTGGTTTCCCTTTCACTGAGCAGCGAGTGGAGACCACTTAATACATCTGACCCATCGCATTAGACGCCTCTCACCTCTGATTTTACAAGACACAAGCTGTCTAATTCTATAAATGAAAACCATACAAAATTGGGGAGAAAAAGTCTATGGAGATTAGTAAATAATGGACATCAGTATGAGCCCTTCATAAGTGAATGAACGTGGACCTCTGGCTCAGGCAATATCTCAAAAGGTGACCAGTACCAGACCGCAGTCTAAATGGGTTCATAGACAACCCCGCGAAAGACAAAGGCGCGCGCCGACAACTGAGCGCAAGACGGAGGCGCGCGCCGAAGAAAATTACAGTTTTTAGGGGCTCCGATGGGGGGGTTTTGTTGGGGAGCCCCCCCAGTTTACTTAATAGAGATTGCGCCGGCCTTGTGGGGGGTTTAGGGGGTTGTAACCCTCCACATTTTACTGTAAACTTAACTTTTTCCCTAAAAACAGGGAAAAAGTGAAGTTTTCAGTAAAATATGGAGGGTTACAACCCCCCAAACCCCCCACAACGCCCCCACAACGCGGCGCGATCTCTATTAAGTAAAGTGGGGGGGGTCCCCCCCACACCCCCTCCATCAGAGCCCTAAAAACAGTAATTTTATGTGGTGCGCGCCTCCGCGCTGCGCTCAATTGTCTGCGCGCGCCTTTGTCCCGGCGCGCTTTTGACCTGACACCGTCTAAATGAGAATAGCCTCATACATCATATAGTCCATGTGTGCCAAAAAGATACATACAAAATTCCACACACTCCCAAAACCCAAATAGACTTTTTTACCCCAAGGAGAAGGGGTTATGTTTAAATGATTTTTATTATTCCAGCAGTAAGAAGCAAATACGAACAGTAGTACCATTCAGGAAATAACATTTTCAACAATATAATCAGTTCCCCTCCCATCCCCCCCCTCCCCAAGAATCCATGGCCGGTCCAACAGCTGAGAGTGGGAATAAAATCTTAAAGATTCAAAAGTCTACTGCGAGCACGCGGTGTGGGGTCCCGCCAGAAGTGCTCCCACACCTGGCAAAATTTGCGACCCGGGCCAAGAGTCAAGTCTCCCACCATGCGTCTCTCCAGTGTTGCGTGCACTATCATTAGGGATCTCCATTGTGCATATGACGGGGGATCACAGGAGAGCCAGTGGGTGAGGATGGCTTTTTTTCCCATCAAAAGGGCTCTGGAGATAAATGCTGACATTCCCCTGGGTTTGGGCGAGGCTATATTAGAAAATCCAAATAACGCCCTCGGTTGCGGAAGCCATCGCCGTCCCCAAAGTGATGTGGTATATAGGCCAAGATGTCTCCAAAACTGTTGGATTGCGGGGCAGGCCCAAAACATGCGACTCAAAGATGCGTGAGCCTGATTGCATTTCGGGCGAGAATGTGACGCAGTAATCCCCATCCGGGCTGCACGTTCCGGTGGAATGTAAAGTCATAAGAACATAAGAAGTTGCCTCCACTGGGTCAGACCAGAGGTCCGTCTCGCGCAGCCGTCCGCTCCCACGGTGGCCCATCAGGTCCGCGACCTGTGAAGTGGTTTCTGACCACTTCTATAACCTACCTCAAGTTCTATCTGTACCCTTCTATCCCCTTATCCTCCAGGAACCTATCCAAACCTTCCTTGAACCCCTGTACCGAGTCTAAGAACAATTTTCAATTGCATTTAGGAGAAGGGGTTAAATGGGCAAAACATACAAACTCTCCCTGAAAACACACCTTGTGAATGAAAACTTTCCTGATACATACAATAATAAATATAATAAATACACATATGAAATATAACAATGTCTGTGTGTAAAGTGCAGAAAAGAGAAATAAATAAATAAATACCTAATAAATAATTCTAATAGGAAATACAAAGTGCAAGGTGCTTCATGAAATACAAAATATATGGCAAGAATGAGACAAAGTGCAGATGCAAAAAATCCCACTGCAAATACCTAATTGAGGTCATACCATACTAAAAGTGAGAATACAGCCTGTAGCACCATAAAGAACAATATAAATATGGATGTATAGTGCAAGTGCAATTCCTCACTAACCATACATAATGTAAATGATGACAATTGGAGTTCATGAGCTGAAAAGCACCACAAACACACACACACACACGCACCAAGCAAAAGTGATAAATAATAAGTACATAGCTTCAAATGCTAAACACTCACACATATACAGACACACAACGGCTCAGATAGGATCCCCCACATAACATTACTTAATTGGCCCTTGATTGATAATCATAATTGTTTCCCTGCTAAGAAAAGGGTTATAGCGACTTCAATTTTTTTTTTAAGCTGTTAATAATGGTTCTGCTTCTAGGTTATCGTGCTTTGTAAGTCACAAAGCCCCCCCCCCCAAGAACAATAATAACAGTGATATCATAACTTCAGAAGAAAAAGAAACGTTTCGGATATTTGGGGGCAAGCCCTAGGGAAATTTGGAGCATTGAGATAAAGCAAAAGATTTCTGCTACTCAATGGCCACGGATTTGGTCTTGGAGGATGAGACGTACGGCGTCAGCATCTATGAGACAAACCTGGTTTTTTCTGTTATGTAGGATTTTTTGGACCCCTGTTCTAATAGATGCTGGCATTGTCATCTTGATATAGGGACGCTGGATCACATGTTGTACTTTTGCCCCTTAATATTAGGCTTCTGGAAGTCGATTTGGGTTACAATTAATAGGATATTGGGTACCTCCATGTCCATGTCTTACGATGTGGTTCTCTTTGGAACTATACTGCAACCCAAGTCCCTAATTTCTGCAGCTGAGACTAAATTACTTCTAGTAATGACTGGGATTACTATGCAAATGATCATGAAAAACTGGAAGAATTGCGGTAGACTGAATCACACCTTTTGGTGGGAATCCCTGCGCTTGTGTTATCGATACGAACGCATGAATTCAGAAATAAAGGGTTATGCTAAAAATTTGAATAAGATTTCGGGCCCTTTAGCAGATTTTGTATCTACCAATCAATAGTCCAAGCCTTCCATTTTATTGAGTTTTACACATATCTGGATTGGGAGGGAGGGGGGGAGGGGGGAGAAAAGATATCTATATTATTATTGTTAGTAATAAGTGCTGTTATTTGATGCCAATTGTCGTATTTTTGTATGCACTTTGTATGTTATTAAAATGAATAAAGAATTAAAAAAAAAAAGATATTTGGGGGCGAAAGCACTAATTTTTCTGACCCCACTTCAACCTGATGAACTTCCAAAACACTTCCAGATAAACTTGACTAAACTTAACACGCCAATGTAATTTCAAAAGTTCTCTGTAATGTCGCTGTCTGTATACTGTCTCTTCCCTTGTAAACCGCTTAGAACTGGTTGTGGTATGGCGGTATATATTATTATTAATAATAAAATAAACCTACTCTGCCTTTCAGCAGCGTTTATTCCCTGAAGGCTGAAAGAGTATGAGATTGAAGATTAGAGGGTTAATAACGTGAAGTGTGAGAGGACTCAGTAACGGGATCCTCAGCAGCTCTGCAAGGGCTAAGGAGTTAACTCTGCCCAAGGGCTGAGTGGAGGATTTATTTTATTTTTGTTTTTCGAGCAACAATACATTTTCCTTTCTTTTCTCCCCAAAGCAGGGTGTCACTCAGAACGGTGCTGTAACAGCTTCAAAATATTTTGGCTCTGGGGTATGCAATAGGGCAGGGGTGTCCAATGTCGGTCCTCGAGGGCCGCAATCCAGTCGGGTTTTCAGGATTTCCCCAATGAATATGCATGAGATCTGTTTGCATGCACTGCTTTCATTGTATGCTAATAGATCTCATACATATTCATTGGGGAAATCCTGAAAACCCGACTGGATTGCGGCACTCGAGGACCGACATTGGACACCCCTGCTATAGGGGGTTCATAGTCTTAAGTGCGCAAGACTGACGCTTGCCGACAAACGAGCGCCGACAATTCAGCGCAGGACTTCGCGCTGAAGGGCTCCGACGGGGGGTCTTGGTGGGGAACCCCCCCACTCTACTTAATAGTGATCGCGCTGGCATGGTTGGGAGTTTGGGGGGTTGTAGCCCCACATTATACTGTAAATTTATCTTTTTATCTATTTTTTACGGAAAAAGTTAAGTTTTCAGTATAATGTGGGGGGTTACACCCCCCACACCCCCCCAACGCCAGCACGATCCCTATTAAGTAGAGTGGAGGGGGTTCCCCCGCACACCCCCGTCGGAGCCCTTTATAAGTAGGTTTTTCTTTGGCGCGATGAAGTCCTGCGCTGAATTGTCAGCGCTTGTTTGTCGGCGCGTGTCTGTCTCGCGCGCTTAAGACCCATCACCCTATAGGGTAATATATAATACTAACCTCGCCCCCATTTTTACAAAACCGCAGTGTAGTTTTTAGCGCCGGCCATGGCGGTACCAGCTCTGATGCTCATGGGAATTCTATGAGCATTGGAGATATCATCGCCACGCCCTGCACTAAACACTGCGCTACGCTTTTGTAAAAGGGGGAGGGGTAAATTTCTTTATTTCTTTTTAGGAAATTAGCCTGGAAAAGGGATAACGGGAAGAATAAGATGGAAGGCATTCACTGTTTATGGAGATTGGGGTAAGGGAGGGAAAACATACGTGGAAGGAAAGAGGGCATGGCTTGCCCCCAGTTGTAAACTGCAGTGCCCAGACTGGCAAACTACAACTATTAATTATTTTGATAGCGCTACCAGACACACGCAGCTCTGTACACAGCCACAAAGAATAAGAAAAAAGTCCCTGCTCCAAAGAGCTTACAATCTAAACAGGCAAGACAGACAAACAGGATGTCATGGATACAGTTCAGGGGAATGGTTAATCTGCTGGCTGGGTTGGAGGGCAGAGGGGAGTGCAGGACAATCAAGCCATTGTGACATCACTGATGAGGTTGGCTCTTATTGGTGGAATGAGGCATTATGACATCACAATCTCAGCTCTGCTTCCCAAAGACTGAAACTCTTCACACTACTACTACTACTATGAATTATTTCTATGGCGCTACCATACATATACGGTGCTCTACAAAGTCACAAAGAAGACAGTCCCTGCTCCAAAGAGCTTACAATCTAAACAGGCAAGTCAGACAAACAGGATGTCATGGATACAGTTAAGGGGAACGGTTAATCAGGTGGCTGGGTTGGAGGGCAGAGGAGTAGGATTAAGGATTGAAGGTGGGTTTTCAGTCTGCTTTTAAACAAGGGAAGGGGCTTGACGGACAAACTCGGGTAATTTATTCCAGGCATAGGGGGCAGCTAGATGAAAGGAACGAAGTCTGGAATGGGCAGTGGAGGAGAAGGGTAACGCTAAGAGCGACTTATCTGAGGAACGGAGTTCTCTGGGAGGTGGATAAGGAGAGAGAAGCGAGGAGAGAGATTGAAGGGCAGCAGAAGGAACACACTTGTAGGTCAGCAATAAGATCTTGAACCGTATGCGATGGCAGATAGGGAGCCATTTGAGCGATGAGTGGTGTTTCTGAGGTCCGAAGCTTCAGTAAAATTATGAGATTTATAGCTATTAGGAGTGGTTGAATTATATATCACAACGGATATTTATCACTTGGAATAAGAGGTATTTAAGAGCTATATGCGATTCCAAGTTACAGTACTATTGAAGAACATAACATCACATCATACGTTAACCGCGTAACCATGAGTTCTACGCAGTTTACAGAAGATTATAAACTAAAAACAATTTAAGAATGACAGAAGGAAATTATTTGACCAAGTATTTTGAGAAGAAGTGAGTTTTCAGTTGAGTTCGGAAATGTTTATAAGAACAGGCTCCAAGCAATAACAATCGAAATTCTCCATCGTGTGAAGCTGCGTGGAATGCGAAAGTAGGGTCCAGAAATTTCTTGCTTTTACAGCCCTGTAATGACGGAAAGGTGAATAGGGCATGAGACTTTCGACTATTTTTAGACGATGCGAGAGAGAATCTCTTAGCCATATAAAACGGAGCGCTACCATAGATGACCTTATACCAAAAGCAACCCCACTTAAAACACGAGCCTCCATTGGCAGCCAATAGAACGGAGTCACATGATCATATTTTTAAAGACCGTAGATCATTCTAACCGCTGTATTCTGAATCGGTATGAGTCGAACCATGTCTTTCTTGGGAATTAAAAAATACTTGGTATCACTATCGACAATAACCTCTCCTACCATGATCATCTAAATAATACTATTAAATCATGCTTTTATAGACTACGCCTAATCCGGTCAATCTCAAAATTTTTAGAATCAAAATCGTTAAATATCTTACTACATTCTTTGCTTATCTCTAAACTTGATTATTGTAATTCTCTATCCATCTGCTCAGTGCGCAGCAGCCTCGAAAAAAGCCAACAGGATGCTTGGCATCATAAAGAAGGGCATAACAACCAGAACACGGGAAGTCATCATGCCATTGTATCGAGCGATGGTGCGTCCACATCTGGAATACTGCGTTCAGTATTGGTCGCCGCACCTCAAGAAGGACATGGCGGTACTTGAGAGAGTCCAAAGGAGAGCAACGAAAATGGTAAAAGGGCTGGAACACTGCCCATACGCCGAGAGGTTGGATAGGCTGGGGCTCTTCTCTCTGGAAAAGAGGAGGCTCAGGGGAGATATGATAGAGACCTTCAAGATCATGAGGGGCATAGAGAGGGTGGATAGGGACAGATTCTTCAGACTGAAGGGGACAACAGGTACGAGGGGGCATTCGGAGAAACTGAAGGGAGATAGGTTCAAAACAAACGCAAGGAAGTTTTTTTTCACCCAAAGGGTCGTGGACACTTGGAATGCGCTACCGGAGGAAGTGATCAGGCAGAGTACGGTACAGGGATTCAAACAGGGATTGGACGGATTCCTGAAGGATAAAGGGATCATAGGATACTGAGGGAGGAACTGGGATGTAACACAAGTATAGAAAGCTAACCAGGTAATGAATATAGAAACCAGGTCGTGCATGTGCAAGACCGGAGGATTAGGACTTCGATAGGAAGACAGGACTTAAATGAGAAATCAAGGTGGCAAGGGAGCCCCCTCTGGTGATACAGACAGGTCGTGACCTGTTTGGGCCGCCGCGGGAGCGGACTGCTGGGCGGGATGGACCTGTGGTCTGACCCGGCAGAGGCACTGCTTATGTTCTTATGTTCTTATGTTCTACTGTTAAATATTACACTAAAAGAAAAGAAACGTTTACAAATTATACAAAACACTGCCGTTAAGCTTATTCATAAAGGAAAAAAATACGATCATGTTACTCCCTTTTTGATTAAATCACACTGGCTCCCCATTAATCATCGGATTACTTATAAAATCCTATTATTAACATTTAAAACTCTCGACACTAATGAACCTCAATTCATAAATAAACTACTTATTCCATACAATACTTTACGTCCTTTACGTTCAAATAACCATAAACTTTTAACTATTCCCTCTTTAAAAATGATTGGAACCCGCCGTCAGGATATGTTCTCAGTATCAGCGCCTCAACTTTGGAACTCTTTACCTTTACATTTAAGAGAAATAAATAACTTAAACGATTTTAAAAAGAGTTTAAAATGCTTTTTATTCAAGGATGCTTTTAACGTTTAGCTTTAGAATTAATTATGAGCTCCTCTTACATGTAACTATTTTTTTTTACATCATTTATAAACTTTTAGCCTATTATATAATAATTAAGAAAAATTTTCAATTGAACTTTTACCTTATAACTTTTATCCCTTTTTTTTTTTAATATATACTATTACTTAATGTATAAATTGTTAATTTTTATAATATTTTATGTTATTTACTATGTTAGTAAATTTTAGTGTAAATTTGTTAATTTTATAATATTTCATGTTATTTACTACTTTAGTATTATGTTTATTCATACACTGTACTTCGCTTAGATATAATTTTAATTAAGCGATTAATCAAATATAAATAAAACTTGAAACTTGAAACTTAATTGTTAAATACATAATACAGTGCTCCCCCGCGAATTCGCGGTCAGCGATTCGCGGTCAATGCCATTTGACACGCAGCTCCTGAGTGGTGAGGCCCGACTTTAGTGCAGGAAGAGGCAGTCGGAGCATACCGCGAGGGATTTCCTTCACTTGCTGGTGCTCTGGCTGCTCTCTCCTGTCTCCCCCGCTAAAAAATGTATTCGCGGGTTTTCAACATTCGCGGGGGTTCCTGGGACGGAACCCCCGTGAATATCGGGGGAGTACTGTATGACAATAATCCAAAAGACTCAATAATAAAGGTTGTACCAGAAGTTTAAAAGCAGAAAACTCAAAAAAAAGGTTTAAGGGTAGGCAGTTTCCATAGCGTGTAATAACCCTTACGTACCACAGCATCTATCTTAGTGGGACTCTTACGGAGAGTGGTGACATGAGCGTAGCGAGGTTCAGACCCAATAGCTCATAACTTTCCTAATCCCATGAAATCCCCAAATCCTTAACCCATCTTCCATTTCTTTCCTTTCACCCACAAAAATCCAAACAAAAATACGAACATTACAATAAGTCACATAATCCAACATCTCTTCTGTATTTCAAAGTATAAATAGTGGTTGAAATATATTTTCTGGTCAGGAAACTTAACTACAGAGCATGCTAATGATCACTAAGACGAGACTTCCATTCGAGAATGAAACGGGGACAATTTTTTTCTCTGTCCCCGCAGTAACTCAGTTTCCACATCCCGACCCTGCAAGTTTTGTCCCTGTCACTGTCCCTGTCCCTTTCCCATTCCTGCAACCTTTATCTTAACCACACAAGCCTCGGACACTTATGATTTTAAAGCGTTTGAAGCTTGTGCAGATGAGAACGGAGCTCAGGCATTGGTGGAATGAGACATTATGACATCACAATCTGAGCTCTAGAATGTTGCTACTTAGGATTTTAAAGTGTTTGAGGCTTGTGCGGATGAGGACGGAGCTCAGGCATTGGTGGAATGAGGCATTATGACATCACAATCTGAGCTCTAGAATGTTGCTACTTGTGATTTAAAGCGTTTGAGGCTTGCGCAGATGAGGACGGAGCTCAGGCATTGGTGGAATGAGGCATTATGACATCACAATCTGAGCTCTAGAATGTTGCTACTTGTGATTTAAAGCGTTTGAGGCTTGCGCAGATGAGGACGGAGCTTGCAGGAATGGGGCAGGGACAGGAAAAGAACTCACGGGGATGGGATGGGAAAATGAGTTCCTGCGGGGACGTGGAAAATTTTGTCCCCGTGTCATTCTCTAACTTCCATCCATTCAGTTACGTAAAGCGTGCACCGTGTTTCAGGTCGCATCACTGCCCATCCTAAGTGCATATCCACACCCACATGCCTCAAGGCACACCACTCTCACCCATGCTCTTCAATGTCTTCATCGCCTCCCTTGGTACCCTATTAGACAAACTCGAAGTAACCTCATTCAGCTATGCAGACGATATAACCATACTCCTTCCCTTTGACTCACAAGACCCCACTACAACAGATAACCTGGTAAAAACCCTAGAAATAGTGGAAAACTGGATGACAGAACACAAACTGAAGCTCAATCCAGACAAAACTAAATTTCTACTGCTTGAAAAAGACAAAACCCCCTCGATAACAGAACTAGAAATAAAAACCACCAAATATCCTATACAGACCACTCTCAAACTCCTTGGAGTAACAGTAGATAGATGTTGCACTCTTCAGGTGCAAATCAACAAAATCACACAAAAAGCATTCTTTACCATGCGCAACCTTCGCAAAATTAGAAAATTCTTCGGCAAAGAACAATACAGACTCATAGTTCAATCCCTAGTCCTAAGTCTACTGGACTATTGCAATATCCTCTACCTTCCTTGTCCCACCTACCTAATAAAACAACTACAGACTGTCCAGAACACTGCCCTCAGACTGATCTATTCCCTTCGAAAATTTGACCACATCACCAACGCCTTCCTAGATTCACACTGGCTTCCAATACAAGCCCGCATCCAATTTAAGCTATATTGCATAATATTCAAAACATTAAACGGAACGGCACCCTCCCACTTAAACAACCGCCTAAATAGGAACCTCTATTCCAGACAAAGGAGAACCCAGTCCCCTTTCTCCTACCCCCCTTATAAAGGAACTAAGCGCAAAAAGATGTACGACAACCTACTAGCAACACATGCAGCTAAATTGGACCCCTCCATCACCAACCTACTGACAGCTTCAACTGACCTCAAAGCTTTTCGAAAAGAAATCAAAACCATACTATTCAAGAAATACATTCTAATTTCCTAACCCCACTCCTCTCCCCTCTCTCCCCTTCTTAGGATCCTCCCTTCAACATGTGATTTAGACCTAACGCCTTTAACTGTATTCCTCTTCCTGAAAACGTCCAGCTATCGTTTAGATGTATTAGGCCCTACGTCGTTAATTGTATTCCTATTCCTGGAAATGTCCAGTTATCTTTTTGTTGTAATCCGCTTAGAACTGCAAGGTACAGGCGGAATAGAAGTCATTAATGTAATGTAATGTAATGTAATGTAACATGCGCATCTTTTTTTTGTAATTAAGAGATTTGGTGGGGAATTCAGTTAAGTGGTGCCCAAAGTTTGGTGCTAAGATAGGGGAAAGTGTGCTCCACGCAGAGCAGCCACTGCCGAATACTATCTTTGCGCAGATCTGGCTCTTGACTTTAGGTGCTGCGGCTACGTCTGCATAAACCCTGGCATAAACCCTGGCACGCAACTAATGGCAATTGGGCGTACAAATGACCCCTTCTATAACATCGCACCTAATTTCTGGGAATGCCCCGACCCGCCTGTGCCCCTCCATAGCCACCCCCCCCTTTTGAATTGCACACTGTAAAATTTAGTCGCCCTGTCATAGAACTGGGCGTGGAGCAGCTCCACTGCGCAACAACTAATTGTTGCCAATTCAGTGCTGTTAACCAGGGCAGGATTAATTCGTCGAGGGCCCCTAGGCACACAAGTCCACTGGGCCCCCTGCCCCGCCCCACCCCACCATGCGCCCAGGCGGAAACAGGAAGCCGCGTCAGAGGGAAGCTTTGGGCAAGCAGCACCGCTTGCACAATTACAGTTTCCGTTGCCTTTCTTACCCGCGTTGCTTGCTTGTCTTACTTTCCGTCGATGGGGGGGGGGGGGGGACTGCATTGCCGATCGGGGTTGGGCCCACGTTGCCGATCGATGCTGGAGGGGCCCATCGCCATTTGGAAAAAACAACGTTGATGCCCTCCTTCATCGGGCCCCCCTGACCATTTCGGGCCCTAGGCACATGCCTACTTGGCCTATTGGTTAATCCTGCCCTGCTGTTAACTCCACTTACTGATTCCCAATGCCTAATTAATTTGCACACGGCTCTGGGATCCTTACCCAACTTTGAGTGACCTAGATAGAATCGGGGAAAGATGTTTAGTAGCCATTGCTAGTGCCCTCAGCAGTGGCATAGTGTGGGTGGTGGCATCCCTGCCCTCTTCTCTGCCCCCCACCATGCATGCAGGCATGCCCCTTCCCTTCTCTCCTATACCTCTTCAATTTTGCCAGCATGAGCAGCCTATCCTACCTGCTGCCTGTGCCAGCCTCAGCTCTCCCTCTGATGTCACTTCCTGTTCCCGCAACCAGGAAGTGACTTCAGAGGGAGAGCCAAGACCAGCGCGAGAAGTAGGTTGGAGTTGCTGCTTGCATTGGTGAAGAGTTAGAGATACCGGGGGGGGGGGGGGGGGAGAGGGGAGGAGAGAAGGGATGCATGTGGCAGGGAGGGGCGGGTAAGGACCGGGGACAAAGAGGAGGAGAGGTGCCAGCAGTCGGTGCCCCTATCAAGATGCCCCCGCCCACCCCTTAAATACACCACTGCCTCTCAGGAAAGATTATATAGACTTGTGCTGGCACAGGCAAGACTGATCATGTTGCCATGTAGGGGTGACAGACTTATGAAGTGCCAGGCTGGGTCAAACCAAGCCCAGCAACTGATAGGAGCTAGCTGTGTGGGTATCACACCCAATGCTGAGCATATGCCTTCATTGTGTCATTTCTATTTTGCTTGGCAGCCCAGTCAGTCTGAAATGTCAGCACCTATGCAGTAGTCTGTTTTGTTTTTTTACTGTGACGGCAGATAAAGGCCTAGACCAGGGGTGTCCAACCTTTTGGCTTCCCTGGGCCGCAAGAGATGCCTTAATCGGCGCCTACATTAATGACCTAATTCCCTCTTTTACAAAACTGTGGCATGCTTTTTAATGTCGGCCATGGCGGTAACAGCTCAGACGCTCGTGGGAATCCCTATGAGTGCCAGAGCAGTTAACGCCATGGCTGGCGCTAAAAACCATGCTACGATTTTGTAAAAAAAAAAAAAAAAAAAGGGGTGGAGGTAAATGAGCTTTAACAAGCTCATAATTGGATAAAAAAAATTTAATTGGCCAATAGCGCCCACCTGGTTCTATAAAAGGTAGGTGCTTAATGCCTAAATGGGCACGTATGAGGGCGGAGATGGAGATTTGCGCCCTCGGGCGCAATTCTCAAAAGAAGTTTGGTGCCTGCAATGTGGGCCATTAAAACCCTGGTGGGCATTATGATTCTGTAAACGGCGCCTAAATGTGACGGACACGCAGCTAGCACCTTTTTTCAAGGCGCCATTTTCAGAATCTGGCCCTTAGTGGCTCCTCCCCCTTCCATCTGCCACTCAGCAGCTACCAAAGAGGTCAGTACGAGACTATTAAAAAGCAGCTATTTAAAAAAAAAAAAAAAAAAAGACTGGTTTCCCACTTTTGAGGGTGTGTGGGGCATTATAAATTAGTACTGGACACCAATGGCATAGTGAGAGTGCGCGGCGCCCCTCCCCCGCCCTCTTCCTCGCACCTTTTTAACTTTGGCTCAGGCAGCCAACCAACTTACTGCCCGCATCGGCCTCGGCACTCTTTCTGACGTCACTTCCTAGGGGCGGGTCCCAGAAGTGACGTCCGAGAGAGCGCCGAAGCCGACGCGGGCAGCAAGTTGGTGGTTGCTGGTGACAAAGTTAAAAAGGTATGTGGGAGTAAGGCAGGGGTGTCCAATGTCGGTCCTCGAGGGCCGCAATCCAGTCGGGTTTTCAGGATTTCCCCAATGAATATGCATTGAAAGCAGTGCATACACATAGATCTCATGCATATTCATTGAGGAAATCCTGAAAACCCGACTGGATTGCGGCCTCGAGGACCGACATTGGACACCACTGGAGTAAGGGAAGGGGCTCGCTTGCGGCAGGGAGAGGAGTGGGGAGGGGGATGGAGAGGAGGAAGGGTACCGACGCCCCGAGGAAGATGGTGCCCTGTGCGGTCGCCCTTACCACGCCACTGCTGGATACCCACAAGCAGTCCTTATCTGTTATTCACCCCTCCCCCAATCCAGATAAAGTGTATTTACTTACCTGTAACCTAGGTTCTCCGTGGACAGCCCTACCTGGTTCCTTATTAACAAAGAGCTGTCAAGTTACCCAGGAGACTTTTGGACCACTCCTGGATTGAAACTGACACCCTAAAAGCAGTGCGTTATTTGCATTCCCCGACTCCACTTCTAAAATCTCAATGTGGCTTTAAATCCTTTAAAGTGTTTGAGGCTTGCGCAGATAAGGACGGAGCTTAGGCATTGGTGGAATGAGGCGTTACGACATCACAATCTGAGCTCTATAATGTTGCTACTTAGGATTTTAAAGCGTTTAAGGCTTGCGCAGATGAGGACGGAGCTTAGGCATTGGTGGAATGAGGCATTATGACATCACAATCTGAGCTCTAGAATGTTGCTACTTAGGATTTTAAAGCGTTTAAGGCTTGCGCAGATGAGGACGGAGCTTAGGCATTGGTGGAATGAGGCGTTACGACATCACAATCTGAGCTCTAGAATGTTGCTACTTAGGATTCCCAACCCCTAGCCAGTCGGGTTTTCAGGATAGCCCTAATGAATATGCATGAAAGAGATTTGCATATAACGAAGATGATAGGAATTCAGATCTGCCTCATGCATATTCATTAGGGCTGTCCTGAAAACCCGATTGGCTAGTGGTCCTCCAGGACAAGGTCGGGGGCCGCTGCCATAGCGCGCCAAGATGGGCGAGTGGAAATCCAGGACCGACCCCCAGACTCTCTCTTCTTGGATCTGGGTAATTTGGCAGCTCTGATCATATCCATTCTGGAGGGGTTTCAAGGTGCTGGATTTGGGAATCCGTCTCTGGGGGGAAGGGGGGAAACGCTGCGCCCTTGCCCCACATCTGAATTGGATGGGGAGGAGTTGCCTATCCACTAGCAACGCCGAATCGAGTCAAAAGCCCTCCTGGCACTGATGCCGCCTACCCCCCCCCCCCCCCAATACACTAAAATTCCACCAAGTTAAAATAATTGTTTTAAAGAACAAACAATAACATTTAACGGTTTTCAGCAAGTACTTTAGAGGGGTAACTAAAGATTCTCTCCCCCCCCCTCCATTGAATTTGCAGGTTCTCATCAGCTTGTTTCCTGTCCTGAGGCACGGCTGTGGTACGATGAGTTAGTGGGTGCCTGGTGTGAACGATTTTTAGGCACCTGGGGCTTCATTATCTGGGGGGGGGGGGGGGGGAAAGGAGAATGACAAACCCTGGAGTGGCTCCACTGTGCAGCCCTAAATCCATGGCAGTGTGCCAGCTGGTTTCAGTGATTAAACTATTAGCCACCAGCCAGGGATCAGTAGCCCTTGCTACTTCTACACGTGCCCCTCCCCCCCCCCCCCCCGGCACTCTTATTTACAGTGACTTTTCCCCAGCCCTCCCCACGGGGAATGATAGATGTAAGAAGAGCTGTAACTTACCCAGAAGCCAGAGGAGGGAGAAGTAGATAGAGACGTGGAAGTGCATCTTGCAGGTGCCTGGGGCATAGAGAGGGGTCGCTGTGCCCCCGCCGGGGCAGGAGTGGCTCCGGCTGGCTCTTTGGGGAGTGGCCGCCGCTCCTCCCTCTCTCCGCTGCTGCCCCTTTGCTCCTGCTCTTTGCCTGTCCTTCCAGCGCTCGAGCCGCAGCTGCCTGCTCTCCTGCTACGGGCGAATGCGCTGCCTGCGCCCGTGCTGCTCTCGCGCGCAACCAGTAACGCCCGCAGCCCGGTCCCGTGTGATGGGGGGGCCGGCTGCTGTTGATGGAGCTGCTGCCTGCTCCCGTGCTGGTTTCTCCCTCGGCTGTCTGGGTCCAGCCGTCCCGGGTAAAGGCGGTGGACAATAGCAGTCCATTCTGCCTTCCTGCGAGTTTTACCCAATCCGATGGGATCCCTGGGTGGGCTCTGCCCGCACAATGAGAGAGGAAACTCCTCCTTCTGCAGAGCTATTCAAGACAAGCGCAGGATATCAGACCGGGGGAGAGAGTTCCTGGGAAAAGAGTCAGTTCTCAGCAAATGCCAAGATCTGCAAATGCCCTGGCGTGCTCATTCTGAACTGATAGCGATGCTTTGCCTTGAATATCTTTCTCTGTTACATGCCTATACCGTATTTCCTCGATTGTAGGACATCATCGATTCTAAGACATGCCCTCCCCCCTCTCTTTTGTAAAGGTGGACAAATAAACTCCCCATTCGAAGACCACCATCCATAACAAGATGCATCCCCATTTTAAGAACTGTAACAATTGCCACACTGGGACAGACGGAAGGACCATCAAGCCCAGTACTCTGTTTCAAACAATGGCCAACCCAGGTCCCAAGTAGGAAAAGAGATTTTACGCTGCTTAACCTAGGAATAAGCAGTGGATTTCCCCCAAGCCATCTCCATAATGGTCTATGGACTTCTCTTAGGAAATTATCGTAACCTTTTTTTTAAACCCCGCTAAGCTAACTGATTTCACCACATTCTCTGGCAACGAATTCCAGAGCTTAATTACACATATTTTCTCCGGTTTGTTTTAAATCTACTACTTAGTAGCTTCATCGCATGCCCCCCCCCCAGTCCTAGTATTTTTGGAAAGCGTGAACAAGCGACTCACATCTACCCTTTGGTACCATATTTTGGAAAGTCAACTTACGAAGTGTGCCAGATACGTTTCCATTTAGACATCCCAAGGATGCCTGATTTGTAATTTTCATCCTCAGTTCTACATGGGGGGTGCTAAAAAGTTCTCAGCCCCACCAACTTCCTAATTCGGAGCATTTCGTTGCCCCTGTTGCTGAAAAGAGTGTTACCTTATTTATTCCCCCCCCCCCTTTTACAAAACCATGATAGCGTTTTTTTAGCGCAGACCAGCGCACTGAATGTTCCGCACTGATCCCGACACTTAGCGTCAGGAGCAGCGCGGAACATTCGGCACGCCGGCCTGTGCTACAGACCGCTATCGTGGCTTTGTAAGGGGGGGGAGGGTTTAGTTAAGTGCCATATCTATGTATTTTTGACATCGTCTCAGGTCATTGAACCATATCCAGGTCATTCTCTTCTTGGTTGGGCTGAGGACTTTTCAGCACTCCCTCCTATGACCATCGAATGTAACCCGCAGCTGTCTTCCGCGCGCATTAAAATGAGTAAAAAAAGTGCCTAAACATTACTTCAACTTGATTAATCTCAAATGCTACCTGTTTGCCCTTTTCCTGAAGTGAAATTTTGAAGCGTTTCAATTGGACCTGGTCATTATGGCAGCCATTCTTTGTAAAACGGCAGCCGCTGGATTTTATAAGCTTGTATTCCCATCTTTACACTTAACTCAGAAATTTGTGAAAGCAAGTTACATAATTAAGTCCGCTTTGCACCTAACTTCATTTTACAAACTGGAAACGTCAATCGCTCCTCCTAAACTTACTTGCTCCACTTCATCACTGACGCTGAAACCGTGGATTGAAGACAAAGTTTTATTTTATTTTTCTTTCCAGCTTATGATTTATCTTTAATCTTATCTATTGTTTTGCCTTTTGTCTTTGTTTTGTTCTATTTCTATCATTTAAATTTCTCCAGAATTCTACTGTTCAACGGCTTCCCCTTCTGCTTCTATTCCTTTCTCTCCTCTCTTCTACCTTCCAAAGTATTTAGATCAATGCTGTCTTGTAAAAATGTTTATTTTATTTTTATTTTTCCTCTAACTCTACTTTTCACTTCTCTATTACCCTCCAGGTACTTTAGTTAGATTGTGAGCCTTCGGGACAGTAAGGGAATTTTTCAAGTACCTTTCTTATTTCTAATCTTAATGTATATTTTCTGTAAACCGCTTAGAACCTAACGGATGTAGCGGTATATAAGAAATAAATTACATTACATTACATTACATAATTGGTATTGATGAGCAAAAGGAGCTTTCAATTTGCTTTAATTGATACTAATTGGCAGGGCAGGATTAATTCATCGAGGGCCCCTAGGCACACTGGGCCCCCCTGTCCTGCCCTACCCCACCATGCGCCCAGGCGGAAACAGGAAGCTGCGTCAGAGGGAAGCTTTGGGCAAGCAGCACCGCTTGCACAATTACAGTTCCCGTTGCCTTTCTTACCCGCGTTTCTTGCTTGTCTTACTTTCTGTCGATGGGGGGGGGGGGGGCTGCGTTGCCGATTGGGGTGGGGCCCATGTTGCTGATCGGGGGGGGGAGCCCACGTTGCCGATCGATGTTGGAGGGGCCCATCGCCATTTGGAAAAACAATGTTGATGCCCTCCTTCATCGGGTCCCCCTGACCATTTCAGGCCCTAGGCACGTGCCTACTTGGCCTATTGGTTATTCCTGCCCTGCTAATTGGCACCAATTGCCAGTTGTTCTAGCCCTTAGGGCTAGATTCACTAACCTGTCCGAATTGGAACAATCCGTTTCCGATTCGGGCAGGTCCAACAAATTCAGGAACCTAAAATATGCAGATGGGGGCGATCGGAGGAATGCTTCGGGTTAAAACCACGGGCTTGCACTTGCAGTCGGAGCAGGCATGTTCGGGGCTCGACTCTCCTGCCCCTATCTGCCGGCGGCAGTGCCGGCGGCTTCTTCCCTCCTTCCCTTCAGTGCGAGCCCGCGGATTTAAAGCTGGCTCTGCACTGCGGCATGCAGCCCCACTTTAAAATCATGGGCTTGCACTGCGAGGAAGGACGGTAGAGAGCAGGAGAGTCGGGGCAAGCAGGCAGGAGAGATCGGGGCAGAGCAGGGCGGCATCCAGCTCGGTTCTGCATCCACACAAAGTTCATTGGAAATCTCCAGAGCGGGGAAGGGTGGGAGAGTCGGGGCAGGCAGGCATGGGGGTTTGGGGCAGGCAGGCAGGCGCGTTCGGGGCTGTAGGAGATCGGGGCTGACAGGTTAGAGAGCAGGGCGGCAGAAGGCAGGGCAGTCGCAAAGGGCTTCAGCGACTGGTCCTCAGAAGTCGCTTATTTTTGATCGGCCAGCCCAGTCGGTGTTGCAGGGTTTTGTTTAGTGAATCAGGTCCCTGCCTACTTTGCAGGCCGTTGCCCTCATTTGCATGCGCGGATCGGAGGATGGTCGGCAGAGAGGTAAGTAAATCGGGCCGGGGTCGCTAAGGGGTTGCAAACCGATCGGCACACGATTGGTTTGCTGTGTGAATCTAGCCCTTAGTCGGCATTCTATAACAGGGGTGCACCAATTCTATCACATGTATCAGCTAGCGGGACAGGTTACAGAATTCAAGGGGCCGCTGAAAAGTTCTCAGCCCAACCAACAAAGTTGGGGCGCTCTCCATCGAGGGCTATTTACGTAGTCCAGTGATTTTCCACTTTTTTCATTCCATCAGAAAAATGTAGAACAACAACAACAACAAAAAAAAGTGGAAAATCACTGGACTACGTAAATAGCCCTCGATGGAGAGCGCCCCAACTTTGTTGGTTGGGCTGAGAACTTTTCAGCGGCCCCTCGTACTAGCGGCGCTGCGTCTGTCTATGGTTGGGTGCAAATACAGTCTGTTCTCATTATTCGCGGTAGAATGGTTCCTGGAAAAGTCCGCAAACCGCAAAATCACGCATAATGATTGCCGCCCTCAAACAATTGGCTGAAATGCACTTCAAATCCTGTAAATGCATTAATTTCAATCTTGCCTACTTGGTACAGTAACTGCAGACAACCTCTTCAGTGAGATTCTCAGGTGTCTCATTTGTGGAATTTGCTACTGTTGACAATCCAGAATAAAGTGAATTTTTAAAATATATCCTTGAAGTGTTGTAGAATCAATATTAGTATTAATTTTTAAAGTTTAAGATCCAGTCTGAACAAGCAGGTCAAGGTGGTGGGCAGACTGGATGGGCCATTTGGCTTTTATCTGCCATTATGTTTCTATAACCATAAAGCTCTATGACCTCACAATGCAGGTGTAAAAACCTTAGCCAATAGGAAGAGGACATGCAAATGTTAAGAGCCTTAGCCTATAGGGAGAGGAGGAGATAGTAGATGTGGCAGATGGGCCATTTGGTCTTTATCTGCCATCATGTTTCTATGTTTCTATAATCATAAAGCTCTATGATCTCACAATGCAGGGGTAAAGAGCCTTAGCCAATAGGAAGAGGAGATGCAAATGTTAAGAGCCTTAGCCAATAGGGAGAGGAGGAGATAGTGGGACGGGGACCTGAGGAGTGTCAGCAAATCAAGGCCTTCGTATTAGGGCAAGGTTTATATCATGATTAGGGTTCCCATAATCATGATATAAACCTTACCCTAACACTAGATAGCAAGTGAATTTTAAAGTGTAGCGGGGGTGGGGGTGGAGGGGAAGAGAGGGTGTGTTCCCTCCCACACCTCAAAAAAGAGGGTTATTTTGTAACCCTCAAAAAGACAAAAAAGTATCCACTGCCGCAATTGTCCTGCGCTCATTCGACGGGTCACCTTTAATTCATATAGATAATTCACATAGATGCTTCTAATCTGGCTACGCGCCATTCTGTAACTCTGTGCGTATTTTCAACAACGTGTAGTTGGGAGGTGGGATGTCGCGTGGGCTGAACCTGAGTGGAGCCTGAGTGGAGCTCACACTTATATCACACGTATCTCCGGAATCTAGGGGCAAGCATTTATAGCAGCTTTATGCAGTGGCGTTGTAAGGAGGGGGGAGGGGCGGTCCGCCCTGGGCACCATGTTGGTGTGGGAGTCGGCACCCCTGCTCCTCTCTGCCCCCTCGTCTTCCCACTCCTCCCCCGCCACACACCCACTCCTTCCCCCGGACCTCTAGACAGGGGTAGGGAACTCCGGTCCTCGAGAGCCGTATTCCAGTCGGGTTTTCAGGATTTCCCCAATGAATATGCATGAGATCTATTTGCATGCACTGCTTTCAATGCATATTCATTGGGGAAATCCTGAAAACCCGACTGGAATACGGCTCTCGAAGACCGGAGTTCCCTACCCCTGCTCTAGGTGAAAGATTTTGAATATACAGATCCCAAACTTCCATAAAAAGACGAGTTTTTCTAGACCAGGGATAGGGAACTCCAGTCCTCGAGAGCCGTATTCCAGTCGAGTTTTCAGGATTTCCCCAATGAATATGCATGAGATCTATTTGCATGCACTGCTTTCAATGCATATTCATTGGGGAAATCCTGAAAACCCGACTGGAATACGGCTCTCGAAGACCGGAGTTCCCTACCCCTGCTCTAGAGCAATAACTTTAATGTGTTCCGCACAACCGCCGTCATCTCTCCCGCTGATGTCTCTCCTGGGTGCCGCGCAGAAAGTGGCATTGGCAGAGTCGAGAGGAGCACTTTGACGTTCTTGTTGGCTCGTGGCGGTAAACAAGGTACGAGGGAAGGGAAGGGGAGCAGATGTGCGGCGGAAAGGGATCGGGGAAGGCACGGCGAGCAGAGACGAGGGCGTGGGAGGGGCACCACCACCCCAAGCGTCTCTCACCCTCGCTGCGCCACTGGCTCTATGACTGGTTTATGTGCTCGTGCAAAGGAGCAGAGAAGTTCAGACCTTCAAGCTGAAGCTTTTAATATCTCCAATAGGAAGTGGAACAACAAAAAAAAAAAACCCAACCCCCCCGGACCCTACACAGACCATGTTTCAGCTACAAAGCCTGCATCAGGAGTCCTCAGGTTGTCCACTCGACAATTAGACCAGTGTCTCTCAAACTGTGTGCCAAATCACAGTGCTGTGCCCTGAAGAGATTCCGCTGTGCCGTGAGAGATTCCAGAATTTTTCCTTTATTTTTTTAAAAAATTATCTTCATAAGTATACACTAGAATGGATGACATGTACGTCACATACGCAAGAGTCTGTCAATGTTATGAGCGTCTGTGTGCAGAAGGATACAACCGCCCAGACAAGCATCATTCTTTGACGCAACTGGCCCTTGAAAACTCACGGCAATCATTTTTACTTTTATTGAGCAACAAAGCAATCGAGGCTTTGTTACCGTTTGGATCGCCTTATGTTTGCAAACTTGGATTTTCAGCTCTGACAAAAATTAAATTGAAAAAAAAAAAAAAATGAGAACGACTGCAGATGGTGGAGGATGAAATGCATGTTGGCTTGTCGACTATCGAGCAGTGTTTTGAGTTCATTTGCCCTCAAAAACAAGCACATCCTTCGCATTGATTAGCAATTCTATTCTATCTACTTTAGTTTCACCGTTGTTAAAATTACCCATCCATAGCTTAAAGAAATTGAAATAAATAACTCTCAAATTTAATTTTTGGTTGGATTTGCAATTTTATCATTTCAATTGTAATGTGCCGCAAAAAACATTTGCTCCGTTTAGTGTTCCGTGAAAAACATTTGCTCCGTTTTGTGTGGCACAACTAGAAAAGTTTGAGAGACACTGAATTAGACACAGTGGTATGGGAAGGGGCGGGCAGGGGGTGCGGACCGCCCCCGGCAGTATGTAGCTGGGGGCTCTGGCATCACTCTGGCCCGCCCAACCAGGGCGCCTCCTACCCTTACTACGCCACTGGTTAGGCAATAAAAATGAGCTGGAGTATCAATCTAATTGTTGAGTGGACAACCTGAAGACTCCTGATGCAGGCTTTGTAGCCGAAACACGGTCCGTTTTTTTTGTTCCACTTCCTGTAGGTGACATTAAAAGTTTCAGTTTGGAGGCCTGGTCTTCTCTGCTCCTTTGTTTATCCATTTAGTTTTGTGCAGAGATTTGACAACTTCCTTTTTTGTCACGCATAACCTCATCTATGCGTTACGTTAGCTAGTTTCCTTTATAGGCTTCACAAAGGCGCCCTCTAGGTGCATCTTTATAGAACTGCAATATAATGCTCCCTTTCTGTCTCATGTTCAAAGCATGGTCGGCAGTATATAATACCCAGTTGTCTCCCTGCCAAGAAACTTTCAGACTGCTTCTGCTGACAAGGCTAAGTGACTGCTGACATTAAGAAAAAGAGATATAATGTGGAGTTAAATATGAAGCTGTTTTTATTTTTTTTAAAAATGTTTGTTGAAAATCAATTATGTATATGTTTCATTATAACCCACTTAGGCCCTGGCATTTTGGGTGTAGAAAAGCAGATCGCATCAGGAGGGGGCATCTGTGCATGGACGGATGCAAGGCGGTGACATCACACGCATGCACTCATGACATCATTGCGTCGCATCTGCCTATGTTCGGATACCCTCCTGACCGATAAGGCTGACGAGATAAGGCTGAGGGGGGTGGGGCTAGGGGGAGAGGCTGGGGCCTGGTGAGGGTGTAACTGGGTGGGCCTGGGGGGTGGGCAGTAAAATCTGAAAACCCTAGACCTCCTGCGTAGATGCATAGCCCTTAGTGCTTCTTACTGCAAAGGCATTTTCCAGGGAGGGGGGTCACGTGTATATATATATCCTATATAATAAAACCCTACCTCGCGCATGCGCACTCCTATCTGCGTGCTTCCATGATCTGTAGATCTGTGGCCGCAGGAGTGTGCATATGCGAGTCCCCAGCCTTACTTCCCAACACCTACCACTCGCCGGCAGGACTGGATGCCAGCGCTGGACTCCCTGCTCTCCGTATCGGCTCCTCTCACCAGCCGCACCAGCATCGGAGAAGGCTTCCGACGCTGGCGGGATCGAGAGGAGCCGCAGCGATACCTCGCAGGGCGGGAAGGGAAGCCCAAAACACTCCAGCCGTGAAGGGATGCCCCGGTCCCAACTCCAAACCAGTTGATTCCAGCAGCGTTAAAAAGCACTCTACATACGCTGCTTCGAGGCCTTTTACTGCCCTGATTTGCTCTGCCACGTCTCTGATGATGTCATCACAGACGTGCCTGAGTAAATCAGGGCAGTAAAAGGCCCCGAAGCAGCGTGTGTAGAGTGCTGCACACACTGCTGGAATTGGCAGATTTGTCGGACCGCGGGAAGGGAAGGGTGGGGGCGCAAGGGACTAAGGGAGCAGGCAAGACCAAGGGAAGGGAAAGGGGGAAAGGGAAACGCTGCTGCTGCACAGGGAAGTGGTGTGGGGTGGGAGGGAATGCTGCTGCTGCACAGGGAAGGGGGGATCTAAATGCTGCTGTACAGGGAAGTAGTGGAGGGGGAGGGAATGCTGCTGCACAGGGACATGGAGGGGGAGGGAATGCTGCTGTGGCTGCTGCATAGGGAAGTGGGGGGGGGGGAGAGAGACAGATAGATAGAAAGAAAGCCAGACAGCGAGAGGAAGGGAGACAGAAAGAAAAGAAGAAAGACACAGGGGCAGAGAGAGACACAGAAAGACAGACAGACAAAGGGGGCCAGGGAGAGAGACAGACAGAAAGAAAGACAGCGGGAGGGAGAGAGACACAGAAAGAAAGACAGACAGACATATATTCTAGCACCCGTTAATGTAACGGGCTAAAATACTAGTATATATATATATATTTACTTGTATATCTTGAAAACTTTCCCCATTAGTAAGGTTACCAGATGTCCGTGAAAACCTGGACATATCCTCTTTTTAGAGGACTCGCCGGGTGCCCTCACGGATTTCCAAAACCTGGTAGTTTGGCCGGGATTTGTAAAGCATGAGCTTGGGGCCGCGTCTGGGGGACCTCTGAGCATGCGCTGAAGCGATGTGATGACGGCCCCTAGCTCGGGGAAGGTGCCAAAGGTTTGTGTGGGGGCGTGACGGGGGTTGAACAGGGTGGGGCCGGGGACAGAACGGACAATGACTGGGGGACGGAATGGGGCAGAGCCCAGATGTCCTCTTTTTTAACCTTAAAAATGTGGCAACCCTACCCGTTGGCATGAAGCTTTTGCACGTCCCTCGAGGCAAGCCTACGCTTCTTAACCGTGCTTCTTTTGACCAGGACTAGTGCTTAGGCTTCTGGCACTAACTATAACCTTTAAAATAAGTATATCTGGTCAGTGCCGAGGTGCTCCAGGGGTGAAATGTAGGTGGAGCTGGAAGTTATCTGGTTACTGCCGATGTTCAGTGTCATTGTTTAGACTTTTGGTGCAATCCCTTATACTTAGCCAACTTGATTACTGCAATGGTATCTCAGAGAAATATGCAGCGGCTAGGTATAATTCAAAACGCAGCGGTTGGATTGATTTTTGGGCTGAAGAAATATGACCATATAACACCTTTCTTTCAGGAATTACATTGGTTGCTGGTGGAGGGTGGGTGAAGTTTAAGTTTGGCTGTTTTTGTTTTAAGATTTTGTTTGGTCTTACCCCTAAATATTTAACCGATCTCTTCTCTTTTGCAACTAATAAACGCAGGAGAAGTTCACATTTGAATTTTGACTTTCCGCCCATAAAAGGTTGTAAACTTAAAAAAAAAAAAAAAAAATCACCAACATCTTTTGTCGTACCAGGCGGCTCCATGGGGCAAGGATTTGGAACATTTGATCATGCCCTCCAGTTCTTATTTGGAATTTAGGAGGCATTTAAAAACATACTTATTTTCCAAATATTTGGGTAACTAACTTTTCAAACTAATTGTACTTCCTACTTTTTGTACACCACATAGAATTTCACGGTCCTGCGGTATATACATTGATTATTATGTTACTAGTATTTGAGCCCGTTACATTAACGGGTGCTAGAGTATATGTCTGTGTATCTTTATTTCTGTCTCTCTCTCCCTCCCGCTGTCTGTCTCTCTCTCCCTGGCCCTCTTTGTCTGTCTGTCTTTCTGTGTCTCTCCCTGCCCCTCTGCCTTTCTTTTCTTTCTATCTATCTGTCTCTCTCCCTGCCTCCTATGCAGCAGCATTTCTCTCCCACCACTTCCTTGTGCAGCAGCCGCAGCAGCATTCCCTCCCCCTCCATTTCCCTCCCCCCACACCACTTCCCTGTGCAGCAGCAGCGTTTTCCCTACCCCCCTTTCCCTTCTCGCGGTCTGGCCGGCTCCCTTAGTCCCTTACCGCCCCCTCCTTCCCTTCCCGTGGTCCCGACAAACCTTTCGATTCCAGCAGCGTCTGCAGCACTCTACACACTGCTGCTTCGGGGCCTTCTACTGCCCAGCAAATCAGGGCAGTAGAAGGCCCCGAAGCAGCGTGTGTAGAGTGCTGCAGACGCTGCTTGAATCAGAAGGTTTCAGGACCTGCAGCCCTTGCTGGACACGAAGCGAGCTCTAGGGGTTTTTGGTTTTTTTTACGTGGGCCCAGCCGGAGCAGGAGGAGAAGCCTGGGAGGCAGGAATTAAAGTCCGTTCCAGCCCCCACTGACGTCGCCCTGGCCAGTTCACATCCTTCAGACGGCAAGAACTGCCGTGGCCAACAGGCTCCGCGCCACTGCGTGCATGCGCACTCGTACCTGCGGATCCCTACAGCGCACGGAAAACAGGAGCACGCAGGTGGGAGTGCGCATGCGCGCTTAGGGCTTTATTATATTAGATGTTATTCAGCTAACATCAGCGGTACCTAGTTAACTTCTGATGGCCGCTCAAGACCTGGATATTCAGGGGTGATAGGGTTACTAGACATCCGGATTTCCCCAGATAAATCCTCCTTTACGAGGACATGTCGGGGGGGGGGGGGTCCGGGTGGCTTTTCAAAACCTGGCATTTTATCCGGGTTCTGAAAAGCTTCCTGTCAAAATCACGTCAGGAAGGGGCATCCGCTCATGACATCTGGGGGGGCGGGGCTGGTGGTGGAACAGGGCGGAACCGGGCGGGTCTGGAGGCGTGGCCATGGGCCTGGATTTTCCTTTGGGAAAATCTGGTAACCCTGGGTGGTGGGATAGAGTTTAGAGCTAAAAATCCAGATCTGAATCAGCCCACGGCAGCTAATTGTTGACCACAGCGAGTTGGATATTTGCCTGGCTAGTAAGTGGCACTTCCATGTATCATCACCAGCATTGAAACCAATGCTCCTGCTTCACGCGCCAGTGTCCTTGCACAGAGCTTAATGACTTGTTTTTTTTATTGATCTCCGTAGAAAATATAAAGCACAATGAAACCTAAAACTGCATAACATGACCTATTATGCTCTCTAATCGGAACACAATCCAGCAACTCCCTCCCCCCCACCTGACGTATTAATAATAATAATAATAATAATAATAATTTATTTCTTATATACCGCTATACCGTGAAGTTCAAAGCGGTTTACAGTAAAGATACATTTTGTCAGGACGTGTTTTGCAAGGGGAGAGAGGGTAAGAGTTAGTCTCAAATCTAGAATTGGGGAGGCGAGGTAGAGAGGAGTGCCGTAGCGAGGAAGAGGAGGTTGGGCATTTAGAATTTGTTAAACAATCGAGTTTTCAGGGATTTTCTAAAGCCTGCGTATGTAGCGGCCTCAAGTATGGGTTTTCCAAGCCAAGTGTTCAGCCTGGCTGCCTGGAATGATAACATTCTATCTAAAAACTTTTCGTATTGGTAAGATTTCAGGGAGGGGTAATTAAATAGGTTTGTTCTGCGAGTGCTCTTGTTGGAATCGTTGAGAGAGAACTGGGAGATTAGGTAAGTTGGAAGCATCCCAAAGAGAGCTTTGCAACAAATACAAGCAAACTTGAAGATGATTCTGGATTCTACGGATAATCAGAAGGGGTTTCTGATAGTATGGGGTAATGTGTTCCCATTTTTTAAAACCGTGGATTAGTCGGATTGCGGTGTTCTGAATTAATCTCAGTTTGTTGAGGTTCTTTTTATAAGCTCCTAGGTATATGATATTACAGTACTCTAGAGTGCTTAAGATGATTGATTGTACTAGTAAACGGAAGGACTTTTCGTCGAAGAATTTTTTAATAGTGCGAAGTTTCCATAGAACCGAAATACTTTTTTTAAACAATAGGTTTGTGTGGTTTTCCAGGGTTAGGTGTTTGTCAAGGGTTACCCCCAGTATCTTTATGGTTTGGTCAATTTTGTATTCCTAGGATGAAAATGAACAGAAATGCCACTGAGTGGTTGACCCTTCCATGCATGGCAAAGAAATACAATTTCTCAGGCTAGTCTAAATAAATCTGCCCCAGCCCCACCCAAAATAAAAGGCTTTTGTAAAAACAAAAAAAAACAAAACAAAAAAACCCAAAACGGTAAAATTGTGACATCCTGACCAGAAATTCCCCAGCCAGGTCCAACCTCAACGTCCTACGCAAAATGCAACTGTACATGAAGCTGGTTGTTCCGAAGGATTTGTAGGGAGCATCATACTTGTGTGTGTTATATGCCAATATCTCCACCTCCTCATCCCCTCCGCTGGAAAAATAAAAAACCCTTTCTCATCCAGACATGGTTATTTATGGGGGGTGGGGGGATTCACGTATTATGCTCGGATATGTTCCAGGAATAGGCTCCATATCTGCAAAGAAGAACTTCTTGTCTCTCTCCTGTGTCTTTCAAATGTGTTGTAAAGTGGTCTCAAACTATAGTGTGACTTTGTTTTCAGCTTATCTCAGGCCTTATTAATAGCACACGGAGGAAATCCTTCAGTGCATGCTGAACTGCGCCATCAGCGAGCTGGAAAATGCTCCCCACACCATGCATCCATCTGCTACAAAGCGCTGGTCCTAAAAGGAGCTTGAAAAGCACTCCCTTGTTCGTCGCTGGATCCCCTTCTCTTCACACAAAAACATGAATGCGAACAAAAGAAAGCAGCGCAAGCACCCTTCCCCCCCTCTTTTGCCCGAGCTGCCCCGCATCCCTTCAGCGAGGACTTGCCTGAGATAGCAAGAGGTTGCCATAGCAGCGTCTAAAGTCCTCGCCAAATGGGTCATTGTTTCGTTTCGGCAGTCGCCCAGAAGAATTTGCTGTTTGTTTTAGGGATGGAGGGCTACAAAGTTTTTCTGCGCCTTCTTCTTTGATTTCACTCTTCGGTTCCCACATCTCGCTCTCGTCGCAATTCGCTTTCAGTCATTCAACGGGGCTGGGCATTCGAAGCCTGCACCTTACAGGTTTATGGGATGGTTTATGGGACGGAACGCGCTTCCGGAAGGTGTGAAAGGCCAGAGCACACTACAGGGGTTCAAGGAAGGTTTGGATAGGTTCCTGGAGGATAAGGGGATTGAAGGGTACAGATAGAACTAGAGGTAGGTTATAGAAGTGGTCAGAAACCACTTCACAGGTCGCAGACCTGATGGGCCGCCGCGGGAGCGGACCGCTGGGCGCGATGGACCTCTGGTCTGACCCAGTGGAGGCAACTTCTTATAACCCGGTTCCCAAATCACTTCCATAAGAAGGCACTTGTTTATTCTTTGCGTGAAGCGTAAAGTCTCTGTTGCAACCCGATAGTAAAGAGTACAATTTTGGAGACCCTACCTACGAAAAGATAGAAACAAGAAGGAGACGGCTTCGAAGTCGGTCCAGAGGGTGGTTACTAAAATGGTCAATAGTCTTCATCTTAAAGCATATGGGGAGATATTTAAAAAGATCTCAATATTTAGAACAATGTTTCTCTCAACTCAGTTTCAAGTTTAATACAGATTTGATTAATCGCTTTATCTAAATTCAAAGCGATGTACATAAAGATAAAATTACAATATAAATACAGTATCATAGTAGATAAAACAAACAAGGTTAATGACAAATTTGACAGAACTGGAAACAAAGGGGAAGTATAGGGAAAAAGTTACATTTTAAGTTAAAGAAACATACGTATAGGGAAGGCACATAAGGAGAGGGGAATGATAATAAGATGTAAAAGAAGGATAAAAATTGAAAGTGAGACTTAAAAGAAGGATTTTAAGAGATTCTCATGATTGTTATAAAGGTTACATTATAGCTAGTTAGTTAATGAAGGCATCGTTAAAAAGGAAAGTTTTTAGTTTACTTTTAAATTTTTCTATGTTAATTTCTTCCCTTAAGTGACTAGGTAAAGAATTCCAGGTTTGGGGTGCAGTAACTGAAAAAATAAATTGACGACGCGTATTTATTATTTTAAGAGATGGAATCGTTAATAAATGCATTTCAGTAGATCTTAATGTTCTATTAGCTGTGTATGGGATTAGCAATTTATGAACGAAAGCTGGAGTTTTAAAAAGAAGAGATTTAAAGGTGAGCAAGCTAAGTTTATATATTATTATTCTATGGGCTACTGGAAGCCAATGGGCTTCCTTGAGGATACCCCCTTGCCAGTCAGATTTTCAGGATATCCACAATGAATATGCATGAAAGACATTTGCATGCACTGCCTCCATTATATGCAAATGTGCATATTCATTGTGGATATCCTGAAAACCTGACTGGCAAGGGGGGACTCCGGGACGGAGTTGAGAAACATAGCTTTAGAAGAAAGGCAGGAGAAGAGAGGTATGATAAAGGCGATCAAATACTTCAGTGGCAGAAATGCACAGGATGCAAGTCAGAGAATGACACGGGGACAAATTTGTTCCCATCCCTGCAGGAACTGAATTTCCCCCGTCCCGTCCCCATGACTTTTGTTTCTGTCCTTGCCCCATTTCTGTAAGCTCTGCCTTAACCGCACAAGCCTCGAACACTTATGATTTTAAAGCGTTTGAGGCTTGTGCGGATGAGGATGGAGCTTAGGCATTGGTGGAATGAGGCGTTATGACATCACAATCTGAGCTCTAGAATGTTGCTACTTAGGATTTTAAAGCGTTTGAGGCTTGTGTGGATGAGGACGGAGCTTAGGCATTGGTGGAATGAGGCGTTATGACATCACAATCTGAGCTCTAGAATGTTGCTACTTAGGATTTTAAAGCTTTTGAGGCTTGTGCGGATGAGGACGGAGCTTAGGCATTGGTGGAATGAGGCATTATGACATCACAATCTCAGCTCTAGAATGTTGCTACTTAGGATTTTAAAGTGTTTGAGGCTTGTGCGGATGAGGACGGAACTTAGGCATTGGTGGAATGAGGCATTATGACATCACAATCTCAGCTCTAGAATGTTGCTACTTAGGATTTTAAAGTGTTTGAGGCTTGTGCGGATGAGGACAGAACTTAGGCATTGGTGGAATGAGGCATTATGACATCACAATCTCAGCTCTAGAATGTTGCTACTTAGGATTTTAAAGTGTTTGAGGCTTGTGCGGATGAGGACAGAACTTAGGCATTGGTGGAATGAGGCATTATGACATCACAATCTCAGCTCTAGAATGTTGCTACTTAGGATTTTAAAGTGTTTGAGGCTTGTGCGGATGAGGACAGAACTTAGGCATTGGTGGAATGAGGCATTATGACATCACAATCTCAGCTCTAGGGTGCTTCATGGGGAGTCTTTCCAAGTACTACATTTTTTTTATTTTTTTTTTAAAGGTCCCCTGTAAGTGCTACTACATATCCAAGATAAAGATGATAATTTTTGGGACTCGCTTCAATTAGATTTGTTTCTTAAAGGGAATAAAACTTGACCTGCTTTGTTTTTGTTTTTTTCAAAATGGGGTAAATATGTAATAGCGCTCATTTGAATTTAATGGGGGTAGAAAAGGGGGAGGGTTCCCTCCTTCCTCCTTATTTTTGATTTCTTGCTGCTTTCTAAATTAATGAGCTGGGCTAGATGGATTTGCAAGTTTATTTAAACGTAAGTTCTTTGTATATTATTTACTTTTAGGATCCATATCTTTACTAAGGGCTCCTTTTACTAAGGTGTGCTAGCGTTTTTAGTGCACGCTAGCCGAAAAATTACCGCCTGCTTAAAAGGAGGCGGTAGCGGCTAGCGTGCGCTATTCCGCGCGTTAAGGTCCTAACGCACCTTTGTAAAAGGAGCCCTATGTGAATGTAACGTTGTAAAATTATTTCAATAAAAAAAAAATTTTGAGCTTTTATTGAAGTTAGAGCAAGGTTCATCTATATATATAAAATCGGAGGTATGTATGTGTGTGTGTATGTGTGTGTGTGTGTATGTGCCGCGATCACGCAAAAACGTCTTGACCGATTTGAACGACACTTGGTATGCAGATCCCTCACTACCTGGGGTGATATGTTCTGGGGGTCTCGCGCCCCACCTGCACACGTAGGCGGAGCTACAAACAGAAAATCAGATTTCACCCATTCATGTCAATGGAAAAAATGTAAAAAGCTGCCATTCTCACAGTAATTCAAAAACGGCTTGACCGATTTGAACGAAACTTGGTATGCAGATCCCTCACTACCTGGGGTGATATGTTCTGGGGGTCTCGCGGCCCACAACTCTATGTTGCTTGCTCAAGGGTGGGTTCACCCAAGAATTTATATGTTCTTGCTCCAGGAGGTGAAACTAAAAGTGTTGTTTATAATCACGTTTTGCGTTAATTGTATTGTATTCATTTTGTCAAATATTTCACATTATAATTTGAATATTGTACTTTTTATTAAGCTGTAAAAAAATAATTTCATTCACCACTATAAAGTATCTTTATTTGAATCCATTTACAGTGTTATTGCTATAATTAAATACCCGTGCAACGCCGGGGCATCAGCTAGTAGCCTATAAGGAGTATAAGCCATGAGAATTACGACTAGGACGAAGGAAGTCATTATGCCGCTGTATCGTGCAATGGTGCGCCCGTATTATTAGAATTTTATATACCGCCTATCAAGGTTATCTAAGCGGTTTTTACAATCAGGTACTCAAGCATTTTTCCCTCTCTGTCCCGGTGGGCTCACAATCTATCTAACGTACCTGGGGCTATGGAGGACTGAGTGACTTGCCCAGGGTCACAAGGAGCAGCGTGGGGTTTGAACCCACAACCCCAGGGTGCTGAGGCTGTAGACCCAACCACTGCGCCACACCCATCTGGAGTACTGCGTCCAGTACTGGTCGCCGTACCTCAAAAAGGACATGGCGATACTTAAGGGAGTCCAGAGAAGAGCGACTAAATTGGTAAGAGGTATGGAAAACTTTTCATACACTGACAGGTTGGAAAAGCTGGGGCTATTCTCCCTGGAAAAGCGGAGACTTAGAGGAGACATGATAGAAACCTTTAAAATCCTGAAAGGCATAGAGAAGGTAAACAGGGACAGATTCTTCAGACTTTGGGGAACCACAAGTACAAGGGGGCACTCGGAGAAATTAAAAGGGGACAGGTTTAGAACAAATGCTAGGAAGTTCTTCTTTATCCAGAGGGTGGTGGACACATGGAACGCGCTCCCGGAGATTGTGATAGGGCAGGGCACGCTACGGGGGTTCAAGAAAGGTTTAGATAAATTCCTGAAGGATAAGGGGATTGAGGGGTACAGATAGAAGTAGAGATGGGTTATAGGAAAAGTCAGGGACCACCTAACAGGTCATGGACCTGATGGGCCGCCGCAGATGCGGACTGCTGGGCACGATGGACCTCTGGTCTGACCCAGTGGAGGCAACTTCTTATGTTCTTATATTCTTAAGAGATCCAATACTGGTCACCGTACCTTAAGAAGGACATGGCGATACTCAAGAGGGTTCAGAGGAGAGCGATGCGTTTGATAAAGGGGATGGAAAACCTTTTATACGCTGAGAGATTGGAGAAACTGGAGCTCTTTTCCCTGGAGAAGAGGAGACGTAGAGGGGACATGATAGAGACTTACAAGATCATGAAGGGCAAGTGATAAAGATAGTGGAGAGGGACAGATTCTTCAAACTTTCGAATAATAAAAGAACAAGAGGGTATTCGGAAAAGTTGAAAGGGGACAGATTCAAAACGAATGCTAGAAAGTTTTTCTTCACCCAACGGGTGGTGGACACCTGGAATGCGCTTCCAGAGGGCGTGATACGACAGAGTACGGTATTAGTGTTCAAGAAGGGATTGAACAATTTTCTGGAGGAAAAGAGGATAGAGGGGTACAGATAGAGGACTACTACACAGGTCCTGGACCTGTTGGGCCGCTGCGCGAGCGGACTGCTGGGCACGATGGACCTCAGGTCTGACCCAGCAGAGGCACTTCTCATGTTCTTATGTTCTTATGACTGGAACAGTTTCTTGAATTGGTAAAAGTGAGCGGATGAAGGAAGACGCGACTAGCTATTTCCCGGTGGATTTGTTGAGGAGAAGGAAAAATCAGCTTAAAGCGATTGGAACAAATGTAAGCAGTTTGCGGTAGGATCTCCAGAAAATCCGTTATGTTGGGGAATCCCAGGGACTAGATTTGGGAACCACTGAGCTAGCGTTAGTTCTAGCCACGTAGGGCGCGGTAATATCTTGCGTGCGCTAAAAACGCTAGCGCACCTTAATAAAAGGAGGCCAATGGGTTAAAGCAGTGGTTCCCAACCCTGTTCTGGAGGACCACCAGGCCAGTCGGGTTTTCAGGATAGCCCTCATGAATATGCATGAGACAGATCTACATATAATGGAGGTGTCAGGCATGCAAATCTGCTCCATGCATATTCATGAGGGCTATCCTGAAATCCCGACTGGCCTGGTGGTCCTCCAGAACAGGGTTGGGAACCACTGGGTTAAAGCACTGCTATGACACGGATTCACAGTTTGACTAAGCATTTTCAGTACTAAAATACTCGTGAATGTCCAAATTTTGCCCCATTCCAGTACTAAATCTGGAAAATGTTTTATGTTGTGTAACATATATTTTCAAAAGGGCAACATTTGCTGGAGCCAGTTTTTGAATATTTTGCTTCCAAAATTACCACAAGTTTACAGCCTCTCTTGTGGTTGTCCAGATGACACCTTTTCTTAATTTCGCAAAATTTTTCTTTTCATTAAAGGTCTTTTTATTCTCTCTTCCTTTCTTTTTCAACTCATCTCTTTTATCTTTTTTCTGGCTAAAAATACTTGTGCAGTTTTGAAGATTCCAAATCCCAGGTGTCCCCGTGCAGTTTCCCGCCCCTGATTTTCCACGGATGCCCCCTTGTTGCCGCGGGACCTTTGAAAAAGAAGATATCTTCTTCCACCTCGATGCGGCCCGTGAGAGACATTCAAGTATCTCACGGGCCGCATCGAGGTGGAAGAAGATATCTTCTTTTTCAAGGGTCCCGCGGCAACAAGGGGGCATCCGTGGAAAATCAGGGGCGGGAAACTGCACGGGGACACCAGGAAATTCTTTTTCACTGAAAGGGTGGTTGATCGCTGGAATAGTCTTCCACTTCAGGTGATTGAGGCCAGCAGCGTGCCTGATTTTAAGGCCAAATGGGATAGAAACGTGGGATCTATTCACAGAGAAAGGTAGGGGAGGGTCATTGGGGTGGGCAGACTAGATGGGCCCTGGCCCTTATCTGCCGTCTATTTCTATGTTTAGCCCCGCCCCTAAAGTGCATAAGTTCACTCACATGTCAGAGAGACAATTCTATTGAAGCCCATTTCTAACCTGTTCATCCTGTGGAAATGGCTTTGAAAATGTGAGCGCAACATGACATTTTGATCCAAGTAAATCTATGACAAGCATATATAATTGAGAAGTCTAAAGGCTAATTGCAAGGTTTAATTTCCTGTAAAAGAGTTTTTGTTAAGCTGTTGTAACAGAAGAACATATTAATTTCCGTGGCACCAGGCATTGCCTGCAATCTTCTTTCTGAATTTTACAAGGCATCTGATTAATCCCTTTTCTCCTTCATTTCAATTGTGCAAATGATGAAAATTGGCCCTGCAGCCCATTTACCTTTCAGAGGATACGAGTTGGGATGGAAATGCCGACATGGCTAAAGGATCAAGCGCTGAGGTTTACATAGTTTGCTCGCCTTGCAGATTTTTATTTGGGGTGAGGACAGAAAGGCGGTATATCAAATCCATGACCCTCTCTCGCTCTTTCATCAGTGATGATTAAGAACATAAGAATAGTCTTACTGGGTCAGACCAATGGTCCATCTGGCCCAGTATCCCGTCTTTGTGGAGGCCAATCCAAGTAAAAAAAACCCAAATAGTAGCAGCAATCCATACAGAATCCCAAAGAATGACAAGATTCTAGAATCCCAAGGAGTAGGAACATTCCATACAGAGTCCCAAAGAATAGCAAGATTCTAGAATCCCAAGGAGTGACAAGATTCTAGAATCCCAAGGAGTAGGAACATTCCATACAGAATCCCAAAGAATAGCAAGATTCTAGAATTCCAAAGAGTGACAAGATTCTAGAATCCCAAGGAGTAGGAACATTCCATACAGAATCCCAAAGAATAGCAAGATTCTAGAATCCCAGGGTGACAAGATTCTAGAATCCCAAGGAGTAGGAACATTCCATACAGAATCCCAAAGAATAGCAAGATTCTAGAATCCCAGGGTGACAAGATTCTAGAATCCCAAGGAGTAGGAACATTCCATACAGAATCCCAAAGAATAGCAAGATTCTAGAATCCCAAGGAGTGACAAGATTCTAGAATCCCAAGGAGTAGGAACATTCCATACAAAATCCCAAACAATAGCAAGATTCTAGAATCCCAAAGAGTGACAAGATTCTAGAATCCCAAGGAGTAGGAACATTCCATACAGAATCCCAAAGAATAGCAAGATTCTAGATTCCCAAGGAGTGACAAGATTCTAGAATCCCAAGGAGTAGGAACATTCCGTACAGAATCCCAAAGAATAGCAAGATTCTAGAATTCCAAAGAGTGACAAGATTCTAGAATCCCAAGGAGTAGGAACATTCCATACAGAATCCCAAAGAATAGCAAGATTCTAGAATCCCAAGGAGTAGGAACATTCCGTACAGAATCCCAAAGAATAGCAAGATTCTAGAATTCCAAAGAGTAGGAACATACTATACAGAAACCCAAAGAGTAGCAAGATTCTAGAATCCCAAAGAGTGACAAGATTCTAGAATCCCAAGGAGTAGGAACATTCCATACAGAATCCCAAAGAATAGCAAGATTCTAGATTCCCAAGGAGTGACAAGATTCTAGAATCCCAAGGAGTAGGAACATTCCGTACAGAATCCCAAAGAATAGCAAGATTCTAGAATCCCAAAGAGTGACAAGATTCTAGAATCCCAAGGAGTAGGAACATTCCGTACAGAATCCCAAAGAATAGCAAGATTCTAGAATCCCAAGGAGTAGGAACATTCCATACAGAATCCCAAAGAATAGCAAGATTCTAGAATCCCAGAGTGACAAGATTCTAGAATCCCAAGGAGTAGGAACATTCCATACAGAATCCCAAAGAATAGCAAGATTCTAGAATCCCAAAGAGTGACAAGATTCTAGAATCCCAAGGAGTAGGAACATTCCATACAGAATCCCAAAGAATAGCAAGATTCTAGAATCCCAGGGTGACAAGATTCTAGAATCCCAAGGAGTAGGAACATTCCGTACAGAATCCCAAAGAATAGCAAGATTCTAGAATTCCAAAGAGTGACAAGATTCTAGAATCCCAAGGAGTAGAAACATTCCATACAGAATCCCAAAGAATAGCAAGATTCTAGAATCCCAAGGAGTAGGAACATACTATACAGAAACCCAAAGAGTAGCAAGTTTCTAGAATCCCAAAGAGTGACAAGATTCTAGAATCCCAAGGAGTAGGAACATTCCATACAGAATCCCAAAGAATAGCAAGATTCTAGAATCCCAGAGTGACAAGATTCTAGAATCCCAAGGAGTAGGAACATTCCATACAGAATCCCAAAGAATAGCAAGATTCTAGAATCCCAGGGTGACAAGATTCTAGAATCCCAAGGAGTAGGAACATTCCATACAGAATCCCAAAGAATAGCAAGATTCTAGAATCCCAGGGTGACAAGATTCTAGAATCCCAAGGAGTAGGAACATTCCATACAGAATCCCAAAGAATAGCAAGATTCTAGAATCCCAAGGAGTGACAAGATTCTAGAATCCCAAGGAGTAGGAACATTCCATACAAAATCCCAAACAATAGCAAGATTCTAGAATCCCAAAGAGTGACAAGATTCTAGAATCCCAAGGAGTAGGAACATTCCATACAAAATCCCAAACAATAGCAAGATTCTAGAATCCCAAAGAGTGACAAGATTCTAGAATCCCAAGGAGTAGGAACATTCCATACAGAATCCCAAAGAATAGCAAGATTCTAGAATCCCAGAGTGACAAGATTCTAGAATCCCAAGGAGTAGGAACATTCCGTACAGAATCCCAAAGAATAGCAAGATTCTAGAATTCCAAAGAGTGACAAGATTCTAGAATCCCAAGGAGTAGAAACATTCCATACAGAATCCCAAAGAATAGCAAGATTCTAGAATCCCAGAGTGACAAGATTCTAGAATTCCAAGGAGTAGGATCATTCCATGCTACCGATCCAGGACAAGCAGTGGCTTCCCTCATGTCTTTCTCAATAACAGACTATGGACTTTTCCTCCAGGAACTTGTCCAAACCTTTCTTAAAAGCAGCCACGCTATCCGCTCTTACCACAACCTCTGGCAATGCGTTCCAGAGCTTAACTACTCTATGAGTGAAAAAACATTTCCTCCTATTGGTTTTAAAAGTATTATGCTGTAACTTCATCGATTGTCCCCTAGTCTTTGACACTGTAAAAGAGAAGCTGGGTCGTGTTGCTTTTATGGAATGGCAGCTCTCACACTTAGCAACTATGTTCTCCCGTTTTATTCTTTCTTGTATGACACATTTTGCCATGGATTGCCAGTTTGCCATGTTAACCAACACTGTTCTAGATGTCAAAGTCGAAATTGCTATCTAACACACACAAAGCTTGATTTTGCACTGGTTGCCTAACATTCACAATTAGCATGGTATTTTGCAAGAGTCTCACTGAATGTGGAACCTTTTGTAAAATAACTATAAGGGCATTGAGACATACACAGATAAATAACAACTAAAGCACCTGTTTTACCACTGTAGAGAATTAGGGTTCTGCTCCACACAGGGGTGCAGAGACCTCTAGTGGCTCTAGCTGATATTGGAATTTGGCCTGTCTATGCCCTCATAGTTTCTGGAACAAGAGGCTGATTCTCCTGACCATTGATCAGCAATGGTTATAATGTCCTTACTTGGTGTGTACTTGTAGATCCCAGGGTCTTATCTCTGGTCTTCTTCTGTTCCTTCAGGCTTGATTTTCAGCACTTCTCTCTCCTTTTTCTTATGCTTAAATCTGTTTTTTATTAACAAGAAAAACCACACAGCAACAAATGCAACACAGCAGACAAGAATTATAATAATACAGAGCTGGGATTCCCCCCAAGAGGACTGGGCTCTGATGTCCTCCCAGGGTACAATGCATCCCAACCCTCAACCCCACCAAACAGACCCCCCACCCACCCCCTATTAAAAAAAAGGGTCAGACAAGTGGTGCAGGATACATTTTAGAAAACTTAGAATGGGCTACTGGGCTAGATGGACTATTTCTTTGACCCAGTAACATAGAAACATAGAAAAATGACGGCAGAAAAGGGCCATAGCCCATCTAGTCTGCCCATACTAAATATCCCCTTCCCTAAATTTATTCTCCCAGATATGTCATCGAGTCTGCCTATTCCGATGACTCTCTCCCCACTATTACCCTCTTAGAGATCCCACATGTGCATCCCATTTATTCTTAAAATCTGGCACGCTGCTGGCCTTGACAACCTGCACAGGAAGTCTATTCCAATGATCAACCACTCTTTCGGTGAAGAAATACTTCCTGGAGTCGCCATGAAATTTCCCGCCCCTGATTTTTAGTGGATGCCCCCTTGTGGCCGAGGGTCCTTTAAGAAAGAAAATATCATCTTCCTCCTCGATACGACCGGTGACATACTTAAATGTCTCAATCATGTCTCCCCTCTCCAAACGTTCCTCGACAGAGTACAGCCGCAATTTATTCAGCCTCTCATCGTATGAGAGATCCTTGAGCCCCGAGACCATCCTGGTGGCCATACGCTGAACCGACTCGACTCTCAGTACGGTAATGTGGCTTCCAGAACTGCAAACAGTATTCCAGATGAGGTCCTACCATGGTTCTGTACAATGGCATAATTACCTCGGGCTTCCGGCTGACGAAACTTCTACGGATACAGCCCAACATTTGTCTAGCCTTGGATGAAGCCTTCTCCACTTGATTGGCAGCTTTCAGGTCTTCACTAATAATTACTCCTAAATCGCGCTCTGCTGTGGTCCTTGCTAAGGTCTCACCATTTAGGGTGTAATTTCTGCACGGATTTCTGCTGCTAAGGTGCATGCCCTTACATTTCTTAGCGTTAAAGTTAAGTTGTCAAGTCGAGGACCAGCGTTCCAACAAGAATAAGTCTATTCTTATGTTCTTACTTGAACCAAATATAGGACAATGAAGCCATTGTAACATCACTGATGAGGTTGGCTCTGAGGCATTATGACATCACATTCTCAGCTCTGGAATGTTGCTCTCATTGGGGATCCGGAATCTTGCTATCCTTTGAGATGATGGAATGTTGCTACTCCTTGGGTTTTGGCCAGGTATTAGTGACCTGGATTGGCCACCGTGAGAATGGGCTACTGGACTAGATGGACTATTGCTCTGACCCAGTAAGGTGATTCTTATGTTCTTACTTGAACCAAGTATAGGACAATGAAGCCATTGTAACATCACTGATGAGGTTGGCTCTGAGGCATTATGACATCACAATCTCAGCTCTGGAATGTTGCTCTCATTGGGGTTCCGGAATCTTGCTATCCTTTGAGATGATGGAATGTTGCTACTCCTTGGGTTTTGGCCAGGTATTAGTGACCTGGATTGGCCACCGTGAGAATGGGCTACTGGACTAGATGGACTATTGCTCTGACCCAGTAAGGCGATTCTTATGTTCTTACTTGAACCAAGTATAGGACAATGAAGCCATTGTAACATCACTGATGAGGTTGGCTCTGAGGCATTATGACATCACAGTCTCAGCTCTGGAATGTTGCTCTCATTGGGGTTCCGGAATCTTGCTATCCTTTGAGATGATGGAATGTTGCTACTCCTTGGGTTTTGGCCAGGTATTAGTGACCTGGATTGGCCACCGTGAGAATGGGCTACTGGACTAGATGGACTATTGCTCTGACCCAGTAAGGCGATTCTTATGTTCTTACTTGAACCAAGTATAGGACAATGAAGCCATTGTAACATCACTGATGAGGTTGGCTCTGAGGCATTATGACATCACAGTCTCAGCTCTGGAATGTTGCTCTCATTGGGGATCCGGAATCTTGCTATCCTTTGAGATGATGGAATGTTGCTACTCCTTGGGTTTTGGCCAGGTATTAGTGACCTGGATTGGCCACCGTGAGAATGGGCTACTGGACTAGATGGACTATTGCTCTGACCCAGTAAGGCGATTCTTATGTTCTTACTTGAACCAAGTATAGGACAATGAAGCCATTGTAACATCACTGATGAGGTTGGCTCTGAGGCATTATGACATCACAATCTCAGCTCTGGAATGTTGCTCTCATTGGGGTTCCGGAATCTTGCTATCCTTTGAGATGATGGAATGTTGCTACTCCTTGGGTTTTGGCCAGGTATTAGTGACCTGGATTGGCCACCGTGAGAATGGGCTACTGGACTAGATGGACTATTGCTCTGACCCAGTAAGGCGATTCTTATGTTCTTACTTGAACCAAGTATAGGACAATGAAGCCATTGTAACATCACTGATGAGGTTGGCTCTGAGGCATTATGACATCACAGTCTCAGCTCTGGAATGTTGCTCTCATTGGGGATCCAGAATCTTGCTATCCTTTGAGATGATGGAATGTTGCTACTCCTTGGGTTTTGGCCAGGTATTAGTGACCTGGATTGGCCACCGTGAGAATGGGCTACTGGACTAGATGGACTATTGCTCTGACCCAGTAAGGCGATTCTTATGTTCTTACTTGAACCAAGTATAGGACAATGAAGCCATTGTAACATCACTGATGAGGTTGGCTCTGAGGCATTATGACATCACAATCTCAGCTCTGGAATGTTGCTCTCATTGGGGATCCGGAATCTTGCTATCCTTTGAGATGATGGAATGTTGCTACTCCTTGGGTTTTGGCCAGGTATTAGTGACCTGGATTGGCCACCGTGAGAATGGGCTACTGGACTAGATGGACTATTGCTCTGACCCAGTAAGGTGATTCTTATGTTCTTACTTGAACCAAGTATAGGACAATGAAGCCATTGTAACATCACTGATGAGGTTGGCTCTGAGGCATTATGACATCACAATCTCAGCTCTGGAATGTTGCTCTCATTGGGGATCCGGAATCTTGCTATCCTTTGAGATGATGGAATGTTGCTACTCCTTGGGTTTTGGCCAGGTATTAGTGACCTGGATTGGCCACCGTGAGAACGGACTACTGGGCTAGATGGACTATTTCTTTGACCCAGTAGGTTCTTATAGTCCAAGAGACTTTTTGCATATTTTGCCCCCTTTGTTTCATGAATTTACCTCTCAGGGGGGGTTTTTCCAGCAGTGGCTCAGCCCCCCACCCCCACCCCATGCCCCCTAAGTAGTACAAGAATTTCTGAAGTGTTTCTTTTGAGTTCCTCTTCACTGTTTTGCTATGAAAGGCCAACTAGAACAGCGACGAGCATTACTGTTGGCCTCCAGCCTGTAAAGATAGCGGGGGTCTGTGGTTAGGAATGAGGAGGCGGTGGGTAATAAACCTGGGACAAAAGATGGGGTCATTATCTTTTCCTGCTGCAGATTTCTCCTTCTTCCCGTATTGAAATCTCCTGCAGGTCTCCTGCTGCATTCTAATTAGTGCCTTACTTTTATGCATAATTAGTGAGTACAGCGTGTCATTATCCGCCACTTGTGTACTCTGACTGTCCTAGGTTCATCCCACGTTCTCTTCTTCTGTTCTCAGCCTAACGTTTCCTGTATGAGTCAAAACACTGACTTTCTCGCTTGGGAATTGCAGCCATGTCAACATTAGGCTCCCTTTTGGAAAAAAAAATGTGTATTCTATTTATTTTTGTTGGAGAGAACTGTTTTACCCTTTTTAGCAGCAGTGAATTTAACCAAATAAGGGGAGACAGTTATCAACACGGGCTACCTGCGCTAAAAATAGCATGACTTAGTGGTAAAATAACACATCATAACAGTAGCGCATATTAATAACTTCCTTTTCCCCCTCTAAGCATGAAGAGTTTCAGCGTCGGGTAACTAGAGCAGATTCTGTGATGTCATAATGCCTCATTCCACCAATGAGAATCAACCTCATCAGTGATGTCATAATGGCTTGATTGTCCTATGCCTGGCTCACTTTTATTACCGTGTTTCCCCGATGATAAGGCAGGGCCATCAACTAAGACAGCCCCCCCTTTTTAGAAAAAAATGTAAAATAAGGCACACCCCCCCCGCAAATAAGCCACCCACCGATACCTGTGCTTACCCGAATCGGGTGGTACGGTGGGTGACTCCGTGTGGTCCCTCCGTCTACCGTATTTGCCTCCATGGCTGCGTGCCGCGCCTCGTCATGAAGTGAAGAGGAGGAAGTGACAGGACTGCAGCGCGCGCACGTGACTCCGCGCAAGGAAACACAGGCAGCTTCCCTCATCCCTCCCTAACGGAGACTGCAGGAGTTTGTTCACGGCCAGAACATCCAATACAGGTAATAAAATTCTGTTTTTTTTCAACAATAACTGTGTACTGTAGTCTTCTTCATGGGTAAATAAGGCATCCCCCCCGAAAATAAGCCCTAGAGCATATTTTGGCCTTCCAAAAAAAATAAGACAGTGTCTTACCATCGGGGAAACAGGGTACATATAACAGTGATTTCTTTAATTCAGGAAAGCCATTAAGATGTGTTATTTTACTATTAATCGAGGTTATTAGTAACTAGGTCTTATCGCTTGAAATGGAACCTGTTCTAATAGCAAGATAAGTGGTAAGATAACCCATCTGAATTGTAGCCCACGTTGATAACTTCACTCCAAAGTCCTGCAATTGGTTTCACTTGGGGTATAGTTTCCAGGCTCAGATTTTGTTTGGGATAGGAGGCGTGCAGACACCTTCCCCCCTCCAACTTTTAAAATTTGACCTAGCAGTATTAGGGCCTTAACTTGCTTTATTTGGGATTTAATGCGAGGCAAGAGGCCATAACTCAGCCTGAACTAAAATACCATAGCAAAACTATTAAATTTGCTGTGGGTTAGATAGTAATTAGATGCAAAATATGCAAATGCAGGTTTTGCATCTCATTACTATGCAAATACTCGAATGCGATAAGTTCATAAATAAAACCGCATAAAATGCAATGCTTAACAGTCGGCTTGGATACAGTGCCATCTTTATAGTACCATGCATGTGATATCATCGCATCACACCAGTGCATGTGCAGATGCCATCCCGACGAGCAAACAGGTTGAGGGGGGGTGGGTGGGACTGGGTGCGGAATGGGGCGTGGCTGGGCGGAATGGCCGCGCCTGGAAGTGGGGCCACGGGTCCAGATTTTCGTTTACAAAAATCTGGTAACCCTACTTAAACCTGGTTGTAGGTTTTTGGTGTCAAGTCCCTCATGGTAGACATCAGCGCAGAGCCCTGCGTTGCCGAGGAGTAGCTAATAGGATCTTTAGCATGCCTGTCACCAGGGCAGAATTAACCAATAGGGCCAGTAGGCACGCGCCTAGGGACCGAAATGGTCAGGGGGGCCCGATGAAGGAGGACATCAACATTGTTTTTTCCAAATGGCAATGGGCCCCTCCAGCATCGATCAGCAACCTGGGCCCCCCCGATCAGCAACGGAATGTATGACAAGCAAGCAACGTGGGTAAGAAAGGCATCGGGAACTGTAATTTTGCAAGCGGTGCTGCTTGCCCAAAGCTTCCGTCTGATGCAGCTTCCTGTTTCCGCCTGGGCGCATGGTGGGGCGGGGCGGGGCAGGGGGCCCAGTGTACTTTTGTGCCTAGGGGCCCTCGACGAATTAATCCTGCCCTGCCTGTCACAGGGGTCAACCTCAGTGCAGAAACCCCTTTTATGTTTTCAGGGCAAGAATCAAAGCGGTGTACAAATATAACCAAAGGGGGGGGGGGGGGAAACGGGAAAAATAGCATCGGAGAAAGAACATGAAAATTTTACCGAAGGAGCCCGTAGGAATATAATGGGTTTCTTAGCATCGTTGATGAATTCCCCCATTTGCCATTTTGACAACACATGTAAAAATTGTCATTCCAATAAAGTTATATGAATATTGTATTCTATAAGGATTTCATATTCTATTTATCTTTCATTGTCACATACGTGACTCAGTGGTTTATAACCACATTGGTTTCCACTTTGCTATCGTTCTGAACAAACACTTTCCACATGAACAGATTCTGAAAATGGTGGCGTTAAGTTAGGTGACCTACCACTGCCTAACTTAATTGTTTTAAGGGTTTAATTGGCGCCCTAATAGACTGCGTCAAAATGTTCTGCGCAGGAATAAAGTTGTATCAGAAAAACCACGGAATGTTCACCAAGTCTTCCGTGTGCTGAGAAAATCCAAACAAACTCTACTCAGTACAAACTACCGTACAATATTTTCTCCACATATGCTCAGAAAGGCTGAAAAATTTGCGGCTGTACTCACTCGAGGAACGTAGGGAGAGAGGAGACATGATCGAGACGTTTAAGTATATTACCGGCAGTGTTCCCTCTAAGCGGGCGGGTGTTGTGAGCAAACTTTTTTCACTGTGAGCTAAAAATATCGGGCGCCAGCAAGTTATGAGCCAAATAAATATGTTGTCAAAGTTGCTGATACATGAGAACGAGGTATTCAAAGGAATTTTAGGCCTACACGCTAAATTAAATAACGTTAAATAATATTTTTAAGAACACAGAAATTGTAGGGATGAAATGATATCTTAATAAATGTTTTACAACAAATGTAGTTATGTCTGTTACATCCATATGTGTAAACTGTAAATTAAAAACAGTCCAGAAGACAATACGTTTGATGCTTTCAATTTCTAGACCAGTGTTTTTCAACCTTTTTTGGGCAAAGGCACACTTGTTTCATGGCTGAACACAAAGCTGATATTCTGGCTGGAATGGAAGAAAGACACACACGTAGCTCTTCGTCAACAGCTCTCAGTCTCTCTCTGTATTTGGTTTTTATAGCATACAAAAATAGACAAATATACCCTCCATCCTTTTTATTAAACCACAATAGCAGTTTTTAGCGCAGGGAGCTGCGCTGAATGCCCAGCGCTGCTCTTGACGCTCATAGGCTCCCTGCGCTAAAAACCACTATTGCGGTTTAGTAAAAGGGGACCATATTGTAAAATATAGACAGCAGATATAAATTCAGAACTGTGCATAGTAAGTGAAGGGAAGTTTTCATCTCTGGGAATTTACCCAGTTAACTATTAAGTTATTTGGGCAAATTCCTTTGAAAACTGTGGTAATACTGCCTCCACTTTGCTAAATTTAAAATAAAATCATTTTTCCTACCTTGTCTGGTGATTTCTGGTTGCACTTTCTTCTTCTGACTGTGCATCCAATCTTTCTTCCCTTCTATCAGCCTGTATGCTTTCTCTCCTCCACACCTCATTCCCTCCCCCAACTTTTTCTTCCTCTCTCCCTGACCTTTCTTTCTTTTTTTCTGTTTCTCTTCTTTCCTTCTGTTTCCCTGCCTGCCCCCTTTCTTTCTTTCTCCCAGCCTCCTGTCCAGCAGTAACTCTCTTCCCTTCCTCCCCTCCCAGCAGCATCTCTCCGTCTCCCTCTCCAGTAGCAGCTGTCCCTTTTTTTTCCTTGCCCAGCAGCTTCCCAGATTCCTTTCCCTCCTCCCCTCCCAGAAGCATCTCTCCGTCTCCTTCTCCCTCTCCAGTAGCAGCTGTCCCTTTTTTTCCTAGCCCAGCAGCTTCCCAGATTCCTTTCCCTCCTCCCCTCCCAGAAGCATCTCTCCTTCTTCTCCTTATCCAGTAGCAGCTGTCCCTTTTTTTCCTGGCCCAGCAGCTTCCCAGATTCCTTTCCCTCCTCCCCTCCCAGAAGCATCTCTCCGTCTCCTTCTCCCTCTCCAGTAGCAGCTGTCCCTTTTTTTCCTAGCCCAGCAGCTTCCCAGATTCCTTTCCCTCCTCCCCTCCCAGAAGCATCTCTCCTTCTTCTCCTTATCCAGTAGCAGCTGTCCCTTTTTTTCCTTGCCCAGCAGCTTCCCAGATTCCTTTCCCTCCTCCCCTCCCAGAAGCCTCTCTCCTTCTTCTCCCTCTCCAGTAGCAGCTGTCCTTTTTTTTCCTGGCCCAGCAGCTTCCCAGATTCCTTTCCCTCCTCCCCTCCCAGATGCATCTCTCCTTCTCCTTCTCCCTCTCCAGTAGCAGCTGTCCCTTTTTTTTCCTGGCCCAGCAGCTTCCCAGATTCCTTTCCCTCCTCCCCTCCCAGAAGCATCTCTCCTTCTCCCTTTCCAGTAGCAGCTGTCCCTTTTTTCCCCTGCCCAGCAGCTTCCCAGACTGATAGTGGTTTTCTCCCCTCCCAGCAGCTCTTCTTACTTCCCAGCGCAGCGATTCACGAAGGCAGCCTCGGGTCCTTTGTTGTGTCGCGCCGCCTCTGAGGAAAGAGGAAGTTGCATCATCAGAGGCAGCCGCGACTCAGCAAAAGCCCCGAGGCTGCCTTCGTGAATCGCTGCGCTGGGAAGTAAGAAGAGCTGCAGAGAGGGGAGAAAGCCACTGTCGGAGGCTCCCCAAGATCTCTCCGGCCCAGCGCACGCTTCTGATGCTGATCTTGCAGAAGTTCAAATGAGTCAATCTTGCCGGTCCTGCGCTGTGACGAGAAACTTGTGCGCTGCGACCTAATATTTTGTGCGCCAGCGCACGTCAGCGCAGCTTAGCGGGAACACTGAAAATTTACCGGCCGTATCGAGATGGAAGAAGAGATTCTCTTTCTCAAAGGACCCTCAGCCACAAGAGGGCATCCGCTCAAACTCAGTGGCGGGAAATTTCATGGCGACACCAGGAAATATTTCTTCACCGAGAGAGTGGTTGATCCTTGGAACGAGCTCCCGGTGCAGGTGATCGAGGCAAACAGCGTGCAAGAATTTAAGAGCAAATGGGATGCCCATGTGGGATCCCTTAGAGGGTTAAGCCAAGGGAACCTGTCACCAGGAGTGGGATCCCTAGGATAGTAGACTTGGGGGTGGGTCAGTAGAGTGGGCAGACCTGATGGGCTATGGCCCTTATCTGCCGTCATCTTCTATGTTTCTATGTTTAATTGCGTAACTTCCCCCAGGGGAACCCACCACCCAGTCACTGCACAGATAATAATAATAATGGGGAGGGCTTCAATGGCTGGGAGGGTATAGATGGGCTGGAGTGAGCGTTGACGGAGACTTCAGTAGTTGAAACCCAAGCACAGTACCGGGTAGAGCTTTGCAGTCTTGCCCAGAAATAGCAAAGAAGACAAAAAAAAAAAAAAAATTTAAATTGAATCAGGTTGGGCAGGCTGGATGGACCATTCGGGTCTTTATCTGCCGTCATCTACCTTGTTACTATTAAAATTTTATATTTTAAATTCAATAAATTTCACTTGCAACTCAATTTCAGGGTCCCGGGTCCCAACGCGGACCAGGTTTTGTTTCCTTTGACGGGAGACCAGATGCTTAACTTGATAGGTTTAAGTGCTTCGATGTCCAGGACGCCGTCTCACTTCTTGCCAACACATGTGCAGTGACTGGGTGGTGGGTTCCCCTATAGGGGAACCCCCCTGGGGGACCTACATAATCCTGAGCATATGAGGAGAAATATTGTCCTTTGTACTGAGTAGAATTTGTTTGGATTTTCTCAGCACACGGAAGACTTGGTGCGCACTAATAGACTGTGCCAATTAAAAAAACAATTAAAATCTTGTTTAAAAAAGGTAGGCAGCTATAGGGAGCTGGAATCTTATCTACAGAGGCGCCTAAGGTCAAAGTAAGTGTGGTTTGGGCCGGAAATGACCTTAGCTGCCGTTAGGTGTGATTCTCCATCGAAAATAGGCTCCGATAACGTACACTTTTAATGTAAATCCTATTTATTAAATTTCAAATACAAACAAAATAGTAAAAAAAATCATTTGAAATACAAGAAGAAACCCAAAATTTACAGAGTTAATATATAAGAACCAATATCACTAAAAGCAAATATACCCAATTCCCTCCCCTTTTTTCCCCATTTTAGAACTGTAATTACGACTGCGAGTGTGCGGTGTTCATGTATCTAAATAAAATTGCCAAATAGTAAAAAATTGTCTTCCTTGCCTAGTGCACCCTAGACTACTGCAACATCATATATCTGGGAGCCTATAAGAAGACACTCCACAAGCTAAGATTAATCCAAAACACTGCAGTCCGACTCATCTTTGGATTAAAAAAATGGGAACACATCACCCCATACTTCCAAATACTCCACTGGTTGCCAGTGGAATCCAGAATACTCTTCAAACTTGCCTGCATCAGCTACAAAGCGGTCTTTGGGATGCTCCCAACTTCCCTCGCCTCCCAATTCTTCCTCAACTATGCTAATAAGAACTCTCGTTGAATAAATCTCTTTAATTACCCATCTCTAAAATCATGGGATCTATTCACAAGGCAAAGGTAGGGGAGAGTCATTAGGGTGGGCAGACTGGATGGGCCGTGGCCGTGGCCCTTATCTGCCGTCTATTTCTATGTTTCTATGTTTCTAAGAGGTTCCTTGACAGAATGCTATCGTTTCAGGCAGCCAAACTGAACACATGGCTCGTAAAACCCATTCTCGAGGCCGCGTTATACGCTGACTTCAGAAAATCTCTGAAGACCCGTCTCTTTAACATGATCTGAGTTCCCTTCCTCTGACAATTCGGTTTCCCTGTAAGTACTTTCTCTTCCCATTACCCCCCTCTCTCCCCCCACATTGCATGTATATTGTTATAAACCTCTCTTTCTCATGGCATGCTTCTTCTTGTAATTTGCCCCTAACTCATGTTTCATGTTGTAAACCGCTCTGTACTTCTGTACCCTGTTGTAATCATTTGTTGCCTGCTGCAAACATCTCGCACACGCATTGCATGTATCTTCTTGCAAACCGCTCTGAACTGACGTATCTTGTTTTATACCGCTTTGAACTGGTTCGTAGACAATCGCGCGCGGACAAAATTTGCGCAGACAACTGAGCGCGAGACAACTGAGCGCAAGACAAATGAGCGGAAGACAATGGAGCGTTAAGACAAGTGAGCGCAAAGACAACCGAGCGTGAGACATTTGAGCGCAAGACAATTGAGCGCAAATTATTTTCCGAAATGTGCACGAGCGGGACAACTGAGCGCAAGACAACTCAGCGCCAGCAACTGAGCGCAAGACAACTCGGCGCAAGCAACTGAGCGCAAGACAAATGAGCGCAAGACAACTCGGCTCAAGACAACTCAGCGCAAGACAACTGAGCGCAAGACAACTCAGCGCCAGCAACTGAGCGCAAGACAACTTGGCGCAAGCAACTGAGCGCAAGACAACTCAGCGTGATTGTCTTGCGCGCTTTTGACCGGTCATCCTTTGAACTTATGTATCTTGTTGTAAACTTTTGTTCCTGTTGTAATCATCGCATACTCTCATTGCATGAATCTTATGGTATAGCGGTATATAAGAAATAAAATTATTATTACTATTATTATTCTGACAATTGCATTCTTTCCATTGTTAAAATGTGTAACATTCTAGAGCACCAATGACCATATGTTGGTCTTAAGGGTCCAATCTACAGATAAAGTATGACTTTCAAACCCGATAAGATTGTTCTTTGAAGAAAGGCTTTTAGGCCTCTTGGAATAGGATGCTTAACATCAAAAATCCAAACCATGTTATAACTATTGCAATGCCAATCACTTTTAGAAAAAACAACATTCCAAAATTGGTGTATCAAAGGACATGTCCAAAACATGTGAGATAAATTAGCTTTAGGGTGACCACACTTCAAACAAGAGCAAAAGTCGCCCTATAAGCATGCCAGGGAGCAATATATATTCTACAAATAAATTTATAACCCATTTCATAATAGGTGATATCAAAAAGAAGACTATATACATCTTTAAAAATCTTTGCATATGGAATCCCTGAAGGTGAATCCCCAACTCTTCATTCCAAGCTTGAGCTATTTTATTCTAATCTAAATTAGGAGAAAGAGTCACTAATGAATGCCTAAAATATTGAAGGGGCACAATCAACTGGGCATCTAACCAAAATAATTCTGAAAGAGCATCATATACTTTAGCATTTAGTGACAATGAAGGTAAGGAATTCACAAAATACCTCAACTGCATGTAAGAACATATATCCAATGTAGACCAATTATAAACAATACGTAATTGTGATAATGTTGGTAAATTACCCTCATCAGTTAATATCTGATAAAAAATAGAAAATACACTTCCCCCCTCCCCATTCGCGGTTCCTGCGCTCACGGTTTCATATAATCGCAATTTTTTTCTGGGGAGGGAGAAAATAAAAAAAACAGTCTTAATGTAAAAAAAATCCGTCTTTTTTTCCTCCCTGCCGCCTTCCCGGCCTTACCTGGTGGTCTAGAGGACTTTCGGGGCAGGAGCAATCTTCCTATGCTTCTGCCCCGTGCAGATCGCCATGAGGAAATGGCTGCTGGGAGTTCCCGTAGTTTCTCGAGACTACGTCGGGAACTCCCTACAGCTATTTCCTCATGGCGATCTGCACGGGGCAGGAGCGTAGGAAGATCGCTCCTGCCCCGAAAGCCCTCTAGACCACCAGATAAGGCCGGGAAGGCGGCAGGGAGGTGGGGGTGGGTCAGAGCCGGATAATCGTGGTTTTTTGGCATTCGCGGTCCGGCTCTGCCCGTATCCCCCGCGAATGATGAGGGAGAAGTGTATTTCCTCGTTTATTAGATTGAAAACCTGCAGATGTTATACTAGGTAAAAAAGAGCCATTTCCACAATAGATAAAAGTGGTGTAGTTCTAAAATCAAACTTCAGTCGATTACATATCCTTCGCCAAGTGGTTCTCAAAGGAACAATTAAAAAATAAAAAGGATTTTTAACGTACACTTTTAAAACACTCACCTACATTACTGGCGCCTATCTTTAACGGGAGCTGCAGTTCTGCAAACCGTGCCGTCACGTGATTGGCACGCCATCGGCACCATTTTGTAGGCGGCCATTGATTATGGCGCTGTTTAATTTTATTTCTTTAAAAAATTTATCTAGGCGGAATTACAATAATCACGTGCACAAAATATAACAAACAAGACTTTCGCAAACGTCTTGGGCTACAGATGAATAATCGCATCTTAAATAGATCTTCGTAATACAGTTCATCTTAAAACCAGCCTTCAACGTTTCAGCTTCTAAAAGTTTTCAGAATATCTCCCTATGTACCCTCCCGCAAGTTCCACTGGTTCATAGACATAATCGCGAAAGACAAAGGCGCGCGCCGACAACTGAGCGCAAGATGGAGGCGCGCGCCAAAGAAAATTACTGTTTTTAGGGGCTCCGACGGGGGGTTTTGTTGGGGAGCCCCCCCCACTTTACTTAATACAGATCGTGGCGGCGTTGTGGGGGGTTTGGGGGATTGTAACCCCCCACATTTTACTGGAAACTTAACTTTTTCCCTAAAAACAGGGAAAAAGTGAAGTTTTCAGTAAAATGGGGGGGTTACAACCCGCCAAACCCCCCACAACGCCCCCACAATGCGGCGCGATCTGTATTAAGTAAAGTGGGGGGGGTTCCCCCCCAAGCACCCCGTCGGAGCCCCTAAAAACAGTAATTTTCTTTGGTGCGCGCCTCCGCGCTGCGCTCAATTGTCTGCGCGCGCCTTAGTCCCGGCGCGCTTTTGACCTGACACCGTTCCACTCAGCTGATAAGTCCTTCCCATCTGTGCCCTCCTCCTCATCTGCTAACTCCAGACACCGTCCCTTCTACCTTGCTCCGTCTCTGGCAGTGTTCAAAGCCCACCTCTTCGAGAGTGCTTTCGACTCCTAACTCCTCTCACCTTGGGTTCTGCATCCCCTACCCTCTATGTCATGTCTGTCTGTCCAAGTTAGATTGTAAGCTCTTTAGAGCAGGGACCATCTACAAATGTCAGCCCACCTCTTTGAGAATGCTTTCGACTCCTAACTCCTCTCACCTTGGGTTCTGCATCCCCTACCCTCTATGTCATGTCTGTCTGTCCAAGTTAGATTGTAAGCTCTTTAGAGCAGGGACCATCTACAAATGTCAGCCCACCTCTTCGAGAGTGCTTTCGACTCCTAACTCCTCTCACCATAAGTTCTGCATCCCCAACGCTATGTGTCTTGACTGTCTGTCCAAGTTAGATTGTAAGCTTTTCAGAGCAGGGACCATCTATTAAATGTCAAAATGTACAGTGCTGTGTACACCTTTCAATGCTATATAAGTGGCCCTGAATGCTGTATATTGCATTTTTCTTTCTTTCTTTTTTGGGAAATGATGTAGTGGCCGTTTACAGATTCTAATGAGTAGTAAGATATATCTGTCTTGGAGTTTCTAAACTCAAATTCTCAGTATAAATTTATGAGTTTTGTTTCCATGTGAGGAATGCAGGGTCAGGGAGGATGAAAGCTACCTGCATACCAGGGACCTGATACCTCTCTGATTGATTCCAACTTATCAAGGGAACTGGTACGTGGTGGAACGATTGCAGTGAATCAGAGAGACATAAATTAAAAGATCCTGACGTCCTGTAAAATAAAGAGTGAAGAATGAGTCGTGGGTCATTCAAGGCCTTTCCCCCCCCTAGTGGCTGCAAAGTTTTCTGCAGCTGCATTCTGGGACCGATTGTGTCCTCCTTTTGGAGTCAGATCTAGTCCCTGGTGATGAGATAGGGTTGCCATATGGCTCCAGAAAAAGGAGGACGGATTGAGACATCCAGGTTTTACTTCTACCGAGATCAATGGAAGTAAGGAGGACAGATAGACACATCTGGGCTTTACTTCTGTTGAAACAAATGGCATTAGACAGGCTGACTTTTGTGCTTGTTATTTTGTCCGGAATAGAGAGTTGCATGGGGACAGAAATCCCACCCATCCCCGCCTGTCTCCGCCAGGATCCTCTCCGTCCCCACCCATCTCCGCCAGGATCCTCTCTGTCCCCACCCGTCCTCACCCATCCCCGCCAGGATCCTCTCCGTCCCCGTCAGGATCCTCTCCGTCCCCACCCATCCCCGCAAGGATCCTCTCCATCCCCACCCGTCCCCGTCAGGATCCTCTCCATCCCCACCCGTCCCCGTCAGGATCCTCTCCGTCCCCGTCAGGATCCTCTCCGTCCCCACCCATCCCCGCAAGGATCCTCTCCATCCCCACCCGTCCCCGTCAGGATCCTCTCCGTCCCCACCCGTCCCCGTCAGGATCCTCTCCGTCCACACCCATCCCCGCAAGGATCCTCTCCATCCCCACCCGGATCATCTCCGTCCCCACCCGTCCCCGTCAGGATCCTCTCCGTCCTCACCCATCCCTGCAAGGAATTACCTCCATCCCTGCCTGTCCCCATAAAAAGCAGCAATTACTTCTGACAGGATCATCAATTCCACAGTTTCTTTTGTGTTTGCGCTGCTGTTTTCCTTGTGGAATCTCTTTGGTGGAACCCTTTTTTTTGTTTTCTGTTCAGGTAATTAACTTATAAACCCCCTCTTTTACTAAGGCTGACGTGTCCATTATATTATATGGACGAACCCTGCTTTCAAAGCCTTCCAGCCCCGTGAGAGTCCCGGGGCCAGAGGGGGGTCCCCGTAGGAGTCCCGTGGGTTAGGGGGGATTCCCACGGGACCCTTGGGGGACCCGCGGATTCCCACGATTCCCGTTCCCGTGTAGACCTCTAGTCCGGAAATTGGTGCATGTATTCAAGGAGGCAAAGCCCCCAATGAAACCAAGAGTGAAACGGTTGGGCAGCCATCAGGCTTCCCTTTACAGCACTTTAAGCACTTTATCACTTTATTGAGCCTGTTAGAAATAATTAAAAATTAATTTGCACATGTCATTTTAGCAAGACCGATGATGAACACATCACCCCTGGAAGGGGACGAAAAACTAACAGGTAGTGCTTTGGGTGTTTGAGGTCTGGTAATAAAATCAACTTGGATAGAGTTTGTTCTCCATCGTATTCAACCCTATATGAATACAATAACAGGTGACCACAGAGTTGGACTGGGAGAAAGTGCTAGATGCAGTATATATAGGGCCAGCAGCAGTCAGCATTTTTCTGTACTTTGCCAGCAGTCCAGGAGTGGACTGCGGAGGCCACTCACTTCCTCTCTGCTATCATCCTCCATCCTCCTCCAATATTAAAAATCATACCATTGGTGGTGGGGATGCCCAAACACCACCAGTCTGTTATTCAAACGTCTGCCTCCTCTCATGCTACCCTGGCAGCAAGGAAGTCGGTGGCACGCTTTCTAGTAGAGAATGACACGGTGACAAAATTCATCACCGTTACCGTCCCTGCGGATAACCACGGGACACCATCTTCGTGTCATTCTTTAAGGAGAGAAGGAAGAATCAGAGTATAATTGGGCACAACCACTGACCCGCAAGCCTTGCTTTGAAGAATGCTGGTGTAGAAGGACTGAGGTTGAGATAGACACTACAGAATGACAGTCTCTGGTATCCAGAGCAGAGATTGTGATGTCATAATGCCTCATTCCACCAGTGCCTAAGAGCCAATCACATCAGTGATGTCACAATGGCTTCATTATCCTTGGCTCACATAAGAATCAGAGTATGAATGGCCACAACCACTGACCCGCAAGCTTTGCTTTGAAGAATGCTGGTGTAGAAGGACCGAGGTTGAAACAGACACTACAGAATGACAGTCTCTGGTATCCAGAGCAGATATTGTGATGTCATAATGCCTCATTCCACCAGTGCTTAAGAGCCAATCACATCAGTGATGTCACAATGGCTTCATTATCCTTGGCTCACATAAGAATCAGAGTATGAATGGCCACAACCACTGACCCACAAGCTTTGCTCTGAAGAATGCTGGTGTAGAAGGACCGAGGTTGAAACAGACACTACAGAATGACAGTCTCTGGTATCCAGAGCAGATATTGTGATGTCATAATGCCTCATTCCACCAGTTCCTAAGAGCCAATCACATCAGTGATGTCACAATGGCTTCATTATCCTTGGCTCACATAAGAATCAGAGTATGAATGGCCACAACCACTGACCCACAAGCTTTGCTTTGAAGAATGCTGGTGTAGAAGGACAGAGGTTGAAACAGACACTACAGAATGATAGTCTCTGGTATCCAGAGCAGATATTGTGATGTCATAATGCCTCATTCCACCAGTGCCTAAGAGCCAATCACATCAGTGATGTCACAATGGCTTCATTATATTTGGCTCACATAAGAATCAGAGTATGAATGACCACAACCAGTGACCCGCAAGCTTTGCTTTGAAGAATGCTGGTGTAGAAGGACCGAGGTTGAAATAGACACTAGAAAATGACATGGGATTATTTCCCGCGGTTATCCGCGGGGACGGGGACGGTGATGAATTTTGTCACCGTGTCATTCTCTACTTCTAGCTGCCGAAGATGGCATTCCCCATGCAGGCTGATCCTCATCAGCCATTCAGTGTTTGCCACAGTTTTGGTGGGAGACTGAATCCACAGTGTGTGTGGGGTGGGGGGTGGGGAGGGGACGGAGGATGCAGGCCCCCTCCCCTGTGGCTATACCACTAGTTAGACCTTAGCGAGAGGACACGATTTTGGGCAGGTGTCATTTGGCTATCCAAAGCTTGGAGACCAAGCTTTGAGGGTGCGGGGCTGGAGGCTGAACTAGGCGGGGCCATGTGTCCGGGGTTTTACTGCGCACGAGTAACGTCTCTTTCATTTGAAAGGAAACTCTGCAATGAGATGGCATAGGATGAAGCTAAGAGGTGATAGGCTCCAGAGTAATCTGAGGGAATACTTTTTTACAGAAAGGGTGGTTGAGGCGTGGAACAGTCTCCCGGAAGAGGTGGTGGAGGCAGAGACTGTGTAGAATTTAAGAGGGCCTAGGATAGGCACGTGGGATCGCTTGGAGAGAGAAAGAGATAATGGTTGCTGTGGATGGGCAGACTGGATGGGCCATTTGGCCTTTATCTGCCATCACGTTTCTATGAAAATATGGTAACCCTATTTGGAGAGGCATTAACAGAAGTTTAGACTGCACCATCTGAGGCTTTTTCCTTCTTATATCCCTAGATATATGCCGTATTACAGGAGTGTTTCGTTTTGGTGTAATTAGGGTATTTTATCTCCCAGTTCCTTTTTTGTTGTTGTTTTTGGTATTACTCCTAAGTCTACCACCCTGTAACCTCAATTCACGTCTTCTAGTCTTACCATTTCTCCTTCTCTGGAAAAGATTTGTTTCTATATTAATACTTTCAGGTATTTAAACGTCTGTATCCAGTGCCTTTTTTTTTCCCAGCAGAAAAGATGCTGGTACTCAAATACCAGGCCATTCTTCAGAGGTGGGGTGATCAGTGAGGGATCCACCCCACAGTAGCCAAGCTCTCTGCGAACAGTCACAAAGGCAGCACTGGATAACATAACAAACTTTTATTTATATACCACTATACAACATCATGTTCGATGCGGTTAACAGGAGTTAACTGAAGAAATCGTACGTAAGAGTTAAGTATACAATTACAGATAACATAGGAGTACAAATAAAGGACTGTGGTAAGGTCGAAGTCGGGAATAAAGGCAGTAGGGAATGCAAGGAGAACGCAAGGGATGTACAGGACCTGAGGTATTTTATAAATGTTTGGGATCTAAAGATCATTTGTATCAAGCAATGGAAAAAGTGGCAGTACTGTATCCCTGAGTAACCCTCAGAAAAAGCCCTGTCTGTATCATATCTGCCCTAGCCCTCTCATAACGCCTTTCACCTTGGGTTTTGCATCCCCTACCCTCAATGTCATGTCTGTCTGTCCAAGTTAGATTGTAAGCTTTTCTGAGCAGGGACTGTCTATAAATGTCAAAATGTACATCGCTGCGTACGCCTTTCAGCGCTATGTAAGTGATAAGTAGTAAGCTCTTCTGAACAGGGACCGTTCATAAATGTCAAAATGTACAGCGCTGCGAACGCCTTTCAGCGCTATGTAAGTGATAAGTAGTAAGCTCTTCTGAACAGGGACCGTCCATAAATGTCAAAATGTACAGCGCTGCGAACGCCTTTCAGCGCTATGTAAGTGATAAGTAGTAAGCTCTTCTGAACAGGGACCGTCTATAAATGTCAAAATGTACAGCGCTGCGTACGCCTTTCAGCGCTATGTAAGTGATAAGTAGTAAGCTCTTCTTAACAGGGACCGTTCATAAATGTCAAAATGTACAGCGCTGCGAACGCCTTTCAGCGCTATGTAAGTGATAAGTAGTAAGCTCTTCTGAACAGGGACCGTTGATAAATGTCAAAATGTACAGCACTGCGTATGCCTTTCAGCGCTATGTAAGTGATAAGTAGTATTAGTTGTAGTAAGCTCTTCCAAGCAGGGACTGATTACTAAATGTCAAAATGTACAGCGCTGCGTACGCCTTTCAGCGCTATGTAAGTGATAAGTAGTAAGCTCTTCTGAACAGGGACCGTTCATAAATGTCAAAATGTACAGCGCTGCGTACGCCTTTCAGCGCTATGTAAGTGATAAGTAGTAAGTTCTTCTGAACAGGGACCGTTCATAAATGTCAAAATGTACAGCGCTGCGAACGCCTTTCAGCGCTATGTAAGTGATAAGTAGTAAGCTCTTCTGAACAGGAACCGTTGATAAATGTCAAAATGTACAGCACTGCATATGCCTTTCAGCGCTATGTAAGTGATAAGTAGTATTAGTTGTAGTAAGCTCTTCCAAGCAGGGACCGATTACTAAATGTCAAAATGTACAGCGCTGCATACGCCTTTCAGCGCTATGTAAGTGATAAGTAGTAAGCTCTTCTGAACAGGGACCGTTCATAAATGTCAAAATGTACAGCGCTGCTTATGCCTTTCAGCGTTATATAAGTGATAAATAGTAGCAGTATCCCTCCGTCTACTCCTTTTCAGGTCTTCCAGTCTCTTCTCTTATGTCTTGTGGTGCAAAACCCCATAACCACCTGAGTCACATTCCTTTGAATTCTTTCCACGATGTCTTGAAAAGATAAAATACAAGTCAATAACAGCACCAAAGAAGACGACAGCAACTTATGCTCTAACTCGATGTTTTTTGACTGGCATGTGGGAGTTACATGCATTAAGATGTGGTGGAATCAGAATCCTGGTCGCCGTATCTCAAAAAAGATGTAGCAGAATTAGATAAGGTACAGAGAAGGGTGACGAAAATGGTAAAAAGGATGGGTTGGGTTCCCTATGAGGAAAGGCTAAAGCGGCCAGGGCTCTCGAGCTTGGAGGAGAGACGGCTCAGGGCTGATATGATAGAGATCTATAAAATACTGAGTGAAATGGAAAGGGTAGATGTGAATCGCTTGTTTGCGCTTTCCAAAAATACTAGGACTAGGGGGCATGTGATGAAGCTACTAAGACTGGAGAAAATATTTCTTCACACAGTGTGTAATTAAATTCTGGAATTCGTTGTCGGAGAATGTGGTGAAATCAGTTAGCATAACAGGGTTTAAAAAAGGTTTGGATAATTTCCTAAAAGAGAAATCCATAGGCCATTATTGAGATGGTTTGGGGAAAATCCACTACTTATTCCTAGGATAAGCAGCATAAAATCTGTTTTACTACTTGGGACCTGGGTTGGAGACAGGATGCTGGGTTTGATGGGCCTTCGGTCTGTCCTAAGTGTGGCAATTCTTATATTCTTATGTTAAGTCAGTCCATTCTAAAGGTATCACTTTCTATTTTCATGCTTTTTTGTCCACCTTTATTTCTGCGCATTCGAGTGGGCTAACTTGGCAGCCGCACGACTTTCAAAGTGAAACGTTTGCAGTAAACTTTCAGATGCCAAAGGCAGTAGTGTGGGAGACCCTTCAATGTCCTCATGCTTGTAAAATAACCGGGGGCTACCGTCTGCCTCTTTTCTCTGGAATGCAGTCAATAAAGCACCCAGGAGAAACAGTGTCATGTTCTAACAGGCTCCACCGAGAATTAGCATAAGAAGAGAATTAACAACTGAACTAGTGTCGGTGGAACACAGATGTAGGGTGAATTCGGGGGGGGGGGGGGGCGGGAGGGTGGAAGGGGGAAGAAGAAGTGGCATAGTGAGGGGGCGGGGGTGCAGACTGCCCTGGGTGCTATGTTGGTGGGGGCGTCAGAACCTTTGTAGATCTTCGCTACCGCAAGGAACTTCTCCTGCCTGATGCTTGCGCCGGCCTGGTTGCTCTCTGAATCACTTCTGGGTCAAGGGGCCAGGAAATGGCGTCAGAGGGAAATCCAAAGCTGGCGCGAGGAACATGCTGGAGAAAAGTCACTTGTGCTGACGAAAATTTAGAGGTATGGAGGGGAAGGGAGAGCGCAAGTGTGGATTGGGGGAGGGGGGGGAAGAGGAGAGGAGGGTGTGGGGAGGGCATGGGAATGCGCTTCCTACCCTTTCTTATGCCACTGGGAAGAAATAAAGAGAATAAAGAGGGAAACTCGCAAGCATTAGAGCAGTGTATCTCAAAGTGTGTGCCTTCTGAGATTCCAAGTGGGCCGTGGCACACTGTGGAGGAAGAGAGGCCCCCTGCCAGCTGACTTCCCTACGCAGTACAGCATCAGCGCTGCCCGATTCGCCAAAGTCTTGCATGTTGTTTTCCCCCTTCTCGCTAGCGTCCTCCGGCTTCCCCCCTGGCCTCCCGGTCTCACCTTTAAAACTAATTAGAGCAGCCTGCAGAGGATCGCCGGTAGGTAAAATGATTTTATTTTCAATATAGTGATCGAAATGTGTCAGTTTCAAGAATTTATATCTGCTGCGTATATGAAAAATGAACGGAAAAAAAATTGCATTACAATTAGTAAAGGAGATGGGATCTGGGGCAGAGCTTGGGTGGGCCTAGAGAGGGCTGTGGTTGGGGTACTCAGCTGATATTTGTTAGACTTAGGGGGTACTTAGCTTGAAGCAGTTGAAAACCACTGCTGTAGGCAATCAGCTGGCACCAGTGCCTCTCCTCTCCGGCCCTCTTCCCTGCTGGCGCCCCCTACTGGCGTCTCAGGGCCCATCTGGAGGGCTTCTGCGCATGCACGGACGTTGACTTGATGATGTCATCCATATACGTGATGTCATCTTGGCGACGTCCGTGCACTTCAAGCCGTGGCCACTACCTTTACATCCTGTATTTCACTAGTGAGCAGCATAATGTACAGTGCTGCGTACGCCTTTCAGCGCTATGTAAGTGATAAATAGTAGTAGTAGTAGTAAGCTCTTCTGAACAGGGACCGTTCATAAATGTAAAAATGTACAGCACTGCGTACGCCTTTCAGCGCTATATAAGCGATAAGTAGTAGTAGTAGTAAGCTCTTCTGAACAGGGGCCGTTCATAAATGTCAAAATGTACAGCGCTGCGTACGCCTTTCAGCGCTATGTAAGTGATAAGTAGTAAGCTCTTCCGAACAGGGACCATTCATAAATGTCAAAATGTACAGCGCTGCGTACGCCTTTCAGCGCTATGTAAGTGATAAGTAGTAAGCTCTTCAGAACAGGGACCGTTCATAAATGTCAAAATGTACAGCGCTGCGTACACCTTTCAGCGCTATATAAGTGATATGTAGTAGTAGTAGTAAGTTCTTCTGAACAGGGACCGTCCATAAATGTCAAAATGTACAGCGCTGCGTACGCCTTTCAGTGCTATGTAAGTGATAAGTAGTAAGCTCTTCAGAACAGGGACCGTTCATAAATGTCATACATCTGTATACAGTCTTATCCATTGCACAATACACAAGTCGGCACGCCTTTGTCGGAGCGCTTTTGTCCTGCGCTCATTTGACGGGTCACCGCTAGGCACAGTTTAAAAAGAGCAATGAGGTCGATATTCAGTGCAGTGAAGCAGCAGGTTAGCGTACAGTTTTAATTGCAAAATGGTTGCCGTTTCTATGTTTTAAAAGAAGAGGTATGGTTTGGAGGCGGGAAAAGGGGCACCGAACAGCCATATCTCTTCGGAGGCAGGTTTTCAAAACGTACCGTGCCCTTAACCATGGTCGCCAAACTTGTTCCAGCTGGTTTAGCATGCATGCATTTTAGCGGCTGATTATCAAAACGGCTCACCGCGGTCTTTTCCGCGCTTCCTAGCAGTCTCCGACTCTGCCATGCAAATCTAGTACAAGGTCATGAATATTAAAATGGTAGTAAAATAGGCTCATTAGTATTCAAAAGAGCATTCTGGGTGATTCTCTGTCATCATCATGTGATTCCCCAAACGTGGTGCCGGCTTTTTGTGACCAAAAATCGCCGACTGCTCCGGAGGTGCCAGTACTGTGAAAATTGCATCTCAGGCATGTGTTTCTGGCTGTGGCTCATGATACAATTTGATTATGTGGTGTTTAGCCTATGCCTGCGAGGTCTGTCCCCAGAGCAGTGCACAAACCAGAATCAGATGCACTAGAAACAGCTCACTTTAAACCACGCGTCAAACGCAAGACCCGCGGGCTGAATCCAGCCCGCCTGGCTGTTTTATGTGGCCCGCGGTTCAGTGCTGGCATTACGGGAGAGTAAACAGGGCTTCACGGTGTCGCCTTGCTTTCTGTTTTGGGCCCTCACCTGGCGGCAACAATAGAACTCGTGGGCCCGTCGATCATCAGCTTGTGTGTGTCGGCAACACAACAAAAACTACCCCAGCGCCGCACCCCATTGCCGGCCAGTAATTTACACCGCCTGTGTGATGGTCAATTTGCGTGTGCTGGCAGCGCAGAAGACATGAATTTAACTGTGCTGGCCCCAGCTGGGAAGCATCACTGGGGCCGGCACAGTTAAATTCTTTTCTGGTGCGCTACTGGCACGCGCGTGTTGACCCCACACTAGTGGTGTAAATTACTGGCCGGCACTGTTAAATTACTGTCGAAGAGAAGAGGAAGCCAGACCACAAGAGAAAATTGAGGCAGCGAGGGGGGGCAACTGATTATAACCGTGGGCTTGCCCGTTTGATTTCCACCTCCAGCTCCACCTTCCCTCCTGACTTCCTTGTCCAGCTCCACCTCCCTTCCTGACATCCTCCTCCAGCTCCACCTCCCCTCCTGACTTCCTCCTCCAGCTCCACCTCCCTACTGGTCTGGCCCAGCGGTACAATGTGCGCAGGGGTGGGGGAGCATGAGTACCTCTCCTGCCTCCAGTAATATTTTGCACAGCCGCAGAGGTGAGGGAGGGAGACGACAAAGGTAGGGGGAATGATTTTATTTTCAATTTAGTGTTTGAATTCTGTCAATTTTGAGAATTTTAATCTATCTTTTGTACTGCTCAGGAAGAAATACATTTGTTTCTTTTCCTCTGGGGTTGTACTGCTTGCAGAGTCTTGAATCTTAGGGGTTCGTTTGTATATATTAGTATTTTTAGTTTTTGGTCCCATATTTGCATAGGAGTTATCTGGTAGGAATGAATGTTGAGAAGCATAGTTAACCATTATGTGTTAAAAAGATTATATTGTGTGTGTATATATGAAAAATGAATGGAAAAAATTGTGTTATAATTAGTACTATTATGGGGCGGGGTCTGGGGAGGAGAATGGGCGGAGTCTGGCCCGTGACTTTGCCTGTGTTTTGGATTTCGTCCCCTTAGTGTGATTGAGTTTGACACCCCTGCTTTAAACCTCAAACTGACAATTTTGAGGACATATTTTCTTTGGCCTCTAGGGGGAGCAGGAGAGCAGGAAAGCCTTTTGCACCTGAGGGTTTGGGGCTTGGCTGCAGGCTTTTACTCCAGAGAGCGGAACAGCTAGGGAGGCAGACGGAAAAGAAGGAGCAGCAAGGAAGGCAGGAATGCTCAGGGCTGAGAGTGCTAGATGGCAGTGATCCACCTGAATGCATGGACCTGGTAGAGGCTGGATCAGAGCAGCTGAAGCCTGGAAACCAGGATGTTCAAGCCATACCATGAGCAGCTAACTGGGATACTGCCTATGGAAGTTTGGTGCACTAAGGGCAAGTGAGTTAAAATTGCCTTATTTATTCTGGTTTTGGATTTGCTTATGAAGAACTGAATACTTTTTGGATAAACTTACTGGATGCTTATGACTGTGTAACCCTAAGAAAACTGTAGTGCTTGGTGGCACCTGAAAGGACTCTAAAAGAACTGTTTTGGTTTTTCCTCTTTTCCTCTGTGTGAGGGAAGAGCTGTTAATAGTCCCAGGAAGTGGGGACTGCTCTGTGTTTTTCTGTGGTGGGTTTTAGAGGGCATATTCTTTGCATAAAGACCACACAGAGCACACACCCTGGCCAGCACGTCATGTGCTGGGGCCTAGTGCCGTAGCACTAGTGCAGGCTGAGTTAGTGACATCAGCCCAAGAAACTGTTTTGGAGATATTTAAAGGTTGTGAACAATTGATCAGCTGGAGAAGCTGTGATGGCTTTGAAAAGCCAGAATTGTGGGTTTTTGGGTTTAATTATTTTCCCAATACTGAGAGACACAAGGTAAAAGGGTTTCAAAAAACTTTATTGGCTGGCACTAATCCAGAGACTGTTTGAAAATACATTTCTTTTTGTGTACACAGTGGGCACTAGCAGAAGGACCATGCTTTGTATTTTGGAGCATTCTGACAATATTGATTTTCCTTCTTCCAATGTGGAACTGTTTAAACCAGGGTGTCCAATCTTTTAGCTTCACTGAGCCGCATTGGCCGAAAAAAATGTTTCTGGGGCCGCACAAACGTGCAAACGCTGCAGCAAGACACAGGAGGGAGCCGGCAAGATGGTAAACACCTGGGGGCAGCAGAGGAAAACACTGCATCGCCCTTGACCGGGGCCACACAAAATACTTCACGGGGCCACAGGTTGGACACCCCTGGTTTAAACCCTATGCAAGCAGGCTGATTTAAAGGGGTTTGTTTTTTTTGTGAATAAACTCAGTCCTTGCTTTATGAGATATACTTACCTGGTGCTGTGGTATTTTCTTTTGGTTGCCTATTTTTTCCATGTGTAGCCCGCAGCAGTTCACAAGAGTTTTCTCTTGTCACTGGAGCCCTAGAACCCATTGCCCCAAGGCTGCCGGTAATAACATAAAATTACAAACTTCAAAAGCCCGTGAGTGATAGGCATATGTGAGCCACATGTGTTTTGTGCTTCAATAGCGGACGGCATTATGGATGGTGGTTCTTATCCTTGCTCTTTCCATGTTGTCCTGGTGAGAAGATATGCGACGAGACCCGAAGATGATGATGACGGCGTTGGTTTTTCTCGGCACATGTGCACATTTACGCCTCTTTTCGTGGTGTATCCTGCGCGCGTGCTATCACCAGCCACTCATCACACGTAAATTTAGCGACCCTTCGCGAACTCCGAGGACCTCATTTGCATGCGTGGGTTTTTGAGAGTGACTCGTCTTTTTTGAAATCGTTACAGTAACGGCTGCAGCAGCGGCCCTTGGATTGTACCGTGAACATTAGAGAATCTTCCCCTGAGGGTTGAAATTCACTCATTGTTCACTGCTCTGGTTGAACAATAGTCACATTATACATTTCCAATTGTATTTGAATTCTCAGCAATTACAGATCGATAGTGCCACTGAAAATATGAAATCCATTAGAAATAATTTTTATCTGTTGAAAAATAGTTGGTGGCCCTCCACTTATTAAAACAAAGAAAAATAGGGAGACCCAATGATCCACAGTGAAAACAATCCACCGATGAAAACAAAAACAAAAACTGTGGATACAGATGTTCTGGAGATAATTTATTAAACACTGGCATATAAAACCATGAAAATTCAATTAAAAAAGTACAATGATAAAAAATACAGTGATAAAAATCCAACCGGACCCTACACGGTCCGTGTTTCGGCGAACACGCCTTCCTCAGGGGTCCAATGGTTTGCAAACTCACATTTAACGAATTGGACTGAAAACAGTCTATTGTCTTTAAACAAGTGAGCAAAGAACATCGCAGACAAGCTGAAGTAGCAAAAAAATGCATTTGTCTGCGATATTCTTTGCTCACAGGATTAAAGACAATAGACTGTTTTCAGTCCAATTCTTTATATGTGACTTTGCAAACCATTGGACCCCTGAGGAAGGCGTGTTCGCTGAAACACGGATGGTGTAGGGTCCGGTTGGATTTTTATCACAGTATTTTTTATCATTGTACCTTTTTAATTGAATTTTCATGTTTTTATTTGTCAGTGTTTAATAAATTATCTCCAGAACATCTGTACCCACAGTTTTTGTTTTCATCGGTGGATCATCGGGTCTCCTCATTTTTCTTTTTTGGGCAGACTAGATGAGCCATTTGGCCTTCATCTGCCATCATGTTACAATGTTTCTATAACCATAAAGCCCTATGACATCACAATGCAGGTGTAAAGAGCCTTAGCCTATAGGAAGAGGAGATGCAAATGTTAAGAGACTTAGCCAATAAGGAGAGAGATAATGGTTCCTGCAGATGGGCATTTTTTTGCTCCTTCAGCTTGTCTGCGATGTTCTTTGCTCACTTGTTTAAAGACAATAGACTGTTTTCAGTCCAATTCGTTATATGTGAGGTTGCAAACCATTGGATCCCTGAGGAAGGTGTGTTCGCCGAAACACGGACCGTGTAGGGTCCGGTTGGATTTTTATCACAGTATTTGTTATCATTGTACTTTTTTAATTGAATTTTCATGGTTTTATATGTCAGTGTTTAATAAATTATCTCCAGAACATCGGTATCCACAGTTTTTGTTTTTGGCCCTCCACTTATTAACTTTCCTGAGCTTTAATTATGGCATCTCTGCTTAGTTTGACTATACAACAGTGAGACTCCACTGGCCAACAGTACCATTGTCGTCTTCAAATCTTGCCTTCTCAGGGGAAGTGGTGTGCAATCTCAAGCATAGGATTACCAGATGTCTGGATTTCCCCCAGACACGTCCTCCTTTTGAGGTACCGTGTCCGGGTTTTGAAAAGCTTGGAACAAATCACTGTTGGGCAGGAGCGCATCCACGCATGCCACGTGATGACTCCACGCACACACGTGCATGCGCGTTATGTCATCACATCGCATGCGTGGATGCGCTCCTGCCCAATGAGAGCAGGCAGAGGGGGGGGAGAAGGCCGGGTGGGGATGGAGCTAGGGCGGGACTAGGGTGGAACTGGGTGGGCCTGGGGGCGGGTCTAGGGGGTCCAGATTTTCCATACGGAAAATCTGGTAACTCTACTCAAGCATAAATTCCTATTTTTTTTTTGGGGGGGGGAGGGGGATTAGAGAGACTGTCAGTTTTCTTCTAATCCCTTAGACCAGGGCTACCCAAGTCCGGTCCTCGAGATCTACTGGCAGGCCAGGTTTTCAGGATATCCACAATGAACATGCATGAGAGAGATTTGCATACCAAGAATACCTGGCCTGCCAGTAGATCTCGAGGACTGGACTTGGGCAGCCCTGCCTTAGACTTTCAGCTCATTCTGAGCCAAGACTGAGATCTGGCACCATGAAAATTCACTTACAAGTGCACAGGGATTTCCTGCTAGTTTCTGTTCCCCGTCAACTTACTTCTTGTAAAACACCTAGACGGTTTTCCCAATTGGTGGTATAAGACTTCATTTCATTTATTAACATTTATAAAGTGCCTTATTCCAAGGCAGTGTACATTATCACATGCATAATTTAAATATATACAACAGCAAAAATGAACAGCAAACAGCAGGAGAGGCCAGACCTCAGAATCCAACATTATCTGTCCTGGAAAAACAAATACTCCAGAAAAGAAACCAAGTGGGTTGTGGGACAGAATACATCAACCTTTTGGGGACAACAAATTTTATTAAGATGATCTCAAATAAAATACACAATATCAACACACAAATATAAAGACCTTCTTGTTGGTGACCCAAAGAACATATGGACAATCCTTTGTCTGGATGACCTGACACAATCTGTGTTTCGGCCTCTAATTGGAGGCCTGCTTCAGGGACACAGTGGTGGATCCACAAGATGGCGCTATAGTATACAAAACAAGGACTCTAAAAAGGACGTGCTCGCAGTTCTACATAATAAAAACACGAAGCGTACTGCCACGGAACCGATTTCAAACAAGGGAGCAATTCTATAAGGGAGCACCTAGATATCGGTGTCTTGATGCAGGGCGGGGAGCAGCTATATTTTAACAGTGTTCGGGCACCCAGATCCTATTAAATTGCAAACATAAACCTGAAACGTTGCGCTTAAACTTCGGTGGCACTTATTAATGCCTGGTCAGTAGCAGGCAGAGGTGTAATAAGGGGAGAGGGAGGCAGCCCGCCCTGGGCGCCATGTTGGTGGGGACACCGGAACCCCTCCTCCCCTCTGCCTCTTCCCTTCCCCTCCCCCATACCTCTAGCTGAAGTTGTTGTTCGCAGCAGTCAACAACGTGCATTTTGCGACCCCCCCCGTCGGCTCTCCCGCTGACATCACTTCCGGACGCCGCGCCTAAAAGTGACATCATAGGGAGAGCCGATGGGGGCGCCAGGAGCACGTTGTTGACCGCCGCGAGCAACAACTTCAACTAGAGGTGCGGGATTAGGGGCAGGGGAGGGGCGCTAGGCACTCTCGCTACGCCACTGGCGGCAGATGTAAATGGGCAAGCTTAAGTGTGGCAAAGCAACCTGTGTGACTTATAAAATGCCATAAGTGATGTGTAAGTGAAAGACACGCCCTTATTCTACCGTGCTCCACCTACATGTATACTGCCTTGGCAATTGCATGCTATAGAACTTAGTTATGCCCTTATAGACTAGCATTTGGGGTGCTTTTGCGCAGAGGTTTCTTTGCACTTAAATGAGCTGGGTGTGCGCAGGTGAGAGCAGGCAGTTATAGAAGTCCTCTTTTAGAGTCTCAGGGGTCCTTTTATCAAGCTGTGGTAGGTAATACCGCACGTAATACCGGACGTTAAACCGCCTGCCGCGCTAGCCGCTAACGCCTGCATTGAGCAGGCGTTAGTTTTTTAGCCGGCCGCGGGGGTGAGCGCGTGATGAAATGTCCAACGGCTTGATAAAAGGACCCCCTCAGTTACTAATTACTAGTACCATTAATTATTAGTTTATATTGTGATTTTTTTTTTATTGATTAGTTTTAATGCTTGTATTAGTTACTTAGAATTTTATTATGTATGATATTGGTTTCTTTTTTTGTTTTTTGTAATCATTTTTACTGGAAAGGGTACAACTGGGTAACAGGAACAGCAATAATATCAAAAGCGCAAATACAAAGAGGCATTATATGCACAAGAAAATACATTCTCCAGAAATAGGCAAATAAATGGCACAAGTATACTAGGGCAACAAAGAGAAACCCAAAGGGAAGCCAGCCCCACCCAGCAAACGGAAACAAAGAAATAGCTGGCCCATACAAGCAGGAGAAGAACGTCACCCGAACCACCAGTAATACATAGAGGCCGAGGGCCCCAACTGCCCCCAGATGGAGAGGCTAGACAAAAAGGTCATCTAGCCGACCCCTTACATTTTCAATGTTATGTAAAGTAAAACCAGCCTAACCGGAACAGCTCCCCAAGGGGGGGGGGGGGGGGGGCCAAGCCTGTCTTCTAAACTTCGGTTTCTGAAACCTTTCCGTTTGGTGTAGCGGTGGTGGCGTAGAGCTCAGGCGAAAACTCCCTTGGCATCTCCATTTCTGCAGTTAACGGGCAATCCTGACTTCCTCTCGGAACTTGGACACAGCCCCTTTGCAACTTGGGCTTCACAGGGGGCTAGAACCCTTTATGAACTAATTGACGGCATTACGGACACATTTTCCACTTTTGCTCATCTCAAGGAGTGTTGGGACATCCCGAACCATCAATTGTTTGCCTATTTGCAAGCTCGGCATTACTTTTTCAGCCTTCAACAGTTCCAAGGGTCGGAGTGGTGGTGTGGACCTTTGGACGAGTATCTTTATCGCATCCCAGCCTCGGTGGGTTCTCTCTATGTATGATGCTATTACTATATTATATGCTGAGTACCTATTGTGTAAACCACTATGAACTGCTGGTTAGGCGGTATAGAAAAATAAATCATTATTGTTATTAATCATCATTTCTAGAGTATTACCAGATGTACACAGAGCTGTACAGAGTCATAAATGAGACAGTCCCTGCTCGAATGAACTCACAATCTAAAAAGACGTGACAGACAAGCAGGAAGCCAGGGTGGGGGATAGATTTATGGGGTGGTTTGGGGTCCTTTTACTCAAGTGCATTCAATGATTTAGCACATGCTAAGGATTAGCATGAGTTAAATGGTAAGACGCCCATAGGAATGTAATGGATGTCATTAGCATTTACGAGGGGGGGGGTGCGGAAAGGTTCTCAGCTCCCCCCAAGACCCACCGTATTTCTCAGTAGCTGTAAGTTCTTTTGGTTGGACCCAAGAATCTTTATTTCAGATTTAGAAATATTATCTGAAAACCTTCAGAAGACGGCAGTTCTGTGCACGAGAAGAATGTTGCCTAAAAGCTCTGGTTCCTGGTACGAGTTTATTTTGCCTTTCATCGTGTCTGGAATTCTTCTCCACCTGATAACAGAGGCTATGCCTTGGTCTTACACAGGCATAAAGGGATTAGCAAAGACAGATAGACATATGAGTGACCACTGGCATTAAAAAAAAAAAAAAAGAAGTGATTTTTACACCCAGCAATATCCATATAGAATCCCAAAGAGTAGCAACATTCCATACAGAATCCCAAAGAATAGCAAGATTCCGGAACCCCAGAGAGTAACAAGATTCTAGAATCCCAAAGAGTAGCAACATTCCCGAGAGAGGTGGTGGAGAGTAAAACTGTGACTGAGTTCAAAGAAGCGTGGGATGAACACAGAAGATTTAGAATCAGAAAATAATGTTAAATATTGAACTAAGGCCAGTACTGGGTAGACTTGCACGGTCTGTGTCGGTGTATGGCCTTTTGGTGGAGGATGGGCTGGGGAGGGCTTCAATGGCTGGGAGGGTGTAGAAGGGCTGGAGTAAGTCTTAACAGAGATTTCGGCAGTTGGAACCCAAGCACAGTACCGGGTAAAGCTTTGGATTCTTGCCCAGAAATAGCTAAGAAGAAAAAATAAATAAATAAATAAAAAAATTTAAATTGAATCAGGTTGGGCAGACTGGATGGACCATTCGGGTCTTTATCTGCCGTCATCTACTATATATCAATAGGGAAAAAGTGTCACAGTCAGACTGTTGGCTGTCAGCAAACATATCGGACACATGACTCCATGACCAAGCCTTTGTTGGTCTGTCCAGCTGCTCCAAACTCGGTCTGCCTTAAAGCGCTCCCCCGATCTGTTTTACGTCCACTTTGATGACTGTGTGGAGGGAGATAGCTGTTTCTCAATCTTGTATGCCTTAAAGCTTTGCCAATTTTAACGCTGCCTTAAAGACAGCATAGCTTTTCATGTTATCCTGGAAGCCTGTCCTCCTAGCGTAAGGCGGTCAGAAGTAGCGTAGATGCACTCCTAATTCTCTAATGTGCACACAGAACCCTGCATACCAATAGCTTGATTGAAGTCTACAAAATCCTGAGTGGAGCAGAACGGGTACAAGTGGATCGATTTTTCACTCCTTCAAGAATGACAAAGACTAGGGGACACTCGATGAAGTTACAGGGAAATACTTTTAAAACCAATAGGAGGAATTTTTTTTTCACTCAGAGAATAGTTAAGCTCTGGAACGCGTTGCCAGAGGATGTGGTAAGAGCGGATAGCGTAGCTGGTTTTAAGAAAGGTTCCTGGAGGAAAAGTCCATAGTCTGTTATTGAGACAGACAAGGGGGAAGCCACTGCTTGCCCTGGATTGGTAGCATGGAATGTTGCTACTCTTTGGGATTCTAAAATCTTGTTATTCTTTGGGATTCTGGAATCTTGCTATTCTTTGGGATTCTGTATGGAATGTTGCTACTCTTTGGGATTCTAGAATCTTGTTACTCTCTGGGGTTCCGGAATCTTGCTATTCTTTGAGATTCTGTATGGAATGTTGCTACTCTTTGGGATTCTAGAATCTTGTTACTCTCTGGGGTTCCGGAATCTTGCTATTCTTTGGGATTCTGTATGGAATGTTGCTACTCTTTGGGATTCTAGAATCTTGTTACTCTCTGGGGTTCCGGAATCTTGCTATTCTTTGAGATTCTGTATGGAATGTTGCTACTCTTTGGGATTATGGAATGTTGCTACTCTTTGGGATTCTAGAATCTTGTTACTCTCTGGGGTTCCGGAATCTTGCTATTCTTTGAGATTCTGTATGGAATGTTGCTACTCTTTGGGATTATGGAATGTTGCTACTCTTTGGGATTCTAGAATCTTGTTACTCTCTGGGGTTCCGGAATCTTGCTATTCTTTGGGATTCTGTATGGAATGTTGCTACTCTTTGGGATTCTATATGGAACGTTGTTACTTTTTCGGTTTTGGCCAGATACTAGTGACCTGGATTGGCCATTGTGAGAACGGGATACTGGGCTTGATGGACCCGATGTAAGCTGGTTCAGATTAAATCCTAGTCGATACTATTGCTGGAATGGCATAACTGCGTGACTTGGTCTGAATTGCACGAAGTTATCTTTTTGACTCCCCAGCTATGATGCGTTTGTTTGCAAGTCACAAAGTTATGCCATTCCAGCACTAGTATCGACTAGGATTTAATCTGAACCAGCTTACATCGGGTCCCCTGAACGAAACGGGGCCACATTGGGACCCCCTCACTCCTGTTTAACAGCTAAGTGGATTTTTTTTCATCAAGTATGCAGTGACGTTTGCATGATATTAACAAACCAGTTATTTTGAACTTTGGAAACAGTTTGAACTTTTTAGCCTTTCCAGGTCGTGATCAAAAAAGATTTTTATAGAATAACAATGACTGGAAGGTAAACTCTTTACCCAAGGGAGGTTTTCTAGCCTTCCTTTCAGAGTTTCACATCTCTCAGTAATTTTATACAATATTTCTTGATCACCCTTCAAAGGCTTGTCTTATTTACATGGTCAGTTATATGTCTTTTGCATCCATCTTTGGCATTAACTTAATATTCAATTTTTCTGCTTTCTTTTCAAAATCTACGTTTCCATGTCTTACCTTCCCTTCTATCTCTCTCTTCTTCCGTCCCTATTTCCATGGTCTGACATCTCTTTCTTTCCTTTCTCTCCCTCCCTCCTTCCTTCCTTCCTTTCCCTGGTCTGGCATCTGTCTCCTTTGCTCCCCCAACTTTTTATTTCTTTCACCCTGCCTCCTTCTTTCTCTCTCTCTCTCTCTCTCTCTCTCTTTCTCCATGCCCCCTTTCTTTCTATATGTATGTCTGTCTGTCTTTCTCTCTCTCTCTCTCCGCGCTCCCTTTCATTCTTTTTTTCTTTCTCCATGCCCCTTTCTGTCTGTGTCCCATCTCCCTTCTTTCTTTCTATCTCCCTTCCCCCCCTTTCTTTCTTTATTTCTCCCTGCCCTCCCCCAAGCCACCACCATTGGGGAACAGGCCACCACCGCCGCAATCGGGGAACAGGCCAGCGCCAAGGTCTTAGCTCTCCCTGCTTATCTTCCCCAGCGCGGGGCCGACCAATTCTCGCCACCCGATGTCAATTCTAACGTTGGAGAGGAAGTTCCGGGCCAGCCAGGCAGCGATTGGCAGGCCCAGAACTTCCTCCCCGACGTTAGAATTGATGTTGGGTGGCGAGAATTGGTCGGCTCCAAGCTGGGGAAGATAAGCAGGGAGAGCTAAGACCTCGGCGCTGGCCTATTCCCCGATTGTGGTGGCTTGAGGGAGGGCAGTGAGAAGGGAAGGGAAGCAGATTGGGGACCCCTGCTTTAGGCGAGCCGCAGTCGCGGTCTGTACACGATTGTCCTCTCCACAATCGGAAAACTTGTGAAGTGGAGAGGACAGATCGCGGGCTGCAAAATAGTCCCTGGGGGGCCCGTGGGCCACGTGTATGAGACCGCTGGTATAGATAGAGGATTACTATACAGGTCCTGGACCTGATGGGCCGCCGCGTGAGCGGACTGCTGGGCACGATGGACCTCTGGTCTGACCCAGCAAAGGCACTGCTTATGTTCTTATGGCTCTTATTGGTGGAATGAGAGATTATGACGTCACAATCTCAGCTCTGCTTCCCAAAGACTGAAACTCTTCACACTACTACTAGTATGAATTATTTCTATAGCGCTATAAGATGTATATAGTGCTCTACAAAGTCACAAAGAAGGAAGGCCCTGCTCCAAAGAGCTTACAATCTAAACAGCCAAGACAGACAAACAGGATGTCATGGATACAGTTAAGGGGAAGGGTTAATCTGCTGGCTGGGTTGGAGGGCAGAGGGGAGTCCAGGACAATCAAGCCATTGTGACATCACTGACGAGGTTGGCTCTTATTGGTGGAATGAGGCATTATGACATCACAATCTCAGCTCTGTTTCCCAAAGACTGAAACTCTTCACACTACTTCTATGAATTATTTCTATAGCGCTATAAGATGTATATAGTGCTCTACAAAGTCACAAAGAAGGAAGGCCCTGCTCCAAAGAGCTTACAATCTAAACAGCCAAGACAGACAAACAGGATGTCATGGATACAGTTAAGGGGGCTGGGTTGGAGGGCAGAGGGGAGAACAGGACAATCAAGCCATTGTGATATCACTGATGAGGTTGGCTCTTATTGGTGGAATGAGGCATTATGACATCACAAGCTCAGCTCTGCTTCCCAAAGACTGAAACTCTTCACACTACTACTATGAATTATTTCTATAGCGCTACCAGACACACGCAGCACTGCACAGAGTCACAAAGAGTAAGAAAAAGTCCCTGCTCGAAAGAGCTTACAATCTAAACAGACAAACAGGATGTCCTGGATACAGTTCAGGGGGACGGTTATCAGCGGGCCTGAGTTTATCTATCTCTAATTTCGATGTGCCCAAGCCAGAATCTTAACAGGAAACTGTCCCATCCCAAACGCTATCGTGATGCCATATTTCCTGTCTGTGTTTTCCTGCAGGTAGAGCTTGGCCTACTGCTCTTATTTTTGTTAGCTAAGATTAAACCAGATTTAAAGAGAGGGCCAGTATCAGCTCCTTCTTAACCCGTACTCTCCCAGGGTCACGGGGAGTCTGCTGGACAGAGGCATCCATTCTCTAATGACTGAAGTTTTAATTAGTGTATGATCTTAGGCAGCTGTTTCTTCATTTCTTTCAGAATAATAGTTGTCAATGTAGCATCGATTGATGGCCTCTACAATATTAAAGCAATCACTTTCGGCAGACCGTTGGATCTAATTAAGAACGACTGTCTTGCCTGCTAGTATAGACATCTTCCCATTTTCTGTTATTTTTTTTTTCCTACATAAATGCAAAACACTTAGGGCCGGACTCTCCAACTGGCACCGTTGTCGGCAGCCGCTGATTGCATGTCAAAACTCTGCTGCGCGGCTCATCTTCTACCAACCTCGCTACGCTCACGTCACCCCTCTCCTTAAGTCACTCACTGGCTCCCGATCCGCCTTCGCATACAGTTCAAGCTCCTATTGCTGACCTACAAGTGTGATCATTCTGCTGCCCCTCAATCTCTCTCCTCGCTTCTCTCTCCTTATCCACCTCCCAGAGAACTCCGTTCCTCAGATAAGTCGCTCTTAGCGTTACCCTTCTCCTCCTCTGCCAATTCCAGACTTTGTTCCTTTCATCTAGCTGCCCCCTATGCCTGGAATAAATTACCCGAGTTTGTCCTTTAAGCCCCTTCCCTTGTTTAAAAGCAGACTGAAAACCTACCTTTTTGATATAGCTTCAATCCTTAACCCCACTCCTCTGCCCTCCAACCCAGCCAGCTGATTAACTGTTCCCCTTAACTGTACCCATGACATCTTGTTTGTTTGTCTTGTCTGTTTAGATTGTAAGCTCTTTGGAGTAGGGACTGTCTTTGTGACTCTGTACAGCGCTGCATGCATCTGGTAGAGCTATAGAAATAATTCATAGTAGTAGTAGTGTGATGAGTTTCAGCCTCTGATAACCAGAGCTGGTATTGTGATGTCATAATGCCTCATTCCACCAATAAGAGCCAACCTCATCAGTGATGTCACAATGGCTTGATTGACCTATACTTGGCTCACTTTTACTACATTTTGATTTCTAGAGTGGTGCAGTGGTTAAAGCTACAGCCTCAGAACCCTGAGATTATGGGTTCAAACCCATGCTGCTCCTTGTGACCCTGGGCAAGCCACTTAATCCCCCCATTGCCCCAGGTACATTGGCTAGATTGTGAGCCCACCAGGACAGACAAGGAAAAATGCTTGAGTACCTGAATAAATTCATGTAAACTCTTCTGACCTCTCCTTGGAGAATTGTATAGAAATTTGAATAAATAAAATAAATAACCAGGGCCACTCTTAAAAGCCAGCTTTGAGAATACTTTTATTTTAGTAAATGACAGCAGAAAAAAAGACTAAAGTGGCTCATTCATTCTGCCCAGGAGGGCTGTTGGGAATTGTTTTTGCTCACCCCGATAGGATTGTGCTTTTAATTAAAGTTACGAGGTTACTGGATCAGGTTGGACTGAAAGTGAGGTCAAGCCCCAGAGGAGAACCATCTGATCATTGAAGGCTCTGAACGTTGAGTGTTTTCGACAAACCCTTCTTTTGCCGACCATTCTGTAAACATTAGCACACACAACCTAATCGTTTGGCCCAACCCTTATTATACCCCTTTCTTCCCTCGAGGAAACAACAATTTGTAACTTTTACTCCCTAATGTTTTTTCCCTTATGTATCTTAGTACGTCTGTATTGTCAATTTGTCGTAGCCCTTTGAAATTTTTTTTTTTTTTTTAATGTAAAATAACTTGTTTTATTGTCCTATGCTAATATTCTTTTATTATGTAATTCGCTTAGTCTTAATAGGCGAACCATCAAATTTTAATAAACTTGAAACTTGAACCCAATTTTCGTAACTTCAGCAGGTGAGACATAGGCCGGGTGTTTGACCTCAAGTGCCCTTAAAATTCTTTGAGGAGAACTGATCCACACAAAATCCCATCTACTCTAGATAACGGAAATTTATGATCAAATGAACCGGCTCTGGGCACGAGAAGGGAAACAAGACATCGACTCAACCAGCAGGAATTTAACAACTGATAAGCTGGAGCTGAAATGCTGGGAAAGCCTTCTGTGAGTACATAAGACAAGGGTTGAGGAGCTGGATGGTTTGAGAAGAGCCAAAGAAAATTCTTGACATTCTAGATGTTGAGTACTTCATTATATCTAAGTTTACTCATCGGTTGACGTACGTAAAACCTGTTGCTGAAAATAGCAAAAGAGTAAATGGGATAGGAAAGATTTGACCAAAAACACTCTGTGGAGTGGATATTTTGAGGTCAACTCCTTTTGTTCTTTGCTTATAGGAAAGATTTGCACATAGGTTTTTCCCCCTCCCTGCCGTTCTCTTTAGTTCACACTTTTAATTACAGATTAGAGAATGACACGGTGACAAAATTCATCACCGTTCCCGTCCCCGTGGATAACCAGGGGAAATAATCCCATGTCATTTTTTAGTGTCTATTTCAGCCTCAGTCCTTCTACATCAGCATTCTTCAAAGCAAAGCTTTCGGGTCAGTGGTTGTGGCCATTCATACTCTGAATAATAAAGCCATTGTGACATCACTGATGTGATTGGCTCTTAGGCACTGGTGGAAAGAGGCATTATGACATCACAATCTCTGCTCTGGATACCAGAGACTGTCATTCTGTAGTGTCTGTTTCAACCTCAGTCCTTCTACACCGGCATTCTTCAAAGCAAAGCTTGCGGGTCAGTGGTTGTGGCCATTCATACTCTGATTCTTATGGGAGCCAAGGATAATGAAGCCATTGTGACATCACTGATGTGATTGGCTCTTAGGCACTGGTGGAATGAGGCATTATGACATCACAATATCTGCTCTGGATACCAGAGACTGTCATTCTGTAGTGTCTGTTTCAACCTCAGTCCTTCTACACCAGCATTCTTCAAAGCAAAGCTTGCGGGTCAGTGGTTGTGGCCATTCATACTCTGATTCTTCCCTCTCCTTAAAGAATGACATGAAGATTGTTTACCGCGGTTATCCGCGGGGACGGTAATGGTGATGAATTTTGTCACCGTGTCATTCTCCATTACAGATCTCTTGGGCTACACACTTTCTCCATCTTATGAGGGGCCTCCGGAAAGTTCTCAGCTCAACCAACAAAGTTGGGGCCGTCTCCATCGAGGGCGATGCACTTAGTCCGGTCTTCTGATTTTTGTTAACCGTGTCGAGCTCTGTTTGGAGATGACCCGGTATATAAACTGAAGATTAGATTAGATTTTTTTCCGTTCCTTATTTTTCCGATGGAATGAAAAAGTGGAAAATGCCTGGACTCCGGCCCAGATTATATGGTGCCGATATTGGCGGCCACCTAAAAAGCTGCCACCGATCGCGTGTCAGTCACGCGTTGGCGATGTATAGAAAATCGCACCTCCGGGAAGATAGGCCAGATTTATCTTTGTCGTGAATTGCACCTACATAGCTGCTTTGTGGTGTCAAATTCTACTTCCAGTGTTTGCCACGCCCATAGCGGCATTAGGCGCTGGAAGGCACCTCCGAAGGCGCGATTCCAGCACTTTTTCTATAAGCACTGGTAGGTACTTTAAATATAATGTTATTTGCCATTTCAAACAGCATTTCCCTATTAACTTAGGTGCTTGTACGGACACCTAAGTTAAAGCGATGTAAGTAGAACTGCCTTCCCCAGTGGCATAGTGAGGGGGTGGGAGCGGTCCACCTCAAGCGCAGTCTTCCTAAGGTCATGGCATCCTTCCTCCTCTCCGCCGCCCCACCCCTCTCCGCCACCCCCACTCCTCTCCGCCGCCCCCACTCCCTCCTTGCGCGCATGCCCCTTGGCCTTCCCCATACCTTTTTTACTTCCCAGGTGCAAGGTTGCTGGCCACATCGGCATCGGCGCTCTCTCTGATGTCAGTTCCGCATTTGGAGTGATGTCAAAGGGCAAGGCGACACCAATGTGCTGCTTGTGCCTTATAGACTAACCAATTTATTGATGCATAAGCTTAAGAACATAACATAAGAATAGCCTTACTGGGTCACACTAGCAATCCATCAAGCCCAGAAGCCCGTTCTCATGGTCCAGGTCACTAGTACCTGGCAAAAAAAACAAAAAGTAGCAACATTCCGGGCAGAATCCCAAAGAATAGCAAGATTCCGGAATCCCAGAGAGTAACAAGATTCTAGAATCCCAAAGAGTAGCAACATTCCATGCTCCCGATCCAGAGCAAGCAGTGGCTTCTCCATGTCTTTCTCAATAACAGACTATGGACTTTTCCTCCAGGAATTTGTCCAAACCCTTCTTAAAACCGCTCTTACCACAACCTCTGGCAAAGCGTTCCAGAGCTTAACTATTCTCTGAGTGAATGAGGACAAGAGTCTATTTTAAGGGGTCTAGATAAGTAATGGCTGCTCCATGTCTTTCTCAATAACAGACTATGGACTTTTCCTCCAGGAACTTGTCCAAACCCTTCTTAAAACCAGCTACGCTATCTGCTCTTACCACAACCTCTTGCAATGTGTTCCAGAGCTTAACTATTCTCTGAGTGAATGAGGACAAGAGTATATTTTAAGGGGTCTAGATAAGTAATAGCTGTTTTGTTCATTGAGAATTCTTTAAAGGGGGCCATGCTAGTCTAAACACCTCTTAGATACATAAACACATTTTATAGTCTGAATGGGTAAATGAAACTTTTCCATATACCAATAATAGGAGAACAAGCAAACAGGACTACACCCAGGAAATCAGTGTGAAGGGTTAGATCTAATGAAAAAAGAGGTTTAGATTTGGATGAAAACTGAGAAAAAGGTATGTGTTTTACATTTTTTTCCCCCAAAAGGTGCCAGAAGTCTGAACAGTAGAAAGATGGCTGGGAAACATTGAAGCTGGTATTCAGCGCAAGTTAACCGGCTGGGAATGGCCACCAATCAGTTAATTCGCATCACGGTGCTTAAATGGGCATTTTCAGCAACGTTTAACTGGTTATCGCCACAGAAAATACCCGGTTAGTGCCAAAAAATATATATCAGCGACGCTGGGGGCATTCTGGCGGGCATGATTGCTTAAGTCCCGATATTTGGAGATTAGCAGGTGACCATTAATGGTTAAAAAAAAAAAAATTGTGGCCATTTTGCAGCTTGCTAAAAGTGGCCTCAGCATAAAGGAAACCATGTGCTAAAAATAGTACAGACCACTTTTTAGTGCAGCTTGGTAGAAAGGCCCAAATGTTTTTCATTTTTTTGGAGTTTCTACAGTTTGTAGTATTTTTTTTTTTTTAAAGAGCTAAGAAAGTGTGGCGCAGTGGTTAAAGCTACCGTCTCAGTGCTCTGAGGTTGTGGGTTCAAACCCCACGCTGCTCCTTGTGACCCTGGGCAAGTCACATAATCCCCCCATTGCTTCAGGTACATTAGATAGATTGGGAGCCCACTGGGACAGACAGGGAAAAATGCTTGAGTGCCTGAATAAGTCCATGTAAACCATTCTGAGCATCCCTGGGAGAACAGTGAGTAAATAAATAATGTGAAAAGTTTCAGCCTCTGGTAACCAGAGCTGGTATTATGACATCATAATGACTCAGTTCACCAATAAGATCCAACCTCATCAGTGATGTCACAATGGCTTGATTGTCCTATTCTTGGCTCACTTTTACTACATTTTGATTTCTAGAGTGGTGCAGTGGTTAAAGCTCCAGCCTCAGTACCCTGAGATTATGGGTTCAAACCCCCACTGCTCCCTGTGACCCTGGAAAAGTCACTTAATCCCCCCCCATTGACCCAGGTACATCAGACAGATTGTGAGCCCACCGGGACAGACAAGGAAAAATGTTTGAGGACCTGAATGAATTCGTGTAAACCATTCTGAGCTCCCTTCAGAGAACAGTATAGAAAACTGAATAAAAAATGTTCATTCCAAATCTCCTTCACTAAAGAAAATGACTAGATTTAATTGGAATTAGCATATCCTAAATAATATATATGTACAAGTATTTATGTAACTTGTTGACTGACTTCTAAGAACCTCTGGCAGATTTAAAAGTTCTGGCTCACAGGGCCAGATGTACTGCAGGGAGAAGTCTGCCCTCTTGTGTCAGTTTGAAAAATTACATAGTTAAGCTTTCAGATCAGCAGGGATAGATATTACAGGGTTTCAAGAAAAAAAAGTAAAAATAAACAAAAACTTGTCTAGAATTTGGTGGTTTGATATACCCGTTTTATTTTAAATTCTCAAAAAGGATATCATAAAAAATCTAGTTCATGGCTTCCAGAGCTGGGTTTTTGTGTGTGTGTGTGTGTGGGGGGGGGGGGGGGGGGGAGGGGGGTTTAGGGGAGGGCTCCTTGTTTGAAACAGAATATTAGATACTCTCACTAAGTCAGGTGCCTGGCCCCGTGTAAACTCACTTCTTCATTTCTGTCCTAGGTAGGATTACCAGAAGTCCGGAAAACTAGGACATGTCCTCCTTTATAGAGGACTGTCCGGGCTCCCGGATGGACTTTCCAAAACCGTGCATTTGTCCACATTCTGGAAAGCCCCGGCAAGCTCTGGAGGGTCTCTGGAGAGTCTCTGAGCATACGTGAATGATATCGCACACATCCGCACACGCTCCATGCGGTATAGATGCCCCCTTCATAAGACTTTGGTGAGACCTCATTTAGAATATTGTGTACAATTCTGGAGGCAGCACCTTCGAAAAGATATAAAAAGGATGGAGTCGATCCAGAGGAAGGCTACTAAAATGGTGTTTGGTCTTCATCATAAGGCATATGGGGGACAGACTTAAAGATCTCAATCTGTATAATTTGGAGGACAGGAGGGAGAGGGGAGATATGATAGAGACTTTTAAATACCTACATGGCGTAAATGCGCATGTCGAGTCTCTTTCATTTGAAAGTAAACTCTGCAATGAGAGGGTATAGGATGAAGTTAAGAGGTGATAGGCTCCGGAGTATTCTGAGGAAATACTTTTTTAGAGAAAGGGTGGTAGAGGCGTGGAACAGTCTCTCGGAAGAGGTGGTGGAGACAGAGACTGTGTCTGAATTCAAGAGAACTTGGGATAGGCAGGTGGAATCTCTCGGAGAGAGAAAGAGATAATGGTTACTGCGGATGGGCAGACTGGATGGGCCATTTGGCTTTTATCTGCCATCATGTTTCTATAACCATAAAGTTCTATGACCTCACAATGCAGGTGTAAAGAGCCTTAGCCAATAGGAAGAGGAGGAGAAAGTGGATGCCGCGGATGGGCCATTTGGCCTTTATCTGCCATCATGTTTCTATGTTTCTAAAATCATAAAGCTCTATGATCTCACAATGCAGGAGTAAAGAACCTTAGCCAATAGGAAGAGGAGATGCAAATGTTAAGAGCCTTAGCCAATAGGGAGAGGAGGCGATAGTGGATGCTGCGGATGGACCATTTGGCCTTTATCTGCCATCATGTTTCTATCTAGCAGTGCCTATCTCCTAAGTGCCATTCAGTGTGTTTGTCAATCAGCCGCTAGGCGCTATTTACAGAATTGCGCCTTTCCAGTGCCTAAGTCAACTTAAGTGCCTGTAGACCTCATACTGTTAGACGCTTTTCCTGGCCTAATTTACCAGCATCTGACACCAGTGCCTACCAGTGCCTAAGTCATGCTTGTCCTCTGCCCCTATCATGCCCACTTGTCAGGTAGCTACCAGTAGGCACCTTGATTTAGGCATGGGTAGGCGCTGTGCTGAATTCCATGCAGAACGTCAATGAGTGTTAAATTGATTTTGTAATGTACTTTTAATGGCGTTTTCAATTAGCCTGGCAATTAAAGTCAATTAAACAATTTGGAGTTGTACACGGAATGTGGCTAACCATTGTAGAGGACAAGCCCCATATGTAGCACTTAATGGCTAAACATTTAATCATTCAAAAACTGCAGCTCTCGAAAATGCTTGACAAACGGCGAGAAAATGATCCATTTAAGTGCTTGCTAAACAATGTTTTGAATGTGAATTTATAGCATTAAGAAAGTTTATTGTATATGTTTTACTAGCTGATGCCCCGGCGTTGCACGGGTATTTAATTATAGCAATAACACTGTAAATGGAATCAAATAAAGATACTTTATAGTGGTGAATAAAATTATTTTTTTACAGCTTAATAAAAAGTACAATATTCAAATTATAATGTGAAATATTTGACAAAATGAATACAATACAACTAACGCAAAACTTGATTATAAACAACATTTTTAGTTTCACCTCCAGGAGCAAGAACATATAAATTCTTGGGTGAACCCACCCTTGAGCAAGCAACATATAGTTGTGGGCCGCGAGACCCCCAGAACATATCACCCCAGGTAGTGAGGGATCTGCATACCAAGTTTCGTTCAAATCGGTCAAGCCGTTTTTGAATTACTGTGAGAATGGCAGCTTTTTACATATTTTCCATTGACATGAATGGGTGAAATCTGATTTTCTGTTTGTAGCTCCGCCCACATGTGCAGGTGGGCCGCGAGACCCCCAGAACATATCATCCCAGGTAGTGAGGGATCTGCATACCAAGTTTCATTCAAATCGGTTAAGCCGTTTTTGCGTGATCACGGCACATACACACATACATACCTCCGATTTTATATATATAGATTGTTCCAGAGACCAGATCACCGTTCCATTTTGGATCTCTCCAAAGTATGCGTTGTGGGGTTCCCTGATGCAGGGGCGAAACGGAATACATCACGCCGGAGCCTCCAAGCAGATAAGTGATTGAACTTCTTTGAAATTTGTAAAGATTTTTGATTATTGACGACTACAAGTACTCGACATTCAAAGAACTTTTTGCTATGATTGGATGGTGAGGCTACATTTGGGGCTGGTCCTCTGCAATGGTCTCCGTGTCTCTAAGCATATTTTTTCTTTAAATGAGTAATTGAACTTACTATATTCTTACCAAGAGCGAGAAAATACATAGGGGAACTTTATATATCTATATTTGGTATTGGTATTAGCTCCTCCTTTCATTAAAGAAAGGTTTCTCTTTATTTTGTGGATTGATAGTGAGCAAAGTAGGCGTGGTTAAGGGCGGAGAATCGACATGGTAGGACTTAGGCATCATTAGGCATTTGTGTTAACTGCCAGTAAATTAGGCCACAAAAACCTTGGCCTAATATATAATATTTGAAATGAAGTGAAAAGCATCAAGAAAAGTGTGGAATAACTTGTAGGTTTCATGGCTCCGCATCATTCTCTTCTTGGTTGGGCTGAGAACCTTTCAGTGGCCCCTCCTACTGTGATGTCATAATGCTTAATTCCACCAATGCCTAAGAGCCAACTTCATCGGTGATGGCACAATGGCTTAGTTTCCCTCTACTTCCCTTTACTAGATGCATTTGCCTCACTGAACCAAAAAGTGTCAAACGTGTGGAATAACTTGTACGTTTCATGGCTCCACGTCATTCTCTTCATGGCTGGGCTGAGAACTTTAGGGCGGCCCTATCTTCTTCATCTTTTAGCAGACTTGATGCCCCTAATGGTATGTGGGCCAGGGGTAATTGCCCTGTTTTTACACCCCTAATGCTGGCTGTGGATTTATCAGGGGCTCAGGTGCGGTCTCATTCCTATTACTGGCTTCATTTATTTCAGTGGAGTGTCCACCTTGCACAGTTCAGTTCATTCTGACCTAATCGTTGATCTGCAGCGCTCTCATTTCACTTCCATTAACCACAGCTCTTCCCCGTTTCCTTTTTTCTATGCGTTTGAGGGCGGAGAAACAGAAGGTGAGATGAGTCTGGATTTATCACTTTTACTGGCACTTCAAGAGCTTCGCCTCCAGAGGGCAGTATAAACCTGGAAATGAGAACCATTCTCATAGATAAAGCAGGGTCACGGTTGTGGGGCAGTGAGGGGTACAGAGACATTTGAATCTATCAAGCAGAGTTCACAGCACAGGCCGCTGGCTAGATGCAGATTTCTATAGGGAACCAGAAGGTCATTTCTGGGCAGCTGCAAGTAATTTTGATGGTGTCACTGATAAGAATTGTAAATGTACAATACCTATCAGTAAAATGTAAAAACCTGTCGGGCTCAGTTTGACTGGTAACGTCCAGGCGACTGTGTGTAGGTGAGCTTTATCGAAAGAAAGGTTATGAACCGAAATATGCGTGAGCATGGAGCAGACATTTTGCAAACTCTGAGGAAGAAGATGTCGGCCTGGTTTCAAATTCTGAGTTCCTGAAGTTAAAACATTCTAAATTGAAAAAGTACTTCTTGTATGTGATGTAGAATTCTTTGCCTTAATATCTGATCAGGGAATTTATCTTTCCCTGGTTTTAAAAAGACGTTGAAGGCCTCTGGCCTTAAGGAGGGTTAATTTTAGAGGACTGTCCGGCGCTTGGAGGGATTTCCAAAACCCGGCAGTTTGTCCGGGTTGGGAAGTCCTGAGCTCGGAGGCTGTGTCTGGAAGCCATTGCGCGTGCGCGGCCGTCATCGTGATGACATTAAATGCACACACGTATGCGTGTGACATCATTGCATTGACGTCCACACCTGCGCGAAACATAGAAACGTGATAGAAGATAAAGGCCAAATGGCCCACCCAGTTTGCCCATCTGCAGTAACCATTATCTCTTTCTCTCTCTGAGAGTTCCCATGTGCCTATCCCAGGTCCTCTTGAATTCAGACACAGTCTCTGTCTCCACCACCTCTTCCGGGAGACTTTTCCACGTATCTACCACCCTTTCTGTAAAAAAGTATTTCCTTAGATTACTCCAGAGCCTATCACCTCTTAACTTCATCCTATGCCCTCTCATTGCAGGGTTTCCTTTCAAATGAAAGAGATCGACTCATGCGCATTTACATCATGTAGGTATTTAAACGTCTCTATCAAATCTCCCCTCTCCTGCCTTTCCTCCAAAGTATACAGATTGAGATCTTTAAATCTGTCCCTATACGCCTTATAACGAAGACCACACACCATTTTAGTAGCCTTCCTCTGGACCGACTCCATCCTTTTTACACCTTTTTTGCGGCCTCCAGAATTGTACACAATATTCTAAATGAGGTCTCACCAGAGTCTTATACAGGGGCATCAATACCTCCTTTTTCCTCCTGGCCACACCTCTTCCTATCCACCCTAGCATCCTTCTAGCTTTCGCCGTCACCTTTTCAACCTTTTTGGCCACCTTAAGATCATCACATACGATCCCACCCGAGTCCCGCTCTTCTGTTATGCACAAAAGGTGCGGCCGTACCATAGAGCGATACAAGGCCATTATAACATTTTCATCTTTGTTTTCCATTTCTTTTCTGATAATTCATAACATTCTATTTGCTGTCTTAGTAGCCACCGCACATTGAGCTTAGGGTTTCGATGTATCCTCAACAATGATACCTAGATCCTTTTCCTGGGTAGTGACTCTTAACACAGAACCCAGCATCACATAGCTGTAGTTCGGGTTCCTCTTTCCCACATGAATCACTTTGCTTGCTCACATTAAACATCATCTGTCATTTTGACACCCAGTCTTCCAGTCTCACAAGGTCCTCTTGCAGTTTTTCACAATCCTCTTGCGATTTAAACAACTTTAAACAATTTGTCATCAGTTTAATTATCTCACTAGTTATTACTTGTAGACAAGTCAATGAAGCCATCCGCGCAATGTGTGGCGGCAAAAAGGGGCGAACAGAATGCTAGGATTGATTAATAAGGGGATTACAAACCGATTGGAGAAGGTTATCATGCCGCTGTACCGGGCTATGGTACATCCCCACCTGGAATACTGCGTCCAGCACTGGTCGCCGTACGTGAAAAAGGATATAGTACTACTTGAAAGGGTCCAGAGAAGAGCGACAAAAATGGTTAAGGGGCTGGAAGAGTTGCCATACAATAAGAGGCTAGAGAAACTGGGCCCCTCCCTTGAAAAGAGGGGACATGATCGAAACATGCAAGATATTGAAGGGAATTGACTTAGTAGAGAAAGAGAGACTGTTCACCCTCTCCAAGGGAGAGAGAACGAGAGGGTTCTCTCTAAAGTACAAACGTAAGGAAGTTCTTCTTCACCCAGAGAGTGGTAGAAGTCTGGAACGCTCTTCTGGAGGCTGTTATCGGGGAAAGCACCCTCCAGGGATTTAAGAAAAGATTAGACAAGTTCTTGCTGAACCAGAACGTACGCAGGTAAGGCTAGACTCAAATAGGGCGCTGGTCTTTGACCTAAGGGTCGCCGTGTGAATGGACTGCTGGGCACGATTGACCACTGGTCTGACCCAGCAGCGGCAATTTTTATGTTCCTATGTTATGATAAATATGTTAAAAAAGCCACGTTCGGAACTCTGCTGTTCACGCTCTTTTGAGTTTGGAATAGATTCCTATTGGCTGGTTTGCAGAGACAGCCTTCATTAGCTAACAAAGTCCTAAGGATATCGTAGGCTGGGAGGGTGTAGATGGGCTGGAGTAAGTCTTAACAGAGATTTCGGCAGTTGGAACCCAAGTACAGTACTGGGTAAAGCTAAGAAGAAAAAATTAAAAAATTTAAATTGAATCAGGTTGGGCAGACTGGAACGACCTTTCGGGTCTTTATCTGCCATCATCTACTATATGTTACTATGAGAGAGAAAAAGACAAAGAAAGAAAGAGAGAAAGACAAAGAAAAAGAGAGAAAGACAAAGAAAGAGCGAGAGAAAGAAAGAAGGAGAGAGTGAGACAAAGAAAGAGAGAGTGAGAGAAAGAAAGAAAGAGATAGATTGAAAGAGAGAGAGAGACAAAGAAAGAGAGAGAGAGAGAGAAAGAGAAAGAAAAAGAGAGAAAGAGAAAGACAGAGAGAGAGAGAGAAAAAGACAAAGAAAGAGCGAGAGAAAGAAAGAGAGAGACAAAGAAAGAGAGAGTGAGAGAAAGAAAGATAGAAAGAAAGAGAGAGAAAGACAAAGAAAGAGCGAGAGAAAGAGAGAAAGAAAGAAAGAGAGAGTGAGACAAAAAAGAGAGGGAGAGTAAAACTGTGACTGAGTTCAAAGAAGTGTGGGATGAACACAGAGGATTTAGAATCAGAAAATAATATTAAATATTGAACTAAGGCCAGTTACTGGGCAGACTTGCACGGTCTGTGTCTGTACAGTATATGGCTGTTTGGTGGAGGATGGGCTGGGGAGGGCTTCAATGGCTGGGAGGGTGTAGATGGGCTGGAGTAGGTTTTAACGGAGATTTCGGCAGTTGGAACCTAAACACAGTACTGGGCAAAGCTTTGGATTCTTGTCCAGAGAAAGCTAAGAAAAAAAAAAGTAAATTGAATCAGGTTGGGCAGACTGGATGGACCATTTGGGTCTTTATCTGCCGTCATCTACTATGTTACTTATCACCAGACCAATAAGTTTGCATCCTTCAGGGTGAACTCTCCTGCATCTTCGTTTATATTTGAGCACGGGAGATGGTGCAATAGTTAAGTCTACCATTTTTTTTTTAATGAAAAAAGAAACCCAATATTTGGAATTGCTTGGCCCCTAGCCTTGGTTTTCAGCTCTGGAATATTATTGACAGTCAGAATACAGTCGATGCTCCAAATCTAATCTTTCCAATAATGATAATAATAATAAAAAAAAGCCCTTCTGGACAGAGGAAACATGAGAATAACAAAATAAAAATGCCCCAAACAACTTTGTAGTTTGATGACACCAATATTTTTTTTTTCTAACGCAATTGAACATTTTCTGCAGTCTGCGCTTTTTATGGTGGTGCTTCCTGCAGTAAGTCTGGGCTTAGCACGGGGGGGGGGGGGGATCCTGTGTTAGAACGTGCTAAGCCTAGATTTCACCATCTAGTTACTATATCTTCATTATATATTATCAAGGAGTTTCTTTAACATCAACGATCTTCCAAAGTCTTCTGAGATATTATGATTTACTTGAAAATTATATTGTTAATCCTTTCAAATGTCACTTTTCATTTCTCTTCATACAGTCTGATATTCTGGTTATGGGATATGAGCTCAGTGGCGACTTCTGTACAGAATAAATCTGTTGAAAGTACAGAATTTCAGTGTAGCTAGCCTCCTCGTTGGTCTTATCCCCCTGCCTACCACTCAAATCTCTTTCTTTGTCATTTAAAGTGCTTTTAGTAGTCATAAATAACTTAATATATAACGTAGCTTTAAATTGCTTGCAGTATTAAAACGGGACTCCGACATGGACCCACATTTCGCTAGGCTGTTTCAAGGAGATACCCTAGGAAATATAACAAAAGACAATCAAATAGTTAGAATATCAAATATTCAACAAGCGTATCTCTACTCTAGCTTCTCTTACCATCAAACAGACTCGCAGCCAGTCTCTGTTTCATTCTAACATGGCGGCGGCGTCCTACGACCTACTTTAAATATCCTGAGATCATGTGACTTTTTGAACCAATCATAACAGGACACCCAGCTAAGCCCTGGAATAACTTTATTTATAAAACTTAGGTCAGAGACAGCCATTCAACCTCACTATTAAGTCCAGCCGGACTAACAGTGTTTAGACTTTGGAAGATCTTTGGTTGATGTTAAAGAAACTCCTTGATAATATATAATGAGGATATAGTAAATAGATGATGAATTATTTAGTTCCTCGTATAAATAGAGAAAGATATTTGCCAAATGGTGATAAATTTTTTCCCCGTGTCATTCTCTAATCTATAATAACATACACACATATGCTAAATCAATCAAATATACACACAGTATCCCCTAATCCCCTAAAGTTGCAAACCGCCCAGTCTTGAAGTAGATTTTGACTGTCTACGTGAAAGGTTTGTGTCAGTGACTTTTGTCTAAGTGTTAAGAAGTGTTGGAATCCCTACAAGAGGGTCTCCTGAAGCAGTTTTCGAAACGGAGCCACGTCGGGACCCCAAACCGCACTACAGATAAGTAAAGTTTGTCACTTCCTGGCATATATCAGTTTCAGTCAGGCTATGCGATTATACAAGATTAAAAAGCAGCTCGCTGAAAAGACGATATTACAAAGAAAAAAAGGAAATTGAATGAATGGTGGGATAATATCATTACGCATTCCTCATCCTACTTCAGTTTTAGAAAATTAGTAAAAACAAAATTATTTAATCGATTTATAAGTTAAGGTTTTACTGTTTTTACTTTCACATTGTATGTACGTACTGATGATTTTATATTGTGTTTTATTCCCTGAGTAGTCGTATAGCCCGTTACATTAACGGGTGCTAGAATATATGTGTGTGTCTGTCTGTCTTTATTTCTTTCCCTCTCTCTCCTTAGCCGCTTTCTTTCTTTCTTTTTCCTTGGCTGTCCACCACCACCCCTTGCCTGCTCCCCCTGTCCATTCTCCCTTCCTTTTACCTCCCCTGTGTCCACCCCCCCCCTTCACTGCTCTCCTTATGCAGCAGCAGCCCTTCTCCCTTTGTTTTGCCTCCCCCCTGTCCAGCAGCACCTCTTTCCTTCTCCCCCTGTCCAACATTAGGCCTCCATTCCTTTTTCTTCACCCCCCTGTCCATCAGCACCTCTTTCCTTCTTTCCCTGTCCAGAAGTAGACATCCCTTCCTTTTTCTCCCCCTTCCTCCTTCTTATCCCTATGATACACTTACCTTGCTCTGCTCCTGATCAGAGGTTTCCGACAGCCGCCCAGTTGCACCCATTGGAAAAGTTCCCTCTGCCGCATCCCGCACCCCTCCTGACGTGACTCCCTCTGTCTTTCTTTCTATCAGTCTCTGTCCCTGGCCCCCTTTGTCTGTCTGTCTGTCTTTCTGTGTATCTCCCTGCCCCTATGTCTTTCATCTTTTCTTTCTGTCTCTCTTCCTCCCTCTGTCTGTCTGTCCAAAGCAGCATTCCCTCCCCCTCCATTTCCTCTACCCCCCTTTCCCTTTCCGCGGTCCCGACTACAAACCTGGTGATTCCAGCAGCATGCACAGCAGTCTCCACACGCTTCTTCGGGTCTTTCTACTGCCCTGATTTACTCTGGCACATCCCTGATGACATCATCAGAGATGCGGCAGAGCAAATCAGGGCAGTAGAAGGGCCCGAAGCAGCATGTGCAGACTGCTGCACATGCTGCTGGAATCGCCAGGCTTGTAGTCGGGCCCACGGGAAGGGAAAATGGGGGGGGGGGGGGGGCGGCGGCAAAGGACTCGGGTCCAGGGCAGCGGGATCAGTTTAAGAGCCAGGGCGGAAAGTTGCTGGGCTCCTCGTTGGGGGCGCTGAGCGGCCGCGATCCCTCTCCTCCGAAACCCCCCTCCCCCCCGCTGGGGGAACGGAGATCGGCGGCTGGCTGCAGTCCCAGCTTGTGGAGGCGATCGACGGCTGGTGACGTATAAGCGCGCATGTGCACTCCTGCGGCCACAGACCTACTGATCATGGAACACGCAAATAGGAGTGCGCATGCGCGGCTAGCATTTTATTATATAGGATTGTCCAGCACTTCTTGTTGTAAACCGCCTCGAACTATTATGGCTTAGGCGGTATATAAGAATACAATTATTATTATTATTATTATATCGATATTAAAAAGAAAACATATACACGAGAGCTTAATCTCTTTCTTAGACCACTATATGGCTAGGGGGAGGGTCTGAAAATAAAAGGAGAAATAGAGAGAACTTGAAAGAAGAAACGGCTAATACTGCATTATCCAGTTATTATTAACAAACTGTCAAAAGTTCTAACTTTTAGATAAACCCTTCAGCTCTATAAATGCTTTCAGATGCACAGGCTGAAACCCCCCCCCCCCCCACATATTTTAAATCCAAATGGTTCACAACACACTTAAGAACATAAGAACATAAGAAGTTGCCTCCACTGGGTCAGACCAGAGGTCCATCGCATCCAGCGGTCCGCTCCCGCAGCGGCCCATCAGGTCTATGACCTGTGAAGTGGTTCCTGACCATTTCTATAAGCTACCTCTGTTTCTATCTGTACCCCTCAATCCCCTTATCCTTTAGGAACCTATCTAAACCTTCCTTGAACCCCTGTACTGTGCACGGATAAGCCAACAAAAAAGGTAGCTCCCAATTTCCTTGTTCTCTCTCTAAGAAGCAAAAATTGCTTTCTTCTCTCTTGACTTTGTCACATCAGGATACAACCAAACACGTTGCCCATAAAATAAGGTTCCATAGTTCTTAAAGTATATCCTCAAAATTGCATTTAAACTAGGGTTACCAGATTTTCCATCTGGAAAATCCAGACCCCTAAGTCCCACCTCCCCTTATCTCACTGACCAGTAGAAGCCCTCCTTTTCCTCTGGAAACTGGAGCTATTCACAAGACAAAGTGCAATACCTTAGCACAGCCACTAGAGGTCCCTGCCATCCTCCAAGAGCAGAACTTGAAAGGTAACCTATACTGCATATTTAGGCCTCCTTTTACTATGTGAGTGCGCTGCAGCAAATGCTCCAACACCCATTCGATCCCTAGGGATGTCAGAAAAGAGGGGGCTATTTATTTATTGGGATTTATTAACCACCTGTATGAAGAGATTCATCCAAAGCAGTGTACAAGTAGTTTAACAAACTTAATAACATTAACATAATAGTAAGATAATGACCAAATATAGTAAAACCTTGGATTGCAAGTAACTTAGTTTGCAAGTGTTTTGCAAGACAAGCAAAACATTTTATTAAATTTTAACTTGATATACAAGCAACGTCTTGCAATACAAGGGAGAGGTTTTGATGCCCCTGTATAAGACTCTGGTAAGACCTCATTTAGAATATTGCGTACAATTCTGGAGACCGCACCTTCAAAAAGATATAAAAAGGGTGGAGTCGGTCCGGAGGAAGGCTGCTAAAATGGTGTGTGGTCTTCGTGATAAGGCGTATGGCCGGGGACAGACTTAAAGAGGAAAGGCGAGAGAGGGGAGATATGATAGAGACGTTTAAATACCTATGTAATATAAATGCGCATGAATAGAGTCTCTTTCATTTGAAAGAAACTCTGCAATGAGAGGGCATAGGATGAAGTTAAGAGGTGATAGGCTCCGGAGTAATCTAAGGAAATACTTTTTTACAGAAAGGGTGGTAGATGCGTGGAACAGTCTCCCGGAAGAGGTGGTGGAAACAGAGACTGTGTCTGAATTCAAGAGGGCCTGGGATAGGCAAGTGCGATCTCTCGGAGAGAGAAAGAGATAATGGTTACTGTGGATGGGCAGACTGGATGGGCCATGTTTCTATGTTTCTAAGTACATACAGTATACACGCGTCACATCAACACAACTGAGCCGATGGTTCTTCTCTCTCTGACGCTGTGGGAGTGTAGTGACTGTTCTTGCAGTACGAGTACATACAGTATTTTGTATTAAAGTTTTTGGGTTGCGGAACGAATCGTCTGAGTTTCCATTATTTCCTATGGGAAAATTTGCTTTGATATACGAGTGCTTTGGATTACAAGCATGCGTCTGGAACGAATTATGCTCGCAAAGCAAGGTTTGACTGTAGAAACATAAATACAATCAATGAGGTAAACTTGGAAACAGCAAATTGAAACCTAATAATAGGATTAACATGAAACACCATCAGAAATAGATACAGTTAACAGCACAGTAGAACATCGTGAAACAGAAATATGCATTAATGAGGAGAAAATGCAGCCTAGATCGGATTAATGGAATAACGGAGAAGGAGATACATGACCAGGGAGGCTGACAAATTGCTCGGGAGCTAATTTAGGAGCAGGAGAGCTTGCAATGAAAACTAAGATAACTTGGTCTCTAGGGAGCAGCACACAGCATCGTAGAAAATCTGGGGGGGGGGGGGGGGTTAAAGATTAATTATATGTTACCGGGAAAAGCTTCTGACCGATAAATGCAAAAGCAGCAGTGTAGCCCCAATAAGCCTGGACTAAATTGGCAACGCAGATCTAATGAAACTTGCATAGTTAGGGAAAATGAAAACCCAGCCATTTCCAATCGAAAAGAGGGACGGGGAAGTGCAAGAAGCGTGACAGATAAAATTGAATCGCAAGAATTAATAGTAGCCAGCAGCGGTTATGACATTATGGTGATCATTGGGCCTTGTTTGGAGCGGTGGCAAATGATACAATATTCAGACATGCCCCCTTACATAGGAACGTGGTAAAGGCTGGTCATATCGGACCTAAATTGCAAGGAAGGATATTGGAGGTGAACTGAGAGCCCAGACCATAACGAACCACATAATTGGAATCTGCCAGCAACAACTCCCCCTCTCTAAAGTTGGCCAAAATTAGCTCCATATTATAGTCCAAGTTTTCAAGCTTATTTGTTATTTGATATACCGTCTATCGAGCATATATGATATATTTGTTATTTGATATATCGTCTATCGAGCATAAGCTAAACAGTTTACAATAAGTTTTATAAGAGAATATAACTTAAAAAAATTAAAACAATGAGGTCTTTTTACTAATGCGCGCTAACTGATTTAGCGCATGCTAATAAGGCACACATAGAATATAATGGACGCTAAATTAATTAGCATGCCTTAGTAAAAGGACCCCAATATTATGTACATTTAATAAGAGAGGGGATTAGACATGAACTAACATGACCAGTAGGAAAGGACACAAGGGAATATAATTATATTGAGATAAAGCAAAAGTGAAGGGGGGGGGGGGAGTACAGAGGGGGTCAGTACTGTCAGTTGAGAAATCGCTCTGCCCTGTGACTTGTGCTAGATTACTGTTTCCAGATAGCTTCAGTTCAACAGGGACAGGCCGTTCCAGTCCTGGTTTTGTCTGCATTGCATAGAAAGATGATAAAAACCAGGACTGGCTCATCCTGTCTCTGATGACATGGAGCCATCTGGAACCCCAGCTAGACCCTATCCCTGTGTCCACACACCAACCACAAACTTATCTCTGAAAAATTAAGTGGACCAGGCTAAGTGAATGAATAGGCATGGAATAAAGAAAGAATATCTTTTTTTATTTTTTTAATACTAAAACCTCATTTGCATTTGCAAAGGTTGAGGAGTGTTATATTATAATGTTCTACACCAGGGGTAGGGAACTCCGGTCCTCAAGAGCCGTATTCCAGTCGGATTTTCAGGATTTCCCCAATGAATATGCATGAGATCTATTTGCATGCACTGCTTTCAATGCATATTCATTGGGGAAATCCTGAAAACCCGACTGGAATACAGCTCTCGAGGACCGGAGTTCCTTACCCCTGTTCTACACCTATGGCCATAGTCTTCCACCTGGATGAGTTTCCGTTCCACCATGCAGAAATGCTGACTTAAGTAACTTTTACGTTCTACATTATTATTATTATATATATATATATTTTAATCAGCCTCTGCAAACAAACTGATATGCAGCAAGATTTTGAAAGGTCTCTCTTCTCTGGATTCTCAGCTAACACAGCCATGTAAGGTATTTATGGCGAAACGAGTGTTTAAGCCCATTACATTAACGGGTGCTGGTAAAGCTTCCTTCCCTCACATGTCCCCTATTTTCAGCCCCAGCTCCAAACCCATTTTTACCCCTCAGCCCCCTTCTCCCATCTTTTCCCTTTCAGCTTCCAGCCCAGCCCCCTTTTCTCACCAGCAGCATTTCCCTCCCCCCCTTCCCTGTGCAGCAGCAGCAGCAGCATTCCCTCTCCCTCCATTTCCCTGTGCAGTAGCAGCATTTCCCACCCCCCATCCCATTTCCCTGTGCAGCAGCATTCCCTCCCCCTCCACTTCCCCGTGCAGAAGCATTTCTGTTTGTTTCTGGCCGAAGTTATTTTTGAGTTTAAAACTGCTGTGGCGGCTCCTCTCATGATCCGCGCCTGTGTCGGAAGCCTTCTCTCTGACGTGACGACAAGTGAGGCTTCCGACGCAGGTGCGGCTCGTGAGAGGAGCCATGACAATGGCTTTGAACTTAAAAATAACTTCAGGAAGGGACTGTAAGGGAGCCGGCCAGACCGCGGGCTTTGCTGTGTTAAACGGAGTGAGGGCGGGAGAAGGGGTGGAGTCGCCTCCGTACGTCCCTGCTTAAAGTGCCTCCGCATGCGCAGAAGAAACCACCGCTGACTCCTTCTACTGCGCATGTGAAACCACGGAGCTACAGAGCATGGATCACGCAGGTAGGAGTGCGCATGCGTGCTTAGGGTTTTATTAATAGTGATAAAATCTGCCTCTTTGCAGCCTAAAATCCCTCCTCTCAGAATCCCATCCTTGTATTCTGTTATCTTAGGCTTCTGTGGTTGGTGTCATGAATGTTATGGTTTGAGTATGTGGAAGCCAACATTTCAGCCACCATGCTGTGGCTTTCTTCAGCATATGCTGTGAGGCATGCAGTTGGTGTTTATATATAGGGGGTTCTCAGACCGGATTGGCTGGGGTTTGTGGTGATCTCGATGGGAAATTGAGGTGGGAAAGTCCATTGTCATAGGGACAGAGTCCAGACAAGAAAGATCTTTCAAAATCCTGCCAAAATTCAAATTTGTGACCAAAGGATTCATGTTTGCCCTCATTTCTGTGCCATACAGACATTAGAACTACAGTAAAATCTTGGATTGCAAGTAACTTGGTTTGCAAGACAAGCAAAACATTTTTATTAAATTTTAACTTGATATACAAGCAACGTCTTGCAATACAAGTACATACGGTATACACACATCACAACTGAGCCGATGGTGGTTCTCTCTCCGACGCTGCGGGAGCGTAGTGACTGTTCTAAACGAGCGAGGTCTTGCAATACGAGTACATACAGTATACACGCGTCACATCATCACAACTGAGCCGATGGTTCTTCTCTCTCTGACGCTCCGAGAGTGTAGTGACTGCTCTAAACGAGCGAGGTCTTGCAATACGAGTACATACAGTATACACACGTCACATCATCACAACTGAGCCGATGGTTCTTCTCTCTCTGACGCTCCGAGGGTGTACTGACTGTTCTAAATGAGCGAGGTCTTGCAATACGAGTACATACAGTATACACGCGTCACATCATCACAACTGAGCCGATGGTTCTTCTCTCTCTGACGCTCCGAGAGTGTAGTGACTGCTCTAAACGAGCGAGGTCTTGCAATACGAGTACATACAATATACACGCGTCACATCATCACAACTGAGCTGATGGTTCTTCTCTCTCTGACGCTGTGGGAGTGTAGTGACTGCTCTAAATGAATGAGGTCTTGCAATACAAGTATGTATAGTATTTTGTATTAAAGTTTTTGGGTTGTGGGACGAATTGGAAATTTGCTTTGATATACGAGTGCTTTGGATTACAAGCATGCTTCTGGAACGAATTATGCTCGCAAACCAAGGTTTTACTGTACTCTGGCTTGGCCCAAAATTAGATCAGTTACCCACGCTCATTCCACTACCTTCTGGTCCCACACTACACATCGAATTTTCAAGCAAAGTTTTGGGCATCATTATTGACTCTACACTTTCCTTTAATAATCATCTCAACTCTCTGGTAGAAAAATGTTTTTTTAGTCTTCACAAGTTGAGGAAAGTGAGATCCTGCTTCCGCCAACAACTTTTTGCTGTCCTTGTACAATCGATCCCTCTTTCCAGACTGGACTATTGTAACTCCATCTATCTAAGTCTAACCAAGAAAAATCTTCAAAGACTTCAGCGGATCCAGAGCACTGCGGCTAGGTTGATCTTCGCAAAAAGCAAATTCGATCATGTTTCCCCACTTCTGTCAAAACTTCACTGGCTTCCGGTGATTTCTAGGATTCACTTCAAATGTACCTGCCTAATATTCAAGATCCTACATGGCTTTCTTCCTCCCCTAATCCCACTATCCTGGAATTCTTCGAGACCTGACACTACCAGATCCGCCCACAAACTCAAACTATCTTTCCCCTCATTAAAAGGCGTCATGTATGCAGGTAAATTAAGGAAATCCCTTGTCTTAAAATTCACTGAGCTTTGGAATAACCTCCCTGCCCTGCTGCAGAACCTAGGCTCATTCCAACTATTCCGAAAGCATCGGAAAACCTGGCTTTTCTCCAAAACGTAAAGCTATCTATTGAAAATGTAAAGCCAGCTATCCTCTTCATAACCTCTAATTTCTTATTATGTCCTTCCCTCATTTATTGAATTACCTGTAAACCGTGCCAAGCTCTATCTTTATGGAGATGATGCGGTAGACAAACTTAAGCTTTAGCTTAGTTTAGTTTCTCTTCCTCTCTCTCTTTGTCCTCTCTTATTTTGCTGGTTATGTAAAGCTGTGTAAGAAATACAGTAACCTGCACATCCTTTGCCTGAAAGGAGAGTATTATATTAATACTTTCTGGGATTTTAGCTGTAGGTGGCACCAAAAACTCATAAATTGAGGTTATCACAGCCTACTGAGTTTCAAACTAGAATATTAAAATATTTCTGTATGAGGGGTCGCTGAAATGTTCTCAGCCCAACCAAGAAGAGAATGATGTGGAGCCATGAAACTTACAAGTTATTCCACACTTTGACACTTTTTGTTTAATTTCATATCATTGAAGGCTTCTGGGTCAGCCTCGTGCCACGTGGATTTGCAAAGCGAAACAAGTGTGGCTGGAAGGCAGCAGGAGGAGGGAGCCAGACAGAACACAGCTACATACCCATGGGAGGGGGACAGAAACTTAGGACACAGAATGGAGGGAGAGGGGCACGTTGGGACATGGAAAGAACAAACAGGACCCCCATTCGTAACTCCGACATAAGTCGGACATTCATAATCCGGGGGACTGCCTGAATATTTTCCAAGACATTGTGTGATGAGACTAGCCCCATCTAGTGGTGAGACACAATAACTACAGTTGAGAAAAGCTGCATTTTACAGTACTTACCCCCTACTTTATGGACGCGCATAGGAATTCTATGAGCGTTGCAGCTGTTACCACAGTGGCTGGTGCTAAAAATAATTAGATATTCAGAGGAAATACAGAGATCAGAGACCTCAGGAGGCAATAGTATAGAAATACAATAGAATCTGGGGGATGATGTTTTAGTAAGCCATAATGCCGCGCTAATGGTTTTAGCACCAGCCACGGTGGTAACAGCTCGGCCGCGCATAGGAATTCTATGAGTGTTGCAACTGTTACCACAGTGGCTGGTGCTAAAAACGCTAGCGCGGCTTTGTATAGGAAGGGTTTATTTATTTATTCACTTTTCGATACCGTTCTCCCAGGGAAGCTCAGTGCTTTTCAACCCAGTCCTCGGGGCACACCCACCCAGCCTGGTCTTCAAGTTTCCAAATTTATTTAGAATTTACTATACTGCCAATTGGCATCCAAGCTTAGGGTTACCAGATTTTACTATTGTAAAATCCTGCACCATGGCCCTTACCCAGGCCCACCCAGTTCTATCCATTCCGCCCCAGCCTCGTCCCCCCCCCAGCCACGCCCTCCCTCAACCTGTTTCAAGTTTCAAGTTTATTAAAATTTTGATATACCACCTTATCATTTATTTCAAGGTGGTTATACATTTTAAAATAGGGCAGAAACAGATAATAATAATAATAACAACTTAATTTTTGTATACCGCCATACCCAGAAGAGTTCTAGGTGGTTCACATTGGTTAGAACAAATTACAAGTGGTTACATGCCAAATTGATCATAGAGTTGCGAACAGCAAGGAGAAAGAAGTTACGAGTGGGTACATACCAAAATTGATCATAGAGTTGCGAACAGCAAGGAGAAAATAGTTACAAGTGGTTACATTCCAAATTGATTATAGATTTGCGAACAGCAAGGAAGAAGAAGGGGGGAGAGGAGGGAGACGGGGGGGGAGAAGTTTCAGTAGGAGGGAGGAGGAGGATTGAAGAAGGGGCATTAAGGGTCTTGGTCTCGGAATAGGTGGGTTTTAAGTGCTTTTCTGAAGTCGAGGTAGTTGTGGGCTTTGAGGACCATTTGGGCCAGCCAAGGGTTTAGTTTGGCGGCTTGGAAGGCATAGGTTTTGTCAAGGAATTTTTTTGAGTGGCATAGTTTTAGGGAGGGGAAGGCGAAGAGTTGAATTTTGCGGGAGTTCTTATAATTGTGGTTTAGGGTGAAGTGAGGGGTGATGTAGCTTGGGGATAAACCAAATATTGTTTTGTAGCAAAACCAGGCAAATTTGAATATGATTCTGGATTCTAGTGGGAGCCAGTGGAGTTTGTGGTAGAAAGGGGTGATGTGGTCCCATTTTTTCAGGTCGAATATGAGGCGGACAGCAGTGTTCTGGATCATCCTAAGTCTCCTGATGGTTTTCTTTGTGGTGCTCAAGTAAATAATGTTGCAGTAGTCCAATAAGCTGAGGATGGAGGATTGTACTAAGAGGCGGAATGAAGTGTCGTCGAAGTATTTAACAAAATAAACATACACGATTAGATAAAAACAATGACATAAACGACTGGATAAACGGGTACAAGTAGAAAAGAAGGGGAGAACTACAATGATGAAAGAAAAGTAAGATATAAAGATATAAACAAAAGAATGGGGTTAAAAACAAGTAAGTCCAATAGAAGTGGACTCGTAAAAGATAAAAAGTTTCGTTTGGGTTTTTTTTTTTTTTATAATTTATAAAATTCCTTAAAAGGACATTTACACTTGAAAGGCATCTTTGGAAAGGAATGTCTTAAGGAAAGATTTAAATTTCTCAAAATTAATTCTCTCTCTTAGTGCATTTGGTGCCGAGTTCCAGAGGGTCGGGGCAACTACTGAAAAGATAGTGTTTCTTCTAGTGTTAATATGGTTCAAGGCTGTGATTACTAATAAGTTTTGCTCCAAGGAACGAAGAAATCGCGATGTGGCGTACGGTATCAAAAATGTATTAATGAATTCTGACTGTCCAGTGTTTCTTGTTTTAAAAGTCAATAATAGAGTTTTACAAATGACACGGTGATGGATGGGAAGCCAATGGGCTTCTATCAGAAGAGGAGTTTACGTGGTCAAATTTTTTGGCCTTATAGATGACTTTTACAGCTGTGTTCTGGATTTTTTGTAGACGTTTTAACTCTGTTTTGGTAATACCGGGGTATAAGGCTTTGCCACTATCCAGACAAGAAATGACGACTGAATGGATTAAAGTATTTAAGGCTGATATATCAAGAAATTTAGTTAGAGAACGTATTATTCGTAAATGATAAAAACATTTCCTTATAACTGTACAGTGGAACCTCGGTTTGCGAGTGTTTTGCAAGACGAGCATCAACCTTTCGTCTCGCAAAACGAGTGTTGACTCGCTACGGGAGCCCTCACTATGGTGGCCCAGGGGTGGGTACCTGCCTGTGGGTGCTGCAGTCCTTGCAGCGTGGTGGTTTCCTTTCCCCGGGGTCCCCGTGCGGCTCTCCTCCCTCTTCGGCCGATGCCTCTGCCGTCCACCAGCGCCTCCCGGCTTCCGATTCAAGCTGGCCGCCATCCTCCAGACGCATGCGCTGGACCTCTGAACTCCCCCGTCAAGCCGGAGCCGCTCTAACATCCTGCGCACCACGTACAAGCATGCAGTTTATATTGTGACCTATGGGGACATGTGCTTTGATATACGAGTACTTTGGATTACGAGCATGCTTCTGGAACAAATTATGCTCGTAAACCAAGGTACCACTGTACTTATATGATCATGGAAAGTGAGAGATTCATCCAAAGTGATATCTAGAAGCTTGATACTACGTACTGTATGTATTGGAATAGATTTGATTTTAATAGGAGAGGGAAGAGAACTATCTTTCTTGAAAGGAAAGACCATTATTTTGGTTTTCGTGACATTGAGTGACAATTTGTTCGATTTTAACCAGCTCGGAGCCGGGTCGGGAGGGCACCTGCGCATATCAGATGCAACGCGGTAATGTCGCATGCATTCACGCATGTGCATGTCACCGCATTGCACATGCACAGATCTCATGTATGAAGAAAGACTGAATAAACTGCGGCTGCACTCACTTGAGGAACGACGAGAGAGGGGAGACATGATTGAAACGTTTAAGTACATCGCGGGCCGTATCGAGTCGGAAGAAGATATCTTCTACCTCAAGGGACCCTCGACCACCAGGGGGCATCCGCTGAAAATCAGGGGAGGGAAGTTCCATAGCGACTACAGAAAATACTTCTTCACTGAAAGAGTAGTGGATCATTGGAACAAACTCCCACTGCAGGTGATTGAGGCCAACAGCGTGTCAGATTTTAAGAGAAAATGGGATATTCACATGGGATCCCTAAGGGAGTGAAATCAGGGGGGCGGGTATTTGGAATGGGCAGACTTGGTGGGCTAAAGCCCCTTTCTGCCGTCTTTTTCTATATTTCTATGTTTCTAGATGCCCTCCCGATGTGGTCCCGAGCTGGAAGCTTTTCGAAACTCAGACAAAGTGCCGGGTTTTGAAAAGCTGTCCGGATGCCCGGAAAAGAGGACATGTTCGGCTAAATCCGAAAGTCTGGTAACCCTATCCAAGCTGGAATTAATAGCATAATTTAAATAATGAAAGACCATATTGAAACCCCCTAAAAAATTAGCCTTCACCCATACAGAACACAGCTAAGGGGGCCTAAGGATGTTTGGATGGTTGGGTGGTGGAATAGCTACTTGGAGAGGGGAGTCTGGGAGGGAAGGCAACTCCTTTTCCTGGGGAAGGAAGGGAGGGAAACAGTCTAACAAAGCACAAATTTCGGGCTTGTACTGAAAATGCAAGGTCGTTTGTAGCCCAAACCAAAATCGTGTCCAAAAAATTCAAATAATGAAACCGAAATTAGGCCCAAAAAAAAATAGGATTTCAGGGCAAGGTTTCTGTTCACAAGCTAACCTCGCACCGAGCTGTGGCGTGTACTGCATGTTCAAAACAATGGTAATAAGGCTAATTTATTCTTCAGCACAGATGCAAAGACGTGTACTTCAAAGGGTTAAAGGCTCAGCACAATTCCAGGGCTTTAACCCCAACTTGGAGGAGATGTCGAGGATCCACAATTTTTTCGTGGCTTTGGAGCAGAATCTGACCTGAAATGAAGCATGGTACTTTACAACCCCTCCACCCACAAATAATCCTCCTCCACGGCCCCCCACCCCAGAGATGACCCTCCGAATCCCTGATACCTACCCCCAACACCCAGAATAATACCCTTTCCTTGGGATTAAGACAGGTGTCCACTTTATTGCAGTTCCCAAAGGGATTACAAACTGCTTTATTTGAACGTTGTTTTGTCGAGTAAAGTCAACGGGTTTCTTTGTTACATAGAAACATAGAAACTGACGGCAGAAAAGGGCCACGGCCCATCTAGTCTGCCCACACTAATGGCCCACCCCCTAACTACCTCCATGAAGAGATCCCACATGCCAATCCCATCTTTTCTTAAAATCTGGCACGCTGCTGGCCTCAATTACCTGTAGTGGAAGATCATTCCAGATATCAACCACCCTTTCGGTGAAGAAGTATTTTCTGGTGTCGCCATGAAAATTTCCCACCCCTGATTTTCAATGGATGCCCTCTTGTTGCCGTGGGACCTTTAAGAAAAAAGATATCGTCTTCCACCTCGATACGGCCGGTGACATATTTGAACATCTCGATCACGTCTCCCCTCTCTCTGCGTTCCTCGAGTGAGTATAGCTGCAATTTATCCAGCCGTTCTTCATACGGGAGATCCTTAAGTCCTGAGACCATCCGGGTGGCCATTCTCTGAACCGACTCGACTCTCAGCACATCTTTGTGGTAATGTGGCCTCCAGAATTGTACACAGTATTCCTGATGGGGGGTCTCACCATGGATTTGTACAACGGCATTATGACCTCGGGCTTAGCAGCTGTTTTAAGGTCCTCTGAGTCTGTAAGTTTTATTGCAAGCTGTATATGATTGTTGTCGAGGGGGATGGATTTGCTTTATGAATCTGTGTCTACTTTTTGTGTTTTTCTTTTGTTTTATTATGTATGTACGATTTTTGTTACCCGCTTAGAATTGTAGATTTGCGGGTTATAAGTACTTGTACTTGAATAAACAAATAAAGTCCTGTGAGTGAATTGTGATTTTTACAGTCACCATTTCATCTATTTGAAATGATCACTGGAGATACCAAAATGAATTAGGGGTGGGGAGGCAAAAACATGTGGTGTCAAAGTCAGGACTGGCTTCCAAAACCCAAATCACTTATCAGCCCTAGGTTCTCCTATCTGGTATCTGGCTGACTTTACATTTTGTCTGAAGCTTCTGTTCAGGGAAGAGAGATGTAAAAATCAGAGAAGGCTGATTTTAAAGCGTTTGAGGCTTGTGCAGATGAGGACGGAGCTTAGGCATTGATGGAATGAGGCATTATGACATCACAATCTGAGGTATTATGACATCACAATCTGAGCTCTAGAGGAGAGCGACACGTCTGATAAAAGGGATGGAAAACCTTTCATACGCTGAGAGATTGGAGAAACTGGGACTCTTTTCCCTGGAGAAGAAAAGACTTAGAGGGGATATGATAGAGACTTACAAGATCATGAAGGGCATAGAGAGAGTAGAGAGGGATAGATTCTTCAAACTTTCAAATAATAAAAGAACAAGAGGGCATTCGGAAAAGTTGAAAGGGGACAGATTCAAAACAAATGCTAGGAAGTTCTTCTTTACCCAACGTGTGGTGGACACCTGGAATGCGCTTCCAGAGGGCGTAATAGGGCAGAGTACGGTACTGGGGTTCAAGAAAGGATTGGACAATTTCCTGCTGGAAAAGGGGATAGAGGGGTATAGATAGAGGATTACTGCGCAGGTCTTGGACCTGTTGGACCGCCGCGTGTGTGGATTGCTGGGCACGATGGACCTCAGGTCTGACCCAGCGAAGGCATTGTGTATGTTCTTATGTTGCTACTTAGGATTTGAAAGTGTTTCAGGCTTGTGCAGATGAGGACGGAGCTTAGCCATTGGTGGAATGAGGCATTATGACCAGGGCAGGATTAATTTGTCGAGGGCCCCTAGGCATACAAGTACACTTGGCCCCCTGCCCCGCCCTCACCCACCATGCCCCGCTCCTATGTATTTACTTCTTTATTTCCACTTTATTTCTTTTATTTTAAAATTCAAAACAAACAAAGATTACCATACCGGTGCCAGTGTACAGTTTTTCTTCTATGCAACCTCCAAACATCTCTGAACAAAATTCCCCTTCCTTCCTAGAGGAAGAGATCTTCAGCTTGCAGGGCTTTGAGAAGCCCACCAATTTATATTTTGCATTTGGGTAAGAGGCATGGGGCATAACGGGAAGAAAATTTAGTGCCCATCATTTTATTGGACTAATACTTTCTTACTTAGCTTTCAGAGGTCAAAACCTCTTTCTTCAGATCAGTAAACTATACTGCTGTTACAGTATCCCGTCCTGACTTGAGGAAAGGAATTATGGTCTCTGAATTAGTAAAAAAAAATGTATTAAAATTAGTCCAATAAACAGGTTCACCTTATTTCCATTTTCTATTAATAAACAATTATCAACGCAACTACAATAATACTTTATCCTACACCAAAAATAAATAAAATAGAATTTTTTTTTTTACCTTTGTTGTCTGGTTTCTGCTTTCCTCATCTTCTCATCATTCTCTTCCTTCCATCCACTGTCTGCCCTATCTCTGCCTCTTCCATATGGCGTCTGCATTCTTTCTATGCCTCTTCCAGAAACTGTCTGCTTCTCTCTTCCATCTCTCCCTCCCCCCATTGGTGTGGAATCCATCTTCTTCTCTCCGCTCCCCCCATGGTGGCATCTGTCTTCTTTCATCTCTCCCTCCTTCCCTCCCAGCAGATTTTAGCATCTCTCTCTCTCCTCCTCTCAGATTTGGTATTTGTTTCCTTCCTCCTTTCCTCCTCCTCGCAGGTCTAGTATCTGTCTCCTCCCCTTCACCACTGCTCTGGCATCTCTCTCTCCACTCCCTTCCTCCTGTTCTTCCCTGGTCTTTCTTCTCAATTTATTTTCTACCTCTGTCTAAATTCTTTCTTACTATTCAATCCTCAATTTCCCTCTTTCATTGTGTCTACCTTGCCACCTTTCCCTCACAACTTCCAGTATCTAATTCTATCCTCTTCCCCCAATCCAGCATGTGCCCTTTTTGCTTTTTCCTCCCCACTTTCTTCCATTATCTGTTCCCCTCACCCGCCTTCCATTCAATGTCTGCCCCCCTCCCCCACACTTACATTCAGTGTCTGTCCCACTTTCTCTAGCCGTTCCATATACTGTTCACCCTGTCTTGCCTCTTCCATCCACTGCCCTCTCTGCCCTTTTCATCCAGTGTCCGCCCGCTCTCTCAATCCATATGGCATCTTCCCTCTTTCTATGTCCCTTCAATAAACTGTCCTGTGCCCCTTCTCTCCTTTGTACATGATTCATTTCAGCTTCACCCCCTCTCCATTTTTCTGTCTCCACCTCTTCCCCTATGCTCTGGCATCTCTCTCTTCTTCTTTCCTTCCTTCTCCCTCAACCCCATGGCCTGACATCACTCTCCTTTTCTTCTCTTCTATCTCTCCCTCCCCCCTTCATGCTCTGACATCTCCTCTCCTTACTTTCCCTCTGGTCTGGCATCTCTCTCCTTAGTTTCCCTTCTCTACCCCCATGCCCTCACATCTTTCTGCTCTCCTTCCCTTCTATCTCTCCCTATTATCTGGCATTTTCTCTCTTTCCTTTCTCTTTCCTGTCCAGGGACAGGAAAAGAACTCACGGGGACGGGAAAATGAGTGCCCGTGGGGACGTGGAAAAATTTGTCCCCGTGTCATTCTCTAATCCTGGTCTGAAAGAAATGGAGCCAGACAGTAAGCCTCGATAACCGAAGTGGCATGCTGAAAATCTGTGGGATAGAGGGCAGAAACCAAAGAAGGGCTCCCGAGACATCTCGTTCCCAGGGGGATAGAGTCAAAAAGTGGAATAAATAATGACCGTAAAATATTCACATTCAATATTAAATACTGTCAAAACTCTGCATTTGTTTGTAGAAGAAAAAAAAAAAAGTTAGATGATGAAATATTAAAGGCTTGACTCAACCGCTCGAATTATGCGAGATTTATTGCTTAGCCTATGTAGAAGGAATATGGAATGTGTGAAACGTACATGCCCAGAGATCTGTTCTGATTGCTGGAAAAATGCCGTTGCATTATTCATGTACCACGTGAAAATGGAAATATTTTCTTTCTTCTCAGGGCTTGCGGTTAAAGGCATTTTGGCTACATTTTCTTAGTAAAAATCCCGTAGATTCTGTACTAACCCTTCCTCTTTGGAGCTAAAATTGATGCTTGTTGCCTCTTCGACTCCTTCGCTGCCTTTTCTGCCGTTTGGAGCGTTGACATGATGGACCGTGGAGTAGGGTGACCACATGTCCGGATTTCCCCCCCCCCCCCGGACATGCCCTCCTTTTGAGCACTTTGTCCGGGTTTTGGAAAAGCTTTCCTTCGGGAAGGAGGGTATCCGCATGAAAGGATGTCCTGCCCGACAAGAGCAGGCAGTGGGGGGCAGGGCTGGGGTGGGATTGGAGGCGGGGCGGGACAGGGATGGGGCTGGAGTATGACGGGGTGTGGATGGGTGGAAATGGGCGGGCCTGAGGGTGGGTCTAGGGCAGGGGTCTCAAAGTCCCTCCTTGAGGGCCGCAATCCAGTCGGGTTTTCATGATTTCCCCAATGAATATGCATGAGATCTATTAGCATACAATGAAAGCAGTGCATGCAAATCCAGCTCATACATATTCATTGTGGAGATCCTGAAAACCTGACCTGGCTCCGGCTCTCGAGGACCGGAATTGCCTATCCCTGCCTTGGAGCATAAATTCAAGGGAGGCATAAAACTATATACGCCAGGGGATCTCAAAGTCCCTCCTTGAGGGCCGCAATCCAGTCGGGTTTTCAGGATTTCCCCAATGAATATGCATGAGATCTATGTGCATGCACTGCTTTCAGTGCATATTCATTGGGGAAATCCTGAAAACCCGGTTGGATTGGGGCCCTCAAGGAGGGACTTTGAGATCCCTGGTCTAGGGGGTCTGGATTTTCCAGATGGAAAATCTGGTAACCCTACCATGGAGGTACATGACAGACGTCATTGAGTGTCCCCCAGATGTATATAAGTTTCTACTTCTGGTGTCAGGTGAATTCTTACTAATTACTTCTTTTCTCTGATTTTGGTGAACCCTTCATGCCATCTAGTAATATTTTATGCACTTTTTATTTCATGTAATGTATATTTAATTTGTATTCTGGTTGTTTTAATTAAATTATGTGCTTGTGAAATATTTTTTGCAGACCCCTGATGCAGGTGTTGTGTGCCGAAACATCGCTCGTGTTTGGTCAATAAAGCAAGTTGCCCTTATGCCCGGATTCTGTAACCGGCGCCGTTCTTGGCGGCCACCTTAAAAGCGGCTGCCGATCGTGCGTCAATCTCGCGATGGTGCCGGGTACAACGTCGCGCCTCTGGCAATGGTAGACACTGGAAATGTAGGCCAGGGATTTCTAGGCCTAGGTTTCCAGCGTCTGCCTTTGATACAAATCACACCTTCGTGGGCACTTTAGGCTGTTTAATGCCACGTCCAGCTTTTAGCCATCCCGCAGTGGCGTTAGGCGGCTTTATGGATTGAAGCTAATATTACCAGCACCCGATTTCCGTACTGTGGTTCAGACACTGACCCTGAGTAGAATAGATTATTGTAATTCACTATACTTAGGAGTTGGGAGAGGGAAGTTGAGGGCTTTGCAATTGCTTATCAACTCCGTTGCAAGATTAATCACAGGGGCTCCTAGGAGTACCCGTATAACTCCCGTGTTGAAGAACTTACACTGGTTACCTATGCAACAAAGAGCGCAATTTAAGATTGTGGCGATCATACATCAGATATTGTATCCTGCTTCCCCAAAGATCTTACAAGAATTCTTACAGGTCTATAAACCGAGAAGTGAGCTTAGAGATGTAAATGGGATGAAATTAAGTTTGGAGGGTAGAATGTCCACTATGGACGGGAACTCACGACAGTCATTTTTGTGGACAGCTCTGCCCGGAGCAGGCGCCATAGGACGATCGCTCCTGCTCTGCTTCACCGCTAGACCACCAGGTAAGCTGCGGAGAAGTCCAGGAGGCAGGAGGGAGGCGGGGGTGGTTCCGGGTTTAAAAAAAAACTCGCGAATAACTGAAATCGCGAGTCCTAAGCCCGCAAATCGGGAGGGCGAACTGTATTTATTTATTTAAAAAGCTTAAAGCCCACCTAGGCTTAAGCAGGATCAAAAATACATACAATATTAAGACATAACAAAATCGAATCCACAGCATGGAACAATATACCGCTCACTCAGCCTATATCCACCTTATCCTTCCTGTCTTTCTTCACTGCCCTGCAGCACAGACATTTCAGATCCAAATGTGATAAAGTATTACTGCTAAGGGTCATAGTTCTATACATACAGTATATCCAGTTTGGGGGGGGTCTGTTTTCATGTTTATCTCTCCTTGATTTTTGTAGGGGGGAAAAACACACATTTTATTTCAATCAGAACCAATTCCAGAGCCATCTTGTTTTGCTGACAGTACAGAACTGGATAGAGGTAGCTGGAAATGAAATAGGCTGCTCTCCCCCTGCGTTTTACCTTTGAGTGCATCCCTTCTCACCACTCTGCCGCACATTAATGGACCCATTTAGTGATGAGTGCATATATTTTTTTCAGAGCTATAAAAATTGACTTCCCTATGATCACTGGCAATTTCACAACACAAATATTGTCTTTCTTTCCACACGTAGGCTTGGCAGTAAGTGAAAGGACCCACCATATTTAGGGAAGGATATTTGTTTTTAAAGTATTCCAGCAACAAGGGGAGGGGAGGGGTGTTCTGGAGAGAGGAAGGCAGAGTCTGAGACGGTATAAGAACAATTAATAAGAAAAGGGTAAAAGACATCGGGGAGGGGGGAATAAAGAAAGCAAGAAATAAAGACAAGTAGGACAAGGGGAAGAGCTTAATATACAGGGTGCCCACAAAATCACTCCTTGAATTTAAATGATTACAAAATCAAAACTTATTGGAATATGTTCATAAATAAGATGACAGCAAATACAAGTCCCAAAAAGCACGGTTAGCGAGATCTTACACAATCACTTGCACTTTCACCCTTAGAAGCTGCAATTGGTGCAGAAGTTACAACCTTCAGACAATGCAACGCGACAAAATGACCAGGTGTTCCTCAAGTGGTCCCCGAGATCACTGGACTGGACTGTTTGTGACTTTTTCCTTTGGGGGGGTACGTGAAAGACGTACCTCCACTACCCACAACTATGGATGATCTGCAGGAACGTATCACTGAAGCTTCAAACGCGATCACGCCGGATATGCTTCCGAGAGTCTGGTCCGAGCTCGATTATCGCAAAGATGTTTACCGAGTAACAGGAGGGGGCACACTTCGAGTGTATGCAATCAACAGATACCATCGGAAACTTTGAGTTGATGAAAACTCAAAGGTGAGAGAATATTCCAATAAATTTTGGTTTTGTAACCATTTACATTACATTAGGGATTTCTATTCCGCCAATACCTTGCGGTTCAAGGCGGATTGCATAAAAGTTTTCAGAAATGACATACAGGTTTACATGAATAGTATAAGAGATGTAAGAGTTACATATGGATGATCAAAGAGTTGTCGAGATCTTAAGGTGATAAATGTTTGGGTAATAAGTGTTTTTGTGGGTACCCTGTATGAATGGAAGAGAGTGCAAGAGAGAATGTGGATGTGGACATCCGGAAAGATGCTTTGTTGGTTCAGGGCTTCCTTTGTTCTGGCTGTTCTGGTGACCATTGATCCAAGAAAGTGTTATCTCCATGGCTCTTCTTGTCCTTGAATTGATTTACTGCGGTACTTCTGTTGACGCTAGCTTACTTTATGATCAGTGACATGGGTCGATGATTCGTCACAGTAGCGTTTAAGGGCAATCTTGGCAAGTACAGCACGTGTGACCTCGTTGACAGGAAGACCCCCCCCTTGGGTTGTATTTGCAGACAGACTCTTTGTGAGTATTTATTTGCATATCCCTTTCTTGGGGCTTTTTCCATTTGGGGATTTTGTCCCTTACCCCTCATTATTCCCTCTGTATTTCTTACTAACTTGTTTGATAATAAAAACATACCTCTTCACCTAACTCCTGCCCTTGACTGATGGACTACAAAGAAATGTACATTGGTACCAGAACCTATGGAAAGCAAATCCAACCTATAAACTATCTGTCAATTAGGATTAAACTTGTACAGTGGTGCCTCGCATAAAGAACGCCTCGCACAGCGAACGCTGCACACAACGAACTTCATGTCATGATTCATACAACGAACTTCGTTTCACACAACGAAGTCGCCCGAGCTTCCACGATCGCTGCCGATGTATTGCATCCTTCCGCGCAGGCGCTGCAGGCAGTCGTTAGTCACTGCGCTTAACGCGTTTCACATAACGAACTTTTCGCATAACAAACTTGCTCCTGGAACGAATTAAGTTCGTTGTGTGAGGCACCACTGTACTTGAAAACTGTATACAGTACTCCCTCGATATTCACGGAGGCTCTGTTCCAGGAACCCCCATGAATCTTGAAAAACCGTGAATACGGTTTTTCGTGGGGGAGACTGGAGAGGGCAGCGGGAGAGGCGGGAGAGAGCAGCCGGAACGCCGGCGAGTGAAGGAAATCACTCGCTGTATGCTCCGACCGCCTCTTCCTGCACTAAAGTCGGGCCTCACCAATTGGGAGTTGCGTTTCAAAGCAATGGAAGTAAAACCCGGATGTCTTCCTTACTAAGAGGGAAGAAAGGGTAATAGAGGGTGTGGCCGGGCAAACTGCATAGGCCCGTATGGTCTTCATCTGCTATCATGCTCTTTGTTTCTACGTCCCTCTGAGACCACCAGGAACTGAATCCCGGAGCAAACAGTTTTCCCCCCTTTAAAACATGTTTGGATTTGTTAATGGAATCTGACCTCAAATAATAAATTGTAGGCTTTGTTGCATTTGCGTTAATAGGCAATTTATATTCATGATCTATTGTTTGTTTGTGGTCAAACCCAGTCACACACACGGAACGATCTTCCAGAATTTCAATTTGCAGTTGACACGTCCTGACATTGCGCTTCTGTACAGCCCGTCGGCTTCTCGATGGAAGGCAGCCCAGGACAGAACCTACTGTACCGTTAGGGGTTGCCAGTGTCTTCCTCTTAAACCCCCTGGCTGTTGCAGTTCTGGTTTCACACTGCTGCCCATCTGGAGATATGATCTGTTACATTTATTTTCTTAAATATATGAAAATTACATGTTTGCAGATATCATAATATCAATTATGGCAGGATCAGTCCATCGATAGGGGAGATGGGAAAAGGGAACGGAGTCTTCTGGTGAGTCTAAGTAGAGTTATTCCTGTTTGCAACTTAAAATCGTTAGGTATTTGCATTTAATAATAATCCACTAAGAAATACAATAAGATAATACAAAGATATATTCATTACAATAAGATTCATAATAATAATATTTCCATACATATTTATATCATTCCTCCAAATTAAATTTCCATATGAACTAATCCATTCCTTTCTACACTCCCCCTTCCGAAAGAAATCCCCCTCCACGGATGAAAGTTGACAAAAATAAAGAAATAAAATAAATATTTGGAATGTAATTAGATAACCTTAGCTTCATCGTAAATCATTGAGAATTAAACTTCTTGTTCTTGGTGAAAGATTTTGAATATAAGGATCCCAAACCTCCACAAAAAGACGAATTTTTCTAGGCGATCGCATTTAACACAGCTTCATAGCCAACAGTAACCTGCCTTAAGTGCAAAGTGTGATATCTATTGGGGATATACCCAGTATTCCATCTGCAGTTTCTGATTGATCTGTTTCCAATCTCAAAATGGCCGCCAGGACCTCTTATGGCAGCCACTGGAAGTCTTGGCAGTCATTTCTACTGGAACCACCCATGCACAGGAGTGAATTGGGAGGCTCCTGTGCCCACTACCCACCAGTTGATGGGTGACCTGTGAAAAGCACGCTGGACTTTGGCGCGCTGACAATCCTGCGGTGACATTTGCACGCAGGACATATGCACACCACCGCTTCTGCCGCTTTTAAGCCTTTCCGTTAGCACTGTGAAGGGGTGTGTGTGTGGGGGGGGGAACCCCCCACTACAATTACAAGTCCTCACGCTCCTGTTGGGGGTGTGTGCTGGGAACCCCCCCTCACTAAGCTGAAAACTCCCAAACAGCGAAAACGGAAAGGAAAACGGGAGTTTTCAGTGTACTCGCATAGTGTATTTACGTAGTTTTTCAATAACGAGTGGAAAGCTCCATCTTCCCAATGACTAAAAAAATTTTGACGAGCTCAATCAAAAGTCAAAAAATGGCGATTTTTGCATATGATCATGAAGGCATCATCATTACAGACAAAGTTCCATGCGGAAGAAGTGTCACAGAAGTGTATTATCGTAATTTTTTGCAGAAAAATGCACAAAATTCCACCTCAGTTGCTCAGGCCACTCATTCTTCACGACAACGCTCGCCCACACATAGGGAATGTCGTCATTGGAAAAACTACGCGAATACAGCTGGGAGGAGTTACCTCATGCTCCCTACAGTCCAGACATGAGTCCGCCAGACTTCGACCTTTTTCCAAAGTTGAAACAACCTATGCGTGGACATCGTTTTGCATCTCTGGAAGAGCTTTCTTCCGCCGGCACCCAAGCCATTCGGCAACTGAACAAAAACGGTGTCTTGGATGGAATATTGAAGCTTTCCAGACTTTGGGACACGGTCATTGCAAAGCAGGGAGACTATATTGAAGGATTGTAAAGAAATACTTGAAAAAAAATAAAATGTAAATTTTAAAAATAGTGTGCATTATTTATGAAATGACCCTCGTGTATATGTATATATATATAAAAAAACCTAAAACCCGGGAAGGTCAAAAACCACCCAAAAGAGTGTATTCACTATTTCTGTCACAAACTCAAAGAAAAAAGGGGAACAGATAAATTCAAAACCCCATTCAATTTAAATTGCCACTTTATTGAAACTAATAAGATAAAAAACAAATGAAACAAAGGGAGAGCGTTATCGGGCTCAATCATCAAGAGTGGGCCTTCTATAACAACCCACCCCCCCTCTTTTACTAAGTAAGGCGTGCTAGATGATTTAGCTTGTGTTAAATATTAGCGCTAGGACCCCACAGTTATTCCGCATCCCGATCTCAGATCGACGGTCTCTAACCTGACTCTCTATGCTTCTGACAAGTTCTCAATGTAACCCAAATGAACTTTCAAAACACTGCTGGTTAAACGTACCATTCCCAGTGTTTTTAAAGATGCTTTTAATATTTAAATTTTTAACCCTCCCCCTCCTTTTGTTCTTCTCCTCTTTTTGTTCTCTCTTCACAACGAAAAATTGTAGCTTTTCCCCCTTTTCCTCCCAACTCAAGTACGTCTTGTTGTCAAGTAATTGTTATTTTGTTTGTTAGTTTTGTATTTCTACTCTTTTTATAATTATGTACATCGCTTAGCAAACCGATTAAGCGATACATCAAATATTAATAAATTTGAACTTGAACTTAATTTAACAAAAAAAAATAAAAAAAAGCGAGTGCAAACTTAACTTCTTCTGTCCAAAAGGACGCCTGCGCTGGTCTGACAAAAACTCCTGACGCTCACCCAACAAGCGTTTCGGTTCACTGAACCTGCCTCGGGGAATTCATAACGCCCAAATAAACAGGACCGTGTCACTGTGTCTTTCAACCATTAATATAGAACAAACTGATAAAAGAAAAAAAATCCAGATTGGTGAGGATTAGGTAGCTTGTAAATAATTTTCATCATAAACGTCTTCTTTGGTTTCCAGTTGTGCCGTTACCCTGCGCAGTCCAACATCTGCACCCGTGTTTTCACTTAGGCAATTAGAGGAGCCCCCCCTCGCCCACCATCTTGATTAACAGATACAGGTGCTATGGATCATTGAGTGCTTTCCAGGGGGAGAGAAATGCAGGACCGTGCCAGGAGAAAACACAAAGCACAGGTGTGCAAATCCGCCTCTGCAAATAAATCTGATTAGGAAGTCCAATACCCGTTGGCAGAGAAAATTGGCTGAGATTCAAGCTTTATTCATTCGCAAGGAGAAAAAAAAACCCCAAACACCTGGAGTTTTATTTCCTTGATTTTATTCTGCTTCACTGTTTGTAGAAAGGGGGTATTGCTCGGGGTTGTGATTGATGAATGTTGTGTCACGTCTGGCGTCTGCTTCTTGCTTTATCTTGGCAACGTCGCTGGTAGATGGCGGGCTGGACAGCACAGATACTGCCGTGCACATTTCACGGGGCTCAGTGTCTACAGCAAAGGCGGTGGCCCATCAGTCTTTTAATCCGAAGATCAGGGCAGCTGGGGAGGGCTAAAGTCAGTGGAGTCTCATGATCAAGGGTCGGCACGACAGGTAAGCTTAGCAGTTTTTGGTGAATACGTTTCAAGTTTATTTTTATTTTGATAGACTGCCTATCTATAAGTCTAAGCGGTGTACATAGAGTTAAAATAAATGTAAGTTAAAATGGTAATGGACAAAGACAAATACAGTAAAACCTTGGTTTGCGAGCATAATTCGTTCCAGGAACATACTTGTAATCCAAAGTACTTGTATATCAAAGCAAATTTCTCCATAAGAAATAATGGAAACTCAGACGATTCGTTCCACAACCCAAAACATTTAATACTCGTATTGCAAGACTCGTTTAGAACAGTCACTACACTCTCGGAGCGTCGGAGAGAGAACCACCATCGGCTCAGTTGTGATGATGTGACGCGTGTATACTGTATGTACTCGTATTGCAAGACCTCGCTCGTTTAGAAAGGTCACTACACTCCCGCAGCGTCAGAGAGAGAAGAACCATCGGCTCAGTTGTGATGATGTGACGCGTGTATACTGTATGTACTCGTATCGCAAGACCTCGCTCGTTTATAACAGTCACTACACTCCCGCAGCGTCAGAGAGAGAAGAACCATCGGCTCAGTTGTGATGATGTGACGTGTGTATACTGTATGTACTCGTATCGCAAGACCTCGCTCGTTTAGAACAGTCACTACACTCCTGCAGCGTCAGAGAGAGAAGAACCATCGGCTCAGTTGTGATGATGTGACGCGTGTATACTGTATGTACTCGTATCGCAAGACCTCGCTCGTTTAGAACAGTCACTACACTCTCGGAGCGTCGGAGAGAGAACCACCATCGGCTCAGTTGTGATGATGTGACGCGTGTATACTGTATGTACTCGTATTGCAAGACCTCGCTCGTTTAGAACGGTCACTACACTCCCACAGCGTCAGAGAGAGAACCACCATCGGCTCAGTTGTGATGATGTGACGCGTGTATACTGTATGTACTCGTATTGCAAGACCTCGCTCGTTTAGAACGGTCACTACACTCCCACAGCGTCAGAGAGAGAACCACCATCGGCTCAGTTGTGATGATGTGACGCGTGTATACTGTATGTACTCGTATCGCAAGACCTCGCTCGTTTAGAACAGTCACTACACTCTCGGAGCGTCGGAGAGAGAACCACCATCGGCTCAGTTGTGATGATGTGACGCGTGTATACTGTATGTACTCGTATTGCAAGACCTCGCTCGTTTAGAACAGTCACTACACTCTCGGAGCGTCGGAGAGAGAACCACCATCGGCTCAGTTGTGATGATGTGACGCGTGTATACTGTATGTACTCGTATTGCAAGACCTCGCTCGTTTAGAACAGTCACTACACTCTCGGAGCGTCAGAGAGAGAAGAACCATCGGCTCAGTTGTGATGATGTGACGCGTGTATACTGTATGTACTCGTATTGCAAGACCTCGCTCGTTTAGAACAGTCACTACACTCTCGGAGCGTCAGAGAGAGAAGAACCATCGGCTCAGTTGTGATGATGTGACGCGTGTATACTGTATGTACTCGTATTGCAAGACCTCGCTCGTTTAGAACGGTCACTACACTCCCACAGCGTCAGAGAGAGAACCACCATCGGCTCAGTTGTGATGATGTGACGCGTGTATACTGTATGTACTCGTATCGCAAGACCTCGCTCGTTTAGAACAGTCACTACACTCTCGGAGCGTCGGAGAGAGAACCACCATCGGCTCAGTTGTGATGATGTGACGCGTGTATACTGTATGTACTCGTATTGCAAGACCTCGCTCGTTTAGAACGGTCACTACACTCCCACAGCGTCAGAGAGAGAACCACCATCGGCTCAGTTGTGATGATGTGACGCGTGTATACTGTATGTACTCGTATTGCAAGACCTCGCTTGTTTAGAACGGTCACTACACTCCCGCAGCGTCAGAGAGAGAAGAACCATCGGCTCAGTTGTGATGATGTGACGCGTGTATACTGTATGTACTCGTATCGCAAGACCTCGCTCGTTTAGAACGGTCACTACACTCCCACAGCGTCAGAGAGAGAACCACCATCGGCTCAGTTGTGATGATGTGACGCGTGTATACTGTATGTACTCGTATTGCAAGACCTCGCTCGTTTAGAACGGTCACTACACTCCCACAGCGTCAGAGAGAGAACCACCATCGGCTCAGTTGTGATGATGTGACGCGTGTATACTGTATGTACTCGTATTGCAAGACCTCGCTTGTTTAGAACGGTCACTACACTCCCGCAGCGTCAGAGAGAGAAGAACCATCGGCTCAGTTGTGATGATGTGACGCGTGTATACTGTATGTACTCGTATCGCAAGACCTCGCTCGTTTAGAACGGTCACTACACTCCCACAGCGTCAGAGAGAGAACCACCATCGGCTCAGTTGTGATGATGTGACGCGTGTATACTGTATGTACTCGTATTGCAAGACCTCGCTCGTTTAGAACGGTCACTACGCTCCCACAGCGTCAGAGAGAGAACCACCATCGGCTCAGTTGTGATGATGTGACGCGTGTATACTGTATGTACTCGTATTGCAAGACCTCGCTTGTTTAGAACGGTCACTACACTCCCGCAGCGTCAGAGAGAGAAGAACCATCGGCTCAGTTGTGATGATGTGACGCGTGTATACTGTATGTACTCGTATCGCAAGACCTCGCTCGTTTAGAACGGTCACTACACTCCCACAGCGTCAGAGAGAGAACCACCATCGGCTCAGTTGTGATGATGTGACGCGTGTATACTGTATGTACTCGTATTGCAAGACCTCGCTCGTTTAGAACGGTCACTACACTCCCACAGCGTCAGAGAGAGAACCACCATCGGCTCAGTTGTGATGATGTGACGCGTGTATACTGTATGTACTCGTATTGCAAGACCTCGCTCGTTTAGAACAGTCACTACGCTCCCACAGCGTCAGAGAGAGAACCACCATCGGCTCAGTTGTGATGATGTGACGCGTGTATACTGTATGTACTCGTATTGCAAGACCTCGCTCGTTTAGAACGGTCACTACACTCCCACAGCGTCAGAGAGAGAACCACCATCGGCTCAGTTGTGATGATGTGACGCGTGTATACTGTATGTACTCGTATTGCAAGACCTCGCTCGTTTAGAACGGTCACTACACTCCCACAGCGTCAGAGAGAGAACCACCATCGGCTCAGTTGTGATGATGTGACGCGTGTATACTGTATGTACTCGTATTGCAAGACCTCGCTCGTTTAGAACGGTCACTACACTCCCGCAGCGTCAGAGAGAGAACCACCATCGGCTCAGTTGTGATGATGTGACGCGTGTATACTGTATGTACTCGTATTGCAAGACCTCGCTTGTTTAGAACGGTCACTACACTCCCGCAGCGTCAGAGAGAGAAGAACCATCGGCTCAGTTGTGATGATGTGACGTGTGTATACTGTATGTACTCGTATCGCAAGACCTCGCTCGTTTAGAACAGTCACTACACTCCTGCAGCGTCAGAGAGAGAAGAACCATCGGCTCAGTTGTGATGATGTGACGCGTGTATACTGTATGTACTCGTATCGCAAGACCTCGCTCGTTTAGAACAGTCACTACACTCTCGGAGCGTCGGAGAGAGAACCACCATCGGCTCAGTTGTGATGATGTGACGCGTGTATACTGTATGTACTCGTATTGCAAGACCTCGCTCGTTTAGAACGGTCACTACACTCCCACAGCGTCAGAGAGAGAACCACCATCGGCTCAGTTGTGATGATGTGACGCGTGTATACTGTATGTACTCGTATTGCAAGACCTCGCTCGTTTAGAACAGTCACTACGCTCCCACAGCGTCAGAGAGAGAACCACCATCGGCTCAGTTGTGATGATGTGACGCGTGTATACTGTATGTACTCGTATTGCAAGACCTCGCTCGTTTAGAACGGTCACTACACTCCCACAGCGTCAGAGAGAGAACCACCATCGGCTCAGTTGTGATGATGTGACGCGTGTATACTGTATGTACTCGTATTGCAAGACCTCGCTCGTTTAGAACGGTCACTACACTCCCACAGCGTCAGAGAGAGAACCACCATCGGCTCAGTTGTGATGATGTGACGCGTGTATACTGTATGTACTCGTATCGCAAGACCTCGCTCGTTTAGAACAGTCACTACACTCTCGGAGCGTCGGAGAGAGAACCACCATCGGCTCAGTTGTGATGATGTGACGCGTGTATACTGTATGTACTCGTATTGCAAGACCTCGCTCGTTTAGAACAGTCACTACGCTCCCACAGCGTCAGAGAGAGAACCACCATCGGCTCAGTTGTGATGATGTGACGCGTGTATACTGTATGTACTCGTATTGCAAGACCTCGCTCGTTTAGAACGGTCACTACACTCCCACAGCGTCAGAGAGAGAACCACCATCGGCTCAGTTGTGATGATGTGACGCGTGTATACTGTATGTACTCGTATTGCAAGACCTCGCTCGTTTAGAACGGTCACTACACTCCCACAGCATCAGAGAGAGAACCACCATCGGCTCAGTTGTGATGATGTGACGCGTGTATACTGTATGTACTCGTATTGCAAGACCTCGCTCGTTTAGAACGGTCACTACACTCCCGCAGCGTCAGAGAGAGAACCACCATCGGCTCAGTTGTGATGATGTGACGCGTGTATACTGTATGTACTCGTATTGCAAGACCTCGCTTGTTTAGAACGGTCACTACACTCCTGCAGCGTCAGAGAGAGAAGAACCATCGGCTCAGTTGTGATGATGTGACGCGTGTATACTGTATGTACTCGTATCGCAAGACCTCGCTCGTTTAGAACAGTCACTACACTCTCGGAGCGTCGGAGAGAGAACCACCATCGGCTCAGTTGTGATGATGTGACGCGTGTATACTGTATGTACTCGTATTGCAAGACCTCGCTCGTTTAGAACAGTCACTACGCTCCCACAGCGTCAGAGAGAGAACCACCATCGGCTCAGTTGTGATGATGTGACGCGTGTATACTGTATGTACTCGTATTGCAAGACCTCGCTCGTTTAGAACGGTCACTACACTCCCACAGCGTCAGAGAGAGAACCACCATCGGCTCAGTTGTGATGATGTGACGCGTGTATACTGTATGTACTCGTATTGCAAGACCTCGCTCGTTTAGAACGGTCACTACACTCCCGCAGCGTCAGAGAGAGAACCACCATCGGCTCAGTTGTGATGATGTGACGCGTGTATACTGTATGTACTCGTATTGCAAGACCTCGCTTGTTTAGAACGGTCACTACACTCCTGCAGCGTCAGAGAGAGAAGAACCATCGGCTCAGTTGTGATGATGTGACGCGTGTATACTGTATGTACTCGTATTGCAAGACCTCGCTTGTTTAGAACGGTCACTACACTCCTGCAGCGTCAGAGAGAGAAGAACCATCGGCTCAGTTGTGATGATGTGACGCGTGTATACTGTATGTACTCGTATCGCAAGACCTCGCTCGTTTAGAACAGTCACTACACTCTCGGAGCGTCGGAGAGAGAACCACCATCGGCTCAGTTGTGATGATGTGACGCGTGTATACTGTATGTACTCGTATTGCAAGACCTCGCTCGTTTAGAACGGTCACTACACTCCCACAGCGTCAGAGAGAGAACCACCATCGGCTCAGTTGTGATGATGTGACGCGTGTATACTGTATGTACTCGTATTGCAAGACCTCGCTCGTTTAGAACGGTCACTACACTCCCGCAGCGTCAGAGAGAGAACCACCATCGGCTCAGTTGTGATGATGTGACGCGTGTATACTGTATGTACTCGTATTGCAAGACCTCGCTTGTTTAGAACGGTCACTACACTCCTGCAGCGTCAGAGAGAGAAGAACCATCGGCTCAGTTGTGATGATGTGACGCGTGTATACTGTATGTACTCGTATCGCAAGACCTCGCTCGTTTAGAACAGTCACTACACTCTCGGAGCGTCAGAGAGAGAAGAACCATCGGCTCAGTTGTGATGATGTGACGCGTGTATACTGTATGTACTCGTATTGCAAGACCTCGCTCATTTAGAACAGTCAGTACACCCTCGGAGCGTCAGAGAGAGAAGAACCATCGGCTCAGTTGTGATGATGTGACGTGTGTATACTGTATGTACTCGTATTGCAAGACCTCGCTCGTTTAGAACGGTCACTACACTCCCACAGCGTCAGAGAGAGAACCACCATCGGCTCAGTTGTGATGATGTGACGCGTGTATACTGTATGTACTCGTATTGCAAGACCTCGCTCGTTTAGAACGGTCACTACACTCCCACAGCGTCAGAGAGAGAACCACCATCGGCTCAGTTGTGATGATGTGACGCGTGTATACTGTATGTACTCGTATTGCAAGACCTCGCTCGTTTAGAACGGTCACTACACTCCCGCAGCGTCAGAGAGAGAACCACCATCGGCTCAGTTGTGATGATGTGACGCGTGTATACTGTATGTACTCGTATTGCAAGACCTCGCTTGTTTAGAACGGTCACTACACTCTCGGAGCGTCGGAGAGAGAACCACCATCGGCTCAGTTGTGATGATGTGACGCGTGTATACTGTATGTACTCGTATTGCAAGACCTCGCTCGTTTAGAACAGTCACTACGCTCCCACAGCGTCAGAGAGAGAACCACCATCGGCTCAGTTGTGATGATGTGACGCGTGTATACTGTATGTACTCGTATTGCAAGACCTCGCTCGTTTAGAACGGTCACTACACTCCCACAGCGTCAGAGAGAGAACCACCATCGGCTCAGTTGTGATGATGTGACGCGTGTATACTGTATGTACTCGTATTGCAAGACCTCGCTCGTTTAGAACGGTCACTACACTCCCGCAGCGTCAGAGAGAGAACCACCATCGGCTCAGTTGTGATGATGTGACGCGTGTATACTGTATGTACTCGTATTGCAAGACCTCGCTTGTTTAGAACGGTCACTACACTCCCGCAGCGTCAGAGAGAGAAGAACCATCGGCTCAGTTGTGATGATGTGACGCGTGTATACTGTATGTACTCGTATTGCAAGACCTCGCTTGTTTAGAACGGTCACTACACTCCTGCAGCGTCAGAGAGAGAAGAACCATCGGCTCAGTTGTGATGATGTGACGCGTGTATACTGTATGTACTCGTATCGCAAGACCTCGCTCGTTTAGAACAGTCACTACACTCTCGGAGCGTCGGAGAGAGAACCACCATCGGCTCAGTTGTGATGATGTGACGCGTGTATACTGTATGTACTCGTATTGCAAGACCTCGCTCGTTTAGAACGGTCACTACACTCCCACAGCGTCAGAGAGAGAACCACCATCGGCTCAGTTGTGATGATGTGACGCGTGTATACTGTATGTACTCGTATTGCAAGACCTCGCTCGTTTAGAACGGTCACTACACTCCCGCAGCGTCAGAGAGAGAACCACCATCGGCTCAGTTGTGATGATGTGACGCGTGTATACTGTATGTACTCGTATTGCAAGACCTCGCTTGTTTAGAACGGTCACTACACTCCTGCAGCGTCAGAGAGAGAAGAACCATCGGCTCAGTTGTGATGATGTGACGCGTGTATACTGTATGTACTCGTATCGCAAGACCTCGCTCGTTTAGAACAGTCACTACACTCTCGGAGCGTCAGAGAGAGAAGAACCATCGGCTCAGTTGTGATGATGTGACGCGTGTATACTGTATGTACTCGTATTGCAAGACCTCGCTCATTTAGAACAGTCAGTACACCCTCGGAGCGTCAGAGAGAGAAGAACCATCGGCTCAGTTGTGATGATGTGACGTGTGTATACTGTATGTACTCGTATTGCAAGACCTCGCTCGTTTAGAACGGTCACTACACTCCCGCAGCGTCAGAGAGAGAACCACCATCGGCTCAGTTGTGATGATGTGACGCGTGTATACTGTATGTACTCGTATTGCAAGACCTCGCTCGTTTAGAACGGTCACTACACTCCCACAGCGTCAGAGAGAGAACCACCATCGGCTCAGTTGTGATGATGTGACGCGTGTATACTGTATGTACTCGTATTGCAAGACCTCGCTCGTTTAGAACGGTCACTACACTCCCGCAGCGTCAGAGAGAGAACCACCATCGGCTCAGTTGTGATGATGTGACGCGTGTATACTGTATGTACTCGTATTGCAAGACCTCGCTCGTTTAGAACGGTCACTACACTCCCACAGCGTCAGAGAGAGAACCACCATCGGCTCAGTTGTGATGATGTGACGCGTGTATACTGTATGTACTCGTATTGCAAGACCTCGCTCGTTTAGAACAGTCACTACACTCTCGGAGCGTCGGAGAGAGAAGAACCATCGGCTCAGTTGTGATGATGTGACGCGTGTATACTGTATGTACTCGTATCGCAAGACCTCGCTCGTTTAGAACAGTCACTACACTCTCGGAGCGTCGGAGAGAGAAGCACCATCGGCTCAGTTGTGATGATGTGACGCGTGTATACTGTATGTACTCGTATTGCAAGACCTCGCTCGTTTAGAACGGTCACTACACTCCCGCAGCGTCAGAGAGAGAACCACCATCGGCTCAGTTGTGATGATGTGACGCGTGTATACTGTATGTACTCGTATTGCAAGACCTCGCTTGTTTAGAACGGTCACTACACTCCTGCAGCGTCAGAGAGAGAAGAACCATCGGCTCAGTTGTGATGATGTGACGCGTGTATACTGTATGTACTCGTATCGCAAGACCTCGCTCGTTTAGAACAGTCACTACACTCTCGGAGCGTCAGAGAGAGAAGAACCATCGGCTCAGTTGTGATGATGTGACGCGTGTATACTGTATGTACTCGTATTGCAAGACCTCGCTCATTTAGAACAGTCAGTACACCCTCGGAGCGTCAGAGAGAGAAGAACCATCGGCTCAGTTGTGATGATGTGACGTGTGTATACTGTATGTACTCGTATTGCAAGACCTCGCTCGTTTAGAACGGTCACTACACTCCCACAGCGTCAGAGAGAGAACCACCATCGGCTCAGTTGTGATGATGTGACGCGTGTATACTGTATGTACTCGTATTGCAAGACCTCGCTCGTTTAGAACGGTCACTACACTCCCACAGCGTCAGAGAGAGAACCACCATCGGCTCAGTTGTGATGATGTGACGCGTGTATACTGTATGTACTCGTATTGCAAGACCTCGCTCGTTTAGAACGGTCACTACACTCCCGCAGCGTCAGAGAGAGAACCACCATCGGCTCAGTTGTGATGATGTGACGCGTGTATACTGTATGTACTCGTATTGCAAGACCTCGCTCGTTTAGAACGGTCACTACACTCCCACAGCGTCAGAGAGAGAACCACCATCGGCTCAGTTGTGATGATGTGACGCGTGTATACTGTATGTACTCGTATTGCAAGACCTCGCTCGTTTAGAACAGTCACTACACTCTCGGAGCGTCGGAGAGAGAAGAACCATCGGCTCAGTTGTGATGATGTGACGCGTGTATACTGTATGTACTCGTATCGCAAGACCTCGCTCGTTTAGAACAGTCACTACACTCTCGGAGCGTCGGAGAGAGAACCACCATCGGCTCAGTTGTGATGATGTGACGCGTGTATACTGTATGTACTCGTATTGCAAGACCTCGCTCGTTTAGGACGGTCACTACACTCCCGCAGCGTCAGAGAGAGAAGCACCATCGGCTCAGTTGTGATGATGTGACGCGTGTATACTGTATGTACTCGTATTGCAAGACCTCGCTCGTTTAGAACGGTCACTACACTCCCACAGCGTCAGAGAGAGAACCACCATCGGCTCAGTTGTGATGATGTGACGCGTGTATACTGTATGTACTCGTATTGCAAGACCTCGCTCGTTTAGAACAGTCACTACACTCTTGGAGCGTCGGAGAGAGAAGAACCATCGGCTCAGTTGTGATGATGTGACGCGTGTATACTGTATGTACTCGTATCGCAAGACCTCGCTCGTTTAGAACAGTCACTACACTCTCGGAGCGTCGGAGAGAGAACCACCATCGGCTCAGTTGTGATGATGTGACGCGTGTATACTGTATGTACTCGTATTGCAAGACCTCGCTTGTTTAGAACGGTCACTACACTCCCACAGCGTCAGAGAGAGAACCACCATCGGCTCAGTTGTGATGATGTGACGCGTGTATACTGTATGTACTCGTATTGCAAGACCTCGCTCGTTTAGAACAGTCACTACACTCTCGGAGCGTCGGAGAGAGAAGAACCATCGGCTCAGTTGTGATGATGTGACGCGTGTATACTGTATGTACTCGTATCGCAAGACCTCGCTCGTTTAGAACAGTCACTACACTCTCGGAGCGTCGGAGAGAGAACCACCATCGGCTCAGTTGTGATGATGTGACGCGTGTATACTGTATGTACTCGTATTGCAAGACCTCGCTCGTTTAGAACGGTCACTACACTCCCGCAGCGTCAGAGAGAGAACCACCATCGGCTCAGTTGTGATGATGTGACGCGTGTATACTGTATGTACTCGTATTGCAAGACCTCGCTCGTTTAGAACGGTCACTACACTCCCACAGCGTCAGAGAGAGAACCACCATCGGCTCAGTTGTGATGATGTGACGCGTGTATACTGTATGTACTCGTATTGCAAGACCTCGCTCGTTTAGAACAGTCACTACACTCTCGGAGCGTCGGAGAGAGAAGAACCATCGGCTCAGTTGTGATGATGTGACGCGTGTATACTGTATGTACTCGTATCGCAAGACCTCGCTCGTTTAGAACAGTCACTACACTCTCGGAGCGTCGGAGAGAGAACCACCATCGGCTCAGTTGTGATGATGTGACGCGTGTATACTGTATGTACTCGTATTGCAAGATGTTGCTTGTATATCAAACGATGTCAAACGAAAAAAACTTTATGATAACCTAATAGCCTCCAAAGCAGCTAAACTGGACAGACAAATCACCATTCTATTATCTTCGACTACAGACTACAAAGCCTTCAGGAGAGATATTAAAACCATACTCTTCAAACAAACACATAAAACCTATCCAGCACGACCAATCCAAACCCAATATCCAACACTCTATTTACCCTTAGATCTCTCTAATACTCTTTTATCTACCAAACGTTATCTAAAACCCATAATTTCACCCTATTCTTATCTCCTAAAGACCTCCACATCCCTTTCGTAACTCTTTACCCAAAATATATTACCTTAAAAATTCTATGTCATCGCTTATTCTATTCCTTCAAATTTTGAATGTAATTTTTGTTTTAGTTTGGATGTAATCCGCCTTGAACCGCAAGGTAATGGTGGAATAGAAATCACTAATGTAATGTATATCAAGTTAAAATGTAATAAAATGTCTTGCAAAACACTTGCAAACCAAGGTTTTACTGTACAATCAAAAAACAAATATTTGCTACTGAAGGGAAGGAGGGGCATTAATTACATTATGTTCCCCCCCAAAAAAAAATTTAAGGGAAACATGACACGGCAAATGAGGTTCAACATGGATAAGTGTAAGGTGATGCATGTCGGTAACAAAAATGTTAGACATGAATACAGGATGTCCGGGGCAGTACTTGGAGAGACCCCCCAGGAAAGAGACTTGGGAGTACTGGTCGACAAGTCGATGAAGCTGTCCGCGCCAGAATGCTAGGAATGATTAAGAAGGGGATCACGAACAGATCGGAGAAGGTTATCATGCCACTGTACCAAGCAATGGTACGCCCTCACCTGGAGTACTACGTCCAGCACTGGTCACCGTACATGAAGAAGGACACAGTACTACTTGAAAGGATCCAGAGAAGAGCGACTAAAATGGTTAAGGGGCTGGAGGAGTTGCCGTACAGCAAAAGATTAGAGAAACTGGGCCTCTTCTCCCTTGAGCAGAGGAGATTGAGAGGGGACATGATCGAAACATTCAAGATACTGAAGGGAATAGATTTAGTAGATAAGGACAGGTTGTTCACCCTCTCCAAGGTAGGGAGAACGAGAGGGCACTCTCTAAAGTTGAAAGGGGACAGATTCCGTACAAACGTAAGGAAGTTCTTCTTCATCCAGAGAGTGGTGGAAAACTGGAACGCTCTTCTAGAGGCTGTTATAGGGGAAAACACCCTCCAGGGATTCAAGACAAAGTTGGACAAGTTCCTGCTGAACCAGAACGAACGCAGGTAGGGCACTGGTCTTTGACCGGAGGGCCGCTGCGGGAGCGGACCGCTGTGCACGATGGACCACTGGTCTGACCCAGCAGCGGCAATTCTTATGTTCTTACACAGAGGAGAGGAGAAAAGAAAATAGTCTTGAGTGCAAATGTTAGAAATTATTTATACACCAAAAACATCTTTAAACATAAATATTGTAAGGTTAGCTTTAAAGTTTGATAAGCAGTCTTCTTGTCTAAGTTAGGGCATTCCAGAGAGTTGGTGCAGTGACCGAGAAGATAGTTTTCTGTGGGTATCGCATACGGTTTGGCGAATTGAAGGGATTGAGAGAAGATTTTGTTGAGTCGAGCGAAGTGATCTCGAGGGGGTATAAGTAACAATCGGTCAATAAATGCCGGGGAATGTTCTGATCTTGCTTTTGAAAGTGAGAAGTAAGGTTTTTGAATGTTTTGCGGTGGGATACAGGAAGCCAATGAGCGTCTTTTACTGTATTTGTTTCAAGTTTCAAGTTTATTAGGATTTTATATACCGCCTATCAAGGTTATCTAAGCGGTTTTTACAATCAGGTACTCAAGCATTTTTCCCTGTCTGTTCCAGTGGGCTCACAATCTATCTAATGTACCTGGGGCAATGGGGGGATTAAGTGACTTGCCCAGGGTCACAAGGAGCAGCGTGGGTTTGAACCCACAACCCCAGGGTCCTGAGGCTGTAGCTTTAACCCCTGCACCACTCTAGAAATCAAAATGTAATAAAAGTGAGCCAAGTCTAGGACAATCAAACCATTGTGACATCACTGATGAGGTTGGCTCTTATTGGTGGACTGAGGCATTATGATGTCACAATAGCAGCTCTGGTTACCAGAAGCTGAAACTTTTCACACTATTTATTCAATTTTCTATACCGGTCTCCCAAGGGAACTCAGAACAGTTTACATGAATTTATTCAGGTACTCAAGCAGTTTTCCCTGTGTTTCCCGGCGGGCTCACAATCTATCTAACGTACCTGGGGCTATGGAGGACTGAGTGACTTGCCCAGGGTCACAAGGAGCAGCGTGGGGTTTGAACCCACCACCCCAGGGCGCTGAGGCTGTTGATCCAACCACTGCGCCACATACTCCAGGTGCAGGCTTACCAGACGTCCAGATTTCTCCGGACATGTTGTCCTTTTGAGGTCAAGTCCGGCGGTCCGGGTTTTGAAAAGCTTTGTCTGGGTTTTGTCTGGGTTTTGAAAAGCTTCCAACAAATCGCCAGTGGGCAGGCAGCGGGGCTGGGGCAGGGCTAGGGTAGGACTGGGGGCGGAGCTGAGACATAACAGGGCGTGGATGGGTGGAAAATGGGTGGGTCTGGGGGCAGGCCTAGGGGCTCCGGATTTTCCATTTGGAAAATCTGATAACCCTGCCTGGGGGGAGCTCGGAAGTGCCATACCTTAATCCCTCCAGCAGCCAGCTACTGAATCAGAGCACCTTTTTGTACCCTTATCTTTCCTCCTAAACCTGCCTCTCCTCTCCCTACGCTCTCTATGTCGGTGGATAACGCTCTCATCCTCCCTGTCTCACTGGCTTGCAACCGCGGGGGTCATCTTTGGCTCGTCTCTGTCCTTCTCTTCGCATATCTAACAAACCACCAAAACTTGTTGCTTCTTTTTATACAACGTTGCTAAGATCTGGAGTTTTCTTTCTGAGCACGCTGCCGAAATCATAATCCACGCCGTCGTCGCCTCTCGCCTGGATTACTGCAACATGCTTCTCGCAGGTCTCCTGCTGACCCATCTCTCCCCCCTTCAATTTGCTCAGAATTCCGCTGCCCGACTCGTATTCCGCCAGGGTTGCTACGCTCATGTTCCCCCTCTCCTCAAGTCACTTCGTTGGCTCCCTGCCCACTTCCATACACAGTTCGAACTCCTCTTACCGACCTCCAAGTGTACTCACTATGCCGCTCCTCAATATTTCTCCTCTCTTATCTCTCCCTACACCCCGCCGCAGGAACGCCGTTCTTTGGGTAAGTCTCTCGTCTGTACCCTTCTCCTCTGCTGCCAACTCTCGACTCCGCTCCCTTCTGCCTTGCTGCGCTTTATGTCTGGAACAACCTGCCTGAATCAGTACGCCAAGCTCCATCTCTGGCGGTATTCAAATCCAGGCTCAAAGCCCACTTTTTTTGAAGCTGCGTTTAGGTCCTAACGCTTCCAACTTGTAGTACACCCATTCCCTCTGTAGCCCCCTACCCTCTTTACCTCTTCATCCCATTGGAAAGAGTGAACAAGCGATTCACATCTACCCTTTCCACTGCACTCATTATTTTAGAGACCTCTATCATGTCCGCCCTGAGCCGTCTCTTCTCCGTGCTGAAGAGCCCTACTCGCTTTAGCCTCTCCTCATAGGGAAGTCGGCCCATTCCTTATATCATTTTTGTCGCCCTTCTCTGTACCCTTTCTAATTCCACTATATCTTTTTTGAGATATAGCAACCAGAATTGCACATGGTATTCGAGGTGTGGCCGTACCACAGGGAGATACAAGGGCATTATAGCATTTTCATCTTTGTTTTCCAATTCCTTTCCTGATAATTCCTAGTATTCTATTTGCTTTCTTAGCAGCCGCCGCACATTGAGCTGAGGGTTTCAACGTATCCTTGTCAATGACACCCATATCCTTTTCCTGGGCAGCGACTCCTAACATAGTCACTTCTTTGTAGTTCAAGAATTCAATTATATGGAATGCTGAATTCCAATAAACAAAATGCATCAAACTCTGGACGGCTTCTTCTATTTGCAGTGATCTCCTGCCTTCTTATTTCTGAGACTGTAAAATCCCTCTGGATTGTGGTGAATGCACTTATCCTCTGGTACAGCCGCAACAGTCTGGACGAGAGAAGTGCTGGAACAAGCTCGGCGCCCCAATTAAGGCCAATGAATCCTGCTGCCGCCTCCTTCAGACTGGTTTTCACAGGGTGGCATCTTACCCGATGAAATGACAGAAACTGGCCTCTTTAAGAACATAAGAATAGCTATACTGGATTAGACAAATGGTCCATCAAGCCCAGTAGCCCGTTCTCATGGTGGCCAATCCAGGTGCCTAGTACCTAGCCAAAACCCAAGGAGTAGCAACACTCCATTATCTCAGAGTACCCAAGATTCTAGAACCCCAAACAGTAGCAACATTCCATGCAGAATCCCCAAAGAGTATCAAGATTCTAGAATCCCAAAGAGTGGCAACATTCCATATAGCATCTCAAAGAGTATCAAGATTCTAGAATCCCAAAGAGTGGCAACATTCCATATAGAATCTCAAAGAGTAGCAAGATTCTAGAATCCTAAAGAGTGGCAACATTCCATATAGAATCTCAAAGAGCAGCAAGATTCTAGAATCCCAAAGAGTGGCAACATTCCATGTCACTGATCCAGGGCAAGCAGTGGCTACCCCCATGTCTTTCTCAATAACAGACTATGGACTTTTCCTCCAGAAACTTGTCCAAACCTTTTTTTCAAACCAGCTACGCTATCTGCTCTTACCACAACCTCTGGCAATGAGTTCCAGAGCTTAATTATTCTCTGAGTGAAAAAAATATTTCCTCCTATTAGTTTTAAAAGTATTTTGCTGTAACTTCATTGCGTGTTCCCTAGTCTTTGCCTCACAGCCTGCCTCTGCGCACACACTGTTACAACACTGAGCGAAAATAAGTGGTTTCTGTTTCTTAATGCCTTTTTCTGATCTGCTTCATTTCCCTGATCTCAGTTTAAGCTTCTTTATCTGTCCCTAGTAATATCCCATGGAGCATAAGGACCAAGGTTACCTTTACCTCTACTGTTTTTCAGCAATCAGAAACAATACTGCACTAATCTCTTAATCGGATTACTGTAGATGGGGAAGGCTTCAATTAGTTCCGAAAACACCTGCCTTTAATTCCCTTAGCAATTTTCCTGACCAACCCAATTTCACAATTGTCTCTTCCGTCTCCAGGTAAACCCGAGGTGATAGGATAGGCTGTGCATTTGGTACTACATCTTTAAGAATTTAGGGTCCCTTTTAGTAAACCACGTTAGGAAGCGGTCTTAGCGTGTCTTAACCTGGGACTAACCTCCTTTCTAAAACGACAATATTTGAGGCAGTTTTCAATTTTATTTTAGGCTGGGTGCTAACGTTCAAATTAAAACGTGTTACCTGACAAAGAACCTAATCTAATCTAATCTTTTAGTTGTGCGTTGCGCATACCTAGGTAGGCTCAAGGCGACTTACAGAGAGAAGAAGGTAGAAATAGAGCAAAACAGTCAGGGAGGAAGGGGAAAGGAGGAGAAAAGGGAGAGAGACAGGCTTGCAGGAAGGGAGTATTAAGAGATTCATGTCAAGATCAGGTATCAAAGAGAAGGGTTTTTAGTTTTTTTTTTCGGAATGTGGTGTAGCTAGGCTCCATTCTGGTTGTTTCTGTGAGGTCATTCCAAGTTTTCACACCTAGGAAGGTTATCATGGAGTGAAAAACGCGCTTGTACTGGAGATTTTCATAGTTAGATTTAGTTGTATCCTGTTGAGGATTCTGCGAGAGGTAGACCATGCCTCTGAAATGACGGAGGTGATCAGTGGAGTGCCACAGGGCTCGGTCTTGGGCCCAATCCTATTCAACATCTTTATAAGGGACTTGGCAGAAGGGCTTAGGGGTAAAATAACATTATTCGCCGATGACGCCAAACTAAGTAATGTAGTGGGCAAATGCACAATAGATGATGTTTCAATGCCCGACAACATGATGCATGACCTACTCCTACTGGAGCGCTGGTCTAGGTCCTGGCAACTCAGCTTCAATGCCAAAAAATGCAAAGTTATGCACCTGGGCAGCCAAAATCCATGCAAGACTTACACCCTAAATGGCGAGATCCTAACAAGAACTGAAGCAGAACGTGACCTAGGGGTGATCGTCAGTGAGGACATGAAGGCTGCCAATCAAGTGGAGCAAGCTTCATCCAAAGCAAGACAAGTCATGGGTTGCATACGCAGAGGCTTCGTCAGCCGAAAGCCGGAAGTCATTATGCCATTGTATAGATCCATGGTGAGGCCCCACCTGGAATACTGTGTGCAATTCTGGAGACCGCATTATCGCAAGGATGTGCTGAGACTGGAGTCGGTTCAGAGAATGGCCACTCGGATGGTCTCAGGACTCAAGGATCTCCCATACGAGGAACGGTTAAACAAATTGCAGCTATACTCACTCGAGGAGCGCAGAGAGAGGGGGGACATGATCGAGACGTTCAAGTATCTCTCGGGCCGCATAGAGACGGAGGAAGATATCTTCCTCTTCAAGGGTCCCACGACAACAAGAGGGCATCCGTGGAAAATTAGGGGAGGGAAACTACGAGCTGACACCAGGAAATTCTTTTTCACAGAAAGGGTGGTTGATCGCTGGAATAGTCTTCCACTACATGTGATCGAGGCCAGCAGCGTGCCTGATTTTAAGGCCAGATGGGATCGTCACGTGGGATCTATTCACAGGGCAAAGGAAGAGGAGGGATCTATTCACAGGGCAATGGTAGGGGAGGGACATTAGGGTGGGCAGACTGGATGGGCCTTGGCCCTTATCTGCCGTCTATTTCTATGTTTCTATGTTTCTATTGAGAAGAGTTGGATAAGTGAAGCCTCTGAGTTTCCGTGAAGCATGTGGTGAATGATGTTTTGAATTCACGCAGAGACGTGGATCACCCTTTCTTCTCGACGTCTTAGCTTATATCGTTGTTTGGGCAGAATTTCACTGTGACTTCCCTTCCCTTACTTTTTATTGAACACTTTCCCTTCCCCAACATTTTTGTTTTTATTGTAACCCTCCCCTTTTTTTATCCAATTTTTTTAATCCAAATTTTTTATCCAATTTTGTTTGTATGTTGCTTGTATTTTTGTTTTTGTTTATTGCCTCCCTTGTTATCTCTTTTTAATTGTTGTTTTTAATATATTATTATTGTAAACCGCTTAGACTGGTTGTATTTGCGGTATATCAGATAAATTGAAGCTTGAAACACTTACCACTTCCTGTTTTGGAGGCATTAAGAGCCAGATTCTATAAACGGCACCGTCGTCATCATCCACGTAACAAAATGGCCGCCCATCGCATGCCAATCATGCAATGTCACGCTTTGTGAAAGGTAGGCACTGGAAATGTTGGCCTACCTTTCACGTTAATCATGGCTAGAGGCACTTTATGACGCCTAATACCACTTCTGGTATTAAACCACGCCTACAGTAGCGTTAGGCATCGTAATACATCTCCGTAGCCTTGATGCCTACATTTAAAAAAAAGATTCTAATCGTTTTTAGATAGCATTTTCCACGTAAGTTAGGCATCGATAGGTCGCAGGGGCAGGGGTGGGCAACGAGGGCCGCATTCCAGTCAGGTTTTCAGGATTTCCCCAATGAATATGCATGAGATCTATTAGCGTACAATGAAAGCAGTGCATGCAAATAGATCTCATGCATATTCATTGGGGAAATCTTAAAAACCCGACTGGATGGCGGCCCTCGTTGCCCACCCCTGGCCTAAGGGATTGATTCTATATATAGCACTCCAAGAACTGGCGCTGACTACAACAGCGCTTAACGTGATTGTACACGATGCGCCTACTTTTTACAGAGACACACTAAGGCCCAGATTCTATAAATGGCGCCTGAAGTTAGATGCCTAGACCAGCTGATCAAGACGCCCAACTTAAATTATTTAAAAACCTTAATCGGCACTGTTAACAAGCTATTAGCAGCTCATGATTGGCAAAAATTAAAAATTGGGTGGCAGGCGCCGAGTCCGAGTCGCCCACCAGAAAGTAGATGTGGTTAGCGGCACATGATGGGCGTGTTTGGCATGGTAGACGCCTCAAGTGAACTTAAATAGGGAGCGCCTAAGATAAGGAAGTCTACTGGTACTTAAGGCCATATTAGGCACCGCTAGTTGTGATTCATTAAACGGAGCATAACTTAAATTGGTGTGCGGTAAGTGCCGTGTTCCTTGGCGCCTTCCGAGTTAGGTGTTGTGTATAGAATAGGGACCTTAGCGCCTGTGTGCATCACATAACTTAGGCGCATCCATTTAGGCCAGCTAAAACCAGGCCTAAGTGCCTGTGCCCAAGCTGTGCATGGATCAGGCGTATTCCATAATGCCCACCAAGATCTGGCCCTAGCGTTGCCCCTTTTCAAATTTACACACTGTTATTGGTGCATGCTCTTTATAGAATCACTAGTATTTTAGCCCGTTACATTAACGGGTGTTAGAATATATGTCTGTCTGTCTTTCTTTATTTCTGTCTCTCTCTCCCTCCCGCTGTCTTTCTTTCTGTTGTCTCTCTCCTTGGCCCCCTTTGTCTGTCTGTCTTTCTGTGTCTCTCCCTGCCCCTGTGTCTTTCTTCTTTTCTTTCTGTCTCCCTTTCTATCTATCTGTCTGTCTCTCTCCCTGCTTCCTATGCAGCAGCATTTCTCTCCCCCCACTTCACTGTGCAGCAGCCACAGCAGCATTCCCTCCCCCTCCATTTCCCTCCCCCCCACACTACTTCCCTGTGCAGCAGCAGTGTTTCCCCTACCCCGCTTTCCCTTCCCGCGGTCTGGCCGGCTCCCTTAGTCACTTCCCGTCCCCCCCCCTTCCTTTCCCACGGTCCCGACAAACCTGTGACTCCAGCAGCGTCTGCAGCACTCTACACACGCTGCTTCAGGGCCTTCTACTGCCCTGATTTGCTCTGCTGTGTCTCTGATGAGGTTTGGAGTCGGGACCGCGGGAAGGAAAGGGGGGGGGGCGGGAAGGAACTAAGAGAGCCGGTCGTATCGAGGGAAGGGAAGGGGGGGGCGGAAAGGGACTAAGTGAGCCTGAAGCCGAGCCACGAGTGTGGGGCCGTTTCTGCAGTGGCACGAGGTGGAGAGCAGGGAGGCTTGTCTGGCGCGCATGCGCACTCCTACCGCCACAGCCCGACAGATCAGGGATCAGGGAAACACGCAGTAAGAGTACACATGCGCGCTTAGCATTTTATTATTATAGATGCTTTCCGACTTGTGCATGTAACATTTAATTAGCATCAATTACAATGTTTTAATTGCCAAATATCGCAGATTAAGCCAATTAATCAAGTTTCAAGTTTATTAGGATTTTATATACCGCCTATCAAGGTTATCTAAGCGGTTTTACAATCAGGTACTCACAAATTGGCTATCTGCGCCAATTTGCACGCACGTACCTCTTGAGGTGGAGTTAAATGGTTCCACACAGTACATTGCATTGGGTTACAATCTCCAAACCTGTTGCATCAAGTCCTGATAATCTCTCGAGTAGGGTTACCAGATTTTACGTCTGTAAAATCCGGACCCCTAGACCCGCCCCCCAGGCCCGCTCAGTTCTACCCATCCCCGCCCCTTTATGCCCCAGCTCTGCCCTCAGCTCCACCCCCACTGCCTGCTCATCGGGCAGGAAGGCATCCGTGCATGGGCGGATGTGATGCGATGATGTCACCGTGTTGAATCCACGCTTGCGCGGATGCCTCCTCCCGTCCCGATTTCTTTTCAAAACCTGGACAAAGTGCCGGGTTTTGGAAAAGCCGTCCGGATCCCCGGACATGTCCTCAAAAGGAGGACAGGTCCGGCGAAATCCGGATGTCTGGTAACCCTACTCTCGAGGAAACCAAAAGCCAACAGATCTAATCTAAACACAGAGGCCCAGAAGGTTGGAAACATAGATAGAAGCAAGCCAGATATACTTCACTGTTCAATATTTCAAAGGAAAAAAAAAAGTAATAACCCTTAAATCACTTTATGAAAGGCTTTTTAGAAATGATTAGTTTACCTCCACAGTCATATGAAATTTGTATTGACTAATTATTTCACAGCCGTCATTAAATACAGACATTTTTGTACCTGGTAGAATACCTGTTAAGAAAAAAATCTCATTCAGTCGTCAAGAGAAAAAGGAATTACTGATTTCATTTATCATCCTTCCAAGCAGCGGAAGGACGACTGTAGCACGAGCGAACCCTCCCCCCCCCCCCCCCACCTCCAAACAACAATCTTACAGGTTCGTTAGTGTTTCCTGTGGACCTGCAAAAGCCGGCAACTTTCTGAGAAACGAACACATCAGGAGGTACGTGGAGGGTGGGGGCATTCAAGTGACAGGAAGAGTGGGGCATAGAACAATCAAGCCATTGTGACATCACTGCTGAGGTTGGCTCTTAGGCATTGGTGGAATGAGGCATTATGACATCACAATCTCAGCTCTGGAATGTTGCTACTCATTTCTTTAATAAGACATTAACTATTTTTTCTGATGCCCTCCAAGTACCTATAAATCCAAAATGTGGCCCTGCAAAGGGTTTGAGTTGGAGACCACTGGGTTAGATCATTAGCTTGTGCATTCCTATCGGTATGTTCACTTGTCAACAGCAAGGAGAATTCTGGCTGGGAATTTACAATAAACTAAACGAAACCTTAAGTTTGTCTACCGCATCATCTCCATAAAGATAGAGCTTGGCACAGTTTACAGGTAAATTCAATAAATGAGGGAAGGACATAATCAGAAATTAGAGATTATGAAGAGGATAGCTAGCTTTACATTTTCAATAGATAGCTTTACGTTTTGGAGAAAAGCCAGGTTTTCAGATGCTTTTGGAATAATTGGAATGAGCCTAGGTTCCGCAGCGGGGCAGGGAGGTTGTTCCAAAGCTCAGTGAATTTGAAGAATAGGAATTTCATTAATTTACCTGCATACATGACGCCTTTTAATGAGGGGATAGATAGTTTGAGTATGTGGGCGGATCTGGTAGTGTCAGGTCTCGAAGAATTCCAGGATAGTGGGATTAGGGGAGGAAGAATGCCATGTAGGATCTTGAAAATTAGGCAGGTACATTTAAAGTGAATCCTAGAAATCACCGGTAGCCAGTGAAGTTTTGACAGAAGTGGGGAAACATGATCGAATTTGCTTTTTGCGAAGATCAACCTAGCCGCAGTGCTCTGGATCCGCTGAAGTCTTTGAAGATTTTTCTTGGTTAGACTTAGATAGATGGAATTACAATAGTCCAGTCTGGAAAGAAAGATCGATTGTACAAGGACAGCAAAAGGTTGTTGGTGGAAGCAGGATCTCAACATTTTTTTTTACCATAGAGTTGAGATGATCATTGAAGGAAAGTGTAGAGTCAATAATGAATACATATGCACGGTGTCAGGTCAAAAGCGCGCCGGGACAAAGGCGCGCCCAGACAATTGAGCGCAACGCGCGCCGCTGCGCCTCTTTAAATTACTGTTTTTAGTGCTCCGACGGGGGAGCGTGGACTTAATAGACATCGCGCCACGTTGTGGGGGCGTTGTGGGGGTGTGGGGGTTGTAACCCCCCACATTTTACTGAAAACTTCACTTTTTCCCTGTTTTTAGGGAAAAAGTTCAGTTTACAGTAAAATGTGGAGGGTTACAACCCTCCAAACCCCCCACAACGCCGGCGCGATGTCTATTAAGTAAACTGGGGGGTTCCCCATAAAAAACCCCCGTCGGAGCACCTAAAAACTGTAATTTAGAGCGGCGTGGCGGCGCGCGCTGCGCTCAATTGTCGGCGCACGCTTTTGTCTTTCGCGCCGTTGTCTATGAACCCATATGCACATTAGACTAAATAACAAATAAACAATCCTCGTGCACGCACGCACACACAAAACCATACTTTCAGACTTGTGTGGTGCCAAAATATATCAGCTTGGATTGGGCCGAGTGCGTTGGTGCGAAGTGTTATTACATCTGCTGTGTTTTGCTTGCAGTGGAACTCTGGGTTCAAAATTGGATTTAATTTCATGGTAAGATTTAATTTCAAAGGAAGGGTCACATCTTGCAGAATTCATTATTAAGTGTGGAACGTCTGCTGCCTTTTTTTTTCCTCTTTGTCTTTGAATTTAGATGACTCAACAGTTCCCTTGTCTGAAATGTGTCACTCAGAAAACGAACAACATGACATTCTCATAAGCGTGTGGGAAGAGTAGAAACCGCCGTTAGGCTTTTTCTTTCTTGGGGTCTGAAAATGCTGTCAGAGCAGGGCAGCAGTTGGGTACATCTGCTTTTGAGCTGCCTTTGCTTTAGGCTCTTTTGTTAGAGGAATCCTCATTGGAGGTGATTGTCATGAGATAGGGTTAACATTCACCTGGGAAAACCCAGACAGGTCCTCTTTTTAGAGGTCTGTGTAGCTGCCCGGATGGACTTTCCAAAACCTGGCTGTTTGGGTTTTGGAAAGCCTCTCCGCGCTCCAGATGCGTCTGGAGGGCCTCCGAGCATACGCAGAAGACATTACATGCCTCTGCGTACGCTTGAAGTCCTAGAGAAATGGCCTGGAGGTTGGAGAGGAAGAGCTTTGTGGAGCTGGGGGCAGAAAGGGGCGGGGCCATGTGTACGGGTTTTTGCATTACTAAATATGGTAACCCTATTGATAGATCACCTAAAGTTTGGCGCGAGGAAGATATACGTTAAGCGTGGATTCCATAATGGCAAGACATGGGGGTAAGCCACTGCTTGCCCTGGATCGGTAGCATGGAATGTTGCTACTCCTTGGGGTTCTAGAATCTTGTTACTCTCTGGGATTCCAGAATCTTGCTATTCTTTAGGATCATGTGTGGAATGTTGCTACTCCTTGGGGTTCTAGAATCTTGTTACTCTCTGGGATTCCGGAATCTTGCTATTCTTTAGGATCATGTGTGGAATGTTGCTACTCCTTGGGATTCTAGAATCTTGTTACTCTCTGGGATTCCGGAATCTTGCTATTCTTTAGGATCATGTGTGGAATGTTGCTACTCCTTGGGGTTCTAGAATCTTGTTACTCTCTGGGATTCCGGAATCTTGCTATTCTTTAGGATCATGTGTGGAATGTTGCTACTCCTTGGGGTTCTAGAATCTTGTTACTCTCTGGGATTCCGGAATCTTGCTATTCTTTAGGATCATGTGTGGAATGTTGCTACTCCTTGGGGTTCTAGAATCTTGTTACTCTCTGGGATTCCGGAATCTTGCTATTCTTTAGGATCATGTGTGGAATGTTGCTACTCCTTGGGGTTCTAGAATCTTGTTACTCTCTGGGATTCCGGAATCTTGCTAATCTTTGAGATTCTGTATGGAATGCTGCTACTCCTTGGGTTTTGGCCAGGTACTAGTGACCTGGATTGGCCACCTTGAGAATGGGCTACTGGACTTGATGGACCATTGGTCTGACCCAGTAAGGCTATTCTTATGTTCTTAATTGCTGTTAGAAAATGCAAGAAGCTAAGAAACTAAAGACCTACCTCTGAGACTCCATATTCTCCTCCAATAATTAACTCTCAAACCCACACTATCGACCCATCCCAACCAGGGCTATGGAGTCAGAGTCAAGGAGTCGGAGACAATTGTGGGTACCTGGAGTTGGAGTCGTGGGCACCAGAAACTGAGGAGTCGGGGGTCGTAGGATTTATCTACCTACTCCACAGCCCTGATCCCAACGATACAAACTTATTTTCAACACCACATTTACGTATACTGGCACAGATATGGAACAGCTTCCAAACCAAAAAAGATCAAATGGGGAATGGGATAGAACACGTCAGCCTTGAGACAAACAATCTTTATTTCTATGAACTCGAAATAAAATTCATGTCAAAACACATGAATAAAAAGTCCTATAAAGTCCGTGCCGCCGGACCAATCAGCAAGCAAGGCTTTCATCTGTGTAGTGCTGAGCTCACTGCTCAGCATGGCTATTTCCCGCCGCGACACTGGACTTGTAAGGTGCTGAAAAAGAAATCATCCTGGCCGGGGTCGGTGTCATGCTCCGGAGATCTACAGCCTTCCTATCTCCCTCTCCCTTCTACCTGCTTCCGGCCACATCCCCTGCTCCGCGGCTCTCTTCGGCAACTCAGCAGCAGCGATCGACACAAGCTTCTGACGTCGGGGCCTACCCTCTGCGAGTCCCGCTTGTTTCAACTTCCTTTTTCCACAAAGGCGGGACTCGTAGAGGGAAAGCCTCGATGTCGGCAGCTTGTCTTGATCACCGCTGCTGACGAGTTGCTGAAGAGAGCCGCGGAGCAGGGGGGTGTTGCCAGGTGCAGGTAGAAGGGAGAGGGCCAGATGCAGGACTCGTGGGTGAGGGAGGAGAAGAGAGAGAGAAAGAGAGAGGGGAGGGAAACAAAAAGAAATCTTTCATACTGGGCTGGGCCGGAGTGGAGGGAGGGTGGAAAGATTCTAGCTACAGGGTGCAGTAACAAAGGAAAAGGGGGGGAAAGCTGAAAATGGAGATAGTGACACAAAGAAGAGAAAGGGTAAGCAGGACCTACTGAATAAGGATAGAGATACAGAGGGGACATGAAGAGGAGGTGAAATAGAGACATAGAAGTAATGCTGAAAAAGTGGGGGGGGGGGAGATAAAGACATTGAAAGGGCAAATGGTGAACATGGCGTAAAGATAAGGACAGAGACAAATGAAGATTCTGAAAAAGTGGTGAGATAGGGAAATAGGTGAGATGGACACAAAGAAGGGTGATGCTGGAAAATAGGTGGAATGGTAATTCTGACAGACACAGAAGGGAAATGCTGGATCAAGGAGAGATGGGGCTCAGGCTGGATGGAATGAGGAGAAATGCCTTGTTGGCCCGGAACTTCCTCTCCTATGTCAGAATTGACGTCAGGGAGCGGAATGCTGGTCAGCGCAACACTTCTGCAGGGAAAGCTTGGACGGCGGTGGCTTGGGGGCTGTTCCCCGATTGCAGTGGCAGCAAACCGAGTGGCTTGGGGGAGGGCACGGAGACAGAAAGAAGGGGGAATAGGGAGACAGAAAGAAAAAGTTGGGGGAGAGAATGAGGTCTGGAGGAGAGGAAACATACAGGAGGCTGAAAGAAAGGAAGAAAGATTGGATGCACAGTCAGAAGAAGAAAGTGCAACCAGAGACTCATGAAATCACCAAATAGCAAAGGTAGGAAAAATGATTTTATTTTCAATTTAGTGATCCTGTATATAGCATTAAGATAAGAAACAATATATGCAGTGTTAGATTTGTTTTATAATGGTTTTGCGGCTCCAAGTTTTTTTTTCTTTTCGAAAACGGGTCCAAGTGGCTCTTTATGTCTTAAAGGTTGCAGACCCCTGGTATAGAACAACAAAGGCAGGTGTCAGCCTAGCATTGATAGCAGTCAGCATTTTCGGTTGTCCTAACCAACGTCAGCAAAGGTCAGACATGACTGATATGATCTCCCATAGGCCTTTGCTGACATTGGTTAGGGCAACCGAAAATGCTGGGACCCAGCTGCATGGGTGCTATTCCTGAAAAAAGCATAAGCCCAAATCATCGTCTGTTTTTTTTTAAGCAAGCGAGACAGTTCTGGCTCATTATTACAGCGAGATAAACATTTCATTTCATGAAAGAGGAAATTTCTATTGTCATCTCTGTCTAGACTGAAAACAGTAAACAATCATTGTGCCATGTGCCCCCTGCTATAATTGAATTATTCTCTGGTATCTTGTCACTGGGTGAAAAATGGACTTTTTGCCTTTTTGTTGATAACTGATATCTGGTAAGAAAAATAAGATTTTTTTTTAAAGCTAAAGATGATTATCGAGGGTCGCTGAACAAGTTGGATTTCTGTATTACTCTTTTGATTCATTCAGAAAATAGAATAATTTCAGAATAACTCTTCTACACAAAACCTTAGTTGAAGTTCACTTTAATATCTTTCGTGTCTGATAGAAAGAAAGTTTGTACGCTTGAAATTATTGCTTGGCTATCACTCTCTTGTTTTCAATGGACAAATGATATATTTTTTCACTCAGGGAATCGTTAAGCTCTGAAACACATTGCCAGAGGACATGGTAACAGTGGTTAACGTAGCTGATCTTAAAAAAAAGGTTTGGGCAAGTTCCTGGAGGAAAAGTGCATCATCTGCTATTGAGACAGACATGGGGGAAGCCACTACTTGCCTTGGGATTGGTAGCAATGAATGTTGTTATTCTTTGTGATTCCGGAATGTTGCTACTATTTGGGTATCTGCCAGGTTTTTATGACCTGGATTGGCCACTGTGGAAACAGGAAGAACATAAGAATAGCCTTACTGGGTCAGACCAATGGTCCATCAAGCCCAGTAGCCAATCCAGGTTACTAGTACATGGACAAAGCCCAAGGAGTAGCAATATTCCGTGCTACCGATCCAGAGCAAGCGGAGGTTTCTCCCGTGTCTTAATAACAGACTATAGACTTTTCCTCCAGGAACTTGTCCAAACCTTTCTTAAAACCAGCTACGCTATCTGCTCTTACTACAACCTCTGGCAACGCGTTCTAGAGCTTAACTATTCTCTGAGTGAAAAAACGAACAAAGAAAAAACTGGGTTAGATAGACCATTGGTCTGACCCAGTTCTAATGTTCATATGTTCTAATATGATTTAATATTCTACAAGAACATGAAATTTTCTTTTTCGTTGCCATCCACTCTATTAAATATCCTAGAACTGTACCCTCGCTACCAAGATCGATGCCAATAATAAGAAATGGGCCAGTTGTATTGGAACAAATTTTTAAGCAAAATTTGCAATTTGCCACCAGGTCAGATCGTCAATTTCAGTCTGATTCAGGATCAAAATAAAAGTTTTTCATCCTTTTTTATGATGAGATAATATTCTCCCCCCTCCCCTTTTACAAAGCCGCATTAGGCTTTTTTATCGCTGGCCGCAGCGGTATTAGATCTGACGCTTCTAGAATTCCTCGGAGTGTCGGTGCTAATACCACCGCGGCTGGTGATAAAGAAGCCAAACGCGACTTCGTAAAAGGGGTGGGGCCCTTTTACTAAGCTGCACTAAAAAGTGGCCGGCAATATCAGTGTGTTTTTCTGTGCGCTGAGGCCACTTTTAGCTTGGCTGCAAAATGGCTGCCTTTCCCATTTGCTCAATTAATGGCCACGGGCTAATTTTCCTATTAGTACATGGCCATTAGTGGGAGCGCTTAGTGACACCTGCTTTCTAGGGGCTGCTTTTAGTTAGGTGCGCTAATGGATTTACTAGTGCTGCCTGATTCAGTGAAAAATATTTCGATTCGATCCACCGAATCGATTTTTCGATTCAATTCACTTTCAATGACACAGATTTTTAAGCTTAAACATTTTATTTAAAACAAGGCAATATCAAGAAATCGGGCAGCACTACCATATTCCCCCCTCCCTGATTCTCAGCTTCCCCAGAGCATCCCCAAAGAAAGGACCCCATATTTCCCCTCCCCAGCTCTCCCGATTCTCAGCTTCCCCAGGTCCAGAGCATCCCTAAAGAACTAGGCCCCATATTCCCCCTCCCTAGTCCCCCTCCCCAATTCTCAGCTTCCCCAGAGCATCCCGGAAGAAAGGGCCCCATATTCCCCTCCCCAGCCCCCTTCCCGATTCTCAGCTTCCCCAGAGCATCCTCAAAGGAAGGGACCCAGCCTCCCTTCCCTGATTCTCAGCTGCCCCAGAGCATCCCCAAAGAAAGGGTCTCATATTCCACTCCCTAGCCCCCCTTCCCGATTCTCAGCTTTCTGAAAGAAAGGGCCTCAGCTTCCCCCTTCCCCCTCCCCCGCCACTTCCATGGCCTCAGGAAAAGAAGAGAGCACTGCAGCAGAGAGATCCTTTACTTACACTGAAAGTTAGATGCGGGGATTCGGGAGGAGAGGAGAAATGCTTTCGGGAATGAGCTAGCCAAGAGCCAACCACTATTAAAAAATCAACGTGCTTGCAAGTTGCCGCCGCAGATCGCACACTCTCGCCCGCGCACGCCCACGTCCTTTCTTCTGATGTAACGTCCAGTTTCGCAAAACCAGAAGTTACGTTAGATGAAGGACTCCGGCAGCCGCGGCAGAGGGAAAGCCCGAATGTGAGCGGGTCTCAAGGGGGCCGACCTTGAATCGGTGAGTTTGATTTTTTTGGGTGCAAACGAATCGATTCGAACCGATTCACCTGAAGTGAATCGGTAAATCGATTCGAATTGGGCAGCACTAGGATTTACCATGCATCAATAATTAGTGTGCTCTAGTTGCTAAGAAGCCCATAGGAGTTAAATGAGCTTCTTAGCATTTAGGGCCTGATTCTATAAATGGCGTCGAAACTATAGGCACCTAAGGGGAAATTCTACAACCGGCGCTGAAACTTAGGTGCCAGGAGCCAATTAAGTTAGGCACCTACGCGGCATCTAACTTGAGGTGTCCTTTATCGAATCAGACCCCAAATCTACTAGCATACCCTAGGCAGTGCGGGCTCCTGCGCTAAACATGTATTAATTGGTTGGCAGATGCAGTGTAGCTTACTCTCTGCCCCAAACACCCCCCCCGCACTAAAAAATAATTTAAAAAGTATCTTTCAGTGCGTGAGAAGCGCAAGCAGATGCCAAAACTACTGCAGGCTTCGATATTTAAGTCCTGAATATATATTCTTGCTTGGGTTATTAAGAAAGTCTCAGCCCCACCACTCCACCGCTAAAATTAGTTTTGACAGCGGGAAGAATTACGTGGTTCTCATCACCAGCTTTAACGTAGGGAAATGCAACGTAGGGAAATGCAACATAGGGAAATGCAAGGTCATGCATGTAGGGAAAAAGAACCTGATGTTCAGCTACAAAATGGGGGGATCACTGCTAGGGGTAAGTAACCTTGAAAGAGACCTGGGAGTGATGGTAGACACAACTTTGAAGGCGTCGGCACAGTGCGCCACAGCAAACAAAATGTTGGGTATCATTAAGAAGGGCATCACGACCAGGACAAAGGAGGTCATCCTGCCACTGTATCGTGCAATGGTGCGCCTGCATCTGGAGTACTGTGTCCAGTCCTGGTCGCCGTACCTCAAGAAGGACATGGCGGTACTTGAGGGAGTCCAGAGAAGAGCAACTAAACTGATAAGGGGTATGGAAAACCTCTCGTATACTGACAGACTGAAAAAGCTGGGGCTGTTCTCCCTGGAAAAGCGGAGACTTAGAGGAGACATGATAGAAACCTTCAAGATCCTGAAGGGTATAGAAAGGGTAGACAGGGACAGATTTTTCAGATTATGGGGAACCACAAGTACAAGGGGGCACTCGGAGAAATTAAAAGGGGAAAGGTTTAGAACAAATGCCAGAAAGTTCTTTTTCACCCAGAGGGTGGTGGATACATGGAACGCGCTTCCGGAGGCTGTGATAGGCCGGAGCACGTTACAAGGCTTCAAAGAAGGTTTGGATAGGTTCCTAGAGGATAAAGGAATTGAGGGGTACAGATAGGAGTAGAGGTAGGTTATAGGGATAGTCTGGGACCACTGCTCAGGCAATGGGCCTGATGGGCCGCCGCGGGAGCGGACCGCTGGGCGAGATGGACCTCTGGTCTGCCTCAGCGGAGGCAACTTCTTATGTTCTTATAAGTTCAATTTATATTTAAGTACTCTTTATTTTATTCATAAGTTCTATTAAAACTCTGATGTAACCATTATATATAGTTTAAGCCACTTATCTTTACGCTAACATGACTCGGGAGAGACTTCCAGGCTTTATCAAGGGTCTCCCAAGGGCGTCACTGTCATCCGACTCTATGTAATGTTTAAAAGAGAAAGAACTGAACTTATAGGACTGGAAGCTGGTGATGAGAACCACGTAATTCTTCCCGCTGTCAAAACTAATTTTAGCGGTGGAGTGGTGGGGCTGAGGCTTTCTTAATAAGCAAGGATATATTTGGGACTTAACTATCGAAGCTTATTGAAAACTGTTCTGAATTAAATAGTTAAAAAGTTGTTGTATCAATACAAGAAAACTACTGCAGGGCCATCTGATTGCCTCCCTCAGCGGTGGTTTTTAACCTGCGGTAAGGATGTGATAACAGCTCCCCTACATAACGCAAATTGTATTAGACTGGTCTTGGTTCAAATGTGTCATAAATTCGCACACGTTCTCTCATCATACCATGAACACTGGAAGAGTCTTCAAATCTAGGTTTTTAAACTTTCTAGTAATAGCTAAAATGGATTATTGTAATTCTTTACTACTTAATATTACCCAAAAAGAAAAACGACGTCTGCAAATTATCCAAAATACTGCTATTAAATTGATCTATAACGCTAGAAAATATGATCATGTTAAACCTTGACACCATTATTTATTGACGCCCACTGGCTCCCTATTAGCCATCGCATATGGTTTAAGGGAGAGGGGAGACATGATCGAAACATTTAAGTACCTCACGGGACGTGTCGAAGTGGAAGATGATATTTTCTTTCTCAAGGGACCCTCGGCCACAAGAGGGCACCCGCTCAAACTCAGGGGCGGAAAATTTCATGGCGACACCAGAAAATATTTCTTCACAGAGAGAGTGGTTGATCATTGGAACAAGCTTCCAGCGCAGGTGATCGAGGCAGACAGCGTGCCAGACTTTAAGAATAAATGGGATACCTATGTGGGATCCCTACGAGGGTCAAGATAAGGACATTGGGTCATTAGGGCATAGACAGGGGGTGGGTAAGCAGAGTGGGCAGACTTGATGGGCTGTAGCCCTTTTTCTGCCGTCATCTTCTATGTTTCTATGATGGGTCATTTGGCCTTTATCTGCCATCATGTTTCTATGTTTCTATAATCAGAAAGTTCTATGACATCACAATGCAGGTGTAAAGAGCCTTAGCCTATAGGAAGAGGAGATGGAAATGTTAAGAGCCTTAGCCAATAGGGAGAGGAGGAGAGAGTGGCTGCTGCAGACACCAGAAAGTATTTCTTCACAGAGAGAGTGGTTGATCATTGGAACAAGCTTCCAGTGCAGGTGATCGAGGCAGACAGCGTGCCAGACTTTAAGAATAAATGGGATACCCATGTGGGATCCCTACGAGGGTCAAGATAAGGGAATTGGGTCATTAGGGCATAGACAGGGGGTGGGTAAGCAGAGTGGGCAGACTTGATGGGCTGTAGCCCTTTTCTGCCGTCATCTTCTATGTTTCTATGTTTCTATGTAAGGTTATATTGCTTATATTTAAAACTTTAGCTTACAACGAACCCCAGTTTATATCAAGAATGCTAATTCCCCACAGCTCTACGCGTGCACTCAGATCATCTTCTCAAAATTTATTAGTTGTTCCTTCTCTAAAAATAATAGGTACACAAAGATCAGACATGTTTTCTGTAATCGGTCCCCAATGGTGGAACTCTTTGCCTCAACACATCAAAAACGAAAAAGATATCCCTTCTTTTAAAAAATCCTTGAAAACACACCTTTTTAAAGATGCTTTTAACATTTAAACCATTTTGACTTCTATGATATTTTTTTTTATTTTTAACTACCCAATTTCCTTTTGTTTTCTCCCTTATTTGTCTTTCTTGATATAACAGATGTACCTTTTACCCTCCTTCCCTTCCAACTAATGTTTGTCCTGTCTTAATCTTAATGTTCATGTATTTTGTATTTTTTTTTTTTAAACTCTATCCTATTTTATTATTATGTACATCGCTTTGTAAACAGATTCAGCGATTCATCAACTATTTAATAAACCTTGAAACCTTGAAACCTTTACGCTGTGGTTTGTTCTGCCAGCCTTTGGCTTGTGCAAAGAGATAATGAACTAGGTTTCGTGAGGGCTACAGGAGCCAGTTTCAGGAGGAGATTCACCTTGGATCGCTCGCCATCAGCTTTCTTCACCCTGTCACAGTTATATAGCAGCTTTGAGAGAGATTATGTAGGAGGCCTTGCCTTTGGCGGAGGTCATACCATCCTCAGGGCGCTGCTTAAGCTCATTTCTAAAAGTGTGTGTGAGATTATTTCCCAGCGTTAAATTTGAAGATCGTAAGTACTATATAAATACTCGGTCAAGAGCGGTAGTGTAAGAGATTTAAAAGTCACCTTGTTCCCAAAAGTCTCTCTCTTGAAACATTGCTTCAATAACCTCTTTTCCACTGAGGAAACAACCAAAGGTTTTACAATTTTCATAAAGACAAAAGCTGCAATCAATGGGAAGTAGTTAACACATCACCAATAAAATGTTTCAAACACTTGTTGAGTTAAATTAGGCAGCAAGTGACGTTGACAGAACCCGGGTTTCCTTTCTGAAGGAAATATGAAAAGACAAAAAAAGTTCTGATGTGAAAATTAACAAGTGGGGACATCAACACTGAAACGAGAACTGATTGCGGAATGAAGAACAGAAACATTGTAACATGATGGCAGATAAAGGCCAAATGGTCCATCCGCAGCATCCACTATCTCCTCCTCTCCCTATTGGCTAAGGCTCTTAACATTTGCATCTCCTCCTCCTATTGGCTAAGGCTCTTTACACCTGCATTGTGAGGTCATAGAGCTTTATGATTATAGAAACATGATGGCAGATAAAGGCCAAATGGCCCATCCGCAGCATCCACTATCTCCTCCTCTCCCTATTGGCTAAGGCTCTTAACATTTGCATCTCCTCCTCCTGGCTAAGGCTCTTTACACCTGCATTGTGAGGTCATAGAGCTTTATGATTATAGAAACATGATGGCAGATAAAGGCCAAATAGCTCACCTAGTCTGTCCATCCACAGCATCCACTATCTCCTCCTCTCCCTATTGGCTAAGGCTCTTAACATTTGCATCTCCTCTTCCTATTGGCTAAGGCTCTTTACACCTGCATTGTGAGGTCATAGAGCTTTAAACATGATGGCAGAAAAAGGCCAAATGGCCCATCCAGTCTGCCCATCTGCATTCATCATTATCTCTTTCTTTCTCTGAGAGATCCCACATGCCTATACCAGGCCCCCTTGAATTCAGGCACAGTCTCTGTTTCCACCACCTCTTCCAGGAGACTTTTCCATGCATCTACCACCCTTTCCGTAAAAAAGTATTTCCTCAGATTACTCCAAAGCCTATAAACTGGCCTACCACTTGATTTAGGGTTATCGTATTTTGAAAAAGAAAACCCAGACACATAACTTTGCTTTGCCTCTGATGTTCTCTTCCTTCTTATGAAAGGCCATTTGTTGGTCCTGCTCTTCTTAGTAGGTATCTAACTTTTGTAGATCATGTGACATATTGCCTGCTCCCTTTGTCACAAATCTTTCTGCCATCTGCAAAAATGCAAAATTTTCCTTCTAACCCAGTATCTCTCAAACTTTTTTTTAGCTCTGGCACGCTAAACGGAGCAAATGTTTTTCGTGGCACATTATAATTGAAATTATAAAATTGCAAAACCAACAAAAAATTAAATTTGAGAGTTATTTATTTAAAGTTCTTTAAGATATGGATCATTGTAAGAACGGTGAAACTGAAGTAGATAGACTAGAATCGAAGCGATGGATGTGCTTGTTTTTGAGTAAAAATTAACTCAAAATGTGGCGTGATAGTCGGCAAACAACCACGCTCTTCATTATCCACCATCTGCAGTCGTTCTGTTTTTTTTTCAATTTAATTTCTGTCAGAGCTGAAAATCCCAAGTTCGCAAAGATAGGAAGATCCAAACGGTAACAAAGCATCGATTGCTTTGTTGCTCAAGTTAGGATAACGACTGCATGAAGAATAAAACTAAAATCGCTTGCTGATAGTTTTCAAGGACCAATTACGTCAAAGAATGATGCTTGTCTGAGCGGTTGTAGCCTTACGCACGCAGTCGCTCATAACATGGACAGACTCTTCTATTTGCAACGTATGTCATGTATTCTAGTGCAGTGTTTTTCAACCTTTTTACACCTATGGACCCGCAGAAATAAAATAATTATTCTGTGGACCGGCGGTTGAAGAACACGGGGCTAAGTCGTGGGCCAGACCCCGCCCATCTCTAACCAATCTCCACCCCAGGACCCACCCCCATAATAGTACTAATTGCACCTTGCATGTCCCGTGCCTCATCTGGAAGCCTTCCCTCTGACGTTGCAACGTCAGAGCGAAGGCTTCCGGTTCAGGCGCAGGACGCCCGTAGGAGCCACTGCCTGTGGCTTTGTGCACTGAATCAGTGAGGAAGCGGGAGCTGGCTCGAAGATAACGCTGCATCAATGGCACCATGGACCGGCGGTTGAAGAACACTGTTTTGGGCCTGATGCACGTGCTGGCCTTGTGGACCAGCAGGAAATTTCTGTGGACCGGCACTGGTCCATGGACCGGTGGTTGAAGAACACTGTTCTAGTGTATACTTATGAAGGGAATTTTTAAAAATAATGTAAAATTCTCTGGATCATCTGTTGTTCTATTGTCCTTTGATACTCAACTTTTGGAAGTCAATATGGGGCAGATTAATCTCATATTGGATTGCTATAAATGCAGGATTTTCCTAATTATGACAGGGATAGCCATGAAAATGGTGGCTCGCAATTGGAAAAATGTCGATCGCCTCAATTTTCCTTTTTGGTGGGTGAGTTTATGTTTATGCTACAGATATGAGAAGATGAATGCTGATATGTTGGGGCATAGCAATTTATTCAAACTGGTTTGGGTCCCGTTGACATCCTTTGTAACTTAATTATAGGTGTCTTTTGTTTATAATTTTTGTTTATTTCCATACACATCCAAGACATCTTTGATTAAATGTATTGGATGGGAGGGGAGGGATTATTTTTCTTCTGCATTGTTATAGATTGAATATAAGTGATTGTTGTGATTATTAATGTCTGTATAATTCCTGGCACTTTGTATTGGTTTTGAAAAATTAATAAAGATAAAAAAAAATAATAATAATAATGTAAAATTCTGAAATCTCTTGTGGCACACCTCCTTTGGGCACACCTCCTTTGGGAACCCTTCAGCAATATCATTCCCAAAGACATTGATCAGAATCTAGTCTTACTAGAACTTGGGCCCCTCTAGATAAGTTTTGTGAAGTTTTTAATGATAACTTTAATTGACCCTTTTGTGTTTTGATTGTATGCAGCTGTTGGTTTTTGGGGTTTTTTTTAAAGTTTGGTTTTTTTTGTGTTGTAATACTGTATTATTGTTATGCATCCTTGTTTTTTTTAATATTATTGTATTTTAAAAACTGTTTTATTGTTGTATTTAAAATTCAATTAAAAAAAAGAAGAATCAGGTCACGGGGCTGACCCCTGAGGCACTTTCCTGCTCGCCCTTTTTTTTTTTTTTTCTTCTGAACGAATTCATTTTACCACTACACTCTTTCATCTGTTCAGTCAGCCAATTCTTGACTCCGTCTACTACCTTGGGGCCTATCCCTATGCCTTAGGCTTATTTATAAACCTTTTATGAAGAACAGTATCAAAGGTTTTGCTGAAATCTCAGTGCTCCACATCCAACATACTCGGTCAAAGAAATTTGTTTGAAATGATTTTCCTTTGGTGAAATCATTTTGCCTTGGGTCTTTCAACCCTGTTGGCTCTAGAAGGTTCATTATCCTTTCCTTCAGTGGCGTTTCCATTATTTTTCCCACTGCCAAGGTAAGGCTTTATGACCTGTAATTTACCACTTTTATGAAGAGGGACCACATCGATTTTTCTCTACTCCCATGGAATCTCTCCCCTCTCCAGTGGCGTAGCGAGAGTGAAAGGTGCCCAGGGCGGTGGTGCCCCTCCCCCACCCTCATATCCCCCCTGCTCCTTTCCCTCCCCTCCCTTTCTCTTCTCTTCCCTTCCCTTTCCCCCTTCCCTTCCCACCTCTAGCTGTAAACCACCGCAAGCAACAAGAACTTCAATGTGCTCTTCATGACCGTCGTCTCTCCCGCAATGTCACTTCCTATGCATGGCACCCGGAAGTGACATCAGCGGGAGAGATGACGCGGTCGTGATGGACACGTTAAAGCTGTCGTAACAGTGAACTAGAAGTACAGAGGAAGGGACGTGGCATGTGCAGGGCGAGGGGAGGAATGGAAAGAGGCAGGGGTGGAGAAGAGGAGGGGTGCCAGCACGCCCACCCACATGGCCCCCCCACACCACTGCCTGTTTCTAAGGATTCGTTTAACACATCCTTTAGGGCAATGTTTCTCAACTCGATCCTGGAGCACCCCCTTGCCAGTCAGGTTTTCAGGATACAGTAAATCCCCCGCAAATTTGCGGTTCACAAATCGCGGACTCAGTCATTTGCGGTATTTTCCGACCGCCTCTTCCTGGTACCAAAGTCATGGTTACACCAATCAGGAGCTGCTTTGACACGCTATCTGGCGTATCAAAGCAGCTCCTGATTGGTGCAACCATGACTTTAGTACCAGGAAGAGGCGGTCGTAAAATGTGCCCGGTTTCGTAAGTACAATTTAAGCACCCCCCCCAGCTGCCCTCTCCTGCCTTCGATCAGCTGAAAACCCGTATTCATGGTTTTTCGAAATTCGCGGGTGTTCCTAGAACGGAACCCCTGTGAATTTCGGAGGAGTACTGTATCCCCATTATATGCTAATTTCTTTCATGCATATTCATTGTGGATATCCTGAAAACCTGACTGGCAAGGGGGTGCTCCGGGACTGAGCTGAGAAACACTGCTTTAGAGGACCTGCCGAAGCATTTCCAAGCTCTCTCAATATCTTATGATGTATCTCATCTTTTTTTAAAATGATTTTGTCTACTTTTAGTTTTGCAAATCATTTATAAAATCCCTTTTTTCAGTGAATGCTGTGGTATCTACTTCATTCCCATATGTACCTTAGGCAATCATTTGTGGCCTTTCCCCAGGACTTTCTTCCGTGAACATGGAACAAAAAGCATTTGTTTAGCGTTTTCGCTTTTTCTCTCTCATTATTCCTCGGAATCCTTTTAGGTTTCCAGTTCTGATCTTTGATCTATGATACATTGAAGAGTCTTTGGCGTCACTCCTGTGATGAGAAAGCGTAGCCGCGCTTAAAGACTTTGTTTTCAAGGATTACGCCCACTGAGAATCCTGATCCTAATCCTTTGATAGATGAGTCAGATCTTCAGCAGACTCCAATTGCCTTAAAATGTTTGATTTCACGTCCAAGGCAAATGCAAATGTCATCTTGTTTTGCATTCAACATTTCCCCCTCCAAGGACAGGACAGAACAGTTTCAAAATTCTGCTCAAATGCCTCACAGCAAATTGAGACTGAGGCAGTTTTCTCTTGGATCTGGACAACAGCAGGCTTTCTACTTCCTTACGGAAAAGGAAGTCAAGCAGAGAAATTTTGGCTAAGGCTGCCAACTGGATCCAGTTTCACAGGACAAGGTTGATCTAGTTCTGGGTTTACCCCATTCCATGCAGGAACTTGTAGCTCTGATTTCCCCATTGCATGCCCTATGAAAAGCAAGACTACAAGTCCCAGCTTACATTGGGGTAAACCCAGAAGTGTATCAATCCTGTCCTGTGAATCTGGCTCCAGTTGACAGCCTTAAGTTTGAAAGGACAGGTTCTGCTACAGAGCATTACTGGTATAGTGGTTAGAGCTATAGTCTCAGCAACCTGAGGTTGTGGGTTCAAACCATGTGACTCTGGGCAAATCACTTAATCCTCCACTGCTCCAGACTGTGAGCCCACCAGGACAGATAGGGAAAATGATTGTTTAGTTTTATCCAACAGTCTGATAGAATGTTTTCAATGTCATATTTTGGGAGGTCTCTAATGATCTTCTTCTTGCAAAGGTTCACCTTGATCTTGCATATCAAAAGCTTGTGGTCACTTCCACAACCAGCCTTGCAGTCAAAACTGCATATTTCCATCTCGGTCCAATGCAGATGTAGTCAATTTGATTTCGAAACATGCCGATGAGAAAACTGGACACTACGGAAACAAGACAGAAAGAAGATTGACTCATTTGAGCTTTGCTGATGGAGAAGGATTTTAGGCATGCCATGGACTGCCAGAAGAAGTAACAAATGGATTCTGGAAGAGATCAAACTGGCTACGTCACTTGAACCCCCAAATGAAGAAGTTACGACTATCTTATTTTGGTCATACCTTCAGAAGAGAGAGATCACTAGAACATCGTGTTTGGGAAGATCGAAGGAACCAGGCAAAGAGGGCGACCTACAATCAGATGGCTGGAAACGTTGAAAACAACCACGGGGATGACGCTGGAGGACTTTTCCGGACTAGCCCAAAACCGGTTTCTTTTTAGATGCGCAATTCATCAAGCCGCTAGGTCTCGAACACGAGTCGATGGCACCTAACGACAACCACCTGAACCCATTCTGAGCTCCTTTAGGAGGACAGGCTAAAAAAATTGAATAAATGAGTTCCAATCCCATATGAAGATTGTTAAGAGAAAGATTCCATTCCCAATAATTCTTATCCCAAATTCCTTACAAAGAACTGTCAGGACATCTGATTTAGTTCAATCACATATATTATGCTGCATCTTTATCCATTCATCATCCCTTTACATAGATTTGTCTGGGCATGTCATGTCTTCTTGATTATAATGATGTTTCGGAATTAAGGATTAGAAAAGATTTTCAAATGTAATTTGGTCTAAAGTTGAAAAGTCATAAATGTCATGGCAGCTGAGACAGAGAGAATCATCTCAGTCTAGTGTATAACCTGCATCTGTATATATAGACAAAGCCACAAAAAAATAATCATTTTATTTTTAATCAGATCAGTGATAGTGTTTGAAACAATGGAGAGGGGGAGGGGAGATCAATAGGAATCAATATAACATGATACCGTTCGCTAGGAAATCTGTTTAAAACCTGCAAATATTTAAGCTGCAATAAATGGTGGCACATTCTGAAGAAACAAAAATTGTACACTCAAGGGATTAGTTGGGGTTTTTTTTTTTTTTTTTAAATCAAGACTCACTTGACCAAGTAGAAAAAAAAAAGGAAACAATTTTAAGCCTGTTTTATAAATGCAGCACCGACGCTTGAGGGCCTGAGTCTATCGATTATTGTAACTCTGTTCTCATTGGACTCCCAAAATACCAATTACATTGTCTACAATTAGTCCAGAACACTGCAGTAGCACTACTATTAAATATTTCTATAGCGCTACCAGACGCACGCAGCGCTGCACAGAGTAAGAAAACAGTCCCTGCTCCAAAGAGCTTACAATCTAAACAGCCAAGACAGACAAACAGGATGTCATAGATACAGTTAAGGGGAAGGGTTAATCAGCTGGCTGGGTTGGAGGACAGAGGGGAGTACAGGATAGTCAAGCCATTGTGACATCACTGATGAGGTTGCCTCTTATTGGTGGAATGAGGCATTCTGACATCACAATATCAGCTCTGGATACAGTTAAGGGGAAGGGTTAATCTGCTAGCTGGGTTGGAGGGCAGAGGGAAGTACAGGACAGTCAAACCATTGTGACATCACTAATGAGGTTGGCTCTTATTGGTGGCATGAGGCATTATGACATCACAATCTCAGCTCTGCTTCCCAAAGACTGAAATTCTTCACACTACCACTACTACTATGAATTATTTCTATAGCGCTACCAGACGCACGCAGACAGTCCCTGCTCGAAAGAGCTTACAATCTAAACAGACAAACAGGATGCCACGGATACAGGTAAGGGGAATGGTTAATCAGCTGGCTGGGTTGGAGGGCGGAGGAGTGGGATTAAGGATTGAAAGCTATATCAAAAAGGTGGGTTTTCAGTCTGCTTTTAAACAAGGGAAGGGGTTTAAAGGACAAACTCGGTAATTTATTCCAGGCATAGGGGGCAGCTGGATGAAAGGAACGAAGTCTGGAATTGGCAGTGGAGGAGAAGGGTAACGTTAAGAGTGACTTATCTGAGGAACGGAGTTCTCTGGGATGTGTATAAGGAGAGAGAAGCGAGGAGAGATATTGAGGGGCAGCAGAATGAACACACTTGTAGGTCAGCAATAGGAGCTTGAACTGCATGCGAAGGCGGATCAGGAGCCAGTGAAGTGGCTTAAGGAGAGGGGTGACGTGAGCGTAGCGAGGGTGGTAGAAGATGAGACGCGCAGATTGCAAGGGGCAGAGGCGACACCGCGGGAGGCCAGTTAGGAGCAGACTGCAGTAAGATTATGTCATCACTGTTCCAAGTTTGATCACATCACACCGCTTCTAAAATCAGAACACATTCTTCCAGTCTCGTATCGCATCCCTTTCAAATACAAGATCCTTTCTCACTGGATTCCATCGGGTGGCCTTCCCTCCTTCCCTCTTAGTCCCACACTCGCCGCAAAGAACCCTACGCTCTTCACAACAGCGGTTATTAGTCGTCCCTTTGTTCTGACAACTTTTCCTGGATTTTTTCAAAGGAATTCTTCATTTTCTTTTATGGCTCCTCCTCTCTGGAATTCTTTGCCTTTTTATCTCCGTTCAGAAAAACCATTGGCGACCTTCAAGATACACTTAAAGGCCTACTATTTCTCCTTGGCCTTCTGCTCTGAATTTACCTTTCCCCAAAGTTGCATTCATGGTTTTCTCATATCAGCGTGGGCAAAACTAATTTTCCGTGTCCTCCCCTACCATATTGTTCATCCCTCTCCCCTGGTTTATCGTAACCGCTGATTCCCTTCTTTCCTCACGTTTTCAATTGTATTTTACGTTTTGTTTAATTTATTTTGTTCCCCACCCGATTTTTATATTGTTTATTTAAACTGAACTTGAACCTAAATCGGTAAGTGCTGTTGGAAACGGCACCTACCTCATGTCAATCAAATGAAGGCGCCGTTTATAAAATTGCGCCTTGCGACTCCGAATTCAGCTAAGGCGTCGGTAGGCATCGGGTGCCAGTCTATTAGGCCAGGGCCTTCCTTGCCTAATTAACCACTGCCCAACACTGATGCCCACCGACACCCAAGTCATTCCATGCCCAAACTCCGCCCCCTAACCACACCCACATTTTAGGTACGTGCCGGGAGGTGACTTGGTGTAGGCGCTGGCAGATGCCACATTGATTTCTAGAAAGGTTCCAAGAAGAGGAAAAGTCCATAGTCTGTTATTGACAGAGACAGGGGGGAAGCCACTGCTTGCCCTGGATTGGCAGGAGTTCCATCCCCTTTATCAGAACCTTTTCCAGCACCACTGAGACCAGAATTGAACGCAATGTTCCAGATGAGGTTGCACCATGGAGCGATACAGGGACATTATAACATTCTTACATAAGAACATAAGAAACGCCTTCGCCGGATCAGACCTAGGTCCATCTAGTCCGGCGATCCGCACACGCGGAGGCCCAGTTAGGTGCTCCTTTTTGGAGACCCGGATTTCCCGTATCCCCGATGTGATTTGCAAGAAGGTATGAATCCAACTTGCGCTTGAAACCCAAAACAGTAGTCTCCGCCACCACCTCCTCCGGGAGAGCATTCCAAGCACCCACCACTCGTTGTGTGAAACAGAACTTCCCGACATTTGTCCTGAACCTGCTGCCGCTCGGTTTCAGGCTATGACCTCTTGTTAACCATCCCTTTTTAAATAATTCCTAGCATCCTATTTGCTCTTTTGGCCGCCGCCACGCATTGGGCAGAAGGTTTCATCGTATTGTCTACATTGTAACCCAGATCCTCTTCTTGGGCGCCAACCCCCAAGGTAGACCCGAGCATCCGCTAACTGTGATTCAGGTTATTCTTCCCGACGTGCATCCCTTTGCATTTGTCCACATTAAATTTCGTCTGCCACTCGGACGCCCAGTCTTCCAGTTTCCTAAGGTCCGCCTGCAATTCTTCACAATCCGCGTGCGTTTTAACCACTTTGAACAGTTTAGTCACCTCACACGTCGTTCCAATTTCCAGATCTCTAACCACTGCGCCCCTGCAGATCAGACAGAGGAGCCTTAAAAAAGAATTTCAATTCCACATTCCAACCTTGCAGAATCATGCTTACTGTTTAATATTGTTTTAAATTGCATTGCACGCGGGAAGATCTCATCCCTGCATTGTGTAGAATTTTTATTTTTCTTGTGTGCGGTTTCTGTTTCCAACACGGGCACAAACACTTCCTGAAAGACAACCGTATTCATTTTTTCTTTCCCCACTCAAGTGCTTCTCTCAGCGGCTCACTATCCCCGCCGCTGACAGAAAAGATATTACTGGCTATAAAAAGCTGTCTTATTCCCTGTCGTTGCCGCACTCAGCCCGCGACCCTCTTTTTCTGTTAGACTGGCACAATGATTGCTTACTTCCAGTCACCTGGAACCTTCCAGCTTTAAGACATTTTATTGAAAATCTCACACAAGCAGTCCATCATCTTTCTGCCGCCGTGTGTTATTATAACAGGAGGAAGCTTTTACGTTTGCTCTACTTTTTGCTGGTTAAACTTCAGTCTGTGTGACCTTAACAGCAGCATCAAACATTCGAAGCAGAGAAGTTGACTGTTTAGGAAAACAAGTTTTTATCAAAACATACATTTGCCTCTGGTTCCGAGAAACAGCAGCTTCATTGCAGGGGTGTAATATATTTAATGTTCGGGTTATTCCGCGTTCATTTTCAATTTAAAGACACGTAATGGACAATTTCATGGTCGACATTTTGAAGGTAATTTTGTACAGCGTCCTCGGTGTACAAAGCATGCGTTACACATGGAAAATTGTTTCATATAATCGCCGAAAAATGACATGATCTGCTAGCGGCTGGTCTCAAAGGAGTGGGTTTAATGGTTAGAGCAGTGAGCTGAGGAAATGGGCTGGTGGTCGATGCACAACCTTCACCAAAATTTGAAAAAAAAACACAAAAGTTTCTGGTCCGTTGAAAAGTGAATGTTTTGTGTTGCTTACCGGGTGTTTTTTTTCCAATTTCGGTGAAGGTTTTGTGCGGCTCATAGACAATGGCGCGAAAGACAAAAGCGCGTGCCGACAATTGAGCGCAGCGCGCGCTGCCGCGCCGCTCTAAATTACAGTTTTTAGGGGCTCCGGGGGGTTTTGTTGGGGAACACCCCCAGTTTACTTAATAGACATCGCGCCGACGTTATGGGGGGTTTGGGGGGTTGTAACCCTCCACATTTTACTGTAAACTGAACTTTTTCCCTAAAAACAGGGAAAAAGTGAAGTTTTCAGTAAAATGTGGGGGGTTACAACCCCCCACAACGCGGCACGATGCCTATTAAATAAAGTGGGGGAGTTCCCCCCTCACGCCCCCCCGTCGGAGCACTAAAAACAGTAATTTAGAGTGGTGCGGCGGTGCGTGCTGCGCTCAATTGTCTGGGCGCGCCTTTGTCCCGGCGCGCTTTTGACCTGACACCGTTTCGTGCTGCTCATCAGCTGGCTATCTTGTCCCTGACCACCTCTGGCAAAACGCAGCCACGCTGGGCATTTTGGGCCAGATTCTGTTTAGAATGCCGGTCTCAGTAGCCGCCTAAGAAGTGGCTGAGAATCATACCACCGGCATCCTATACAGCAGGGGTGTCAAAGTCCCTCCTCGAGGGCCGCAGTCCAGTCGGGTTTTCAGGATTCCCCCAATGAATATGCATGAGATCTATTTACACGCACTGCTTTCATTGTATGCAAATAGATCTCATGTATATTCATTGGGGAAATCCTGAAAACCCGACTGGATTGGAGTTTGACACCCCTGCTATACAGAATCGCGTCTGTCCTAACAGACAGACGCCTGACCTTGCCTAACCCCCCCCCCCCCCAATTCTCTAACCGGCGTCCATGTCACAGGCAACGGTTACAGAATCGCACCTTAAAACTAGATACGGCCGGCTGAGCTGATTGCGGCAAGGGGATCCCCAATCGGCTGAGCCGGCAGAGTTCTGCTAGCTCAATTGATCGGGGGGTAAAATACCCCTGCTGTGATCACCTAAGCTGCTGCTGGGAAAATGAGTGCCGTGGTCAAGTCTGATCTTCGTTCGGAGTGTTACCTCCTTGCCTTTGAATACTTCGTCGAGAGCCTTCATTCAAGAGCGACCGAGTGGAGTATTTGTTCCCTGCGTTTCGCTTCTTTGTTGTTTCACTCTTTAGCTCAATATCTCTACTCTCTTGTCTCGCCCTACGCTCCTCTCCGGGAGCTCCATTCATCAGGCAAATCTCTCATATCTGTACCCTTCTCCTCTACTGCCAGCTCCAGACTGCACCCTTTCTCTCTTGCTGCACCTTACGCCGGGAACAAACTGAGGAAATGGGCTGGTGGTCGATGCACAACCTTCACCAAAATTTGAAAAAAAAACACAAAAGTTTCTGGTCCGTTGAAAAGTGAATGTTTTGTGTTGCTTACCGGGTGCCCTAATCAGTCTGTCGAGCTCCGTCCCTAGAACTATTCAAATCCAGAGTCAAAGCCCACCTCTTCAAGAAAGCATTAACTCATAATCCTCTCAGCCTAAGCACCCCGAGAAACTCCCTATACTTAACGTGACCATTTATTTTTTTCATCAAAAGGGGACATCTATTAATTGTCAGTCCAGCCCCCAATCCCGCCCTAGCGATTGGCTGGCCCAAAAAATTTTTGTTGGCGATTAGCAGCAGCAGCAGCGGCAGACTGGCGAAAAGGAAGGAGGGAGGCTTTATTATTTTTTTTGCGCGGCAGGGAGGGACAGGAAGCAATCGCCTGTCCCGTTGTCCCCGTGCACAGCTTCGAGACGCTGTCCCTAAAAACGGGACATTTCGGTGTCCTGAAGCTATGTATGGGGACAACGGGACAGGGGGGGTCTGAAAACGGGACGGTCCCGTTCAAAACGGGACTTATGGTCACCTTATCTATACCCCTATTTGTCCTTTTGTTTGTTAATTTAGATTATAAGCTATATGGAGCAGGGATTGACTCAAATATGTTGTACAGCACTGCGTCTGCCTGTCAGCGTTATAGAAATGCTAAATAGTAGTATCTTGAAATGTAAGAGTCAAAATTCTAAAACAGATTCAGAAACACACGAAAAGTCAATGCAGTCCTTTGGGGATGGAGACAAACCAAAATTCTGACAGCCATGTTCTGCACCATTTCGAGCATACATAATTTATTCTCACAAAAAATGTCTTACACTAGTCTAAATGTGAAGAGACTATGGTATACAGCAATAAATTTCACAGATATGGACGTCAATGATATCATCTAAGCTTAGAATGGGAGCTTTTAGGTAATGTGACAACAGTGAGGTCATCTAGCGCAGAGTTCTTCAACTTTTTGACACCTATGGACCAGCGGAAATAAAATAATTATTTTGTGGACCGGCAGTTGAAGAACACTGGGCTAAGTCATGGGCTAGACCCCGCCCATATCCATTCAATCTCCGCCTCAGACCCCGCTCCATAATAGTACTAATTGTAACACCATTTTTTCCATTCATTTTTCATATATACATACACACACACAATATAATCGTATTATTAATAATAATAATAACTTTATTCTAGTATACCGCCCATCCAGGCCTAAGATTCCAGTTAGCCAAGGTGCCTAAGGCCCCTTCCATAGCAGGGGCTTTAAGTGCTTGGGCCAATCATTGCCTTAGGCCCCTCTCCGGTGCATCCCATGATGCACTGGGAAGAGTATGGCTCGCCATTCAGTGGAGGCGGGCCTGCCGGATGGCGGGAGTAAACATCCCTCTGGCCGGCCAACTCCATAAGTTACTTGGGGGGGGGGGGGGTCCGGGTGGGCTTGGAGGGGGTTGGGGTGCTGGAGGATGCCTCAGGGAGGTGGGGAGTCTCCAGCAGGAGGGAGTGGGCATCCCTCCTGCCGGGGGATGTTTTTTTTTGGGGGGGGTTGATGTCTTGGGGGTGGGGGACTAGGTATCCCTCCTGCCGGGTGATGTCTTGGCGTGGTAGCGGCAGGAGGAATTAGACACTCCTCCTGCCATGGACATTCGGGGCTGGGCAGTTTCAGGAGTTTCAGCAGGATGGACTGGGCATCCCTCCTGCCAGTGGTTTTTGCGGGGGGGGGGGGGGGAGGACGGGTTCCTTGCAGCGGCCGCTAATCTGATCTCGGCAGGGAGATTCCTTTGTTATGAATGGATCAGCGGCTGCGTCTATCTGAAATGTAGACCAGCATTTTGCTGGCCTACATTTCAGGTGCCTATCACGGCCCTAGGGAGATGCCTAGGGCCTCCTAAGGCCACTTCTGGCCAAAACCACACCCACACGTGGCCTTAGGCGAGCTTAGGCGGCCCTATGCGCCACCCTAGGTTGACGGAAATGCCTACAATGTAGGTGATCCTCCTCGGGGCCTTTTTTTTTTTTAACATATGTCTCGATTGGCTGTAGGATGCCTACAACTGCCTACCATTTATAGAATTTGCCCCTAAATGTCTGTGTCTTTCTATACATTGTACGCACAGCTAAGCATGTCTTACCCTAACAGTTAGGTGTGAAGTGGCCCCAGTTGGTCACGCCTAAATTGCACCGCAACCAATCCCATTAGTACAATTCTTAGCAAAGCAATGTGTTGGCTCATGTTCTAGCAAAAAAATTAGGAATTTAGAAAGTTTGACCCTTTATAATGGATTTGAAAAGAAATGTGAGTGAAGTTTAATATTCTTCTTATCGGCCGGACGGCTTCTCTCTGCGCATACGATGCCAGTCATTCTACAGGGCTACGCTTCAGCAAGCCCCGTCCTATGGGTGAAGTTGCACTGGGTTGCCATAGCAACCTCTGAGAAGCCCAGGACCCGCCATGGCTTGCCAGAATACTAAACAGGCCTGCCCTGTGGGTGACGCACACTTACTGAACTACTTCCAGCCGTTCTCAGGCTAGCCTTTCAACTCCTTTTGTTCCCCTTGCCAGGCCGGCGGGTAACAACAACATTTTTCCAGGAAAGCAAAGCTACTCGGACAGATGGAGCGCAAGGAGTTAGACACCTGTCAGAGCTGCGGCTGGTTTCATCCTCAGCGTGTTCTCGCATAGTGCTAGGGCTTAGGAAAAGGAGATGGAATGTGTTTGAGAGAGAGAGAGACGATGGCAGCTTTTAATCTGTGTCTGGGGAGTGTATCGTAGGGAGTCCAGCAGACACGAAACAAGTTCGGACCTCATCACCATGTGCAAAGAGCAGCAAAATAATACTTTCACTTTTGCAAACGTCAGAAAATTGCAATTACGCCAATCGTTTTGCATTCTAGATGCTTATACACTGAGCGCCTCAAGTAACTTACCTGTCCAGTATGGACTCAATTCTGAAAATGGGGCCCAAAATCGAGTGCCCCCCCAAATGGGCACTTAGGCCCTGATTTGGAAAAGTCCGCCTAAAGTTAGGCTTGGTCATAGAAAACATAGAAACATAGAAGATGACGGCAGAAAAGGGCTACAGCCCATCAAGTCTGCCCACTCTGCTTACCCACCCCCTGTCTATGCCCTAATGACCCAATTTCCTTATCTTGACCCTCGTAGGGATCCCACATGGGTATCCCATTTATTCTTAAAGTCTGGCACGCTGTCTGCCTCGATCACCTGCACTGGAAGCTTGTTCCAATGATCAACCACTCTCTCTGTGAAGAAATACTTTCTGGTGTCGCCATGAAATTTTCCGCCCCTGAGTTTGAGCGGGTGCCCTCTTGTGGCCGAGGGTCCCTTGAGAAAGAAAATATCATCTTCCACTTCGACACGTCCCGTGAGGTACTTAAACGTTTCGATCATGTCTCCCCTCTCCCTACGTTCCTCGAGAGTGTAGAGCTGCAATTTGTTCAGTCTCTCTTCGTACGAGAGACCCTTGAGCCCCGAGGTCTGCGCTGATATTGGCACTTCGCAATCGACTTTAATTGGACTTAATTGAAAAGTAGCCATGGGTGGGTCCAGGCCCACTGAGTAGCAGTGCACATGACTGATGATGCTGGCAGTGATTCCCAAACCCCACCAGTTAAAGAAGTCTCCGCCTGAGCTTCCCTCCCCCAAGCTTTCGTAGCAGCAGAGAAGTTAATGGTGTGCTTCCAGCTGCTCCCCCCCTCCATGTGTGCTCAGTTCATGGAAGTGCGCCACTGATGTCCCTACTTAATAGACCACACAGGGGACCCTCAGACAAGAGGACATCTTCAGCTTGTGGGGCTTGGCAATCTCCGTGAGCCAAAGTATTAATTTTAATGCAGAGGGAGGGGGAATAGGAAATATGGGAGCCCACCTGGAAAATGGACTTCCGATTATATAACAGCCTAGGCAAATAGACTTGATTTTTTTTTCCCAGGTGATCTCTCCACCACATCAAGTTTCAGCGTTCTTTTAATCCAAATTGGCCTCTTTAACCATTCATTTATCCTATCAATATGCCAGTGAGCCATCTGTTTGCTCTTCCATAGTGAAGTGAATCAGCGGGAGGGCCTGGATTTCTCAATCTAATGGTGCAACAACTCATCTCCTTAATGACTATCATATTGGATTTGCATATCAGGCAGGCTATCCATTCTATTTTCAAAGAAATGACTCTTCTCGAATACGCTAGGGCTAATAAAGACCAGGGTGCTGAAGGCAGCACGAAAATCCACTTGTTTGGTTCTGCGACACATTTGAAGCCTTCTGGCCGATTTCCTCCATTGTCTGATTCTTGAGCTGAGAGCATCGGTCTTATGTTCTTCCCTGACGAAAATACATCCCCCGCTGTTTATTTTTTACATTTCAGTGGCTGTGTGATGTGTTTAATCACTGCCCAAACTCTTTTGCCATTAGCTAGAAGTCTTGACGGAGACTGAACTTAATTCTGAAATGTCTAAAGTTGAAAATTAACAGGGATCTTTACTGATTTCAGATCATGCACGGATGCCTTTTTTTTTTTTTGCATTGATCTGTTCTATGGAAATGTCCCTAGAAATGTACATTTTTATGGTTATATAATGTTCCCCTGCGAATTCGCGGCTCGCGATCGTGGACTCGCTCATCCGCGGTCTGCTCCGACCGCCTCTTCCTATAGTAAAATCGGGCTACACCAATCAGGAGCTGCATGCCAAAGCATCTACTGATTGGTGTAGCCCGACTTTACTACAGGAAGAGGCGGTCGGAGCAGACCGCGAATGATTTTCTTCACCCCCTAGCGCCCCAGCTGCCCTCTCCTGCCTCCCCTGCCTTTTCACAGGCGAAAAACCGCATTTGCAGTTTTTCAAGATTCGTGGGGTTTCTAGAACAGAACCCCCCATGAATTTCAGGGGAGTACTGTGCAGTATAATTCCCGATATGCAGGTCCATTCTCTTAACCGTTCTGGAAAAATGGTCCAGTGACAAGACTAGAGGTTTCCTGTGACATACTAATTTTTTGCTAGAAAACTGGAGCAGGAATGCTCCAGTTTTCTAGCAAAAAATGTGCCAGACCCAGTGGAGTAGCAAGGGGCACCTCTCCACCCCCCAAATGCCGCACTCATGCCCTCCTTTCCCCACCCCCGTATCTCTTTAAAATCTTTACCAGCGCGAGCAACTGTAGCCTATTTCTCGCGCAGGCCTGGCTCCCTCTAAAATCATTTCCGGGTCGCGGAGCCAGCAGGCTGGAAAAGATGCTCGGACGACGGGGATGGGAAGGGAGGGTGCGATTGTGGATGGAGCCGGGGGAGTTGGAGCAGGAGGTGGGGGGCGCCACCGCCTCGGCCACCTCCTACCCTTGCTACCCCACTGGCCAGACCATCCTTCAGGAGTGACCACTGAGGGACTTGTCCAACAATAGCCAGACCCCCTGCAACCAGCCACAGAAACGATGAAAAGGCAATGTTAAAGGTGTTAGTACCCCCTCAAAAAGCCCCGCCCGTTCCCTTCCCCGCACTCCTGAAAACTTCGCAGTTTAGAGACGTGGGAACAGCATTTTAGAAAGGAGTCCTAGCTCAGAATAAGGACGTCCAGGTTCCTATGGGCATCTTAGCATTTAACACACGCTAAATCGGTTCGCATGCCTTAATAAAAGGGACCCTTTAATTAATTGAAACAGACGACTGTGCCTTTTAAATGATCTTGCACACTTCTTTGTGGTGCAATTGGTTTCTTGTGTCTTTGCGCTTCCCTTTCTGCATGTTGAAGCAGGTTCACCAGCCCTAAGGACGGCCGTTTCGTTATTGATTTTTCTGCATACTCAAACATATAGGCAGCCTGTCGAGTATTCAAGCCTGTACCTCTGTCAAAAAAAGGACTGAGACAGCAAGTAATGGCTGCCATTTATTATCGTGGGTTATCTTGCAACGTTCATCATCGTAAGGGTGCACGGAGCATATTGCCTTTTATTACACTTGTTTCCACCATCCTTTTCGACTGTCTAATACCGTATCATATATCAATTTCTGCTCAGAGTGGCAGCTGCTTGCCTGAGCATTTTTTTTTTTTCTCTTAACAGTGTCTTCTGCAACGAAAGCAGTTTCCAATATTTCCATAAATTCTGATCGAAAAGAGTTCACGGAGAATAAATGTAGGACGCCAGAAAAGATGACTTCAGCATCGGAGCTATAACTTAATGCCCATGGTCTCTACTTATAGCTTCATCTTCCCGAGTGTCAACACACCGAAACAATAATAATAATCAGTTTATATACCGCCAAGGCCGTAAAGTTCTATGTGGTTAAAAAAACCACAATAAACAATAAAAGAAGTTGAATAGAACTAAAAAAGTTAAAAGCCAATAATTAGAGACACTAAAATGATCAAATAGTGCCTAATACAATTTTTACGAATTAGCTGCCTAAATACTTCAAAAACAGATATGTTTTTAGATAAGAACATAAGAACATAAGAAGTTGCCTCCACTGGGTCAGACCGAGGTCCATCTCGCCCAGCGGTCCGCTCCCGCGGCGGCCCATCAGGTCTGCGACCTGTGAAGTGGTTTCTGTCCACTTCTATAACCTACCTCAATGTCTCCTAAATAAACTAAACTAACTTATAGAGCAGGGGTGCCTACAATTTTTTGGCTTGTGAGCTACTTTTAAAAAAGTCAAAACGATCTACCAGCAATAAAATAAAAAAAAAACCCCACAAAGCACACTGTACGCAGAGAAAATGTGAATTATCATTTGTATTTGGTTTTTTTTTTCAGAGGTCTTTAAAATATGCAATGTCACCTCAGTAACACCTATACAAAAATAGACAAATATACCCCCTCCCCTTTTACTAAACCGTGATAGCGGTTTTTAGCGCAGGGAGCTGCGCTGAATGCCCCTCGCACCTCCCGACGCTAAAAAACACTATCGTGGTTTAGGAAAAGGGGGCCATAGTGCAAAATATTAAATATATATCCTCTTAAATATATATTCTCTTAAATATATAAATTCTCAAAACAGACACATTTTGATCACTAAATTGAAAATAAAATAATTTTTCTATCTTTTTGTCAGGTGATTTCATGAGTCTCTAGTTGCACTTCCTTCTTCTGTAAATCTAATATTTCTTTCTTTCTGTCTTTCTTTCTCTTTCCCCCTGCCCCCCTCTTTATTTGTCTTTCTCCCCCTGCCTGCCTGTCTTTCTTTCTCTCTCCCCTGCCCCCCCTCTTTATTTCTGTCTTTCTTTCTCTCTCCCCCTGCACCCCCCCCAAGCCATCGCACCGATTTCTCCACTTCCCCAATTATTTTTCTCTCTCCCTGCTGCCCCCCCTCGGGGGGGCCTAAGCCACCACACCGATTTCTCCCTGCTTCCCCGAGCCAGGCCTGGTGTGTGCAAGCGCCGGGACCACAAGCCTTCACCTCCGACGTCAATTCAGACGTCGGAGAGGAAGTTCCAGGCCAGCCAGGCAGCAATTGGCTGGCCCAGAACTTCCTCTCTGATGTCAGAATTGACGTCAGAGGTGAAGTCTTGTGGGTCCGGCGCTTGTACGCGCCTGGCCTGGCTCGGGGAGGAAGGAAGAACAAGATCGCAATGGCAACGTGATTGACTCGCATTGCCTTTGCGATCTACTGGTCGATCGTGATCGACCATTTGGGCACCCCTGTTATAGAGGTTGACTAAAACAGCGTTTTCCAGTTTGGGCCGAAATTAAAACTGCCACCAAAACTCTCTGAAAGCTTTTGACAGAAACTGAAACTGAAAGTCTCAAGGTTGGTTGGGTGAACATGAACCAATGAGGGCTGCTGAGGACTATCAGAGTTTGCAGTCTGCATCCCTCTGCTAAACCCACGGTATCGAAGCCAGAATATAGGCGTCCTTTTATTAAGCCTTGGCCGATTTAGCGCCCACTAAGTGTGGGCTAAATGGTAAGGCATCCATTATATTCTGTAGGCGCCTTAGCAATTAGCATGCGCTAAATTGGTTAATAAAAGGACCCCATAATAATTTAAATAATGAAAAGCCCTATTTTACTTCCCAGCAAAATAGCCTCCACACACATGGACCACAGCTAACGAAAAAAACCTCTAAATCAATAGAGCTTTTACAACGACTGACTTGGTGCAACTCTTGGAGCGATAACTGACCTCATTCTCCACAGAGAGGCCAATCCCACAGAGCTTCTTATCCCACGCGTACAGATTTAAATTGCAGCTAAAATTTTGGACCCAAAGCATTGATTTGGAACACTCTATTTACCCCCCCAAAAAAACTATAGTGCAAGATTGTAGCTGCAGTAAAAAGAAAAAAAAAGTAAAAATACAAAGGGCTCCTTTTACGAAGGTTCATTAAGGCCTCAACGCGTGGAATAGTGCGCGCTAAATGCCTCTTGAGTGGGCGGTAGTTTTTTGGCTAGCAAGCGCTATAGCGTGCGCGCAAAAAAACGCTTGCGCTCCTTCGTAAAAGGAGTCCAAAGAGTAGCCTCCCCCCCCTTTTTCTAGGACCACCACACAAACCCTAGGTAGTCAGTGGTATAGTGAGGACAGACGCAATGCGCCAGTCGTGGCAGCCATTTTAAGAGCTGAGCCAAAATGGGGCCCACTCCTTACATGCCAAGTAGGGTTACCATATGGCTCCAGAGAAAAGAGGATGGATTCAGACATCCGGGTTTTACTTCCATTCTGTCCTATGGGGCAAAGACCTAGACCAATTGCTTTCGCCCACTACGTACGGGGAATTCAGGAAACGCCTAAAAACATACCTGTTCCAGAAATACCTGAACAATTGACCCGCTCTCCCTCTCCCTCCCCCCTCCCTATTCCACCTGAACTTACAGCACTGTTATAAATATAATCTGTTATCTTCATCTTATCGTAACTTTACGTTGCTATTTATCCCCAACAGGTCCTGTCGGACATTACCTACTAAAATGTACATATTACATTTTCGCTCAGCAAATTGTATTTCTATACTATTGCCTCCTGAGGTCTCTGATCTCTGTATTTCCTCTGAATATCTACTTATTGTATTTCGCTGAATGTCCAGCACTCTTGATTGTAAACCGCCTAGAAGTCGCAAGATTGTGGCGGTATAGAAGAATAAAGTTATTATTATTATTATATTATTAAAGCCCAGATGTCTCAATCTGCCCTCCTTAGTTCCATTGCTTTCAATGGAAGCAAAACCCACTGCCAGCTCTTGTCCGCAAATTGCCGGGTTTTGAAAAGCCGTCCGGAGCCCCGGTCATGACATGTCCGGAGAAATCTGAACATCCGGTAACCCTAAAATAAGGGATCATCTACCTCTCAGGAAGCAACTATGCCCAAAAAAAAACGCATTGAGAGGTAGAGAATTTAAAGATACTTTTTCTTCTTTCACGTCGAAGAGATTTTTACGCGGAAGCTATCGTGTGGTATCTCCTGAAAAGGAGAAAGTCAGTCATAACAGCCTCATAATTGGATTAATGTAAAACCTTCATCCATGCGGGGTGCTTATTGTTTTATAATTTAATGCTTCTGAAGCACAGAGGCGGGCACCTCTGGGTGAATGGTCTCGCCGTTCTTTCTGCTGCCTGGTTTGTATCAAACCTTCCAGGGGGAGAGAAGAGGGGAAAACACTTATAATTATTACCCAATTACAGTTGAGTAAACTGAGGCATAAGGAGATAAAATTAATTACCCAAGGTCACGTGGTGTCTGTAGTACAGGGGATTTCAGCAACGCATCTCAGTTTTCTCCTGTTTCAGAATTCAGTGCCATGATAGCAACCCACCTTCCTTATATAATGCAGCTCCTTGAGTGATTTCAACGCGGTCGCAGTTTTGCCGAGCTCAGTGTGGTCGCCATAAATTAAAGCTGATGGCTATGGACCACGCTGGGGAGCCACGCTGAATGGCCCGCGCTGCTCCCGACGCTCATAGAGTTGCTATGAGCGTCGGGAGCAGGGCGCGCCATTCAGCGCGGCTCTCTGCGCTAAAAACTGCTAGTGCAGTTTAATAGAAGAGGGGGTATGCGTAGCCCATCCGTGCATTATTTCTCTCCCACAAGTGTTTAGTGCTTTTTATAATTGTCTTTTTTCGCAAAAACACTCGTATTTATATCTCTCGTATACTCGTATTTATACCCTTGGAACTCATCTCAGCTTTCTTCCTGTTACTATCAATAGAGTTGGAAAAATTGGAATAGATTAAATTATAATTTTTGGTGGAACTCCTTATGTCATATTTATAAAATGGAGAGACTTATTGCAATACAACAGGGTTGTTTCAGGAAATTTCAAGATATTTGGGAGCCATTAACAAAGTATTGTAATGATTAGAAAAATCTTGTTTCCCTTAAATTTACAAGTTCAATTATGGGGTGTGAGGGAGGGTATTTTTTATTGTTACATGTTGTATAAGTATTGATTATATGATAGATAAGGGTGGGGAGGGGGAGATAAGAGAATATTACATGTATCATTGTTGATTATTAAGTGATATATTTATGGTTATTTGTATGGATATGTTATCACACTTATTATAAGTTTAAAGATTTATAAAAAAAAAAAAAAAGAGTTTTTCTCAGTCCACCCTGTATTCTCAGGGTCCCTCTGTCTATCTTAGTCTATCCTTCTTGTGCCTCTCTCTCTCTCTTTCTTTTTCTCTCTCTACCACACCTCCATCTTCCCAGCGTTCAGTCATTTCTTTCCACTCTCAGTGGAAGGCCGTACTCAGAAAATTTGGAACAGGGAAAATGCTCGAGTACCCGAATGTAAGAGAGAAAAAAAGAACTCTGTGGAGTGATGATGTTCCTGAAATGGACTTTATTAAAAACTAGCTCTTTAAGCCCGTTACATTGCTAGAGACGCTTTCTCCCTTTCCCCTTCCCCTTGCACGGTCTCCCTCGTGAACAGGACGGGGTGGAGGGGGCTGCCGTCCGGGGCCGGCGGAGAGGAGCTAGGCGGCTGGTGAACCTCAGCAGGCCGCTTTGAAGAGCAGCGGCAGCGGGAGGGAGGAGTCTCTGGAACACGCGCCTCCAGCTAGCGCAGGCGCCGTGAGGTGTGACACAGAAGCACACCTCGCGCCACCAGGAATCACGATTTTTTGAAAAGCGCATGCGCGCTTAGCCTTTTATTATTATGGATGTCATATTGAGGTGGGGTAGGAGCAGGAGTCAAGAGGAGAACATGGGTGGGCACCATTGTCCCAGGTGCCTCCTACCCTCGCTGCGCCACTGTGCCTCTCCCCCAAAGAAAAAATGTTACAAAATTACTGAAAGCCAGGAGACTGCTGGCCATAGTTTGCAATTCATTAAAATGCCTTATGCATGATAAACTCTTCTTGTGTTCTTGAGTTTTCTGTTTAATGTGTAATGCCCAAGGAATTCTAGATTAATCTAAGTAAAAATTAACAATCACCCTTTGCAAAGCGGTAGCGCTGATGGAATGTAGCATGCCAGGAAAATTAGCACAATCGCTGTATGATATTCCCACCGAAGATCTTGAAATGCATTTCCTGTTGAATACATTCATTCAGTTTGGTGTGTTCGGAGCTCAGGTGAAACGCATCTGAAACTCATTTGTGATGAAATACGACGAGATCTGTACCACGGGATTCTAGCAGCTGCTTTGTGGTTTTCAATATAAAAAAATGTGAAGAAAACATGATGGAATAATTTGTTTTTTTTCCCCAACTCTTTATTCATTTTCATATCTCATAACAAGTATACAATAATCATTCAATATTCATACAATTCACTTGTATACTTCATATAATATTAAATCTTATATTATCCCCCCTCCCCCCTTCCCTTCCACACATATCAACATTTTATTTGAATCTCACACATTATACCCTCCCAATCCCATATCATATTATTCTTCTATAAAAAAAAAAGTGTCTAATCATTCGAATATTCAATCAATGGCCCCCAAATTTTTTTAAACTTGTTATAATTTCCTTTTTGCATAGCAAGAATTCGTTCCATTTTATAAATATAACATATAGAATTCCACCAAAAAGTATAGTTAAGTCTTGTATAATCTTTCCAATTTCTAGTTATATTCTGAATGGCAACTCCTGTCATAATCATTAGTAATTTATTATTATTTGCTGAAATTTGACCCTTTGCTCTCATCATTGTTCCAAACAAAATTGTATCATATGACATAGCAACTGGATTTTCTAGAAAATAATTAATTTGAGACCAAATTGACTTCCAGAAGGCGTTAATACAAGGACAATAAAAAATTAGATGATCCAAAGTCCCTGCTTCTAGATTACAGTGCCAACATTTATTAGATCTAGAGCTATCAAACTTTTGTAAACGTACTGGGGTCAAAAGAGCTCTATGCAACAAAAAGAACCAAGTCTGTCTCATAGATGCTGACACTGTACATCTAATTCTCCAAGACCAAATTCGTGGCCATTGAGAAGCAGAAATTTGATGCTTAATCTCAATGCTCCAAATGTCTCTTAGACCTGTTTTTTGTTTTTTATTTGTAAAACCATATATCAATTTATACCACTTAGCGGCTTGGTGACCCAAGAAATCCACCTGGAAACATAGGATTTCCAAACTATATTGAGTATCAAGATCTTTCCATTCAGGGAACCCCTCCTGAATAGCCTGCTTCAGCTGCAACCATTTAAAACTTTGTGACTTAGTAAAACCATATTTATGTTGCAGCTGTGAAAAACTAAGCAGCTTACCATTTGAAATAACATCATTTAAAGTTCTTATTCCTGCAATGATCCATTGTTTCCAGAGAATTTTATGACCGCCTATTTTAATCTTGGAGTTTAGCCAAATGGATTGATTTAATGATTTAAAAATTGGAATAGGTGATAATTTAGTAACATATCTCAAAGTCTTCCAAGTATCAATCAAAATTCTATTCCCTTTGTATCTATTAGGCATTGGTATACTCAAAAGATGAACCAAATGTATAGGAAACATGAGTTGCCATTCTAAATACAACCAGTCTGGGACATTCTCCATGAGCTCTGGAAGGACCCAATACATACCCTGTTTTAAAATATAGGCTTGATGGTACCTATAAAAATTTGGAAAATTTACCCCCCTTCCACAATTGTTTTTTGTAACTTTACTAAAGCAATTCTAGGTCTTTTCCCCAACCAAACAAATTTTGTAAGAATACCATTCAACTTTTTATAAAATGACCCCTGAAAAAAAACTGGTATCATACTCATTTGATAACAAACCACAGGCAATATCATCATTTTAATTGTTTGAACTCTCCCCCACCAAGATAAATATAAAGGATTCCATTGCTCACATATTTCCGTTACTTTCTTTAATAAAAGTTTTTCATTTTCCTTTACTGTATCCTCAATATTACTTTTGATATTGATTCCTAAATATTTTAATCCATCTTCTTTCCAAACAAATGTAAATGAATCAAATAATCCTTTGGTACAATGTACATTAAGTGGTAGCACTTCCGATTTGCTCCAATTAATCTTGTACCCAGAAAACTTTCCAAATTTTTCAATCAATTCAAGCAAACATGGAATAGTAGTCTCTGGTTTCCTCAAATAAAGCAGAATATCATCCGCATAAGTGGAGAGCTTATATTCCCAACTTGAAAACGGAATTCCTTGTATCTCCTTTGCCTGATTAATAGCTATCAACAAGGGTTCCAGAACAACATCAAAAAGCTAAGGAGACAAAGGACAACCTTGTCTAACCCCCCTCTGTAAACTAAATCTATCCGATAAATTATTATTAATATATAGCCTAGCACCAGGGGAGCTATACAATGTCTGAATCATTTGAATAAAACCAGTCCCTATACCAAACCATTCTAATGCTTGATACATAAAAGACCATTCAACTCTGTCAAAGGCTTTTTCTGCATCCAAAGAAATTAAGAATGCCGGATCCTGAATATCTTTTGTTAAATTTAAAGTATGAAAAGCCAGTCTGGTATTATTGGAAGAATGTCTTCTTGCAACGAATCCTGTTTGGTGAGTATCAATAATAAAAGGGAGAGCTTTGGCCAATCTTAATGCCAAAACTTTGGCTAAAAGTTTACCATCTACATTAATTAATGAAATAGGCCTATAGTTTGATACCAAAGTAGGATCTTTGTTTGGTTTTGGTAAGACAATAATGAATGAATCTGCCATAGTACCTGATATACAACTTTTATTCAGTTGGTATTGATATAATTTTAACAAATAGGGTAACAAAGTATTTTGAAATAATTTCTAGAACTCTACCGTATATCCATCACCACCTGGAGCGGATCCAACTCTAAGAGACTTCAATGCTCTTTCTAACTCTTTTAAAGATATAGGTTCTTCTAAACTTCCTTTTATATGTTCAGGAATTTGAGGCCCCTTAAGTGAACTTAAAAATTCCAATCCATCCTTTTCTCTATCTCTGTAAGATTCAGAAGAATACAAGTCTTTATAAAAACTAAAAAATTGTTTTAGAATCAGATCAATTTTATTATGTGATTTTCCATTTTTATCTTTTATTACAACAATTTTTGTTCTTCTTTTCCTTGCTTTAAGATAATTTGCTAGCATCCTACCCGCCTTATTTGAATTTCCATAGTATTGAGTTTGTTGAGAAAATAAATCATTCCTTACAAATTTAGAGGATAACTCATTATATTTAACTTTTGCTTTTAATAATAATTGCAAAGTATTCCACTCCCATCTATTAATTAAATTACTTTCCAATACTTTAATTTCCTTTTCCAAATCAACAAATTGTTTCGTAAACTTTTTCCTAACGTATGCTGAATATGAAATAATATTACCTCTCATGGTTGCTTTAAACGCATCCCATAATACTTCCATATTTATATCATTAGTATCATTAATTTGGAAGAATTCAATCATTTTTATTTTAAAATCTTCAGTAAAATTTGAATCTACTACCAAAGAATTATCAAATCTCCAAACCGGCTTAGAATAATCCTTTTCACCATCCTTTAACTCTATCCATACAGCACCATGATCAGATAAGAGAATAGGATCTATAATAGCTCTTATTACATTTTTCGCTAAATTATTTGAAACAAAAATATAATCAATTCTTGAAAAATAATTATGGACTTGTGAACAAAAAGAGAATTCCCGATCATTAAAATGAAGAATACGCCATATATCTATTAAATCACAAGATTTTACCAAATTATCTAGCCCTAATGATTTCATAACTCTACTTGGATTTTTATCCATAATTGAATCCATTACAGCATTGAAATCTCCAGCCACCACTAAATTAGAAGCAGCCAGTGGCATTAAAATTTGTAGTAGGTTCTTAAAAAACTCCATCTGATTCGTATTAGGAGCGTAGATGTTAAATAAGTCCAGGGTATTATTTTCCATGCTCATTTCAATATGCACCCACCTTCCTAATGGATCCATTTCTACCATCTTAAAATCAGCTGTACATTTTTTATTAATTAAAATGGCCACTCCAGCCTTTTTCCCATTTGCTGGAGCAAAAAATACTTTTGAAATCCATCCCCCTTCCAGCTTTCTAGATTCTATTGTGGACAGATGGGTCTCTTGGATGAAATATACATCCGCCTGTTGCTTTTTAAGGAAATTTAACATTTTTTTCCTTTTAATTTGGTGATTCAGGCCATTGACATTTAAAGAGTAGAATTTAGTCTCCATCTTTCAACTCAATAAAATTCCAGCATTGACACTCCAGTTTATATAAATGAAATTGATTAGACACCATCCTTCCCATTACATCCATAAAATATAAGAATATGATATAATATCCCCTACTACACAGATATTCTTTCCCTCCCCATATCCCTCCCATCCCTCCCTTCATTATGGATAAACTTGAACCACGCATAGGATATGCAACCACTTCCACCCCCCAGGCATTTATACATTGTCTCCCACATATAAATGTACTTTTTCCCATCTTATACCTTACTACCATGACATATTTTAAATATTAACATAACCATTTCTTTCATTATTTTTCCATACTTTTATATAACCCAATTTCCAAAATGGTCAAATACCACCTTTACCTTTTTATCAATTCTCTTTTAAATCTTTTAAGTTCCCCCAAATTCAATATTAATAAATGAACATTTCAAAACTTTACATATTTTATAAATCCTCCTTAAGTTCATCTCGTATTCCTCCCTCCTCCCACTTTCGCAGCATAATATCTATATTTCTTTTAATTTATTTATGAATATGCTTCTTTAAATATATTTATATTAGAATTCTAAACCATTTCATTCAATTTCATATTCACTACATACATACATAAAAGAAGAAATGTAACATTTTCATAAATCCTTAGCATTCCATCCATTCTATTCCAGTCTTACTTTTATATTCCACTCCTATTAATATATTTCTGTCTTCTAAACCTTTTGTTCCTTACATAGTCATTGGTTCAGAGTTATTCAGAAAGTCTTTCAACTTCCCTGGATCCTCAAAATATAGTGATTTACTCCCATAGGATATCCTCATCTTTGCAGGGAAATATAAGCCATACTTATAACCCTTCTCTTTAAGCTGTGGTCTTAACTGAAGAAACTGCTGCCTTAATGCTGCTGTTTTCTTTGCAAAGTCAGGCAAAAATAATAATTTTGATCCTTTATATGTCAAATTTTTATCTACTTTTGCCAACTTCAGTATTTCAAAGGCTTGCTGAAACCTTAACAGTCTAAAGATCAGCGGTCTGGGCTTTGACTGACTTTCTGACCGTTGGAAGGGAATTCTGTGGGTTCTTTCAATTTCAAGAGGTTGTTTTGAGTTCAGATGAAAAAGTTTTGGTATTAAAGTCTCCAGAAACTTTATGGGATTATCTCCCTCCAATTTTTCCGCCAGCCCAATTATTTTTATGTTCTTCCGACATCCACGATTCTCATAATTTTCCAGTTGTTGTTGCATCTCTGAAATGATTTTTCTTTCAGATTTAAACTGAACCTCTGTTAGTTCCAACTGTTCCATTTTTTTTTCCAGTGTTGTCACTCTCTGGTTTGCCAATTCCAACTGCTTATTTATGTTGACAACCTCTTCCTTTACTTCCTGTATGTAATCTGTGTTCTTTTGTAGCATCTGCTGTATTTTTTTCCAGCGCTGTCATCACTTCTTTTTTATCAATTTCTTCCTCATCCGGGAGTGCAGTCTTTGCCGGCGTCACATGATCATGCTTGACACGCTTAGCAGTGTCCACAAAAGCCGTCTCAAGTTTCGTCTGCCTTGAAGTTGCCATCCTCTGACTTTATAGTAAGTTCTTTTGATACAAGAAACTTTATTTTACAGCAAATTCTTCAGAATTAGTGCCTGGGGGAGCAGAGCAATGTGATCACACCTCCATCTTGTGCGTGTTCCAAGCCACGCCCCCCTATGGAATAATTTGTTGATGCAGTGGGATTAAAAGCAAATGCTATCTAAAGATGTAATAGTGGCAGCAAAGGTTGACCGTGTCACCAGGGTGCAAGATATATCTGTCTGCGTAGGCTATATGTGCATTCCCTTAGCGAGGGGCAGATATATGATGGATGCAGCCGAAAAGAACCATGGCACGGTAAAACAGGGAGACAAGACTTTTTATTAGATACATTAGTGATAGGAAGAAGTGCAAAAGTGGCATTGTGAGACTCAAAGGTGAAGGGGAGGAATATGTAGAAGCTGATAACGAAAAGGATGAATTGCTTAACAGATATTTTGGGTCTCTGTTCACGGCTGAAGTGCCGGGAGCGGGACCGCAGAAGACAAACGTAAACATGGATGGAGGAGTAATAGACCCTGATCGATTTTCAGAGAGTTGTGTACGTGAGGAGCTAGTTAAAATAAAGGTAGACAAAGTGATGGGGCCGGATGGTGTACATCCCAGGGTGCTGAAGGAACTTAGGGAGGTTCTGGTAGCTCCGCTGACTGACCTTTTCAATGAGTCTCTAGAGTCGGGAGTGGTACCAGAGGACTGGAGAAGGGCAGATGTGTCCCTCTCCACAAAAGTGGAAGAAAGGAAGAAGTAGGGAATTATAGGCCGGTAAGTCTGACTTCTGTGGTAAGAAAATTAATGGAAACACTTTTAAAACAGAGAATGGTCAACTTTCTGGAATCCTATGGATTACAGGACCGGAGGCAACATGATTCACTAGAGGTAGGTCTTGTCAAACAAATCTGATCAATTTCTTTGACTGGGTGACCAGAGAATTGGATAGAGGATGTGCGCTAGATGTGGTTTATTTAGATTTTAGCAAAACCTTTGACAGTGTTCCACACAGACGTCTAATAAATAAACTGAGTGCCCTCGGGATGGGTCCCAAAGTGACGGGCTGGGTCAGAAACTAGTTGAGTGGAAGGCGAGAGAGGTAGTGATCAATGGAGATCGCTCTGAGGAAAGGGAGGTTACCAGTGATGTGCCTCAAGGTTCTGTTCAAGGGCCTGTTCTTTTTAACATTTTTATAAATGATATTGCTGAAGGGTTGTCGGGTAAGATTTGCCGCTTTGAGGATGATACCAAAATCTGCGATAGAGTAGACATGCCGGATGGTGTGAATAACATGAAAAAAGACCCGGCAAAGCTTGAAGAATGGTCTGAAATTTGGCAGCTAAAATTTAATGCTAATAAATGCAAGGTCATGCATTTGGGCTGCAAAACCCTGAGGGAACGAAACTGTTTAGGGGTGAAGAACTTATGTGCACGACAGAAGAGCGGGACTTGGGTGTGATCGTATGTGATGATCTTAAGGTGGCCAAACAGGTTGAAAAGGTGACGGCAAAAGCTAGAAGAATGCTAGGGTGCATAGGGAGAGCTATTGCCAGTAGGAAAAAGGAGGTATTGATGCCCCTGTATAAGACTCTGGTAGCAAGAGGGGTGGGCATGTGAAAGGAGGGTACAGTGGCCAAATATGGACAACTGTAAATATGGTCAGGGGTCGAGGGAATAAGGGGAATGGGAGAAAGTAATTAGGGGCGGAGAGACAGGAAGTAGGTGTGAGAGAATCTTAAAAGGTTGTGAACTGTCTCGCTCTGTCCAATAGGCAGACAGGCAGGAGGGGCCAGGAAAAGTCTGTACTTACTATAAAACTGATGAATGTATTAATCTCTGCGTGCCTACTTTGCCAATTCTTTTATGCAAAATGGGGCACCCTTCCTGGCCAGAAAGACAATAAAGAAAATTACTCTTATCAAAACCCCTGTGGAGTTCTTTGCAGACTCGGGCAGTGTTTCTCACAGTAAAATTCTGGAATCTCTCGTGGCACATCTGGACTCTCTTTGGGGCACACCACTGTGCCGTGGCGCGTGCTTTGAGAGACACTTACCTAAATCATACTTACCTGAGTTGATATAAGTATGTACCTTCATGCCATTGTATAAGGTTCTTCTTTATCGTTACAGTCTAATTGCCACGGCGCTTGCAGATCTTTTCTGATCAGTGGATCTTTTGTGGCTTTTTACGCCAGTGTCCCCCCTGAGGAAGGCGTAGTTATAACGCCGAAACTAGGATCCTTGTTGGGACGTTGTGAATAAACATAAGAACATAAGAAATGCCGCTGCTGGGTCAGACCAGTGGTCCATCGTGCCCAGCAGTCCGCTCACGTGGCGGCCCCCAGGTCAAAGACCAGTGCTCTAAATGAGTCCAGCCTCACCTGTGTACGTTCCAGATTAGCAGGAACTTGTCCAACTTTGTCTTGAGTCCCTGGAGGGTGTTTTCCCCTATAACAGCTTCCGGAAGATCGTTCCAGTTTTCTACCACTCTCTGGGTGAAGAAGAGCTTCCTTACGTTTGTACGGAATCTATCCCCTTTTAACTTTAGAGATTGCCCTCTAGTTCTCTCTACCTTGGAGAGGGTGAACAACCTGTCTTATCTACTTTGGCTTGAATCCCTGGAGGGTGTTTCCCCCTATTTGAATCCCTGGAGGGTGTTTTCCCCTATAACAGCCTCCAGAAGAGCGTTCCAGTTTTCCACCACTCTCTGGGTGAAGAAGAGCTTCCTTACGTTTGTACGGAATCTATCCCCTGTCAACTTTAGAGATTGCCCTCTAGTTCTCTCTACCTTGGAGAGGGTGAACAACCTGTCTTTATCTACTGTCTATTCCCTTCAGTATCTTGAATGTTTCAATCATTTTCAAGGGAGAAGAGGCCCAGTTTCTCCAATCTCTCACTGTACGGCAGCTCCTCCAGTCCCTTAACCATTTTAGTCGCTCTTCTCTGGACCCTTTCGAGTAGTACCGTGTCCTTCTTTATGTACGGCGACCAGTGCAAGAGGGCATTTAAAGAACATAAAACAGCATTTACCTACGAAAAAACATTCCTTTGTAAAATTACCCTCACCTAAATCGTTCATGCGTCGCCATAGCATATGAGCCATGTAGGCCTCTTAGAGCACTTTCATGGAATCATATCGATCATGCCCAATAGGCCTTTTCAACAGGTCTGCCAACATTTTGCAAAGAGAAATCAATTGCCAGTGGAATGCACTGAACCATGAGAATCTGAGTGCTTGACTTTGGGTGCGAGACTAGAGCACACAGGAACCCTATTATTCGGAAACCAATATTTAGGATAACAAGCTATAAACTCTTATGGACTGACTTTATGAAATTCAAATAATCCCCAGTCAAGCACAAAACAAACAATTGATGAAACAGGAATAAGACAACTTGTGTTCATTAATTGGATCTGACTTTAAGAATCATCTCAACAGCTAATTAAAAGATGTTCACCTTTCCAATACTCCCTGTCAGTTGTGCTTTGAGGCATCAGAAAAATAAATATATAGGTTAGGAACATAACAATTGCCATTCTGGGACAGACCGAAGGTCCTTCAAGCCCAGGATCCTGTGTCCAACAGTGGCCAACCCAGGTCCCAAGTCCCTGGCAGAAACCCAAAGAGTAGCAACATTCCAGAGCTGAGATTGTGATGTCATAATGCCTAAGAGCTAACCTCACCAGGGATGTCACAATGGCTTGATTGTCCTATACTGTCCTACTCGGGACAGACCGAAGGTCCATCAAGCCCCAGTATCCTGTTTCCAACAGTGGCCAACCCAGGTCCCAAGCGACTGAGACCCAAAGAGTAGCAACATTCCAGAGCTGAGATTGTGATGTCATAATGCCTAAGAGCTAACCTCACCAGGGATGTCACAATGGCTTGATTGTCCTATACTGTCCTACTGGGACAGACCGAAGGTCCATCAAGCCCAGTATCCTGTTTCCAACAGTGGCCAACCCAGGTCCCAAGCGACTGAGACCCAAAGAGTAGCAACATTCCAGAGCTGAGATTATGATGTCATAATGCCTCATTCCACCATTGCCCAAGAGACAACCTCACCAGTGATGTCACAATGGCTTGATTGTCCTATACTGTCCTACTGGGACAGACCGAAGGTCCATCAAGCCCAGTATCCTGTTTCCAACAGTGGCCAACCCAAGTCCCAAGTACCAGGCAGAAACCCAAAGAGTAGCAACATTCCAGAGCTGAGATTGTGATGTCATAATGCCTCATTCCACCAGTGCCTAAGAGCCAACCTCACCAGTGATGTCACAATGGCTCAATTGTCCTATAATTGATTCACATAAGAACATAAGAATTGCCTTACTGGGACAGACTGAAGGCCCATCAGCCCAGTCTCACCAGAGTCTTATACAGGGACATCAAAATCTCCTTTTTCTTACTGGCCATACCTCTCCCTAGGCACCCTAGCGTCCTTCTAGATTTCACCATCACCTTTTCAAATGTATAAGGGGGATGGGGAAAAAGGCTTGGAAGGTGGGGGGTGGGGGGTGGGGGTGCTTGACTTTATCGAGGTGAGTTTTTGGAAGGAGAGAGAGAACTGGGGCTGTCCAGTACTGCCGTTTCCTGGAATATGAAGCAAAACAAAATGGGACCGCCTCCTCCACCAAAACAAAATCAAAAGGAAAAGAAATTTTAAAAAAACCAAACCAAACCCCTCATCCTTGCCCAGCCCCATTCCTCACTCAAACTGTGCATTCATTTTGAGAGGTGTGGAGTGCCCCTAGTTCAGTCTATGAATAGGGACCCAGCTGTATATAGCCTCTGCATGCCGGCGAAGAAAGCCTTTTCCTCCATCCACTCTCACTGCACCTATAACACTGCAGGAATACTAATGAAAACGGCGGAGTGGCAGTGCAGTGGCATTTTGCTATTGAAAGGTTGTGAAATCTAATAAAGCAGGGCTGTTGTTTTCTGTGCTAGAATGGAAGTGGTTTTCAATAGCTAGAAGTGACAGAATGTATAATCTCCCGTAGATTTCACACAGCCTCGCTCAGCCTGCCTAATGACCTTATAGCGATGATTATGTTTTTCTCTCATGAAGATTTCTTTCTCCGTCCTATCGGAATAATATGTCATTTTTATGGAGCAGAGGTGAATATTTCTTGTACTGTATTGTTCTTCTTTCTTGATAACACCTGAAGGAATAAATACACTGCCGCTGTTAAACTGGTAATTATACCTCAGGCATGGGGGGAGGGGAGGGAGGGGAGGAAGGGGGGGAGAAGAGCAGAAATGAAAAGGTTTTATGATTTAAAGAACAAAAAACAAAGGCTACTTCTTAAAAGCTGAAGCTTAGCTCATGTTTTAGGTTGGGTGCTTACCTGGGGACAATTTTAGGGGCTGACTTATGGGTGTGCACTGTTGCATTACGGCATGTTTATTTACACACTTTAGTAAATACACGTTTGCTGGGATAGGGGATTAACAGACCCGCGAAGACAGAAAAACCGCAAATAACTTTTTCATATGTTATTTGCGGTTTTCTATTCAAAACCATCGTAAATAGGGTGAAACCGCAAATAACACGGAGAAGAAAGTGCCGGGAATCGGCGATTTTCTCTGTAAATGCTTGGAATCGACGATTTCTCTATGCAAGCTGATGTCATTTTGGGGGCGGAGGGGGGAGGAGCCAGCAAGCTAAAAACCGCGAATAATTGAAATTGCGATTGCTGAAACCGCGAATACGGAGGGAGAAGTGTAGATTTGGTGGTATATTATGGGCTCCCAGGTGCAGACACTTGCATTTGTATCCATTGGTTCTCCTTGCCCCTCTTCTCATTTCTCAGGATCTCCTTCTTCAACTCCTCCATTTCATGGCCTCGGTCTTACACCCCGACACCCCCCATGCCTCTGATGACTACCGCACCCTCCCCTTACCTTATTTAAGATGGCTGACCGGAGGGATGCCTACTTCCTCTGGCCAGCAGGCTCGCCTCAGCAAATGGCGGGCCTTTTCCTCCAGGGTGCATCCTGATTGGCCCAGATTGTTTAAGGCCCCTCCTATGTGAGAGCCTTAGCCTTCTGGGCCAATCAGAGCCTTAGGTCTCTCCCTGGATGCACTAGGGAGGGGCCTAAGGCTCTGATTGGGCCAGCCGCCTAAGGCCCAAACACGCCTATGGCTCTACCATGGCTTAATATAAGGGAGCCTTAGTTTGTAAAAAAGCAATCGTGCTTCAATATTACGGTAGTTCAATAAAAAGGATCACCTCATTTCTATTTATAAACGTTTATCAACACAGCTACAATAATACTTTATCCTAAAGCAAAAAGAAATAAATAAAAGAAATAAGAACATATAAGCAATGCCTCCACTGGGTCAGACCTGAGGTCCATCGTGCCCAGCAGTCCGCTCACGCGGAGGCCCCAACAGGTCCAGGACCTGTGCAGTAGCCCTCTATCTATACCCCTCTATCCTTTTTTCCAGCAGGAAATTGTCCAATCCTTTCTTGAACTCCAGTACCTTTGTTGTCTGGTTTCTGTTTTCCTCATCTTCTCATCATTCTCTTACTTCCATCCACTGTCTGCCTCCTCTCTGCCTCTTCCATATGGCATCTCTTCCTATGCCTCTTTCAGAAACTGTCTGCCTCCATTCCATCTTTCACTCCTCCCCATAAGTCTGGCATCCATCTTCTTCCCTCCGCTCCCCCTATGGTTTGCATCTGTCTTCTTCCCTTCCATCTCTCCCTCTTTCCCAGCAGATTTTAGAATCTCTCCCCCATTCATCATCTGTCCCCCCTCTCTCACCCCCACACTTCCATTCAGCATCTGTCCCCTTCTCTCACCCTCTCCCCACTTCCATTCAGCGTCTGTTTCCCTCTTTCTCCACACAATAAACCTAAAGCACCACTCAACCTCTTCCCTTTATCGGGCCATCTCTCTCCCTTCCCCTCATCTTCGCGGATGCTTTCCAAAACCAAAGTTCTCTCTCTCAGATGGGCCCTGATGGGGAAACCGTTCTCACTAGTTGCAGGTAGCTGCCCTGAAGCTTGTCCTCTGACGCAACTTCTGGTTTCTGACAGATTGCGTCAGAGGACAAGCTTCGGGGCAGCCACGCACATGCAACTAGTGAGAACAGCTGCCGCATAAGGGCTCCTCTGAGAGAGAAAACTGGTTTGGAAAAGTGCCGCGAAGGTGAGGGGAAGGGAGGGAGATGGCCAGCTAAGGGGAAGAGAAGCCCTGACAGCGGGGCCCAGGGCATCTGCCCTGTTTGCCCTCCCCTAACACCGGCCTTGGTCATATTACCACACCAGCAGACTCCCCTGATGTTTTTGGGCCCGAGGAACATGCCTACTGGGCCTACCTGTTAATCCGACCCTATTTGTAATCTGTTCTGAGCTGCTTTGGGAAGATGGGCTGAAAAATCAAAAAAATAAATTGATGTGGACAGGCAGACAGGTTTATGTATCTGTTCATTTGGAAATAGAGTGTATTACAATAAATCAAAATAGATGAAATAAATTTGAAAATGACATGAAAAATTTGATCCCTACACCGAAGGAAACGAAACGAAAAGTTTTAGCATTCAAAATCCCGAGTAATGGTTAAATCAGCTTCCTGACTTCTTTCTAGATATGAACAGATGCAGATAGAAATATTCAGAAACTGATAAAGGAGTATAAGAGACTCTACTGTGAAGTTAAGATTAACATATACTAAAAAAACCAGAAAGCAATATTCAGGATTTAATTTTGGCTCTTAAGACAGGTTAGGTTAGATTAGAAGCCAGGCCAAGTCCGTCCATGCTATTATTGAAATGTTTTTCAACAATCATCCTCTGCCAGTCTGTTATATTAATCCCTGACAGGATGAAGCTAGACAGCAAAGACTTGTCTCAGTTTGATACTTCTATTGTAAAGCTGTTTTCTGAATCGGAAGCCCAATTCATCATCTAAGAGAGATGGATAGGTTCTATCTTTTATCGCTAAGGTTCATTTAAGCATATACCATCTTCCCAAACAGAAATATTACATAGCTTGGTAGAAGATTTTTCAGACTTTTCTGTAACTGATGAAGGTAATTTTTAGAATGCATGGAGGGGCATTTTGAAAAAAAAAAAAAAAAGGTCCTAAGTCCAACTTGGATGTTTCCAGTTGAACGTCCATAGTTGGGGGTTCAAAAATGGCCATTTTCGAATGGCAAATTGCTGGACGACCAAATATAATTTTTGAGGGAAAAAACCGTCTACTTGGACGTCTTGGCCACCAGGATGTCTAGGCCGCTAGAACGTCTAACTTTATACCCCAGTTTCGATCAGAAAATCATCCAGGTTGAAACTGTCCTGATCCTGACCACTTGGATGTGGGTGGGGTCAGCATAGAAAAGGACTGCCCACATACCCCCCTCATTTACAAAGGTGCGCTAAGCTTTTTAGCGCATGCTAAACACGTGCTAAAGGCTAACGCGGTTGCATGTTATCCTATGGATGAATTAGCGGTTAGTCCATGCGTTGATTTAGCGCACGCTAAATCCGCGCTAAAACGTGTAGTGCGCCTTTGTAAAAGAGGGCCATAGACATCTTGACAGAGCAATGGGACACCTTATAGGGCACTGCTGTGAATTTCACATAAAGGGTGGTGGATGCCTGGAATGCGCTCCCGAGAGAGGTGGTGGAGAGGAAAACGGTGACTGAGTTCAAAGAAGCGTGGGATGAACACAGAAGATTTAGAATCAGAAAATAATGTTAAAAATTGAACTAAAGCCAGGTTGGGCAGACTGGATGGACCTTTCGGGTCTTTATCTGCCGTCATCTACTATATGTTACTATGAGAGAGACAAAGAAAAAGAGAGAAAGACAAAGAAAGACAAAGAGAGAAAAAGACAAAGAAAGAAAGAGAGAAAGACAAAGAAAGAGAGAGTGAGAGAAAGAAAGAGAGAGAGAGAAAGACAAAGAAAGAAGAGCCGCGAGAGAAAGAAAGAAAGAGAGAGTGAGACAAAGAAGAGAGAGTGAGAGAAAGAAAGAGAGAGAGAGAAAGACAAAGAAAGAAAGAGCGAGAGAAAGAAAGAAAGAGAGAGTGAGACAAAGAAAGAGAGAGTGAGAGAAAGAAAGAGAGAGAAAGACAAAGAAAGAGCGAGAGAAAGAGAGAGTGAGACAAAGAAAGAGAGAGTGAGAGAAAGAAAGACAAAGAAAGAGAGGGAGAGGAAAACGGTGACTGAGTTCAAAGAAGCATGGGATGAACACAGGGGATCTAGAATCAGAAAATAATATTGAACTAAGGCCAGTACTGGGCAGACTTGCACGGTCTGTGTCTGTGTATGGCCGTTTGGTGGGGGATGGGCTGGGGAGGGCTTCAGTGGCTGGGAGGGTGTAGATGGGCTGGAGTAAGTCTTAACAGAGATTTCGGCAGTAGGAACCCAAGCACAGTACCGGGTAGAGCTTTGGATTCTTGCCCAGAAATAGCCAAGAAGAAAAAATTTAAAAATTTAAATTGAATCAGGTTGGGCAGACTGAATGGACCTTTCGGGTCTTTATCTGCTGTCATCTACTATATGTTACTATGAGAGAGAGAAAGACAAAGAAAGACAAAGAGAGAAAAAGACAAAGAAAGAAAGAGAGAGAAAGACAAAGAAAGAGCGAGAGAAAGAGAGAAAGAAAGAGAGAGTGAGACAAAGAAAGAGAGGGAGGGGAAAATGGTGACTAAGTTCAAAGACGCGTGGGATGAACACAGAGGATCTAGAATCAGAAAATAATATTAAATATTGAACTAAGGCCAGTACTGGGCAGACTTGCACGGCCGGTGTCTGTAAATGACCGTTTGGGGGAGGATGGGCTGGGGAGGGCTTCAATGGCTGGGAGGGTGTAGATGGGCTGGAGTAAGTCTGAACAGAGATTTCGGCACTTGGAACCCAAACACAGTACCGGGTAGAGCTTTGGATTCTTGCCCAGAAAGAGCTAAGAAGAAAAAATTTAAATTGAATCAGGTTGGGTAGACTGGATGGACCATTCGGGTCTTTATCTGCCGTCATCTACTATGTTACTATGTTATAAAGTGTGCCTGCCAGATGTATATCTCTAACAATCTTCCTATCCGTGATTACTCAAACAGCAGTCACACACTCTCAGTCACAGAGTCAGCAATAATATATGGTGCAGTTTTATAATCATTTTTATCAGAGGTCCTTGGGGATATCAGATTGCCTTACAAACAACATAGTTTGAAAGGGTTAGTTCCTCATATTACCCCGTGGAACCTCCTCCTCCTCTTGTTCTTTTACTTTTTTCTGTTAATTATTCATGATTCTATGATAGAGTATACTTAGCTTTCAGCCTTGCTATATATCCCCTCAACGCCAACACGTTTCGGTCTCTTTTTCAAGGTGAAATGGGGAAACTGAAAACTAAGAATAAAAACAGTTGATGTAACCTAATTATACATAAACCTATAAAGTCTTAAATGGATGTTTAAATTAGATTCCATGTCACCTCGAGGCCTTAATGAATCTTCTGACTGGTTAGTGCAAGTTGATTCATAGTATTCTATGAAAAATGTTATTATTAGAGGCCCCTTTAAATCTTTTATGGGTTGTTTGGATGAGTTAGGAACCCGGAAGTGATGTCATAGGGGTGGGAGTACTTAAGTCCTGAGTCAGGAGGCTGCGGTTTCCTTTGTACTGAGAACCGTCGGCTGTATTAAGTGTGCTCTATGTAGTAGGTAAGGAATTTTTGTTCTAGAAGTGGTGGGGGTAGTGTTAATCCCATCAAAATTCTGTAATCTTTTTAAATAAAAGACTTTATAGGTTTATGTATAATTAGGTTACATCAACTGTTTTTATTCTTGGTTTTCAGTTTCCCCATTTCGTCTTGAAAAAGAGACCGAGAACATGAAGACTGCCAATCAACTGGAGCAAGCTTCATCCAAGGCAAGGCAAATCATAGGTTGCATACGCAGGAGTTTCGTCAGCCGTAAGCCTGAAGTCATTATGCCATTGTATAGATCCATGGTGAGGCCCCACCTGGAATACTGTGTGCAATTCTGGAGGCCGCATTACTGTAAGGATGTGCTGAGACTGGAGTCGGTCCAGAGAATGGCCACCCGGATGGTCTCGGGACTCAAGGATCTCCCGTACGAGGAACGGCTGGATAAGTTGCAGCTGTACTCACTCGAGGAACGCAGAGAGAGGGGTGACATGATCGAGACATTCAAGTATCTCACGGGCTGCATCGAGGTGGAAGAAGATATCTTCTTTTTCAAGGGTCCCGCGGCAACAAGGGGGCATCCGTGGAAAATCAGGGGTGGGAAACTGCACGGGGACACCAGGAAATTATTTTTCACTGAAAGGGTGGTTGATCGCTGGAATAGTCTTCCACTTCAGATTATTGAGGCCAGCAGCCTGATTTTAAGGCCAAATGGGATAGACACGTGGGATCTATTCACAGAGAAAGGTAGGGGAGGGTCATTGGGGTGGGCAGACTAGATGGGCCGTGGCCCTTATCTGCAGTCTATTTCTGTGTTTCTATGTTTCTATGAAACCGCGAATGCTGAACCACGAATACGGAGTGAGAAGTGTAGTGTGGTGCTCTGTAACTGCCAAGAAAATAACTAATGGGTAGGCTGGATGTACCATTCAGGTCTTTATCTGCTGTTATTTACTGTGTTACTATGTAAAAATAAGCCATACACTTTTTCCAACAAAGTCAAAGAAACGCTCTTGGAAAGAGTCTGCAGCTTATTCTTAATTGCATACCCACAACTGAAGTATCTGCTGCGGAATAAAGATTTTCAGCACTAAAAATCCAGCACCTGGCGGCCACCTTTGCTGTTTCCTTTGTGTCTCCGCTCGGAGAACTCCAGTGGAGGATCCTTGCACCGCACGATGTTCCTTAGAGGGGATTTTGGTGATGCGGTAAAGACCAGGGTTAGCTAACCTGTTCTGAAAACGAAGAACCAGTTGCCAGTCCTATGAAATGTTTTCCCATGGAATCCATAGACTCGGAACTGCCCACAAGTTCGTGCTGCTGTGTAGAAATCAAATATTGATCACCCAAAATACAAAGGGCAACTTAGATAGCCAATTCAAAAAATTACCTTTGAAACCCAGCGTTATCAGCAAGTGAAGAGAATAGCAACTATGAAAGCAAGACGCATAGCCCTGGTGGCCTTGGGGCATATCTGTGACTATCGGAAACTGCACCGGCCTCCGATTGAAGCCGGAGTTATTTTCAAATTTGGATAATTATGTTATAAAGGGCTCCTTTTAATAATAATAAAAATAATAACAGTTTACATACCGCAGGACCGTGAAGTTCTATGCGGTTTACAATGATTAGAAAGATGCTACAAATAGAGTAGAACTTACATAGTTGAAAAATAGTGGCTAGCATTTTAAGGGAACAGTTGTGATGGGGGGGATTGAGATGGGAGATTGTGATGAGAGAGATTGTGCAGATTCGCTACCTAGGTATTTCAAGAACAGGTATGTCTTTAGGTGTTTCCTAAATTCACCATAGTTATTTGCGTTTATAATTAGTTTTTCCAAGTCTTTGCCCCATAATGCCGCCTGGTAAGAGAGAAGATGTTGGTGGTGTCTTTTAAATTTACATTCTCTAACCAGTGGGGAGATGAACTTCGGGTGTGTACCTCTCTTGTGTCTATTGGTTGAGAAGTGGAAGAGGTCAATTATATATTTAGGGGCTAAACCGCATAGTACCTTAAAGCAAAAACATCCCAGCTTGAAGGTCACACGTGCCTCCATCGTCAGCCAGTGCAGGAGTCGGTAGGAAGGGGTTATGTGATCGGACTTCTTCAACCCAGTCTCTGCATGTTCTTCTGGGAAATTGCCAAATGGGCGATGTTACAATAATCGAGATGGCTTAGTATTAGGGATTGTATCAGAATTCTGAATGTTGAAGCGTCAAAGTATGCTCTAATAGACCTAAGCTTCCAGAGAGTAAAAAAACCCTTTCTGACTAGGGAGCTCACTTGGTCTTTAGATACAGCCAGTTCAAAATATTCCTTCAGATTATTTTCAGTAAAGAACCTAGATTAACCAACCCGAGTGGTGTAGATCAGTGTTCTTCAACCACCGGTCCATGGACCAGTGCCGGTCCACAGGGCCAGCATGTGCATCAGGCCCAAAAAAGTGTTCTTCAGCCGCCGGTCCACGGTGCGATCGATGCGGCGTTATCTTCGAGCCAGCTCCCTCTTCCTAACTGATTCAGTGCACAAAGCCACGGGCAGTGGTTCCTACGGGCATCCTGCGCCCGAACCAGAAGCCTTCTCTCGGACGTTGCAATGTCAGAGGGAAGGCTTCCAGATGAGGTACGGGACGTGCAAGGTGCAATTAATACTATAATGGGGTCTGGGTCTGGGGTGGAGATTGGGTAGAGATGGGCGGGGTCTGGCCCACGACTTAGCCCAGTGTTCTTCAACCGCCGGTCTACAGACCGATGCCAGTCCACAGAATAATTCTTTTATTTCTGCCGGTCTATAGGTGTAAAAAGGTTGAAAAACACTGGTGTAGATAATCAAAATCACAATCTCTCTATTTTTCTACTCCACTCATCTAGAAAACTGCATTGGAAATATATCAGTTATATGCAGTATTCTGTAATCACTTTTGTACTGGAAAAGGCCTCAGAAATGGAGCCTACGCACAGACCTAATGGGTCAGCGTAGTTTTAATGCTCCTTGCTCCAGTCATATTCAAAAACCTGTTTATTAGTATGTTATTTTTACCATTTTTATTTTTAATTTGTTTTTAACAATTTTGGAATGCAATTCAATTATTATAAATTCACTTTCTTCTTCATAACTTTTCTTCGAGTTCCTTAACTATTTATCATTTTTTTACCAAATTTTTATGCACTAATTCCTTAGACTGAAAAGAGTGACTACTAAATTACTTATCTTGAAGCAGCGATTACAGAATATAATTGATATATTTCCAATGCACTTTTCTAGATGAGTGGAGTACAAAAATAGAGAGATTGTGATTTTCAGTAAAGGCCAAACAACACTTTGGGCTCCTTTTACTGAGGTGCGCTAGTGTTTTTTGCATGCGTTTAAAGATTATCGCGCCCAAACCACGCGCTAATTGAACAATACTAACGCAAACTCTATGGAGGCATTAGCGCACCTTAGGTCAAGGAGCCCAAAGTGTTGTTCGGCCTTAACTGAAAATAATCTGAAGGAACATTTTGAACTGGCTGTATCTAAACGGTCCCAACGCCTCTTGACCTACTTCACTTTCCCTTCTGTTAAGGAATGTCGATATAAAAAAAAATACTTTGCTAGGTTATTCTCGTTTTGGTCGATAGCCAGTGCTGTATCGTATACACATTTCAGAAAACTCTTGAAAAAACTTAGCTATTGGATAAATTTTTGTAATGTAAGATCAGGGCTTAACAATCTGTTATTTTGGTCTAATTCCTGAGATTGTCTCGGATTCTTAAACTGTGAACCGCATGGAACTAAATAAGGATATGCGGTATCCGAAAAATAATGTAACGTAATATAAGTGATAGCAACACTTTGACAGCTACCTTGAAAGCACCATATTCACGCCCATCTCTGGAATAAGGTGACTGAAGACTCCAGAAGCAAAAAATACAATTTTAATGAGTTGTGTTAGATGACACAATTTGTAATTCAACAGTCCAAACTCCAAAGCACATCCTTTTATGTGCAAAAAATACAGAAGTTCAAACATGAAAAATCAGCCATTCTCAACATTTTGGATCTGTAACTTGTCTTTAGTAGGGTTATCAGAAGTCCGAGAAAATCCGGACATGTCCTCTTTTTTTGTCCGGGGTTTAGAAAGCCCCTACATGCTCCGGCCGCATCTGGAAGGCGCCTGAGCATGCGTGGATGACGTCGCTTGCATCCGCGCTTGCTCCAGGCCCTCCAGACGTGGCCAGAGCTCATTGCAAAGAGAGAAGGCTTTCTGGGCGGGGCTAGAGTCAGAATGGGGGCGTGGCTGGAGGCGGAATGGGGTGGGACCATGTGTCTAGGGGGTTTTCCTTTTTTTTTTTTTTAAATATGGTCACCCTAGTCTTTAGTCACCTTTGCCTTTTCCTAGAGATGGCCACATTTATGGAAAGTACATCCACTTTTTTGAGTTTTCGGTGTTGAATTTCCTGGCAGAATGACTTAAAAACTTGTATCCAAGGTTTCAGATACAGCTTCACTTCCTGGCAGATGCAAATTGATTTTTATTTTTATTTTACAGTCTGAGGATGAGGTACTTGTGCTAATCTTTTCATAAAGGTAAAAATTGCTAATCTGATTTGAATGCCTGGTTGTCTCCTTTTCCCTCCAATTGGTTTAGTTCCAGTACTCCGTAACTAATAAAATTAAAGTGAACCCAGCACATACATAAGCAGGAAATTAATTTTTGATTGACAATTATAGAATCACCCTGGAAAAAATGATTGTCTCTAGAGAGAAGGGAAAAAAAAATCAGAAATAAAATTATAGGTAACTATTAATTAAAAACTTGAAACTGCTATCAATGAGAGTATAGGTGATGGGATAATACAGAGGAACCTTTAGGTCAAGATACCCCAACCAATTAGTGTGTGGTTAGGGGCACCTACATTAAATGTCATAGGTACCCCAATCAAGGACGCCTAACTTCAGAATCTGCGATCAAACTTTTTTTTTCTTTTTTTCTTTAATTGGCTTAATTGGCACGGTAATTGACCATGCCAGTTTTCAGCCAATCAATAAAAAATTTAAATAAAGCAATTCAGAGTTCAGGGTCAAACTCTTAGGAGACCTAGCGATGCCTACCTGAAAAGTAGGTGTGGTTAGGGGTGGAGAATAGGGGTTGATTGACTTAGTCATTGCTAGGCATCCGAGTTAGGTGCCAATATTTATTTATTTAAAAATTTTCTATACTGTTTTATTCCAAAACGGTTCACAATAAAATTACATACATGAAATATTGAAACAGGTCAGAACAGATAAAAACAAAAGCAGAAAGATTCAATCCTTGCAATAGGTCAAATGCTCAAAGAAGTGCCCCACATTTCTGAATTTGACCAACAAGGCCATTCCACAGTATTACTCCTGCACGTGAAAAGGTCACAGCATTCGTTTCCACATACTGTACTGGGGATTGGCCTTTGTTTTCAACAGTGCTGAGTTTTCAGAGCGCAATAATCTTGATAATCAGACATCAAACGCTTAAAAAATTTGGGAATCGTGCCATATAAAAATTCTATTACCAGTTGGTGTCACCCCAGGACCCACCGTACTTACCAACTACGTCAACGGACCACCTGTGAGTCGAGCTGGGTCTTATATGTCATCATCTGCATCTGCGAGCTCATCTATGTGGGCCGTACCAGCAGACAGATCAGGACAAGACTGATAGAGCACAGGAGCAGAATCCATACTGCCACCAGATCTGCTCCTTTGGTCCCTCATTGTATTGAGAAAAACCATGTGTTCTCTGACTTGTCGTGATTTGTGCTGGAACAGCTACCCGGGGGCTTTAAAGGGGATAAGGTTTCTCATTTGACTCTTCACGAGCAATTCTGGATCTTTAATTTACAAGCTGTTCATCCAGCTGGACTAAATGATGGTATGGAGTGGCATACCATAGTGTGATGTTGTCCTGCCTCTCTTTGGCTTTGATTGGTGGGCCACAGTCATGACGTTTTCCTGCTCTGGCTTTTTAAGGCGCATTTGCGCTTCCCTTTGTTAGCTCCGCCCTCCCCCAGCCGGCTCGATGACTTGTATTTTGTAATCTGGGTTCCTGAAGAAGGGATGTTTCCCGAAACCAGGCTGGTTGGACCTAGTATGCTGTGGTTCTCCCTGTCTTGGGAGGCCGTTCTATATTCCATCATCAGCTTCAGCTAAGTCGGCTTTTTGACCTTATTGGGAGTTTTCTGGGGGAGGTTCTCAGAGTGACTGTTTGCTTGACCTTATTTGTGTTATTATTGTGCCTTATTTTGCACTTTTTTCACATTTTGATTTATTTACTTCACACATCACGGTAGTACCCTTTGATGGTGTGGGGGCAGGAACTGGTTGGCCCTTGTCTCAAATGTGAAGCGTAGGAGTATTGCTCCCTTCGCTGCTTTATCACACTGAGGGTACATCATTATCAAATTATATTAACTTCAAACGTGATTTTTCACTACTGGTGTTTATAGGCTGGTCAGCAAACCGTCTCTCTCAGAACCTTTTTGATCTTTACTGCCTCCTTGTTGGTTCATATAAAAATTGATGACATAGCATAATTGCTTTGTATTGGATTCGAAATACAACTGGTAGACAATGCAGTTGTTGGAGACATGGGGTAATAGGTTCATAACTTGGCGTTCCAGTTATCAGTCTAGCCGCGGCGTTCTGGAACTGGTGTTAGTTATTCCCAGGAACAGGACATTGCAGTAGTCCAGCTGCGACAAAATCGTTGCTTGTCCAACCGCACGAAAGTCAACTGGTGACAGCATTGGTTTTAAATGCTACAGTAGATGTATTTGTGCAAAGCATACTTGCGCTGTCTTTACCACTTGGCAACTCATTGTAAGTCCTGGGTCCAATTTTACTCCCAGGACTGTCATTGACTCCCTTGCCAGCAATACCTCATCTCTCACTTTTAATGTTTTTGGCTAATTGCCCCGGTCAGATTTACCCACAAACATTACCTCTGGCTTTTCTACATTCAATCTCAAGCAAAACCTGGCCTAATATACCGGTACTTACCTCTAGGATGCATGGCGATGCCTAAGCATGCCTAGGCACCGTTGGTGGGAATCTATAAACGGCGTCAAGCAGTTGATTGACAACTGCACCAAATGACACCTATAAGGTAGGCGTGCTTAAGTGCTACTTATAGAATCTGGTCTTTACTGCCTACAAAATGGACGGGGGTAGGGAGCTTATTAACTAATGAATGGGAAAATTAGCAAATGGCCATTAATAGAAAGAGGTTCATAGAAAAAATCGCGCGAGACAACAGCACGCAGACAACTGAGCGCAAGGTTGACGGCGCGCTGAAGAAAAGCACTATTTTAAAGGGTTCCGATGGGGGGTGTTGGTGGGGAACCCCCCCTATTTTACTTAACAGACATCGCGCTGGCGTGGTGAGGAGTTTGGGGGGTTGTAACCCCCCTCATTATACTTGAAACCAAACTTTTTGTCTGTTTTTTAGGGAAAAAGTTCAGTTTTAAGTATAATGTGGGGGGTTACAACCCCCCAAACCCCCCACAATGCCCCACACCCCCCATCGGAGCCCTTTAAAATAGTGCTTTTCTTCGGCGCGCCGTCAACCTTGCGCTCAGTTGTCTGCGCTCAGTTGTCGGCACGCCGTTGTCTCGCGTGATTTAGTCCCGTCACCATAGAAAGATCTGGAAATTCAAACATTTTACCCTTAGCTTCAAAATTCTTGCTACGGCTTTCTCTTTTGAAATATGCGTTCATTTTGCCTCTCGTTTATCACTCATCCCCAACTTTTCAATTATCCAGCCACCTGTTGATCCTGTTTATATGCCAGATAATCACGACTCTACATTTGCGATAGGTGCCTATCTTTTATAGAATTGGATAGGTGCCTATTGCCCAATTAATTAAAAAAAAACCCAAAACTAATTATTGAGGCCGTTAAGGGTATTTTGCCACTTAAGTTAGGTGCCTAATTTTAGAAGCATCCTTTATAGTCAGCCCTCAATGTTTAACTTGCTTTTTTACCAAACTTTTCAAACCACCCTTGTAGACGCTTACTTGTTCGCCTTCCCATCCTTGAAGGGCTGAGTCTACAAGAGATTCCTCGATCATTCCAAGCAGGCAAATGGAACAAACGTTGAACCAACTTTATTTCAAATGCACTTTCTTTTCAATCTTTCAGGAAGTCAGTCAAAACTTATCTCTTTGGCAAATTGCTCCGACTCCACTGCTGCCTTGATGCATTCCTAAAACACTCCCAAACTCGATTAATCTTGACATGCTAATGTAATTTTGAAAGTTTTGTGTATTATCGCTGTCTGTATACAGTTTCTTCCTCTGTAAACTGCTCCGAAGTACTTGTGGTATTGTGGTATATAAAAATAAAGTTGTTATAATTATTATTATTAAGTGAGACAAGATGGGTAGTGCAAAGTCAATTATTAGAAATAGATGAAGGTAAATTATATGTTCAGTTGAATAAGATAGCAGGAAGTACCGTATTTTCACGCAAATAACGCGCGCATTATACACGATTTTACAAACCGTGCATAACCTTGTGCATTATACAACTTTTTTTTACATAGTTCCCCCCCCCCGATGTCCGATTCACCCCGCAGGACCGCTCGCACCCCCCCCGACGTCCGATTCACCCCGCCCGCAGGATCGCTCGCACCCCCACCCCGAAGGACCGCTCGCACCCTCACAGCCTCCCCACCCCCCATCATGGAGAAGCTCCTACTGTTCTCCTGCTGCTTCCTTTGCCGGCGGTCCCGGGCCTTCTGTGAGCCCTGCTCTGAAATGCTTCCTCTTCCGGCGGTCCCAGCCCTTCTGTGAGCCCTGCGTCTGCGCTGCTTCCTCTTCCGGCGGTCCCGCCCTTTCTCCGCCGGCAGAGGAAGCAGCAGGAGAACGATAGGAGCTTCTCCATGATGGGGGGGGGTGGGGAGGCTGTGGGGGTGCAAGCGGTCCTTCGGGGTGGGGGTGCGAGCGGTCCTGTGGGGGGGATGAATCGGATGTCGGGGGTGTGTGCGAGCGGTCCTGCGGGGTGAATCGGACGTCGGGGGGGGGGGGCATCAGGCTTTCAGGGTGGGGACAGGACTTCAAGGGGGAGAGGAGAGTCGGGGCGGGCGAAAGGAGAGTCGGGGTGGCCAGAGGAGAATCGGGGCGGGCGAAAGGAGAGTCGGGCGGCGACGGGAGAGTCGGGGCGGCATGCGCGGTATACCCGTGTGCGCGGTATATAAAAATTTCTTTACATAAATTTGTGTTCCCCGCGCACTATACCCGTGTGCGCGTTTTACACGGGTGCGCATTATCTACGTGAAAATACAGTAGTCTAAGTTAAAGGATGTTGACAAGCTATTTCATTGCATCTGCTCACTTTACATCAACCATGACTGATCCCTGCTACACTCCACTTGTTCTATTCCTTTTCTTCCATTTACCATCACCCAAACTTTCTTGATCAGCTCGTACCACCTCAGGACCACTTACTGGACTGACCCGGCTCCTAATGAGCTGTCTGAGTGGAAGCTTTACCACTTTTCATTTCGCTTCATATCATTGAAATGAAAAGTGTGGAACAACTTGTAAGTTTCAGGCTCCACATCATTCTGCCCCTCCTATTGTGATGTCATAATGCCTCATTCCACCAATGCCTAAGAGCCAACCTCATCGGTGATATCACAATGGCTTGGTTTCCCTATACATGTGCCCATTTGCTAGATGCATTTGCCTCACTGAAACGAAAAGTGTGGAATAACTTGCAAATTTCACGGCCCCCACATCATTCTCTTCTTGGTTGAGCTGAGAATTTGCAGCGGCCCCTCACAGAGCCACAACAGGAATATCTAGGAACAGCAGAATGAAAAGCAAATCTAAAGCCCTTCCTAAACCTGGTCCTGGAGGCAATAGGCCAATAGGGATAGGAAGAGATAGTGGATGCTATGGATGGGCCATTTGGCCTTTATCTGTCATCATGTTTCTATGTGACAAATGTTTCTATTCCGTGCATTCCGTGCTTTACTGTTTTGTTGGCTGAAAGAAGGGAAATTAAAAGGCTTACAATGTTGTAGTTCTGCCATTATCCTAATTAACTACCTAGAAGTTGAATCCATATTTCATGTAGATGAGCTGGCAAGCATGTCCACCCAAGGTGCAGCCAGGTCTGCAGCTGAAGCTGTTTCTAAAATTCGGCAGATCCACCGCTGGATTTGGGAGGGGAGCCAGCAGCAAAACGGGCCTCAAGTACGTCGTGTTCTGGAAGGGCTTACAGGAAAATTTAGCTTTAGAAAGTTTGCAGTTACGGAGGATGATAATGTGTGAGACGATTTGTAAATGTCACTTTGCACAACGAATTTGCCAGCAGGGCTAATTGAAGTTCAGCCACCCCGGCAATTTATTTAATGATAACTTTTCAAAATGGTTGCAAACAGAGAAATAATGGGGAAAAAAACCTGTTTATCGTTTGGTTTCAAAGCAGACGAAAAGGGGTTGCAGTGTGAGCTGTAGACAGACTAGAAAGAGAGACAGCAATGTACACGCTGAAACGAATCCAGGCAAAAAGACCGGTGATGGGGATCAGATCATGAAGCACAAGGCGATGCACTTGAGAAGCAAAATGGACACATCGTATGGAAGCTGGTTGGGATCAGCGTTGGGTGACTTGCATACAAAAAAACAGAAGACACGTAGGGAGGTTCATTTCCTTCCCCAAACAACCTACTATCTGATACATAGTATCAGGCTGCTGCCAGAAGGATGCTGGTCTGTATAAAGAGAGGTATAGCCAGTAGAAGGAAGGAGGTGTTGATGCCCCTGTACAGGTCGTTGGTGAGGCCCCACTTGGAGGATTGTGTTCCGTTCTGGAGACTGTATCTGACGAAGGACGTAAGAAGACTTGAGGGCGACGAAAATGATTGGAGGTTTGCGCCAAAAGACATATGAGGAGAGACTGGAAGCCCTGAATGTGTATACCCTAGACTGCACAGGTGCCAAAGTCCCTCCTAGAAGGCCACAATCCAGTCAGGTTTTCAGGATTTTCTCCAGTGAATATGCATGAGATCTATTTGCATGCACTGCTTGCATTGTATGCTAATAGATCTCATGCATATTCGTTGGGGAAATCCTAAAAACCCGACTGGATTGCGGACCTCCAGGAGGGACTTTGACACCCCTACCCTAGAGGAAGGAGGGACAGGAGAGATATGATTCAGACGTTCAAATACTTGAAGGGTATTAACGTAGAACAAAATCTTGTCCAGAGAAAAGAAAATGGTATAACCAGAGGACATAATTTGAGGTTGAGGGGTGGTAGATTCAGGGGCAATGTTAGGAAATTCTACTTTACGGAGAGGGTGGTGGATGCCTGGAATGCGCTCCCGAGAGGTGGTGGAGAGGAAAACGGTGACGGAGTTCAAAAAAACGTGGGATGATCTAGAATCAGAAAATAATAGTAAATATTGAAGAACTAAGGCCAGTACTGGGCAGACTTGCACGGTCTGTGTCTGTATATGGCTGTTTGGGGGAAAATGGGCTGGGGAGGGCTTCAATGGCTGGGAGGGTGTAGATGGGCTGGAGTCTGTTTTGACGGAGACTTCGGTAGTTGGAACCCAAGCACAGTACCTGGCAGAGCATTGGATTCTTGCCCAGAAATAGCTAAGAAGAACCCCCCCCCCCCAAAAAAAAAAAAAATTAAATTTTTTAAAAATTGAATCAGGTTGGGCAGACTAGATGGACCATTCGGGTCTTTATCTGCCATCATCTACTATGTTACTATTATTCGATGAAGTGATTTCCAGAAGATTATAGTCAGCGGCAGAACCAATCCTAGCGTTCAGCTTATCTGATTCCTGTTTCTTTGCTTACCAGAATGAAATAAGTTATCCTGCCGTTGTATCGGGCAATGGTGCGCCCGCATTTGGAGTACTGTGTCCAGTATTGGTCGCCGTACATTAAGAAGGATATGGCGTTAGTCAAGAGGGTTTAGAGGAGAGCGACACATCTGATAAAAGGTATGGAAAACCTGTCATACGCTGAAAGATTGGAGAAGCTGGGTCTTTTTTCCCTGGAGGAGACTTAGAGGGGATATGATAGAGACTTATAAGATCATGAAGGGCATAGAGAGAGTAGAGAGGGACAGATTCTTCAAACTTTCGAAAAATAAAAGAACAAGAGGTCATTCGGAAAAGTTGAAAGGGGACAGATTCAAAACAAATGCTAGGAAGTTCTTTTTTACCCAACGTGTGGTGGACACCTGGAATGCGCTTCCAGAGGACGTAATAGGGCAGAGTACGGTACTGGGGTTTAAGAAAGGATTGGACAATTTCCTACTGGAAAAGGGGATAGAGGGGTACAGATAGAGGATTACTGCACAGGTCCTGGACCTGTTGGGCCACCGCGTGAGCGGACTGCTGGGCACGATGGACCTCGGGTCTGACCCAGCAGAGGCATTTCTTATGCTCTTATGTTCTTATGTAATCATCACATACACCCAATGACATAGTAAGGGGGTGATGGTCTACCCCGGGCACCAGCACCCCTCCTTCTCTCTGCCCCCCACCTCTTCCCACTGCTCCCCCTTGCCATGCGAGTGCCCCTTCCCTTCCCCCATACCTCCAGTTGTTCATCCCTGGGAACAACAACTTCAACATGCTCCTTATAGGAAATGATGTCAGAGGAAGAGCTGACGGGGGTCACCAGGAGCACGTGGAAGTTCTAGATGCTTGTGGTGGTGAACAACTAGAGATAGGGAGAAATGGAAATGAAGGGAGGGGGCGCACGTGCAGCATGGGGGTATCGGGGAATGAGCAGTGGGGGCAGAGATGAGGGTGGGGGAGGGGTGTCACCGTCCCGGGTGCCTCTCACCCTCATGATGCCACTGCACACCTTCTTGTTTATAAATCAACCCTTTTTATCGATAAACTTGCCAGGGTTCCGGTGGTATATAGAATCGACGAGGACGAGCGAGGGTCTTCTTTCGGTGGGAAGGATCAAGTAGAAGGACCACCCAAAATATGGCTGTGAAAGGAGGGAGGAAGTAGCCTTAGTTAATTCATATAGTGCATACAAGGGGGCCGTTGAAAAGTTCTCAGCTCAACCCTGACGAGAACGATGTGGAGCCATGAAACAAGTTATTCCAGACTTTTCTTGACACTTTGTTTCAATGAAGCAAAAGCATCTAGAAAAAAGGCAGAAGTAGAGGGAAACCAAGCCATTGTGATGTCACCGATGAGGATGGTTCTTAGGCATAGGTGGAATGAGGCATTATGACATCACAGTAGGAGGGGCCGCTGAAAAGTTCTCAGTGCAACCAAGAAGAGAATGATGTGGAGCCAGGAAACTTACAAGTTATTCCAGACTTTTCTTGACACTTTGTTTCAATGAAGCAAAAGCATCTAGAAAATAGGCACAAGCAGAGGGAAACCAAGCCATTGTGATGTCACCGATGAGGATGGCTCTTAGGCATTGGTGGAATGAGGCATTATGACATCACAGTAGGAGGGGCCACTTAAAAGTTCTCAGCCCAACCCTGACGAGAACGATGTGGAGCCATGAAACAAGTTATTCCACACTTTTCTTGACACTTTGTTTCAATGAAGCAAAAGCATCTAGAAAAAAGGCAGAAGTAGAGGGAAACCAAGCCATTGTGATGTCACCGATGAGGATGGCTCTTAGGCATTGGTGGAATGAGGCATTATGACATCACAGTAGGAGGGGCTGCTGAAAAGTTCTCAGTGCAACCAAGAAGAGAATGATGTGGAGCCAGGAAACTTACAAGTTATTCCAGATTTTTCTTGACACTTTGTTTCAATGAAGCAAAAGCATCTAGAAAATAGGCACAAGCAGAGGGAAACCAAGCCATTGTGATGTCACTGATGAGGATGGCTCTTAGGCATTGGTGGAATGAGGCATTATGACATCACAGTAGGAGGGACCACTGAAAAGTTCTCAGTGCAACCAAGAAGAGAATGATGTGGAGCCAGGAAACTTACAAGTTATTCCAGACTTTTTGGTTTCAGTGAGGCAAATGCATCTAGTACATGGGCACAAATACAGCACAACAGAAGCCATTGTGACATCACTGCTGAGGTTGGCTCTTAGGCATTGGTGGAATCATGCATTATCACATCACAATACGAGCGGGTGATGAAAAGTTCTAGGCCTAGCCAACAAGAATGACTTGGAGTCATGAAACTATTCCACACTTTGACACTTTTTGTTTCATTTCATTCACCAGGGAGGTGCCTAAGGCCCAGTGTTGTCTTCGAGAGAGGAGGAGCAGGAGGTGTTTTCCGTACCTCGTGCTCCCAACTTTTAAACTACAGGGCAGGGGGGCTGGAGGGGGAGTGGGTACCTTCATGGCAGGAGGGAGTGGGCATCTCTCCTGACTTTTTTTTTCAAGCGGGTGTGTGTGTGTGAGGGAGTTCCTTCAATGGCAGGAGGGAATGGGAATCCCTCCTGCCATTTTGCTGCGGGTCAGGGGGTGGGGGTGGACAGTGGCTGAGGGTGGGTTGGCATGGCGCTGGGGCTTTTTTTTTTAAATGGGACAGGTTGTATGCTTTTAACTCACACACAACATCTGTTCCATTAAAAAAAAAAAAATACAGAAGCCCTATCAGCAATGACAGGAGACTGCTTCCCCTGTCACTACTGTTAGGGTTCTGCGCATGTGTCAGTCGCTCACTGAGCGATTGAATCGGTGTGTTTGCATGCAAATCATTTTCATGCAAACTTGATGGTGCATCAGATCGCTGTTGGAGAATCAGCCAACAGCGATCGAGTCGCTTATCTTTTGTGCACCTTGCTCTAAGTCAGGGGTAGGGAACTTCGGTCCTCAAGAGCCGTAGTCCAGTCGGGTTTTCAGGATTTCCCCAATGAATATGCATTGAAAGCAGTGCATGCAAATAGATCTCATGCATATTCATTGGGGAAATCCTGAAAACCCGACTGAAATACAGCTCTCGAGGACCGGAGTTCCCTACCCCTGCTCTAAGTAAGTGAATACAGCAATCATCCATAAGGAAATTAAACCAAATGGTAAGAAAACCAAGTTCCATAATGCTCAGGAAATCAGGGGGGAGGAGAACCAGAAAAGAAATCTAGTTAGCCTTAGAATTAAACCAACATCAAAGAAATTGCAAAGGAAAAGGTCAAGTATTTTATTCTGGTCCCATTGCAATATTCAGGCCTTTAAATCAAACCAGATTTGAAGATGGAGTAGAAGTCAAAATGGATTTAGGAGGCTGTCTTGCTTCTAGGAAATACTTAAAATGTTCCAAATCTAAAGAAACGTATGTCTTGCGTTCAAACTTAACGATGCATTTCCACAGAGATTGAAGACAAAAGTCCCTCCTAAGGCCAATAGATCTGATTTCAAGGCCCAAATGGCCTTTCTTCTGATCCAAGTGGTCCTACCGCCTACACTGTTCTTATGTGCGCACATCTGGTGGCATAGTGCGGTCCGCCCCGGGCACGGTCTTCTTAAGGGTGCTGCATCCCCTCCTGCTCTCCGCCCTTCCGCTCCTCTCCTTGCTTGCCGTGCATGCCCCTTACTTTCCCCCCATACCCTTTTTTTTTTTACTTCCCCGGCGCGAGGTTGCTGCCCACGTCGGCATCGGCACTCTCGCTGATGTCACTTCCGGGACCCATGCCTAGGAAGTGATGTCAGAGGGCGAGCCGACACCAATGTGGGCATGCTACTTGTTCTGGAGAAGTTAAATAGGTACGGGGAAAGGGAAGGGGGTGCGCGCATGGCGGGGGAGGGGATGCCACTGTCCCGGGTGCAGCTCACCCTTACGCGCCACTGCACACATCCTTGTGTATATGCTGGTTCTCTAAACATTTCCATGTTTAAATGGTATGTTTACTTAGAAACAGAGAAACTTGATGGCAGATAAAGGCCAAATGGCCCATCTACAACATCCACTATCTCCTCCTCCTCTACCTATTGCTAAGTCTCTTAATATTTGCATCTCCTCTTCCTATTGGCTAAGGCTCTTTACACCTGCATTGTGATGTCATAGAGCTTTATGGTTATAGAAATATAGAAACATGATGGCAGATAAAGGCCAAATGGTCCATCCGCAGCATTCACTATCTCCTCCTTAGTATTGGCTAAGACGCTTAACATTTGCATCTCCTCTTCCTATTGGCTAAGGCTCTTTACACCTGCATTGTGATGTCATAGAGCTTTATGGTTATAGAAATATAGAAACACGATGGCAGATAAAGGCCAAATAGCCCATCCAGTCTCCCATCTGCAGCATCCACTATCTCCTCCTCTTCTACCTATTGGCTAAGGCTCTTAATATTTGCATCTCCTCTTCCTATTGGCTAAGTCTCTTTACACCTGCATTGTGATGTCATAAAGCTTTATGGTTATAGAAATATAGAAATATGATGGCAGATAAAGGCCAATTGGCCCATCTAGTCTGCCCATCCGCAGTATCCATTATCTCTTTCTCTCTCCGAGAGATCCCAGGTATCTATCCCAGGCCCTCTTAAATTCAGACACTGTCTCTGTCTCCACCACCTCTTTTGGGAGACAGTTCCATGCATCTACCACCCTTTCTGTAAAAATGTATTTCCTTAGATTACTCCAGAGCCTATCACCTCTTAACTTCATCCTATGCCCTCTCATTCCGGAGCTTCCTTTCAAATGAAAGGGACTCGATTCATGCACATTCACATCACATAGTTATTTAAACGTCTCTATCATATCTCCCCTCTCTCACCTTTCCTCCAAAGTAGACAGATTGAGACCTTTAAGTCTGTCCCTATACGCCTTATCACGAAAACCACACCATTTTAGTAGCCTTCCTCTGGACCGACTCCATCCTTCTTATATCTTTTTGAGGGTGTGGTCTCCAGAATTGTACACACTATTCTAAATGAGGTCTCACCGGAGTCTTATACAGGGGCATCAATACCTCCAAATAGAATTAGCCTAATGTTCCTACATCAAGGGCTTCTAGGTAGGAGGTACAGATGAAAGAAAACCATATAAAACCACTGACATCTCACAAATGACGTGCAGAGAACCAAGAAGAAAACAGATTTACACCCACCCAGGAGGGTAGAGGGACCATGTTTGGAGAGGAAAAGCTTCTGTAACCATTTTAGGGGTCCTGCTGACTCGAACAAGCAGAGAAAGAAAGGGAAAAACAGAGACACCGAAACGAGCCTATTCAATACGTCTCTGTATTTCTTTCAAACCCTAGTAACCCAGGTAACACCAGCCAGATAGAAGCCTGCTGAATGATCAAGGAACAACACTCTAGTGATTTCTGGGGTTTTATAAAGGAGCAAGCCTGACATTTAAAAGGTTTATAGCATTAACGTCGATAGACGTCAATAACCTGAGTAGGAAGGTGATTCACTCTTTCTGAGGGCTTTTGCTTTGTCGCCAAGGTAATGTGAGAGGTCTACAATGTCTTCAACAGATCCAGCTCCACTGTCCCAGAGGTCCGGAGGTGGTCCCACGCTTTGGGTTTCAATGTAGATGCAATATGAACCGTGGCCACCTTTACTGCAATCTTTGCCATAGGTATCAGGGGTCTCAAAGTCCCTCCTTGAGGGCCGCAATCCAGTCGGGTTTTCTGGATTTCCCCAATGAATATGCATGAGATCTATGGTTTTCAATTTTTTCTTCCAGTTTATGAATTATTTTAAATTTTATTCCATTGTTTCTATTTTATTAACTGAATTCTATTATTTAACAGTTCCTCCCTTCTATTCCTTTTTACATATTCCTTTAACTCATTTACATATCATTTACATAGATGGTGCTCCTGTCTACGAAATATTCTACATGCTTCTCTCCTCTCCACTCCTTCCTACCCTCCATAGTCCTCCCTATCCTCTTCTAACCCCTTCCTCTGTAATGTCGCCTAGAGAATGCACAAATGGAAGAAATAAAAAAAATAAAATTAGCAATACAAGCTGTCTAAGCATGCAAGCTAGAGGAGATCTTCTCTCCCCCACCCCTAAGTAGTGAAAGGAAGGAACCCAGATGTTATCCATTTACAGACAATTTGTGAAGATTAAGCAGCATTTCTGACTAGACGGTGCTTGACTTGAACGCTGCACCTTCGTGTACACATAATTTATCCATCAGCAACACAGCAATGTATTACAGCTACGGCGAAGAGAGGGATCTGATTTTAAGGTAATTAGCCCTCCGTGGTAGAATTCCAAGCTGAGCAAGGACAGGGTTAGTTACTGTGAGGCTGTACACCGCACCTGTCTGCAATGCTAAACCCCACCGTAAGGACACCCACAGGGAACAAGTTAAAGCGTGCTGAATAATTCATGGGCGGACTCCTACAGAGTTCACAGTCAAAGCCAATCAGAACAAGCTGATCCAGCAAAGTAATTACCCAGCTCAAATCTATCAAAATTGCCATGGAAAGCAATCTTCAGAAAACGGAACAGGCTATTTACCTTCAAAGGAATCAACAAGCCGATGGGAGCACGCGTCTCCGGACTCTGTATATGGCGCCGAGGTTTCTTAATTAGCTAATGAGCCTTTAACTAGCCATTAATTGATGGTAACAATCCATTATTGTGGTCACTTGGCAATAATTGGGGTTTGCACGCTAGACTATAACCCCGAGCGCCCGACTATCCTAGTGTGTGGCGCAAAAGGGGACCTGGGCAAAAGAGGGGCGGGGTTGTTCCGAAAACTTGCATGCAGGGTCACAGAATAGCCCCCGCTTCCACACACAAATGCAGGAATCAGGTGGCGGCATTTCCACCGGGTTTCAGCGGTTGCGAGTACCGACACGTCAATTGCTGCGCCGATGAACACTAATTAAAACAATTAAGTTAAGCGGCAGTAGGGCGCCTACTGCTGTCTAACTTTGGTGATTTTACTAGAATCTGGCTCCACATATTTCATGTACAGCACTGCAAATGCCTAGCAGCAGTATAGAAATGACTAGGGGACACTCGATGAAGTTACAGGGAAATGCTTTTAAAACCAACAGGAGGAAATATTTTTTCACTCAGACAACAGGTAAGCTCTGGAAGGTGTTTCCAGATGATGTGGTTAATGTAGTTGGTTTAAAAAATAATAATAAAAAAAAAGGTTTGGCAGTTTCCTGGAGGAAAAGTTCATAGTCTGCTGTTGAGACAGACATGGGGGAAGCCACGGCTTGCCCTGGATCAGTAGAATGTTGCTACTCTTTGGGATTCCGGAATCTTGCTATTCTTTGGGGATTTGCATGAAATGTTGCTACTCTTTGGGGTTCCGGAATCTTGTTACTGTTTGGGATTCTGGAATCTTGCTGTTCTTTGGGATTCTATATGGAATGCTGCCACTCTTTGGGATTCCGGAATCTTGCTATTCTTTGGGGATTTTGCATGAAATGTTGCTACTCTTTGGGGTTCCGGAATCTTGTTACTGTTTGGGATTCTGGAATCTTGCTGTTCTTTGGGATTCTATATGGAATGCTGCTACTCTTTGGGATTCCGGAATCTTGCTATTCTTTGGGGATTTTGCATGAAATGTTGCTACTCTTTGGGGTTCCGGAATCTTGTTACTGTTTGGGATTCTGGAATCTTGCTGTTCTTTGGGATTCTATATGGAATGCTGCCACTCTTTGGGATTCCGGAATCTTGCTATTCTTTGGGGATTTTGCATGAAATGTTGCTACTCTTTGGGGTTCCGGAATCTTGTTACTGTTTGGGATTCTGGAATCTTGCTGTTCTTTGGGATTCTATATGGAATGCTGCTACTCTTTGGGATTCCGGAATCTTGCTATTCTTTGGGGATTTTGCATGAAATGTTGCTACTCTTTGGGGTTCCGGAATCTTGTTACTGTTTGGGATTCTGGAATCTTGCTGTTCTTTGGGATTCTATATGGAATGCTGCTACTCTTTGGGATTCCGGAATCTTGCTATTCTTTGGGGATTTTGCATGAAATGTTGCTACTCTTTGGGGTTCCGGAATCTTGTTACTGTTTGGGATTCTGGAATCTTGCTGTTCTTTGGGATTCTATATGGAATGCTGCTACTCTTCGGGATTCTGGAATCTTGCTATTCTTTGGGATTCTATATGGAATGTTGCTACTATTTGGGATTCTGGAATCTTGCTATTCTTTGGGGATTTTGCATGAAATGTTGCTACTCTTTGGGGTTCCGGAATCTTGTTACTGTTTGGGATTCTGGAATCTTGCTGTTCTTTGGGATTCTATATGGAATGCTGCTACTCTTTGGGATTCCGGAATCTTGCTATTCTTTGGGGATTTTGCATGAAATGTTGCTACTCTTTGGGGTTCCGGAATCTTGTTACTGTTTGGGATTCTGGAATCTTGCTGTTCTTTGGGATTCTATATGGAATGCTGCTACTCTTCGGGATTCTGGAATCTTGCTATTCTTTGGGATTCTATATGGAATGTTGCTACTATTTGGGATTCTGGAATCTTGCTATTCTTTGGGGATTTTGCATGAAATGTTGCTACTCTTTGGGGTTCCGGAATCTTGTTACTGTTTGGGATTCTGGAATCTTGCTGTTCTTTGGGATTCTATATGGAATGCTGCTACTCTTTGGGATTCCGGAATCTTGCTATTCTTTGGGGATTTTGCATGAAATGTTGCTACTCTTTGGTGTTCCGGAATCTTGTTACTGTTTGGGATTCTGGAATCTTGCTGTTCTTTGGGATTCTATATGGAATGCTGCTACTCTTTGGGATTCCGGAATCTTGCTATTCTTAGGGGATTTTGCATGAAATGTTGCTACTCTTTGGGGTTCCGGAATCTTGTTACTGTTTGGGATTCTGGAATCTTGCTGTTCTTTGGGATTCTATATGGAATGCTGCTACTCTTTGGGATTCCGGAATCTTGCTATTCTTAGGGGATTTTGCATGAAATGTTGCTACTCTTTGGGGTTCCGGAATCTTGTTACTGTTTGGGATTCTGGAATCTTGCTGTTCTTTGGGATTCTATATGGAATGCTGCTACTCTTTGGGATTCCGGAATCTTGCTATTCTTTGGGGATTTTGCATGAAATGTTGCTACTCTTTGGGGTTCCGGAATCTTGTTACTGTTTGGGATTCTGGAATCTTGCTGTTCTTTGGGATTCTATATGGAATGCTGCTACTCTTCGGGATTCTGGAATCTTGCTATTCTTTGGGATTCTATATGAAATGATGCTACTCTTTGGGATTCCGGAATCTTGCTATTCTTTGGAGATTTTGCATGAAATGTTGCTACTCTTTGGGGTTCCGGAATCTTGTTACTGTTTGGGATTCTGGAATCTTGCTGTTCTTTGGGATTCTATATGGAATGCTGCTACTCTTTGGGATTCCGGAATCTTGCTATTCTTTGGGATTCTATATGGAATGTTGCTACTCCTTGGGTTTTGGCTAGGTACTAGGGACCTGGATTGGGCTTGATGGACCTTTGGTCTGACCCAGTAAGGCTATTATGTTCTTATGTTCTAAATAGTAATAGATTCATCTTGCTTGTCCTAATCCAGGGGTGTCAAAGTCCCTTCTCGAGGGCCGCAATCCAGTCGGGTTTTCAGGATTTCCCCACTGAATATGCATGAGATCTGTTTGCATGCACTGGTTTGAAGGTATGCTAATAGATCTTATACATATTTATTGGGTAAATCCGACTGGATTGCGGCCCTCGAGGAGGGACTTTGACACCCCTGTCCTAATCCATGTCCTTTCTGCTGTTGAATAAAGCAGCAGATCAGGCGCAATAGCTCACGTGGATAGGTTGAAATAAATGTCAGCTACATGTTTTAGTTGAGGTTTTTTTTAAAAAAATAAAAAGGTCTTTTATACACGTGAAACAATCTTTACATTTGGAGAAACCTTTGTTAAATACCCCCAGTAACGATGAATTCAAACGAGAAGGATGTACGTGTGCATGGACTTTAGATGACATGAACACTGTCTAAATGGTTTTCGGCTTGTTAATTAATGACAATTGGAAAGGATCATTTTGTCCTACAGGGCCTCAGCGACACGATTTAAGAAAGTCAAAATGTAAAATCTTCTCGGTTAGTGACTGGGAGGGAGTGGGGGAAAAAAGCTCGCCTGTCTGTGCCGACATGACAGAATGCCAGCCAAAGTAGGGCTCCTGATGGCACTTTTGCATACTTCAGAAGAGAGGGCATGACTGCCTTCGATTTTCACCCAACTGCACATCTTCAAATTGTTACCTGTCTGACACAAGGCTCAGCAAAGATTTTACTTAGGGCTAATTAAGCCGTAACCCGTGCTCAGCCTTGAAAGATCTGCTTCGAGCACTCAGAACTATTAGCAAGGAAAGACACGCTTTTTGTGTTCTTGATGGGTATTTAAGCTTAATTTCTCTTGCAGCTGCAGAAAGGTGCTTTGTGGAGGTCAACCGAATTAGTTATCAGGCTTACACTATGTTGTAAGTGTTTCTCTGGGCTGAATTTCTAACATAATACATAGACCTCCCCAATCCCATAAAGTTGCTCACTGGAATTTGTGCGCAATTTAAAGAGACGGCTTTAGGGGGGATATGATTGAAGTCTACAAAATCCTGCATGGTGTAGAATGGGTACAAGTAGATCGATTTTATTTTATTTTTTTACCGCATCAAGATTTACAAAGACTAAGGGCCACTCGGTGTCGTTACAGGGAAATACTTTTAAAACCAATAGGAGGAACTATTTTTTCACTCAGAGAATAGTTAAGCTCTGGATTGGAACGCATTGCGGTTTAATATAGCTGGTTTTAAAGAAGGTTTGGACAAGTTCCTGGAGGAAAAGTTGAGAGAGACATGGGGGAAGCCACTGCTTGCCCTGGATCGGTGGCATGGAATGTTGCTACTCTTTGGGTTTTTGCCAGGTACTGGTGACCTGGATTGACCACTGTGTAAACAGGAGACCGGCTAGATGGACCCTAGGTCTGACCCAGTAAGGCTATTCTTATGTTCTTATGATTATTATTTAAATGCTAATTGACATTAACAACCAATTATTGGGTACTATTGTAATTGGCACTAATTAGAGTAGGGCAAGATGACAGTTGCGAGGAAATGTTGAGCGTCTCACTGAGCCATTCTTATTTCTAATCTAATCTAATATTTATGAGTCACTCTAGACCTGTCTAGGTTCAAGGCGACATAGTCAACAAAGTTTAATACAAAGGATGAAGAAAATGGAGATGGAGTTGGCGGGCCGTAAGAAGGGAGGAGGGCGAAGAAAGAAGGGAAGGGCAGGGGGGCTAGCGAACATCTTTGGGGGAATCGGAACGCAGAGAGATAGGTAATTTCCAAGATTTAGAGTTTTTCCTAGCCGTTATCAATTGAGTGGATTGTTCCGAAGAGGGAGGCTATGAGTGTCTTCCGAAATCTTAGGTGATGGTGTTCTGTTTTGACGTCCACTGGAAGGAAGGTTGTTCCAATTCTTTGCACCGATGTAGGTGAAGAGCTTGCTGAATGCGCGCTTGTATTTAATTCCTTTTGGTGAAAGCGGGATCAAGAGGAGTTTTCTAAAGTCTCGGGTTAGGACAGACCAGGAATAGATGAATAGATTTCCTTTAAAACATAAATTTCTTAACTACTATAATAAAGGTTAATCAAAGCCAAAAGAACAAAAGCAGGGCAAAAATCATTTTGCCAATGAAGCCATCATCTATCCATCATCTAACCCTAACTATATCTCCCATTCAATGTTTGCCATGCCATGCTTGTATATATAATACTAGGTTTGCCGTGCTACGTATGTCGTGCCACGCTTGAATACATAATACTAGGTTTGCCATGCAACGTATGCCACGCCACGCTTGAATACATAATACTAGGTTTGCCGTGCAACGTATGCCATGCCACGCTTGAATACATAATACTAGGTTTGCCATGCGACGTATGCCACGCCACGCTTGAATACATAATACTAGATTTGCCATGCGACGTATGCCACGCCACGCTTGAATACATAATACTAGGTTTGCCATGCAACGTATGCCACGCCACGCTTGAATACATAATACTAGGTTTGCCGTGCAACGTATGCCATGCCACGCTTGAATACATAATACTAGGTTTGCCATGCGACGTATGCCACGCCACGCTTGAATACATAATACTAGATTTGCCATGCGACGTATGCCACGCCACGCTTGAATACATAATACTAGGTTTGCCATGCAACGTATGCCACGCCACACTTGAATACATAATACTAGGTTTGCCGTGCAACGTATGCCATGCCACGCTTGAATACATAATACTAGGTTTGCCATGCGACGTATGCCACGCCACGCTTGAATACATAATACTAGGTTTGCCGTGCAACGTATGCCATGCCACGCTTGAATACATAATACTAGGTTTGCCATGCGACGTATGCCACGCCACGCTTGAATACATAATACTAGGTTTGCCGTGCAACGTATGCCGCGCCACGCTTGAATACATAATACTAGGTTTGCCGTGCAACGTATGCCACACCACGCTTGAATACATAATACTAGGTTTGCCGTGCAACGTATGCCACACCACGCTTGAATACATAATACTAGGTTTGCCATGCGACGTATGCCACGCCACGCTTGAATACATAATACTAGGTTTGCCGTGCAACGTATGCCGCGCCACGCTTGAATACATAATACTAGGTTTGCCGTGCGACGTATGCCACGCCACGCTTGAATACATAATACTAGGTTTGCCTTGCGACGTATGCCACGCCACGCTTGAATACATAATACTAGGTTTGCCGTGCAATGTATGCCGCGCCACGCTTGAATACATAATACTAGGTTTGCCGTGCGACGTATGCCACGCCACGCTTGAATACATAATACTAGGTTTGCCATGTGACGTATGCCACGCCACGCTTGAATACATAATACTAGGTTTGCCGTGCGACGTATGCCACGCCACGCTTGAATACATAATACTAGATTTGCCATGCGACGTATGCCACGCCACGCTTGAATACATAATACTAGGTTTGCCGTGCGATGTATGCCACGCCACGCTTGAATACATAATACTAGGTTTGCCGTGCAACGTATGTCGTGCCATGCTTGAATACATAATACTAGATTTGCCGTGCGATATATGCCACGCCATGCTTGAATACATAATACTAGGTTTGCCGTGCGATGTATGCCACGCCACGCTTGAATACATAATACTAGGTTTGCCGTGCAACGTATGCCATGCCACGCTTGAATACATAATACTAGGTTTGCCATGCGACGTATGCCACGCCACGCTTGAATACATAATACTAGGTTTGCCGTGCAACGTATGCCGCGCCACGCTTGAATACATAATACTAGGTTTGCCGTGCAACGTATGCCACACCACGCTTGAATACATAATACTAGGTTTGCCGTGCAACGTATGCCACACCACGCTTGAATACATAATACTAGGTTTGCCATGCGACGTATGCCACGCCACGCTTGAATACATAATACTAGGTTTGCCGTGCAACGTATGCCGCGCCACGCTTGAATACATAATACTAGGTTTGCCGTGCAACGTATGCCACACCACGCTTGAATACATAATACTAGGTTTGCCATGCGACGTATGCCACGCCACGCTTGAATACATAATACTAGGTTTGCCGTGCAACGTATGCCACGCCACGCTTGAATACATAATACTAGGTTTGCCGTGCAACGTATGCCATGCCACGCTTGAATACATAATACTAGGTTTGCCATGCGACGTATGCCGCGCCACGCTTGAATACATAATACTAGGTTTGCCGTGCAACGTATGCCACACCACGCTTGAATACATAATACTAGGTTTGCCGTGCAACGTATGCCACACCACGCTTGAATACATAATACTAGGTTTGCCATGCGACGTATGCCACGCCACGCTTGAATACATAATACTAGGTTTGCCATGTTACATGTATGATAAGCACGCTTGTTATACAATGTTTGTCAAACTATGTTTGCCATGCCATGTTTGCCAACACCCTGTATAAAAACATATATAAATATGCGTATAAACTTGTAATCCATTCTGAGCTCCACTGGGAGGATAGAAAACTAACTAATTAAATAAATATTGTGGTACAATGAGAGCAGGAACCATCAACAATCTGAATAGTGTCCATTGCACAGATAGCTTGCACATTACTTTAGGCCAGTGGTCTCAAACCCGCGGCCCGGAGGCCACATGCGGCCCACCAGGTACTATTTTGAGGCTCTCGCTATGTTTATCATAATCACAAAAGTAAAATAAAACAGTTTCTTGATCATCTGTCTCTTTAGCTATAAATGACAATATTATGATTAAGACTTAGCTAAAAGGAAAGAGTTTTACCTCATGCAAAATTGTTATTTATGAGGCCCTCCAAGAACCTACAAATCCAAAATGTGGCCCTGCAAAGGGTTTGAGTCGGAGACCACTGGCTTAACTATAACCATGACATCCTGTTTGTCTTTGGGAAGAAGAGCTGAGATTGTGATGTCATAATGCCTCATTCCTCCAATAAGAGCCAACCTCATCAGTGATGTCACAATGGCTTGATTGTCCTGTTCTCCCCTCTGTCCTCCAACCCAGCCAGCAGATTAACTGTTCCCCTTAACTCAGTGATCTCAAAATCGTGGCCCGCCAGGTCCTATTTCGAGGCCCTCGGTATGTTTATCATAATCACAAAAGTAAAATAAAACAGTTTCTTGATCATCTGTCTCTTTAGCTATAAATGACAATATTATGATTAAGACTTAGCCAAAAGGAAATATTTATAAACTATAAAGAGTTTTACCTCATGCAAAATTGTCATTTCTTTAATAAAACATCAACTCTTTTTTCTGCAGCCCTCCAAGTACCTAAAATCCAAAATGTGACCCTGCATAAAGTTTGAGTTTGAAACCACTGCTTTAGGCCTATGCATTTATGCTGGAACACAGCTCATGTTGGGTCCTGTTATGGTCCATTTTTTTTGGCCACCTGTTTTGACTCTTGGCTAGTCTTCCTTGATGGGGCTTGCTGGTCCTCCATTTTGTTTGGCTGACCCCCCCCCCCTTACAAAACTATCCAGACATACCTGAAAAAAATTCAAGCCGACAGAACTCAGCAATGGAAACACCAGTGAAAACAACACAGACATGGTGCAGTCTGGACAATGCAATATCCCAGTTCTGTTCTACGAGTAGAGTGCATTTATAGACGCTATTAACACATCAGCATGGCAGCGCTGTGAGAAGCAAAATGACATCAAAGCTTGCTGGGCATTTTAAATGCAGGAAGAGTACAAGGGCATCCTTTGATTTTTCTGCCGAGAAACCCTCTTTGGACATCACAAAAGGGTAGCCAAAAGCCTTCAAAGTGCTAATGCAAGTGTACTTGGAACGCTGGAATCTGTAAAATTGATAACAGAGCGCATTAACGTACCAAGAGAGGATGCAACGGTGAAGAAATGATTAGAAAGACTGAATGACTGCATCGGAAGACACAATCCAAAGATTCTATTAGCAGAAAACTAGAGAAAGCAGTTTTGCTTTGACCAAACTAGAAAGTAAATAAAGAGGCCTATGTTATATTCAGTAGGCCATTGAGATCAGAATCGAGAGATTAAGTGGCCCCTGTAATTTACAGAAGGTTCTGCCAAACTCAGAACCTTTTGTGAAATAGGTACCTATATAAGGATGTGGTCCACATCATTCTCTTCTTGGATAGGCTGAGAACTTCTCAGTGGCCCCTCCTGCTGTGATGTCACAATGCCTCATTCCACTAATGCCTAAGAGCCAACCTCATTGGTGATTCCCTCTACTTGTGCCCATTTACTAGATGCATTTGCCTCATTGAAACAAAACGTTTCAAGAAAAGTGTGGAATAGCTTGTAAGTTGCATAGCTCCACATCATTCTCTTCTTGGATAGGCTGAGAACTTCTCAGTGGCCCCTCCTGCTATGATGTCACAATGCCTCATTCCACCAATGCCTAAGAGCCAACCTCATCGGTGATGTCACAATGGCTTGGTTTCCCTCTGCTTGTGCCCATTTACCAGATGCATTGCCTCATTGAAAAAGTGTGGAATAACTTGTAAGTGTCATGGCTCCACACCATTCTCTTCTTGGTTGGGCTGAGAACTTTTCAGTGGCCCCTTGTAAAGGGGCAGACTGGATAGACCGTTCAGGTCTTTATCTGCTGTCATTGACTATGTTCCTCTGTTGAAATTTTAAATGTAATTCCTGGAGTTTTGTTCCAGTCTTATTTTTATGGGACTTGCTCTGAACTGCGAGGTATGCGGCGTAATATAAAACGTTATGTTATGTCCTTCCAAACAGAACAGAAAAGAGGGTGATGGTGAGTGAGGGATGAATTTACCTCCCCTGAGAGTAGAAATGTACATGCTGGGCTGTTGCATGGCATTGCTACCATTCTCCTTGCTTCTGCCTCAGGGAATTACTTGAGGTTGGGGAAAGCACTCGGTGCAAACATCTAGAGTTCTGAGGATTCAGTCCTGTGTTGTCTGCAGTTTCTTTTTAATTGACTATGGAAATAAATCCAGAAAACACACTTCCGCTATGTATTTGTGTCCTCCGCTGAGCACAGCTGCTTGTTCACTGTGCCCCGCTGGGACCAGTCTCTTGTTTCTGAGCCAGGAAAACGTAGCTTCCACCTCTGATGGTCCTTCCAGGGTCCTGTGTGTACATGTTTAGAATACTAGCATTTAAGTGTGTGGCGCAGTGGGTTAAAGCTACAGCCTCAGCACCCTGAGATTATGGGTTCAAACCCAAACTGCTCCTCGTGACCCTGGGCAAGTCACTTAATCCCCCCATTGCCCCCAGGGTACATTAGATAGATTGTGAGCCCGCCGGGACAGACAGGGAAAAATGCTTGAGTACCTGAATAAATTAATGTAAACCGTTCTGAGCTCCCTTGGGAGAACAGTAATAAATAATGTGAACCAGAGTTGCTATTGTGACATCATTGTTCAAAGTGTTTTATAATGCCTCATTCCACCAATAAGAGCCAACCTCATCAGTGATGTCACAATGGCTTGATTGTCCTATTCTTGGCTCACTTTTACTACATTTTGATTTCTAGAGTGGTGAAGTGGTTAAAGCTACAGCCTCAGCACCCTGAGGTTGTGGGTTCAAACCCTCGCTGCTCCTTGTGACCCTGGGCAAGTCACTTAATCTCCCCCATTGCCCCAGGTACATTAGATAGATTGCGAGTCCACCAGGACAGACAGGGGAAATGCTTGAGGACCTGAATAAACTCATGTAAACCATTCTGAGCACCCCTGGAAGAACAGTAAGTAAATAAATACTGTGAAATGTTCCAGCCTCTGATAGCCAGAGCAGGTATTGTGACATCATAATGCCTCATTCCACCAATAAGAGCCAACCTCATCAGTGATGTCACAATGGCTGGATTGTCCTATACTTGGCTCACTTTTACTACATTTTGATTTCTAGAGTGGCACAGTGGTTAACCCCTGAGGTTGTGGGTTCAAACCCTCACTGCTCCTTGTGACCCTGGGCAAGTCACTTAATCCCCCCATTGCCCCCAGGGTACATTAGATAGATTGTGAGCCCACCAGGACAGACAGGGAAAAATGATTGAGTACCTGAATAAATTCATGTAAACCGTTTGAGCTCCCTTGGGAGAACGGTATAGAAAATTGAATAAATAAATATAGACACCTATATGCCGGTATGCCACTTAAACACAGTTCTATAATTCTGTGACTATAGGGCTCATTTTCAAAAGAGAAAAAATGTCCAAAAGTGACATTTGGACGTTTTTCTTGCTACAACGTCCATATCGCTATTTTCTTTTTTTAAACTTTATTGATTTTCAAACTTTGATAATGTAATACAGTTGATAAATCAGAAATACTGTATACAACGCACTATTAACTATACAATTATTACATTAAACAATCATTTACTCCCATCCTCATCTTAATTATTAATATAATAATACATATGATGATGATATGATTTCAATATTATAATTAAATATTTTAACTCCTCAACGTACATTTCCCTCCCTGGATGTGTAAAGAAATCTAATGAAAAGGGAAGAAACATGACCCTTACTGTAATGCAACAAAAGTAGTCAATGGACTCCAGACATCATTAAAGAACTTACTAGTCCCCCAAATGTTCCGCCATCATTCTTTCATACTTATACATGGTACACACATAGTTCTTCCAATTATGTGATCAGTTGAACACCTATTCCTGTCACGATCAGGAAAAGGCGACTTTTATACTTGTCTAAAGTAGGCTTAACATGAAGTAACGTACCACAAATTACATACCGCTATTTTCAAAGCCCACGTTTTAGACATCTTTCAAGGCTGGCGGTCTTCTGTTCGTCTAAATTCCAAAGGGGCAAAATGCTGTAAGTTACACCCGTCCTTGCTGCCGTTAGCCAGCTGAACCTACGCCAGTCTCATGACTGGTGTAACTATTGCCACGTAAAGGTGGGCAAATTGGTACCGTTTTGTGTTACTATTCTTTAATGGAATCCAGATGCCCCTTGGGACAGCTACGTGGAGGCGTCCATTCGTAGAATGACCCCCCATAATTTTCAGGCGCAAATTTCTCCGAGGACCTTTTCAAACTTTCGCCGACGGTTATGTAATTCAAATTCTGACATGCATTTGCAGGAAACTATTGAAAACCTATCTATTTGTGAAGATTTTGGAAAATTGATGATTTGCATTTCACCGTGAAGTACTCGGTCCTCTTTTTCCCCCCTCCCCCCCACTTTTACAAAACCACGCTAGCGTTTTTAGCACTGGTTGCGGCGGTAACAGCTCTGACACTCATAGAATTCCTATGAGCGTCGGAGCTGTTACCGCCGCGGACAGTGCTAAAAACTGCACTATGGTTTTGTTAAAAGGGGGGAGTTATTTTGTTAACCACACTGATCTGCAAGATATGGCGGTATATAAATACATTTCTATGTTATGTTATGTCCTCTTTGAAAACTCATCCACATTTACTGGACAGTGGCTACGTAGGCCCTCTTTTACTAAAGTTTGCTAATCGATTATTGCACGCCAATTTGATTAGCGTGCGCTAAACGCTAACGCATCCATAGACTAAAATGCACGCGTTAGTGTTTAGCGTGTGCTAAATTGATTAGCGCATCTTAGTAAAAGAGGGCCTTAAACAACAATATACCAATACAGTAAAACCTTGGTTTGCGAGCATAGTTTGTTCCGGAAGCGTGCTTGTAATCCAAAGCACTCATATATCAAAGCAAATTTCCCCATAGGAAATAATGGAAACTCAGACCCACAACCCAAAAACTTTAATAAACAATACTATACGTACTCGTATTGCAAGACCTCACTCGTTTAGAACAGTCACTACACTCCCGCAGCGTCAGAGAGAGAAGAACCATCGGCTCAGTTGTGATGATGTGACTAAACTCGCAAAGCTCAACACGGTTAACAGGAATTAGGGTAGAAAGGAACTCCAGAGGAGGGAGGGATGAAGAGGAAATTTAGAGGACTAGAATAATCAGAGAGGGAGGAGGAGTTACATTTTTGAGAATAACCAGGTTTTCAGATGTTTACGGAAGAGTTGGAGGGAGCTCAGATTCCTAAGAGGGGAGGTAAGGTTGTTCCAGAGCTCAGTGATTCTAAAAGGGAGGGAGGAACCTAGTTTTCCTACAAGGGAGACGCCTTTTAGAGAGGGAAAGGAGAGTTTCAGTTTTTGGGTGGAATTGGGGTTAGAGGAATTCCAAGAAAGAGGAATAAAGGGGGGGAAGATGCCGTGTAGGATCTTGAAAGTGAGGCAGGCACATTTGAAGTGGACTCTGGAGATTATCGGAAGCCAGTGGAGCTTGGACAAAAGCGGTGAGACGTGGTCGAATTTGCTTTTTGCGAAGATAAAGTTAGCAGCGGCATTTTGAATCCGCTGGAGTCTTTGAAGGTTTTTCTTTGTTAGGCTTAGGTAGTGTTGCAATAGTCCAGTCTGGAAAGGATGGTGGATTGGGCAAGGACGGCAAAGTGTTTTTGATGGAAACAGGTTCTCACTTTCCTCAGCATGTGAAGGCTGAAGAAACATTTTTTTTATTAGGGAGTTGAAGGAAAGTGTAGAGTCAATGATGACTCCCAGAATTTTACTTGAGTATTCAAGATGCAGAGTGGGGCCAAAGGACAGAGGGATGGAGGTGGGCAGTTGGTCCAATTTTGGGCCGAGCCAGAGAAGTTTTGTTTTGGATTTGTTCAGTTTCATCTGCACAGTGTGAGCCCAGGATTGAAGGTACTCGTGTATACTGTATGCACTTGTATTGCAAGACCTCGCTCGTTTAGAACAGTCACTACACTCCTGCAACATCAGAGAGAGAAGAACCATCGGCTCAGTTGTGACGCGTGTATACTTTATGTACTCGTAATGCAAGCTATTGCTTGTATATCAAGTTAAAATTTAATCAAAATGTTTTGCTTGTCTTGCAAACCAAGTTACTTGCAATCCAAGGTTTTACTGTATATCCTGATGGCAATTTTTCAAGGGTCTTCAGACTGCCAATCGGGTGGTCTAACACGATTGGACTGCAATCCTCATTGGACCCGTTGCTATGCTATCTAATGATTCATATTCAATTTAAATCAAAGTTTTCTTTCTTAGTCAAAATCATTCTTAAAAGGCAAAAAAGTAAATAAAGTTATCTTGTCTTTAGTTAGAGCGTCACCTCTTCCGACGAGCCTCGTTTCACTGCTTCATCAGGGAAATGATGTGTAATAAATAGCGTACTGCGCTGATTTAAATGAATGAGCTTAATACTCTGGGCTGGAATGCCTCTGGAATGGCAAAAAACATTCCGACAAATCGACCGTACAGGATCAATTGACTGTGCAGGATCTGGTTTGTTTAGTTTTACAATGTATGTGTTGGTGTTCTAGTGCTCACTGCAGTGTTTAAGATGCTGCCTTTTCCTAGGTACACTCTTGTTGGGCGATATGTAGATTGTTACTAAAAATCATATTTTTCATATAGATGGAGGGGGGTCAAAAAATGATGGGCCCCGGGTGTCACATATGCTAGGTACGCCACTGCGCTGGCATTGGCTGCTTTATGACATCACTTCCTGGTCAGAAGGGAGCTGACACCGGCGAACATTTCAAGAGGTACGCAGGGTGGGGAGTTCAAGCAGCAGAGAAGAGTGGGGGGAAGGAAAAAGTGAGGGGGTGCATGGCGCAGCGATGTCAGGTGCCCCCGCCCCGGGCACAAAATCTCCCTTGCTATGCCGCCATTCCTGAAAATTAACAATTTGCTTCCATTTCAGTAATAATGCAGTGGGATGTCAAGCAGTTAAATCTGAATTAGGTCGAGGCTACGTCAGGTTCACACAGTTTTACAGCAATCAAATTCAAGTCAGCTTGGGTGAATTATTAATTTGGACAATCATGTTTTTTAGTGTGCATCGAGGCTGGCTTTTACGCTATTTACAGCAATCTTCAATCCGCTTTGTGCATTCATTTTCTCTACCCATTTGTGGTCTGTGTTCAAACAGCAATACTTTTGCCAGAACCCAATTTTAATCTTCTGCGGTGACCTAAAGAGTGTTATTCCATGAAAATCAGCTTAATAGCTTTCTCATCCCTACGCTTTTTGTTTATGAATAAATAATTTCCCGTTGGCATTGTCATTCTTCTATTGTGTGCATCTTATTTTTGGCAAGCTTTCTGGGCACTTCGTTCCGCTGGAGCGTCGTTTGCACACTGAAATAATGATTAGTTTATAAAAAGATAGGGTCTGTTTTCCTTTCCCCGAGAAAGGCGAGAAATAAAGCTCTTTCACACCGGTGCACACCTCCAGAATCCACAGAAACAGAATGAGAACGGGAACTGCCTTGGTGGCAACGATTATACTCAGAAAAGGGCTCCAAGCGGACACATTCAGGTGTGTCAAAATGAAAAAAAAAAAAATTCCTACCCAGAGCAATTTGGAAATCTCGTTATCATCTGGGCTGCTGTGTTCTGAATCACCTAAAGGTGCCCTAGGAACCTATCTCAGAATCCTACATAAAGACCATCCCTATAGTCCAGATGAGGGGGAGGGGAACCAAAAGTGGAAGGATATAGACTGGAGGAAAAGTCCATAGTCTGTTATTGAGACTGACATGGGGGAAGCCACTGCTTGCCCTGGGATTGGTAGCATGAATCTTGTTACTCTTTGGGATTCTGCCAGGGTCTTGAGGACCTGGATTGGCCACTGATGGAAACAGGAAACTGGGCTAAACAGACCATTGGTTTGACCCAGTATGGCTATTCTTATGTTCCTACTAGAGAGTTGCGCGAGGATAGAAATGCCACCCATCCCCGCCCGTCCCCACCAGGATCCTCTCCATCCCCACCCGTCCCCATCAGGATCCCTCCGTCCCCACCAGGATCCTCTCTGTCCCCACCCGTGCCCATCAGGATCCTCTCTGTACCCACCAGGATCCTCTCCGTCCCCACCTGTCCCCGCCAGGATCCTCTCCATCCCCACCCGTCCCCATCAGGATCCCTCCGTCCCCACCAGGATCCTCTCTGTCCCCACCCGTGCCCATCAGGATCCTCTCTGTACCCACCAGGATCCTCTCCGTCCCCACCTGTCCCCGCCAGGATCCTCTCTGTCCCCACCAGGATCCTCTCCGTCCCCACCCGTCCCCATCAGGATCCCTCCGTCCCCACCAGGATCCTCTCTGTCCCCACCCGTGCCCATCAGGATCCTCTTCGTACCCTCCAGGATCCTCTCTGTCCCCACCCGTCCCTGCCCAGGATCCTCTCCGTCCCCACCCGTCCCCGCCAGGATCCTCTCCGTCCCCACCAGGATCCTCTCCGTCCCCACCTGTCTCCGCCAGGATCCTCTCCGTCCCCACCAGGATCCTCTCTGTCCCCACCAGGATCCTCTCCGTCCCCACCTGTCCCCACCAGGATCCTCTCTGTCCCCACCAGGATCCTCTACATCCCCACCCGTCCCCATCAGGATCCCTCCGTCCCCACCAGGATCCTCTCTGTCCCCACCCGTGCCCATCAGGATCCTCTCCGTACCCACCAGGATCCTCTCCATCCCCACCTGTCCCCGCCAGGATCCTCTCCATCCCCACCCGTCCCCATCAGGATCCCTCCGTCCCCACCAGGATCCTCTCTGTCCCTACCCGTGCCCATCAGGATCCTCTCAGTACCCACCAGGATCCTCTCCATCCCCACCTGTCCCCGCCAGGATCCTCTCCATCCCCACCAGGATCCTGTCTGTCCCCACCAGGATCTTCTCCGTCCCCACCCGTCCCTATCAGGATCCCTCCGTCCCCACCAGGATCCTCTCTGTCCCCACCCATGCCCATCAGGATCCTCTTCGTACCCACCAGGATCCTCTCTGTCCCCACCCGTCCCTGCCCAGGATCCTCTCCGTCCCCACCCGTCCCCGCCAGGATCCTCTCCGTCCCCACCAGGATCCTCTCCGTCCCCACCCATCCCCGCCAGGATCCTCTCCGATCCCAACCATCCTCGCAAGGAATTACCTCCATCCCCGCCTGTCCCCATAAAAAGCAGCAATTATTTCTGACAGGATCATCAATTCCACAGTTTCTTTTGCTGTTTTCCTTGTGGAATCTCTTTGGTGGAACCCTTTTTTAGTTTTCTGTTCAGGTAATTAACTTATAAACCCCCTCTTTTACTAAGGCTGATGTGTCCATTATATTATATGGACGAACCCTTCTTCCAAAGCCTTCCATCGCTGTGGGAATTCCCGTTGGCTAGAGGGGGGTCCCCATGGGAATCCCGTGGGCCAGAGGGGGGTCCCTGTGGGAGTCCCATAGGTTATGGGGGGATTCCCGTGATCCCCGTTCCCGTGCAGACCTCTAGTTCCTACCTCTTGTGTCCGGTTAACTCTGAATTAAATTACAAAATACTTCTTGAGACATATAACCAAATTAGCATTTTTAAGTGCTTGGCAGAAGTTTCAACCATAATCCCTGACAGCAGTTTCAGACTATTTATAACTCTATTTGCCAGGTGCACTTGAAGGAATGTGAAGGTAATAAGAAAATAAAAAAAATATGGCCCAGACAGACTTATATACGAGGATTGATTCACAAGTCATGGCAACTATTGTTTTTTTCTCTTGAAAATGCTCCAACACTGGAAATCTAATATATACGTTTGGAAGCGGGTGACATGTACTTCTTAATGTTGCCATCAGAAGACAGATGAGTGCAGCGGTCTCTGGCAGGGGAGAAGCGAAAAAAAACCATGACATTTGAAATCATCGTTTTACCATGGCATACAGCAAAGTACAAGCACAAACTTTAATTGTTAGCATCCTTCAAAGCAGTCTCCCAGGATGTTCATGGTTCATTGCATTTGGTTCATTAATGCGTGCTACCTCTCAGCGCAATGGCTTCTTCATTTTAGGAATTAGATGACAAAGCTACAGTTCACACAGCAGACGCTGTGAAAGGTAGTTTCCAGCGTCGGGGATGGGAGATCTTGCAAATACCCGTCGTATTCTCCCGATCTCAGTCCATGTGACTTCAATCTGGTTTCTAAAGGAAAGAAGCCATTGCATTGGACAGGCCTTGCTAACAAACAGATCATTTGAACGGTGGTACACATTGGTGGATCAAATGCAGCTGATGGTTTTCACCGCCTTCCGCCTTTTTAAAATCTTGTCATATATTTTTATTAATTTGATGTACCTTTCACTGATTGTACAGTTCTTTGCTGTTAACCGCCTGGAATTTTGTGGATGGGCGGTATACAAGAATAAATTTATTATTATTACACTTCTCCCTCCGTATTCGGTGTGATAGGGGATTAACAGAACCGCAAATAACTTTTTCATATGTTATTAATTTGATGTACCTTTCACTGATTGTACAGTTCTTTGCTGTTAACCGCCTGGAACTTCGTGGATGGGCGATATACAAGAATAAATTTATTATTATTGCACTTCTCCCTCCGTATTCGCTGTGATAGGGGATTAACAGAACCGCAAATAACTTTTTCATATGTTATTAATTTGATGTACCTTTCACTGATTGTACATTTCTTTGCTGTTAACCGCCTGGAACTTCGTGGATGGGCGATATACAAGAATAAATTTATTATTATTGCACTTCTCCCTCCGTATTCGCTGTGATAGGGGATTAACAGAACCGCAAATAACTTTTTCATATGTTATTCGCTGTTTTCTATTAAAAACCATCGTGAATATGGTGAAATCGCAAATAACATGGCGGGAGACCTGGCCTGTTCCTGAAGGAGAGGCAAAACACGGTGAAGAAAGTGCCTGGAATCGGCGATTTTTCTCTGTAAATGCTTGGAATCAGCGATTTCTGTATGCAAGCTGATGTAATTTGGGGGGAGGAGCCGGCAAGCTAAAAACCGTGAATAATTGAAACCGTGAATGCTGAAACCGCGAATACTGAGGGAGAAGTGTATTATTAAATGGCCCGTCAAGTCTGCCCATCCGCAGTAACTGTTCTCTCTTCCTCTCTCTAAGAGATCCCTTGCCTTCTTGAATTCAGACACAGTCTCTGGCTCCGCCACCTCTTCCGGGAGACCGTTCCACGCCTCTAGCACCCTTTCCGTAAAAAAGTATTTCCTCAGATTACTCCGGAGCCTCTCACCTCTTAACTTCAACCTATGCCCTCTCATTGCCGAGTTTCCTTTCAAATGAAAGAGACTCGACTCTTTACATCACAGGTGTCGAAGTCGGTCCTCGAGGGCCGCAATCCAGTCGGGTTTTCAGAATTTCCCCAATGAATATGCATTGAAAGCAGTGCATGCACATAGATCTCATGCATATTCATTGGGGAAATCTTGAAAACCCGACTGGATTGCGGCCCTCGAGGATCGACTTTGACATCCCTGCTTTACATAAAGGTATTTAAACGTCTCTAACATAACGAACCGTGGACAACCTGGGGAGACCAATTTGAAGGATGTTAACAGTTAAACAGTTTGTACTTTTAATTGCTGATCATGAGGAAAACTGTATTCCATAATAAAATGACGATTTCAAATGTTATGTTTCTTGCTTCTCCTCTACCAGAGACGCCTGCGCTCATCTCTTATCTGGTGGCAACATTAAAAAGTACATGTCATACACTTTCAAATGTATATATTAGATTTCTAGTGCTCGTACACATAATGTGGGGGGGTTGCTCCCCCCCACATCCCCCAACGGCAGCGCGAAGAATATGTAGTAAAGTGGGGGGATCCCCCCACTCCCCCGGAGTTCTTTAAAAGTAACTTTTTAGGTGGTGCGCTGGGGTCTTGCACCGAATTGTCTGTGCTGCAATGTTGGCGTGCCGAAGTCTCGCCCGCTTTTGTCCTGTCACCACAAATATTGCCACAATTTGCTAGGGAGTGCTGAAAAGTTCTCAGCCCAACGAAGAAGAGTATGATGTGGATATGATTCAGTCATTCTCTTTGTTGACATTAGTTCAGATCATTCATCTGAATTAATGTCAACAAAGAGAATTTCCATTTCTGCAAATTGGCACTTAACGAAATAAGATAACACTCTTTTCAGCTAAAGAATTTAGGAAGTTGGTTGGTTGGGCTGAGAACTTTTCAGCACCCCCCTGGTATGTAATAAAAGTGAGCCAACCATAGAACAATCAAGCCACTGTGACATCACTGATGAGGTTGGCTCTTATTGGTGGAAAGAGGCATTATGACATCACAATCTCAGCTCTGGTTACCAGAGACTGAAACTCTTCACACTACCAGGATGTGCTAAAACGTTCTCAGCCCCAACCATGAAGAGAATGACCTGGATATGGTTCAATCAATGATCTGAAATGATGTCAAAACACAAAATTTCGTTTCTGCAAATTGGCACTTAACAAAATAAGAGAACACTCTTTTCAGCCACAGTGCCAAAATAACGCTCAGAATATAGGAAGCTGGTTGGATGACCTGAGAACTTTTCAGCACCCCCTTATATGCAGTATAATAAAAGTGAGCCAAGTATAGGACAATCAGGCCATTGTGACATCACTAGTGAGGTTGGCTCTTATTAGTGGAATGAGGCATTATGACATCACAATCTCAGCTCTGGAATGTTGCTCCAAGGAGTTGCTGAAAAGTCCTCAGCCCAGCCAAGAAGAGAATGAAGTGGATATGGTTCAATCAATGATCTGAAATGATGTCAAAACATAGAATTTCGCTTCTGCAAATTAGCCCTTAATGAAATAAGATGACACTCTTCTCAGCTCCAGTGGCAAAATAAGGCTCAGAATTGAGGAAGTTGGTTGGTGGAGCTGAGAACTTTTCAGCACCCACTGGTATGTAATAAAAGTAAGCCAAGAGTAGAACAATCAAGCCATTGTGACATCATTGAGGTTGGCTCTTATTGGTGGAAAGAGGCATTATGACATCACAGTCTCAGCTCTGGTTACTAGAGACTGAAACTCTTCACACTACCAGGAAGTGCTGAAACGTTCTCAGCCCCAACCATGAAGAGAATGACCTGGATACGGTTCAATCAATGATCTGAAACTATGTCAAAAACATAGAATTTTGTGTCTGCAAATTGGCACTTAAAGAAATTAGATACCGCTCTTCTCAGCAACAGTGGCAAAATAACACCCACAATTTAGGAACCGGGTCGCTTAGGCTGTAAACTTTTCAGCAACCGCGCCTATGAATCAACCCTTGTATCAAATGCCCCCTCAAAAAAATCAATCTTATTTTGCAGGTTTGCAGTGGCGAGGTTGGATGCTGACTCCAGCAAATCTGGAAATTGTGTTGAGGGAGGGCATTGGCATAGATTTAAAAAAAAAAAAAAAAAAAAAAATCATTAAACAGCAATAATATCCCTGAGTCTGGAAGGAACTGGAAGATGCGGAGACACCTTACTTTGGTTCTGACCACCCTGACAGCTATTTCTACAGTTTGTCAGCCTGACTGCATTGGAAGCTCTGTTGAGTGCCAGCTTGATGCTTTCCCGGTGCCCAATCACTTCTTCCCGAGTTCATCACCCGCCATAAACAGCGGCACTGAGATTGCCATTCATCCCTCTTGATTTGCATTTTTCATTCATGCGCCTGGGCAGCTAATCTTTTCAATCTTGATGCTTTCTCAGGTGGGGGGGGGGGGGGGGGGTCATTTTCATTTGTTTTGGTTCCACTCTATCAAACACAGCAGCTATATGATGAAATGATAACAGTGGACCTAATAAGAAAAAAATACAATATAAGAAGAAATGCAGATATAATTCTTGGATTTTATTGCATCCTGAGTGCCTTTGGCCCTATTATATTGTTCAAGGCTGCACCTTTGACTTTGAGCGTCTTTGCAAGAAAGCAAATGGATCTGTAAAGGATTATAGCATTCTTCTCAAACATCAGGTTTCCTCCAGGGCACCTTTAATTACAAAACATCACTAGCTCACTTTAGTTTGGCTGTTGTGTTTGTACAATGAAATAACCCGAAGCCATGAGAACGTCATCTTATAGGATGAAATATTGAAAGGGTTTCATTGCAAGAGATCATACGAGGGCTCTTTATTCTTCCACGGTAAACACTATCATTTAAAAAAACATACAAAAATTTCTAGCAGAATTATGTATGTAAAATTATGTAAACCGTGTAGGTATAGAAATTTTTTTAAAAAATAAATATTTGTCCTAGATCCAGAATTTTGGTGACAGAAAAGACACTTTCATCATTGGAAAGGGACTTGGGAGTTCTGATCGACAAATCGATGAAGCTGTCCGCGCAATGTGCGGTGGCGGTAAAAAGGGCAAACAGAATGCTAGGAATGATAAAGAAGGGGATCACGAACAGATTGGAGAAGGTTATCATGCCGCCATGGTGCGCCCTCACCTGGAGTACTGCGTCCACCACTGGTCGCCGTACATGAAGAAGGACACGGTACTACTCAAAAGGGTCCAGAGAAGAGCGACTAAGATGGTTAAGGGGCTGGAGGAGTTGCCGTACAGCGAAAGATTAGAGAAACTCGGCCTCTTCTCCCTCGAACAGAGGAGATTTAGAGGGGACATGATTGATACATTCAAGGTACTGAAGGGAACAGACTTGGTGGAAAAGGACAGGTTGTTCACCCTCTCCAAGGTAGGGAGAACGAGAGGGCACTCTCTAAAGTTGAAAGGGGATAGATTCCGTATGAACGTAAGGAAGTTCTTCTTCACCCAGAGAGTGGTAGAAAACTGAAACACTCTTCCGGAGTCTGTCATAGGGGAAAACACCCTTCAGGGATTCAAATAGGTGAAAACACCCTTTAGGGATTCAAATAGGTAAAAACACCCTTCAGGGATTCAAGACAAAGTTGGACAAGTTCCTGATAAACTGGAACGTACGCAGGTGAGGTTGGACTCATTTAGAGCACTGGTCTTTGACCTGGGGGGCCGTCTGCTGGGTACGACGGGTTGCTGGTCTGACCCAGCAGCGGCAATTCTTATGTTCTTATACCAATGATCAAGCGCTCTCTCTTCCCCAAACCTCATGCCTGAACTTTTTTTAAAAAAATTTTCCAGAAGTGTTAAGATTGGAGCAATTATGAACAATTTTTAAAACATCTAATGACAACGGGACTTAGGGGTGATCGTCAGTGAGGACATGAAGGCTGCCAATCAAGTGGAGCAAGCTTCTTCCGAGGCAAGACAAATCATAGGTTGCATACGCAGGGGTTTCGTCAGCCGTAAGCCTGAAGTCATTATGCCATTGTATAGATCCATGGTGAGGCCCCACCTGGAATACTGTGTGCAATTCTGGAGGCCGCATTACCGTAAGGATGTGCTGAGGCTGGAATCGGTCCAGAGAATGGCCACCCGGATGGTCTCGGGACTGAAGGATCTCCCGTACGAAGAACGGTTAGATAAATTACAGCTATACTCGCTCGAGGAGCGCAGAGAGAGGGGGGACATGATGGAGACGTTCAAGTATCTCACGGGCCGCATCGATGCAGAGGAGGATATCTTCTTTTTCAAGGGTCCCACGGCAACAAGAGGACACCCGTGGAAAATCAGAGGCGGGAAACTGCGCGGTGACACCGGGAAATTCTTTTTCACCGAAAGGGTGGTAGATCGCTGGAATGGTCTTCCACTTCAGGCGACTGAGGCCAGCAGCGTGCCTGATTTTAAGGCCAAATGGGATCGACACGTGGGATCTATTCGTAAAGTAAAGGCAGGGGAGGGTCATTAGGGTGGGCAGACTGGATGGGCGTGGCCCTTATCTGCCGTCAATTTCTATGTTTCTATGTTTCTAATTTTAACCTGAATTTTCTTCCTGGCTGCTATTAAGAAACAGCACAATCCTGGTACCTGATACATATAAAGATGGGCTCCTTTTACTCAGGTGCGCTAGCGTTTTTAGCGCACGCACAAAATTACCGTGCGCTAAACTGCGCGGTACGCTTCTAGAATAACGCTGGCGTTAAGGTCTAGCGCCCGTGGCGATTTAGCACGCGCTATTCCGCACGTTAAGGCCCTAACGCACCTTTGTAAAAGGAGCCCCATAAGTCAAATCCAATTAAAAACCTTTTATTCAGACTATTAGTGAAAATGCTAACTAAACTTAGCGGTGGCAATTTCTTTTCCGTCAAGAACATGGACTATCTCCTGCGTGTGAAAATATTCCCACCTTTAGGGGGCGCCCTTGAATTTCTGCTCATGATACATTTCCCAGGCTCTCTGCTTCGGTTTAAAGCAGTGTCTCGCAAACCTTTTAGCTCTGACACACTAAACGGAGCAAATGGTTTTTGTTTTTTTTTAAGCACATTATAATTGAAATCATAAAATTGCAAAATTTATTTAAAGTTCTTTAAGCTATGTATGGGCAATTGTAACAATGGTGAAACTAAAGAAGGTAGAATTGCTAATCAATGCGATGGATGAGCTTGGTTTTGAATGCAAATGAGCTTAAACCACGTCTCGATAGTAGACAAGCAAACACGTATTTCATCATCCACCATCTGCATCTCTTTTTTTTCTATTTAATTTCTATCACTAGTTCTACTTATTAATTAAATGAATCAAAAACAAAATTACTCTGGCTCGGCCCAAAATTAGCCCACCTGCCCGCCCTCTTCACCCTACCCACAGGCCCTGCTCTACACCTTGAGTTCTCAAGCAAGGTCCTCGGCATCACTATCGACTCCTCCCTTTCCCTCAACGATCACCTGAATTCCCTGGCAAAATCTTATTTTTTCAGCCTCCACATGCTGAGGAAAGTTAGATCCTATTTTCACCAAAAGCATTTCACCGTCCTTGTACAATCCATCATCCTATCCAAACTCGATTATTGTAACGCCATCTACTTAGGCCTAACGAAAAAAAGTCTTCGCAGACTCCAGCTTATCCAGAACACTGCGGCTAAGCTGATTTTTGCTAAACGCAAATATGACCACGTCTCCCCTCTACTTACCAATCTTCACTGGCTCCCAGTACTTTCCAGAATTCATTTCAAATGCTCCTGCCTGGCTTTCAAGATCATTCACGGCATCCTTCCGCCCCTAATCCCTCTATCCTTCCTCACCCCGACACCAACTACCACCAGATCTGCCCACAGACATAAACTATCCTTCCCCTCTCTACACGGCATCCTCCACGCAGGTAAACTGGGTAGATCCCTCCTCTCCAAAATCACCGGCCTCTGGAACGACCTCACTGTCCCGCTGCGGAACCTGGACTCCCTCCAACTATTCCGAAAACAACTGAAAACCTGGCTTTTCTCTAGCATATAATAATCTCTTCTCCTGATTACATCCCCTCTTTTTATGCTTTGTAAACTCTTTCTCTTCTCTCTTCCCATATTTTTTAAACTCTGTAAACCGTGTCGAGCTCCACTTCAGTGGAGAAGATGCGGTATATAAACCTAAGGCTTAGTTTAGTTTAGTTTAGTTTACTTATCACTTATATAGAGCTGAAAGGTGTACGCAGCGCTGTACATTTTGACATTTATGGACGGTCCCTGTTCAGAAGAGCTTACTACAACTACTGCTTATCACTTATATAGCGCTGAAAGGCATTAGCAGCGCTGTATATTTTGATATTTATAGACAGTACTTGCTCAGAAGAGCTTACAATCTAACTTGGACAGACGGACATGACATATAGGGTTGGGGGATGCAGAACCCGAGGTGAGAGGAGTTAGGAGTCAAAAGCACTCTCGAAGAGGTGTCGGAGCTAGAAATCCAGGTTCGCTAAGATAGAGAAGATCCAAACGATAACAAAGTCTTGACTGCTTTGTTGCTCAAGTTAGGAATGAAAATAAAATTACTCGCTGTTACTTTGTAAGGACCAGTCATGTCAAAGAATGGTAGGCTGAGGGATGACATCTTTGAGAAGTGCTCCGGCTCATTCTCAGAAGCCCAAGAGCAGTCTAACTTACTCGGCAAAATATTCCTTATGGGAAGTTTGAGTTACTTGATGCTAGTATCCACCTTGGGGTTAGTGCGCCCAAGAAAAGGACCTGGATGTCATCGTAGACAATACGATGAAACCTTCTGTCCAATGTGTGGCGGTGGCCAAAAAAAACAAACAAGATGCTAGGAATTATTTAAAAAAGGGATTGCTAACAAGACTAGGAATGTCATAATGCCCCTGTATCGCTCCATGGTGCGACCTCATCTGGAGTATTGCGTTCAATTCTGGTCTCCTTATCTCATGAAAGATATAACGATGCTAGAAAAGGTTCCAAGAAGAGCGACCAAGATGGTAAAGGGGATGGAACTCCTCTCGTACGAGGAAAGACTAAAACGGTTAGGGCTCTTCAGCTTGGAAAAGAGACGGCTGAGGGGAGATACGATGGAAGTCTACAAAATCCTGAGTGGAGTAGAACGGGTACAAGTGGATCGATTTTTCACTCCGTCAAAAATGACAAAGACTAGGAGACACTCGAAGTTACAGGGAAATACTTTTAAAACCAATAGGAGGAAATTTTTTTCACTCAGAGAATAGTTAAGCTCTGGAACGTGTTGCCAGAGGTTGTGGTAAGAGCGGATAGCGTGGCTGCTTTTAAGAAAGGTTTGGACAAGTTCCTGGAGGAAAAGTCCATAGTCTGTGATTCTTGTCTGGGCGGTTGTATCCTTATGCCCACAGATGCTGATAACATTGACAGACTCTTACGCACCCTGAGGACTCTCCCAGTTGCTCACTCTCCCTGAGGACCTCTTTGTCACTCAGACTCACTCCACCAGGCCCTTTGCTGTTCATCAAGCTTGAGCTGTCAGTAGTCACTCCACGCTTTGCCGGACAGGCTGGTCTGGTGACCCGTCAAATGTGTGCACGACAGTTGTGCCCCCGGCAAATGCACCCTGACAAATGCACTCCATACAGCGGATACTATTTTGTCTTTTTGAGGGTTACAAAGTAACCCTCTTTTTTGAGGGGGTGGGGCAGTACATTCACTTGGTATCTAGTGTTAGGGTAAGATTTACATCAGGATTATGGGAACGCTTTACATATGTGCATATCTGGAAGGACGTGATTTGCTCAGACTCCTCAAGCCCTGTCCCTTGAGAGGGGCGTGAGGCGGCTGAGCTAATCGGGGCCTTCCAGATATCCACTTATCTAAACCTTACCCTGACACTAGCGCAATTGACGGGGCACAATTGTCGCGCGTGGATATGTCGATGTACTGGCTGGTCTAGGTCAGGCTTAACAAGGATTAGGTTGCAAGGATGGGGATGAGAAATGCACTTCACTGCAGAGACTGTGAGGGATGAATCTTTGTCCCTATGTCACTCTGCAGTGCTGGTATTCTGTAAATTAAATGCACACATAGGGTGTGTAAATGCCACACCCAGTTATAAAATTATCCTTCATGCATATATGGGTGTAAAGCCCTGTACGCTTTGGGGTTTTGCGTATTTTTTAAAAAATTTAATCCCTTTCAAAGCTGTTCACAACTGAAGCTCTTCGCAATCAGAAGGGAAAAGAAAGACCTCGACAACTAAAGAGCGAGATGGTTTGCAATTGGGGGTCCTATGACCGCTAGAGAAGATGTGCGTGCATTGGCAGTGTGATTACAAACAGTTTCCTCAGCAGTAGCAACACTGGAAATGAATTATTTAGCACTCGAACCCCAGAATCTTAATGACACTTGTGGCGATCAGTGCTTTTCCACCCGCAGACTGCAATGAAGTGCAAGGCAGGATTGCGGAGGCATGAGCCTCACTTCAGAGCCTCAGAATCGTTACGCAGACAGCATTTGATTTCGAGTTGTTATAAACTTTGATTAAAGAGGAAGCCATATCTCTACTTTGGCTGTTTATCCTGGGACATAAGAACATAAGAACATAAGCAGTGCCTCCGCCGGGTCAGACCATAGGTCCATCCTGCCCAGCAGTCCGCTCCCGCGGCGGCCCAAACAGGTCACGACCTGTCTAAATCACCAGAAGGGGCCCCCATGCCACCTCGGTTTCCTAATTGAGTCGTATCTTCCCATCAAAGTCCTAGCCCTCCGGTCTTGCACCTGCACGACCTGGTTGGGTTTCTACATTTATTTTCTGGTTAGCTTTCTCAGTATCCCATGATCCCTTTATCCCTCAGGAATCCATCCAGTCTCTGTTTGAATCCCTGTACCGTACTCTGCCTGATCACTTCCTCTGGTAGCGCATTCCAAGTGTCCACGACCCTCTGGGTGAAAAAAAACTTCCTTGCATTCGTTCTGAACCTATCTCCCTTCAGTTTCTCCGAGTGCCCCCTCGTACCTGTTGTCCCCTTCAGCCTGAAGAATCTGTCCCTATCCACCCTCATGATCTTGAAGGTCTCTATCATATCACCCCTGAGCCTCCTTTTTTCCAATGAATATGCATGAGATCTATTTCCATGCACTGCTTTCAATGCATATTCATTGGGGAAATCCTGAAAACCCGACTGGAATACGGCTCTCGAGGACCGGAGTTCCCTACCCCTGGCCTAGAAGATGCAGAGTATGTCCCAGGATAAACAGCCAAAGTAGAGGTACAGGAGTTCCCTACCCCTGTTCTAGGCCTTTTACTAAGGCGCGTTATTGCGTTTTAGCGCACGTGAAATGCTAACGCATTCATAGGATATAATGGATACATTAGCACGCATTAGCATTTAGCATGTGCTAAGATGCATTACAATGTCTTAGTAAAAGGACCCCTTTATGTTGGATAGTATTTCTATCAATTTCTAGGGGGCTTTGCAATACTTTTCAGATGAAGTCTGCAAATGAACAGACATTTTTGCTTTGTAGTTTTGCTCTCTAGGTCCAATTCCAGTCCTCGAGATCTACTGGCAGACCAGCTTTTCAGGATACCCACAATGAATATGCATGAGAGAGATTTGCCTGCGTTGCCTTCTTGGTATGCAAATCTCTCTCATGCATGTTCATTGTGGATATCCTGAAAACCTGGCCTGCCGGTAGATCTCAAGGACCGGAATTGGGCAGCCCTGCCTAGGAGGTACAAGTCCTTTTAAGCAAAAGGAAAGGAAGACCAAATTTCCCCTCCGTAAGATAAAGTCCACGAGAACAAAACCAAAAGAGACTGTGGAGGACGATGCTCTCAAAACTTATTTCCACAGTAAATGATTTGCAAATGCTAATCCACATATGCTCAGGCGAGACAGGACCCGACATGGTCCGTGTTTCGGCGGACACGCCTTCCTCAGGGGTCCAATTTGTTGTTAAAACGTTGGAAGACAAACGTGGCTTCAAAAGTAGATATATAGCCCGATTTTCATGAGCAGTTGTGCCTTTCCTTAACCACCGTGGCTTGGCTTTGGGATTCAGACTCTGCGTTTGCCTCTCACTTCACCCTACTTGTAGAATGAGGGAATATTTGTTGTCAGTCCAATTCCAACTCGATGTGTCCCTAAATATACCACTGTATCCTTACAGTCATGAAGTTCAAATTTGCATAGGCAAGGGGAGACAGAAATATTGCAGCTGGACCGGGGCAGGCTTTGCATAAGGGCAAATGAGGTAGCTGCCTTGGTTCCTGCCCATGAGAGGGCTCGTAGTAAAAGTGACCTTGATTGCACCATGGCAGCAAAAATCCTACCTGATCCACTGTGAGGAACATGCAAAACCTGACTCTTCTTCATGTGAATTGCTTATTTACTCTCTGAAAATACTAGGACTAGGGGGCAGGCAATGAGTAGAGGAGTGGCCTAGTGGTTAGGGTTCAAGCCCACTGCTGCTCCTTGTGACCCTAGGCAAGTCACTTAATAATCTATTGTCCCAGGTACACTAGTCAGATTGTGAGCCCACCAGGACAGCTCGGGAGAAATACTTGAGTACCTGAATGTATAAATTCTAAAAATAAATAATTCAACTCTAGAATTCATTGCCAGAGAATGTGGTGAACGCAGTTAGCTTAGCAGGGTTTAAAAAAAGGTTTGGATCATTTCCTAGAAGTTCATAACAAGATGGACTTGAGACAATTTGCTGCCTATTCCTAGGATAAGCTGCATAAAATCTCTTTGGGATCTTGCTAGGTGTCATTTTAAAAAGAGAGCATTTCCTTAACTTGGGTCTATAAATAATAGGGTGGCCACACATAGACAATAAAAGGGACATTCCTTGGCAATGTCCCCCCAGACAACCCAGTTTAAGGCAAGATTCCTGAGCTGCACTACTCAGCAGTCCTTCTCTAGAAGAGGAACTTGGTTTGTGATTGAAGGAAAACTGATTTAACAAACTTCCACAAACATCTATTCCTGTAAACTCACTGAGACAAGGATCCATTGTAGAGTAAACCAATCTGCTCTGTCAGATGATATGAATGCAGAGTCTTTAGCTGTAAATACATCACCTGTCATCGAGCACTGTATCCATTGCCAGAGTTTGATTGAAAACTCATGTTTTAGCCAACAAGTATGACATTTGTGAACAAAATAAATTTGTATCCTCATTCCCCTTTTTTTTTTTTGGGGGGGGGGGGAAAGAAAGTTTCTTGTAATGCTGATGTCATTTCCTCGACACTTATTTCTCCCTGGCTCTTTGCCTCTCTTTACTTTTTCTTCATTGGAAAATAAAAACATTGGCGTGCCGACAATTCCGCTCTGTCACATGAGTGAACCGGCAAGTGCGCGCATGAATGGAGGGGGATTGTTGAGGCGGAAATGTAAGCATGGGGGGAGGGTTTGCAGGAAAGATCATGTCGACATTGAACACCAGAGCGCGAGCATTTGGGGGGGTTCCCCTCCACCCCACCTTAGACCGCAAAATGCCTTGTAAGTTTAGGTTGCATGCGAGTTGTAAGTTTAGTCGTGGGGGGGGTGTTCCCCCCCCACCTCCCTCAACCAGAGCCTGAGTGTAATGGGGGGTTCCCCCACACCCCTCAGACTGCAAAAAGAAAGGAATACTGCGCGCAAATGTCGGGATAGAATTGTCGGCACGCCAATGTCCTGCGCATTTTTGACGGGTCACCAAAACATTACTCTTTTCTGGTTCATAGACAACCCCGCGAAAGACAAAGGCATGCGCTGACAACTGAGCGCAAGACAGAGGCGCGTGCCAAAGAAAATTACAGTTTTTAGGGGCTCCAACGGGGGTTTTTGTTGGGGAGCCCCCCCCCCCAGTTTACTTAATAGAGATCGCGCCAGCGTTGTGGGGGGTTTGGGGGGTTGTAACCCTCCACATTTTACTGTAAACTTAACTTTTTCCCTAAAAACAGGGAAAAAGTGAAGTTTTCAGTAAAATGTGGGGGGTTACAACCCCCCACCCCCCCACAACGCCCCCACAACGCGGCGCAATCTCTTTTAAGTAAAGTGGGTTCCCCCACCACGCCCCTTCGTCGGAGCCGTAAAAACAGTAATTATCTGCGGCGTGCGCCTCCGCACTGCGCTCAATTGTCTGGGCGCGCCTTTATCCCGGCGCGCTTTTGACCTGACACCCTCTTTTCTATCCTATGGTGATTGGTTTAGAAATCCAAATTTTAGAAAGCCAGGATTTAACTAGTTGGCGTTTAAATGGTGAAAAAGGCCAGTTCTGAGCAGATTCCTACGGTCTGTATCCCAAATATGGCAAAACAGGGCAGATTTTATGGTCCCTGTTCCCATTATGGATCTGGACAGGGTTACCAGATTTGCCACGAAACCCAGGCCCGCCCAGTTCCGTCCCCTTCTGCTTGTGTCACGCCCTCAGCCTTGCCCCCAGACGGCATCGGTGCATGCGATGCGATGATGTCGCATGCCTGCATGCATGTGACATCACTGTGCCGCGCCCGCACATGCCCCTTCCCGACGTGGTTTTGATGGGAAGCTTTCCAAAACCCAGGCAAAGTGCCGGGTTTTGAAAAGCTGTTCAGACCCCAGGACAAGTCCTCAAAAAGGAGTAAGGATAATAATAATAACAACTTTATTTTTATATACCACAATACCACAAACAGTTCAGAGCAGTTTATGGAGGGAATAGGCTGTATACAGACAGCGATATTACAAAAAACTTTCAAAATTACATTAGCATCTTAAGGTTAATCAAATTTCTCTGGAAATGATTTGGAAATAATAATAATAATGATTTATTTTTCTATACCGCCTAACCAGCAGTTCATAGCAGTTTACACAATAGATACTCAGCACACAATATAATAATAATATCATATATAATAAAATTCTCAGTAACTAATATAAGCATTAAAACTAATGAATAAGGAAAACACAATATAAACTAAAATAAGTATAGATTAAAAGATTAAAAATACATTATAACTATATGATAATATAAAAATCAATAATGTATATTATATTGTTTAAATAAGTGGGTTTTAAGATCTTTTTGAAATTGATAGTAAGTAAGAAATGGAGAAACAAGAAGATTCAAACATGAATTCATTAATCCTGCTTGGAATGCCAAGGTCCTATCTAAAAAATTTTTGTAATGACATGCATTTAAGAACATAAGAACATAAGCAGTGCCTCCGCCGGGTCAGACCACAGGTCCATCCCGCCCAGCAGTCCGCTCCCGCGGCGGCCCAAAACAGGTCAAGACCTGTCTGAATCATCAGAAGGGGCTCCCTTGCCACCTTGGTTTCCCATTTAAGTCCTGCCTTCCTATCGAAGTCCTAGCCCTCCGGTCTTGCACATGCACGACCAGGTTAGTTTATACTCATTACCTGATTTACTTCCTATACTTGTGTTACCTCCCAGCTCCTCCCTCAGTATCCCACGATCCCTTTATCCCTCAGGAATCCATCCAATCCCTGTTTGAATCCTTGTACCGTATTCTGTCTGATCACTTCCTCCGGTAGCGCATTCCAAGTGTCCACTACCCTTTGGGTGAAAAAAAACTTCCTTGCATTTGTTTTGAACCTATCTCCCTTCAGTTTCTCAGAATGTCCCCTCGTATTTGCTGTCCCCTTTAGTCTAAAGAATCTGTCCCTATCCACCTTCTCTATGCCCCTCATGATCTTGAAAGTCTCTATCATATCTCCCCTGAGCCTCCTTTTCTCCAGAGAGAAGAGCCCCAGCCTATCCAGCCTCTCGGCATATGAGCAGTGTTCCAGCCCTCTTACCAATTTCGTTGCTCTCCTTTGGACTCTCTCAAGTATCGCCATGTCCTTCTTGAGGTGCGGCGACCAATACTGAACGCAGTACTCCAGATGTGGACGTACCATCGCTCGATACAAAGGCATGATGACTTCCCGTGTTCTGGTTGCTATGCCCTTCTTTATGATGCCCAGCATCCTGTTGGCTTTTTTCGAGGCTGCTGCGCACTGTGCAGATGGCTTCAGTGATGCATCCACCAGCACACCCAAGTCTCTCTCGAGTCTGCTGTCTCCCAACAATACCCCCCCCTAATTTGTAGCTGAACAACGGGTTCTTTTTCCCTATATGCATGACCTTGCATTTGTCCACGTTGAAGCGCATTTGCCATTTGTTTGCCCAGTCTTCCAGCTTGTCCAGGTCCCTTTGTAGGTCCTCACACTCCTCCCTGGTCGTAACTCTGCCGCACAGTTTGGTATCGTCTGCGAATTTTATAACCTCGCACTTTGCCTCCTTTTCCAGGTCATTGATGAATATGTTAAAGAGTAAAGGCCCCAGCACCGATCCCTGTGGCACACCGCTCGTGACTCCCCGCCAGTCAGAATATTGACCCTTTACTCCAACCCTCTGCAGTCTTCCCGACAACCAGAGCTTGATCCATCTGTGCACATCCCCTCCCACCCCGTGGTTCCACAGCTTCTTAAGTAGCCTTTCATGTGGCACCTTGTCGAAAGCCTTTTGAAAGTCGAGGTAAATGATGTCTATGGGCTCCCCATTGTCCACCCGACTGCTTATTCCCTCAAAGAAGTACAGAAGGTTCGTTAGGCACGACCTTCCCTTACAGAATCCGTGCTGGCTTGTTCTCAGTAGGCCATTTCTCTCGATGTGCTCGCAAATGCCGTCCTTGATCATAGCTTCAACAATCTTCCCTATAATTGAAGTCAGGCTCACCGGCCTGTAGTTCCTGGGGTCACCCCTCGATCCTTTCTTGAAGATGGGTGTGACATTTGCCAATTTCCAGTCCTCCGGCACCTCACCAGTTTTCAAGGATAGGTTGCAAACATGTTGTATTGTGCCCGCTATTTCCTGTCTTAGTTCCTTCAGAACCCTTGGATGGATCCCGTCCGGGCCCGGTGATTTGCCGCATTTTAACCTGTCTATCTGTTTGAGGACATCCTCTCTACTTACCTCTATGTGCTCTAATTTTTCAGTCTGTTCCCCACTCATGAGTTCCTCTGAGTCTGGTATATTAGATTTGTCTTCGCTCGTGAAAACCGACGAGAAGAACGTGTTCAACCTCTCAGCTACCTCTTTATCCTCCTTAATCACTCCCTTCCTGTCCCCATCGTCCAACGGCCCTACTTCCTCTCTCGCTGGTCGCTTCCCCCTTAACGTAACTGAAGAATGCCTTGAAGTTTTTCGCCTCCTTGGCCAGCCCCTCTTCGTATTTCCCTTTTGCTTTTCTAACCTCCCGGTGGCATTCCTTTTGGCATTTCCTGTGCGCCTGGTGATTTTCCTCTGTTGGGTCCTTTTTCCATCTCCGGAAAGATACTTTTTTTGTCCTTTATTCGCCCTCTTTACTTCTATTGACATCCAAACCGGGTCCTTTGATCGCTTGTTCTTGCAGCCTTTCCTGAAGTTGGGGACGTACATTCTCTGTGCTTCTTGCAGGGTGTCCCTGAATAGGGTCCAGGCGCTTCCCACAGTCTCCATCCTAAAGATGTTTCTGAGCTTCCTCCCCACCATTTCCCTCATAGCAACGTAATTCCCTTTCTTGAAGTTCAGCGCAGTTGTTGCGGTCCTCCTAACTATGGGTGTCCCTCTTTCTAATGTGAATCTGATCGTGTTGTGATCACTGTTGCCTAGTGGTCCTCCCACTTCTACCCCTCTTGCAGGCCCCCCTAATCCGTTTAGGATGAGGTCAAGAGTAGTACCCCCCTCGCGTCGGTTCTTTGACTAGTTGCTCCATGAAGCAGTCCTTCACAGCTTCTACAAATCCTATCTCCCTATTGCAGTTGGAGTGACCCGTACTCCAGTCTATCCCTGGGTAGTTGAAGTCCCCCATCACTGTTACATTTCCAGTCCTGCACTCCTGTCTCAATTCCGCTTCCAAGTCGTGTCCGACTCCCTCTGGTGTACCAGGTGGTCGATAGTACAGCCCCAGTTTTATGCCTGCACCCTTGTTTCCCGGTAATTTGACCCACATCGATTCCAGCCCCTCTGCCTTCGTTGCCATATCCATCCCAACCGAGTGGATAGAGTCCTTTATATATAGTGCTATGCCTCCCCCCTTTTTGTGGGTCCTGTCCCTCCTATAGAGCTTGTACCCCGGCAGCGCTACATCCCATTGATTTTCCTCTGTCCACCAGGTTTCTACAATTCCAATTATATCCAAGTCCTCCCCATTTGCCATGACTTCTAGTTCACCCATCTTGGCCGTGAGGCTTCTTGCATTTGCGTATAAGCACCGCAGGTCCCGTCGTTTTTCTCCCAACTCTGCATTTACTTGGGCCACTTGCCCTTGGATTTCGGGCAGTTTTCCCGCTCTCTGTGTTTCTGCTTTACCCTCAGCCTTTACCCTCTTTAGCTTTTCTTAAATAAAAAAAACTAAAATGAGAAACAAGGTAAGCCGGTGCTAAGCCAAATAAAACTTTAAAACAAATGCATCCAAATTTAAATAACACTCGAGCCTCAAACGGTAGCCAGGGAAGCTTTTGATAAAATACACAGATATGATTGTGTTTTTTCAGATTAAAAATCAAACGAATAGCTGTATTTTGTATGATTTTTAGTCGGCTAATAGTTATTTTATACGATCCCGGATAAATAACATTACAGTAATCCAATATTGAGAGGACTGAAGATTGAACCATGATTTTAAATGATATAAAATCATAATATTTCCTAACAGTACACAGTTTCCAGAGGACAATAAAACATCACTTAACCAGAGAATCTGAATGGGCCTTAAAAGATAAGGACCGATCTAAAATAACCCCTAAAATTTTCAGCGTAGGAGATATCGAATGAGATTGACCGTTTAGAACAGGGGTGCCCAATAGGTCGATCGCAATTGACCGGTAGCTCGCCAAGGCAAAGTGAGTCGATCGCCCAGGACTCACTTTGCCTTGGCAATCTCTCGGGCCGATCAGTCTTCCTCTCCCCAACATCAATTCTGCCGTTGGAGAGGAAGTTCGGGCCAGCCAATCGCTGCCTGGCTGGGTGGAACTTCCTCTCCGACGGCAGAATTGACGTTGGGGAGAGGAATGCTGGTCGGCCCGAAGCAGGGAGAGCTTGGGGTGGTGTCGGCGTCGGCTTTGGGGCCTGTTATCCATTGGTGGCGGTTTGGGTCCTGTTCCCTGATGGCAGCGGCAGTGGCAGTGGCTTGGGGAAGGGCAGGGAGAAAGAAAGAAAGGGGCACAGGCAGGGAGACAGAAGGAAAAAAGAGAAACAGGAAAAAAAGAAAGGGGGCATGAAGAGAGAAAGAAAGAAAGGGCAGGGAGAGAGGAAGAAAAAGTTGGGGGAGGGAATGAAGTGTGGAAGAGAGGAAGCATACAGGCTGAAAGAAAGATTGGATGCACAGTCAGAAGAAGAAAGTGCAACCAGAGACTCATGAATTCACCAGACAAGGTAGGAAAAATGATTTTATTTTAAATTTAGTGATCAAAATGTGTCTGAATTCATATCTGCTGTCTATATTTTACAATATGGTCCCCTTTTACTAAACCGCAATAGCGGTTTGTAGCGCAGGGAGCCTATGAGCATCGAGAAAGCGCTAGGCATTCAGCGCAGCTCCCTGCGCTAAAAACTGCTATCGTGGTTTAGTAAAAAGGGAGGGGGTGGGTATTTGTCTATTTTTGTATGGTTGTTACTGAGGTGACAGTGCATAGAGTCATCTGCTTTGACCTCTTTGAAAAAACCCCGGAATAAGAATGATAATTAACAATTCTATGCGTACAGTGTGCGTTGTGTTTTTTTAAAAATTTTATTGTTGGTAGATCATTTTGACTTGGTCATTTTAAAAGTAGCTCGCGAGTCAAAAAAGTGTCGGCACCTCTGGTTTAGAAGTAAAGTTGTTTCAGTAATTTTTTCATTAGGACTAGCTAGAAAGAATTTTGGTTTGCAGAAGTGTAGTCGGAGAAATTTATCATAACTTTTGATTGACTTCCTAAAAATTTGATAAGAAAGTGCGTTTGCAAGAAAGTTGGTTAAACGTTTATTCCATTTGCCTGCTTAGAATGAGTGTTCTATTGAGGAATCTCTTGTAGATACAGCCCTTCAAGGATAGAAAAGCGAACAAGTACGCACTACGTGTACAAGTTTGCCTGGAAATTCGAAGTGAAGAGACAGATAGATTGGGGATGAACCTGATATGGTTTTGAAGCAAAGGCAAGCAAACTTAAAGATGACCCTTGCTTCCACAGGCAGCCAGTGTAGTTTTTTGTAATACGGACGTACATGATCCGAGCTTCCGTGATCTGGGGACATCCGGACGTCTGATAAACCTAGATCTGGATGGGCTGGAGTGGGCTTTGATGTCAAGTCCAATGACTGGGAAGTAGGACTGGTGCTAGACTGACGTCTATGGTCTGTGACCTGAGAAAAGAAGGAACCGTGCAGATAGAAATCAGACTAGACACATTATATGATGCTGACAGACTATTAGAGAACAGATGAATTAAAACAGCATGGCCACATTTTATCATTTATTAAAATTTGAAATAGCACCTTAGTGGCAGCACAATTCGAGTCGATTTACAATAAAATACATCAAATAAAAACAAAAAATCTCCCCCCCCACACACAAAAAAATAGAAAAAGAACGCCACTGAAAATAGGAAAGTACTCTACTTTCATCCTATATAATAAAACCCTAGCCGCGCATGCGCACTCCTACTTGCGTGTTCCGTTTTCCCTGTTCCATGTTCTGTAGGTCTGTGGCCGCAGGAGTGCGCATGCGCGAGTCCCCAGCCCCTACCTACACTCGCAGGACTGGACGCCAGTGCTGGATTCCCTGCTCTCCACAGGATTGGTAAGTCAGTTCTCCCGACTTCTTGCCGCCCCCACCTTCCCGCGGTCCCGACTCCAAACCTGCCCACTCCAGCAGCCTGCAGCACTCTACACACGCTGCTTCGGCGCCTTCTACTGCCCTGATTTACTCTGGCACGACCCTGATAACGTCATCAGAGACGCGGCAGAGCAAATCAGGGCAGTAGAAGGCCCCGAAGCAGCGTGTGTACAGTGCTGCAGACGCTGCTGGAGTCGGCAGGTTTGTCGGGATTGCAGGAAGGGAAGGGGGGGGGTGACGGCGACAAGGGACTAAAGAAGCTGGCTAGATCGTGAAAAGGGAAAGGAGGTAGGGGAAACGCTGCTGCTGCACAGGGAAGTGGTGTGGGGGGAGGGAAATGGAGGTGGAGGGAATGCTGCTGTGGCTGCTGCACAGGGAAGTGTGGAGGGGGGGGGAGGAAATGCTGCTGCATAGGAGGCAGGGAAAGAGACAGACAGATAGATAGAAAGAAAGACAGACAGCGGGAGGAAGGGAGACAGAAAGAAAAGAAGAAAGACACAGGGGCAGGGAGAGACACAGAAAGACAGACAAAGGGGGCCAGGGAGAGAGACAGACAGACAGAAAGAAAGACAGCGGGAGGGAGAGAAAGACAGAAATAAAGAAAGACAGACAGACATATTCTAGCACCCGTTAATGTAACGGGCTTAAATACTAGTACAAAGAAATAAAACCATACATGGTCCATCACTGCAAAAATTGTTCTTTACTGATTAACAGTTTAAGAGAAAGTGCGTTCAAAAGTACATGCAATCGAATATTTGAAGGTTCCAAGCGTAAATTAGTTGGTAAAGAGTCCCACAAGGATGGTGCAATTGTAAAGAAAGCTGAGTTTCTGGTTCTCTCCCATTTTGTTTTTCAGAGGTGAGGAATCACTAGTCTATTATCTAATAGTGAACGAAGGACCCTTGCCGGAAAATATGGAATAATTTCTAAAATGTTTTGTTACTCTTTGGGATTCTAGAATTTTGTTATTCTTTGGGATTCTGGAATCGTGTTATTCTTTGGGATTCTGTATGGAATGTTGCTACTCTTTGGGATTCTGGAATCTAATTATTCTTTGGGATTCTGGAATCGTGTTATTTTTTGAGATTCTGTATGGAATGTTGCTACTCTTTGGGCTTTGGCCAGGTACTAGTCACCTGGATTGGCCACCGTGAGAACGGGCTATGGGCTTGATGGACTTTTGGTCTGACCCAGTAAGGCTAGTCTTATGTTCTTAAAGAGAATTGCTCTGTGATATACAGATTTAAAGAGGACATTTTCTGGGTGAGGCCAGAGATATACCTGCATTTTCCATTTTACTCATATATTTTAAAAAATTTCATTGTTGACATTTAAAGCTGCTCTGAGGTAATCATATCAGTTACATGCTGGTCTCCATCAGTGACTGAAGAGGCAGTTGGGCTACCTCTATGGAGTCTAACACTGGTTTCACCCTCTCCAAGGTGGAGAAAATGAGAGGGCACTCTCTAAAGGGGATAGATTCCGTACAAACGTAAGGAAGTTCTTCTTCACCCAGAGAGTGGTAGAAAACTGGAACGCTCTTCCAGAGGCTGTTATAGGGGAAAAAAACCCTCCAGGGATTCAAGACAAAGTTAGACAAGTTCCTGCTGAACCAGAACGAACGCAGGTAGGGCTGGTATCGGTTAGGGCACAGGTCTTTGACCTGGGGTCCGCCGCGTGAGCGGACTTGCTGGGCGCGATGGACCACTAGTCTGACCCAACAGCGGCAATTCTTATGACCGAGAGGGGACATGATCAAAACATTCAAGGTAATGAAGGGAATAGACTTAGTAGATAAAGACAGGTTGTTCACCCTCTCCAAGGTAGGGAGAACGAGAGGGCACTCTCTAAAGTTGAAAGGGGATAGATTCCGTACAAACGTAAGGAAGTTCTTCTTCACCCAGAGAGTGGTAGAAAACTAGAACGCTCTTCCGGAGGCTTTTATAGGGGAAAACACCCTCCAGGGATTCAAGACAAAGTTGGACAAGTTCATGCTAAACTGGTGAGACTGGACTCATTTGGAGCACTGGTCTTGACCTTGGGGCCGCCGCATGGGTGGACTGCTGGGCACGATGGACCACTGGTCTGACCCAGCAGCGGGCAATTCTTATGTTCTTATGACTGAGAGGGGACATGATCAAAACATTTAAGATAATGAAGGGAATAGACTTAGTAGATAAAGACAGGTTGTTCACCCTCTCCAAAGTCGAGAGAACGAGAAGGCACTCTCTAAAGTTAAAAGGGGATAGATTCCATACAAATGTAAGGAAGTTCTTCACCCAGAGGGTGGTAGAGAACTGGAACGCTCTTCTGGAGTCTGTCATAGGGGAAAACACCCTCCAGGGATTCAAGACAAAGTTAGACAAGTTCCTGATGAACCGGAACATACGCAGGTAGGGCTCTGGTAGGGCACTGGTCTTTGACCTAAGGGCCGCCGCGTGATCATTGGTCTGACCCAGCAGATGTAGTTTTTGTAAAGTCTAACTCTTATATTTGTAAACATTGTTGCAAGAGTAGTACCTGTACATGCACTTTGAAGCTCCAAGTGATGTCGCTTTTCTTTATAGGACATGTATGAGGGGCCACGGCGAAGTTCTCAGCCCAACCAAGACGAGAACGATGTGGAGCCATGAAACAAATTATTTCACACTTTTCTTGACACGTTTTGTTTCAATGAGGCAAATGCATCTAGCAAATGAGCACAAGTAGAGGGAAACCAAGCCATTGTGACATCACCGATGAGGTTGGCTCTTAGGCATTGGTGGAATGAGGCATTATGACATCACAATACGAGGGGCCGTTGAAAGGTTCTCAGTCCAAGCAAGAAGAGAATGATGTGGAGCCAGGAAACTTACAAGCTTTTTTTTTAAATCACCGGCTGCAGTGGTATTGCTCCAGTGCTCCAGCGTCAGAGCAAATACTGTTACGACTGGCGATAAAAAAAACTCCTAACGCAGCTTCGTAAATGAAGGAGTTTGTGATTTTAATTTGACATGACTTTTGTTTGTTTGATTTGTTACATGCACTTGATTATTTAAGAAATTGTACATCGCCTAGAAATTGTAATAGGCGATTAATCAAATTATTTAATAAACTTGGAAACTTGGACAATTGTGCACACGGACAAATGCGGACTGAATGGGAGGTGACCCGACAATTAGTAAATTGGCTTCAATAATGAGCCTTAACACGCTCATAATTTTAAAAACATAAAATCTAATTGTCAGATAGGTGCCTATCTTCTTAGGCGTGATTCTACAAAAGATAGGAACCCATTGGCCAGCACCTAGTGGGGCCTAACACAACAGTTGGTGTGTTTAGGCGTGGAGAAAAACCTAGGCGCGGCTAGGCATGATTCTGTAATGGACACCTATGTGCAGTAGCGTAGTAAGGGGGTGGGGGCGCGGTCCACCCAGGTGCCCTCTTGATGAGGGCACAGGTACCCACCCTCCTCTCCACCCCCCGCTCCTTCCCCGCCCCCTCCCCCACTGCCGCGCCTGCGCACCACTTTCCTTCCTCTGTACCTCTGTAACGTTCTGGCTTGAGCAACAACCTCCGAACCTGCTGTCGTGACAGCGTCGGCTCTTCCTCTGATGTCACTTCCTGGACATCAGGAAGTGACATCAGAAGCCCAAGAATTGATATCAGAAGAAGAGCCGACGCTGGCACAACAGCAGCTTGGGGGTTGCTGCTAGCGCCAGGAATGTTACAGACGTGCGGGGGGGGGGGGAAGGGATGTGGTGCGTGCGTAGCAGGAGGGAGTGGGGAAGGAGTGTATAGAGGTGGGGAGTGGAGAAGAGGGCAGGGGGAGGGGCACCACTGCCCCGGACGCCTCTCACCCTCACTAGGCCACTGCCTATGTGTGATTGACAGGTAATAGGTACTTAACTTTAGATGCCTTTGTTTTTTAAGCACCAATTACAGAATCTGGCCCTTATATCACAGCATAAATGGTTGCTTCAAAATTGAATTCATTATGGCTCTGTTTGGCTGTGCTCGGGGAATGCCCCGTTTCTCCGCCGAGGCTGAGTTTGCTTTGACTTTCCTTGTGAACTATGGCTTAAGAAAAGCAGCTTTTTATTTTTGTGAAATTCGAAAAGTGGAATGCCCTCCCAAACTTTCTTTTCGAGTTCCTTTGTCTCCTTTTCGGAAACCGAGATGTCCTCGACCTTCATCTTTGTTCTTCAGCCGTGTCTTTGCTCCTTGGCGTCCGGGGAGGGCACCGTGCCAGTACTGAGCTTCAGTTCTCACCATCCCTGAATAATGGATTTGAGCTATGTAGAAGACTACTGCCAGGCCTTGCTCACTAATATTCCTTTGAGATCTAAGATCAATAACACTTAGACATTCTACACATTTAGATAGGGGGGGGGGAAATAATCTACCGTCTTTTCCCAAAAGGGACAGAAGGCCACATGCGCATTGCTCACCTAACTAAACTTAGGCATTCATTCTGAAAGTTTGGGGTTCTACATGATATTATGTTTTCTAATTGCCCTTCGGTTTTGTGTTTCACAGAAGAAATCTCTTCTTCACGCCCATTGATTTCATCTAATAGCGCGCAACAGTATGGAGCGACAAGAATAAACAAGCCTAAAAATATATTGAGAAGCTGGAAAACAGAAACACCCGCAGAATTTGTCTTAATGTCACCTTACCAAAGGAGAAGGTGCCTTCCTCTCTTCTCCCCCCCCCCCCCGTGAGAACTGCACGCCTGAACAACCTGAGGAAAATTAGAGATGCCGCTGAGCCATGACAAAGCTGTCATTGTCACGCCTTCCAGATCATTAGGGACAGACTGAGCTAATCATGAAGTTGCCCCAGTGCAAAAGACTTAATTTTCTGATTTCCACTGAAGCTGGAATTCATTTGACATGCACCTATATTTAAGCTAATGTCTATCCTTAAGTACTGTGGGTATTTCCTTGTCTCTAGAGGGCTTACAAACTCAGAGGGTAGTTCCATAATTAGGCGTCACAAGATAGATGCACAAATGCCAAGCACTGGGTGCCAGCCCTATATTGGCATCTGTGTGCTGAGAGGCTGTTATGGAACACGTGCGTAAGTCAGGCACAAAACATTAAGCCAGGGTCATTGGGGGGCATCAATGTTTGTGTCTAAGTGTTCTTGATCTGCTCATGACTTGGTATTCTTTCCGTGTAACCTGGACAAGCCTATGTCCCTCCCGGCGACCCGTCAAATGCGCAAAGGACCATTGCACGCCGATAAATTCAAGACCAAACTTAAGAGTTTTCTTTTTATAGATGCTTTTAGTGAATAAACTTAAAGATTCTGTCTCCTTTTATCTTATATTTTATTACAAACTATATTTGTTTCCCCTCCTACTGTTTTTTCCCTAAATATATTTAAACTAAATATTGATTGTAATCCATTAATAATTTTCCCTTTGTTTTGATATTATATGTATAGGTTAAACTATGTATGTGAATGTTTATATTTGTGATTTTAATTTGACATGACTTTTGTTTGTTTGATTTGTTACATGTACTTGATTATTTAAGAAATTGTACATCGCCTAGAAATTGTAATAGGCGATTAATCAAATTATTTAATAAACTTGGAAACTTGGACAATTGTGCACACGGTCAAATGCGCACTGAATGGGAGGTGACCCGACAATTGCGTCCTGCCCGGATACTATTTTGAGGGTTACTACACTTAAAAGATTCACTTCCTATCTAGTGTTAGGGTTAAGTTTACATCAGTGGTTTCAAACTCAAACACTTTGCAGGGCCACATTTTGGATTTGTTGGTACTTGGAGGGCCTCAGAAAAAAAAAAAGTTAATGTCTTATTAAAGAAATGACAATTTTGCATGAGGTAAGACTCTTTATAGTTTATAAATCTTTCCTTTTGGCTAAGTCTTAATAATAATATTGTCATTTATAGCTAAAGAGACGTATGATCAAGAAATGGTTTTATTTTACTTTTGTGATTATGATAAACATACCGAGGGCCTCAAAATAGTACCTGGCGGGCCGCATGTGGCCCCCGGGCCGCGAGTTTGAGACCACTGGGTTTACATCATGATTATGGGAATCCTTTTAGTGGATATCTGGAAGGCCCTGATTTGCTCAGACTCCTCAGGCCCCGTCCCGAGGGGTCTGAGCAAATCAGGGCCTTCCAGATATCCTTGACGGGCCGCGATTGTCCGTGCCCGTGCAATTGTCGGGGCGCATTTGTCAGAGCACAATTCTCGTTCGTGCATTTGTGGGTGTACCGTCCCTCCCAGTGGTGTACAGTGAGGGCTTTCAGGGGATTTAGTGAATCCCCAGCTCTACAGCCCTGTTTTTTCAATTTTTAGTTTACTTTTTGCATCAAACAAGAAATAAACCAAAAAGAAAAAGCAAGAAAAAAGAGCAGGGCTCTTGGGCTGGGGATTCTCCGAACCCCCTGAAGGCCCTGACAGGACTGATCTGAATTTGATTGGCTGAACAGCATCGGCTTGTTGCTTGCTCAACCAATCAGATTCAGAACAGTGCCCTCAGGGGTAAATTCAGATGTGCAGATTTAACCTGAAGATGTCCCCTTTTTAGAGGACATGTCCGGGCGTTCAGATGGCTTTTTAAACCACGGCATTTGTCCGGGTTTTGAAAAACTTTCAGCTCGGGACCGCTTTGGGAGGGTATCTGCGCATACATGGATGCAACGCGATGTCATCACGCACAGGTGCTCATGAGTGTAACATCATTGTGTCACATCTGTCCATGCGCAGATGCCCTCCTGACATGGGTCTGAGCGCGAGAATAGGTTCGGGGGCGGGGCTGGGGCAGAGAAGAGCATGTCTTGAGCAGAATGGAGTGGGGCTGGGCAGGTCTGGGGCAGGGCTTTGGGTCTGGATTAGAGAATGACACGGGGAAAAAATTTGTCCCCATTTCCGACCCGTCCCCGTCCCTCTTCCGCCACCGCGAACTCCATCCCTGTCACCGCGAGCCCAGTCCCCGTTCTAGCCCCCGCATATATTCCCCACCAAAGTGTACAGCGTCTGTTACTCTCTACCCCACTTCGCCCAGGCCAGTAGCCCCCTCCCTCCCTCCTGCTGCGGTCCAGCAGATCCCTCCCTCCCTTCCTTCCCTTTACTGGCTTACCTTAATTTTCAATTTAACAAGCCGCCGAAGCCTTGAAGTCATTTGCGGCTGCTGGAAAGTCCTCCTCTGATGCAACCGGAAACAGGAAGCTGCATCAGAAGAGGACTTTCCAGCAGCCGCACACAACTTCAAGGCTCCGGCGGCTTGTTAAGATGAAAATTAAAGTAAGCCAGTGAAGGGGAAGGTAAGGAGGGAGGGAGATGCCCAGACTGAGATTGGGAGGAAGGGGGGAGGGGGCTGCTGGAACACACGATCTTCAGCGCGATCCACAGTTAACTGCAGGAACAAGGCCATTCACCGCTCTACGAGGCGGTAAATGGCCTTCCCCCTGTCCCTGCGGTGACCTTTTTTTTTATGTCCCCGTTTTGGCGGGTTACCCGCAGCTAGCCACGGGTAACACTCACCGTGCCATTCTCTAGTCTGGATTTTACAGTAGTACAATTTGGTAGCCCTACCAAAAATTTCTTTCTTGTGTAGTTTTAGTCACTTCCGGGTAAATCTGTATTTTTGGACCACAAAATAGAACATGAGAATTTCAAAAGTATAATCTCATTACTGCATTAAGGTTCTGTTCAAAAACAAAAGACACTTTGCGAATGACACACAGGCTGCCGCCTTTCTTTTAAATGTCTCTTTTTAAAAAAATATTTAAGCTGTTTTTTTAAGTGGTTGACTTAAAAATGATTTGAAGAATAGGAGAATTGATGAAGCAGCCGCTTCCACTATTATTATAATATACCTTCATGTGTTAGAGACTTGAAAAGAAGTTGCTGCTTTTATCTTATAATATAATATACCTCCTATTGCAAGCTGAAATGTCATTTTAGCTGTTTAGATTTCAATTTTGGTTGAGAGGGTTGTGATAACCTTTTTATGACCTTTGCTGGAGTTAATTTCCCTTATATTTTGTAGGCTTGAAGTTTGCTTTGATTCATTGACGGTTTTACCAAAACCTCTTCAGGTACTGAATAATCATTATTTTGCAACAAAAATTTCCTTTAAGCTCTAATTCATATAGAAACAGAGAAACATGATGGCAGATAAAGGCCAAATGGCCCATCCAGTCTGCCCATCCGCAGCAACCATTATCTCTTTCTCTCTCTGAGAGATCCCACTTGCCTATCCCAGGCCCTCTTGAATTCAGACACAGTCTCTGTCTCCACCACCTCTTCCGGGAGACTCTTCCATGCATCTACCACCCTTTCTGAAAAACAGTATTTCCTCAGATTACTCCGGAGCCCATCACCTCTTAGCTTCATCCTATGCCCTCTCATTGCAGAGTTTCCTTTCAAACGAAAGAGACTCGACTCATGCGCATTTACATTACATAGGTATTTAAATGTCTCTATCATATCTCCCTCTTCCGCCTCCAAAGTAGACAGATTGAGATCTTGAAGTCTGTCCCCATGTGCCTTATCATGAAGACCACGTACCATTTTAGTAGCCTTCCTCTGGACCGACTCCATCCTTTTTATACCTTTTTGAAAGTGTACACAATATTCTAAATGAGGTCTCACCAGAGTCTTATACAGGGGCATCCATACCTCCTTTTTCCTACTGGCCATAGCTCTCCCTATGCACCCTAGCATCCTTCTAGCTTTTGCCGTCACCTTTTCAACCCATTTGGCCACCTTAAGATCATCACAGATAATCACACCCGTTCCGCTCTTTTGTCATACACATAAGTTCTTCACCCCTAAACTGTACCTTTCCCTCAGGTTTTTGCAGGCCAAATGCATGACCTTGCACTTCTTAGCATTAAATGTTAGCTGCCAAATTTCAGACCATTCTTCAAGCTTCGCCAGGTCTTTCTTCATGTTATTCACACCATCCTGGGGTATAATAATAATAATAATAACAGCTTATATACCGCAATACCGTGAAGTTCTATGCGGTTTACAAAAGATTAAGCAAAGGTACAAATTGACTGACTTCAAGAGGGGAAGAAGAAAGAGAAGTAATTAGACAGGAAATTAATTGTTGAGGAGAAAAGTGATCAAAAGGACAGTAGGTCGCTATTGAGAGGAAAGAGATAAGTGGATCAGTTGTCAAGATGTTTTAGGAACAGGTTTCCTAAATTCCTCATAAGTAGAGGGCGAAAGCAATTGTTCTAGGTCTTTACCCCATGATGCTGCTTGGTGTGAGAGAAGGAATTCATGGTGTTTTTTCAGTTTGCAACCTCTCACTGGGGGGGGAAACGACGTTGGAATGTGAACTTCTCTTGTGTCTGTTGGTTGAGAAGGAGAAAAGGTCAGTAATGTATTTGGGGGCAAGTCCGTGTAATGCTTTAAAGCAGAAACAGGCAAATTTGAACTTTACGCGCGCCTTCATCGGCAGCCAATGTAGCTGCCGGTAGTAGGGTGTCACGTGGTCAAATTTTTTTAGTCCAAAGATTAGTCTGACTGCCGCATTCTGCAACAGTTGTAGGCGTCGCATATTTTTTTGGGAAATTGCCAAATAGGCAATGTTACAGTAGTCAAGCAGGCTTAGTACGAGGGATTGGACTAGGATTCTAAAAACCGATGTAACAAAATAAGCTTTAAGGGATCTGAGTTTCCAGAGAGTGAAAAATCCCTTTCTGATTAAGGAATCTACTTGGTCTTTCATGGTTAGGCATTGATCCAGAGTTACACCTAGTATCTTTATGGAGGGCTGGATAGGGTAACTAAGGTTATTGATACAGAGGGGTGATTTAATGTCAAGTGGATGTGGTGAAGCAATGAAAAAAGTCGTTTTATCTGAATTAAGTTTGAGCCTAAAGTTTGTCATCCATTGTTCCATCATGTTTATAGCTTCTGAAGCTTTGGGAATAGTTTCGGATACAGAATTGGTGAATGGGATGATAATCGTAAAATCATCTGCATAACTAAATAGTTTTATCCCCAGCTGGGTTAGCTTCGTGCCCAGTGAGGACATGTAGACGTTGAAGAGCAATGGGGATAGTGGAGAGCCTTGGGGCACACCGGATGGATTGCTCCAGGTGTCGGAAAGTTCATAATTAAAACGAACTTGATAGGTGCGGGATATAAGGAAGCCACGGAACCAGTTCAGCACCTTATCCCGGATACCAATGGCATCTAGGCATTGCAGCAGTTTCATGTGGTCCACTAGATCAAAGGCAGAACTCATATCGAATTGCATTATCTCCTCTATTGTAGATTTTGGTATTATCCGCAAAGAGGCAATTCTTACCCGAGAACTCTTGAGTTGAAAGTTTCGATTTACTGTATATATGCTACATTTTAAAAGTTGTGATTAATTGATTTATTCTCATATTAGTGTGTTTAGATGGGTGAGCTGTGGGCATTCCTAGTAATTTCGTGCACTGTTATAGAACATGCCAGATCCTCGCTGGGTGCTGGCATTTACTCCAGGTTTTAGTTAGCATAAACGGCCACACCTATATTTTAGTCACGGGCTGGCCACCGCACGTATTCACTGCGACCCGGAGAGCAAAAGACAAAGCATGATGAAGTAAAGGAAGCTCACCTGGCTTCGGGAGCAGCCAAAAAACTTCTCTGCAGGAATGCAGAAGCTAATTGAACGATACAACAAATGCGTCATCTTGCATGAGGACTATATGGAAAAGTGATATGTTCAGTTGCTGACAGTTACTTCTATTAACAACTGGCTAGGCAACTTCATCAAACTCTCCTCATCCTACCTTAACTTCAGAAAACTAATTAAAACAAACCTGTTCAACCGATTTGTAACCAAGAACCCTTAAACCCTCTACTGTACCCCTTTTCACATCTTGTTTCCCCACATTGTGTATTTATGTAACAAAAATCCTCACTGTTATTTTTTTTCTTCTCGCTGTATCCAAAATCTCCATTGTTATTTTACATTCGCTGACTGTCCAGCTCTTCTTGTTGTAAACTGCCTCGAACTACTATGGCTTTGGCGGTATATAAAAATAAAATTATTATTATTATTATTAAAGCCGTTCAATGTATTTACTTTTTTGATTTAGCCTCGTTCTACTGATTTTGCAGATACCAGCAGTGAATACATGAGGTCAAATAAATGTTGTTGCCAGCTTATAAAACAAATGCTGACCACAGCATTTGAACCTATGATAATAAAACAAGGGGATCGATTTGTTTACTCCGTCAAAAATTGCAAATTGCAGGGAAATACTTTTAAAACTAATAGGAGGAAATATTTTTTCACTCAGAGAATAGTTAAGCTCTGGAACGCGTTGCCAGAGGTTGTGGTAAGAGAGGATAGCTTAGCTGTTTTTAAGAAGGGTTTGGACAAGTTCCTGGAGGAAAAGTCCATAGTCTGTTATTGAGAAAGACACGGGGGAAGCCACTGCTTTCCCTGGATCGGTAGCATGGAATCTTGTTACTCTTTGGGATTCCAGAATCTTGTTACTCTTTGGGATTCCAGAATCTTGCTACCCTTTGGGATTCTGTAAGGAATGTTGCTACTCTTTGGGATTCCAGAATCTTGCTACTCTTTGGGATTCTGTAAGGAATGTTGCTACCCTTTGGGATTCTAGAATCTTGCTACTCTTTGGGATTCTGTAAGGAATGTTGCTACTCTTTGGGATTCCAGAATCTTGCTACTCTTTGGGATTCCAGAATCTTGCTACTCTTTGGGATTCTGTAAGAAATGTTGCTACTCTTTGGGATTCCAGAATCTTGCTACTCTTTGGGATTCCAGAATCTTGCTACTCTTTGGGATTCTGTAAGAAATGTTGCTACTCTTTGGGATTCCAGAATCTTGCTACTCTTTGGGATTCTGTAAGGAATGTTGCTACTCTTTGGGATTCTGTATGGCATGTTGCTACTCTTTGGGATTCTGTAAGAAATGTTGCTACTCTTTGGGATTCCAGAATCTTGCTACTGTTTGGGATTCCAGAATTTGCTACTCTTTGGGATTCTGTAAGGAAAGTTGCTACTCTTTGGGATTCCAGAATCTTGCTACTGTTTGGGATTCCAGAATCTTGCTACTCTTTGGGATTCTGTAAGGAATGTTGCTACTCTTTGGGATTCCAGAATCTTGCTAATGTTTGGGATTCCAGAATCTTGCTACTCTTTGGGATTCTGTATGGAATGTTGCTACTCTTTGGGATTCTGTAAGGAATGTTGCTACTCTTTGGGATTCCAGAATCTTGCTACTCTTTGGGTTCTGGCCAGGTACTAGCGACCTGGATTGGCCACCATGAGAACGGGCTACTGGACTTGATGGCCCATTGGTCTGACCCAGGAAGGCGATTCTTATGCTCTTAAAATTATTGTTATAACAAACTTGTGACCTTTTTATCACAGTCATGTGTATATGTATAGGGGGGAAAGGGGGGGACTGTATTCTAAAAGTTCTTTGTTGATTTGGTGGACCTCATCAGAAGAAACAGGGACTGACTGAAAGATTACCAAAACGACCTTCATTCAATTCCCAATACAGACAACTTTCACTCTCTCATCAACCTTGAGGGCTACCTTTGATGCAAAAATAGCAAGCATCACACAAAGCCTCGCTGATTTTTTTTTAAGTGCAGACATCGATGCTTGCAAAGCAGTCCAGGCATTAGAACAATCTTTAAATGGGCAAGGGCTTCTTCAAACTTGAAGAAATGCAGGTGCTGGAATAAAAAGTTGTGATACTGTTCAGAAAATGATTGCACAATTCATCTTCTGGTAAGCAATGTTGGATGTGAACATAAGAAATGCCGCTGCTGGGTCATACCAGTGGTCCATCGTGCCCAGCAGTCCGCTTATGTGGCGGCCCTTAGGTCAAAGACCAGTGCCCTGAGTCTAGCCTTACCTGTGTAAGTTCTGGTTCAGCGGGAACTTGTCTAACTTTGTCTTGAATCCCTGGAGGGTGTTTTCCCCTATAACAGACTCCGGAAGAGCGTTCTAGTTTTCCACCACTCTCTGGGTGAAGAAGAACTTCCTTACGTTTGTACGGAATCTATCCCCTTTCAATTTTAGAGAGTTCCCTCTCGTTCTCTCTACCTTGGAGAGGGTGAACAACCTGTCTTTATCTACTTTGTCTTGAATCCCTGGAGGGTGTTTTCCCCTATAACAGCCTCCAGAAGAGCGTTCCAATTTTCTACCACTCTCTGGGTGAAGAAGAACTTCCTTACGTTTGTACTGAATCTATCCCCTTTCAATTTTAGAGAGTGCCCTCTTGTTCTCTCTACCTTGGAGAGGGTGAACAACCTGTCTTTATCTCCTTTGTCTTGAATCCCTGGAGGGTGTTTTCCCTATAACAGCCTCCAGAAGAGCGTTCCAGTTTTCCACCACTCTCTAGGTGAAGAAGAACTTTCTTACGTTTGTACGGAATCTATCTCCTTTTAACTTTAGAGAGTGCCCTCTTGTTCTCCCTATCTTGGAGAGGGTGAACAACCTGTCTTTATCTACTAAGTCTATTCCCTTCATTATCTTGAATGTTTCAATCATGTCCCCTCTCAGCCACCTCTTTTCAAGGAAGAAGAGGCCCAGTTTCTCTAATCTCTCAATGTACGGCAACTCCTCCAGCCCCTTAACCATTTTAGTCGCTCTTCTCTGGACCCTTTCGAGTAGTACCGTGTCCTTCTTCAAGTACAGCGACCAGTGCTGGACGCAGTATTCCAGGTGGGTGCGTACCATGGCCCGGCATAGCGGCGTGATATCCTTCTCTAATCTGCTCGTAATCCCCTTCTTTATCATTCTTAGCATTCTGTTCGCCCTTTTAGCCACCGCAGCGCATTGTGCATACGGCTTCATCGACTTGTCGAACGAACTCCCAAGTCTCTTTCCTGGGAAGTCTCTCCAAGTACCGCCCCGGACATCTTGTATTCGTGCATGAGATTTTTGTTTCCAACATACATCACTTTACACTTATCCACGTTGAACCTCATCTGCCATGTTGACGCCCATTCCTCGAGCCTGATTATGTCACGTTGCAGATCTTCGCAATCCCCCTGTGTCTTCACTACTCTGAATAACTTCGTATCTTTCACAAATTTAATCATGTTAATCATGAGATTTTTCCCCTAACAGCCATATAAATATTTTATAAATGCCTGGATAAACTGCTTTAGAGCCACTATGAAAGCGGTATTAGTCTAATATTTTGGGAGCAATGGCCACATAGCTGCGGCCCCCCCCCCGGGCCACATCTTAAAGGAGCTAACAGTCAACCAGAGAAGCTGTCCCCACCCCTCCCCCTCCCCCCAGATGACAGCATGGCACTTTGAGGCTGGACATCTCCTAATCACAACCCCTCCTCCCCTATCCAGAAGTAACCTCCAAAGCAAGAAGCCCTACATGGAAAGACCTCACAATCTCAATGTATCCCCAACCCCTTATAACCCTCCCAAGGTCTTCCTGCTAATATCCTTGGTAGGGGCTAGTGGGGTCAGACAGGAGTGATTCCCAGTGGCGCCTTCCCTTGCCAGCATCAGGTTCAAAATTGTGCCAGTGACTCATCACGGTAGTCTTGAGGTACAAGTGTCCATATATGGGCAATAGTTTATAGAGTTCGGGTTGAAGATAAGCAGGAGAAACAGGGATGACTACACAGGGCCCATCACTCCTAGGTGCCTTGCGCTTTTAACTTTGCAACTGGAGGCTGACCAAAAATCGGAACTTCTTTCTCCTTTCCATCTTCAACTCCTCGGTCTCCTTCTGTTTTCCTCCCCCACCAAGTTCTGTCGCCAGCCTCACCATGCATATTACATCATGCATGCATATTACATCATAGCGTCGACGTCTGCATACGCGCAGATATCTGCCAGATGCGAGCCTGAGGTCAAGGACTTCCAAAACCTGGACAAACTGCTGGATTTTGGAAATCCCTCTAGGCGTTGGTGGAATGAGGTATTATGACATCACAATCTGAGCTCTAGAATGTTGCTACTTAGGATTTGAAAGTGTTTGAGGCTTGTGCAGATGAGGACGGAGCTTAGGCATTGGTGGAATGAGGCATTATGACATCACAATCTGAGCTCTAGAATGTTGCTACTTAGGATTTTAAAGTGTCTGAGGCTTGTGCAGATGAGGACGGAGCTTAGGCATTGGTGGAATGAGGCATTATGACATCACAATCTGAGCTCTAGAATGTTGCTACTTAGGATTTTAAAGTGTTTGAGGCTTGTGCAGATGAGGACGGAGCTTAGGCATTAGTGGAATGAGGCATTATGACATCACAATCTGAGCTCTAGAATGTTGCTACTTAGGATTTTAAAGTGTCTGAGGCTTGTGCAGATGAGGACGGAGCTTAGGCATTGGTGGAATGAGGCATTGTGACATCACAATCTGAGCTCTAGAATGTTGCTACTTAGGATTTTAAAGTGTTTGAGGCTTGTGCAGATGAGGACGGAGCTTAGGCATTAGTGGAATGAGGCATTATGACATCACAATCTGAGCTCTAGAATGTTGCTACTTAGGATTTTAAAGTGTCTGAGGCTTGTGCAGATGAGGACGGAGCTTAGGCATTGGAGGAATGAGGCATTGTGACATCACAATCTGAGCTCTAGAATGTTGCTACTTAGGATTTTAAAGGGTTTGAGACTTGTGCAGATGAGGACGGAGCTTAGGCATTGGAGGAATGAGGCATTATGACATCACAATCTGAGCTCTAGAATGTTGCTACTTAGGATTTTAAAGGGTTTGAGGCTTGTGCAGATGAGGACGGAGCTTAGGCATTGGAGGAATGAGGCATTATGACATCACAATCCGAGCTCTAGAATGTTGCTACTTAGGATTTTAAAGGGTTTGAGGCTTGTGCAGATGAGGACGGAGCTTAGGCATTGGAGGAATGAGGCATTATGACATCACAATCTGAGCTCTAGAATGTTGCTACTTAGGATTTTAAAGTGTTTGAGGCTTGTGCAGATGAGGACGGAGCTTAGGCATTGGTGGAATGAGGCATTATGACATCACAATCCGAGCTCTAGAATGTTGCTACTTAGGATTTGAAAGTGTTTGAGGCTTGTGCAGATGAGGACGGAGCTTAGGCATTGGTGGAATGAGGCATTATGACATCACAATCCGAGCTCTAGAATGTTGCTACTTAGGATTTGAAAGTGTTTGAGGCTTGTGCAGATGAGGACGGAGCTTAGGCATTGGTGGAATGAGGCATTATGACATCACAATCCGAGCTCTAGAATGTTGCTACTTATGATTTTAAAGCGTTTGAGACTTGTGCAGATGAGGACGGAGCTTAGGCATTGGTGGAATGAGGCATTGTGACATCACAATCCGAGCTCTAGAATGTTGCTACTTAGGATTTTAAAGGGTTTGAGGCTTGTGCAGATGAGGACGGAGCTTAGGCATTGGAGGAATGAGGCATTATGACATCACAATCTGAGCTCTAGAATGTTGCTACTTAGGATTTTAAAGGGTTTGAGGCTTGTGCAGATGAGGACGGAGCTTAGGCATTGGAGGAATGAGGCATTATGACATCACAATCTGAGCTCTAGAATGTTGCTACTTAGGATTTTAAAGTGTCTGAGGCTTGTGTAGATGAGGACAGAGCTTGCAGGAATGGGGTAGGGACAGGATAAGAACTCGCCGGAACAGGATGGGAAAATGAGGTCCAGCGGGAATGGGGAAAAATTTGTCCTCCAATTCATTCTCTAGTCCTAGGGTCCTAATGAGCTGTGAATGATGTCACAGTGACGGGTAACTTACTACCGATGTGATGGCCGATGTGTGTCTGGACAGCCCGCTCTTTGCTCAGACCTCTCTCCTAGCTTGCTAGTGTTCGGTTTTATTAGAGGTGACCTGCCACACTTTGTCAACCGGGCACGAGAGAAGTTCATGCTTTGTATGCGTGTGGATGTGTCTTATTTTCTCTTTATCAGATAAGAAAAAAAAACCCAACCTAATAGGAACTTTTATTGACTTAATATTCACTCACTGTGGAAAGTGTTTCTGTTTGGATGAAAGATGCTATAAATTTCCTCGGATGGCGTCTCTCTCTCTCTCTGAACTGCGTTTCTTTCCCGTCTATCCTATTCATTCAGATCTTATTTTAAAATCCAGCCAAAGGAAATGATGGATCACAACATCGGTGTATTAGCCCAGATAAGGCACAATTTGCATTTTCTTGCACTCGATGCTTTTAAATCACCCTTAGAAATACATTAATTCTACTGCTTTAAGCGTGACTCAGAAAGATGGTTATGTAGGGAATCTGATGTCAAGAGGTTGCTGTTTGAATTGGCAGCATGAGTCTTCCTTGTACAACTCTTGGGTCTAGATCAGGGGTCTCAAAGTCCCTCCTCGAGGGCCGCAATCCAGTCGGGTTTTCAGGATTTCCCCAATGAATATGCATGAGATCTATTTGTATGCACTGCTTTCAATGCATATTCATTGGGGAAATCCTGAAAACCCGACTGGATTGCGGCCCTCAAGGAGGGACTTTGAGATCCCTGGTCTAGATTCACTAAACTTACCGATCTGGATCGTTGGGCGATTCTTGGCCGAGTTTTGCTGAGCGACTGATTCACTCCAGATTCTGCATGCAAATGACCTGATCAGACGAACGCCCTATAGCAGGGGTAGGCAATTCCGGTCCTCGAGAGCCGGAGCCAGGTCAGGTTTTCAGGATCTCCACTACGAATATGTATGAGATGGATTTGCATGCATTGCCTTCCTGAGATGCAAATCAATCTCATGCATATTTATGGTGGAGATCCTGAAAACCTGACTTGGCTCCGGCTCTCGAGGACCGTAATTGCCTGCCCCTGCCCTATAGCGATCCCACGGATCGCTGTAAGAGCGATCGAAACGCATGCGCAGAGTATCCTTGTTTATTGATGCAATTTACGCATGCGCTAGCTCTTCGCCCTCGCTACGTAGTTAGTGGGTGGGGTTTATTCCCGCACGTCATTGGCGGCAAAGCCCAAGCGAGCTCAAAAGAAAGGGGGAGGGGTGGCTGCGGTTTACTTTTTGCTGGCCCTACAAGTTGGCCATTGAAAAAAAAAAGAATGAATTATTTTGTGTAGCTAGATTATCGAACAGAGCATGCTTTAAACCCGCGGGTTAAAACCACGGGCTCGCAATGCGCTTGTTACAGAATATATAAAAAAGGAATTCTTACGCATATGTAAAGATATTTTACAGTTTTATTTTTAATTTTGATGGTTGTTTTATATGGGGTTGTAACCTCGATACTGATAACTTCATGGCGCAAGAGGGCAGGAGAGACGGTAAGGATCGTAAGCGACTGGTCCTCAGCGGTCACTTCTTTTTGGATCGACAAACCCAATCGGTGTTTCTTCTTCTGCTTAGTGAATCGATGGCTTCCTACTTTTGCATGCCATTTCCCCTCGTTTGCATGGGTGGACCAGATCGGAGATTGATCGGGTAGCTGTTTAGTGAATCGGGTCGGGGAACGATCGCAAAACCAGTAAAGCTGGTTTTGCGATCGTCGGGATAGGATCGGAAGGTTTAGTGAATCTAGGCCTCATGTATCGGCACCGTGCAGAATGGTCCGTGCATAGCAGGCATGCTGTTAACCCCTTCTTTACCGTAGGGAACTCTTCTTGTAAAAGTGGAGGTGTGAAGGGCATGGTGTCCTTTGTGCATGTACGTGCTGAAAAAATTGGCACTTATTCACAGTAGAGGTCTGCACGGGAACGGGGATCGCGGGGATCCCGTGGGTCCTTCGGGTTCCCCCCCTGGCCCACGGGACTCTCATGGGACGCCCCCTGGCCCAAGGGACTCCCACGGGGATGCCCCCTGACCCACGGGACTCCCACGGGGACGCCCCCTGGCCCACGGGACTCCCACGGGGATGAAAACAGCCTACCTAAATTCTGGCGATGCAGGCGTGCAGCTTACAAGTCCGGCGTCGCGGCGGGAAATAGCCATGCTGAGCAGTGAGCTCAGCACGTACACAGATGAAAGCCTTGCTTGCTGATTGGTCCGGCGGCCCCGCCCCGCCGTGCCGCCGGACCAATCAGCAAGCAAGGCTTTCATCTGTGTACGTGCTGAGCTCACTGCTCAGCATGGCTATTTCCCGCCGCGACGCCGGACTTGTAAGCTGCACGCCTGAAAAAGAAATCATCCTGGCCGGGGTCGGTGTCATGCTCTGGAGCTTCTACAGCCTTCCTATCTCCCTCTCCCTTCTACCTGCTTCCGGCCACACCCCCTGCTCCGCGGCTCTCTTCGGCAACTCAGCAGCAACGATGGACACCCTCTGCGAGTCCCGCTTGTTTCAACTTCCTTTTTCCACAAAGGCGGGACTCGTAGAGGGAAGGCCTCGATGTCGGCAGCTTGTCGATCACCGCTGCTGACGAGTTGCTGAAGAGAGCCGCGGAGCAGGGGGGTGTTGCCAGGTGCAGGACCAGATGCAGGACTCGTGGGTGAGGGAGGAGAAGAGAGAGAGAACGAGAGAGGGGAGGGAAACAAAAGGAAATATTTCATACTGGGCTGGGCCGGAGTGGAGGGAGGGTGGAAAGATTCTGGCTACCGGGTGCAGTAACAAAGGAAAAGGGGGGAAAGCTGAAAATGGAGATAGTGACACAAAGAAGAGAAAGAGTAAGCAGGACCTACTGAATAAGGATAGAGATACAGAGGGGACATGAAGAGGAGGTGAAATTGAGACATATAGGTAATGCTGAAAAAGTGGGGGGGGGGAGATAAAGACATTGAAAGGGCAAATGGTGAACATGGGGTAAAGACAAGGACAGAGACAAATGAAGATTCTGAAAAAGTGGTGAGATAGAGATATAGGTGAGATGGACACAAAGAAGGGTGATGCTGGAAAATAGGTGGAATGGTAATTCTGACAAACACAGAAGGGAAATGCTGGATCAAGGAGAGATGGGGTTCAGGCTGGATGGAATGAGGAGAAATGCCTTGTTGGCCCGGAACTTCCTCTCCTACGTCAGAATTGACGTCAGGGAGCGGAATGCTGGTCAGCGCGACGCTTCTGCAGGGAAAGCTTGGGACAGCGGTGGCTTGGGGGCTATTCCCCGATGGCGGTGGCAGCAAACCGAGTGGCTTGGGGGAGGGCACGGAGAAAGAAAGAAAGGGGGCAGACAGGGAGACAGAAAGAAGGGGGAACAGGGAGACAGAAAGAAAAAGTTGGGGGAGAGAATGAGGTCTGGAGGAGAGGAAACATACAGGAGGCTGAAAGAAAGGAAGAAAGATTGGATGCACAGTCAGAAGAAGAAAGTGCAACCAGAGACTCATGAAATCACCAAACAGCAAAGGTAGGAAAAATGATTTTATTTTCAATTTAGTGATCAAAATGTGTCTGTTTTGAGAATTTATATCTGCTGTCTATATTTTGCACTATGGCTCCCTTTTACTAAACCGCAATATCGTTTTTTAGCGCAGGGAGCCTATGAGCATTGAGAGCAGCGCGAGGCATTCAGCGTAACTCCCTGTGCTAAAACCTACTATTGTGGTTTAGTAAAAAGGGAGGGGGTGTATTTGTCTATTTTTGTATTTTGTTACTGAGGTGACATTGCATAGAGTCATCTGCCGTGACCTCTTTGAAAAAACCCGGAATATGAATAATTAACATTTTCTCTGCCTTTCATTGTGCTTTGTGTTTTTTTAAATTTTATTGTTGGTAGATCATTTTGACTTAGTCATTATAAAGTAGCTCACAAGCCCATAAAGTGTGGGCACCCCTGCTCTTACTCTGGGGCACCAGACCTCCCTCACGGCACACACACGGCAAATGGAAGAAAGAGGAGAATTTTTGGTCGTAGGGAGGAAGGTACAGAATGTGATAGGAAAGAAAAAGATGAGAGTGAGAAATGTGGCAAGGGAACAATGGGACAGATTGAAAGGGATGCAAGAGGGAGGAATATTGGACAGTGGTGAAGGGAATGGAGGGAGAGATGTGGCATAGTGTTGGAGAGGGGTGATAGAAGGAGAAATGTTGGGCATGGGGCAGGTGGGCAGGCACGAAAGATGAGAAAGAGATAAATGCTGGACCATGGTAGGGGGAACCAATGGACAGCAACAGAAGAATTTACAGAAGATGGGAAAGCGGAAAAAAGAAACAGGGACCAACTTTATGGAAAAATAAGTCTCCAGACAACGAAGGTAAAAAACGGAATTTATTGACTAAAATATGTTAGCTTTGGGAAATGTATATGGCAGATGTCTTTGTTTTGTGTTCAAAAGAAAAGGAAATGCATTTCTGGTTTTATTTCTGGTTTTATTTGCTGTGACTGGTGGGGATCCCCAAGCACCGCCAGCAGAGGACCTCCTCTAGAGATGGCCAGAACTCCCCTCCACCAAGCGCAGCAGTCGCTGGCAGCATCCATGAGCCACTGAGGTGCCAGCATCTGTGACTCAGGGATGCTACTGCTGCCTGCCAAGCTTGGCAAAAGGGACCCCCGGCCAACTGCAAAGGAAGTCCTCAGCTGACAGTTTGTGGGTTCTCATCAGCTGAGTATTTATATTTTATATTTACATTAGAGGTTCTGGTAGAAACCCATTTACAAAGTATGTATTCTTCCCAATTAATATTTCCAAATTAATAAAGTCTCTTTGCTTATTTGTAAATGGGTCTCTACCAGAGCCTTTAATTCAGTAGCATAATTAAATAAAATAACTATTTCTGAAGTTTATAGGGAAGGATGGGGACGGAGGGGATTCCTCGCGGAGACGGGTGGGGACGGAGGGGATTCCTCGCGGGGACGGAGGGGGACGGGTGGGATTTCTGTCCCCGCGCAACTCTCTAATTCACAGTGGCTTAGTGAGAGTGAGTGGCGCCCAGGGATTTGATGCCCCTCCCGTGTCTTCTTCTCCACCCCCTGATCTTTCCCAACACCCCCCTCCCCCGCCGCACACATGCCCTCATTCACATTCCCCGTACCTTTTTAATTTTCCCGGCTCAAGCAACATTATGAATTTGCTGCTAAGGGGTCCTTTTATCAAGCTGCGGTAGGGGGTTTTACGCGCGTAATACCGTGCGTTAAACCGCCTGCCGCGCTAGCCGCTAACACCTGCATTGAGCAGGCATTAGTTTTTTAGCCGGCCGCGGGGGTTAGCGCGTGATGAAATGTCCGGCTTAATTAAAGGACCCCTAAGTCTGCAGTTTCAAATGACTATACTGTAAAAGATGTAATTTAAACCCTCATGTCCACCAAGTCTGTATTTCCCTCTAAAGTTTGTCCTGCTTATACTGCGAATGTACTCTTGTGACCCGTTCTGGGCTCCTTTGGGAGGACGAGCTACATGCTTGGTCTTTGGATTCACGAATGGCCGAGTGAATTGGCAAGGCTCTCTGCATATCCGGTCCTGGCTGGCAGGTCACATGAGTTTCAAGGCCTCTCGTTCACAACTATGCCCGGTCTGGTAATGGTTTTAAAACATCATTATGTACCATGCAACTTAAAGGCTGAGATGCGTAATGATCCAAGCTGGCGCTTTTGTGAAAAAAAACCCCAAACCAAACCAAAAACATCTGTCTAGGAATGTCTGGCTGTAAAATCAGTATCTTTGTTCTCTGGTTTAAAAACCAGTCTCCACTAGATGGCAGTAGTAGCTCTGCTATACCACGCTGCTACAGATGGCATCTAGCATGCGACCACCTCCACATGCAAACCCCAGATGCAAGTGTTGGATGCATTCTGTGCATTTTACTTAGCCATAATAAGGAACATTAAATTTCTTTTGAAGGGGAAAAAGGCGATAAAGTCATGCATTATTATTAAAGCATATGAATAAGATTAAAATCTAGAGAAGAGCTGGTTGGAAAGAAAGGTCGTGGAGACTATCCTTCTTTTTACTGAGGTGGCCCAAACACTCAGTGTTTCTTCAGCAGGGTGAACGTTTTGGGATCAATATTCAGTGGCACTTATACTATATGGATTGGAGCAGCTCCAGCTTGGATAAGTGTTGATTGCTACAGCCTGTCATCAGTTTTCAGCGGCGTTATCCAGAAAATGCCGCTGAAAACCTTTACTGATGACAGAGCCAGTGTACTACAGATTACGCTATGGACAAGTCGGATCAGCAAAATAACTGTGACAACTTGCCTGGAAAGTATCAGCTCTGAATATCAGTGGTACCTAGATCAGGGCTGGTGCTAGGGATTTTGATACCCCCTTCCTCCTCAATCCAGCCTCTCCCTTTTTCTTCCCTCTCGTCCCCCTGGTCCAGCATCTCCCTTTTCTCATACCTCCCCTCTGTCTAGTCCAGCATCTCCCTTTTTCTTCCCTCTCTTTTCCCCTGATCCAGCATCTCCCTTTTCTCATACCTCCCCTCTGTCTAGTCCAGCATCTCCCTTTTTCTTCCCTCTCTTTTCCCCTGATCCAGCATCTCTCTTTTCTCATACCTCCCCTCTTTCTAGTCCAGCATCTCTTTTTATCTTCCCTCTCTTCCACCTGGTCCAGTATACCTCCCCTCTCTCTAGTCCAGCATTTCCCTTTTTCTTCCCTCTCTTCCACCTGGTCCAGCATCTCCCTTTTCTTATACCTCCCCTCTTTCTATTCCAGCATCTCCATTTTTCTTCCCTCTCGTCCCCTTGATCAAGCATCTCTCTTTTCTCTTCCCTCCCATCTCTCCAGTACAGCATCCTCTCCTTCTTCCTATCCTGTGTTGCTCCTTCTCTCTTTATTCCCCTTGTGCCTACCTACCTGTCCATCATCAGTTCCTCTTGTCCCTTCCTCTTGGTCTAGCATTACCCTTACTCTCTTTTCCTCCTCCCACCTATCCAGCATCCCACCTCTTTCTCTCCCTTTTTTTTCCCCCAATCCAGTATTTCCCCTCTAACCTCCCTCCTTATTTGCTGCCACCATTGCTGCTGCTGTACTTCTGGACCTCTGGACAACAAAGCACTAGCTGAAGCATCACCTTGGAGTCCATTTGCTTGTGAAGTCCGAATGACCACAAGCTCTCTCTTTGACATGTAAGGTCGTCTGATAGGGGGTGGGACCAGTGGGCCCTTCATGAGTGTATAGGGCAAAGGGTTTCCTGGAACTTAAATCTGGTGCTTAGCTGATTGGTGCCATGAGTATGGAGCAGCAAAATGGGAGGAGTTTCAGGCCCTGTGATCTGATCACCCTCTTACCATGTCTTCAGCACAGGGCTGGGGCAACACCTAAGAGCACTCATGACAGCTTTTGGGAACCCCCAAACCTTGGTGTCCTCCTGTCATGCTTACTGTCCCTACCAGTTTAATCAGTGCTGAATATCCAGGTATAAAATTAAACCCTGCTGTAAGCATTTGAAGCCAGCACTGACACAGTGTTTAAATATTATGCTGTTTATTCAACATAAGGAGGGCAAGTCTATAAATCAATGCCAATTTTTAAGTGCCAAGAGGGTAACTGTTTGGTAACTATTATATAAAGGAAAGTAAACACCTATATATCTTTATAGAATGGCAGTGTAACAGGTCAAATATGTGTCTATAACTTAGATCTAAGCACTTGGACAAGTCGCAGAGCTGGTGTAAAAGATTGAGTCTTGATGGAACCCCAAACAGTACCAAGATTCCGGAATCTCAAAGAGTAGCAAGATTCCAGAACCCCAAAGAGTAGCAAGATTCTGTAACCCCAAAGAGTAGCAAGACTCTGGAACCCCAAAGAGTAACAAGATTCCGGAATCCCAAACAGTAGCAAGATTCTGGAACCCTGAAGTGTAGCAAGATTCCGGAACCCCCAAGAATGGCAAGACTCCAGAATTCCAAAGAGTAGCAAGATTCTGGAACCCCAAAGAGTAGCAAGATTCGGGAACCCCAAAGATAGCAAGATTCCAGAACCCCAAAGAGTAGCAAGATTCCGGAACCCCAAAATGTTGCAAGATTCCAGAATCCCAAAGAGTAACAAGATTCCGGAACCCAAAGAGTAGCAAGACTCCGGAACCCCAAAGAGTAACAATATTCTGGAATCCCAAACAGTAGCAAGATTCTGGAACCCCAAAGTGTAGCAAGATTCCGGAACCCCCAAGAATAGCAAGACTCCAGAATCCCAAAGAGTAGCAAGATTCTGGAACCCCAAAGATAGCAAGATTCCGGAACCCCAAAGAATAGCAAGATTGCGGAACCCCAAAGAGTAGCAAAATTCCAGAACCCCAAAGAGTAGCAAGATTCCGGAACCCCAAAATGTTGCAAGATTCCAGAATCCCAAAGAGTAACAAGATTCTGGAATCCCAAAGAGTAGCAAGATTCCGGAACCCCAAAGAGTAACAAGATTCTGGAATCCCAAAGAGTAACAAGATTCCAAGCTACCAATCCTAGGGCCAAGCAGTGTGGCTTTTCCCATTTCTATCTCAACAGCAGACTATGGTCATTTCTTTCAGAAACTTGTCCAAACCTTTTTTTAAAGCCAGAGACACCAACTACTGTTACCACATCCTCTGGCAATGAGTTCCAGAGCTTAACCACTCTTTGGAGTGAAAACATATTTCCTATTTGGTTTAAAAGTATTGCCATTATCATTGAACATCCCTAGTCTTTCTCACATCCAGGTTTATAGATCAATATTCTGGCCTTTTACATGTTCTTTGCTGCATAATTGTTGGTGCCTATTTCATAAAATGATCCGACTGAAAACCTTTTTCCTCAGTGTCTAATTATATCTTTCACACTTTTTAAGCTCCTTTTCTCAAAGAAATACATTTCCTTTTGAATATATTTTCCCGCTTCCTTTACAAAGCCGCGCTGGCGTCTTTTGGACCAGCCGCGGCGGGAACAGCTCGGACGCTCATAGGAATTCTGTGAGCGTCGGAGCTGATGCTGCGGCGGTCATCACTCAAAACGCTAGCGCAGCTTTGTAAAACAGGAGGTTAGCGAAGGTACCCGGGACTTTCTCATGGCAAAAGTCTGCCGTCCCTGCCTTTTCTTGTGCTCCGAGGGCTTAAGACTTAGCTTATCATTGGACCATCCGCTACTGGGCTCTGATTGAGACAGATTGCCTTTGCCCCTGCTCTTGTCATGGAAATGGATGCGATATGTTTCAAGCAGAAAACACCAGCACCTCTAAAATCTCCCCTTCAAGCTCTCTCGGATTGTAAACCGATCCCATCATCCCTGCTTCTCCTGCTCTCGCTTTGCTTCCAGGTTTCAGGTGGCTCTTATTCCCTTTGGGGGTCCTTTTACATATGGGGGGAGAAGGTGGAGTACCCTGGGTGCCGTCTTTGTGGAAGCGGGGGCTCTCCTGTGTATCTCTTGAAAAGTTCACTAGCACAAGCAGCCTATTCTCCTTGCTGCTTTTGCCGCTGTAGGCTCCCTTTTGATGTCACTTCCTGGCTGCAGGACCAGGATATGATGTCAGAAGGGACACAAAGCTGGCGTGAGCAGCAGGCGGAAGGTGCTGTTTACACCAGCAAACGTTTCAAGAGGTACACGGGGGGAAGAGGGGGCATGCATGGCGCAGCTATGCCAGGTACCACGGCCCTGGGCACTAACCTCTCTCACTAGGCCACTGGTACAAGAAGTGGTGTCCTGCGGGAACGCTCAGGCATCCCACAGTAATTTTGCTATCTGTGTGCATTGCTAGTCTCTGAAACTTTTTCATTATTTTTGAGAGGGAGGATTGGGGCGGAGAGTGGGCACTCCATCGCTAACCAGTGCTCCATCTTTTATAATAATATAATAGTAGTAACTTTATTTTTCTATACCGCCATAGTCGAAAGACTTCTAGGCGGTTCACAATGAAGAAGGCTGGACAATCAGCGAATTATAGAATGCAAGAAGTGAAAAGTTACATAAGAAATGGGTAAAGGACAGCGGATTTCATCTAAGATTAGCAGAGGGAGAAAAAAATCCGTGTGAGAGAGGGGCGGTTTATAGACAACCCCGCGAAAGACAAAGGCGCGCGCCGAAGAAAATTACAGTTTTTAGGAGCTCCAACGGGGGGGTTTTGTTGGGGAGCCCCCCCAGTTTACTTAATAGAGATCGCGCCGGCGTTGTGGGGGGGTTGGGGGGTTGTAACCCTCCACATTTTACTGTAAACTTAACTTTTTCCCTAAAAACAGGGAAAAAGTGAAGTTTTCAGTAAAATGTGGGGGGTTACAACCCCCCACACCCCCCATAACGCCCCCACAACGTGGCGTGATCTCTATTAAGTAAAGTGGGGGGTTTCCCCCCCACGCCCCCCCCCCGTCGGAGCCGTAAAAACTGTAATTTTCTGCGGCGCGCACCTCCTCGCTGCGCTCAATTGTCTGCGCGCGCCTTTGTCCCGGTGTGCTTTTGACCTGACACCGAGAGGGGCATCTGTTTAGGAGATGAATTGGTTAAATAGGACGCTTTTAATTGATTTTCAGAATGCGCCTTGGGTCTGGCCAGCTCTATTAATGTAGTTTCCCAGCCAGGGTTGTTGTCTGTTTAATTGGAACACGAAGGTCAGTTATTTCTTGATGTACACAGAAATTCTTCATTTTCAGTCATGGCAGCCACTCTTTGGAACTATCTTCCCATTCCACTCCGTGCTCAAAACCTGGAATAACCTCGCAGAGACAATCAGAACGGAACCCAACCCCACTTCATTTCGTAAGAAATTGAATACCCTTCTATTTGATAACTGAACTCTCTTCAGCAAATGAACTCTACATGAACACTCAGAAATCTCTTGATATCGACCAGGCTTCTCTCTGTTTATTTCTGATCTATTCCCCCTTCTTCCCCCCAATTCCCCTCCATGTCATATGCATCCTTTTCTCGTCACACTGTAAGTCGCATTGAGCCTGCACAGATATGCGTGACGCACAAATACTATTAGATTATCTTCGTGAAGAAAAGTCGTTCTCTGCATTCAAAGCTCAATTAAAGGCATTCTATTTCTCTCAAGCATTTTACTCATAGTTTTTTGGTTTTTTTTAAAAATATACTCTAAATTTTTTTTATTTTTATCTTTGTTAAGTAGAGCATCCAAGATGACAAAGGGGATGGAACTCCTCTCGTTTGAGGAAAGACTAAAAAGGTTAGGGCTCTTCAGCTTGGAAAAGAGATGGCTGAGGGGAGATAGGATTGAAGTCTATAAAATCCTGAGTGGAGTAGAACAGTTACAAGTGGATCATTTTTTCACTCCGTCAAAAATGACAAAGACTAGGGGACACTCGATGAAGTTACAGTGAAATACTCTTAAAACCAATAGGAGGAAATATTTTTTCACTCAGAGAATAGTTAAGCTCTGGAACGCGTTGCCAGAGGATGTGGTAAGAGCGGATAGCGTAACTGGTTTTAAGAAAGGCTTGGACAAGTTCCTGGAGGAAAAGTCCATAGTCTGTTATTGAGAAAGACATGGGGGAAGCCACCTGCTTGCCCTGGATCGGTAGCATGGAATGTTGCTACTCTTTGGGATTCTAGAATTTTGTTACTCTCTAGGATTCTGGAATCTTGTTATTCTTTGAGATTCTGTATGGAATGTTGCTACTCTTTGGGATTTTAGAATCTTGTTACTCTCTGGGATTCCAGAATCTTGTTATTCTTTGAAATTCTGTATGGAATGTTGCTACTCTTTGGGATTCTAGAATCTTGTTACTCTCTGGGATTCCGGAATCTTGCTAGTCTTTGGGATTCTGTATGGAATGTTGCTACTCTTTGGGATTCTAGAATCTTGTTACTCTCTGGGATTCCGGAATCTTGCTAGTCTTTGGGATTCTGTATGGAATGTTGCTACTCTTTGGGATTCTAGAATCTTGTTACTCTCTGGGATTCTGGAATCTTGTTATTCTTTGAGATTCTGTATGGAATGTTGCTACTCTTTGGGATTCTAGAATCTTGTTACTCTCTGGGATTCCGGAATGTTGCTACTCTTTGGGATTCTAGAATCTTGTTACTCTCTGGGATTCCGGAATCTTGCTAGTCTTTGGGATTCTGTATGGAATGTTGCTACTCTTTGGGATTTTAGAATCTTGTTACTCTCTGGGATAGCATTGCATCGACGTCCGCGCACACTCGGATGCCCGTGTGGGGGTGGGGCCATATGTCCTCTTCTTTGGGTGCCGTGAAAACATTTGCTCCATTAGTGTGCTGAAGCTAAAAAAAAAAAAAAAAACGAAAGGTTTGCGCGACACTGCACTAGCCGATGGCCCGTTACTGATAAATATTGGCTAGCTGCCTTTTAAAATAATCCAGATATTCGATGCTGTTTGCTGGCATTGAATATCCGGGATCAGTGTCGGCAGCGGGCTTTAAGCGTGCTGTCGGCTGAATATCAGCCCCACATAATTGGGTGGGGGGTGTTTTCGTGTACCCTATTGGCGGAGTGCCCACCTCTTAGTAGTGCACTTTTTGTAAATGAAGTACACTTTTGAAAGAAAAAAAAAAAAAAGAACATTCCCAGAACGACTCGAGAAACAACAAGAAATGCAAAAGAAGAAAAGCATGAAGGACCTCCTAGAAAGGGACAATGAAATTTTTCATATTAATTGACCCAAAATGTTTCAGTGCAAACGCCTGCATCAGGTCGCTACAGTAAAAAAAAAAAAATCCAGGAATAATGAGCACTGGAATGGGACAAGAATTGACAACAAATCTTTTTTTGATTGATTCCACAGAGTTCAGCAGCATCTTTCAAACGCGCCAAAATAAAAAAAAAAGATCTCCATGAAATGAATATTTTCTGGCTGCAAACTTCTAATGATGACTTAACCTTATGATAATAAACCACAAAAATAAAAGTCCTAAAGTAAGAAAAACCACAAATTATGTCATTTGAGAATAATGGCCCTTCTGGGGCTGGAGTCACTCACTTCTCAAAAAGGGGAGAAAAAAAAGACTTCAGACGCATCCACTCCCTCCTATTACTTCAGTAATTCAAAGGCAGGGGCCAGAATACCAGCTCAGAAAAAAAGGACCAAACTCCAGGGCAGGAACACAAAATCAAAACATTGTTGCACTAATCTCAAATATCAAAACACCAGATGTCCTTTCCTCATGGCAGGAGGGAGTGGGCATCCATCTTGCTGTTTTTTTCAGGGAGGAGTGTAGGGGGAGGTTCTTCTTGGCAGGAGGGAGTGGGCATCCCTCCTGCCATTTGTGGGTTGCCGTGTTTGTTGGGGGTGGGGGTGGGCATGCATTTGTTGGGGGTCATTGGGGCAGAGGAGGAGCCGAAAGGTTCTCAGCCCAACCAACCAACTTCCTAAATTCTGAGCGTTATTTTGCCACTGTAGCTGAAAAGAATGTCATCTTATTTCGATAAGTGCCAATTTGCAGAAACAAAATTCTATGTTTTGACATTATTTCAGATCATTGAGTGAAGAACAAAAAAGAAACAACAAAGCCACGGACGACTATGACTAGGACAGCAAAATGAGGCACTGGAGATGTCACAACCAACTAATGGATACAAGCCTTTTATTTGAAAATAAGCCACTAAAATAGGCAAAATCAAAGTCCCGACTAGGATCCAAGTTTCGGCAACAGCGTCGCCTTCTTCAGGGGACAGCATCAAATGTGTTTAAGTCTCCAAACATACTGCGAGCAATGCAACCATTTTGTGAAGCAGAGACCAAAGTTGGATCCTAGTCAGGACTTTGTTTGTTGTTGCATATTTTAGTGGTTTATCTAATATAATAAAACGGTAAGCCGCGCATGCACACTTCCTTTGCGTGCACCGGTTTTCCGTGAGCTGTAGCGACCCATAGGAAGTGCGCATGCACGGCTTAAGGTCTGGCCTCACGCGAGGCAAGACAAGTGCACATGCACGCCCTTCCCTGCTCTCCACCTGCAGAGCGGCGGCTACCGGCTGCTAGCACCCCCTGCCCTCTCCGTCGCCTCCCGGCTCCAGCGGCGTAGGCAGCACTATAAACACGCTGCTTCGCGCCCTTCTCTGCCGATTTCCTCTGCCGCGTCTCTGATGACATCATCGGAGACAGACGCGGCAGAGGAAATCGCCAGTAGAAGGCCGCGAAGCAGCATGTTTATAGTGCTGCCTACGCGGCTGGAGCCCCGAGGTTTGTCGGCGGTGGGAGGGTCAGGAGCAGGCCGGATCAACAACGGCAGTAAAAGAAGGGGGAGGGGCCGAACGGAGCAGGGAAGAGAAGGGAAAGGGGGAGTGGGGGAAAATGCTGCTACTGCTTCTACACAGGAAAGGGGGGGGGTAGGAGGGAAATGCTGTTGCTGCTGCATAGGGAACTGGGATGGAAATGCTGCTGCACAGGGAAATGGGGAAAAATGACAGACAGCGGGAGGGAGGGAGACAGAAAGAAAGAAAGACACAGGGGTAGGGAGAGGGACGGAAAGACAGACAGAGAAAGGGGGCCAGAGAGAGAGTCAGCGGGAGAGGGAAAGGGGGGTGCTTTGGGGGGGAGGGGTGTGCTTGGGGCAAACAGTTTTGCTCTGGGGAGGAAGACAGAAGGGGCCATGGAGAGACAGGGATAGGGAAAGGGGGCTGCTTTGGGGGGGAGGCGTGTGCTGGGGGGAGACAGAAGGGGCCATGGAGAGATAGGGAAAGGGGGCTGCTTTGGGAGGAGGTGTGCTGGGGACAGACAGCTTTGCTCTGGGGGGGAAGACAGAAGAGGGCCATAGATAGACATTTGGGGGGGAGGTGGGTGCTGGGGGCAGACAGCTTTGCTCGGGGGGTGAGGGGGAGACAGAAGGATACAGACAGCGGCCAAGGAGAGAGAGAGAAAGAAACACAGACAGACAGAAACATCTATTCTAGCACCCGTTAATGTAACGGGCTTAAAGACTAGTTTTTAAATAAAAGACTTGTATCCATTAGTTTGTTGTGACATCTCCAGTGCCTCTTTTTGCTGTTCTAGATCATTGATTGAACCATATCCAGGTCATTCTCTTCTTGGTTGGGCTGAAAACTTTTCAGCACTTCCTGGTAGCGTGAAGAGTTTCAGTCTCTGGTAACCAGAGCTGATACTGTGATGTCATAATGTCTTATCCCACCAATAAGAGCCAACCTCATCAATGAGGTCACAATGGCTTGATTGTCCTATACTTGGCACATTTTTATGACATACCAGAGGGTGCTGAAAAGTTCTCAGCTCATCCAACCAACCAACTTCCTAAATTCTGAGCCTTATTTTGCCACTGTAGCCAATAAGTGGTATATCAAACCCTAATAATAATAAACTTATCTTATGTCATTAAGCGCCAATTTGCAGAAATGAAATTCTATGTTTTGACATTGTTTCAGGTCATTGATTGAACCATATCCAGGTCATTCTCTTCTTGGCTGGGCTGAGAATTTTTCAGCACCTCTTCGCAGGTGCTGTTTATAGAATCAGGCACCTAGTGCCTTCACTACAACATCATATCAACGTGCATTAGCTGAAATAGCTGCCACTAGATATAACAATTTCTTCAGTTGGTCTGCAAACTAATAGTCTATTTTCAAATGATCAGTTTTTGCAGCTTTTTCATATTATGAATAAAAACTCATCCATGCAAATGAAAGCTTGTACTGTATTGCACACGGATAGCATAGGCTTATGACTATGAAACTCAACACAATGGAAGATAAACTCAGAAATCTTAGATTCCATTCAATAGAGCATGGAAAATGTTCAATAAAAGAATGAAAAATGCAGCTCTCCATACGTAGCTGAGCTTGGATCAATTAGATGCGAAGCGTTGCATTCTTCTAATCCAGCTGGCAAGTCTAGAGCAATGGTTCCCAAACCTGTCCTGGAGAACCACCAGGCCAATCGGGTTTTCAGACTAGCCCTAATGAATATGCATGAGATACATTTGCATATAGTGGAAGTGACAGACATGCAAATCTGCACCATGCATATTCATTAGGGCTAGCCTGAAAACCCGATTGGCCTAGTGGTCCTCCAGGACAGGGTTAGGAACCACTGGTCTAGAGGTAGTAGGCAAGTTCTGTGGAGTTATTCACAATAATATCCTCTGATGAATCTTCTTTTGGCTAAGGCAGGGATAGGCAATTCCGGTCCTCGAGAGCCGGATCCAGGTCAGGTTTTCAGGATATCCACAATAAATAGGCATGAGATAGATTTGCATCTCAAGGAGGCAGTGCATGCAAATCCATCTCATACATATTTATTGTGGAGATCCTGAAAACCTGACCTGGATCCGGCTCTCAAGGACCGGAATTGCCTACCTTTGTTGTAGGGCAGGGGTAGGCAGTTCCGGTCCCCGAGAGCCGGAGCCAGGTCAGGTTTTCAGGATATCCACAATAAATAGGCATGAGATAGATTTGCATCTCAAGGAGGCAGTGCATGCAAATCCATCTCATACATATTCATTGTGGAGATCCTGATAACCTGACCTGGATCCGGCTCTCGAGGACCGGAATTGCCTACCTTTGTTGCAGGGCAGGGGTGGGCAGTTCCGGTCCCCGAGAGTCGGAGCCAGGTCAGGTTTTCAGGATATCCACAATAAATAGGCATGAGATAGATTTGCATCTCAAGGAGGCAGTGCATGCAAATCCATCTCATACATATTCATGGTGGAGAATCCTGAAAACCTGACCTGGCTCTTGCTCTCGCAGACCGGAATTGCCTATCCCCGGGCTAAGGTATAAGGAAGTGATAATGGTGGGAAATTATTGTGGCCCTATAATATGTTACTTTTCATAGTGGCTGTACCTTTTGAAGATTTTCTGGCTACGTGGTGTTCAAATCCAGGCTAAACCCCTCCTTTTTTTGAAACTGTGTTTATGTCTTCCCTCCCAACTTGTAAAGCACCCATAATCTGTGGCAATTCCCTCTTTACTCCCCCACCTCTAGTCCCTTATATTTCCTCACCTAGGTAACATGTCTAAACCTTTGTCCCTGTTTTAATTGTAAATCGCTTTGAATTAATGATATGGACTAAGGAAATCAGAACACCTACAGCCCTTCTATATGAAACTACATTGGCTGCCCAAAACCGCGAGGATCAAGTTCAAATTAGGAATCACTGCCTTTAAGATCATAAGAGCGAATGCCCCCGACTGCCTTACAGAGTTGGCCGTCCTACGCCAGGGCGCCTCCAACAGGTATTCCACCAGAAATCTTTTCCACTTAAAATTCCCAGCATGCAACAATATAAAGTCTAGCAGGCAAATGACCTTATCCATCCAATATCGATTAGCAAAATGCTGGAACCAACTACCGCTTACACTACCACATTCTTGTGACCACAATCTCAGGTTCAGATAACTTTTGCAGGCATTTCTGTACCAAGATAGGGAGCCAGTCCGGAAGTGACTGAAATGGTGATTTTAAAAGGCCATTTCTAAAGTGTCCATTGCAACTCCTGGGGCATAATGATGACCAAAGATGGGAAGGGACGGGATTGGGACTTGTATACTGCCTTTTTGTAATTATACAACCACGCTCAAAGCAGTTCACATAGCCACAGGTACTAATTTTGTAACCGGGGCAATGGACTTGTCCAGGGTCACAAGCAAAAGTTGTCACTTCCTATGCCATTGTAAATAAGAGCTCACCCCTAAAACACAGAGGTGTTTATTTTCAGGGTGATCTAGTTGGGAAACCAGTACCACCACCACCAGGCCCCCTTGGAGAGGCTAAAAGCAGGAACTGGATTTCACTGCACACTACGTTTCACCAAATGACAAAGAAGTGTTTCCGAGGTGGGGCAAATGGGAAGGGGTTAAGGTCTGAGGACTAAGCAATGTGCATACATTTGCATTTTAAATATTTGCATGCCGCTTTCTGCTTATCTGATGCCCATAGAAAGATGCTGCCACTTTGACCATGCATAGAAAATTCTCACGGAGGAAGTGCCATAAGTACCATCTATCAACATGGACTGCAGACAGTTGGCCTTACAATATTATTGCTACTATTATTTATCACTTATATAGCGCCGAAAGGCGTACGCAGCGCTGTACATTTTGACATTTATGAACGGTCCCTGTTCAGAAGAGCTTACTACTTATCACTTACATAGCGCTGAAAGGCGTACGCAGTGCTGTACATTTTGACATTTATGAACGGTCCCTGTTCAGAAGAGCTTACTACGTATCACTTACATAGCGCTGAAAGGCGTACGCAGCGCTGTACATTTTGACATTTATGAACGGTCCCTGTTCAGAAGAGCTTACTACTTATCACTTACATAGCGCTGAAAGGCGTACGCAGCGCTGTACATTTTGACATTTATGAACGGTCCCTGTTCAGAAGAGCTTACTACGTATCACTTACATAGCGCTGAAAGGCGTACGCAGCGCTGTACATTTTGACATTTATGAACGGTCCCTGTTCAGAAGAGCTTACTACTTATCACTTACATAGCGCTGAAAGGCGTACGCAGCGCTGTACATTTTGACATTTATGAACGGTCCCTGTTCAGAAGAGCTTACTACGTATCACTTACATAGCGCTGAAAGGCGTACGCAACACTGTACATTTTGACATTTATGGACGGTCCCTGTTCAGAAGAGCTTACTACGTATCACTTACATAGCGCTGAAAGGCGTACGCAGCGCTGTACATTTTGACATTTATGAACGGTCCCTGTTCAGAAGAGCTTACTACTTATCACTTACATAGCGCTGAAAGGCGTACGCAGCGCTGTACATTTTGACATTTATGAACGGTCCCTGTTCAGAAGAGCTTACTACGTATCACTTACATAGCGCTGAAAGGCGTACGCAGCGCTGTACATTTTGACATTTATGGACGGTCCCTGTTCAGAAGAGCTTACTACTTATCACTTACATAGCGCTGAAAGGCGTACGCAGCGCTGTACATTTTGACATTTATGAACGGTCCCTGTTCAGAAGAGCTTACTACGTATCACTTACATAGCGCTGAAAGGCGTACGCAACACTGTACATTTTGACATTTATGGACGGTCCCTGTTCAGAAGAGCTTACTACTTATCACTTACATAGCGCTGAAAGGCGTATGCAGCGCTGTACATTTTGACATTTATGGACGGTCCCTGTTCAGAAGAGCTTACTACTTATCACTTACATAGCGCTGAAAGGCATTCGCAGCGCTGTACATTTTGACATTTATGGACGGTCCCTGTTCAGAAGAGCTTACTACTTATCACTTACATAGCGCTGAAAGGCGTACGCAACACTGTACATTTTGACATTTATGGACGGTCCCTGTTCAGAAGAGCTTACTACTTATCACTTACATAGCGCTGAAAGGCGTATGCAGCGCTGTACATTTTGACATTTATGGACGATCCCTGTTCAGAAGAGCTTACTACTTATCACTTACATAGCGCTGAAAGGCGTACGCAGCGCTGCATATTTTGATATTTAGTAAACGGTCCCTGCTCGGAAGAGCTGACAATCTAACTTGGACAGACAGACATGACATATAGGGTTGGGGCTGCAGAACTCAAGGTGAGAGGAGTTAGGAGTCGAAAGCACTCTCAAAAAGGTGGGCTTTTAACTGGGCTTTGAACACTGAAAGAGACGGAGCCCGCCGTAGGGATTCAAGCAGCTCGTTCCAAGCAGAAGGGACGGAGTCTGGAGTTGGAAACTTTGTCCTGTAATGATAGCAGAATGTTGCAAAGAGGAATAAGGTGAGATACTGAGCAAGAAAACCAGGCGAGGTGCATATTTTCTGCAAACCAAGTCATTCCTGCTCAAACTGCGGACTTGTCACATTGCAAGTGAAGGAGCCCAATCTCTCCTGCCTCCTCTCCATGCCTGCTCTTGGCCCATTGCCCTCTCTGGAACCAAATGGAACACATCAGCGCCGTCCGCTCTTTGGGGTGAACTTCCCTGACCCCAATTCCCAACGGACTAAAGCTCAGCCGACTTCTTTTTTTTTTGGGGGGGGGGGCTCGTGTCATCCTGCCAAAGAGAGGGGGGGGAGGGCACAAGAATTCTCCAGCAGGCTTCGCAGGCTCTATTTTTAACCCTTAGAAAACCTCTCCCAAGAAATTAATAGCAGGTGGGGAAGGAGATGTTACTATAGCAACCACAACTAGCAGCGGATGCTTCAAGCGTCTTCAGAAAGCCAAGATTGAAAAACACTCCAAGAAACACATATAGTACGTATAGGCGGTACATACTGCAGACCCTGACAACATAATCGCCTCGGTTCCGAAATCTAAATGATTCTCTGCGTAGTGTTTGTATCAGTCCATCTGCAAATTAATTTGTCTCTAGGTTCCACTTATGACAGCCTTGAGCCGCCGCAGCCTTCAGCCGCCGAAAGCCGCGGCGGCCGACATCCACCTCGGGGAATTCTCGCGCATGCACACTCCCACCTGCGGTGCCCTACAGCGCACGGAAAACGGGAGCACGCAGGTGGGAGTGCGCATGCGCGCTTAGGGCTTTATTATATTAGATGGGAACATACATTTGTATCAGACTGTTTCTCCTTCTCTCCGTTACCATTTTCCAATAGATTTGAACTTCTGCTGACTTCATCATTTTTCTATTTTGTCCTCACAAACGTCCGTTTGAACGTGCAACGAATGACCCCAGACTCATCCGGCGGAGCTGCGTGGTACGCCAAGATGGTCATTTCGTAGAGAAGGTCTTCTTTAAACTCGACTTGGGGATCCCCTCCCCCCAGCTGGTCAGGCTTTCAGGATATCCGCCATGACCACGCATGAGATAAACCTGCATCCGTTTGGAGATCCAGTATATTGACATTCAGCCCACGCAAATGTATTCTGCCTGTTTCCCACCTACTCACCTTTATAGGACCCCCAGGGACCCCTGAAGAAGACTTTTTGTCGAAACGCGGACCGTGTTGGGTCCTGTATCCCTAGCAGACTAGGTCCTTTAAGGCTCTTATGTGGATGATTTACTTTTATGTGGATGATTTCAGTGTACCTTTGGAACTTTGACACTTTCAAATAAAGTCCATTTGGGAACATCGTCACTCCACAGAGTTTTTTTGGTTTTCTCTGGATTTTCTTCTTTGTGGATATTTTGGGGTCAATTCCTTTTGTTTTTAGTCCTGTTGTACAGACATGAACCAGTGACAAGAGGAGCAATGCATCTTTCCATAACTCAGGGTGGCACTCAGAAGTGATTGTGAATGTCAACCTGTAACCTCTTCTGAGCTTCTGGGAAAACGGGATAAAAATAAACACTCCCCCCCACCCAAAAAAACAAAAACCTGTTACTGTTTCCTGCTGTTCTGGTTATAATTCCGGAATGACAGCTAACATATATTAGCTACTATATTATATGGAGCCTAGAAGTCTAAATGCTCGCACACGCCTTAATTATTATGCAGCTATGAATTGTAGTGTGGGTGGGTGTGAAGTGGGGGGAGGGGGAGGAGAAGGAAGGAAGGAGAGGAATTGGAAAGTATAATTAGACTATTGAATAGCCATGGACAGTGCCATTTTCAAAGTCGTTTACACAAATAAATACACTTCTCCCTCCGTATTCGCGGTTTCAGTAATCGCAGTTTCGATTATTCGCGGTTTTTAGCTTACAGGCTCCTCCCCCCAAAATTACATCAGCTTGCATAGAGAAATCGCTGATTCCAAGCATTTACAGAGAAAATCGCCGATTCCCGGCACTTTCTTCACCGCGTTTTGCCTCTCCTTCAGGTACAGGCCAGGTCTCCCACCATGTTATTCGCGGTTTCACCGTATTCACGATGGTTTTTAATAGAAAACAGCGAATAACATATGAAAAAGTTATTCACGGTTTTTCTGTCTTTGCGGGTCTGTTAATCCGCTATCACACCGAATACGGAGGGAGAAGTGTAATGATTTTCCCCAGGTAAACTGACCTGTCTGAAAATTGCCTTCCTCTGCCTGGCTAAAGCTCTGGGATATGCTTTCATAAGAACATAAGATTTGCCGCTGCTGGGTCAAACCAGTGGTCCATCATGCCCAGCAGTCCGCTCACGCGGCGGCCCTCTGGTCACGCGGCGCCCTAGCTGACATTAGCCCTACCAGCATACGTCCTTGTTCAGTTCAGCAGGAACTTGTCTAGCCTTGTCTTGAATCCCTGGAGGGTGTTTTCCCCTACAACAGACTCTGGAAGAGCGTTCCAATTTTCTACCACTCTCTGGGTGAAGAAGAACTTCCTTACGTTTGTATGGAATCTATCCCCTTTTAACTTTAGAGAGTGCCTTCTCGTTCTCTCTACCTTGGAGAGGGTGAACAACCTGTCCTTATCTACTAAGTCTATCCCCTTCAGTACCTTGAATGTTTCGATCATGTCCCCTCTCAATCTCCTCTGTTCGAGGGAGAAGAGGCCCAGTTTTTCTAGTCTTTTGCTGTACGGCAGCTCCTCCAACCCCTTAACCATCTTAGTCGCTCTGCTCTGGACCCTTTCGAGTAGTACCGTGTACCAGCAGAAAGGACATGAGAAGCTAAATGAAATTCAATTTTTTGGCTTACACATTCTTACTAAAACATACCTGTGGGCACCCAAAGCATGCAGTCCATTGAAAACCTGCAGATTTCTAAAGGTAATCCAGTGATCTTCCCCTCCGCTTATTTCTTAAGGGGAAAGGGATGTGTTTACCAGCTTTTTGTAGTTATACAACCAAACTCAAAGTGGTTTACCTACAGACACTTCAAGCACATTTTCCCTATCTGTCCTGGTGGGCTCACAGTCTAAGTTTCTAGTTTATTAAAAATTTGTTGTACACGCAATGTCAAGTATTTCAATGCGTATGACAATATTCAAAGTAGGGGACAAACTACAAGACAATTTGTTACAAAAAATATATATATACTGTACGTTCAAATTTACACATCAGGAAGGTGGCAAAGCGTAAAGATAAGAAAATGGAATACAATAGAGGGGACAGAAAGAAAAGTTTCGGACCTATATGTGGGGTCTAATTGAAACTGAATATTAAAATATAAAATTTTGAATTGTAAACGAGTTATCCTATCTATCGGCCTCTTTTACAAAGCCGCGCAGCCACGGCCCCGAAGCCCTTTAAATCTCTATGGGCTTCGGGGTCATTAGCGCAGAGAAGCTGCTAGTGTGGCTTTGTAAAAGAGGCCGCACGTCTCAAATGCGTCTTTATACAGGAAACTTTTTAGAAAACTTTTACATTTTTCTAATGAGGGTTCACCATGTAAGTAATTTGGTAGATTATTCCAGAGCTGAAAAAGTAGTAGATCTCCTAGTACCTATTTCTACTACCTGGGCCAGTGGAGGATTAAGTGACTTGCCCAGGGTCACAAGGAGCAGCATGGGGTTTGAACCCACAACCTCAGGATTCGCCCAAATATTCAATGTATTGTAAATCCATTGTGGGCGAATCTCTTCGTGAAAAGGCCGTTTTTTTCAGGTGTGTTGGCAGCTGAAGCCACACAGAGAATGAGTCTTAAACACTGTACCATTGGTACATTTAGTTAAAAGGCATTTCCTGATGCCTCCGGGTAAACAGCAGATGGATCTCTCCTTGCACATTCCCAAAAAGATAATTGTTCTGCTAAGACTGCTATTGGATGCATAATAAATAAAAGAAGCCAGGTGTCCCTTTGGGATTATCCTTTATAGCTTTCTGATGGGGTGTAAAGCAGAAGGAGTTTACAGTATCTGTACACAAGGACAATCTGTGGGAAGGAGTAGATGCAGCAGGATGAGAAATTCTTATCTTTCATTATTACTGTTTGTTATTTTATGCTGTTGATTTTACTTTGTATTTTATGTATGTGCTTTATAACCCGCTTAGGTTTTAGGTGGGTTGTAAGGGGGAAAATTCTGGCGCCCTACCACGCTACATCCGCAAAGAAAGTTCGCTTTCAAGATTCAAGGCACAACTGAAAGCTTATTAATGATAATAACTTTATTCTTATATACCGCCCTAGCATAGAGTTCGAGGCGGTTCACATCGAAGAACTGTACAATCAGTGAACATAAATATAAGAGGGGTTTTAGACCTTTGTTCAGCACCGAGACAGTAATTGCGGCCATCTTGGATAACTTACGCTCCTTATTTAGCAGGGGCCAAAATGCCCTGATCATGCAATTCGACATGAGTTCGGCCTTTGAACCTGGCGGATCACGAGAAATTATTACAATGCTTAGACGCAATTGGCACTAGAGGAGAGGTATTAGACTGGTTCCGAAGTTTCCTTACGTCCCGCACCTATCAAACATAAGAACATAAGCAATGCCTCCGCTGGGTCAGACCCGAGGTCCTTCGTGCCCAGCAGTCCGCTCACGCGGCGGCCCAACAGGTCCAGGACCTGCGCGGTGATCCTCTATCTATACCCCTCTATCCCCTTTTCCAGCAGGAAATTGTCCAATCCTTTCTTGAACCCCAGTACCGTACTCTGCCCTATTACGCCCTCTGGAAGCGCATTCCAGGTGTCCACCACACGTTGGGTAAAGAAGAACTTCCTAGCATTCGTTTTGAATCTGTCCCCTTTCAACTTTTCCGAATACCCTCTTGTTCTTTTATTATTCGAAAGTTTGAAGAATCTGTCCCTCTCTACTCTCTCTATGCCCTTTATGATCTTTTAAGTCTCTAACATATCCCCTCTAAGTCTCCTCTTCCCCAGGGAAAAGAGTCCCAGTTTCTCCAATCTTTCTCTATCTATCGCTCTCTCTTTCTGTCTCTCTCCCTTTCTCTCTCTCTCTCTTTCTTTCTATCACTCTATATATTTCTCTCTGTCTCCCTTTCTCTCTCTCTCTCTCTCTCTGTCCCTCTCTACTCTCTCTATGCCCTTTATGATCTTGTAAGTCTCTATCATATCCCCTCTAAGTCTCCTCTTCTCCAGGGAAAATAATCCCAGTTTCTCCAATCTTTCTCTATCTCTCTCTCTTTCTGTCTCTCTCCCTTTCTTTCTATCACTCTATATATTTCTCTCTGTCTCCCTTTCTCTCTCTCTCTCTCTCTCTCTCTCTCTCTCTCTGTCCCTCTCTACTCTCTCTATACCCTTCATGATCTTGTAAGTCTCTATCATATCCCTTCTAAGTCTCCTCTTCTCCAGGGAAAAGAATCCCAGTTTCTCCAATCTTTCTCTATCTATCTCTCTCTCTCTTTCTGTCTCTCTCCCTTTCTCTCTCTCTTTCTTTCTAGCTCTCTCTCTCTCTGTCTTTCTATCTCTCTCTCTCTCTGTCCCTCTCCACTCTCTCTATGCCCTTCATGATCTTGTAAGTCTCTATCATATCCCCTCTAAGTCTCCTCTTCTCCAGGGAAAAGAATCCCAGTTTCTCCAATCTTTCTCTATCTATCTCTCTCTCTTTCTGTCTCTCTCCCTTTCTCTCTCTCTTTCTTTCTTTCTATTACTCTATATATTTCTCTCTGTCTCCCTTTCTCTCTCTCTTTCTGTCCCTCTCTACTCTCTCTATGCCCTTCATGATCTTGTAAGTCTCTATCATATCCCCTCTAAGTCTCCTCTTCCCCAGGGAAAAGAGTCCCAGTTCCTCCAATCTTTCTCTATCTATCTCTCTCTCTTTCTGTCTCTCTCCCTTTCTCTCTCTCTTTCTTTCTTTCTATCACTCTATATATTTCTCTCTGTCTCCCTTTCTCTCTCTCTTTCTGTCCCTCTCTACTCTCTCTATGCCCTTCATGATCTTGTAAGTCTCTATCATATCCCCTCTAAGTCTCCTCTTCTCCAGGGAAAAGAGACCCAGTTTCTCCAATCTCTCAGCGTATGAAAGGTTTTCCAACCCCTTTATCAGACGCGTCGCTCTCCTCTGAACCCTCTCGAGTAACGCCACGTCCTTCTTAAGGTACGGCGACCAATATTGGACGCAGTACTCCAGATGCGGACGCACCATCGCCCGATACAACGGCAGGATAACTTCTTTCGTCCTGGTTGAAATACCCTTCTTGATTATGCCTAGCATTCTCTTTGCCATTATCCCCACTTCTCTTCAACGTTTACATGTCATCATTGGGTACGCAACTGGCCAACTCATTTATTTATTTCTAAAATTTATTTTCTGCTTATGGCCTAAGCAGATCGCAATGGAACAAACAGAAAATGTCCACAGAATCTTCATAACAAAACTACATCAAATAACCACATATCGTCACTCCCTCGTACAAATATTTAAGTACAAAAGTCTCGCGAAAACACCTAAACATCCCCCTCCCTTTGCAAAGCTGCGCTAGCATTTTTAGTGCCGGCCATGGCGGCATGCACTCCAACGCTCATAGAATTCCTATGTGCGTTGGCGTCCTTACCGCCGCGGCCAGTGCTAAAAATGCTAGCGCAGCTTTGCAAAGGGAGGGTTGCCAGATTTTCGAAAATGGAAAATCCAGACCTGTGGCCCTGCCCCCAGGCCGTCCCATTTCAGCTGGCCGCGTGCTGCTCCGCCCCCCACCCTATGCCCCGCCCCTCGGCCTGCATGACCGACATCAGACGGCGTTTGCGCCTGCACTGGTGTGACGCGATGACATCATTCACATGCTCATGACGTCACCGCGTTGCATCCATGCATGTACGACGTCGCTCGTTGACAAGCTTTTCAAAACCCGGAGAAAGTGCCGGGTTTTGTAAAACCGTCCGGGTCCCCTCAAAAGGAGAACATGTCCAGAGAAATCCGGATGTCTGGTAACCCTAAATAAAGGAGGGGGTATGTAACTTGCAGGTAAGTAATAAGCCCAAACGGCAGAGAAATATACAGTACCGGAATGTAGGTGTTTATGACCCAGCAGATGAGGGTTTCTGCTGAATGTGGCTTATACTCCTCAGAATAGCATTTGGTCGATCTTCAATGAAGGTTCTCGACAAAATATTCAAAGAGAAGGAGGTGACACTCCAAACGAAGATCAGACTTGTCCACACACTCATTTTCTCTGTGGTCACTTATGGATGCGAAAGCTGGATGCTACGGAAACAAAGACAGAAAGAAGATTGACTCATTTGAGCTTTGGAGTTGGAGAAGGATTTGTGGACCGCCAGAAGAACTAACAAATCGATTCTGGAAGAGATCAAACCGGCTATGTCACTCGAAGCCCAAATGATGAAGTTACGACTGTCATATTTTGGTCACACTGTCAGAAGAGAAAGATCATTGGAGAAGGACATCATGTTTGGGAAGATCAAAAGAACCAGGCAAAGAGGGCGACATCCAATCAGAAGGCTGGACACGTTGAAAACAACCATGGGATTGACGCTGAAGGACCTTTCCGGACTAGCACAAAACAGATTACCAATAAAAGAAACAACGATTCATGTGAGTGGGCTGGAATATAATATTGAACAATCAATAAAAATATTGGGTGTAACCTTGGATAAACATTTGACCTTGGAAAAACATACAGATCTATTGTTTAAGAAATGTATTTCGGTTCTCTGGAAGCTCCACACCATTAAGAAGTTCTTTGATGAAGCCTCTTTTCGTTTGTTGGTGCAGTCTTCCATCTTGAAGACTACTGTAATATTGTATATCTAGGGGCTTATAAGAAAATACTCAAAAAACTTAGACTGATCCAGAATACTTCTGTTCGCCTCATTTTTGGATTAAAAAAAATGGGAGCATATTACTCCCTTCTATGAAAAACTTCACTGGTTGCCGGTAGAGTCCAGAGTTCTGTTTAAATTTTCCTGCATTTGTTACAAAGCAATTTTGGGGATTCTACCAGATTACCTTGCTTCTCGTTTTTCTTTGACTTCTTCCAACAAGAGTACATGTAGAATAAATCTATTCAATTATCCCTCCATAAAATCCTGTCAACATAAGAAATTTTGGACAGAATTTTTTCGTTCCAGGCTGCCAAATTAAATATGTGGCTTGCAAAAACCTATGTTAGAGGCTACCTCCTATTCTGATTTTAGAAAATTATTAAAGACACGTCTGTTCGACATGTCTATATCTTAGCACTGTAACTGTTTAAACTCATCCTTGTTTTTTATTGATGTATTTCAATTTTAACTGATTTTATCAGGTTATTTTAATTTTACATTACATTACATTAGTGACTTCTATTCCGCCTGTACCTTGCAGTTCTAAGCAGGGCCACATTTTGGATTTGTCGGTACTTGGAGGGCCTCAGAAAAAAAGTTAATTTCTTATTAAAGAAATGACAATTTTGCATGAGGTAAAACTCGTTATAGTTTATAAATCTTTCCTTTTGGCTAAGTCTTAATAATAATATTGTAATTTATAGCTAAAGAGACATATGATCAAGAAACTGTTTTATTTTACTTTTGTGATTATGATAAACATACCGAGGGCCTCAAAATAGTACCTGGTGGGCCGCATGTGGCCCCCGGGCCGTGAGTTTGAGACCACTGCATTAGAAGATATCTGGACATTTCCAGGAAGTTACAACTTAGGGTTAGTTACATAGTAGAGGCTTTGAGGAGCAATTGAGGATGGATGGAAATAAGAGGATTGAATTTAGGGAAGTTGCAGTTTAGGGGCTGGTTACATGATTGAGATATTGAGGAGAAATTTCAAGAGTGGTAGGAAGACAACGGGGAGCTTGCAGGGAAGGGGAGGAGAACTCTATAGATTGTACGTATTTTTCGCTTTGAACCTTTTCTGGGTTAGTGGTATACAAAAATAAATAATAATTATTATTTTGATCTGCAGTTCATCAAGTCGCTAGGACTCGAGCGCGGGTCGATGACACCAACAGTCTTCTTTCTGGTCTGTTCACTTTCCCTGCTACTCCCCAGTCACAGAACTTCCCCCCATAGTGCTCCCCCCCTCCCAATTTTAAAAAAGAAAAGCACTTATCCATTCTGCCCCGGCAGTGCATTTGTTATGAGCTTTCTGGTTCATAGACAACGGCGCGAAAGACAAAAGCGCGCGCCGACAATTGAGCGCAGCGCGTGCTGCCACGCCGCTCTAAATTACAGATTTTAGGGGCTCCGACGGGGGTTTTTGTTGGGGAACCCCCCCCAGTTTACTTAATAGACATCGCGCCGGCGTTATGGGGGGTTTGGGGGGTTGTAACCCTCCACATTTTACTGTAAACTGAACTTTTTCCCTAAAAACAGGGAAAAAGTGAAGTTTTCAGTAAAATGTAGGGGATTACAACCCCCTACGCCCCCCACAACACCCCCACAACGCGGCACGATGTCTATTAAGTAAAGTGGGGGGGTTCCCCCCCACACCCCCCCCCGTTGGAGCGCTAAAAACAGTAATTTAGAGCGGCGCGGTGGCGCGCACTGCGCTCAATTGTCTGGGCGCGCCTTTGTCCCGGCGCACTTTTGACCTGACACCGAGCTTTCTAGGAGTGATTAAAAGCGATTCCTTCCCCCGTGTCAGATGGAGAATGTTATCAGGTGTGGCTTTAAAAGACTTTCTTACACAGCGAGATTGTGTTTTGCTAAGACAGTCTGGCAGTCAGAATGATTTTCTCAATATCATACTTCCATAATCGTTAGCGCTTGAATAGTTTCTACCATTTCCATGGTTAAGCCATTTTAGTGAGAAATGACTTTAATCTTCTCATTATGATGTATGCATGCCAGTGCGTACAATGTTACTGTACAGAAAAATGAACAGAAAACAGGAAGCAACGAGGGTCAAAGGTTACAGGCATAGACTAATCATTAGAACGTATTATGGGTGGGTTGAGTAGAGGCCAACAATCCCTCATGCTAAACCACCTTCCTTTGCTTCTAAAGAAACTCCTTGTGATCCTGGGCACTGTTCCCTCGAAGCCAGTGCATCGCACTAGTGTGCTTCGTGAGATTCCAGGTGTGCCGTGAGGCACCGGGGAGGAGGAGAGGCGCCCGCGCCGGCTGATCGCCTACAGCAGTGGTTCCCAACCCTATCCTGGAGGACCACCAGGCCAGTCGGTTTTTCAGGCTAGCCCTAATGAATTTGCATGAGAGATATTTGCATATAATGGAAGTGGCAGGCATGCAAATCTCCTCCATGCATATTCATTAGGGCTAGCCTGAAAACCCGATTGGCCTGGTGGTCCTCCAGGACAGGGTTGGGAACCACTGGCCTACAGGACATGCTTCTCACGAGAGGTGCGTCCTCCCTGGTGTCTCTCCTCCTCTTCACGCCTTTTCATTTTCAGCACCACCCCACTAGCATTTCAGGGCCCTGTCTGGAGGGCCCCCACACATGCTAAGTTGTCAATGTGATGACATCACGCATCGACATCCATGCATTTCCGGATGCCCTCGAGCCACGGCCCGCAATTTAGTGAGACACTGCTCTAAGCTGAGTGGGAATCCACCACCTACAGTTCTGCCAGTTGGGGGTGCTCTTTCACTGTAACATTATCAATAGTGAGGGACAGGCAAGCTCTGCGGGACTCCAGGAAACCTGCCTTTCCCTTGTGATTGAAAACAATATTGAAGCAATGCCTCCTACTGGTAGCAATGCAGGGAAGGGAATAGGGACTTGTATACTGCCTTTGGCATTCAAATTGGTGGGTACTTGTGGATTAAGTGACTTGCTCAGGGTCACGAGGAATATAGGACAATTGAGCCATTGTGACATCACTGATGAGGTTGGCTCTTGGGTATTGGTGTAAGTAGGCTTTATGACAGGGGTAGGGAACTCCGGTCCTCGAGAGCCGTATTCCAGTTGGGTTTTCAGGATTTCCCCAATGAATATGCATTGAAAGTAGTGCATACAAATAGATCTCATGCATATTCATTGGGGGAAATCCTGAAAACCCAACTGGAATACGGCTCTCGAGGACCGGAGTTCCCTACCCCTGTCATAAAGCCTACTTACACCAATACCTAAGAGCCAACCTCATCAGTGATGTCACAATGGCTTCATTATCCTTGGCTCCCATAAGCATCAGAATATGAATGGCCTCAACCACTGACCCGCAAGCTTTGCTTTGAAGAATGCTGGTGTAGAAGGACCGAGGTTGAAATAGACACTACAGAATGACAGTCTCTGGTATCCAGAGCAGATATTGTGATGTCATAATGCCTCATTCCACCAGTGCCTAAGAGCCAATCACATCAGTGATGTCACAATGGCTTCATTATCCTTGGCTCACATAAGAATCAGAGTATGAATGGCCACAACCACTGACCCGCAAGCTTTGCTCTGAAGAATGCCGGTGTAGAAGGACCGAGGTTGAAACAGACACTACAGAATGACAGTCTCTGGTCTCCAGAGCAGATATTGTGATGTCATAATGCCTCATTCCACCAGTGCCTAAGAGCCAATCACATCAGTGATGTCACAATGGCTTCATTATCCTTGGCTCACATAAGAATCAGAGTATGAATGGCCACAACCACTGACCCCAAGCTGTGCTTTGAAGAATGCTGGTGTAGAAGGACTGAGGTTGAAACAGACACTAGAAACTGACATGGGATTATTTCCCGCGGTTATCCGCGGGGACGGGAACGCTAATGAATTTTGTCACCGTGTCATTCTCTAGTGTCTATGCTAAGGTTACCAGATTTTCCGTTCGGAAAATCCGGACCCCTTAGACCCGCCCCTAGGCCCGCTCAGTTCCACCCATCCCCACCCCATCATGCCCAAGTCCCGCCCTAGCCCCACCCCTGCTGCCTGGTCTGGTCGGGCAGGAGGGCATGACGTCATCGCGTTGCGCTCCTGCCCGACGGTGATTTTGAGGGATGCTTGTCAAGACCTGGACAAAGTGCCGGATTATGAAAAGCCATCCGGACTCCCGGACATGTCCTGAAAAGGTAACCCTAGACTATGCCTATAGGTTTACACAGATCACACATTTATTTCCGATGTTAATTCTTTGTCCTCTTTCTTTCCCCCCCCCCTCCACAACCCTCCTACTCACCATGAACATCTTTCAGTTTATAGTGGATTGCTGCCTTTTGTAACATGGAAAGATATTTATATGTAGTAAGACATACAAATTTTCAGAAATGTTTGACAAAAGACACTCCTGAAAGATACAGCTGAGCAACATTTGGGTCCCTTTTACTAAAGTGCTTTAAAATATTACAGTTACCACATGCATTTGTGGCCTAAGTTTACTGTAAAGCCTCTGTGTTTTCGGGGACATGCTCAGCACTGTTCCCTAGTCTAAGCTGAGCAGGAGTCCTCCAGCTGTATTGCTGCCGGGGGTGGGGGGCACTGTTTCAATACTATGTTTTAAATCACTAGGTTCAGGCAGGTTCTCTGGAGTCCTGCAGAGCTTTCCTGCCCTTTACTATTGAAAATGCAATAATAAAACTGGCAGGACTGTAGGTGAAGGACTCCTCCTCAGCTTAGAGGGAACAGTGGATTGCTCAGCATCTACTACTACTGTTAATTATTTCTAAAGCACTATCAGACGTGCGTAGCACTATACAGAGTCACAAAGAAGACAGTCCCTGCTCCAAAGAGCTTACAATCTAAGCAGCCAAGACAGACAAACAGGATGTCATGGATACAGTTAAGGGGAAGGGTTAATCTGCTGGCTGGGTTGGAGGGCAGAGGGGAGTCCAGGACAATCAAGCCATTGTGACATCACTGCTGAGGTTGGCTCTTATTGGTGGAATGAGGCATTATGACATCACAAGCTCAGCTCTGCTTCCCAAAGCCTGCAGTGGGGAGTCCAGGACAATCAAGCCATTGTGACATCACTGCTGAGTCGTTCCTCGTAGTCCAGGGTCTCCATACCTTTCACTAGCTTTGTTGCTCGTCTCTGCACCCTCTCCAGCAGTTTTATATCCTTCTTTATCGAGGCGGTTTACACGAAAGAGAGAACTGGACATTCGGTGAAATACAAAATATTAATGATAAGAATACAGCATTTTAACTAAAAAGACAATAAAAATATTTAAGTTCATACAGTAAAATTATTATGTTGAGAGTAAAACCTCAAATTAGGAGATAAATTTATCAAATAGAACTGTCTTAATTTCTTTTCGGAAGGCGCCGTACGACAACATGGCTCTGCTAATATAGGGCTCCTTTTTCGAAAGTGCGCTAGGGCCTTTACGCGCGCAATAGCGCACGCTCGAATGCCACGCGCACTAGCCACTACCGCCCCCTCTTGAGCAGGCGGTGGTTTTTCAGCTAGCGCGCGTGCTAATTTGGTACGTGCGCAAAAAACGCCAGCGCACCTTCGTAAAAGGAGCCCATAGTTATTAATCCTCAGCCATGTTCTATTTGTGGCGGTCCTCTCAACCGTGCTGCAAATACTTTTTCTCATCTCTTTTTTTTTTTTTTTTTTTTTAATTAATTAATTAATTAATCAATCATATTTTCCATAAATATTTCAAGTATCCACTTGTACAGAAAGATGGAGTTATCTAAAGAACACAAATCACAAAATTTTGTTTAAATTAACCACAATCAAAAAGAAATGTAGCTTTACTCCAGCTCAAGTCCACAAATCGTAGATCCAAGAAGTAATAACAGCGAGCAATAACATCCTATATAATAAAACCATAAGCGCACATGCGCACTTAGGGTTTCGTGTTCCCTGCCACCGTGGTGTGTGATCCGTGGCCATGTTCCAATTGAGAACCTGACGGCAGGGAACATTCTGGCCACTCCCCTCCTCCCGCCCTCACACACCATTTGGCCAGGCAAGCTCTGTCCCTGCCCGCGTTCTCGGCAGGGAACACACCTTCCGCCCTCACTTACCACTGCCGCCGATTCTTCTCTTCAGAGCAGCCTGTCCTGCCCTCACTCACCGCTGCCGCTGCTGCTCTTCTAAAGAGCAGCCTGCAATGGTGGCTGGCTTTAGTGAACCTCGCAGGCCGCTCTCCAACCTCGGTAGCACGTTTCTTCTGACGCACAGGATCGCTACCGAGTTGGAGAGCGGCATGCGAGGTTCGCTAAAGCGGCCACCACGATCGTAAGCTGCTTTGAAGAGGAGCAGGCCAGAAGACGCCGGGATGGAGGGACGGTAAGAAGTGGATCAATACCGGGGGCCATGGGGAAAGGGGACTGCTTTGGGGGGAGGGGTGTGCTGGGGGGAGACAGAAGGGGCCATGGAGAGATAGGGAGAAGGAAAGGGGGCTGATTTGGGGGAGAGGTGTGCTCGGGACAGACAGTTTTGCTCAGGGTGGAAGACAGAAGGGGCCATGGAGAGACAAGGAGAGGGAAAGGGTGCTGCTTTGGGGGGGAGGTGTACTGGGGACAGACAGCTTTGCTCTGGGGGGGAAGACAGAAGGGGCCATGGAGAGACAGGGAGAGGGAAAGGGGGCTGCTTTGGGGGAGGGGTGTGCTTGGGGCAAACAGCTTTGCTCTGGGGGGGAAGACAGAAGAGGGCCATGGAGAGACAGGGAGAGGGAAAGGGGGCTGCTTTGGGGGGAGGTGTGTGCTGGATGCAGACAGCTTTGCTCAGGGGAGGGGGGTGGGGGGCGGGGCGGGGGGAGACAGAAGGACACAGACAACATCCAAGGAGAGAAAGATAAAGAAACACAGACAGACAGACACATCTATTCTAGCACCCGTTAATGTAACGAGCTTAAAGACTAGTTAGAATATAAAGAAAGGAAAACAGGAAATTCAATCAGCTGAAAAGTATCCAAATTAATTAAATGAGCACTCATGATGTCCCTGCATTCAGGCGCGCAGCCGACAAAAAGGTTGTCAGTTGAGTAGGGTCAAAGAAAACATATTTTTGCTTTTGATATAATATCACACATTTGCATGGGTGTCGTAAGAAGAAAGAAGCTCCAAGAGCAATAACTCCCGCTTTTAAGATCAAAAATTTGCGACGTCGCTTTTGGGTATCTCGTGCCAGATCAGGAAACATTTGTATTTTATGTCAAGTTTTCAAGTTTCAAGTTTAATAAAAAATTTGATTAATCGCTTTATCTGAATTCAAAGCGATGTACATATTAATAAATTAAATTGTTAAAAATATTACTACAATAAATAAAACAATCTTGACTTAAGACAAATGCAACAATACTGGAAACATAAGGAATTCGTGGGGAGAGTTTACATTATAATAAAAGTATAGAAAGACATGAAGGGAGAGTACATAAGGGAGGATAGGGTGATGGATAAAAGAAAAAAAAAAAAAAAGATTTCTAAAATCTTTTTTTTTTTTTTTTTTTAAGGTCATGTTGTGATTAATTTAAGAATGCATCGTTGAAGAGAAAAGTTTTCAATTTACTTTTAAATTTATCGACGTTAGCTGTCCCAAGAATTCTTTTAATTTATTTTTAAAGTAAAGTCTTAATAACCATTGTTTATCTGTTGCCAAGGCAACTGTGAGGAGTAAAGTTGCTGGTGTCACCATTTCCCTGTCTGACTAGTTCCAAGATTGTCGAAATGTCTAATAACTTTTGGTCCTTTGGTAATTCCTGTGATTTTGGGTGTTGTCTTTCTTCCCTTCGTATAGGCCACAGGTGTCAAAGTCGGTCCTCGAGGGCCGGAATCCAGTCGGGTTTTCAGGATTTCCCCAATGAGATCTATGTGTATGCACTGCTTTCAATGCATATTCATTGGGGAAATCCTGAAAACCCGACTGGATTACGGCCCTCGAGGAGGGACTTTGACACCCCTGGTATAGGCAAATGGTAGACCTGGGTAAACGGCGGCAGCAATTCCTCTGAAATTCCCAATATTTCTACCATATATCGTTTCAACATATCTCGTGGAGGTATTGTGGCCACTCTGGGAAAATTAATTAGTCTGAGATTATTATTGCGAGAAATATTGTCCAGTGCTTCCAATTTCCTTCTCAAATTTGTATTGTCTCTCATTAATGTTTCTGTGAGCTGTTTGGTGACTGTATTTGAGTTTTGTAGTTCTTGCATATCAGTCTGTAAACTTGTAATATGTATTTCGTGGGTATTTAATTTTTGTTCGACTTGGCACAATTGAGGCTTGATCGATTTTGCCAGATCCGCCACTAGATCCCAAATTGCTTCTAGGGTTATTTCTTGGGGTTTATCTATAGTGGTATATTTTTCAATTTTACTCAGTTCAACTGACCTCTCCTCTTGTATGTGTCCCTCCTGCATGCTCTAATCCAGGGGTCTCAAAGTCCCTCCTTGAGGGCCGCAATCCAGTCGGGTTTTCAGGATTTCCTCAATGAATATGCATGCACTGCTTTCATTGGGGAAATCCTGAAAACCCGACTGGATTGAGGCCCTCAAGGAGGGACTTTGAGATCCCTGCTCTAATCCCTCTTCTTGATAACAACTTCAGACACCTCAGGGCTCTCCAAACGGGAATCCTGCTCCAACTCCAAGCTCCCCTCTCTGATATTCAAAGCCTTCCGATAGCTCCTCCTCCCGTGGGGAGCTGGCAGTCCGAGGTAGAGGGAGAGGCGCTCTAGCGTCGGGGCTAAGGGAGATCTCTAGTCCCGGGGAGACCGCCTGCAGCTCGCCGCCAAGTGCCTCCATCGGGTGTGCCGACGCCGCTACGGATACTGCCTGCATCCGGCGGAGAAGTTCGTCGATACTGCCGACTCTGACAGGGTCGGGGTGCCGCGAGGCTGCAGCGGCGCTTCGGCCCCCTTCTTTTCGGCATACTGACACGAAGAAAAATTTGTCGAAGAAGCAGGTAAATCACTTATTCGCCCGAAAGTCTGAGCCAGGACGCTCAGCTAACCGTCCCTGCGGCCATCTTGGATCCGCTCCTTTCTCTCATCTCTTGCCTCAGCTATCCCCTCCCCCCTCCCCCCCTTGCCATGACACTACCCGTAGTTCAGTTAAAGTACAGCCCGACTTCACAGTTCCTGAATGTAATGCGTTGTCCATCTAGGTGGCCGCAGAAACAGACCTGATCACTGCTGCTATCGGCAACAGCTCCTGGATGCAATGACAAATATTTGCCTGTGAATACAGATTACGCGAGCGATCTTAGGAATACCTCCGCTGTGCTAATAGTCCCGTGATATTTGAATAAATGCCGCCTTATCCTCTTAACCACACAAAGAATACAATCAATTAACCTTTTAAGAAATGGGTAAAACGCTCCCTGTGTTCCCATCAGGACAAACAGAGATTATTAAATTGAAGCCAGGTTTAGCAAAATTAGACCCCCCCCAAAAAAAAAGACGATGTGATCTTATTTTCTCAACCAATTCATGTTTGTTTTCAGCAAACATGTTTAACTGGAGGCCATGCAGCATGTAAGCAAGCAAGAAGGCATTGATTTCTGGGGACGCAGTGATTGGATGAGAGTAATCAGTGTTCGCCGAAGATTTGTTGGTTTACAGAAGAAAGAACGGCCAACTTCTACCTTGGATTAACCAATAGGCCCAGTAGGCACGTGCCTAGGGCCCGAAATGGTCAGGGGGGCCCGATGAAGGAGGGCATCGGCATTGTTTTTTCCAAACGGCGATGGGCCCCTCCAGCATCGATCGGCAACGCGAGCCCCCCCCGATCGGCAACGCGGCCCCCCCCCCAATCGACGGAAAGTAAGACAAGCAAGCAACATGGGTAAGAAATGCAACGGGAACTGTAATTGTGCAAGCGGTGCTGCTTGCCCAAAGCTTCCCTCTGACGCAGCTTCCTGTTTCCGCCTAGGCGTGTGGTGGGGTGGGGCGGGGCAGGGGGCCCAGTGTACTTGTGTGCCTAGGGGCCCTCGACGAATTGTGCCCTGGTCACAACCAAGCCTTACATTACATTAGTGACTTCTATTCCGCTCGTACCTTGCAGTTCTAGGCGGATTACAGAGAAGTTAACTGGACATTTCCAGAAGATTTGCAAGTTAAACAAAAGCTGTCCTATGTAGATGGCAGGGAATAGCTCCTGGCTGGCTAAAGAACACTGAAATAGCTAATCACTGATATTCAGCGAGAAATCTGAATAGCAGGCTACCCCAGTCACTGGCCTGCTCAGTCTACAGCTATGTCGCATCAGGCCTTTTGTTGGCGGGTCTAGAGATCTGGCTGCAAGGCACGATGGGTCCATGCCAGCTCAGTAGACCCCAGCTGGTTTCACATCAGGGTTCGCATTGGGCAGCACAGATAATTTCTTATGAAGTGGCATTTGCTGTGGTGAGAGAGGCCACCTAGGTAGGACCATGGCAGATAATCACTTTAGGAAAAAAAAAAAAAAAAAAAAGATAGGAAATTAAATATCACAGGGCTCATTTTCAAAAGAGAAGGCTGAGTGGTGTAGAATGGGTACAAGTGGATCGATTCCGGAGTCCCAAAGAGTAGCAAGATTCCAGAATCCCAAAGAGTAGCAAGATTCCGGAATCCCAAAGAGTAACAAGATTCCGGAGTCCCAAAGAGTAGCAAGATTCCAGAATCCCAAAGAGTAGCAAGATTCCGGAATCCCAAAGAGTATCAAGATTCCGGAGTCTCAAAGAGTAGCAAGATTCCAGAATCCCAAAGAGTAGCAAGATTCCGGAATCCCAAAGAGTAACAAGATTCCGGAGTCCCAAAGAGTAGCAAGATTCCAGAATCCCAAAGAGTAGCAAGATTCCGGAATCCCAAAGAGTAACAAGATTCCGGAGTCCCAAAGAGTAGCAAGATTCCAGAGTTACTCTTTGGGATTCCGGAATCTTGCTACTCGTTGGAATTCTGGAATCTTGCTTCTCTTTAAAGTTCTGGAATGTTGCTAGTATTTGGGTTTTTACCAGGTACTTGTGACTTGAATTGGCATCCATGAAGACGGGATACTGGGCTAGATGGACCATTTGCATGATTTTAGATTTTTCTTTAGTTTACACTGCTATAAATTTTATTTTAGTTTTCCAAGCTGCTTTAAAACTACTCCATTGCTTCTTGTTTTACTTTTGGAAACCCCTTTAAAGCAATAAGCAATATATTATGTCCCTAAGGAGCTCATTTTCAAAATAGAAAGACATCCAAAAAGTGACCCCAAAAAGCAGATACACTTCCCCCTCCCCATTCGCGGTTCCTGCACTCGCGGTTTCATATAATCGCGATTTTTTTTCTGGGGAGGGGGAAAATTTAAAAAACAGTCTTTTTTCCTCCCTGCCGCCTTCCCGGCCTTACCTGGTGGTCTAGAGGGCTTTTGGGGCAGGAGCGATCTTCCTACGCTCCTGCCCCGTGCAGATTGCCATGAGGAAATGGCTGCTGGGAGTTCCCTTAGTCTCTCGAGATTACATCGGGAACTCCCTACAGCCATTTCCTGATGGCGATCTGCACGGGGCGGGCGTGTAGGAAGATCGCTCCTGTCCCGAAAGCCCTCTAGACCACCAGGTAAGGCCGGGAAGGCGGCAGGGAGGTGGGGGTGGGTCAGAGCCGGATAATCGTGGTTTTTCGCCATTCGCGGTCCGACTCTGCCCGTATCCCCCGCGAATGACGAGGGAGAAGTGTAGATGTTTTTCTCACCAAAGCCTTCCAATTCGCTATTTTCAAAACCTGTTTCCTAGACGGATATCTATGCTGTTCATCTTCAAATCCTCTAAATCTCAAGGGGGCGTGATAGAGGCATGGACTAGGGCGGACTTAGTATTTGGATGTTTTTCTGCCATAATCAAACATTTAATAATACACATCCTGCTCCATATTTGTAAATTTGGAATTTGTGACTTCGGTTATTCGCAGTCTTTGTCTGGGCGACCCGGGGTCTCGCGGGAACTCACGGCAGCCATTTTTGTTCCCGGCTTTGCACAGGGCAGGAGCATAGGAAGATCGCTCATAGAAACATAGAAACTGACGGCAGAAAAGGGCCACGGCCCATCTAGTCTGCCCACACTAATGGCCCACCCCCTAACTACCTCCATGAAGAGATCCCACATGCCAATCCCATCTTTTCTTAAAATCTGGAACGCTGCTGGCCTCAATTACCTGTTGTGGAAGATTATTCCAGCGATCGACCACCGTTTCGGTGAAGAAATATTTTCTGGTGTCGCCATGAAATTTCCCACCCCTGATTTTCAACGGATGCCCTCTTGTTGCCGTGGGTCCTTTAAGGAAAAAGAGATCCTCTTCCACCTCGATACGGCCTGCGAAATATTTGTACATCTCGATCATGTCTCCCCTCTCTCTGTGTTCCTCGAGTGAGTACAGCTGCGATTTACTCAGTCGTTCCTCTTACGGGAGATCCTTGAGTCCTGAGACCATCCTGGTGGCCATTCGCTGAACTGACTCAAACTCTCCGCACATCTTTTTGCCCTGCTTCACCGCCAGACCACCAGGTGCGGGAGGTGGGGGTGCGTCAGAGTCGGCCTTAAAGTTATTCGTGATTATCTTTTTGTAGTCGTGGGCTGGCTCTGCCCCTGATTCTCGCGAATATGAAAATGGACATGTTTGGTACTGGATTTTTGTGCGTCTTCCACAAAACGTCTAAACTCGGATTTTAGACGTATCGAAAATGCGCCTCCAAATCAAATCAAACTTTAAGTCTGCACCTTTCACCTTGAAGCCACCTAATATTTATTTTGTTGTATTCGTATGCCAAGTTCTGCATTCTGCCCAGGGTGAATGATAAATTCAAGAAAAATTAAAAACCCAAATAAATAAACCCTTTCCCCGTCTCCAAATTGCAGGAGTTTGGTTCAGTGGTCTCAAACTCGCAGCCTGCGGGCCACATGCAGCCCGCCAGGTACTATTTTGAGGCCCTAGGTATTATAAAGAATGATTCTTAATGGAAAACTCGTGCCTTAAGTGTCCGGTGGTTGCTGTAACCTCACGCAAGCGCTTTCCTGCGTCTGTACGCAATTGTCCTCTCCACTCCACCTCACAATCACGTACAGACGCAGGAAAGCGCTTGCGTGAGGTTATAGCAGTGAGGCGGGCAACGTTCCAGAGCACGACTGCCGGACACTTAAGGCACAAGTTTTCCATAAAGAATCATTCTTTATAATACCGAGGGCCTCAAAATAGTTGGTCCAAAATCTTGTCTCTTGCAGCTGATACTTTGATAGTTTTTCATTTTCTGCATGTTGCACTGCTTTCAGCTGTGTGAAATTATCAGAAGCAATTAAGGAAAGATTTATGAACTATAATGAGTTTTATCTCTTGCAAAGTTGTCATTTCTTTAATAATAATAATAATAATAACTTTATTTTTCTATACCGCCATAGTCAGGCGACTTCTAGGCGGTTTACATTATAAGAAGGCTGGACATTCAGCGAATAGCAGAAATCTTAATACAATACGATATCATAGATCCACTTACAATACAATACTGTGAATCAAGAAACAATAACATATAATACAGTCTAAATACAATAGTATATAATACAGTGAGTCTAAATACAATAACATTTAAAAGTCTAAATATAATACCGTACAAGGAGTCTTAATGCAGTACGATAGTCTAAATGGGAAACTTACGTGTTAAATTGGAGAACTATGGGCGAAGAGTATCTGAGAGATTTAGGACATCCATAAGTTGGAGTTCTAAGGGTAGAGGAGATCAGAAAAAGAGGGGCTTCTTGAGAGAGAGAAAGGCGTTTGTTGGGGAGGGGAGTCTTAGAGGGGGGGGGGACTGTTTTAGTCAATGAATTTTGCGAATAGGGCGGTTTTGATCGATTTGCGGAATGCATTATAAGTCGTATTGGGTTCGTTTATGTGGTTTTTCAGCCAGATTTGTTGTCTGTTCGCTTGGAACTTAAAGGTTCTGTCCAAGAAGGATTTGTATCTGCAGCCTGTAATCTTTGGGTAAGCAAAGATGTTTTTGTTTCTGGTCGTTCTAGTTAAGACATTAACTATATTTTCCGCAGCCCTCCAAGTATCCACAAATCCAAAATGTGGCCCTGCAAAGGGTTTGGGTTTGAGACCGCTTTCTCTACAACGTCCGTGAGATCGGGAGAAGCTTGGAAAACCGAAACTTCGGCACCGTTCAGGCTCCTCTGTGGTGGTCGCTAAGCAATAATTGTGTTCTCAAAAAGTGACTGCTTCGGACCCTTGGCTGCTGCATCTCAGCCTGCTCATTTGCAATTTAAATTCTCTTGACAGGCGGAAGCAACCAAGCTGTTCACCGTAGACTGCAAAAACCGACATTCGAAAGAGAAGACATACCCAGTGCCTGAAGTCCTTCGTAAATTTTCCATGGGGAGCCCAGAAGAAAGGGAGGAAAATCCTTGCAAATGAAAGTTTATGGTCCATTTTGCCTTTGAGCAGTGCATTCACTTTCCCTGTCTGCAATTTCTTTTCCATAATATTTCTCTGACCGAGTGAGCCTCAGAATCGTAAAAGTCAGTCGCCTGACGAAAGGCGGCTTCTGCATCTGTTTGATCTGACTTTCCCTCTCGCTCTCATGGCATAACATTCTGGTTTGTTGATTTCCAAGAGCGGCGTAAAGACAATTTGACATAAGCGCGCTAAATTTTACATAAGCGTTCTAGACCTTAGCGCAAGCATTGAGCTGGCATTAGTTCTCGCCACGTAGCGTGGATTTAGCACGCGCTAAAAACACTAACGCAGCTTAGTAAAAAGATCCCATAGTTTATAAACAAGCTTTACAGAATTTATTTTCTCTCCTGTTTGTAGGTATGTTTATTATATAAAATTTCAATAAAAATTTTTGGAACAGAAACCCCCCCCAAATGTTCTTTATTTTTGGTGTCAGGTCAAAAGCGCGCCGGGACAAAGGTGCGCGCAGACAACTGAGCGCAATGTGGAGGCGCGCGCTGAAGAAAATGACTGTTTTAAAGGGCTCCGACGGGGGGCGTGGGGGAACCCCCCCACTTTACTTTATACAGATCGCGCCACGTTGTGGGGCCGTTGTGGGGGGTTTGGGGGGTTGTAACCCCCCACATTTTACTGAAAACTTCACTTTTTCCCTAAAAAACAGGGAAACAGTTAAGTTTCCAGTATAATGAGGGCGGTTACAACCCCCCAAACCCCCCACAACGCCGCCGCGGTCTGTATTAAGTAAAGTGTGGGGGGTTCCCCAACAAAAACCCCCGTCAGAGCCCCTAAAAACTCTTTTTCTTCGGCGTGCGTTTCCGTCTTGCGCTCAGTTGTTGGCACACGCCTTTGTCTTTGGCTGTTTTGTCTATGAAGCTTCTTTTTAACAAATTTTTAAACTTTTATACTTCAAAAACCAAAAGAATCTTAAAAAGCATAAAGATTATAGGAAGAGAAATAGAGAATATCATAGTAAAGTGTGTGTATGGGGGGGGGGGGAGGGGACAGAAAAATCCAATTGATGTAGAGGACGACTAAAAATGGATCTTAAAAGGAAACAGAAATGTTCCAAAACTAGACAGGAAACAGACCATTAGGTATGAAATAAGGCTGAAGAGAGAAAATGAAAACCAGAAAATTATTCCATCTGGTCAGCAGGCAACCAGATGGAGCCATGGCAGAACGATCCTTTCGATGCTTGGGGCTGTCTTTGTCTTCTGGACCCCACAAAACATATTTAGCTCTCCCACGCTCGGAAATTTTAAATATAACTCTACCCTTGAGCTAGTTCATTTATAAGCAGCGATTAAAGATTTTCTTATGTTCCTCCGGAATGGCTAATGCATTATCCTTCAAGACCTATAACAAAACACCCGGCCTATGAAAAAAGTCTCCGTTACTGCCTGGCCTATAAAGTGGTTTGTTCAAAAACAGTCTCCTGTTCTGCTTACAATTCTTTTTTTTATATATACTGTACAAAAAAACCTTGGATTGCAAGTAACTTGGTTTGCAAGTGTTTGCAAGACAAGCAAAGCATTTGATTAAATTTTAACTTGATATACAAAAAATGTCTTGCAATACGAGTACATATAGTATACACGCGTCACATCATCACAACTGAGCCGATGGTTCTTCTCTCTCTGACGCTGCGGGAGTGTCGTGACTGTTCTAAATGAGTGAGGTCTTGCAATACGAGTACATACAGTATACACGCGTCACATCATCACAACTGAGCCGATGGTTCTTCTCTCTCTGAAGCTGCGGGAGTGTCGTGACTGTTCTAAACGAGCAAAGTCTTGCAATACAAGTACATACAGTATACACGCGTCACATCATCACAACTGAGCCGATGGTTCTTCTCTCTCTGACGCTCCGAGAGTGTAGTGACTGTTCTAAACGAGCAAAATCTTGCAATACGAGTACATACGGTATACACGCGTCACATCATCACAAGTGAGCCGATGGTTCTTCTCTCTCTGACGCTGCGGGAGTGTCGTGACTGTTCTAAATGAGTGAGGTCTTGCAATACGAGTACATACAGTATACGCACATCACAACTGAGCCGATGGTTCTTCTCTCTCTGACGCTCCGAGAGTGTAGTGACTGTTCTAAACGAGCGAGGTCTTGCAATACGAGTACATACAGTATACACGCGTCACATCATCACAAGTGAGCCGATGGTTCTTCTCTCTCTGACGCTGCGGGAGTGTCGTGACTGTTCTAAACGAGCAAAGTCTTGCAATACAAGTACATACAGTATACATGCGTCACATCATCACAACTGAGCCGATGGTTCTTCTCTCTCTGACGCTCCGAGAGTGTAGTGACTGTTCTAAACGAGCAAAGTCTTGCAATACGAGTACATACGGTATACACGCATCACATCATCACAAGTGAGCCGATGGTTCTTCTCTCTCTGACGCTGCAGGAGCATAATGACTGTTCTAAACGAGCGAGGTCTTGCAATACGAGTACATACGGTATACACGCGTCACATCATCACAAGTGAGCCGATGGTTCTTCTCTCTCTGACGCTGCGGGAGTGTAATGACTGTTGTAAACGAGCGAGGTCTTGCAATACGATGGTTCTTCTCTCTCTGACGCTGCGGGAGCATAATGACTGTTCTAAATGAGCGAAGTCTTGCAATACGAGTACATACAGTATACAAGCGTCACATCATCACAAGTGAGCCGATGGTTCTTCTCTCTCTGACGCTGCGGGAGTGTCGTGACTGTTCTAAATGAGTGAGGTCTTGCAATACGAGTACATACAGTATACGCACATCACAACTGAGCCGATGGTTCTTCTCTCTCTGACGCTCCGAGAGTGTAGTGACTGTTCTAAACGAGCGAGGTCTTGCAATACGAGTACATACAGTATACAAGCGTCACATCATCACAAGTGAGCCGATGGTTCTTCTCTCTCTGATGCTGCGGGAGCATAATGACTGTTCTAAATGAGCGAAGTCTTGCAATACGAGTACGTATAGTATACGCACATCACAACTGAGCTGATGGTGGTTCTCTCTCCGACGCTCCGAGAGTGTAGTGACTGTTCTAAACGAGCAAAGTCTTGCAATACGAGTACATACAGTATACAAGCGTCACATCATCACAACTGAGCCGATGGTTCTTCTCTCTCTGACGCTGCAGGAGTGTAGTGGCTGTTCTAAACGAGCAAAGTCTTGCAATACGAGTACATACGGTATACACGCGTCACATCATCACAACTGAGCCGATGGTTCTTCTCTCTCTGACGCTGCGGGAGTGTAATGACTGTTGTAAACGAGCGAGGTCTTGCAATACGATGGTTCTTCTCTCTCTGACGCTGCGGGAGCATAATGACTGTTCTAAATGAGCGAAGTCTTGCAATACGAGTACGTACAGTATACGCACATCACAACTGAGCTGATGGTGGTTCTCTCTCCGACGCTCCGAGAGTGTAGTGACTGTTCTAAACGAGCGAGGTCTTGCAATACGAGTACATACAGTATACAAGCGTCACATCATCACAAGTGAGCCGATGGTTCTTCTCTCTCTGACGCTGCGGGAGTGTCGTGACTGTTCTAAATGAGTGAGGTCTTGCAATACGAGTACATACAGTATACGCACATCACAACTGAGCCGATGGTTCTTCTCTCTCTGACGCTCCGAGAGTGTAGTGACTGTTCTAAACGAGCGAGGTCTTGCAATACGAGTACATACAGTATACAAGCATCACATCATCACAAGTGAGCCGATGGTTCTTCTCTCTCTGATGCTGCGGGAGCATAATGACTGTTCTAAACGAGCAAAGTCTTGCAATACGAGTACGTATAGTATACGCACATCACAACTGAGCTGATGGTGGTTCTCTCTCCGACGCTCCGAGAGTGTAGTGACTGTTCTAAACGAGCAAAGTCTTGCAATACGAGTACATACAGTATACAAGCGTCACATCATCACAACTGAGCCGATGGTTCTTCTCTCTCTGACGCTGCAGGAGTGTAGTGGCTGTTCTAAACGAGCAAAGTCTTGCAATACGAGTACATACGGTATACACGCGTCACATCATCACAACTGAGCCGATGGTTCTTCTCTCTCTGATGCTGCGGGAGTGTAATGACTGTTGTAAACAAGCGAGGTCTTGCAATACGATGGTTCTTCTCTCTCTGACGCTGCGGGAGCATAATGACTGTTCTAAATGAGCGAAGTCTTGCAATACGAGTACGTACAGTATACGCACATCACAACTGAGCTGATGGTGGTTCTCTCTCCGACGCTCCGAGAGTGTAGTGACTGTTCTAAACGAGCGAGGTCTTGCAATACGAGTACATACAGTATACAAGCGTCACATCATCACAAGTGAGCCGATGGTTCTTCTCTCTCTGACGCTGCGGGAGTGTCGTGACTGTTCTAAATGAGTGAGGTCTTGCAATACGAGTACATACAGTATACGCACATCACAACTGAGCCGATGGTTCTTCTCTCTCTGACGCTCCGAGAGTGTAGTGACTGTTCTAAACGAGCGAGGTCTTGCAATACGAGTACATACAGTATACAAGCGTCACATCATCACAAGTGAGTCGATGGTTCTTCTCTCTCTGACGCTGCGGGAGTGTCGTGACTGTTCTAAATGAGTGAGGTCTTGCAATACGAGTACATACAGTATACGCACATCACAACTGAGCCGATGGTTCTTCTCTCTCTGACGCTCCGAGAGTGTAGTGACTGTTCTAAACGAGCGAGGTCTTGCAATACGAGTACATACAGTATACAAGCGTCACATCATCACAAGTGAGCCGATGGTTCTTCTCTCTCTGACGCTGCGGGAGTGTCGTGACTGTTCTAAATGAGTGAGGTCTTGCAATACAAGTACATACAGTATACGCACATCACAACTGAGCCGATGGTTCTTCTCTCTCTGACGCTCCGAGAGTGTAGTGACTGTTCTAAACGAGCGAGGTCTTGCAATACGAGTACATACAGTATACAAGCGTCACATCATCACAAGTGAGCCGATGGTTCTTCTCTCTCTGACGCTGCGGGAGTGTCGTGACTGTTCTAAATGAGTGAGGTCTTGCAATACGAGTACATACAGTATACGCACATCACAACTGAGCCGATGGTTCTTCTCTCTCTGACGCTCCGAGAGTGTAGTGACTGTTCTAAACGAGCGAGGTCTTGCAATACGAGTACATACAGTATACAAGTGTCACATCATCACAAGTGAGTCGATGGTTCTTCTCTCTCTGACGCTGCGGGAGTGTCGTGACTGTTCTAAATGAGTGAGGTCTTGCAATACGAGTACATACAGTATACGCACATCACAACTGAGCCGATGGTTCTTCTCTCTCTGACGCTCCGAGAGTGTAGTGACTGTTCTAAACGAGCGAGGTCTTGCAATACGAGTACATACAGTATACAAGCGTCACATCATCACAAGTGAGCCGATGGTTCTTCTCTCTCTGACGCTGCGGGAGTGTCGTGACTGTTCTAAATGAGTGAGGTCTTGCAATACGAGTACATACAGTATACGCACATCACAACTGAGCCGATGGTTCTTCTCTCTCTGACGCTCCGAGAGTGTAGTGACTGTTCTAAACGAGCAAAGTCTTGCAATACGAGTACATACGGTATACACGCGTCACATCATCACAAGTGAGCCGATGGTTCTTCTCTCTCTGACGCTGCGGGAGTGTAATGACTGTTGTAAACGAGCGAGGTCTTGCAATACGATGGTTCTTCTCTCTCTGACGCTGCGGGAGCATAATGACTGTTCTAAATGAGCGAAGTCTTGCAATACGAGTACGTACAGTATACGCACATCACAACTGAGCTGATGGTGGTTCTCTCTCCGACGCTCCGAGAGTGTAGTGACTGTTCTAAACGAGCGAGGTCTTGCAATACGAGTACATACAGTATACAAGCGTCACATCATCACAAGTGAGCCGATGGTTCTTCTCTCTCTGACGCTGCGGGAGTGTCGTGACTGTTCTAAATGAGTGAGGTCTTGCAATACGAGTACATACAGTATACGCACATCACAACTGAGCCGATGGTTCTTCTCTCTCTGACGCTCCGAGAGTGTAGTGATTGTTCTAAACGAGCGAGGTCTTGCAATACGAGTACATACAGTATACACGCGTCACATCATCACAAGTGAGCCGATGGTTCTTCTCTCTCTGACGCTGCGGGAGTGTCGTGACTGTTGTAAACGAGCAAAGTCTTGCAATACAAGTACATACAGTATACATGCGTCACATCATCACAACTGAGCCGATGGTTCTTCTCTCTCTGACGCTCCGAGAGTGTAGTGACTGTTCTAAACGAGCAAAGTCTTGCAATACGAGTACATACGGTATACACGCGTCACATCATCACAAGTGAGCCGATGGTTCTTCTCTCTCTGACGCTGCGGGAGCATAATGACTGTTCTAAACGAGCGAGGTCTTGCAATACGAGTACATACGGTATACACGCGTCACATCATCACAAGTGAGCCGATGGTTCTTCTCTCTCTGACGCTGCGGGAGTGTAATGACTGTTGTAAACGAGCGAGGTCTTGCAATACGATGGTTCTTCTCTCTCTGACGCTGCGGGAGCATAATGACTGTTCTAAATGAGCGAAGTCTTGCAATACGAGTACGTACAGTATACGCACATCACAACTGAGCTGATGGTGGTTCTCTCTCCGACGCTCCGAGAGTGTAGTGACTGTTCTAAACGAGCGAGGTCTTGCAATACGAGTACATACAGTATACAAGCATCACATCATCACAAGTGAGCCGATGGTTCTTCTCTCTCTGACGCTGCGGGAGTGTCGTGACTGTTGTAAATGAGTGAGGTCTTGCAATACGAGTACATACAGTATACGCACATCACAACTGAGCCGATGGTTCTTCTCTCTCTGACGCTCCGAGAGTGTAGTGACTGTTCTAAACGAGCGAGGTCTTGCAATACGAGTACATACAGTATACAAGCATCACATCATCACAAGTGAGCCGATGGTTCTTCTCTCTCTGACGCTGCGGGAGTGTCGTGACTGTTCTAAATGAGTGAGGTCTTGCAATACGAGTACATACAGTATACGCACATCACAACTGAGCCGATGGTTCTTCTCTCTCTGACGCTCCGAGAGTGTAGTGACTGTTCTAAACGAGCGAGGTCTTGCAATACGAGTACATACAGTATACAAGCGTCACATCATCACAACTGAGCCGATGGTTCTTCTCTCTCTGATTCTGCGGGAGTGTCGTGACTGTTCTAAACGAGCGAGGTCTTGCAATACGAGTACATACAGTATACAAGCGTCACATCATCACAAGTGAGCCGATGGTTCTTCTCTCTCTGATGCTGCAGGAGTGTAATGACTGTTGTAAACGAGCAAAGTCTTGCAATACAACTATGTATAGTATTTCTATTAAAGTTTTTGCCTTGTGAAACAAATTGACTGAGTTTCCATTATTTCCTGTGGGGAAATTCGCTTTGATATCCGAGTGCTTTGGATTACAAGCACGCGTCTGGAACGGATTATGCTCGCAAACCAAGGTTTGACTGTATATATATTTTTAAATATCTTTATTCATTTTAAAGGTAACAATAAGTGCAACATATTATACAAACATTTTACACTTTAAACAGCACTTAGGGCTCCTTTTACTAATTTTTCGCTAGCGGTTTTAATGCGTGCTAAGCGTGCGCTAATCTGCAGTGCGAGCTAAAAACGCTACCTCAGCTTAGTAAAAGGAGCCCTTAAATTCAATCAAATTATATTAGTGGGTATTTTTGCACCGACAATGATATTCATGACGCCAGTGTAAAGTTGGCGTTTGGGTGTTTGAGGTTCATTGCCCGCATCAAAGCGATAGCAGTGTGATTGGTTTCACTGCACTTGGCCCAGTTTTGATATATGGTTATGCGTGTAGCTGACACTTAGGGCTCCTTTTACGAAGCCGCGTTAGCGGCTTTATCGCACGCACGTTTTTAGCGCGCGCTAACCCCCGCGCTAGCCGAAAAACTAGGAGGAGCAGCGCGGCCGGCAAATTAGCGTGCGCTATTACACGCGTTAAACCGCGCTAACGCGGCTTCGCAAAAAGAGCCCTTAGATAGCGCCATTTGCTTTATACAATCCCCCCCATTTTCAGAGTGCCAAGGTGGTCTGTAAGAATATCCAAAATAGTTTTGCTGAATATTCTAGTCAGCGGATAACATAGAAACATAGAAAAAGGCGGCAGATAAGGGCCGCGGCCCATCTAGTCTGCCCACCCTAATGACCCTCCCCTATTTAACTCTGTGCAGAGATCCCACGTGACGATCCCATTTCTTCTTAAAATCAGGCACGCTGCTTGCTTCGATCACCTGAAGTGGAAGTTTATTCCAGCGATCAACCACTCTTTCGGTGAAAAAGTATTTCCTGGTGTCGCCGTGCAATTTCCCGCCCCTGATTTTCCATGGATGTCCTCTTGTCGCCGTCGGACCTTTGAAAAAGAAGATATCTTCTTCTACCTCGATACGGCCCGTGAGGTATTTGAACGTCTCGTTCATGTCTCCCCTCTCTCTGCGTTCCTCGAGTGAGTATAGCCGTAATTTATCCAGCCGTTCCTCGTACGGGAGATCCTTGAGTCCCGAGACCATCCGGGTGGAATATCGATCCGATAATTTTTAATAAGAGACCACAGGAACGTTATATGCAAATTATTTTCCTTTAGAGGTATTATCCAACCTCTCTTTTTCCCACAGTGATTGGAGTACCTTCCATTTTTCTCTTGCGTTCTTCTAAGTTAAACCGACCCCTTTTTTCGCAGGAATGATTGATAGCCTGGCAGACAATGAACTCACTGCAGAATAGCGAATGCAGCTCTAATCCCTGAAATCTAGTTTGTGTGCGCTTGCTAATGAAATTCCTGGCCATTCGTAGATCTCTGGGTAGCTGACTCGCTGCTTCCTTTCTGCTTGGCCTATGAGTGATGAACCAAGCAACGAAAAACCTCACATGAGTTATGAAGAAGTGGAAGCGCCTCCAAGCTCCCCATTAGAATTTATTTTCTTATTTCTACTTATATGGGTTTTTTTTTTTTTACATATCTTTCTCACTGGACCATATTTGTATTCTCAGCAAGTCACAACATAATAATAATAAAAAAAAAAATACAATCCAAGTGACATGCGAGTCCAAAAACTCAGGCAGTCATATTTCACAGTTGTGAACCTCAGTGCTGTCTTCAAACCCAAAAGTGAGACATACTGAAGGCAGACATCTGGCAGGGATGTGATTCAACATTTCCAATTTAGATGTTTGTGGAACATTTATTCTCAAGTGATCCGGGAATACTCCTTCGTAGCTGTGCAGAGAGACAATCGTTGCTAGAACTTTCAAATTGGCTGAAATACTTTTTCAGGACATGTTATCACTTCCTTTGAATGCAATGGCAGCTGCCTAATTTTTATTTTGAGATTGGCATCCTTTGCAAACTGGGAACTTCAAACGTCACCTGAATGAAAGCAATGGAGCAATGTACGGTAACTTTGCATTTTAACAATAAAGGAAGATTCATTTGTGGACCGCTCACAATAAGGGTGAAAAGTGCAATTGAGGACGGAGTGGCCTAGTGGTTAAAGCTACAGCCTCAGCACCCTGAGGATGTGGGTTCAAATCCTACACTGCTCCTTGTGACCCTGGGCAAGTCACTTAATCTTTCACTGACCCAGGTACATTAGACAGATTGTGAGCCCACCAGGACAGACAGGGAAAATGTTTGAGTACCTCCCAATGCAGGTGTAAAGAGCCTTAGCCAATAGGAAGAGGAGATGCAAATATTAAGAGTCTTAGTCAATATGGAGCGGAAGAGATAGTGGATGCTGCGGATGGACCATTTGACCTTTATCTGCCATCACATTTCTATAACCATAAATCTCCATGACATCACAATGCAAGTATTAAGAGCTTTAGCCTATAGGAAGAGGAGATGCAAATGTTAAGAGCCTTAGCCAATAGGGAGAGGAGGAGATAGTGGATGCTGCGGATGGGCCATTTGGCCTTTATCTGTCATCATGTTACAATGTTTCTATAACCATAAAGCTCTATGACCTCACAATGCAGGTATAAAGAGCCTTAGCCTATAGAAAGAGGAGATGCAAATGTTAAGAATCTTAGCCAATAGGGAGAGGAGGAGATAGTGGATGCTCTGGATGGGCCATCTGGCCTTTATCTGCCATCATGTTTCTATAACCATAAAGCTCTATGACATCACAATGCAAGTGTTAAGAGCCTTAGCCTATAGGAAGAGGAGATGCAAATGTTATGAGCCTTAGCCAATATGGAGAGGAAGAGGTAGTGGATGCTGCAGATGGGCCATTTGGCCTTTATCTGCCGTCATGTTACAATGTTTCTATAACCATAAAGCTCTATGACCTCACAATGCAGGTATAAAGAGCCTTAGCCTATAGAAAGAGGAGATGCAAATGTTAAGAATCTTAGCCAATAGGGAGAGGAGGAGATAGTGGATGCTCTGGATGGGCCATCTGGCTTTTATCTGCCATCATGTTTCTATAACCATAAAGCTCTATGACATCACAATGCAAGTGTTAAGAGCCTTAGCCTATAGGAAGAGGAGATGCAAATGTTAAGAGCCTTAGCCAATAGGGAGAGGAGGAGATAGTGGATGCTGCGGATGGACCATTTGACCTTTATCTGCCATCACGTTTCTATAACCATAAAGCTCTATGACATCACAATGCAAGTGTTAAGAGCCTTAGCCTATAGGAAGAGGAGATGCAAATGTTATGAGCCTTAGCCAATATGGAGAGGAAGAGGTAGTGGATGCTGCAGATGGGCCATTTGGCCTTTATCTGCCGTCATGTTACAATGTTTCTATAACCATAAAGCTCTATGACATCACAATGCAAGTGTTAAGAGCCTTAGCCTATAGAAAGAGGAGATGCAAATGTTAAGAATCTTAGCCAATAGGGAGAGGAGGAGATAGTGGATGCTCTGTATGGGCCATCTGGCCTTTATCTGCCATCATGATTCTATAACCATAAAGCTCTATGACATCACAATGCAAGTGTTAAGAGCCTTAGCCTATAGGAAGAGGAGATGCAAATGTTATGAGCCTTAGCCAATATGGAGAGGAAGAGGTAGTGGATGCTGCAGATGGGCCATTTGGCCTTTATCTGCCGTCATGTTACAATGTTTCTATAACCATAAAGCTCTATGACCTCACAATGCAGGTATAAAGAGCCTTAGCCTATAGAAAGAGGAGATGCAAATGTTAAGAATCTTAGCCAATAGGGAGAGGAGGAGATAGTGGATGCTCTGGATGGGCCATCTGGCCTTTATCTGCCATCATGATTCTATAACCATAAAGCTCTATGACATCACAATGCAAGTGTTAAGAGCCTTAGCCTATAGGAAGAGGAGATGCAAATGTTATGAGCCTTAGCCAATATGGAGAGGAAGAGGTAGTGGATGCTGCAGATGGGCCATTTGGCCTTTATCTGCCGTCATGTTACAATGTTTCTATAACCATAAAGCTCTATGACCTCACAATGCAGGTATAAAGAGCCTTAGCCTATAGAAAGAGGTGATACAAATGTTAAGAATCTTAGCCAATAGGGAGAGGAGGAGATAGTGGATGCTGTGGATAGGCCATTTGGCCTTTATCTGCCATCATGTTTCTATGTTTCTATAAGACACACACCAAAAAGTATTCCAATAAATGCTCACTACTATGGAGAAGAATAGTCTAGAGATAAGACAAAGTAGTTATTTGGAGAAAAGACCTCAGTTTCCTCATCAAGAGGTCTCTATGTCTGCCGTATACAACTTAAAGCAGCATAGGAGAAAACATCCCAGGTCAGAAAAACTCCACTACATGCTACTAGTTTAATAACTATTAATCGAAATCAAAAAAGAACTAGTAGTAAGAAAAAACTTATCTCTCAACGTCTCAATTCTCCAGGTGAGACAAGAATCCAGTTGGATTATATAGAAATGTCACAGTAATCTTCGTCCATTAAGACCCCCGACAGGCCCTGTTTCGCTGTCGCTGCATCAGGGGAAGTCTCTAGAACTGAAGATCAAATGAACATGTAGGTATAATACCATTCATCTCTATATTATTATAAGAAGGAATAACATCTCGTTACTTACATGTGACACAAAACGTTGCTCTATAGATTCTATGAAAAAGAATGGCGGCTCGGCGTTGTGGGCAGGGTTTAAAAAGAAGGTATAAACTCAGAGTTAACCAATCAAGTTAAAGGGGGCGGAGCAAGTTCAAAAAAAGGCGCGCCATTCAATTTTGGCATTTAACCCTGTGGGGATAGTAGATTTTAATCTGAACACCCATTTTTGTTCCCGCTGTCGTAACAGTGTCTTAAAATCACCCCCTTTGCTGGATGGGACCAGTTGTTCAATAACCCAGCATCGCATATCCATAAAGGAATGATTGGTATCTAGGCAATGTTGCACCATCGGAGCTTCTAGTTTCTTATTATTTAGGCAAGATCTATGCTCAATAATTCTTGTTTTGAACAATCGGGACGTTTGTCCTATATAGAGTTTTTGGCAAGGACACTGGATTGCATAGATAACCCCCTTAGATTCGCAAGAAGTAGAAGTCTTTAGTTGATACATTCTCTGATCCACCGGATTAATGAAATTATCACAGTTTAACGATATAGGGCATATAGTACAATGCCCACATTGTGAGTGTCCGGGTCTACCCCCACCAAGTGAAGTGATGGTAGGATAGACTGCACAAGTACTGGTAGGACAGATGGTTTCTAGTAAATTTCTATTCCTGGAATAAGCAGTCAAAACCTTCCTCTCTTTAAAACATGAATGTATAGATAAACAATTCCAGTGTTTTTTAATGACATTTGCAAAGCGTCCCGCCTGTTGTGAGTAACGTAATACACAAACTAGTTGATCCTGCTCTGATGTAGATGAAGCATACTGTAATAGATGTTCTCTATGATTGTGTAGAGCCCTTTTATAGGACGTAGTAATACATTTCTCAGGATAGCCTCGGTCCGTTAGTCTCCTACTTAAAATTTGCGCTTGAACTTTAAATTCATGTTTGTTTGAACATAATCTCCTGTAGCGCAAAAATTGCGAGGTAGGTAGACTTTCCTTCAAGTGACGGGGATGCGAGCTGGAAAAATCTAGGAAGGTGTTACGATCAGTTGTTTTCCGATACACTGAAGTGTGGAAAATGTTGTCCTTAATATCTATACTAACATCTAAAAAAGAGATGGTTTGATTTTCACAAGTTGACGTGAACTTAATAGTGGGAAGGCAGGTGTTCAAGAAAGTAACAAACTTCTGCAATTCCAACACAGAGTCCTCCCAGATGATAAAGATGTCGTCTATGTACCGGCACCACAAAGCTACTTTGGAAAAAAAGAAAGAATTGTATACATATTTTTCTTCAAAATCAGACATAAAAAGACCCGGACACTCACAATGTGGGCATTGTACTATATGCCCTATATCGTTAAACTGTGATAATTTCATTAATCCGGTGGATCAGAGAATGTATCAACTAAAGACTTCTACTTCTTGCGAATCTAAGGGGGTTATCTATGCAATCCAGTGTCCTTGCCAAAAACTCTATATAGGACAAACGTCCCGATTGTTCAAAACAAGAATTATTGAGCATAGATCTTGCCTAAATAATAAGAAACTAGAAGCTCCGATGGTGCAACATTGCCTAGATACCAATCATTCCTTTATGGATATGCGATGCTGGGTTATTGAACAACTGGTCCCATCCAGCAAAGGGGGTGATTTTAAGACACTGTTACGACAGCGGGAACAAAAATGGGTGTTCAGATTAAAATCTACTATCCCCACAGGGTTAAATGCCAAAATTGAATGGCGCGCCTTTTTTTGAACTTGCTCCGCCCCCTTTAACTTGATTGGTTAACTCTGAGTTTATACCTTCTTTTTAAACCCTGCCCACAACGCCGAGCCGCCATTCTTTTTCATAGAATCTATAGAGCAACGTTTTGTGTCACATGTAAGTAACGAGATGTTATTCCTTCTTATAATAATATAGAGATGAATGGTATTATACCTACATGTTCATTTGATCTTCAGTTCTAGAGACTTCCCCTGATGCAGCGACAGCGAAACAGGGCCTGTCGGGGGTCTTAATGGACGAAGATTACTGTGACATTTCTATATAATCCAACTGGATTCTTGTCTCACCTGGAGAATTGAGACGTTGAGAGATAAGTTTTTTCTTACTACTAGTTCTTTTTTGATTTCGATTAATAGTTATTAAACTAGTAGCATGTAGTGGAGTTTTTCTGACCTGGGATGTTTTCTCCTATGCTGCTTTAAGTTGTATACGGCAGACATAGAGACCTCTTGATGAGGAAACTGAGGTCTTTTCTCCAAATAACTACTTTGTCTTATCTCTAGACTATTCTTCTCCATAGTAGTGAGCATTTATTGGAATACTTTTTGGTGTGTGTCTTATTTATATTCCATTTGCTATTATATATTTTTTTGTCAAAACTTTGGCAAGTATTAATTCAATGGCTACTGGCTGGCAAACTGGTCTAGGATTTACTGAAAATGAATGGCAAACTACTTTACAAGCACCTAGTCTTTTTTCAGGAGACTCTGTTACACCTAATATCTCCTTATGGGACAATTTATTTAATCTCCAGAAAGGACTGATTAAACAAGAACTGCATAGTGCCTCCTTAGTTGATTATTGCAAGAGGGAAATAATACCTAGAGGATTAAGAATGCAGAAAGCTCCCCGATTATATAATGAAGATGAAAATTTCGTATCACAATGGAACAGGATTTTAAACCGTTGTTCCTTGGATTTAATGGTTCTGATCATTCGCACTGCTCAAGTTAAGATAAGTGAAGAGAAAAATAAGATCGATTCATTAATAACTAACATGCAATCTGAAGTAGACTTTGAGGTACAAAAATCTTTAATTGACTCTAAATTAGATAAAGTAAAAGCGGATCTAAAATTACAGAAAATTAAAAAATTTAAGCGAGACGAAAGGGATTACTCAGAGGGTTACGTCTATGGATGGATGAGAACTACTGCAGAAGGACTAGAAGATTCCACTAAAACCCAGGTACGCTTTCATCTTTCTTCTAATTCCTCTTCATCCAGTGATGGTGGTCATTTTTTAGGGAGAGGACAACAGGGCAAGCGCAGAGGTCAAAGAAGAACAAGAGGTCGATACTTAAGCGGTACTCGTCCCAACACGAGATCCCAACAATAGAACAATCTGTAGTGGTGAATCTGTCCAGTTATACTCTTTCTCCTGATGAATATAATATTCTATCGAAAGGTTTAACCTTTGTCCCAGAATCGAAATCTGACCCTTTCCAATTAAGGGTAGACTTAGAAAAATTTTTCCGTAAATTACATTTGTGTCTGTATTTTGCCCAGGAACAGAATGAACATTATGATCGTTCTATAGTACGGCAAAAGTCTACGTGGGTCCCTACCGGTTTTTTTGACCCAGCTATACAACTTTATAAAGAATTGGTGATGCATGATATAGAAAGTATAGAATCGGAAAGATTTATATATATGTGGAATACCACCAAAGGAGAGCGAGGGGCTATCACTTCATTACAAATGAATAAGCAGATCATCATCAGGCGTGCAGACAAGGGAGGAGCGGTAGTTATTTTGGATCGTGAAGCTTATATAGCTGAAATATTGAGTCAACTGTCTGATAAACTAATTTATTTCCCTTTACAAGATGATCCTACAGTAGCTTTGAGGAAAGAAATATTGGATATTGCATCTCAAGGTCTGAAACAGGGGTTTATAACTCAAAATGAATTTAATTTTCTGACTCCATTACACCCTAATGTACCTTTCTTTTACGCTCTACCGAAGATTCACAAGAGCTTGTCATCTCCGCCGGGACGTCCAATAGTTTCAGCTTGTGGTTCTTTATTAGAGAGGGTAAACCAGTACATTGATTTTTTTCTGCAACCATTGGTTCCACGTATTACATCTTTCATTCAAGATACAACGCATTTTTTGAATATTCTTGCTCAGCATCAACCCACTGCAACTACTGTTCTGGTAACTTTAGATATCCAATCTTTGTATACGAATATCCCGCAGAAACGAGTATTGCAAATTATAGAGGGTTGTCTGAACTATCGTGAACGCCCCCATCAAGTACCTACTGAATTTCTAATCAAGCTACTGTCGATTTCTCTTGAGAAGAATTACTTCATGTTCCAAGACATTTTTTATCAACAATTGCATGGCACTGCCATGGGTGCTACATGTGCTCCCTCCCTGGCTAATCTTTTTATGTCTGATTTTGAAGAAAAATATGTATACAATTCTTTCTTTTTTTCCAAAGTAGCTTTGTGGTGCCGGTACATAGACGACATCTTTATCATCTGGGAGGACTCTGTGTTGGAATTGCAGAAGTTTGTTACTTTCTTGAACACCTGCCTTCCCACTATTAAGTTCACGTCAACTTGTGAAAATCAAACCATCTCTTTTTTAGATGTTAGTATAGATATTAAGGACAACATTTTCCACACTTCAGTGTATCGGAAAACAACTGATCGTAACACCTTCCTAGATTTTTCCAGCTCGCATCCCCGTCACTTGAAGGAAAGTCTACCTACCTCGCAATTTTTGCGCTACAGGAGATTATGTTCAAACAAACATGAATTTAAAGTTCAAGCGCAAATTTTAAGTAGGAGACTAACGGACCGAGGCTATCCTGAGAAATGTATTACTACGTCCTATAAAAGGGCTCTACACAATCATAGAGAACATCTATTACAGTATGCTTCATCTACATCAGAGCAGGATCAACTAGTTTGTGTATTACGTTACTCACAACAGGCGGGACGCTTTGCAAATGTCATTAAAAAACACTGGAATTGTTTATCTATACATTCATGTTTTAAAGAGAGGAAGGTTTTGACTGCTTATTCCAGGAATAGAAATTTACTAGAAACCATCTGTCCTACCAGTACTTGTGCAGTCTATCCTACCATCACTTCACTTGGTGGGGGTAGACCCGGACACTCACAATGTGGGCATTGTACTATATGCCCTATATCGTTAAACTGTGATAATTTCATTAATCCGGTGGATCAGAGAATGTATCAACTAAAGACTTCTACTTCTTGCGAATCTAAGGGGGTTATCTATGCAATCCAGTGTCCTTGCCAAAAACTCTATATAGGACAAACGTCCCGATTGTTCAAAACAAGAATTATTGAGCATAGATCTTGCCTAAATAATAAGAAACTAGAAGCTCCGATGGTGCAACATTGCCTAGATACCAATCATTCCTTTATGGATATGCGATGCTGGGTTATTGAACAACTGGTCCCATCCAGCAAAGGGGGTGATTTTAAGACACTGTTACGACAGCGGGAACAAAAATGGGTGTTCAGATTAAAATCTACTATCCCCACAGGGTTAAATGCCAAAATTGAATGGCGCGCCTTTTTTTGAACTTGCTCCGCCCCCTTTAACTTGATTGGTTAACTCTGAGTTTATACCTTCTTTTTAAACCCTGCCCACAACGCCGAGCCGCCATTCTTTTTCATAGAATCTATAGAGCAACGTTTTGTGTCACATGTAAGTAACGAGATGTTATTCCTTCTTATAATAATATAGAGATGAATGGTATTATACCTACATGTTCATTTGATCTTCAGTTCTAGAGACTTCCCCTGATGCAGCGACAGCGAAACAGGGCCTGTCGGGGGTCTTAATGGACGAAGATTACTGTGACATTTCTATATAATCCAACTGGATTCTTGTCTCACCTGGAGAATTGAGACGTTGAGAGATAAGTTTTTTCTTACTACTAGTTCTTTTTTGATTTCGATTAATAGTTATTAAACTAGTAGCATGTAGTGGAGTTTTTCTGACCTGGGATGTTTTCTCCTATGCTGCTTTAAGTTGTATACGGCAGACATAGAGACCTCTTGATGAGGAAACTGAGGTCTTTTCTCCAAATAACTACTTTGTCTTATCTCTAGACTATTCTTCTCCATAGTAGTGAGCATTTATTGGAATACTTTTTGGTGTGTGTCTTATTTATATTCCATTTGCTATTATATATTTCTATGTTTCTATAGCCATAAAGCTCTATGACCTCACAATGCAGGTGTAAAGAGCCTTAGCCTATAGGAAGAGGAGATGCAAATGTTAAGAGCCTTAGCCAATAGGGAGAGGAGGAGATAGTGGATGCTGCGGATGGGCCATTTGGCCTTTATTTGCCATCATGTTTCTCTGTTTCTAGGATGCCAGCAGTCATGGGTGATGCTGCCTGTGTGCGTCTGCGTCTGCGTCTGTGTATGGCCGTTTGGAGGAGGATGGGCAGGGGAGGGCTTCAATGGCTGGGAGGGTGTAGATGGGCTGGAGTAAGTCTTAACAGAGATTTCGGCAGTTGGAACCCAAGCACAGTACCGGGTAAAGCTTTGGATTCTCGCCCAGAAATAGCTAAGAAGAAAAAAAAAAAAAAAATTTAAATTGAATCAGGTTGGGCAGACTGGATGGACCATTTGGGTCTTTATCTGCCGTCATCTACTATGTTACTATGTTACTATGCTCTTGTTGCATTTAGGTGGCTGAAGTCCCATCGGGTCTATGTCAGATATAACTCTGCGGGTCTAGACCTTAGGCACCCTGATACTGGGTTGGGCCACTAGTTGGGAAAAAGGAAATGGGGTCATTTTACAGCCGCGCTAAAAGTGGCCTCAGGGTGCATGAATGCCCCACACCACCGATACCGCATGCCACATTTGTATCACAACTTAGTAAAAGGGACCCAAGGTTTGGCATAAGGGGAAGAAGTGAGAAGCCCGCAGCGCGATGGGAATGAGAGGACGACAGAGTATTTGCGGGAGAGAAGGTCTGTGGCGGAAGAGAAAAGAGAGGACAGACTTTGTTGGAATGGATAAGACAGAATGCCTGAGAGGAGGAATGGACAAAATCTGCTCGTTCTCTGTTCCTCCCTCCACCCTCCATTGTTTCCCCTAATTAAAATAGATAGATGATATAGTGGCTATACTTAAAACTGGAACCCAATCTATATTATCACATCAATTATGATTTCCAGTTTGTAATAATCTTTTAGTTATTTGATAAGGTTATACCTTTATACCCGATCCTCAGAGGGTTAAATTACCCAATGATTCAAGTGAACAAAGCTCACTGAACCCGATCTTCATGGGATCGAACGTACTTTTTAAAATCTTTTTATATACTTTTTTAGTCAATTTATCTTTGTTTACGAGTCATAAATGTGAAATTTTACTTAGCTTTCACAATTTTAAAGGGGAGCGCCTCCACCAACATGTCCATGTTTCACACGCTTTCCTCAGGGTCGAAGCTCCCTAATAAATCTGTAAAACATACAAATATAAAATGTAAAGTATTACCCCAAAAAAGTCTTATTTAATCAATTATTTTAAAACTTTTTATAGCTTTTTATAAATGTATCCTTATAGCTAGTCAACAATATTATATTATCTTGCACTACTATTTATTTTCAACTTACTATCGTACTTAGTAGAATTCGCTCCACTCGATGTAATGTCATGCTTTTCGGGAGCGTCTTTCGTCAGTTCCGGTTTTTAAACCCTTGAGATGAAATCACCTGGGTAAACTCGTCATACATGTAACCGGAAGAGACTATTACTTTATAACTGTATTGAACGCAAAATTGTTAACTAATTCAAACTAAAGACATCCAGTCAATTTCTTCATTCAGTCCATTTGGAGATAAAGTATTTAATACATAAATCCATTTTTGTTCCTTGGTGTTAACTCAGAAGTTCCCAGGTATGATAAACAGTCCAAGGTAATTAATTGTGAATGCCTGTATATGCCAACACCTGTAAAATGAGCCACCTGCTCCCGCAGGTATAAAAGCCACTGCTAACCATGTCCATTAATTACAATGGTGACCCAGGCTAATTGCAGATTGGTGATATTTTGTAAGAAAATAGCTGGGTATAAATCAATTTCGCATGATCAGCACTCATTGCTCCTATATACTCCTAGCTTAATTAATGCTGGGCGGCCTATGAAGAGAGTCATATTCAGCTGCCATATTGCATCCTTTCTCATAAAAATAGGAGTTGGAAAAGCAAAAGCCTATTTTCAGTACTTAAAGAGGTAGACAAAGGAATTTAGTTTGGAATGTTTTCTGCATGAACCTTGCAGTGGTTTCCGCAGAGATGTAAGAACTAGAGAATGACCCGGTGACCAAATTCATCACCGTTCCCGTCCCCGCGGATAACCGCGGGAAATAATCCCAAGTCATTTTCTAGTGTCTATTTCAACCTCAGTCCTTCTACACCAGCATTCTTCAAAGCAAAGCTTGCGGGTCAGTGGTTGTGGCCATTCATACTCTGATTCTTATGGGAGCCAAGGATAATGAAGCCATTGTGACATCACTGATGTGATTGGCTCTTAGGCACTGGTGGAAAGAGGCATTATGACATCACAATCTCTGCTCTGGATACCAGAGACTGTCATTCTGTAGTGTCTATTTCAACCTCAGTCCTTCTACACCAGCATTCTTCAAAGCAAAGCTTGCGGGTCAGTGGTTGTGGCCATTCATACTCTAATTCTTATGTGAGCCAAGGATAATGAAGCCATTGTGACATCACTGATGTGATTGGCTCTTAGGCACTGGTGGAATGAGGCATTATGACATCACAATCTCTGCTCTGGATACCAGAGACTGTTATTCTGTAGTGTCTGTTTCAACCTCGGTCCTTCTACACCAGCATTCTTCAAAGCAAAGCTTGCGGGTCAGTGGTTGTGGCCATTCATACTCTGATTCTTATGTGAGCCAAGGATAATGAAGCCATTGTGACATCACTGATGTGATTGGCTCTTAGGCACTGGTGGAATGAGGCATTATGACATCACAATCTCTGCTCTGGAATGTTGCTGCTCAATCTCAGCATTCTTCAAAGCAAAGCTTGTGGGTCAGTGGTTGTGGCAATTCATACTCTGATTCTTATGTGAGCCAAGGATAATGAAGCCATTGTGACATCACTGATGTGATTGGCTCTTAGGCACTGGTGGAATGAGGCATTATGACATCACAATCTCTGCTCTGGATACCAGAGACTGTTATTCTGTAGTGTCTGTTTCAACCTCAGTCCTTCTACACCAGCATTCTTCAAAGCAAAGCTTGCGGGTCAGTGGTTGTGGCCATTCATACTCTGATTCTTATGTGAGCCAAGGATAATGAAGCCATTGTGACATCACTGATGTGATTGGCTCTTAGGCACTGGTGGAATGAGGCATTATGACATCATAATATCTGCTCTGGAATGTTGCTGCTCAATCTCAGCATTATTCAAAGCAAAGCTTGTGGGTCAGTGGTTGTGGCCATTCATACTCTGATTCTTTCCTCTCTCCTTAAAGAATGACACGAAAATGGTTTCCCGCGGTTATCCGCGGGGATGGGGACGATGATGAATTTTGTCACCGTGTCATTCTCTAGTAAGAACAATTAGAAGCAGCTTGCGGACCAGGCGGACCTCAGAATGGCTCAAGTCCGATTGGAAATCAGTTCTGGGAACGCACGAGATTTTGATGATCCTTTTCAAAAGAGCTATGCATCCAGAGAGTGTGACACAGTGGTTCAAGCTAAAGCCTCGGCACCCTGAGGTTGTGGGTTCAAACCCACGCTGCTCCTTAAGACCCTGGGCAAGTCACTTAATCCCTTCATTGCCCCAGGTACGTTACGTAGATTGTGAGCCCAGTGGCACAAACAGAGAGAAATGCTTGAGTACCTGAATAAATTCATGTAAAACAATCTGAGCTCCCCTGGGAGAATGGTATAGAAAATTAAATAATAAAAGTGACAAATGAGATTTTTTAATTTTTATATATCACTTGGACAAGGTGTATTAAGGGTTCATAGTCATTCGCGTGCAAGACTTCAGCGCGTCGACATTGCAGCGCCGACAGTTTGGCGCAAGACACCAGCACGCCGCCTAAAAAGTGACTTTTAAAGAGCTCCGACGTGGGGTGTGAGTGGGGAACCACCCCCCAGTTTACTTCATACTCGTCACACTGCCGTTGGGGGAGGGTTAGGGGGTCGGAACCCTCCATTATAGAGTAAACTTAACTTTGTCTTGATATTTTAGGAAAAAGTTTTCTCTATAATGGGGGGGGGGGTTATACCCCCCACACCCCCCAACAGCAGCGCAAACAGTTTGAAGTAAAGCGTGGGGGGGACCAAAGTGGGGGGATCCCCCCCACATCCCCCGTCGGAGCTCTTTAAAAGTCACTTTTTAGGCGGCGCGCTGGTGTCTTGCGCCGAATTGTCAGCGCTGCAATGTCGGCACGCTGAAGTCTCGCGCGCTTTTGTCCTGTTAACGTATTAAGTGGTTTGCAATCAGGTACTCAAGTATTTTTCCATATCTCACGGTGTATGCAATTTACCTGGACAGTGGAAGATTAAGTGACTTGCCCAGGGTCATAAGGATAGGGTTACCATTTGGGGGGCCGCAAAAATCCAGACACATGGCCCGGCCCTGTTCCGCCCCACTCCCTCCCAGTTCTGCTTTCAGCTCCACCCCATTCCACTCCAGACCCGCCCCCCATATACCTCCTCTCTTCTTCACTGACAAGTTCCGGCCGCGTCTGGAGGGCCTGGAGCATACGTGGATGTGTGTAACATCATCTGCACATGTTCAGATGCCCTCCAGATGTGGTTGGAGCTCTTCGGAGCTTTCTAAAACCCGGACACACTGCCGGGTTTTGGAAAGTCCATCCAGGACCTTGGACAGTCCTCTAAAAAGAGGTCATGTCTGGGTTTTCCTGGACGTCTGGAGCACAAGGAGCAGTGTGGGGGTCTATTTATTACTTTCAATGGAACTAAAACCCAGATGTCTCAATCCGTCTTCTTCTTTTCTGGAGCCATTTGGTAACCCTAATATTGAAGCAATGCAATTTTCGATTACTAGAGACAAGCATGTTCCCTGGAGTCCTGCAGAGCTTGTCTGTCCCTCACCACAGAAAATGTGACAGTGAAACAGCACCACCTAGTGGCAGAACTGTAGGTGGAGGACTTCTGCTCAGCTTAGAGGGAACAGCCTCTATATAGGCAAATGCAGAAAATGCTCCCAGTGTTTACCAAGTTAACACCCCCCTTTATAAAACCGTAACGCTGTTTATAGCAAAGCTCGCGGCGGTAGCAGCTCCAATGCTCATAGAATTCCTACGAGTGTTGGAGTTGTTTCCACCAAGGCTGGCGCTAAAAACTGAGAGGAGGTAAATTTGCAGCTTTTTCACAGCAAAATTGCAGCATTCATCCACGGTAAATGCAAATTATACCATGCCGTAGTTTATGGGCCTCTTATTAAATTACATAACGTAACATAAGAATTGATTTTTAGACCGCAATTACCAGAGAATTCAATGCGTTTCACAAAAGATTAGCTATAAAGCATAGTTCGAAACGATAGATTGTGTTTTGCATTTTGTTGAATTTTTGTTGGTGCTTTAAAAGTTTAATTTTACGCTTTTTTTGGTTTTTTGTGAAGACAGAAATACAAGAATAAATAATTAAAATAACAGGCCTTAACAGATTTTTATTTTCACAGCTTTATTATCATGAGTATTTCAAACCTCCTACGCAGTTGAATTTTTAAATGTCTCAAAAGTCACTTCTAAAAAAAAAAAAGGTTTCAGGCTTAAAGCAGAGCACCAGCCCGACTGCCTCGCCTTTTACTCCCGGCGTTTCTGAGATCGGCCCATTTCACACCTTCTGCGACCGCTTAAATCCAGGATCCTGCATTGATTTCTCTGTGTGTTCAACAATACCGAATGTTGTCAGCGACCTGACCATTTGTTACTTTTTATGGGGATGGAGGGGGAGTTTAATGGTGCAAGTTTTATTGTCCTTGAAATTGAAATATGATTTCGTAGTAAGAAGTGAAAAATATTATTAGACAAAAAATCATTTTCTCATCAAAGTAAATGACATGCTTTACTAATTCTGCTCTTTGGTAGAAAGAGGTTTTGTTTCCTGATATTTATTGTTTTCAGTTACAATGTACTGTAGGGTCATTCACATCTTGCTCTTTTAGTTCATACTAAAAAAACAAGCAAAAAATCCTCAGAAAATCCAGAACATTCTTCATATGAATCATTAGAAGACATTATTTAATATGTTTTAAAACCTTCAAGAACACCTAAGAATGGACATTAGATATTATGATAGATTGACTTACCACCCTGTTTCCCCGAAAATAAGCCCTAGCATGATTTTTAAAGATGTTCTTAATATAAGCCTTAGTTAATTTCCCCCAAATGTCCCTGACACTCCCCGACTCCATCCCTGACATTAATGCTGCCCAATTCGTCGAATAAATCAAACTCGTCAATTCAGCGAGCTCCCCACCCCGGTGAGACCTGACATAACTCCGCTCCGAGGCCTTCTAAAGTAGCTTGTTCTGCTGCACAAGGGGATGGGAGGGAGGGATAGAAAGATGCTGCAGAGGGAAGGTTCGGCCCCAGCGGTGAAAAACGAGAAGCAGCCCGTTCAGAGCGCTGCCGCCGCCGCTGTTGGTGGAGGCCTCGGAGCGGAGGTATGTCAGTCTCACGGTGGGAGGGTCGGTGGGGTTTTGCTGCACAGGGGGCTGGGAGGGGGATATAAAGATGCACATGGGGATGGATGAGAGGGGAGGAAAGATGTTGCACATGGGGAGAAAGGAAAGAGGAAGGGAGAGATGATTGTTGCACACGTAAAAAAAATAAGACATCCCCCCAAAATAAGCCCTAATGCTATTTTTGGACCCCAGATTAATATAAGACACTGTCTTATTTTCGTGGAAACACAGTAGATCTGTAGAGAAGGACCAGTAACCCTTCTTTCTCTGCATTTGTAATGAAAAATATTTTAACAACCTACCATCTGGCCAGGTGATTGCACTGCAATGAGCTACAGATTCTGCCTGCATCTCTGTGATCTAGGGATGTTCATACCATTCATTTTTCCCTTCCTTTCCATTAGTTTTGTTCTCGTTTGTTACATTTGATAGATTCCGTACAAACGTAAGGAAATTCTTCTTCACCCAGAGAGTGGTAGAAAACTAGAACGCTCTTCCGGAGTCTGATATAGGGGAAAACACCCTCCAGGGTTTCAAGACAAAGTTGGACAAGTTCATGCTAACTGGTGAGAGTGGACTCATTTGGAGCACTGGTCTTGACCTTGGGGCCACCGCGTGAGCGGACTGCTGGGCAGGATGGACCCCTGGTCTGACCCAGCAGCGGCTATTCTTATGTTCTTATGTTACTCGACATGCGTAAATACGTTTTCCACACGGATGAATGATTTCTGCGCACAGAGAAAGAAACCGGAATGGGAATGAACGCACACCCGCTACTGACAACTGAGAGTCACTTTTGCTGTCCGCTCTGCGTTGGGCACCTACACAATGCCTGAAAAATTTAAGTGGTGCCGTGCAAATTAGAGAACTTTTGTAGTAGCGTATTCAGTTTTGACCCCCTCCAAATTTTTGTTTGCCTTTATATATTTTTGGATCGATTTATTACTCCATCAAAAATGACAAAGACTAGGGGACACTCGATGAAGTGACAGGGAAATACTTTTAAAACCAATAGGAGGAAATATAGCTGAGCTCTGGAACGCGTTGCCGGAGAATGTGGTAAGAGCGGATAGCGTAGCTGGTTTCTAAGAAAGGTTTGGATAAGTTCCTGGAGGAAAAGTCCATAGTCTGCTATTGAGACAGACATGGGGAAGCCACTGCTTGCCCTGGATCGGTAGCATGGAATGTCGCTACTCTTTGAGATTCCAGAATCTTCTTACTCTTTGGGATTTCAGAATTTTGCTCTTCTTTGGGATGCTGTATGGAATGTTGCTACTCTTTGGGATTCTAGAATCTTGTTACTCTCTGGGATTACGGAATCTTGCTGTTCTTTGAGGTTCTGTATGGAATGTTGGTAGTCTTTGGGTCTTTTCCAGGTACTAGTGATCTGGATTGGCCCCCATGAGGACGGGCTCATGGGCTAGATGGGCCCTTGGTCTGGCCCAGTAAGGCTAGAACATAAGAACATACTGATCATGGACCTGATGGGCCGCCGTGTGAGCGGACTGCTGGGCGCGATGGACCTCTGGTCTGACCCAGTGGAGGCAACTTCTTGTGTTCTTATAAGAAATGGCTTCGCCGGATCAAACCCTAGGTCCATCCAGTCCGGCGATCCGCACTCGCGGAGGCCAAGCCAGGTGTTCCCTGCTGAGAAACCTTGTGCTGCTATAGCTGATGACTGGCTAGTGGCTGCACAGTGTCCCAAAATCCGGTGACCCAGAAAAGAGCAAGAGCTGTGCAGCTGGCATACTTTGCTATGAGAAAGTTATCCCAGTTGAAAAACGTTATTAACTGGTCGGGATTTCAGACAAGTACTTCAGACAATGGTATTATCTAAAGACTACTGTAATGGGATTTACCTGGGACTGCCTTTGTCCTGGATGAAAGCATTACAGAGTATGCAGAATTCATTGTTTTGGGGATTGAACATCCCTCCTGCCGGGGATGTTAGCGGGGTGGTGCCAGCAGGAGGGAGTGGACATCCTTCCTGCCGGCCGACTTCGGTGGGGTTCAGGGGGGGTCCCCTGCCGTGGCCTCCCAGCTGACCGTGGCAGAGGAATTCCCCCTTCCCCCATCAGCCGAGTGGCAGGGACTCCCCAAAGCCGCGATTCTGTAACCGGCACCCTTGAAAGCAATCCAACTTGGGCGCCGGTTAAAGAATGGCGGCTTTTGGGGAGCCCCTGCTGCGATCGGCTGCTGCAGTCTAGCGGCAAAGATAGGCGGCTGAAATGTAGGCCAGGGTTTTTTCAGACCTACATTTCAGCTGCCTATCTTGACGTGAATCGTGGCTGGGTAGCTGCTTTAGCCTGTCTAATGCCACTTCCGGCATTGGCCACGCCTACTTTTATGTTCCACGGCCTAATGCGGCTACCTAGCCGCGATTCCAGTGGCCGTTTCAGCCACCTTTTATTTAGGCATCGGTAAACGCTTCAACACTGCTGTTTCCGACCGCATTTTTCAATTACTTAGGCATCGGCAGGGGAGTAATCTAATATTTCTTTATGGAAAGGGGGGGGGGGGGTGGAACACCCTCCTTGTTTGTGGTGGAGAGGAAGACAGAATGTAAATTCAAGAAAGCTTGGGATCTCTCGGGGAAAGAAAAGAATTGCAGAGCGGAGTAGTTGGTGCGGATGAACAGACAGGATGGGCCGTATGGTCCTTATCCAATGTCATTTTCTTTGTTTCTTTTTTTTTTCAATATCTTTATTAACAATTGCAAAGGAACAAACATCCACAGGCTAGACAGCCAGAACAGAGCCATCGACAACAGGCTCTCCCTTTTCTAGAGAGCATTCTAAAACGAGCTGTGCCCTGGTCCTATGGCTTTTTGCTTTTGGGTGATCAACGTGAATTAATTGAGGGGGGGGGGGCTTACACTCCCTCAGCGTAGGGTTCTTTACATGGCTGTCTTGGTGGTGAAAGAGCTCCTGTTAAAGCACTGGGTGGGCGACCCTATGGTCTCCTTCCCGCACTGGCAGGCTCGGTTGGCTGAAGTGGGGCGGTATGAACTTCTTCTTGTTCCTCAGTCTGGGAATCTGTATCATTGTTTCTAATAAGTATTACGAATAAATTAATAATCCCTTCTCTACAAGTGATTTACATTTCAGGCCATCCTGCAAAAGCTGGTCCTGGAGAGAGCAGAAAATCCTACCAAGTGGCTTCATATGGGAGAACTCACCACAATGTGCGAGTGACAGATGCACACGGGAATGAATTTATTACGGAGAGAGACGTGTCTTCGCTCCTTTCACGTTCCCATTTTCACTTGCTGTCTGGCCCCTAGCCAGGATTATTCCTTTTTCATTCTGAGTCTGTTTGAAATTCCAGTTGAACAGAACAAAGAAACGACCTTAAGAAAAGTTTTAAAACCAGAAGCTCTTAACATTCTCATTCATGATTACTGTAATGCATATTATTCAAGGGGATGGCTCAAAAAGAAATTAGAAGATTGCAGATAATCCAGAATGCCTCTATCAAATTAATTATGGGAGCCAAGAAGTTCGACCATGTAACTCCCTTACTTCAAAATGCGCATTGGCTTCCGGTGTCCCATCGTATTCTATACAAATTATCTTTACTTACATTTAAATCACTATTATATAAAACTCCAGCTTTTATTTATAAAGCATTGATACCTTATAATTCTCCCAAATTTTTGAGATCAAACGACCAACTCTTGCTGGTCATCCCCACTCTCAAAATTATCAATACTCGAAGGCAATTTATTTTTACTGTTATGGCGCCTCAGACATGGAATTCACTCCCACTATACTTAAGAGAGGAGAAGAATTTGGAAAAATTCAAGAGCCAACTTAAGAGCTTTCTTTTTAAAGATGCGTTCAATACTTAATTGAAATGTTAATTTGCTCTTTCGTTAATTGCTCTTTTGTCTACTTTTATTTTACTATTTATTTGTCCTCCTATTCCTGTTGTGTTTTACCTTTAATTGTTGATTCTTTCCAATCCAAGATTGTATTTCTATCCCACCTGTCCTATTGTATTCTTGTCTTATCTTAATTAGTTTGTTTTGTGACTTATCCCCTTGTTAATTATATGGTCTATTTTATGTATATTTTAGACAATTTATTTTACCAATTTGTACATCGCTTAGTATTTGGAATAGGCGATTAATCAAATAATAGATAAACTTGAAACTTGAAACTTCATTCTTTAATCATTTTTAGGCTTGATTATTGCAACACATGGTATAACCCAGAAAGAAATAAGAAGACTACAAATTATACAAAATAATGCAATAAAAATGATTACTAATTCAAAAAAAAAAATACGACCACATCACACCACTTCTTACAAAAAGCACACTGGTTACCAATCTCACATAGAATAACTCGTAAAATCGCACTGTTAACCTTTAAAATCCGACAAACTAACGCACCAATATTTCTGGATCGTCTTCTGATACCATATTCTCCATTGACGACACTTACGGCTCCTTTTATCAAGGTGCGCAACGGGGGTTAGATCGTCGGACATTTCATCACGCGCTAAGCCCCGCGGCAAGCCCCAAAACTAACACCTCCTCAATGGAGGCGTTAGCGACTAGCGCGGCAGGTGGCTGAATACGCGGTATTCCACGCATTAACTGGAGGCCGCATTACCGTAAGGATGTGCTGAGACTGGAGTCGGTCCAGAGAATGGCCACCCGGATGGTCTCGGGACTCAAGGATCTCCCGTACGAGGAACGGCTGGATAAGTTGCAGCTGTACTCACTCGAGGAACGCAGAGAGAGGGGTGACATGATGGAGACATTCAAGTATCTCACGGGCCGCATCGAGGTGGAAGAAGATATCTTCTTTTTCAAGGGTCCCGCGGCAACAAGGGGGCATCCGTGGAAAATCATGGGCGGGAAACTGCACGGGGACACCAGGAAATTCTTTTTCACTGAAAGGGTGGTTGATCGCTGGAATAGTCTTCCACTTCAGGTGATTGAGGCCAGCAGCGTGCCTGATTTTAAGGCCAAATGGGATAGACACGTGGGATCTATTCACAGAGAAAGGTAGGGGAGGGTCATTGGGGTGGGCAGACTAGATGGGCCCTGGCCCTTATCTGCCGTCTATTTCTATGTTTCTATGTTACCGCACCTTGATAAAAGGAGCCCTTAGATTAACAGAACAGCATTTGATGACTATCCCTTTTTTAAAAGTAAGAGGGACTACGATTTTTTCGGTTATAGCACCCCAGCTCTGGAACAACCTACCAATTTACTTGCGTGGAGAATCCTCATTAGAAAAATTCAAAAGCTCTTTAAAATGTGTCTTGTATAAGGACGCATTTGAGACATAGATAGGATAATTCGTCTATCATAAATGCTTATGCTCTAATATTTAATTTTAATCAGACCTTATGTATAGGTCGAAATCTTCTCGTCTACGCTTATCTATGCTTTCGTGATTATTCTTTGTTACCCTCCAGATGTATTTCCACTAAATGTTTCTTTATTAGCAAAATGCGAACAAGAAAGGGATTTGGGAGTACTGATTGACAGAACCCTGAAGCCGTCGGCGCAATGTGCGATGGCGGCGAAGAAAGCGAACAGGATGTTGGGCATGATTAAGAACGAGTAGATCAGAAGAAGTCATAATGCCACTTTATAGAGCAATGGTCAGACCACACTTAGAATACTGTGTCCAACACTGGTCTCCTTACCTCAAGAAGGACATAACTCTGATGGAGAGGATGCAGAGGCGAGCCACGAAACTAGTCAAAGGAATGGAGAATTTGAGCTACGAAGAACGCCTCAGGAAACTGGGACTGTTCACCCTCGAGAGGAGAAGACTGAGAGGCGATTTGATAGAGACTTTTAAAATATGAAAAGGATTTGATAAAATAGACCAAGAAGCAGCATTACTGACATTTTCAGATGTGACACGGACAAGAGGTCATAGCCTGAAACTGGCTGGCAGCAGGGTCAGGCTAAATGTCAGGAAGTTTTGTTTCTCACAACGAGTGGTGGGCGCTTGGAATTCTCTTCTGGAGGAGGTTGTGGCGGAGACTACTCTTCGGGGTTTCAAGCACAAGTTGGATATACACCTTCTTGCAAATCATATTGGGGGATACGGTAATTTCAGGTCTCCAAAATGGAGAACCTAAGTGGGCCGCCGCGTGAGCGGATCGCCGGACTTGATGGACCTCGGTCTGATCTGGTGAAGGCATTTCTTATGTTCTTATTTTCTTTAAAGATTGTAGTTCATCCCCCTCTCTAATTATTTATATGTATATACTGTATGTTTATTTGGATAAAATTGTTTTATTTCTTGTCTCCTATTTTTAAATTATCACACGCACTGAAGTACTTGACATCGCGTGTACAACAAATTTTTAATAAACTTGAAACGTCCTCTAAGTAGACCAACACTGTCCCAAACTCACACTAATTCACATTCATTTGAGATGACATTTCATTTCCTGTATTGTTTCATATTGGGTTTAACCCAAAATGTCAAGAAAATGTGGTTTTCGTTTGTTATTAATACTGTGTACAACAATTGAACAATAGAAGGCAGAATTAAACGTCTAACCTCGGGCGGCAGACTTACCCCCACTGAAATCTGGTAAGACTAGCGCCCAAGCTAGGTTCACTGAGGCTGTATTCTGTAACCACATGTGTTACTTTTCAGAATGACATGTCCGCAGCTGTGCCCCCTCATCAGTTATGCGCTATCAGACACGGGGACAAATTTCCCCCCACTCCAGCAGGAACACATTTTCCCTTCCCGTCCCTGCAAGCTACGTCCTCATCTGCACAAGCCTCAAACGCTTTAAAATCCTAAGTAGCAACATTCTAGAGCTCAGATTGTGATGTCATAATGCCTCATTCCACTAATACCTAAGCTCCGGTCTCATCTGCGCGAGCCTCAAACGCTTCAAAATCCTAAGTAGCAACATTCTAGAGCTCAGATTGTGATGTCATAATGCCTCATTCCACTAATACCTAAGCTCCGGTCTCATCTGCGCGAGCCTCAAACGCTTCAAAATCCTAAGTAGCAACATTCTAGAGCTCAGATTGTGATGTCATAATGCCTCATTCCACCAATGCCTAAGCTCCGCCCTCACTTGCGCAAGCCTCAGACACTTTCAAATCCTAAGTAGCAACATTCTAGAGCTCAGATTGTGATGTCATAATGCCTCATTCCACCAATGCCTAAGCTCCATCCTCATCTGCACAAGCCTCAAACGCTTTAAAATCCTAAGTAGCAACATTCTAGAGCTCAGATTGTGATGTCATAATGCCTCATTCCACCAATGCCTAAGCTCCGTCCTCATCTGCACAAGCCTCAAACCCTTTAAAATCCTAAGTAGCGACATTCTAGAGCTCAGATTGTGATGTCATAATGCCTCATTCCATCAATGCCTATGCTCTGTCCTCACCTGCACAAGCCTCAAACGCTTTAAGTAACAACATTCTAGAGCTCAGATTGTGATGTCATAATGCCTCATTCCACCAATGCCTAAGCTCCGCCCTCACTTGCGCAAGCCTCAGACACTTTCAAATCCTAAGTAGCAACATTCTAAGAGCTCAGATTGTGATGTCATAATGCCTCATTCCACCAATGCCTAAGCTCCGTCCTCATCTGCAAAAGCCTGAAACCCTTTAAAATCATAAATGTTCGAGGCTTGTGCAGTTAAGGCAGAGCTTACAGAAATGGGGCAGGGACAGCGACAAAACTCACAGGGATGGGATGAGGAAATTGAATTTCTGTGGGGACGGAGAAAGTGTGTCCCTGTGTCATTCTCTAGACAGACTAACTCTGATAGTGCATAACTACTCTAGAAATGAAAATGTAGTAAAAGTGAGCCAAGTATAGGACAATCCAGCCATTGTGACATCACTGATGAGACTGGCTCTTATTGGTGGAACGAGGCATTATGAAGTCACAATACCAGCTCTAGTCTGGTTATGAAGCTGAAACTTTTCACACTATTTATTTATTTATTCGATTTTCCCCCATCCTTTCGGGAACTCATTTTCCCGTACAAGCCGAAATAGATTCTCTGTTGCAGCGCTAAGATAAAGTCTCATAACACTGGAAGGAAAAGAATCTCAGAATCTGACTCAAGGTCAACTTGGAGCCTCTTCTATCAAACTGCTCCCGATGCTCCCAATGCTAATAGAGTTCCTATGAGCGTCGGGAGCTGCGCGGGCCATTCAGCATGGCTCTCTGTGCTAAAAACTGCGAGCGCAGTTTGATAGAAGAGGTTATTACATAGTAACATAGTAGATGACGGCAGATAAAGACCCGAACGGTCCATCCAGTCTGCCCAACCTGATTCAATTTAAATTTTTTTTTAATTTTTTCTTCTTAGCTATTTCTGGGCGAGAATCCAAAGCTTTACCCGGGACTGTGCTTGGGTTCCAACTGCCGAAATCTCTGTTAAGACTTACTCCAGCCCATCTACACCCTCCCAGCCATTGAAGCCCTCCCCTGCCCATCCTCCACCAAACGGCCATACACAGACACAGACCGTGCAAGTCTGCCCAGTAACTGGCCTAGTTCAATATTTAATATTATTTTTTGATTCTAAATCTTCTGTGTTCATCCCATGCTTCTTTGAACTCAGTCACAGTTTTACTCTCCACCACCTCTCTCGGGAGCGCATTCCAGGCATCCACCACCCTCTCCGTAAAGTAGAATTTCCTAACATTGCCCCTGAATCTACCACCCCTCAACCTCAAATTATGTCCTCTGGTTTTACCATTTTCCTTTCTCTGGAAAAGATTTTGTTCTACGTTAATACCCTTTAAGTATTTGAACGTCTGAATCATATCTCCCCTGTCTCTCCTTTCCTCTAGGGTATACATATTCAGGGCTTCCAGTCTCTCCTCATACGTCTTCTGGCGCAAGCCTCCTATCATTTTCGTCGCCCTCCTGTGGACCGCCTCAAGTCTTCTTACATCTTTCGCCAGATACGGTCTCCAAAACTGAACACAATACTCCAAGTGGGGCCTCACCAATTAGTCTGAGACTTACCAGTTCCTTCTTTCTATCATAGATTCTGAAAAACCTTCCAGATTTTTCTGAAACAATACCAACGCTGTCACATTACACCTATTAAAAGTGTGATTTAAACAGTTACCTCTTAATTTAACAGCAATAAATGTAATTGAACACACCTCTTATCTTGTTCAAAACCAATAGAGAAGGCTAATAACTCTTATCTGACATGCCATCTGAAGATATTCTGATATAAGATGAAAATTTTAAGATCATCTAAACCTCTCGAATCAGGATACTGTACAAAACTATTAAACCATAATTCAACTTATCTTATTAATTAATCCGTTCCCAAAAGGACCCGTTTCGTTGATAAAATCGTCTTCTTCTGGGGACTAATCACGGAACAGTTTGGTATTATTATTAAGGATAATCCTTCAGAGGTAATCTAAAAACACATGTGATAAAACATACGTCTTAGAAAAGCAGTTGTGTGTCGTGAAATACTATAAATCTCAGAATTATTAAATTCTTAAATAGCGACTGAAATGGTTAAGGAACTGGCGGAGTTGCCGTACAGTGAGAGATTGGAGAAACTGGGCCTCTTCTCCTTTGAAAAGAGGAGACTGAGAGGGGACATGATCGAAACGTTCAAGATAATGAAGGGAATAGACTTAGCAGATAAAGACAGGTTGTTCACCCTCTCCAAGGTAGGGAGAACGAGAGGGCACTTTCTAAAGTTAAAAGGGGATAGATTCCTACAAACGTAAGGAAGTTCTTCTTCACCCAGAGAGTGGTGGAAAACTGGAACGCTCTTCCGGAGGCTGTTATAGGGGAAAACACCCTCCAAGGATTCAAGACAAAGTAGATAAAGACAGGTTGTTCACCCTCTTCAAGGTAGGGACAATGAGAGGGCACTCTCTATAGTTAAAAGGGAATAGATTCCGTACAAACGTAAGGAAGTTGTTCTTCACCCAGAGAGTGGTGGAAAACTGGAACGCTCTTCTGGAGGCTGTTATAGGGAAAAACACCCTCCAGGGATTCAAGACAAAGTTGGACAAGTTCCTGCTAAACTGGAATGTACGTAGGTGAGGCTGGACTCATTTTGAGCACTGGTCTTTGACCTGGGGGCCGCCGCGTGACCGGACTGCTGGGCACGATGGACCACTGGTCTGACCCAGCAGCGGCAATTCTTAAGTTCTTACCCCTGCCGCACACGGCTACAGTTCCACCAGCAGCAATGACTAATAATGGCATCTGGTTCTCCACGGAACGCCGAAGCAAGCACATTATAAATATGGTGTAATGCAATTCTGTGCATGCGTCAAACCAATTCATTCTGAATTCAATGACATAATATGTTTGCGAATGAATTTGGACAATTCCTGTCCTATCTTAAGATTGTTCAATTAACATCGCATTCTTAATAAGTGCATACTGTACAACTGTCCATAGTCCACGATCGTTTTTTGCATTTGGGATAGAAAGTACTCTTTGCAGATACAAACACTCATTGTTGGAGTCCATAAGTAAACTGACCAAAATCTCTTTTTGACATCTAGAGCAATAGTATTTGTCCTGTTAAATAAACATCCTCAGGTCAAAGACTAGAGAATTGTGCGAGGACAGAAATCCCACCCATCCCCGCCAGTCACCGTCAGGATCCTCTCCATCGCCACCCGTCCCTGCCAGGATCCTCTCCGTCCCCACCCGTCCCTGCCAGGATCCTCTCCATCCCCGCCCGTCCCCGCCAGGATCCTCTCCGTCCTCACCCTCCCCGCCAGGATCCTCTCTGACCCCGCCCATCCCTGCCAGGATCCTCTCCGTCCCCGCCCATCCCCACCAGGATTCTCTCCGTCCCCACCCGTCCCTGCCAGGATCCTCTCCGTCCCCACCCGTCCCCTTCAGGATCCTCTCCATCCCCACCCATCCCCTTCAGGATCCTCTCCATCCCCACCCGTCTCCGCCAGGATCCTCTCCATCCCCACCCGTCTCCGCCAGGATCCTCTCCGTCCCCGCCCGTCCCCACCAGGATCCTCTCCGTCCCCGCCCATCCCCGCCCTTCCCCACCAGGATCCTCTCCGTCCCCACCCGTCCCCACCAGGATCCTCTCCATCCCCGCTAGGATCCTCTCCATCCCCGCCAGGATTCTCTCCCTCCCCACTCGTCCCCATCAGGATCCTCTCCATCCCCGCAAGGAATTACCTCCATCCCCGCCAATCCCAATAAAAAACAGTAATTACTTCTGATAGGATCATCAATTCCACAGTTTCTTTTGCTGTTTTCCTCGTGGAATCTCTTTGGTGGAATCCTTTTTTTGTTTCCTGTTCAGCTAATTAACTTATAAACCCCCTCTTTTACTAAGGCTGATGTGTCCATTATATTATATGGACGAACCCTGTTTCCAAAGCCTTCCATCCCCGTGGGAGTCCCGTGGGCCAGAGGGGGGTCCCCGTGGGAGTCCTGTGGGTTAGGGGGGATTCCCGTGGGACCCCCGCGGGACCCGCGGGATTCCTGCAATCCCCATTCCCGTGCAGACCTCTATTCTGGACCCCCGGACATGTCCTCAAAAGGGGAAATTCGGACATCTGGTATCCCCGGACAAATGATTAAAAATATATATATATATATTCTTTTGCATATCCAATGAATATTAATCGTTTGGAAGTAGTAAAACCAAAGTAACATATGAAGCGTGTTAAGTGAACGGAAATTGCACATATGTCATCACAGCTTAACATTCTGCTTCTCTGGCTAAATTCTGAGCATCAATTTATGCTTTCTGCAGCTTTTCATAAAGAAACTCCCCCCCCCCCATACAACTTTTGTTAAGGGGGCATACAGTAATTAATGCAATCAATAATATTCTCTATGAAATTTCAAAGCTTCTTTCGGCAGCTACCCATATGGTGTCATTTTCGTGTGCGCTCTGAACATTTTTGATCTCTCGACAGATCTGAGAATTGGCCCCTGAGACTCCGATTTGGGCTCGGTAACAGCGTCTTTTCTGCAGAACACCTTCAGTCGTTGGCCACATGGTGCTCACTGCTGCGTGCTCTCGCTCTGCCAGTCTGTCCTTCTGCTTTTCTGCCACCCCATGCTTCCTCTTGCACGTGGCAGTGGTGTCAGCTTTTCAGGTTAAGAAAAAAAAGAAAAAGAACGTGAGACCTTGAAAGAAGGGGATTCTTCACTCACGGGGATTATCACTGTGCAACAGATTTTAACTTTTTTTTCTGGGGCAAGAAAAAAACAAGGTTTACTTTATAGAGTTTGACCTCCTGTGTCTGAAAATAAGCCTCAGTTTTCTCCTATCACGTATCGTTTTTGAGCAAATCGCAAATATTTATAGCATGGAAGTCATAATGTATCGCATTGTGCTGATTTAAGAGTTCCTATAAATATTATTTTCTAGAATCGTTTGGCTGTTGAAGTGCGTTTATAACCAAGATTAGGAGCTTCTCTAATTAAGGTCCAACTATAGTCAGCCAGCATTGATGAATTCCATCTGGCCTGATGTCGTTTCTCCATTGTAGCAATGTCCCGGTGAAACCTTTCCCCGTGTTCATCACTAGCACTCCCATTATCGGGGGGGGGGGGGGGGGGAGAGGAGGGGTAAATATAATTTGAGCCAAACTGTTTTTATATTTCACAGATTGTTATAACATTTACTGCAAGCATTAGAAAATACAGCGAAAATGTTAATTTTTTTTTTGCATTATAATGCTCTTTTGCCAAAAATCAGAGGGTTATACTGAAAAATTAAGCTCAGTTTTGAATTTAGCGACCCCCAAATCACTATAGAACACCCACTTCAATTTATGTCCCACACCCTCTGTTGCACAGTGTTATTGAGATGGGGGGAGGGGAGGGATTAAGGCAAAAGATAGAGTACATAAACTTTGCAAATTGCTTTCAACAAATTTTGGAAATGCTACATCTTCCATCCAAGCATTTAAGCTCTTGCAATTTTTAAGAAGTGCAAATCCTCATCCACTCCTTCGCGGATGATATAGAACTATACATGCCACTGGATCAGTCAACTTGAGACTCTGAAGACCTGCCTTGCGGAGATAAAAGCATGGATGACGGCCAACAAAGTCCAACTGAACCCATCTAAGACTGAGCTATTATGGATTCGCCGAGAGTCTTGCCTTGCCTCACGCCCCTACATCTCCCGAGACAGCACCATTCTGGAACCCAAAGACCAAGTGTCCGACTTGGGTATCACACTGGATGCTGGTCTGACTCCATCAGCCCATATCTCCAAGGTAGTGTCCGCCTCCTTCTACTATCTATGACAACTAAAACCCATCCGCCGTTACTTCTCCGAAACAGACTTCATGCAGCTGTTTTATGCCCTTGTACTGTCCCACCTGGACTATTGCGACTCTACACAGGTCTACCGGCCAAGGAGCAACACCAACTACAGAAAGTCCAGAATGCAGAAGTGAGACTCCTACAGAACCTTGGCCCTTTCGACCATATCTCCCCCGCACTGAACCAGGCCCATCGGCTTCCAACATACCAACGCTCCATCTTCAAACAACTAATGCTAGCCTTTAAACGCTTTCACGGCATGACCCCCGACTACGTAGCAAGGAAACTCACAATCTACCACCCTCGGCGGCCCCTCCGATCGCAACTTGAACTCAGGCTGTCCAACCCTCCAGCAAACCACCTCCACCTGGAAACAGCCCGGAAGCGATCGTGCTCCTACAGCATGCTGAACTATGAAACCAACTTCCTCCTGCTATCAGGGAAACCTACTGTCCTTCCAGAAGGCAGTAAAGACGCTACTGCTCACGAACCAACTTGCTCCTGGTCCCAAGCTTTAACCGGCCGGGAACTAGCACCTGAATCTGTCAGCCAATACTGTGCTCTTATCTATTACAGCCATGCAAATATCATTCTGAGACTCTATATCAGTGGTTCCCAAACCTGTCCTGAAGGACCCCCAGGCCAGTCGGGTTTTCAAGATAGCCCTAATGAATATGCATGGAGCAGATCTGCATTCCTGGCATCTCCATTATATGCAAATCTCTGTCATGCATATTCATTGGGATGTCAGGTCAAAAGTGTGCCGGGACAAAGGCATGAGCAGACAATTGAGCGCAGCGTGGAGGCGCGCGCCGAAGAAAATTACTGTTTTTAGGGCTCCAACGGGGGAGGGCATGGGGGGAACCCCCCCTACTTTACTTAATACAAATCGTGCTGCATTGTGGGGGGTTTGGGGGGTTGTAACCCCCCACATTTTACTGAAAACTTCACTTTTTCCCTGTTTTTAGGGAAAAAGTGAAGTTTACAGTAAAATGTGGGGGTTACAACCCCCCAAACCCCCCACAACGCCGGTGCGATTTGTAGTAAGTAAACTGGGGGTGCTCCCCAACAAACCCCCCCGTCGGAGCCCCTAAAAACAGTAATTTTCTTCAGCACACACTTCCGTCTTGCGCTCAGTTGTCGGCGCGCACCTTTGTCTTCCGCGTTGTTGTCTATGAACCATTCATTGGGGCTATCTTGAAAACCCGACTGGCCTGGGGGGTCCTCCAGGACAGGTTTGTGAACCACTGCTCTATATAGTTTGCAATACCTTATGTTTAACTAACGCAGGGGTGTCCAATGTCGGTCCTCGAGGGCCGCAGTCCAGTCGGATTTTCAGGATTTCCCCAATGAATATACATGAGGTCTATTTGCATGCACTGCTTTCATTGAATGCTAATAGATCTCATGCATATTCATTGGGGAAATCCTGAAAACCCGACTGGATTGCGGCCCTCGAGGACCCACATTGGACACCCCTGCTATAGCTGGTTATTGATCCTGTAGCTCAGGGATAGGGAACTCCGGTCCTTGAAAGCCGTGTTCCAGTCGGGTTTTCAGGATTTCCCCAATGAATATGCATGAGTTCTATTTGCATGCACTGCTTTCAATGCATATTCATTGGGGAAAACCCGACTGGAATACGGCTCTCGAGGACCGGAGTTCTCTACCCCTGCTGTTGCTTGATGTTATTGATCCTGAAAACTACTGTGTACGTATCCTTGTAACCCATTCTGGGCTCCTGGGGAGGATGGCTAGAAAACTAACTAACTCCCTCCCCCACCCTTTTTACAAAACCGCAATAGCGGTTATTAGCGCTGGGAGCTGCGTTGAATGCTCCGCTTTGCTCCTGATGCTCATAGAGACATGAGCGTCGGGAGCAGCGTGGAGCATTCAGTGTGGCTCCCTGTGCTAATAACCATTATTGCGGTTTAGTTAAAAAAAAAAAGAGAGGGTAAATAAATAAATACAAACCCACGCACTGCGTATGCCTTTCAGCGCTATAGAAATGATAAATAGTAGTGGTAGTTGTGCGCGCGACTTGTGATATAGAATGCACTAGGATTTCCACCACATTTCAGTTGGTGTAAATGGCCATACATGAAGTTAGGCGCAGTTCCCAGCGCTAAGCGCTATTTTTTTTTTTTTTTTTAGCACTGATTTATTTAGCCGCCACCTAGAAGACTGAGTCCTGAGCATCCATGGGGTGTCGGTTTTAGCAACTAGGAGCACGACTGTGGACTGCCATGTCATTCTGAAGGACATGCAGATAAGGCGCAGACCAAACGCACCAAACGATGCGCGTACCAAGTTGATTTATTGAAAAATAAGTCTTCATAAGAACATAAGAATAGCCTTACTGGGTCAGACCAATGGTCCATCAGGCCCTGTAGCCCATTCTCACAATGGCCAATCCAGGTCCCTAGTACATGGTCAAAACCCAAAGAGTAGCAACATTCCATATAGAATCCCAAAGAATAGCAAGATTCTGGAATCCCAAAGAGTAACAAGATTCTAGAATCCCAAAGAGTAACAAGATTCTAGAATCCCAAAGAATAGCAAGATTCCGGAATCCCAAAGAGTAGCAATATTCCATATAGAATCCCAAAGAATAGCAAGATTCCGGAATCCCAAAGAGTAGCAATATTCCATATAGAATCACAAAGAATAGCAAGATTCTGGAATCCCAAAGTGTTGCAACATTCCATACAGAATCCCAAAGAATAGCAAGATTCCGGAATCCCAAATAGTAACAAGATTCTAGAATCTCAAAGAGTAGCAAGATTCTATACAGAATCCCAAAGAATAGTAAGTTTCTGGAATCCGAAAGAGGAACAAGATTCTAGAATCCCAAAGAACAGCAAGATACCGGAATCCCAATGAGTAGCAATATTCCATATAGAATCTCAAAGAATAGCAAGATTCTGGAATCCCAAAGAGTAACAAGATTCTAGAATCCCAAAGAATAGCAAGATTCCGGAATCCCAAAGAGTAGCAATATTCCATATAGAATCTCAAAGAATAGCAAGATTCTGGAATCCCAAAGAGGAACAAGATTCTAGAATCCCAAAGAACAGCAAGATTCCGGAATCCCAAGGAGTAGCAATATTCCATATAGAATCTCAAAGAATAGCAAGATTCTGGAATCCCAAAGAGTAGCAAGATTCCATACAGAATCCCAAAGAATAGCAAGATTCTGGAATCCCAAAGTGTTACAACATTCCATACAGAATCCCAAAGAATAGCAAGATTCCGGAATCCCAAATAGTAACAAGATTCTAGAATCTCAAAGAGTAGCAAGATTCTATACAGAATCCCAAAGAATAGTATGATTCTGGAATCCGAAAGAGTAACAAGATTCTAGAATCCCAAAGAATAGCAAGATTCCGGAATCCCAAAGAGTAGCAATATTCCATATAGAATCTCAAAGAATAGCAAGATTCCGGAATCCCAAATAGTAACAAGATTCTAGAATCTCAAAGAGTAGCAAGATTCTATACAGAATCCTAAAGAATAGTAAGATTCTGGAATCTGAAAGAGGAACAAGATTCTAGAATCCCAAAGAACAGCAAGATTCCGGAATCCCAAAGAGTAGCAATATTCCATATAGAATCTCAAAGAATAGCAAGATTCTGGAATCCCAAAGTGTTGCAACATTCCATACAGAATCCCAAAGAATAGCAAGATTCCGGAATCCCAAATAGTAACAAGATTCTAGAATCTCAAAGAGTAGCAAGATTCTATACAGAATCCCAAAGAATAGTAAGTTTCTGGAATCCGAAAGAGGAACAAGATTCTAGAATCCCAAAGAACAGCAAGATACCGGAATCCCAATGAGTAGCAATATTCCATATAGAATCTCAAAGAATAGCAAGATTCTGGAATCCCAAAGAGTAACAAGATTCTAGAATCCCAAAGAATAGCAAGATTCCGGAATCCCAAAGAGTAGCAATATTCCATATAGAATCTCAAAGAATAGCAAGATTCTGGAATCCCAAAGAGTAACAAGATTCTAGAATCCCAAAGAATAGCAAGATTCCGGAATCCCAAAGAGTAGCAATATTCCATATAGAATCTCAAAGAATAGCAAGATTCCGGAATCCCAAAGAGTAGCAATATTCCATATAGAATCTCAAAGAATAGCAAGATTCTGGAATCCCAAAGAGTAACAAGATTCTAGAATCCCAAAGAATAGCAAGATTCCGGAATCCCAAAGAGTAGCAATATTCCATATAGAATCTCAAAGAATAGCAAGATTCCGGAATCCCAAAGTGTTGCAACATTTCATACAGAATCTCAAAGAATAGCAAGATTTCGGAATCCCAAATAGTAACAAGATTCTAGAATCTCAAAGAGTATCAAGATTCTATACAGAATCCCAAAGAATAGTAAGATTCTGGAATCTGAAAGAGGAACAAGATTCTAGAATCCCAAAGAACAGCAAGATTCCGGAATCCCAAGGAGTAGCAATATTCCATATAGAATCTCAAAGAATAGCAAGATTCTGGAATCCCAAAGAGTAGCAAGATTCCATACAGAATCCCAAAGAATAGCAAGATTCCGGAATCCCAAAGTGTTACAACATTCCATACAGAATCCCAAAGAATAGCAAGATTCCGGAATCCCAAATAGTAACAAGATTCTAGAATCTCAAAGAGTAGCAAGATTCTATACAGAATCCCAAAGAATAGTATGATTCTGGAATCCGAAAGAGTAACAAGATTCTAGAATCCCAAAGAATAGCAAGATTCCGGAATCCCAAAGAGTAGCAATATTCCATATAGAATCTCAAAGAATAGCAAGATTCCGGAATCCCAAATAGTAACAAGATTCTAGAATCTCAAAGAGTAGCAAGATTCTATACAGAATCCTAAAGAATAGTAAGATTCTGGAATCTGAAAGAGGAACAAGATTCTAGAATCCCAAAGAACAGCAAGATTCCGGAATCCCAAAGAGTAGCAATATTCCATATAGAATCTCAAAGAATAGCAAGATTCCGGAATCCCAAAGTGTTGCAACATTTCATACAGAATCTCAAAGAATAGCAAGATTTCGGAATCCCAAATAGTAACAAGATTCTAGAATCTCAAAGAGTATCAAGATTCTATACAGAATCCCAAAGAATAGTAAGATTCTGGAATCTGAAAGAGGAACAAGATTCTAGAATCCCAAAGAACAGCAAGATTCCGGAATCCCAAGGAGTAGCAATATTCCATATAGAATCTCAAAGAATAGCAAGATTCTGGAATCCCAAAGAGTAGCAAGATTCCATACAGAATCCCAAAGAATAGCAAGATTCCGGAATCCCAAAGTGTTACAACATTCCATACAGAATCCCAAAGAATAGCAAGATTCTAGAATCCCAAAGAACAGCAAGATTCCGGAATCCCAAAGAGTAGCAATATTCCATATAGAATCCCAAAGAATAGCAAGATTCTGGAATCCCAAAGAGTAACAAGATTCTAGAATCTCAAAGAGTAGCAAGATTCTATACAGAATCCTAAAGAATAGTAAGATTCTGGAATCTGAAAGAGGAACAAGATTCTAGAATCCCAAAGAATAGCAAGATTCCGGAATCCCAAAGAGTAGCAATATTCCATATAGAATCTCAAAGAATAGCAAGATTCCGGAATCCCAAAGTGTTGCAACATTCCATACAGAATCCCAAAGAATAGCAAGATTCCGGAATCCCAAATAGTAACAAGATTCTAGAATCTCAAAGAGTAGCAAGATTCTATACAGAATCCCAAAGAATAGTAAGATTCTGGAATCCGAAAGAGGAACAAGATTCTAGAATCCCAAAGAACAGCAAGATTCCGGAATCCCAAAGAGTAGCAATATTCCATATAGAATCTCAAAGAATAGCAAGATTCCGGAATCCCAAAGTGTTGCAACATTCCATACAGAATCCCAAAGAATAGCAAGATTCCGGAATCCCAAATAGTAACAAGATTCTAGAATCTCAAAGAATAGCAAGATTCTGGAATCCCAAAGTGTTACAACATTCCATACAGAATCCCAAAGAATAGCAAGATTCCGGAATCCCAAATAGTAACAAGATTCTAGAATCTCAAAGAGTAGCAAGATTCTATACAGAATCCCAAAGAATAGTATGATTCTGGAATCCGGAAGAGGAACAAGATTCTAGAATCCCAAAGAACAGCAAGATTCCAGAATCCCAAAGAGTAGCAATATTCCATATAGAATCCCAAAGAATAGCAAGATTCTGGAATCCCAAAGAGTAACAAGATTCTAGAATCCCAAAGAATAGCAAGATTCCGGAATCCCAAAGAGTAGCAATATTCCATATAGAATCTCAAAGAATAGCAAGATTCTGGAATCCCAAAGTGTTGCAACATTCCATACAGAATCCCAAAGAATAGCAAAATTCCAGAATCCCAAATAGTAACAAGATTCTAGAATCTCAAAGAGTAGCAAGATTCTATACAGAATCCCAAAGAATAGTAAGATTCTGGAATCTGAAAGAGGTACAAGATTCTAGAATCTCAAAGAATAGCAAGATTCTGGAATCCCAAAGAGTAGCAATATTCCATATAGAATCTCAAAGAATAGCAAGATTCTGGAATCCCAAAGAGTAGCAAGATTCCATACAGAATCCCAAAGAATAGCAAGATTCCGGAATTCCAAAGAGTATCAAGATTCTAGAATCCCAGAGTAGCAACATTCCATGCTAGCGATCCAGGGCAAGCAGTGGCTTCCCCATGTCTTTCTCAATAGGCAAAACGTGGCCACGTAGGTCAAGTTTTGATGACTTATTCTTCAGTAAATTAATTAGTTCTTGCATCATTTGGTATGTATGGTTTACTCCTGTCCAGCCCTTTTCTTTCATCTGTGAGGGAGGCCAAGGCTTTTATGCTTGCAAATCGAAACCTCTCCTCTTTGCTGCATGTTATTCTGATGTGGCTTTTAGACTTTTGCTGCAGGCTTGAAAACACATTTATTTATTAAATTTTTTCTATTGTTCTCCCAAGGGAGCTCAGAATAGTTTACATGAATTTATTCAGATACTCAAGCTTCAAATTGGTGCTTACCTAGGCGGCCCTACCTCCTCCTTTATAAAATTACCTTCCACCTGTCTGTGTCTCGTATATCGCAAAATGGATCGGGGGAGGGGGCTGGAGTTAGCTGTTACACCATGTGGGTCCAGGAAGTGACATCCGAGGAAGAGCCGACGCTGGGGCGACAGCAGGTTGGGGGTTGTTACTCGCGCCAGGAAAGTTATAGAGGTACGGGAGGAGGGAAGCAGCGCGTATGTGTAGCAGTGGGGGTCGGAGAAGGAGTGGGGGTGGGGGAGGGAGAGGAGGACGGGTGCTTTTGCCCTCATTAAGATCGTGCCCTGGGCGGACCAGTCCCTCTTACTACACCACTGATTCTGTCACCGTTTTCCTCTCCACCACCTCCTTCGGGAGGGCATTCCAGCCATCCACCACCCTCTCCGTGAAAAAGAATTTCATAACATTACTCCTAAGTCTTCCTCCCTGCGACCTCAAGGTAGGCCCTCTTACCAATTTCCTTTCTCTGCATTTAAGTTCTCTGCTGTTATGAGCTTGGAAATGATTTTCATATGACTTTAATCAGCAGAAGGATAACTCAGAAAATGGAGATCAGAATTTTGCTGGAATGAGGCTCGTCGTGTTTCTCCATCGTGGAAACAGATGGCCTACTCTTTGCACTTAATGTTGCAGTTGATATTCCTGATGTTCAATTCGTCATGATTTCCAGATGTTCCCCTGCCCCCTCCCCCATGGCTTTTCGAGATAGCTCTAATGAATATGCATGGGGCACATTTGCATGCCTATCACCTCCATTATATGTAAATCTCTCTCATGCATATTCGGTACACCGTCGAAAGCGCCCAGGACATTGGCGTGCCGACAATCCCGCCACGACATTTGTGTATAGGACACATGCGCACCGCCGCTTATGCCACTTTCAGGTTTTGGCCTTTGCGCTGTGAAGGGTGTGGGGGGGATCCCCACTATTCTTACAACTCCTGGCGCTCCCGTTGGAGGGTTGGGGTTGAACCCCTCCCCAGTACGCTGAAAACTCCCATTCTCCTTCCCGTTTTCGCTCTTTGGAAGTTTTAAGTACAGTGTGTGGGGTGTTCCCCCCCACCCCCCCAAGCGGAAGCGTGAGAAGTTGTAAGTGTAGTGAGGGGTTCCCCCACACACACACCCTCAGAGCGCAAAAGTGAAGGCTTGAAAGCGGCAGCACGCATGTGTTCTGTGCATAAATGTCAGGGCGGGATTGTTGGCGGGCATATTCATTAGAGCTATCCCAGAAACCTGACTGGCTTGTGGTCCTCCAGGACAGGGTTGGGAACCAATGCTTTAAGGCACCAGGGAAAGAGGAGGCAGCAGCTATATCTCTGTCCCGCTGAGAAGGTAAGATCCTGACATTCACTGCTTTGAGGGAGGTTGAAAGCCTTCAAGGAGGAATAATAATAATAATAATTTTATTTCTTATATACCGCTGTACCGTGAAGTTCTAAGCGGTTTACAGTAGAAACAGAAGAAATGCAATAAGTAAGATTAATTAAGATGAAGAGAAAGTACTTAGAGTTCCCTGACTGTCCCAAAGGCTCACATTCTTGCTAAAGTACTTGAGAAAAATAAATTAGTTAGGTTATAAACATAGAGTAGAAGAAGGTAGGAAAACAGTTCATAGGAAAATTAATTTTGAATACATTATACATTATATATTGTTCAAGGCGGAATACAAATTATAAGAGATTTGGACATTACCAAAAGAATTGTGTAATAAAGATTATCTAGATAAATTACATAACAGTGATTCATGTACATTACATGGTGTGGTAGAGGATTCAATTATGAAAATTACATATCAGGGAATCAAGTGATAAGAGAATATAGTGGAGAATATCAGTATATACGGTTTACAGGTTGGAAGTTACCTAATAATGTCATAAGAAGTTTATTGGATAGTGTGGAAAATGTTTATATAGGAATCAGAGTATGTATGATAGGAAAGGTTCTAAGAATTGAATTAATGTGTTATTCTATAGAGGGAGAGCTTGTGCATAAAGGGAGGATATTAGTTGGTAATGACGTGTTTTCTGAATAGAAATGTTTTGATTTCTTTTCGAAACACTTTGATGTCTGTTGTATTGATTATTAGTTTGGAACTGAATCATCCAGTAAGTTACATCCATGAGATACAAAGACCAGCTTAGCTTTAACCAGGGAGAAGAAGATTCAAGAAGTTAGAAAGATCCCCAGAGGAAGCCTCATCTGCTTTCTCAAGAATCTGGAGAAATTGATTTCATGTGGGTTCGCCATTTTCAGCTCTTGGTCTGAATTGTTACGTGTAGACGGCGTTCATGTAATTTTTTCTCTATCTTTTGTCCTATTTTTGTTGGTCTTTGCTTCCGTAAACGTATATTTGGGCTGGGAACAAGCGCTCGGCGTGAAGTCATTTTCTGCGGAGAGACTGAATGGCTGATTCTCCAATGCCTTCCAGCATGGCGTTCCCCGTCTCAAAATCCGTGTTCCAGACATTGCAGCCGGTTGCTCTTGCCCCTGTATCGTCGGAAGGAGGGCTCTGAAGAGGAGACGAGTGTGATTTAAAGTACAGCATTTAGGGCGGCCTGGCTCCTAGAAAACACTGTGCAGAAGGCCAGAACAGTTGTAAGTTCCACATAATTTGTGCATTCGCAGTTTTTCACGTATTAGCATTTGCATTCTTGAAGTTTCATTCAAAATATGGAGGAAATAGCATTGCCAAGAGAATAACTTATCATTCTGTTTCTTACCACATGGCCTTTTTGGAAGGCTTCTATCTGACTTTTTAATTGAACTGCTATGGTAACAAGGAGGGTCATTTCAGAATGCAGAAGCCTGCATGGGTACATGAAAATCGGCTGAAAGACGGCAGCCATATTTTATAAACGTCGTAACGAAACCTGCACTGGTTATAAACATATAGGTCTATGTCCCCTCTCCCACCAAGGTATGAGCATTACACATAAAGACCTGGATTCTCTAACTAGCGCCGTTGTCGGTGGCCACCTAAAAGTGGACGCGGATTGCGGGTCAGTCCTGCGACAGCGCCGGTTAAAGAACTGCGCCTCCGTCAAAGGTAGGTGCCGGATATGTAGGCCAGGGTTTCCCAGGCCTATGTTTCTGGTGCCTATCTTGGTTGTGAATGTTGTCTCCGCAGGCGCTTTACAGCATCTAACGCCACTTAACATATAAACATAAGAATTGCCACTGCTGGGTCAGACCAGTGGTCCATCGTGCCAAGCAGTCCGCTCACACGGTGGCCCTTAGGTCAAAGACCAGTGCCCTGAGTGTAGCCTTACCTACGTACATTCTGGTTCAGCAGGAACTTGTCTAACTTTGTCTTGAATCCCTAGAGGGTGTTTCCCCCTATAACAGCCTACGGAAGAGCGTTCCAGTTTTCTACCACTCTCTGGGTGAAGAAGAACTTCCTTACGTTTGTACGGAATCTATCCCCTTTCAACTTTAGAGAGTGCCCTCTCGTTCTCCCTACCTTGGAGAGGGTGATCAACCTGTCTTTATCTACTTTGTCTTGAATCCCTGGAGGGTGTTTTCCCCTATAACAGCTTCCGGAAGATCGTTCCAGTTTTCTTCCACTCTCTGGGTGAAGAACTTCCTTATGTTTGTCTGGAATCTATCCCCTTTCAACTTTAGAGAGTGCCCTCTCGTTCTCCCTACCTTGGAGAGGGTGAACATCCTGTCTTTATCTACTTTGTCTTGAATCCCTGGAGGGTGTTTTCCCCTATAACAGCCTCTGGAAGAGCGTTCCAGTTTTCTACCACTCTCTGGGTGAAGAACTTCCTTACGTTTGTCTGGAATCTATCCCCTTTTAACTTTAGAGAGTGCCCTCTCGTTCTCTCTACCTTGGAGAGGATGAGCAACCTGTCCTTATCTAGTAAGTCTATCCCCTTCAGTACCTTGAATGTTTCGATCATGTCTCCTTTCAATCTCCTCTGTTCGAGGGAGAAGAGGCCCAGTTTCTCTAATCTTTCGCTGTACGGCAGCTCCTCCAGCTCCTTAACCATTTTAGTCAGCGTTAGTCGACGGAGGCATGATTTCGGTGCAAATTTTTTAGGTGTCAGTGGGTGCCTTGAAAATCAGTGAGAAATACTATTTAAATGAGTGCAGCCAGATGGCACTAGGACACATTTCATGGGCATAATGGTCCCATTGTGCTTTCATTATACATGTTTCTTTCTCTCCATTTCTAGCTAGAGGACACGAAGAAAAAGGCTGAGCGCTTGCATCTGTATGAGGTGAAGTGCCTGGAGCAGGTGCATGTGAATCTCGAGTGGCACCAGGGCAAGTACGGCTGAACCTCTCTACGTAGTTTACTGTAACCACTGCTGCCAATCCGGGTAGCCCCTCTGCAGAAGGTAATTTCTCAAGAGGTCCATGAGTGCAAGACTGTCGTAATGGAGAAGAAAACGGGATTCTGTGAAACGATGGCCAGATACTCAAAGCAATCTAAATCACCATCAGCTCAATATTGAGCTGAATGTTTGCTGCAAATCAACATGTAAAGAGTAAAAATGGCTTTATTGGCATGTGGGTCATTGGCACATGTAAACTAGAGGTCTGCACGGGAACTGGGATCGCGGGAATCCCCCCCAACCCTTGGACTCTCACGGGGATGATAGGCTTTGGAAGCAGGGTTCGTCCATATAATATAATGGACACGTCAACCTTAGTAAAAGAGGAGGTTTATAAGTTAATTACCTGAACAGAAAACAAAAAAAGGGTTCCACCAAAGAGATTCCACAAGGAAAACAGCAGCGCAAACACAAAAGAAACTGTGGAATTGATGATCCTGTCAGAAGTAATTGCTGCTTTTTATGGGGATGGGCGGGGATGGAGGTATTTCCTTGCGGGGATGGGTGGGGACGGAGAGGACCTTGACGGGGACAGGTGGGGACAGAGAAGATCCTGGCGGGGAAAGGTGGGGATGGAGAGGATCCTGGCAGGGACGGGTGGGGACGGAGAGGATCCTGACGGGGACGGGTGGGGACAGCGAGAATCCTGGCGGGCACAGGTGGGGACAGCAAGGATCCTGATGGGGACAGGTGGGGATGGAGAGGATCCTGGCGGGAACGGATGGGGATGGAGAGGATCCTGGCGGGGACGGGTGGGGATGGAGAAGATCCTGGCGGGGATGGGTGGGGACGGAGAGGATCCTGATGGGGATGGGCGGGGATGGGTGGGATTTCTGTCCCCGTGCAACTCTCTAATGTAAACACCACTAAGTACATATGCAAATGTTATGCAGATCTTCTAAAATGGTCTCCAAGAACTCCAGAAAGGAACACAATAACCTTTATTCTATATATGACGCTCAAAACTGCACACACCAGTTTAAATGTGCTTCCAGTTTGCATGTTCACTTTAATTCATAAACAAGCCAATTAGCAGATATAATTGGGCGCTAATGATTATTGGTGATAATTGGCATGCATTTCAATTTGTGTTTGCCTTTTTAGTAGGGCTGCACATCAATTAGTCGATATTAATCGCAATTAACCCCCTCCTTTTACAAAGCGGCGGCGGTGAAAAGGGTGAGCAGAATGCTAGGAATGATTAAGATGGTGATCACGAACAGATCGGAGAAGGTTATTATGCCACTGTATCAGGCCTTGGCGTGTCCCCACAAGGAATACTGCGTCCAGCAGTGGTCGCCGTACATGAAGAAGGACATAGTACTACTCGAAAGGGGCCAGAGAAGAGCGACTAAGATGGTTAAGGGGTTGGAGGAGCTGCCGTACAGCGAAAGATTAGAGAAACTGGGCCTCTTCTCCCTTGAAAAGAAGAGTCTGAGAGGGGACATGATCGAAACATTCAAGATAATGAAGGGAATAGATTTACTAGATAAGGAGAGGTTGCTCACCCTCTCCAAGGTAGAGAGAACGAGAGGGCACTCTTTAAAGTTAAAAGGGGATATATTCCATACAAACGTAAGGAAGTTCTTCTTCGCCCAGAAAGTGATAGAAAAATGGAATGCTTCTCCAGAGGCTGTTATAAGGAAAACACCCTCCAGGGATTCAAGTCGGAGAAGGTTATCATGCCGCTGTACCGGGCCATGGTGCGCCTTCACCTGGAATACTGCGTCCAGCACTGGTTGCCGTACATGAAGCAGGACATAGTACTACTCGAAAGGGGCCAGAGAAGAGCGACTAAAATGGTTAAGGGGCTGGAGGAGTTGCCATACAGTGAGAGATTAGAGAAACTGGGCCTCTTCTCCCTTGAAAAGAGGAGACTGAGAGGGGACATGATTGAAACGTTCATGATAATGAAGGGAATAGACTTAGTAGATTAAGACAGGTTGTTCACCCTCTCCAAGGTAGAGAGACTGAGAGGGGATAGATTCCATACAAACGTAAGGAAGTTCTTCTTCACCCAGAGAGTGGTGGAAAACTGGAACGCTCTTCTGGAGGCTGTTATAGGGAAAACATCCTCCAGGGATTCAAGACAAAGTTAGACAAGATTCCTGCTGAACCAGAACGTACGCAGGTAAGGCTAGACTCAGTTAGGGCACTGGTCTTTGACCTAAGGGCCCCCGTGTGAGCGGACCGCTGGGCACAATGGACCACTGGTCTGACCCAGCAACGGCAATTCTTATGTTCTTATGTAAGATTTTTCATTGTTCATAGAATTGCTATGAGCATTAGAGCTAATACCTTTGTGGCCGGCAATAAAAAAGCCTAACGCGGCTTCGTAAAAGGGGGGTATTTTTGAATCATATAAAGCATTTTCCCTCACATTTCCTTCTATACTCATACAATGGCAAAAATAGACAGCAGAAATAAATTCTCAGAACTGACAAGTTATAATTACATATATGAAAATAAATCATTTTTTCATACCATTGTTGCCAGGTGATATTAAAGGGAACAAAATGATTAGAAAAATAAAATCACCAGGCAACAAAAGTATAAAAAATGATTTATTTTCATTTTAGTAATTAAAACATGTCGGTTCTGAGAATTTACTTCTGCTGTCTGTATTTGCAATTAATCGTAATTAATCAATCGTGATTAATCAATATTTGCAATTAATCGTGATTAACCCTAACCTTAATTTTTAAGCGCAAGTGTCTGCACATAAATTTTACCTAGGGGTTTAAAAAGGAAGTGTGGCCATGGGAGGGGCTTGGGCAACGCGGGCACATTCTCGGAATTTGCGCACAGTGTTACAGAATAAGAGAGATTTTTGCCTACTTTATACTGAGCTTCAGATGGTGTCAATCCTCATGCCCAAAATTGGGCATGGATCCAAGTGTCAGATGATATTCTATAAATAGCGCCCATCTCTGAGAGCTGTTTATAGAATGGTGCATAGCGCTGATTTTCATTGGCGCCATAGACCAAATTCAGTTCCAATACATTATAGAATGAGGTGTTTTTAATAATTTATAGAGGAGCATCATTCTCTTCTATTTTCTCTGTGCATCCTGCCATCCTCCAGGCTATCATAATATTATTGTCAACCTATTTATTAAACTTCTGGTCACGAGAATATCGGAATTACTATTGTGATTCAGACCAAAATCCCATCTCACCCAATATCTAAACTAAACTAAACCTTAAGTTTATATACCGCATCATCTCCACGGAACAGTAGCCATGCCAGATCACAAGCCCCTGGCAGAATCCCAGATTTGAACACACCTAAATCTTTCTGAAACATGTTTATCACTAGTCCTTCATGGACTTGCTTCCTTTGCTTATGCCGAAAGTTCATAATATTCCATTTTCTTCATTGTCTCCGCTCCCCTGTTCTTCACTGAATTTGCTGAATTTTTGAAGAGAACTGGTGCATAAAACTTTTTGTCCTTGCATATGAAGGTCGTTTGGGCCAGCTGAGGATATGCCGACTGACTCCCGTAGAGATTTAGTCCTGTTCATAATGATTTATACACTTGAAAATTAGTTGGAACAAAGGCCCTTATTCTTGACTTTGGAAATTTAGGCTTGATTGCACAGGCTTGACAATCCATCATAACCTATATGCTGATTGCATACAGAACATTAAAGTTCTTATACTTTTTTTCTTTTTCAAAACTACAACCAGGAAGGAGCAGATCGTATTCAGTTATCTTACACTAACTGAGTCCTCCCCGGATTTTCAGTGGCCAGGATGGTCCTGGGTGAAGCCTGGATGACAGAAGTAAAGAACTGCAGAGGCGTTGTAGAAAGCGCCAAGCTTCTTTATTAAAATGAATAAAATATAGTGATCTGAATTGTGGTTCTCATGTGTGAAAATACCGGACCTGACACAGGCCATGTTTCGGAGAAACACTCCTTCCTCAGGGGTCCAAATGGGATAAAATTGCAATTGTAGAGAACTGTGGATATCGAGAAATGAATACAACAAATTGGTGGACAGCAAATACTGCCGAATTGTGTCCTGCTGCTGCTGGTAGCGGGTAACTGGTAGCGGGTGAAGCCTGGGCAGAGCCAGGAGAAACCCGGGTAGTGTCAATTTTCAGTTTGGAAAGTAAAAAGACTCTCCTAACTTTATCCGACTAGTTTATTTGGATTCGGGTCTGGGGTAGAGAGTTGCACGGGGACAGAAATCCCACCCATCCCCGCCCATCCCCATCAGGATCCTCTCCGCCCCCACCCGTCCCCGCCAGGATCCTCTCCGTCCCCACCCGTCCCTGCCAGGATTCTCTCTGTCCCCACCCATTCCCGCAAAGAATTACTTCCATCCCCATAAAAAGCAGCAATTACTTCTGACAGGATCATCAATTCCACAGTTTCTTTTGCTGTTTTTCTTGTGGAATCTCTTTGGTGGAACCCATTTTTGGTTTCTGTTCAGGTAATTAACATAAACCCCCTCTTTTACTAAGGCTGACGTGTCCATTATATTATATGGACGAACCCTGCTTCCAAAGCCTTCCATCCCCATGGGAGTCCCGTGGGCAAGAGGGGGGTCCCCGTGGGAGTCCCGTGGGTTACGGGGGGATTCCCACGCGATCCCCGTTCCCGTGCAGACCTCTAGTGTGGGTATTACCAGGTACCTGGGTGAATGCTTGGGTGGGCTTGATCCTCAAATATTCAGCACTGGCCTGACACTTGCCCCCTCTTTTACAAAACTGCGATAGCAGTTTCTAGCACGGGGAGCCGCGCTGAATGGCCCACACTGCTCCCAACGCTTATAGAAGCTCAACGAGCGTCGGGAGCAGCGCGGGCCATTCAGCTATTGCAGTTTCGTAAAAGGAGGCCTTGATATTCAGGTATAAAATACCCACTGTGGCCAGCATTTTGGAACTGAATATCTCCCGACATAATTTTGCCACCTGAAAGTTAGGGAGGAGCAGTTAAAATGCTTTCATGCCAATTTTTGCCTGGGCTTTTTCATTCCAGACCAAATGCCATTATGATAAGCCAAGTATACTGTAGACCACATATAATAGGGATGTTGAGGGTCCAGATATTTGACCACGTTATAAATGAATGCGCATTATTAGCAGTGGCATAGCGAGGCTTCTGGGGCGGTGGTGTCCCTCCCCCTCCCACATCTCCGCCCCCCCCTGCGCCTTCCCCAATTCCACCTCCTGCGCGTGCCCCCCTGCACCTTCCCTTCCCCCAGTTGTTGCTCGTGGCGGTCGACAATGTGCTCCTCGCGTCCCCGACAGCTCTCCCTCTGACATCACTTCATATGCGCGGGACTCGGAAGTGACATCGGCGGGAGATTTGGGGCCCATTTACAAACTTTGTAACCACCAGTTAATAGTACAAACCTTCCATTTTTATTGAGTTTTACGCACATCCAGGATGGGTGGGGGGGGGGGGGGGAATATATTTATATCATTATTTGTTAGAAATAAGTGCTGTATTTAGTGCCAATTGTATTTTTGTATGCACTTTGTGTATGTTTTAAAATGAATAAAAATTTTTTTAAAAAATTACCGCTTTACATTTTAGCCCCCCTCCCCTCCCCCGCCTTTTATAAAACCGCATCATGGTTTTTAGCGCCGACCGTGGTAGTAACTGTTCTGATTCTCATAGAATACCTATGGTTTTATAAAAAAAAGTGTGTGGGAGGTGGGAAGGGGTTAGTCTTTGATCCTTTTGCTATGATTCTTAATGTGGTAAAGTAGGAATAGATATGGGGCCATCATTGGGAACTGGACTGAGACCACTGTCACATTCTTCAAAGGCCACTAGATGACCATCAGATTCCCAGAGGCACGAGAAACCCGCCAGCTTCTGTAAGAGACAGTAATAAAGCTGTTACTTTCCAGAGATGACTGTTCTAGTTCACATTTCGACATACAGCTTGTCACTCATTCACTAAGCCGTCCGGCATTTCCTCAGAGAAAGCTACCCTCCTGTCTGCTGGAGAAAACAAATCCCCTCACAGACATACATATTTATTAACCAGGCCCTGTTGCTCTGCTATTTTGTCAACCCCTTGAGCTTTCTAATTTCACTGACCACTGATCTCATTGTTGCTGTTACCAGAACCATTTAAAACTGATCAGAAAGCCTCTTTCCGTCACAGACATGACCCACCTGAGGGATTTATGATGGATCCTCCAGGTGGCTCTTTTCAAATCCAGAACTTTGTTCTTCGAGACTTGAAAGGACACATCAAGGTCCATTTTGGGTTAGGAATTATTAAGAAAGGGATGATAAATAAGGCTGAGAATATTATAATGCCTCTGTATCGCTCCAGGTTGCGTTATCACCCTGAGTATTGCCACTGTATCTCAAGAAAGATATAGAGGAATTAGAAAAGGTTCAACGGAGAGCAACCAAGATGATAAAGGGGACGGAACTCCTCTTGTGTGAGGAAAGACTAAAGAGATTTTGGCTCTTCAGCTTGGAAAAGAGACAGTTAATTAATTCATTCAATTTTCTATACTGTTCTCCTAAGGGAGCTCAGAAGGCTTACATGAAGTTATTCAGGTACTCAAGCATTTCTCCCTGCCTGTCCCAGTTGGCTCCCACTCTATCTAATGTACCTGGGGCAATGGGAAGGGATTAAGTGACTTGCCAGGGTCAGAAAGAGCAGCGTGGGTTTGAACCCACATCCTCGGGGTGCTGAGGCAGTAGCTGGTAAGAGTGAATTGATTTTCACCCCTTCAAAAAAGTACAAAAACCAGGGGACTACGTTTAAAACAAATAGGAGGAAATATTTTTTTTTTTACTCAAAGAATAGTTAAGCTCTGCAACTCGTTGCCAGATGAGGTGGTTAGCGTAGCTAGGTTTAAGAAAGGTTTGGACAAGTTCCTGGAGAAAAAGTCCACATTCATGGGGGAAGCCACTGCTTTCCCTGGATCAGTAGCCATTGCTTTCCCTGGGTCAGTAGCCAGTGCTTTCTCTGGGATTCTAGAATCTTCTTCCTCTTTGGGATTCCGGAATCTTGCTATTCTTTGGGATTCTGTATGGAATGTTGCTGCTATTTGGGTTTCTGCCTGGTACTTGTGACCTGTAGGTAACAAGAGACTGGGCATGTTTTTATGGAACCCACACAGAACTGTGGATGTATCGGAATATACATTTTTAAAAATATCTAAATAAATAGATGGACAATTGATCTGATCCAGTACGGTTGCTCTTAAAAGCCTTTACAATCCTTCAAATGTCGCACTGCGAATATGCATGGGTGGAAGATTAACTGGCCCCTGTATGCAAACATGTTGGACTTTGGCCTTAGCTCTCATCTGCTTCATAGAGGTCCATATCCAAATTTCCAATGAGCAAATAAGATAATCGTAGCTGTTTATCTTTAGATAAATATCCATCTGCCACTAATCAATTAGATTTGCAACAGTTATTTTCCTAGTCCTGTGCTCCCCATTGAAAAAAAATAATAAATTGCCCAATGCCCACACCATTTGTCACCTATCGCTCCCTTCTTCCTTCCACACTTTCAAATAATAATTTAAAAAATGCCCCTGTAGGGGTGCGTTCCCCTTTTCTGCCTCTCTTCTCTCTACCCTTTCCAAAAGTAAATGCCCTGGTTTCTAATTATCCTCTTAGCGGTTTTAGCGCCGGCCGTGGCGGTAACAGCTCAGACGCTCATAGGAATTCTGTGAAAATCGGAGCTGTTACCGCCACGGCCGGCGGTAAAAACGCTAGGCACAGCTTTATAAAGGCGATTCCGGTCCTCGAGAGCCTCAGGCAGGTCTGGTTTTCAGGATCTCCACAATGAATATGTATCAGATGGATTTGCATGCACTCCCTCCTTGAGATGCAAATCCCTCTCATGCATATTTACTGTGGATATCCTGAAAACCTGACCTGCCTGTGGCTCTCGAGGACCGGAATTGCCTATCCCTGACCTAGGGGAACTGAATAAGCTTGCACTGGCCCTGGATGGTTCTGCTGGTAGCGAGGAGGATATGGATTTCATTTCACAACAATAAATAATTCAAAGGAAAGAAGAAAGGGGAGAAACCAAGAAAAAAGTTAAAAGGAAAAAGAGAAAAAGAAGTTAGATGTCTCCCAGATTCTTTCATAATGATTACCGTATATCATGAACCCAAAGCATATTTGTGCTAAGCTTCAAGGACAAATAGTAATAAGCAGATGTAACTAATTAATAAAGAAAGGTTTTAAAAGCAAAAGTCACTGACGAGCTCGTGATATCTAGATGGATTTATGAACCACAGCGACACAGAGAAACATAAGAAGAAACTAATGGATCACAATGGACAGAAAGGGGTTAAGACATGATAGTTAATGAGGCCACACTGCCTTTGAATCTTTTAAGATACTGAATCTTGCTGATTTGGGGTTTTTTTTTTTGTTTCTTTTACTGTTTATCTGGAGTTAAATCCAGGCACAAAGGAGAACTTAAACTACAAATGCTTGTTTTTATCTTTCTTTCCCAGCCAAGACACTACATGAAGGGTTTACAGTTTAAAGCTCATAAAATGCTAATCCCCTGGGCAAAAGAAAAAGTAAAATAATAATAATAAAACAGGAAAAAAAAAACCCCAGTAAAAGTATGGGAAGTTGTATTTATAGAAACCAAGGGCTATGGTAATTATTGTTACAGTTTCATAGAAACATGATGGCAGATAAAGGCCAAATGGCCCATCTGCGACATCCACTATCTCCTCCTCCTCTCCCTATTGGCTAAGGCTCTTAACATTTGCATCTCCTCTCCCTATTGGCTAAAGCTCTTTACACCTGCATTGTGAGGTCATAAAGCTTTATGATTATAGAAACATGATGGCAGATAAAGGCCAAATGGCCCATCTGCAACATCCACTATCTCCTCCTCCTCTCCCTATTGGCTAAGGCTCTTAACATTTGCATCTCCTCTCCCTATTGGCTAAAGCTCTTTACACCTGCATTGTGATGTCATAGACCTTTATGGTTATAGAAACATAGAATCATGATGGCAGATAAAGGCCAAATGGCCCATCCAGTCTGCCATCTGCAACATCCACTATCTCCTCCTCTCCCTATTGGCTAAGCTCTTAACATTTGCATCTCCTCTTCCTATAGGCTACGGCTCTATACTACCTGCATTGTGAGGTCATAAAGCTTTATGATTATAGAAACATGATGGGCCAAATGGCCCATCCAGTCTGCTCATCCGCAATAACCATTATCTCTTCCTCTCTCTGGGTCTTGCCGTATCTGAATAGATTATGAGTCCCGGTGAGACCCGGACAACTGCAACAATCATGATGTCATTCGTGGATGCCTAAGAGAATAGTTATGGTCATTGTTTAAGAATACTCCTAAAATATCCCACACAACCCAAAGGCAATTGAAACGCTGGAGGAAATTTAACTTTTGTGGCAGGAAGACATGCCTGGGGTTTGATTTGATTCATGGACCTAGCTTCTGGCTAGTGGACTGCAGCTCCTGGGAGGAGGGGCCTCCAGTTGTTGCATACAGGTGACACCTATCAGTAGGATTGAGGCAGCATGCATACTGGGTTATGAAGGGAGGCACAGACAGCAGGTCCAATAGGATAACCAGGTTGTAGATCAGGGGCTCAAAGTCCCTCCTTGAGGGCCGCAATCCAATCGGGTTTTCAGGATTGCCCCAATGAATATGCATTGAAAGCAGTGCATGCACATAGATCTCATGCATATTCATTGGGGAAATCCTGGAAACCCAACTGGATTGTGGCCTCAAGGAGGGACTTTGAGCGAAGTTAAGGAAACTGAAGCCCTTGTCCCTGAAAGACCAGAGGAGCAGTAGGGAAGCCTAGCAACTCCCTACCCCTTTTCCAGATTAACACACCATTCTTTCTGACACACATCTGGCTGTTTCTAATTAGTATATTCTTTACAGATGTGGCCTGGGGCAGTTGCAGCGTCATTTTTATATGTTGGCAACCAGGAAGTCATGGGGTAAAATGTGACTGCGGAGAAGACAAGAAGAAAGGAATGTTATTTTCCATCTTAGCAACTTGCATAGTGAAATCTTCCTGAACGGAACCACTCAGCCTTTGGCTTCCCGTATTTAACTTGATCTCAAATGAGGTTGAATGGAGAAGGATTAGCTAGAGGGTCTTCAGAACAAGGAGACTGGATTTCAACTGAAACAATCTTGAGCAGGGCTGAAAAGTATCGCTGGACAGCTGCCCAGGCTTCCTCGCTGGGGACGAGTGGATTGGTTTGGCCCAGAACCCAGTCATTGCAGATTGCATCCTAATTCAGCTCAGCAGAAGTCCGCCTATTTTGTTAAGCTGTACTTTAAATGCCACAGGTCAACTGCTCTGACCTCAGTGAGGAGTAAATTAAAACAGGGATTAATGCAGAGTTTGGAATCCATTGGATGCCAGCAGTGGCGTAGTGAGGGTAAGAGGTGCCCAAGGCACTGGCGCCCCCTCTGCACCCTCCTCTCTGCCTCCCCCCCACTCCTTCTGCCCCCCCTGCTCCTTCCTCCCACGCCACACATTCGCCCAACCTCCCCCTTATCTCTTTACATCTTCACCAGTGCAAACAGTTTCTCCGGTGCTGGCTTTCTCTCTAACATCATTTCCTAGCCCTAAGACCTGGAAGTGATTTCAGAGGGGAGCCAGGCTGGCGCGAGCAGAGTCAAGCGTGGTGTAAGGGGGGCAGAGAGGTGCCAGCGTTCCTACCAAGACGGCGCTTGAGGTGGTCCACCCTGCCATCCTTTACCACGCCACTGGATGCCATATTCTATGGGTCTTTTTAATTGATTCTGATTCATTTCTTTGATTAGTTGATGAGTGAATTCGATCAGGACTGAGCACTAGACACAGGGGACCTTCTACTAAAGCTTGGTAAATTTTGCAGTTATTGCCGCGTAAGTGAGATTTCACCATGCAGGAGTGGCAAATTCAATGTGGCAACTATTGAGAGTTTTCCGGGCAGCAAAGATGGTGAGATGTTATCAGGCTATGATGGTTGTCCAATTTATCTCCCTCTGGTGCTAGTCTGGGTGTCTTTACTCCATGCTCCTGAATGACGTCATCTGGGAGACGGACCTAGCTTTGTCCCGAGCCCAACCACGCTGCTGACTTGAATGGAGAAAGTCCAAAACAAGTATTCCGGGCAGCAATTGTGTTATGGGCCCTTTCAGTGGAAGATTGGGGCTCATCCTTACACATTTTCTGCATGGACTTTACTCCTTGGGATTCTAGAATCTTGTTCCTCTTTGGGATTCCGGAATCTTGCCATTCTTTGGGATTCTGTATGGAATGTTGCTACTCTGGGGATTCCACATGGAATGTTGCTACTCTTTGGATTCTGGAATCTTGCTATTCTTTGAGATGATGGAATGTTGCTACTCCTTGGGTTTTGGCCAGGTACTAGTGACCTGGATTGGCTACTGTGAGAACGGGCTACTGGGCTTGATGGACCATTGGTCTGACCCAGTAAGGCTATTCTTATGTTCTTATGGTACCTGCTCCCAGTTAATGCAGAAGCACTTAGGCCACATAGGCATCAAGGAACACAGCACTTAGCCCATGTTAATCTTAAGTTAAGTGCCATTTATAGAATTGGTCCTAGATGCGTCTAAAGTGGACTTAGTTAGGCTTTCCTAGCTGATCTAGGAACCTAACTTAATTGGCTTAATCAGTGCTGATAATTGAGAATGCCATTAAAAGCCAATTAAAAAAAACAAAACAAAAAAATTAATTTGTGGTAGGCGTGTAACTCAGTAGGTGCCTACCACTTCGAGATAGGTGTGTACACCAAAGTACCTACCGGTGCCCACTGCCTACATGGCAAGTAGGCATGGTTAGGGATGGATTCGGGGCAGAGTTTGTGTGGAATGACTTGAGCGCACTCGTGTAGGCCAAGAAAAGCCTGGCCTAAATGGCAATGCGCCTAAGGAGACAACGCCTATCAGTACCTAAGAACGTTTCGATGCCACTGGGTTTCATTCTATAAACAGTGCCTAGCAGTTGATTGACAACCACGCCAAATGGCGCTTAGGATTTAGACTCTGTTTATGGAATCAGGGCCTCACTGACAGCATATGGGACCGTCCTCCATTTTACATGACTTGCTTAATACATTGACGGGTTCATAGTCATTCGCGTGCGAGACAGCAGCGCGCCACAGGAAAACTTACTTTTAAAGAGCTCCGACGCGGGGTATGAGTGGGGAACCCCCCCAGTTTACTTCATACTCTTCGCGCTGCTGTTGGGGGGGTGCAACCCCCCATTATAGAGAATCCAGAACTTTTTCTGATTTTTTAGGAAAAAGTTCAGTTTTCTCTATAATGTGGGGGGTTGCACCCCCATGGCCCCCCAACGGCAACACGAAGAGTATGAAGTAAAGTGGGGGGGTGCCCCCCACGCCCCCCATCGGAGCTCTTTAAAAGTAAGTTTTTCCACGGCGGGCTGGTGTCTTGCGCGCTTTTGTCCCGTCACCCATTGAAGTAACACCTACATCTTCTGGACTCTTTGGGGCTCATTTACAAAAGACATAACCTAAGAATTTATTTCTAGACCGCCATTACCGTAAAGTTCAATGCGGTTTACAAAAGACTAGCTACGATACATAAATCAACGTGAAGCATAGGTTAGTATTAAGAGCTAAGAAATTTAATAAACAAGAAAGTCTAAAGTTGTTTCCTGTAATGAAGATAAGACATGGAAGATGATGAAATCCGCTTGAAATCCTTGTCCCATGAAGCAATTTGAAAAGAGAGGGTTTTGTCAATGCGCGAGTGTTGAGTAGAAGAATAACAAAACAACTCAATTAAGTAGGACGGAACCAAACCCATTAATACCTTATAATAGAGACACCCCAATTTAAAAAGAATTCACGCCTTCACAGGTAACCAATGCAATTCACGATAACAATATGTGACGTGGTCATTTTTTTCTCAGCCCATAAATGAGCCTAATCGCAGTATTCTGGATCATTCGCATCTTAAGTAGATTTATCTTAGTGTTTGCCAAATAGATGATATTTCAATAATCCAAATGCCCGAGAACCAATGACTGTACCAGAATCTTAAAGGCAGAGAAATCAAAATAGTTTCTGAGTGTGTGAAGTTTCCATCACTTGGACATCTTACTAATCAAAACGTCCAAGTGGGCATTCTCAAAACAGACCTTCTAATGTCTTTCTGGTCATGTTAGAGGTGTGTTTTGGGTAGGCTCAGGACTTGAACACCCGGCAGGGATAATCAAACCTTTAAAAAAAATGTCCAAGGATTTTTTTTTTAGACGTTTGGAGCTAGATCTTTTTTAAAAGCATCTAAATGCTAAAAATAGATGACCACTGAAGGGATTAAGGTATGACCCTCCCCTTACTCCTCCAATGGTCACTGACCCCCCCTCTCCCACCCAAAGATGTGAAAAAAAACAGTTCATTCTAGCCTGTATCACAAGCGGGTGCTGAAAAGTTCTCAGCCCAAGCAGCTTCAGATGGTAACTCAGCCATTTGAGCCCAGAGAGCAGAAGAGCACTGTAAGGATTCCTGCAGTGAATGTCACATTAAAAGCCCCATCGATTCCATCTTGCTTAGCAGTTTGACAGTGTCCCCACACCGCAGGCTGCTAAGCAAGATGGAATCGATGGGGTTAGGAGAGACACTAACTGCATGGGTCAATGATTGGCTGATGTGCCAGACTTCAGAGGGTGGTGGTAATGGTACCCTCTCTAAAACATCGGAGGTGACCAGTGGAGTGCCGCAGGGCTCGGTCCTGGGTCCACTCCTTTTCAACATATTCATAGGGGATCTGACTCAAGGGCTTCAAGGTAAAATAACAATATTCGCCGATGACGCCAAACTATGTAATATAGTAAGTGAATGCAGTTTACAGAATTATATGGCGCGGGACCTGCTTACATTGCAAAGTTGGTCCTCAACCTGGCAGCTAGGCTTCAATGCTAAGAAATGTAAGGTCATGCACCTCGGAAGCGGAAATCCATGCAGGACGTACTTCTTGAACGGAGAAACTTTAACTAGGACTTCAGCAGAACGAGATTTAGGAGTAATCATCAGTGCAGACATGAAAACTGCCAATCAAGTGGAGAAGGCTTTATCTAAGGCAAGGCAGATATTGGGTTGTATCAATAGAAGTTTCGTCAGCCGAAAGCCTGAAGTCATAATGCCGTTGTACAGGGCCATGGTGAGACCTCATCTGGAGTACTGTGTGCAATTCTGGAGGCCACATTACAGTAAAGATGTGCGCAGAATTGAATCGGTTCAGCGGACGGCCACCAGGATGATCTCGGGGCTCAAGGGTCTCTCGTACGAAGAGAGACTGAACAAATTGCAGCTCTACACTCTCGAGGAATGTAGGGAGAGGGGAGACATGATCGAAACATTTAAGTACCTCACGGGATGTGTCGAAGTGGAAAATGATATTTTCTTTCTCAAGGGACCCTCGGCCACCAAGAGGGCACCCGCTCAAACTCAGGGGCGGAAAATTTCATGGCGACACCAGAAAGTATTTCTTCACAGAGAGAGTGGTTGATCATTGGAACAAGCTTCCAGTGCAGGTGATCGAGGCAGACAGCGTGCCAGACTTTAAGAATAAATGGGATACCCATGTGGGATCCCTACGAGGGTCAAGATAAGGAAATTGGGTCATTAGGGCATAGACAGGGGGTGGGTAAGCAGAGTGGGCAGACTTGATGGGCTGTAGCCCTTTTCTGCCGTCATCTTCTATGTTTCTATGTTTCTATGTCCCAGGTACAGATGTCACTATATCATGCTGTTATTGTATGGTGAGCCCTCCATTGTGCTGTACAGGTGGGTACAGTAAGTTTTGGAGGTCTAATCATACCATAAAAGCAAGATATAGTGACATCTGTACACGGGACTTTTAATGTGACATTCACTGCAGCACTTCTTAGTTGAGCCCCTCTGCTCTGCGCAGCTGTCTGAACAGTTTGCTAAGAATGCAGGCTGCCTAGGACAAAACTTGCTTTTGTGTGTTTTTCATGGAGACGTATTTATATTCGAGAATGGCCCCAAAAGATAGATGTACTAAGAACCAAAGCGTCTACATAGGTCATTTTCAAAAAAAATACAGATGGGCATCTTGCTGTTTAAGAATGGACATTTTCTCGACTGGATTTCTGGACATCTTTCCCAAAACATTCAAACTCAGACTCAGACATACCTTTTGACATTGTCCCTCCACGGCTCCTTCATTCCTTCTCACTATATATTTTTTATATCTCCAACCTAACCACATATGTGCATATATGTACCTGGTTATGCTAGTATTCTATAAAGACAATTTGGCATCTCCTTTCCCTATAGACTAAGCCCCAATTAATTATCCTCTAGGTACGCAAATCTAGGATAATTGCCCTCTGCGTGTCCAGACTTTGGATTATAGTATTAAAAGGTTAATCAATAAGGTGTATGTTGTACATTTTTATTAAACTAATTCAATGTGATTGATTATAATAAGTCATTGTGAGCTATATTCCCTTCACAAAACAGAGACAAAATCTATAGGTGACTGGATCAGCGATGTCCTGCTATTGGCTGCGCTAGATAAAGTTTTCCATTTAGTGTGGGTCTCTAGCAGAAGGAATCTGACTATGCTATATGAGGAAACACTGCAAGACCCTTAGGGATACAATCACCGACGAACTGAAGCATCCTGAAGATGTGCTGGAGGTTGCCACGGCAACCAAATTGGTTTCACTGAACAAATTTAGAATAAAGAACAAAGCTCAGGTTTCTCACAATCACCTGTTAATTAGGCACAAAACATCTGTGGACTTTGAGTGGTCTACGTTGTATGAAGACGGTGTTTGCCTATTGGGGGAAGGCTTATTTGGAGCTGGATTTCAGAAGTATTATTCGTCTTTTCCAATCCAAGCTCAAGGTGATATATATTCAGGCCCATGAGTCATTTCCTTGCCCAAGTGGGCTCAGAATGTAAATTGTATCCTAGGTAATGGACAATCATCTTAGCAACTGCAGATACAATCTAATTGAATGAGCTTGGATGATGACTCCATGCCATCAGGAGATCCAGAGCCTCTTCTTGTTGCCGTCTTGACTCTCCATGTGTTGGAAGTGGATATCAAGAAACAGAGCTGATGATGGGCCTTTGGACGGCTGAGGTCCATCATATGCTGAGTAATGAATGATTCATGGCACTAGACAGAAATTAACATCTTGTATATCATTCATTACTGAAATAATAGTGAGTCAGATATTTTAGAAAAAGAGAAACATAGAACATGATGGCAGATAAAGGCCAAACGGCCCATCCACAGCATCCACTATTGCCTCCTCATCCTTAAGAGATCCCACATGCCTGAACCCGCACTTTCTTGAATTCAGACATAGTCTTTGTCTCCACCACCTTTTACTGGAGATTATTCTATGTATTTACCACCCTTTCTGTAAAAAAATATATTTTCTTAGATTACTACAGAGCCTATCACCTTTTAAATTCATCCTATGTCCTCTCGTTCTCGAGCTTCCTTTCAGATGAAAGAGACTCACCTCATGCACATTTATGCATTTAAACATCTCTATCATATCTCCCCTCTCCCGCCTTTCCTCCAAAGTATACATATTGAGATATACCTATGACGAAGACCACGCACCATTTTAGCAGCCTTCCTCTGGACCGACTCCATCCTTTTTATATCTTTTTGAAGATCTCACCAGAGTCTTATACAGGGGTATCCATACCTCCTTTTTCCCTACTGGCCATACCTCTCCCTATGCACCTTAACATTCTTCTAGTTTTTGCTGTCACCTGTTTGGCCACCTTATTGCGAGACTGGTCCCATGGCAGCAGGAGATGACATTTCATTAAAGCATTGCTTGTTGGTGCTGTGGCAATGGAACTGAAGTGTTCCATGGGGTGAAGCAAGGAGGTGGAATTGGCGGGGCTGGGGCAGAGATGGGGGGCAGCTCTGGTCATGCTAATGAACTGTAGAGGTGTTATTCCTACCGGAATAAAACAAAAGGAATTGACCCCAAAATATCCACAGAGAAGAAAATCCAGAGAAAACCAAAAAAACTCTGTGGAGTGACGATGTTCCTAATTGGACTTTATTTGAAAGTGTCAAAGTTCCAAAGGACACTGAAATCATCCACATAAAATAAATTCATCCACATAAAAATAGGTTATCCACATAAAAGCCTTAAAGGACCTAGTCTGCTAGGGATACAGGACCCAACACGGTCCGTGTTTCGACAAAAAGTCTTCTTCAGGGGTTCCTGGGGGTCCTTTTTTTTAAAATAATTCTTTATTCATTGTATAACTTACATCAACATTGGTATTAACATTTTAACATAGATATATCACTTGAAATTCTACAATTAATCTTATCAAATTAAATTTATCCCCTTCCCTCCCATCCTTTTATATTTCATAAAAACATTTTCCAATAATAAATACCCCCCTCCCCCCACCCAATTTCCATTTGTACTAATCAGGGAAGAAAAATATATACTCATTCTTTACAGTAATCTGATAATGGCCTCCACACATCCTGAAATTTATTAAAGTTCCCTTTTTGAATGGCTAATGTTCTTTCCATTTCATAAATATGGCCTACTGAATTCCACCAAAAACTAAAGTTCAATCTATTCCAACTTTTCCAATTAAGCGTTATTTGTTGTATGGCAACTCCTGTCAAAATGAGCAATAATTTATTATTTGTAGGGGATAAAGGTGAATACGTGGGAAACAATCGTGTGGTGAGCCGGAAGTGAGACGCTGCTTGCTTCCGGCTCACCACACAATAAAGTCCATTAAGGAGCATCGTCACTCCACAGAGTTTTTCTGGATTCCTACCGGAGTACCTTATTCACACATACAGAAAACAGGCCCTCTCCACGTGTGGAATAAATGATCATAAATTAGATAGAAACAGAATTCTTCTTTGCCTTGCTCTCCATCCAGTCTCGTCCTTTCTGTTCTCTACAGACAAGGTGGGAGGGCAGAGGCAGGAGGTACAAGAGGAGAGAAGGAAGCAGGTCCAGGTTTTCTTTGATTGGCACTTTAACCTCCATGCCCAATAGCTGTCTGAGAGGGGAGGGGCTTCAGTGGTAAGCAGAGGGTTGACATCTGCCCTCAGGTTTTGGTAGCGGCCAATAAAGATATCATGTAATGATTCCCCCACCCACCATGCAGTTGGGATATGCATTTGTTAGCACACAGGGACCTCAGAATGGTTTACATGAATTTATTCAGGTACTCAAGCATTTTTCCCTGTCTGTCCCGGTGGGTTCACAATCTATCTAATGTACCTGAGACAAGGGGGGGGGGATTAAGTGACTTGCCCAGGGTCACAAGGAGCAGCATGGGATTGAACTCCTAACCACAGGGTGCTGAGGCTGTAGCCATAACCACTGCGCCACTCTAGAAATCAAAATGTAGTAAAAGTGAGCCAATCAAGCCATTGTGACATCACCGATGAGGTTGGCTCTTATTGGTGGAATGAGGCATTTTGACATCACAGTATCTTGGGAGTGATCATCAGCGCAGACATGAAAACTGCTGATCATGTGGAGAAGACTTCATCTAAGGCAAGACAGTGGTTAGGTTGCATCCGCAGGAGTTTCGTCAGCCGGAAGCCTGAAGTCATAATGCCATTATACAGAACCATGGTGAGGCCTCATTTGGAATACTGTGTGCAATTCTGGAGGCCACACTACCGAAAAGATGTGCTGAGAGTAGAGTCGGTGCAACGGATGGCCACCAGGATGGTCTCGGGGCTCAAGGATCTATCGTACGAGGAAAGGATGAAAAATTTGCGGCTGTACTCACTGGAGGAACGTAGGGAGAGAGGAGACACGATCGAGACGTTTAAGTATATCACCGGCCGTATCGAGATGGAAGAAGAGAGTCTCTTTCTCAAAGGACCCTCAGCCACAAGAGGGCATCCGCTCAAACTCAGGGACGGGAAATTTCATGGCGACACCAGGAAATATTTCCTCACCGAGAGAGTGGTTGATCCTTGGAAAGAGCTCCCGGTGCAGGTGATCGAGGCAAACAGCGTGCAAGAATTTAAGAGCAAATGGGATGCCCATGTGGGATCCCTTAGAGCAGGGGTGTCCAATGTCAGTCCTCGAGGGCCGCAATCCAGTCGGGTTTTCAGGATTTCCCCAATGAATATGCATGAGATCTATTTGCATGCACTGCTTTCATTGTATGCTAATAGATCTCATGCATATTCATTGGGGAAATCCTGAAAACCCGACTGGATTGCAGCCCTCAAGGAGGGACTTTGAGACCCCTGAATAAGACAGTGTTCTTCAACCACCGGTCCACAGAAATTTCCTGCTGGTCCACAGGGCCAGCATGTGCATCAGGCCCAAAACTGTGATCTTCAACTGCCGGTCTGCGGTGCGATCGATGCGTTGTTAATAAGATTATATTGTGTGTGTATATATGAAAAATGAATGGAAAAAATAGTGTTACAATTAGGAGTATGGGGTGGAAATTGGGTAGAGATGGGCAGGGTCTGGCCCACGACTTAGCCCAGTGTTCTTCAACCGCCGGTCTGCAGACCGATGCCAGTCCACAAAATAATTCTTTTATTTCTGCCGGTCCGTAGGTGTAAAAAGGTTGAAGAACACTGCAATAAGATATGCGTAACCTCCAAAGTATCTAATTACAGTGCCTTAAACTGATAAGACGAACGTGTTAAATTGTCACAGTGAAGTCAAGAAGATTGTGGTAATTATCCTCAAGATGTTTCAACATTACACTTTGCTCTTTGGAAGAGAGAGCAAGAAAATGACTTGTGCCAAGCCTCATGCATTGGTTTGCATACAGATGTGACTGCAGGTGGGTGGAGAAAGATGCGCAGAGAATCCTGGCACATACATATTCAATATGGACTAGTCCCTGAATGTTAATTCAGAAGACCTTAATAAGAAAGCCCAGTAGCATGAAACCAATGAGAACATAAGAATAGCCTTACTGGGTCAGACCAATGGTCCATCACGGTTTTCACGGTGGCCAATCCAGGTCACTAGTATCTGGCCAAAACCCAAGGAGTAGCAACATTCCATACAAAATCTCAAAGAATAGCAAGATTCCGGAATCCCAGAGAGTAGCAACATTCCGGAATCCCAGAGAGTAGCAACATTCCATACAAAATCTCAAAGAATAGCAAGATTCCGGAATCCCAGAGAGTAGCAACATTCCATACAAAATCTCAAAGAATAGCAAGATTCCGGAATCCCAGAGAGTAGCAACATTCCATACAAAATCTCAAAGAATAGCAAGATTCCGGAATCCCAGAGAGTAGCAACATTCCATACAAAATCTCAAAGAATAGCAAGATTCCGGAATCCCAGAGAGTAGCAACATTCCGGAATCCCAGAGAGTAGCAACATTCCATACAAAATCTCAAAGAATAGCAAGATTCCGGAATCCCAGAGAGTAGCAACATTCCATACAAAATCTCAAAGAATAGCAAGATTCCGGAATCCCAGAGAGTAGCAACATTCCATACAAAATCTCAAAGAATAGCAAGATTCCGGAATCCCAGAGAGTAGCAACATTCCAAACAAAATCTCAAAGAATAGCAAGATTCCGGAATCCCAGAGAGTAGCAACATTCCATGCTACCAATCCCAGGTCAAGCAGTGGTTCCCCCCATGTCTTTCTCAATAACAGACTATGGACTTTTCCTCCAGGAACTTGTCCAAACCTTTCTTAAAAACCAGCTACGCAATCCGCTCTTACCACAACCTCTGACAACGCAATCCAGAGCTTAACTATTGTCTGAATGGAAAAATATTTCCTCCTATTGGTTTTAAAAGTATTTCCCTGTAACTTCATCGAGTGTCCTCTAGTCTTTGAAGTCTACAAAACCTTGAGTGGAGTAGAACGGGTACAAACGGATTGATTTTTCACTCCATCAAAAAGTACAATCATGTCTCCCTTCAGCCGTTTCTTTTCCAAGCTGAAGAGCCCTAAACGTTTTAGTCTTTCCTCATACGAGAGGAGTTCCATCCACTTTACCATCTTGGTCGCTCTTCTTTGAACCTTTTCTAGTGTCGCTATAACTTTTTGTGCTAGATTTAAGCACCTAACGTGGAATTCATCAGTGGGGTTGGACTGGGCGGGCCTGGGGAGCGGGTTTAGGGGTCCAGATTTTACTAAAGTAAAATCTGATAACCCTAATCTTATTCAAACACCTTTCACTCGGATTTCATTTCGATGACGCAATATTCCAGTTCAAATTTTCTGTAGAATTTTTTTTTTTTTTTTGGGGGGGGGGCGTCTCAGTGGAGAAGGAATATTTTTCTGCTCTCCACATACTGTAATGCTGTAATATCCACTGGCAGTCTAACTACTTCGTGCTTGTTTCACCAGTGTAATAAACTGGAAAATATACGACACAGGAGAAAATCTAATTACAGACACTGCATGGGTTTATGTAGTTTCCATGGCACAAATAAAGTGAGTTGATCTGGCTGTGAATTTATGAAAAATTAATTTCACCTCATTGTTCAGAAATAGATTACAGTCGTGGAATATATGTTAGCTAGCAATTAGAGCTTGCTTCTCATAAATTTCCGTCTTTGTTTTGTGTGTATATTTTAAATTAGAATATTTTTTAGACCTAAAAGTTGTATACGAGGGCAACAGAGCCATGTGCCAGCTCTGTGTAACTTAGACAGAAAGGACTTGCCCCCCCTCCCCCATTCTTCTACAAAACCATTGCGCAGTTTGTAGCACCAGAAGCGACGGTAGGAATTCTATGAGCGTTGGAGCTCTTCCCGCCAGGACCTGCGCTAAAAAAAACGTGCTAAGCTTTTGTAAAAGAGGGGTTGGCGACTCTATGAAGACTAGAGGCTCCTTTCACGAAGCTGCGCTAACGGTTTTAGCGCACGCAAGCCGAAAATCTACTGTCTGCTCAAGAGGAGGTGGGAGTGGCTAGCGCGCGTTAAGGCCCTAACACGCCTTCGTAAAAGGAGCCCTAGGTTAGAGAGTTGCACGGGGACAGAAATCCCACCCATCCCCGCCCATCCCCTTCAGGATCCTCTCCGTCCCTGCCAGGATCCTCTCCGTCCCCACCCGTCCCCGTCAGGATCCTCTCCGTCCCCACCACCCCCGCAAGGAATTACCTCCATCCCTGCCCATCCCCATAAAAAGCAGCAATTACTTCTGACAGGATCATCAATTCCACAGTTTCTTTTGCTGTTTTCCTTGTGGAATCTCTTTGGTGGAACCCTTTTTTTGTTTTCTGTTCAGGTAATTAACTTATAAACCCCCTCTTTTACTAAGGCTGACGTGTCCATTATATTATATGGACGAACCCTGCTTCCAAAGCCTTCCATCCCCGTGGGAGTCCCGTGGGTTAGACTGGGATTCCCGCGGGACCCGCGGGATTCCCGCGATCCCCGTTCCCGTGCAGACCTCTACCCTAGGTTTAGTTTAGGTGCAAACGTAGAGACTCATTAACTAACGATGTGCATGCAGAGGGGCCTACTTAAAATGCTGGTTAAGGTGCCTATTTTAAGCCTATTCAATAAAGAAAAATAATCGCCTACTTTTCTTTATAGATCACTAGCACAAGTGGCTGAAAAATTAAGGCTATGCAGGCAAAAAATATGTTTTGTATAGTTTCCTGTGACATTTGCAGTTTTTTCATTTCATTTTTTTATAGTTTTGCTTTTTTTCATTTTCGTTTTTAAAATATATATATATATTTTTTTTGTTTGTTTGTTTTGAAGCAGTTTTTTTAATCAAGAAGTGACCGTGGACGTGTCTGGGCATCCGGACAGCTTTTCAAAACCTGGCACTTTGTCCGAGTTTTGAAAAGCTTCCGGCTCGGGACCGTGTCAGAAGGGCATCTACACATGTGTGCATGCAACACATTGACGTCGCATGCATGCATGTGTGGGACATCATCGCATCACACCTGCGCATGCGCAGACACTCTCCCGGAGCGGCTCTGAGCAGAGCAGGTTGAGGGGGCTGGGCTGGGGGGGCGAGGCTGGGGCAGGGCTGGGTAGAACCGGGTGGGCCTGGGGGCGGGGCCTTGGGTCCAGATTTTACAGTAGCAAAATCTGGTAACCCTAGGGAGGGGATTACTGACCACTAGGAGATTAAGGGGGGAGGGGGGTCACGCCTTTATCCCTTCAGTTATCATTTAGTCAGACCTTTTCACACGTAATAATAATAATAGTTTATTTTTATATACCACCAAACCATCAGTTTTTGGCGGTTTACACAATAGTAATTACATCCAGTAATTAAAATCCAGATCCAAGTAACAATGTCTTATAAAAGGAAATAACACAATTCAATAAAAGCTACTGAGTAACAAAGTACAACCCTAACTTATTGAAAATAAAATATGCACAATACAGATTATTGAAACAGGTCTGGCCAAAAACATCCTATTTTTTTTACCCTGGATGTTTCTGCGGTGTTCCAAATCATAAGTGGTAGTGTGGAGTTTCAGTCTTTGGGAAGCAGAGCTGAGATTGTGATGTCATAATGCCTCATTCCACCAATAAGAGCCAACCTCATCAGTGATGTCACAAAGACTTGATTGTCCTGTACTCCCCTCTGCCCTCCAACCAACCAACTGATTAACCATTCCCCTTAACTGTATCCATGACATCCGGTTTGTCTGTCTTGTCTGTTTAGATTGTAAGCTCTTTCAAGCAGGGACTGTCTTCTTTGTGACTCTATACAGCGCTGCGTGCGTCTGGTAGCGCTATAGAAATAATTCATAGTAGCAGTGGTAGTGTGAAGAGTTTCAGTCTTTGGGAAGCAGAGCTGAGATTGTGATGTCATAATGCCTCATTCCACCAATAAGAGCCAACCTCATCTGTGATGTCACAAAGACTTGATTGTCCTGGACTCCCCTCTGCCCTCCAACCCAGCCAGCAGATTAACCCTTCCCCTTAACTGTATCCATGACATCCTGTTTAGATTGTAAGCTCTTTCAAGCAGGGACTGTTTTCTTTTTCTTTGTGACTGTGCAGCGCTGCCTGCGTCTGGTAGCGCTCTAGAAATAATTCATAGCAGTGGTATCTTAAAACACAAGAGATTGTTCAAGCAATCAGACTGTTTGTCCCTTTCGTTGATGCAAAATATATTTATTTGCAAGGCAATAGTCATCGAACGAAGCCATTTTCAACGGCTGCAAAAGTAGATTCTAATACGCCTATGCGTCCCCCCCGGAAGATCCCTGCTCACAGAAACTGCCCACAAACGATCCTACAGCCACTTCATTCCACACCTCTGGAACCAACTTCCCCCCCAACTTAGACAACAGAACTCATTACTAGCATTCCGTAAATCGGTAAAGACCCTCCTCTTCAATTAAAGATCTCCTCTGTCTCTCCCCCCCTTAAGCCCCACCCTCCACTCTCCTATCTCCCTCCCGAAATTCCAGTATGACCCTCTCTTACCCTATCCACTAAAAATTTGCATCTATATGCTTATAACTTTCCGTAAATTAAACTACGGTATTTCCCCCTTCTCTCTCTCTGCTTAATCTCCCTGTATTCAATTCTCTCTAAAAACTATAAATCCAACCACTAAACCTGTTGTACCACTTATATGTCTAGTTACTCCGCACTGTGTATGTTCATTTGTAAACCGTTCTGAGCTATTGGGAGGACGGGATAAAAATCTAAATAAATAAATAAATAAATAAATAAATAAAATAAATACATTACGGAATACGATCAGAACTCGAGCAAACTGAACATTCCATCCGCTTTGCTAACCAGTCATTATTTTTGTCACAGGGAAGGAGGGAACCTCGGCTGAAGAGAACAATGACTTACAGTCGCTTCAGGCGGTGGCAATTTGCATTAGATTTGTCATAAAATATCATAAGTTAATCTGCACGAGTAGAGATTGCCCTGTTTGGGCTATTTGTCATTATAAGCCAAATTTGTTTAATGGATTGCGGAGTTTAATGGCATGATAGTTTTTAAAGAAAGGGGCAATTTGTTTGACCATTTTGAATAGTGAAGTCAGTAAAACACCATTTATAGGACATTGATACCCTGTTTGCCAACCAGTTGCATTAAGTGGAATGAGACTGAGTGTTACAATGCTCATTAAGCTGTAGCTTATCGCTCATCGGAAATTAGAGACAGCAGGAAAGTGACAGGAAGAAACTCCAGGTAAAACAGGAATGAATATTTCAATCCGTTACATAATAAACTCGAGGATAAGGCAGGCCAAAGTGATCTAGGCAGTACTGCGGCATAGTCCGTCGTGTGGTTCATTTTAGAAGCTCTGCTCTTGTTTGGAATGTCTGAAAATGGACATTTACCTGTCCATATCGCATGGACGCCCGAATTCTGATTATATAGGGCAGTGTCTCTCAAACTTTTTTTTTAGCTCTGACAGACTAAACGGAGCAAATGTTCTTTGCGGTACATTATAACTGAAATTCTAAAATTGCAAACTGACAAAAAAAAAACCACCCCAAAACCCTCTTTTACAAAGCCGTGCTAGCAGCTGCCGCAAAGCAAATGCCTCGAAACCCTTTAAATTCCTTGATTGTTTAATAATAATAATAATAATTTATTCTTATATACCGCCAAAGCCATAATAGTTTGAGGCGGCTTACATTAAGAAGAGCTGGACAATCAGCAAAAAAAGGCACAATGTAAAGTCATCGAATACATGTAGGCAGAGTACAGAGATAAGGCTTACGAGTTCTTAGGTTACAAGTCGGTTAGAGTATAAAGAGATAGGGGTTAAGGGTTCTTAGGTTACAAATCGGTTGACCAAATTTGTTTTTACTAGTTTTCTAAAACTTAGATAGGATGAGGAGTGCGTGATAACTAACCTATTCTCTCGATTTACACCCTAAGACCTCTATGCCCTTCCTTCGCCCTGCTTACTCATTTAAATTGTTTCTCCTTCTGCCAATCGTTCCCCTCGTTATTTCCCTCTACCCTTTTTCTCAAACTGTACCCTTTACATTACCTTCTTCAGGACTGGGGAGCCAGGTGGAGGAAACGGGAGAGGACTGGGGTGCAGAGTGGTGCTCCGGGTGTGTCATTACTTCCTCCACTGGGACTATGTTTGGCCGTTCCTCTGAGCCCACCTCCTTTTCTGATCACTGTATGGAGATCGATGCCTGTGTCGACAGTGACCAAGCCTCTTGTCATCCCGGCTTTTGGCCCTGCTGTCTTAGGCCTACAAATACACCGAGAGTCACCTGCCAAGCTTCCAGCGGCATCAGTACACAGACATTCAGATCCGGGCGGCTTTCCCGCAGAGGAGAAAATCCTACAACCACCATGAACCTCATCTGGGGCAACTTCCTTGGAGCGGCTGGGACATGGGCAGTGTGTCTGGGAAGGAATAAATGGATAGGAGACCATCGCAGGGGAGAAGACATAGGAATCTTGGTACTGTCAGCCCTTTTTTTTGGAAACGTTATCCCTCCTCCTAAACTTACTTGCTCCACTTCATCAATGATGCAGAAACCGTGGATTGAAGACAAAGATTTATTTTTATTTTTCTTTCCAGCTTATGATCTATCTTTAATCTTATCTATTGTTTTGCCTTTTGTCTTTGTTTTGTTCTATTTCTATCATTTAAATTTCTCCAGAATTCTACTGTTCAACGGTTCTCCCTTCTACATCTATTCCTTTCTCTCCTCTCCTCTTCCTTCCAAAGTATCTAGATCAATGCTGTCTTGTTAAAATGTTTATTTATTTTATTTTTCCTCTATCTCTACTTTTCACTTCTCTATTACCCTCCAGGTACTTTAGTTAGATTGTGAGCCTTCGGGACAGTAAGGGAATTTTTCAAGTACCTTTCTTATTTTAATCATAATGTATATTTTCTGTAAACCGCTTAGAACCTAACGGATGTAGCGGTATATAAGAAATAAATTACATTCTAACCGTACACAGAGGCCTAAATTCTCTATTACTGCGTTTAACTTAGGCGTGCTTTGGACGTCCGCTGCAAGTGAATAATTACGGAGTTAAGGGTCTTAATTGATGTTAATTGGGTAATTAACGACACATAGACGTCCCTAGGTAGTACATAACGAACTAACGTCTATTGAACGCATAGTCCCGTCTGCAGCTCTGGACGTGGGCGTTCCGTGGGCGTTCCGTTGGGCGTGCCAAGTGGGGACGCTAGATAGGCGCTACTTGGGCGAACGCGTGCGTCTAAATCTCGTGAATTATGTAGACGTAAGAAACCCTGGTCTAGCTTGGATTTCAATGCCGTTTCAACTATCGTAATTGCGGCTCTTTGTTAGACGCGAGGCAGACGTCCGCTGTGTTTTTCATCAATAATTCCAATAGTGAATTTCAATAGGTATATTTCATCTTTTCTCTGTCCGAATAAATATAATGACACCATAACAATGGAACACATTATATTGCATGGATAACAAACCACATTTCATCCCAAACCATAATATAATTTTCACATGGCTTTTACAACCCCCTTTTTTGTCTCAACAAACAGCACTGCAATCGGCTCTCTTTTGAAAGCAAAGAAAAACCAGCACACATTATCAGCACTTAAAAAGAGAATAAACAGATACACACCTTAACAATCCAGCTTCCCTCATTGCAAAATGGAGGTGTTCAGTTGCACAAAACTGACCTCATTGTGACCTCATCAATCTGCATCTTCCAGTAATATGCCACAATTAAAAGACGTGGTGGGTGTTGAACCCACAACTTCTGGATGTTAGCAGCACAGGCTGGGCTCCTAACCGATAGAGCTACAGCTGCTTGACTGAACTGTCCGTGCTTCATTAGGTATCATATCAGGATGAACTCAAATAAGTTTAAGCAAAGGAATGCCTAAAGATTTGGAACGTTTTCAAGTAGAAAACAAATATGAAATATGTATTAAGAATTGCAGCACAAATAACGCCTAAACGGAACCGATTATTTACAGTCCTATATGCATTAGTACAGTGCTTAGAATGAAGATTAGCGTGTGAGAAAAACGGAGCTCCACCTCACATGCATTCAAGCACACTTGGGAATATGGGTTTGGGGCTCAGTGAAAGCAGCCTACTATGACATTATAGCTAAACTCCTTTTCCCTTAGCACTTCACTAAGATATGATATGACAAGGGAACCAGAGGAATTGGAGCTGTGGGTCAGTGAGGAAAGGCACTCTCTACCAATTGTCCGGCCTTTGAGGGTTCAAATCCCAGCCTGTATTTTACTTGTGGCGTATCTGCCTTCCAGGTGCACTTTGATGATGCTTTCCACTTCTTATAGGAGTTGAATATAACATTTCTCCATTTAAACATGGCATACGTTGTTAGTTTTTATCGTGGTAAAGTATACATTTCTGAAATGGTGAAGAAATGGCAGAAAGCGGTATAAGCAAATCCAAACTGCTATAAGCACAAGAAAGCATTTGTAGCTCAACACGCTAATGCTCCTTTTCTGAGCTTTGCCATCTAAAACTCCCCAGTTCGACTCCCACCTTTGCTAATTTTAATAAGGTCCTAGTTTTTTGCTATTAGCTCTTATAACATTTCCCTTTGCAGGCAAACCTATTTTCAACTTACCATGGCTGGGACATCCTAAGCAGTGATGAGAGCACATTAACCAGGCGATCCACAAATGTCATCTTGCTGTCAGAGGAAAGGTGTCTCTCATCACTGCTTAGGATGTCCCAGCCATGGTAAGTTGAAAATAGGTTTGCCTGCAAAGGGAAATGTTATAAGAGCTAATAGCAAAAAACTAGGACCTTATTAAAATTAGCAAAGGTGGGAGTCGAACTGGGGGAGTTTTAGATGGCAAAGCTCAGAAAAGGAGCATTAGCGTGTTGAGCTACAAATGCTTTCTTGTGCTTATAGCAGTTTGGATTTGCTTATACCGCTTTCTGCCATTTCTTCACCATTTCAGAAATGTATACTTTACCACGATAAAAACTAACAACGTATGCCATGTTTAAATGGAGAAATGTTATATTCAACTCCTATAAGAAGTGGAAAGCATCATCAAAGTGCACCTGGAAGGCAGATACGCCACAAGTAAAATACAGGCTGGGATTTGAACCCTCAAAGGCCGGACAATTGGTAGAGAGTGCCTTTCCTCACTGACCCACAGCTCCAATTCCTCTGGTTCCCTTGTCATATCATATCTTAGTGAAGTGCTAAGGGAAAAGGAGTTTAGCTATAATGTCATAGTAGGCTGCTTTCACTGAGCCCAAACCCATATTCCCAAGTGTGCTTGAATGCATGTGAGGTGGAGCTCCGTTTTTCTCACACGCTAATCTTCATTCTAAGCACTGTACTAATGCATATAGGACTGTAAATAATCGGTTCCGTTTAGGCGTTATTTGTGCTGCAATTCTTTAATACATATTTCATATTTGTTTTCTATGAGTTAAATCAAACTTCAGAGGGCTTGGACAGGTGTTGAAGAATGATCCAGTTAGGGGGGGATGTTTTTGGTGGGGGGAGGGTGTTCAGCATGAGAGAGAACAGGTTGCATTAACTATTAGACAATGGGCTGCACATAATAAAAGCTGAAGCAAAATATTGATATGTAAAGGCAAGGCTAAAGAGTTACCAGGTGTCCTGGCTGAGAAATGAATATAACCTATTTGCTAACCTTACTCAAGACTTGAACCCCCTGATGTATGGACGATGAAAAAAAGCAATGCCTTAAGGCATAGAGCTATAGAGGTAACTTTGTTTAGAACATAGAGCTTAGAGATGTGAAGGAAATGACTACAACGTCACTACAGCTGTATATTGCAAAACCACATCCAATGCACATCCAATTAGATTTGAATCCTAACGGTTTCTATGACGTCCGCCGCTAATTAGGCGTGCTTAGTATATAGAAAGCTTTGGCACAGCCATTTTCCCTATGTAAGACCCCCTCATGTGAGTTGGTGTTTGTGGTGTTCCGTTTCCTCAATGATGAAACTTTGTGCTATGAAACTTGCCTGTTCTCCTTTATACTCCCTTCTGCCTTTGACACTCCTCCCCACCCCCATTATCTGTATTTCTTTCGTTTATGGATTTTTCTGGGTGTTGGTGTGAGGGATTGTTGAGGACTTAAATTTTGTGTTAAGTGTGGAGGGGAATCAATTGTTAGGGAAAAGAAGGGGCCAGGCCAGGTTACACACAGATGCCTACACCCACCACTCTCCCTGCTTTCAAAATGTCATGGTCTGCCCCACTTCCATTTTCCATATCTGCAACTCTCCATGCAAGAAATTCGATTTCCGTTTTGGAGCCATGTTGTAAGGTGAAGATATCTTTTCAGGCTACTTGTAGAACACGTTCAAACACACCCCCATAGAATAGCCAATGAGGTGTGATAGGCGTGGTTAGGAAGCGGGCCAAGGAACCGCACCCGAACGGTGCCCAATAGGCATTGAGAAACCTTTCCCGTCCTACTGACGTCAGACGTTAATTAGGCGTGCATGGGTATAAGAAGGTCCAGGTGAGCAGTGTTTCTTTTCTATTCTGTTCTATTCCTTATGCAGATGTTTGAGACTTTACTCTGTCTTAGTCTTTTACTTTTTTTTTTCCTATCTCTGCCTCCCATTTCTCTCTATTCCACAGAGCCATTAACAAGCTACATGTCATTCTAATATGTTGTTTTATCTTTTCTAGAAGTAGCTCAGATAGTAAGTCCAGGTGAGAATGATATTTTGTAAGCTACTTAGGTGTCCTTATGATAGAACTAAAGAAACCAACCAGCAAAAACTGACTTCTCTTTATGGGCTTTCATTGTGTGCTATTGTTTATAATAGTTATTTTATTTCTGATATCTCTTACTCTTCATTCCACAGGGCTGACAAAAATGACTGAGAAGACTGATAAAGACCATGCTGGTAGAAATTTTTGCTGGTTGAAATATGGATATATAAGTAAAATGGATGTGTTCATACATCTGAGAGGGTTTACTCATAGAGCTAAAGTTAATTCTTTGTAGAATCAAATTACAGGCAAGTTAAAATCAGGTGAGGAATGGTTCTGTGTACTAACTCATTGATAAGAACAGGTTGGGTGTGTTGGGGGGGGGGAACACTGCCATTCAGTGGACATCCAATCAGTGTACATGGTTCAGGTGGAAAACTCCTAATGAGTGGCTAATGGCTGCCATTTTTAATAAGGAGTCTAAAGGTATGTTAGCACTTCTGTTACTTCTAGGTGTGTGTTCTGCCACAACTTCAGTGTTTCATTTTGGAGACATAGATCTTTGTTAACAGTTTCTCTATTCTTCATTTCAGGTTAACTCTGCTCATCAGCTCAGCACACCAGCTTGCACCTAGCCAAACAGTTGTAGGTGAGAATGATACTCTACTATTCTTCACTTGAGTCACTCTTCTGATGAGTGAAATAAATGTTTCACACTTCTATTGTTCTCTTCACACAGGTATCCTTGATGACTTTCAGGAACAATAGTAAATTGATAATGTTGGCCTCATAGAACACCATGGCACGCATTCCTGCTGTTATATGCACACAAACAGCAGCTCAACATAAATGAGGTTAACACATTGCTTCAGGGAAGGGAGGATAGATATGGACCTTGGGGGTTGAACCCCCTGTTTGTGAACCTTGTGTAAACCAGCTTCTCCTCTTTTCTGTTTTCAGGTGTCTTAAACAGGCAACTGCAGTATTGTCAGATGGAGTTTTGTATTACTGAGAGCAGTGCAGCTGTGAGCATCTTTGTGGTTTCCACACCTGCTTAACCAAAATAGTGCAGCTCAAGAACCAGGAGGATAGATTGAGGTATGTGGCCTTTACTTCCATCACCTTCCGTGAAAGGAAGAAAAACCCACATGTCTCATTTGGATTCTCCTGGTGTGGAGCCAACTCTTAGTAGCAGTAACCCTATTCCTTAACAACAAATCTACCACAGTGACTTATATTTTCTTCCTTATGTAGCCATTTACTTTGGAACAGGGACTGCCTTATTTTGCACATCATAGCTGAGATGTCGTTATCTACCTATAGTTGCATATACCCTTGCATTCACTTACTTTTTTCCTAGATTCTGCAATGATTTGACATCAGAGTGGCTAGCAGGTAATAGAATGAATGACAGACCCCAATAAAGATTGTCAAACTTTCTATATGTCACCTTCTTGTATATTGAAAAGGGCCCATTCAGCAGTCCCTCCTGAACCCCTATCTACCTTGGACTCTGTCCACTAAACTGCTGATGCTACATGGTTAAAACCACACAGGAAAGTTTAAACTATAACCAACTTTTTTATTAAAATATAAACTTTTTAAAACTTTTAAAAACTTAAAACTTTTTTTTAAATAACTATTTACATACACATAACACAGGGAAAGAGGGTAGGTGCCCCCCAAGAGCAGCTTGAGCTACCTCAGGCGAGGGGGGCGGAAGGAGGTGCAGTCAATGAGAGGGTGTATGGCTGCTGGCACCATGCCCTCTTTCGGCTACCAGCCGCAAGAGGGCATGTTCCATCCTCTCCACACACCCTCTCATTACCTGCACCTCCTCCAAGATGGCAGAGTAGGCCGCCATCTCCCTGGCTGCCCCCTCCTGAGGCTGGTCGGGCTGCTCCTGGGGGGGAACAGCAAGGAAAGGGGGTGGGATGGGAACAGGAAGGGCAGGAGAGTGAGGGGGAAGGGCTGTGGGTGGGGGAAGGGGAAGGTCCAACAGGGGATGGTGGTGGTGGTCCAGGAGGTAGTGGTGGGGCAGGCGGTGGGGGTCCAGGGGGCAGTGGTGGGGCAGGCAGTCCAGGGGGCAGTGGTGGGGGCAGTGGTGGAGGTCCAGGTGGCAGTGGTGGAGGTCCAGGGGGCAGTGGTGGTGTGGGCGGTCCTGAGGGCTGCCAGGCCTCCTCCTCCTCTTCCTCCTCCTCCATCTCCTCTTCCTCTGCTGAGGACCAGGGTGGGGCTCCCTCCATCACCTGCGGGGCCTCCTGAGGGGGTGCCTGCGGTGCTGCTTGACAAGAGAGAAATAGGATACAGTCAGATATGTCGACAACACTTTTGAACATGACATTATTTACTACGTTATTTTCTTCAAATGCTAATAACAGGATGCAAAGCACCTACTCCACTGTAAACATCAAAATGTAGCGTAAGTAAGTGAGGCAAGTAGAACACCATAAAGCCATTGTGACATGATATCACAATAGCAGCTTTACTGCAGATTTTATGATTAAGAATGGTTGACAGCTACTCAAGCATTTTCATCTATTTATTCTGGTAGGCTGATCACAAAGAAACACACGCTGGACTCATTACTCACCGGCTTCAGCGCGCAATTCCTCCCTCACCCCCTCAAGGAAGGCCCGCTCCTGGCGCCTCAGCAGCCGCCCCCCTTTTCCTGAGATCCTCAACCTAGATAATAGAGAGAGAGAGAAAGAACAGAGAGGGAGGGATATGATGAGTGCCATCTAGCACTGTGGCATAACATGTTTACTTAAGTATTGACCTCTATAAGCACATAAAAATGGAGCACGCTGCCCTCCAAGAGCCGCTATCCGCTTTGCTGCCTGCCTCTACCCCCTTCTGCCACATGTTTTACATGAATGTATTCACGTACTCCAGCTCTTTCCCCTTTCTGTGCTGGAGGCATCGCTATCTCTCTACTGTACCTGGGACAGTGGGGGGGGGGGGGGGGGGGGGTTTGAGGTGACATGGCCAGCATCACAAGGAGGAGTGTGGGATTGAACTCACAACCCCAGGGTGCTGAGGCTGTAGCCTATCAGCACTGCCCCACATTACAGCATGTCCTGGTGAGCTTACAATCATACAGCAGGGGCAATAACATAGTTTGGTCAGAAGGAGCAGCGTGGCTTGAAACCCCTGACGTCAGGGTACTGACGCTGTCACTTTAAACGTCATGCCACTATCTCCCTAGACCAGCAGATTGATCCAGGAAAGGTGAAGGTATTTGAAATGACATAGCAGCAATTTGGCAAAGTTGATTTCAAGATGTTTCTATTACAAATGCGAAGCTTGTGACCCAAAAATTAGTTGTGTGCATGTTGTGAATGGAATAGATGCCTTCTAGGAGCTGAATTTGACATTTGAAATCCTACTACTGCTCCTTTGGGATGTGCTTTAATTTCAGTATTCAATGTAAAAGATTTATTATGCACAATTGTAGTTTTTAAAAGGAATCAAAATTTGCCCACAAAAACATGAACAATTTGATTGAGACAGGTTTCCATCATTACATTTTACATGATTATTTGTGAGGGCCTGACTTGGAATACTTACTTCCCTGGGACAGGAGGCTCTACGATTGAACCGCCGGGTCAGGCGGGTCCAGGAGTCCCTGAACTGCAGGTATGACCTGCGATGGCCTGCCACTCTAAAATAGTGGTGCTCATGCCCTAAAAAGAGCCTGGCCAGCAGCCTGGAGTCCTCTGTGGAGAAATTTGGCTGTCTCCTAGCTGCCATTTTAGAGGAAATAACTGCGTATGAAGAACAGCCGATTCTATGATGTCACAACGCAAAAAAACGCGATGACGTGTTTGTGCCGCTTGGGCGTGCTTGCGGTGGCAGTTCCGCACTACATCAACACTGTTAATTACATCCTAAACCACGCCGATATCGCTGTTATACAAAAAAGTACAGCAGAATGAACCACCTCCACCAAACACAATGACAAATTAAATAAGTGAAGATTGGGAAGTGAGGTTCACATGCATGTTTGGGTGGGTGGAAAAAAAAAAATATTATGTCTTTGGTAACCTTAGTCAGGACTTGAACTCCTGACCTTTGGAAGATACAGGCAGTGCTTTTAAGCACTGAGCTATGGTGGGGACTTGGGAATGGGAGTCTCCAGAAATGGCTTTAGGTACAAGATTTGACAAGGGGTAATCATTGCATCACTAAGGTATGCTTTGACAGAGGAACCAGAGACACAAGTGTAGGTTAGTGAGTAAAAGCACTATATTGATCATCTGTAGGTTGTGAGTTCAAGTCCCGGCTTGTCTTTTACTTGTGGTATATCTACCTTCCAGGTGCACCTTGATGATGTCACAATGAGATCAGCATTGTGCTGCTTGCTATTTCCTCTTCCTGTGAACTGGAAGCCACATTCAGGTTTAATCTGTGTTTTGATTCTGTTTCTTGTTGTGAAGAATGAGCTGATAGTAGGAATGTTTTAAGACCAGGAGAGTGTTCTTTGGAGCAAGATATCACTTCTAAACTATCCTCTCTGAAATAATGTCTCTGGCAAATCGAGAGAAAGCTTATTGGATGACTTAGGGTGCCTTTCCTGCCAGTCTTTGTGGAAGTTAAACGAAGTTTATAAAAAGTCTATATGGTGTTCAAAGTCCTATCCTTTCCACTTCTAATAGGAGGTGAGTATGACATTCCTGTATAGCTTTCTGTGTAGCACACATCTACTGGTTCCCACCTTCCATTACTGATAATGTAAGTTCAACACCCACTCGGTACGTTTCATTTTCTAGTTTTCCTTTGAAACATAACATATTTCTTTTCCTTGTATTAATGGTAAATTGTACAATTCTGATACAGTGTTTTAGTTATGTTTTTCATCATCCTATACTTATCAATGCTGAATGTGTGATAATAAAGAGTATATATAAAGTATAATTTTTAAAAAAAACAAATAACAAAAAACAAACCCGTACTCAGGTCTATCACGGGTCCATTAGAGACGGTTCAGAAACCTGCGTCTATTTTGCGCACGTCTATTTTGAGGGACGTCTATTTTGCGCGACGAGGGACGTCTATTTTGCGCACGTCTATTTCGCGGGACGTCTATCTCACGCCTAAATATAGTTAATTGGTATTTACGTTTACCGGACGTCCAAAGCACGCCTAAGTTAAACGTACTAATAGAGAATTTAGGCCAGACTGTCTAGCCCCTCTTTGTTGTACCTATCTTTTGCTCTGATTTACCATTTCTCTGATTGTACCATTCGTTGGTTGTCCAGCCCTTCTTTGTTGTAAACCGCCTCGAACTGCTATTGGCTTTGGCGGTATATAAGAAATAAATTATTATTATTATTATTACTCAGCCAATCGTTCTGTTGACCTGCTTGGAACGCAAGTGTTCTATCCAAGTATCATTTGTTATCGGCAGGCCTTAATTGAAAGCTTCTAGATCATTTCTAATGACTGGGAAGTTAATTCAGAGCGGTTTACATGAGCTTCCATAATGGTGTTACAATACAGAGTTAGTGGTTTTTGAGATGTTTTCAATACAGTCACATAATCAAACATCTTATGTGTACAGTATACACATATAATACTACCGTATGTCCTCAAAAATAAGCCCTAGCATGATTTTTAAAGATGCTCCTAATATAAGCCCTACCCCAAAAATAAGCCCTAGTTAAGATTGACCCACAAAGCCCCCTCCCCCTGAATGTCCCCAATACTCCCTGACTACATCCTAAGTGCTGCCTGATTTGCTGGAAAAAATCAGACTCGTCGATTCAGCAACCCCCACCCCTACTGCTTTAGGAGGCCTTGGAGCAGAGGTATGTCAGTCTCACGGTGGGAGGGTCGGTGGGGTTCCGCTGCACAGGGGGATGGGAGGGAGGGAGGGATGGAAAGATGCTGCACAAAAGGACGGGTGAGAGGGGAGGAAAGATGCTGCACATGGGGGAAGAAAGGAAAGAGGAAGAATTGAGGTGAAGGAGAGGAAGGGAGAGATGATTGTTGTAAATGAAAAAGATAAGACTTCCCTGAAAGTAAGCCCTAGTGCATTTTTTGGGCCCAAAATTAATATAAGCCACTGTCTTAATTTTGGGGGAAATATGGTAGTATCGTGTACTATGTTCATATTAAATCCTACTTATTTGCACACATAATACCTGTATCCTCTACGTTGCTTTATTAGTTAAAGTAGTCTGTGAAGAGAACATAAGAACATAAGAATGGCTGCTGCTGGGTCAGACCAGTGGTCCTTCGTGCCCAGCAGTCCGCTCCTGCGGTGGCCCTCTGGTCAAAGACCAGCGCCCTGAGACTAGCCCTACCTGCGTACGTTCCGGTTCAGCAGGAACTTGTCTAACTTTGTCTTGAATCCCTGGAGGGTGTTTTCCCCTATTTGAATCCCTGGAGGGTGTTTTCCCCTATAACGGCCTCCGGAAAAGCGTTCCAATTTTCCACCACTCTCTGTGTGAAGAAGAACTTTCTTACATTTGTACGGAATCTATCCCCTTTCAACTTTAGAGAGTGCCCTCTCGTTCTCTCTACCTTGGAGAGGGTGAACAACCTGTCTTTATCTACTAAGTCTATTCCCTTCATTATCTTGAATGTTTCGATCATGTCCCCTCTCAATCTCCTCTGTTCGAGGGAGAAAAGGCCTAGTTTCTCTAATCTCTCACTGTACGGCAACTCCTCCAGCCCTTTAACCATTTTAGTTGCTCTTCTCTGGATCCTTTCTTGAACTTTCTGGTGTCCTTTTCTAGTTTTAACCCCTTCGGAAGGGAGTTCCACCACCTTGGAGCCGTCGCTGAGAACATTCTAGTCCTAACGCTTTTGTATTTGATGTCTCTGAAGTAGGGTATTTCCAACAGGTATTCTTGGCTCGAGCGCAGGCTGCGTGCTGGCATATGGTAATGTAGTCTGGCCGCTGTACGTAAGAAAGAAACAGAGTTCAAATACAGCAGCTCAGTCATTGCTACTAGCAATATTTAGGGCTCTTTTACTAAGCCGCATTAGTGCGCCAGACCTTAACGCCAGCATTGAACTGGTGTTAGTTCTAGAAGCATAGTGGGCGGTGTAGCGCACGGTAATTTCCTGCGTGCGCTAAAAACGCTAGCACACCTTAGTAAAAGGAGCCCTTAGTGCAGGGGTGTCCAACCTGTGACCCCGTGAAGTATTTTGTGCGGCCCCGGTCGAGGGCGATGCAGTGTTTTCCTCTGCTGCCCCCGGGGTGTTTACCGGGGTGGCTCCCTCCTCTGTCTTGCTGCAGCGTTTGCGCGGACCCAGAAATATTTTTTTCGGCCAATGTGGCTCAGGGAAGCCAAAAGGTTGGACACCCCTGCCTTAGTGTATACTGTTTCCATTACATTTCAGGTATAGTAGGAGTAAAGTCTATAAAGTGACATTAATCAGAAACCAGAGTGAAATGCAACATGGAGAAATAATTTTTTTCACGTAGATTTGGTGACACGAATATAGATATATGCGGTGACCTTCCAGTGTATCTAGCAAACATTTCCTTTGGTGACGGGACAAAAGGACGTGAGACAAACGCGCACCGACAATTCAGCGCAAGACTTCAGCGCGCTGCAGGAAAACCATCTTTTAAAGGGCTCAGATGGGGGGGCGTGGGGGGGAACCCCCCACTCTACTTAATAGGGATCGCGCTGCCTCGCGCTGCCGTGTTGGGGTGTGTGTTAAGTTTCCAGTATAATGTGGGGTTACAACCCCCCAAAACACCCTAACACCAGCGCGATCCCTATTAAGTAAAGTGTGTGTGTGTGTGTGGGGGGGGGGGGGGTTCCCCACCAACACGCCCCGTCGGAGCCCTTTGAAAGAAGGTTTTCCTACGGCGCACTGAAGTCTTGCGCTGAATTGTCAGCGCTCGTTTTTCTCACGTGCTTAAGACTATGAACCTTTCCTCTATATTTTTTATCCCTCCCTCCCCCTCCCCCAAGCTGGCCTGTAACTTTCACAGCTCTCAGCTGCCAGGTCTAACCTATGAGTAGGCGTCAAACAGATGGAACATAAAGGGGCGACTCCCCCCCCCCCCCCTTTGCACCTGCTGGTGAAAACAGCTTGTGTGTGAGGCTTTCTGTATGAATTGGTTCTTCAAATCTTAACACAGCAATCTCCAATAACTAGAGCTCCTCATGAATGAACAGTTAGTATGCAGCGATACGAATGAGCCTCCTTTACAATAGAATAACTTTTTTAGTAGACGTATTCAATATTTATTTATTTATATATCACTTATATCCTCATGTGGTTTACATTCAGGTACTTTATCATATTTTCCTATCTGTCCCGGTGGCCTCAAACGCTAGTTAGTGTACCTGGGGCAATGAGAGGATTAAGTGAGGGATTTGAACCCACAGCCTCATGCATAGTTTTGGGGAGCTAAAACCCTCCTCCTCAGGATAGGACAGAATGAGAGGGCACAAAGAGGTAAATATTCAACGTGAGTCCTGCGTTTTCTGGCAGGTGGAGAATAGATAACTCACTTATGTGTCTGTATTTAGCTCGAAAACTTATTCATCAATTCCTGGTCAAAGTCAACCAGAAAACTGAGATCGTTTCAACTGCTCCTCCCATCTCCCAAAGGAGTAAAAATACAAACGTACATTCGACTCGATCTTCACATATCTTGGCACCAAGACCCGGAACAACCTTCTGAGTGACATCAGGATGGAAACATTCTACAACAGATTCCGGAAAAAAAATTAAAAACTTCTCTTCTTTGAAATCATACACACCCGTAGACAACCAGCTCAAAATACCTAAAACTCCACTGGCTTCCCCTGGAGGCGCGAATTCTGTTCAAGTTCTCTTGCCTGTCTTATAAATCAATACTTGGACTTCCATCGTTTTTTGGGACCGACTGATCGGGCAGTATTACAAGCTTGTTGATGTCAAGATCTGGGGATAGCCCGAGACGCTTTGGATCTCCCTTCCTTGATTAAACGGATCCCGGGAGTGTCTGTTAATGCAGATCTCCGTGAGTGTCAATTTAGGGTACTTCATCGGGGCTATTTTACGAAAAGTCAGTTATACTCGGGTTATACGGATTCCCCTTTGTGCCCTAAGTGTCTCCTGCAGCCCCGTTCGTTTATCCATGCTTTTTGGTCCTGTGTGAAAATCAAACGCTTTTGGAGGCAGGTTTTATCTTATGTGGCGGGTGTTCTGGGTAATACGCTTCCCTTTTCTGCGGCTGGTCTCTTGCTGGATAAGTATGAAGCCTTCTGAATGTCTGATCCGGGTCAGCGTCAGTTTATGCGACGGGTGGGTGTCCTGGGTAAGAAGGTGATTCTGTCTGTTTGGATTGGAGATACTTTGCCATCCTTTTGGGCTTGCAGGAATCGTTTGCATGCTCTACTGCTGCTGCTGCTGGAACGGAAGGATGCGTCTTATAGCTTGCGAAGAAAGCGACAGTTTCTTCGGATTTGGGATTCTTATCTCTTTTCTCTATCGCCACGGGCTCGAAGTGACATTCTGAATTCCTTGTAACTCTTTCTGAGACCTGGGCTCTCTTTCCTTTTCGATGGGGCGCCAGGTATACAAAAAAAATTTTATTATTTTTTTTTTTTTTCTCTTTCTCTTTCTCTCTTCTTCAGTGTTGGAGCTCACTTTTCGTCTTTGGCAGTGGGTTATCAGAGTCCAAACCTACTGCACTACAGTTCATTCTTGATTCTGGATTGGGTGGGGACTGTTGGATCTGATATTTTGTATCTGATTTTTATGTTCTATTCCTTCTTGTTGGTGTTTGTTGGTTTGCTTTCTGTTGTTTGAAAATAAAAATTGATTCAACATAAATCAATACTTGGTCTGGCCCCCACTTACCTAGTTCCCCAATTTAATCTGGCAAGTTCTACTAGGCCCACACGAAGAATACATCTGTTCTCCTACCCAACAGTAAAGGCCTTCCACTATAAAAGATTCCTGCCCAGAACCCTCGCCTTCCAGGAACGATTGGTTGAGTAACGTTATCTTACACTCCTCAACCTACCTCAGTTTTAGAAAATTGATAAAAACGAGTTTGTTCAATCGATTTGTAAACTAAGAATTCTATAGCACTGCAAATTTCAACCATTAACCTAAAGAACTTTTTAGCTTTCCACTTCTTCCTTTACATAAGATTGTATAGATCTCTTTGATTTATAGGGTTTTAATTCCGTACACATCGCCTAGACTTCTGAGGTCAAGTGACCAAAATGTGTTGGTCATTCCCTCTCTTAAAGTAATTAACACAAGGCGGCAGACTATTTTTTTCTGTCACGGCTCCTCAATCTTGGAATTCTCTTCCAATTCACCTAAGAGATGAAAAGAATCTTGGAATATTTAAGAGTAAATTAAAGAGTCTTCTTTTTCTAGATGCATTCCATGTTTAATTGAACTGCTTTTGGCTCTGAAATTTTTTTTTTTCTTTTACTACTTCTATCATTTTTTATTCCCCATCCTATTGTTTTTACCTTAATTATTCTACTTTTATATCTAAATTGTATTTCATCCCGAGTTTTCCTCTTGTTTCTTTTTTTATTATTGTATGTCTATCTTAATTTATTATGTATTAGTAGCTACGAAACTTGTTATTTATATTTGTAATTTTAATCATTATTATGTATCAGTAGCTATGATACATTTCTTTTAAGTTTGTCTCCCCTTATTTTGTTTTTTTGTCATTTTATTACTTTGTACATCGCTTAGAATTCGGAATAAGCGATTAATCAAATGTTATAATAAACTTGAAAACTTGAAACTTGATTTGTTGACCTCTTCGCTTGTTCAATCGATTTGCAAAATAAGAATTCCATAGCACTGCAAAATTCAACCATTAACCTTAAGAACTTTTTAGCTTTCCACTTCTTCCATTATATAAGATTGTATAGATCTCTTTGAATTGTTGACCTCTTCGCTGATTGTCCAGTGCTTCTTGTTGTAAACCGCCTCGAACTTTTCATGGCTTTGGCGGTATATAAAAAAAAAAAATTATTATTATTAATAATGTCACTAAACTCACTCTACTCAAGTGCTATACCAGTTCAGTCATAGAACCGCCATTCACTCTGCCCTATTTCTCCATTCATAATTTTACCTTCCTGAAATTTCTATAATGTAGCCTATACATTCTGTAATTCCTTATATTGCAAGTCACCTTGAACCTGTTTAAGCATAGCGCGACTCAGAAATACTAGATTAGATTAATATGGATAATTTAGGTCCTTTAATTCATGGCCAAGTCTTATGAATCATGATAACTTTTGGTGCCAGACTTACGAGCCCGCTGAAACTTGGTCCAAATGCTGATGCCCAAGCTAGGCCTGCGGATGCAGTGTTCGGCAACAACGCATGTCACCTTTTGGACCACCCCTTGCCATGGCCATTAGAGTTGGCACCATGCCTTACGGAATAGCACACAGCCAGATGTGTACACAGTTTTCAGTGGGTGCCAGATAATGTCAATCGTTGATGTTAATTGGCTCATTAGTCAATTAATTTACCTGCATTTCGCGGGAGCATGCGGAAACTTTTGGTAATTAAATCAAGGCCCCACACAGAGAATCCGAGGACACATGGATAAGTTATGCATTCAAAGGCAGACTAACAAAAACAATATTTCGAAGCATTTTCATTCCGTTTGTTGGTTCAGTCTTCCATACTAAGTATGCTGGACTATTGTACGTTAGATAGATTTTGAGCCCACCGGGACAGATAGGGAAAATTCTTGAGTACCTGATTGTAAAACCGCTTAGATAACCTTGATAGGCGGTGTATAAAATCCTAATAAACTTGAAACTTGATTTATATGGGAACTTGCAAGAAAACCCTTAATAGACCTCGAGTTGTTCAAAACTCAGCAGTTCAACTGATTTTTGATTTGAAAAAAATGGGAACGTATTAGGCCTTACTTTAAAAAATTGCATTGATTGCCAATCGAGGCAAGAGTTTTATTTAAATTTAATTGTATCTGTTTTAAATCACTATTTGGTATGGCACCTGCCTACCTGGTTTCGCACTTTTCTTTGGACTGTTCTAACAGATCCACACGTCAGATTCATTTGTTCACTTTTCCAACAGTAAAAGCTTGTAGAATTGACACCATAACATCCACATCCGAAAATATATCATCACAGAAAGGGGTGGTAGATATAAAGAATGACCTGTAAGTGGAGGCGATGAATAGAAATACAGAAACAGAATTCAAGAAATGACATTGCAATTAGCAAAGCTTCTATTTCAGCGCTTAAGAATGAGTACGCTGTTTTGCATTCAGATTTCATTAATCATTAATTCTTGCCACACTGACATCAACAGATGCGGCATGCATATTTCTAATTTAAAATAGACTAATGCACTTCAATGCCTTGTAGTTGTATAAGATGAGAGATAAAAGGATTTATTTAGTTCAGGTTAGAAAAGGGTTTCCAATTTTTAAATTAGAATGAGCTGATCCAGTTTTGGTTGAATTAGGGAATCATCTTCCAATTACTATAAGACAGGCGTGTAGCTAAGGACTGATCTGGGCGGGCCCTGCCCCATTAATCACTTCTCTGGCCCACCCAATCTCTCCCACGGTGGCACAGTGCGCATGTGGGGGATAACGGCATGGTACTTCCATGTGCAGTGCAAGTCAAGGAAGAGCTTGGGTTTTTGCAGGCCAAATGCATGGCTTTGCATCGCTCAGCATTAAATCTTAAAGTCCACTTCTTCCTAAAGCAAGTTTCCCTTCCTTTGAAATCCAAGAGAGAAATTCTTTATTCTTATTACAGTACTCCCCCGAAATTCGCGGGGGTTCTGTTCTAGGAACCCCCGCGAAAGGTGAAAAACCGCAAATATGTTTTTTCATGGGGGAGACTGGAGAGGGCAGTGGGAGAGGCAGGAGAGAGCAGCCGGAGCGCCGGCGAGTGAAGGAAATCACTCGCTGTATGCTCTGACCGCCTCTTCCTGCACTAAAGTCAGGCCTTACCAGTCAGGAGCTTCGTGTCAAAGCAGCTCCTGATTGGTAAGGCCCGACTTGAGTGCAGGAAGAGGCGGTCAGAAAATACTGAGAATGACTGGGACCGCGAACTGCTGACCGCGAATGAGCGGGGGAACACTGTATATTGCTTTTTCTAACTGGCACCTTTTACAAAGGTGCGTTAGGGCCTTAACGCACGGAATAGAGCACGCTAAAATGCCCTGCGCTCTAGCCACTACCGCCTCCTCTTGAGCGCTAATCCGGTGCATGCGCTAAAAACGCTAGCGTACCTTTGTAAAAGGAACCCTAAGACATAAATAAAAAAATAAGAAATCAACTACAGTAATTTCAATAGGATAGAAGCACACTGGTTAAACCAGAGGGCATAATTTGAGGTTGAGGGGTGGTAGATTCAAGAGTAAGGTTAGGAAATTCTTCTTTACGGAGAGGATGGTCGATGCCCGGAATGCGCTCCTGAGGGAGGTGGTGGAGAGGAAAACGGTGACAGAGTTCAAAAAAGCATGGGATAAACACAGAGGACCTCTAATCAGAAATTAATGGGCATACATTGAAGGGACTAAGGCCAGTACTTGCACAGCCTGTGTCCCGTATATAGGCATTCAGTTGAGGACGGGCTGGGGAGGGCTTTGATGGCTGGGCTGGTTAAGATGGACTGGAGCGAGCCTTGATGGAGACTCCAGTAGATAGAAACCAAGTTTCAAGTTTTATTAAAAATTTGATAAAACGCTTATTAATATTGCATTGAGATCAAATATTATATTACAACTTGACTACACTTCTAGACTTTTGGATATTATTCTGGATTCCTCTCTCACTTTTAAGGACCAGATAAATTCCTTAGCAAAGAAATGTTTCTTTAGTTTGTGCATGCTGAGGAAAGTCAGGGCACTATTTTATCAAGAACATTATTTATTACTGGTACAAATCCACTGTGTTGGCCCAGTTGGACTACTGTAATTCTGTTTATTTGGGTATTAAGCAGGGCAGTTTAGATCGTCTCCAGTTAATACAGAATACAGCGGCCAAACTTATTATTGGAAAGAGAAAGTACGACCATGTTTCCCCATTGGCTTCCGGTCCATCATAGGATCCAGTTCAAGTGTTCATGTGTAGTTTTCAAACTCCTTTATGGAATATTTGACTCTTTGATTCCCCTTAGTGGGAATTCCTTTAGATCCTGCTATTCAAGAATTACAACAATTCACAAATTAGCATTTCCTTCTCTGGGAAGCTTAGTAAATCTTTTACTTTTAAATGGGTGAGAACTTGGACTGGACTTCCAGATTCTCTAAGACTGGTAGATCAATTATTTCAATTTCGAAAAAGTTTAAAAACCTGGTTGTTTTCACAATAGTTAATTTGATTCTAGCTGTCGTATCGTCATTTTAAGCAATTCAACATACTTTTTTCTAACTTTTTCCATCCATCTAATCTAATCAATTTCTGTTTTTATCCCACAGTTTTTACTTGTTATGTTTCATTTTTTAACGAATTGTAAATCGAGTCAAGCTCCTTAAGGAGTAGATATGGTCTATAAAAAGAAGATTAGATTAGATTAAAATTTCTGAGCGATTACATAATAAAAATTGGGGGAAAGGAACATGTAAAGACAGATCCCGAGCAGGGCTGGCTTAACCTATGGACAAAGTGAGGCTCTGGACCAGGGCTAAAGGACAATCACAAAAAAAAGTCACCTCAGTGTTCCACAACAAGGGAAAAGGCGGAACTTATATTCTGGATCAAACCTTTATTAGTGAAATACCAAACAACAACAACAAAGTCTTCAAAATAGATGGATGGTAAAAAAATCTAGAGACGCGACAATATAGTTCACTTCAACGATGGGACTCAATACAGTCCACGTTTCGACTATTTAATAGCCTTCCTCAGGGGTCCAGTGCCTGAAATTATATTAAAATCAATGTAAAATAATAAAAAAGCAAGAAATAGTATTGCTGACCTAAATGCCGTCCAGACGACTTTTCCTTGTTTTGGTTTGTCCAGGGCTAAAGGGCACCAAACGTCCAGGGCCGTGATGTCAACGGCCCATAAGTTAAGCTCAAACACTTCCCTCTTCCGCCCCCTCTGACGCTGATCATGTGGAGAAGACTTCATCTAAGGCAAGACAGTTGTTAGGTTGCATCCGCAGGAGTTTCGTCAGCCGGAAGCCTGAAGTCATAATGCCATTATACAGAACCATGGTGAGACCTCATTTGGAATACTGTGTGCAATTCTGGAGGCCACACTACCGAAAAGATGTGCTGAGAGTAGAGTCGGTGCAACGGATGGCCACCAGGATGGTCTCGGGGCTCAAGGATCTATCGTACGAGGAAAGGCTGAAAAATGTGCGGCAGTACTCACTCAAGGAACGTAGGGAGAGAGGAGACATGATCGAGACGTTGAAGTATATCACTGGCCGTATCGAGATGGAAGAAGAGATTCTCTTTCTCAAAAGGACCCTCAGCCACAAGAGGGCATCCGCTCAAACTCAGGGGCGGGAAATTTCATGGCGACACCAGGAAATATTTCTTCACCGAGAGAGTGGTTGATCCTTGGAACGAGCTCCCGGTGCAGGTGATCGAGGCAAACAGCGTGCAAGAATTTAAGAGCAAATGGGATGCCCATGTGGGATCCCTTAGAGGGTTAAGCCAAGGGAATCTGTCACCAGGAGTTGGATCCCTAGGATAGTAGACTTGGGGGTGGGTCAGTAGAGTGGGCAGACCTGATGGGCTATGGCCCTTATCTGCCGTCATCTTCTATGTTTCTACGTTTCTATCCTGCTGGAACCAGGCAGTATCATTCAAAACAGGGAGAAAGGAACTGTTCCGGGGGCAGGGCGGGGTATGGACCAAGCGGCAATGCATGGACCAAGCGGCAATGCATGGCAATGCATGTAACCTCTTGAGCTAGCCCTGATCCCAAGGGGAATAAAAAGAATGCCCTTTTTTTAGGCTGGTCTCGCAGACCTCAAACGGCACTGGAAATAAACGGGAGGTTGCGTCTTAAGGACAACTAGGTTTGCCCAAGCCCTTCCTCACAAGGTTTCATTTGCCGCCATGTTCTCTTCATTGTTTTTCATCAGCGCTTGATATGACTTATCACATATGCAAATGATATGCATGATTGTAGCATGGTAGCAGCTACTTTAGAGCTGAATTCAATTTGAATTTCTGTCTCGGAGAAACCAGAATGAGAAATGTCTTTTTCTTTTACTGTTGCATGGTGTAATTTGAGCGGTGACAGCCTTAGTAAATTACCATTCTAGGTAATGAGTTAACATTTATGAATTAAATAACATTTATGAATTAAATTAAAGTAAAACAGAATGTTTAATTAAGGCAAGGGGAAAAAAAGCAAAGTTAATTTTTTACAGACACCTGTTATTTAAAATATACAGCACTCGTCCTCGTACAGTGAGAGATGAACTCTCTTTGATGTCTGTGTAAAGCATTGCATATCTCCAGCACTATTGAACATACTGTACATACCTTGAAGGTTGATAAATATTCCGGAACAAAATGTCCCTGCTCCAATGAGATGACAGTGCTGTGAAAAAAAAAAAGTTGTACACCACCTGAGCAAAACTTCATGGTTACGTTTCGTGGGGTCGCAATCAAAGCAGGGTCGCAGCGATCTTTACGACTTCTCACTTTAGCAGTCGCATTTTGTAGGTGCGGTGTAGTTTTGTATTCCATACGATTCTTCAAAACACACCCGTCGTAGACTCAAAAGACTCCTGAGGCAGGCCGGTTAGGCCGACACATGCGCATGTCGGGTCATTGAAACATAGAAACATAGAAGATGACGGCAGAAAAGGGCCACAGCCCATCAAGTCTGCCCACTCCAACAACCCTACCCCCTTGAATTTACCCCCCTAGAGATCCCACATGTGTATCCCATTTCCTTTTAAAATCCTTCACGCTGCTGGCCTGAATCACCTGATGTGGAAGTTCATTCCAACGATCGACCACTCTTTCGGTGAAGAAGAACTTCCTGGTGTCGCCATGAAATTTCCCACCCCTGATTTTCAGCGGATGGCCTCTTGTGGCCGAGGGGCCTTTAAAAAAGAAGATATCATCCTCCACCTCAATACGGCCGGTGATATATTTAAACGTCTCTATCATGTCTCCTCTCTCTCTACGTTCTTCGAGTGAATATAGCTGCAATTTATTCAGCCTTTCTTCATACGGGAGGTCTTTGAGTCCCGAGACCATTTTGGTGGCCATTCTTTGAACCGACTCAACTCTCAGCACATCCTTTTGGTAATGTGGCCTCCAGAATTGTACACAATACTCCAGATGAGGCCTCACCATGGATCTGTACAATGGCATTATAACTTCGGGCTTCCGGCTGATAAAACTTCTTCGGATGCAACCCATCATTTGTCTTGCCTTTGATGAAGCCTTCTCTACTTGATTGGCAGTCTTCATGTCTTCGCTAATGATCACCCCCAAATCACGTTCCGCCTTGGTCCTAACTAAGGTTTCACCATTTAGTGTGTAAGTTTTGCATGGATTCCTGCTGCCGAGGTGCATGACCTTACATTTTCTAGCATTGAAGTTTAGCTGCCAAGTCGAGGACCAATGTTCCAATAGAAGTAGGTCCTGCGTCATACTGTCTGGTAAAGTGTTCTCACTTACTATGTTGCATAGTTTGGCGTCATCGGCGAATAATGTGATTTTACCCTGAAGCCCCTGAGTCAGATCTCCCACAAATATGTTGAAGAGGATCGGGCCCAAGACCGAGCCCTGAGGCACTGGATGAATTTTATGAGGCTTTGGATGAAGTAGACTTTTAATGCCTTCTAGCTCTTCTGTTTAGAATGTATGATTCGATTTGTTGATATGGTTGCCAGGATACCTTTGATGACGTAGGGGGAGGGCTGTATATAACGCTCAGAACAGACGCCGTGGCCATCTTCTTTGATGCCAGCGGCAGTAAAATTATGGTTTAGGATAACCCTTATCTCTCGGTGAGTGAAGTATTATATACCTTTTTGACTGAGGGATTGTGTATGTAGTTATGAAAAGAGACTAGAATAATTTATTGTGTGTGTGTTGCTTTTCAGTTCCCCCGACCTTGAAAAAGAGTCCGAAACGCGTCGGGAAGGGGAACCGATAAGGATTTAAGATAAGTGATGCACCTTTAAATCCACATTCAAATATAAATCAAGTTTCAAGTTTATTTAATTTTTGATGAATCGCCTATTACAATTTCTAGGCGATGTACATATTATAATTAAGATAGAAGAAACTTACAAAATAAATTCAAATAACAAATTTAAAACAATTCAGACATGAGTTTGAGGAATGGGGTTAAAAGTTACAATATTTGGGATTGGTTAGAAAAAGAGGAAAAAACAAAAGGAAGGGATTCATAAAACCAAAGCACAATGTAATAAAGTAATCAAGTTTTTAAATTAGTTAAAATAAACTAATGTTAAGAATCATAGGCATCTTTAAATAAGTGGGTTTTTAACAGTCTTTTAAATTTTACAATATCTTGTTCAGATCGAATATACTGAGGCAGGGTATTCCACCATTGTGGGCCCATAACGGTGAACATATCTGATCTTCTGGTTCCAATAATCTTCAATGATGGTACCGAGAGCAGATTTTGATCAGATGATCGCAAGGAACGTTTAGGTTTGTATATATATATAGGTTTGTTTATATATAAGAGAAAAACTTTTGGATAAAATTATTTATATAAGAAAAATAATCAAAAAAATATAAATTTAACACTTTCCAAATGTGGGGAATGATGAAGAATTCCAATACCGCTGACTCATATTGAGGAAGTATTGAGAATTCCCTTTGGATTGTGGAGTAGGGTCTGAGTGGAGACTGTCTGTTTGGATGAATAAAGGCATTTGGGTTTATCAAATGAGTTGAAGGACACTTTTGTTTAGTGCGCACCATTCTGATTGGGACAATTCCACTTTGGTTCTGTGCTTCTGAGTTTGTGGTTTTGTTTCCCCTGTTTTATTTTAAGCATTGCATATCTCCAGCAGGGTTATACAGAACTGATAACATAATGCTTATCATTTTATAGTACTATTGAACATACTGTACATACCTTGAAGGTTGATAAATATTCCGGAACAAAATGTCCCTGCTCCAGTGAGATGACAGTGCTGTGAAAAAAAAGTTGTACACTACCTGAGCAAAACTTCATGGTTATGTTTCGTGGGGTCACAGTCAAAGCATGTCACAGAAATATATGCACAGCATACACCATTTCATTCAGAAATTAATACAGCATTCATTTCAAGTGGTTTTATACAATTTTATTTATTTATTATCCTATAACATTCTCCCAAGGGTGCTCAGAATGGTTTACATGAACTCATTCAGGTACTCAAGCATTCTTCCCTGTCTGTCCCGGTGGGCTCACAATCTATCTAATGTACCTGGGGCAATAGAGGGATTAAGTGACTTGCCCAGGGTCACAGGGAGCAGCGTGGGTTTGAACCCACAACCTCAGGGTGCTGAGGCTTTAGCTCTAACCACTGCACCACACACTCTCCCGAGTTATGTTGGATGCATTGTAGAGTTTACAGAATGCAAAGAATTTGCACCAAACTAGGATTGAAATGGACCAATCAAATAACAGTATTGTCTTTCGGTAGAAATGCAGAACGCTTAGCCAATCACACTGCAGCTAGAAGCACAGCTCGGTTAGTATGAATTTTGGCGGGAATTACCAAACCATTTACTTGTAACGCTTGGAAAATGGTTCAGCAAATGAAAACAAATTCTAAATGCAGGCCGCATTTGTTTGTTTATTGAACGCTTCCATATTGCTACTAATGACTGGGGAGTCAATTCAGAGTGGTTTACATGAGCTTCTGTAATGGTGCTACAATCTTTGAGCTTCAGTAATGATGTTACAATACAGAGCTTCTGTAGTGATGTTTTAATATATTTACATATCTTTTACAATTAGTCTTTTACTGTAATTACTTCCTAAATCTTCACCCTATATGTAATGTATACAGGTTTGTATGATAGTTTTGCATGAGGAAAGGCATTCCAGTCGGGAGACCGTTGCATAGGTTGGATATAATCCAAGCATAGCCTTAAGAATCACACAAAATCATAAGGAGACTGGCAGCATAAGAACATAAGAATAGCCTTATTGGGTCAGACCAATAGTCCATCAAGCCCAGTAACTCGTTCTCACGGTGGCCAATCCAGGTCACTAGTACCAGGCCAAAACCCAAGGAGTAGCAACATACAGAATCCCAAAAAAATAGCAAGATTCCAGAATCCCAAAGAGTAGCAACATTCCATGCTACCGATCCAGAGCAAGCTGCAGCTTCCCCAAGTGTCTTTCTCAATAACAGACGATGGACTTTTCCTCCAGGAAATTGTCCAAATCTTTCATAAAACCAGCTACGCTATCCGCTCATACCATAACCTCTGCATTTAACTATTAAATGAGTGAAAAAATATATCCTCCTATTGGTTTTAAAAGTGTTTCCCTGTAATTTCATTGAGTGTCCCCTAGTCTTTGCCATTTTTGATGGAGAGAAAAATCGATCCAGGTATCAATGTGGGTGGCCTATGAAAATGACAAAATGGAGGATCAAGTGTTCAAAGAACGGAAAGAGCGCTCAATTTGCACTCCAGCTGAAGTAAGAAAATGCTTGGAATTTGGACTGAGAGATTGCGGAGTGAGGACAAATCCACTGCTGACAGATGACCAGGGAAAGTGGCCAAGAAGAAATAGAAGAAAGCACTTTCTACGTTCATGGGCTTAATGGAAAATCATTTGCGAGGAGATTCCCAGGAGAACAATATATATAAAGCAGAGTGCCTGGATCTCTCAGTTCAAACAAGCGTGGGATGAACGCAGAGGATCTCTAATCAGAAAATAATGGGTATACATTGAAGGAACTAAGGCCGGTACTGGGCAGCCTTGCACGATCTATGTCCCGTATATGGGCATTCGATTGAGGACAAGCTGGGAGGGCCTCGATGGCTGGGATAGTTAAGATGGGCTGGAGTGAGCTTTGATGGAGACTCCAGTAGACAGAACCTAAGCACACTACCAGGCAGGACTCTGGGTTTCTGGGCCAGAAAAAGGACCATCTATGGTTGGGTAGACTGGATGGGCCATTCAGGTCATCTGCCGTCACTTACTATGTTACTGTGTTATGTTGCTATGTAATGTTCTAGAAATGCATGGCATCCAGCGGAGTTGAAGACGCCACATCAATGGTCAATGCACAGAAATATATTGAAATCCTCACCAAATGTATGCGACCACTAGTTTTTAAGCCCGTTACATTAACGGGTACTAGAATAGATGTGTGTGTCTATCTGTCATTCTTTCTTTCTCTCTCTCTCCTTGGCCACTTTCTGTCTGTCTGTCTCTCTCTCTCCTTGGCCGCTGTCTGTCTGTCTTTCTTTTTGTCTTTCTCTTTCTTCGGCTGTCCACCACCACCCCTTGCCTGCAACCCCCTGTCCAGCAGTAGTCCTTCTCCCTTCCTTTTACCTTCTCCCCTGTCCAGCAATGCCCCTTACCTGATCCACCTGCCCAGTAATACCCCCTCTCCTTTCCCTGCTCCCCCTGTCCAGCATCCGCTAGCATGGGCAGCCTCGGGGCTTTTGCTAGGTCGGCCCACCTCGCATTATCGAAGTGGGCCGGCCTAGCCAATGCCCCGCAGCTGCTGCGTTTGCTGGTCCGGGGGTAAGAAGAGGCGTCCCGGCAGCGGCAGCACGCGCCGCAAATCAAATTCGGCACGCAGGCACACAGCACGGTGGCAGGGATCACGAAAGGCTTTTATTATAGATTATATCTTTGCTTGTTTATACTGGATGGCGGTGTGATTTATTTTGTTTACCCTTTTGTAAATCTTAAATGTTTTAATAAAAATTCTGAGACCAAAAAAAAGAAAGAAAAGTGCAAACTCTTTTGGGAGAGTATGCGTACTTTTCGATAAAGTCCACACCTTATTGCTTGCATAACGATAAAATTAGGGGAAAAAACCCCCCTGAACAAACAAAATGAAAGTTCCCAGAAAAAGCACAGGAAATGACACGGCAGAAAAAGTTGTGAGCGGCAAACCTCCACGTGGTATGAGGGTAGTGCTTTTATATGGATGAAAACTGCATCCCAAAGATCAGAGCCCTAGGAGGAATAAGATCCAAACGGGAAAATCAATTTCAGGCATCCAGTAGGTTAAAGCTGTTTTGTTTCGATGTTAATATCTTTTTCAGGATGTTTGACAATCCTTCCGCCGAGTTACTCTTGGCTTCTGGCCAGACTTCTCACGAAGAAGTTACAAAAAGATCAGCAGAACGGAAACGATAATCTCAGACTAGAGAATGACACAGGGAGAAATTTGTCCCCCGTCCCTGCAGGAACTCAATATCCCCATCCTTCCATGCGAGTTCTGTTCCTGTCCTTGTCTCTTTCCTGCAAGGGGACGGGGACCAATTTGTCCTGTGTCATTCTCTACTCATGCTGATGGTGGCAGAAACATCGGTTCTACCTACCTAGAGTTATCAGATTTTACTCCTGTATAAACCGACCCCCATAGCCCCGCCCTCCAAGGCCCCGCCAGTTCCACCCAGCCATGCCCTATTATGTCCAAGTCACGCCCTGTTCTGCTCTAGCCTCGCCCCATCCACGCCCCCCCCCCTCAACCTGTTTTCGTCTTCAGGACCACATCAGGAGGTTCCCTGTGCACGCCACGCAATGATATCGCGCACATGCGTATATGCCCTCCCAACGTGGTCCCGAGGTGGAAGCTTTTCAAAACCTGGACAAAGTGCCGGGTTTTGAAAATCCGTCCGGAACACCCGGATGTGTCCTCTAAAATGAGGATTTGTCCGGGTAAATCCGGATGTCTGGTAACCCTATAGCTACCCAGATGTAGGAAGACCCAGACAACGGCAACAATCACAAATGCAAAACAGTGATAACTTTGATGCTGAATGTTCGGACTGGCTACCTACTACTCGTAGCCATTAGTTTGATTGCTAACTGTTCGCTTCATGAACGGTGTCAATATACTGTGGATGACAGTGATGGTCATTTTAATGAGCCTCCAAAAAATAAAACTAAAAGACCATGATTAAAATCAATTAAGAAATGCGAGTTGTGCTCTTGGATAGAGTCCAAAAGAATACATTGCATTACCGAGAGGCTGGTATTCTGCAATTACCTACACGGTTCAAAGTGGATCAGTAGTAAAAAAAATAAATCTAGGCAGTTTCTAGAGAACAGCTGATGATACTTCCACAACTTGACTACTGCAACTCCATCTACATGGGAATCAACACCACTCTGATTCCCAAAATGCAACTCATCCAAAACACCGCCGTCAGACTAATCTTCAACCTGAGAAAATATGGCTACCCGTCCCGTCACGAATAACCTTCAAAACTGCATGCATCATTCACCGTATACTTTACGGAAACTCCGCGGCTCTTCTCTTCCAATTCTTCTCCAAGGCATGGTCTACTTCCCACAGAACCCTCAACAGAATACGTCTAAGTCTCCCTTCCTCAAAAAATCTGCAATACAAATGCGTTTTCCACTCCATGCTCACCTTTCTAGGCGTAAAAACTTGGAATGGCCTTACTGAAATGATCAGGACGGAACCTAACTACACCATATTCCGGAAGAAATTGAAAACTCATCTGACACCTAATCACTTGTATTCTCTTCTCCTCCTGTATCTTCCTGCCCTCCATTATCCTCCCTACCCTCTTCGACCCCCTTCCTCTGTAATGTCGCCAAGAACTTGTATAGATATGTGCGATGCACAAATGGAAGAAATAAATAAATATAACAACAAGATACATGCAGAGAATATAACATCCAAAATAGAAACCAGGGCAATTAGAATTACATTAAAATAAACTTATACAGTAAAAGATATCAGTTTATGATACTTTCGTAAATTACTAACAGTCACAGTAGTCTCACATTATCTATAAGAAATAGATAAATTAAAATTCACATTATAACATACTTCTGGAAAGATAATCATTTACCTCCTACCCTGTGGCAGAGGTTTCTACCACAGCCCAGAGCACTAATGCAGGAGAATTACATTATTGTCCTTTGAAAGGCTTAAGGCCTGGATATAGGGTTACCAGACATCTGGGAAAACCCGGACATATCCTCTTGTTAGACGGGCTCCCGGAGGGGCTTTTCTAAACCCAGCATTTATCCAGGTTTCGGAAAGCCCCGACGAACTCCGGCCGCACACGGAGGGCCTCTGAACATGTGCAGATGATATCACACATGTCTGCACACGCTCCAGGCCCTTCAGACGCGACCGGAGCTCGTCGCAGAAGAGAGGAGGCTTGCTAGGGGTGGGGGTGGGGGCAGAACTGGGCGGGGATGGAGACAGAACCAGGCGGGGCTGGGGCAGGGCTAGAGGTGGAACGGGGCGGGGCTATGTGTCCGGGGCCTTTGTAAAATATGAATCCATCTTTGCTGAGTCATAAGAAACTTTGATGAATCAGCATTTTTTTTTTTTTTTTTAAACAAATAGCTCATGGATTTTGATGTGCTACAAGAGTTCATGATAATGACATCTGTCCTGCTTCTTTATCATCTTGGCAGGACCTTGGAAGAAGGTACACAAAGAAGCCGATTCACCCTCCTTGGGCCCCGTCGTCCCTAATCGGGATAAATCCTGATTGGTCATGTGGTCACCAGAGCATGTGAAAGATGTGGAACAGAACCAGAAAGTGAGAAGAAGGAGTTGGGGGCTGAAGCCGAAGAAGGAGAGAAGGAAAGAGAAGATTTCCTGGATGACTAACGCATCTCTGAAAAAGGACATTTATCAGTTATGCTAAAGGACTGGGGCTGCGGGGGTGAGGCTGGTGCGGAACGGAGCATGTCTTGGGCAGGGCTGGGTCGAACTGGGCGGGCCTAGGGGCGGGGCTATAGGTTCCTTATCTGTGTGCTACACCTAAGGATGGATGAACTCAGCAGCTGAATATCTTTTGGACTGAAATACACGGCTTGTACTGCTGGAGAAAGGGTGAGGATGTGCGATCTCCTTCGGTTCCGGGATAAGTAAATCACAGCTATTTTCTTTGCTAAGGGTTGGTTCATTCTGGGACAAGTGTTACGGTAATTTAGCTAAAGAGATAGTGGCTGTTTTAAAGTTCTTGTCAGGAAATTTTTCGACATACCCTTCTCCTTCCGTATTCGCTGTGAGAGGGGATTAACAGAACCGCGAATAACTTTTTCATATGTTATTCGATGTTTTCTATTAAAAGGGAGGGGGGTAGGGTATTTGGGGGGTTTTGATAAACCATTTTTGAAGGTCTATAAATGCTTAATTTTATGGTTATGACATGTATGTTATAGCACACTGTTTATAAGTTCTGGAAATTTAATAAAGAATTATAATGATAATTGTTGGGTAGGGTGGAGGGGGGGTATTAATCTGTTTGTGTCTTGCAAGAATATTAAGTGATGTTTAAAGTGTAAAATGTTTTTTATCCTGTATTCCACTTATTGAAAGTGTTAAAAATGAATAAAGATTTATATATATAAAAAAAAAACAACCCCTTCGTGAATAGGGTGATACCGCGAGTAACATGGTGGGAGACCTGGCCTGTTCCTGAAGGAGAGGCATAACATGGTGAAGAAAGCACCGGGAAGCGGAGATTTTCTCTGTAAATACTTGGAATCAGCGATTTCTCTATGCAAGCTGATGTAATTTGGGGGGAGGAGCCAGCAAGCTAAAAACCGGGAATAATCGAAACCGCGATTGCTGAAACCGCAAATACAGAGGGAGAAGTGTAGTCATATATAATTAGGTTCGATACATATTTCTCGTATTTACTGTAGTATTTTAGAAATACATTTGTGAATAATCATTAGAAGAATTTGTAACTATATTTTTATAACTTGCATGCCAGATGTCTAAGTATTTTTGATATCTAATAAAATAATTTATAATTACACTGTGCCAACCTTCTTTTAAATAAAGCAGCAATTATATAGAATCAGAGGGACATTAGGTACAATTAGTCCTACTTGAAATGAGTCCTGAATAATTGCTTTCTAAGTGATTTTTTTTCTGTTGTTACCTCTGCACGCTTACAGATTTGGGGGCTTAGCCTTAATGCTTTCCTAAATTGCAAATAATTTCTTATTATCCTAACAGAAATTGGCAAAGCGTTCCACACTATAGGAGCTTGATATAATAAAGATGACATGAATGATTGCAGGATGAATGAAGCCTTTGACCAACAGATAGATTGATCAAATCTAACGGAATGGTGTAGCAGTACCATGCAGACTTTTAAAGATCAATGTACAAAGTTTAAATTATACCTGCATGTCAACTGGACGTTAATGAAGTTTGAGGAATAAAGAAGAAAGTCTATTAAATTTGTAAACTGAATATATCAATCTAGCACCTACATTCTGAACCTGAAATGCTACATCACAGTAATCTATTTGTAGCAATAGAAGTGACTGAGCAAATGAAAGGAGGTCAACTCAAAAAATTTCTTAATAGCTCTTACCTACTCTTCCATAAATCCTGGTTGATTTTCTTCAAAACCTTCAAGAATAACTGTTGTATTGTTAGCTGACATACTTTTTATAAAATAATAAGTAACAGGGGTGTGAAATGGGATATTGGGTGAAACACACCATATCTTGTTCTCTTAGGCTTCCATGACTGGCGTCATGATTGTAGCAGGTTTCTAGGTCTTTCTGCATCTGTGTAGAAAGAACTGACGTTTCAGCCATCATGCTGTGGCTTTCTTCAGGGTATACTGTGAGGTCTGCAGTGTGTCTTTATATATAGTGGGTTCACGGACCTGATTGAAAAGAGGGCAGTCTGTGGGTCGAGAAATTTGAATTTTGGGCGGGAAAGTTTGTTGGGCTGACCTGATTGAGAACAGGGAAGGCTGTTGGTCATAAATTTGAATTTTGGAGGGAAAGTTCCTTGGAGGTCCAAGTTTGAATTTGAATTTTGGCGGGAAAGTTCATTGGAAATACTCAACATTCAAACTTACAATCTATATCCCCATTGGTTCCCACCCATGAAAATCTTGTTCTCTAAACTAAACTAAAGTTTAAAAAAGAACGACCATATTAGTCCATATTATCGTGTACTTCATTGGCTGCCTTTGGAGGCAAGAGTATTATTCAAATTTTCCTGTATCTGCTTTAAGCTGATATCGGGATTGTCTCCAGCTTACCTTTTTCCTCATTTTGTGTTGCATAGACCATCAAGAGAAACTAGAAACTTCTACTTATTTGCTTATCCCAAAATTAATGGGTGTAGATATAAGACCTTCTTAGATAGGACCCTCGCATTTCAAGCTGGTAGGCAACAATCTTGGTTAGGTAAATGCATTCAGCAAGCTATGTTATCCTATTGCAGTTTTTGGAAATTAATTAAGACCACTTTGTTCGATAAGTTTATTACTTAGTGAGTTTTATTATTGAAATTCTATTTTACAGATATTTGTATTTTTTACTGTATTATTGTATTTCGCTGTTTGTCCAGCTCTTTTTAGTGTAAACCGCCTAGAACTTTTGGTTATGGCGGTATAAAAGAATAAAGTTATTATTATTATTATTACAGTATGAGATGTTAAAGGAAGAGACAGTAAAGAGGAAAAATTTACAATTTGGTGAATAACCGAGTTTTTATGGAAGATTTGAAGAGAGCCTAGTTTCTCTCAGACACAAAGGGATATTATTCCATGATTCAGTTAGTTTAAAGCACAGAGACTTCCCCAGTTTACCAGTAGAAACTATGCCTTTCAAAGATGGAAAAGATAATTTAGGTTTTTGCATAGTTTTAACCATGTTTTTGCATAGTTTTAACCATATTTTTTGGAGTTCCAAGACAGAGGAATTAGAGGAGGACAAATGGCAAATAAGATTTTAAAGGTGAGGCAAGCTTAAAATTACCTTTACCAAAAATCAGCCTAGTTATAGTAGTTTGGATCAGTTGAAATCACCTTTTCTTTCGCTTCTGTTCAATTTTTTTTTAAATTCTTTATTGAGTTTCCAAACTGCAATAGTGCAATATACAGATAAATAATATACAAGTGAGTTAACAAAAGCACATTCAACTTACAATATACATAACCAAACCATTTTCTCCCACCCACCCACCCACCCAGAGATTATTCAATACAACACAGAAACATAGATTTCCCCAATAACCTTACCCTATTCTAATAATTCCCTCCCCCCACCCCAAATGTAAATACTCAAAGGTCAAAATTAGGACAGAAATATCCCCCCCCACCCTTCCCTGGATGTGTACTAAAATAAACAAAACTGACTTATAGTCAAAGACCTACTATATTGAAGTATATATGATGTCAACGGGCCCCACACTAATTTAAATATATTATCGTGCCCCAAACTATCGGCATTCATCCTTTCAAAGATTTGCCCACCAGAAAGGGAAATTTAGACCATCGCAATTCTTCCAATTTCAGGTTACCATCTGCATAGCTATCCTGGTCATTATTAGAAAAAGACGGCATTTAAATCGATCCATAGGGGGCTTAACATGCAATAACGTTCCACATATGATCGCTTCTGTTCTTGATCACAATCTACTCTTGAGGCGTAAATGTAGAAAAATCAATACATTTTGATCCTGAGAAATTGATAGCGTAGGCCATTACCCTGAAGAGATGATTGTCAAGAACCCATGTCTGTCAAGAACCCATGTCTGTCAAGAATGCATGTCTGTTGAGAACCCATGTCTGTCAAGAACCCATGTCTGTCAAGAATGCATGTCTGTCAAGAACCCATGTATGTTGAGAACCCATGTCTGTCAAGAACCCATGTCTGTCAAGAACCCATGTCTGTCAAGAACCCATGTATGTCAAGAATGCATGTCTGTCAAGAACCCATGTCTGTCAAGAATGCATGTCTGTCAAGAACCCATGTATGTCAAGAATGCATGTCTGTCAAGAACCCATGTCTGTCAAGAACGCAAGTCTGTCAAGAACCCATGTCTGTCAAGAACCCATGTATGTCAAGAATGCATGTATGTCAAGAACCCATGTCTGTCAAGAATGCATGTCTGTCAAGAACGCAAGTCTGTCAAGAACGCAAGTCTGTCAAGAACCCATGTCTGTCAAGAATGCATGTCTGTCAAGAACCCATGTATGTCAAGAATGCATGTCTGTCAAGAATGCATGTCTGTCAAGAACGCAAGTCTGTCAAGAACCCATGTCTGTCAAGAACCCATGTATGTCAAGAATGCATGTCTGTCAAGAACCCATGTCTGTCAAGAACGCAAGTCTGTCAAGAACCCATGTCTGTCAAGAACCCATGTATGTCAAGAATGCATGTATGTCAAGAACCCATGTCTGTCAAGAATGCATGTCTGTCAAGAACGCAAGTCTGTCAAGAACCCATGTCTGTCAAGAACCCATGTATGTCAAGAATGCATGTATGTCAAGAACCCATGTCTGTCAAGAATGCATGTCTGTCAAGAACCCATGTCTGTCAAGAACGCAAGTCTGTCAAGAACCCATGTCTGTCAAGAACCCATGTATGTCAAGAATGCATGTATGTCAAGAACCCATGTCTGTCAAGAATGCATGTCTGTCAAGAACGCAAGTCTGTCAAGAACGCAAGTCTGTCAGAGGCTTGCACGGTACGATGTGAACTCCAATTATTAGAGCCCTCAATACTCAAAAGGCTTAATGGAGTCTAGTTTATTAATCAAGTAGCCAAGGACATAAATAGTGAATAAAGAGACTTAATTAATGAGTAAAGGTAGTCTGAACATATGTTTCAATGAGGCTGGAACTTGCACAGACGTGCAACATGTATAATTTATCATCACACAAATACAGAGCATTTTCTGGACTTTCCCTCAAAGGACTGAAATATACTGTATGCCCTTATGAATACCATTAAAACAAAGTCTTCATCTAAAATACTGCTACACTAGGAACCCATTAATCTTTGCATGGTGATGGTTTCCCCCCCCCCCCGCCCCCCTCCATATGTTAATTTGCATTCACCTATTCAGTTCTCCTTCAGAGAAGTTGGCATGGATTCTGAGGCTCGGGCACCACATAAAGAAAGTCACATCAGGTGGGCCTCTCCTGGGATGTAAGCTTATATATTCCCTTTCTCTCGTTACGTCTGAAATTAGAATTTCAAGATGATGAGTTTCAACTTAATTGAGGAGACAATGACATTCTCCAGGATGATTAACCATGTCCTGTCCTGCATGATTCCGATTATCTTCATTCATATGGTACATATTTCAGTAATGCTGAAATAAAAATGTTGTTCTTCTGTTATTTGGAGTTGATATTCTCAGGGTTTATAGAGTAAACTTTTGATAATGGCAGAACAAATCCCAAATTCAGGCAACTCAACATGCATTTCGGGGGTAAATTTATAACGGGTAAAGGGTCATGGATTTGATATACCACCTCTCTGTGGCTCCAACCAAAGCAGTTTGCATATATTATATGTAGTTACTTTTTCTGTCCCTAGAGGGCTCACAATCTAACTTCTGTACTTGGGACAATGGAGGGTTAAGTGACTTGCCCAAGGTCACGAGGAGCTGCATCGAGAATCAAACCCAATTCCCAAGAATCTCAAGTCACTGCACTGACCATAAAGCTACTCCTCCACTTTGCTTAGGTATTTAGGCAAAATGTCTGAAAAGGTATCTATTTTAAGCCTCTTATAGAAAGACGACATAGGTGCTTATGTGCTTGCAACTTTGTGCAATGTGCATGCATGCATTCTGTGGTGCATGGTGAGTGCATGTGTTCAAATGTATTGCACAGAAATTTTATAAAATACATATGTAAATTGCAATCAAATTATGCTCCTAGAAATGCCTAAGTGGAACCTATATAAAATTAGGTACAATCTTTCAGTTTGAAGACCTACATATGCTCCTGTGAAATTTGATGAATGGTCCTTTGTGCAAATAAAGCAGGCTATACAGGGACATGAGTAAATGATACAAGACCCAGGAGGAGGGTGTGGAGAGGAGAGAGAATGCAGAGATCCTGGAGGATAAGGGAGCAGCAAGTGGTTTGGGAGTGCTCCTTCTAATCCCAAGATGGCGGTTGGAATCTCCCATGGCAGTCTTGTGAGGCTATTACGGGAAGTCCTGGTAACTATTTTGGCTGAGGAACCTGTGGAGGCAAGGGTGACTGGAGATTGCTCTTTCCCAGAAGACATTATTAGTCCACTAAGCCATTTAGAAGTAGGCTCAGAGAAGGCCTTTAGTGGTAGAAGGGTGAAGGGGCTGGGGTTTGGGTGGACAGCAAGCTAGCTAGACTTCTTCTAGGGGGAAAGGTGTGGCAGTGGTGGCTGGTCCAGGAAGATCCATGAGGTGCCATTATCAGTTTTGTTTCCAGTTTCATCCAAAACTGATTGGTGAATTTCAGCTGCAGATTCAGTTATGGCCAGAATCATAACCGTTGGTTTCAGTTGGCCTCTAGCGATGATGTCCTTATCTAAGACTCTGGTGATCTGCAGACCATATCTTCAAAAATATATAAACGGGATGGAGTAGTCCATGAAGGCAGCTATTGAAATGGTCAATGGTCTTTGTCATAAAGTGTATAGGGACTGACAAAGATCTCACTATATATTCTTTGGAAGAAAGGTAGGAGAGAGGAGATATGATAGAGACTTTAAATGCCTACATAACCCACATTGTACAAATGCACGCGAGGTGAGTCTCTTTCAGTTGAAAGGAAGCTCTGGGATGAGGACCACGGGATGAAGATGCAAGGGAATAGACTCATAAGAAATCAGAGGAAATACTTCTTCATGGAAAAAATAGTAAATGAATGGAACGGCCTCCCAGTGGAGGTGGTGGAAATGAAAACTGTGTCTGAATTCAAGAAAGCTTGGAGCAAGTACATAGGGTCTATAGGGGATAGGCCATATGGTCATTTTCTATGTTTCTATCCCCAGTGGGTTTAAAATCTAAGAGGACTTTTTTTTTTACTAAAGTTTCAAGTTTATTATCCATTTGGCATACCGCTCATCATAGGAATCCGAGTGGTTTACATTTACAGTATATCTTAATTGGGAGATGAACGAGAGCAAGGAGAGTATAGAAAAGGGATTATTGTAGAGAATCTCGGAAAGAGCGAAAATTGAAGGCCTTGAGCATGCGCAGACGCTCAAGGCCCAGCACAAGGAAGAGGGAAGATCTTCGGGCACCGGCACTGGCATGTCCTGTGCGTTGGTGCTGGTGCCGGTGTCAGATAGGGGTAAGAGAATGTGTTTGGATGGTTGGATGGGTGAGTGGGGGATGCCAGATTGCGGCGGGGGGGAGGGGGAGTGGTTGATGCAAGCGGGGGGGATGCCAGATCGTGTGTGTGTGTGTGGGGGGGGGTGGAGCAGTGCCGGTGGCCACGGGAAGGGGGGGAGGAGGTGAAACAAATCAAGCGAGTTTCCCTTACATCCTATGGGGAAACTCGCTTTGATATACAAGTAAATTGGTTTACGAGCATGCTTCTGGAGCGAATTATGCTCGTAAACCAAGGTTCCACTGTATAGAGGCATCAATACCTCCATTTTCCTACTAGCCATAGCTCTCTCTATGCAACCTAGCATCCTTCTAGCTTTCGCCATCACCTTTTCAACCTGTTTGGCCACCTTAAGATCATCACATACGATCCCACCCAAGTCCCGCTCTTCTGTCTTGCACATAAGCTATTCACTCCCTAAATCTGTACCGTTCCCTCGGGTTCTTGGAGCCCAAATGCATGACCTTGCATTTCTTAGCATTAAATTTTAGCTGCCAAATTTCAGACCATTCTTCAAGCTTCGCCAGGTCTTTCTTCGTGTTATAATAATAATAATAATAATAATTTTATTTTTTATATACCGCCATACCCAGCGAGTTCTAGGCGGTTTACATCAATTCAAAAGGATCTACGTTATCTAGCAGATTTACAAACAAATAAAATAAAACAGTTCAGTAACAAGTAAAAACTGAAATTGACCGAGGATGGGGGAGGTTGTTGAAGATGTGGAAGAGAGGAGCTGAAAAAAGGGGGGGTGAATGCTGGGGGGGGAGAGGAAAATGTGAGCGGGTAGGGCCGTTAGAGGTCTTGTTTGCTGAAAAGGTAAGTTTTGAGAAATTTTCTGAAGTCGAAGTAGGAGGGGGCTTCGAGGATCATTTGGGCCAGCCATGTGTTGAGCTTGGCTGCTTGGTAGGCGAAGGTTTTGTCTATGAATCTTTTATAGTGGCAGAGTTTTAGCGAGGGGAAGGCGAATAGTTGAGTTCTACGGGATTTCTTGTTTATGTGATAGAGGTTAAAGTGGGGGTTGATGTAGCTTGGAGTAGCACCATTAACCGATTTGTAGCAGAAGCATGCAAACTTGAAAAGGACTCTTGAATCGAATGGCAGCCAGTGTAGTTGGTGGTAGAAGGGGGGTGACATGTTCCCATTTCTTTAGGCCGAAGATGAGACGCACGGCGGTGTTTTGGATTAATTTTAATCTCCTGGTGGTTTTCTTCGTGGCGTTTAGGTAAATGATGTTGCAGTAGTCAAGAGTGCTGAGGATGGAAGATTGAACCAGTAGACGGAAAGCGGAGTCGTCAAAGTATTTTTTTATTGTGCGTAGTTTCCATAGTACGGAGAAGCTTTTCTTGACCATGTGTTCAGTGTGGTTTTCTAAGGATAAATTTTTGTCCAGAGTGACTCCCAGAATTTTTAGGAGTCACTCTGGACTTTATATGGTATCCACACCATACCATATAAAGAGCCCTAAAATGGAGTGGACTAACAGTTATTTTTACACACAGTTCATAGGCATGTTTGCCTTTCAACTGTGGCGGTTGGCTTAGGAAAAAACACAAATTAAACAATATTTCAAATAATGACTAAAAGTAGACAAGTCACAAGAATCTAAAACCACATAAAATAATTAGCAATTTTCTCTTGTTTTTCCAGTGGAAAGAGTTCTAGTGTTTTATTATCATTACATGACCAATAACAGATGGCCACATAATAACAGCAGTGACACATCGGTGTTCCCAACGGCGCTGATGAATCATGCTGGAAGCACACGGCTCTTCGCCTTCCATATTTTCTAAACATCAGCTCTCAATTTCCATTATTTTTCTTTTTCAATTCCGTTTCCATTTATTCATGTTGCACTCATTAGAAACACTTAACCATCTTGCATTTATTAATGTAGCCATTTGGATACTTTGCAGACGATGAAACATTTTCCTGTGCAAACCAGAAGAATTCATGTACAATGTAGGGAAATGCAAGGTCATGCATATAGGGAGAAAGAACCCGATGTTCAGCTACCAAATGGGGGGGATTAGTATTAGAGTAACCTTGAAAGAGATTTGGGTGTACTGGTGGACACAACAATGAAGTCAACAGCACAATGTGCAGCAGCCGCGAAGAAGGCAAACAGAATGTTGGGTATTATTAAGAAGGGTATTACGACCAGAACGAGAGAAGTCATCCTGCCGTTGTATCGGGCAATGGTGCGCCCGCACCTGGGGTACTGTGTTCAGTATTGGTCACCGTACCTTAAGAAGGATATGACAATACTTGAGAGGGTCCAGAGGAGAGCGACACGAATGATTAAGGGCATGGAAAACCTTTCATACACTGAAAGATTGGAGAGACTGGGGCTCTTCTCCCTGGAAAAGAGGAGACTCAGAGGAACCATGATAGAGACCTACAAGATCATGAAGGGCATAGAGAAAGTAGAGAGGGACAGATTCTTCAAACTTTCAAAACATAAAAGAACAAGAGGGCATTCGGAAAAGTTGGAAGGAGACAGATTCAAAACAAATACTAGGAAGTTTTTCTTTACCCAGCGTGTGGTGGACACCTGGAATGCGCTTCCAGAGGACGTAATAGGGCAGAGTACGGTACTGGGGTTCAAGAAAGGATTGGACAATTTCCTGCTGGAAAAGGGGATAGAGGGGTATAGATAGAGGATTACTGCGCAGGTCCTGGACCTGTTGGGCTGCCGCGTGAGTGGACTGCTGGGCATGATGGACCTCAGGTCTGACCCAGCAGAGGCATTGCTTATGTTCTTATGGGAGAGGAGGAGATAGTGGATGCTGCGGATGGACCATTTGGCCTTTACCTGCCATCATGTTTCTAGGTTTCTATAACCATAAAGCTCTATGACATCACAATGCAGGTGTAAAGAGCCTTAGCCAATGGGAAGAGGAGATGCAAATGTTAAGAGCCTTAGCCAATAGGGAGAGGAGGAGATAGTGGATGCTCTGGATGGGCCATTTGGCCTTTATCTGCCATCATGTTTCTAGGTTTCTATAATCATAAAGCTCCATGACATCACAATGCAGGTGCAAAGAGCCTTAGCCAATGGGAAGAGGAGATGCAAATGTTAAGAGCCTTAGCCAATAGGGAGAGGAGGAGATAGTGGATGCTGCGGATGGACCATTTGGCCTTTATCTGCCATCATGTTTCTAGGTTTCTATAATCATAAAGCTCCATGACATCACAATGCAGGTGCAAAGAGCCTTAGCCAATGGGAAGAGGAGATGCAAATGTTAAGAGCCTTAGCCAATAGGGAGAGGAAGAGATAGTGGATGCTGCGGATGGACCATTTGGCCTTTATCTGCCATCATGTTTCTAGGTTTCTATAATCATAAAGCTCCATGACATCACAATGCAGGTGCAAAGAGCCTTAGCCAATGGGAAGAGGAGATGCAAATGTTAAGAGCCTTAGCCAATAGGGAGAGGAGGAGATAGTGGATGCTGCGGATGGACCATTTGGCCTTTATCTGCCATCATGTTTCTAGGTTTCTATAATCATAAAGCTCCATGACATCACAATGCAGGTGCAAAGAGCCTTAGCCAATGGGAAGAGGAGATGCAAATGTTAAGAGCCTTAGCCAATGCGCTTCCAGAGGGCGTAACAGGGCAGAGTACGGTACTGGGGTTCAAGAAAGGTTTGGACAATTTCTTGCTGGAAAAGGGGATAGAGGGGTATAGATAGAGGATTACTGCACAGGTCCTGGACCTGTTGGGCCGCCGCATGAGCGGACTACTGGGCACGAAGGACCTCGGGTCTGACCCAGTGGAGGCATTGCTTATGTTCTTATGTTCTTATGTACCTCTTCATATAGAGGGGCGTTTTCGACATGACATCCATATCCGAGTTTTGGACGTTTTGCCGAGCACACGCAAAAATCCAGTAGCGGACATGACCAGTTTCGAAATAGAAGAACATCTATCTTTTGATTGTAGCAGGTTTCCGGGTTGTGCCGCGCCTGAGTAAAAAGAACCGACATTTCAGCCATCGTGCTGTGGCTTGTCTCGAAAATAGCCATTTCCAGATGTCCTTGCTCTTAGTGTGTCTATCTTTTTGAAAAAAGTAAACACAAAACACCTCACATTAAAAGAAAAACACACAAAACAAGACACTGGGACGTACCGGGTTGGGGTAGAACTTAATAGACTGGCCACACAGACGTCCTAGCAGAGCAGCGAGGCAGCCTAGGGTGCATCGCAGTGACCTTTATGTAAAATGGCCCAGGTACACATCACACCACAATCTTTTATATTGTATGGTGAGCCCTCCAAAACCCACCCAAAACTTACTGGACACAACTGTACAGTACACCACACCAATAGCCCTTATGCCTGCAGGTATCACCTACAGATAAGCAGCATAAAATCTGTTTTACTCTTGGGGGCCTTGCCAGGTACTTGGGACCTTCGGTCTGTCCCAGTATGGCAATTCTTATGCTCCTATGTGAGCCATGTATAGGACGATCAAGCCATTGTGACATCACTGCTGAGGTTGGCTCTTAGGCATTGGTGGAATGAGGCATTATGACATCACAATCTCAGCTCCGGAATGCTGCTACTCTTTGGGTTTCTGTCTGGTACTTGGGGCCTGGGATGGCCACTGTTGGAAACAGGATACTGGTCTTGATGGACCTTCAGTCCGTCCCAGTATGGCAATTCTTATGCTCCTATGTGAGCCATGTATAGGACGATCAAGCCATTGTGACATCACTGCTGAGGTTGGCTCTTAGGCATTGGTGGAATGAGGCATTATGACATCACAATCTCAGCTCCGGAATGCTGCTACTCTTTGGGTTTCTGTCTGGTACTTGGGGCCTGGGATGGCCACTGTTGGAAACAGGATACTGGTCTTGATGGACCTTCAGTCCGTCCCAGTATGGCAATTCTTATGCTCCTATGTGAGCCATGTATAGGACGATCAAGCCATTGTGACATCACTGCTGAGGTTGGCTCTTAGGCATTGGTGGAATGAAGCATTATGACATCACAATCTCAGCTCCGGAATGCTTCTACTCTTTGGGTTTCTGTCTGGTACTTGGGGCTGGTCTTGATGGACCTTCAGTCCGTCCCAGTATGGCAATTCTTATGCTCCTATGTGAGCCATGTATAGGACGATCAAGCCATTGTGACATCACTGATGAGGTTGGCCCTTAGGCATTGGTGGAATGAGGCATTATGACATCACAATCTCAGCTCCGGAATGCTGCTACTCTTTGGGTTTCTGTCTGGTACTTGGGGCCTGGGATGGCCACTGTTGGAAACAGGATACTGGTCTTGATGGACCTTCAGTCCATCCCAGTATGGCAATTCTTATGCTCCTATGTGAGCCATGTATAGGACGATCAAGCCATTGTGACATCACTGCTGAGGTTGGCTCTTAGGCATTGGTGGAATGAAGCATTATGACATCACAATCTCAGCTCCGGAATGCTGCTACTTTTTGGGTTTCTGTTAGGTACTTGGGACTTGGTTTGGCCACAGTCTGTCCCAGTATGGCAGCTTTATCTTCTAATTTACTTACGGTATGTTATGTTTTTAACTATGGTAAGGGCTTAGCGTAGCTTAGTAACAGTGCTTTAAAGGGACATAATTTTCTGCTGTGTTTTTCCCACAGAATTCCATTGCTAGTGGTTTTATTGAGAGATTTCCGCTTCTAACAAGTGAAAGAGCTCATCAGTCCCTTAGGTGTAAGTCCATTACATGATCAAATTGAAGTGTGTACGAGTATTTTTTGCAATTTTTGCCCTGTGAGCCTTTGCAGTGTATCGCATGAACAGATAATTCAGACCCCTATTACATTAATATCGTCTCGTTCGGGAGATGATATGTCAATCTTGTTTCTGAAACCTATTTAGGATGGAAATGGATGCTCACCTAGAGAGCAGTACAGAGGAAGAAAAAAAAGTCTAAGTGTTAATCAAAGTAGATTCTAATTTCTTAACGCTGACGGTTGAGCATGAAACAAGGAAGGCATCCTCCAACCTCGCCCAGGGTCCCCACTAGTAATCAGACCAGGGGAGGTAGACGAGACCTTTTGTTTTTTGAACAGGGCAATTTACCGTGGCAGTTACAGGAAATTCTAAGTTGCTCCATAGCCACCTTTGGAATGCAGGGTACCCAGGAGGGTAATACACTAGGGGTCTACGCATTAGAATAGTTTGATTAATTTGCTTGGGGGGAGGGGGTTCAGGGGGGGTGTTTAGCTTTTTGGTGTTTTTAGCATTTATTTAATTTTTTTGCGTGAAAATGCTCTTTCAAATAGCATGAGCTGAGAATGAAACAAAGCAAACTGGAATTTAAAAAAAAAAAAATTGATTTGCTTGCTTTTTTTAAATTTGATTTTCCAGCAACATGAGATGTGTTCTTTCTTTAGTTTGAAAACAAATGCACATTTCTACATTAATTTTTATTTAATTTAATTTAAATTCTTATATTCCGCCAATAACCGTGAGGTTTCTAAGCGGTTTACAAAAATGAATGCATTAAAAGATACAATAAATAAATAAGATAGGTACTTGGAAATTCCCTACATAAGAACATAAGAAGTTGCCTCCACTGGGTCAGACCGAGGTCCATCTCGCCCAGCGGTCCGCTCCCGCGGCGGCCCATCAGGTCTGCGACCTGTGAAGTGGTTTCTGACCACTTCTATAACCTACATCAAGTTCTATCTGTACCCCTCTATCCCTTTATCCTCCAGGAACCTATCCAAACCCTTCTTGAATCCCTGTACAGAGTTCTGGCCTATCACTTCCTCCGGAAGCGCGTTCCATGTGTCTACCACCCTCTGCGTAAAAAAGAATTTTCTAGCATTTGTTCTAAACCTGTCCCCTTTCAATTTCTCCGAGTGACCCCTAGTGCTTGTGGCTCCTCTCAGTTTGAAGAATCTGTCCTTATTTGCTCTCTCTATGCCCTTAAGGATTTTGAAGGTTTCTATCATGTCCCCTCAAAGTCTCCTCTTCTCCAGGGAGAACAGCCCCAGCATTTTTAACCTGTTAGCGTATGGAAAATTTTCCATACCTTTTATCAGCTTAGTCGCCCTCCTCTGCACTCCCTCGAGTACTGCCATGTCCTTCTTGAGGTACGGCAACCAGTATTGAACACAGTACTCCAGGTGCGGGCGCACCATTGCGCGATACAGCGGCATGATGACTTCCTTCGTCCGGGTTGTGATACCCTTACGAAGGAAGTCATCACAACCCGGACGAAGGAAGTCATCATGCCGCTGTATCGCGCAATGGTGCGCCCGCACCTGGAGTACTGTGTTCAATACTGGTCGCCGTACCTCAAGAAGGACATGGCGGTACTCGAGGGAGTGCAGAGGAGGGCGACTAAGCTGATAAAACTGTCCCAAAGGCTCACAATCTAACTAAAGTACCTAAAGAGACAATTTATGAAAAATAAAGATAAAATATAAAGACAGAGATAGAGATAGAGATAGAAATGAATATTCCACCAAGTAAAGACTAAATAAATTTAAAGATAGAATCTTAAATAATAAAATAAAATGCTAGCCACGCATGCGCACTTGCCTCGCGTGTTCCCTGATCCCTTTTCTGTCGGGATGTGGCAAGACAAGTGCGCATGCGCGCCCTTCCCTGCTCTCCACCTCACAATATAAAGAACAACCTACTCCTCCCCCCCCCCCGCTTTTTACTAAACTGCGATGGCGGTTATTTGCGCAGGGTTCCTATGAGTGTCAGGAGCAGCGCGGCACACTCAGCGAGGCTCCCTGCGATAATAACCGCTATCGCGATTTAGTAAAAGCAAGGTAAGCTGTGAAGTAATGAAGCATTAGAATTCAAGAAAGCTTGGGACAAGTACGTTGGATCTCTAAGGGAGAGGAACGGATAACAGACAGCAAGGACAGACAGACTAGATAGGCCAAATGGTCTTTATCTGCTTTCGTTTTTCTCTGTTTCTATGTAACGTCAGAGGAAGACTTTGTTATTCTTGCCTCATGTCGCCTTGAGGAACTTTCTGTGTTCCGACGGACTCCTGGATCATGTGGGCGGAGCTAGCGCTGCGTACGTCTAGCAGCGCTGTAAAAATAATTAGTAGCAAGTGGTTATTATGCCTGTACTGTTCCTTCATAAATAATGAACCCGATATTACAAAAGATTTATGTTCCTAACTCCAGGGTCCTTTTACTGAACTGTAGGAAACGGTGGCCTTAGCACACCCTTATGTGGGTTTATTTATTTATTAAAAGAAAATGATATTCCGCTCCCTCAACATTTCTAGGTGGATTCCAACAAACATCCATAATTTAAAACAAAAGGCCATTATACCTGTAGCTGTAAAATGGCCTTTTTAAAATTAATGTCTGTGCTCTAATGTTATTAGAGACGCATGGCCTTTAAAACATTTTACGATCTGAGCATTTGCTGACAAATTCTATATAGTCTTTGGTGGGTCCAACTGATCTAGGGGCCTAATTTAATTGATTAATAGGCTTAATTGGCATCGATAACTGGCACTTAACACCTCATAATAGGCTTTAGTTGGACATAATTGAAAGTTTGGTGGGCCCAATCAATCTAGGGGCCTAACTTGATTACTAGGCTTAATTGTATTGTTAATTGGCAATTAACACCTCATAATTGGCTTTAGTAGGACTTAATTGAAAATTTGGTGGGCCCAATTGATCTAGGGTCCTAACTTAATTGATTACTAGGCTTAATTGGTATCGATAATTGGCACTTAACACCTCATAATTGGCTTTAGTTGGACATAATTGAAAGTTTGGTGGGCCCAATCAATCTAGGGGCCTAACTTGATTACTAGGCTTAATTGTATTATTAATTGGCAATTAACACCTCATAATTGGCTTTAGTTGGACTTAATTGAAAGTTTGGTGGGCCCAATCGATCTAGGGGCCTAACTTAATTGATTAATAGGCTTACTTGGTATCGATAACTGGCACTTAACACCTCATAATTGGCTTTAGTTGGACATAATTGAAAGTTTGGTGGGCCCAATCAATCTAGGGGCCTAACTTGATTACTAGGCTTAATTGTATTGTTAATTGGCAATTAACACCTCATAATTGGCTTTAGTTGGACTTAATTGAAAGTTTGGTGGGCCCAATCGATCTAGGGGCCTAACTTAATTGATTAATAGGCTTACTTGGTATCGATAACTGGCACTTAACACCTCATAATTGGCTTTAGTTGGACTTAATTGAAAGTTTGGTGGGCCCAATCGATGTAGGGGGCCTAACTTAATTGATTAATAGGCTTAATTGGTATGGATAACTGGCACTTAACACCTCATAATTGGCTTTAATGGGACTTAATTGAAAGTGTGGCACACTTGAAGAACACAGTTCTCTAAAAAGCAGGGGCCTAGTTCAAAGTGCCTAGGATATGTTAGGGTTAGATCATGGGTGTGGTTCTGAGTTAGGCTCCTCTTTGTGAGTTAGGCCCCATTAGGCATCTTACTTAGTCACAGGTATTTAGGTGTACCCTGGCATAATTTGGGTGCACCTAAATTTAGGATGCGTGAAGGGGCATTTTCAATAGTGCATCTAAGTCCAACTTTGGATGGGTGCCACAAGGCATCCAAAAGTCGGGGCAGGGAAACATTCATTTTTGATACTGCTAGATGTCCAATTGATTTTGTTTTTTTAAAATAACCTATTTGACCATGCATGTGTGATGTCATTGCATCATGTCTGCACATGCATAGATGCCGCCTGGGGGCGGGATGGAACAGGTTGGGAAAGAGACGAGACTGAGTGGTCCTAGGGGCTTGGAAATGGGTTTGGATTTTCCCAATGGAAAATCTGGGAACCCTAGTCTAGGCCAGACTCAGAAAGAAAGCTCGGGACCAGCATGTGTAATGAGTATGAGTCACTTTAAAGGGCATAGAGAGGTAGAGGAAAGTTGAGAGATGCCCCAGGATAGTGGAAGAGGTGTGGATAAGAATAAGAACATAAGAATAGCCTTACTGGGTCAGGCCAATGGTCCATCAAGTCCAGTAGCCCGTTCTCATGGTGGTCAATAAAGGTCACTAGTACCTTGCACAACCCCAAACAGTAGCAACATTCCAGCATCTCAAAGAATAGCAAAATTTCGGAACCCCAATGAGATTGTGATGTCATAATGTCTCATTCCACAGTGCCTCAGAGCCAACCTCATCAGTGATGTTACAATGGCTTGACTGACCTATACTTGGCACACATAAGAGCATAAGAACAGTCATACTGGGTCAAACCAATAGTCCATCAAGCCCAGTAGCCCGTTCTCATGGTGGCCAATCCTGGTCCCTGGTCCCTGGCCAAAACCCAAGGAGTAGCAACATTCCAGGGCAAGAAGCTTCTTCAATGTCTTTCTCAATAATGGACTATGGACTTTTCCTCCAGGAACTTGTGCAAACCTTTCTTAAAACCAGCTACGCTATCCGCTCTTACCACAACCTCTGGCAATGTGTTCCAGAGCTTAACTATTCTCTGAGTGAAAAAATATTTCCTCTGATTGAACATTGTGTGCAAGATCTGAAATGCTCCGTTTTAAATTCACTTAGTCATTCTAAACAACGAGATGACTTTAAGAAGAAGCGCTGGCAAATGGAGCAATGTCTGATTTTTTTCAATCATTTCTCTTTCGCTGGAATGCCTAAATGCAGGGATAGAGTGGAATGCTTTCTACTGAATTTTTTTTTTTTCTATTCTGTTGCCATATCCGAATACCTACAGGGAAATAATGTCAGCCATAATACAGCTTCCAGTTTTGCTTCAGAGACTCCCTTTTCCCGCTGTGTTCTGGGCGCCATTCACGTGTGTTTATGCACGGGTTGGATTACCCCTGAGGCAGCCGTCTTGACCAGCGAAACAAGATTTCTTGTATGGCTTATTGGACTGGATTCAACAGCCTTTGAATATAAACCTGGAAGGAATTTGGATGTAATTTGAATATTCCCAGCAGCTGTGTTGTTCCAGATAAGTTTTTTCTTCCATCCGTGCATTTATATGCTACAGTTTGTGAGTCGCCTGCAAGTATTGCAAGTTTGATTGTGTTTGCAGCCAAGAGGGTGGAGTTTTTTTCATGCCAGTGACTTTAATGAGAGCAGCAAGTTCTGACGTTTCTGTCTTTAGCTGCTGGATTATTTTGAGGCTCTTTCCTCACGCTGGTAGTCATTCAATATAACTCAACAGTTTATATTACATTTATGTTTCAATACTGTTGAATCCCTCCTTTTTTTGTGTGAGCCCATGCTAGGTTGCCTAGAGAGAGGTATGGCCAGTAAGAAAAAGGAGGGATTGATGCCCCTGCATAAGACTCTGGCGAGACCTCATTTAGAATATTGTGTACAATTCTGGAGGCCGTACCTTCAAAAAGATATAAAAAGGATGGAGTCAGTCCAGAGGAAGGCTACTAAAATGCTATGTGGTCTTCATGGGGACAGACTTAAAGATCTCAATCTGTATACCTACATAATATAAATGTGCATGAGGCAATGAGAGGGCATAGGATGAAGTTAAGAGGTGAGAGGCTCCGGAGTAATCTAAGGAAATACTTTTTTACAGAAAGGGTGGTAGATGCGTGGAAAAGTCTCCTGAAAGAGGTGCTGGAGACAGAGACTGTGTCTGAATTCAGGAGGGCATGTGGGATCTCTCAGAGAGAGAAAGAGATAATGGTTACTGCAGATGGGCAGACTGGGTGGGCCATTTGGCCTTTATCTGAAACATAGAAACATAGAAAAAGCGGCAGAAAAGGGCTATAGACCACCAAGTCTGCCCATTCCAAGTATCCCCCCCCCCTGAATTTACTCCCTTAAAGATCCCACGTGAGTATCCCATTTTTTCTTAAAATCCGTTACGCTGCTGGCCTTTATCACCTGGGGTGGGAGCCTGTTCCAATGATCCACCACTCTTTCGGTGAAGAAGTACTTCCTGGGATCACCATGAAACTTCCCTCCCCTGATTTTCAGCGGATGGCTGCTCTGGCCACTGACAAAGCTGTTCAGAAACATAGAAACATGATGGCAGATAAAGACCAAATGGCCCATCCAGTCTGCTCATGTGCAGGAACCATTATCTGTTCCTCTCTCCAAGAGATCCCTCGTGCCTGTCCCACACTTTCTTGAATTCAGACAGTCTTTGTCTCTGCCACCTCTACCGGGAGACTATTCCACGTATCTACTACCCTTTTTATAAGAATGTATTTCCTTAGATTATTCCGGAGCCTATCACCTCTTAACCCGCATCCTGACGCCCTCTAATTCCGGAGCTTCCTTTCAAATGAAAGAGACTCGACTCATGCGCATTTACATCACGTAGGTATTTAAACGTCTCTATCCTATCTCCCTTCTCCCGCCTTTCCTCCAAAGTAGACAGATTGAGATCTTTAAGTCTGTCCCCATGACGAAGACCACACACCATTTTAGTAGCCTTCCTCTGGACCGACTCCAACCTTTTTATATCTTTTTGAAGATGCAGCCTCCAGAATTGTATCTAAACGAGGTCTCACCAGTCTTATACAGGGGCATCAATACCTCCTTTTTCCTACTGCCCATACCTCTCCCTTTGCAACCTAGCATCCTTCTAGCTTTCGCCATCACCTTGTCAACCTGTTTGGCCACCTTAAGATTATCACATACAATCACACCCAAGTGGGAATCAACTTAACCTGGGAAACAGGCAGACAATGAGAGATAAGAACATAAGAACATAAGAAGTTGCCTCCGCTGAGGCAGACCAGAGGTCCATCCCGCCCAGCGGTCTGCTCCCGTGGTGGCCCAGCAGGCCCACTGCCTGAGCAGTGGTCCCAGACTATCCCTAAACCTACCTCTACTCCTATCTGTACCCCTCAATTCCTTTATCCTCTAGGAACCTATCCAAACCTTCTTTGAAGCCTTGTAACGTGCTCCGGCCTATCACAGCCTCCGGAAGCGCATTCCATGAATCCACCACCCTCTGGGTGAAAAAGAACTTTCTGGCATTTGTTCTAAACCTGTCCCCTTTTAATTTCTCTGAGTGCCCCCTTGTACTTGTGGTTCCCCATAATCTGAAAAATCTGTCCCTGTCTACCCTTTCTATACCCTTCAGGATCTTGAAGGTTTCTATCATGTCTCCTCTAAGTCTCCGCTTTTCCAGGGAGAACAGCCCCAGCTTTTTCAGTCTGTCAGTATATGAGAGGTTTTCCATACCCTTTATCAACTTAGTTGCTCTTCTCTGGACTCCCTCAAGTACCGCCATGTCCTTCTTGAGGTACAGCGACCAGGACTGGACACAGTATTCCAGATGCGGGCACACCATTGCACGATACAGTGGCAGGATGACTTCCTTCGTCCTGGTCGTGATACCCTTCTTAATGATACCCAACATTTTGTTTGCTTTTCTTGAGGCTGTGGCGCACTGCGCCGACGCCTTCAAGGTTGTGTCTACCATCACTCCCAGGTCTCTTTCAAGGTTACTTACCCCTAGCAGTGATTCCCCCTATTTTGTAGCTGAACATCGGGTTCTTTTTCCCTACATGCATGACCTTGCATTTCCCTACATTAAAGCTCATTTGCCACTTTTTGGCCCATTCTTCTAGTGTCGTTAGGTCCCTTTGCAGATCTTCGCAGTCTTCCATGGTTTCTACCCTGCGGAAGACTGCGAAGATCTGCAAAGGGACCTAACGACACTAGGGAAACTTGATTCTCTGTATGTGAGCAAGTTTTAAAATGGTTTGAAATGGATTCAAACATAATTAAAGTGAGCCATCTTTGATCATCTTAAAATGTATTTGAAGTTGAAATCCTCTTCAATTGCATTTTGTGGAGAAAAGTGAACCACGGTTCTCTGTTGTAACTGAAAACTGCAATTCCAAATATCTCCATTCACTGGGAAGTACAGTACAGCTTTCATTTATTTTTTTTTTCTCTCTCAAATGAATGAGAAATGCACTTCATTTGAATTTCAAAAGCGTGTTTGGAACTTATGTGGCCCGCTTTCAAATGAACCTCGCGGAAAGTTAATTGAGAACTGCTCCTAGCCTGTGTAGCGGGATATCTTTTCTAATCTTGTCCATTAAAAGTGGATTACAATATAATATTCAAGCTTCGTTTGTAGCAAAGTACTTCAAAATACCACCAAGAAGAGCTACTTCTACAGGTTATTAATCGGAACATGAAATCTGTCTCCGGTTGCCTACCCATAAAGAAAGCTTTGTGTACCTCAGAAGTACCCACAAGGCAGATAATATTATGTTGGGAGCCCTGAGAAAGGATTTGTGATTTTTAATCACACTTAGACGAGGAAATTAAGGAAATGATTTTGAGGAGTTCAGTTATAACCACATGGAAACAGGACAGCCATTACATGAAAAGATATGGAGATTTTTTTTCCCCTCCTTTTAATAATGTTCTGAAGGGGTGGGGGGGGGGGGAATAATGCTCCTTTACAAAGCTGCAAGATTAAAACTGTTGGTTATTGACATTACTCGTTGTGTTCAATTCGTGCAGAGCAAAGGTATATGCTAATGCAATGGAAGGCCTGTGGTTCACTGGTTAAGCTGCTGTCTCTGCACCCAGAGGTTGTGCGATCAAATCCTGGTGCTGCTCCTTGTGAACCTGGGCAAGTCACTTAATCACTAACAAAAAAGCAGTGTACAAGCCCCCATTCCCATTCCTTTTCATCAAGCCCAGAATCCTGTTTCCAACAGTAGCCAACCCAGGCCAGAAGTACCTGGCAGAAACCCAAAGAGTAGCAACATTCCAGAACTGAGACTGTGATGTCATAAAGCCTCATTCCACCAATGCCTAAGAGCCAACCTCACCAGTGATGTCACAATGGCTTGATTGTCCTGTTCTCGGCAAACATAAGAATTGACAGACTGAAGGTGTGCCTCACTGGTAGAGCTGCTGCCTCTGCACCCAGAGGTTGCGAGATCAAATCCCAGTGCTGCTCCTCGTGACCCTGAGCAAGTCACTTAAATCCTCCAGTGCCCACTGTTTTGAATATTAGCAACAAAAAGGCAGTATACAAGTCCCCATTCCCTTTCATCAAGCCCAGTATCATGTCTCCAACAGTGGCCAACCCAGGTCCCAAGTACCTGCCAGAAACCCAAAGAGTAGCAACATTCCAGAGCTGAGATTGTGATGTCATAATGCCTCATTCCACCAATGCCTAAGAGCCAACCTCAACAGTGATGTCACAATGGCTTGATTGTCCTGTTCTCGGCAAACGTAAGAATTGCCATACTGGAACAGCCTGAAGGTGTGCTTCACTGGTTGAGCTGCTGCTTTTGCACTCAGAGGTTGTGAGATCAAATCCCGGTGCTGCTCCTTGTGACCTTGGACAAGTCACTTAATCCTTCAGCACCCACTGCTTTGAATGGCCAAAGCAGCAAAAAGGCAGTATATAAGTCCCCATTCCTCTTCATCAAGCCCAGTATCATGTTTCCAACAGTGGCCAACCCAGGTCTCAAGCCCCTGGCAGAAACCCAAAGAGAGCAACATTCCAGAGCTGAGATAGTGATGTCATAAAGCCTCATTCCACCAATACCTAAGAGCCAACCTCATCAGTGATGTCACAATGGCTCAATTGTCCTATACTCAGCTCACATAAGAATTGACAGACTGAAGGTGTGGCTCACTGGTGGAGCTGCTGCCTCTGCACCCAGAGGCTGTGAGATCAAATCCCTGTGCTGCTCCTTGTGACCATGGGCAAGTCACTTAATCCTCCAGTGCCCACCGCTTTGAATGTCAGCTCTGAAATGCCAAAGCGACAAAAAAGACAGTATACAAGTCCTCATTCCCTTTCCAAGGTGATAGAGTGTCATGGATTTAATATGGCAATTTTCTGTAGTTCAGTGAAAAGGAATTTGCATAAATATTTTGAGCAGGGACTTTTATAGCGCTTGAGAGACTTCTTTAAGTCATCAAGTCACAAGGACTCAACACCTAACACCCAGACATACCTTTCCATGCCCCTAGTACGAACACAGCCTAAGTCAGTGTGATGCAAACATTTTGAAGCCACGGCACACTAAGCACGGGGCCATGGCTGGAGGGCATACGGAAATGCACGGACGTCAACGCGATGACATCCGTGCATGCATAAATGCCCTCCAGCCGCGTCCCCGAGACTCCTATTATTGCCAATAGGGGGTGCTGGAGAAGGAGAGGAGTAGAGATGGGGAGAAGCGCCCGTGTCAGCTCACTGGTTACAAGACGTGCCTCTCGTGGCGGTGAGCCGGCACCGGCGCCTTTCCTCCTCGCCGGCCTCTCGCGACACACAGTTTGTGATACACTGGTTTAAGTTGTTATAGTACCTGGAAAAATGGAGGGTCACACGGAGCTGCAGTGGGGTTTGAACCCCTTTCCTTGGGTTCGCAGCCCGTCGTTACACCTCAACGGCTGGTCTAGACTGGGGGTGGGTAACGAGGGCCGCAATCCAATCGGGTTTTCAGGATTTCCCCAATGAACATACATGAGATCTATTTGCACGCACTGCCTCCCAATGTATGCAAATGGATCTCATGCATATTCATTAGGGAAATCCTGAAAACCCAACTGGATTGCAGCCCTTCTTGCCCATCCCTAGTCTAGACCAGACATGGGCAACTCTGATCCTTGAGGGCCGGATTGGGTTTTCAGGATTTCCCCAATGAATATGCATTGAAAGCAGTGCACGCAAATAGATCTCATGCATATTCATTGGGGAAATCCTGAAAACCCAATTGGATTCCGGCCCTTGAGGACTGGAGTTGCCCATGTCTGGTCTAGACCATACTTCAGGCTTTGCCAGATCCCTCCTCACGTTATCCAGACTTTCATGGGGTCTCCCCTAATGCAGATTTTGGTATCATGTGCACAGAGAGAAACCTTTCCCGGCAACCCTCCTGAGACTGCTCAATTTATTTGTAAGTTGCCTATGCCAGTTCAATTGTGACTAGCTTTGGAGAGGTACCGTATATACTCGAATATAAACTGGGAGTTTTGGCCCAAAAATGGGGGTCCTGGATGATATTCTGGCCAGCATCCAGAGCACACCTGCCCCACTCCCAGACTTATTGCAGGCCTCTGCCAGGCTGCCAGGCTCTGCACCCTGTCACCTCTCCCTACCCTGTCCATCTTACCTCCTCTGCCACTGGAATCCCTGGTGGTCCAGAAGTGTAGCGGGCAGGAGTGAGCTTTCCATGCTCCTGCCCCACTGCTAACCCAGTCGGTCCCTTCCGCAAGTTCCGGCTTCAGCCACTGACTTGAACTGAGCAGGAGCACGCTTTGGCGCTGCTCAGCCCTGAGCAGCTTCCTGAATGGCGCCCGCGAATTCTCCAGCCAACCATTTCTCCGCTAAAAAAATAAGAGAAATAAAGGAAAGGAAAGGGATTATGATCATCTGAGATATCTACCTTGGCTTTACAGATGACGCCCCACAACCAATCATGTTTTTAGGATATCTACGATTGATATGTGTAAGATAAATTTGCATGTAACCAGAATTAATTTTCCCATGAAATGCAATTTATTATGTTATGTAATTCCTACGTAATGATATTTATTATGAAATGTAATCAGAAATAATTTCTTATGTAACATATCCAGAAATAATCTCTGATATATTGTGTCTATGTCTTTATCTATTCTATCTGCTTTTTCTAATAATTATTTTTCTTGGGTATTTTAGCTAGATTGTGAGCCTTTGGGACAGTCAGGGAACTTCTAAGTACCTTTTTTTCATTTATTTTAATTTTTATGACATATTTATGGTATCTATACTGTAAACCGCTTTGAACCTCACAGTATAGCGGTATACAAGAAATAAAATTATTATTATTATTATATACCTGGCTTCTACTATATACAAATTCTAGATACTCTGAGAACCCAAATGAGATCAATGTTTGGAAACCCTGACCTTGAAAATCTTAATGAAGGGTCAGTTCCCTCTTACACTCCTCAAAGGCTTTGCTTTATCAACGCAGGATTTCACAAGTGAATTAACCACTGGAGGCATATATGGGAGAAATACCATGATTAAGAACATAAGAATAGCTGTATTGGGTCAGACCAATGGTCCATCAAGCCCAGTAGCCCATTCTCATGGTGGCCAATCCATGTCCCTAGTACCTGGCCAAAACCCAAGGAGTAGCAAAATTCCGACAGAATCCCAAAGAATAGCATGATTCCGGAATCCCAAAGAGAAACAAGATTCTAGAATTCCAAAGAGTAGCAACATTCCATACAGAATATCAAGAATAGCAAGATTCCGGAATCCCAAAGAGAAACAAGATTCTAGAATCTCATAGAGTAGCAACATTCCATGCTACCGATCCAGGGCATAACAGACTATGGACTTTTCCTCCAGGAATTTGTCCAAACCTTTCTTAAAACCAGATATGCTCTCCGCTTTTTACCACGCCTTCCAGAACTTAACTATTCTGCGAGTGAAAAAAAAATATCTCCTCCTATTGGTTTTAAAAGTATTTCCCTGCAATGATTGAGCTGATATGATATCATGTGACGTGTCTCGGCTGCTTATTCTCCTCACAGACCCGCCGCTGGAGTCCTTCGCTTCACAGCATCTGCGTTTTGTCTGGTAGATGAGAACACCAGGTGCACTGGCCATTTTTGAATCACGCAAAGCGTACCTACAGTATTTCGGAACTGAATGGAGACCAGGCAGAGAATGAGCTGATGTTTTTGTTTGGAAGTAAAGAATCCTAGGCAGGGTTTGAAAAGCTGTTAATTGAACTTGATTGACAGCCGTTAACAGGATACTTGAACAATTAGGGCTTATTCAAGAAAATGATAACTGCTGTAGATAACCCCAATAGCTGTATATTCAGCATTGTTTTCAACTCTCTACTGGGCAATCAGATGACAATAACTCTTGTATACAATGTAGCTCTAATAGTGACTATTATAGCAGCATAATAGCCCGGAAGTTTCATTAGAAGAAACTAAAATTAACAGCTTTTGTCCGTTCCTTCCCTCTTGCCTCCTTGTTCTCCATCCTTTGAAAGAAGCTTTCTGCCACTTGTGGGTCACTATGCTCGCTTAAGTCACGTTCCGTCTTCACGCACCCTTCTAAGTTGTGGTCAAATGTGTTGACCCCAATTGAATCACAACGTCAACTTGTAATCTACCCAATATAAAACAAACGATTCACGGAAAATGAGCTAGCACCGATTATAAATCCATCGTAAAAGGGACCGAAGTGTTTTTACCCATTGTTTCTTTTATAAAATTTGTACCATTTTATCTCCTTTTTTTTTCCTACCTACACAGGAAGTCTATACATTGACAACCTTTGTGAACCAATAAATATGCTATAGTTACTTTTAAAGTAATGATTCCTTACCCGCTGTGTTCAAATGCAAATTTGTCATACAGTGGAGAGACCCAGTGGTGCATTGCCATGCCCCATTTAACGGAGATGGAGAATTTTTAGAAAATTTGGAAGCTGATCTGTTTCTGAAAATTTAGGATATGTTTCTGGACTTTTGCCTTATTGGTGAAGGAGTCTGTACTCAGTTCATGGGGAATGTTTTAAATGGATCTGTGTGCACTGTTGTGGATAGGCCTCCTCCTTCCTTTGCAGGAGGTATGGGATTGAGGGAATTGGGGGGAGGGGGTAATCCTTGATTTGGTTTCTCTATAGGCTCTATGCCCAGCTTTAGGTGTAGAGCCCAGGAAGAGAGGGGAAGCTGTTTTAAAACATGTGAGAACCAAGTTTATTCAACTCTTACTATCTCGCTCCAAGGGGCAAAGCCTTCTGGGCGGCTTATAATCTAAAATCTTATAACTCAAAATTAGTTACATAAAATCACATACAACTTAAAAAAAGAGTCTGAAAAGCTACAATTATTTTAAAAATACGTTTCCCACATGAGAGTGAAGCCAAGAGCCTGGCTTTTTGTTAACTATTCAGTATATCTTTTCCATAACTAATTAATTAATTTTCTATTGTGACTATTACAAAGGAAAAAGACAATGGACTCGTACGAAATGTGGAAAAGTGTTTGAGCCAAATCAGCCCTAAATGCAACAGTTTTAATCGCTGCACTTCACAAAACAAAATTCCTCTGACATAATCTAACAGTATTTATAATCAGGCCAATATTTAGCTCACGGCGATCAATTGCTCTTAAGAATTAAGTCCAGATAGTCAATGCTGGCTCGTGTCCGGGAACTGGCGTTCCACATAGTGCAGATCTAAGCAAGCAAAGCTGGAGCTGCCTTTTCTGAGGTCTTATATTGACCCCCTCGCCCACGCAGGCACCAGCAGTGAATATGGCCGGTGCCCGCAACTCAAGACTCCACCACAGACCACCCCAGCCCTAAACATGTAATGCTGCAGTGATCAGAGAAAATGCAATGTATATATAGAAACACATCTTTTCCAGACCAGGAAAATGGTAAAACTAGAGGGCATGAATTGAGGTTGCGGGATGGCAGACATAGGAGGAGATTGCGGTAATCTGAGCGTGAGGTTCCGAGAGCTTGGACAAGGGTCCGGGTAGTATGCTCAGGAGTGTGTGGCGCAGTGGTTGGAGCTAAAGCCTCAGTACCCTGGGGTTGTGGGTTCAAACCCTGCGCTGCTCCTTTGCTCCTTGTGACCCTGGGCAAGTCACTCAGTCCTCCATAGCCCCAGGGATGTTAAATAGATTGTGAGCCCATCGGGACAGACAGGGAAAAATGCTTGAGTACCTGAATAAATTCATGTAAACCCTTCTGAGCTTCTCTGGGAGAACAGTACAGAAAAGTGAATGAATAAATAGTGTGAAAAGTTTCAGCCTCTGATAACCAGAGCTGGTATTGTGACATCATAATGCCTCATCTGCCAATAAGAGCCAGCCTCATCAGTGATGTCACAATGGCTTGATTGTCCTATTCGTGGTTCACTTTTACTACATTTTGATTTCTATAGTGGTGCAGTGGTTAAAGCTACAGCCTCAGCACCCTGAGGTTGTGGGTTCAAACCCCGCGCTGCTCCTTGTGACCCTGGGCAAGTCACTTAATCCTCTATAGCCCCAGGTACGTTGGATAGATTGTGAGCCCACCGGGACAGATAGGGAAAATGCTTGAGTACCTGATTGTAAAACCGCTTAGATAACCTTGATAGGCGGTATATAAAATCCTAATAAAACTTGAAACTTGAAACTCAGAGAGGAAGGAGTGAATTTTGGTGATATCGAAGAGACAGAAGCGACAGGTGTTAGCAGCTTGTTGGATATACGTAGAAAACGAGAGGTCGGAATCAAAGACGACTCCACCTCTACCACAACTTAGTAAAAGAGGGCAGTGGCGTAGTAAGGGGTGGTCCATCAGGGGCATTGCCAGTACCCGCTCTCCTCTCCGCCTCTCCCCCCATGCTCCTTCCATGCCCCCTCCACTACTGAACACATGCACCCCTTCCCTTCCCCGCACCTAGGAAATGATATCAGAGGAAGAGCCGACGCTGATGCGGGCGGCAGGTCGGAGTTGCTGCTAGCGCCGGGAACGTTAATGGAGTACGGGGGAAGGGAAGGGGTGCACGCGGGTAGCAGGAGGGGGCAGGGAAGAAGCGGATGGAGGTGGGAGGGGCAGAGAAGAGGGCAGGAGAGGGGTGCCACCGTCCCGGGCTCCTCTCACCCTTGCTACGCCACTGGTGGGACCACGTCAGTGTGTGGCATTTGGTTGGAGCTACAGCCTCAGCACCCTGAGGTTGTGGGTTCAAATCCTACACTGCTCCATGTGACCCTGGGCAAGTCACTTAATCCCCCCATTGTCCCAGGTACATTAGATAGATTGTGAGCCCACCAGGACAGGCGGGGGAAACTGCTTGAGTACCTGAATAAATTCATGTGTACTGTTCTAAGTTCCTCTGGGAGAACAGTACAGAAAATTGAATAAATACTTTAATGTGAAAAGTTCAGCCTCTGGTAACCAGAGCTGAGATTGTGATGTCATAATGCCTCGTTCCACCAATAAGAGCCAACCTCTTCAGTGATGTCACAGTGGCTCGATTGCCCTATACTTGGCTCGCTTTTACTACATTTTGGTTTCTAGAGAGGTGCAGTGGTTAAAGCGACAGCCTCCGCACCCTGAGATTGTGGGTTCAAACCCATGCTGCTCCCTGTGACCTTGAGCAAGTCACTTAATCCCCCCATTGTCCCAGGTACATTAGATAGAGTGTGAGCCCACCGGGACAGATAGGGAAAATGCTAGAGTACCTGGTTGTAAAAACTGCTTCGATAACCTTGATAGGCGGTATATAAAATCCTAATAAACTTGAAACTCGGTGCCAGGGAAAATGCTATCACAACTAATAAATCAAACATTTCCTGGCTTGACAGGTCATCTATGTAAGCTTAGCCTAAAATCCTGTAGAAAGGAAGATTGAATTTGATTGCACAGAGCAGCTCACGATTACAGCCTGGGTTTAGGGCAATTCTCCTTTAAGATTAGGGCAAGGAGCGCAAAATTAGAGTGAGGGCAGAGTAAGGAAAGGCAAGCATCAAATTGAAATCACAAGTAGAGAAACTTAAATCCAAATTAATTTTGAGTCAAGGAGAATAATCAAAGAAGCGACAACAGATGGAATCATCTCACAGAGAGCGAAACTGAAACTCAGCGATAAATGTCTGCCTAGATATTAAGGCTTAAAGGCAGTGAGCAAAGAATAACATAAAGAAAAAACACCTGATAAGTTACTGGCTTGTCGATAACCTCCCCCCCTCCCAAAACCGTAGCGTGGTTTCTAGTGCTGGCCGCGGCAGTGTTAGCACCAACGCTCATAGAATTCCTACGAGCGTGGCAGCTGTTCCGTGGGAGCTGGTTGTTATAAGATGTGATGTCCAGCCTGACGATGGTGCAATTGTATCGGAATAGTCGTCGTTCATGGTTCTTTAAATTGCTGGTGTTTGCTGCTTCAAGACGTTGAAGTTTGGCGTTTATGGCTGCGGCCATTAATTTTTTTTAAAAAAACACTCTTGTTGTAGAACGGCGACTCGGCGTAATACTTGGGACGTGGAGGGGGGGGGCTCAGCAAGTGCCGAGTGCCAGCTCTGAAAGAATACTCTCCCTTCGCTGTCCTGGCTCTTTTAAAATTCACTAGTGCTTTCTTTGCTCACGTTTGGCAAATACTCATCAATATATTTGTCACTTTAAGTTATGTTTTCCAAACGAGCTGCCAGAATGAAACTGCGCATCGTTTTCTTTCTGACAGGAATGATGCATGCTCTCCAACGGTGACTATTTATCAGAAACGGCACCTAATTTCTAGGTCCTGCACCTGATTCAGATAGCGAGACCCTTGCTTTTTTTTTTTGGGGGGGGGATGATTTTACATTGATGAACATTATATACACAAAAGGGGGATATTCTATAAATGGCACCGATCCTTAAGCACCTAACGCACCCTACTTACTTCATCACTAGGAATTATTTAAAAAAGGGATTGCTAACAAGACTAAGAATGCCATAATGCCCCTGTATCGCTCCATGGTGCGACCTCATCTGGAGTATTGCGTTCAATTCTGGTCTCCTTATCTCAAGAAAAATATAGTGGCGCTAGAAAAGGTTCAAAGAAGAGCGACCAAGATGATAAAGGGGATGGAACTCTTCTCATTTGTGGAAAGACTAAAAGGTTAAGGCTCTTCAGCTTGGAGAAGAGACAGCTGAGGGGAGATAGGACTGAAGTCTACAAAATCCTGAGTGGAGTAGAACAGGTACAAGTGGATCGATTTTTCACTCCATCAAAAATTAATGAGTAGGGTTTACTCGAAGTTACAGGGAAATACTTGTAAAACCAATAGGAGGAAATAGGTCTTGTTCTAGGCATTTTGACTTGGATGAATGTTTAGACGAGAATGGGGTATAATGATAGACAACAGCGTTCTGGATGATTAAATGGCTGGACATGCAGGTAGACGATTCTCGCAAATAAAAAAAAATATGTTGGGCGTATTTTTTGAGAATGGACTTTATACACTGCTGACTTCGGGTGACTAGCGACTTAAGCCCATAACGGACTTAGACATTTCTTTTGATTATGCCCCTCCACGTTATCATTTAAAACACAGATATCCTCAGTTGTTCAAAATTGTTTCTATAATTTATGACACATTCGTTCACTTCAATCTCTACTCCATTCTTCAGCAATAAATGTCCCAATTCACGCTTTTGTCATCAGTTACCGAGATTACTGTAATTCATTATATATAGGGATTTTAAAAGACTTCAACTGCAATAAAACTTATAACAGGACATTAAAAATATGATCATATTACTCCACTACTTAAGCAAACTGGTTCTCTGTATCACACCGCATTTACAAAACTACTTGTATTCAAAATACATTTATGGATACCCTTTTATACCTTAGTAAGTACTTAACACCTTACACTCCCTCCCCTCCCCCTCCATGGACATTGAGATCTCTCAATCAACATTGGTTAGTAGTTCCGATATTTAGAGAGATAGTTCTTGACTCTATTCGACATTCTATTTTTTCAGTTCAGGGCCCCAAATTATGGAATTTGCTTCCTAACAATCTAAGACTTCAAACTTCACTTAATTTTAAGACAGACCTTTAAAATTTTGTATATGTATACATATGCAAGATACAAAGAGAAGAATATCTTATGAATCGATTACTTCTCTTGCAGTTCAAAGCTTTTCTAGGCTTCTCCCCAGGTTTGGGTTTTCTCTTTCAACATGATCATGTTTCAGTGCTTCTTCATCAGGGTTGAAGCTCCTTTTCCGTGCAACATTTTCCTTCAGCACCATAGACAGTTCCTAGAGCTTACTTCCTCCTTCCAGAGTCCCTCTTAAACTTTTTTTTTTTTTTTGGGAGGGGGGGCAGAAATCACCATAAAACATCCAATCACATCTATTTCTTTCTTTCTTTTTAAATATTTTTTGCAGCTGCCATCTTTTCAGTGCCCAGACTCAGCTGCCAACTACTTTTCTCAACTGATCTGTCTAGCATAAGCTCTACAATTGGAGAGAAGTCTGAAGAAGAGCCCTTCAATAAATGGCCCAGACTTTGTAACCTTCACCCTAGCTATTAACTGACAGCAATCATTCCCACAGGACTGGACAGGCTACCGCTATAACACCATTGTTCATAGCACAAATAGAAAAAGGACTTTATAAAAAACAACCAAAAAAACTGTACTTATGAAATCATTTTTCAAGGGAAAATGTGCTAAATGATAAATATGGGAATTAGTGCATGTCATGGCTGATAGTGCAGCAGCTTTAGCTTTGCATGTGCTAATTTCTGCATTAACTGATCAATGCAGAATGAGATGGGAATGATCAAGGACAGGGCAGGAACTGTGCCTTATACAACAGCACCGTGGATTAAGCATCACTAGGTAGTTACCGGATGCTAGGGTCCACCTTGGGGGTCAGCGCTCAAGAAAAAGATCTGTGTGCCATTGTGGACAATACACTGAAACCTCTGCCCAAGAGAGCAAATAAGATGCTAGGAAGTATTAGAAAAGGGATGGTAAACAAGACTAAGAATGCTATAATTCCTCTGTATCGCTCAATGCTGCGACCTCACCTTGAATATTGTGTTCAGTTCTGGTCTCCTTATCTCAAAAAAGATATAGCGGCACTAGAAAAGGTTCAAAGAAGAGCGACCAAGATGATAAAGGGGATGGAACTCCACTCGTATGAGGAAAGACTAAAGAGGTTAGGGCTTGGAAAAGAGATGGCTAAGGGGAGATACGATCGAAGTCCTCAAAATCCTGACTGGTGTAGGACAAGTACAAGTGAATCGATTTTTTACTGCATCAAGATTTACAAAGACTAGGGGACACTCAATGAAGTTACAGTGTAAAACTTTTAAAAGCAATAGGAGGAAATATTTTTTTTGCTCAGAGAATAGTTAAGTTCTGGGACGCGTTGCCAGAGGATGTGGTAAGAGCGGTTAATGTCGCTGGTTTTAAAAAGGGTTTGGACAAGTTGCTGGAAGAAAAGTCCATAAATTGTTGTTGAGACAGACATGGGAGAAGCCACTGCTTGCCCTGGATCGGTAGCATGGAATCTTGTTACTCTTTGGGATTCCGGAATCTTGTTACTCTTTGGGATTCCGGAATCTTGTTACTCTTTGGGATTCCGGAATCTTGTTACTCTTTGGGAATCCGGAATCTTGTTACTCTTTGGGATTCCGGAATCTTGCCATTCTTTGGGATTCTGTATGGAATGTTGCTACTCTTTGGGATTCTAGAATCTTGTTACTCTTTGGGATTCCGGAATCTTGCCATTCTTTGGGATTCTGTATGGAATGTTGCTACTCTTTGGGATTCTAGAATCTTGTTACTCTTTGGGATTCCGGAATCTTGCCATTCTTTGGGATTCTGTATGGAATGTTGCTACTCTTTGGGATTCTGGAATCTTGTTACTCTTTGGGATTCCGGAATCTTGCCATTCTTTGGGATTCTGTATGGAATGTTGCTACTCTTTGGGATTCTAGAATCTGGTTACTCTTTGGGATTCCGGAATCTGGTTACTCTTTGGGATTCCGGAATCTGGTTACTCTTTGGGATTCCGGAATCTTGCCATTCTTTGGGATTCTGTATGGAATGCTGCTGCTACTGTTTGGGGTTTTCCACGTACTTGTGACCTGGATTGGCCTCCACGAAGATGGGATACTGGGATAGATGGACTATCTAAGGCTAGTCTTATGTTCTTAGGTACCAACCAGAGTTCCACGCGGAACTCTAAATTGTTTTGTTTGTTTAAAATTTATCAATTAAATTCAATAGCACAGTCAATTACTTTGCCATTTACGTTGCATGTGGATTTTAGTTAGTCATTGCTAGGGATCCACAATTAGGTCACCAAGGAGCACCTAACTAGAGCGCCATTTATAGAATCTGTCCTTAGTGCCAGGATCTGCAGCAACGTTTAGGCGTGGGGATTTACACCGGCTGAAACCTGATGTAATGCCCCTAACTTAACATAGGCCGGGGAGGTCAAAGTCCCTCCTCAAGGGCCGCAATCCAGTCGGGTTTTCAGGATTTCCCCCATGAATATGCACGAGATCTATTAGCATACAATGAAAGCAGTGCATGCAAATAGATCTCATGCATATTCATTGGGGAAATCCTGGATTGCAGCCCTCGAGGAAGGACTTTGACACCCCTGACATAGGCACAGATCAGGCGTATTCTGTAACAGTGCGCACAAATCAGTGGAACGCCCGTGACCCACCCAAGGCTATGGCCACACCCTCTTCTTAGATTCACGCACCTCTTTATAAAATGAACCAAAAAAGATGCATGTCTAAACCGTGGCGAAGTAAAGGAGAGGGGAGCGGTCTGCCCCAGGCGCCGTCTTGCTTGGGGTCAAAACCCCTTCTCTCCACCCCCTCATCCCACTTCTCCCCTTGCTGGGCACTTGTCCCTTCCCCTACCTTTTTAACGTCAGCAAGAGCAGCTACCAACTTGCTGCCCGTTTCGGCACTCTCGCTGACATCACTTCCAAGACCCGCGCCTCGGAAGTGATGTCAGAGACAGCGTCGAAGCCGACGCGGGCAGCAAGTTGGTGGCTGCTGGTGCCGAAGATAGAAAGGTATGGGGAAGGGGTGCACGTGTGCAGCAGGAGATCAGGGAAAGGGTGGCATAAGGGCAGCACCACTCCGGGCACTGCGCACTCTACTATGCCACTGCAACTAAGGGCTCCTTTTACAAAGGCGCATTAGCGGGTTTAATGCACGTGACTTTTCATCATGCGCTAGCTCCTGCGCTGGCCGAAAAACTACTGCTTGCTCAAGAGGAGGCGGTAGTGGCTAGCACAGCCAGTGGTTTAGCACGCGCTATTACATGCGTTAAACCATTAGCGCGGCTTTGTAAAAGGAGCTCTAAATTCTAAATATTGCCAGTGAGTGTTGATAATCGGTTGTTAATGCCCAATTATCGGTGCTAATTAGTCTGCCGTTCAATTAAGTTGGGCATGCAAATTGGGTATTCACCCAAATTTGCATGCGCAACTCAAAGCACCATGGAGCATTCAGGGACTAATTTAAAAATATTGTTTAAAACAAAACAACCTAATTTGAATTACTGAGAAATCTCCCTGATTAATCTAGGGCTGCAATTTTAGGAGAGTTTCACTGAACGTTTCTACAACTTACATTTCGATAAGCCTCTTTGATGGTCTGAGCCTTAAGGAATGAGCTTTCAGATGCGAAGGTTAGAGAGACTCTTTCAGAAAAGCAATCGGAGCGAGCAAGTGCCAGAGGCCTATTGTTTGCTTAGTTGTCCAGGTTGGCAGTTCTACAGGCTTTCTACAGGTGAACTATTTCACCTTCTTACTTGCCGAAGAATATCAAACGGATTCCTCTGTGGCTTCAATTAAGCCGAGGTAGAGAGCGTTTGTTCCAAGCAGGAGTTTTTCTTTGTGATTTTCTTTTTGACTTTTTTTCCTATTACTTTTGTGATTTTCTCTTCTTTTTTCTTTTTTTGTTCTTTCTCACTCACTAAGCTGCGTCAAATCCAAACAATGCCCATTTTTATTCTGTAGCTTTTTTGTTCCGTCGTCTCTTTTGTTCCTAATATTGTCTGGAAGACTAGACAAGCTCGCTCTTCATAAGGGCATTTTTGTCTGGCGCATTGTCAAATGTTTGCATCACATTCTGGGACTTGCAGTCCTACTTTAACCACGTCTCCAATTATTTCATATAACTGATTTCATCGCCAGAGCAGAACTGCAGGAGGATGGGCTGTACCTTCACAGTTCAGAGACACTAAGAGGCTGATTCTACAAATGGCATCCCGATTGTAGGTGCTTTGCCAGAGGTTGTGGTAAGAGCGGATAGGGTAGCTGGTTTTAAGAAAGGTTTGGACAATTTCTTGGAGGAAAAGTCCATAGTCTGTTATTGAGAAAGACATGGGTGAAGCCACTGCTTGTCCTGGATTGGTAGCATGGAATGTTGCCACTCTTTGGGATTCTAGAATCTTGCTATTCTTTGAGATTCTAAATGGAATGTTGCTACTCTTTGGGATTCTAGAATCTTGTTACTCTTTGGGATTCCAGAATCTTGCTATTCTTTGGGATTCTGTATGGAATGTTGCTACTCTTTGGGTTTTTAGTCAGGTACTAGTGAACTGGATTGGCCACCGTGAGAACGGGCTACTGGGCTTGATGGACCTTTGGTCTGAACCAGTAGGGTTATTCTTATGTTCTTATATTCCTACTGCCATCTCACCAGCCAATCAGGATGCACGTTTTTAAAAATAAACATCCATGCCATGATGGATGCCTACAATATTACCGTCTAACTCGTGCTTACAGAGGCATATAGGCAAGCCTACTGATGCCTACTGCCCAAGGACAGCGTAAACATGGTTTCCACTGGAAGTGGCCTTGGGCATACATAAGCATCCCTATACATCTCCAAAGGCACGAGACAGAAACCTTAAATGTAGGTCTCTTGAGGTCACATCCTTCCCAACAGGGACCCATCCAAAAGATAGGATTACAAAGACACTCTGGCCTTGACCAATGTATGAAAAAGTATATTTAATACAATTAGCTTCATTCCCATGTCAGGGAAGACATGATGTCAACATACCAATGGTTCATAAGATAGATTACAGTGTATCATGGCCATCTTTGAGAAGCAAGAAGATGCTTGGTTAAGACAAATCAATTTAAAGCTGTACGATTTCTGATATCCAACAACATCTGTAATGGAGCACTGTTGTTATTGCTGTTTAGGCATTTGAAGTTTCTCTTCCACAGGAATTGATCGATGAACTTACCCCCAGAGGCAGCTTGGACAGCGAAACTCTGGCCACCGTCGGTGTTCATTGATCTTCCATGTCAAGATAAGTGCATTGTCTGCTCTCATACTAATGGCTTTTTCATGCGAATCTTTGCATTGCTCAAGACTAAAAGATAAGTTCCATTAGAGACTTTTTTAAAAACCCATGAGGTTCCCCTGCCCTGTTGATTACCTACCACCCAACCTCTGTAGGGTGTTGGTGGGGTTCTGAGGCTTTTTTCTCCCTTTGTTTGGAAGCTGTGATAGCCAGGTTCAATGCTTTAGATTCAGTATTTATCAGCATTGGTTTATTGTTTATTGGAAGCTTCAGTTATATTGCATATATGTAACTTTGCTTACATACAGGTTTAGCAGTTTGTTTGATTAGTAGAAGGGTTTTATTTATATATATTATTGAATTTCTATGTTCTCGAGTGTGTTGTACTCAAGAACCAGTATTTACTCATGTAATCTATGAAAAATGTATCTAAAATAATCATCTTTGGTATGATTTGCTAAACCTGTTTCGTATGAAATCAAACCAGGAGAAAAACCTTTGTGAATTAGGTTCTAATTATTGTATATTAATAAGTTTAGTGTCCAGATGGATTCTCTTTTTCTGGCAGATATGCGTAAAAGAATGCCCTGGCTCAGGCAAGGGCACAGTAACCTTTGCACAGTTGGCCGTAAACTCAAAAACATGGGCTCACCACCTGGGTCCACACCTGGGTTTCATTTTTGGGGGTTGGGTCTTCTACTTTCTAGGCCAGCAGGAAATACTGTACCCCTAGGTGAGGGATTCATAGTTATTGCATAATGGTGATATCTAGTGGTAGGATTTAGAACTCATGTGATGTGATAAGTAGGATGAGCACAAGAAACGAGAATGAATGACTCGAATGGTAGTTGCAAATAAAAGCTTCTCACTTAGGACCCTCTAATTGAACCCAAAGCCCAAAGAAGCCATCAGGCAGAAAATGGGGAACCGAAAGATTCTAAAAATATTATTGTTATCAGTTAAATATTTAACATCTAGGCGTGCTTTGAGGACAGGGTGAGGAACCACTTGCCCTGGATTACATATCAGGTAGAGCAGTGATTCCCAACCCTGTCCTGGAGGAACACCAGGCCAATCGGGTTTTCAGGCTAGCCCTAATGAATATGCATGAGAGAGATTTGCATATGATGGAAGTGATAGGCATGCAAATTTGCTTCATGCATATTCATTAGGGCTAGCCTGAAAACCCGATTGGCCTGGTGTTCCTCCAGGACAGGGTTGGGAACCACTGAGGTAGAGGATTGATTCTTTGGAATCCATCAAGGTACTTTGGACCTGACTTGGCCACCGATTGAAATAGGATGCAAGGCTTTGATGACCCTGTGTTTGGGCACAGTGCGATATTTCTTATGTGTATAAGTAAATATACAGAGGTTAGGCTACAGTTTCAGTTTGTTCTTTTAAATATATTATTCAGTTGAAAACAAAATTTAAGTAGCTTTCCTGGCTGCAAGAATCCTTCTAAACTAAGAAGCTTGCTCAATTGTCTATTGACAATCTTCACCAACCGGAATTTGCTCAGTCTGCCTGGAGATTTAAATATCTTTGGCTCAGCATCAAAATGAAATCTTGACTCCAATTATTTACATCCCCTTTAATTAGAACAGATTGTTTAATGAAATACATCCATATAACAATTCTGGACTCTAAACTATAGAGGCCAATTCTCTAGATTGGCAAATGCTCAAGATTCCCAGGATAGGCATAATGGATATGCACGAGCTATATTTGCATCCTACGGAAACAGTCAAAATATATCCCCTGCATAATCATTGTGGTTATGCTGAACACTAGACCTGGCTGTGGAGCTTGAGTAGACTGTTTCTGCCTTAGCTTTAAATTAAACCAGTTGGGTAGGTTCTGTGTTACGTTGCAACAGTATGTTTTCAAGAGACATTTAAGGTATATCGACCAGGGAGAGTTTTGAGATCGGAAAATGGGATGAGGTTGGCAGCGGAGAGTGAGTTGAAAGAACACTATGCCGATACCAGAGCCTCTGTCGATAGCTGGGGTGAAACTGTGGAAGAATGCCTTTTGCAGGTCAATTATGTCTTTGTGGAGAATACATAGTAACATAGATGACGGCAGATAAAGACCTGAATGGTCCATCCAGTCTGCCCAACCTGATTCAATTTAAATTTTTTTTTTTAAATTTTTCTTCTTAGCTATTTCTGGGCAAGAATCCAAAGCTTTACCCGGTTCTGTGCTTGGGTTCCAACTGCCGAAATCTCTGTTAAGACTTACTGCAGCCCATCTACACCCTCCCAGCCATTGAAGCCCTCCCCTGCCCATCCTCCCCAAACGGCCATATACAGACACAGACCGTGCAAGTCTGCCCAGTAACTGGCCTAGTTCAATCTTTAATATTATTTTCTGATTCTAAATCTTCTGTGTTCATCCCACGCTTCTTTGAACTCAGTCACAGTTTTACTCTCCACCACCTCTCTCGGGAGCGCATTCCAGGCATCCACCACCCTCTCCGTAAAGTAGAATTTCCTAAAATTGCCCCTGAATCTACCACCCCTCAACCTCAAATTATGTCCTGCTCTGGTTTTACCATTTTCCTTTCTCTGGAAAAGATTTTGTTCTACCTTCAAGTATGCTAGCTTTTAAAAAATTATTGACGCACAGTCATTTGTGGATGCATTTATGTAATAGGACAGTCAGTCTGACAGAACTGCAGATGTTAAAACAGCTTGATTTTAGCTACAGGATGCATTCTCTTTATATTGATAATGATAATATTACAGATATTTTTCTTATGCTTTTCTTAGTACTTTAGTTTTTAATGAGTTTGTCCTTCTCCTATGTTTTCTGCTATGTCCTCTAGTCTTATTTATATGTGAACCGAGTCGAGCTCCACTGGGAGATAACCCGGTATAAAAAACAAAGATTAGATCAGATTATTGTGCAATTTTTTTTGGAAACTGCCTAGGTCAGGGGTGTCAAAGTCCCTCATCGAGGGCCGCAATCCATTCAGGTTTTCAGGATTTCCCCACTGAATATGCATGAGATCTATTTGCATGCACTACTTTCATTATATGCTAATAGATCTCATCAAGGCAGGATGAACCAATAGGCCAAGTAGGCACGTGCCTAGGGCCCAAAATGGTCAGGGGGGGGCCCGATGAAGGAGGGCATCAACACTGTTTTTTCCAAATGGCGATGGGCCCCTCCAGCATCGATCGGCAACGCGGGCCCCACCCCAATCGGCAATGCAGCCCCCCTATCGAAGGAAAGTAAGACAAGCAAGCAACGCGGGTAAGAAAGGCAACGGAACTGTAATTTTGCTTGCCCAAAGCTTCCCTCTGACGCAGCTTCCTGTTTCTTCCTGGGCGCATGGTGGGGTGGGGCGGGGCAGGGGGGCTCAGTGTATTTGTGTGCCTAGGGACCCTAGACAAATTAATCCTGCCCTGATCTCTTGCATATTCATTGGGGATATCCTGAAAACCCGACTGGATTGCGGCCCTCGAGGAGGGACTTTGGCACCCCTGGCCTAGGTATAGGTGGTGTAGAATTTGTTTTAAATAAGTAAATGAAATATCTGCACTAATTCAGTTCATTATTAATAATAATAATAATAATAAATTTATTCTTATATACCGCCATGCCCATCGAGTTCTAGGCGGTTCACAACAAATTACATTAGGATCCGCATTGACATGCCGATTTACAAACAATGTATTGGATTTACAACACCTTCAGCCGAACATGGCTGAAGAAACGGAAGTGGGAAGGAGAGAAGGAGGAAAGCGGTCAATAGAGGGGGAGGGGCAGGGCCGAACGGGCCGATTTACCTCAATTTATTGGATTTACAACAACTTTAGCCGAACTTGGCTGATGAAGAAGGAGGGGAGCAGGAAGACAGCGATCAATAAAGGGGGGGGAAAGGGTCGAGCGTGTGGCCAGGTAATTCCGGAGAGGGGGCGTTACGGGGCTTGTTTGTTGAATAGCAGGCCTTATAAAATTAAGAGCATGCAAATTATATTAATCTTATATTAACCTATAAATTAACACACATAATATATTCAGTGTTAATATATTCTTTGAACATTTTTATTAATACGAATATGTAAAACCAATTTTTTTAAAAACCATCCAAAATCAGGAAAAAGGCCAAAAATCTTAAAATGGGCATAACTTGCAATCCGCCTAGAACTGAACGGTATTGGCAGAATAAAAGAAATTAATGTAATTATTGTTTTTAAGTTACTTGGACGCTTATTAAAATACAAACTGGCACATCCGACCTTTTTCTGTTATGCAACACTTCAGGATCCAAATATAAAAATTGATCAAAGCTTAAATCAACCAGGGAAGGGGGTAAAACGTTGTCCTCGCGGATCTTATGGACCTTGCGGATCTAAACCCGTGCGTCCTTAAAAATCTGAGGTCCGTGCCACTTTTAGGGCTCTTTTTACGAAGCCACGTTAGCAGCTTTAGGGCACGTGACTTTTAATCATGCGCTACCCCCGCGCTAGCCAAAAAGCTACCGCCTGCTCAAGAGGCTAACGGGGCTCAAGAGGCTAACGCGACTTCGTAAAAGGAGCCCTTAGTCTTAAGCATAGGTTATGGCTCTGACAGACCTCTATGACACTTTAGCGCTGACGGATCCTAATGCTTTTCCCTCCCTATGCCGAGACTAAAAGTGGCACAGACCTCAAGGCAAAAGTTGTGCCACTTTTAGGGCTCCTTTTACTAAGGTGCGCTAGCGTTTTTAGCGCACGCAGGAAATGATTGCGCGCTACGCTTCTAGCACTAATGCCAGCTCAATGCTGGTCTAGCACGCGCTATTCCGCACATTAAAGCCCTAACGCGGCTTACTAAGGTGCGCTAGCATATTTAGCGCACACAGGAAATTACCTCGCGCTACACCACGCACTATGCTTCTAGAACTAAGGCCAGTTCAATTTAGCGCACGCAGAAAATTGCGCGGTAAAGCCCTAACGCGGCTTAGTAAAAGGAGCCCTTAGTCTCAGCTTAGGAGGGAGAAGCATGATGGTAGACACAACATTGAAGGCGTCGGCGCAGTGCGCCACAGCCTCAAGGAAAGCGAACAGAATGTTGGGTATCATTAAGAAAGGTATCACGACCAGGACGAAGGAAGTCATCCTGCCACTGTATCGTGCAATGGTGCGCCCGCACCTGGAGTACTGTGTCCAGTCCTGGTCGCCGTACCTCAAGAAGGACATGGCGGTACTTGAGAGGGTCCAGAGAAGAGCAACTAAGCTAATAAAGGGTATGGGGGACCTCTCATATACTGACAGACTGAAAAAGTTGGGGCTTTTCTCCCTGGAAAAGCGGAGACTTAGAGGAGACATGATAGAAACCTTCAAGATCATGAAGAGCATAGAAAAAGTGGACAGGGACAGATTTTTCAAATTATGGGGAACCACAAGTACAAGGGGGCACTCGGAGAAATTGAAAGGGGACAGGTTTAGAACAAACGCTGGGAAGTTCTTTTTCACCCAGAGGGTGGTGGATACATGGAACGCGCTACCGGAGGATGTGATAGGCAGAAGCACGCTACAGGGCTTCAAAGAAGGTCTGGACAGGTACCTGGAGGACCAAGGGATTGAGGGGTACAGATAAGAGTAGAGGTAAGGTTATAGGGATAGGATTAGAGGTAATTTATAAAATTTAGTAGAGACCACTGTTCAGGCAGTGGGCCTGATGGGCCGCCGCGAGAGTGGACCGCTGGGCGAGATGGACCTCTGGTCTGCCTCAGCAGAGGCAACTTCTTATGTTCTTATGTTCATTAGGGTCCGTCAGAGCTAAAGTGTCATGGAGGTCTGTCAGAGACTAAACATGGCTTAGTCTATTTTGTATTCTGGTTCTACTTTGTTGTTATTCCACGGTTGCCTGTACTTTGTCGGTTGATTTTCTGTTTGAAAACAAAAATTGATTGCACATAAAAAGGGGCACGGACCTCAGATTTTTAAGGACGTGCGGGTTTAGACCCGCGAGGTCCGTAAGCTCCGCGTTTTACCCCTTCCCAATCAAGCACATTCTGCTGATACCCAGACATTCGCCATGTCAAAGAAAAAGTTAATCCAGTAGATAGAAAGTTAAGAAATTAAAAAAAAAAAAAACCCCCAGTGAAAGTCCAAACTTAACAAATGAATAAAAAGAAACTGGGTAATGACTGGATAGGGAACGCAAAATAGGCACAAAGCGACCAGATTGCAGAAACAAAAGCTTAATCATATCCCGGAAAAATACCAACGAGTCCACGCAAAGACTAAAGAATCACTTTTTTTTGTCAACAAGTCAGTCCCAAAATATATATTAAATGCACAGCCCCCGACTGCGTGCTTCATGCACACTGTTTGCATGAATGGATTGGGTGAGGGAGAGAACAACTGACTTTGCTGTTTTCCATCCTCCTCGTTGAACGCCCTGGAAAAAAAAAAATCTCATCTCCGAGCAATCGGTGCGTGCACGGCCTAATGGTTACAGCGCTGGGCTAAGTGCCAGGGGGGAACCAGAGATCAAATTGAGTGGCTGTTGCTTCTGGCGACCTTAAGCAAGTCGCTTCACCCTCGATTGCTTCAGCTACTGCTTCAGATTATAAGCCCACTAGAGCAGAGAGGAATCTTCTGCGCCTGACGTGGAACTTAGCTTGGGTTTGGGAAGGTCAGAAATGACGCCTGAACTTGAAAGCTCTCGGAGCTTTGGGGACTGTATAGGACCGTGGCCTGCGCTGATTAGCCATCCAGCCAATTAAAACATGCAGGTGTCGCATCCCAAAGGAATTGGGTTAATTTATAGTATTCTCCAGCATTCACATTACAAAACCCTCGAACAGAGGAGATTGAGAGGGGACATGATCGAAACATTCAAGGTACTGAAGGGAATAGACTTAATAGATAAGGACAGATTGTTCACCTTCTCTAAGGTAGGGAGAACGAGAGGGCACTTGCTAAAGTTAAAAGGGGATAGATTCCGTACAAATGTAAGGAAGTTCTTCTTTACCCAGAGAGTGATAGAAAACTGGAACGCTTTTCCGGAGTCTGTTATAGGGAAAAACACCCTCCAGGGATTCAAGACAAAGTAGATAAAGACAGGTTGTTCACCCTCTCCAAGGTAGGGAAAACGAGAGGGCACCCTCTAAAGTTGAAAGGGGATAGATTCCGTACAAACGTAAGGAAGTTCTTCTTCACCCAGAGAGTGGTAGAAAACTGGAACACTCTTCCGGAGGCTGTTATAGGGAAAACACCCTCTAGGGATTCAAGACAAAGTTAGACAAGTTCCTAGTGAACAAGAGCGTACGCAGGTAGGGCTAGTCTCATTTAGGGCTCTGGTCTTTGACCTAAGGGCCACCACGGGAGCGGACTGCTAGGCACGATGGACCACTGGTCTGACCCAGGAAGGCTATTCTTATGTTCTTAACCCTCCCCCCCAAATATGTAAGTTCAGAAGCAACAGGTTAGTTTTCTTTTTAAAAAAAAAAAAAATCTGTATTCATTTTGAAACCAAAAATAAGTGCAACGTATTATACAATCATATTGCACTATAATAGCACCTAAATTCAATCAAATTGTAATCTATGACAAATACATATATCACCCCCCATCTTCATATTCAAAAATTGCACTCAAATTCAAGATTAAAAATATTTTCCAACCCCGCCCGAACGTGCATGATCAAGGGGCAAAATCAACAACAATCATTCTTTGCAATATTTTGTCAATGGCTCCCAAATATCCAGAAACTTCTTATAACGTCCCTGTTGTATAGCCATAACACGTTCCATTTTAAAAACGTGACAGAGAGACTCCCACCAAAAGGTGTAGTTCAATCTATCCCAGCGTCGGACTCCCCCTTGAAAAGGGGCGGAGCCAACAGCGCGCAGCCGTTCGGCGCGCGGCGAAGGCGAGCAGCAAAGGCGCTCGCCTTAGCGAGAGCGCCTTTGCGAAGGGCCTTGCAAGGGACGAGCGCTACACTCTCAAGAACACCAGAGGAGAACTGACCGGTAAGGAACCGACAAGCAAGGAAGCAGCAGGCAAGGGACACAAGCACACAGGCACTGTAACACAAACAGACTCACTCAAATAGGAAGCCTGCAGTCAGGAAGTCAGAAGGAAAGGGGGAGGTAGGATCAGTAGGAAAAAAGAGCACAAGTAGGTCACATCAAACCACTCAGACAACCCACGAGTAAAGCACGAAATGGAAGCCCAAGGAAGTCAGAAGATGAGCTTTCCTGTCTTCTGCATCGACTGCAATATGTATGACTACCTCCCTTCGGGGATCCAGGCATACATTTGCGATCGATGCATGGAGATGGATAGCTTGAAATGTCAGGTAAGACTATTGGAGGGAACAGTGATGGAACTTGAAGACAGAATCCGAGCACAGGAGAAGATTCTAGTGGAGTACAGCCCAAACGACGAGGTCAAGGATCTAGAAATGTTCATAGAGGAAGCCCATCAGCACCACGTAGAGATCCCAGGGCAGGAAAACTGTACTCAGGAAACCCATGTGAATAGAGAAGACACCCATGCAAACACAGAAGAAAACGAAGACGAGGTAGGAGACAACCGCACACCAGGAGGAATAGTGAGAGCACAGGAAGAAGTCCCCCCGCTCAAAGAACAGGAAACAATTTCAAGAGTATCATTGGAGGAAGATGACTGGCCCTACTCCAAGGACGTGGACCTACGCCCCCCAAGGAACTCCCGAATAAAGAAGATGGGGATCATCATAGGCGACTCCATTATACGACACGTGGACAGCCACACCGCAGGAGGAAGAGAGGACAGAGTCGTCACCTGTCTGCCTGGAGCAAGAGTAAAGGATGTGACCAACAGGATCTCCAGGATCATAGATGGAGCAGGGGGAGTGGACACCGCTGTGCTTATCCACGTGGGAACAAATGATGTGAGCGGGCGGAAGTATGACAGGGAAGAGATGAAGGGCCAGCTCCGCTCACTCGGAAGACAACTGAAGATCAGGGAGGTGAAGGTGGCCTTCTCTGAAATCCTCCCTGTACCAAGAGCAGATGGAAAGAGACAAGGGGAATTGCAAGCGATCAACGCCTGGATGAGACGATGGTGCGAAGACGAAGGCTTCGACTTCGTGCGAAACTGGACGGCGTTCTGGGGAAAAAGCAAGTACTACAGAAGGGATGGACTACACCTCAACAAGGAAGGAGCAAGAGTTTTGGCAGGCAACATGAAGAAAGCAATAGAGAAGGCTTTAAACTGAAGGACAGGGGAAAGCCGACAGTCGACCACCGGTCGATGGTACGGACAACAGGATGCCCCGACGTAGGAACAAAGGACTACTACTCATACACAAGAGAGGTCGACCTCACAGCCAACAAAGGAGAACAAGCAGGAAGGGACAACTCAGACACAGGAGGGGATGACCACACAGCAAACATGGGAGATAACACAGGAGCAGTAAAGGATACCGTAAATGAAACTGTAAGGACAGCCAAGAGTAGAAGGTCCAAAAAGGTAACACGAAGGGAACTTAGATGCATGTATACAAATGCTAGAAGTCTAGGAAAGAAAATGGGAGAACTAGAGACAATAGCAAGACATGAGAACATGGATATCATTGGCATAACAGAAACATGGTGGAATGAAGAAAACAAATGGGACACAGTACTACAGGGATACAAACTATATAGAAGGGATCGAGAAGGGCAGAAAGGTGGAGGTATTGCCCTATATGTTAAGGAAGGAATAGATTCTGTTGGAATGATTACAACAGACAGGAAAGAGAAGCTGGAGTCCCTCTGGATCAAAATACCTGGTCAAAATGGCGCAGATACAAAAATTGGCCTTTACTATCGTCCCCCAGGACAGGCGGAAGACACTGACTCAGAAATGATGGAGGAAATCAAACAAGTATGCAAGACAGGCAATGTAGTTATATTGGGAGACTTCAATCTCCCAGGAATAGACTGGAAACTAGGAGCCTCCAACTGCGGCAAGGAGGCAAAGTTCCTGGAGGTGCTAGGGGATTGCTTCCTGGAGCAAATGGTAAAAGAGCCGACAAGAGGCGACGCCACCTTGGACTTGGTCCTAAATGGTCTCACGGGACCGATAACAGAAGTAGAAGTCATGGCTCCACTGGGAACGAGTGATCACAATGTAATCAACTTTAAACTGGACATCGGGAAAGGGAAACATGCCAAAACCTTAACCACCACCTTAAACTTTAAAAAGGGTAAATATGATTGCATGAGAGCCATGGTAACAAAACGACTCGAGAAGATGGTGGACAAACTTGAAACAGTAGATCAGGCATGGTGCCTATTGAAAAATACTATTGCAGAAGCGCAAGATCTCTACATTCCGAGGATTTCTAAAGATCGGAGAACTAAAGGCAAAGGAAAACCGGCATGGCTTACCATACAGGTGAAGGAAGCCATAAAAGAAAAGAAGGACTCTTTCAAAAAATGGAAATGCATAAAGACAACCGAAGCCTGGAACAAACATAAAGATGATCAGAAGAAATGTCACAAGGCGGTGAGGGATGCCAAACAGGATTATGAGGAAAAAATAGCCCAGGAGGCCAAAAACTTCAAGCCCTTCTTTAGATACGTGAAAGGGAAAAAACCTGCAAGAGAGGCAGTGGGACCCCTGGATGACCAGGGAAGAAAAGGGTACATCAAGGAAGATAAACAAATCGCAGACAAACTAAATTCCTTCTTTGCGTCCGTCTTTACGAAGGAGGACACCTCAACAATACCTGAAGCGGAGAAACTGTTTACAGGAGAAATAGAGGACAGCCTCACCACAGTTGAAGTGAACTTAGATCAGATATACTACCAGATCGACAAACTTAAAAGTGACAAATCCCCTGGACCGGATGAAATTCACCCGAGAGTCTTGAAGGAATTGAAGGTTGAAATCGGAGAGTTATTGCAAAAACTTGCAAACCTGTCAATCAGAACTGGTCAGATACCAGACGACTGGAAGAAAGCGAACGTCACGCCAATTTTCAAAAAAGGATCGAGAGGAGAACCGGGCAATTATAGACCTGTGAGTCTTACGTCTGTCCCAGGCAAGATGATTGAATCACTGATCAAGGATAGCATAGTTCAGCACTTGGACACACACGACTTGATGAAACCCAGTCAACATGGATTCAGGAAAGGGAAATCGTGTTTGACGAATTTACTCCAATTCTTTGAGACCGTGAACGAGCAAATTGATAGTGGAAAGCCGGTGGACATAATATACTTGGACTTCCAGAAAGCGTTCGACAAAGTTCCACACGAAAGACTTCTCAGGAAACTACAAAGCCATGGCATAGAGGGAGATATACAAAGATGGATAGGCAAATGGCTGGATAACAGGAAGCAGAGAGTGGGCATAAATGGGAAGTTCTCCGACTGGGAGATAGTGACTAGTGGTGTACCCCAGGGCTTGGTACTTGGACCGATCCTTTTTAATATTTATATCAATGACTTGGAAAACGGAACATCCAGTGAGATCATCAAGTTTGCAGATGACACAAAACTCTGCCGGGCAATCAGATCGCAGGAGGATAGTGAGGAACTCCAGAGCGATTTGTGTCGGTTAGAAAAATGGGCGGAGAAATGGCAGATGAAGTTCAACGTGGAGAAATGCAAGGTAATGCATTTAGGCAGTAAGAATAAGGAATACGAGTACAGAATGTCAGGTGCAAGTCTGGGAAAAAGTGTACAAGAAAGGGATCTGGGTGTACTGATAGATAGGACCCTGAAGCCGTCAGCACAATGCGCGGCAGCGGCAAAGAAGGCAAATAGAATGTTGGGCATGATAAAGAAAGGAATCTCGAGTAGATCGGAGAAAGTTATAATGCCGCTTTATAGGGCAATGGTCAGACCCCACTTGGAATACTGCGTCCAACATTGGTCTCCCTACCTAAAGAAGGATATAAAAACTGCTGGAGAGGGTGCAGAGACGAGCAACCAAACTAGTGAAGGGTATGGAGAAACTGGTATATGAGGATCGACTTAAAACACTGGGATTGTTCTCCCTTGAGAAAAGGAGACTGCGTGGGGATATGATCGAAACCTTCAAAATACTGAAAGGAATCGACAAAATAGAGCAGAGAAGATTATTTACATTGTCCAATTTGACACGGACAAGAGGACATGAAATGAAGCTAAGGGGGGACAAGTTCAGGAATAATGTCAGAAAGTTCTGCTTCACACAGAGAGTGGTTGGCATCTGGAATACTCTCCCAGGGGAGATTATTGCAGAATCGACAGTCCTAGGCTTCAAAAGCAAACTAGATGCATATCTCCTTGAGAGAGGCATATAAAGTATGGTTGGCTATAAAATAAACCAGGTGTATACCTGGCAGGGCCTCCGCGTGTGCGGATCGCCGGACTTGATGGACCGAAGGTCTGATCCGGAGATGGCGCTTCTTATGTTCTTATGTTCTTATGTTCTTAAAAGAAGCTGTATGGCAATCCCTGCCATAATAAAGCGAAGTTTGTTATTGTGAGACGATATTTGACTTTTAGCTCTCATTAAAGCGCCAAATAGCGCAGTGGCGTATGTTAGTGCCACTGGATTTTCCAGTACTTTGTTCACCTGATCCCAAATGGATCTCCAAAACTGAAGGATCAAGGGACAATAATATAATCGATGATCTAACGTCCCAGGTTCAAGATGGACGGGTTAGTTTTCAAAACCGTGTGGGCAGGTACAAAATCCAGAGGTCGTTTCGCCCACCCATCTGAAGCAACCGCCTTTACCCAAAGATTTCTCAAGGAAAACGAACGCACAGAGGTTTGCACCTCCTTTTGACTTCCATAGTTTTCCCAGTCGAAACAACACACGTAGGGCTCCTTTTACCAAGCCGCGGTCACGGCTTTAACGCGCGTGACTTTTAATCAAGCGCTAACCCCCGTGCTAGCCGAAAAACTACCGCCTGCTCAAGAGGAGGCGGTAGCGGCTAGCGCATCCGGCAGTTTAGCGCACGCTATTACGCGCGTTAAAACTCTACCGTGGCTTCGTAAAAGGAGCCCATAATTTGGGAAATATAAGACTCAGGGGCCCTTTTGCTAAGGTTAGCACATGTTAAAGGACTTGAATGTGAGCTAAGTGCCAGCGGCGTGGCGAGGGTAAAAGTACCCGGGGTGTTGGCACCCCTCCCCGCCCTCATCTCCACCCCCTTGCTCCTTTTCCGACCCCCCCCCTTGCCGTACACGCACCCCCTTCCCATTCCCCTATACTTCTAGTTGTTTACCAGCGCGGCCAACAAGTTCAACGTGCTCCTCGCGACCGTATACTCTCCCTCTGTCACTTCCTATGCATGACACTCAGACGTGACATTAGCGGGAGCCAACAAGGTCGCGAGGAGCACGCTGAAGTTGTTACTCACAGCGGTGAACGGCTAGAGGTACGGTGGAAGGGAAGGGGGCGCACATGCAATGGGGGAGGAGTGGGAAGAGGCGGGGGGACGGCACCCCCACCATGATGTAACTCGTGGCGGACCGCCCCCTCACCTTACTATGCCACTGCTAAGTGTCACTTGGCCCATAGATAGAAAACAGGATGTACAGAATCAACGTCCTTTAGTGCGTGCTAAGCTTTAGTAAAAGGGACCCTATGAAAGTTATTACTTCCCATCCATAAGAACATTAGAATAGGCCTTGCTTTTATCTGCTTCCATTCTTGGTTGTATGTTCCCTTTGCAATTGCTAATAAAGATATTAAAAAAAAAAAAAAAGAATAGCCTCACTGGCTACGCTCCTCCCACCTTCACATGCTCCTTCCCCACCCCTTCCTGGCAGAGTCTCAGCGTCCCCCACCAGGGGAGATATTTTAATTTGCCCAGAGCGGTGGAGAAGGGGGGGATGAGTTGTCCCCCAGTCTACCCCTGGTCCCCCCCCCCTAAATCAGAGGGCTAATTATGCCTCTGGTTCTAAATATGTCTAGTTTCAGTTTTCAGGAAACATTTTTTATCCATACTAACCGATTATTTATTATAATTATTCTTACTTTTAATAGAATTTGCCATCTAATTCTTCACTGACTTGAGTTATCCTAAAAAATGTTTGTGTCTGAAACTAAACCATAACTAGACAGATTGTTCTTTGATTATTTTAAAATGTTTTTAATGATGTTCTCCACACAAACAACCATTTTTGATCCTCATTATGTGAATTGCTAGCCACCATTTAAAAAATCTATAATTCTAAAAATTGTAATGACCTCATCATTTCCTTCTTGCCTCTGATTCTTCAAAGTAGACAATGTATGCCATAATCGCAACTACAGTGGAACCTTGGTTTACAAGCATAATTCGTTCCAGAAGCATGCTCGTAAATCAAGTTACTCATATATCAAAGCGAGTTTCCCCATAGGAATGAATGGAAACTCGCTTTGATTCGTTCCACCAAACCCCCCCCCCACCCGAGGCTACCGGCGCTGCTCCATCACCCCCTCCCCCGCTCTAACCAGCATCGCACCCCCCCGAACTGGCATTGCAACCCCCCCCCCGCGAATGCCCCCCCCGCGAGAACCGCATCGCACCCCCGTGCTGAAAGCGGCATCCGTCCGCCCTTCCTCTCAAACATGCTCCTTACCCCTTCTGCTGGTTGTGAGAGTGAAAGCAAGCTCCCGCCTCTTGTGGGAATTTAGTTTCTTAGACCTGTGTTCTTCGGTGTCAGGTCAAAAGCGCGCCGGGACAAAGGCGCGCCCAGACAATTGAGCGCAGCGTGCGCCGCTGCGCTGCTCTAAATTACTGTTTTTAGCGCTCCGACGGGGGAGCGTGGGGGAGAAACCCCCACTTTACTTAATAGACATCGTGCCGCATTGTGGGGGTGTTGTGGAGGGTGTGGGGGGTTGTAACCCCCCACATTTTACTGAAAACTTCACTTTTTCCCTGTTTTTTGGGAAAAAGTTCAGTTTACAGTAAAATGTGGAGGGTTACAACCCTCCAAACCCCCCATAACGCCGGCGCGATGTCTATTAAGTAAACTGGGGGGGTTCCCCAACAAAACCCCCTGTCGGAGCCCCTAAAAACTGTAATTTAGAGTGGCGCAGCGGCGTGCGCTGCGCTCAATTGTCGGCGCGCGCTTTTGTCTTTCGCACCGTTGTCTATGAACCGTGTTCTTCAACCACCGGTCCGTGGACCAGTGCCGGTCCACAGAAATTTCCTGCCGGTCCACAGAGCCAGCACATGCATCAGACCTAAAACAGTGTTTTTCAACCGCCGGTCCACGGTGCGATCGATGCGGCGTTATCTTCGAGCCAGCTCCCTCTTCCTAACTGATTCGGTGCACAAAGCCACGGGCAGTGGCTCCTACGGGCATCCTGCGCCTGAACTGGACGCCTTCTCTCTGACGTTGCAACGTCAGAGGGAAGGCTTCCAGATGAGGCACGGGTTGTGCAAGGTGCAATTAGTACTATTATGGGGGCGGGGTCTGGGGTGGAGATTGGGTAGAGATGGGTGGGGTCTGGTCCATGACTTAGCCCACTGTTCTTCAACCGCCGGTCCACAGACCGATGCCGGTCCACAGAATAATTATTTTATTTCTGCTGGTCCATAGGTGTAAAAAGATTGAAAAACACTGTCTTAGACTATCTTTAAAAATGTAAAGGTTGATGCTCAAAGCAACTTAGCCTGCTCAATTAAATCACTTACGTGGGGCTTTCTACTGATATTTAGTGTCGGGTGACTAGTTTGCTATCTGTGGTACGTGGTTTGCAAGATCGGTGATTTGTAGTTCTGATTTCACAGATTTCAAGTTTTATTTTGGACCCCTGAGGAAGGCTTTCTTAGCCGAAACATGGACCATGTAAGATCCGCATCACATATTGACTGTGGTTGATTGATTTTGCATCGCTTGTTTTGGGACAATTGCATTTATTGCATCTTAGCCCTTTGTTGGGTTTTGATCTTATGGCATCAATAAAGTTTTACATCAAACACATTGATTCCACAGTCCAGATGTAGAATAACTATAAGAACATAAGAATAACCTTACAGGGTCAGACCAACGGTCCATCAAGCCCAGAAGCCCATTCTCACAGTGGCCAATCCAGGTCCCTGGTACCTGATCAAAACCCAAATAGTAGTAACATTCCATACAGAATGCCAAAGAATAGCAAGATTCCGGAATCCCAGAGAGTAACAAGATTCTAGAATCCCAAGGAGTAGCAACATTCCATACAGAATTCCAAAGAATAGAAAGATTCCGGAATCCCAGAGAGTAATAAGATTCTAGAATCCCAAGGAGTAGCAACATTCCATACAGAATCCCAAAGAATAGCAAGATTCCGGAATCCCAGAGAGTAACAAGATTCTAGAATCCCAAAGAGTCGCAACATTTCATGCCACCAATCTAGGGCAAGCAGTGGCTTCCTCCATGTCTTTCTCAATAACAGACTATGGACTTTTCCTCCAGAAACTTGTCCAAACCCTTATTGTAAGGAACTGGATGTCTAAAATAAGAAGTGGATAGAATAGGGTAGAATAAAATTCAGATACACTCTGGTGCCTTTTGAAGAAGGGCTGGGTGGAGGCGTGGGTATTAAGTGTGCCGAGGCAGCTCTGTTCTGCTGCCATGATTCCAGCTGCAAAAGCAAATGATTATCAGATTACCATAACATCCTTTTAAAATATACAGTACATGGCGAGTTAGTAATGGCAGCTGTCCAGGTCTCCAGCGACGGGCTAAACAAACCACCTCAGCGTCCTAGTCAGCATTTTCTTTCAATGATTATTAACCATCATAGGAAGTGTCACTCATCAGTCTGATATGTTTGTTCAAGCCGGTGTCTTGGAGGGGGAGGCGCAATTTGCAGGAGCCACGGAACGAGTCTTGTCTTCCGATGGCCTCCCTAGCTCTGTCGCTTTCACCCAAAGCTGGATCTCAGATGATTGGATTTATAAATATTTTCTCAGCCATAAAGGGCAAAAGCAAGTTCAAGGATGAGAAAGGTCTTACCGGGGTGTATTTCAGAGTATGGAATGTTAAAATTAAGAGAGGGGGGGTGTATGGCCACAGTATCTAGATTTCATTAGTTAAATAGGTATCACAACAGTAATTTGCGAATTTGCAGAGAGATATGGATCAGTGCAAGGCGACCGTGTGTTTCATTGTGCTTCCGCCGGAGAGAAAGAGAGATCACCTGTCCTTCTTTAGAATCACTGGATCTGAAGTCAGTTCATTCATTTATTATAATGAATTGGAGACAGGCTGCCACTATAAATGATTGTCATTTGATGATAACAGCGTGCGCTATGCGTACATTGGGCATGCTCTTTTTCACAGAAAAAAAAATTGTGTTCTCCATTCTCCCCCCCCTCTTTAAAAAAATTTAATGTGGGGATGGGGAGGTATGTTATGTGATTTAATGGGTTTATTCCTGATGAATGGGATGGGTGGGGGAGGGGGGTCTTTTTTTATATGCATTTGACAATAATTGTTAGAATGTCAAGTGATTTGTACGAATTATTTGATTGAATTTTGTACACTTGTTGCAAGAGTTAAAACTGAATAAAGAATTTTAAAAAAAAAAATTATCTCAATGTAATAATGTATTCCCTCCCCCTCTTACCTCGTTTTCACATTTCTCTGTCTTAGTAAGCGAGCCCCTTAAATCTATTCTGTTTTAATTCTTTATTGATTTTCAAATTTTGACAATGCAATACAACTATATTAAACATGAGTATTATACATAACGCACTTAAAATACACTAAATTAATCCATTACCAATCCTTTTCTCCCTCCCTTCCTCACATATTATTTCAATATTATAGATAAATACCTTTAGCAAACCCAAATACCTTCCCCTCCCCCCTCCCCACCCCCCCTGGATGTGTAAGAAATCTATAAAAAGGGAGATACCCGGCATTCATTGCAATTCAACATATGCAGTCAATGGGCTCCACACCTTATTGAATATCTTACTAGACCCCAAACACTCCACATTCATTCTCTCATATTTATGCGTTGAACAAATATTTGCTCACCAAAACGTGTAACTCAGTCTGTCGTAACTCTTCCAGTTCCGCGTAATCATCTGGATGGCTATTCTGGTCATAATCAAGAAGAGCCGGCTTTTATATCTATCTAAAGAAGGCTTAATATGCAATATTGTACCACAAATTATATTACATTATATTATAATAGTTGTTTAGCCCGTTACATTAACTGGTGCTAGAAGGTAGCTAACATCTCCCCTTCCTCCCATCCCCCCACGCCAGCATCTCCTTTTCCATCCCCCATTCCATCCCACTGCTGTCATGCCGTCCGTGCTCGGCCGCCGCGACCTGCAGCCGTCGACAGCCACCGCGGACTGCAACCGCCGACAGCCGCTGCGGCCTTGGTTCTGCCTGGCTATTCACTCTTTCCGGTTTGTTTGTTTTCCTAAGAGGTTATACCATTCCCACTATCCATCCTCAACTGGGCACGTACTTCATGTCTACAATACCTGTAGATCCCTCCCCCTTTGTTGTGATTGGCTAATTGCCTGAGGGATCATCTCATGACTCCCCCCCGAGCTAAACCAAGGAGATTTTTGCTATACAGTACTGCATTCGAGCAAGAACTGTGGCTGTGTTCCTTTGCCGTTCCCTAACCCCACCTTTAGTCTGTCGTCATTGTCCCATCACTCTCAGCCTAGCCTCCAATTGTAGGCGGGTTGCCCTGTAAGTTCTCTCTCTACAATTGGTCTGTGCCCTCGCGCCACTCCTCCAAACGGTCGGCGGGTTACTTTGTAGATTTTCTAGGGTCCTTTCCCCTCTTACTATGATTGGTCAGCATCATTGCGTCACTGGCATCTCCTGGGAAGCTATGGGCGCTCTCCGACATCCACCTCGGGCCGCCGACAGCCACTTCGGGCCGCCGACAACCGCCGCGGCCTACATCCGTCTCGGGGGGGGGGGGGGAAGAGAGAGAGAGAGAGTTTTTCACACGCATGTGCACTCCTATCTGCGGTGCCCTACAGCGCACGGAAAACGGAACACGCGATGGGAGTGTGCATGCGCGGCTTAGGCTTTTATTATATTAGATTAATAGAACTTTTTGATGATATGATTTCGTCATTGATTGTACTGGAAACTGTTTAGATAACCCTGATAGACCGTATATCAAGTGCTCGATAAACCTGAAACTTGCCGTGCACACAGTACATGCTTTTTCCCGTGAGGGCGTGCTTGCACGACGGTTCGTGCATGCATGCCCCTCAGGTACCAGTGCGCTTTATGTGCAGTTGTGCGCCCACTGTAAGAAAAACACACACTATGGGGCAGATTCAAGAAAGCGCGTCAAAAATCAGGTTAATATTCAGCCGGAGGCAGTGGGCGTTTTGAGGACTGCAGCTGGTGTGATTCCTGGATATTCAATGCTGGGCCATGTCCGGGCTTCGGCATTGAATATCTGCTTTATACTGGGTAACACATGGGCGTTGAAGTCAATATTCAGACCTTAACGGGCTATGAGTTGCCACATAACGATAGGACTGTGTTTCATGCAGTCCCATATATGTCAAGTGTTGACTCGGCCCATGGAACATCCCCTTACAGGCCGGCTTTCACGTAGGCGCTGACCAATTTTCAACGGTGATAACTGGCTAAAAGTCACCGAAAATGAGGGTATAGCCCCAAATAAGCGATTCAACCACTCAGCGGCCGTTTCTAGCCAGTTAAAACCATTTTGAAGGAAAATGCGCTAGTTACAGACGCTCTCTATGCTTCAACCTCTCGGGTCTCCGTATCTATACCTGTACCAAGACCCTACCTCTGTTTATCTCTTGCGTTCTCCTTGTATTCTCTACTCCCTTTGTTCTCGACCCTGACCTTACCATGGTCCTTTGTAATTTGGACTCCTATGCCACTTATAATTCTATACTTACCTCTTATGTATGATTTTCTGTTAACCGCATCGAACTTCACGGTGTATAAATAAAATTTTATGTTATGTTGAATATCGACCAGATAGGGGCTAATGGGGGAAATTCTATAAGAGGCATCTAAAAATAGGCACCGAAATAAATAGGCACTTAACTTAATTAGTAAATTGGCATCAATTATGTAGCTATAATAAGCTTAACTATTTTATTAGTAATATATTAAAATAAAAAAAGTATGACTGGAGGGAGTGTGTGGCACAGTGGTTAAAGCTGCAGCCTCTGCACCCCGAGGTTGTGGGTTCAAATCCCACGCTGCTCCTTGCGACCCTAGGCAAGTTACTTAATCCCCCATTGACCCAGGTACGTCGGATAAAGTGTGAGCCCACCAGGACAGACAGGGAAAATAAAATAGATTGATGCCTTTTTTATTGGACTAACAAATGCATTTTTTGATGAGCTTTCAAAGGTAATCCAGGACAAATATCAGGAAGTTCTGCTTCACGCAGCGAGTGGTGGACACCTGGAATGCTCATTGCGGAATCCACCGTTCTAGGATTTAAAAGCAAACTAGATGCACATCTCCTTCCGAGAGGCATAGAGGGATATGGGTGACTAAAATGACGCCAGGTGTACACCTGGCAGGGCCTCCGCGTGTGCGGATCGCCGGACTTGATGGACCGAAGGTCTGATCCGGAGATGGCGCTTCTTATGTTCTTATGAATAGCAAGATTCCGGAATCCCAAAGAGTAGCAACATTCCAGAGCTGAGATTGTGACACGGACAAGAGGACATGGACTGAAGCTAAGGGGGGACAAGTCCAGGACAAATATCAGGAAGTTCTGCTTCACGCAGCGAGTGGTGGACACCTGGAATGCTCTCCCAGAGGAGGTTATTGCGGAATCCACCGTTCTAGGATTTAAAAGCAAACTAGACGCACATCTCCTTACGAGAGGCATAGAGGGATATGGATGACTAAAATGACACCAGGTGTACACCTGGCTGGGCCTCCGTGTGTGCGGATCGCCGGACTTGATGGACCGAAGGTCTGATCCGGAGATGGCGCTTCTTATGTTCTTATGAATAGCAAGATTCCGGAATCCCAAAGAGTAGCAACATTCCAGAGCTGAGATTGTGACACGGACAAGAGGACATGGACTGAAGCTAAGGGGGGACAAGTCTAGGACAAATATCAGGAAGTTCTGCTTCACGCAACGAGTGGTGGACACCTGGAATGCTCTCCCAGAGGAGGTTATTGCGGAATCCACCGTTCTAGGATTTAAAAGCAAACTAGACGCACATCTCCTTACGAGAGGCATAGAGGGATATGGGTGACTAAAATGACGCCAGGTGTACACCTGGCTGGGCCTCCGTGTGTGCGGATCGCCGGACTTGATGGACCGAAGGTCTGATCTGGAGATGGCGGTTCTTATCTTCTTATGTTCTTCAGATCAGAAATAAGCAAATGTCGACAAATATCAGAATATATAAGTCAAACATAAAAGCGTTCCAATGGACTGATATAAATGCCGGCTTTTCTTAATTATGACTGGGATAGCTATGCAGATGGTAACTCGAAACTGGAAAAATCATGAGTGTCTAAATTTTCCTTTTTGGTGGGCCGATCTATGCTCCAGCTATAGATATGAAAAAACGAATGCTGACATATTGGGGCATAGTAGTTTGTTTAAACTGGTTTGGGGGGGGGGGGTCCGTTGACGTCTTTTGTTACTTCACTGTAGTTCTTTGGTTCGTGCTAGTTTCCACACACATCCAGGGGGGAGGGGGATACTTCTATCTTACTTGGGTCCTTTGGGAATATACATCTAGGGTGGGATTAAATTATTATTACACTAGTCTTATAGCACGTTACATTAACGGGTGCTATAAGACTAGTGCAGGCGGGGATCGTGAGAGGAGCCACCGCCGCGTCTTTCAACTAAAAAATACAATAGGGCAAGGTGAGCAGGGAGCAGGCCAGACCGAACAACAGGACGAAAACAGAACCCTAAGCGCGCATGCGCACTCCTACCTGCGGGTTCCTACAGCTCACGGAAAACAGGCGCATGCAGTGGGAGTGCGCATGTGCGGCTTAGGGTTTTATTATATTAGATATTTAAATCATTGAGAGGATGGGTGTGTATGTGTGGGGAATGGTTGTTTTATGTATATGTGTAAGATGAATGTGCTTTTATTGATATATTATATGTTGTTATATTTGTATTTTGCATTAATATGTGGAAAATCAATAAAGATTTTTTTTTAAAAAGCAGTCCAATGGCAGCCAGTTTCACAGGAAGATGGCAGGGTTGGGTAAGGTGAAAAAGTGCTCAAACCTCAAAGATTAGCAGTGGAGTGGATTTATTGAAAGGCCTTGAAGGGAAATTCTTTCCCCCCCTCATTAAGAATTCACCCCCAAAACTTAACAGTGCTAGCTACTAAGGGGATATTCTTTCTTCTGGTTTGTGCAGATTGAATATGATCTCTGAGGATTTTTCTTTTTTGCCAAACAATTCACACCTCAGCTGGGCTACAACAGATGGGCGTTTGGAGGAAAAGAAAAGACCCCCCCCCCCACCCCAACAACATAGTTTGAAGACTTTGAGGAACGTGATGGCAACAGTTAACTCCGTGAGGCCTACAATCTGTGAACGTTCTCTGGAAAAAAACAGAGCATGGGAGCCCTGAACATCTTCAATCTATAACACGCTGGTTATACAAATATACGTGTTAATGAGTTTTGGCAGTTTTGTATTTATTCTGATATTCTTTTCAGGGAAAGAACCTTTTATATATGCATCTCATTTGCACTTAGTGGGACAAGCCTGGCCCGATGACAGGTGATTAACACTGTCAACTGCTCCAAAAGAGCATATCACTGTACATAGAGAATTTATTGCATGATAAAGACAAGTGAAGTGCAGACGGAGAATCATCCTTTAAGGCTTATTTTCAAACACTCATGCCGGGAGGGTTACATCTCCCCAGGAACTAAACCTTCCTTCTAATTTCTGCTTCACTCTAGAACAGTGGTTCTTAACCTTGTTGGAGGTACTGAACCCCACCAGTTTCATATGCGTGTTCACCGAACCCTTCTTTATTCCCTTAGTTTTGCCGGAGCTAGAATTACTCAATTACTAGAATTACTCAACTTGGCATTGCAAATCATGCAATTAGGACGCTGACTCCCATCACGTTCCGTTATACATGTCAATCCATATTGTACATATTCGTCCGACCACTTTCGTATTTTGCTCGACATAGTTAGCAAGGGATTAAAATATTAAGATAGGTATCACACGACGTACCATCTCAACAGTTACAATTCGACTACTGTGCGCATCAAATCCCCCGCAGCGCAGATAGGCCAAGCGATGTTGCGTGATCACCTGCAGCCAATTATGGACAAGCGGGGCGTATCATCACGAATCATAAGCGCTTCGGTCACGTTCAATCATCTATCAGTTAAATCACAAATTTTGATCAGGAATTGATTGATGTATATAAGGCGTTAGTTACAGATGGATAGATCAAGAAACCGAGTACACGATCAGCCTTGATCAAAATCACTGAATAACTGATAGATGATTGAACGTGACCGAAGCGCTATATGAGTCGGAGGTGTGTTTTGACCTCCGCCGAACCCGCGAAACTGACTCACCGAACCCCTGGGGTTCGGTCGAACCCAGGTTAAGAACCACTGCTCTAGAACGTGTGTTTGGAACAGAGAAAGTGACTAGGCCTAGAAAAACAGAATCCAACCCCCCCTCCAACACCTCAGGGCTTTATCAACATTCATTGCAAAGAAGTAATGCTATAGCAATTTAGCAAGCCCATAGATCGCTGGAGCTTTGATTATTATTCATTTACATATACACTGGGACTTATACACTGGGATTCGTGCACTCATCCCTGAGGCATGGGAGCCTAGATTCCAGACAAGACTCCCACATTTCTCCTCCCAGGTAGTACGATGAATTTTCTCTTCTTATAATGGCTGTTTTTTCACTGTGAGTCTTATCAGATTCAATGAGATTTATATAAAGAAGATGATCTGATTAGAGACGAATGAGTGATTACTTAATATATATTGAAAGCTTAGGGTTACCAGATTTAATTTAGTAAAATTCAGACCCGCCCAGGCCCTCTCAGTTCTACCCATCCCCACCTCATTACGCAGCTAATCCCATCCTAGCCCTGCCCCAGCCCTGCCCCCCGCTGGCTGTTCTCGGGCAGGAGGGCATCCGTGCATGTGTGGATGCCCTCTTGCCCAATGCGATTTTGAGGAAATTTTTCAAAACCCGGCGCAGGAAGAAGGAGGATCTCTCTCGCACCGCACCGCCAAGCCCAGCCCAGCCCAGCCCAACCCAACGAGGGAGGATCTTCGGGCACTGGCACATCCTGTGCATTGGTGCTGGTGCCGGTGCCGGTGCCCAATTGGGTAAGAGATGTTTTGCGGTGCTGGGGGGGATGTAGGATCGCGGGGGAGAGAGGGTGACGCGAGCAGGGGGCAGGATGCCGGTTCGCAGGGGGGATGCCGGATCGGATTGAAAAAAAAAAGTTGTAAAATGCGCTCACACGTATAACGTGCACGGTTATGCACGGTTTGTAAAAATCGTGTATAACGCACGCGTTATATGCGTGAAAATACGGTAACTATGTAGCTCCAGTTTCTATTATATTTTCTTAATTTTAATCTAATTTTATCCCTTTGTTCTAAATTACTACACTATTTTCAAGAAATGTAAACCACATGGATGCTTTTGCCAATGAGGAATATCAAATATGAAATAAACTTGAAAAATTTGCATAATTGCATGCAACTGGTCCAGGGCAATCAGTGGCTTCCCCCATGTACATAAGAACATAAGACTTGTCATACTGGGTCAGACTAATGGTCCATCTGGCCCTGTATCCTGTTTCCAACAGTAGCCAATCCAGGATACAAGTACTGCACTTGGCAGAAACCCAAATAGTCGCAACATTCCAGAACTAAGATTGTGATGTCATAATGCCTCATTCCACCACTGCCTAAGGGTTCATAGACAACTCGGCGAAAGACAAAGGCGCGCGCCGACAACTTGAGCGCAAGATGGAGGTGCACGCCGAAGAAAATTACAGTTTTTAGGGGCTCCGACGGGGGGTTTTGTTGGGGAGCCCCCCCAGTTTACTTAATAGAGATCGCGCCGGCGTTGTGGGGTGTTTGGGGGGTTGTAATCCTCCACATTTTACTGTAAACGTAACTTTTTCCCTAAAAACAGGGAAAAAGTGAAGTTTTCAGTAAAATTTGGGGGATACAAACCCCCACACCCCACACAATGCCCCCACAACGCGGTGTGATCTCTATTAAGTAAAGTGGGGGGTTCCCCCCCACGCCCCCCCATCGCAGCCCTAAAAACAGTAATTTTCTGTGGCACGTGCCTCCGCGCTGTGCTCAATTGTCTGCACGCGCCTTTGTCCCGGCGCGCTTTTGACCTGACACCCTGCCTAAGAGTCAGCATCATCAGTGATGTCACAATGGCTTCATCGTCCTATAATTGGGTCCGGTTGGATTTTTATCACTATTTTTTTATCATTGTACTTTTTTAATTGAATTTTCATATTTTTATATGTCAGTGTTTAATAAATTATCTCCAGAACATCTGTATCCACATTTTTTTGTTTTTGTTTTCACATAAGAATTGCCATACTGGGGACAGACTAATGGTCCATCTAGCCCAGTATCCAATCCAGGTCACAAATACTCAACAGAAACCCGAACCGTAGCAACAGTCCATGCTAATCCAGGACAAGCAGTGGCTTCCCCCATGTCTTTCTCAAGAACAAACTAAGGGCTTTTTCTTCAGGAGCTTGTCCAAACCTTTTTTAAACCGTGATACACTAACTGCTCTTACCACATCCTCTGGCAACAAATTCCAGAATTTAACTATTGGCTGAGTGAAAAAAAATATTCCTTCCTAATATTAAAGATTGAACTAGGCCAGTTACTGGGCAGACTTGTACGGTCTGTGTCTGTGTATGGCCGTTTGGAGGAGGATGGGCAGGGGAGGGCTTCAATGGCTGGGAGGGTGTAGATGGGCTGGAGTAGGTTTTAACAGAGATTTCGGCAGTTGGAACCCAAGCACAGTACCGGGTAAAGCTTTGGATTCTCGCCCAGAAATAGCTAAGAATAAATAAATAAATTTTAAATTGAATCAGGTTGGGCAGACTGGATGGACCATTCGGGTCTTTATCTGCCGTCATCTACTACTATTTGTTTTAAAGGTAGTTCAATGAGTGTCTCCTAGTCTTTGTAATTTTCGAGAGTAAAAAATCGATTCGCTTTTACTCATTCTACACCATTGTCTTTTCCTAAGACAAATCCCAAATACAATGCAGACATATGAAGCATGCAGAAATTTTTAATCCATTTGATTTCCTTAGAATCATTCCTAGCAATTTCTCATCAGAGATCCACTAAGTGGAGGGGCATTCTTTGATGATGTCCAAGTGCAACACAGGTCACTAGTACCTGGCCAAAACCCAAAGTGTAGCATGGAATGTTGCTACTCTTTAGGATTCTATAATCTTGTTACTCTCTGGGATTCCAGAATCTTGCTATTCTTTGGGATTCTGAATGGAATGTTGCTACTCTTTGGGATTCCGGAATCTTGCTGTTTTTTAGGATTCTGTTTGGAATGTTGCTACTCTTTGGGTAGTGACCTGGATTGGCCATCGTGAGAACGGGCTACTGGCCTTGATGGACCATTGGTCTGACCCAGTAAGACTATTCTTATGTTCTTATGTCTCCAGGAACACCTAAAAAACCTACTGTGCCTAATTGTACACCACTGCCTGCATAAATAAGATCTCAGGACTCGCTGATGAACTTCCATAAAGGAGTGAAGACCCTCCTCTTCAACTGAACTCCCCCCAAACAGCAGACTCCTCCTCATTCCCTCCTTCCTGCCAACACTTGCTCTATCAACCTGCCTTTCTTAATCTACTGTGACTTCTTTATTTGGCTGTGGCTTTCTTTCTGCATCATCCATAGGCCTATGATGATCTCGTTCAAGAGCATCGTTCATCGGTTGTTGATTTGGGCCTTCCTAGTCTTGCATCATCATCTATGCTCCCACGATCACTCCGAAAACACCGAGAAACTGCACTACGGTCCACTGTTAACTCACCATAAACTTTACGTAACGCACTGTGGGTTTCTGTCGGGTTTTTACCACGTAGAGTTTCAGTCTTGATGTACGACGTCTGATCATCAACAGACAGAGTACCTGAGACACCCGCAGCCTCCGTTTCCCACACTTGTCACAGCCACACTATGCACACTACAGAGCTCCTAAGCACACGTCCCGCTGCTTCAAGCACTGAAGTGAAAGTGAAACAAGGTTTACTGCAATCTCATCATCCACTCCCCAATGTTGCCAACCTGTGCATTATTTATGAAATGACCCTTGCGCTAGTGATGTCTGAAACAGTAGCGTTTTTAAAGATTTATGAAAACTTTGAAGTGAGGAATGGATTCTGATTTCAGAAGAAAGATCATTCCAAATATAAATACAAAAGAGCAAAATGTGTGATGATCTCAAAGTCCCTCCTTGAGGGCCGCAATCCAGTCGGGGTTTCAGGATTTCCCCCAATGAATATGCATGAGATCTATGTGCATGCACTGCTTTCAAAGCATATACTAGTACCTGGCAAAAAACCAGAAAGAGTGGCAACATTCCCTACAGAATCCCAAAGATTCCAGAATCCCAGAGAGTAACAAGATTCTAGAATCCGAAAGAGTAGCAACATTCCGGAATCCCAGAGAGTAACAAGATTCTAGAATCCCGAAGAGTAGCAACATTCCCTACAGAATCCCAAAGAATAGCAAGATTCCAGAATCCCAGAGAGTAACAAGATTCTAGAATCTGAAAGAGTAGCAACATTCCAGAATCCCAGAGAGTAACAAGATTCTAGAATCAGAAGGAGTAGCAACATTCTGGAATCCCAGAGAGTAACAAGATTCTAGAATCAGAAGGAGTAGCAACATTCTGGAATCCCAGAGAGTAACAAGATTCTAGAATCAGAAGGAGTAGCAACATTCTGGAATCCCAGAGAGTAACAAGATTCTAGAATCCTGAAGAGTAGCAACATTCCATGTTACCGAACCAGGGCAAGCAGTGGCTCGCCCCATGTCTTTCTCAATAACAGACTATGGACTTTTCCTCCAGGAACTTGCCCAAACTTTTCTCAAAACCAGCTACGCTATCTGCTCTTGCCACATCCTCTGGCAACGCGTTAAAGAGCGTAACTATTCTCTGAGTGAAAAAAAATGTCCTCCTATTGGTTTTAAAAGTATTTCCCTGTAACTTCATCGAGTGTCCCCTAGTCTTTGTAATTTTTGCCGGAGTGAAAAATTGATCCACTTGTACCCATTCTCCTCCACTCAGGATTTCGTAGACTTCAATCAGATCTCCCCTCAGCCGTCTCTTTTCCAAGCTGAAGATCCCTAACTGTTTTAGTCTTTCCTCAAACGAGAGGAGTTCCATCCCCCTTTACCATCCTGGTCGCTCTTCTTTGAACTTTTTCTAGTACCACTATATCTTCTTCTTAGTATTTCCTTATTTCATTCTTCATAACTCGGCATTTAACTATTAAAAGAGAATAAAGGGGTGTCAAGTTGCTTGAATTTGGGAGGAAGCAAAATCTAAAAGTTGAAATATTAACCCTGATTCCAGATTCTTACTGGGACCTGAGGCCAACAAGTCTTTCTGCTATCCACGCTCAGTGTGACTTCTGCTAAGCCACTAACGCCGTATGGCATTGAAATGCAGGCGCACACCTAATTGCACTCACAATCTAATTGATAAGCCAATTAGCACAAATAATTGGGCGCTTATAATCAGTCATCAGTGCTAATTGGCATTAGTTATAATTTGCATGCACATCTTTCGTCGCTGGGTCTGCATATATTATGGTGGGGCGGGACTTTGGGCAGATCAGGGAATTTGGCACCGTGTTATAGAATTCAGAGGATCATTGCCTAATTTAAGCATGAGAATTTCAGGTTTTAGTTGGTGTAATTTGTTAGGCGCGGATCCTGGTACCAAAGATTATTTTATATACAATGCCCACTCTCGGCGCAGTTTACAGAATAGCCTTTACGGCTAATTTTTATTGGCGTCAAAATTTGGTTCACACAGCACAAAAGGAGAAAGCAATCTTCAGTAACAAACTACTAACCCATATCCTATATAATAATACCCTTAGCGCGCATGTGCACTTCAATCTTCGTGGCTCCGTGCGTCCGTAGCTCCGTGGCCAGCAGAGAAATGTTGGAGAGTGCGGCACATGCGCATTCGGCACGTGCGTACGTTGGGAGCGTGTGCAGCGCGTGTGCACGTTCTGAGCTGACATCAGGGAGAGAAGGAGGCAGTGGCGACTGAGCTACGGAGCTAAGGGAAGGAAGGCCACAACCATGGCTGCTCCCTGGTTGCACGGCCTTCTCATCTGCCCCCACTCTCCCCTCTGGGTGAATTTCAGTTCGTTGGGCGGGTTGAGGATGAGGATTTGTTGGAGGCTGATGGCGCTGCCGCAGAGGGGGTGGGGTGGGCTGGGGGGGCGGCCAAAGGAAGGGGAGCAGGGAGCGGGGCGCAGGTGGGGAGCGGGAGGGAGGGAAAGAGACAGAAAGACAGACAGACACATAGACGGTGCCCAAGGAGAGAGAGAGAGAGAAAGAGACAGAAAGACAGACACACAGCCAGCGGCCAAAGAGAGACAGAAAGACAGACAGTGGCCAAGGAGAGAGAAAGAGACAGAAAGACACACAGACAGCGGCCAGGAGAGAAAGAGACAGAAAGACAAACAGACACACAAACAGCGGCCAAGGAGAGAGAGAGAGACAGAAAGACAGACAGACAGACAGTGGCCACGAGAGAAAAAGAAAGAGACAGAAAGACACACAGACAGCGGCCAAGGAGAGAAAGAGACAGGCAGAAAGACAGACAGACAGCAGCCAATGAGAGAAAGAGAAAGAGACAGAAAGACACATAGACAGCGGCCAAGGAGAGAGAGAGAGAAAGAGACAGAAACACACACAGACAGCGGCCAAGGAGAGAAAGAGACAGAAAGACACACGGACACACAGACAGTGGCCAAGGAGAGACAGAGAGACAGCAGACAGCCAAGGAGAGAGAGAGAAAGAGACAGAAAGACAGACACACAGAGAGAGTGACAGAGGGAGACAGAAAGACAGACAGACATACAGAAAGACAGACAGACAGTGGCCAAGGAGAGAGACAGACAGAAAGGCAGACAGACACACAGACAGCGGCCAAGGAAAGAGAGAGACAGAAAGACAGACAGACAGCAGCCAAGGAGAGAGAGAGAGAAAGAGACAGAAAGACAGACACACACAGAGAGTGACAGAGGGAGACAGAAAGACAGATAGACAGCGGCCAAGGAGAGAGAGACAGACAGAAAGACACACAGACAGTGGTCAAGTAGAGACACAGAAAGAAAGAAAGACAGACAGCGGCCAGAGAGAGACAGAAAGAAAGAAAGACAGACAGACAGATCTATTCTAGCACCCGTTAATGTAGCGGGCTTAAAGACTAGTAATATTATAATGTAGTAGGAAATGAGAGGTTCTTCACTTGAGACCTGAAGAATAGCTTCAAAAAACAGTGACGAAGAAAAGCCTCAAAGACACTTGACAGCCTCATATAACCATATTCAATAGCTGCCTATTTTCATTTCATAGGCATAAAAATTTTCCACTGAAATCCCTCTCATGTGCCACTACCTTATAATATAATATAATTTAGTAGAAAAAAAAAACCCTTTTACAAAACCGTAGCACGGTTTTTAGCATCGGCCGCAGTGGTAACAGAATTCCTATGAGCGTTGGAGCTGTTACCGCCGCGTCTGACACTATAAACCACATTATGGTTTTATAAAAGGAATTGGGGGGAGGGTTAAATTTGGTTGTCCATGATCTCCTTGTAATTCTGGCACTCAAGTACAACCAAGGCACTTTTCTTAATCTACCTGAGAAATGCAAAGTCATGCATGTAGGGAAAAAGAACCCGATGTTCAACTATAAAATGGGGGGATCGTTGCTGGGGGTGAGCAAACTTGAAAGAGACCTGGGAGTGATGGTAGACACAACATTGAAAGCATCAGCACAGTGTGCGACAGCCTCAAAGAAAGCGAACAGAATGTTGGGTATCATCAAAAAGGGTATCACGACCAGGACGAAGGAAGTCATTTTGCCGCTATAGCGGGCGATGGTGCGCCCACATCTGGAGTACTGTGTCCAGTACTGGTCGCCATACCTCAAAAAGGACATGGCGGTACTTGAGGGAGTCCAGAGAAGAGCGACAAAGTTGATAAAGGGTATGGAAAACTTCTCATATGCGGACAGATTGGAAATGCTGGGGCTATTCTCTCTGGAAAAGCGGAGACTTAGGGGAGATATGATAGAAACCTTCAAAATCATGAAGGGTATAGAGAAGGTAGACAGGGACAAATTCTTCAGGCTGTGTGGAGCCACAAGTACAAGGGGGCACTCGGAGAAATTGAAAGGGGACAGGTTTAGAACAAATGCTAGGAAGTTCTTTTTCACTCAGAGGGTGGTGGACACATGGAATGCGCTCCCGGAGGCTGTGATAGGCCAGAGCACACTACAGGGGTTCAAGGAGGGTCTAGATAGGTTCCTAAAAGAAAAGGGGATTGAGGGGTACAGATAGAAGCAAAGGTAGGTTATAGGATTAGTCAGAAACCACTTCACAAGTCATGGACCTGATGGGCCGCCGCGGGAGCGGACCGCTGGGCGCGATGGACCTCTGGTCTGACCCAGTGGAGGCAACTTCTTATGTTCTTACCTGGGCACCTTGACAATTGATTTTTTTTCTAATGTCTACTGTTTCTGCCATTGCTGGAATAAGACTTTTGAGTCAAAGATTCTTCAGCATGCGTAGAGTTAAACAGAGGCGTGAAAAGTGTCAAAAAAATCTCCACGTAGCACCTCTCTTTAAATTGTCAATTTATTTGCTTCACTAATGCAACTGAAAATGCTTCTTGGCCAACTTTTGTAAGCAATTTATCCCAATCAGATCACTGTTTACTGACACAATGTAAATAGGATGTTGGATTGTTCCTTTAAAGAATAATAACACACAGGATGTGTGAATGAAGAAGGCAAAACAGATGTTGTGAGCTAGGAGATCTGTTTTTAAGTATATTTCATTTTAACTGTGCATCACAAGGGACTGATTCACTCTTCCCTAATATAAGGGATGAGGGGATGATTGTTAAAGTCAATAGCTTTGGTAACCACTAACACAATGCATTTTCCCAAGGGATCTGCTGGCACCCCCTTGTTAAAATTATTATTATTATTATTTTTAGTTTATTCATTTATCATAATTTTAAGACAATGTAGACGTCTGGAAAGAAGACGGAGAAAAACCAATCTAGACCACACAAAAATCTCCTGGAAAAAAACGAACAAGCAATACAAACTTCTATTAAAAGAAAAGAGAAAAAAAACACTACACAAACCTAATAGGCACGAAAACCCAAGACACCAAAAAATTATTCCAAATATTAAAAGATCTAACGAACACCAAACCCTATATGACCACAAACAATAACCCCTCCCCTTCAGCCTCTCTCCAAACACCAGAGCTTCCCTCAAAAATAACCCAGCCCACCTAATTGACATCATAACACCTCCCACAGAAAAAGAATCATGCGCTGCAGACAGAACTTGGTCCCAATTCCCTAAGATATACTGGACCGAATTCAACAAACTCTACAAGAAATACAGCCATGCATTCTGTGAACTCAACCACTGCCCACCTTATCTCCTATCATCAGCGAGCACTAAGTTCCGTACCCTACTCCTACACTGGATACAAACCATGCTCACAGATGGCACCTTCCCAACTAATCTCAGTGAAATCATCATCACCCCAATCTTAAAAGACCCAAAAGGTCCAACAGATAACCCATCCAATTACAGACCAATCGCCTCAATACCTCCGTATATCAAACTAACAGAAGGACTAGTAGCCAAATTCCTCAACAACTATCTCGAAGACCATGACCTACTCCACCCCACGCAATCTGGCTTCAGAACTAACTTCAGTACTGAGTCGCTACTAGGCTCCCTTATCGACACAGCAAGACAACACCTCAGCACTGGAAAAAAATGCTGCTAATACAGCTGGACCTGACAGCGGCTTACGACCTAGTTGACCATAACATACTTCTCCAAATTCTGGACACTATAGGCATCTCAGACAAAGTATACTCATGATTTGAAGGCTTCTTAAAATCCAGATCATACAAAGTAAAATCAGACAAAGAAAAATCCAACCTATGGTCCAACCCCTGTGGAGTCCCACAAGGATCTCCTCTTTCCCCTACACTCTTCAACCTATATACAGCCTCTCTCGGCGTGTCCCTGAACAAACAAGGTCTAACCTCTTACAGAAACGCTGATGACATCACCATCCTCATACCCTTTGACCAACCAAAGCTAGCAATGACAGACACACTACACCGAACACTAGCTACAGTTACGACGTGGATGGAAAATCACAAACTGAAACTCAACCCAGACAAAACTAAATTCATCCTCCTAGAAAATAACAAAGTCCCTACCACTACCAACTTAGTAATCAACTCTATCAATTACCCTCTACAAACCTCTCTAAAACTACTTGGAATGACTATTGACAGGGGCTGCACCATGCAAACACAAATAAACAAAACGGTACAGAAATCGTTTGAAGGCATGAGGAACCTTAGACAGGTCCGAAAATTCTTCGAAAGACCACAATTTTTGCTTCTAGTACAATCACTAATCCTCAGTATACTCGACTACTGCAACATCCTCTACCTCCCCTGCCTGGCAATAACGATTAAACAACTACAAACAATTCAAAATACAGCTTTGAGACTCGTCTACTCTTTGAAGAAATATGATCACATCACGGAGGCATACATCGACTCACACTGGCTTCCAATCCAAGAAAGAATACAATTCAAATTTTACTCTATACTATTTAAAACTATTAACGGGAACAGCCCCACCTACCTAAACAACCGCTTCATCCAAACTACCTCTACCAGGCATAGAAAAACACACCCCCCTTTCACTCACCCCACAATCAAGGAAGTAAAACAGAAAAAACTTTACGACGGCCTACTAGCCACTCAAGCAGCAAGACTAGACAACCAAGTCTCCATCCTGCTGACATCTACCCCTGACTACAAGAGGTTCAGAAAGGATATAGATCTTACAGGATCTTCCCCAATCTACTTGTCTGAGCACCTTGAAATGGCAGGCCCCTCTCGCACATGAAACGCCCACCTATTCACCTTTCCCTCCCTAAAAGGCTGCCTCTACAAGAGATTCATTGATAGAACCCTAGCATTCCAAGCGGGCAAATGGAACAATTGCCTTACCGCCCTCATCTCCAACTCCCCGCCCTACCACCTGTTCAGGAAGTCACTAAAAACCTACCTCTTCGACAAATTCCGCTAACGCTGCCTTCCCTCCTTCCCTGCACCCTCCTGACCTCGACATGCCTCCATTCCCTTTGACTACGCCCCCCTCCCAAGCCACTATGGCCTCTCTTTCTCAATCTCTATTTTATCTAATTGCCCTGCCTTTTCATTGCCTCCATTTACCACCGCTATAACATGTAACATCGCTATATACGTACTGTCTCTTCTTTAGTATATGCCTTTTTATTACTGCTATTTATGTAACATCTCTGTAAATGTAACAACACTGTAATATGTATCATCGCTGTAAATGTACAGTCTCTTCTATTGTTAACTGCATTGAACTTCCATGGTATTGCGGTATACAAGAATAAAGTTATTATTATTATTATTATTATTATTATATAAAAACTATACTCTTCAAGAAATCCCTGAGTAAAGCCTAATACCATGAACACCTCCCCTACCCCTGATCCTACCTTTCCCTCTATCAGAAATTATCTCTGATCTAACTTTGTAACCCTTCCCTCCACAACTCTTATTGTAATCTGCTTTGAACCGAAAGGTAAAGGCGGAATAGAAATCTGTAATGTAAAATAAAATTATTGAACAAAGAAAAGTTTGCCCAATTTAGAAGAAAATAAAATAGTCATTCAAATTTTTACAGATATACAGACTTTTGAGAAGTCCACATTAGAGAGAGAAACAATTCACAGACCACTGGGAATGGAAAATTAAAAAGATTTAAGGAATTATTACCCCCTTCCCTTCCCCAAAAAACTGCAATTGAGAGGGTTCATAAAAAAATATGTGTGTTCTGATCCAAGTAAATCACACATTTACAAGGATAACACAATTGAAATTTTGCCCCCAATGTTTTCACATTTTCTTTCAGTTCGAGGAATCTTTTCCTTCTTGTTTGTGTCGTTCTTGAGACATCTGAAACTATAGAAATCTTGCCATCCATAAGGGAGACTTCTTTTAGCCAAAAAATAGGTGAAGAAGCGCTTCCTTATCTTGTAAAAATACAAATGTCGGACCACAACGTCTTCTTCTGAAGTCTCCCTTGTTAAGTTGTTTTATGAAAACAACGGGAGCTTTTCACTCACAAAACCACAACCATAGAGAACCTCTTAACATGAAGCTGGTAGCAGAACCCTGATTGGATCAGGTGAACAAAGTATTGGAAAACCCAGTGGCATTGACGTACGATACTATCCGATTTGCTACGTTAATGAGAGCTAAAAGCCAAATATCTGCTCGGAATAACAAACTTCTCTTTATAATGACAGGGGTTGCCATGCAACTTATATTGAAGAACTGGGATAGGTTAAATTACACTTTCTGGTGGGAATCTCTTTGTTATACTTTTAAAATGAAATGTTTGATGGCTATACAGCAGGGAAGTTACAGGAAATTTCTGGATGTTTGGGAGCCATTGGCTACATTTTGTACGGAATGATAACTAACTTTATTTTACAGACCTTTAAACATACATATCTAGGGTGGGAGGGAGGGAGGAGGGTTTTGCACTGGAATTGATTCGGGGATTTTTTTAAGGTATTTTCTTGTGGGTATTTATTTTCTTGATTAAGGACATAAGAATTTGCCGCTGCTGGGTCCAACCAGTGGTCCTTCGTGTCCAGCAGTCCACTCTCGCGGTGGCCCCCAGGTCAAAGACCAGTGCCCTGAGACCAGCCCTACAGCTGCTTACGTGGGAGGTGGGAGGGTGGGGGAAAATAATTGCTTATTATTAATATCTGTAAGTTTGTTGTGCTTTTCTTGTAATATTATATGTACATCAATTATTTGCATGCATAATTGCAGTTTGAAAATTTAATAAAGATTAAAAAAAACAAAAAACTGAGGAAGGAAAAGGTAAAAAAAAAAAAAAGAACTCTGATTTTTCCAGCAACTGAATAGAGAAGTCGGGTTTCTCCTGATGGCAATGAGAAATGGGAGTCTTATGCATGATGTTATTCATATTGCATTAATAAACAGTAAAACCTTGGATTGCAAGTGTTTTGCAAGACAAGCAAAACATTTTATTAAATATTAACTTGATACACAAGCAATGTCTTGCAATACAAGTACATACAGTATACACGCATCACATCATCACAACTGGGCTGATGGTTCTTCTCTCTCTGACAGTGCGGGAGTTTAGTGACTGTTCTAAACGAGTGAGGTCTTGCAATACGAGTACATACAGTATACACGCGTCACATCATCACAACTGAGCCGATGGTTCTTCTCTCTCTGATGCTCCGAGAGTGTAGTGACTGTTCTAAACGAGTGAGGTCTTGCAATACGAGTACATACAGTATACACGAGTCACATCATCACAACTGAGCCGATGGTTCTTCTCTCTCTGATGCTGCGGGAGTGTAGTGACTGTTCTAAACGAGCGAGGTCTTGCAATACGAGTACATACAGTATACACGCGTCACATCATCACAATTGAGCCGATGGTTCTTCTCTCTCTGACGCTCCGAGAGTGTAGTGACTGTTCTAAACGAGCGAGGTCTTGCAATACGAGTACATACAGTATACATGCGTCACATCATCACAACTGAGCCGATGGTTCTTCTCTCTCTGACGCTCCGAGAGTGTAGTGACTGTTCTAAACGAGTGAGGTCTTGCAATACGAGTACATACAGTATACACGTGTCACATCATCACAACTGAGCCGATGGTTCTTCTCTCTCTGATGCTGCGGGAGTGTAGTGACTGTTCTAAACGAGCGAGGTCTTGCAATACGAGTACATACAGTATACACGCGTCACATCATCACAACTGAGCCGATGGTTCTTCTCTCTCTGACGCTCCGAGAGTGTAGTGACTGTTCTAAACGAGTGAGGTCTTGCAATACGAGTACATACAGTATACATGCGTCACATCATCACAACTGAGCCGATGGTTCTTCTCTCTCTGACGCTCCGAGAGTGTAGTGACTGTTCTAAACGAGCGAGGTCTTGCAATACGAGTACATACAGTATACACGCGTCACATCATCACAACTGAGCCGATGGTGGTTCTCTCTCCGACGCTCCGAGAGTGTAGTGACTGTTCTAAACGAGTGAGGTCTTGCAATACGAGTACATACAGTATACACGTGTCACATCATCACAACTGAGCCGATGGTTCTTCTCTCTCTGACGCTCCGAGAGTGTAGTGACTGTTCTAAACGAGCGAGGTCTTGCAATACGAGTACATACAGTATACACGCGTCACATCATCACAACTGAGCCGATGGTGGTTCTCTCTCCGACGCTCCGAGAGTGTAGTGACTGTTCTAAACGAGTGAGGTCTTGCAATACGAGTACATACAGTATACACGTGTCACATCATCACAACTGAGCCGATGGTTCTTCTCTCTCTGACGCTCCGAGAGTGTAGTGACTGTTCTAAACGAGCGAGGTCTTGCAATACGAGTACATACAGTATACACGCGTCACATCATCACAACTGAGCCGATGGTGGTTCTCTCTCCGACGCTCCGAGAGTGTAGTGACTGTTCTAAACGAGTGAGGTCTTGCAATACGAGTACATACAGTATACACGTGTCACATCATCACAACTGAGCCGATGGTTCTTCTCTCTCTGACGCTCCGAGAGTGTAGTGACTGTTCTAAACGAGCGAGGTCTTGCAATACGAGTACATACAGTATACATGCGTCACATCATCACAACTGAGCCGATGGTTCTTCTCTCTCTGACGCTCCGAGAGTGTAGTGACTGTTCTAAACGAGCGAGGTCTTGCAATACGAGTACATACAGTATACACGCGTCACATCATCACAACTGAGCCGATGGTGGTTCTCTCTCCGACGCTCCGAGAGTGTAGTGACTGTTCTAAACGAGTGAGGTCTTGCAATACGAGTACATACAGTATACACGTGTCACATCATCACAACTGAGCCGATGGTTCTTCTCTCTCTGATGCTGCGGGAGTGTAGTGACTGTTCTAAACGAGCGAGGTCTTGCAATACGAGTACATACAGTATACACGCGTCACATCATCACAACTGAGCCGATGGTTCTTCTCTCTCTGACGCTCCGAGAGTGTAGTGACTGTTCTAAACGAGTGAGGTCTTGCAATACGAGTACATACAGTATACACGCGTCACATCATCACAACTGAGCCGATGGTTCTTCTCTCTCTGACGCTCCGAGAGTGTAGTGACTGTTCTAAACGAGCGAGGTCTTGCAATACGAGTACATACAGTATACACGCGTCACATCATCACAACTGAGCCGATGGTGGTTCTCTCTCCTACGCTCCGAGAGTGTAGTGACTGTTCTAAACGAGTGAGGTCTTGCAATACGAGTACATACAGTATACACGTGTCACATCATCACAACTGAGCCGATGGTTCTTCTCTCTCTGACGCTCCGAGAGTGTAGTGACTGTTCTAAACGAGCGAGGTCTTGCAATACGAGTACATACAGTATACATGCGTCACATCATCACAACTGAGCCGATGGTTCTTCTCTCTCTGACGCTCCGAGAGTGTAGTGACTGTTCTAAACGAGCGAGGTCTTGCAATACGAGTACATACAGTATACACGCGTCACATCATCACAACTGAGCCGATGGTGGTTCTCTCTCCGACGCTCCGAGAGTGTAGTGACTGTTCTAAACGAGTGAGGTCTTGCAATACGAGTACATACAGTATACACGTGTCACATCATCACAACTGAGCCGATGGTTCTTCTCTCTCTGACGCTCCGAGAGTGTAGTGACTGTTCTAAACGAGCGAGGTCTTGCAATACGAGTACATACAGTATACACGCGTCACATCATCACAACTGAGCCGATGGTGGTTTTCTGTCCGACGCTCCGAGAGTGTAGTGACTGTTCTAAACGAGCGAGGTCTTGCAATATGAGTACATACAGTATACACGCGTCACATCATCACAACTGAGCCGATGGTTCTTCTCTCTCTGACGCTCCGAGAGTGTAGTGACTGTTCTAAACGAGTGAGGTCTTGCAATACGAGTACATACAGTATACACGCGTCACATCATCACAACTGAGCCGATGGTTCTTCTCTCCCTGACGCTCCGAGAGTGTAGTGACTGTTCTAAACGAGTGAGGTCTTGCAATACGAGTACATACAGTATACACGTGTCACATCATCACAACTGAGCCGATGGTTCTTCTCTCTCTGACGCTCCGAGAGTGTAGTGACTGTTCTAAACGAGCGAGGTCTTGCAATACGAGTACATACAGTATACATGCGTCACATCATCACAACTGAGCCGATGGTTCTTCTCTCTCTGACGCTCCGAGAGTGTAGTGACTGTTCTAAACGAGCGAGGTCTTGCAATACGAGTACATACAGTATACACGCGTCACATCATCACAACTGAGCCGATGGTGGTTCTCTCTCCGACGCTCCGAGAGTGTAGTGACTGTTCTAAACGAGTGAGGTCTTGCAATACGAGTACATACAGTATACACGTGTCACATCATCACAACTGAGCCGATGGTTCTTCTCTCTCTGACGCTCCGAGAGTGTAGTGACTGTACTAAACGAGCGAGGTCTTGCAATACGAGTACATACAGTATACACGCGTCACATCATCACAACTGAGCCGATGGTGGTTCTCTCTCCGACGCTCCGAGAGTGTAGTGACTGTTCTAAACGAACGAGGTCTTGCAATACGAGTACATACAGTATACATGCGTCACATCATCACAACTGAGCCGATGGTTCTTCTCTCTCTGACGCTCCGAGAGTGTAGTGACTGTTCTAAACGAGCGAGGTCTTGCAATACGAGTACATACAGTATACATGCGTCACATCATCACAACTGAGCCGATGGTTCTTCTCTCTCTGACGCTCCGAGAGTGTAGTGACTGTTCTAAACGAGCGAGGTCTTGCAATACGAGTACATACAGTATACACGCGTCACATCATCACAACTGAGCCGATGGTGGTTCTCTCTCCGACGCTCCGAGAGTGTAGTGACTGTTCTAAACGAGTGAGGTCTTGCAATACGAGTACATACAGTATACACGTGTCACATCATCACAACTGAGCCGATGGTTCTTCTCTCTCTGACGCTCCGAGAGTGTAGTGACTGTTCTAAACGAGCGAGGTCTTGCAATACGAGTACATACAGTATACATGCGTCACATCATCACAACTGAGCCGATGGTTCTTCTCTCTCTGACGCTCCGAGAGTGTAGTGACTGTTCTAAACGAGCGAGGTCTTGCAATACGAGTACATACAGTATACACGCGTCACATCATCACAACTGAGCCGATGGTGGTTCTCTCTCCGACGCTCCGAGAGTGTAGTGACTGTTCTAAACGAGTGAGGTCTTGCAATACGAGTACATACAGTATACACGTGTCACATCATCACAACTGAGCCGATGGTTCTTCTCTCTCTGATGCTGCGGGAGTGTAGTGACTGTTCTAAACGAGCGAGGTCTTGCAATACGAGTACATAGAGTATACACGCGTCACATCATCACAACTGAGCCGATGGTTCTTCTCTCTCTGACGCTCCGAGAGTGTAGTGACTGTTCTAAACGAGTGAGGTCTTGCAATACGAGTACATACAGTATACACGAGTCACATCATCACAACTGAGCCGATGGTTCTTCTCTCTCTGACGCTCCGAGAGTGTAGTGACTGTTCTAAACGAGTGAGGTCTTGCAATACGAGTACATACAGTATACACGAGTCACATCATCACAACTGAGCCGATGGTTCTTCTCTCTCTGACGCTGCGGGAGTCTAGTGACTGTTCTAAACGATGAGGTCTTGCAATACGAGTACGTATAGAGGGGCATAATCGAAAGGGACGTCTAAGTCCGTTTACGTCCATCTCGCGAGTCGTCCAAAGTTAAAAAGAGCCTAAGACACATTTTTGAAAGAAACGTCCAACTTTTTTTGACTTTCGAAAATCGTCTAATTCTACGTCCTGCCGATCTGATCGTCCAAGCTGCTAAATCGTCCATCTGTATACCACATTTCCATCCACCTTTCCGTCCAAGTCCAAAATGCCTAGAACAAGCCCTGTTGGACGTGGGAGGGGTCTGCAAAGTGATGAACTGCACACCCAGACATGCCACCTAAATAGTGGGGTACCTTACAGGGCACTGCTGTGAACTTCACAAAAAGGGTGCCATGGCTTCTCCTCACTACAGCTCCCTTATAGGTCATGGTGAGCCCCCCAAACCACCTCCAGAATCCCCTAGACCCATTTATCTACCACCCCAATAACCCTTATGGCTGCAGGAGCCACTTAAATGCCAGCAAAAAAGGGTTTTGGGGGTGTATAGGGAAGTGCACATGTTTCAATATCAATACAGTGATTACAGGGGCTTATGGGCATGGGTCCTCTCTATGGGTCCCTAACCCACCCCCAAGATGACTTAAGCTGCCTCTGGGCTGGACGACTAGGCTTTCCTATGCCAGGACTCTTTCAAAAAATGGAAACACATGAAAACAATCGAAGCATGGAAAATACATAAAGATGATCAAAAGAAATGTCACAAGGCGGTGAGGGATGCCAAAAAGGACTATGAGGAAAAAATAGCGCAAGAAGCCAAAAACTTCAAACCCTTCTTTAGATACGTGAAAGGGAAAAAACCCGCAAAAGAGGCGGTGGGACCCCTGGACGACCAGGGAAGAAAAGGGTACATCAAGGAAGATAAACAAATTGCTGACAAACTAAATTCCTTCTTTGCGTCCGTCTTTACGGAGGAGGATACCGCTAAAATACCAGAAGCAGTGAAAGTGTTTAGTGGAGTAATAGAAGACAGCCTCACCACAGTTGAAGTGGAGTTGGACCAGATATACTACCAGATCGACAAACTTAAAAGTGACAAATCCCCTGGACCGGATGGAATTCACCCGAGAGTTTTAAAGGAATTGAAGGTTGAAATCGGAGAGCTATTGCAAAAACTTGCCAATCTGACAATCAGAACTGGACAGATACCAGAGGACTGGAAGATAGCGAATGTCACGCCAATTTTCAAAAAAGGATCGAGAGGGGAACCGGGCAACTACAGACCTGTGAGTCTTACGTCTGTCCCTGGAAAGATGATTGAAGCACTGATCAAGGATAGCATAGTCCGGCACCTAGATACACACGACTTGATGAAACCCAGTCAACATGGGTTCAGGAAAGGGAAATCATGTTTAACGAATTTACTTCAATTTTTCGAGACCGTGAACAAGCAAATTGATAGTGGAATGCCGGTGGACATAATATATTTGGACTTCCAGAAAGCATTCGACAAAGTTCCACATGAAAGGCTTCTCAGGAAACTACAAAGCCATGGAATAGAGGGAGATATACAAAGGTGGATAGGCAAATGGTTGGAAAACAGAAAGCAGAGAGTGGGCATAAATGGGAAACATAGAAACATAGAAACATAGAAATAGACGGCAGATAAGGGCCACGGCCCATCCAGTCTGCCCACCCTAATGACCCTCCCCTACCTTTGCCTAGTGAATAGAGCCCACGTGTCGATCCCATTTGGCCTTAAAATCAGGCACGCTGCTGGCCTCAATCACTTGCAGTGGAAGACTATTCCATCGATCAACCACCCTTTCAGTGAAAAAGAATTTCCTGGTGTCACCTCGTAGTTTCCCGCCTCTGATTTTCCACGGATGCCCTCTTGTTGCCGTGGGTCCCTTGAAAAAGAAGATATCTTCTTCCGCTACGATGCGGCCCGTGAGATACTTGAACGTCTCGATCATGTCCCCCCTCTCTCTGCGCTCCTCAAGCGAGTATAGCCGCAGTTTGTCTAACCTCTCTTCGTACGGGAGATCTTTGAGTCCCGAGACCATCCGGGTGGCCAGTCTCTGAACCGACTCCAATCTCAGCACATCTTTGCGATAATGTGGTCTCCAGAATTGCACACAGTATTCCAGGTGGGGTCTCACCATGGATCTATACAATGGCATAATGACTTCCGGCTTACGGCTGACGAAACCCCTGCGAATGCAACCTAGGATCTGTCTTGCCTTGGATGAGGCCTGCTCTACCTGGCTGGCAGCCTTCATGTCCTCACTGACGATCACCCCCAAGTCCCGTTCTGCAACCGTTCTTGTTAGGATCTCACCATTAAGAGTATAAGTCTTGTATGGATTGTGGTTGCCTAGGTGCATGACTTTGCATTTTTTGGCATTGAAGCTGAGTTGCCAGAAGTTCTCAGACTGGGAGAAAGTGACTAGTGGTGTGCCCCAGGGCTCAGTGCTTGGGCCAATCCTATTTAATATTTATATCAATGACCTGGAAGACGGAATATCCAGTGAGATCATTAAGTTTGCAGACGACACAAAGCTATGCCGGGCAATCAGATCGCAGGAGGATAGCGAGGAACTCCAAAGCGACTTGTATCAGTTAGAGAAATGGGCAGAGCAATGGCAGATGAAGTTCAACGTGGAGAAATGCAAAGTAATGCATTTAGGTAGTAAGAATAAGGAATACGAGTATAGAATGTCAGGCGCAACTCTGGGTAAGAGCGAACAAGAAAAGGACCTGGGTGTACTGATAGATAGGACCCTGAAGCCGTCGGCACAATGCGCGGCAGCGGCAAAGAAAGCAAACAGAATGTTAGGCATGATAAAGAAAGGAATCACGAGTAGATCGGAGAAAGTCATAATGCCGCTTTATAGAGCAATGGTCAGACCACACTTGGAATACTGTGTCCAACATTGGTCTCCCAACCTAAAGAAGGATATAAAACTGTTGGAGAGGGTGCAGAGACGAGCAACGAAGTTAATAAGAGGTATGGAGAACTTGGAATATGAGGAACGACTCAAGAAACTGGGACTGTTCTCCCTTGAGAAGAGGAGGCTGCGAGGGGACATGATCGAGACGTTCAAAATGCTGAAAGGCATCGATAAAATAGAGCAGGAAAATAAATTATTTACATTGTCCAACGCAACACGGACAAGAGGACATGGTTTGAAGCTAAGGGGGGACAAGTCCAGGACAAATGTCAGGAAGTACTGTTTTACGCAGCGAGTGGTAGACGCCTGGAATGCTCTCCCAAAGGAGGTTATTAAGGAATCCACTGTGCTGGGATTCAAAGGCAAATTAGATACACATCTCCTTATGAGAGGCATAGAGGGATATGGGTGACTAAAACTACATCAGGTGTATACCTGACTGGGCCTCCGCGTGTGCGGATCGCCGGACTCGATGGACCATGGGTCTGATCCGGAGATGGCAGTTCTTATGTTCTTATGTTCTTATGTTGATGATGGTCTGGAGGATGAATTTTAAAGGTGTGATTAATATTTTTATGGGGGTGGGGGGGTCGGTGATCACTGGGGTAGTGTGTGGGGGTCTATATTATGTGTTTTCAGTGCTTTAGGTGGGTTTTTGTGACTTAGACCATGTTTTACATGGTCTAAGTCACAACGTCCAAGTTCCGTCTAGGCTCTGTTGTTAAACTTTCGGTTATACATGCTGTGCGACTAAGTCTAAGCCGGCCCACGTCCCGCCCAACTCCCACCCTCGACACTCCTCCCGAAACGCCCCGTTTAGCTTTGGACGTTGAGCGGCATTATGAAGGCCTAGGTCGTTTTTAAATATGTCCAAAACCCGGTTTTATTATCGGCGCTTGGACGTTTTTGAGAAATGCTCGTCCAAGTGCCGACTTAGGCCGGTTTTTGGACGATTTTCTCTTTCGATTATGAGCCCCTGAGTATTTTGCATTAAAGTTTTTGCGTTGCGGAACAAATCGTCTGAGTTTCCATTATTTCCTGTGGGGAAATTTGCTTTGATAGACGAGTGCTTTGGATTACGAGCACGCTTCCGGAACGAATTATGCTCGCAAACCAAGGTTTGGCTGTAATTTATATAAGGGGGGGCCTTTCACTAAGGCGTGCTAACCGATTGAGCGTGCGTTAATCAATTTAGCGCACGCTACATGGTAAGGCACCCATTATGGAGTTCTTTTACCATGGCGCGCTAACCGATTTAGCACGCCCTAAAGATTAACGTGCGCTACATGCTAAGGCGCCCGTAGAATCTAATGGGCGGCTTAGCATTTAGCGCATGCTAATTTTTAGTGTGCGTTAAATCAATTAGCGCACGCTAAATCAGTTAGCGCGCCGTAGTAAAAAGACCCCTATATTCTATGGGCGCCTTAGCATTTAGCGCATTTAGCTAATCTGTAGCACGCGCTAAATCGGTTAGCGGGCTGTGGTAAAAAGGACCCCATAGCCCCTCTTTTACAAAGGTGCGTTATGCTTTTTAGCACACGCTAAACACTAGCACGTGCGTGTTATCCTACGGACCCGATAACGGTTAGCGCACACGTCAATTTAGCATGCGCTAAACACGCGCTAAAACGCTTAGAACTTCACGGTACAGCGGTATATAAGAAATAAAATTATTATTATTATTATTATTTAGTGCACCTTTGTAAAAGAGGGTCATAGTCTTTCCCGGCAGGGATAAGCACCAGAACATTTTGGTTTCCTGCCCTTCTGGGAATATTCATGTTCGTGGTTTTCACTGACCTTTTTTTGGGAAGCAAAGTCATTTTTCTTTTCAGCTTTCCAAACATTTACATTATTCATTGCGAAAATGCAAGCAATTAAACACGAGTCCATATCAACAGGAAGAGCGCAGAGCCCTAACCAAAAGGAAATAGAAACAGAGCGATACAGGGAAAAGTATACAATTCCAAATTTATCTACCTAAATATCTGGACCTAATTACCTCCTTGGCAAAAGGTTAAAAAAGAGAGTTTCACTTTACTTCTTTCTCCAGAAATAATTGTTCCAGCTGGATTGGATCAGAGAAAATATATTTACTATCAGGAAAATTCAGTAAACGTTTATAGGGCAACTTGAAGAAGAAAGTGGTCCCTCAGGAAGGTACCCGTGGCTTTAAATGAAGAAAGGCCTTTCTGCCCTGTTGAGTAACCCAATCCACATCTGGAAAAATTTCCAATTTACCATCACAAAAACGAAAATCGCTCTTCTTAAAATATGATTCCAAAACAACTCCTTATCCCTTTCAGACGGAAAGGTTGTCAGGAGGGTCGCCCTTTCAGAGTTGCTGTCCTGGAGAGTCTCAAAAAGTTTCGTTAAATTAGAGGATACATTTGATGATAACGCATCCATCTTGGCCCCCTCTCCCGGCTACTTGTTTCTCTTGCTTAGATAAATAACAGTGAAAAATATCAATATGGTCAACATCTCCAGTTGTTAAAACCTCCTTGAGATATTTCTTAAGAGGTATTTCAGCTGCAAACAGGAAAATTCAATGTTTTTTACATTTCTACATTATTCTCAAGAATCTCTAATTGCCTTTGAAGAGATAGCCGATGTTCCAGACGCTATTAATGTCCTCACTTGGAATTCATTTAAATACAGTCTCTCTTCCATCTGCACAATCTTATTATCAGTCATCTCCAAGCAGGAGGTGACCTTAGTAGAAAAGTCACACAGTTGAGATGCTGGTTACTCCATTGGAGTCAACCCAGTTTCACGATTGGAACTCTACTCAAATTTCCACGGAATCTTAGCCACGTTGATATGTATGCACGACCACTGAGGAAGGCATTTTGCCGAAACACAGCCTGTGTAGGGTCAAGATTCAGGTGTGCATTTTGTTTCAATTTTCAATAAAGAATTGTATATTTCTATCTTTTGACTCCAAGACCAGGTTCCATTTAGTGTGTTTTTGCGTTTTTAGACACTTCTAACGAAGTTTTCCGGGCAACAGATTATTTTCCACTTGTCCAACAAAGTTACCTCACAGGGAGGAGTGGGAATAATACTATTAATGCCTTCTGGCAAAGTCACTGGTTCTAAAGCTCCAGTCAGAGGTCACTTTAATGATGGTGGTCCAGTAGTCATTGCCTGAGCCAAACCATGTGGGAAGCGCTTGGGTATCATTTAATCCCAACAGACTCACTGGAGGACTAAAAGGGGGTGGGGGTAGGTCATTCCCTAGAATTAAAAGAGGTTCCTGAAATAAAACTGGAAGAAAAATTCCACTGAGCAGATGTTTCTGAAGAGACTAGGTGTAGGCGCCTATAATATTAAAAATCAATTTCAAAATTAGAGCTAATGGTGTCCTTAATATGACAAAAAATTATGGTTAATTGGGTGCAGTGGTGCACTTGTCAGTACTTTCATGGGATTTGCCCCACCCACCTAAAGGCCCTGAGGGCACTGCTCTGAATTTGATTAGTCAAGCATGCAACAGGTAGATGCTGCTCTGAAAAGTTGCTACTCTTTGGGTTTCTGTCTGGTACTTGGGACCTGGGTTGGCCACTGGATACTGGGCTTTATGGACCTTCAGTCTGTCCCAGTATGGCAATTCTTATGCTCCTATGTGAGCCATGTACAGGACAATCAAGCCATTGTGACATCACTGGTGAGAATGGCTCTTAAGCATTAGTGGAATGATGCATTATGACATCACAATCTCAGCTCTGAAAAGTTGCTACTCTTTGGGTTTCTGTCAGGTACTTGGGACCTGGGTTGGCCACTGGATACTGGGCTTGATGGACCTTCAGTCTGTCCCAATATGGCAATTCTTATGCTCCTATGTGAGCCATGTACAGGACAATCAAGCCATTGTGACATCACTGGTGAGATTGGCTCTTAAGCATTGGTGGAATGATGCATTATGACATCACAATCTCAGCTCTGGAATGTTGCTACTCTTTGGGTTTCTGGCTGGTACTTGGGACCTGGGTTGGCCATTGTTGGAAACAGGATACTGGGTTTGACAGACTTTTGGTCTTGTGTTCTTATGTCTACTGAATGTCGGGCTTATTTTTGCTGTACATTGGCTTGGGTGAATTTCTTCAGAATAAATCCTAATAAATCAATAAAATCAAAGTGAAGGAACACAAGAAACGTTGATGGCGTTTTTCATGTTGCTTCAAATGATTTGCATATCCCTAGTCCCTGGGCCACATGTTTATTATAACAGTTCAAAGTAACAGTAAAGCTGACTCTACACACACATCCCAGGCTATTGTTTGTCTTTAAATGATAGAAGTTTCCTCTCCCTCTCTCAGCTTTGAAAACCGGAATAATTGACATGTTGAAGTGTTTGTGGGCAACGTTAGATCCTAATCCATATCTGTCTTTTGTTTATCATATTACCATCCTGTAATTGCTACGGGCGAAGGTACAGTTTTACTTCTAATTATAGATAAAAGACACCGGCTGCCACCAGGGAGAAACCTAAAATGAGCATTTCAAATCTCCGCTTTGCAGGTTAACCTGCCTTTCTCATTCCAGAAGTGTTTTAAACAACACGCCTCAAGCCTTTATTCTTTGTGAAAAGATAAATGGTTCTCTGAAGAATTTGGCACATGGCTTTCATACTTGGAAGGGGGTCTGATGTGTGACAGACTCTAAGGAAGGCCAGTGAAAAGAGCCAGGCTTGGTGAATGGCAGATCATTTCAAGCATTCAAGACAGAAATTTATGGGGTCACTGAGAAAGGGCTGCGGGGTGAAATGGGCATCCCAGCTTCTCTGGGAGAGTATAAGCTGTTCTTTTCGCTTGAGGATTAAAGTGTGGGGCTGCAGAAGAATGACAGGCCATATTCCACCCTATGCTATAATCTTGGGCATCAAAATAGTAACATAGAACATGACGGCAGATAAAGACCTGAACGATCCATCCAGTCTGCCCATAAGTTATACCCATTTTTTAAAAATACATGATTAGATTAACTTGTCTCTTCTTTGATATTTGTAAAGTCTGGTATTGTCCTAGGTTCCAAATGCTGAAGTTGCCATCTAATCAAGCCATTGTGACATCACTGATGAGGCTGGCTCTTAGGCATTGGTTGAATGAGGCATTATGACTTCACAATCTGAGCTCTAGAATGTTGCTACTTAGGATTTTAAAGTGTTTGAGGCTTGTGCAGATGAGGACGGAGCTCAGGCATTGGTGGAATGAGGCATTATGACATCACAATCTGAGCTCTAGAATGTTACTACTTAGGATTTTAAAGTGTTTGAGGCTTGTGCAGATGAGGACGGAGCTCAGGCATTGGTGGAATGAGGCATTATGACATCACAATCTGAGCTCTAGAATGTTACTACTTAGGATTTGAAAGTGTTTGAGGCTTGTGCAGAGAGTTGGACAGAGCTTAGGCATTATGATATCACAATCTGGGCTCTAGAATGTTGCTACTTCCACCAATGCCTAAGCTCCGTCCTCATCCGCACAAGCCTCAAACCCTTTAAAATCCTAAGTAGCAACATTCTAGAGCTCAGATTGTGATGTCATAATGCCTCATTCCACCAATGCCTAAGCTCCATTCTTATCTGCATAAGCCTCAAACGCTTTAAAATCATAAGTGTTCGAGACTTGTGTGGTTAAAAGCAGAACTTACAGGAATGGGGCAGGGACAGCAACAAAACTCATGGGGACAGGATGGGGAAATCGTGTTCCTGCGGGGACGGGAACAAATTTTTCCCCGTGTCATTTTCTAGATAGAATAAGAGTGGAAAATTGTTCCAGAGAGAGGGACCAATGACGCCAAACAATGAATTACGTATTTCTTCAGAGCATACCTGTCGAAAAGTCGGTAGTATGAGTAGATGTTGGTTATTGGAGCGCAAAACCTTTGCAGGGCCCTAGGGAAATAGTTGTTGGAACAGACACGGTGGGAATCTGGAAGAGCGACTCTGATGTAAGATTCTTATATGGAATTCTGGTAGCTCTCAGTAACCAGTTTTCTTTTGTTTTTAATGCATAGCTTTGCCCTTTGGGTCACTTTCTTGGCGATGTGGCATGTGAAAGAATTTCATTATAGGATAATAGTAAGAAGGTAGAGAAGGTCTGTGTAAGTATATGACCTATGACATCATTTCCATAGGCATCTTTTGCGTCTGCACCAAAAAAAAAGTTAATAGACTTTCAATTTTCCATTCCTATTCCTCCCTGGTGTCATTTTTATATTTAACATAAGCAATTAGTTCCCTTGCATATTAATATGAAATGTTTTCATGCCATGAATATTCATGAAAAGCTAGGCTGCACTGGATTTTTAAAATTGATTCTTTTTATATAAAAAGTATGAAAATTGATCATGTCCAGGCTCTTAAACCACTTAGCAGAGGTGATGCGGACTCTAGAGGCTGCAAATAATCACCTCAGAAATCTCATTTTCCAGGAATGTCTCCTGATGATTTAATTGTAGGTGATTGAGAGGGAATATTTTGCATATCCTGTCACTACAATGCGCTCCGAGGACACTTTGCAAATAGCTTGCCTACATGCAAAGTCATACATACCCAGTCACCTAAATTTATGCATCAGAGTTTGGGTGTGATCCTGAAATACGCACCCAACTCAATTGATTCATGAGCTACTTAAACATTTAATGATCATTGCAATCAATCAGCAATCAATTACTGATCTTAACTGGCGCCAATTATGACTTCCATGCACATCTGGGTGCATGCTATTCTACGAGAGTGTGCCTAGCTCCCATAAGACATATCGAACAAGGGGGCGTGGCCATGGGAGGAGCAAAAGCATGTCAGGGGTATTCCGAACATTTGCACACATTGCTATAGAATCAAACACTATAGCTACAGAACGGAATACTATAGGGGTGCCTAATTTGACCAAGGCCTAACCATGAAAGACCAAGTGGACTCATTGGTTAGAAAGGGGTTCTTTACTCTCTGGAAGCTTCGGTCCATCAGAGCATACTTTGATGCGTCATCATTCAGAATTCTGGTACAATCCCTTATACTAAGCCATCTTGACTACTGTAATATCGCCCACCTGGCAATCTCCCTGAAGAACTTGCAGAGACTACAACTGGTGCAGAAAGCTGCGGTTAGGCTGATTTTTGGGTTGAAGAAGTCCGATCACATAACCCCTTCCTACTGACTCCTCCACTGGTTGTCGATGGAGGCACGTGCGAAGTTCAAGCTGGGATGTTTTTGCTTTAAGGTACTATACGGTTTAGCCCCTAAATATATAACTGACCTCTTCTCCTTCTCAACCAACAAACATAAGAGAAGCTCACACCCGAAGTTCATCTCCCCACTGGTTAGTGGATGTAAATTTAAAAGCCACCATCAACATCTTCTCTCTTATCAGGCAACATTAATAATAATAATAACAGTTTATATACCGCAGGACCGTGAAGTTCTATGCGGTTTACAATGATTAAAAGATGTTACAAATTAAGTAGAATTAACAAGGTTAGAAGCTAGTTATTAACAGCGCTAGAGATCAGTTATTGTGGAGTAGGATTGTACAGGTTAGTTGCCTAAATACTTCAGGAACAGATATGTTTGTAGGTGTTTCCTAAATTCCCCATAGGTAGTAGGCGTGAGCAATTGTTCCAGATCTTTGCCCCATAATGCCGCTTGATGTGAGAGAAGATGTTGATGGTGTTTTTTAAATTTACATCCTCTAACCGGTGGGGAAACAAAATTCGAGTGTGAGCTTCTCTTATGTCTGTTGTTTGAGAAAGAGAAGAAGTCAGTTATATATTTAGGGGCTAAACCGAATAGTGCCTTAAATCAAAAGCATCCGAACGCATGCCTCCATCGGTAGCCAATGTAGAAGTCGGTAGGAAGATGTTACATGATCAAACTTCTTCAACCCCAAAATTAGCTTGATTGCTGCATTTTGCACCAATTGTAATTGCCGCACATTCTTCTGGAAAATTTCCAGATAGGCGATATTGCGATAATCTAGTTGACTCAGTATAAGGGATTGTACTAGGATTCTAAATGATGAAACATCGAAGTAAGCTCTAATGGACCGAAGCTTCCAGAGAGTAAAAAAAACCCTTTCTAACTAAGGAGTCCACCTGGTCTTTCATGGTTAGACTCTGGTCCAATGTTACACCCAATATCTTCATAGTGGGTTAAGAACATAAGAAATGCCTTCACCGGATCAGACCGAGGTCCATCTTGTCCGGTGATCCGCACACGCAGCGGCCCATTTAGGTACTCCTTTTTGGAGACCCGGATTTACCATATCCCTCAATATGATATGCAAGAAGGTGTGTATCCAACTTTCTCTTGAATCCCAGTACAGTAGTCTCCTCCACAACCTCTTCCATGTTGGAAGGGATAACTACGTTTACTGATGCACAGTGATGTTTTAGTGTCAAGTGGGTGTGGCCAAGGTACAAAAAATTATGGGGCAAAGACCTGGAAAAATTACTTAGGCATACAAACAACTATGGTGAATTTAGGAAACACCTAAAAACATATCTGTTCTTGAAGTACCTAGGTAGCTGATCCGCACAATCTCTCCCACAACAACTGCCCTCATATACTGTTAGTCACTAATCTCCAGCTATGTAAGTTCTACTCAACTGTAGCATTCTTTTTTAATCATTGTAAACCGCATAGAACTTCACGGTCCTGCGGTATATAAACTGCTGTTATTATTATTAATTTCAGCACCAGCATTTAGATCAGGTTTCAGCAGACATAAGTCTGGTGCTCAGAGTTACAGGTTCCCCTAGTGTCTCACTGGCAGGAGCTAGGACCTAATCTAATCTAATCTAAATCTTAGATTTCTATACCAAATCATCTCCTGAAAATAGGAGCTCAACGCGATTTACATAGTCAGATTATGAAAAGATCAACCAGATGGAGACAGAATACCAAGACCTATTAATATTCATGAGAGGTGTTACCTGAAAGACGTTTAAACAGATCGGTTTTCAAGGCTTTACGGAAAATCTGAAGAGAAGAACCGATTCTTATATAAGAGGGCAATTCGTTCCAAATTACCGTGAGTAGATATGGAAAAGAGCGAGAAATTTTATGAGCAGATGTTATTCCTTTCAGAGATGGAAAAGAAAGCTTATATATATCTCAACGGTTCTAGAGCCTGAAGGTTTTAGAGTACTTAAAGAAAAAGCGATTAGAGGTTCAACAGGTCCATGTAAGATTTTAAAAACCATAGGCACATTTAAATTGTACTCTCAACTGAAGTGAGAGTCAATGAAGTTGATGATGTAAAATACACAGTACAGTGAGAGATTGGAGAAACTGGGCCTCTTCTCCCTTGAAAAGAAGAGACTGAGAGGGGACATGATCAAAACATTCAAGATAATGAAGGAAATAGACTTAGTAGATAAGGACAGGTTGTTCACCCTCTCCAAGGTAGAGAGAACGAGAGGGCACTCTCTAAAGTTGAAAGGGGATAGATTCCGTACAAACGTAAGAAAGTTCTTCTTCACCCAGAGAGTGGTGGAAAACTGGAATGTTCTTCCGGAGGCTGTTATAGGGGAAACACCCTCCAGGGATTCAAGACAAAGTAGATAAAGACAGGTTGTTCACCCTCTCCAAGGTAGGGAGAACGAGAGGGCACTCTCTAAAGTTGAAAGGGGATAGATTCTGTATAAACGTAAGGAAGTTCTTCTTCACCCAGAGAGTGGTGGAAAACTGGAACGCTCTTCTGGAGGCTGTTATCGGGGAAACACCCTCCAGGGATTCAAGACAAAGTAGATAAGACAGGTTGTTCACCCTCTCCAAGGTAGAGAGAACGAGAGGCCACTCTCTAAAGTTAAAAGGGGATAGATTCTGTATAAACGTAAGGAAGTTCTTCTTCACCCAGAGAGTGGTGGAAAACTGGAACGCTCTTCTGGAGGCTGTTATAGGGGAAAACACCCTCCAGGGATTCAAGACAAAGTAGATAAGACAGGTTGTTCACCCTCTCCAAGGTAGAGAGAACGAGAGGCCACTCTCTAAAGTTGAAAGGGGATAGATTCCGTACAAACGTAAGGAAGTTCTTCCTTCACCCAGAGAGTGGTGGAAAACTGGAACGCTCTTCTGGAGGCTGTTATAGGGGAAACACCCTCCAGGGATTCAAGCCAAAGTTGGATAAGTTCCTGCTGAACCAGAACTTACGCAGGTATGGCTAGTCTCAGTTAGGGCGCTGGTCTTTGACTTAAGGGCCGCCGTGTGAGCGGACTGCTGGGCACGATAGACCACTGATCTGACCCAGCAACGGCAATTCTTATGTTCTCATACTTCTTTTGGAACAAACCCCCTACCATTTTTAGGATTCAGCATGGACAGAAGGGCAGTGGCCAGAGTAAAATTTAAAAAACACCACTGACTGCCTCCAGCCTGAATTTCTGACTGTGGATTTTGTTTCTGCCTGCTCTCTTTTTCCATGCAGACCATATTTTCCTGTCCCCCCTCAGTGATGGTTTATGCAGAACAGGTCCCCAACGTGTGGCTAAGAGAAGCCTATTGTAATTTGTAAAAAAAAAAAATATTAAATTTCCAGTACAGTCAATCTTGCACCTTTCACAAGTACTAAAACTGTGCATGAAGATATGTAAAAAAATAAAAGAAAACCCCATTTTTTTCCAAAGGCTCCTTGTCTTCCAGCCGAATCATGTGGCCTGGAAAGCTCGGCAGAATGCAAAGTGTTTCCTTTGCAGCTGGCCACGAAATGACACATTAGACTTAATTACATTTGGTTTAAATTTTAATTTAAGATTTGAGAATGTCCCAGTGGTACAGAAAGCTGTCAGATATCCAAGAGTCTCAATCTCGAGGATCAGTTGTTAAAATTAATTTAGGAAAAAATACATCAAAACAGCCTGAGTATATTGAAGTCAATCTGAAACTGCTGCAGTCATTGATGTTAAAAGCCAGTATATTCGAGGCTGCCATCCAACATGCACACCACTCCCTTTTATTAAGCTGCGTTAGAGGTTTTTAGCATGAGCTGGTGAGGTAAGTGCTCTGATCGGAGGGGGGGGGAAGCGGTCACCCCGGGTGCCATTTTGGTAATGGCGCAGGCATCCGTCCCCCTCCCTGCCCCCGCTCCTTTCCCCACCCCTCCTTTCCCCACGACACATGCATGCCGCTTCCCTTCCCCTCATATCTCTGTATCTCCCCCTCCCCACCTCTCCTTTCCCCACCACACATGCATGCTGCTTCCCTTCCCCTCATATCTCTGTATCTCCCCCTCCCCACCCCTCCTTTCCCCACCCCTCCTTTCCCCACCACACATGCATGCCGCTTCCCTTCCCCTCATATTTCTGTATCTCCCCCTCCCCACCCCTCCTTTCCCCACCCCTCTTTTCCCCACCACACATGCATGCCGCTTCCCTTCCCCTCATATCTCTGTATCTCCCCCTCCCCACCCCTCCTTTCCCCACCACACATGCATGCCGCTTACCTTCCCCTCATATTTCTGTATCTCCCCCTCCCCACCTCTCCTTTCCCCACCCCTCCTTTCCCCACCACACACGCATGCCGCTTCCCTTCCCCTCATATCTCTGTAACATTCCAAGCATGAGCAGCAACCCCCAAACTGCTGTCAAGCCAGCATCAGCTCTTCCTTCGATGTCACTTCCTGGACCCGCACCTAGGAAGTGACGTCAGACGAAGAGCCAACGGCGGCTTGGGGGGGTGATGCTCGCGTCAGGAACATTACAGAGGTACAGGGGAAGGGAAGTGGCGCGTGGCAGGAAGGGGCGGGGAAGGAGCGTGTGGAGATGGGGGACGGAGAAGAGGGTGGGGGATGGGCGCCACTGCCCCAGGTGCCTCTCACCCTCGCTACGCCACTGGCTCCGATGTTCATAGGAATTCTATGAGCATTGGAGCATTTACTGTGCCGGCTCGCGACCTCACCAACACTATGGAGAACCTATTATATAGGTGACGGGACAATCGCACGCCAGACACCAGCGTGCCGACAATCGAGCACTGACAATTTGGCGTAAGACACAAGCGCACCGCGGGAAAACTTAATTTTAAAGAGCTCCGAAAGGAGGTGTGGGGGGGAATCCCCCCCACTTTACTGCATACTGTTCATGCTGCCATGGGGGGGGGGTGCAACCCCTCACATTATAGAGAAAACTGAACTTTTCCCAAAAAAAAATCGGAAAAAGTTCCGTTTTCTCTATAATGGAGGGTTCCAACCCCCCAATCCCCCCCCCAACAGCAGCGCGAACACTATGCAGTAAAGTGGGGGGTTCCTCTCCACACCCCCTGTTGGAGCTCTTTAAAACTAAGTTTTCCTGCGGCGTGCTGGTGTCTTGTGCTGAATTGTCTGCCCTCCATTGTTGGCATGCTGTTGTCTCGCGCACAACTGACTATGAACCATTATATAAGAATAGCCATACTGGGTCAGACCAATGGTCCATCTAGCCAATTCAGGTCACAAGTACCTGGCAGAAATCCAGATATTAGCAACATTCCATAGAGAATCCCAAAGAATGGCAACATTCCACGTGGAATCCCCAGAGTAGCAACATTCCGTGCTGCCAATTCCAAGGCAAGCAGTGGCTTCCCCCATGTCTGTCTCAATAGCAGACTATGGAGTTTTTCTGCAGGAATTTGTCCCTAACTTTTTTTAAACCCAGCTACGCTAACCACTGTTTCAACATCCGTTGGCAATGAGTTCCAGAGCTTAACTATTCGTTGAGTGAAAAAAAATATTTCCTCCTATTTGTTTTAAAGGTATTTCCATGTGGCCTCATTGAGTGTCCCCTAATTGGATACAGATTTATTTCTGATATTTTTGATAATGGTGAAAATTTCTGTTCCATATTTCTGATGTTGTTTAACATACATGCAATTTTCAAAATCAAACAAAAAAGAGCTGGATAACTTCTTAAAAGAAAAGTCCATATACACATTATTAAGATGAACTTAAGGAAATCAGTTTTACTCTTTGGGATCTTTCCAGGTACTTGTGATCTGGGTTGGCCACTGGACTTAATAGATCTTCGGTCTGTCCCAGTATGGAAACTCTTATTCTTTTATGTTCACTTAACTCCATCTCAATGAAATACTGCCATGTTATCTGCCATGCACTTAACACATGGTAAATGCATTTTTCCTGCATTAGTAGATGTTGGGCATGCCCCCAAAAGCTAACCCAAAGACTATAAACTTTCCTGATGCTATCTGAGCAATTAACGCACTTTAACTGCAAAACTTTACTGCACCTCTGTAAAAGGGGCCCTAAATTCAAGCAGGAAGTTGAAACAGAACTCATGGCTGTACAATGAGACAGATCTCATGGAGCCAGATGGAAAGTCACTGCAGGGAACCGTGTGAAGGATTACTGAAATGGGAGGAATTAATTGCAAGGTGAGATCGTGTAAAGAGGGGGCCGTATGTACTGGAAAAGAAATTAGTAGGTAAGATAAATTACTAGAGGGGACCTGACCTACATTTGTAAAGACAACACAAGCTTGGATGCCAGCAATTCAAGAAAAGATCCCCAAAGGCATATGCTTGTTAGAAATGTAAGTTTTGTCATGACCTAAAAGAGCAACTGGACCATTCAGTCCACAATACTAGCCATTTGGGACCAAGCTGAACCAAAATTTAGAGTGTGTGGCGCAGTGGTTAAAGCTACAGCCTCAGCAGCCTGGGGTTGTGGGTTCAACTCCCACACTGCTCCTTGTGACCCTGCACAAGTCACTTAATCCCCCCATTGCATTAGATAGATTGTGAGCCCACCAGGACAGACAGGGAAAAAAATGCTTGAGAACCTGAATAAATTCATGTAAACCATTCTGAGCTCCCCTGGAAGAACGGTATAGAAAATTGAATAAATATAGTATGAAAAGTTTCTGCCTCTGATAACCAGATCTGGTATTGTGATGTCATAATGCCTCATTCCACCAATAAGAGCCAACCTCATCAGTGATGTCATAATGGCTTGACTGCCCTTTACTTGGCTCACTTCTGCTACATTTTGATTTCTAGAGAGGTGCAGTGGTTAAAGCTGCAGCCTCCACACCCTGAGATTGTGGGTTCAAACCCACGCTGCTCCTTGTGACCCTGGGCAAGTCACTTAATCCCCCCCACTGCCCTAGGTACATTAGATAGATTGTGAGCCCGCAGGAACAGTCAGGGAAAAATGCTTGAGAACCTGAATAAATTCATGTAAACCGTTCTGGGCTCCCTTGGGAGAATGGTATAGAAAACTGAATACATATTTGATCTGTTGAAGGAAAGACTGGTTTGGGTCTTTACTGCATTTTTCCATGTTTTTTTCAGAACAAGATGGTCTACATTTTTAGAGCCCAATATTTAACTATCGATGCTCAGTATTTTACTGATCATCACCAACATTAAACTTGGAAATTAAACAGGGTAAGTCCAGGTCCAGCATTGAATTTATGGGTTTGTGGAGCCAGATAATACATATGAGGTTAAGTAGAATATTCAGTACCACATAACGATAGAACTGACTTTTATGTGGTACTAATTATGTGGTCACCTTGGCTAGTGAAGTGCTGAATATTGGCACTTAACTGGCTTTGACAGGGCACACATCCCGTCATCAGAGACCAGGAACTTGAAGAAGGATGCCTCACTCAGAGGGCACTAGCAGAAGACAGCATGGGTCTATGAAAGAAGGAAACAGAGCCCTTAAAGAAACTGATGCCAGCTCATTTGCATACTAGTGAATTGCCTGCTGGGAAAGACCTATAGCTTCACCCTGATATTAAGAGGAACCTCTTCTCATAATCTCTAGACTGACACATAGACACATGATGGCAGATAAAGGCCCAATGGCCCATCCAGTCTGCCCACCCGTAGTAACCGTTAGCTCTTTCTCTCTCTGAGAGATCCCACGTGCCTATCCCAGGCCCTTTTGAATTCAGACACAGTCTCTGTCTCCACCACCTCTTTCGGGAGACCGTTCCACGCATCTACCACCCTTTCTGTAAAAAAGTATTTCCTCAGATTACACCTGAGCCTATCACCTCTTAACTTCATCCTATGCCCTCTCATTGTAGAGTTTCCTTTCAAATAAAGAGACTTGACTCGTGTGCATTTACATTATGTAGGTATTTAAATGTCCCATTTTGAACAGTTACATTTTGAAACATGTGGAGTTTTTTGCCTATGATACAGAGCAGGACTGGCTTAAGAACTCATTGGGTTGCCGTTCATATATTGTTGATAAGTTGAGGCTTTTTCTCCACCTATTATAAATGCACTTTCATGGGGTATATCCACCACTAGGCTAATAACAATTTTTTGCTGATTGTATTTAAATGTCTCTATCATATCTCCCCCTCTCCCACCTTTCCTCCAAAGTATACATATTGAAGTCTTTAAGTCTCTCCCCATATGTCTTATGACAAAGACCACGCCCTATTTTGCATTCAAGTTCCTTATATTCAACGATGTATTTGATCTGTTTTATGTATTACTTCTTTCCCTGCCATTATATTGTAAATGCTTTCTGTCTTTATCTGTTTTTAAGTCCATTATTCTAATTTGTATTTTATCTGTATCCCATGTATTAGCTCACCTTGTGAACCGCCTAGAACTTTTTCGGTATGGCAGTATATAAGAATAAAATTATTATTATTCTTTGAGATTCTGTATGGAATGTTGCTACTCTTTGGGATTCTAGAATCTTGTTATTCTTTGGGATTCTGGAATCTTGCTATTCTTTGGGATTCTATATGGAATGTTGCTACTCTCTGGGATTCTAGAATCTTGTTACTCTCTGGGATTCTGGAATCTTGCTATTCTTTGGGATTCTATATGGAATGTTGCTACTCTCTGGAATTCTAGAATCTTGTTACTCTCTGGGATTCTAGAATCTTGATAGGCTGGTATCTTAATGCATTCTGCTTCATTTTTTCAATCAAGTTCCTTATATTCAACTTGATGTATTTGATCTGTTTTATGTATTACTTCTTTCCCTGCCATTATATTGTAAATGCTTTCTGTCTTTATCTGTTCTTAAGTCCATTATTCTAATTTGTATTTTATCTGTATCCCATGTATTAGCTCACCTTGTTGTGAACCGCCTAGAACTTTTTCGGTATGGCGGTATAGAAGAATAAAATTATTATTATTATTATTATTTTAGTAGCCTTCCTCTGGACCGACTCCATCCTTTTTATATCTTTTTGATGGTGCGGCCTCCAGAATTGTACACAATATTCTAAATGAGATCTCACCAAAGTCTTATAGAGAAGGGAGTTCTTGGCAGCAAGGACTCTCTCTAGGCAACCCTTGAGAAGAATACCTGCTGGCTCCTACCTAACTCCCAGTAAACCCAACCTACCTTGGGTGGCCAGAGCATGGCCATGGGCCTAACCTACCAGCTGTGATCAGAAGTGACCGAGTGACCGAAAGCGATTGGAGGAGCCAAGTGACCAGAAGGAACTGGAGGAGCCAAGCAACCAGAAAGGGACCAAAGGAACACAAAGACCGGAAATGACTGGAAGAACCGCTGGACTTGAAGGGCTGCATTGACCGGTAGTGGTCGCAGAGATCCCGAAGAATATAATAACGTTCCGAGACTCTGCTGAGCTGGCAACCAACGTCACGGGCCAAGTGCTGACCTCGCTCTCAGAAATCCCTGACATTTATAGTGACACTAAGGGCTCCTTTTACAAAAGCGCGCTAGCGTTTTTAGAGCACGCAGCGGATTGGCGTGCGCTAGCTGAAAAATGACCGCCTGCTCAAGAGGAGGCAGTAGCGGCTAGCGTGCGCTATTCCACGCATTAAGGCCCTAACACACCTTTGTAAAAGGAGTCCCAACTGTTAAATGCTGCCAAAAATGACTGGTGATTGATTAAGCGGCCAGAATCCATTTCTGGCCAGTTAAATCATTTTGAATATCAACTTGTTAGACTTGATTTGAAATACAGCATAGCTTAGGGTTGTCAGATTTTCCAATCGGGTTTTGAAAAGCTGTCCAGGGAAATCCAGACATCTGGTTTTATTATTATTATTAGGATTTTATATACCACCTATCAGGATTATTAATTAAGAAGGGGATCATAAATAGATCGGAAGATGTCATAATGCCACTTTATAGAGCAATGGTCAGACTGCACTTGGAGTACTGTGTCCAGCACTGGTCTCCATACCTTAAAAAGGATATAACTCTGCTGGAGAAAGTGCAGAGACGAGCCACGAAACTTGTCAAAGGAATGGAGCATTTGAGCTACAAAGATCGACTCAGGAAACTGGGACTGTTTACCCTCGAGAAGAGAAGACTGAGAGGGGATTTGATAGAGACTTTTAAAATATTAAAGGGATTTGATAAGATAGACCAAGAAGCAGCATTACTAACATTTTCAGATGTGACATGGACAAGAGGACATAGCCTGAAAGTGAGTGGCAGCAGGTTCAGGACAAATGTCAGGAAATTCTGTTTCACACAGCGCGTGGTGGGTGCTTGGAATGCGCTCCCGGAGGAGGTTGTGGCGGAGACTACGGTACTGGGATTCAAGCGCAAGTTGGATGCACACCTTCTTGCATATCATATTGAGGGATACGGTAAATCTGGGTTTCTAAATAGGAGTACCTAAATGGGCCGCCGCGTGTGCGGATCACCGGACTGGATGGACCTCGGTCTGATCTGGTGAAGGCGTTTCTTATGTTCTTATTATCTAAGCGGTTTTACAATCAGGTACTCGGTACTGCCAAGCACAGTACCGGGTAAAGCTTTGGATTCTCGCCCAGAAATAGCTAAGAAGAAAAAAAAAAAAAAAATTTAAATTGAATCAGGTTGGGCAGACTGGATGGACCATTCGGGTCTTTATCTGCTGTCATCTACTATATGTTACTATGAGAGAGACAAAGAAAAAGAGAGAAAGACAAAGAGAGAAAAAGACAAAGAAAGAAAGAGAGAAAGACAAAGAAAGAAAGAGCGAGAGAAAGAAAGAAAGAGAGAGTGAGACAAAGAAAGAGAGAGTGAGAGAAAGAAAGAGAGAGAGAGAAAGACAAAGAAAGAAAGAGCGAGAGAAAGAAAGAAAGAGAGAGTGAGACAAAGAAAGAGAGAGTGAGAGAAAGAAAGAGAGAGAGAGAAAGACAAAGAAAGAAAGAGCGAGAGAAAGAAAGAAAGAGAGAGTGAGACAAAGAAAGAGAGAGTGAGAGAAAGAAAGAGAGAGAGAGAAAGACAAAGAAAGAAAGAGCGAGAGAAAGAAAGAAAGAGAGAGTGAGACAAAGAAAGAGAGAGTGAGAGAAAGAAAGAGAGAGAGAGAAAGACAAAGAAAGAAAGAGCGAGAGAAAGAAAGAAAGAGAGAGTGAGACAAAGAAAGAGAGAGTGAGAGAAAGAAAGAGAGAGAGAGAAAGACAAAGAAAGAGAGAGTGAGAGAAAGAAAGAGAGAGAGAGAGAAAGACAAAGAAAGAAAGAGCGAGAGAAAGAAAGAAAGAGAGAGTGAGACAAAGAAAGAGAGAGTGAGAGAAAGAAATAGAGAGAGAGAAAGACAAAGAAAGAGCGAGAGAAAGAGAGAGTGAGACAAAGAAAGAGAGAGTGAGAGAAAGAAAGAGAGAGAGAGAAAGACAAAGAAAGAGGGAGAGGAAAACGGTGACTGAGTTCAAAGAAGCGTGGAATGAACACAGAGGATCTAGAATCAGAAAATAATATTAAAAATTGAACTAAAGCCAGGTTGGGCAGACTGGATGGACCTTTCGGGTCTTTATCTGCCGTCATCTACTATGTTACTATGTTACTCAAGCATTTTCCCTATCTGTCCCGGTGGGCTCACAATCTATCTAACGTACCTGGGGCAATGGGGGGATTAAGTGACTTAACCCTAGCATAAGCAATCCAGTAAAAATAAAAAATAAAAATCTACTACGAACGACTAACAGGAATCCTAACGGGCGTCAAGCTGTTGTATATCTTCCCATCATTTTTTATGGAACGATATTGGCTCCTTCCCTTCTCTGGATTCTACAAAGTACGGTGGGAGTGAACCAAATTCACTTTTTCATGTGTAACCCTGTCAAATATCCTTGGAGCAGTTTTCAATCACGCGGGGAAGACTCGGGTTGATTAATTGCCAGCCGCCATATTAATTTCCAACAAGAGGCCCCACAGCATTGTCACCTCCAGGAAAAATCGGTGCGTTTTTGATGATCTTAAAATATGAGTGTTTGCCACGGAACTAGCATTTCGGTGATTCATTTATCAGACCTGAGGGAAGCTGTTACAGGCGCCGCATTAATGCTGTCACTGCTTCTCCAGGTCACATGTTTTATGGAAGATGATGTGTTTGCGAAGCATGTGATAGCACATTGCACAGTTTACGGGTGCTGTAGGTCGCTGAGGGAAACAACTCACTAGATTGTTAATGAGAACCGTTGTTACCTCCAAGGGACGTCATAAATTATAACACTTCAGGAAAAGAAACCAGAGGCAGCTTGTTGGTTGTGCCCAATGGTAGTGAACTGATGAAAAAGGTACTGGGTGGACTGGAGCAAGCAGCAGCCTCCAACTTCCACTGCAGCTGTGAAGGGCAAAAGGAAGCAAGATCGAAATGGTTCCGGGTCAGGGGCCAAAGATTCCAGGTCAGTGACCTGGACGGAAATCACAAGGAATGGGCCACAATGACATTGATTGATGAAAGCCTGTTATAACCGCACTGACAGGTCTATTAATCCAAAGTGTATTTCTTTCATGGACTTGCATTTTCTCTTGAGCCCGTGGTATTTGTTTCCAGGGTTTGCTAGGCCTCAATATTTTGTCACCAAACCAGAAACGTTTTGAATCTCTTTTTGTGGAATCCCATGATGAGTATGGCCTTATGTTTAGGATTCTCTGTTCATAAGGTGACGGGACAAAAGCGCGCCGGACAAACGCACGCCGACAAATGGGAGCAGACAATTGAGTGCAAGACTTCAGCTCGCCACACTAAAAGCTTATTGTAAAGGGCTCCGATGGGGGGGTGGGGTGGGGGGAACCCCCCCACTTTACTTAATACTGTTTGCGCTGCCGTGTGGGGGGTGTAACCCCCCACATTATACAGAAAACTTAACATTTCCCCCTAAAAAATAGGGGAAAAGTTAAGTTTCCTCAATGGGGGGTTACAACCCCCCCAAACCACCTCCAATGGCAGCGCCAACACTATTAAATAAACTGGGGGTCCCCCCCCCATCGCCCCCGTCAGAGCCCTTTAAAATAAGCTTTTAGTGCGACATGCTGAAGTCTTGCGCTCAATTGTCTGCTCCCATTTGTTGGCGCGCGTTTGTCCGGCACGCTTATGACTATGAACCGTTCATAAAGTTGATTCATTTTATAAAGCGCCCTATTTGACCATTATTAATGAAAGATGAAGGGGTGGCTACCTTTGAAAAGAGTCTCAATATTGTTGTAAATCCGGCATGACTTTTAGAATGTTCACTTAATTCTTTTTTTTTTTTTTTTTTAAGATTCTTTATTCATTTTTAAAAACTTCAATTGTAATCTGGAACCAGGGACATTAGATCATCTACTTTATTATTGTCCCTTCATCGAGTTATTTTGGAATTCAATCTGGACTCAAGTAAACTCTTTATTGGAAAACCACGTTGCGCTTTCCTATGATACTGTTTTATTCGGAATGGTTATGAGAAAGAAGAGTCAAATATCGTCATATAATAATAAACTTTTATTAGTCATGACTGGGGGTTGCCATTCAACATATTACCAATAATTGGAACAATTACAAGAATCTTAATCACACATTCTGGTGGAATTCATTATGCCATATTTTTAAGATGGAAAGAGCAATAGCAGTACAAAAAGGGACATATAATAACTTTGTAAAGATATGGGGGCCATTGGCAAAGTATTGCGATGAATAATCATCAGTTCTTTTCTTTTCCTTTTCTTTTCTTTCTTAGCTGTGTTTAGCACACTCAAGGGGGAGGGTGGAGTTGGGGAGTAGTTTTATAAGATATGTTATAATATGTTATATAACGTGTATATTCTATTTTAGTTGAAAATGTGATGAAGGGTAGGTGGATGGGTGGGGGTTATTACACTATTAGATTTTATGTGTTAGATATTATAGTGCTATATTGGAATTACTTGTATGATGTATTTTTGTGCACTTGTTGTTTTGAATTGAAAATGAATAAAGATTTTTTTAAAAAACCAAAAAAAACCCTTCAATTGTGCACAAAAGATGATGCATTTACATAAAATATTATCATTACAGCACACTATACTTAATAGAATATTAAAACAAGACTTTTTTTCTCCCACCCACTTCCCATTAAGCAACATCTCATAAAAATATTTGCAATCAACCCTTCTATACTTCATAACAAATGCCAAATATACCCCCCCTGTCCAGATGTGCATGTTTTCCTCAGTTATACAAATAAATCAATCTATCAATCTATCAATATTTAGTTAATGTTCCCAAACTTCCATACATTTTTTATAATATACCTTCTGAATGGCCATAAACTTTTCCATTTTAAAGATATAACATAGGGATTCTCACCAGAATGAATAATTTAATCGGTCCCAATTTTTCCAATTCTTTACGATAAGCTGCATGGCAACCCCTGTCATTATAAACAAAAGCTCACTTAATTCTTTGAGTCTAGGGATCCCCTCGCCAACGAATTATTTTTGCAGATGCCAAAGATAATAATGAGTTCACTTATCTCTGAGTAGGGATCTTGTTTAGTGTATGTTCAGAATCAAAGTGAATTTTGACATTCTTCTTAATCTATTTTAAACATTTTTAATCCGCCTTTCTCCAAGGCGGCTCACGGTATTACATACATATTTCAGGATTTGCACATCGAGATCCCATAGATCAGCAAAAATCGTAAGATTATACCATCTCAACCTATAAATTACATCTCAGCCGCTCATTTGCTACATTTCAATCAAGCAGCACAAATCTAATAACCTGCAAAAAAGATGATAGTCAGAAAGTAAAAATATTAATTCAAGAAGCAGAATATTAGCTGAAAAAAGCTTGAACAAACTAATGGATCTTAAGCAACTTTCTACATTGCAATAGATTTCTACAAAACCGCACGGTACCAGACAATGCATTCCACATACTGTAAATGGTCCATAAATGTCTTTTATGGCCATATATAACACTAAGGGCTCTTTTTAATAAGGTGCGCTAGTGTTTTAACGCACGCAGAAGATTAGCGCCTGCTAGCTGAAAAATTACCGCCTGCTTAAAAGCGTGCGGGGCATTTTAGTGCGTGCTAAGCGGGGGGCCAAACCCGGCCCGCCTGGCCGTTATATGTGGCCCTCGGTGACTGTGTCACATCTAAGTGCCCGACTGTGCTACCCTGATCCCAGTGGCGCTTCAAGCACCTGAATGCACTGCCCCACTCCCAGAAGCGCTCCAAGTGCCTCACCATGCCGCCTCAGTACCCACCTGCGGGAAGAAGGACCCAGTCCCAGTGTAAAAGCTAGGTTGGAGCAGGGCGCGCCACAGAAGTGCCTGACCGCGGCACAGGTGTCTCAGGGCGAGGAAGGATCTATACTTCTACGAAGACTAACCCCCTCTTTCACTAAGGTGCGCTATGCTTTTTAGCGTCTTCTAAACGCTAATGCGTGCATGTTATCCTATGGACGCCTTAGTGGTTAGTGCATGCTAAACACGCGGCAAAACTTGTAGCACACCTTAGTAAAAGAGGGCCTAAGTATCTTAATAGAAAATTTGGCCCTCGACTTAGCCTGTGTGTTAGATTTCAGCCCTTTATGTGATTGAGTTTGACACCCCTGCACTAGGAGGTAGTGCTGCCTGATTCACGATTCGAATCAGTTCACCGATTCGAATCAGGTGAATTGATTCAAATCGGTTCGTTTTTGTAAAAAAAAAAACGGACCTACCGATTCATCCCGATTAAAGTTCATTCTTTTTTCACCGCCGGCCACCAGACTCGTTCCCATCTAATGTAACTTCTGGTTTTGCAAAACCGGAAGTTACATCAGAAGAAACGAAAGGACGTGGGAGCGTTGAGGGGGGAGCGAGCAGACCTCGTGCAGCGGACCAGTCGGAAGCAAAGGGTATTTTTTGGTGGTCTCCGCATTTCTCCTCTCTTCCACGCGATTCCACATCCAGTCGAGTATGTAACTGAACCGGCAGGGAGGGCTGAGAATCAGCAGGGGGTGCTCAGAATCGGCAAGGGGGGCTCAGAATCGGCAGGGGGGCTGGGGATGGAAGCTAGGAATCGGCAGGGGGGCTTTTGAGTCTGGGGAGCTGGGGATGGAAGCTGGGAATTTTTGATATGATATTGCCTTGGTTAAATAAAATGTTTAAACTTAAAAAGCTGTGTCATTAACAGTGAATCGAATCAAATCGAATCGAAAAATCGATTCAACAGGGTGAATTGAATGGAATCGAAATATTTGTCTTTGAATCGGGCAGCACTACTAGGAGGTCCTTTCTCTAAGGCGCACTAAACGCTAAGACATCCATAGAATATAATGGGTGCCTTAGCATTTAGCGTGCTCTACATCGGTTAGCATGCCTTAGTAAAAGGACCCCTAAGAATTTCTTTTTTTCATGTTCACAGAATATCGACACTTGGTGGATGTCCGGATTTACCTGCAGATGTCCTCTTTATAGAGGACTGTCCGGCTGGTTGAAAACCCAACAGTTTGTCCAGGTTTAGGAGCTTGGGGGGAGGGGGGCTGCACCTGGAGGGCGTACGTCCATGCGTGCTATGCCATCACGTCACTCCCACGCACACTCAGAGGCCCTCCAGACGCGGCCCCCAAGCTCGCTGAAGGAGTGGAGGTTTCATGTGGGGGAGGGGCTGAGGGCAGGAGCAGCACGGAGCATTCAACACGGCTCCCTGCGCTAGAAACTGCTATCATGGTTTAGTACAAGGGTGTGTGTGTTGGGGGGGGGGATAGAAACATAGAATATGATGGCAGAAAAGGGCCATCGGCCCAAGTCTGCCCACTCTAAGAACCCTCCCCCCTAAGTTTCAAGTTTATTAAAATTTTGATATAAACACAATATCAAATATTTTCAATGCGTATAACAATAAAAAAAAGATTTTTGGGTGAGGACAACATAAAACAATTTAAAGAGGCAAACATACAATCAATGTACACAATTAATAAGTGATACATAAGGAAAAGGAGTGAACTACAATTATTAAAGAAAGTAAGAGAACATTTAAAGAAAAACAACATCAGAAGAGTAATTGAAAATGGGAGAAGTTGTGACCTATATATAGATCTGGTTAGGTTTAAGTATTTGAGCCTGAGATTGTTGATAAAAGAGTTACCCTGTTTATGACTCGAATGCATCTTTGTATAGGTGGCTTTTTAATGTGCTTTTAAATTTTTCTAAAGAAGTTTCACCCCGCAGATAAACTTGTAACTTGTTCCATAGCTGGGGTGCTAAGATTGAAAAAGTTGTAGCTCTTCTGGTGCCCATTATTTTCAGAGACGGGACGGTCAGCAAATGCTGATCTGTTGATCTTAGAGATCTGGCTGGAGAATATGGTATCAACTAACGATGTAAAAATATTGGAGCGTTGGTCTGTTGAATTTTGAAGGTTAACAGTGCAATTTTATAGATTATTCTTTGTGAAATTAGTAGCCAGGGTGCTTTTTGTAACAGGGGTAAACCCACATGCTTATCCCATTTTTTCTTAAAATCATAGCACCTTGCTGGCCTCAATTACCTGAAGTGGAAGATTATTCCAACGATCAACCACCCTTTGGGTGAAGAAATACTGCCTATCATTTCTGGTACCCATTTCTGAGTGCCATTAATAGAATCTGTCAATGTTTTCAATAGCTGGGGTGAAACTTTGGCATGCATTGCCAGGGCAGGTACGTTTGGTTGTTGCCAGGATAATTGTAAAAAAAAAAAAAAAAGATTAAAAACACAGCTGATTGTAAGTGCATTTATTGCGCAAGTGGGGGATTGAACGGTAATGCAGATCTTAAGTTGCTTTACGCATATGTAACGTCTTTTTAAATGACTGCGCATGGTGTATTGAAACCGCCTAGGTTTTTAGGTGGGGGGGGGGGAAAATGCATTTTTAAATAAAAAAAGGCCCTCCTTTACTAAGCCATGCTAGCGATTTTAGCTCCGGCCGCCGCAGTAACAGCCCGGACGCTCATAGTATTCCTATGAGTGTCCGAGCTGTTACCGCGGCGGCGGGCGCTAAAAATGCTAACGCAGCTTCGTACAGGAGGGCGTGGATAAATAAAATTAATGTTATAGGGTTCAGAAGGACCCTTCACGTGCCTTAGGGCTCCTTTTACTAAGGTGCGCTTGCGTTTTTAGCGCGCACAAAACCGCGCGATAGACGAAAATACTAACGCCAGCTCTAAGGAGGCGTCAGCGTCCAGCGCGCGCTAATATCCTAACGCACCTTAGTAAAAGCAGCCCTTAATCTTAAGGTCTTAATATCTTACGCTTCCATGCCTGCATTCCGCTAAGTTCCTATCGCGTATTCCTTTAATAGGATTTCTCTTTGATTGTAATCTGGAGACCTTTCGACTGGAAAACTTTGAAAATTCACTTAGGAGGAATAATTTAAGATTTCTGAACTTTCCTAAATGTCCTGCCATCTCCCCAGTGGAGATGGCGAGAAAATATTTCCAAGACGTCCTAGCCATCCCATTGGAAAATTTACCTCCAATCGTAAGAGCTTATTACTTGGACATTAAGAGACCTCAAGGGGAATCTACCCCTAAAGGAAAATCTAAAGATAATGTTGATTTGTCTTTATTTCTGGAAAGTTCTCTTGAGGTGGTTACAGATAGAACCACTCTCTTATTGACTCTAGCCTTGGAAAGTGATAGAGAATATGTTTTACGCTTATTTTTCCGTCATTTAAATGATATGTTTTTGGGCTCAAATGTTAGAATTTTTCTGGACCTAGCTTTGAAAACCCAGAGGCGTAGAAAAGAGTTTTTGGCTTTGCGGCCGAGAGCCCTTGCCCTTGGTGCTACTTTTTTTTACTTAAATTTCCAGCAAAATGCTTTATTTCCTATCAAAATAAAAATTTTCTTTTCTTTGAGCCCAAACAGCTATTAGACTTTATAGGGCCAAAAGAAGGGTTGGTCTCCTAGTTTATGGGTGAATGACCTGTCTACCGGCTGTGGGGGGGGGGGGGGGTTACCCGTTGCCATTACTCTATATCAGTATTGTATAATTAATTGAATTTATTTTTTTTCTTGATTCTAAATTTGTGGACTGAATAGTCGATTGAATTTTCTAGTATAAATGTAAAAATTTTCTTGTATCTTTTAGTTGGTTATTCTGATCTCTTTTCAAGATTGTAATTCTTGATGTTGAAATGAAAAAGGTTAAAAAATTAAAAAAAATAGGATTTCTCTTTGATTGTAATCTGAAGACCTTTCGACCCGGAGGGTGAACGACTTGCATTACAAGGCCTGTGTGTTTTGGGAGGGTTGGGGCAGGGGGGGGGGGATACAGAAAATGAGTGATGTCTATATAAGAGCAACGGATGAGGAAGAGGGCGAACACTAAAACTCTGCGCCAAAACATCGCAACACAGCTATTTAGAGGCCTCCAGCAGCTTCCAGACACCTTGATTAATCACAACTTGCTACACATTATTTTCCTATAAACAAACTACAATGTTACTCATAGAAACAGCTTTCTCTTGACAGCTGCAAAATGCCAGGCTTTAATGCGGAGTGAACAGAGAGGCACCATATGCTCCCAGAGCACGTCTGAAAGGCTGCATAATACAGAGCGTATTGCCTTCCCAGAGAGGTGATTAGAGGGAAGGGGCTGTGCATATTCCCCCTCCGTCATTAATTATATTTCATTGTTTTCCCAGTCTGCAGCCTCCTTCTTGGCTTAAAATAAAACAGGAAAGCTTTTAAGTTACTGTTTTAGTTTACAGGGCAGAAAGGGTGCGTTGCGTTTCACCAGCAGAGGCTTATCTTCAGGGGAAAAATATTCCGATGAGGCCGACTGTCTGGCTCAGAAACTCATGCAGTCAAAAGAGTACCTTATATCCTCGAATATCAACCGAGATTGGGAGGGGGGGGGGGGGCCCAAAAAAAATGGCTCCAAAATGGGAGATCTCGGTTTATATTTGAGCTAACCCCATCCCGCCCCCACTGTAGGCCTCCAGTACTGCCTTGGTGGTCCATCTCCAGGGATCCGGACGGCTTTTCAAAACCCGGCATTTTGTCCGGGTTTTGAAAAGCTTAGAAGAAATCAGTGTCAGGCAAGGGGGAGGGTATGTGTGGATGCCACGTGATGACATCACGTGCACGCACATATGACATCATCGCGTGACATCCATGCATGCACAGATGTCCCCCTGCCCAACAAGAGCAGGCAGGGGGGGGTACTAGAGCAGGATTGGGGATGGGGCATTACAGGGTAGGGATGGGAGGAACTGGTTGGGCCTTGAGGCTGTCCTAGGGGTACAGTTGTGAGGGGGTGGAGCGCCACCACACCGGGTGCCGCTCACTCTTACTACACCACTCACTGAACTCCTATCAGTATCAGAGCAGCTTTGGCGCATTTAATTCCCCAATTTGGCGCCATAGGAGAAACCTCTACCACATTTTAGTAAATGAGAGCCATAATGGGCATCTTAGCTAGAGTTTTCCAAACAGAAAGCTTCATTATTCCATCCAAGACACCGTCTAAGATCAGTTGCCGAATGGCTCGGGTGCCAGCGGAAGAAAGCTCTTCCAGAAATGCAAAACGATGTCCACGCATAGGTTGTTTCAACTTTGGAACAAGGTCGAAATCTGGTGGACTCATGTCTGGACTGTAGGGAGCATAAGGTAACACCTCCGAGCCATATTCGTGTAGTTTTTCGATGACAAGTGGAAAGCTCCATCTTCCCCACGACCAAAAAAGTTTCGATGAGCTCAATCAAAAGTCAAACAAATGATGATGTTTGCTCATGATGATGAAGGCATCATCATCACAGACAAAGTTCCATGTGGAAGAAGTGTCACAGCAGTGTATTATCGTGATTTTTTGTAACAAAATGTGCAGAAAAATGCACAAAACCTGACCTCAGTTGCTCTTGGCTGGGCCACTCATTCTTCACGACAACGCTCGCCCGCACATGGGGAATGTCATCATTGAAAAACTACACGAATACGGCTGACATGAGTCCCACCAGACTTCGACCTTGTTCCAAAGTTGAAACAACCTATGCGTGGACATCGTTTTGCATCTCTGGAAAAGCTTTCTTCCGCCGGCACCCGAGCCATTTGGCAATTGATCTTAGACGGTGTCTTGGATGGAATAATGAAGCTTCCCGGACGTTGGAACTCATTCATTGCAAAGCAGGGAGACTATATTGAAGGATGGTAAAGAAATACTTGAAAAAAGAAATAAAATAAAACATGTAAATTTTAAAAAAAAGTAGTGTGCATTCTTGATGAAATGACCCTCGTATATTATTAAAATACATACCTACAAAGAGTTGAGCCAGTTTGGTAGTTCTTGTGAAAATGCGCCTTCCCAACCTGAGCTTCTCAGGTCTCCAGTTGCTCTTCAGAAATATTATTCCATCAGCAGTGTCAGAAACTGCTTCAATGTTATCCAGGTCTGCCCTGCTCCCTAATCTAATTCTGTATTGATTTGGCTTATTCATTACCAAACAATGTGATATTACTGAGTGCGGGTTCTGCTTCCCATATAGTTAACATGCTCTGTTTGTCAGAGACCTGACTGGAATGCAGTGATTGGTTTCAACAAATTCACCGTGCAGGTTCCTATTTAGTTGGAAGTCGGCAAGCAAGAGGAGGGGTCATCATCAGACAGTAGCGTCTTAGTTACCATAGTAAATGACGGCAGATAAAGATCTAAATGGTCCATCCAGTCTGCCCATTAGTTATACATGATTAAATTAAGTTGTCTCTTCTTTGATATTTCTGGGTCATAGACTGGAAAGTCCACCTGGTATTGTCCTAGGTTCCATCTAATCAAGCCATTGTGACATCACTGCTGAGGTTGGCTCTTAGGCATTGGTGGAATGAGGCATTATGACATCACAATCTCAGCTCTGGAATGTTGCTACTCTTTGGGGTTCTGCCAGGTAACATAGTTTCATAGTACATGATGGCAGATAAAAACTTGCCCGTTAGTTATACCCATTAAAAATACCTGATTAAATTAACTTGTCTCTTCTATGATATTTCTGGACTGAAGTTGCCGTCCAAGCTCACTCCAGCCTATCCAACCATCCTGTTTGCAGGATATCTACCGTAAAGTCTGGCCAGTAACATCCAAGTTAGTGAAGTTCCCTTTGATGCCCTCCCCAGCCCATCCTACACCAAATCACCACATATGGGACACAAACCATACAAGTCTGTCCTATACCGGCCTTAGTTCTTTAATTTACATCCTTTGTTTTCTAATTAGAGATCTTCTATGTTTATACCACGCTTTTTTGAATTCCATCACCGTTTTCCTCTCCACCACTTCCCTCAGAAGGGCATTCCAGGCTTCTATCACCCTTTCAGTAAAATGGATTTCCTAACATTGCTCCTGAGTCTTCCTCCTGGCATCCTCAAATTATGTCCTCTAGTTTTACCATTTTCTCTTCTCTGGAAAAGATTTGGTTCTATATTAATACCTTTCAAGTATTCAAATGTCCCTCCTCTCCTCCAGAGTATACATATTTAGATCTTCCAGTTACACTTCTTTTGGTTCAAACCCCTTTCCATTTTCGTCGCCTTCATCTGGACTGCTTCAAATCTTTTTATATCCTTCACCATAACAATAGCCTTACTGGGTCAGACCAAAGGACCATCAAGCCCAGTAGCCCGTTCTCACGGTGGCCAATCCAGGTTCCTAGTACCCGGCCAAAGCCCAAGGAGTAGCCACATTCCTCTCACTTGCTCTGAAGGAAGTATAAATAAGTTTGCACTCTTTGGGCCAGATTCTTTAAATGGTACATAGCGGCTAGGAGCTGTTCGGTAAGGTTGTCAATCAACCGCTAAGCACCAGTAGGTGTCATAATGTTAGCCGCTTGTATATTAGGCCAGAAATTTCTTGGCATAATTTACCGGTGTCTACCAACACCTAAGGCAATCCACACTCAAGCTCTGTCCTTAGCCATGCCTTCCTTTTGGGTAGGCCTAGGTAGGCACCTTGATGTAGACACCTACATGGTTCTTACCGATTTAGACGCCTACCTGAAAATTCATTTTTTTTTAATTTGTATTTTAATTGGTTTGCAATAGCGCTGTTTGAGTAGAGTTAGAAGTTGTTCAAAAATCTGTTTGCTCTTGATTATAAGGCTCACACAAGGTTATTCTTTATGGTTGGACTGCTATGTTGGCGCTTTTGGCCCTGATGAAATAGCATATTTTGCTACGAAACGATCGTTGGATGGCTGCACATAGCATATTGGTAAAAATATGATTACATTTGATATGGGGTGGTTGTTGGGGTTTTTTTGTTGTTGTTTTTTCAAACATTGATATACAATTTTCTTACAGCAAATGTTTTTTATGCCTACGATGTATGGTTGGGTTTTCCTCACCATTAAGACTGAGGCTTTCTCTTTCGCCAGAGAATTGCACTGGTGTCCAGCTGATTGTTGAATAGTTCATGGGGAGTTTATTACCCCCATTCTGCTCTCTTTTTTGGCTGTTTGATTAACAGAACCGATGGAACCAATTAAAAAATTAACCGCCCTCTTTTATGAAGCCGCATTAGGGTTTTTTTAATCATTGGCTGCGGCAGTAATAGCTCCGACGCTCAAAGGCCAGTGCTGGGCAGACTTGCACGGTCTATGTCCATTTATGGCTGTTTGGCTGAGGATGGGCTGGGGAGGGCTTTGATGGAGACTTCAGCAGATGGAAGTAGGGTTGGGTAGACTGGATGGACCATTTGGGTCTTTTCTGCCGTCATCTACTATGTTACTATGTAACCACTAAAACCAGCACTGAATTGATCTTAAACAGTTATATAGCTGGTTAGCTGTTATTTTGTTGTTGTTGTTTTTTGGGTTTTTTTTTAATTTATCATTTTAATTGATCATGCAAGCATAATAAACATACTCGATCACAGATTTGTAATTTCCAAGAATAAAATAATCTAATGTGGGAGCCCACAAGAGAAAAAACATTATTATTTAGTCCACAAATAATATGCCGTTTGCTGCTGCCCAGACGGGTGGTACATCGTTAGTCGAACATCTCCGCCGACACCTTTCCGCCTTGGGAGGCCCTGCTGGGAGTAGAACTACTGACGGCATAGCCGTTAGCTTCAAAGTTGCGCAAACTCCAGTGGCGCGACAAGCCCGTGTACCATGACTGGAGTGCAGCAAACTAGTTTATTGTAATTCACCCTGAGTTGGAAATGTAAAGGAATGACCTAAATTGAAAAAAAAACAAAAACACAAAAACTAAATCTCCTTCCTATCTGTGACCTTCTCTTCAACTGCCAACTCCAATCACCGTCCCTTCTGCCTTTAAAAGCCCACCTCTTTGAGAGTGCTTTCACCTCCTAACTCCTCTCACCTTGGGTTCTGCATCCCCAACCCCCTATGTCATGTCTGTCTGTCAAAATTAGATTGTAAGCTCTTCAGTGCAGGGACCATTAATAAATGTCAGCCCACCTCTTTGAGAGTGCTTTCGCCTCCTAACTCCTCTCACCTTGGGTTCTGTATCCCCAACCCCCTATGTCATGTCTGTCTGTCAAAATTAGATTGTAAGCTCTTCAGTGCAGGGACCATCAATAAATGTCAGCCCACCTCTTTGAGAGTGCTTTCGACTCCTAACTCCTCTGACCTTGGGTTCTGCATCCCCAACCCCCTATGTCATGTCTGCCTGTCAAAATTAGATTGTAAGCTCTTCAGTGCAGGGACCATCTATAAATGTCAGCCCACCTCTTTGAGAGTGCTTTCAACTCCTAACTCCTCTCACCTTGGTTTCTGCATCCCCAACCCCCTATGTCATGTCTGTCTGTCAAAATTAGATTGTAAGCTCTTCAGTGCAGGGACCATCTATAAATGTCAGCCCACCTCTTTGAGAGTGCTTTCGACTCCTAACTCCTCTCACCTTGGGTTCTGCATCCCCAACCCCCTATGTCAAGTCTGTCCAAGTTAGATTGTAAGCTCTTCCGAGTAGGGACCATCTATTAATATCAAAATGTACAGCCCCGTGTACGCCTTTCAGCACTCTATAAGTGATAAGTAGTAGTAAATATATATGGGCCTTTATAGTCAAAGTGCACTGCGCAATGCTGTCCATTGAAATGTGCTAAGCAACCAAGGACATAAGTGTAGTTAGAGCTCTGGAGGTTCGCTCATTTCGGCGGAACCTCCCACCGAAACAATTACACGCCGAAATCCATAATATCTCTTTATTCTCATCCGGAATCGCGATTTCTTCATAAAGACTGGCATACTGCGTCCAGCTGTTTCTGACCGCCGCTAATCACTTCTTCCCACCATTTAACTCCCGTCTGCTTCGCCAGGTAGCAGAGACTTTTGCGGTGTACTTAAAGATGCGTCAGCCGCGCTTCTGTTATTGTTGTCGGTTAATGAAGTAGCTGCTGCCGAGATGTCTAAATTCAATCCACTCCTCGAATAATTCCACCGCAGCCCCCTATTATGACGGTTCAGAGCGCCGGCGGTAATTGTAACCCTGTGACGAGCGCACGCTGTGGACCAGAGCATCCGTGCTTAGCCTGGGGACATCCAGTCTATTATTCCACCTGTAAATAGCATTTGTCTCATTACTGTGAGGGCTTTGATGCTGGAAAAAAAAATCCATTTCCAATTCAGTTTGATTGCTTGTGTTTGTGCCAAGCCACGACAACAGCTTCAGATAAATAACAATTCCTCTTCACTGCTCTTTTGTGAGGCATTTCCATCACTGTTCACTAATTAGGTGCATTGTCATTTTATTTTCGGCATGGAAGTTGAACTCATAAGGGCTTTTGTCTTTTTTTCAAAGATGCACACATCCCTCTGACTGGGGTTTTTTTTTTGTTGTTTTTTTTTGCTGCTGTTGTTCTGCCATCTTGCACATTCGATTATCTTCTCCAGGACGGCAAAACTATTCACCAGATGGCTCCAGGTTGGCAGGGACTAGAAGGCCAACGAACATGCAGAACTTTTGACTGCCGAAGTGAGATATTTCAGATTTTAGCGTGTCACCGCCGCTGTGGGAGGTTCCATTGAAATGAGCGATCCTCCAGAACTCCAGCTATACTCACGTCCTTGGGTGCTTAGTAGAGAATGACACGGTGACAAAATTCATCACCGTTCCCATCCCCGCAGATAACCGCGGGAAACCATCTTCATGTCATTCTTTAAGGAGAGAGGGAAGAATCAGAGTATGAATGGCCTCAACCACTGACCCGCAAGCTTTGCTTTGAAGAATGCTGGTGTAGAAGGACTGAGGTTGAAACAGACACTACAGAATGACAGTCTCTGGTATCCAGAGCAGATATTGTGATGTCATAATGCCTCATTCCACCACTGCCTAAGAGCCAGTCACATCAGTGATGTCACAATGGCTTCATTATCCTTGGTTCACATAAGAATTAGAGTTTAATTGGGCACAACCACTGACCCACAAGCTTTGCTTTGAAGAATACCGGTGTAGAAGGACTGAGGTTGAAACAGACACTAGAAAATGACATGGGATTATTTCCCGCGGTTATCCGCGGGGACGGGAACGGTGATGAATTTTGTCACCGTGTCATTCTCTAGTGCTTAGTACATTTCGATGAAAAGCAGTGTGCAGTGCATTTTTGATTTATAAAGGCCCATATATATTTAGCAGACGTATGGGACACAGTCCTGATTAAATGACGCCCAAGTATCAGCTGAGCACGTCACTGGCCCAATATCTCAGCGGAATTCTCAAAACATTAAACAGAAATCAGAGAAGAGATGACTTTGTCAAATGGACCCTGCAAAGACAGCTCTGGATACAAAATGGGCGCTTTTAGAATTAATCCATGGGCCATTACTCAGAGCATAAGAATTGGCACACTGGGACAGACCGAAGGTCCATCAAGCCCAGGATCCTGTGTCCAACAGTGGCCAACCCAGGTATCAAGCACCAGGCAGAAACCCAAAGAGTAGCAACATTCCAGAGCTGGGATTGTGATGTCATCATGCCTCATTACACCAATGCCTAAGAGCCAACCTCATCAGTGATGTCACAATGGCTTGATTGTCCTAGACTTGGCTCACATAAGAACATAAGAGCTGCCATACTGGGACAGACCGAAGATCCATCAAGCCCAGTATCCCATTTCCAACAGTAGCCAACCCAGGTTCAAAGTACCAGCCAGAAACCCAAAGAGTAACAACATTCCAGAGCTGAGATTGTGATGTCATAATGCCTCATTCCACCAATGCCTAAGAGCCAACCTCACCAGTGATGTTACAATGGCTTCATCGTCATATACTTGGCTCATATAAGAACATAAGAGCTGTTGTACTGGGGTAGACCAAAGGTCAAGCCCAGGATCCTGTGTCCAACAGTGGCCAACTCAGGTATCAAGCACCAGGCAGAAACCCAAAGAGTAGCAACATTCCAGAGCTGGGATTGTGATGTCATCATGCCTCATTACACCAATGCCTAAGAGCCAACCTCATCAGTGATGTCACAATGGCTTGATTGTCCTAGACTTGGCTCACATAAGAACATAAGAGCTGCCATACTGGGACAGACCGAAGATCCATCAAGCCCAGTATCCCATTTCCAACAGTAGCCAACCCAGGTTCAAAGTACCAGCCAGAAACCCAAAGAGTAACAACATTCCAGAGCTGAGATTGTGATGTCATAATGCCTCATTCCACCAATGCCTAAGAGCCAACCTCATCAGTGATATCACAATGGCTTCACTGTTCTGATATTGTATTGGAAGAGAGTGAGGCACAGTGGTTAGAGCTACAGCCTCAGGACCCTGAAGTTGTGGGTTCAAACCCAATGCTGCTCTCTGTGACCTTGGGCAAGTCACTTAATCCCCCCATTGTCCCAGGTACAGTAGATAGATTGTGAGCCCACCAGGCCAGACAGGGGGAAATGCTTGAGTACCTGATTGTAAAACTACTTAGATAACCTTGATAGGCGGTATATAAAATGCAAATAATAATTAGTTAAACAGTATTTAAGTAACAATTCAAAGTGCTTACTAGCGTCTAAACAAACGGCACCAGAATCATACCTCCAGAGGCACCTACCAACACCTAATGCCGCTGTAGGCGTGTGTAATGCCAGAAGTGGCATTTGGCACTTCTGGAGGCGCGATTCATGCCAAAGGTAGGCGCCAGAAATGTAGGCCTCGAAAACCCTGGCCTACATTTCCGGCACCTATCTTTGCCTGAGGCGCGATTCTCTAAATGGCGCCATCGCGCGGTCGTCGGCCACCGACAAAGGCGCCAATTAGAGAATCCGGCAGATAATGCCAACTGGTGACTTTATTAATAAGCGAAATGTCTCGATGTCTTCATGCGGGTCCCAAAGAAGCTGCCGGAAATCGCGTCGTTCGAGTAGCACAGAGACGGGTCTTCCGTACGTGTCATAGTGCAGATGCTTCCGGAAATGAGCCCGCTCCTTCATCTTTCGCCGCCGACTGCGACATGCACAGCGCACCCCTTCCCTCACTTTTGCCGTCCTTGGCACTTCCTACACTAAACTAAACCAAAGCTTAACTTTGTCTACCGAGTCGTCATTCTGAGAAGGCTCGACTCGGTTTACAGCAATTAAATAAACAGGGAATGATTTACAAATGATAAATAGAAGATAAGAGCAAAATTTCAAAAGAATTCATTTTCAAAATGTTTGGCAAATAGAGTAGTTTTTAAAGATTTACGGAAAAATTGAAACGAACTGGGAACTCCTTTAAAAAAGGGGGAGATCAGTCCAGAGTTGAGAGAATTTAAAGACCAAAGATTGACTGAAGAACTTTAATCCCTTTTTTAGAAGGAAGGGAGAGTTAAAATTGTTGGATACCTCTTGGTAAACGTTCCAAAATCTACTATAATAAAACCCTAAGAGCGCATGCACACTCCTACCTGCGTGATCTGTGATTCGTATGTCTGTGGCAGGCAGGAGTGTGCTTGCGCGAGGCAGTTGGTGACACAGGTAGGGAATGTTATCGTCTCTAAGTTGAAGTCCGAGGGGGCAATGAAGAAGGCGGAAAAAAAAAGCGGGAGGAGGGCAAGGCCGAAGCCACCCCTCCGGAGTTTTCCGCCGGCTCCCTTCCCCTGTGACAGCGAGATCCCGGAAAAGAGCCTCCCCTACGAACAGGCGCCAGGAAAGGGGGGTGAGAAGGGGGGGAAGCGAGGAAAGACTGCCCGATCTCCTTGAATAGCGCGAAGGGGGAGGGAAGCAGGGAAGGAAGGGAGAAGTTAACTCAGCGCCGCCACAGGGTGAGGCTAGGAGAAGGAGCGGATGATCACAGCCCGAGGGAGACCGTGCAAAGGGAAATGCAAGGAGGTTGAAAAAGCGAAAGGTGGGGGAGGAAGCCTACAACAAAAATTTTAAAAAAGAAAATTTAAATAAAGGCGAACTGAGGCTCTTCTGTAGCTTTAACGGTGATCTTGGTGACGGCTTCAAATTGAGTGGGGGAAAAAAAAGCACCGCCTAACAGAGGGAACAAGGGCAGGAGGAAGAGAAGTCTCTAGCACCCGTTAATGTAATGGGCTAAAACACTAGTAAAGGAATAAGAGGATGTAGAATTTTAAAAGAAATACAAGCGCATTTCAATTGAATTCTAAAATAAACCGGGAGCCAATGAGGACTCTGAAGCAAAGGGGGGTCACATGGTCAAATTTTACGTTTTCCATATTTCAGCTTACTAACTCTTCTACTGATTCAAAAGTCTGACACAATCGCATGACGTTCCCAAATGTAATCACCACAGATGGTTTTTGCTAGCTGCGACGCATTAGACTTCTAGAGCGATATCCTTCGGGATTTACGGGGTTTGTGGCCGTGGGCCTCATCTAGTACTTAGACACCGATGCTTTTTGTGCTCATTAACATACATCTTGATCTTTGCCCTCCGTCATATTCTCAGGATGCTGTTATCAACCATCAGAATGGGATTTTCTGTGCTGCCAAGAATGCCTTGGGCTCCGGATACAAAGGAGTGAACCTTGGAGGTACTGTGCCCTTGACAGCAAGCCTCCTTGCAGTCCTTTCTCTGAGAGAATGGAGGCAGAATTACTCCCCACTCCTGTGTCTCTCAAACTTAGTTTTTGGGGGTTTTTTTTTAGCGCCGCCAGCACACTAAATGGAGCAAATGCTTTTCACGGCACGTTATAATTGAAATTATAAAATTGCAAAAACAAACAAAAATTAAATTTGAGAGTTATTCACTTAAAGTTCTTTAAACTATGGACTCCTTTTACTAAGCTGCGCTAGCAGTTTGAGCTCGCGCTGGGCGCGCCCTACAATGCCGTGCGCGCTAGACGCTAACGCCTCCATTGAGCTGGCATTAGTTTTTCTGCGTAGGTTAGCGCGTGCTAAAAACGCTACCGCAGCTTAGTAAAACGAGCCCTATGTATGGGTATTTGTAACAACGGTGAAACTAAAGCAGATAGAATAGAATTGTTAAGCAATGCGATGCCAACACACATTTCATCACCCACCATCTGCAGTCAGTCTCCTTTTTAAATTTAATATCTCTCAGAGCTGAAAATCTAGGGTCACAGAGATAAGATTCAAATGGTAGCAAAGCTCTGGAACGTGTTGCCAGAGGATGAGGAAAGAGCGGATAGCGTAGCTGGTTTTAAGAAAAGTTTGGACAAGTTCCTGGAGGAAAAGTCCATAGTCTGTTATTAAGACTTGGGAGAAGCCTCTGCTTGCCCTGGATCGGTAGCATGGAATGTTGCTACTCCTTGGGATTCTAGAATCTTGTTACAAATTGCAGCTCTACACTCTCGAGGAACGTAGGGAGAGGGGAGACATGATCGAAACATTTAAGTACCTCACGGGACGTGTCGAAGTGGAAGATGATATTTTCTTTCTCAAGGGACCCTCGGCCACAAGAGGGCACCCGCTCAAACTCAGGGGCGGAAAATTTCATGGCGACACCAGAAAGTATTTCTTCACAGAGAGAGTGGTTGATCATTGGAACAAGCTTCCAGCGCAGGTGATCGAGGCAGACAGCGTGCCAGACTTTAAGAAGAAATGGGATACCCATGTGGGATCCCTACGAGGGTCAAGATAAGGACATTGGGTCATTAGGGCATAGACAGGGGGTGGGTAAGCAGAGTGGGCAGACTTGATGGGCTGTAGCCCTTTTCTGCCGTCATCTTCTATGTTTCTATAATCAGAAAGTTCTATGACCTCACAATGCAGGTGTAAAGAGCCTTAGCCTATAGGAAGAGGAGATGCAAATGTTAAGAGCCTTAGCCAATAGGGAGAGGAGGAGAGAGTGTTGATCATTGGAACAAGCTTCCAGTGCAGGTGATCAAGGCAGACAGCGTGCCAGACTTTAAGAAGAAATGGGATACCCATGTGGGATCCCTACGAGGGTCAAGATAAGGAAATTGGGTCATTAGGGCATAGACAGGGGACGGGTAAGCAGAGTGGGCAGACTTGATGGGCTGTAGCCCTTTTCTGCCGTCATCTTCATCATCTTCTATGTTTCTGTAAACTCGAGGGTAGGATGACAGCAGACGCCATCTCTACCGGCACAGGGATTACAGGTGTACAGAGTCACTACTACAGCTGACATTCTTGTCACTATGGGCTCCTTTTACTAAGGTGCGCTAACGATTTTAGCGTACGCAAGAAATTACCGCGCGCTACGCTTCTAGAACTAACGCCAGCTCAATGCTGGCGTTAAGGTCTAGCGCGCGCTATTCCACGCGATAAAACCCTAGCGCCGCTTAGTAAAAGAATTGGACAACACTGGCTAAAAATTTGCTCACTGCCCCCAGCTGGATGGTCACTCTTTTATTGTTTAGAAAATTTCTTTTAAAAAGTTGGGGAGCTTAAAGGTTCTTAGACACTGGGGTAGCATTTTACTTCAGCCAGTCTGCGATCTCCAGTACACTGAGGTTCCTTAATACATTCTAACAGCTGTGATATTTTTTTTTTCTTTTCCCCCGAGGGGTATTTTTTTTTTTCATCTGAATTGTATTGTCACTTTCAGCTGTGCATGTTAGGTACAAATGACAAAAAAAAAAAATAAACATAACAGCATGATTAGTTTAGGAAATAGGCATTGGGAGTCTATATCATTATGCCTGGAATAAATTATCCCCAGTCTGTCCACCACGCCCCTTCCCTTGTTTACATAGTAACATAGTAGATGACGGCAGATAAAGACCCGAATGATCCATCCAGTCTGCCCAACTTGATTCAATTTAAATTTTTTAATTTTTTCTTCTTAGCTTGGGTTCCAACTGCCGAAATCTCCATCAAAACCGTCTCCAGCCCATCTACACCCTCCCAGCCATTGAAGCCCTCCCCTGCCCATCCTCCACCAAACGGCCATACACAGACACAAACCGTGCAAGTCTGCCCAGTAACTGGCCTAGTTCAATATTTAATATTATTTTCTGATTCTAAATCCTCTGAGTTCATCCCACACTTCTTTGAACTCAGTCACCGTTTTCCTCTCCACCACCTCTCTCGGGAGCGCATTCCAGGCATCCACCACCCTCTCCGTAAAGTAGAATTTCCTAACATTGCCCCTGAATCTACCACCCCTCAACCTCAAATTATGTCCTCTGGTTTTACCATTTTCCTTTCTCTGGAAAAGATTTTGTTCTACGTTAATACCATTCAAGTATTTGAACGTCTGAATCATATCTCCCCTGTCTCTCCTTTCCTCTAGGGTATACATATTCAGGGCTTCCAGTCTCTCCTCATACGTCTTCTGGCGCAAGCCTCCTATCATTTTCGTCGCCCTCTTCTGGACCGCCTCAAGTCTTCTTACGTCTTTCGCCAGATACGGTCTCCAAAACTGAACACAATACTCCAAGTGGGGCCTCACCAATGACCTGTACAGGGGCATCAACACCTTCTTCCTTCTACTGACTACGCCTCTCTTTATACAGCCCAGCATCCTTCTGGCAGCAGCCACTGCTTGTCACACTGTTTTTTCACCTTTAGATCTTCGTACACTATCACCCCAAGATCCCTCTCCCCGTCCATGCATATCAGCTTCTCTCCTCCCAGCATATACGGTTCCTTCCTATTATTAATCCCCAAATGCATTACTCTGCATTTCTTTGCATTGAATTTTAGTTGCCAGGCATTAGACCATTCCTCTAACTTTTGCAGATCCTTTTTCATATTTTCCACTCCCACCTTTTTAATATAGCCTTTAATCTATAACCATACTCCCCACTGCCCTCCAACCCAGCCAGCAGATTAACTGTTCCCTTTAACTGTATCCATGACATCCTGTTTGTCTGTTTAGATTGTAAGCTCTTTTGAGCAGGGACTGTCTTCTTTGTGACTTTGTAGAGCACTGTATACGTCTGGTAGCGCCATAGAAATAATTCATAGTTTTAGTAGTAGTAGTGTGAAGAGTTTCAGTCTTTGGGAAGCAGAGCTGAGATTGTGATGTCATAATGCCTCATTCCACCAATAAGAGCCAACCTCATCAGTGATGTCACAATGGCTTAATTGTCCTGGACTCCCCTCTGCCCTCCAAGGTCCAGAAGCAGTGGTGTAATAATGGGGGTGTGAACCGCCAAGTCGGTGGTGGTGCTGGCACCTCTTCACCCCCCCACCCGCCCTGCCACACTATGCTTGTGACATCCCATACCGCTATATTATCTTTGCTAGGGCAAGCAACTTCTGCCTGTTGCTCGTGCTAGCCTGGTTCCCCTCTGAATCACTTCTGGGTCACGGGGCCAGGAAGTGACATCAGAGGGAAATCCAATGCTGGTGTGAGGAGCATGCTGCAGACACCACTTGCGCTGGCAAAGATTTAGAGGTACGGAGTGGTGGGGAGGGAGAGCACAGAGTTAGGGCGTGGAGAGGAGGGCACAGGGGGGTACCACTGCCCCAGGCGCCTTCGACCCTCACTACGCCACTGCCCAGAAGTCTATTAGAAATCTGCACTGCGTAATGGGTTAGGTGCCAAGACAGACAGAAAGGGTTTTGCACTTTGAAAAATGGTCAGGTATCGTCGGTCATTTCCTGTCTATGAACAGCGTGAAGTCTGAGAGGCCAATGCAGTAAACTAAGCTAGGCCAAGTGAACAGGTTAGCTCAGAATCTGGGGGAGCTCCTTGTGACCCTGGGTAAGTCACTTAACCCTCCATTGGCTAGGGACAAAAAATTGTGAGCCCACCAGGGACAGAGAAAGTACAGTGTATCAGTACATTGGTTAGAAATATGACGGCAGATAAAGACCAAATGGCCCATCTAGTCTGCCCACAGAAAGGTGGTCTATAAAATCCATGACCCTAATGGTCACCACACACTAACTCACATGTTAACTGCTTAATGGACCCTCCAGACTTCCAGGTTAGAGCACAGTTTTTCTGCTTTGCTTATTTTCATGGTATTCGCTTACTCCATAGGGGAGCAAGATTTATGTGCGATGCTGTTTAGGAAACTGTGCTGATTTTTAGCGCATGATTCTTGCGTGTGGTTCCGGAGACAACAGAGGACCGTCCTTCTTAGTAGGGTTACCAGACTCCGGATTTACCCGGACTTGTCCTCTTTTTAGAGGTCATGTTCGTGCGTCTGGACGGCTTTTCAAGACCCAGCACTTTGTCCGGGTATTGAAACGCTTCCAGCTCGGGACCGCGTCAGGAGGGCGCCTACAGATGGCATCATGCACACGCATGTGATGTCATCGCGTCCCACATGTGCATGTGCAGTTGCCCTCCCGACGTGGCTCCGAGCAAGAGAACAGGTTGGGGGGGCGGAGCTGGGGGGGCGAGGCTGAGGTGGAAAGGGGTGGAGCTTGGGTGGAATGTGGCAGGACCAGGTAGAACTGGGCAGGGCGGGGCTAACCCTACTTCTTAGCCCACTGCTCTAGTGCAGTCCTGCATGCAAATCTAAATCATGAATATTCATTGTAGTTATCCTGAAAACCCGACGGGACTACAGTAGGTTGGGAATGATGCCTACTAGTATCATTTATTATTTCTATAATGATATATTACTACTACTATGTATCACTTCTTTAACACTGAAAAGTGTACACAGCACTGTATATCTTGACATGTAATAGACTGTCCCTGCTCAGAAGAGCTTAAAGTCTAACTTGGATAGACAGACATGACATACCGGGTTGGGGATGCAGAACCTAAGGTGAGAGGAGTTAGGAGCTGAAAGCAGTTGGCGCGCTGTACAATAAACACGCAAGAGACGGTACCTGCTCTAAAGAGCTTACAATATATTTATGACAGACACATAGGACACAGGGTGGATCAATATATGCTGCTCTAGCCATTAAGCTACACTTCCGCTACCAAAGCTTTGAGGCATCCCAGGTATCAGGCCCAGCACTTAGCCCACCATTCATCATTTCAGACAGAAGAGGCTTCTGCGATCTTATCAATAGCACAGAAATTCCTTTAGTGCTTTCCTAATGTATTTTAGACTCGGTCTCTCAGGAGTCAGCAGCAGGAGGACTGGCAAATCTCAAATCCACTGACTGCAGAAGTGGTGTAGATTTAGGAAGGGAGTGTGTCTCTGATGCTGGAGAAGCTACAGAGGCGTGCCTTCGTGCTTTCACACGGGAGGTGCAGCAGTTCAGCCATTCCACTCATGAACAACAAATAATTTGTTTTTTTCAAACTGAATGTCAGACACTGTTGCTAATTTGTTCCATAGTTATCTCCAGGGAGATGTGTGTGTCTGTTGGGGGAAGGGAGGGAGGAGGATAAAAAAATAAAGGATTGAAATAACTGAAAGTACCATATTTTTTGCACTATAAGACGCACCTGACCATAAGACGCACCTGGGTTTAGAGGAGGAAAACAAGAAAAACACCCATTCTGAACCAAATTGTGTATTATTTAATAAAATATACCAGGCTCTGCACCCAGCCTCCCTCACTCCCTGCCAGGCTCTGCACCCTGTCCCACTGCTCTGGTGGTCGGCGGGTTCGCGAGAATTGACGGGAGCGGCGTGGGGCCAGGCAGGAGCACAAAAAGCTCATTCCTGCCTTGTGAACCGCTGGCCGCAAGAGATGAGGAGGCAGCCATCCAGCGAGGGAGGGGCAGGAGTGCAGAGTGCTCCTGCCGATACAGCTCTGGACCACCAGAATTTAAAAAAGGTACCGGGGGGGGGGGGTAAAAAATTATTATATTCACTCCATAAGACACACTTTTATTTCCATCCACTTTTTTTTGGGGGGGGAAGGGGGGAAGTGTGTCTCATGGAGTAAAAAATACGATAAATAAATGACTCTACTTCATGTGGACCAGTTTGATCCAGTCTTAGATTTAGTCACATTCCTTGTCGTTCCAATTTCTCAAAGATGCCTAGGGAACAACTGCAAAACAGCTGAGGTTTTTTGGGTTTTTTTCTTTATGACAAGCTCGTCTCCGTCTGGTTTAGTAAGCGGGAACTCTGTACTCATCCTCAAGGTACTTGAGAATCTATGGACATAATACTACCTAATATAAACATCACTTAGGCCAGGGGTTCCTGAACCAGTCTTAGGCGAACCCAGCCAGTTTGGTTTTCAGAATCTCCACTATAAATATGCACGAAATAGATTTGCGTACCAAAGAGGCAGTGCACGCCAATTAATCTCATGAATCTTCATTGTGGATATCCTCTAGGACAGGTTTGGGAATCACTTTCCCTGTTTCAATAGGGGAATCCTATAACTTCATGTCTGAAAAGGGAGATGAAGTCAGTCCCCTGATAAACCATCTTGGATTGTGGTAACTGTGGGGGTTACCAGATGGTTTCAGACAGAAGCTTCCAAAAACATAAACCATACCATATAGTATCTTATATCCTGCAATTTTTTTACAAGGAATCATTGAGGCTTACAAGACAATTGAGATCTATTATAACAGTACAAAGTCATGGCCACTAGGGGGATGTATTCCTTTTATGACTAAAATAACATATTACTTAAAACCATTATTTTTCATTCTGTATTTCTTGATTTTGATTTTGTTCATGCATGCACAGGCAACCCCGTGCCTAATAAAAAGGAAAGACCAACAGGGAGCATTGCATTGTCCAGGAAGTCAGGTTCCAGCACCAGGAGACGGTCGAGGTCCTTGCAGATAAAAAGTGCAAGCTACACTGCATCCGGATGCCACTGGGAGACCAAACTCAACGACACATGAAGAGGGCAAGTGCTTCAGAATGTGTCAAGGGGATCCCAAACCCCCATGGTACAGTGTTTCTCAACCTTTTCAAGCCAAGTACCCCCTAAGCCTAACAAATACCAACCAAGTACCCCTGTCCAAGCTCCGCCCCAGACTCCACCCCCATAATAATAGTACTAATTGTAATGCCATTTCTTCTGCTTATTTTTTATAAACAACCAATCTCAGCCAAGGTCTTGGGAAATGCTAATTAAACTTTTCATACAACATTAGATAAATAAAAAGAGCACTGACTATGGGCAACTTCTCTCACACACATCCTCTCCCCCTTCCAGTGGTCTGACATCTCCCCTCCCTTCCTCCTTTCTGGCTCCACTCCCAGTCCAATATTTCTCCCTCTCTCATCCCCCGGATCATGTGCAGCATTTTTCACCACTGCCCACCGGCCCCCATGCCCATTCCTGTCACTCCTCTCCAGCACCATTCCACATCTCTCCCTCCATCACTATGTCTAATATTCCCCCCACCTTGTATCCCCTTCCAATTTGCCCCTCTGTTCCTTCTCCACCACCATATCCAACTCATTAATCTGTGGCATTTCTTGTCAAATTATTCACCCATGCCATGCCCCCTAACACAAAAGGCACTTAAACCACAGCAGAACCAGGTTTGATTTCCACTGTGGCTTCTTGTGACTTTGGGCTAGACACTTAACCCCCCCAGATATAAAACTTGGATTGAGAGTCCACTGACGACAGAGGAAGCACCTGCATGTAATATAAATATGCAAACCATTTCAGCTGCAATGTAACACAAATCTCTATTTCTGGTCGTACTAAGTCAATTATTATCGAATCCCAAAGGGTCGCAAAGCATCATGTCCCCCTTACTTGTCTGAACTGCACTCGCTCCTCTGTCAGTCCGCAGCCCCCTGCAGCACTCCTGCAATGGATGGCACAAGGGGCAACCCACATGCCGCACGTGGCTTCAGTGCCTGAATGGCTGCGTGCGCCGCCCACCGCAAGGAGCGCTGAAGACTGAAGGAGTGAGTGCGGCTCCAAGAAGGTTGTCGCAGCAGGGGTGGTGGTGGCAGGAATGCGAGACCCTGGGCGGCGGCGGCGGATGGACAGGTGAAAATTGGTGGGAATTGGTGGCCAGGCCGCCTACCCCCAACATGTGGCCTGGGAACCCCCTAGGGCAGGGGTGTCAAAGTCCCTCCTCGAGGACCGCAATCCAGTCGGGTTTTCAGGATTTCCCCAATGAATATGCATGAGATCTATTAGCGTACAATGAAAGCAGTGCATGCAAATAGATCTCATGCATATTCATTGGGGAAATCCTGAAAACCCGACTGGATTGCGGCCCTCGAGGAGGGACTTTGACATCCCTGCTTTACACTGAAAGCATGATCCTATATAACAGGGGTGTCAAAGTCGGTCCTCGAGGGCTGCAATCCAGTCAGGTTTTCAGGATTTCCCCAATGAATATACCTGAGATCTATTAGCATACAATGAAAGCAGTGCATGCAAATAGATCTCATGCATATTCATTAGGGAAATCTTGAAAACCCGACTGGATTGCAGCCTCAAGGAGGGACTTTGACATCCCTGCTTTACACTGAAAGCATGATCCTATATAACAGGGATGTCAAAGTCCCTCCTCGAGGACCGCAATCCAGTCGGGTTTTCAGGATTTCCCCAATGAATATACCTGAGATCTATTAGCATACAATGAAAGCAGTGCATGCAAATAGATCTCATGCATATTCATTGGGGAAATCCTGAAAATCCGACTAGATTGTGGCCTCAAGGAGGGACTTTGACATCCCTGCTTTACACTGAAAGCATGATCCTATATAACAGGGGTGTCAAAGTCGGTCCTCGAGGGCTGCAATCCAGTCAGGTTTTCAAAATTTCCCCAATGAATATACCTTAGATCTATTAGCATACAATGAAAGCAGTGCATGCAAATAGATCTCATGCATATTCATTGGGGAAATCCTGAAAACCCGACAGGATTGTGGCCCTCGAGGAGGAACTTTGACACCCCTGCCCTAGGGTAGGCGTACCGCGGGTTGAGAAACGCTGCCATGGCACAAAAAGAAAGGTTTGGTATCGTCTTTGTCAAGCTTGCCTCAGAGTGCTACAGGCAGGAGGGACAGGGGCTTTTGCGGCTGTGGCAAAGATGCCAGAATGTGCTGTGAGAAGCTGAACCTCACAACAAGCAGGGAACTGCTGCTTCCTCAAACGAGATTCCCAGAATGTGCTCTGGTTGATAAATTTGAAAAAAAAAATATTCTTAGCAGATGGTCGCAGAAGAAAGGCAGGAGGTCTTGGTGGTTCCAAGACTTGGCCGAGGCTCGTTTGGAAAAAATAAAAACTTGGATCCCTTTTTGGATTTTAGGGTCTTGGTGGTGGAATACCTTACCTGATGGCATTGGACTTCGTCCTGGTTATCTGCTTTTTCGGCAACTGATTACAACCTGATTATTTAAGCAAAGTAGTGCGGTTCAGAATAAATGATTAGAGTGCATTATTCAATTATTCTTGTAAGAACAGATGGAGAATGTAAAATATTACAGAATTTCTAAGCAACATGTTAACTAGCAGTGTGAAACTGTCAGTGAGATGTGATTTTTAATTGCGGTTGGAATTGGGCTGGGTAGAAGAGGGGAGAGGGGAAAGAGGAAAGTGGTATATATATATATATAATTTATTTATTCAAATTTTCTATACAGTTCTCCCAGGGGAGCTCAGAACGGTTTACATGAATTTATTCAGGTACTCCAGTATTCTCCCTGTCTGACCCGGCAGGCTCACAATCAGTCTAATGCACCTGGGATAATGAGGGGATTAAGTGGCTTGCTCAGGGTCACAGGGAGCAGCATGGGTTTGAACCCACAACCTCAGGGTGCTGAGGCTGTAGCTTCAGCCACTGCCCCACACTCTCTGATCCAAAATGTGTCAAAAAATAAATATTCATCTTCAATGCTGTTATGCGTGTATTAATTCATAAGTACCGTATTTGCCGGCGTATAAGACGACCCCCCAACTTTTAGTTAAAATATAGAGTTTTGTTATATACTCGCCGTATAAGACTACCCCTTCTTCCGCACACCTTCTCTACCGCCCCGGGTGCAGCACAGCCGGCCAGGTCCCCTTACTTTTGTGGCACTTCCCCGACCGACCGACAACAGCCCCGGTCCGACAAACCTCCCTGCCCTTAACCGCGAATCTAAATTACCTTCTTACAGCTGCTGTAAGAAGGTAATTTAGATTCGCGGCTACAGGGCAGGGAGGATTGTCGGACCCGGGCTGTTATCAGTCGGTCGGAGAAGTGCCACAAAAGTAAGGGAACCTGGCCGGCTGTGCTGCAACCGGGGCGGGGCGGGGCGGGCCGCCCCTCTCCCTTGGTAGCCACTCGAACCGCGAGGCTACTCTCCTTCTCCTTATCTGCCCTGCCTGCAGCACAGAGCCGAACGGAAGTCTTCCCGATGTCAGCGCTGACGTCGGAGGGAGGGAGGGCTTTGTTTAAGCCCTCCCTCCCCTCCGACGTCAGCGCTGACGTCGGGAAGACTTCCGTTCGGCTCTGTGCTGCAAGCAGAGAAGGTAGGGAGAAGAAGAGCCTCGTACATCCAGAAGACTGAGTACATCCAGCCCCGCAGGAGCCCCGCGACCCTCGGAGGCATCCCCATGGGATCCCCGCGACCCTAGGGGGCGTCCCCACGGGATCCCCGCGACCCTAGGGGCGTCCCCGTGCAGCTCTCTAATGTAAAGTAAGGGCATGTAAACAGTACCCGGCGTATAAGACGACCCCCGACTTTGGGGAGGATTTTAAGGTACTGAAAAGTCGTCTTATAAGCCGGCAAATACGGTATAAGTATGCAAAAGTGATTTTTCCGGTATAAAAAGTTTTTAGGTACCAAAACAAACTGAAGATGTTCAAGGAAGCTAAATCTCCATGGGTGGTGCACTTTGGGGCTGATTCTATAAAGGGTGCCTATAACGTACAGTATTTATTCATTTACCCCCGTTGGACTAAACCGCGATAGCGGTTATTAGCGCAAGGAGCCGTGCTAAATGCTCCGCACTGCTCCTGACACTCATAGAGGTCCTTTGAGCGTCGGGAGACGCGTGGAGCTTTCTGCGTGGCTCCCTGTGCTAATAACCGCTATCGCGGTTTATTAAAAGGGGAGGGGGTTAATTTGTTTTCTATCCCGTTCTCCCCAAAGAGTTCAGAACGGGTTACAGGTTAACATACGTAATACGTAACATACGTAATACATTATAGACAGTTGCCAGGTTACAATTTGCCATAGTTAAAGAACAAGGTTTTTTTTTTTTTTTGAAAACAAGTTGTAATCCTAACTCGGCACATCCTAGGGATCTAATACCAATATACATACACTCCCCCTCCGTATTCACGGGGGTTAAGGGCAGAGCCGGCCCGCGAATATTGAAAATTTGCGAATAACTTTTGGGCCGACTCTGACCCACCCCACCCCCGCCTCCCTCCTGCGTCCAGACCTTACTTGGTGGCCTAGTGGTAACACGAGGCAGAAGAGATTTTCCTACACTCCTGCCCCATGCAGAGCCATCCTCGAAAATGGCTGCCCTGACTTCCCGTTGTAGTCTCGTGAGACCACGGGAACTCACGGCAGCCATTATCAATGACGGCTCTGCACGGGGCAGGAGTGTAGGAAGATCGCTCCTGCCCCACGTCAGAGCTGGGCCACCAGGTAAGGTCGATTCACATTGGGATGGGTGTGACTCGGCACAAAAAACTGCGAATAGTCAAAACCGCGGGTGCCGAAACCACGAATATGGAGGGAAGAGCGTATTATATAATTGTACTGCTGCCTATTCATAAGTTACTTCTGGGGTAGTTCCGTGCCAGTGTACAATACACAATTCTGTAGATGGATTCTGATCATCTCCTCATACAAAACCCCACTCTCCAACCAGACATACCCTGTTCTCTCAGATCATGTGACATCAGACCACGCCCTCCTCCTCCTCTACTGGCCTGGCTTCAACAGCTGTACAGAGTAGAGGTCTGCATGGGAATAAGGATTGCGGGAATCCCGCGGGTCCCGTGGGGGGTCCCGTGGGAATTCCCCCCTAACCCACAGGACTCCCACGGGGATCCCCCTCTGGCCCACGGGACTCCCACGGGGATCCCCCTCTGGCCCACGGGACTCCCACGGGGACCCCCCTCTAGCCAACGGGACTCCCACAGGGATGGAAGGCTTTGGAAGCAGGGTTCGTCCATATAATATAATGGACACGTCAGCCTTAGTAAAAGAGGGGGTTTATAAGTTAATTACCTGAACAGAAAACAAAAAAAGGGTTCCACCAAAGAGATTCCACAAGGAAAACAGTAGCGCAAACACAAAAGAAACTGTGGAATAGATGATCCGGTCAGAAGTAATTGCTGCTTTTTATGGGGACGGGCGGGGATGAAGGTAATTCCTTGCGGGGATGGGTGGGGACGGAGAGGATCCTGATGGGGACGGGTGGGGACGGAGAGGATCCTGGCAGGGACGGGCGGGGAAGGGTGGGATTTCTGTCCCCGCGCAGCTCTCTAGTACAGAGTCTCATGTAATGTAATGTAATGTAATGTAATTTATTTCTTATATACCGCTACATCCGTTAGGTTCTAAGCGGTTTGAAGAAAATATACATTAAGATTATAAATGAGAAGTAAGAAGGTACTTAAAAAATTCCCTTACTGTCCCGAAGGCTCACAATCTAACTAAAGTACCTGGAAATTAATAAAGAAGAGAAAATAAAGATGGTTGAAAAAAGAAAAATTCTATGTGAACTTATAGGATGGAAATTAAACTGACAGTGAAGAACTGTATGAAAAATACATGTGGAATGCAGTTAGAGAGGGTAGGTTACAATCTATTTATGGTATTTGTTTAATTGGAAGGTGTTAAGGTGGGTAATTTGGGGGAAGGTTATCTGAAGGTAGGTGAATCTTCTGGAGGTAAAAGAGGAGGGGTTAAGATATTTGGATGAATTTTTTGAAAAGCAGGGTTTTGATTTCTTTTCTGAATGTTTTGAAGTTGTCTGATATTGTCATAAGATTGGAGATGGAATGGTTCAATTAAGAAAGTTTGTCTATCTCTTCCCACTGTCCAGCAGGAAACCATGGTAATATGGCGGTACAGAGAAAAAGAATTCAAAGAGTAGAAGTTGGGGCCTAAGGAGAGAGAAAGGCCTAAGAGGCAGAGAAAGTAGGGGCGGTGGAGGGGGGGGGGGGGGGGTTCAAGCTAAATCATTGTGGGAGGAGAGTAGAACATAAAAATAGCTTTACTGGGTCAGACCAATAGTCCATCAAGCCTTCCTATGAGGAACTGTGTCAAAGGCTTTGCCGAAATCTAAGTAAATTATACAGCCTCGAGCGCACTTCCTCGATCTAATTCTCCGGTTATCCAGTCAAAGTACCTGAGACTATGAGACTGTCAGAGGCGATGAGAGGCATTGGTGGAAAAAAGGAAAGATCTGAAGTCCCCCCGATTTGTGGTTCTCGGAGCCAGGTCCTTATTCTAAGTACTGGTCCCCCCCCATCTACTAATTCTCTCCACTGTTGGTTCCAGAAGCTATCCTGGTAGCCTCCAGCCAGCTGGGTTTTTTTTATAGGCTATCTGCAATGAACATGTCGTGACAACCTAACTGGCTGGGAGTCCCCCAGGACCAAGTTTAGGGGCCATTGCTCATCTGCTTTTCTATTTGTGGTCACTAATAGAACTTCCGATGTCCCTCGCCTCACTTTCCAATACTGGAAGAAAGGGCTATTAGCAGCTGAGTGTGTTCACCAAAGTGGATAAAACTTTGGAATCTCTCTCAGGCCATTAAACTCTGCCCAGAATGCTTCTGAACTGATTGATGCTATCAGACCTCCGAGCTTCCACTGAGCTTACTCCGAGAGGGGAGGGGGAAAAAATACATTATTCATGACACATCAGGGGGACCCTCTTGTGATTTATAAACTTTGCACTGTGGAAAGTTAATTATGTAGCCTAATGCATCTCATTAGCCATGTTGCACGGTCAACTGTGCTCCGCGGCTGAGAAGTGGAAATCTGTTTTTACTGAGAAGAGAGAATTATTTTTCAATAGGAAAGATATTCCCCTGAAAAGGAAAAATAAATTAAAAAAATAATAAGTAAAAGGTGGAGACAGGGATGCAGACCTTACCTTGTGTATACCCTACAAGGTGCATACGTAATCATCCGTTTTCTGTTTGCTTGCTTACTAACCTTCCAATAGCACCATTTGAGAATTGGTGATCTCAGTAAGAGCATAAGAATAGCCTTACTGGGTCAAGCCCAGTAGCCCGTTCTCACGATGGCCAATCCAGGTCCCTAGTACCTGGCCAAAACCCAAAGAGTAGCAACATTCCACCTAGAATCCCAAAGAATGGCAAGATTCCGGAATCCCAAAGAGTAACAAGATTCTAGAATCCCAACATTCCATTTAGAATCCCAAAGAATAGCAAGATTCCGGAATCCCAAAAAGTAACAAGATTCTAGAATCTCAAAGAGTGGCAACATTCCATGCTACCGATCCAGGGCAAGCAGTGGCTTGCCCCCAGTGTCTTTCTCAATAACAGACTATGGATTTTTCCTCCAGGAACTTGTCCAACCCCTTTTTAAAACCAGCTACGTCAATTGCTCTTACCACAACCTCTGCAACGTGTTCCAGAGCTTAACTATTCTCTGAGTAAAAGGAAAAAGGGGGGAGTGTGCATCGAAACAGCCCTAGTGGCGAAACATGATCGCGTCAGCTTTGTCATTCCCTCCCCGACGCGACCACAAGCTAAGTTTTTCCGTTATTGGCTATTCTGCTATATAAGCTATTTATGTCGATTTGACCATTTGAAGCCTATATGGTTATGAATATTTATATGGCTGCACACAAGCTGTTTTGTACTAAGAATATATAAGTACTTTTTGCACTTTTGAAAGTTTCCCTATCCTTATAAAAAAATGGATTAGTGACCAGACACGGTGGAACACACTTGAACCAATCTGGTGCAAAGAGTGTCACCTCTGAAGTCCTATAAAAAATAAGCAATGTTTGTCTATTTAAAGAAACATACGAGAAACTTAGGGGTCCTTTTATCAAGCTGCGGTAGGGGTTTAATGCGCATAATACCACGCGTTAAACCGCCTGCTGTGCTAGCCGCTAACGCCTGCATTGAGCAGGCATTAGTTTTTTAGCCGGCCGCAGGGGTTAGCGCATGATGAAACGTCCGACGTGCTAACCCTGCTAACGCGGCTTGATAAAAGGACCCCTTGATGTCAGATAAAGGCTTTATGGTTATAGAAACATAGCAACATGATGGCAGATAAAGGCCAAATGGCCCATCCACAGCATCCACTATCTTCTCCTCTCCCTATTGGCTAAGGCTCTTAACATTTGCATCTCCTCTTCCTATAGGCTAAGGCTCTTTACACCTGCATTGTGATGTCATAGAGTTTTATGATTATAGAAACATAGGTGTTCTCACAATACAAGCTGAATATCTTCAAAATTAATCACCACACAAATAATATTCATATATTCTTAATATCAGAAATCCTGTGCTTCAATTTTTCAATTGAAAAAAAGCGGAAGAGACCTCAGTGTTTCTCAGGAAAATTCCTGTGAAACCTTCTATGGCAACAAAAATATTGTCATAGAGAAATACATCCTTGGTCACCGCCAGAGGGCGAAACAGGGCCTGTCGGGATATCTCTTGGTGTAAGGAGATTGAATTGCTTTTTCCAAGCGTAGTTGATTGGTACCGTGCTGGACCTTTAACTGCACGACTGCGGTGATTTTTGTAATATCAGAAGAAATTACTAAGATAAGTGCTTACTTTTGACTTCACCTAAGTGGGATAAATTAAGAATGAAACAGTGAGAAAAGAAAGAACAAGCTCCGATCCCATATAGGGAGGAGCGAGGCCAAATCGGCCGAAGCCGGAGCGAAAAGAAGGGAGGGGGGGAGGAGGAGGAGAAGGAACCAATAAGCAAGAAAGGCCGGGGGGAGAGGGGGGTTAGGAGAAAAGGGGAAGCGGAAGGGAAGTCGCCCCTTTTTCCAGCCGGAGACCCAGGGAGACCGACGCGAATTTTCCTGAGAAACACTGAGGTCTCTTCCGCTTGTGAGGTCATAGAGCTTTATGGTTATAGAAACATGATGGCAGATAAAGGCAAAATGGCCCATCCAGAGCATCCACTATCTCCTCCTCTCCCTATTGGCTAAGGCTCTTAACATTTGCATCTCCTCTTCCTATTGGCTAAGGCTCTTTACATCTGCATTGTGAGGTCATAGAGCTTTATGGTTATAGAAACATAGATTTAGTCACACAAAAATGATATTCATCTAAGTTCGTATTATTAGAAACAATATATATGTGCCTGCTGCTCTCTACTTTCCATAAACGGAGAAAGAGACCTCAGTGTTTCTCCAGAATACTCTGAGGAAACTTTCTATGGCAAGTACTCAGTTGCCATAGAGAAATACCTCCTAGGTCTCACAAAACTCTGTACTAGTTTTAAATCACTATCAAATATCTTAAAATTTGATTTAAACATTCATAGTAGGCAAGGCACTTATCTTGTCAATCTTGTCTGATAGTACTGCAAAAAATCGCTGCGGACTGCAGTCAAAAACCTAGTGCAGATCCCTGCATCCAGGAACTAATATTAGATATCATTCACTGCTTCATATAGATATCCCGACAGGCCCTGTTTCGCACATCGGCTGCATCAGGGGATTATTCTCAAAAGAAGAGCTGCCGCTTCAATGATTTTCCTTTAGAAAACATAGAAACATAGAAACATGATGGCAGATAAAGGCAAAATGGCCCATCCAGAGCATCCACTATCTCCTCCTCTCTCTATTGGCTAGGACTCTTAACATTTGCATCTCCTCTTCCCATTGGCTAAGACTCTTTGCACCTGCATTGTGATGTCATAGAGCTTTATGGTTACATAGAAACATGATGGCAGATAAAGGCAAAATGGCCCATCCAGAGCATCCACTATCTCCTCCTCTCTCTATTGGCTAAGACTCTTAACATTTGCATCTCCTCTTCCTATTGGCTAAGGCTCTTTACATCTGCATTGTGAGGTCATAGAGCTTTATGGTTATAGAAACATAGAAACATGATGGCAGATAAAGACCAAATGGCCCATCCAGTCTGCCCATCTGCAGCTAAGGCTCTTAGCATTTGCATCTCCTCTTAATATAGGCTAAGGCTCTTAACATTTGCATCTCCTCTTCCTATTGGCTAAGGCTCTTTACACCTGCGTTGTGAGGTCATAGAGCTTTATGATTCTAGAAACATGATGGCAGATGGCCAAATTGCCCATCCAGTCTGCCCATCCGCAGTAACCATTATCTCTTCCTCTCTCTAAGAGTTCCCACGTGCCTATCCCCGGCTTTCTTAAATTCAGCCAAAGTCTCTTATCTGCACTACCTCTTCCGGGAGACTGTTCCATGCATCTAGCACCCGTGTCGAGTCCAATGTATGTTTAGATGATATTCTGTATGTACTATGTTGGTTGCCATTAAAGTGCTATTCATTTGAAGACCCCTCCGTGCAAATAGAACCTCATCTTTAAAATTGGCCTCCGTGCTCCTCCCCATCTTTTCAAATTCTGTTAGTCTCCCTCAGCTTTTTGAGTGGCACCGGTGGAGTCGTAGCAGTTCCATTTCCAGCTCCTCCGCCTCATCCCACCCAAGCTAACGGCCACAGACTTGTTGCAGGCGCTCGCCAGGCCAGCAAAAATGCGGGCGCCTCTATTGACAATCTGTCCCCATACTTTCTGCTACATTAATAATTAACAAAGAGTCCCCTTTTGCAAATGTGTTCTCATCTCCTCTGTACCAGTAATAGCTTTCTAATGAAGACAGACTGTCATCCCTAGTGGAGCCTATTCCTGGCTCTCTCAAGAACGCTTCACGTCTTAATAACAGGAGAGACGTTCAAATGGATCAGACCTTGGCACCCTCCTTTCCTTTTGCAGCATTTATTAATTACTTGCAGCAATCACAGAAAAATAATGAGTAAACTTTGGTAATCAGCCACCCCAGCGGAGAACAACTTTGCAAAAAGTTGCTAAATTAGGAACCTTGTACAGCAATGACTGAACCGAAGTGCCTTTCTACTAGGCGGCATGTCTGAGTTTTATGTTATTTAAAATAGAGAAGAAAGGTGAAATACAATATTTGATTCCTTCCTCCCTCTCTTTTGTTTCTGCATTTGGTTTTATATCCCGTTCTCCCAGGGAAGCTCAGAACGGGTTACAAGTCTGCACGCATATTTATATGCTTTTATACAGGGTGTTGGCAAACATGGCAGTTAACAAAGCATGGTAAAAAATATAACATAACATGGTATGGTGAGACATAGCATGACGAGCATTGGATGGCAAAACATGGCATGGCAAACATGGTATGACAAACATCGTATAACAAGCGTGCTTAACATGGTTCATAGACAACCCCGCGAAAGACAAAGGCACGCGCTGACAACTGAGCGCAAGATGGAGGCGCGCGCTGAAGAAAATTACAGTTTTTAGGGGCTCCGACGGGGGTTTTTGTTGGGGAGCCCCCCCCCCAGTTTACTTAATAGAGATCGCGGCGGCGTTATGGGGGGTTTAGGGGGTTGTAACCCTCCACATTTTACTGTAAACTTAACTTTTTCCCTAAAAACAGGGAAAAAGTGAAGTTTTCAGTAAAATGTGGGGGGTTATAACCCTCCAAACCCCCCACAACGCCCCCACAACGCGGCGCAATCTCTATTAAGTAAATTGGGGGGGTTCCCCCCCCCCACGCCCTCCCTGTCGGAGCCCTAAAAACAGTAATTTTCTGCGGCGCACACCTCCGCGCTGCGCTCAATTGTTTGCGCGCGTCTTTGTCCCGGCGCGCTTTTGACCTGACACCGCTTAACATACATGTAACATGGCAAACCTAGTATTATGTATACAAGCGTAGCATGGCAAACCTAGTATCTATATAATAAAACCCTAGCCGCGCATGCGCACTCTTAACTGCGTGCTTCCATGATCTGTAGGTCTGTGGCCGCAGGAGTGCACATGCGCGAGTCCCCAGCCTTCTTCCCAGCACCTATCTACACTGCCAACAGGACTGGCCGCCGGCGCTGGACTCTCCACAATATTTGGCTCCTCTCACCAGCCGCACCAGCGTCGGAGAAGGCTTCCGACGCTGGCGAGGATCGAGAGGAGCCGTGGCGACACCTCGCGGGGCGGGAAGGGAAGTGCCAAAAAACCACTCCAGCCGCTATGTTCTTCGCTGTCCCGACTCCAGCTGCGTGTGCAGCACTCTACACACGCTGCTTCGGGGCCTTCTACTGCCCTGATTTGCTCTGCCGCGTCTCTGATGATGTCATCAGGGACGTGCCAGAGTAAATCAGGGCAGTAGAAGGCTCCGAAGCAGCGTGTGTACAGTGCTGCACACGCTGCTGGAATCGGCAGATTTGTCGGGACCGCAGGAAGGGAAGGGGGGTAAGGGAAATGCTACTGCTGCACAGGGAAGTGGTGTGGGGGGAGGGAATGCTGCTGCTGTTGCTGCTGCACAGGGAAGTGGGGGGGGGGAAGAAAGACAGACAGCTAGCACCCGTTAATGTAACGGCTAAAATACTAGTTATATATATAAACGTAGCCAGGCATACGTCGCATGGCAAACCTAGTATTATGTATTCAAACGTAGCATGATGTATTAAAATAGTCCAATATTGTTTATGACGTTGTCTATGTAATATACCCCATCAATCCACAACGGCCTATAATAAACTTCAAAGTGCCTACTTTCTAATCAATCTTTTTTCTTCAGATAATACATTTCTAAGTACCTCTATGGTCTTCAGTTCCAGCCAACCACCAGCCAAATTATTTGAAGGCTTGTTTCTCTTTCTGGCTTTTATTCATCCTCAGACCTTAGTTTTTTTTTTTTAAGTGCTTGTGCTCTATATTCTATGTTTTGTGCAAATCAATAAGCTTTTCTTATACAACTTTAAAGACTTATGTACTTAGCTTTAGCTATTTCTTCATTCTTTTTTTTGAACCTCGGGAAGGACCTTAAGGTTCAACCAGTTTCGCCCAAAGGCTTTTTCAAGAACGGGTCCCCTGCAAATAAGAGGCAAGAGTTGGTAAATGCATCAGTTTCATTGTTCTAAAACTTTAAACTAACCCCTCAATATCTTAGCAGTTCTAGTTTTAGAAGTAAAATTACCCCCTTTTGTTTTGCTCCACAGCATCCCGACGTGTGTTCTTCTATGTAAAAATGGCTGCGGCATTTTTTGGTTCTGTTTAAATCAGGCGACTCATTAACTACCTCACTGATGACATCAGTTCAGTGGGAGGAGCCTAAACTAGTGTCATTCATTCTATTTCTAAATTGGTTCATAGACAGTAACGCGGAAGACAAAGGCGCGCACCGACAACTGAGCGCAAGACGGAGGCGTGCACCGAAGAAAAAGACTGTTTTTAGGGGCTGTGACGGGGGGTTTTATTGGGGAGCCCCCCCACTTTACTTAATACATATCGTGGCGGCGTTGTGGGGAGTTTGGGGGGTTGTAACCCCCCACATTTTTGTGAAAACGTAACTTTCCCCCTAAAAACAGGGAAAAAGTTAAGTTTTCAGTAAAATGTGGGGGGTTACAACCCCCCACAACGCCCCCACAATGCGGCGTGATCTGTATTAAGTAAAATGGGGGGGGTTCTCCCCCCACACCCCCTGTCGTAGCCCCTAAAAACAGTCTTTTTCTTCGGCGCGCGCCTCCATGCTGCGCTCAGTTGTCTGCTCGCGCCTTTGTTCCGGCACGCTTTTGACCTGACACCTCTAAATTTAATCCTCCTGGATGCACCGTATTCAGAGTTGTTCTTTGAAATTGAATCTGTTCTCAATGTAACCACCCTCCCACCCTTCTTTTATACAATCTATGACCCTCCATCTTAAATCATCTACGGTGTGAGCTTTTCCCATCCAGTGCTGGACTAGAGGTGCCTGGATGCTCTCTGTAGCTATACGTGACTTGTGTTCATTTAGTCTAATGTGCACTGGTGTACTGCTTCTCCCCACATATATGAGCCCGCGTGGGCATGTGACGGCATAAACTACATTATGAGATCTGCATGTAGTTAGCCTACGAGCTTTAATCTTGATGTCTCTGTTGGGAGGATTCCACATATGGCCCTCAATAGTTTTTGTGCACCACTGACAAAAGCCGCATCTGACACGATTGCCGTCCTCTCGATCGTAACTGGCTTCCTCATACCTATACTTGGAGAGGCGCTCCCCTAAATTCTGTCCTCTGTTGAAGGCGATTATAGGAAGTTCTTCCTCAAAAGTAGGTGCCAATTGGAGCATATGCCAATGTTGTCGCAAGCTTTTGATTAAGTCATAGTATGGAAGTGTACATACCATCTTATCTTCTGCCGCCTGAGGTCGATTCTGGAGAAGTAATTTGCGGTTAGCGTATTTTGCTCTGATAAAAGCTTTTTTTCACCCATTTCTTAGGGTAGCCTCTGCAAGCTATTCTATTCTCCAATATCTTAGACTGTTTTAAGAATTCGTCTTCACCAGTGCGCAAACGTCCCAGGCAGAGAAATTGTCCCACAGGGAGGTTGAGCTTCAGTTTTTGTGGATGGTGGCTGCGAAAGCCAAACAATGTGTTGTTTTCTACTGGTTTGCGATATACTGTGGTTTATAGCGTGTTATGATCTTTATATACAACCATGTCTAAAAATTCCATCTTCTCTCTGTCAAATGCCATGGTGTGAGTTGATGGTGTTCAGCCATTTGCCAAAACTTTCCAAAGCTTCCAAGGCGTCATCATATATAATAAAACGCTAAGGGCACATGCGCCGTGTGTTCCCTGATCTGTCGCTGCGGCACAAGCGCGCATGCGCGCCAGACAAGCTTCCCTGCTCTTCACCTCACAATACGGTGCTATGGGTCGAAGTGTCTTTAGACGCTACCACGGCAAGGCAGTGCGGGGCGGCAGCTGCCAGGAGGAGGCCGTGGCGGCTTGAGGCGAAAGGCGGTGCGGAGCGGCGGCTGCCAGCCGCTAGCACCCCCTGCCCTCTTCGTCGCGGCTCAGGAGAGACGTGGCAGTGCAAGGCCTGGACGTCGACGCCGCGTGCGATGCGACGCCTGCGCGCTGCAGTAGGGATTCTAGAGGAAGTGGCTAGAAGTGCAGAGACCAGCTCCCCGCGACATGGCAGAGGCCCCGCACCAGAGTGAACTCATGCTGCCACCCAGAACTCCCCCACCTCTGCCCCCACAGGGCACCCCCGGCAATCGTGGCCCACAATAGTCGGCCCAGACCCAAGGCAGAGGAGACACTGGAACACCAACAATGCAACAGGTACTCTAATGATGCTGGATGGGGTGGAAAAAGGTGGAAATAGGAAAGGGAAAATGGGAATATTGGTAGGTAAAAAGAAGGCAGAAGGGCTACTGCTGGACAGCGGGGAGAGACAGAAAGAAAGGGGGGCTGGGAGAAAGAAAAAAAGACACACATACAGAAAGAGAGAAAGAAATGCCTAAGTCTACACATCTATTCTAGCACCCGTTAATGTAACGGGCTAAAAAACTAGTTCCATATAAAGAAAATGTTGTCCAAAAAAACGTCGCCAGAAGAGGACAGATTTAAACGGAGTGGCCGGATATATGTCATCTTTTTCCATTTTAGCAATGTACAAAGTGGCCACCGAGGGGGCTAAAGGGGCCCCCGTGGCGACCCCTTGAATTTGTTGGTAGAAATGACTGGCATACCAAAAGTAATTTTGAGCGATCACCATCTCAGCTAGTTGACTCAGGAAGTCCGTAGAAATCCGTGGCTCTTCCCTTTCCCTAAGGTGTATAATGAAGTGATGTCCAGAGCGGCTAAAATAACATTGTCTGGAAGTTTATCAAACCCTTGTATCAATCTAATAAAATGAGCAGAGTCTTTTTAAAATGATGGAATAGTGATAGTCATGGGTTGGAGAAAGTGATCGATAAACTGGGGCAGGACTGGGGCATAACAGGGCAGGGTTGGGTGGGCCTGGGAGGCAGGTCTAGGGGGGGGGGGGGGTCCAGATTTTACAAATGTAAAATCTGGCAACCCTAGTATGTATTATCTAATTAGTACAGGATGGTTCACATTCAAGATTATCAGCCAAGATCACCTCAGCTTTCTTTCTCTGTGGACTCGTTCTCCCAAACTTTTTGCACGTTTCCAGGCCTCGCTGCATCTTGTCAGATAGAACTGACATTGTTTCAGCCATCAGGCTTTGGCTTTCTCCAGGTTATGATATGAGGTCAGCAGCTTGTCTTTATATAGTTGATAGCTTGAGGTGAATGAGGCAGTAAAGTCCGTTGGTCACCAATTTGAATTCTGGCGGGAAAGTCCATTGGGCACAAATGTGAATGAGGCAGGAAAGTCCGTTGGTCACCAATTTGAATTCTGGCGGGAAAGTCCATTGGGCACAAGTGTGAATGAGGCAGGAAAGTCCGTTGGTCACCAATTTGAATTCTGGCGGGAAAATCAGTTGGCTTCTCTTTCCCATAGTATGGAAAAGTCTCGGTGATGCGTCAAAACTGCAGAGGACAACGACGTGCCAACAATCCTGTGCCAACATTTGAACACAGGAGAAAAGTGCACTGCTGCTTCCCGTGCTTCGAGGCCTTCCCTTTTGCGCTCTAAGGGGATGTGTGGGGGGAACCCCCCCCCCCCCACTACACTTAGAAGTCCTCGCGCTCCCATTGGGGGGGGAACCTCCCACTACACTGAAAACTCCCTAAGAAGGAGAACAAGAGTTTTCAGTGTACTGGAAGCTTCCCCCCCCCCCCCCAACGGGGGCAGGAGGACTTCTAAGTTTAGCCGGGGGGGTTCCCCACACACACACCCTCAAAGCGTAAAACGGAACACCTCAAAGCGGCAGTGCGCTTTTCTCCTGTGCTCAAATATCGGCGCAAGATTGTCGGTGCGCTTTTGACGGCATACCAAAAGTCTGTGGTGAGTTTGAAGTTGTTCTTCCCATGAAGCTGGGTTAAGTGTTCTCCCAGGTTTCGCCTCAAGCCCCAACCAATCAGGTTTGAGGACCTACTATATAAAGCCAGGTCATTTTGCTTTAGAAAGTAAAGAGATCCAAACTGGTTCAATCCATGTTCTAATCCACCACCAAATATTAGTAAAAATGTGCATTTGAAGCTAGGTTCTTAAAGGCAGTGGCGTAGTGAGGCGGATGAGGGGGTGCGGTACACCCCGGGTGTGGCCTTTCTAAGGGCGCAGCACCACTCCTCTTTTCTGCCCCCCTCCCCCCACACTCCTTTTCGCCTTCCTCCATACCTTTTCCACTTCCCTGGTGCAAGGTTGCTGCCTGCGTCGGCGCTCTCTCTGATGTCACTTCTGGGACCCGCACCTAGGAAGTGATGTCAAAGGGCAAATGGACACAAACACGGTCATACTGCTCATGCCAGAGAGGATAAAAAGATACAGGGAAAGGGAAGGAGGCGTGTGCGTAGCAGAGGTGGGGGTGGGGGAGGGGCATCACCGCCGCAGACACCGCTCACCCATACTACGGCACTGCTTAAAGGGTCAGTGGTTTTCACTGGCATCATTTCTGCGGATAAACCACTCTCGTACCTATGGAAATAGGTTTAGAACAGGGGCGTCAAACGTCGGTCCTCGAGGGCCGCAATCCAGTCGGGTTTTCAGTATTTCCCCAATGAATATGCATGAGATCTATTGGCATACAATGAAAGCAGTGCGTGCAAATAGATCTCATGCATATTCATTGGGGAAATCCTGAAAACCCAGCTGGATTGCAGCCCTCGAGGACCGACGTTTGACGCCCCTGTTCTAAACCTATTTCCATAGGTACGAGAGTGGTTTATCCGCAGAAATGATGCCAGTGAAAACCACTGACCCTTTAAGCAGTGCCGTAGTATGGGTGAGCGGTGTCTGCGGCGGTGATGCCCCTCCCCCACCCCCACCTCTGCTACGCACACGCCTCCTTCCCTTTCCCTGTATCTTTTTATCCTCTCTGGCATGAGCAGTATGACCGTGTTTGTGTCCATTTGCCCTTTGACATCACTTCCTAGGTGCGGGTCCCAGAAGTGACATCAGAGAGAGCGCCGACGCAGGCAGCAACCTTGCACCAGGGAAGTGGAAAAGGTATGGAGGAAGGCGAAAAGGAGTGTGGGGGGAGGGGGGCAGAAAAGAGGATTTAGAAAATTGCCTTTTTGTTTGTCTAGCATGGAGCTTTTTTAAAAAAACATCCTGAACCATGACTTTTTGTGCGCGCACAATCTTTTTTTTTACCTCGAAGAAGAGTTTGCTTCTGGTGACCTGTGTTAAAAATGTAATCGAGTACAAGATGTGCCCAGAAGAGATGCACAAGCTAATAACAGATAGGAGAAGAATTGTGTAGCCCTTGAACTGACAGAATATTCTTTTAATATACTGCGGAGCAGATAAAAAAAAAATGGCAGGATGAGAAATTCAGTGTTTTTCAAGGTGGAGGTTGTATTAGTGTAGAAATAAAAGCCTGCTCCCGCAGTGTCCCTAACAGCAGGAAACACCAAGAAATGTATGAGGTGGGATTTTGTACCTAATATTTACAGCAGGGGTGCCCAAGTCTGGTCCTTGAGATCTACTGGCAGGCCAGGTTTTCTGGATTTCCACAATGAACATGCATGAGAGAGATATGCATACCAAGAAGGCAGTGCAGGCAAATCTCTCTCATGCATATTCATTGTGGATATCCAGAAAACCTGGCCTGCCAGTAGATCTCGAGGAACGGACTTGGGCAGCCCTGATTTACAACTTTTCCGCATAGTTGGACAAGTTAACATTCAGGAAAACCTCTAGGGCAGTGATTCTCAACCCTGTCCTGGGGGTCCCCCCCAGCCAATCGGGTTTTCAAGATATCCCTCATGAATATGCATGAGAGAGATTTGCATACCTGCCACTTCCATTATATGCAAATCTCTTTCATGCATATTCATGAGGGATATCTTGAAAACCCGACTGGCTGGGAGTCCCACCAGGACAGGGTTGAGAACCACTGCTCTAGGGCAGGGGTAGGCAATTCCGGTCCTCGAGAGCCGGAGCCAGGTCAGGTTTTCAGGATCTCCACCATGAATATGTATGAGATGGATTTGCATGCATATTTATTGTGGATATCCTGAAAACCTGACCTGGTTCCGGCTCTCGAGGACCGGAATTGCCATCCCCTGCTCTAGGGGATAATGAGAAACATCTAATGTAGCTGTTGCAAATTATTCCTATACGTTCAAACCTTGGCTAGCGAGTAACGGGGTTTGCGAGTGCTTTACAAGACGAGCAAAACATTTGATTAAATTTTAACTCGATAAACGAGCGGTGTCTTGCAGTACGAGCACCTATAAGCGCATCATGTCAAGTACGCACAATATGCGTGTATCGCATTGCTGAGCACAACTGAACGTAATACAAGCACCCGCAGTTCAAACGCGCTGTATAAGTGCGCATATCAGCCACGATTCTATTCAAAAGTGAAGGTTATTCATTTTACTGTATATACAGTAAAACATTGGTTTGCGAGCACAATTTGTTCCAGACGCATGCTTGTAATCCAAAGCACTTGTATATCAAAGCGAATTTCCCCATAGGAAATAATGGAAACTCAGACGATTCGTTCCGCAACCTACAAACTTTAATACAAAATACTATACGTACTTGTATTGCAAGACCTCGCTCATTTGCAGCGTCAGAGAGAGAAGAACTATCGGCTCAGTTGTGGTGTGTATAATGTATGTACTTGTATTGCAAGACGTTGCTTATATATCAAGTTAAAATTTAATAAAATGTTTTGCTTGTCATGCAAACCAAGTTACTTGCAATCCAAGGTTTTACTGTATTTCTATTTTATACTATTTTATTTATACTGTATTTCTATTTTATACTATTTTATTTTATTTCTATTTTATTTCTATTTTGTATTAATGTTTTTGGGTTGTGGCACGAATCGTCTGAGTTTCCATTATTTCCTATGGAGAACTTCACTTCCAAGTGCTTTGGATTACGAGCATGCTTCTGGAACAAATTATGCTCGCAAAACAAACCAAGCTACCCGAATCCCTACGGCGGGCTCCGTCTCCGGCAGTGTTCAAAGCCTAGTTAAAAGTCCACCTCTTCAAGAGTGCTTTCAACTCCTAACTCCTCTCACCTTGGGTTCTGCATCCCCCAACCCTCTGTATCACGTCAGTCTGTCCAAGTTAGATTGTAAGCTCTTCTGAGCAGGGACCGTCTATTAAATGTCCACATGTACAGCACCGCATTCACCTTTCAGCACTATAGAAGTGATAAATAATAGTAGCAGTGCCCACAGAAAGGTGGTATATCAAGACCATGACCCGTTCAAGAAATCTTTGGGAAATAACCATTTTTAAACAGTGCTTCAGACTGACTGCAGGTTAGTAGAAGCTCTTTTCTCAGAAAGCCACAAGTTTTCTAAGTTGGCCACTGAAAAGGTTCTGGTCCCAATACTGCCTCACACGCTCTGTCATTTGTAAGTCAGATGCACCTGGGGACAGTCTCTTTAGGAAGAAAGGACGCTCAAGCTCAGGTTTGTCCCAAAGAAATTGTCCATTTATTATGAGTCCTGCATTCCTTTATATAGCATTATACATGGGTCAGTTTTTTCAGCATATGACTGTAGGAAAGACCATATTTGGTAACAGGATACATTAGAAAGAGGTAGCAAACATAAGGGGGGGTTTTAGTGGGAAGTTTCCATCTAAGGTCTTGCAATGTTTCTTATCTCTCTAAAGCACAAGATGTAAGACACAGAGCTCAGAACACAAAGAGAAAAATGGCCTTGTGATTTCTTGGCACATACAAACTGTTTTCAGCTAAACAGTTCAAGCAGGAATAGAAAACTTACAAGGAATATATGTGCCCCTTCAGCCACACACCCCTTCTGCTCCCTGACTGCTAAATATACAACTAACCTTTTTCTAAAGTTGAAGCCGCAGGACCGCTGAAATTTCCAACACTAGCTATGATACGAAACAGTTCAAGTTTCAAGTTTATTAAAATATTTTTTAGACTGCTTATTCTGGTTTCAAAGCGGTTAACGATATAAAATTACATAAAAACAAATAATAAATTGTATAAAAATGTATAAGAACAGGGATAATAAATATAAGCCGAAGATGTACAGACTACACAACAATGGGATAGTAGGGAAGAACTACAATTAATATAGAAAAGGTAAGACATAAAAGGATAAAACAATCGGTTAGGTAGAAAGTCATAGAAATTTTTAAATTTAAATTTAGCCCTTAAAAGGGCAGTTATTATCCAAAAGCATCTTGAAATAGAAATGTTTTTCATTTAGTTTTAAATTGTTTTATATCAGATTCGTAGCGCAGATGAATCGGTAATGAATTCCACAGAGTGGGGGCAGTAAGAGCAAAGTTATTGGAGCGCAACGTATTAATAGATTTTAGCGAAGGTATAACTAAAAGGTTTTGGGAAACCGAGCGGAGAGATTTTGGCGTACTATACGGGATTAGAAAACTGTTAATGAAATCGGGTTGGTTGTTCAGTTTAGTTGTGAGTGTTAAAAGTAAAATTTTATAAATAATCCTGTGTTCGACTGGTAACCAATGAGCGTTGATCATGTTTGACCCTTGTGGAAGGTTAAGACAAGATCTGTGTTATCAATGAGGTAGAATCCTTCCCGGCAGTACTTCGATCAGACATATAGGGCTCCTTTTATCATGGCGCACTACGGGGCTTAGCGCGTCGGACATTTCATCACGCGCTAACCCCCGCGGCAAGCCAAAAAACTAACGCCTCGTCAGTGGAGGCGTTAGCGACTAGTGCGGCAGCCGGTTGAACGCGCGGTATTCTGTGCGTTAACCGCCTACCTCACCTTGCTAAAAGGAGCCCATACGTCGGTCAAGGACATTTCAGGTCACAGAGAACTGAAACTTCCCCTGTTTTTAAATATCTCATTAACATATGGATGATTTTTGTTTTTTTTGCTGGCAAACTCAGACGTTTGGACACCACAAATATACATAGTCAAATTCAGGGCATAATTAATTTTGCCAATAAAACGTGGCCAAGTTAGAAATGAAGGACCACTGCCAGGTTTCTTCCTTGTCATCCCTTTGAATTCTTACCAGTTCTTGGCCAGCTTCTGTCCTCAAAAGACATCCAGAATATATAGAGCTCGGTCCCACATGGCACCGGGAGAGACGCAATTACAGCTCAAATTGTCAGAAAACACTGGTAAAATTTGCATATTGTAATGACCCGGAGCTGTTCAGAGATTAGATACGATAGTTGTGCTGTAAATGGGAATATGGGCTTTGTCTTAGCATATGTTCAGACTTGACTACATAGAAAACTAATTATTATTAAGACATTTTGGTTAACCTATCTTAATTAATGTTATATTATTCCTTGAATATTGCATCAGTTGGAGTTATTCTAGCGAGTATATTCTATGAAGGTTAACGCCAGAGACTAAACGAAGGTGGCCCACGGAGCTATCCCACAAAAATTCTTCAATGCCTTCATTGGCGATATCGCACTGTGAGATTGTTGTTTGGAAATCATCTTTGAGCATTTGCAGGAAGTCTTAATTGTTATTGGGAGCTCTTTGTATTTTAGTCTCGTTAAAGTTTTTTTTTTTTAAGTTCAATCATCTTTATTGATATTTTAAAATATACAACAAGTGGACAGGAATGACCAATAATCTAGGTAATTAAGAACAACAAAAATGCATTTCGTCAAACACTGCCAACTCAAGCATAGTATTTTTTCCCCAACAGCCCATACCATTCACAAGGTGGATAAGTTCAAAAAGTTTTTATATAAGAACATAAGAATTGCCATAATGCAGGGGTGCCAAAGTCCCTCCCCAAGGGGGCCGCAATCCAGTCGGATTTTCAGGATTTCCCCAATGAATATGCATGAGATCTATTAGCATACAATGAAAGCAGTGCATGCAAATAGATCTCATGCATATTCATTGGGGAAATCCTGAAAACCCAACTGGATTACGGCCCTCGAGAAGGGTGTCACCCCTGCCATAATGAGTCAGACCAAAGGATCATTTAGCCCAGGGGTAGGCAATTCCAGTCCTCGAGAGCCATAGGCAGGTCGGGTTTTCAGGATATCCACAGTGAATATGTATGAGATGGATTTGCATGCACTGCCTCCTTGAAATGAAAATCTATCTCATGCACCACCAGGACTTATCAAAATTTATCAATAGCTTCACATAATAACTTAATCAAATTAAACAAAAAAGCTATTTATATTCTTTTTCCAAAATATTTCATCATTTATTGATTTACTCTATTAAATACTCCATATAAAGATACTATTAAATAAATCATTCAATTCATACACAAATATCACATGAACAAAGCCCCCCCACAAAATTCACACCCAAACCATTATAAAAATTTCATGAAATGTTCACCCATACAAACGGGTTCACTAGTGGACAGCAAAAAAAGGTGCTAGGATTATAATGTTTGGTGTCCCATTGGGTTCAACAGAAACAGGAGGCTCATGATTTGAGGTTAATAGTATTGATGCAGGTGGAGTTGGATAGAGGAGCTGTTGAGCCTATGGGATTAAATAGGGGAATAGATTGGCATCTGTTATGAATTTGTATAATTACCTGTGATGAATAAATAGACAACAGGAAATGTTTGAGACTGGTGATCTGATTCTGGTTTGGATGTTTCAACCATATAAGCCATTTGGCCTTTATCTGCCATCATGTTTTTATGTTTCTATAATCATAATGACCTCACAATGCAGGTGTAAAGAGCCTTAGCCAATAGGGAGAGGAGATGCAAATGTTAAGAGACTTAACCAATAGGGAGAGGAGGTGATAGTAGATGTGTCAGATGGGCAGACTGGATGGGCCATTTGGCCTTTATCTGCCATCATGTTTCTATAATCATAAAGCTCTATGACCTCACAATGCAGGTGTAAAGAGCCTTAGCCAATAGGAAGAGGAGATGCAAATGTTAAGGGCCTTAGCCAATAGGGAGAGGAGGTGATAGTAGATGTGGCAGATGGACAGACTGGATGAGCCATTTGGCCTTTATATGCCATCGTGTTTCTATAATCATAAAGCTCTATGACCTCACAATGCAGGTGTAAAGAGCCTTAGCCAATAGGAAGAGGAGATGCAAATGTTAAGGGCCTTAGCCAATAGGGAGAGGAGGTGATAGTAGATGTGGCAGATGGGCAGACTGGATGAGCCATTTGGCCTTTATATGCCATCGTGTTTCTACGTTTCTATGTTTCTAACCCACTCTCCTGTTTCAAAAGTGCCAAGTAGCTGGCAGAGTCCCCCAAATTAGTAAGACTCCATGCTACCCACTGCTAGAGATAAGCAATGGCTTTCCCGGGCCTACATGCGTATGAATTATTTTCATATAATGATATTTATCCAGCCTTCTGAAGGAGGTTTAGGAAGCGTATGCCTCCATGTGTGTGTGTCCCAAATTCTTTTTTTTCAGTTGGCATCCTATGCAAACCAGATTTTCAGAATGTCAGGGGAACCATAAGGACTCAATGAGGGCGTTTCCTTGTCAGATCTACAGCATATAAGCATTGAGACCATGAATATCTGGGATGTGCAAAGGGGTTTTTGAAGAGACTACAGTCACTGCGCGGTCTTTTTAATTTCTAAGTAAAATAGAATCACATCATATTTTATTAAATTACATTGGTTGCCAATACATGCAAGGATACATTTTAACCTTTGTGTGTTAATTTTTAATATTCTAAATGGCCAAGGACCATCTTATCTGCTGGAATTAGTCTCTTTGTTATTAGGTAGACCAGGACGAACTTTAAGGATATAGTATTATCTTCACTTTCCCTCCCTGAAACAAAGTAAATTATTTACTTAATAGAAGGCATCGTTTTATTATCAGGCCCCTTTAATTTGGCATGCGCTGCCTTTTTCAATTAGATCAGAAGCTTGTTACACTGCTTTTAGGAAGCTCTTAAAAACATTTCTATTTAGGACATTTTTATTTTGAAATGGATGATTATGTATGCTTACTCGTGTATAATTTTATCATTGCATTATGTTTAACTGGATTTTTTTTCTGGTAGTCAAATCTATTGCGATCCGCTATGAACTCATAAGGGCTTTGGCAGAATACAAATGGTGCAAGGGGGTGCTGAAAAGTTCTCAGCCCACCCAAGAAGAGAATGACGTGAATACGTTTCAATGAACAGAGAATTTTGTTTCTGCAAATTGGCACTTAACAAAATAAGATAACACTCTTTTCAGCTCCAGTGGCAAAATAACTCAGAATTTAGGAAGTTGGTTGGTTGGGCTGAGAGCATTTCAGCACCCCCTCATAGCAACTTTCCAGAGCTGACAATGTGATGTCATAATGCCTCTTTCCACCAATAAGAGCCAACCTTATCAGTGATGTCACAATGGCTTGATTGTCCTATTCTTGGCTCACTTTTACTACATACCAGGAGGTGCTGAAAGGTTCTCAGCCCAACAAACCAACTTCCTAAATTCTGAGCGTTATTTTGCCACTGGAGCTGAAACCACGTCATTCTCTTCATGGTTGGGGCTGAGAACTTTTCAGCACTTCTTGGTAGTGTGAAGAGTTTCAGTCTCTGGAAATCAGAGCTGATACTGTGATGTCATAATGCCTCATTCCACCAATAAGAGCCAACCTCACCAGTGATGTCACAATGGCTTGATTGTTCTATGCTTGGCTCACTTTTATGACATACCAGGGGGTGCTGAAAAGTTCTCAGCCCAACCAACCAACATCCAAAATTCTTTAGCTGAAAAGAGTGTTATCTTATTTCGTTAAGTGCCAATTTGAGGAAACGAAATGCTATATTTTGACATTGTTTCAGATCATTGATGGAATCATATTCACATAATTTTTCAGCACCCCCTCATATGTAATAAAAGTGAGCCTATTGGTGGAATGAGGCATTATGACATCACAGTATCAGCTCTGGTTACCAGAGACTGAAACTCTTTACACTACCAGGAAGTGCTGAAGAGTTCTCATCCCAACCAAGAAGAGAATGACGTGGTTTCAGCTACAGTGGCAAAATAACGCTCAGAATTTAGGAAGTTGGTTGGTTGGACTGAGAACTTTTCAGCACCTCCTGGTATGTAGTAAAAGTGAGCCAAGAATAGGACAATCAAGCCATTGTGACATCATTGATGAGGTCAGCTCTTATTGGTAGAATGAGGCATTATGACATCACAGTATCAGCTCTGGTTACCAGAGACTGAAACTCTTCACACTACCAGGAAGTGCTGAAGAGTTCTCATCCCAACCAAGAAGAGAATGCCGTGGATAAGATTCAATCAATGATCTGAAACAATGCCAAAACATAGAATTTTGTTTCTGCAAATTGGCACTTAACATGATAGAGACTTTTAAAATACTAAAAGGATTTGACAAAACAGAGCAAGAAACATGGTTATTCACATTGTCAAATGTGACTCGGACAAGAGGTCATGGACTGAAACTGAGGGGCACCAGGCCCAGGACAAATATTAGGAACTTCTGTTTCGCACAACGAGTGGTGGACGCTTGGAACGCTCTCCCTGAGGAGGTCGTGATGGAGACCAGCATTCTGGGATTCAAGAGCAAGTTGGACGCACACCTTCTCGCAAATCACATTGGGGGATACGAGTAAACAAGGTTTCTCAGCAGGGAACACCTGGCTTGGCCTCCGCGGGTGCGGGTCGCCGGACTGGATGGACCTAGAGTCTGATCCGGCGAAGCCATTTCTTATGTTCTTATGTTCAGTTACAGTGGCAAAATAACGCTCAGAATCCAGGAAGTTGTTTGTTTGGGCTGAGAACCTTTCAGCACCCCTTCGTAATGTATCGTAATGTAGTACAAACATGGCTCATCCCCAAAAGTTACCATGATGAAAAAAAAAAGTGCTTTGTCCTAGGACTTGTTGAAAAGTCCCGACTCTGCCTCTCTTGAAGCTCTAACCCCCTCCTGGAATGGCCCCCAAAGGTGAAAATACAAAATAATCTTTCTCCGCTGTGGGTTTTATACTTTTCTATGGCATCTTGGATCAGTTGCATTCGGTCGATTTCCTTTTCATTTTGCCCTCTCCTGTAAATACAGGGCAAAAGTCTCCCGTTCATTTTCAGCTCATTTGGCCTTCTTCTCCGATTTTCAGATTTATTATTTTTTTTGTCTGTTTCACTCATTTGTTTTTTAATGAACAATATTTTATCGCACGTTAAAATGTATTTAGCACATGCTGATTGAATGAGCCTGAGTTAATTTGTAGGTTAACATGTTTTTAAGACACAGTAATGAACCAAATGAACACTAATGAATGCAAGTTGTTAATCCCCGGAATTTCACTCTGTACTTTTAATGAAGCCTATCACCTCCTTTTCCCCACTGGCCCTTCCTCTCCCTATGCACCCAAACATCCTTTTGGCTTCTCTCATTGGTTAATCTCTCTCTTTGATCCAATATGAAAATCCACAGGCCTGGTTTTGTATATAGGATGTCTTGATTTGCATACAGGAGAACATCATTCTATATACTGTACTGCCCATGTGAGCTTGTTTGAAGCCCAAACGCAAGGCTCTGCCATTTTTAAATAGCCCATCTTAGCTGCCGATCTAGATCATTTTCTAAGCTTTGCTAGATTTCTAAGGTGTCAACATCCAGAGCGAGTTAAACGGGCAGGAGAAACTCCTGCTCAGTTCAATCACATTTAGCTGGTCAATATTCAATAGGAACATGACGGCAGATAAAGGCCAAGTGGCCCATCCAGTCTGCCCATCCACAGTAACCGTTATCTCTTTCTCTCTCCAAGAGATCTCACACGCCTATCCCAGGCCCTCTTGAATTCAGACACAGTCTCTGTCTCCACCGCCTCTTATGGGAGACCGTTCCACGCATCTAACCACCCTTTCCGTAAAAAAGTATTTCCTCAGATTACTCCTGAGCCTGTCACCTCTTAACTTCACCATATGCCCTCTCATTGCAGAGTTTCCTTTCAAATGAAAGAGATCGACTCATGCGCATTTACGCCACGTAGGTATTTAAACATCTCTATCAAATCTCCCCTCTCCCGCCTTTCCTCCAAAGTATACAGAGTGAGATCGTTAAGTCTGTCGCCATATGCCTTATGAAGACCACATACCATTTTAGTAGCCTTCCTCTTGGTGCGGCCTCCAGAAAGATGTCGGTGTCAGTCACGGGTGAAAGAGGTGCCTAGGGACGCTTAAGCTCACCCAAGGCTGGGCGTGGGTGTGGTTTCACGAGCAGTTTATATTTGAGAATATACAGTATTTGGCTTTCATTCATAGAAGACTGAAATGTGTGTTAACTCTTTCAGAATAGTGCTTCAGTAACATGACTTGGCATCTGGCCTACACACACATTTTCAATAGGGAGAGGGACAGAAGAACAGCGTAATAATTATGCATTATTATTACCCCGTCTCAGGGAGCTCGAGTAGCACTCAATAGTCAGAAATAGTCCACTGGAGATAGAGGGCAGCCTTGAGCTCATGGCCCAGGACTTCGCTCAAGTCACAGCTCAGAGCTCCACATTTTTGTTCACTTATTAACACAGATCTTGAAAGTATTATCTGCTTTCATAAATTATAAATCACTCCAACAGATGGAGCAACCACATATATTGATTAATGCTTCTTCCTTTTTTCTTCTTCTTATCTGCACCGTTTTTGGCTCATAATTTGGTTGTCGGAATTAATGCTTCATGAATAATTCACACTTGGAAATCAGCCACACGCCTCCTGACCTGCTCAGTACCACACAATGGGCTAATGGCACAGTTCAGGTAATAATAATAATAACTTTATTCTAGGCGGTTCACATGAAAGAGAACAATCAGAGATTCAATGTAATAGGCACAATAATATCATAGGATAAATTTGTCTAACAAGCTGGTCTTAAACATTTCCCTAAAAGAACAGTAAGACAAGGCCTGGGAAATAGTTGCACCTAACCAACCCCCTTTTTTTTTCAAAGGTGCAGTAGTCGATTTAGCGCGTGGTAATCGTTTGCGTGCTCTAATTTGGTTACCACACCTTAGTAATAGGGCCTGCAAGTGTGCATTTTACCTGCCTGAAACGCAAGTGTTCGCCGCAGGAACGTCTTGGAGCGACAAGATTTTAAACTCTGGTTTAGCTACAGCTAGTAAGAAGCGAGAGGATTGTTTGCATGCGTATTTTATCACGTCTGTTTTATTATGCGTTTGTTTTTATCATGTGTTTATTTTTATATTATGTATGTAAATTATGTAAGACTAAGTCAAAAATAATAAGAGGTGAGGAAAAAGCTCTCAAAAATATACAGGAGTGAGAGGTCAAAATCAATGATGAAAATAAAACTAGAACCAAGACATCTCAATATATGAATCAAATAGTGAAACTTAAATATGAATGTTGAAAATGCAAAATAAACCAATTTTTCACATACACTCAGATTTGTGTAATCCGACCAAGAGCCGTGGCTCCATTAGCCGAACCCACCGTCCCATCACTGTGTATGACTTTGCTATACAAACAAGTGAGTGAGGCTACGTGCTCTATTGATTATTAACTTTGTTCTCAATGGCAATAAGAGGAAAAACCACTCCACATAGCTTTAAGATGTATTAGCAGGTCCCGACATGGACCATGTTTCGAGGGTCTGTTTCAAGGAACCCAAAGGAGAAATGCAAAACTTCAAATGCCAGAGAAATAGTTGCTATGTGATTCGGACAACAACTTGTGTTCATAAGTTGAAACAATTAGAAGAGACCGTTTCAACTTGTGAACACAAGGATAATGAGACATCGACAATCAGTGGTGTAGTAAGTGCAAGCAGTGCCTGGGGAAGGTGGTACCCCTTCCCTGCCCCGCCCCCGCCATGTGCATGCCCCTTCCCTTTCCCTGTAACATTTTAACTTCTCCGGTGTGAGAAGCATGCCCACGTGGGTGTCGGCTCCACCTTTGACGTCACTTCCTAGGCATGGGTCCCGGAAGTGACATCAGAGAGAGTGCCGATGCCAATGTAGGCAGCCACTTCACGCCGGGGAAGTAAAAAGGTAAGGGGAAGGCATGGGATGCGTGCACTCGGCAAGTAGAGGAGCGGGGGGGAGGAGTGCCGCATTCTTAGCAAGATGGCGCCCAGGACAGACTGCCCTGCCCCCCTCTTCCCACGTCACTGTCAGCAGTCAATAATCAGACTTAATTAGTAACAATTTGGACTTGTGTTATCATCTTCCCTAGTTGCTGTTCTATAACACCCACTCCTAATTTGTCTAGCATGCAACTCAGAAGAGGTGTGGCCATGGGAGGGGCATAGGTGGATCGGGGGGCAATTTTATAGGATACTGTCATTTGCGTGCCCAACTGCCAAAAATTAGGCACCAGTATTTACGCCAATATTACGCCAGGTTTTGATAGGCATAATATTGTATAACGAGCGCTAAGCACAGAGGGACATAGTCTATGAACAGCACTGTAAGTTAGGCGGTGGTAGGCAACCCTGCCGCCTCCTAACGTGTTTCAATTGGTGTTAATTGGGATGGTAATTGACCGCGTCATTTAAAACCAATTAAGAAGTCATGAAAAAAAGGTAGACATCCACAAACAAGGATGCTGTGATCACAAGTACAGAGGCACCGAACGGCACCTAAGATCAAAGTAGGTGCGGTTTATGACGGAAATGACCTCAGGCGTTGCTAGGCATCTCATCAGACATAGGCGCTGGTCATGTATTTCTTTATGTATACTCCACCCAGTGGTGTACCAAGGGTGGGGTGGGGGGGGTTGCACAGCCGGCCGGGTCCAGAGCCTCCTGGGACCTGCACTTCAGCGCGGCTGCCGGTCCACCCCCGTGGCCAATAAATAGGCTAAGAAGTCGGCAGGAGGGGTGAAAGCGCCCTTTAAGGAACTCCCTCCCGATCTGGCTCTATCCCGCCCCCTTCGTGACGCCACCGGACAGCGTTCTTAGCCATTGGTCGACCAGTACCGAGGGCAGATGTGAAAAGGCAGGAGGAACTACAATCAATAAATACGTGGATGAGGAGATGGTGTGAGGAAGAAGGATTCCACTTCGTGAGGAACTGGACGGCGTTCTGGGGCAAGAGCAAGCTCTACAGGAAAGATGGACTGCACCTGAGCGCAGCAGGAACTAGACTCCTAGCAAACAACGTCAAGAGAGGAATAGAACAGGCTTTAAACTAAGAAGAAGGGGAATGCCGACAGTTGACAAAGGGTCGACGATTCGGAAGACGGTATCCTGTGAACAAGTCACTACACTCTTGCAAGTTCAGAGAGAGAAGAACCATCGGCTCAGTTGTGATGTATATACTTGTATTGCAAGACCTTGCTTGTATATCAAGTGTTTTGCTTGTCTTGCAAAACACTTGCATACCAAGTTACTTGCAATCCAAGGTTTTACTGTATTTCATGATGGATAGGAAGTGTTGATATTCCTTTTATTTATTCATTTATTTTTTGCCGTCTTCTTCTTCCAGGCATAGCCAAAGAAAATTGCAGCGACAGTGCTCTGCAGGGGGCCTTCGAGAATTTCAAGAATGGATCGTAAGTCTGGCCATTGGACCTAATCGTCGAGTGACACCGAGGCTTCCTCCCAACAGAGGCTACGAATCCCAACCCAGGGAGCAGACTTCTGACCCAGAAGTCAAACTGAAGCCCCCCCCCCTCCTGCAGAACACAGCAGACCCACTTTTCGCCAGGCTGAGTCCAGGTTCCAGACTCAATTGGCAAAAGAAATTTAATAGGGGGGTCTAATTCAGTTAGGTTGGCGACATCACAGAAACCGGGAGGAAACATCCTAGAACACCACTGGAAATAAATCAGAGAGATAACATTCCCATCTACCAGTTAACCTGAGGGGTTTAAGATAATAATTCAGAGACAACATATATCCGAGGCCGGAGGGTCTTACCAAAGGTCATCACACATAATAAAAGTTCCCTTTTTTTCTGGTTCCATGGCTTTCCATTCTGACATGACACCAGCCATAAAAGCTTCTGCCCTTCTGGCTGTGATTTATAATTGCTGGTGATCTCCATCATGGGCACTAATCCCGATTGATTTAAAAACACTATGAAAAGGTGATTCATCGAATACAGGATCAAATCATGGCACTAGCAAATTGGTTATACACTCGTACACCTGGTGTCCTAAAATGCTTCATATACTGCAAAGCCAACGTAATTCATTTTTGTTTCCACACCATGGAGGGTATATTGTCGTTTACGTTGAGAGCTGGAAAATGTAGCTGTGAACTGCCAAAGACTGGGACGTTTTCCATCCCTCTGTAAGAATTTGCAGAGCTGCGGCATGTCTCGTGTGCTTTGACGTTCTGTCAGTTTTCCAAGCTGTCCTGGCGTGTTAAGCTCTGGTTGACATTTCCTAATTTGGTTCTTCCTTCTCTGAACAGTTTTATAACTTTATCAAATAAGTGGTATATTTAAGAGTTATTTAAAAAAAAAAAAAAAAACAACAACAAAAAAACATTCACAAAACTGCAAAGCAAATTGGATTTGATTCTTCCATAAAATGATAAAACAGAGCTCAGTGTAGTCTTGTATCATCTTTACATCACTCCAGCTTGACATAGGAGACAAAGGAATCTAGTATGTACCGAGGAAAAACAAGCAAGACATATTGTTCCCAGTTCTTTTAGAGGAGAAAAAGCCCCCCCCCCACCTTAAGTTATATCTAAGTTGTCATGCAACATAATACGGATGTAAAGTCTGTCACCAGTTCACAGCTAGTGGAAGCTGAGCAGGAGTCCTCCAAATACATTGCTGCCAGTAGGGGGTGATGCTTCAATATTGTGACTTCAATGGATAGGGACAGTAAGGTTCCCTGGAGTCCTGCAGAGCCTGCCTGTCCCTCACTATTGAAAATGTGATATTGAAACAGCACCACCCACTGGCAGGACTGTAGATGGAGGACTCAGTGGCAGAGACTGTACAACATTATGGGGGCTATTCTATAAACTTGGCACCTCCAGTTAGTCATGCCAATTCTATACCAGCATCCGTGTGCCAAAATGCAACTTGTCCAAACCTTTCTTAAAACCAGCTACGCTATCCGCTCTTACCACAACCTCTGGCAATGCGTTCCAGAGCATAATTATTCTCAGATTGAAAAAAACATTTCCTCCTATTGGTTTTCAAAGTATTTCCCTGTAACTTCATCGAGTGTCTCCTAGTCTTTGTAATTTTTGACAGAGTGAAAAATCAATCCACTTGTACCCGTTCTACTCAACTCTATGACAGGCGAGCTAAGATCGGCACCCTTTATAGAATAGGTTTGTGTGCGAGTAGTTTCATCTAATAAAACCATGCGTAAATCCCATCATGCAAGCCGGACATGGATCCACACTGTTCATGCATTTTAAGGAAATGCCTCTGACCCGCCCATGCCCCTCCCATGGCCACTCCCCCCAGATCTGCATGGAAAAACTTAGGGCTCCTTCTAGAAAGCCGTGGTACAGGTTTGACTGCAGGCCGGCGAGTTAAATCCTTTGACGCTCATAAGAATTCTATGAGTGTCAGAGCATTTACCTCGCCGGCCCGTGGTAGAAACCTCTACCGCAGTTTTGTAAAAGCCAGCGTTAGGCGTTATTCCAGAAGTGGGCATGTGCGTTTTGGGGTGGATCTGCCATTTCAGTGGCATACATCTGTTAGTACTTTTCTGTGCTGAAATGAAATTTTGGCACTGAAGTAGCACCATATTTTTTAAATTTTATTTATTCATTAGGAGTTATTTACCACCTTTTTGAAGGGATTCACTCAAGGTGGTGTACAGCAAGGATAAGCCAAAGATAATATAGAAACATACAAACATGATGGCAGATAAAAGCCAAATGGCCCGTCCACAGTATCCACTATCTCCTCCTCTCCCTATTGGCTAAGACTCTTGACATTTGCATCTTCTCTTCCTATTGGCTAAGGCTCTTTACACCTGCATTGTGAGGTCATAGAGCTTTATGATTATAGAAACATGATGGCAGATAAAAGCCAAATGGCCCATCCACAGTATCCACTATCTCCTCCTCTCCCTATTGGCTAAGACTCTTGACATTTGCATCTTCTCTTCCTATTGGCTAAGGCTCTTTACACCTGCATTGTGAGGTCATATACAGCTTTATTATAGAAACATAATGGCAGATAAAGGCCAAATGGCCCATCCAGTCTGCCCATCCGCAGTAACCATTATCTCTTTCTCTCTCCGAGAGATCCCACGTGCCTATCCCAGGCCCTCCGAATTCAGACACAGTCTCTGTCTCCACCACCTCTTCCGGGAGACTGTTCCACGCATCTACCACCCTTCCTGTAAAAAAGTATTTCCTCTGATTACTCCGGAGCCTCTTAACTTCATCCTATGCCCTCTCATTGAAGTTTCCTTTCATATATAGAATTCAATATATAGAATTTTCCTGTAAGGCACTTTCATGTTCCATTACAGAGTAGTGTGAAGTGCATTTTTGTGCCTACAATAAGTATCAATTTTTCTCAGCACTTATGCATGTAAATACAGCTGCCCTTTTGTTGCCTGCCAACCATCCTACACCACTGGTCCAGGCAATGACACCGACTTTTTTTTTCATGTCAGCACGATCGGATGTGTCACAGACGAATGACATTCAGAGACCAGCCTGAGTTTCTGATTCAGTGGTTCAATTCACTCACCAAAAGCCAAAGCCGACATAGCGCTTAGTGAAACTCACAGCATCTGTGCTAAAGGGAAATAGCATTGATGCAATCTTTAGCCAGTCCACTAGATGGAGCACTTCATGGGCACGAGCAGCTTGTCTAGCATGTTACTTTGCACACATTTTTCTGATCACTTCAATTTCCTGGGAGTGATCAGCTACGTTTTGGGATCCTCCTGGTGCTTCTGATGACTCTGACTTGCTACTATTGGAGCAGGATGCCAGGCTCAATGGAGGAAAAGGGCAGACCTCCAAAAAACAGCCTGATGTTGCTATAACACAGAACAGAGACCATATTTATTTATTTTTCTATACTGCTCTCGCAAGGGAGCACTCTCCCAATAGGGCTGAGACATCTGTTTTAGATTCTCCTCCAATTTTCCCACCCACCAAATGCCCTTCCATAAAGCATCCCCTCCCTTCATTTAAAATTTAGCTGCTCCAGGGGTCCCCATGGGCCGGTGTCAGGTCAAAAGCGCGCCGGGACAAAGGCGCGCGCAGACAATTGAGCGCAGCGCGGAGGCGCGTGCCACAGAAAATTACTGTTTTTAGGGCTCTGACGGGGGGGGGCGTGGGGGGGAACCCCCCACTTTACTTAATAGAGATCGTGCCGCGTTGTGGGGGGTTGTAACCCCCCACATTTTACTGAAAACTTCACTTTTTCCCTGTTTTTAGGGAAAAAGTTAAGTTTACAGTAAAATGTGGAGGGTTACAACCCCCCTACAACGCCGGCGCGATCTCTATTAAGTAAACTGGGGGGCTCCCCAACAAAACCCCCCCGTCGGAGCCCCTAAAAACTGTAATTTTCTTCGGCGTGCGCCTCCGTCTTGCGCTCAGTTGTTGCCGCGCACCTTTGTCTTTCGCGGGGTTGTCTAAGAACCCCATGGGCCAGGATGTCGTTCCTTTCTCTCCACCTGGTTCCAAAGCCCCCCTGCAAGGAGGTTGCCGACACGGCAGCGATTCTCTTACACTGTCTGCAACCTCCACGGAGCTGTTGCCCTGCCACGGGCCGCCCAATCAGAAACAGGAAGTTACGTCAGAGGCGGTGGACCGTGGTAAAGGTAGGAGGGCATCCGTGCCTGCACGGATGCCACGTAAAGATGCCACACATCACCGTGTTGCATTCGCAGATGCCCCTGCCGATGCGATCAGTTGTTCAAAACCCGGACGTCTAGTAACCCTATCCCCGGGACTGTGGAGCCCAGAGCAGCTTCCCTGTTTGCCCCCCCCCCTCCCAAAACACACAACACCGGCCCTGTGTCCATCCTGCTCCTGCCTGTCTCTTTCAGGCAGCATCTTCCCTTCCTCCCCTCCCCCAACCACTCTCCAAGTACAAGAAAGCGGATAGAAGCTTGCGATCGATACAGAGACATTCTTCCCAAAGGCCTTCACAAATTGCATTTGTACCATCGTCTGAAAACCCATCAATCTTGTTTTCTCCTGCCCAGGCCTCTCTTTGTACACCTACCCACAAAGCAAATGAGAAAGACTGCAACAGATGAAAAGAGAGGCACTGATTTAGCTTTATGTTAGGAAAGAAGTGGGTGGCGGAAGAAGGAGGAGAGGCCCGAGGCGCTAAAATATAGGCCTTAAAGCTGATTCCTGTGGAAGTCGCACCATGTTCTGCGAGTGCTTTACAGCTAGGAATTTGGTTGCTAAAGATCTTACTGGAAGGGAGAGTGCCTTACCCCCTCTTCCACGAAACTGCGCTAGCAGTCTCTGGCGCGGGGAGCCGCGCTGAATGGCCCCGCGCTGTTCCTGACGCTCATAGGAACTCAGTGAGCGTCGGGAGCGGCGGGAGCCATTCAGCACGGCTCTCTGCGCTAAAAACCGCAAGCGCGGTTCCATAGAAGAGGGGGGGGGGCTAGTGCTGTATTTATTTATTTTTTTAAAGTTACTTGTTAGCGTTGTTAAACTGGATTTTCCCATATATGCAATGACTTTCTCAATTAAGCATGAGGCCTGAAAGTCAAAAGCACTCGTGCAGCCACTGATAGGGATGGGCTGGTGTTTGCAGTGACGTGGGAAATGCCGAGCAGCATATCCCAAGGTGTTAAAAACCAAAAACAAGCAAACAAAAAGCCCCCAAACACATTTTCCCTCAGATTGGGTGCGATCCTGAGATACACACTCAGAATAATAGGCCAATGAGCTCTCAAACAGGGGTGTCCAACCTTTTGGCTTCAGTGGGCCGCATTGGCTGAAAAAAATGTTTCTGGGGCCGCACAAATGCGCAAACGCTGCAGCAAGACAGAGGAGGGAGCTGGCAAGATGGTAAACACCAGGGGCAGCAGCGGAAAACACTGCATTGCCCTCGACCGGGGCCACACAAAATCCTTCACAGGGCCGCAGGTCGAACACCCCTAAACCATCAACATTGTAGCAAAACTCATATGTAGGTACTCGTCGACTTACGACCGTAATTAGTTCTGACTGACAGGTCGTAAGTCGATCGGGACGTAAGTCGGCCTATGTTAGACTAAGGTAAGAATACGGTATTAGACTGGGTAATGATATTTTATCAACTGGGTAAAGTCATATTTTATCAACATTTTCTTACACAATCCCTTTGAGGTGAACATTCGTTGTGGTGCTTCCTCCTGCGTAGCGAGACTTGGGACTGCGGGAGGCTGGGGCTGCTAACAGCTGGCGGGGGAAACTGTCGTAAACGCGTCGTAAAGTTGAACAGTCGTAACCTGAATAGGTTGTAAGTCGACGAGTACCTCTACTGTACTTCAAATCAAGATTTGACTGCTTATAGAACTACGCAGGTTACTGAAAATAGAACATTTTATCAATTTAAGTGTTTATATGGTGTAAGTGGTTGACTTTCAGGTAACTCAGAGATTTTTCCTTATCTGTCCCGAACGGCTCACACTCTCTAATGTACCTGGGCCAATGGGGAATTAAGTGAATCGCTCAAGGTCACAGGGAACAGCATAAGATTTCAACCCACAACTGTGCCACACAGCATTTAAAATGCTATAAGGTCTGAATCTTCGGGAATGATATTGCCCAAGAATTGTGGCTATGGCTCCAATCGAAGTATGTAAGAAATTTCTACTAGAGAATTTGGGTTCCTTTCGGCAAAAGTATTCCTCCTATACATAAAGCTTACTATTTGCCAGTTGCCAAAGATAAAAAGTACAGGATAGAGAACATATATTTAAATCAGAGCGGGACCGTCGAAAAAAATGTACACGACTTAACAGCGATTCCTGAAGACTCCCCTTCTGAGGTTAAGGAACGAGCGACTTTGATAGTTGGTTTTGATTTTTGAACAAGATCTCACGTCTGTTACGAAAATTTACTTCAAAAAGGCAGAGAATAAGGATATACTCAGATGTGACGAAAGCGACTCAAGAGAGATGGAGAAAATTTCTTATAATGAGAGAGTAAATTAGAAAACTGGGGGTTACTTTTATGCTTGCATATCCCTGTAAATGTATTATTAAATATCTGAGTCTGAGATATGGTTGTTTTTTTCCTCCCTGAGCATTTAGGATCTTTTTTGGACCTTAAGAAGTTAGCCAGCGGGTCGGGATGAAGCAAAAGGATATGAGCCGAGGTTAAGCCGTTCAAGCCCTTTCTTTGAATTGATTTACATAGAATGTCTCTCCTTCTTAGATATAGTGGTCTAAGGAAGAGACCAACTCCAACTAATATTTTACTCTAGAAAATATTCTTTTTGTTTTCTTGTTGGAAATGGCCCTTTATTACTAGAACTTGTAAAAAAAATTAATAATGAATAAAAATAAAGTTTTGTCATTTTTTTTTTTTATAAATCTTTATTGATTTTTAAGACCAACAAAAGTGCAATAACCGTATACTGTATTTACATTAATCAGCAAGTTAAAAACTTATACTCATAATCAATAACACTGCAGAAAGAATAAATCCCCCCTTTCCTTCCATTACATTTCATCAAGGATTAAGACAAAGCAAAGAAATAAACTCCCCCCCCCAACCTTTCACCCTTCCCTGGATGTGTGTGGAAATAAACAAAAAATAAAGACAACTATAATGAAGTAATAAAAGACGTCAAAATAAGATTTTTTAAAAATGCTATATGGTGATGTCCCTAATACCTTCCCTAGATTTACAGAACTGTTGGGAGGATCTGCTGATGAACCTAACTCTTAAGAATCAATATAGATTAGAGTTCTTATGCTTTCAGGTGGATTTTCTGGGACACCAGGCCGCTCAGTGGTACAAATTAATATCTGGATTTCAGAATAAAAAACCAAAGACTGGTCTTAGAGACATTTGGAGCATTGAGATTAAGCATCAAATTACTCCATCTCAATGGCCACAAATTTGGTCTTGGAGGATGAGATGTACGATGTCTGCATCTATGAGACAAACATGGTTTTTCCTGTTGCATAAAGCATTCTGGACCCCTGTTCGTTTACAAAAATTAGATTGCTCTAAGTTGGATAGATGTTGGCATTGTCATCTCGAAGCAGGGACTTTAGACCATTTATTGTTCTACTGTCCATATATTATGGCTTTCTGGAAATCAATTTGGGGCCAAATTAATAGTTTGTTAGAAAATCATCTGGCATTATCATATGATACAATATTATTTGGCATGTCTATGAGGGCTAAGAGCCAAATATCTTCCAAAAATAATAAACTCTTACTTATTTTAACAGGGGTCGCCATACAACAAATAACATGTAACTGGAAAAATTGGAATAGATTAAACTACAGTTTTTGGTGGAATTCAGTGTGTCATAGTTATAAAATGGAAAGAACATTAGCTCTTCAGAAAGGAAATTTTAATAACTTTCAAGATGTGTTTGGGCCATTAACAAATTATTGCAATGAATAAGTATCATTTCCCTGGTTTGTATAAATGAAGTAATGGGGAAGGGGCTAATTTTTTGAATTTTCATTGTTTGATATGAAAGGAAAGGATAATCTTTATTATATGATATAAGTATTATGATATATTGAAGAGTTGGGAGGGAATGGGATAAATGATATTGAATATGAATAATTATAGAATTTCAAGTGATGTTTTTAAGTTAAAATGATGTTACTTTTTGTTACACTTGATGTAAGTTATAAAAATGAATAAAGAATTTTTTTTAAAAAAGAACCTGATCCCATCATTCCCAACTCTGAAACCTATAACATTCAAGACACCTCACAGCAAATCATTCAGCTAGCAAATAGCAAAAGTATAGAATTCATTTCCCATCAAAATGCGAACAAAGCACCAGTGGTTTTCAACTCAAACCTTTTGCAGGGCCACATTTTGGATTTGTCGGTACTTGGAAGGCCTCAGAAAAAAATAGTTAATGTCTTATTGAAGAAATAACAATTTTGCATGAGGTGAAACTCTTTATAGTTTATAAATCTTTCCTTTTGGCTAAGTCTTAATCATAATATTGTCATTTATAGCTAAAGAGACAGATGATCAAGAAACAGTTTTATTTTACTTTTGTGATTATGATAAACATACCGAGGGCCTCAAAATAGTACCTGGCGGACCACATGTGGCCCCTGCACCGCAAATTTGAGACCACTGCTATAGGCTAAGGCTCTTTACACCTGCATTATGAGGTCATAGAGCTTTATGGTTAGAGAAACATGATGGCAGATAAAGGCCAAATGGGCCATCTGCAGCAACCACTATCTCCTCCTCTCCCTATTGGCTAAGGCTCTTAACATTTGCATCTCCTCTTCCTATAGGCTAAGGCTCTTTACACTTGCATTGTGATGTCATAGAACTTTATGGTTATGGAAACAGATAAAGGCCAAATGGCCCATCCGCAGCATCCACTATCTCCTCCTCTCCCTATTGGCTAAGGCTCTTAACATTTGCATCTCCTCTTCCCAGTGGTCTGAAACTCAAACCCTTGCAGGGCCACATTTTGGATTTGTAGGTACTTAGAGGGCCTCAGAAAAAAAGAGTTAATGTCTTATTAAAGAAATGACAATTTTGCATGAGGTAAAAAACTCTTTACAGTTGATAAATCTTTCCTTTTGACTAAGTCTTAATAATATTGTAAGTTATAGCTAAAGAGACAAATGATCAAGAAACTGTTTTATTTTACTTTTGTGATTATGATAAACATACCGAGGTCCTCAAAATAGTACCTGGCGGGCCGCAGGTTTGAGACCACTGGTGTACACACAGTTTGGGAAAAATCTAAAAACATGGATTTTTAGGGTTTTGTGATCACTGCCACTGTGCTGTGCCCCTCTGTGCCGAATTCCATTTCCGGTGCTTGGGGCGGCTTGCAGCGCAGGGGGGTGGCTTGCGACGGCGATTTCAGCAGTGGTTTGACTCCTGCTCTGCCGGGATGCCTCTTCTCACCCCCCGACCAGCAAACGCAGCAGCCGCGGGGCATTTGCTAGGCTGGCCCACTTCGATAATGCAAGGTGGGCCAGCCTAGCAAAAGCCCCGAGGCTGCCCGGGCTAGCGGATGCTGGACAGGGGGAGCAGGGAAAGGAGAAGGCCTACTGCTGTTCTGGGGGAGCAGGGAAGAGGTGCTGCTGGACATGGGGGAGGTAAAAGGAAGGGAGAAGGGCTACTTCTGGACAGGAGGAGCAGGGAAGGGGTGGAGGTGGACAGCCGAGGAAAGAGAAAGATAGAAAGACAGACAGACAGAAAGCGGCCAAGGAGAGAGAGAGAGAGAGAGAGAGAAAGACAGACACATCTATTCTAGCACCCATTAATGTAACGGGCTTAAAGACTAATTTCTCAATATTCTCTTTTCTTTCTTGTTTCTTGCTCAGCTCAAAATTTCCAGGGAATTTTCATCTCCACAATCCCTGTACAAAAACATTTCACGTCCCAGAGGCCTAAACAAAGTTCAGATAAGTTATGGCCACCTTTTCTGGTTATATCTAGGGACTTTTCTTTGTGTTACAGGAATGGAATGAGGTTATTTTGACAAGACCTATTATTTGACAAAGCCTACCTTGATTGTTGTAATTCTCCCATGGGCCTTCAAAGTAGCTCACAAATTTCTCCTTCAATATGCCTCCCGAGCAGCAGTCAAGCGGATCAGTCCAGAGTTACCTTGTTTGGTTATAACACCTGTATTATAAATAATATCTTACCATGCAACTGCGGGAATCTTGATAAAGTGCAGGGATCTTGCAACGACTTTACTGAGCTTTTTAAGACCCTTCCCTATATGCTAGATGTTGCAATATGGGGAAAACATGGCCTGTGTCTGCCATAAATGTTCCCTTTTGAATTTCCCTTATCCTTTCTCCAGTAAAATTCAACTTGAATCATTCTGGGGCTGTCTGACTCTCATGCTATGATTTTTCCCTAGTGAATATAGTGTGGAAAGAGAAATCAATATTTCTGTGGTCATTCTAGTCGTTGGCTGTAGAAAGCAGAGTTTTACAATGACCAAGTTATGCAAACAGATAGAAACTTAAATTATAAGCAAGCAAGGACAGAAAAAATACCCAAAGTACTTAAACAGAGCTTATTATTTTAATAATGTCCAGGATTCTTAATTATAATGTCACTTATCTCTGTTCCATTCTGTCCAAGAATTTTACCTGATAAAGGGACCTTGTTAGGTAAAATTAAGAACGTAAATTATTTTATTTTATTCAGTTTTCTTCCACCTAGGGGAGCTCAGAACAGTTTACATTAGTGATTTCTATTCCGCCATTACCTTGCGGTTCAAGGCGGATTACATTCAAACTAAAAACAAGAATTACATTCAAAATGTGAAAGAATAGAATAAGCGATGATATAAAAATTTTTAAGGTAATAAAACAAACAAACAAACAAAAACATTGGGTAAAGAGTTACATGTTAGCATTTACTGGGTCAGACCAAATGGACCATCAAGCCCAGTAGCCCATTCTCACGGGTGGCCAATCCAGGTCACTAATACCTGACAAAAAACCCCAAAGAGTAGCAACATTCCATACAGAATCCCAAATAAATGGCAAGATTCCGGAATCCCAAAGAGGTAACAAGAATTCCGGAATCCCAAAGAGCAACAAGATTCTAGAATCCCAAAGAGTAGCAACATTCCATACAGAATCCCAAAGAATGGCAAGATTCCGGAATCCCAAAGAATAACAAGATTCCAGAATCCCAGAGAGTAACAAGATTCTAGAATCCCAAAGAGTAGCAACATTCCATACAGAATCCCAAAGAATGGCAAGATTCCGGAATCCCAAAGAATAACAAGATTCCAGAATCCCAGAGAGTAACAAGATTCTAGAATCCCAAAGAGTAGCAACATTCCATACAGAATCCCAAAGAATGGCAAGATTCCGGAATCCCAAAGAATAACAAGATTCCAGAATCCCAGAGAGTAACAAAATTCTAGAATCCCAAAGAGTAGCAACATTCCATACAGAATCCCAAAGAATGGCAAGATTCCGGAATCCCAAAGAATAACAAGATTCCAGAATCCCAGAGAGTAACAAAATTCTAGAATCCCAAAGAGTAGCAACATTCCATACAGAATCCCAAATAATGGCAAGATTCCGGAATCCCAAAGAGTAGCAACATTCCATACAGAATCCCAAAGAATGGCAAGATTCCGGAAAGATTCTAGAACTCCAAACAGTAACAGCATTCCGTGCTCCAATCCAGGGCAAGTAGTGGCTTCTCCCATGTCTTAACACCCATATCTTAATAACAGACTATGGACTTTTCCTCCAGGAATTTGCCCAAACCTTTCTTAAAACCAGATACGTCAACATTTTGACAGAATGGAAAGGAAGAGACAAGTGCCTTTATAATGAAGATATATGGGTATTATTACAATAGTTTTGTCAAGTTGTCTGACAGAGGCGAGCTGATTTATTTCTTAAAGGGAACAGCCCATTCCTATAGAAGTCAATGTTTATGCACTCAGGACCTCTTTGAACTTGACATTTTTGGAAACTGGTTAAACATAAATGGAGAGTTTTTTCTTCATTTTTCAGTGTGAACAGCCCGTGGTTTGGAGTTTACAGCCACGTTGAGTCTGAATGTTTGTGGATTTACATAATAAATTGACTTATTAATCGATACTTTTGGCTCCTTCATGGAAGTCCATTGCCCACTCTCTTCACGGGATGTTAGCACAAGTTCTGTTTTATACACTCAGATTTAGTTTCTAATAACTGGGACTAACAGTAGCCTACGGGGCTCATAATAATAATTTTTTTTAAAAAACATTCAAAACCCCGGCCTAAATCATAGAAACATAGAAGATGAACGGCAGAAAAGGGCTACAGCCCATCAAGTCTGCCCACTCTGCTTACCCACCCCCTGTCTATGCCCTAATGACCCAATTCCCTTATCTTGACCCTCGTAGGGATCCCACATTGGTATCCCATTTATTCTTAAAGTCTGGCACGCTGTCTGCCTCGATCATCTGCACTGGAAGCTTGTTCCAATGATCAACCACTCTCTCTGTGAAGAAATACTTTCTGGTGTCGCCATGAAATTTTCCGCCCCTGAGTTTGAGCGGGTGCCCTCTTGTGGCCGAGGGTCCCTTGAGAAAGAAAATATCATCTAAGTACCGATAAGCAAACAGGGTTTTAGACGTATCTAAAACCAGCTTTGGCCTTTTCCCTGCCTCTGTGCGCCTAGAGGAAAAGGGGCGTTTTTGGAAGATTGGGTAAGGCAGGAAGTGGGCCGACCTAGACTTAGTCATACGGCAGCCATATTCAAAAACTTTGACTGGTGGGGGTGGGGTTAGGGCAAAGTCCAGGTGGGGGGGGGGGCAAACTTTCAGGGGTGTGGGGGGGAGGGTCAGGGGTATGACGGTGGTGAACTTTTGGATGGGGGGAGCGAGATTTGGGGACAGAGGGTGTCGGCAGGAGAAATTGGACATCCCTAAAATTAAGTAGCACCGTAAGTTAAGTGGCGCCATATTCTATCAACAGCGCCATGCGTGGTGCCTAATTGTTTTAACTGGCTTCAATCAGCGTGGTAATTGACCGTATCATTTAAAAAATAGGGGGCGCCAGGAGGCATCTACAGTGTACAGCATATGCCGGTAACACGTCTACAGCAAGACGCCTAACATCTAAGTGGGAATGGTAAGGGGCGAAGGACTTAGACACCGTTAACCACGATTCGTTAAAGAACTTAGACCCCTGCAATGCAGGCCAGTTTTTCCTTAGGCATCCTTAGCCGTGATTCTGTTAATGGTACCTATGCGTGTCTGGAATGCGGCCATTTTTGTAGATTTACAAAATCCGGCCCCTAGGGCATATGCAACACTCCACTGGAAGTTTTTGCCCCCCCTCCCTCCCGTCACTGGTCTTTGACCTAAGGGCCGCCGCATGAGCGGACTGCTGGGCACAATGGACCGCTGGTCTGACCCAGCAGCGGCAATTCCCCCCACCCCAAATACCAAACTAATAAAAGAAGCCAGCCACTGTGACAGCATCACGATAACTTGGTTATGCTTTCACGAACGCAGTGATAACTGGTGATGTGGCATCACATAATTTGTTTCCTGCCGCATGCGGACTTTGATCCTATCGTTAATTCTGCATGCATCTAGCACAGAAAATATCCATTTCTCCTGTGTTTCGGACCAGGCTCCAGGCCGGCAAATTCTATTCTACAATACCGGCGAAACTCGCGCCGCATTGATCTGTATGTCTCAGTTCCTGTTTAAAAAAGGAACATCTTAGAAACATAGAAATAGACGGCAGATAAGGGCCAGGGCCCATCTAGTCTGCCCACCCCAATGACCCTCCCCTACCTTTCTCTGTGAATAGATCCCACGTGTCTGTCCCATTTGGCCTTAAAATCAGGCACGCTGCTGGCCTCAATCACCTGAAGTGGAAGACTATTCCAGCGATCAACCACCCTTTCCGTGAAAAAAGAATTTCCTGGTGTCCCCGTGCAGTTTCCCACCCCTGATTTTCCACGGATGCCCCCTTGTTGCGAACATATGCACCGAAAAGTCACGCATTATCTAGAATCAGAAAATAATATTAGATATTAGACCTTTACTCTCCTTCTCTGCCACAGACACAAGAGAAGCTCTCATTCCTACTTCGTTTCCCCCCCCAGTTAGAGGTTGTAAACTGAAAAAACACCTTCTTTCACATCAAGCAGCATTGTGGGGTAAAGACCTAGATCAACTGCTTTCGCCCACGACTTATGAGGAATTCAGAAAACGTCTAAAAACTCAACTGTTCCTAAAGTATCTAGAAAACTGACCCTCTCATCTTCTTTCTCCTCCATAGTGATTCCTCTGTCCTGTTATTCTCTTTCTCCTCAACAATGCATTTCCAGTCCTATTAACTCTCCTCTTCCCCCCTCTTAAATTCAATCAATTTGTACCTTGCTTAATCTATTGTAAACCGCATAGAACTTAACGGTATTGCGGTATATAAACTCTTATTATTATTATTATTATTATTAGAATAGCCTTACTGGGTCAGACCAATGATCCATCAGCTCACGGTGGCCAATCCAGGTCACTAGTACCTGGCCAAAACTCAAAGAGTAGCAACATTCCAGCATCTCAAAGAATAACAAGGTTCCGGAACCCCAATGAGAGCAACATTTCAGAGCTGAGATTGTGATGTCATAATGCCTCAGTCCACAGAGCCTCAGAGCCAACCTCAGCAGTGATGTCACAATGGCTTCATTGTCCTATACTTGGCATAGTTAAGAACATAAGAACTCAACTGTTCCTAAAGTATCTAGACAACTGACCCTCTCATCTTCTTTCTCCTCCATAGTGTTTCCTCTGTCCTGTTATTCTCTTTCTCCTCAACAACGCATTTCTGATCCTATTAACTCTCCTCTTCCCCCTCTTAAATTCAATCAATTTGTACCTCGCTTAATCTATTGTAAACCGCATAGAACTTAACGGTATTGCGGTATATAAACTGTTATTATTATTATATTGAACTAAGGCCAGTACTGGGCAGACTTGCACGGTCTGTGTCTGTATATGGCAGGAAGCAGCGTGCTCAGCAACCAGGAAGTGGCCAGAGTCGGGGCAGAGCAGGAGAAGGAGGCAAGTGGGAGCTGAAGGTTCGGGGAAGCGGCGAGAGTACGCTCCGCCCACCCCCACCGGCGTCAGAGGCAGCGTCGGACTCCCCCTTGAAAAGGGGCAGAGCCAACGGCGCGCAGCCGTTCGGCGCGTGGCGAAGGCGAGCGGCAAAGGCGCCTTTGTGAAGGGCCTTGAGAAGGGCCGAGAGAAGGGCCGAGCAAAGACAGCCAAGGACTCCAGAATCACCAGGAGCACACCAGCACTTTACAAGAGCAATGGAGGACCCAGGATCCCAGAGGTACTTTCCGGTATACTGCATAGAGTGCAATATGTACGACTACCTCCCCTTGGGAAGGCGGGAGTACATATGCAGTCGGTGTCAGGAACTAGAAAGCCTGAGGATGGAGGTCGGCAGACTGAGGGTCAGGGTCCAGGAACTGGAGGGGTTGGAGGGACCCCGCACCACAGAGGAGACGAGCTGGTCAACCAAGGACACAGACGGAGCAGGCTCCAGTGTGGACCAGGTGAGGGACCTCGAGAGATTCATCGAGGAGGCCTACAGGAAGGTGGAGGAACAGGACCAACAGCTGTACAGACGGATGTCGGCAGACGAGACCCAGGATCCACAAGGCGACACCGGGGAGAGACCTAGCGGAGGAACCACACAAGAGGAGGAGACCGCGACTCACCAGGACCCTGAGGGAGAGACACCGCTCTACACCGAGGACACGGACCTGACACAGAGGAGGTTGCTGAGGAAAGGGAAGTCTGCTATTGTGGTGGGAGACTCGATCTTGAGAGAGGTAGATAGTTACGTAGCCGGAGGAAGGGAGGACCGGCTAGTGACTTGTCTCCCAGGGGCCAAGACACGAGACATCACTGATAGGATCGAGAGGATCCTGGACGGAGCAGAGACAGAGGAGACTGCGGTGATAATCCACGTCGGAACAATGGATGTGAGCCGAGGAACTTCAGCATGGCCACACTGACTGACCAGTTCAGGGTCCTGGGACGAAAGCTGAAGCGGAGTACACGGAGGATAGCATTCTCAGAGATCCTGCCTGTACCGAGGGCAGATGCAAAGAGTGCATGGCAGACCTCCAGGCTATGAATGCATGGTTGAGGAGATGGTGCCAGGAGGAGGGCTTCCACTTTGTGAGGAACTGGACGTCCTTCTTGGGAAAGAGCAAGCTCTACCGGCGGGACGGACTACACCTGAGCACAGCGGGAACTAGACTGCTGGCAGCCAATGTGAGGAAGGAGATCGAGAGGGCTTTAAACTGAGGAGAGGGGGAAAGCCGACAGCTGAACTGATGTTGACGCTTCGGACAACAGTATCCAGAACAGATGCTGAACGGGCTGACCGCGAGGAAGGAAGTAGAGGGACCGGTGGATCTTGTGATCAGACAGAGAGGGAACCATCAGGTAAAGGGAGCTTGCTGGGAGGAGACTAAGGGGCATGAAGACACAGGGGGACTGGGTGGCACGAGGGTGAAAGCTGAGGGCAATATAGAGGTGCCATAAGGCGAGGGGGATCAAACAGAGGTTCAAGGGATGATAGCCCAGGAGGGGGCTGGTAGGGCTAGAAAACCCAGAGGAAAAGCGGGGAAGTGGGGTGGCGGGAATATGGGAAGCTGAAAGTTACGAGGGTACAGGCTGAGAGCAAAGCAGAAGCACAGGGAACGGGAGAACTGCCCGAAACTCAAGGGGAGGTGGCCCAGGTAAATGCAGAGGTAAATGCAGAGGTGGAGCAAAAACGATGGGACCTGCGGTGCTTATACGCAAATGCAAGAAGCCTCATGGCCAAGATGGGTGAACTAGAAGTCGTGGCCAAGGGGGAGGACCTGGATATAATTGGAATTACAGAAACCTGGTGGACAGAGGAAAATCAATGGGATGTGGCGCTGCCGGGGTACAAGCTCTACAGGAGGGACAGGACCCACAAGAAGGGGGGAGGCATAGCACTATATATAAAGGACTCTATCTACTCGGTCGGGATGGATATGGCGACAAAGGCACAGGGGCTGGAATCGCTATGGGTCAAATTGCCGAGAAACAAGGGTGCAGACATAAAACTGGGGCTGTACTATCGCCCACCTGGTACGCCAGAAGGAGTCGGACACGACTTGGAAGCTGAACTGAGACAGGAATGCAGGACTGGAAGTGTAACAGTGATGGGGGACTTCAACTACCCGGGGATAGACTGGAGTACGGGTCACTCCAACTGCACTAGGGAAACAGGATTTGTAGAAGCTGTGAGGGACTGCTTCATGGAGCAACTAGTCAAGGAACCGACGCGAGGGGGTGCTACTCTTGACCTCATCCTAAACGGATTAGGGGGGCCTGCAAGAGGGGTAGAAGTGGGAGGACCACTAGGCAACAATGATCACAACGCGATCAGATTCACATTAGAAAGGGGGACACCCATAGTAAGGAGGACCGCAACAACTGTGCTCAACTTCAGGAAAGGGAACTATGTTGCTATGAGGGAAATGGTGAGGAGGAAGCTCAGAAACATCTTTAGGATGGAGACTGTAGGAAGCGCCTGGACCCTATTCAGGGACACCCTGCAGGAAGCACAAAGAATGTACGTCCCCAGTTTCAGGAAAGGCTGCAAGAACAAGCGGTCAAAGAACCCGGTTTGGATGTCAACTGAAGTAAAGAGGGCAATAAATGACAAAAAAGTATCCTTCCGGAGATGGAAAAAGGACCCAACGGAGGAAAATCACCAGGCGCACAGGAAATGCCAAAAGGAATGCCACCGAGAGGTTAGAAAAGCAAAAGGGGAATACGAGGAGGGGCTGGCCAGGGAGGCAAAAAACTTCAAGGCATTCTTCAGTTACGTAAAGGGGAAGCGACCAGCGAGAGAGGAGGTGGGGCCGTTGGATGATGGGGATAGGAAGGGAGTGATTAAGGAGGATAAAGAGGTAGCTGAGAGGTTGAACACGTTCTTCTCGTCGGTTTTCACGAGTGAAGACACATCTAATATACCGGACTCAGAGGAGCTCATGAGTGAGGAACAGGCCGAAAAATTGGAGCACATAGAGGTAAGTAAGAAGGATGTCCTCAAACAGATAGACAGGTTAAAATGCGGCAAATCACCGGGCCCGGATGGGATCCACCCAAGGGTTCTGAAGGAATTAAGACAAGAAATAGCGGGCACAATCCAGCATGTTTGCAACCTATCCTTGAAAACTGGAGAGGTACCAGAGGACTGGAAATTGGCGAATGTCACACCTATCTTCAAGAAGGGATCGAGGGGTGACCCCGGGAACTACAGGCCGGTGAGCCTGACTTCAATTATAGGGAAGATGGTGGAAGCTATGATCAAGGATGGCATTTGCGAACACATCGAGAGGAATGGCCTACTGAGAACTAGCCAGCACGGATTCTGTAAGGGAAGGTCATGCCTAACGAACCTTCTGTACTTCTTTGAGGGAATAAGCAGTCGGGTGGACAATGGGGAACCCATAGACATCATTTACCTCGATTTTCAAAAGGCTTTCGACAAGGTGCCACATGAAAGACTGCTTAGGAAGCTGTGGAACCACGGGGTGGGAGGGGATGTGCACAGATGGATCAAGCACTGGTTGTCGGATAGACTGCAGAGGGTCGGAGTAAAGGGCCAATATTCTGACTGGCGGGGAGTCATGAGCGGTGTGCCACAGGGATTGGTGCTGGGGCCGTTACTCTTCAACATATTTATCAATGACCTGGAAAAGGAGGCAAAGTGCGAGGTTATAAAATTTGCAGACGATACCAAACTGTGCGGCAGAGTTAGGTCCAGGGAAGAGTGTGAGGACCTGCAAAGGGACCTGGACAAGCTGGAAGACTGGGCAAACAAATGGCAAATGCGCTTTAACGTGGAAAAATGCAAGGTCATGCATATAGGGAAAAAGAACCCGTTGTTCAACTACAAATTGGGGGGGGGGGGGCATTGTTGGGAGATAGCAGACTTGAGAGAGACTTGGGTGTGCTGGTGGATGCATCACTGAAGCCATCTGCACAGTCCGCAGCAGCCTCAAAAAAAGCCAACAGGATGCTGGGCATCATAAAGAGGGGCATAACAACCAGGACGCGGGAAGTCATCATGCCATTGTATCGAGCAATGGTGCGTCCACATCTGGAATACTGCGTTCAGTATTGGTCGCCGCACCTCAAGAAAGACATGGCGGTACTTGAGAGAGTCCAAAGGAGAGCAACGAAACTGGTAAAAGGGCTGGAACACTGCCCATATGCCGAGAGGTTGGATAGGCTGGGGCTCTTCTCTCTGGAAAAAAGGAGACTCAGGGGAGATATGATAGAGACCTTCAAGATCATGAGGGGCATAGAGAGGGTGGATAGGGACAGATTCTTCAGACTGAGGGGGACAACAGGTACGAGGGGGCATTCGGAGAAACTGAAGGGAGATAGGTTCAAAACAAATGCAAGGAAGTTTTTCTTCACCCAAAGGGTCGTGGACACTTGGAATGCGCTACCGGAGGAAGTGATCAGGCAGAGTACGGTACAGGGATTCAAACAGGGATTGGATGGATTCCTGAGGGATAAAGGGATCGTGGGATACTGAGAGAGGTGCTGGGATGTAACACAAGTTTCAAGTTTCAAGTTTCAAGTTTATTCAATCTTTTGATGGATCGCCTATAACAATTTCTAAGCAAGTATAGAAAGCTAACCAGGTAATAAGTATAGAAAGCCAACCAGGTCGTGCATGGGCAAGACCGGAGGGTGAGGACTTTGATGGGAAGATAGGACTTTAATGAGAAACCAAGGTGGCAAGGGGCCCCTTCTGGTGATTCAGACAGGTGGTGACCTGTTTGGGCCGCCGCGGGAGCGGACTGCTGGGCAGGATGGACCTATGGTCTGACCCGGCGGAGGCACTGCTTATGTTCTTATGTTCTTATGATGGAGGATGGGCTGGGGAGGGCTTCAATGGCTGGGAGGGTGTAGATGGGCTGGAGTAGGTTTAACGGAGAATTCGGCAGTTGGAACCCAAGCTCAGTACAGGGTAAAGCTTTGGATTCTTGCCCAGAAATAGCTAAGAAGAAAAAATGTAAAAAAAATTTTAATTGAATCAGGTTGGGCAGCCTGGATGGACCATTCGGGTCTTTATCTGCCATCATGTACTATGTTATTATAGTGTAGTTCTTGATCTCACATACGATGCGTGTAAACGGTATAAGTGAATGATGCATATGAGAGGCTCTAAAATGGAACCTATTCGTCCCAAGGGAGGATTATACTTCTCATAGTCAAAGGCTGAGGCAATAACAATCATTAGTCCCTTGCAAGAAGTCAATATGTTTCCACTTCTGAATGACTGGATCAGTCTACATCAGATTTATTTATTTATTTAATAATTCATGGACTGTTTCCCCAGTCAAACTCTTCAAAGGAGCTAAAATCGCACACACACACATTCACCGATTATAAATATAATATCCTCCTTTTATCTTTTCTGATAGCAAATAGCCTCTCCAGAAGGGAATATTCTCCACTTAAAGTTCTCCTCATGAGAAGAGCCAAATGTTCAGCCCCGTAAGGATGATCTAATAATGTACCACGTGTCAGGCGCAGTGTTCCATAATTAAAGAACTGCGATCAAGAAAATCCACTGTATTTTGGCTTTCTTATGAGTGCAAATAATGTGGGGTTATTATATGTTTTCTTATGTTTGAAGAATGTTATTGAATATGGGGGAGGGAGGGATATGGGACCTGAATTAGATTTTTTTTTTTTTTTTTTTGCTTTTTTTAAAATTTATTTTATTTATAATTTTATACAATATTCCCAAGCATAAACATCTTGTACAGAAAGATTGTATTAAGACAAATAAAAAGGAAGAAAATAAATTACAATACAGTATAGAAGGTAAACTGGGAAAATCCCTTCTCTCCAAAATCACGGTCCTTTGGAACAATCTCACTGTCCCGCTGTGGAACCCGCTCCAACTATTCCGAAAACAACTGAAAACCTGGCTTTTCCCTAGCATATAACTTTCTCTCCTTCGTTCTACATTCCCTCTTTTTATATGCTTTTGTAAACCCTTCTCTTCTTATTTTTTAAGCTTTGTAAACCGTGTCGAGCTCCACTTCCGTGGAGATGATGCGGTATATAAACTTAAGGCTTAGTTTAGTTTAGTTTAAAAGGTATTAAACATCTTAACATCTTCTCCTTATAAAGACAATCTCTAGTCCACAATTATTGGATCCAAGACTTCAACAGGGTGAGAAAAATCAAAAAGATCATGAAAATAATCTTAAACTTAAGAAAATCTAAGTGGATGACATCGCGGGGAGCTTAATCATGAGTTTCAGTTGTTACTTCCATTTTTTCACCATTCTCAAGACGTTTCAACGCCACAAATTTAGTTAGGTGTGTCGGATCAAAGAAAACATATTTATCCGAACCATAATGAACAATACATTTACAAGGGAATCTAAGAAAACATTTTCCTCCCACTGAAGTTACTCCAAATTTTAATAACAGAAACTGTTTTCTTCGTTTTTGAATCTCTTTGGTAACATCTGGAAAAATTTGTACTTTCTGACCCAAGAACTCTTTAGTTCTATTTTTAAAGAACATCTTCAGAATCCAGTTCTTATCTGGCATCAATACAACTGTTACCAGCAATGTCGCAGGTTTAACTAATTCCTTCATTGAACTTTCCAATAGTGTAGGATTGTCCAATTTTGATTCCTGTCAGGATGAAATTGGAAATGATTGAAAATGGCCAACGAGCCAATAATTTGCGGTTCCTAAATTTCCCTAGTATTTCATCTATGTCTCCTAGGGAAATGTTAAAGAAATATTTTTTGGGAGATTTTCTCACTTTCAGAAGAATTAATTCCACCATTTATACAAGTATTTTACCTGCCTGATAGAAAATTGGATCAGCAATTGATCAACGAGGGACAACAGGAATCAAAACTGAATTAGATTTTAATAGGCTATTAAGTGATGTATTTAAGTATTAAATGAGGTTATATGCGGTTGCACTTATTGTAAGTTTTAAAAAATGAATAAAGAATATAACCTTAACCCTTCCTAACTCCAGTCTTTCTCCTCACCCTCCACTTTTATTACATGGGCGGGGCTAAGAAAGTTTTCTCGACTGGCAGCACCAAAAAGTCAGGAGACAAGAAATGCACGTTCCAAGCCATTTCCAAAGAGGACAATTTAAACCAATCTAGGGACAAGGAAGGAATCCAGAGTGAAGACGACACAATCGCTTTTTTTTTTTAAATAAACTTTATTCTATATTACAAATAGTTTTCTTTCCATATTGGACTGCAAAATAGGAATGCATTATATTTACAATACACAGGTATACAATTAATTATAACAAAGTTACATAAACTTGCCTTTACCAAGATACAATTCTTTCCCATTTAAATAGTGTATCTTTAATCAGTTGTGTGCCCATTTCACAATGAGAAAAACCTCCTAATGTGTTGTGGGTTTTTTTGTTTTTTTTTTTCCCCATTGAGGCTCGCAGTAACACTGGACTCTAAGGATATGTTTTATTACAAACGAGTCATGTTATAGGTAGAAGCTTTATCTAACAGCACCATCTCTGAGATATTGCAGGGTTCTTAATAGAGAATGACACGGTGACAAAATTCATCACCGCTCCCGTCCCCGCGGATAACCGCAGGAAATAATCCCATGTCATTTTCTAGTGTCAGTTTCAACCTCAGACCTTCTACACCAGCATTCTTCAAAGCAAAGCTTGCGGGTCAGTGGTTGTGACCAATTATACTCTGATTCTTTCTTCTCTCCTTAAAGAATGACATGAAGATGGTTTCCCGCGGGGACGGGAACGGTGATGAATTTTGTCACCGTGTCATTCTCTAGTTCTTAACTTTGAAGGAATTTGACAGACACCCGTTGAAAGGTTTTCTGCAACTCTGGGCTCTTTTTGCTAAGGTGCGCTTGCGTTTTTAGCGCACGCAGGATTTTAGCGGGCGCTAAACCTGCGTCGCTTCTAGAACTAACGCACCTTTGTAAAAGGAGCCGTATATGTCTTTTGGCCTCAGTCACTGGACTTGAAAAGCCAGTTTGATCAATGATGACTTTCCAAATGAGCAACGCAAAAATTACTGTCACTTATGCACATCAGAGTCGCCAATCATTTGCAATTCAACGTAAGAATAGCCATATTGGGTCAGAACGACGGTCCGTCTAGCCCTGTTTCTTGTTTCTAATCCAGGCCCATAAGTACCTGGCAGAAACCCAAATAGCAGCAACATTCTAGAACCCTTCAGAATAACAAGCAGCGCAGCAAAACCTGACAGCGCAACCATGCCCGACACTACGGAGCAGGACCTACTTTTACTGGAACAATGGTCCAGTACTTGGCAACTGAATTTTAATGCCAAAAAAACGTACGGTAATGCACCCTGGTAGCGGAAATCCACGCAGAACATACACCCTGAATGGTGAAAACCTAACCAGAACGCCATGAAAAACTAATCGATAAATTTAAGATTAACTTAAAAACTTTCCTATTTCAAAATGCTTTCAACTGCTCTTGAATTACCTCTTTCTCACTCAACCAACCACTTTTAAGAAGCGATCCCATTCCTAATGTTTTATTCCTTTCCCTCCATTTCCTTTCAACCCTCTCTTTTTTTTTTTTTTCTTTTCCTTTCTAATAATGTAACTTTACCCCTCTCCTTCCTCTTAATCATCTCTCTCAAGTTTGTCCTGTCCATGTCCTTAATGTACACTTCCCTTCTCCCTAACAAAACTTTACTTTTATATGCATAATCTTTTATCCCTATTTTAACATTTTATTGTAAACCGGCTAGATACCCATTGATGGTCGGTATATTAAAAATGAATAAACTTGAAACTAGTAATCATCCGAGAAGATATGAAAGCTGCCAATCAGGTGGAGAAAGCTTCAACAAAGGCTAGACAAATGCTGGGTTGCATCGGAAGGAGCTTCATCAGCCGAAAGCCTGAAATCATACTGCCGTTATACAGATCCATGGTGAGACCTCACCTGGAGTACTGTGTTCAGTTTTGGAGGCCACATTATCGAAAAGATGTGAAGAGAATGGAGTCGATTCAGCGAATGGCCACTAGGATGGTCTCAGGACTTAAAGATCTCCCATATGAAGAACGTCTGAGCAGACTACGCTTATATTCTCTTGAAGAGCGCAGAGAAAGGGGGGACATGATAGAAACATTCAAATACATCACAGGCCGCATTGAGGTGGAGGAAGAAATCTTTTTTCTTACGTGTCCCATAGCAACAAGAGGGCATCCGCTAAAACTCAGGGTGGGGGGGAGGGGGGAGTGAGATTTCATGGTGACACCAGGAAATACTTCTTCACCGAAAGGGTAATTGATCGATGGAATGGTCTTCCACGTCAGGTAGTTGAGGCCAGTACCATGCTCAACTTCAAGGGACGATGGGACCATCTGGTGGGGTCGCTCCAGAGGAATGCTTAAAAGATGGATTCTCGAGGGAGGGAGGGTTCTTGAGTGGGCAGACTTGTTGGGCCGTCGGCCCTTTTCTGCCGTCATACTCTATGTTTCTATGTTTAACCCCAAATTGTAGCAACATTCCATGCTACTGATCCCAGGGCAAGCAGTGGCTTTTCCCGATGTCTGTCTCAATATTAGACTATGGCCATTTCCTCCAGGAACTTGCCCAAATCTTTTTTAAACCCAGCTATGCTAACTACTGTTACAACGTCCTCTAGCAATGAGTTACAGAGCTTAATTATTCTTTGAGTACAGATGGACCACAGGTGTTTCCAAGTGATGCAGAATACGACTATCAGTTATCCATGTTCAATAATGCATTAGGTGTGCCAGCTTATGCCAGCCATTGACCTTCCCTAAGTGGGTGCACCTAAGTTTTGCCAAAGCAGTTTTACACCAGTATTCTATAATGGCTTCGGTACACCCGGATGCCACTACAGAATTGGTACTCAGCATGTGCCATTTGATGCTTCCACATTAAACAATTACCCCCTAAGCTTTTCTGATGAATAAGGCTCTGATACCCATCTGTCCACCATTAATCTATAATCTTTGACCTTTTTCCTAGACAGTGCTTCATGTTTTTATAAGTCAAATTGTCTGCTGTTATTAAGTTTCTCTAGTTCCCATATCTTTTTTTGTATCATACTCGTAAAATTTCAAACTCTAGTGCATTTTAATACGAGATTACATCATTTCGTTATGCACCTTAGGTTAACTTCCTGCGGGCCTTCAAAGACTGGTGTCCCTGTTTAGGGTTACCAGATTTTACTCACATTTGAATTTCTAACCTCACATGAAATAGACTGATGCAACTCCCCAAAGCATCATCACGTTGGCCATATCTTAAATTCGACTTTTGGGATTATTTATTGGCAGTGTCATTTCTTTGAGCCTTAAGCCTCTGTTAGATTGCTGTAGCCAGGGGCGTGTCTAACAGCTCAACTGGCAAAACAGAGATTACAATCAGAGACCTGTAACTAGAGAATGACATGGGGGACAAATTTTTACCCGTCCCGGCAGGAACTCATTTTCCCGTTCCATCCCCGTAAGTTCTTTTCCTGTCCCTGCCCCATTCCTGCAAACTCTGTCCTCATCTGCACAAAATTTGCGGGGAGGGGATGGGGAAATTGAGTTCTTGCGGGGACGTGGAAAAATTTGCCCCCGTGTCATTCTCTACCCGTAACTGTTCTAGATCTACCGTTCTATGAAGACAGCTAATGTTAGCTGTGGTAAACCATTCTAGCTCTAATACCTACTAGTGTATGCTCTAATGTGCTCACTTTGCTTAAATTTTAATACATACACTTCAAAGCTATGTTACTGCAGCTAAGCTGATGTTTGTCTGTTCAGTGCACAACACCCAAAACCTGAAGTCAGGCAAATGTCAGAGAAACTGAATGCAGGGTTCTTCTTGCTAATGGATTTGCCATGGTAACTTTCATCAGGGAAAGGGAAGCCATTTTGGATTTAGATTACACTTTTCTCAGCAGAAGCTCAACCACAGTAAGCGTTTTCCTGTCTCCATAAGGGACAACATACACCTGCAACCTATGTTCCGAAGTCTAAGTGGTTCCCTCTTTTCAATTTTATTCCTCCCTGCCCGACACAGCTTTTCAAAACCCGGACAAAAGTGCAGGATTTTGAAAAGCCATCTGGACCCCCGGACATGTCCTCAAAAGGAGGACATGTCCGGTGAAATCCAGACATCTGGTAACCCTACACTGGGAGGGTTTCTTGGAAGTTTGGTATGGGTGGCGGGAAACGTTTGGCATTAGCGAGTTGCCGGATATTTGGACTACTTTATTGCAGGGGCTTGACAGTACTTCTCTGTGTATTCCTAACCTCATTCTGTCGCTCCAGTAGCTTTTCCCAGTTTATTTCAAGCCTCATTCTGGTACTCCAATAGCTTTTCTCAGTTTATTTCAAGCCTCATTCTGGTACTCCAATAGCTTTTTCCAGTTTATTTCAAGCCTCATTCTGGTACTCCAATAGCTTTTCTCAATTTATTTCAAGCCTCATTCTGGCGCTCCAATAGCTTCTTTTCAGTAGTTACCATCTATTTCTTTCTGCAGGTGTTTTAGAGTGCTCTCTTGTGATTCCCCATGACCATCTGTTAGTTTTTTGCTGCTCCTGCATCATTAGTATCGGCCGGGGGGGACACGGTGACGTGACATGGTGGAGCAGAAGATGCATTGGTTAAAATTATTCTTCATTTTAAATATTGTATTGTTCTTTCGTGGGTTGTTTTTTTGTTTTTGTTTTGTTTGCACTACAAATAAGAAATGTGCAGTGTACATGGGAATTCGTTCATGTTTTTTTTTTTTTTCAAACTATAGTCCGGCCCCCGACAAGTCTGAGGGAACTGGCCCCCTGTTTTTAAAGAGTTTGAGGATCACTAGTCTAAGGTATGCGGGAGTCCTCCAACCGCATTTGTTCCAGTAGAGGGCGGTACTTCAATATCATTGGACAGGCAGTTTCTATGGAGTTCTGCAGAGTTCCTTGCTATTGAAAATGTGATACTAAAACAGATCCCCCCCCCCCCCCCCCGGAACAGAGTTGGAGGACTCCTGCACAGCTTAGAGGGAACATTGGCTTCAAGGCAGGTGCAATTGTGTACATGTGTGTGCCATTACGAAGGCACATATGTGTGTAATTTTCAAAATATGTGTCTAATTGCCCATCCTACCCTTGCTAGGTTTATTCTCCATACCTGGGAGTGCCTGTGCCGATATTATAAAGATAGGTGCTATGTTTCAGTGTGCTTACATTTTAAATATATACACCCCTGAGCAAGTTTATGAGGACACATTCGAACACATAAAATGTAATTGTACAATCTTGAGCCCCTTATAAAATTCTCCCCTAAAGGCATGCATTCTTTGTTTCTGCACGCAGTGGCGAGGCGTAGAGAATAGTAAATATACTTTTGAAAATGTTATCTGCACATGCTACTGTCCTTCCCAAACTCAATATGTCCTGGACAACCCCCCTCACAATCTAACTGGAAATCTGGGCCATGTGGAAATCTGAATATAATGCTAGCAAGATTGAAAGGGGAAGGGATTGGGACTTGTATAATGCCTTTTTGCAGTTCTACAAACACATTCAAAGCAGTTTACATATGGGTACTTCAAGCATTTTCCTATCTGTCTTGGTGGGCTCATAATGTATCTAATGTACCTGGGCAGTGGAGGATTAAGCGACTTGCCCAGAGTCATAGGGAACAGCACAGGGTTTGAACCCACAACCTCAGGGTCCTGAGGCTGTAGCTCTGACCACTGCGCCACACTCTCCTCCGATAATATCAGAAGGGAGCCAAGTATAGAACAGTGAAACCTTTGTGACATCGCTGATGAAGTTGGCTCTTAGGCATTGGTGGAATGAGGCATTATGACATCACAATATGAGCTCTGGAATATTGCTACTTAAGTCTGCGGTTGCAGCTTCATTTGATTTCACTGAGCAGTATTTCCAGTGGCAGAGACTCCAACCCTTCTGTAGCAAATACAGGAATGACGCTTGACCACATTAAGAACAGTGTGTGGTTGTGCCTGCTGTACCTTAGAGGGAACACTGGACTGGGGACAGTTGGCCCTTTTGTCAACTGGGAGCAGAGGGAAGCAGCAAGAACCTTAAAATCTACAAGTTCTGAGTTACAGACAAATCCGACTTAAAAACAGCTTTAACAACGTCGTAACTCGTTCTTAACCCGAGGACTGCCTGAACTTACAAAGGTGATCACGTCATACTATTTACCAATTTACAAGAGTATTACATGGTCAAGATCAATGATGTGGAAATTGACTTCTGAACGGCAGCTAGCCCATACATCAGATACCTTACAATGCTAAGCTAAAGATCAACAGGCTGCTGCACTCCCTCAATACAAAAATGAATTGGATGAAGAGAAAACTAATGGAAATCATGGGGATTCCAAAATAGATGCTGAAGACCGAATAAGGACCAGCTGAACAATTCCTGCTTCTTCAACAGTTTTCCAAAATACATTTATTGTTTTAAGTTGGTGTTTTTTTTCTTTTAAGATGATAAACTCCAGAATAATTTCAGGACACAGGTTGAAACAGAGTTAACCAGAGCCATATCCTGAACTATATGACGTCGACTGTTACCTGTGCTTTCCGGAAATGTAAAAATCCCAAGACTAAACAGTGTAAACATTACATTTCAGAGCCCCACTGGGCAGTGCATTTCTAGTTTTTATAACAAACTGAGCTTGAGACACAGTTTTCAAATACAATATAGTATAAAATTTGCACTGGTCAAAAAATACGTTCTCAGCATTTGCTAAGTATTACTCATCACACAAATTTAGCATTAACATTCGTACAAAATTGTGTGTTAGTTGTAGTGATTCAAATGATAACATTTGGGTTTCATTGAGAAATGCTATTCTGGGTTCTAGCCGTTGCAATAGAGCATTTTCTACTCAAGCCACTAAAACTCTATGCAGACTGGTGCCCTCTGTTGGCAGGTGGTGTTAAGTGCAAGCAAATTTTAGTCAGCTATCATGACAGAAAAACCAGCAGTGAGAAAATGTATTGACAATCTTAATACTCCCTCTTTGTGCCTATATAACATGGTTTATACCATGACTGACAATTATGCACAGTGTCTCCCAAGTTCAGATAAAGCTTCCACCTTAACAGAGGGTTAAAGTCACATGACATAGTACGCAGATCAATGCTTCCAGGCAAACAAACGCCAAAACAAACAAAAAAAAAGGAAATAAAAGTAAGACCACGTCCACATCATTTGCAAGGCTTTTTTTTTTGTCTCTCTCAGATTTAATTATATTTTAACATGCGCTATCATAATAATAAAAATAAAAAAATTGTCATAGTTTCCCTTAGGAATCCTGGGGGAACTCCACATATTAACAGCAGAAGTCTGGAGGGATTCAAGGCAGGAATCAGAGATCTCAAAAATCAAACAAAGCACAACAAGGTTAACAAAGGTAGACAGAGCAGCTTTAAAGCTCACGGTGGTCCACACTGAAATGAAGGTCATTTTTTTTCATGTTCTTTTTGTATTATTATTCATTAGTTCTCTGAGGTGTTCAGTTTTTAGAAAGTTCAAAAATAAAAGAAGATGTACCGGCCCCCCCCAAATTAATTATAATAAGTAATTTTTAAAAAACTAACAAAACATTACAGATTGTTTTTTCTCTACAGCTGTGCAAATCACACTCTTGAATCAGCAACATTTTTTTTTTTTTTTTACTATGTGCAAAAAATCCATGAGCCGGTAGCATATAAAATGCGCCAATTGGATATGAAGCCAGTCTGTCGTTACAATTCTTGTCCCCAGTGAGAAAGTATAGAGAACAGCATTCATTTCTCATTGTGGAACTTTCTGTTTCATCAAAACCTTTGGTTTTTTTTGTTTGTTTATTTTTAAACATTTTCTTTTTCATTCACTTGGATTCATTGGCTAGGATGGTCCTGTTATCCCGATCTCTCAAATCATTTAGGCAGACAGCAGATGAAGGTTGCTTGGTTCTTTTCATAAAAACAAAGCAATGGATTTAAATCTCCCAGGAAGATGCACAATTAACTGAACTAAAAGTGTGTGTGGGGGGGGGGGGGGGGGAGGGAGGAGGGAGAATAACCTCTACCAAAACCCCAACTTATTGGTTCAACATGGAAAAGTCCACCTGGACCAAATATGTCCTCACCTCTTGGCTAATGTCCATCATCAAATTACATGCAATAGATGCTTCACTGCCATGTTATATCTTTTTATGGTGAGTGGATACATCCAATAAGCTGCGGATTATAACCATTAAAATAAGATTCAATTTCAGTGGAAACGGCGTAGTATTAATGAAGCTTCCTGCAATGAATTAGTGAAAAACATTTCACTAAATTCTTTGCTGGGTCCATTACCTCCATTAACTGCGAAGACCCAATGGTCGTCATACATGGGAAATAAGAAGAAAATGCTTTTTACCACATGTTGAGCTAATGTTAACGAGGAAGACTCAGCTAACGTATGATGCTGACGGTCTGGGGAAAGAGTAGGGATGCCTTCAAAACACGCAGGACTTCTTACGCTTGACGGGTCATCTTTAGTTCTGAACAATCTCAAGCCTGGTTGAATGTGCTAAAGCGTTTCACAGCTGCCTTCGACTCTTCGTTCATGGATAGCAGCCATCTTGCTTTTTTCTTTATGATCCGCTCCTTATTGTGCAGGTTGACATTGTAATTCTTGTGCTCCCGAACCACTTTCCGTACAACAATTTTAAAAATTTTTGAAAAACGTCCGTCTAGAAAGCCTGAAAGTTAAAAAGAGCTTTTATAATGACTTGGTCCTCGGTGATTCACCTTCTGAAAGAACTTGTCAAAAACAAGGGTTGAGGAAAAGGAGTAAACACGGTGATCAGACTGGTCCTGCTTGTTGATGTAAGAGAGACATTTTCAACTTGATACTGCCAGAAAAGGTGGAATTTTACTGGATGACAAATGCCAAAATCTTGTACTATGTTGACGTAAGAGTGCAATTAGCTCCAGGATGACTGTGCGAGTCCTTAATTTGTTCAGAAGGTTGGCGAGACAGCTAGTGCTCAAGATCTCTATCAATAACTGTGTCTTTAGTCTCATGAAAACAACCCTTAGTAAAATATTCCTAATTTATTAGGTCCATATTTTAAAGTAGGGTCACCCTTTCAGATGTGAGATTGAATCTTTCCCTCTTTTTTTTTTTTTTTTTTTAAACAAAGATAGCTTAAAAAAAAATCAATAAAAGTATTTGGTTGCAATGCAGAGTTGATGAGAGACCAGATGCTTTGCAAGGTGCATCTTTATTTCTTTGCAACAAAACAATTTTTCAAAAAAAACCTATAAGTCTGAAATAAAGACGGCTTGAGTTGCTGAGAAGTTCTTGGCTTCTGCTTCTACTAGGAGATGACATGTTGACAGTTTCTTTTAAATGAATGCAGTACCAGTCTCCATGCTCCAACCCATCGCCTTGACATCCAGTCAGTTTATCAAAAGTAGTGGTTTGCTACCAGAGATGGTTTCCAATTATAATAAATTGATTTCTTTCTTTTTTTTGTTGTTGTTCTTAGTTAAAAATGTACTAATACTGACTTCATTTCCGTTCAAATAAATCTATGGCAACAAGCAGCAACAGCAGGTAAGACCTTTCAATGTCCCACACTGGTAATCCTAGGATTTGATGACTTGGGATCTGTGAGCAAAGCCCTCGTGCTCGAGAATCTCTGTCAACCCAAAGCGAAGTCTCTTCGGCAACCTCCCTTCAGACTGGGAACGTGGGAGAGCTGGTCAGGTGACTCTGCTTACATCCAATCAAAACTTGCACTTGGTAAAGATGATGATCTCGTCTGAGGCACGGCTTGGTTTATTCCTCCCAGGGGACCCTGGAAGGACAGTTTTCAGCTGTCTATACTCATGAGGGCAATGACTTGTTCAAGTTTGTAGGCAAGTTTCTGCTTCCCAGCCTGGTCATCTTGATCTAAAGCTGTCAGGATCTGTTAGCAAAGAAAAGAAGATGAAATACAACCTTGTAAATGAAATCGGATAACTCTGTCATGCAGCCGTGGCGGCTTAGGCCACAATTTCACGTCAAGTGCTTCAATGTTCTTTGATATCAAGGCCGTTATTCTAAAGCAGTGTTTCTCAGTCGTCTCCCAGAGGCCCACCTAGCCAGTCAGGTTTTCAGGATTACTATAATGAATATGCACGAGAGAGATTTGCATGCAAATCTTTCTCATGCATATTCATTGTGGTTAGGGCTATGAGGCATCCAGATTTTCCCAGACATGTCCGGGGGACCGGACGGCTTTTCAAAACCTGGCACTTTGTCTGTGTTTTGAAAAGCTTCCAGAAAATTGCAGTCGGGCATCATGCCGCATCCGTGCATGCGTGGATGCCCTCCTGCCCGGACGAGAGCATGCAGCTGGGTGCGGGGCTAGGGCGGGACTGGGATATAGCAGGGCGGGGATGCATGGAACTGGTTGGGCCTAGGATGGGGCTAGGGGGATTTTTCCATTTGAAAAATCTAGTTACCCTAACTGTGGTAATCCTGAAAACATGACTAGCCAGCTGTGTCTCTGGGAGAAGGTTGAAAAGCACTGTTCCAAACGGTGATGGGACTAAATCGCGCGAGACAACGGCGCGCCGACAACTGAGCGCAGACAACTGAGCGCAAGGTTGACGGCGCGCCGAAGAAAAGCACTATTTTAAAGGGCTCCGACGGGTGGTGTGGGGGGGGGAACCCCCCCACTTTACTTAACAGACATTGCGCTGGCGTTGTGGGAGGTTTGGGGGGTTGCAACCCCCCCCATTATACTTAAAACTGAACTTTTTCTCTAAAAAACAGGCAAAAAGTTTGGTTTCAAGTATAATGAGGGGGGTTACAACCCCCCAAACCCCCCACAATGCCAGCGCGATGTCTGTTAAGTAAAATAGGGGGGGTTCCCCACCAACACACACCCCCCCCGTCGGAACCCTTTAAAATAGTTCTTTTCTTCGGCGCGCCGTCAACCTTGCGCTCAGTTGTCGGCGCGCCGTTGTTTCATGCGATTTTGTCTATGAACCGTTCCAAACAGCGGTCAGAAAGATGCTATTTATACGCTGGGATCCACACAGCATAGAGCAGGGATCTCAAAGTCCCTCCTTGAGGCCCGCAATCCAGTCGGGTTTTCAGGATTTCCCCAATGAATATGCATTGAAAGCAGTGCATGCACATAGATCTCATGCATAGTCATTGGGGAAATCCTGAAAACCCGACTGTAATACAGCTCTCGAGGACTGGAGTTCCCTACCCCTGTTATAGGATACCAGTGAGCAGGGACCATCTATTGCAGGGATCTCAAAGTCCCTCCTTGGGGGCCGCAATCCAGTCGGGTTTTCAGGATTTCCCCAATGAACATGCATTGAAAGCAGTGCATGCACATAGATCTCATGCATAGTCATTGGGGAAATCCTGAAAACCCGACTGGATTGCGGCCCTCAAGGAGGGACTTTGAGACCCCTGGCATAGAGATATCAAGGGGGTGTGACTCGGGCTGGACTAAAATCTACACCCTGGTTCCCCATTTTACACGTGTAAGGGGAAAAATTTCAGGGTCAAGTTTTACATCACCTCAAAGGCATACCTAGGTTTTTAAAAAGTGCCCACTTCAGCCAGGGCTTTGCACGAGGGATTAAGGGGCCATTTCTCCCTAATCGCAAGTAGGTTAATTTCACCTCCACCCCTTACTGGACAGCACCTACAAGCGTGGTTGTCTAAAATGGAGCAGCTATACAGGAAGCTGAACCACTTCCATGCAAAAGTTTTTCAAAATATTATTGAATACTTAAATATGTCGATATTCTAATTAATTGCTACTAATTGAAGATATTTTAAGTCCAACTTTGCATCAGAGAAGACGTTTGCTCTGTTCTCCAAAACAACTGCTTCTTCACCTTTATTTTGCAGTAATTACAAAGGTGAATGCATCGTACTGATTAACAATTTCCAACGTGCATTGAGGGCTCCTTTTACAAGGCCACGCTGGCGGTTTAACGCACGCTAAACCGCCGGCTGCGCTAGTCGCTGCCGCCTCCTCTTGAGCAGGCAGTAGATTTTCGGCCAGCGCAGGGGGTTAGCGCATAATGAAAAGTTTCACGCGTTAAACCCGCTAGCGCGGCTTTGTAAAAGGAGCCCTAAGTGGTCAAGAGCAATGACATGGAAATTTGACTTCTTAATTTCAGCTGGCGCATATATCAAAACTCTTAGAGTGCTAAGCTGAAGATTTCAGGGACTTCCACTCCAGGGAAAGAAAATAGACGGCCAAGTATGGACATTTAGAATTACTAGACAACTTTACGAAAGGCTCGCAGAGCTTTTTGTAAAGGAACTATAAGGGCAGGTTAAAATTCATGTGTATGTGTTGGCATGTACACATGAGCACATACTTTAGAAAGAAACATGCTTATGGACTTGCAAAACAGGAAACATGTGCACTGGAGAAGTGGCGTAGTAAGGGTAGGAGGCGGCCCCCCCCCTGCACCCTCCTCTCCGCTCCCCCCACCGCTCCTTCCCACACTTGCGCTCTCTCTCCCCACCGTACCTCTTAATCTTCACCAGTGTCTTCTGCAAGAATGCTCCTTGTGCCAGCGTTGGATTCCCTCTGATGTCACTTCCTGGTCCCCTGACCTGGAAGTGATTCAGCGAGGAATCAGGCTGGCACAAGTGACAGGCAGAAGTTGCTCGCACTGGCAAAGATAATACAGGGGTACGGGCATGGGGCTGGCATGGGGTGGCAGGGCAGGGTGGAGAGGTGCCAGCGCCCCCAACGACTTGGTGCCCGGGGCAGTCCACACCCCCCGCACCTCTTTTACTGTGCCACTGCACTGGACTATCTTTATGCGGGGCTCTACGCATGTAGCTAGTATCACTTATATGTACCCTTATGCCAGATTCTGATTCCCATAAGGACTAAATCTAAGGTAGTGCCCCTTCCCCCATGGGTCCTAGGACCAGTTCCATTTATTGTATCTAGAAAAGCAATGGGGCGACGCAAATATACACATAGGCATTCTAGAGAGGAATACTACAAGCAATCCATAGCAAATAATCATGGTCTTCTTGCCTTCCTCTGAATGAGCAAGAAAGGAAAATGCTTCATGGAAATTTACAAGACATTTGAATTCCGTACGACCGATGTTTCATTTCAACCCATTTATGTATTTGCACTTGCAGAAAATGCCTCATTTCAGCACCGATGGCATCTATTATTGTTGATATGTTGGCAAAGCTCGTATGAAGGAGAAATATTTTTGTCTTTCAAGCCCTATGCTGCGACGTAATTACAGCACTTAAGTCCCACAATATATTAATTACAACTTCACTGTAATTTCAACCATATGTGGTATTCAATCCTTTGAGAACCTTCGATACAGCGTTTTCAATAGCATTACAAATTAGCTGGCCTCTGTTATTAAAAATTCTTCGTTCTGATTATGTGGTCATTATGTCTGGTACAGTATGAAGAGTTCTGAAAAATGTTATTTATCATTTTAATTTGATCTTTCATATGGGAATGCAAGCATTAAATCTGTATAGAACAGATTATCTGACGCAGTAAAACATCCAGTTCCTTACTCTCATTGCAAGATAAAATAGAAAAAAGCAGATGTCTGTAATAATCTCCAATTCTGGGGTGTTTAGGGGCTCTTTAATTTAGTTTGAACTTCTTAAGCATGTATGTGGTCTTTTTTTTGAGGGGAAGAGATAATGGTTACTGTGGATGGGCAGACTGGATGGGCCATTTGACCTTTATCTGCTGTCATGTATCTATAATCATAAAGCTCTATGATATCACAATGCAGGTGTAAAGAGCCTTAGCCAACAGGGAGAGAAGGAGATAGTGGATGTTGCAGATGGGCAGACTGGATGGGCCATTTGGTCTTTATCTGCCATCATGTTTTTATGTTTCTATGTTTCTATAACCATAAAGCTCTATGACCTCACAATGCAGGTGTAAAGAGCCTTAGCCTATGGGAAGAGGAAAGGCAAATGTTAAGAGCCTTAGCCAATAGGAAGAGGAGATGCAAATGTTAAGAACCTTAGCCAATAGGGAGAGGAGGAGATAGTGAATTGTCTAGATGGACCATTTGGCTTTTATCTACCATCATGTTTCTATAATCATAAAGCTGTATGACCTCACAATGCAGGTGTAAAGAGCCTTAGCCAATAGGAAGAGGAGATGCAAATGTTAAGAGCCTTAGCCAATAGGAAGAGGAGGAGGAGATAGTGGATGCTCTGGATGGGCCCTTTGGCCTTTATCTGCCATCATGTTTCTATATCCCTTTATAATCGTGGATTCCTTGAAATCTTGGATTCCTTTATAATCTTGAAAACTTATGTAAAAACATTTTGTATAATGGATGAAAATGTACCATAAGATGACACATGCAGTGGTTTATGCTGTAAACTCTCCATTACTGAGGAAATTGGACTAAAATGATTTCACCAGATTCAGAGAAGGAAAATCTAATTAAACAACATTTGCCTTGGATTAGAAAATGGATACAATTGATAAGAAGAATGAAAATTTCACAGGGAGGAAGCTTGGGGCTACAACAGATCGTTTTTTGGTGAAGAAGTTGACAATTCCCCCTTAAATATTCTATTACTATTTCGTTGGCCAGAATAAAGATACACATTTCATTCTGAAAGCACTTGAGACGCTGCTTTTGCAGAGTGCTGATCGGTAATCACTTTGGATGGGAATGTTCTACAATTCAAAAGTTTCAGAAGGAGGTTCAAATACCAATTTAGCAAGACCCTTAAAGTCCCATAATGCCCCTTCTTTCAATCCTCCTCCTCCTTCCTACCGAAACTTCTCCCCCCCCCCCGTCTCCCTCCTCTCCCCCCTTCTTCCTCCCCGCAGTTCGTAATTCTATGATCAATTTGACCACTTGTAACTACTTTCTCCTTGCTATTCGCAACTCTATGATCAATTTTGGTATGTACCCACTTGTAACTTCTTTCTCCTTGCTGTTCGCAACTCTATGATCAATTTGGCATGTAACCTCTTGTAATTTGTTCTAACCAATGTGAACCGCCTAGAACTCTTCTGGGTATGGCAATATACAAAAATAAAGTTATTATTATTATTATTATTATTATTATAACGTGAAAAATCAGACTTCTTCCACTCTTCCATGCCCGGTTCTGGGGGATGATTCTGCCTGGAAGCTTCATGTGAACTAGACCTTACTGATGAATTGTTTGCTCCCAGTCACCAAAGTTACATAGATCCAGAAATTCTGGGAGATTGCAGCGATGGAGAAAATGATCTGTGTTATGAGAGAGTGTCCACTTCAATTTTAGGATATTTGATATCTCCGTCTATTGTATATGGAGTGGAGGAATAGTCTAATGCAGCGGTCCCCAACCCTGTCCTGGACCAGTCAGGTTTTCGGGACAGCCCTAATGAATATGCATGGGGCAGATCTGCATTCCTATCATCTTCATTACATGCAAATCTCTTTCATGCATATTCATTAGGGCTATCCTGAAAACCTGACTGGCTGGTGGGTTGGGAACCACTGGTCCAATGGTTAGAGAGTGGGCGGGAAAATAGAAGGCTCAGGTTCAGGTCCCATGGAGGTTCTTGAGGTCTTGGACATGTCACTTAATCCTTTATGTATTGCTTCAAGAAAAAACCAATGTATCACACCATGAAAACCACAGAAGGGAGGGGTCCTTCCTTGTATGGTCACAAGAGTTTAACGCTGACTTGAGGGCCCTTCTGGACTTCCCTCTTCTCCATTAAACAATCCTGCAGCTTGGCTTCTTGTGAGAAGTAAAAAAACGAGAAGACCCAATATTCCCCAGAAGAAGGAGCAATCCAACAAACGAGACACAATGTTCTGGACTTTCCTTTATTTTTTCAATCAGTGTTAAGAAAGTGTCCACATAAACCATATTAAAAACTAACGGATCCGACATTTGCCGTCTTTCGGCTAACGAAGCCTTTCTCAAGGGTCCGGTCGTTAAATAATACGCTAGTATTGTGGAGTTGATTTCCAAATTGCAAAATCCTTAAGTGCAAGAGGCTTTTTAAGACTCTTACAGCCCGTCCTCTACTAAACATGATTGAAAAAAAATAAAGGAAAGTCAAGAACATTGTGTCTCGTCTAGTTTGTTTGCTTGGCTTCTTGGACACATACCAGCCTTTAGTGGTGAAAAATGATACAAATATTATTGAAAATTATTAAAATTACGATCATCCCCAAAGGGTTCTATGCTTCGTTGCTCCCCATCACTGGTACAGGGTAGGGCACACCCCCATTCTCTTCAGTCCTCACCTCTTCACTATATTTGCCAACGTAGGAGAAAATCTCGGAGAGCGCACTCATGGTGTTGAACTCATTCATATGCATGCGTGACTGCTCAGCCAGGTAGGCATTCATGTCCTGGTCACTGATGGCGGGCATCTTGCCAATGTCCGCATAGTACCTGGTAAAGACAAAATGGAAGAGTTAATGGATGCACAAATACCGAAAGAGTCAAAGCCAGGCCTAGAACTTGGCAGTTGTATGATGCAATCTCGGGACATAATACCATGATACCGTTGCTTTCTTCCCCTCCCTCACCGCTAACTAGCATCATTTATTCACTAATATCATTTTTATGATTCTACCCCTCCCCCAGAGAGATATGCATCACCTGAAATCATAGAAATTGCTTTGAATGTGATATGATACATCCATATTAACAGGGTTGCCAGATTTTACAATTGTATAATCCGGATACCCTAGACCAGCGATGGCGAACCTATGGCACGCGTGCCAGCTGTGGCACGCGAAGGCCTTGCAGCTGGCACGCGGGAAGGTCCGCAATTAAGATATGCGGCGCGGCGGGAGGCGAGTGTGCTGGTGTCTGCTTTGCAGCTCACCTGGCAACAGGGCCGGACTGGCCATTGGAAGGACCGGGCATTGTCCCGGTGGGCCGCGGCCCATCTTCCTGTGCTGGCTGCAGTCCTGTGAGTGGATGTTTAGCCTGACTGCCTTCCCCTTAGTATCCTATGAGCCAGGCAGTGTGTGAGGGGGAAGTGGGAGGAGGAAGAGAAGCTTCACACTGAGTCTGTCACAGGAACTCAGTGAGGCTGTAGTATGATTCCAAATGTGACATCTGTAATCAGGAACAGTTCCTAGTGCTCCCATGCTAGAGAGGTGAGGATATGGGGGGATGTTAATGTGTCTAATAATGTGCTCCTCTGTAAAAACCTCTGTATCTTCCATGGGGGACATGCTAAATTCGAGGAAATAAAAAAGCTGCTTATGATGATTGCAAAGAGAAGTTCAGTAAGCTGAGAGGAGGGCTGGGCTCTCTGTGAACAACCAGCACACTAATCCTCTGCGCTGTACCTTATAGAAAACTCAATATAGCAAAAAACAGTAAAGTGTATATGTGGCCCTTCACAGTGCTTTTGTAAACATCATAATAAAATAACAAAGGCTCCAATAATGAAAAATAAAAGTCCTTTTCCCATACACTCAGGTCACCTCTTAATTAGTTGTTATTGTGATGAATCCAATGTTGTATAGTCATTAATGTGATTAATCCAGTTTGCAGGTCATTTTATTTGGGGAATCGCAGTCACTTCTTATTAGTGGCTAGCCGTGCCTCTCAAGCGTGCTTCTGCATTTTAGCCCTGCCCCTGGACTTCAATGGGCGGGGCCTGCGTGAGGTCATGTGATTGGGCTGCTCAACCTAAAATGCCCGGGCCTATTTTTTGTCCCAGTCCGGCCCTGCCTGGCAATGTGTTCCTCGCGGCTGCCTGAACCGCCGCGGGGCTGTGAGACAATATATTTTTTGACCAAAACGGATGTCTACAATTAGTAAAATTTCCCAATCACATATTTTTTTATGGGGACGGATTTGTATACAGCACTTCATTAGATTTTTTTTATTATACAAATTTTATCTTTTTGTAGACTTGAAGTCTTGAACAAAGAAAATGAGTACAGCAAAAAAAGCAAAAACAGATAGTGGAAGACCATTCCAAGAGGCCTGGACAGAGACATATGGAGTGATTGAACGCAGTGGGAAAGCATTGTGTATTATGTGTAATGAAAGTGTTGTGTCTCGCACATCAAGTGTCAAACATCACTTTGAGACCAACCATAACAGTGTTGCTGAACTTGGTTTAGCTCAAAGAAAAGAGTTCCTTGTAGGAAAATTAAAGAAATATCACTCCCAGTCTCTTAGTTTTAGCAACTATCTTTCAAAAACTAATCATCTTACAGTTGCCAGCTTTCAAATTTCACTGTGCATGGCAAAACATGGTAAGCCCCTCTCTGATGGAGATTTTATCAAAAAGGCAATTTTGCCTGGGAGTAATTCACTCTTCCATGATTTCCAAAACAAGGATAAAATTGTGCAGCGCATCTCTGAGATGCCGCTAAGCAGAAATACTGCAAAAGATAGGGTTCTGCGAATGGCTGCTGATGTTAGTCAACAGCTTACTTGCGACTTACAAAAAGCACCCTTCTACTCCATGTGCTTGGATGAAAGTACAGATATTACTAACCATGCAAGACTAGCGCTCATTTTGCGTTATGCTACTGGTGACATCATGAGAGAAGAGCTGGTAAAACTGCTGTCTTTGCCTGGAAGAACACAGGGGATAGATATCCACAATGCTGTGATGGAGGCTTTTTCATCACTAGACATAAGTCCAGAAAAAGTGGTTTCAGTTACTAGCGATGGAGCACCTAGCATGGTGGGGACAACATCAGGATTCATTCATTTCTTTGCTAAGGAAGCAAAACATCCACTGATTCAATTTCACTGCATAATACATCAAGAGGCTCTCTGCGCCAAAGAAAGCAGCAAAAAACTTGACGATGTCCTCAAAGATGTAACAAAAATGGTGAACTTCATCATGGCGCGTGCTCTTAATTTTCGACAATTTCAAGCCCTTCTTGATGAGGTTCAGGCACAATATAACACTTTACTGATGTACAATAATGTCCGGTGGCTGAGCAGAGGACGAGTGTTAGAGAGATTTGTGGCCTGCTTGGAAGAAGTTAGGCTATTTATGAACGAAAAGGGGGAAGACTATCCTCAACTCACCAACATGGCCTGGCTTACCAACCTCATGTTCTTTACAGATTTTACTAACCACTTTAATGTACTAAACAAAAAATTACAAGGCATGGGAAAAATAGCAGAAAGCATGTTTAGTGACATCAAAGCTTTTGAGAGAAAATTGCATGTTTTTGAAAAAGACCTTGAGAGTGGACAGCTAAAATATTTTCCCAACCTAAAAATACATTTGGATAATTCTACAACATTTGTGGACAGTCATAAAAAATACCAGGAAATCCACAAAGCATATTCCACCATTGTAGCCGAAGCAAAGGAGAATTTTAGTAAAAGATTTTCTCAGTTCCGTAAGATGGAGACAACCCTTTCATTTATAACTTCCCCAGAAAAGTCCACATTTGAAGATCTTGATCTTTCCTGCTTACAGTGGTTGGATATTCAAAATTTGGAAATGGAGCTACTGGAATTTCAAGAAAGCTCTATCTGGAAAAGTAAATTCAATGACCTGTGTGCGGCTCTTGAACGTATTGAGTGTGAAAGGGTGACAAATGAAATCACTGCTAGCAGTTCTGAAAATGAAATCCTAAAAGCATGGAATTCTCTGCCAGACAATTTTAAGTCCATGAAAGCACTTGGGATTGCTCTTTTTACTTTGTTTGGGTCATCCTATGCTTGTGAGCAGCTATTTTTGGCTTTGAATCATATAAAATCTGATGCTAGAAACATATTAACGGATGACATGAGTGCTGCATGTGTTGCTCTGAAATTAACGCACTATGAGCCAAGGATTGACAAGCTATCAGCATGCATGCAACAACAAAAATCACATTAATTTTTTTCAGAGCATGCCCAATGCATATGTTTACATGAAGCAGTGTTTTCAGTTTGCAGTTAAGACACTTTCTAAGTTATTTAAATATTATTTAAAGATGTTATTGGGAGGTTACCTGTGAGAGGTGCAGCGTTTCTGGAGGTGTTCCCGTGCCCCGGATAGCAGCAGTGCTCTGAATACATCGAGAGCGGCTGACTTCGGATGCCGAATTTCGGCGGGCACCCGCGGAGACAACAGCCCTGACGTCAGCCGGGTCCTACACTAGCCAGTGAAAAGGACGCCGCTACTGCCTATCTGTGGAGGTTACCTGTGAGAGGTGCAGTGTTTCTGGAGGTGTTCCCGTGCCCCGGATAGCAGCAGTGCTCTGATTACATCGAGAGCGGCTGACTTCGGATGCCGAATCTCGGCGGGCACCCGTGGAGACAACAGCCCTGACTTCAGCCGGGTCCTACACTAGCCAGTGAAAAGGACGCCGCTACTGCAGCGCGGCCGCAGGGCGTGGCCAAAGGGGCGTGCCCTAAGGGGCACGTTAGGCCCCTTGGGAGCCCCTTGGGAAGACACTGGGAGACACTGGACAATAAGGACTGCTGGAGCTGTATGCTAATAAGTTGCTTAATTTAAATCAAATGGGGAAAAGGAAAGCTAAACCCAAAATATCGACTCCAGTAGTAGTTGGTCCTATAGATAGACATTTTTATGTCTTCTGATGTTAGAGGAGGTAATCAGGATGCTGCATCTTTATCGGAGGCATCGCTTAGCCCTCTAGAAAGAACTCCTCCTCCTCTACCGAAAATTGCTGTTGGTTTGGATTCCCAAAGAGGTTCCAATTCTCAAACTGTGGTTCCTATGGAGCAGGAGGTATCTTCTTCATTATTTTATGAGGAGATGCCTAAAGCTATCTCCTTTCAAAGAGAGGCTTTTGCTCCATTAGAAGCCCGGAATGAGCCACAGGAAATTTCCCTTAAAGATTTATGGTTAATAAATGTTAGAGTAGAAGAGTTATTAACATCAGTGGTTATTAACAAAATGTGAAGTTTTCAAAAGAAGTAGTTACTAAATTAGAAAATATTGATTCAAATTTGAAAACTATTGAGAAACGTTCTCTGATTATGGAATCGCAAGTATCAACATTACAAACTTTGTCATCTTCTGTCCTTAAAGATTCACATATTACTTATACAAAATTTGAAAAAATGGAGAATATACTTCGGGCAAAGAATCTGAGATTGGTCAACTTTCCAAAAACTCATTTATTGACCTCAGAGATTTTGATTCGCAAGTATTTTAAAGAAGTTTTGGGGTTGGCAGATCCAGATTCCTTGCCCATAACAAATATGTATTATATCCCACAGAGAAAGAAAGTTTCGGCAGAATTGGGAGTAGACAAGTTGGAACAGATAGAATTTGATTTAACAGGTTTTTTGGAAGACTCACAAGATGTAATCCAAACTAGGTCTACCCTATTAATAACTTGTGCTAGGGAATTAGATAAATCTTTAATTATGAAAGCTTATTTTCAAAATAAGCAAGCAAAGTTTTGTGGATATAATGTATTAATATTTCCAGATGTAGCCCAGGCTACACAATTGAGAAGAAAGTCATTTTTGAATTTAAAATCAAGACTGCTAGCCCTAGGAGCTACTTTTTATTTAAAATTCCCATGCAAATGTTTAGTGAAATTTAAGGAAAGTGATTATATATTTTGGGATTCTATACAATTAGAACAGTTTCTAAAGCTTCATGAAACACAAGTAATTGCCACTTGATTTAATTGCAATATGAGTTCAGTAGAATAGTGCACTGTAAAATTGATCTTAGTTCTAAGATCTTGATTATATTTTTAGTTTATAGTTGAAGTTAAGATCAGGATAATCTCCCGTAATGAGGACTAGAGGACAATGACAGTAATGTAAGATTAATTTTATTTTCAAAGATTGTGATACTATGTTCCTTATATTATTATTTGTATAAATGATAATGTTTAAAATTGATAAATTAAAAAAAAAGAAAAAAAAAAGATGTTATTTAAAAAAGGGACTTTACGTGGCCCTGTTGTATTCCAATCTGGAATTTCCAATAAAAACGGTTGGTTTAATTGAAAGCTCTTTTGTTTTCTTTACCTCATATTATTAGAAATGTAATGATTTAACTATTTTCTAATTTGATTGCAAATTTTACAAAAAAACATGTATAGACTCTTTGGGAATGCACACCGAGTCTTGACACAGTTAACAGTTTTAAGAAGTTTATCTTTTTTTTTTTACACAGGATACATTTGACATGTTATGTGAATAATGCATTTAAAATATATTGTGTAACTGAATCAAATTCTTCCTAAATTCATTAAATTGAATGAAATCATTAAAACATTATAAATTGCCAATAAACTGAAATGAAAACCAAAGGATTGTGAATCAAATTGATTCTCTGACAATACAAAGATTCCAACCTTTAAAAATGATGTTACATAGTTCAGGCAACTTTATAAAGAGTTTTTAGATACTAAAATCTTGTTATTAAGGTTTAATTGACGTGCTGGCACTTTGAGGAAATTCTTTGGTTTTGGGCGGCAGTTTGGGCACTCGGGCTCAAAAAGGTTAGCCATCACTGCCCTAGACTCACCCCCAGGCCCGCCCATCTCTGCCCCAGTTCCGCCCTAGCTCCGCCCCCGCTGCCTGCGTTGGTCGGGCAGGAGGCAATCCGCGCATGTGCAAATTGCCTCCTGCCTGACGTGATTGAGAGGAGGCTTTCCAAAATACGAATTGCCGCACTGGGACAGACCAAAGGTCCATCAAGCCCTGTTTCCAACAGTGGCCAACCCGGTACCTAGCCAGATCCCAAGCAGTAAAATGGATTTTATGCTGCTTATCCTAGTAATAAGCAGTGGATTTCCCCAAGCATAGAAACATAGAAACATAGAAATAGACGGCAGATAAGGGCCCACGGCCCATCTAGTCTGCCCACCTTAATGTCCCTCCCCTACCTTTGCCCTGTGAATAGATCCCATGTGCCGATCCCATTTGGCCTTAAAATCAGGCACGCTGCTGGCCTCAATCACCTGTAGTGGAAGACTATTCCAGCGATCAACCACTCTTTCAGTGAAAAAGAATTTCCTGGTGTCACCTCGTAGTTTCCCGCCCCTGATTTTCAACGGATGCCCTCTTGTTGTCGTGGGACCCTTGAAAAAGAAGATATCTTCCTCCGCCTCGATGCGGCCCGTAAGATACTTGAACGTCTCGATCATGTCCCCCCTCTCTCTGCGCTCCTCGAGCGAGTATAGCTGTAATTTGTCAAGCCGTTTTTCGTATGGTAGATCCTTGAGTCCCGAGACCATCCGGGTGGCCATTCTTTGCACCGACTCCAGTCTCAGCACATCCTTGCGATAATGCGGCCATCTCAATAACGGCCTAAGGACTTCTCTTTAAGGAAATTATCCAAACCTTTTTCAAACCCTGCTAATCTGATTCTACCACATTCTCCAGCGACAAATTCCAGAGTTTAATGACATGTTGTGTGGAGAAATATTTTCTCCGGTTTGTTTTAAATATACTACTTAGTTAGCTCCATTATATGACCCCTTCATCGCACGTCTCACACATATTCATTGTGGATATCCCAAACATCTAACTAGGTTGAGAACTCCTGACAGAATAAGGAGCGCATGTTCCGATATGCTTGAGCTATATTAATATGTACAGTTGAAACTGACTCCAATAAATTTAATGCCTACAGTGAGTGATCAACAAGGCTTTCAGTGCGCTCAGAGATATGAAACTCCAAGAAGGGAGGGGGTTGCCCCCCTTTTCCCCCCGGTATGAGTTCACACGGAGATAGGTTATAGATTCATTAAAGCTTATTTCGATACGTCGGCATTCAGAACCCTGGTCCAATTCCTCATGCTTGGAATATGAAGGAAGAGAAACATAGAATGATCTATCTTCAAGAAAGGACGAGCATAACTGCAATAGTTTTCCTTTAATTCCTAATGATTTTTACTGAGAAATTATTAGTGCATGATCGACCAGATCAAAAGTAGCAGAGAGATCTAAGGAGATAAAATGACCCCTATCAATTGCCGAATAACAATCGTTTAAAAGAGATGCAGTTATTGTTTCTATTGAATGATGTTTACGAGAATATGTTGAAAGTAATCTAACTCGGATATCAAGAAACGAGACTCAAATGCATGCATGGGGTTTTCAAAATGAATATTAAAATCTCCTAAGATTAGGAAATTTGGGTATTGTAATGCAGTATCTGATTTAAAAAAAAAAAAAAAAAAAAAAGAGCAAGGAAAGAATCTTGCTCCTTTGCCGTAAGTGCTGGAGATACGGAGATACATTAACAAAACATGCAGAGAAATGGAAGGGACCCAAAATAAGATAGCTTTCTATTTTACCTCCATTCCCTACCGAAGCTATTAGTTTACCGTATTTTCATGTAGATAACGCACACCTGTGTAAAACGCGCACACGGGTATAGCGCGCAGGAAACCGACTATATGTAAAAAAAAATTTATATACCGTGCCCACCCGTATACCGCGCATGCTGCCCCGACTCTCCCGTCGCCGCCCGCCCCGACTCTCCTCTGGCCACCCCGACTCTCCTTTCCCCCGCCCCAACTCTCCTCTCCCCCTTGAAGTCCTGTCCCCACCCTGAAAGCCTGATGCCCCCCCCGACATCCGATTCCCCCCCCCCCCCCGCAGGACCGCTCGCACCCCCACCCCGAAGGACCACTCGCACGCACTCCCACCCGCACCCGTACCTCCACCCCGAAGGACCGCTCGCACCCCCACAGCCTCCCGACCCCCCCCCCTCATCATGTAGAAGCTCCTACCCTCTGAATCAGACGTCAGACGTCAGAGAAAGGGCGGGACCGCCGGAAGACGAAGCAGCGCAGACGCAGGGCTCACAGAAGGGCCGGGACCGCCAAGAGGAAGCAGCAGGACACCGGTAGGAGCTTCTACATGATGAGGGGGTGGGTCGGGAGGCTGTAGGGGTGCGAGCGGTCCTCCAGGGTGGGGGTGCGGGTGGGAGTGCGTGCGAGCAGTCCTTCGGGGTGGAGTGCGGGTGCGTGCGAGCGGTCCTTCGGGGTGGGGGTGCGAGCGGTCCTGTGGGGGGGTGAATCGGACGTCGGGGGGGGGGAAACTATGTAAAAAAAAAATTTGTAAAACGCGCTCACGCGTATAACACGCAAGGTTATGCACGGTTTGTAAAAACCGTGTATAACGCGCGCGTTATATGCGTGAAAATACGATAATTAGAAGGGGCCAAAAATGCAATACCACCATCTTTCTTGCCTAAACTGAAAAGATGAAAATGACATAAAAGTTGCTGGTAAACATTGAACGAGAAAGGCGTTCTCACCCTCTCTAATCCAAGTTTCCGTAGGAAAAAAAACACAAAGCCAGAATGAGGATAAGAGGAGTGAATGTCATTACTTCCAGCTGTCTTCGTTCAAAGAGCTCTACAGTTCAAAAGGAGAAATGAGAGCAAAAGGAAGGTAATCTGGTCTCTGGGTCATGGATGAAACGGAAGGAGTGGAAGAAGGCAGAAGTGAGAAAATGGCGGGTCAGATAATTGGAGACCAGGTACATTGAGGCATTCTGAATGGGGACATGAAATGAGAAACGACTGATGAAAAGGAAGTAGGTGAAAGCTTGGCCTTTGATGGAAGAGGTTAATTAATTTACTAAGTCACACACACAAGGAGGGACCCCGACTGCACACACTAGAGCAGTGGTTCTCAACCTTATCCTAGGGGACCCCCAGCCAGGTGGGTTTTCAGGATATCCCTAACGAATATGCATGAGAGGGATTTGCATATAATGGAGGAGACAGGCATGCAAATATGTCTTATGCATGTTCATTAGGGATGTCTTGAAAACCCAACTGGCTGGGGGTCCCCTAGGATAAGGTTGAGAACCACTGCTCTAGAGCAAGTCATGTTTATCACTTCTACCCTAGATGAGATAATTTTCAAGCACTGTTCTGACCTCATGTTCCCTTATCTTCTACCGTGTTTCCCCGATGGTAAGACACTGTCTTATTTTTTTTGGAAGGCCAAAATATGCTCTAGGGCTTATTTTCGGGGGGATGCCTTATTTACCCTTTCATGTCCCCTCTGTATCTCTATCCTTTCTCTCTCTCTTCTGCTCCCTCACCCACGAGTCCTGCATCTGGCCCTCTCCCTTCTACCTGCACCTGGCAACACCCCCCTGCTCCGCGGCTCTCTTCAGCAACTTGTCAGCAGCGGTGATCAAGACAAGCTGCCGACATCGAGGCCTTCCCTCTACGAGTCCCGCCTTTGTGGAAAAAGGAAGTTGAAACAAGCGGGACTCGCAGAGGGTAGGCCCTGACGTCAGAAGCTTGTGTCGATCGCTGCTGCTGAGTTGCCGAAGAGAGCCGCGGAGCAGGGGATGTGGCCGGAAGCAGGTAGAAGGGAGAGGGAGATAGGAAGGCTGTAGATCTCCGGAGCATGACACCGACCCCGGCCAGGATGATTTCTTTTTCAGGAGTGCATCTTACAAGTGCGGCGTCGCGGCGGGAAATAGCCATGCTGAGCAGTGAGCTCAGCACTACACAGATGAAAGCCTTGCTTGCTGATTGGTCCGGCGGCACGGCCGCCGGACCAATCAGCAAGCAAGGCTTTCATCTGTGTAGTGCTGAGCTCACTGCTCAGCATGGCTATTTCCCACTGCGACGCCGCACTTGTAAGATGCACGCCTGCGTGACACACTACCGGAGCCACGGCAAAGGTGGAAAAGAGCCGCATGCGGCTCTGGAGCCGCGGGTTGCCGACCCCCGTGGTAGACGGAGGGACCACACGGAGTCACCCACCGTACCACCCGATTCGGGTAAGCGCAGGTATCGGTGGGTGGCTTATTTGCGGGGGGGGGGGGTGCCTTATTTTACAATTTTTTCTAAAAAGGGGGGCTGTCTTATTTGATGGCCCTGCCTTATCATCGGGGAAACACGGTAACTTCTTTTCCTCTATCTTTTCTAAACTAAACCAAAACTTAACCTTATATACCGGGTCTTCAACCAAAGGAAGCTCAACGCGGTTAACAATAAATAATAAAAAAAAAAATAAAGTAAACTGAAATACAAAAGTTAGTTTTCAAAATGTTTAGCGAATAAAAACGTTTTTAGACGTTTACGGAAGAGTTGGAAGGAACTGGGACGCCTCAAAATGAGGGGAAGTTCATTCCATAATTGGAGAAATTTAAACGCCAGAGAGCTGCTAAAATTCTTAACTCCTTGAATTCCTTTCCTAGAAGGAAGAGAAAGTTCAAATCGATGGACGCCTCTCGCGTATGAAAATCTATAAACATCCCAAAGCAGAGGAACAAGAGGAGCAAAGATACCATGTAAAATCTTAAAAACAATAGATGCTCCATCTACACCCTATGCTGTCCATTTAAATGTGTGGTGCAGCACCCCGAGGTTGTGGGTTCAAAACCCCGCGCTGCTCCCTGTGAACACCAGGCAAATCACTTAATCCTCCACTGCCCCAGGCACATTTGAGAGATTGTGAGCCCAGTGGGATAGAGAGGAAAAATGCATGAAGTGCCTGTAAAAGATATGTAAACCGCTAACTCTTTAAGATTCAGTGGTAATGTTGTATTTGTATTGTAATCTGAATATTTTTACTGCTTGGGTGAATTTTCTTAGTTAACGGCCATATGGAAACGGCACAATTAGGGCTAGATTCTTTAAACGGCGCAAAACGTTAGGAGGTGGTAGGCGCCCGTCTGCTGTCTAACTTAATTGTTTTAATTGGCTTAATTAAACTCGCCCAAAATCAAGTAGGCCCCGGGAGGCATCTGCAGCGTAGGCACTGAAATCACGCCTACAGCAGGATGCCTCACGGCGCCTTACGTCTAAGTGGACGTGGTTAGGGGCGGCGATAGGCGTGACTCTCTAAAGAACTTAGGCCTAGTAAAACCCTGGCCTACATTCAAAATCAAACTGACCCACTCCCCATCCTTCCCAGATAAACATCTCATCCCCTACGCATCCTCTTGGGCGCTGAGATCTGCTGATCAGCATCTTCTCACTGTCCCCCCCTCAACCAAAGAACTTTCCCACACTCGAAACACCGTCTTCTCCGCCACGGCCCCCTTCCCTCTGGAATGCCATGCCGTCACACCTCCGTCTGGAAAACTCTCTTGATAAAATTCAAAATCAAACTCAAAACCTTTGTATTCCAAGACGCCTACCAAGATTCAAATTGGATCTCTTCTCCAGCCAGCCACAGTGATGAACAAGAACCGCTTTTAAGAAGCGACCCTCCTTCCCCGCTTGTTCTTTCCCTCCCTTTCTCCCACCCCTTAATATTTAGTTTAACTTCAATGTATTTTTGAATTTTCCCTCTCCCAAGCACCTCCTGTAACAATCCTCGTCCTCCCCGTTGTCTTTGTCCTGCACATATACTACCCTATTTTTAGTTTAACTATTTTAAATTCTTATTTTAGCATTGTAAACCGACCAGATGCCTGTTGATGGCCGGTCTATCAACTTGTAAATAAACTTGGATGCCTATGTTTTCTGGTAGGCGCCGTTAGCCGTGATTCTAAGCGTAACTGATAGCCATTTTTTTGCAGGCAGCGGTTGATTTAAGCGCTCTTTATAGAATCTGGCCCTTGGTGCATGAGTCCTCAACGCCACCTATTTAGTAGATGTTAAGGGCTCCTGTGGTAATCCTGAGCTAATCGGTCAATGTGTGCCGATTTCCACGGTGTCAGGTCAAAAGCGCGCCGGGACAAAGGCGCGCCCAGACAATTGAGCGCAGCGCGGAGGCACGCGCCGTTCAAAATTACTGTTTTTAGGGCTCCGCCGGGGTGCGTGGGGGGGGGGAACCCCCCCACTTTACTTAATAGACATCGTGCCGCGTTGTGGGGGTTTGGGGGGTTGTAACCCCCCACATTTTACTGAAAACTTCACTTTTTCCCTGTTTTTAGGGAAAAAGTTAAGTTTACAGTAAAATGTGGAGGGTTACAACCCCCCAAACTCCCCATAACGCCGGCGCGATGTCTATTAAGTAAACTGGGGGGGGTTCCCCAACCAAACCCCCCGTCAGAGCCCCTAAAAACAGTAATTTTGAGCGGCGCGCGCCTCCACGCTGCGCTCAATTGTCCGGGCACGCCTTTGTCTTTCGCGCCGTTGTCTATGAACCGATTTCCACGCATGCCTGCTTCAAGTTTCCAGTTCCAAGTTTATTTAACATTTCCTATCCCGCCCTAGGGAGAACCGTCAGGGTGGCTTACAATCTAAAACATGCAATAGAATACTCTCCACCCCCATACATAACGTGACCATACGTCCCATTTTGAATGGGACCGTCCCGTTTTTAGGTAGCCTATCCCGTTGTCCCCAAGCACCGCTTCGGGACACAAAAATGTCCCATTTTCAGAAAGAGTGCAACCCACTGTAACAATTTCAAAAAAGGCGCTGTGTTTGGGGACAACGAGATGCGACTTTACAAGCGGTGGGCCCACAGGCTTCCCCCCTCCCCCAATGTCAATTCTGACATCGGAGAGGAAGTTCCGGGCCAGCCAATCGCTGCCTGGCTGGCCCGGAACTTCCTCTCCGATGTTAGAATTGACATCGGGGGTGGGGGAAGGCTTGTGGGCCCGCCGCTTATAAAGTTGCTGCATGCACCTGGCCCATTGCTGGGTTGGTGTCGGGGAAGCAGGAAGAAATTGATGGCGGTGGCTTGGAGAAATCAGCAGTGGGGGGGGAGGGAGAGAGAAAGAAAGAAAGGGGGCAGGAAGAGAGAAAGAAAGAAAGACAAAGAAAGAAAGGGAAGGGGGCAGGGAGAGAGAAAGAAAGACAAAGAAAGGGAAAGGGGGAAGGAGAGAGAAAGCAAGAAAGACAGATATCTTCAATGTTATTACCTAAAAATTAGTAGATGTCCCGTTTTGAGGAAAAAAATTAATGGTCACGTTACCCATACCTGCCCCCTTCCCCCACATTATAGAATACAATATATTTTTTAGCACATGGGTGGTGCACGCCAAGTCAGCAGTGGCTCCATTTTTAGGCAGCGGAAAATCATAGGGCCCTTAGATATGCAAATAAGGCATATGCAAATAAGGCAAATGACTTCCTACTACTACTGCTATTTATTACTTCTATAGCGCTGAAAGATGTTCAAAGCGCTGTTCATTTTAGCATACAATAGACAGTCCCTGCTCAGAAGAGACTTCCAATATGTACAGAAGAAAGAAAACTTCTCCGCCCCCCTCCCAATTTTTATTCCTCATGTTCGTGGGTTTTTTTTTTTTTTTTAGATTTTGGTATTCCACTTGCCCTTCATCATCAGTGCAATCCAGGTCTATGCGGACAAGCTTCACGGAAGGCAATCACTCACTGTCACTTGCAGCTGTGTTCCAATGTCAACTGGTTAATTAGACTCCATCATTTACTGTTTTAATTTCTTTCAATTTGACATTTTGTACGCCGAAAAGGTCTACGGCGCAATACACAGTTTTATAATTAAGAGCAGAAGTCTGCTGAGTCAAAATAATTGACAGCTGTAATATAAACAGCGAGGGAAACACCTGCTGGGCTTGGCGACGCTTTTTATGGTAGGGAAATTGGACGGTGATGTGCTTTATGATGTCAGTCTAGGTGAGAATAAGTTACTCTGCCACAGTCGACTGCAGAAACTGAAACCTGGTGTCGTGGGGGGCCGCTATCCATCCAGATTAGAACTGATTTGCATGCCTTGGTGCAAATCAACATTTCTGTGGTTTTATATTCTCAATATTTTTCTAATGAACCTTATAGAGCCAGACTAGCAGCCCTAGGAATAGAAGCAAGGGGTTATCTTCCACTAATGCTACCATTCCACCTCCATACAGCAGGGGCAGCCAGCCCTTGACTGAGTGGACTACATGTCCCAGACCGCACTGGGCTTTATAGCTCATTAGTGATTCTGGAACCCCACGTAGTAGCAGCATTCAATGCCACTGATCCAGGGCAAGAAGTGGCTTCTCCCACGTCTCTCTCAACAGCAGACTATGAACTTTTCCTCCAGGAACTTGTCCAAACCTTTTTTTAAAACCAGCTACATTAACCGCTCTCACCACATCCTCTGGCAATGCGTTCCAGAGCTTAACTATTCTCTGAATGAAAATCTATATATCCTCCTATTGGTTTTAAAAGTATTACTCTTTAACTTCATCGAGTGTCTCCTAGTCTTTGTAAATCTTGATGCACCATAATGGTGTGATAGATTATTATTTGCAAGTCCATTGGTTGCCTGTAAGATTTAGGGTGCTGTTAAATTTGCTGAAAGATTAGAGAAACTGGGGCTCTTTTCCCTGGAAAAGCGGAGACTTAGAGGGGACATGAGAGAGACTTACAAGATCATGAAGGGCATAGAGAAAGTGGAGAGGGACAGAAAGAGAGAGAGAAAGGGAGACAGAGAGAAATAGAGAGAGAGAGAGAGAGACAGAAATAGAGAGAGAGAGAGAAAGGGAGAGAGAAAGGGAGAGAGAGAGAGAGAGAGAAAGAAAGAGAGACAGTAATAGAGAGAGATAGAAAGAGAGAGAGAGAGAAAGGGAGAGAGAGAGAAAGAGAGAGAGAGATAGAAAGAGAGAGAGAGAAAGGGAGAGAGAGAACATAAGAACATAAGTAATGCCTACGCCGGATCAGACCCTAGGTCCATCTATTTCGGCGACCCGCACACGCGGAGGCCAAGCCAGGTGCTCCCAGTTGGAGACCCTGGTTACCCGTATCCATCAATATGTTTTGCAAGGAGGTATACATCCAACTTACACTTGAAACCCAAATGGTAGTCTCCATCACCACCTAGATAGAGAAAGATTGGAGAAACTGGGGCTCTTTTCCCTGGAGAAGCGGAGACTTAGAGGGGACATGATAGAGACTCAGTGGCGTACCAAGGGGGGGGCGGGGGGGCGGTCCGCCCCGGGTACCAAGCCCTGAGGGGGTGCTCCCGGTCCGGTCCAGGTTCCCCCCCTGCGCCGGGTGTCGCGTCTGGAAACAGCCTGCAGCAAGATCGCGATGCCAGAGATCTTTGCCTGCTTCGACTGTTTCCTCCGCCACGGTCCTGCCCCTCCTCTGATGTCAGAGGAGGGGCGGGACCGCGGCGGAGGAAACAGCCGAAGCAGGCAAAGATCTCTGGCATCGCGCGATCTTGTTGCAGGCTGTTTCCCCAGGGCAGTAGCGTACCAAGGGGGGCGAGGGGGAGGTCCATCCCGGGTGCCGCCTTAGGGGGGGGGTGCACAGCTGGCCCGGTCCCTATCGCGCTCCTACCCTCCCAGCGAAAGCAGCATCGGCGCCATTATCGAAAAAGGTAATGGCGCCAGGCCTTGGAGCACCAAGGCAGACCGCTTCTCCCCCCTCCCAGCCGAAACCCCGCTGACCATCCTATCTCTCCTCCCCCAAGTGAACCTTTCCGACCCTCCCAGCGAAAGCAGCAAACCTCCCTCTAGTAGCGTCGGCTTTATCCTCCCTCTGCCGCATCACTGATGACGTCATCAGTAACGCGGCAGAGGGAGGAGAAAGCCGCGAAGGAGGTTTGCTGCTCTCGCTGGGAAGGTCGGAAAGGTTCACGGGGGGGGGGGGGAGATAGGAGGGTCAGCGGGGGTTCGGCTGGGAGGGGGGAGAAGCGGACTGCCTCGGTGCTCCATTACCTTCTTCGGGCAGCAGCAGCGTTTACAATTCGCTGCTGTTGCCGGCTTCAGGCCTTGTTCTCTGCCTGGTCCTGCCTACTTCCAGTTTTCATGAAGACAGGACCCGACAGAGAGGAAGGCCTGAAGCGGGCAACAGCAGTGAATTGTGAATGCTGCTGCTGCCCGATGAAGTTCAGGACATCGGGGAAGGAGCAGGAAGAAATCGGCTGCTGGCTTGGGGGTGAGGGTAGGGAAAGAATCGTGGAAGTGGAGAAATCGGCACGATGGCTTTGTGCGGGCTAGGGGGAGAGAGAAAGAAAGGAAAAAATAAAGAGGGGGGCCAGGGGGAGAGAGAAAGAAAGGCAGAAATAAAGAGGGGTCAGGGGGAGAGAGAAAGAAAGGCAGAAAGAAAGAGGGGGACCAAGGGGAGAGAAAGAAAGGCAGAAATAAAGAGGGGGTCAAGGGGGAGAGAAAGAAAGGCAGAAAGAAAGAGGAGGGCCAGGGGGAGAGAGAAAGAAAGGCAGAAAGAAAGAGGGGGACCAAGGGGAGAGAAAGAAAGGCAGAAATAAAGAGGGGGGCCAGGAGGAGAGAGAAAGAAAGGCAGAAATAAAGAGGGGAGCCAGGGGGAGAGAGAAAGAAGAAGGACCAGAAGAAGGACCAGAGACTCATGAAATCACCAGACAAAAAAGTAGGAAAAATGATTTTATTTTCAACTTAGTGATCAAAATGTGTCCGTTTTGAAAATTTATATCTGCTGTCTATATTTTGCACTATGGCCCCCTTTTACTAAACCGCAATAGAGTTTTTTAGCGCAGGGAGCCTATGAGCGTCGAGAGCAGCGTGGGGCATTCAGCGCAGCTCCCTACGCTAAAAACCGCTATCGCAGTTTAGTAAAAAGGGAGGGGGAATATTTGTCTATTTTTGTATAGTTGTTACTGAGGTGACATTGCATAAAGTCATCTGCCTTGACCTCTTTGAAAACCCGCGGAATATAAATGATAATTAACATTTTCTCTGCGTACAGCGTGCTTTGTGTTTTTAAAATTTTATTGTTGGTAGATCATTTTGACTTGGCCACAAAGGTAAGGGGGAGGGAGGGAGGGGAACTGCTGAAAGACATCTAGTAATCCTTGCAGGCTTGACTGCAGGGAATTATTTTTGTAAAATCATGTTTTGTTATGTGACTGGCATTATCTAGACTTTAATTTCTATGAATGAATAGAATGAAAATGATATAAAATTACTTGCTTGTTTTTATGTGCGTGCGCTGAAGGAAAGTGGAGAGAGAGTGGGCTGAGGATGCTGAAGGGAAATGGGGAAGAGAGTGGGGAGAAGACGCTGATTTATAAATTGACAATTGTACAGAATATTGTTTCTTTTTATACTTTAATATAAACAATTCAAGGCTTGTGTGGATGGAATCAGGTGGTTTGCGGGGATGGGGACCGAGCTTACGGGGATTAGTCCAATAAAATGGTATTTTTTTATTTCTCATTATTTGTTTTATTTTTATTTGTTAATTTATAAAGTGGTGATTGTTATGTATCAGGTTTTTCAAATTTACATCTACTGTCTTTATATTTTGCACTGTATTAGAGGACATGTGTTACTCTTTTTTGTGGTGTTGCATTGTATCCAGGGTCTGGTTTCTTGGCGGATCAGTTTAACTTTTGTCTACATATTTCTATTTTTAGTTTGTGATTATTCCATTTTGGGCGAGGGTGTATCTCTGTTCTGTGTGTTCTGAAAAAGACATAGTTTTCAGTTGGCATTGACTACAGGACCAATTGACTGTGCGGGATCTGGCTTGTTTAGTTTTACAATGTATGTGTTGGTGTTCTAGTGCTCACTGCAATGTTTAAGATGCAGCCTTTTCCTAGGTACACTCTTGTGGTGCGATATGTAGATTGGTACTACAAATCATATTTTTCATATAGATGGGGGGGGGGGTGTCAAAAAATGATGGGCCCCGGGTGCCACATACCCTAGGTACGCCACTGTAGAGACTTACAAGATCATGAAGGGCATAGAGAAAGTGGAGAGGGACAGAAAGAGAGAGAGAAATGGAGACAGAGAGAGAGAGAGAGAGAAAGGGAGAGAGAGAGAAAGAAAGAGAGAGAGACAGAAAGAGAGAGAGAGAGAGAGAGAAAGGGAGAGAGAGAGAAATAGAGCGAGAGAGAGAGACAGAAAGAGAGAGAGAGATAGAAAGAGAGAGAGAGAAAGGGAGAGAGAGATAGATAGAGAAAAATTGGAGAAACGGGCTCTTTTCCCTGGAGAAGCGGAGACTTAGAGGGGACGATAGAGACTTACAAGATCATGAAGGGTATAGAGAAAGTGGAGAAGGACAGATTCTTCAAACGTTCAAAAACTACAAGAACGAGAGGCCATTCGAAAAAGTTAAGAGGGGACAGATTCAGAACCAATGCTAGGAAGTTCTTCTTTACCCAGAGGGTGGTGGACACCTGGAATGCGCTTCCAGAGGGTGTGATAGGTCAGAGTACAGTATTGGGGTTCAAGAAAGGATTAGACGATTTCCTGAAGGAAAAGGGGATAGAAGAGTATAGATAGAGGATTACTATACAGGTCCTGGACCTGATGGGCCGCCGCGTGAGCGGACTGCTGGGCACGATGGACCTCTGGTCTGACCCAGCGGAGGCATTGCTTATGTTCTTATAAAGTTCCGCATGGGTCAGCCCCATCCTATATGGTTAAGCGGTTCCAGGTTGCGCTACGCTTCCAGACTGCCCAAAGAACTAATTATTTTGCTTTTCCTTCAGTTTGGGGCCAATCAAGTCGTCGCTAGAAAGAGAAGCTGCTCGCTTCTCAAGCCGTGCGGTTTGGGGGAGGAATTATCGGGGTCTTGTCCTTACTCAAGTTCTTATTTCGTTTTTAGAAGTCAGGTAAAAACATACCTGTTTGACATATTTACTGTACATCCAGTATATTCATGTTTTTTTGTAGGTCCCCAATGTTTAACCGCTCGGAACTTTGTGGTTGCAGTATAAATACATTATTATTACTCGTATGATTATTATTATTATTATTACGTCCAGACTTGCAAATTTCCCTCTCCATAACCTTTTTAAAATGCTGTTCTAAATGTATAAAAAGGTTTTCTCTATTAGTATTTTGCATTTTTTTTCTTTTTAATTAAAGCAAACAGACACAGAACCATTGAGGGCCAAATTACTCTCCACCACCAGTCTAGGAGTGAGTTACCTATAGAAACTATACGTAAATTTTACTTATGTCAAGGTACTATTGAAAAAAGTGTGAGGTAAATCCAATTAATTAGGTACAAATAAATAAAATAAAATTTAAAAAAAACCCCAACAAAACAATGTTGGGGGTACTGGGTACTGGAAATTAATTTGCCTGCCTCGCCCCACATAACTTACGCTGAAAGCAAGAAGACTGAAAATAGCTTTTGAGTGCGACATCGATAAAGTCTTATAATAAGTTTAATACACGCCACATGTGATCTTTCTTTCCTTCACATTTTCGTCCACATTTCAAGATGACATCTCTCCTACCAGGAGACTCATCATTTAAAAAAAAAAACTATTAAAAGGACAGTCAGGCTTTGCCCACTTCAAAAGTCAGCTCGGTTGAAATTTCCCCTGAAGGTGTATAACACAGAAAGACAGCTCTAAGGGGGAAATCTACATAGAAAAAAAAAATAATAATAATCCCCCCCCCCCCTAGAGTTCTTGTGCTGTTTTGTCAGCAACCACTTTGAATTTCAACGAGAAATGTTATTTATGGGTACAAGTGGATCAAATTTTTTTTTTTTACTGCATCAAGATTTACAAAGACTAGGGGACATTCAATGAAGTTACAGAGCAATACTTTTAAGCTCTGGAATGCGTTGCCAGAGGATGTGGTAAGAGCGGAGAGCATAACTGGTTTTAAAAAAGATTTGGACATGTTCCTGGAGGAAAAGTCCATAGTCTGCTATTGAGACAGACATGGGGGGGAAGCCACTGCTTGCCCTGGATCGGTGGCATGGAATGTTGCTACTATTTGGGTTTTTGCCAGATACTTGTGACTTGGATTGGCCTCCAGGAAGACGGGATACTGGGCTAGATGGACAGAGTGCCGGGTTTTGAAAAGCCGTCCGGACATGTCCGGATAAATCCGGACGTCCGGTAACCCTAGGGGTAATAGGTTCCATAAGTTTGGAAGGAAGTGGGTGAAGGATCATTTACATACTGTTTCAAGGTGGCAGGATCGTCCTGGAGATATATTGAGTTGTTTCTCATGCTTCCACTCAGCAAGTAAATGTTGATATTAACTACAAATAAATCTGCAGTATTTCCAATTGAAATTCCACGCAGTTTCTGAGACAACATGAAAATAAACTTTAGGGAGGGTTACTTTTTTTTTTTGTCTCACGGTGAAAGATTGCTCTATAATAGCATCTGGATGTCCAGATTGAGTTAGGCATTGGTATGACTAACATGTATGCACAGGCAGATACACCAGTCCAAGGCCTTAGCTAGCCATGTGTGGCCAGTGATCGCACATGGCACAAGGAAACCCTGTCCATTGCTTTCCCTTGTTGACATCACGAAAATGGGTAGGATGGACATGCATTTTGAACATGTGCTGTAACCCGATTATAATATAAACGGGCAGGAGACACCTCCAGGTTATAACAAAAATATTGTATCCTCAGTGTGAGGTAGTAAGCTCCAAGAAGCCCAGGGCTCAAAGAACATGGCTTCTCCAAGGTGAGCAGGAACTCAACATTTAACTACACAACATCCTAGGATTACACTGAGAGTGTCTACAATGATGACGTAAATAAGTGCGATTTTAATAAATACATTTAGTGACTGCGCTCCTCCCCGTATACAGCCGCACAGCATAGAATGGGGGGAAAAAATCACCCGAAAAAGCTGTACTATGAAGTTCGCAATGACTGGACGGTAAACTCATATCGGGGAGAAAAGGGGGGCAACCCCCTCCCTTCTTGGAGTTTCATATTTCTAAGCTCACTGAAACCTTGTTGATCGCTCACTGTAGACATTAAATTTATTGGAGTCAGTTTCAACTATACATATTCCAATATTTTTCTGACTTCTACTATTGAAGTTTTGTTCCCTGTATACCGAGCTTCCTAGTCGTGCACCCCCAGCCGACTATGTTCAATCTCTTTCTTCCAGAGTTCCTATGAGCGTCGGGAGCAGCGCAGAGCATTCAATGCGCAGGCCTGCACTATAAATCACTATCGTAGTTCTGTTAAAAAAAAAAAAAGGCGGGGAGTTAGTCTCTGGCTATTTCTTTTGGATATTTGTACTTTATAGTTATGCTTTTGATTGATTATGGGGGGCATTGGGAAAAGATAAGTCATAATTCCAAGGTCAGACATGATACCTGAGAATTTTATTGCTCATGTTCTACTGAGTATTGCATTTATTAATAAAAAGGTTAAGAACATAAGATTAGTCTTACTGGGTCAGACCAATGGTCCATCGAGCCCAGTAGCCCGTTCTCATGGTGGCCAATCCAGGTCACTAGTACCTGACCAAAACCCAAAGAGTAGCAACATTTCATACAGAATCCCAAGGAATAGCAAGATTCCGGAATCCCAGAGTACCAACATTCCACGCTTCTGATCCAGGGCAAGCAGTGGCTTCCCCCAGTGTCTTTCTCAATAACAGACTATGGACTTTTCCTCCAGGAACTTGTCCAAACCTTCCTTAAAACCAGCTACACTATCCGCTCTTACCATGCATAAAATTATTTTCAAAAGAAAATATTTTTATAAGTGTCATTATAACCGCGTATATTACTGTGGTTCAGTGATTTTTTTTTTTTTGACATAGAAAACACACAGACTAAGGAATCACAAAGATTCAAACACAGTTAATGTGTTAATTAGAAATAAATTTAGCAGAACTAATTCCAGCACCAGCTTGGTTAATAGCAGGATCCCTGGTGCTAGAATGGGTGCAGATGAAGCTAACACCGGGAAAATAGATTATAAAAAGTCTGTTATATACCAGTGTAAAACCATTCCATGCCCATGCAATTTACAAGCAGAGGATTAGTCTCTGATATACCAATTTAAGTGTTTTTCAAATGTATCCCAGTATCCATAGTTCTGGTTCAGGCCTATGCCTGAAACTGGATATTATGAGAAGTCTGAGAGAGACTCGGCCTCGTCCCAGGCAACCGAGGGATCCCGGCAGATGCTGTAATTTAAATACAGTGATTTATGGCACTGTGGGCAGCCTGCGGAGAGAAACCTTGCTCTTTATAAATATTTCATGGCCAGGTTTATGGGGAAAAAGATAGGAGCAGTCTGGCTTGAGATCAAAAGAGTGAGAAAAAAAAAAAAGAAGCAAACTCCTGCCAGAAATCTATACTACACATTATCCTGGCCACGTTACGATGCTCCAGCGTTCACTGCATAATTATATAATGAAAATTGCTGCTACCTCAGAGCAAAGTTGTGTTTGTCTCAGAGTCCTTTAACTCCATTCCAAAGGGAAAAAAAAAAGTGTAGCGCAAGAAACAGTGGCGTAGTAAGGATAGGAGTCCCCTCTGCTTCCATGCTCCCCTCCTCCCCCCCATTCCACACTTGTGCTCTCCCTCCTCACCCTCATGTACCTCTGAATCTTCGCCAGCGTGAGTGGCTTCGGCAGCATGCTCCTCGTGCCGGCATTGGATTTCCCTCTGATGTCACTTCCTGGCCCCGTGACCCGGAGGTGATTCAGAAGGGAACCAGGCTGGCATGAGTAACAGGGAGGTGGTTTTGGGGTTAGCGAAGATAATACAGAGGTACGAGGTGGAGGGGTGGCGTGAGCATGGCAGGGTGCGGCAAAAAGGAGCCAGCGCCCCGACTGACTCGGCACCCGGGACGGTCCACAACCCCCTTACTATGCCACTGGCAAGGAACATCCCACAGTGGATGAAGGACACTGATTTTCAAAATTCTGTATGTTAACGCGCCACCATACATGTCTAATTCGTTTACCCACTACTTTTGAATATTTTACTCTCCTTGAAATCACTTGTCAATTCCCACCCTTTTACTAAGCTGCGGTGGAGGTTTCTACCACGGCCCGGAGCGCTCAACGCTCCAACGCTCATAGAATTCCTACGCCTACATTTCTGGTGTTTTCCTTTGACGTGAATCATGCCTGTATAGGCACTTTAAGGCATCTAACACCAGGTCCGTCATTAGCCACACCTACAATGGCATTAGGTGCAATAAAGCGCCTCTGGAGGCGCGTTTTTGGCTCCTTATTTTAAGCGAAAACTGACGGCAAAGCCATGCAGGAGGCAGCGCGGGGCCGGGCTGGAGATCGAAAAGATCGTTCCTGCCCTGCCCCGCTGGCTGCGAGATTCCAGGAGGCAGCCGTTCGCCGTCCAGCGGGGAAGGTAATGGGGGGGAGGGGGGGTGATGATTTTTTTAAACAGTATAGGCCGCCCAAGTTACTGGTAGATAAGCCGCAGGTAATACAATGGGGCGGCTTATTTACTAGTTTTAAAATTCGTATAGGCATTTTCTGCAGCCTATACAAGGGGACAGCGTATATGTGGGGAAATATGGTACCAAGTTTGGTTGAAATCTCTCCATGGATTAGACACTAATATCTGTCATTTTCGATCATTTTTGCATGTCACCCCATTCCCACCCCCACAGTATTTCCTCCCAGATAGTAAGTCATATGTATACCACTTTTTGTTGAAATCTCTCCATGCGTTTCAGAGTTATGCTGGAACATACATACATACACATACAGATACATCCGATTTTATATATGTAGATTTCTTTGGATTATTGTGACTTGTGTAGTGAAAATATTATTTATCTAATTTTCAAAAACTTTAAGCTTATTAAGCTTTGAAATTCAGTGGTACCTCGGTTTACGAGTGCACCGGTTTGCGAGTGTTTTGCAAGATGAGCAAAACATTTGCAAAATCGGTGCCTGGGAAACCGAGCATGGCTCGATTTACGAGCACCCCCCCCCCGCAATCTGGCACCCCCCCTGCCTCGAACCGGCACCCCCTCCCGCCACGATCTGACCCCCCCGACACGATTGGGCACCCCCCCGCCACGATCCTACCCCCTGACACGATTGGGCACCCCCCCGACACGATCCGACCCCCCCCCCCCGACACAATTTGGCACCCCCCCCCCCCCCGCCGCTTCTTACCCTCATCTGGGCACTCTTGATCGGCCCTCGTCTGCTGGGCCTTGAGCATCTGAGCATGCTCAAGGCCTGCGAGTTCACGTTCTGAACGTGAACGTGAACTCGCAGGCCTTGAGCATGCTCAGATGCTCAAGGCCCAGCAGACGAGGAGTCCGATCTTCTAGAGTTCCCAGATGAGGGTAAGAAGCGGCGGGGGGGGGGGGTGCCCAATTGTGTCGGGGGGGGGTTCGGATCGTGTCGGGGGGGTGCCCAATCGTGTCGGGGGGGGGGGTCGGATCGTGTCGGGGGGTGCCGGATCGCAGGGGGGGGGGCCTGATCGCAGGGGGGGCCTTCGAGGGGAGCAATGCCGGTTCTTGGGGGGGGGGGGGAAACGCATCAAAGCGAGTTTCCATTATTTCCTATGGGGAAACTCGCTTTGATAAACAAGCATTTTGGATTACGAGCATGCTCCTGGAACGGATTATACTCTTAATCCAAGGTACTACTGTACATGAATTCTTTGAGATCTATAAACCGAGAGGAGAGCTTAGAGATGTAAATGGGATGAAATTGAGTTTGGAGGGAAGAATATCGACTACGCCTGCTGGGATCGGAGCATCGGTGATATCTGTGGCTGGCGTAGAACTATGGAATGCCTTGCCTGGTATCCTGTGGTTTTGTATGGGGAGGATGAATTTTAAGATAATGCTGAAAACGCAATTATTTGCCAACGCCTTCTTACGCTAAGGTATATTTCAGTTGATAATTGCCTTTTAGAATTTTTTTTGGCAGCAATGTATGATTTAAAGCTTGCTTGTATTTCTGAATTGATTGAACTTGCGCTCTATCCCCGTGAACAAAAATAAAGTTATTATTATTTACGAGAAGGACGATTAATGATGCTGTTTAGACATGTCTGTGTTATATGTGATAATCGTAGGGAAAGATTTTATTTATGTGATATGGAAACCGCATAGTTGTATACGGTATATAAATTTTAAAATTAATAAATAAAATAAATAAATATCAAAAAAAGTCAAACCCGAAATCACACAGCTGAACAGCACACCTACTACTGAAACATTTTACTGCTTCAAATATGCGACTTTCAAACAGTGTATCGAAACAGAGTGACAAGCCCTTCATGGCAGTGAAAGGGTTAAAATTTAGGAAGCTTCTCTCTTGGCACGACGCCGTGAGGCAAACGTACGGTCAGGTATGCTCAGAGCTTGAACGCCGCAGGCCACCTACGCTGCGCAGCGAGCATCGTCAAATAAAAACTTCTTTCAACGCTTAAAGCGAGCAAAAGTCTGCCGGACCTAGAGGGCATGCACGTCGCAATCATAAGGTCTTATTTGTACACCCGGCCTCTGTCACCAGAATGACACTTTTTAATATTATTTCACACAGAGTCAATAACCCGATGTTTCTGCAGCCGCTCCGACCTCAGTTTCGTCTTACAAAATATCAATTACAGCTACGGGCTGCTCTGGACAATGACATAAAACCTCGGCTCAGTGGGCTGCAGGAACCCAAAAGCCGACGGAATACTAGCAATTACTTGGAAAGTAAAAAAATAAATAAAATAAAACCTCAGAATGTCATAGTTCCTCTGCTTGGATCCACAGTGCAATCGCAGAGGAAAGGGCGAAGGGACTAAAAAATGATTCAGAAGATGCAACAACTCAAAAGGTTAGGGCTTTTCCACTTAGAGAAGACAGAGCTCTGCAGTGATAGGATAGAGAAACATAGAAACATGATGGCAGATAAAGGCCAAATAGCCCATCTGCAACATCCACCATCTCCTCCTCCTATTGGCTAAGGCTCTTTACACCTGCATTGTGATGTCATAGAGCTTTATAGTTATAGAAACATGATGGCCCATCTGCAGCATCCACTATCTCCTCCTCTCCCTATTGGCTAAGGCTCTTTATACCTGCATTGTGAGGACATAGAGAAGATAAGAACATAAGAATAGCCTTACTGGGTCAGACCAATGGTCCATCAAGTCCAGTAGCCCGTTCTCACGGTGGCCAATCCAGGTCACTAGTACCTGGCCAGAACCCAAGGAGTAGCAACATTCTATGTTACCGATCTAGAGCAAGCAGAGGCTTCTCCCGTGTCTTAATATCAGACTATGGGCTTTTCCTCCAGGAATTTGTCCAAACCTTTCTTAGAACCTGCTACGCTATCTGCCTTTACATGATGGCAGATATAGGCCAAATGGCCCATCCAGTCTGCCCATCTGTAACATCTACTATCTCCTCCTTTCTCTGTTGGCTAAGGCTTTTACACCTGCATTGTGAGGTCATGGAGCTTTATGGCTTTATGATCATAAGAGTTTGGTTATTGGATCTGAGCTTTTCACATACACATCTTTCTGTATGTATTTATTTATTTAAAATTGTTTTAAGGTGATAAGTCAGTTGGAGTTTATAGAAACATAGGAACATGATGGCAGATAGAGGCCATCAGAGAGAGAAAGAGATAATGGTTACTGCGAATGGGCAGACTAGATGGGCCATTTGGCCTTTATCTGCCATCATATTTCTAACCATTATCTCTTCCTCTCTCTGAGAGATCCTATGTGCCTATCCCACACTTCCTTGAATTCAGACACAGTCTTTGTCTCCACCACCTCTACCAGGAGACAGTTCCACACATCTACCACCCTTCCTGTAAAAAAGTATTTCCTTAGATTACTCCGGAGCCTATCACCTTTTATCTTCATCCTATGCCCTCTCATTCCAGAGCTTCCTTTCAAATGAATGACACTCGACTCTGCGCATTTATATTACGTAGGTATTTGAATGCCTCTTATCACATCTCCCCTCTCCCTATTGGCTAAGGCTCTTAACATTTGCATCTCCTTTTCCTATAGGCTAAGGCTCTTTACACCTGCATTGTGATGTCATAGAAACATAGAAACATGATGGCAGATAGAGGCCAAATGGCCCATCCGCAGCATCCACTATCTCCTCCTCTCCCTATTGGCTAAGGCTCTTAACATTTGCATCTCCTCTTCCTATAGGCTAAGGCTCTGTGCACCTGCATTGTGAGGTCATAGAGCTGCCCATCTGCAGTAACCATTATCTCTTCCCTCTCTAAGAGATCCCACATGACTATCTCAGGCCCTCCTGAATTCAGAGACAGTCTCTTTCTCCACCACCTCTTCCGGGAGACTGCTCCAAGCATCTACCACCCTTTCCTTAGATTACTCTGGAGCCTGTCACCTCTTAACTTCATCCTATGCCCTCTCATTCCAGAGCTTCCTTTCAAATGACACCTGATTGGGTGTTATGTTCCATATCCGAGGCTTTTTCCACCTCTAAATTAGTACAATTTAAGAAAATAAGGTATCACTGGTCATTTATAACTGGGTTTAGTTTTGCACATACCGTGACGGCAATGAACTTTGGTCCTAAGCCAGGGCATGTGGAGCATCATTTCAGTTTCAATGAGAGCTTCCCTCTAGAATTTGTAGCATATACTGTATAGGCAATCTGCCGTAGTGGCCCATTATCCTTACCAAGAAAGAATGAACTTTGCCCTTTCTTCCTCCCCCTCCATCCCCCCCCCCCCTTTATTGGCACAACATTTATAGCAGGGAAGCAAGGCTTCCCTACATGTTGTCATGCCACCTTTCAACCTGCTCATCTTATCCTCACCGGCATCCTCTGTACTTGGGTGACAGCCCAACAGAGGTGGCATCACGGCTATCACGCTTGAACACCTGGCATAGGAATGGCAGCTGAATTTACGACGACTGCATCAAGGAGCCCAGAGAGCGGGACGAGCTCAGCAGGTGGTTCTCTGCAGCTCTGCAATTATTCCGGCTGTCCTTCCTTGTGAAGTGCGGGTGAGATGGAGGGGGGAAGAGGAAAAGCAAGTAGGGTCTGGGCTAAGTTCTCTTGCTGTCCTCGTGTTTGCCATTTTTGTTGGTTCTTTTCAGGTGCGACTGGGCTCATGAAACTGAGCAGTGACCGACCAATGCAATATAGCCACCATCTTGGTCTTTTACGTTCACTAATACATTTACTTCATCTAAGGCAAGACAGTTGTTAGGTTGCATCCGCAGGAGTTTTGTCAGCCGGAAGCCTGAAGTCATAATGCCATTATACAGAACCATGGTGAGACCTCATTTGGAATACTGTGTGCAATTCTGGAGGCCACACTACCGAAAAGATGTGCTGAGAGTAGAGTCGGTGCAACGGATGGCCACCAGGATGGTCTCGGGGCTCAAGGATCTATTGTACGAGGAAAGGCTGAAAAATTTGTGGCTGTACTCACTCGAGGAACGTAGGGAGAGAGGAGACATGATCGAGACGTTTAAGTATATTACCAGCCGTATCGAGATGGAAGAAGAGATTCTCTTTCTCAAAGGACCTTCAGCCACAAGAGGGCATCCGCTCAATCTCAGGGGCGGGAAATTTCATGGCGACACCAGGAAATATTTCTTCACCGAGAGAGTGGTTGATCCTTGGAATGAGCTCCCGGTGCAGGTGATCGAGGCAAACAGTTTGCAAGAATTTAAGAGCAAATGGGATGCCCATGTGGGATCCCTTAGAGGGTTAAGCCAAGGGAACCTGTCACCAGGAGTGGGATCCCTAGGATAGTAGACTTAGGGGTGGGTCAGTAGAGTGGGCAGACCTGATGGGCTATGGCCCTTATCTGCCGTCACATTCTATGTTTCTATGTTTCTATGTTTACTGCTCGTGAATCCTATCAAACACCCTTGGTCGGTGTGCAGTAGACAGAGAACCAACCTAGGCGACGGCAGTGGTGTTTTCACCTTTTCACTGCTCTCTATCACATCTAGACGGGCTTCTAATACCACATACCCATCTTACTAAATTACTCATTGGAAAATGGATACTTTACGCAATCTATGGGACAAATAACACTTCTTCCCCTTCTGAAAAAAATCAGATCTAGATCCTACTATCCCCTCTCATTATCGACCAATTGACAATATACCATTGTTGACAAAGTTGTTAGAATCAATAGTAGCTGGTCAACTTACCAATTATCTGGAGAAATTCTCACTACTTCAACCTTTTCAATATGGATTTCGTTCTAATTTTAGTACTGAAACCTTATTGATTTCTCTTCTTTCTAAAATCCAACAATTACGACTACAAAATAAATGTTCAATTTTCCTTCAGTTTGATTTGTCCGCAGCGTTTGATGTAGTGCATCATGATATTCTGCTCCAATTACTTTCAGATATCGAACTTAATCAGGTTGTCCTTGTCTGGTTTTCAAAATTTTTACTGTCTCGATCTTACTCAGTTAATATTGATGGTACTATTTCTAATTCCTGGCAGCCTCCTTGCGGGGTTCCCCAGGGCTCTCCGCTTTCCCCAATCTTGTTCAATCTTTATATGACAACTTTGAACACTTACAAGTTGTCAGCTTGGGAAACGCTTTTTACCTATGCGGAAGACATCTTTATATTGATCGAAACTTGACTCAAATATTACCAATTTAACTTTCAAAATAAACCACTGTATTGCCAAACTTCAAACTTGGGCTATGTCTGTCCAGATGAAGTTAAATGCAGCCAAAACTAAACTTTTATGGTTAGGCCCAAAACTGGATTATCTTCCTTCCACTGTACTTCTGGATTTTGAAAGCTCCCTACAAATTGAGTTCTCCTCCAAGATTTTGAGAATACTTTTCGACTCTTCCCTTACCTTTAAGGATCAAATAAACTCTCTGGTTAAGAAATGTTTTTTCAGTTTATGAATATTGAGGAAGGTCAGATCTCTTATCCATCAACGTCATTTTTCTGTATTGGTCCAATCAATTATACTATCTCGGCTAGATTACTGTAATGCCATTTATCTTGGCATAACAAAGATCTGCCTCCAAAGACTACAATTGATTCAGAATACCGCTGCAAAGTTGATTTATGGAAAAAGCAAATTCGACCACGTGACTCCATTGCTTTTGAGACTCCATGGGCTTCCAGTTTATCTCAGAATCCAGTTTAAATGTATATATATATTATTTTTAAAATTTTATATGGTATTTTTATTCCTCTTGCTCCTCTTCTATGGAATGTCTATAGATTTTCATATGCGAGAGGCACTCAACGATTTAAACTTTCCCTCCCTTCTAGGAAAGTAATTAAAAGAGTCAAGAATTTCAGCCTTTCTCTGGCTTTTAAATTTCCCCAATTATGGAATGAACTTCCTTTAATTTTGAGATGTCCCAACTCTTTCCAATCTTTCCGTAAATCTTTAAAAACGTTTCTATAAGCTAAACATTTTGAAAATTAATCCCCCTGTACTTTAGCATATTTTTGAACTTATTGTTAACCGTGTCGAGCTTTCTCTGGTTGAAGACCCGGTACATAAAGTTAAGTTTTAGTTTAGTTTAGATAGGGTTGCCAGATTTTACGATTATAAAATCTGGACACCCTAGACCTGCTGCCCCAGTCCCGCCCTAGCTCCGCCCCCTGCTGCCTGCTTTGCCTGCTGACGTGATTGAGAGGAGGCTTTTCAAAACCCGGACAAAGTGCCGGGTTTTATAAAGCCGTCCGGGAAAATCTGGATTTCTCCAATCAAATCCCCAACATAGAACCTTGGAGAGAGCGGGAGCCAGAAGGCCTTGAGCATGTGCAGATGCTCAAGGCCCAGCATAGATCAGCGGCAGGCTCTTTTGGCACCAGCACCTCCTATGGGTGCATTGTTCAAAGTGTCTGTTCCCCACATCTAGTAGGCCGATTAGGAAAGTTAGCCTGAGTCTTCAAAGGAATGGCTCCCCCCCTCCCCCCCTTCGAGTATTTTCCATTTTCTTGTCATCATCATTGTGGGTTTATATGTGAGAACTGCTTACGGATTCCAAAGAATGTAATTAAGGCTCCGCTAATGAAGTTTAAACAAGCCGTGTCATAAATATGGCAGTAAGGAAGGAAAGGAAAGGTCAACAGTGATGGCTTTATCATATTATATGGTGTTGTAGCGAGGGTGACATCCCACTTGTCATAGCAGCCTGCTTGTGTCTGCTGTGGACCTTTTTACGTAAATGCCGGCCCAATCTTTCATAGACTTGTACTGGAACTGTCATCGTATATGCCTCTCATGCAGAGTCTCCATCTGGATTATCTCCCCTCCCCCCCTTTTTAAAATATGCTTTTTTTCCCTAGTCTCCATCCCTTCCTTAGGCCTTTGCATCACCTCTTATATGCCTGTTCTTCATTGCAATTTAAATTTCCTAAGGATATGTCTGAAGAACATAATTTTAAAAGCCGGCACTTAAGCTTTCCTGTGAAGTCTGTGTCAACTTTAATGCCAATATGCAAAGTGATTTAACCAGCCAGAAACAGCTCCTGGATGATTAATCACTTGTTTGGGGTTAACCGCTAATTTTCAGCGGCTTTTAACCAGTTAGTGCCAGTGAAAATAACTGGTTACTTTGTCCTTCCCACCCCCAGGCAAACGTCCTGTTAGAGCAGTGTTTTTCAACCGCTGTTCCGCGGCACACTAGTGTGCCGCGAGATGTTGCCTGGTGTGCCGCAGGGCCGCCATCAGGGCAGTACTACCAGTCCTGCATTCAGGGGCCCGGAGCTGACAGGGGGCCCGAGGCAGGGGCGCCAGTAGCTCGCCAAGGCAAAGTGAGTCGATCACCCAGGTCTCACTTTGTCTTGGCGATCTATCGAGCCGATAAGTCTTCTTCTCCCCGACGTCAATTCTGCAGTCGGAGAGGAAGTTCGGGCCAGCCAATCGCTGCCTGGCTGGGCGGAACTTCCTCTCCGATTGCAGAATTGACGTCAGGGAGAGCATGCGTCGGCGTCGGCTTTGGGGCCTGTTATCCATTGGTGGGTCCTGTTCCCCGATGGCAGCGGCAGTGGCAGTGGCTTGGGGAACGGCAGGGAGAAAGAAAGAAAGGGGGCAGGCAGGGCAACAGAAGGAAAGAAGAGAAACAGAAAAAAAGAAAGAAAGGTCAGGGAGAGAGGAAGAAAAAGTTGGGGGAGGGAATGAGGTGTGGAGGAGAGAAAGCATACAGGCTGATAGAAGGGAAGAAAGATTGGATGCACAGTCAGAAGAAGAAAGTGCAACCAGAAATCACCAGACAAGGTAGGAAAAATGATTTTATTTTAAATTTAGCAAAGTGGAGGCAGTATTACCACAGTTTTCAAAGGAATTTGCCCAAATAACTTAATAGTTAACTGGGTAAATTCCCAGAGATGAAAACTTCCCTTCACTTACTATGCACAGTTCTGAATTTATATCTGCTGTCTATATTTTACAATATGGTCCCCTTTTACTAAACCGCAATAGTGTTTTTTAGCGCAGGGAGCCTATGAGCGTCAAGAGCAGCGCTGGGCATTCAGCGCAGCTCCCTGCGCTAAAAACTGCTATTGTGGTTTAATAAAAAGGATGGAGGGTATATTTGTCTATTTTTGTATGCTATAAAAACCAAATACAGAGAGAGACTGAGAGCTGTTGACGAAGAGCTACGTGTGTGTCTTTCTTCGATTCCAGCCAGAATATCAGCTTTGTGTTCAGCCAAACAGGCCCAGGTTTCGCCCTGAATAAAGTATTTTATAATTTTTCACTCTTCTGTTTACTTAATATTTCATAATAAAGTAATTATAAAATACCTTCTTTGTGTTTATTTGATTCCTATTCAAGAGAATTACTTTATATATAGTCAATATAGGCAGAGAGTTAAATTTTTTAACATTTTCTAATGGTGGTGTGCCTCGTGATTTTTTTCATGAAACAAGTGTGCCTTTGCCCCAAAAAGGTTGAAAAACACTGTGTTAGAGAGACTGGGACAAAGTATGAGGGTCGGTGTTTACAGAGAATGCCCAAAGCTGCAAAATGCGAGCAAGTAAAGTATAATACAAGTACTAAGCTCAATGAGAATACGTGAGAAAGCCAAAGGGAAATACTGCAGGGACGATGCACTTGATGACACGTCTTTATTTCAATCAATAAACGTTGTAAAGATGTGGTACACCTACGTGATAAAGAAACAGGGACCTGACCCAACCGGAAAAAAGTCACGTTAATACCCTGAGGAAGCCACTAGACTGCGGCGAAACGGGTTCCCGCTGGATATGATATACGGGGTTGGAGCAGCGACATCAATTAGTCCGCTGTTCAACAATTTATTACCCGACATCAGGTTAATAAGATAAGCGCCAGTTTTTGGCTTCATTTAATGTTACATTTGCTATTTGCACAGCCTTTTTGCACTACTAGGCCAGCTATTGCACTAGCCACTTGGTAATTGCTATTTGCACAGTCTTGCACAGCTTTTTGAAAAATCATATAAAAATATTTATTTATTTATCTTTTTAATGAAAAACTACTAAAAAAATACTATCTGTGGAGTGGTTTTAATACTAATATTTATTGAATACTGATGAATTAAGTCAAAAATCTAAATATGAAGGTTTTTTGATCAATGAAAGATACCCACGCCACATTTCCATTACTGGATGATATTATTATGATCCTGGGAGTGGCAAGTCTGAGATCTTTTCCCTCATTTTGATTGATATCATCTGATTAGATGTTTTTTTTGCTCAATAGATTAACCTTTTGTGGATCTAGTTATTAGTGGTTAATCTTCCTCCCTTTCTTTGTACTATCCGTGTTTCGACTAACACTTCTTCCTCAGGGGTCCAATGAGTTACTGAGAGGACCACATAAACAACGTGCAAATAAACCGGAACTCGTGGTGAGGCGTGAGTGCCGGGAAGAGCTGCGTATCAACTGGTGGCATGACATCGTACCATTGAGTTTACTTGACGGAACTTTTCTTGAAGGAAAAGGCATCTCAGAAATCCAAACCGTAGACTGATTGGATGTCTGTTGGTGACCAGTAGATTGTGATATCTTTCATTGATCCTAAAAACCTTTTTTATGCAAAAATTTTTATGTATTATTTTGATGTTAATAAAAATCAGAATTGTTTAATCTTTACATTCTCATTTGACTGAAAATAATTGATTTTTATCCCAGTGATACTCAATGTAATGAAAATCACTGTGGGGCGTTTTAAGCAGAAAAGGCGGTTTTACCAAAAAATCAACTCATTCAACGTAGCAACGAAGTCTCTATGCAACTCAATTGGCACAGACCTTGAAGAAGCCCAACTGGTCAAACGGGTTATCAATTGCTATGTGGGGAGAGCAGAGCTTCCAAAAGCATCGTTGAGATAAGTGATTTTAGGGAGTAATTTCAGTTACATGCAGGGCAGGATTAATTCGTCGAGGGCCCCTAGGCACACTGGACCCACCCCCACCCCGCCCCACCATGCGCCCAGGCGGAAACAGGAAGCTGCGTCAGAGGGAAGCTTTGGGCAAGCAGCACTGCTTGCAAAATTACATTTCCCGTTGCCTTTCTTACCCGCGTTGCTTGCTTGTCTTACTTTCCGTCGATGGGGGGGCCACGTTGCTGATCGGGGGGGGGGGGGGGGCGCTGCCAATTGGGGGGGGGCCCGCATTGCTGATCGATGCTGGAGGGGCCCATTGCTGTTTGGAAAAAACAATATTGATGCGTTCTCCGTGTTACAAGACTTTCAAAGGTCACAGGCTCCCTTTCATCTGTACGCATGAGATGTCATGGAATGTCCGGCAACGGTGGACGCTGGAAGCTTCGCACCATTCGTAGCTTTGTTTCTGGTGTGATTCTGTCATCTAAAAAGGCAAGTGCCGCTGGGTGCTCGGACAGAAACCACGGATGTCTGGAAATGGCTGCGAGCGCCTTATTTGCAACAGTTTTTACCTGTGTAGTTTCTTCAACTTCCTAACTCAAGAGTCTATGCGTTGTGTCGGTATCCTGGCTCGATCCCATACCGCCAACGCCGACTCACACGCCAACTTATAGCTTTCCGCTAAAGGTTTTCCTTCGTCATACTGATGAAAATTGACCAGTCGATGAACATCCAAGGCCATGTGGCAATCTAGCAGTTTGACAGCTGACAGACTGATTTCCCAGATCACAAATTAGATGACGCCATGCAAACTAATTATGCACATTCATCTACATATACAACACACAGGCAAACAGCGCATGCTGGGTTGACCTCTAAATATGGTCTAATTGAGCTGCAATTTGACGCATGAGTAAGACATGCCAGGTGAACAAAAACAAGCCTTGCGGAAACAAGATTTGACAAGGTTGATTTTTTTTTCTTTGCATACTACCGTGGACCAGTTTTGGGGGTGCCCCAGGGTAGATCAGTGGAAGGGCAACACATTGCTCCCTCCTCCTCTCTCCCCCCCCCCCCCCACTAAGGTGCGCTAATCGGTTAGTGCACCTTAGTAAAAGAGAGCCATAATCTAAAAATAACATATAATCTAAAATAACTGTGTTTGCAATTACAGTTGCACTGATCCCACCAAAACAATTATCAAGTGCTAGAAATATTAAAGGCCTTTTGAAAATAAAATGCCTTTAATAAAGATTTAAGCCTTGGAAATGAAACTTCTAGATACCCAGGGGGTAATTCTGTAATGTACGTGCTGACTTTTCCTGGAGCGGTCACAGTAAGTTCCGAGGATGACCTTTAATTGCACTGTACCGTTATTAATTGGAAACTAGGAATAAACCCATGTAAATGCAGAGTATATCAAAGACCTCAACACCTGAAATTCTTTTAAGTATCTCTTTTTAGGGACTGATGCCTCAGGTTGATCAACTTTTTAAAAATTCTGGTCGCATGGGGAAATTAGGCCTCGACATTCAATGGTGGACTATGTCCTCATACGGATACGGAATATTCAGGGCCACACATGCATCTGTCTGCTGGATCTTAGGCCGATATTTATTTAGGACTCAAATAAGACACTTATGCAGACCCTGGCTGGAACCTGCATAAGTGGAAGTAGCTCTTCCACCCATTGATTCTAACACTCCCCTTCCTTCTCTCTCTCCAGAATCTAGTTTCCCCTCCCCCAACAAGACCCTCCACCCCCCCAAACTAGTTTTAAGATTCCTGGTAATCTAGGGGTAGTGTTACCAGATTTTACTATTGTAAAATCCGGACCCATGGCCCTGCCGCCAGCCCAGTCCACCTCAACCCGTTCTCTTTCTCGGAGATGCGTCGGGAGGGCATCTGAGCATGCTCGGGTGTGACGCGATGACATCCCCCGCATGCACGTGGCGTCACCGCATTGCATCCGGCTTTGCCATTGAATATCTTTGGTGTCCAGGTAATTGTTGGCCTCACCCAGGCTCTTTCCCTGTTAACACCCCACTCCTGTCCAGATTTACCATTAGTGCTGAAATTCAGCGGTACCACCCGGTTATGTGCAACTGAATATCAGCAGGCAGCCAGCCAGGAGCAATTTTACTAGGCAGGGAGTCTCTCGTGCCTGGGTAAATTGCTTTGAATGTTGACCCCCCCATTGCTTCCTGGTTCTGGGAGAGATTTTGCAGTGACCAGGTAGGAAGAAATCAGCGGATGAAAGCTAACCTTTCCACCCAGTTTTTGTAACTGGGGATGTCCTTGGCATATAGCAGTTTGTTGGAAGGCGAGTCTTTGCCCAGACGGTGCTCGGATGTGGAACAGGAGTCCATGAAGGTCTGAGCCACGACAGAAAGGCAGGCATCTGTAATGCTGTTCTTGTGGATGTCAAAGACAAACTGAGGATTCTTGATCACATTGACCCAGAACCTTAAAGGTAAGCTGACAAGAGATGACAAAGAAAACAATCGTTATTAATCAAATACTTGTGTAGGGGAAAACATATTGGTCCAACGTGAAAATGATTTTTAGACATAAAGATGTGCAGTGGTGTAGCAAGGGGGAGGGGCGATGTGCAGTGGCATAGCAAGAGAGAGGGGCGGTGTACAGTGGCATAGCAAGGGGGAGGGGCGATATGCAGTGGCATAGCAAGAGAGATGGGCGATGTGCAGTGGCATAGCAAGGGAAAGGGGTGATGTGCAGTGGCATAGCAAGGGGGAGGGGCAATGTGCAGTGGCATAGCAAGGGGGAGGAGTGATGTGCAGTGGCATAGCAAGAGAGAGGGCGATGTGCAGTGGCATAGCAAGGGGGAGGGGTGATGTGCAGTGGCATAGCAAGGGGAAGGGGTGATGTGCAGTGGCATAGCAAGGGGGAGGGGTGATGTGCAGTGGCATAGCAAGAGAGAGGGGCGGTGTACAGTGGCATAGCAAGGGGGAGGGGCGATATGCAGTGGCATAGCAAGAGAGATGGGCGATGTGCAGTGGCATAGCAAGGGAAAGGGGTGATGTGCAGTGGCATAGCAAGGGGGAGGGGCAATGTGCAGTGGCATAGCAAGGGGGAGGAGTGATGTGCAGTGGCATAGCAAGAGAGAGGGCGATGTGCAGTGGCATAGCAAGGGGGAGGGGTGATGTGCAGTGGCATAGCAAGGGGGAGGGGCGATGTGCAGTGGCATAGCAAGAGAGAGGGGCGATGTGTAGTGGCATAGCAAGGGGAAGGGGCGATGTACAGTGGCATAGCAAGGGGGGAGGCGATGTGCAGTGGCATAGCAAGAGAGGGGCAATGTGCAGTGACATAGCAAGGGGAAGGGGTGATGTGCAGTGACATAGCAAGGGGGAGGGGCAATGTGCAGTGGCATAGCAAGGGGGAGGGGTGATGTGCAGTGACATAGCAAGGGGGAGGGGCGATGTGCAGTGGCATAGCAAGAGAGAGGGGCGATGTGTAGTGGCATAGCAAGGGGAAGGGGCGATGTGCAGTGGCATAGCAAGGGGGGAAGGCGATGTGCAGTGGCATAGCAAGAGAGGGGCAATGTGCAGTGACATAGCAAGGGGGAGGGGCAATGTGCAGTGGAATAGCAAGGGGGAGGGGTGATGTGCAGTGGCATAGCAAGAGAGAGAGGGTGATGTGCAGTGGCATAGCAAGGGGAAGGGGTGATGTGCAGTGGCATAGAAAGAGAGAGGGCGATGTGCAGTGGCATAGTAAGGGGGAGGGGCGATGTGCAGTGGCATAGCAAGGGGGAGAGGCGATGTGCAGTGGAATAGCAAGGGGGAGGGGCGATGTGCAGTGGCGTAGAAAGGAGGGAGGGGCGATGTGCAGTGGCATAGTAGGGGGAGGGGCGATATGCAGTGGTGTAGTAAGGGGAGGGGCGCTATGCAGTGGTGTAGTAAGGGGGAGGGACAATGTGCAGTGGTATAGCAAGGGGGAGGGGCGATGCACAGTGGCATTGTAAGGGGGGGCAGTCTGCCCCGGGCACTGTATTGGGAAGGGCGCTGGCATCTGTCCTCCTGTTCGGCCCACCCCCACTACCGCGTGCCCCTTCCCTCATACTTTTTTAACATTCGCGGCGCGAGCGGCGACCCCTAACCTGCTGCTCGCACCAGCATCAGCGCTTCCTTTGACATCACTTCCTGGAACCCCGCCTAGGAAGTGATGGCAGAGGAAGAGCTGACACGGGCACGAGCAACAGGTTGTGGGTGCTGCTCATGACACCCTTGTCAAAGAGGTATGGGGAAAAGGGAGGGGCGCGCACGGCAGGAGAGGGTGTGTAAGGAACGGGTGGGGGTGTGGGTGGCAGAGAAGGGAACAGGGAGGGACACCACCGCCCCAGGCGCCACTGTTCCTGTGCATAAGCATTGTAGGTAGCCATACATAGAAATGACCTTTTCTAGAACCCTAGTGGAAAAGTACCGCCATGCTTTGATGGGGTAATTGTAGAACCCTCTAATTAGACATGTTCATGCATATATCTAAATAAAGGATTTCATATATAATAAAAACCCCAGGAGCCAAGGAAAATGGTTCAGACACTTCACAACAATAAATAAAGTGAGTTAAGTTCAATGTGATGGGGGGGGGGAGTCCTCAGTTTACACAACGAAACGCTAGAAAAACCAAAGTGTCAGCTGTCGCTCTTTATAGCCACTCAGGGTTAGGAGGTGTAACATTTTAAGGCTTGTTTTTATTGTATTTTAAAAATACAATACATAAATCTTGCCTAAAAACTTAGGTCCGCTTTTATCAAGCTGCGGAAGAGTGTTTTAGCGTGAGTTGGCAAGGGAAATGCGCCAACGCTCATAGGAATTGAATGAACGTTGGCGCATTTACCTCGCCGTCCCGCTCTAAAACACTCCACCGCAGCTCGATAAAAGGGGGGGGGGGCCTTAGTACCGATTACAAACATTGGTATAAAAAGACAAGGCACAGACATCCCTGACAATGCAAAGATAATATTTTTTAAAAAATGGTAAACTAGACCTTCAGGAATTTACAAAATCTTACGTAAGAAGGTTCTAAGGGCTCCTTAGGGCCTTAACTCGCAGAATAGCGCATGCTAGACCTTAACGCCAGCATTGATCTGGCGCACCTTAGTAAAAGGAGCCTTAAGTCTTACAATCAATGGCAAAGAAATTCCAAGGTTTGATTGCCTGATAAACGAGATGCAGCAAAAAGCTTGACTGTAACGTATTTGATTTGTGGATGGGAAAAGGAACTAAAGATTACTTCTTGTGCGAGAACATTTAGACAAGGATGGACATGGCAAAAAAGTTCAAACTTAACAGGCCGTGGCTTAGTGGGCCTGGTTTTTATGCAGCCTCATCTGGGGCAGCCTCCTTGGAGCGGCTGGGGCACGGGCAGTGTGTCTGGGAGGGAATGCATGGATGGGAGAACATCGCAGGGGAGGAGACATAGGCATCCTGGGACTCTTCCCTGAAGAAGCCCTTTCTGGAAACGTCAATCTCTCCTCCTAAACTTACTTGCTCCACTTCATCACTGACGCTGAAACCGTGGATTGAAGACAAAGTTTTATTTTATTTTTCTTTCCAGCTTATGATTTATCTTTAATCTTATCTATTGTTTTGCCTTTTGTCATTGTTTTGTTCTATTTCTATCATTTAAATTTCTCCAGAATTCTACTGTTCAACGGCTCCCCCTTCTGCTTCTATTCCTTTCTCTCCTCTCTTCTACCTTCCAAAGTATTTAGATCAATGCTGTCTTGTTAAAATGTTTATTTTATTTTTATTTTTCCTCTAACTCTACTTTTCACTTCTCTATTACCCTCCAGGTACTTTAGTTAGATTGTGAGCCTTCGGGACAGTAAGGGAATTTTTCAAGTACCTTTCTTATTTCTAATCTTAATGTATATTTTCTGTAAACCGCTTAGAACCTAACGGATGTAGCGGTATATAAGAAATAAATTACATTACATTACATTATTTGCCCACTAAGCCCCCTGGCCACTTAAGTTCCCAAATACTGGGGCTTAAGTGGTCATGTTCCCAAAACGAGCCCAATATCACCAGCTTATTTTTGGTTGGTTCTAACCAGTTAAATGTTGCTGGAAACGCCCAGTTAGCCAGTGAGGCATGAGTTAACCGGTCGGCAGCCATTCCCAGCCGGTTAACTCACATTGAACGTTGGCCGGCTACTTTTCTGTATACATTAGGCTTAAAATAGACACCAGATGCCTTTTATAGAACTTCCCCCCTTCTCGTCCCTCTGGTTGTTTGCCGCCGCAAGCAACAACTTTAACGTGCTCCTCGCGACCTCGTCGTCTCTCTCCCGCTGACGTCACTTCTGGTTGCCACACGTAGGAAGTAACGTCACTGGGAGAGACGACGGGGTCGCGAGGAGCACGTTGACGTTCTTGTTGCTCGCGGCGGTACTAGAGGTCTGGGGGAAGGGAAGAGGGAGCTCGTGCGGCAGAGGAGTTCGGGGAAGGAGTGTGTGGGGGGGGTGGAGATGAGGATGGGGGAGGGGCGCCTCTCACCCTCGCTACGCCATTGTGCCTAGGGATTCTAAGGGGCCCTTTTACTAAAGCTTGGCATGCACTAATACCATGTGGATGAAACAGGAAGTGCTGTCTGTTAGCGTGTGCTGCACTTTAAAAAAAGGTTCAGCGGCATACCGAGGGAGGTTGGCGCCCGGCATCAACACGCCAAGCACCCCCCACCCCCGCGCGTCTCTTGAAATGTTTGCCAGCATAAGCAGCATCTTCCACCCGCTGCTCTCGCTGGCCTCGGCTCTTTTCTGACATCACATCCTGGTCCCGTGACCAGGAAGTGACATCGGAAGGGAGCCCCAAGTAGCACGTGGAAGATGCTCCTCGTTCCAGTGAACATTTAAAGAGGTATGCAAGGGGCGGAGAGGAGGAGAGGCACCAGAGCTGGTGCTCCCCCCCCCCTCGCCCCACTACACCACTGAAAGGGCTCCTATGTATGCACTTGAACCTAAGAACATCAGAGTTACCAGACTGGGACAGACTGAATGTCCATCAGTGTAGTAACGTAATAAAGGATGGCAGATAAAGACCGGAACGGCCCATCCAGTCTGCCCTATAATCACAATTTCAAGCCCAGTATCATAAATTTAATTAGGGCTGCGTTTTGATCAAAATTTTTTTAATAACATATAGAGGTCCTTTTATCAAGCTGCAGTAGGGGCTTATCGAGCGCAATACCACGTGTTAAGCCGCTAACGCCTGCATTGAGCAGGCGTTAGTTTTTTAGCCGACCGCGGGGGTTAGCGCGTGATGAAATGTCCGACGCGCTAACCCTGCTAGCGTGGCTTGATAAAAGGAGCCCATAATAATAATAAAAAGTTTATATACCGCAGGACCGTAAAGTTCTATGCGGTTTACAATAGATAAAAATAATACAAATTGAGTAAAACTTACAAAGTTAAAAACTAGTAACTAAAAGCCTTTAAAGATCGGTTATTGTATAAGATTTTCAAAATCAGCTACCTAAGTGCTTCAAGAACAAATATGTTTTTAGGTGTTTCCTAAATGCCTCATAAGTAGTAGTAAGCAAAAATAAATGTTCCAAATCTTTATTTGCAATTAATCGTGCAATTAAAGGTATTTTTTCAATTTGCTTTTCCCATTGCAGCTCCTTGCGACTCTGTGCAAGCCACCAAGCCCTCCGCTGCCCAAGGAGCTGCAAAGAGGAAAAAAACAACAACAAAACATACCTTTAATTGCACGATTAATTGTGCTCACAAATTTGAATCACAATGCAACCCTAAAAAAATAAATTAAAGAACAAAAAGTAAGGTAAGGTAAAAAAACACAAAATACAACGTGAATAATGACAAATTAAAGAATCTAAAAAAGCATGAAGGGTAGCTCTAAATAGCCTACATCAGAAAAGCATCTGCCACGGAAACTAGCACATATATACTAGTATTTTAGCCTGTTACATTAACGGGTGCTAGAATATATATCTGTGTGTCTTTATTTCTGTCTCTCTCTCCCTCCCGCTGTCTGTCTCTCTCCCTGGCCCCCTTTGTCTGTCGGTCTTTCTGTGCCTCTCCCTGCCCCCTGTGTCTTTCTTCTTTTCTTTCTATCTGTCTCTCTCCCTTCCTCCTATGCAGCAGCATTTCTCTCCCACCACTTCCCTGTGCAGCAGCCACAGCAGCACCTCTCCCCCTCCATTTCCCTCCCCCCACACCACTTCCCTGTGCAGCAGCAGCGTTTCCCCTACCCCTCCTTTCCCTTCCTGCGGTCTGGCCGGCTCCCTTAGTCCCTTACCACCCCCCCTTCCCTTCCCGCTGTCCCGACAAACCTTCCGATTCCAGCAGCGTCTGCAGCACTCTACACACTGCTGCTTCGGGGCCTTCTACTGCCCAGCTAAATCAGGGCAGTGGAAGGCCCCGAAGCAGCGTGTGTAGAGTGCTGCAGACGCTGCTTGAATCGGAAGGTTTCAGGACCCGCAGCCCTTGCCGGACCCGAAGCGAGCTCTGGGGGTTTTTGTTTTTTTGACACGGGCCCAGCCAGAGCAGGAGGAGAAGCCTGGGAGGCAGGAATTAAAGTCCATTCCGGCCCCCACTGATGTCGCCCTGGCCAGTTCACATCCTTCAGACGGCAAGAGCCGCCGCGGCCGACAGGCTGCGCGCCGCCACTTGCATGCGCACTCCTACCTGTGGGTCTCTACAGCGCACGGAAAACGGGAGCACGCAGGTGGGAGTGCACATGCGCGCTTAGGGCTTTATTATATTAGATACGGTATGTGAGTTCCATCCTGTTTTTGCACAAATATACCACTACGATCCCTCTCTTTTACTAAAGTGTGCCAATCGAATTAGCACGCACTAAACGCTAATGCGTCCATAGACTAACATGCACGCGTTAGCGGTTAGCGCACCTTAGTAAAAGACGGCCAATATTTTATAGAAGGCCATGGGTAAAACAGACTTTGTACATAGACCAAGCTGTATAAAATGAGCCCCCATGAAGTTATGCACAATTGCAGCTTTTGCAAATGGTTTCTTTTTATCTACTGAGTCTGATTAGCCACAAAGAAAGGCTGTAACGGCAGCACCATGTTGAAAATGAAAGGACAAGAATTGATGATTCGCTAGAATTGGATTGCAGGGCTAAAGCAAACTTGGGAATTCAGCCCGGGAAAGTGAGTTTGACCTGTCACCAGTTAATGGAAAACAATCAATAGACGAGTGGCCTGGCTAGCGCAGAGTAAATTACACCTGTTCCGCTCGTGTACGGGGTTGTAAACGAGAGGGCGGCAGAAGGACAGCAACTGTTGCACATCTGGGGGCATTTCCAGCTGAGGACGTCAAATTCCAGCCAACCCTGGTTCAACCTGCTGACCTCCACAGAAGAATGGGGCGGGTTTCGTTCATGTCCAGCGCTGCGTACGCCTTTCAGCGCTATATAAGAGATTAGTAGCCGGGGAATAGCGCGTGCTAAAATGCTGCAGGCGCTACCCCCGCCTCCTTTTAAGCAGGAGGTAGTTTTTCGGCTAGCACGCACGTGCTAAAAATGCCAGCGCACCTTCGTAAAAGGAGCCCTAAGACATTCATAAAATTACTCTTTAGCGACATAAAAACCCTACCAAGTAAACAGTGTGTGGCGCAGGGATTAGAGCTACAGCCTCAGCACCCTGAGGTTGTGGGTTCAAACCCACGCTGCTCCTTGTGACCCTGGGCAAGTCACTTAAGCCCCCCATTGCCCCAGGTACATTAGGTGGATTGTGAGCCCACCGGGACAGACAGGGAAAAATGCTTGAGGACCTGAATAAATGCATGGAAATGTTTCTGAGCTCCCCTGGGAGAACAGTAATAAATAAATAATGTGAAAAGTTTCAGCCTCTGATAACCAGAGCTGGTATTGTGACATCATAATGCCTCATCCACCAATAAGAGCCAACCTCATCAGTGATGTCACAATGGCTTGATTGTCCTATTCGTGGTTCACTTTTAGTACATTTTGATTTCTAGAGTGGTGCAGTGGTTAAAGCTACAGCCTCAGCACCCTGAGGTTGTGGGTTCAAACCCACGCTGCTCCTTGTGACCCTGGGCAAGTCACTTAAGCCCCCCATTGCCCCAGGTACATTAGATAGATTGTGAGCCTGCAGGGACAGACAGGGAAAAATACTTGAGGACCTGAATAAATTCATATAAACCATTTTGAGCTCCCTGGGGAGAACAGTACAGAAAAATTGAATGAATAAATAATGTAAAAGGTTTCAGCCTCTGATAACCATAGCTGGTATTGTGACATCACAATGCTTCATTCCACCAATAAGAGCCAACCTCATCAGTGATGTCACAATGGCTTGATTGTCCTATTCGTGGTTCACTTTTACTACATTTTGATTTCTAGAGTGGTGCAGTGGTTAAAGCTACAGCTTCTGCACCCTGAGGTTGTGGGTTCAAACCTTGTGACCCTGAGCAAGTCACTTAAGCCCCCCATTGCCCCAGGTACACTAGATAGAGTTTGAGCCCACCGGGACAGACAGGGAAACAGGATAAATTGCCTGAATGTAAAATCACTTAAGATAGAAGTGGTAAATGAATAAAAGAATAAAGAAACTCTGCTCACGCTAAACTTAGGGCTTCTTTTACTAAACTGCGATAGCGTTTTTAGGGCACGCAGGATTTTAGCGCACACTAAACCCGCGCCACGCGGCTGGAACTAACTACAGCTCAATGCTGGCGTTAAGGTCTAGCACGCGTGGCTATCGTAGCTTAGTAAATGTTTAGATCTAGCATGTGTTTTTCTCCTCAGCCTACATGTAGGCAATTACAGACAGCTGAATTGTTAATTAATACTTTAAAATTAGAGCTTCCTACTACTATTTATTATTTCTATTGCGCTGAAAAGGCGTACGCAGTGCTGTACATTTTAACATACAATAGACAGTCCCTGCTCCGAAGAGCTTACAATCTAACTTAGACAGGATATTGCAGGGTTGGGGAGATTATGGTATAAGAATTGATACAGTAGGTCAAGCAGTGAGGGGCAGTTAAGAATTGAATTTCTATAGAGTGTAATGCAAAGGAGCCTTTACAATAGACAGTCCCTGCTCAGAAGAGCTTACAATCTAATTCAGACAGGACATTCAGGGTTGGGGAGGTTATAGCGGGTCTAGGTATCTGACAGCAGTGAGGGGGAACTAAGAGTTGAATTTCTATAGAGTGTAATACAAAGGAGCCTTTACAATAGATAGTCCCTGCTCAGAAGAGCTTACAATCTAATTCAGACAGGACATTTCAGGGTTAGGGAGGTTATAGCGGGTCTAGGTATCTGACAGCAGTGAGGGGGAACTAAGAGTTGAATTTCTATAGAGTGTAATGCAAAGGAGCCTTTACAATAGACAGTCCCTGCTCAGAAGAGCTTACAATCTAAATCAGACAGGACATTTCAGGGTTGGGGAGGTTATAGCGGGTCTAGGTATCTGACAGCAGTGAGGGGGAGTTAAGAGTTGAATTTCTATAGAGTGTAATGCAAAGGAGCCTTTACAATAGACAGTCCCTGCTCAGAAGAGCTTACAATCTAATTCAGACAGGACATTTCAGGGTTGGGGAGGTTATAGCGGGTCTAGGTATCTGACAGCAGTGAGGGGGAGTTAAGAGTTGAATTTCTATAGAGTGTAATGCAAAGGAGCCTTTACAATAGACAGTCCCTGCTCAGAAGAGCTTACAATCTAATTCAGACAGGACATTTCAGGGTTGGGGAGGTTATAGCGGGTCAAGGTATCTGACAGCAGTGAGGGGGAGTTAAGAGTTGAATTTCTATAGAGTGTAATGCAAAGGAGCCTTTACAATAGACAGTCCCTGCTCAGAAGAGCTTACAATCTAATTCAGACAGGACATTTCAGGGTTGTGGAGGTTATAGCGGGTCTAGGTATCTGACAGCAGTGAGGGGGAGTTAAGAGTTGAAAGCAGTTTCAAAAAAGTGGGCCTTTAGCTTGGATTTGAACACTGCCAGAGACGGAGCGTGACGTATTGATGCAGGCAGCCTGTTTCAGGCATACGGCGCCGCAAGAAAGAAGGGACAGAGTCTGGAGTTGGCAGTGGAAGAGAAGGGTACGGATATAGTATTCTCTGCGGCCTTTATATATAGGACATCGACTGGTGCTGAGTTAGGTAGCCTTCCATCAATTTGGACGATTTTGCATGGGATGGTGCAGTGGTGTAGTAAGAGGAGGGGGGGGAGGTGGGCACCCATCCTCCTCTCCTCCGTGCGTGCATGCCGCTTCCCTTACCCCGCACCTCTGTAACCTTTCTGGCGCGAGCAGCAACCCCCAAGCTGCTGTCGCACTGGCTCTTCCTCTGACGTCACTTCTTGGACCCGCACCTAGGAAGTGATGCCAGAGGAAGAGCCGACGCTGGGGCAAAAGCAGCTTGGGGGCTGCCGTTCGTGCCAGGAACATTACAGAAAGTACGGGGAACGGAGACGGCGAGTTTTAAGGGTCATGGCCATTGCAAAACCAGCTAGTTGGCAACCCTACTAAGCACTTGCAGTTTACGAATTTTCCTTGAAGGAGCAAGGAGCAAGGAACAAGGAGCAAGGAACAAGGAGTAAGGAGCAAGGAGCGCTCCTCCCCTCCCGTGTGCTTCTAAGCAGCAGCTGAAGTAACCAGCAATGAGAAAGAAGCAGAAAAACTGACTTTGGGAGTTAATTTAATCTGATTGCAGAGATCATTTTCGTTCATTTCCCCCCCTCCCCCCTTCAAAACAAACCCCTTCTAAATAAACCTCCTGCTCATTTACTCTGAGTGGCTGCAATCAGTCTTAGATTAAAAGCACAGATAATTGTAATAATATGCTAATGTTTCATTAGTGGAAAGCCTCTAGGTGCACAGGATATATATATGAGGGTGCGCGTGGGTGCGTACAGTCTAGGAAATGTCTATCAGCATCAGTGAGGGGGGGAAACTCTGAGACTCCCCCCACCCCATCCTCTCTCCCTGCTGCCTCTCTCATTCATCTTGTGCAGTGAGGAGAAAGACAAAAAGAAGAACCCCCCACTTCAAACGCTTCGCGTCGCAACGGAAGCGCTTTTTATTTAACGACGCTTTTGAAACATGGTTCTCCCTCTCTAACGGACTATTTCAAAAAGGATTCCCACTCCCTACTGTTCTATCCCTCACCATCGTGCCATCCTATTGATTTGATGGCGTTCTCCCCCCTTAACCTTTTTGTCTCTTGTACGTTAGTCAGTCTCTTGTCTGGGGTTACCAGATGTCCGGATTTCCCCGGGCATATCCGGGGGTCTGGACGGCTTTTCAAAACCCGGTGCTTTGTCCGGGTTTTGAAAAGCTGTGTCAGGCGTGCGCGGCCGTCATGCGCATGCATGCATGCGTGCAACATCATCATGCAGGGTCCGCGCATGCACAGACTTCCTTCCTGCCCGACAAGAGCAGGCAGAAGAGGAGGGCTTTGGAGGGCTTGGGGGCGGAATTAGGGCAGGGATGGGCATAACTAGGCGGGCTTGGGGGCAGGAATAGGGCGGGGATGGGCAGAACTAGGCGGGCCTGGGGGTGGGGCTAGGGGTTTCCGGAAAATCTGCCAATCTTACTCTGAAATGTCCAATTAATTACAATCCTATTGGCCCTGTTCTCTTATTAGGTCTCTACTAGAGAGTTGCGCAGGGACAGAAATCCCACCCATCCCCACCAGGATCCTCTCCGTCCCCACTCGTCCCCACCAGGATCCTCTCCATCCCCACCCATCCCTGTCAGGATCCTCTCTGTCCCCACCAGGATCCTCTCCGTCCCCATCAGTATCTTCTCCGTCCCCACCAGGATCCTCTCCGTCCCCACCCGTCCCCATCAGGATCCTCTCCGTCCCCACCAGGATCCTCTCTGTCCCCGCCAGGATCCTCTACATCCCCACCCATCCCCATCAGGATCCTCTCCGTCCCCACCCGTCCCCGCCAGGATCCTCTCCGTCCCCACCCATCCCCGCCGGGATCCTCTCCGTCCCCACCCGTCCCCATCAGGATCCTCTCCGTCCCCGCCAGGATCCTCTCCGTCCCCACCCGTCCCCATCAGGATCCTCTCCGTCCCCGTCAGGATCCTCTCCATCCCTACCCATCCCGGCCAGGATCCTCTCCATCCCCACCCGTCCCCATCAGGATCTTCTCCGTCCCCACCAGGATCCTCTCCGTCCCCACCTGTCCCCGCCAGGATCCTCTCCGTCCCCACCCGTCCCCGTCAGGATCCTCTCCGTCCCCACCAGGATCCTCTCCGTCCCCACCCGTCCCCATCAGTATCTTCTCCGTCCCCCACCAGGATCCTCTCCGTCCCCACCCGCCCCATCAGGATCCTCTCCGTCCCCACCAGGATCCTCTCCGTCCCCACCCAACCCCGCCAGGATCCTCTCCGTCCCCACCCTTCCCCGCCAGGATCCTCTCCGTCCCCACCCGTCCCCATCAGGATCTTCTCCGTCCCCGCCAGGATCCTCTCCGTCCCCACCCGTCCCCATCAGGATTCTCTCTGTCCCCGTCAGGATCCTCTCCATCCCTACCCGTCCCGGCCAGGATCCTCTCCATCCCCGTCAGGATCCTCTCCGTCCCCACCTATCCCCGCAAGGAATAACCTCCATCCCCGCCCGTCCCCATAAAAAGCAGCAATTACTTTTGACAGGATCATCAATTCCACAGTTTCTTTTGTGTTTGCGCTGCTGTTTTCCTTGTGGAATCTCTTTGGTGGAACCATTTTTTTGTTTTCTGTTCAGATAATTACTAAGGCTGACGTGTCCATTATATTATATGGACGAACCCTGCTTCCAAAGCCTTCCATCCCCATGGGAGTCCCGTGGGCCAGAGGAGGGTCCCCGTGGGAGTCCCGTTGGTTAGGGGGATTCCCACGATTCCCGTTCCCGTGCAAACCTCTAGTCTGTACACCACTTAGAATTATGATAAGCAGTATAACAAATTTGAAATAAACTTGGAAACTTTAGCAAAAGAGAGTGCTGGCCCCGATCAATTGTACAAGAATTTACCACGACAAGAGGGTACAGGGGGTTTCTGGTGCCTCAGGTGAGCCTTTGGTCTGGCGCTCTACCTCTGTCAATTAACTTTCAGACCTCATAGAAACATAGAAAATGACGGCAGAAAAGGGCCACGGCCCATCCAGTCTGCCCACACTAATGGCCCACCTCCTAACTACATCAAGTGCCGTCCTCGCTCCCTCGATATCTCCAATATCATTTCTCCCAGAGCAATTCTCTAAAATTTACTTCTTTTTTATTTTTTTTTTATTTATAATTTTCAATATAATAATCAAGTATAAACTTGTACAGAAAAGCAAAATTTCAAGAGGCAAATAAAATTTTAAACATAATATAACACAAGAAATAATTATATCTTTAATCTCACTCAAGTCCTCAATTTTGGATCCAAGATTAAAAATAAACGGAATTAAGGTAATCAATTAAGGAAGAAAATTTACTTCTTTTTTAAAAATTTTATTTTCAACAATTTGACATTCAGCAAATCGTAAAAATTGCTGCAATGCGGTTCACAATAATTAAACTCAAGAGAAATTTAAAAAAAAGAAAAAGTCTGTCAGTAGAAGAAGCAGGATTTGAACCCAGGTTTCCCTGAGTCACAGCTTGCCTCTCTGTGTATTCCGTTACTCTTCCTACTTCCACACCAGCATGGCAAAAATAAAACATGAAATTGTTAAAACTTATTGCACGACCCATTAAATAGTGTCTTATCACTCATGTTAACTTTTATGGGCTGACAGAGACTGATTACACCAGGTGAGAGGACTGTAAATGAGAATTAGAACATGAGCGTATTGATGATCCAGCCCTGTAGGGGGCGCCACTCACCAGTTACTCTTCCAAGTGTGCCGTACGTGGGGATCGTGAATATTGTGCTTGTCAGCTTGCTCGTCCAAAAAGTCAAACATGTACTTGATGGCAAGAGGAAGTGCACTGCCACGGTGTGCTGTGCTGAATATTGTCTCAAATAAGTCATCCACAAACTTCTGGAGGGTGCCCTGTTGGATAGGATAATAGGGAGCACGTTAATGAAATGCACAAGAAATATTTATACTCTTGGAACCCTAATAGGGTTACCATAGTTTTTCTCAGTGAAATTTCGAATGCCTGGCCCCGCCCCAGCCTGCCTTTGGCCCACCCCAAGCCCTGCTCCGCCAAAAGCCTCATTATTCCTGACCTCCGGGCCTGTCTGGGGGGGCCTCTGAGCATGCATGGGCGCGTGCGATGTCATCCGCGCATGCTCAGAGGCCCTCCGCACACGGCCAGAGCTTTCCAAAACCCGGACACCTGCTGGGTTTTGGAAAGTCCGTCTGGTAACCCTAGAATCTGGCGCCGGTTTAATTTCAATAACAGTTTAGATCTGCCGACGTAGACTCCCGGATTCTAGAAAGGTCGGCCAAATTTAAGGGCAGATCCCACATCTGTATGCAAACTAATTAGCTAAAGAGCAGTTATTAAATCAGTAATTGATGTTAATTGACAACAATTAGGAGTTATGCACGCATCTTTCCTTGGCACTACTCTATGAAATTCGGGCCTGATTCTTTAAATGGTACCTAGAGACCACTAACTCCTAAGTGCCATTTGGCGTGGTTTTTAATCAACCGCTAGGTGGGGATGATGCGGTATATAAACTTCTAGGCGATTCACATCGAAAGAAGGCTGGACATTCAGCGAATTGCAAATGCATGAGGGGAAATGTTACAGAAGAAAAGGGAAGGAAGGGGAGGAAAAGTAAGAGGGGTTGTAAGGGGAGGGAAGTGAGGGGGGGGTTGCATGAGAGATTGCTTCGGGTTTGTAGGGGGAAAAGAGTGGTGAGCGAAGGTCGGTCTGTTTAGGTGATGAATTTGTCAAACAGAGCGGTTTTGATTGATTTTCGGAATGCGTTGTAGGTCTGTCTGGTTTTATTTATACAATTTCCCAGCCAGGATTGTTGTCTGTTAGCTTGGAACATGAAGGTTCTGTCAAGGAAAGATTTGTATTTGCAGCCAGTGATTTTCGGATAGGCGAAGATGTTTTTGTTTCTGGTTGTTCGTGTGGGGTTGTGTAGAGTGAAGTAAGAACATAAGAACATAAGCAGTGCCTCCGCCGGGTCAGACCATAGGTCCATCCTGCCCAGCAGTCCGCTCCCGCGGCGGCCCAAACAGGTCACGACCTGTCCAAATCACCAGAAGGGGCCCCCATGCCACCTTGGTTTCCTATTGAGTCCTATCTTCCCATCAAAGTCCTAGCCCTCCGGTCTTGCACATGCACGACCTGGTCGGGTTTCTATACTTATTTTCTGGTTAGCTTTCTCAGTATCCCACGATCCCTTTATCCCTCAGGAATCCGTCCAGTCTCTGTTTGAATCCTTGTACCGTACTCTGCCCAATCACGTCCTCCGGTAGCGCATTCCAAGTGTCCACGACCCTTTGGGTGAAAAAAAACTTCCTTGCATTCGTTTTGAACCTATCTCCCTTCAGTTTCTCCGAATGCCCCCTCGTACCTGTTGTCCCCCTCAGTCTGAAGAATCTGTCCCTATCCACCCTCTCTATGCCCCTCATGATCTTGAAGGTCTCTATCATATCTCCCCTGAGCCTCCTTTTTTCTAGAGAGAAAAGCCCCAGCCTATCCAACCTCTCAGCATATGGGCAGTGTTCCAGCCCTCTTACCAGTTTCGTTGCTCTCCTTTGGACTCTCTCGAGTACCGCCATGTCCTTCTTGAGGTACGGCGACCAATATTGAACGCAATATTCCAGATGCGGACGCACCATCGCTCGATACAGTGGCAAGATGACTTCCCTCGTCCTGGTTGTTATGCCCCTTTTTATGATGCCCAGCATCCTGTTGGCTTTTTTTGAGGCCGCTGCGCACTGTGCAGATGGCTTCAGTGATGCATCCACCAGCACTCCCAAGTCTCTCTCTAGACTGCTTTCTCCCAACAATGCCCCCCCCCAATTTGTAGTCGAACAACGGGTTTTTTTTTCCCTATATGCATGACCTTGCATTTTTCCACGTTAAAGCGCATTTGCCATTTGTTCGCCCAGTCTTCCAGCTTGTTTAGGTCCCTTTGCAGGTCCTCACACTCCTCCCTGGAGCTAACCCTGCCGCACAGTTTGGTATCGTCTGCAAATTTTATAACCTCGCACTTTGCCTCCTTTTCCAGATCATTAATAAATATGTTGAAGAGTAACGGCCCCAGCACCGATCCCTGCGGCACACCGCTCGTGACTCCCCGCCAGTCAGAATATTGGCCCTTCACTCCGACCCTCTGCAGTCTACCCAACAACCAGTGCTCTATCCATCGGTGCACATCCCCTCCCACCCCGTGGTGTTTGCAGGTAGGAAGGTGCTAGGCCCCAGATTTGCTTGAAGCAGATGCATGCAAATTTGAACTGTATTCGGGCTTCCATTGGTAGCCAGTGCAGTTTTTTTGGTAGTATGGGCTAATGTGGTCGTTTTTTTCTCAGTCCGAAGATTAGGCGAACTGCAGTGTTTTGCACTAATCTCAGTTTCTTTATTGTTTTTTTGTGGGATACCCAGGTAGACGATGTTGCAGTAGTCCAGGGTGGATAGGATTAAGCGATTGTACCAGTAACCTGAAGGATGTTATGTCAAAGTATTTTTTAATAGCCCTTAGCTTCCATAGTGTATAAAAACATTTTATAGAATCATAGATACTCAAATGAATATCATAGATATTCAAAAGTGATTAAAATGAAGGAAAAAGAATCTCAGAAATCCACGCCAAACCAGATCATTACAATTTCCGTAAGGCTTAATTGTGGATGGGGGTTTTAAGCGGAATATCAATGTTAAAAAAAAATAAATTGCCCATTTTGCACCCCAGCTGGCCATTGTGACGACGCACCTAGGTGATCATTTTCAGCCGGTCACTGCGCAGCCCTGCGGGATGTGACAGTGCCTTACTGAAGTGACTTGTACCGTATCAAACTTCATTGTGGACCTCCCCCCACTGAAAATGCCGAACGTTGCAAGCAGGCCCGCCCACCTTGCGTGGCGAAGTGACTGCAAGCGAAGCCATGCGGTGTCAATCACAATGTGCCGTCATCGAATGGCGCCGAGGGGGTGCGGTATGGAAGCTGTCACCGCGCCCCGCAGGATCTAGCATTTATGGGATGAAAAGTCAACTGTGGTAAGTTACAGCGCTGTCAGGCAATCGTTTTTCACGAAGTGACAAGAGGCAATGATAGACTGAGCACTCGGAAAGAATCCATTCATTTGTCTGGCTGCACTTGAGCTCAGACAGAGGGGCTGTTTCCTTTGCCAGCAGGGTAGAATTAAGGCACAGCCAAACTAGATGAGTGCCAAGATCCTAGATATTTAGAAGAGGCTCTCACACAAGTGCTGATTAACTTCTTCATAGTAACATAGTAGATGACGGCAGATAAAGGCCCGAATGGTCCAATTTAAATTTTTTCTTCTTAGCTATTTCTGGGCAAGAATCCAAAGCTCTACCCAGTACTGTTCTTGGGTTCCAACTGCCGAAATCTCTGTCAAGACTTACTCCAGCCCATCTACACCCTCCCAGCCATTGAAGCCCTCCCCAGCCCATCCTCCACCAAATGGCCATATACAGACATAGACCGTGCAAGTCTGCCCTCTCTCTATTTCTTTGTCTTTCTCTCTCTCTCTTTCTTTCTCTCACTCTCTCTTTCTTTGTCTCACTCTCTCTTTCTTTCTTTGTCTTTTTCTTGATCTTTCTTTGTCTCACTCTCTCTTTCTTTCTTTGTCTTTTTCTTGATCTTTCTTTGTCTCACTCTCTCTTTCTTTCTTTGTCTTTCTCTCTCTATTTCTTTGTCTTTCTCTCTCTCTCTTTCTTTCTCTCACTCTCTCTTTCTTTCTCTCACTCTCTCTTTCTTTCTTTGTCTTTTTCTTGATCTTTCTTTGTCTTTCTCTCTCTTTCTTTCTTTGTCTTTCTCTCTTTCTTTCTTTCTTTGTCTTTCTCTCTCTCTCTTTCTTTCTCTCACTCTCTCTTTCTTTGTCTCACTCTCTCTTTCTTTCTTTGTCTTTTTCTTGATCTTTCTTTGTCTTTCTCTCTCTTTCTTTCTTTGTCTTTCTCTCTCTATTTCTTTGTCTTTCTCTCTCTCTCTTTCTTTCTCTCTCTCTCTCTTTCTTTGTCTCACTCTCTCTTTCTTTCTTTGTCTTTTTCTTGATCTTTCTTTGTCTTTCTCTCTCTTTCTTTCTTTGTCTTTCTCTCTCTATTTCTTTGTCTTTCTCTCTCTCTCTTTCTTTCTCTCACTCTCTCTTTCTTTGTCTCACTCTCTCTTTCTTTCTTTGTCTTTTTCTTGATCTTTCTTTGTCTTTCTCTCTCTTTCTTTCTTTGTCTTTCTCTCTTTCTTTCTTTGTCTTTCTTTCTCTCTTTTTCTTTCTCTCTCTCATAGATGATGGCAGATAAAGACCCGAAAGGTCCATCCAATCTGCCCAATCTGATTCAATTTAAATTTTTTAAATTTTTTCTTCTTAGCTATTTCTGGGCAAGAATCCAAAGCTCTACCCAGTACTGTTCTTGGGTTCCAACTGCCGAAATCTCCGTAAAAACCTACTCCAGCCTATCTACACCCTCCCAGCCATTGAAGCCCTCCCCAGACCATCCTCCCCCAAACGGCCATACACCGACACAGACCGTGCAAGTCTGCCCAGTAACTGGCCTAGTTCAATATTTAATCTTATTTTCTGATTCTAAATCTTCTGTGTTCATCCCACGCTTTTTTGAACTCCATCACCGTTTTCCTCTCCACCACCTCTCTCGGGAGCGCATTCCAGGCATCCACCACCCTCTCCATAAAGAAGAATTTCCTTACATTGCTCTTGAATCTACCACCCCTCAGCCTCAAATTATGTCCTCTGGTTTTACCATTTTCAACCTCCCAAAAATTCCCTATAGGAGTAAAGAAACTAAATCAAACACAAAACTCCTATCTTTCTCCAAATATGAATAGGCACTGGATAAGATCATGTCCCATCCCTAAAAATCATTAGTACCCGTAGGGCCTCTTCATTTGCAACTTTAGCCCCTACAATATGGAATTCATTACCATCCTATTTAAGGGCGGAGCAAAATCTAGATTAATTTAAAAATTATGATTGCTAATCGATCTCTGGCTCCTTTCTCGCCACTTTCTGTTTTTACCCATATTCAACATCAATATGATTTCTCCTATTTTCCTTTTGTTTTTAACCTTAATTGTACTCTCTCCTTTTAAAATTGTATTTCTCCCCACTTTCCTGTTGTTTTCATGTCAGTAAAGTTGTGTCTTAAGTCCGTTGATTGTTCCCCATTTTAATTTTTATTGTCAAACGCTTAGGGCTCCTTTTACCAAGGTGCATTAGGGTATTAATGCGCGGAATATCACGTGCTGAATTGCCGTGCGTGCTAGACCTTAACGCCAGCATTGAGCTGGCATTAGTTTTAGCTGTGTAGCGCGCGGTAATATCCTGCGTGCGCTAAAAAAGCTAGCGCACCTTAGTAAAAGGAGCCTTTAGTATTTATGATTAGCGTTTTATCAAATTTTAATGAACTTGAGATGAGGGGGTGGCAGGTTACAGGTCAGGGAAGGGGGGATAGGGTGCAGAGCCTGGCAAGGAGTGTGGGGTTGGGTGCAGAGGCTGGCAGGGAGTGAGGGAGGCTAGGTGCACAATTTGGTTCAGAATGATTTTTTTTCTTGTTTTCCTACTCTAAATCTAGGGTGCGTCTTATGGTCCAGTGCGTCTTATGGAGCGAAAAATACAAGTATGTCTTTATCAGTCATGTTCAAAACGGACACAATATAAATTTGATTTATCAAGGATGGACACTGAGATAGTCTTGGATTAGCATGTTCTGGCGTAACGTTAATATGAGAGAACGCTTGCGATGTAACTTCTGCATTCACGATTCAGGGACTTTTTCCCGCATTCAACTGTTTTGAGCAGTATAAATTGCCAAAGTTACTGAAGTTCTCTCACATCACTAAATGTTTTCATTGTTCACTATTTTACCCTGTACCTAGGAAAGCTGAAAATGGCAAGGCCTGGAATGAGGTGGCGGAGTCTATATTTTCAACATATTTGGAACAGATATGAAGGACAGTGGAAGGAAGAGTTGAGAGATCATGGGGGAGTAAAGAGCCGGGTTAGGATGTATATGGAAATGCATGTAGATGCTCATTTATCTCTATGGACGGATCCTTTCCTCTGACATCATTTATGAAGTTACCACGTAACTCAGAAATTGTTCTCCCTTTGCAAAATAAACCATTTACCTTGGTGGCAAGCAGTCTAGTCAGGTAGATTTCGGACACCATTTTGCTACCCCGGTCACCTTCCTTTTGGTCTCCGTGCTCATGGTTCTTCACTAGGTGCCACACCTTGACCCCGCTCTCCAGGTCTGGTGTTATCATTGGGGTGCGGGAGCGAAGACTGTCTGGACTTCCTGTGTACCGGATCATATTTTCTGAAATAGATTCCAAATATGGTCAACTTGATGGGATCGAAGAACATTTTGTTCAGAATTTTTCTGACTACTTTCTTCTCTCCTTGTAATCTGTAACTGTATTTGTACCAAATCAGCCACCATAATACATGTAGGCATCACCAAACTCTATTGGTTTGAAATCTGGAAGCCCCTCTTCCCACCAGTGTAATGTAATACCAGTTTGGTCATGTCTTTCTGCGGGCAGAGTCTATGTCCAACATGTGTACAACAGGCCTAATTATACAACAATAAATCAAAATACATCATAAAAAAAATATAAACACACCATACATTATATAAAAGACCCTACTACAATTTCATCTTCCCCCATTTTTACTAGGTTGCTGGATTGGAACAAACAGTAGAATAAAAGGAAACCCCTTCCAAACCCAGACACTCGGTAATATCAATATAAATCTACTGATTTCCACCCAGATATCCCAATCAACCACCCGGAATCCCTCCTCTGTAGTTAGCAATGGTTCTCTATAGAACTAGATGAAAAACACAGAAGGAATCACTTCTACCAAACAGCAGGGTTGACAAAAAAAAAAACCCCCAGCAGGGTTGACAAAAAAAAAAAAACCCCAGCAGTGTTCTGACTAAAGAACCCAATTTAAATGCACAAGTATCACTTTCAAAATTTTGTATGGGATTCTTATGCCTTTGGCCTCAATTTCTTTGAACTCGTTACGGTCCATGAATTCAAAAGTTTTCCAGATGTATAAACTATCTTTTCCTTCCTAGGAATTCGATGAGCATCAGAGCTGTCACCACCGGGGCTTGCACTAAAACACCACACTACGGTTTTGTAAAAGGGGGCGATTAGTTAACAGTGATCAGAGTTTTACTGACCACCAAAGGCGTCGGAACAGGAGAGGCCATGGGGGCCATGGCCTCCCCAAAAACTGATGCCCGCCCTCCACACTGCCAGGGTTTAACTTAAAATGATCGGGCAGCCGCCACCACGCAGCTTCAAGGAGCAGGCCTGCCCCGGAAGTAGAATAAAGACTTCCAGGGGCAGGCCCTCTTCCTGATCCTGCGCGGTGTCTGCCCGATCATTTTAAATTGAAGCTGGGGTATGATTTTGCCGGGGCTAGGGCGGAGCGTATTGCCCCCCCCAAACAAGACAGCATTCCGGGCTGCCCCTGATAACCACCACTGGCATTATGCCCAGAAATTCAACGCTGGGCCATGTTTGGGCACTGGCAATGAATTTCCAGCTTTCTGGAGCCGGCTAGTACATCGCCAGTTCAGTGTAATATTCCACACTTATTTGGCTATGGGTTATTACATAAAGATAGACCTGACTTTATGAGGTCCTATTTTTGCGGTGAACCTGGCACTTAAGGCCCCCCAAATAGTCATTTTTCATTTTGGCCCGATTGGTTATTTTCAGCGACTAACTGCTTAAAATTAGCATTTAGCCTTGAACAGGTGATCTAACCAGCCAGGAGTCCGTTCTGGCCCATTAAACAGCTTTGACTATCAACCCCACTACTTCTGCTTCTTCCCCGACCCTTTCGATGCTCTAAGCACCAACTGGTCTCCATTAACTAGACTGTTGACATTTCATTTCTTGCTTCTCCAAATCCAAGCTAGGTGCAGTTTTCCCATCCCTCTGAACAAAGGAAAGTGATATGAGAAGGGGGATTTGTACCTTAGCTGCCCTGCTGCGGTAAGAACCAGACCAATCTTCTGTACTTGCCATCTCACAATTTTAGCATGTAAGACTCTACTGGAAAACTTACTGAATTGGGCCTAAAGGCAATGAGAACATCTACTTATTTTTTTTTTGATTAAAGATGATCGCCAGATTGGTTGCCACGAGGCGCATTATTGAGATGGCTTGGGGAAATCCACTGCTTATTCCTAGGATAAGCAGCGTAAAATCTGTTTTACTACTTGGGATCTAGCGAGGGACTTGGGACCTGTGTTGGCCACTGTTGAAAACAGGATACTGGGCTTGATGGACCTTCAGTCTTTCCAAGTATGGCAATTCTTATGTTCTTATGGGAGCCAAGTATAGGACAATCAAGCCATTGTGACATCACTGATGAGTTTGGTTCTTAGGCATTGGTGGATTGAGGCATTATGACATCACAATCTCAGCTCTGGAATGTTGCTACTCTTTGAGTTTCTGGCTGGTACTCGGGATCTGGGTTGGCCACGGTTGGAAACAGGATACTGGGCTTGATGGACCTTCAGTCTTTCCAAGTATGGCAATTCTTATGTCTTTATGTGAGCCAATATAGGACAATCAAGCCATTGTGACATCACTGATGAGGTTGGCTCTTAGGCATTAGTGGATTGAGGCATTATGACATCACAATCTCAACTCTGGAATGTTGCTACTCTTTGAGTTTCTGGCTGGTACTCGGGATCTGGGTTGGCCACTGTTGGAAACAGGATACCAGGCTTGATGGACCTTCGGTCTGTCCCAGTATGGCAACTCTTATGTCTTTATGTGAGCCAATATAGGACAATCAAGCCATTGTGACATCACTGATGAGTTTGGCTCTTAGGCATTAGTGGATTGAGGCATTATGACATCACAATCTCAACTCTGGAATGTTGCTACTCTTTGAGTTTCTGGCTGGTACTCGGGATCTGGGTTGGCCACTGTTGGAAACAGGATACCAGGCTTGATGGACCTGCGGTCTGTCTCAGTATGGCAACTCTTTTTTTTTATTATTATTATTTATTTATGCAATTTTAAATAAACATACAACATAAAAATGCATTAAGAAATAGAAAGCATATTGCTAATTACAAAACAAACCACTAAATATTATTTCCCATTGAAATTCAAAAAGCAAATATATTCATAGCAACTTTCTCTATAAGTCCTCAATTAAAGCTGGGGAGAGGATTAGGAAAAAGAGGCACATCTCAGAAAAAAGAAAATAACTTAATTAAATCAATAATATCGACAATGACAACGTCTCGCCAGTTAAACGACTACAATCTTCCACTTACTAATAATTAGTATAATAATTATACTCTTTCCCCCTGACCCGATACCTGGACCTGTATTTTACGCTTATTCTCAAGAAAAGCCTCCAATTGTTTGGGATCAAAGAAAAGATATCTATTTGACTCGTATAATGTTAAACATTTACAAGGAAAACGCAAAAAGAAATGAGCACCCAGGGCTATCGCCTGGGATCGTAGAGCCAAAAATTGCTTCCTTTTCTCCTGAGTGTCTACACAGACATCAGGGAAAACCCAAATTTTTCCTCCCAAAAACAATTTATCAGAGTTACGAAAAAAACATTCTCATCACCCGGTCCTTGTCAGATTCAAAAACAAATGTAACTAGGAGTGTGGCTCTTATACACTCTTCTTCCAAAGATGTTTCTAATAGTTGTGTTACGTGTAGCCCTTTCAGGACCAAGGGACATATTTGTCCCATAACTTTAAAATCCTATAAATTTTGATTGGGATAGTCTACAGTTCTAAATTTGATATGTACGGATTCCATATGATACTGCCTTTATGTAAACAAATTGGTTCCGACATTCATTCATTAGCGTCGTTGCCAGATTGACGAGAAGATTCACTTGCCACACTGTCCATAAGCCAGAAGTGTGATTTTTTTTAAAAAAAAATAATGATATTTCACAAAAAAAATCAATTTTTTGGCATCTGCAAGCCCTTTTTACCATAAAAATGTCGTCAAAACCACAAAAATTGGCCTACGATCCTTATGGTCCTGAAAGGGTTAAACTGTCCATCGATAGTTCTCCTTGGGAAGAAGATTGTCGTTTCTTCCCCGGCATTGAATAGACTCGAGAAAATGGAGGCACAGTTTTCTTTGGGACCCCCAGAACTTCCATCAGATATTTCTTAAGCAGTTCAATGGGGGCTACAGTCCTGGATTGAGGAAAATTGATAAAACGCAGATTCAACCTACGGGTATAATTCTCCATTTTATTCCTCAGTCCAGTCATACCTTGTCCATAAATCAAGGTATTAGATTTTATATCCTTAAAACGTTGTTGAACTTCCTCTACTTTTTTCTCAAGCTCAAAATTCTTTGCCTCCTGGATGACAATACGTACAGTTTTACAGTCTTGTAAGGAATTGTCCACCAAAGCCTTATTTCCAATGAAAATCTTCTCTAAGCGAGCTACAGCGTCCCAGATAGAGTCTAAAGTAACATGGGGAGGTTTAACCAAAGGTGTAATTTGCTGCTCACCAATATCCTGCCGCTGACCAAATTTCTCAGACCTGGAACTCTCTCCGTGCCTCTCCTCTGCGCCTCCTACGGCACCTTCAGTATCCAGGTGGAGCTCAAAACTCGCTCCCATATTGTCTCCCAGCAAACTGGTTTCTCCTCTCATGCTCCGGATACGACCCTCCTCCGTTGAGAAATCCGCAGCGCCAATCATGGCCTGCGTGTTCAACGCTTGTTCCGGCAGCGTCACCATGCCTGGGTCAGAGGGTGGAAGTCGCTCCTCCGGGCTCAGCGTGACATTGAGCTCGGGTAAGGCCGCCCCTTTCGCCAGCACCCGCTCCGGGGATACTCGCTGTTCGGACTACGAATCTCTCCATGGTGGAAAGGGGAAGAGGAGAGGACTCGGAGGGGTAAGTCCTTACTTTCCCCTTTCTGTTACCCATGTTAGTGTAATTCAAAACGCTTAAACAGCAGAAGTAAAATAAACTCCAACAGTAGCCTTCCTCAGCATGGTTACCGACGAGACCGTGTGGCAATTCTTACGTTTTCATGTGAGCCAAGTATAGGACAATAAAGTCATTGTGACATCACTGGTGAGGTTGGCTCTTAGGCATTGGTGGAATGAGGCATTATGACATCACAATCTCAGCTCTGGAATGTTGCTACTCTTTGGGTTTCTGCCTGGGACTTGGGACTTGGGTTGGCCACTGTTGGAAATAGGATACTAGACTTAATGGACCTTCAGTCTGTCCCAGTGTGGCAATTCTTATGTGAGCGAAGTATAGGAAAATCAAGCCATTGTGACATCACTGGTGAGGTTGGCTCTTAGGCATTGGTGGAATGAGGCATTATGACATCACAGTCTCAGCTCTGGAATGTTGCTACTCTTTGGGTTTCTGCCTGGGACTTGGGTTGGCCACTGTTGGAAATAGGATTTAATGGACCTTCAGTCTGTCCCAGTGTGGCAATTCTTATGTGAGCCAAGTATAGGAAAATCAAGCCATTGTGACATCACTAGTGAGATTGGCTCTTAGGCATTGGTGGAATGAGGCATTATGACATCACAATCTCAGCTCTGGAATGTTGCTACTCTTTCGGTTAGATGGAGGATTCTGGGCTCGATGCACCTGTGGTCTGTCCAAGTATGGCAATACTTAGAATCATGTTTCCGGACTACATCATGAAACAGTAGTGATACAGATAAATTCTGACCAAATTCTCTAGTCTCAAGCTGCACTTGGCTGTTTGTTAAGCACTGGAAAATATGTCTCAGGTTCTGTTCTATACACCATGCCTTTGGCCTGATACAACCATTCTAATCAATCATCTGAATGCGGGCGCACAGGACTATTTCCTATAAATCATGGTGAACTGAGCCCTGTCTCTTCACAGGAGGTAAGAGGGCGCACTGGAGAGAGAAATGCGCATTCACATGAGTATTTAGGGGGGGGGGGGCGATAAACAAGAGAGGAAGGACGGGAGAAAAGACGCCGAAAATAAACAAGATGACAAAAGAAACAGAGCGAAGGAAAGTAAGAGAGAAAGGCAGGATTTGTGAACCTGGGTTTTTATAAGAATTTAAGAATAGTCACCCCGGGTCAGACCAATGGCCCGTCTAGCCCAGTCTCCCGTTTCCATCTCAGGGTTTCGAGAGATTGTTTTCAGCTTGTAAAAGCCGCTGCGGTGATCCAAGTGCGAGTGGGGTATCAATCTTGCTGCTAGGCTAGGAATCGTGGTGTATTAATATCATCCTTTATGTGTCGAAATTTCGAGACCGACGCGCCTGTAATCAGGCCCTTTTGTTTCAGAGCTTCAAAATGACCTGATGAACCAGTCGTATCAATAAGACATTAAATGAGCCAGTGTGAACTTTATTTATATCCTCACCTGAAGCAGGCCCAAGTGCTTAACGGCTTTGCCGTCAAGCCCCTTCCCTTGTTTAAAAGCAGACTGAAAACCCACATTTTTGATATAGCTTTCAATCCTTCACCCTGCTCCTCTGCCCTCCAACCCAGCCACCTGATTAACCGTTCCCCTTAACTGTATCCATGACATCTTGTTTGTCTTTTTAGATTGTAAGCTCTTTCGATCAGGGACTGTCTTCTTTGTGACTCTGGGCAGTGCTGCGTGCGTCTGGTAGCGCTATAGAAATAATTCATAGTAGTAGTGGTAGTGTGAAGAGTTTCAGTCTTTGGGAAGCAGAGCTGAGATTGTGATGTCATAATGCCTCATTCCACCAATAAGAGCCAACCTCATCAGTGATGTCACAAAGACTTGATTGTCCTGTACTCCCCTCTGCCCTCCAACCAACCAACTGATTAACCATTCCCCTTAACTGTATCCATGACATCTGGTTTGACTGTCTTGTCTGTTTAGATTGTAAGCTCTTTGGAGCAGGGACTGTCTTCTTTGTGACTCTGTACAGTGCTCCGTACGTCTGGTAGCGCTATAGAAATAATTCATAGTAGTAGTGGTAGTGTGAAGAGTTTCAGTCTTTGGGAAGCAGAGCTGAGATTGTGATGTCATAATGCCTCATTCCACCAATAAGATCCAACCTCATCAGTGATGTCACAATGGCTTGATTGTCCTGTATTCCCATCTGCCCTCCAATTCAGCCAGCGGATTAACCCTTCCCCTTAACTATATATCCATGATGGTTCTGCAAGGGGCAGGAGCGTAGGAAGATCTCTCCTGCCCTGCGTCGCCACTAGACCATCAGGTAAGGATGGGGACGCAGGAGGGACGTAGGAGAGAGGTGGGGTGGGTCAGAGCCGGTCCCTATTCACGGGCCGGCTCCCCGCAAACATTGAGGGTCTGCTCTACACAAATAGAGGCCACAGGGCAGGGTCGGGATGGGGAGAGAGCATGTGATGAGGCAGGAGCAAGGACGGGGACAGGGACAAACTCTGTCCCCATGTCATTTTCTAATTAAACTTGAGACTAGTATCAATGTGCAAAAATTTAACACATCTCAGACAATTGGCAACTGATTTTGATATAACCCCTGTTATTGGTCATAATCAAAGCAGTTTAAATGCAGGTACCTCTTCTGTACCTGGGGCAATGGACCTGGGCCACAGTTACAAGGGGCTGCGGTGGGAACTGAACTGAGGTCCCCTGGTTCTCAGGCCACTGCAATAACCTTTAGGCTATTTCTTCACCAACCAACTAGGGTCAGGTATTTGTCAGTACAGATCCAGTTCATTAGAACACCTTAAAATATTTAGTGCAGGCATAATCAAATTAATTCACATTAACCTATGAACTGGTGCACATTAAGTCGATTTGCACACATTAAAAAGTCCTAATGTGGGTTAAAAATCATTAAAATGTGTGAGACAGGAACTGAAAAAGGCCAAATGAAATGAACATAGAAACCAATGCAAACGAACAGAAATGCTATTACTATGCCATCTAGGAAGAATTTTTTTATAAAGTAACAAAAAAGATAGTGACTGCCAGTCAGGAATAAGAAAATCCATTATGTACTATGAGAATAATTTTCAAAGCCACTTACATGTGTAAATAGCTATTTTCGTCAGTAAACCGTCTGTGTAAACGGAGAAAATACCTATGATCTTCTACCATCTACTTTTATTTGCATTTGAGGGGGCTGCTACAAATCTGCCTGCTTTATTCTTCAGGAAAAAATCTACCTGCACAAAATAAATCCAGAATTCAATACGGTAGGAATCCACTCTAGCTGCAGCCTTCACCTTTATTCACACAGAAATAATGTCACAATTAAATAAAAGCTGGCAATTTTTTTTTTATGGGATTTTGTCTTTCCATCTTGCAGGATGAATTTAAAAGAAGATTTTAACAATGATATCATTAGTTAATGTTTTATTGTGTTTGTCTTGTTTAAACATGCTTAGCATTTTGAATATGTATGCATGTAATTTTGTAAACCGCAGTTTTTATGAGGTATATACATTTTTAAATAATAAATAAACCCATAAGTTCAATCTTATAATTGTTGGTCTGACATGTTTCGACATGTCAGCCTGTGTCAGGGGCTTTTAAACAACTGAAGATCTTGCGCCACCAAGAGAATGTCATGGGGACGAGTACCTGTGGTTAACCATTGGGGGGGGGGGGGGGGAGAGGATAGAGGCCACAGGGCAAGGACAGGGCAGGGACAGGGAAAGAGCCTGTGGGGATGAGGCAGGAACAAGGACGGGGACAGGGACAAACTTTGTCCCCCTGTCAGTGGTGTACCAAGGGAGGGGCAGGGGGGGCGGTCCACTCCGGGTGCACGCCCCACCCCGGATGCATGCCCCAAGGGGGTGCACAGCTGGCCACTCACCGGGGAATAGGCTACCACTGGCACCATCGGAAACAAGCCGGCGCCGAGTTCTCCCTGCTTTTCTTCCCAGCGGTGATGACCAACTCTCAATTCTGACGTCAGAGAGGACGTTCTGGGCCAGCCAATCACTGCCTGGCTGGCCTGGAACGACCTCTCCGACATTAAAATTGGCATCAGGCGGCGAGAGTTGGTTGGCCCCGCAGGGAAGAAAAGCAGGGAGGGAGAACTCGGTGCCAGCCTGTTCCCGATGGCTGCAGTGGCAGCCTTTCCCCGGCGGCGGTGGCAGTAGCATGTTTCCCAATGGCGGTGGCATGGGGAGGGCAGGAAGAAAGAAAGAAAGAAAGGGGAGGCAGGGAGCCGGAAAGAAAGAAAGGGGGCAGGATGAAACAAAGAAAGAAAGAAAAAAATGGGGCACGGAGAGAGAGAAAGACAGACATAGAGAAAGAAAGGGGGCATGGAGAGAGGAAGAAAGAAGGGGGCAGGATGAAACAAAAAAAAGTTGGAGGGAATGAGGTCTGGAGGAAAGGAAGCATACAGGAGGCTGAAAGAAGGGAAGAAATATTGAATGCACAGTCAGAAGAATAAAGTGCAACCAGAGACTGATGAAATTACCAAACAAAGGTAGGAAAAATGATTTTATTTTCAATTTAGTGATCAAAATGTGTCCGTTTTGAGAATTTATATATGTTGTCTATATTTTGCACTATGGCCCCCTTTTACTAAACCGCAATAGCGGTTTTTAGTGCAGGGAGCCTATGAGCGTCGAGAGCAGCGTGGGGCATTCAGCGCAGCTCCCTGCGTTAAAAAACGCTATCGTGGTTTAGTAAAAGGGAGGGGGTATATTTGTCTATTTTTGTATAGTTGTTACTGAGGTGACATTGCATAAAGTCATCTGCCTTGACCTCTTTGAAAACCTGCGGAATATAAATGATAATTAACATTTTCTCTGCGTATAGTGTGCTTTGTGTTTTTAAAATTTTATTGTTGGTATATCATTTTGACTTGGCCACGAAGGTAAGGGGAGGGAGGGAGGGGAGCTGCTGAAAGACATCTAGTAATCCTTGCAGGCTTGACTGTGCAGGGAATTATTTTTGTAAAATCATGTTTTGTTATGTGACTGGCATTATTTAGACCTTAATTTCTATGAATGAATAGAATGAAAATGATATAAAATTACTTGCTTTGTTTTATGTGCGTGCGCTGAAGGAAAGTGGAGAGAGAGTGGGCTGAGGACGCTGAAGGGAAATAGGAAGAGAGAGTGGGGAGAAGACGCTGATTTATAAATTGACAATTGTACAGAATATTGTTTCTTTTTATACTTTAATATAAGTTCAATATAAAACAATTCAAGGCTTGTGTGGATTGAATCAGGTGGTTTGTGGGGATGGGGACCGCAGCACAAACAATCTGAAGTAAAGTGGGGGGGTTCCCCCGTCGGAGCTCTTTAAAAGTCACTTTATAGGTGGCGTGCTGGGGTCTTGCGCCAAACTGTCGGCGCTGCAATGTCTCATGCACTTTTGTCCCGTCGCCAATATTTCTGAGTCGCACTATACCTAATTAGGTTCAAGGCGACCTACAATATAAGGAATTATAGAATCTATAAGCTACATTATATTATAGCAGTTTGAAGAGAAGCGAGTTATGAGCAGAGTAATGGGGAAGGGAGGAATTGAGGTTCAATGACTGTACTGGTATAACATTTGAGTTAAGTATGGAATTTAGTGATACTAGATATATTGAGCTACTTGTCTATACTGTGTACGCTCTCAAGGAAGAGAGTTTTTAATTTTTTTTCAGAATCTGTTGTAGAATGTTTCCATCCTAATGTCAGTCGGGAGGTTGTTCCAGGTCTTGGCACTTAACTTAGGGGTCCTTTTACTAAGGTGCAGTAGCCGATTTAGCGCATGCTAAAAATTAGCACGCGCTAAACGCTAGCTAACACGTCTGTTATATCCTATGGTTGCATTAGCGTTTAGTGTGCTAAATCGGCTACCACACCTTAGTAAAAGACCCAGTTAATTATAAGGCTTAATTGGCATCAATAATTAACAATTAGTACCTTGTAATTGATGTAAATTGCACTTAATTAGATGGTAGGCATCTACCACTTTGAGGTAGGCGTTGAGTCCAAGGTGCCTACCAAAAAGTAGGTGTAGTTAGGGAGCAGATCATGGGAGGGGGTTTCATGTAAGCTCCTTTTTGGGACTTAGTAGCACTCACTTAAGCTAAGAAAACCCTGGCATACATCGGTCACGCCTAAGGTTAGGACGCTTATCGATGCCTAAGTCCACTTTAGGCGCCGCTAAGCACAATTCCAATTGACAGCAGTTGGGCGCACAATTCAAATGTTCTATAACATTGTGCCTAATTTCTGGGAACCTCCCTGACCCGCTTATGCCCCTCCCCCAGCCACGCCTCCTTTTGGGTTGCACGGTGTAAAAATGTAGGCCCAGATGTTTTAGAATAGTGGGTATGCAAATCTAAGTTGAAGCCAATTAACTCCAATAATTTATGGTTGACATCTCGTCACCTCATTAATTTGCCGGTGCTTCTGTCCTGCATGCCGAAATTTGCATGCCCAACTTAGGGCGATCTACATCTATACAGAGACCAGAGTTCTGTGTGCTTTTCCCTGCTGTGATGCTGTAGGAAGTTTCAAAAGGGACAGGCTGTCTGCAAAGGTGAATCCATTTAATTGGTGGAAATCCTTTTTAAAATCAATGTAAGGAAATACTACCTTACGGAGAGGGTGGTGGATGTCTGGAATGCGCTCCCGAGAGAGGTAAGAGAACATAAGAAAGCTTGCCTCCGCTGAGGCAGACCATAGGTCCATCTTGCTCAGCGGTCCGCACCCGCGGCGGCCCATCAGGCCTATTGCCTGAAACAGTGGTCCCTGACTAATTTTATAACTTACCTCTACCTCTATTCTTATCTGTGGTGGAGAGGAAAACGGTGACGGAGTTCAAAGAAGCTTGGGATGAACACAGGGGATCTAGAATCAGAAAATAATATTGGGCAGACTTGAACTGTCTGTGTCTGTGTATGGCCATTTGGTGGAGGATGGGCTGGGAGGGCTTCAATGGCTGGGAGGGTGTAGATGGGCTGGAGTAGGTTTTGACAGAGATTTTGGCAGTTGGAACCCAAACACAGTACCGGGTAGAGCTTTGGATTCTTGCCCAGAAATAGCTAAGAAGAAAAAATTTAAATTGAATCAGGTTGGGCAGACTGGATAGACCATTTGGGCCTTTATCTGCTGTCATCTACTATGTTACTATGAAAGAGAGAAAGAGAGAGAGAGAAAGAAAGATTGGGCCAAGACAAATCCAAAGGATTATGAACTGGAAAATGCTGATAAGCCCACGAATGGTCGTAGTAGAAACACAATCTACAAAAACGTGGAGCAGGTATGTGCTTTCGTTATAAAATCTCAAAAATTCATCCTTCTGTTATCTTAACACTCACATTTAAATGTGCTGACTAAATCTGTCTCACCCCAAAAATTCAAATCATGTCATAATTATATCGGAGATTGGAAAGACCTCCGGCTCCTCTAACCCAGGGGTGTCACAGTCCCTCCTCGAGGGCCACAATCCATTCGGGTTTTCAGGATTTCCCCAATGCATATGCATGAGATCTATTTGCATGCACTGCTTTCATTATATGCTAATAGATCTCATGCATATTCATTGGGGAAATCCTGAAAACCCGAATGGATTGTGGACCTCGAAGAGGGACTTTGACACCCCTGCTCTAACCCAACTTGCTATAGAGCAGCGCAAGCTGATCTACTCGATGGGTGGGGTTTTTTGTTTTTTTTTCAATCATTGAAATAAACACCCAATGAGTAGAAAAAAAACCCCCATTGATTGGAAAAAATCCCCCCACCCATTGAGTAGATCAGTTTGTGAGTTGAGTTAGAGGAACTGGACGGAGGTCTTTCCAATTTCCGATATAATTATGACATGATTTGAATTTTTTTTTGTGAGACAGATTTAGTCAGCATAATTAAATATGAATGTTAAAATAACAGAAGGATGAGCTTTTCAGATTTTATTAAGAAAACACATACCTGCTCCACAATTTTGTAGTTAGTCTTTGCTGACTTTTGGGTGGAGTATATTGCCTCTTTTTTTGTTGTTCATAGTAGAAACACAGACATTTTTCTAAAAACTAGTTCTCTGCTAATTTTGAGAATTGGAGTGAAGAGATAAATCTGTGGTATGAGTTAATGCGCACAGAATAGATGGACCATATTTGCCAACGTATCTCCGGTTTCTATGAAGGACCAATTGAGTAGATGAAAACAAAAACAAAAACTGTGGATACAGATGTTCTGGAGATAATTTATTACACACTGACATATAAAACCATGAAAATTCAATGAAAAAAGTACAATGCTAAAAAATACTGTGATAAAAATCCAACCAGACCCTACACGGTCCGTGTTTCGGCGAACACGCCTTCCTCAGGGGTCCAATGGTTTGCAACCTCACATATAACGAATTGGACTGAAAACAGTCTATTGTCTTTAAACAAGTGAGCAAAGAACACCGCAGACAAGCTGAAGGAGCAAAAAAATGCATTTGTCTGCGATGTTCTTTGCTCATATGTTTAAAGACAATAGACTGTTTTCAGTCCAATTCTTTATATGTGAGTTTGCAAACCATTGGACCCCTGAGGAAGGCGTGTTCGCTGAAACACGGACCGTGTAGGGTCCGGTTGGATTTTTATCACAGTATTTTTTAGCATTGTACTTTTTTCATTGAATTTTCATGGTTTTATATGTCGGTGTTTAATAAATTATCTCCAGAACATCTGTATCCACAGTTTTTGTTTTCATCAGTGGATTGTTTCTACTGTGGATCATTGGGCCTCCCCATTTTTCTTTGTTGTGCTCCAATTGAGTAGATGACACTCAGATTTGGCCGCAATTAATAGAATCGGAGGTGCTGTGGCTTTAATAACAAACTCTGTTCTGCTCAAGTTGTAGGGGAAGAACTTGATCTGAAAGTTAAACCCAAGCACCCAACTTGACTGAGAGCAATGTTAACCACTGGGCAATATACACTATGGTATCTTTTAAAGGCCTTATGGAAACAGGGTTCTTATTATAATACTTAGCTGGCAAAAATTAATATGACTAATTACAATGCTGCACTGTTTAATCATGCTTAATGGTGTATGTTATATGGTTATTAACAAGCAGCAGCATCTCTGACGACGCTCGCGGTGTCTTGAAGAGCAATGTTAATGCTTGCCGAGTCCCATCATAATTACTGGATCAGTGTCAGGTTCATTCAGCTCGTTCAGCAACATGAATGATTAGCGCCGGCCTTCCAACTTTTCTCCCCCACGAGTCGAAAAGAACAAGGAGTCGGTGGAAATATTTTTGGAAAGGTCATCGTGTCTTTTAGTGAGAGAGCAAAAACATTTCAACGTACTCATATTAATAAGGCTTAGCAGCTTATCTGTGTCACGAGAGGAAGCACAGCCTGGATTCTCTTAAGACAGTGCCTGTACCGTTCTCTTAAAGGAACACTCAACAGAATGACTGCTGTTTCATCTGCCAACATGCCAGTTAAAAATGCTTCAAGCTTTGGAATGCGCTGCCTGGAATTTTTGCGATACTGTGCTGGGAGGATGAATTTTTACGACAATGCTAAAAACTCCATTTTTTTTGTTAGTGCATTCCTGTGTTCATAGAAACATAGAAATAGTCAGCAGATAAGGGCCACGGCCCATCTAGTCTGCCCACCCTAATGTCCCTCCCCTACCTTTGCCCTGTGAATAGATCCCATGTGCCGATCCCATTTGGCCTTAAAATCCGGCACGCTGCTGGCCTCAATCACCTGCAGTGGAAGACTATTCCAGCGATCAACCACTCTTTCAGTGAAAAATAATTTCCTGGTGTCACCTCGTAGTTTCCCGCCCCTGATTTTCCACGGATGCCCTCTTGTTGCCGTGGGACCCTTGGAAAAGAAGATATCTTCCTCCGCCTCGATGCGGCCCGTAAGATACTTGAACGTCTCGATCATGTCCCCCCTCTCTCTGCGCTCCTCGAGCGAGTATAGCTGTAATTTGCCAAGCCGTTCTTCGTATGGAAGATCCTTGAGCTGTTTGCAATTGTGTCTGTATGTGGTGCTTAACCTGTTATGATTGTCATTTTTGTAAACCGTATAGTTAATATACGGTATATCAATTTTTAAATAAATAGGTAATAAGTTTGAGGCAAGACTGGTGGCAGTTCTTGAAGTTGGCTGGCCTCTTTATTCCTACCTGCTTAGGGTTTGACCCCTTTCCCAACAACTACCAGCCCGTTCTATTTCACCCCAGCCACTCCAGTGATGATTCTCCAACCAGGGCCACAGACCATAGCTTTTCTGGAGCCAGGTGCGCATACAGAGGGTAATTCTCTACCGTTCACTTAAATTCGGGCGCCGCAATGATGGGCTGTAGGACGATTCATCGCGGTGAATTCATCGTGGCCTATTCATTGCAGCCGTTCCATCGCTGAATCGGCCACGATGAATCGTCCATGGCAGCACCTGACCTTTTGTGGGGGGGAGGCTATGCTCCCCACCCCCCCCTAAGGCAGAAACACCCCCCTAAGTAAGAGTGCTCTAAGGAAGGAACACCCCCCACCCGTACACCCCTTAAAAAGTTTGCCGGTGCAAGCAGCATCTTTCACCTTCTACTCGTGCCAGCCTCGGCTCCTCTACGATATCACATCCTGGTCCCGCGACTGGAAAGTGACGTCAGAAGGGAGCCAAGGCCGGATGAGCAAGGGGTGCGAGATGCTACTTGCGTCGGCAAACTTTTCAAAAGGTTTGCAGGGGGGAGGGGAGGTGCAGAGAGGAGGACAGGCATTGGCGGGGGGCAGTTTTTTGTCCTAACTAGACACATATCATACATATCCATATCGTACCAATTCACATTTTTTAGCGATGATTTGACCTCTGGCTGAATTCTCCACACGTATCACTGCAAGCTCTGGGGTTGCTCTTCAGCTATTTTTCACTCTTGAGCGCTGATCTCATGACCAAGGTGGAACGTGCCGCAGTTGCTCAGAAACGTAGGTGCAAAAGCCGCCCGGGTCTGACTGCAGCAACGTCCGCGTCCGTACCACATTTAATAAGAATGTCTCTGCTAATAAAGGGTTCCTGAAAGGTAAATTCTTTGTGTCATCTACTTCACTGGCTCTTGCTCGCATAAATCCCGTTGAAGGGGACCATCTGATTGTGGAGTAAAGGAGGCGTTTAATTTCTGGCAGATTTCAAGCACGTGATCTGTCACCAGCACTACAAAACCTCTACACTGATGTCACGGGTGGATGGTAAGATGCCGTACTGCGAGGCAAAGTGGTAAATAACTCATGCCACAACTAATTAGGGGTTCGTTTGAGATCCCTGATGAGCGTTTGACCGTCAGTGATTCATGGCTCTCCTTAATACGCAATGAGTGCAGCCAGACAACAGGAAGAGAATATAATCCAGTGCGAAAACTCAACATGCATTTCCATTTGCTGTTTGTCAGTCTGTTGGTAGAAGACTGTGTCTGGGTTTCGACTGGGGCAGAGAATTTTTTGTCTTTTTTTTTTTTTTTCAATATTCATTTTTGGACCAGCGGCTGCTTCCTGATACGTTGGGGCTTCCAGCTCAGTTGGAACTGGGCTACGTTCAAAATTACTTTATTGAGCGTCCTTTTTTTTTTTTTTTTTTTTTTTAATAAACCCATTCCAACTCACACAGGGCAGCCACTGAAGTGCCAGGCACAGGTACTTCGGCACACAGAAAAGGGCTTTTTTGGGGGGGGACTTTTTGATTTTTCAAACTGGCAACCCATAGGGTTTTGCCAGGTTTTCGATTCTCAAACTTACAACCCATAGGTTTTCGTCCACTTTGACTTTTTCCACTCACAACACTATCTGACCCATCGTGAAACATACTTAACAAAAATTTTAGCCACCCTACGGACAGCAGAGGACATGGTTGAAATCTATGCAAAAACCATAACATTTAGTAGCTAAAAAATTTTTGACTAGAAGTTACACTTTTCCCTCCGTATTTGCTGTGATAGGGGATTAACAGACCCGCGAATACAGAAAAACCGCAAATAACTTTTTTCATATGTTATTCGCTGTTTTCTATTAAAAACTATTGTGAATAGGGTGAAACCGCGAATAACATGGTGGGAGACCTGGCCTGTTCCTGAAGGAGAGGCAAAACACGGTGAACAAAGTGCCGGGAGTCGGCGATTTCTCTAGGCAAGCTGATGTCATTTGAGGGGAGGAGCCAGCAAGGTAAAAACCGTGAATAATCAAAACCGCGATTGCTGAAACCGCGAATACGGAGGGAGAAATGTATGAGCATGGTTGCAGTCTAAAATCCAGACACTCCATCAGAAAGCCTTATGCCATGGTTCTAAAGCCATTGCTAGGCTGCACCATTGGGAATCTCTCTCTCCATCAAAGAGTCTACGAATGTTTCTTCCATGCCAGACAACCCAGAAAACCGAGGACTTCTCCGCCCTGGGCACCGTCTTGGTGATGGCGCAGGCACCCGTCCCCCTCTCCGCCCCCCCCACTCCTTTCCCGCCCCCACTGCCATGTGTGTGTGTGTGCCGCTTCCCTTCTCTGCAACGTTCACAATGTGAGCAGCAACCCCCAAGCTGCTGTCGTGCCAGCATCGGCTCTTCCTCTAATGTCACTTCCTGGACCCGCACCTAGGAAGTGATGTCACAGGAAGACTTGATGCTGGCGTGACAGCAGCTTGGGGTTGCTACTCGCGCCAGGAATTCAAGAAGTTCAACCAGATTGGCTGTTAGTGACACTTGATGTCAAGGCTCTTTATATTATGATACCAACTACAGGAGCCTTAAATTTATTACAAATAATTTTTGAAAATCAAACATACTGTGTGAAAGAATACCGGGAGTGTTCCTTAATGAATTAGCATTATTGGTTCTCACTAAAAGTTATTTTTGGTTTAATGGCAATTTTTACAACCAAATACATGGGATTGCCAAGGGGGCTTCGTTGGCCCAAGCTTTGGCAACGTTGTATATGACAAGGCTGGAGGAAACATCTATATATGGTCAACAACAATTCCACCATTTTGGCGCTATGGCAGCTGTTACAAGATAGTCCAGCAAATCTTCTTGAGTTTGTACTCCCACCCTTGATAAAGAATTTCGAAACGCGTCGGCAAAGGGAGTTATTTAAGGAAAACTAAGAAAACCTAAGTAGCACAAGTTTAATATGAATTCAATAAATAAGTAATAATATATATAAACTAGTCTTTAAGCCCATTAAATTAACGGGTGCTAGAATAGATGTCTGTCTTTATTTCTGTCTGTCTCTCTGGCCCCCTGTCTGTCATTCTTTCTTTCTCTCTCTCTATCCTTGGCTAGTGTTTGTCTGTGGGGGGAGGTTTCTTTCTCTCTTTCTCTGCTGTCTGTCTGTGTTTATTCTATCTGTCTCCCTGGCCCCCTGTCTTTCTTTCTGTATGTCTCTCTGTCTTTCTCTCTGGCCCCCCTGCCTACCTGTATTTATCTGTTGTCTCTCTGGCCCCCTGTCTGTTTGTCTTTCTTTATGTCTGGGTTCAAGGAGGGTTTGGATAGGTTCCTGGAGGATAAGGGGATAGAGGGGTACAGATAATAACTTGAGGTAGGTTATAGAAGAGGTCTGAAATCACTTCACAGGTCACAGACCTGATGGGCCGCCGCGGGAGCGGACCGCTGGGCGAGATGGACCTCTGGTCTGACCCAGTGGAGGCAACTTCTTATGTTCTTATGTTCTCTCCCTGGCCTCCTGCCTACCTGTATTTATCTGTTGTTCCATGCCTGACTGTCTCTCCGTGGCCCCTGATTGTCTCCCTCCCCCCTCCCGAAAGCAAACCCGTTACATTAACGGGCACCCTGTGCAGCAGCATTAGCGTTTCCTCTACCCCCCCTTTCCCTTCCCGCGGTCCCGACTACAAAACTGGTGATTCCAGCAGCGTGTGCAGCAGTCTTCACACGCTGCTTTGGGTCCTTCTACTGCCCTGATTTATTTCGCCATGTCCCTGATGACATCATCAGAGACGCGGCAGAGCAAATCAGGCCAGTAGAAGGGCCCGAAGCAGCGTGTGAAGACTGCTGCACACTCTGGAATCGCATGTCATTTTGTTTGGGAAACGCTTCCTGGATGACAACTTTTGCAGAAAAGAAAAATTTGATGAATTCACGATATGGATTAATCAATTGGACATTAATAGCCAATTTACAGCGACTGTAAACCAACGTGAAATTTCCTTTTGGGATATATTGATTAGGAAGCAGCAGGATTTATGACACAGAACAATTTTTCGCAGACCGACAGGTAATAATAATAATAATAATAACTTTATTCTTGTATACCGCAATACCATGGAAGTTCTATGCGGTTAACAGATAAAAAGACTGTACATTTACAGCAAAGTTACATTTATAGTGAAGTTACAATTACTGTAAGTTAAATACAGCGGTGTTACATACAGCGGACATACAGAGGACAGTCAGCCCAATGTAAATTTTCCATTGGACAACCAATAATCGGGAAGGGGTAAAACGCGGACCTCACGGACCTGACGGACCTGGCGGATCTAAACCCGTACGGCCTTAAAAATCTGAGGTCCGTGTCGGTCCGGTGCCTGTGCCGCTTGTAGTTTCTGTCGCTGACAGACCTTGATGAGATTTTAGCGCTGACGGATCCGTCTCAGCATAGGGAGGGAAAAGTGTCAGGATCCGTCAGCGCTAAAAATCTCTTCGAGGTCTGTCAGAGCCAGAGACTAGTGCTGGAGCGGCAGAGCAGAAGCCAAGAGAGCGGGGACATAGGTTTTGGACGTGGGTTATGGAAAAGAAGTCTCCAAACTCCAGCGCTAGTCTCTGGCTCTGACAGACCTCAAAGAGATTTTTAGCGCTGACGGATCCTAACACTTTTTCCTCCCTATGCTGAGGCGGATCCGTCAGTGCTAAAATCTCATCAAGGTCTTTCAGCGACAGAAACTACAAGCGCCACGGACACGGACCTCAGATTTTTAAGGCCGTACGGGTTTAGATCCGCGAGGTCCATCAGGTCCGCGTTTTACCTCTTCCCCCAATAGTCTGTTATAATAGAAATACGTCTGTTCATCAAGAAATTGCAACCAGCTTCAGCTTCATCCTATTAATAGGTAGGATCGGTCTCCTCAGATATCACAAGTTTTTACCCTTCTAAACTCAAAGAAACCTTCTCATTAGTCAGTTTCTATGAATACGCAGAATTTGTGATTCTGTGAAAGAATTTAAGATCCAGGCTCGTGTGCTGAAACAACGCTTTCGAGACAGGGGATACCCTAGGCAGGTTATACCCCAAGCCTACTTGAGAGCAAGATATGCGCACAGGTCTTCACTTTTGAAATAGAAGCAGAAAACTCCAGATGAAAATTATTTGGCATCTGTACGACATTTCTCCCCCCCCTAGCATTAGATATCAGAAGGATTATACTCAACCATTGGCATGTGGCCAAGTCAGTATTGGGACCAGTGAGTGAGAATCCCATCTTCGCATACAAACGGGCTAAGAATCTGGGTGAAATTATAAGATCTGGACATGAAAGTATTTCCAGTGCAGGAAGCCAGAGGGGCCATGACAGCTGTGGCAGCTGTCAATGGTGCCCTTACTCTGTAAATGGTGAGGGCTGGGTACGTCCCCAAACTGGCAAAATATATCATGCTAAAGCAAAAACGGACTGTAAAACAGTGTTTGTTATTTACATCATCCAAAGTCCCGTGCGTCTTTTGTACGTCTGATATACGGTACCCCCTGAATGTTGTAATTATTAATTTTTACTCAATGTTCATTGCTTTGAAGTATGATTAAGCGATTTATCAAATTTTAAATAAAACTTGAAAACTTGAATTCCTGTAAACAAAGGCGTGAAAACAGAAAGCCTCACCGTATTTACTAGCCGAGGTCCTGGAGACAGTGGAGTTGTTGACGGCATTGTAGGCCGTAACTTGTTTGGACACTAAGGCCACCACAGACCCATCTGGTACCTGCCAAGCGAAGTAGAAGTAAAAATGAGAGGGGTTTGCACTTGAAAAGGTCAAATATTACACAGGGCAGCAGAAAACTAACAACAAGGCAGGATGATGCTTTATCATAGTGTATCACAAACTGTGTGCCACGGCACACCAATGCGCCTCCTGAGATTTCAGGTGTGCCGCGGCACATTGGCGAGGAGGAGAGTCATCCACACCGGCTGACTGTCTACTGAATGTGCCTCTCGCGGTGAGAGGCACGCCCTGTAGGAAGTCAGCCGGCGCAGATGACTCTCCTCCCGGCCGGCATCTCTCCCCGCACTCCCCCGGATCCCTCCACCGAAGCGGGCACTGGATTTAGTGTGCCGCTAGCCGGAAAGTTTGCGAAACACTGCCTTATCAGAAGCAAAAATCCAACAATCAAGGTGCACTAGCGTTTTTAGCCAGAAAACTACCACCTGCTCAAGAGGAGGCGGGTAGCGGCTAGCCCGTGCGGCATTTTAGCGCACGCTATTCCGCGGGTTAAGGCCATAACGCGCCTTCGTAAAAGGAGCCCCAAGAGGCAGCTATTGCCATGTCATCTTTTTCTGAGGACGTAAAAGCCCAGATTGCTGAAATTTTGGCAAAAATACAACTTTGGATGTTTTAGATTTAAACTTAAACTTAACTCAGATAAAACAAAATTTTTTCTTGCCAGCCCTAATGATACCATTGTAGACAAACAGGTTTCAATCAATGATCAAACCTTTGAAACTGTCCCTTCCATTAGGATTTTAGGGGTCACACTAGATAGACAGTTAACATTTGAAGATCGTAATGACCTTAAGATAAAATGATGTTTTATGATCCTCTGGAAACTCAGAACCATCAAAAGATACTTTGATTTCGTTTCTTTTAGAATTTTGGTACAATCTCTAATTCTGTCTATCCTCGACTATTGTAATATTGTCTATCTTGCATCACTGAAGAAAATTTACGCTGTATTCGACTAGTGCACCTGATCTTTGGCCTGAAGAAATAGGATCACATCAGCCCATTTTATCGGCAATTACATTGGTTGCCTTTTGAGGCACGTATTCTTTTTAAATTTGGTTCTCTTTGTTTTAAATCTCTTTTTGGTTTGGCTCCGGGATATCTAGCCTCTCAATTCAATTTTTATACCTCATTAAAAAAACACTCGTAATAAGTTAATGTTTAGGTATCCTTCAGTTAAAAACTGTTGCTACAAGAAATTTTTGAATAGAAACATTTGCCTTTCAACTAGGCAAACTGAACTCTTGGTTAAGCCCGCTTATTGGTCAAACAGATTTTTATAATGTTTTTAGAGATTTTTTAAAAACACATTTGTTTGATAAGATTGTTAAATAACTATTCCAAAAACTATTTCAAATTCTAAAAACCCTATCCGACACCAAACCCTACCTGACCACTAACAATACTACCCCCCCCTCAGCCACTCTATTAGCAGAACACTTCCAAAATAAAATTACCAATGCAAGAGCTACCCTCAATGACACCTCTACCCATCCTAACGAATTCACAATTCTCCCCATAGATAGAGATTCTACTGCAGCAGATAGAATATGGTCTCAATTCCCCAACATACAATGGCCCGAATTCAACAAATACTACAAAAAATACAGCCATGCATCCTGTGACCTCAACAACTGTCCACCATATCTCCTAAAAACATCCAGCACAAAATTCCGCGCTCTTCTTCTAAACTGGATACAAATCTCAATAATAAACGGCCACTACCCTACCAACCTCAGCGAAATCATCATCACCCCGATCCTCAAAGACCCCAAAGGACCGATAGACCAAACAGCCAACTACAGACCCATTGCCTCTATTCCACTCTACGTCAAAATAATAGAAGGACTAGTTGCCAAATTCCTCTCCAATTACCTAGAAAACCATAACATACTCCATCCCACACAATCCGGCTTCAGAAACAACTTCAGCACGGAAACACTACTAGAATCTCTCTTGGACACAGCCAGACAACATCTCAGCACAGGAAAAAAAATGATGCTTATACAACTAGACCTTACCGCTGCATTCGACTTGGTGGACCATAACATTCTACTACAAATCCTGGATACAATAGGTAACACAGATAAAATATACACATGGTTTGAAGGATTCCTTAAATCAAGAACCTATAGAGTAAAATCAGACAAACAAAAATCTGTACCTTGGTCAAACCCCTGCGGAGTTCCCCAAGGATCCCCTCTATCCCCGACTCTCTTCAATCTCTATACAGCCTCCCTCAGCTCTCACCTTGACAAACAAGGCATAACCTCCTACAGCTATGCCGATGACATTACCATTCTCATACCCTTCGATCAACCTGAACTCTCCATACCAAACACTAAAATCAATAACAACCTGGATGAAAGATCACAAACTGAAATTGAACCCAGATAAAACAAAATTCATCCTCCTAGAAAACAACAAAATACAAACCATAACCAACATTGAAATCAACGCAATCAACTACCCCATACAAACCACCTTAAACTGCTAGGAATAACTATCGACAGATGCTGCACCATGCAACCGCAAATCAATAAAACAATACAAAAGTCATTCTTAGTCATGAGAAACTTAAGACAAGTTCGGAAATTCTTCGAGAAAACTCAATTCCAGCTCATAGTTCAGTCCTTAATACTAGGCCTACTTGACTACTGTAATATCCTCTACCTCCCATGCCCTACAACCATAACAAAACAACTACAAACTATCCAAAACACAGCACTAAGACTCATCTACTCATTAAAGAAACATGATCACATTACAGAAACATATCTCCAATCGCACTGGCTTCCGACCCCAGCAAGAATACAATTGAAATTCTATTGCCTACTATTTAAGACTTTATACGGAGACAGTCCAAACTACCTGAATAACCGCCTCATCCACAACACCGCAACCAGACATAGGAAAACTCACACCCCATTCTCATACCCCCCAATTAAGGAGGTCAAACGGAAAAAACTATATGATGGCCTCCTGGCCACTCAAGCAGCCAAACTAGACAACCAAATTGCCAATCTACTGACGGCATCCCTCAACTACAAGACTTTTAGAAAAGAAATAAAGACCATACTCTTCAAGAAAACTCTGAAAAAAGAAATAATACCGCAAGTCTCAAACTCCATCTCTCACTAAAGCCAACTACCCCAAACAAATAACCTTACCAATTTCTCACTCTTTTTGAAAATGACCAATTTTTTTTTTTTTTTTGTAAGTTTTTGTTGTAATACATCTTGGATAATTCTTTTGTAATCCGCCTTGAACTGCAAGGTAATGGCGTAATAGAAATCCCTAATGTAATGTAATGTAATGTACCTATGTATTTTTTTTTTATCTTGTCATTCATTTTTATTAATTTGATGTACCTTTCACTGATTGTACAGCTCTTTGTTGTTAACCGCCGTGGATGGGCGGTATACAAGAATAAACTTATTATCCACATTATTATCCATTATTTATTATCCATATTATTTATCCACAGATAAAATTTCAATATGGGGGGTCCTTTTACTAAGCTGTGTTACATCTGATGGATGTTTTTTGTTAATGTCTAGCTGTCCAAGGAATCTGTGAGGTCTGGGTTCCAACCCACTGGTTTATTGCACGTGATGTACCAGTCTTTATCACAGCACAGCATTATTAAAAACAAAGAAAGGAAGGAATGCTAATTTGGGATGGAAAAGTGAAAACAAAAGATGAAGAGCTGTCAAGCTGCCTCAGGCTGTCCCTTTCAGCTTTATAAGGTACCCAAATCGCAGGTGGCGTGCAACAAAGCTACGAAGTAGTAAATGCTGTATAATATAAAATGGAGAAAATATTTCTTCACTCAACACGTAATTCAACTCTGGAATTCATTGCCAGAGAATGAGGTAAAAAGCAGCTAGCTTAGCAGGGTTTAAAAAAGATCTGGATCATTTCCTGAAAGAAAAGTCCATAAGTCATTATTAAGATGGACTTGGGAAAATCCACTGTTTATTTCTAGGTTAAGCAGCATAAACTTTTTATTTTATATGTTTAATTGTTCTACGATCTGGATAAGGGTGGGCCACAAATAATAACCTATAACTAAAATCGGTTTTACTCTTTTAGGATCCTGCCAGGTACTTGGGACCTGGGTTGGCCACTATTGGAAACAAGATACTGGCCTTGATGGACCAAGAGGATGTCCTCAGGCAGATAGACAGGCTAAAGAGCAACAAATCACCAGGTCCAGACGGCTTTCACCCAAGTGTACTCAAGGAACTGAGGAACGAAATAGCAGAGCCACTTCGACAAATATGCAACCTATCCTTAAAAACTGGAGAGATCCCAGAGGACTGGAAAATAGCAAATGTCACACCAATCTTCAAGAAGGGTTCGAGGGGCGACCCGGGAAACTACAGGCCGGTGAGCTTGACCTCGGTCCCGGGAAAGATGATGGAAGCGCTGATCAAGGACAGCATCTGTGAACACATCGAAACCAATGGACAGCTTAAATCAAGTCAGCATGCTTCTGCAAGGGTAGGTCATGCCTCACTAACTTATTACACTTCTTTGAAGGGGGTGAACAGACAGGTGGATAAAGGGGACCCATAGACATCATTACCTTGACTTCCAAAAGGCCTTCGACACGGTACCACACGAAAGACTGCTTAAAAAACTATGGAACCACGGGGTACAAGGGGAGGTACACCGATGGATCAAAAACTGGCTGGCAGGCAGAAAACAGAGGGTTGGAGTGAAGGGTCACTATTCAGATTGGAAAGGGGTCACTGAGCGGGGTGCCGCAGGGGTCGGTGTTGGGACCGCTCCTTTTCAATATATTTATAAATGACCTGGAGGCGGGAACAAAATGCGAGGTCATTAAATTTGCAGACAACACCAAACTATACAGCAGGGTTGAAACAATGGAAGACTGCGAAAATCTCCAAAAGGATCTGACGACACTGGAAGAATGGGCCAAAAAGTGGCAAATGAGCTTTAACATAGGGAAGTGTAAGGTCATGCATGTAGGAAAAAAGAACCCGATGTTCAGCTACAAAATGGGGGGATCACTGTTGGGGGTAAGTAACCTTGAAAGAGACCTGGGAGTAATGGTGGACACAACACTGAAGGCATCGGCACAATGCGCCACAGCCTCAAGGAAAGCAAACAAAATGCTTGGAATCATTAAGAAGGGCATCACGGCCAGGACGAAGGAAGTCATCCTGCCACTTTATCGCGCAATGGTGCGCCCGCATCTGGAGTACTGTGTCCAGTATTGGTCACCGCACCTCAAGAAAGACATGGCAGTACTCGAGGGGAGTCCAGAGAAGAGCAACTAAACTGATAAAGGGTATGGAAAACCTCTCATATACTGACAGGCTAAAAAGACTGGGGATATTCTCCCTTGAGAAGTGGAGACTTAGAGGAGACATGATAGAAACCTTCAAGATCCTGAAGGGCATAGAAAAAGTAGACAAGGACAGATTTTTCAAATTATGGGGAACCACAAGTACAAGGGGGCACTCGGAGAAATTGAAAGGGGACAGGTTTAGAACAAACGCTAGGAAGTACTTTTTCACCCAGAGGGTGGTGGATATGTGGAACGCACTTCCAGAAGCTATGATAGGCCAGAACAAGTTACATGGCTTCAAAGAAGATTTGGATAGGTTCCTAGAGAACAAGGGAATTGAGGGGTACAGATAAGGATTAAGGATAGGGATAGGAGTAGAGATAGGTAATAAAAATAGTCAAGGACCACTGCTCAGGCAATGGGCCTGATGGGCCGCCGCGGGAGCGGACCGCTGGGCGCGATGGACCTCTGGTCTGACTCAGCAGAGACAGTTTCTTATGTTCTTATGCTCTGTCCCATTATGGCAATTCTTATGTTCTTATGTGAGCCAAGTATAGGACAGTCAAGCCATTATGACATCACTGGTGAGGTTGGTTCTTAGGCATTGGTAGAATGAGGTATTATGACATCACAATCTCAGCTCTGGAATGTTGCTACTCTTTGAGTTTCTGCCAGGTACTTGGGACTTGGGTTGGGCACTGTTGGAACCAGGATGCTGGGCTTGATGGACCTTTGCTCTGTCCCATTATGGCAATTCTTATGTTCTTATGTGAACCAATTATAGGACAATTGAGCCATTGTGACATCACTGGTGAGGTTGGCTCTTAGGCATTGGTGGAATGAGGCATTATGACATCACAATCTCTGCTCTGGAATGTTGCTACTCTTTGGGTTTCTGCCAGGTACTTGGGACCTGGGTTGACCTCTGTTGGACAAAGGATACTGGGCTTGATGGACCTTCAGTCTGTCCCAGTATGGTACTTCTTATGTTTTTGTATTGTTAAGAAATGGGCTTAGCGTGTCCTTTGTGGGTCTTTCCTGTGCGTTAAGTCCATTTCTATTGTGGCTGTAAATTTGTCTTTTTTTTCTCTGTTACCTTTGTTTGGCTGTGCGCAAACGTTGGCACGAAAACACGGCCATTTTAAAAAAATTACCACAGCAGCTCTTACCGCCTCCTATTTAAGCATGCTATGGACACGCTAACCATTCTCTGCTCCTGACACAACCCCTCCCCCAAAACCTCCATAAGTAATACCTAATGCTTAGCATATGCAAATGGCAAAACTAACGCAGAACGCTTTTGTATTGTTCTACGTTAGGCCGGTTTGTTTTTTTTTGCTGTTCTAGGAATGCGTTTGCCCGTAAAGCAGCTTAGTAAAAAGGCCCCTTTCGTTTGGCTTTTACTTTTTCCTAATTTTTGGGTGGTTTTTTTAACGGTCTCGTTCACATATTTGTTTTCATGACCTCTTTTAATGCACATCAGAGCTTTTAAATCAATTATGTGTGCGTTAATTTATAGGTTAACGCGCGTTAAAACATTTACAGCATTCACGTGAACCAAATGTGCATTAACAAATGTATAGCTCTAGAGCAGGGCTGCCCAAGTCCTCGAGATCTACTGGCAAGCCAGGTTTTCTGGATATCCACCATGAATATGCATGAGAGAGATTTGCACGCATTGCTTTCATTGTATGCCAATGATCCCATGAATATTCATGGTGGAGATCCTGAAAACCTGACCTGCTCCGGCTCTCGCGGACCGGAATGTGGTTCTCAACCCTCTGTGTTACTGTCCCAAATCTTCGGAGTATTTTTAATGCAAATTCTTTCCATAAACTCTAGAGCAGGGCTGCCAAGTCCAGCCCTCGAGATCTACTGGCAGGCCAGGTTTTCTGGATTTCCACAATGAACATGCAAGAGAGAGATTTGCATCCAAGAAGGCAGTGCAGGCAAATCTCTCTCATGCATATTCATTGTGGATATCCAGAAAACCTGGCCTGCCAGTAGATCTCGAGGACCCGGACTTGGGCAGCCCCTAATTTACAGCTTTTCACATAGTTCGGCCAGTCAACATTCAGGATAAAACTTCTAGGGCAGTAGTTCTCAACCCAGCCCAGGTGGGTTTTCAAGATATCCTTCATGAATATGCATGAGAAAGATTTGCATATAATGGAAGTGGCAGGAATGCAAATCTCTCTCATGCATATTCATGAGGGGATATCTTGAAACCGACTGGCTGGAGGTTGAGAACCACTACCCTAGAAGTTTTCCTGAATGTTGACTTGGCCGACTATGTGGAAAAGCTGTAATCAGGGCTGCCCAAGTCCGGTCCTCGAGATCTACTGGCAAGCCAGGTTTTCTGGATATCCACCAAGAATATGCATGAGAGAGATTTGCACGCATTGCTTTCATTGTATGCCAATGATCCCATGCATATTCATGGTGGAGATCCTGAAAACCTGACCTGGCTCCGGCTCTCGAGGACCGGAATTGCCTACCCCTGCCCTAGAGCAGTGGTTCTCAACCCTGTCCTGGGGGACCCCCCAGCCAGTCGGGTTTTCAAGATATCCCTCATGAATATGCATGAGAAAGATTTGCATATAATGGAAGTGGCAGGTATGCAAATCTCTCTCATGCATATTGATGAGGGGATATCTTGAAACCCGACTGGCTGGAGGTTGAGAACCACTGCCCTAGAAATTTTCCTGAATGTTGACTTGGCCAACTATGTGGAAAAGCTGTAAATCAGGGTTGCCTAAGTCCGTTCCTCGAGATCTACCGGCAGGCCAGGTTTTCTGGATATCCACAATGAATATGCATGAGAGAGATTTGCCTGCACTGCCTTCTTGGGATGCAAATCTCTCTCATACATATTCATTGTGGATATCCAGAAAACCTGGCCTGCCGGTAGATCTCGAGGGCCGGACTTGGGCAGCCCTGCTCTAGAGTTTATGGAAAGAATTTGCATTAAAAATACTCCGAAGATTTGGGACAGTAACACAGAGAGCTCTGCATCGTCACGTAGGAAGCCAGAACTTCACCTAGGAAAACAGCGCGAATGGGGAGTTGTGATACCTTGAATTACACCAAGGGAACACGTTTATTTTCATTTGGTGGCCTAGAAGTTTGTACTCAGCCCTTGTTCCTGGTGCTCAGGGTGGCAATTTCACATCTGATGGACTGAGTGACTCACACAGTCAAATTCTGCAGCTTTTTAGAAGACCCGGGCTGATTTTATCCCCTTCCTGCTCACTGATTAATGATGAGCTCCGTAGGGGTCCTCTTATGAAGAAAAAGAGCAATCGTGCTTGCTTCCTTTGAATATTAAATACCTTCTCTTACTAGAATCAAAGCCCTCATGGAGCTCTGTTAAGATATAAAACACAGATGCGAATGACAACTGAAAGGCAGGGAAACCAAACAGACCTTTGTGTCAAGCACCCAAAGGGGCGGAGGGAGGAATTTATAATACATCAGTGCTGCATTTTCACAGTTTTAATCACGTCATGGTATGCAGACCCGGGGAAACAGTTTAAACATTTACAAAAATAGGTCGCAAAGCTGCTTTAAGCACACATAGACGTGCATGCATACAAACATTATCCTCACCCCCCCCCCCCCCCCGCTAATAAGCTTTAAAGCAATGACAGCATGCTCTTCAAGGAGAACTTGCCCTCCCTAAGCTGCAAAGAATTAACTTCTGTTCTCATTATCTCATCTCCGATTCCAATCAATCTCTAATCCTCTTGTCGTCTTCCTCACCTACCTCCCCCCCCCCCTCCCCAGTCTGACAGCCAGCAACCTGACATTTAATTCAGGGACCTCAGTCAAGGTTCTTATTTGAGAGGGTGACCGGCTTATCGCCCAAATTATTTGAACGTTAACAAATAGTGGGAGATTTCTATCGGACTTCCAGCTGGCTGCGGTCGCAGGACAGACAATGCCGGCAGCAGGCGGGAGGGGGGCCACTGGGCATGAGTGGCAGCTGAATGACAAGAACGGCTAATCTAATTCTCCTTACTCCTCCCTTCTCCTTTCTGTAGATATCGTCGCCAACCCTACAGACTTTGCAACTTAGGCCTTAGAATTCACTAACCTTACCGCTGCATGGGTGATCCGATCCGTGGCCGGGCGACCGATTCACGAGTCTGCATGCAAATTGACTCGATTGGAGGCACGCCCCACAGCCACTGCACGTTTCGCTGCAGAGCGATCCAGACGCGTGCGCATCTTTTTTGCCCGCAGACGGTCTGCGCATGCGCTTGCTCTCCTGACTTCCCTCTCGCCGGAGAGCGTAAGTTCATTTTCAGAGTGCTCTGATCGTGACCACCGGGGAAAGCAAATGTGTATGTTCTGATATTAGCTCCAGCTCATGGAAAAGCAAAGCCGTTACTCTCCCTCGCCTAGGCACAACCCCAAAACTGATGATGTGACCGCAGTGCAAGCCCGTGGTTTTAACCCGCGGGTTTAAAGCGGGGCCGCACTACGGCATGTTCTGCAGGGAAGGGCGACAGAAAGCAGGACAGTCAGGGACGTAGAGAGCAAGAGAGCTGGGGTGGCAGAGATCGGGACAGTCGTGGAGGTAGAGAGCAGGACAGTCGGGGAGGTAGAGAGCAGGACAGTCGGGGAGGTAGAGAGCAGGACAGTCGGGGAGGTAGAGAGCAAGAGAGTTGGGGTGGCACAGATCAGGACAGTCAGGGAGGTAGAGATCAGGACAGTCGGGGAGGTAGAGAGCAAGAGAGCTGGGGTGGCAGAGATCGGGACAGTCGTGGAGGTAGAGAGCAGGACAGTCGGGGAGGTAGAGAGCAGGACAGTTGGGGAGGTAGAGAGCAGGACAGTCGGGGAGGTAGAGAGCAAGAGAGCTGGGGTGGCAGAGATCGGGACAGTCGTGGAGGTAGAGAGCAGGACAGTCGGGAAGGTAGAGAGCAGGACAGTCGTGGAGGTAGAGAGCAGGACAGTCGGGGAGGTAGAGAGCAAGAGAGCTGGGGTTGCAGAGATCGGGACAGTCATGGAGGTAGAGAGCAGGACAGTCGGGGAGGTAGAGAGCAGGACAGTCGTGGAGGTAGAGAGCAGGACAGTCGGGGAGGTAGAGAGCAAGAGAGCTGGGGTGGCAGAGATCGGGACAGTCGTGGAGGTAGAGAGCAGGACAGTCGGGGAGGTAGAGAGCAGGACAGTCGGGGAGGTAGAGAGCAAGAGAGCTGGGGTGGCAGAGATCGGGACAGTCGTGGAGGTAGAGAGCAGGACAGTCGTGGAGGTAGAGAGCAGGACAGTCGGGGAGGTAGAGAGCAAGAGAGTTGGGGCGGCACAGATCAGGACAGTCAGAAAGGACGTGAGTGACTGGTCCTCAGCAGTCGCTTCTTTTTTGATTGGCCAGCCCAGTCAGTGTTCCTGAAATTGTTTAGTGAATCTCTGCCTTCCTACTTTTGCATGCCATTCCCCTCATTTGCATACGTGGATCGGATCGGGAGGAAGGTTAGTGAATCGGGTCGGGGTCGCAAATTGGTCGGGACACGATGGGTAATCTTAGTGAATCTAGGCCTCTAAGGGGACAATTCTATACATGGGAATCTTCTTTTAGAAACTCCAATGCTGCACAGTGATAACCTATTTGATAATGGCGTCTGGGCACCCGGATTCTGTTATAAAATTTTAGCGTTTCTCAACATTGGCACAACTAAAATGTAGGCGCCCCAAAGTTGAAAATTCTAGGGGTCTGGTTGGATTCAACGCTCAGCATGAAGGACCAAATCTTGGCGGCAGTTAAATCTACTTTCTTTCAGTTGCGACTGTTGAGCCGCTTAAAATCGATGACGTCGATATATGATCTCCGGATCGTGGTACAGACGATAGTTTTATCGAAAATGGACCATTGCAATGCCCTTTATTTAGGGATTTCAACAGTACAGTGTAAAGCATTTCAAATGATCCAAAATGCTGCCACGAGGTTAATTTGTGGGGGTTTGAAAATTTGAACACATAACACCTTGGCTGATTAAACTGCATTGGCTACTTGTGCGATCACGTATTACTTTCAAGACATTAATGCCCCCAAACTATCCAGTTTCAAGATAGGCGCAAAGAAGATTTTTTCAGTAGAACTATTCCGTTAAGTGTAGATGAATACTCTCTGTTAGCCCAGAATAAACAATTTAACCAGCCAGAAACATTTCTGGCTGGTTAAATTGATTTATTAATCCAAAATGTTCTAGAAGGGCCTTCCTTCTCTCATTACCAATCCAAAGTGTTTTAGAAGGGCTTTCCTTTTCTTATTACCAATCCAAAGTGTTCAAGAAGGGCTTTCCTTCTCTCATTATCAATCCAAAGTGTTTTAGAAGGGCTTTCCTTTTCTCGTTACCAATCCAAAGTGTTCTAGAAGGGCTATCCTTCTCTCGTTACCAATCCAAAGTGTTCTAGAAGGGCTATCCTTCTCTCGTTACCAATCCAAAGTGTTCTAGAAGGGCTTTCCTTCTCTCATTATCAATCCAAAGTGTTCTAGAAGGGCTTTCCTTCTCTCATTACCTGATAGTGTGCGAGGGTATTCAGTCTCTTCCAGTCATTCTCTATCTTGGTCGTGATATCTTCATCCTGGAGGATCATTCGAGCTCCACTAGCCTGCCTCCACTCTGTATAGAGAAACACGTAACATTTTCAATACTATTTTTAGCAAACCAGATTAAAATGAAAAGTGATACTAAACAATGTCAAGCTGTCGTCTACTCCTTTATCTAAACGCCCAGAACGAAAACATATGTAAGGTCAAAGCATACTGGTGATCATTAATTTATTCTTTCAGATTTATTAACCATCTTTGCAAAGAGATTTACCCAAAGTGATAATAAGCTTGGCATAAAAAATTACAATTTTGATAACGGCAAAACAATGACCAAACCAACATAAATACAAACAGTGAAATGGAAATGGGAAATTTAATCTAAGTAATAGGATAACATGATCCAATATCAGAAATATAAACATTTAACAGCACTGTAAAACAATCATATTACAAAATCAGGTAACAGAACATTGTATTGTGCTTCTCAAGGGATGTTAAGATTCAGGAGCGGGTGAACTCTGCATTATATTTAGTGGGTTCTAGACACCATAGAGGAGATATTCTTAGTCCTATGAGGAGGAAGACAGACTGCTGAAGTCCCTCTCTGAACCACCAACAAAGGCATCCTACACAATGTACACACTTAGTTGTTGGAAGCTCAAGGAGGCTACCACCCACTACCAAGCTTGATAGAAGGGAGTTCTGGCCACCTTTGAAGGAGGTCCTCAGCTGGCAGGGCTTGGGGATCCCCTCCAGCTATAGCAAGGGTGAGAGATGGTGTTAAACATGCTGGGTCTCCAATCCCCTCACTTGCCCTTATTACTATACTGACACACCCTTGCCTAATATAAAATAAGAGATCATAAATTAAAGATAAAAATATGTGACAAAAATTGAACTGGGAACCCAAAGAAGTTAAATCTGGCGACACTGAACGTAAAGTAAAAACATCAGCTATGCACATTTCCCAAAGTTAATTATTCCAATTAATAAATTAAAAATAAAAATACTCTTTTCTACCTTTTGTGGTAAGGACATTTTATTTTTTCATCGTGTTGTTCCCTGTTTCTCTTTTCTGCTTTCCTGTTTGTCTTATGCTAATTCTCTTTCTAGTGGCTGCTGACCATTTGTCTTTTCTCCTTTCTCCAGTCTTCTGTCTTATTTCCTTCTCTCACTATACCTATCTCTGACATATTGATCTTTTCTTTTAGCTCTTTCCTCCCTTCTTTTTCTTCTTCTGTCCACTCAAATTTCACCTTCACTTACCCTTCATTTTACTTTTTGGGTACTTATCAACTTTGCATCTCCATCTCTCCTTCATTCCCTTCTACCCCGGGAGCAACATCTTTCTCTTTCTCCCCTCCCTTCCACTCCTGCAGGTGCCACCCCATGTCCAACAAATTTCCCTGTCTCCCATTACTCATCATCTCTCTTTATTCTTCTCTTGCACCCCAGGTCTAACATTCTCCCTCCCTCCTCCTCCTACTTATCACTTATATAGCACTGAAAGGCATACGCAGTACTGTACATTTTGACATTTATAGACAGTCCCTGCTCAGAAGAGCTTACAATCTAACTTGGTCAGACACACATGACATAAAGGGTTGAGGGTGTAGAACCCAAGGTGAGAGGAGTTAGGAGTCAAAAGCACTCTCAAAGAAGTGGGCTTTTACATGGGTCGTGAACACTGCCAGAGATGGAACCCACTGTAGGGATTCGGGCAGCTTGTTCCAAGCATAGATGCAGCAAGGTAGAAGAGACTGGCAACCCTAGGCATCTGCCTTATTAAAGCAATAGATTCCACTCTAACAATAAGCAGAGCTGAAAGTCTCCAATTATAGCACGATCATGTCCCTTCACCCTCGAAACTCACCCTGGCAAATTCTTCAGATTGTTTGCTCATCAGGGAAAGGCATTTTCTTCACATGTAGGAAAAAATATTAATAATGGTGTTGGCTCTGGAGGTTATTTAGATGGATAATGCGGTAGATAATGGCCATGCACTAATGTTATTATTAGCAAATAGCCATTTTTGGATATTACCGTGTGAACAATTGTTACCACTCATTTTGTCGGAGGTAAGGGCTCACGCGGTATCCCTGAGCTAATCGGTAAGCGTGTGGTAATCTAGATGCGCTAACTAGAAATGCCCACTCTCTGCTCCCTCCCAAAAACTAGATACATTTTTCAGTGCGTACACATTTAGAGTTTTCTGCAGGACGCCTCAGCACGTCCTGCGGTCCTGCGCATTCTTTCCTCACTCACCCACTCAACGCATCGGCGCACTGCTTGTGGTCTAAATTAAAAAAAAAAAAAAAAAAAACACCGAAACTACTTTCCAGAAAGAGGTAGAAAAAAAAAAATCTCATTAGCTTTATCACATTTTCCAATCGCGAGCTGCAGTTAAGGCGAGCTCGAGGTACTGCTCTGGCAAATTATTTGTATTTGTTGTTGTTGTTGTTGAAAACAGACATTTTGAATTGAAACCAAGACCCGGTATGGCTTATGAACCAATGGCCACAAACCAGCTCCCTGCTTTGCATAACATTGACAGGGCTTGACATCCATTCACTGATCTCAGATGAGACAAAGGCAACCCAATTAATAAGGATCAGTATAGTTTGAGGACTTTTTTTATCCCTGGATTCCCTGGTAAGTCATGCAATTTCTCATAATCATTTTCTAAAGGATAGGGTTACCAGATTTTACTATTGTAAAATCTGGACACATGCCCCACCCCCAGGCCTGCCCAGTCACACCCCATTCCGTCAAATCACATCTCGCTCCGCCCCAGCCTGGAGTCTGGGAGGAGCTTGGACACTTATGGTGGTGTAGCCAGATTTGTTATTTTGGGTGGGCCCAGAGTTAAGTTGGGTGGGCCTTCCAAAACTTCCCCCTACACACGCACACACATTCTCCTCCATCTCTTGCTTTCTAAGCACCTGAATCTTGCATTTGCCCCCTACCTGTGGTCAGGCAAACCCCCCTTTCCCTTGCAGGCTTCCCTCTGTCATGCTCTGCTGGAGAGGAAACAGGAAGTGACATCAGTGAGGATGGGACATGGCGGGAAGTGGATGTCATCACTGCTGCCACCGGGGAATGTGCTGAGGTAGAGGGGGAAAGGGGAAGTTGCTGGGCCATGAGCTGGGGCAAATGCTGGATCTGAGGGTGAAGGAGAGGGAGAAAGGGGAGCAAGGCAACCACTGATGAACTGTTTTAGAGATCATCCAGCCCAAAATGGGTGAGTCTATGCCTACCCAGGCACACCTATAGCCACACCACTGCTATGTGGTAGAATTCTTGCCCGCCACATAGGTAGGGTTACCATTTTTTGGGCCACAAAAATCTGGACACATGGCCCCGCCCAGCTCTGCCTTCGCCCCAGCCAGTTCCGCCTTTGGCTCTATCCCAGCCCCTCCCAGTCCAGTCTCCATCCCCGCCCCCACAAACCTTCTCTATTCTTCCCCGACAAGCCGCATCTAGAGGGCCTGGAGCATGTGCGGAGGTGTGCGACGTCCTCTGTGCATGCTCAGATACCCTCCAGATGCGGCCAGAGCTCGTCAAAACCCGGACAAACTTTGGAAAGTCCATCCGGGACCCCCGGACAGTCCTCTATAAAGAGGACATGTCCAGATTTTCCCAGACGTCTGGTACCCTACACATAGAAAGCTGTGGAAGTGTGGTTGGCAAACAGCCCGGTCCGAGCTGGCACAGGAGGAGGAAGCGACCTGCTTTGCAGAGGTTCACGTCCTCCTCTTCTCGCCGTGGCTGGCGGGGGAAAAAGAGAGCTGGCAGAGCTGCTGCAGCGGCCGCACGCCTGCGCTCAATTCTGCGTGGCAGGGGAGCGGAATTCTGCACACATTCTGTAAACACGGTAATTCCCCCCAGGAGTAGAAAATGCACCGCATCACTCAAAATGAGCACTTCAGCAAAATCTACAGCTTCATTAAACAATCGTACTTTCCACCAGCTGCGAGCTTTCCGTGTTTTGTTCCTCCTTCACAGTTTAGGCCCTGGGTCTTTGTCTTTAAGGGCTTCCGTACCCAAGTTGTTGCCATGGAAAAATATTTAATGCAAATTCAAAGCTGAGAGTGTAGCAGGGTGCTGGGTTTCCTGGCAATGGTATGGCCAAGATGTCCAGTAACCGTGTGGCAAACAAGGCTCAAGAGGCTTTTTCGAATTATCTTGTGTTTACAGAAAACGGACGGAATATTTTGTGAGAAGCAATTCTCTCCAGCGGAGACTATACCAGGAGAGCAAAACATATCAATCCATTACTTATTATGAATAAAGCGGACGGGTTGCCACGTCAGCTCCTTTAGATAACCAGAAATAAATGTTAACGAATAAACCCGCTGTAGGCGACTTTTATGTTGGATTAACGGAATACAGCTCTGACGGGCGCTTGAGAGCGATGCTCCCTTTCTCAGATAAATGCCTTTTGTTTCCTTTTGCATTGCTCCGAGGAAGAAAGGAAGTTTAGCGGTTAAAGCTACCGCCTCAGCACCCTGGGGTTGTAGGCTCAAACCCACGCTGCTCCTGGTGACCCTGGGCAAGTCACTTAATCCCCCCCAATTGCCCCAGGTACACGAGATTGTGAGCTCACTGGGACAGACAGGGAAAAATGCTTAAGTACCTAAATAAATGAATGTAGACTGTTCTGAGCTCCCCTGGGAGAATAGTACAGAAAATTGAATAAATAAATAATGTGAAAAGTTTCAGCCTCTGGTAACCAGAGCTGGTATTGTGACGTCATAATGCCTCAGTCCACCAATAAGAGCCAACCTGATCAGTGATGTCACAATGGCTTGATTGTCCTATTCTTGGCTCACTTTTGCTACATTTTGATTTCTAGAGTGGTGCAGTGGTTAAAGCTACTGCCTCAGCACCCTGGCTGGTATCTGTATAATGTCACCGAATATGTGGCTTCATTTTAACCATGGCGGTCAATATTGATCGAAACATTCAAGGTACTGAAGGGAATAGACTTAGTAGATAAGGACAGGTTGTTCACCCTCTCCAAGGTAAGGAGAACAAGAGGGCACTCTCTAAAGTTGAAAGGGGATAGATCCCGTACGAACGTAAGGAAGTTCTTCTTCACCCAAAGAGTGGTAGAAAACTGGAACGCTCTTCCGGAGTCTGTTATAGGGGAAACACCCTCCAGGGATTCAAGACAAAGTTAGACACGATCCTGCTGAACTGGAACGTACGCAGGTAGGGCTAGTCTTAGTTAGGGCGCTGGCCTTAACCAGAGGGCCGCCGCGTGAGTGAACTGCTGGGCACAATGGACCACTGTCTGACCCAGCAGCGGCAATTCTTATGCTCTTATGACTGAGAGGGGACGTGATCGAAACATTCAAGGTACTGAAGGGAATAGACAGTAGATAAAGACAGGTTGTTCACCCTCTCCAAGGTAGAGAGAACGAGAGGGCACTCGCTAAAGTTAGAAGGGGATAGATTCCGTACAAACGTAAGGAAGTTCTTCTTCACCCAGAGAGTGGTGGAAAACTGGAACACTCTTCCGGAATCTGTCATAAGGGGAAAACACCCTCCAGGGATTCAAGACAAAGTAGATAAAGACAGGTTGTTCACCCTCTCCAAGGTAGAGAGAACGAGAGGGCACTCGCTAAAGTTAGAAGGGGATAGATTCCGTACAAACGTAAGGAAGTTCTTCTTCACCCAGAGAGTGGTGGAAAACTGGAACACTCTTCCGGAATCTGTCATAAGGGGAAAACACCCTCCAGGGATTCAAGACAAAGTAGATAAAGACAGGTTGTTCACCCTCTCCAAGGTAGAGAGAACGAGAGGGCACTCGCTAAAGTTAGAAGGGGATAGATTCCATACAAACGTAAGGAAGTTCTTCTTCACCCAGAGAGTGGTGGAAAACTGGAACACTCTTCCGGAATCTGTCATAAGGGGAAACACCCTCCAGGGATTCAAGCCAAAGTTAGACAAGTTTCTGCTGAACCAGAACGTGCTCAGGTAAGGCTAGTCTCAGTTAGGGTGATGGTCTTTGACCAAAGGGCCACCGCGTGAGCGAACTGCTGGGCACGATGGATCAATAGTCTGACCCAGCAGCGGCTATTCTTATGTTAAAATATCAGGTATTAAATATTTTAAGGTCAGTTCTGTAGATTTTGCTTTGCTTTATGTATCGCACAGATCACCTTTGGAAAATGCAGCGTCCAAATTCAACTGAATAAATACTCAAGGCCGAGAGTTGAGTTTTCTCTTAAGACTGATGTTTTCACTCATAGAAACATAGAAACATAGAAGATGACGGCAGAAAAGGGCTACAGCCCATCAAGTCTGCCCACTCTGCTTACCCACCCCCTGTCTATGCCCTAATGACCCAATTCCCTTATCTTGACCCTCGTAGGGATCCCACATGGGTATCCCATTTATTCTTAAAGTCTGGCACGCTGTCTGCCTCGATCACCTGCACTGGAAGCTTGTTCCAATGATCAACACTCTCTCCTCCTCTCCCTATTGGCTAAGGCTCTTAACATTTGCATCTCCTCTTCCTATAGGCTAAGGCTCTTTACACCTGCATTGTGATGTCATAGAACTTTCTGATTATAGAAACATAGAAACATGATGGCAGATAAAGGCCAAATGACCCATCATAGAAACATAGAAGATGACGGCAGAAAAGGGCTACAGCCCATCAAGTCTGCCCACTCTGCTTACCCACCCCCTGTCTATGCCCTAATGACCCAATTTCCTTATCTTGAAACATATCCTATTTATTCTTAAAGTCTGGCACGCTGTCTGCCTCGATCACCTGCACTGGAAGCTTGTTCCAATGATCAACCACTCTCTCTGTGAAGAAATACTTTCTGGTGTCGCCATGAAATTTTCCGCCCCTGAGTTTGAGCGGGTGCCCTCTTGTGGCCGAGGGTCCCTTGAGAAAGAAAATATCATCTTCCACGTCGACACGTCCCGTGAGGTACTTAAATGTTTCGATCATATCTCCCCTCTCCCTACGTTCCTCGAGAGTGTAGAGCTGCAATTTGTTCAGTCTCTCTTCGTACGAGAGACCCTTGAGCCCCGAGATCATCCTGGTGGCCGTCCGCTGAACCGATTCAATTCTGTGCACATCTTTACGGTAATGTGGCCTCCAGAATTGCACACAGTACTCCAGATGAGGTCTCACCATGGCCCTGTACAACGGCATTATGACTTCAGGCTTTCGGCTGACGAAACTTCTATTGAAGTTTCGTGACAGAGAGGCTGCCGAAACCAGAATTCATTAAAGCAATTTGATGTGTTCCAATACAAATATTCCTGCTGCCCAGCCTTTCACTGTATCTATACAATGCAGTGTGAAAAAAAGTCAAGTTCCTGTAACTCTGAGCTCATTAATTGGGTCATTAGCTCACCAAGTGTCCACTGGCACGGTAAAAAGTTGCCACAATGTGAAACCACTAATGAGTATCGCCTCATTACATGGAGGGTGAGCCAGAGAAAGAAGAAAGGATGGAAAACTGACATAGAGGACATAGTTTCAATGATGTCTTGGTTTCAGTGCTATGCCGAGATTTTTAGCAATGATTAAAGGACAGACTTGGGGCATCATTCTTTCGTAACCTTCACAAGCCTGCATGGTTGATGAGAGTTGAGGGTGAAAGGTCAAGGCAGCATCACCTTCTCGGGAGTAAAAAAAAGCGGTTCTCAGAGCTAGCCCACACACAACTTCGGTTTTCAAAGAAATCAACATCTGCAAGTTGATCTCTGTGTTGGGCCCAAACATGTCCCCAAAACTTGACTGGAAGCGGTTCAGATTTAAGAGCCACCACACTGATCCAGATTATTCTTTGATGGGGGTTTTTTTTTTTTTTTTTTGCCACATACTGATTTTTATTAAAATCAGAGCCAACACTAGCTTCAGAAGACCTAGATTTAATTCCCAGGCTAGCTTTTGGCTCACCAAATCTAAAACAGAGATGGGCAGTCACATAAGCTTTGTTTCATTTTTTTTCTGTTTTATTTTTAAGGAACAAATGTCATTAATAGTGCAAACCGTTTGCATATAAGACTAGATCCTATATATGGCACATAAAAAATTCAGCGCCCATAAAAACGCTGACCATTAGTTCTTTGCCTGGATATATTAGAAGAGAATCCGCTCTAGATAAGTTTAAAAGTTTGGAAATACAGTGGTGCCTCACACAACGAACTTAATTCGTTCCAGGAGCAAGTTTGTTATGCGAAAAGTTCGTTGTGTGAAACGCGTTTTCCCATAAGAATACATGTAAAACAAAATAATTCGTTCTGCAGCCCTACATTTCCCTCCCTCCACCTCACCTTATATGCAGAGTTTGCCAGCTTTCTTTTTCACCCAGCCGCACGCTTTCAAAAAGCTGTGCACGCGCAGCTGCTGGAGTTGATCAATGTTCTCCTCTCCTGCAACTTCCGGTTTCCGGTTGCGTCAGAGGAGAAGATTGAACAACAGAGCATGCGCGCATGTGCTGCTCCCTGAAAGCGTGTGGCTGGCCGAAAAAGAAAGCCGGAAAACTCGGCATCTAAGGTAAGGTGGAGGGAGATGATGGAACACTGCATTCAGACAGGAGGGTGCTGCTGTTCCCGGCTCACATTAGGAAGCGGCGAGAGTAGTTCCGCCCCCCCCCCCCGGGCCCCTCGGGCGACTTCGTTGTGTGAAACGAAGTTCGTTATAGGAAGCAAGACAAAAAGTTCGTTATGCGCAGCGTTCGCTGTGCGAGGCGTCTGTTATGCGAGGCACCACTGTACTTGAATTGTATATTTGCTTAATTTATTAATTACAATGTTATAATTGAAATAAAAACAATGGGGGGGGTAGGGAAGGGGGAAAGGGGGATGGGAATAGGGGGAATATATAGAGGTATGAAATAGGTAATATGGAAATATATTTTGGAGGAATGATAGAAATTTGTATGAAAAATTATTATTGTGAATATAATTGTAATGAATATCTTATTGTTTTATATTATTGTACTAGTATTTTAGCCTGTTACATTAACGGATGCTAGAATATATGTCTGTCTGTCTTTCTTTATTTCTGTCTCTCTCTCCCTCCTGCTGTCTTTGTTTCTGTCTCTCTCCCTGGCCCCCTTTGTCTGTCTGTTTTTCTGTGTCTCTCCCTGCCCCTGTGTCTTTCTTTTTTTCTTTCTGTCTGCCTTCCTCCCACTGTCTGTCTTTCTTCCCCCCCCCCCCACTTCCCTGTGCAGCAGCCACAGCAGCATTCCTCCCCCTCCATGTCCCTGTGCAGCAGCATTTCCCCCACCCTACTCCCTATATGAATGGGCTTTAGACTTGGCTGTATAAATTTGGGGTTTTTGTATCCTGAGAAAGGTGGATGTGATGCCCACGTAGCAGTGCATACCCATTGTTTTGAGAGGTCTGTGTCGGTGTCTCTTAGGGAGCGCATGTCACTATCATAGAGTGGCGTGCATCCGTTGCGTTTAGGAGCACGTCGCTCCCTGTGCGCGTGGAGCTGCGGCGCTCCCGCTGGCGGCCGCGGGGTGGCACTGTGACCCGGGCCGTGGCCAGGCTCCGGGCAGGGCCGCGGCTCCGTCACTCAGCGAGCGAGACCTGGGCGGGCGGCGGTGGGCTGGGCCTCACGGTGCACGGAATTGCAGAGCGGTGGCTGCTGCAGCCTCCAGCCCGGCCCCGAGATGTCCGGCAAAATCGAGAAAGCAGAACAGTCACCGCCAGTGTGGGGCAGTTGTAGGCGCGCATGTGCACTTCTTCCTCCACGGACATACAGATCAGGCAACACGCAGGTAGCAGTGCGCATGCACGCTTACCATTTTAATATATTAGATACTTATTTGATTCCTTCAATAAAAAGTTATAAATTAAAGATACTTTCGAAAATTAAAATTCACCAATCAAACTTATTTTTGTAGGTCTTTCTTTTAAAACATTTTTGCTTCTGCTTTTAGCCCAATTATGTGACCCTTCATTGTTATCTTTTTCTAAAAAGTTTGGAGTTCCACCTCCTCTCCCATTGTTGTCCGTAAGTCTGTCTATTTTGGTTAACATATGTGCAAAAATATTCCCGTTACCCGTTTTTATATTTGTAATTTGCTTTGAAACTATGAGCTCCTTTTACGAAGCTGCGTTAGCGGTTTAACGTGCGTAATAGCGCACGCTACACCACCAGACGCTCTAGCCGCTACCGCCTCCTCTTGAGCAGGCGGTCGTTTTTCGGCTAGCACAGCGGTTAGCGCGTGATTAAAAAGGCGCGTGCGCTAAAGCCACTAACGCGGCTTCGTAAAAGGAGCCCTATGTTATAAGCACTTGCATCAAATTTTAATAAACATATTTCGGGCCACATAACTCCGGACACATGGCCGTCACCCTGCTCTGCCCCAGCCCCGCCCAGTTCTGTCTCCAGCCCAGCTCCGTTCCACCCCCCAGCCCCGCCCTCACAGAGCCTCCTCTCTTCTTCCCCGGTGAGCTCTGGCCGCGTCCGGAGGTTCTGGGGCAGGCATGGACGTGGGTGACATCATGCGCCCATGCTCAGAGCCCTCCAGAGATCGTTGGGGGCTTTCCTAAATCTTGGACAAGCTGCTGGTTTTGGAAAGACCGTCCTTTTAAAAAGAGGACATGGCCGGGTTTTTCCAGGCATCTGGCAACCCTATACAGGACGCTAGATTAGCGTAGATCTTTCCGGGCACCATTTACTGAAACCATCCCCTTATGCTGATTGTGGGAGTGTGTGGCACGGAGGTTAGAGTTACAACCTTAGCACCCTGAGGTTGCGGGTTCAAATCCCTCGCTGCTCCTTGTGACTCTGGGCAATTCACTTACTCCCCTCATTGCCCCAGGTACACCAGATAGAATTTGAGCCCGCTGGGACAGAGAGTTAAATAGGATAAAGTACCTGAATGGAAACCACTATATAGAATTATCCTCATGATATTCAGCCGGCAGTGCACTTAAAGCCCGCTGCCGGACCTGAACCCAGATATTCAACGTTGGGCCGTTTCTAGCAACTGGCACCGAATATCCTTTTTTTCTCCCTTTTTGCTGGGAGAAATTATGCTCAAGCTATAAGTATGAGAAAATGAATGCTGACATGATGGGGCATAGCAATTTATTTATACTGATTTGGGGACCGTTGACGTCTTTTATTACTTCATTATAGTTGTCTTTAATTTTTTGTTTATTTCCACACACATCCAGGGAAGGGTGAGAGGGTGCGGGGTGGGGGTTATTTCTTTGCTTTGTCTTAATCCTTGATGAAATGTAATGGAAGGAAGGGGGGGATTTATTCTTTATGCATTGATTATGATTATAAGTGTTTAACTTGCTGATTAATGTAAATATACGGTTATTGCTCTTTTGTTGGTCTTAAAAATCAATAAAGATTTATTAAAGTAAAAAAAAAAAAAAAGGCAGGTAGCCGATAACTGTTTAGTCAATATTTACCACTAACGGGCCATCAGCTAGCTCAAGGGTGGGCAACTCCGGTCCTCGAGGGCCGGAATCCAGTCGGGTTTTCAGGATTTCCCCAATGCAATATAGTAAACGGATATAAACTACAGGATGCTATGGAACAAGACCTGCGTACTTTAGAAAATTGGTCCTTGACGTGGCAGCTGGGCTTTAACGCCAAGAAATGTAAGGTCATGCATCTCGGTAACGGAAATCCTTGTAAAACTTACACCTTGAATGGAGAAACTTTAACCAGAACTACGGCAGAACGAGACTTGGGAGTAATCATCAGTGCTGACATGAAAGCAGCCACTCAAGTGGAGAAGGCTTCATCTAAAGCACGGCAGATGATAGGTTGTATCAAGAGAAGCTTCGTCAACAGGAAACCTGAAGTCATGATGCCATTGTATAGAGCCATGGTGAGACCTCATCTGGAGTACTGTGTGCAATTCTGGAGGCCGCATTACCGTAAAGATGTGCTCAGAATTGAATCGGTTCAGCGGATGGCCACCAGGATGGTCTCGGGGCTAAAGGGTCTCCCGTACGAGGAAAGACTGAGCAAATTGCAGCTCTACACTCTTGAAGAGCGTAGGGAGAGGGGAGACATGATTGAGACATTTAAGTACATCACAGGACGGGTCGAGGTGGAAGACGATATCTTTCTTCTCAGGGGACCCTCGACCACAAGAGGACATCCGCTCAAACTCAGGGGAGGGAAGTTTCGTGGAGACGTCAGGAAGTACTTCTTCACGGAGAGAGTGATCGAGCATTGGAACAAGCTTCCAGTGCAGGTGGTCGAGGCACGCAGCATCCCAGACTTCAAGAACAAATGGGATACCCATGTGGGATCCCTACGAGGTCATGCCAAGGATAGGGTCACTAGGACTTGAATGAGCGGGTCAGTAGAGTGACGGTATAATTACAATGAGCAGGTCAGTAGAGTGACAGTATAATTACAATTATACTTAAGAGGTCAGAAGACCTAAGAGGGTGGGTAAATAGTGTGGGCAGAATTGATGGGCTATATGGCCCTTATCTGCCGTCATTTTTCTATGTTTCTATGTTTCTATGATATGCATTGAAAACACTGCATGCAAATAGATCTCATGCATATTCATTGGGGAAATCCTGAAAACCCGACTGGATTCCGGCCATTGAGGACCGGAGTTGCCCACCCCAGCGCTAGCCCATAAAGAGTGGACTATTATTTATGCGGGTCCTATCTATGTGCTAACATTATCCAGTTAGTACTGTGACTTGGGGCCCCTATCGGACCCAGTGCTGGGGGGGGGGGGCAGTCCGCCCTGGGTGCCATGTTGGTGGGGGCGCCGTCACCCCTCCTCCACTCCGCCCCCGCCTCTTCCCATTCCTCAACTCCACACGTGCCCCCCTTCCCGTCCCCCTTACCTCTAGTTGAAGTTGTCCGCGGCGGTCAACAATGTGCTCTTCGCGATCCCGTCAGCTCTCCCGCCGACGTCACTTCCGGGTGCCGCGCAGAGGAACTGAATTCAGAGGGAGAGCCGACGGGATTGCAAGGAACATAAGAACATAAGAAATTGCCTCCGCCGGGTCAGACCAAGGGTCCATCGCGCCCAGCAGTCCGCTCCCGCGGCGGCCCATCAGGTCCATGACCTGTAAGTGATCCTTTGACTAAAACCTTTCAATCCTCATTATTCTTCTATCTATACCCTTTTATGAACCTATCTCTACCTCTATCTATATTCCTCAATCCCCATATCCTATATCCCTTTAATTCCCATTTTTCTTCTACCTATACCCTTTCATGGTTCTATCTCTATCTCTACCTCTATCTATATCCCTCAATCCCCGTATCCTTCAGGAACTTGTCCAATCCCTCTTTGAATCCTCTTAATGTATTCTGTCCTATTACATCCTCCGGAAGTGCATTCCAGGTGTTCACCACCCTCTGAGTGAAGAACTTCCTAGCATTGGTTCTAAACCTGTCTCCTTTCAATTTCTCCGAGTGCCCCCTTGTTCTTGTAGTTCCCAATAGGCTGAAGAATCTGTCCCTTTCTACCTTCTCTATGCCCTTCATGATCTTGTAAGTCTCTATCATGTCTCCTCTGAGTCTCCGCTTTCTAGGGTGAAGAGCCCCAGTCTTTCTAGCCTCTCTGCGTATGAAAGGTTTTCCATACCTTTTATCATTCTTGTCGCTCTTCTCTGAACCTTCTCAAGTATCTCCATGTCCTTCTTTAGGTAACTGGCGTTGAGACATAAGTTAACCGAGCGTGAAATACTCACATGGATTAAAAATTGGCTGGTGGATAGGAAACAGAGTGGGAGTAAATGGACAATACTCAGACTGGAAAAGCGTCACCAGTGGAGTGGCACAGGGTTTGGAGCTTGGACCTGTTCTCTTCAACATATTTATAAACGATCTGGAAATTGGTACGACGAGTGAGGTGATTAAATTTGCGGACGATACGAAGTTATTCAGAGTAGTGAAGACGCAGGAGGATTGCGAACATCTGCAACGTGACATAAGCATGCTCGAGAAATGGGCCGCGACATGGCAGATGAGGTTCAACGTGGATAAGTGTAAGGTGATGCATGTCGGTAACAAAAATCTTATGCACAAATACAGGATGTCCGGGGCGGTACTTGGAGAGACCTCCCAGGAAAGAGACTTGGGAGTACTGGTCGACAAGTCAATAAAGCCGTCCACGAAATATGCAGCGGTGGCGAAAAGGGCAAACAGAATGCTGGGAATGATTAAGAAGGGGATCACGAACAGGTCAGAGAAGGTTATCATGCCGCTGTATCAGACCATGGTGCGCCCTCACCTGGAGTACTGCGTCCAGCACTGGTCGCCGTACCTGAAGAAGGACACGGTATTATTTGAAAGGGTCCAGAGAAAAGCGACTAAAATGGTAAAGGGGCTGGAGAAGTTGCCGTACAGCGAGAGATTAGAGAAACTGGGCCTCTTCTCCCTTGACAAGAGGAGACTGAGAGGGAACATGATAGAAACATTCAAGGTACTGAAGGGAATAGACTTAGTAGATAAGGACAGGTTGTTCACCCTCTCCGAGGTAGAGAGAACAAAAGGCACTCTCTAAAGTTGAAAAGGGATAGATTCTGTACAAACGTAAGAGGTTCTTCTTCATCCAGAGAGTGGTAGAAAACTGGAACTGTTATAGGGGAAACACCCTCCAGGGATTCAAATAGGGGAAAACACCCTCCAGGGATTCAAGACAAAGTTAGACAAGTTCCTGCTGAACAAGAATGTACGCTGGTAGGGCTAGTCTCAGTTAGGGTGCTGGTCTTTGACCAGAGGGCCACCGCGTGAGCGGACTGCTGGGCACGATGGACCCCTGGTCTGACTCAGCAGCGAAAAATTCTTATGTACTTATTAACTCCTTCTGCACTGCCTCTACCCAGGATGCAGCCAGTCACGGTTTATTCCACAGCTGCATGCGCCCTGCACAACCTCTACTCAGAACTTCTCGGCTCTGATTTAATTATGATTGCGAACAGCAGACTGGCATTCATTCATTTCTCTTTTTATGTACAGCACTAATCCGCCCCTTCAGCCTAAGATGCTGAGGCTACATCTGGGTAATCCTTTTCATATCTTACTTTCCTAATACTTAGCCTTGCTCTGGTTCCTTTTTACATGATCATTTTTGCTTTTACAATGTTTTCCTACTGATGAGAATATAGAAAACATAGAAACATACATAGAAACATAGAAACCTAGAAGATGACGGCAGAAAAGGGCTAAAGCCCATCAAGTCTGCCCACTCTGCTTACCCACCCCCTGTCTATGCCCTAATGATCCAATTTCCTTATCTTGACCCTCGTAGGGATCCCACATGGGTATCCCATTTATTCTTAAAGTCTGGCACGCTGTCTGCCTCGATCACCTGCACTGGAAGCAGAATACGACACAGTATTCCAAAGGAATCATTTTAATAAAGAATTTCCACGTGCTTAACACACAAGCAATGGCAGTTATTAAAACTGCGCACAGATAAAGGTGCATATATTTACACAGACCATGGGTAGACGTAGCCAGATTCGGTGTCTGGATGACGCGGAGCCACTATGCACCTACACACTAATTATAGAAAGTAGTGCACGTGAATTTGTGACTATTATGCACATTTGTGGATGCAAATTATAGAATACATTTGCTCATGTAACTTAATTAATAATGAATCAATAATTGGTGTTAACGAGCAATAATAGGTTATATTGGCCTTACCTGGGTTCAGTTTATAGTTACTTTCATAACTGCCCTTAGCCTCTATTCAAAATCTAGAGAATGCAACTTCACGGAGGGTGTGGATCAGGGAGGGGCATGAGCGGGTGAGGGGCGTGTCACGCAGTTAAGCCTAGGGGTTACTAGATCCTAGTATTTATGCACCAAACTGCATCCAGTTAAGTATTTACACACTCAACTGCTGAAAATTAGGTGCCGGCATTGACATCAGGTTTCATCAGGTGCTTTGAGTTGGGCACATGAATGCATAAAAAGATATTCTGTGTGGAGTCTTAAGAACATAAGAAGTGCCTCTGTTGGGTCAGACCAGAGGTCCATCGTGCCCAGCAGTCCGCTCGCGCGGCGACCCAACAGGTCCAGGACCTATGTAGTAGTCCTCTATCTATACCCCTCTATCCCCTTTTCCTTCAGAAAATTGTCCAGTCCCTTCTTGAACCCTATTACCGTACTCTGCCCTATCACACCCTCTGGGTACGGTAATGGGGTTCAAGAAGGGATTGGACAATTTTCTGAAGGAAAAGGGGATAGAGGGGTCAAAACAAAGAAATTGACCCTGGGAAACCCAGAGGAAAAAAAAATCCAAGAGAAACCAAAAGACACTGTGGAGTAACGATGTTCCTGAAATGGGCTTTATTGAAAATTTAAAAGTTCCAAAAATCAACGTAAAAATTGTCTTAATGATTTACATTGAAGCTATGATTATTTATCTAAAATTCCAGTTCTTTACTTTTATTATTCTATATTTTTATCAACTTTCATTGGGTTGGGGGGGTTTAGTATGATTCTTTCAATAAAAAGTTATAAACTAAATTTTGGGGGAGGATAAGAGGGGAGAGGTCAATAGGGAAAAGGAAAGGGGGGTAGGAATTAGGGGGAGGGTGTTGAGAGATGTAATGGGTATTTTGGAAATATATTTTGAAGAAATGAAAGATATTTGATGGAAATTAATACGATGAATTTTAATTTAATGACTATTTTATTGTATTATATTATTGCATATTTACTGATTTCTTCAATAAAAATGTTATAAATTAAAAATTGTTGTTTTGGACTGTTTATTCCACGTATCTATTACCTTAGGACTACCAGGGACCCTTGAAGAAGACTATTTTGTCTTAACACAGACCGTCTTGGGTCCTACTCTGTCAGTGAACTAGGTCCTTAAGATTTTTATGTGGATTATTTTACTTTTATGTGGATTGTTACGTTGATTTGTGGATCATTTTACTTTTATGTGGATTGTTTACGTTGATTTTTGGAACTTTTAAATTTTCAATAAAGTCCATTTCAGGAACATCGTTACTCCATAGTGTCTTTTGGTTATTCTTTGTGGAGTACCAGAGGCTTAGTAAGGGGGTGAGCGGGAGGGGGAGGAATAGGAATAACATTAGAAGTTCTGACATACCTAAGTCCATATCTGCTGCTTTTGGCCTTTGAGAGCAGGGCACATTCTTGAAGATGGCATCTAGAATCTTCTCCTTGACCTGAGTGATGGTGTCACAGTTCAAGATCTTCACGGGGATCTCTGGGCTGTTCACGTTATCAGGGTTCATGCAGTTTAAGATCTGGGGAACATACAGGTAGAGAAAGGGTCAACATTCATGACAAACAGAAGCCCTGAAAGCTTTCAACACTGAAGTATTCTATAGACAGAATCAGATTAAAGCATTACGTTGCACATTAGGGAAGGAATGTCACCTGCATTGATTGGAAAATGTTAACAGCACAAAAAGCACCAGGGACTTCTAGGATGAGGACAGCAGAACGTCATTGCAAGACCCAACACAGGCCATGTTTCGGCATACATGCCTGCATCAGAGGTCAATGTTGTACAGTCCACTCAGAATACAAATGCTATCCAAAAATCAGAGTTGCAGCAATCTAGCATGCAGCGTTAGCTCAAAAGGTGGCATAAGAATAGCCTTATTAGGTCAGACCAATGCCCAGTAGCCCTTTCTCATGGTGGCCAAAACCCAAAGAGTAGCAACATTCCATTATCTCAGAGTAAGCAAGACTCCGGAACCCCAAAGAGTAGCAACATTCCATTATCTCAGAATAAGCAAGATTCTGGAACCCCAAAGAGTAGCAACATTCCATAATGTCAAAGTAAGCAAGACTCCGGAACCCCCAAAGAGTAGCAACATTCCATGCAGAATCCCCAAAGAGTGGCAAAATTCTAGAATACCAAAGAGTAGCAAGATTCCGGAACCCCAAGGAGTAACAAGATTCTAGAATTTCAAAGAGTAGCAACATGCCATGCCACTGATCCAGGGCAAGCAGTGGCTTCCCCCATGTCTGTCTCAATAACAGACTATGGACTTTTCCTCCAGGAACCTGTTCAAACCTTTTTTAAAATCAGCTACGTTAACCACTCTTACCACATCCTCTGGCAACGCGTTCCAGAGCTTAACTATTCTCTGAGTGAAAAAAATATTTCCTCCTATTGGTTTTAAATGTATTTCCTTGTAACTTAATCTAAATCACCACAGGAGGGTTTCTCAGTGGTAGGTTCAATTCAAGCCATGCATTATTAGACTAAGTGGACTGCATAACATGCGCAGGTGCGTATGCCGAAACATAGCCCTTGTCAGGTTTTACAATAAAGTTCTGTTGTCCCCATCCTGGGGAGACCCCTGTTTCCCTTTTTGCTGTCGCTTCCTATCTTGCCCCTCTCTTTGGACTGTTCGTGGGAATTGTCAATGGCATATCCCATGCCACTGCAAGTTGTGGAATAAAAACGAGCAGAAAAACCCCGACATTTTGTGGGTTTTCCATTTGCCAATAACAGCGCGCACGGTCTTTGCAAAAAAAGGGTGCACGCTTAGGGCCGGCTTCTGAAAGCGTCAGCTACGTTGGTGGCCACCTAAATAAACGCTGCCGATCGCGTATCAATCGTGCTATGGCGTCGTTTGCAGAATCGCAACTCCCGTCAAAGGTAGGTGCCGGGAATGCAGGCCAGGGTTTTGCATTCCCGGGGCCTATGGTTCAATGTGAATCATGCCTAACGTCATTTCTGGCCGAAACCGCGCCCACTGTGAGCTTAGGTGCTACTAAGCTCCTCTGTAGATGTGATTGTGGCACCTTTTTGGACAAGTCTGCTACATTTTAATTGGTTTTAAATGACGTGGTCAATTACCGCGCCAATTAAACAGATTCAGTTAGATGGCGGAAAGACGCCTATCACCACTGTATATAGAACATGGCTCTTAAAGTCTGCGTCTGCACTCTTTCCCAATATATGGAAACCATCGGGCATGCACGCTCTATCAGGAAATTCTTTCTGAAATTGTGCGCACCCTTTGCAAAGAGGGCACCTAGAAAGTAGAGATTGACACGGTGACAGAACTCATCACCGTGCCCATCCCCGTGGATAACAACGGGAAACCATCCCCATGTTATTCTTTAAGGAGAGATGGACGAATCAGAGTACGAATGGGCCCAGCCACTGACCCTCAAACCTTGCATTGAAGAACGCGGGTGTAGAAGGACTGAGGTCGAGATAGACACTAAAGGATGACAGTCTCTGGTATCCAGAGCAGATATTGTGATGTCATAATGCCTCATTCCACCAATAGGAGCCAACCTCATCAGTGATGTCACAATGGCTCGATTGTCCTATACTTGGCTCACTTTTATTTCCATTTCTAGAGACATCTCTTTTTTCTGTAATTAAGGGGGGAACTTATTAATGTGGGCTCCTGTTAAATTTTGCTATTTTACTGTTAACCTCAGTTATTACCGATAGTAACTAGGTCTCATTGCATTAAAAGGGACCACGTTAGTGATAAAATAACACATCTTAACAGCAACCCACAATGATTTCAGTCTACAGGACTGGCTAAGTTGAGTCTCCTTTAGAGTCGCAGAACTGCTGATTGCACTTAAATTTCATTTTCCTTTCACTCATGATTTGATCTTGAATAAGTTGCACAGAGATCAATATTCGAAAAAAAAAACAAAAAACAACTTGTACAGTTAAAATTGGCTTCTAAAATGTTCTCTTCTGAGCAGACAAATTTTTGCAAACAAAAAAGAGGAGCGTGTGTGTGGGGGGGGGGGGGGAGGGGTGGGGGGAAGTTGTCCAAGCCAATTAGTACAATTATGTCTGGAACAGTCTGGGTGATGTTCGCACATCCCTCTCTACACCTGAGCCAGATACCAAAAACAACACAAAGCCCCCTATCCGATCCTATAATTCCTTCCACCCCCTCTCCCAGGTAGTAATCCAAGAGCACAAAATCACATCCTGAGAAGCAATTCCACCCCTTCCTCCTCGGTACATCAATATGAAAATAACTGGCCTGAAATCCAGTTCGTGCACCCTTGGTCTTTCCCAACATATCCTGAACGTGGAAATAAAATCACTGTTTAATAATAATAATAATAATAATAATAACTATTTCTTCTATACCGCCATAATCGTACGACTTCTAGGCGGTTCACAGTGAAGAGAGCTGGACAGTCAGCAAATTACAGAATACAATTAGTAAAATACAATACGATACAATACAGTCAGTACAGTACATGTATTTCTCAAGTTATCAGCATGGAGTTAATCGTTTAGATCTGGTAACTGATTAGGAGATAAATCTGTTGAATAGTGCTGTCTTAATTTCTTTCCGAAATGCGACGTAGGTCAGCCTAGCTCTGTTGATGGAGTTGCCTGGCCAAGTCTGCTGTTTGCTAGCTTGAGACTTCAAAGTTCTGTCCATAAAGGACCTGTATTTGCAATCGGTGATCCTTGGGTAGGCAAAAAGATTGGCGTTTCTGGTTGTCCTACTGGGAATGTGTAGCTCGAAATGTGGGAAGAGATAGGTAGGGGCCATTCCCCACACCAGTTTAAAGCATAGGCAAGAGAACTTGAACATTATTCTGCTCCCACCTCCCTTCCCAGACACCTCCCTTCCCAGACTGCCTTCCGCTGTCCCACCTGCACCCCTCTTAAGCCCCAATTGTCCATAGCTGAGCCGACAGATAAATTTAGACACATCATTGTGTCAGTATCAGGGTGGAAGAGGGTGCCAAGATATTTTTTCACTCTTCTCTTCACCTCTTTCTCTCTCTTCCTTCTTTTTTCCTTTCCTCTTTCTTCCTTCTTTGCCTCCTCCTCAGGTTTTCTGATGGTCCTTCTGGACTCTTTGGTCTTTCAATATGTTTCTCTACGAGATGATTTGGATGTAATTCTCTTGGAATTCTGATTGGTTCAGTTGAACCTTGCAGTTCATTTGTTACTTGCTGCTTTTTTCTCATTTGCTTTCCCGTTTGGGCTTTTTTTGTTGTGTTATTGAAAACTCAATAAAAATATTTGAAATCATAGCTGAGCCGACAGAAAACCTCATTGTTGCTTCCCATTGACTCACGTCCCGGCCTTGTTCTCAACCGCAAATAAGCAAAGTTCAGCATTTCTATTTCCAAAACATGACCAGCAGCTTCAGCTGACGATTTGGTTGCTGTAAAAGGTGAGTCCAGCGTTATCTGCTCTGGTTGTTTAGCATAAAATGTTTATGCAGCCTCAATAATTTCGTGCTAAAAAGCTGTACTGAAAGTCCCTGCGGCGTTGCAGAGGTACCAAAGATGTCAGCTTACATTATACTCCGCTAAACAAAACACCGCTGCCTGTTGTGAGCTTGGCATGACATCTTGTAGAACACAATGCATTATGTTAAGAAGCGTGTAAAGATTTGACATGCATGGATAGAAGGTCCAGCATGTTTTCCATATTTATTCCATGTTGCCTCAGCATTTATGCTTCTCTCAAAGACAATTACCTTCCCACCAGCCTGCCTTATCTCTGGCATCAGCTTGCAAAGCTGCTTAATTTCATGGCTTAGAACATAAGAGTTGCCAACTGGAACCGACTGAAGGTCCATCAAGCCCAGTGTCCTGTTTCCAACAATGGCCAACCCAGGTCCCTAGTACCAGACAGAAACCCAAAGAGTAGCAACATTCCGGAGCTGAGACTGTGACGCCTCATTCCACCAATGCTTAAGAGCCAACCTCACCAGTGATGTCACAATGGCACAATTGTCCTATACTTGGCTCACCTAAGAACATAAGAGTTGCCCTACTGGGACAGACCGAAGGTCCATCAAGCCCAGTGTCCTGTTTCCAACAATGGCCAACCCAGGTCCCTAGTACCAGACAGAAACCCAAAGAGTAGCAACATTCTGGAGCTGAGATTGTGATGTCATAATGCCTCATTCCACCAATGCCTAACAGCCAACCTCACCAGTGATGTCACAATGGCATAACTGTCCTATACTTGGCTCACCTAAGAACATAAGAGTTGCCCTACTGGGACAGACCGAAGGTCCATCAAGCCCAGTGTCCTGTTTCCAACAATGGCCAACCCAGGTTACAAGTACCTGGCAAGATCCCAAGGAGAAAAAACAGATTTTATGCCGCTTATCCTAGGAATAATGCAGTGTATTTCCCCCACATCCGTCTTAACAGCAGCTTATAAACTTCTGTTTTAGGAAATTATCCAAACCTTTTTTAAAAAAACCCTGCTAAACTAACTGCTTTCACCACATTCTCCGGTAACGAAAATATTTCTTCACTCAGGGGTCTCGGCAGGATGACCACTGTTTTAGGGAAGGGGGAGGTAATCAGGATGTGCTGGGATTTTTAAAAGCTTCTCTCAGCACATTTGTGCTAGGGTCACACGTTTTCCATGCCGATGTGCAAATGTTTACAATCACATCTCCCTCTGGATGTAGGGATCTTTCCCTGTAGAGTCTTGCACCTACTTTACAAAAGGCTCTGAGTTTCACCGAGGGTTCTCGGGGAAGGGTACTCGGGGAAGGCAGCCAAGAAAAAGATCTGGGGGTATTGGTGGATAACACAATGAAGCCGGCGGCGCAATGTGCAGCGGCCTCAAAAAAAAAGCGAGCAGAATGTTGGGCATTATCAAAAAAGGTATCACTAGCAGAACGAAGGAAGTTATCCTGCCACTGTATCGAGCAATGGTGCGCCCACATCTGGAATACTGCGTCCAATACTGGTCGCCATACCTCAAGAAGGACATGGCAATACTCGAGAGGGTCCAGAGGAGAGCAACGAGGATGATAAAGGGTATGGAGAACCTTTCATATGCCGAACGGTTAGACAGGCTGGGGCTCTTTACCCTGGAGAAGCGGAGACTGAGAAGGGACATGATAGAGACTTATAAAATCATGAAAGGCATAGAGAAGGTGGAGAGGGACAGATTCTTTAGACTAGCAGGGACAACTAAAACAAGAGGTCATTCAGAAAAACTGAGAGGAGACAGATTCATAACGAATACAAGGAAGTTCTTCTTCACTCAGAGGGTGGTGGACACCTGGAACGTGCTTCCCGGAGAGGTGATAAGACAGAGTACAATTCTGGGGTTCAAAAAGGGACTGGATGACTTCCTGGAAGCAAAGGGGATAACAGGGTACAGATAGAGGTTTACCTTACAGGACATTGAGCGAATAGGGTATGGATATTTTAGGTTAGGTAGGGAACACTTTCAGGTCATGGACCTGGGGGACCGCCGTGGGAGCGGACTGCCGGGCACGATGGACCCCTGGTCTGACCCGGCAGAGGCAATGCTTATGTTCTTATAAAATACTATGGGAATTCTCTTTTATGCAACCAAAATATGACTCATAATGAAATAGCCAGTGTGTGTGATGGTTTCATGTCTTTTCTTGAAATATATAATCTCAACAAACTTCTTTGGTGACCCGTCAAATGTGTGCAGGACAAATGTGCCCTGCTCTATTCCTTACCTTTTGCGCTCTGAGAGGGATGTGAGGGGGAAGCCCCCAGTACACTTGCGCTCTCGTTGAGTGAGGTCATGGGGGGAGGAACCCCCCATTACTCTTACAACTCTCGCCCTGAGGGGGTGTGTCTTACAACTCGCACTCTCGTTGAGGGGGTGTGTGGGGGAGAAACCCCCCACACACCATACTTATAACTCGCGTTCTGACCACCGCTCTGACCACTTACAACCCGCTCCTTCCGCTTCGACAATTCTCCTCCCTTCATGCGGGCACTTGTCGCTGTGCGCATTTGACGCAGCGGAATTGTCAGCGCGCCAGTGTCCTGCGCGCTATTGATGGTGTACCACTTCTACACAGTCGAGCGCGCGCTATAGCATATAACTCTTAATGTGCATAGGGTCTTCAGATTGCCGATGGCGTAGCACAGCGGCCTCCAACTCCAACCCTTTGCAGGGCCACATTTGGGATTTGTAGGTCCTTGGAGGGCCTCAGAAAAATATAGTTAATGTCTTATTAAAGAAATGACAATTTTGCATGAGGTAAAACTCTTTCTAGTTTATAAATTTTTCCTTTGGCTAAGTCTTTAATAATAGTATTGTGATTTATAGCTAAAGAGACATATGATCAAGAAACTGTTTTATTTTATTTTTGTGATTATGATAAACCTAACGAGGGCCTCTAAATAGTACCTGGCGGGCCGCATATGGCCCCCGGGCCACGAGTTTGAGACCAGTGAAAGATTAGAGAAACTGGGCCTTTTCTCCCTCAAACAGAGGAGACTGAAAGGTACTGAAGGGAATAGACTTAGTAGATAAGGACAGGTTGTTCACCCTCTCTAAGGTAGAGAGAACGAGAGGGCACTCTCTAAAGTTAAAAGGGGACAGATTCCGTACAAATGTAGGGAAGTTCTTCTTCACCCAGAGGGTGGTAGAAAACTGGAACACTCTTCCGGAGTCTGTCATAGGGGGGAAACACCCTCCAGGGATTCAAGACAAAGTTAGACAAGTTCCTGCTGAACCAGAATGTACGCAGGTAGGGCTGGTCTCAGTTAGAGCACTGGCCTTTGACCTAAGGGCCGCCGCGTGAGCAGACTGCTGGGCACGATGGACCACTAGTCTGACCCAGCAGTGACAATTCTTGTGTTCTTATGTACCACTAGCGTAGCATAGTGCAATCCTCATAGCACCTACTCTTTCTTCTTATGCTTAATATAAGTCTTTAATTTTAAATTTCATTTTCCATTCTATAGATCATTAGTACGTGAGTGTTAACTTGGCTTTGCAGTGAACGTTCTTTAGCTGACACGTTCCCCCCCCTGTGTTTCTCGACGCGTTTCGTATTCTTCTTCAGGGTCTTTGTAAAACACTGTTAGCATGTCTTCTGTTCCTTACAATCTGCCACTATAGGTGCAATGGGACTAGTGAGGATTGCAGCCGTGGGCTGTTATGCCGCGCCATCGGCAAACTGAAGAGTTATACGCTATAGCTCACGCTCGACTGTGCAGAAGTTGGTCAGGATTATATTTTTCAAAACGAAAGCAGAATTGAACAGCGAGTGTAACTAATTAAGTTCCTCGCTAACTAGACGGAGCCGCGACACCAATAAGACTTCATTGGTGACTTTTACTGCAGACAGCAGAAAAATGGAAAGCCCCGACATTAAAACATACAATTTGTGAAAGAATAACTAGCTTAAGTAGCAATCAATTGATTTAACATTCATCGAATTCAAGTGCGAGCCGTCCATAATTCTTCCTGCCCGTATTTTATGCTCCCCCCGGCTTCGAGGATTGATTCATTCTCATCAGCATTACAGACCATCTGTGTAATACCCAGTCTGAAAGAAGCTTGCTTTTTGCAAAGACAATAAGCAGCTGAGGACTCATCACTTCCTCTTCTATTATGAGAATCATCTCCTTATTTTTGGATTGGGCAGATTCCTCCTTTGGGCTTGTAGCTGAACCCCAACCAAGATCGAGATCCTCTTCCTCTTGGATAAAATGATCCACTTTGGGGCTCGTTACCAACATGGGCCACCATTATGACACGTTGGAACAAGCTTCCAGTGCAGGTGATCGAGGCAGACAGCGTGCCAGACTTTAAGAATAAATGGGATACCCATGTGGGATCCCTACGAGGGTCAAGATAAGGAAATTGGGTTATTAGGGCATAGACAGGGGGTGGGTAAGCAGAGTGGGCAGACTTGATGGGCTGTAGCCCTTTTCTGCCATCATCTTCTATGTTTCTATGTTATGTTACCACTAACTTGTGTTATAATTGTATAGATCCCATTTTATGTAATGAGACCTAGTTACTAAATAACTGGGGTTAGCACTAAAACATCACATCTTAATGGTAACCCACATTGATAACGTCCCCCTTTACTTAAAGAAAAACGTCTGTAGAAATGGAAATCACTGCTATAAGAAATAAAAGTGAGCCAAGTCTAGGACACTCAAGCCATTGTGACATCACTGATGAGGTTGGCTCTTATTGGTGGAATGAGGCATTATGACATCACAATGCAAGCTCTGGTTACCAGAGGCTGAAACTCTTCACAGCATGAGGGATTTTTCAGATGCAAAATGGCAGACATGCCTAGTGGCGTAGTAAGGGTAGGAGGTGCCCCCTTCCGCTCCACACACCCCTGCTCCTTCCTGCCCCCCACTCCTCCCCCCATACCTCTAAATCCTCGCCAGCGTGAGTGGCTTCAGCAGCATGCTCCTCATGCCAGCGTTGGATTTCCCTCTGATGTCACTTCCTGGCCCCGTGACCTGGAAGTGATTCAGAGGGGAGCCAGGCTGGTGCGAGCAACAGGCAGGAGTCGTTGCTCGTGCAAGCAAAGATCTAGAGAGGTACAGGGGGAGGGATAGCACGAGTGTGGCGTGGTGTGGTGGGGTAGGGCGGAGAGGTGTCAGCACCCCCACCGACATGGTACCTAGGGCGGTCCACCTCCCCCTCCCCTCTTATTACACCACTGGCTGACAACTTGTCCCACCATCCAGTATTTCACTGAACATTTTAGCATAATGATGAATATACAGTTACCTGAAAAGCAGGCAAGAAAGCTAACATACGTTTAGATCTGTCTGAAACCATCTTCTGGAATCCATCTTGTGGGTCCATCATAGTCTAACACTCTGCTATCCAGTTCATGATGAAACCACACTGCCAGAATGATTTAATTCCTCAGGTAGCACATGGGTCCCTATCATGGGGAACTTACCTGTGTCTTGTAGTCAATCTGTTGCCTGATGAGTTTGTCCTCACTCAGCGAATAACGCGCTTCTCCAGTGATCGAGTCGATGGGACCTTTTTCCATCTGCTGTTTGATCGCGCAGAAGAGGGAGAAAAGCGGTTCCCCTGCACATTCCTTCCAAAGACAGACACCAAAGGAAGCAAATTAGTCCACTTACATTCAACAATTAACGTCGGCGGCCTTTGCTCCTCTGTTTCTCAGGGTATCTACAATGAATATGCATGAGATAGTTTTGCATGCATCATGACTGACGTATGTCAAACTCTCTCATCCATATTTGTTGGAGATATCCTGAACACTCGATTAGCTATGAGATAGGGAAGGACCATCCTGACTTTCTCTAATATACATATGTATAAAAGAAAACCACACCACCCAAAAGGAAAAACCGCACAAAAATCACTGATAAGTTATGTATATATGCTTTCACATTTATTTATATAGAATTTTTCATATTCAAAACAAAGTGCTCATTTAAACCAGACCATGGGAGGGGTCAGTGGCTTAGTAAGGTGGGATGGGGGGGCAGTCCGCCCAGGGCGCCATCTTGGTGGGGGCACCCATCCTCCTCTCTGCCCCCTTCCCCACCCCCACTACCGTGCACCTAACCCTTCCCTTCCCTCACACCTCTTTAACGTTCCCAGCGAGAGCAGGAACCCCCAAACCTGCTCCTCGTGCCAGCATCGGCTCTTCCTCCGATGCCACTTCGTGGACCCATGCCTAGAAAGTGACGTCAGAAGACGAGCCGACGCCGGCACGAGCGGCAGGCTGGGGTTGCTGTTCGCGCCGGGAACGCTAAAGAGGCACGGAGGAAGGGAAGGGGCAGGCACGCCTGGAAGGAAGGGGGTGGGGAAGGGACAGGGTGGGGGCGGAGAAGAGGGGAGGGGAGGGGTGCCACCGCCCTGGGGGGACTCTTACCCTCGCTATACCACTGGGAGGGGCTCGGGTGGGTCAGGGATGTTCCTAGAAATCATGCACTTAGACTCCATCGGATCTGCACCTAATTTAGGTGTGAGGATTTAGATCGGGTTTCAGTTGATATAAATCCTCATGGCCAAATCGAGGCAGAGATCCTGATGCTAAGGGCCGTTCCATAAACGTCTCCCATTTCAGAGCTCTGATTATAGTATAGCGCTTAGCACTCTTTCTTTTTTTACCTCCAGATTTGGGTCATTTATTCGGTGGGAGGGTGGACCACCCCAGGCGCTGTCTTGGTACGGGCGCTGGCACCTTTCCTCCTCTCTGACCCCCCCCTCCGCCCTCATCCACCACGTGTGCTTTCCCTTCCCCTGTACTTCCAACTCTTCTCCAGCGCGAGAAGTATCTCCATCCTACTGCTCATTCCAGCCTCAGCTCTCCCTCTAAAGTCACTTCCTGGTCGCTGGACCAGGAAGTGACATCAGAAGGAGAGCCAAAGTCGGTGGAGGCAGCAGGTTGGAGATGCTACTCACATCGGTGAACTTAAAGAGGTATGAGGGGGGGAAAGAAGAGAAGGCACGCGCCTGAATGGTGTGTGTGGGGGGGGGGGCCACCACCCTGGGCACCTCCTACCCTCCCTACGCCACTGCATCTACTAAATTTAGCCCAGGATGTGTAAAGCTTGCGCTATAAAGCGTTTATTCATAGAATATTCAATGAAACAGATTTTCTTAAGTTGGCTAGAATTCGTGAAATTAAAAACACGCATTTATTCAGAGAACAGCTTTTCATACTTAAGTTTTGGAGCTCGCCAATTCATTTACACCAGCCCTACAGCTGGCATTCAGTGGTTGCGTCTGACCACATACACGTCTAATACTCAATTCCGCTAGTAATCTATAAATAAATGCCTACTATTCAGAATACTAGCGGATATACCCAGTTGCGCCCCCAAGTTTAGGCTTGACCACTTCTGCCATGTCTATGACTGGTGTAAATGGTTGCGCACAGATGCACATTTGCACGCATAAATGTTGATGTTCTATAAGGTACGCACAAGAATAGCTGGAATGCCCACTTATGGGATGACCCCCCCCCCACCCTTTTTAGCCATGCATGAGAACACATAGACACCCATTTATACAATAGCGACGAAGTGAGTTTACGCACATACATGTCGTTTTGGCACTCAACTTCTATTAACATCCGTTTCAGCGCCTAACTTATGGCGCTCTTTTTTAAAATTACGCCATAGAGCAGGGGTCTCAAAGTCCCTCCTTGAGGGCCGCAATCCAGTCAGGTTTTCAGGATTTCCCCAATGAATATGCATGAGATCTATGAGCATACACTGCTTTCAACATCGATTTACTATATCCTCATTATATATTATCAAGGAGTTTCTTTAACATCAACCAAAGATCTTCCAAAGTCTAAACACTGTTAGTCCGGCTGGACTTAATAGTGAGGTTGAATGGCTGTCTCTGACCTAAGTTTTATAAATAAAGTTATTCCAGGGCTTAGCTGGGTGTCCTGTTATGATTGGTTCAAAAAGTCACATGATCTCAGGATATTTAAAGTAGGTAGTAGGATGCCGCCGCCATGTTAGAATGAAACAGAGACTGGCTGCGAGTCTGTTTGATGGTAAGAGAAGCTAGAGTAGAGATACGCTTGTTGAATATTTGATATTCTAACTATTTGATTGTCTTTTGTTATATTTCCTAGGGTATCTCCTTGAAACAGCCTAGCGAAATGTGGGTCCATGTCGGAGTCCCGTTTTAATACTGCAAGCAATTTAAAGCTACGTTATATATTAAGTTATTTATGACTACTAAAAGCACTTTAAATGACAAAGAAAGAGATTTGAGTGGTAGGCAGGGGGATAAGACCAACGAGGAGGCTAGCTACATTGAAATTCTGTACTTTCAACAGATTTATTCTGTACAGAAGTCGCCACTGAGCTCATATCCCATAACCAGAATATCAGACTGTATGAAGAGAAATGAAAAGTGACATTTGAAAGGATTAACAATATAACTTTCAAGTAAATCATAATATCTCAGAAGACTTTGGAAGATCGATGATGTTAAATAAACTCCATCTGCCACCAGGGGTGTCAGGTCAAAAGCGCGCCGGGACAAAGGCGCCCCCAGACAATTGAGCGCAGCGCGGAGGCGTGCGCCGCTCTAAATTACTGTTTTTATGGCTCCGACGGGGGTGCGTGGGGGGGAACCCCCCACTTTACTTAATAGACATTGCGCCGCATTGTGGGGCATTGTGGGGGGTTGTAACCCCCACACATTTTACTGAAAACTTAACTTTTTCCCTGTTTTTAGGGAAAAAGTTCAGTTTACAGTAAAATGTGGAGGGTTACAACCCCCCAAACCCCCCATAACGCCGGCGCGATGTCTATTAAGTAAACTGGGGGGGTTCCCCAACAAAAACCCCCGTCGGAGACCCTAAAAACTGTAATTATGTGCGGCGCGCACCTCCGCGCTGCGCTCAATTGTCGGCGCGCGCTTTTGTCTTTCGCGCCGTTGTCTATGAACCCCACCAGGGGCCGCTGCTGGTGTGAACCCCTATTCAATCCTGGGTAGTTTCCAGCAACCAACACTGAATATCCGGGGGGGTGGGGGGGAGTTATCCTTTATAATTTTCAACAACATATACAAGAAAATAAAACTTCTTGTGAGAGAAATACAGCAAAGATAAAGTTATATAATAATCATTCTAAATAAATGAAGTGTGGAATAATTGAATATCCTTCCTTAGACCACAACAATGATGATAGGGGGAGTTAAGGCCAGAATATACGAGAAGTGAATTTCTGAATCAATGAGGCAAAATAGTAAAAGGAAAGGCTTTTAACGCGGGTTTGCTTTCTTATAATTCATGGTGTCAACTTCAGGCTTTCTTTCTCAACTCCAGAAAGGATTTTAACTGGTCTGGGAGAAAAAAATACGGTATCCAGGTTTTTTAAAAGGCGGCTAGCTGATAATCGCTCAGCCAATATTCAGCGTTAACTGGCCGGTGTCAGGTCAAAAGCGCGCCGGGACAAAGGCGCACGCAGACAATTGAGAGCAGCGCGGAGGCGCGCGCCACAGAAAATTATTGTTTTTACGGCTCCGACGGGAGGGGGGGCGTGGGGCGGGAACCCCCCCACTTTACTTAATAGAGATCGCGCCGCATTGTGGGGGCATTGTGGGGGGTTGTAACCAGTGTTCCCGCTAAGCTGCGCTGGCGTGCGCTGGCGCACAAAATATTACATCGCAGCGCACAAGTTTCTCGTCACAGCGCACGGCGTACGGCAGATGGCAGGGCGGCGAGAGGAGAATCGGGCGAGTTGGCTCATAACTTGCTGGCGCCCGATATTTTTAGCTCACAGCGAAAAAAGTTTGCTCACAACACCCGCCCGCTTAGAGGGAGCACTGGTTGTAACCCCCCACATTTTACTGAAAACTTCACTTTTTCCCTGTTTTTAGGGAAAAAGTTAAGTGTTCAGTAAAATGTGGAGGGTTACAACCCCCCAAACCCCCCACAACGCCGGCGCGATCTCTATTAAGTAAACTGGGGGGGGGGGGGCTCCCCAACAAAACCCCCCGTCGGAGTCCCTAAAAACTGTAATTTTCTTTGGCGCGCGCCTCCGTCTTGCGCTCAGTTGTCGGCGCGCGCCTTTGTCTTTCGCCGAGTTGTCTATGCACCAACTGGCCAATGGCTAGCGTATAAACATAGGCTTGATATTTATGTGATCCTGCTTATGCACTAACCTTGGCCAGTTAGGGCTGAAAATAAGGGTTTATGTCAGACTTGCCCCCAGGATCGCCAACTAGCGTTTTAACGCTAAGGGCTCCTTTTACAAAACTGCGATAGCGTTTTTAGCGCATGCAGAATTGCCGCATGCGCTAAACCCGTGCTACGCGGCTGGAACTAACGCCAGCTCAATGCTGGCATTAGCGTCTAGCGTGCGCGGCAATCTAGCGCGCGCTAGTGGTTTTTCAGCTGGGAACTGATTACCTCCCACTGAAAATGGCTGGTTACCCACCAAGACACATGTTAACCAATCAGCAGGTGTTGTAGATTGGGTTAATAATAATAATAGCAACTTTATTTTTGTATACCGCTATACCACAAAGTTCAAAGCGGTTTACAGGGGAAGAGACTGTACATATACAGCGAAGATACAGACAGTAATTGTCAAGTGTATTGGTAACCAGTATTCAATTATAAGGAGGGACAGGGAAAGGAGGAGAGATGATTAGTCTTCGGTAGTTTTGGCCGGGAGGGAAGGGGTTAGAGAAATTTATCAAAGAGGTATGATTTGAGAGTTTTCCTGAAGGACAGGTAGGATGGAGCATATGAAATGAGGGTGGTCAGGCAATCATTCCATCTGCCAGCTTGGAATGAGAGAGTTACTAGTTCTGACTATCAGGACGGGGCAGAAATAGCTTCTTTTCAATATGAGCCAGATATTACATACATCCTGATCTCATTCCATGAAACATCAAAATCCCTACAATGAAGTCTCACAACCAAATGGAGAGATGTTGATATCTTGTACCCAGGACAAATGCAAGGAAGAACTGGCTAAGCAGGTACCAGGATATCAGACCCCCATGAGCCTCACCCTGTAATTGCATGATTGCCTTTTTGGACGGAAGGGGGAAAAGGTGTATTTCAAGTTTCAAGTTTATTTGAGTTTGATGTTTCGCTTATTAAAAACTAAGCGAATTACATAATAAAAAAATTATAGCATAAGACAAGGAGACAAGTTATTTTACATAAAAAGTTTCAGAGGGATGTGACAAACTGACAATACAGACGTACTAATATACATATAGGGAAGAACATTAGGAAGTAAAAGTTACATTTTGCTGTTTCCCAAAGGGAAGAAAAGGGATATGTGGAAGGTAGGGTCGAACATAAGGTTAGGGTAAGATATAAGAGGAGATATAGACAGTTTAGTTCTTCACGGAAAGAGTCGTTCTAAAGGTTAAATGAGGCTTTAAAGAGAAATGTTTTTAAATTAGTTTTAAATAATTTCTTTTATTTCTCTAATATATAGCGGGAGATTGTTCCATATAAGAGGGGCCATGACTGAAAAAATGTCATGGCGTCTAGTTCCTATTATTTTCAGTGAGGGGACCATTAATAGCCCTTGAGTATTAGACCGAAGCGAACGATTTGAAATATGAGGAATTAAGAGTCGATCTATAAACTGTGGTTCATTAGTAGATATTGTTTTATGTACTAATAATGCTATTTTATATGTTATGCGTTGATTGATAGGTAACCAATGAGATTTTATCAAATAAGGGGTTACATGATCGTATTTCTTCCCTTGGTGAATTATTTTGATTGCAATATTTTGTATTATTTGTAAGCGTCTTTGATCTTTGTGAGTGATATTCATGAGAAGTGAATTGCAGTAATCTAGCTTGGATATTATGAGGGAATGTAATAAGATGTTTAGGGATTTTGGTTCCAGATATTTTGACATAGAACAAATTAAACGTAGACGATAGAAACAACTTTTAACTATTTATTGTGTTCAATGCTCAAAATCTCAACGGCTGGGGCCTCCTATGGGCCCAAACTCCCAGCCCTTTTAATGCCTCTCAGCGCCTTTGTACAGAAGGCGGCAAGTTTCAAAACCTGCTGCTATCAGTTGACGGCCAGAGCGTTTCTGCGTTATTTAATTGTCAAAATACCTCAACACATTTCTAACATAAATTTGACAGCGGATTCCACTCCCGGGCTCAGAGCAGAACACTGCGGCATTGGAAAACAAAGACGCTTTACGATCTTTTCTTTATTTTTCCCAGTTCTTTGCTAGCGAACATTTTTCTGATGTCTGCGACATGGCCGATGTTATCTAAAGCAAGCACAATCTTCTTTCATGTTCTTTCTCCCCCCCCCCTACTTTGTCTTTTTTATTCTTTCCAAGTTCTTTTTAATTTTCTATTGCAGTATAGTACCAGGTTCCTCCCCCCTAGTCCCAGTCTTTCCCCCCCCCCCCCTCTACCATTTAATTTGTGACCCAAACACGTGCAGGACACAGGTCAAATTCTCTTCTTGTAAATCCTGAAGAAAACATTAATAATCGTGGAGAGAGGTTTCCCTGCTCCCGGTACCTGCCATGTAATGAATTTATCTGAAAGCAATGTGTTGCTTCTTGCAGGGCCGGCTTCTGCCCCTTATCAGATCTGACTTATGGCAACAGCAAGAAGGTGAGTGGCTGAGTGGAAAACAAGCCTTTTGCAAGAAATATTCTGCTATGTGACGTTCTCTAATTCCCTGTATTGTGGCTGGATCTGAGGAAAAAAGATACCCAATCAAACTGGTTTAACCTCTGCGGGCGCTGCGTACCCACGATTAAAGCAGTTTTGCTTTGGCAGTTGCCCAGGAAAAGTGCAATAGAGAGCTTCTTACCCTGAAATAGCGTCTCCTGCAGGAACCCTTTCACCTATGCAGGTAAAGTTTGAACAGGGTGTCTGATTTATTAATAATAATAATAACAGTTTATATACCGCAGGACCGTGAAGTTCTGTGCGGTTTACAAAGATTAGAAAGATGCTACAAATTGAGTGGATCTTACATAGTTGGAGATTAGTGGCTGACAGTTTAAGAGATCAGTTGTTATGGGAGAGATTGTACAGAGCCGTTGTACAGAGCCATGGTGAGGCCTCACTTGGAGTAGTGTTCAGTTTTGGAGACCACACTACCGAAAGGACGTGCTGAGGATTGAGTCGGTTCAGCGAACGGCCACCAGGATGGTCTTGGGGCTCAAGGATCTCACGTATGAAGAAAGACTAAAGAAATTGCGGCTGTACTCACTTGAGGAAAGAAGAGAACGGGGAGATATGATTGAAACGTATAAGTACATCACGGGACGCATCGAGTCAGAAGATGATATCTTCTGGCTCATGGGACCCTCAACCACCAGAGGGCATCCGATGAAAATCAGGGGAGGGAAGTTTCATGGTGACTCCAGGAAGTACTTCTTCACCGAAAGAGTGGTGGATCATTGGAACAGACTCCCACTCCAGGTGATAACGGCCAGCAGCGTGACGGATTTTAAGAAAAAATGGGATACTCAAGTGGGATCTTTAAGGGAGTAAATTCAGCGGGGGGGGGGGATATTTGGAATGGGCAGACTTGGTGGGCTATAGCCCTTTTCTGCCGCTTTTTTCTATGTTTCTATGAGATTGAGATGGGGAAGAGGTAAAACGCGGAGCTCACGGATCTAAACCCGCACGTCCTTAAAAATATGAGGTCCGTGCTGCCGTGAGTTTAGCTGCCCAATTCTCCAATCGGCTCAAGTCACTCTGGAGTTCCTCACCGTCCTTCTGAGGTTTGATTGGGGAGCCTGGGGTGGGTGACCAGACTAGATTTTTATTGCAGTAATGCTCTGTGTTTGCAGGTTACTGTAATGCAGCTACAGTAGGAGACTTTGGTTAAATGCAGCGGGGAAGGGTTTGGGATGCAATCTTGAGTTTATACCCCCAGGAACACACTGCAGAAACGCTTGAAAAGATTTGCATAATTCCATATGCAACAACCCAAGACAAGTCCTGCAGGAGAAAACGTATGGAGACACAGCCCAAGTTTTTGGCCTTGTGCTATAAATTAGCTCGATGGCTTGGGCCCATTTCCATATAAATCTGATCATCAATCTCTTTAGCAATTCACAACCGGGTTCTCGATGTGAAATGTAGGCCCAGGACGCGGGCAAAAATATATATCCGTTGTCTAAATATTTGTTTGTTTAATTAACGCTATTTCATGTGTCATTTCCAGCAGGCCTGGGTGGTACAATTTCTCTTGTCAGAGCTCAATCTGCAGGCAGCGCCCTGGTTTTAATTATGGCCTAATGTAAATGTGAGGCTTAAAACCAAGACCGCAACGGATCCCTCCGCTGGAAAAGACAGAAAAGGACTAGAATTTGTCCTTGCCTGAAGTTCGGTGTGGGTAGTTTTGAAGTAACATAGTAACATAGTAGATGACGGCAGATAAAGACCCAAATGGTCCATCCAGTCTGCCCAACCTGATTCAATTTAAATTTTTTTCTTTTTTTTTTAATTTTTTCTTCTTAGCTATTTCTGGGCAAGAATCCAAAGCTTTACCCGGTACTGTGCTTGGGTTCCAACTGCCGAAATCTCTGTTAAGACTTACTCCAGCCCATCTACACCCTCCCAGCCATTGAAGCCCTCCCCTGCCCATCCTCCACCAAACGGCCATACACAGACACAGACCGTGCTAGGGCCTAGTTCAATATTTAATATTATTTTCCGATTCTAGATCCTCTGTGTTCATCCCACGCTTCTTTGAACTCAGTCACAGTTTTACTCTCCACCACCTCTCTCGGGAGCGCATTCCAGGCATCCACTACCCTCTCCGTAAAGTAGAATTTCCTAACATTGCCCCTGAATCTACCACCCCTCAACCTCAAATTATGTCCTCTGGTTTTACTATTTTCCTTTCTCTGGAAAAGATTTTGTTCTACGTTAATACCCTTCAAGTATTTGAAGTGACTTGAAGATTATTTCGCGTCATCGCGATTTAAACAGCTAGGAGAGGCGACTGGCCGTTTCAATTGCTTACGTAGGGTTATCCAGAGATATTCAGTCAGTGGTGCAGTGAGGGTGAAAGGTGCCCCTCTCCCACCCTCTTCTCTACCCCCCCCCCACGTACACGTGCCCTCTCCCTTCCCCCGTACCTTTTTAACATTCGCGGTGCAAGCGGCAAAAAGGTGATGTCAGAGGAAGAGCCGAGGCTGACGCAAATATTAAAAAGGTACAGGGAAGGGAAGCGACGTGCGCACGCTGTAGTGAGAAGGGGGGGGAGAGGGGGACGGGGATGGCAGAGGCGCTTACGACGCCACTGTATTCACTTAAATGGACGGTCTGGGGACGAAGCAAGAGCAGCGCAGCGCAGAAATGTAGCTCGTTAGAGGCGATTTTCAATATTTATTTATGTTTATTTAAGATTTGATCTATTGCTCCTGCATTTTACTGACCTAAGCGGTTCACAACGTATCAAACTAAAATGAAATTAAGTACTTGAGAAAAATGACCCTATCTGCCCCGAAGGCTCACAATCTGGCTAAAGGACCTGATTAAAATAAAAATACGTAATACATTTCCAAAATCAAAAATCAAAGAAATAGAAAATTAAAAATAAAATAAAACAAATTTAAGAGATGGAAAAGTCTCTATAGCGGCCTGATAGCAAACGGTCCTATTTTAGTGCAGGCTATGACTCCCGGCACAGCCCATTTCACAGATCCGACACTGGCAGAGCTTAAGAGCATCAAAGTAATTAACATTTCTAAAACATATCCACTAAAACTGTTCGATGAAATAAATAAACCCAAATCAACACGAATCGGTACAAATGAAGGCAGACTGCGGTCCCCATTCCATTCTTCAATTCGGGCAGAGCCATTGGGAAAAAAATGTGCTTTTAGATGTCTCTTAAAATTTTGAAATGATGCAAACTGTCCTATCTTTATGTGTAGGGCTAGCAGATCTTTACTTCCCAAAAATGAAGATGTGTACCCCCCTCATCCCCAGCCCAACACAAACCTCGTCTTTGGGGGCCGTGTCTGGAGGGCAACCACACATGCGTGGATGACCTTCACACGCCCTTCCCCTCCTTCTATTCAATGTCTTTGTTAAACGTTTGCCTTTTTGAGACCCTTGAACACCTATGTTTTGCTTTTAAATAGACGGCTTGAAAGGCGGTATCTAATATAATAAAATGCTAGGCCGCGCATGCGCACTAAAAAAAACGTGTTCCCTGATCCGTCCCGAAAACACGAGTGCGCATGCGCGCGTTTTACGTCATCACCTACTCTCCACCTTGCGCCACCAATCACTGTCATCACTTGCTCTCTACCTCGCACCACCGATCACTCCTCCTGCACTATGCCACGCCAGGCATGTCCGCAACCGGCCTCGAGCTCCTGGGGGCCGGCGGCGTGAGCCGCCCGGCGGTGCAGTGCTGAGGTCCCACCTCCGCCGTACACGGCGCCGCCAGACCCGGCCCTACACTGAGATCCGCGATCTGGTTGCCATGGAAACCCCGCCGCAGCCTCGCGGCTAGGTAGGGGGACAACAATCGCGCTTATGTTCAAGCCGCCGCCACGACTCCTCTCTCGAACCGCACCAGGATCGAGAGAGGAGCTGCGGCGGGGGCTTGAGCATAAGAGCCATTGTTGTCCCCCTACCTAGCAGGCGGCCTTCCTCACCCGGCCCCACCGTTCCTTCCCTTCAGTTCACCTCCGCCTATGTTAAAAGGAGCTGCTTTGAAATTGGAGCCCTGCCGCCACCGTAACACGTTCCCTTTGCCGCGGTCCCATATGTCAGAGAAGGAGCGGGACCAAGGCAGAGGGGAATGTGCTACGGCAGTGGCAGGCCTCCGATTTCGACGCGGCTCCTTTTAACATTGGTGGAGCTGCACTGCACTTGATGGAGGGAGGGAAGGAAAGGTGGTTGTGCGCTGTTGAGCTCCTCTTTGCCCTCAGACCCTCTCCTAACTGCTCCCTCCTGTCTCAGACCACTGGGGGGAGGTGCCTGTCTTCAGCTGCCGGGATGGAGGGAGGGAAGAAGAAAGAAGGGGCCCTGGCAAGCGAGTTATCAAAAGCCAACCATAGCCTGGGACCCCTACATGATATGAATAATGACCAGAAAACAAAAGGTAAGAAAAATAATTTTATTTTCTGTTTTGTGATTACAATATGTCAGATTTGAAATGTGTCTTGAGGGAGGCTACTGCCACGGCTTTGGACAGAGGGGTACCATTTTCGTGGGAGCCGGTCTTCGGAGAGGCTTGGGACGTGGGGACGGATGCGGGAGGGGCTGCCGCTGCGAAGGGCTTTGGTGGGGGAGCCAGCCAGACTGCAAGTGTGGGGACGTTGTAAGCGCGGATTGGTCAAGGAGCCGCCGCTGCTGAGGCTTTGAAATTGCTCTCCCACCGTCACTCCCTCCCGCCCCGGCTCTGCCTCTGCCCCTGCCCAAGTTCAAAAGCAGGAGACATCTAGCACCCGTTAATCTAACGGGCTTAAACACTAGTATCAAAATAAAAATAGACTAGAAACGCCCTGTGGCAGAAATCCAACTTATGGACCTCTATGCAACAGTTTTGGAAAGGACCCCAGGTGTGATGGGAATTCATCTTAGAAGATACGGGAGCAAGTAAAAAGGTGCTCCTTTCTTCCCTGGATATCCCTGTGCTCCATCTGAGCAGAATTTAAATCACTTGAAATCAGCGTTATCACTTCTGCTCATTGCCACGGCTACATACTGGAAGGACATGACTATGCAGAAAGTGCCTTCACAAACATGTTAGATTATACTGTAATTTCCAGTCTGTAACACTATAAATGAGTGTGGAGAGCAGGGCAGGATTAACCAATAGGCCCGAAATGGTCAGGGGGGCCCGATGAAGGAGGGCATCAACATAGTTTTTTCCAAACGGTGATAGGCTCCTCCAGCATCGATCGGCAACGCGGGCCCCCCCCCCCCCCCCGATCGGCAACATGGACCCCCCGATTGGCAATGCGGACCCCCCCCATCAACAGCAAGTAAGACAAGCAAGCAACACGGGTAAGAAAGGCAACGAGAACTGTAATTTTGCAAGTGGTGCTGCTTGCCCAAAGCTTCTCTCCGACGCAGCTTCCTGTTTCCGCTTGGGCGCATGGTGGAGTGGGGCGGGGAGGGGACCCAGTGTACTTGTATGCCTAGGGGCCCTCGACGAATTAATCCTGCCCTGGTGAAGAGTAAGAGGTTGTATCGGGGTGCTTCCTCTTCCCTGCCTCAGTTATTTGTTCTGTCTTTATGAGGTAATACAAAATAGTTTCTCCCAGCGAGGCAAAGAACTCGCTAAAGCCACCAAAGGCAGATGAAACCTGAAACCACAGAATCTTCTGTTTTTAGTCCCCCCCTCCCCACCTTCGTTTCTTCCTCTTTACCTTCAGAAACTTGTATAGCAGGAATGTAAACCAGTTGGTGAGCATCTTCTCTGCGACTGACTCCGTCCTGAAAAGAAACATAAAGGCAACAACAACAAAAAAAATGTTATTTCTAGAAGTTATGCATGCAGAAAAGAGACACTGAGACTTTCTGCCTTGTATATTTAAATACATATTAAAGTCCAGAAAATATTAAGCTGTAACCTTGGCTTCAGTCCACTCATCAGAAGCGGAGAACCGGAGTAGAACCGGAGTCATACTACCAGGGGGCGCTGAAAAGTTCTCAGCCCAACCAAGAAGAAAATGACTAGGATATGATTCAACCAATGATCTGAAACAATGTCAAAGCACAGAATTTTGTTTCTGCAGATTGGTACTTAACGAAATAAGCTACAGTGGCAAAATAACGTTCAGAATTTAGGAAGTTGGTAGGGCTGAGAACTTTTCAGCACTCCTTGTGAGCCAAGTACAGGACAATAAAGCCATTGTGACATCACTCATGAAGTTGGCTCTTACTGGTGGAATGAGGCATTGTGACATCACAGTCTCAGCTCTGGTTCCACTACCAGGAAGTGCAGAAAAGTTCTCAGCCCTACGTTATCATAATCTCAAATTTTATTGCCCCTAATCATCCTTTACTAAAGCGCTCTGAATCCAGTAGGAGATAAAGTGGTCTATAAGACACCATTAGCATAGCATAGCAGATAAGCATACCCATTTGCTCCCTCAGAGACCTGGCATAAGCGGGCATGCCTAAAAGTATAGAGGTTTCTGCTGACTCATGTTGGTTTCATGCTGACTCCAGCTGCAGCCTGATTGAAGACCTTGCGGTGATGCCAGTTTTGAGATAAGTGGTTTTTCCTTATACAATTTTCTCATGAGAAGAGGTTTTTGGACCGTGTGCTGGCTGGACAGGGAGATGGTGCTATGATGTGGCAGATGTGACCATTACCACGAGGGATGGTTTTTATCACTAACTGAGCACTTTGCTCTCATTTTAAACAATTTAAAAATTTTTTAAAAAATTATTAGTGAGAGATCCATTCTATTATTTTCTGTTTTGGGGTTTTTGTGGGGTTTTTTTTTTTTTTGCAAAGATCTAAAGTAATTTTTCTGCTTTTGTTTTCCTGATTTTCATTGTTTAAAGTACAGTGGTACCTCGGTTTACGAGTGCACCGGTTTGCGAGTGTTTTGCAAGACGAGTAAAACATTTGCAAAATCGGTGCCTCAGAAACCGAGCATGGCTCGATTTACGAGCACCCCCCCCGCCACGATCCGACCCCCCCGACACGATTGGGCACCCCCCCGCCACGATCCGACCCCCCCGCCACGATTGGGCCCCCCCTACACGATCCAACCCCCCCTGACACAATTGGGCACCCCCCCGCCGCTTCTTACCCTCATCTGGGCACTCTTGAAAAATCGGCCTCCTCGTGAACGTGAACTCGCAGGCCTTGAGCATGCTCAGATGCTCAAGGCCCAGCAGACGAGGAGGCCAATTTTCAAGAGTGCCCAGATGAGGGTAAGAAGCGGCGGGGGGGTGCCCAATTGTGTCGGGGGGGATGTCGGATCGTGTCGGGGGAGGTCAGATCGTGTCGGGGAGTGCCTAATCGTGTCGGGGGGGGTCGGATCGTGTCGGGGGGGGTGCCGGATCGCAGGGGGGGTGCCTGATCGCAGGGGGGGGGCCTTCGAGGCGAGCAATGCCGGTTCTTGGGGGGGGGGGGAACGCATCAAAGCGAGTTTCCATTATTTCCTATGGGGAAACTCGCTTTGATAAACAAGCATTTTGGATTACGAGCATGCTCCTGGAACGGATTATACTCGTAATCCAAGGTACCACTGTATTCTAAAATGCAATCTGTGTGCCTAGATGCCGTTAAATAATACCTGCGCTGCATCCAGGCATCCAAATGGAGGCTCCCGGTTACAGAACTGCCCCCCCCCCCCCCAATGTGGATAGCGGTGTACGCATTCCAGTGAGCGCTTGCACATTTCCCATCATCTTACCTCCTGAGCAGCAGCTTGGGATGGTTCTTGCTCTCCAGGTTCTTGTCGATGAGGTCAGACAGCAGCTGCTTCAGGACATCGGTCGCGTACTCCAGCTTGCTTTGCAGCACAGTCATGATGAGCGAGGCCACATTGCCCCGGTCTCTCATGGAGAAGCTTCGCTGGGACTCCAGGGTGCGGATGAAGGACAGCAGGAAAACCTTGTTGTTAATCATCTGTGCGAACAGCTTTAAGCCCTTCTCCACCCGTTCCTGCCTGTAGCCCGGAACCTGTCGTAGGAAGAGGGTAGCTCGGTTATTCAGGAGGCAAAAGAAACGCAAACCAACTAAGCGGATCCCACAGCCTCCATTTGCACAGGACCAACCTGGATGCAGACTCTAGTCTGCGTTCTGTAAAATAAACTGAAAATCTACCTGCCCTGGTAGTGAGTGGCATAGTAAGGGGGCGAGGGACACCCCTCCTCTCTGCTCCCTTCCCCCCTCTCTCCTCCCTTCCCCCCTCTCTGCTCCCTTCCCCCCTCTCTCCTCCCTTCCCCCCTCTCTTCTCCCTTCCCCCCTCTCTCCTCCCTTCCCCCTTCCTCCCTTCCTCCCTCTCTGCTCCCTTCCCCTCTCTCCTTGCCTTCCCCCATACCTAGGGTGACCAGATTTTCCATCTGGAAAATCCAGACTCCTAGGCCTCCCCCCAGGCCCACCCAGTTCCACCCATCCATGCCCCAGTCCTTCCCCAAATCTTGTCCCAGTTCCGCCTCCAATCTCACCCCAGCTCTGCCCCCCCCCACCTCGCTGCTTGCTCTCGTCTGGCAGGACATCCGCACATGCGACGACCTCACGTGCCCACGCGCGTGACTTCATCGCGTTGTACCCACGCATGCGCAGATGGCCTCCTGCCCGAAGGAGTGCTTTTCAAAACCTGGACAAAGTGCCGGGTTTTGAAAAGCCGTCCGGGGAAATCCGGACGCCTGGTAACACTACCCGTACCTTTTTTTTAACTTCCCCAGCGCAAGGTTGCTGCCCGCGTCAGCATCGGCGCTGTCTCTGACATCACTTCCAGGGCCTGCGCCTATGAAGTGACGTCAGAGGGCGTGCCAACACCTACATGGGCATGTTGCTCATGCCGGAGAAGTTAAAAAGGTAAGGGGAAAGAAGGGGGGACACATGCAGGGCATGATGGTAGAGAAGAGAGCGGGGGAGGGGCGCCATAGCTGGTAGCCCTGAGACCATAATGCAATCTGCAAAGCATTTTAGCCCTGGTACTTGTTTTACATAAAACACACATCATTACACTATGGGACTTATAGCCTGTATTTACCTATACAGTTCATTGCAGACAAAAATAAGAGAGGCAGAACATAATGTTTACGTTTATTGAGAGCTTCTATTCCGCTACTAATGACTGAGAAGTCAGTTCAGAGCGGTTTACATGAGCTTCTGTAATGGCGTTACAATATATGAGCTTCTATAAAGATGTTAACATGCAGAATTACAAAGAGCTTCTGCAAGGTGTTACAATCTAGACTGAAATATACGGAGCTACGGTCATGTGAAAAAATTAGGACACCCCGTGAAATATTCAGTTCTTTCTTAAGATAATGTGCACATATCGATGCCAAATCTTTTTTTTTTATCTCTGGAAAAGAAAGCAATATAATTGCAGATAAACAACAAAATTTTCCTTGATTTTACTCACGAACTGTTGTAATCTAAATTGACTTATCACTACTGTCAAGAGCAACCCTTGACGACTGCATTAAAACATTAAATACACGGCATGAGAATTGTGAGCCTCGAGGGACACCATAGCAGGCCTTTTAATGGAATCAGGGTGTCAGCAGTCAGGGGCAGCTTTAAAAGACATTTCTTTGACATAAAACTGGGAGAAGTCCTTTAGGCCAGTGATTCCCAACCCTGTCCTGGAGGAACACCAGGCCAATCGGGTTTTCAGGCTAGCCCTAATGAATATGCATGAGAGAGATTTGCATGTGATGGAAGTGATAGGCATGCAAATTTGCTTCATGCATATTCATTAGGGCTAGCCTGAAAACCCAATTGGCCTGGTGTTCCTCCAGGACAGGGTTGGGAACCACTGCTTTAGGCAAATGGTCTACCATACTTGTGCATAAATATTTGCACGTCGTGTATTTTCACACAGAAGTTTCCATAAAGATCTTCAAAGGGCCTTATATTCATATATTCTAGTATCTACAAGCAACTCTATGCTGGAACCTCTGTCTAGGACAGGGGTAGGCAATTCCAGTCCCCGAGAGCCGGAGCCAGGCCAGGTTTTCAGGATCTTCGCCATGAATATGTATGAGATGGATTTGCATGCACTGCCTCCTTGAGATGCAAATCTGTCTCATGCATATTTATTGCGGATATCCTGAAAACCTGACCTGGCTCCGGCTCTCAGGGACCGGAACTGCCTACCCCTGCCCTACAACAAAGGTAGGCAATTCCGGTCCTTGAGAGCCGGATCCAGGTCAGGTTTTCAGGATCTCCACAATGAATATGTATGAGATGGATTTGCATGCACTGCCTCCTTGAGATGCAAATCTATCTCATGCATATTTATTGCGGATATCCTGAAAACCTGACCTGGCTCCGGCTCTCGAGGTCCGGAATTGCCTACCCCTGGTCTAGGATGTTGGATAAAGTTTTATTCACACTATCAACACTTTTTTTTTGTACATGTCAGAAAACCAAAGTGCAGCTTTCTTTGTTTGGCACAAGAACCCCACTGGCAACGGCTTTTCTTTTACGAGCTAATATCTTCCTTGGAGGAAAAAGTACTGAAATCCCCTTCCCCCTGGCGTAGTAAAGGGAGTGCGGGGAGGGGGTCGTCCACCCCAGGCGCAATCTTTGTAAAGGGTGCAGGCACCGTCCTCTCCACCCCCTCCTTCCCTCAAACCTCTTTAATTTTTCCTGCACGAGCAGCATTACGAACTTGCTGCCTGCACTGGTGTTGCCTCTCTCGGATGTCACATCCAGGTCCTGCACCTAGGAGGTGACATCAGAGGGATAGCTGGCAAGTTCGTGCTGTTGCTCTCACCTGGATAGGGTTGCCAGATTTTCCCTTTTGGAAAATCCAGACCCCCCTCCTAGCCCCGCCCCAAGGCCCGCCCTAATCCCACCCATCCCCGTCCCCAAGCCTGCCCTAGCCCCGCCCCCCACTGCCTGCCTTGTTGGGCAGGGAGGAAGTCCGCACATGCGCAAATGCCACGTGATGACATCACATGCACATGACGTCATCACCTAGCGTCCACGCATGCTGGGTTTTGAAAAGCCGTCCGGGGAAATCCAGACGTCTGGTAACCCTATACCTGGAAAATTAAAAAGGTACGGGGGAAGGGAAGGGGGGGTTGGAGAAGAGGGCAGGGGAGGGGCCACTTACCTGCGCTACTCCACTGCCCCTTCCATATGTCTGAGTATAAGAAACCTAGGATCTTTAAGGACCCCACAGTGCACAGAAGCTTTCCTAATGATCACACAATTAAGTGGTGACGGGACAAAAGCGCGCAAAGCAAACGTGCACCCACATTTGAGAGCGGACAATTGAGCGCAAGACTTCAGCGTGACGCTCTAAAAGCTTATTTTAAAGGGCTCTGATGGGGGGGGTGAGTTTACTTAATACTGTTTGCGCTGCCGTGTTGGGAGGTGTGGGGGGTGTAACCCCCCACATTATACACAAAACCTAACTTTTTACCTATTTTTTCGGGGAAAAGTTAAGTTTTCTGTATAAAGGGGTTACAACCCCCCCAACCCCCTCCAACGGCAGCACCAACACTATTAAGTAAAGTGGGGGGGTTCCCCCCCACGCCCCCCGTCGGAGCCCTTTAAAATAAGCTTTTAGAGCGGCGCGCTGAAGTCTTGCGCTCAATTGTCCGCTCTCATATGTTGGCTTTTGACTGTGAACCCAATTAAGCAGCCCAAATGGCCCCCTTAATAGCAAGTATGAAGTCAAGTCACCAAAATCGTCCCACAGCAACCGGCACTTGGAAACGTACCTTGCTTAACCCCTCATAGAATCAGACCCCAGTGTGCTAAGGGTTTAGGGTTAAGTACTTTTTAGACCACCTGTTCAGCGGTTTACGCAATATTAAAAGACTAGTCTTTAAGCCCGTTACATTAACGGGTGCTAGAATAGATGTGTCTGTCTGTCTGTGTTTCTTTATCTCTCTCTCCTTGGCCGCTGTCTGTATCCTTCTGTCTCCCCCCCCCCGAGCAAAGCTGTCTGCCCCCAGCACACACCTCCCCCCCAAAGCAGCCCTCTTTCCCTCTCCCTAACTGTCTCTCCATGGCCCTCTTCTATCTTCCCCCAGAGCAAAGCTGTTTGCCCCAAGCATACCCCTCACCCCAAAGCAGCCCCCTTTCCCTCTCCCTGTCTCTCCATGGCCCCTTCTGTCTTCCCCCCCAGAGCAAAGCTGTTTGCCCCAAGCACACCCCTCCCCCCAAAGCAGCCCCCTTTCCCTCTCCCTGTCTCTCCAGAGCCCCTTCTGTCTTCCCCCAGAGCAAAGCTGTCTGTCCCCAGCACACCTCCCCCCAAAGCAGCCCCCTTTCCCTCTCCCTATCTCTCCATGGCCCCTTCTGTCTCCTCCCAGAGCAAAGCTGTCCGTCTCCAGCACACCTCCCCCCCCAAAGCAGCCCCCTTTCCCTTTTCCTATCTCTCCATGGCCACTTCTGTCTCCTCCCAGAACAAAGCTGTCTGTCCCCAGTACACCTCCCCTCCAAAGCAGCCCCCTTTCCCTCTCCCTATCCATGGCCCCTTTTGTCTCACCCCAGCACACCCTTCCCCCCAAAGCAGCACCCTTTCCCTTTCCCTCTCCCCATGGCTCCCGGTATTGATCCCCTTCCTACCCTCCCTCCATCCCGGCGTCTTCTGGCCTGCTCCTCTTCAAAGCAGCCTGCGATCATGGTGGCCGGCTTTAGCGAACCCAGCAGGCTGCTCTCCAACTCGGTAGCACGTTCCCTCTGACGCGATCCCATGCGTCAGAGGGAGCGTGCTACTGAGGTTGGAGAGCGGCCTGCGAGGTTCTTTAAAGCCGGCCACGATCGCAGTCTGCTCTGAAAAGGAGGATCTGCGGCAGCGGCGAGTGAGGGCAGGAGAGAGTACAGTCGCGCGCCTTCAGCCACCACACGCACCTCCAGCCCCTGCAAGCGCCGTGAGGTGTCAAATAGAATACTGCCACAGAAGCACACCTCCCGGCGCCAGGAATCACAAATTTTCAAGAGCGCATGCGCGCTCTAGGTTTTTATTATTATAGATTACATTAAGAAAGGAATGAAACGCCATAATCCAGATAGGACAAAAATCAATAGCAGAGTTAAATTAAGAGACGGCAAAGCAGGACCAAAGAAGGGATCTTTAAGGATGGCTTTGAATTTAGCATGGGATGGTTCTTCTGCACGTAAGGGCCGGGGCAAAAAAATCCCATGGAGTAGGGCAAAGACAAAGAATGATGAATGATGGGTGGAACTGAGCCGAGCTTGAGATAATGTGGGTAGGGAGAGAAGAGATTTCGAGGCACATTTTCAAAGCACTTAGACACACAAAGTACCGCAGGTTGCTATGATACTTTGTGTGTCTGTGCTTTGAAAATGAGCCCCTCGGTGAAAGATCAAAGCTTCCAAAGTAGCCTGTCTGAGACCAATAAGGACAACAGACAGAGCGGAGAACCTCGGAAAAGTGTACAGTGTGCAGGCACAAGACGAATGGATGGAAAAGTGACGGCTGAGGGGAGATATGATCGAGGTCAACAAAATCCTGAGTGGGGTAGAACAGGTACATGTGGATCGATTTATTACACACAACCCTGCGTGCAAAATTGCACTTTTTAAAAAAATGATTATCAATTACTCACAAACGGGGAAACTTTTGAACATTTGCGGACACCACAAAGATAAGTTTCCGTCTAGATTGATCTATTAATTATTTTTTGAATTATGGTGGAAACTTTCTTTCACAAGGATTTATGGGTCTAAGCCAGTGGTTCCCAACCAGGACCACCAGGCCAGTCAGGTTTTTGGGAAAGCCCTAATGAATTTGCATGGGGCACATTTGCCTGCCTTTCACCTCCATTATATGCAAATCTCTCTCATGCATATTCATTAGGGCTATCCCAAAAACCCAACTGGCCTGGTGGTCCTCCAGGACAGGGCTGGGAACCACCGATCTAAGCGACTTTGCATTAATTATTTTCGATTTCTCAATTTTATCTTTCCACACAGCACTTTTGGAATTTAAAAATTATTACAACACAGGGTAGTGGCGTGTGATGCTTGTGGTTAGACCCTCTAGTGCGCTCTAGGGTGAACACCAACTGTGGATGGTGTCAGGTCAAAAGCGCGCTGGGACAAAGGCGCGAGAAGACAATTGAGCGCAGCGCAGAGGCGCGTGCCGAAGAAAATTACTGTTTTTAGGGCTCCGACGGGGGGGGGGGGCGTGGGGGGGAACCCCCCACTTTACTTAATACAGATCATTTACTGAAAACTTCACTTTTTCCCTGTTTTTAGGGAAAAAGTTAAGTTTACAGTAAAATGTGGGGGGTTACAACCCCCCAAACCCCCCACAACGCCGGCGCGATTTGTATTAAGTAAACTGGGGGTGCTCCCCAACAAACCCCCCCGTCGGGGGTGCTCCCCAACAAACCCCCCCCGTCGGAGCCCCTAAAAACAGTAATTTTCTTCGGCGTGCGCCTCCGTCTTGCGCTCAGTTGTCGGTGCGCGCCTTTGTCTTCCGCGTTGTTGTCTATGAACCACTGTGGATATACCCTGGTGAACTCTTCAATTATTGATAGGAGGTTCCCACAAACTGATAAATCACCTGTTTGTGAGTAATCATTAAAAAAGTGCAATTTTGCAGGCAGGATTCTGTGTGCAAATTAGAGAACTTTTGTAGTAGCGTATTCAGTTTTGACCCCCTCCAAATTTTTGTTTGCCTTTATATATTTTTGGATCGATTTATTAATTCATCAAAAATGACAAAGACTAGGGGACACTCGATGAAGTGACAGGGAAATACTTTTAAAACCAATAGGAGGAAATATAGCTGAGCTCTGGAACGCGTTGCTAGAGAATGTGGTAAGAGCGGATAGCGTAGCTGGTTTTTAAGAAAGGTTTGGATAAGTTCCTGGAGGAAAAGTCCATAGTCTGCTATTGAGACAGACATGGGGAAGCCACTGCTTGCCCTGGATCGGTAGCATGGAATGTCGCTACTCTTTGAGATTCCAGAATCTTCTTACTCTTTGGGATTTCAGAATTTTGCTCTTCTTTGGGATTCTGTATGGAATGTTGCTACTCTTTGGGATTCTAGAATCTTGTTACTCTCTGGGATTACGGAATCTTGCTGTTCTTTGAGGTTCTGTATGGAATGTTGGTAGTCTTTGGGTCTTTTCCAGGTACTAGTGGTCTGGATTGGCCCCCATGAGGACGGGCTCCTGGGCTAGATGGGCCATTGGTCTAGTCTTATGTTCTTATGATGTAAGCCAGATGCAGCACTTCAAACTAACTTGGGTATGCATTTTTCAGCATGTTCTAGCTCAGTGGTCTCAAACTCAAACCCTTTGCAGGGCCACATTTTGGATTTGTAGGTACTTGGAGGGCCGCAGAAAAAATAGTTAATATCTTATTAAAGAAATGACAATTTTGCATGAGGTAAAACTCTTTATAGTTTATAAATCTTCTCCCCCCCCCCCCCGAAGGCCTCCATGTTCCCCTCTTTGCAGTGTCCTCCAGCTTCCTCCTGGCCTTCGGGTCTTAGTTTCAGCTAATTACTGCAGCCTGCAGAGACGATCACCGGTGCTGTAGCGTTCCTTGCAGGCTGCCATCGGCCTCCGCAGCACGTTCCCTCTGCCGCGATCCTGACCCTCCTCTGATGTCCGGGGGGGGGCAGGATCGCGGCTGAGGGAACATGCTGCTGAGGACGACGGCAGCCTACAACGATCGCTACAGCACCGGCAATCCTCTCTGCAGGCTGCGGTAGTTATCTGAAGGTAAGAGTGGGAGGCCAGGGGGGAAGCCGGAGGACACTGCAAAGAGCGGGCAGCACTAGGACAGATCGCGGGCCGCAACATAGTACCTGGCGGGCCGCATGTGGCCCCCGGGCCGCGAGTTTGAACCACTGTTCTAGCTCATTCTTTATTCTTCCTATCATTAATTCCTTTCTTTTATCCCCTTCTCTGAGCACCTGTGTTAACAAAAACTGGAACACTACCAGGACCCTTGGAAGAACTGAGATTACAGTGTAACACAGGTAATAAAGAGAAATAAATTAAGGCGCTGAAAAGAAAACAAGACGATACATTTTTTTTATTGGATTAATGTAATACATTTTTTATTAGTTTTCGAAGGCAATACCTTCGTCTTGAGTTCAAAAGTTTGCTAAAACATCATTAAATACCCGTCTCGCATAAATCTGAAACACTCTCCATTTCTGCTTAGCATTTAGAGTCGCAATGGAGTTCATTTTAAACTCATCGGAGGAGGGAAAAGGACTTCCCTGCAGTGGTTCATCAATATGGTAAATCTTTAATGGACAGAGGAAAAGGAATTCAAAGAACACTCTTGTACTGTCAGGAGGGTATAGAGAAACCTGTTGCCAGCTTGCACCACCAATGCCATAGAAAGTACTGAGGGTTTGCAGGGGAAAAGGATGGAGTTGGTCCAGAGGAAGGCTACTAAAATGGTGCATGGTCTTCGTCATAAGGCGTATGGGGACAGATTTAAAGATCTCAATCTGTATACTTTGGAGGAAAGGCGAGAGAGGGGAGATATGATAGAGACGTTTAAATACCTACGTAATATAAATGTCGAGTGTCTTTCATTTGAGAGGAAGCTTTGGAATGAGAGGGCATAAGATGAAGTTAAGAGGTGATAGACTCAGGAAAGAGTGGTAGATGCGTGGAACAGTCTCCCGGAAGAGGTGGTAGAGACAGAGACTGTGTCTGAATTCAAGAAAGCTTGGGATAGGCACGTGGGATCTCTCGGAGAGAGGAAGAGATCATGGTTACTGCGGATGGGCAGACTGGATGGGCCATTTGGCCTTTATCTGCATGTTTCTATGTAACATGCCAGTACTAGCAAACTAGTCTGGGACATAGTAACATATAGTAAATGACGGCAGATAAAGACCTGAACGGTCCATCCAGTTGGCCCATTAGTTATTCTCATTAAAAATACATGATTAAATTAACTTGTTTCTTCTTTGATATTTCTGGGCCAAAGACTAAAGTCCACCTGGTACTGCCTAGGTTCAAACTGCTGAAGTTGCCAGCTAAGCTCATTCCAGCCAATCCACCCGTCCCATTGTTTGCAGGATATCTACCATAAAGTCTGGCCAGAAACATCCTCATGTTCCAAGTTAGTGGAATTCCCATTGATGCACCTCCCCAGCTCATCCTACACCGAATCATCATATATGTAATGTAATGTAATGTAATTTATTTCTTATATACCGCTACATCCGTTAGGTTCTAAGCGGTTTACAGAAAATATACATTAAGATTAGAAATAAGAAAGGTACTTGAAAAATTCCCTTACTGTCCCGAAGGCTCACAATCTAACTAAAGTACCTGGAGGGTAATAGAGAAGTGAAAAGTAGAGTTAGAGGAAAAATAAAAATAAAATAAACATTTTAACAAGACAGCATTGATCTAAATACTTTGGAAGGTAGAAGAGAGGAGAGAAAGGAATAGAAGCAGAAGGGGGAGCCGTTGAACAGTAGAATTCTGGAGAAATTTAAATGATAGAAATAGAACAAAACAAAGACAAAAGGCAAAACAATAGATAAGATTAAAGATAAATCATAAGCTGGAAAGAAAAATAAAATAAAACTTTGTCTTCAATCCACGGTTTCAGCGTCAGTGATGAAGTGGAGCAAGTAAGTTTAGGAGGAGCGATGACGTTTTCAGAAAATGGGACACAACCGGTAGAAGTCTGTCCAATACTGGCCTTACTTCTTTAATTTATACCATTTGTTTTCTAATTAGAGATCCTCTGCGTTTATCCCATGCTTTTTTGAATTCCATCACCATTTTCCTCTCCACCATCTCCCTCAGGAGGGCATTCCAGGGACCCTCTCCGTGAAAAAGAATTTTCTGACATTATTCCTAAGTCTTCCTTCCCACAACCTCAAGTTACGCCCTCTAGTTTTACCATTTTCCTGTCTCTGGAAAAGATTTGGTTCTATATTAATACCTTTCAAGTACTTAAACGTCTGTATCATATCTCCCCTGTCCCTCCTCTCCTCTAGAGTATACATGTTTAGGTCTTCCAGTCTCTTCTCTTACTTCTTTTGGTTCAGACCCCTTACCATTTTCGTCACCTTCCTCTGGACCACTTAAAATCTTTTTATATCCTTCGCCAGATATGGCCTCCAAAAGTGAACACAATACTCCAAGTGTGGCCTCACCAACGACCTATATAGCGGCATCAACACCTCCCTTCTTCTGCTGGTTATTCCTCTGTCTATACAGCCTAGCATCCTTCTGGCTACAGCCACCGCCTTATCACACTGTCTAGATGCCTTTTGATCCTCAGACACAATCACCCCAAGGTCCCTCTCTCTGTCAATGCTTATCAGCCTCTCACCTCCCTACACATACAGTTCCCTCGGATTTCTACTCCCCCAAATGCATCACTCTACACTTCTTCACATTGAATTTTAGTTGCCGGATGTTAGAGCATAGAGAATGACACGGTGACAAAATTCATCACCGTTCCCACGGAAAACCATCTTCATGTCATTCTTTAAGGAGAGAGGGAAGAATCAGAGTATGAATGGCCACAACCACTGACCCACAAGCTTTGCTTTGAAGAATGCTGGTGTAGAAGGACTGAGGTTGAAACAGACACTACAGAATGACAGTCTCTGGTATCCAGAGCAGATATTGTGATGTCATAATGCCTCATTCCACCAGTGCCTAAGAGCCAATCACATCAGTGATGTCACAATGGCTTCATTATCCTTGGCTCACATAAGAATCAGAGTATGAATGGCCACAACCACTGACCCGCAAGCTTTGCTTTGAAGAATGCTGGTGTAGAAGGACCGAGGTTGAAACAGACACTAGAAAATGACAAGGGATTATTTCCCACGGTTATCCGCGGGGACGGGAACGGTGATGAATTTTGTCACCGTGTCATTCTCTATTAGAGCATTCTAACTTTTGCAAATACTTCTTCATGTTTTCCACTCCCTCCGGGGCGTCCATTCTTGTTACGAATCTTGGTATCATCCACAAAAAGGCTAACCTTACTTTCTAACCCTTCAGCAGTGTCACTCACAAACATAGTGGACCACCCGGTACGATCACCCAGTATTTTCTGACCACATAGGATCTAGCAGGATCTGGGCATATGCTGTGAAACTGACAAGGATGACGACTAGGGAAAAAAAAACTGGAGAGCTTGACTTTATGGCCCCAAGAAGAAAGCATTTGATGCTAGCAGAAAATGCAGAAGCAGGAAAGGTTTATCTCGGAGGCGATTTCTCCAAGCAGGTTAGTTTTCCATGTTAAATCAAATTCCGAGTTTTGACAATGAATCCAGCAAACAGCGGCAAAAAGTGTCCAAATTGGATATCAAGTGGCGAAAAGGATCTCGATAAAAATGCACAATGCCATACAGTTCCTTGCGAGCTTCTATCATCGTTGGTCACTTTATTTTCAATCAGTATCTTTAACCCCCTCTTGTACGAAACCGCGTTAGCAGTTTCTAGCGCGGGGAGCCATGCTGAATGCTCCCGACACTCATAGGAACGCATTGGGAGCAGCATGGGCCATTCAGCGCGGTTCTCTGTGCTCTCTCTGCGCTAAAAAAACGCCAGCGCGGTTTCGTAGAAGAGGGGGTAAGTGTATCATATTTTATTCTTTATTACTTGTGTACTTCTAATAGATGTTTATCTGATTTATAAATGTCTAACAATATGTTTAGTTACTTCTTGTGTCCAAAATTTCAATGATTTGGTCCATTTGTCTTTGCACATTGATTTTTTTATCATTTTCTGTTTAATAAGACATATATTTTCTTTCCTTGATGTGCTTTTATTCGTTTTGATTTTATTAGTTTATATTATGTGCTTCATATTATTTTTATTATTGTTTTTAACTTGTCACGGCTCAATAGAGTCTTGACAAAGGCATCAAAACACTGTCTGTGTCGAGTCTTTGAGTCCTCCTCGCACTGCTCCTATCAATAAAGTGAACTTTGAACTTTACACCCATGGCTGAATTATTTGACATCTCATCCTCATGACTCCTTTGTTGTGTCATAAATTCCCCCCCGTAAAAAAAAGAACAAAAACCTCCACTTCTAATATCTCAGTGTGGCTTGTGCTCTTCAAATCCTTTAAATGCCACCGTTTGCAATCTTTATGCTCGGATAAATGTTCTCCTGAAGTATTTACCGTAGTTATGCACATACCATGAGAGGAATGAACCTCACTCCTATGCCAGGGTATGTGGAGTATGATGTCAGTCTCTCAAATTTACTGCTAATCAAGCCTGTGTCTTTCTGTCACATGTTCTTGGACTTGAACTACATCTCCTGGTGTTTGAGGATCTTCCCTCTCTCCATGCAATTCACCAAGTAATCGCTTGAGACCAAGACCTTTATGGGAAAAGAAAATGCCATTCTGGTATTTTTAAAGGCAGTGAATGAATTCATGCATCCTTTTAGCAAGAAAACAGAGGGTTGCAGAGCTGAAGCAGACGTTCAAATAACATCCCTATGAGAAACAGGCTGCTTTGAGTGTTGGATTCCCAGTGCCTTCTGCCGCGGGTGATTTTCACTGCCTTAAGAGCCTCAACCAATGCTTCCTGTAACAGAGGAATGGTTGGCTTTCTCTCTGAGTACAAATGTTAACAAAACTCTATAACTGGAGTACTTATCTCCATGTGGTAGGTGACCAGAGGCATAATGGACCAGGCATCCCTTCTGTCTATTTTTGTTAGCACGCTATGGCGCACTTTGGCTTACGAGACTCTGTAAAGCCAATACATTAGACACTTCCTCAGTCAACATGATGGAATGAGCCGTCACTGTTTCAGTCTGCCAAGTAACGCCTCTTGGCAGAAGACGAGACAGAGCATCTGTGCTTGCTGAGATGTACCCTGTGGGTTCAGAGCATAGCCAAACGGCTAGAGGTAAAACAAAGAAACCTGGAGATATCAGCTCTTCTCCAGTATCCAACAATCCACGGGCAGTCTTGAAAAAGTTTTCAGACCACTGGCACTCAAGTTTAAAGTGTAAACAGTTTGAGCCAAAGGCTTTGCACCATGTAATTGGCCTTGGTTAGCACTGCATATTATTAGAATTATTATCAATGTGCTATTATGTAATACATTCATTTCTAAATGCATTTCTTTAGGTCACGTGCTCTAAGCTCTTTTGCTCGCAGCCAAAATGTAAAACATAAAACTCTTCACAACATCCCATTGTAGGCAGTACAACACATGTATCAAAAGCAAAAGCAGATTGTCCTTTGATACTCAATTTTTGGAAGTCGATATGGGGTCAAATTCATGTTATACTCGAGTCATCAATCCCATTGACTTATGAAGTCATAATATGTGGAACACTATGACATGTTAAATCCCCTATGGATCGTTATAAATGCTGGCTTTTCTTAATAATGACGGGAATAGCCATGCAGATGATAATACGCAATTGGAAGAACTATGATCGTCTTAGCTTTTCTTTCTGGTGGGTGAACTTATGTTTCAGCTACAAATATGAAAAAATGAATGCTGAAATTTTGGGGCATAGGAATGTATTTAACTTGGTGCGTGGCCCATTGGCATCTTTTATTGCTTCTATATAGGTGTTATTTCTCTTTAATTTTTGTTTGATTTCCTTACACATCCAGGGTGGCAGTGGCGTACCAAGGGGAGGGCGTGGGGGGGGAGGTCCGCCCTGGGTGCAGCCTTAAGGGGGGTGCACAGCCAGCCCGGTCCCTATCATGCTCCCACCCTCCCAGCGAGAGCAGCAAACCTCCCTCCAGTAGCGTCGGCTGCTTCGTGGCTTTCTCCTCCCTCTGCCGCGTCACTGATGACGTCATCAGTGACGCTTCACCGGCAGGAGAAAGCCGCGAAGCAGCCGACGGTACTGGAAGGAGGTTTGCTGCTCTCGCTGGGAGGGTCGTAAAGGTTCACTTGGGTGGGGGAGAGATAGGAGGGTCAGCGGGGGTTCGGCTGGGAGGGGGAAGAAGCGGTATCCCTTGGTGCTCCAAGGCCTGGCGCCATTACCTTCTTCGGGCAGCAGCAGCTTTTACAATTCACTGCTGTTGCCGGCTTCAGGCCTTCCTCTCTGCCGGGTCCTGCCTACTTCCTGTTTTCATGAAGACAGGACCCGACAGAGAGGAAGGCCTGAAGCGGACAACAGCAGTGAATTGTGAATGCTGCTGCTGCCCGATGAAGTTCAGGACATCAGGCCTTGGGTGACAGAAGGAGGAAAGGGAACAGAGGGGGAGAGAATTGGGGAGAGTGTGGCTGTACCCAACTAGAGGGAATGAAAGGAGATGCCAGGGCTTGGAGGGAAGAAGAGACGCCAGGGCATGGAGGGAAGGAGGAAGGTATGCCAGATCAAGGGAAAAGGAAGGGGGAAAGGAAGGAGGAGATGTCAGAGCATGGAGGGGGAGGGAGAGATGGAAGAAAAGGAAAGGAGAGAGATGTCGGGAATCAGGGAAGGGATGATGCCAGACCATGAGGTGGGAAGGAAAGAAAGGAGAAGAGAGAGATGCCAGAGCATAGGGGAGGGGGTGGTGACAGAGTTGAAATCAATCATGTACAAAGGAGAGAAGGGGCACGGGATAGATAGTTTATGGAAGGAGCATAGAAAGAGGGAAGATGCCATATGGAAGAGAGAGAGAGGGTGCACACTGGATAGAAAGAGCACAGAGGGCAGTGAATGGAAGGGGCGAGATAGAGTGTGAACAGTAGATGGAAGGGGTAGAGAGAGGGAAACAGGCACTGAATGGAAGTGTGGGGGAGAGGACGGACAGCTGCTGAATGGAAGTGTGAAGGACAGAGGGAGCAGATGCTGGAAGGAAGTGGGGAAGAGAAAGAAAAAAAGGGCACATGCAGGATTGAGGGAAGAGGATAGAGTTAGTTACTGGAAGGGATGAGGGAAAGAGGTGGCAAGCTATAGGTAGACACAGTGAAAGAGGGAAATTGAGGACTGAATAGTAAAAAAGAATTTAGACAGAGGCAGAAAATAAATTGAGAAGGAAGACGAGAGAAGAACAGGAGGAAGGGAGCGGAGAGAGAAATGCCAGAACAGGGGGGAAGGAGAGGAGGCAGAATGAAGGCTGCCAAACAAGTAGAGAAGGCCTCATCCAAGGCAAGGCGGATGATGGGATGTATCAATAGAAGCTTCGTCAACCGTAAACCTGAAGTCATAATGCCACTGTACAGAACCATGGTGAGACCTCATCCGGAGTACTGTGTGCAATTCTGGAGGCCACATTACCGTAAAGATGTACTTCGAGCTGAGTCGGTCCAGCGAATGGCCACTAGGATGGTCTCCGGACTCAAGGGTCTCTCATACGAGGAAAGACTGGGCAAGTTGCAGCTCTACTCTCTAGAGGAGCGCAGGGAGAGGGGTGACATGATTGAGACATTTAAGTACGTCACAGGTCGTGTCGAGGTGGAAAACGACATATTCTTTCCTAAAGGACCTTCAGTCACAAGGGGGCACCCGCTCAAACTCAGAGGAGGGAGATTTGGTGGTGACACCAGGAAGTATTTTTTACAGAAAGGGTGGTGGATCACTGGAACAAACTACCGGTGCAGGTGATCAAGGCCACTAGCGTGCTCGACTTAAAGACTAAATGGACATCCACGTGGGATCTCTACGTGGGTCGAGCAGCACTCTGACTTAATGGGGTGGGACAGTGGAATGGGCAGACTTGATGGGCTATAGCCCTTTTCTGCCGTCATCTTTCTATGTTTCTATGTTTCTATGATACCAGACCAATGGGGGTGAAAGGAGAGATGGAAGGGGGAGGCATACTGTTTCTGGAAGGGGCATAGAAGGAGAGAAGATGCCTTATAGGGGCAGAGAGATGGCAGACAGTGGATGGAAGGAAGAGAGTAACAAGACGATGAGAAAAGCAGAAACCAGAGAAGACAAAGATAGAACAAAAATTTTCTATTTATTTATTGGTTTAGGAGACGTGTCACTGTTTCTGCATTGTTTCTGCATTGTATGCAGAGTCCAGCTTCTTGCTGGTTCAATTTAACCTTTGTCTATTTATTTCTATTTTATCCCCCCTTTTACAAAACTGTGGAGCATTTTTTAGCGCCAGCCGTGGTGGTAGCAGCTCTGATGCTCAGAATTCTATGAACGTCAGAGCTGTTACCACCGTGGCTAAAATCCACACTACAGTTTTGTAAAAGGGGGAGGGGTAAGTTTGTGATGAAATTCCATATTAGGCGAAGGCGTTTTCAGTGTTCTGTGTGTTCGAAAGACATGGGTTTTCTGTTAGGATTGATTACAGGATTGATCTGTACTAGTCTGGCTTGTTTTGTTTTACAATGGGTGTATTGCTGTTGTACTTCTCACTGCAGTATGTAAGATGCTGCCTTTTCCTAGGTACTCATGTGTGACGTGTGGCTTGTTACTAAAAATCATGTTTTTCGTACAGATGGGGGGGAAGGGGTGCCAAAAAATGATGGGCTCCGGGTGTCACACAAGCCAGGTACGCCACTGCAGAGTGTGAATGCACTACTATTTTAATTAAAACTACCGTAGGTTATTGGTTATTGGCATATTATATGCATTGGTATTTTTGATCAATTAAAGAGGGCTGGGAATGATTGGTTTTGAATATTTGTAAGTTCAAAGTGCTTTTCTTGAGTTGTCATATGTTCAGTTACAAATGTCTGCACTATCAATATTTGAAAATCAATAAAGTTTATATATATATTTTAAAAAAGCAGAAGCAGATTGTCCCCTGTACATGTTGGAAGAATTCAACGTAAAGAATTTCTTTCTACTTAATAGGGAATGTTTTATTAAATACTGGCTGTCGTAGGCAGATATCAGTGCTGAATATTCATGGATTGGACAGCTGCTGGTACTTATCCAAGTACCATTGATATTCAGACCATTTCCAGATATGTTTATTGGCATTTGATATATCAGGTGCTCTCAAAACAATGTCTCCTAGAAAGACTCAAAAGCACATAAGCATTGTCTCTGCCGAGTCAGACCATAGGTCCATCATGCCCAGCAGTCCGCTCCCACGGCGGCCCCCCCAGGTCAATGACCTGTAGTGATCTATTACTCTAAAGCATTTTGTACTGTATAGTAACCCTCTAATTGTACCCCTGGATCCCCTTTTCCTTCAGGAACTCGTCCAGTCCCTTTTTGAAACCCAAAGTCCTACTCTGCTCTACCACCTCCTCTGGAAGCGCGTTCCAGGTGTCCACCACCCTCTGAGTGAAGAAGAACTTCCTAGCAAAATAACCAAATTACAAAGCGGTTAAATTGTATCCACTTGATATAGAGGATGTTATCAGGATATACAAGATGTAACAACTTTAAGAGCTCACAGAGAGATAGGACTTTGGGACAAAAACCATTCTTGGCCCACTCACACACAGTTGAAATCGGAATTGGAAGACCGGTGGATGTCTGAACTTTGGCTAACACGAGGGGTTTGCTTCTGCTCAGCATTGAGACAGTCCAGTTAAGCTAAGTGGAATTTGTACCTTCTACATAGGCTGTGATTGTGTGAATATTATAGGGTTCCTTTTACTAAGCTGCGTTAGGGCTTTAACACGTGGTAATTTCCTGTGTGCGCTAAAAAACGCTAGCGCACCTTAGTAAAAGGAGCCCGTATAGAACTCCGGTCCTCGAGAGCCGTATTCCAGTCGGGTTTTCAGGATTTCCCTAATGAATATGCATTGAAAGCAGTGCATGCACATATATCTCATGCATATTCATTGGGGAAATCCCGAAAACCCGACTGGAATATGGCTCTCGAGGACCGGAGTTCCCTTCCCCTGCCGTAGAGTAAAAAGTGGACATTTTTTTTAATATAGAGCAAAATATTTAAAAAAAGAACAAAAAAGTAGGAAGAAGATATATTGGATGTTTACAGCATAGAGGTTTTTGTGACTAGTGATGGCTCATTAATGTGTGAGAAGATCAGGAATGGTTTTGGAAAACCCATTCGGACGCCTGGACAGTCCTCTAAAAAGAGGACATAATCCAGCTAAATCCAGATGTCTTGTAACCCTAAGTGGGTAGGAGTGACCCCTGTGCAGTTAACGTACACTGACCAGGTCCTACCCGGATGTTTACTGTCGCTTAACTGGCTGATGCCTCTGAAAATCTGTTCAGACTGCCCCATCAGGTTCTAGTTAGTGCAAGCCTTTTTGAGGGGGCATGTCATGGGCAGAGATGTGCTAACCAGTTATCATGCTGATGTCACATGGGAGTCTTTAGCGCTTCCTAAATAAGAGGCAGTAAAAAAAAAAAAGCCCTTTTCGATAGCTACACTAGAAATAGATCGTACGGAGGAGAGGAAAGCTAGGGACCTCCCTCCATTTCAAAATCACTGAGCTCTGGAACAACCTTACCTCCCCTCTTCGGAACTTGAGCTCTTTCCGAGTTTTCCGCAAACATCTGAAAACCTGGCTTTTCTCAAAAAATGTAAATCTCCCTCCAATTTAGGAATCAAGGAAACTCTTCTATCTTGGCATCCCAAGTCCTCTAAATTTTCTTCACACTTCTACCTCTAACCCTCTGTTGTAGTTCCTTCCTATTTCTCCTACTGTAAACCGCGTCGAGCTCTACGAACGTGGAGATGATGCGGTAGACAAACCTAAGGATTAGATTAGATTAGGTCCATGTAAGGGCATGCTTAGCCCATTTCTTAACTCTAAATCAGGGGTGTCCAACCTTGGCCCTCACACCAGGTCGGGTTTTCAGGATTTCCCAATTGAATATGCATGAGATCTATTTGCATACAATGGAAGCAGTGCATGCAAATAGATCTTATGCAAATTCATTGGGGAGATCCTGAAAACCTGACTGGATTGTGGTCCTCCAGCACTGACATTGGACAAACCTGCTCTGTATGTTCTGTGGGCCCATGACAGTATGAACCCCAAAATGGACTGCTCCAAATCAAGCTACACTCTAGTCTACACCTAGATTATGTTGTCGTCAGGTGCCATCGACTCGTGCTCAAGTCCTAGCGACTTCATGAATTGCAGATCTAAAAAGAAATCAGTTTTGTGCTAGTCCAGAAAGGTCCTCCAGCGTCATCTCCATGGTTGTTTCAACGTGTCCGGCCATCTGATTGTAGGTCACCCTCTTCGCCTGGTTCCTTCGATCTTCCCAAACATGTTGTCCTTCTCCAGTGATCTCTCTCTCCTGATGGTGTGACCAAAATAAGACAGTCGTAACTTCATCATTTGGGCTTCGAGTATCATAGCCAGTCTGATCTCTTCCAGAATCGATTTGTTAGTTCTTCTGGTAGTCCAGGGCACGCTTAAAATCCTTCTCCACCACCAAAGCTCAAATGAGTCAATCTTCTTTCTGTCTTGTTTCCGTAGTGTCCAGCTTTCGCATCTGTAACTGACCACTGAGAAAATGAATGCATGGTCAAGTCTGATCTTCGTTTGGAGTGTTAACTCCTTGCCTTTGAATACTTTGTCGAGAGTCTTCATTGAAGAGCAACCAAGTGCTAATCTGTGGAGTATTTCCCCCCTGCTAGTTGCTTCTTTGTTTACAAAAGAGCCCACTTAGATTATACCACCTTAAAATATTAATTGACACAAATTCATCACAAAGATAGACTCAGATCTCCTTCAGTTGACTGTCTTACTGTATTCGCAATACTTCAACTGTAAACATGAAAAAAAACTGGAAGAGGTAATATGGTTATATTCCAAATGTCGAGACTACAGTTGACTTGATAGTGAATTGGAGCTCCATTTTCTTTCCAGATGTTTATCGTGTATAATTTGGGCATTTCCCAACAACCTCTGGCAAATTCTTTTTTTTTTTGAATAATCATTTTGCTGCAAAGTGCACTTGTTCATTTTCTAAGAGACAGCACACAAATGCACCAGCAAAGTTAACAATTATTTCTAACTTATTTGCTGATTGTTTAATACTGCTTAGCTCCAGGCTAGTGCACATCAGCAAAAGCTGATTTCTGCCGGCGCCTGGTAGCAGTTAATTAGGAAATCTGGAAATGAAAGCGGTGTGTAACCTGCTCAGAACAGAAATTGCAACGAGCACTTTTTTTCCAGCAATTAACTTCTAAGGGGTTCCTACTATGAAAACAGTGGGGAGGTTTTTTTGTTACTAATTACTTAATGGCAATTAAGGCGCAAGAGTCTATAGCAGAACCACATTCTTTCCAAGAAAGGTCACAATGAAATTAAAAGGAAAAAAAAATCCAAATACGCTTGATGAGAACCACAATTAGGCAGTTCCTTTGCCGGTATTTTACTGCATCTCAAATTTGGCATCATCCTGGTCTCATTGGTGAGACCCCCCCCCTCACTAAAGAAAAGGAGACATTATATTCCAGGGCAGTGGCGATGCTTCAAGACCAATCATCAGATCCTAACTTATTACACTGAGATGGTACAGGATTGTTGGGTAAGATTTGCCTCTTTGCGGATGATACCAAAATCTGCAATAGAGTAGACACGCCGGATGGTGTGAATACCAGAAATTTGGCAGCTAAAATTTAATGCTAAGAAATGCAAGGTCATGCATTTGGGCTGCAAAAACCCAAGGGAACAGTACAGATTACGGAGTGAATAGCTTATGTGCACGACAGAAGAGCGGGACTTGGGTGGGATCGTATGTGATGATCTTAAGGTGGCCAAACAGGTTGAAAAGGTGACGGCGAAAGCTAGAAGGATGCTAGGTTGCATAGGGAGAGCTATGGCTAGTAGGAAAAAGGAGGTATTGATGCCTCTGTATAAAACTCTGGTGAGCCCTCATGTAGAATATCGTGTACAATTCTGGAGGCCGTACCTTCAAAAAGATATAAAAAGGATGAAGTCGGTCTTGAGGAAGGCTACTAAAATGATTGTTGGTCTACATTATAAGGCAAATGGGGACAGACTCAAAGATCTCAATATATATACTTTGGAGAAAAGGCGGGAGAGGGGAGATATGATAGAGATAGAATTTGAAAGGAAACTGCAATGAGAGGCCATAGGATGATGTTAAGAGGTGATGTTAAGAGGCTCTGGAGTAATCTAAGGAAATACTTTTTTACAGAAAGGATGGTAGATGCATAGAACAGCGTCCCAGAAAAGGTGGTGGAGACAGACACTGTATCTGAATTCAAGAGGGCTTGGGATAGGCATGTGGGATCTCACAAAGAGAGGAAGAGATAATGGTTACTGTGGATGGGCAGCCTGGATGGGCCATTTAACCTTTATCTGCCATCATGTTTCTATGTTTCTATAATCAAAAAGTTCTATGACCTCACAATGCAGGTGTAAAGAGCCTTAGCCTATAGGAAGAGGAGATGCAAATGTGTAGAGCCTTAGCCAATAGGGAGAGGAGGAGATAGTGGATGGGCCATTTGGCCTTTATCTGCCATCATGTTTCTATGTTTCTATAATCAAAAAGTTCTATGACCTCACAATGCAGGTGTAAAGAGCCTTAGCCTATAGGAAGAGGAGATGCAAATGTGTAGAGCCTTAGCCAATAGGGAGAGGAGGAGATAGTGGATGGGCCATTTGGCCTTTATCTGCCATCATGTTTCTATGTTTCTATGTAATAAGATTGTATAATCTTGGGGCCAGGATATTTACGATAGGGGCAACGCTTATACTACCTGAATATTTTTACACACAGACTTTGCACTAGAGCACAGGAATCTCGCACCACCTGTGGGGTTCCTGTGGGGATGGAAGAAGTTGCCGCGGGATTCCCGCATGAATGCAGTCAAAATCTCTGCCAATGCACCTTATCTGCACGTTTTGAATGAATTCCGAAGTCTGCGCCTAGTCAGGGAAAGTCCCCCTCCTCCCAGGCAAGTGATGAGAGGAAGAGGTAACCAAGAGAGCTTAGGGGTGATTAAGGTGCAATTACATCAATTGGGCACTAACACTTATTCACCCATTGTGCACGCAACTGTTTAGATTACTAGTATGTATATACAAAGGTGCGTGTTTACGCATGTTTATGGTAGCCTGGCGCCTAAATCAAGTTTCAAGTTTATTAAGTCTTGATATATCGCTTTTACAAACCAAAGTGATTTACATCTTTACAATGTTTAAAAAAAAAAAGTTAAAAAAACGGGAATAGAGAAACAACTAAAAGTAACTATTGAGACAAAAATAAAAATAAAAGGAAGAGGTACAGAGAAAAACATCAGGGAAGGGGTTGACTGGAACAAGCAGCTTTACTGATTTAATAGTGATTCACCCTCCCCCCCCACCCCACATTATCAATCATAGATCTCATAAGCGTCTTTAAATAGAAAAGTTTTAAGATTAATTTTAAAGTTATTTAAATTAGTTTCTTGCCGTAGGGTAAGGGGAAGATGGATTTACGTGTTGCAGCTTCTTGTGACCCTGGGTAAGTCACTTAACCCTCAGGTACCAAAAACACTTTAGACTGAGTCCACTAGGGGGACAGAGAAAGTACTTACATATACCCCCTAATTCATTTTATGGTGCTAAAAATTGCATGCACCAATTTGGGAAGCACCCAATTTATGCAAATTTAATTTGATAAAGGGCCAATTAGTGATGCTAATTTCCAACCTGCTGACAGCAACAAGTGACTTTAAATCATTTTGAAAAGAACTCAAAACTCTGCTATTCAAAAATCTATAGAGTTCTCTTAATCTATAGAGTTCTCCTCACCTTCCCTGCAAGCTCCCCGTTGTCTTCCTACCACTCTTGTAATTTCTCCTCAATAACTCAATCATGTAACCAGCCCCTATACTGCAAGTTCCCTAAATTCAATCCTCTTATTTCTATCTATCCTCAATTGCTCCTCAAAGCCTCTACTATGTAACTAACCCTAAATTGTAACTTCCTGGAAATGTCCAGCCTTCTTCTAATGTAATCCGCTTAGAACTGCAATGTACAGGCGGAATAGAAGTCACTAATGTAATGTAATGTAATTGGCAATAATTAAAATTTACCTATGCATATTTTAGTTGTTATTCTATAAAGAGGCGCACGCAAATTTTTAAGTGCAGATTGTGGTATTCAGCCTATGCCTGCTAGGAGTGTCCCCAGAGCAGTGCACAACTCAAGAGCGAACACTCTACAAACGGCTCAATTTAAACCCCAAACTGAACATTTTGATGACTTTCCTTCTTTGACCCCTAGAGGGAGCGGGAGAGTAGATTTGCCTGTTTCCCAACCCTCACACAGCTCTAGGTTAGTTCCTAGCAGTCACCTGCAGGCTGGAGGTAGAAACAGCCAGAGAACCTTTTCACCTGAGGGTTTGAGGCGTGGCTGCAGGCTATTACACCAGAGAGCTGAACAGTTAGAGAGACAGAAGAAGCAGCAGCAAGAGGAAAGGCAGAGAGACTCAGGGTTGAGAGCTCTGAATGGCAGTGAGCAGCTGTAAGGTATGGAGCTGACTCAAGATTTCCAGGACATGGAGCTGGAGCCATATGCTGAGCCATGGAATGGAGTCCTGCCAATGGAGGTTTGCTGGACTGGAGGCAAGTAATTTAAACTGCCTAAATGTTTAACTGAAACACTGCTTAACTAAGTTGACTGAAGGGTTTTTTTTTTGTGGTAACCCTGAAGAAGGGGTGGTACTTGGAGGCACCTCTAAGAACTGAAAAAGAACTCTTTTGAATTTTGGTTTTTTTTTTCCTTTTTTCTCCTGGGTGGGGGAAGGGCTGTTACTAGTCCCAGGCAGAGGGGAATGCTCCGCGTTTTCTGTGGTGGGATTGAGGGCCTATGATTGGCAAATTACGACCACGCAGAGCACACTCCCTGGCCAGCACGTCAGCTGCTGGGGCCTAGTGTCGTAGCACTAGTACAGGCTGAGGGAAATCAGCCCAAAAGACTGGGTTTTTTTGAATGTTTGAAAATTTGGACTATTAATTGGGTGGAGAGCCAGCAACAGCTTTAGAAAAGCTTGAATTATATGTTTTTGAACTTTATTTGACTGACATTAACCCAGAGACTGTTTAGCAGTGTATTGTTTGTTTTGGGACTCTATTTTATATCTGGAACATCCTGACAAGATTGTGTTTTTTTTCAATATGAAACTGATTGAAACTTGAAACAAGCCAGCTGGTTTGAATATTTTGTTTTGAAGAATAAGCCCAGTTATTACTTGATACAATACCTACCTGGTGTGGTGGTGTTCACTTCTGCTAACCTTCTTTTTCTTCCTTGTGCTGCCCGCAGCGGCTCACAAGAGTTCTCTCTTGCCACCGGCGCCCTAGGACCCATTGCCCTGAGGCTGCCGGTGATCAGGATCCAAAAAGAGGGTGTGACCACGTGAGAGGCATGGGCGGATCGAGGACATTCCTGGGATTTGCGCACAATGTTACAGAATTAGGCAGATCTCCGCCTAATTTAGGCGGGAGGGTTTACCCCAGACTTTAGTTGGCGTAAATCCTCACGCCCAAAATCGGTGGCGGATTCTGGGGCCAAACATTATTCTAGAAATGTCCAATTTGGAGCAGCGTTTATAAAACGGCACGTTTATTTTTCTGGGCACCATATATAGAATTTAGTCCATCATTTGTACAGCCCTGTGTACGCCTAGCAGCGCTATTCAAATAAGTAGTTAAAAACTGGTGAAAATTCAGGAAGGTATATTCAAAGAATAAAACCACGATGGACAGAAGTCCTAATGCAGTTTAATATTTCTGAATCTGTTCCCTAAAGCATTTATCTCATCCTGTTCCCATGGCAGCGAGATTAAAATCAAACTATTCAGCTGAGGATCAACTGCACATGGTACTTGACTCGGCAGCATTGCGTCTCCAGTTGCGCCTTTCAAAGCATTGTCTCCCCTTTACAGTGAAAATCCATGAGCTGCGAACATTCTACCCGTGGAGCAGTGCGAGTCGGCCGGCCGGTCAGACCGGGATCAGCTGAAACGTGCTTATAGTTTATTGTAGGGTTACCAGAAATCCGTAAAAAGCCGGACATGTCCTCTTTTTGGAGGACTGTCCGGGCTCCCGGATGGACTTTCCAAAACCCGGCATTTGTCTGGGTTTTGGAAAGACACGAAGAAGCCCCATCCGCATCTGGGGGAGCCTCTGACCCTGCGCAGATGGCATCACACACATCCCGCGCACGCTCCAGGCCCTCCAGACGCAGCTGGAGTTAGTCCGGAAGAAGAGAGGAGGCTTTGTGGAGGCGGGGTTGGAGGCGGGACTGGGCAGAACAGGGTGGGGCTGGAGATCCCAAACTTAGGCAGCTGTGATTAATGGCGCCGTTTATAGAATTCCCCAGCTCATGACCACCCAGAACATATCAGGTCCAGCACCTATCGTCAAAGGCCAATTGGAACAGGTATGTCTTAAACCCTGCTCTAAACTTTAGATAAGACAACTCAATGTGCAACAAAGGGGAAGAGAATTCCAGAGAACATGAACCACTCAGAAGAAAGCTAAGGGCTCCTTTTACGAAGGCGCGGTAGCGGTTTATCGCACGCTAAACCGCCAGCTGTGATAGCTGCTACCACCTCCTCTTGGGCAGACGGTAGTTTTTCGGCTAGCGCGGGGATAGCGTGCGATTAAACTTCACGCACGTTAAAGCCGCTACCGCAGCTTTATAAAAGGAGCCCTAAATGATGAGTGCAGTGACGTAGCGAGGGTGAGCGGCACCCAGAGCAGTGGCACCCCACCCCACCCTCTTCTCTGCACCCCCCCCCCTCACTGCAGCACGTGCATCCCCCTTCCGTTCCCCCCGCACCTCTTTAATTTTCCCGGCACGAGCAGCATCACAAATTTGCTGCCCGTGTCGTGTCTTCTCTCCCTCCAATGTCACTTCCTAGGCGCAGAACCTGGAAGTGACATCAGAGAGAGCCAACACCAATACGGGCAGCAAGCTCGTGATACTGCTTGCGCCAGGAAAATTAAAGCGGTGAGAGGGAAGGGAAGTGAAGGGAAGGGGCATACGTGCATGGCGAGGGGCAGAGAGGAAGATGGGTGCCAGTGCCCCCACCAAGACAGCACCCGGGGAGGAAGAGATAGTGGATGCTGCGGATGGGCCATTTGGCCTTTATCTGCCATCATCTTACTATGTTTCTATAACCATAAAGCTCTATGACATCACAATACAGGTGTAATGAGCCTTAGCCAATAGGAAGAGGAGATGCAAATGTTAAGAGCCTTAGCCAATAGGGAGAGGGTGGATGCTGCAGATGGGACATTTGGCCTTTATGTGCCATCAGGTTTCTATAATCATAAAGCTAGATGACCTCACAATGCAGCTGTAAAGAGCCTTAGCCAACAGGAAGAGGAAATGTAAATGTTAAGAGCCTTAGCCAATAGGGAGAGGAGGAGAGAGTGGATGCTGCAGATGGGCCATTTGGCCTTTATCTGCCATCATCTTACTATGTTTCTATAACCATAAAGCTCTATGACATCACAATACAGGTGTAATGAGCCTTAGCCAATAGGAAGAGGAGATGCAAATGTTAAGAGCCTTAGCCAATAGGGAGAGGGTGGATGCTGCAGATGGGACATTTGGCCTTTATGTGCCATCAGGTTTCTATAATCATAAAGCTAGATGACCTCACAATGCAGCTGTAAAGAGCCTTAGCCAATAGGAAGAGGAAATGCAAATGTTAAGAGCCTTAGCCAATAGGGAGAGGAGGAGAGAGTGGATGCTGCAGATGGGCCATTTGGCCTTTATCTGCCATCATCTTACTATGTTTCTATAACCATAAAGCTCTATGACATCACGATACAGGTGTAACGAGCCTTAGCCAATAGGAAGAGGAGATGCAAATGTTAAGAGCCTTAGCCAATAGGGAGAGGGTGGATGCTGCAGATGGGCCATTTGGCCTTTATCTGCCATCATCTTACTATGTTTCTATAACCATAAAGCTCTATGACATCACAATACAGGTGTAATGAGCCTTAGCCAAAAGGAAGAGGAGATGCAAATGTTAAGAGCCTTAGCCAATAGGGAGAGGGTGGATGCTGCAGATGGGACATTTGGCCTTTATGTGCCATCAGGTTTCTATAATCATAAAGCTAGATGACCTCACAATGCAGCTGTAAAGAGCCTTAGCCAATAGGAAGAGGAAATGCAAATGTTAAGAGCCTTAGCCAATAGGGAGAGGAGGAGAGAGTGGATGCTGCAGATGGGCCATTTGGCCTTTATCTGCCATCATCTTACTATGTTTCTATAACCATAAAGCTCTATGACATCACAATACAGGTGTAATGAGCCTTAGCCAATAGGAAGAGGAGATGCAAATGTTAAGAGCCTTAGCCAATAGGGAGAGGGTGGATGCTGCAGATGGGACATTTGGCCTTTATCTGCCATCAGGTTTCTATAATCATAAAGCTAGATGACCTCACAATGCAGCTGTAAAGAGCCTTAGCCAATAGGAAGAGGAAATGCAAATGTTAAGAGCCTTAGCCAATAGGGAGAGGAGGAGAGAGTGGATGCTGCAGATGGGCCATTTGGCCTTTATCTGCCATCATCTTACTATGTTTCTATAACCATAAAGCTCTATGACATCACGATACAGGTGTAACGAGCCTTAGCCAATAGGAAGAGGAGATGCAAATGTTAAGAGCCTTAGCCAATAGGGAGAGGGTGGATGCTGCAGATGGGCCATTTGGCCTTTATCTGCCATCATCTTACTATGTTTCTATAACCATAAAGCTCTATGACATCACAATACAGGTGTAATGAGCCTTAGCCAAAAGGAAGAGGAGATGCAAATGTTAAGAGCCTTAGCCAATAGGGAGAGGGTGGATGCTGCAGATGGGACATTTGGCCTTTATGTGCCATCAGGTTTCTATAATCATAAAGCTAGATGACCTCACAATGCAGCTGTAAAGAGCCTTAGCCAATAGGAAGAGGAAATGCAAATGTTAAGAGCCTTAGCCAATAGGGAGAGGAGGAGAGAGTGGATGCTGCAGATGGGCCATTTGGCCTTTATCTGCCATCATCTTACTATGTTTCTATAACCATAAAGCTCTATGACATCACAATACAGGTGTAATGAGCCTTAGCCAATAGGAAGAGGAGATGCAAATGTTAAGAGCCTTAGCCAATAGGGAGAGGGTGGATGCTGCAGATGGGACATTTGGCCTTTATCTGCCATCAGGTTTCTATAATCATAAAGCTAGATGACCACACAATGCAGATGTAAAGAGCCTTAGCCAATAGGAAGAGGAAATGCAAATGTTAAGAGCCTTAGCCAATAGGGAGAGGAGGAGAGAGTGGATGCTGCAGATGGGCCATTTGGCCTTTATCTGCCATCATCTTACTATGTTTCTATAACCATAAAGCTCTATGACATCACAATACAGGTGTAATGAGCCTTAGCCAAAAGGAAGAGGAGATGCAAATGTTAAGAGCCTTAGCCAATAGGGAGAGGGTGGATGCTGCAGATGGGACATTTGGCCTTTATGTGCCATCAGGTTTCTATAATCATAAAGCTAGATGACCTCACAATGCAGCTGTAAAGAGCCTTAGCCAATAGGAAGAGGAAATGCAAATGTTAAGAGCCTTAGCCAATAGGGAGAGGAGGAGAGAGTGGATGCTGCAGATGGGCCATTTGGCCTTTATCTGCCATCATCTTACTATGTTTCTATAACCATAAAGCTCTATGACATCACAATACAGGTGTAATGAGCCTTAGCCAATAGGAAGAGGAGATGCAAATGTTAAGAGCCTTAGCCAATAGGGAGAGGGTGGATGCTGCAGATGGGACATTTGGCCTTTATCTGCCATCAGGTTTCTATAATCATAAAGCTAGATGACCACACAATGCAGATGTAAAGAGCCTTAGCCAATAGGAAGACGAAATGCAAATGTTAAGAGCCTTAGCCAATAGGGAGAGGAGGAGAGAGTGGATGCTGCAGATGGGCCATTTGGCCTTTATCTGCCATCATCTTACTATGTTTCTATAACCATAAAGCTCTATGACATCACGATACAGGTGTAACGAGCCTTAGCCAATAGGAAGAGGAGATGCAAATGTTAAGAGCCTTAGCCAATAGGGAGAGGGTGGATGCTGCAGATGGGACATTTGGCCTTTATCTGCCATCAGGTTTCTATAATCATAAAGCTAGATGACCACACAATGCAGATGTAAAGAGCCTTAGCCAATAGGAAGAGGAAATGCAAATGTTAAGAGCCTTAGCCAATAGGGAGAGGAGGAGAGAGTGGATGCTGCAGATGGGCCATTTGGCCTTTATCTGCCATCATCTTACTATGTTTCTATAACCATAAAGCTCTATGACATCACGATACGGGTGTAACGAGCCTTAGCCAATAGGAAGAGGAGATGCAAATGTTAAGAGCCTTAGCCAATAGGGAGAGGGTGGATGCTGCAGATGGGACATTTGGCCTTTATCTGCCATCAGGTTTCTATAATCATAAAGCTAGATGACCACACAATGCAGATGTAAAGAGCCTTAGCCAATAGGAAGAGGAAATGCAAATGTTAAGAGCCTTAGCCAATAGGGAGAGGAGGAGAGAGTGGATGTTGCAGATGGTCCATTTGGCCTTTATCTTCCCCTATGCTTTTATGTTTCTATTATGCTTGTAAATGATAGAACTATGGGGGGTGTTCTAAACCAGTGTTTTTCAACCTTTTTTGGGCAAAGGCACACTTGTTTCATGAAAAAAATCACGAGGCACACCACCATTAGAAAATGTTAAAAAATTTAACTCTGTGCCTATATTGACTATATATAAAGTAATTCTCTTGAATAGGAATCAAATAAACACAAAGAAAGTATTTTATAATGCTGCCACCGCCAACAACGCCGTTGGCGGCGGTGGCACTCAAGTGGCTAAAGAGCCGCAGTTTGCCGGCCTAGGGACAACACTGGAGGGTGGCCAGCTGTGCACCCCCTTGGGACGTAAACCTGGGGTGGGGCAGTCCGCCCCCCCCTCCACCCTGGTATGCCACTATCTGTACCTCACTCCCTCCCTATGACCAAAAATTCTCCTTTCTTCTATTCCCCGTGTACACAACCATCTCTTTCCCTCCCTTCCTCTCTCCAAAGTCCATGCCTTCTGTGTCCAAACACTCATTCCCTCCCCCACCTCAGCATCTCTTTCCCTCCCTTCCTCTCTCCCAAGTCCTTGCCTTCTGTGTCCAAAAACCCATTCCCTCCCCCACCTCAGCATCTCTTTCCCTCCCTTCCTCTCTCCCAAGTCCATTTCTTCTGTGTCCAAAAACGCATTCCCTCCCCCACCTCAGCATCTCTTTCCCTCCCTTCCTCTCTCCCAAGTCCATTTCTTCTGTGTCCAAAAACGCATTCCCTCCCCCACCTCAGCATCTCTTTCCCTCCTTTCCTCTCTCCCAAGTCCATTTCTTCTGTGTCCAAAAACGCATTCCCTCCCCCACCTCAGCATCTCTTTCCCTCCTTTCCTCTCTCCCAAGTCCATTTCTTCTGTGTCCAAAAACGCATTCCCTCCCCCACCTCAGCATCTCTTTCCCTCCTTTCCTCTCTCCCAAGTCCATTTCTTCTGTGTCCAAAAACGCATTCCCTCCCCCACCTCAGCATCTCTTTCCCTCCCTTCCTCTCTCCCAAGTCCATGCCTTCTGTGTCCAAAAACCCATTCCCTCCCCCACCTCAGCATCTCTTTCCCTCCCTTCCTCTCTCCCAAGTTCATGCCTTGTGTCCAAAACGCACTCCCTCCCCCCTTTTGTGTTCCGTGTTTGCCTCCCAGCCCATCTTTGCAACTTTCTCAGCAAAACGAAGCTCAAGCCGCGACGCTTGTCTTCTGCTTCCTGCCTGCCCTGCCGCACACAAATAGCCGAACGGAAGTATTCTCCGACGTCAGCGCTGACGTCGGAGGGCAGGCTTTGCTTAAGCCCTCCCTCCGACGTCAGCGCTGACATCGGGGAACGCTTGCGATCGGCTATATGTTAGCTGCAGGGCAGGCAGGAACAGAAGACGAGCCTCGCGGCTCAAGATGTATTGAACTCCGCGGGTCCCCCGTCCAGCTCTCTCCTGTCCACGTGGGGCGGACCGCCCCTCTCCCTAAACTGGTGGTACTGCCCTGATGGCGGCCCTGACCGTACGGCACACCAGGCAACATCTCGCGGCACACTAGTGTGCCGCGGAACAGCGGTTGAAAAACACTGGCCTAAACCACCCTCAGATACCCTGTATCAAATAAATGATTATCGTGTTTCTTCACGGCCCTCAGAGATGCCACCAAGGGTTCACATGATCCTAACCCCTGGCTTTATGCACCCAATCGTCACCGGGTCGATATTAGTGCAAAACTAGTATAAAGTTTTAAGATGAACTACTTTAGTTAACTTGTGAAATTAGCTTAAAATAATAAATATTGATAAGGAATTATTAAATCAATACTTAGCTTAACCGGGGTGGTGGTTGACAAGGGATATGAAAGCCACCCTCTATGGGTGAAACATGTTAGCTTTCATATCCCTTGTCAACCACCCCCCCGGTTAAGCTAAGTATTGATTTAATAATTCCTTATCAATATTTATTATTTTAAGCTCATTTCACAAGTTAACTAAAGTAGTTCATCTTAAAACTTTATACTAGTTTTGCACTAATATCGACCCGGTGACGATTGGGTGCATAAAGCCAGGGGTTATGATCATGTGAACCCTTGGTGGCATCTCTGAGGGCCGTGAAGAAACACGATAATCATTTATTTGATACAGGGTATCTGAGGGTGGTTTAGAACACCCCCCATAGTTATAATCTGCATTCACCTTGTATTAATCACCAGTTAAGCCTATCATCGAATGTAAATGATAGAACATAATTTACTGTGTTATCAGCAACGTAAGTGTGAGCATTTACATCAGCTCTATGAGTGCTGTATGTGCTTCCACATAAACATATACCTAGTTACATTACCATTCTGTATAGAAAGGTGGGCACCTACCTCCCAATATTCAGCCGATGTCGGGCTACCTGGTGATTTACCGACACTGGAGGTCAGACTGAGTATTCAATGTCTGTCTGTATCCGTCAACCCAGCACTGAATATCCAGTTTCATTTATGACGGCAGCAACTTAATCGTCGTTGCATCAAACGCAATCCTCCGCCCTTCTGCTGCTGCCCAAACGGGTGGTACCTCGTTAGTCTGACATCTCCACTGAAACCTGTCCACCTTGGGAGGCCCTGCCAGTAGCGAAATTACCGACTGCGTTGCTTTCAGCTTCTCAGATGCTCGCAAGCCCCAGTGCCATGACTGGGGTCACTATCAGTTAGCATGCGCTAAATCCTAAAACGACCGTTATATTCCTACGGGCATCTTAGCATTTAGTGCATGCTAAATAGGTTAGTTCTTTTTGATGAATTTCCCTCCTGAATTCTTTGAATGTCAATCCCTAAGCAACCAATTTGGGATCCCATTTTACTGAGAGACACAATTACAAGCTTGCAGAACTCGTCACATAGGACAGCAAAAAAGTGAGAATTTGTAGTATTTTAGGGGGTCCTTTTACTAAGGCGTGCTAGCTGATTCAGTGCACGGTAAACGCCAACACGTCCACCATTAAGAACATAAGAAATGCCGCTGCTGGGTCAGACCAGTGGTCCATCATGCCCAGCAGTCCGCTCACGCGGCGGCCCCCAGGTCAAAGACCAGTGCTCTAAATGAGTCCAGCCTCACCTGCGTACGTTCCAGTTTAGCAGGAACTTGTCTAACTTTGTCTTGAATCCCTGGAGGGTGTTTATCCCCTATAACAGACTCCGGAAAAACGTTCCAGCTCTCCACCACTCTCTGGGTGAAGAAGAACTTCCTTACATTTGTACGGAATCTATCCCCTTTCAACTTTAGAGAGTGCCCTCTCGTTCTCCCTACCTTGGAGAGGGTGAACAACCTGTCTTTATCTACTAAGTCTATTCCCTTCATTATCTTGAATGTTTCGATCATGTCCCCTCTCAGTCTCCTCTTTTCAAGGGAGATGAGGCCCAGTTTCTCTAATCTCTCGCTGTACGGCAACTCCTCCACCCCCTTAACCATTTTAATCGCTCTTCTCTGGACCCTATAGAGTAGTACAATGCCCTTCTTCAAGTACACTGACCAGTGCTAGACGTAATACTCCAGGTGAGGGCGCGTCATGGCCCGGTACAGTGGCATGATAACCTTCTCCGACTTGAATCCCTGGAGGTATTTTCCCCTATAATAGCCTCCAGAAGAGTGTTCCAGTTTTCTACCACTCTCTGGGTGAAGAAGAACTTCCTTATGTTTGTACGGAATATATCCCCTTTCAGTTTTAGAGAGTGCCCTCTCGTTCTCCCTACCTTGGAGAGGGTGAACAACCTGTCTTTATCTACTTAGTCTATTCCCTTCAGTATTTTGAATGTTTCGATCATGTCCCCTCTCAGTCTCCTCTTTTCAAGGGAGAAGAGGCCCAGTTTCTCTAATCTCTCACTGTACGGCAACTCCTCCACCCCCTTAACCATTGTAGTCGCTCTTCTCTGGACCCTTTCGAGTAGTACCGTGTCCTTCTTCAAGTACCGCAACCAGTGCTGGATGCAGTATTTCAGGTGAGGGTGTACCTTGGCCCAGTACAGCGGCATGATGACCCTCTCCGATCTGTTTGTGATCCCCTTCTTAATCATTCCTAGCATTCTATTCACCCTTTTTGCCGCCGACGCACATTGTGCAGACGGCTTCATCAACTTGTCAATCAGAACTCCCAAATCTCTTTCCTGGGGGATCTCTCCAATACCGTGTTAGCGTTTAGTGCATGCTAATATTTAGCATGCAATAAATCAGCTAGCATGCCTTAGTAAAAGAAGGGGTTAATTTTCTTCTACCGCCAGAGGCATTAAATTTGTGAACTTTCAAAACAACAGAGAGACTCTCCTTCCTCTGCCAAGCAAACACTGATGTGAGTACCGCGTGCGCGGTTTAAGTTATCAGGAGAGAATTTTAGAAACCCAAAACGTATATTTTCTGTTTACCTCTAGGTCCCTTAAAACTGGATGGTCCTCAATTCCCGGAAAGAGAACTCTCATGGTGTAGGTTCGGTAATCGAGGAAAGGGATCCCGGCTCCGTCCAAGTCGCTCGTTAGCTCATGAATGTCGGTCTGAAGCTCTGCAAAGGCTGAGACAAAAAGAAAAAGAACCTTTCGGTGAAACCATAACAGATGGAATGTTTCAGTATCATTATGAACAATGAATTGCTTGTCTTATGGTAAATCTCCAAGCGTTACCCCTTGCATCCTATATATGATGCCCACATTCGCATGTGCCTAAGATGCATCCAGAATTTAATTTAGTAACGAGTCTTTAACTATGAAAAATTGGCGCTTCTGAAAATTTGAACGCACATCTGACTAGAGAGTTGCATGGGGACAGAAATCTCATCCATTCCCGCCAGGATCCTCTCCATCCCCACCCGTCCCCGCCAGGATCCTCTCCGTCCCCACCCGTCCCTGCCAGGATCCTTTCCGTGCCCACCCATCCCCGCCAGGATCCTCTCCGTCCCCACCCATCCCCGCAAGGAATTATTTCCATCCCCGCCCATCCCCATAAAAAGCAGCAATTACTTCTGACAGGATCATCAATCCCACAGTTTCTTTTGCTGTTTTCCTTGTGGAATATCTTTGGTGGAACCCTTTTTTTTTGTTTTCTGTTCAGGTAATTAACTTATAAACCCCCTCTTTTACTAAGGCTGACGTGTCCATTATATTATATGGACGAACCCTGCTTCCAAAGCTTTCCATCCCTGTGGGAGTCCCGTTGGCTAGAGGGGGGTCCCCATGGGAGTCCCGTGGGCCAGAGGGGGGTCCCCGTGGGAGTCCCGTGGATTAGGGGGGATTCCCCGTTCCCGTGCAGACCTCTACATCTGACTGCATAGTATTCAGTAAGGTATGACGGCTCATTCTACAAATGAAAAGTCAAAAGGGGTGTGGCCAGGAGCATTCTGAAAAGTTGCATGCATAATTATAGAACACTATCTTAGTGCATCCAACCTGGCCGCCAGCCTTTGCACTAGATTTCAGCAGGCGTACGTTGGCACCTAAATTTATATGCGGGAAGAGCTTGAGCCCCTCTATAGAATCGCACTGAGCGCCATTTTTTTTCCCACTCGCCAAAGTCTGAGTGCCATTTATAAAATTCCCTCCCACAATTCGTTCTGTCACTAAAGTTGACAAATCGATTACGTACGTTCCAAGTAGCTGGACCTTTACTGTGGAACTTGGTTCCAGATTCCATCCGTTTGATCTCTGATTTTCTGGCGTTTCGAAAAAGTCTGAAAGCCTACTTCTTTTGACTTGCCTTTTCAAATTAGGCCATTTTTGTAATTTTGCAATTCCTTGGTTTTAATTAGTTTAAGGTATAGGTTTAAGATTGTTGATGGTATGCTGTTATTTTATAACTAGTATTTTAGCCCATTACATTAACGGATGCTAGAATATGTCTGTCTGTCTTTCTTTATTTCTGTCTCTCTCTCCCTCCCGCTGTCTTTGTTTTTGTCTGTCTCTCTCCCTGGCCCCCTTTGTCTGTCTGTCTTTCTGTGTCTCTCCCTGCCCCTGTGTCTTTCTTTTTTTCTTTCTGTCTGCCTTCTTCCCGCTGTCTGCCTTTCTTCCCCCCCCCACTTCCCTGTGCAGCAGCCACAGCAGCATTCCCTCCCCCTCCTTGTCCCTGTGCAGCAGCATTTCCCCCCACCCTACTTCCCTATATGAATGGGCTTTGGAAAGATGGATGTGATGCCCACATAACAGTGCATACTGACTGTGTAGAGAGGTCTGTGTTGGTGTCTCTTAGGGAGTGCATGTCACTGTGCGTCTGTTGCGTTTAGGAGCACATCGCTCCGTGTGCGTGTGGAGCTGCGGCGCTCCCGTAGGCGGCCAAGGAGTGGCACTGTGACCCGGGCTGCGGTCAGGCTCTGGGCAGGGCCGCGGCTCCGTCACTCAGCGAGCAAGACATGGGCGGGCGGTGGCGGGCTGTGTGTCGCGGCGCACAGAATTGCAGAGCGGTGGCTGCTGCAGCCTCCAGCCCGGCCCCAAGATGTCCGGCAAAATCGAGAAAGCAGAACAGTCACCGGCAGTGTGGGGCAGTTGTAGGCGCTCATGCGCACTCCTTCCTCCACGGACATACAGAACACGCAAGTGGAAGTGCGCATGCGCCGCTTAGGGTTTTATTATAGAAATGATCTGCCATGGTTTGTTTGTTGATGTATGTCATGTTTTGTTTTAATTATGCTATCCGCATAGATGTCTGATATGCAGGCTGTGTTTTAAATAAAAAATAAACATCTGTGCAACAAAAACTCTCTATACTTTTCCACAATGTGTGGACTTTTAGAGAGTATTAACGTAGAACAAAATCTTTTCCAGAGAAAGGAAAATGGTAAAACCAGAGGACATAATTTGAGGTTGAGGGGTGGTAGATTCAAGGGCAATGTTAGGAAATTCTACTTTACGGAGAGGGTGGTGGATGCCTGGAATGTGCTCCCGAGAGAGGTGGTGGAGAGGAAAACGGTGACTGAGTTCAAAGAAGCGTGGGATGAACACAGAAGATTTAGAATCAGAAAATAATATTAAAGATTGAACTAGGCCAGTACTGGGCAGACTTGCACGGTCTGTGTCTGTATATGGCCGTTTGATGGAGGATGGGCTGGGGAGGGCTTCAATGGCTGGGAGGGTGTAGATGGGCTGGAGTCTGTTTTAACAGAGATTTCGGCAGTTGGAACCCAAGCACAGTACAGGGTAAAGCTTTGGATTCTTGCCCAGAAATAGCTAAGAAGAAAAAATTTAAAAAATTTAAATTGAATCAGATTGGGCAGACTGGATGGACCTTTCGGGTCTTTATCTGCCGTCATCTACTATATGTTACTATGAGAGAGACAAAGAAAAAGAGAGAAAGACAAAGAAAGAGCGAGAGAAAGAAAGAGCGAGAGAAAGAAAGAAAGAGAGAGTGAGACAAAGAAAGAGAGAGTGAGAGAAAGAAAGAAAGAGTGAGAGAAAGAAAGAGAGAGAGAGAAAGACAAAGAAAGAAAGAGCGAGAGAAAGAAAGAAAGAGAGAGTGAGACAAAGAAAGAAAGAGTGAGAGAAAGAGAGAGAGAGAAAGACAAAGAAAGAAAGAGCGAGAGAAAGAAAGAAAGAGAGAGTGAGACAAAGAAAGAAAGAGTGAGAGAAAGAAAGAGAGAGAGAGAAAGACAAAGAAAGAGCGAGAGAAAGAAAGAAAGAGAGAGTGAGACAAAGAAAGAGAGGGAGAGGAAAACGTTGACTGAGTTCAAAGAAGCGTGGGATGAACACAGAAGATTTAGAATCAGAAAATAATATTAAATATTGAACTAAGGCCAGTTACTGGGCAGACTTGCACGGTCTGTGTCTGTATATGGCCGTTTGGTGGAGGATGGGCTGGGGAGGGCTTCAATGGCTGGGAGGGTGTAGATGAACTGGTGAACTTTGACGGCCACCTAAGAACAGTACCGGGCAGAACTTGGGATTCTTGCCCAGAAATAGATAAGAAGAAGAAGAAAAAAAAAAACCAACAAATTTTTAGATTGAATCGGGTTGGGCAGACTAGAAGGACCATTTGGGTCTTTATCTGCCGTCATCTACTATGCTGCTATGTTACTACGTAAGACTTCCTGGGGGCATATTTAGGTCAGGCAACCAAATGTTATATGCATTTCCAGCACTCTGGGGCAAATTCTCCACACAGCGTCCCGATTGTAAGTGGCAGTGGGCGTTCTACCGCTGGCTAACTAGCCAATCAGGGCACATGTTTTCCTTATAAAAAATCCCGAGGCAGGCTGCCTACACTGTAGACATCTGTCGCGGGTGTAAGGAGATGCATTGGGACACTCAAGCTCACCTGAGGCTGGGCATGGGCATGTGTCACCTGGAAGTGGCCTTGGGAAAGCATAAGCGGCCCTAGGCATCCCCTTAGGGCTGGGATTGACGTCTGAAATGTAGACCATCATAATGCTGGCCCACAGTTCAAATCGATGCAGCCACTGAGCTGATTGTGGCAAGGAAATCTCCCTGCTGCGACCAGCTGAATGGCAGTGGCAGGGAACCCCGCTCCCGCAAAGTCCCTCAGCAGGAGGGATGCCCACTCTCTCCTGTAGCCGAACCCCCCGAAGCATCAGGGTAGGAGGGATGCCAACTCCCTCCTGACCCCCAAACCCTTCCCAAAGCAGCTGGGCAGGAGGGATGCTGACTCCCTCCTACCCCCAAACCCTTTCTGAAGGGGCCAGGCAGGAGGGATGCTCACTCCCCCCACCCCTCCACTGAATACCGGCAGGAGAGATGCCCACTCCTTCCTGCAGCCACCCCTCAGATCCCCCTGTTACCCCTCAATATCCCATGAACAAGAAACCCCCACGACACCCCTCCCCCCCAAGGCTGCAGGCCCCCCCATGCCTACCCTGCACCCATAATTCTAACCCCCCACCCCCACCCCCAATACCTTGTATTTGAAAATCCAGCCAGAGGAATTTTTACACCCTCCAGCCTGCAGGTCTGCCACTCCAAATTAGTGGGCCTTCTCCTTCCCAGTGCATTCAGGGATTCACCGAGGAGGGGGCCTAAGGCTATGATTGGTTCAGAGAATAGTTAAGCTCTGGAACATGTTGCCAGAGGATGTGGGTAAGAGTGGTTAATGTAGCTGGTTTTAAAAAAGGTTTGGACAAGTTCCTAGAGGAAAAGTCCATGAACTGCTATTGAGGCAGACATGGGAGAAGCCGCTGCTTGCCCTGAATAGGTGGCATGGAATGCTACTACTATTTGGGTTTTTGCCAGGTACTTGTGACTTGTATTTGCCTCCGTGAAGGTGGGATACCGGGCTAGATGGACCATTGGTCTGATCCAGTAAGACTATTCTTAAGTTCTTAAGTAAAATCTAAAATTACAGATCAGTCAGTTAAGCCAGGTCTAGCTAAGCATCATTCACACCCTCTCTTACCTTCTTTACACTCCAGGGCAACTCGGGATTCCAGATTATCCATCTGCATTTGTAGCCTCTTCAGAGTCAGATCACTCTCACGGGATTTGCGCTTATAGGCAATCAGCACAGCTACGATGAAAACGATGAGCAGCCCACCAGCTGCAGCAATGCTGACAATGGCAGGCAGGCTCAACGGGCTGTCCGGGGTGATGTAGACCATCCCTGGGGAGAATTCCATCCCACCTACTCGAGCCTGTGGGCAAAGTTGGGCAAGTTACTTTGTAAAAATAATATATTAAAGTTACTAATTACTGCAAGGAACAAGTAATATAATAGAGTTACTAGTTACTTGTTTAGTGAAAGTAAAATGATGAGTTACTGTGAAAGTAATATATTACTTTTAGTTACTTTTTAATTCTTGCATATAACTAGTTCTTTCAACATTACATAAAATTAATTCTAGCAATTGGAAATTCATCCCTTATCAAAGAAAACATCTAAACACAAAGGGCAGAATTCTATAAACGGTGCTGTCCGCGGCGGCCACTTAAAAAACGACCACCGATCGTGTGTTAATCACGCAATGGCACCGTTTCTAGAATCGGGGCTTTGTGAAAGGTAGGCGCTAGAAATGTAGGCCGGCGTTTTAAAGGCCTACATTCCTGGCGCTTACCTTTCACGTGAACCATAGCTACGGAGATGCTTTACAATGCCTAAGGCCACTTTCAGCATTAGCCACGCCTACATTGATTGGTTTCAAATAAAACGTGGTGCCAGACAAGTACGCATCTTGCCGCCTCACCTGTTTAATCTTGACGGTGAAGCCATTTTTAGGAAAAACAAATTTGGAACAAGAGGGTGTCGGTTGGCCAACTGAAAAATTGCAGGAAGGCCTTAGGAAATTGGAAGACTGGGCGTCCAAATGGCAGATGAAATTTAATATGGACAATTGCAAAGTGATGCACATTGGGAAGAATAACCTGAATCACAGTTACCGGATGCTACAGTCTACCTTGGGGATTAGCTCTCAAGAAAAGGATCTGAGTGTCGTCGTAGACAATACGATGAAATCTTCCGCCCAATCAGCAGAGACGGACAAGAAAGCAAACAGGATGCTAGTAATTATTTAAAAAAAAAGGGATGGTTAACAAGACTAAGAATGTTATAATGCCTCTGTATCACTCCATGGTGTGACCCCCATCTGGAGTATTGCGTTCAATTCTGGTCGCCTTATCTCAGAAAAGATATAGCTGAACTAGAAAAGGTTCAAAGAAGAGCGGCCAAGATGATAAAGGGGATGGAACTCCTCTCGTACGAGGAAAGACTAAAAAGGTTAGGGCTCTTCAGCTTGGAAAAGAGATGGCTGAGGGGAGATAGGATAAGAACATAAGAACATAAGAAGTTGCCTCCGCTGAGGCAGACCAGAGGTCCATCTCGCCCAGCGGTCCGCTCCCGCGGCGGCCCATCAGGCCCATTGCCTGAGCAATGGTCCCAGACTATCCCTATAACCTACCGCTACTCTTATCTGTACCCTTCAATTCCTTTATCCTCTAGGAACCTATCCAAACCTTCTTTGAAGCCTTGTAACGTGCTCCGGCCTATCACAGCCTCCGGAAGCGCGTTCCATGTGTCCACCACCCTCTGGGTGAAAAAGAACTTTCTGGCATTTGTTTTAAACCTGTCTCCTTTTAATTTTTCCGAGTGCCCCCTTGTACTTGTGGTTCCCCGTAATCTGAAAAATCTGTCCCTGTCTACTTTTTCTATACCCTTCAGGATCTTGAAGGTTTCTATCATGTCTCCTCTAAGTCTCCGCTTTTCCAGGGAGAACAGCCCCAGCTTTTTCAGTCTGTCAGTATATGAGAGGTTTTCCATACCTCTTATCAGTTTAGTTGCTCTTCTCTGGACTCCCTCAAGTACTGCCATGTCCTTTTTGAGGTACGGCGACCAATATTGGACACAGTACTCCAGATGCGGTCGCACCATTGCACGATACAGTGGCAGGATGACCTCCTTTGTCCTGGTCGTGATACCCTTCTTAATGATACCCAACATTTTGTTTGCTTTTCTTGAGGCTGTGGCGCACTGTGCCGACGCCTTTAAAGACGTGTCCACCATCACTCCCAGGTCTCTTTCAAGGTTACTTACCCCTAGCAGTGATCCTCCCATTTTGTAGCTGAACATCGGGTTCTTTTTCCCTACATGCATGACCTTGCATTTCCCTACATTAAAGTTCATTTGCCATTTTTTGGCCCATTCTTCTAGCGTCGTTAGGTCCCTTTGCAGATCTTCGCAGTCTTCCATGGTTTCAACCCTGCGGTAGAGTTTGGTGTCATCCGCAAATTTAATAACTTCGCAATTTGTTCCCGCCTCCAGGTCATTAATAAATATATTGAACAGGAGCGGTCCCAGCACCGACCCCTGCGGAACTCCGCTCGTGACCCCATGCCAGTCTGAGTAATGGCCCTTCACTCCAACCCTCTGTTTCCTGTCTGCCAGCCAGTTTTTGATCCATCGGTGGACCTCCCCTTGCACCCCGTGTCTCCACAGCTTTTTAAGCAGTCTTTCGTGCGGTACCTTGTCAAAGGCTTTTTGAAAGTCAAGGTAAATGATGTCAATGGATTCCCCTTTATCCACCTGTCTGTTTACCCCCTCAAAGAAGTACAATAAGTTTGTGAGGCATGACCTACCCTTGCAGAAGCCGTGCTGGCTCGACTTTAGCTGTCCATTGTTTTCTATGTGTTCACAGATACTGTCCTTAATCAGTGGTTCCATCATTTTTCCCGGTACCGATGAAGTCTACCACATCCTGAGTGGTGTAGAACGGGTATAAGTGGCTTGATTTTTTTACAAAAACTCAATAAATCACAACTCGGGACAGGAACATGGAAATTTGGAGTATATAAAATACATTCCAGCACAAGTACTGGTGATAATTCACTATTGGCACTTTTACGTTTTTTCACTACTGTGGCTATTGAGACCCACCTTTCTACCAGTTTAAGATAAGTAAACTTTATATTATTACTTTGTCTTATAAGGTTGGGCCAGGGACAGTAAAGGCAATGATGGTCCCTGACTAGCCACGGTTCGGTGTTATCACTGAATTTAGGGCTATTGGGCTGAGCACTTTACCAACAATTATTTAAATTATTTGAGCTGTGATTTATTGAGTTTTTGGAGTAACCATCACAGGATCGTACTGATTATCTCCCTGTTGCAGTGTTATATGTTGATTTTTTTACTCCATCAAAAATTACAAAGGGGCACTCGATGAAGTTGCAGGGGGAATATTCTTAAAAAAATATTTCCTCCTGATTATTTTTCAGTCAGAGAATAGTTAAACTCTGGAACGCGTTGCCAGAGGATGAGGTAATAGTGGTTAACATAGATGGGTTTAAAAAAGGTTTGGACAAGTTCCTGGAGGAAAAATCCATAGTCTGCTACTGAGACAGACATGGAGGAAGCCACTGGTTTGCCCTGGGATTGGCAGCATGGAATGTTACTATTATTTGGGTTTTTGCCAGGTACTTGGGACCTGTACTCAGGATAATTTCCTGCTCTACCTTCCCTCTGGTTCCCAATCACCCTGGCATAATCCAGATAGCATTGGAGCTGTCTTCGCTGGTTTTCAACTGCATTATACAAAATAACGGCACTGAAAATCAGTGGTTGCTCCCTGATCAGAGGTGCTTATCCCCGGTCAAATGCTTTGAATATCGCACTGGTTCATTGTTACATGGATCGTTTTTGTGAGCGATAGCACTTTTAAAACGCGGACACTGATTTACGATGTCTGCAAAACTCACTTCAAAACATGATCCTTCGGAAGCGTTTAGGATTTCACCTTCCGATGATTGACAGTTGTCCCTTTACGAACAGCCCTGCAATCCACACAGAGATTTGGAAACATAATGAAACTGCTTTGTGCCGGGCTTCGGTTCCAATGTGGCGCCCTCTGTTCTTTCTTTGCCGTGATGATTCTTACATAATAGGCTTTGACATGCCTTCTCAGCAGAAGACCCAAAGGGAAAACATGACAAACTCACTTCACAGAAACACAATCTGGCACCACTTAAACTAACTCATTGCATCTGGAGAGGAAAAAGGAACGCTGGCAGAGGGCTTCAGACCACTCGCTGGGCTTTGTCAGACTGGTGGAAATATACAGGAAGGTGCAAAACGCGGTTCAAAGGAAGAGCCATCCCGACGTGAGCTCAGTTATCTTTCCCGGTGAACCGGGGGATGATGGGAGCCGGACGTGGCGGCCAGGGGGAATGTGATGGCAGCTGTTCGCTCTTTCACTGAGGAGTCTGAGTTAATCTCTCTCAGCCAAGAAGCAGCTGGATACCTGGATGGATACACCGCTGTCACAGGTCTCTGCGATTTACTAAACACATTGTGACGTGCCCTTTAGGAGAGCAATTAATGGATCAACAGCTAATAGGCAGCCAATTCAAAAATGTACTAATATTTATCCCTAACCTCTTACTGAAAAAAAGAGGTTTACTTCATCAGAAGGCACAGTGACGCTGGAAAACAACAACACAGTCAAAGTGGCAGTGGAGCTGGGAATAGATTTGTTATATAGTAAAGACGATCACTACACCATCAATATTCACTCCATGGTGTATTTATTATTTTAATGTGACTGCCGCGGGTTGAATCCAGCCCCAATATTCAGTGTTGGCATCTATCTGGGTGCTGAAGTTGAACGTAGGGGCTCTGGCCATTTCCAGGGCAGGTACAATGATCAGCCTGAGACCCAGTTAGTTAACCAGATAACAGGTTGATTTTATTGGGGGGCAAATCTGCCTCTCTTATCAAACTCCCCAGAAGAACCCTCCAAGGCCCCCTTCAAGCCTATATCCCTAGTCTGGCATCTCTCTCCTACCCTGCCCTGGCATCTCTCTCCTGCCCTTCTCTCTCTCTCTTCCTTCTCTTCCCTAGTTTGGCAGCTCTCTCCAGCCATGCCCTTCCCTGATCTGGCCTCTCTTTCCTTCCATCTCCCCACCCCCTCCTCTCCCCTGGTCTGCCATCTCTCTCATGTCCTACCTTCCCTGGTCTGGCATCTCTCCCCTTCTCTTCTCTTCCCTGGCATCTCTCTCCTGATTTGGCATCTCTCCCCTGCCGTTCCTTGGTTTAGCATCTCTCCCCTGTCCTGCCGTTCCCTTATCTGGCATCTCCTTCCTGCCCTTTCCTGGTCTGGCATCTCTCTCCTGCCCTGTCCTTCCCTGGTCTGGCATCTCTTCCCTTCTCTCCCTCATTCCCTCCTCTCCCCTGGTCAGGCATTTCTCTCCTGCCCTGCCCTTCCTTGGTCCGGCATCTCTCCCCTCCCATGCCCTACCTTGGTCTGGTATCTCTTCCCTTCCCTTGGTCTAGTATCACTCTCCGGCCCACCCAGACCTACCTTTAAAAATCTGGTGGTCTAGTAGTCTGTTCAGGGGCAGTAAAGATCCCCAATCTTTCCTGCCCTATGCCAAAGCTTGACTCACCGCCAAAGAGATTTTCAAAATTGCTGTTAAGAATTCATGCAGCAGCCTTGTGAGAGTCTCAGAAGTATCACGAAGCTGCCATATGAAGTCTTGGCAGCCATTTTGAAAATCTCTAGTGGTGAGTCAAGCTTCGGCAGAGGCCAGGAAAGACTAAGGATTTTTCCATGCCCCCGAAGAGGCCATTAGACCACGAGGATTTTACAGGTATGGAGGGCCGACTTGTCCCCATTACCGTGGAATTACCGTGGGATCGGTTCCCGTTCCCACAGCAATACTGTGAAATGGTCTAACAATACTGCGGTAATAACGGCTGCTCTTTGATTCGGTTACTGTGTCTCTCTCTACAGGGAACCCTTGAGGTAGGCACAAGGAGCCTACAGAGTGCTGGATGGGAAGCTTTTGGAAAAGGAGGAGATTTAGAGTCTTTTCCGGGTGTGAAGCTCTTGAAGAGAGAGCTCTTCTGGAAAGAAGAGGACTGACAGTGAGGGACTTGTCCTTGGAGAGCGGTTGGAGGAGTGGATTTGGAACATAAACTCCAATATTCGGCCCACCATCTGGTTAGCTAACTGGCTAATGGGCGCAATTTTGCACCTATTACGTTAACTTCCAGAAGGTGGCCAGAGCACTGAATGCTACTACGCTGGGCTGAATGGGGGGCGGGGTCTTTTGGGTGGAGGTTTGGGAAGTGAATTCACCAGGGCCACAGAGAGGGCGGGGGGCCAGATCCCACCAGCCCCAGCCTCCAAGAATGGGCCTGGCACCAGCAGCTTAGGTGAGATATAGCATCTTTCTTTCCCTGCCAACCCCACTCTATCATCCTCTACTTGGCTGGAGTCACTGAATGGCAGGCGGCAGCAACCGAGAAAGACTACTTACCAGTTTCTGCCTAGGCAGGATGCGGCAGGAAGAAGGGCCCGTGGCCAACACAGTAGTCTCTCTCAATCGCTGCTGCCTGCCATTCAATGACTGCAGAGTTAAGGGCTGAGGGGAGGACAGGGCAAAGACAGGGGTGGGGGCAGGCTCCTCAAAAATTTTTGGCACGTGCCCAGCTTTAAGAACATAAGAATTGCCGCTGTTGGGTCAGATTAGTGATCCATCGTGCTCAGCAGTCTGCTCACGTGGCGGACCCCAGGTCAAAGACCTGTGCCCTAACCGAGACCAGCCTTACCAGCGTACGTCCTTGTTCAGTAGGAACTTGTCTAACTTTGTCTTGAATCCCTGAGGGGTGTTTTCCCTTATAACAGCCTCCGGAAGAGCATTCCAGTTTTCTACCACTCTCTGGGTGAAGAACTTCCTTACGTTTGTATGGAATCTACCCCTTTCAACTTTCAACCCCTTCTACCATTCCGTAAGCATCTGAAGACTTGGCTCTTCTCCAGAACGTAACCCCGTCCCGCTCCTGGCACTCTCACACCAACCTCTCTTCTCTCATACTTATATAATTCCACTGGAGTTCCGTTCCTTCCCTAACCATGTAAACCGTGTCGAGCTCCATCTGCGGAGATGATGCGGTATATAAACCCAAGATTTAGATTTAGATTTAAAGAGTGCCCTCTCGTTCTCCCTACCTTGGCCCTGAGATTCACAAATAAAAATCTGTCGCCCGATACTCAAAGCGATTTAAGCAAGCAGGGGTGAGGCAATGACAAGGTGGTGGTGGGGTGTCACTTATTAAGCGGTCACCTGAAGTTCACTCTTACTCAAGGACTCATCTTCCCTGCCTGAAAACCAGGCTCTATTTACCTCTTAAAAATGACTTTCCCAACAGAGCAGTCGACGTCATTCAGCTCGCTACAACTCAGTATTTCACAGAGTAGAGAGAGAAAGCGGAAACCGTCCACCTGCTCGAGATAACCTTTTCTTTCACTGTGACCCACAGCCAGCGTGCCGATCCACAAACAAGCTCCGCGTTTCAGATTTATGGCAAATCTTTAATTCGCGTTCAATGCAGTGTGTCCTCTTATTGATGTCTCCACCAACACGGGTTTAATGGCCTGTCCTCAAACCGTGCATAATTCATGAGCTCTGATGAACTTAGCCCGGCTGCCCCGCCGCTGCCAAACTGGAACTGTGCATACATTGGAAGGAGGTGCAATGAAATTGGAATGGCTGCGTAGAAAAGTGCGTGCACTTCAAGAAGTCATTGTATATAAGATGACACCAACAACACGCTTAAATGATCGGAATTCACGGGTGTCCGTTCCAGGAACCCTCACAAATTTCAAAAAATCATGAATGCGGGTTTTTGCCTGTCAAGAGGCAGGAGAGGGCGGCTGGAACGCCAGTGGGTGAAGAAAATCACTCGTGGCCTACTTCGACCGCCTCTTCCTGTAGTAAAGTCGGGCTAAACCAATCAGGAGCTGCGATGACACACAGCTCTTGATTGGTGTAGCCCGACTTTACTACAGGAAGAGGTGGTCGGAGCAGGCTGCGAATGAGTGAGTCCGCGATTCGCAAATTCACGGGGGAACACTGTACTGGCATTTACGAGCTTGTGTGTGCAATATACATGCAGAATTGTCAACAGTGGCATAGTGAGGACGAGTGTCGCCTGGGGCGGTCGCAACCCCCCACATTCCTTCCCAACCTCCCTGCCGTGCACATGCCCCCTCCCCCTTCCCACCTGTGCTTCTATTATCTGGATTGCCTAGCTCTGGTTGAATGATATCTGGTGTTCCTTTCTGATTTTTCGTATTTGCATTGTACACGACTTTGTTCTTCTCTAAGGTTAAGCGATTATAGCAAATAAAATAGATTTGAACTGTAATTGGAGAATACTATAATTTTTCATCAGTCTAGGCGGGAACATTTAAGTCAGCTCCGAACTAGCATGTGCTTCTGCCCAAAATATATAAAGACACAATTTGAACATTAAGCTTACATTATTAATAATAATAATAATAATTTCATTTTTGTATACCGCCATACCCAGGGAGTTCTAGGCGGTTCACAACAGTTAGATGAAGTGCACACAATGCGGTTGAAATTGAAGAACATAACAAAGCAATCGTAAAGTCAAACTAGTTATAGGTTTATAATTAAGAGAGAGAAGGACTATATACAGTGCATACAGTAAGAGAATACATTGAATTTAAGAGAAGGAAGCCAATGCATATAAGTTAAATGGAGGGAGTTGAAAGAGTGGGAAGGGAAGAGGTGGAATACGTTAAGGAAGAGGAGGAATGCGTTAAGGATTTGGTTTGTTGAAAAGTAGAGTTTTGATCTGTTTTCTAAAGTTGAGATGTGAAGAAGCATCGAGTAAAAATTTGGGCGAGCCATGAATTTAGTTTGGCCGCTTGAAAAGAGAAGGTTCTTTCGAAGAATCTTTTAAGATGACACGATTTCAATGAGGGAATAGCTTACGTTTCTTTATAGACTTCTAATAGACTACTTCCAGATGCTTTTGTGAGTAGACACACGAGTGCCTTTTAGAAAGAGCTTTCATGGGAAATTAGTGGGTTTCCCGTCAAACCTCCCACCACCACCACCCTCAAATCCCAAGATTTGCAGATTTCTGAATTAGGCATGCATAGTCAAATGGATTTTAAGCTTGAGCATGAACTCTGGCAGGATATTTGAGGTTTGTTTTATGTACTCAGAAAAGCCAAGGCAGATTCTGTTGGATTTTCAGGTCTATTTAGAATTCGTATTAGAATATCCGAGACTGGCATCATTTTCCCAGAAACTCAAGGAGACTGCATGGTTGCCTTCGTCCTTGAACTGTCTGCCACAAAACTGAAACCCAATACCTTCAGTACTCAAGGGCTAGATAACGCTTTCTTCTGATCGCCCAACCTGTGGCAGTAATTCCATTTTGCATGTAATATTTATAAATGCATCCTTTTCAAATTATGGCAAACACTGTGTTTTGCCAAAACAATATAATCAATTTGACAAAACAATATAATCAATTTGACAAAACAATATAATCAATTTGACAAAGTCTGTGGGTATTTTATGAACGGTGCTTTTTCTCATTAAAAATGGGTATGAATTTCACAGATTTGCTCAGGCTCTGAAACATCCTAAAGGCATGAGGTACCTATGGATATTTTCACCTCTTTTTCTGCAGGCAGATTTTACTCAGAATATAAACATGTAAACCCAAAAATGCAATCGGCGCATGCTGTTTTCTGATCCTGCCCAAAACTCAACTGGCTTCAAAGAGCAAACAGGTTTGCAAGCTCCCCAAAGGCCATAACTTTTATTTTTTTTTAATCTTTATTAATTTTCAAATGTTAACAGTGCCATACAATACATTTAAACATAAACACTACACAGAACGCGCTTTAAATACACAAATAATTCAAAAAACAATAATTATCTCCCCCCCTCCCCATAATTAATAAAAGAAGTACATATTTAATTTCAATAATATAGATAATTAAGTATAGCAAACAATAATACATTCCCCTCCCCCCACCCACCCACCCTGGATGTGGAAGGAAGTCAAATAAAAGGCAAGGTACATGACGGTGATTGCGACTCAATAAATGCAGTCAATGGGCTCCACGCCATTTTGAATGCGTTACTATATCCCAAACATTCCGCTTTCATTCTTTCAAACTTGTAACCGGAACTTAACTGGGAATGCTTCACTTAAGTGTGGATGAAATTTGCATGGTAAAAAAATCAAAAGGGGCAATTCTATAACTGGGTGCCCCACGTTGGGTGCCAAAATGGGGGGGGATGAGTGCAAGATTTGTAACGGCATCTGTGCACACAGATGTCATTATAGAATACTGGCTTAAGCGTAAAAATGTGTACGCGACATTAGGTGCCCTCTTAAGAGGTCAATGGCGGTTAAGTGAATGCACCTAATCGCTACAGCTCACACATGTAGCTTACAATCCTCGTCCCCCCCCCTTTTACATAACCGTAGCATGGTTTTTAGTGCCAGCCACGGCGGTAACAGCTCCAATGCTCGTAGAATCCCTATGAGCGTCGGAGCTGTTACTGCCGCGGCTGGTGCTAAAAACCACGCTACGGTTATGTAAAAGGGGGGGGGGTGTATTCTGTACGTTATCTCCAGGATTCTATAAGGGTCACTCAAATTTTAGTGCAAAGGGCAGAGGCGCGTGGAAATGAATTAGGTAACAAGCCGTTAACAATCAATTATTGACATTACGGAGGGAATTCATACATGAGCATTAGCGCTAAGCAGAAAGAGATGCACATAGGAATATAATAGGTATCTTTATTGTTTAGCGTGGCGATACTCGAGAGGGTTCAGAAGAGGGCGACACGTTTGATAAAAGGTATGGAAAACCTTTCATACGCCGAAAGATTGGAGAAACTGGGGCTCTTTCCCCTGGAGAAGCGGAGACTTAGAGGGGACATGATAGAGACTTACAAGATCTTGAAGGGCATAGAGAGAGTAGAGAGGGACAGAAAGAGAGAGAGAAAGGGAGACAGAGAGAAATAGAGAGAGAGAGAGATAGAAAGAAAGAGAGAGAGAAAGGGAGAGAGACAGAAAGAGAGAGAGATAGAAAGGGAGAGAGAAAGATTGGAGAAACTGGGGCTCTTTCCCCTGGAGAAGCGGAGACTTAGAGGGGACATGATAGAGACTTACAAGATCTTAAAGGGCATAGAGAGAGTAGAGAGGGACAGAAAGAGAGAGAGAAAGGGAGACAGAGAGAAATAGAGAGAGAGAGAGAGATAGAAAGAAAGAGAGAGAGAAAGGGAGAGAGACAGAAAGAGAGAGAGATAGAAAGGGAGAGAGAAAGATTGGAGAAACTGGGGCTCTTTCCCCTGGAGAAGCGGAGACTTAGAGGGGACATGATAGAGACTTACAAGATCTTAAAGGGCATAGAGAGAGTAGAGAGGGACAGAAAGAGAGAGAGAAAGGGAGACAGAGAGAAATAGAGAGAGAGAGAGAGATAGAAAGAAAGAGAGAGAGAAAGGGAGAGAGACAGAAAGAGAGAGAGATAGAAAGGGAGAGAGAAAGATTGGAGAAACTGGGGCTCTTTCCCCTGGAGAAGCGGAGACTTAGAGGGGACATGATAGAGACTTACAAGATCTTGAAGGGCATAGAGAAGGTGGAGAGGGACAGATTCTTCGAACTTTTGAAAACTACAAGAATGAGAGGGCATTCAGAAAAGTTGAAAGGGGACAGATTCAGAACCAATGCTAGGAAGTTCTTCTTTACCCAGAGGGTGGTGGACACCTGGAATGCGCTTCCAGAGGGTGATAGGACAAGGTACGGTATTGGAGTTCAAGAAGGGTTTGGACAATTTTCTGAAGGAAAAGGGGATAGAAGGGTATAGATAGAGGGTTACTATACAGGTCCTGGACCTGGTGGGCCCCTGCGTGAGCGGTCTGCTGGGCATGATGGACCTCTGGTCTGACCCAGCAGAGGCACTTCTTATGTTCTTATGTGCTAATATGGTTAGAGCCCATTGATGAGTTCCCCCCTAACTGGCAGAAATTTGAATTTACCTGTGCACCCAGTGTCTCATGAGCAGACCAAAAGGGGGTGTGGCCAAGCGAAGGGCATGGGTGTGTCAGGAGCATATAAAAAATGTGGGCACAGTTGTTATAGGATTCCAGGATTGGGCAACCAATCGGCATGCCAGGATTTACACCAGATTTTTTGCAGGTGTAAGCAGTAGCGTAGCAAGGGTTGGAGGCACCCAGAGCGGTGGCACCCCCCCCCCGCACCCTCCTCACCGCCTTCCGCTCCTTTCCCATGCCATACTCGCACACTCCCTTCCCCTAGTACCTCTTTAAATCTTCGCCAGAACGAGCAGCTTCTTGCGCCGGTGTTAGCTTTCCATAAGACATCACTTCCTGGTCCCGTGACCTGGAAGTGATTTCAGAGGGGAGCCAGGCCAGCATGAGCAGCAGGCCTGAGAAACTACTCCTGCTGGAGAAGATTTAAAGAGGTACCGGGGGGGGGGGGGTTGTGCAAGCATAGCATTGGGAGGGGAGGCAAAGAGACACCGGTGCTCCTACCAAGATGGTGCCCCGGGCAGTCCATCTACCTTACCTCCCCATCCTACGCCACTAGGTATAAGTCCTCACGCCCAAAGTGCTATTCCGTAAAGGGTGCTTGGCGCAAAGCGCCTTTTCCAGAACGTGAGTTTGGTGCAGATCTTTCCAGTGTCTAAATTTGGGCACCATTTGCTAAATCCAGTCCTATGTGCATATGTGGGAGACATCCATGTTCCGCATGTGCATTGACCACTCGTATACCTTATACTTATACTAGTATTTTAGCCCGTTACATTAACGGGTGCTAGAGTAGACATCTATTTTGGGGTTGTTTTTTTTCTTTGTCTCTTTCTCCTTGGATGCTGTCTGTCTGTGTCTCTCCCTGGCCCCCTGTCTATCTTTCTTTCTGGCTCTGTATTTTTCTGTTGTGCCATGCCTGCCTGTCTCTCAGTGGCCCCCTTCCTATGTCCATACTGTCCCATCCTATGTCCTTAGTGCCTCCTATGTCCTTAGTACCCCAGTTCTTCCTTCCCATGTCCTTAGTGCCCCCAGTGCCTCCTTCCCATGTCCTTAGTGGCCCCAGTGCATCCGTCCTGTGTCCTTAGTGCCCCCAGTGCCTCCTTCCCGTGTCCTTAGTGCCCCCAGTGCCTCTGTCCTGTGTCCTTAGTGCCCTCAGTGCCCCTTCCTATGTCCTTAGTGCCCCCCAGCGCCTCCTTCCTATGTCCCCCCTCACTGCCTTCCAGACTTTGACCCACCCCCGAAGCCAGCCTGCCTGCCTCCCTCCCATCCCCCTGTGTAATAGACCCAATGAGCAGCATCTTTAAATTTGTACCCCCCTCCCATCCCCCCTGTGCAGTAGAACCGGTGATCAGCCTGTTTCCATCGTTCCCCGGCCCCGCCACCGTGCATCCGACCCCACTGACCCTCCCATCCGCCCCTCCCACAGCGAGATGACCTCGGCGTTTCGTTTCCGGCTCCGGGTAGGTTTGTCGGCTGCGCCTCTGCCCGGGTTGGGGGGGAGGCGGCCGACATCCGACTCGGGCTACCGCGCCGCAGGAGAAGCAGTGCCCAACTTAAAAGCCGGAAGGGTTGGCTTTTGATGTTTTCCGGGTTTGGCTGCTGCGGTCGACATCCGCCGGGGGGGGGGAAGAAGAGAGAGAGCGGAGAAGCGTCTTTCAACAGGGAGCAGGACAGACCGTAAGCCGTGCATGCGCACTTCCTATGTGTTGCTACAGCTCACGGAAAACCGGTGCACACATAGGAAGTGCGCATGCGCGGCCTAGCGTTTTATTATATTAGATACCAATGCAATTCAATGCTATTTTCTCGCCACTTATATGTCTATGGTGCATGTAACTACACGTGTATAATTATTAAAAAAAAATTGCCCGTCACGTGCTGAACATATTTTCAAACATCTAATTTACATATGTAAATCACTATTTGCCCATGTAAATGGCTCTGAAAATGATGGTCTCGGTGGCTATGCTACTAAAGCATTTAATAAGGATTATTTAATTCATGTATTCATTACCTGCAGTAAAATTAAGAAGGTAGAAATGCAGAAAATGAGGTTTGCTAGTATCCTTCACAGTCTCTAGGCAGCTCACCCAGGAACGTGAAGCTCTACAGACACAAACTGGGCTTAATGGCTGGACGTGTTCATGCTCAATACCTTTGCTTGCTGGCACTGCATCTTAAGGAGTTCAAGCTGGGGGGCGAAGCGCTCGGAGGGAGCTCAGCAAAGGTTAAAGGGCAGCCCAGGGGCGCCTTATCCGGAGCAAACCAAGGCGACAAGGGAATGAAAAATGCTTAATCTGGAAATTAATTTCATGCCCTATAGTTGTTTAGGTAGCATTTAATAAGGGTTTTCACCAGCTCGAGAACATTTGAAGGAAATGTTGTTCCCGTCACAGTGGCTTAAAGGCCGCTTTAAAAATGTCACTTTCATCTTCTTAACCTGATCTGTGATCAATTTTGCATTTTTAAGGGGCAATATATTTTGAATCAAGACGGGGGGGGGGGGGGTGAGAAAGCGCTCAAGATTTGATAGACGTCTTGCAAGCGAAGTCTTCTTGCGTCGGGACTTAGGGCAGGACGCACAGAGCTCCGGCAACCCAGTGGAAAACACCGGGCAGGGAGCGCTTTTCATCTGCCAGGCTGCGCGTGGTAGAAAGAGCATGCAAATTACACGCACGCAATTTGCGCCGAGTATCTTGGTGAAACGGGGAGAAACCGTGCCTGGCATTAAGGCAAGCTTTTGTGCGCAAGCCCAGTACAGGGATGTGATCGTAAAACGAGTCTTTTACTCTCCTCCCCCCCCTGTTTTGCAAAATCGTAGCGTGGTTTTTAGCGGTAACGTCTCTGACGCTCATAGGAATTCTATGAGCATCAGAGCTGTTACCGCTGTAGACGGCGTCAAAAACTGTGGTACGGTTTTGTAAAAAGGGGGTAACAGCCAATAATGTAAATTGATAACAATTTGGAGCTATGTACGCATCTGACCTAGGCACTGTCCTTTAAAATCTATGTCTAAATTCCATAGCATGCTACTCCTAAGGAATGCAACCACGGGAACGGCATGGACGGATCAAAAAGCATTCTCAGAAGTTAAGTGCCACGCTGTAGAATACTATCAATCAGTGGCGAAGCGAGGGTGAGAGGTGCCCCTCCTCCGCCCTCACCGCCACTTCTTCCCCTGCTCCTGCTTGCCGTGCACCCCCCTCCCCCCACTCCTTGCTGTTCACGGCAGTCAACGTGCTCCTTGTGACCCCCTCTGACATACTTCCCATGCGCAGCACCTGGAAATGCTGTCAGCACGTCGTTGACCGCCGCGAACACCAACTTCAGCTAGAGGAATGGGGGAAGGGCAGGGGGTTGCATGCATGGAGGGGAGGAATGGGAAGAGGTATGGGGGGGCAACCCCATTAACATGGCGCCCGGAGCAGACCACTCCCCTTCGTTCCCCCTTTACTATGCCACTGCTATCAATCTAATCTAATCTAATACTTGGCTTTATATACCGAGTTTTCATTCTAAGAAAGGTCAACTCGGTTTACAATAGTTAACTTAAAAAATAAGAACCATAAAAGAAAGATATCGAAAAGAATTAATTTCCAAAGTGTTTGGTGAATAAAGTAGTTTTCAAAAACTTACGAAAGAATAAGAGAGAACCAGAACTTCTTAAAAGGAGCGGGAGATCGTTCCAAAGTTGAGAGAACTTAAAAATCAAAGACTGGCCAAAAATCTTAACTCCTCTAGTCCCTTTTCTATAAGGGAGAGAGAGAGAATTTGTATTGTTGGTTGCCCCTTGCAAAAGAGAATCTGTAAAGATTCCAAGATAAAGGAACTAGAGGAGTGAAGATGCCATAAAGAATTTTTTTTTTTTAAGTTCAAAGCTTTATTGATTTTATAATATTAGAAATAGCAAAACATTACAAGTGTATATGCTCCGAAAAGCAAAAAATATACACCAGAAGAAACAATACAGCACTCAACTGGCATATCAAATCGCATGGTAAGAAAAGAATTATGCATTTTGGAGAAGGAAGAAGAAAAGTAATACAGCAATATGGGGAAAGGGGGTGTGTGTAGTCAACAATACAGATAAAGGAAAGCAAGTATACCATATTCAGATGAAAAAACAATATATAACTACAAGCACATTTACACTGAACTCTAAAATAGACAGGGAGCCAATGAAGACTCTGAAGCAACGGTGTCACGTGATCGAACTTAACGTTTCCCGAAAATCAGTTTCGCTGCGGTATTCTGGACCAAGAAATATTGTATAAAATTACTGAGAGATGTGAAACTCTGAAAGGAAGGCTACAAAGCCTCCCTTGGGTAAAGAGTTTACCTTCCAGTCATTGTTATTCTATAAAAATCTTTTTTGATCACGACCTGGAAAGGCTAAAAAGTTCAAACTGTTTCCAAAGTTCAAAATAACTGGTTTGTTCTTGTTATTAATATCATGCAAACGTCACTGCATACTTGATGAAAAAAATCCACTTAGCTGTTAAACAGGAGTGAGGGGATCCCAACGTGGCCCCGTTTCGTTCCCTGCTTCAGGGGACCCGATGTAAGCTGGTTTGATACTATTGCTGGAATGGCATAACTGCGTGACTTGGTCTGAATTGCACGAAGTTATCTTTTTGACTCCCCAGCTATGATGCGTTTGTTTGCAAGTCACGCAGTTATGCCATTCCAGCACTAGTATCGACTAGGATTTAATCTGAACCAGCTTACATCGGGTCCCCTGAAGCAGGGAACGAAACGGGGCCACGTTGGGACCCCCTCACTCCTGTTTAACAGCTAAGTCGATTTTTTTCATCAAGTATGCAGTGACGTTTGCATGATATTAACAAGAAGAACAAACCAGTTATTTTGAACTTTGGAAACAGTTTGAACTTTTTAGCCTTTCCAGGTCGTGATCAAAAAAGATTTTTATAGAATAACAATGACTGGAAGGTAAACTCTTTACCCAAGGGAGGTTTTCTAGCCTTCCTTTCAGAGTTTCACATCTCTCAGTAATTTTATACAATATTTCTTGACCACCCTTCAAAGGCTTGTCTTATTTACATGGTCAGTTATGTCTTTTGGATCTTGACTCTTTCTGACCTAGTGTTTGTCAAATAATATCCCTGAACGTAATTCAGTAATTCAACCATTGGGTGCCAGCATTTACACCAGGTTTTTTAACAGGTGTAAATGCAAAATCAGCGCTAAACGAATTATTTAAGGGTGCTCTTTGCGGAGCATTCTGACTTTAAGTGTCATTTACTGAATTCCCTCATTTACTGAATTCCCTCCTATATGGATAGACTGGTCAAATTAGGCAATGTCAGCCTTTTCAGCCCAATTAGGGGCCCTTTCACTTACCTGCAGAAACAGCTGGTGTATGTTAGCCGCATGTTAAAAAAAAGTTTGCCAAAGGACACGTGCTGGCGTCCCGCAGTAAAATGGCCAATTTGCAGGCGTACATTGCACGCTAAAAAAAGTTTTATATTTTCTGTGAAGGGGGCGTGTGAGGGGGTGACGAGTGGTCATTAATTAGGAAAATCGGCCTATTTCTGGCCGTGGCAAAAGTGGCCTTGGTGCATGGCAATAAGGCGACTTTTGACCCCTAGGATAGCGTTGCTCAAAATACACATAAAATACACAGATAAATTGTCCATATATTTTAATGGAAATACCAAATTGCTGAATATTTACATGAATATTTCTACATACAGAATGACACGGGAACAAATTTTTCCCCATCCCTGCAGGAACTCATTTTCTCCGTCCTGTCCCCGCGAGCTTTGTCGCTGTCCCTGCCCCAGTCCTGTAAGCTCTGCCTTAACCGCTCAAGCCTCGAACACTTATGATTTTGAAGTGTTTGAGGCTTTAGTAGAAGAGAACAGAGCTTAGGCATTGGTGGAATGAGGCATTATGACATCATAATCCGAGTCTAGAATGTTGCTATTTAGGGTTTTAAAGTGTTTGAGGCTTGTGCACATGAGGACGGAGCTTAGGCATTGGTGGAATGAGGCATTATGACATCACAATCTCAGCTCTAGAATGTTGCGATTTAGGATTTTAAAATGTTCGAGGCTTGTGCAGATGAGGACAAAGCTTAGGCATTGGTGGAATGAGGCATTATGACATCACAATCCGAGCTCTAGAATGTTGCTATTTAGGGTTTTAAAGTGTTTGAGGCTTGTGCAGATGAGGACGGAGCTTAGGCATTGGTGGAATGAGGCATTATGACATCACAATCTCAGCTCTAGAATGTTGCGACTTAGGATTTTAAAATGTTCAAGGCTTGTGCAGATGAGGACAAAGCTTAGGCATTGGTGGAATGAGGCATTATGACATCACAATCCGAGCTCTAGAATGTTGCTATTTAGGGTTTTAAAGTGTTTGAGGCTTGTGCAGATGAGGACGGAGCTTAGGCATTGGTGGAATGAGGCATTATGACATCACAATCTCAGCTCTAGAATGTTGCGACTTAGGATTTTAAAGTGTTTGACGCTTGTGCAGGTGAGAACTGAGCTTAGGCATTGGTGGAATGAGGCATTATGACATCACAATCTCAGCTCTAGAATGTTGCGACTTAGGATTTTAAAGCATTTGAGGCTTGTGCAGATGAGGACGGAGCTTGCAGGAATGGGGCAGGGACAGGAAAAGAACTCGCGGGGACGGGAAAATTAGTTCCCGCGGGGACAGGGAAAAATTTGTCCCTGTGTCATTCTCTATTTCTACACATTTGTGAATTTCGCAAAACAGTCAAGTAATTAAAAAGTTCTTGACTCATGTCTTTTACTACCTAGTGAGGGGGGAAAGATTTCAAAACTGAATCCCCCTCCCCCCATTCCCACCCTTCTCCCTTGCCCCAACACCCTATATTGAGTTCACCTGGGTTAGCTCAAAATCCATCACACTCACCAGAACTTTATGCCGCCCAGTGAGGTTGGGAGACTCGCAGAGAAGCTGGACATCTGACACAGTGACCGTGCAGGGCTTTTCACCAATCAACACAGTATAGTTCAGTTTTGCATTGCCACCAGCCACCGGTGGGGTCAGGTTCTTGCCCTGTGTAACCAAGAGAAATAACAAAAAAATAATTTAAAAAAAAAAAAAAAAAAAAAAAAATATATATATACATATAGGATTACGCACCAACAGACAACCAATGGCTTTATATAATTAATCCTCACCCATTTCACTCTGCTAGAGCAATGTTTTGGGGATAATACATGATAGCATAATCCAAACCGCCAAATGGGAAAATCTAAGCGCTCGTTCTTTTTTCAAATTTATTAACACACTATTGAGGAGGATGGGCAGGGGAGGGCTTCAATGGCTGGGAGGGTGTAGATGGGCTGGAGTAAGTCTTAACAGAGATTTCGGCAGTTGGAACCCAAGCACAGTACCGGGTAAAGCTTTGGATTCTTGCCCAGAAATAGCTAAGAAAAAAATTAAAAAATTTAAATTGAATCAGATTGGGCAGACTGGATGGACCATTCGGGTCTTTATCTGCCGTCATCTACTATGTTACTATGATTTTGAGCCTATCTACAAGAAATAGCATCACTTTGTGCATATGCCTTAAAACAAAGACCGACGATCAACACATCACCCCTGTAAGGGCACGAAAAATTGTTGCAGTAGGGCCTCGGGTGTTTGGGGTCTTGCGGTGAAATCAGCTAGATGGTTCTCTATGAGTGGGATAATACATGGACCTTTTATTAAGGTGCACTAGCCATTTTAGGGGTGTGGACCACCCCGGGCACCAGGTCAGTGGGGCGCTGGCACCTCTCTGCCCCATCCTGCCACACCATGCCACCCTTGCGTCATCCCTCCCCCACCCCGTACCTCTGTATTATCTTCGCCAGTGCGAACAGCTTCTGCCTGTTGCTCGTGCCAGCCTGGTTCCCCCTCTGAATCACTCCCGGGTCACGGAGCCAGGAAATGACATTAGAGGGAATCCAATGCTGGCGCAAGGAGCATGCATGCAGAAGCCATTCACGCTGGTGAAGGTTAAGAGGTGCGGGGGGGGGGGGTGCGGAGGGAGAGCACAACTGTGGAATGGGGGCGGGAAGGAGAATGGGAGGAGTGGAGGGGGGGCACGGAGAGGAGGGTACGGGGAGCGCAGGGGGCACCACTGCCCCTGGCACCTCCTACCCTTACTATGCCACTGGTGTAGACGTTTACCTTCAAGTGGTAAATATTTAGCTATGGGCTCCTTTTATCAAGGCGCGCTATGGGGGTTAGCGCATTGGACATTTCATCACGCGCTAATCCCCGTGGCAAGCCTAAAAACTAACGCTTCATCAATGGAGGCGTTAGTGACTAGCGCAGCAGGCAGTTGAACGCACGGTATTCCGCACCTTGATAAAAGTAGCCTTATATTTAGAACGCGCTAAATATTTAGAATACAATGGATGCATTAGCAAGTTTAGCGAGCGCTAAAACGGCTAGCAGCCTTAGTAAAAGGACCCCTTAGTGCTTTAGTCATTAAAAAATAAATATATTTTTAACTCATTAACTATCAGTTATAAAAGTTAACCTTATGACCAGGAAAGACAGAGTATGATAAATGGCATCTTTGGTATATTAGATAGATTATGAGCGGAAAATGCCTGAAGCGCCTACCTGTATGTAAACCGTTTGGAGTGTGCTTGTAAAAATACTAACGGCTGGTACCTTTTTTCGCAGTGGGTCACATATATTAGGAATGGGCTTTCATGTGCAAAGACTGAGAAGATGTTAACAACATAGTCTGTGTCATTAAGAAATGAAACGAAGCCGAAAAACAAGACTGTGAGGCAGTCCCCGGGTTAAGAAAGTCCGACTTACGTCCGACTCGTACTTATGACCGGGGGTCCTGCCGCTCCCTTCCTGTGCCAACGCACCCCTTGTGGTCCTTCCTTCTGTTCTGCATTCCAAATTTATGCCTCCCTCTCTCCCTTGGGTGTTTACCTCCACTGGCCGGCTGCCCCCTCCCAGCTGCACTTCTCTTCGCAAAGCCTGCGGCTGACCCGCAAGCATTCCTTCTGATGTCAGAGGGAAGGCTTCTGGGTCAGCCATAGGCCATGGGGCACAGAAGGAAAGGAGGAAGCATAAACTTCAGACAAAGCATGGAAGGAAGGAGGAAGGGAGCATGAACGTGGGGCACAGAATGGAGGGAGGGGAGCATAAACTTAGGACATAGGATGGAACAATGGAGGGCGTGAGGGAAAGAGATACTGAGGTGGGGAGGGAAGAGAAAGGGAGAATTGTTGGGCATGGGTGTCTGAGTGAGAAAGAGAGATGGTGCACATAGGGAAATGAAGAAAATGTTGAATTTTTGGGCATTGGGAGGGAGAGAGAAAATTGGACAAGGTGGTGGGAGAGGCGTGAGGTACAGACATTTGGGAAAGAGAGAGATGAGAGGGAGAAATGTTGGTTGTGGTGGTAAAGAGGGAATAGTGGGACAGATGAAGAACAAAAGTGAGTGTAAACCTCCTGTCTTTTATTTCTGTTTAAACTACAGTACTTTATTCTGAAGACTGTTTCTTTAATGTTTTTATAGACTGTGTACTGTACGGGACCCGAGTTACCTACAAATTCAACTTAAGAACGGTTTAAAAAATGGAACTTGTTCTTAACCCAGGGACTGCCTGTGCTGTACTGTATAGAGAAGCGCACGCCCTCTCTGATGGTGCAGTTCAGCCACCTTACAGCAGGTGGCACTAGTCTGGCACACCTAAGGCTGAGTCGGAGGATCTGGGCTCAGACCAGGCTAGAGTTAAATATCAGTGCTTAAGTTCAGGCACCGTTTCTAGAATTCCCCCTTTGTGTTTATTCATTTGCCAATAGCAGAGGATACTTTTTGCAAAGAGCGTGCCTCCTTGATGACATGGCCTTCCAAATTAAAATGAAGACTCTTCACATTATATTGGTACAAACAATTGCTGCTTTTTCTGACTGTTATAACTTTCTATGCACGCTCCGCTCCTGGTTGTTTGTTCTCTTTGCAATTGCTAATAAAGACAATTAAAAAAAAAAAAGAAGACTAACCAATATAACATGAAACAAACAATGTTACCAATGACACAGGAAATGTTTGGGTTGCCGCTCTCTACTGAATAACGACAGAGTTGACCAAAGGGATTTAACTGGGTAGGTGCAATTCCTACACATTAAATCCCTTGGACTATTTACTCTTAAGAGACCTTTTAAGTGCCAGGGATCTTTTTGCCCTGTCTTCCCACCTTCAGTATGATAGGTGTCCCAGGCTTCAGTTCCAATATCCCTGAAGGGCTGAAAGGCTCAAACACTGGATCGGGATAGTAGGTGAAGTTGGTTCTGTTCAGGATCAGCAAAGATTGGACATTATCTAGGATGAAGCCAAATTCTTCTGGACGCTCTGGAATGTCAGATTGATGGTTTGGACTCGCAGCCAATGCTGGCGCTTGGCAAGTCATCTCAGTAGAGTTCAACACTTCACAAATCTAAAAGGGAAAAATGATAATGTAGACCTCTACAAGAAAGCTCACTATATGCCAACACGATGACTATAATTAGAATTTGAGTACAAAAAAGAATGGTCGAAAAGATGACTTCACATCTGGGTGAAGTGTCCAACAAATCCAGAAGTGGATAACCAACTCATCAAAGTACCACGTTTCAGCGTAAAAATGCCTTCTTCAGGGGTTAGTGATTAAAAATCCAATACAGTTTCTAGACAAATAAATGGAAGATTCCAGATGGAGCTGCAATGGATACTAACGAAAGTAATACATTTTGTTTGGTGAGCCAATGTTGATGCTTGCTTTTCCATCTGGAATCTCCCATTTATTTGTCTAGATATTATACTGAATTTTAATCACTAACCCCTGAAGTAGGCATTTTTTACACTGAAACACGAGTTGGGTTATCTGGTTAGGATGATAAAATACATTGGATTTGTTAGACACTGTATCCAGATGTGAAGGTACATTTTTGACCCTACTTTTTTGTGTTCTTGCTATAAGTAGAGATTTTTTGTTGTTGTTTTTCATGCCTTTATAATTAAAATTCGCCTGTTTACTGCACACACTCAGATCAGTTGCAGACACGTTATCCAGTCATGCATGCAATTTGTCCTTCAAGTCAGTCGCTCACAATTATCTATCCCAATCTCTTTATTACACACTATCTTTATTCCCTATTAAAATATTTTTTTTATACATATTGGGGATAATTCCATAAGGAGCGGTAAGCCTCACTTCAGTGCCAGGCAAAATGGTAGAAACAATTATAAAGAATAAAATTGTGGAACACATAGACAAACCAATTTGCTTGACTTCTTTGAAGGAGTGAATAAACATGTGGATAAAGGTGAGCCGGTTAATATAGTGTATCTAGATTTTCAGAAAGCTTTTGATAAAGTTTCTCACGAGAGGCCCCTGAAAAAATTAAAGTGTCATGGGATAGGTGGCAAAGTTCAGTTGTGGATTAGGAATTGGTTATCAGATAGAAAACAGAGGGTAGGGTTAAATGGTCATTTTTCTCAATGGAGGAGAGTAAACAGTGGAGTGCCACAGGAATCTGTACTGGGACCGGTGCAATTTTACTTATTTATAAATGATCTGGAAATTGGAACGACGAGTGAGGTGATTAAATTTGCAGATGACACTAAACTGTTCAAAGTTGTTAAAACGCACGCGGATTGTGAAAAATTGCAGGCGGACCTTAGGAAATTGGAAGACTGGGCATCCAAGTGGCAGATGAAATTTAATGTGGACAAATGCAAAGTAATGCACATTGGGAAGAATAACTTGAATCACCGTTACCGGATGATGGGGTCCATCTTGGGGATTAGCGCTCAAGAAAAGGATCTGGGTGTCACTGTAGATAATACGATGAAACCTTCTATCAAATGTGCGGCGGCGGCCAAAAAGCAAACATGACGCTGGGAATTATTAAGGGATGGTTAACAAGACTATGAATGTTATAATGCCCCTGTATCGCTCCATGGTGCGACCTCATCTGGAGTATTGCGTTCAATTCTGGTCTCCTTATGTCAAGAAAGATATAGCGGCGCTAGAAAAAGGTTCATAGAAGAGTGACCAAGATGACAAAGGGGATGGAACTCTTCTCGTATGAGGAAAGACTAAAACGGTTAGGGCTCTTCAGCTTGGAAAGAGACGGCTGAGGGGAGATAGGATTGAAGTCTACAAAATCCTGAGTGGGTACGAGTGGATCGATTTTTCACTCCGTCAAAAATGACAAAGACTAAGGGACACTTGATGAAGTTACAGGGAAATACTTTTAAAACCAATAGGAGGAAATTTTTGGTTTTAAGAAAGGCTTGGACAAGTTCCTGGAGGAAAAGTCCATAGTCTGTTATTGAGAAAGACATGGGGGAAGCCACTGCTTGCCCTGGATCGGTAGCATGGAATGTTGCTTCTCCTTGGGTTTTGGCCAGGTATTAGTGACCTGGATTGGCCACTGTGAGAACGGGCTACTGGGCTTGATGGACTATTTCTTTGACCCAATAAGGCTATTCTTATGTTCTTATGTACTGTTTAATAGGCATCAATGCTTAGCTCAGGGAAAAAAAACATTGCTTTGAGAGATGAGAAATACCACACAGTCTGGTAGATATATCAAGTTTAAAAGCATCTTTGGCATTAGTTTCTGTTGAAAGTCATGAGTATTACATAAAGTTATTTTTTTGAATATTAACAGAATTACTACCGAACTGTAGGCATTCATTTAGGGTCTGAGTCGACAATCTATTTTTCCAGAGACATAAAATGAGACAACAACAATTCTAGTAAATCAGAGCCCTGGTATTAATACTGTTCCATAAATTACCTAAATTGTTCTATTCTTTCAGTGTATGTTCACCACATTTTCTTCCATTTAGTTTAGACATTTTATAAATAGTATCCCCACTGGAAACGGTGCAGTAAAATAATTATTTATGCACCGATGGTGAAAGTTTTTCCCAGCACAGATCGTCACATAAAGCAAAGGTAATGAAAACCATCCATGACCAGGAAAATCCTTTCCAAAAGCAAGGAGGAGATAGGAAATAGATTATATTAACATAATGTACATACTGTATATCTGAGCCTGATACTAAAGTCCCAGACTTGAAAGCTGATAAGATCTTATAGGGGAAGACTTCAAGTTTCAAGTTTATTTAAAGTTTCTTATACCGCCCAATCAGTCTTCTAGGCGGTGCACAAATTTATAAAAACAAAGGACAAACTTTAAATAAAATAAAAGTTTGAGGTGGCACTACGTCACCAAACTCTAACTATAAAAACTTTTAAAAACTATTATAAACGCAGACAAACAAAAACATAGGGTAAAAGGCAAGAACTACATGAGTTTCCTTATTGAATATTCATATCCAGATTAACCTTTCCTTATTCGCACGGGTGACAGGGGACATTAATGAGGCAATTAAACATTTATTCACAAGAGAACGTCCCATAAATCAAAGACACCAAGCCATCATTTTGGGTCTCGACTGAAGACTCAAATGTGGTCGTAATGGTGTGGGAAATGCCAAAAGACATTAGCCACTCGGGAAGGGAGGAGAGGATTCGTTTTAGTGTCAAATGACAAGACGTGGTTTTACGGAAAATGGAGCTCTACATTTTGGAAGCGGTTCGCACAATACGACCAAACGCCTCACTTCTGGTTTTAATTTGGCTCAGGTTGATAATGAGCAGCAAAGGCAATAATGATGTCTCTCATGGGCTGCCTAAAGTGAGCTGGTGATTGCCAAAGGAGCAGTCTCATGAAGAGTGCCAAACCGGGAAGCACCATTTAGGAATGTAGGAGCTAATTCTAAAAAGAAGATGGCTAATTCCTTGCACAAGTAAGTGACTGCTCAAGTACGTGCACAGGTGATTGCATAGGTAAGTGACTGCTTAAGTGCACAGGTAAGTGCACAGGTACATACACAGGTGAGTGCATAGGTAAGTGACTGCTTAAGTGCACAGGTGAGTGCACAAGTGAGTGCACAAGTATGTGCACAGGTGAATGCACAGGTAAGTGCACAGGTGAATGCATAGGTAAGTGACTGCTTAAGTGCACAGGTAAGTGCACAGGTACATACACAGATGAGTGCACAGGTGAGTGCATAGGTAAGTGACTGCTTAAGTGCACAGGTGAGTGCATAGGTAAGTGACTGCTTAGGTACACAGGCAGGTGCACAGGTGAGTGCACAGGTAAATATACAGGTGAGAGACTGCTTATGGTACATGCATAGGTGACCTCTTATAGAATACGGACTAGTGGAAAAGAATGCATGGCTAGTTTGATTCCCCCTCCAAATTCTGTATATGATGCCAAAGGTTGTGTGCGCATGCAGCGGAGTAGCCCCCCTTTGCCATTTTCTCTGCCCACAGTATTCGAGGTGCAGCCAAATCATAGAATGATAAAGAGGCATTAAAACAATCTAATCTGTTTTCCATTCCTTTCCTGCTAATTCCTAACATTCTATTTGCGTTCCTAGTTGCCTTCCCTCCTCCCCCCCAACTAGACTTCACTAAGCAAAGGAATGGATGAAGGTCCTTAATAAATCAGTCCCTCTGTGTTTGTTAGCTGTCAAGACAAATATGAAGAGTCAAAATTAGGCAATACTTTGCGTTCATTCCAAGTGCAGAGCCAGATCCATATTTTGGAGGATCCTGGCCCTAAGCTTGGGTGGTGGGGGGTGCATAATTTTGCCACAACCACACACCTGAGCTGGCAGGGGTCCCAAAGCCCCACCAATGGAAGCTGTCCTACTTGCAAAAATGGCAGTCAGCAACATTTTCCTGGACTGCTGCCACCGTGCTGACCGAATATCCCCCCTCCCCCACAAAGCATACTGTATACAGAGAAAATGTTAATTATCATTTATTTTTGGGGGATTTTCAAAGAGGTTAATACCGATGACTTTAAAATATGCAATGTCACCTCAGTAACAACTATAGAAAAATAGACAAAAATAGTGCAAAATATAGACAGCAGATATAAATTCTCAAAACGGACACATTTTGATCACTAAATTGAAAATAAAATCATTTTTCCTACCTTTGTTGTCTGGTGAGTCTCTGGTTGCATTTCCTTGACTGTGCATCCTTCCTTTCTTTCTTTCATCTCTTTCTTTCTTTCTCTCTGCCCCCTTTCTTTTTTCTGTCTTTCTCTCTCCCTGTCCCCCTTGCTTCCTTTCTCTCCCTGCCCCCCCCCAAAGCTGCTGCTCCCGATTTCTCCAAGCCACCACCGCACAACAGGCCAGGTGTGTGCAACAACTACACAAGTCTTCCCCCCCCCTCCCCCGACGTCAATTCTGATGTCAGAGAGGAAGTTCCAGGCCCGGAACTTCCTCTCCGACATCAGAATTTATGTCGGGGGGGGGGGGGAGGGGAGGAGAAGGCTTGTGCAGCAGTCACTGCATGCACCTGATCTGTTCCTGCGTCGCTGTTGTTTCCGGGCGATCGACTCACGTTGTCTTCGTTTTGTGCTCTCCTGCGCTAGGGAGAACACTGCAGTGGGTTGCTCAAAAACAGGGCATTTCGGCGTCCCGAACGGGACAGGCTAATTAAAAATGGGATGGTCCCGTTCAAAACGGGACATATAGTCACGTTACCCATACTACCAAACATAATGCTGACTTCTTTAAGCGAAGCACAGGCTGATAATATAGCAAAAAATCTGATTCTGTTGCCCAGTTTACAATGCTATCACACCCACCTTATGGAACTCTCTCCCTCAATATCTTCGTGATGAACTACATCTACCAACATTTAAGGTTAATCTCAAAACTTTCCTTTTTCAAGACGCATACGATAAATCCTAATCTTAAAATTTTTTTAGAGCATTCCACCTTCTTCTTTATTATGCCCCAACCCCTTATGTGTCATCCCCTTTTCCCTCTATATCCTTTTTTTCTTCTATAATTATGTAACTTTTTCCCACCTCCCCATCTTTCCTCACTTTCTAGTTTGTATGTAAATGTCATACTTGTTCACTCTATCTACTCTTTTACACTTTTTTATTTCTCTCTACTCTATATTAAATTCTTTTTTTTTTTTATAATTGTAAACCGGTCAGATATTCATTTTATGATCGGGATATTAAAAACTAATAAACTTGGAAACTTGGACTGTAATCCTCGTTTCCTGCGTGGAGCTAAAAAATACGTCGCCAACTCTTTCCTGCAAAGATACCAGCGCCAAAGATAAAGCACAGTGGACTGAACAGGACAGATGTGCTTGGTTGTAAAGCTAAAGATTTATTCAAATGCAGAGTAAGCGCCACTTTCCCAGCTGCTGTGATGGTATAAGAAAAGGTTTCCAGGTCCGAGTTTGTTTCCAGACTGTAGTTACTGTTTCTAGCTGTTGGAAGAGCTGATGAAGATACTTTTGTGGTTTTTAAAGGAGGGGAGGGGGGAGAAGGGAGGATAATAGAGGCATTAGAATTAATTCAGCCCGAATCAGTTCAGGGGTGGGGGAAGCAATACTCGTACGGATAGAGAATTAACAGGTTGCCAGGACAGATCTGCCCTCCAAGGCCATTAAATTGGATTCCTCCTTTGAATTACCAGTTCGCAAGTTTGAAGTGACGTTCAGGGATGAGAGCTGTGTACGCCCTACTTCTATCTGAAAGCTCTTAGGAAGCCATTAGGGGAGAAAAGATGGTGCTGTCTTAATCTGCCACTGAAAGAGATTAACGGCGGTGAACTTTCAGAGGGCGAAAGGAAGGAACAGTAACCATAAAAAGGTATCTTCTTGCTAGAATTAGATTATGCAAGGATCGCCACTTTTTTTTTTCTCGGCGCTACTTGTTGGCAGCCCGGAACATGCCTTCACACATACTTAGGACATGTATAGTCTAAGGTTATCCGATTTTCCCGAAGGAAAATCCGGACCCATGGCCACGCCCCCCCCCCCCCAGTTCCTCTCACGTCCCACCCCGTCCCAGCTCCATCCTCCTACCCCCATCTCCACCCCCTTAACCTGTTCATGCATGCACGCAAGTGCGTTCACGGATGCCGTCCCGACGTCAGAAGCTTTTAAAGTGCCGTCCAGACCCCCGGCATGTTCTCAAAAGGACATGCCCAGGGAAATCCAGACGTTTGTACAGTTGCTCAGGTATTTTTAATGCTTTGACCTGGCCTGGGGGGAATGGGAGGGGGAGGAGATGTGGAAACCACATGTGCCCACTCAGTTTGCCAAGTGGCCCACCCAAAATCTGAGGTCTGGCTACACCTCTGGTACATACTGCATGTAACCGGTGTCAGGTCAAAAGCGCGCCGGGACAAAGGCGCGAGCAGACAATTGAGCTTAGGAAAAAGTTCAGTTTACAGTAAAATGTGCAGGGTTACAACCCCCCAAACCCCCCACAACGCCGGCGCGATCTCTATTCAGTAAACTGGGGGGGCTCCCCAACAAAAACCTCCCGTCGGAGCCCCTAAAAACTGTAATTTTCTTCGGCGCGCGCCTCCGTCTTGCGCTCAGTTGTCGGCGCGCGCCTTTGGCTTTCGCGGGGTTGTCTATGAACCAGAGAGCCGTGCTGAATGGCCCGCGCTAATCCCGATGCTCACTGGGTTCCTATGAGCATCGGGAGCAGCGCGGGCCATTCAGCGTGGCTCCCCCGCGAGCGCGGTTTTGTAGAAGAGGAGGAAAGAATTTCCGTAGTGGGAGAGATCGAAAATCCATCAAGCCCAGTATCTTGTTTCCAACAGTAGCCAATCTAGGTCCCAAGTACCTGGCAAGGTCCCAAGTAGAAAAACAGATTTTATATTGCTTATCCTAGAAATAAGCAGTGGGTTTTCCCAGACCGTTTTAATAATGATTTGTGGACTTTTCTTTCAGGAAATTATCCAGATCATTATTAAACCCTAAGCTAACTGCTTGCACCGTGAATTTCACACTTTAATTACACGCTGAGTGAAGTAAATTGTTACCAGTATGCTTCTCAGCACTGTCGTTACAAAACTATATATAATGCACAGTGCTTCAAAAGAACATAAGAATAGCCTTACTGGGTCAGATCCATCAAGCCCAGTAGCACATTCTCACGGTGGCCAATCCAGGTCCCTAGTACCTGGCCAAAACTCAGAGTAGCAACATTCCAGCATCTCAAAGAATAGCAAGATTTCGGAACCCCAATGAGAGCAACATTCCAGAGCTGAGATTGTGATGTCATAATGCCTCATTCCATAGTTCTTCACAGCCAACCTCATCAGTGATGTTACAATGGCTTGATTGTCCTAGACTTGGCTCACCCAAGAACATAAGAATAGTCTTACTGGGTCAGACCAAAGGTCCATCAAACTCAGTAGCCCGTCCTCATGGTGGCCAATCCAGATCCCTAGTACCTGGCCAAAACTCAGAGTAGCAACATTCCAGCATCTCAAAGAATAGCAAGATTTCGGAACCCCAATGAGAGCAACATTCCAGAGCTGAGATTGTGATGTCATAATGCCTCATTCCATAGTTCTTCACAGCCAACCTCATCAGTGATGTTACAATGGCTTGATTGTCCTAGACTTGGCTCACCCAAGAACATAAGAATAGTCTTACTGGGTCAGACCAAAGGTCCATCAAACTCAGTAGCCCGCCCTCACGATGGCCAATCCAGATCCCTAGTACCTGGCCAAGGGCTTGATTGTCCTATACTTGGCTCACGTAAGAACATAAGAACAGCCATACTGGGTCAGACCAATGGACCATCTAGCCCAGTAGCCCGTCCTCACGGTGGCCAATCCAGGTCACTAGTACCTGGCCAAAACTCAAAGACTAGCAACATTCTATACAGAATCCCACAGAATAGCAAGATCCTGGAATCCTAAAGAATAATAAGATTCTAGAATCCCAAGGAGTAGCAACATTCCATGAAACCGATCCAAGGCAAGCAGTGGCTTCCCCCATGTCTGTCTCAATAACAGACTATGGACTTTTCCTCCAGGAAATTGTCCAAACCTTCTTAAAACCAGCTACGCTATCCACTCCTACCACAACCTCTGGCAATACGTTCCAGAGCTTGACTATTGTCTGAGTGAAAAAAATATTTCCTCCTATTGGTTTTAAAAGTATTTCCCTGTAACTTCATCGAGTGTCCCCTAGTCTTTGTAATTTTTGACAGAGTGAAAAATCGATCCACTTGTACCCGTTCTACTCCACTCAGGATTTTGTAGACTTCAATCGTATCTCCCCCTCAGCCGTCTCTTTCCAATCTGACGAACACTGACCGTTTTAGTCGTTCCTCATACGAGAGGAGCTCCATCCCCTTAGTCATCTTGGTCGCTCTTCTTTGAGCCTTTTCTAGGGTAGCATTCCACATTTCTAGTGGTATACAGAATCAGGGCCTAAGAAAGGCTGATGAGTTTTCTCATGTACACATAGACTGCTGGCTTCTCTCTCGTTACTTCTGACCTTCCACTTCTTTCTCCCAAGCACTCTCTCAGAAATAATATATCAAAATTAAAACAAAACACACCACTGCCACCTCTTCTTAACACTCAGAGACACAATCAGAAATCTTTGCACACTTCACCAGAACCCTGTTGGTCCAACATCACTATTGAGTTTCTCACATCGGCCATATCCTATATTTTATGGCCAGCATACATTTGGATACAAAAGCGATCATATTATCCCATTACTTACATTCACGTTCTCTACTCCATTGTGCTTGGATCGGATCCAAGGGTTCTGGATGATATCCAGCTGTGACCCCCACACTGATATGGGGGTGTTACCACTGTGGAAAAATAAAAGGAACCACATTAAAATACTGCCCGACTAAAATTGAGCTTCCCCATACTAGACAAGAAACATTGACCTGCTTTCAATGGTTTAAGAGAAACACTTATGAAGCAACAGATTCAATTACCCACAATGGACTATTCCAGTGTCTCCTCCCCCCAAGAGCCCTTTTCTTAATTTTGCTCATCTAATGATGTAGGCCTCACCAGGGCGCCATTAAAAGTCATTAACTTAAAGTACAGCAATACAAAACCTATAACAAGCTATCATATTTTTAAGGCTTAATCATATGTGGATGTTATGTATGCCGCCGTGTTCAGAAGACTCTAACGTAGGAGAGAAAATGAAAGCGAAATCGGGAACGAAGGAGAAAGAAAACAGAGGGAGACAAAGGGGTATATTCTAAATAGGTCACAAATATCCCCTCCACTCTCGAGACAACTGAACAAACCAAAAAATTACAAAATGCTGCATTAAAGAATCATGCTAACAGAATACATTACATTACATTAGTGATTTCTATTCCGCCATTACCTTGCGGTTCAAGGCGGATTCCATAAGAATTGTCGAGAAATGAAGGTAATACATGTTGGGTAATTTGAACATTTAGATTTGATAGGAGCAGACAGTGTGGTAGGTAGAGCTTGGGAAGGGAACACAAATGCCAAATTCATAAGAGCTGACCAAAAATGATAAACATAACCCAAAAGTCCAAGAAGCCACGCCTTAAGTGTAGTACTGAGGGTAGCAAAGTAAGGGTGAGTGGTGCCTGGGGAGGTGAAACCCCTCCCTCCCACTCCTTCTCGCCCCCCCTTGCCGCGCAAAAACCCTCCTTCCCTTCCCCCATACCTCTTAAATTTTCCTGGCGTGAGCAGCATCCCAAACTTGCTGCCCGCGTCATGTCTGCTCTCCCTTTGACATCATTTCCTAGGTGCAGGACCAGGAAGTGATGTCAGAGAGAGCCAATACCGATGGGGGGGGGGGCAAGTTCGCGATGCTGCTGATGCTGGGATAATGAAAGAGCTATAAGGGAAGGGAAGGGGTGCACATTCACGGCAGGAGGGTCAGGAAGGAGAGGGGAGAGGGCGAAGAGGAGGATGGGTAGCAGTGCCCCCATCAAGACACCTCCCAGGGCGGACCTCCCACCTCACCTCACTTACTCCCCAGCTCCTTAGCCTACGTCTGCATCCCTGACTGACCTTTACGTCGGACCACCGGACCAAAAACCCACCACACTTCAACGACGCACAAACCTACAAAGCTATTTTACCGATCTTAGGCTATGTCCATACGGGAAATTATGTAATTTAAATCACCATAGACTGTCTTCTCGGAAAATACTGCAAATTTTAAAACACCCTATGTCCACTGTCTATATCTCCAAATCTGTATGTTATGACTATACTGTAAAAGCTGAAATTTATACTTCTATGTTCACCAAGTTTGTTTTTCCCACCAAAATTTGCCTTACTTATACTGTGAATGTAATTTTGTAACCCGTTATGGGCTCCTTTGGGAGGAAGGGCTAAATAAATTTTAAAAATTAATAAATAAATACTACGCCACTGTATAGTACACCTTGAAACCAAAATGACCTCTGATAAGTAGGTATAGTTTCCATAGTGGAAGAGATCGAAGAAGTCGGAATTGGAATCAGAGTGGAGATACCATATATAATAGAGTCAGAGTTGAAGGTTTTGTGCACCGACTCCACAGCCCTGTTCAAGAGCATGCAAAAATTATAGTAATTTAGGCTTGTATGTGTGTGCTCTGCCCCAATTCCACCCATTTCTACACTCGCCAAAAAGAATATGCCATCAAATCCTGGAGCGTGTTCGTTCAATAGTAGACATTCCATAGAAGGCATGGAAGTTTCTCCTTACACGTGTAAATGACTAAAATACTGCCATGTACGGATGTGCCTTCTTGTTGCCCAAAACCAGGCTCCTTTTAGAATTACACCCATTTAAGGACAGAAAGAAAGCTACGCAGTGGAAACACGTGCCGAGATCTCTAATAACCATGATCACCCTTGCCGTCATTGTAAAGCAGGGGGGGTCAAAGTTCCTCCTCGAGGGCCGCAATCCAGTCGGATTTTCAGGATTTCCTCAATGAATATTCATGAGATCTATTAGCATACAAGGAAAGCAGTGCATGCAAATAGATCTCATGCATAGTCATTGGGGAAATCCTGGATTGCGGCCCTCAAGGAGGGACTTTGACACCCCTGTTGTAAAGGGAGCCGTATAAGACAATTCAGATTCCTGTAAATCAGTGGTCTCAAACTCGCGCTCCAGAGGCCACTTGCGGCCCGCCAGGTACTATTTTGCAGCCCGCGGTCTGTCCTAGTGCTGCCCGCTCTTTGCAGTGTCCTCCGGCTTCCCCCCTGGCCTTCAGATAATTACCGCAGCCTGCAGAGAGGATTGCCGGTGCTGTAGCGATCGTTGCAGGCTGCCGTCGTCCTCAGCAGCATGTTCCCTCAGCCGCGATCCTGCCCCTGACGTCAGAGGAGGGTCAGGATCGCGGCAGAGGGAACGTGTTGCAGAGGCCGATGGCAGCCTGCAAGGAATGCTACAGCACCGGTGATCGTCTCAGCAGGCTGCAGTAATTAGCTGAAACTAAGACCGGAAGGCCAGGGGGAAGCTGGAGGATGCTGCAAAGAGGGGAACATGCAGGCCTTCGGGGAGGAGGGGGGGAGAAGATTTATAAACTATAAAGAGTTTTACCTCATGCAAAATTGTCATTTCTTTAATAAGATATTAACTATTTTTTCTGTGGCCCTCCAAGTACCTACAAATCTAAAATGTGGCCCTGCAAAGGGTTTGAGTTTGAGACCACTGCTGTAAATCGAACCGCTTGGGTTCACCAATTTCAACAAACGAAGTAAGAGGAAAACTGCAAAGAGGGCTAAGTTTGTAATTCCTGGTTATGACCAGCTGTTTTACGGATTGTCGTAAATCGCATGTTAGCGGTCCATAATAATTAATGCAATGCAATGCTTTCTTGCATGTGCTTGTGCAGCCTGTATTAATTTCCTCTAAGTCAGCAATGCAATTTCTGTATAAAATCCGGTGACTGTAACAAACTTGTTTTATAGTTAACATTCTATATTCCATGACATGTACTCAAGGCCTGGGAATTATGACCCTACAGGACAGTCCCATAAAGTATTTCTTGATTTGCCTCGGCAATTTACAGGTACCCATAGGAAATCCAATTTCGCTGCAAGAAGCTGGCCACAAATTTCCAGAGTTATCTGCTACTTTTTGGAGGGACTGAGCAGTATAATGTTAAAAGCCCTCACCAAGGTAATCTATGTATCACCATGAAGTGTAAAGCCCAATTGGACATGATCATTAATCCACCTCCTAGAATAGAACTGCTGCTCTTCGTCAAGGTCCCTCAGTCTCATCTACCATGTTTCCCCGAAAATAAGGCATTCATTTTGGGTCCAAAAAACGTACAACGATCATCTCTCACCCATCCCTTTGTGCAGCATCTTTCTATCCCTCCCTCCCTCCCCCCCCGTACAGCAGAACCCCGATGACCCCACCAACCCATCCCCCTGCAGCAGCATCTATCCATCCCTCCTTCCCATCCCGCACAGCAGAACCCCACCGACCCTCCCACCGTGAGGCCAACACACTTCCGTTCCAAACAGCGGCGGTAGAAATGACGCGGAGGCACAGGGAAGGCCCTGGCGAGGAAGGCCACGAAGCTGCTTGGAACGGAGGTATGTCGGCCTCATGGTGGGGAGAAAGCGCTGACACCGGCGAATTGGGGAGTGTCGGGGACATTTGGGAGGGGCTTCGGGGCTCGATCCAACTAGGCCTTATTGTTGGGGTATGGCTTATATTAGGACCTACTCCGAAAATCATGCTAGGGCTTATTTTCGGGGAAACATGATATATGCTCTATTTATTTATTCAATTTTCTATACATTCTCCCAGGGAAGCTCAAAAAGGTTTACATGAATTTATTCAGGTCTTCAAGCATTTTTCCCTGTCTGTCCCAGTGGGTTCACAATCTATCTAATGTACCTGGGGCAATGGGGGGATTAAGTGACTTGCCCAAGGTCACAAGGAGTAGCGTGGGTTTGAACCCATAACCTCAGCTTTAACCACTCTAGAAATGAAAATGTAGTAAAAGTGAGCCAAGTAAAGGGCAATCAAGCCATTGTGACATCACTGATGAGGTTGGCTCTTATTGGTGGACTGAGTCATTATGATGTCACAATAGCAGCTCTGGTTACCAGAAACTTTTCACACTATTTATTTATTCAATTTTCTATACCATTCTCCCAGGGGAGCTCAGAACGGTTTTACATGAGTTTATTCAGGCACTTCAGCGTTCGGTATATGCTCTAGGCACTGAGACCAACAAAACTGCTGCTTATTCTTAACAAGATCTTAACAAAACCCCAGAAAAGGTCATCATGATTTGTCTACCTGTTAATCACACATACAACAAAGACTGGCAGGTGAAAACCCACTGTATAAGGACTTGAAATTATGAGAGGCACCTTTCCTCTAAATCAAATGTTTGAGGGGTTGATTTTCAGTGGATGGCAATCAGCGTTTTGCTGACTGCCGCAGGCACTAAACCTGGAAATTCTCTGAGCATCTCTGGGCACTGTTATTCAATTTCTGGGTTTGTGGAGCTGGCTGGCACTTAGCCGGTAAAGTGTAATATTCAACACTTACCCCTTCCTGCCTTTTACTAAGTCACGGTAGAGGTTTCTACTATGGCCTGTAGCGCTAAATGCTTCGACGCTGCTCCAATGCTCTTAGAATCCCTATGAGTGACAGAGCAGCATCGGAGCATTCAGCGCCCCCCGGGCCACGATAGAAACCTAAAGAGGGCCTTAGTGACTTATAAAACTATTGCATACGTTAAAACATCAGTGGTGAAACAACTGAAAAGATCCCCCCCAAAACCCCCAACCCCCAAGATTAGGGGGACCCTCGATGAAGTTACAGGGAAATACCTTTACAACCAATAGGAGGAAATATTTTTTCACTCAGAGAATAGTAAATCTTGTGTAACATATTGCCAGAGGTTGTGGTAAGAGCAGATAGCGTAGCTGATTTTAAGAAAGGGTTGGACAAGTTCCTGGAGGAAAAGTCCATAGTCTGTTATTGAGACAGACATGGGGAAACCACTGCTTGCCCTGGATCAGCGACATGGAATGTTGCTACTCTTTGTGATTCCGGAATCTTGCTATTCTTTGGGATTCCGGAATCTTGCTATTCTTTGGGATTCTATATGGAATGTTGCTACTCTTTGGGATTCCGGAATCTTGCTATTCTTTGGGATTCTGGAATCTTGCTATTCTTTGGGATTCCGGAATCTTGCTATTCTTTGGGATTCTATATGGAATGTTGCTACTCTTTGGGATTCTGGAATCTTGCTATTCTTTGGGATTCTATATGGAATGTTGCTACTCTTTGGGATTCCGGAATCTTGCTATTCTTTGGGATTCTGGAATCTTGCTATTCTTTGGGATTCTATATGGAATGTTGCTACTCTTTGGGATTCCGGAATCTTGCTATTTTTTGAGATTCTATATGGAATATTGCTACTCTTTGGGATTCCGGAATCTTGCTATTCTTTGAGATTCTGGAATCTTGCTATTCTTTGAGATTCTATATGGAATGTTGCTACTCTTTGGGATTCCAGAATCTTGCTATTCTTTGGGATTCTATTAGGAATGTTGCTACTCTTTGGGATTCTGGAATCTTGCTATTCTTTGGGATTCCGGAATCTTGCTATTCTTTGGGATTCTATATGGAATGTTGCTACTCTTTGGGATTCCGGAATCTTGCTATTCTTTGGGATTCTATATGGAATGTTGCTACTCTTTGGGATTCCGGAATCTTGCTATTCTTTGGGATTCTATATGGAATGTTGCTACTCTTTGGGATTCTGGAATCTTGCTATTCTTTGGGATTCCGGAATCTTGCTATTCTTTGGGATTCCGGAATCTTGCTATTCTTTGGGATTCTATATGGAATGTTGCTACTCTTTGGATTTTGGGCAAGTACTAGGGACCTAGATTGGCCATCATAAGAACGGGCTACTGGGCTTGATGGACCATTGGTCTGACCTAGTAAGGCTATCCAAACAAACAAAAAATGAGCTGAAATGAAGTCTGCTGTATAATCACAATTTAAGGAGTAACATAACCCAACCAACTTCCTAAATTCTGAGCATTATTTTGCAACCGGAGCTGAAAAGTGTCTCTTATTTTGTTAAGTGCCAATTTGCAGAAATAAAATTCTATGTTTTGACATTGTTTCAGATCATTGATTGAACCATATCCAGGTCATTCTCTTCCTGGCTGGGATGAGAACTTTTCAGCACCTCCTGTAAGTGTAAAGCTAGAGCTGATACTGTGATGTCATAATGCCTCATTCCACCAATAAGAGTCAACCTCATCAGTGATGTCACAATGGTGTGATTGTCCTACACTTGGCTCACTTTTATTACATATGAGGGGTCGCTGTAAAGTTCTCAGCCCAACCAACCAATTTCTTAAATTCTGAGCGTTATTTTGCCACTGTAGCTGAAAGGAGTGTTATCTTATTTAATTAAGTGCCATTTTGCAGAATCAAAATTCAGTGTTTTGACCTTGTTTCAGATCAATTCATTTTATTTTATATTTATTCAGTTTTCTATACCGTTTCTCCCAAGGGAGCTCAAAACAGTTTACATGAATTTATTCAAGTGCTCAAGCATTTTTCCCTGTGTCCCAGTGGGGTCACAATCTATCTAATATGCCTGGGGCAATTGGGGGGGGGGAGGGATTAAGTCACTTGCCCAGGGTCACAAGGAGCAGCGTGTGTTTGAATCCACAATCTCAGGGTGCTGAGGCTTTAGCTTTAACCACTGCACCACACTCTCCCTTGGTCGGGCTGGGAATTTTTCAGCAACCCCTTGTAAACCTTGTCCTTAGCCCCAGCCGATCCAACTGCATTTGGAGGCCATTTTGAAAAAAAGCCACCACAAACATGCCACTACGCTGCCTGCCCAACAAATGATTGCATGTGGGTTTTTGAAAGGCTAGGACTGTAAAGCATGTAAGAATGTTAAACAGATGACAACACATGTAAAGTTATTATAATTATTATTAGCATTGCAGAATGCAACTGAGCCTGAATTTTCAACGGAAGCTTTATCAACTCGAGGCATCGAAAGACAGGTTAATGTTCCGCACGGATACAGATGATTGGTTTTCTGCGGCATTCTTGAATGTTGCTAGCGTCTGTCTTATTTGCAAGTCAACAAGCAAGGGCCAATGTTTTGCAAGAAAATCAGAAAGAATGCTTGATTTTCTAAAGCGTGGAAAGGGTTAGAATTGTGGAAATGAGAAAACATCATTCCTATGGTCAAGATTGGAAAGCTTTGAAAACCTGGCTGTTTGAAGGTTGTTATTAATGATAATAATATTATATAATATTAAAGAGGCATTAATCAACTGGAAACGGAGGTTGATTAGTTTATGTTGTTAATAAAAGATGATGTATCTTAAGGGAATTGTAGAGGGGTTAACTTCTATCCTGAATGCAGATAGGGATGGTGTTTTCTGTACTCCATCTTCGGCTACTGGTTATGTGGAATATAAATGCCCAAATTAATAATAATACAGCTTTCTTATATCCTGCAATTTTCGACAGGGAATCATTGCGGTTCACAGCAAGCAAGAATACATTTGTGATTCCAGATTAAAGTGGGCAGATTTAGCGTAGATGGTTCAGAGTATGGGGGAGTGATAAATGGGAGCGCTAGACTGCTTATAGCATTTGTAACTATGAGGGGCAGAGGTATGTTTTTAGACTTTTCCTGAAGAGACAGTGTGTTGGAATCAGCCACAGGAAAGCTGGTAGATTGTTCCAGATCTATGGTCCAAGGAATTCAAAAGTGGATGGAATTAAACGTTTTTTTTCCCCGGCATGTTCGTTGAGAAGATGGGAAAGGTATTTTAAATCATTCTGTAAGTCTTGAATTGAGAAAAGTGTGAGATACTGGAATACAGGTCACTAGACCACTGGAGCTTTCTCCGTAGATGGCCTTGTGGATAACACAAGCTATTTTGAAGTGAATACTTTTTTGATAAATTTCCGATGTGTTCCGATATTTCCCTACCAGATTCCTCAGACTGTGCGGAGAATTGAGTCGGTTCAACGAATGGCCACCAGGATGGTCTCGGGGCTCAAGAATCTCCCATATGAGGAAAGACTGAATAAATTGCAGTTATACTCACTCTAAGAACGTAGAGAGAGGGGGGACATGATTGAGATGTTTAAATATATCACGGGCCATATCGAGGTGGAAGATGATATCTTCCTTCTTAAAGGACCCTCGACCACAAGAGGGCATCCGCTGAAAATCAGGGGCGGGCAATTTCATGATGACACCAGGAAGTATTTCTTCACCGAAAGGGTCGATCATTGGAATGATCTTCCACTGCAGGTAATCGAGGCCAGCAGCGTGCCAGATTTTAAGAAAAAATGGGATAGGCATGTGGGATCTCTAGCTGGGTGAAGTTATGAGGGTGGGTCATTAGGGTGGGCAGACTTGATGGGCTGTGGCCCTTTTCTGACGTCATTTTCTATGTTTCTATGTTTTGGGTCAAACATAATACGTTAAGGAAGTAGCTGATGGTTATGACCACCAGCTTCCATTATGGACAGTACCACATGGTTCAGCTGTTTTCCTGGCCAAAAGGCACTGACGTATGAATAGTTCTTCCCAGAATTGTTTTGTAATATAATTAGGAGTCTACTTACTTTTTTTTTTTCTCCTTTTTTGCCTATGGTAAAATATTTAGTAAACACGGTCCTCAAGGCATTAGGAGCAAGCTAACTGCCTTCCAACTCAAACGCTAGTGTGAAGGGACTAAGCTAGTCGCTAACCGATGCCATTTTGAATTTCTGTACTAGCAAAGTAGAGCTGGTTAGGGATAATTCTGACCCAAATGGGGTCCCTAAGGTCTTTCCCACGGGAAAAGGGATATAGGAAGAGAAGGATCTAGAGCCCCGCTTGATGTTCTGGGAGGAGGGACATCAGAGCTTAAAGCCCCTTTAAACCTTGGAAGGGAGGTTGCCTTAGGAAGGCTGATTCCAGCATAAGTTGACTTTATTGAGAATGGATAAGAACTTAACACTCGCGCTACCGTCCCATCTGAGATGGAGGTCTGGTCTGGGGGATGGTCAGCTGAGAATATCCAGGAACCGTATATGCTGGGAGGTGAGAAGCTGATATGCATGGATGGGGAGAGGGACCTTGGGGTGATAGTGTCCGAAGATCTAAAGGCGAGAAAACAGTGTGACAAGGCAGTGGCTGCTGCCAGAAGGTTGCTGGGCTGTATAAAGAGAGGCGTAGCCAGTAGAAGGAAGAAGGTGTTGATGCCCCTGTACAGGTCATTGGTAAGGCCCCACTTGGAGTATTGTGTTCAGTTTTGGAGACCGTATCTGGCGAAGGACATAAGAAGACTTGAAGCGGTCCAGAGGAGGGCGACAAGAATGATAGGAGGCTTGCGCCAGAAGACGTATGAGGAGAGACTGGAAGCCCTGAATATGTATACCCTAGAGGAAAGGAGAGACAGGGGAGATATGAGTCAGACGTTCAAATACTTAAAGGGTATTAACGTAGAACAAAATCTTTTCCAGAGAAAGGACAATGGTAAAACCAGAGGACATAATTTGAGATTGAGGGGTGGTAGATTCAAAGGCAATGTTAGGAAATTCTACTTTACGGAGAGGGTGGTGGATGCCTGGAATGCGCTCCCGAGAGAGGTGGTGGAGAGTAAAACTGTGTCTGAGTTGAAAGAAGCGTGGGATGAACACAGAGGATCTAAAATCAGAAAATAATATTAAATATTGAACTAAGGCCAGTACTGGGCAGACTTGCACGGTCTGTGTCTGTGTTGGTAGAGGATGGGCTGGGGAGGGCTTCAATGGCTGGGAGGGTGTAGATGGACTGGAGTAGGTTTAACGGAGATTTCGGCAGTTGGAACCCAAGCACAGTACCGGGTAGAGCTTTGGATTCTTGCCCTGAAATAGCTAAGAAAAAAATTAAAAAATTTAAATTGAATCAGGTTGGGCAGACTGGATGGACCATTCGGGTCTTTATCTGCCATCATCTACTATGTTACTATGTAAACTGCCAGTGCTCTCAAAGAAATAGGTATTTAACTTTCAGAGGCTTAATGTGGATCTACTGATCACAGCCCATTAATATTTTGTGGCATGTTCTTCCAAGTTTTTCAGTGTTATTGGTGGTAATCATATTAATGTTACCAATAACACATGAATGCATTTTCATCATAAATTCAGCGGGCCTAAGCTGGGAGAGTGGGCGACGAGATGGAAGATGAAGTTTAATGTAGAGAAATATAAAGTCTTGCATGTAGGGAACAGAAACCCAAAGCACAGCTATACAATGGGAGGGCTGGTAATGGGTGAAAGTACCCAAGAAAAGGACTTGGGGGTAATAGTGGACAAGACAATGAAGTTGTCGGCACAATGCGCAGCGGCCGCTAAAAAGGCGAATAGAATGCTAGGTACTATCAAGAAAGGTATTACAACCAGAACGAAAGAAGTTATCCTGTATCGGGTGATGGTGCGCCCCCATCTGGAGTACTGCGTCCAATATTGGTCACCGTACCATAAGAAGGATATGGCGATACTCGAGAGGGTTCAGAAAAGAGCGACACGATTGATAAAAGGTATGGAAAATCTTTCATATGCTGAAAGATTAGAGAAACTGGGGCTCTTTTCCCGGTGTCAGGTCAAAAGCGCGCCGGGACAAAGGCGCGCCCAGACAATTGAGCGCAGCGCGGAGGTGCGCGCCACTCAAAATTAATGTTTTTAGGGCTCCGACGGGGGGTTTTGTTGGGGAACCCCCCCCCCACTTTACTTAATAGACATCGCGCCGCGTTGTGGGGGGTGTGGGGGGTTGTAACCCCCCACATTTTACTGAAAACTTCACTTTTTCCCTGTTTTTAGGGAAAAAGTTGTTTACAGTAAAATGTGGAGGGTTACAACCCCCCAAACCCCCCATAACGCCGGCGCGATGTCTATTAAGTAAAGTGGGGGGTTTCCCCAACAAAACCCCCCGTCGCAGCCCCTAAAAACAGTAATTTTGAGCGGCGCGCACCTCCGCGCTGCGCTCAATTGTCTGGGCGCGCCTTTTGTCTTTCGCGCCGTTGTCTATGAACCCTTTTCCCTGGAGAAGCGGAGACTTAGAGGGGACATGATAGAGACTTACAAGATCATGAAGGGCATGGAGAAAGTGGAGAGGGACAGATTCTTTCGAAAACTACAAGAACGAGAGGGCATTCGGAAAAGTTACGAGGGGACAGATTCAGAACCAATGCTAGGAAGTTCTTCTTTACCCAGAGGGTAAAGGGTGGTGGACACCTGGAATGCGCTTCCAGAGGGTATGATAGGACAGAGTACGGTATTGGGGTTCAAGAAGGGATTAGATAACTTCCTGAAGGAAAAGGGGATAGAGGATCACTATACAGGTCCTGGACCTGATGGGCCGCCGCGTGAGCTGACTGCTGGGCACGATGGACCTCTGGTCTGACCCAGCAGAGGTACTACTTATGTTCTTATATGGCAGCCCTGATGCACTAAAAATATAAGTGCTTTACTTACGCCAACTCAAAGGCAGATGCAAGCGGGCACACCTAAGTATGCCATGCCATGCGTGCAACTTATATTATTATGTAACTTGCACCTGTTGCTAGGCAAAATGTCCATACCCTGCTCATAAAAATGCATTTTACTTACCACCACCTAGCCATTCTCGTGATAAGTGCTATTAATCTATAAATATATGTACATTATTGCTGCCTAACTTTTAGAATTTCTTCTAGGGACAGGTTGCGAAAACAGTCTCGGAATCGAACTCAGGTAGACATCACAAATCTATAAAGATAGCTGAAACAGGTTCCTTTTAAAGAAGAGTTCTGCTAAGGTCAACAAAAAAGAGGGAAGGGAAGAAAAGTACCCATATCACAGGTAACCAATCGGCAGTACTCTTAGGACCTCTTCCATCAGACTGCGATAGCAGTTTTTAAGCGCAGGGAGCTGCTCTGAATGGCCCGCGCTGCTCCCTACGCTCCTTGAGTTCTTATGAGTGTCGGAAGCAGCGCGGGCCATTCAGCGCGGCTCCCCGCGCTAAAAACTGCTATCGCAGCCTGATAGAAGAGGGCCTTAGTTCAAATGACCTTTATTGTCCAAACTCTTGACTGCAGCTGACAAAAAATCAAACATGATGAGAACAATCAGTGTACAAAAGACCTGACACGGTGCCTTCCCTCAGGAGTTCAGTCTTCTATGAAGTCACATCAAAGAAGTGAAATGAATTTCCCTGGAGAGTCTCAATGGACCAAGGGCCAAACTTGCATCCTGATGTGAAGAAAATGTGATGAACACATCTACGAGGGATCTTCAAAAAGTTTATGCACATTTATTTTTTTTATTAACATTATTTATTATATATCTTAAAGGGACTTGGGAGTTCTGATCGACAAGTCGATGAAGCCGTCAACGCAATGTGCAGCGGCGGCGAAAAGGGCGAACAGAATGCTAGGAATGATAAAGAAGGGGATCACGAACAGATCGGAGAAGGTTATCATGCCGCTTTACCGCGCCCTCACCTGGAGTACTGCGTACAGCACTGGTCGCCGTACATGAAGAAGGACACGGTACTACTCGAAAGGGTCCAGAGAAGAGCGACTAAGATGGTTAAGGGGTTGGAGGAGCTGCCGTACAGCGAAAGATTAGAGAAACTGGGCCTCTTCTCCCTCGAACAGAGGAGATTGAGAAGGGATATGATCGAAACATTCAAGATATTGAAGGGAATTGACTTAATAGAGAAAAAGAGATTGTTCACCCTCTTCAAGGTGAAGAGAACGAGAGGGCACTCGCTAAAGTTAAAAGGGAAAAGATTCCGTACAAAGATAAGGAAGTTCTTCTTCACCCAGAGAGTGGTAGAAAATTGGAATGCTCTTCCGGAGTCTGTCAAAGGGGAAACACCCTCCAGGGATTCAAGACAAAGTTAGACAAGTTCCTGCTGAACTGGAACGTACGCAGGTAGGGCTAGTCTCAGTTAGGGCGCTGGTCTTTGACCAGAGGGCCGCTGCGTGAGCAGACTGCTGGGCATGATGGACCACCAGGGCAGGATTAACCAATAGGCCAAAGAGGCACGTGCCTAGGGCCCGGAATGGTCAGGGGGGCCCGATGAAGGAGGACATCAACATTGTTTTTTCCAAACGGCGAAGGGCCATTCCAGGATCGATTGGCAACGTGGGCCCCACCCCGATCGGCAACGCGGGCCCCCACTCCATCGATGGAAAGTAAGACAAGCAAGCAATGCGGATAAGAAAGGCAACGGGAACTGTAATTGTGCAAGCGGTGCTGCTTGCCCAAAGCTTTCCTCTGATGCAGCTTCCTGTTTCCGCCTGGGCGCATGGTGGGCGGGGCAGGGGGGCCTAGTGTACTTGTGTGCCTAGGGGCCCTCGACGAATTAATCCTGCCCTACGGACCACCGGTCTGACCCAGCAGCGGCAATTCTTATGTTCTTAAAAGCTAATTATATCACTTTTCCATGTCATCACCCTGATTTATGATACATTTTTCCCAGCGTCCTACTAATACGCCCTCTTACCACTTCTGCCCCAACCACTTCCCGCAAAAACATGAAAATGTGGAAATATTTTGAAGAAGCCTCGTATATGTCCACAAAATAGAGTGGTCAAGCCCCCAAAGCCAGGCTCATAAAATCTAGAGGCTGCTGGCTGCACATTGCAGAATACAACAGGGAAAAATTGTAACCCTGAATAACAGGCTTCCGTCCACTTTTCTGATAAAAATTGAAAGCAAGTCTTAGCCTCTACTCCATTCTTGCACTAAGTCCTGGAGGCAGCACCGAATCTCAACAAATTTCTCAGCAATGAAACCACAGAAACACCTTGCTAATGGTGTGCTCTCTGCAGTGGACGGAAAGATAATGAAACCAGCCTTCGTAATGCATAGAATGGATGCCACAGTTCTCTTTCTACAAACGTTAATTAAGGCACTTGTACGCGGTTTTTAAAACAGTGCATTCTGATGCAGGTCTGTGGCTGTTTCTTCCAAATGATTTTTTTTTTTTTAAACTAGTTCTCAAACAGAACATGTTGAGGATGGAGGATGGGCAGGGGAGGGCTTCAATGGCTGGGAGGGTGTAGATGGGCTGGAGTAAGTCTTAACAGAGATTTCGGCAGTTGGAACCCAAGCACAGTCCCGGGTAGAGCTTTGGATTCTCGCCCAGAAATAGCTAAGAAGAAAAAAAAAAAAAAAAAAAAAATTTAAATTGAATCAGGTTGGGCAGACTGGATGGACCATTCGGGTCTTTATCTGCCGTCATCTACTATGTTACTATGTTACTATGTCACACACACACACACTTCCATCTGTGGGTTTGTTTGGGGGTTTTTTTTTTGGGGGGGGGGGTTGGGGGGTAAGGATTTTTTCGGTGAAAATTAATACCTTTATTTCTGAGCATGCAAAACTCTGCATCTTTATTACCTCCCCCAGTGTAATTTCCCCTCCCCCCCCTTTAGAAAAGCTGAAATAAAAATGCAGGGAGAGTATGAACATTTAGAAACATCGCTTTTCTTTTACTCACATACAAGATCAATTTCAAACAGCCTGTTTACTGCTACCAGACGCACACAGCACTGTATAGATTCACAAAGAGAAAACAGTCCCTGCTCGAAAGAGCTTACAATCTAAACAGCCAAGACAGACAAACAGGATGTCATGGATACAGTTAAGGGGAATGGTTAATCAGTTGGTTGGTTGGAGGGCAGAGGGGAGTCCAGGACAATCAAGCCATTGTGACATCACTGATGAGGTTGGCTCTTATTGGTGGAATGAGGCATTATGACATCACAATCTCAGCTCTGCTTCACATTACTACTACTATGAATTATTTCTATGGCGCTACCATACATATACAGTGCTCTACAAAGTCACAAAGAAGACAGTCCCTGCTCGAAAGAGCTTACAATCTAAACAGGCAAGTCAGACAAATAGGATGTCATGGATACAGTTAAGGGGAAGGGTTAATCTGCTGGCTGGGTTGGAGGGCAGAGGGGAGTACAGGACAGTCAAGCCATTGTGACATCAGTGATGAGGCTGGCTCTTATTGGTGGAATGAGGCATTATGACATCACAATCTCAGCTCTGCTTCCCAAAGACTGAAACTCTTCACACTACTACTACTACTATTATGAATTATTTCTCTAGCGCTACCAGACGTATACAGTGCTCTACAAAGTCACAAAGAAGACAGTCCCTGCTCCAAAGAGCTTACAATCTAAACAGGCAAGTCAGACAAACAGGATGTCATGGATACAGTTAAGGGGAAGGGTTAATCTGCTGGCTGGGTTGGAGGGCAGAGGAGTAGGGTTAGGGATTGAAGGCTATATCAAAAAGGTAGGTTTTCAGTCTGCTTTTAAACAAGGGAAGGGTCTCGGCGGTCAAACTCGGGTAATTTATTCCAGGCATAGGGAAAAGTTAGATGAAAGGAACAAAGTCTGGAACTGGCAATGGAAGAGAAGGGTAACGCTAAGAGTGACTTATCTGAGAACTGAGTTCTCTGGGAGGTGTATAAGGAGAGAGAAGCGAGGAGAGATATTGAGGGGCAGCAGAAGGAACACACTTGTAGGTCAGCAATAGGAGCTTGAACTGTATGCGAAGGCGGATCGGGAGCCAGTGAAGTGACTTAAGGACCTATGTAAGTAGCCAAGGTTTCATTCAGAAACATTTACGGAACTGAACAGTGTTAAAGCGAACACACCATAGCTGCCAAGATACCCAGTTCCATGAGGAAGATTTCAAGCCACTCTTGGTTTTTTGGCAACCTTACGATGATGCATTTTGGGACCTGCAGCACTGATTTCAATGGATAGAGCCAGAGACTACAAATCCCAGACTGCTTTGGACCAGCCTGAATCTCCGTGTTGACGAGAGCGCAGCCTTGAGAGTCATTCACTTGCCTGACTGGTTCAGATTTACAAAAGACATAAGCGGTTCAGGTAATTCACTGCTGGGGCAATCAATGGCTGTAATAAGGCCATGCATTTGGGCTGCAGAAACCCGAGGGAACGGTACAGTTTAGGGGGGTGAAGAACTTCTGTGCGAGAAAGAGGAATGGGACTTGGGTGTGATTATATGTGATGATCTTAAGTGGCCAAACAGGCTGAAAAGGCGACGGAGAAAGCTGGAAGGATGCTAGGGTGCGTAGGGACAGGAATGGCCAGTAGGAAAAAGGAGATATTGATGGCCCTGTATAAAGACTCTGGTGAGACCTCATATAGAATATTGTGTAGAAGTCTGGAGGCCGCACTTTCAAAAAGATATAAACAGGATGGAGTTGGTCCAGAGCAATGGTCTCAAACTTGTGGCCCGCCAGGTACTATTTTGAGGCCCTCGGTATGTTTCTCATAATCACAAAAGTAAACTAAAACAGTTTCTTGATCATCTGTCTCTTTAGCTATAAATGATAATATTATTATTAAGACTTAGCCAAAAGAAAAGATTTATAAACTATGAAGAGTTTTACCTCATGCAAAATTGTCATTTCTTTAATAAGACATTAACTATTTTTTTCTGAGGCCCTCCAAGTACCTCCAAGTCCAAAATGTGGCCCTGCAAAAGGTTGGAGTTTGAGGCCACTGGTCCAGAGAAAGGGAACTAAAATGGTTGATGGTCTATGCCAGGGGTCGGCAATTCCGGCCCTCGAGAACCACAGGCAGGTCAGGTTTTCAGGATATTCACAATAAAGATGCATGAGATATATTTGCATCTCAAGGAGGCAGTGCATGCAAATCCATCTCATACATATTCATTGTGGATATCCTGAAAACCTGATCTGTCTATGGCTCGTGAGGACCGGAATTGCCTACCCCTGGTCTACGCCATAAGGTATATGGGCACAGACTTAAAGATCTCAATATACTGTATATACTTTGGAGGAAAGACAGAAGAGGGGAGATATGATAGAGATATGGTGTTTAAATACCTATATGGAATAAATACACGAGGTGAGTCTTTTTCAGCTGAAAGGAAACTCCAGAGTGAAAGGGCATAGAATAAGGTTAAGAGGTGATAGGCTCTGGAGTAATCTAAAAAAATACTTTTTTTTTACAGAAAGGGAAGATAGATGCATTGAATAGTCTACCAGTAGAGGTGGTGGAGACAAAGACTGTGTCTGAATTCAAGAAAGTGTGGAACAGGCACGTGGGATCTCTTAGGGAGAGGAGGAGATAGTGGATGCTGCAGATGGGCCATTTGGCTTTTATCTGCCATCATGTTTCTATAACCATAAAGACCTCACAATGCAGGTGTAAAGAGACTTAGCCAATAGGAAGAGGAGATGCAAATGGTAAGAGTCTTAGGGAGAAGAGAACATAAGAACATAAGCAGTGCCTCTGCTGGGTCAGACCAGAGGTCCATCGTGCCCAGCAGTCCGCTCTCGCGGCGGCCCAACAGGTCCAGTACCTGTGCAGTAATCCTCTATCTATACCCCTCTATCCCCTTTTCCAGTAGGTAATTGTCTAATCCTTTCTTAAATCCCATTACTGTACTCTGCCCTATCACGTCCTCTGGAAGCGCATTCCAGGTGTCCACCACACGTTGGGTAAAGAAGAACTTCCTAGCATTCGTTTTGAATCTGTCCCCTTCTATCTTTTCCGAGTGCCCTCTTGTTCTTTTATTTTTTGAAAGTTTGAAGAATCTGTCTCTCTCTACTTTCTCTATGCCCTTTATGATCTTGTAAGTTTCTATCAAATCCCCTCTAAGTCTCCTCTTCTCCAGAGAAAAGAGACCCAATTTCTCCAATCTCTCAGCGTATGAAAGGTTTTCCATACCTTTTATCAGACGTGTCGCTCTCCTCTGGACCCTCTCGAGTAACGCCATATCCTTCTTAAGATATGGTGACCAAAATTGGACGCAGTACTCCAGATGCGGGCGCACCATCGCCCGATACAATGGCAGAATAACTTCTTTCGTTCTGGTCGCAATACCTTTCTTGATTATACCAAGCATTCTATTCGCTTTCTTGGCGGCCGCTGCACACTGTGCCATCGGCTTCATTGTTGTGTCCACCATTACCCCCAAGTCCCTTTCCTGTGTACTCTCCTTCAATAATATCCCTCCCATCGTATAGTTGTACCTCAAGTTTCTGCTTCCCATATGTAATACTTTACATTTCTCAACGTTGAACTTCATCTGCCACCTCGTCGCCCATTCCCCTAGCTTGTTCAAGTCCCTTTGCAATTTTTCGCAGTCTTCTATAGTCCGAGCACCACTAAAAAGTTTGGTGTCGTCTGCAAATTTTATTATCTCACACTTTGTCCCTGTTTCTAGATCATTTATGAATATATTAAATAGCAGTGGCCCGAGCACCGAGCCCTGCGGTACACCACTCGTGACCCTCCTCCAGTCAGAGTAGTGGCCTTTCACTCCTACCCTTTGCTTTCTACCTTCCAACCAGTTTCTGATCCATCTATGTACATCTCCTTCCACCCCATGGTTCTTCAGCTTCTGGAGTAGACGTTCATGGGGCACCTTGTCAAAGGCTTTTTGGAAATCTAGATATATGATGTCTATGGGGTCTCCTCTGTCCATTTGTTTGTTAACTCCCTCGAAGAAGTGCAATAAGTTCGTTAGGCACGATCTACCCTTGCAGAAACCATGTTGACTGGTTATCAGTAGTTCGTTCCTTTCGAAATGTTCATCGATGTTTTCTTTTATCAGAGCTTCTGCCATTTTTCCCGGAACCGAGGTCAGACTCACTGGTCTGTAATTTCCAGGGTCTCCTCTTGATCCCTTTTTAAAGATGGGCGTAACGTTGGCTATCTTCCAATCCTCCGGGATCACGCCTGTTTTTAGGGACAGGTTGCAAATTTGCTGTAGTAGTTCCGCTATCTCCTCCTTTAATTCTTTCAGAACCCTTGGATGTATTCCGTCCGGACCCGGGGATTTGTCAGGTTTTAGTTTTCCTATCTGCCTGCGTACGTCTTCAAGGCTCACTTCTATGTATGTTAATTTTTCTGTTTGACTTCCATGAAAGAATTGCTCAGGTTCCGGTATGTTTGAAGTGTCCTCATTTGTAAATACAGACGAAAAAAACATGTTTAGCCTTTCTGCCACTTCTTTCTCCTCTTTCACAACTGTGGATGCTGCAGATGGGCCATTTGGCCTATATCTGCCATCAGGTTTCTATGTTTCTATGACGTCCTAGTTCAGAGGTGTAGCCAGATGGCAAATTTTGTGAAGGCCTACAAACATAATAGGTGGGAATAAAATGCCCTCTCTGCCCCCTGCTCCCCCTCCCCAGCTCTATATCCCATCTCCACTCCTCTGGCCTCCCCCAGCTCATCTTAAAATATAAACATCCGAGCTAGTAGGGATCCCCAAGCTTCGCCAGCCGAAGACCTCCTTTTACTGCCTCAGCAGTCAAGTTTCAAGTTTCAAGTTTATTATGGGACTTGATAAATCGCTTAATCAAATATTCTAAGCGATGTACATTTAAAATCTAAGCGATGTCATTGACAGTGTTCCTGAGCCAGCAATGGCAGCTCCAAAATACCTCTCATTGACTGCCAAGATTAGCAGTAGGGAGTTCTGGATGTCTTTAGAGGAGGTCTCCAGCTGGTGGTTCTTGGGGATTCCTGTCAGCTATGGCAAGGGTGCATCACTGCTCGGTGGACCTGAACCACCTGTCCACTCAAGAACAAAGGTGGTTTTCTTGTTTCACCAATGCCAGAATAGCTTTCAAAATGCCAAAATGCTTTGGAAGCTTCGTACCATTAAGAAGTATTTTGATGAAACCTCATTTCGTTTATTGGTACAGTCTTCTATTTTAAGCTTTCTTGATTATTGTAACATTATATATTTAGGTGCTTACAAGAAAATTATTAAAAAAAACAGAGTGATTCAGAATACTGCTGTTCGCCTCATTTTTGGTTTTAAAAAAATGGGAGCATATCACTCTGTTTTATTTGAAACGCCATTGGTTACCGGTGGAGTCTAGAATTTTGTTTAAATTTTCTTGTATATGCTATAAATCAGTTCCTGGTCTGTTACCAGGCTATCTTGCGCCTCATTTTCCCTTGAGTCTCGCTAACAAGATCACACGTGGAGTGCACTTGTTTACCTATACTTCCTTAAAATCCTGTCGTTATAAGAGTTTCCTGGAGAGAACCCTCTCACTTCAAGCCCCCAAACTGATTTCATGGCTTGGAAAAAATATTCCAGAGGTCTCTTCTTACTTTGCGTTTAGAAAATTGTTAAAAACACAACTTTTTGATAGGTTGGTATCTTAAACGCATCGTTATTTTTTAACAAGTCTTTTTAGATCTATCGGATGTATTTCTATCTGTACTATATGTATCAACTTGTTGGGTTAGGTTAGTTTTTAACAGCTTTTTTCCTTAAACTCTTAACTAGTTTAGACTCAGCTGACATTTTATTTGCATTATATGCATCATTTTCTTGCCTGTTAGTGGGTATTTTATCTGCACTCTTTTTATTCTTAATGCATTTTACTGGTATTATCCTATATAATAAAAAGCTAGCCGCGCATGCGCACTCCTATTTGCGTGTTCCATGCGCTGTAGGTCTGTGGCCGCAGGAGTGCGCATGCGCGCCTACCTGTGACAGTACCCGGCACTCTTGGACGCAGGCCTTCCTGCTCTTCAACTCCTCCGAATCCTTTCGTAAACGGCGACCGCCGAGGAAGTCCGCACCACCCGTCGTGGCCTCCCCCGAGGTGAGGCCGAGCTGCGTACTGACCTCTCCGACAGGTCGTGCCGGTGCGACAGCCACGTGTAGGTCTGTCTCTGCAGCAGCTTCAGCGCCGAGGTTAGCACCATGGCACGCCAGGCATGTCCCTGCCTCCCCCGCCGCTGGGCTCGGGCTCCTGGGGGCCGGCGGCGCGAGCCGCCTGGCCGGTGCTTAGGCCCCGCCTCCCCGCTTCCACCCGACACGGTGCCGCCAGACCCGGACAGCTTCACACGAGGAAATAACATTAGGGCCCGACACTCACAGACCCGCGAGCAGGGTTGCCATGGAAACCCAGCCGCCATAACAAGGCAGCAAGACCGGTCCTGGAAGAAAAAGGGAAAGCGAGGCAGTAAATGGGTGAGAACAGGAGAGCAAAACAGTGAGAGGGGGCAAAAGGGGAAGGGGAGGAAGAGTGGGAGAAACCCCGGCCAAAACCAAAAATAAAAACAACCACTGCCACAGAGGGGGAAAATGACGCTTCCATTTGGGGCAGGGAAGGGTGGGGCTTCTCGGTGGATTAATAGGCTCCAGGGACATGGGAGAAAAGGGGGCTGGAAGCTGAAAGGAAAAAGATGGGAGAAGAGGGCTGGGGGGGGGGGCTAAAAAATGAGTTTGGAGCTGGGGCTGAAAATAGGGGACATGTGAAGGAAGGAGGCTTTTAACAGGCTTAAACACTAGAGGGGATCAGGAGCCAAATGCACAGCAGGGGCTTCGAGGGCAAGAGAGCTGCAGTTGGAGAGACTGAAGAAGGGAATGTTCAGATAAAGAACAGAGACTGAAGAAGGAATAAAATAAAAAAAAAAAAAGAGACACCTACAGGGAAACACAGGATCAGGAGCATACAGAGAAAACAGAAGTTTGAAGGAATCAGGAACATATACAAAAAGGAGAGCAGAGACCCCTGCAAGAAGAGAAAAAGAGCAAAGAGACTGGGGATGAGAAAGAGAGCCGAGATGCTTGCAGGGAGAAAAAGCGAGGCAGTAATGTTACAGCTTGACAGTGCAGAGTGAGGAAGAAAGCAGAGACAGCGCTACACAGGGAAATGGAGGGAGGAAAGAGACAGAAAGAAAAAGACAGACAGACATATATTCTAGCACCCGTTAATGTAACGGGCTTAACGACTAGTATTGTATATGCATTGTGATTATTGTTAAGTTCTATTATTCCTATTTGTCTTGTTTCATCTGCATTTTATGTACTTGCCCAGTTGTTGTGAACCGGCTAGAACTTTTGCGGTATGGCGGTATATAAGAATAAATTATTATGGTCTCCTCTGACCTCCTTCGGAGAACACTACTGCTTTGTTTGCTGGTACAGTGGTACCTTGGTTTGCGAGCATGATCCGTTCCAGGAGCATGCTCGTAAACCAAAACGCTCATTTATCAAAGCAGAGTTCCTCATAGGATATAATGGAGACTCGGACAATTCGTTGCTACTGCTGCCAGCGACCGACATAAACATAACAGAACTGGGGCACTGGGGCTCTTTCCACAGCCAACCAACCTCACTGGGGCCTTGCATCTTTAACTTCTTTTTCGTTCAGTGCTTACATTCATGCCGGCTTTCTTCGCCTCACTGTGCCGCGGTGCCTACCTTCATGCCGCAGTGCTCATTTCAAGCTGCAGGCAACAGTTCCCATGTTCCCCCCATGGCCGACCCGGAAGCTCTCCCTGTGCTGCGGTGCCTAACTTCATGCCAGCTTTCTCCTTCTTGCCACAGTGCTCGTTCAAAGCGGCGGGCAGCAGTTCCAACGTGCTCCCCGCAGCCGACCCGGAAGCCCTCCCTCTGACGTCGCAACGTCAGAGGGAACGTCTCAGGGCCAGCTGCAGGAGGCATGCAGGAGCTGCCGCCGCGGCCCAGAGCAAACACAGCAAGAAGGAGGGAGCCGGCAAGAAGGCAATCATCCAGGGGCGGCAGACGGAACAAACGCATTGCCCTCGAGCGGGCCGCACGGGACAGCAGGCTGGACACCCTAAAAGGCAAAACTGAAGTGAAAGAGCATCAGAAAGCGTGCATTGCAAGGTATGGAGAGGGGGATGCGGGATGTTTTACTTTGGGACATGCTCATATAGCGAGTCAAGCTCGTTTTACGAGTCACAAATTTTACAAATGTTTTGCTCGTCTTGCAAAACACTCGTAAACCGCGGTACTCGTAAACCGAGGTTTGACTGTATTCTAAATACAAGAGGAGATCATCAAGAGCACCATAGGTGAGGAGTCGGTAAATTCCAAAGTTATTAAGCAGATGGGGAGTGGAGAGACAGACACGCAGACTCTGCAAGGAAACTAGACTAGCTACATTACAGTAAAATCTTTGGAAAATATGAGAATGTGGTCTCAACGTTACTAAGTGGATTTATTAGTGGAAACAGCGAGATGAAATGTGCTGCGTTGCTCCTGGAACTATAAAGGAAGAGGAGTTCTTACAGCTTGCCAAAAAAATGCAGATCCGTAGGTTTAGTGGCAAAGCGCCAGATTCAGTTTTCGAGCAACCTTAGCAAATACATCTCGCAAGAACATTTCCTTGGCACAATATCAGACCAGTGTATCATTTGCCCAAGCATCTCATTTTCACCACTTCTGTAAAGGAAACTTTACCACTCGAGACAGCCTGCAAACAACTTTTGCCCAAAACTCTGCTCAAACATGTCAAGAGGTATGCGGGGGGTGGAGGAGAAAAGGAGAGGCACCGGCGCTTGGGGGGGGACCCGACCCCTCCCCCTCACTCCTCCTTACTATGCTACTGCACTGGTGTTGCCAGAGACTGCAACAATTCATGTTTGTTACCTGTTGCATCACTGCATGTTTCTCTATGTCATGTTCAACCAGGAAGGAAAGAGGAAGTGATGTCAGCAAAACAGGAAGCGGCAGAGAGAAGCCTGCGGGGCTGCAGCAGGCGACAATTATGAATTGCAACAGCCGCTGGTGACACATCACTCCCAAAACTGTAAAGTTCTAAAATCCAAAATGTCTCTGGTCCCGAGCATTTCGGAGAAAGGATCTTGTACCTGTACTAGCTCCTATATTTAAGCACTCAGGGCTCGATTCACTAAGCAAACCGATCGTGTAACGATCGGTTTGCGACCCCTTTGTGACCACGACCCGATTCACTAACCTCGTGGCCGATCCTATTCCGATTCACGCATGAAAATGAGGGTAAACTGCATGCAAAGTGGGAAGGACACGGTTCAATAACCTTTTCAAGGAACACTGACTGGGCTGGCTGATCCAAAAAGAAGCAACTGGTGAGGACCAGTCGCTTACAAACTTTCCTGCTCTCTGCCTACTTCTCCTGCCCTTTTCAGCCCGACTTCAGCCCCGACTCTCCTCGGCCTATCCTGCTCTTTTCAGCCCGACTTCTCCTGCCCTTTTCAGCCAGACTCTTCTCTCGCCACCTTGTGCCCCGGCTCACCATCCCGACTTTCCTGCCCTTCCCTGACAGTGCGAGTCCGTGGTTTTGACCCATGGGTTTAAAGCGGGTTAAAACCACGGGCTCGCGAATTAGTAGTAAAATCCCCCAGAAAAAAAGCTCCATAAGCTTCAAGATCGCTCACTGCGGATCAGCCAAGGATCGGGTACGGAGAGGCAGGTTAGTGAATTTAGCCCTAAGATTTATCACAGATCTATAGCTGGCATAGATGTTAGCATGTGAGTGCAACATTTAAGCAAATAATTAACAGTATTATGTAAGTTAAGTATGTCAGTGTCAGCCCCGCCCATGCCCCTCCCCCACAAACACCCGACTTGCAATTAGGCACCAATGGCCCGATTCACTAACCTGCCCTATCGTGACCGATCCATGTCTGATCCGTGGCAAGCCAACCATGTGCAGATCATCTTCTTTGCCTGTAGATGGTCTGCGCAAGCGTTTGCTGTCCATGCTTTTTTATTTTTTTTACCTTAGTTTTACTCACGAGCCCGTGGTTTTAACAGGCTCGCGCAGCAGGGAAGGGAGGCAGAGCAGGAGATTATAGGGGCTGCAAAGGCAGGAGAATCGGGGCTGAGAGCAGGGTATTTCCTCAAGCGATTGGTCCTCAGCAGTTGCTTGTTTTTGGATCGGCCAGCCTGAATTTTGTTAGCGAATCGCGTCCTTCCTACTTTGCATACCGTTTCCCCTCATTTGCATGCACGGATCGGAATCGGATCGACACAGAGGTTAGTGAATGGGGGTCAGAGGAAAATCGGGTCGCAAACCAATCGGTACACGATCAGCACCAAGTCATTTTAGCTTGTAATTACAGAATAACGGTTAGGTGTATGCCAATCATTCATGCGTAAATGTTGCTTTAATTTAGGTGTATTTGTATAGAACAAAGGGGATACAGGTTTGTTGAGGCTCCACAAATCTGTCCTGCAGTTTTACATTGTTCTAATATTAAGGTCCTCCAACATACACAAAAGCACTTTTCCTAAAACCTCTTCAGTCCCGATTAATCCTTGGCCTCATATGAATAGAACCTCCAATGTACACAGATCCTAGGATCTAAGCCTCTAGACCAGTGATTCCCAACCCTGTCCTGGAGGAACACCAGGCCAATCGGGTTTTCAGGCTAGCCCTAATGAATATGCATGAAGCAAATTTGCATACCTATCACTTCCATCATATGCAAATCTCTCTCATGCATATTCATTAGGGCTAGCCTGAAAACCCGATTGGCCTGGTGTTCCTCCAGGACAGGGTTGGGAATCACTGCTCTAGACCAGGGATCTCAAAGTCCCTCCTTGAGGGCCGCAATCCAGTCGGGTTTTCAGGATTTCCCCAATGAATATGCACTGAAAGCAGTGCGTGCACATAGATCTCATGCATATTCATTGGGGAAATCCAGAAAACCCGACTGGATTGCGGCCCTCAAGGAGGGACTTTGAGACCCCTGCTCTAGACCCAGAGACTGTCATTTTTGACATATTATACACCAAAGACTTAGTTCAAGAAACTTAAACTCAGTACTTTTGGGACCTTAGCTTAGCTCTAAATGAGCTGATGAAGAGATAACTTCCGATAATCGCCGGGGTCCACTATAAATGCGCCTGTTTAACTTTCAAAATCCTATATGGTATCCTCCCTCCCTTTATCCCTCTTTCTTGGAATTCCTCAAACCCTAATACCACCAGATCCTCCCACAAATTAAAACTATCCTTCCCCCTCGCTAAAAGGCATTTCCCACACAGGAAAGCTAGGGACCTCCCTCCACTTCAAAATCAATGAGCTCTGGAACAACTTTACCTCCCCTCTTCGGAACTTGAGCTCTCTCCAAGTTTTCCGCAAACATCTGAAAACCTGGCTTTTCTCAAAAAATGTAAGTCTCCCTCCAACTTAGGAATCAAGGAAACTCTTATATCTTGGCATCCCAAGTCCTTTAAATTTTCTTCACACTTCTACCTCTAACCCTCTGTTGTAGTTCCTTCCTATTTCTCCTACTGTAAACCGCGTCGAGCTCTACGAACGTGGAGATGATGCGGTATACAAACCTAAGGATTAGATTGGATTAGATTAGATAACTGTACCTCACAATGCTCCATTCTGGCTCTATCCTCAGGATGGTTGGATCCTCCATGTACACAAATTGCAGTTCTTGATGGATCTTGGCTTTATCCACCTGCACGGACACCTTCACACTCCCAACGCCTTCGGTTGACGCTGTGGTGTTACAGATTATTTCCTTGGCTGTCCGTCTAAGAAGCAAAATAAAACTTTAAGATGAAAGAATTCAGTCTCTCTTCCCTAACCAACGGTGGCCACTCCTTGACAACTACTCCAAAATATTAACGCAATGCTTAAGGATGTAACTCATTAGGTACAGACTGGCCATTTTATTGTGAATCACCTGAGGGGGCCCCAGAAGAGCCACTTGCTTTCTAATAAGATTTTAACAAGTCGATAACTGAGAACCCCCTAAGCAGGTAAGACAGCTGGCGCTAATTCTGGAGGATATTGTTGGGTGAATTTTCAGCTGAATTCAATTGACTAGGTCTTCAGCTGAAAATTCAAATATAAATCAGGTTAAAATTTGACCAGCTAGATCAGAGGAGGAAAAGGGCACATATAGAAAGGAGGGACTTACCAGTTTAGCGGAGGGGAGGGGGGTACTTAGGGGGAGATAAGTGAAGATAGATAATGATGGGCAGCTGAGTGAATGCATTTGTAGGTCGGTAAGTGTATTTGGAATTGTCACAAACTTTTTAAGCTGCTGGGCTAATCTCAGGGCTGTGGCTGGAGGGCACCCAGAAATGCACAGACGTTGACACAATTTCATGCTTATGCATGATATCATCACATCGACATCAGAGGGAAGGCTTCCGGGTCAGCCATGAGCCACATACAGGAACCAACAGCCGCGGCTTTGCAAAGACAAGTACGACTGAGAGGAGAGAGCTGGCCAGAGGAGGTAAACACCCACAGGAGGCATGAAGGGTCAGGTTGCCGTGTCAGCCGCATGCAGGAACCATGGCCACGGCTTTGCGAAGAGAACTGAAATGGGAGGAGGGAGCCGGCCAGAGGAGGTAAACACCTGCGGGAGGCATGACTTTGGGACGCAGAACGGAGGGAAAGACAATGCGGGGCGCTTTGGGACATGGAAGGGAGGAGGAGGGTCACATTTGGAAAGGGAGGGAGGAAGAAGGGGCGCATTGGCACAGGAAGGGTGGAGAAGGATCGCGTTGGGACACAGAAGGAAGGGAGCAAAAACTTTGGATAAAGGATGGAAGGAAGAAAGAAAGGAAGGAGGAAGCATGAACTTGGGAGATAGGATAGAACAATGGAGAGAGTGAGGGAAAGAGATGCTGAGGTGGGGGGAAGGAATAGAAAGGGAGAATTGAGGGACATGGGTATCTGAGTGAGAGGGGAAATTAAGAAAGAGGTGAATTGTTGGGCATAGAGAGGGGGAGGCCTGAGGTACAGATGCACGAAGAGGAGAGAGATGAGAGGGAGAGATGTTGGATGATGTAGAAACAGTGGGATGTGGGAACAGTAGGATGTGGAAACAGTGGGACGGATGAAGAACAAATGTAAGTGTAAACCTCCTTTCTTTTCTTTCTATTTAAACTACAGTACTTTGTCTTGAGGACTGTTTCTTTAATGTTTTTATAGACTGTGTACTGTACAGGATCCAAGTTACATACAAATTCAACTTAAGAACGGTTTAAAAAAACAGAACTCGTTCTTAACCCGAAATACACAAAATATTACAGAATACAGGAGATCTGCAGATGCAAAATCCTCACACACAAGAATGGGCTATTTTGAAAACAGCAGCCAACTCAGAGCGGCATTTTTAGAATAGTGCTCAACGCTCATTTTTTTTTTTTTGGGGGGGGGGTCCAAATTGGAGCACCGTTTACTTAATCTAGCCTTATGAATTCTTATGCTCTTAGAACTGGGGTGTCCAACCTCGGCCTTCGCCAGGTCAGGTTTTCAGGATTTCCCAAATGACTATGCATGAGATCTATTTGCATACAATGGAAGCACTGCATGCAAATAGATCGCATGCATATTTATTGAGGAAATCTTGAAAACCTGACTGGATTGTGGCCCTCGAGGACCGACGTTGGACAACCCTGTCTTAGAAGGTCTTTTACTATAGTGCGCTATGATTTTGCACTCAGCGCGAGAAGACACCAAGCAAGCCCACCTGAAAAGTTCCACAAAACTAAACCGCACAGCAAAAGAGAAAAAAGTGGAACAAGTATCTTGTTGAATAATTTATTTGAAGGAAAAAATGATGCAGTAATCTACACAATAAAAAAATAACATTGTACACAATATAGATGCATTTTTTATTGTGTAGATTACTGCATCATTTTTTCCTTCAAATAAATTATTCAGCAAGATACTTGTTCCACTTTTTTCTCTTCTGCCTTGCCCTCAGCACATCTTAACGAAAATGAACTAAGTGCATAGGCTGTGAAGTAATTTTTAGAAGCACGTCCAACATGTTCTTAGCAATTACCACATTGAAAACTTCATTAGTGCACATAAACCTGCTAGCAATTTGTATGGATGCCCTCAGGGGCAGATTCAAGAAGGGGCGCCAAATGTTACATGCAAAAAATGTGAGCACTACACATGTTTTCTATAATGGCAACATTGGGCACTGAAGCCATGAAAGACTACTAGCGTAAATCGGACTATGAGCACCTAACCTTACTTGCAAAAATTTATGCCGTGTCAAAGTCTGGTATAAATTAATCAAGCCTAAATACTGTCCGTTGCACGTATATTTGCTGATATTGTATAAACAGCACATACGTGCCTGAAATGCCCCCATGCCTTTCTCATGTTAACAACACCTTTGGAGTTCTGCGCTATAGAACTTAGGTGCTAAGGATTCAATTCTATAAATGGTGCCCTTATTCGGGCGCCAATAATAAGAGCAATAAGCACTACTCCAGGGCTGCCCAAGTCGTCCTCGAGATCTACTGACAGGCCAAGTTTTCAGGATATCCACAATGAATATGCATGAGAGAGAGATTTGCATACCAAGAAGGCAGTGCAGACAAACCTCTCTCATGCATATTCATTGTGGATATCCTGAAAACCTGGCCTGCCAGTAGATCTCGGGGACCGGAAATGGGCAGCCCCGCACTACTCTATAAACAGCGCTCAAAAGTTGGGTGCTATTTATAGAACAACATTTAGCGCTGAGATCTGTGCCCAGTTTTAAGTACAAGGATTTATACCAACTGAACTATGGCATGGATCTCTAGAATTTTCTAAAAATGAGAACAAATCCTAGAAACATCTCTGAGCCACACATGCCATGCCTCCTTTTCAGATCTGCAAGGAGAAATTTATACCCACATTTTTACAGAATCTATATGTATGTATGTTCCAGCATAACTCCAAAACAGATGGACAGATTTCAACCAAACTTGGTATACATATCAGTTACTATCTGGGAAAAAATACTGTGGGGTGGGAAGGGGTGACATGTAAAGAATCATCAAAAAAGACAGATATTGCTTTGACCAATGGTGTGAAGCTTGGGGAATGATGTTACACAGTCAGAATGATGTTACAGTCAACAGCATATAAGGAAGTGCAGCTGTGGTGTGGTGAAGCCTAAACAGAAACTGAAAATTTGTGTGATGTTAATCCTCAAGCAAATTTATATCCGGGCAACGCCAGGTGATCAGCTAGTAGTGGCTATAAAAATGCATGCGTAAATTCCAGTTTTTGCCAATTAACGTTGATACTTGATCGTTAACGTCCTATTGTCAGCATGAATTGTCTTATTACACAATGAAATTGCATGCACAATTTTGAGTGCTTTGTATAGAATTTGGGGAAAGTTTATAGAATAGCACCTAAGTGCAGTTATGTGCACCGGAGCAGGCCGTGGTTGCTGATAAAGTTGGTCTCCTTGGTTTTTGACTTTCGTTTGGTCTGCTCCATATCTCTGCCAGACTGACTCTTGTTGGCCACCTGCCTATCTGTTATGTGTGGAACTGCAAATTAGTGCTAATTAATGCTACTTAAGGGTTATTAGTGCTAGTTAAAGCCAATTAGTGCACACTTAATCAATTAAGTTTAGGCGCTAAACTATAACTTGTGTCTATAATTTTGCATGCTAGTCAAAAACTGTGCAGCCATGTTTATAGAATTAGAGGGTAAGTGTCGCCAACTAAGCCTCTCCTGCCCACTTCAACTTCACCCCTTAGCACTTTACAAATATATATTGACCGCAAAGATATTTTATAATGTTCCTGTGATATTTTTCTCCACAGATACATAGAAGATGATGTCATCTGTTCATCCACTCCAACTACTAAGCACTATAATCCCACTGGGACAGATAGGGAAAATGCTTGAGTACCTGATTGTAAAACCGCTTAGATAACCTTGATAGGCGGTATATAAAAACCTAATAAAAACTTGAAAAAAAAAAAAACTTCCTCTCTTTTAATGTTCCTTTGTGCTTGTCCCACGTGCTCTCCCAATGAAGCCTATACATGATTATACAGTAGATGCCTTTTCAAAATCAAATGAATTGGTCTAGAAAGCCTTTAAACACAAGTATCCCCTTAATTTATCAGTTAGAAAAAGATTTGGGGATTCCCTAGATTCAGCCTTCTTTCTGTCATCCATCCCATTCAGGATCACCAACATTTTGTTATTAAAATGAACTATTACATCAACGGGAGCCTCGTAAAGAAGATCCAACATGCTTTAAGCTGTCAAATGCTGGAGAAGGTTAGCACATGTTATGGAAGAGTTACTCATACTTACTTGTGAAACAAGCATGGCTGTTGTCCAAACATGACTTTCACATTACTTCCTGCATTCAGGTAACTGCCTGTAATCATCACTTGTGTACCTCCTGACACTGGGCCCCGGGTAGGAGTCAGATGTGACAGAGTTAAAGTCTGGGAAGAATGAAAGGATAGTCAAAATGACAATTGCCAACAATATGGAAACAAACAGGCAAAAAGAAGAACACCTCGCCTTAGTATACAGACAGTCCAATAGAAGGCAAGGTAGAAGTCTATTCAACCAATGAGAACATCTTTACTTGGGCCTACATTTATGAATAAAGATGTTCTCATTGGTTGAATAGATGTCTACCTTGCCAACAATATGGAGACAAACAGGCAAAAAGAAGAACACATCGCCTTAGTATACAGACATTCCAATAAAAGGCAAGGTAGACGTCTATTCAACCAATGAGAACATCTTTACTTGGGCCTACATTTATGAATAAAGATGTTCTCATTGGTTGAATAGATGTCTACCTTGCCAACAATATGGAGACAAACAGGCAAAAAGAAGAACACATCGCCTTAGTATACAGACATTCCAATAAAAGGCAAGGTAGACGTCTATTCAACCAATGAGAACATCTTTACTTGGGCCTACATTTATGAATAAAGATGTTCTCATTGGTTGAATAGATGTCTACCTTGCCTTTTATTGGACTGTCTGCATACTAAGGCGAGGTGTTCTTCTTTTTGCCTGTTTGTCTCCATATTGTTGGCAAGGTAGACGTCTATTCAACCAATGAGAACATCTTTATTCATAAATGTAGGCCCAAGTAAAGATGTTCCCATTATTGTGGTAAGCAAAGCTCTTGTGTGCATGCCCAGTGAAACCGGTGATCCAGGGGCTGAGATGAGGACAGTCACAGGCCAGAGGCTGCGTTCGAAGGGGATTTTTGCACTGGCTATTTGCAAAAAAAAGCAAATTGCCTTAGATCTCCAGTCTAGCATGCCGTGATCCTTTTCAGGCAAGCACAGAAAGAAGCAACCCAGCAGCGCCATGGGCCCCAATCTGTAGGGGAAGCTGCGTGCGGTAATCTCAATTTTTGTCCCGCTAGAAGGGAAATGGTTTCCCTTCTCCTGCTAAAAATAAACTTTGGCTTGAGTGATACAGTATAATACCCACACCAAGACAAAAAAAAAAGGTTCAGGTTTAGCCCTGGTTTACAAAAGTTCCTTCATGTTTCAAGTTTCAAGTTTTATTATCATTTGATGAATCGCTTATACAAATTTTCTAAGCGATGTACAATTTAAAAAGCCACTAGATAGTGGTCTCACATACACATATAAGTCTTCCACTTATTTCTATTAAACTCAAATGCTCTAGCACACCTAGAATACATGACATGCAAATTTTAAAATGAAACAGACAGCCTTTCTAGCTCTATTGGCTTATTGCTCCTATACAGACCACCTGGTCCTTATAACAATTTGACATTAAACTACAAGAAATCATTTCAAGCCTTACTTGCCAATTTGACAAAATATTAATTCTAGGTAACAAACTTAAAGAATGTCCAATGATCTCCGACTTCAAAAAGTTCATACACAATAGCCACCTTACTTTCATCTCCAGGCTCCCTCGTTCTATTCAATTTATTCATGAGCTCACGTGGTAAAATCAAGTTTACCAACGGTTGGTAACCTACACAGATGACATATTTCTACTTACACAAGTTGACCCAACTACCTCAAATATCTCTGAAATAATTTTAGATGGAATAAACAAAATCTCCAACTGGGCAAACACAACCAAACTCAAACTAAACACAGACACAACAAAGTTAATTGATCCCATGTCTACCACCAATTAGTCCCCAATACGATAATCCTACTATTATTGACTCCACCCTTTCTTATGCACCACAAATCTCAAACCTCTGGAAAAAAAGCAATAACCTTTTATTGCATGAATAGACTACGTCTGATCAGACCACTCTTCTAAGAACATCATTTTGTAATATTAGTTCAAATGCTCATTCTATCCTAACTAGACTACTGCAATTCATTATACACAGGCCTGAGCACCAACCAAATATATCAGTGGTGTCAAACTCGCGATCCATGGGCCGCATGCGGCCCGCCAGGTACTATTATAAAGAATGATTCTTTGTGGAAAACTTGTGCCTTAAGTGTCCGGCGGTTGCGTCCACAACCGCCTTCAGCTCTCACCTCCTCCAGCACCGGACACACGCACAAGCTGCACTGCCTCCAATGGTTACCCTACATTCTGGAACGTTTTCCACCTCACTACTGTAACCTCATGCATGCGCTTTCCTGCTTCTGTATGTGATTGTGAGGTGGAGTAGAGAGGACAATCACGTACTGAGTGAGGCGGGCAACTTCCAGAATGTAAGGTAACCATTGGAGGTAGTGCAGCTTGTGAATGTCCAGTGCTGGAGGAGGTAAGAGCTGAAGGCAGTTGCAGACACGACAGCCAGACACTTATGGTACAAGTTTTCCATAAAGAATCATTCTTTATAATACCGAGGGCCTCAAAATATTGGTCCAAAATAGTTGGTCCAAACTCTTGTCTCTTGCAGTTGATACTTTGATAGTTTTTCACTTTCTTCATGTTACACTGATTTCAGCAGTGTATAGCTGAAATTATCCGAAGCAATTAAGGAAAGATTTATAAACTATAACGGTTATAGTTTATAAATCTTTCCTTAATTGCTTCGGATAATTTCAGATTTCAGATAATCCACATTTGTCATTTCTTTAATAAGACATTAACTATTTTTTTCTGAGGCCCTCCAAGTACCTACAAATCCAAAATGTGGCCCCACAACGCCCCCACAACGCGGCGCGATCTCTATTAAGTAAAGTGGGGGGGTTTGAGTTGGGGACCGCTGTAACTATATAGACTAGAACTAATCCAAACCACAGCGATTAGACTCGTATTCAGGCTTAGGAAATATGTGGCGATCTCTATTAAGTAAAGTGGGGGGGTTTGAGTTGGGGACCGCTGTAACTATATAGACTAGAACTAATCCAAACCACAGCGATTAGACTCGTATTCAGGCTTAGGAAATATGACTTAGTAATGTAGTGCTAAGCTCGGGGCTTTCCAAAACCCCGACAAACTGCCAATATCTGGTGTGTCAAAGAAGCTCCTGATTGGTGTAGCCTGACTTTGGTTCCCGGAAGAGGCGGTAGAAACGACTAAGAAGGATCCCGCATCTGATTTTAAACACCCAATGCTGCCCTAGCTTCCCTCTCCTGCCTCCGATCCGCTCCTTCACCGCATTTGTGGTTTTTCAAAATTCGCAGGTGCTCCTGGAACGGAACCCCCCGTGAATTTCGGGGGAGTACTGTAATGACATGTAAAGTTTTTCTGCGGTTCTCCACTCGTCCGCTTTTCACTTCACACTTACCACAAAGTAGTAAAACTGTGAAGACGTGGCCCTGAATTCGGTCCTGCAGTCTCCCACGCACACCTGCACGTAACCGGCATGTTGGCTGAACTTGGCTTCCCCCATTTCGCAGACGATCCTATTGTGTAGAAGAAGAAATAGGAAGCTCAGCTACCATTTGCATTGTGGATAATCAAGGCTAGTGTTTACCGTATTTCCCCATGTATAGGCTGCTCCTTTGTATAGGCCGCAGGAAATGCTGATTTACGTTTTAAAACTCTTAGATAAGCTGCCTCATGTTACTCGCCGTGACTTATCTAAAAGTTTTAAAACGTAAATCGGCCTATACAATGGGACGGCCTATACATCATTCCCCCTCCCCCCTGAAATACCTCCCTGAATGGCTGCGCCAGCTGGTTTCTTCCTTCTTCCAATCCCGCTGTGCAGGGCAGGAGCGATGTTTGCGATCTCATGCCTTGCCCCGCACCACTTCCTGATTGGCTGCCGTCAGTTCTCGCGACGGCAGCCAATCAGGAAGCGGCGTGGGGCGAGGCTTGAGATCACAGACATTGCTCCTGCCCTGCACAGTGGGATTGGAAGAAGGCAGCCGGCACAGCCTTCCAGGAAGCATTTACCAGCGAGGGAGGTATTTCAGGGGGAGGGGGGATGATGTACAGGCCGCCCCATTTAAGCAAGCTTCACACACTAGGCTGGTTTGCAAAACCCATGTATAGACTGGTTCATAGACAACACCGCGAAAGACAAAGGCGCGTGCCGACAACTGAGCGCAAGATGGAGGCGCGCGCCGAAGATAATTACTGTTTCTAGGGGCTCCGACGGGGGGTTTTGTTGGGGAGCCCCCCCAGTTTACTTAATAGAGATCGCGCCGGCGTTGTGGGGGGTTGTAACCCCCCACATTTTACTGTAAACTTAACTTTTTCCCTAAAAACAGGGAAAAAGTTAAGTTTTCAGTAAAATGTGGGGGGGTTACAACCCCCCAAATGCCCGACAATGCCCCCACAACACGGCGCGATCTCTATTAAGTAAAGTGGGGGGGTTCCCCCCTATGCCCCCCCGTCGGAGCCCTAAAAACAGTAATTTTCTGCGGCGCACGCCTCCGTGCTGCGCTCAATTGTCTGCGCGCGCCTTTGTCCCGGCACGCTTTTGACCTGACACCGTATAGACCGCGGCCTGTACACGGGGAAATACAGTACTCTCTTTAGCCCACTGCGTATGATACAGCAGGTAGCTCTAACAGCTGGCCCTTTACCAGCGTATCCAGAATGGCTCACATAAGACCGATTTTGAAACAGCTGCATTGGTTACCAGTATAACAGAGATAACAATATAAAACAGTGCACCAGGTCCTATATCGTGCAGCCCCAAATATTTTTCAGGAATTGTTAGAAGTGCATCACCCAAGAGGGACTTTAAGATCAGAACCAAGTATGAAATTAATATTGAGCAGAGACAGCATCACCTGTCTTGAAATGCGAGATCTCCCTATGTTGTCAACAGGTGGAGTGAAACTTTGGAACGCCTTACCAGGATCTTTGCGTTTACGTGTACCTAGAGTTTGTGTTAAAAAAAATTGCTGATAACGCATTTGTTTGTGAACGCTTTTATGTAAATTAATATAGGCACAAGAGATGAGTAGGGTGGGAACAGAGATGGTTCTGTGATGCTATGTGCAAATTGTGCTTTTAGACTTTTTAAAAATTTTAATTGATCGTCGATCTTCTTATAGTAGGGAGATTTGGAGAAGCTGCGATTTTTAGATGTTACAGTGTTCCCCCGGTTGTTCGCGGTCGGCGGTTCGCGGTCCCGGTCATTTGCGGTATTTTCGGACCGCGAACCACGGAACAAGGAGAGGGCAGCGGGAGAGACAGGAGTGAGCAGCCGGAGCGCCGCGAGTGCAGGAAATCACTCGCGGTTCGCTCCGACTGCCTCTTTCTGCACGAAGTTGGGTCTTATCCAATCAAGAGCTGCTTTGACACGCAGCTCCTGATTGGATAAGACTCGACTTTGTGCAGGAAGAGGCGGTCGGAGCGAACCGCGAGTGATTTCCTGCACTCGCGGCGCTCCGGCTGCTCTCCTGCTGCCCTCTCCCGCTGCCCTCTTCAGGCTCCCCCATGAAAAACCGTATTCGCGATTTTTCAAGATTCGCGGGGGGTTCCTGGAACGAATCTTGGGGGAGCACTGTATATGTAAGTCTTGTTCTTACTTATTCAATTTAGATAAGAACAGAGAACATAAGAATCGCCGCTGCTGGGTCAGACCAGTGGTCCATTGTGCCCAGCAGTCTGCTCCCGCGGTGGCCCTTAGGTCAAAGACCAGCGCCCTAACTGAGACTAGCCTTACCTGCGTGCGTTCTGATTCAGCAGGAACTTGTCCAACTTTGTCTTGAATCCCTGGAGGGTGTCTTCCCCTATAAGAGCCTCCGGAAGAGCGTTCCAGATTTCTACCACTCTCTGGGTGAAGAAGAACTTCCTTACGTTTGTACGGAATCTATCCCCTGTCAACTTTAAAAAGCGCCCTCTCGTTTTCTCTACCTTGGAGAGGGTGAACAACCTGTCCTTATCTACTAAATCTGTTCCCTTCATTATCTTGAATGTTTTGATCATGTCCCCTCTTAGTCTCCTCTTGTCAATAGTAGCAAATTTCATAAATGACGCCTGAGGAATACACTTCAGAGACTGTTTGCAGTTACTATAGCAAGTGGGCAAGATTGAAATTTACACATTTACAGAACATTAAGAACATTCCAGTCAACTGTCTGAAGGCTGCAATGGAGGGCTTCAAGTGCCACATTGACCCTGAAGCCTCGCGTTGGAGACCAATGGCTTAAAGAGAACAGTGGCTATGCAAAGCTTTGCATACCGCCCATGTGCAGAATTGTTTCTGCATTGTTTGCCCTCAAAATTGTGAGATAATGCTCAATTACTGGTGCACAAAGTCTAGCACACTTTACTGCATCAGCCCATCTGAATTAAGAACATAAGAATAGCCTTATTGGGTCAGACTAACGGTGCATCAAGCCCAGTAGCCCTTTCTCATGCTGGCCAAAACCCAAAGAGTAGCAACACTCCATACTACTGATCCAGGGCAAGCAGCGGCTTCCCCCATGTCTGTCTCAATAACAGACTATGGACTTTTCCTCCAGGAACTTGTCCAAACCTTTCTTAAAAGCAGCCACGCTATCCGCTCTTACCACAACCTCTGGCAACACGTTCCAGAGCTTAACTATTCTCTGAGTGAAAAAATATTTCCTCCTATTGGTTTTAAAAGTATTTCCCTGTAACTTCATCGAGTGTCCCCTAGTCTTTGTAATTTTTGACGGAGTGAAAAATCGATCCACTTGTACCCGTTCTACTCCTCTCAGGATTTGACTTCAATCCTATCTCCCCTCAGCCGTCTCTTTCCCAAGCTGAAGAGCCCAAACCTTTTTAGTCTTTCCTCATACGAGAGGAGTTCTATCCCCTTTGTCATCTTGGTCGCTCTTCTTTGAACCTTTTCTAGTGCCGCTCTATCTTTCTTAAGATAAGGAGACCAGAACTGAACGCAATACTCCAGATGAGGTCGCACCATGGAGCGATACAGGGGCATTATGACATTCTTAGCCCTGTTAACCATCCACAAGTTACAAGACTTTCTGAAGATCGCAAGCAGTGTTATGGAGGTCTGTAAAACCTCTGAAGATAAGAAAACAGACTTAAGTTTTAAAACGGGCCACCTCTCACTTATTCATGTACAAAAGTGATAATATCTGCAAAGCCGATTGTTTAAATGATTGCACATGAAAGTTACTTTATAAAAACAAAATCACCAGAATATTTGAGGCTGCTGTTAGGAATGGAGTCTGCAAAAGAATTCCACCAAACTGGAAACATCTGGGTGTTTCTCTTTTGTTCTACTCGCCATCGTATGAAATGCGCTCTACATGCCACAGTGGCCATTATAACAGTAGACTCCTTCGTTCCCCGCAAGGATGGTTGATCGTTGGAATAATCTTCCACCTCAGGTAATTGAGGCCAGCAGCGTGCTCGATTTTAAGAAAAAATGGGATAAGCATGTGGGCTCACTTCGAGGAAGTGCTTAGGGGAGAGGGTTCTTCGAGTGGGCAGACTTGTTGGACCGACGGCCCTTTTCTGCCGTCATATTCTTTGTTTCTATGGTTTAACATTGGGAGGAATGGCCCAGTGCTTCTTTACAGACTGCAGAGCGGCCTGCAGGCAAGGGGAAAGCGCAGTGGCGCAGTAAAGGGCGGTGGGGTGGACCCCCCCCCCCCCGGGCACCATCTTGGTGGGGGCGCAGGCATTGTCATAGAACTGGGGGAAGAACCACCCCAGGCGCCATCTTGGTGGGGGCACAGGCAGTGGCAAAATACAGGGGGGGGGGCAGGCTACCCCGGGCACCATCTTGGTGGGGGCGCAGGCAGTGGCATAATACACGGGGGGCAGACCATCCCAGGTGCCATCTTGGTGGGGGTGAAAGAAGTGGCAAAATATGGGGGGGCGGACTATCCCGGGTGCCATCTTGGAGGGGGCACATGCAGTGGCAAAATACGGGGGGAGGAGCAGGCTACCCCGGGCACCATCTTGGTGGGGGCGCAGGCAGTGGCATAATACGCAGGGGGCAGACCATCCCAGGTGCCATCTTGGTGGGGGTGCAAGAAGTGGCAAAATATGGGGGGGTGGACTATCCCGGGTGCCATCTTGGAGGGGGTGCGGGCAGTGGCATAATATAGGGGGGTGGACCATCCCAGGCACCATCTTGGTGGGGGCGCAGGCAGTGGCAAAATACAGGGGGGGGTTGGCAGGCCACCTCGGGCACCATCTTGGTGGTGTCGTAAGGGGGATGCCCCGGGCACCATCCTCCTCTCTGCCCCCTGCTCCTCCTCCGCACAAACCCCCCCCCCCACTACCGCGTGTACACGCCGCTTCCTTTCCTCCATACCTCTGTCATGTTCCTGGCGTGAGCAGCATCCCCCAACCTACTGCGGCGTCTGCGTCGGATTTCCTTCTGATTCCACTTCATGGACCTGCGTCTAGGAAGTGACGTCAAAGGGAGATCCACCAGGAACATTACAGAGGTATGGGAGAAGGGGAGTGGAGGGGGTGGGGAGAAAGGAACGTATAAGGGTGATGGGGCAGATAAAAGAGCAGAGGAGGGGTGCCACCGCTCCGGGCGCCTCTCACCCTTGCTAAGCCACTGGGCGCAGGCACCTCTCCATCCCCCATACCTCTTTAAATCTTCGCCAGCCTGAGCAACTTCTCAAGCCTGGCCTGGCTGAACTCACTTTTGGGCCAGGAAGTGATGTCAGAGGGAAGGCGCGATTGGCAGGCCGCAGAAGCTGTGTGCGCAGGCAAAGATTTAATGAGGTTTGAGGGGAAGGAGGACGTGAGGGGGCATGGGGGGAGGGAAGGAGAAGGGGGTGCGGAGAGGAAAGAGTGGGAAGGGGCTCCCCCACCCCCGTGGCCTCCGACTCTCGCTAAGCCATTGGGAAAGGGTGAACAACCTATGAACAGGGAACAGTTGCTCTGCTCCCTAATCCAGCCCCTCTTCTGTTGCTTCTGTCCTTGGCCAAACAACCCCCCCCCCCACCAGTTCCACTTTTTTTATTATTCCTGCAAATTAAATCCTGCGCACGCTCCCTTCAAAGAACACTCTGACTCAGCAGGTGCTCACACATGGGGGATGTGAACCTGGATGTCCTGCAAATGGTTGGGGTTTTTAAAATTTCTTTTTAATATTTATACTGTGTACCACACGCGCTCATATCTATGTTAGTGGTCTTATTCTGCCAAAATAGCCTCAGGCAATATTTTTTTTTTTGATAAGTAGAATCAACAAATATAATGCTAAAATGCACCATATATTGTAATTCAGCACATATGAACATTAAGAATAGCCTTACGGGGTCAGACCAATGGTCCATCTAGCCCAGTATCCCGTCTTCATGGAGGCCAATCCAGGTCACTAGTAGCTGGCAAAACCCCAAATAGTAGCAGCATTCCATACAGAATCCCAAAGAATGGCAAGATTCTGGAATCCCAAAGAGTAACGAGATTTAGAACCCCAAAGAGTAGCAACATTCCATACAGAATCTCAAAGAACAGCAAGATTCCAGAATCCCAAAGAGTAACGAGATTCTAGAATCCCAAAGAGTAGCAACATTCCATACAGAATCCCAAAGAATAGCAAGATTCCAGAATCCCAAAGAGTAACAAGATTCTAGAATCCCAAAGAGTAGAAACATTCCATACAGAATCTCAAAGAACAGCAAGATTCCGGAATCCCAGAGAGTAACAAGATTCTAGAATCCCAAAGAGTAGCAACATTCCATACAGAATCCCAAAGAATAGCAAGATTCCAGAATCCCAAAGAGTAACAAGATTCTAGAATCCCAAAGAGGAGCAACATTCCATACAGAATCTCAAAGAACAGCAAGATATCGGAATCCCAAAGAGTAACAAGATTCTAGAACTCCAAAAAGTAGCAACACCGATCCAGGGCAAGCAATGGCTTCTCCCATGTCTATGTTGAGGGTATGACCCACTTTGCAGACCTCGATGAAAGAAAACGGAAGGTGAAATCTACTGGGGAACTGTAGAAAAGCCCTTGTAGACTCCCAAGAAATCCACAGTGGATCTTATGAGCCAATTAATTCATTATTTAAGTATGTCTTCAACCCTTGAATACTTACCGTCAAGCACTGCCTTCTGCTACACCCCTTTCATCTATTTAAGTTTCTTTCCCACCCTCTTGGTTTGTCCCTCCCCCCCTAAATTTATACGATGTATCCTATTACCGTTTTTCATTCTGTATCCATCAGTACCCTATAGTATGTCTTTAAAAAAAAAAATTTTTATTTTGTTTTGGGGGAGGGGCGTTGTATTTATGATATTACCCTTGAAACATTTGTACAAATGTTCTACATTTTATGTAAACTGCCTAGGGTTTTAGGCGGTATAGCAAATCCAATAAACGTGAACTTGAAACTTAATTCAGAACACGCCTAATCGCTGCCCAGACCTACCCTACGTTATAAAATAAACGCTTATTTTTTAGCATGTGGCTAGTGTGTTCCGATGCCATAATTACCGTGGGAAGCCTGGGCATGCCACGCGGTAAGGCATTTTAAGCTATGGTTAGACGGTAGCATATCAAAAGGACCCCCCCCTATGTTTTTTGTGCATTGAAAACCAAACAGAATTGGGCCTCTCCTGTGTACAGAGAGACCGCTGCCTAACCTTCAATTTTCTGCATGATTTTCCACACCCACTTACTGCTCAGCCGCAATATAATCCTCGATGAGGGGGGTGCACTTCACTTCTGCCACTTTGACAAAGTCTCTGATCTCACTGAAATCCAAGCCCAGGTTCTCACCACGGATGGTCACTTTTGTTCCTCCTTCTCGAGGGCCTGTCAACGGAATGATCTGAAACACAAAGATAGAGGGGAAAAAGGATAAAGGCATCTTTAAAAGGAAAGAAAAGAAGGAGAACACATATCAACCTAATGATGGAGCAGAGTCCGTGGGCAGCGCGAGGGCGGGCCTATCAGCGGCGAAATTCAGTCCACAATCCATATGAAGTTACAGGGCTGCCCTAACTTTGGCGGGTTGCTTATCCAGATATTGGATTGAATAGTGCCAGCGGTCAGTGCTAATGCCAAATATTCAGAACTGGCCACTATGGAAGTCGCTTTCAATAGGTCACCTTAAGTTATGTTATCGAGATATTGCACGCTAAGGCCCTAATTTTATAAAAGATGTCTAAAGTTAGGCACCTAACTTCATTATTTAATAAGGATTAATTAGCTCCGGCAATTGAAAATTATAATTACATTGCAATTAATTAGATGGTAGGCACCTAACTTGGTAGTGTCTACCACTTTGAGGTGGGTGTCTGCAAGAAGGTGCATATCAGAAAACAGGTATGGTTAGGGGCAAATCTTGGGCGTGTTTTGTAGGCCAAGAAAACCCTGGTATGAATAGAGTGCACCTAAGGTTTCAATGCCTACTGGTGGCTAAGGACACTAGATGCGATGCTATAAATGATGCCTAACTTATGATTAATCCAACGCATAGAAAGGGATCAAAATATGCAAAAAGTCAATAACACCCTCCCAAAAAAAGAGTACACAAACCAACGAAACTGGGACCAATAATTCTTTATTCAATGAAAGGCCTGACACTGCCAGTGTTTCGGCTCTTCGCCTGCCTCAGGGGTCTTTACAGTTGGCTTTCACCTATTTTCCTTTTAAAAGATAATTGGATGAACGATGGCTAGAGGATAACTCCATAGTCTGCTATTAAGACATGGGGAAAGTCTCTGCTTGCCCTGGCTCGGTAGCATGAAATGTTGCTACTATTTGGGATTCTAGAATCTTGTTACTCTTTGGGATTCCGGAATCTTGCTATTCTTTGGCATTCTGTATGGAATGTTTCAAATATTTGGGTTTTGGCCAGGTACAAGGGACCTGGATTGGCCACCCTGAGAACGGGCTACTGGGCTTGATGGACTATTGGTCTGACCCAGTATGGCTGTTCTTATGCTCTTATGTGTGCCAAGTATAGGACAATTAAGCCATTGTAATATCACTGATGAGGTTGGCTCTGAGACATTATGACATCACAATCTCAGCTCTGGAATGTTGCTTTCATTGGGGTTCCGGAATCTTTGAGATGCTGGAATGTTGCTACTCTTTGGGATTCTAGAATCTTGTTACTCTCTGGGATTCCGGAATCTTGCTATTCTTTGAGATTCTGTATGGAATGTTGCTATCCTTGGGTTTTGGCCAGGTACAAGGAACCTGGATTGGCCACCGTCAGAACGGGCTACTGGGCTTGATGGACCATTAGTCTGACCTAGTAAGGCTATTCTTATGATCTTATGGAATAGGTAAAAGATCACTATAAAGACCCCTGAGGCAGGCCAAGAGCCGAAATACTGGCAATGTTGGGTCTTTCATTGAATAAAGAATTACTGGTCCCAGTTCTGTTGGCCTAACTTATGATTGACATTCGTGTTGCTTGGTGCCTAGATGTGAGGCGCTATTTATAGAATCAGGGCCTAAAAGTGTAGATTCTATATTAACAATTAGACATGTAATTGCTATTACAGAATATTAGCAGAATTTTGGGCTCATAGTCTAAAGCGCGCGAGGACAATGGCGCACCGACAACCGAGCGCGGACAACTGAGCGCAGGACTTAATCGCGACGAAGAAAAACATATTTTAAAGGGCTCCGACGGGGGGAGTTGGTGGGGAACCCCCCCCCACTTTACTTAATAGAGATCGCGCTGGTGTTGTGGGGGGTTTGGGGGGTTTTAACCCCCCTTATTATACTGGAAACTTAACTTTTTCCCTGTTTTTTAGGGAAAAAGTTAAGTTTTCAGTATAATGTGTGGGGTTAGACCCCCCCCCAATATGGCAGCGTGAGGCAGCGCAATCCCTATTAAGTAGAGTGGGGGGTTCCCCCCCACACCCCCCATCAGAGCCCTTTAAAATACGGGTTTTCTTCGGCGCGATTATGCCCTGCGCTCAGTTGTCCACACTTGGTTGTCCGCGCACCTTTGTCATCGCGCGCTTTTGACCTGTGACCAAATTTTGCAGTTACACACCTAAATTTAGGTGTGGACAGTTACATTTGCTCAATGGTTACTTATTTCTAACTGCTCGTATTTTGTTACCCAGATGCATAAGTGCTAGGCACAGTAGCATAGTAAAGGGAGGGAGGATCCGTGGGGTATACCAAGGGCACCATTTTGGCAGTGGGCGCCAATGCCTTTCCGTCGTCCCTCCCCCCCCCACATACCTCTTCAAATATTTGCCAGTACAAACATCTTCTATTTGCTGCTCGCACCGAGCTCAGCTCCCTTTTGACATCATTTCCTGGTCGAATGACCAGGATGTGATATCAGAAGGGTGCCGAGGCCGGCACGAGCGGCAGGTAGATGCTGCTGCTTGCGCCAGCAAACATTTCAAGAGGTACGTGGGGGCAGGGGGTGCTCAAGCGGCAGGGAGTGCACAGCGCAGCGATGCCGGGCACCACCACCGCACCATGTGCCAACCTCCCTTGCTATGCCACTAGCTAAGCATGCCCCTGACCCACTCATGTCCCTCCCGGTCTGTGTCCCCTTACGGTTGCACACCATGCATTTTTCACGCACAGTTTATAGAAATCTAACTAGTAATTATTGTCAATTAGCATCAATTAACCCCATTTAAATTGGTTGTAAATCCCAATCCTTAGCTAATTATTAAATCAGGTGCATAAATGATACTATTCTATAACTTGATGGCACACCTTTGAACACTAATCCCCAAATTCTTAATATGTATGCTCACAACTTGATTGGCCTAATCAGTGGCCAATAATCGGCAATTAATCCCTCATAATTGATGCTAATTGGGACTCATTAAAAGTTATGCACAATTCTATACATAGTATGAGACAGTCGCAATGTATTTAGGGGAAAAGGCGTGGCCAGGGGAGACTCGGGGGTTTTCCTAAAAGTTATGCGCGTTGTAATAGAATGCGCCCGATCCACTCACAACTTAATCGCAGGCAGTTAGGCCTGGATAAAGCTGGCCTAAATCGATACACCTAAGTTATTCGATGCATACAGGCACTAAGTGCAATTCTATAAAAGATATATGCACCTTGTAGAATTGCACTATGCTTCGCTCTAGTTGACGCCGACTATTTAGGTGTCATGGGAACATAACATAGCATAAAAATTGGTTTCAATACTGCATTACTGTTAAGTTCTGTGCGGTTTACAAAAAGTTAACTAAGCAAAGAGTTGAAAATATTTCAATTCCCTAAAAAGCTGGAAAACAAATAGGTTTTCAATGATTTCCTAAAGTTGGGAAGAAGTAGAGTAGTTTAAGGTCCTTATGCCAAAATGCTGATTGATAGGAAAAGAGACGTTGATGGCACTTTTTAAATTTGCAGAAGGCAGATAAAGACTAAATGGCCCATCTGCAGCATCCACTATCTCCTCCTCTCCCTATTGGCTAAGGCTCTTAACATTTGCATCTCCTCTTCTTATAGGCTAAGGCTCTTAATACCTGCATTGTGATGTCATAGAGCTTTATGGTTATAGAAACATTGTAACATGATGACAGATAAAGGCCAAATGGCCCATCCAGTCTGCCAATTCGCAGCATCTACTATCTCCTCCTCTCCCTATTAGTTAAGGCTCTTAACGTTTGCATCTCCTCTTCCTATAGGCTAAGGCTCTTTACACCTGCATTATGAGGTCATAGAGCTTTATGGTTATAGAAACATGATGACAGATAAAGGCCAAATGGGCCATCCGCAGCATCCACTATCTCCTCCTCTCCCTATTGGCTAAGGCTCTTAACGTTTGCATCTCCTCTTCCTATAGGCTAAGGCTCTTTACACCTGCATTATGAGGTCATAGAACTTTATGGTTATAGAAACATGATGACAGATAAAGGTCAAATGGCCCATCTGCAGCATCCACTATCTCCTCCTCTCCCTACAAGATCCCATGTATTTATCCCACACCCTCTTGAACTCAGACACAGTCTTGTCTCCACCATCTGTACCAGAAAACCATTCCATGCATCTACCATCCTACTTCTGCTCCTGAAACCAGCACTACAGATTTCGTTGCATCAGAAAATTAGTCATAAAGCCAGGAAGATAGCAAGTTACCCTTCCTCTGGTGTCTATCACACGACAGCTCCATTTAAGCATTTCACTTAAGTTTTCGCTGCAAAATCTTTTTAAGAACCTCAGGGTGGCTATTTTGCCATATGGACTTTTGAAACACTAAGCTGGATGTGACACAACTGATTTCCCCGTAATCCCCAGAGCACCGATTTCAAGCCGTTCAGATCCTAAATTCCTGGAATGCAGAAGAGTGGATTTGAGCAGCCCGAAACTGCCAAGCAGCTGGTGTATCACAAATAAACGCCTCCAGTCTCAATTTATATCCGCCGCTGACAGTGGCATTCTTTTAAAAATGCATTTTGCCTCTGGGCTGTTTTATAGTTCTCTAATTTCTCTGAGTGACAATATAAATGCAGCAGACAGAAAGCAACCTTGGAGATTCTCTTCTCTCCTTTCCATTGTCTCGTCTTCGATATATATTTTTTGACAGCCGCTGGTAAGCAGTGTTCTCCACTTGCTCAACAAATGCCATTAGCATCCGCTGGAGCTAACTTCGATACTAAGGGTGCCAAAAAAAAACCCCACTTTCCAAGAGCTGCTTGCAAATGACACCCAACTCCTAGGAGATTTCATGACAGAAACCGGGCCCGACTTTGAGGGGAAGTGGAATGCCTGCAAGGAGCAATGCATTGACATGCATGGACTGTAACAGCAGCTGATTCTTCTAATTCACTATCATGTTTCAATAACGCATGGAAAAGGAAAATGCATCTGCACCACATTCTTGCGGTGACAGAAACATCAGTGACAAAGAGTCCAAAGTATATCAGCTCTCAGCATTTGGAATTTGCTGTTCGAAGAAGAAAAAAAATGACAATAATTGCACGGTTCATAGACAACTCGGCGAAAGACAAAGGCGCGCGCCGACAACTGAGCGCAAGATGGAGGCGCACGCCGAAGAAAATTATAGTTTTTAGGGTCTCCGACGGGGGTTTTTGTTGGGGAGCCCCCCAGTTTACTTAATAGAGATCGCGCCGGCATTGTGGGGGGTTTGGGGGGTTGTAACCCTCCACAGTTTACTGTAAACTTAACTTTTTCCCTAAAAACAGGGAAAAAGTGAAGTTTTGAGTAAAATGTGGGGGGTTACAACCCCCACACCCCCCACAATGCCCCTACAACGCGGCACAATCTCTATTAAGTAAAGTGGGGGGTTCCCCCCACGCCCCCCCCATCGGAGCTGTAAAAACAGTAATTTTGTGTGGCGCGCGCCTCCGCGCTGCGCTCAATTGTCTGTGCACACCTTTCTCCTGGCGCGCTTTTGACCTGGCACCATAATTGCACATCCCATTTTATGAGATTCCTGAAATGGAAACTGCAATGAGGTTAACTTAAAAGCAACACCCGGAAATACTTTTTCATCGAAAGGGGGCTGGAAGACTGGACCACCCTCCCCGTGGAGGCGATGGAGACAAACATAGAGACAGAATGCAAAAAGGTGGGGGATAAATACAGAGGATCCAAGGAAAACAAATCGTACACAGGGGTGTAACCTGCACGGAGCAGCGGGTTCAACTCCAACCACCTTGTTGGGTAGACCGGATTGACCACGCTGGTCTTTATCTTCAGTATGTCTCTTCTATAAGGCCCTATATGGTTTATTGCCCGATTACCTCACCAATCATTTCTTTTTTCCAGACCCGGGCGGACCTCTCGACCCCAGTCGCTCTTTTCCTTCCCATCAGTTAAAGGTTTCTCGCGTAAGAGATTCATCAACAAATTGTTATCCTACCAAGCAGCTTCTAAAGATCCAGAATGGAGTCATCTGGTCCGTTCTCCTACATCATACATCCATTTTAGGACGCTCCTGAAAAAACACCTCTTCCCCAAACCTCACGGACCCAGTTTCAAATTAACCCTTTCTGACCCAAGACCAGACAACTTTCACTCATTATCTTACCCCCCATCACTAACCTCAATTTTTCACTCATTGTTTTGTATGCGTTTGTAAAACTGTATTATTCTAATTTATTAAAAATTAATGTTCCCGAGGCGGTATATAAATAAACATTTATGTTATGTCATGTTACAATGTTACTGTTATTGAATTTCTTGGAAGGAGATTGGAGCAGAGTAAGGGCTCCTTTTACAAAGCCGTGCTAGTGGTTTTAGCGCACGCACTGGGTTAGCGCGTGCTAGCCAAAAATCTACCGACCTAAGGGCTCCTTTGACGAAGGTGCATTAGCGGCTTTAGCGCATGCGACTTTTCATCACGCGCTAGCCGAAAAACTACTGCCTGCTCAAAAGGAGGCGGTAGCGGCTAGTGCGCGCTATTCCACGCATTGCGTTAAGGCCCTAGCGCGGCTTTGTGAAAGGAGCCATAAGGGCTCCTTTGATGAAGGCGCGTCAGCAGCTTTAAGGCATGCGACTTTTCATCACGCGCTAACCCCCGCGCTAGCCGAAAAACTACCGCCTGCTCAAGAGGAGGCGGTAGCGGCTAGCGCGGCCGGCGGTTTAGCGTGCGCTATTACACGCGTTAAACCGCTAACGCGCCTTTGTAAAAGGAGCCCTAAGTGTTTGACAAGTCTGCCAACAATCGTTTGATCTCCAACCAGGTCCTATGAAAGGGCAACAGCAGCAGAGCAGGACTAAGCATGGGCTCATAGTCAAAAGTGCACGGCGACAAAGGAGCGCCAAGACAACTGAGCGCAAGGCGGAAGCCCGCACTGAAGAAAAACAGTGTTTTAAGGGGCTCCGACGGGGGGGTGTTGGTGGGGAACCCCCCCCCCCACTTTACTGAATACAGATCGCGCTGGCGTTGTGAGGGGTTGTGGGGGGTTTGAGGGGTTCATTATACTGGAAACTTAACTTTTCCCTGTTTTTTAGGGAAAAAGTGAAGTTTTCAGTATAATGTGGGGGGTTACAACCCCCCAAACCCCCCACAATGCCGGCGCGATCTGTATTCAGTAAAGTGGGGAGGGGTTCCCCAACAACACCCTCCATCGGAGCCCCTTAAAACAGTTTTTCTTTGACGCGGGCTTCCGCCTTGCGCTCAGTTGTCTTGGCGCGCCTTTGTCGGCTCGCGCTTTTGACCTGTCACCCTGAACATGCACTTTCCAAGTCAGGAGCGAGTCAAACAGAAGGACGCGTGTTGTGTTATGGAAGAGTGTGATCAACCTGCCAGGTCGTCTTCTCCCCTGCTAGATAATATTTAGTCCATCTGGTCTTTTATGTTGTACAGTAATTCGATATCCATGAATGACTAGAAAAGCGAAAACACACATGCACATTGCCATTATCATCTACCTTACTGGGGAAACTGGCTTTGAATTCCCGGGTATTGTCCCATCCATCTCTACTCTCTTCCCCCCCAAAAAAACCCACTTGTTTCCTCCACAAAGCTTTGCAACCACCATCTTACCTGGTTGTCAGTTTCTGGCCACCCGTAAACAAAAAGTGAAGCTCGAGAAACAAAAAAACACGCATTTTCCTTTCCAGGAAATTTTCACTTTTGTGGAAGGGGTTTTTTCCCTTTTTAATGGAAATACGATTTTCCAATGATTTGATAAATATAGATGAAGCAGGCAAGGGGAGGAAAAAAGGTGATTTTAACCCACATGCCCCACTGAGAGAAAAGGTACCAAAGTGGAATACGTGTCTTATATATACCTTAAGGTAGAGGAATATCAACTGAATATTTTTGCAAAATTTAAGCCTCCGGTATGAATGTTAAGGTCATAAAACTCTCCCTCTTCTATTAAACTGCGCTAGCAGTTTTTAGAGCAGAAAGCCGCACTGAATAGCATGTGCTGCTCCCGAGGCTCATAGGAACTCTATGAGCGTCGGGAGCAGCGCGGCTCCCCGCGCTAGAAACTGCTAGCGCAGTTTAATAGAAGCCTCTGTGTGAAATTTGTCTGCCCTGGCTGGAACATTAGACCAAGGGCGAGCAGCCACAATCCTTGAGGGCCACAACCTAGGGTTACCAGATGTCCAGATTTTTAGAGGGCTGTCCAGACGGCCGGGATTTGAAAAGCTTCCAGATCAGGACCGCGTCGGGAGGACATAAACACATGTGCAGACGCAACGCGTGTGAAATCATTGTGCCACGCCTTCACATGCACAGATGCCCTCCCGACGCGGCTCTGAGCACGAGAAGAGGCGTAGTAAGAGTGAGCAGCACCCGGGGCAGCGGCATCCCTCCCCCCTTCCTGCCACATGCACCCCGTTCCCTTCCCCCGTATCTTTTTAACTTCTCTGGCGTGAGCAGCATACCCACGTCAGTGTCGGTTCGCCCTTCGATGTCACTTCCTAATGTACAGGTCCCGGAAGTGACGTCAGAGACAGCGCCGATACCGACGCAGGCAGCAACCTCGGACAGGGAAGTAAAAAAAAGGTATGGGAGAAACCAAAGGGTGCACGCGCGGGGCACGGAGAAGAGTAGGAGGGAGGGGCACAGAGAAGGAGGAAAAGACCATGCCCGGGGTGGATCGCATCCTCCATATCCCCCTTCAGTACGCCACTGAATGTGAGGAATGGAAGATTCTCCAACTTTCCTGAGGCCCTGCTCATGAGAAAACTCAAACCCAACTCAGATTTCTGCTGGGGGGGGGGGTGGCACTTATGAGGCTTTGCATCAAGATTTTGTGAATGGGATCTTCTCAAAGCAACTGCACAGTGGATTGCTGTAGATTAAGGCATGATAATGGCTCACCTCAGTTATCCTGGGGTTGGTGCATTTTCTCTGTGTGCCCGACAACTCCAGCCACTGGTTGTCCGGTACTTGGCAATGTTGCCTGAGGGTACACTTATCCTCTCCTTTACACCAGCCGCATTCAAAGTCAGGGTCGGCCTTCAGGCACAGGCCACAGCTCTCCCTCATGGCCCCGCATTTGTACAGATGGACTGTTGGCACAAGAAAGAAATTGAGCTGGGAGAAAATCCATCCGAGTGTCTATTGCATTTTCCCTCCACTCCTAGTCACCTTCAACAGGGAGCCACACACTGCAAGAGGTCATTTTATGACTTTGTGCCTATATTTAGGTACAATTAGGGCATCTAGAAAGTGTCTTTTTATAAAGGAATGTAGACGCCTACTTAAAATACTCTATATAGTCAAAATAATCTTTCCTAAGGATGTTCGATCTTCAACAATCTTGACAATATCATCCCAGGTATAAATCTTGCCCCTTCAACCTCAGCAACACCACTCGAAGCTCAGATACTTCATTGTTTCGAGATTTATATGTTATATCGTCATCGGTTCTCCTAACCTCAAAGCTATTTCTTATCATTTCATTTCAATATACTTAACTTTGCGGCCTCTTAATCAGGGAATCTTGGTTGACATGTTTCGCTATTTGCTTTATCAAGACCATTCCCCTGTAAGGTCAGCACCTTTCCTCTTGACCACGTCCCATGCGGTAATGCTACAGTAATTCAATTGATTTACTGGCACTATAATTAACCTATACTGCCAAATGGAAAAAGATGCCATTCTAGGAATGGAAGGCAGTAAAGAAAATATGACAGCTAGAGATGGGCACAGAGCAAAAAAATACATTTGGCTCGTTTTCAGCTTTCCTCATAATTTTTGGACTTTTCTGTACAGTTTTGTTCCACACATTTGTTTTAATGAAAAACAGAAAAAAATTTATACGTTAGAACTTTTCAACATATAATTGACTTACTACATATTAATTCAAAGCCAATGTCTGATCTTTCATTACTTGGTTAGATGTTTGTCTAGATTAAAAGTTAATTTAGTTTTACATTTTCCATCATTTAAATCTATTCGACATACAAGGATTTACGCGAAGTCTATTTTTCAATCAAAGGGTTCATATTTGTAATGCTTTGCTATCTTTTTTTAGCTCAGGTATCTTTGTATGCCATTTTCCGTAAACAATTAAAACCAAATTTAACAAAAGAACAGCCATATTGGGTCAGACAAGTAGACCCTCGAGCCCAGTCTCCTGCTTCCAACAGTAGGCAATCCAGGTCACAAGTACCTGGCAGAAACCCAATCAATAGTCGTTTATTTGAAGAGGAAGTACGGTAAATTTCTGAAATAAGTATGCCTTCAATGCGTTATGAAAAATGGATAAATGAGAGAGAACTCTAAGTAGAGAAGAAAGGTCATTCAAAATTTTTACAAACAAAAAAGAAAATGATCGACAGAAATTGGCCATAGTTTTTATTCTTTTAACAGTGGGAAAGCCAAGTTCAAATTTCTGAGAACTTCTAGAGTTAGAAATTTCTTGTGAATTAAATGAAACAGAGATAGTGCCTCTGAATATCCTTACAGACCACCCCCCCCCCCAAGCACTATCCTCTAAATATCCCTAGAGACCCTCCCTACACTTTCTGGATAGTGCCTCTGAATATTTTTACAGACCACGTCAGCGCTATCCAGATCGTGCCAGGGCAACGTATGGGCAAAGTGAAAATAGAGCTGGCAGTTATCCAGAGAGCGGAAACATTTGGACCACTAGCCAGACAACCACCCAGATAGAAAGTTATGGCAGAAAAATTATCGCCCTCCTTTTATCTGATTAGATATCCAGATCGCTGTACAGACAGTGGAGGTACTCGCAGCTCTTTTCAGATATTCAGGGCCGCTAATTTAAATGCTGTGGCAGTGTTTAAAACAAACCACCGATGAAAACAAAAATTGTGGATACAGATGTTCTGGAGTTAATTTATTAAACACTGACATATAAAACCATGAAAATTCAATGAAAAAAGTACAATGATAAAAATACTGTGATAAAAATCCAACAGGACCCTACACGGTCCGTGTTTCGGCGAACACGCCTTCCTCAGGGGTCCAATGGTTTGCAAACTCACATTTAACGAATTGGACTGAAAACAGTCTATTGTCTTTAAAACTGTGAGCAAAGAACACCGCAGACAAGCTGAAGGAGCAAAAAAATGCCCATCTGCAGTACCATATTTTCACGCATATAACGCGCGTGTTATACGCGCTTTTACCTACCGCGCATACCCCTCGCGCGTTATACGCGTGAGCGCGGTATACAAATTTTTTTACATAGTTCCCACCCCGCCCGACGCCCGATTCACCCCCCCAGCAGGACCGCTCGCACCCCCACCCCGAACGACCGCTCGCACGCGCTCCCACCCGCACCCGCATCCACGATCGGAGCAAGAGGGAGCCCAAGCCCTCTTGCCCGGCCGACTCCCCAACTCCCCGACAATATCAGGCCAGGAGGGAGCCCAAACCCTCCTGGCCACGGCGACCCCCTACCCCCACCCCGCACTACATTACGGGCAGGAGGGATCCCAGGCCCTCCTGCCCTCGACGCAAACCCCCCTCCCTCCAACGACCGCCCCCCCCCCAAGAACCTCCGACCGCCCCCACAGCCGACCCGCGACCCCCCTGGCTGACCCCCATGACACCCCCACCCCCCTTCCCCGTACCTTGGTAGTTGGCCGGACAGACGGGAGCCAAACCCGCCTGTCCGGCAGGCAGCCAACGACGGAATGAGGCCGGATTGGCCCATCCGTCCCAAAGCTCCGCCTACTGGTGGGGCCTAAGGCGCGTGGGCCAATCAGAATAGGCCCTGGAGCCTTAGGTCCCACCTGGGGGCGCGGCCTGAGGCACATGGGCCCAACCCGACCACACGGAGAGTCGGGGCAGTGCACGGAAAGTCAGGGCGGGTGAACGGAGAGTCGGGACAGCGCACGGAGAGTCGGGGCAGTGCACGGAAAGTCAGGGCGGGTGAACGGAGAGTCGGGACAGCGCACGGAGAGGCGGGGCAGTGCACGGAAAGTCAGGGAGGGTGAACGGAGAGTCGGGACAGCGCACGGAGAGGCGGGGCAGTGCACGGAAAGTCAGGAAGGGTGAACGGAGAGTCGGGACAGCGCACGGAGAGTCGGGGCAGTGCACGGAAAGTCAGGGAGGGTGAACGGAGAGTCGGGACAGCGCACGGAGAGTCGGGGAGGGCGAAAGGAGAGTCGGGGTGGCCAGAAGAGAGTCGGGGTGGGCGAAAGGACAGTCGGGCTGCATGCGCGGTATACCCGTGAGCGCGGTATACAAAAGTTTTTGTACATAAAATCGTGGTTTCTGCGCGCTATACCCGTGTGTGCGTTTTACACGGGTGCGCGTTATCTGCGTGAAAATACGGTAACCATTATCTCTCTCCTTATTGGCTAAGGCTCTTAACATTTGCATCTCCTCTTCCTATAGGCTAAGGCTCTTTACACCTGCATTATGAGGTCATAGGGCTTTATGGTTATAGAAACATTGTAACATGTTGGCAGATAAAGGCCAAATGGCTCATCTAGTCTGCCCAAAAAAGAAAAATGAGGAGACCCGATGATCCACCGATGAAAACAAAAACTGTGGGTACAGATGTTCTGGAGATAGTTTATTAAACACTGACATATAAAAGCATGAAAATTCAATGAAAAAAGTACAATGCTAAAAAATACTGTAACAAAAATCCAACCGGACCCTACACAGTTCGTGTTTCGGTGAACATGCCTTCCTCAGGGGTCCAGTGGTTTGCAAACTCACATTTAATGAATTGGACTGAAAACAGTCTATTGTCTTTAAACCTGTGAGCAAAGAACACCGCAGAGAAGCAGAAGTAGCAAAAAAATGCCCATCTGCAGTAACCATTATCTCTCTCCTTATTGGCTAAGGCTCTTAACATTTGCATCTCCTTTTCCTATAGGCTAAGGCTCTTTACACCTGCATTGTGATGTCACAGAACTTTATGGTTATAGAAACATGATAGCAGATAGAGCCAAATGTCCCATCTGCAACATCCACTATCTCCTCCTCTCCCTATTGGCTAAGGCTCTTAACATTTGCATCTCCTCTTCCTATAGGCTAAGGCTCTTTACACCTGCATTGTGAGGTCATAGGGCTTTATGGCTATAGAAACATGGTAACATGATGGCAGATAAAGGCCAAATGGCTCATCTAGTCTGCCCAAAAAAGAAAAATGAGGAGACCCAATAATCTTCAGTGAAAACAATCCACCAATGAAAACAAAAACTGTGGATACAGATGTTCTGGAGATAATTTATTAAACACTGATATATAAAACCATGAAAATTCAATGAAAAAAGTACAATGATAAAAAATACTGTAACAAAAATCCAACCGGACCCTACACGGTCTGTGTTTCGGCGAACACGCCTTCCTCAGGGATCCAGTGGTTTGCAACCTCACATATAAAGAATTGGACTGAAAACATTCTATTGTCTTTAAACATGTGAGCAAAGAACACCGCAGACAAGCTGAAGTAGCAAAAAAATGCATTTGTCTGCGGTGTTCTTTGCTCACATGTTTAAAGACAATAGACTGTTTTCAGTCCAATTCGTTATATGTGAGTTTTCAAACCATTGGACCCTTGAGGAAGGCGTGTTCGCCAAAACACGGACCGTGTAGGGTCTGGTTGGATTTTTATCACAGTATTTTTTAGCATTGTACTTTTTAAATTTAATTTTCATGGATTTATGTCGGTGTTTAATAAATTATCTCCAGAACATCTGTATCCACAGTTTTTGTTTTCATCGGTGGATTGTTTTCACTGTGGATCGTTGTGTCTCCCCATTTTTCAGTGTTTAAAACAGATGCATCATATCTGTCAGTCATTTCCTTAATAGTCCCCTACCCCTCTGTGTGTCTGTCATAATTAGATTGTAAGCTCTTCTGAGCAGGGACCGTCTCTGGCATGTACAATGTACAGCGCTGCATTCTCCTGGTAGCACTATAGAAATAATAAATTGTTGTTGTTGTTGACAAGTGAAGTTTAATTACTGACCATGCAATATTTGCAGAGTGCTCTAAAAACCAAAACCAACGACCCCCAGTGGGCCCATCCCTACAAAATGTACTTGAGAGACTAGAAAGTCAAACAACAGAGAGTGTGCCACGGAAAAAACACACATACAAAGAGGGAGAATTAAGAAAAAGAAGAACTCTATATAGACAAAGGAGTATGAGGAGTCTAGATTTTTTTTCATCCGTTTTACTCATGAGATTTATAATTTAATGCTTCAAACACATGCAGTCAGACAGTTCTGGGATGCAGATGCTGGCAAGAAATTTCTAGGAATGTCAATAACATTTCCTGTGTGTGTGTGTGTGTGGGGGGGGGGTTATAACCTGGGGGAAAAACCCTCTGAAATGCCAGGGTTTCCCCTGGATCATCAACTGTATACACAAAATATTGAAGGGAATTGACTTAGTAAAGAGAGATTATTCACCCTCTCCAAGGTGGAGAGAACGAGAGGGCACTCGCTAAAGTTAAAAGGGGATAAATTCCGTACAAACGTAAGGAAGTTCCTCACCTAGAGAGTGGTAGAAAACTGGAACACTCTTCCGGAGGCTGTTATAGGGGAAAACACCCTCCAGGGATTCAAATAGGGGAAAACACCCTCCAGGGATTCAAGACAAAGTTAGACAAGTTCCTGCTGAACCAGAACGTACGAGGGTAAGGCTAGACTCAAATAGGGCACCGGTCTTTGACCTAAGGGCTGCCGTGTGAGCGGACTGCTGGGCACGATGGACCACTGGTTTGACCCAGCAACGGCAAATCTTATGATCTTATGTAATATTTATTTAATTAATTTTATATCCCGTCAGCCCCCGAGAGCTCAGATAGTGTGTTTTATTTATGATTAGACATAAAGGGGGCCCTATAACTAAAGCTTTGTGTGCACTAAATGCCAAGAAACCCATAGGTATAAAATGGGCTGCTTAGCACTGAGCATGTGCTAATTCCATTAGTGTGCGTTAAGCTTTACTATAAGGGCCTCAGAGAGAAGAAAATTTCTGTGGCCGTTTCTTTTTTTTTTTTTTAAACATATGTTTATTAACAGTGAAGCAGCACATACAGTCAGGCGACAACAACGCCAGAACCAACAAGCAAATATCACAAAAGATATAGAAACAACTGGGAAATGCAAAACAAACCAGAAATAGCAGGAATTCAGAAGGAATCCGCAAACAAGAAATACAAGGAGAATCCCCGCCTTAAGGCAGCGCTAACTTCACCTATTTTTCCATACCCCCGAAAATAACCAAGTAGACATTCCCCAAGCCCAACTCAAAATTCATGCACACCGAGCACACACAGAGCAACAGGCACACCCCCATTCTCACTCACCCCCTTCCCCACTCAAGCAAGCAAGCATCCCCCCTCCCCCCCAGTCCTAGATGGGAGAGCTGCCAAAGAATAAAGAAAAAGAAGAGAAAGGCCTTCAGAAGGAAAATGGAAGGATAAATAATAAAGAGAAGGTTACCCAGGTAATCATAGGACTCCCAAGAACCCCCAAAAGGGGTCCTCGCCTCGGGACTAGGGACCCAAAAATATCAGTCACGAGACACTGGCTCAGGAGCAGAGATCGAGGGCAACAAGCCCTCCCACAAAGCCACATAATATCTTTTATCAGAGTTAGAAGATCCCACATACCACTGACGTTCAAAAGTGGCCATGTCTCGCAATTTGGCATGCCACAACGCAATGGGAGGAGGGACCTCAGAAGTCCAGCTAGAAAGAATTGTTTTCTTAATCACTAGGAATACATTATAGAGGAAGCGCCGCTGAGGGGCAGACAAACCCTGTTCAATAAGTGGCTCCTGCAACCCAAGAAGTAAAACCCCAGAGTCCCACTCCACCGACCGCTGAAGGATAGCCTCCAGCTCGGCCAGTACCTCCCTCCAGAGGGTAAGTTTAGAGCAGTCCAGAAAAGAGTGGAGGTACGTACCCGGCTGACATTTGCATTTACTACAAGAGGCATCCGCCCAGAGTCCCAAGCTGGCTCCCCGCTGTCGAGTGAGATAATATCGGTGCAAGAGCTTAAATTGAGTGTCCTGGTACTCAACAGATTTAGTAAATGCATAAAGGGTGGGGTGGCAAAACACTCCTGAAACTGATACTCATCAATAGACACACCCAGATCACCCTGCCAAACCTCTCGCACTCTGGAGATACCATCAGTGGGACTTGAGAGCTTCAAAAGTTTATACCAGTGTGAAAGCTTGTTCATAGAGTCCGGGGTGGAGAGAAATTGAGTGTCGAGCCTCCCAAACGACCACGCTCCGGGACATCAGATACGTTCTGCTTCCCAGTAATGGCGGACCTGAAAATGGGAAAACAAAAAGTTGTTGGGGAGGTCCCAGGTTCGCTGAATCTGGGAAAAAGAGGGAAAAGTCTGGGGATCCAACTCAAGCAGCTGCGCCATGACCGTACAACCCCGAGACGCCCAGCCCCTAAACGCGGAAGTCCCCCAGCCCGGTTGAAAGTTGGAATTTCCTAAGAAACGCAGGAAGGGAGACACCGCGGTGTAAGCCCCTGTCGTCGCCTCCACCATCGCCAGGCCTGCCGCAATGGCCACATAAATTGCATTTGAACTCTATACCGGTGGGAAGGATCGGATTGGGAGTGGAGCAGATTCACGAACTGAAAAGGATGAGACCAACCCTCCACCCATCCCGGCGGAGAATATCGTTCACACCCCGAGTGCCTTTCATGTATCCAACGCATAAGCGCAGCCACATTGTAGAGACGAATGTCAGGGACGTTCAGCCCACCATCAGACTTATCCAACATCAGTTTCGCCATACTGATTCGCGGAGTTTTGGAGCGCCAGATAAACTTAGAGATAATCGACTTGAACTTAAGTTCCTCTCGGCGACGCAACCAAAGCGGGATGGTCTGCAAGGGGTATAGCAGTTTCAGAAGCATGACCATCTTGACTAGCGCTATCCTGCCCATCAGACCCAGCGGCAAATCCTTCCAACGCTGACATAGCTTGTTAATCTCCTCCAGCGGCCGCAGAACATTTTCCGCATATATGACGGAAGGCTGTGTGCTTAGGAAGACCCCCAGATACCTCATAGGCGCCGCTTTGGGCGGAATAGCCAAGAGCGCGTGCCAGGGCTCCGGCGGGCCCCCAGACAGCAGTAAAAGTTCCGACTTAGAGCAGTTAACCTGAAGGCCAGAAAGTAACCCAAAGGCCCTCACCACCGCAAGAGCTTGATCCAGATGACTGGAAGCCTGATCTAAATACAAAAGGATATCATCCGCAAACAAGCTGATTTTACACTCGCGGCCCTCTACTCTTACCCCCCGGATATGATCACACCCTCTAATTTTGATGGCTAAGGGCTCCATGGCCAGTAAGAACAGTAAAGGGGACAGGGGGCAACCCTGCCTAGTTCCCCGCTGGAGGCCAAATTGAGCCGTCAAACAACCATTAATTAATAAACGAGCCTGCGGGTCAACATACAAGGCCTTCACCCAAGCCAGAAAGGAGTCTCTAAATCCATACCTCTCCAAAGTCCAGAAAAGATATTCCCAGGAGATGCTGTCAAACGCCTTTTCCATGTCCAATCCCGCGATGGCGGAATGGCCCCCTTGTCCCGCATGAAGTCGAATGGCTCCCAACACTTTCATCAAATTCATGGAAGCATATCGACCTGGAACAAAACCCACCTGATCATGGTGAATGAGGTCTGGCAAAACTGAATTCAGCCTGCGCGCTAAGGTAGCCTCCAACAGCTTTACGTCCTGATCTAAGAGAGAAATGGGCCGATACGAGCTCACCAATGCATGGTCCTTGCCCGGTTTCGGCAGTAAAACCACATGAGCAAGGTTATCGGGGAACACGGCCTCGCCCGCCGACACTCCATTATACAGGGCGCACAAAGGCGTAGCCACCAACTCCTGGAGAATTCTATAATATTCTGGACCTAGTCCGTCCGGGCCCGGTGCCTTCGCCAAGGTAAGGGAGCGGATACCCCTCAAAATTTCCTCCTTCGTAAGCGGAGCATTTAAGGCCTGAAGCTGCGAGGCCTCAAGCCCCGGAGCCGGAGACCAGAAAAAAAGGACAGCAAAGTCTCTCTATCCAAGGGGCAGGCTTCGTACAGCTTCGAGTAAAAAGAGACAAATTTTTCCTCTATCTGCTGAGCTGTGGTGTATACAGTACCCCAGGCATCCTTAATGAATGTAATTACTTGCCTCTTTTTAGGTGGTCGCACCAAATTAGCTAAGAGTTTCTCCGCTTTGCTCCCCCAGCGATACAGCTGGTATCTGTGATAGTACATAGAAGTCCGCATGCGATCATTAAGCAGCTCCTCTATCCGCTCCTTCAGAGACTGAAGTTCTCGTTTGTCTGAGTCAGACATCGACTGAATATGGCGCTGCCTAAGAATATGCATTTCGCTCGTAAGTTGCAATATCTTCCCATCCCGCTCTTTCCTCTTATGGGCCGTGTATGCTATGATATGCCCTCTCATCACCACTTTAGAGGCATACCAGTATGTACTGGGGCCCACATCATCAGTCTGATTAGTTATTTGATAATCCACCCATCGCGCTCTAAGATATTCCCGAAACGCCTTATCCGCATACAGTTGAGGAGGCAGCTTCCAGGACTTACCCCTAACCCCAGACGAAAATGAGAGGGACACCACCACAGGAGCGTGATCCGAAACGGTGCTCTCCAAGATATCAGCGCGAAGAGCCGCATTAAACAACCGGCGATCCAGAAGGAGGTCATCTAGTCGAGCATACGTGGTATGAGCATGAGAGAAGAAAGTGAAGTCCCTATCAGAGGGATGTAAGGTGCGCCAGATATCCACGATGTCCAAGTGGCTAAGTAGGAAGTTAACCCCCCGGGCGGCATGATCTCGATGAATCAGTCTGGGTGGTTTACAATCGTAGCTCGGATCAGCAGTGATATTAAAGTCCCCGCCCAAGATAAGGTGATACTCGGTATATTCTGACAGTTTAGAGAGGAGAGTAGAGAAGAAGCTGTGGGTGTATACGTTCGGAGCACAGATATTGCAGAGCATCAGCTTCTTACCCCATAGCTCCCCCAAGACCATAACAAACCTCCCCTCGCGGTCTGGAACCAGCTTGTGAAACTGAAAAGGTAACTGTTTGTTAAGGAGGATCGCGACCCCTCGCCGCCTACCCCCAAAGGAAGAGGAGTATACTTCGCCCACCCAGCTTCTACGTAATTTAGAGTGTTCCAACTGGGACAAGTGAGTCTCCTGAAGGAAGGCTACATCAGCTCTCAACTTGCGTAAGGAAGCCAGTACTCTCGATCTCTTTATAGGTGACCGAAGGCCATCAACGTTAAGAGTAACCACCTTTAAATCAGCCAGTGTCAAAAGGCCAACGCTCAGAGAAATGACCAGTGTAGAATTTCAACCAGCAGGACCTCCCAGCAAAGTCCCTGGGTGGAAAGGAGAAAGGTGCTGCTCCCCCATCTAGGACCAATCACACCTGACATCCACAGCCGCACTAACAGCCACCCGTCCCATGCAAACCCAAACATACAACCCCAAAAAAACCCCCACACACTCCCTCCCCCCATCCCAAGACCATCCTCAGCGGTAGCTCCCTTCCCCAGCCCCGCACCACCCAAAGACACACCTCCCAACCCGCTCGCCAAGGAGCCCCCCCCCCACCTCCCCTCCTCATCCATTTTAATTTAAGCAGGTGAAAAAAGAAAAAGAACTTAGCAACAATATCAATGTGCCCTACCAAACTGGAATACATAGAAATGCTAGACAGAATCCCAGGAATCCAGCAGAGTTAGAAAGATCCTTACAGGGCCCTGGGATATAATATAAAAGAGATAGAAAAACAGTTCAAACAAGTCCCTAAAAAAGGACAAACCAGAGGCCATGGCTGGCTGGACCCCCTCGCCCACCCCCATCAGAGAGGTGGTTGCAGCAGGGCATAGCGGGGAGATGCGCGCTGTCCAGGAATCTCCGTGTTCTGCCAAGAATACACTCTGGATACCTCCCTGCTTAATGCCAGAGTTAATATGGAATGCCATAGGACATACAAGAGTCGGTCCAGACCAATTGGCCAGTCACGCCCGGAGAGAATCAGCAGCCTCAAAGTTTGTCCACAAAGCGGCGGGCCTCATCCGCATCCTGCAAGGTAAATGATTTGCCATCCCTCCAAACTCGCAGCTTAGCAGGAAAAGCAAGGGCGAATTGGATGCCTTTAGAATGTAGCACCGAGCAGAAAGGTGACATCAACTTGCGCTGCGCCGCTACTCTGATGGAGTAGTCATTGAAGAGAAGAATCTTTACTCCCTTATAATCCAGGGGTCCGGCCTTTCAATATGCCCGCAAAATGGACTCCTTCTCACGCCAGTTGACGTAGCGAGCAATGGCGGTGCGTGGTCTCCTGTTCTCCGTTTGCTGCATGGGACCAATCCTGTGGGCCCGCTCACATGCAAAGGCCATGCCAGTCTCCTGCAGCTTCAACTGCTCTGGTAGCCAGGAAGAAAAGATATTATACAGCTCCGCATCCGCGACCGCCTCTGGTAGCCCCACCAGCCGGAGATTGTTCCGACGGCTCCTGTTCTCCTGCTCGTCCAGCTGTGCTTTCAGGGCCTCCGTCTCTTTTTGCAGCGTGATCACACGGGCATCCAGGCCACTGCACACATCTTCCTGCCCAGAAATCCGCTGCTCCACGTCTGCAATCCGTCGTGCGTGAGAGTCAAATTTCTCATGCATTTCCTCCACTCCCGACTGCAGCTTATTTAGACGGTCCGCCAGCGCGGCCGACACCGACCTCGTGATCTCCTGCACCCAGTCCCCTGCGGGGACTGTGAAGGTGGCGATCTCCGTCGCCATCTTGGTCGGGGTCAGAGCCGGCCTGTCTTTAGCTGCCCGAGCTGGTTTCACCGGCATGCCAATCAACAGGACCCGAAATCGTCACCGCAGCCGCAGCCGCAGCGGAACACACTGCTCACTCGCTCTGGGCAGGGCAGCCTTTTGTCGTGGATGAAAAGCAAGATTTAATCGCTGATATAGCCGGGGATCCGAGGGAAGCTCCACCAGCACGCGTCCTAACAGGCAGGCTGCATCACGTGACCCCCCCCCCCCCCCTCTGTGGCCATTTCTAAGTTGCAATTAAATGCAGCCTTGCAATGCCCATCTCTCATTTTTCATTACTGCTTCAGTTTTCTCAGAATAGCCCCTCCCTCCCCCCCAAACACCTTGTTTGCCACTGCATGCATCACTGAAAAAGAATGACCATGAGTAAGCTCAACCGCACTTGAAAATCACCCTATTAAAGAGCACGTGAAGACCAGGAAGAGGCAGAGCATAAGACAGATTGCTCAGTTGCTCAAAATCATGGGTGAATCGCTTCATAAAGGTGGTTAATAAATCCCCAGTAAATAAAACAGAAGACGATTATGTGCAGAAACATGACATTTACAGAAGACATTGAGGAGGGGAAGCTATCAAGGTGCAGCAACAGGCAGGCTTTTACCACACCTTGATCTACCATAGAAATCACCAATCTGTGGTATTCCAGTTATGCAAAATATTGATCCTATGGCAAATGAACCACATGCTTGCAATCCATCTCTCAAGCAATGTTATTCCACGGGTCTGTGAGCATCAAGCTTCCAATTTGCAGCTCAGTGCTCCCAGACCACTGTTAAAGAGGTCAACACCCATCAGCAATAGTGGCAGCCAGAGCATTCTCTCCCCCCACCCCCCCCCACCCCCATCAGGGCTCTAACCAGCTTCCCTAAACCAAATAACTCCCCTAGTGGTCAACCCTCCCCCCTTTCCTGAAAGTTGTTCCTTTACCCCCAACCTGAAGATTCCCTCTGCCCCCAGGGAGTAACCCTTCCTCCAGGCTCCTCTTCTTAGGGCAATCCTCTGTCACATCTTCCCTCACCATTGCCTTCATTCATAATGGTGCCGGTGATCCCTAGTGGTAGTATCACAGTACTGCCATGACCTCTAGTGATAGTACCATAAGACTACCAGTAGAGGTCACTGATGCCCTTTTGGATGAAGGTGCCATTGAGGGCAGGAACAACTAGGAATTATTCCTAACTGTACTATTATACACCAGGAGGGCCTTCAAGAGGGCCTAGATTGGGGGGGGGGGAGGGGTGCTCTGTCCACTACTATTGGCAGTCTGATGCCCCTGGGATTATTTTACTGACTATAACACCTCAAGCTACATTCTAGAATTTGCATAATAATCATCTACTTTTCATGCATTTTTTACATCTCATTACAATACAACATGATGTGACCAAAATATTGCTACTGCAACCAGCATTAGAGCCTAACAACACATGTGAAGGGGCAAATAATGCAGGTTTGTTGCCTTCACATAGCTTAATAACTACCCCCAAGAATTAGAAATCATTAAATCGAAATGCAAAGGAAAACCGATTGATACTTTCTTGGTTGTAAAGAAAAAAAGAGTTGGCCTGTTACTAAGGTTACCGCTTCCAAGGACAAGCTGGAATAGTGTTTTACCTTTGTTCAGGGCTGGGTTGTCAATGCTGAAATCCCCATTCCACACTACCGTCAACTCCACTGGCAAGCTATTAATCTCCATTCCTTCATAAGTGTACTAAGACAAGAGAAGAACAAGAAAGCAAAGTTATTTTCTGGGGGTGCAGATTCTAGGTTTGACCAACAGAAGTGGATTTCTAGAAGATAAGATTCCCAGGGGCCCCTCCCTCAGTAGCAGCCCTTTTTTTTTTACTCAGAGAATAGTTAAGCTCTGGAACGCGTAGCTGGTTTTAAGAAAGGTTTGGACAAGTTCCTGGAGGAAAAGTCCATAGTCTGTTATTGAGAAAGACATGGGGGAAGCCACTGCTTGCCCTGGGTCGGTAGCATGGAATGTTGTTACACTTTCAGAATCTTGTTACTCTTTGGGATTCCGGAATCTTGCTATTCATTGGGATTCTGTATGGAATGTTGCTACTCTTTGGGATTCTAGAATCTTGTCCTCTTTGGGATTCTGGAATCTTGCTATTCTTTGGGATTCTGAATGGAATGTTGCTACTCCTTGGGTTTTGGCCAGGTACTAGTGGCCTGGATTGGCCACCGTGAGAACGGGCTACTGGGCTTGATGGACCATTGGTCTGACCCAGTAAGGCGATTCTTATGTTCTTATGTATGTTTACAGCATCTGGTTCCGCATCATTTTCTCATTCACTGCTCTTCTCTATATTCCATTTTTTTCTCTTTCTGCTGTCCTCTTTCCTTTTTTTTCAGTTACCTCTTCCTTCTTTATCTCTTTTATTCAGCAGCAAATACTTTTCTTCCTTCATTTATTATCACTTTCTAATTTTTTTTTTCCTTGTCTCCTCTTCCTTTTTTTTTTTCTTCTGCTTTCACACCATTCCTGTGTCCTCTCCTCATTTCCTGTCATCCCGGATCTCTATCCCTCTCACTCCTCCCTCAATCCTGAGTCCTCTCCTCATTTCCTGTCATCCCGGATCTCTATCCCTCTCACTCCTCCCTCAATCCTGAGTCCTCTCCTCATTTCCTGTCATCCCGGATCTCTATCCCTCTCACTCCTCCCTCAATCCTGAGTCCTTTCCTCATTTCCTGTCATCCCGGATCTCTATCCCTCTCACTCCTCCCTCAATCCTGAGTCCTCTCCTCATTTCCTGTCATCCCGGATCTCTTTCCCTCTCACTCCTCCCTCAATCCTGAGTCCTCTCCTCATTTCCTGTCATCCCGGATCTCTATCCCTCTCACTCCTCCCTCAATCCTGAGTCCTCTCCTCATTTCCTGTCATCCCGGATCTCTATCCCTCTCACTCCTCCCTCAATCCTGAGTCCTCTCCTCATTTCCTGTCATCCCTGATATCTATCCTTCTCACTCCTTTCTCTTTCTACTCACCTACTCCCTTCTCCACCATCTTGCTTTCTCCCCACTCTTTTCCCTCCCCTCTATATCCTTTTCCCACTCTCACCCACCCCTCCCACACTCTTCTCCTATCTTCTCTCCTTATATTGTAGCCTAATGATTAGCACTTTAGGTGGGGAACAGGGTTCAATTCCCAATTCAGCTCCTTAAGACCTGTGCATGCAAATAGATCTTCATGCATATTCATTGGGGAAATCCTGAAAACCCGACTGGATTGCGGTCCTCGAGGGGGGACTTTGACGACCCTGTACTAAAGGAAAGCAGCCTCTCAATATGGAAGACCCTTACCTATGTTGTATCTTTGTGGAAACAACACTGAGGTGGAAGAAGAGCCCAATGGTTGGTGCTCTCCAGCCACAGCCCCCCTTTGTGGCACGCTGCTCTAAGGGCCTGATTCCAGTAACGTTGCCTAAATCAGCCAGTTGTGTGTCAACAAGTTTCAAGTTTATTCGTTATTTGATTGATCGCCTATCACAATTACTAAGCGATTTACATATACAAAGAATACATGATAAAACAATAACAATAATATAGTAAAAATATAAAAAAACATTTAATAACTAGACAAATTACAACAGGAAACACTGGGATAGAGGGGAAAGGAATACAATTTATACTAGAAAAGGAGGGACCGTTAAGGATAAAATACAAAAGGAAAGGGAAAACAAAATATTCTTGGAAATAGTATACATAGCTGACTAAAATGAAAAGGAGTTATAAAGAGCAATTGGCATTTTAATTAAATATTGAAAGCGTCTTTAAAAAGAAAACTCTTAAGTTTGCTTTTGAATTTATCAAGATTTTTCTCCTCCCTTAAATAAAGTGGGAGAGAATTCCATGTTTGTGGTGCTGTAACAGTGAAGATATATTGTCTTCGGGTATTTATAAATTTAAGAGTGGGAATGACCAATAAAAGTTGTTCATTGGAACGTAGAGTTTTTTGAGGGGAGTATGGAATTAATACTTTATAAATAAAAGATGGAGTTTTGTAAAGCAAAGATTTAAAGGTGAGTAAAGATAATTTATATAATATTCGGTGTGCAACTGGAAGCCAATGTGCCTTGTGTAGTAAAGGGGTGACATGATCAAACTTTTTGGCCCCCATAATTAATTTGATAGATGTGTTTTGGATAATCTGTAATCTTCTGATTTCTTTTTGAGCCATTCCTTTGAATAAAGCATTACAGTAGTCAATTTTTGAAATGATCAGTGAATGAATTAGTATGTTTAAAGATTTGGGACAGAGGAATTTTGAGATAGAGTGGATTTGACGTAACCTGTAAAAAGTGGTTTTAACCACATAGCTAATGTGGTCGTGATAAGTTAAATTTTCATCTAGAATGACACCTAAAATCCGGATTTTGTTTATTTGTTTGAGCGTAATTCCCTGTATATTAATAGGAACCGCTATTTTATGGTTTTCTTTCCAAGGGAAGAGTAGCGTGTTGGTTTTATTAATGTTTAAGGACAGTCTATTATTGTCCAACCATAAATCAGCCAAGCATAAGCGCTGTTGGGAGAATCAAAGTTTAAGTCTAACTTATTTAGGGGTAACGTAGGCCAGGGTTTTGCAGGCCTATATTACTGGCACCTATGTTTGACGAGAATTGCATCTACAGAGGCGCCTAAGGTCATTTCAGGTATAAACCACACCTACTTTGACCTTGGGCACCATTAAGCACAGCTGTAGACATGATTAAGGTGTCTATATTTGTAGGCGCCTTCGTTTTTTTTAAATAATTACTTTTTAATTTGTTTTAAATGAAGTGGTGAATTACCGTACCAATTAACGCTGACAGGTTTTGGAGACTCTCTTCAGCTTCCTTCAGAAATTTCCAGGCCTCGCTTTCTTACTTAGGATAAAACCTTTGAAGGAAGGCCACCAGCCTAGATGTTCTCATTTTAGCTCTGTTATAGGTAGCCCAGGGAAGATGTAAATCCAAGGGAATTAGGGTTGCCTAAGCACTTCCTCACATCCCCATAAAGAGAACATAAGAACATAAGGATAGCCTTACTGGGTCAGACCAATGGTCCATCAAGCCCAGTAGCCCGTTCTCACGGTGGCCAATCCAGGTCACTAGTACCTGGCCAAAACCCAAGGAGTAGCAACATTCCATACAGAATCCCAAAGAGTAGCAAGATTCCGGAATCCCAAAGAGTAACAAGATTCTAGAATCCCAAGGAGAAGCAATATTCCATACAGAATCCCAAAGAATAGCAAGATTCCGGAATCCCAAAGAGTAACAAGATTCTAGAATCCCAAGGAGTAGCAACATTCCATACAGAATCCCAAAGAATAGCAAGATTCCGGAATCCCAAAGAGTAACAAGATTCTAGAATCCCAAGGAGTAGCAACATTCCATACAGAATCCCAAAGAATATCAAGATTCCGGAATCCCAAAGAGTAACAAGATTCTAGAATCCCAAAGAGTAGCAACATTCCATATAGAATCCCAAAGAGTAGCAAGATTCCGGAATCCCCAAAGAGTAACAAGATTCTAGAATCCCAAGGAGTAGCAACATTCCATACAGAATCCCAAAGAATAGCAAGATTATGGAATCCCAAAGAGGAACAAGATTCTAGAATCCCAAAGAGTAGCAACATTCCATGCTACCAATCCAGGGCATGCAGTGGCTTCTCCCATGTCTTCTCAATGTGCATCATAAGAACATAAGAATAGCCTTACTGGGTCAGACCAATGGTTCATCTAGCCCAGTAGCCCATTCTCACGGTGGCCAATCCAGGTCACGTAGAACCTGACAAAAACCCAAATAGTAGCAACAATCCATGCTACAGATTCAGGGCAAGCAGTGGCTTCCCCCCATGTCTGTCTCAATATGAGACTATAGACTTTTCCTCCAGGAACTGACTAAATATTTTGATAGCTTTAACTCTAACAAATTATACTAAACAATTGGAAATCTGTTCGTCTACTAAATAAATGGAAGATGAACCTAACATACATGAATCACAGAGAAATCAAAGCTAACTTAAATAAGACTGTTTTGAAATGGTACAAGCCATTTCCATCGTGTCCATTAGTCCTTGGATTGTGTCTCAGATATGAAAATACGGTGTTGTACATTGCATACAATAACACACGAGTTCTACGTAGGCCTCTTTGGCACCCACCAGCGTCTCCCCATTCCACAAAGAAATAATTAAAAAGATAAAAAGAAAAACAAAACTGTGAATAATGAACAACAGCTGGCAGCTTGCGCTTGTAAAGTTGCCTCAATAAAGCACAGGAAAGCAGCTCATTTTTTTTTTTTTCCAGAAGACGACATGTGTCCAGAGAGAACAAACCTTTTCACATCAAATATAAAGGGATGCAGTAGCGCAGGGGTGTCCAACCGGCGGCCCCGTGAAGTATTTTGTGCGGCCCCGGTCGAGGGCGATGCAGTGGTTTCTTCTGCTGCCCCCAGGTGTTTACCATCTTGCCGGCTCCCTCCTCTGTCTTGCTGAAGCGTTTGCGCGGCCCCAGAAACATTTTTTTCGGCCAATGCGGCCCAGGGAAGCCAAACGGTTGGACACCCCTGCAGTAGCGGCATGGGGGTTCATCTCCGGAGAAAAGATACCAAAAAAGATCTCTCTTGGTTTAGCTGTTTTTCTAGTTAAGTTAAAAATGCACGTAGACCGGCCTGGTTACGCGAGCCACGCGGTGGTGCAAAGAAAGCCAATTCCTTTTAACATATTTATCAATGATCTAGAGATGGGAATGACGAGTGAGATAACTACGGGGTTCTTTTACTAAGGCACGCTAGCCGTTCTAGCGTGTGCTAAGGGGCTCATAATCGAAAGAGAAAAACGTCCAAAAACCGGCCTAAGTCGGCACTTGGACGAACATTTCTCAAAAACGTCCAAGCGCCGATAATAAAACCGGGTTTTGGACTTATTTAAAAACGACCTAGGCCTTCATAGTGCCGCTGAACGACCAAAGCTAAAAGGGGCATTTTAGGAGGAGTGTCAAGGGCGGGAGTTGGGCGGGACGTGGGCCGGCTTAGACTTAGTCGTACAGCATGTATAACCAAAAGTTATACAGCCCAGGATCGACAGAACTTAAAGTCACCAGATAAGCACTGCAAACACATAAAACAGACCCACACACACTACCCCAGTGATCCTCGACCCCCCCCACCCCCATAAAAATATTAATCACAACTTTAAAATTCAGCCTCCAGACCATCATCACCTGGCAGCCTGGCATAGGAAAGCCTAGTCGTCCAGCCCAGAGGCAGCTTAAGCTGTCTTGGGGGTGGGTTAGGGACCCATAGAGAGGAAGACCCATGCCCATAAGCCCCTGTAATCACTGCATTGATACTTAAACATGTGCACTGCCCTATACACCCCCATAACCCATATAAATGGCTCTTGCAGCCATAAGGGCTATTGGGGTGGTAAATAAGTGGGTCTAGGGGATTCTGGAGGTGGTTTGGGGGGCTCACCCTGACCTATAAGGGAGCTGTGGTGAGGAGAAGACATGGCATCCTTTTTGTGAAGTTCACAGCAGTGCCCTGTTAGGTACCCCACTATTTAGGTGGCATGTCTGGGTGTGCAGTCCATCACTTTGCAGACCCCTCCCATGTCCAACAGGGCTTGTTCTAGGCGTTTTGGACTTGGACGGAAAGTTTGACGAAATGTGGTATAATGATGGACAATTTAGCGGCTTGGACGATCAGATCGGCAGGACGTAGAATTAGACGATTTTCGAAACGACAAAAAAGTGGGACGTATCTTTCGAAAATGTGTCTGAAGCTCTTGGATGACTTGCGAGATGGACGTAAACGGACTTAGACGTCCCTTTCTATTATAACCCTCCACACGTGTCCACAGGCTATAACGGGCGCGTTAGCGTTTCGCGCAGGCTATAACAGCTAACGCGCCTTAGTAAAAGGACCCCTAAATTTGGTGACAACACAAAGGGCTCCTTTTACGAAGCAGCGTTAGCGGGATTAACACGCGCGACTTTTCATCACTCGCTAGCCAAAAACTACCGCCTGCTCAAGAGGAGGCGGTAGCGGCTAGCGGTATTATGCACGTTAAACCACTACCGCGCCTTCGTAAAAGTAGCCCAAAGTTGTTAAATCGCAGGAGGATTGTGAAAAGTTGCAAGAGGAGCTCGTGACACTGGGCGTCAAAATGGCAGATGACGTTTAACATTTTCCTATCGTAATAAATTTTACGTTACGCTGGTTCCAACCGTAATTATTTTAGCAAAGTTTTGTATTATTCACCGTTATCATTTACAGCTATCGTAAACATAATGTAAATAAGTCATAAGTCTGTAAATTCAAATATTTTGTGTTCCTGGCTCTTTATTAATCCATACCGACTGTTTATCCACGATGGCAACGACATTTTTGGAATGTCCCGTCATCCGGGACAGACGATAGGAAAAGGTTAATGCGAGCAAGTGCAAAGCGATGCATGTGGGAACGAGGAACCCGAATTATAGCTACGTGATGATGGGTTCCGTGTCAGGAGTCACTGCCCAGGAAAAGGATCTAGGTGTCATCGTTGAGGATCAGTTGAAACCCTCAGCTCAATGTGCGGCGGCGGCTGCTCAGAAAGCAAATAGAATGTTAGGAATTATCAGGAAAGGAATGGAAAACAGAGAGGAAAATGTTATAACGCCCTCGTATCGCTCTCTGGGACGGCCACACGTGAAATACTGTGTGCAATTCTGGTCGCCGTATCTCAAAAGAGATGTAGCAGACTTTAAAAAAAGGTACAGAGAAGGGCAACAAAAATGTTAAAAGGTCGCTCATCTTCTTCCAACCTCCTGTCGGTCCCCTCGTTGAAGGTGATTGGAACTAGGCGTAACGACATGTTCTCTGTTATTGCCCCTCAGTCTTGGAATCTCTTACCGCAACACATTAGGGAATTAAAAGATTTATCCATTTTTAAAAAAACACTAAAAACATTTTTTTTTAAAGATGCATATGATTCTTAATATTTTATTATGCTTTTTTATTTATCTATAAATTTACTTCCCCTTCCTATTTGTTTTTTCCTTTGTTATTACTCTTCCTTTCCTATCCAATTATTGTAATTTCATTTCCTATTTATCCTCACAATTCAAGTATGTCTCTATACCCTAACTAATATTTTAATATACGTATGTAATTAAGTATGTTTACTATTTAAAAAATTTGCTTTATATTGTCACTAATATTTAATTTGTATGTGTTAAGGTATCAATCTGTATGTATTAAGGCTTTGTACATCGCTTAGTGATCTAAAATAGGCGATTCATTAAGAATTATTAAACTTAAAACTTGAAACTTGATGGGACGACTTCAAGGCTGAAGCAGCTGAGGCTCTTCAGCTTGGAGAAGAGACGACTCAGGGATGATATGATCGAGGAGTGGAGTGAAACCAGTAGATATGAATCGCTTCTTTACTCTTTCTAAAAATATTAGGTCTAGGGAGCATGTGACGAAGCTATTAGATTTTAAACAAACCGGAGAAAATCACACAACGTGTAATTAAACTCTGGGATCTTTTCCAGAAAAACGCACTCCCCATTCATACCCCCCCCAATCAAAGAAGTAAAAAGAACAAAACTACACGACGGCCTCCTAGCCACTCAAGCCGCAAGACTGGACAACCAGATCTCCAACCTTCTGATGACCACCCCAGACTATAGGACATTCAGAAAAGAAATAAAAACCACACTTTTCAAGAAATTCCTGAAACAGCAATAACAACACGACCTCTAAATGCTCTTAAGATCTACAACTTACCTCTCTAGCTAATCATTGTAATTCTGTCTTTTTTAAATTAACCTTTTGTAATCCGCCTTGAACCGCAAGGTAATGGCGGAATAGAAATCCCTAATGTAATGTAATGTAATGTAATGTAATAAGCCCCGCCACTAATGGAAAAAGTGGACGTGCCGAAAGTTAAGCCCCGCCACCTTTTGCCAACGCACGCAACCTTAACCAGTGAAGTTCTTAGCACAACGGCCCCCACAACGCGGCGCGATATGTATAAAGTAAAGTGGGGGGTTCCCCCCCACGCCCCCCCCGTCGGAGCACCCAAAAAAGATTATAAAAAGAGGATATGAAACTTAACATTATAAAAAAATAGAATAAACTGTCGACCATTTTTTTAAGGGCTCCGACGGGGGGGGCGTGGGGGGGAACCCCCCCACTTTACTTTCTACAGATCGCGCCTCTTTTTTATAATTTTTTTTGGGTGGCGGGGGGGTTAACTTTTTGGCGGGGCTTATCTGGAAAAGATCCAAACTCTGGAATTCGTTGCCAGAGAATGTGGTGAAATCAGTTAGCTTAGCGGAGTATAAAAACGGTTTGGCTAATTTCCTAAAAGAGAAGTTCATAGCCCATTATTGAGATGGAATCCACTGGTTATTCCTAGGATAAGCAGCATAAAATCCAGTATCCTCTTTCCAACAGTGGCCAACCCAGGTCCCAAGTACCTGGCAGAAACCCAGAGTAGCAACATTCCAGAGCTCAGATTGTGATGTCATAATGCCTCATTCCACCAATGCCTACGAGTCAAACTCACTAATGATGTCACAATGGCTTGGTTGTCTCAGACTTGGCTATCATAAGAACATGAGCTGCCTTACTGGGACAGACTGAAGGTCCATCAAGCCCAGTATTCTGTTCCCAACAGTGGCCAACCCAGGTCAAAAGTACCTGGCAAGATCCCAAACAGTAAAACAGATTTAATGCTGGTTATCCTAGAAATAAGAAGTGGATTTCCCCAAGTCCATCTTAATAATGGTTTATGGACTTCTCTTTTAGGAAATTATCCAAACCTTTTTTAAACCCTGCTAAGCTAAGTTCTCTTTACTGGCTACCTGTTCTCTGTGTACAGTTCAAATTGCTTATATTGGCCTTTGGTGAGGTACAAGGGATTACTTCTACATGTTGAATTAGAATGAACCAATCAGACTGGTAGGATCATGTGAGAGTAAAAATCTTAATATTCCTTCCATTAAAGAGATTAGTAAGGGAAAGACTCGTAATAGGGCTTTTTCAGGTACAGTATAGTGCCATCAATTGCCCCGACTTTGTGAGTTGGGCTGAGAAGTTTCCAGCAGCCCCTCGTAGATAAAGCTGCAGGAAAAAGCAGATTGCTCAAAATATAGAATGCACAAAGAGCGCCACATCTAAACAAATTCAGATTACAAGTTCTTTCGTGCCATGCAAGTGAAACCAGGACAAGCTCAGTCATTCCCTGCTAATGCAGTCACAGGGTCAATGTTCCAAATATCAACTTTCCTTTTAAACTTCAGGACTTTCATTTTCAAGGTTTATTCTTAAATCGCCTTTCTTGTTGTTGTAGTATTTAATTTATACCTTTTTGGAATAAAATTATAATCGCTAAGTCTTATTGACTTGTTTCCTTTTGTACCATTCTATTAATACCTCCTTTATGGATCCCGACACTTACAACCTGCTACCAGGGTATTTTTGTTAGCCAGGAAGGAGGGGCACAAATCCCCCGTTTGATTTTTTTGGGAGGCTCATTAATTGCTCAGTGGGGGCACCCAGCCCAGATATTCAGGCCTCGGAAAAACCACAAAAGATCTATGTCTTTAGTTCAATGGAGGATGAAAGCAGGAATTACAGTGGTCGCACGGAGCTCAACTGGCACCTGTTTCCACTGGATAAGGGCTTGGCTCGCAGGCCTTTGGCATTACATTTCAAAGTCTTTCATTTGGCAATGATGTTATAGACACGGCAAAGCAGAGAAGCAAATTCCCAGCACAATGAATGCAGAAGAATGATAGATAGATAGATAGATAGATAGATAGATAGATAGATAGATAGATAGATAAACTGGATTCCCCCAGACATGCCCTACTTTTGAGGACATGTCCGGGGGTCCGGACGGCATTTCAAAACCCAAAGAGTAGCAACATTCCGTGCTACTAATCCAGGGCAAGAAGTGGCTTCCCCCATGGCTTTCTCAATTACAGACTATGGACTTTTCCTCCAGGAACTTGTCCAAACCTTTCTTAAAACCAGCTACACTATCCGCTCTTACCACAACCTCTGGCAATGTGTTCCAGAGCTTAGCTATACTCTGAATGAAAAAAAAAAATTCTTTCATTTGGTTTTAAAATATTTCCCTGTAACTTCGAGTGTCCCCTAGTCTTTGTCATTTTTGACGGAGTAAAAAATCGATCCACTTGTAACCGTTCTACTCCACTCAGGATTTTATAGACTTCAATCATATCTCCCTTCAGCCATCTCTTTTCAAAGCTGAAGAGCCCTAACCTTTTTAGTCTTTCCTCATACGAGAGGAGTTCCATCCCCTTTATCATCTTGGTCGCTCTTCTTTGAACCTTTTCTAGTGCCACTATATCTTTCTTGTGATAAGAAGACCAGAATTGAACACAATATTCGAGATGAGGTCACACCATGGAGCGATGTCAACTAAAGCCTCCTTTAGCTCCTGCCCTGCCCCCTCCCCCTATCTGATTTTTTGGATACTGAGATGAGAACCCCAATAGCCCGTCTCCTCAGTCTTCATGGTTCCCACACAGTACAGCATGAACATTGGCAAATAAATCTGTTTAAACAGCCGAGCCCTCCTGCCTATGAACAGCCTCCAAAACCATCAATCCCGGCTTTTTAATTTTGCTGCACTTGGCGAAGAAATAATAAGAAAAGGGGACTCCATTAACTGGTTTTAATTTAATTTGAGGACTTTTCCTTATGCAGAGTTTGAAAGATGGCCTTTCAGAGAAAGGAGACGAGGAATTTATTCCATCCTACTTTGTTCTTCAGTGAATGCAAATCCGCTTCTTGTTTTCTGAACAGACCCCGCTGCCATCTGACCCCACAATATTACTGTCATACACTTCTATTTTTAAAAGTACAACTTTTACAGAACCTTTGACTGGAGTTTTCCTTTGCTTGGCCTCGGACTAATCCTTCTTGAAATTGGCCATTTTTCTTGTTGTAGTCATGCCAAAAATATTCTAAAAGATCCCTCAAGAAACTAACCATGTGCACATTTGTTAACTCCTTGCCAGGGTTAGTGCCCGGGGATAAACTTCGGCTTGATTCTCCGTCTCTAGCCCACCCACTTGAGATTTTGATAATTAAACTCAATCATGATGTGGAGGAAGAAATATTTTGTCTTACGGGTCCCATGGCGACAAGAGGGCATCCGCTAAATCTCAGGGGGGGGGGGGAGATTTCATGGGGACACCAGGAAGTATTTCTTCACCGAAAGGGTAATTGATCGATGGAATGGTCTTCCACGTCAGGTAGTCGAGGCCAGAACCACGCTCGACTTCAAGGGACGATGGGAAAGACAGGTGGGGTCGCTCCAGTGGAATGCTTAAAAGATGGAGGGATGGTTCTTGAGTGGGTAGACTTGTTGGGCCGTCATCCCTTTTCTGCTGTCATTCTCTATGTTTCTATGATAACTGTTCCTTTAAAGATACATAGGACTGCATCGGTTGCTAATTGAGGCAAGAATTAAATTTAAAATGCACATGTCTAATCTCACAACTAGGCAGGATCAGTTGAACCTGTCTAAACTAGATCTGGTTCTCTTAGAAAATGAGAACACATAGGTGTATCTCGTGCATTCTTTGATTTTTTTTTCTTTTCCTTAGTAAAATACTAAGATATGAGTGAATCCAAAAGTCACACCACCGGTCACGGCTGGTTGAGAGCTTCTTGCACTCGAGACCACTGACCGCAATAGAACTTTGTCGGGGGTTTCTCCAGCCAGGTGTGACCAACCTATGCATGCATCGGCTGTGACAGCTTCCATCAGTTGAGCAAGTCGCCTTGCAAAATGCTTTCTCTGGAAGCGGTATACAGCAGCTCGACCTGCGGCAGGGCCTCTGAAATCGAAACCAGCAGCATTACAGGGACAAGACTCGGGCAACACTTGCACAGAACCATAATTTATACCACCCCTGGCCACTGCTGAGAACAGCGTGACATAACCATTACGAGCGGAAGGGATCTTGATTGTGGAGACAGAGCCATGCTTTCCCCTCCCCCTTCGAGTGGCCTTTCATCAACGAGAACCCAGGGATGCTTATCAAATGAAAGGGTACACAATTCTGTCGAATTAAATACCAACAATAAGTGATCTCTGTGTTTTATGAGCTGTTACAAACGAGCGTAGAATTCCCAGCTGTAGAGCCGGTTGACGCCATCTGAATATCTTATCATCTCGACTAGGACTGTTATAGGAAGCTGTGGTTTAAAAAAAAAAAAAAAAAAAACTGAGAAAAAAAAGACGGATAAAGACCATGGCCCTGATTCTACAAAAAGCACCAGCTGATCTAGGTGCCTAACTTAATTTTTTAATTGGTTCAATCTGCACTGTTCATTGAATAGCGTCATTAAAAGACAATTTTAAACAATTAATTTGAAGCCGGCACCAAACTCAGTAGGTGCCATGTAGAAATCTTCACCGAGGCCTACCCAAAAAGTCAGCATGTTAGGAGCAGAGTTTGGGTGTGAATTGAGTGAGGCACTGGTATTGTAGGCCATGAAAACCCTGGAACAAAAATTAGATAGCTCTAAGTACAATAAATGCTGGCACGGTAATCTGGAACCAGGGACATTATGCATTATACACGATTTTACAAACCGATTATAACCATGCGCGTTATATGTGTGAGCGCGTTATACAATTTTTTTTTTTTGTCATTGCGATCCGGCATCCCCCCTGCAAACCGGCATCCTCCCCCCCGCTCGCGTCACCCCCCCCTCCCCCGCGATCCTACATCCCCCCCCCACCGCAAAGACATCGCTTACCCGATTGGGCACCGGCACCAGCACCAATGCACAGGACATGCCAGTGCCCGAAGATCCTACCTCGCCTGGGCTAGGCTGGGCTGGGCGGTGCAAGGGAGATCCTCCCTCTTCCCTGTGCTGGGCTGGTCTGGGCTTTGAGCATTTGCGCATGCTCAAAGCCTTCTGGTCTCACTCTCTCCGAGATTCTGAATCTGAGAATCTCAGAGAGAGCGAGACCAGAAGGCTTTGAGCATGCACAAATGCTCAAAGCCCAGTCCAGCCCGGCACAGGGAAGAGGGAGGATCTCCCTCGCACCGCCCAGCCCAGCCCAAGCGAGGGAGGATTTTCGGGCACTGGCACGTCCTGTGCATTGGTGCTGGTGCCGGTGCCCAATCGGGTAAGCGATGTGTTTGCGGGGCTGGGGGGGATGTAGGATCGCAGGGGAGTGGGGGGTGACGCGAGCGGGGGGGAGGATGCCAGTTCGCAGGCCAGAAGAGAGAGTAAGCGGGGGTGGTGGGAGGAGGTTATAGCAGCATGCGCGGTATACGCGTGTGCGTGCTATATAGATTTTTTTTTTACAGCAATGCTTTGTTCCCACACGCTATACATGTATGCGCGTTATATGCGTGAAAATACGGTAGATCATCTACTTTATTATTGTCCCTATATTAAGTTATTTTGGAATTCAATCTGGTCTCAAGTAAACGCTTTATTGGAAAACCATGTTGCGCTTTCCTATGATACTGTTTTATTTGGAATGGCTAAGAGGAAGAAGAGTGAAATATCGTCATATAATAATAAACTTTTATTAGTCATGACTGGGGGTTGCCATTCAACATATTACCAACAATTGGAAAAATTACAAGAATCTTAATTACACATTCTGGTGGAATTCATTAGGCCATATTTTCAAGATGGAAAGAGCAATAGCGATACAAAAAGGGACATATAATAACTTTGTAAAGATATGGGGGCCATTGGCAAAGTATTGTGATGAATAATCAGTTCTTTTCTTTTCCTTTTCTTTTCTTTCTTAGCTCTGTTTAGCACACTCAAGGGGGAGGGTAGATGTGGGGTGTAATTTAATAAGATTTGTTATCATATGTTATATACATATAGTATACTCTATTTTAGTTGAAAATGTGTTGAAGGGTGGGTGGGTGGTTTTTTTTTTTTTACACTATTAGATTTTATATGTTAGATATTATAGTGCTATATTGGAATTACTTGTATGATATATTTTTGTGCACTTGTTGTTTGATATGAAAATGAATAAAGATTAAAAAAGAAAAAGAAAACCCTGGAACTCGATTTGTGGTACAATATTGCATATTAAGCCTTCTTTAGATAGATATAAAAGCCGGCTCTTCTTGATTATGACCAGAATAGCCATCCAGATGATTACGCGGAACTGGAAGAGTTACGACAGACTGAGTTACACGTTTTGGTGGGCAAATATTTGTTCCACGCATAAATATGAGAGAATGAATGCGGAGTGTTTGGGGGTCTAGTATGACATTCAATAAAGTGCGGAACCCATTGACTGCATATGTTGAATTGCAATGAATGTCGGGTATCTCCCTTTTTATAGATTCCTTACACATCCGGGGGGGGAGGGGGGAGGGGAAGGTATTTGGGTTTGCTAAAGGTATTTATCTATAATATTGTAATAATATGCGAGGAAGGGAGGGAGAAAAGGATTGGTAATGGATTAATTTAAGTGTATTTTAAGTGCGTTATGTATAATACTCATGTTTAATATAGTTGTATTGCACTGTCAAAATTTGAAAATCAATAAAGAATTTTTTTTAAAAAAAAAATTCATTTAATTCAGTGGCTTTTTTTTTTTCTTTGACGGGCAACGCACTGCCCACGACTGCTCTTGCAGACAATTTCACTCACCGAGTTGTTCTGACACTGAACGCTGGAGCTGTTGAACCTCAAAGCCGGCACCCTCTGCTCGCTGCCTTTGATGTTCAGAATGCATTCGTAGCCTCGCTGGCCAGACTGCGGCTGAGGCAAGTTCTTTGCTTTTAGGGTGATAGGCTTGACCACTTCCACAGGAACTAAAATCTTCTCGGCCTGAAGCAGCTGTGGGCATTCCTGGAAAAAGAAGGGAGCGTGGTGATTCAGCCGGTCTCTTCGAATTGAAAACTCTCATAAACTGGAAGGATTTGGTCAACCTGAATGACCCTCATACACTCATTCCAGAGTTCTGATAATGAGAACAATGACAGTATCTCTCAAATATATTCTAGAACTAGACAGTTGCAGGGTTTGGAGGGGGGGGGGTGGACATTAATATTAAAGTTACAGGAAGAAGAGTGTTCTGACTCTGATGACAATTCATGCATAACTGTCTTGGAAAGCTGAACGAAAATGGAGAAGGATTTACAACACAGCAGTAGAGCATTCACTGCCCCAGGTGAAATACTAATTCATTCTTTAAGGCTGATGCACTGGGGTGACCTCATCCTGGTGACAGCACAAACACATGATGTCATTAGCACCAGGCACCCATCAACCAGACCTATTCCATTGACTATTTGATTATAGAAGGTTTTATGTCCTTAGTATGTATCTCTAGATGGCCTTTGCTGTCCATCTTCTAATGAATTATGAAGGGTTCTGCTGTGGGCAAACATGATTATCTAATCCAGTGGTTCCCAGACCTGTCCTGGGTTTCCCCCAGCCAGTGAGGTTTTCAAGATATCCCTAATGAATATGCATGAGAGAGATTTGCATATAATGGAAGCGACAGGTATGCAAATCTCTCTCATGCATATTCATTAGGGATATCTTGAAAACCCGATTGGCTGGTGGTCCTCCAGGACAGGGTTGGGGACTTTGACACCCCTGATCTAAATCAAATCAATTACCTAAAGCAGTGGTTCCCAAACCTGTCCTGGGGGACCTCCAGCCAGTCAGGTTTTCAAGATATCCCTAATGAATATGCATGAGAGAGATTTGCATACCCGTCACTTCCATTATATGCAAATCTCTCTCATGCATATTCATTAGGGATATCTTGAAAACCTGACTGGCTGGGGGATCCCCCAGGACAGGTTTGGGAACCACTGATCTAATCAATAACCCAGCACAGCTGCTATCTTATAGGAATTCTTGGTGGGGTTCTGACAGCATATCAGAACTCTGCTTGTCCTATCCGTTTCCGCATGCAGTTCAAACTCCTCTTACTGACTTACATGTGTTTTCGCTCCGCAGCTCATCAATAACTCTTATCTCTCCCCCCTCCTTTAACCTCCCTCCCCAGACACTCTGCTCATCGAGTGAGTCTCTCTTATCTGTACCCTTCTCCTCTACAGCCAGCTCCAGACTCAGATCCTTGTACTTTGCTGCACCGTATGCTTGGAACAAACCACCTGACTCGCTACGTCAAGCACAGTTTCTGGCAGTCTTCAAGTCCAGACGCAAAGCCCACTTCTTTGAATCCAACGCACCTGTCTTATCGTTCCCTCTGTAATTCCCCCCACCTGAACAAAGTGCATCGACTTGTCCAGTTTGTCTGTCTTGTCTAGGTTGTAAGCTCTTTTGAGCGGGGACTGTCTCTTCTGTGCTTTGATGCACAGCGCTGCATATGTCTAGTAACGTTATAGAAATGATTAGTGGTAGGAGGAGAAGCTGTCTGAGCACTCAGTGACATCACAATGCATCTAGGTCATACTTGGAATTCTTGATGACATCATAATGCAGCTGTATATGGTTCCCCCACCTGAGCACTGTGCATTCATGCACCTTCTTGACCAGTTTTGTCTGTGTTGACTAGATTGTAAGCTCTTTCGAGCAGGGACTGTCTCTTATGTGTTTTGATGTACAGCACTGCATATGTCTAATAGCACTATAGAAATGATTAGTAAGGGACAGAGAAGCAGAATGAGGGGAGGGTACAGTTCATTGATGGGGTTCTCAGCATGCTTCTGTTATGGCGGCTTTGCTCTCATCGGAGCGGACTTTTTCCTATTTATCCTTTCCACATACTTAATTCTTGGGTAATAGAGTGAGAACCAGAGAAGCCATTGTACAGATCCCACTGATGCATTTTGTGACTCTGGGCAAGTCACTAAACCCTCTATTACCTCAAGATCAAACTATGACTGTGAGTCCTGAAGGAAGAAATACCTAAATTGCTTGAACCATTTCGCAAACAGGGTAAGCTAGAGCCAAACATACAGCATATACTCGAATATAAGTCGATCCGAATATAAGTCGAGACCCACCTTTCCTCAAAAAGGAGGAAAAACGGTTGGCTTGAATATAAGTCGAGCGGCTTAATATTCAAGTGTCCTGCCCCGTCAGGCTCTGCACCCAGCACCCTTCCATCCTCCCCTCCCCTGTCAGGCTCTGCACTCTCCCTTCCAGGCTCTGCCCTCTGTCCCCCCCCCCCCTGCCCTATCTTCCTACCTCTGCCGATCTTTGGTGGAGGTGCAGCGGGCAGGAGCAAGCTTTCTGAACTCCTGCCCCGCTGCTAACCCGCTGCGCGGATCCACTTAGTCCATTTCAGCGGCACAAGCAGCAGCGCGATTTGGCGATGCTTTCTCGGCGCTGAGCGGCTTCCTTACTGGTTCCCGCGAGGGAGGAGGAGGGGGCAGAGCCTGGCCGCCGCAGCCTTAAAAAATTCTGGGAGGGGGCATTGACCCGAATATAAACTGGGACCCCCAATTTTTGGGCCAATTTTTTGGCCCCCAAATCCCGGTTTATATTCGAGTGTATATAGTAAATAAAATACACATCTAGGGTCCCATTTTTTTTGCATAGAATACAGAGATCAGAATCGAGATATCTACACCAGGACATGCTCAGTTCTGGTCGTATTGTAGACTAGGGTCTGGCAATAGAGAAGAAAGTGGATCCAACCGTTCACAATTTTTATTGGTTACAAGAGAGAAACATGGTCATGTTTTGAGATATCTTTATCAGGAGTTTGAAACTGGTCAAACAACGGAATGTTTAATTAAACCACTGAGAAGTTACAAAATCACAAAACAACCATTAAGTAGGCACCAACGAGGAAGTTCTACATATCGCATCGAATGTGAGGGACTACTTCTAGGCTGAATGTTGGGTGTGGAAAAGGGTTCTAACAGACGGAAAGCGCTGAAACACGGCAGAAATGGCAGACCCCATTTATAGCATAGTGCCTAAGTGTTTCTACGTCATCAATGCTCCAATAACATGCGCATAGTGTTATGGAATAGTTGGCAAATAGCATGACTCGACATGCACGTGTGTCGGCCGGAGGGCCTGCCTCAGGAGTCTGAGCTTCAGTGCGAAACAATATGTTTCAGCTTTTCTCTCTTACGCTTGTGATACTTAATTCGAATAGGCAATTCAACAAACAACACGAGCAAAACAACCAATCAAAGGTGTGTCTGCCTTGCAGAGCAATCTATCAATGTCTCGAGTGTTCAGAAGGGAAAGTGAAAGTGAAAGCAAAGTGGTCACATTAGACAGGTTTAAATTCACATGAAAAAAGTTTTCGGTTCAAAGATGCCTATTTTGAAGAATTTGGTTTTCATTAGAACGAGGGAAGCGGAGAGGGGTGTTTAGGCGGGAAGAGGAGCAGTTCTATTTTAGCCATACAGTATTTCATTTTAGATGGTGGCAAGACATCCGGGTGGCAATGTTGGACAGGGAGGCTGAGACTCTGGTCTGGGTTTCAGTAGAGATATTTGGCACAGTGAGGTCGATCTGGGGGTTCATAGTCAGTGGCGCGCAAGACGCCAGCACGCTGACAATCCAGCGCCGACAACTCGGCGCAAGACAGAAGCGCGCAGGGGAAAAAGTAATTTTTAAAGAGCTCCGAAGGGGAGGTTTGGGGTGGCAACCCCCCCTACTTTATTGGTTAGTGTTCGCGCTGCTGTTGGAGGGGGGTTCGGGGAATTGGAAACCTCCATTATAGCGAAAAAGGAACTTTTTTTGATTTTTTTCATTCCATTTTCTCTATAATGTGGGGGGTTTCACCCCACACACCCCTCCCCCGCAACGGCAGCGTGAACACTAACCAACAAAGTGGGGGGGGGTTGCCACCCCAAACCCCCCGTCGGAACTCTTTAAAAATTACTTTTTCCCCCGCGCGCTTCTGTCTTGCGCCGAATTGTTGGCGCTGGATTGTCGGCGCGCTGGCGTACGATTATCCCGTCACCGATCTGGGAGTTGTCGGCGTAGAGGTGATACTGGAATCCATGTGTGGTGCATGTGTGGCACAGTGGTTAAAGCTACAGCCTCAGCACCCTGGGGTTGTGGGTTCAAACCCATGCTATTCCTTGTGACGCTGGACAAGTCACTTAATCCCCCCATTGCCCCATGTATGTTAAATAGATTGTGAGCCCACCAGGACAGACAAGGAAAATGCTTGAGGACCTGAATAAATGCATGTAAACCATTCTGAGCACCCCTGGGGAGAACAGTGAGTAAATAAATACTGTGAAATGTTCCAGCCTCTGATAGCCAGAGCAGGTATTGTGACATCATAATGCCTCATTCCACCAATAAAAGCCAACCTGATCAGTGATGTCACAATGGCTGGATTGTCCTATTCTTGGCTCACTTTTACTACATTTTGATTTCTAGAATGACGCAGTGGTTAAAGCCTCAGCACCCTGAGGTTGTGGGTTCAAACCCATGCTGCTCCCTGTGACCTTGAGCAAGTCACTTAATCCCCCCATTGTCCCAGGTACATTAGATAGATTGTGAGCCCACCAGGACAGACAGGGAAAAATGCTTGAGGACCTGAATAAACTCATGTAAACTGTTCTGAGCTCTCCTGGAAAAACAGTATGGAAAATTGAATAAATACATTCAAAATCCTGATTTATACCTCATAGGCATCTTTATAAAAAAAGGTTTTGAGGCTTGCTTTGAATTTGCCAAAATGTAAAAACTCCAATGAGGGCCTTTAGGACATTTCAGAAAAAAGAGAATGTTTCATCCTCCATTCGAATGCGCTGCGGAGGGAAGTTTTGGCACAGCACGATGAAAAACCTCCCAATACTACAGAGGTGGCAGGTTCGCAACATTAAACAACTCTCTGAAGAGAAATACGAGAATAAAAAAAAGGATGCCTTAACATTTCATTGAAATATATTCTACCAAATAAGCTTGACAGTGAAACAATTGCTATTTTTATTGCGAAAATGGAAGGGAGCTGAGTTGCCAGCCCTGAAAGCGACAAATACTATATCATGAAATCTGAATTTTATGGGAAAGAGCACAAAATGTGTCCTTGTTCACAAAAAATATTTCTCTTTTAACTAGGGTTACCTGATTTTACTCCTGTGAAATTCAGACCCAAGGCCCGCCCTCAGGCCCACCCAGTTCCGCCCAAGTCATGCCCCAGCCCCATCCCCCCTCCACCTGTTCTCATGCTCAGAGCCGCGTCGGGAGGGTATGATGCGACGGTCCCGAGCTGAAAGCCTTTCAAATCCCGGCACTATGTCCGGACATATCATCTAAAAAGAGAACATGCCCCAGTACATCCGGACATCCTACTTTTAACCATCAGACTAAGCACAATCTGAGATTCTTTACGTCTCAAGATTAGAATGCTTCCAGACACCACAGAGGCAGAGCGCTAGAATAGGCAGAGAAGGCAGGGTTCAAATCCTGTTGCTCCCACCGACACCCCTTGTGTCTGAAGTCAAGACACTTTCCAGACGATATTCAAAGTGAGTTAACTGACTGGGAATGGCTGCGAACCAATTAATTTGCTTGTTTGTGGCTATATTCATTGTGGATGTCCTGCAAACCTGACTGGCTGGGGCTCCCCAAGAACAGATTTGGGAAACACTGCAGTATGGAAACATGAAATAAGGGGGAAACACAGAACAATTATAACTGAAGGCTCCGATTAAACTAGTGGCCCAAAGAAGTGAAGCAGAAAGAAGCTGCCATGTACTCTCCACACATACATATCAAAATATATACAGGCGATCCCTGAGTTACAGACACCTGACTTAAGTACAGGTTGCAGCTTCATTTGATTTCACTGAGCTGTATTTCCAGTAGCAGAGACTCCTACACTTCTCCTGTAGCAGGTTCAGGACTGACGCATGGCCACATTAAGAACAGTGTGTGGTTGTGCCTGCTGTACCTTAGAGGGAACACAGCTGGGAGCAGAGATAAGCAGCAAGAATCTTAAAAGCTACAAGTTCTGAGTTACATACAAAACCGACACAAGAACAGCTTTAAAAAGGTAACTCGTTCTTAACCCGGGGACTGCCTGTATAGGAATAATCAAACCATTGTGACATCATTGATGAAATTGGCTGTTAGGCATTGGTAGAATGAGGCATTATGACATCACAATATGAGCTCTGGAATGTTGCTACTTAAGACCGCGGTTGCAACTTCATTTGATTTCACTGAGCAGTATTTCCAGTGGCAGAGACTCCAACCCTTCTGTAGCAAATACAGGAATGACGCTTGGCCACATTAAGAACAGTGTGTGGTTGTGCCTGCTGTACCTTAGAGGGAACACTGGAGGGACAGCTGGCCCTTTTGTCAGCTGGGAGCAGAGATAAGCAGCAAGAACCTTAAAATCTACAAGTTCTGAGTTACATACAAATCCGACTTAAGAACCGCTTTAAAAACGTAACTCGTTCTTAACTCAGGGACTGCCTGTAGATTATATTGGAAGATTCTGGCAGCTTTCAAGAGGGAATTGAAAATGTAATAGCATTTGGAAACCCTGCTGACCACAATTTAGTACTTCAGGTTAGAATATGCACATGGGCAGATTGAAAAGTAATGAAACCGCCTCCGTTTTTCTTTTGAAGGAGTAAACATGGCAAATCTGTGCTGGTTCTCGTGAAGCTCATACATCGATGGTTCTGAACCTGCAGTCGGACCGCCGCAGTCTTCATTGTTTGGTCACAGCGAGAGGAAGAGCTTCATCCGTTTCGTCAGGGCAGATGAGGAAGACGTGTCTATGGGAGTATGCCAGAGGTGAGTGATTGAATTTTGGGTTGAACTTGGGAAGAATCTCTCGAAATCTTATGGCAAGCATAGTGAAGGACGTTCTCTTCAGATGATGAAGTGAAAAACGCCACAGCCGCAGCGCTGAAAGTGATATTGCAAAACAGTCTGCTGCATGTCTTCGAATCATTTTTTTAAATTATTATTTATTTAAATTTAAACAATATTATCAAGAACACCTTCTTGTACAGATTATTGAAAAAGATGCAGCGAATAAAACATAAACTACAAAATAAATTTTTGTTACTTAATCAATATTATAGTCCGAAATTTTGGATCCAAGAATCTAATGTCAGATATTAGCCTATTTTGATAAGTGGGTGAAAACCCATGATTTCCTTATTTTGTTTTTTACTCATTAGAGTTTTTGAATCATTTTGTTTGTTGGTTGGCTTTTTTTTGTTTGAACCGCTGCAAAAATTTTATTGAATGTGAAGGACTCTACTTTGAAAAAGAAAAATGTTCAGATCCTGTGGAGTCAGTGGCTTAATAAGGGGGGGGTTGACCCCCCCCCCCAGGGTGCTGTGTCAGTGGGGGCACTGGCATCTCTCCGCCCACCACGCCGTCCCTCCCCCCACCCCATACCTCTGTAGATGTTCGCTAGTGTGAGCAACTTCTCCTGCCTGTTGCTCGCGCCAGCCTGGTTCCCCTCGGAATCACTTCCGGGTCACGGAGACAGGAAGTGACGTCAGAGGGAAATCCAACGCTGGCGCGAGGAGGATGCTGGAGAAGTCACTCACGCTGGTGAAAATTTAGAGGTACGGGGGGGGAACGAAGAGTGCGAGTGTGGAGTGGGGTGGGGAGGGAAGGAGCAGGGGGCAAGGGGGGAGCGCCACCCTTACTAAGCCACTGTGTGGAGTATTCTGATTCTGAATTTTAAAAAAAACAACTGTCTCATTACTTTTCAGTCAGCCCTCGTACATTGTTCTGCATTGACGACTTTTGTAGCAGTATTTTTTTTTTTAATGTGTTTATGTAAATAAAAAAAGTTAGGGGGAGGAAAAAGGAGTGAATTGGGCTGACTTGCAAGTCCCATGGCACAGTTCCACTTGCCCATAACACCAGCGGCTGAACCGGGCATAGCCCCTACATGCCAACACTCAATTATTCTATTGTTATCTCTCCAGACATTTACACTCATCGTAAATCTTACTGCTTTCTCTTCACCGCCTGCCTTTAAGGTTATGGACGCGCTTTTTTTTTTTTTTTTAATATATTATCACTTCAGCTAAACCAATAAATATGTATGCAGTATATCAATATAATAGTGTGATAAAGGTAGGGAACAGAGATAAAATATATGATGTGTTCAACGCTTCTTTGGCCAGTGGAAGCTCATCACGATGTAAATTTGAAGGGATGTGTACACAGGGGTTTATGAAGCTTGGAATTCTCCTGCGAACACGTTGACCTGCCTGGTTTAAGAACTTTCTACCTTTCCTGTAAGTGAGCATATAATATTGCGACAGAACGAACCAGAGGGCTGGATAAAAGCAGAGATCCCAGGCAGGAAGATTGTCTATCCAAATTCAAAGACGCTTACGAGATATAAGCTAACGTTTACCCCTCTCACGCAAGTGTCCACATTTTCGTTAACCTTTCTCCCCTTTCATTTTATTGTAATTGAATTTACCTTCATTTCTTATGAAGCAAGTTTTATTCTCAAGTCATTTTTGTGTCTGGTTTTATTCTCGTGTCTGTTTTTGTTATCCTTATTTTATATTTTTAAATTGAATTATAAACCGCTTAGAGCTCGAGATAGGCGGTATATCAAATAGAAAATGAACTTGGAACTTGAAACTTCTAGAATACGGCCATAGAGCTTCTGAGGATATTCCAGAGGTCATTGCTTTCATCACTTTTGCTGTGTGTGTGCAGGGAGGGTGGGGGGTGTCCATGTAATATTATGCAAAATATGCATGGGAAACTCCAATTAACTAAGGTGATATGCAAACACCTCTCAGTTATTCAGTAGCAAGTGATATTTATTGAGAATTTGTGGGTAGAGAATGACACGGGGAAAAATTCTGTCCCTTTCACCGCCCCGTCCCCATCTTCAGCGTCTTCTCCTCTCCATCCCCCCACCCTCAGCACCCTTCACGTGTTCCAGCAGCTCCCTCCCGCCGGCCAGCCGTGCACTTCCCTCCCTCCCTTTCCCTTACCTTTTCTTGTTGAAACTGACGATTTCTATAAGGCTAGAAAAGTCTGCTAGAAAAGTCTCCTCCGATGCAACCAGAAACAGGAAGTTGCGTCAGAGGAGACTTTTCCAGCAGGCAACGCGACGCAACTTCAAGGCTCCGGCTGTAATACAGCTCATAGCCTTATAGAAATCGTCAGTTTCAACAAGAAAAGGTAAGGGAAAAGGAGGGTGATGCATGGCTGGACGGCCGGCGGGAGAGAGTGGGCTGCCGGATCGAACGCTCGTTCACTGCGCGTTCACGCTTGTTCACCGCCCCGTGCTAACCATTCACCGCTCCATGGGGCAGTGAATGGCCTTGTCCCCGGTCTCGCGGTGACCTTTTTTTTTTTATTCACCGTTTTGGCGGGTTACCCGCGGCTAGCCGCGGGTAACAACCACCGTGTCATTCTCTATTTGTGGGTTTATGTGCTTAGGTCTATTCACAGGTGGTGGTTTGATCAGGTTTGTTTTGTTTCTGTAGTGTCCCTTCCTGAAGAAGCCAACCAGTGAAACCTAGGTTGGGGGGGGGGGTTGGAGAGAATGTACCATTGATTGTGAATGATTTAAGAATGTACACAGAGCAATTTTGCAACCACATATATCAGATAAGTTTCAAATTTTTCCAATTGATTGTTTATTGGAATTTATAGAACGTTTGTTCTGTGGTAATAGGTGGCAGAGACGGTGAACACGCAATGATGGTCTCTAACACAGCTGACTCCGTGACTTTTCACTAGAGTTATGGTTGTGGGTCTGAGCGTTCACTTAAAAGCACATTTGGAGTTTTTTTATTTTTTTATTACTGTTATTTTTTTACATACAAATAATTTATTCTGGTCGTAAGGTGATTAATGAGACATGTAATATTATGTACATGCTACATGCTGATTTTCTATGGTGAAATTTTCAAGAGTCTGCAGCAAGTGGACAAATTCTGCAGCATTTCATGCGGTGATCACTATATATTTGCACATGTATTTGTATGAACAATCATGTATAACATTTTAAGATGATAAAAATAACACCTCCCCCCCAAAAAAGGAGTGCACAGGCCTACAGAACGGGCACCAGACATTCTTAATTTTGCTAAGACCCGACACTGTCAGTGTTTCAGCACACGGCCTGCTTCAGGGGGCTTTAAAATTGTCTGTCACACAGTATTTTCCTGGAAAACATTGTCCCAATATAAAATAATACCAGTGTATGCCTCTTGCGTTCATCTGCAATTCTTTCTCTAATAGGTCCTAATTCTATAAAAGACACCTAAAGGAGGAGCCAGGGAGGCAAGCAAATATAAGAGGTAGGGCCAGAGCTAGGTTAGAGGGCCCAGGGAAGAAGATTGAAGAGGTGATTCCTATATGAGCCTTGAGTACAATCGCTAGACGCAATGCTTCAGGCATGGTTAGGGCTACCAGATTTTACTATTGCAAAATCTGGAGTCATGGCCCGCTCCCGTGCCCACCCAGTTACACCCAACCCCGTTCCATTCCGCCCAAGTCACACCCCATTCTGCCCCAGCCTCGCCCCCCCCAGCCCCTTCCCCCAACCTCTTCTCGTGCTCAGAGCCACGTTGGGAGGGCCTCTGCGCATGCGCGTGTGACATGGTTCATAGACAAAGGCGCGACGACAACCCAGCGCAGACAACTGAGCGTAAGGCGGAAGCACGCCGAAGATAAACAGTATTTTAAGGGGCTCCAATGGGGAGTGTTGGTGGGGAACCCCCCCCCCCACACACTTTACTTAACAGAGATTGCGCCGGCGTAGTGCTCCATCGGAGCCCTTTAAAATACTGTTTTTCTTTGGCGCACTTCCGCCTTGCGCTCATTTGTCTGCGCTGGGTTGTCGGCGTGCCTTTGTCGTCACGCGCTTTTGACCTGTCACCGCGTTGCATCCACGCATGCGCAGAGGCCCTCCCGACGCGGCCCCGAGGTGGCAGATTTTTAAAAACCTGGACAAAGTGCCGGATTTTGAAAAGCCATCCGGGCACCCGGACATGTCCTCCAAAAGGTTATTCACGGTTTTTCTGTATTTGCGGTTCTGTTAATCCCCTACCACAGCGAATACGGAGGGAGAGTGTATCAGAAACTTTGTGCATTAAAATATTTTCTAGTCAATTAAAGATACTATCGTGTTTCTCAAAATTCCTACGTGATACAGTCAGTGGGAAATTATATTTGTGCTTATTTTGAAGGGGTTTATCATAATCACTAGTTTGTTTTAAGGAAGCATGACATTTGGCAAAAAAATTGTTATCCAGTGTTATCGGGGCATAACAGCACCCCCAAAAAACACTCCCTATACTGCCTGAATATTTATCCTTTATAATAAAAGCCTACCTCGCGCATGCACACTCCTATCTGCGTGCTTCCATGATCCGTAGGTCTGTGGCCGCAGGAGTGCGCATGCGCGAGTCCCCAGCCTTACTTCCCAGCACCTACCACTCGCCGGCAGGACTGGACGCCAGCGCTGGACTCCCTGTTCTCCGTGTCGGCTCCTCTCACCAGCCACCCCAGCTTCGGAGAAGGCTTCCGACGCTGGCGGGATCGAGAGGAGCCACAGCGACACCTCACAGGGTGGGAAGGGAAGCCCAAAACACTCCAGCCGCAAAGGGATGCCACGGTCCCGACTCCAAACCAGCTGATTCCAGCAGCGTGTGCAGCACTCTACACATGCTGCTTCGGGGCCTTTTACTGCCCTGATTTGCTCTGCCGCGTCTCTGATGATGTCATCAGGGATGTGCCAGAGTAAATCAGGGCAGTAAAAGGCCCCGAAGCACGTGTGTAGAGTGCTGCACATGCTGCTGGAATCAGCAGGTTTGTCGGACCGCAGGAAAGGAAGGGTGGGGGCAGCAAGGGACTAAGGGAGCAGGCAAGATGGAGGGAAGGGAAAGGGGGGTAAGGGAAACGCTGCTGCTGCACAGGGAAGTGGGGTGGGGTGGGAGGGAATGCCGCTGCTGTGGCTGCTGCACAGGGAAGGGGGGGATCTAAATGCTGCTGTACAGGGAAGTAGTGGAGGGGGAGGGAATGCTGCTGCACAGGGACATGGAGGGGGAGGGAATGCTGCTGTGGCTGCTGCAAAGGGAAGTGGGGGGGGGAGGGGGAGAGAGATAGATAGATAGATAGAAAGAAAGCCAGACAGCCAGAGGAAGGGAGACAGAAAGAAAAGAAGAAAGGCACAGGGGCAGAGAGAGACACAGAAAGACAGACAGACAAAGGGGGCCAGGGAGAGAGAGAGAGATAGACAGAAAGAAAGACAGTGGGAGAGAGAGAGACACAGAAAGAAAGACAGACAGACATATATTCTAGCACCCGTTAATGTAACGGGCTAAAATACTAGTCTCTAATATTTTACCAGTAGAAATCTTTTAAAATTCTCTTCTGTGTTCAACTTCCTAACGTAAGAGCATGAATGTAAATGATAGAAACTCGTTCTTACCACACACACTCACAAACCTGGGGTCGTCGCATTGATTTTTCTTTTCCAAACACGAATGTACTTGGGTGCATGAATATTGACTCGGAAAGTACAAACATAATATTCAGTCTATGCTCCGTTTCTTTTTAAAAGCAGAATTACCATATTGATATTGCCGAGCCGTCCAGCTCAGGAATCAAAGTCCCCAAACAAATTACAGATGAAATTGGATATTGATAGAAAGAAGAACTTGTTTAGAAGACTAATGTTCTTCTGCAGGGATATATTGAGCAGAACACCGCACCTGATAAACAGGCAATGTTAGAACCTGACTTTACGACTCTTTTCCCCACATCCAAACGTGGCTCATTTGTATCTTTTCCTACACAGTTTTACTAGCAAACCTGCAGTTTCCTGAATCGCAAGGTCAAAGAAAACAGACTGGAGAGACAATTCCGTAACCAGAATTATCAAGCCGCGCTAGCGGGGTCAGCGCGTCAGGCATTTCGTGCTAACCCTCGCGGCCGGCTAAAACACTAACGCCTGCTCAATGCGGGCGTTAGTGGCTAGCGCGGCAGGCGGTTTAAAGGCGCGGTATTACGCGCATTAACCTCCCCCCCTACCGCAGCTTGATAAAAGGACCCCTAAGAGACTTATGTGGGAGTGCATCTAGTCTACAAAAACATGCACAGAAGGGTTAATTCTCTAAAGGAAGCCTCGGTTAGGTGCCAGGAACGAATGGGCTGAAGGCAGAAAAAAAAAAAAAAGCCCACCTTAAGATTGTGATGGGACAGAAAAAGTATCTGCATATATAATATGCAAAAGCATAGTTGCTATTGAGCTAACCCAGCAAAATGTAGGGGCTGCCTACAACTCAATCCTTTTTTCTACTTGCTCTGGTCTGGCACCTCCTGCATTAGCCACACCTATAGTGGCATGAGGTGCGGTTAAGCGCCTATGAAGGCTCGATTCCGGCACTGATTTTTTTAGGCACCAATAGGTGCCTTGAAAATCAGTTTAAACATAGAAACATGCCCATCCATAGTAACCATTATCTCTTAGGGATTCAAGACAAAGTTAGACAAGTTCCTGTGGAGCTAGAACGTACGCAGGGAGGGCTGGTCTCGGTTAGGGCGCTGGTCTTTGACCTGGGGAGCCACCGCGGGAGCGGACTGCTGGGCACGATGCTGGGATGTGCTGGGCACGATGGACCAGCAGTGAACATAAGAACATAAGCAATGCCTCTGCTGGGTCAGACCCAAGGTCCATCGTGCCCAGCAGTCCACTCACACGGCGGCCCAACAGGTCCAGGACCTGTGCAGTAATCCTCTATCTATACCCCTCTATCCCCTTTTCCAGCAGGAAATTGTCCAATCCTTTCTTGAACCCCAGTACCGTACTCTGCCCTATTACGCCCTCTGGAAGCGCATTGGCTAAGGCTCTTAACATTTGCATCTCTTCCTATTGGCTAAGGCTCTTTGCACCTGCATTGTGATGTCACAGAATTTTAGTAACATAGAAACATGATGGCAGATAAAGGCCAAATGGTCCATCCACAGCATCCACTATCTCCTCCTCTCTCTATTGGCTAAGGCTCTTAACATTTGCATCTCCTCTTCCTATTGGCTAAGGGTCTTTACACCTGCATTGTGATGTCATAGAGCTTTATGGTTATAGAAACCTAGAAACATGATAGCAGATAAAGGCCAAATGGTCCATCCGTAGCATCCACTATCTCCTCCTCTCCCTATTGGCTAAGGCTCTTAACATTTGCATATCTTCTTCCCATTGGCTAAGGCTCTTTACACCTGCATTGTGATGTCATAGAGCTTTATGGTTATAGAAATGTGATGGCAGATAAAGGTCAAATGGTCCATCCAGAGCATCCACTATCTCCTCCTCTCCCATAAGAACATAAGCAATGCCTCCGCTGGGTCAGACCTGAGGTCCATCGTGCCCAGCAGCACGCTCACGCGGCGGCCCAACAGGTCCAGGACCTGTGCAGTAATCCTCTATCTATACCCCTCTATCCTCTTTTCCAGCAGGAAATTGTCCAATCCTTTCTTGAACCCCAGTACCGTACTCTGCCCTATTACGCCCTCTGGAAGCGCATTCCAGGTGTCCACCACACGTTGGGTAAAGAAGAACTTCCTAGCATTGGTTTTGAATCTGTCCCATTTCAACTTTTCCGAATGCCCTCTTGTTCTTTTATTATTCGAAAGTTTGAAGAATCTGTCCCTCTCTACTCTCTCTATGCCCTTCATGATCTTGTAAGTCTCTATCATATCCCCTCTAAGTCTCCTCTTCTCCAGGGAAAAGAGACCCAGTTCCTCCAATCTTTCTCTATCTATCTCTCTCTATTTCTGTCTCTCTCCCTTTCTCTCTCTCTTTCTTTCTAGCTCTCTCTCTATATATTTCTCTCTGTCTCCCTTTCTCTCTCTCTTTCTGTCCCTCTCTACTCTCTCTATGCCCTTTATGATCTTATGTCTCTATCATATCCCCTCTAAGTCTCCTCTTCTCCAGGGAAAAAAGTCCCAGTTTCTCCACTCGCTCAGCGTATGAAAGGTTTTCCATCCCTTTTATCAGTTCTTATGTAACAAATGAATGAAAAAAAAGAAAGAAAGAAAGGGAAAGAAGCCTGCACGTATCTCATTAACAATGCTGTGACATGGCAGATAATCCAGAATGTCAAATAATCAAGATTCCACAGCACTGCTCTCCACATCAGCGGCGCCCCCTAGAGAGCACTGGATGCTAGCCACAGAATCACAAATGAATTTATGGCAGCGTTAGCCCTTAAAAAAAAACACAACGGGAGTCTCCCCGTGAAAGTGGGCCTAAGCGGTCCACCAGAGCTCAGTGGGTTGGTTTGAGCTGGGCGGTGAAATGAGCTAACCTGCCTCAGAGGACATGAAGGCAGCCTCGTTTTGCCCTAAGACCGAGGCGTTGGTTTCCCTGGTTTCACTCAATGCTTCCCAAACAGGCAGCTAATCCCTGGGACAATAAGACTTTTAATAAGAAGGCTTAGCGTCCAAGGAGAGACTGGCAGAGAGCAGGTGCTTCCTCTTACACTTATGACTCCTGATCTTCAGTTTTCTTTTGATTTGATTTCTATTCATCAGGGTTTTAGCCTCGCTAATAAGCTGTAATGCCCATTGAGGCACTGGTTGGCACCAAGAAAAAAAAACAACAAAAACCACCAAGGCTCCAAGTAGAACAAAATCATTTGATTCTGAGCTTGTTTTAACCCAGTGTCTCTCAAACTGTGTGCCCCGAAGAGATTCCGGGTGTTCCACGAGAGACTCCAGAATTTTTTTAAATTCCCTTCATAAGTATACACTAGACTGGATGAAATGTACATCATGTACGCAAGAATCTGTCAATGATATTGATATTATATTGTCTATTATTCAAAGGAATAAACGGAATTGCTCCCACCTACCTAATCAACCGCCTAACTAGAAACCTTTCTCCCAGACCTAGGAAATCTCAGATCCAATTCTCCTACCCTACACTCAAGGGCACTTAGCGCAAGAAGATGTATGACGGCCTCCTAGCAACGCAGGCAGCGAAACTGGACCCCTCCATCTCCAACCTGTTGACAGCAACAATTGACTTTAAATCTTTTCGAAAAGAAATCCAAACTCTGCTATTCAAAAAACATATCCAGCCTTCTCAACCCTCCCTCTCTTCTCTCCCCTTCCTTGCAATTCTCCCGTTGACCTCCTCCCCTCCCCTCCCCCCCTTCAATGACTCTAACCTGTAACCTTCCCCCTCAACCGCAATTTCCCTAAAGGTATTCCTCAAATTTCTACCTATCCTCTTTCATTCTAAAGCCTCTCCTATGTACCCAATCGCTACTTTGTAACTTCCTGGTAATGTCCAGCTATCTTCAAATGTGATCCGCCTAGAACTGCAAGGTACAGGCGGAATAGAAGTCACTAATGTAATGTAATGATATGAGTGTCTGGGTGTGTAAGGATACAACCGTCCAGGCTAGCATCATTCTTTACCGTGACTGGTCCTTGAAAACTGACGGCAAGTCATTTTCATTATACAGTGGTACCTTGGATTACGAGCATAATCCGTTCCAGGAGCATGCTCGTAATCCAAAATGCTCGTTTATCAAAGCAAGTTTCCCCATAGGAAATAATGGAAACTCGCTTTGATAGGTTCCCCCCCCTCCCCCGAGGCCAGCAGCGCTGCTCCTCCCCCCCCCCGAGAACTGGCATTGCTCCCCCCGAAGGCCTCCCCCCGCGAATCGACACCCTCCCCCCCGCGATCCACACAACCCCCGCCGCCATCGGGCACACCCCCCCCCCCGCCGCGACCTGAGGTCCCCCCAACCCACCCGAACCCTCTTCTTACTTTGCTGTAGCCTCCGCAGCGGCACTTGCACCAGCATGTCCTGTGCGTGGTGCCGGTGCCTGAAGATGTGCTTCCTGTGCTGGGCCTGAGAGTTCACATTCGACCTGAGAGTTCACGTTCGACGTGAACTCTCAGGCCTTGAGCATGCGCACATGCTCAAGGCCCAGCACAGGAAGCAGATCTTCAGGCACCGGCACCACGCACAGGACATGCTGGTGCCGGTGCCGCTGCGGAGGCTACAGCAAAGTAAGAAGAGGGTTCGGGAGGGTTGGGGGGACCTCAGGTCACGGCGGGGGGGGTGCCCAATGGCAGCGGGGGGGGGGTGCCCGATGGCGGCGGGGGGACCCGATGGCAGCGGGGGGGTGCCGGATCACGGGGAGAGGGTGCCGGTTTGCAGGGGGGGGGCGCTCGCAAATCGAAGCGCGCTCGGTTTCCGAGGCGCCGATTTTGCGCATGTTTTGCTCGTCTTGCAAAACACTCGCAAACCGGTGCACTCATAAACCGAGGTACCACTGTATTTTGTATGCAGTAGTTATCCTAACTTGAGCAACAAAGTAATCGAGGCTTTGTTACCGTTTGTTGTTTGCAAACTTTGATTTATCTTTGCGAACTTGGATTTTCAGCTCTGACAGAAATTAAATTTAAAAAAAAAAAAAAAGACTTCAGGTGGTAGATGCTGAAATGTGTGTTTTCTTCTTGACCATCAGACCGCATTTTGAGTTCATTTGCCCTCAAAAACAAGCTCATCCATTGCACGGATGAGCAATTCTATCCCATCTACATTAGTTCCACCGTTGTTACAATTAACAGTACAGTGGTGCCTCACACAACGAACTTAATTCGTTCCAGGAGCAAGTTTGTTATGCAAAAAGTTCGTTATGTGAAACGCGTTAAGAGCAGTGACTAACGACTGCCTGCAGTGCCTGCGGGGAAGGATGCAATACATCGGCAGCGATCGTGGAAGCTCGGGCGACTTCGTTGTGTGAAACGAAGTTCGTTGTATGAATCAAGACATGAAGTTCGTTGTGTGCAGCGTTCGCTGTGCGAGGCGTTCGTTATGCGAGGCACCACTGTACATCGCTTAAAGAACTTCAAATAAATAACTATCGCATTTAGGCTCTTTTACGAAGGTGCGCCAACCGATTAGCGCACACTAACGCTAATGCATGCATATTAGTCTATGGGCGCTTTAGCGTTTAGCGTGCGCTCATTGGATTAGCACGTGCTAATCGGTTGGCGCACCTTCGTAAAAGAGGGGGTTAATTTTTGGTTGGTTTTGCAATTTTATAATTTTAAAGAGCAGCGACAAACATTTGCTCCGTTTAGTGTGCCGGAGCGAGAAAAGTTTGAGAGACACTGTTTTAACCAATAAACATCCAGGCTCTTCTCTCCTCACCACCCCTCAGCAAAATCAGCCTCAGGAATGCTGTGGCGGCCAGAGCCGGGGCAGGAACTTGCAAATCACAGGAGACAACTTCTGATCGGGCTCCCCTCAACCCCGACTCGACCTCGCAGGGGAGAAGTACGACACTTCATGTCAGGGAGGAACCTCTGATCAAACAACCTCTCCTCTGCTTGTGAGCGCTCCGGGCTAGAACACATCAGAGGACTGGCTGGCATCAGTAAAGACACAAAATTTATCTTCTGAATCCTGCTGGGTGAGCGCTAAAAATGTCATTGAATAAAGGGGGAAAAAATGTTCTTTGAAGTGTATGTATACAATAGTCTTTAAGCCTGTTACATTAACGGGTGCTAGAATAGCTGTGTGTGTCTGTCTTTCTTTCTTCCTTTCTTTCTTTCTTTCTCTCTCTCTCCTTGGCCGCTGTCTGTCTGTCTTTCTTTCTTTCTTTCTTTCTCTCTCTCTCCTTGGCCGCTGTCTGTCTGTCTTTTTTTCTTTCTCTCTCTCTCCTTGGCCGCTGTCTGTCTGTCTTTCTTTCTTTCTTTCTCTCTCTCTCCTTGGCCGCTGTCTGTCTGTCTTTCTTTCTGTCTCTCTCTTTCCTCGGCTGTCCACCACCACCCCTTCCCTGCTCCCCCTCTCCAGCAGTAGCCCTTCTCCTTTCCTTTTACCTCCCCCCTGTCCAGCAGCACCTCTTCCCTGCTCCCCCTGTCCATCAATACCTGTCCAGCAGCACCCCTTCCCTGCTCCCCCTGTCCAGTAGTACCCCTTCTCCTTTCCCTGCTCCCTCTGTCCAGCATCCGCTAGCCCGGGCATCCCCCAGCACACCCCTCCCCCCAAAGCAGCTCCCTATCCCTCTCCCCCTCCACTCTTACCATCATGGGACACCTCGCAGTCGTTGCTGAGACAAACCACCGCTCAATCCACTGCACGCGCCCCAAGCCGACACACACGCGCCGCAAATGGAATGCGGCCATGGAGGCACACATCATGGCGGCAGGGATCATGGCCTCCTAAGTGTGCATGCGTGCTTAGGGTTTTATTATAGGGGATACCTTATAATTCTAGAAAGTTGTGTATGCAAATTTGCATGCAAAAGTTCTAGAATACGGGAAGTTAATAATTAGTATTAACAAGCAACAATTTATCTTAAATAGCACCAATTAGCAATTACAGGTGTAGCTGCTCTTCATTGCTACTCTATAAATTGCACACTCAGATTCCAGAGAATGCAACTTCAAGAGGGGCATGTCAGGAAGTTATGTACACAGGTTATAGGTTAATAATAGGAAGGAACCGTATATGCTGGGAGGAGAGAAGCTGATATGCACGGACGGGGAGAGGGACCTTGGGGTGATAGTGTCCGAAGATCTAAAGGCGAAAAAACAGTGTGACAAGGCAGTGGCTGCTGCCAGAAGGATTATGGGCTGTATAAAGAGAGGCGTAGTCAGTAGAAGGAAGAAGGTGTTGATGCCCCTATACAGGTCATTGGTGAGGCCCCACTTGGAGTATTGTGTTCAGTTTTGGAGACCGTATCTGGTGAAAGACGTAAGAAGACTTGAGGCGGTCCAGAGGAGGGCGACTAAAATGATAGGAGGCTTGCGCCAGAAGACGTATGAGGAGAGACTGGAAGCCCTGAATATGTATACCCTAGAGGAAAGGAGAGACAGGGGAAATATGATTCAGACGTTCAAATACTTAAAGGGTATTAATGTAGAACAAAATCTTTTCCAGAGAAAGGAAAATGGTAAAACCAGAGGACATAATTTGAGGTTGAGGGGTGGTAGATTCAGGGGCAATGTTAGGAAATTCTACTTTACGGAGAGGGTGGTGGATGCCTGGAATGCGCTCCCGAGAGAGGTGGTGGAGAGTAAAACTGTGACTGAGTTCAAAGAAGCGTGGGATGAACACAGAAGATTTAGAATCAAAAAATAATATTAAATATTGAACTAGGCCAGTTACTGGGCAGACTTGCACGGTCTGTGTCTGTGTATGGCCGTTTGGTGGAGGATGGGCAGGGGAGGGCTTCAATGGCTGGGAGGGTGTAGATGGGCTGGAGTAAGTCTTAACAGAGATTTCGGCAGTTGGAACCCAAGCACAGTACCGGGTAAAGCTTTGGATTCTCGCCCAGAAATAGCTAAGAAGAAAAAAAAAAAAAAAAAAATTTAAATTGAATCAGGTTGGGCAGACTGGATGGACCACTTGAGTCTTTATCTGCCGTCATCTACTATGTTACTATGTTACTATAATGCTTGAAGTCATGCGCTTAACCACCTACAGTTAAGCGCGAGCGTTATCCTGGCACAACCTGTTGAGAATCACCCCTATAGGAGGCATTTCCATAAGTGGGCATCTCCTTTGAGGCACCCAATGCCATATGGTGAGAACCTGATTTTGTGTGGACTTTTCCTCCAGGAACTTGTTCAAGTATCTTTAGAATCCCACAGCTTAATTAAAATAGTAACATAATATAAATGACGGCAGATAAAGACCTGAAGGGTCCATCCAGTCTGTCCATTGGTTATTCTCATTAAAAATACATGATTACATTAACTTGTCCCTTCTTTGATATTTCTGGGCCATAGACTAAAGTCCACTTGGTATCTTCTTAGGTTCCAACTGCTGAAGTTGCCATCTAGGCTCACTCCAGCCTATCCAATCATCCCGTTGTTTGCAGGATATGTACCGTAAAGTCTGGCCAGTAATGTCTTCATGTTCCAAGCTAGTGGAGTTCCCATTGATGTCTTCCCCAGCCCATCCTACACCAAATCACCATATACGGGGGGACAAACCGTACAAGTCTGTCCAATACCGGCCTCAATTCTATAATTTACATCCAATTTGTTTTCTAATTAAAGATCCTCTGTGTTTATCCCATGCTTTTTTGAATTCCATCACCGTTTTCCTCTCTACCACCTCCCTCGGGAGAGCATTCCAGGCATCTACCACCCTCTCTGTGAAAAAGAATTTCTTAACATTGCTCCATGCAACCTTAAGTTAAGCCCTCTAGTTTTACCATTTTCTCTTCTCTGGAAAAGATTTGGTTCTATATTGAGCACCATGTGAAAAAAATACTTTCTACAATCAAGTCTCAATCCACTGGTTATAAGTTTCAAGGAAAGTCGCTGTGTCTTCAAATTTGCTTGAAAGGCTAAACAATCATTTCCTATTTAAATGATCCGTCCCATTCATGTTTTTATAACATTGCCATCCCCTTCTCTGTCCTCTGTTTTCAGAGCTGAAGAGCCCTAGCCTGCTCAGCTGTTTTTATTTTCATAAGGGAGGCTTGTTCTAGCTCTTTGATCATTTTTGAGTCTTTCTCTAAACCTTTCCTAATTATGCTATATCTCTTTTAAAAGAGGGCAACCAGAAACGTATACAATACTGAAGTTGTAGTCGTACGAGATAGAGGATGACATGGGGACCGTTTACCGCGGTAAACCGTGGTCACCGCAGTAAATCCGCAGGATTGGAGACATTTGGAACTGGTTTACCGCAGGAATGGGGACAAGACCTTTTACCCCCCCGCGGGAGCGGTGAAAAGTCTTGCTCCTGTGGTAAAAAAAATTGCGCCCGTGTCAGACTTGACATCTCCTCCCCAGCTCCTCGTGCGTCTATTTTACTTTCAGGAGCCAGCCATGCCACGATGAAGACAGAAGGAACCCAAAACCAAAGCCTGAGACCAATGTGATTTGAAGAATAAAATTACTAGACAACAAAAGGTAGAAAAAAATAAATTAATTTTATATTTTGTGATTAGAATATTTCAGATTTGAAATATGTATCCTGCTAGAGCTGGTATTAGACATAACTGGGGACCGCAAAGCCCAGGCTGGCTTAGGGCTCTCTCTCTGACCAGGGGGCAGTTGCCCTAGTTGCTCTCCCCTAACACTGAAGTATTCTGTTAGCATTCTGTAGTAATTTGGTTTGTTCAGTTTTCACAACAGTGGAGGGAATATTTGTGAAAGGGAGGGGGAGACAGGGGTTTTGTTGATCCTCGATCTGTATTATTTGTGTTTATAAAATGACAATTGTGTAGAATATTGTCTCTTTTTATACTTTAATAAAATAAGTTCAGTAAAATAAGTTAAGTAAATCATAACTATTCGAGGCTTGTGCAGATGGGATCTGACAGTTTGCGAGGACGGGAACCAAGCTTGCGGGAATGGGGCAGGGAAAGGTGATAAATTTTTTTCCCCATGCCATTCTCTAGTACGAGAGACCTATACAGAGACATCATAGCCATCTCAGTTTTGCTCTCCATTCGTTTTTCAATAATCCCCAGTCTTCTGCTTGCTTTTTGTGGCCGTCAAGGAATACCGGACAGAACATTTCAACAAATTGTTGAGAGGTAGTGAAAGATACAGGGGCTGTGGGGAGTGTGTGTGTGGGGGGGTGTAAACGACGGTGGAAGGCTCTGTGAGCGTGCAAAGAGGTTGCAGAGGATGTCAAAAAGAGACCGTAAACTGATAGGTAGGTAAAAGATGAAAAGGAGGGAAAAAAAGGACTGAAATCTTAGTACAAAATGGATAGAGATGTAGAGAGAGTGGAAAATGCAAAAGGATGAAAGGCAGAGATTAATTTCAGACAGGTGTGCAGAAGAAAAGGAAAGACAGGAGAGAAGAAGGACAAGTGGAAAGGGGATCCTAGAAAAGCACAGTTATCCAGGTGCTGGTGTTAAATATCGGCAGTGCCAGATAACTCCAGCAGCCACCTTGCACCAGGATTATGCAGGGCACAGACCAGCGCTGAATAGCCAGGTACAAATTTCAATCCCATGATCAGACCTAGAGAATGACACGGGGACAAATTCCGCCCCCCCCCCCCGCGGGAACTCATTTTCCCGTCCCGGCGAGTTCTTTTCCCGTCCCTGCAAGCTCCGTCCTCATCTGCACTTTAAAATCCTAAGCGTTCGAGGCTTGTGCGGTTAAAGCAGAGCTTACAGGAATGGGGCAGAGACAGGGCCAGCGACAAAACTCACAGGGAAATCGAGTTCCTGGGGGGACGGGGACAAATTTGCCCAAATGTCATTCTCTAATCAGAACTGACTGTGATATTCACTGCACAAGCTTGGCACTGAGGCCCAGATTCTATAAATAACACCTGAAGTTAGGCGCCTAGAGCGGTACGCCTAGTCTTTACTTTTAATTTATTCAGTTAGGCTTAATCGGCCCCGTTAATTGACAAGCACCATTATAAAGCAATTAGAAATCAGTTGGCTGATAGACACCTAATTCGGTAGGCACCTACCACTTTGAGGTAGGCGTCTACTCTAAGGTGCCTACTAGAAAGTAGGCATGGTTGAGGACAGATTTTGGTAGGATTTATGACATGGTTTAACTTAGGCGCATTCATTTAGGCCAAGAAAACTCTGGCGTAAATGGAGTGTGCCTAAGGTTTCAACGTCTATCGGCTGGGTGTGGTTCTATAAATGGCACCTAGCAGATGATTGACAATTGCACTCCTTGGCACCTAGTAGGCGCCGTTTAGGTTGGATTTATAGCATGGTTTAACTTAGGCGCACTCATTTAGGCCAAGAAAACTCTGGCGTAAATGGAGTGTGCCTAAGGTTTCAACGTCTATCGGCTGGATGTGGTTCTATAAATGGCACCTAGCAGATGATTGACAATTGCACTCCTTGGCACCTAGTAGGCGCCGTTTAGGTTGGATTTATAGCATGGTTTAACTTAGGCGCACTCATTTAGGCCAAGAAAACTCTGGCGTAAATGGAGAGCCGACAGGGTCACGAAGAGTACATTGTTGACCGCCGCGAACAGCTTCCACTATGGGGGAAGGGACGGGGCGCACGCGCGGAAGGGAGGAATGGGAAGAGGCCAGGGTCGGAGAGGAGATGGGGTGCTGGCGCCCACTCCAACATGGCACCCAGAGCGGACCGCCTCCCCCGCCCTGTTTATTATGCCACTGACTACATCTACTCTTTCGTTAACAGTACCGGGCTGTATACTGAATATAAATGTTAATTTTTATCGGACTCTCACGGACCCCAGGTTAAGAACCCCTGCTCTAGCTTCTTGGCACTCCATTTCATTTTTTTTTTCTTCTGATACGTACAGTAAGGCTAGCCTTGCATGCTGTTTGTGTTCCTATGGTGTGGTGTTCTAACCTTGGATATTGTGTCTATTGGAATCTAAGGCTTCTTCCACTTTCCATTAGGAGGCACATTACTGTTCTGGCTTTGGTATAATATTTGTTTTGCTGCATGTTTTGCAGGTAGCGTTGTTGCTTGTTGAATCCTGAGAGTCAGGGCTGTTATGGTCAGGCAGGCTTTCTAGATAGTTTGAGTTCTGAAGGGAAGCATCGTATCCCTACTGTTAGGGGCGTTATCTGTGAATATGGACTGAAGACTGTAGAACTCGAGATACAGATTTCATCCCGATATCCTTTCCCATCTCAAATAGAGCCCAGACTTCACTCTCATATCCTATATAATAAAACGCTAGCCGCGCATGCGCACTCAGACCTGCGTGATCTGTAATCCCTGATCTGTAGGTCCGTGGCCAGAGTGCGTATGCGGCGGCTAGACAAAGCGGGAGAAACAGACTCAAGCGCTGTGGCCGACTCAGGATGGGAAGATGCGCCGCAGCAATGTGCTGCACAGGTACTGGAGGGGGAGAGACATATTGCTTCTGTACATACCGGTACAAACCTCCCTCCAGCGTTGGCAGTCGCTGCACGTTAAACAGGCTGCTTCGCGACTTTCTCCTGCCGTTGAGTCCCTCTGCCGCGTCACTAATGATGTCAACAATGACGCGACAGAGAGACTCAACGGCAGAAGAAAGCCGCGAACCAGCCTGTTTAGCGTGCTGCGGCTGCCAACGCTGGAGGGAGGTTTGTTATTAAAGTCATCTCGCCGGGAGGGTCGCAGAGTCAGCGGGGGTTAGGCTGGGAGGGGAGAGAACCGTCTGCCTCGGGTGCTTCAGGCAGCAGCAGCGTTTACAATTCGCTGCTGTTGCGGCTTCAGGCCTTCCTCTCTGGCCAGTACTGCCTACTTCCTGTTTTCATGAACCAGAGGAATACCTGAAGCCAGCAACAGCAATGAATTGTGAATGCTGCTGTTGCCCGATGAAGTAGCTGAAGGAGGAAAGTGAGCAGAGAGGGAGAGAATGGCTTGGAGGGAAGAACAGATGGCAGGGCATGGAGGGAAGGAGGAAGGTATGCCAGACCAAGGGAAAAGGAAAGAGGAGATGGAGAGAGGCCATATGGGACAGAGAGAGAGGGGGCGGACACTGGATGGAAAGAGAAGAGAGGGCAGTGAATGGAAAGGGCAACATAGAGGGTGAACAGTATTCTAGCACCCGTTAATGTAACGGGCTTAATGACTAGTCCTTATATAAAGAACTGACTGAACAATGCTGTTAGATTTTAATGGTAATGTGGCTGAAACTCACCAAGTTCTTATTATTAATAATGATATTTTTGGATAGAAAGATCCAAAAGACAGGCAGCCATACTTCCGGAAATGTCATTTTGGCTAGCTTCCTCCATAATCTACTATCCCGCCCAAATATTTCGGCCATTATATGAAGCTGCAGGATGCCGAATTGGTAACGCGTAATACGGTGGAAAGGACAAGAAAAGAACCAGATGGAAAAATGTGAGACCATCTACGGTGCTGAGGTCAAAGTTACGGTTTTAGGTTAATTTGAAGAGTGGGTACACAGTGAATTGCACTCTCCACGGAGACAGCTCCAGACATTTCAGTAGGGACAGAGGACTGAAAATGAAGGAAATGAAAGTTTTAACTTCTGAGAATTCCTTGAAACAGACTGAAGAGAATTCCATGTTAAGAGGGACTACAGGCAAAACTGGACCATGGATAATTCTGAATATCATACATGCGCATTTAAATCGAATTCTAAGATGAACAGGAAGTCAGTGAAGAATTCTCAGTAATGGAAATAAATGATCAAATTTCCTTTTTCCAAAAATCAATCTGGCTGGCATATTCTGAATCAATTCTAACCGGTTGATAGTACCTTTACTCAAGCAAATGTAAATAGAATTGCAATAATCTAACTGAGCCACAATGATGGCTTGAACCAATACAGCAAAATGTTGCTTAGAAAATAGCTGATGAGGGAAGAGTCCAACAAAATACTCAATACCCTCAATGAAAAAATATATCTTCAAAAGATCTCCAGAACTCAAAGTTATCAAAGAAGGTAAAAGATCAATTTTCGGGCCAAACCACAATAACATAGTAACATATAACATAGTAGATGACGGCAGATAAAGACCCGAATGGTCCATCCAGTCTGCCCAACCTGATTCGTTTTTGCTACATTGAGTTTCATTTGAACAGATGTAGCCCAGGCTTGTAATCTGGAAATACAAGAGTTAATAGCCTTCTACACCATGCGCAACCTGCGAAAAATAAGAAAATTCTTTGACAAATTACAATACAGGATCTTAGTCCAATCACTTGTACTAGGACTTGTAGACTACTGCAACAGCCTTTATCTACCCTGCCCCGCTTACATGACCAAACAATTACAGACAGTACAGAACACAGCACTCAGACTTATCTACTCGCTAGGAAAATACGATCACATCACTAATGCCTATCTCGACTCACACTGGCTACCAATACAAGCAAGAACTCAATTCAAACTATACTGTCTATTATTCAAAGCACTAAACGGAACAGCACCTCTCTACCTAAACAGCCGCCTAACCCGAAACCTCTCAACTAGAGTAAGGAGAACCCAGACCCCATTCACCTACCCCTCACTCAAAGGCACAAAACGCAAAAAGCTATATGACAACCTACTTGCTACACAGGCCGCAAAAATTGACCCCATCATATCCAAGCTGCTGACCACAACTACGGACTACAAAGCGTTTCGAAAAGATATAAAAACTATACTATTCAAAAAACACATCCCAATATTATAATCTACCCTCATCTTCTCTCCCTTCATAACCTCCTGCAACTCACACCCAACTGCAATTTCGTCCCCATAGGCAACATCTAATCTAGTTGCAACGGGCGATAAGCCAACTCATATCCAGAAACACTATTTCCCCAAATACCGAAAAATCAGATATAACAACCTAGGAACAGACGATTTTTTGGTAACATAAGATTATGCTTTGTAATATTATGTAATGTAACATAAGGTTATGCTTTGTAATATAACATAAGGTTATGCTTTGTAATATTATGTAATGTAAGTTATGCAATGTACTGGAAAAATAAGGTAAAATAACACAAAGTAACCCTACGTAAAGTCTTGTAAAGTTATATAAGATAAATTATGTAAGATAAATTATGTAAACTTAATGCAAGTTATGCAAGCACGGTAAGGATAATGTAAAGTAACGCAAAGTAACTCCACGTAAAGTTATGTAAAGTTATGTACGAAAAGTTATGTAAAGTTAGGTATGCAAAGTTTGTAAAGTTATACAAATAATTGTATTGTCATCGCCTGGAAATGACCAGCCATCTTCTAATGTAATCCGCTTAGAACCGCAAGGCACAAGCGGAATAGAAATCACTAATGTAATGTAATGTAATGTTAATATTCGATTCAAAGTTGATCCGCATTGGGTCTACTTCTAATAAGATGAAGATGTCATTAGCATATGTGAATATTGTCGCAAAAGCAGTTGACTTATATTTCTTTTAGGTGGTCATATAGATGTTAAAAAGGAGAGGGGACAATGGAAAGCCTTGTGGAACACCACAGACAGGCTTCCATGTTGCTGAGGTTTTCCCGTCAATATTCACTTCGTATGAATGCAAAGTTAGAAATCCTACAAACCGGCTCAATACTTTTTGATCTAAACCTATATCTGAAAGTAGTTGGATTAATGTTTCATGATGAACAACATAAAAAGCTGCAGAAAGATCAAACTGCAACAGGAAAGCAAAATGATTGTGCGATAGAAAACTTTGGATCTTGGAAATTAGAGATAGTAACATACTTTCTGTACTACAATTAGATCTAAAGCCATGTTAAAATGGCAAAAGTATTGAGAATTTATTAAATAACTAGAAATAATGGTCTCTATCATCTTTGTTAACAGAGGGATGTTAGCGACAGGCATGTCATGAGATGGAATAGCTGGGTCGAAATCACACTTTTCAGCAGTGGCCTTAGAGCAATATGTCCAAGGCTATCTGAAAAATAACCATTACCTAGGCTGTAAGTTATAAAAGATGTTAACCAAACTAATGCTTGATTGAGAATATTAGAAAACATCAGATTTTCAGGGTACCCACAGAAAATATACATATGACAGATTTGCATACAATGGAGATTTGCATGCAAATTTCCTTCATGCATATTCATTGTGAATATCTCAAAACCCAGACTGGCTTGGCATGTCCTGAAGACTGGGTTGAGAATCCCTATACTAGGCATACAAATACGGATCTAGAAGGGCACAACCTTTCAACATACAGTAGACTCTCAGTTAACCGGCACCCTTGGGGACTGATAGATGCCGGATAAATGTAGTTTCTGGTTGCTTGAGAGTTACTATTAAAAATAGGCCTGACTAATACTATACCCCATATTCAGGTGTGGCATTCCAAGTTTTTATTTAAAGTATTACTGTAGTATTTCTTAGATTTTGGGGGGCTGGTTGCTTAAGAGTTCTAGTTCACAGAGAGTCTACTGTGTGGTCCATCCAGTCTGCCCAAAGGTCACATTCATTCTCAAGGCAATGTTGAAGCAACAAGCCAGTAATTATTTGTTTTACTTGATACGTTTGAGAATAAGATGCCTTTTCCTCCCCTCCCTCCCTCGCTAGATAGTTAAGACCGGTCCTCAGATAATTTGAATGTGGTATAAAATACATGTAATTGTTTATTTATTTATTTATTTAGATTTTTATCCCGTCCTCCCAGTAGCTCAGAACGGTTTACAAGTAAACATTCACAATGGAATGAATTGGACATACAAGATTATACAGTAGATTTAAATACTTGGACATACAAGACTAAGCAGCAGTTTAAATATAGGGACTATACAGCAAATTAAGAACAGTAGTTTAAATATAAGTAGTTTAGTTTGGATACGAGTTATTTGAGTACAGGCTGAGAGTGGACTATACAGAAATTTAGGCAGAAGATTAGAATGGAGAAAGAAGGGTAGAGGTGAGGTTTAAGGGGTTGGGTGTAGACTGAGGGTGACCTTTAGTTGAAGAGGAGGGTCTTTAACATTTTCCGGAATGTCATTAGTGAGTTCTGTAGTCTGAGTTGAGGGGGGAGTTGGTTCCAGAGTTGGGGAATGAAGTGGCTGTAGGAGCGGTTGCGGGCGGTTTCTGAGAGGAGGGACCTTCCGTGGGGGATGCATAGGTGTATCTCCGTCTCTGAGCGGAGGGTGCGGGTGGGGATGTAGATGGGTAGCTTGGATTTTTTGTAGGAGGGGGTGGTGGCATAAATTCTTTTGTGTGCTATTGCCAGGGCCTTGAATGCACAGCGTTGGTTAATTGGGAGCCAGTGTTCAGCGCGGAGTGCTGGGGAGATGGGATCATGGTAGTTGAGGCTGTGTAGGAGGCGGATAGCTGCATTTTGGACCCGTTGGAGGCGCTTGAGATCTTTTTTGGTTATTCCATTAAATAGGGAGTTGCAGTAATCCATTCCGGAGAGGACATATGCGTAGAGGAGTTGGGCTAGGTCAGGTGTGGAGATGTAGGGTTTGATCCTTCTCAGTTGGCGGAGGCAGTAGAAGGAGGTAGAGACTACTTGGGATATGTGGGTGGATAGGGATAGGTGCTGGATATGGGACAGAGACTGTAGAAGTCTGTCTGGCATCGGCTACACTGCGCCATTGCTGGAGTTGCCGTCAGGGCTAATTCCAGCCCCTCCCGATCTGTCTTGCCATTTATAGGACATAGGCTGTAAAAGTCCATCTGGTTTCTTCATTCGATATCTGAAGAGACTCAATACTTTGAGACATACAATATTTTTTGATGTTGACAGGGAATCACAATCAGCAGAATTTGGGTTGTTTTTTTTAAAACCAATAAGTCTGCTACAACTCTGGACTGCAGTAAACAAATATTCCAGAAGGTCAAATCTGACAGACCCATGTCTTCTTTCAGCCATCTTGGCTAGTAGGAGCTGATACATTTGGAGAGAGAAAGTTGCCATTACGTTCATTAAATGAGAGGTGAAGGAGACTGTGCATCAGATGGTGAACAGTGCCAAAATGTTTTGCAATTGATTTCTCTCTGTGGCTCTGGCAGTGTTCAATAAGAAAGAAATGAGCTTTTCTCAGCTTTTGTGTTCTTGTTGACAGACATAATGCGATGGGAACTGAGCCTCAGACAAGCTGAGGAACTGCGGTCAACTTGACAATCTGGACGTTTAAACTAGGAATTATACTCCACATCAAAGGGAAATACAGAATTCGTCCATTATTATATGCTAAAATTTGCTTAACATCAGGCCAGATGTTGGGGGAATGCTTGGATCATGTCTCCAGTGACAAAACAAGAGGGAGATCCTCAAGCAACATAACATAACAATGTTCTTGGATACTGCAACTTCCTCTCAGTTCTGTGCGATTAACAAAATAAAATATTAACTGTCCATTCACAGTGAATTATAATCCCTGGTTAAAAAAAAAAAATTATCAAACAAATATACGGGAAGGAGTGGCACAGTGGTTATAGCTACAGCCTCAGCACCCTGAGGTTGTGGGTTCAAATCCCATGCTGCTCCCTGTGACCCTGGGCAAGTCACTCAATCCTCCATTGCCCCAGGTAGGTTAGATAGATTGTAAGCTCACCAGGACAGACAGGGAAAAATGCTAGCATACCTGATTGCAAACTGCCTAGGGCAGGGCCGGATTTAGATGAAAAGAGGCCCTAGGCTATTCCACTTATGAGGTCCTTTCACCTCCCATTTTTAAGTTTGTAAATTACATGAGAGATAATAAAATACATCATTACTGTGATATATATCAATATGTTAAATGAAACATGTTGTTATTGGTACTAACCTTTATAAAAAATGTGACACGGATAATAAATAAAAAAACGTCGAGAACACTTATTTGGACATTTATTCTCAGCACCATATATAGTGCTTGTAACAATAACTAATTAAACATAACACACAACATTGCCCCTTCCTATGTCCATAGTGCCCCCAGTGCGTTCTTCCTCACCCCACCCCCCCTCCGATGTCCACCTGCCTCCCATCCCCCTTCCATTGAACACCCCCCATGCCATCCTGCCTGCCTGCCTTCCATTAAACCCCCCACCCCACCCTCCGATGCCAGCCTGCCTGCCTCCCATCCCCCTTCCACTGAAACCCCCCACCCCACCCCCGATGCCAGTCTGGGCCGCCCTGTCCTGAAGGATCCACGTTTTGCCTCTCTCCCCACAGGGCTGGGCTTTGCCCAGCTGTTTCCGGACTGAGTCTTTCCCTCCCCGATCCTCCTCCCAGGGCGAGAAAAAGAAAGGGAGAAGCGGAGTCGACGCCCCTTTGCGGCCGGAGCCGGTTCCAATCCCGAAGCGTAGAATTTCTCCTTATTTTCGGTTCAGTGTTTTAGTGTAGGCCCCTCTTGATCTTGAGGCCCTAGGCTGAAGCCTAGTTAGCCTATAGGAAAATCCGGCCCTGGCCTAGATAACCTTAATAGGCAGTATATAAATGCCTAAAAAAATTAATATTTTTAGCAATTTTCTGAATGCTGAATAAGCGTTAGAGCTTAATATAAAATTACCAAAATGTTTGACCCATACACCTGGCCTGATACGATAGAATTCTATTAAAAAGTGATTTGTAAATGCAACCCCTTATAAGAACATAAGAATTGCCGCTGCTGGGTCAGACAGTGGTCCATTGTGCCCAGCAGTTCACTCACGCGGCGGCCCTCTGGTTAAGGCCAGCGCCCTAACTAAGACTAGCCCTACCTGCGTACGTTCCAGTTCAGCAGGAACGTGTCTAACTTTGTCTTGAATCCCTGGAGGGTGTTTCCCCTATAACAGACTCCGGAAGAGCGTTCCAGTTTTCTACCACTCTCTGGGTGAAGAAGAACTTCCTTACGTTTGTGCGGAATCTATCCCCTTCTAACTTTAGCAAGTGCCCTCTCGTTCTCTCTACCTTGGAGAGGGTGAACAGTCTGTCTTTATCTACTAAGTCTATTCCCATCAGTATTTTGAATGTTTCAATCATGTCTCCTCTCAGTCTCCAAATAATCGTGAGTCCCGTGTAGGGCGTATTCTATAGACAAATTCAAAATGATAAAGAAGGTAACTAGGTATAAAACCATGCAGTGACTTAAAGCAGATACCACCAAACTTAAACAGAATTCTTGCTTCTACTGACAGCCAATGCAGTAGTTGATCATTTTTCGTCACATGATCGAAGTTTTTTAAATTGAATATTAATCAGACGGTAGTATTTTGAATAATTTGTATTCCCTTAATGTTTTTTTTTTTGCCTATAGATAAATAAATGATGTTACAGTAATCCAAAGTACTTAAAATAAGTGACTGTACAAGGAGCCTAGAGAAGAATCCCCCCCCCCAAAAAAAAAAAGAAAACCCAAAACCTATGGGGTTCATAATCAAAAGAGAAAAACATCCAAAAACCGGCCTAAGTCGGCATTTGGAAAAACATTGTCCAAATACATCCAAGTGCCGATAATAAAACCAGGTTTTGGACGTATTTCTAAACGATCTAGGCCTTCATAGTGCCGCTGAATGACCAAAGCTAAACAGGACATTTCGGGAGGAGTGTGAGGGCGGAAGTTGGGCGGGACGTGGGCCGGCTTAGACTTAGTCGTACAGCATGTATAACCGAAAGTTATACAGCCCAGGATCGACAGAACTTAAAGTCACCAGATAAGCACTGCAAACACATAAAACAGACCTCCACACACTATCCCAGTGATCAACGACCCCCCCCCCCCCCCCCACCACCACCAAAAAAATATTAATCACAACTTTAAAATTCAGCCTCCAGACCATCATCACCTGGCCGCCTGGCATAGGAAAGCCTAGTCGTCCAGCACAGAGGCGGCTTAAGCCATCTTGGGGGTCGGTTAGGGACTCATGCAGAGGAGGACCCATAAGCCCCTGTAATCACTGCATTGATACTTAAACATGTGCACTCCCCTATACACCCCAAAACCCTTTTGTACTGGCATATAAGTGGCTCCTGCAGCCATAAGGGCTATTGGGGTGGTAGATAAGTGGGTCTAGGAGATTCTAGAGGTGGTTTGGGGGGCTCACCATGACCTATAAGGGAGGTTTAGTGAGGAGAAGACATGGCACCCTTTTTGTGAAGTTCACAGCAGCACCCTGTAAGGTACCCCATTATTCAGGTGCCATGTCTGGGTGTTCAGTCCATCACTTTTCAAACCCCTCCCACGTCCAACAGGGCTTGTTCTAGGCATTTTTGACTTGGACAAAAAGTTAGATGAAAATGTAGTATAAAGATGGACGATTTAGCGACTTGGACGAAACAAAAAAAATTTTGGACGTATTTTTCGAAAATATGTCATAGGCTGTTTTTTACTTTGTACAACTTGTGACATAGACACATACGGACTTAGACGTCCCTTTCGATTATGCCCCTCCACGGCTTTATTGTTCGAAGCTTCCACAATAGGAAATAACATTTTCTAACACGAGTGTCAAATGATAAATTTCGATCAAAACAAAACGAACATTCTCCTGAGCGACATCGGAAACAATGTAGAATGAAAATTTTCAGGCTGCCCATTCCTAATAAATATGTACATTATTGTTAGCAAATGTACTTGCACATGCATATATAGTGGTACCTTGGTTTGCGAGCATAATTCATTCCAGAAGAATGCTCGTAAACCAAAGCGCTCGTATATCAAAGCGAGCTTCCTCATAGAAAATAAGGGAAACTCGGATGATTCGTTCCACAATCCCAAAAAGACACACACACCCTCCCCCGAGGCCACTGGCGCTGCTCGCTCCCATCCCGGGAACCGGATTCGCACCCCCCATGGCCCATCCCCAAACCCTTACCTCGAGAAGACACCGGCACACTCCAACCCACAGGACATACACGTGCTGGTAGAGCCTGCCACTGATCTCTGCTGGGCTGCTGAGGGGTCTTGAGCATCTTCATATGCTCAAGGCCTTCTGGCTCCCACCCTCTCCGAGGTTCTCAAGTAAAACACTCGCATTACTCGCAAACCGAGATTTGACTGTATAGCCACATGATTTTAGAAAAGTCCATTTCTGATATGTAAACGAGGCTTTATGTGCAGAAAACACTTCCTACAATGACCGTCACAGGGGATTTTTCTTAAAGCATTTTCTGTGTGTTAAGTATGTTTTGCACATGGGAAATGGCTCTTATAAAACCGGTCACCAAAAGCTGACGCCTACTTTACATAATCTGTTCATAGATAGTGATCCTCTATCTATACCCTTCTATCCCCTTTTCCTTCAGGAAATTATCCAATCCCTTCTTGAACCCTAATACCGTACTCTGTCCTATCACGCTCTCTGGAAGCGCATTCCAGGTGTCCACCGCCCTTTGGGTGAAGAAGAACTTCCTAGCATTGGTTCTGAAATCTGTCCCCTCTTTATTTTTCTGAATGCCTTCTTGTTCTTGTAGTTTTCGAAAGTTTGAAGAGTCTGTCCCTCTCCATTTCTCTAAATTAAACTTCATCTGCCATTTCGTCGCCCACTCTTCTATTTTGTTCAGATCCCTTTGTAAATCCTCATAGTCCCCTTTGGTCCCAACTCCACTAAATAGTTTGGTGTCTTCTGCGAATTTTATTACTTTGCACTTCGTCCCTGTTTCTAGATCGTTTATAAATGCATTGAACAGCAGTGGTCCAAGTACCGACCCCTGCGGAACACCACTTGTGACCCTCCTCCAGTCTGAGTAGTGGCCCTTCACTCCTACCCTTTGCTTCCTACCCTCCAACCAATTTTTGATCCATCTATGTACTTCTCCTTCCACCCTATGGTTCTTCAGTTGCCATAGTAGGCGGATATGGGGTACCTTGTCAAAGGCTTTTTGGAAATCTAAGTGTACGATGTCTATGGGGTCCCCTTTGTCCATTTGTTTGTTAATTCCTTCGAAGAAGTGCAATAAGTTCGTTAGGCACGATCTTCCCTTGCAGAAGCCATATTAGCTTGTTTTCATTGGTTTATTCCTTTCTAGATGCTCATTGATGCTGTTTTTTATCTGCACTTCCGCCATCTTCCCCGGAATCGAAGTCAGATTTACTGGTGAATAGTTCCCTGAGTCACCTCTCGATCCTTTTTTAAAGATGGGCCACCTTTTCAAAAATGGTAGTTAAAAGTGATTCAGATGAACTGGAAGACAGCTCAAATTGACAAGCTAATGAAGAGAAAATTGTCTGGACTGGATGGTATACACTTTGGAGTACTGAGTGAACTAGAAAAATGAAATTGCAGATCTACTGTACATGAAGACTGAAGGGTAACCTACATTATGGTCATTTTTTTAAAAGGGTTATGGGGTGTTCTTGGAAACTACAGACCTGAAAGGTTGATGATAATGTTGGCCAAAATGAGAGAAATTATTATAAAGAATATAAAGAACAAAGTTACTGAACACATAGGTATACACGGTTTAATGGGGCAGAGTGAACATGACCTTAGCCAAGGCAAGTCTCTGCTCTCCAATCTACTAATTGTTTTTGAAGGCATAAAAAAAAGCAAATAAAGATGAGGCAGTTAATAGGATAATGATAGCATAGCTAGAATTTTCAGAAGGACTGTGACAAAGTCCCTCAAGAGAGAGACTCCTGAGAAATTGAAAAGGCCATGGAATAAGAGGTGGATTTGGAACTGATATCTTAACCCAACCCTTCCCCCTCCTCCTAGATAAATTCTCCCCCAAAACCTCCACTTAAATAATCTCTTCCTCCCCAAAACACCAACCAAGTATTCAGATCCCTGAAATGTAACGTAATCTTATTTGTACTCTAACTGTAATCTATTTGTTATATCACATAGTAACGTACAGTCAATTTAATATCCAATTTGCAAGTTCTTCCGGAATTATTTATTTATTTATTCAATTTTTTAGCCCGTCCTCCCAAAAGAGCCCAGAACGGGTTACAATGAATATATTGGTGCATTAAAATTATAAGTAAGATAGGCTGAAACCGTGGATTGAAGACAAAGTTTTATTTTATTTTTCTTTCCAGCTTATGATTTATCTTTAATCTTATCTATTGTTTTGCCTTTTGTCTTTGTTTTGTTCTATTTCTATCATTTAAATTTCTCCAGAATTATACTGTTCAACGGCTCCCCCTTCTGCTTCTATTCCTTTCTCTCCTCTCTTCTACCTTCCAAAGTATTTAGATCAATGCTGTCTTGTTAAAATGTTTATTTTATTTTTATTTTTCCTCTAACTCTACTTTTCACTTCTCTATTACCCTCCAGGTACTTTAGTTAGATTGTGAGCCTTCGGGACAGTAAGGGAATTTTTCAAGTACCTTTCTTATTTCTAATCTTAATGTATATTTTCTGTAAACCGCTTAGAACCTAACGGATGTAGCGGTATATAAGAAATAAATTACATTACATTACTTAGAAATTCCCTTACTGTCCCGAAGGCTCACAATCTAACTAAAGTACCAGGAAAAATGACAATTAGAAGAGTAATAAAGAAAGAAAATAGAGAAAGAGGAGAAAAATAAGAAAATAAACATGCTAATAAGATTACAATGATCTAAAGGAATTTGAAAGGTTAAAAAGAGGGGAGATAAGAATAGATGCAGAGGGAGAACCGATGAAGCAATAGAATTCTGGGGAAATTTTAAATGAAATTTGAATGATAAAATAAAATAAAATAAGTGGTAAAACAATAAGTGAGATTAAAAAATATATCATAAACTAAAAAAAAAATTAATCCAGGTACCTCTCCTCCCTTGTAACAAAAAAAAAAAACAACCCCCCAAAACTGTTGTAACTTCACTGGAAATGTCCAGTTAGATCTTTTGTAATCCGCCTTGAACTGCAAGGTATAGGCGGAATAGAAGTCCCTAATGTAATGTAATGTAATGTAATTAAAAGACAGGAAACAGAGGGTATAAGAACAGCCATAATGGGTCAAACTCAGTCACATAAGGGGACGAAAATATAAACTAAGTCGCGGGCTGAGTTTTTTTATTAAGATACTTTGGGGTCTTTTTATTAAGGTACGCTAACAGGTTTCACGCACGCTAAATGCGTACCTTAATAAAAGGACCCCTTAGTCTTAGTAGAAGTATAAGGTTACAAGCTCGCCCCACACTCCCTGCCAGGCTCTGTACCCTGTCCCCCTTCTGGTGGTCTAATGGTAGGCCGGGAGAGGATGGATCCATCCTAGGTGACTAAATTTTTCACACACACACACACACCAGTACCTATTTAAATTCTGGTGGTCCAGCGGTGTATCGGTAGGAGCGAGCTTTCCGACCTCCTGCCCCTCCCTCGCTGGACGACTGCCTCATCATATCTTGCGGCCAGCGGCGCGCAAGGAAGGAGCATGCTTTTCACCCTCCAGCCTGGCCCCGCACTGCTCCTTGAGTGGCTGCCGCCAGTTCTGGCAAGACTCGCAAGAACTGATGGCAGCCATCCAGGGAGCGGCGCGGGGCCAGGCTGGAGCGTGTAAAGCTCGCTCTTGCCTTGTGCGCCGCTGGCCACAAGATATGATAAGGCAGCCGTCCAGCGAGGGAGGGGCAGGAGCGCAGAAAGCTCGCTCCTGCAGATACACCGCTGGACCACCAGAATTAAAAAAGGTACCGTGTGTGTGTAAAAAATTGTTATATTCGCTCCATAAGACGCACAGACATTTCCACCAACTTTTTTGGGGAAAAAAGTGTGTCGTATGGAGTGAAAAATAGGGTACTCGTGGGCCAAATTTAATTACCCTGCGGGCCATATTTGGGCCGCAGGTCTGAGTTTGACACCCCTGCTGTACTGGAAATCAAGAACTGACATGGAGAAATTCATGCAGTGATTCGCTGGGATCCTTGTTTAATCCTTAATGCATCGAAAGAACACCCAAATATATATATTTTTTAAATACTGCAATAAGCAAAGAAAAATCCTAATTATTAGCAGGCGGTGTAGGTTTCTTGTAGATACTGGAAACTGCCAGGGCGTGCTCTCGGGTTTTCGCGCGCCCTCTGTAGTGCGCTTGGAAGTCAAATACTTAGATGTACTTTTAACAAGCAGCGACACCTCTGAATGTTATTGTATGGCAACCTGTTAAACTGCCTAGCTATACCACTTTTGCTCCAAACAGCTGCTAATTAAGACATCAAAACAAAAATTCTATTTATTTTCCAAAGTAAAGGTGAACCATTAAAAACAGATTGTAAGAAGAACGGAGTCAAAGATCAAACACTCGCTTCTGATTAGATTTGTTCAAAGCTGCTGCAGGATATAATGGGAACTGAAGGTTCTTGGCCGAGGATCTGATACGTGTGTGGGGGGGCGGTTTTCACCCCTCTCTGCTTATGGTATTAGTTTCAAATGAGTTAATTCCCCCTACAGCATCCCAGGGATCCGCTGCAGCCCTAACCTGTGTTAATTAACACCTTCAGCTGCCAGCACAGAAGAGGAGTACCAGAGATGACGAACCCCCGTCCCTCTCTCACCCTCATTTATCCAGACCAGTGGTCTCAAACTCAAACCCTCTGCAGGGCCACATTTTAGATTTGTAGATACTTGGAGGGCCTCAGAAAAAATAGTTAATGTCTTATTAAAGAAATGACAATTTTGCATGAGATAAAACTCTTTATAGTTTATAAATCTTCCTCCCCCCCCCCCCCCACGAAGAACTGCATGTTCCCTCCTTCTTTGCAACGTCCTCCAGCATCCCCTGGCCTCTGCTGTGGTCCCGCCCCTCCTCTGACGTCAAGGGCAGGATCGTGACAGAGGGAACATGCTGCTGAGGACGACGGCAGCCTGCAAGGAATGTTACATCAGCGGCAATCTTCTCTGCAGGCTGCAGTAATTAGCTGAAGATAAGAATGGGAGGCCAGGGGGGAAGCTGGAGGATGCTGCAAAGAGCGGGCAGCACTACACTTCCCCCTCCCCATTCATGGTTCCTGCACTCGTGGTTTCATATAATCGTGATTTTTTCTGGGGAGGGGGAAAATAAAAAAAACAGTCTTAATGTAAAAAATATCCATATTTTTTTCCTCCCTGCCGCCTTCCCGGCCTTACCTGGTGGTCTAGAGCAGTGTTTTTCAACCGCTGTTCCGCGGCACACTAGTGTGCCGCGAGATGTTGCCTGGTGTGCCGTACGGTCAGGGCCGCCATCAGGGCAGTACCACCAGTCTAGGGAGAGGGGCGGTCCGCCCCACGTGGACAGGAGAGAGCTGGACGGGGGACCATCGGAGTTCAATACATCTCGAGCCGCGAGGCTCGTCTTCTGTTCCTGCCTGCCCTGCAGCTAACATATAGCCGATCGCAAGCGTTCCCCGATGTCAGCGCTGACGTCGGAGGGAGGGCTTAAGCAAAGCCTGCCCTCCGACGTCAGCGCTGACGTCGGAGAATACTTCCGTTCGGCTATTTGTGCGCTGCAGGGCAGGCAGGAACAGAAGACGAGCCTCGCGGCTTGAGCTTCGTTTTGCTGAGAAAGTTGCAAAGATGGGCTGGAGGCAAACACGGAACACAAAAGGGGGGAGGGAGTGCGTTTTGGACACAAGGCATGAACTTGGGAGAGAGGAAGGGAGGGAAAGAGATGCTGAGGTGGGGAGGGAATGCGTTTTTGGACACAGAAGAAATGGACTTGGGAGAGAGGAAGGGAGGGAAAGAGATGCTGAGGTGGGGGAGGGAATGGGTTTTTGGACACAGAAGAAATGGACTTGGGAGAGAGGAAGGGAGGGAAAGAGATGCTGAGGTGGGGGAGGGAATGAGTGTTTGGACACAGAAGGCATGGACTTTGGAGAGAGGAAGGGAGGGAAAGAGATGGTTGTGTACACGGGGAATAGAAGAAAGAATTTTTGGTCATAGGGAGGGAGTGAGGTACAGATAGTGGCATACCAGGGTGGGGGGGGCGGTCTGCCCCACCCTGGGTTTACGTCCCAAGGGGGTGCACAGCTGGCCACCCTCCAGTGTTGTCCCTAGGCCGGCAAACTGCGGCTCTTTAGCCACTTGAGTGCCACCGCCACCATCGGGAACAGGCCGGCGCCAAGTTCTCCCTGCTTTTCCCTGTGGGGCCGGCCAACTCTCGCCACTCGCGTCAATTCTGACGTCGAAGAGGACGTTCTGGGCCAGCCAATCGCTGCCTGGCTGGCCTAGAACGTCCTCTCCGACGTTAGAATTGACGACGGGTGGCGAGAGTTGGTCGGCCCTTCGGGGAAGAGAAGCAGGGAGAACTCGGTGCCGGCCTGTTCCCGATGGCGGCAGTGGCAGCCTATTCCCCAGTGGCGGTGGCAGCATTATAAAATACCGTATTTGCCGGCGTATAAGACGACTTTTCAGTACCTTAAAATCCTCCCCAAAGTCGGGGGTCGTCTTATACGCCGGGTACTGTTTAGAGAGCTGCACGGGGACGCCCCTAGGGTCGCGGGGATCCCGTGGGGACGCCCCCTAGGGTCGCGGGGATCCCATGGGGACGCCTCCGAGGGTCGCGGGGCTCCTGCGGGGCTGGATGCTCAGTCTTCTGGATGTACGCGGCTCTTCTTCTCCCTACCTTCTCTGCTTGCAGCACAGAGCCGAACAGAAGTCTTCCCGACGTCAGCGCTGACGTCGGAGGGGAGGGAGGGCTTAAACAAAGCCCTCCCTCCCTCCGACGTCAGCGCTGACGTCGGGAAGACTTCCGTTCGGCTCTGTGCTGCAAGCAGAGAAGGTAGGGAGAAGGAGAGTAGCCTCGCGGTTCGAGTGGCTACCAAGGGAGAGGGGCGGCCGCCCCGCCCCGGTTGCAGCACAGCCGGCCAGGTTCCCTTACTTTTGTGGCACTTCCCCGACCGACCGATAACAGCCCAGGTCCGACAATCCTCCCTGCCCTGTAGCCGCGAATCTAAATTACTTTCTTACAGCAGCTGTAAGAAGGTAATTTAGATTCGCAGTTAAGGGCAGGGAGGTTTGTCGGACCCGGGCTGTTATCGGTCGGTCGGGGAAGTGCCACAAAAGTAAGGGGACCTGGCCGGCTGTGCTGCACCCGGGGTGGTAGAGAAGGTGTGCGGAAGAAGGGGTAGTCTTATACGGCGAGTATATAACAAAACTCTATATTTTAACTAAAAGTTGGGGGGGTCGTCTTATACGCCCAGTCGTCTTATACGCCGGCAAATACGGGTACTTTCTTTGTGTTTATTTGATTCCTATATATTTATATATAGTCAATATAGGCACAGTTAAATTTTTTAACTTTTTCTAATGGTGGTGTGCCTCGTGATTTTTTTCATGAAACAAGTGTGCCTTTGCCCAAAAAAGGTTGAAAAACACTGGTCTAGAGGGCTTTCGGGGCAGGAGCGATCTTCCTACACTCCTGCCCCGTGCGAATCGCCATGAGGAAATGGCTGCTGGGAGTTCCCGTAGTCTCTCGAGACTACGTCGGGAACTCCCTACCCGGGAGCTCCTGCCCCAAAAGCCCTCTAGACCACCAGGTAAGGCCAGGAAGGCGGCAGGGAGGTAGGGGTGGGTCAGAGCCGGATAATCGCAGTTTTTCGGCATTTGCGGTCCGGCTCTGCCCTTATCCCCCGCGAATGACGAGGGAGAAGTGTATTACAGACCGCGGGCCGCAAAATAGTATCTGGCGGGTCGTATGTGGCCCCCGGGCCGTGAGTTTGAGGCCACTGACCTAGACTGTTTCTGGGACTTCTAAATGATTTCTGTCAGTCAATGACTACAGCCAGTAGAGGGCCAGAGGATAATGCAGCGCTATGAAAGATAGATTGTATTGTCTAATCTAGATTGTCAGTGTGCGATTCAGAGCATGGTTTTATCTAAAATCGATAACTGTAATGCTTTGTATAGGTTCATAGACAATTGCGCGCAAGACAATCGTGCGCGGACAAAATCTCGCAGACAACCGAGCGCGAGACAACTGAGCGCAAGACAAATGAGCGGAAAATAATTGAGCGTTTGTTGCGATTGTGTAGCACGCATCTGGTATCGCTTGCAAAGGCAGTGACATTTACAAACACGGTCGGCGCGCGCGTGAGAACCGGAAATGGAAATATCAACATACCCTATATAAACTTCATAATCAATTGCGCTGAGTTTTATGATCATACCCTCGCTTTTCTTGCGCGTGAACCGGAAATATAAATATCAACATACCCAATATAAACAGTTCCTAGTCAGTTCATCGACCATTGCGCGCACGCAAGACACAACCCTGAGTTTTATAATCATACTCTCCCTTTTCTTGCGCGTGAAGCGGAAATATAAACATACCTGTAAATGAAGGAATGTGGACGTTCGCTCTCACCAGAGGCGAGAAAAATCCGCGCAAGACAAATATTCGTTATAGCGGTGTTTTTCAACCGCTGTTCCGCGGCACACTAGTGTGCCGCGAGATGTTGCCTGGTGTGCCGTACGGTGCAGACACTGATTAGGCCTCAGGCCGGGTCCCGCACGTGCTCCCATGAGACTCCCCCGGTCCCCGCTGCTGTACAGTTTCGATCTTCTGCTCTGACGCAACCGGAAACAGGAAGTTGCAGCAGAGCAGAAGATTGAACACTGAGCAGCCGCGCGTGCGCGGCTCTTTGGAAAAGTGTGCATGTCGCCGAAAAACAAAACCTACACACTAAGGTGAGGCGAAGGGAGAGAGCTGGCTAAACAGTAGGATCGATTGGGCAGGCGAGTGGTGGCTGCGGGGACCGTGCGATCGCTCGTGTTCCCGGCTCAAATTGGAAGGAGGGAGTGAAAGGGAAAAGGATTCTGGGCCAAGGGGATGAAGACGGAAAGAAAAACCCACAGCAGGAAAGAAAGGGAAGGACAGGCAGGTGAGCCAGATGCTAGAAGCAGGGGGGGGGGGGAAGAAAGAGGGAAAAAAGCTAGATGGGGTTGAAAAGAAGAGACATACTGGTATGGAAGAGGAAGATAGGGCAAATCTGGACACAGGAAGGTAACAGAAAGAGGGGAAATTATGTGCATGGGGCATAGGGACAGAGACATAAAGGGGACATGCCATGGGGATGGTATATGGACACAGGGGGGGGGGGCAATGACAGATACATAGAGGAGATATTAGAAATGGAGAAAATAGGAGCACAGAAGCGAGATCTTTACCTATAACGGACACGGTCAGGCAGCGAAAGGAAGGCGGGCTGTTTGGAGGATATATATAATGTGGAAACGTAACCATAGTAACGAAAATGCATTCACGTGACTTGTATTTAAATGCTGTTCGGAGAATATATATCATGAGATAACGTAACCATGGTAACGGAAATGCATTCACGTGACTTATGTTGAAAACGCAAAGAGTCAAGGGAATCATACTGAACACGCGTTGACGTGATGACGTGTTCACGTGCTGTATGTGCGCGTGTTCTTCGATGGGCAAGCAGCCTCTAGTGGCGCGCTGAATTGTCATTGCGCTGAGTTATCTTGCGCTAAATTGTCTTGCGCTGAGTTGTCGCTGCGCTCAATTGTCTTGCGCTCAAATGTTTTACGCTGGATTGTCTTTGCGCTTACTTGTCTTGCGCTCAATTGTCTTTGCGCTGAGTTGTCTGCGCGATTTTGTCTGCGCGCGATTGTCTTGCGCGCTTTTGACCTGTCACCCTTTGTATATTTGGCATTCAGGCACAAATTCTGTAACCAGTGCCTATCAACTTAGATCAACGCCTATCTAAATTGAATAACAAGCTCAATTAAGCTTTTTAATCAGCAATAATTGAAAGGCGCCTGTCAAGAGCGAGCGATTCTGTAACAAGGCGCCTCCAAAACTGGTGCCGCTCGGCGCAATTCACTAAACAGCAGCCAATTTTACTTGAATCGCGCTGAACGGCGCTTAACCTTTGGCCGCTTCTTGTAGAATTTGACCCTCAGAGTCTCAGTTATTCAGGAGGTGACCACCCGTTGGATTACGAGAGGGTCTTTGGACCGCTATTGAAACCCAGCGACACTGGTTGCCAGTAACATTCTGGATGCGTTATACGGTTTTATTATTTCTCCATCAGCTTGGTTTACGCAAACGTTCCTTGGTATTTTGCAAAGGTGGGTTTCATTATATCATTTCAAGTCGACGATTGAGACCTGAGACAGGGATGCAGCTGGCAATGGAGGAGATGACACGCAATCAAGAAAAACGAGGTAAAGCAGCCCGTCAAATAAACCGGAACATGAAACAAGTGGGGGGAAGGGACCGTAAATAAGAACATAAGCAATGCCTCTGCTGGGTCAGACCTGAGGTCCATCGTGCCCAGCAGTCCACTCACGCAGCGGCCCAACAGGTCCCGGACCTGTGCAGAAATCCTCTATTTATACCCTTCTATCCTCTTTTCCAGTAGGAAATTGTCCAATCCTTTCTTGAAGCCCAGTACCGTACTCTGCCCTATTACGCTCTCTGGAAGCGCATTGGCTAAGGCTCTTAACATTTGCATCTCCTCTTCCTATAGGCTAAGGCTCTTTACACCTGCATTGTGATGTCATAGAGCTTTATGGTTATACAAACCTAGAAAATGATGGCAGATAAAGGCCAAATGGTCCATCTGCAGCATCCACTATCTCTTCCTCTCCCTATTGGCTAAGGCTCTTAACATTTGCATATCTTCTTCCCATTGGCTAAGGCTCTTTGCCTGCATTGTGATGTCATAGAGCTTTATGGTTATAGAAACCTAGAAGCCTCCGGTGAAAACCTTCGATTTCAGATGAGTGTATTTGTTCACAATTCCATATGTATACTTTATATCTCTAAGAAATGCTTATACTTATTGCATTCAGCTGTAGTCCTCGCCAAGTAATATGGTTAAGTTTGGGATTCGGGCCTTCTACTGCTTGACATTCACATTGAATTTATAAAAAAGACTTTGAAAAAATAACAAAAAGAAGATTTTTGTATGAATGAAAAACGTGAGAATTGATTATTTATACATGTTTTGGAGTTTTTTATAAACCCGTGATGATGAGTGGAGGGTTGGGTACTTGTGTAGTCCCAACTGCCCTCAATTGAGGTTTATTTTTCTCCTTTTCATCTTTTTTGATTTTTAGTATGTCAGCTATTTCTATGTATATATGGTCTGGATGAATCCCTGCTTATAACTGAATTTCACAAACGCATTTTCAACATATTTATTATTAGCTTCACGTTTGTGCCTCAAATAAATTATTTATAGAAACCTAGAAACATGATGGCAGATAAAGGCCAAATGGTCCATCTGCAGCATCCACTATCTCTTCCTCTCCCTATTGGCTAAGGCTCTTAACATTTGCATATCTTCTTCCCATTGGCTAAGGCTCTTTGCCTGCATTGTGATGTCATAGAGCTTTATGGTTATAGAAACCTAGACAAAAATATATATGTATAATAGCAAGTGGAATACTAATAAGATACACCACCAAAAAGTATTCCCATAAATGCTCACTACTATGGAGAAGTATAGTCTAGAGATAAGACAATGTAGTTATTTGGAGAAAAGACCTCAGTTTCCTCATCAAGAGGTCTCTATGTCTGCCGTACACAACTTAAAGCAGCATAGGTAGATCAGAGAATTTATAAATTAAAAACATCTACCTCGTGTGAATCTAGGGGGGTTATCTATGCCATCCAGTGTCCTTGCCAAAAACTTTATATAGGACAAACGTCCCGATTGTTCAAAACACGAATAATTGAGCATAGATCTTGCCTGAACAATAGGAAACTAGAAGCTCCCATGGTGCAACATTGCTTAGACACCAATCATTCCTTTATGGACATGCGATGTTGGGTTATTGAACAGTTGGTCCCATCCAAGAAAGGGGGTGATTTTAAGATACTGTTACGACAGCGGGAACAAAAATGGGTGTTTAGATTAAAATCTATCATTCCCGCAGGGTTAAATGCCAAAATTGAATGGCGCGCCTTTTTTTGAACTTGCTCCGCCTCCTCTATTGTGATTGGTTATACCTGAGTTTTTGCCTTCTTTTTAAACCCTGCCCACAACGCCGAGCCGCCATTCTGTTTCATAGAATCTGTAGAGCGGCAGTTTATGTTACATGTAAGTAACGAGATGTTATTCCTTCTTTTTTAATAACACTGAGATGAATGGAATTATACTTACATGCCTATTTGATCTTCAGTTCTAGAGACTTCCCCTGATGCAGCGATAGCGAAACAGGGCCTGTCGGGAGTCTTAATGGATGAAGATTAATGTGACAATCCTATATTATCTAACCGGATTCTTGTCTCACCTGGAGAATTGTGACGTTAAGAGATAAGTTTTTTTCTTACTACTAGTCCTTTTGATTCTAATTAATAGTTGCTTTACTAGTAGTATGTAGTGGAGTTTTTCTGACCCGGGATGTTTTCTCCTATGCTGCTTTAAGTTGTGTACGGCAGACATAGAGACCTCTTGATGAGGAAACTGAGGTCTTTTCTCCAAATAACTACATTGTCTTATCTCTAGACTATACTTCTCCATAGTAGTGAGCATTTATGGGAATACTTTTTGGTGGTGTATCTTATAGAAACCTAGAAACATGATGGCAGATAAAGGCCAAATGGTCCATCTGCAGCATCCACTATCTCTTCCTCTCCCTATTGGCTAAGGCTCTTAACATTTGCATATCTTCTTCCCATTGGCTAAGGCTCTTTGCCTGCATTGTGATGTCATAGAGCTTTATGGTTATAGAAACCTAGAAACATGATGACAGATAAAGACCAAATGGTCCATCCGCAGCATCCACTATCTCCTCCTCTCCCATAAGAACATAAGCAATGCCTCCGCTGGGTCAGACCAGAGGTCCATCGTGCCCAGCAGTCCGCTCACGCGGCGGCCCATCAGGTCCAGGACCTGTATAGTAATCCTCTATCTATACCCTTCTATCCCCTTTTCCTTCAGGAAATTGTCTAATTCCTTCTTGAACCCCAATACACCCTCTGGAAGCGCATTCCAGGTGTCCACCACCCTCTGGGTAAAGAAGAACTTCCTAGCATTTGTAAGAATATGAAACTTTATTTTCAGAATTTAAATCAAGAATTTTCAGGACAAAGAATTTGGATCTATCCCGATGTATCTAAGACAACACAGGACCGCAGAAAAGAATTCCTTTCTATGCACGATGAGACTAAAAGTTTGGGGGCTTCCTTTCTTTTGGCATATCCCTGCAAATGTTTGATTCGATACTTGGGGATTAAGTACACTTTCTTTTTACCATCACAACTGAGAGTCTTTCTAGACCTTAAAAAGATCTCTCGAGATAAGTAATGTATATGATCTGCTGGATTTAAAAGATAAGTGGGGCTGTTTAACCTAGTCAGCTTTCTGATAATAGGTTTTTTGTTTTATTTCTCTCCCTGGATTTATTGGATCTCTTGTTTTGATTTTGAGGTCTAAGAAGGATAATAATTTAAATGCCACATTTATAATTTTGTTTCTTTATGATGTCATATGCTTTCTGTATTTCTGCAACAAGTGTATTACTTGTGATAAATTTTCAAATCAATAAAAAAAAGAACATAAGAATAGCCTTACTGGGTCAGACCAATGGTCCATCAACCCAGTAGCCCTTCTCATTAGTTCCTGGCCAAAACCCAAAGAGTAATGTAGCAACATTCCATACAGAATCCCAAAGAATAGCAAGATTCCGGAATCCCAAAGAGTAACAAGATTCTAGAATCCCAAAGAGTAGCAACATTCCATATAGAATCCCAAAGAATAGCAAGATTCCGGAATCCCAAAGAGTAACAAGATTCTAGAATCCCAAACAGTAGCAACATTCCATGCTACCTATCCAGGGCAAGCAGTGGCTTGCTTCCCCCATGTCTTTCTCAATAACAGACTATGGACTTTTCCTCCAGGAACTTGTCCAAATCTTTCTTACAACCAGCTACCAGCCTTAGAAACAATAAGATTCGCTAGACCACCAGGTAAGGTCCGGGGGTGGATCAGAGCCAGCCAAAAGTTATTGGCGATTTTTCCATATTCGCGGGCCGGCTCTGCCCCTAACCCCCGCGAATAGGGAGGGAGAAGTGTACTGATTACGTTGTGTGGACATGATTGTGTATGCTTACGTCGTAAGCCGCTTAGGCTTTAAGCGGTGAATAAATTTTTTTAAATAAATATCCCTGTTCCACCCCACCACATGCTCTGCACGCCCATCATACGTGACCAAAACACACACACAAAAATCAAAAATTAAAACAGGAAAATAAACCCCGGAATCTAATTCAAAATCATTTGTGGATAGTTCTAGGCGGCGTGGATGGTTTCATAGCACGCTGTTCTTACCACCTCTTCGCTTTGGGCTTCATCGTTAACTTGGCTGTAGATGTCAAGGGACTCGGGGAGAGGAAAGTCAGAAAACAGCCCAGCGCTGCTTTGCTGTCTTTTGCTCTGATTTTGTCAAGACCATTTGGAGCTATGGATTAGGTTCCCACTCCCCCCCGCTTGCTATTATTCCCCCAATGTGTTCCATAATACAGATTTATAGACATCGAAGAGCCATAGCAAGTCATTTTTCACTTCAAAACAGGAAGCGTACTACAAAGGCATCCGTCAGAGGAGATGATAAACCTGTGGCTTTCCAGTCTGGCTTTCGGCCAATTAAAACCAACCGCACAGACAATCTATTTTTTTCAGGACCTTTCCAGGGGCCAATACATCATCAGCAGGAGACAAAAAAATATGCCAATAACTGATGTGAGCAGAGCATGTCCTATCATCCCAAGCAGAATACGCTGGCATCCTCTTCTCCTCCAAAGCCCCCCCCCCCCCCTCCCTCCCAGGACAGAGCTCTCTCAGCAGCTCAAAACAGCCGAGGAGAGATCGTTTCTCTCATCACTGTGCAGGTAGGAAGGCAGAAAACTCCCGGGGCTAGAAAAGATGGCAGGAGGGTCAGGTAGATGGACCCCCCCACTCCCCCCACACACACACAGGGCAGAGTTGGATCAGACACAATGGAGAAATGACTGCCTGAGTCCCTACTACTCTCTTTAAGGAGGGGAAGAGTAGAAGGGAAGTGTTGCGGACATGTACTCCATGGGCCAAATTCTATAAATTGATTGAGTAGAAGGGTGTGGTATTATATTGTCCTTCCGCACTTGTGTTCGTTGACCCAAATGGCATCCCAGCTGTAGGAGGTGGTAGGAGTCTAGCCAGCCAATAGGGATACATGCTTTAAAAAAACCCCAAAACACCCAGAGGTAGGCCACCTACACTGTAGGCGTGTGTTGTTGTTGAGGGAGACACGTAGGGACGCTTAAACTCGCCCAAGGCTAGGCGTGGGCGTGGTTTCACCCGGAAATGGACTTAGGCAAGCTTAGGCAACCCTAGACTTCTCCTTAGGGCCGTGAAAGGCACCTGAAAAGTAGGCCAGCAAAATGCTGGCCTACATTTCAAATAGACACGGTCACTGAGCTGATCGCGGCAAGGGAATATCCCTGCCGTGATCAGTTTAGCGGCCACAGCAGGGAACCCGTCCCCCTCACAAAGTTGTCCAGCAGGAAGGGTGCCTACTCCTCCTGCCAGAACCCCTGAAGCACCCCCCTCCAAATATCTGCAGCAAGAGGAGTGCCCAAATCCTCCTGGAATTTGTCCAAACCTTTCTTAAAACCAGCTACGTTATATGCTCTTACCACATCTTCCGGCAACGCATTCCAGACCTTAACTATTCTCTGAGTGAAAAAATATTTCTTCCTATTTTTTTTTTTCAAAGTATTTCCCTGCAATTTCATCGAGTGTCCCCTAGTCTTTGTCATTTTTGACGGCGTGAAAAATTTCTCTGTCGCATACCATCAGGACTTTGGGCAGTGGCTTAGCGAGGGTGAGAGGTGCCTAGGGCAGTGGCGCTCCTCTGCTGCCATCTCCACCCACCCCCCGCTCCTTCCCCCTGCCTCGCGCTCTCCCCCTTCCCTTCCCCCATGCCTCTAGCTGTTCACCGCCACGAGCAGCAGGAACTTCAACATGCTCCTTGCGACCCCTTCGGCTCTCTCTCTCTCTGTCACCTCCTACGCGCGGCACCTGGTAGTGACATCAGCGGGAAAGACGACGCGGTCGCGAGGAGCACGTTGAAGTTGTTGAACATGGCGGTGAGCAACTAGAGATACAAGGGAAAGAGGGGGGCGCTCGTTTGGCGAGGGGAGGAGTGGGAAGAAGCGGAGGAGAAGCGCCACTGCCCCCAACAACATGGCGCCCGGGGCAGACGCCAACCCCCTTACTAAGCCACTGACTTTGGGTATATCCACTGTACTGTATAATAACTAAATCACTTCAGTCCTTTCATCGGAACGCGGGATTTATCTGTTGAAGAATAGTCTCGGTAACGACAGCAGGATTCTTCCACTGCGTCTTATCGGTACAGTATCTGTGTCAGATGCAACGCCATTCACTGTCTCGGAATTATCCTCCCCCAGATGTTAGCAGGAGTGGGTGACTGGCAGGTTGGCACGAGATGCCATGTGTTAGATTATGCGACTGTCTACTGTCATTTCCATGGATCCGGAAACAAAACAACGCACTGCAGTCTGCAGTTTAAATAAACACAGCTTTAAGGCCCGGCAAATGGTAAAATCATTTAAGAAAAGAAACAGTGAAAACATCAATTATGATAATTAAATTATTACAGGGCTCTCCCCTTAGTTTTTCATGATCTGAATTACATCTGTAAAGGTGGAAATAAAAGCCGGAATAGAAACAGCCTTCTCCTTTGCTGAAATAAGCCTAGCCAGCAGCTGGCCAGATGCTACAGCAGCAGTTCTGTCTGCACTAGTCCCAAAGCATGCACGGATTGTTCTCAGATCCGATTTCTGCTACTGATTCTGGCTGTGACTAGCAGCATCAAATATCACCAAGGATTAGCACCTACGGTCTGTGTCATGCTGCCACCTAGAACTGCCGTATTCGGCCTAAAATTCCAGCGTCAGCACATAAAATTCATCTGCAAGGACTGAGGCCAACTTCTGATCCTCAAGCGCTAATCATCCATACAGCTCTGGCCGTAATCGAATGATGGGATCTCAAGCGTGATTGTCTCCCAATTGCAAGCAGGAACAAAGCACGAACATATAAAGAGACAATGGACCCTGCCAGCAAGCTGAAAAATAGCCTTTCTTAAGTTTTGCATATTGGTATATTTCATGAATCTTCCCATTCATTCACTTTTCTTTCACCTTAGCTTGCAACCACTAATGCTATCTCTGGACCAGGCATGACCTTTGTCAATTTGTCATCTCTCCGTACAAGGTAGATGATGTACCTATGCATGGACTCGTTATTAAGACATGGGGGAAGCCTCTGCTTGCCCTGGATGGAATGTTGCTACTCTTTGGGATTCCAGAATCTTGCTAATTTTTGGGATTCTAGAATCTTGTTACTCTTTGGGATTCCGGAATCTTCTATTCTTTGGGATTTTATATGCAATCTTGCTAATCTTTGGGATTCCAGAATCTTGTTACTCTTTGGGATTCCGGAATCTTGCTATTCTTTGGGATTCTATATGCAATCTGGCTAATCTTTGGGATTCCAGAATCTTGCTAATCTTTGGAATTCTAGAATCTTGTTACTCTTTGGGATTCCGGAATCTTGCTATTCTTTGGGATTCTATATGCAATCTTGCTAATCTTTGGGATTCCGGAATCTTGCTAATCTTTGGGATTCTGGAATCTTGCTAATCTTTGAGATTCTGGAATATTACTACTCTTTGGGTTTTGGCCAGCTACTAGTGACCTGGATTGGCCACCATGAGAACGGCTACTGGGCTTGATGGACCATTGGTCTGACCCAGTAAGGTTATTCTTATGTTCTTATGTTTGATATCCCATTTCCCGGTCAATAATCTCTTTTGATGTCCAACTATCTTAGTCAATATTCTTCTTATCTCAGCCATAACTCGCGCTGCCTTGAGACCTGAAACCCTAGAAAGCAATCTTACCTCTTCCCTCCCCAATCCGCAGCCTTTAACTTTCCTAGATATCTACAGTTGCCACTTCTGTAGATGATCCAATTTTGTGGTAAAGCCACCGTTCTTTGCACAACTGCATGAGTTTGCGTCTTCTGATGGTTGGGTGGGGGTGAAGGCCTACCAGTCCTCCACTGCTCACTGTACTTCTTCAGTGAGTGAAGGTTGAAAACCCCACTGGCACATCTCCTTCCTTAGACTCCAGTGGGAGAAGCAGAATGGACCTCTTCTTTTGATGATGCATCTTCCTTCAGCCTGCAAAGGTACTTCAGTAATGGTGCGAAGCCTTGCACAGCTACATCATAGTAACATAGTAAATGATGGCAGATAAAGACCCGAATGGTCCATCCAGTTTGCCCAAACATGCACTCTCTATAATTTAATGCTTTAATTTAAATTGTTCTTTTTCTTAGATATTTCTGGGCCAGAAACCCAGAGCTCTGCCCGGTATTGTGCATCTACTGGAAAGTTCTTTTTATTATATAAACTTATACCAAAAAAGCATTACAGTTCAATAGTCTCCGTTGAAGTCCACTCCAGTTCATCTAAACCATCCCAGCCTATCCTCAACTAAATGGCCATATAAGGGATACAGACTGTGCAAGTCTGCCCAGTCCTGACTGGTCTTAGTCCTACATCATCTACCTTGATTGGATAGATGGCACACGGACAGGCCAATCCTCAGTAATGAGTGTCTTCCCAGAAACTAAACACTTAGAAACAGAAGAAGATGTGGCCATCTCTCATGTCAGTCAGTCTCTGGTCAGCTCTCATGTCAGTCTAATAATTTTGATGTAGACACCCATCCAATAAATACTTTCAAAATGTTAAATGTGCTAAAATCTGCATATTTTTATTACAAGCCAGTGTATAAACATATGAAATATTTTTTTAAAAAGTGTCTTACTATTGTTTATCAGGTTCTCTACTGCGGTCTACCGTTATTTCTACTGATTCGAGTTTCTTTATTTTTGATATACCGTCTATCAAAACAAGTGTCTAAACCATGTACAATATAAAAAGATTGTAGAAAACAATTAAAATAGGTAAATAAAAGCAATATTTTATGATATATTAAAAATACTAGACGATATTCACATTAACGTACATGGAACAAAAGGGAAGTTGGGGAGGGAAAAGTTGTTTAAAATATATCGAAGTAAAAATAAAAAAAAAAAGGAAGGTGAAAGGGGAGTGGCAAAACATTAGGATGGGGATCGCTTCAGAAGAAGCGTTTGATGTTTTAGGTAGAGAATGACACAGGGAAAATATCTGTCCCCGTCACCGCCCCGTCACCGGCCCACCATCCTCTGCACCGCCCCATCACCGCCGTTTCCTTCACCGCCCCGTCACCGTCACCGCCATCCCTTTCACCGCCCCGTCACCGCCACTGCCATCCCATTCACCGCCCCATCACCGTCCCCGCTGCATCCATTTTTCGTTTTCATCCCCTTGGCCCAGAATCCTTTTCCCTTTCACTCCCTCCTTACAGTTTGAGCCGGGAACACGGGTGATCGCACGGTCCTCGCAGCCCCCACCCGCCTGCCCAATCGATTCTAGTGTTTAGCCAGCTCTCTCCCTTCTCCTCACCTTAGTTTGCAGGCTTTCTTTTTCAGCGACCTGCACGCTTTCCCAAAGAGCCGCACACGCGCGGCTGCTCAGTGTTCAATCTTCTGCTCTGCTGCAACTTCCTGTTTCCGGTTGCGTCAGAGCAGAAGATCGAAACTGAGCAGCGGCGGGTGCGTGGCTCTCTGATAGCGTGCGGGTCGCCGAAAAAGAAAATCTACAAACTAAGGTGAGGAGAAGGGAGAGAGCTGGCTAAACACTAGAATCGATTGGGCAGGCGGGTGTGAGCTGCGGGGACCGCGCGATCCTTCATGCCTCACTGCGGGGACAAGACCCATTCACCGCCCCGCGGGCGGTGAATGGCCTTGTCCCCGTCGCCGCAGCGACTGCTAGTTTTCTTCCCCGTTTTCGGCGGGTGACCCGTGGCTAAAATGCGGTGGCCGCGGGTAAACCGCCACCGTGTCATTCTCTAGTTTTAGGGCTTCACAGAAATGAAAGGTCTGAGAAGCGGAAGCTGGTTCTAAAGAGTAAAGGCGTCTTTAAAGAGAAAAGTTTTGAGTTTGGTTTTAAAATTTTTCAAGAGAATTCTCTAATCGAAGATCTAATAATAATAATAATAACTTTATTTCTTCTATACCGCCATAATCGTACGACTTCTAGGCGGTTCACAGTGAAGAGAGCTGGACAGTCAGCAAATTACAGAATACAATTAGTAAAATACAATACGATACAATACAGTCAGTACAGTACACGTATTTCTCAAGTTATCAGCATGGAGTTAATCGTTTAATAATAATAATAATAATAATAATAATTTTATTCTTATATACCGCCATACCCATCGAGTTCTAGGCGGTTCACAATAATTACATTAGGATCCGCATTGACATGCCGATTTACAAACAATGTTTTGGGTTTACAAACAATGTATTGGATTTAGAACACCTTCTGCCGAACATGGCTGAAGAAGAGGGAGTGGGAAGTAGAGAAGGAGGAAAGCGGTCAATAAAGGGGGGGGAAGGGCCGAACGGGCCGATTTACCATGATTTATTTACCAGTTTAGATCTGGTAACTGATTAGGAGATAAATCTGTTGAATAGTGCTGTCTTAATTTCTTTCCGAAATGCGACGTAGGTCAGCCTAGCTCTGTTGATGGAGTTGCCTGGCCAGGTCTGCTGTTTGCTAGCTTGGGAGGGCATTCCACAGAGAGGGGGGCGGGGACTGAAAAAATGGATTTACGAGTAGTATCGTAAAACAATTCGCGTATTGACGGTATGGAAAGTAGGTTTTGATTGCTAGATCGGAGGGCCCTGGATGATGAGTATGGGATCAAAAGTTTATTTATAAATGCTGGTTGGTTAGAGTTTTTTGTTTTAAAGGTGAGAAGGAATATTTTATAGGTGAGACGATGCGTAATAGGTAGCCAATGGGCTTTACGGAGGAGAGGAGTGACACTCCTTGATCTCTGCATTCCTCAAAACGACACTTCCTCTCTGTTCCTTCCTATCGTCATATCTGGTTTGATGTACTGTATTTTCACTCATATACCGCGCACCCGTGTAAAACGCGCACATGGGTATAGCGCGCGGGAAACTAATTTATGTAAATAAATTTTTATATACCGTGTACACCCGTATACCGCGCATGCCGCCCCGACTCTCCTTTCGCCCGCCCCGACTCTCCTCTGGCCACCCCGACTCTCCTTTCATCTGCCCCGATTCTCCTCTCCTCCTTGAAGTCCTGTCCCCACCCTGAAAGCCTAATGCCCCCCCAACGTCTGATTCACCCCCTCCCGCAGGACCGCTCGCACCCCCACCCCGAAGGACCGCTCGCACGCACTCGCACTCGCACCCCCACCCCAAAGGACCGCTCACACCCTCACAACCTCCCGACCCCCTCCCCCCAACATGTAGAAGCTCCTACCGTTGTCCTGCTGCTTCCTCTTCCGGCGGTCCCGGCCCTTCTGTGAGCCCTGCTTCTGCGTTGCTTCCTCTTCCGGCAGTCCCGGTCTCTGAGAAAGGGCGGTCTCTGAGAAAGGGTGGGACCGCCGGAAGAGGAAGCAGCGCAGATTCAGGGCTCACAGAAGGGCCGGGACCGCCGGAAGAGGAAGCAGCAGGACAATGGTAGGAGCTTCTACATGTTGGGGGGGGGGTCGGGGGGCTGTGGTGGTGCGAGCGGTCCTTCAGGGTGGGGGTGCGGGTGCGAGTGCGTGCGAGCGGTCCTTCGGGGTGGAGGGGTGAGCGGTCCTGCGGGGGGGTGAATCGGATATCGGGGGGAACTATGTAAAATAAAAGTTGTAAAACGCGCTCACGTGTATAACACGCAAGGTTATGCACGGTTTGTAAAAATCATGTATAACGCGCGCATTATATGCGTGAAAATACGATACTTGGACACATTAGCTTCAGCACTGTTGCCCCCACACTCTGGAATAAGCTTCCTTTTTCGCTTAGGATCGAGTCCTCACGTCAAAATTTCAAAACAATCACTTCAATCATACTCCTTTAGGCAAGCTTTTCCGCAAGTCTAATCCAAAATTCTAGTCTTTCAGTTTTTTGCTGCAGATAACATCCTTCCTCTTGCGGGTTTTGGGTTTTTTTTTTTTAAACATTCCCTTTTGTGGAAGACATTGCAATATATTTTTTTTTCCCTTTGGTTTTTTCCATTGTTTTCTGTTGTCTTTTCTACCCTTGTCAAGTTTTGTCAATTTTTTAAAATTAAATCCAATCTGCCTTCTTTCTCTACCATAGAGCATTTTGGACTCCGGCTAAATCTGCTAAATTTAATAAATCCTATGATGGATGCTGTTGGACATGTAAATCCCCAGACGGATCCCTATACCATATGCTTTATATTTGTATACATGTTTCCGGTGTCAGGTCAAAAGCGTGCCGGGACAAAGGCGTGCCCAGACAATTGAGCGTAGCGCGGAGGCGCGCGCCGCTCTAAATTACTGTTTTTAGGGCTCCGACGGGTGGGCGCTGCGTTGTGGGGGCATTGTGGGGGGGCGTGGGGGGTTGCAACCCCCCACATTTTACTGAAAACTTAACTTTTTCCCTGTTTTTAGGGAAAAAGTTAAGTTTACAGTAAAATGTGGAGGGTTACAACCCCCAAACCCCCCATAACGCCGGCGCGATGTCTATTAAGTAAAGTGGGGGGGGGGTTCCCCAACAAAAACCCCCATCAGAGCCCCTAAAAACTGTAATTTTCTTCAGCGCGCGCCTCCGTTTTGCGCTCAGTTGTCGGCACGCGCCTTTGTCTTTCGTGCCGTTGTCTATGAACCCATGTTTCCTCCTTCTGGGAACATATTTGGTCAATTATCACCTGCATCTTACATATAGAGGATCCTTTCTCATTAGATTTGTTATTCATTGGCACGCTCACACTTTCCTCTCCTTTATCCATCTATCATGAACGATTATTGCTTATACTTTTATTTGCCGCTCTTTCCCTTATTCTTCAAAATGGGAAAGACACTTCCAAATTACATGCTAATCAATGGTGGAATTCAATTTGTCTCCTTGTAAAATTTGAACATAGTATTGCAGAACGACACAACTCATTGAACTCCTACACTAAAACTTGGTCTCCTTTACTCGAATATTGTAAATCTGTTCTTTAACATTCTCCCTTTATGTAATCTTTGTTATTTGTAATACAATGATGGTTATCCTTTTATTTACAATAATAATAATTTATTTCTTATATACCGCTATACCGTGAAGTTCGAAGCGGTTTACAATAAAGATACATTTAGTCAGTACATGGGATGCAAGTGGGTTACAATACAAGTGGTTTACTATCAAGGTGCATTTTGTCAGTGTAAGGGATACAGGTGGGTTACCATAAAGATACGTTTTGTCAGTACATGAGATTCAAGGAGGAAAGTATAATTAGTTTCGGGCCTTGGAATTAGGGGGCGAGGTGGAAGGGTCATGGCGAGGAAGAGTTGGGTATGGGAATTTAGAATTTGTTAAACAGTCGAGTTTTCAGGGATTTTCTAAAGTCTGCGTATGGAGCGGCCTCGAGTATGGGCTTTTCAAGCCAAGTGTTCAGCCTGGCTGCCTGGAATGATAACATTCTATCTAGAAACTTTATGTATTGGTGAGATTTCAGGGAGGGGTAATTAAATAGGTTTGTTCTGCGAGTGCTCTTGTTGGAATCGTTGGGGGAGAACTGGGAGATTAGGGAAGCTGGAAGAATCCCAAAGAGAGCTTTGTAACAAATACAAGCCAACTTGAAGAGGACTCTGGATTCTGCGGGTAACCAGTGGAGTTTCTGATAGTAAGGGGTAATGTGTTTCCATTTTTTTAAACCGTGGATTAGTCGTTCTCCTGAGCTACTCCTGATGGGTTTCTTATATAGGTGTTTACCATGCATTGCTGCATCAATTGCTTATAATTTTCTTTAAGACCCTCACCTCCCTTTCTTTCATTCCACTGTTCATCATTTTATATGCTGGTATATACACGAAGTTACCTTATTGCTGATACGCTTCACATATGTTAATGTCTATTGTTGCTCTATGTTCCGCTTTTGGAACATTCATATTGTTGGTTGTTTCTCATATTGTATTTCATAAAATCAATAAAATTTCTTGAACTAAAAAAAAAAAAATTGAATCTCCTTTTGTTTGTTAATACCTGCTTTTAAAATTGTAAACCACTTTGATATCATGCAATGACCGTGCGGTATATCAAAATAAACTGACCAAAATAGAAAAGTATCCAGGTAAAATTTATTTTATTTTTTTAAGGAATCTAGCCAGCTCTGTGGATTTTAAGCCAGGAGACGCGTAAACTCCTGAAATCTCATCTTCTCTCAATTGACCACGCCATTTGGAAAGTGCAATTTAGTGTGCAATTGACTGTATATTCCACCCCCCCCCCCTCCCAGATGTCTCCAAATAGCTATAAACCTACCTCAGGCATCTTCACTCTGCCCTCCTGGAAAGAGCACGACTGTGGATCATGAGTGCAGACGTGGCGATATTTGCACCAGTGACACTGATAGGGGCTTTCAACACAAGATAAGCACCTGCAGAGAGGAGAAAAGGGATTTCAGAAAAAGTACAGAAGAAAGAGCATAAGTCAACGAGAAGAGAGTTGGCTGAAGGGTAAATGGCACTGACCCGCTTTAGTGGGTCAGATGGCATAAACTACCGTATTTTCACCCATATACTGCGCACCTGTGTAAAACGCGCACACGGGTATAGCGCGCGGGGAACACAAATTTATGTAAAAAAAATTTAATATAGCGCACACGCATATATCGCGCATGCTAAATCCTCCTCCCGCCTACTCCGAACTGGCATCCTCCCCCCCCCCGCTCGCGTCACCCCCCCTCCCCCGTGATCCTACATCCCCCCAGCACCTCAAAGACAACTCTTACCCGATTGGGCACCGGCACCAGCACCAATGCACAGGATGTGCCAGTGCCAGTACCCGAAGATCCTCCCTCGTTGGGCTGGGCTGGGCGGTGCGGTGCGAGAGAGATCCTCCTTCTTCCTGCGCTGGGCTGGACTAGGCTTTGAGCATTTGCGCATGCTCAAAGCCTTCTGGTCTCGCTCTCTCCGAAATAATCTCGGAGAGAGCGATACCAGAAGGCTTTGAGCATTTGCGCATGCTCAAAGCCTAGTCCAGCCCGGCGCAGGAAGAAGGAGGATCTCTCTCGCACCGCACCACCCAGCCCAGCCCAGCCCAACCCAACCCAACGAGGGAGGATCTTCGGGCACTGGCACTGGCACATCCAGTGCATTGGTGCTGGTGCTGGTGCCCAATCGGGTAAGAGTTGTCTTTGAGGTGCTGGGGGGGATGTAGGATCGCGGGGGAGGGGCGGGTGATGCGAGCAGGGAGGGAGGATGCCAGTTCACAGGGGGAATGCCGGATTCGAATGGAAAAAAAACATGTGTACTACGCGCTCACACATATAACGCGCATGGTTATGCACGGTTTGTAAAAATCGTGTATAACGTGCGCGTTATATGCGTGAAAATATGGTATACACAGTGGCATAGTGAGGGGGGATGGGGGTGCGGCCTTTCTAAGGGCTTGGCACCCCTCCCCTCTCTGCCAGCCCCGCTCCTCTCCTCGTTGGGCGCATGTGTCTCTTGCCTTCCCCCGTACCGTCTTTACTTCCCCCAGTGTGAGGTTCCCGCCCATGTTGGCGTCGGCGCTCTTTCTGATGTCACTTCTGAGACCCAGCACCTAGGAAGTGACATCAAAGGGCGGGCCGACGCCGATGTAAGCATGCTGCTCATGCCGGAGAAGTTAAAAAGAAAGGGGAAAGGGAAGGGTGGGGCACGTGCATGCAGCAGTGGGGGTGAGGGCGGGGTGCCACTCACCCTTATTGCGCCACTGACTATACTATATATTCCATAGAAACATAGAACACCACCTCTTCCGGGAGTCTTCCATGCATCTACCACACTTTCCGTAAAAAAGAATTTCCTCAGATTACTCCAGAGCTTATCACCTCTTAATTTTATCCTATGCACTCTCTTTCCAGGGCTTCCTTTCAAATGAAAGAGACAAGACTCATGTGCATTTATGCCATATAGGTATTTAAATGTCTCTATCATATCTCCCCTCTCCCGCCTTTCCTCCAAAGTATACAGATTGAGATCTTTAAGTCTGTCCCCATACGCCTTATCACAAAGACCACACACCATTTTAATAGCCTTCCTCTGGTCCAACTCCATCCTTTTTATATCGTTTTGAATGTGCGGCCTCCAGAATTGTACACAATATTCTACATGGGGTCTCACCAGAGTCTTATACAGGGGCATCCATACCTCCTTTTTCCTACTGGCCATACCTCTCCCTATGCAACCTAGCATCCTTCTAGCTTTCGCCATCACCTTTTCAACCTGTTTGGCCACCTTAAGATCATCACATACGATCCCACCCAAGTCCCGTTCTTCTGTCGTGCACATAAGCTCTTCACTCCCTAATCTGTACCGTTCCCTCAGGTTTTTGCAGCCCAACTGCATGACGTTGCATTTCTTAGCATTACATTTTAGCTGCCAAATTTCAGACCATTCTTCAAGCTTTGCCAGGTCTTTCTTCATGTTATTCACCATCTGGTGTGTCTACTCTATTGCAAATTTTGGTATCATCCGTAAAGAGGCAAATCTTACTCGACAGCCCTTCAGCAATATCGTTTAGAAAAATATTAAAAAGAACAGGCCCAAGAACAGAACCTTGAGGCACACCACTGGTAACCTCCCTTTCCTCAAAGCGATCTCCATTGATCACTACCTCTCTCGCCTTCCACTCAACCAGTTCCTGACCCCAGCCTGTCACTTTGGGACCCATCCCGAGGGCACTCAGTTTATTTATTAGACATCTGTGTGGAACACTGTCAAAGGTTTTGCTAAAATCTAAACACACCACATCTAGCGCACATCCTCTGTCCAATTCTCTGGTCACCCAGTCAAAGAAATTGATCAGATTTCTAAGCCTCCCCCCCCCCCCCCACACACACACACATACACACTCGTTCTACAGACTATGTTGGAAAGCATTCTCAAGGTTGCATCTCTGCATGCTTTCCCCACTTGTTAAAGTCATAGACGTTCTGCATGTTAATGAGTAGAGATTCATCTTAATCGATGAGGTAAAATTGCACACGTTGTGGAAAACTAATTGTTCCAAATACTGTATACTAAAAAAAACAGATAGTACTTCTGCTAATAATACAGAGCTACAGCCATTGTAAAGAAAGCGTTGACCTTTCTCAAAGGTCTTCACTCCAGGATCACATCTGTGGTCTGTGTACTACACACCCCTTCTGTTCCTACACAGAACCTTCTGAGGGCTCCGGCATCTGCAACGACACAACCCACCGATGGAGCAGAATTAACCCCCTCTCCTTCCTGCTGTGATATTCAGCCCCGCTTCAATCCTGGGGAAAAGCTTTGCCAGTCTAAACAGCTACCGTTTGCAATGGATAACAAGCAGACTCTCTGCTAAATCAAATTAAAAATGTATAATGTATCATATCATGTCAAGCCAGAACATGACGCGTCATAAATATTTAAGTACCCGGCCTCCTCTTTTCTTCTGCTCTGAAGACGTTGGGAACGGGCGCTGTTGTCCCGTTGAACGCTGAGATGTCTTGTCATGTTCAGCGCTCGCATTGTTCCCAGGGAAAACTCTCTGGTAGCTGATGAGGTGGACCTCCAAGTTTTAAGAATGGGCAGCATTCACAGGGGCAAGATAATAAGACAGAGAAGGTGGACCGTGCTTTTTCTTTTAAATAGTAATGCTATTTTATTAACATGCTTTTCTCTGCTCTTAAGAGACACGTGCACTGGCCCTCTGCTTGCACGCAACGAGCTTTAATAAAGGGAGTGGCGCAGAAAGTTTGTGTTCGAGCCACACGCTGATGCCGTAGCGAATGGATTCTAACAGAAGCTAGTGTTTGTTCCTCAGTGCATTCAACTAATAGCATTACTACGGATCATAGACAACTCGGCGAAAGACAAAGGCGCGCGCCGACAACTGAGCGCAAGACGGAGGCGCGCGCCAAAGAAAATTACAGTTTTTAGGGGGGTTTTTGTTGGGGATTCCCCCAGTTTACTTAATAGAGATCGCGCCGGCGTTGTGGGGGGTTTGGGGGATTGTAACCTTCCACATTTTACTGTAAACTTAACTTTTTCCCTAAAAACAGGGAAAAAGTGAAGTTTTCAGTAAAATGTGGGGGGTTACAACCCCCCCACACCCACCACAACGCCCCCACAATGCAGCACGATCTCTATTAAGTAAAGTGGGGGGTTCCCCCCCAAGCCCCCCCCCCCGTCGGAGCTGTAAAAACTAATTTTCTGTGGCGCGCGCCTCCGCGCTGCGCTCAATTGTCTGCGCGCGTCTTTGTCCCGGCGCGCTTTTGACCTGACACCCATTACTACGATACTATTTAACTATTTCTATAGCGCTATCAGACGTATGCAGCACTGTACAGAGTCACAACGAAGGCAGTCCCTGCTCCAAAGAGCTTACAATCTAAACAGACAAGACAGACAAACAGGATGTCATGGATACAGTTAAGGGGAAGGGTTAATCTGCTGGCTGGGTTGGAGGGCAGAGGGAAGTACAGGACAGTCAAGCCATTGTGACATCACTGATGAGGTTGGCTCTTATTGGTGGAATGAGGCATTATGACATCACAATCTCAGCTCTGCTTCCCAAAGACTGAAACTCTTCACACTACTACTATGAATTATTTCTATAGCGCTATCAGATGTATGCAGTGCTGTACAGATTCACAAAGAAGACAGTCCCTGCTCCAAAGAGCTTACACTCTAAACAGACAAACAGAATGTCATGGCTACAGTTAAGGGGAGCGGTTAATCAGCGGGCTAGGTTGGAGGGCAGAGGAGTAGGGTTAAGGATTGAAGGCTATAACAAAAAGGTGGGTTTTCAGCCTGCTTTTAAACAAGGGAAGGGGCTTGGCAGACAGTCTCGGGTAATTTATTCCAGCAGCTAGATGAAAGGAACGAAGTCAGGAATTGGCAGTGGAGGCGCAGAGGTCCCAGTGCCTCCTCAGGAGATTCTCACCAGCAGGTATTCCATTTCGTAGTGCCCAAAAAGAGGGGTCTTTTCGGCCCATTTTGGATATGAAAGGTGACAACAGGGCTAGAGTTTCCAGATTTTCCAATCAGCAAATCCGGACTCCCTAGACCTGCCCATCCCCAACCTGTGATGCCCTAATCCCGTCCCCGCTACCTGCTTTTGTCAGGCAGGAAGGAAGTCTGCGCATGCCCGGATGCCATGCGATGATGTCACTCACGCGTGTTATGTCATCCCCTGGCATCCGCGGACCTCCTCCCTGCCCGACACAATTTGAGGCTTTTCAAAACACAGACAAAGTGGCAGGTTTTGGAAAGCCGTCCGGACCCCCGGACAAGTCCTCAAAAGGAGAAATCTGGGCGTCTGGTAACCCTAAAAAGGGCGCTCCGGGTTCCGTCTTTTCGTATGGAAACCCTGAAATCCGTCATTCTTGCTCTCCAGCCTGGGGAATTTCTGACTTCTCTCGACCTTAGCCTTCCCCTCTCTACTTGGCATCCACTATGCAGGCAAACTGGGAAAATCCCTTCTCTTCAAAATCACAGGTCTTTGGAACGACCTGACCATCCCGTTGCGGAACCTGGGCTCCCTTCAGCTATTCCGCAAACAACTGAAAACTTGGCTTTTCACCAAATTGTAACTCTATCCTCCCCTCCCCCCTTTTTCTCCTCCCTTCTACACATAAGTTCATGTAAACCTTTTACTTCTTCTCTACCTATTATTTAAGTTCTTGTAAACCGTGTCGAGCTCCATACTCATGGAGATGATGCGGTATATAAACTTAAGGTTTAGATTAGATTAGATTAGACCTAACGGAGGCCTATCTGCATTAAAATGTGTGCACTGTCAGGAAAAGAATCAGCAGACGTGATAGCAGCAGTTGGCAGCTGTTTTCTGCTGAAGAGCAAAAAGATGGCTCCCTTCCTGTCAGTGCTAGAGCAGTGATTGGTTCAGGAATAGACATAAAAGGAAACATCTTAAAAAATATAATAATAATAATAATAAATAAAGCATGCTGCCTCCCTCACGCCTTAGCTAAAAATACCTGGTAGGCTAGTGGATCCCCCCACACTCTGACCTCCTAACATCCCCAAAATATACCCCTGGTAGTCTAAGGACCCCAAGCCCCTTCTTTCCATATACTTTGAACAAGAGGCTTGAGCAATACCACTTCACTTCTGCCTCCACATTGCCACCTCGCAAAACGGTGGCACATGACCCCACATAGGCCCAGATGCACTAAAGTCAACGATCGTCGCTAAAACGGTTGTGACAACATAAGAATTGCTCAGCTGGGTCAGACCAGTGGTCCATCGTGCCCAGCAGCCCTTAGGTCAAAGACCAGAGCCCCGCTTCTAACCTTACCTGCGTACATTCTGGCTCAGCAGGAACTTGTCTAACTTTGTCATGTTGACATTTCTCACGTCATTTAAAATAAGTACATATATTCAAAGCTTTAAACTTTACAGCAAGCTTATTTTAAGGTCAATCCTAAAAGTAGTTTTCCTACAATAGAACCTTAAAAATCAATCTCACAGCCCTCGGCGGTGTAATTTTGAATGTAATTCTTGTTTTAGTTTGGATGTAATCCGCCTTGAACCGCAAGGTAATGGCGGAATAGAAATCACTAATGTTATGTAATATAGGTTTCACACACACAGACTATTAACACCAAATTTGTCATCGGTCTCTACCGTCCTTATTTTTCTAAAGTGCTTAATAGTGCTTTATATTACTTAAATAAGTACCGTATTTTTTGGATCATAAGGCGGATCGGCCCATATGACGCACCCACCTGTAGAGGAGAAAAAACCAAGAAAAAAAATTTGGTTCAGAATTTTTTTTCTTCTTGGTTTTTCCTCCTCTACACGTAGGTGTATCTGGTGATCTGGTGCTGGGAAGCTCAAAACCCGAAGCAGCCCAAAGCCTGAAACCGCCCAAAGCCCCCACCCCGGTACCTTTTTTAGTGGGGTGGTCCAGCACGGTCTCCTAGATGGCTGCCTTGGTCTTTAGAAGAGCAACATACAATGCAGGAGCGCGACCCTTGTGTTTCCTGCCTGGTCCGGCGCTGCTCTGTGATTGGCTGCAGTCAGTAACTGACTGCAGCCAATCACAGAGCGGCACGACCAGGCAGGAAGCGCAAAGATCGCGCTCCTGCGTTGTGCATCAATTACTTTCTGCAGCCAATCACAGAGTGGTGTGGGACTAGGCAGGAAGAGCATTGTGCGTCACTCTTCTAAAGACCAAGGCAGCCATCCAGGAGACTGCGCTGGACCAAGGCCACTACAAAAGGTACTGGAGGGGGGCGCAGTGTATTCGGTCCATAAGACGCACCCCCTTTTCCACCCTATTTTGGAGGTGGAAAAAATGCGTGTTATGGTCCGAAAAATACGGTACTCATCTTTTTTTGCAAAGGCGGCTAGGGGTACATATTCCGACATAGGACTATGTTTTGCCACAGGCTGTTTCAAGGAATTCCCCTACGAAGCATAAAAAAGCAATTAGTACATATTAAATGATCTATGTACCCCTAGCCACGTTTGCAAAAAAAGATGAGCACTCATTTAAGTAATATAAAGCACTATTATGCACTTTAGAAAAATAAGGACGGTAGAGACCGATGACGAATTTGGTGTTAATAGTCTGTGTGTGTGAAACCTATATTACACGCAGCAACACCGCCGAGGTCTGTGAGATTGATTTTTAAGGTTCAATTGTAGGAAAACTATACAGTACTCCCCTGAAATTTGCGGGGGTTACGTTCCAGGAACCCCTGCGAATTTCAAAAAACTGCGAATACGGTTTTTAGGCAGGGGAGACAGTTGGGCCTGACTTTAGAACAGGAAAAGGCGGTGGGAGCATACAGCGAGTGATTTCCTTCACTCGCCGGCGCTCCGGCTGCCCTCTCCTGCCCGGTCATTCATGGATTGGAAAATACCGCAAATGACCGGGACCGGGACCACGAACCGCTGACCGCGAATTTGCGGAGGAGCACTGTATTTAAAATAAATGCGCATTCCTACTTTTCAGTATAGCCAGCCTCGATCATGAATGAGAACTTTTGTCTCTGTACAATCAGGACCGGCTAGACTTAATCATCGAGACCTGCAGGATCTACCGTTTCCTCGTACTGCTGGTGCACAAGAAATAACAACAGGGTTGAGGGAACCTAAAGGTCCATCCCTCAGTCAATCCATCCCCACCTTCTTTTGCAATAGCATAAGAGAGGCTTACGAATTGTGGACGCTGCAGTTGTAGAAAACGAAGCTTGTGGTGGCAAAAATCATTCCCGTTTCTTTGGACTTGAGTTGGAGCTGCACCACCTGATGGTCTCCTAAAAACAATCAGAACAGTAATAATATTAGGAATGAATATACACCTTAGCATAGTAACACTTTAACTAAAGGCACAGAGGTTCTTCTGCGTCAGACCAGTCTACTCAGTTGCCTTGCCTTCTATCTTCCTTTTCTTTAATAAAGTCTATTGTGTTGATTCCAAGTCTGCTGGATGTTTTCCAGTTTTGGTCACCGCTTCTTCTGCCGATAGGTTGCTATAGGCATCTATCACCTTCCCAGTAAAAAGGGATTTCCTCTAGGCCTTCCATCTTCTCTATCATGATTTCGTGTCCCTCAACTACTTTTCACTTGGAAAATCTTACCCTATTGACATCGGCTAGATATTCGAATGAGAAGCAAAAAACAGGAAGTGTGAACAAGTCACAAAAGATGTCCAGGAACCAAAAGAAAGAGCAAAATTAGTCTTCAAAAACTTTACTGAATACCTCGTCTGCTCAGTAAAGGTTTTAAAGACTAATGGGGACATCTCACTCTTTTGGTTCCTACGGGACTGCCTCCCCAGAATTACATTTCTCTCACTTTGCTTCAGTTGGGTAAAATGAGATATATAATAAAATGTTCAGAATTTTAATTTATGCATATTGGACTAAATTATACATATGGTACTGAAAAAACTGTTGCAGAATAAAAATGCATTTAGCGTTATTCTATAAACTGTGCCTAAAATTAGGAGCGATTTTATAGAACCATACCACACATTTTCTTCTATCCCACAAGTTTCGACAAGGATTCAATGCGGTTTACAAAAAGATTTCAATCAATGATCATGAACAATGAGATATAGATTAAGGCCCAGATTCTATATAGGGTGCCAATTGCGTGTCAATCACACAACGATGCCCTATAGAGAATCGCGCCTCTTGGCGCCAGAAATGTAGGCCAGAGTTTTCTGGACTTACATTTCCGGCGCCTATCTAGGCTGCGAATTGCGCCTACATAGGTGCTTTATGGTGCCTAATGCCACTTCCAGCATTAGCCACGCCCATAGTGCTGTTAAGCACTGTAAAGCACTTACGTAGATATGAGTCCGGCATCCTACTGGCACCCAGTGGTGTAGCAAGGGTGAGAAGTTCCCGGGGCGGTGGCACCCCTACCTCGCTCCTTCCCCGACCCCAACTGCTGCGCGTGTTCCCCCCTTCCCCCATACCTCTAGTTGTTCACTGGCGCGACCAACAAGTTCAACGTGCTTCTCGTGACCGCGTCCTCTCCCTCTGATGTCACTTCCCATGCATGGCACCAGGAAGTGACATCAGTGGGAGTCGACGCAGTTGCGAGGAGCATATTGAGGTTGTTACTAGAGGTACGGGGAAGGGAAGGGGGCGTACGTGCAGCGGGGGAAGGAGTAGGAAGAGGGGGGGTGGAAAAGAGATGGGGTGCTGGCACCCCCACCATGATGGTGCCCAGGGTGGACTGCCACTCTTCTCCCTTACTACGCCACTGCTGGCACCTGTTTTGGCTCTGTTTGTAGAATATCCCTCTAAGGGTATACACTTCTCACTCCGTATTCGCAATTTTTCACATGCTGACTCCTCCCCCCCAAAAAAAATAAGTCACAAATAAAGTACCTGTACTGTACCGATGAAAAAGTTTAGCGCTTACCAGCATTCACTCAGAAAACTGCTGCTTACAATCTTTCACCCTGAAAATCGCTGCTTCCCAGCTTCCCAGTCTTCACAGAGAAAAGTGCTACTTCCCAGCATGCACGCAGAAAATCGCTGCTGTCTTCACCGATATTGCCTCTCTTTTAAGAACAGGTTATTCGTGGTTTCAATAGTAAAAATGCTGGCTGTTAACAAAAAAGCCCCGAATAACATATAAAAAGTTGTTTGCAGTTTTTCATATTCGCGGCTAGGTCCTGCCCATAACCACCGCAAATACGGAGGGAGGAGTGTAATGTCTAAGCTTTTGAGTTACAGAATCTGCATAGTGGCTGGTCCTGCAACTAAAAATTAGGCGTGACCATTTATGCCAGTGGTCTCAAACACGCGGCCCGCCAGGTCTTATTTTGAGGCCCTCGGTATGTTTATCTTAATCACAAAAGTAAAATAAAACCGTTTCTTGATCATCTGTCTCTTTAGCTATAAATGATAATATTATTATTAAGACTTAACCAAAAGGAAAGATTTATAAACTATAAAGAGTTTTACCTCATACAAAATTGTCATTTCTTTAATAAGACATTAACTGTTTTTTCTGCGGCCCTCCAAGTACCAACAAATCCAAAATGTGGCCCTGCAAAGGGTTTGAGTTGGAGACCACTGGCTTAACTATAATCATGATATCCTGTTTGTCTTTGGGAAGAACAACTGAGATTGTGATGTCATAATGCCTCATTCCTCTAATAAGAGCCAACCTCATCAGTGATGTCACAATGGCTTGATTGTCCTGTTCTCCCCTCTGCCCTCCAATCCATCCAGCAGATTAACTATTCCCCTTAACTCAGTGGTCTCAAACTCGCGGCCCTCCAGGTACTATTTTGAGGCCCTCGGTATGTTTATCTTAATCACAAAAGTAAAATAAAACAGTTTCTGGATCATCTGTCTCTTTAGCTATAAATGACAATATTATTATTAAGACTTAGCCAAAAGGAAATATTTTTAAACTATAAAGAGTTTTAACTCATGCAAAGTTGTCATTTCTTTAATAAGACATTAACTATTTTTTTTCTGAGGCCCTTCAAGTACCTACAAATCCAAAATGTGGCCCTGCAAAGGGTTTGAGTTTCAGACCACTGATTTATGTTAACTAAAGCCTGGTATAAATGCCTGCACCTAATTCTGCGCAGATTGGTCGTATTCCATAACAGTGCGCATCATTTTTAGGAACGTCCACAACCCACCCATGCCTCTGCCATATTCCTCCTTTTCAGAATTTGCATGCAACTCCTTATAGAATAGCCTCTGAAAGTTGTGTGTATAAAATTCTAATTAGTGCCGACAATTGCTGATCGCTAGGACTTCAGGGCATCTAGCTTAAATGAAAAGAGAGGCCCTGATTTTGGCACCATTTTCTACATTCACATACGCGCCCATATATCTTTTTAAACACTAGCACAAATCCTGCAGAAATTGCTCCTAGCCTGATAATGCATATTTTGGGCTCCTTTTACAAAGGTGCGCTAGCGTTTTTAGCGCACACGCTGGATTGGTGCGTGCTATAGTGTGCGATAGCCGAAAAACTACCGCCTGCTTAAAAGGAGGCGGTAGCGGCTAGTGCACGTGGTAGTTTTGCGTGCGCTATTCTGGGGGTTAAGGCCCTAGCGCAACTTTGTAAGAGGAGCCCTTTATGTCTGCTTCAAAGCAGAGGCAAATATTAGCGTGTACTTTGGAGAGAAAAAGTCCATAGTCTGTTATTAAGACACGAGGAAAGCCTCTGCTTGACCTGGATCGGTAGCATGGAATGTTGCCACTCTTTGGGATTCTAGAATCTTGTTACTCTCTGGGATTCCGGAATCTTGCTATTCTTTGGGATTCTGTATGGAATGTTGCTACTCTTTGGGATTCTGGAATCTTGTTACTCTCTGGGATTCCAGAATCTTGCTATTCTTTGAGATTCTGTATGGAATGTTGCTACTCTTTGGGATTCTAGAATCTCGTTACTCTCTGGGATTCCGGAATCTTGCTATTCTTTGAGATTCTGTATGGAATGTTGCTACTCTTTGGGATTCTAGAATCTCGTTACTCTCTGGGATTCCGGAATCTTGCTATTCTTTGAGATTCTGTATGGAATGTTGCTACTCTTTGGAGTTCTAGAATCTTGTTACTCTCTGGGATTCCGGAATCTTGCTATTCCTTGAGATTTTGTATGGAATGTTGCTACTCTTTGGGATTCTAGAATCTTGTTACTCTCTGGGATTCCGGAATCTTGCTATTCTTTGAGATTCTGTATGGAATGTTGCTACTCTTTGGGATTCTAGAATCTTGTTACTCTCTGGGATTCTGGAATCTTGCTATTCTTTGAGATTCTGTATGGAATGTTGCTACTCTTTGGGATTCTAGAATCTTGTTACTCTCTGGGATTCCGGAATCTTGCTATTCTTTGAGATTCCCTAAATGGAATGTTGCTACTCTTTGGGGTTCTAGAATCTTGTTACGCTCTGGGATTCCGGAATCTTGCTATTCTTTGAGATTCTGTATGGAATGTTGCTACTCTTTGGAGTTCTAGAATCTTGTTACTCTCTGGGATTCCGGAATCTTGCTATTCCTTGAGATTTTGTATGGAATGTTGCTACTTTTTGGGATTCTAGAATCTTGTTACTCTCTGGGATTCCGGAATCTTGCTATTCTTTGAGATTCTGTATGGAATGTTGCTACTCTTTGGGATTCTAGTATCTTGTTACTCTCTGGGATTCCGGAATCTTGCTATTCTTTGAGATTCTGTATGGAATGTTGCTATTTTTTGGGATTCTATATGGAACGTTGATTCTCTTTGGGTTTTGGCCAGGTACTAGTGACCTGAACTGGCTGCCACAAAAACGGACTACTGGGCTTGATGCACCATTGGTCTGACCCAGTAAGGCTATTCTTATGTTCTTAACATTGCTGGGCTGTGTGTCAATCGCGCTTAAGCGCCATTAACAGAATCACTGCTACTAGCGCCTAAGACAAAAATTTGGGTGCTGGTAATGTAGGCCAGGTTTTAAAGGCCCTACATTACCGGTGCATAAGTTTTTCGGAGAATCATACCTAGTGGTGCCTAAGGTCATCTTCGCCCCTAACCATGCCTGCTTTGAGCTTGGGCGCCGCTAGCCGCCATGCTGTAGGCAGAATTCCAGCACCTAGCAGCGCCTATTTTTAACGAGTGTTTCATTGGTTTTAAACAACGCAATCAATTACTATGCCGATTAAAGCAATTGAGTTAAGCGCCAGTAGACGGGATCAAGGCATCTACCAGCGCATAATTTAGGGCACCGTTTACAGAATATGGTCCTAAACGCCTATTTACATATGTAAAAAGGCTTTTCGTGAACGAAAATGACTTATACAATTATCCTCCACTTGCCCTACCATGCGTATATCTCTTCTACAGCACAGAAGTTTTTCCTCTTCTCCTTCCAGCTTCCCGTTGGCATTGACCTTCTGCTTTGATCCTTACCTTCACCCCCTCCCTACAAGTCTCTTCCTTGTATCGCATCACCAAGCCTTTCCCCCGATGTCTTCTGCAACTCTGTTCAGCCCCATTAATTCTTTTCTCCCCTTCTGCCAGCCAGAACAGCATTGGCGACCTCAAAACCAATGCCCTCATAATCCACGTCAGTCATTCTTTGGAGAAAAGTAATTGCGTTAATGCAGTCCCGAAGCCTCGCGTTTGATGGAGGACTGTGACCCGGCAAGCCCTCATCCTCGATTTGTTTTTATCTTCGTCTGAAAGATTCATTAATCAATCAGTCCCAAACTGGACTTGACAATTAATCTGTCAACATTTTCGGCAGGATAAATATTACCAACAGGTGCTCAAAAGCGCTGCCCATCTGCTGTTGATTATTTTAACAGCCCTTGTGAGGTGCATTTTATCTCATGCCATCTCACGGGCTAAACAAAGCAAACGCAGGGTGAGCAGGTGCGTGCAAGTGGAATGCTAGGATTCCATGGTGGCCAACGGGATCCTTCTCAGAGCCTTTTGAGGTAAACTCTGGGATCTGGAACTCAGAAACCTGGTCAGCCCTTTGAACAAGAAAACCTAATGCTAACAGCTATCATTGGAAGGGCGTCATCTGTGGCACGATGTAACCCCATGCTAACTCAAGTACATACTGCAGTGTAAATCATCAATCATTTCATCTTCTTGTGCTACACAAATTATAATTACAATAATATTAATAAATCACTGTTGACAATAAATATAATTTGGATTCATAAAACGCCTTCCAGCCAGTATTCATTTAGTCATTCTTAGAGTGTATGAGTCAGCAGAATTTCTGGATTCCTTGAGAGGATGACAAGAGAATCCCGTTATTATTAGTAGTCATATATTACAGCGTTTAGTTTCGAAGCATAGGGATGCCTCAAAAGGCCAAAATGGATGCTCTCGAGAGACTATGGAAACTCCCCACAGCCATTTCCTAATGGCTATCTGCACAGGGCAGGAGAGTAGGAAGATCGCTCCTGCCCCGAAAACCAGGTAAGGCCGGGATGCCGGGGGAAGACAAAAATATGGGAGGGTCCCTCCTCCCCCCCCCAAAAAAAATTGCAATTATGTGAAATCGCGAGTAGGGAAACCGCGAATGGGGAGGGGGAAGTGTAGTATATATGAGTGTTGCTGTTCCTGGAGGGCTCATAATTACAAAACAAAGTGTTAAAGTGGGTTTTGAACTTGAGACTCTTGGTTTGGGGTGACCAGATGTCTGGATTTAACCCGGCGATGTCCTCTTTTTACAGGACTGTCTGGGCATCCGGACGGCTTTTCAAAACCCAGCACTTTGTCTTGATTATGAAAAGCTTCCAACTCAGAGGGCATCTGCGCACGCGTGAATGCCACACAGTGATGTCACGCGCATGCATGTGACATCATCGCGTCATATCTGCGCACACGGAGATGCCCTCCCGACGTGGCTCCAAGCACGAGAAGAGGTTGGGGGCGGGGCTGGGGTGGAATGAAGCTTGACTTGGGCGAAACAGGACGGGCCTGGGGCTGGGGATTTTACGATCATGAAATCTGGTAACCCTACCTTGGTTTACAGTCCACTATATTAACCACTAGATTGCTGCTCTGCATGGATGTCTTTGTGGCCATTTTCAAAGACTGCTGCTCAGACATCCATGTCCTTTGTTTTCCCCCATTCATAATTTGGGTTTTCCCGTTTATAAAATGGACTAGTCCGGCATATGGATGTCGATCTCATATAGTTCCGAACAGGAAATCTTGATGTATTTCCTGTTCAAAAATACATTCAATCTCTGATTTCCCGTTGCTTCTTTTTTAAAATTTAAGTTAAAGCTCAGTGTCCCTTATTTGTATTAGGAATTCGTATTCAGTCGAATAATATTTTTCATTATTTGTATTCAGCTGAATAATAAAATGTGCTATACAGTACAGCTCTAGTTAAGAATCCGTGAAGCTCTGCATTGTTGAAAAATGGAAAGTTCTGTCTAGACCAGGGGTGTCAAAGTCCCTCCTCGAGGGCCGCAATCCAGTCGGGTTTTCAGGATTTCCTCAATGAATATGCATGAGATCTATTAGCATACAATGAAAACAGTACATGCAAATAGATCTCATGCATATTCATTGGGGAAATCCTGAAAACCCGACTGGATTGCGGCCCTCGGAAGGGACTTTGATACCCCTGGTCTAGACCAAGGGTGGGCAACTCCGAACCTCGAGGGCCGGAATCCAGTCGGGTTTTCTGGGATTTCCCCAACGAATATGCATGAGCTCTATTTGCATGCACTGCTTTCAATGCATATTCACTGGGGAAATCCTGAAAACCCGACTGGATTCCGGCCCTCGAAGACCGGAGTTGCCCACCCCTGGTGTAGACAGATGCTGTGCATTCTTCGCACGCTCACACTCACCGTTCTCCACGACAATCTTAGGCACTTCCTTCTCTGCTGGGGAGATACAGCGGATCTGGTTGCCAACCACTGTGCCGTCTATCTCCGAGAGGTCTTGAAACGTGCAGTTGACGCCGGCTGAAAGTTCAGGGACATTGTATGCTTCCAACACAAGCTGGGGGGGGAAAAAAAATCAACGGAGAAGAATTTTCAGTTTAGAAAATGGAAAGCAAGAGGCGGCAGGAAGGAGAAGAAGTAAAGCAGGGAAGTTTAACTGGAGACTCTCAGGCCTATGCTCTACTTCAGGGATCTCAAAGTCCCTCCTTGAAGGCCGCAATCCAGTCGGGTTTTCAGGATTTCCCCAATGAATATGCATGAGATCTATGTGCATGCACTGCTTTCAATGCATATTCATTGGGGAAATCCTGAAAACCCGACTGGATTGCGGCCCTCAAGGAGGGACTTTGAGATCCCTGATTTAACCCTACCTTCTGTTTTCTATCCGTTAACCAATTCCTAATCCACAACTGAACGTTGCCTCTTATCCCATGACTCTTTAATTTTCTCAGGAGCCTCTCATGAGGAACTTTGTCAAAAGCTTTCTGAAAATCGAGATACACTACATCAGGGATCTCAAAGTCCCTCCTCGAGGGCCGCAATCCAGTCGGGTTTTCAGGATTTCCCCAATGAATATGCATGAGATCTATGTGCATGCACTGCTTTCAATGCATATTCATTGGGGAAATCCTGAAAACCCGACTGGATTGCAGCCCTCGAGGAGGGACTTTGAGATCCCTGAAGTAGAGCATAGGCCTGAGAGTCTCCAGTTAAACTTCCCTTCCTGAGTGTGAACTTGTTTTTCACTTACCCAGTTTTACTTGAAGAAAGTTCATAACATACATTCTGAATGGAGATGTTCATACCAATATTGAACCACTGTAAGTCGGCATTTAGTCAAAACACCAGCCTTCCCAGTTAAACTGAAACCAGAAGTTGAACGCCGGTACCCAAATATGGGCTGGTGCTAATTTTTGGCTTAAGCGCCAGCCAGTCATCAGTGAAACTCAGACCACTAACTGGATATCTCATCAGAAAAGTTTAGATCGGCCTTTTCGCTCTCGTCACGTCATTCAAATAGTTCGCTGGCAAATGGCTTGAATATGGCTGCTAAAATACTGTATAAAAACGCACACTTAACTACACAAGTAATCCATAAAACAATCATTTTCTCCCACCCTCCTCCCAATTATTAATACAATAAGACATATGATGTGATTACAATATTATAATTAAGTAATTTTAATCTTCAAAATACATTTCCCTCCCCCCACCCACTCACCCTGGATGTGTAAGGAAATCTAAGAAAAGGAAAGATACATGACCCTTATTGCAAGGTAACAAATGTATTCAATGGGCTCCATGCTTTATTAAATACATAGTAACATAGTAGATGACGGCAGATAAAGACCCAAGTGGTCCATCCAATCTGCCCAACCTGATTCAATTTAAATTTTTAATTTTGTCTTCTTAGCTATTTCTGGGCAAGAATCCAAAGCTTTACCCGGTACTGTACTTGGGTTCCAACTGCCGAAATCTCTGTTAAAACCTACTCCAGCCCATCTACACCCTCCCAGCCATTGAAGCCCTCCCCAGCCCATCCTCCATCAAACGGCCATATACAGACACAGACCATGCAAGTCTGCCCAGTACTGGCCTTAGTTCAATATTTAATATTATTTTCTGATTCTAGATCCTCTGTGTTCATCCCACGCTTCTTTGAACTCAGTCACCGTTTTCCTCTCCCTCTCTTTCTTTGTCTTTCTTTCTCTCACTCTCTCTTTCTTTGTCTCACTCTCTCTTTCTTTCTTTCTCTCGCTCTTTCTTTGTCTTTCTCTCTCTCTATTTCTTTCTCTCACTCTCTCTTTCTTTGTCTCACTCTCTCTTTCTTTCTTTCTCTCACTCTTTCTTTGTTTTTCTCTCTCTCTATTTCTTTCTCTCACTCTCTCTTTCTTTGTCTCACTCTCTCTTTCTTTCTTTCTCTCGCTCTTTCTTTCTTTGTCTTTCTCTCTCTCTCTTTCTTTCTCTCACTCTCTCTTTCTTTGTCTCACTCTCTCTTTCTTTCTTTCTCTCGCTCTTTCTTTCTTTGTCTTTCTCTCTCTCTCTTTCTTTCTCTCACTCTCTCTTTCTTTCTTTGTCTTTTTCTCTCTTTGTCTTTCTTTGTCTTTCTCTCTTTTTCTTTGTCTCTCTCATAGTAACATATAGTAGATGACGGCAGATAAAGACCCGAAAGGTCCATCCAGTCTGCCCAACCTGGCTTTAGTTCAATTTTTAACATTATTTTCTGATTCTAAATCTTCTGTGTTCATCCCACGCTTCTTTGAACTCAGTCACAGTTTTACTCTCCACCACCTCTCTCGGGAGCGCATTCCAGGCATCCACCACCCTCTCCGTAAAGTAGAATTTCCTAACATTGCCCCTGAATCTACCACCCCTCAACTACTAAACCCCATACATTCCGCATATTTGGTTAGTATCCCTAAATATCCCTCTCAACAGCTTTCATCCAGCTTGCCAACTACCTGCTAAATAGCTGAATGCATTTAAATATCAACACCACTGAACTTTATTAAGGATGTGGTCATTATGCTGAAAGTTCCAGAAAGAAGATTAGGGTGTTTAAGATAGCTTAACACAATTAGCTTAATCTAATAGAAAAATGATTTTCAATGTTTTGGACATTTTGTGATAAATATTCAGCCAGCAGCGGTGAATATTTTGCTGACCACCACCAGCGTTATTCTCGGACATTCAATGTCAGGCCATGTCTCGGCTTCAGCACTGAATATGCAGTTTATATGGCTCCTATGAGCGTCGGGAGCAGCGCGGAGCATTCAGCGCTGTACCCTGCGCTAATAACCGCTATCGCGGTTTAATTAAAGAGATGGGGGGGGGGGCAAATCTTCCTTAGACCACAACATTTAGGGCTCCTTTTATCAAGCGTGCTGTGGGGGTTAGCGCGTCGGAAATTTCATCACGCGCAACCCCCGCGGCAGCCTAAAATCCTAACGCCTCGTCAATGGAGGCGTTAGGTAGTGGCGCGGCAGGCGGTTTAACGCACGGGTATTCCACGCGTTAAACTGCTACCGTGCCTTTGTAAAAGGACCCCTTAGAGGAGAGGTCCAATAACTAGAAGAAAAATAATGAAAAAAAAAATCCATTCCAATTAAACATTTACGGTAACTATCTTTCATTTTCCCAGAGAGATTCTTAAGATCCAAAAGAGATCTTAAATGATCTGGAACAAAGAATACATTCTTATTGCCAACATTAACGCACCATACATTTACATGGATATGCTAACAAGAAAGAGACCCCCAACCTCTTCACTTCTTCTCTCATTGAAAGAAATAATTTTCTTCTGTCTTGTGTCGCTTTCACTACATCTGGATATATCCAAACTTTTTGCCCGCAAAACAACTTTGGAGAGTTATGGAAATATAATTTCATTATTGCATTTAAATCTTGCTCAAAAACTAATGAAACAATCAAAGTTGCTCTTTCCGACCCCTTCTGTAGGTGAAGTCTCCAACCCATTAGAAATATCTTCCAACGGATTCATGTCTTCTTGAGCTTGTTCCTGGCGTTGAACTTGATTTCGACTCAAATCCAGTCCTCCACTCATTAATCGCTGTGGTAGATAATATATTTTATTAATAGGAGGAATAGCCTGAATAGGCATAGAAAGAATCTTAGTTAAATATTTTTTGAAGAAAGAAGGACGAATTTGGGAAAATTCAACACTCTTAGGTTAAGCCTCCCATTATAATTCTCAATTTGTTCCATTTTTCGATGGATCACATTTTTATCCTTAATAATCTCAGAAACTGTCTCTTTAAGGCCTTTCACTTCACTCTGAACTTGTTTAACTTGATTTAAAGATTCATTTTTCACCATATCCAAGTTCTGAGATAAATTCTCAATCTTCTCTGTCAACTGAGTAATTTCTTGCACTGATTTCTGAACCGTAGCATCCAACTTATGCAAAACCTTCCAAATCCCCTCAAGTTTCAAGTTTTATTTCAGTTTGATGAATCACTTATTTAGTTTTACTAAGCGAGGAACAAAATTGATAAAAATATAACCATATATTTAGACATACAATTTAAAATTTAGAATAATGGGTTAGACAAATAGATTACAGATCGACTAATACAAAAAGTAAGAGGGAACAGAACCGCTTCAGTCTCAGGTCGGCCCCTTGTCATGGCAGAATGACAGCAGCTGGCAGGACAGAATAGTATTATGTCCCATAAAAGAGAGCGGCTCTCCTTCACCATCCTCTACTGCAGGACCCTTCTAACTCGGTATCTTTGGAGCGGGTCTGACCGCGACGAGGGTGGATTGAACATGGGATGAAGTGGGGGCCGGAGAGGACACAGTCCGGACCATCCCCTTTCTCTTCGCACGAGGCATTTTCAGAGAGGAAACAAACAAGAGAAACTTTCAACTTCATCTCACACACCGACGGACACCGTCAGCAGTCAAGCCTCCATATTGGCCCCTCCCAATTGATGTGCTTGTTTTTGAATGCAAATTAACTCAAAACAGGGCTCGATGATTGACAAGCAAACACACATTTCATCATCATTCACCACCTGCAGCAGGAATTCTCTTTTTTCTCTTTAATTTCTTTCAGAGCTGAAAATCCAAGTTCACAAAAATATAAGATTCAAACAGTAACAAAGCCTTGATTGCTTTGTTGCTCAAGTTAGGATAACTATTGCCGTTAGTTAGTTAGGATAACTAACTTGCCGTTAGTTTTGAAGGACCAATTGCGTCAAAGAATGATGCTTGTCTGGGCAGTTGTATCTTTATGCACACAAATGCTCATAACATTGACCAACTGTTGTGTACATGACGTACTTGTCATCTATTTTAGTGTATACTTATGAAGGGAATTTCTAAAAATAAAATTTTGGAATATCTCGTGGAACACCTGGAATCTCTTTGGGGCACACAGTTTGAGAGATACTGCCCAAGACCTTAGTGTAACTTTTGATTTAGTAAACCACCTCCTTCTTTTTCAAAGTCTACAAGATATTGGAATATTGGGACAGGTACTAGATTGGTTCGGATCATTCATCATAGACAGAACCTTCAAAGTTGATCATTTAGAAGCATGCTCAGCCTCTAACCCTTTGAAATGCGGTGCCCCAAAGGTCTCTACACTGTCCCTATCTCTTGTCAACATTTTCATTAGCCCGATAACCCTTCTAAGCCAACAATGTGGCATAAGCTTTCATTTCTCTGCCGACAACATTTTGCTTCTTTTTCCGACTATGTCAAATTGCTTTAATTTAAATCCACTTCAAGATTGCTTGCAAAATATGAATCACTAGCTCAGGTCTCATAAATTAATGCCGATTACTTCAAAAACTACTGTTATGTGGTTTTCAGGTCATTTAACGATTCTTTCCAATCCAGCTGTTCTTTGGGATTTTCATTTACAATCTCTTAATAGCTTCATATATTTAGGCATTATACTAGACTCAGAATTATCTTTTAAACAACAAGCGTCCTCCATAGTTCAAAAAGGTTTCCATGTCTTGAGATGTCTCCATTCCGTACATCACATTTTTTATTTTCAGTCAATACGTAGTCTTATCATTTTCTCTAGGATTGATTACTGTGATGTCATTCATAAGAACATAAGAATTGCCGCTGCTGGGTCAGACCAGTGGTCCATTGTGTCCAGTAGTTCGCTCATTTACGGTCAAAGACTAGTGCTCTTAAATGAGTCCAGCCTTACCTGCGTACGTTCCAGTTTAGCAGGAACTTGTTCAACTTTGTCTTGAATCCCTGGAGAGTGTTTGCTCCTATAACAGCCTCCGGAAGAGCGTTCCAGCTTTCTACCACTCTTTGGGTGAAGAACAACTTCCTTACATTTGTATGGAATCTATCTCCTTTCAACTTTAGAGAGTGCCCTCTTGTTCTCCCTACCTTGGAGAGGGTGAACAATCTGCATTTATCTACTCCCTTCAGTATCTTGAACGTTTCGATCATGTCCCCTCTCAGTCTCCTCTTTTAAAGGAAGAAGAGGCCCAGTTTCTCCAATCTCTCACTTTACGCCAACTCCTCCAGCCCCTTAACCATTTTAGTCGCTCTTCTCTTGACCCTTTCGAGTAGTACCGTGTCTTTCTTCAAGTACGGTGACCAGTGCTGGACGCAGTACTCCAGGTGAGGGCGCACCATGATCCGCTACAACGGCAAGATAACCTTCCCTGATCTGTTTGTGATCCCCTTCTTTATCATTCCTAGCATTATGTTCGCCCTTTTCGTCACCACCGCACATTGGGTGGACGGCTTCATCGACTTGTCAATCAGAACTCCCAAGGCTTACCTCAATACCAAATTAAGCGACTGCAACTTTTACAAAATACTTCAACAAGATTATTAGTCAATGCCATAAGATCTGATCACATTACACCTTTGCTAAAGACACTAACATTGTCTCCCGATAAAATTCCGCTATCAGTTCGAACTACTGACTATAACTCATCATGCGCTGTTTCAAATATCACCACTTTATACTACAAACTCAATCTCATCAATAAATTCAGCCTATCCAGGTCGTTCGCAAAATGAGAAAAGGTTGATCTCTCCGCCATCTTGTTCACGTGTGGAGTCCCCTCGCCGGCGAGCTTTCTTTTACATCTCCCCCTTACTTTGGAATGCTCTACCAATTGCTCTCCGCAAGGAAGAGTCTTTCAAAACTTTTAAGGTAAAATTGAAAACTCACTTCTTTGCTCAGGTTTTCCGAGAAGAACATCAGAATTAAGTCATTCTATGGGACAGTGCAGCATGTGAAAGACTTCCTTTAATTTTTAAATAAAATTTAGAAGCGTTTCTGTTGAATGTAAACTTTCCTGTTTGACTTGTCTTTTCATATTTCTGTTTTTATTGTTATAAATGTTTACCGCTCTGGCCTGTATTTTCAGTAAGGGCAATGTATTGAGTACTAAATAAACAGAAAGATATGCATACATTTTGAAAATAGAAGAGGCTGATATTCAGCTGGTGATGGTCACTGTTTTGCCAGCCATCATTGGCCCTAAACTAGAGAATGACACGGTGACAAAATTCATCACTGTTCCCGTCCCCACGGATAACCGCGGGAAACCATCTTCATGTCATTCTTTAAGGAGAGAGGAAAGAATCAGAGTATAATTGGGCACAACCACTGACCCGCCATTGTGATGTCACAATGGCTTCATTATCCTTGGCTCACATAAGAATCAGAGTGTGAATGGCCACAACCACTAACCCGCAAGCTTTGCTTTGAAGAATGCTGGTGTAGAAGGACTGAGGTTGAAACAGACACTACAGAATGACAATCTCTGGTCTCCAGAGCAGATATTGTGATGTCATAATGCCTCATTCCACCAGTGCCTAAGAGCCAATCACATCAGTGATGTCACAATGGCTTCATTATCCTTGGCTCACATAAGAATCAGAGAGTATGAATGGCCACAACCACTGACCCTCAAGCTTTGCTTTGAAGAATGCTGGTGTGGAAGGACCGAGGTTGAAATAGACACTAGAAAATGACATGGGATTATTTCCCGCGGTTATCCGCGGGGATGGGAACGGTGATGAATTTTGTCACCGTGTCATTCTCTACCGCCAAAGCCATAGTAGTTCGAGGCGGTTTACAACGAAGAAGGGCTGGACAATCAGCGAAAATGGTACAATGTTACAATCAGAGAAAATAGATGGCAGAGAAAAAAAATAGTACAAACAGAGAGAAAAAAAAATGGAATAATCAGCGAACAGTGGTGCAATCGGCGAAGGATGGTACAGTCAGCAAAGATGGGTACAATTATGGCAATGAAAAAAAATGGTACAAGGAAGAAGGTCAAGACAATCTGCGTAAAGGATATAGAGAGATAGAAGGGTGGGCAGGTGTCAGGTCAAAAGCGCGCCGGGACAAAGGCGCGCCCAGACAATTGAGCGCAGTGCGCGCCGCCGCGCTGCTCTAAATGACTGTTTTTAGCGCTCCGACAGGGGTGTGTGGGGGGGAACCCCCCCACACTTTACTTAATAGACATCGCGCCGCGTTGTGGAGGGGGGTGTGGGGGGTTGTAACCCCCCACATTTTACTGAAAACTTCACTTTTTCCCTATTTTTAGGGAAAAAGTTCAGTTTATAGTAAAATGTGGAGGTTTACAACCCCCCATAACGCTGGCGCGATGTCTATTAAGTAAACTGGGGGGGTTCCCCAACCAAACCCCCCGTTGGAGCCCCTAAAAACTGTAATTTAGAGCGGCGCGGGGGCGCGCACTGCGCTCAATTGTTGGCGCGCACTTTTGTCTTTCGCGCCATTGTCTATGAACCGGGTGGGCATAGGGGTCTTAGGGTATGAATCGTAGGGTATTATGGCAAGTAGGTAAATTTATTGTGCATAAATTAGTTTTTAATGAATTAATTACACCCCCCCCACCACCACCACCACCCTTTTATGAAGCCGTGTTAGGCTTTTTGATTGCTGACCGCAGAGGTATTACCTCTGACGCTCAAAGGAATTCTATGAGTACTGGAGCTAATTCCTCCGCGACCAGCGATTAAAAAGCCTAATGCAGCTTCGTAAAAAGGGAGGGAGGTAAATAAATACAGTTTAGCTCAGTTGGGAGAACAGTGGCCTATTGAACCAGTCAATATTCAGCCTACAGCTCCCCTTCCCCCCTCCCCTCCCCCATTTACCATTCAAACTATGGTACCTTACCAGCACATTATACTGGGAGACAGAGATGTTGTTGGGATGTACAGTTAGCCGGACGCACTGTTTCATCTCTGAAGCAAACCTCCGTGGCTCATGAGACCGTTCACACCTCTCCTTCCTGGTGCACCTGAAGAACAAGCCAAAACAAAAATGAATCCAAGACCCAAGGAGACTTCATGGCGTTCATTTGCAAGTCACAAAAGCACAGAGCTACAAGTACTAGAATCATCAGCGTAGCGAGGGTAGGAGACGCCCGGGGGCAGTGGTGGCCCCCACGCCCTCCTCTATGCCTCCCACTCCTTCCACACCAACCCCTCGCTCATTCCATGCCCCCATGTCACATTCCTGTCCTCCCTTCCCACCCCGTACCTTTTAAAATCTGTGAGCACCTTCTCTGGCCCGGCCATGGCTTTCCCTCTGATATGACTTCCTGGCCCCGTGACCCGGAAGTGATTTCAGAGGAAGACAGGCCAGTGCAAAATTTTAAAGCAGTATGGAGGTGGGGAACGGAGGGCGCAAACGTGGCTTGGGAGGCCGAAAGGTGCCGGCACCCCCACCAAGATGCCACTTGGGGTGGTCAGCCCCACACCATCACCAACACCAAACCCCCTTTACTAATGCGTAGTGTGGGTTTTAGCGCCGGCAGCGGCAGTAATTGCTCAGACACTCATCGAATTCCTATGAGCGTCGGCGCGGTTACCGCCACTGCCGGGGCTAAAACCCACGCTACGCGTTAGTAAAGGAGGGGGTAAGAGAAGCTGACCTAGAAACCATGCAGCAACTTAGGGCCTGTTTTACAAAGCCGCACTAACGCTGCAGCATGGTAACGGCCCTGAAGCCCATAGAGATTAGGGCTTCGGGGCTGTTGCTGCGCGGCTTTGTAAACAGGCCCTTAGTAAAACTATTTGGCATTACAGAGCCACCTTCTTTTTAAGTCATGGTTATTTTGCTGGTATAAATGAAAAAGGTCTGAAGTAGAGAATGGCATGGGGACCGTTTACCGCAGTAAACCGTGGTCACTGCAGTAAATCCGCAGGAATGGGGCATTTGCTACTGGTTTACCGCAGGAATGGGGACAAGACCTTTTACCGCCCCGTGGGAGCGGTGAAAGTCTTGCTCCTGTGGTAAAATAAATTGCGCCCATATCAGACTTGGCATCTCCTCCCCAGCTCCTCTTGGGCCTATTTTACCTTCAGGAGCCAGCCATGCCACGATGAAGACAGAAGAAACCCAAAACCAAAGCCTGAGACCAATATGATTTGAAGAATATAATTACCAGACAACAAAAGGTAGAAAAAAATAATTAAAAAAAAAATATTTTGTGATTAGAATATTTCAGATTTGAAATCTGTATCCTGCTAGAGCTGGTATTAGACATAACTGGAGACCGCAAAGTCCAGGCTGTGCTTCTTTAGCTTCCAGCTGGCTTAGGGCTCTCTCTCTGACCAGGGGGCAGTTGCCCTAGTTGCTCTCCCCTAACACTATTCCTGCCATGTGTGACTGAAGTATTCTGTTAGCATGATTTCTTTTATGCAGCATTCTGTAGTAATTTGGTTTGTTCAGTTTTCACAATAGTGGAAGAGATATTTGTGAAAGGGAGGGGGAGACTGGGGTTTTGTTGATCCTTGCTCTGTATTATTTGTGTTTATAAAATGACAATTGTACAGAATATTATCTCTTATTATACTTTCATAAAATAAGTTCAGTATAAAGTCATAACTATTCGAGGCTTGTGCGGATGGGATCTGACAGTTTGCAGGGCGGGGACAGGGACCGAGCTCGTGGGGATGGAATGGGGACGGAGACCAAGTTTGTGGGGACGGGGCAGAGACGGGGACTGAACTCGTGGGGATGGGGGCAGGAACGGTGATACATTTTTCCTCCCTGTCATTCTCTAGCTTGAAGGCAACTCACCTCCCGTGCACTTTTCTTTCAAACAGAAGACTAAGGGCCTGATTTCAATTCACACCACTTTACCCACTGCCAAATACATTCATTAGAGAACAGACACCGGTTTAAAGTGCAGGGTATAAATTTAAGAGAACACTTCCAATACAACTGCATTACATTTTCCAATTAAGTTAATAGGATAGGCTTGTAAAGGCTGCTCTGCACAGGCTTTGTTATTAGCAAGAGATATTACACCAATTACAAGCAGCCCCTGAGTCTGGATAGAAATCATTAGCTGCCCCCCCAAAAAAAACTTTGAAGTTTCCATTCTAGCTGCAATGATAGGAAGAAACACTGGAGCAAATCCATGCAATCGAACCTACCATGTTGCTTACACAAGATCTTTCGGGTAAGAAACCATTTACTGGGCACCGAGGGCTGAACTATTGGCAACGGACCTGAAAAACGGACGCCGATCATGTATCAATCACGCAACGGTGCGGTTGAAGAATCATGGCTACCTCAAATATAGGCAAGGATTTTTGAAGCCTACATTTCCAGCGTCTATATTTGCCGTGAACCGCGTCTACGGAGGTGCCTTAGGATGCTTAGGGTCATTTCCGGCATTAGCCACCACCTTGGGCGTTCTAAAGCACCCCCTGTCAACGTGATCTAAGTGCCGGTTTTATGGGCGCCTACACTTTTGGTTTTAAGCATGAAGCACTTTTTTGGAACTGAGCACTTTGGATTAGCAGCAGCTGAGGCCCGGGACTCTCCACAGTTTCAGTTGAGATAAGTAACCCCCTTGTTTGATGTTTACTAAACTTTAGCTACTCTTTGAGTTTTAGCTGTTTCACGGCAGGAAGGGAGGAATGCTATGATGCATATAAGCCTGAACTGGCAGAGACGGTGTCCTCATGCTTTTGAGTTCTTATTGGCCATCGCTGAGCACTATCAATAATTGATTCTTTAGATAAGGTTATTTATAAATGATAAATTCTCTTTTTGTAGAATATTTCACTTATCATTTAGGCCAAGGAAAACCAGGCCTAAATACCCACGCCTAAGCTGTGTGCGGCTCGGGCATATTCTATAACTGGGTACTTTTTTTTTTTTCTGATTTGAGGATCGTGTCCTCCGGAAGGCAGCTTATAAGAAATGTTAGCATGTTCTGAAAAGTCAGCCGCTGTAGTGGAAGGCCTCTGTGGAGAAAACAAAGAGTCGCTACAATCCCAGCTTCTGAAGGTAACATTCCTATGCAAATACCGCTCAGAGGCTCTTGCGTTCCGTACTTAAAACGGAATGTGAATGGAGATAGTCACAGAATTTCTATCAAACCGAGAAAACGACACCTCGCCTCTGTTAAGCTTCTTTTAAAATGAATCCACAAGAACCGCTGAAATCCCGGGCTGCCTGTGAGATCAGAGTGCGCAGGATTACGCCAGCCAACGGCATAATTCAAGCCTGTGCTTTTTTTTGTTGCAAAGCCCGTTACGCATACAAAACAAATCCCATGCTACAAGTCAGCGTACTGCATACAATTAATCGCAGGGCAACGGAGCTGTGCAGAGTGTCCGGAAAAAATGGGACCCCTTACATAGATTCAAAGTACTTGTTAAACATGCTAGTACATGTAATAATAATAATTTTATTCTTCTATACCGCCACAATCTTGCGACTTCTAGGCGGTTTACAATCAAGAGTGCTGGACATTCAGCGAAATACAATAAGTAGATATTCAGAGGAAATACAGAGATCAGAGACCTCAGGAGGCAATAGTATAGAAATACAATTTGCTGAGCGAAAATGTAATATCTAATCTAATCTAATCTAATCCTTAGGCTTGTATACCGCATATGTACATTTTAGTAGGTAATGTCCGAAAGGACCTGTTGGGGATAAATAGCAACGTAAAGTTACGATAAGATGAAGATAGCAGATTATATTTATAACAGTGCTGTAAGTTCAGGTGGAATAGGGAGGGGGGGAAGGAGAGGGAGCGCGGGTCAATTGTTTAGGTATTTCTGGAACAGGTATGTTTTTAATTACAAGTAATTCATAATTTGTGTTCATAATGTCCTCCTTCATGAAGCCTTGAACACCACTGAGCTGTTGGCTCAAAGAATTCCCAGGATGTCATTAATTGAGATCTTGACTATTTTGACAGCTCGATGTGCTGGACTAGGGTTATCATATTTTGGGTCGAAAACCCCGGACACATGGCCCTGCCCTGTTCTGCCTCTGGCCCCATCCCATTCTACTCCAGCTCCGCCCCATTCTACCCTAGCACCCCTCCCTCCCCCAGAGCCTCCTCTCTTCTTCCCCCGACGAGCTCCAGCTGTGTCTGGAGGGCCTGGAGCATGCGCGGATGTCTGTGATGTCATTCACGCGCGCTCGGAGGCCCTCAAGATGCAGCCGGAGCTCGTCGGGACCCAGACAAACTGCCAGGATTTGGAAAGTCTGTCCGGGCACCTGGGCAGTCCTCTAAAAACAGGACATGTCCCGGACGTCTGGTATCCCTATGCTGGAGCTCCAGCCTGTTGAAAAATAAGACACTCAGAAGTGTCTCGAACTTTAGACAGGAGTTTCTGCTGCAGTAGGATGTTTTGGGAAATGGTAGGGGGATCCTGTTTTTTTTCTGGACACTGTGTACATGATACACTCAAATAGGTTTTTATGGTCCTATAGTTATGATTCCAGCTGCTCCTCCCACTAGGCGAAAACCGATCGTCCCAAATTGCTAACCTCCAACACTGCCTCTCTGACATGAAAACCTGGATGACAAACAACAAACTACAACTGAACGCCTCTAAGACCGAACTCTTATGGATCAGGAACAAAAACACCAAATACACAAGCCCAACACTATCATGGGACTCCACTCTACTAACGGCAACAGATCAAGTACGCAGCCTAGGAGTAACCTTAGACGGACACCTATCCCTATCCACCCACATATCCCAAGTAGCCTCTACCTCCTTCTACTACCTCCGCCAACTGAGAAGGATCAAACCCTACATCTCTACACCTGACCTAGCCCAACTCCTCTTCACATATGTCCTCTCCAGAATGGATTATTGCAACTCCCTATTTAATGGAATAACCAAAAAAGATCTCAAGCGCCTCCAACGGGTCCAAAATGCAGCTATCTGCCTCCTACACAGCCTCAACTACCATGATCCCATCTCCCCAGCACTCCGCGCTGAACACTGGCTCCCAATTACACAATGCTGTGCATTCAAGGCCCTGGCAATAGCACACAAAAGAATTTATGCCACCACCCCCTCCTACAGAAAATCCAACCTACCCATCTACATCCCCACCCGCACCCTCCGCTCAGAAATGGAGATACGCCTATGCATTCCCCCCGGAAGGTCCCTTCTCTCAGAAACCGCCCGCAAATGCTCCTACAGTCACTTCATTCCCCAACTCTGGAACCAACTCCCCCCTCAACTCAGACTACAGAACTCACTAATGACATTCCGGAAAATGGTAAAGACCCTCCTCTTCAACTAAAGGTCACCCTCAGTCTACACCCAACCCCCTTAAACCCCACCTCTACCCTTCTTTCTCCATTCTAATCTTCTGCCTAAATTTCTGTATAGTCCACTCTCAGCCTATACTCAAATAACTTGTATTTAAACTAAACTACTTATATTTAAACTACTGTTCTTAATTTGCTGTATAGTCCCTATATCTAAACTGCTGCACAGTCTCGTATGTCCAAGTATTTAAATCTACTGTATAATCTTGTATGTCCAATTCACTCCATTGTGAATGTTTACTTGTAGACCGTTCTGAGCTACTGGGAGGACGGGATAAAAATCTAAATAAATAAATAAATAAAGTTTTTATGTTTCTATAGTTTCATATTAAAATTTTTATATATTAAGTTCATTATCTTTTTATATATCAAGTTTATTATGTTCTTTTTTTGACATATTGAGTTCAGAATTTGTTTCCTGAGGCAGTAGGATGCCTATTATTTTGGTTTTGTTCTTATTTTTGCTTAGGCATGCTTAAAAAAATGCACGGTAGTGACACGTTTTGAGTACAGTCAAAATGTATTCATAAGGGCCAACTGATGCCTAATGATTGTTTACTGTGATGATCTTGTACCTGTACCGTATATACTCCCTCCCCGAAAAATGATGACCCAATCCCCTCCCGGACCCAGCGGCACTCTTCGGGATGGGGAGAAGAGGGAGGAGCGTGCTGACGGCGGGAAAATTGCTGGGTTGAGGATGGCAGGGAAACTGCCATCTTCTGGGGGAGGGGAGAGGAGCCTAACAGCAGCAGCGGCAGCGATGGAGAAGGGATCCTAATGGGAATGAGGACAAACGCACATACCTGCATTGTTTCAGCATGTGTCACATCATCAAATTTCGGTTTTCGGAATTTTGGATAAAGGATCTTGTACTTGAGCCAGCCTCACAGCAAGAGGAAATTCAAACATGGTTCATGTGGGTAACTGTTGTTGGTTTGTCTGGGAATGGATTTGCTCTTCCAGTGTCTTCCACTGGTGTACATGGAACACAAAACGTACGGTGGTATCATTACATTATTTAAATGGGAAGGCATGATAGAACACAATTCAGACTCCTGGTCCAAGCGCTAATACGAAGGCTACTAGACTACTGCAATATCATATACCTACTCTGCCCCACCACCATGATAAAACTACAAGCAGTGCAAAACACAGCCCTCAGGCTGATCTACTCACTGAAGAAGTTCGACCACATCACCGCCGTATACCAAGAAACACACTGGGTACCGGTACAAGCAAGAATGCTCGTACTTTTTAAATTCTACTGCATGCTCTTCAAAACCCTATGGCAATGGACCATCCTACCTGAACACTCGGAACAACTCTTCCAGACCAAGGAGAGCTCAGACACTCTTCACCCATCCACCCCAACCAAAGGAATTCAGGGTAAAAAAATACACGACGGACTACTCGCCATGCAAGCAGCAAAACTAGACAGCCACATCTCCAATTTACTGATCTCAGCGCCAAACTACAGAACCTTCAGGAGAGAAATAAAAACCAGGAATGTTCAAGAAATATATCGAGACAAACTCCTGATACAACCAATAACCTCACCAGACTATAAATGTTCCAACCAATAACTTCCCTGTGATCTTCTGGATATGACCAAAATCTTATCCTTTTGTAATCCGCCCAGAACCGCAAGGTATTGATGGAATAAAAGAAACTAATGTACCGTAATATAATGCTAAAGCTGTAATTATGAATGTGTATACAGTACATCAGTTAAAACACCAACAGCTTACAGCCCTCGAGCATTTCCTCAACGGTAACGTTTTGCAAACACTCGTTCAAGAACAAGTGATATTTCTTCTCTTCACCAGTCATCATAGGCGGCAACGCAACTATTTTCTTTCTAAATACCAAGAGCCAGGCTGGCTTTCATTACCAAGGGAAGCGTTTGGCTGTGATATATTGTTCTAGATATCCCAAAGTCCCCCCGGCACGCTGCCCCTCTTCAATCAGGGTGTAGTCTTTTATACCAGCCGTCTGCCTTCCTTTCATCCCCGCACCTGAGAACAAACTAATCGTCCGTATCATTTGTGATAATAAATTGAATGTAGTTAAAGATAAAATAACCCTTGTGCCTATGCTGGTTAGGACTCATTATTTCTCAAGGCTGTCAAACCCTGATTAAATCAGACAATAGCATTTCTTCAACACAGCTGACCCCTTTTCTATAATATAAAAAAAAACAGGATCTCAGCACTTTCTCCTCCATTTTTTCCCTGCAGAATTCAGTTTTCTTATCACACTCACCTTCGAATGCATGATCAACGCTCTCCTCCTTGGCCCCGACATGAGGATGTCTCATGGCTGTTCAAGATGGTTAGCTAATAGCTTTTGAGCTGGAACCTGAACATTCTCAGACCGTGATTTCCAAAGACCATAGACCAGCCCAGAGTTTCTGGGTGAAACGCCTGTTCACTCTTTCCAAAAATACTAGAAACATAGAAACATAGAAAGATGACGGCAGAAAAGGGCCAAGGCCCATCAAGTCTGCCCACTATAGACCCTCCCCTTAAGATTAGCTAGTGTTTTGCCCTGACCCTCTTAGGGATCCCACATGGGCGTCCCATTTATTCTTAAAATCTGGCACGCTGCTGGCCTCGATCACCTGCACTGGAAGCCCGTTCCACCGATCAATCACTCGCTCCGTGAAGAAATACTTCCTGGTGTCGCCGTGAAATTTTCCGCCCCTGAGTTTGAGCGGGTGCCCTCTTGTGGTTGAGGGGCCTCTAAGAAGGAAGATGTCATCTTCCACTTCTATACGTCCGGTGACGTATTTAAACGTCTCAATCATGTCTCCCCTCTCCCTGCGCTCCTCTAGAGTGTAGAGCTGCAAATTGTCTAGTCTTGCTTCGTACGGGAGACCTTTAAGCCCTGAGACCATTCTGGTGGCCATTCTTTGGACCGACTCGACCCTCTGCACGTCTTTGCGGTAGTGTGGCTTCCAGAATTGCACGCAGTATTCCAGATGAGGTCTCACCATGGCCCTGTACTAGGACTAGAGAGGCATGCGTTTAATTAAACTCTGGAATTTGTTGCCGGAGAATGTGGTAAAATCAGTTAGCGGCACTAGCAAAGGTTCAAAGAAGAGCGACCAAGACGATAAAGAGGATGAAACACCTCTCGTATAAGGAATGACTAAAAAGGTTAGTGGGCTCTTCAGCTTGGAAACAAGGCGGCTGAGGGGAGATAGGATTGAAGTCTACAAAATCCTGAGTGGAGTAGGCCAGGTACAGATTTTTCACTCCATCAAAAATGACAAAGACTAGGGGACACTCCATGAAGTTACAGGGAAATTCTTTTAAAACCAATAGGAGGAAATATTTTTTTCACTCGGAGAATAGTTAAGCTTTGGAACGCGTTGCCAGAGGTTGTGGTACGAGCGGATAGTGTAGCTGGTTTTAAGAAAGGTTTGGACACACTTCTAGCAGGACCTCACACCGCCTGCTCGCAGTAGACTTTTGAATCTTTAAGATTTTATTCCCATTCTCAGCTGTTGGACTGGCCATGGATTCTTGGGGAGGGGAGGGGGGATGGGAGGGGAACTGATTATATTGTTGAAAATGTTATTTCCTGAATGGTACTACTGTTCGTATTTGCTTCTTACTGCTGGAATAATAAAAATCATTTAAACATAAGAAAGGTTTGGACAAATTCCTGGAAGAAAACTCCATAGTCTGTTACTAAGACATGGGGGAAGCCTCTGCTTGCCCTGGATCGGTAGTATAAAATGTTGCTACTCTTTGGATTTTGGCCAGGTACTAGTGACCTGGATTGGCCACCCTGAGAACAGGCTACTGGGCTTGATGAACCATTGGTCTGACCCAGTAAGGCTATTTTTACGTTCTTATGCTTAGTAGGGTTTAAAAAAGGCTTGGATAATTTCCTAAAAGAGGCGTCATTATTGAGATGGCTTGGGGAAATCCACTGCTTATTCCTAGGATAAGCAGCATAAAATCTGTTTTATTACTTGGGATCTAGCAAGGTATTTGGGCCCTGGGTTGGCCACTGTTGAAAACAGGATACTGGGCTTGATAGACCTTTGGTCTGTCCCAATATGATAACTCTTACGTTCTTATATGTTGCCCAAAGTTAGGTTTGAATCTCAGATTTATATGTAAACTAATTAGACAATTAGGTGCTATCAATTAATAATTGGTGCTGCCAAGTTCTTAATTGGCAGTAATTATTTATTTATTTATTTATTCAGTTTTCTATATAGTTCTACCATGGAAGCTCATAACGGTTTACATGAATTTATTCAGGTCCTCAAGCATTTTTCCCTGTCTGTCCCCATAGGCTCACAATCTATCTAATGTACCTGGGGCAATGGGGGGATTAAGTGACTTGCCCAGGGTCACAAGGAGCAGCGTGGATTTGAACCCACAACCTCAGGGTGCTGAGGCTGTAGCTTTAACCACTGCACCACTCTAGAAATCAAAATGTAGTAAAAGTGAGCCAAGTATAGGACAATCCAGCCATTGTGACATCACTGATGAGGTTGGCTCTTATTGGTGGAATGAGGCATTATGATGTCACAATACCTGCTCTGGCTATCGGAGGCTGGAATGTTTCACAGTATTTATTTACTTACTGTTCTCCCCAGGGGTGCTCAGAATGGTTTACATGAGTTTATTCAGGTCCTCAAGCATTTCCCCTGTCTATCCTGGTGGACTCGCAATCTGTCTAATGTACCTGGGGCAATGGGGGGGATTAAGTGACTTGCCCAGGTCACAAGGAGCAGTTTGGGTTTGAACCCATAATCTCAGGGTGCTGAGGCTGTAGCTTTAACCACTGCACCACTCTAGAAATCAAAATGTAGTAAAAGTGAGCCAAGTATAGGACAATCAAGCCATTGTGACATCACTGATGAGGTTGGCTCTTATTGGTGGAGTGAGGCATTATGACATCACAATACCAGCTCTGGTTATCAGAGGCTGAAACTCTTCACACTACAGTGGTGCCTCACACAACGAACTTAATTCGTTCCAGGAGCAAGTTTGTTATGCGAAAAGTTCGTTATGTGAAACGCGTTTTCCCATAACAATACATGTTAAAAAAAATAATTCGTTCTGTAGCATAAAATATGCTAAGATGACATAAAAAAAGATAAATTTGTCAAAATGGTGAAAATGGTGGTCTTGCTGAGGCCAAACTCTTTGACGAGGTCACACTGTTTTACCCCACATTCACTCCTTCTAATTATTTCCCGTTTCATTTCAACAGAAATCACCTTCCTGCTTTTTTTAGAAGCCATGATATATAAAAAATATTGAGTTTATCTTAAAAGGACGACTGCCGTGATACGTGCGTGCGTGATTTAATTCGTAATGAAGAACGATTGCCGCGATATGTGCTTAAGTTAAGCGCAGTGACTAACGACTGCCTGCAGTGCCTGCGCGGAAGGATGCAATACATCGGCAGCGATCGTGGAAGCTCGGGCGACTTCGTTGTGTGAAACGAAGTTCGTTGTAGGAATCATGAAATGAAGTTCGTTGTGTGCAGCGTTCGCTGTGCGAGGCGTTCTTTATGCGAGGCACCACTGTATTTATTTGTTCAATTTTCTGTACCGTTCTCCCAAGGGAGCTCAGAACGGTTTACATGAGTTTATTCAGGTCCTCAAGCATTTTCCCTGTCAGTCCCGGTGGGCTCACAATCTACCTAATGCACCTGGGGCAATGGGGGGATTAAGTGACTTGCCCAGGGTCACAAGGAGCAGTTTGGGTTTGAACCCATAATCTCAGGGTGCTGAGGCTGTAGCTTTAACCACTGCACCACTCTAGAAATCAAAATGTAGTAAAAGTGAGCCAAGTATAAGACAATCAAGCCATTGTGACATTACTGATGAGGTTGGCTTCTGGTCACTTTTGTCACCAGCAGTCACTCTGAGTACCTTTGAGCCCTCTCTGCCCCCCCCCCCCTCCTCCTCCTCCTCCTCCTCCTCCTCCTCTCTCCCCTGACAGGGCAAGGTCCTTGGCTACACGCTGACCACATCACAATCCTTTTGGTGTACCAAAAGTTAGGCAACTGCTAGCATTCATCCCCTCGAGGGTCACTCAAGAGCTCCTTACTAGCCCTGGGAGTCTTGTTTGCTAACCCCTTTTTCCCTCAGGGTGAGTAGCAAGCTCCCAAGTACCTATGCAAACCTATATGCAAATGAGTTTCATCAATGGTATCTGTTCCCAGTTTTAAACCCATACTGTTTTCAGGTGGTGCATTTTCACTGAGGCCTTCTTTAAATTCGGGGCTTCTGTTGTTGAGACACCTCCTCTGAAGATTGCCATGGTTTCACCTTTAACACAGTTAGGACTAGATTTCCTCACATAGCCTATGCTAACTCCGTTAATGTGCGGTGACATGATTCCTATATTGGTTTATAACTTAACAAAATGAAACAGAGATGTTAGCTTGGAGGGTGATGCGTGAAGGGTGACACCCAGAATGAGCCTTGATGGCCTCTCTTTAGTGGCTTACAGCATGTGGGGGCTTTTCTTCACTCGGCACGTCTCATTCCTGAACAATAGCAGGAAAATCTGCTGCACATCCTCACAGACGAGCAATATTGTTCTTTCCACACATCCATTCTCTAGCAATTATTCATGGAAGAAGGCCCATTGTTCTTTGGCAAGGGAATAGGTTCAGCACACGGAGAATGGAGTCAGTTAAAACAGCCACACTAGTTAAAAATATTTCAGTAGTTCAGCTGGCAGTGAAAACAAACAAAATCATTCAGATTTCTCCGTTCCTAACCATCTTCCACTAATGGCTGAGGAGACAAGAGGTTTAGAAAAGGTTTTGAAATCAGAAAACCCAATTCACTCCATGGTTTAATGGAAACTTCATTTTTTGCAATAACCTTAGCATGTCCAATTGGTTTTATCTTCCTCTGGTGTTTTTGAGATAGATTGTAAGGTAACTGCCCTTGGCCAGTTTTATGTTTTGATTCTGATATATACTAGAAAGTTCTTTGAACATAAGGGGGGGGGGTGAGAGGGATGATTTGGTATGGATTAGGATCAGTGGTCTCAAACCCTTTGCAGGGCACATTTTGGATTTGTAGGTAGTTGGAGGGCCGCAGAAAAAATAGTTAATGTCTTATTAAAGAAATGACAATTCTGCATGAGGTAAAACTCTTTATAGTTTATAAATCTTTCCTTTTGGCTAAGACATCATCATAATATTATCATTTATAGCTAAAGAGACATATGATCATGAAACTGTTTTATTTTACTTTTGTGATTATGATAAACATACCGAAGGCCTCAAAATAGGATCTGGTGGGCCGGTGGGCCACATGTGGCCCCCAGGCCGCGAGTTTGAGACCACTGGATTAGATGGCACAGAGTTGCATGGGAACGGGGATTGTGAGAATTCTGCAGAACCCTCGGGAATTCCATTGGTATGGAAGAAGTTGCTATGGGATTCCCATTAGGAATGAAAGAAGTTACCATGGGATTTCCGCAGGCATGGAAGAAGTTTGTTGTGGGATTCTTGCAGGAGTGTGGTCAAAATCTCTGATAACACCAAAATGAGGCTTGAAATGAACTGAGAGAAGCAAGTGGAGCAACAGAATAAGGCTTGGAATGTATGGAGAGAGGTAGGTTCAGCGCCAGACTTGGGATTCCCAGAGAGGCAGCTGGAACACCAGACTAAGGCTTGGAACACTCATTGTTTGAATAGTGAGCACCATCCCAAAAAATCAAGGGGGGCTGTTAGGGTTGGGAAGAATAATATTGACTCCTGCAGATATGCGAGAGGATGGAGGACATTGATTATGGGGATTGGTGGGGATGGAATAGATCTTAGTGAGTAGAGGTGGGGATGGGCAAGGATAGATGAAATTTCTGTCCCATGTAACTCTCTATTAGGTGGCAAGGACCTGCATCAGTGGTGGCATTCTAGTCAACTACATGCGCAAGTGACCACTGAAGCACATAAATGACCAACAAGACATGTTTTGATGGGGCGTACCTTTTCTAGTACACATGTGCCCAGGTGGAGTTGGGTGAAGAATGTGTGAAGTGCTCAAATGCAAATCTAGATGATAAATTCTATAATTTAAGAGTGTGTTAACTAACGTCTTGCTGAAGGCATTTACTCCAGCTATGGAATGCATAGGCGTCAAAAAGGGGGAAGCCACCGGGGCCATGGCCTTCCCAAAAACTGGTGGTCAGAAGAGTCAGTTATGGTTCTACTCCTTCACCCGCCTCCTCCCAGCTGCTGTAATTTTAAATCTGCGGGCAGCCGTTGCGTAGAGTCGTAGAATGAAGACTTCCGGGACAGGTCTGCTCGTTGACGCTGCACGGCGGCTGCCCGAAGATTTAAGATTACATTGACCGGGGAAGGTAGATGGGGGAGTTGTCGTGCTACAGGATCCCACTGGGGCTAGGGCATAGCTTTTGAGCCCCCCCCCCCCATACAAAAAAGTGTTCCACTACCTATGAAACGATATAAGTGATCAGTTGTATGTATATTCGGCAATAAGGGTTCCCGTGCATAAAGAGGTGCCGAAAATACATTAAGCAACGTGGCTGAGGCTTTAAAAAATAGGCTGAACATGGAGTTTTAATACTGACCTGAAACTGGTTAGGAAACATAGAAGCATATTTTCAAAGCACATTTCAAGTTACATTGAAGGGCATTTTCAACATGATATCTAAATTTGATTTTGGAACAACAGAGGAGTCGGGAGGATAAGAGGTCAATAATTCAGCCAAGGGTGTAAAATTCAAGATACACTTCATTGATTGTAGCACTGCCAGGACTCGAAGACTCGACACTGACAGTGTTTCAGCATCTATGCGTTTGTCGAGAGTCTCAAAGGCTTATTCCTCTATAATATGAATAGTGTGTTCAACACAGGCCAATGTAAGAGCGAACAGAGCAGTTACTCCTTACATTGACCTGTGTTGAATGCTCTATTCATGTGATAGAGGAATACGCCTTTGAGACTCTCGACAAAGGTATAGACGCCGAAACACTGTCAGTGTCGAGTCTTCGAGTCCTGGCAGTGCTACAATCAATAAAGTGTATCTTGAATTTTACACCCGTGGCTGAATTATTGACGTCTTATCATGACTCTTCTGTTGTGTTGTGCTGTGCTCTTCTCGTTGGTGAGGCTACCTTGGGCTTTTTTTTTTTTCAGTGTAAATCCGATTTTGGACATTTTTTGGGGGGGGGGGGGGGGGAAACATCCAAAAATCCAGTAGACAAAATGACCCATTTTCAAAACAGGAAAATGTTTTAGCTTTTTGTTTTGAAAATGGCGCATTTCCTAGACGTGTTTGTCCTCAGCAGGTTTATCTTTTTGAACCATTTTTGGAAAAACGCACAAAACTAGCCATTGGGACATAGGAGGGGCCAATATTATTAGCAACTGAGACATCCCAGAAAAGCAATGGATGTACTCTAGGGGGCACTGCAGTGAACTTTACATAAAAGATCTCACCATGACCCCCTTACATTTTATGGTGAGCCCTTCAAAACCTAACTATATACCTTCCCAACAGCCCTTATGCCTGCAGGTGTCACAGTACATAAGAACTTAAGAATTGCCGCTGCTGGGTCAAACCAGTGGTCCGTTGTGCCCAGCAGTCAGCTCACGCGGCGGCCCTCTGGTCAAAGACCAGTGCCCTAACTGAGTCTAGTCTTACCTGCGTATGTTCCGGTTCAGCAGGAACTTGTCCAACTTTGTCTTGAATCCCTGAAGGATGCTTTCCCCTATGACAGACTCCGGAAGAGCGTTCCAGTTTTCTACCACTCTCTGGGTGAAGAAGAACTTCCTTATGTTCATACGGAATCTATCCCCTTTCAACTTTAGAGAGTACCCTCTCGTTCTCCCTACCTTGGAGAGGGTGAACAACCTGTCCTTATCTACTAAGTCTATCCCCTTCAGTACTTGAATGTTTCGATCATGTCCCCTCTCAATCTCCTCTGTTCGAGGAAGAAGAGGCCCAGTTTCTCTAATCTTTCGCTGTACGGCAGCTCCTCTAACTCCTTAACCATCTTAGTCGCTCTTCTCTGGACTCTTTGAGTGAATTTGGTCAGGCTCACACTTTCCACCACAAGTGCACTAGTTAGAGTGGGATATGGGCCTGGGCCCCCTTCTCTGTATTCCACTGCACTGACCACCAGGCTACGCCAGAGACCTGCTTGCTGCTCTAATTGGACTGGCCATAACATCTGAAGGTGTCATATAGGCTGGTATGTACTGTTTCATTTGCATCTTTGGGGGGGTGGGGGTGAAAGAGGGTTAGTGACCACTGGGGGAGTAAGGGGAGATCATGCCTTCATGCCTCCAGTGATCAATCTGGCCACAAATATCCAAGTTTTGCCCTGGACGTTTTTTGCAACATTCTACGATTGCAGAAAAACATCCAAATCATAAATTCCTCTTAATTCCACCCAAACAAGCCCCCTTGAGAGTCAGACGCACCATGGACAAACAGCGTTAAAAAAAGGTCTATGAAATGTGCTTTGAAAATGACAATTTGGACGTTTTAGCAAACAAAACATCCAAGTGCCACTTTACGCCATTATGGGACATGTTTCTCTTTTGAAAAGTGTGACCTCTGGAACTTTGTAAGTCTACGTGCTTTGAAAATGAGCCCTATTGCCACTCACAAACTGACATACGGTCCGTCAGCACCACCCATGGTCCTGTACTCAGCTTCCTGGCAAACTGCTACCGTTTAAGAGATTTTTCTTCCCTGTTCTCTTTCCAAATGCAAAGACACGCTCCAGCTTTTGCCGTCTGTTGTCTGCTGTAATGACCCACATGCTGAGAAGCTGAAGAAACATGCCTAGCTCTGCTTTTACCAAGGGAAAAGTTTATTGCAATTTATATCAGCCTCTCCTCGGTCTTATTAAACACATAAAAGATATTTTTGTACTGTGCTCTGAGTTGCTATTTACTGGTCTACAAATGCAGTCTTCCTGAAAATAATAATCATAATTAGAATTTGGTATTTCTATGTCATCTTTCCAATTTGAGCTTCAGGCAATTTAGAATATGCTTTGTTGTTCTGCAACTGAAAGGGGAAATAGTATTCCTTTGATAAATGCTAATGCTAAATAGCATCGATAAAGGGTTAAGTCAAAATACGCTGAACGGGGATATAGGTACTTGTGCGAGACACGGAAATCCACTCTGCATACTTAAAGAGTCATGTACTCAATGGCCTAATATAATATTTTAAGTGCAATATGGCCTTTTCATATACAGTATGTAGCAAAAAAGAGGAATAGAGGGAAAATATGCAATATATAATGGAACCTTGGTTTACGAGCATAATTCGTTCCAGAAGCATGCTCGAAAACAAAATTGCTCGTATATTAAAGCGAGTTTCCCCATAGGAAGTAAGGGAAACTCGCTTGGTTCGTTCCCCCCCCACCCCCGAGGCCACCGGTGCTGACCACCTTACCCCCCCCCCCCCCCGAGGCCCCCGGCGCTGCTTCCCCCCCCCCCCCCCGAGAACTGGCATCGCCACCCCTCCACCCCCACCAGCGAACGCCCCTTCCCCAAGAAACGGCATCGCCTCCCCCAAACCGGCATCACCCCCCACACTCGCGTCGCCATCCCCCCACCCACCCAAACAGAATCCCTTACCCAGACCTGGCACCGGCACCAGCACCAACGCACAGGACATGCTGGTGCCGGTGCCCGAAGATCCTGCCTCTTGCCTGGGCTGGGCCTTGAGTATCTGTGCATGCTCAAGGCCTTCTGGTTCGCGATTTGCGAGAATGTTTTGCTTGTCTTGCAAAACACTCGCAAGCCGTGTTACTCGCAAACCGAGGTTTGACTGTACTAGAAACAATCACTCCATTTGGTCAGTACACACCAACGCCAGAAAAAGTGTTTTAAGGCGAAAGAAAAGCCTCAGACACGGAGAGGTGTTCCCACTCTCTTCCACCCAGGCATCACTAGCAAAAAACTTTCGTATATGACTTATTACAGGCAGGTGGGAGCCTGAAACATAGAAACATAGAAATAGACGGCAGATAAGGGCCCACGGCCCATCTAGTCTGCCCACCTTAATGTCCCTCCCCTACCTTTGCCCTGTGAATAGATCCCATGTGCCGATCCCATTTGGCCTTAAAATCAGGCACGCTGCTGGCCTCAATCACCTGTAGTGGAAGACTATTCCAGCGATCAACCACTCTTTCAGTGAAAAAGAATTTCCTGGTGTCACCTCGTAGTTTCCCGCCCCTGATTTTCAACGGATGCCCTCTTGTTGTCGTGGGACCCTTGAAAAAGAAGATATCTTCCTCCGCCTCGATGCGGCCCGTAAGATACTTGAACGTCTCGATCATGTCTCCCCTCTCTCTGCGCTCCTCGAGCGAGTATAGCTGTAATTTGTCAAGCCGTTTTTCGTATGGTAGATCCTTGAGTCCCGAGACCATCCGGGTGGCCATTCTTTGCACCGACTCCAGTCTCAGCACATCCTTGCGATAATGCGGCCTCCAGAATTGCACACAGTATTCCAGGTGGGGCCTCACCATGGATCTATACAATGGCATAATGACTTCCGCCTTACGACTGACGAAACCCCTTCGTATGCAGCCCATGATTTGTCTTGCCTTGGACGAAGCCTGCTCCACTTGATTGGCAGACTTCAGGTCCTCACTGACGATTACCCCCAAGTCTCGTTCTGCTACCTGAAAATAGTCAAAACTAACCAGGAAAAACAGGCTAGTTAGAAAAGAGCCAGTGATCGTTTTGTGGCATTTAAGCCACTGCTTCAGGGCCGTGACACCAAAGCTCCAGACTATCGATTTGCAGCAAAGTCTCAACCATGTAAACAGCACCCTAATTTGTAATTTTCCTGGAAATGTCCAGTTATCTTCTTTTGTAATATGCCCAGAACTGCAAGGTATTGGTGAAATAGAAGTCACTAATCTAATGTAATAGCGCCATTAAAATATTTTTATTTTTTTTTTTAAAGCAGGCAGACAGGTCTGCAGCAGTCGGGTTTGACAATAGTCAAACCCGATGCAAAATAGCCAAGCAACTGTTAGTGAATCAATCGCTTGGCCATTTTGCATGGGGTTTTTCACTCATTTGCATGGGTGGATCGGATCGGAGATTGATCGGGCAGCAGTTTAGTAAATCGGTCGTGGAACGATCGGTACAGGATTGGAAGGTTCAGTGAATCTAGGCCTGAGTTTTTACATGTCCCTTAAATTGAAACCAATTTTCACATAGTTGCACTGTTAGCATTTTCTATATAGATTAACCCCTTATGTGCCCACATTAGAGTCCAGAAAGAACAAGGCTATAGGAAGTGAGGATGGCATCGGAGAAAGGAGGTCCAGGCTGTCTGCTGGCAGAGTCACACTGGAGGAGCCGCAGAGAAAAGTGCCCTGTCCTCATCCGTGCCGATCTCAGAGGAGAAGGACTGAATCTGGGCAGGTGGAGAGAGAGTTATGACTGCTGGAGTCGGTGGGGTGGGTGTGATTGAGAGTCTTTGAGAGATTCGGCTGCATGTTTTTCCACTAGAACTTGCAATCTGCTGGATGGACCCAGCAGGCAGTCAATTGTACCTTCACAGCCTGCCAAAGAAATCTGGTCACATGGTTTCACTGCGCTTCTGTTAAAAACCTCTTAACTTTTCATATTAAAAATGTTGCCATTTATTCTGTCTGCCCTAATCCTGATTACACAACTAGTCTAATAAGGTAAAATAAAAAGAAACATATACCACTAGCTCAGTGTATCTCAAAGTGTGTGCCGAGGCACACTCGTGTGCTTCCTGAGATTTCAAGTGTGCCGCGGCACACTGAGGAGGAAGAGAGGCGCCTGCCAGCTGACTTCCCTATGCGGTACAGCGCCAGCGCCGCCCGATTCACCAAAGGCCTGCATGTTTCCCCCCTTCTCGCCAGCGTCCTCCGGCTTCCCCCCTGGCCTCCCGGTCTCACCTTTAAAGCTAATAACAGTAGCCTGCAGAGGATCGCCGGAAGGTAAAATGATTTTATTTTCAATATAGTAATCGAAATGTGTCAGTTTCGAGAATTTATATCTGCTGCGTATATGAAAAATGAACGAAAAAAAAATTGCATTACAATTAGTAAAGGGGAAGGGATCTGGGGCAGAGCTTGGGAGGGCTGTGGTTGGGGTACTCAGCTGATATTTGTTAGACCTAGGGGTACTTAGCTCGAAGCAGTTGAGAACCACTGCTGTAGGTAATCAGCTGGCGCCAGTGCCTCTCCTCTCCGGCCCTCTTCCCTGCTGGCGCCCCCTACTGGCATCTCAGGGCCCATCTGGAGGGCCTCTGCACATATGCGGAGGTTGACGTAATAATGTCATGCATATACGTGATGTCATCATGGCGACATCTGCGCACTTCTGGGCATGGCCACTACCTTTAGTGCGCCCTGGCTCGAGAAAGTTTGAGGCGCTAATGCTTTCTTCTATCTCTCTACTCAGTGGTGTAGTAAGTGTGGGTGGGGGGGGAGGTTCACCCTAGGTGGTGTCTTGGTGGGGGCGCCAGCACCCATCCCCCTCTCCGCTCTCCCGCTCCTTCCCTGCCACCCCCCACTACCGTGCGCCCCCTTCCTTCCCCCGCACCTCTTTAACGTTCCCGGCACAAGCAGAAACTCCCAACCTGCTGCTCACGCTAGCGTCGACTCCTCCTCTGATGCAAGGAAATGACATCGGAGGAAGAACCAGCGCTGGCACGAGCAGCAGGTTGGGGTTGAAGCTCGCGCCGGGAACGTTAATGAGGTGCGGGGAAAGGAAGTGGCGCAAGCGTGAGAGGGGGCGGGGAAAGTAGCGAATGTTGAGGGGAGGAGAGGATGGGGGAGGGGTGCCACAGCCCTGGGGGGCCTCTCAACCTCGCTACGCCACTGTCTCTACTTTTAGCAACCAAGAATCCTCTGTGCTTACCTCACACCAGCTTTGTGCTAAACTGGGTAAGAGACTTCCCCACCCCCCCTTTTACAAAATCGCAAAAGCTGTTTTTGGCACCCGGCTGGCATGCTGAATGCTCCACGCTGCTCTGACGAGCATCGGGAGCAGCACAAAGCATTCATTGTGTCGACCAGCGTTAAAAATGCTTTTGCGGTTTTGTAAAAGGAAGAAGTAATATTTTTCTTCTAGAGCCACGACCAGAAAAGTCTCTGCTTTACACAGTTACGTGTGGGCCACTGTATCCACGTGGGATACTACTATTAGCATTTCTATAGCGCTGAAAGGCATACACAGCGCTGTACATTTAATATTTAATAGACGGTCCCTGTTCAGAAGAGCTTACAATCTAATTTGTGGGTTCAAATCCAGTGCTGCTCCTTATGAGATTGGATTGGACGGATTCCTGAAGGATAAAGGGATCATGGGATACTGAGGGAGGAGCTGGGATGTAACACAAGTATAGAAAGCTAACCAGGTAATGAGTATAGAAACCAAACCAAGTCGTGCATGTGCAAGACCGGAGGGTTAGGACTTCGATAGGAAGACAGGACTTAAATGAGAAACCAAGGTGGCAAGGGAGCCCCTTCTGGTGATACAGACAGGTCGTGACCTGTTTGGGCCGCCGCGGGAGCGGACTGCTGGGCGAGATGGACCTGTGGTCTGACCCGGCGGAGGCACTGCTTATGTTCTTATGTTCTTATGACCCTGGGCAAATCACTTAATCCCTCAGGTATGTAAGACAGCGTGTGAGCCCACCAGGACAAACAGGGAAAAGTGCTTGAGTACCTGAATTTAAACTACTTAGACAATAGGTGCCTGGGAGAGCAGGTCTCTGCTGGGGAATTGGCTTTGTGTTTCCAGGAAGGCGCATCCGCCTCCCCTAATGTGAGTCTACATGAAGTACATCTAAATATTTTGCACCAATCATACCTTACTCATTGCAAAGGGCTCAAGATGGGGCTCTGGTCTGATGACTGTTGCCCTCACTGTCCGGCTCGCTGGGATACTTTAGTACATCATTTTTTGGAGTGTTCTAATGTGGGGCCCTTGTGGATATCTGTGCTTCGGGAGCTGGAGAGTATTCTTGGGTGACGGGACTAAATCGCACGAGACAAGGGCGCGCAGACAACTGAGCGCAAGGTTGACGGCGCGCCGAAGAAAAGCACTATTTTAAAGGGCTCTGACAGGGGGGTGTGGGGGGGTAACCCCCCCACTCTACCTAACAGACATTGCGCTGGCGTTGTGGGGGGTTTGGGGGGTTGTAACCCCCCACATTATACTTAAAACTGAACTTTTTCCCTAAAAAACAGGCAAAAAGTTCGGTTTCAAGTATAATGAGGGGGGTTACAACCCCAAACCCCCCCCCCCCAATGCCAGCACGATGTCTGTTAAGTAAAACAGGGGGGGTCCCCACCAACACCCCCCGTCGGAACCCTTTAAAATAGTGCTTTTCTTCGGCGCGCCGTCAACCTTGCGCTCAGTTGTCTGCGCTCAGTAGTCGGTGCGCCGTTGTCTCGCGCGATTTTGTCTATGAACCATATTCTTGGAAAGTCCTTGGACTGGTCTTACAAGACGTTGTTGTTGGGTGTCACGAGTCACCTGGTGGAGGCTGGTATTTCCGAGCCTGGGAGGCGTTTTCTGTTAGTGGCTCTGGGACTCACTAAAAAACGTATCCTTCGACATTGGGTTGGAAGCACGCGACCCACAGTCCGACAGTGGCGAGCCTCTATGTCTCAGATGGCTAGCTGGGAGAGACAGCATCGAAGAGGGGCGTCTAGTTGGAAGTCTGCAGCCTATCTGGATTGCTGGAGTTCTTTTTAGTGCGGGTCGGAGTCCTGGGATGCACGGGGCGGGGGGGGGGGGGGGAGGGGGGAGGTTTGCTTGCTTTTCTATTCAAAAGTGGATTTTGCATGGGAGCTGCTTTGCTGATGGTTTGACTATTTTATTGCTGTATCTTGTCTGAGCCTTTGTATTTTGATGTTTTCTCTCTTGGTTGCGTTTTCTATTCTCTCTTGTGCAATGATCCTTTAATAAAAATATTTTCAAAAAATAAAAATAAATAAAGTTTCAAGTTTATTAAAGTTTTGATTTGAACGCAATATCAAGTAATTTCAATGCGTATAACAATAATAATTTGGGGGGACAAATAAAATCCATTTAAAACAATAAACGTACAATCTTATCCATAATTATTTAAAGATACATAAGGAATACAAGGATAAACTACATTTGTTTAAAAATAAAAAACCCAAAAAGAAAAACATTTAGGGAAGTACAACATCAGGAGGGGTATTAAAAGATTTTTGGTGAAACTTGGTCTAAAAGTAATTGGTTTTTTTTTAAATAAAAAGACTTAATCTAAAGGAGAATAGAAAAAAATCAAGAAAGATTGTCTGATCTAAACTTCATATGCATCTTTATATAGATGGCTTTTTAGATTGCTTTTAAATTTTTCTAAGGATGTTTCAGTGCGCAGAAAAGTAGGAAGTTTGTTCCAAAGCTGGGGTCCCAAGACAGAAAAAATTGTGGTTCTTCTAGTGCCAATTACTTTCAATGATGGAATGGTCAGCAAATACTGATCTGCTGATCTAAGAGATCTAGCTGGGGAATATGGTATTAAATATCGATATAAGAATATAGGAGTATTGGTTTTCTGAATTTTAAATGTCAACAATGCTATCTAATATAATAAAACGCTAGGCCGCGCATGCGTACTTCCTATGTGTGCGCCGGTTTTCCGTGAGCTGTAGCGACACATAGGAAGTGCGCATGCGCGGCTTACAGTCTGGAGCGGTGAGCGGTGGCTACTCTCATGATCCCCGCCTGCGTTTATTGCTCTTGACGTCGCCGCGATGTAGGGACCCGCAGGTAGGACTGCGCATGCCCCTACAGTACTCTCTCCGCTCTCTCTCTTCCTCCTCCCCCCCCCCCCGAGGCGGATGTCGACCGCGGCAGCCCGAGTCGGATGTCGGCCGCGGCGGCCCGAGTCGGATGTCGGCTGCTGGCCGTGGCGGCTGTTAGCGGCTGCAGGCCGCAGCAGCCAAACCCGCAAAGCATTTTAACATAAGTAGGAAGGAAGGTATGGGGGAGAGGAAAATACTGCACAGGGAAGTGGGGTGGGAGGGAAATGCTGCAACACACGGAAATGGAGGGGCAGAAAAGTGGTTGATGGACAGGGGAAGAGGTGCTGATGAACAGGGAGGGGGGGGGCAGAAAAATGAAGACAGGCCTACTGCTGGACAGATGATGGACAGGGGGAGGTAAAACAAAGGGAGAAGGGCTTCTGCTGGATAAGGTGAACGGTGATGGGGTGGTGGAGGACACAGGGGAGGTAAAAGGAAGGGAGAATGGACAGAGGGAGCAGGCAAGGGGTGGTAGTGGACAGCCAAGGAAAAAAAAAATTTAAAAAAAACAGACAGAAATACAGAAAGCGACTAAGGAGAGAGAAAAAAAAATAAAAACAGACACACATATATATATTCCATTCCAGCAGGGGAGAGCTGACGGAGGAGGGCTGCAGTCCTGCCATTGGACCAACGGTTGGCTCGGGGGCCCGTTCAAGCTGGACTTCAGTTTTGACTGTTTTGATTTTATTTTCAATTCTTTTTAGTTTATGATATATTTTTTAATCTCACTTATTGTTTTACCATTTATTTTGTTTTATTTTATCATTCAAATTTCATTTAAATTTCCCCAGAATTCTATTGCTTCAACGGTTCTCCCTCTGCATCTATTCTTATCTCCCCTCTTTTTTCAACCTTTCAAAGTCCTTTAGATCATTGTAGTCTTATTAGAATGTTTATTTTCTTATTCTTCTCATCTATTTTCTATTTTATTTCTTCACTAGTCTTTAAGCCCGTTACATTAACGGGTGCTAGAAAGCAGCCCCCTTTCCCTCTCCCCCTCCAGTTCCTCCCTGTCTCTCCGTAGCCCCCCTTCTGTCTTCCCCCCTAAGCAAAATGATCTGCCTCCCTCTCCCCGAAGCAGCTCCCTTTCCCTCTACCCCTCCAATTCCTCCCTGACAGTGTCTCCGTGGTCCCCCTTCTGTCTCCCCTCCCAAGCAAAGCTGTCTGCCTCCCAGAACACCCCTCCCCCCCAAAGCAGACCCCTTTCCCTCTACCCCTCCAATTCCTCCCTGACTGTCTCTCCGTGGCCCCCCATTTTTTCTCCCCCCCCAAGCAAAGCTATCTACCTCCCAGCACACCCCTCCCCCAAAGCAGACCCCTTTCCCTCTGGCCCTCCAGTTCCTCCCTGACTGTGTCTCGGTGGCCCCCCTTCTGTCTCCCCCCCAAGCAAAGCTGTCTGCCTCCCAGCACACCCCCCCCCCCCCAAAGCAGGCCCCTTTCCCTCTCCCGCTCCAGTTCCTCCCTGTCTCTCTGTGGTCCCCCTTGTGCCTCCCCCCAAGCAAAGCTGTCTGCCTCCAAGCATAGTCCTTCCCCAAAGCAGGCCCCTTTCCCTCTCCAGCTCCAGCTCCTCCCTGTCTCTCTGTGGCCCCCCTTCTGTCTCCCGCCCAAGCAAAGCTGTGTGCCTCCAAGCACACCCTTACCCCAAAGCAGGCCCCTTTCCCTCTTCCCAGTTCCTCCCTGTCTCTTCTTGGCCCACGCAATTTTCTCTTCTCGCGGTCTGAACAGCTCCCCTAGTCCCTTGCCGCCGCCGCCACCCCCCTTCCCTTCCCGCGGTCGACAAACCTCTTGCCTCCAGCAGCCGCCGCAGCACTGTAAACACGCTGCTTCGCGGCCTCTACTGCCCCGATTTGCTCTTCAGTGTCCCTGATGACGTCATCAGAGAAACGGAAGAGCAAATGAAGGCAGTAGAGGCCGCGAAGCAGCGTGTTTACAGTGCTGCGGCGGCTGCTGGAGGCAAGAGTTTTGTCGACCGCGGGAAGGGAAGGAGGTGGCGGCGGCGGCAAAGGACTAAGGTAGCCGGCCAGACCGCGAGAAGGGTGGGCTGAGAGGAACCCGGGGACCGTGGCAGAGGCTCGTTGCACAGTGTAAATACAGTTGCTCAGTGTGAGGCTTCCTTCGCTCTTCCGGGTCTGCATTCCGACTCCTCAACGCGCCAGCCTGAGCCGGCATAGGCGGTGGAGGGGGGAAGGTTGTGGTCGGAGTTGCTAGGCTGCAGCGGATGCGTGAGTTGCGAGTGTGGGGCCTGCAGCGGCGCGAGGTGGAGACGGAGAGCAGGCTGTGGTGACGTTGTAGGCGTGCATGCGCACTTGTATTTTCGCGACGGACCAGGGAACACGTTTTTTTTAGTGCGCATGCACGGCCTATCATTTTATTATATTAGATTACTCTACTAATTGTCATTTTTCCAGGTACTTTAGTTAGATTGTGAGCCTTCGGGACAGTAAGGGAATTTCTAAGTACCTATTTTACTTATAATTTTAATGCACCCTATTGTCTATTTTTCTGTAAACCGCTTAGAATCCTAACGGAGTTTAGCGGTATATAAGAAATAAATTACATTACATTACATATTCTAGCACCCGTTAATGTAACGGGCTATAAGACTAGTTTTATGATCGTATTTTTTAGAATTAGTAATAATTTTTATTGCTGTGTTTTGTATGATTTGTAACCTTCGTATTTCTTTCTGTGTTTTACCTTGGTATAGTGTGTTCTACCTCCATACAGCAGGGTCTGCTAGCTCAAGATTTGGAGAGGGGGGGGGGATAAGTTGGCTACAACTAGAATAGTACTTGGATACCATGCTAACATTTACAAGCACTGGGCTAGATTCAGAAAATGGCGCTCAAAAATCGACGCCCTACGCTAATCTACGAGGGACGATTGAAAAGTAACGAGACTGTCTTTTTAAAAAAAAATAAAATAAAAAATTCAGAAACAGATGACTCCACAAGATCTGAACATTTTCCTTTCTCAAAGTAGCATCCTTTCCCATACCATATTGAGTCTTGCATCCCGTAAATGTCAACTAGGAATCATTGCGGCTTACATAACATTAGCAACGCTACACTGTGGACATCATGCAGATGACTGCATAGAATTGGGTCAGAGCCGTGATGAGAATAGATGTGTTTTCAGCACTTTCCTGAAATGGAAGCATGTAGGTGTTTGGTACAGGCTGTCCGGGAGGCTGTTCCAGATTCTGGGGCCTTGGAACTCGAAGCTGGTCTCGAAGAGAGCTTTCCTTCAACTTGGTGGGCGGAGGGGAGTGGTAGTTTCCAGCATTGGGTTGTCCTCGAGTTGTTGAAGGACTGTGTGACATGGACGGCGGAAGTGAGTCTAGCTTAGTTTGGCCTTGTGTACCAATCATGCGATTTTGAATTAGACTCTGCCTTTGACTGGCAACCAGTGTAGTTCCTTAAGTAGAGAGCTTCTGCAAATTAGCCCTTAATGAAATAAGATGACACTCTTCTCAGCTCCAGTGGCAAAATAAGGCTCAGAATTGAGGAAGCTGGTTGGTGGGGCTGAGAATTTTTTCAGCACCCCCCTCGTAAATTTATATAAGAGCATAATATAATCCATGCTAAGTTAAACAAAATGAACCCAGCATCCTATTCTCAGTGACCAATCTGAGTCACTAGAATATAGGGTCCAGTTCTAAATATCAGGGTTGTCCAACATCAATCCTTGAGGGCCACAATCCAGTCAGGTTTTCAGGATTTCCCCGTTGAATTTGAATGACATCTATTTGCATGCACTGTTTCCATTGTATGCAAATAGATCTCCTGCATATTCATTTTATAAACACAAAGAGCTATATTTGTTACAAATTTATAAACTAAAATTCCCACACATTCATTAATCGCTTCTTTCTATTTTATACTTTTTTAAAAAAAATTTTTTTTTTACATCCCACATGTGTTAATACTTCATATTAAAACCAACCCACTAAAAATTCATTTCAAAACTACTCTGTTGCAGCACTGTCCGTATACTGGCCAAAAAAGTTCTTGATATTGTGCAAACTTATCACTTCATGAGTATGTTATTCCAATGGACGTTCTCTTCATATTCCTTGTATCGCTGTTCACCATATACCGAGCGCAAACGCGGCGTCAGGGGCTACAGGCTGATCTCGGCTTCAGTAATGAATCTTAGTTCTATAATATATAACACACACTCCTTATAATCCTACTTACAACATACCAAATTATAATCTTCATAATTAAACATCAAAATCATTCATCAAAACCATTATACAATGTATATAATAATAATAATTTTATTCTTATATACCGCCATACCCGGTGAGTTCTAGGCGGTTTACATCAGTTAAATTAGGATCCGCGTTGACAAGCAGATTTACAACAAATTATAAGATATAAAACAAATTTTAACCGATCTCGATAGAGGAGGAGGGGGGATTGGGGAAGGTCGGGAATAGAAGCTATCGTGGAGGAGGAGAAGTGTGGGGGGGGCGAAGTAGGGGGGATCGAAGTGTAATGCGATCAGGGGGGGACACTTAGGGGTTTTGTTTGCTGAATAGGTAGGTTTTGAGTGATTTTCTGAAGCCGAGGTAAGTGGGGGCCTCTAGTATCATTTGGGCAAGCCATGAGTTCAGCTTGGCTGCTTGGAAGGCGAAGGTTTGGTCTAGGAATCTTTTGAGGTGACAAAGTTTTAGCGAGGGGTAGGCGAACTGTGGCCAGTTTATGGACAGTGCTGCAACAGAGTAGTTTTGAAATGAAATTTTAGTGCTTCGTACTACTACTTTGTAGAATCACCTGCCTTGTTAGGCCCCTAACTTTCATTTAATTCCAATTACGAGCTGTTGAATGACGATTATTGGCGTCTATTTAGCCTTTTAATTAAATTAGGCTCCTCGGCGAGGCACGACGACGCAGATACCTAATTTTGGGCGCATTGTATAGAATTTGGGGAATATTGCAGATCTGAAAGAGTAACTCTGCTCTTTGCAGCTCACTCCGACAGTTTTTGGCAACAAATTTCACAGCTTGGAAACATAGAAACATAGAAGATGACGGCAGAAAAGGGCTACAGCCCATCAAGTCTGCCCACTCTGCTTACCCACCCCCTGTCTATGCCCTAATGACCCAATTTCCTTATCTTGACCCTCGTAGGGAACCCACATGGGTGAGAATTGCTGTCTCCAATTTGTAGCATTCTATAGGAGACGCTAGTGGTCAGTTTCATGGTGTCCCTTAATCCTAGTACCATTTGAAAAAGAAAATTAACATTCATGGTTAAGCTATTCTTGATTTCATAAATGTCTATCATATGCCTTCCGAACAGTGTCTTCTCCAAGCTGAAGATCTCAAGCCTGTTTCTTCTTTCTTTGGAGGAAAGGCGGGAAAGGGGCGATAGGATAGAGACGTTTAAATACCTACATGGCGTAAATGTATACGAGTCGAGTCTCTTTCATTTGAAAAGAAGTTCTGCAATGAGAGGGCATAGGATGAAGTTAAGAGGTGATAGGCTCCGGAGTAATCCGAGGAAATACTTTTTTGCAGGAAGGGTGGTAGATGCGTGGAACAGTCTCCCGGTAGAGGTGGTGGAGACAGAGACTGTGTCTGAATTCAAGAGGGCCTGGGATAGGCACGTGGGATCTCTCAGAGGGAGAAAGAGGTAATGGTTACTGCGGATGGGCAGTTCTATGACCTCACAATGCAGGTGCACAGAGCCTTAACCTATAGGAAGAAGAGATGCAAATGTTAAGAGCCTCAGCCAATAGGGAGAGGGGAAATATGATAAAAGACTTTCAAATACCTACGTGGCGTAAATGCGCATGAGTTGAGTCTCATTCATTTGAAAGGAAGCTCTGGAACGAGAGGGCATAGGATGAAGTTAAGAGGCTCCGGAGTAATCCGAGGAAATACTTTTTTACAGGAAGGGTGGTAGATGCGTGGAACAGTCTCCCGGAAGACGTGGTGGAGATAGAGACTGTGTCTGAATTCAAGAGGGCCTGGGATAGGCACGTGGGATCTCTCGGAGAGAGAAAGAGATAATGGTTACTGTGGATGGGCAGACTGGATGGGCCATTTGGCCTTTGTCTGGCATCAAGTTTCTATGTTCTATCTCCTTTATCACTGTTTCCAGTCCCTCTTTTTTGAGATGGGGCAGCCAGAATTGCACCATGGATCAACAAAGAAGAATTATGATTTTTTTTTCTTCTTATTCTCCATTCCTTTCTAAATAATTCCCAGCAATCTTCTTTGGATTTGGGACCTAATGTTGCATTCCTTGGATTAGAATTACTTTTCCCTATGTGCATCATTTTGCACTTATCCACAATAAATTTCATCTGCCGTTCCGATGCCCCATTTTTTTTAGTCTAACAAGGTCCTTCTGATGCTATGACGGCTTTGAATAATTGTGTGTCATCTGCAGATTTGTTCACTTCATTGTTCCTTCCATCAAGGTCCTTAATGAATTTGCCAAACACAACTGATCCCTCATGATTTTTTAAAACCATTATTTATTATCTCACTGTGACTTTCTGCTGTTCAGTGCCCTGAGCTATTTTTAGAATGACAATATCTAAATTCGATAAAATAAATACCATGCAGAAAAACAATGAATTTTACATATTTTATACTAGTTACTATTTTTAAGATTATGTACCAAAATTGCTTCAGTGGCTAGTTTCTTTAAAAAAAAATTTTTTTTTTTCCATCCATAGCTGGATTTTCCATCCATAGCTGGAGCTTCTAATATAGAATATAGAAATATTTAATATAGAAATATTTAATAGTATTAGGAATAGTTTTCTATATTGTTATAGAAAACTATTCCTAATACTATTAAATATTTCTATAGCACTACCACCTGTACGCAGCGCTGCACAGAGTCACAAAGAGTAAGAAAACAGTCCCTGCTCCAAAGAGCTTACAATCTAAACAGCCAAGACAGACAAACAGGATGTCATGGATACAGTTCAGGGGAACGGTTAATCTGCTGGCTGGGTTGGAGGGCAGAGGGAAGTACAGGACAATCAAGCCATTGTGACATCACTGATGAGGTTGGCTCTTATTGGTGGAATGAGGCATTATGACATCACAATCTCAGCTCTACTTTCCAGTTAAGGGGAACAGTTAATCAGCTGGTTGGGTTGGAGGGCAGAGGAGTGGTGTTAAGCAATTCCGTCCTAATCTTTTGGGTTTCCGTTTGGAATAAAGCCAAGCCTGGAATCTGGTACCATGAAGTTTTATTTGCAAGTACAAGGGAATTTTTCTCCCTCTCTCAAATTACTTTAGTCTAATCATTGTATTGATAGTCTTCAGGCGTCAGTACACTTCCTGTAACCCTGCATCATGGGCTCCATATCTGCTCACTAGTTGTCAGCCTTGAGGATGATCACAACCCCCTCCTTCTATCTACTATGAGCGCTATTTCTGGAGCATGCCAGCCCTACCCATCCAGGGAACTAGAGGAGTGTAAGACCTGAGCCAGAAATGAAACCCAGATGTCCTCCTCCTCCCCCCTATCCCCGGCAATACATAGAACAGCAATTGGCTGAAGGGAGACATCTTACTTGATCTCGGAACAACTATAGTAGCCAATGACCCGTAGAGTATTCCCTTCTCACCTTGATCATTGGGGGAATACCAAGTAACATAGCCTTAGGAGACCTTCCTACCTACCATTAAAACTTGATTTGCAAATGAAAGGAAAAGAGTTTTTTTTAAGATTGGCCTTTCCATCACAATTTTCTAGGTTTCTTATTAGGAGTGTAAAGGATAACAACTAAGGTAGACTAGCACATAAAGTTTAAGGTCAGTTACATCAATGTTTTGACATTTACAATTTCCCTCAGGATCCTAGGGAAGACCATAAATGTCAAGACGCAGATGTAATTGACCTTATACTTTATGTGATAATGTGGAAAATCTTGATTTTTTTTCTGGATTTCTTAACTGCTTTGACATATTCTAAACTATGTGTGTGTATAATTTTTCTTTTCTGGATTGAGCCTCCCAACTCACTCTTATGAATGGAGCTTTCATCCTAATGCAATCATCCCCTTATCTACGCCATTAACCTTTATAAATGTCAATGGCACCCCCATTAATATCATGATAACAAAGCAACATAGAAGCCGGCTATCTTATTCAGTTTCCCCACTATCCCACGGATTCTATATGTAGCGCCCAGATATGCCCCCCCCCCCCCCGAGATGTGCCTGCAACTTAATTGGCTAATGAACGCTTAACTGGATGCTAACAACCAATTATTAGGGGGACCCCCCTCCCACTGAGGTTTCAACAAGAGCCCTGACCCACATTAATCATCAACATCTCAAGGGGGGTAGAGTCCAAAAATTTTTTTTTTTCTTTTTTCAAAGCTTTTCTTATGTAATATTAAACTCAACGGAGGGACTTCATACGTCAATAGGCAGACAGATCATAGGATTTCTTATAACGCCCAGTTACTTCAGATCCCCATCCTGAGATCAAAAATCTTAATTCATCTGTTCCCTCCGTCCATCACATTTACCTATAAAGGGCACCACACTTTTTCTAAATGGCAACACTTATCTTATCAGTCGTATACAGACTCCAGCGCTGGCTTTGCTCCTTTTTCTCCCGATGCGCATTATCATTTCTAATGAAGCGTTTCAATCATCATGATCTTCTTCGGGGGAACTTCACCACACGTCGCCAATCAAAGCATTCCACGCCCAAAAACTGGCAATCACTAGATCAGCATGCTCACGTCCACGTCCAACCAACCAAACAACTTATTATTGTCATTAACGGGTACCGATTTTCAATTTGTGCACACATTTGGCACTCAGCGCCAAGCTTTTCTGGTGCCCATTTTTCAACACAATTTATAGAATTTCCCCTAAGGACCTGGTTCTATAAAGTTGTGTGCCCAAATTTCCAACCAATGGGCAAACTGTGGGCATGCAGGTTATCAACTAGAATCAGTTGCGCCCCTAACGTAATTGTTCAATTAGACACCAAAAACAATTGTTAAGGGTCTGATTCTGGAAACAGCGCTGTACGTTAGGCAGTGGTAGGGTGCCTTACCACATAATCTGTGTGTTAATTAAGTGCGTCATTAAAAACCAATTAAAAACTCATTTACAAAAAGGATGCCGGAATCATATCTACAAAGATGCCTAGCGGTGCCTATAATATTAATAATTAATAATTTATTTTCTTATATACCACCAAAGCCATGGTAGTTCGAGGCGATTTACAATAAGAAGTGCTGGACAATCAGTGACATAGTTACAATATACAATGAATACAAGTACAATGAATGTAAGTACAAGTACAATGAATGTAAGTACAATAAGAAGAGCTGGACAGTCAGCGACATAGTTACAATATACAATGAATACAAGTACAATGAATGTAAGTACAAGTACAATGAATGTAAGTACAATACAATGAATGTAAGTACAAGTACAATGAATGTAAGTACAATAAGAAGAGCTGGACAGTCAGCGACATAGTTACAATATACAATGAATACAAGTACAATGAATGTAAGTACAATAAGAAGTAAGAACATAAGAACATAAGAAGTTGCCTCCGCTGGGTCAGACACGAGGTCCATCGTGCCCAGCAGTCCGCACCCGCGGCGGCCCATCAGGCCCATGACCTGTAATGTGATCCTTCTCTAATCCCTTTTATCCTTCTATCTATACTCTGTCTAAAACCTATCTTTACCCCTATTTGTATCCTTCAATCCCCCTATCGTTCAGGAATTTATCCAAACCTTCCTTGAACCCCCGTATAGTACTCTGTCCTATCACAACCTCCGGAAGCGCATTCCAGGTGTCCACCACCCTCTGTGTAAAGAAGAACTTCCTAGCATTGGTTCTAAAATTGTCCCCTTTCAGCTTCTCTGAGTGCCCCCTGGTGCTTGTGGTTCCCAATAATCTGAAGAATCTGTCCCTTTCCACCCTCTCTATGCCCTTCATGATCTTGAAAGTCTCTATCATGTCTCCTCTGAGTCTCCTCTTTTCAAGGGAGAAGAGCCCCAGCCTTCCCAACCTGTCTGTGTATGAAAGGTTTTCCATACCTGTTATCATTTTTGTCGCTCTTCTCTGGACCCTTTCAAGTATCACCATGTCCTTCTTGAGGTACGGTGACCAATACTGGACACAGTACTCCAGATGCGGACGAACCATCGCACGATACAGCGGCATGATGACTTCCTTCTTCCTGGTCGTAATGCCCTTCTTAATAATACCCAACATTCTGTTTGCTTTCTTGGAGGCCGCTGCACATTGTGCCGTTGGTTTCATTGTAGTATCTACCAGTACACCCAAGTCTTTTTCAAGATTACTATCCCCTAGCACTGACCCCCCCATTTTGTAGCTGAACATCGGGGTTTTTTTTCCTAAATGCATGACCTTGCATTTCTCTATATTAAAGCGCATTTGCCATTTGCTTGCCCACTCCTCCAGTTTGTTTAGGTCCCTTTGTAGGTCTTCACATTCTTCCGTGGTTCTAACCCTGCTGCAGAGTTTGGTGTCATCCGCAAATTTTATAACTTCACACTTCGTCCCTGCTTCTAGGTCGTTTATGAATACATTGAACAACAGCGGTCCGAGCACCGACCCCTGGGGAACACCGCTCGTGACCTTCCGCCAGTCCGAGTAGTGTCCCTTCACTCCGACCCATTGCTTTCTGTCTGCCAACCAGTGTTTAATCCATCTGTGTACGTCCCCTTCCACCCCGTGGCTCCACAGCTTCCTAAGAAGCCGCTCATGGGGCACCGTGTCAAAGGCCTTTTGGAAGTCGAGATAGATGATGTCTATGGGTTCTCCTTTGTCCATCTGGCTGTTTATCCCTTCAAAAAAGTGCAGTAGGTTCGTTTGGCACGATCTTCCCTTGCAGAAGCCGTGCTGGCTCACTTTTAGTTGTCCATTTTTTTCTATGTGTTCGCAGATGGTGTCCTTTATTAGTGCCTCCATCATCTTGCCTGGGACTGAAGTCAGGCTTACTGGCCTGTAGTTCCCCGGGTCACCCCTCGATCCCTTTTTAAAGATAGGTGTGATATTTGCTATTTTCCAGTCCTCTGGGATCTCCCCAGTTTTCAAGGACAAGTTGCAAATTTGTCGGAGAGTTTCCGCTATTTCGTTCCTTAGCTCTTTTAGAACCCTTGGGTGGATTCCGTCCGGGCCCGGTGATTTGTCGCTTTTTAGTCTGTCTATCTGTTTGAGGACCTCCTCATGGCTTATCTCTATATGCACCAGTTTTTCCTCTTGATCTCCACTTATGATCTCTTCTGGTTCTGGTACATTCGATGTGTCCTCGCTCGTGAAGACCGACGAGAAGAACTTGTTTAACCTGTCGGCTACCTCTTTTTCCTCTTTTACCACCCCCTTTCTGTCTCCATCATCCAACGGTCCAACTTCCTCCCTCGCCGGTTGTTTCCCCTTGACGTATCTGAAGAACGATTTGAAGTCTCTGGATTTCTCAGCCAGCTTCTCCTCGTATTCTCTCTTTGCTTTCCTAACTACTCGGTGACATTCTTTCTGGTAATTTTTGTGTTCTTTCCGGTTTTCCTCGGTTTGGTCCTTTTTCCATTTTCGGAACGATTTTCTTTTATCTCCTATCACCCTCTTTACTTCTGTCGTTATCCATACCGGGTCTTTTGTTCGATTTTTTTTGCACCCTTTCCTAAACCTGGGAATGTACAGGTTTTATGCTTCCAGCACCGTGTCCTTGAATATGGACCATGCTTTCTCTACGGTTTCCATCCATTTTGAGCGATTTTTGAGTTTCTTTTTCACCACTGCTCTCATAGCTTCATAGTCCCCTTTCCTGAAGTTGAGCGTCGTCGCTGCAGTTCTTTTCACTTTGGATGCTCCTACCTCTAGTTTGTACCGGATCATGTTGTGATCACTATTTCCTAGTGGTCCTACAACTGCCACTTCCTTTGCAGGTCCCCCTAGTCCATTTAGGATTAGGTCGAGAGTGGCATTTCCTCGCGTTGATTCTTTAACAAGCTGTTCCATGAAGCAGTCTCCCACAGCCTCCAGGAATTCTGTTTCCCTTGCACAGCTCGAGTTCCCAATGCTCCAGTCTATCCCAGGGTAGTTGAAATCCCCCATCACCAGTACACTTCTGCTTTTGCATTCTCTCCTCAATTCTGCTTCCAGTTCTTGAGTACAATGAATGTAAGTACAATAAGAAGGACAATGAATGTAAGTACAAGTACAATGAATGTAAGTACAATACAATGAATGTAAGTACAATAAGAAGGACAATGAATGTAAGTACAAGTACAATGAATGTAAGTACAATAAGAAGAGCTGGACAGTCAGCGACATAGTTACAATATACAATGAATACAAGTACAATGAATGTAAGTACAATAAGAAGGACAATGAATGTAAGTACAAGTACAATGAATGTAAGTACAATACAATGAATGTAAGTACAATAAGAAGAGTTGGACAGTCAGTAACATAGTTAGATTGAAGAAGTAATGAATTCAGTATACAGAATAGGAGAGATAATGAACAACAAATTCTCAGGTGACAAATCGGTTGAACAGTTTCGTTTTTACTAATTTTCTAAAACTAAAATAGGATGAAGAGTGCATGATAATATTACCCAGCCAGTCGTTCAGTTTATCAGCCTGGAAAGTTAGGGTTCTGTCCAGGAATCTTTTGTAACGGCAGGCCTTTATTTTTGGGTGTGTAAATATGTGGCGTATACGTGTGGGCCTGGTAGTACTACCCAAATTGAAGTGGGAAACCAGGAACATAGGGGCCAAATCAAAGATTGATTTGAAACAGAGACAGGAAAATTTAAATAAAATTCTTGACTCGAGGGGCAGCCAATGAAGTTTTTGATAAGAGGGACTTACGTGTTCCCATTTTTTTAAACCGATGATCAGACGTACTGCCGAATTTTGAATGATTTGGAGTCTTTGAAGGTTTCTCTTGAAGGATCCCAGATAAATGATGTTGCAATAGTCCATCATTCTTAGAATAGAAGATCGCACCAGTAGACGGAATGATGTTGCATCAAGAGTATTTTTTGATGGTTCTTAGTTTCCATAATGTTGAGAGGCATTTTCTAGTCAATAAATCCGTGTGAGCATCTAAAGTAAGGTAACGGTTGAAAGTCACTCCCTGAATTTTTATGGAATCGACAATAGGGAAGTCCTGTCCATTCAAAGAAGGTGTGGTTTGGGCTGGAAATGACCTTAGGCGCTGCTAGGCGCAATTCTCCGTCAAACACAGGCGCCAGTATTGCAAGTATTCAAAACCCTAGCCTACATTACTGGCAATAAGCGCGATTCTTACAGGACCCACAGCAACAAAAGGGCATCGGTTAAAAATCAAGGGTGGGAGATTTCACGGTGACGTTAGGAAGTATTTCTTCACCGAAAGGGTGGTTGATCGTTGGAATGATCTTCCACTTCAGGTAGTTGTGGCCAGCAACGTGCTCGATTTTAAGAAAAAATGGGATAAACATGTGGGTTCACTTCGAGGAAGTGCTTAGGGGGGAGGGTTCTTCGGGTGGGCGGACATGTTGGGCCGACGGCCCTTTTCTGCCGTCATATTCTATGTTTTTCTATGTTTTCGATTCTGTTAACAGAAACTACACGTGATTGACACGCTGCCGGCGCCATCTCCAGAATCCAGCCCTAATTACCATTCATTGGTACTAATTGGAATAAATCTGTAGTTCCATATGCAATTGCACTTAGGAGCTACTCTACCAACTTAGCACCTACATACTCTAACACACAGCTACAAAGGGGAAGTGGATTCGGGGGGCATATAGGGGGCATGTCTTGCAGTTGCATGCATAAGCTACACAATAATATCACTTACACATGCAACCGCCAACTTTATACGTGACCATTTACACCAGCTTTTGACATTAATTGGGGAATTCTATATATGGCTGTACTTAGGTGGTAATTCTGCCCCCAACTTTTGGCACAGAACTGCGTTCTAATGGATGCGAGCCGTAGAGAATGACACACTGTGACAGAATTTGTCACCATCTCCGTCCCCATGGAAACCACCCCCTGTTATTCTTTAAGGAGAGAGGGGAGAATCAGAGGATGAATGGGCCCAGCCACTGACCCTCAAGCCTTGCATTGAAGAACGCGGGTGTAGAAGGACTGAGGCTGAGATAGACACTAAAGAATGACAGTCTCTGGTATCCAGAGCAGATATTGCGATGTCATGATGTCTCATTCCACCAATAAGAGCCAACCTCATCAGTGATGTCACAATGGCTCGATTGTCCTATACTTGGCTCACTTTTATTTCCATTTCTAGAGACATTTCTTTTTTCTTGAGTCGGTAGATAATAGTGTTCGTATTTAGTGGTACCTAAGCTTTGGTTTGTCTTTCCTTTATTCTAATAATATGTTATCTGCTAATCCTCTTTAGTGGCTTCTTTCCCAATTTGTGGACTTTGGATGGTGATGTTTAGTTTTCGGGGTTGTTGGTTTTTGGGGGTTTTTTTGCATCATTTTCTTTCATCATGTTCACTTTTTCCTTGCTCTTTTGCAATTTTCAAGAAAATAATTTTTAAAAACCCTCAAACAAATGCACCTCTTTGTCCTGCTCATTATACTTGCTGAGGAAAGACTGAGCAGTTTAAGTAACAGTTGCAAGACCGACTGAATCACAGCATATGAACGCCCCTTCCCTTGTTTAAAAGCAGACTGAAAACCCACCTTTTTGATATAGCCTTCAATCCTTAGCTCTACCCACCATCCCAGCCAGCAGATTAACTGTTTCCCTAAACTATATCCATGACATCCTGTTCTGTCTTGGCTGTTTAGATTGTAAGCTCTTTCGAGCAGGGACTTTTTCTTACTCTTTGTGACTCTGTGCAGTGCTGCGTGTGTCTGGTAGCGCTATGGAAATAATAGTAGTAGTGGTAGTGTGAAGAGTTTCAGTCTTTGGGAAGCAGAGCTGAGCTTGTGATGTCATAATGCCTCATTCCACCAATAAGAGCCAACCTGAGCAGTGATGTCACAATGGCTTGATTGTCCTGGACTCCCCTCTGCCCTCCAACCCAGCCAGCAGATTAACCCTTCCCCTTAACTGGATCCGTGACATCTTGTTTGACTGCCTTGTCTGGTTAGATTGTAAGCTCTTGGGAGCAAGGACTGTCTTCTTTGCGACTCTGTACTGCGCTGTTAGCGCTATAGAAATGATTAATAGTAGCAGCAGCAGCAGAGGAACACTATAAGGTGCATCTAGCCTGTCTATTGCCTTCTCGTTGGCCGAGGATCCTTCTGCGCTTGCCGTATGCTTTCTCGACTTGTGCTAAACCGCTCAGACAGTCCCGACGGGTGGTATATGAAACATTCACTAAACTTGAAACTAGGTATGCCGAGAAGCCCCTGCAAACACATGACTGACTTCTTCTTGGCTACTGTCACAGCGGCATGGGAAAAAAAAAACCCCCACCAAGCCAGGCTGGTAAAAGGTTAAAGCCATCAAACAAACCTGCCTCGCTCAACTTCATGGAGCAACCTACACTGTAATTTAGCAAAATGCAGTTAAAATGATAATTGCACAGCATGCTAATCTATTTTAATGCGTAGTAATACAAATCACATTTCTGCCTTCAGTAGGTCTAATGCTTTCGGAGCACAATCCAATTGCTATTCTCTGCCTTGCTCTCTTTGACCCCCAGGAGGCTCCCAGCCTACCCCCAGGCAGCCAATTATTAAACAACCCCTCCCTTCGGGCTTCTCTAACACATATAGGTTTTGTCCTCATCCGTAGTCTTGACTGCAACAGTCAGTTCATGAATGAGCAGGAAGGAGCGTATTTTTCTCACTGCTTCCCTTCTCTCAATGCAATTGCAAAGTTCTAATCCAACTACTCCAAATCTAATTAAAAGTACCGCCAGTACTGAAAAGTCCCAAGCTGGCACCAGTGGTGTTACTGCTTGTGTGTGTGGCACAGAAAACAAAGCAATCACATCATCGGCTGGGCTGCAGCACTTCAGTTTAATTATCCTCAAGTCTTCTAAACTAAACTAAACCTTAAGCTTATATACCGCATCTTCTCTGTAAAGATAGAGCTTGGCATGGTTTACAGGAAATTCTAAAAAGAATTAGTGCTTGTATAGAGAGCAGCAAGATTTACATTTCTGAGAGTAGCCAAGTTTTCAGATGTTTTCGGAATAATTGGAAGGAGCCCAAATTCCGCAGCTGGGCAGGAAAATTATTCCAAAGCTCAGTCATTTTGTAGTAAAGAGATTTCCCTAAATTTTTCAGCATAGATAACGCCTTTTAGCGTGGGGAAAGATCATTTAAGCATTTGGATAGATCCGGTAATATCGAGTCTCGCAGAGTTCCAAGATAGTGGAATTAAAGGGGGAAGAATGCCCTACAAGATCCTAAATATTAGGCAGCCACATTTAAAGTGAACCCTAGCGGTTCCTGGGAGCCAGTGAAGTTTTAACAAAAGCGGGGAAACGTGATCAAATTTGCTTTTTGCAAAGGTCAACCTCGCCGCAGTATTCTGGATCTGCTGAAGTCTTTGAAGACTTTTCTTGGTTAGACTTAAATAGATAGAATGACAATAATCCAACCTCGAAAGAATGATTGATTGTACAAGGTCGGCAAAATGTTGTTGGTGGAAAGAGGATCTCACTTTTCTGAACAGGTGGAGACTAAAGAAACCTTTTTTTTTTTTTAACCAGAGAATTAAGATGGCCATTAAATGAAAGTGTTGAGTCTATAATGACACCCAAATCTTTGCTTGGGAATTCAATCTGCAGTGAGGATCCAGAAGGCAATGAATTGAGCGAAGGTCTACTTCCTTTTGCATTCCGTTGCATTTCACTTGGACCCAACGTGCTGTCAATAGTATTAATGAAACTGAGAAGGCCACATTGCTGTGAAGCTTCTCTCTTATACTTGGCTCACATACGAACATACTGGGTTAGACTAAAGGTTCATCTAGTCCAGTTTTCTGTTTCCAGCAGTGACCAATCAAGGTCACAAGTACCTGGCAAGATCGCAAAAGATCCTCTGCTCTACATTAGCGCCAAGGTCTGTGTACGCAGGGTAGCCTCACAAGCACAAAAACTGGTCCCAACCCTCTGTCTCCTGGTAATGACGGGGCCAAATTAGTAGGGTGAGGGGAGGCAAGGAGGTGAGTTACACAGGGTGCAATTAAAGGCAGTACAGTCCTGTTCTAAATGTCTCTCTTCACTGCTAAATGCTGACTACGTTACTATGTACAATAACAGGCAGGTCTACTAAAGGTAGAAAAGCCTTTGTGTCAAAAGTTCTTCTCATAAGAATAGAAGAAAAGATGACCTTCAACAAATTAGGCCCAATGTGAGAAACCCTTTTAGAAATCAGTCCTATAAGATTTTGACAGCTGAATATCATTACACCTATTTTTCTTCATTCTTCATCCAGCTGCCCACTCGTGGTATGCCTTTCCTTCCTTGAAATGCTTGCAACAAAAATGCATATCGATATTTCTCAGACTCTAATTCTCCCTTCTTCTCCTCTCCTCCCTCCCCATTTCCAGCCCCAGTAAAAACCATAATGTGTAAAATATTGCTTCCTTAAGACATGTGCTCCCACGGGAGCTGTACTTCTCTTGGTCTGTGGCGTTCAGTACAGATTAAACAACCCGTCTTTATATTCCCCCTGGAGTAGAGAGCTGAGCAGCCCTCAACAGTTTCTCTCTTCTCTCAAGTGACATTTCCTAGTCTCCACTTGACCTACTGCTGTTCCGGGACACCCCCTACCCTCTGCTGCTCCCCTCCCTTCTTTCATATTTTAAAAGATCACAAATGTTATTGGACGAGGCATAATGCAAATGTCTTCAGCTGTGTCATATAAAAGAAAGGCACCCTGAATGCATATTATTACAAGCTCTACAGTCTATCTCTGGGGGAACCTCACTGGCTGTCAACAAGCACCAGATCAGGACATGCTGCAGTTAAGGGAAGCTGCTCACATTGGTTTGGCTCCGAGCTAGAATGCTGTGGTATGGTGGTACCCAAGCAAACCACAAACTATTTTGCTTAACATATAGTCATCTCCAGATGCTGCGTTATGTATCTGCTGTGTCGGGTCTCAACATCACATAAGGGAAAAAAAGTACCATAGCAAGATAGGACTTTACCTGTCCCTGGATAAAAAAAATATATATAACATAGAAACATAGAAATAGACGGCAGATAAGAGCCACGGCCCATCCAGTCTGCCCACCCTAATAACCCTCCCCTGCCTTTACCCTGTGAATAGATCCCACGTGTCAATCCCATTTGGCCTTAAAATCAGGCACGCTGCTGGCCTCAATCACCTGAAGTGGAAGACCATTCCAGCGATCAACCACCCTTTCAGTGAAAAAGAATTTCCTGGTGTCCCCGCGCAGTTTCGCGCCTCTGATTTTCCACGGATGCCCTCTTGTTGCCGTGGGACCCTTGAAAAAGAAGATATCCTCCTCCGCTTCGATGCGGCCCGTGAGATACTTGAATGTCTCGATCATGTCTCCCCTCTCTGTGCGCTCCTCAAGTGAGTATAGCTGTAATTTATCTAACTGTTCTTCGTACGGGAGATCCTTCAGTCCTGAGACCATCCGGGTGGCCATTCTCTGGACCGATTCCAGCCTCAGCACATCCTTACGGTAATGCGGCCTCGCAGCTTCAGAGAGAGAACCACCATCGGCTCACTTGTGACACGCGTATTGTCACAACCCTAACCCTAAAGCTAGGCTTGTGCCAGGAAAGGCTATTCCTAACCCTGGCCTGGCCTTGAAGAGGGCTAACCATTGTGACAGGCTAGACACCAGTGGTAGGGAAAATTCTGAATTCCCATTCAAAGCCCAGCTCCCAAAACCCTGGGGAGGTGAGGAATCTGGAGGGAACAGCCTAGAACAGCCTCTGAGCAAATCCACCAGCTCAGCTAACCCACAGCTGCAGGGCTTAATTAGAAGCTCAGGGAAATCTCAGCCCAAGCTACAGGCTGCCCTGCCCCCGCACAGAACAGGGCGTGGTCGCCTCAGTGCTTTAGAGGCAGCACTGAGGAGGAACCAGTCAGTCTACCCTGGGTCAGCCCAGGAAGGAGGTTCACAGGACAGCTCTCCTGAACCTCAGAGCTTTCAGGATATTGAGATGGTGGATGCAGCCCCTGTCTCTGAGGCCAACCAGCTAGCTATTCCAGAGCCTATGGAATTTATGGACACTAGCATGGATACTGAAGCATGTGAGATGGATGAAAGTTAAGTACACAGTCTTTACTCTTTGTGGTGCTTAATTTTGTGAACTTTTTTGGTTTTCTTTTACTTACCTGTTTGGAGTCGATGAGCAGTGCTGGGCTCTCACTGCAAAGGTGCCTAAACCTGAAAGCCTTTAAATCAGGTTTATTTTGCTTGAAAGTTTTTGTTTGTGTTGTGACTGCAATTTGGACTCTGTGTAGGGTGATAGTGGGGAGAATCCACTCAAGATCCTGGGTGGGATTGTGGGGCCATTTGTGGCATCTGTTTAAATGCAGATTTGAATAAGTGGATTCGGCTATTCCCCTCCCCCACCAACTGCTTTGAGTTGGTTGGGACAGGCCTACCTCAATCCAGGCCTGAGTACAACACTTTCATTCCTCAAAGAAAGTGCTATAAGCTTATTCCAGTCCTACTTTGTGAAGGCAGGCTTATGAAGACTGGACTATTACAGACTAAGAAATTACTTACCTGTGAAACCTGTAAAGAAGGAGTGGGCTTGTTTTGGATTTAGCAGCCCGGTGATTCTTTTATGTTTTCGTTTGTTCATGAAGTCAATGAACTAAACCCTGAGAAGAGTCTGTGAACTGAATAAATTGGGACTGAATTTTATTTTGAACTTTATTGTTCCTGACCTGTTTTTGTGGTTCTCTTTTGACCAACACACCAGCAGGACTTCCAGCATCTTCTGGAAGCACGAAGACCGCAGGCTGTTCTGGGCGCTGACCGGGGCCAATAGTTCAAGCCGGCTCCGGCGGTGTCACAGTATACACTGCGCACCTGTATTGCAAGACCTTGCAGCATCTTCGGTTCAGTTGTGATGATGCGCCGTGCGCATACATGCTCGTCTTGCAAGACATCGCTCGTTTATGAAGTTAAAATGTAATAAAACATTTTGCTCGTCTTGCAAAACACTCGCACCCCAAGTTGCTCGCAATTCAAGGTTTTACTGTATATTTTTGTTCTGATAATATGATAATGTCTACCAGTCAGAACTTAGCCCAGGTAGATTGTCCATTTATTTTTCTTTGTTTCCTTAATCCTTCTCTCATCAAGGAATCATTGCCTTTTTTTTTTTTTTTTTTAAATTTCTCCCAGATGTAGACTGATTTCTTAAAGCCATTCCCTAAAGAAGGGGTGTCCAACCTGCGGCCCCGTGAAGTATTTTGTGCGGCCCCGGTTGAGGGCGATGCAGTGTGTTCCTCTGCTGCCCCCGGGTGTTTACCGTCTTACCGGCTCCCTCCTCTGTCTTGCTGCAGTGTTTGCGCGTTTGTGCGGCCCACGAAACATTTTTTTGGGCCATTGCGGCCCAGGGAAGCCATAAGGTTGGACACCCCTGCCCTAAAGGCACATACAGAATTTGAACTATCAAAAAAAATAAATCAAATCCTACGTATTCCAGTGAACCTCCTAAATTACTAGTTGCACTGTTCTGTCTGACCACTAGGTGGTGCTGCAAGAGTAAAACCCTGTCTTGGGTGAGAGATTGTGAACATTCTATTGGCAGCAGTAAGCATAATAAGCCTTTCATCTGCCCTTCCCTCGCCTCAGCTTTGCCAGCTAGTTCTATTTTTACAGGGCAGGAGAATCGAGTTCTTATTTTACCCCCACTTTTTGCATAGACTTGTAGTTCTGGTTTGCTGTAAAAAGTGGCATTAGAACAGTGTTCTTCAACTGCCTGTCCGTGGACCGGTGTCGGTCCACAGAAATTTTCTGCCGGTCCACAGGGCCGGCACGTCCATCGGGCCCAAGACAGCGTTCTTCAGCTGCCAGTCCACGGTGCGATCAACGTGGCGTCTTCAGGACGGCTCCCTGAGTGTTGCAGTGCACAAAGCCGTGGGAGAAGGCTCCTATGCACGGCCTGCGCCTGAACCGGAAGCCTTCTCTCTGACATCGCAACGTCAGAGGGAAGGCTTCCAGATGAGGCGCAGGACGCATGCAAGGAGCCACTGCCCACTGCTTTGTGCACTGCAGCACTTAGAGAGCCGGCCCGAAGATGCCGCATTGATCGCACCGTGGACCGGTCCGAAGATAACACCGGGGGGCAGGCCAGAAGGCAAGGCACAGCATGGAGGGAGAGAGACAACGGTAGGGGGGAATGCTTTTATTTTTTTATTTAGTGATTGATTTGTCTGTTCAGGAAGAAATGCATTTGTTTCTTTTCCTCTGGGGTTGTACTGCTTGCAGTCTTGCATCTTAGGGTTTGTTTGTAAAGTACTTTTAGTTTTCGGTCCTGCATTTGCATGGGGTTATCATGGTAGGAATGAATGTTGAAAAGCATACAGTGTGCTTTGTGTAGTTTAATTTTGTGGTTAACCATTATGTGTTGCTAATACAATTATATTGTGTGTGTATATATGAAAAATGAATGGAAAAAATGGTGTTATAATTAGTACTATTATGGGGGCGGGGTCTGAGGCGGAGATTGAGTGGAGATGGGCACGACTTAGCCCAATGTTCTTCAAGCGCCAGTCCACAAAATAATTCTTTTATTTCCGCCGGTCCATAGGTGTCAACAGGTTGAAGAACACTGCATTAGAAGCCCGTGTTTGAAAGGCAGTGAATTCAACAGAGAGAAGCAAAATGGCAACTGCTGGCCCCTAGTTGGCAGCACTGAGTTGAAGCCTGTAGTAACATTTTGAATGAAGCGCATCTTATCCCCATGAGCCTCTGATATTGCATGTTCCAAATGGTTTCCAGTCCACAAGAAAGAGAAGTTCCTGGCAATGCACGGCAAGCAGATAGTCCCTTTAAGCGCTAAGCCTGCAGACATTTACTGAGACTATCTATCAATACGAAAAGGGTCATTGAGACAAGATGCAAAGGCCTATTCTCCCAACCCAGCCTTTAACCATCTGCCTCACTTGCAAAGCATTTTAGAAGCTTGCTCAGCTAGCCATTTTGTGTTTCAATTGCAAAGCAGAACCACCACCACCATCTGTAGCAACAGGGATAAGTTAGCAGTGCTTGCGTTGGGAATGAGATGAGGAACCGCTTCTGTATGAAAAGGCCACTTTATGCCCCCGAGGGCCCGTATTCTGCCAGTTCTACTTGGCTGGAAGGCATCTCAGAACGGTTTGGAGCAGTGGGAATTAATCTTGCAAACGTCTTGACAATGAGTGAGCTCTACTGGTACTCCGCAGATGGCCCCGTGTCATTAAAAAACAGGCAAATGCAAACCAGCTTTTTTTAAAATCCCCTACTGGTTGAAATTTGTTATCTTAATGAAAGAACATCTAAACCTGAAATTGGGGAAACCCTAGAGGCGAGGCGAGCGGTGTGTTGCCTGGTGGGACCACGAACCTGCCAGCACCCCCCCCCCCCCTCCCCGCCTATGGAGCCATCTGGTACCCTTAACTATTCCGACCACATTATGCACGTGCAAAACGCTTGTGCAGATGAGGACAGAGCTTACAGGAATGGGGCAGGGACATGAAAAGAACGCGCAGGGACGGAATGGGAAAATGAATTCCCGTGGGGACGGGGGAAAATCTGTCCCCGTGTCATTCTCTACTTCCTACTAACTTAGCCAGGTGACCAGTAGAATCAGCTGGGTGGCACGCCCATTCTGAAGGCCCTGGGGAGAACGGTGAAAATGTTATAAGTTCATAGTTACAGTGGCAGAAGCATCGCTTTATGATACCGTCTGATCTCTGTCCTGCGTCTCAGCCACAGCTACATCTTAGGAGACAAATAGAACAGTAAAACTTTCACTAGAATGCACTTCAGAACCCCCAGGTGTGTCTTCTTTTACAAGTAATTCCTGGTTAAGTGGTCCCAAGTGGGTAAGATATTTGAATTGGTTCCAAATGTATCTACTGCCTCTAAAATATCATGTAGTACTTTGAGCATTTCCTGCTCCACTGGTGCAACAGAAATAGATGGAATAGAAGGACCATGAAAACCGAGGAACGGTAACACTATAACTGCCTTAGTAGAGGCAACTGGGGGGTGGGTAGATACAAGAGATGATGGAGGTTTCCTGGGTACCGGCTTCATTATAGAAGCAGCAGAGGGCCAAAGAGAGGAAAAGACAGCACCGAACTGCAGAGAATGTATAAAGCTTCCAAGACGTAAACTCAGCATAAAAACAATACAAAGCCTGAAATATTCTTAGATAATAATTGGGGAAGGAGGCCTAGAATTTATTTATTTATTCAGTTTTCTATGCCATTGTACGAGGGGAGCTCAGAACAGTTTACATGAATTTATTCAGGTCCTCAAACATTTTTCCCCGTCTGTGCCCGGTGGGCTCACAATCTATCTAATGTACTTGGGGCAAGGGGGAGATTAAGCGACTTGCCCAGGGTCACAAGGAGCAGCGTGGGTTTGAACCCATAATCTCAGGGTGCTGAGGCTGTAGCTTTAACCACTGCACCACTCTAGAAATCAAAATATAGTAAAAGTGAGCCAAGAATAGGACAATCAAGCCATTGTGACATCACTGATGAGGTTGGCTCTTATTGGCGGATGAGGCATTATGATGTCACAATAGCAGCTCTGGTTATCAGAGGCTGAAACTTTTCACACTATTTATTCAATTTTCTATACTGTTCTCCTAGGGAAGCTCAGAAGGGTTTTACATGAGTTTATTCAGGCACTCAAGCAGAATTCCCTGATAGTCCCGGAGGGCTCTCAGTATATCTAATGTACCTGGGGCAATGAGGGGATTAAGTGACTTGCCCAGGGTCACAAGGAGCAGCGTGGGTTTGAACCCACAACCTGAGGGTGCTGAGGCTGTAGCTTTAACCACTGAGCCACTCCAGAAACCAAAATGTAGTAAAAGTAGAGGACAATCAAGCCATCGTGACATCACTGGTGAGTCTCAGCTCTGGAATGTTGCTACTCTTTGGGTCTCTGCCAGGTACTTGGGACCTGGGTTGGCCACTGTTGGAAATAGGATACTGGGTTTGATGGACCTTTGGCCTGTCCCAGTATGGCAGTTCTTATGTGAGCCAAGTATAGGACAATCAGGCCATTGTGACATCACTGGTGAGGTTGGTTCTTAGGCATTGGTGGAATGAGGCATTATGACATCACACTCTCAGCTCTGGAATGTTGCTACTCTTTGGGTCTCTGGCAGGTACTTGGGACTTGGGTTGGCCACTGTTGGAAATAGGATTTAATGGACCTTCAGTCTGTCCCAGTGTGGCAATTCTTATGTGAGCCAAGTATAGGACAATCAGGCCATTGTGACATCACTGGTGAGGTTGGTTCTTAGGCATTGGTGGAATGAGGCATTATGACATCACACTTTCAGCTCTGGAATGTTGCTACTCTTTGGGTCTCTGCCAGGTACTTGGGACTTGGGTTGGCCACTGTTGGAAATAGGATTTAATGGACCTTCAGTCTGTCCCAGTGTGGCAATTCTTATGTGAGCCAAGTATAGGACAATCAGGCCATTGTGACATCACTGGTGAGGTTGGTTCTTAGGCATTGGTGGAATGAGGCATTATGACATCACAGTCTCAGCTCTGGAATGTTGCTACTCTTTGGGTCTCTGCCAGGTAGTCTCGAGACTACGACGGGAACTCCCCACAGCCATTTCCTATTGGCGATCTACATGGGGCAGGAGCGTAGGAAGATCGCTCCTGCCCCGAAAGCCCGCTAGACCACCAGGTAAGGCCGGGACGCCGGGGGGGAAGGCTACACTGTGGGGTTTTTAATTTTTTTCCCTCTCCCCCAAAAATCGCGAATATGTGAAATCGCGATTGCCGAAACCGCGAATGGGGAGGGGAGAAGTGTATCAGATCCCTAGTATGTGCCAAGTTAGAATAAAACTTGCATTGTAATCTTGTACTGAAATTTTTAACCTGTAACCCATTCTGACCTCTTTAGGTACAATGGGGGAAAAAAAAAAAAGTATTAATTAAATAAATAAATAAATACGTATGTTGCACTGTTCAATCATTATAAGGATACTATGTACATTAAAGCTGACTAAGGGCTCCTTTTAGAAAGGTGAGTTAAGGCCTTAACGTGCGGAATAGCGCTAAAATGCCACGCTAGCCGCTGCCGCCTCCTCTTGAGCAGGCGGTAGTTTTTCGGGTCGCGCGCGCTATATCCGGCATGTGCGCTAAAAACGCTAGCACACCTTTGTAAAAGGAGCCCTAAATATAGGTATACTTGTTTCCCCCCCCCCCTAAATTATTGCATTTTCTTCTTTTAGATATATAACTTTGAGACAGTATTAGGAAAGTGTAAAATCCACCCTCCCCGGGCATTGAACCCGTGAAAGGTCCTCTGTTCCCAGGCTCCTCATGCATTTAATATCCACGGCAAGTCCACGACCCGCAGGAAAAGAAACCCGATGCATTCTCATGAAAGAAACCCCATGGCCTTCCCTTTCCTTCTCAAGATTAGAGTTACAAGGCCAAGGCTGAATCTATGCCCCAGCTCGGTTTCAAATCCACCTGGTTTCCTGGTCCGCTGCCTCAGTGCACTCGCTCCCCCCCCCCCCCCCCCAGGTCTCCAGCTGGCAGGCCCAGGCCAGAACGAGACAATACAGAGTCTGAGCCAACATGGTACTTAATACCGGAAAGGACGCCTCAATTCTCCAACCTGCAGTGTAAGGATGAAATCAGTCATTATAAGACTTTGGTGAGACCTCAATTAGGATATTGTGTACAATTCTGGAGGCCTCACCTTCAAAAAGATATAAAAAAGGATGGTCGGTCCAGAGGAAGGCTACTAAAATGGTGTGTGGTCTTCGTCATAAGGCGTACAGCGACAGACTTAAAAGATCTCAATATGTATACTTTAGAGCAGTGGTTCTTAACCTGGGTTCGACCTAACCCCAGGGGTTCGGTGAGTCAGTCTCGCGGGTTCGGCGGAGGTCAAAACACACCTCCGACTCATAGAGCGCTTCAGTCACGTTCAATCATCTATCAATTATTCAGTGATTTTGATCAAGACTGATCGTGTACTCGGTGTCTTGATCTATCAATCAACAGCAGAAGTCACACCGATTTGCAGTAAATTTCATTATTATGTTGTTATTATTATTCGAAATATAGGAGAACTCTTTTGTTTTCAAAATTGATATTATTTTTTCCCTCACTGTATACCTATGTTTTGAATTTGTAAAAATCAGATTTTATTTTTCCAATAAAGAAGGGTTCGGTGAACACGCATATGAAACTGGTGGGGTTCAGTACCTCCAACAAGGTTAAGAACCACTGCTTTAGAGGAACGGTGGGAGAGGGGAGATAGAGATGTTTAAATACCTATGTGGCATAAATGCGCACGAGTCGAGTCTCTTTCATTTGAAAGGAAGCTCAGGAATGAGAGGGCATAGGATGAAGTTAAGAGGCTCAGGAGTAATCTAAGAAAATACTTTTTTGCAGAAAGGGTGGTAGATGCTGGAATAGGTGGTGGAGACAAGAAAGCGTGGGATAGGCACAAGGGATCTCTTCGAAAGAGGAAGAGATAATGGTTACTGCGGCTGGGCCGACTGAATGGGCCATTTGGCCTTTATCTGCCATCACGTTTCTATGTTTCTATTAGGACCACAGTGTAGGCATTATCAACGTGAGCATGTCCACTAGACCTTTTAAAATCAGGATCAGTGAACACAAATCTATTTTAAAATGTGGGAGACAAACAGCTCCCTTGGTTGAACACTGCACCATAATGCAACACAATTTTCAGGATGTAAAATGTTTTTGTTTTGACAAAATCACATCAAATAGAAGAGGGGGAGATCGCAAAAGACTCTTAATGCAGAAAGAATCCCGCTGGATCTTTAAATTAGGTTCCCTTAAACCAGCGGGTTTGAACACCCCAGTGGAATGGAGCTCGTTCTTTTAAATTGAGTTTCAGGTTTAAATTTAAATTTAAATGAAGGTATAATCCTATTTGGCTTCCGTAAATTCATTTTTAATAGGCTTTAATACATCATAGCAGTGGTTTAATTTAGATACAGAAGATAGTATCAGCGCGAGCACGTCGTGAATTTTTAACGAGCTTGTTGTTACAGCGCACGCGTGGCGTACCAACAGTGCTAGCGCCATTTTCTGCTATACAAATCAGAGGCAGAGCAGCCCAGTAAGTACCGCGCTTTGAAAAGTTTGAAGATAATTTATAGTATTATAGAGTTTTAAACTTTACACTCGTTTATGTTATTTTATTTTAGCTATGAAGTGTCACGACCCCTGAAGAAGCCGAAGAATCGGCGAAACGGGTCCCGCTGGGCTAGACCAGCGCTCTAAGATAAGTGCTGTCTTACACATTTAAAAAGTTTACATCTTTGCATTAAATCACTTTATATTTATATTTTAACATAAGTATGTGCACAGAGTATTGGCACTAAAAAAGCAGTACCCAATGAATGATATCCTTAACCTGTTGAAGCTGTTTAAAAGAAATCATTCGTGATTAACAGCACAGGTATCTGAGGGTACTGCTTAGGAAGAAAAGAAAATTACTATATATATCTCACCCGCAAGTCGTGTTCTTGTTGATATTCTAACTGGGAGACTTGTCTACATTGTATATTTCAGCATAGGAAGACATTGTAATGTCTGAAAAACGCTTCTCGTAGAAAGCGAGCCTCACTCATTCCCCTTGCTCGTGCCGCCTCCGAGCCTTCTCTCTGGCACAATTTCCCGGTCCTGCAAAGAAGAAGTTGTGTTAGAGTGAAGGCTGGGTCTCTTCAGCACGGAGAAGAGACGGCTCAGGCGTGATATGATAGAGGTCTATAAAATACTGAGTGGAGTGGAAAGGGTAGATGTGAATCGCTTGTTCACTCTTTCCAAAAACACTAGGACTAGGGGACATGCGACGGAGCTACTAAGTAGTGGATTTAAAACAAACCGGAGAAAATATTTCCTCACACAACGTTAAATTAAACTCTGGACTTCATTGCCGGAGAATGTGATGAAATCAGTTTGCTTAACGGGGTATAAAATAGGCTTGGATAATTTCCTAAAAGAAAAGTCTATAGACCATTATCGAGACAGTTTTGGAAAAATCTAGTGCTTATTTCTAGGATAAGCAGCATAAAATCTGTTTTATTCTTTGAGATCTTGACAGGTACTTGGACCTGGGTTGAGCCAAGTATACGATTGTGACATCGCTGGTGAGGTTGGTTCTTAGGCATTGGTGGAATGAGGCATTATGACATCACAGTCTCAGCTCTGGAATGTTACTACTCTTTGGGACCTGTGTTGGCCACTGTTGGAAACAGGAATACTGGGCTTGATGGACCTTTGGTCTGTCCCAATATGGCAATTCTTATGTTCTTATGTGAGCCAAGTATACGATTGTGACATCGCTGGTGAGGTTGGTTCTTAGGCATTGGTGGAATGAGGCATTATGACATCACAGTCTCAGCTCTGGAATGTTACTACTCTTCGGGTTTCTGCCAGGTACATGAGACCTGGGTTGGCCCTGTTGGAAACAGGATACTGGGCTTGATGGACCTTCAGTCTGTCCCAGAAATGAATCTTTCCACCTCATTCGCTAGATGAGTTCCTAGACAACTATGATTTCGTGCCCCCCTCTTACCCTCCCCCCCCCTTTCAAGGCCCCTTTTAGTCACTCTTCCTGATCCCCTTTCAATCCCTCTCTGAATGTTGCCTAGAGCAGTGGTTCCCACCAGGCCATTCGGGTTTTCAGGCTAGCCCTAATGAATATGCATGGAGCAGATTTGCATGCCTGTCACTTCCATTATATGCAAATCTCTCTCAAATAGAAGATTAGATTAGAATTCTTACGTTCTTAGGTTGCTAACCCACCTATGCCCGCTCCCATGGCCACATCTCTTTTTGGGTTGCACACTATGGCCTCAATTCTACAAATGGCGCCTCAGACATAGTTGCTAAGGAATGCAGTATATAGCGCCTGTCAATCTTCAGTTAGGCACGATTTATAAAATCATGCCTAGCGATGCTGGTAGGCTCTTCCAATTTATACCAAGGTATTCTTCTTCTAAATACCAGTGCTTAAGTCCATGTTAGGTACTTAGGTGCAAAACACGCCCAAGATATGCCCATGATCCACACTTAACCACGCCTACTTTCTGGTAGATGCCCTGGGCTAGGCGTGTACCCGAAAGTGGTAGGCGCCTACGGAATGAGGCACCTACCACTCGATTAATTTTAAGCTAATAATGAAGTGCTGATTGTCAATTATTGGCACCAATTAAGCTTAGTAAATAATTAAGTTAGGCGCCTAAATCAACTAGGTGCGCCAACCAGGACGCCTAACTTTTATAGAATCAGGGCCTATGAGTTTTGGGTGTGCAGTGTTTCGGAACATGGTGCAGCAAGGTGTGTGTGCCTCTCCCAGTTAACTCAAATTAACACCAATGATTTGGTAGCATTCAATTGGGTCAACTACTTAGAATCCAGGGGATGATCATGATCCATAAGAATTGCCATCGTGTAACAGAACAGAGATACGTGAGAGTCATGTATTCAATGTGTCAAGTGTCAAAGCATCGTCGATCAGGTAAGGATTTTATTACTAGAATCTTCTTTTACTAGCAGGGACTCTGCCCGGATGCTTTCAGCTGTTCCTATGCTAAGGGACTGATTCTATAGGGGCGCCTAACTTAATTGGTAAAATACCCTTAACAGCCTCAATAAATGGTTTTTAAAAAATTAATTGGGCAATAGGCACCTATCCAGTTCTCTAAACAACAGATGCCTATCGCAATGGACGTCTATGGATGGAGAGTGAGTTAGGCGCCACTAAGCATAGTTCTCCAAAAACTTAGGTGCTTGAAATGTACCTCACCTACATTTTATTTAGACACCACTATCCATGATTCTGTAAATGGCGCCTAAGCATGATTGACACATGGCCGGTGCCTTTTTTAGGTGCTACTTGAATTGAAAGTCTTGAACTGAAAGGTATGACGGGATATAAATAAAGCTATTATTATTATTACTATCCATTCAGTCATGGCTGACCTTGAATACTCTGTAGGCCATTCCTCGCCATGCTTCCTGTTTTCCATAGCTTCTTTCAATTGCTTGATGTTTGTTCCCGTGTCATTCTTGATGGTATCCAGCCAACGGGCCTTTGGTTTTCCCTGCTTTCTTTTACCACTGACTATTCCAAGTAGCACCTCCTTTTCTAATGAATATGCCCTCATCACATATCCAAAATAGGTCATTTTCTGTCTGGTAATCTTGCCTTCCATCAGTCACTGAAACTGCTCAAAAGCATGTGCCATACAAGAAGCCAGTAAGTGGTAGGAACTGGTTAACTCCAACTACCCTCCAAATCGCTAATTAAGAGGAGAGAGGTAAAGGCTAAGGGCAGGTTGAATGAAGCAAGGCGACTCAAAGCTGATTTCCAAAGAGCAGCCAGGAAAGACAAGAGCAACTTCCTGAATGCTCGATGCATGAACCTCGAAGAAGCCTATAAGAAGGGCCATACAAGGGAATTATTCGCCATGGTGAAACAAGTGAAAAAGCCTTTCTCAGCACGCCAATCAACCATCAAAGGCTGTGATGGGAATGAAATTAGCAACCAGCAAGACATCATGCAGACATGGAAAGAATACACAGAGCGATTATACATCAGCGCCAGCACTGACTACCCTGAAGGGTTTGGGTGTCAAGAGGAAGTAGAGCCAGACCTATTGGAAAGTGAAGTGGATTGGGCACTGAAGCAGCTGCCAAACAACAAAGCACCTGGCATTGATGGAATCTCCGCACAGCTGCTCAAACCAGTCCCAAGAGCCACACGGACAGCACTCTGCCAGAAGATCTGGAGGACCTGCACATGGCCAAAGAACTGGAGAACATCAGTTTTTATCCCACTGCTGAAGAATGGCGACACCAGGGACTATACCAACTATAGAACAAGCGCCCTAATCCCCCATACCAGCAAGGTGCTCCTAAGATACATGTCTATTTATGAGAAATATTTCCTTTTAACGTGATGAAAAGTTGGAATTGTTTACCATTAAATGTTCGTCTTTCTCCTTCTATTAGTTTTCGAAGTTCTTGAAACAATTATCCCTTCAAGAAATTCTATGAAGCTGTAGATTGATAACTGTCGGGGGAGGGGGGGGGGGAGCAATAGCTGTTATCCGCCTTGAACTTTCTGTACTATGGTGGGAATTAGGTGGGTAGAAGCATTAAAGAATAGGACAGCCTTATCCTGGCTGAAATAAAGGTTGAGAACCAATGTATTAGAGAGACCTGCTCATGCATTTTTGCATGACCCCTTCCTGTGCCTAGTACAGAACCAGAGACGTTAAAGGGGGCTTGCAAATTGTTCCTTTACCTCTAAGATTACAGCAGAAATATTAACGCAGAAATAAAGACACGTTACGGTGTCTGTTCTGCAGTCTAAGGCTGAAGCTTTAGAAAGGTGAATTCTGGAAGTAATGACTTGCTGTCGCCGAATCTCTTGTGGCCCGGCCACCTTTCCCGCTCCTGCTCTGGGCTCCATGATAAGGATGTAATTATTGTCAGGCGCACTTGATACATATCTCCTGGTATTTGTGTCCCACTGTCTTCAGTCACTCTGTTGCTCGCATGGCAAACAGTTTAATCTTTGTTGGGAAAGGGCAGATCGATACCAACCGTGCGCCTTCTCTTACCTTGGTTCCACTGAGAAGTAAAAATTAGTTTGCAACCGTTTAATTCCCATCTCACTTATTTTTGACATCCCCCTACCTTCCCTATACCAAAGCATGTTATAAGGCAGCTGGAACGCACATTTCCTCGGGGGTTAACCTGTGGCGACTGTTACAACACCTTGTTGACAATGTGTTCATTCAGAAAAGGCCCTTGATTTGGCCTCAGCAGGAGATTTCTTCTGGAATAAATTAATCAGGGCAGTACTGGGATGAATTCCCTCACACACACAAAAAAATGCACATGGTTGACCTTCAAAGGCCCTTCACATAACTGCTGGCCTGTGGGTGACTGTTTTGCACTTCTGGTGGATTTTGACTCGAATCTGACAGCTATTGTGGGAAGACCCCCCAAAAATGCAGTCGCTTCAGGACCAAAGGCAATCAAATATACACAGGAACAGAAATAGACAGAATAGTAAATGTAGGCAGACAGAAAGACGGATGGATGAACGAACATAGACCAGAACGTACAAGGGACCGCTGAAAAGTTCGCATCCCAACAAAAAGAGAATGATGTGGAGCCAGGAAACGTACAAGTTATTCTACACTTTTCTTGACACTTTTCGTTTCAGTGAGGCAAATGCATCTAGCAAATGGGCACAAGTATAGGGAAACTGAGCCATTGTGACATCACCAATGAGGTTGGCTCTTAGGCATTGGTGGAATGAGGCATTATGACATCGTAGTAGGAGGGGCTGCTGAAAGGTTCTCAGTTCAAACAAGATAATGATGGGGAGCCATGAAACGTACAAGTTATTCCACACTTTTCCTGGCACTTTTCATTTCAATGAGGAAAATTCAACTAGTAAATGGGCACAAGTATAGGGAAACTGAGCCATTGTGACGTCACCAATGAGGTTGGCTCTTAGGCATTGGTGGAATGAGGCATTATGACATCGTAGTAGGAGGGGCTGCTGAAAGGTTCTCAGTTCAAACAAGATAATGATGGGGAGCCATGAAACGTACAAGTTATTCCACACTTTTCCTGGCACTTTTCGTTTCAATGAGGAAAATTCAACTAGTAAATGGGCACAAGTATAGGGAAACTGAGCCATTGTGACGTCACCAATGAGGTTGGCTCTTAGGCATTGGTGGAATGAGGCATTATGACATCGTAGTAGGAGGGGCTGCTGAAAGGTTCTCAGTTCAAACAAGATAATGATGGGGAGCCATGAAACGTACAAGTTATTCCACACTTTTCTTGACACTTGGAATAACTTGTACGTTTCATGGCTCCCCATCATTCTGGGTTGGGCTGAGAACTTCTCAGTGGCTCCTCGCAGGCTAGATGCTGAAGGTAGAGAGACAGACACAGACATGAGGGCAAGCCCTGCTGAGCAATTGTTTCTTCACCTATAGCAGGCACTCCAACCCTGTTATTAAGCTCTTGTTGAATTAATCATGCCTTTAACATTGCCAGCTAAATTGGGTTTGTGACCACATTTCCTTTTCTCTTTGTTTGATTTCTTTCTTTCCCTTATCCTTACCTACTGCACCTGCCCTAACCTTCTCCTTTCTGCTCTCCTGTAATACAAATACAAATGAGACCCTGCAATGCGTATCTGCTCATAGCCTCACATAACTCTCAGGCTGCCACTGACAGACGGACACTGGTTAACTTCAGTGTGCTGTTTTTAATGTCAAAAAAGGTAATTTGTGGGTTTTAAACGTTATTTCTGATGTTTTGGGGTAAATTAAACTTTGTGTGCTGTCATTTAAGGTCCACTCCACAAGAAAGACTCCAAGATGTAGACAGCAAACTACAGACCAGTGAGTCTCACATCAATAGTGTGCAAACTAATGGAAACTCTAATCAAACGCCAATTGGATACGATCCTGAACGAGGAGAATCTACAGGATCCCCGTCAACATGGATTTACTAAGGGGAGATCCTGCCAATCCAACCTGATCAGCTTCTTTGACTGGGTGACGAGGAAGCTGGATGTTGGGGAGTCCCTGGACATCGTATACCTGGACTTCAGTAAAGCATTCGATAGCGTACCACACCGCAGATTGCTGAGCAAGATGAGTTCTATAGGATTGGGCGACACATTGACGAAATGGGTTGGGAACTGGCTTGGAGGTAGGCTTCAGAGGGTAGTGGTGAACGGCACCCCCTCTGAAATGACGGAGGTGATCAGTGGGGTGCCGCAGTGCTCGGTCCTGGGCCCGATCCTTTTCAACATCTTTATAAGAGACTTAGCAGAAGGGCTGCGAGGTAAAATGACATTATTCGCCGATGACACCAAACTGGGCAATGCAGTGGGCAAAAGCACAACGGACATAAATTCAATGTCCGACAACATGATGCACGACCTACTCCTACTGGAGCGCTGGTCTAGGTCCTGGCAACTCAGCTTCAATGCCAAAAAATGCAAAGTCATGCACCTGGGCAGCCATAATTCATGCAAGACTTACACCCTTAATGGCGAGATCCTAACAAGAACTGAAGCAGAACGAGATTTAGGGGTGATCGTCAGTGAGAACATGAAGATTGCCAATCAAGTGGAGCAAGCTTCATCCAAGGCAAGGCAAATCATAGGTTGCATACGCAGGAGTTTCGTCATTATGCCATTGTATAGATCCATGGTGAGGCCCCACCTGGAATACTGTGTGCAATTCTGGAGGCCGCATTACCGTAAGGATGTGCTGAGACTGGAGTCGGTCCAGAAAATGGCCACCAGGATGGTCTCGGGACTCAAGGATCTCCCATACAAGGAACGGCTGGATAAGTTGCAGCTGTACTCACTCGAGGAACGCAGAGAGAGGGGTGACATGATCGAGACATTCAAGTATCTCACGGGCCGCATCGAGGTGGAAGAAGATATCTTCTTTTTCAAGGGTCCCGCGGCAACAAGGGGGCATCTGTGGAAAATCAGGGGCGGGAAACTGCACGGGGACACCAGGAAATTCTTTTTCACTGAAAAGGTGGTTGATCGCTGGAATAGTCTTCCACTTCAGGTGATTGAGGCCAGCAGCATGCCTGATTTAGCGTGCGATAAATTGGTTGCATGCCTGAGTAAAAGGACCCCATAGAGTTCCTATGAGCGTCAGGAGCAGCTCCCTGCGCTAATAACCGCTATCGTAGTTTTAGTAAAATGAGGGGTAAGTTTGTACTCTTACCCCGTCTTCTACAAAGCCGCATGGTAACGGCCCCGAAGCCCATAGAGATTTAAAGGGCTTCGGGGTCGTCGCCGTGCGGCTTTGTAGAAGAGGGAGTTAGTTACTTGTGCAAGTGGATGCTTGTAAATGCTATAAGTTATAAATAAAGAATTTTTTTAAAAAAATGAAATAAAATCCCACTGCTTTGCTAACATCTTTTCCTGGGTGGAAATAGAAAGGTGTCATTTGTTTCCAAGGTTTGATGACACAGGCTCACACACCATCTGCATAATGATCAGTGAATGCCGTTTATTTGAAAATGCAGGGGGGAATCAAATGACACGATTAATAAAGGAAGTCTTTTTTGTTTTTTTTTTATCTTCTCGGCATGGCCCAGAGGTGATTTCTTCTGCGCTGTCTGGATGGCACAGGAGGCTCAAACAGAGAAGGGGAGCTCAGAGCAGAGAGGTGAGGAAAAATGCTAAAAATATCTGCAGTATGATTCACATATAGAGCTTTATTTATCTTGTTTGACTTATAGACCTCAGTGGTACCGCCTGTATGCCACTATACTTTTAGAACATACAGTATTCAGGAACTCATAGGCGTCATCGGCCTCCATAGTGCCTGGTTAAATCTACAAACGCGGGGAACATGAGCCCTTTGATTTAAGGGGGGAATTCCTTGATAAAGCCCTCTGGCGCGAAACAAAGGTCTATGTCGGAGTGCCTACCCCCACCCGCGAAGATGAAGATGAATATTTCTATTTATTTAATTATTTAAAATAAATAATTGAAAGTATGCACTATTGAGGCCGATGACGACTATGGGTGCCTGAATACTGTATGTTCTAAAAGTATAGTATCAGTTGTATCCAGCTCTTATATTCAGAACCTCTCCAGAAAATTTTTCAAAAATATATATACTCTCACATAGAGAGGTTTTAGAGTTGTTTGACCCACAGACCTCAGAAATGCCTAGGAGTATGTTCAAAATATCTTCAGAGAACATACAAACCTAAACGGCACCCATAGTCGTCATAGGTCTCTATATTAATGTCTTTATATTTATTTAATAACTTATATAGATTTTAAATAGTTATATCAAAAAAGTACTCATCTTTAGCTTTCATCTATGCGGGTGGGGGTAGGCACTCCGACATAGGCTATGTTTCGCCCCAACGGGCTGTATCAAGGAATCCCCCTTATATCCAGCGACTCATGCTTCCCGCTATAGTTTCCGATTTAAAATTCTATAGCGGGAAGCATGAGTCGCTGGATATAAGGGGGATTCCTTGATACAGCCCGTTGGGGCGAAACATAGCCTATGTCGGAGTGCCTACCCCCACCCGCATAGATGAAAGCTAAAGATGAGTACTTTTTTGATATAACTATTTAAAATCTATATAAGTTATTAAATAAATATAAAGACATTAATATAGAGACCTATGACGACTATGGGTGCCGTTTAGGTTTGTATGTTCTCTGAAGATATTTTGAACATACTCCTAGGCATTTCTGAGGTCTGTGGGTCAAACAACTCTAAAACCTCTCTATCTAAAAGTATAGTGGCATACAGGCGGTACCACCGAGGTCTATAAGTCAAACAAGATAAAGAAGTTAAGTAAGACTCTATATGTGATTTATGGGGACAGTTTGAAGTGCAGTATAATGGCATGAAAAGAACATCTTCCACTACATAGCATGATTTCAGGAAAAACAGTCAAGAACAAAAGAAATAAGGTAATACCTTTTTTATGGGATCAACTCAATGCATTTTGGCCCGGATTCTCACAACGGCTGCCGTTCGGCACCAGAACAGCACCTGACCCCCCTCGTTTACTAAGGTCCGCTACGATTTGTAACGCGTGCTACACAAGCGCTAAATGCTAATGTGTGCATGTTATCCTATGGCCGCGTTAGCATTTAGCGCGTACATTGATTTAGCGCACGATAAGCGCACGCTAAAACACTTAGCGCACTTTAATAAAAGAGGGCCTAAGTGTTTGAATTGGCCATTATTGGTGCCTCAATTGACTGTGCTGTTAAAAACTAATGAAAAACTAATTAAGGGGGGGGGGAAAGTAGGCCCCGCGAGCTGTCTGCAATAAAAGGTGCCGGAATCGTGTCTACGCAGATGCTTACCGGCGCTGAACATCAAAAGAGGCGTGATTATGCCGGCACCACTAAGCACGATTCTACGTCAAAAACAGGCGCCGGAAGTAAAGGCCTGTAAAAAAAAACCCTGGCCTACATTTCCGGCACTTATCTTTGACGCAGTCCGCGATTCTCAAAATGACGCCATGGTTTGAGTGACATGTAACCGGCACTGCTTTTTTACAGGCGCCATTTGAAAGTCCAGGCCTTTATGATTGGCTTTTGAAGGTAACCCCTTCTTCAGATTTTCAGATTCTTCTCAAGAAGGGGAAACCTTCAAAAGCTAATCATAAATTGTATTGTTAGTCCAATAAAAAAAACGCTTTTACCTTACTTCCTTTGTTTTTTTGTTTTATTTCTAAATACAGTAAAACCTTGGATTGCAAGTAACTTGGTATGCAAGTGTTTTGCAAGACAAGCAAAACATTTTCTTAAATTTTAACTTGATAAACAAGCAAAGTCTTGCAATACGAGTACGTACAGTATACACGCATCAAATCATCGCAACTGGGCCGATGGTTCTTCTCTCTCTGACGGAGCGGGAGTTTAGTGACTGTTCTAAACGAGCGAGGTCTTGCAATACGAGTACATACAGTATACAAACATCACAACTGAGCCGACGGTTCTTCTCTCTCTGACGCTGTGGGAGTGTAATGACTGTTGTAAACGAGCGAGGTCTTGCAATACGAGTACATACAGTATACAAACATCACAACTGAGCCAACGGTTCTTCTCTCTCTGACGCTGCGGGAGTGTAATGACTGTTCTAAACGAGCGAGGTCTTGCAATACGAGTACATACAGTATACACGCGTCACATCATCGCAACTGGGCCGATGGTTCTTCTCTCTCTGACGCTGCGGGAGTGTAACGACTGTTGTAAACGAGCGAGGTCTTGCAATACAAATACGTATAGTATTTTGTATTAAAGTTTTTGGGTTGTGGAACGAATCGTCTGAGTTTTCATTATTTCTTATGGGAAAATTCGCTTTGATAAACGAGTGCTTTGGATTGCAAGCATCTTTTCGGAATGAATTATGCTCGCAAACAAAGGTTTTACTGTTTTACCTTGAAAAGAGGACTAACAGTGCCACGGCACCATTTCACTTAAGAAAAAAAAAAATCATATCTGAAATCTTAATCCATTTTACCATGCAATAATGAAATGCTTACTTCATTAATCAAACTAATGCATACATTTAAATAAGCAGCTCCTGTTGAGCACCTGGATTTTAGGTTTGTTTGTTTTTTTGCCAATAGTGAGTTTAATTTTCATCTGCATTCCTGCCACACCCTTTCCTCCTCCTCCTCCCCCATCCTCCTTCCCACGGATTAAGCCTACATGAAATGGAAGACAGCGTCAATCCGTATCTTAATGAATTAAAGCTGAACAAAGGTGATGAAAGATGTAATCCCTTTGAGAAAGAATCATTTGCTGGAGAAGGAGAGTTGCTACAGATCACTGTGGGATTCCGGCACTGTTTGGACATCCACACCATGTAAAGCAGGGGTGTCAAAGTCCCTCCTCGAGGGCCCAATTCAGTCGGGTTTTCAGGATTTCCCCAATGAATATGCTTTCAGTCCCTGCTGAGCTGATGCGGAGGAAGGTCCTGGTTTGGAGTTCTCACATTTGTGTGTGGCCAAGACACAATGTATAATGAATCAGAAGAAGTGAAAAAACTGAAGCTGAGACCAATCTAAAGCCCCTGACGACGCTGAAAGGCGAAACACAGAGCTGTGTTGGGCGTAACTGTTCAGTTTATTTGAGGCGAATGGTATTTGAAGAACTAACACCGGAAGGATAAGATAAGCAAAGTGAAAGTTGGCACAGTACTGAAAATTTTTTAGGAAATTTAAATGGACATTGTTTCCTTAGTGAATGAACTTTTAGTTGGAACTTATAGGGTGGATTGGGAAGGTTTCAGATGTATTTAGATAATATGTATGTATGCATGAACTGTTTAAACGTTTTTTTAAAAAAATATGTAATAAACTTATGAGTAAATTATTTACATATTAAATGAGTATTTATATAATTAATGGTGTAATAGTATAGCTCTTTTTGTGTACAAAATTATTATTCAATGAATATTAGCATACCATGAAAGCAGTGCATGCATACAAATCTCATGCATATTCATCAGGGAAATCCTGAAAACCCAACTGGATTGCGGCCCTCGATGAAGGACTTTGACACCCATGATATGAATCAGCTAGGAAATGCTCTAAATCAGGGGTGTCAAAGTCCCTCCTCGAGGGCCCAATTCAGTCGGGTTTTCAGGATTTCCCCAATGAATATGCTTTCAGTCCCTGCTGAGCTGATGCGGAGGAAGGTCCTGGTTTGGAGTTCTCACATTTGTGTGTGGCCAAGACACAATGTATAATGAATCAGAAGAAGTGAAAAAACTGAACCTGAGACCAATCTAAAGCCCCTGACGACGCTGAAAGGCGAAACACAGAGCTGTGTTGGGCGTAACTGTTCAGTTTATTTGAGGCGAATGGTATTTGAAGAACTAACACCGGAAGGATAAGATAAGCAAAGTGAAAGTTGGCACAGTACTGAAAATTTTTTAGGAAATTTAAATGGACATTGTTTCCTTAGTGAATGAACTTTTAGTCGGAACTTATAGGGTGGATTGGGAAGGTTTCAGATGTATTTAGATCATATGTATGTATGCATGAACTGTTCAAACATTCTTTTTTTTAAATATGATGTAATAAACTTATGAGTAAATTATTTACATATTAAATGAGTATTTATATAATTAATGGTGTAATAGTATAGCTCTTTTTGTGTACAAAATTATTATTCAATGAATATTAGCATACCATGAAAGCAGTGCATGCATACAAATCTCATGCATATTCATCAGGGAAATCCTGAAAACCCAACTGGATTGCGGCCCTCGAGGAGGGACTTTGACACCCATGATATGAATCAGCTAGGAAATGCTCTAAATCAGGGGTGTCAAAGTCCCTCCTCGAGGGCCGCAATCCAGTCGGGTTTTTCAGGATTTCCCCGATGAATATGCATGAGATCTATTAGCATACAATGAAAGCAGTGCATGCAAATAGATCTCATGCATATTCATTGGGGAAATCCTGAAAACCCGACTGGATTGTGGCCCTCGAGGAGGGACTTTGACCCTAATCCTAACCCTTGATGTAAAGGATAATGTTGAGCTGGAAAGGGTGCATTGGAGTCTGTCAGGGAGACGATAAGGATGGGGGGGGGGGATGCAAAAAGCAGGAAGAAGTGTTGCGTTTGCCAGGAAAAACAAGATTAGGTGGTCATGACCTCTACCTCCGCCAAGCTCTGAAAGCTGAGAAGGGAAGGTAAACAGTGGCCCGTTAATTTCTTTTGCTTCTTTGGAAGGCCTAGTAGGTGCCAGCAGGACTTGGGAAAACACAGTTTTAATAAGAAAATTTTGACTCCGAAACAGCTTCCAACCACGTGTCTTCAAGATTTTAAGACTACAAATATTTAGAGAGAGGATTATCTCTGGTTATACTGGAGTGTCAACTGGGAATACTGTCGGTGGGATTCCTGACCTGTTTTTTATTTCATGTTTCAATGTATTGGCCCAATATAACAACTAGGATGGAGGCCTGATGTTAAACAATAAAACTCATAAGAATCCCTGGCCCTTGTGATCTGGGATTAAGTGGAATGGTTGCTATGTTAGTCTACTTTAAAGATTAATAAGTAGAAGAAAAAAAAAGTAAAAGAAAATTATCCTTTTTTTTTTTTAAACTGGACTAGCCTAATTCATTTTCTGAGTAACTTTCAAATTCCAGAACTTTCTTTCCCAGGTCAAAGTTATATGAGCAAATGATGGCAATATTAGAATATATAGAAGAATTAGATGGGTGGAATGCTTGGGCCCTGCTTTTCCTCATGAAATAGCCTGTTCTCTCTCTTCCATCCAATGCGTGTTTGTTTGTTGACTATCGAACCACATTTGGTTTGGCCAATCAGGGACTTCCTTAGGCTCCTTCCTAAGGAAGTACCTGATTGGTTCAGACACCTCAGGCCCCTGAGGTGTCTGAGCCAATCAGGGCCTTAGGCTCCTCCCTGTGTATCACATGATGCACCGGGAAGGGGCCTAAGGACCAATATCGTTGAGGAGGAGCTGGAGCAGGAGGTGCTTCAGTACCTCCTGCTCCCAACATCAAGGTACAGGGGTCTGGAGGGGGAGGAGGGCCTCAGGTGGGAGTGGGCATCCCTCCTGCCTTTTTCTTCGGGGTGGGGAGGTATTTGCGGGCAGGAGGGAGTAGGCATCCCTCCTGCTAGGTTTTTTTGGGGGGAGCGGGCAGGCATCTTTGGGGAAGAAGGGAGTGGGCATCCCTCCTGATTTTATTTTTTGGGGGGGAGCGGGCAGGCATCTTTAGGGCATGAGGGAGTGGGCATCCCTCCTGCTGTTTTTTGGGGGAGAGCGGGCAGGCATCTTTGGGGCAGGAGTGAGTGGGCATCCCTCCTGCTGTTTTTTTTTTTGGGGGGAGGGGAGCAGGCAGGCATCTTTGGGGCAGGAGGGAGTGAGCATCCCTCCTGCTGTTTTCTTGGGGGGAGGGGAGCGGGCAGGCATCTTTGGAGCAGGAGGGAGTTGGCATCCCTCCTGCTGTTTTTTTTTTGGGGGGGAGGGGAGCGGGCAGGCATCTTTGGGGCAGGAGGGAGTGGGCATCCCTCCTGCTGTTTTTTTTGGGGGGAGGGGAGCGGGCAGGCATTTTTGGGGCAGGAGGGAGTGGGCATCCCTCCTGCTGTTTTTTTTGGGAGGAGGGGAGCGGGCAGGCATCTTTGGGGCAGGAGGGAGTGGGCATCCCTCCTGCTGTTTTTTTGGGGGGAGGGGAGCGGGCAGGCATCTTTGAGGCAGGAGGGAGTGGGCATCCCTCCTGCTGTTTTTTTGGGGGGAGGGGAGCGGGCAGGCATCTTTGGGACAGGAGGGTGTGGGCATCCCTCCTGCTGTTTTTTTTGGGAGGAGGGGAGCGGGCAGGCATCTTTGGGGCAGGAGGGAGTGGGCATCCCTCCTGCTATTTTTTTGGGGGGAAGGGGAGCGGGCAGGCATCTTTGGGGCAGGAGGGAGTGGGCATCCCTCCTGCTGTTTTTTGGGGGGGAGGGGAGCGGGCAGGCATCTTTGAGGCAGGAGGGAGTGGGCATCCCTTCTGCCGATTTTTTTTTTTTTTTTTATAGTCCATGTTGTTTTATAAACTGGATCAGAGGACACACATAGAGATTGAAACGCGGTAGTGATAGCACTGAACTCTGTGGCAAACCACCTGCGGAAGAATGTTTGATCTTCAAAAGCTAGTCAAAAACTGTATTGTTAATTCAATGTCTGGTTGAGCTGCAGTCGCATGCCACATTGGCTGGCTGAATTCATGAGAACGTGTTTTCCACACGTTCAAGGGATTGCCCCCTACTGTTCCCGACCAACAGACGAAGAAAGGGGATTATCACCTAAAGAAACACCTTAGGATATTTTGGGTCTTCTGCTTTGCAATTATCTATGACCCATTCAACTGAGGAGGTTGCGCTCCAAAATACCGATGTTTACTCATTCACCAGCCTACTTGTTTCTGCATAAACAGCCTTGTCAATAATGATCAATCCAGCCAATCCATAACATTTTCCCATAGCTCAAGAGACAGCACCGGTTACGAAGCTTAATCCTCTCACTATATAAAACAGCCAATAACAGACAGGATGCTTTGTATTACTTGGCCGACATTACAGCAATTATCCAGACCTTCCTCATGATTTCCATAATACTTGACATACCAGCAAGGTTTTGCAGAATTTTATTTAAAATGTATTTCAAATATTTATCTTCCGCTTAATGAACTAAGCGACTTACCGACTCGCAATCACCATTTCATTAGACACTACAACGTTTATTTACAAAACAGCGCTTTAAAATTCTAGCCTTCCTAACCGGAAAACAGATTGCACTGATCCCTAGGCCTTCTGATTTCAAGTCCACCATTACACTTTTAGACATTCTCAATATTATTTATTTATTTTTAAAAAAAATTTATATCTCACCTATCCAACAATTCTACGCGGGTCACAAACGAACATACATGATAAAGTACAAAAATACACTGTAAACATAACATAACATAACTTTATTCTTCCATACCGCCATAATCAAACAATTTCTAGGCGGTTTACACAGAAGAAGGCTGGACAATCAGCGAAATACAAATAGTTACAAATACAACACGTTACATAACAATATTCAGTATAAAATTTTTGTTAACCCTGATATCCACTTTTAGGAAATGAATTTGTCAAACAACGCTGATTTAATTACTTTTCTAAATGCACCATAAGACATCATGACTCCACCGATGTAATTACCCCACCAGGACTGCTGTTTACTTGCTTGGAATGCAAGGGTCCTATCCAAAAAAGTCTGCAGCCAATAATTTTTGGAAAGGCAAATAAACTGGAACTCCTTGGTTGTCCTCATTGGGTTATATAACGCAAAATGAGTTAAAAGGTAAGTTGGGGCAGTTCCCCAAATCAACTTAAAATAGATACAAGAAAATTTGAATAGCACTCGTGCCTCTATCAGGAACCAATGTAATAGACGATAGTAGGGACTGATATGGTCTTTTTTCCTCAATCCAAATATCAGTCGGACAGCTATGTTCTGTACTATTCTCAGTTTTCTCAAGATTTTCTTTGGTGCCCCCAAATAAACAATATTACAGTAATCCAGTATAGACAAGACCAATGCCTATACCAATAGTCTAAAGAATGGTTCTCAACCCTGTCCTGGAGACCCCCCAGCCATTCGGGTTTTCAAGATATCCCTAATGAATATGCATGAGAGAGATTTGCATACCTGACACTTCCATTATATGCAAATCTCTCTCATGCATATTCATTAGGGATATCTTGAAAACCCGACTGGCTGGGGGGTCCCCAGGGTTGAGAACCACTGGTCTAAAGGATAATGGATCAAAGTATTTTTTTATGGTCTTTAATTTCCATAGTGCGAAAAAGCACTTCTTTACCACTAAATTTGTATGTTCTACCATGGTTAGCTGTGAATGAAGTGCGACTCCCAGTATTTTTATAAATTTTGAAATCGGGTAGTCATGACCATTCAAACAGAGTGATGGTCTAATTATTTTATCTTTAAGGCTAGCCAGGAAAAATTAAGTTTTCTCTATATTAAGTTTCAATTTAAAATTGATTGTCCATTGCTCTATCTCAGTCATGATATGAGAAATTTGTTTTAAAATATTATTAGTTAAATCAGTGTTTTTCAACCTTTTTACACCTATGGACCAGCAGAAATAAAATAATTATTCTGTGGACCGGCATCGGTCCGTGGACCGGCAGTTGAAGAACACTGGGCTAAGCCGTGGGCCAGATCCCGCCCATCTCTACCCAATCTCCACCCCAGACCCCGCCCCCATAATAGTACTAATTGCACCTTGCACGTCCCGTGCCTCATCTGGAAGCCTTCCCTCTGACGTTGCAACGTCCGAGAGAAGGCATCCAGTTCAGGCGCAGGATGCCCTTAGGAGCCACTGCCCGTGGCTTTGTGCACTGAATCAGTGAGGAAGCGGGAGCTGGCTCGAAGATAACGCCGCATCGATCGCACCGTGGACCGGCGGTTGAAGAACACTGTTTTGGGCCTGATGCACATGCTGGCCCTGTGGAGCAGCAGGAAATTTCTGTGGACCGGCACTGGTCCATGGACCAGTGGTTGAAGAACACTGAGTTAAATCATTTAAAGGAATGAAAATGGAAATGTCATCACATAACAGAAACAAAGCAACACAGCCTAAATCAGGGGTGCCCACATTTTTTGGGCTTGCGAGCTACTTTTAAAATGACCAAGTCAAAATGATCTACCAACAATAAAATTTAAAAAAAACACAACGCACACTGTACGCATAGAAAATGTTAATTATCATTCCTATTCCAGGGTTTTTCAAAGAGGTCAAAGCAGATGACTCTATGCACTATCACCTCAGTAACAACCATACAAAAATAGACAAATATACCCTCCTCCCTTTTTACTAAACCACGATAGCAGTTTTTAGAGCGCAGGGAGCTGCGCTGAATGCCCAGCGCTGCTCTCGACGCTCATAGGCTCCCTGCGCTAAAAAAACTCTATTGCGGTTTAGTAAAAGGGGACCTTAGTGTAAAATATAGACAGCAGATATAAATTGAGACACATTTCGATCACTAAATTTAAAATAAAATCATTTTTCCTACCTTGTCTGGTGATTTCATGAGTCTCTGGTTGCACTTTCTTCTTCTGACTGTGCATCCAGTCTTTCTTCCCTTCTTTCAGCCTGTATGCTTCCTCTCCTCCACACCTCATTCCCTCCCCCAACTTTTCCTTCCTCTCTCCCTGCCCTTTCTTTCTCTCTGCCTCCCTTTCCTTTTTTTCTGTTTCTCTTCTTTCCTTTGTCTCCCTGCCTGCCCTTTTTCTTTCTTTCTTTCTCCCTGCCCTCCCCCAAGACACTGCCACTGCCATCGGGGACCCAAACTGCCATCGGGGACCAGGACCCAAACCGCCACCAATAACAGGCCCGAAAGCCGACGCCAATAACACGCCCAAAAGCCGACGCCGCCCCAACCTCTCCCTGCTTCGGCCGACCAGCATCGCGAGGAACTGTTGGGGGAAATGCTGCCGGGTCTTGCCTTCGCGGAAACAGAAAGTAGGCAGGACCCGGCAGCAAGAAGAGGAAATGCTTCACTAACATGTCTCCCGCCTTAGCCCGTAGCGAACGCTTGCTTCAGGGCTCTCAACATGTGCGTGCAGGCTTCCCTTCTCCCCCCCCCTCCCCCTCCCCGGACATAACTTCCGGTTTCGGAGGGAAGAGAAGAGAAGCCTGCACGCACACGTTAGAGCCCGGAGCATAAGTTCGCTAGGGGCTGAAATCTCCAAGCCGGTTTTTTGGGGTTTTTTTTTTAATGTTCAGCAGCGGCAGATGACAGCTGGGCGGACCGCCCAGCTAAAAGGCCCTAGGGAGAACACTGGAGAGGAAGGCTGATCGGCCCGTAGATCAGGACGGCAACACGAGTGCGATCGACTCGAGTTGCCTTCCTGAGCTACTGGTCGATCGCGATCGACGCGTTGGGCACCCCTGGCCTAAATAATCGCTAAAAAAAAAACCCCAGCAAATAATAAGAACATAAGAATATAAGCAATGCCTCCGCTGGGTCAGACCCCGGGTCCATCGTGCCCAGCAGTCCGCTCACGCGGCGGCCCAACAGGTCCAGGACCTGTGCAGTAATCTTCTATTTATAGCCTTCTATCCCCTTTTCCAGGAGGAAACTGTCCAATCCTTTCTTAAACCCCAGTAACTTACTCTGCCCTATATCACAGAACCAAGAGTTCTATGCGGACTTAAGTGGGGAGGGAGGGAAAGGGTAAGAGGTTGGGAGGACCGTTATTGAGGAGAGAGGGAAGAGCAGGTCAGTTGTTTAGGTATTTCAGGAACAGATGCGTTTTTGGTCGCTTCCTAAATTCCTCGTGGGTAGTGGGCGAAAGCAGTTGGTCTAGGTCTTTACCCCATAAGGCTGCTTGGTGTGAGAGAAGGTGGTCATGGTGTTTTTTCAGTTTGCAACCTCTAATTGGAGGGGAAACGGAGTTTGAATGTGTGCTTCTCTTACATTTGTTGGTGGAAAAGGAGAAAAGGTCCGTTATGTATTTGGGGGCTAGTCCATATAGTACTTTGAAGCAGAGGCAGGCAAATTTAAACTTTACACGTGCTTCCGTCGGCAGCCAGTGCAATTGTCGATAATAAGGTGTCACGTGATCGAATTTCTACAGCCCGGAGATAAACCTGACCGCAGCATCTTGCATCATTTGAAGACGTCATATACAGCATTAACCATTAAAATCCAGCTGCAATTAACCATTAAAATTCAGCTGCAATTAGTTTTTGCTTTCTGTATGGAGCAGAATCTTCAAATACGACCTAAGCAAATTTATTGATATAATGGGTGCCCTAGACATAGGGATGAGATATGACACTTATCCAAGGCAAGACAAATCATGGGCTGCATACGAAGGGGTTTCGTCAGCCGTAAGGCGGAAGTCATTATGCCATTGTATAGATCCATGGTGAGGCCCCACCTGGAATACTGTGTGCAATTCTGGAGGCCGCATTATCGCAAAGATGTGCTGAGACTGGAGTTGGTGCAAAGAATGGCCACCCGGATGGTCTCGGGACTCAAGGATCTACCATACGAAAAACGGCTTGACAAATTACAGCTATACTCGCTCGAGGAGCGCAGAGAGAGGGGAGACATGATCGAGACGTTCAAGTATCTTACGTTCAAGATATCTTCTTTTTCAAGGGTCCCACGACAACAAGAGGGCATCCGTTGAAAATCAGGGGCGGGAAACTACGAGGTGACACCAGGAAATTCTTTTTCACTGAAAGAGTGGTTGATCGCTGGAATAGTCTTCCACTACAGGTGATTGAGGCCAGCAGCGTGCCTGATTTTAAGGCCAAATGGGATCGGCACATGGGATCTATTCACAGGGCAAAGGTAGGGGAGGGACATTAAGGTGGGCAGACTAGATGGGCCGTGGGCCCTTATCTGCCGTCTATTTCTATGTTTCTATGTAAGGGAGGGCCAGCTCCGAAGATATCAGCCCCATTGCCTGGAAACATTTTTACTGTTTTACCTAACTCAAACATAAAACTACAAAATGCTTATCTAGCAAGATCATAAGAGGAAAAGCTACTCATGTAAGCTATCAATAGCCAAACAATTCTGTCTTATCAACTTTTGCTGAACACAGAGCTCCTTCTTAGAGTCCCCTGTTTGTCTTAATAAAGAGGTCATTGTACGCGGCAGAGAATGACCTCCATTTCCCCTTTGATTGTTTCATCTGCGCATTAGGCGTCTCCTTCGCAGAGTTTTAGTGAAAGCCATGAAACATGCACCCACCAAACACAGAAGCCCTCATTGTTAAGCGCTAGGTCCATCTAAGCCACCCCACAACGAGGCCTGAGGCGAAAATGACTTTTTCCCAGTATTAATTTACAAGGCCGCTTTTTGGAATAAAGATGTCCTCCCTCTGTGCTTCTCAGTGGAAAGACGTGCCAGTCCAAAACCCATGGCATGATCTAATGAATGTGAGGGTGGCAGTAGGGCCCAGAGTTAGGCTGTCCTAAATTAACTTGGTGTTAGCTACGGGGGCCCTGACAGTGAATTTCGGCTGGGACCCACATAACTATTTTTGTCCCTGAAAGAACACAATCCCTTTTCCAGCATCCCAAAGAGTCACTTTCTTCCTACCCCCTACTCCTAGCCCATGATAAAGCCTCCCTGGAGTGAGACTGCCACCCACCCCAAGGTCTAGGTAGGCCTTCCAGGACTATGTGAGGTCCCAAGTGGTTCGTGGGGGGTCATTGGGGGCAGGAACAAAGTCCCCTTCTTCCTGCCCCTTACAGCAGGCCTTTGCAAATGGCTGCTGCAACCTCCCTATAACATTTAACCCTTATTATTCAGTGCTGCTGTCTGCACGTGGCCTGACACTGAATACTGGGGGCTAGTCTAGCCAGCAACAGTTAGTAATTCTAAAAATGCCGACTAGTGCTGGCTGAATATCAGGGGGGAGGAGTGTTAGAAGGCAATTAAGAACATAAAAATAGCCTTACTGGGTGAAACCAATGGTCCATCAAGTCCAGTAGCCCATCCTCGTGGTGGCCAATCCAGGCCACCAGTACCTGACAAAACCCCAAAAAGTAGGAACATTCCATAAGAATCCCAAAGAATAGCAAGATTCCGAAATCCCAAAGAGTAACAAGATTCTAGAATCCCAAGGAGTAGCAACATTCCATGCCACCGATCCAGGGCAAGCAATGGCTTCCCATGTGTTATTCTCAATAACAGACTATGGACTGTTCCTCCAGGAAATTGTCCAAACCTTTCTTTTTTTTTTAATTTAATTTATTTATTTATAGAATTTTACAATATTACCAAGCATATACATCTTGTACAGTAAAGTGAGATCAAACAACATACTGAACTAAATTTCCAAAATTAAAATATACCACAATCATAATTCAGTTGAAAATAAAAATAGATAAATAAGGTAATAATGATCTAGCTGATCACACACTAGTCCTCCATATATTGGATCCAAGATTTAAAGAGTAGGACAAATATAAATCAAATTAATTAAAAGAAAATCCATGTCTTACTACAGTGAGGGGAGCTAACCTTCCATGGGCGCTGTTATTCCTTTTTCAAGACGTTTCGCTGAGAGAAAACTAATCAGTTGAGACGGTTCTGTAAAAATATACTTCAATGATAAATATCTAACCACACATTTACATGGATATCTCAGAAAGAAAAGAAAATACCCCCTATTTGAGTCACTCCAGGTTTTAAAAGTAGAAATTCTTTCCTTCTTTTTTGAGTCTCTCTGGAGACATCGGGGAAAATCTGAATATGGTGTCCCAGGAAGTCTTTGGACCTATTTTTAAAGAAACGTTTTAATATCCAATCCTTGTCTGGAGCCAAAGCAACAGACAACAAGAGAGTGGCTGGAACAGCCAATTCTCTATCCGATTGTTCCAGTATTGCAGAAATGTCCAATGATCTCTCCCGGGGTTCCTCAATTTTTCCTTCTTCTTTGGATTGGGGCTTGGCAGGAAGGTAATACACTCTTGTAAGAGGAGGTAAGGAGCTTTCAGGAATTTCCAATATTTCCATAAAATACCTTTTCACCATTTCTCTAGGAGAAGTTGACAAGATCTTTGGAAAATTTATAAATCTCAAATTATTAATTCGACCATTATTCTCCTGAGCTTCCAACTTCCTCCTGAGTATTATATTATCTTTAACCAACAAATCTTGATTTTGTTTCAAAATCATTAGCTCCTTACTTGTATTTTGTGACTCTATTTTTAATTGAGAAATATCCTGCTTTAAAACATTTATTTCTTCTTTTTGTTCTTTTAATTCTTTGTCCAAACTTTTTATTTGAGGATTTAAAGAATTCCCCAAATTCATTACCAAGTCCCATAATGCATCAAGTGTGACTTTAGGGGGTTTTGTAGGTGAAAAAAGTTGTAATGGTGTAGTATCTAAATGTTCTGAAATTAGCTTTACCTCAGTGGCGTCTTGTATTCCCCCAGCCTCTGTTGTCCCGGTCGCCATTCATCCAAACCTTTCTTAAAACCAGCTACGCTATCCGCTCTTACCACAACCTCTGGCAACGCGTTCCAGAGCTTAGCTATTCTCCGAGTGAAAAAATATTTCCTCCTATTGGTTTTAAAAAGTATTTCCCTGTAACTTCATCAAATGTCCCCTAGTCTTTGTAATTTTTGACAGAGTGAAAAATATGATCCACTTGTACCCGTTCTACTCCACTCAGGATTTTGTAGACTTCAATGTGACATGAAATGGTAGAGGATGTGGCTGCCATGACTTGGTCAAAACCTTCTAGAAATAAGCATTAAGGGATGAAGTTAGGCGATATTCACATAGGGATTGTATATAAGATGGACATTTTGGCCCAGATTCTACAAATGGTGCCATTGTTGGCATCCAGCTTATAAACAGCCGCCGATCACGTGTCAATCACACAATGTTGCTGTTTATAAAATCGCAGCTTCGGAAAAGGCAGGTGCCAGAAATTTAGGCCTGGGTTTTCAAGGCCTACATTTTTACGTGGATTGCGTCTATAAAGGTGCTTTACGACGCTTAATGCCACTACAGTGATGTAATTATATTAAGAAAAAAGTCCAGTTTAATATTAATCTTCAAACATTGATAAGGAAATACTTTGATGCCCGATCCTCAGAGGGTTAATTTCCCATTAGTTCAAGTGGACAGAGCCCACCGAACCCGATCTTCATAGGATCAAATGTATCTTTTTTTTTCTTTTTTTCTTTTTACGTCATTTATCTCATTCATGAGTTATAAATATAAAACTTTTACTTAGCTTTTATAATTTTTTTTAAAGGGGGAGCGCCTCCACCAACATGTCCATGTTTCACACGCTTTCCTCAGGGTCGAGGCTCCCTAGTATATTATTGTACTCAGCAGAAATCGCTCCGTTCGATATGGTGTCATTCTATTTTTCACCATATCGAACCATATCGACACCATATCGAACGGAGCGATTTCTGCTGAGTACAATAATATACTAGGGAGCCTCGACCCTGAGGAAAGCGTGTGAAACATGGACATGTTGGTGGAGGCGCTCCCCCTTTAAAAAAATGATAAAAGCTAAGTAAAAGTTTTATATTTATAACTTATGAATGAGATAAATGACGTAAAAAGAAAAAAAAAGATACATTTGATCCTATGAAGATCGGGTTCGGTGGGCTCTGTCCACTTGAACTAATGGGAAATTAACCCTCTGAGGATCGGGTATCAAAGTATTTCCTTATCAATGTTTGAAGATTAATATTCAACTGGACTTTTTTCTTGATATAACTACTGTATATAGACTGATTCCAGTTACAAGTATAGCCACTAGAGTATTTTTCTCTACTACAGTGATGTAAGGCATCGTAATGCACCACCAAAGGCACGATGCAGGCGCTGGGTTTTTAGACACCAGTAGTAGGGTCACCAGATTTTAGTTAAGTAAAATCTGGACCCATAGCTATGCCCCCAGGCCCGCCCAGTTCTGCCCACATCACATCCCAGCCCCTCCCCTTCAACCTGTTCTCGTCGGGCAGTTGGGCATCCACGCAGGCGCCGATGCAATGCATTGACATTACGCGCGCATGCCCGTATCTCCGCATTGCATCCGCACATGTGCGGATGCCCTCCCGACACGGTCCCAAAGAAGAAGCTTTTCAAAACCCGGACAAAGTTCCGGGATTTGAAAAGCTGTCCGGACACTCGGACATGCCCTCTTAAAATAGGACGTGTCCGGGTAAATCTGAACCTCTGGTAACCCTAGCTGGTAGGCGCCAATATTTTGCTTTTTAAAATGCTTTTTTAGTTTTTAACTAACTTAAGGCACCATTTATAGAATATGGCCCTTTATCTCTTTTCGACCATGAGGCTTTTACCATAAAGTATTCATGGACGTGGTATTGGTAAAGGGAAAACAATTAGTTATTCTAAGCAGGAAACAGTAAGCAGTAATCCTCATACTTTCCGAAATGAGTAATTTAATTGCTATGATTAATTACTTTAAACTGAGAACTAACTAGTAACTGTAATTACTTTTGAAGAGTAATTAGCACGACACTGTGTGCCTTATTCTATGCTCTATATGTGTCAGGGTGATTCCTGCCCATGTTCTGCCCAGACTCTGCCCACTTGAACGCACTAGTTAAGACATGCATGCAGTTCCAGAATAGCATGCAGACAGATTTCCAGGTTTAAGCACATATTATGCACACAGATGCAAGGATCCTGGTCGTTTGCATTCATTGTTGTCACCTAAACGTTACTGTCTTTTTCGCAGCTAATGTAGGTGCATTTAATGCTGTGGTGAACAGCAGACAGTAAATTACCATGCAATAAGAGGTATTAACGAGTGAATTAGCACGTGATAGGTCTTAGTCCAACCTTGGCCAACAAAGGAACTCCACTCAAGATTTTGTAGCCTTCAATCCTATCTCCCCTCAGCCGTCTCTTTTCCAAGCTGAAGAGCCCTAACCGTAATAGTCTTTCCACATACGAGAGGAGTTCCGTCCCCTTTACCATCTTGGTCGCTCTTTGAACCTTTTCTAGCACCACTATATCTTTCTTGAGATAAGGAGACCAGAACTGAACGCAATACTCCAGATGAGGTCGCACCATGGAGCGATACAGGGGCATTATGACATTCTTAGTCTTGTTAACCATCCCTTTTTAAAAATTATTTCTATCATCCTATTTGCTTTTTTGGCTGCCGCCACCCATTGGGCAGAAGGTTTCATCGTATTGTCTACGATGACACCCAGATCCTTTTCTTGGGCGCTAACCCCCACGGTGGACCCTAGCATCCGGTAACTGTGACTCGGGTTATTCTTCCCAATGTGCATCACTTTGCATTTCTCCACATTAAATTTCGTCTGCCACTTGGACGCCCAGTCTTCCAATTTCCTAAGGTCCGCCTGCAATTTTTCACAATCCGCGTGCATTTTAACCACTTTGAACAGTTTAGTGTCATCTGCAAATTTACTCACCTCGCTCGTCGTTCCAATTTCCAGATCACGTATAAATAAGTTAAATGGCACCGGTCCCAGCACTCATCGATTGTTTTTTTTTATTTTTTAGTTGCCTTATATAAAACTCAGTCCTAACTACATCTCTCGATTTGTTTGCAGTCTATTCTCAGAAATCAAAAATGACACCTTCTTGAGATGTTGGAACATGTTTAAAAGTAAGTTGCCCGATTATACATTTTAAACAGATTTTGGGGGAATCATTCAGGGCTCCTTTTAATAAGCTGTGCTAGCGGTTTTAGCGCGCGCTACATCGCCCTGCGTGCTAGACGCTAACGCCGCCATTGAGCTGGCGTTAGTTTTTACGCATAGCACGGGGGTTAGCGTGCGCTAAAAACGCTAGTAAAAGAAGCTTTTAGTTTAATTACAAAACTCTAGGGGGGGGCCCTAGAGGTCTGAAAGATAATTCATTGGGGGGAAGGGAAGTTGTGGTGGCTAATGGGTGCCTATAATCCTTGTTTCTGCTTCTTCCTCGCTCCCCTCTGCCATCGCTCACACACAGACCAAGTTACACAGTACTATACACAGGTGTGACATAAAATTCTTGATATTTCATCAGGGTAGGCATTGGCCTTCAAATTATTGCTGGGCCTGGATTACTTTGGGGAGCCGATAGCTGATTACGCCGCCGCCTGTCTTTCTGAACGCGGGTCGTAAAGTAAACGGGGAGATCATTTCAATTCTCTTGCACTGGATGAAAATGCATTTTGAAACACCAAATTTCCTTTCCATTTAACATCAAAAGAATAATGTACCGCGTTGTGTGAAAACATATTAATCAAACCTCAGTCCAATAAAAATGCAATCTCCTTCGCTCTCCCCTAGCTTCCAGTTTCCTGAAGTTCTTTTGCTTTTAATGCACCTCAAATTACAGATGTCATCCTAAGCTTTGGCACCTTAAATCTCCATTAAGTACTGTTTAATGCCCGCTACATAACACTGAAGTGCCAATAGAAATAATTTGTTGTGTCTAATAAGAACACCAAAGTTATTCATTATGGACTAAGCTATTAAAATATATGTGAAACCAATTTCAGAAGACTGACATGAAACAACAGCTCCAGCAGTGAAGCTTGCCCAGTAACTGAATGTTAAGTACTGTATCCTGCAATCCTATATGGGAATCCAGAGACAGAGACGACAAAGTCATAGATGTATTTAAAAGTAAATCTAGAAACAGAGAAACCTGATGGCAGATAAAAGCCAAATGGCCCATCCACAGCATCCACTATCTCCTTCTCTCCCTATTGGCTAAGGCTCTTAACATTTGCATCTTCTCTTCCTATAGGCTAAGGCTCTTTATACCTGCATTGTGAGGTCATAGAGCTTTATGGCTATAGAAACATGATGGCAGAAAAAGGCCAAATGGCCCATCCAGAGCATCCACTATCTCCTTCTCTCCCTATTGGCTAAGGCTCTTAACATTTGCATCTTCTCTTCCTATAGGCTAAGGCTCTTTACACCTGCATTGTGAGGTCATAGAGCTTTATGGCTATAGAAACAGAGAAACATGACGGAAGATAAAGGCCAAATGGCCCATCCAGTCTGACCATCTGCAACATCCACTATCTCCTCCTCTCCCTATTGGCTAAGGCTCTTAACATTTGCATCTCCTCCTCCTATAGGCTAAGGCTCTTTACACCTGCATTGTGAGGTCATAGAGCTTTATGATTATAGAAACATGATGGCAGAAAAAGGCCAAATGGCCCATCCAGTCTGTCCTCAACATCCACTATCTCCTCCTCTCCCTATTGGCTAAGGCTCTTAACATTTGCATCTCCTCTTCCTATTGGCTAAGGCTCTTTACACCTGCATTGTGAGATCATAGATTTTTATGATTATAGAAACATAGAAACATGATGGCAGATAAAGGCCAAATGGCCCATCCAGTCTGCCCTCAACATCCACTATCTCCTCCTCTCTGAGGAGTGGCATGCAACTGAGGCAGTGAATGCAAATCTCTCTCATGCATATTCTTTGTGGATATCCTGAAAACCCGATAGAACAAGTTGTGCCCTGAGGACTGGGCTGGGAATGGCTGCTTCAGTGGCATAGTAAGGGGGAGGGGCGATGAGGGAGTTCTGCCCCGGGCGCCATTTTGGTGGCTGTGCTGGCACCCCTCCTCCCCTCGCCACACGCGCACCCCCTTCCCTTCCTCCGTACCTCTTGTTGTTCACTGCCATGAGCAACAACTTCAAGGTGTTCCTTGCAACTGCATCAGCTCTCCCGTTGACGTTACTTCCGGGTGCCATGCATAGGAAGTGACATCAGAGGGAGAGCCGCTAGGGGTCGCAAGAAGCAAGTTTAAGTTGTTACTCACGACGGTGAACAATTAGACGTACGGGAAGGGAAGGAGTGGTGTGCGCGCGGCAGGGGGGATTGGGGAAGGAGCGGGGGAGGGGCAGAAATGAGGGCGAGAGAGGGGCACCTCCGCCCTGGGCGTCTCTCATCCTCGCTACGCCACTGGGCTGCTTTATGCATTTTTGACGATACGCATGTGCCCTCTTCAGAAGGTCTCATTTAATCATGACGCCTTAAAATCTCCTAGATCTAGCTTCTCATTTTTCAGTTGGGCCAATGAAAGGTTCCCCAACTTGCATGGCTTACATGGCTCTCCATAAACATAGCATGGCAACCTCTCATCCAAAAGAAACTTAGTGCAAAAAGGAACAGGGCCGAGGACAAATGCCTTCTTCCTCCATCTCAAAAGTTCCAGTCTCTTTTCTGACAGAACTTAAAATTGGGTCCACAAACTCTCCCGCCAATATTCAACATTCAAACTTGGATTTCCACAAACTTTCCTGCCAAAATTCAAATTCATGGCCAACAGACTTCCCTGTTCTCAATCAGATCAGCCCAACAAACTCTCCTGCCAATATTCAACATTTAAACTTGGATTTCCACAAACTTTCCCGCCAAAATTCAAATTCATGGCCAACAGACTTCCCTGTTCTCAATCAGGTCAGCCCAACAAACTCTCCCGCCAATATTCAACATTCAAACTTGGATTTCCACAAACTTTCCCACCAAAATTCAAATTCATGGCCAACAGACTTCCCTGTTCTCAATCAGGTCAGCCCAACAAACTCTCCCGCCAATATTCAACATTCAAACTTGGATTTCCACAAACTTTCCCGCCAAAATTCAAATTCATGGCCAACAAACTTCCCTGTTCTCAATCAGGTCAGCCCAACAAACTTTCCCGCCAAAAAATCAAATTTCTTGACCCACAGACTGCCCTGCTCTCAATCAGGTCCGTGGACTCACTGCAGATCTCACAGCATACCATGAAGAAAGCCACAGCGTGATGGCTGAAACATCGGCTCTTTCTACTCAGGCGCAGCGAGACCCGGAAAACTGCTGCAATCATGACACCAGCCGCGGAAGCCTAAGATAACTTCCGTGGCGTCCTATTTTCTCCAGCACTCTGCCGTCTGTCCAGCCTACGTTGCTAAAGAGAAACCAGCGTCTCTGCAGCGAGTTCTAACTTCATTTTCCCCTCAATTCGTTCCAAGAAATTACCATGACAAAAATCACAGCCCTTTAGACTGTATTATGCACCATCTGTCATTAGGGTAAATGTTCTAATCATGTAGTTTGACAGCACCGAATGCCGTTGACTCTAGACCAAAAAAATAAAGATATACAGTATGCCAGAGAGAGAGAGATGGCGAGATATAGATATGTAAACACTTTAAATTCAGTTGTACACAAAACTACACAGCATTTGCTCTAGGCGGAGAAAGTAATGGCATAAATCACATTACAGCAGCTGCAAATCAGGTTAGCCTTTTACCATACAAGCTGGAAATAATGCACCGAAGAAAACAATCTGAAAATGTATCATAAAAAGGACTTTTCTGTAATGGATGTCAAACAAGGAACTGGGGTGGTTTTTTTTCTTTTCCTAACCTGTCTTTCATCAAGTAACTGCTCAGCCCCAGAGACACATTTCTCAGCTTCATTTTAAGAACAGTATTCCCGCTGTAAATTAACTGGGTTACTTTACAGCATCTGCTCTTCTCTAAACAAATTTCAACAGAAAACTCATCGGAAATAGATTAACGCCTGAAATAAAATACTAGGTTAAAGGCAGTCCGTGAACTCGTAGGAGTTTTAACTCATAGTATAGCTAATTTTGGCACTAGGGCCCACAACAGGAAGAAGGGAAAGATCTCTTGGTTTGGCCTAGTGGTCCGTGTCGGTGTGGCGGGATCTTCATTTGATCCTCAGGCCAGGGTTTAGGTGCAAAAGGCTGTCCTGACTTTAACCAGGTGACAACTCAGGATCCAGATATTCAATGCCAGGAGTGGCACCCGCTCCGCTATTGATTATCGGGTGGAAGGTTAACATAAGAAAATAAGAATAGCCTTACTGGGTCAGACCAATGGTCCATCAAGCCCAGTAACCTGTTCTCACGGTGGCCAATCCAGGTCACTAGTACCGGACAAAACCCAAGGAGTAGCAACATTCCATAGAGAATCCAAAAGAATAGCAAGATTCCGGAATCCCAAAGAGTAATAAGATTCTAGAATCCCAAGGAGTAGCAACATTCCATTTAGAATCCCAAAGAATAGCAAGATTCCAGAATCCCAAACAGAAATAAGATTCTAGAATCCCAAGGAGTAGCAACATTCCATAGAGAATCCAAAAGAATAGCAAGATTCCGGAATCCCAAAGAGTAATAAGATTCTAGAATCCCATGGAATAGCAACATTCCATTTAGAATCCCAAAGAATAGCAAGATTCCAGAATCCCAAAGAGTAACAAGATTCTAGAATCTCAAAGAGTAGCAACATTCCATATAGAATCCAAAAGAATAGCAAGATTCTGGAATCCCAAAGAGTAACAAAATTCTAGAATCCCAAGGAGTAGCAACATTCCATAGAGAATCCAAAAGAATAGCAAGATTCCAGAATCCCAAACAGAAATAAGATTCTAGAATCCCAAGGAGTAGCAACATTCCATAGAGAATCCAAAAGAATAGCAAGATTCCGGAATCCCAAACAGTAATAAGATTCTAGAATCCCAAGGAGTAGCAACATTCCATAGAGAATCCAAAAGAATAGCAAGATTCCGGAATCCCAAAGAGTAACAAAATTCTAGAATCCCAAGGAGTAGCAACATTCCATAGAGAATCCAAAAGAATAGCAAGATTCCGGAATCCCAAAGAGTAACAAGATTCTAGAATCTCAAAGAGTAGCAACATTCCATATAGAATCCAAAAGAATAGCAAGATTCTGGAATCCCAAAGAGTAACAAAATTCTAGAATCCCAAGGAGTAGCAACATTCCATAGAGAATCCAAAAGAATAGCAAGATTCCAGAATCCCAAACAGAAATAAGATTCTAGAATCCCAAGGAGTAGCAACATTCCATAGAGAATCCAAAAGAATAGCAAGATTCCGGAATCCCAAACAGTAATAAGATTCTAGAATCCCAAGGAGTAGCAACATTCCATAGAGAATCCAAAAGAATAGCAAGATTCCAGAATCCCAAACAGAAATAAGATTCTAGAATCCCAAGGAGTAGCAACATTCCATAGAGAATCCAAAAGAATAGCAAGATTCCGGAATCCCAAACAGTAATAAGATTCTAGAATCCCAAGGAGTAGCAACATTCCATTTAGAATCCCAAAGAATAGCAAGATTCCGGAATCCTAAAGAGTAACAAGATTCTAGAATCCCAAGGAGTAGCAACATTCTGTGCTACCGATCCAGGGCGAGTAGTGGCTTCCCCATGTCTTTCTCATTTTGTTGCAAACTTATAAATATTAAGTTAAAAATAAATGCCACACTCCAGAAAGTACTTGTACGTATGCATCGTTCCTCTCAATTTTATTATAAGCATTTTCCACATGTAAAACATGCCGGAAATGATTTATCAAATTAGTCCCATGGGGGTAAATCTGTAGAATAGATGCTAACATTTATGCAACAATTCCACAGGTAATTATTAGAATAATGGCTTATATGTGAAAAGGGTTATGACTTGATACAGTGTTTTCCCGAAAATTTGCGGTTCGTGCTTCGCGGACTCACTCACTCGCAGTTTTCTCCGACTGCCTCTTCCTGTAGTAAAATAGGGCTACACCAATCAGGAGCTGCGTGTCAAAGCAGCTCTTGATTAGCCCAACTTTACTGCAGGAAGAGGCGGTCGGAGCAGACTGCGAGTGATTTCCTTTGCCCGCTGGTGCTCCAGCTGCCCTCTCCTGCCTCCCCTTGCGAATTTTGGAGGAGTACTGTATACCACCTTTCTGTGGTTACAATCAAAGCGGTTTACAAATGACGTTCAAGTACTTAATTTCTAACAGGCTGCTTCGGCCTTGTCTGCCCGTGAATTCACTCTGCCTTGTTACTGATGACGTCATCAGTAACACAGCAGAGTTCACGGGTGGACAAGGCCGAAGCAGCCTGTTAGAGTGCTCCTGGCCCGACACTGCTTAGGGAGGTAAGTAGGGCTCGTGGCCAGGTTCCAATGGGAGGGAGGGAAGGATGGGGATTCGGCTGTGTAGCGGGTGATCGGGGGGGGGGAAGGGAGTGCTCGCTTAAGGGTCCTGCTGCAAGAGGAAGGGGAGGGAAGCTGGGCAAGAGTTCTGCTGCACGAGGGATGGGGGGACTGGAGGAAAGATACTACACATGTGGGGGAGAGAAAGGAAAGAGGGAGAATTGAGGTGAAGGAGAGGAAGGGAGAGATGATCATTGCATACCCCGAAAATAAGACCTAGTGCCTTTTTTGGGCCTAAAATTAATATAAAACACTGGCTTATTTTGGGGGAAACACGGTAGAACATGCTTACCACAAGGACTTACCGCAGAGTGCGCTCAGGTTAAATTCCAAGCTATAAAAATCTTTTTTATTTTTACCACGGAAAGCGGGTGTTTCTGTGGTAATCAGCGCTGTTACATTGCCGAACAATAACTAATTAGCACATAATTAGCGCATGAGCCCTTACCATTTGCAAAATAGGCGGCGATAGGAGCTCACACGCTAAGCTTTTTTAACGGCCGTACGGTAATGGCAACTTGACGATCGATCGAGTGCACATGTCCTCTCATAAGGAATTTTAAACTTTTTCTGGACCTTCAGAGGTGAGATTCTCTAGGGAATGCCAACGAGAATAGTTAGTCACCAAAATCTTCATTAGCCCGTTTTTCTAAATTCACTTCTTCCTGTTTGAGTCATTCACTGTAAATTCATGGTAGAAATTATTACTTGACTTGATACTTTGTATTTTATGAATCCATATCATTGCTTCTCGTAATCGTCATCGGGGGATGCTCCCATTGCCGACACAAATTCATGCTTTGCTCTCAGTCTGTTTCAAGGCTGCTTCCCCCTTGATATCCCTCCGATAGGATTAACATTAATATATAGCCATTAAAATTCCTCTATACAATTAAGGGTGTTATTGATTACTGAATTTTATGTTATTATGTACACTTCCCCTCCCCATTCACTGTTCCTGCACTTGCGGTTTCATATAATCGTGATTTTTTTCTGGGGAGGGGGAAAATTTAAAAAACAGTCTTAATGTTAAAAAAATCCATCTTTTTTTCCTCCCTGCCGCCTTCCCAGACTTACTTGATGGTCTAGAGGGCTTTCGGGGTAGGAGCGATCTTCCTACGCTCCTGCCCCGTGCAAATCGCCATGAAGAAATGGCTGCTGGGAGTTCCCGTAGTCTCTCGAGACTACGTCGGGAACTCCCTACAGCCATTTCCTGATGGCGATCTGCACGGGGCAGGAGCGTAGGAAGATCGCTCCTGCCCCGAAAGCCCTCTAGACTAGTGTTCTTCAACCTTTTTACACCCGTGGACCGGCAGAAATAAAATAATTATTTTGTGGACCAGCAAACTAATAGGACTAAAATTTAAAAACCCCGTTTACGCTCCATCTCCGCGAGCTCGGTCCCCGCAAACAATCTGATCCCATCTGCACAAGCCGCAATTATGATTTTATATTGAACGTATTTTATTAAAGTATAAAAAGAAACAATATTCTGAACAATTGTGATTTTATAAATACAAATATACAGAGCACGGACCAACAAAACCCCTGTCTCCCCTCCCCTTCACATATATCCCCTCTACTATCAAGAAAACTGAACAAGCCAAGTTCATAGAAATATCATGCTAACAGAATACTGCAGTCCCCAGATATGTCTCTAGCAGGATATATATTTCAAATCTGATATATTCTAATCACAAAATAGAAATAAAATTATTTGTTTCTACCTTTTGTTGTCTCTGGTTTCTGCTTTCATCTTCTTTTCACTCTCTTCCTTCCAGCGTCTGCCCTCTCTGTCTCTTCAATCCAGCATCTGCCCCTTCCATCTACTGTCTGACCTCTCCCCCTTCCATATGGTATTTGTCTTCTTTCTATACCCCTCTCCCCTTTCCATCCAGCCTATGCCCCTCTCTCCTTTTTACACAATTCACTCCAGCTTCACTGCTCTCTTCATTTTTATCTCTCCTACACCAGATCTAGCATCTTTGTCCCTCTCAATTTCTCTGCTGACCCCCCTTCCCATCTCATTCCTATCTCTCCCCTTCCCTTCCTCTAATCTCCCTGCAAGCTGTTTCCTTCCTTTTTTCTTCTCCCTTCCCTCCTCCCTCTGTCCAGCAGTAACTCTCTTCCTTTTCCTTTCCCTCCTCCCCTCCCATCAGCATCTCTCCTTCTCCCTCTCCAGGTCCAGTAGCAGCTGTCCCTTTTTCCCCCTTACCCAGCAGCTTCCCAGATTCCTTTCCCTCCTCCCCTCCCAGCAGCATCTCTCCTTCTCCCTCTCCAGGTCCAGTAGCAGCTGTCCCTTTTTCCCCCTTACCCAGCAGCTTCCCAGATTCCTTTCCCTCCTCCCCTCCCAGCAGTATCTCTCCTTCTCCCTCTCCAGGTCCAGTAGCAGCTGTCCCTTTTTCCCCCTTACCCAGCAGCTTCCCAGACTCCTTTCCCTCCTCCCCTCTCATCAGCATCTCTCCTTCTCCCTCGCCAGGTCCAGTAGCAGCTGTCCCTTTTTCCCCCTTACCCAGCAGCTTCCCAGACTCCTTTCCCTCCCCCCTCCCAGCAGCATCTCTCCTTCTCCCTATCCAGGTCCAGTAGCAGCTGTCCCTTTTTCCCCTTGCCCAGCAGCTTCCCAGACTCCTTTCCCTCCTCCCCTCCCAGCAGCATCTCTCCTTCTCCCTCTCCAGGTCCAGTAGCAGCTGTCCCTTTTTCCCCCTTACCCAGCAGCTTCCCAGACTCCTTTCCCTCCCCCTCCCAGCAGCATCTCTCCTTCTCCCTATCCAGGTCCAGTAGCAGCTGTCCCTTTTTCCCCTTGCCCAGCAGCTTCCCAGACTCCTTTCCCTCCTCCTCTCCCAGCAGCATCTCTCCTTCTCTCTCTCCAGGTCCAGAAGCAGCTGTCCCTTTTTCCCCCTTACCCAGCAGCTTCCCAGACTCCTTTCCCTCCTCCCCTCCTAGCAGCATCTCTCCTTCTCCCTATCCAGGTCCAGTAGCAGCTGTCCCTTTTTCCCCTTGCCCAGCAGCTTCCCAGACTCCTTTCCCTCCTCCCCTCCCAGCAGCATCTCTCCTTCTCTCTCGCCAGGTCCAGTTGCAGCTGTCCCTTTTTTTTTTTTTCACCATGCCAGCAGCTTTCTCCCCTCCCTGCAACTCTCCTTACTTGCCAGCGCTGCGATTCAGTAAGGCAGCCTCAGGTCCTTTGTTGGGTCGCACGCCTCTGAGGAAAGCGGAAGTTGCATCATCAGAGGCGGCCCGACTCAGCAAAAGCTCCAAGGCTTACTTCCTGAATCGCTGCGCTTGTAAGGAGAGACGCTGGGAGGGAAGAAAGCACAGTCTGAGGCTCCCCATTATCTCTCCGGCCCTGCGCTCCTCGATCTTGCCGGTCCTGCGCGGACCGGCAGGAAATTGAAGAAGTTGATCTCGGCGGTCCTGCGCGGGCCGGCAGGAATTTTCTGCGGACCAGCACCGGTCCGCGGACCGGCGGTTGAAGAACTGTGCTCTAGACCACCAGGTAAGGCCGGGAAGGCGGCAGGGAGGTGGGGGTGGGTCAGAGCCGGATAATCGCGGTTTTTCGGCATTCGCGGTCCGGCTCTGCCCATATCCCCCGTGAATGACGAGGGAGAAGTGTAATGTAATTCTTTCTCCTCAATGATGTGGGCTTGATGGGATTTCTGATTTTCTATGACTGATTTAAGTTGTATTAAATAATATTTCTATATTTTTGGTATAAATTCCCATATCCTGTATACTTGTTTGGATACATTAATAAATTTCAATTAAAAAAACAAACCATAGCCATTAATACAGAAAATTGCACATTTTACTGCAGCTGCTAAAATGGTCTTAGCACGTGCAAAAGACCTATGAAAGGGCGTGCTAAGGCCACGTTTTAGCACTGCTGTGTAAAAGGACCGACCAAAGTGCATTTTTGTAAGCAGAGTCTGTACATGGTGTGCGTTATCACTAGCATTTAGGCGTGAACACTCTATGGCTGGTGTAAATCTAACCTGTTGCACTGATGGTCGCAGTGGCTGCCTCAACACCATGAGGGTGTGAGTTTTGATCCCAGCGTGCTTCCCGTGACTCTTGGCAAGTAACTTAGGCCCCAAGTCACTAATGTCAGCAATCGTCACTAAACAGCGACGATCGCCGATCGAATTCACAAAACGGCCCACCGCGTGTTTTTCCCCTCGATCGTCCATTTTCCGATCTGGCCATGCAAATGAGTAAAACCCCATGCAAAATAGCCAAGAGATCGATTCACTTATATTGCTTGGCTATTTTGCATCAGGTTTTACGATCCTAAAACCCGACTGCTGTAGACTGGATTTTTTTTTTTCATTTCTTTTTCCATGGCACAGATATTTTGCGTGTATTACACACGTGTATGCACCCAATACACGTGTGTAATACACGCAAAATATCTGTGCCATGGAAAAAAAAATTCAGTCTACAGCAGTATAGGCCAGTACTCTATAAGACAAAGTAGACACCTATATTTCTTTATAGAACAGACTTGTACCATGTGTGTTATACAATTGCCCTACTAGTGTACATTACTGTGTACACTTCTTTTTGGATAAAAACAAGCCTGCTGTCAGACCCCTAAATTGCCCATAGGTCCAGGCTTGACTTCCTTAAACTCTCATCCTATTATGCTCGGGGATAATGAGGATGGAGTATGCAATCTTCTGATCCTGCATTGCTGTGCAATAGAGATTAACAACACCGAGATGGACTTAATCCATCAATCTAGTCAGTGGTTCTCAAAAACCAGTCCTCAGGACATACCCAACCCATCTGCATGAGGTAGATTTGCATAGAATGGAGGCGGGGCATGCAAATTTCTTTTGTGCATACTCATTGTGGATATCCTGAAAACCCGACTGGCTGGGGGCGTGTCCTGGTGCTGCAATAGTTCCAAAGAGGATTATTTTTGGCAAAACTGAAACCCAAACAGAGGCGAGTTCAGTCTGAAATTCGAATCGAAAGCTAAGCTTACCCTGGGCCTCTTGTTGGTTATTGTGAAGTATAATAAGCAGAAAAATGGCTGCGGTCCAAATTTTGCATGAACAGCAAGTATATTTGCTCATTGGACTGTGCGGGAACTTGGATTGTCTCAAACCGTCTGCGCTACATAGATTCAAATTAATTATAGAAAGGTCTCTAGCAAGCAGACTGTCATATACACACACTGTAAAAAAAAAAAATAAAGCGTCTGCAAACTGAGCGAGAGCCAAAATCAGCTGACCTCAGCTGTTCTGTGTGCCATCTTTCCACATGCACTCAATAGACATTTCAAAGATGCACTCGCTCAGCTTCAGGCATAAAAAAAAAAAAAAAAAAAAGCTAATTTGCTTCTTTGGCACTGGTTGATAAAGATTAAGGGGCAGATTTACATTTTTGGCAGAAAAAATGTACAAAGTCTGAGAGGCGGCATGTTGGCACACTTCTGAAATGGCTTCAATTTTGCCCAAGGATGTGGAGGGCAATTCTTATGTGGAAACAGATTAAAGCAGTTACATGAGGCCAGTTGCATAGTAAGGAGGGGAAGGGGGATAGACCGTCACGGGTACCATCTTCACCGGGGGAGCGTCACCGCATTTCCTCCTCTCCACCCCTAATACCTAGATGTTCGCCGGCGCAAACGGCATCTTCCACTTGCTGCTTGTGCCGGCCTCAGCTCCCTTTGGATGTCATTTCCTGCTCACGGGACCAGGACGTGATGTCAGAAGGGAGCTAAGGCCGTCGCGAGCAATAGGTGGAAGATACTGCTCACCGGCGAACATTTCAAGAGGCACTTAAGTGGCAGGTAAGAGTGGGGGCACAAGGCGCGGCGTTGCCAGGCACCACCGCCCCGGGCACCTGTCCCAGTACAGCAATTCTTATGTTCTTATGTGAACCAAGTATAGGACAATCAAGCCATTGTGACATCACTGGTGAGGTTGGCTCTTAGGCATTGGTGGAATGAGGCATTATGACATCACAGTCTCGGCTTAGGAATGTTGCTACTCTTTGGGTTTCTGCCTGGTACTTGGGACCTGGGTTGGCCACTGTTGGAAACAGGATTCTGGGCTTGATGGACCTTCGGTCTGTCCCAGTATGGCAATTCATATGTTCTTATGTGAGCCAAGTATAGGACAATCAAGCCATTGTGACATCACTGATGAGGTTGGCTCTTTTTGGTGGAATGAGGCATTATGACATCACAGTCTCAGCTCTGGAATGTTGCTACTATTTCGGTTTCTGCCAGGTACTTGGGACCTGGGTTGGCCACTGCTGAAAACAGGATACTGTGCTTGATGGACGTTCGGTCTGTCCCAGTATGAAAATTCTTATGTTCTTATCCTTCTGTGTACGGAAGCATAGTTAGAATTTCCCCATCGAAGGGACACCATTGATCTGCACAGGGACAGCCAGGATTTAACTCCCAGCTCTAAAAAGAATTGACAGAATCCAGCTACAATTGACATGACTCGCCGATATTGTACCAGGCCGAAACAGAAGGAGAAATTCATTGATTCTAGCATTTGTGGGTATTTATATTTATTGGTTCATAGACAATTGCGTGCAAGACAATCGCGCGCGGACAAAATCGCGCAGACAACTCAGCGCGAGACAACCGAGCGTAAGACATTTGAGCGCAAGACAATTGAGCGCAAATTATTTCCCGAAATGTGCACGAGCGGGACAACTGAGCGCAAGACAACTCAGCGCAAGACAACTCGGCGCCAGCAACTGAGCGCAAGACAACTCAGCGCAAGACAACTCGGTGCAAGACAACTCAGCGCCAGCAACTCAGCGCAAGACAACTCAGCGCAAGACAACTCGGTGCAAGACAACTCAGCGCCAGCAACTCAGCGCAAGACAACTCAGCGCAAGACAACTCGGCGCCAGCAACTGAGCGCAAGACAACTCAGTGCAAGACAACTCGGCGCAAGACAACTCAGCGCCAGCAACTCAGCGCAAGACAACTCAGCACAAGACAACTCGGCGCAAGACAACTCAGCGCCAGCAACTGAGCGCAAGACAACCTATAATGGACACGGTCAGGCAGCGAAAGGAAGGCGGGCTGTTCGGAGGACATATATAATGTGGAAACGTAACCATAGTAACGAAAATGCATTCACGTGACTTATATTGAAAACGCAAAGAGTCAAGGGAATCATACTGAACACGCGTTGGCGTGATCACGTGTAACATGACGTGTTAACGTGCTGTACGTGCGCGTGTCCTTCGATGGGCAAGTGGCCTCTAGTGGCGCGCTGAATGCGCTGAATTGTCATTGCGCTGACTTATCTTGCGCTAAATTGTCTGGCGCTGAGTTGTCGCTGCGCTCAATTGTCTTGCGCGGAGATATAGTGGCGCGCAATTGTCTTTAGCGCCATTGTCTGTGAGCGCCATTGTCTTAGCGCTGAGTTGTCTGCGTGATTTTGTCCGCGCGCGATTGTCTTGCGCGCTTTTGACCTGTCACCATATTTATTTAAATGGGCTTACAAGATAGAATCAAGCAGCAATCAGGCCCCTGTGCACCTAAAACCTTTCCAACTGCTCATATCTTTCCTCACTAGCCCTTTGCCAGAGGCTACCTCCGCACAGGAAATGAAAACATAAAATTTAATAACTTCATATTTATACCCCAACAAGAGGACTCAACCGGCACGTTAAACTTGAAGCCACTCCTACCTGGGAGCTGACGGAAAATTAATACCATAAAGCCTTCGCTTTGATGCTTTTTCCACTCTACTTCTCGGCCTTTAAACACTCACACATACTGAACAGTGCTAGAGGGCATTTCCGAGCACGCTCTCCGCATCAGGCCTTCTGTGACACGTTCAAGAGGATGGGGAGACGTGTTGTAATCGCTCATCAGGCCTGTTTCTCTTTTTCCGACAAATAACCTACCAGAGACAATCACCAGAGACCAGAAATTCAGGACTCTAGACAAAATTATCTGAAGACCACATCTAAGGTGTTTTCCACATAAAGGACCTATAATATTCAAAGGATTTATGGGGTCAATTTTTCAGCAACCGACACTGAGCGTTTTGCTCACCACCGATGCCATTACTTCTGGGTATTTAAAGTCACGACCTTTGTGGGCTTTGGCTTTGAATAGCTGGCTAATTTTAAGCTAGCTAACACGTAGCTGATTAAGTCAGCATGCATCACTTGAGCGGCCAAGGGTTATCGCATTATAATAGGACAGACATTTATATAATCCCGGTTTCTGCTGTATCTCAAAAAGGAAAAAAAAAAAAAGTGGAATTAGAAAAGGTTCAAAGAAGAGCGACCAAAATGATAAAGGGGATGGAACTCCTCTCGTATGAGGAAAGACTAAAGAGGCTGAGGCTCTTTTTCTTGGAAAAGACAGAGTTAAGGGGGGGATACATTATGGCTGAGGCCTACAAAATCCCAAGTGGTGGAGAATGTGTCCGAATGAATCGATTTTTCACCCTTTACAAAAAGTACAAAAACCAGGAGAATGCTTTTAAAATAAATAGGAGGAAATACTTTTTTTTACTCAAAGAATTGTTAAACTCTGCAACTTTGTTGCCAGAGGAGATGGTTACAGCGGTTAGCGAAGCTAGTTTTAAGAAAGGTTTGGATGAGTTCCTGGAGGAAAAGTCCACAGTCTGCTATTGAGACAGACATGGAGGAAGACATTGCTTGCCCTGGATCGGTAACATGGAATGTTGCTACTATTTGGGTTTCTGCCAGTAACTGTGACCTGCATTGACCACAGTATGGCTATTCTTATCTTCTTATGCTTAAGTACTGAATATCAGCACTTAAGTGGCTTTGACCCTCAAGATAGCTGGTTCTGTGTTCTGTGCTCAGCAAGGCATGAACTAGAGTAGAGGTCTGTACAGGAACGGGGATCGCGGGAATCCCGCGAGTCCCACGGGGGTCCCGCGGGAATCCCCCCTAACCCACGGGACTCCCACGGTGACCCCCCTCTGGCCCACGGGACTCCCATGGGGACTCCCCTCTAGCCCACGGGACTCCCACAGGGATGGAAGGCTTTAGAAGCAGGGCTTAACGACTAGTATAATATAATGGACATGTCAGCCTTAGTAAAAGAGGGGGTTTATAAGTTAATTACCTGAACAGAAAACAAAAAAAGGGTTCCACCAAAGAGATTCCACAAGGGGTGGGGACGGAGAGGATCCTGGCGGGGACGGAGAGGATCCTGGAGGGGACGGGTGGGGACGGAGAGGATCCTGGCGGGGGACGGGCGGGGACGGAGAGGATCCTGGCGGGGACGGGTGGGGACGGAGAGGATCCTGGCGGGGGACGGGTGGGGACGGAGAGGATCCTGGCGGGGACGGGTGGGGACGGAGAGGATCCTGGCGGGGACGGGTGGGGACGGAGAGGATCCTGGCGGGGGACAGGTGAGGACGGAGAGAATCCTGGCGGGGACGGGTGGGGACGGAGAGGATCCTGGCGGGGGACGGGTGGGGACGGAGAGAATCCTGGCGGGGACAAGTGGGGACGGAGAGGATCCTGGCGGGGACTGGTGGGGACGGAGAGAATCTTGGCGGGGATGGGTGGGGATGGAGAGGATCCTGGCGGGGATGGGTGGGGACGGAGAAGATCCTGACGGGGACGGGTGGGGACGGAGAGGATCCTGGCGGGGACGGGTGGAGATAGAGAGGATCCTGGCGGGGACGGGTGGGGACGGAGAGGATCCTGGCGGGGACGGGTGGGGACGGAGAGGATCCTGGCGGGGACGGGTGGGGACGGAGAGAATCCTGGCAGGGACGGGTGGGGATGGAGAGGATCCTGGCGGGGACGGGTGGGGACGGAGAGGATCCTGGCGGGGACGGGCGGGGATGGGTGGGATTTCTGACCCCACGCAACTCTCTAAACTAGAGTAGACTCACACCCATTCTCTACAAAGGGTGGGCTTCACACCCACTTTTGCCACACTTAAAACTCAGCAAGGTCAAACTCCTCACTGTGGATCCCTAACATTAGCAATTAGCTTAGAAAGAAGCAGGATGGGGAAAAAAAAAAAAGAAAGAAAATCAATAATGCAGAATCGATGCTATGAGTGCAAGATTATTGGCTTCAAAGACGCTGGAAGATAAGCCCTCTGAAGACTGCTTGTTCATGTGTAATGAAAGTCTGCTTTAATTAAAATACGAGCGGGACTTAATTGTCCATTCAGGCCTTGTATTGTGATAAATTTCCATTGATCCCACACACAAATGGCCTATCAGCGGTGGATACAGAACGGTTTAGGTGAGACACGGCAGCCTTACAGAACCCATTGTTCCATGCCACAGCATTCTAAGAGTAATTAATATCACACTGGGTAATTCATATCATTCCACTGCAGCACCTGTAAATATTTACAATGGTAAATACACTGTGGTATAACTTAATAGCAGCTTCTGAATAATAATGTGCTACAGCACTATATAGAGTTTTACCATGCAACGTTATCCTGCAGTCTCCCCTTATTAAAGCAGTCTACACTGGATGAAATTAGCTGAAGTGCTCGTATACTAGGATAGACCAAAGGTCCATCTAGCCCAGTATTCCTGATTCCAGCAGTGGCCAATCCGAGTCAAAGTACCTTGCACAACTCCAAAGGCTAGAACAGATTATGTGCTTCTTATCTCATGGAGATGATGCGGTATATAAACTTAAGGTTTAGATTAGATTAGATTATCCCAGAAATAATAGCTTGTGTTCTTTTCCTTTAAGAACCTGTCCAAATCTTTTTTTTTTAAACCCTGCTAAGCTAAATGCTTTTTAGCACATACTCTGGCCACATATTGCAGAGTTTAATCTCACATTGAGTGAAGAAATATTTTCTCCAATTTGTTTGAAATGTACTACTTAATGGCTTCATTCTATGCCAACCTAGTCTTAGTATTTACTATTTTTGCAAAGAGCATACAAGTGATTCACGTCTACCCATCCCACCCTTCAGAGATTCAAGACAAGGTTGGATAAGTTCCTACTGGAACAGAACACATACAAGTAAGGCTAGACTCAAACAGGGCACTGGACTTTGACCTAAGGGCTGCCGCTTGAGCAGAACGATGGGCACAATGATAGGTCTGACCCAGCAGCGGCTGTTCTTATGTTCTCTACCACCAGCATTCTCTGTGACCTTGAACAGGTCACACTCTCTCCCACTGCGTCAGGTACCCCCCTTCAACTGTATGTGCTCTGTAGGAAGGACATATTACCTGTAATTCTATAAACTTGTGTGCACAATTTTATGCTTTGTGCATGCAAGTTACAGAACAGTGTTGGTTATGTGTGTCGCTTAATTTGTTAACAACCAATTTTCGGCACATGCAAAATTCTAGCTTGCAGCTGCAAGGAGGTATGGACCTGAGAAGGGCACGGGCAGACCAGGGGCATGCCTCGCACTTATTATCAGGTTTCAAGTTTAATAAAATTTTGATTAATCGCTTAATCTTGATTCTAAGCGATGTACATAATAAAAATTATTGTGTTGGGGAAACAAGACAATGCATGACAAAAACGAAGTCCTACAGGACTATTAACAAACTTGACAAAACTAAAAACAGAGGGAAAAGGAAAAGAACTACAAGTTATTTGACAGAAAGCGAGACATTCAGGGAAAAACTATCAACCAAACTATCAATACAAAAATTTTGGGAGTCATAATAGACAACAACCTCTCTTTCCGTGCACACATCAGTGCATTGGTTAAAAACTGTTTTTACAGATTAAGAATGATCCGTTCACTTTCCCCTTTCCTCGATTCATCTTCTCTTAATACTTTAATTCATTTCTTAGTTATCTCAAAATTAGATTATTGTAACTCCTTATTAAAAGGGGCTTACCAAAAGGATATAAGACGTCTTCAACTCATTCAAAATACTGCAATAAAAATTATTTCAGGTTCAAAAAAGTTCAATCATGTCTCACCACTATTACAAAATGCTCACTGGCTGCCTATATCATATAGGATTACTTACAAAATAGCCCTCCTAGTCTTCAAGACATTAAAAACTAATACACCTGCATTCATAGATAGGCTCCTGATTCCATACAGTTCGTCCAGAGTTCTCAGATCATCTTCTCAGTCTACTCTAAATGTTCCCTCATTAAAAATTATCGGAACCCGCCGTGCTTCAATCTTCTCTGTTACTGCCCCAATGATATGGAACTCTCTCCCTTTGTACTTAAGATTAGAACAAGATTTGCAATTATTCAAAAAGAACTTAAAGTGTCTTCTTTTCAAAGAAGCCTTTAACTGTTAATTCTTTTTCATAATAATATCAGTTATTTTCTCCTCCATTAATATAGACTACTAAATTCATCTCTAAGACCTTATTTGGTATCTTATTTCCCTTTATCTCCCTAATGTGTCTCCCTTTTATGTAATCTTTTCACAAATATTGTATTTCTTCCCCGCTTTCCCATTGTTTCTAGTTTTTTTTTTCTTTTTAAAGGATGTTACCCTTGTTCGTTTAGTAATATATAATGTATAAGTCTGTTTTTTTAAAAAAATTCTGATTTTATTTAATGTAAAACGCTTTGTATTTGGAAAAGCGTTTAATGAAATAATTTAATAAACTTGAAACTTAAACTTGAAACTTGAAAAAACATGAGAGGGGGGTGAAGTTAAAAAGCTTCAATAAAATAATAGAGTCAGATTAAAATTGACTAGATAACTACTTTTCAAAGGCGTCTTTAAAAAGAAAACTCTTCAATTTACTGTTCAATTTCTCCAAATTCTCCAAATCCCTCAGGTAAACAGGAAGAGAATTCCAGGCTTGGGGAGCCGTAACAGAAAAAATAAATTGTCGAATTATATTAATCATTTTGAGAGAGGGAATCGTTAGCAAATGCTGTTCATTGGATCTCAACATTCTATCGGAAGTATATGAAATTAATAATCTATAGATGAAAGCGGGAGTTTAATAGAGTACCGTATTTTCAAGCATATAACGCCCGAGTTATACATGATTTTTACAAACCATGCATAACCTTGCGCGTTATATGCGTGAGCGCGTTTTACAACTTTTTTTTTTCAATCCGATCCGGCATCCCCCCTGCGAACCGGCATCCTCCCCCTCGCTCGCGTTACCCCCCTCCCCCGCGATCCTACATCCCCCCCAGCACCGCAAAACATCTCTTACCCGATTGGGCACCGGCACCAGCACCAATGCACAGGATGTGCCAGTGCCAGTACCCGAAGATCCTCCCTCGTTGGGCTGGGCTGGGCGGTGCGATGCGAGAGAGATCCTCCTTCTTCCTGCGCCGGGCTGGACTAGGCTTTGAGCATTTGCGCATGCTCAAAGCCTTCTGGTCTCGCTCTCTCCGGCGCAGGAAGGAGGATCTCTCTCGCACCGCACCGCCCAGCCCAGCCCAGCCCAACCCAACGAGGGAGGATCTTCGGGCACTGGCACTGGCACTGGCACATCCTGTGCATTGGTGCTGGTGCCAGTGCCGGTGCCCAATTGGGTAAGAGTTGTCTTTGAGGTGCTGGGGGGATGTAGGATCATGGGGGAGGGGGGTGACGCGAGCGGGGGGGGGGGAGGATGCCAGTTCGGAGTAGGCGGGAGGAGGTTTTAGCATGCGAGGTATACGCGTGTGCACGCTATATTAAATTTTTTTAACATAAATTTGTGTTCCCCGTGCACTATTCTCATGTGCGCGTTTTATACGGGTGCGCGGTATATGGGTGAAAATACGGTAATGATTTGAATGTGAGCAGACATAATTTATATGTTATTACGGTACCAGACGTCCGGAAAAACCTGGACACGCCCTCTTTTTAGAAGACTGTCCGGGTGCCTGAAGGGATTTCCAAAACCCAGCAGTTTGTCTGGGTTTTGGAAGTCCCCGAGCCCGGGGCCGCATCTGGAGGGCCTCTGCCCATGCTCAGAGGGTGACATAATGACATCACACGCACACATGCGTGACATCATTGCGCGACATCCACGCATGCCCAGAGGACCTCCAGACGTGGCCCAGAGCTCCGGGAGATTCGTGTTGGGGCGGGGCTGGGAACAAAACGGGGCAAAGCTGGAGGCGGAACGGGGCCGAGCCGGGTGTTCTCTTTTTTTTTTAAGAAGAAATTTGGCAACCCTAGCACTTATGCACGTATGTTATAGAATAGTTGCATTTACACACCTAACTGCCCACATTTAGGCAGTGACCCGTCAAAAGCGCGCAGGACTTTGGCGCGCGCGACAATACCGCGACAATACCGCAGGACAAATGCGCACCGCTGCTTCTACCATTCCCGTTTACACTCTGAGGGGGAGTGGGGGGAACCCCCCACTACAATTAGAAGTGCTCGTGCTCCCACTGGGGGGGGGGAACCCCCACTACCCTGACAACTCCCGAAGTCCGAAAAAGGGAAGGAGAACGGGAGTTTTCAGTGTACTGAGAGGGGTTCCCCTCCCCCCCAACAGGAACGCAAGCACTTCTAAGTGTAGTCGGGGGTTCCCCCCCCAACCCCCCCTCATAGAACAAACGGGAACAGCAGAAGCGGCGGCGCACATTTGCCCGCAGGATTGTCGGCGTCCCAAAGTCCTGCACGCTTTAGTTATTTAGGCACAGATAATTACACCAGCCATTTGGCTAGCATGAGTGCGTGGCCTACGTTACGCGTGTAAATGTAGACATACTATAACATTCCATCGCGGCGATTGCACGCTTAATATGTTAAATAATGCTATGGTATAAAATAGATTTATTGCTCTTCTGACTGGTGAGTTTATTAGAAATATTGACCGAGGAATATTGACTGAAGCTCCAATACTATATGTCGGGGTCAGGTGATGTCTGCCGTCCTGCCTCATGAAGCTTCAGATCATATTGAGCTTAACGGCCGCTATTATCGCCAAATGATTTTCCCATCCATTCTTCCTACAACTCCAGTACATCAAAAGGAGTCTGACGCTTGCTTATTTATCTATCTGTATGTCTTCTTCTCTTTATACATGTACAGATATATTGTCTGTTTACTTAGGGGAAATGTCCTTTACCCCTATGATGCATGCACAAGATTCAATAACCAGACCTGATAGTTCATGAACTGTCAAGCCTCAGTAAGGTCATGTCCCACCCAATGTTCCCTCTAAGGATTGATGAGGTGTGTGCAAAAAAAAAAAAATATGCATGAGCGACAAGTTACATACTCCACAAATTTATGAGCAGGCGCAGAGGACGCATTTTTAAACAAGTGTAGTTTATCCTTGTACTCCTTATGTATTTTTTAATCATCTATGGATATGTTTGTATGTTTATTGTTCAAATGGTTTTATTGATTTCCCCAAATTTATTTTTGTTTTACGCTTTGAAAATATTTGTTATTGCGTTTAAATCAAAATCTCAGTAAACTTGAAACTTGAAACGAGTGCCCGTGAGATTGTGGGAGGGTTAAATACTTCAAAACTTAGAAGAATAACAATTTACTTAAAGTTTTTGCTTCGCCAGCTTTCTGGTATCTTTACATACAGTGGCGTACCTAGCATATGTAAATCAACACTTTCAATTGGTGACTACTATGTTTGTAGGACAAAATAGTAATAAAGTTTTGCTGAGAAATATATATGTGAGACTAGTATCAGCTCTAGATATGCTCAAAAAGAAGGAGAAAAGCCTCAGAAAGAGGTCCTCCCACCGCCACAAAGGTAGATATCAAGGTGGTTAGACGGTAACCTCACAGGCAAAACCTTCATTGATGTGGGTAATTTGAGCAAAAACTTGTGCTTCACATATATAAATAAATTAATAGATAGAGGAAAAACCACTTATCTTAAACTGATCGGCACACCAAACTGATCGGCACACTGACGGAGGCCAGCGTTTCACCGATCAGTTTGGTGTGCCGATCAGTTTAAGATAAGTGGTTTTTCCTCTATCTATTAATTTATTTATATATGTGAAGCACAAGTTTTTGCTCAAATTACCCACATCAATGAAGGTTTTGCCTGTGAGGTTACCGTCTAACCACCTTGATATCCACCTTTGTGGCGGTGGGAGGACCTCTTTCTGAGGCTTTTCTCCTTCTTTTTGAGCATATCTAGAGCTGATACTAGTCTCACATATATATTTCTCAGCAAAACTTTATTACTATTTTGTCCTACAAACATAGTAGTCACCAATTGAATGTGTTGATTTACATACATCGGTTTTCAATATATCTGAGTTGTTTGTACCTAGCATATGTAACACCCGGGGCCCATCATTTTTTGGCACCCCTCCCCATCTGTACGAAAAACATGATTTTTAGTAACAAGCCACACGTCACACATGAGTACCTAGGAAAAGGCAGCATCTTACATATTGCAGTGAGCAGTACATCAATACACCCATTGTAAAACTAAACAAGCCAGACAGTCGGGGATTTTGAGAGGAGCCGCCGCTGCATCTTTCAACTTTAAAATACAGGCCGCCGCCGCTTCATCTCACCTCCGCCTGCCTTCGAGTGAGCGACAGGAGAAAGCGTATGAGCGACGCCACTGAAAATAGTGAGCGATCGCTCATGCGCTCACCTTAGAGGGAACACTGGACGACTCCCACCTAGAGGAAGGGAACTGGTGCGTGCAGTTCAGTCGAAGGCTGGAAAGCTTGAAGGAAGGCTAGGATGTTCTCTTTAATCATTATTTCTTTGCCAACCTTGTTCTATATACCTGACCCTGATCTCATTGTTACAACTCTTGTAACCTTCTGACAACTCTTGTGTAATCTGCCTTGAACTGCAAGGTAATGGCAGAATAGAAATCACTAATGTAATGTAATATAATAAGGCCCTGATTCTGTATAGGACGCCCAGGAGAGGTGTCCTATACAGAATCGGTCCTACACTAAACCCCGATTCTGTAACCGGCGTCCATGGTACAGGCGCCGGTTAGAGAATCGGGTTAAATTAGACGCGGCCGCTATACTTATGGCAGCAAGGGATCTCCCTGCTGCAATATGTATAGCGGCCGCAGTCGCGGCCGCCTGTCCCATCGCCAACAGGAGGATGCCCAATCCTCCTGCCGGAACCCCCCTGGAACCCCCCTCCCCCCAAACTGGTAATCGCCGACAGGAGGATGCCCAATCCTCCTGCCGGAACCCCTCTGGAACCCCCCTCCCCCCCAAACTGGTAATTGGCAGGAGGATGCCCAATACTCCTGCCAGAAAGCCCGACGACCCGACGATCCCTCCCTCCCCCAACTAACCTTTACATGTTGGTCGGCTGGATGGGTCTTGCTGCCGTCCAGCCGACGGGCCCGCCTCGTGGAAATGAGACGGGCCCGCCCCTTCCCGGCCCATCCCCGCTAAATCTAAGGCCTGATTGGCCCAGGCTCTAGAAGCCTGGACCAATCAGGCCTTAGGCATAGCGGGTCTGCCCATCCCCACTAGGGGAGACGCGTAGGGCCACTTAGGTTTGCCTAAGGCCCGCCTAAGGCCCTTAGGCAAGCTTAGGCGTCTTGCGGGTCTCCCTAGGCTCCCGGAGGTGCCTTCAATATAGGCGGCCTGCCTGGGGAGCATTTTTTTAAAAAACATGCATCCCGATTGGCTGATTAGACAGCTGTAGGACGCCTACAGCTGCCTAAAATCGGGACGCACTTTGGAGAATCAGGGCCTAAGTACCTAACGAAAGCCAACCAAAGGGAACTACAGGGGTTTATTTATTTATTTAAAAATTTATATCCCACATATCCAGTAATTCTATATAAAACTGCTGGAGAGGGTGCAGAGACTGGTTAAAGGTATGGAGAACTTGGAATACGAGGAACGACTTAGGAGACTGGGATTGTTCTCCCTTGGGAAGAGGAGACTACGAGCGGATATGATCGAGACTCAAAATGCTGAAAGGAATCGACAAAATAGAGCAGGGAAATAAGTTATTTACAATGTCCAATGTGACACAGACAAGAGGACATGGACTGAAGCTGGGGAGGGACAAAGTTAAGGACAAATATCAGGAAGTTCTGCTTCACGCAGCGAGTGGTGGACACCTGGAATGCTCTCCCAGAGGAGGTTATTGAGGAATCCACCGTTCTAGGATTCAAAAGCAAACAAGTTTCAAGTTTATTAAAAAAAATTTTAAACCGCTTAATCAAATTTCTAAGCGGTGTACAGTATCAATAAAAGAAAACATTTTTAAAAGAGACTAAAAATGTTAGAGTTAAAATATTAAACAAGACAGTGTTATTTTAGTGAACATGAACAGAGGACAAGTATACTAACTGCACACAATTGGGGAAAAGGGAATGAACTAGAATGTTTAAATAAAGCACGCTTAAGGATAAGAACAATAGGAAGGGAGAGGGATTGTAATTGATTTGGTCCTGAAAAGGACATTTTTATCCAAAAGCATCCTCAAATAAAAAAGTTTAGAATTTTGCTTTAAATTGCTTTATTGAAGTTTCCAATCACAAACGGTAAGGCAATGAGTTCCATAGAGTGGGCGCAGTAACGGCAAAGTTATTAGATCTCAATGTGTTAATTAATTTTAAGGATGGCACAACTAGGAGATTTTGAGACGTGGAACGAAGAGATTTGGTGGGGTAATAAGGAGAGAATGACACGGTGGCGGTTAACCCGCGGCTACCGCATTTAGCCGCGGGTAACCCGCCAAAAACGGGGAATGAAAATCAGCAGCCTCTGCGGGGACGGGGACAAGGCCATCACTGCCCCGTGGAGCGGTGAATGGTCTTGTCACCACAGTGAGGCATAAAGGATCGTGCGGTCCCCGAAGCCCCCACCCCACCCGCACGCCGGCTCGATCGTTTAACCAGCTTCCTCTCTCCACCTCACCTTAGTTTGCCGGCTTTCTTTTTCAGCGACCGGAACGCTTTCAAAAGAGCCGCGCACGCGCGGCTGCTCAGTATTCAATCTTCTGCTCTGACCCAACCGGAAACAGGAAGTTGCAGCAGAGCAGAAGATTGAACTTTGAGCAGCTGCGCGTGCGTGGCTCTTTGAAAGCGTGCCGGTCGCCGAAAAAGAAAGCCGGCAAACTAAGGAGAGCTGGAGAGAGGAAGCTGGTTAAACGATCGAGCCAGCGTGCGGGTGGAGGCTGCGGGGACCGCGTGTTCTGGCTCACATCAAGGAAGGAGGGGCTGAAAGGGAAAAGTTTCTCTTCCTTGGAAATGTGGAAGGCAGAGTGGGGAGAAGACGCTGGAAGGGAAGAAGACAGGTGCCAGACTATGGGGGAGCGGAGGGAAGAAGATGGGTGCCAGACCAATTGTGGGAGGGGGTGAAGGGAGAGGCACAGTAACAGAGCAAATGGAAGATGCAGAGAGAAGACACACAGTGGATGGAAGGAATTGAATGAGAAGATGTGGAAAGCAGAAACCAGACAACAAAGGTAGAAAAAAAATTCTATTTATTTATTTATTTTTTGCTTTAGGATAAAGTAGTATATTAGTTGTGTTGATAAAAATGTATAAACAAAGCCCTGCCAATTGAACATCTCTTTCTCTAGTTCAGCAGCAGGAACTTTGATTTATAAGAAAGGAATAAGCTAAATATTACAGTACTAAGGCTTATATGGATGCAGCGGGGACGGTGACGGGGTGGTGAATGGGATGGCAGTGGCGGTGACGGGGCGGTGAAGGGAACGGCGGTGACGGGGCGGTGCAGAGGATGGTGGGCCGGGGACGGTGCAGTGACGGGGACAGATTTTTTCCCCGTGTCATTCTCTAGTAATAAGGAGTAAGGAGTCTGTCAATAAACTCTGTCTCGCTTCCGGTTCACCACACAATTGTTTCCCACGTACTCACCTTTATAGGACCCCCAGGGACCCCTGAAGAAGACTTTTTGTCGAAACGCGGACCGTGTTGGGTCCTATATCCCTAGCGGACCAGGTCCTTTAAGGCTTTTATGTGGATAACCTATTTTTATGTGAATGTCTAGTCATATGCGGGACATGGTTGTATGTTATAAAAGTCGTCTTTTTTTTAGTCATGACTGGAATTGCATTGCAGATGATAACACATAACTGGAGACATCATGATCGCCTTAACTTCTCTCTTTGGTGGGCAAATTTATGCTCCACATATAATGAGAAACTGAATGCGGATTTATTAGGACACGCTCATATATTTAAATTGGTTTGGGAACCATTGACATCTTTTATGAATGCAGTATAATTGGCGTGTTTTTTTAAATTTGGTATACTTCTATTCACATCCAGGGTGGGTGGGGGGAGGGAGGGAATACTTTAGTATTTTATAAGATAAAAATTTTGAAAGTATAAATTTGTATTCATAATTGATTTATTGATGAATTAATGGAAGGGTGGGTGGGATAAAGACACTCTATGTATATGTTTATAAGATGAAAATGCGTTTTGAGCTTTATTCTTTGATTGTTAAAATGTATATTACATTGTCAGGTTTTTTGGAAAATGAATAAAATATTTATTTTAAAAAACACAACATGAACATACACTAATAAAAGGAGAGATACATGACCATTATTGCGAGGTAACAAATATATTCAATGGGCTCCACACTTTATTAAATGAATTACTAAACCCCATACATTCCACATTCATTCTCTCGTATTTATATGTGGTACACACCTTTGCCCACCAAAATGTGTAATTTATTCTGTCGTGGCTCTTCCAGTTACGTGTGACCATTTGGACAACTCTTCCCGTCATGATCAAGAAAAGACGGCTTTTATATTTGTCCAAAGTAGGTTTAAAGTGTAGTAACGTACCACAAATTATGGCTTCATAAGTTAAGGGAATAGATGACTCAAGAATAAGATTTATTTGTCCCCAAATTGACCTCCAGAAATTAAGTATCCTTTTCTTAGATTTCCTTACACATCCAGGGTGGGTGGGGGGAAATGTATTTTGAGGATTAAAATTACTTAATTACAATATTGTAATCACATCATATGTCTTATTGTATCAATAATTGGGAGGAGGATGGAAGAAAATGATTGTTTTATGGATTATTTGTGTAATTAATAGTGTGTTTTATGTTCAATTAATTGTATTGCACGGTCAAAGTTTTAAATTCAAAAAAGATTTTTTAAAAAAAGAAAATACACTTTAAAATCAAGCTAAAAACAGCACTATTACAACCTAAACCCAAACAACCCCCCCCAAAAGTCAACTTATCACATTAAAAACCAACTTATCGCATTAAAAAACCAAACTCATTTAGCATAAGAACGTTTAAATAACACTTTTCAACGTTCTCCCGAACTGCAAAATACCTGGAGCTTGTCTCATTTCTAATGGCAACAAATTCCAAGAAACTGGCCCCTGCACCGTAAAAAAAAGTCTTCCGAATCCCTGAGAACCTGATCAAACCGAGAGGAGGCACATCCAGATACAACTTATCCACCGACCCGCAACGCACGTATCGGCTGATAAAACTGCAAAAAAGAATGCAGAACGGGGCCATCATCTTTTAACAACCTAAAAATGATACAGAGAACTTTAAATTTGATGCGCACACTGACAGGTAACCAGTTCAGCTCACGTAGAATTGGGGTGATACGGTCAGATTTAGATGCCCGTACAATCGTGCGTACAGCGGCATTTTGTAGAACATAGTCAAACATAGGGGTAAGAATCATCAAAATGAAAGTCCTAAAATTACTCACAGACAGATAATCTCTTAAATCACGCAACAAACGCAGTTTAAAAAAAAAAGCAAGAGAAATCACTGACTTAGCCTGTGGCTTAAACGACAACGTGGAATCCTAGATTATCTCTAGATATCTACAGTGACCTCCACGTTATCCAATAAAACTTCAGAAGAAAAAAGTGATAAATGCATCTCACGACCTACACACAAAACCTCTGTTTGTGGTAAGAGAAAAAAATGAGCACATCAGGAGGGAAATTCTTCTTTACGGAGAGGGTAGTGGATGCCTGGGATGCGCTCCCGAGAGAGGTGGTGGAGAGGAAAACGGTGACGGAGTTCAAAAAAGCATGGGATGAACACAGAGGATCTAGAATCAGAAAATAATAGTAAATAGTGAAGAGCTAAGGCCAGTACTGGGCAGACTTGCACGGTCTGTGTCTGTAAATGGCCGTTTGGAGGAGGATGGGCTGGAGAGAGCTTCAATGGCTGGGAGGGTGTAGATGGGCTGGAATAAGTCTTAACAGAGATTTCGGCAGTTGGAACCCAAGCACAGTACTGGGTAAAGCTTTGGATTCTTGCCCAGAAATAGCTAAGAAGAAAAAATTGGAAAAAAAAAAAAAAATTTAAATTGAATCAGGTTGGGCAGACTGGATGGACCATTCGGGTCTTTATCTGCCGTCATCTACTATGTTACTATGTAGATGGGATACTTGTAAAGCTAGGACAGGTTTAACATATAATTTCAAATGTATTTCTATCTTATAGCCTTGAGCGAAAAAAAAAAATTTCTGCACAGAAATTCAGAACACATTTTAAAGCTACAAACATATTGGCTGGATACTAGGTCACAAAAAATACAATCACGCCACAACCTGGCCGTTGAAATCCTTGCTAGAGAATTAAACAGCCACCCACGTCAGCCTTGTCTATGCAAATAGCCCTTGCCCAGGGACATGCATTTCACATTAAAGAGAAAACCTGTCCAGTGCTGGTAATTTGATAAAAATGGCACTTAAAACATTGCAAATACCAAGTTAATAGACCTATTCCAGGAGGCGGGGGTATGCTGACTGGAAACGAGGCTCCCGGGCATGGATGAATCAGATTTTTTTTTTTTTACTTATGCCAATTAAAATAAAGACGTCCTTTCTCGCCTGCAGTGCCAGTTGCACACTTTTAAGTGACTCATTCATGGAGAAGGAAAGCGAATAGGGCAGACCAGCGCCACGCAAAAAGAGGACATAGACACATTTTCTGTTTCATTCTGACTCTGCCATTTGCATATTCCAACTGGAATAAGGTACTGTAACACAGTGGCATAGCGAGGGTGGGAGGCGCCCCATCTCCCCCGCCGCGTGTGCTCCCCTGTTCTTGTTTAGCTTCTCGGTGCAAGCAGCATCTCTAACTTCGTAGTCGTGGGACCTGGGACTAATGCCGAGGCCGGCGCGAGCAGCAGGTTGGAACTGCTTCTCGCTGGCGAAGAGCTAGAGAGGTATGGTGGCGAGGAATTGAAGGCATATGCGGCATGGGAAAGAACGGGGGGATGGAGAGATGCTGGTGTCCCCACCCAAACAGCGCCAAGGGCGGTCTTCTGCCTTAGTCACTAGAGAAAGGAACAGGAGATAGTGGATGCTGCAGATGGGCAATTTGGCCTTTATCTGCCATCATGTTTCTATGTTTCTATAACCATAAAGCTCTATGACCTCGATTGTCCTATACTTGGCTCACTTTTATTTAAATTTCTAGAGACATTTCTTTTTTTCTGTAATTAAGGAGGACGTTATCAATGTGGGCTCCTGTTAAGACAAGTTATTCTACTGTTGACCTCAGTTATTAGTAACTAGGTCTCATTGCATTAAAAGGGACCAAGTTAGTGATAAAATAACACATCTTAACGGTGACCCACACTGATAAGTCCAATAACATAGAAACATAGAAGATGACGGCAGAAAAGGGCTACAGCCCATCAAGTCTGCCCACTCTGCTTACCCACCCCCTGTCTATGCCCTAATGACCCAATGTCCTTATCTTGACCCTCGTAGGGATCCCACATGGGTATCCCATTTATTCTTAAAGTCTGGCACGCTGTCTGCCTCGATCACCTGCACTGGAAGCTTGTTCCAATGATCAACCACTCTCTCTGTGAAGAAATACTTTCTGGTGTCGCCATGAAATTTTCCGCCCCTGAGTTTGAGCGGGTGCCCTCTTGTGGCCGAGCGTCCCTTGAGAAAGAAAATATCATCTTCCACTTCGACACGTCCCGTGAGGTACTTAAATATTTCGATCATGTCTCCCCTCTCCCTACGTTCCTCGAGAGTGTAGAGCTGCAATTTGTTCAGTCTCTCTTCGTATGAGAGACCCTTGAGCCTCGAGATCATCCTGGTGGCCGTCCGCTGAACTGATTCAATTCTGTGCACATCTTTACTGTAATGTCCCCGTGGTTAACCGTGGGAAACCATCTCCATGTCATTCTTTAAGGAGAGAGGGAAGAATCAGAGTACGAATGGGCCCAGCCACTGACCCTCAAGCCTTGCATTGAAGAACGCTGGTGTAGAAGGACAGAGACTGAGATAGACACTAAAACATGACATGGGATTGTTTCCCGCGGTTATCCTTGGGGACGGGAACGGTGATTAATTTTGTCATCGTGCCATTTCTCAGTCTTGATTCTCCATTTCTTTCTGAATTGCTCTGACTGTAGCTCCCTTGATCCTTTATGACTGTCCTGGAGTTAATCGGTGTTTGGAAAAAAAGTTGAACTTGAAGGAAAGTCGGAGACAAGGCTCAAGATGGGACTTAACTAGTCAGCAGTGGTTGCAACAGTTTAAAAAAAAAAAAAAAGAAATGACTGGAAAAGAAAAAGCTGAAACTTAAAACAAAAAAAAATCTTTGCAGATACAGAAACTCAAGGAAAAGAACAACTTAAAAGGTCTCTGCTTGATTCTATCTTGCCCTCTGTAGATATCTTGGGTTACCTGAAATCTATTAACTATTCAGAAGACTTTCACTAAGAAAAGGTAAACTCAGGGTCAATCAATTAGGCTGTGCCCTGTACGGAAGATCAAGTTGCAACTGAGGCCAGACGAGATGTTATTCTCTACTCTGGGCACCAGGCCACAGAAAGAAGAGAGGAACGAAGAAGGGCGGAGGAAGAAGAGGAGGCAGAATATGAAACAAAGAAGGAAAGAAAACAGATAGAAGGAACAAATGTGAAAAGTAAAAAGACCAAAAAGAAGTTCAAATGTGAGGCCTAGTCTATGGTGACAGGAAGATGGGAGTGAGCCTGCCCAGGTCAGCTTAGTCCAGTGGTCTTCATTAATTTTTAAGTCAGGGCCGCTTTGGATCCAAATGAGCTGAAGAAAAACCACCAAATATTTTCCCATGAGAGGCTTCAACACTGTTACTCAGGGTTTGTCAGTGACATCCACACCACCATCCCACTTTTTATTGTATGTAGGGTTACCAGATTTTATGCCTGTAGAATCCGGACATGTAGCCCCGCCCCCAGGCCCACCCAGCCCCGCCCTACCCCGTTACGCCCAAGTCAAGCCCCCTTATGCCCCAGCCTCGCCCCTCCCAGCTCTGTCCTCCTCAACTTGTTCTCGTCCTCGGAACCCTGTCAGGAGGGTATCTGTGCATGGCTGGATGCAACCCTGGTAACCCTAATTGTATGTATCCTCAAGGAGATGGACATCTCCAAATACATTCTCTTTTGTCTATTGAGAAATTTTTATCTTTTTAATTTTATTTATTTTTAGTATTTATATACCACTTATGGTCTAAGTGGTATTACATTCAGGAACTCAAGCTTTTTTCCCTATCTGTCCCAGTGGGCATACAATCTACCGAATACCCTGTCCTTTAAGCTTGTGGCTCTTCTTCCTATCCGTTTCCCCCTTTCTACCATGAGCTTGATCATGAGGGCCTCCCCAGCGTAGAGTTGCCAGATTTTGCAACCGCTTCCATTATATGCAAATTTATTTCATGTACACCTCTACCTCCATATTCGCGGTTTCAGCATTCGCGGTTTTGATTATTCACGGTTTTTAGCTTGCTGGCTCCTCCCCCCAAATTGCATCAGCCTGCATAGAGAAATCGCTGATTCCAAGCGTTTACAGAGAAAAATCGCCGATTCCCAGCACTTTCTTCACTGTGTTTTGCCTCTCTTTCAAGAAACAGGCCAGGTCTCCCACCATGTTATTCGCGGTTTCACCATATTCACGATGGTTTTTAATAGAAAACAGCAAATAACGTATAAAAAAGTTATTCGCGGTTTTTCAGTATTTGCGGTTCTGTTAATCCCCTATCACACCGAATACGGAGGGAGAAGTGTATATTCATTGTGGAAATCTTGAAAACCTGACTGGCAAGGGGGTACTCCAGGACCGAGTTGAGAAACACTGTCATAGGCCATGGTTTTGTAGTATAAAAATTATCTACACCAGTGTCTCTCAAACATTTTTAGTTCTGGCACCCTAAATGGAGCAAATGTTTTTCATGGCACATTATAAATGAAATTATAAAATTGCAAAGCCAACCAAAAATTAAATTTGAGCGTTATTTACTTAAAGTTCTTTAAGCTATGAGATGGATGTCCTTGTTTTTAAGTGCAAATTAATTCAAAATGTGGCTCGATAGTTGACGAGCAAACACATTTCATCCTTCACTATCTGCAGTCGTTCTCTTTGATTTCTGTCCGAGCTGAAAATCCCAGTTCGCAAAGATCCAAACGGTAACAAAGCCTTGACTGCTTTGTTGCTCAGGTTAGGATAACGACTGCTTAAAAAGGAAAAAATAAAATTACCCACCGTTAGTTATCAAGGACCAATCGCGTCAAAGAACGATGCTTGTCTAGGCCAGGGGTAGGCAATTCCGGTCCTCGAGAGCCGGAGCCAGGTCAGGTTTTCAGGATCTCCACAATAAATAGGCATGAGATAGATTTGCATCTCAAGGAGGCAGTGCATGCAAATCCATCTCATACATATTCATTGTGGAGATCCTGATAACCTGACCTGGATCCGGCTCTCGAGGACCGGAATTGCCTACTTTGTTGCAGGGCAGGGGTGGGCAGTTCCGGTCCCCGAGAGCCGGAGCCAGGTCAGGTTTTCAGGATCTCCACAATAAATATGCATGAGATAGATTTGCATCTCAAGGAGGCAGTGCATGCAAATCCATCCCATACATATTCATGGTGGAGATCCTGATAACCTGACCTGGATCCGGCTTTCGAGGACCGGAATTGCCTACCTTTGTTGCAGGGCAGGGGTGGGCAGTTCCGGTCCCCGAGAGCCGGAGCCAGGTCAGGTTTTCAGGATCTCCACAATAAATATGCATGAGATAGATTTGCATCTCAAGGAGGCAGTGCCTGCAAATCCATCCCATACATATTCATGGTGGAGATCCTGAAAACCTGACCTGGCTCCGGCTCTCGAGGACCGGAATTGCCTACCCCTGGTCTAGGCGTTTGTATCCTTACGCACACAAGACACTCATAACATTGACAGATTCTTGCATACATGACATACGTGCAACATCATTTATCTGGCCTCCTCGAAGAAAACCATCAGGAGACTGAAACTTATCCAGAACACCGCCATTCGCCTTATATTTGGCTTAAACAAATGGGAACACATCACCCCTTTTTACCACAAACTACATTGGCTACCCCTTGAATCTAGAATCCTATTCAAGTTCGTGTGCTTCTGCTACAAAACTGTCTTTGGGCTATCTCCGAGCTACCTCACCCCTCATTTCAACCTGAACTGTAACAAAAAGAACTCCTGCAGAATCAATCTTTTCGCCTTCCCCTCCCTAAAACTATGCCATCTCAAAAGGTTCTTCGACAAAACCTTCGCTTTCCAGGCAGCCAAACAGAACCCTTGGCTAGCCCAAATTCTGCTCAAGGCCCATACCTACCTTGATTTCCGAAAAATACTCAAAACTCATTTATTCCACGCTTAATATCCCCAAGCCCCTCTCTTCCATTTCTCTCACCCCTCCCTCAAACGACCCAACTCTCCCGGTACCCCCCTCTTTTTGATCTCCCCCATCTCACTAACTCCAACGACCTACTCATTTCCCCCCTCGCATGCTCACCTTCATCACCTCATTGCTTGTAATTATGATCAATTGTAACTATGATCAATTGTCAATATCTTCATTACTTGTAAATATAGTTTATTTCTTAGTAAGTTTTGTTTAATTAATGTGAACCGCCTAGAACTCCCTGGGTATGGCGGTATACAAAAATAAAGTTATTATTATTATTATTATCTTTTCTAGTGTATACTTATGAAGAGAATTTTTAAAAATAAAGTAGAATTCAAGAAACTCTCAATGACACACCCGGAATCTCTTTGGGGCTCCACTGTGCCCTGGCACACAGTTTGAGAGACACTGATCTACACAATACAATGTCACTCCTTCCACAGTTCAAATTCATGAATATTGACTTTGAACCTCACTCTCTAATCAATAAATCATTCTGCCGCCTCAGAGTAAGTCGGCTACTGGAAAATTGCCAATGCCAGGAGAGTAGGAAGACAAAGCAAACACTGGGATCAAAGGTCAGTATTTTGACTTCTCGGTGAGGTCCCAGGGGTTCTACAGGACACTACAAATGACTAGTGCCATCTGTATTAAGCTTAGGGGGAACGCTTTGTCATTAGATGTTATAAAGTCATGAGAAAGAGTGGCAGAATGCGGCTGAGAAAGAACCGCAGCAGTGTGGAGAAATGAGGCCTGTGATGGAACGCAGAGGAATGATGGAAGCAGAATAGGCATTTATAGAAAAAATCAGCGAGGTTAGAGGACTGTGTGGGTAGGGTTCCACGATTTTCCAAATGGAAAATCCGGAACCCCTAGACCCGACTGCATCCCCACCCAGTTCCACCCATCCCTGCTCCATTATGCCCCAGTCTCACCCCCAATCCCGCCCTACCCCCCCCCTTTTCCGGCTGCCTGTCCTGGCCCCTCTGCTGGACCACCAGGGGTTAAAAAGGTACACAGGGGAGGCCTGCATGGAAACAAGCGGGAAGGAAGGAGAGTGGCAGTGTGCAGGACAGTGAAGGAGGGGGGGACAGCACACATGGCAGGAAGAAAGGGGGAACAGGGTGCAGGGTACTTGAATATTAACCCCCAGTTTATATTTGAGTCAACCTTTTTTCTTCTTTTTTTTTTGGTTGGGGGGAAGTTACCTTGGGTTATATTCAGGGCGGCTAATATTCGAGTAAATACGGTACTTGGTTGAATTGTACCAGCAATTATGATGCAAAATCTCAGTATTTCTACTGCAGCTGTTTTTCAAATACTTATTTATTTATTTCAGTCTTTATACACCGCTTATAGCCTAAGCCAGGGGTGCCCACACTTTTTTGGCTTGCGAGCTACTTTTAAAATGACCAAGTCAAAATGATCTACCAACAATAAAATTTTTAAAAAAGACAAAGCACACTGTAGGCAGAGAAAATGTGAATTCACATTTGTATTTGAGGGTTTTTTCAGAGGTCAAGGCAGATGACTTTAAAATATGCAATGTCACCTCAGACGTCAAGTCTAATGTCGGAGAGGAAGTTCCAGGGCAGCCAGGCAGCGATTGGATAGAGTGGCTGAAAATCCAGCTATAGTCATGGTGTTATCCAATTAGTGGCTGGGTGGAGTCTGGACAGAGCCGGGAGTTAATTTGAGTCCACTAACTGGGTAAGTACTGGGATAAAGTTTGAGGAGCCAAAATACTGCCCTAACTTTCCCTGGGCTGTTATCTGGATATTGGCCTGAATATCGGCCGGCATGTGGATAACTTCTGGTGGCCAGTAAAGACCTATCTATTCGGTACCAATGCCCAGGTAAGGACTGACACGGAAAATTCTGACCAAAGTCCGCCTGCAGCAGTAAGTACATTTAAAATCACTAACCCTTGTGGGCTTAATATTGGGCCCAGGCTTTTAAAGAAATATTATCTAGGACTGGACTGGAGTTCTTTAGTCTGTGGAATTCTGGAAGGATTTGCCGCAGTGGGATCACACAGCTAGGGCCTCCCCTGCCCACCAGAACCCCCTTTTCACAATTTACAAATTATTTCCATGCCCTGGGGGGGGGGGGGGGGGCAAGCCAAATCTACATTGCTGAACCAATTGTAATTGTCTGCACATTTCCTCAGAAACATCCCCTACCAGTCTTTCCCCTTAGCAGAATATTTTTCCTTCTCTTACGCCCTCACTGTTTGACCTTGCCCTTGCTAGGACCCCGCTGTCCCCCTGGTTTCCCAGCTGTCTCAAGTCTTAGGCACAGTGTCTGGTGTAGAGGGGTCTGGTGTAATCTCCTTTGACCCCTGGAGACTGGGGCTGTAGACAAGCTTCTTGTTTTCAATTCGCACTATCTAAATGATTCATGGCAGCCTGAAGAGACCTGTGAAGGACCCAGACTGTGTGCTAAATGGAGGGAAGGAGAGGACATTAATAGAGGAGAGACAGCAAAGGGAAAAACGAGGGTTAACAGGTATGGATAGAAGCTCTCTCTGGACCCCCCTCTATAGCTACCCCCACCTCTTTGTGCTCACCTACTGTTATGGAGAAAGTGATCCGTGGATTTTTTTTTTTTTAATTCTCTTTCTCGCCCACTCTGGAGTTGAATTTCCTCTTGCAAAGTTGAGGCAGAAGGGAGACTCGTGGAAATCAATTGCGTATTTCTGGCTCTGGGCCCTTTCACAGTCAGAGAGTATCAGAGTGCATGAGAGAGCTGTCATCGGATACCCTCCACCCCCCTCCCCGGGAGTGGAATAGAGGGTCAGACAGTGGCAGGTTAGAAACTAAAGAGGAGCTGAACTCTAAAGACGTGTCGAGGAGGGCGAATGTCTTCCTACGAAAACACTGGGCTACTTGAGAAACATTTGTACAATTATTGGCATTGGGGGGAGGGGGTACATCGTCAATAGCGCGCCTGAGAATTTCGCCCTGTCAAATGTGCGCACGACAAGTGCGCGCATGAAGGGAGCGGGATTTTTGGGGCGCAATTGTAAATGTAGTGGTGGGAGTTAGCGGCAATCGAGCGCATCGGCATCCCCCTGACGGAGAGCACGATTATAGTAGGGGGGTGTTCCCCCCATGCCCCCACTCAGAGCGGAAAAGGAAAGGCTTCGGGAGGAGAATGTGAGTTTAAAGTGTAGTGGGGGAAGTTCCCCCCACATACCCCCTCAACAGGAGCATGAGTGTTTTGGGCGTTCCCCCCAAAGCTCCACCTCAGAGCGCAAACAGGAAGGCAAGGGGGCGGCGTTCATTTGTCCTGCGCGCAAACATCGCGCCAATGTCCTGCACGCATTTGACAGGTCACCAGTGGAGGGGGGAACAGACCACCCCGGGTGCCATCATGGTGAGGGTGCAGGTGCCCATCCTCCTCACTGCTCCCCTCCCGCTCCTTCCCTGCCCCACACTGCCGCGTGTACGCGCCGCGGACCTCTGTAACGTTCCTGGCATGAGCAGCAACCCCCCAAACCTGCTGTGACGCCAGCGACGGCTCTTCCTCTGACGTCACTTCCAGGACCCATGCCTAAGAAGTGACGTCAGAGGAAGAGCCAACGCTGGTGCCACAGCCGCTAATATAACTTCCCTTAAAGAAGGTTCCTGCCTAAATCACCTCAAGCCCCAGCCAATTAGGTTTGAGGACCCAATATATAAAAAAAGACAAACGGCAAACTTCCCAGCGTACCATGAAGAAAGCCCCAATATGATGGCTGAAACCAGATGTGGCAAGATCCAGACAACTGCAACAATCAACTCTGAAGACTTGCTTTGTATAATGGTGATGAAGGGCCTAATATTTTGTGCTATTTAGACGGCTGGGAACAGCACCCGCGTGACATAGCCAGTCACTGCCAATATTCAGCGACTCGCCGACTAAGTTCAGCGACCAAATACAACCACCTAAAAGGGTGGTATACTTTTGGCCACTGAAACTTATCCAGCTAACCACTGAATATTGGCAAAGCTGGCTATGTCCCGGCCAGCCCAAAACAGACCAGAAATTCAGTGCCGGCGGCCAGATAAGGTGCCGGCACTAAACTTCTGGTATTTGCCATAGACAGCAGGAGATCACCAGCGATCTCCCGTGGTTTGAATAAAAGCCTGGAAGCATCCAAGCATAGAACAATATTCACGCCTACAGCCCTAGTGTTGCTCTCACGAGGCCATAAAGTGTTACAAAGGGCAAAAAAAAGTGCAGAAGATATTCTGTGGCAAGCCTAAGAGGATTTCGGCATTTAAAAATGAAAATGGTTGTAGCATCGAGAAACAGAATTCTCAAAGAAAGGTCAACGGGTCGCCTTTGTGAACGAACCTGATCACACTTCCAAATAACTGCTTTCTTGCTCCACATGGAACAACCTGTCTATTTGTTTCATCTTCAGGGTACAGAGACCATGGGAAGAAGGAGCAGAGAAATCGAAAGGAGTATAAATCCAACCAGCCTGAACTTACGCGTTGTGAAGCACACACCATCCGCAATGGGGGTCTCCTGAGCCCAGGCATTCGCTGCACGTCGCATACTGTCCACAGGACTCCACGGGAACTCTGGTCAGCTACAAGAAAGCAAAGAGACCTAATTATACTCTACCTCGGCATTCTCTGGCCCCCCCCCCCCCCCCCACCAGAAGGACACAGTTCTAGAGAAGGGTCGCCGTTTGTAACAAAAGCTACAACGCTATGAAATTTGCTGAAACCCAACAGGAACTACGATTTCATCAGCTGAGATTTATCATCTGGGAGTTGCAGACTTCAAACCGACTTTGTTCGAACCGCGGAATGCCGTGCCGTTAAGCTACCGCCCAGCATTCTGAGGTTCGAAGAGAGTCGGTTTGGACTCTGCAATTCGGAGATATGATTCAGACGTTCAAATACTTGAAGGGTATTAACGTAGAACAAAATATTTTTCAGAGAAAGGAAAATGGTAAAACCAGAGGACATAATTTGAGGTTGAGGGGTGGTAGATTCAGGGGCAATGTTAGGAAATTCTACTTTACGGAGAGGGTGGTGGATGCCTGGAATGCGCTCCCGAGAGAGGTGGTGGAGAGTAAAACTGTGACCGAGTTCAAAGAAGCGTGGGATGAACACAGAAGATTTAGAATCAGAAAATAATATTAAATATTGAACTAAGGCCAGTTACTAGGCAGACTTGCACGGTCTGTGTCTGTATGGCCGTTTGGTAGAGGATGGGCAGGGGAGGGCTTCAATGGCTGGGAGGGTGTAGAAGGGCTGGAGTAAGTCTGAACAGAGATTTCGGCAGTTGGAACCCAAGCACAGTACCGGGTAAAGCTTTGGATTCTTGCCCAGAAATAGCTAAGAAGAAAAAATTAAAAAAATTTAAATTGAATCAGATTGGGCAGACTGGATGGACCATTCGGGTCTTTATCTGCCGTCATCTACTATGTTACTATGAGAGAGAGAGAAAGAAAAAGAGAGAAAGACAAAGAAAGAAAAAGAGAGAAAAAGACAAAGAAAGAGAGAAAGACAAAGAGAGAGAGAGAGAGAAAGAGAAAGAAAAAGAGAGAAAGACAAAGAAAGAACGAAAGAAAGACAAAGAAAAAGTGAGAGAAAGAAAGAAAGAGAGAGTGAGACAAAGAAAGAGAGAGAGAGACAAAGAAAGAGCAAGAGAAAGAAAGAAAGAGAGAGTAAGACAAAGAAAGAGAGGGAGAGAAAAACGGTGACTGAGTTCAAAGAAGCGTGGGATGAACACAGAGGATCTAGAATCGGAAAATAATATTAAATATTGAACTAGGCCAGTTACTGGGCAGACTTGCACGGTCTGTGTCTGTATATGGCACTTTGGTGGAGGATGGGCAGGGGAGGGCTTCAATGGCTGGGAGGGTGTAGATGGGCTGGAGTAAGTCTTAACAGAGATTTCGGCAGTTGGAACCCAAGCATAGTACCGGGAAAAGCTTTGGATTCTTGCCCAGAAATAGCTAAGAAGAAAAAATAAAAAAATTTAAATTGAATCAGGTTGGGCAGACTGGATGGACCACTTGGGTCTTTATCTGCCGTCATCTACTATGTTACTATGTTACTATGATAAATCTCAACTTATGAAATTGTAATTTCTGTTGGGTTTCAGCAAATTTCATAGTGTTGTAGCTTTTGTGACAACTCTGAATTGGTAGCCATAAAACATTTGGACTTGTCATTTGTAACAACATAAGACGTTTCAACAATGTGTCGCATGTCGTAGGTCAAAACCTGAAAATTAGCACAGTTTGTATTCTTTTGTTTGCTGATAACAATGCATAGTGTTTCAAAAGAGTATGCACTATACCCCCAAAGGGCCACATGATCAAAATAAACATTTCCAGAAATGGCATGGGAAAATACATGAAACAAAAAATGTTCTGTCTGCCCAACCCTACTCATTTCGCCTTCTCCTCTAAATATAGAGTAGAGAATGGCACGGAGAAAATATTTATCACCGTTCCCGCCCCGTCCCGTCGTCCCTGCCCCATCCCTGTGAGCTCAGTCCCCGTCCCTGCCCTGTGAACTCGATCCCCGTCCTTGCAAGCTCGGTCCCTGTCCCCGCCCTGCAAACTGTCAGATCCCATCCACATACGCCTTGAATAGTTATGATTTTATACAAACTTATTTTATTAAAGTATAAAAAGAGACTATTCTGTACAATTGTCATTTTATAAACACAAATAATACAGATCAAGGATCAACAAAACCCCTGTCTCCCCTCCCTTTCACAAATATCCCCTCCACTATTGTGAAAACTGAACAAACCAAATTACTACAAAATGCTACACAGAAAAATCAAGCTAACAAAATATTTCAGACACACGTGGCAGGAATAATTAGGGGAGTGCAACAGAGAGAGAGCCCTAAGCCAGCTGGAAGCTAAAGAAGCACAGCCTGGGCTGTGCGGTCCCCAATTATGTCTAATACCAGCTCTAGCAGGATACATATTTCAAATATTAAATATTCTGGTAATTTTATTCTTCAAATCACATTGGTCTCAGGCTTTGGTTTTGGGTTCCTTCTGTCTTCATCGTGGTATAGCTGGCTCCTGAAGGTAAAATAAGCCCAAGAGGAGCTGGGGAGGAGATGCCGAGTCTGACACAGGCACAATTTTTTTAACACAGGAGCAAGACTTTTTACCGCTCCCGCGGGGCGGTGAAAAGTCTTGTCTCCATTCCCGCGGGGCGGTGAAAGGTCTTGTCCCTATTCCTGCAGTAAACCACTTGCAAATTTCTCCATTCCTGCGGATTTACTGCGGTGACCACAGTTTACGACGATAAACTGTCCCCGTGTCATTCTCTAATATAGAGTTCTTTCCAAAAGCAGCGGAAATCTCTGGAACAGGGCAAATGTGCATTTTTCACACTCATACGTTCTACACAGGGCCACACGCCTGGCTTTTCTGCTGTTTTGACCCAGTGGACCTCCCGTACATTGAAGATTCTCTTGCAGTGCATTTTGCTTAAGAATACAGCAGGTTTGGGTCTAGCAAAGTAGCAGCTCTCCATCATCCCCACATTTTCATCCTTGGGCAGTCAAGACAAGTTCTTCTTTACACCCTCAATAATTTTCAATTAACAGAGGGACGTTAATTGTGAATCATCCCAAGGAGAGGCCGTTTTCAAGGGCTCTCCTCCGAGGGTCAAGCACTGTTTGGAACTTTGTCCTCTTAGGGGGGAATTCTCTATAGCAGTGTCCCGCAAACTTTCTCGAGCCGCGGCACACTAGAGGTAGTGGCCGTGGCGCGAGGCATCTGGAAGTGCGCGGATATCGCTGTGATGACATCATCATGTCGATGTCCACGTGTGTGTGAAGGCCCTCCAGGCGGGCTCTGAGACGCCAGTGGGGGGTGCCAGAAGGGAAGAGGGCCAGAGAGGATAGGTGTTGGCGCCTACTGATTGCCTACAGGATGTGCCTCTTGCCACGCGAGGCACGTCCTGTAGGCAGTCAGCCTGCGCCTTTCCTCCTGCCCAGTGTACCATGGCACACCTGAAATCTCAGGAGGCACACTAGTGTGCCTTGGCATACGGTTTGAGATACACTTCTCTATAGCGCTCCTGAAGTTTATTTATTTTAAAAAATGTATATCCAACTCGACTCAACATTTCTAGGCGGAGTCCAACAAACATGCATACTTTATAACAAACAAATACAGTACATTAAAACAGCAATTGCGTAATAAACTTCAAAACACTTAAAAAAAAAAAAATCTAGAAAGTCAGCATTGATACACCTCGTCAAACAAAACCCTTTTCAACATAACCTTGAAACCGCCATCGCCACCAGCCCCTCGCAGTTGCTCAGGTAATTGGTTCCATAACTGTGGTTCATGCGCGTAGAATAGATTTCCCATATTCCTCGTGGTGAGTTTCACGAACAGACGGCACCGCCAGGGCATTACCGTTCAAAGAATGTAAGTACCGTGTTGGTCGATAAGTTCGAAATTGGGTATCTTACTTTAGGCGCGAGTACTTAGGCTAACTAAATGGCTGGTATATATGGGCACTCTCCCAACCTAAAGCCGATTAGCAACTAATTATTCAATTAAGTTATGCAAATAAATGGCCTTAATCTTCAACTTGGGCGCGCAACTTTGTCCGCTAAGCATCAAGTTTTGCGCACAAGTGTATATAACAAGGGGCGTGTTATTAAATTACATTACTGCCACCCCTCGTCCTCCCAGTTAGGTTGCTGGGGGGGGAGGGGTTTTGCACGCGGATGGCACGCTAATCTGTACAGGAGAGAAGAAACCAAGGATGTGTACATTTAGCTCATTAGAACACCATAAAAATTTAGTGCAAGCAAAATCAATTACACTCATGTTAGCCGACAGATTAACATGCATAAAGTCAATTGTGCATTTAGAAAAACACGTTCTAGAAAGCATTAAAAATGTTTTCATTAACGCAAAAGAGAAATGAACAAAAAAATAATTGGGAAATGCAAGGCTACACGAACAAAAAAATAATGATCGTGTGCCTGAGCATATCCGTGGAAAGAACGGTATAATTATTCCTCAGTGGCAGAGTTAGTCCAATAAAAAAAAAAGGTATTACCTTATTTCCCTTGTTTTATTTCTAAATATTACCTTGAAAAGGGGACTAACGCGGCCATCACGCCTTTTCATTCAGTGGCAGCTGAAATTACTGAGGTCCACCGGGATGGTCTCGGGACCCAAAGACCTCCCGTAGGAGGAAAGGCTGAATAAATTGCAGCTATACTCCCTCGAGGAACGTAGAGAGAGAGGAGACATGATAGAGACGTTTAAATATATCACCGGCCGTATTGAGGTGGAGGATGATATCTTCTTTTTTAAAGGTCCCTCGGCCACAAGAGGCCATCCGCTGAAAATCAGGGGTGGGAAATTTCATGGCGACACCAGGAAGTTCTTCTTCACCGAAAGGGTGGTCGATCGTTGGAATGAACTTCCACTTCAGGTGATTCAGGCCAGCAGCGTGCCGGATTTTAAAAGGAAATGGGATACACATGTGGTATCTCTAGGGGGGTAAATTCAAGGGGGTAGGGTTGTTGGAGTGGGCAGACTTGATGGGCTGTGGCCCTTTCCTGCCGTCATCTTCTATGTTTCTATGGAGACCCGAACTCCAGTGTCACAGTCAGTGGCAGCTCAGGACAAGAAGGAACTCAACCGTCTGCCCTGCTTGCTCCCTAGGCCAGACCTCACCCTACCTTGCTTTATCATCAAAAACGTTTGGCAGACCGAGTGGAGCAAAATGTTGAGCTTCTATTGGTCCTTTCTTTCTGCTCCCGGCCATTCACTGTGCACTTAGAGTCTAGGATTCCTCTCCCAGTGCCAGACACAGGTGTGGATGGGCTGGGTTGGGGTTACCAGACGTCCGGGAAAGCCCGGACATGTCTACTTTTTAGAGGTCTGTCCCGGTGCCCAGATGGCGTTTCCAAAATCCAACAGTTTGTCCGGGTTTTGGAAAGCTCCAGTCGCATCTGGAGGGCCTCTGAGTATGCGCGGATGACGTCAGTTAAGAGTGAATATCATCACTTATCCGATTCAAGTGCCAGCTGGCTGCACGTACCCAAATGTTTAATGCTGGTACCTGGAAAGGGCCCAGAATTGAATAACTGGGCATAATTTTGGAAGCAGTGGTCTGTTTTAAAAAGTTCTGATGGCCACCAGTTGAATATTACCTCCTAGATCTGGGGTTCTCAACCCAGAACTCAGGACATACGCAGTCAGTCAGGTTTTTAAAAGTCCCACAATGAATATGCATGAGATACGTTTCCATACACTGCCTGTGTAAGCCCCAAGGACTGGATTCAAAACCCCGGCTCTAGATGCATATTTCATGAATGCTTCTTATGAGTCATCTGTAAAACCCAACCTGTTTGCAGCTCTGGGTGGGTGGAATTTTCACCATATGGAAACTTCGTACCATTAAACACTATTTTGACTTCCTCTCTATTCGACTGCGGGTTCAAATCTCTGATCTTAAGCATCTTAGATTACTGCTCCATACGCCCTTTTTCCTACTGGCCATACCTCTCTCTATGCAACCTAGCTTTCTTCTAACTTTCGCCATCACCTTTTCAACCTGTTTGGCCACCTTAAGTTCATCACATACGATCACGCCCATGTCCCACTCTTCCGTCGTGCACATAAGCTCTTCGCCCCCTAAACTGTACCATTCCCTCGGGTTTTTGAAGCCCAAATGCATGACCTTGCATTTCTTAGCATTAAATCTGAGCTGCCAAATTTCAGACTATTCTTCAAGCTTCGCCAGGTTTTTCTTCGAGTTATTCACACCATCCTGGGTGTCTGCTCTACTCTACAAAGTGTTGCGACTCAGAAAGTTTGGCCTAGAATTTGTATTTATTTACTCATATTATTTTACTAGCAAATAAAGCGACACAGGATAAATGCAAGAACGGAATATCCTTAACCGTGGTGATTCACTATTAATTCAGTCCTGCCCATTTTGTTCTCAGCTAAATGCGTCACCTATCTGCCCCAAAAGGGGATGAACGACACTGCCAAGAACTCCCTGGAGGACATAGCTAGAGACTTCGGAGCTCTGGGAAAGAGGCTAAAGCAGACAGGAGCACAGGTAGTATTCTCTTCAATTCTTCCTGTTAGGGGCAGAAGAAGGGACAGGGACGAACGTATCCTGAAGACGAATGAGTGGCTACAACGATGGTGCCAGGAAATGAACTTCGGATTCCTGAATCACGGAGAGGCACTACAGGGACTACAGGGACCAGACGGACTCCACCTGACCAACAGAGGTAAGAATGTCTTCGGACACAGGCTAGCCCGCCTACTTCGAAGGGCTTTAAACTAGGTAAGTCGGGGGTGGGTACCCACTTTTACACCGGAGCAGTAAGTAACAATCCTGATGGGGCGAACCAAATCTCCGCTTCTAAGTCTGAGGTAAGTACCCTTATTGCAAAAGAATCACTAGGTGACACTTTAATTCAAATGGATGGCTCACTACAGGAGCTTAGCAAACAGAAAGAGTGGAGAGCTATGTATGTTAACGCACACAGCCTAGGGAATAAATTTCTAGAACTAGAAACAGAAATAGTTAATGCAGACCTAGACGTAGTAGCAATATCCGAAACATGGTTCACAGACTCTCATGGGTGGGATATAACTATACCAGGATACAACCTGCTTCGACAAGACAGAGAGGGTAAGTTAGGAGGAGGGGTAGCACTTTACATCAAAGAGAACATCAAGACAACCAGGATCACGGATGTCAAGTATACTGGGGAATCCATCTGGGTGAACCTGGCCAAAGGCAGAGAAAAATGCCTGTACCTTGGTGTGGTATACAGACCTCCAAGACAATAGGAGGACAAGGACGCAGAATTAATTGAAGACATTGAGAATATCACCTTACGGGGGGACGTCGTTCTGATAGGAGACTTCAACATGCCTGATGTAGACTGGAACACACTCTCAGCGACAACTTGTGATAGCAGGAGGATATTAACGTCCATGAAGGGAGTACGGCTCAAGCAAATGGTACTAGAGCCCACTAGGGCCCAGGCCATCCTGGACCTGGTACTTACGAACGGGGAAAGCGTCTCAGAGGTCTCGGTGGGAGAAACGCTAGCCACCAGTGACCGTAACATGGTATGGTTTAACCTGAAGAAAGGCTTCCCCAGGTCACAAACAAAAACAAGGGTATTCAATTTCCGAGGCACTGACTTCGCACGCATGGGAGATTTCGTCCATCAGACGCTGCAGGTTTAAGAAGTAACTGATAATGTGGAAGCTATGTGGTCAACCTTGAAATCAACCCTTCATGAGGCAACTAAACGCTACATAAAATCGGTAACCAAACAGCAAAGAAAAAAGAAACCCCAATGGTTCACTGATGAGGTCTCTTACCTCATCAAAGAGAAGAAAAAAGCATTTCTCTCATACAAACGCACGGGGAAAAAAGAAGCAAACATTGAATACAGGACAAAGTCTGCAGCAGTCAAAACAGCAGTCAGGGAAGCCAAACTTCGAATGGAAGAAACTCTAGTGAAGAACATTAAGAAAGGGGACAAATCCTTCTTCAGGTACATTAGCGACAGGAAAAAGAACACAAACGGGATAGTACGCCTTAGAACGCCAGAAGGGAACTATGTGGAAACAGATTCCGATAAGGCCAAACTACTGAATGATTACTTCTGTTCAGTCTTCACCTGCGAGGCACCAGGGCACGGGCCACGGCTGGAAGCAAAGCAAAGCATGGAAGACCCATTTCAGAATTTTGAGTTCACACCAACTGATGTTTACAGAGAACTGTCAAGACTCAAGGTGAACAAAGCCATGGGACCGGATAATTTGCACCCAAGAGTGCTCAAAGAGCTATGCGATGTTCTGGCGAAACCATTAGCCATGCTCTTCAATCTCTCCCTAGGTACGGGGAGAGTCCCCCTAGACTGGAAAACAGCCAACGTTGTTCCTCTGCACAAAAAGGGTTGCAGAGCAGAGGCTGCGAATTACAGGCCAGTGAGTCTCACATCAATAGTGTGTAAACTCATGGAAACTCTACTTAAAGGTAAATTAGACACAATATTGGATGAGGGAAATCTGAGGGATCCCTGTCAACACAGATTCACTAGGGGCAGGTCATGCCAATCCAATCTTATCAGCTTCTTTGACTGGGTGACAGGAAAGCTAGACTCGGGAGAGTCTCTAGACATAGTGTACTTGGATTTCAGTAAAGCTTTTGACAGCGTCCCGCACCGTAGACTATTAAACAAGATGAAATCGATGGGGTTGGGTGAGAAACTAACTGCATGGGTCAATGATTGGCTGAGTGGAAGACTTCAGAGGATGGTGGTCAACGGCACCCTCTCTGAGACATCGGAGGTGACTAGCGGAGTGCCGCAGGGATCAGTCCTGGGACCATCCCTTTTCAACATATTCATAGGGGACTTGACCCGGGGGCTTCAGGGTAAAGTAGCACTGTTCGCTGACGACGCCAAACTGTGTAATATAGTAAGTGAAAGCAATCTCAAGGATAGTATGACGCAAGATCTGATCACGTTGGAAAACTGGTCCTCGACATGGCAGCTGGGCTTCAACGCTAAGAAGTGTAAGGTCATGCATCTCGGCAGTAGAAATCCATGCAGAACATACACCTTGAATGGAGTAGCACTAGCTAGGACTTCAGAAGAACGGGACTTGGGAGTAATCATCAGTGCAGACATGAAGGCTGCCAAACAAGTAGAGAAGGCCTCATCCAAGGCAAGGCAAATGATGGGATGTATCAAGAGAAGCTTCGTCAGCCGCAAACCTGAAGTCATAATGCCACTTTACAGATCCATGGTGAGACCTCATCTGGAATACTGTGTGCAATTCTGGAGGCCACATTACCGTAAAGATGTGCTTCGAGCCGAGTCGGTCCAGCGGATGGCCACTAGAATGGTCTCCAGACTCAAGGGTCTCTCATACGAAGAAAGACTGGGCAAATTGCAACTCTATACTCTAGAGGAGCGCAGGGAAAGGGGTGACATGATTGAGACATTTAAATACGTCACAAGTCGAGTCGAGGTGGAAAACGACATATTCGTTCCCAAGGGACCCTCGGTCACAAGGGGGCACCCACTTAAACTCAGAGGAGGGAAATTTAGTGGTGATACCAGGAAGTACTTCTTCACAGAAAGGGTGGTGGATCATTGGAACAAACTTCCGGTGCAGGTGATCAAGGCCACCAGCGTGCTCGACTTTAAGTATAGATGGGACATCCATGTGGGATCCCTACGAGGGTCGAGCTAGGGAACTAAGTCATCAGCACTCAGACTTAATGGGGTGGGTCAGTAGAGTGGGCAGACTTGATGGGCTGTAGCCCTTTTCTGCCGTCATCTTTCTATGTTTCTATGTTTCTAAAGCGACACTGCTGCACCAGTCAGGAGTAAGAGGGCATCGCTCCTTCCCTTAGAAGCCCACTGGACTACCGGGGCTCTTCAAGTTAGGCCTAGGGGAGCCTATGAGAGGGTTTTTGCCCTCAGGAGGGTTGGCAGCAGTCCAGTCTTGCTTTTTCGTTTAGCGGGAGTCTCCCGCTTTTGCAGGTCGTCCCCTGCATTCATGCCAGGACGCTGGGGATTTCCTGCTGGGTGGCCCGTCCTATCCAGTGGCATTAGAAATCTCGTGGCAGCAAGAGATGACATTTTATGAATGAATTTCCTGCTGCTGCTGGACAGAGAGCCAACTTCTTTTGCTGGCGGCCGCAAATTGGTGTGTTCCAGGAGCGGAGCTGTGGAGAGAGTGGGGCAGGCTGGGGGTAGACCCTAAATCTCCTGCTGAGTCAGTTCCCTTGGCAACTCTGTGGGAGGGAAGGTATCAGCATTGCAGGGGAGAGAATTAGGAGAGCAGAGGACACATTGTAGCTCCTTTTCAACCTAACCCTGTAAACCGTGCCGAGCTCTACGCTTGTGGAGATGGCGCGGTATACAAACCTAAGGTTTAGTTTAGTTTAGTTTACTTAGGGTGACCAGATTTTCCGGAATGAAAATCTGGACCCCCCCATGGCCCCGCCCCCAAGCCCGCTCAGTTCCGCCCCATTCTGCCTGAGTCACGCCCTGTTCCGACCCAGCCCCCACCCCCCTCAATCTGTTCACTTGTCGGGAGGGCATCTGCGCATGCGCTGGTGTGATGCAATGACATCACGCGCATGTGAGCATGCCTGCGACATCACCTCGTTGCCCAGATGCCATCCCAATGTCGCGGCTAGCTGGAGGCTTTTTGAAACCCAGACAAAGTGCCAGGTTTTGAAAAGCTGTCCGGTCCCTGGGACATGTCCTTGAAAAGGAGGACATGTCCGGGCTAATCCGGACTTCCGGTAACCCTAGGTGTACTCATGGGAGGACCATAGGCATGCCACAAGCATTTGCTTCACAATATGGGGGAGGGGAGGCCTAGTGGTTAGAGCTGCTGCCTCAGCACCCTGAGCTTGTGAGTTCAAATCCCTGTCTGCTTCTTGTGACTCTGGTTGTACTCAGCACTGTACATGAAAATGATAGGAGGTTTGCGCCAAAAGACCTATGAGGAGAGACTGGAAGCCCTGAATATGTATGCCCTAGAGCAGGGGTAGGCAATTCCGGTCCTCGAGAGCCAGAGCCAGGTCAGGTTTTCAGGATCTCCATCATAAATATGCATGAGATAGACTGGCATCTCAAGGAGGCAGTGCGTGCAAATCCATCTCATACATATTCATTGTGAAAACCTGACCTGTCCTTGGTGCTGATTCTTCAACACTCTGGAACAGGGGTAGGCAATTCTGGTCCTCGAGAGCCACAGGCAGGTCAGGTTTTCAGGATCTCCACCATAAATATGCATGAGATAGATTTGCATCTCAAGGAGGCAGTGCATGCAAATCCATCTCATACATATTCATTGTGGAGATCCTGAAAACCCGACCTGTCCATGGTGCTGATTCTTCAACACTCTGGAACAGGGGTAGGCAATTCCGGTCCTCGAGAGCCACAGGCAGGTCAGGTTTTCAGGATCTCCACTATAAATATGCATGATATAGATTTGCATCTCAAGGAGGCAGTGCGTACAAATCCATCTCATACATATTCATGGTGGATATCCTGAAAACCCGACCTGTCCATGGTGCTGATTCTTCAACACTCTGGAACAGGGGTAGGCAATTCTGGGCCTCGAGAGCCACAGGCAGGTCAGGTTTTCAGGATCTCCACCATAAATATGCATGAGATAGATTTGCATCTCAAGGAGGCAGTGCATGCAAATCCATCTCATACATATTCATGGTGGATATCCTGAAAACCCGACCTGTCCATGGTGCTGATTCTTCAACACTCTGGAACAGGGGTAGGCAATTCTGGGCCTCGAGAGCCACAGGCAGGTCAGGTTTTCAGGATCTCCACTATAAATATGCATGAGATAGATTTGCATCTCAAGGAGGCAGTGCGTGCAAATCCATCTCATACATATTTATGATGGATATCCTGAAAACCTGACCTGGCTCCGGCTCTCGAGGACTGGAATTGCCTACCCCTGGTCTAGAGCAGGGTTGCTCAAGTCCGGTCCTCGAGAACTACTGGCAGGCCAGGTTTTCAGGATATCCCCAATGAATATGCAAGAGAGAGATTTGCCTGCACTGCCTTCTTGGTATGCAAATCTCTCTCATGCATGTTGGGCAAACTGGATGGACCATTTGGGTCTTTATCTGCCATCATCTACTATGTTACTATTCAACGTGTAATAGACAGTCCCTGCTCAGAAGAGCTTACAATCTAATTAGGATGGACAGACAGAACAAATGGGGAGTTTCTTGCAGAGAGAATAATAGGTATCATTTGGTGAGTGGGAGTTAAGAGCTGAAAGCAGCCTTGAAAAAGTGAGCCGTTAGCTTGGATTTGAAGACTGCTAGAGACGGTCATGCTGTATGTGGTCAAAACGAAGGCAGAAAATCCATGCCGTAAGGACCGAAGATAGAAAGTCTAAAATTGGCCAGTATGCTATTTCAAAGCAGTTTTTCGTATTTAAATGCAGGTACCCAGTTCACATTAGTCATTCAGATCTAGGTCTTGAAGAGTTGAAAAATGGGCCCTGTGCCTGGCCTTGCCGTGCTCATCTATATCTGCTGGTCTAAAGGACTCCATTAGTTTAGGGGATTGATATTAACTCAAATTCTCCCAGGAATCTTGGAATTGTCAGCAATATCAAGTTTCAAGTTTATTAAAGTATTCTTTTGACCGCTTATTCTAGTTTCTAAGCGGTTAACAAAATAAAATTACATAAAACAAATTGTAAAATTACATTAAAACATATAAAGACAGGGAAAAAGGGTAACATACAAAGACAGCCAGCCACACAATGGGATGGTAGGGAAGAACTACAATTGATATAGAAAAGGCAAGACATAAAAGGATAAAACAGTCGGTTGGGTAAAAATAACAGAAGTTTAAAATCTGAATTATAAATTTAGCCCTTAAAAGGGCATTTTTAACTAAAAGCGTCTTGGAATAAAAATGTTTTAATTTTGTTTTAAATTGTTTTATATCAGACTAGTCTTATAGCCCGTTACATTAACGGGTGCTAGAATATATGTGTGTGTGTCTGTCTTTATTTTTTTTCTCTCTCTCCTTCTTTCTGTATTTCTGTCTGTCTTTTTTTTTTTTTTTTTCCTTGGCTGTCCACTACCACCCCTTGCCTGCTCCCCCTGTCCATTCTCCCTTCTCCATTCTTCCTCCCCTGTGTCCTCCACCACCACCCCATCACTGCTCACCTTATCCAGCAGAAGCCCTTCTCCCTTTGTTTTACCTCCCCTTGTCCATCATCACCTCCTTCCTGCTCCCCCTGTCCAGCAATAGGCCTGTCTTCATTTTTCTGCCCCCCTCCCTGTTCATCAGCACCTCTTCCCCTGTCCATCAACCCCTTTTCTGCCCCTCCATTTCCCTCCCACCCCACTTCCCTGTGCAGTATTTTCCTCCCCCCCATACCTTCCTCCTGAACTGCATGGCCTACTTATGTTGAAATGCTTTCCAGGTTTGGCTGCCGCGGCCTGCAGCCACCGACAGCCACCGCGGCCGACATCCACCTCGGGGGGGAGGAAGAGAGAGAGAGAGCTTCGGGCGTCCGACATCCGCCTCTGGCCGCCGCGGCCGACATCCACCTCGGGGGGAGGGAGAGAGAGAGCTTCGCGCGCATATGCACTCCTATCTGCGGCCCTACAGCTCACAGAAAACGGACGCACGCGATGGGAGTGCGCATGCGCGGCCTAGCGTTTTATTATATTAGATTTGTAACGTAGATGAGTAGGCAATGAGTTCCACAAAGAAGGGGCAGTAACGGCAAAGTTATTGGAACGCAGTGTATTAATTGACTTTAATGAAGGTATAACTAAAAGATTTTGGGAAGTTGAACGGAGAGATTTTGATGTGCTATATGGGGTGTCAGGTCAAAAGCGCGCCGGGACAAAGACGCGCCCAGACAATTGAGCGCAGCGCGGAGGCGCGCGCCGCTCTAAATTACTGTTTTTAGGGCTCCGACGGGGGGGGGGGCGTGGGGGGGAACCCACCACTTTACTTAATAGACATCGCGCCGCGTTGTGGGAGTGTTGTGGGGGGTTTGGGGGGTTGTAACCCCCCACATTTTACTGAAAACTTAACTTTTTCCCTATTTTTACGGAAAAAGTTCAGTTTACAGTAAAATGTGGAGGGTTACAACCCCCCAAACCCTCCATAACGCCGGCGTGATGTCTATTAAGTAAACTGGGGGGGTTCCCCAACAAACCCCCCCGTCGGATCCCCTAAAAACTGTAATTTTGTGCGGCACACGCCTCCGCGCTGCGCTCAATTGTCGGCGCGCACTTTTGTCTTTTGCGCCGTTGTCTATGAACCGCTATATGGAATTAAAAGACTATTAATAAAATCAGGTTGATTATTCAGTCTAGTTGTAAGTGTTAAAAGTAAAATTTTATAGCTAATCCTGTGTTCGACTGGTAGCCAATGAGCGTTAATTAAGAGGGGGGCCAGCGTGACCGCCCTCAAGTCCCAAGATGTCAACATTTAATTGAGCCAAGAGTACGGCGAAGGCCAGACAATTTCCAGGGAACAGAGCCTATGAAGAAAGTTGAGCTCTGTACGAAATAACTTCAAGATTCCATGCAGTCTCTGTTCAATCTCAACTATCCCTCCTATATGTCTCTTGTTTTTTACTTTTATATAGGTTTATCAGACGTCCGGATTTCACCGGACATGTCCTCCTTTACGAGGACATGTCCGGGGGTCCGGATGGCTTTTCAAACACCCGGCACTTTATCTGAGTTTTGAAAAGGTACCTGTGAAAATTGCATCGGGAAGGGGCATGCAACGCGGTGACATCACATGCAGGTGGGCATGCAGGTGATGTCATTGTATCACGTCCACACATGCGCGGATACCGTCTGGGGGCGGGGCTGGGGCAGAATGGGGCGTGAATCAGGCGGAACTTGGCGGGCCTGGGGGCGTGACCATGGGTACGGATTTTCCTTTGGGAAAATCTGGTAACCCTACTTTTAACTGAATTTTTCAGTATGATGTATTGGGGGGATGGGGGGTTTCCAAGTTTGTATTCTTATTGTAAACTGCCTAGACGTAATGATAAGCATGATATCAAATATGCAATGAACTTGATACTTTATCTCACCGGGTCATGGGGGGGGTGGGGCCTAAGGGATCTGACCAATCGGAATCTTAGGCCACTCCCAGCTTTCTGGGGTTTGCAGGTTAGGGTTAGGGCAATGCTTTTGGGGGTTCTGGCAGGAGGGATTTGGGCATCACTCCTGCCGGCAATGCTTGCGGGCAAGGGACGGTTCCCCGATTCTCTAACCAGTGCTTATGACAGACGCCGGTTGAGAATCGTGGTTGTAGGCGAAGGACTTGTCCCTCCCATGCCTAAAAGGTCTTGCTTTGGACGTTTGGGATGTGGGAAAATTTTTGGTTGGGAATATGGGTTAAAGATAGACTTAGTGGCGTTCTGGGCGATTAAACACCTGAACGTACATTCTCGAATAAACCCACATTTTGGATGTTCTTTAGAGAATGGGCATTTCCCTGCTGCCGACTTTAGGCGCCTAGACATTTTTTTTATTATTATGCCCCTCCACGGCTCTTTACACCTGCATTATGAGGTCATAGAGCTTTATGATTATAGAAACATAGAACCTTGATGGCAGATAAAAGCCAAATGGCCCATCCACAGCATCCACTATCTCCTCCTCCTATTGGCTAAGGCTCTTAACATTTGCATCTCCTCTTCCAATAGGCTAAGGCTCTTTACACCTGCATTGTGAGGTCATAGAGCTTTATGGCTATAGAAACATAGAACCATGATGGCAGATAAAAGCCAAATGGCCCATCCAGTCTGCCCATCTGCAGTAACCATTAGCTCTTCCTCTCTCTCTAAGAGATCCCACATGCTTACTCCAGGTTTTCTTGAATTCAGACACAGTCTCTGTCTCCACCACCTCTTCCGGGAGACTGTTCCATACATCTACCACCCTTTGTGTAAAAAAGTATTTCCTTAGATTACTCCTCTTAACTTCATCCTATGCCCTCTCATTCTAGAGTTTCCTTTCAAATGAAAGAGACTCGACTCATGCGCATTTACATCACGTAGGTATTTAAACGCCTCTATCATATCTCCCCTCTCCCGCCTTTCTTCCAAAGTATACAGATTGAGATCTTTAAGTCTGTCCCCATATACCTTAAGACGATGACCACGCACCATTTTAGTAGCCTTCCTCTGGACCGACTCCATCTTTTTTATACCTTTTTGAAGGTGCGGCCTCCAGAATTGTACACGATATTCTAAATGAGGTCTCAGCTGAGTCTTGTGTTAAATCTGACAGCATGGCATGTCCCCGTGTCCTACTGCTTTTTGAAAGGGTGAAGTAATCATTCTCTACCAACTAGTTCCACATCCCTCTTGAATTTCTAATTATATTCTCTCAAAGTCATTCCCCAAAACTGCCTCAGGCTTCACTGTGCTGTCTCTTCTCCAACACACTCCAATTCACTTTTTTTAAGTATTTTTTTTTGAAACGACTCATTTAGTTTTCATCAACATCTCTGAATTAAGTTCAATATCCTTTCTTCTAATTTTAGTCATGATATTTCCAGAGGATGAGCATTTGTGGTTTTCCTTATGAGAGCAGTGGGACTGATTAGGTCCAATATTCAAAAGGGTTTAACTGCACAGAAGAAAGTGCTGTCCAGTTAAATAATACTGAGCGGTCGGGTTGTCCAGAAAAACCTAAAGTCGGAAAAACTGTGCAAATTGAAGTTTTGCCTATGAATTTGATTGTGCTTGATCAGAAAATAATTTAAAAAAAAATTTTAAAGCCCATCCTGGGATCCCAGAAAGCCACTGATTACACAGAGGTCCGTTTTTCTTAAAATTTGCTATTATTTTTGTTTAATGGAGCAAATTTCTTGAGATTACAGATATAATTTTTATGTTTTCACACTCTGCAACGATTCATTGATAAACAGACATTGTATGGTGGCTGCGGTCATGTGACAGAGAGCAGGCGCTTGGCCTTAACGGGCTTAGGAGGCGGAAATGACCTCAACACTGACACATGGGCTGGAGCGAATCCCTAATCAGCTTGGATACTTGGTGATCAGTGAGGAAGGGGTCTTGGCGGTCCGGCAGTGGACTTCAATATCAACTGTGTCCTGCCTTCTCCTTTCCACCTGTAATCTACTCTGTCTTGCTTAGACTGTTTTGGGTCTTTGAGGTTTTGATTTACTATAGTGCTATTCTTTTTATTTTTATTATTTGAATTATTATATCTTTACTATTTAATAATTGTTTTCTCAGCTACTTTAGCTAGAATGTGAGCCTTCGGGACAGTTAGGGAACTTCCAAGTACCTAATTTTTATTTTTTTATTTTATTGTAACCCGTTCTGAGCTTCTGGGGAGGACAGGCTATAAAAATGAACAAATAAATAAATATTTTAAAAATATGCAAAACATCTAGCAGCATTTTATTAAATAAACCTTCAATATCATTACATTACATTACATTAGTGATTTCTATTCCGCCTGTGCCTTGCGGTTCTAAGCGGATTACAAATTAGAAGATATCTGGACATTTCCGAGAGAATTACATAACAAAGATTCAAGTAATTACAGAATACGGTGGAGAATAACAATACATTCGGGTAACAGAAGATAATTACATAACATTGAAGGAAGAAGTTTACTGGATACAGATGGTGGTTGCTTATTTAGGTATCTGAATATATATGGGGGGTATGGTTTGAGGAGTTGACTAATGTGGTATGCATGTGCGACTAGGGTGGAGGTTAGAATGTAGGGAAGTGTTTTTTGAATAGAAATGTTTTGATTTATTTTCGAAACACTTTAATATCTGTAGTTTTGATCATCAGTTTGGTGATGGTAGGGTCAATTTTCGCTGCCCGTGTCGCTACATTGTGGAAAATAACAGAAATTCAACCTACTTCGCTAATAGCTACACACGTACACTTTGGTGTACTCATCTGCCAATGGCGTCCCAAACACTCAAGCATTCAACGTCTTCTTGAGATGGTCAACTCCTTGCAACGTGGCCTCACACCGCAGTGGGTCTGCGGTGACGCCAGTGGCAAAGTCAGTTATCTGTTGAACGCCGCGCTCGGTTGCGTCGTCAACCACCTCCACTGTGTCGGCAAACTGTTCGGCAGTATGGCAGTTTGGATCTTCAGACCGCTTGTCCACTGGCCTTGCCAATCACTCACCGGTAATGCCAAGAGCGTGAAACAGGAAATGCGATTCGGGTCCAACCAAGTCTCCCAGGGACAGGCTTCAGTTTTACCTGCTTGAAAACCAGCTTGCCCCAACAAAATTCTTTGGGGCAAAAAAGCTTTGTTTAGCTATTAGCGAAGTACTAAATTTCTGCTATTTTCCACACTAAATTGTAGATATTGATGGTTCATCTCGCGACACACCTGGAATCTGCCGCGGCACAGAGGGCTCCTTTTACAAAGGTGCGCTAGCGTTTTTAGCCCACGTACCGGAGTAGCACGCGCTACCTGAAAAACTACTGCATGCTCAAGGTAGTGGCTAGTACGCGCAGCATTTTAGCGTGCACTAACCCGCAAGCATGCCTTTGTAAAAGAGCCCATAGTGTATTATGAATTTTTGGAAATCAATTTGGGACCAAATTGATAGTTTATTAGATATCCCAGTGGCATTAGCCTATGATACTGTGATATTTGGTCGCCGTACCTCAAGAAGGACATGGCAGTACTTGAGGGAGTCCAGAGAAGAGCAACTAAGCTGATAAAGGGTATGGAAAATCTCTCATATACTGACAGATTGAAACAATTAGGGCTGTTCTCCCTAGAGAAGCGGAGACTTAGAGGAGACATGATAGAAACCTTCAAGATCCTGAAGGGCATAGAAAAAGTAGACAGGGACAGATTTTTCAAATTATGGGGAACCACAAGTACAAGGGGGCACTCGAAAGAATTGAAAGGGAACAGGTTTAGAACAAACGCTAGGAAGTTCTTTTTCACCCAGAGGGTGGTGGATACATGGAACGCGCTTCCAGAAGCTATGGTAGGCAGGAGCACGTTACAGGGCTTCAAAGAAGGTTGCTAGAGGACAAAGGGATTGAGAGGTATAGATAGGTGTAGAGGTAGTTTATTGGGATAGGAGTAGAGGTAGGCTATAGAGCTAGTCAGGGACCACTGCTCAGGCAATGGGCCTGATGGGCCGCCGCGGGAGCAGACCGCTGGGCGAGATGGATCTCTGGTCTGCCTCAGCGGAGGCCAACTTCTTATTTTCTTATGAAATGAGAGCAAAAAGTCAGATTTCTGCGAACAACAATAAATTGCTACTTATAATGACTGGGGTTGCCATTCAGCAAATGACATATAATTGGAAGGATTGGAGGAGATTAAATTACAGCTTTTGGTGGAACTCTTTATGCCATATCTATAAAATGGAAAGGTTTATTGCATTAAAAAGGGGATATTTCAAGAAATTTCAGGATGTGTGGAAACCATTAACAAAATATTGCATGGATTAGTTGGAAAATGTTTCCCTTAAACGTATCAATTAATTTGGGTAGGGTGAGGGATATTTTATTAATATGTATTTAAGAATATATGGTAGGGAGGGGTGGGAAGGGGGAGGGATAAGAATTTATGTAATGTAAAATGATAGAATGTTAATGATATATTTATTGTTCATGTGATTGAATATATATATATACATTTAATGTAAGTTTGAAAATGAATAAAGAATTTAAAAAGAAAAAGAGCCCATAGTTTGCAATACACTGCTTGACATGCATATTCAGTGTGTAAATATTAGTGTTTGTTTTACACAATTTCTCCCCATGTCCTCATTTTCCTTACCATAAAGATAGTCTTTATATTTAGGGGCAAATGCACATCCTTAATATAATGATTTGGCTTGCTATATTCTAACATCCCGAGCTTGATAACCTTACTGACGTTGCATACACACGCTCCGTCAGCGTTCTATATATTGTCTATATATAGATTTTTTTTTTTTTTTTTTAACGTAGACCAAAATCTTTTCCAGAGAAAGGAAAATGGTAAAACCAGAGGACATAATTTGAGGTTGAGGGGTGGTAGACTCAAGAGCAATGTTAGGACATTCTACTTTACGGAGAGGGTGGTGGATGCCTGGAATGCGCTCCCGAGAGAGGTGGTGGAGAGGAAAACGGTGACGGAGTTCAAAGAAGCGTGGGATGAACACAGAGGATCTAGAATCAGAAAATAAGATTAAATATTGAACTAAGGCCAGTACTGGTCAGACTTGCACGGTCTGTGTCTGTGTATGGCCGTTTGGTGGAGGATGGGCAGGGGAGGGCTTCAATGGCCGGGAGGGTGTAGATGGGCTGGAGTAAATCTTAACAGAGATTTCGGCAGTGGGAACCCAAGCACAGTCCCAGGTAGAGCTTTGGATTCTTGTCCAGAAATAGCTAAGAAGAAATAATAAAAAAATTAAAATTGAATCAGGTTGGGCAGACTGGATGGACCATTCGGGCCTTTATCTGCCATCATCTACTATGTTACTATGTCCCCCGATGAAGGCTGATAGCTGAAACGCTCCAAATCAGGCTGAGCGTCGGGTAGTTCACGGCCCACCAATGTTGGGCCTGGCTGGAAAGCCGGTAAGATAACTGTTGCTGCTCTTCTTTAAAAAAACATCCATTAATAAAAAATTTTTAGGTTCATGTACCATTATTAAATTAGAGAAGTAACACTTTTAAATAAGTGACATATCTGAACCCTTAGTTAGTTTTTAGTTTGAGTTTTTGGTACTTAATAAACATTAAAGCGATCGTAAGGAAGGAGGTTTTGAAGTAAGTGATTACATCACATGCATTCAGGATGAAGACTTGAAATAACATCCATGTTATAAGAGGTCTCTTTACTGAGACCAATGCAATCTTTATGATACTTCAACCTCTTAATTTATGTACTAGGGCAGGGGTCTCAAAGTCCCTCCTCGAGGGCCTCAATCCAGTCGGGTTTTAAGGATTTCTCCAATGAATATGCATGAGATCTATGTGCATGCACTGCTTTCAATGCATATTCATTGGGGAAATCCTGAAAACCCGACTGGATTGCGGCCCTCAAGGAGGGACTTTGAGATCCCTGTAACTAGGGGGTGAATTTGTTGTTACTATGCGGTTTTATTTAGATCAGTGATTCCCAACCCTGTCCTGGAGGAACACCAGGCCAATCGGGTTTTCAGGCTAGCCCTAATGAATATGCATGAGAGAGATTTGCATATGATGGAAGTGATAGGCATGCAAATTTGCTTCATGCATATTCATTAGGGCTAGCCTGAAAACCCAATTGGCCTGGTGTTCCTCCAGGACAGGGTTGGGAACTACTGATTTAGATCAGGGGTGTCCAATGTCGGTCCTCGAGGGCCGCAGTCCAGTCGGATTTTCAGGATTTCCCCAATGAATATACATGAGGTCTATTTGCATGCACTGCTTTCATTGTATGCTAATAGATCTCATGCATATTCATTGGGGAAATCCTGAAAACCCGACTGGATTGCGGCCCTCGAGGACCGACATTGGACACCCCTGATTTAGATGATAAAAATAATGGGTGAATTGAAGTGGTTTATTAATTAGTACCAAAGTGAAGTCAGCTATTGACGTGCAAAAATCTTTTAAACAAGGTACTATATAAATTATCCTTTATACCCCCTTTCTTTTGTTTCATGATACTTTGTGGGTTGGATAACTTAGAAAGTGATCCGTCTGTTGTTGTCTGGTATTCTAACATCCAGCATCATAGCTGGACTTTCTCATCCTCTAGCCGACTGCTGGTTATTTTAGCACGATAGAGAGAGCAAGCTGCTGGCAGCTCACCAGCGAGCACCGTACAATCAGCACGTTTGCCGTAGAGCTTGAGAAGGGGAGAGCTGCAAGGGGCGATCAATCACCTCGCAGGAAAACGAGGCAAAAGTGATCTGTGTTCAGAATCAGCAGAGGGGTAAATGAAGGCAACGCTTAGACGACATTTCCACTATCAGCCATTTCCAGAGGGTTAAAACCCAGCGGAGCCGATGTGAGAAATGCAAGCCCCATAGTGATCCACCGCTGGGGAGCTGCCAGAGACCACAGGCTGGCAGGCGCCAGCGAGCTGAACATGCTACGAGTGTGTGGTTCAGTGCCCCCGACTAAATTCAAATGAAAAAGAAACAAAAATCTCAGCAAGGTATTTAAGAGTCACCAAGTGCTAGAACAGTGGTCTCAAACTCGCGGCCCACCAGGTACTATTTTGAGGCCTTCGGTGTGTTTATCATAATCACAAAAGTAAAATAAAACGGTTTCTTGATCCTATGTCTCTTTAGCTATAAATGACAATATTATTATTAAGACTTAGCCAAAAGGAAAGAGTTTTACCTTGTGCAAAATTGTCATTTCTTCAATAAGACATTAACTATTTTTTCTGAGGCCCTCCAAGAACCTACAAATCCAAAATGTGGCCCTGCAAAGGGTTTGAGTTGGAGACCACTGGCTTAACTATAACCATGACATCCTGTTTGTCTTTGGGAAGAAGAGCTGAGATTGTGATGTCATAATGCCTCATTCCTCCAATAAGAGCCAACCTCATCAGTGATGTCACAATGGCTTGATTGTCCTGTTCTCCCCTCTGCCCTCCAACCCAGCCAGCAGATTAACTGTTCCCCTTAACTCAGTGGTCTCAAACTCGCGGCCCGCCAGGTCCTATTTCGAGGCCCTCGGTATGTTTATCATAATCACAAAAGTAAAATAAAACCGTTTCTTGATCATCTGTCTCTTTAGCTATAAATTACAATATTATTATTAAGACTTAGCCAAAAGGAAAGAGTTTTACCTCATGCAAAATTGTCATTTCTTTAAAAAAACATTAACTATTTTTTTCTGAGGCCCTCCAAGGGCCGACGAATCCAAAATGTGGCCCTGCAAAGGGTTTGAGTTGGAGACTACTGGGCTAGAAGTATGTGGCTTTGTGACTCTTCCCAGAAGCTACAGATCTCCCCAAAATACCTTAGAGATAGAGGTTTGTTTAAATTGTGTTGTAAAGTTCATATTAACATTGGCTACACGCGTTTCCCCGGATTCTGTATAGGTCGCACAGAGTTGGCTCTGCAACTTTGGGCCCAGATCGCAGATCCACCTGCAAATTGAATTAATTAGTTAGCTAACTTGATGAGAATAAATCATTGGCATTCACAGGAGCTACACATGGATCTGCCCTACGCCGACATGCGCACCTAAATTTTAGAGCGCTCAACTCCAAAGGGAGTGTGGGCATGGGCAGGATAGGGGTGTGCCCAGAAATTAGGTGTAAGGTTAATGAACACCTAGGGTTGCCAGATTTTCCAACTGAAAAATCTGGACCCCTAGGCCCATCCCCAGGCCAGCCCAGTTCTGGCCCATCCCTGTCCTAATCCCACCTCCAGGCCCACCGTAACCCCACCCACCGCTGCCGGCTCTTGCCGGGCAGGAAGTCCGCGCATGTTGCTTGACGACATCACACACGTGCGCACATGGCATCCACGCATGCGCGGACTTCCTGCCTGGCCAACGCGATTTGAGGAGGCTTTTCCAAAACCGGGACAAAGTGCCATTGTATAGATCCATGGTGAGACCTCACCTAGAGTACTGTGTGCAATTCTGGAGGCCGCATTACCGTAAGGATGTGCTGAGGCTAGAGTCGGTCCGGAGAATGGCCACCCGGATGGTCTCGGGACTCGAGGACCTCCTGTACGAGGAGCGGCTAGAGAAGTTACAGCTCTACTCACTCAAGGAACGCAGAGAGAAGGGGGACATGATCGAGACGTTCAAGTATCTCACGGGCCGCATCGAGGTGGAAGAAGATAATCTTCTTTTTCAAGGGGCCCGCGGCAACAAGGGGGCATCCGTGGAAAATCAGGGACGGGAAACTGCATGGTGACACCAGGAAATTCTTTTTCACTGAAAGGGTGGTTGATCGCTGGAATGGTCTTCCACTTCAGGTCATTGAGGCCAGCAGCGTGCCTGATTTTAAGGCCAAATGGGATAGACACGTGGGATCTATTCACAGAGAAAGTAGGGGAGGGTCATTGGGGTGGGCAGACTAGATGGGCCGTGGCCCTTATCTGCCGTCTATTTCTATGTTTCTAAGTGCCGGGTTCTGAAAAGCCATCCGGACTCCTGGACATGTCCGGATGTCTGGTATCCCTAGGAATACCTGTTTCAGCTGGGCACCAGGCTTGTGCCCAAAGTAAAAGGCTAGTATTCGGTAAAGGTTGTTCTGCACAAAGCCCCCTATAGAGTAAACCAGTTTAGAGGGAATTCATCAACATGCGCTACCAATTAGCATTTGCTAAATCCTAAAGGCACCCATTATATTCCTATGGGCATCCTTAGCGTTTAACACCCGTTGATGAATTCCCCCCACCCCCAGCCCACTAATGTTCATCATCCTGGGGTCTGACTTTAGGTGCCATATATTGAATTTTCCCCTTTGGGGGCAATTCTATAAGGTGGTACCTACAGGTAGGCACCACCTACCTGCAAGATTATTTCAGGCGCCAAAAAATTTGACCACGTTACCCCACTGCTACGAAAAGCCCACTGGTTGCCTGTTATACATCGGATAAGATATAAAATTGCTCTCCTGACTTTTAAAACTTTACAAACCGACACCCCAGCATTTATAGGCAGACTCTTGACCCCTCTAGAGCCCTCAGATCCACTTCACAGTACAACCTTAACGTTCCATCTTTGAAAATAATTGGTACGCGTTGTACCTTAATCTTTTCTGTGACCGCTCCAATGACTTGGAATTCTCTTCCTTTATATTTAAGAACCGGAAAAAAACTTACAAAAGTTCAAAAGCAGTCTAAAGTGTTTTCTTTTTAAAGATGCCTTTAGCTGACCATTATTCTTTAATAGTGTTTGAAAGGTTACACTTATCTATTGGGACAGTGTCCACAATTATTTCTTTCTGTCTATTATTCTTAACTATCCCTATTCCCTTTTGTACTTATCTTCAGTGTTTCTTTTCTATAAAAATTGTATTTCTCCCCCCCCCCTTCCTATTGTTCCTCGAGGCTCTAGAGAGCCAGCTAATCCAAGTATACTCATTAATTAGTCATGTAGGTCTAACTTGTCAAAATTATTCGTCTCTATGTTATTTTTTAATATTTTGTAAATCGCGTTGTATCTTTGAATAAGTGTTTAATCAAATACTTGAATAAACTTGAAACTTGATCAGAGAGACCGTTACATGGCAGGCAGATAGCTGCCTATGGGCATAGGTGCCTGCATAGTAGCTGCAACGGAGACATATATGTGCATGGAGCAAGGATGGGCCCTGGCTGCGTCTTCCCCGCTGAAACAGTGGGGGAGAAAAAGTGCTCACTGTGGGCACAGGGACAAGGCCATCCACCGCCCCGTGGAGTGGTGAATGGCCTTGTCCCCGCAGTTAAGGGAGGGAAGGTGCGATCGCGCGCAGCCTCCTCCCTACTTCCAGCCAAATCTATCCCCCTCCCCCTTACCTTCGCTGCACTTTAGAAAAGAAACTGAAGCCGGCGAAGCCTGCCTGTGCCGCCCTGCAGTCGCGTGTGTGTGGGCAGAAGCTTCTCCTCTTAACAATCAGCCAAACTAGGCTAGACATGGGCAACTCCGGTGCTTGAGGGCCAGAATCCAATCGGGTTTTCAGGATTTCCCCAATGAATATGCATAAGATCTATTTGCATGCACTGCTTTCAATGCATATTCATTGAGGAAATCCTGAAAACCCGATTGAATTCCAGCCCTAAAGGACCGGAGTTGCCCATGTCTGGCCTAGTTTGGCTGATTGTTAAGCTGACCTTGGTGCTTTAGCCCATCCTCTGCCTCCTTCCATATAGTAACGGAGGACCGGAGTTGCCCATCCTTGGTCTAGAATTATCCTTTGTGTATTTTCAGCTTCCCAGTGTCGCGAGAGGCTTCCCCCCCCACCCCACCCCCAGGAACAATATCATTTCAGTAAGAAAAAACAAAATACCCTAAAGATATTATTTACATCTTAGAACTGGGGTGTCAAAGTCCCTCCTCGAGGGCCGCAATCCAGTCGGGTTTTCAGGATTTCCCCAATGAATATGAGCTCTATTAGCTCATTATCATTGAGCTCTATTAGCATACAATGAAAGCAGTGCATGCAAATAGATCTCATGCATATTCATTGGGGAAATCCTGAAAACCCGACTGGATTGCGGCCCTCAAGGAGGGACTTTAACACCCCTGGCTTAGAAAATACAGAAGTGTGTTCAAGCATCTCTCTGAATGTAGGTTGGCAGGGATCATTGTTGATATGGTAGTCAGTTTTCAGGAAGGGGCGGCAGATAAGACAGCAGAGAATGAGTTAAAGTACGGTTTGCTTTTTAGTAGAGGACTATCGGAAGTCATTTTCTGGTTATATAATCTAATCATCTGTGAAATGTAGAGATCCAGGTTCCAATCCTATTTTCTGCACTCACTGATGAGCCTTCAAGAAGTCACTTGCCTGTCTGCTGTTATCATCGGATTTCAAGATCTATAAGCAAGGGTTTTGCATGGTCTTTCTGCTGCGGGTTGTTCTCCATTGTAATAAATAATATATTCAGACTCGAGGCTTTCAAAACTTGCGTGTGGTTTCTTAATCCTCCTTATTCCTCTCTCTGCAGTTCTCAGTGACTTGATTATTAATATGAATCCTGGGCTGGCTTAGTGGTTTTAGTGGCAGCGCGGCGCTTCGCCACGCCACGGATCTGGGGTTTAGAGCTGTGCTCTGGGTCAGCCAGGACCGGGTTGTAGAGGAGGCTGCGTTCACACAGGTCCCAGCTGTAGTGCCACAGCGACACCTATTGGCCGGAGGCCTGGCCTACAATTGCAGGGTTACAAGGGGAGCCCTCATCCATGGTCCCTGGTCGAAGACTGCTGCTGCCGAGTGGGAAGACAGTATATACCGTTCTGAATGAAGTTTCAAGACGCAGTTTGCCCTGTCGTTTCAAGTTCAAGTTTCAAGTTTATTAAAAGTTTGTTGTACACGCAATGTCAAGTACTTCACTGCGTATAACAATTAAAAAATAGGGGACAAACCCCCCCCCCACACACAGTTTTATTACAAGTTAACATAATGGGCTCCTTTTATGAAGGTGCACTAGCGTTTTTAGCGCACGCGCCGGATTTGCACGCCTTCGTATAAGGAGCCCAAAATATATATGTACAAATTGAATTCCACTGTCCCTTACCCATACCGAGGCCTGGGACTCCACAATAAGGAGGAAATTCTTCTTTACAGAGAGGGTGGTGGATGCCTGGAATGCGCTCCCTAGAGAGGTGGTGGAGAGGAAAACAGTGACGGAGTTCAACAAAGCGTGGGATAAACACAGAGGATCTAGAATCAGAAATAATGGTATATATATTGAAGAACTAAGGCCAGTACTGGGCAGACTTGCTCGGTCTGTGTCAGTTTAAGCAGGGATCTCAAAGTCCCTCCTTGAGGGCCGCAATCCAGTCGGGTTTTCAGGATTTCCCCAATGAATATGCATTGAAAGCAATGCATGCACATAGATCTCATGCATATTCATTGGAGAAATCCTGAAAACCCGACTGGACTGTGGCCCTCAAGGACAGACTTTGAGACCCCTGGTTTATGGCCATTTGGTTGAGGATGGGCTGGGGAGGGCTTCGATGGCTGGGAGGGTGTAGATGGGCTGGAGTGAGCTTTGACTGAGATTTCAGTAGATGGAACCTAAGCACAGAACTGGACAGAGCTTTGGGGTCTGGCCCAGAAATAGCTAAGAAAAAGGAAAAATTAAATCAGTAATTTAAAGAGAGGGTAAGGTTGAGCAGACTGGATGGACCATTTGGGTCTTTGCCATCATGTATTTATTTATTCCCAAGGGAGCTCAGAATAGTTTACATGAATTTATTCAGGTACTCAAGCAGTTTTCCATCTCTGTCCTGGTGGGCTCACAATCTGTCTAATGTACCTGGAGCAGTGGGGGATTAAGTGACTTGCCCAGGGTCACAAGGAGCAGCGTGGGTTTGAACCCACAATCTCAGGGTGTGGAGGCTGCAGCTTTAACCACTTCACCACTCTAGAAATCTAAATGTAGCAAAAGTGAGCCAAGTAAAGAGCAGTCAAGCCATTATGACATCACTGATGAGGTTGGCTCTTATTGGTGGAATGAGGCATTATGACATCACAATACCAGATCTGGTTATCAGAGGCAGAAACTTTTCATACTATATTTATTCAATTTTCTATACAGTTCTTCCAGGGGTGCTCAGAATGGTTTACATGAATTTATTCAGGTTCTCAAGCATTTTTTTCCCTGTCTGTCCTGGTGGGCTCACAATCTATCTAATGCAATGGGGGGGATTAAGTGACTTGCGCAGGGTCACAAGGAGCAGTGTGGGAGTTGAACCCACACATGCAGGGTGCTGAGGCTGTAGCTTTAACCACTGTGCCACACTCTCCCCTATGTTACTATGAATTCTATGAGGGTCAGAGCTAATACCACTACAGCCAACGAGAAAAAAAAAAAGACTAACACGGCTTCGTAAAAGGGGAGGGTGTCGGTATTTGCTATATTGCCTTTCCACCACAGATAACAAAGCAGTTTACAAAATATTGACTAGTAATCAGGTACTCTCAGTGTTTTCCCTATTAGTCCCAACAGGATTAAGTGAGATGCTCGGAATCACAATGTTTCAAGTTCAAGTTTTATTAACATTTGATGAATCGCTTCTTAGAAACACTAAGCGACGAACAGAATCAAAAATAAAGTATAATACGTAAAGACAAACAAATTTACAAAATTCTTTCATATAATACATACATGAGTGGGGGGGGGAATAGGAAAAGTTACAATTTTTGTTCTAGAAGAAAAGAACAAGAAGAAAAAAACCAAAAGGGAGTGGGGTAAATAAAACTTTGATGTATTTAGAAATTTATACTTAAAAGTTTAAATGTTAAAAGCATCTTTAAAAAAATAAGATTTTAAGGATTTTTTGAAAGCTGTAAGATCTTTTTCATTTCTAATATATTGTGGCAAAGAATTCCACCATTGAAAACATGTCCGATCGTCTCGTGCCCCACATTCTTTGGCTGCCGAGGCAGAAAGGCTCTAGCCACTAGGCCGCTCCTCCACTTGACTTGCAAAGCCATCCTTTACATACAGAAAAATGCCTTTTAAAAATTATCTTCATCAACGCTAGGCTCTACCTGGCCTCAGAATAGCCATTATCTGCTTGCAGCTGTCGCTGCTCATTTCCTCAGATCAACAAATCAAGTCAGGAATCATTTCTTCTCCATTCCTCTGCTTCAATATCTGTCACCTAATAAACAAGTCAATTATTGCCAGCGCTCTTATCTTGTCAGAAACGTGTGACCAAGTCAAAAGAGGCATGAATGTACCACAATTATTTGCCATCTTCTACACCGTGTAGAAGTTAGGGGGGGAGGGGGGGTCATGAGTCGAAAGATACAGGGAACATCTCAACTGCAAGGAAGCAGCAGCTGGTTACTGAGATTGACAGGGAAGCTACAGATAGAGAATGACACGGGGAAAATTTTTCCCCGTCCCCCGTAGGAACTCATTTTCCCCATCGCGGCAAGTTCTTTTCCCGTCCCTGCCCTGTTCCTCTGATGCTTTCAAATCCTAAGTAGCAACTTTCTAGAACTCAGATTGTGATGTCATAATGCCTCATTCCACCAATGCTAAGCTCCGTCCTCATCTGCGCAAGCCTCAGACGCTTTCAAATCCTAAGTAGCAACATTCTAGAGCTCAGATTGTGATGTCATAATACCTTATTCCACCAATGCCTAAGCTCCGTCCTCATCCGCACAAGCCTCAAACGCTTTAAAATCATAACTAGCAACATTCTAGAGCTCAGACTGTGATGTCATAATGCCTCATTCCACCAATGCCTAAGCTCCGTCCTCATCTGCACAAGCCTCAAACACTTTAAAATCCTAAGTAGCAACATTCTAGAGCTCAGATTGTGATGTCATAATGCCTCATTCCACCAATGCCTAAGCTTCGTCCTCATCTGCACAAGCCTCAAACACTTTAAAATCCTAAGTAGCAACATTCTAGAGCTCAGATTGTGATGTCATAATGCCTCATTCCACCAATGCCTAAGCTCCGTCCTCATCTGCACAAGCCTCAAACACTTTAAAATCCTAAGTAGCAACATTCTAGAGCTCAGATTGTGATGTCATAATGCCTCATTCCACCAATGCCTAAGCTTCGTACTCACCTGCACAAGCCTCAAACACTTTCAAATTGCAAATATCCCTCTCCTAACCAAGATGCTAGAGTCCATCATTTCTTCCCAACTCTCATCATACTTAGAGAGATTCTCTATTCTTTTGCCCTATCAATATGGCTTTCGTCCTAACTTCAGCACCGAATCCCTATTGTCTTCCCTGATTTCAAGGGTTCAACAACTTCACTCTCGAAACAAGTTCGCTGTCCTCCTACAATTTGACCTTTCTTCTGCTTTCGACGTTGTTCACCATGATATTCTTGTTTACCAACTCTCTGAGATAGGTATCAACTCCACAGTCCTAGGTTGGTTCTCTAAATTCCTCCGCTCTCGTTCTTACATTGTTAACATGAATGGCACCTCATCCTCCCCCTGGAAACCGAATTGTGGAGTCCCGCAAGGCTCTCCACTATCCCCTATCCTTTTCAACATCTATATGTCTTCCCTAAAACTCCTCCACCTATCCCCCCTAGAAACAATTTACACTTATGCAGACGACATCCTCGTCCTCCTCGAGACCGATTCAAACCTCACCGACCTGTCTAAGAACATATCCTCTTGTATAATGAACCTACAATCCTGGGCCCACACTGTGCAAATGAAATTGAATGAGTCCAAAACAAGACTTCTTTGGCTCGGTCCAAAACTAGATCACCTACCCACCTCCATCCCACTACCCTCTGGCTCCTCTCTGCAACTTGAGTTCTCGAGCAAGGTCTTGGGCATCATCATTGATTCCACATTGTCCTTCAATGACCACCTCCAATCCTTGGTAAAAAAATGCTTTTTCAGCCTTCACATGCTGAGGAAAGTTAGATCCTGCTTCCATCAAAAACATTTTACCCTCCTTGTCCAATCCATCATCCTCTCCAGATTGGACTATTGCAACTCTATCTACTTAAGCCTAACTAAGAAAAACCTCCACAAACTCCAACGGATTCAGAATGCCGCGGCCAAGCTCATCTTCGCTAAAAGTAAATTTGACCATGTCTCCCCGCTCCTGGCCAAGCTCCACTGGCTTCCGATAATCGCCAGGGTCCACTATAAATGCGCCTGTTTAACTTTCAAAATCCTATATGGTATCCTCCCTCCCTTTATCCCTCTTTCTTGGAATTCCTCAAACCCTAATACCACCAGATCCTCCCACAAATTAAAACTATCCTTCCCCTCGCTAAAAGGCATTTCCCACACAGGAAAGCTAGGGACCTCCCTCCACTTCAAAATCACTGAGCTCTGGAACAACCTTACTTCCCCTCTTCGGAACTTGAGCTCTCTCCAAGTTTTCCGCAAACATCTGAAAACCTGGCTTTTCTCAAAAAATGTAAGTCTCCCTCCAACTTAGGAATCAAGGAAACTCTTATATCTTGGCATCCCAAGTCCTCTAAATTGTCTTCACACTTCTTCTTCTAACCCTCTGTTGTAGTTCCTTCCTATTTCTCCTACTGTAAACCGCGTCAAGCTCTACGAACGTGGAGATGATGCGGTATACAAACCTAAGGATTAGATTAGATTAAGGCCCAGTTTATAAGAATGGGGCAGGGGCAGGGACAGCGAGTTCCTGCGGGGACGGGGAAAAATTTGTCCCCGTATCATTCTCTAGCTACAGAGAAGACAACACTGAGCTTGCCAATGACTCTGTTCTTCTGACCATTCCTGGTGGCTGGAGATCTGCTTCATCTTTTTTATAAGGTAAAGGTAGTCTTCTCTGTGCAAGTATCATTCGGTGAATGCCTCAGGTATAAAAACCTAAATCTTAAGAAAGGTTTGGATAATTTCCCTGGAGATTGGATTGTTGCCAGGTTCTAGAAGTGGCTTGGATTGGCCACTGTGAGGATGGGCTAGTGAGCTAGATGGACCATTGGTCTCACCCAGTAAGCCATGTTCTTATGTGAGCCCAGAGGAAGACCTCCTGTATCCGAATGTACACAGCTGTGATAGTTTTCAGATCCAGATGTACTCTTGAGACAGGGTTCACTCTTGGCAACCACCCATAATGAGTGAGCCGCCCCCTCCCCATGTTGCTTCAATTCTAGATTTTTCAATCCAATAAGTATTCAAAATGGAAGAAAAATCTTACACACCAAATCAAATAATAAAATTATAATAGCTTATTTTATTCCTTCAAATTTTGAATGTAATTCTTGTTTTAGTTTGGATGTAATCCGCCTTGAACCGCAAGGTAATGGCGGAATAGAAATCACTAATGTAATGTAATGTAATAATAGCGAAGAGCTCAGTATGCTATACCAGCACCAGCCCTCCCTGACCTACCTCAAAGACAGGGGAAAAAGATTGTAAAGCAGAGCATCAATTCAAAAAAAGTGTAAAACAATATAACTTGTCTCAATGTATTTGCAGACTATCATTCCGCTTGATCAAAAGAAGAAAAACGCTGCTGAATGACGCAGTTGAGCCCGGTTAGCAGTCCCCAAGTACAGGTTCGGTGAAACACGTGACTAGTGCGCCCTCACCTGGAGTACTGCGTCCAGCACTGGTCGCCGTACATGAAGAAGGACATTGTACTACTCTATAGGGTCCAGAGAAGAGTGACTAAGATGGTTAAGGGGCTGGAGGAGTTGGCGTACAACGAGAGATTAGAGAAACTGGGCCTCTTCTCCCTTGAAAAGAGGAGACTGCGAGAGGACACGATCGAAATATTCAAGGTACTGAAGGGGATAGACTTGGTAGATAAGGACAGGTTGTTCACCCTCTCCAAGGTAGGGAGAACGAGAGGGCACTCTCTAAAGCTGAAAGGGGATAGATTCCGTACAAACGTAAGGAAGTTCTTATTCACCCAGAGAGTGGTAGAAAACTGAAACGCTCTTCCGGAGTCTGTCATAGGGGGAAACACCCTCTAGTGATTCAAGACAAAGTTGGACAAGTTCCTGCTGAACCAGAATGTACGCAGATGAGGCTGGACTCATTTAGAGCACTGGTCTTTGACCTGGGGACCGCCGTGTGAGCGGACTGCTGGCCATGATGGACCATTGGTCTGACCCAGCAGCGGCGATTCTTATGTTCTTATGCAGGAACCGTCAATATTCAGTGATAGAAGTCATATAGCTGACTAGGTGAATTTAGCACTGCTTTAAAGCATACCTAAATTTACCACTGAATATTGACTGGCACCCACATAGATTTGGGGTACTGGCCTGAAGTATGCCAATCCCCTTTACCTCCCTTCTCTTTCACCTCTCTGAACTGCTATAAAGCCCCTTCTTATCTCCTTTCCCACCACCACCCTAAACAACTGTGAAACCCTTCCAATCCCCCTCCCTCCCTCCTCCCCCCCCTGAACAATCACAACCCCTTTTCCCAGGATCCCTTTGAGTCTACCTGTGCCTGTTCCTTGTAGTGTAGTGGGGAAACCGAGGAGGAACGATGCCCGCTTGCTCCAGCCCGTCGTAGCTGCCTTTTCAAAATGGCTGTCCCAACCTCTAACCATGGGATGAATATTGGCAGGAATATTTTTAACCCTGGAAAAGGTGGCAGCCATGATTTCCCTTCCTCCTCCTACGGGGTGAATCTCTTCATAAAGGTGGTTAATAAATCTCAATAGATAGATAAATAAATAAATAAATAAATACTGCCTGCTATAAACCAGTAATACAAACTTGAGCTCAACAGGCCTTCAATGTCAGCATTTTTTCCAAGAACCTCATGCCAGGGTTATTTCTTCCTGCGCAAAAGAGTGATCAAACTCTTAGTCCAAATACCAGAAATCAAAAAAACAATGTCATATGAACCCCAAAAAAGACATCAATGGGAAAGATGACAGTCCTAACTCCAAAAGCTCCTGATGTGATATCTACGGCAGGGACAGAAACAGAATATAATATACGAGCTGGCTTATACAACTAGACAGCAAAACCAATCAACTCTGCACAAGAAGGTCCTTACGCAATTTATGTTCCAGCAGCGAGACCTGCAAGCGGCCTTTTAACTGAATTTTACACCATCTCCACAAGATATATTGAGGACAAAGGCATGAGACCTACTTGGGCCCGGGGGTGATCTCTGACTGAAATGCAATTAAGTCTCTCCACTCTACTCCTCCTTGTTCTTTCCTAACTGGATTTGGACTCTTGCCTGGGCATACGCAAGAAGATCAAAACTAATCCTGCAAACATATTTTTCTCCGCCCCCGAGCCACTAAAGAATCTCCCTGCTACCAAGCTAAATTGCATCCCAGTAGCTACTGAGGAAACAGGTATAAGGCTGGTTAAAAATAAACCTATACTAATAACCCTCTCCATAACGTTAAGATACAAGGTCTACAATTATGGTTTTCTACAATGGCCCTCTATAGGTGACAGTTCAAGAAACTGCGACTCCGCATGGCCAACTCATATTCCGTGAGAGCTGCAGTTCACACATTACCCCTCTCCTCAGGTCACTTCATTGGCTCTCCATCCATTTCCGAATACAGTTCAAATGCCTCTTACTGGCATACAAGTGCATTCACACAGAAGCCCCCCGATATCTCTCTTCACTTATCTCTCCCCCCTATGTTCCTCTCCGTGAACTCCGTTCATCGGGCAAGCTCCTCTCCAAGGTAGGGAAAACAAGAGGGCACCCTCTAAAGTTAAAAGGGGATAGATTCCGTACGAACGTAAGGAAGTTCTTCTTCACTCAGAGAGTGGTGGAAAACTGGAACGCTCTTCCGGAGTCTGTTATAGGGGAAAACACCCTCCAGGGATTCAAGACAAAGTTAGACAAGTTCCTGCTGAACCAGAACTTACGCAGGTAAGGCTAGTCTCAGTTAGGGCACTGGTCTTTGACCTAAGGGCCGCCGCGTGAGCGGACTGCTGGGACTCTTATCTGTACCCTTCTCCTCCACTGCCAACTCCACAATCCGTCCCTCCTTTCTTGCTGCATCATATGCCTGGAACAGGCTTCCTGAATCAATAGGTCGTGCTGCATCCCTAGCAATATTCAAATCCTAGCAAAAGCCCACGTTTTTGAAATTGCTTTCAACTCTTAATTCCCACTCCTTGCTGTCAGATACCTAGACCCACTGTATCATTTCCTCTGCCATAATCTCCCCAACCCTGAGATGTCCTGTCTGTCAAATTACATTGTTAGCTCTTGTAAGCAAGAACTGTCTATTGTATGTTAAATGTACAGCGCTGCGAACGCCATGCAGCGCCATAGAAATGATAAAGAGTACCGTATTTTCACGCAAATAACGCGCACCCGTATAAAACGCGCACACGGGTATAGCGCGCAGAAATCACGATGATATGTACAAAAACTTTGGTATACCGCGCTCACGGGTATACCGCGCATGCTGCCCGACGCTCCTTTCGCCCGCCCTGACTTTCCGACTCTCCGTTCACCCCCCCTGACTTCCGTGCACTGTCCCCCCTTGAAGGTCTGTCCCCATCCTGAAAGCCTGATGCCCCCCCCGACGTCCGATACATCCCTCCCCCCGAAGGACCGCCGACTCCCCAACAATATCGGGCCAGGAGGGAGCCCAAATCCTCCTGGCCACGGCGACCCCCTAACCCCACCCCGCACTACATTACGGGCAGGAGGGATCCCAGGCCCTCCTGCCCTCGACGCAAACCCCCCTCCCCCCAACGACTGCCCCCGCCAAGAACCTCCGACCGCCCCCCCAGCCGACCCGCGACCCCCCTGGCGACCCCCACGACCCCCCCACCCCCCCTTCCCCGTACCTTTGGTAGTTGGGCCAGAAGGGAGCCCAAACCCTCCTGGCCACGGCGACCCCCTAACCCCACCCCGCACTACATTACGGGCAGGAGGGATCCCAGGCCCTCCTGCCCTCGACGCAAACCCCCCTCCCCCCCAACGACCGCCCCCCCCAAGAACCTCCGACCGCTCCCCCAGCCGACCCGCGACCCCCCTGGCGACCCCCACGACCCCCCCACCCCCCTTCCCCGTACCTTTGGTAGTTGGCCGGACAGACGGGAGCCAAACCCGCCTGTCCGGCAGGCAGCCAACGAAGGAATGAGGCCGGATTGGCCCATCCATCCTAAAGCTCCGCCTACTGGTGGGGCCTAAGGCGCGTGGGCCAATCAGAATAGGCCCTGGAGCCTTAGGTCCCACCTGGGGGCGCGGCCTGAGGCACATGGGCCCAACCCGACCATGTGCCTCAGGCCGCGCCCCCAGGTGGGACCTAAGGCTCCAGGGCCTATTCTGATTGGCCCACGCGCCTTAGGCCCCACCAGTAGGCGGAGCTTTAGGATGGATGGGCCAATCCGGCCTCATTCCTTCGTTGGCTGCCTGCCGGACAGGCGGGTTTGGCTCCCGTCTGTCCGGCCAACTACCAAAGGTACGGGGAAGGGGGGTGGGGGGTTGTGGGGGTCGCCAGGGGGGTCGCGGGTCGGCTGGGGGAGCGGTCGGAGGTTCTTGGGGGGGGCGGTCGTTGGGGGGGAGGGGGGTTTGCATCGAGGGCAGGAGGGCCTGGGATCCCTCCTGCCCGTAATGTAGTGCGGGGTGGGGTTAGGGGGTCGCCGTGGCCAGGAGGGTTTGGGCTCCCTTCTGGCCCGATATTGTCGGGAAGTCGGCGGTCCTTCGGGGTGGGGGTGCGAGTGGTCCTGCCGGGGGGGGGGATGTATCGGACGTCGGGGAGTCGGCCGGGCAAGAGGGCTTGGGCTCCCTCTTGCTCCGATCGTGGATGCGGGTGCGGGTGGGAGCGCGTGCGAGCGGTCGTTCGGGGTGGGGGTGCGAGTGGTCCTGCCGGGGGGGGGATGTATCGGACGTCGGGGAGTCGGCCGGGCAAGAGGGCTTGGGCTCCCTCTTGCTCCGATCGTGGATGCGGGTGCGGGTGGGAGCGCGTGCGAGCGGTCGTTCGGGGTGGGGGTGCGAGTGGTCCTGCCGGGGGGGGGGATGTATCGGACGTCGGGGAGTCGGCCGGGCAAGAGGGCTTGGGCTCCCTCTTGCTCCGATCGTGGATGCGGGTGCGGGTGGGAGCGCGTGTGAGCGGTCGTTCGGGGTGGGGGTGCGAGCGGTCCTGCTGGGGGGGGTGAATCGGGCGTCGGGCGGGGTGGGAACTATGTTTTAAAACTTTTGTATACCGCGCTCACGCATATAACGCGCGAGGGGTATGCGCGGTAGGTAAAAACGCGTATAACGCGCGCGTTATATGCGTGAAAATACGGTAGTAGTATTAAGGCTTATGAAGGCTTTCTTCACCTGGGCAGCACGTCAGCTTGTTTGTTGAAGGTAGCCATTTGGAAATACAACCAAAATGAATGGCTTTCTGCAATCACACATGGCATGGTGCACAGCGGGGGGGGGGGGGGAAAGGGGGGGGCATAACCATAGGTTGCCAGTCATGGGAGAGGCTACACCTTTTAGGAGGAGCTTCCAGATAACTGCAAATAGGTGTTTCTCCTTGAAAATTAAAGAACCATAGCCAAACGTTATGTAGAGGGCAGAAAGACAATGTTATGCTCCTGGTGAAGACTGTCACAAAGAGAATGCAATGGTAATAGGTCAGGAAAAGAATGAAAGAACGCCAGGGGAAGAACAAAAATCTAAACGAGTTAAGCTAGCTTTACAAATCCAGGTGTGGGAGAATCGGTCTTGAGTGATAGCTATGCCAACCACAATGTCTTGGATCAACTACCTAAGAGGAGAATGTGGCCCAGTGGTTAGAGCTACAGCCTCAGCATCCAAAGGTTGTGACCCTGGGCAAGTCACTTCATCCCCCATTGCCCCAGATACATTAGATAGAGCAGGGGTGTCAAAGTCCCTCCTCGAGGGCCGTAATCCAGTCGGGTTTTCAGGATTTCCCCAATGAATATGCATTGAAAGCAGTGCATGCACATAGATCTCATGCATATTCATTGGGGAAATCCTGAAAACCCGACTGGATTCCGGCCCTCGAGGACCGACTTTGACACCTGTGAGATAGAGTGTGAGCCCACCAAGACAGATAATGAAAATGCTTGAAATACCTGTATGTAAACCACTTTGAGTGTGGTTGTATTAATATAAAAAGGCGGTATGCAAGTCCTAATCCCTTTCCCTGATATCATAATGCCTCATTCCACCAATAAGAGCCAACCTCATCAGTGATGTCACAATGGCTTCATTGTTCTGTACTTGGCTCCCTTCTGATCTTATTGGAGGAGAGTGTGGCCAGTTGTTGGAGCTACAGCCTCAACACCCTGAGGTTGTAGGTTAAAATCCCATGCTGCTCCTTGTGACCCTGGGCAAGTCTCCTAATCCCCCCATTGCCCCAGGTACACTAGAAAGAGTGTGAGCCTCCCAGGACAGATAGGGAAAAATGCTAGAGTACCTCAATGTACACCACTTAGGTTGTAAGCGGTATATACCTTACGAGCTATAGATAAATATATAAACCACAGATCTTGGAAGTGATAGATTGCTGACCCCCCACTTTATTCTGTGTGAGTTACCTGGAATTCAATTTACCATTATTCATGTTCTACGGGAATGCAGCACTATTTTACAGCAATTAAAGACTACTTGGAATTTTATTTATTTATTTATTTAAATACTTATAACCCATAAATCCACAATTCTAAGCGGGTGACAAAAATCGTACCTACATAATAAAAGCGCAAAAAAAGCAGACATAGATTCATAGAGCAAACCCCTCCCCCCTTGACAACAACCGTAGTCAACACTAAAACACACAGAATACCTTAAAAAAACAATATATACGTATATATTCAACATTCAACAGCACTTATCGAGGTAGGAGTGGCTCTGACAGATAAATGCCGTTGACCGGGAACAGCCACCGATTTTCGGATAATACCTCCAAACCTCATTACTGACTGCCCCAGATAGCACCAGGGCAATCCAGGATCAAATCTAAGTTAGACCCAGATCTCATCTACCCACATAGATAAATTTCTAGGTAAGTTGTGACAGCAAAATAGCTAATATTGGCCATGCCCAGATACGATCCAGCAGATGGCTTCTACCTGAATAATCAAGTATAGCTTTAAATAAGAACATAAGAATTGCCGCTGCTGGGTCAGACCAATGGTCCATCGTGTCCAGCAGTCCGCTCACGCGGTGGCCCTTAGGTCAAAGACCAGTGCCCTAACTGAGACTAGCCTTACCTGCGTAAGTTCTGATTCAGCAGGAACTTGTCTAACTTTGTCTTAAATCCCTGGAGGGTGTTTTCCCCTATGACAGACTCTGGAAGAGCGTTCCAGTTTTCCACCACTCTCTGGGTGAAGAAGAACTTCCTTACATTTGTACGGAATCTATTCCCTTTCAACTTTAGAGAGTTCCCTCTCGTTCTCCCTACCTTGGAGAGGGTGAAACAACCTGTCCTTATCTACTATGACTATTCCCTTCAGTATCTTGAATGTTTCGATCATGTCCCCTCTCAATCTCCTCTTTTCGAGGGAGAAGAGGCCCAGTCTATCCCCTTCAGTACCTAAGGTATAAAAAAAAAAAAAAAAAAAAGGCACCTAAAAACTCTATTGATGGATCCTCAAGGAGGCACACCTCGCTATCTCCATGATTAATGCAATGAAAAAAGATAGAGCTATGATAGATTCCGCTAATTACTGCAACAGCATTGATAAATGCTATTGAGAAGTGGGAAGGAGGGGTCATGGTTGTGTACTTAGAAGCACAGAGAACATCTGGTACTTAGAATCAGTCTTAATGAAGAGAGACTGGCGGCCTGCAAAACCTTTAAGCTACCAATATAAGTGCCTGCATCTTGCTGACCATTGACCTCCACAGCTTACAGCTCTCCTCTCCTCTCCCCCATGACCCATAAACCTGTTGATCTTAATTCAAAAGCTGATTTGAGGCTTGACCACAAAAGCAGCAATGTGTGTTCCCTGGCCCACAAGCCCAGGGACCGAAAGTTTCCAGCTTTGTGTTCTGTATCATTTCATGGTGCTGTCAGACCTTGAATACTGTGTACAATTCTGGTCGCCACATCTCAAAAAAGATATAGCGGAATTAGAAAATGTACAGAGCAAGGCAATGATAAAAGGGATGGGACAACTGCCCTATGAGCCTGGAGAAGAGATGGCTCAGGGGAGATATGATAGTGGTCTATAAAATACGGAGTGGAGTGGAAAGGGTAATGAATCATATGTTTACTCATTTCAAAAAATGCTGGAACTAGGGGGAATGTGATGAGGCTTCTAAGCAGTAGATGTAAAAGAAACCGGAGAAAATATTTCTCCATGCAATGTGTAATTAAACTCTGGAATTTGTTGCCTGAGAATGTGCTGAAAGCAGTGAGCTTAGCAGGGTTTAAAAAAGGTTTTGATAATTTCCTAAAAGAAAAGTCCATAAGTTTTATCGTGTATGTAAACTTGAAACCCATTCCGAGCTCTTCATTATTAAAACGAACTTGGGGAAATCCACTGCCCATTCCTAAAATAAGCAGCATAAAATCTGTTTTACTCCTTGGGATCTCGCCAGATACTTGTGACCTGGGTTGGCTACTATTGGAAACAGGATACTGGGCTTGATGGACCTTCTGTCTGTCCCCGTATAGCAATTCTTATGTTCTTATGTGAGCCAAGTATAGAACCATCACGTCATTGGGGAGTGTGTGGTGCAGTGGTTAGAGCCATAGCCTCAGCACCCTGAGGTTGTGGGTTCAAATCCCACACTGCTCCTTGTGACCCTGGGCAAGTCACTTAATCTCCCATTGCCTTAGGTATATTAGATAGAGTGTGAGTCTGCCGGGACAGATGGGGAAAAATGCTTGAGTACCTGAATGTAAACCACTTAGACTATGAGGTATATAAATGCTTAAGTAAATAAATAAAATAAAATTGTGACATCACTGCTGAGATTGGCTCTTGGGCGTTGGTGGAATGAGGCATTATGACATCACAATCTCAGCTCTGGAATGTTGCTACTCTTTGGGATCTCGCAAGGCACTTGTGACCAGGATTGGCCACTGTTGGAAACAGGATACTGGGCTTGATGGGCCTTCGGCCTGTCCCAGTGTGGCAGTTCTTATGTGAGCCAAGTATAGGACAATCAGGCCATTGTGACATCACTGCTGAGGTTGGTTCTTAGGCATTGGTGGAATGAGGCATTATGACATCACAGTCTCAGCTCTGGAATTTTGCTACTCTTTGGGTTTCTGCCAGGGACTTGGGACCTGGGTTGGCCACTGTTGGAAACAGGATCCTGGGCTTGATGGGCCTTCGGTCTGTCCCAGTGTGGCAGTGCTTATGTGAGCCAAGTATAGGACAATCAGGCCATTGTGACATCACTGGTAAGGTTGGTTCTTAGGCATTGGTGGAATGAGGCATTATGACATCACAGTCTCAGCTCTGGAATTTTGCTACTCTTTGGGTTTCTGCCAGGGACTTGGGACCTGGTTTGGCCACTGTTGAAAACAGGATACTGGGCTTGATAGATCTTCTGTCTGTCCCCGTATGGTAACTCTTATGTTCTTTTGTAAGTCAGTAGAGAGGAGGTAGGATATTAAACTTATCTCCACCTTTGCTGCGCTATTCGATATACATATTAATCTGTCCCCCAATATTCAGCCAGCGTTGGATAACATTTTTTTTGTCTGCCGCCATTGCTAAAACCAGAAATTAAATGCCAGGCCTTGTCTGGGCTTCAGCATTGAATATCTATTTGTTTGGGTTTGTTTGTTTTTTTTAAGTCGCCTAGCGGATGACTGGATAAGTTAATATTGAGACATAACTAGCCATGGGTTTGCAGACAAACATAGGACAGCTATTTATGAGGTCTTATTTATCCACTATACCTGACTGACACTAGTGGATAGCCCTAAAGTAGGAGAAGGTTTCTTTTTGGCCTGGGTGTATGGTGACTCGAAGACCTGGTGCCCTAGACAGATTCAGAATCCAGAGTGGTGGTCCCTCCTCCACCGAGTTGTACGGAGCATTTCTCACTTGCTGTTCCTCAACCTGCAAACCTTAGGAACAGTCACAGAAAATGAAGACTGACTCACTTGTCCTTTATGACTTGGAAAAGGCATCAACTCTACAACATCTTGACGAAGATCGCTTTATCTCATCTATGGCTAAAGCATCTACAGTACAGCTCCATCTCGGCTTCTTCTTTAAGCTATCTTAAGGAGCGTCCGCAGAGAGCCAGGAAAATGATGCAGGATAGAGAATGACACGGTGACAAAATTCATCACCGTTCCCGTCCCCGCGGATAACCGCAGGAAATAAACCCGTGTCATTTTCTAGTGTCTATTTCATCCTCTCTCCTTCTACACCAGCATTGTTCAAAGCAAAGCTTGCGGGTCAGTGGTTGTGGCCATTCATACTCTGATTCTTCCCTCTTTCCTTAAAGAATGACATGAAGATGGTTTCCCGTGGGGACGGGAACGGTGATGAATTTTGTCACCGTGTCATTCTCTAATACAGGACACAAATCGGACTTATTTCTTCTGTGAACATAAGAACATAAGAAGTTGCCACCACTGGGTCAGACCAGAGGTCCATCGCGCCCAGCGGTCCGCTCCCTCAGCGACACATCAGGTCTGTGACCTGTGAAGTGGTTCCTGACCATTTCTGTAACCTACCTCTACATCTATCTGTAACCCTCAATCCCCTCATCCTTTAGGAACCTATCTAAACCTTCCTTGAAACCCTGTAGTGTGCTCAGTGCCTATTCCTTAAATTCCAAAATCAGTAAGAACAAACTTACAGGAATTTCAAGATACACAGTGCAACTGCGACAAGTCCTCACTCAATTCAGAACGTGGCCTCTGGTTTATATGTTATACCTGACCTCTGTATTTTTAATCATAATGACTGAAGACATAGTGGTAAACTAAACATCACTTTAAATTTTGTTGTTTTTTTTTTGCTTTAATTATATTAGCCAGCAGTGATATTCTATTATCTGACTAAATCAACTACAACGATCAATATGTGACATGACAGAGTTCTTGCACTGCTCCGCACGGTGACAGGTCACAAATGAGCTGCAAAAGATTCCCAAAGGACCCGATGCAAGATGCCCAGTTAGTGCCTGCACCTAGAAGAAAGGGAGATCAGAGCAAAGATTTAGCCACACGATCGTTCACGAAGTTGCAACTTCCCTGCCCCGTGTGGCTTTCAGGTTAAGTCCGATCGCGTGCTTAAGGTCGCACGGACCGCAATCAATAGAGAAATTGAGATGGAAGTAACCAGATTTGCAGGGGTTTTTTTTTGCCAAAATTACTGCATTTATTAGGAGCTGTCTGAGAAAACCTCCAGCAAGGAGCGGAGCGCACCAAAATCTAGTATCAAAGAACAATTACAGATTTATTTAACTTACTATATTGCCTCATTACAAAAGCAATCTAAGTGGTTTACAATTTAAACCACACATAAAGAGAAAAGGAAATCCATAAAACCAATAGAAAAGCCCCTCCCAAAGACTGCTCATCCAATTACAAAAAAACCCCCACAGAAAACTCATCAAAACCATATGAACATAAGAATTGCTATTCTAGGAGAAACTGAAGGTCCATCAAGCCCAGTATCCGGTTTCCAACAGTGGCCAACCCAGGTCCCAAGTACCAGAAAGAAACCCAAAGAGTAGCAACATTCCAGAGCTGAGATTCTGATGTCATAATGCCTCTTTCCACCAATGCCTAAGAGCCAAGTGATGTCACAATGCCTTGACTGTCCTATACTTGGCTCACATAAGAACATAAGAATTGCCATACTAGGAGAAACTGAAGGTCCATCAAGCCCAGTATCCTGTTTCCAACAGTGGCCCACCCAGGTCCCAAGTACCTGGCAGAATTCCAAACAGTAGCAGCATATTCATATGTAATGCCTGGTGGTCCAACAGATATCCCTCTCCATTCGGCAGTGGGTTCAAACTGGCATCACTGGCCCTAGATGGGAGGGACAGCTCTATGTGTAAGTGGCATGGTGGGATTTAGGGGAATCAGGGGCTTAAGGATCATAATGGAGGGATCTGATGAGATCTGATCCGGCTGTGAGGGTGCATGAGGGAGGGGGGTGACTGGAGGATCAAAGGTTTGATAATGCATAACAACAACAACAACACCTTATTGCGATGGTTGTTGAAAGAGGCAAGCGCTGCCCTGTGGCAGTAGCTGAAGTTGATCTCCTACATGACTGAAATACTCCCCCCTATGCCCATTGGCCATGACATTAAACGCTTAGCCTAGCGATGATTTGGCTTCAGGCACTTTTCTAGCTGCGAACCTTTAATGAAATTCCAAAGGAAAACTACCCATGTAAAATTCATTCACATATGCAGATGTCCCTGAAAGAACTGAAACTGTGGTTGCCCCCAAAACAAGTGTTTTCTTGCAGCCAAACCACCTTACTCTTGACAAGGAATTTGTTTTCGCTATCCGCGGGGATGCAGTTGAAGCTGTTATCCAGCTGCAGTCCTCCACTCCCGTTTGTTCCAAGATTCAGGACGCCTTCCGTGCTGTCTCCCTGTGCAAAGTGTCAGAGTGTTTCACAGTGGGACCAGCTGTTCCTGGCAAACGCTTAGACAGCAAAAGATATAATGGCTCGTTTCTGCCGTTCGAGGGATCTAATCTTCCCAGTAAACTTTTTGAGTACATGGTTCAATATTATTGAGCTCGTGGGAGGCCTCGGCTAAAGCCCAGCTCATCATGCATTGCCATTTTAAACGGTTACAGCTTTGAACATCTACAGTAAAGTTTAACCAGTGCATTACTGTACAAAAAAGCAAAATTAGAGGACACAATTGCAACAGGTAGCCTAGAGCAGTGCCAGCAAATGCCATTCCCACATTAGCTGGGGTTTATGGTATTTCAACAAGAAGCCAAGTGGAAAAACGTGATGGTCTTTCTTGTCCGCCCTCACGTTGAGAAATTACTTGTTTGGTGGCACTGGAGGACTGGAACAAACTTGGTTTGGAAGAGCATGAAGCTGGCCTTATCTAGTTTTAGGAGCAAAAAGCCTGGTTCTTACAAAAGGATCAGCCACTGGAGAGGGACTCCATTTGGGTTACTACTGAATCACACCTAAGGATTTTGTAACCAGTATTTAACCCCTAGGGTGGGGCTCACCTGACTGTAGGCGAACCTTTGTAATTCTGTGTATTTATTATTGTCAGGCCCGATATTCAAAATGATTTGCATGGCCAGGAGAGACTGTCCAGGACTAAACTGGGCATTATCATTAACTGAATGGTGCAGGTGAAAATGCCTGGTTAATACCCAATTTGGGGGGGGGGTGTAGATTTGGCATTCAACCAAGTACGATATTCAGCACTTAGCCATTTAAGACCACAGGAATAACATCAGGGAATACTTCTTCACAGAGAGCACGGTGGATGCCTGGAATGCCCTCCCAGAGAAGGTAGAAAGGGACAGATTCTTCAGCCTATTAGGGACCACAAAAACAAGGGGGCACTCGGAGAAATTGAAAGGGGACAGGTTTAGAACCAATGCTAGGAAGTTCTTTTTCACTCAGAGGGTGGTGGACCCCTTGGTATGCGCTCCCTGAGGTTGTAATAGGACAGAGTACCCTAACAGGCTTCAAAGAAGGATTGGATAAATTCCTGAAGGACATGGGGGTTGAGAGATACAGATAGAGGTAGAGATAGGTTACGAAAGAGGGCTTACATAGAAGGATAAGGGGACTGAAAGGGTATGACGCCAACCACCTTTCTTTTCTTTTTTTTAATTTATTTATTTATTGAAATTTTCAATATATTACAAGAAACAAACATTCTTGCTAAGGAAATACAGCCGAAATAAATGGTAACACATCATATCAGATTATATAAAAATGAAAATAAAATTCTTGCTTCCTTAGACCACTAAATAATGGGGAGTAATGGCAATTATTATTAAGAAGTTAAACAAAAAGGAAAAAGAACCAATCAATGAAAGGCTATAACATACTCTGCATTATCATAATATTCCCCGCTAAACACCATCAATTTTCTTAAGCTCCAGAAATGATTTTAGCTGCTCTGGCTGAAAAAAAATATATTTAACCTGAGCAAATTTTACTACACATTTACAAGGGTATGCCAGTAAAAAAGACGCCCCAAGTGCCCTGGTCTCCTGTCGCAAAGACAAAAATTGTTTCCTCTTTTCCTGGGTAACCTTAGTTACATCCAGGAATACCCATATCTTTTTACCATGAAACAGTTCTTTTGATAAATGGAAATAAAGTTTCATAAAGGAATCCAAATCTTGTTGAAAAATAAATGAAATCAGAAGCGTCACTCTCAATGAGGAGTCAGATATTGACTCTTCCAAAATATCTGATATGTTGTTAATATCCAATTGCGGTGTATCTGGTTGAATTCCCTCCATTGATTCCCGAGCTCTGGTGGATTGTGGAAGATAATATATTTTATTTAATGGAGGAATATGGTCTGGTGAATATGTTAAAACTTCCAACAAATATCTTTTAAACATCTCGTATGCTGAAATCCCGGGTACTTTGGGGAAATTCAAAATTCTGGCATTAAGTCTGCGATTAAAATTCTCAATGTTTTCTATTTTTCTTTGAAGCATAGTATTGTCTTTAATCGCAGCTGCTTTGAAAGTTTGCAAAACTTGAACTTCTGATTGTACATTTGTTATGGAATTTTTCATTTCTATATTAGAATGTTCCAAGGTTCTTGATATATCATCGATTTTACCAGCCAAAGTTTTTACCTCTTCTGATGTCTTTGAATCATAAGAACATAAGAACATAAGCATTGCCTCTGCTGGGTCAGACCAGGGGTCCATCGTGCTCGGCAGTCCGCTCCCGCGGCGGCCCCCCAGGTCCATGACCTGGAAGTGTTCCCTACCTAACCTAAAATATCCATACCCTATTCGCTCAATGTCCTGTAAGGTAACTCTATCTGTACCCTGTTATCCCCTTTGCTTCCAGGAAGTCATCCAGTCCCTTTTTGAACCCCAGAATTGTACTCTGTCTTATCACCTCTCCGGGAAGCGCGTTCCAGGTGTCCACCACCCTCTGAGTGAAGAAGAACCTCCTTGCATTCGTTATGAATCTGTCTCCTCTCAGTTTTTCTGAATGACCTCTTGTTTTAGTTGTCCCTGCTAGTCTAAAGAACCTGTCCCTCTCCACCTTCTCTATGCCTTTCATGATTTTATAAGTTTCTATCATGTCCCCTCTCAGTCTCCGCTTCTCCAGGGTAAAGAGCCCCAGCCTGTCTAACCGTTCGGCATATGAAAGGTTCTCCATACCCTTTATCATCCTCGTTGCCCTCCTCTGGACCCTCAGCCTCTGATGTTTTGACTGCAGCTTTATCCAATTTCTGGAGCATTTGCCAAATTGCTGCCAGAGTCACCTCACTACTGGGGGTCTTCTCCCCAATGCTGACCTCCATCGGCACAAACTCGTCTACCCCTGCCGCTTCCTCCACCGGAACTCCAGGCGCGTCCTTAGCAACACTGGCTGTTCCCGCCTCCAGGGCATTCGAGTTCGCCGGACAAGGAGATGGCTCCGCTTGCGGTGGCGAAAGAGAGATCTCATGCCCCAGTGAGGTAAGGCCTTCTTTACCTTTCCCCAGCGCGGGGCTAAATTCGCCAGGTCCAATGCAGATACCGGGCAGTAACTGCTCAATCGTCTGCTGTCTGGAAGGTGGTACCGGCGTCGAGGAAGAAGGCGCCTTAACCAACCCTTTCCTTTTATGCGGCATATTTCTTGCTTTGGAAAAGAAAACGCTGACAGCCACGAGAGCTCGATCTCAAAGCCCGGTCAGTGCTTTGGCCACACATCCCCCATATTCAAAAATTCATGGGATGGACACAAGGGATCCCCAAATAGAAAGAGGATAGTATCAACACAAAACTTGACCGATCAACTTCGCTGATTTTGTGCAGGGGTGGAGCTTAGATGGAAGCCCCAGTAGCGGGGAAGTGAAGACAATGCCAGATGGACTTCTATGGTCCATATACTGTCTATGGCAAGACGGATCGGGAGGGTCTGGAGTTAACTTTGGCGGCGTCTCCAACAGTGGGGTAGTGTAGCCAACGCCAGATAGACTTCTACAGTCTCTGTCCCATATGTGGCAATCTAATCTAATCTAATTATTCATTTCTGTACCGCATAACCAAAAAGTTCAATGCAGTTTACATAAATTTCAAATACACTACAAAAGGATCAGATTCACTAGATACTAATCAGAAAAGTTTTCAATTGCTTTCTAAAATCACAATAAGACTCAGAACAAAGTAGCAGAGATTTTAAACATATCAATACCATTAGATCTAATAATTTTGTGGTAATTGCCCCTTCGCTTTGGAATTCTACCCCTAACCATCTTCGTACAGAAGTTTCTCATCCCCGTCTAAAAAATAACCTAAAAAATTTTCTATTTCAAGATGCTTTTGACACCTAACTGCCCTTATTAGGGCTAGAATTTTTAAATTATTAATTACCATCATTTAAAAAAAAAAAATCCCCTTCCTATCGTACCTACCTTTTATGTTAACTTTATTTAATTATTGTAGTTCCTCCCTCTTTCCTCTTGTGCCCGTTCGTTTTTATGTTATGTAATATTTGTCTCATAACCTATCTCAAGTTTTACCTATGTAAGCCTGTGTCTTTGGTTCCTCATTAGCATTTTTTGGTACACCGCTTAGAAGTTTGATTGAGCGGTATAAAAAATTTCTTAATACACTTGAAACTTAATCCCCTGTCCTACAGAGTCACTTGGTATGCGAGCAAACGGTGATGAAATTTTTTATACCGACATCCTTTAGTTGATGGAAAACTGAACAAGCCATGAGTACTTCGCTGATGTTTGGATCCATCAATGGAAACTGAATTGAGAAGATAAGTGGAAGTCATACCAAAAAGAACTTTATAACAAAAACACCCAAACTTAAATTTAATGCAGGCATCAACGGGCAACCAATGCAATACAGGATGTCCGAGGCGGTACTGGGAGACACCTCCCAGGAAAGAGACTCGGGAGTTCTGATCGACAAGTCAATGAAGCCGTCCATGCGGCGGTGAAAAGGGCGAACAGAATGCTAGGAATGATAAAGAAGGGGATCACGAATAGATCAGAGAAGGCTATCATGCCGCTGTACCGGGCCATGGTGCGCCCTCACCTGGAGTACTTCATCCAGCACTGGTCGCCGTACATGAAGAAGGACACGGTACTACTCGAAAGGGTCCAGAGAAGTGCGACTAAAATGGTTAAGGGGCTGGAGGAGTTGTTGTACAGAGAGAGATTGGAGAAACTGGGCCTCTTCTCCCTTGAAAAGAGGAGACTGAGAGGGGACATGATCGAAACATTTAAGGTACTGAAGGGAATAGACTTAGTAGATAAGGACAGGTTGTTCACCCTCTCCAAGGTAGAGAGAACGAGAGGACACTCTGTAAAGTTGAAAGGGGATAGATTCCGTACGAACGTAAGGAAGTTCTTCACTCAGAGAGTGGTAGAAAACTGGAACGCTCTTCCGGAGTCTGTCGTAGGGGAAAACACCCTCCAGGGATTCAAGACAAAGTTGGACAAGTTCCTGCTCAACTGGAAAGTACAAGGTGAGGCTGGGCTCATTTAGAGTACTGGTCTTTGACCTGGGGGCCGCCGCGTGAGCGGACTGCAGGGCACGATGGATCACTGGTCTGACCCAGCAGCGGCAATTCTTAGGTTCTTAATTCTCTGTAAAAGGGACCAACATGACGTATCGGGAGCAATTATGCATATCTTTGTGTTATATATTGAAATTTTATATATTTTGGTGTCTGTTTGTGATTTCCATTTTTGTTTTTTCCTTATTGGTCTTTCGTTATTATCCCCCTGAAGCAGCTCAAGAGTGGGCGCAATATGGGTCATTTTAACTGCTGTGGGCTAAGAAAACTGGAATGTAGGATTAGATTTGGGTTCTCTACTGAGCCCTGTGCGTTAAATTCTGTGTTTTTTCTTATCTTCCCCCCTCCCTATTGTTGTTTTGCCCTTTCCTTTACTATCTTTTAAAATGGTATTTCTTTTCCTACTCCCTTCCCCTTGTGTCATTTGTTTGTCATGTGAGTCTTATTTACATTGTCTGTTTCCCTTTAATTATTGTAATTTAATATTTTATACTTTGTACATCGCTTAGAATGTTGAATAAGCGATTAATCAAATATTTAATAAACTTGGAAACTTGGTGGGATAGATTTTCAGCTAGACTTATAACACGGGTGAACAGCTTTGACAACGAGGCTTCCCCAAATAATACAGCAGTGCCTTGTAGCGCACGGTTGTTGAATTTAGGGCGATCGGCTCTTCATTTTTGAGTTCAGCAGTTTTACATGTTGGGGGAAAAAGTTCTTTCCCATGACAGGCTCTGTTTACAGCTCAATTATATTTGTCGAATGAACAATAAATCTTGCTTTGCAGCGATTCTGCCTGTTAAAAAGCCCCTGGAGCATTGACAGGTGTACTGCAAAGTTCCTAATTAATCGATGATTTTCACACATTGGATGATTACGAGAACATTTCTTGAGAAAGCATGATTTGAGAATGTTAAATGGAGCAAAATTCACTGAGGGTCTGGGAGAGCTTTCTGTGATATATCTCACAATTTTGACATTAAAAAGTTTAGTGTGAGGATTTTTTTTTAGCGTGGCCTGAAAATGTTGTCTAAAATGTAACTCGTTTAAATATAATTCTCTTTTGCAATAGTGAGCTGATTTTCTTAGGCTAAAAATGATCAAAGGGTGGTTTTCCTTGTGCAGATGAGACGGAAATCCTATATCTAAATAGGGTTACTAAATTTTTCTCCGGGAAACCCCGTACACAGGCCCCGCCCCATTCTGCCTCCAGCCCCACCCTGTTCCATCTCCAGCCCAGCCCAGTTCTGCCTCCGGCCCCGCCCACACAAAGCCTCCTCTCTTCTTCTGGACGAGCTCCAACCGCGCAGATGTGTGTGACATCATCCACGCATGCTCAAGGCCCTCCAGATGCAGCCAGAGCTCGTCAGGGCTTTCCAAAACCCAGACAAATGCCGAGTTTTGGAAAGTCTGTCCAGGAGCACGGACAATCCTTTAAAAAGAGGACATGGCCAGGTTTCCCCAGACTTCTGGTAATCCTATGTCTAAACAGCTCATACTTTCAGCACTATCCCCTTTAAGCTGAAGGGTAGTCTTCCAGGTACAGACCTGCCAGTGGGGGGTACAATTTCACTAGCACATTTTCAATAGTGAGGGACAGACAAGCTCTGTAGGACATTAGGGACTAGCAATTGAAAGCACAATATCGAAGTTGGAGGACTCCTGCACAATTTAGAGGACACCATGACAATTAAACTAAGTGGTATTTATTTTAGAAGCTCTACTCATGACTTCCATCCTCTATAATAATCCTCTAAGCGCGCATGCGCACTTAGGAGGCTGTGTCCCTCCGTGGCCAGATTCTATCAGGCTTCTTGAAGGGGGGGAAAGAAGGGGGCCACGGAGCAGCCAGGCATGGCACAATAGGGGGCCAGGGGGAGAGGGAAAGGGGGCTGCTTTGGGGGGAGGGGTGTGGTGGGGGCCAGACAGCAATCATGCTTTGCTCTCGGAGGGGGAGGGGGACAGAAGGGGGCTACGGAGCAGCCAGGCATGGAGGGGAAAAGGGGGCTGCTTTGGGGGGAGGGGTGTGCTGGGGGCCAGACAGCAATCATGCTTTGCTCTCGGAGGGGGAGGGGGACAGAAGGGGGCTATGGAGCAGCCAGGCATGGCACAATAGGGGGCCAGGCGGAGAGGGAAAGGGGGCTGCTTTGGGGGGAGGGGTGTGCTGGGGGCCAGACAGCAATCATGCTTTGCTCTCGGAGGGATGGACAGAAGGGGGCCACGGAGCAGGCAGGCATGGCACAACAGGGGGCCAGGGGGAGAGGGAAAGGGGGCTGCTTTAGGGGGAGGGGTTTGCTAAAAAAAAAAAAGACAGACAGACAGCAGCCAAGGAGAGAGAAAGAAAGAAAGACAGACACATACATCTATTCTAGCACCCATTATTGTAATGGGCTTAAAGACTAGTGCATAAAGAAACAGTATTTATACATGAAAGAGAAGCCTAAGAATTAGTGCAGTGGCCTGAGAATCAGAAGAACTGGGGTCGATTCCCAATACAGCTCCCTGCAACTCTGGGCAACTCATAAAACCCTCCAGTGCCCCAGGGACAAAATAAGTACCTGTAAATAATATGTAAACCCCTTTGATTGTAACCACAGAAACGAGGTATATCAAAATCCTATCCCCTTCCGCTTTCCTCAAGGGCAGCCAAAAAGTGTTTTGTAAGATTTTCCAAGTCATTTCCAGGAAATGTTCATTTCATTTGATTTCATCTGGCCATTTTTTTTTTCCACCATGCGAGCAAAGTGGTCGAGTACGCACTCTTTCGAAAGAGGGCGCACCACGTGCACATGGGCCGGATTCTTTCTGAAAGCGTACACGCTATCCTCTGAATTCTATTTAAGGCAGCAGAATATTGGCACCGAAATTTCCGTGTGGATCTTAAATGCGCACCTGAGCCTGTAAGAATCATTTTAACCAGGATGCTATTTATTTAGACATCACAGGACAGTCACCACTCTCATCCCCGAGGTGTCATTTTATGTTTTGGCTTTTGTCAGCAGAAGGACACGGAAGCCTGAATCATGGCTCAGAGCACAATGCTCACGTCTCGGCTAATGAACGGCTGCTCTGTCCTCAGCCACTGCAGTATATCATAACAGCACCTTGGGCACTGTTATTTTGATTGACGTTACAGCATAGTCTACGCGTTTTTTTAAAAAAATATTATTAATATTGACAGACTAACCCCCTCGTTTACAAAGGTGCTCTAAGTTTTTTAGCGCACGCTAAACGCGGATGCGTGCATGTTATCCTACGGACGTGTTAGTGGTTAGCGCACGTGTTGATTTAGCATGCACTAAATCCCCGCTAAAACGCTTAGCGCGCCTTTGCAAAAGAGGGCCTAAACCACCCCCCCCCTTCTATGAAGCCGTGCAAGGTTTTTTTTAACCACCGGCCACGGTGGTATTAGCTCCGACGCTCAAAGGAATTCTATGAGTGTCGGAGCTAATACCGCCATGGCCGGCAATAAAAAAAGTCTAATGCGGCTTCATAAAAGGGGGGGTGGGGAGGACAAATTTACTAAATCTAATACAGTGGTACCTTGGATTACGAGCATAATCCGTTCCAGGAGCATGCTCGTAATCCAAAATGCTCGTATATCAAAGCAAGTTTCCCCATAGAAAGTAAGGGAAACTTGCTTTGATATGTTTCCACCCCCCACCTTCCCCCCCCCCCCCGAGGCCAGCAGCGCTGCTCTCCCCCCACGAGAACTGGCATTGCCCACCCCGAAGGCCCCCTTGAACTCTCAGGCCTTGCACAGGAAGCAGATCTTCAGGCACTGGCACCACGCACAGGACATGCTGGTGCCGGTGCCACTGCGGAGGCTACAGAAAAGTAAGAAGAGGGTTCGGGTGGGTTGGGGGGACCTCAGGTCGTGGCAGGGGGGTGCCCAATGGCAGCGGGGGGGCCCAATGGCGGCGGGGGGTGCCAGATCATGGGGGGGAGGGTGCCGGTTCGCAGGGGGGGCGCTCGCAAATCGAAGCGCGCTCGGTTTCCGAGGCGCCGATTTTGCGAATGTTTTGCTCATCTTGCAAAACACTCGCAAACCGGTGCACTCGTAAACCGAGGTACCACTGTATTTTTATTTTCCCACAGAGGCACCATGCCTTATCAGCAAGGAACTTCATCCATTTTATAATTGGATAAACCCTTAGGGCCAAATCTCCAAACAGCATCCCAAAGTTAAGTGGCAATGAACCAATCAGGATACACTTTAAAAAAAAATTTGCAAGCACTTTTCTTAGACGCCTGTCTCACGCTTACAGAGGTGCATAGGGATGCCTATGCAAGCCTAAGGCTGGCTTGGGCTGAACCAGAAGTGGCCTTAGGCATCCGTAGGTGTCCCTTTGCACCTCCATAGGCATGAGACTGGCAATTTAAATGTAGGCCATTAAAATGCTCACTCGAGGAACGCAGAGAGAGGGGAGACATGATCGAGACGTTCAAATATGTCACGGGCCGTATCGAGGTGGAAGAGGATCTCTTTTTCCTTAAAGGACCCACGGCCACGAGAGGGCATCCGCTGAAAATCAGGGGTGGGAAATTTCATGGTGACACCAGAAAATATTTCTTCACCAAAAGGGTGGTTGACCGCTGGAATAATCTTCCACAACAGGTAATTGAGGCCAGCAGCGTGCCAGATTTTAACAAAAGATGGGATTGGCATGTGGGATCTCTTCATGGAGGTAGTTAGAGGGTGGGCCATTAGTGTGGGCAGACTAGATGGGCCGTGGCCCTTTTCTGCCGTCATTTTCTATGTTTCTACATTTAAGGCACCTATATTTTTTAAAAATAGTAATTCTGAATGTGGCAGGTGCCGCTTCCAGAATCAAGCCCTTAGTAATCATCTATATGTTTATTGGAATACGTGATGGGGATCAAACAGATAAGGTTACAGCTAGATCTTTTTTCAACATCCAGTGAATGTGGCAGAACTTGACCTTTAATGACATGCTTTGAGGAGTTAAGCACTGATAAATTAGATGGGCAGTAAAACTTTTAAAAATTAGAATTCTGGAAAGCAATACCAGAAGCACCTCTTTGTCCCATGACAGGGGTGTCAAAGTCCCTCCTCGAGGGCCACAATCCAGTCGGGTTTTCAGGATTTCCCCAATGAATATGCATTGAAAGCAGTGCATGCAAATAGATATTCATTGAGGAAATCCTGAAAACCCGACTGGATTGTGGCCCTCAAGGAGGGACTTTGACATCCCTACTTTACACTGAAAGCATGATCCTATATAACAGGGGTGTCAAAGTCAGTTCTCGAGGGCCGCAATCCAGTCGGGTTTCAGGATTTCCCCAATGAATATGCATGAGATCCATTAGCATACAACAGGGGTGTCCAATGTTGGTCCTCGAGGGCCGCAATCCAGTCGGGTTTTCAGGATTTCCCCAATAAATATGCATGAGATCTATATACATGCACTGCTTTCATTGTATGCTAATAGATCTCATGCATATTCATTGGGGAAATCCTGAAAACCCGACTGGATTGCGGCCCTCGAGGACCGACATTGGACACCCCTGGTATACAATGAAAGCAGTACATGCAAATAGATCTCTTGCATATTCATTGGGGAAATCCTGAAAACCCAACTGGAATACGGCTCTCGAGGACCGGAGTTTCCTACCCCTGGTCTAAAGCCTAAACCAGGGATCTCAAAGTCCCTCCTTGAGGGCCGCAATCCAGTCGGATTTTCAGGATTTCCCCAATGAATATGCATGAGATCTATTAGCATACAATGAAAGCAGTGCATGCAAATAGATCTCATGCATATTCATTGGGGAAATCCTGAAAACTCGACTGGATTGCGGCCCTCAAGGAGGGACTTTGACACTCCTGTCCTATGAACTCCAACTTAGGATTGCTTTTCTAAAGTAGGCTGTGAAAACTGCAAGGCTGTATATGGTTATTCTGCAGGATGTTTGAGATTCTTTCATTTGTAATTTTTCATCTGTGCATTATTTTCTAGTCTTTCGTTTGTTTGGTTTTTTTTTACAACTACATTTCAATTCAAATTTGTAATTACATTTAGGGCTCCTTTTACAAAGGTGCGTGAGGGCCTTAACGCATGGAATAGCGCGCGCCAAATTGCCGTGTGCGCTAGCCGCGACCGCCTCCTCTTGAGCAGGCGGTAGTTTTTCGGGTAGCGCGCAAATCCGGTGCGGGCGCTAAAAACGCTAGCGCACCTTTGTAAAAGGAGCCCTTAATCATGTGATTAAAGGTATATTATTTTTTTACCCACTACGGCTCCTTGTGACTTTGGGCAAGGAATGTTAAGTGACTTGACTAGAGCCACAAGGAGCTGCAGTGGAGAGAAATAAATAACGTATCTTCAATTGTGCAATTAATTGCGATTAGATTTTAATAGACATTCAGCCCTAATTATTCTTACTTCCAATACATGTCCACAGACAGTGGAAAGGACTTTTTTCTTGAGGTGGCTGTGCAGTGAATGAGAAAAATCTAAGTGATGTCCTGTCAAAGTTCTCCTTGCCCCCCTCCCTCCCCCCCCTCCATGTTCATAGAAACATAGAAACATAGAAAGATGACGGCAGAAAAGGGCCAAGGCCCATCAAGTCTGCCCACTATAGACCCTCCCCTTAAGATTAGCTAGTGTTTTGCCCTGACCCTCTTAGGGATCCCACATGGGCGTCCCATTTATTCTTAAAATCTGGCACACTGCTGGCCTCGATCACCTGCACTGGAAGCCCGTTCCACCGATCAATCACTCGCTCCGTGAAGAAATACTTCCTGGTGTCGCCGTGAAATTTTCCGCCCCTGAGTTTGAGCGGGTGCCCTCTTGTGGTTGAGGGGCCTCTAAGAAGGAAGATGTTATCTTCCACTTCTATACGTCCGGTGACGTATTTAAACATCTCAATCATGTCTCCCCTCTCCCTGCGCTCCTCTAGAGTGTAGAGCTGCAAATTGTCTAGTCTTGCTTCGTACGGGAGACCTTTAAGCCCAGTGCACTTCTTCCAGCTTGTCCTTTTATAAACTGTGATCGCTTATGGTGCTTGCATAACTCTGCTCTGTGAGATAAACACGAGAATTGCTGGATACTTTTCTTTATGAATATTAAATCACATCTTACAATTTGGGTTCAGTTCTGCATAATATCATTACAGGAAACATTTACTTTTATTAAAGTCTTTTTCCAGGTTGTATATTAAATTAACAAGACTACCCAGAAAGCATTTTTAACCATGAGAAATCTACGAAAAATAAGAAAATTCTTCGACACAGAACAATATAGGGTGTCAGGTCAAAAGCGCGCCGGGACAAAGGCGCGCCCAGACAATTGAGCGCAGCGTGGGGGTGCGCACCGCCAAAAATTACTGTTTTTAGGGCTCCGACGGTGGGGGGGCGTGGGGGGGGAACCCCCCACTTTACTTAATAGAGATCGCGCCGCGTTGTGGGGGGTTTGGGGGGTTGTAACCCCCCACATTTTACTGAAAACTTCACTTTTTCCCTATTTTTAGGAAAAAAGTTAAGTTTACAGTAAAATGTGGACGGTTACAACCCCCAAACCCCCCATAACGCCGGCGCGATCTCTATTAAGTAAACTGAGGGGGCTCCCCAACAAAACCCCCCGTCGGATCCCCTAAAAACTGTAATTTTCTTCGGCGCGCACCTCCGTCTTGCGCTCAGTTGTCGGCGCGCACCTTTGTCTTTTGCGGGGTTGTCTATGAACCACAATATAGGCTCATAGTCTAATCCCTAGTCCTAGGTCTAGTGGACTATTGCAATATCCTCTATCTACCATGCCCTGCATTCATGATAAAACAACTACAGACTGTACAAAACACAGCTCTCAGATTGATCTACTCGCTGAGTAAATATGACCAGATCACCGCTGCCTACCTGGACTCACACTGGTTACCAATACAAGCACAAATTCAATTCAAACTATACTGTCTATTATTCAAAGCTATAAATGGCACTGCCCCCACTTACCTAAACAACCGCCTAAATCAGAACCTTACTACTAGGCAAAGAAGAACTCAGACCCCATTTACTTACCCCCCCATTCAAAGGTACTCGGCACAAGAAGATGTTTGACAACCTACTAGCGACGCAGGCAGCGAAACTTGACCACTCCATCTCCAACTTGCTGACCACAACGAGCGACTTCAAATCGTTTCGAAAAGAAATCAAAACTCTGCTATTCAAAAAATTGATCCAGATATCTTAACTCTCCCCCTTGTCCTTCTCCTCCCTTGTAATAGTCTCACCCCCCTCTTGTAATTTTTTCTCTCTTAAGTATCAACCATGTATTCCACTACCTAACTTACAAATCTTCTGGAAATGTCCAGTTAGCTTCTTTGTACTCAGCCTAGAACTGCAAGGTACGAGCGGAATAGAAGTCACTAATGCAATGTAAATGTAAAACCAGAATTCAAGTCTAAGCCACATTAGAATTCAAGGAGCTGTCCAGAACTCCTGGTGCTGAAAGCATGCCGTTTTTCTTTAGAGCTATGGGCTCCTTTTTACGAAGCCGCGTTAGCGGTTTGACACACCTCTTGAGCAGGCGGTAGTTTTTCGGCTAGCGCGTGATAAAAATTTGCGTGCGCTAAAGCTGATAACGTGGCTTCGTAAAAGGAGCCCAATGACTTGTTTGATAAACATAGGGGTTCCTTTACTACAATGTGTTAACAATGGGCTTATTGCATCCTAATGTGGGACTTTCCTATGCCCTAAGCACAAATTTAATGTGTTAGTAAAATAAGACTCTTTTTTTTTATTATTATTATTTGCAGGTGGTGTGCTAATGTTTCCATTAGTATAGTAACTGCAAACAAGTAATACCAAAGCATTTGCTGCCTTCTGTTTAACAAGTGCTAAGTGCTCCCATGTTAAGCCTGCATTATTCAAGGAAGTTGGGCTAATTGCTCAAGTGTGACATCTAATGTTCGCTTTCAGGATTCATGATTGTGGGGTTCTAGGCGTAACCTCAGTTCACGGTTCTCAATTTAGGATAACCAATGACCCGACTAAGGCATTTTGGTAGTTGTGAACACTTATAAATAAGAACATAAAAATAACCAATGGTCCATCAAGCCCAGTAGCCCATTCTCAAAGTGGCCAATTCAGGTCCCTAGTACCTGGCCAAAACCCAAAGAGTAGCAACATTCCATGCTACCGATCCAGGGCAAGCAGTGGCTTCCTCCATGTCTGTCTCAATAACAGACTATGGACTTTTCCTCCAGGAACTTGTCCAAACCTTTCTTAAAACCAGCTACGCTATCCGCTCTTACCACAACCTCCGGCAATGCATTCCCGAGCTTAACTATTCTCTGAGTAACAAAATATTTCCTCCTGTTGGTTTTAAAAATATTTCCCTGTAACTTCATTCAGTGTCCCCTAGTCTTTGTAATTTTTGACAGAGTGAAAAATCGATCCACTTGTACCCGTTCTACTCCACTCAGGATTTTGTAGATTTCTCCTCTCAGTCGACTCTTTTCCAAGCTGAAGAGCCCTAACCTTTTTAGTCTATCCTCATACGAGAGGAGTTCCATCCCCTTTATCACAGGTTTAGAACAAACGCCAGGAAGTTCTTTTTCACCCAGAGGGTGGTGGATACATGGAACGCGCTTCCGGAGGCTGTGATAGGCCGGAGCACATTACAAGGCTTCAAAGAAGGTTTGGATAGGTTCCTAGAGGATAAAGGAATTGAGGGGTACAGATAGAAGTAGAAGTAGGTCATAGGGATAGTCAGGGACCATTGTTCAGAAAATGGGCCTGATGGGCCGCCGCGGGAGCGGACCGCTGGGCGAGATTGACCTCTGGTCTGCCTCAGCAGAGGCAACTTCTTATGTTCTTATCACCTTGGTCGCTCTTCTTTGAATCTTTGCTAGTACCTCTCTAACTTTCTTGAGCTAAGGAGACCAGAAATGAACGCAATACTCCAGGTGAGGTTGCACCATGGAGCGATACAGGGCAATTAAAGCATTTGTAAATAAATATAAACCCCTAAACAGTTCAAACAAATATGTAAAATGCCCTTGGTTATCCTAGGCTGACATATGCATCTTTTTTGCTCATAAATACATGGGTGGAAGGACAGGGAGAGTCTTCAATTAAGATAAAAGACTCTGATGAGTAAGAACACAACCACCCATGCTCTTCTGATGCTGCCCCCAGGCACCTTATTGTGACAAAGCAACTGTAACATAGTAACATAGTAGATGACGGCAGATAAAGACCCAAGTGATCCATCCAGTCTGCCCAACCTGATTCAATTTAAATTTTTTAATTTTTAATTTTATTTTTTCTTCTTAGCTATTTCTGGGCAAGAATCCAAAGCTTTACCCGGTACTGTGCTTGGGTTCCAACTGCCGAAATCTTTGTTAAGACTTACTCCAGCCCATCTACACCCTCCCAGCCATTGAAGCCCTCCCCTGCCCATCCTCCACCAAACGGCCATACACAGACACAGACCGTACAAGTCTGCCCAGTAACTGGCCTAGTTCAATCTTTAATATTATTTTCTGATTCTAAATCTTCTGTGTTCATCCCACGCTTCTTTGAACTCAGTCACAGTTTTACTCTCCACCACCTCTCTCGGGAGCGCATTCCAGGCATCCACCACCCTCTCCGTAAAGTAGAATTTCCTAACATTGCCCCTGAATCTACCACCCCTCAACCTCAAATTATGTCCTCTGGTTTTACCATTTTCCTTTCTCTGGAAAAGATTTTGTTCTACGTTAATACCCTTTAAGTATTTGAACGTCTGAATCATATCTCCCCTGTCTCTCCTTTCCCCTAGGGTATACATATTCAGGGCTTCCAGTCTCTCCTCATACATCTTCTGGCGCAAGCCTCCTATCATTTTCGTCGCCCTCCTCTGGACCGCCTCAAGTCTTCTTACGTCTTTCGCCAGATACGCAATCATTGACTTCAGGTCCCTGTAATTCATAGAAACATAGAAACATAGAATATGACGGCAGAAAAGGGCCTACGGCCCAACAAGTCTGCCCACTCAAATAACCCTCCCTTCTAAGTTCCTCTTTAAAGTGAGCCCACGTGTTGATCCCATTTGATCTTAAAATCAGTCACATTACTGGCCTCAACTACCTGAAGTGGAAGATTATTCCAACGGTCGACCACTCTTTCGGTGAAGAAGTACTTCCTAGTGTCACCATGGAATCTCCCGCCTCTGATTTTCAGCGGATGCCCCCTTGTCGCCGTAGGGCCTGTAAGGAAGAAGATATCTTCTTCCACCTCAATGCGGCCAGTAACGTATTTGAACGTCTCTATCATGTCACCCCTCTCTCTGCGCTCCTCGAGAGAGTAAAGGTGCAACTTACCTAGTCGTTCTTCATAAGGGACATCCTTGAGCCCTGAGACCATCTTGGTGGCCAATCGTTGAACCGATTCCATTCTTAGCACATCCTTCCGATAGTGTGGCCTCCAAAACTGTACATAGTACTCCAGATGTGGTCTCACCATGGACCTGTACAGCGGCATCACCACCTCGGGCCTTCGGCTGACAAAGCTTCTCCGGATGCAACCTAGCATTTGTCTAGCTTTAGATGAGGCTTTCTCCACCTGATTGGCTGCCTTCATATCATCACTAATGATTCAAAGTCCCTCCTTGAGGGCCGCAATCCAGTTGGGTTTTCAGGATTTCCCCAATGAATATGCACTGAAAGCAGTGCACGCACATAGATCTCATGCATATTCATTGGAGAAATCCTGAAAACCTGACTGGATTGCGGCCCTCGAGGAGGGACTTTGAGACCCCTGCTGTAATTCCAGCAGTCCCAGATATGTCATTATTGCACTAATTATCAGGAGAATCTATCAGTCATTAAGACATAGATCTCAAGAAGTGTACAAGAAAGGGAAATGGGTGTACTGATAGATAGGACCCTGAAGCCGTCAGCACAATGCGCGGCAGCGGCAAAGAAGGCAAATAGAATGTTGGGCATGATAAAGAAAGGAATCTCGAGTAGATTGGAGAAAGTTATAATGCCGCTTTATAGGGCAATGGTCAGACCCCACTTGGAATACTGCGTCCAACATTGGTCTCCCTACCTAAAGAAGGATATAAAACTGCTGGAGAGGGTGCAGAGACGAGCAACCAAACTAGTGAAGGGTATGGAGAAACTGGAATATGAGGATCGACTTAAAACACTGGGATTGTTCTCCCTTGAGAAAAGGAGACTGCGTGGGGATATGATCGAGACCTTCAAAATACTGAAATGAATCGACAAAATAGAGCAGAGAAGATTATTTACATGGTCCAATTTGACACGGACAAGAGGACATGAAATGAAGCTAAGGGGGGGCAAGTTCAGGACTAATATCAGGAAGTTCTGCTTCACACAGAGAGTGGTTGACATCTGGAATACTCTCCCAGGGGAGATTATTGCGGAATCGACAGTCCTAGGCTTCAAAAGCAAACTAGATGCATATCTCCTTGAGAGAGGCATATAAAGATATGGTTGGATATAAAATAAAAAATGTTTTGTCAAATTCAGTTATAAGCAGGGATTCATCCAGACCAAAAAACATACACATAAAGCTGACATACTAAAAATCAAAAAGATGAAAAGGAGAAAAATAAACCTCAATTGAGGGTCGTTGGGACTACACAAGTACCCAACCATCCACTCATCATCACGGGTTTATAAAAAACTCCAAAAACATGTATAAATAATCAATTTTCACATCTTTCATTCACACGAGGTCTTCTTTTTGTTATTTTTCACAGTCTTTTTTATATATATAAAATTTCAGTTTAAATGTCAAGCAATGAAAAAGGCCCGAATCCCAAGCTTAACTACATTAATTGGCGAGGACTACAGCTGAATATAATCAGTATAAGCAGTTTTTAGAGATATGCAGTATATATCTGAAATCGTGAAAAAATACACTCATCTGAAATCGAGGATTTTCACCAAAAGGCTTCCAATACAAGATCCCGACAGAAAAGACTTTCTGTTTCGCCCGACGAGGGCTACTTCAGGGGAACAATATCAACTCCAATATCCCTCTGCTTCTAATTATCTGCTGGAAATATAGCCGACTCCTCTCAAGACGGTACAGGGACTGAAAGACGCGCCCGGCTCGAATAAAACACGAACCGGGCGTCTTGACGTCATCAACTGCGTGATGCACGATAGGTCAAACACACTCACTCTCAATTAGCTGCCAAACAGACCACGAGAAGGAACCTATGGAATGGATTTCAAAGAAACGGCTGCCATTCATAAGCTGTATTGAGGCCCATTGGCTCTAAGGTTTGTAATCGGCTAATCCATTGTTGTTCCTTCTGCCATAGCATTCTTCTACTGTCTCCTCTTCTCTGAGTAGGACGTAGTTTCTCAATGACCCAACATTTTAAATTCTCAAATCTATGGCCAAATTGGGTACAATGAGCCACTATCGGGGCTGTTAATTTCTGAGTGTTCAAACAACTTTTATGTTCCGTAATTCTAGTGGTTAAGGTCCTTGATGTTTGCCCTATGTATAGACGGTCACATGGACATTGAATCGCATATATTATATTCATAGATTGGCATGAGGACGTCTGGTGTAAAACAATGCTCTTGCCATCACTGGGATTGATAAAGCTGGAAATATTCAGCATTATGTCACAATTTGAACAATGTCCACAAGATTTGTGACCCTGGATGTTATCTGGATTTTCTTCTATAAAATCTTCCTTAGATGTATGACATAATAAATCACTAAGATTTTTATTTCTTGATTGTGAAAAAATAAATCTTTTGTTTTCAAAACAAGGAAGCGTTTTTAATAGAGGAAGATGTTTTTTATATTTCTTGATCACCTGCGATGACATACGAGTTTGTTTAATCACACATGGAATTATAACATCATCTGAATGAGGTCTTTTGTAATCTAGCAATGTTTCTCTAGGATTGTATAACGCACGTTTTTTAGCTCGTTTAACTATGTTTTTAGGATAATCTCTTAGCAATAATTTATGTTCCAATATCTTTGCTTCTTGTATAAATTTATCCTTAGTATTACAGATACGACGGTACCTGAGAAACTGCGCAAAAGGAATGCTGTTTTTAAGATGCATTGGATGCATGCTATTAAATTTAAGCAACGTGTTTCTGTCAGTTTTTTTGCGATGGACTGAAGTTTCAATGTGCTGATCTTTCATACAAATTTCTACATCTAAAAAACTGATGTTCTCAACACTATATGTCATGGTGAATTTAATGGAGTGATGGCATTGATTCATTTTATCATTAAATTCTATAAGTTGTTGCCTCGTCCCCAACCAGATGATAAAAATATCATCGATAAATCTCCACCACTTAAAAACATGGTGAAATTCTGGCATGGTATAAATCAGTGTTTCTTCAAACCATGACATATACAAATTCGCAATTGTTGGAGCGAATGAAGCACCCATTGCTATTCCAGACAGCTGCTTAAAGAATTCACCATTGAAAATAAAATAATTATTTTTCAATGCAATTTCACAAAGGTCTCTCAAAAACTTCGTATGTATGTTATCTTGAACATATTGTGAATTCCATAAAGCTTCTAATACTACCAGAGCTTCTTCTTGTGGGATGCATGTGTATAATGAACACACATCGAATGTCACCATAATGCACTCCATAGGTAATGTGGATTCCAACTCACTGAGTAATTTCAAAAAATGTGTAGTGTCTTGTAAATATGATTTAATGGTTTTCAGAAAGATTTGTAATTGTTTATCTATATATTTGCTTGTCCTTTCCAACAGTGAATCACGAGCTGATACTATTGGTCTGCCTGGCGGACACTGAATGTTTTTATGGATTTTTGGTAGCAGATAAAATATAGGTACTTTGAAATGCTGAGGAGTGAGAAATTGGTATTCTTTTTTAGTAAGAAAACCGCTTTTCAGTGCATCTGCACAGATGTTAAAAATCTTTTCAAAGATTTCCATCGAAGGATCTTGAAGATTTTATAGAAGAAAATCCAGATAACATCCAGGGTCACAAATCTTGTGGACATTGTTCAAATTGTGACATAATGCTGAATATTTCCAGCTTTATCAATCCCAGTGATGGCAAGAGCATTGTTTTACACCAGACGTCCTCATGCCAATCTATGAATATAATATATGCGAATCAATGTCCATGTGACCGTCTATACATAGGGCAAACATCAAGGACCTTAACCACTAGAATTACGGAACATAAAAGTTGTTTGAACACTCAGAAATTAACAGCCCCGATAGTGGCTCATTGTACCCAATTTGGCCATAGATTTGAGAATTTAAAATGTTGGGTCATTGAGAAACTACGTCCTACTCAGAGAAGAGGAGACAGTAGAAGAATGCTATGGCAGAAGGAACAACAATGGATTAGCCGATTACAAACCTTAGAGCCAATGGGCCTCAATACAGCTTATGAATGGCAGCCGTTTCTTTGAAATCCATTCCATAGGTTCCTTCTCGTGGTCTGTTTGGCAGCTAATTGAGAGTGAGTGTGTTTGACCTATCGTGCATCACGCAGTTGATGACGTCAAGACGCCCGGTTCGTGTTTTATTCGAGCCGGGCGCGTCTTTCAGTCCCTGTACCGTCTTGAGAGGAGTCGGCTATATTTCCAGCAGATAATTAGAAGCAGAGGGATATTGGAGTTGATATTGTTCCCCTGAAGTAGCCCTCGTCGGGCGAAACAGAAAGTCTTTTCTGTCGGGATCTTGTATTGGAAGCCTTTTGGTGAAAATCCTCGATTTCAGATGAGTGTATTTTTTCACGATTTCAGATATATACTGCATATCTCTAAAAACTGCTTATACTGATTATATTCAGCTGTAGTCCTCGCCAATTAATGTAGTTAAGTTTGGGATTCGGGCCTTTTTCATTGCTTGACATTTAAACTGAAATTTTATATATATAAAAAAGACTGTGAAAAATAACAAAAAGAAGACCTCGTGTGAATGAAAGATGTGAAAATTGATTATTTATACATGTTTTTGGAGTTTTTTATAAACCCGTGATGATGAGTGGATGGTTGGGTACTTGTGTAGTCCCAACGACCCTCAATTGAGGTTTATTTTTCTCCTTTTCATCTTTTTGATTTTTAGTATGTCAGCTTTATGTGTATGTTTTTTGGTCTGGATGAATCCCTGCTTATAACTGAATTTGACAAAACGTATTTTCAATATATTTACTATTAGTCTCACGTTTTGGCCTCAAAATAAATTATTAGTGGATATAAAATAAGCCAGGTGTATACCTAGCAGGGCCTCCGCGTGTGCGGATCGCCGGACTTGATGGACCGAAGGTCTGATCCGGAGATGGCGCTTCTTATGTTCTTATGTTCTCATATTTATTCAGCAATAATAGTGATGGCCTTAGATGTGGTATTTAGTTCAAAAAGAAGCCCATTTATGGAGAGGTCTCGGCTAGTTACCTACTCCAACTACTCATCAACATGCACTTCCATCAATTAAAATTCTCTAATCTTACTTTATATCAAAATATTAAAAAAAAATAAAAATAGCATGCATTCTTCAAACAATACGTATTACCATATTTCTTGAGACAACACAGAACATCAGTAACCCATATCTTACCATACCTTTTAGCCTTAACCTTTTTCCTATTGTAATACATTATACGTTACGCTGGTTCCAATCGTAATTATTTTAGCAAAGTTTTGTATTATTCACCGTTATCATTTACGGCTATTGTAAACATAATGTAAATAAGTCATAAGTCTGTAAATTCACATATTTTGTGTTCCTGGCTCTTTATTAGTATGGGACATACGATGGCAACAACATTTTTGGAATGTCCCGTCATCCGAGACACACGATAGGAAAAGGTTAACCTAATAAATGAGGTTTTTCAGACCCTTTTCCAGTAGCTGTCGGACACAAGGGTCAAGCAAGGGTCTTTTTCTACAAAGCTGAGGAGGCTGGAAGGGCTTGGAATCCAGAAGCCTATAAAATCAACTTTTCCATAAACTCTAAAGAAATTGGTTAATAAGGAAAACCGATTGCCCACATTTTAAAGTTTTTATTTTGTGAAAGACAAGGTATTGTTTTTAGATGGGAAGATGCATGGGCTTAAAGGACTAATGCCACATTACAGTCCCTACCAGACTCCTTATATAGACCATCCAATTCTAAAACCAATAACGTTTCCGCCCTACGCAACCACTCCTGTCAACTGACATGTATTTATTTATTTTTTAAAATGATATACCGCATATGACCTGCACGGTTTACGTAAGTAGCATACATTAAATTTGGCAATACAAACATAATTATTATTAAAACAAATCCTACACATTATAAAATAAGATCAAAGGCATAAATCAAATCCTTAACCTTGCACACGGCTTCACTTCCTGATCACATTCGCATTCCATTACATAAATGCATTGACAAAAAAAAAATAGGTTTTCAATCGTTTCTTAAAGCCCAATCTGGGTTCACAAAACCACAAGGTTCCAGTCAAGCTATTCCAAAGTTTGACCCCCCCCCCCTACTGACACCATAGCAACCCTGATCCTTGAATGTATAATAGACTGACTTTTATTGAAATTTAATTACATGATTTTTTTATTCAGGAAGGGCTGTGCCAACATTTGTAAGAGCTGGTAGAGCTGCTGCCTATGCATTCAGAGGATGTGAGATCAAATCCCAGTGCTGCTCCTTGTGACCCTGAGCAAGTCACTTAAATCCTCCAGTGCCCACTGCTTTGATATTAGCAACAAAAAGGCAGTATACAAGTCCCCATTCCCTTTCATCAAGCCCAGGATCCTGGCTCCAACAGTGGCCAACCCAGGTCTCGAGCCCCTGGCAGAAATCCAAAGCGTAGCAACATTCCAGAGCTGAGATTGTGATGTCATAAAGCCTCATTCCACCAATACCTAAGAGCCAACCTCAGCAGTGATGTCACAACGGCTCAATTGTCCTATACTCAGCTCACATAAGAATTGACAGACTGAAGGTGTGGCTCAATGGTAGAGCTGCTGCCTCTGCACCCAGAGGTTGTGAGATCAAATCCCAGTGCTGCTCTTGTGACTCTGGGCAAGTCACTTAATCCTCTAGTGCCCATTCCTTTTAAATGCCAAGTCCCCATTCCCTTTCATCAAGCCCAGGATCCGGGCTCCAACAGTGGCTAACCCAGGTCTCAAGCATCTGGCAGAAATCCAAAGCGTAGCAACATTCCAGAACTGAGACTGTGATGTCACAAAGCCTCATTCCACCAATGCCTAAGAGCCAACATCATCAGTGATGTCACAATGGCTCGATTGTCCTATACTCAGCTCACATAAGAATTGACAGACTGAAGGTGTGGCTCACTGGTAGAGCTGCCGCCTCTGCACCCAGAGGTTGTGAGATCAAATCCCGGTGCTGCTCTTGTGACTCTGGGCAAGTCGCTTAATCCTCCAGTGCCCACCGCTTTGAATGTCAGCTCTGAAATGCCAAAGCGACAAAAAAAGGCCGTACAGAAGTCCCCGTTCTCTTTCTTATCATTAAATAATCATTTAACTGAGCAACCGCTGCAGTCCCAATCATCTTCTCCAAATAGAGCAGGCGAGATACAGATCTATAATTCTCAGCGAATTCAGGATCAAGTGAACTTTTCTTCAACAATGCCTCACAGGGAATTCTTTCAATACAAGCAGAAAATAACCGTCCTGCAGGGACGCATTTATCCTCGATGTAAGCCTCCCTTTCAATCATTCTCCTGCTACCTTAATCGATGATGAAGGATAGGGATCTAATGGAAGAGCCAGGGGTCTGGCCTTTTATACCACTTTCAACGCAACTGCTTCTGTAACCACGGAAACCTGCCCAGCTTCCTCAGTACCCTCCACTTTCTCTACAGAGATCCTATCTAACTTATAACCACCTTCTTTCTCTTCACATTCTTTCTATACAACTAACCTGCTCCAAATCATTACCAGTTTCCTTGACCCTAGACTCAAAAGATATGCAGGCTTAGAGTTTGCAATGGGAGACATCCCTAAAGGCTCCATTCCCTAGCATCAACCTTTGTTTTAATATTTTAAATCTGTTTCTATTATCTCACAGAAACACCCTGCAAGTTTTCCTATTCTCTTTATGCCCCGCCCCCTTGTATCCCCTCCCTGGAGTTAGGAACTATGACACTTAGATGGGGTTACAAGACGTCCAGGGAAACCTGGACGTGTCCTCTTTTTAGAGGACTGTCCAAGCTCCCGGATGGACTTTTCAAAATCCGGCATTTGCCGGATTTTGGAAAGCCCCGACCAGTTCTGGCTGTATCTAGAGGGCTTCTGAGCGTGCGAAGATGATGTCACACACATCCGCACATGCGCCAGGCCCTCCAGACTAGTTGTTGAAGAGAGGAGGCTTGTCGGGGGCGGGGCTGGGGACGGACTGGGGCAGGCCTGGAAGTAGAACAGGGTGGAGCCAGAGGCAGAATGGAGTGGAGTTATGTGTCCAGGGTTTTCTTTTTCAAAATATGGTGACCCTATACCTTATAAAATAGCATATACTGCACACAAGTACCCAACTATCAATTCATGGCACCTGTGATATGTGTACGTGGCATGTACCTCTAGGCACCAGAATTGCCCTGTTAGTACTTCGACCTCAGTGTGCATTAACTGCATTTACATATGCTAATTCGGTGTCAGGGCCTGGACTTGAGTACAGTGGAGAGGCTAGGCTACAGACAGAATCCAATGGGATAGATTCTGTAAAGGATGTCTAACTTTAAGCATTGATAATGTGGATGTCCCTCGACTTAGGTGTCCAAATAAAGTGGACAATAAGCACAATTAATGACTTCAGCGAGGGATAATTGGAAGTTAGACGTCCAAAGGCTGGACGCGATTCACAAAATAGGCGTCCACAATTTCATGGATGCCCATCAGAAAAAGCTGCACCCAATGGGATAGGCATGGGCGTGGTGTGGGCGTGGCTTTGAAATACGAGTTGTCCATTTACAGAATTGCATGCCGCTCAGCATTCTAACACATCTACTTAATGCCTAAAATGTACAGCTGTTACAAAAACAGGCCCACTTTTGAGCGTGAGCTGGGCGCTAGTTAAGCACGAGTTAGGTAGACACGATGTAGGCGTCACTTAAGCACGCCAGAGGCGTCCGCTTATAGGTGAATGGGTATAGAGAACTCCAGTTTGATATTAAGGTCAAAAAAAGCAAAGCACATGAAAAATATAGAGCATACTAAACTTCATTTCCAAAAGGCTAAGAAAATAAGAAGGGAATCCCTGGTGACGGGACTAAATCGCGCGAGTCAACGGCGCGCCGACAACTGAGCGCAGACAACTGAGCGCAAGGTTGACGGCGCGCCAAAGAAAAGCACTATTTTAAAGGGCTCCGACAGGGGGTGTGGGGGGGGAACCGCCCCCCACTTTACTTAACAGACATTGCGCTGCCGTTGTGGGGGGTTTGGGGGGTTGTAACCCCCCACATTATACTTAAAACGGAACTTTTTCCCTAAAAAACAGGCAAAAAGTTCGGTTTCAAGTATAATGAGGGGGGTTACAACCCCCCAAACCCCCCCACAACGCCAGCGCGATGTCTGTTAAGTAAAATAGGGGGGTTCCCCACCAACACCCCCCGTCGGAACCCTTTAAAATAGTGCTTTTCTTCGGCGCGCTGTCAACCTTGCGCTCAGTTGTCTGCGCTCAGTTGTCGGCGCGCCGTTGTCTCCCGCGATTTTGTCTATGAACCGAATCCCTACTCACAACGGCTGTGGTTCAGAGCATGTGGACATGTCAGATACACAATCTTTTTCAAAAAACTTCACTGGGTGGTCATGTCGTGAATAATTGGTAGGAAAAAGGGATAGTAGCCCTGAGGAAACCCCCTCTAAGGGTGAAACATGTTGGCTCATTAATCCCTTGCTAACCACCAACCACCAGTCAGCTAAGTATTTAATTTATGAAAAACTTCTTTAAACTATTTATTGTCTTAAAACAAATTAAAATAATTGAAAAATAATAAGAAAGTTATATACACACTATATATTGACCCAATGACGATTGGGTGCGTAAAGCCAGAAGATATGATATTGTGATCTTCTGGTGGCATCTCTGAGGGCAAAAAATGTATTGAAAAGCTCTTTTTGACACAAGGTATTAAGGGTGAACTAACGGTATCACCTGGAATGAACTATGGATACACAATCTTGACAGCATTGTCTCTGTCTCCGTCCCTGCCCCTTCCTGCAAGCTCCGTCCTCATCTACACAAGCCTCAAATACTTTAAAATCATAAATGTTCGAGGTTTGCGTGGCTAAGGCAGAGCTGACAGGAATGGGACAGGGACAGGGACAGAGACAAAACTCGCAGGGGACGGAGAAATTGAGTTCCTACGGGATGGGGAAAAAGTTGTCCCTGTGTCATTCTCTAGTCCAAGGTGCCTACCAGAAAGTGGGCAGGGTTAAGGGCGATACGAAGTTATATAGAGTAGTGAAGACAAAGAGGGATTACGAAGATCAGCAATGGGACATAATCAAGCTCGAGAAATGGGCGGCGACAGGGCAAATGAGGTTCAATGTGAATAAGTGCAAAGGGATGCATGTCGGGAACAAAAATCTCAAGCACGAATACAGGATGTCCGGGACGGTACTTGGAGAGACCTCCCAGGAAAAGGACTTGGGAGTTCTGATCGACAAGTCCATGAAGCCGTCTGCGCAATGTGCTACGCAGTGGCGAAAAGGGCGAACAGAATGCTAGGAATGATCAAGAAGGGGATCACAAACAGATCCGAGAAGGTTATCATGCCGCTGTCCCGGGCCATGGTGCATCCTCACCTAATACGGAACTACTCGAAAGGGTCCGGAGAAGGGCGACTAAGATGGTTAAGGGGCTGGAGGAGTTGCCGTACAGCGAGAGATTAGAGAAACTGGGCCTCTTCTCCCTTGAAAAGAGGAGGCTGCGAGGGGACATGATCGAAACATTCAAGGTACTGAAGGGAGGGAGAACGAGAGGACACTCTCTAAAGTTAAAAGGGGATCGAGTCCGTACAAACGTAAGGAAATTCTTCTTCACCCAGAGAGTGGTGGAAAACTGAAACGCTCTTCCGGAGTCTGTCATAGGGGGAAACACCCTCCAGGGGTTCAAATAAGTGAAAACACGCTTCAGGGATTCAAGACAAAGTTGGACAAGTTCATGTTAAACTGGTGAGAATGGACTCATAAGAACATAAGAAGTTGCCTCCGCTGGGGCAGACCAGAGGTCCATCCTGTCCAGCGGTCCGCTCCCGCGGCGGCCCATCAGGCCTAATTGCCTGAACAGTGTCCATGACTAATTTTGTAACTGCCTCTGATCCTCTAATCCTATCCCTATAACCTTACCTCTACTCTTATCTGTACCCCTCAATCCCTTTGTCCTCCAGGTACCTGTCCAGACCCTCTTTGAAGCCCTGTAGTGTGCTTCTGCTTATCACATCCTCCGGTAGCGCGTTCCGTGTATCCACCATCCTCTGAGTGAAAAAGAACTTCCTAGCGTTTGTTCTAAACCTGTCCCCTTTCAATTTCTCCGAGTGCCCCCTTGTGCTTGTGGTTCCCCGTAATTTGAAAAATCTGTCCATGTCCACTCTTTCTATGCCCTTCATGATCTTTGGAGCACTGGTCTTGACCTTTGGGCCACCGCATGAGCGGACTACTGAGCAGGATGGACCATTGGTCTGACCCAGCAGCGGCAATTCTTATGTTCTTATGAATTGTGGGTGTGTTTTCTGTGTAGGCACCTAAAATGGACTTAAGCACCGGTATTTGGGCCAAGAGAACCCTGGCATAAATAAGAGACACCTAAGTCCATTGTAGGTCCCGCTAGACATGATTCTATAAATGGTGCCCATCAAACAAAGATCGTTAAGCGCTATGTACTGCATTCTTTGGCGCTTATTTTTTTAGGTGTCGTTTATAGAATCAAGGACAATATGTCTAGAGAACTTAAGGTTTAGTAGAACCAGTGTGATTTAATACTTGTTTGAAGTGCAATGATGGCAGAAGGAAGAGACCCTTCTTCTTATTGATATTTACAGAAAATCATCTATTCCGTACATACACAAATTCAGAAAGGGGAAAGGGTTTGGGATTAAGACCATAAGCCGTGCCTCTGCTGGGTCAGACCTGAGGTCCATCATGCCCAGCGGTCCGCTCACACGGCGGCCCATCAGGTCTAGGACCTGTATATTAGCCCTCTATCTATACCCTTCTATCCCCTTTTCCTTCAGAAAATTGTCCAATCCCTTCTTGAACTCCAGTACCGTACCCTGTCCTATTACTCCCTCTGGAAGCGCATTCCAGGTGTCCACCACCCGTTGGGTGAAGAAGAACTTCCTAGCATTGGTTCTGAATCTGTCTCCTTTTAATTTTTTTTGGAATGCCCTCTCGTTCTTGTAGTTGTCGAAAGTTTGAAGAATCTGTCCCTCTCCACTTTCTCTATGCCCTCTCATTTTGTGGCTTTAGCATTTCAAAGCTGACATTGAAAGCGATGGCACTAGAAGATTAAGTGACTTGGCCAAGGTCACAAGGAGCAGCACTGGGATTTGATCTCACAACCTCTGGGTGCAGAGGCAGCAGCCCTACCAGCGAGCCACATCATCAGTCTCTCCCAGTTTGGCAATTCTTATGGTCTTATGTGAGTCAAGTATAGGACATCACTGGTGAGGTTGGTTCTTAGGCACTAATGGACTGAGACATTATGACATCACAATCTGAGCTCTGGAATGTTGCTGCTCTTTGGGTTTCTAACAGGTACTTGGGATCTGGATTGGCCACTGTTAGAGACAGGATACATGGCTTGATGAAAGGGAAAGGGAATGGGGACTTGTATACTGCCTTTTTTGTTGCTAATATTCAAAGCAGTGGGCACTGGAGGATTAAGTGACTTAATCAGGGTCACAAGAGCAGCATCGGGATTTGATCTCACAACCTCTGGGTGCAGAGGCAGCAGCTCCACCAGTGAGCCACACCTTCAGTCTGTCAATTCTTATGTGAGCTGAGTATAGGACAATCGAGCCATTGTGACATCACTGATGAGGTTGGCTCTTAGGTATTGGTGGAATGAGGCTTTATGACATCACAATCTCAGTTCTAGAATGTTGCTACGCTTTGGATTTCTGCCAGGGGCTTGAGACCTGGGTTAGCCACTGTTGGAGACAGGATACTGGGCTTGATGAAAGGGCATTTCAAGTGAAGGGTTAAGTGACTTGCCCAGGGACACAAGGAGCAGCACTGGGATTTGAACTCACAACCTCTGGGTGCAGAGGCAGCAGCTCTATCAGTGAGCCACACCTGAAAAAAAAAAAAAAAAAAGGGAAAAAACAGGAGAGAAAGTAAACTAAGTGAAGAAGCTGGTGATGAGATGAGAAGCTTCAGTTCCGCAATCGCAAACTGCTCTATGCACCTGTCCTGTCTCAGCTTCTGACCGTCAAGTCTCACTCCGTAATCCATCTTGAGAAGACTTCCCATATCCACATCACTCCCAGCACCGCTCTTGGCAAATCTCCTCTAATAGAACTAGACTGATGATAGAGCTCAGATCTTCTGCAACAGGGTTTCGGGCCGCACTAAGCCTGTAATTTAAGATTGGCTTAAGGAAAAGTGAGCACCTTATACCACCTAAATCCTGACTTTCTAATAAGGCTCAGAGAAATTTATGTTAGGGCATCATGCTGGAATGAGAACTGCAAGTTGCATCTCTGGATGTCATCGTGTAAGCATTTGTAATAAATAAAATTAAGTGAAATTTGGCTAGAGAAAAAAATCTTTGTCTCCTTTGATTAATCTGCGGAAGTGAGAAAGACTGCTCAGAACGGACAATCACGGGAATTTCCTTTGAACAATTAGGCCCTCTTTCACTAAGGTGCGGCGCGCGGCGAAGGCGAGCGGCAAAGGCGCTCGCCTTAGCGAGAGCGCCTTTGCGAAGGGCCTTGAGAAGGGACGAGCAAAGACAGCAAAGGACTCCAGAACACCAGGTAAGGAAGAAGCGAGCACGCATGTAGGGAGAGCACACGCACAAGAAGAAAACACACAGAAGCAGCAGGCTCGGGGACAAGAAAGAGGCCCAAGGGAGGATAACAGACCCACCAAGACGAAAAGCGGCAGAAGAAGTAGACAGGAAAGAGCCAAGCACAGGAGAGAGCACAGCGCCCGCACACATAGAGACATAAGAGAAGGGAGAGGACATCTAGTGGACTCCGAAGAAAGAGAAATGGAAGCAGCAGGAACCCGGAGGAGCTTCCCAGTGTACTGCACAGAGTGTCATATGTATGACTACCTTCCCTCGGGAAGGCAGGCATACATATGCAGTCGGTGTCAGGAACTGGAAAGCCTGAAGAAGGAAGTTGGTCGACTGCAGTGCAGGGTTCAAGAGCTGGAGGGACTCCACATCTCAGAAGCACCTTTCGAGACAACTGAAGACCCTGCAGGAGAAAGCCACATCAAGGAGCAAGTAAGGGAGCTCGAAAGATTCATCGAGGAGGCCTACAGGCAGGTAGAAGAGCAGGATCATCAGCAGCGCTGGAGCGAGGAAGCTACGGCTACACAAGATGGAGGACATGGGCCAACAGATGGAAGACAGGGGCCAACGGACGCCGAGGATGAAGGATCACATGGAAGATTCATGCAAGCAGAGAGGGCGAAGACTGGCGGGGACCCTGGAAGAGAAGGACTGAACCACGCAGAGGATACAGATTTGAGACCAGTGAGGAAGCTGAAGAAGGAGAAATCTGCAGTCGTCGTGGGAGACTCAATCCTGAGAGAAGTGGACAGTCACGTAGCAGGAGGGAGAGAGGATCGGCTAGTGACCTGTCTCCCAGGAGCAAGAACGAAGGACATCACCGACAGAGTCGAGAGGATCCTGGATGGCGCGGAAACAGAAGAGACAGCAGTGATAATCCACGTGGGAACAAATGATGTCAACAGGAGAAATTACAGCAGGACTACGCTAATTGAACAGTTCAAGATCCTAGGAAGGAAACTGAAGCTGAGGACACAGAAGATAGCATTCTCAGAGATTCTGCCAGTACCGAGGGCAGACGTGAAGAGGCAGACCGAGCTACAAGCAATAAACGCTTGGTTGAGGAGATGGTGCGAAGAAGAAGGATTCCTTTTTGTAAGAAACTGGACAACTTTTTGGGGGAAGAACAAGCTCTTCAGGAGGGACGGACTACACCTGAGCAAGGCAGGAACGAGACTGCTAGCAAACAACGTCAAGAGAGGAATTGAGCAGGCTTTAAACTGAGAAGAAGGGGAAAGCCGATAGTCGACCTGACGTCGAAGGTTCGGACAAGAGTATCCAAAGAAGATACTGAGCGGGAAAAATGCTGGGAACAGGCAAGAGATGAACAACAGAAGCTGTTGACCAACAAAAAGGGCAAACAGATAAAATTAGAGGAACAGGAGAGATCAGGAAATCAGGTTGCAGATGAAAAAGATACACCAAAAAATGAGGAAGAAAGGAACAGAATAGATACACCAAAAAATGAGGAAGAAAGGAACAGAAATGAGGGACTGGCAGCCCAACTAGGGGATGGTAAGAGGAGCAAAACACATGTAAAACCAGCAGAGAAAAGAAAAGACCAGGACTTAAATTGCTTGTACGCTAATGCAAGGAGCCTAAAAACCAAAATGGGAGAATTAGAAGTCATAGCCAAAAAAGAAAACCTAGACATCATTGGAATCACGGAAACATGGTGGAATGAGGATAACCAATGGGACGTAGTGCTGCCAGGGTACAAACTCTATAGAAGAGACAGGACCCACAAGAAGGGTGGAGGAATAGCACTATACATAAAAGACTCCATTCCCTCGTCCGGGGTGGATATAGAACCAAAGGCGGAAGGACTGGAGTCATTATGGGTAAAATTACCAGGAAAAAGTGGCCTTGACATAAGATTGGGTCTATACTATCGTCCACCTGGACAAACGGAAGCAAACGACAAAGATCTGGCAGCAGAATTGAGGCGGGAAGGCAACAACAGGAATGTGACAGTAATGGGAGATTTTAACTACCCCGGAATAAACTGGAATATTGGAAACTCAAACTGTGCGAGGGAAACAGAATTCTTAGAGGCTGTGAGGGACTGCTTTATGGATCAGCTTGTGAAGGAACCAACAAGAGGATATGCCACTCTTGACCTAATCCTCAACGGAATAGGGGGACCTGCAAAAGAAGTGGAAGTAGTAGGACCACTAGGAAACAGCGATCACAACATGATCCAGTACAAATTAGGAGTAAGTACAGCAAAAGGGAAGAGAACCACAGTGACAACGTTCAACTTCAAGAAAGGGAACTATGATGCTATGAGAGCAATGGTAAGAAAAAAACTTAGAAACAGCTCAAGGAAAACAGAAACTGTAGAGCAAGCCTGGTCTCTATTCAAGGGCACAGTGCAAGAAGCACAACATATGTACATCCCCAGATTTAGAAAAGGGTGCAAAAAAAAACCGAACAAAAGACCCTGCATGGATAAACAATGAGGTGAAGAAAGCGATAGGAGACAAGAAAAAATCATTCCGGAAATGGAAAAAAGACCAAACTGGGGAAAACTGGAAGGAACACAGGAAACGCCAAAGAGAATGTCATCAAGTGGTTAGGAGAGCGAAAAGAGAATACGAAGAGAGACTGGCCAGGGAGGCAAAAAACTTCAAATCATTCTTCAGATATGTTAAGGGGAAGAAACCGGCGAGGGAGGAAGTAGGACCGTTGGATGATGGAGACAAAAAGGGAGTGATAAAGGAGCAAAAAGAGGTAGCCGACAGGTTAAACAAATTCTTCTCATCAGTCTTCACAAGTGAGGACACATCCAGTGTACCGGAACCTGACGTGATCTTCCATGGTGACCAAGAAGAAAAACTGTCAGCAATAGAGGTGAGCCATGAGGAGGTCCTCCAACAGATAGATAGATTGAAAAGCGACAAATCCCCAGGCCCGGACGGAATCCACCCTAGGGTACTAAAAGAATTAAGAAATGAGATAGCGGGAATACTCCAACGAGTTTGCAACCTATCCTTGAAAACTGGAGAGATTCCAGAGGACTGGAAGATAGCAAATGTTACACCTATCTTTAAAAAGGGGTCAAGAGGAGACCCGGGAAACTATAGGCCGGTAAGTTTGACATCGGTTCCGGGCAAGATGGTGGAAGCACTGATAAAGGACAGCATCTGTGAGCACATCGAAAAAAATGGGCTGATGAAAGCGAGCCAACATGGCTTCTGCAAGGGAAGATCGTGCCAAACAAACTTACTGCACTTCTTTGAGGGGGTAAACAGCCAGTTGGACAAAGGGGAACCTGTAGACATCATTACCTTGACTTCCAAAAGGCCTTTGACAAGGTACCCCATGAGCGGCTACTTAGGAAGCTGTGGAACCACGGGGTGGAAGGGGACGTACACAGATGGATCAAACACTGGTTGGCAGGCAGGAGACAGAGGGTTGGAGTGAAGGGTCACTACTCGGGCTGGAGGAAAGTCACGAGCGGAGTTCCGCAGGGGTCTGTACTTGGACCGCTGCTGTTCAATATATTTATAAATGACCTGGAAACGGGGACGAATTGTGAAGTTATAAAATTTGCGGACGACACTAAACTCTGTAGAAGGGTTAGAACTACGGAAGAGTGTGAGGACCTACAAAGGGACCTAAACAAACTGGAGGAATGGGCGAATAAATGGCAGATGAAATTCAATGTAGGGAAATGCAAAGTCATGCATATAGGGAGAAAAAACCCGATGTTCAGCTACCAAATGGGGGGATTAGTATTAGAGGAAAGTAACCTTGAAAGAGATTTGGGTGTACTGGTGGATACAACAATGAAGTCAACGGCGCAATGCGCAGCAGCCGCGAAGAAGGCAAACAGAATGTTGGGTATTATTAAAAATGGTATTACGACCAGAACAAAAGAAGTCATCATGCCGTTGTATCGGGCAATGGTGCGCCCGCACCTGGAGTACTGTGTTCAGTATTGGTCACCGTACCTTAAGAAGGATATGGCAATACTTGAGAGGGTCCAGAGGAGAGCGACACGAATGATTAAGGGCATGGAAAACCTTTCATACACTGAAAGATTGGAGAGACTGGAGCTCTTCTCCCTGGAAAAGCGGAGACTCAGAGGAGACATGATAGAAACCTACAAGATCATGAAGGACATAGAGAAAGTAGAGAGAGATAGATTCTTCAAATTTTCAAAACAAAAGAACAAGAGGGCATTCGGAAAAATTGGAAGGGGATAGATTCAAAACAAATGCTAGGAAGTTTTTCTTTACTCAGCGGGTGGTGGATACCTGGAATGCGCTTCCAGAGGACGTAATAGGGCAGAGTACGGTACTGGGGTTTAAGAAAGGATTGGACAATTTCCTGTTGGAAAAGGGGATAGAGGGGTATAGATAGAGGATTGCTGCACAGGTCCTGGACCTGTTGGGCCGCTACGTGAGCGGACTGCTGGGCACGATGGACCTCGGGTCTGACCCGGCAGAGGCATTGCTTATGTTCTTATGTTCTTATGTAACCGATTTGCGTACACTAAACGCTAACACGTGCATGCTAGTCTATGGACACGTTAGCGTTTCGCACGCACTAATCGGTCAGCCCACCTTAGTGAAAGAGGGGGTTAATGTTGAACGCAAAGTTTGTAAAAGAGGGCCTACATTTATATTTTTAGTGCTGAAGCGGTTCGGGGGGGGGGCAAGAGTGGGCATGTCCCATGCTAATTGGTTAGCCCAGCTACATTGCTGAGCGCTTACCGATTAGCACATGGTTATCGCATGAGCCCTTAGGGCCTGACTCTATAAACAGCACCTCTCAGCGTGCTGATCAATCAACCGCTAAGCCCTGTTTATAGAAATCATGCCTAGCAGTGCCTACGTGGACGTAGGCGTCGCTAAGTGTCTTAAAGGTAGGCGCCGCTCCATTACGTTGGCTTTTCACTCGCCTAATTTATAGCCACTTTTCTCAGAGGGTGGTGGACACATGGAACGTGCTTCCGGAGGATGTGATAGGCCAGAACTCTGTACAGGGGTTCAAGGAGGGTTTGGATAGGTTCCTGGAGGATAAGGGGATAGAGGGGTACAGATAGAACTTGAGGTAGGTTATAGAAGTGGTCAGAAACCACTTCACAAGTCGCGGACCTGATGGGCCGCCGCGGGAGCGGACCACTGGGCGAGATGGACCTCGGTCTGACCCAGTGGAGGCAACTTCTTATGTTCTAACACCACACAAGTCAAGCACGCCTATTCTCCACCGTCAACCACATCTACTGTTTAACGTAGGCGTCATTAGGCATCAAGTTTCAAGTTTCTTTATTTTTGATATACCGTCTATCAAATGAAATGTCTAGACGGTGTACAATGTAAAAAGATTGTAAGGGATAATTAAAACAGGTAAATAAAAACAATGTTATATCAAATATTAAATACTAAACGAATTTGACATAACGTACGTGAAAAAGAAAGAAGGAGGTTAGGGGAGGGAAAGGTTGTTTAAAATACATCAAAGTAAAAATTAATAAAAAAGGATGGCAAATAGGGAGTGGCGAAAAACATTAGGAGGGGAATTGTCTCAAAAAAGTGTTCCCGCTAAGCTGCGCTGGCGTGCGCTGGCGCACAAAATATTAGGTCGCAGCGCACAAGTTTCTCGTCACAGCGCAGGACCGGCAAGATTGACTCATTTGAACTTCTGCAAGATCAGCATCGGAAGCGTGCGCTGGGCCGGAGAGATCTTGGGGAGCCTCCGACAGTGGCTTTCTCCCCTCTCTGCAGCTCTCCTTTACTTCCCAGCGCAGCGATTCACGAAGGCAGCCTCGGGGCTTTTGCTGAGTCGCGGCTGCCTCTGATGATGCAACTTCCTCTTTCCTCAGAGGCGGCGCGACACAACAAAGGACCCGAGGCTGCCTTCGTGAATCGCTGCGCTGGGAAGTAAGAAGAGCTGCTGGGAGGGGAGAAAACCACTATCAGTCTGGGAAGCTGCTGGGCAGGGGAAAAAAGGGACAGCTGCTACTGGAAAGGGAGAAGGAGAAGGAGAGATGCATCTGGGAGGGGAGGAGGGAAAGGAATCTGGGAAGCTGCTGGGCCAGGAAAAAAAAGGGACAGCTGCTACTGGAGAGGGAGAAGGAGAAGGAGAGATGCATCTGGGAGGGGAGGAGGGAAAGGAATCTGGGAAGCTGCTGGGCCAGGAAAAAAAAGGACAGCTGCTACTGGAGAGGGAGAAGAAGGAGAGATGCTTCTGGGAGGGGAGGAGGGAAAGGAATCTGGGAAGCTGCTGGGCCAGGAAAAAAAAGGGACAGCTGCTACTGGAGAGGGAGAAGGAGAAGGAGAGATGCATCTGGGAGGGGAGGAGGGAAAGGAATCTGGGAAGCTGCTGGGCCAGGAAAAAAAAGGACAGCTGCTACTGGAGAGGGAGAAGAAGGAGAGATGCTTCTGGGAGGGGAGGAGGGAAAGGAATCTGGGAAGCTGCTGGGCAAGGAAAAAAAAGGGACAGCTGCTACTGGATAAGGAGAAGAAGGAGAGATGCTTCTGGGAGGGGAGGAGGGAAAGGAATCTGGGAAGCTGCTGGGCTAGGAAAAAAAGGGACAGCTGCTACTGGAGAGGGAGAAGGAGACGGAGAGATGCTTCTGGGAGGGGAGGAGGGAAAGGAATCTGGGAAGCTGCTGGGCCAGGAAAAAAAAAGGACAGCTGCTACTGGAGAGGGAGAAGAAGGAGAGATGCTTCTGGGAGGGGAGGAGGGAAAGGAATCTGGGAAGCTGCTGGGCCAGGAAAAAAAAAGGACAGCTGCTACTGGAGAGGGAGAAGAAGGAGAGATGCTTCTGGGAGGGGGGGAGGGAAAGGAATCTGGGAAGCTGCTGGGCAAGGAAAAAAAGGGACAGCTGCTACTGGATAAGGAGAAGAAGGAGAGATGCTTCTGGGAGGGGAGGAGGGAAAGGAATCTGGGAAGCTGCTGGGCTAGGAAAAAAGGGACAGCTGCTACTGGAGAGGGAGAAGGAGACGGAGAGATGCTTCTGGGAGGGGAGGAGGGAAAGGAATCTGGGAAGCTGCTGGGCAAGGAAAAAAAAGGGACAGCTGCTACTGGAGAGGGAGACGGAGAGATGCTGCTGGGAGGGGAGGAAGGGAAGAGAGTTACTGCTGGACAGGAGGCTGGGAGAAAGAAAGAAAGGGGGCAGGCAGGGAAACAGAAGGAAAGAAGAGAAACAGAAAAAAAGAAAGAAAGGTCAGGGAGAGAGGAAGAAAAAGTTGGGGGAGGGAATGAGGTGTGGAGGAGAGAAAGCATACAGGCTGATAGAAGGGAAGAAAGATTGGATGCACAGTCAGAAGAAGAAAGTGCAACCAGAAATCACCAGACAAGGTAGGAAAAATGATTTTATTTTAAATTTAGCAAAGTGGAGGCAGTATTACCACAGTTTTCAAAGGAATTTGCCCAAATAACTTAATAGTTAACTGGGTAAATTCCCAGAGATGAAAACTTCCCTTCACTTACTATGCACAGTTCTGAATTTATATCTGCTGTCTATATTTTACAATATGGTCCCCTTTTACTAAACCGCAATAGTGGTTTTTAGCGCAGGGAGCCTATGAGCGTCAAGAGCAGTGCTGGGCATTCAGCGCAGCTCCCTGCGCTAAAAAACTGCTATTGTGGTTTAATAAAAAGGATGGAGGGTATATTGTCTATTTTTGTATGCTATAAAAACCAAATACAGAGAGAGACTGAGAGCTGTTGACGAAGAGCTACGTGTGTGTCTTTCTTCCATTCCAGCCAGAATATCAGCTTTGTGTTCAGCCAAACAGGCCCAGGTTTCGCACTGAATAAAGTATTTATAATTTTTATTTCATAATAAAGTAATTATAAAATACTTTCTTTGTGTTTATTTGATTCCTATTCAAGAGAATTACTTTATATATAGTCAATATAGGCAGAGAGTTAAATTTTTAACATTTTCTAATGGTGGTGTGCCTCGTGATTTTTTTCATGAAACAAGTGTGCCTTTGCCCAAAAAAGGTTGAAAAACACTGGTCTAGAAATTGAAAGCATCAAACGTATTGTCTTCTGGACTGTTTTTAATTTACAGTTTACACATATGGATGTAACAGACATAACTACATTTGTTGTAAAACATTTATTAAGATATCATTTCATCCCTACAATTTCTGTGTTCTTAAAAATATTATTTAACGTTATTTAATTTAGCGTGTAGGCCTAAAATTCCTTTGAATACCTCGTCCTCATGTATCAGCAACTTTGACAACATATTTATTTGGCTCATAACTTGCTGGCGCCCGATATTTTTAGCTCACAGTGAAAAAAGTTTGCTCACAACACCCGCCCGCTTAGAGGGAACACTGAGTTCGGCGCCGAACTCTTCAATTGTTTAATTACTTTTTTTTTTTTGATTGGTTGAAATCCGGCATGGTCAATGACTGCGCCAATTAAGCCAATTTTTTGTTTTAAAAAAAAAAAAGGTTAAGCGTCAATCCTGAACTTAGGCGTCGTTAGGCGGTCACAATTTAGACATCTGGTGATGGCTCATGTAGGCAATGTGACGGTAGGCGTGAACGCACTAATGGACATGCGCTGATGGGAAAATTTAGATGGAATAGAAAATTTGGCTCTTTTGCCCCCTGTGGATAAAATGGCCGCAGCACAAGGGGATGACCTGCATGTGGACGTGCTAAGGACGCTTCTTACCACAGTTAGGTAAAAGGGCCCCCCCCCTAAGATAATAAATAGCCATATTCGTTTAGCACACCGAATTACATACAAAATTATCCTTTTGACCTTTAAAATAAAATCCTCCCATCTACCTTCATTTCTACATAAACTCCTTATTCCCCAATGTTCATCTCGTACTTTAAGATCTACAAATCAAAATCTCCTTTTGATCCCCTCTATAAAACACTTTTACTACACACGGAAAATAAATTTTTCTGTCTCTGCTCCAACATTGTGGAACTCTTTACCACAACCTCTTCGCGATGAGCAACAACTGGATAAATTTAAGATAGGCCTAAAGACTTTTCTATTTCGCGACGCATTCACTTCAGTTTAGTCTCTACTTTTCCTGATATTTTCAATCATTTACCTTCAAAAATTATATTTAAAAAGACTTTTCCCCACCCAAATGTTTATTCCCATTCCCTCTTTCTCCCTTTTCTCTCTACAATGTAACTTTACCCTCCCATAAACCTCTCTCCTCACTATCAAGTTTGTCTTGTTTATGTTTTAATATACACTATATGCACTTTTAAATATTTATTATATTAATTTTTTTTCTTTCTTGCCTATATTTTTTTTTTTATTGTAATGTAAACCGGCCAGATATTTATTTGATGGTCGGTATATTAAAACCTAATAAACTTGAAACTTGAAACTTGAAACTATAGAACCGATTAGGAGGGGTAGAAGTTCTACAGGCAAGGAGAATGAATTACTTCCAGAACCTGCCCACCAGTCCATCTAGGGCAGTGGTAGAAGTGAAGCCATTACTGTTGCATCTCTTGTATCATGTATTAAACTTGATATACACAATCCAAAGCGGAATAGAACGCCTTTATTAAAATAGGATAGAAATCACCATTCATTCCAGGGACATAAACATTCAAAATCTAATACAAAAAAAAAAAAAAAAAAGTATGCTCTCCATTACATCCAGTGGTGTAGTAAGAGGGATGCGGAGGGTACGGTCTGCCTCAGGCGCGGTCTTCCTAAGGGCGCGGCGGCACCTCCCCCTCCTCTCCATCCCTCTCCTTGCCACATGCACCCCTTGCCTTCCCCCCCCCCCCGTACCTTTTTGGCACTCTCTAACATCACTACCGGGACCCGCGTCTAGGAAGTGACATCAAAGGGAGCCAACACTGACGTAGGCAGCATGCTGCTCACGCCGGAGAACTTTAAAAGGCAGGAGGCCCGTGCGCAACAGAGGGAGGCGGGGAAGGGCACCACCTCCCCTGGCGCCGCTCGCCCTTACGCCACTGATTTCATCTGTTTTGTTTTATAAGTTAGAAAATGCTCGTTCAAAAAGATAGGGATTTTTTTTTTTTAGAAGTACCCGAAATTTGGTAAATGAAGATTTTAACATTTGTGTTTCTAGATTGGATCCGAGACGGCTCACAAGCATGCGTG